>NC_088382.1:80677500-85775000 GCF_037993035.2 Macaca fascicularis
AGGCTTGTTTTGCGCTCTAACATGTGATCTATCCTGGAGAATATTTTGTGTGCACTTCAAAACAATGTGTATTCTGCTACTGTTGGATGGAATATTCTATGTATGTCTGTTAGATCCATTTACTCTAAAATATTGTTCAAGTTTACGGTTTCCTTATTAATTTTCTGTCTGGATGATCTATTTATTGTTGTAAGTGGGGCCCTGAAATCTATAATTATTGAATTGTGATTTATTTCTCCCTTCAGACCCTTTAATATTTGTTTTATTTATTATTGCACAGATGTGATTAGCAAAATTGTTCAATAATATCCTGTATCTCCATGTTGTAGCCAAAAGGTTTCACTGAAAACAAATTCTGCTGCTTGTTTACATACAGACAATTTTTTTAAAAGAAGTAAGAATAATGATACTGATCACCTGTTTGAATTTTTAAATATGTGTCTCTAAAAGTAACCCTGGAGGAAATTTTAGGGGATAATGCTGAAACAGTTGTTTTTCTCAAAAGACCACCCTAGTGGGTGACTCAGTTAAGAATTATTTGCTATAAATCTTCAATGCAAAAATAGGCTTGAAAATGTCATCATGGACAATGGCAAATGTTGGGAGAAGTAATTAAGTCTAGAAAACCAGGACCTGAGGAGAGTGAATGGGGTTGCAGTGTTTAGGTGCAGTAGCATAGCCCTGAGTACACAGTGCAGTCTACCAGAATAAAATGAGAAGCAATAAGATAAACTTATGATAACAGTGCTTTGCTAATCTGGTTACTGAGCATATTAAAAAAGCTACAGAAGAGAATACACCTCCATGGCTGTGGTCCATTTTATGCAGATAGCAGAAAACACAGTCTTTACACAGACAAATCAAGTCTGTGTTTTTAAAGTACATTTTGCTTTACAAAATGTTGCACTAGGTATCTACATGATACATTTTGACCAGCATTATTCAACAGTATTTGGAGAAATTCTAAGGTAATTTTTCTAGATTAATGATTTTTAGTGAAAGGATTATTAATGTATTTGGTCAAGGCTGAAATAAAACATTTTGGGTATCATGAAAATAAGCAAATAAAAAAAAATTAAGAGGAATAGGTCCATGACATAGTCTTATTCATGACTATTGGTAACTTAACTTTGACCTTATTTAAGTTAACTGAAGAAAAAAGTCTAATATTTTGAATATCCAAACTTCAACCAATTCAATGATAAATAACCTAATTAATTTCAGTTATCATTAATAGTTACACAGTGGTAAGACCAGCTGACCAGAGTTCAAACCTTGACTCCTCCAGTGATGGTTCTGTGTGATTATATGTCTGTTGCACAGTTTCCTGTGGTAAATAATAGCACGTACCCCACAACGTAGTTCTGAGAATGGGGTTAGTGTACATGAATCGTGCATAGTTCCATGTCTGATGTTATTAAATGTTAGTTTTAGCCAAGGTTGTAACAAACACAGAAATAATTGTCAGTTGTTGCAACTTTTTCTGTTTTCTGTTGATGTTTTACAACATTGTGGAGCATTCTTGCTATGCAATACAAGTACATTGTTCTATGGTTGCTACCCTTGGGCAGGTGGGCCAGCAAAGTTGTATGAAATGTTCAAGCCAACATTACATTGAATAATTGTTACACTGAATCATTTAAAGACTTTGCAGGCATGCTTAACCAGCGCAGATGTTGATAAATTAAATATCCAAGTCTGTACTGAATTATTTGCACTTATGTAACATGATAATTATAAAAGTAATAGCTTGTATAGTTTCAAACAATGATTAAAAAGTTAGATATCTATGAGTTATGAAGCCATACTTCAATTTAGCTTATGTATATAACTTATAGAAAGTATAGCGTTTTGGAGTTGCCTAACCTGTTAGTAGGAAGAATTAAACTCCATCAGGTAAATGCAAATGCTACAAGATAATGTTTAACAAAAGTATAAACTGATCTATAAAATATCCTAAAAATTACGTTTCTGCAAGTGGGTTGGAAGGCCTGGATGTGAGAGTGTGTTGGGGCTATACATGTAAGTGTGGGTCATATGTGAAACAGACTAAAATCTGAAAATTTTAGGTCCATATCCTGTTGTATACTTGCTGAACTTCTGGAGTAATCCTTGTTTCATCTATCAAATATGAGAAAATATAGTGAAGTTCCTTATGAGGACCATTATAATTTGGTTTTTCAAAAATGCAATTTAATCAAACTAATTTACATCTCTAGTGATCTCATGACTAACTAGAATGGTCCTTTTCTATTTCTTGCCAATTTCATTTACAATAAACAACAAAACACAGTTTAGGTGTAACTTAGGTCTGAAGGGAAAATATCTATACTGTGTCTAGTAAGCATAAGAAAAACAAAAAATTAAGTGTAATTTCTAAAAGATTAATTCAATTCTATAGAATTAAGGCCTAGAAGACTACGAAGAATGTGTTAGAAATGTTAGAATGATTGTGCTTTACCTAATCTTCATACATATAGGAAGCTTTGAAAAATTCAAAAGAAAATATGCAAGGCTGGATTCAACTTCATCTACAGCAAGAACTTTGATAACTGCACAATCATCAATCATTCTCAGAGAACAGAAAGCTCCAGTTCAAGCCTGTAAGTCATTTCTTTGCTGATATTATGGTATGGTAGTCCGCTGTGTCTCAATGCAGACATAGTGGTACAAAAGAATGAAGTAGAGATGAGGAGGTACCTATTAGCAAAAGGAAATCTCTTTCTGAGTAAGACAAATACCCTGCAGTGATTTTCACTGAAATTTACACTTTTCTAAATATTGGTCATTATATGGAAATCTCAGACTCATCTTTCTACTCTATGAGATCTTAATTTTTCATGACCTAATAGTTTTTTCGTTAATAAATGCTGTTAGAATAAATAATTTAAAAAGCAAAGTCATCTTGTGGAATGTAGGTTCAGGTTTAAGTAATTACTATTCTTGTTTTACTGCATTTTGATGAGCACCAACATTCTAATTATAGTCCAGCATCTCTTGTTTAGCAGGCAATGCCAATGCCAAGCATACTCCATTATATATTGCTATGGAGTAACCATTAGCAACAACTCCATTCACCACCCTAATTTTTGACTAATGTTCCATCCACATGAGTGCTCTAGTCTCCAGAGATAAGAACAGCTATACTCACTATGTTCGTTGTCCCAGTCACCTTTGACAATTGTTTATTTATTTATTTTTTTGTTTTGGCCTCATGTCACAAATTATCTACTAAAGGACACACCTTAGCCCTGTGATTAAAAAGAATTGATTACTTCGGCTGTTTCTTATGCAAGATCTTTACTTTCATCTAAAATAGTGCTCTCATATTTCACACTGAGTTTCAAAATTCCAAAGAGGAGACCTGTATACTACTGTGATTTGATGTGATAGAATGCCAAAGTGGGGTACAAGTTGAAAGTAGGTTCAAAACTTCACTAATTTATATGAAAGTGTGCCTTTAAAAGTATTGAATATATAAAAGTATTAGAAATTAGTTTCCTTTTCATATTTTTAATTGTCTAAAAAACAAGTTATCAGTTGCATGAGATATTTTGTACTTAGTCATTCTCATTTCAGAGAAGCTTAATGAGTTCCTACTTTGGAATGCTCTGACTCCCCTTTAGTTCTGTAAATGTCTGTTCATGAGAGGATGGTTCACATTAATTACAGTGTCTCTTCATCTTCCTTTGCATGCAGCAGGATTCCAATATCCAGCACCTTGCGTCTGAAATGAAATAAATGGGGAGAGGATGTTGCCTATTTACATCTAGTATATATGATAGGACTAACTTCTCCTATCTGAGTCCCCAAAATAACTTCTTACAGTCTAGTCTATCCTCTGCAATTTTGTTTTTTCCTGTAAGGCATAATTGTCTTAGTATTTTTGGATTCCTATATCAAAATACCATAAATTGGGTGGCTTATTAGCAACAGAAATTTATTGCTCATGGTTCTGGAACTGGAAAATCAAAGATCAAGGTGCTGGCAGATTTGGTATCTGGTGAGGGCCTGCTTCCTTATAAATGGTGCCTTCTTGCTGTGTCCTCACACGGTGGAAAGGGCAAACAGCTCACTCAGGCCTCTGCTGTGAGGGCACTAATCCCATTCATATGGTCAGAGTCCTCATGACCTAATTACCTCCCAAAGGTCCTACTTCCTAACACCATCACCTTGGGAATTGGGGGAGGATTTAAACATAAATTTCAGGGGTGAGATACAAACATTCAGGCCATAGCAACAAGAATAAGGGATTTTATTGATTCTATAATCTGTTCCATGAATACTTCAGCATTTCTGAAATAAGAATGGGTCTTTTGGCCAGGCATGGTGGCTCATGCCTGTAATCCCAGCGCCTGTAATCCCAGCGCTTTTGGAAGCGGAGGTGGGGAGAGGATTGCTTGAGCCCAGGAGTTTGAGACCAACCTGAACAACACAGTGAGCCCTCATCTCGCTTAAAAAAAAAAAAAGAAGAATGGGTCTTTCAATCAATGGCGTATTTTTCTTAGCAGCACACAAAGTATGCATTAAAAAATTATCAATATGATTTGAATGTTTATCTTTTTCCAAACCCATGTTCAAATTTAATTGTCATTATAATAATATTAAGAAGTAGGACTTTTAAGAGGTGATTAGGTCAGGAGGGCTTTGCCCTTATGAATGGATTAATGTTACTGTGGGAGTGGGTTCCTTCCTTACGAATGGATGAGTTAAATACTTATTTCTTGTTCTCTCCATCCTTTCTTTCTCCTTCCCCCACCACTCTCTCTCACTCTCTTTGCCCTTTTGCCGTGGAGTTATGCAGCAAGAAAGCACTCACCAGATGCTAGCCCCTCAATTTTGAACTTCCCAGCCTCCAGAACTGTGAGCAAATAAATTTCTCTCTATTATGAGTTGCTCAGTCTGTGGCATTCTGTTATAGCTTCACAGAACTGACTAAGACACTGATGAATTTTTGAATTGTATAAAATTCAGCAAAAATTGCTAAAATTTATTAGGGTTTACTAAGTCTCAGTTAGTATTTTAAGTGATTTACCCCCTTCATTTATAAACTCTGCAAGAATTTCTATAGAAACTGAATTTCAGAGGGGCCAAGTGACATAGTAAGTGGCAAAGCCAGGCTTTGAGCATGTGTCTGTTTGATGGAGTCCCTGTTCTTCAGTTTCCTACCACATACTTTTCCTCTCTCCAAGCCTGTCCTTAAGAAATGATCAGTCATTTGATCTTCAGTGTTCTTTCTTCCAAGTGTTTTTGCAATTTAGAGACAAAAGATATCTCTCTAATTTTGGAATGCTAATCATGCACAGTACAATAGCTTACAAAATATTTTAATTTATTCAATTAACACTAACGGACTCTTTCTTTTTCTGGGCATGATGGTGAAACAAAAATTACTAGAACGTAGTTCCTGTCTCCAAGGACTGAGTCTAGTGGCGGAATCTCAGACAAAAATTATAACAGTGGGGAAAGTTTTAGAGCAGGGATAAGTACCAAGATCCTCAGGCATGAGTTACCTCAAAGTTGAACTGAGCTGGGCTATGTCTGTAGTAGTTAAGAGGAGTCTTCCCTGAGGAAATGACCTCAAAACTGAGTTTTGAGTCACAAGAATTTGCTTCAGGGTGTCATGTACTGTGCCAGATGATGAATAAATGAGTAAATCAATCAGTCAACAAAAGAAAAAAATGAACCATGGAGTGAAAAAGACTGAGCCCACAACTCTGGAACACTGACATAAGGAGCAGTTAGTGCAAGACAGGGCTTTGAGGGAGCCTGACAGGGCTATTCTCTAGAAGAGTGGAAAGAGATGGGGGTGGGGGCAGTGAAGAAATGATAGAAGGTTTCTGTGAAGCAAGAAGGCTTCAAGGAGGGAATAGCCAACATTGCCAAAAGTTGCAAAGAAGAAAAACTATAATCCCTGAAACAAGGTTATCAAATTTGTCTCCTTATAAAAGACACCCCAGAAAGTTCTCTGTCTTTCTACCATGTGAGAACACAGTGAAAAGTGAAAAGGCTATCTATGTACTAGAAAATAAGCCCTTATCTTAGACGGAATCTACTGGCATTGTAGACTGAATCTACTTGATCTTGGACTTTCCAGCTTCAAGAACTATTAGAAATAAATGTTTGTTATTTCAAGCCACCTAATCTTTAGAATTTTTGTTTTAATGTGAATAGACTAAGACAATTACAAAGGTTTACACTTATGTTTTCTTCTAGGACTGTTATAGTGTAAGCTCTTCTGTTTAGATCCTTGAACCATTTTGACTTCAGTGTTGTATATGGTGTGAGGTAGGCATTCAAATTCATTATTTTGAATATAGATATTAACCTTTTCGTGCTGTATTAAAATGAGCATTCTTTTCCCATTGAATGCTTCTGGAACATGCTAGGGTTTGGATGTTTGTACCCTCCAACACTCATGTTGAAACTTAATCGTCAATGTGGAATATTGAGAGATGAGATCATTAAGAAGTGATTGGGTCATGAAGGCTCTGCCCTCATGAATGAACTAATACATACATTAATCAATGGATTAATGAAGTGTCATGGGAATTGGACTGGTATTTATAAAAAGAGGAAGAGAGACCTGAGCTAGTATGCTCAGCTCCTGTGCCATGTAATGCACTAGGCCATCTTGGGGCTTTGCAGAGTACGCCCCACTAGCACACATGCCTTCAGCAGATGTGGCCCCTTGACCTTGGACTTCTCAGCTTCCAAAGAAAAGAATCCCTTTTCTTTATAAATTACCCAGTTTCAGGTGTTTGATTATAAGCAGCAGAAGTTGGACTATAACAGCACCCTCGCCTACAACCAATTGATCATAGATGTATAGGTTTATTTCTGGACTTACAATTATATTCCCCTGATATATATTTATCTTTATGTCAGTTCCACACTGTCTTGATTATTGTAGCTTTGTAGTAGAATTTAAAGTTGGGAAGTGTCAGTTCTCTTTGTCCCTTTTTTTTCAAGATTTCTTTGCCTGTTTTTGAACTCCCATAATTTCATAGAATTTTAGGATCAGCTCTCCATTTCTGTCAAAAAGGCAGTTGAAGTTTTGATAGTGATTGCGTTGAATCACTAAATCAATTTGGGAGTAGCTTAACAATTTAAGTCTTCAAATCCATGAACACAGGGTATCTATCCATTTACTAAAATAAAAGCAGAGATATGTAATTTCTTTCAATAAAGTTTTATAATTCTTAGTGTACAGTTTCTGTGCATCTTATGTTAAATGATACCTTTGTATTTTATTTTTGTTTGACGGCTTTATAAATGAATTTGCCTCCTTAAATTCACTTTTAGGTTGTTCATTGCCAGTGTGTTGAAATACCACTTATTTTTGCATATTGGCCTTGTATTCTTCAACCTTGCTGAACTATTTATTTAGTTCTAACAGGTTTTTTATTAGTAATTGAGAATTTTTTACAGTTAAGATCATGCCATCTACCTATAGGGTTGGTTTTATTCCTTCCCTCTCAATCTGGATCCCTTTTACTTCTTTTTCTTGCCTAACTACCTTGGCTAGGATTTCTAGTACAATATTGAATAGAAGTGGTGAGAATTAGCATCCTTCTCTTATTTCTTACCTTAGGCAGAAAGTTTTCAGTCTTTCATCATTAATTTTGATGTTAGCTATAGGTTTTTCATATGACCTTTATTAGATTGAGAAAGTTCTGTTTTCCTAGTTTGTTGAATGCTTTTATAATGAAGGGTTGATGGATTTTTTCAAATTGTTTCTCTTTGTTGATATGATCATGAGTGTGTGTAGTTTTAAACCTGTCATTCTATTAACATGGTACATTATATCGGCTGATTTTTGTATGTTGAACCAATCTTTGTTCCTGGAATAAGTCCTACTTGATCATGGTGTATACTCCTTTTTATTTTGTTTGTTTGATTGGCTAGTATTTTGTTAAGGATTTTTGTGTCTGTATTCATACGATATATTTGCTTGTAGTCTTCTTGTGTGTGTGTGTGTGTGTGTGTGTTATATTTGTCTAATTTTGTTATCAGGATAATACTATCCACTTACAATAAACTAGAAAGTTTTTTATTCTCTTCTGTTTTCTGGAAGAACTTGTAAAGAATTGATGTTAATTATTCTTTTTGTTGTTGTTTATTTATTATTATTATTTTAAATTTAACTTGTAATTTCAGAGTACATGTGCAGGTTTGCTATATAGATAAACTTGTGTCATGGGGGTTTATTGTACAGATTATTTTGTCACACTGGCATTAAGCTTAGTACCCATTAGTTATTTCTTTTGATCTTCTCCCTCCTGCCTCCCTTCACTTTCTGATAGGCCCCAGTGTGTGTTATTCTCCTCTATGTGTTCATAGGTTCTCATTATTTAGCTCCCACTTATAAGTGAGAACATATGGTATTTGGTTTTCTGTTCCTGTGTTAGTTTGATAAGAATAATGGCCTTCAGCTCCATACATGTTCCTGCAAAGGATAGGATCTCGTTTATAGCTGCATAGTATTTCATGGTGTATATGTAGCACATTTTCTTTATTTAGTCTACTATTGATAGGTATTTAGGTTGATTCCATGTCTTTGCTATTGTGAATAGTGCCACAATGAACATGTGGACACATGTGTCTTTATGATAGAAAAATTTATATTCCTTTGGGAATTTATCCAGAATGAATCATGTGGTAATTCTGTGTTTAGATCTTTGAGGAATCACCACACCATCTTCCATAATGGTTGAACTAATTTATATTCCCACCAACAGTATATAAGTGTACCTTTTTCTCCATAACCTTGCCAGCATCTGTTATTTTTTGACTTTTTAATAATAGTTATTCTGACTGGTGTGAAGTGCTGTCTCGTTGTGGTTTTGATTTGCATGTCTCTAATGATAACTGATGTTGAGTTTTTTTTCATATGGTTTTTGGCTGCATGTATATTTTCTTTTGAAAAGTGTCTGTCCATGCCCTTTGCCCACTTTTTAATGGGGTTGTTTTGTTTCTTGTAAATTTGTTTAAGTTCCTTATAGATGCTGGATGCATAATTTGCATCTGACAAAGGTCTAACTTTCTCCCATTCTGTAGGTGTCTGTTCATTCAACATTTGGTAGAGTTTATCAGTTAAGTCATTTGGTACTAGACCTTTCTTTGTGGAAAGTTTTTTGGTTACTCAATTTCTTTACTTGTTATAGGTCTATTGAGAGTTTGATTTTTTTTTTTAAGTTTTTGTTTCATGTTTAGGAGTACACGTGCAGGCTTTTTGACAGAAAATTGCATGTCACAGGGGTTTGGTGTACAGATTATTTTACCATGCAGGTGATAAGCATAGCACAAGAAGTAGTTTTTCAGTTCTTACCATCCTCCCTCCCTCTACCCTCAACTAGGCTCTGGTGCCTGTTATTCCCTTCTCTTTGTTCATATGTACCAGATTTTGAATTTTTTCTTGAGTCAATTTTGGTAATTTCTTCCTTTCTGGGCATTTTCCCATATTATCTAAGTTATCTAATTTGTTTCTTTACAATTGTTCATTGTTTTTCCTTATAATCTTTTATATTTGTGTATGTTCAGCAGTAACATTTCCCTTTTTCTTCATGATTTTAGTAATTTGAGTCTTCTTTCTTTTTGTCAATCTTGCTAAAGGTTGAGTTACTTTGTTTATTTTTTCACAGTACAGACTTTTGGCTTCATTGATTTTCTTTTTTGTTTGTTTTAATTAACTTCAGCTCTGTTTTTTATAATTAGATTATTGACTTGAAGTCTCTCTTTTTTAACTCAAATAATGTTACAAAATTTATTGACTAACTTGACATTTGTAAAGCATATCACTGTAAGGTAAATTTAAAGAAATGTCAATAGAATACCAGCTTCATTTTAAAATTAAATACTGTATGTTACTTGAAAGAATGTTAGAGACACAGGACATATTGCTAGGCCTAGCACATAGTAACCACTTAATACATATTTCTCGAATGAACACTTAAATTGTTCCTTCTCAACCCTAACGTAACATATGTTATGCCTTTAGGTTACAGGCTTAAGAAGATAAACATCATAGTGACAAATATGTGTGTATTGACCCTTCCGGACTATACTGGCCTTGTGAACAACAAAAAAAAATTACCCTTCTGCAAAATAATTGAAGAGAGGATCCTATGCCCCCAGTTAGCACCTGCAGCATTAAAGCTCCATTCCTTGGGTTCAAATAGTGGTTGTTCGATTTTTAGGAGACTTCTGTCAAAATGCAAAGTGGGAAAGTTCACACACGAATCCATTTTCAACTAACACTTCAGTCTGTTGTTTTATCAGTTAATGCTTCAGCAAGAATTTTTAAAAATGAGGTAACAGAGAGAGGGGTGTGTGTGTGTGTGCGCGCGCGCACGCGTGCGTGCACACATGCACATTTTAGGTGAAGAGGTAGTGTGGAGAGTAGAGGGTGTCACCTGGCTGAGAGTACCAGAGAAAGGACAGGCACATGAACAAGAAATGCAGGAGGATGCCAAGACAATTTTCACCTCCTCTGCACTTTAGCTTAGGTGTGGCCTTTCTTCTAAGTGCCCGCCTTCTCTTGGATTTGCATGTGGATTCAACCTTTTGAACTGAATCATCTAATTTTAAAATTTTGATAAAAATATTCCTTCTTCTTCAGCTCTCATCAGATATGATCCCAAATCTACATATATAATCTTTAACTTTTAGCAGCCCTTGGTCTCATAGCTATAATAACTGCAGATTTTTTTTTTTTTTACTTTTATTTTAGGTTCAGGGGTACAATGTACAGGTGTGTGAAATAGGTAAATTGTGTGTCACGGGTGTTTGGTGTACAGATTATTTCATTGGCATAGTATCCAATAGGTAGTATTTCCATCTTCACTCCCCTAACCTCCACCCTTAATGAGGCCCTGGTGTCTGTTGTTCCATTCTTTGTGTCCATGTGTAATCAATGTTTAGCTCTCACTTATAAGTGAGAATATGTGGTATTTGGTTTTGTGTTTCTACATTAGTTTGCTTAGGACAATGGTGTCCGGCTCTATCCATGTTGGTTCAAAGGACATGATTTTGTTCTTTTTTATGGCTACATAGTATTCCATGGTGTATATGTACCACATTTTCTTTATTCAGTCTATTATTGATGAGCATTTAGGTTGATTCCATGTCTTTGCTATTGTGAATAGCACTACAATGAACATATCAGTGCATGTGTCTTTATGGTAGAATGATTTATATTCCTTTGGGTATGTACTCAGTAATGGGATTTCTGGGTTGAATGGTAGTTCTGTTTTATGTTCTTTGAGAAACTGCCACACTGCTTTCCACAATGGCTGAACTATTTACATTACCATCAGCAGTGTATAAGTGTTCCTTTTTTTTCTGCAACCTTGCCTACATCTGTTATTTTTTTGACTTTTTAATAATAGCCATTCTGACTGGTGTGAGATAGTATCTCATTGTGGTTTTGGTTTGCATTTCTCTGATGATTAGTGATGTTGAGCATTTTTTCATATGCTTGTTTGTCGCATGTTTGTCTTCTTTTGAGAAGTGTCTCTTCATGTCCTTGGCCCATTTTTAAATGAGGTTGTTTGGTTTTTGCTTGTTAATTTGTTTAAGTTCCTTATAGATTATGGGTATTAGCCATTTGTTAGGTAAACGGTTTGCAAATATTTTCTCCAATTTTGTAGGTTGTCTGTTTAGTGTGTTGGCAATTTGTTTTGCTCTGCAGAAGCTCCTCAGTTTAATCAGGTCCCATTTGTCAATTTTTGTTTTTGTTGCAATTGCTTTTGAGGTTTTTGTCATGGAATCTTTGCCAGGACCTATGTCTGGAATGGTATTTCCTAGGCCATCTTCCAGGGTTTATATAGTTTTAAGTTTTACATTTACATCTATAATCCATCTTGAGTTAATATTTGTATATGGTGTAAGGAAGAGTTCCAGCTTCAATCTTTTGCATATGGCTAGCCAGTTATCCTAGCAGCATTTATTGAATAGGGAGTCCTTTTCCCATTGCTTGTATTTGTTGACTTTGTTGAATATAAGATGATTGTTGATGTACAGCTTTATTTCTGAGTTCTCTATTCTGTTCCACTGGTCTATGTGTCTGTTTTTGTACCAGTACCATGCTCTTTTGGTTACTGAAGCCTTGTAGTATAGTTTGAAGGCAGGTAATGTGGTGTCTTCAGCTTTGCTATTTTTGCTTAGGATTGCCTTGGCTTTTTTTTTTTTTTTTTTTTGCTTAGGATTGCCTTGAGCTTTTTTTTGGTTTCACATAAATTTTAAAATAGTTTTTTCAACTTCTGTGAAGAATGTTACTGGTAGTTTGATAGGAATAGCATTGAATTTGTAGGTTGCTTTGGGCAGTGTGGCCATTTTAACAATATTGATTCTTCCTGTCCATAGGCTTGGAATGCTTTTTTCATTTGTTTGGGTCAGCTTTGATTTCTTTGAGCAGTGTTTTGTAATTCTTGTTGTACAGATTTTTCACCTTTCTATTAGCTGTATTTCTAGGCATCTTATTCTTTTTGTGGCTATTGTGAATGAGATTGTATTTTTTTTTTTTTGAGACGGAGTCTCACTCTGTAGCCCAAGCTGGAGTGCAGTGGTGTGATCGTGGCTCACTGCAACCTCCACCACCAGGGCTCTAATGATTCTCATGCCTCAGCCTCCTGAGTAGCTGGGACTACCGGTGCGTGCCACCATGCCCAGATAATTTTTTTGTATTTTAGTAGAGACAGGGTTTTACCATGTTGCCCGGGGTGGTCATGAACTCCTGAGCTCAGGAGATCCACCCGTTTTGGCCTCCCAAAGTGCTGGGATTACAGGCATGAGCCACTGTGCCGGGCTGAGACTGTATTCTTGATTTCTCTCAGCTTGGTGGTTGTTGGTGTATAGAAATGCTACTGATTTTTGTATACTGATTTTGTATTCTGAGACTTTGCTGGAGTTGTTTATCAGCTTAAGGAGCTTTTGGGATGAGACTATGGGGTTTTCTAGATATAGGATCATGTCATCTGCAAATAGGGATAGTTTGACTTCCTCTCTTTCTATTTGAGTGCCTTTTATTTCTTTCTGTTTCCTGATTTCTGGGCCCAGAACTTCCAATACTATGTTGAATAGGAGTGGTGAGATAGGACATCCTTGTCTTGTGCTGGTTTTCAAGGGGAATGCTTCCAGCTTTTGCCCATTCAATATGATGTTGGCTGTGGGTTTGTCATAGATGACTCTTGCTATTTTAAGGTATGTTCCTTCAATACCTAATTTATTGAGAGTTTCTAACATGAAGGAATGTTTAATTTTATCAAAAGCCTTTTCTGCATCTATTGAGATAATCATGTGGTTTCTGTGTTTAGTTCTGTTTATGTGATGACTCACATTTATTGATTTACGTATGTTGAACCAACCTTGCATTTCAGGGATAAAGCCTATTTGAGCATCGTTAATAAGCTTTTTGATGTGCTACTGGATTCAATTTGCTAGTATTTTGTTGATGATTTTTTTTATCAATGTTCATCAAGGATATTGGCCTGAAGTGTTCTGTTTTTTTGTTTTGTTTTTGCCAGGTTTTGGTATCAGGATGATGCTGGCCTCATAAAATGAGTTAGGGAGGAGTTGCTTTACCTCGTTTTTTTGGAATATTTTTAGGAGGAAAGGTACCAGCTCTTCTTTATATATCTGGTAGAATTTTGCTGTAAATCCATGTGCTTTGGGCATTTATTTTTAGACAGAGTGTTGCTCTGTCACCCAGGCTGGAGTGCAGTGGGGCAATCTCAGCTCACTGCAACCTTTGCCTTGTGGGCTCCAGCAATTCTCTTGCCTCAAACTCCCAAGTAGATGGGATTACAGCCACCTGTCACCACACCCAGCTAATTGTATTTTTAGTAGAGACAGCATTTCAGCATGTTGGCCAGGCTTGTCTCAAACTCCTGACCTCAAGTGATCTTCCTGCTTCAGCCTCCCAAAGTGCTGGGATTACAGGTGTGAGCCACTGTGCCTGGCCAGGTTCTGGGTTTTTTTGGTTGGTAAGCTTTTTATACTGATTTAATTTGGAAACTGATTATTGGTGTGTTCAGGGATTCAATTTCTTCCTGATTCAGTCTTGGGAGGTCATTTGTTTCCAGGAATATATTTATTTCTTCTAGGTTTTCTAGTTTGTGTGTATAGAGGTGTTCATACTACACTCTGAGGTTTTTTTTTTTGTTTTTTGGTTTTTTTTTTGTATTTCTCTGGTGTTGGTAGTATCTTTTTGTCATTTCTGATTTTTTAATTTGAATTTTCTATTTTTTTAAAAAAATACTGTAGCTAGTGGTCTATCAATCTTATTTATGCTCTTTCAAGGAACCAACTCATGGATTCATTGATCTTTCATATGGTTTTTCATGTCTCAGTTTGCTTCTGTTCAGCTGTGTCTTTTGCTACTTTTGGAGCTGGTTTTCTCTTGTTTTTCTAGTTCCTCTAGGTGTGGTGTTGGGTTGTTAATTTGAAGTCTTTGTAACTTTTTGATGTGGGTTTTCAGGACTATACACTTCCCTCCTAACACTATTCTGGTATGTTGTATCTTTGTTTTCATTGGTTTCAAATAATTTATTTCTGCCTTAACTTTATTGCTTGCTCAAAAGTCATTCAGGAGCAGATTGTTTAAATTCCATGTAATTTTATGGTGTTGAGTGATTTTCTTAGCATTATTTTCTGTTTTAATTGTGCTGCAATCTGAGAGTGTGTTGGCATGGTTTCTTTTTTTAAGATTTGCTGAGAATTGTGTTATGGCTGATTGTGTGGTTGATTTTAGAGTATGTGCCATGTCAGATGAGAAGAATGTGTATTCTGTTGTCTTTGGATGAAGTGTTCTGGAGATGTCTGTTAGGCCCATTTGGTCATACATCAAGTTCAGATCTCAAATATCTTTGTTAGTTTTCTGCCTCAGTGATCTGTCTAATACTGTCAGTGGGGTGTTGAAGTCTCTCACTATTATAGTGTGGTTATCTGAGACTCTTCATAGGTCTCTAAGAATGTGCTTTATGAATCTGGGTGCCTCTGTGCTGGGTGCATACATATGTACAATAGTTAGATCTTCTTATTGAATTGAGCCCTTTCCCATCATTGCTGGTTAACATCTGTTTTGTCTGAAATTAGAATATCAGCTCCTGGCTGGGCGCGGTGGCTCAAGCCTGTAATCCCAGCACTTTGGGAGGCTGAGACGGTTGGATCACGAGGTCAGGAGATCGAAACCATCCTGGCTAACACAGTGAAACCCCGTCTCTACTAAAAAAATACAAAAAAACTAGCCAGGCGAGGTGGCGGGCACCTGTAGTCCCAGTTACTCAGGAGGCTGAGGCAGGAGAATGGCGTAAACCCAGGAGGCGGAGCTTGCAGTGAGCTGAGATCCGGCCACTGCACTCCAGCCTGGGCGACAGAGCGAGACTCCGTCTCAAAAAAAAAAAAAAAAAAAAAAAAAAAAAAGAATATCAGCTCCTGCTTTTTTTTTTTTTGTTTTCTGTTTGGTATATTTTTTTCTTTCCCTTTATTTTGATCCTATAGGTGTCATTGCATGTGAAGTGGGTCTCCTGTAGACAGCATATAGTTGTGTCTTGTTTCTTCATTCAACTTGCCACTCTATGCCATTTAATTGGGGGCATTTAGCCCATTTACATTCAAGGTTAATATTGATATGTGTCGGTTTGAACCTGTCATCATGTTGTTAGCTGGTTATTATGCAGCCTTGATTGTATTGTTTTATTGTGTCTATGTTCTTTAGTATGTTTTTCTAGTGACCAGTAGTTGTCTTTTCTTTGTGTATTTAGCAGTCCCTCAAGGACCCTTAAGGACACCTTGTAAGGCAAGTCTGGTGAAATCAAATTCCCTTAGCATTTCTTGTCTGAAAAGGATCTTATTTTTCCTTCACTTGTGAAGTTTAGTTTGGTTGGATATGAAATTCTGGGTTAGAACTTATTTTATTTAAGAATGCTGACTTGAAGGGTTTCTGCTAAAATTTTGCTGTTAGCCTGATGGGCTCCCTTTGTAGGTGACCTGGCTCTTCTTCCTAGCTGCCTTTAACCATTTTTCTTTCATTTCACCTTTGGATAATCTGATGACTATGTGGCTTGGGGATGGTCTCTTGTATAGTATCTCATAGGAGTTCTCTGCATTTCTTGGATTTGAATGTTGGCTTCCCTAGCGAAGTTGGGGAAATTTTCATCAATGATATCCTCAGATATGTTTTTCAAGTTGCTTCCTTTCTTTCCCTCTCTTTTAGGTTGACAGTATGACATAGATTTGGTCTCTTCATGTAATCTCATATTTCTCAGAGGTTTTTTTCATTTTTCTTTATTTTTAAAATTATTGTGACTGTTATTTCAGAGAATTGGTCTGCAGACTTGGAGATTCTTTCCTCAACTTGGTTATTTCTGCTGTTAGTATTTGTGATTGTATTATGAAATTCATGAAGAGAGGTTTTTTTTTTTAGCTCAGTTCAGGTTGGCTCTTTCTTGAAATGGCCATTTACATTTTTGTCTCCTGTATCATTTTATTGTATTACTTAGATTCCTTGGACTGAGTTTCAACTTTCTCCTAAATGTTGATGACCTTCATTCCTATTCATATTCTAAATTCTACTTCTGCCATTTCAGCCCTTTCAGCCTGGTTAAGAATTATTGCTAGGGAACCAGTGCAATCATTTGGAGGTAAGAAGACACTGAGTTTTTGAGTTGCCAGAGTTTTTGCACTGGTTATTTCTCATCTGTGTGGGCTGATGATTTTTGAAGTTGCTGTCCTTTAGATGAGTTTTTTTGCTTTTATCTTTTTTGATTACCTTATTTGATTGTGGTATAAGGTGGCCTCAGTCAACTGGCTTCTATTTTAGCCTTCTTCTGGGTCTTGGAGGAGCATCCTTTGATAACTGTTTTTGCATCCATATTTCTTTTGTTGGGTGTTCTGGTCCATGCACCTCCCTCAGTCAGGGACTGCATTTTGTGGACAGGCTATATTCTTGCCAGGTCAGCCCCAATCTGGTGACCAAGTGCTTCCTGGTTGAACATTGGATTGTGCTTGACTGCAGAGTTCAGGCAGAACTGGGACTGCTGGGCCAGAAGCTCTAAAAGGTGTTGCCCTCCTGGCAACCAGTGGCAGGGATAGGTGGGGTTGCCCACCCTGCTGTCTGGGTGTTTCCCAGGACAACAGGAGGCTGTGCTCTTTGAGTTGCCATAGAAGCAGTTCTGCTGGGCTACAAGCTCTAGCAAGCCTTGCTTGCCTAGCTACCAGTGGTGAGTGTGGGTGGGGTTACCCATCCTGCTATCCAGGTGTATCCTGGGGCAATAGGATGCTGAGCTCTCTGGCTGAGTTCACACAGAAGCAGGACTACTGGTTCAGATGCTCTAGCATGTGTCATCTGTCTGACTGCAAGTGGTGGGGGTGGGTGGGGTCACCTGCCCTGCTGTTTGGGTATTTCCTGGGATAACAGGAGGCTATGCCTTCCACTGAGTTCACACAGAAGCAGGACTGCTGGGTAAAGCAATTTTATAGTTTTAAGTTTTACATTTATATCTATGGTCTATTTGGAGTTAACTTTTATATACATTACAAGTTATAGATTCAAATTCTTTTTTTTCTGTATTAACTTTCTATGTCTCAATTATGTTATGTGCAAAGTGAGATGATCACTAAATTAAATAATAACATAGTACATGTAAAGCTTTTGGCATATACTGTTATGTCACTGTTATTATATAAAAATTGGGAAACAAGTTAAAAATATAGGATACATTAAAGGCAGATGGTAAGTGTGCTTTTCATGGATAACACAGGGCCAAAAAATTATGAAACATACTGTTTTCTCTAAAAAATGGTTTTATACTGAGTTTTTGTGTAGTTTTAAATCTGATATGTTTAATTGGCTAGCAAATTTTGCTGGTATGGAAGCTAAATATGATGGATAGTCAAATAATATGAATGAATATAAATTTTTTGTTATCATTTTTGTCCTTACTTCATGGACTCATTTTATTTTGCGTATTTCACAGACTTCTGGATTGGTAACATCAATTCTAGTTTATATAAAAGAAAAAGAGCATTACACATTCCTTGAAAGCTGTGGTGACCCTGGGGTCCCTTGATTTATAATTGCTTTACCTTATACACAGATGTTTAAAATATTGGCCAATGGGTGGGGCCAAGATAGTAGACTAGAAACAGTGGTGATCAGAGGCTCCCATCAAAACGAACTATAATAAGCATGTGAATCCTTCACTGGTAACCACGGTATCCAGATTGTCTTATCAGAACTGATAAGACATGATCCATGGAGAGGAAGGAAGGGCAGTGTAGCACAGTGGCCCACCTGAGACCACACAGGGCAGGGGTACCTCAACCCCCCAGCTAAGGGAGGTAGTGAGTGAGCGTGCTACCCGACCAGGGAAACTGCTTTTTCCATGGAACTGTGCAACCCACGGATGGAAAGATCACACTCATGAACCCATGCCAATGGGGCCTAGTGTCCTACAACAGAGCTGCGCATATTCTCAACAGCCTCACAGCTGGAATCTGCTTAGCCTACCGAGCTCCCAGCTGTGGCTGCCTGCTGTCTAAGCCAATTGAGCTCCTTTGGGGAAGGGCAGAAGCCAGCACTGGGACTCACAACTGCCTAACACACTAAGCTCCCTGGGTGGGGGAAGGGCGGCATTCATCTGTAGCTCTAGGCTGTGCTTTTACCCTGCTGAAGCCAGGGAAACTGAACAACTTGGTCCCAAGACATGTTCCCCCCCACAGCCCAACACACTGGCTGTGGCACACTGGCCAGAGTGCCTCTTCAGGCCTGACCTTGACTCATCCTTACTGGGTGGGACTTCCCTGCAGGAACTCCAATAACTCCAGCCAGAGTCTCAGGGACAGAACCTGGACCTCCCTGGGCCTGAGCCCCTAGGGGGAGGAGTGCCTGCAGTCTTTGCAGAACAGCAGACTTAGCCTTTCCTCCTGGTAGTTCTGAGGAATATGGGCAGCCCAGATGAAAGTGCTTCCCCCTAGTGAAGCACACCCCCTCCACCAAGGGACAGTGAAAGTGATTCATTAAATGGGTCCTGTTCCCCATGCTACCCAACTGGGTAAGACCTTGCAACAGGAGTTGTCTGTCAGACACCCTATACAGAAGCAATCCTACTGACATCAGGTTGATGCCTCCTGAGATCAGAGATCCCCGAAGAAAGAGCAGGCACCCATCTTTGCTGTTTTTAGCCTCCTTGAGTGACATCTCCAGGTGCAGGAGTGAACCAGATGAATAGGGCCTGAAGTGAAACCCCAGCAAGCCACAGCAGCCCTACAGAAGAGGGACCTGACCATTGAAAGAAAAACAAACAGAAAGCAACAACAATAGCATCAACAACAACAAAAAAGTCCCCACAAAAACCCCATCAAGGGTCAGCAGCCTCAAATCGAAACTAGGCAAATTCACAGAGATGAGAAGGAATCAATGAAAAGATGTCGAAAGCCCAAAAGGCCAGAGTGCCTCTTCTCCTCCAAATGATTGCAACATCTCTCCAGCAAAGGTGCAGAACTGGACGGATAATGAGATGGAAAAATTGACAGAAGTAGGCTTCAGAAGACAGTTAATAAAAAACTACGCTGAGCTAAAAGATCATCTTCTAACCCAATGCAAAGAAGCTAAGAACCTTGATAGAGACTAAAGGAGCTGCTAACTAGAATAACCAGTTTAGAGAGGAACATAAATGACCTGATGGAGCTGAAAAGCACAGCATGAAAACTTCATGAAGGATACACAAGTATCAATAGCTGAATTGACCGAGCAGAAGAAAGGATATCAGAATTTGAAGACCACCTTGCTGAAATAAGGCATGCAGACAAGACTAGAGAAAAAAGAATGAAAAGGAATGAACAAAGCCTCCAGGAAATGAGGGACTTCATAAAAAGACAAAACCTACTATTCATTGGAGTACCTGAAGGAGATGGGGAGAATGGAGACAAGCTGGAAAACACACTTCATGGTATTATCCAGAAGAATTACCCCAGCCTAGCAAGACAGGCCAACATGCAAATTTAGGAAATACAGAGAACACCACTAAAATAATCCACAAGCAGATCAGCCCCAAGAGACATAATCCTCAGATTCTCCAGTGTTGAAATGAAGGAAAAAATGTTAAGGGCAAACAGAGAGAAAGGTCAGGTCATCTACAAAGGGAAGCCCATCAGACTAACAGCAGACCTCTCAACAGAAACCCTACAATGCAGAAGAGATTGGGGGCCAATACTCAACATTCTTAAAGAAAAGAATTTTCAACCCAGAATTTCATATCCAGCCTAACTAAGCTTCATAAGAAAAGGAGAAATAAAATCCTTTTCAGACAAGCAAATGCTGAGAGATTTCATTACCACCAGGCCTGCCTTGCAAGAGCTCCTGAAAAAAGCACTAAATATGAAAGGAAAAACCAGTTTCAGCCACTGCAAAAACACAACAAAATATAAAGGCCTATGACAATATGAAGAAACTGCATCAACTAGTGTGCAAAATAACCAGCTAGCATCATAATGACAGGATCGAATTCACACATAACAATACTAACATTAAATGTATATGGGTTAAATGGCCCAATTAAAAGACACAGAGTGGCAAATTGGATAAGAGTCAAGGCCCATCGGTGTGCTGTATCCAGGATGCCCATCTCACATGCAAAGACACACAGAGGCTCAGAATAAAGGGATGGAGGAATATTTACCAAGCAAATGGCAAGCAAAAAAAGCAGGGATTGCAATCCTAGTCTCTGACAAAACAGATTTTAAACCAACAAAGAAAAAAAAGACAAAAAACAGCATTACATAATGGTAAAGGGAACAATTCAACAAGAAGAACTAACTATTCTAAATATATATGCACCAAATACAGGAGCACCCAGATTCGTAAAACAAGTTCTTAGAAACCTACGAGGAGACCTAGACTCCCACACAATAATAGTGGGAGAATTTAACACCCCACTGTCAATATTAGACAGATCAACAAGACGGAAAATTAACAAGGATATTCAGGACTTGAACTCAGCTCTGGATCAAGTGGATCTAATAGATGTCTACAGAACTGTCCACCCCAATTCAACAGACTAATAGTCTTCTCAGTGCTACATGGCACTTATTCTAAAATCAACCTCATAATTGGAAGTAAAACACTCCTTAGGAAATGCAAGAAAAAAAAACCACCTAAAATCATAACCAACAGTCTCTCAAACCACAGCGCAATCAAATTAGAACTCAGGATTAAAAAACTCACTCAAAACCACACAATTACATGGAAATTGAACAACCTGCTCCTGAATGACTGCTGGGTAAATAATGAAATTAAGGCGACAATCAAGAAGTTCTTTGAAACCAATGAGAAGAAAGAGACAATGTACCAGAATCTCTGGGACACAGCTAAAGCACTGTTAAGAGGAAAATTTATAGCACTAGATGCCCACATCAGAAAGCTAAAAAGATCTCAAATCGACACCCTAACATCACAATTAAAAGAGCTACAGAGACAAAGCAAACTAATTCAAAAGCTAGCAGAAGACAAGATATAACTAAGATCAGAACGTAATTGAAAGAGCTAGAGACACGAAAAACCCTCCACCAGGAGCTGGTTTTTTGAGAAGATTAACAAAATACACCACTAGCTAGACTAATAAGAAAAGAGAGAAGAATCAAATCGACACAATAAAAAATGGTAAAGGGAATATCACCACTGATCCCACAGAAATACAAACTACCATCAGAGAATACTATAAACACTTCTACACAAATTAACTAGAAAATCTAGAAGAAATGAATAAATTCCTTGACATACACCCTCTATGACTTAACCAGGAAGAAGTCAAATCCCTGAATAGACCATAACAAATTCTGAAATTGAAGTAATAATTAATAACATACCAACCAAAAAAAAGCCCAGGAACAGATGGATTCACAGCCGAATTCTACCAGAGATACAAAGAGGAGCTGGTACCATTCCTTCTGAAACTATTCCAAAATGAAAAGGAGGGACTCATCCCTAACTCATTTTATGAAGCCAGTATCATCCTAATAGAAAAACCAGGAAGAAACACAACAAGAAAAGAAAACTTCAGGCCAATATCCCTGATGTACATGATGCAGAATTCCTCAATAAATTACTGGCAAACCGAATCCAGTGGCACATCAAAAAACTTATCCACCATGATCAAGGGGGCTTCATCCCAAGGATGCAAAGCTGGTTCAACATACACAAATCAATAAACATAATCCATCACATAAACAGAACCAATGACAAAAACCACATGATTATCTCAATTGATGCAGAAAAGGCCTTTGATAAAATTCAACATTCCTTCATGTTAAAAACTCTCAATAAACTAGGTATTGATGGAACATATCTTAAAATAATAAGAGCTATTTATTACAGTCCTACAGCCAATATCATATTGAATGGGCAAAAGCTGAAAGCATTCCCTTTGAAAACTGGCACTAGAGAAGGATGCCCTCTGTCACCATTCCTATTTAACATAGTATTGAAAGTGCCAGCGGGGACCATCAGGCAAGATACAGAAATTAGAGTATTCAAATAGGAGGAGAGGAAGTCAGATTGTCTCTGTTTGCAGATGACATAATTTTATATTTAGAAAACTCATCATCTCAGCCCCCAAACTCCTTAAACTGATAAGCCTCTTCAGCAAAGACTCAGGGTAAAAAATCGAGGTGCAAAAATCGCAAGCATTTCTTTACACCAACAATAGACAAGAAAGAGCCAAATCATGAATGAACTCCTATTCACAATTACTACAAAGGAATAAAATACATAGGAGTACAGCTGACAAGGGCTGTGAAGTACCTCTTCAAGGAAACTTACAAACTGCTGCTCAAGGAAATAGGAGAGGACACAAACAAATGGAAACACATTTCTTCCTCATGGATAGAAAGAATCAATATCATGAAAATGGCTATACCATCCAAAGTAATTTGTAGATTCAATGCTATTCTTATCAAACTACCATTGACATTCTTCACAGAATTAGAAAAAACTGCTTTAAATTTCATATGGAATCAAAGAAGATTCTGTATAGTCAACGCAATTCCAAGCAAAAAGAACAAAGCTGGAGGCATCATGCTACCTGACTTCAAACTATACTACAAGACTACAGTAACCAAAACAGCATGGTACTAGTAACAAAACAGACATACAGACCAATGGAACAGAACAGGGACCTCAGCAATAACACAGCACATCTACAACCATCTGATCTTTGATAAAGCTGACAAAAACAAGCAATGGGGAAAGGATATCCTATTCAACTAATGGTGCTGGGAAAACTGGCTAGCCATATTCAGAAAACAGAAACTGTACCCATTCTTACACACACAGAAAACCAAACACCTCATGTTCTCACTCAGAAGTGTGAGTTGAACAATGAGAACACATTGACAAAGGGAGGGGAACAACGCACACCAGGGCCTGTTGGGGGGTGAGGGACAAGGGGAGGGAACTTAGAGAACAGGTCAATAGGTGCAGCAAGTCACCACGGCACACGTATACCTATGTAACAAACCTCAAAGTAAAATATAATAAAATACTGGCCAAGCCATATCAAATAACATTACATCTCAAGCCTTCCCACAGAATTCCCTACCACCTGTAATGCTTCGACTTCAAATTATGTGCCTCGAAATAGCCTTCTTATTCTTCATCCTCAATTTTATCCCAGCAGATGTGTCATCACTCATATGAAACCTTCTCTGACTATGTTCCCAACAAAGTGGAAATCCCTAGTGTTTCCATATTCTCATAGTCCAAGCCCACATGAGCCCTCTCAAACTGTGGAATCTATAGTAGTGTCTATCCTCAGCAAAGGCTGTGAAAACCTGGTTGTCAAAGACTATGCCTTCCTCATATTTCTGTTACTTGTTCATGGCATTCAGAAACATGTCGAATAATTTTTATTGTCAACCTATTTGAATTCATACTTTTGGAGAATAGGAAATTAAAGTAAGGTCTAAAGACCTGAAGTCCATTCTCTTATTTAAAAAGTATAGTGTTTATTTAGTAAATTTCTCTTGAAGTAACTGTGTACTGTTTTACAAAGGTCATTTTGTTTTTCTCATAAGTTGCTAAAATTTGTAAAAATTTGATGTGTACATGGACAACCACAATTATTCAGGTCATTATGTTTATATCTTCAACTGAGTCCAGCAGCTCTGTTATTTCTTGGAAGACTGGCTGATCCATCAAAGTCAGGCGGTGTGCCTTAGGTAGCCTCTGACTTTACACCAAATGGACCTAATTGACATCAACAGAATCCTACCCAATAACTGCAGAATATATATTCTCATTAGCAAATGGAATATTCTCCATGATAGACCATATTTAGGTCATAAAACAAGTCTCAGCAAATTAAAAATAATTGAAATTATATCAAACATTTTCTCAGACTACAGGGGAATAAAAACTACAAATCAGAATGAAGAGGAACTTTGGAAATTACACAAACACATGGAAATTAAACAACATGCTCCTGAACAATCATTGGGCCAATAAATTAAGATAGAAATATAAAAAAATTGAAACAAATAAAAATGGAAACACAAGGTACCAAAAACCTGTAAGATACAGCAGAAACAGTGCTAAAAGGAAACTTTATAGTATTAAATGTCTACATCAGAAAAGTAGAAAGATTAAAAACTAACAACCTAACGTTGCACCTCAAGGAGCTAGAAAAGTAAGAACAAATTAAACCCAAATTTAGCAAAAGAAAGAAATGACAAGAATCAGAGCAGAATCAAATGAACTAGAAATTTAAAAAAATCATACAAAGGATCAATGAAATGAAAAATTAGTTCTTCAGAAACATAAAAGTGAATACCTGCTAGCTAGACTCAGAAAAGACCCAAATAAAGAAAATCAGAAATGAAAAAGGAGATGTTACAACTGACACCACAGAAATACAAAACGTTATCACAGATTATTATGAACAACTATATGCTCCCAAACTAGGAACAACTATATGCTCCCAAACTAGGAAACTAGAGGAAATGGATAAATTTCTGGAAACATAAAACCTCCCAAGATTGAACCAGGAAGAAACAGAAAGCTAAACAGACTGATGATGAGTTGTGAGATTAAATTAGTAACAAAAAAATCTCAAAAAGAAAAGACCATGACCAGTCAGATTCATAGCTGAATTCTATCGAATGTGCAGGGAAGAGTTGATACCATGACTCTTGAAACCTTTCCAAAAGTCGAGGAGGAGGAAATTTTGCCTTACTCATTCTATGAGGCCAGTGTCACCCTGATAACAGAATCAGACAAAGACACAACAACAATAAAAGAAAACTACAGATCAATACTCCTGATTAATATGTAAAAATTCTCAACAAAGTACTAACAAATTGAATTCACTAGCACATCAAAAAGATAAAGCACTAAGACAAAGTGGGTTTTATACGAGAGATGCAAGGATGGTTCAACATATGGAAATCAATAAATGTGATAAATCACATTTATATCATTTCAATAGACATGGAAAAAACGTTTGACAAATTACAGTCTCTTTCTGATAAAAACCCTCAACAAACTAGGCATAGAAGGTACAGATCTAAAAATAATAAAGGCCATGTATGACAAACCCATTGCCAATATCATACTGAAGAAAGAAACGGGGAAAGTTTCCTCTAAGAACTGGACAAGACAAGAATGCCTGTTTTCACCACTCTTGTTCAACATTGCTAGTACTGGAAGTCCTAGCCAGACAATCAGGCAAGAGAAAGAAAGAAGAGGCATCCAAAGTGGGAAAGAATAAGTGAAATTATTCCTCTTCACTGATGATACAATCTTATGTCTAGAAAACCCTAATGACTCCACAAAAATATTATCTTTAATAAATGAATTCAGTAAAGTTTCAGTATATAAAATCAGTGTTCAAAAGTCAGTGACATTTCCATACATCAATAACAATCCAGTAGAGAATCAAATCAAGAAGGCAATACTATTTACAATAGCTACAAAAAATAAAATACCTTGTATTTATGTAGATAAAAGATCTCTGTAAGGAAAAGTATAAAACACTGATGAATGAAATTGTAGATGACACAAACAAGTGGAAAAATATTCCATAGTCATGGATCAGAAGATTTTTTTTACATTGTATTGTATTTATTTATTTTTAATTTTTTTTAACTTTTATTTTAAGTTCAGGGTACATGTGCAGGTTTATTATATAGGTAAACTTGTGTCATGGGGATTTGTTGTACAGATTATTTCATCACCAAGGTATTAAGCCTAGTACTTATTAGTTGTTTTTTCTGATCCTCTCCCTGCTCCCATACTCCACCCTCCAATAACCCCTGTGTGCGTTATTCCCCTCTACGTGTCCATGTGTTCTAATCATTTAGCTCCCACTTACAAGCGAGAACATGTGGTATTTGGTTTTTCTGTTCCTGCATTAGTTTGCTAAGGATAATGGCCTCCATCCATTGTCACTGCAAAGTACATGATCTCATTGTTTTCTTTTATTTATTTATTTCTTTTTTGAGATGGAGTCTCGCTCTGTCACCCAAACTGGAGCGCAGTGGCGCGATCTCGGCTCACTGCAAGCTCCGCCTCCTTGGGTTCATGCCATTCTCCTGCCTCAGCCTCCGGAGTAGCTGGGACTACAGGCACCCGCCACCATGCTTGGCTAATTTTTTTGCATTTTTAGTAGCGTCAGGGTTTCACCGTGTTAGCTAGGATGGTCTTCATCTCCTGACCTTGTGATCCGCCCACGTCGGCCTCCCAGAGTGCTGGGATTACACACATGAGCTACCATGCCCCACCCTCACTCTTTTTTATGGTTTTTTATTTTATGGTATATGTGCACCACATTTTCTTTATCCAGTCTATCATTGATGGGCATTTAAGTTGATTCCATGTCTTTGCCATTATGAATAGTGCTGCAATGTGCATACACGTGCATGTGTCTTTATAATAGAATAATTTATATTTCTTTGGGTATATACCCAGTAATGGGATTGCTGGGTAGAATGGTATTCTACCTGGGAGACAGAGGTTGCCATGAGCCGAGATTGTGCCATTGCACTCCAGCCGGGGAGACAAGAGCGAAACTCTATCTAAACAAACAAACAAACAAATAAAAATAAAACAGACACATAGATAAATGGAGAATAGAGAACCCAGAAATAAAGCCACATATTTTCACCCAACTAATCTTTGACAAAATCAGCAAGCGCATACAGGGTTGAAAGGAAAACCTTTTCAATAAATGGTGCTGGGAAAACTGGACAGTAGGTGGGAAGTTAAATTAGTACAACCTTTATGGAAAACAGTATGGAGATTTCTGAAGGAACTAAAAATAGAAATATCATTTGATCCAGCAATCCCATAGCTATCTGCCTAAAGGAAATGAAATTATTATATGAAAAATATATCTGGTTCCGTATGTTTATAGCAGCACAATTCTCAATAACAAAGATACGGAGTCAACCTAAGTGTTCATCAACGGAAGATTGACTAAAGAAAATGTGGTATTACCATGAGATACTATATAAAACAAACATCACCAAGGCATATAGTCACCAGACAATCCAAAGTCAATGCTAAAGAAAAAAATCTTAAAGATAGCTAGAGAAAAAGGTCAAATCATATACAAAGTGAAGCCCATTAAGTTAACAGTGGATTTCTCAACAGAATCCTTACAAGCCTGAAGAGATTGGACTAGATGTAAAAATTCTCATCATAATATTAGCAAACCAAACCCATTAGCACATCAAAAAGTTAGTTCACCATGATTGAATAGGCTTCATTCCTGGGATGCAAGGTTGGTTCAAAATGTGCAAATCAATAATTGTGATTCACCACATAAACAGAATTAAAAACAACATCCATATGATCATCTCAATATATGCAGAAAAGCTTTTAATAAAATCCAACATTCTTTAATGATAAAAACTGCCAACTAACTGGGCATTGAAGGAACATATCTCACAATAATAAGAGGCATCTATGACAACCCAAAGCCAACATCAAGAGAAAGAGAAGAGAATGATATGATTTTGTATCTAGAAAACCCTAAAGACTCCACAAAAAGTCTTATCTTTGATAAATGAATTTGATAGCATAGTACTGGAAGTTCTAGCCAGAACAACCAGGTAAGGAAAAGAAATAAAAGGCATACTCATAGGAAAAGAAGTCAAGTTATCTCTTTGCTGACAGTGTGATTCTATATGTATAAAACATAAAAATTTCACCAAAAGCCTCCTAGAACTGATAAATGACTTCAGTAAACTTCCAAGATGCAAAGTGAATGCATAACAATTAGTAATATTTCTATGTACCAACAATGTTCAAGTTGAGTGCCAAATCAAGAATGTAATTCTATTTACAATAGTCACACAAAGAAATAAAATACCCAGGAATACATCTAACCAGGAAGTTCAAATATCTCTACAAGGAGAACTACAAAACACTGCTGAAAGAAATCACAGATAATACAAACAAATGGAAAACCATTTCATGCTCATGGATTGGAAGAATCAATATCATTAAAATGACCCTACTACCCAAAGCAATCTATAGATTCAACACTGTTTCTATCAAACTACCAATGTAATTTTTTCACAGAAGTGGAAAACAAAATTCTAAAATTCATATGGACCCCCAAAAAAGCCCCAATAGCCAAAACAGCCCTAAGCAAAAAGAACAAAGCTGGAGGTATCACATTACCAGATTTCAAATGATACTACAAGTGTACAGTATGCTACTGGTTAAAAAACAGTTATCTAGACCAATAGAACAGAAAAGAGAACCCAAAAATAAAGCTGTACCCCTACAACCACCTGATCTCTGACAAAGTTGACAAAAAGAAGCAATAGGGAAAACACTCCATGTTCAATAATCGGTGCTGTTACAACTGGCTAGCCATAAGCAGAAGAATGACACTGGACCTCTATCTTTCACCATATACAAAAATTAACTCAAGATGGCTTAAAGGTTTAGATGTAAAACCTCAAACTATAAGCATTCTAGAAGAAAACCTATGAAATACCATTCTGGGTATCAGCCTGGGCTAAGGATTTATGACAATCCTCAAGAGTAACTGCAGCAAGAACAAATTTGACAATGGTACATAGTTAAACTGAAGGGCTTCTGTACAGCAAAGGAAACTATCCAAAGAGTGTGTGTTTTTTTAAGTTTCTACGTCATTATCTCTTTTATCATTCTTGAAGTTTCAGGTTAAATTCTTATAAAGTTCTTCCCTGGTCATCCCATCTAATTATCATTCACCACCCAGGCAGTCTTATTTCCCATTACAGTGCTTTATTTTTTTATGTATCTCCTGCAGCACTTCTCTTAGCTTATACTTACATTTGATGTTTACTTATTTACCTGTTTATTGACTATCTTTTGCTTAGATTCTAAGCTTTGTGAGTGTAAATATTATGACTTTTATTTATTATAATATAACTAACACTTAAACTATGACTGTTTACCACCAAATAACTAGTGCCTGGCATTATTTGTTAAATGAATGAGTAAATGAATACATCTGAGCGTCCTTAAGGATTCTTGATAAATCTATGAAATCTGGGGGCAGGTGGACACATGTATTCTTAGTATAGTATTATACATTATTTTTACTGGGTTGTGCAGAATACATTTGATGGTTTGGGAATTTTGTTTGTGTTAAATTACTATAGAGAAGTGTAACTAGGGGTTGAGTAGTCTTAGAGACTGTGCCGTTTTTACATACTTCTGCTAAGTCATTATTAGGGAATTGGGTTACACACTGGCCTATTTACAGTGTGGTTGCAGTTTGGCAAGACCAAGTCCATGGCTAGTCATCTGGGTCTCAGGTCTTTCTTTAGCTCTGGAACGGTGAGACAAAAGCACTCCTGTCTTTCTAAAGCTGATGAAGAACAGACTTCTTCCCTGGAAAAGGGCCGAATAGTAATGTGCCTCTAAGGACTGCACTGAGTAAACCTTTAGAGCAAGGTGCAGTCAAAGGTGGTTAAAATCACACCATTTCATAACACTGTTTACAGGCAAAGACATACACCAGGAAGCTGCAAAGAAAGAGAGCTGGCTGCACAAGGAACAGCAGCTTGGATCTGTTCTTTCACCCCTTGAGCTGTTTGTTTAGCACTGCATGGAAACAGATTTCCTGGTTTGTCTGTTAATCCTTCAGCTTCCCCTTTGTGTCTAACTTATTGATAAGATGCCTGCGTATGTCTTTCAGTTTTCCACCTTGAGCTTTAAAGTTGAAATGACACTCCTGTTTCTCTACTGCTTCCTTGAAAGAAAAGATTTAGTGATATTTCAGGAAAATGGAGTAAAAGAGAATCATACCTCTTAGAAGTTTCCAGCATGTTACTAACATATAAAAATTTCCATTCTCTCCTTGAGGGATGAGGCTGTGTTTCCATCAATGTGTCCACTAGTGTTTCAGTATTCAGTCTTTTCTGAGTGGTGATGAAAAGTCTGTTGTTCTTGGAATTTAAAGCAGGATTAAAATTATGACTCTATCACTTAACAATTTGAGGACTTCAGGCAAGTCACTTAATATCTCTGAGCCTCAATTTCCTTATATAAAATAGAAATAACAGCTATTTTGACCTATAGGGTTATTTTGAGAATCAAGTAGAAGAATGGATGTGAAGATACTTTGTATTCTGGAAAGCTCTTTGCAAATGTAAAGTAACATTTTCCTTGCCAAGGGTTTTCTCTCCCTTTCTGTAAAGAAAAGGTTGACATTTTCAAACCATTAGTTAATCATTCCTCTAGGGCCACACCTGTTTGCAGACAGAACAGGTGTGAGGCTCTATGTTGAGATTTGGACCAAAGACGAGAAGAAACTCTAGAGTCTTTTAAGTGAATTTTAAGCATAACAGCCTTCAAAAAGAGGAAAGCTGGCTCATATAAAACATTTTTCCTTGTCATAGCTCCTCTAGCAAGGCCCCTTTGGAAGTACAAACTTCGATGGAAAGCATGCTACTTCAAAATGTTCAGAGCATGCTACTCCAAAATGCCATATTGGCTTTTGAGAAAACAATGAAAGCAGGAAGGTCATTCTCTGACCTTCTGCTGTCCGTCACTCCTGAAGCAGGTCATAAGACCCTCATTCTAGAAGTATCCTTCCTATGCCCAGAAAAAAAGAACATTCTTACCTCTAAGGACGGTAAGAAACACAGAGAAGAATCTGAACCCACAGGGCTTGCTAAGTTCCTCTCAGTTTATTAATATTAGATTATACCCTTTTGTCTGATCATACTTCTTGTGTTAGTCTGTTTTGCATTGCTATAAAGGAATACCTGAAGATAGGTAATTTATAAAGAAAGGAGGTTTATTTGGATCATCATTCTGCAAACCATACAAGAAACCTGGAGCCAGCATCTGCTTCTGGTGAGGGTCTGGGGAAGCTTACAATGTTGAAAGGCAAAGACATAGCAGACATATTATATAATGATAGAGCAAGAGAGGAAGAGGTGCCAGGCTCTTTTTAATAACCAGCTTGTATTAGTTCATTTTCATACTGCTATAAAGACTGCTCGAGGCTGGGTAATTTATGTGTGGAAAGGAAAGAGGTTTAATTGACTCACAGTTCAAAATGGCTGGGGAGGCCTTAGGAAACTTAAATTCATGGCAGAAAGCAAAGGGAAGCAAAGCAACTTCTTCACAAGGTGGCAGGAAAGAGAAGTGCCAAGAGTTAAGGGGGATGAGCCCCTTATAAAACCATCATATCTCATGAGATCTCGCTCATTATCACATGAAGAGCATGGGAGAAACCATTTATGTCCACCCAATCTCTTTCTTGACATGTGGGGATTATGGGGATTATAATTCATGATGATATTTGGGTGGGGACACAAAGCCTAACCACATCGTTTTGCCTCTCTTCCCTCCCAAATCTCATGTCCCTTTCACATTTTAAAACCAATTATGCATTCCCAACAGTCCCCCTAAGTCTTAGTTAATTCCAGCATTACCCCAAAAAGTCCAAGTGCAAAGTCTCATTTGAGACAAAGCAAGTCCCTTCTGTCTATGAACCTGTAAAATCAAAAGCAAGTTTTTTACTTCCTAGATACAATAAGGGTACAGGCATTGGGTAAATATACCCATTACAAATGGGAGAAATTGACCAAAACAAAGGGGCTACAGGTCCCATGCAAGTCTGAAATCCAATAGGGCAGTCCAATCTTAAAGCTCCAAAATGATCTCCTTTGACTCTATGTCTCACATCCAGGTCACACTGATGCAAGAGGTGGGCTGCCATGGTCTTGAGCAGCTCCACCCCTGTGACTTTCCAGGATAAAGCCCCTGTCCTGGCTGCTTTCACAGGCTGGCATTGAGTGTCTGCAGCTTTTGTAGGTGCACAGTGCAAGCTGTTTGTGGATCTACAATTCTGGGGTCTGGAGGATGGTGACTCTCTTCTTACAGCTCCACTAGGCAGTTCCCCAGCAGGGACTCTGTGTGAGGGCTCTGACCCCACATTTCCCTTCTGCACTACCCTAGCAGAGGTTCTCCATGAGGGCCCCACCCCTGCAGCAAACTTCTGCCTGGACATCCAGGCATTTCCATACATTCTCTGAAATCTAGGTGGAGGTTTCCAAACCTCAATTCCTGACTTCTGTGTGCCTTCAGAATCTACATCACATGTAAACTGACAAGGCCCAGGGCTTGCATCCTCTGAAGCAATGACCTGAGCTGTAAATTGGCTCTTTTTAAGCCACGGTTGGGATGCAGAGCACCACATCTCATCTTGAGACTTCACAAAACATAAGGCCCTGGGTCCTACCCACGAAACCATTTTTTCTTCCTAGGCCTCTGGGCCTGTGATGGGAGAGGCTGCCATGAAGGTCTCTGATATGCCTTGGAGACATTTTCCCCATTATCTTGGTGATTAACATTTGATTCCTCATTACTTATGCAAATTTTTGCAGTAGGTTTGAATGTCTCCTCAGAAAATGGAGTTTTCTTTTCTATTGCATCATCAGGCTGCAAAATTTCCAAACTTTTATGTACTTCTTCTCTTTTAAACATAAGCTTCAATTCCTTTATAGATATACTTGCAGGAATATTATTTTTATTAAAAGAGGCCATAGATGCATTAATTTAATAGAACTAACCCATTACTTGATTGTAGAGGAAAATAGAAGCACCTTCATACATATCAACGTGATTAAAAGTCAGTTTAATTTGTTATATTGCCTAACATTTATTTTTCTATCCAGGCAATAATTTGATTAAAAGCAATCCTATTTTTCTGGTCTTAAAATTCATCAGGATAGTTTTAGGGGTTTAATTAGAGATTTTATTCATTTATCATAATTGTCATGGAAGAAGACCTTGTCAAAAATAATTTCAGATAGTTTGGGAAAAACAGGAATATACGTGGTCATGAGTAATACATGTGGTCAAGCAGAAGATGAAGGACTTTTTTTTCTTTGTATCTGAATCTGCTAATTTCCTAAAAGTATTACTCTACTTATATTTACCTCAAAACATAGAAATATAAATTATGAATTATGTGTTTATAACATAATTATAAATAACATAATTTATATTACAAAGGAGAAAGAGTAATAGGTTCAGATTTGCAGTGGGGATATCAGTTAGATAATCACTTTAACTTAGTGACTGCCCAGGATATTTAGTGAAAGTTGATTCTGTGTGAGAAGTTTAGCTTTAGCAGCAAGCATGACTTGTTTCCTTCCATCCCTGCCCCCAAACCCAGATTTTTAAGACTTTACCTACTTGGAAATGCAAACAGAGCAGTCTCTTCCCCTACTGAGAGGGCCAAGTTCCTGAAAAACTCTAAGCAAATTCATAGGTAAAGAATACAAGACATTATCAGATAAACAGACACTGAAGTTTTAGAAACACCTAAGAGTTCTTATAAATAATCTTAAAGTCAAGAATATAAAACACCAAATACAGTGCGTAACATTTCATCCATTTGATATTAATAATAATACATACTTTATAATTAATTTCCACCTATCAGTCAGTGCATGTTGCTTATAAAATTTTCAGGAATCTCTGTCTGCTAGAGTTTCAAGGAGATAGAAAAAGTGTTCAGTTTGCCTTCTAAGAGATAACACATACATGAAGAGATGATATCTTTTGTGTCTGAATGCCTTAATGGTCCACAGTTGTTGACTTTGTCTCCAGATTCCACTGTGTTCCCACAAATATATCATAACTTAGATATCTGACATTGATCTAGTTTTGAGTATTCTTTATTTTACATATTTGGCATCACTAAGTAGTTAGTTCCTAAATTATATCCTCAACCCAAGATTCTATAACTATGGCTCTGATCACTACAATTTGCATAAAATCACAACACCACAGCTCTTAAGTATAACTCAACTTCCTCCCCACTCACAGAAGTAGAAGTGTAATTCCAACACTCAAGGTTACTTTTCCTCAGCCTTTCTATCTCTGGAGAGGGTCCAATGCAAACATTTCTATTGCTGCTCTGCGATACACTCTATCTTTTCTATTACCAACTACTACTTCTTTTTCTACTTATCTCTCATAGGAATGACATACAATTTATCTTCAAGAACTGAAATTCACATGATTGCTGAAAAAGTATGCAGGAGATTAGAACTTTTGGTAAGAGAAAATTGCTATTGGAAAAAGATTCTTGTACTCAGGTAAAGGTAATGGGTTTAGTATTTTTTAATGTTTTCGTATCTCAACGAGGTGAGTTTATGAGATTGTCTCCTGAGAGATGGCCAAGGGGTCAGGGTGGCAGAATCAAGAGGAACCAGAAGACTCATGTCCTTGATCAAGTGGACAGGGGACTATACAGAAACTTTGAGGAGAGTTCTGAAGGAAAGGCACTAGCAACACTGAGAATAAACTGTCCATTTCACTGTTTTACCTAAAGTAGAAATAAAGTCTCTATTCTCAAAGAACTTGAAATCTAGTTTTTGTAGCAAGAATTTCTTGTGGTGGGATTGTGAATCACTGGAATATATTACCAAAGCAATTTGTAGTCTTTTGAGAATTTTTCAGTGGAAAAGTTTGATTACAGTACTTTCTGGGGTGGACTGGCTTAACTATAATACTGTGCTATATACTTTGATTCTGAGATAGTGACTGGGGAAATACATTAGGCAAAAGCAGACTATTTTCAGCATTTGGTTAACTTTATCCTCTGTTTTACCTGTTTTAAATGTTAGCTTGGTGCATAGTAAGTAAACAATACTTGTAAGTTATTTTTAGCAGAATTATGAACACAATTATTGTTTTTAATCAAGAATTTTTCTGTAGTATAAGTTAAGGCCTATGTTTGCTATTTCCCTTCTTTTCATTAGGTCTGTTCTTTATTCATGATTAACCCTTCTTATTTAGCTCTCTTTATTTCCTGGCCTAATAATCCTAGTCCTAAATTTTCTCATACCACCTTGAGCAAGATGCCTTTTACTACTTCAGGAGGTCAGTAGACCCAAGGAATAGGTCAATGCAAGAGACTTAACAGGAACAATGTAGAGTGGATAATCTTACATTAAGACGATCATATCTTCTTGCCAACTTTTACCTACTGAGGAATTAAGAGAAGTTAAACACTAGGTCTAACAGAAGTTACATTTTTCTCTCTTTCTGTCTCTCAAAAATTCTATGGAGGAGCCATGACAGACATTTTTACCTTAGGATCATTGGGAAGGGCAAAAAATAGTGTCTAGTGAACACCTATATTACATGAAGCAAGCTATTTTATAGTTTTTTTTTCTGAATTGTGGTATATGGTCTTAGATTTTGGTGGACTCAATCTAAATGAAAGCACTTCCTGAGAGACGGATCCCAGATATAAGAACTTATTAGGGCAACAGATACTAAGTAGTGGTATTAATAAAGAAGTTAGTAATAATATCAAAGATAGCCTTCAAGATCTTGATGTTTTCTCAATCCTGAAAGTCATGTTAAAATGTTCAGTGTAGTTTCAATGGTAAGACTATTTTACTTTAAGCCAAATCAAGTTTCACATTCATTATGATTCTCTGGTTCTTTGTGTGGACTCTCTGAAACATGGAGGTCTGATCTTTGAAGTTTTTCTACAAGTTCTCTTTCCTCTGTTTGAGTTATTTGGTGAATGATAAATTGTAATTTGTAGCCCATTCCCTGCCTGTATCCCCCTGTACTCCACCTACTGATCATATACTTAGACTTGATTCTTTCCACTGGAGTTTTCAGTTGGACTTGATAGATTTTTCTTGTCCTTACTTCATTGAGTGACCTGCTCAGGTATCTTGGAAAATTTGTTGGCATGAATTCTCCTCTGAGTCCCATTGCTTATTTCCTCCTCTTATGCCTTCCTTCATAGCTTTCTTAGATATTATACAATATTTTGAACACATACATTTCTCTGACAGAATCAATCATTACTCAATACCCAGTGAATTCACTTATTACTCATACAATTCTCTTGAAGAATCCTGACAAGTTACTGTATCTTCAAAAAATTATCTTTGTGTTCTAGTTAAAAGGACATTTCCTTGAATGATTGCCTTACTTCTCTCTTCAGCTCCTGGAAGCACCAAGTTCTTGGGGTTATTTCATGGGACCACCCTGAAGAGCTTCTTTTAACTCAAGGCCAGTCACTTCTATGCTTCCTAAATTGTAGTCATGTCTGTGAATGTCATTGCTGTCATCTAGAATTTTAATAGATAAGCCATGGGGAAATCTATTAGACACCTGGATACTTAAAAATCCTTTGAAAATTGATCATTCATTTGTGGGATCTATGGACACGGTCTATTAACTTCCTAACTTCCTTCCTTTTTCCTCTACCCCTGCAACACAATGCCAAAAAATGGAATTTTCTGCAAAGAGATTTAAAAAATAAACTATACTTCTTTCAGAATGGTCCAATTTCCTCTTAGGGTCATATAAGATATATACTTATAATTTATTTTGTAATTGATTTTAAATAAGGGTACGTAGAATAAACTAACTCAAAGAAAAATTAGACTTAGAGACCTCAGAATAGTAGATAAATCCATGTTAATAAAAGTGAGGGTTTTTTTACTCACTTTATTTTGGGTCTTTGTTTTCCAAGGGAAGAATTTATTGGCTATGTGTTGGGCCAAAGCATTTGTATTGCAAATTCTCAGATACTGAATTTTAACTTGGGTTTCAAAAGTTTTGACTGGTTAACAGTATAGCCTCCCAAGTATGGACTGCAAAAATCAGGAGATGAAATTTGAACTAATCAGTTTTGTGGCATATCAGAAGCTTTGTAAGAGGTCTATTTACCTGTTTTCTATTATTAGCAAAAACAAACATTGACTTCTTTTGGTTTGTTCTACCGATTTGTTTTTTATTCTTCAGCATCCTTCATCAAATAACATAATTAGATAACTTAATTTTTGACTTTTTGATGGAAGACATCAGTTTAGTCTAATGAAATCCAGACAAAATGGTTTAAATGGTTCTTTTATTTAAATTATAAGAATTTCAGAGGCATGGAAATTTGCCATTTTCTACCCAGGTAAAATTATTTATGTTGATTTATGTTACTTCCTTTAAGAATTGTAGTAGCTTGGCCTGGGTGACTTTTCAGACTTTCCATTTCCCAAATACAGAAGATCTTTTTCTGTTACAGTTAATTTGAGAAACTCTTCACTGTAAGTGTAATATCCCTGTCCCATTCTCAAATGTTGTCTGTGTAGAAATGGAGCTTAGCTGTTTAATACGTTGATATAGGTAATGATGAACGCATTTTAAAATAAAAATTCTCTGCTCTCAATATATTATTACAAATTAATAAACTGATTTGTAATATACATTCATATTCTATTCTAAGTGTAGTTTAAAAAGAAAAATAATTCCTTGAAGTTATGTTTGAAGACCATTTTTTAAAAAAGGTTAACAAGTAAAAAAAATGCAGGCTACAGGCTCATAACTTGTAGCTTCTTTAATGGTCCTTCAACTTTTAAAATTTGTTGTACATAAAGGCGGTGCTAATCTGATTAGTAACTGTGATTGAGTAAATCTACTGTAAAAATGGACTGTGTTCTGGTTTTTAACATGATACCATGAAGCCACTTGAGAACTGCCTCTGTAGAACATAAAAGTCTCTTTGATGGAATATTTATTCCATGATTAAAAGCTATATTTATAAATATAATGTTATATGTATATACACATGCATACACACACACACACACATATATATGTGTACATGTGATTTGTGTTGTTTATTTTCATAATTATAAAATGTAGTTCCTAGAAAACTGATGAGTAGGGAAGAAAAACAGTATGACACAAACATCAAGTATAGATGTGGTTACCAAAAGTTAAGACCCAAAGCTTCCACCCTGTCCTTCTCTTGCCTCCAGACATACATACAGAAAGAAGAGAGAGACTATGCGACTGTTGTGTGTAGGCATTTTACATACGGTAATTAGAAGAAGAAGAGAAAGTTTGGAAAGCTTTGTGATGTTGAAAAAAATCTGTTAATTCTATTGAGAGACCTTGGAAATATTTCTCAAGACATCTCTCTGGCCTGTAGCATATTTTTGTATGTCACTTTAACAGTCACAGATACTCCCTTTAAAGCAGAGAAGTTCATTCCTTGGCACACACATACACTGCAATTAGACTTTTTGCAAAATACCAAAAATTTCTGGCAGTTTAAGTGAAGTCCAAAGAAATGTCAGCACTGCTTATGAATGTATTTATTGGGAAAAAAGGGGTCATTTTCAAATTGTTAATATGTATGAAAATATACTAAGAAAGAAAAAGTTTTAACCAAGTAAAATAAAAATTGCTTAATTTACAGTTTATGTGGAATTTAAATGGAACTTTCCATTTTTATCACTAGTAGATATCTGTTAAAATTTTAAATTAGATGATCTCATGTTAATATATTTTTAATCTATCCAGTGAACACCTTATTTATAAATAAAATCAGTTTGGGCTTTTATAATGCTTTTTGCACAAGAATTTCATTATTAACAGTGTCATAAAATATGAGTGTGGGCATCATGTAAGACACATTATAATAGATGAGATGGAAGCAATTGAGTGAACGAAGTTAGAGTTTTGTTTCAACTTGGCTGCTTGGCGTTTTTCTTTAGTTTCATGGAAAATTTTGAAAGCATCAACCACGTTTGTTGCCCTTTTAAGGGTTTCAAACAGCACACTGTTTGGTTTGTAGAGGAGTGCCCTATCTTCAAAGATGAAGGTTAACGAAAGTCTTCAAATAGGCCTATATTATATGATTTAAATAGTAGGTCCCATGTAAACTTAGATTTTAGATGTATGATTTAACTGTTGGCATGGAGAATGGGACAAGAGCTTCCAACGTTTAGGTGGGGTTAGTGGGTTGAACACCTAGACATTCAGTGTAATGTATAAGAAAGACTGGTGGGGGCTGGGCGCAGTGGCTCACGCCTGTAATCCCGGCACTTTGGGAGCCTGAGGCAGGCGGATCACGAAGTCAGGAGTTTGAGGCCAGCCTGATCAACATGGTGAAACCCTGCCTCTCCTAAAAATACAAAAATTAGCCGGGTGTGGTGGCCCGTGCCTGTAATCCCAGCTACTCGGGAGGTTGAGGCAGTAGAATCGCTTGAACCCAGGAGGTGGAGGTTGCAGTGAGCCAAGATCGCCATTGTACTCCAGCAGCCTGGGTGACAGAGCAAGACTATGTCTCAAAAAAAAAAAAAAAAAAAAAAAAAAAAAAAAAAAAAAAAAAAGAAAGAAAGAAAGAAAGACTGGTGGGAAGAAAAGAGTGCATAGGAAAGCAGAGACTAAAGGTTAAGTTATCCCAAACTATATTATCCATTGGGTCATTAATAGTCCTGAGAGTAGTCAAGTCCCATTCTAAGGTCTTTATATGCATTAATTTTTCCACCTCTACCTGTTACTCTCCTAATAATTTTCAGTTACTTTTAGAAGAATTTAAACTATGTTAATTGCCAAAGAAATTCAGTGTTTTTCTCCAAAAACGGAAATTCTCCTGTTGAGAGTAATGATAACATTTACCAACAAAATAAGTGGCCCATATGATGTTTCTTTGGCCTTTATTGTCATATAGGCTTTTGTTGCAGTTTATCTTTTAAATCAAAAGAGTGGACTTTGTTGTCCAAGTGCCTGAACTCAAATCCAAACTTCTGTGCTTACCAAATGTGTGACATTTTGTGAATTAATCTTTCTCTGCCTCAGTTTCTTATTTGAGATAAGAAAAATAACAGGACTTCTATATAGGGTAAACAGGAAAATATAAGTAAGTTAAAACAATGAACACCTAGGCTGGCTATGACTATTATTGTTGCTATTATATACTTTTATTTCCATGAACTCCTGGAAGTTTTCAGGACTTACCTCTGGCGTAGGAGGTAGAATTTCTGGACCAAGGGTTTGACTATTTTTAAAGCCTTTTAACATGTGTTATTGAACTGGTTTTCTAAAAAGACTTTACCAATTTATGTTCCCAAAGAAACTACAAAAGTTCCTATTTCACCTGAAATAGGAATTCTATTATTGCCATTTTGAATCTTTTCTAACTAATGCCTAAATGTGATACCACACTAGGGCTTTAATTTTTATTTTTTTGATGATTAAATAAGTTTATTTCTTCTTATGAGTTTATTTATTTATCAAAGTGCTAATGTTCCTGTCCTATTTTTCTTTGAAGTGTTATTGTTTTGCTCATCTAATTTTATGAAGCCTCTATTTATTAAGAATACTAATCTTTGTCATACTAGTTATAAATATTTCTTCCTTTTAATTTTAGATTTCTTATGTACAGAAATTTTAAAAGCATATGTAGTGAAATTTGTTGATCTGTTTTCTTTGTGATTTCTTTCACCAAAAAGCTGCCTTTCCTAAGATTTATAAAACTTACTGCTGGTTCTAAGTCCTGATTAATGTAGTGAAGAGAATTGTTTACTCATCAGTTTCAAGGACTTGGTGTCATTTGTGTGAGCCTAAGGAGTCACTTACAGGCTAGGTGCCACAGCTCATGTCTGTAATCTCAACATTTTGAGAATCCAAGGTGGGAGGATCCCTTGAGCCAAAGAGTTCGAGACCAGCCTGGTCAGCATGGCAAAACCTTGTCTTTACAAAAAAATAAGAAATATCAGCTGAGAGTAGTAGCAGGTGCCTGTAGTCTCAGCTACTCTGGAGACTGAGGTGGGAAGACCACTTGGGCCTGGGAGGTCAAGGCTGCAATGTGTGGTGATTGTGCCACTGCATTCCAGCCTGGGCGACAGAGCGCTCTGTCTCCAGGGGGAAAAAATTAGTCACTTACTCTTACTGTAAATAAAATTTATCATCAAATGTCATTTCCACTAAATATAAATTCTTAAACCAATTAGGTCCCCAGTATCTGCAGATAGAGCATACTATAGTTTACAAAACACTTCTAACATGCATTCCGTAATTTTGTTTCACGTCTCACAATTACCTTATGAAGTAATGAAAGAAAGAGATGGGGATTATTATTGACTTCTTACAAACAACCAAATCTCAGAAAAATTATGGCTTTTCTAAGGATATACAACTAGTAAATTGCAGAGTTTGGACATGAACCCAGATCCTCCAATTCCAAATTCATGCTTCACTCACTGTACTACCTTGTCTTTTTGTGTTTTGGGAAACTATATGTAAACCAGATAACTTTTTAAAAACCTAACTTCTGGGCCAGATGCGGTGGCTCACACCTGTAATCCCAGCACTTCGGGAGGCCAAGGCGGGTGGATCACCTGAGGTCAGGGGTTCGAGACCAGTCTGACTAACATGGTGAAACCCCATCTCTACTAAAAATACAAAAATTAACCAGATGTGGTGGTGGGCACCTGTAATCCCAGCTACTCAGGAGGTTGAGGCAGGAGAATCGCTTGAACCTGGGAGGCAGAGGTTGCAGTGAGCCAAGATCGTGGCATTGCACTCTAGCCTGGGTGACAGAGTGAGACTCTGTCTCAAAAAAAAAAAAGAAAGTACCTAACTTCTTTGAGTTTTAAAATGTCACATTCTGTTATTCCAGACATTCTGCTAGAGAAAGGGAAAGGGAATGGCATTTGTTGAGGTACTATTTATATTTAAAGTATGTTCTTTACATTTAAGCTTCTCTCTTATTAAAATGCCCTCTAATTCTGTTTTAATTTTTCCCTTTGCAGTAACTGTATCATGTCCTATTAAAGTAAAGACTTCTTCTTCGTCTCTTCTCCATGTTATAACCCCTCCTTTTTATCATCTTTTTGTGGGGCTTTGCATTTTTACTTCATGATTTGTGCAGATATTTGTACCATCAGTCACAATTCTATCATTTTTTTCTTTTCCCTTTTAGGATTTCTATGATTTTTATGAAACTATGTTCAGATCTCATAGATGTTTAGATCCAGGATACTTCACACAATCAACATTTCCTTTTATTCTCAAAACAGTATATGAGGTAGATATTATTATCTTCTTCATTTTATTGGTAATGAACAAACTGAGGTTATCTAACTTACTCAAAGCCTCACGACTAGTAAATATTGATGCAATGATTGGAACCTAGGCATTTTCCTGCTGTATCCTACTGCCTCCCTGGCAGGGATGACTGAAATTCTTTTCACCTGTTATGATCCTGGAAGCAGTTTTTCTTATGTGTCTGAGCAGCTGTAAATGCACTTCTTGGTTCCTATCCCATAAACCTAATTCCATCTCAGGGTCATTCTGCACAGCTTGACTTAAACATAAAAATTAACTTTTAAGAGGTTTACTTTAGCTTGATAGCCATCTATTCACTGATCTAGAAAGCAGGTATCCTGAGTGCAATTTCCTTTTTATAAATGAATACATTGCTCTCCTCTTCTGTGAGCTCATTCTTATAGAGTATCACATTTGCATTATTGTTCCAGGCTAGATGAGGGCATACTGACCTACAGCTCTCAAACCCTCCTGGTCTTCAAATTTCAGCAAACAAAGGAGTCTGGGCATTCACGGGGTAGGGACATTGAAGGTTTTTTTTTTTTTTTTCTTTTTAGGAGAAAAGTAAAAGAAAAGGGAAATGGAAAGTACGTGACAAAAATAGACACAACGTTTTGAGTGGAAAAAATATTTGTAGAAAAATATGAAAGGAGCTGAATTTCCATGACATAGACAAAAGATGACAGAAGGGGAAGACTTTACTTACAGGAATGATATTAAAAAGGAATTCTGTTGAGGAGAGAATGAGCTGAAAAGTGGTTTTGTTGTAGCAGGGTTTTCAACATAAAGTATACATGTAAATGCTCAAATGCTGCGTAATCATTGGAATATTATTATTAATATTACTAGATAACTCCTATTAATCATTACAGTGTGCTAGACAGTTAACCCATTTAATCCTCAAAACAACCCTTTTAGTAAGGGATACCTATTATCTCTGTTTTAGAGATGAGGTTTAGAATGGTTAATCGGTTGCTCAAGGTCACAGAACTGGTGAGCAGTGAAACTGATTCATAACCCGAATAACACTTACCATAATTTGTCATTATTTACGTGTTTACTGCTCACCTTCTCCACCAGAATATAAGCCTCACGAGGAGAAGACAATGTCTGTCTTTTCACTGATATATCTTCAGTGTCTGAATTAGGGCCTGACACTTTAGAGTTTGTTCAGTAGTTATTTATCAAATGAATAAATAAATGAGTGAATTAATAAAATCCAGTCTAACCCCAGAACTATATGATTATCCTTTCCCAAACATGGATTTTTAGTAAAAAATTTTTCATTGGTTTGTCATATCTTCCTTCAAACACCTATGTACATTTTCCTTAAGCTTTTATAGATCCAAGGGAAAGGGTTAGCTAATCAACAGAGGATTTCTTCCCTCCCCAGAATAAGGAGCCATCTGGAGATAGTGGAAAGAAAATTTAGTATTTAACTAATTTAAGTCAGCTGTGGTTTCTCAGAATTGTAATTTACAGCAATTGTCCTCTATAATTTTCATGGAATTCAGATGAATGAACAAATAACAAAATGCCATAGCAATCACTATGACAGACAGTCCTTGCCCACATTGTGTATTAGTACTCAGATTTATGTCACATTCCTCATTAAACTGTGAATATAACATTATACAGGATATATTACTTTCCAAAAACATTTTAAGTATGAGAAATGAAAGGTAAAATATATGTAGATATTATTCTTTAAGGTTTGAGACTTGTTAGATAGTAAAAAAATAAAAAAAAGTAAGAAATGTGATGTGCCTTGTAGAAGCTATACCTCCACTGTCCCCACAGCTTCCAACTTCTATCCCACTGGTTTTCAACTTTGGCTGTGCATTAGAACCATGTAGGGAAATTTTTGCGAATACTGATGCCCAGGGCCTACCTCAAACCAGTCATATCAGCATCCCTGAGGCTGGGTCCTGGCATCTATATTTTAAAAATGTAAGTTTCTTTAACTAATTTTACTGTATGTAGATTTGAATCCCTTCATTGTGCCTTTCCCTCTCAATATACTTCCTTTTTCCCTATATTCTTTTAAATGCTTGTTGCCCCCCCCCCCCCAAAAACATAGAAGCCAGTACATGGTCTCATTAGTGAAAAGAAGAGGATTTTGAACAACTTTCTTTACTTTGTTGTAGTCAATTTATTTCTTTAAGTGAAATCAAAATTTTAAAAATTATATAATAATTCAGATATACAAAAATACATAAAGAGTAATGCTATGGGTAGCCATGGACTTACTACTGGATTTAAAATGTGGAATATTACTAAACACAGTCCAAACTCTTTGTGCAGATCTCCCAAACTCACTAGCTTGTGCAAGTAACCCTGCATTTCTCTCTTTTTATTCTATATTTATATATTTCTAAGTATATAATATAACATAATATATCGTGTTTTGCATTTAAAAATCTCAAAACTTTATAAAAATTTTATCTGGTATATAATATATTCTTTTACAACTTTCTGTATGTTTGAGAGATTTGAATATTTAATATAATATATATTATTTAAAATAAATAATATGTATTTTGTATATATTTAATATATATAATATAATTCACTTCTGCATTATATTCCATTGAAGTAACTATAGCAATATTTATTCTTTCTTTGTTGAGGGACATTTATATTGTTTCCATTTATTTTGATGTAGACGAGATTCCATATTAGCTTTTAAATAACAAACTTACACTGTTGATTCATTTTTACATGTGCTACTGCCGATCTGTGATTCTGCTATCCTGTTGCTGTTAATTTTCTGAAAAATGTTAATTCAAGGCCTTATATTTTGTGCCAGTCACATTTGATGTTGCTTAAATTCCTGTTTTTATTAAAAAATATATCTTATTAGTCTCATCTAATTTTTCCTTGTTAAAATGTTTTTGGATTGTAGTTTGGTCACCTGGTGTTTTAACTACCAGAAGAAGGTATAATAAATCCTTCCATATATTCATTTAACAATGAATATGTAAGATCTGATAAGAATTATGCTGAGCAGGACAAGACTGGTTACACAATGAAGTAGAGTCCATATTTTTCTATGCTGTAGTTTAATTTATCATGGATCAAAGCAAAACCAGTATTGTTTAGAACTAGTTTTGAGTAGCTAAGACTCATATGCGACTTTAAACCACCACAGATTTAAAAAAGATTCTTAGACTAATATTGCACTCTGGATTGTCTCTCAAGTGCTATCAGTGAATCTCGGTGCTGGATTAGGTGATCAGATGAATGAGTGAGAATCTAGGGATACATATTAAAGACAAATCATGCTAATACCGTTTATCTTAGAGTTAATCCTAATATGATCACATCAACTTTGTTTCTTTAACTGTTTCTGTGGCTGGCATTTAATGGTATTACATCTGTCAACCACAAGGAGGAGCTGTGGCCTAATAAGGAAAAAGCTTACTTCTGATTGAGTGACAGCTCAGAGATCTTGAAAGGGGCCATAGCTCAGAAAATTATCTTTCTTGAAAATGACACTTATAAAGGAAATTTTAAATGTGTAAACTAGTCTTTATTTTGACTGGGAAAAGAAATAAGACAATTAAATATAATTCAAATAAAGCCCCTTCCACTAAGAATAAAATGGGTTTCCTTTTCGTTTTAAATTGGTTAGCTATTTGGAACAAATCAATTGGCTAATTCTTTAATTCTTCACCTAGAACCATAGGCTTTAGAGTGTAAAGAAATCTGAGCATCATTGGTTTGCCTTCAGGCATTCAGATCTTAAGATTTTAGGAAATATAGTCTGGGTCAATAATCATTTATTGAATGAACGAATGAATAACTATACAAACCTGTAGGCTAGTTAGGTTAAGTTGACCAAAGCAAAAAATAGTCAATCCTTTTTTTGGAGTAAGGATCTAGGAAGAGAAAAGATCACACTAAAGCCTAGGTTTTTAATTCCTTGAACTACGCTTCTTACTGTCTCTCCTTCATTCCCTGCTTAAGGATAGTCTAAATGTAAGTTAAACAACTAGTTTTAATCATAGTTCAAATATGTAGTAGACTACCTAAGGGCATAGTGACTCTCCAACCACTGTACTGGTTGGTATAATCCATTGTTTTGGGTGATTCTAGAGAAGATTCCTACATTAGATGTAATTTTAGAATAGATGATCTGCAACATTCTTTCACTGCTAATATTTTCATTTATTTTGTTTCATTATTTACTTCATTCATTTAAAGAAAAACACTTCCTTTTTGAAAATTTTAAATATACAGGAAAGTTTAATGAATTTTGCAGTGAATACCCATATATACACCCATGGATTCTACTATACACATTTTGCTATATTTCTCCTTTTACATATCTTTCCATCCCTCTACCCATCTTATTTTTTGGTGCATTTCAAAATTTTTTGGTGCATTTGATGTCTGAATTGTAGACATTAGTATGCTTTCCTCAACCATTTCAGTATCTATAATATGTAAGTAAAATTCAATATTTGTTTAATTTTTTAGACATAATTTTCACAGAAAATGCATAAATCTTAAGTAAACCTTGCTGAGTTTTGACAAATGAATATACCCATGTAGCCTAAACTACTTCCAAGCTTTGAAGCATTACTATCACCCTAGAGGGTTCCCCTATGTCCTTGTTCCCTACCCAGAGGTGACCACTATTCTGTGTGTGCGTATTTACTTCAGATTAGTTTGTTAGTTATAGATATAGGAAGTTCACTATGTACATTTTATGTCTAGTTTCTTTTACTCAGCATACTATTTTTGGAATTCATCAGTGTTGCATGTATCAAGAATTTGTTTCTTTTAATTTTGACTATTATTTCATTATATAAATATACTACAATATAATGGATTTAAAAAAATGATTTAAAAATCCATTGTATTGATTGACATTTGGGTTTTTTTTTTTTTTGCTTAGTTATTACAAATAACACTACTATAAACATTTTTGAACCAATATGTTTAAGGGACATATGCATTCATATTTCTTGGGCAAATACCTAGGCATGGAATTGCTGGGTAGATGTACATTTAGTTTTATAAATAGTATTTTACTTAAAAAATATTTATTGGAAACCTACAAGGTGTCAGGCACTATGCTGGGCACTGGGGATACGTTGTGAAGACTGATGTTTCAATATGTGTCATATCTTTTCTTCTACTGGTTCAACATATTTTAAAGTTTTTTAACAATGAAATTGATCATTTACATTTTATAAATTATTTTGTGATTTTCATTTAAAAATAATTGATCTTGTTAGTGACTATGCCCACTACTGCACAGTGGTCAAGCCCACATGTTCTGGAGCCTAAATGGTTCAAAATACCAGTTCTACCATCTATGACCTGGAGATGGGTTACCTAAACTCTTTGTGCCTCAGTTGCACTCTATTATAGTGCATACCTCTAATACCACTTATTTAATTGTATTGCAACTCATTGCATACATATCTGTTTTTAATAGACTGTGAGCTTCTTGAATCAGAGTTCATATCTCACCTATATATGTCATATCAGTATAGCACCTTAGAGAAGGTGAGGCTTAGAGGAGATAGCAAGTGCTCAATGAATGTTTGATGACTAAAAGGCTTACCACAGCTTTTTGGGTTTAAGACATAGTGTCTAAAAGTGCTCTGTAAGAATAGAAATGAGAAACCTGGCATAGGAAATCCTATAAACATTTGCTGTCACATTATTGTGAATTTGTCTATGAGATTATGAGTTTACAGAGCCATGAGCTGAAGAGATGGGACAGAGTAGGTGGAAACATTTTAGGAGCAAGATAAAGAACAGAATGATGCTCTGGAGGCAGGTCAGTGAACATGAGTTCTGGCAAAAGGCTGAAAGGACAAGATGTATGGTTTAAGGGATTGAAAAGGGAGGAAGAACAGAAGAAACAAATCTGTCAAACATCACAGTTTAGTCAAATCTTGGTCGTGCTGGTCTCAACCCTGGTTTGGAGGCAAAAAGAACACCTATTTAATTATTGTTACTCTTGGATTTCACTGGTGCCTGTGAATTGAGAGAGAAGCAGTGTCCTCTAAGGATCACTGGGAAGGCCATGGAAAATGTACATTCCTTCTCTCTGTTTCTATACTTCAATATTAAACTAATTATAAGCAGAGAATATAAAGATGGTGAAAACAGTTATCAACTAATGTTGATGTTGAATGAAATGTTTTGGGGTTTTTAAACAGTATCATTTATTTCAATCTTCATTATCATTTATTATTACTGAAAATCTCTTCCTACTTACAGCTTGAAATCTTGACTGTTGTTGTTGAGACAAAAGTTCAGTTATTTGGTGTTACCATTAGTGACAAAAATTTTTGTTCCTTTAGTGTGGACATACTGACTGCTGAGAAAGACCAGCCGATCTAGGGTCAGGCACGATTGTAAATAATATGTTTCAAGAGATGATTTTTGAATATATTCTTAAATAATAGTGATGATAACAGATTTACTAAATCCTTACTATGCACCATATCCAGTACAGAATGATTTTATATTCATTGTCTTTTTTATACTCACAACTCTCCTGTGTAGTATTATTGATTCCATTTTACAGATGATAAAGGTGAGACTTAGAGAAGGCAAAGAGAGAGAATGCATGTATGTACTGAATGCATTTTATGATGTCATTTAGTTAGGTAGGTATCATTACCCTCTGTTTTACAGACAAGGAAATAGGCTGCAGAAGACTCGGGGAAAGAACACTTACTGAATCCTTATAATGTGTCAGGCATTCTGTTAAGTGCATTCCTGGCATTGTTATTCGATTTCATAGCCCCATAACAAGGCTGCCAGATAGGTATCATTATTCTTACATCGCAAATGAGAAAACTGAGGCTCAGAGACGTTAGGTAATTGGCCCAATTTCATACACTCAATGAACAAAAACAACAAAAACTGGTGGGCAAAGCAGTCCCATCTTTCTCTGAAGTTCATGTTACCTCAAAGATATGATGTTCTCTCTCTGATACTGAATTTAGCCAAGGTCACAGAGTTAGCAAGTAGACTAAGATTTCTGACTCCAAGTGTGGAAGTTTTTTCTACTACATCCTGTGCCTTGCTCTGTGGTTTTAGTTTGTTTTATTGTGTCCTCTACAAAAATAGAAAAAACTAGTTAAGAGTTTGCTCTTTATGAAACATTTTCAAGTCCATGTGATTAAGCAACCTTGTATACTGCCTGTCTCTAGACTAAATAATTTGGTAGTAAATCTTTTAACCTTCACCTATCCATCACTTTTTCAGCTCTCTAATATATTTGCTTATCCTTTTAAGTTTTGTACCTCCCATTATGAGGTAAGATAGTATAAATCTTACTGGTCTATTCTGAGGGATGTTTCCTGATATGGAAGTCTTGCAATGTTCTTAAATGAAAGAGAATGAAGAATAAAATGAGGGTGAAATAATATTGACCCAATTTCCTACTTATTAACATTATATGACTTGGAGATATACTGGAAGATAGTGAAAGACATTTCGTAGTCCTAAAACCCATATTGTGCCTTGAAGGACGGGATTTGCCTGCACCAACTGCACCTACAGTATAAAGCAGATATGCTTTCAGAAAATTCCACTAAAAAAGAGCACTTTCACCTCCTGAATCTGCACCATTGTTCCTGAAGCCTAGTGCTTCTTTCTATATACCATGTGAAAAACACATTCTCCAAGACGTTAGGATTCTCAGAGATTTTAAGACTTGGTCTTTAAATATGTGCTCAGATAAACCAATGCATTACATTTCTGTCTAATTTTCTGAAACACAGCCACCAACATTACTTTGATGAAAGTGTGTTAATACTTGCTTAAACATGAGGACAATTTTATCTGCAGGATTTTAGTGAGCCACTCTAATAAAACTGATATTCTTGCAAAATGTGTTTGTCATCTATTTCTTTTTTCTCTTTTGTTTGTTTTCTGAGATACCTTGTTCAGCTTCCTGAAGAGAATTTGATATTTGTCTAATCAACAGAGAAGGCAGTCTAATTTTAACAATAAAAAAGAAACCACCACTTGCCAAATAATAGCATATACTCTGGGGTATGACACAGTGGCCAGATTTTAAGCATGTCTGTCCCTGAGAAGAAAGCGACCAGCAGGTGGCAATACCCTTACATGGAATCCCTGTCCAGACAAATGGACAGTGCCTAACGTAAACTGATACCACAGTGAAGTCACATGCCATTTCAGAGAAACCTGATAGCTTTGGCTGGGTAGGAGCCCATTTAACATTGTTTTTCAGCTATTATCTCATCTCTCCATTCCATCTGACAATTCTCCAACTCAGCATGTTGTAGGCACCATCCTAAAGGTCATGCATGGCTACTAGGATGGGTACTTTGAATGTGGTCCCTGAGTTTGGTATTAGGAGCAGACGATTTTAACAAGCAACTTGTGTTGACTGCTCTCAGCAGTGACCTTGATGGGGCTAATAGCTGTACCTCCATGATCTCCTGGCCTCGGCCTAGTGGTAGGCTTTTAGGATAACTCTGGACTCTTGCTTACAAAATCCACTTGCAAAGGTACTGTAACCTCCCCAAACTGGTTGAGATATGGAAACTCAGGTAATTTGAGGCCTATGTCTGATATTTTATTTATTTTTTGCATTTTTTAAGGTTTATTCTCTTTGTAGGACAACTTTGCTGACCTTATTTTTTTTTCTCGTTGATATATATGTATTAAGACACTTTTGATGACAATGGAAAACCCATCTCAAACTGACTTAAATAATGATTGTGTTATTTTCTTTAATACTAAATCCTGAGATAAAGTAGTCTTCAGTGTTGGTTAGTTCGGTGTCTAAACATTGATACTGAGCATTGAGATTTTTCTGTATCTCCGCTATGTCATTCATAGCATCGACTCCATCCTCAGACTTCTGTTTATGATTATAATATGGCTTCCAGAAATTCAGCATCATCCAAGAGAAAAGACTCACTCTGTACCCTAAAATCCCTGAGAGGCCTGTGCATCCTCGAGGCAACTACTGGCCAGGGGAGAGGAATTAGTGTGCTTGACTAAGATTAATCATTTGAATTAGAGTGGAAGTTAAGGAGAAATTCACAATGTTTACTACAGTATCTATGGAACTTGTTTGTACCTAAAATCTGTTTTTAGGTTGATTTTTACTCTCCTTTTACACCCTTAAAACATTGAGAAACAAAGTGTTTAAAAAATGGTTATATCAAACTGAAAGATTAAAAATGAGATGTCTTTTATGAAAGTAAAAATTTTGAGTCTAAATTCACAGGGTTTTGGGTAGACCTGTTACTAGAAAAGGTATATCATTATGTTTCCATTTTACAAAAATTACTTGGAGCATTATTTAAACTGTGAAAAACAGGCTTTTGTTTTAATCATGTCAAGACACAAGATAATAACCTCAGACTTTTTAAAAGAAAATATTCTTATCTATCAATACTATTCTGTAAGTTTGATACGATCATAACACTATTTTAATTTTCTGGATCTCAGTTTCCACCTCTGTAAAGGAAGAACTGGTAAATTTCTTAGTTTTTATTAAGGATATACTTAAAAATAAATATTTCTGCTTATTTGAGTACTTATGTCAATAAAGAAATAATTCATCAGATTTCTGTGATTTTTCTGTTTAATGTACAAGTCACAGTTTGGTTTTATACTGTGTCATATTCAACTTTATTTCATAATCCACTTGAGATTTAAAAATTAATTTATTTCACAGCAATTTCAAACTTGCATAAAAATTGCAGAGAACAGCTTTAAAAACCTCTTGTGTTCTCTTTATCTAGAGACCCCATTCAAGTTTCACTCATTGCCTCATTGATGTCTTTTATAGCATAAGGTCTTGAGTCACCCGCTGCAACCAGTTGTCATGTCTCTCTACGTTCTTTTAATCTGGAATCGTTCTTCAGTCTCCCCTCACATTTCATATCCTTGACATGTTTTAGGGTCACAGATCAGTCACTTTGTGGAATGTTCCTTCACTTTCAGTTTTCAAATGTTTCCCCATGATCAGGTTATATAAATTTTGGCAAAAATATCACATAAATGATGCATTCTCCTTGCATTTCAATTATGAGACACATAAGGTCAATTTCCCCCCATAGTGGTGGTATAAATTCTGATTACTTGATTAACATACTGTCTCCCGGGATCCTCCATTGTAAAGTTGCTTTTTAATCCTCTGTAATTAAGTACTTTGTTTGGAGATACCTTGAAACTATATAAATATCTGTTCTTCATCTCACTGTCACCTACTACTTTTAGCATCCGTTGATGTTTCTTGCTTGAATTAATTATTACTATGATGGTTTCTAAGTGGTGCTTTTTCTCATTCCATCTAATTAGACAAAATAGATGTCTCATTCCTACATTTATTGGTTAGTATTATAGCGTAAACAGAGCTTCCTTTACTCTCTTTTTACTTACTCATTTATTTATTTAGGTCAGTGTAGACTCATGGATTTCTGTTTTATTTGATCGTTTATAATATGTTGTCAACATTATTTTGATGTTCAAATTATCCCGATTTGGCCATAAGATGCCCCTTTATGTGGGATTCTGTGTGGATGTCCTTTTATGCTGGATTTTGACATATCTTCACAGTTCTTTTAGCACATTTTTACCATTTGGCACCAGAAGATGTATTAGGTTAATCTACCTTCCTTGCTAAGATCTGGATTCAGCCATTTCTCTAAGAAGTTCTTGTTCCTTTGAATGTAGACTGGAATTTGGAAACCAAGATCTGGGTGCTGGATGTTATTTAATAGATGGGTTCATTGCTATTTGGTGTTGCTGTTCCCAGGCCAGAGCCAAGAAATAACACAAACACACACATCCCTTTACATCATTATTTACACACACACACACACACACATGCACACACATTCTGAAACCATGAGATCGTGCTAAGTCCAGTTCCAATCCAACACATAAGGTTGTTCTTAGTCATTGAGAAACCTGGCTCTCATTATCATTAATTTGCCTAATCCTTTTTATGTAGCCAGTTACTGACCTTGTCAGGTTGTCCCTACTTCCTAACTCCAACATTACTTTTGCATTGGCTGCTATTTACTAGCTGCAACAGGGCTGCCCCTGCCACCTGGCTCCAACACCGTCTTCAAGAGGCCAACATTACTGAGCTTTTGAGGCTACTTTTTCTCTCCAGCTCCAATATTATCCTCCTGCAGGCAACCATTACTGCCCTTCTGGTGTCTACCAGATGAATTTTGGACTGAAGAAGGAAAGAAGGAAGGAGAGAAGAAAAAAAAGAAGAATGGAGACTGAAGAAATAATGAAATAAAATAAAAAATATTTTTAACTATAATTAAGTCAGGATGCGCATCCATGACTTGCTATTTATTCTTCAGTGATTTCTTTTAAGTTTCATGTTATTAAGTTTCATGTTAAAATCTATCTTAAAAATCAGTGTTATTTCTTCTTCAAAAGACAAATATACAGGCTTAATTTACTATAAAAATAATAAAATGATTGCATGTAACCTGGATTTGATATATACAGGCCATAATAAAGCTAATTAATGCAGCTTTCCACTATGAATATCTCAAAAGTAATTATAGCATGAGTATTAAATGAGTTGATTAATGTAAAGGTCTTAGCATAATATCTGATAGTAAGCACTATTTTAATGGCAGCTATTATGTTATCATTATTTGTATTTGTAACTCTTCTTTTTTACAGAAATATTTGTCATTTGAGTTTTTATTGTCATACCTCACACTTGTTTAAAAGTTACCCTAGAGAGAGGGGCTTCAAGATGGCTGACTAGAGGAATACAACACTTCCCTTCTTCAAGAAGAACCTAAATAGTAAGTGGATAATCCCACTTCAAATAGATCATCTAAGAGAGAACACTGAAATTCAACAGAGAAGTGCCAGAAAACACCCAAGGCACAGAAGGAGAGGAAAGCAAGGCAGCCAGCTTGGCCAGGATTGGCTGGGAACCTGGAGAGGTTCCCTAATGTGGGGAAAGAATAAGTGAAAGACCACCAGTGGTTCACATTCCACTGTGGACTCCTGCAACCTTGGCCATGGGAGCAGCTTTTACAGGCCCTGGGAATGGCATAGTGACCTGCGTGGAGACTGTGCAATGGCATTGCTCCAGAGAGAGAGTTCATCCTGGGTCCCAAACACCTCCTGAGTACTAAGCAGATGCAGCATGGTGCCATTTTGAGAGCTCAGCCCCCACCAGACTGCATCCTGCCCTGGGCCACAACAGCCCCTGCATCTCCACATCTCTGGAGGCACTGATGTATTCCCAAGTTCACCTGGAGGACTGCAGAAATATGATGCCAACTGGACCCAGTGGAATGTCAGGCTTCCCAGCACTCTAGTACAAAGTTGTCTGTGCCCCACAGAATGGGCAGTGTAGCTCACCAAGGAGGATATTCCCAGGACAAAGAGAGCTAAAACATGCTCTCTGTAGAGTCTGAGAACCACTTACCAGGGAAAGTTACCAGAGAGCAACCTCAACCCCCACCCCCCAGCAGTAGGACAAGCTATGCTGCCACCTGCAGTAGCTGCTGTTGCAGCTGAAGGAGAAAGTGCATGCCACTGACAGTGACCCCAGCGCTCTAGCATCAGGGCTGCCACCATGTACTTGCATATGCCATGAGGACTAGTTTCCCCTGCTGCTGCTGCCGCCATTGATGCCACTACTGCCACCACTGAAGGCCAAAGCACCCTCCCTAATCCCAGAGCCTGAGAACTGCCTGTGTGTGGCTGCAGTCACTGGCAGCAACTCTGACCCCCAGCACCAGGGCCACAGCACGCTTGTACATGCCCTGAGGACAGGCTCCCCCAGCCTACTGTTGCTGCTGCAGTCACCCAAGCATTCTGCCAGGAGCCGGGCATCACCTTGCCCTGCCCACTACAGCCTCACTTAAGTGCACCAGTGGAGGGCCTGGGGACAGGCCTGCTCACCCCTACTTCTCTCAACAGTGCTTGAACACACTATCTGGGGTCTTGGGGATTGCCCCATCCTGTTCACCACCACTGTCATCTATATACTCCTCCCAGTGGACTGAGGATGGACCCATCCAGCCTGCTGCTAATGCCATAGTTAGCAACCAGCTGCATGTGCCACGTGGAAGTTTGGGGACTGGCCTGCCTAGCCCATTGCAGCAACTGCTAACACTAATGCATGCCACTTCAAAGCCCAAGGGATGTCCCACCATTGCTACTGCCATCACCCATGCTCCACATGCTATCCTGGGGACCAAGGATCTGCCTATGTGCCCTGTGGCTACCAACTGCTGACACCCAAGAAAGCTCTCCAGAGACAAAATAATCAGCTCATTTGTGTCTGGTAATACTGTTGCCCATGTATGGTGACTGGGACCCAAGGACAGGCATGCCTGGCCCACTGCTGCCACCACTGGGGCCCAAGGAGTGGCCCACCTGACATCCCCATTCCCAGTAAAACCTCGCCACAGCCTCTATTAACAGCTGCAGCCCACGCTACTGAAGAAATCATAGACACCACTGACAGTGTTTACAGCTGAAGAAATCACAGAGAGACTACACTACTGCATACACCCAGAGTCAAAGCTAAAGTGTCCTACCCAACCAACACTGTGGTTAAATCTTCAGGAAAAAGTCATCCCCTGTTAAAGTCAATGCAAAAAGCTGGAAGAAGTGACTATTACACAAGATGTACGGGTATCAATGAAAAGACATAAGAAACATGGAAAAGCCAAGGAAATACAACATCTCCAAAGGAACACAATAATTCTCCACAAAGAATTCCAACAAAAAAGAAATTTATAAAAATCTGGAAAAAGAATTCAAGTAATGTCTAAGAAAGCTCAGTGAGATACAAGAGAACACAGATAAACAATACAATGAAATCAGAAAAACAATTCAGGGTATGAATGTAAAATTCACCAGAGATATAGATGTCATAAAAAAATAACCAAAGAGAAATCCTGGAACAGAAGAATTCAATGAATGAAACAAAAGAGTCATTCAAGGCTTCAACAATAGACTAGAGCAAACAGAAACAAATTCAGAATGCAAAGATAGGTCTTTCCTTTGAAATAACCTAGTCAAACAAAAACAAACAAAACAAAGAGAAAATAATAAAAAAAGCAAAGCCCATGTGACATATATGACATCCTAAAGGGACCAAATATTTGAATTTTGGATTTTTCAGAAGGTAAAGAGACCAAAGGCATAGAAAATCTATTTAATGAAACAATATCTGGAAACCTCCCAAGTCTAGTAAAAGATTAGACATACAATTACAAGAAGCTTACAGATCCCCGAGTAGATACAACCCAAAAAGGCTTTCTCCACAGCACATTATAGTCAAACTGTCAAAAGTTAAAGACAAAGAGATAATGCTAAAGACAGCAAGAGAAAAGCATCTAGTCACATAAAAGGGAGCCCCCATCAGGTGAGCAGTGGATTTCTGAGCAGAAATCTTACAGACCAAGAGAGAATAAGATGATATATTTAAAGTGGTGAAAGAGAAAAACTGCCAGCCAAGAAAGAGTACCTTACTCACCAAAGTTATCCTTCATTAATGAAGGCTAAAGAAAGTCTTTTCTAGACAAGCAGAAACTGAGGGAATTTATCACCACTAGACTGAATCTACAAGAAATGCTTAAGGGAGTCTTACAATGGGATGTGAAAAGATGATATCTACCATCATAAAAAACATGAAAATGTAAAACTCAAGGGTAGAGAAAACACAAATGAAGAAAAAGGACTCAAATATTACCATTAGAGAAAAATCACCGAATTGTAATGGTAAACAACAAGAGAAAGAAAGGAACAAAGATATAAAAAACAACCAGAAATCTACAAAATGATAGAAATAAGTCCTCATATATCAATAAACAACCTTGAATGTAAATAAATTTAATTTTCCAGTTAAAAGATATAGATTGGCTGAATTAATTAAAAAAACCCGTGACCTGACATTATGATGCCTACAGAAACTCACTTCACCTATGAAGACATATATGCACTAAAAGTAAAGAGATGGAAAAAGATGTTCCATACAAACAGAAATCAAAAGTAGCAGGAATGGCTATACTTATCACCAATAAAACAGAATTTAAATTAAAAATAGTGAAATGAGACAAAGGACCTCAGAAAATAAATTCTAAATACATATGCACATAATACCAAGGCATCCAATATATAAAGCAAATATTATATTTAAAGAGAGAGATCAACTACAATAGTTATTGGGGACTGCAACACACCATTCTCAGCATTAGACAAATCATCTAGACAGAAAATAAACAAAGAAACATTCATTGGATTTAAACTGTACTTTACACCAAATGGACTGAACAGACATCTATGGAACATTTCATTCAACAGTTGCAGAATACACATTCTTCTCATCAACACATAAAACATTCTCCAGGGTAGACCATATGTTAGGACACAAAAGAAGTCTTAAAAAAATTTTTAAAATTAAATATATACCAAGTATCTTCTCAGGCCACAAAGGAATGAAACTAGAAATCAATAAAAAGAGGAACCTTGGGAACTGTATAAATACTTGGAAATTAAACAACATGCCCCTGAATGACCAATGGGTCACTGAAGAAGTTAAGAAGGAAATTAAAAAATTTCTTAAAACAAATGAAAATGGAAACACAATTTGCCAAAACCTATGGGATACAGCAAAAGCAGTTCTATAAGGGAAGTTTATAGTAGTGAATACCTACATAAAGAAAGTAAATATTTCATATAGTGTATAACGTGCCCCAAAGAACTAGAAAAGCAAGAACAAACCAAACCCCAAATAAGGAGAAGGAAAGAAAGAATGAAGATCAGAGTACAATTAAACAAAATAGAGACAAAAATACAAAGTATCAATGAAACAAAAAGTTGTTTTTTTTGAAAAGATAAAATTGAGAAATGTTTGGATAGTCTAACAAGAAAAAAGAAAAGACCCAAATAAACAAAGTCAGCAATGAAAAAGGAGCCATACAACTAATACCACAGAAATAAAGATCATCAGAGATCATTATGTTCAACTATACATCAGAAATTAGAAAACCTAGAGGAAATGGATAAATTCCTGGACACAATCAACCATTCTTCAAACCATGAAGAAATAGAAAACCTCAATAATAGATAATAAGATTGAATCAGTAGTAAAAAGTCTTCCAACAAAGAAAAGCCCAGGACTTGAAAGCTTCAATGGCAAAGTCTACCACACTTATAAAGAACTACTACCAATTATACTCAAACTATTGCAAAAAATAGAAAAGGAGGGAATTATTTCTAACTTATTCTACAAGGCCAACACTACTCTGATACCAAAACTGGACAAGGACACAACAGAAAAGAAAATGATGGTCCAATATCATTGATGAAATTAGATGTAAAAATTCTCAACAAAATAGTAGCAAACCAAAATCAACAACACATTAAAAAGATCATTTGCCATGCTCAAGTGGGATTCATCCCAGGGATGCAAGGATGGTTCAACATATGCAAATCAATAGATGTGATACATCACAGTAACAGAACCAAGAAGAAATTACATGATTAATTCAATAGATACCACAACAATATTCAATAAAATTCAACATCCTTCTATGATAAAAAATCTTGTCAAAATGAGTATAGAAGGAATGTACCTCAAAATATGATAGACAGATAGCTAGCATCATACTGAATAGGGAATAATTGAAGATCTTTCCTTAAGGACTGGAACAAGACAAGAAGACACCACTTTCATTTAACATAATACTGAAAGTCCTGGTCAAAGAAATTATGCAAGAGAAAGAAATAAGTTGGAAACAAGGAAGTCAAATTAGCCCTGTTCACGGATGGCATAATTTTATATATTGAAAGCCTAAAGACACTACTGAAAAACTGTTGGAAGTAATAACAAATACAATAAAGTTACAAAATACTAGAAGCTGGTTTTTGAAAGTGTCAACAAAATTGATAGGCCACTAGTAAGATTAATAAAGAAGAAAAGAGAGAAGAATCAAACAGACACAATAAAAAATGATAATGGGGATATCACCACTAATCCCACAGAAATACAAACTACCATAGAGAATACTATAAACACCTCTGTGCAAATAAGCTAGAAAATCTAGAAGAAATGGATAAATTCCTGGACACATACACCCTCCCAAGACAAAGCCAGGAAGAAGTCAAATCCCTGAATAGATCAATAACAAGTTCTGAAATTGAAGCAGTAATTAATAGCCTACCAACCAAAAAAACCCCAGGACCAGATGGATTCACAGCCGAATTCTACCAGAGGTACAAAGAGGAGCTGGTACCATTCCTTCTGAAACTATTCCAAGCAATAGAAAAAGAGGGACTCTTCCCTAACTCTTTTTATGAGGCTGCATCATCCCGATACCAAAACCTGGCAGAGACACAACAAAAAAAGAAAATTTCCAGGCCGGGCATGGTGGCTCATGCCTGTAATTCCAGCACTTTGGGAGGCTGAGGCGGGCAGATCACTAGGTCAGGAGATTGAGACCATCCTGGCTAACACGGTGAAACCCTGTCTCTACTAAAAATACAAAAAATTAGCCAGGTGTGGTGGTCAGTGCCTGTAATCCCAGCTACTCCGGAGGCTGAGGCAGGAGAATGGCATGAACCTAGGAAGCAGAGCTTGCAGTGAGCTGAGATCGTGCAACTTCATTCCAGACAGAGTGAGACTCCGTCTAAAAAAAAAAAAAAGAAAGAAAATTTCAGGCCAATCTCCCTGATGAACATTGAAATACTGGCAAACCAAATCCAGCAGGACATCAAAGAGCTCATCCACCACAATCAAGTGGGTTTCATCCCTGGGATGCAAGGTTGTTTCAACATTTGCAAATCAATAAATGTAATCCATCACATAAACAGAACCAATGACAAAAACCACATGATTATCTCAATAGATGCAGAAAAGTCCTTCAATAAAATACTATACCCCTACATGCTAAAACACTCAGTAAACAAGGTATTGATGGAACGTATCTCAAAATAATAAGAGGTATTTATGACAAACCCATAGCCAATATCATACTGAATGGGCAAAAACTAGCGGCATTCCCTTTGAAAGCCAGCACAAGACAAGGATGCCCTCTCTCACCACTACTATTCAACATAGTATTGGAAGTTCTGGCCAGGGCAATCAGGCAAGAAAAGAAATAAAGGGTGTTCAAATAGGAAGAGAGGAAGTCAAGTTATCTCTGTTTGCAGAAGAACTAATTGTATATTTAGAAAACCCCATCATCTCAGCCCAAAATCTCCTTGAGCTGATAAGCAACTTCAGCAAAGTCTCAGGATACAAAATCAATGTGCAAAAATCACAAGCATTCCTATACACCAACAATAGACAAACAGGGAGGCAAATCATGAGTGAACTCCCATTCACAATTGCTACAAAGAGAATAAAATACTTAGGAATACAACTTACAAAGGATGTGAAGGACCTATTCAAGAAGAATAACAAACCACTGGTCAAGGAAATAGGAGAGGACACAAACAAATGGAAAAATATTCCATACTCATGGATAGGAAGAATTGATATGAAAATGACCATACTTCCCAAAGTAATTTATAGATTCAATGCTATTCCCATAAAGCTACCATTGACTTTCTTCACAGAATTAGAAAAAACTACTTTAAATTTCATATGGAACCAAAAAAGAGCCTGTATAGCTAAGACAATCCTAAGCAAAAAGAACAAAGCTGGAGACATCACACTTCCTGACTTCAAACTATACTACAAGGCTACAGTAACCAAAACAGCATGGTATTGGAACCAAAACAGATGTATAGACCAATGGAACAGAACAGAGGCCTCAGAAATAACACCACACGTCTACAACCATCTGATCGTCAACAAGCCTGACAAAAATAAGCAATGGGGAAAGGATTCCCTATTTAATAAATGGTGCTGGGAAAACTGGCTAGCTCTGTGCAGAAAGCTGAAACCGGATCCTTTCCTTACACCTTATACAAAAATTAACTGAAGATGGATTAAAGATTTAAACATAAGACCTAAAACCATAAACACCCTAGAAGAAAACCTAGGCTATACCATTCAGGGCATAGGCATGGGCAAGGACTTCATGAGTAAAACACCAAAAGCAATCGCAACAAAAGCCAAAATAGACAAATGAGATAATTAAACTAAAGAGCTTCTGCACAGCAAAAGAAACTATCATCAAAGTGAACAGGCAGCCTACAGAATGGGAGAAAATTTTTGCAATCTCTCCATCTGACAAAGGTCTAATATCCAGAATCTATAAGGAACTTAAACAGATTTACAAGAAAAAAACAATCCCATCAAAAAGTGGGTAAAGGATATGAACAGATACTTTTCAAAGAAGACATTTAAGTGGCCAACAAACATATGAGAAGAAACTCATCATCACTCGTCATAAGAGAAATGCAAATGAAAACCACAATGAGATACCATCTCATGCCACTTAGAATAGCGATCATTAAAAAGTCAGGAAACAACAGCTGCTGGAAAGGATGTGAAGAAAAGAACACTTTTACACTGTTGGTAGGAGTGTAAATTACTTCAGTGCTTTTGGAAGAGAGTGTGGCAATTCCTCAAGGATCTAGAACTAGAAATACCTTTGGATATATACCCAGCAATCCTATTACTGGATTATAAATCAAGTTTATATGATTATAAATCCTTCTCCTATATAAAAGTTTATGAAGAATTATAAATCATTCTACTATAAAGATACGTGCACATATGTTTATTGCAACACTATTCACAATAGCAAAGACTTGGAACCAACCCAAATGCCCATAAATGATAGACTGGATAAAGAAAATGTGGCATATATACATCATGGAATACTATGCAGCCATAAAAAGAACGAGTTCTTGTTTTTTGCAGGGACGTGGATGAAGCTGGAAATCATCATTCTCAGCAAACTAACACAGGAACAGACAACCAAACACTGCTAGTTCTCACTCATAAGTGAGAGTTGAACAATGAGAATATATGGGCACAGGCAGGGGAACATCACACTCTGGGGCCCATCGGCAGTTTAGGGGCAGGAAAGGGAGGGATAGCAGTAGGAGAAATTCCTAGTGTAGATGACGAGTTGATGGGTGCAGCAAACCACCACGGCACATGTATGCCTATGTAACAAACCTGCACGTTCTGCACATATATCCCAGAACTTAAGTATAATATTAAAAAAAGAAAAAAAAGTGTGCTACATATACACAGTGGAATACTATTCAGCCATAAAAAAGAATGACATTCTATAATAATTTGCAGCAACATGGATGGAAGGATAGGTCATTATGCTAAGTGAAATAAACGGGCACAGAAAGACAAACCTGTCATGTTCTCACTTTTTTGTGGGATCTAAACATCAAAATGACTGAACTCATCAAGATAGAGAATAGAAGAATGGTTCCCAGAGTCTGAGGATGTGAAGAAAGGGGAACCCTCATATGCTATTGGTGGGAATGTAAATTAGTATATCCATAAGAACAGTATGGAGGTTCCTCAGAAAACTAAAAATAGATCCAGCAATCCCACTACTGGGCGTTTATTTAAAGGAAAGAAAATCATTATATTGAAAAGATACCGCATTTCTATGTTTATTGCAGTACTATTCGGAATAGCCAAGATACAGAATCAACCTGTTTATCAACTGATGAATGGATAAAGTATCACAACAGAATACTAGTCTGTCATAACAGAGAGTGGAATCCTGTCATTTGCAGCAACATGGATTGAACTGGAGGTCATTACAATAAGTGAAATAAGCCAGACACACAAAGAAAAATATCACATGTTCTCGATCACATTTAGGAGCTAAACATGATGTCATGGAGGTAGACAGTAGAATGATAGTTACCAGAGACTAGGAAGGGTGTGTGTATTGTGGGGAGTGAAGAGAGGTTGCTTAATGGGTGCAAATGTACGGTTAAATGGAAGGAATAAATGCCAATGTTAAATACCAGAGTAGGGTCACTATTGTTGACAACAATGTGTCATGTATTTCAAAATGGCTAGAAGAGACGACTTGAAATGTTCTGAACTCATAGAAATGATAAATATTCAAGGTGATGGATACCCTAAGTACCCTGACTTGATCATTACACATTCTATACATGCAACAAAATATCATATGCACTTCATAAAAATGCACAAATATTATATATCAATAACAAAATTACCCTTACAAACCCCTATCATCTGAATGTTGGTGTCCTCTCAGAATTCATTTGTTGAAACCCTAATCCCAGTGTGATGGTATTTGGAGGCGGGACCTTTGGGAGGTAATTAGTTGATGAAGATGGAGCCCTCATGAATGGAAGTAGTACCCTTATAAGAAACCAGTGAGCTAGCTAGCTCTCTTTCTGCCATGTGAAGATACAACGAGAAGTTAGCAGTCTGCAACCCAGAACACAGTCCTCACCAAAACCTGACCAACCATGATGGCAACCTTATCTCAGACTTCCAACCTTCTCCAGAACTATGAGAAATACATTCTTTTTCTTTATAAGTCACCAAGGTTATGGCGCTTTGTTATAGCAGCTGAAATAAGACACAAATCTCTTCTAAACTTAATTTATACTACTTATTTTTCTATATAAATTATTGATTCAGATTTCTTCCTTCTCCTTTTCTTCCTCTTCCTCCTCCTCTGGCATAGGCATTCTCTTGGCAATTAGTGACTTAACCTAGCCTCCCCATCCCCACTTCTACCCCTATAACTCTGCTCTATTTTCACCCTTCTGCTTGTTCATAAATGTCAATGTTACCCAATTTCTGGGGATAAGACATCCCCCTGTCTGGGGAGTTCAGTTCGGCAGACTAGGGCAATGAGCTCTGGACTTGACTGTGTGACCTGTACCAACTACTCTGAGCTTCAGGTTTCTTCAACTGTAAAATGGACCTAAGTGCGTTACCTCTTAGGATTATTGTGTGATTTTAAATGAGACAATTTGATGAAGTATTAAACACAGCACTAAAAAATGATATCTATTGTTATGCTTATTATTACAAAATAGAGGGATTTTTGGCTTTTATGTTATCTTTCTTCTCTTTCCTTGAATGTCTTTTTTCCACATCTTAAATGTTCGCCCTAATGCTGAGAAAAATGGACATATGCAGCTTCTAACAGTTGTCTGTTAGTAGTATCTGTAAAACAAACTAAATTTTTGGATGTTTTAGAGTGACATGATGAATTTGGGATTGTGGAATCAAAGACAGGCAACTCTTGAGAGTTTTTTAAGAACGTGGAATCTGGAGACAGACTGCCTGAGTTTGGATTCTGGGTTTCCTCCACTCAGTAGTTGTGTGACCTTGGGAAAATTGCTTACCCTCTCTGTGCATCAGTTTCCTCATATGTAAAATGGAGATGATAATAAAATCCTTATTTCATAAAGTTGTTGTGAGCTGGACATGGTGGCTCACGCTTGTAATCCTAGCACTTTGGGAGGCTGAGGCAGGAGGATAGCTTCAAGCCAGGAAGTTCAGATCAGCCTAGGCAACAAAGCTAGATCTTGTCTCTACCAAAAAAAAAAAAAAAAAAAAAAAATTAGCCCAGTGTAGTAGTGTGCACCTGTAGTCAGTCCTTGCTACTAGGGAGGCTGAGGCAGGAGGATGGCTTGAACCCAGGAGTTCACAGCTGTAGTGAGCTATGACTGTGTCACTGCACTCTGGCCTGGGCAACAGAGTAAGACCCTGAACCTAAAAAAATAAAAATAAAGTAAAATAAAGCTGTTGTGAGAATTCAATAAGTTAATGTATGTAAAAATACTTAAGATTGATGCCTGGCAGTTCATAAGCACTGTATACATATTAGCTGTTCAACTATTGATCTGTAATGGCCTTTCCACAAGCAAAGGAGAGCTTTCTGTCACCACAACCAAATTGTTATTTTTTTTTGTGGCTTAAATGTTTTTTTCTTTATATTTAGGAAGTCAAATTTTTGTAGTGTGTGCTTGCTCATATGTGTACATATATATAGGTAAATATATGTAGTTTTGTTTGTTAATTTATCTATTTTACTGAAATACTATGTTGATTGTTTGTGGTGTGGAAGGGAGCTTTTTCCTTTAGCCCTTTTCCATATGAACAAGGGAGATGGAGTGGAGCTAAAGCACATCACCAGTGTGATTCACTGGAGGATGTCTGGATGGCTGAGAAGCAGTCATGGATGCCTCCCCTTGTCTCCACATGACTCAGATGTGGAAAGAACCCTGGAGAACAAAGTCAACTGAATATTTTAGGTCAGTACATTAAAAAATTTTTTATTTTTATTTTTTATATTTTCTCTTTTATAAAACATACTGAATGTGAGAGGATCAGTCCATTTTGTGTATGGCATAAAACCCCACAGTCTCTTTTAAGTCACTGGTGTCTTTTCACCCCTAGCTTATTAGAGCAACTAAGGTTAGTGTTTAGACTCCAAGTCACTAGCAAAAGAGGTGTCTTTTTGGTATAATACTTATTTTTTGGAAAAGTTTTTTTTGTTGTTGTTGTTGTTTGTTTTAGATGAATTGGGCCAGTACAGATTAGGCTTTGAATATAATTGTTCTTTAAAAGACAGATTATACTTAACATTTGTTCATATTTTTCTTAGAGGCAGTATGGTTTAATAAAAAGAACTTTAATTCATTAAACAAATATATATTACATCCAATATATATTTATATTTATATATTATATCTAATAAATGCTATCCAACTGTGCTGGGTAAAGAGTAAATATGTGTCTGTATGTGCATTGCCTCCTCCATCCTTCATGTAAAGATATTTGTATAACTTACATCTCATGGGGAGACAGGTATTAATCTAAGAATCATGTAAATATAAAAGTAATTATGATTGGGGAAAGAGCATGGTACTGAGACAAAGTATATTAGGAGAGAATTCTGTGTACTCAGACAGGCCAAGGAAGGCTTCTTACGAGGCAGTGGCACTTGAGCTGAGATCTGGAGGACAAGCAGGAGATAAGGAGAATATTCTGAACAGAGGCCTAGTGTAGGCAAAGGTCCTGCGGCAGGAGGGAGCTTGGGTTGTTTGAAGAGTAGAAAGGAAGTTAGTGTTGTCAGCATGCAGAAGCAAGGAGGAGTTTGGTAAAAAGATGATGAAACTGTTGAGCGAGGTAGAAGCCAGAGAGACTAGAGCCTTGAGGGCCATGTTAAGCACTTGTTTGTTGGAAAAAGACCTGTCAGATGTTGAGAGAATCTCAGGCCATGGCTTCTGGTGTGTGAGAAGGAGAAGGAGAAGAAGAAATGCCATAACATGGCTAATAATTAAGGCTATAAGTTAATACTCTTGATACATAAAAGAAGAATTCATATAGGTATGCTATTCACAAGACAATTACGGAATTTACAAAAAAATCGGTTTAAAGGGTACTACAGGTGGTATGGATAGTAGCAGGACACTAATTTAAAGTCGTATGATGAGCATCTTCTCTCAATCCTGTCACTGTGTCTTTGTGACTATGTATAGGTAATTCCTCATTTGAACGTAGGGTGAAACTTCAAATTTGTGATATTTCATAGGTATGAAGCTTAGGCCACATGACTTTCTTTGTGCATCACTGATAGCTTCTAAATGCAAAACGATTGAAATGTTTCAAGCAAGAGAAAGTGAGGTAGTCAGATATATGTATTGAAAAAAAATCACTTTCAATGTAAATTGATTTTACAGGGGCCTGTGAGAATTTGGAGAGATCAGTTAGGACACTATCTCAGTAGTCCTGACAGAAGATGACAGAAGCATGTACCAGGGTGACAGCAGCAGAGGTAGAGAGAAACAAATGGATTGTTTTAATCTTTTTAAGGAGAAATATAGAGAACAACCAAAATTTTGGACTTTATAGAATGATGCCCTCATACTGGTGCTAGAATTTGGTAGTTTGGCTGAAAGGTAAACAAAAATTACTATACCAATATAGTAATTCTTTTTTCCACATAATGATGCCTTTTCATGTTCTCATATGTGGCTATATTTTAAACTTTTTATTTGCCAAACAGTTATTTGCATATATAAATAGTCACTTGGGAATGCAAATCACATAAGTTGCACATATTAATACTTTAGCTTTGTTTTTAATGCAGAAATTGAACAGGATTTGCCAACAAACATTTATTGAGCACTGGTTATGTGCCAGGTAATAAAGGATTTTCATTCATAATCTCTACATTTGTACTTTTCCCCCTTAAAATCTTACAACTTGTATAATAATTTTGAAAAAATTTAAACAATTTCAACTTAGTTTCAGATAGCTTGGAGTTTAAAAGGAAAAAGGAAAAAGAAGGTGTGCTCTTTAGTTCTTCAATATTGGGAGGCAAATGTCTTGAGTGTTTTAAGAATTTACCCTTTTCACCCTGTCTTTCCCACCATGTGCCCAGAATAATTGATTATCCATGTATGATTCTACAAGCGTTGCATTATAAAAAGCAGAAAACAATGGACAAAGATAATGAAATCTCACATTTTGCCCTGCCTACGTTTTTCTTTCAAACTAACCTAGGTAAATAAAACTTCACATAAAAGCCTTTGAAATTTCATCATGGGTTTTTTTGAAAGAGGTGAAAATTGACCTAGAAGCATTTGACTTATAACTTGGCGGCTACTGAAAGTCTAGCCTCATAATTCAGTGATTCAGTGACAGCTTTGCCTATAAACCCAAGTCTTCATTTCACTGACATTTTCAGGTTTAGTCTCCTTGAAAATGCTAACAAAAGTGAAGCATATCATCTCTCTGCTTGGGACAGGAATGGTGATGTTTATGGAACCGTTTGCTGTCTCAGGGGTAATCTCCCGGATAATTTGGATTAACCTTATCGGTTCTCTAGATACTGCATTACCCAGGGTGGATGATCTCCAGAATAACCTTTTCAGATCTTAAAGTTTTAACCCCAGCACCATGTTTTATCAAAAACCTTTCAACTATCCAACCAGGTTTACTTCAAGTCTTTTGAAAGGGGCCCTCATCCAGGCAAGAAAGCATAATATCTTCTGTGAATAATTCTAATTAGAAAGTAGGGCATCCTGACATCTCTTTTTGTTTACTTTTTTCACAAGACAGTTGTTATATATCAGAATGCCTTTCTCCTCACATTTGGTCAAGTTTTGAAATTGATTACCCAGAAAAGGGGGGTGGAATGCTTTTGTTAGTTTATTTGCTAGTAAAGAGTTTACTTAAATGAGTGGAGAATTTTCCCTAAGGAAGAATTTGTCGTTTAGACTGGCAACAGAAAGAATCTTTCATTTATATTTTTATTGATCAAAAGTCCTTCTGGGCTTTTTTTTTTTTTTAAAGGAAGAGGAAAAGTCAAATACATCCTGAAGCTGAGATAAACCCTGAAATTCTGTCCCACTAAAGACTTCCACATCCTGATAATGTTTGCTCTTTTAAAATCTAATTTAATGCTAAGAAATAATTATGTTAATAATGTAAGGCCAGAGATTATAGTTCTGGTGCAAGGTTCTGAGTCTCACTTTCCCAAAACAAAAAAGTAGAAAAATAAAATAATTTTGCAATTGTATTTTTTTAATTTTTAATTTTTTTTTAAGTTTTGTTTTCTGCAATTGTAATTATAATGGTGTAAGTTGGTGAGTCCAGGTGATTCTTTGTAGATTTTCTGGAGAATCTTTATTCAGTTAGAATCAGTTCAAAGTGATGGAACAGAGCGGAGGTGGCTGATAGGACTAATGCCATATCTGTAATGGCTGGAGTTCTTTCATGGTCTTAGTCAAAAGGGATAATGGAAGAAAAAGTTACTTTGCATTCATCATATTAAAACCTGACTTGTGCTTCTGAAAGTGTGGTGTTCAGAACACTTTAACCAATCTGCTTTAGTTTGCTTCTGAAAATGGAGTTTGAAAGTGAGTACTTGAGTTACGGAGTGTGAGAAAATGTTGATTGCAGTTGAAGCCCTATAGAGTTAGTAATGCTAATTTAGAGCACTTTTTTACATGTAGGGTGAAGGAAAGTATTGAGGTTGTCTGTTCTCAAAATTTAAGATCCTGCTGCTAGTTTACTCTATAATATACCTTGAGCTGGTCACAGTAAAAGATCCAACAATTTTACTTTAGAAGGAATGACTAAAGCACCCTTCATAATAATAATAGTTTCTATTTCCTGATAATTTCCTTTGTGTGGGATGCTTTGCATGTATTAATATATAGTTTCATTAATTCTCGCAACGTGATCATCTCCATTTTACAGAGGTGAAAACTGAGACTCAGAAGATCTAGGCATGTGCCTAAATTCCCCAGTCTGGGTTGAAATCCCACAGTGAAGCTGCAATTGGAACCCAATCTGTCTCTGAAGTTTGTGCTCTCTTCTTGCCTATGAAATAGTTAGTTACTCCCTGTTGCATCCTTTTGAAAATAAAATCAGAGAGATTAATGGGAAAAGCCAGAATATGGGGATACGGAAAGGAAGTGCTTGTGAGGGCAGTGACATTTTCATTCAATTACGTATTTGGATTATAATATGTACAGTGGGGCCAGGCAATTAGAGAACGAGCCAGTTAGCTGTCTAGAGGCATTTCTGCTGGATTTGAGAGCACAGTCTAATAGAAATATTAAAGATTGGTAGGAGTATTTCTTGTCCTCAGACCAATGAACTAATGGATTTTTTTTTTTTTTTTTTTTTTTTTAGTTTTAGACAGAGTCTAGCGCCACCATGCTTGGCTAATTTTTTGTATTTTTAGTAGAAACTGGGTTTCACCACGTTGGCCAGGCTGGTCTCAAACTTCTGGCCTCAAGTGATCTGCCCACCTCAGCCTCCCAAAGTTCTGGGATTACAGGCATGAGCCACCATGCCTAGCTCTGGAGTATGATATCTAAAGAAATAATACAAATAATAGTTATCATTTATTGGACTTACCCTAAGTATGAAGTACTTTTCATGAATTATTTTTGAAATAAATAATTCATTACAGAGATGTAGGTATTATTATGCCTACATCTCTGTAATGTAGGTATTATTATTCTGTTGTATGTTTAAAGACACAAAGAAACCAAGTATCTTGGAGGTTAAATGGATTTCCCTAGGTTGGCAAGTAGGTCCATCTTGATCCCGAGTGTATTAGTTTGTTTTCACACTGCTGATAAAGACATACCTGAGACTGGGTAATTGATACAGGAAAAAGGGTTTGATGGACTTACAGTTCCATGTGGCTGGGGAGGCCTCATAATCATGGCAGCAGGCAAGGAGGAGCAAGTCATGTCTTACATGGATGGCAGCAAGCAAAGAGAAGAGAGAACTTGTGCAGGCAAAGTCTGCCTTATAAAGCCATCAGATCTCATGAGACTTATTCACTACCAGAAGAACAGCACAGGAAAGACCTGCCTCCATAATTAAATTACCTCCCACCAGGTCCCTCCCACAATACATGGGAATTCAAGATGAGATTTGGGTGGGGACACAGATAAACCATATCATTCCATCCCTGGCCCCTTCCAAATTCATGGCCACACATTTCAAAACCAATCGTGCTTCCCAATAGTCCCCCAAAGTCTTTTCTTTTCTTTTTTTTGAAATGAAGTCTCCTCAGTCACCCAGGTTGGAGTGCAGTGGCTCCATCTTGACTCACCTCCGCCTCCCTGGTTCAAGTGATTCTCCTGCCTTAGCCTGCCAAGCAGCTGGAATTACAGGCTTGCACCACCGCACCCAGCTAATTTTTGTATTTTTAGTAGAGATGGGGTTTCACTATGTTGGCCAGCCTGGTCTCAAATTTCTGACCTCAGGTGATCCACCCACCTTGGCCTTCCAGAGTGCTGGGATTACAGGCATGAGCCACCATGGCCAGCCAATCCCCCAAAGTCTTAACTCATTTCACCATTAACTTAAAAGACCACAGTCCAAATGCTGATCTGAGATATGGCAAGTCCTTTCTGCCTATGAGCCTGTAAAATCAAGAGCAAGTTTGTTACTTCCTAGATACAATGAGGGTATAGGCATTGGGTAAATGCAGTCATTCCAAATGGGAAAAATTGGCCAAAACAAAGGGGCTACAGGCCCCATGCAAGTCCAAAATCCAGCAGGGCAGTCAAATCTTAAAGCTCCAAAATGGTCTCTTTTGACTCCATGTCTCATATCCAGGTCACACAGATGCAAGAGGCAGCCTCCCATGGTCTTGAGTAGCTCCACCCCTGTAGCTTTGCAGGGTATAGCTTCTCTCCTGGCTGCTTTCACAGGCTAGCCTTAAGTTTCTGTGGCTTTTCCAGGTGCATGGTATAAGCTTTTGGTGGAGTTACCATTCTGGGGTCTGGAAGAGAGTGGCCCTCTTCTCACAGCTCCACTAGGTGGTTCCCCAGTAGGGACTCTGTGTGGGGGCTCTGACCCCACATTTCCCTTCTTCATTACCCTAGCAGAGGTTCTCCATGAGGGCCCCACCCATGCAACAAACTTCTGCTTGGGCATGTAAGTATTTCCATACATCTTCTGAAAATCTAGGCAGAGGTTCCCAAACCCAATTTTTGGCTTCTATGCACTTGCAGATTCAACACCAGATGGAAGCTGCCAAGGCTTGGGGCGTCCCCCTCTGAAGCTATGGCCTGAGCTCTACATTGGCCCCTTTCAGCCATGACTGGAGTGGCTGGGAAAGCGGGGCACCAAGTCCCTAGGCTGCACACAGCATGGGGACCCTGGGCCCAGTCCACGAAACCAAGTTTTCTGATGGGAGGGGCTGCCATGAAGACCTCTGACATGCCCTGGAGACATTTTCCTCATTGTCTTGGGGATTAACATTAGTCTCCTCATTTCTTATGCAAATTTCTTCACTGGTTTACATTTCTCCTAAGAAAATGGAATTTTCTCTTCTATTACATTTTCAGGCTGCAAATTTTCTGAACTTTTATTCTCTGCTCCCCTTATAATTCTGAATGCCTTTAATAGCACCCAAGTCACCTCTTGAATGCTTTGCTGCTTAGAAATTTATTCTGCCAGATATCCTAAATCACCTCTCTCAAGTTCAAAGTTCTACAAATCTGTAGGGCAGGGGCAAAATGCCACCAGTCTCTTTGCTAAAACATAACAAGAGTCACCTTTGCTCCAGTTCCCAACAAGTTCCTCATTTCCATCTGAGACCACCTCAGCCTGGACTTTATTTTCCATAGCCATTCAACAAGTCTCTTGGGAGTTCCAAACTTTCCCATATTTTCCTGTCTTCTATGGAGCCCTCCAAACAGTTCCAAGTTCTGTTTGTTACCCAGTTCCAAAGTTGCTTCTACATTTTTGGGTATCTTTTCAGCAGTGCCCCACTCTACTGTACCAATTTACTGTATTAGTTTGTTTTCACACTTTTATAAAGACATGCCCAAGACTGGGTAATCGATACAGGAAAAAGGGTTTGATGGACTTACAGTTCCACATGGCTGGGGAGGCCTCATGTTCATGAGAGAAGGCAAGGAGGAATAAGTCACATCTTATATGGAAAGCCACAGGTAAAGAGAAGAGAGGACTTGTGCAGGCAGACTCTACCTTTTAAAGTCATCAGATCTCATGAGACTTATTTGCTATCACGAGAACAGCACAGGAAAAACCTGCCCCCATGATTAAATTACCTTCCACTGTGTCCCTCCCACAGCATATAGGAATTCAAGATGAGATTTGGGTGAGGACACAGTCAAATCATATCACTGAGTTTTCATTCTTTCCACTATATCTCGCTGTCTCACAGAAAAATTATTTGTTACCCTTCCTTAACCATTGCATGCTAAATGTACGATTTGAGAATAAATGTCTTAGAACTATGTTTTAAGACTGATCGGTTTTTCGTATTAGACTAGAGGTACTGGTAAGGGCACACAGTACGTTAGGTGGGTTAAAGTAGGTTTTAGAGAGGAGATACTCACAACTTTTTCTTTTCTGATCTTATCATATAGGACCTTAGGCAAATGTGGTCTGAAAACAGTGGCACTGGTCTGAGAGCTAGACTGTGTCTGTTTCCGAGTCACGTAACCTCACTGAGCCCAATTCTCTTATCTGTTTTGTTTTATTCTCAATTTTTTTTTAAACTGTCAATAATTATTTATTATTATTATACTTTAAGTTGTAGGGTACATGTGCATAACGTGCAGGTTTGTTACATATGTATACTTGTGCCATGTTGGTGTGCTGCACCCATCAACTCGTCATTTACATCAGGTATAACTCCCAATGCAATCCCTCCCCCCTCCCCCCTCCCCATGATAGGCCCCTGTGTGTGATGTTCCCCTTCCTGAGTCCAAGTGATCTTATTGTTCAATTCCCACCTATGAGTGAGAACATGCGGTGTTTGGTTTTCTGTTCTTGTGATAGTTTGCTAAGAATGATGGTTTCCAGCTGCATCCATGTCCCTACAAAGGACGCAAACTCATCCTTTTTGATGGCTGCATAGTATTCCATGGTGTATATGTGCCACATTTTCTTAATCCAATCTGTCACTGATGGACATTTGGGTTGATTCCAAGTCTTTGCTATTGTGAATAGTGCTGCAATAAACATACGTGTGCATGTGTCTTTATAGCAGCATAATTTATAATCCTTTGGGTATATACTCAGTAATGGGATGGCTGGGTCATATGGTACATCTAGTTCTAGATCCTTGAGAAATCGCCATACTGTTTTCCATAATGGTTGAACTAGTTTACAATCCCACCAACAGTGTAAAAGTGTTCCTATTTCTCCACATCCTCTCCAGCACCTGTTGTTTCCTGACTTTTTAATGATCGCCATTCTAACTGGTGTGAGATGGTATCTCATTGTGGTTTTGATTTGCATTTCTCTGATGGCCAGTGATGATGAGCATTTTTTCATGTGTCTGTTGGCTGTATGAATGTCTTCTTTTGAGAAATGTCTGTTCATATCCTTTGCCCACTTTTTGATGGAGTTGTTTGTTTTTTTCTTGTAAATTTGTTTGAGTTCTTTGTAGGTTCTGGATATTAGCCCTTTGTCAGATGAGTAGATTGCAAAAATTTTCTCCCATTCTGTAGGTTGCCTGTTCACTCTGATGGTAGTTTCTTTTGGTGTGCAGAAGCTCTTTAATTTAATGAGATCCCATTTGTCAATTTTGGCTTTTGCTGCCGTTGCTTTTGGTGTTTTAGACATGAAGTCTTTGCCCATGCCTATGTCCTGAATGGTACTACCTAGGTTTTCCTCTAGGATTTTTATGGTATTAGGTCTAACATTTAAGTCTCTAATCCATCTTGAATTAATTTTCATATAAGGAGTAAGGAAAGGATCCAGTTTCAGCTTTCTACTTATGGCTAGCCAATTTTCCCAGCACCATTTATTAAATAGGGAATCCTTTCCCCATTTCTTGTTTCTCTCAGGTTTGTCAAAGATCAGATGGCTGTAGATGTGTGGTATTATTTCTGAGGACTCTGTTCTGTTCCATTGGTCTATATCTCTGTTTTGGTACCAGTACCATGCTGTTTTGGTTACTGTAGCCTTATAGTATAGTTTGAAGTCAGGTAGCGTGATGCCTCCAGCTTTGTTCTTTTGACTTAGGATTGTCTTGGAGATGCGGGCTCTTTTTTGGTTCCATATGAACTTTAAAGCAGTTTTTTCCAATTCTGTGAAGAAACTCATTGGTAGCTTGATGGGGATGGCATTGAATCTATAAATTACCTTGGGCAGTATGGCATTTTCACGATATTGATTCTTCCTATCCATGAGCATGGTATGTTCTTCCATTTGTTTGTGTCCTCTTTTATTTCACTGAGCAGTGGTTTGTAGTTCTCCTTGAAGAGGTCCTTTACATCCCTTGTAAGTTGGATTCCTAGGTATTTTATTCTCTTTGAAGCAACTGTGAATGGAAGTTCATTCCTGATTTGGCTCTCTGTTTGTCTGTTACTGGTGTAGAAGAATGCTTGTGATTTTTGCACATTAATTGTGTATCCTGAGACTTTGCTGAAGTTGCTTATCAGCTTAAGGAGATTTTGGGCTGAGACAATGGGGTTTTCTAAATATACAATCATGTCATCTGCAAACAGGGACAGTTTGACTTCTTCTTTTCCTAACTGAATACCCTTGATTTCTTTCTCTTGCCTAATTGCCCTAGCCAGAACTTCCAACACTATGTTGAATAGGAGTGGTGAGAGAGGGCATCCCTGTCTTGTGCCAGTTTTCAAAGGGAATTTTTCCAGTTTTTGCCCATTCAGTATGATATTGGCTGTGGGTTTGTCATAAATAGCTGTTATTATTTTGAGGTACGTTCCATCACTACCGAATTTATTGAGCGTTTTTAGCATGAAGGGCTGTTGAATTTTGTCAAAAGCCTTTTCTGCATCTATTGAGATAATCATGTGGTTCTTGTCTTTGGTTCTGTTTATATGCTGGATTATGTTTATTGATTTGCGAATGTTGAACCAGCCTTGCATCCCAGGGATGAAGCCCACTTGATCATGGTGGATAAGCTTTTTGATGTGTTGCTGAATCCGGTTTGCCAGTATTTTATTGAGGATTTTTGCATCAATGTTCATCAGGGATATTGGTCTAAAATTCTCTTTTTTTGTTGTGTCTCTGCCAGGCTTTGGTATCAGGATGATGTTGGCCTCATAAAATGAGTTAGGGAGGATTCCCTCTTTTTCTATTGATTGGAATAGTTTCAGAAGGAATGGTACCAACTCCTCCTTGTACCTCTGGTAGAATTCAGCTGTGAATCCATCTGGTCCTGGACTTTTTTTGGTTGGTAGGCTATTAATTATTGCCTCAATTTCAGAGCCTGCTATTGGTCTATTCAGGGATTCAACTTCTTCCTGGTTTAGTCTTGGAAGAGTGTAAGTGTCCAGGAAATTATCCATTTCTTCTAGATTTTCCTTATTCTCAATTTCTAGTGCAGTGTCTGGCATATAGTAAGAATGAGAATGATATATGATATGAACGAGGAGGCTGGGACTGCTAATTTTTAGTTTCCTTCAGTTCTAAAATTCTGTGACTCAGGCATAGTAACTTTTGTTTTTTGATGCTTTAATCACATCAATCTCTTATAAGGTCTTAACTAGTATGATATTTTGTAAGATATAAACAAGGATCTTCCAGCAAAAGATAACAACAACATATCTTTCCTTTCAAAGGGTTATGATAATTTATTAATAATTTGTATTCATCGAATGCCACAAATTTGATGGGTACTCTAGAGAAAATAGGACCTATCCCACAGGTTCACAGTCTGAAGAATTTCGTGGCACCAGTATTAATGACTAAGTTTAAAACTGACTACATTCCAGAGTCTGGTCACATATATTGTAGCACAGAAAAGATTCAGATTGAAATCAGCCCAGACATGACCAGAGAGAAGACAGTTCTCCAAAAGCATATTCTATGGGTGGGACTTTTTCTTTGCTTCTTGTTGTTGTGGTTTGGAATGGTAGCCACTGATATGTGGTCTCATAAAGTATGGAAGCCAGCTGCTTTGTGCTTATATAGGAAAAATCCAAAACTCAGTAATTTGCCATGTGAAGATCAATCACATCTTGAATCTCAGTTTACTCACTTGGAAAAGCTGATAGATGTGTTTGCATCATCAGTTTATTGTGGAGATTCATAATGAATGGCTGTAGAATAATCCAAGAAAGTTCTAGTTCTATGGCAATGATGTGCATATTGCAAAATTTCCAGTCCTACAAAAAGATCAAAATAAATCTGTAGCTCATATTCATTGAAATGTTTCAGCAGAACTTGTACCATCTGATTATATCACTCTTCTTTTCTAAAAGTCTTAATAACAAAAGAAAAGAAAGATAAGGGGGAAACTGTTTGTTCACAACAGTAGCATTAAGAAGTATATAATTTGCGAAACCTCCTGTGGTACTTTCTTCAACCACAAGTGTGGACTATTTGTAAACATATTGTTATATTTTCCAGAATTGTACTAATAACATATAGTTATTTCAAGTTGTAATTTATACCTTATATTTTATTTGTAGAGAATTTGAAACAATAAAGGAATAATGTTTCATGGAAAAATAAAAAACTCAGATGTTGTATAATGATTTTCTATTATTTAAAAATTTATTTATCTCCTTATTAATTCATATATCTATTCATTCAATCAATGTTATTAAATTTCACCTACTAAGCTAGGTGATGAAGATAAAGAGATAACTAATCATAAGTTTTCTCATTTAATTTCTTTCTTATTAATTCAGGCACAGCTTGTTTTATTGGGGCTCATTGTATTGCACTTTGCAGATACTGAGTTTTTTAAAAATAAAAGGTTTGTGGCAACCCTGCGTTAAGTGTCTATTGATGTTATTTTTCCAATGGCTCACTTTGTGTCTTTGTGTCACATTTTGGAAATTCTCATAATATTTCAAACATTTTCATTATTACATGGTTTCTATGGTGATCAGCAATCAGTGATCTTTGATGTTACTGTTATTATTGTTCTGAGGCACCACAAACTGCACCCATGTAAGAAAGCAAACTGTTTTGTGTTGTGTGTGTTCTGACTGCCCTACTGACCAATTTTTCCTCCATCTCTTTCCTTCTCCTTGGGCCTTCCTGTTCCCTGAGATGCAACAGTATTGAAATTAGGCCACTTAATAACCATACAATGGCCTATAAGTATTCAAGTAAAAGGAAGAGTTGCATGTCTCTCATTTTAAATCAAAAGCTAGAAGTGATTGAGCTTTGTGAGGAAGGCAAGTTGAAACCTGAGACAGGTTGAAAGCTAGACTTCTTGTGCCAAACATTAGCCAAATTGTGAATGCAAAGAAAGTTCTAGTTCCATGTTCTAGTTCTAGTTCTAGTTTTAGTTCCAAGAGAAATTTCCAACTAGAAAGTTCAAACTTTTCCAATTTGGAACTTTCCAAATTTCCAAATTTTCCAATATGCACATCATTGCCATGGAACTACAACTTTCTTGGAACTAGAGCTAGAACATGGAACTAGGTCTCTTGTGCCAAACAGCCAAATTTTGAATGCAAAGAAACTTCTAGTTCCATGTTCTAGTTCTAGTTCCAACTAGAACTTTCCATAATTGCTTGAAGGAAATTAAAAGTGATACTCCAGTGAACACACAAATGATAAGAAAGTGAAACAGCCTTATTGCTTATATGAACAAAGTTTGAGTGATCTGGATAGAAGAGAAAAACAGCCACAACATTCCCTTAAGCCAAAGTCCAGCCCAGAGCAAGACCACAGCTCTCTTCAATTCTATGAAGCTGAGAGAGCTAATAAAGCTGCAGGATAAAAGTTTGAAGCTAGCAGAGGTTGGTTTAAAAAGATTAAGGAAAGAAGCCATTTCCATAACAAAAGTACAAGGTAAAGCAGCAAGTGTCAACGTAGAATCTGCAACAAGTTATTCAGAAGATTTAGCTAAGATCATTGATGAAGGTGACTACATTAAGGAATAGACTTTCATTGTAGATGAAACTGCCTTAGTTTGGTAGAAGATATCATCTAGGACTTTCATAGATATAAAGGAGAAATCAATGCGTGGCTTCAAAGCTTCAAAGGACAGGATGACTCTCTTGTTAGGGGTTAATGCAGCTGGTGACTTTTTTTTCAGACATAGTTTTGCTCTTGTTGCTTGGGCTGGAGTGCAATGGTGCCACCTCGGCTCACTGCAACCTCTGCCTCCCGGGTGCAAGAGATTCTCCTGCCTCAGCCCCTGAGTAGCTGGGATTACAGGCATGTGCCACCACACCCAGGTAATTTTGTATTTTTAGTAGAGGTGGGGTTTCTCCATGTTGGTCAGGCTGGTCTTGAACTCTTGACCTCAAGTGATCTGCCTGTGTCCACCTCCCAAAGTGCTAGGATTACAGGTGTGAGCCACTGCATCTGGCCACAGCTGGTACTTTAAGTTGAAGCTAGTGCTTATTTACCATTCTAAAAATTTTATGGCCCATAAGAATGATGCTGAATTGACTCTGCCTGTGCTCTAGAAATGGAACAGCAAAGTCTGGATGACAGCACATATGTTTACAGCATAGTTTACTGAATAGTTTAAGCCCACTATTGAGACCTACTGCTCAGATAAGGATTCATTTCAAAAGATTACTTCTCATTGACAATGCTCCAGGTCATGCAAGGGCTCTGATGGAGATGTACAGGAGATGAATGTTGTTTTCATGCCTGCTAACACAATTTCTTTTTTGCAGTCTATGGATCAAGGAGTAATTTCAACTTTCAAATCTTATTATTTAAGTAATGAATGTTGTTTTCATGCCTGCTAACACAATTTCTTTTTTGCAGTCTATGGATCAAGGAGTAATTTCAACTTTCAAATCTTATTATTTAAGTAATACATTTCATAAGGCTATAGCTTCCTTACAGAGTAAGTCCTGTGATGGACCTGGCAAAATAAATCGAAAACTTCTAAAAAAGAGTCACCATTCTAGATGTCATTAAGAACATTTATGATTCATGAGAGAAGGTCAAAATATCAATATTAGCAGGAATTTGGAAGAAGTTGATTCCAACCCTCATGGTTGACTTTGAGGGATTCAAGGCTTCAGTGGAAGAATAACTGTAGATGTGGTGTAAATAGCAGCAGAACTAGAATTAGAAGTGGAGCCTGAGATGTGACTGAATTGCTGCAATCTCATAATCAAACTTGAAAACATGAGGAGTTGTTTCTCGTGGATGAGAAGAAAACGTGGTTTCTTGAGATGAATCTACTTCTGGTGAAGATGCTGTAAACATCATTGAAATGACACAACAAAGGATTTAGAATCTTACATAAAGTTAGTGGATAACTCATCAGCAGAGTTTGAGAGGACTGACTCCAATTTCAAAAGAAGTTCTTTTGTGGATAAAATGCTATCAAACATCATTGTATGCTACAGAGAAATCCTTCATGAAAGGAAGAGTCAATCAATGTGGCCAACTTCATTGTTGTCTTATTTTAGCAAATTGCCACATCATCCCAATTTCCAGCAACCCCCCTCCTGATGAGTCAGTAACCACCAACCCTGAGGTGTGACCCTGCACCAACAAGAAGATTATGACTTATTGGAGGCTCAGATTGTTGTTAGCATTTTTTAACAGTAAAATATTTCTAAATTAAGGTATGTACTCTTTTTTAAGACACAATGCTATTGCATACTTAATAGACCACAGTATAGTGTAAACTTTTATATGCACAGGGAAACCAAAAAGTTTATTTGACTTACTTTATTGTGACATTTGCTTTATTGTGGTGGTCTGCAATATCTCTAAAGTGTGCCTGTATTTATAATATATACATCAGTAAATAACCTATGAAGGTTATTTTTACTTTTCTGATATTCCTGCTAATATGTAAGATTTTCTGTATTGATGAAGAAATTTATTCTGTATGATAGATTCCTATGAAGGAGGAAAGCCTTGAATACTCTAATGTATCTGTAATAAGTAGAAATGTTACTAAATTAAATAAACCAGTAAGATAGTAATATAAAATTATAGTGCTTGCTAGAGACTCTTTGTATTGCAAACAGAAGAATATTTTAAGATGAAAACAAAAGCTATGTGACTCGAACTGACTCTTCTCTTGTATTTAAAGGCATGAACCATGAGTATTTTTTGACTAATTCTCTAGGACGTCTTGTCTTTTTTTGTGTGTGTGTGTTTTATTTTTATTTATTTATTTATTTATTATTATTATACTTTAAGTTCTACGGTACATGTGCATAACGTGCAGGTTTGTTACATATGTATACTTGTGCCATGTTGCTGTGCTGCACCCATCAACTCGTCAGCACCCATCAACTCGTCATTTACATCAGGTATAACTCCCAATGCAAATCTCCCCCCTCCTCCCTCCCCATGATAGACCCCGGTGTGTGATGTTCCCCTTCCCGAGTCCAAGTGATCTCATTGTTCAGTTCCCACCTATGAGTGAGAACATGCGGTGTTTGGTTTTCTGTTCTTGTGATAGTTTGCTAAGAATGATGGTTTCCAGCTGCATCCATGTCCCTACAAAGGACACAAACTCATCCTTTTCTATGGCTGCATAGTATTCCATGGTGTATATGTGCCACATTTTCTTAATCCAATCTGTCACTGATGGACATTTGGGTTGATTCCAAGTAGGACGTGTTTTCTTAGGGAGGATTCTCTATCAGTCAATAACTGGCTTGAAGCTGGAAAAAAGGAATGTATTGACTTTGTATCTGAAAAGCTTAAGGTTTCAGACATAGTCTGATCCAGAGACTTGTATAATATCAATAAGATTATTTTTTCTTGCTCAGCTCTGCTATTCTTTTTATTGGCTTTATTTTGAGTGGGTTCTTCCCTCATGATAATAAAGATAATAAAGATAATAAAGGGTATTAGTAGTTCAACTTTGTGTCCTGTTTTCCCAGCAATTGAAGTAGAAGAGCATGCCTTTTTTCCAATAGTTTCAATCAAAATATAAAGATTGAGTTTTATTGATTCTGGTTGTTCTGCCTTGAGTCACATGCTCAACCTTGGAACTAGTTTAATGTCAGTCTTACCCAAACTATATGAACTGAGAATGAAGAAAGGGAAAAAAATCAGATTTCTGGTACTGGAAAAAGAGGGACTGAAAATAGATGTTCATTACATTTCTTTTATCAATGTTAACATAGAAGGAGGTCCTACTTGTTCTCTGCCTTATATCGCAGCCGAGGATTTCACATTTGGCTGTCTGTCATCCTGGTGCACACATTTTCCCCTATATTACATATTTGGATTTGCTCACTAGTTTCTCTATGAGATCATGGTTTATAACCAGAGATTTTCAGAAATATGAAATCCTTAGGTGGAGAATGCTTCCATTTGTAGCAGAAAAGTTGTCCTGTACTGTTTAGGCATATGACTTGCCTTGGTGTGAAGGCATGTATTCTTACATCATCAAAATCCCCTGATATTGATATAAAATCAACTTTATAGAGCAGGACACATATTTTGTGTTCTCTTCACAAGGAACTTCTAATACTGGTGCCTCCTCAAAGAAAGAATTATGAAGCTGTGTGAATTATGTTAGAAATCATTTTCTTTTTTGGAAATTAAGCTTCATTCAATTGTGTAGCTGTATTTAGTCTAGTGGATTTCTGAGTGTTCAAGGATGGTTAACATCTGCCAATGAAGTCATAAGGGAATTGGTACATTATAACAATAGAACAGCATGAAAGTTATCTTTCAATGAGGATGCAATATCAGTATGCTTCATTTAAGAATATTTATGGAATTATTAAATGAAGTTTCATTATGTTGCTGACTACCTTTCAGTAATTTATTTCTGTAACAGTTTTTGCATTCCTAAAGACTAAATTTCTTTAACTTTGTCATAATATGAGATAGTCAAGATTTAGAAAACCAAACCATAATTGAATTTTAATTTAAAAATTCTTATGGGGGTAATAGAAACTGAGCTAGATTTCTAATATATCAGAAAAACCATAAATGTAGGGGGAGAAAAACTTAGTAAGACTCCATCAGAAAAACCAGGCACATAAACACACAAGCATATTTAATACAGAAGCAATTCAAGCACAATATAAGAGTTTAAACTTTATGTTTAAAACATTAGATTCTTAGAGTGGTATTTAATTCCATATTCTGAAATAAAGCATAACATATCAGAACTATTTTTACCACCTGAACTTTTAGAACTATTTAAGAGCCTAATAAGTCTTGGATGCAGCAAGTAGGAACCTCAGAATGTTTGCTTTTCTTTATCAGAAGATTGGTTCTCTTTCTTTCTTTCTTTCTTTCTTTCTTTCTTTCTTTCTTTCTTTCTTTCTTTCTTTCTTTCTTTCTTTCTTTCTTTCTTTCTTTCTCTCTTTCTCTCTTTTTCTTTCTTTCTTTCTTTCTTTCTTTCTTTCTTTCTTTCTTTCTTTCCTTCCTTCCTTCCTTCCTTCCTTCCTTCCTTCCTTCCTTCCTTCCTTCCTTCCTTCCTTCCTTCCTTCCTTCCTTCCTTCCTTCCTTCCTTCCTTCCTTCCTTCCTTTCTTTCTTTCTTTCTTTCTTTCTTTCTTTCTTTCTTTCTTTCTTTCTTTCTTTCTTTCTTTCTTTCTTTCTTTCTTTCTTTCTTTCTTTCTTTCTTTCTTTCTTTCTTTCTTTCTTTCTTTCTTTCTTTCTTTCTTTCTTTCTTTCTTTCTTTCCTTTTTTGAGATGAAGTCTCACTCTGTCACCCAGGCTGGAGGGCAGTGGTATGAGAGAGACTTTGCTCTGTCACCCAGGCTGGAGGGCAGTGGTGCAATCTCAGCTCACTGCAACCTCCACCTCCCAGGTTCAAGCGATTCTCCTCCTGAGTAGCTAGGATTACAGGTGTGCACCACCATGCCAAGCTGATTTTTGTATTTTTAGTAGAGATGGAGTTTCACCATGCTGGTCAGGGTGGTCTCGTTCTTAAGAAGTGGGTGAGTAGGCAAGCATACTTTTTCTGTCTTGACTCTTGCATAGATTTGACTTTTGGTTTAATCTGTCCAGTGTGAAAAATGGTCCTTAGCTTTTATTAATAAAAATCTCTACTTTGAAGAAATCTAGGCAACCTTTGGGTAAACTCCCTAAAAGAAATAAATTCATAACTGATACAAATTTCAGAAGTCTGAAATTTTCATGAATGACAATTCTGATTTAGTAAAATGACATTTAGTAAATCAATTCTGACTTAGTAAAATGACATTTAGTAAATCAATTCTGATTTAGTAAAAACCAAGAGTAACATCTTTAGTCAGAAACCCTGAGTTTCTGAGTCTGAAGCTGTGAGACTTACATTGGATTCTCTTACAAGGACAACACTGTGACCAGATTTCTGCTCAAGTCCCTTATAATGTTCTCCATTTTGTTCTTTAATGGGATGGATTTTAGGAAGTATCTGCTAATGCTCATTGCTATAAGGAGTAATCATTGTATATTATTTTCATTTTTTAAGTTTATCTTCATTTTCATTAGATTTGTTTTTATACAATTTGTGTGTGTGTGTGTGTGTGTGTGTGTTTAATTGTAATACTGGAGACATGTTGAGCTCTGGACTATGAAGTATTCTAATAAATAATGTAGTACTCCTGTGTGATAAACATAAATTTTATTATCATTGCATCTATAATAGTAGTGTATTTGTCTGTTCTCATGCTGCTATGAAGAAATACCCAAGAGTGGGTAATTTATAAAGGAAAGAGGTTTGATTGACTCAGTTCTGCATGGCTGGGAAGGCCTCAGGAAACTTACAGTCATGGCAGAAGGCACCTCTTCACAGGGCAGCAAGGAAAGAGAGTGAGAATGGATCTGAAGGTTTTCCTTTGAAAATCATCAGATCTCATGAGAACTCATTCACTATCACAAGAACAGTCTGTGGGAAACCACCCCCGTGATTAATTTATCTCCACGTGGTCCCACCCTTGACACATGGGGATTATTATAATTTAAGGTTAGATTTAGGTGGGGATACAGCCAAACCATATCAAGTAGTTACCATTTTCATCATTTTTAATGTGCCAGACATTATGGCACATTACTTTAACCTTCATAACAAACCTAAGAGACAAATATTTCCATCCTCATTTTACAGATTACATAACTGAGGCCTAGATAATTTAAGTGATTTACTCAAGATCACTTGGCTAATAAAAGTCAGAGCTGGGATTCTGACTCAGATTTTCTGGACTCCAAAGTCTTAAAAAATTTGTGTTATAGGTACCAGTGATTGAAGATCAAATTAATGAAATAAAGTGAGAAAACAAGGTTAAAGAAAAAAGAGTTAAAAGAAATGAACAAAGCCTCTAAGAAATATGGGACTATGTGAGAAGACCAAATCTATGTCTGATTGGTGTACCTGAAAGTGACAGGGAGAATGGAACCAAGTTGGAAAACACTCTTCAGGATATTATCCAGGAGAACCTCCCCAACCTAGCAAGACAGGCCAACATTCAAATTCAGGAAATATAGAAAACACCTCAAAGATACTCCTTGAGAAGAGCAACCCCAAGACACTTAATTGTCAGATTCACCAAGGTTGAAATGAAGGAAAAAGTATGAAGGGCAGTCAGATAGAAAGGTCAAGTTTCCCACAAAGGGAAGCCCATCAGACTAACAGCGGATCTCTCAGGAGAAACCCTACAAGCCAGAAGAGAGTGGGGGCCAATATTCAACATTTTTAAGAAAAGAATTTTCAACCCAGAATTTCATATCCAGCCAAACTAAGCTTCATAAGTGAAGGAGAAATAAAATCCTTTATAGACAAGCAAATGCTGAGAGATTTTGTCACCACCAGGCCTGCCTTACAAGAGCTCCTGAAGGAAGCATTAAACGTGGAAAGAAACAACTGGTACCAGCCACTGCAAAAATAGGCCAAATTGTAAAGGCCATCAATGCTATGAAGAAACTGCATCAATTAATGGGCAAAATAACCAGCGAACATCATAATGACAGGATTAAATTAACACATAACAATATTAACCTTAAATGTAAATGGGCTGAATGCCCCAATTAAAAGACACAGACTGGAAAATTGGATAAAGAGTCAAGACCCATCAGTGTGCTGTATTTAGGAGACCCATCTCATGTGCAGAGACACAGATAGGCTCAAAATAAAGGGATGGAGGAATATCTACCAAGCAAATGGAAAACAAAGAAAAAGCAGGGGTTGCAAGTCCTTAGAGACCTACAAAGAGACTTAGACTCCCACACAATAATAATGGGAGATTTTAATACCCCACTGTCAATATTAGACAGATCAAGGAGACAAAAGGTTAACAAGGATATCCAGTACCTGAACTCAGCTCTGCACCAAGCAGACCTAATAGACATCGACAGAACTCTCCACCCCAAATCAACAGAGTATACATTCTTCTCAGCACCACCTCACACTCATTCTAAAATTGACCATGTAATTGGAAGTAAAGCACTCCTCAGCAAATGTAAAAGAACAGAAATCACAACAAACTGTCTCTCAGACCACAGTGCAATCAAATTAGAACTCAGGATTAAGAAACTCACTCAAAACTGCACAACTACATGGAAACTGAACCACTTGCTCCTGAATGACCGCTGGGTAAATAACTAAATGAAGGCAGAAATAAAGATGTTCTTTGAAACCAAAGAGAACAAAGACACAAGGTACCAGAATCTCTGGGACACATTTAAAGCATTGTGTAGAGGGAAATTTATAGCACTAAATGCCCACAACAGAAAGCAGGAAAGATCTAAAATAGACACTCTAACATCACAATTAAAAGAACTAGAGAAACAAGAGCAAACAAATTCAAAAGCTAGCAGAAGACAAGAAATAACTAAGATCAGAGCAGAACTGAAAGAGATAGAGATGCAAAAAACCCTTTTAAAAACAAATGAATCTAGAAGCTGGTTTTTTGAAAGTATCAACAAAATTGATAGACCACTAGTAAGATTAATAAAGAGGAAAAGAGAGAATAGTCAAATAGACACAATAAAAAATGATAAAGGAGATATCACCACCAATCCCACAAAAATACAAACTACCATCAGAGAATACTATAAACACCTCTATGCAAATAAACTAGAAAATCTAGAAGAAATGGATAAATTCCTGGACCCATATACCTTCTCAAGACTAAACCAGGAAGAAGCTGAATCCCTGAATAGACCAATAACAGGCTCTGAAATTGAGGCAATAATTAATAGCCTACCAACCAAACAAAGTCCAGGACCAGACCAATTCACAGCAGAATTCTACCAGAGGTACAAAGAGGAGCTGGAGAGAGGGAGTCCTCCCTAACTCATTTTATGAGGCCAACATCATCCTGATACCAAAGCCTGGCAGAGACACAACAAAAAAAGAGAATTTTGAATCAATATCCCTGAACAACATCGATGTGAAAATCCTCAATAAAATACTGGCAAACCTAATCCAGCAGCACATCAAAAAAACTTATCCACCACGATCAAGTTGGCTTCATCTCTGGGATGCAAGGCTAATTCAACATACACAAATCGATAAATGTAATCCATCACAAAAGCAGAACCAATGACAAAAGCCACATGATTATCTCAATAGATGCAGAAAAGACCTTTGACAAAATTCAACAGCCCTTCATGCTAAAAACTCTCAATAAACTAGGTATTCATGGAATGTATCCCAAAATAATAAGAGCTATTTATGACATACCCACAGCCAATATCATACTGAATGGGCAAACGCTGGAAGCCTTCCTTTTGAAAACCAGCACAAGACAGGGATGCCCTCTCTCACCACTCCTATTCAACATAGTGTTGGAAGTTCTGGCCAGGGCAATCAAGCAGGAGAAAGAAATAAAGAGTATTCAATTAGGAAAAGAGGAAGTCAAATTGTCCCTGTTTGCAGATGACATGATTGTACATTTAGAAAACCCTTTCATCTCACCCCAAAATCTCCTTAAGCTGATAAGCAACTTAGGCAAAGTCTCAGGATACAAAATCAATGTGAAAAAATCACAAGCATTCCTATACACCATTAACAGACAAACAGAGAGCCAAGTCATGAGCGAACTCCCATTCACAATTGCTACAAAGAGAATAAAATACCTAGGAATCCAACTTACAAGGGATGTGAAGGACCTCTTCAAGGAGAACTACAAACCACTGCTCAACGAAATAAAAGAGGACACAAACAAATGGAAGAACATTCCATGCTCATGGATAGGAAGAATCAAAGTGGCCATGCTGCTCAAAGTAATTTATAGATTCAATGCCATCCCCATCAAGCTACCATTGACTTTCTTCACAGAACTGGAAAAAACTACTTTAAAGTTCATATGGAACCAAAAAAGAGCCCGCATTGCCAAAACAATCTGAAGCAAAAAGAACAATGTCAGAGGCCTCGCGCTACCTGACTACAAGACGACAGTAACCAAAACAGCATGGTACTGGTACCAAAACAGAGATATAGACCAATGGAACAGAACATAGCCCTCAGAAATAACACCACACATCTACAACCATCTGATCTTTGACAAACCTGACAAAAACAAGAAATGGGGAAAGGATTCTCTATTTAATAAATGGTGCTGGGAAAACTGGCTAGCCACATTTAGAAAGCTGAAACTGGATCCCTTCCTTACACCTTATACAAAAATTAATTCAAGATAAAGACTTAAGTGTTAGACCTAAAACTATAAAAAACCTTGAAGAGAACCTAGGCAATACCATTCAGGACATAGGCATGGGCAAGGACTTCATGTCTAAAACACCAAAAGCAATGGCAACAACAGCCAAAATTGACAAATGGGATCTAATTAAACTGAAGAGCTTCTGCACAGCAAAAGAAACTACCATCAGAGTGAACAAGCAACCTACAGAATGGGAGAAAATTTTTGCAATCTATCTATCTGATGAAGGGCTAATATCCAGAATCTACTAAGAACTCAAACAAATTTACAAGAAGAAAACAAACAACTGCATCAAAAAGTGGGCAAAGGATATGAACAGACACTTCTCAAAAGAAGACATCTATGCAGCCAACAGACAAATGAAAAAATGCTCATCATCTCTGGTCATCAGAGATATGCAAATCAAAACTGCAATGAGATACCATCTCATGCCAGTTAGAATGGCAATCATTAAAAGTCAGGAAACAACAGATGCTGGAGAGGATGTGGAGAAATAGGAATACTTTTACACTGTTGGTAGGAGTGTAAATTAGTTCAACCGTTGTGGAAGACAGTGTGGTGATTCCTCAAGGACCTAGAAATAGAATTACCATTTGACCCAGCAATCCCATAACTGGGTATATACCCAAAGAATTATAAATCATGCTACTATAAAGACACATGAACATGTATGTTTATTATGGCACTATTCACAATAGCAAAGACTTGGAACCAACCCAAATGTCCATCAATGATAGACTGGATTAAGAAAATGGCACATATACACCATGGAATACTTTGCAGCCATAAAAAAGGATGATTTCATGTCCTTTGCAGGGACATGGATGAAGCTGGAAACCATCATTCTGAGCAAACTATCACAAGGACAGAAAACCAAACACCGCATGTTCTTGCTCATAGGTGGGAATTGAACAACGAGATCACTTGGACACAGGGCGGGGAACATCAAAGAATGGGGTCTGTCAGCAGTGGAGGGCTTAGGGAGGGATAGCATTAGGAAAAATGCCTAATATAAATGATGAGTTGATGGGTGCGGCAAACCAGCATGGCACATGTATACCTATGTATCAAATCTTCACATTGTTCACGTGTACTCTAGAACTTAAAGTACAATAATAAAAAATAAATAGAATCAACTTTTACTTGAAAAAAATTTGCATTATTAAAAAAAATTAAGGCATGTGGTAAGGTTTAAAAAATGCAGAAAGGCATAAGAGAAAAATTTCCTCTTTTCCCCTCTCCTGTTTCTAGTTAAGAATTTTTCAAATGAATATACTTTATATACATATATTTATGTATATATAAATGTGATAATGTACAGTATTGACCCTTATAAAAATTGTTTATTTTTAATTTACATAGGACAAAATTCACTCCTTTTGGTATACTATGAGTTTAACTTTTTTATTTCTATTTTACTATAAGGATGTACTTTTAAAAATTAATAGATGACTTTTTAGAGCAATTTTAGGTTTTTGGAAAACTGTGTAGAAAGTACAGAATTTCATATACTTGTTTGCTTCCTCCCCCACCACTCCCACTCTACTTTTCCTGTTATTAACATAGTGCACTAGTATTGTATATTTATTATAATTGATGAGTCCATATTTATACTTTATTATTAATAAACATCCATAGTTTACATTAGAGTTCACTTTTTGAACTGTACATTTTATGAGTTTTGCCAGATGTAGGATTAAATATATACACAATTATAGTATCATGCAGAATAGTTTTACTGTCCTGAATCCCTCTGTGCTTTATCTAGTCATCTGTCTTATTCTCCCTCTGAACCTTCAGCAGCTGTTGATCTTTTATTTATTCTATTTTTTAAAAAAATTTCAGTAGTTTTGGGGGTAGAGATAGTTTTTGGTTACATGGAGGAGTTCTATAGTGATGAATTATTAAATTTTAGTGCACTTGTCACCTGTGCAGTGTACACTGTACTGAATGTGTATTGTTTTATTCCTCACCCCTCTTCCCAACCTCCCCCAACAATTCCCCAAAGTCTATTTTATCACTCCATATGTCTTTGAGTCCTCATAGCTTAGCTCCCACTTATAAGTGAGAACATATGGTATTTGGTTTTCCATTTCAGAGTTACTTCACTTAGAATAATGGCCTCCAGCTCCATTCAAGTTGCTGCAAAAGACATTTCATTCTTTTTCATGGCTGAGTAGTATTCCTTGGTGTATATGTACCACAACTTTTTTTATCTGCTTGTTGGTCAATAGACACTCAGTTAGTTTCATATCTTTGCAATTGTGAATTGTGTTGCTATAGACATGTGTGTGTATGTGTATGTGTCTTTTTCATATAATGACTTCTTTCCTTGGGGTAGATACCCAATAGTGGGATTGCTAGGTAGAATGGTAGATCTATTTTTAGTTCCATAAGAAATCTCCATACTGTTTCCCATAGAACCACTGATCTTTCAATTGTCTCTATAGGTTGGTCTTTGAAAAATATCAGATAGTTGAAATTATACATTATGTAGCCTTTTCAGATTGGCTTCTTTCACTTAACTGTATGATCTAAAGTTATTTTATATCTTTTTGTGGCTTCATAGCCTATTTTTAATTGCTGAATAATATTCCATTGTCTAGATGTATCATAGTTTATTTTTCCATTCACCTGTTGAAGGACATCCTGGTTACTTCCAAGTTTTGACAACTGTAAAGAAAAAGCTAATATAAACATTTGTGTTCAGGTTTTTTGGTAGACACAAGTTTTCAACTTATTTGGATAAATATCAAGGAGTGCGATTGCTCAATTATATAATAAAAGCATACTTAGTTTTGTAAGAAACAGCCAGACTGTCTTTGAAAATGGCCATACAATTTTGCATTCCCACCAGCAATGAATGAAAGTCCCTGTTACTCCATATTCTTGTCAGCATTTGTTGTTGTCAGTGTTTGGGGTTTTAGCTATTCTAATAGGTGTGTAGTGGTATTTCATTTTTTAAAAAATTCCAATTTCCTAAGGTCATATGGTATGAAGTATGTTCTCATATGCTTGTTTATAATCTGTACATCTTTGGTGATGTGTTTTTTCAAATCTTTGCCCAGTTTTAAATTGGATTTTGGTTTATGATTGTTGAGTATTAAGTTATTTTTGTATATTTGGATATTAATCCTTTTTTCAATGTGTTTTACAAATATTTTGTCCCAGTCTATGACTTATCATTCTTTGAATTGTGTCTTTTGTAGAGCAGAATTTTTGAACATTAATGAAGTCCAATTTATTAATATTTTTTACAGATCATGCTTTGCTTTTGGTCTTAATATCTAAAACATTATGCCCTAACCCAACGTTACTTAGATTATTTTCTGTTTTCTTCTAGCAGTTTTATAGTTTTGCATTTTAAATTTAGGTCTATGACCCATTTTGAGTTAACTTTTGTGAAATGTGTAAAGTCTGTGTCTAGATTCTTTTTTAAAAAATTATTTTGCTTGTGGATGTCCAGTTGTTCTAGAACCACTTGTTGAAAAGCCTCTTCTATCACCATTAAATTGCCTTTTCACCTTTGTCAGAGATCAGTTGGCTATAGTTGTGTGGGTCTGTTTCTGGACCCTCTATCTTGTTCCATTGATCTCTCTATCAATTCTTTTGTCAGTACTTCCTTGTCTTGATAACCATAGCTTTATAGTAAGTCTTAAAGTCAGATAGTGTCAATAAATTCTTCTCCTTTAATATCATGTTAGCTATTCTGGTTCTTTTGCCTTTCCATATGAACTTTACAGTTCGTTTGTTGATACCCACAAGGTAGTTTTCTGGGATTTTGATTGTGATTGCATTAAATCTGTAAATTAAATTGGGAAGAATTGACATCTTAATATTGAGTCTTCCTATCCATGAACATGGAATAACTCTCCATTTGTTTAGTTCTTGTCTTGTTTTATTTCTTTCACAGAGTTTTATAGTTTTCTTTATGCAGATCTTATACGTTTTTTTTTTTTTTCAGTTTATCCTAATTATTTCATTTTCTGGGGTGCTAATGTAAGTGACGTTGGGTTTTAAATTTCAATTTCTAATTGTTTAAAAATTGCTGGTAAATAGGAAAGCAATTGACTTTTGTATCTTGACTTGTATCAAGTTTGTATGCTGCAAACTTGGCTGGTTCATTCCTTTTTATTGCTGATTAATATTCTATTGTATGGATAATATACAAGGTATGTCCTTCCAGTGCAATGACATATGGTTTGATTGATTTTCTGTCGATTATTAATAAAACTACTGTAGGTAGCATGTATAGGTTTTTATGTCAACATACTTTTTTTTTTTTTAATTTTACTTTAAGTTCTGGGATACATGTGTTGAACGTGCAGGTTTGTTACATAGGTATACATGTGCCATGGTGGGTTTCTGCACCCATCAACCCGTCATCTACATTAGGTATTTCTCCTAATGCTATCCCTCTCCAAGTTCCCTATCCCCCAACAGGTCCTGGTGTGTGATGTACCCCTCCCTGTGTCCATGTGTTCTCATTGTTCAGCTCCTGCTTATGAGTGAGAACACGTGTTGTTTTTTTTTCTGTTCCTGTGTTATTTTGCTGAGAATGATGGTTTCCAGCTTCATCCATGTCTCTGCAAAGGACATGAACTTATTCATTGTCATGGCTGCATAGAATTTCATGGTGTATATGTGCCACATTTTCTTTATGCAGTCTATCATTGGTGGGCATTCGGGCTGGTTCCAAATCTTTGCTATTGTAAATAGTGCTGCAATAAACATACATGTGCATTTGTCTTTATAGTAGAATGATCTATAATCCTTTGGGTGTATACCAAGTAATAGGGTTGCTGGGTCAAATGGTATTTCTGGTTCTATATCCTTGAGGAATCACCACACTGTCTTCCACAATGGTTGAACTAATTTACACTCCCACCAACAGTGTAACAGTGTTGCTATTTCTCCGCATCCTTGCCAACATCTGTTGTTTCCAGACTTTTTAATAATTGCCATTCTAACTAGTGTGAGATGATATCTCATTGTGGTTTTGATTTGCATTTCTCTAATAACCAGTGATGATGAGCTTTTTTTTTCATGTGTTTATTGGCCACATACATGTCTTCTTTTGAGAAGTGTCTGTTCATATCCTTCATCCACTTCTCAATTTTTTTTTTTTTGTAAATTTGTTTAAGTTCCTTGTAGACTCTGGATATTAGACTTTTGTCTGGTGGAGAGATTGCAAAAATTTTCTCCCATTCTGTAGGTTGCCTGTTCACTCTGATGATATTTTCTTTTGCTGAGCAGAAACTCTTTAGTTTAATTAGATCCCATTTGTCAATTTTGGCTTCTGTTACAATTGCTTTTGGTGTTTTAGTCATGAAATCTTTGCCCATGCCTATATTCGTTACCTAGTCAGCTTTCTTATTCTCAAAGAATGTTCTGAATGGTATTGCCTAGGTTTTCTTCTAGGGTTTTTATAATTTTAAGTTTTACATTTAAGTCTTTAATCCATCTCAAGTTAATTTTTGTATAAGGTGTAAGGAAGGGGTCCTGTTTCAGTTTTCTGCATATGCCTAGCCAGTTTTCCCAGCACCATTTATTAAATAAGGAATTCTTTTCCCATTGCTTGTTTTTGTCAGATTTGTCAAAGATCAGATGGTTGTAGATGTGTGGTGTTATTTCTGAGGCCTCTGTTCTGTCGCATTGGTCTATATATCTGTTTTGGTACCAGTACTGTGCTGTTTTGGTTACTGTAGCCTTGTAGTATAGTCTGAAGTTAGGCAGTGTGATGCCTCCAGCTTTGTTCTTTTTGCTTAGGATTGTCTTGGCTATATGGGCTCCTTTTTGGTTTTATATGAAATTTATATCTAATTCTGTGAAGAAAGTCAATGGTAGCTTGATGGGAATAGTATTTAATCTATATACTACTTTGGGCAGTATGGCCCATTTTCACGGTATTTCCTTTCTTTTGGGTATATACCCAGCAGTGAATTCCTAAATCATATGGTAGCTCTATTTTCAGTTTTTTGAGAAACCTCTATACTATTCTCCATAGTGGTTATACTACTTTACAATTCCATCAACAGGGTACAAGGGCTCCTTTCCTCCACATCCTCACCAGCATTTATTATTTTGCCTGTCTTTTGGATAAAAGTCATTTTAACTGGGGTGAGATGATATCTCATTGTAGTTTTAATTTGCTTTTCTCTGATGATCAGTGACTTTGAGCACCTTTTCATATACCTATTTGCCATTTGTATATCTCTTTTGAAAAATGTCTATTCAGACTTTTTACCCATTTTTAAATAGGATTATTAGATTTTTTTCTATAGAGTTGTTTGAGCTATTATAATATTCTGGTTATTAGTCCTTTGTCAGATGGATAGCTTGCAAATATCTTCTCCCATCTGTGGGTTATCTCTTCACTTTGTGGATTGTTTCCTTTGCTGTGCAAAAGCTTTTTAACTTGATGTGATACCATATTGCTTTGGTTACCTGTGCAACCAAATGGGGTATTACTCAAGAAATGTAATTACTTTTACATTTATTTAATGTGGAGGATTATGCAAAAAATCTTTGCCCACTCCAATGTCCTGAATATTTTCCCCAATGTTTTCTTTCAGTAGTTTCATAGTTTGAGGTCTTAGATTTAAGTCTGTAATCCATTTTGATTTGATTTTTGTGTATGGTGAGGGATAGGGGTCTAGTTTCATTCTTTTACATATGGATATCCAGTTTTCCCAGCAGTTTTTATTGAAGAGACTATCCTTTCTCCAATATATGTTATTGGCATCTTTTTCAAAAATGAGTTCACTGTAAATGTATGGATTTGTTTCTGGGTTCTCTATTTTATTCCATTGGTCGATGTGTCTGTTTTTATGCCAGTACCATGCTGTTTTGGTTACTATAGCTCTAGCATAATTTGAAGTTAGGTAATGTGATTTCTTCACCTTTGGTCTTTTTGCACAGGATAGCTTTGGCTATTCTGGTCCTTCATGGTTCCTTATACATTTTAGGATTGATTTTTTTCTATTTCTGTGATGAATGTCTTTGGTATTTTGATGTGGGATTGTATAGAGTTTTACCCTGCAAACTTTGATATATTGTACTGTCATTTTAATTCAGTTCAAAATATTTTCTAATCCTCTCTGAGACTTCTTCTTTGACCTATGGCTTATTTAGAAATGTTTTGTATAAATTTCACATATTTGGGAATTTTTTAGATATATTTCTGTTATTAATATCTAGTTTAATTCCTTTATGGTTCAAGAATGTACTTTAATGTTTCTCTTTTTTTAAATGTGTTATTGTTTTACATTATTTTATTTTTCTTTATCTGAGAGTGTCCTTATTTTATAATAATTTACAATGGATATTTTCACTGGATATAGAACTCAATAGTTCTTTTCTTTCATCACTTTAAAGATGTCCTACTCTCTTTTGACTTCCATATTTTCTGATGAGAGTTCTGCAGTCAAATTTTTGCTCTCCTATATGTGATGTGCCATTTTTCTTTCTCTTTTTGAGACAGGGTCTTGTTCTGTTGCCTAGGCTTAGAGTGTAGTGTTACAATCATAGCTCACTGCAGCCTTGACTTCCCAGACTCAACAGATCCTACTGCCTTAGCTTCCCAAATAGCTAGGACTAAAAGTGTGCACCACCATGCCTAGCTAGAATTTTAATTTTTTTTTTTTTGTAGTGATGGAGTCTCGCTATGTTGCTCAGGTTGTGTATCATTTTTCTGTGGCTACTTCCATGATTAAAAAAATTTATCTTTGGTGTAAGGGATTTTATTGGGCTGTGTCTGTGCATGCTTTTCTTTAAGTTTATCCTATTTGGGGTTTGCTGAACTTCATGACTCTCTAAATTTATTACTTTCATTGAATTTTTCAAGGATTTATTTCTGCACCAGTATCTGTTTCCTTTCATTTAGTGACTTTAATGAGAAAACAAGAGAAAAAACAAGAGAAAGTTAACATCTTCCCATACTCCTCAACTCACTGGGATCCCCTTTTCCAATCCCTTTGCCAGAAAGACAGGTTTTTTTTTTTCTTTATCTTTTCCTTTTTTTTTTTAGAGAGATTTTGCTGCCTGTATCCACTGCTCAGTTTTGCTTGGGGAGTCACTTGTTAGTAAAAACTGGATGATAAATGTGTAAATAAAACTGTAAAACTCACCCCTATTGCAGATCAATCTTTAAGCTTGGGCTCTCTTTGCACTTTGGCTCCTATTGATTTTTCACAGTTTCCCTATAGTTGCTTTTTAGTTATGTCCAGAGTTTTTAGTTGCAGTAAGTGGCAGAGAGGGGCTGTAGTATGCTTACTCCTTTTGGCTGTAAGTGTCACGACTGATTTTTAAAAATTTAATAATACGTCTTGCAGATGCTTCCATGTTACCACATACAAGTTTGCTATGCTCATTTTAAAGTGACAGAGTCCTCCCTTTTTTGGATATATTATCATTTATATAATAAATTGTTTATTTTTTTGCTATTAACAAAGCTGAGACATCATTTTAATATATATCTTGTTATATTTTTTTGAGAGTATCTGTAGAGTGCATTTCTAGCTACAGAATAATGATTCAAAAAATATGTGCATACACAATTTGCATCTAAAAATGTACACTTCTATGAACAGTGCCTGAGAATGCTCACTTCTCCACACTCATGCTTGACTAGATGCCTAAAAATGTGCACTCCAGCCTGGGTGGTGGGAGTGAAACTCGGTGTAAAAAAAAAAAAAATTAGTCTTTTTTTTCTGATAACTGCTTGGGGTTCATGTTTTGTTAGAAATGTTACTTCCCACTCACAAACCCTTAGTAGAGATTTTAAATAAATTCACCCAGACCTTCCACTGGTTACTTTATATAATTTTATTCAGTCTGCATTCTTTACCCCTGGCAGCCAATGCAAAAATGGTGAATTAAAAAGGAACTCCAGGCTGGGTGCAGTGCTCACCCTTGTAATCCCAGCACTTTGGGAGGCCGAGGCGCGTGGATCACTTGAGGTCAGGAGTTCAAGACCAGCCTGGCCAACGCGGTGAAACCCCGTCTCTACTAAAAATACAAAAATTAGCCGGGCGTGGTGGTGGGTGCCTATAATCCCAGCCACTTGGGAGTCTGACGCAGGAGAATCGCTTGAACCTGGGGGACAGAGGTTGCAGAGAGCTGAGATCATGCCACTGCACTCCAGCCTGGGCAACAGAGTGAGACTCTGTCTCAAAAATTAAATAAACACATAAATAAATAAATAGGAACTCCAATATTTTAGCATACTTGGTTCATGTATCCTTTTTTTTAAAAATTATACTTCAAGTTCTAGGGTACATGTGCACAATGTACAGGTTTGTTACATATGTATACATGTGCCATGTTGGTGTGCTGCACCCGTTAACTCAACATTTATGTTAGGTGTATCTCCTAATGCTATCCCGCCCCCCTCCTCCCACCCCACGACAGGCCCTGGTGTGTGATGTTCCCCACCATGTATCCAAGTGTTCTCGTTGTTCAATTCCCAACCATGAGTGAGAACATGCGGTGTTTGGTTTTCTGTCCTTGTGATAGTTTGCTCAGAATGGTTTCCAGCTTCATCCATGTCTCTACAAAGGACACGAACTCATCGTTTTTATGGCTGCATGGTATTCCATGGTGTATATGTGCCACATTTTCTTAGTCCGGTCTGTCGTTGATGGACTTTTGGGTTGGTTCCAAGTCTTTGCTTTTGTGAATAGTGCTGCAATAAACATACATGTGCATGTGTCTTCATAGTAGCATGATTTATAATCCTTTGGGTATATGCCTGGTAATGGGATGGCTGGGTCCAATAGAAATGATATTTCTATTTCTAGATCCTTGAGGAATCGCCACACTGTCTTCCACAATGGTTGAACTAGTTTACAGTCCCACCAACAGTGTAAAAGTGTTCCTATTTTTCCACATCCTCTCCAGCATCTGTTGTTTTCTGACTTTTTAATGATTACCATTCTAACTGGTGTGAGATGGTATCTCATTGTGGTTTCGATTTGCATTTCTCTGATGGCCAGTGATGATGAGCATTTTTTCATGTGTCTGTTGGCTACATAAATGCCCTCTATTGAGAAGTGTCTGTTCATATCCTTTGCCCACTTTTTGATGGGGGTTGTTTGATTTTTTCTTGTAAATTTGTTTGAGTTCTTAGTAGATTCTGGATATTAGCCCTTCATCAGATGGGTAGATTGCAAAAATTTTCTCCCATTCTGTAGGTTGCTTGTTCACTCCGATGGTAGTTTCTTTTGCTGTGCAGAAGCTCTTCAGTTTAATTAGATCCCATTTGTCAATTTTGGCTTTTGTTGCCATTGCTTTTGGTGTTTTAGTCATGAAGTCCTTGCCTATGCCTGTGTCCTGAATGGTATTGCCTGGGTTTTCTTGTAGGATTTTTATGGTTTTAGGTCTAACATTTAAGTCTTTAATCCATCTTGAATTAATTTTTGTATAAGGTGTAAGGAAGGGATCCAGTTTCAGCTTTCTAAATGTGGCTAGCCAGTTTTCTCAGCACCATTTATTAAATAGGGAATCCTTTCCCCATTTCTTGTTTTTATCAGGTTTGTCAAAGATCAGATGGTTGTAGATGTGTGGTGTTATTTCTGAGGCCTCTGTTCTGTTCTATTGGTCTGTATCTCTGTTTTGGTACCAGTACCATGCTGTTTTGGTTCCTGTAGCCTTGTAGTATAGTTTGAAGATAGGTAGCGTGATGCCTCCAGCTTTGTTCTTTTTGCTTAGGATTATCTTGGCAATGCAGGCTCTTTTTTGGTTCCATATGAACTTTAAAGTAGCTTTTTCCAATTGTGTGAAGAAAACCATTGGTAGCTTGATGGGGATGGTATTGAATCTATAAATTACCTTGGGCAGTATGGCATTTTCATGATATTGATTCTTTCTATCCATGAGCATGGAATGTTCATCCATTTGTTTGTGTCCTCTTTTATTTCATTGAGCAGTGGTTTGTAGTTCTCCTTGAAGAGGTCCTTCACATCCCTTGTTGGATTCCTAGGTATTTTATTCTCTTTGAAGCAATTGTGAATTGGAGTTCACTCATGATTTGGCTCTCTGTGTGTTATTGGTGTATAGGAATGCTTGTGATTTCTTCACATTGATTTTGTATCCTGAGACTTTGCCTAAGTTGCTTATCAGCTTAGGGAGATTTTGGGCTGAGATGATGGAGTTTTTTAAATATACAATCATGTCATCTGTGAACAGGGACAGTTTGATGTCCTCTTTTCCTAATTGAATATCCTTCATTTCTTTCTCCTGCTTGATTGTCCTGGCCAGAACTTCCAACACTGTGTTGAATAGGAGTGGTGAGAGAGGGTATCCCTTTCTTGGGCTGGCTTTCAAAAGGAATGCGTCCAGCTTTTGCCCGTTCAGTATAATATTGGCTGTGGGTGTCATAAATAGCTCTTATCATTTTGAGACACATCCCATCAATACTTAGTTTCTTTTTGAATCTGGGTGCTCCTGTATTGGGTGCATATATATTTAGGAGAGTTAGCTCTTCTTGTTGAATTGATCCCTTTACGATTATGTAATGGCCTTCTTTGTCTCTTTTGATCTTTGTTGGTTTAAAGTCTGTTTTATCAGAGACTAGGAATGCAACCCCTGCTTTTTTTGTTTTCCATTTGCTTGGTAGATCTTCCTCCATCCCTTTATTTTGAGCCTGTGTGTGTCTCTGCATGTGAGATGGGTCTCCTAAATACAGCACCCTGATGGGTTTTGACTCTTTATCCAGTTTTCCAGTCTGTGTCTTTTAATTGGGGCATTCAGCCCATTTACATTTAAGGTTAATATTGTTATGTGAGAATTTGATTCTTTCATTATGATATTAGCTGTTTTTTTTTTTTTTCTGCTCATTATTTGATGTAGTTTCTTCCTAGCATTGATGGTCTTTAGAATTTGGCATGTTTTTGGAGTGGCTGGTACCACTTGTTCCTTTCCATGTTTGTGCTTCCTTTAGGAGCTCTTGTAAGGCAGGCCTGGTGGTGACAAAATCTCTCAGCATATGTTTGTCTATAAAGGATTTTATTTCTCCTTCACTTATGAAACTTAGTTTGGCTGGATATGAAATTCTGGGTTGAAAATTCTTTTCTTAAAAATGTTGAATATTGGCCCCCACTCTCTTCTGGCTTGTAGAGTTTCTGCTGAGAGATCCGCTGTTAGTCTGATGGGCTTGCCTTTGTGCGTACCCTTAATATTTTTTCCTTCCTTTTAACTTTGGTGAATCTGACAATTATGTGTCTTGGAGTTGCTCTTCTCAAGGAGTATCTTTGTGGTGTTCTCTGTATTTCCTGAATTTGAATGTTGGCCTGCCTTTCTAGGTTGAGGAAGTTCTCCTGGATAATATCCTGAAGAGTGTTTTCCAACTTGGTTCCATTCTCCCCGTCACTTTCAAGTACAGCAATCAGATGTAGATTTGGTCTTTTCATATAGTTCCATATTTCTTGGAGGCTTTGTTCGTTTCTTTTTACTCTTTTTTCTCTAAACTTCTCTTCTCACTTCATTTCATTCATTTGATCTTCAATCACTAGTACCCTTTCTTCCACGTGATCAAATCAGCTACTGAAGCTTGTGTATGTGTCATGTAATTCTCGTGCCATGGTTTTCAGCTCCATCCGGTCATGTAAGGTCTTCTCTACACTGTTTATTCTAATTAGCCATTTGTCTAATCTTTTTTCAAGCGTTTTAGCTTCTTTGCAATGGGTTCGAGCATCCTTCTTTATTTCGGAGAAGTTTGTTGTTACCGATCATCTGAAGCCTTCTTCTGTCAACGCGTCAAAGTCATTCTCTGTCCAGCTTTGTTCTGTTGCTGGTGAGGAGCTGCGTTCCTTTGGAGGAGAAAAGGCACTCTGATTTTTGAAATTTTCAGCTTTTCTTCTCTGGTTTCTCCCCATCTTTGTGGCTTTATCTACCTTTGGTCTTTGTTGATGGTGATGTACAGATGGGGTTTTGGTGTGGATGTCCTTTCTGTGTGTTAGTTTTCCTTCTAACAGTCAGGACCCTCAGCTGCAAGACTGTTGGGGTTTGCTGGACGTCCACTCCAGATCCTTTTGGCCCGGGTATCACCAGCAGAGGCGGCAGAACAGCAAATATTGCAGAATGGTAAATGTTGCTGCCTGATCCTTCCTTTGGAAGTTTCGTGTCAGAGGGGCACCCAGCTGTGTGAGGTGTCAGTCAGCCCCTACTGGGAGGTGTCTCCTAGTTATGCTACTTGGGGGTCAGGGACCCACTTGAGGAGGCAGTCTGTCCATTCTCAGATCTCAAACTCCATGCTGGGAGAACCACTACGCTCTTCAAAGCTGTCACACAGGGATGTTTAAGTCTGCAGAAGTTTCTGCTGCCTTTTGTTCAGCTATGCCCTGCCCCCAGAGGTGGAGTCTATGGAGGCAGGCAGGCCTCCTTGAGCTGTGGTGGCTCCACCCAGTTCCTCATGTATCCTTAAGTAGAATTTTCATACATGTCTTACAGGTCTAAGTCTAATGTTCAGAACAGAAAGAACTTTATTATTTAATTTCTAGGCTAGAGGTTAGCATATTATTAAACTTTATAGGGTAGCCTATGAAGACTGACAGGGAAAAATAGAAAGAAAAATATTGTAACACATTAGCTTCTGTCCATGCATGTGACCCTTTTGGAGTCCCTAAGGCTGGGCTACTCTGCATCATTTGCTGACTTGCAGGGATTTCAGCAGCTATTTGATGGATATAGTGAATGTTGGCCATAATGCCATTGGCTCAAAGGTAAACACTTATCTACGTAAATTATGTACCATTTAGCTTGAATGATAAATTGAGAAAGCAGAAAATAGATTTTCCATCCTTTCTGTATTCATTCTGATATACTGGCTTGAGAGATATGGAGAGAATAAATGTGTTCCTTTTATGCAAATGCCTTTTCATATTGGCATCTATGTAAATGATGTGTCCTTTCCTGCAACACATTTGTAAAAATTTTCCAAGACAATTAGATTTTTATGTATACAATATTAAAATTTTAAAATTTATTTTAAACTTTACATATAGTAACATTCATTGTTTTTGGCACACAGGTCTATGAATTTTGATAAATGCATAGTTTGTATAACTACCACCACCAAGATGTAGTTCCATTGTTACTCCCCAAACTTCACTTGGGCTGCCCCTTTGCTGGTAGCACCTTTCCTGTCTCCAACACAGCAACAACTGATCTGTTATCTGTCCTTATAGCTTTGCCCTTCCAAAACCATGTATGTTTCAAAATGGATGTGTAAAATATGCTAATATAGTTTAGTCACCATTTCTCCTAAAAATTATGTTTTGCCTGCTAGTGACATATAAGGATTTTATTTGAAATTATATGGACTATTTCATCTCTGCTCAATCCCTGGACTAACAGGTATTTTCTCAGTCGGTAATCTTAAGATCTTTGGTCAAAGCATTGCTATTATGCTGTTCTGTATAAAAGTTTGTGCAGTTAAAACAGTTAATAGTGATAGGATAGATCACACTTCCTATGTTACATGGCTTTTCAAAACTCAGGCATGCTTTTATGACAATCTGTACTGAAACCACACCCATTACTATGATTAAGGCCTTTTTATACCTTGCTGTATTCATATATTTAGAATTCTGCCCACTTTCTGTTTCTTTCCCTATCTCCAAAACAGCATGTGTGCACTGAAGAAAGGTAGAAAATATTGATGAGCGTAACAGATTTGGGGGAGAGGGAGTTATACCTTAGCTCGTATTAATTCCTGTGTAGTAAGACGTGGTTAACTGTCTGCTATTGATATTTAGACCTACTTTAGATAACACAATAATAATTTCTGAAATACTGTTAGTTTTTCTTGTACTTAAACATGACCTCTAACTTTATTCTGTTTTGATCTTTATTTTAAATATCATGTCATATTTATTCTTTGCTTTCTAAGTTTTGCAATGGCCCTTGGCCAAAACCAACAATATTCTTGTCTAATCTGATATGATCTATTTGAATTAGTTTAAATGCTCAAAATAGAAAGTTATAAAAATAATTTGTTCCGGAGTTAAAAGGAAATGATTTTGTTTCAGAAAATTAAGTAGATAAAGAAATTGTTTTTTTCATGACAATTGTCTTGTAATCTTATGCATAATTTACTCTTAATTATTTGAAACATTATTAGGTTAATCTCTGGAGTCTTGTTCAAGTTAAATCTATATTTTTTGTATAAAGGGGTAAGGTTCATTTAAAAAAAGTTTCCAGTGGCATTGAAATGAACATAAACTATATTCAAAGTGTCTTAGATAGAGACTGTTTCAATGAGGAGTAATTAATTCATGCATTCATACTATAGTAAACTTTTACTATCATTAATGTATCAGATACAATGTTAGGTACTGAGTATACAGAAAGGAAATTTTATATTTTATAATTACAGCTATAAGCCTCAAAAGTGTATTTTTAAATCCATGTAATCTTTTTTTTTTCTTTCATAATCACATCTAAATGGTCACGAAGTTCTGTCGATATAACCCTCTAAATCAGTGGTTCTCAACATTGACTACACAAGTTTGAAGCTCACCAGGGAGTTTTTAAAAAAATACTGATGCCTGGGTTCCACTGCTAGAGACGTGACTTGAAATATACAGTTGATTCCAATGTGTAGCCAAGAATGAGAACGATTGCTCTCGATCAGGAGTTGGCAACTTTTCCTGTAAGGAACTGGATAGTAAATATTTCAGGCTTTAGAGCCAGATGGTCTTTGTTGTATTCAGTTATTCCACTGCAGTGGGAAAGCAGCCATAGACACTATGTAAACAAACCAGTGTGGCTGTGTTCCAATTAAACTTTATTTATGAACACTGAAATTTGAATTTCATTTGATTTTCATGGGTCATAAAGTCTGCTTTTGATTATTTTTAACCATTAAAGATGTAATGACTGTTCTTAGCTCACAGGCTGTACGAAAAACAGGCTTTAGGTCAGATTTAGTCCATGGACCATAGTTTGCTAACCCCTGCTCTAGAACAGCTTATAAACCTAAGAGTCCTATGTGGAATTTTTAGAAAAGTTCCTGGTCTTGACTCTGGAGACTCTGATTCAGGAGGTCTCTGTGTTGTGCAGGCAGGGTTTAAATTCTGTTCTAAAGATTTTTTGAATTTTTTTTTACTTCCAAATCCCTACCACCATTTCCCCCTTTTAGGTTTTTATTACCTTGCACCTGGATTATGTTACCATATAGTCCTTTACCTATATTTCCAGTCCAGATTCTCACTAATCAGTCTTCTACACTGCCACATTTCTTACCTTGCTTTGAATCTTCCAGTGGCTTCCACTGCCTGGCCACTCATACAATGGTTTTCATTATCTGGCCTTTTCCTATGAATTGCCTCCTCATGCTCTTGGTTCTTGGCAAAATCGGCTATTTATAGTTCATACCATGCTGTTTCTTGTTTGTATATTTGGTCTCATATTGGTTCCCCTGTCTGAAAATCCCTTTTCTGGTGGCAAATGTCTACTTGCCCTTCAAAATGCAGCAATATTCTCTAGTGCCTTTTTCTTCATGTTTGGGTTAGATGTGTGAGTTGAATGGTCCCCCTCTGTGTTCCCATAGGCCATTTGTTTACCTTTTGTATAACATGTATTACTTGACATTGAAGTAATCTGTTTATAAGTGAATTATTTGAGATCAGAAACCCAGTTCGCCCAGGAGGCGGAGGTTGTACTGAGCAGAGATGCCGAGATCTCGCCACCGCGCTCCAGCCTGGGTGACAGAGACCCAGTCTCAAAAGGAAAAAAAACAAAAAACAAAAAAATGAAACCCAGTTCAATTTATCTTTTTTTATTTTTATTTTTTGAGACAGAGTCTCACTCTGTTACCCAGGCTGCAGTACAGTGGCATGATCTTGGCTCAAGCAACGTCTGCCTCCCGGGTTCAAGTGATTCTCATGTCTCAGCCTCCCAAGTAGCTGGGACTTCAGGTGTGTGCCACCACACCTGGCTAAATTTTGTATTGTTTGTAGAGACAGGGTTTTATCATGTTGGCCAGTCTGTCTCAAACTCTTGACCTCAAGTGATCTATCCGCCTTGGCCTCCCAAAGTGCTGGGATTATAGGCATGAGGCACTGTGACTGACCTGATTCATCTTTATATCATGGCACTTAGTGAAATATTTGATGTATAGTAGGTGCTCAATAAATGCTTATTAACCTGAACCCTGTGGGGGGTGGGGGGAGAAGCAGGGCAGGTTCTCATTGTTCCCATTGTACAGATAAGATGACTGAGGGTCTGAGGCAATGAATGACTTTCTTAAGGGTTCTCCCAATGACTAAGTCAGAGAGTAAAAGGCACTTTTCCAGTTTTTTTTTTACTGCCAGCTCCAGGCCTTCTTCCTGTTACCCCAGCTGCCTCTCTAGTATGGCTGCAAGTCATCTGTGAGCACTGTAGTTACATGTTGTTGTGGAATGAGCACTAGGTTGACATTCATGAAATCTGGCCTCAAATCTCAGCTTTTCTACTAATTGGGGATATGGGTTCCAGTTTCCTAGTATATAAAATGAGGAGATTCATTAGGTTTTTAAGATTAATTATTAAAAAATTAAGTTCTGTCAAATAGTTATTTTTACTTAGTTTTCAAGCCCATTTATTAGAACCCTATTACAAAATGAAAGCACAGAAATGTGAAATAATTTGCTCAAAGCCTCTCTGCAAGCTGGGAGTAGAACTCAGGAACAAGCCTCTATTAGTTTTCTCTTGCTGCCGTGATAAATTACCACAAACTTTGCAGCTTCAAACAATGTAAGTTTATTATCTCACAGTTCTACAAGTCAGAAGTTCCAGTGGCTTAGCTGGCTTCTCTGCTTAGAGTCTCACAAGGCTAAAATCAACGTGTCTTATCTGGAGGTTCTGAGGAAGAACTGGTCTTCAGGCTCATCCAAGTTGGAAGAATTCAGTTCTGTGTGCTTGTAGGACTGACGTCCTCATTTCCTTGTTGGCTGTCAGCTGAAGACTGCTCTCAGCTTCTAGAAGGTACATATTCTTTAGCTTACAATCCCCTCCACCCATCTTCAAGTCCAGTACCTAGGGTGTGCTTACTGACCTTCTCTTCTGTTGCTTCTCTTTTGACTCTGTCCGCTTCTTTTGCTTTTAACAATCATATGATTACATTGGGCACACCTGTATAATCCAGGCTTCGCTCCCTCTGTTAAGGTCAGCTGATTAGTAATCCTTATGACATATCTGCAGAGTCTCCTCATAGCAGTACCTAGACTACTGTTGATGGAATAACCAGGGGATGGGAATCTTGGGTGACATTTTTAGAATCCTGCCTGCAACAAAGCTCAAATTACTTGATCTTCAAGGAAAGGTACTTGCCATTATTACTTATATCCTAATATAAGTTTGATTTTCTCGGTATTCAATCATTTTCAACATCTTGCTCATTCAAAAACCTTACTTACAAATATACCCTCCCAACAAACTTCATATATATATATATATATATATGATAATACAAATTTATAATATATTTTTGATGGTGCAGTTATTAGGGCCATCCATTGTTAATTTATCACTTATTAAATATTTACTTTGTGTCAATAATACTAGTTCTAAGTGCTGAGGATAAAATAATGTAAACGTTGGAAATTTTACATACAAAGAACACATTCTTTTACTTCTCACATATTTCTCTAGCACTTATCATGTGTCAGGATTCTTCTATGTCTTGAAAATAGAGTGGCAGAATAAGACATCGTTCTCATGTAGTATACACCAAAATAAGAAGTATGAAACCAAACAGATTAACAAGTGAATGGATAATATATTGGTAGATGGCTATGAGTGTCATGAGGAAAAATAAAGCAGGATAATGGAATAGAAGGTGATAAGGCAGGGTGTTGGGTGCTGTTGTCGAAAGGATAGTCAGAGAAGGCTCCTTTTAGGTTTAAACCTAAGTAAAGTTAGAAAATTCTAGTTAGGAAGACAGAAAAATAGGACAACAATGACCACACAGTGCAGTAAAGGCTATGAGAGAAGTGAACATACACATAAGAGAATAAGGGCATACAGAGGGCACATCTAAGCCAGGGGCCAGGAAGCCTGTAGGAGTTAATACCTAAGTCAACACTTGAAAGATGGATATGAATTAGCTACTTGGGTGGAGAAGGAAGGTGTTGAAAGCCAAGTGAGCAGTATGTGGCAAAAGTATATAAGTTACAGAAGGCAGAGAGGAAATTGTATATGGTTCAGAATGGCTGTACACGAGTTTGGGGTGGGGGAGAATGTTGGGAGGTGAGGCTAGTGATGTAGGCTGAATCAAATCATAAGGATGGGGTTTGCTGTAACTAGAAGTTTCATACAGAAGACTGCTTGAAAACATTTTGTGACATGATCAGATTCATAATTTCATAACATCACTAGTAGTGTGAAATATGAATACAAAAGGGGCAAGACCAGAAGAAGGGAGAACTGTAGATGCATTACATGAAGACTATATCAAGGTGGCTCTGGTGAGAATGAAGAGGAGAGGGCAGAATCTAGACACAATAGGGTCATAAAACAGATAGGATTTTAAAGTCTTCTGGAGGTGAATGATGAGAGAGGACAGAATCAAGTATCCGCCATGGTTAACTGGGTATACCACTTCATGGAGATAGGAAATACTGGAGGAAGAAGAGATTTGGGGTGAAAATTGAGGATTTAAGTTTTTGACACATTGAATCTGGATTTTCAAGGCATAGTTAAATGAATATTTTCAACAGGCAATTGGATATTCTTGTCTGGAGCTCAGACTGCAGAAATTAGGGGTTGTCATTATATTGACCATAGTTGAAACTGCAGACTGATGTCACCTAGGAAAAAATGTATATGATGGGAAGAGAAAATGGGCTTAAGACAGAAGTGCAGAAAGAGAAACCAAGAAGAATTAAGAGGTAGGTAGTGTCACAGAAGCCAGGGGAATTTCAAGAATTATTTATTTTTAATACCTTAAAAAAGTCTACTACATCTTCTGAAATAACAAAGTAATTAAACAGCAAAATCAAGTAATTAAGTTCAAGTAACAAAGAATACTAACCTTGCCTGGACTACTTACTCCACTTCCCCCAAATAATGCAGACTAGTGGAAAGTTTTCTAGCACATGAAAAAAACTAACAATTCAGGAAATTAAAAATCATCAAAATGGATGGCCCAAGGCTGTTTTCCAAGGATTAATGGAAGACCTATTGCATCACAACCAGTTGACATATGTGTGAAAAATGAAAATTCTCAGTTTCTAACCCAAATCCTGTTGAGTCAGAATTTCTGCTGAGAATAAGAAACATACATTTTAAATGTTTCCCAGTTGAGTTTTGTGTACATTATCAATTGAGAGCCACTAGTCTTCAATAAATGCAATAGCTTTTTAAATGCTGAAAATCTATTCTCAGAGAGTTAGAAAAGCAAACAAATATATATATATATATATATATATATATATATATATATATATATATATATAAAGGTTGATTTGAATAAAATACAAAGTATTACTACATAGTAGAAACTGCAATTGAGAATTATTAGGAATACTGAAGGGTACCAGTGAAGCATTACACTTCTGATATATAACAATAAACATATAAAATTTACAAGAAAATTAGCCGGGCGAGGTGGCGGGCGCCTGTAGTCCCAGCTACTCGGGAGGCTGAGGCAGGAGAATGGCGTGAACCCGGGGGGGCGGAGCTTGCAGTGAGCCGAGATCACGCTACTGCACTCCAGCCTGGGGCACAGAGCAAGACTCCGTCTCAAAAAAAAAAAAAAAAAAAAAAAAAAAATTTATATAATAATACTCCCTCTATGTATTTCTAAAAGAGACAACATGGCATAGAATTTATCAAAAAGAAAAACTTTGTAGGAAAACAATTTCCAGTAATTGAAAAATTATTAGCTAGAAATATAAAACATCATAGTTTTAGATATATTTTAAATGCATTTTTATTGAGTTCGACATACATAAAAGTATGCTAATCATAAACATGCAGCAGGATGAATTGTCACAAAGTGAGCTTAGGACACAGATTAAGAAACAGAATATTACTTGCCCTCCAGAAGTCCTATGTTGGCCTCTCCTTCCCCAGTCACTAGCATCCCTCCTTCCCAAAGGTAGCTACCTTGACTTCTAGTACCTTAGTTTATTTTACCTGTTTTGGAAAGTTATATAAAATGGGATCTTTTTAAATCATACATTCCTTTATGCCTGGCCTCTCATATTCAATGTTATGCTTGGGATTTATCTGTGTTGTATATAACAGTAGTTTATTCATTTTTACAGCTAATAGTATTCCTTGTATCAATATAGCATTATTTATATACTGTTGATAGACACATGGGCTGTTTCCAGTTTGGGCTATTATGATATGAACATTTAAAAATATATTTTGATGATTATATTTATACATTTTTTTCAAAAGATAGAGTCTCACTCTGTTACCGAGACTTGAGCGCAATGGCATGATCATAGCTCACTGTAGCCTTGGTTTTCTGAGCTCAGGTGATCCTTCTGCCTCAGCCTCCCAAAGTGTTGGGATTATAGGCATAAGCCATTGTGACTAGCCAAACATTTTTGTTGAGTACACACATAGAATAGAATTTCTGCGTCATAGCAGATACTTATGTTTAATTTTAGTAGACACTAAGTTTTCCAAAGTAGTGGCACCAATTTACATATATTACTTCCACCAGTAATGTATGTGAATTTTAGTTGTTTTGTGTACTTGCCAATATTTAGCATTGTCCGTCTTTTTAGTTTTAGATCTGGAAGGTAAGTAGTAGTATCTTATTGTGGCTTTCGTTTTTATTTACTTTTAGATTTATGAGGTTTATTGGCCATTTGGATATCCTAAATTATAAAGTGCATTGTACAAGTCTTTTGCCCATTTTTTCTATTGTATTGTTTGCTTTTCTTTTATTAATTTGTAGGATTTCTGTATACATTCTGCACATGTCTTTTGTTAGATATATGTATGCCAGTGATTTCTACCACTCATTGGCTTGCATTTTTACTTCCTTAACAGTGTCTTTTAATGAAAAGAAGTCCTTAATTTTAATTAAGTCCAATTTATAAATCTTTTCTTTTACGGCTACTGCTTTTATAACCAGTTTAAAAAATATTTTTCTTCTTTAAAACCATGAAGATAGATTTTCTAAAACTATGTAATCACTAAATGGATTCTTCCTGCCTGCGGCACAGGCAGAATCAATTCACTACGACTGTGATATTGCAGTAAAGAAAGAGTTTAATTGACATGAGCCTAGCCACACAGGATAGCTGGAGTTATTATTTGAAACAGTCTCCCTGAAGGTTCAAAGGTTGGGTTTTTCAAGGATAGTTTGGTGAGTAGGGGGCTAGGGAATGGGAAATGTGATTAATTGGGTTGGGGATGGGGGTTGAAGTGGGTTCTTCTTGCTGTCTTCAGTTTCTTGGTAGGCTTGCAGAACTAGTTGAGCCAGTTTACCACTCTGGGTGGTACCAATAGGTCCATTAGAATACAGGGTCTGAAAAAGATCTTATAACATTAATCTTAGGTTTTACAATAGTGATGCTATACATAGGGCCAATTGGGGAGGTTGGGAATCTTGTGGCCTCTGGCCGCATGACTCCAGGGCCATAATTTCTAATCTGGTGGCTAGTTTGTTGGTTTTCCAAAGGTAGTCTTGTCCCCAGGTAAGGAGGGGGTTTGTTTAGGGAAGGGGGCTGTTATCATCTTAGTTTCAAAGTTAAACTAAGACTAAAATCCTGCTGTAGTTAGCCGAGTCTATGCCCAGGAATTAACAGGGCAGCTTGGAGGTTAAAAGCAATATGGGGTCAGTTAGGTCAGATTTCTTTCATTGTCATAATTTTTCTATGTCTGATTTTTCTTACTTGTATAATTTTTGCAAAGGTAGTTTCAATCATATTCTAGAAGATTGATTTTTATTGCTTTTCATATTAATCTACATTCTATTTAGAACTGATTTTGTCTGTAAGATGAAGTAGAGATGGAGATTTGTTTTCATAGGAATATTTAGTTGATCTGGTCAATTAAATAAGTATCATTCACTACCTATTTAAAGGAAACTAAAATATTACACTCCAAAATATACTTATTTGACATATTTTTGAGATGGCTATTCAGAGGACTTTCAGACAGAAATAGTCCTGAAAAGCCACCTTTTGTGGAGGAGACTTGCATCTGTAGAGAAAAATCTACATTAGTGCAATAAACTATCCTTTTTCTAAGTCACTCCACCCACTGTCCAGATCTAGGAATGATTAAATCAACCACAATCTACCATCCATTCTTTCAGAGGGCAGCTCTGAGGTTACCTGAGCTATTTACATTTGTATAAAAGATGAATAAAAACCTTTGCTTGACATGGTTTCCCCCCTTTACTATCCCACAACCTGTGATGCCACCTCTGCTAGAACCCAGAGAAACGATCTCAGGCAGTTGTTCTTTGGACTGATTCATTTCCCATGAAAATCATTTACTGTTCCTCAAAAGAATTTTCTACATTCCCTATTTCCCCCTACCCTGTGAAGGATATATAAGCTTCTGTATTCCACTGGGTTATTGGGTAATTATCCTCCTGCAATTTTCCCATGCTATGCATGTTAAAATTAAGTTTGTGTGTCTTTTCTCCTATCAATTTATCTTTTTCCATTGATTTTCAGCAAACCTTTAGAGGACAAAGGATAAGTTTTCCCTTGGCCCCTACACATTCTCCATTGTACTACAGTGTCATCTTTGACAAATCAAGTGGTCTTGTATATATGGATTTGTTTCTCTCTTCTCTATTTTGTTCCACTGATCTGTTTTTTAACTACTTGAATGGGAGATAACCAGGGAATATTTGGTGCTATAGACTTTTAAAAAACTACCCTGTTTTAATTACTGTAGCTTTATAATAACTCTTGATATCTTATAGTATAAGTCGTTCAACTTTGTTTTTCTTCTTCAAGATTAGCTTCTTATTCTTGATCCTTGGCACGTCTATAAAAATTTTAGAATCAGTGTAATAATTTTCATAAGCTATCTTTTGGATTTTGAATTGACTTTGTATTTAAACTATAGATAAATTTGTGGAGAATTAGTATTTTTTATAATATTGCATCTTTTAATCCATGAACAGGTTGTATCATTTATTCCATTGATTGGAGTATTGAAGTCTTCCTTAATATCCCTTAGCAATACTTTATATCTTTCTGTGAAAAAGCTTTTTTTTTTTACATCTTTCATGATATTTATCCCTAAGTACTTTATGTTTTTAATGCTAATGTAAATTGTATCATTAAAACATTTTTATTTTCTAATTGTTTACTGGTGATATATTTGACAAGATGTTCCTTTTTATATGTTGCTTTACTGTCCGTGAATCTTGCTCACTAGCAAGGCTGTGCATGAACTGACTGGGGTTCTCTTCTCTGGTATTGTTTTCTATTATTCTTCCGTTTACTCTAGGCCCATCTGTTCCTTGATCCAACCTGTTCCTGCTTCAGGGCTTTTTCCTCCTCTTTCCTTTACCTAGATTGTCTTCCAAGATCCTTGGCTGGTTCAGTTTCATTGTTTAGTTCAAATAATACCTTTTCTGGAAGACTTTCTCTGGTCATCCTACCAAAAATAGTTTTCCTCTTTTTATCACATTTTCCTTGTATCACTTTTTCTTATGCGAAATTACCTTATTTGTTATTTGCTTATTATCTATCTCACTCTGGTAGAATATAAGCTACAGGAGTCAGGTCCCTTATCTATTTTGTTCACGTCTATGTGCTGCTCCTAAAAGAGCATATTAATGGTTCCCAACTCATGATGGTTCAATTTATACTTTTTTGGGGGGCTATATGATGGGTCTATTGGGGTATTAAATGCATTTTGACTTCTGATATTTTTGGCGTAATGATGGGTTTATCAGGATGTAACCCCATCATAAGTGGAGGGACATCTATAGTTTCTGGCTTTATTAATATTAATTCAAACAATGAATGAATGGCATGGCTGAATCTATTCAGCTTTCTCCAAATGTTGGCATCTTAAAAACGTCATTTTTCATAGTCTTTAAAAGTGTAGTAGCAGTTATGCATGTGAGTTTTAAGCCAGATTACCTGGGTTCAAATACCACTTTTATAGATTATTAAATGGTGTCACATTGAGCAAGTTACATGTCTCTTTAAGCTTCTTTCATCATTCTCTTCTTCCTATGGGAATAATATTGGTATCTACCTGAAGGGTTATTATGAGGATTATACAAGATAATCCATGCCCCACACTTAGAACAAAGTCACATAGATTGTAAGTACTCTTAAGTGTTGGTTATTAATTGTAATACAAGGATAGTATAGAGAGTTATGTGATCTTGCCTTAAACATGGGCAGGATCAGCAGAAATTGGTGTGAAAAGCTTTGAGGGACAGTGAGAAAGTTCTTCTGCTTCAAAAGTTTTACATGGCTGCTAAATTCCTTCGCATTTTATCTTTGGGTATTTTTTCTTGTAGATTTAGTCGTGGTTTGTCCTCACCAAGCAGCTATGCTGGTTAGACAAAGGATGATCAAGGGTTTGAAGACAGAAGACAAAGTATCCAGAGATTGGGGGAGGACAATGTAGAAGGAACCCAACAAAGATGGGTGCAGGTAGAAGGTAAATTCTATCAGGGAGATCTGGAAAGGATGGGAACATGGGTGGAGACTTTACTTCAGAAGGAGAGCTTTCATTTTTGGAAGGACTTGAAGGAAACAAAGCCCTCAGATACAAAGGAACTGGATTTCAGGAACCAAGTCAGGGATTAAGGCCTAGGTAAAATCTAGTTTCCGGACTGAAGTATAAGATAGTGCAACTGGCTTGTGAACTCAGTCAGCTTTAAGGTTGAGCCAATAGATCTTTCAGAGCTCCTGTAAAGGTAATAATATTAGTCTCAGATGTGGTCATTTGGCTATAATAAAACTAAAGGTTTCCTAGGAGGCAGAGATTGCAGTGAGCTGAGATCATGTCACTGCACTCCAGCCAGGGTGACAGAGCAAGACTCTGTCTCAGAAAACAAAAATAAAAACAAAAACAAAAAAACTAGAGGTTTTTGAAGAGCTAGTATCCAAACAGATCATGGGATCTTTACACTGGTAGCATATTTGATACAGTGACAAGGACTGGGGCTAGAGTCAGACATTTACATTTCAGCTCTGCAGTTCATAGTCTGTCTTTGGGAAAGTTACTTCACTTCTCTGAGCCTCAGTTTCTTTATCTGGTGAAAAGGAAATAATATATATCATAGAATACTTTTCTCAGGGGGAAGATTAAGTGAGCTGACATGTGAAAACATGCATCAGGGTTCCCAGAATCTCAGAGATGCTCAGTAAATGATAGTTTCTCTCCCTATTATCTATATTAGGGTGAGGGTTTTTGGTTTGCTCTCCAACAGTTTTTTTTTGCTTGCCAAGGGCAGAAATATTGTAACAGTTTTTTTTTTGCTTGCCAAGGGCAAAAATATTGTAACAATGATTAGGGGAAATTAGAGAAGACAGGAAGAATAGATAATATTCAATGTCAGACTTGGGTGAGATATCCAGTAGGGTATTGCTCTAGGGTACTCCAGGATAGTGCTTTAACAACTGGGAAGGGTGGCTTGCATATGCCCTAGTTAACTCCTCATCTTTCCCTTCAATTTCTCTAGAAGTCTTTACTTTCCTTATTTCCCTGCCCTATCACAGTGATCCCAGAGTATACATTTACTTTTATGATTCTTTGATGACTGGCTATCTTCCTCCCTCGGCTGGCCGCCTGCCTGCTCCATGAGGGTCAGGAACTGTCTGTATGCAGTGTGGCCACGGGAAGCATAGCAACTACAGCAGCACCCAGCATGCAGGAAAGGGGCACCAGATCAAAAAGAACATGAAGAATTGGAAATATTGAGATCATTTCAAACAAACGTTTCTTCCTTCATAGTTTTTTGCAGTTTTATCAACTATTAGAGTTGGTAAAATTGTACACAGAATAAGTTTTATTTGAGAGGTCTTAGAGATTTATGAACTCTGTTCATTATCTATATCATGGGCATCATTTCCTTTTTTGGATGGTCTTAACATAGTTACTTATAAAATCCCTGCTGGTATCAGCAGCAGTGCATGCCTATGAGACTATGCTTATACTTTATGACTGCTGTAGCTGTTTTAAACAGAATCAATATAAGATTATCTACACCTTAAAAACCTTTGAAAAACATGCTATTTTAATAATAATGCCACTTTGTCTGTCCTATATGTTACTAGGAATACATGTTTTTAAATCAATGAAGTTATGTCCTTCACAGCATCTAAGGGTAGAATCTCATTGTGAAAGCCAGACATTACATTAATGATAAACAAAATTTAGTTAATAATATTGTGAAGTATGAGATTTACTGAAGAGTGAAAATATAGAACCCCTCCTTACAAAGCATATTTGCAATAAACTAAGTTCCTATTTTAACTTTCATTACAATTTTGTTCAATAAACACATTTTAAAAAGAAATAATAATTTAAAAAATATTTGTTCGATCATAAAAAATAACCTGGGAAAAAACCATTAGTTCAATTTTTAAAGCCCTTTTTGTGGAATACACATGTCTACGTATCTAGCATTATATATATCATAAGAAGTGCTTTGATAATGAGCCATCTGATTTTAAGCAGAGCTTGAAAGACCGTACATGGACATATCCTTTTCTATGTTCCATGCCTGTAAAAACTGACCCCAGCCCCTCTTTATATATATATTTTTATTTTTTTTCCTTTTCTGTTAGCTGTTAAAAAAAGCAACCTCTTTATATTTTGTATGCATTAATTTTGTTGTTGAAAATAAAAAGCCACTTAGGTTTCTATGACAAGTAATCCATTTTCTTATGAGGAGATCCTTTTTCTTTTTTAAATTAAAGCATATTTAGAAACATGAATATTAAGCAAGAATCATGTTTTCAATAACACTGATGAATAGACAAACCCGGGAAACCATGGTATAAAATAAACTAGTGAGCCACATCACCTCGCAGAGTTCTCTTCTGGGCAACCAGACTGTGGGTTGCTGTGAGCCACACAGCAGGATTTCATTCCATATCAGTTCCTCATTCCATATACTCAATCAGCAAAAGAAAAGTTCCATGCTTAATAAATGCAAATCCTAATTGTGGTGGACTATAGCCAGAAATCTGTAGGCCTAATGATGCATATGAAAATGGAAGGATGTAATAGGAGCACAAAAAGAACAATTCCTTGAGTGCTGAGATGCGTTCTTGCCAGTCACCCAAGTTAAAGGCAAGGAGGTTGCCATACTGGGGCCCTCTGGCCTGGAGAATGCCCCTTTCTGTGGAGGCTCCTGCAATGTCTGACCTTCAGGGACCCTCCACGATGAAGGGAGACTAAGAAAGCTGCATCTTCTCCCTACCTTTGCTTTTGTTTTATGTATTCACACTCTGTGTGTTTGCTCTTTGGGTAGCAAACTAAAACGAAATCAGTGTTAAAGGGAATTGAGTTTAAACTGTCAGAGTTGTGGGATGGCCTAGCTTCCTAATATCAAGTGTCATTTTTTTTTCACTTTTTGCAAAAATAAGTCAATATCAAGCTCATTTCTCTTTTATTTATAAAAGATTTAGTTTTATTATTTAAGTTTCTCCCACAGGTACTTTCAGTTAAATTCTTTACACAAGTTTTTGAAAAGGAAGAACCAAAAATTCCTGTCAAAAATGTGATGGGCTGTGTAATTTTATGCCAGACAAGTTTATATGTTATATCTTAATAAAGTACAAAGTAGTGGCTGGCAGGCTTTCAGAAGAGATGTGCCAAGTCTCTGTTTTTGCTAATTACACATTTTAGGTGGCAGCAATACCCACTTTCAAAGTAAAGCAAAATCCCCAATTTTGTTTTCTTAACACCAGATACCCTTTCTTCAAATCTCCAGAAATTGGGCACTTTCATATCAGCTTAGGACTAGGAGAATTGAAGTAAGATTTCACTGTGGATACTGTTTATTAAATATACGTGATGATATCTGGAAAATGAAGTGACTTTGTAATGACTGGTCTTGGGGAGGTGCTGGGGAAAGAGAAGGGGAAGAGGAAGCAGGTAGTGGGTATAGAGAAACTATGAGTTCAGAAGCAATGGGTGAAGACGTCATGGAAACAAGAGCAGAGTTGGGGAATTCACCTCCTCTACCCTCTGTATATCTCTGAGGGATACCCAAATCCTACCTCCTGTATGCTATGGACTCAGCACCAGAACACAAGTTGCTCTTCTCTCCCCTCCTGATTCCAATAACTTGTCGCTGTGCCAGCAATTCCACAGAACTTAGTCTTTTTGGCAGAGCTGATGGGGTAAACATTTAGAAGGGCCACTCAAAATTTTCTTTCTTTTTTTTTTGTGTGTTTATAATTAACTTTATTAGTCTTACTTCACTAATAAAACAATTAAGATTCTCTAAACAGCTGGAAGTATATGTGGGCAATAGAGAATGAAAAAAGAGGCATGACACCATTATAAATGTGCATAATAAATACACACAATAAATTTTATATATCAATGTATGATGTGCTATACTTACTCCTCCTTTCAATTAAAGACTGCAAATGTCTGTCTCAATACATATGATCTATTCATCAAATGAATTATGTTTTTCTTAATCATTTTGTCATTCATGCATTTAATTCTTCACTCAATTGGTGACTTACTGTAACTTCTTTTTTTTATTATTATTATTTTTTATTATACTTTAAGTTCTAGGGTACATGTGCATAACGTGCAGGTTTGTTACATATGTATACTTGTGCCATGTTGGTGTGCTGCACCCATCAACTCGTCATTTACATCAGGTATAACTCCTAATGCAATCCCTCTCCCCTCCCCCCTCCCCGTGATAGGCCCCAGTTGTTCTCACTCATAGGTGGGAACTGAACAATGAGATCACTTGGACTCAAAAGTTTCATTCACCACTTTGTATATGTACCATAGTTCGTTGAGGTCCAAAGGATGTTATCAACCCAAATATCTTAGATAATGGGTCACTACAGATAATGCCATTGATTTCCAATCCCCTTTGGGGGGGATAATTACCTACTGTGCTAATTATGATGGTGACATTTTTCCTTAGACAGAAAAGAGAATGAAGATATTTTATCAGTGTAAACATCCATCCGTTTACAGTCTTTTCTCAGTGATTATGGGGTATTAGCATTGTTGAAGAGATGAAGAGGGCAAGATAAACACATAAACTCCCTCAACTAGCTACTGGGCAAATAGCTTCTTTATCTGACAGAGACATTATGTGGAGTCCCTCAAACCAACAATAACAGGATGCTCACAGGGACAGAGGGATCTCTCTCTGCTCTTGCTTTGTGTGGCACATGACAACCGGTAGTAAAAATTTAGCAGTTATTGGCATTTGTCAACTCTGGTTCTGTGGCAAGAAAACGGAAACAGCAGCAATCATGCTCAATTTAAGTCTCTCATGATGTCAGACTTTTCATGGACTCACACGGACATCAGAAAAGACTCAAAAGGGTTTACAGATGTGCAGTCAGCTATGACAGTGATGTTGCCAACAGGGCTCATGGATCAACTAACGATTAAGATATCAAAAGCAATCCCTGTAGCTTGCTGACAGCTGGCTCAATTGTTTGCACCTGTTTCCCCTGCATTACACATGTGTCTGGAATGGATTATTCTGGCTTGTGCCAGACACATTTCACCTTTCTTCACAGTGACGTCCTGCAGAAGCATCACAGCCTGAAGACCAGGAGGGTCTCTATGAGGGCCCACTGAAGGAAGAAGTCAGTATGCTTTTGAAAATGGCTCTGGGACGTTGTGGCTGACAAGGTTATTAGTGAAGGTTGGTTCTTGACAACAGTTAACACAGATATATGAACAATGCTTGTTTCCTCCATGAATCAGGGAGAGAGCTCTCTAATCTTATCGTGACACTTGGCCCTTGCCTGCTCTTTGGATAATAGTATCAGCATGCATCCAGCCATCTTGAATCTGTTTTGGAACTAGATAGGGGTATCAATAAGTAAATCAATGAACCATCCCCCTAGTCTTCTGAACCTTGGTGTTACTCTGGATCCCTGTCTCAGTCTCAGAGGCAAATTCACCATGAAGTTGATGAAGCTCAAGCTTCAGATCCTTGTACTTGCATGGGCCCTTCCCAGGTTCTGAGAGTTGCCCTAGCAAGGGGTTCACATGCTTATATGTTTTTTGTAAAAATGTGCAAAGTAAGACGTTTTAACCACAGTGGGTTAAGCCTGCCGTTTCTTTCCACACTGACTTCTCCTCTGACATACTTCCCATCATGTGATGTGGTGTTGAAGTGGTTGTGGGCACTTTTAGTGTCTGGCTAAGGGGAAGCTGGGTTGGGGACACATTTAGTTTGGGTTTAGTGGGGTATTTTTATGTGGTTTGCAGGCTCTTATGTCTATATTTCTGGCTTCCAGGAATACTTGTAGTGTCCATTATTTATGCCTATTTTTGAATTCTTAGTTCTATATTCTGTCTTAAGGTGGATCCCCCAAATTGAAAAAACTTCAGGCCCCACTAAATCTGATATCTCCTACTTGCTTCCTGTATCTAGTCATCAAATCCTGTCAATTCCATCTAGTTGTAATGTTGGTGAACTGACTCTCTCAAAAACTAAAAAGCCGTTATTTACAACATCTGCTAATTTCCTTGCCTGATTTCATTGCTAATTCCCAGTGATCAATGGTTTAACAACCAGCTCACAGAATTTCTGAATATGTAACAACTAACTCTTGCAAGATGGTAAAAGATGGCTCCCGTATGCCACTTATTCTCCCTCAGAAATAATTCCACGAACTGGCCTTTTTTCTTTGTCTTCCCTTCTGATTATCTTAGTTTAGACTTTCATCTCTCCTCAGCCCGATCTCCCCAAGACCATTGTAGCAGCTTCTTTTTTTTTTTTTTTTAAATTTATTTATTATTATTATACTTTAAGTTGTAGGGTACATGTGCATAATGTGCAGGTTTGTTACATATGTATACTTGTGCCATGTTGGTGTGCTGCACCCATCAACTCGTCATTTACATCAGGTATAACTCCCAATGCAATCCCTCCCCCCTCCCCATGATAGGCCCCTGTGTGTGATGTTCCCCTTCCTGAGTCCAAGTGATCTCATTGTTCAGTTCCCACCTATGAGTGAGAACATGCGGTGTTTGGTTTTCTGTTCTTGTGATAGTTTGCTAAGAATGATGGTTTCCAGCTGCATCCATGTCCCTACAAAGGACACAAACTCATCCTTTTTGATGGCTGCATAGTATTCCATGGTGTATATGTGCCACATTTTCTTAATCCAATCTGTCACTGACGCACATTTGGGTTGATTCCAAGTCTTTGCTATTGTGAATAGTGTTGCAATAAACATACGTGTGCATGTGTCTTTATAGCAGCATAATTTATAATCCTTTGGGTATATACCCAGTAATGGGATGGCTGGGTCATATGGTACATCTAGTTCTAGATCCTTGAGGAATCGCCATACTGTTTTCCATAATGGTTGAACTAGTTTACAATCCCACCAACAGTGTAAAAGTGTTCCTATTTCTCCACATCCTCTCCAGCACCTGTTGTTTCCTGACTTTTTAATGATCGCCATTCTAACTGGTGTGAGATGGTATCTCATTGTGGTTTTGATTTGCATTTCTCTGATGGCCAGTGATGATGAGCATTTTTTCATGTGTCTGTTGGCTGTATGAATGTCTTCTTTTGAGAAATGTCTGTTCATATCCTTTGCCCACTTTTTGATGGGGTTGTTTGTTTTTTTCTTGTAAATTTGTTTGAGTTCTTTGTAGGTTCTGGATATTAGCCCTTTGTCAGATGAGTAGATTGCAAAAATTTTCTCCCATTCTGTAGGTTGCCTGTTCACTCTGATGGTAGTTTCTTTTGCTGTGCAGAAGCTCTTTAGTTTAATGAGATCCCATTTGTCAATTTTGGCTTTTGCTGCTTCTTATTCTGTTTTCCTTCCACCTGGCTGTTCTGAGCTCAGTCCATCTTCTAAAATACTACAAGATTTACTCTTAAAATGCAAATTTGACCATGTGAGTCTCTGGTTTTAATCTTTTCTGGCTTCTCTATTATCTATAGGGGGAAAATGTCAATACTCAAATTGGTTTATAAACTCCTTCATCCTCTAACTCTTAACCTATCATCTGACCTCATCTTCCTCCATACTACTGAGACATCCTGAGTCAACTCAACATTCCCCAGACATGCCGAAGCCATCACTTTCCTGTAACTCTCTGTCTGGATTCTGCTTCTTTCCTTTCTCCACGTGGCAGATTCCTACACATATGTATATATACTGGTTGTTTTCAGACTGTGGAAAAATTTCTTTCCATTGAGGCAAACTCAAGGATGTCTTCTGTGGGAACTCATTAAACTCACAAAAGTTTGCTTGAAGACCCAGGACAAAAAGAGGGACAAAAGAACAAAATATCTCTATGTTAAGAGTTACATTTCTGCAAACTTCCAGTATACCTAATCAAATAGCACCGAATAAGATGCTGTCACACTGTTTGTGACTACTTTTTTCACTGCTGCTGTAAAACAAGTCACTTGAAGGATTAAAAGATACTGAGCTGGGATATGGGCTATCCAAGGAAGGAGCATCAAAATTTAATGTTAATTTTTTGGCCCAAATAAATTTTCAGGGATAGTCGTTAAAATAATGCTGTCTGCTTCTTGAACTCACCAGCTGTATCACATTATCACATTCAAAAATCATTCTATGCCTCTCTTGTACTTTCAGTTGCATTTCCTGTGAAGTTTCCTCAATTTCATAATGTTCATAGGTTCTGCTGTGAGATTCTTTCTGTACTTTTTATAGCACGAGGATGTATGTAATTATGTACTTAAATTTATCTCCTATGACTAGACTATATGCTCCTCAAGAATATACACTATGTCTTCTTAATCTAGGTATTCCTAATACCTGACAAAATGGGCCCTCAATAGTATATATAAGACACCTATAAGTATGTGTTGAATAAAGAATGAATAGATGGATAAACAAAAGAAAAGTTGAAGAAGGTAACACAGTGGTCAGGCTAGGAGGGATCAGTTTTTTCATGTCTATACACGTGGCAATCAGAATACTCTATTTTCGAGATGATAAAATCAAATAATAACTCTATAAATTAACAGGGGAAGCTTTTGGTGTTGTGGCTATTAATGTTTACAAGTATAACACTTTTATGAAATTAATCTTTATTCTTGATATGATAAATTTTAAACATTATAAAAAATATGGTTAGGATAATAGGAGAAACTTCACTAGAATAGAAGCCTGGCTTATGCATGTAGTGGTTATGTGACATGCTTCTAAAGCAAACTAAGAGTTAAGAGGAGGATAAATAAGGCCAACTACAAGAACAAGTGGTAAGCTAAGAGAAAGGAGAAGGAAAAGCACCATGCAAAGGAAATCCAGAAGAGGTATTTGTGATAAGATAGAAACATTTGTTACTGGGTATGTAGGAAAGAACTGGGATAGGGCACAAGAAGGAGGAAAGAAACAAATATTTATAACAAAAAGGTATCTGGTAAACTAAGTGACAAAAATAATTTCTGAAATGAATGAGATGATTGGAAGCACTAATTTCAGACTGATTTATATGACACTTTCTTATACATTATAAGTACATGTTATATGATTGATGTTTCCCAAACTGTTTTGTGGAACACTAATGTCTTCAAGATGACAACACTTGTTACACTGGAAAAAATATTCCACATATATTATAACCAATTTCTTTTTTTTAGTTCTTTTTTTTTTTTTGAGACCGAATTTCACTTTTGTTGCCTAGGCTGGAGTGCAATGGCGCAATCTCGGCTCACTGCAACCTCTGCCTCCCGATTTCAAGTGGTTCTCCTGCCTAAGCCTCCCGAGTAGCTGCGATTACAGGTACCCACCACTATGCCCTGCTTTTGTAGTTTTAGTAGAAATGGGGTTTCACCACATTGGCCAGGCTGGTCTTGAACTCCTGACATCAAGTGATCCACCTGCCTTGGCCTCCCAAAGTGTTGGGATTGTAGGCATGAACCACTGCGCCTGGCCATAACCAATTTCTTATACCTTCACTATATTCACTTACATACTAAAGGCTCTGAGAAGTTCTGCATTGAAAAACTTTTTCCCTTTTATTAACCCAAGTTTTACAAAACACATCCAACTGCTGACTACTTCTTTTATAAAACATTTATGAAGCTATAAAAGGATAATAGTTTTCTTTAGAACAGAGTCTGGCAAAAATATGTGTTTGATCTGATTCACTTCAAAGAGGGCCCAGAGTGTGACATGGAGGAGAACTGTTTATTTCAATGAATCCTAATTGTTAGTACAAAGACAAAATATGCACAGGTCACTTACTATCTGAAGATCTATTTTCTCCTCTTTGGTATGGTGATAAATAACTGCCCTACCAACTTGTGAAAATAGAGAGGAACAGCACCTTTGAAAATGCATTGGAAAAATTTAGGACAGCAGCATGACCAGACTATAGACTAGGAGTCAGGGGACCCAGGACACTTGGGTTTTACAACTAATCTTGCCATTAAATGTGTAGATTTAGGAAAGTTACATGAACTTTCAAGACCTCACATTCACATATATATGAAAACCAAGAGCTTCTACCATTATTTCTAGTTATAGTTTGTTTCATATACATTTCATATGTATAAAATACATAAAATCCATTTTATGTATTTTATGTATTTATGAGGTAGGTGTATTATGTATAATATATATCATATAATATATATAAAAATATATATATGCAAGGTATTTTATACATACATATGAAATGTATATGTATATATACACATACATACAAGGAACTTGGTCTGAAAGGAGTTGTAAGATCCTGAGCAGGGATTATTTGACAGTGAGCTAAAAACAAGATGAGACTCAGTGTAAATGCTCAGTCTAGGGGAGACAAGCAGAAAGCAGCCAGGAGTGCTTTATGATAGAGACAGGAGCTAACAGAGGAGAGGGATGGGTATCCTTGATCAGTCTTCCTGGGTGAGGATCCTCTTTGGATGCCAGGCAACTAAGTCAGAAATGCAGGGCAGTGGGTGGCATCTCCTTTCTTGTCTCTACCTGTGTTAGTCCGTTTGTGCTGCCATAACAAAACACCTGAGACTAGGTAATTTATAAATAATACAAACTTATTTCTCCCAATTCTGGAGGCTGGGAAGTCCAGAGTCAGTCTGCACCAGCAGATTCCATGTCTGGGAAAGGTTTGGTTTCTCTCTCCAAGATGGCGTCTTTTTGCAGCGTCCTCTCGATAGAATGAAGGCTATGACTTCACATGGCAGAAGGCATGGAAAAGCCAGGCAGGTCTCTGATGCCTCTTTTATAAGGACATTAATACCACTCACCAGTATAGAACCCTCATGACTTAATCACTTCCCCAAAGTACCTGCCCTTTGATACCAACACAATGAAAATTAAGTTTCAATGTGAATTTTGGAAGTTCACAAACATTCAAAACATAACACTATCCACATATGTACCATTTCTGTGTTAGCTTGTTTCTATCCTGATTGCCTATGATGATGTCTGTGTTTCCTGACTTAGGTCATGGATGAGTAGGTGCTAGATATGGTAGTAGATAGAAAATGCTCTCCACTCTAATTTTCCCAGGGTCCTAGACTGGTTCTTCCCCACATCTCTTTGAAATGAGTTGAGTCTAGGTTTGAGCCATTTATCTAATTTCTATATTTTCCTTTTCTATCAGGGCTCAAACAAAAATCTGATTTCCTGTGTGTGTGTGTGTGTGTGTGTGTGTGTCTGTTTAGAAACAGGGTCTTGCTCTGTCAACTAAGCTGGAGTGCAGTAGAATAATTGCAACTCACTGCAACCTTGGCCTTCTGGGTTCAAGCAATCCTCCTGCTGCAGCCTCCCAAGCAGCTGTAACTACAGGCATGCACTACCATGCCCAGATAATTTTTAAGATTTTTTTTGTAGAGATGGGGTCTTGCTATGTTGCCCAGGCTGGCATTGAACTCCTGGCCTCAAGTGATCCTCCCATCTCAGCCCTCCAAAGCACTGGGATTACAGGTGTGAACCACCCACCTGCCTTGATTTCCAGGTTTTTATTAGGACATTTTGGCATTTCACCCTGTGGTCTTGCCACATAGCCTTGTGGACATTACTAAGCACAACCCATTTGATAAAAATATCTGTTGAAAAGTTTTTTTCTTTAAAAGGCTTATAATCTGATTTTTTTTTTAGATTAATGAAATATGTGCAAATGACAAAAATGCCTGATGTGACATTGATCAAATTTTACCACCTTTTGGGAAAGGAATTCCATGGCCTACCCCTTATACTTTAGTTGATATCTATAGTTGCTATCACCTTAAAGCCTGGGTACTCTTCCCTAGTCTGGGCTCCTAAATTGTCCCTGCACCATTAGCCAGGGCCATACTTTTCTGGATTTGGTATTAGATGGCCAGACTATCCTCTGGCCAAGCTTGTCAGACTCCAAAGTTAGTCCCAGCTTGTTCTCATCTCCCAGCTGGCACAGATATAGGATTGCTAGCCTTCTGCAAAGAGGGGATAAGAAGGGTATGTGGAGTCCCATCATATGCACATTTAACTAAAACAAATCCAACTATAGGAGTTGAGAGAGACAGAGTGGAAATGATCAGATTCTACATACCATTTCACAGATCAATTATGCATTTGGGAGTGGGCAGGAAATAGAAGGCAGAAGTTGACTTTCCTTGATCAGTCTTAGTTCCCTTTGCTTCTCCTGATGTGAGCATCTTGAAGGCTGAATGTAATCATAGTATTAAAAATACAAATTTTCCTTATCACATGACCCATAAGTGCAACACAATAAGCTGCTCAACCATAGAAATAGTCATCTTGGCCAAAGTTGTAGGAAAACCAGTTCTTTTGGATCTTCCAGAGCAGTACAGTAGAACTTGTCATGGTGATGGGAAAGTTCTATAGTCTATAGTGGTCGGTATGGTAGCTAGCACACCCAAGGGGCTGTCAAGCACTTGAAATGTGGCAAGTCTGATGGAGGAATTTAAATTAATTAAAGTTAATTTAAACTAAATACCTTATACTAATGTGTTGCAGAGTATAGATACAGAGAATTTCCAGTGTGGCATTGTATTATTTTTCTCTTTCTGTGTAACAAATCACCACAGATTTTGCAACTTATGCAATACCCATTTATTAGTTAAGTCAGAAGTTTGAACTGGCTTTCCTGGATTCTCTGCTTAGAGCCTTACAAGACAGAAATCAATGTGAAGGCCAGGCTGAGCTCTTATCTGGAGACTCTGGGGAAGAATCTCCTTCTAGGCTTATTTAGGTTGTTGGCAAAATTTAGTTTCTTGTGGTTGTAGGACTAAGGTTTATGTTTCCTTACTGGCTGGTGGCCAGGGTTTGCTCTTAGCAGCTAGAGGCTAGTCTCTAGTCTTTGCACATGGCCCCTTCCATCTTCAAGCTAGCAATGGTTCATTGAGTCCCTCTGGTACTTTAGATCTCTATGACATCCTTTTCCACTGCCAGCCTGAGAAAAAGGCTCTGTTTTCAAAGGGCTCACTTGTTTGGGTCAGGCCCACCCAGTTAATATCAATAATTTAAAGTCATCTCACTTGGGGCTTTAACTGCATCTGCAAAATCCCTTCACAGAAGTACTTAGATTAGTGTTTGATTGAACAACTAGGCTGGCAATAATAGAGGGCCATCTAGAAATCTGCCTGTCACAGGCACCTTCTTCAGATTTCCAATGCTAATTTTGACCAGGTTTGATTTTCGTATTTTACACTAGCTTTTAGAACCCAATCCCAAGTAAAATATTAACTTGTAGTGGGTAGAATAATGTCATGGCTTTGGGTTTTGAATTTTTTTCTGTTCTCAAAAATCACTTAAAAAATGTAGAAACCTGGGAGTTAGTGTGGGGTGGTTGTAGGTGGGGTGGAGTAGGTGAATGTAAGCCTGTATCTACTAAGACTTTAGCTTAGCTTTTAATGCTCTGGTTAAGATGAGGTAATATGTAGCTGAGATGAGCTCCTAATGCTTGGCTGGCTGAGTTGTGGGGCAGTAGGAAGGAGGGCCTCATGAGAAGGGTTAGGATAGAATAACCTAGTGAGAGGATTTAGTGGCTATCAAAGATGACTTAGTCATCTCTCTCAAAATTATTTACCACTTTGGTATTTGGGTCATAGTTTGCTACTCCATGCCTTAGCATATTTTTAAAGCTATTAAAGTCAATAAAACAGCAAACTTTGTTTAAAAAGGGATATCTTTCAAATCCCTTCAAAGTGATATCAGGCTGTGTTAATGTAAGCATTATGTTCTAAACCAGAAAAAAATTATTTCAAGCCACTTGGCACTAGTCTTGCCTGAACATATTTCAACTGCTTTTAGTTTGGGATACCACATGTTGAAAAACAGATAAATTAGAGAAAATTCAGAGAGTGGCAACCAACATGATAAAATATCTAGTTTAAGGTTCATGGCGTGGCTCAGGGGATTGGAAATGGGGTATAAATCCTCTCTCTCGTCAGCACTTCATTTTTAGCAGTGTCTATCTAATGGCTGTTGTCGCAGCTTAGATTCAGAGACCAGCATGGGAGGAATTGACGGTTGGGTATGGTTTGGAATGTTGCAGTCCATATGCCAAAGAGCATCACCATCAGAACCTTCTTCACCTTTCTGGTGAAGAAGTTAGGGGTTTAAACACAAAAGCTAAATCTGGTATTCACCTGATCCGAGCCAGTTAGTTCCAAGTTTGGCTGGGCAAATTGTTAATTACTCTAGGTAGTAGACTTTGTGATATTTGAATTTGGACTGAGAGAAATTCATTTTCTTGTTTACATAAACATCCACATAGTTGAACTGTTTCCAAGAAGTTTGAAATCTGTTTCAAGATTAAGTAAAAAAAAAAATCAGAGTGCCAATTTATTTAACCACAATGAGAAACAAAACTATAATCTACAATGCTCATGTTAATGAGATCTGTGCATTCTGTACACAGGAAGAGCTCTAACAGGTATGGAATCATAATCAGAAGGTTACCCTGAGGTCAGCATGGTGTTCTAAGATGATTCTAAGGTGGCCGGATATGTCCATCTATAGTTTTTGTTCAAGTCTACATGACCAGCCACGTTGTGTGGTAGGATCATGACTGACCTCTTTCTTAGTTCTGGATCTGTTATTAACTACTGAGTAATGCCTGGCAAATGGATGAAGTGAGTAGCTAGTAACTAATGGTCTTTAAGACCTTTTCAGCTATAAAATTCTTTGATTTTATGTACATATTCTGTAGGTCATGTATTAGTCCATTCTTATGTCACTATAAAGAAATACTTGAGGCTGGATAATTTAGAAAGAAAAGAGGTTTATTTTGGCTCACACTTCTGCAGGCTGTACAGGAAGCATGGCACTGGCATCTGTTTGTTATCTGGTGAGAGCCTCACGGAGCTTACGATCATGGCAAAGGCCAAAGAGGGAACAGGTGTATCATGTGGTGTGAGAGGAAGCAAGAGAGAGAAGGGGAAGGTCCCAGACTCCTTTAAATGACCAGATCTTGTGTGAACTAACTGAGCGAGAGCTCACTCATTACTAAGGGGATAGTGCTATGACATTAATGAGGGATCCAGACCTATGATCCAATTGCTCCCAAAGGCCCCTCCTCCAACACTGGGGATCACATTTCAACATGAGATTTGGAGGAGACACACATCCCAACCATATCAGGCAGGTAAGTAGTTAGTGAGATAGTTAATGTTCTTGATTCTGTTTACTAAAGACCTCAAGGCATTTTACTCATATTAGTCAATTCAATACATTTGTTGAGGACTTCCTATGTGCAAATTATTGTGTTAAGCATGGAAGTAGACATGGTCTCTTCCCATGAGAAATTTAAATGATTAAATAAAATATTAATATTGCTATTATGAATTAATATAGATATTAATATGAATAATAACATGAATGTGGTAGTATAAAATGAATAATGACTGATGACAATATAAGGCAGAATTAAATAAGGGCAGCAATGGAGATGCAGACTGATGTGAGATAGGATATGGAGTAGGGAAACATTAATTGCATCTCAGGAGATTAAATAATTTATAGAATATAGTATTTGAGCTGGACTTTTAAGGGTGCAAATATTCATCAAACTTTGATAACCACTAGTCTAGGTCAGAGTTAGAGATGCCATAATAGTGATGTGAAATTCAGCTTGCCTGGTAGAAGAGAAGGAGGTAGGGAGAAGTTAGTGACATTTCAACACGAGGACCTCTCAATTGCATGGACCACTTCTGCATTAGTTTGCTAGGCCTGTCATAACAAAGCACTATAACAAAGTACTACAGGTTGGGTTGCTTAAACAACAGAAACTGAAAGTTCAAGGTGCCAGTAGGGCTGGTTTCTCCTGAGGCCCTTCTCCTTGGCTTGTGGAGTGTCACCTTCTGCTGTGTCCTCACATGACCTTTTCTCTGTGCATTCACAACCCTGGTACTTGTCCTCTTTCTGTAAGGACATCAGTCCCGTTGGATTAGAGCCCACCCTTACAATCTCATTTAACCTTCATTCCCTCCTTTAAGGCCTTATCTGCCAATACAGACAGAGTAGGGGGCTAGGATTTCAACCTGTGAATTTTAGGAGGACCATAATTCAGTCCATAACAACTTTTAAGGCTGTGAAGGGACACTAGCTTTCAGTTCACTTGATCATATTTGTGTGTGTGAAAGTGAGTTATTTTTATACTCTGTCTTCAAGTGTGTCCCTCAAATGGGACAGGTTTCAGACCCTCTGAAACCTGGGTCAACCTTCTTCCTAGGGCAAGATATTCATTGGGCTCACTGTTCAGCAGAAGAGGTAGCTTTGAGTGAGGATACTGTAAAGGAGAATTGGGTAAATGAGGGGGCTCCTCTATTATCGAACAGAGAACATAGGGGCTGGTATGAATTCCAAGTTCTGATAGGGCTATGGATGCTTTTAGGTTAGGGATCAATACATAGAAATGAAATGTGCTGGTCTTTAAGAATCATTTGACTTTTCCCTATCCTACAGCACGAGTGTTAGAAGGAACCAATGGTGATGGAAACCCAAACGAATAGTGGGACACTTAGGGCATTTAGGGCATACAGCAATATCTTGAAGTTGGAAGAGAATATAGTCAGAGTTGGAGATGAAGGGGAAGAACACTTTTTTTTGTCTTTCCTGGCATAACGTACATAGAGGTTAGATTTAGGAAAAGATTTCTTAGTCACAGAGTCTGGAGAAGGTAGTTAATGGTAGTAAAGAATGAAGGCTGCCAGGGAACAGGGGAATATATTCTCTTCTTCTTTCTTCCTTCACATTCCTCTGCTTTTCCTTTTGTGTCACTGTTTCTCCTCAGAATCACTTAGGGGGTGCTTACGAAAAACGAAGATTCCTATGCCTACTCCCAGACCGAGTGAATTAGAGTCTTTGATGCTTGGGGCCCCGAAATAGGTATATTGAAAGTTTCTGATTTGATTTTTATACTCTCTAGGGACTGCTCTACATTCACACAAGAGTAGAATACTGCCTCTTAATTGCATATTGCTACCATCAGTATCTATTAGTTATATCAGGAGCTACCATTTATGGAGGACTTATTGAGCTGTTCCAAGCAACATATACTTACCTGATTCTCATGGTAAACATTTATTGTGATACTATTACCCCCATCTTGTGGATGAGAATCCAAATCTCAGAAAAGTTAAACAAATTTCTCAAGGCCACGTAAGTAGTATTATTTTAAAAGTGAAGGAGAAAAAGAGAAGAAAAAAATTGATAAACATATTAGTTTGCAAGTATTTTTGTATTTATAAAATTACTTTAGAGTTATATGTTGTCTTAGTTGTGTGGATGTTATAATAAATATTAACTCTTAAGACCCTTGCCTGGTTGAGCATTGGTCAGACATACTGTTAAACTGATATTCTGTTGAAATGGAATGCCAGGAAATTCCAGGCAATTTTGGCAGAAGTAATAGATTTCATGCACTTTTCTTGCCAATACTAACATCTCTATATGACACTTATGGGGCTATAGAGACTTGTTTGATTGGCTGATGTTCGTATTTTTGGTTTGATAAGAAATTTGGGCAGCTTAGCAATAAGATATATAGTTTTGGAAAATATGAACAGAACCTGCTGTGTGACAATCTATTTCTGTAGGATTTGGGACAATAAATACAATGTTTTATTTTTGTAAAGCAAAACAACTCATAGACAAAAGGCTTATTGCAACTATTTTAGTATTCTATCCCTTAATCCTCCACAATTCCACTTAGAAGATAAAATTTCCATTAAATGGACCAAACAACACAATAAAGTTTCTTGAAGAAACTTGCAATTACTATGCAAGCTTATTATAACACGGGGGAAGAGAATTAAGCAATGCATGTATCCCTTCAGCAAATTTGTATTTCAAATATGCAAAAATAAATGAATTATGCATGTTTGTTTAGACTAACTGGACACCAAAGTCAAGAAATGGCAAAGGCAGAGTCCAACTTGATGTAACTCATTTTAAGAAATGTAGTTCCTCCAAAATTAAGAGGTCATTTATTTCACAGAGGTTTTATCTGCAGATGACAAGAGTAAATATTTACTTCTTTTAATATTTACTTAGATATAGGTTTCTGATTTCTAAAGTACTTTTCTAGGTTAAAAATGTTTTGAAACGTACCAAAATATAAAAATCACTCTCATCCCTCCATATGTGTTTGGATTTTATAAAATAAGAAACTGAGGATCTCTTACATACATTTTCTCCTCTCAAGGTCAGTAACTATTGGTTAGCTATTTGATATATATCCTTCTTGTTTCTTCAGTATATATATATACACACACATATATATATACACACACACACATTCGATACCCTAAATTAAAATATTATTACATATATTTATCTAGAATGTATTTTGAGTTTTACTTAAAATGTACTATGAACAATTTGTATTGTTACTATTAAACACTGAACTATTGAACCTCTGCTTAAATTTTTCCCTCTTTTTGATATTGTAAACAATTCTTCAGTGGATAGCCTTGCCAGGTATGCATATTTTGCATTTCAGTAGATATTACAAGTAAATCATTTTCCACAGAATTTGTAGTAATTTGTCCTCCTGCAGTATATGAGAGTGTATTTTCACTACATGTTTGCTGGCACTGGCTGTTAGCAGTCTTTTTAATCACTGATAGTCTGCTGAGACAAAATTATATCTGTTTTACTTTGCAATTAAGAGTTGGATGAATTCTAAATGTTTTCCCATATTTTAAATTTGTCTGGTATATTTCTAAAAGATATATATAATCTAGAGTTAAGAATAAGAAAGATAGCTGTTTAGTTAGGACTAAACATCACTTAACTACCATCTACATTCTTAACTCAGATTTGAAGCACCTTTTGTTTACCAGGGTGGGCAATTTATTCAAAACTACTTCTGCAAGGGAATGAGATGAAGAATAATTCAGTTTGTTAGAGATATTCAAACCGTTTTGTTTTGTTTTTACCATCTGTACTTTGTTATTGGGAACAATTTTCATCTTTATCGCCCCATGTTCCAAATTGTATTTTTAATTTTGAAATCTATACAAAAAACCAAAGATTATGATTTTGGACAGTTTCTAACTAGTGCTAATTTATTTGAGCTTTTTCACTAGTATTCTCATCATTAAAACCACTTTTTCCTTATTTAGAATAAGTTACGGGGTCTTGGTGGATAAGAAACTGAAATTAGATGCTCTTTACTCAGTCAAACCAGCAAATAGCTCTGCAGGCTTAGTCATAAAACCCAGCACGGAAATAATACTTGTCTCACAATAAGGTCAGAAATGATAACTGAAACCATGGAATCCTTAAGATAAGCTACCTGTGTAATCAGGGAAATAGCTGAAAGCCTAATAGGCGGCTTTGTGTTGGAGGACAGTGATTGAAGTTCAAAAGGCTTAGCAGAGGTCAAGTTGGCAATGTCAGGTATTTCCCCAAGTTTACTTCATTCAATTAAGTTGAAACAGTCTGCTCCTGTGAAAGAGTTAGTGGCTTTCCTTACACTGGAAGGGCCCAGGCAGAGGGATGCTTGGTTTTCTCTGTATCGTAATCATGTCTGGGATGATTTTAAATAAGAGATTGAGTTAATTTTTATGAACTCTCTGAGGGAGAACTTAGATGCAATACAGTGATTATAAATCTTGTGAATTTACCAGATACATTTGAAAGGGACGGACGTTGTAATTGTCTACCTGTGTGTATTAGCTGACTATTGGCAACAAAATGCTTTTCAAATTTTCATTGTTTCTAAATGGGATGACTATTCCTGAGTCTGTCCCATTAATTGAGCTGGGTCTCTTCCTGTTTAGTCTAAACCACTGTTGATTGCCTTGACTCCTACCGGACTGAGGGACAAAATGCCCTGGATTGAGAACATTCTTAGAAGTGCCTGAATTCTCGTTTTAAGGCTGCTTGACCCAGGCAGATGTCAGGGTAGAAAAGTGTCCAAAGCTGCTTCTTTAAAAAGTAAGTTTCACGCATTTAGGATTTTTTCTCTTTCTTCGATATGTTATGTTTGTTTTTTCTTTTAAAAAATGTACTGTCTTATTTCTTAGTTGGAGTAATTATTTTACAAACATGAGTGAACTTTGTGGAGGAATAGAAATGGGACATACCCTAACTGCAGCAAATGATCAGATTACAGAGATAAATTGATATATGAGAGGTTCCGGAATGGTGGGTAATTACAGCACATACCTCCAGGAAATTCACACACACACATGCACACATACACACACCCCACATTAACCTCCTGCATATGCGTATGTATGTGTGTGTGTGACTGTGAAGTTTAATTATAAAAAAAATTTAGGAGATAAAACCTGTTTTTAAGTTGGATAGCACTGTACATCATTATTGATATGTTTACTACAGTTTAAATATATTTTTAAGAGCCCACAATCCCAAGAACTATTCATTAGTCACATACTAGGCAAAATAAATGTGAATAAACATGATTTAACTGGCTAATTGTTAGGTTCACGTGGGCCTACCCAGACCAACTAAATCAGAATCTCCAAAATTAGGATCTATCAATCTGTAGTTTAACAAGGTCCCCCAATGATTCTGATAGCCAAGTTTGTGAAGCCTAAAAATTCAGTCTAGGATGTCATTTTGTTCTAATCAAACAAATTTTGATTTGTGTGATGTTGAGGGAATTGTGCAATTTACTAAAGAATTAAGGATTAATGTTTGATTTTGGTAATGCATATGAACACTGTAGTTATAAACTGCCTCATTGGGGATTTCCAGTGGTCCCCTGACTTTCTAATTGTTGGTTCCATTTTACAAATGAAGAAACGGATACTGTTAAAAATAAAATAATCAATACCATAAAGCTAATAAGTAGGAAAACCAGAATTCAGTCTCAGTCTTTCTGACTACATGTCCAGGGCTTCCAGTACACTGACCTCTAGTCAACTTGAAGCAAAAATCATTAAGGGCCTTTCCAGTGGGATCTCCATTTAGATCTACCATTTTATTTTCACATCATCCTATAATAATTTTTGAAGTTAGCATCCTTTCAGTTTAGAACATATTTATTGAATTGATATAACCTTGTTTGGATGATGGGTTAGGCCACAGAGGGAAGCTCTCCTTCTCTCTGCTTCTGTAGCACCTTGGCCCATAAGAACTACAGGTGCCATACAAACTTTGTTATTATTTTATTGAAGTGAAGTCCACATAACATAAAATTAACCATTTTGGGGGAACAATTCAGTGGCATTTAGTATATTCTATCTTCAAGGAGTCTTACTGGGGACATGAGACTTACTTGGGACAAGAGTGGAAAGCAACAGGTTAAAGTGGCAAAATGTACAATGTGGATTTTCAGTGCTGTTATCAGTTTAGAGAAAATCATTTTGGGACAAAAGTTTTAGGGATGTCTCCAGGAGAAGCAGGATTTGATTTGGGTTTTGAAGAGTGAGATTTGGAAAATTCAGGAGAGGACATTCCCAGGTATGGGAATGGCATAAGCAAAAGAGTGAGTGTGTGTCCGTGTGTGTGTGTATGCAGGTGTGCTTGTCATCTGTGTATTTAGTAGTCATTCTCAGTGTTCAAGAAGAGGTTGGTCTTGCTTGGGAACAGTGAGAAAGATGGAATAGGGTGTAGAAGATGGGGCCGTGCATCATCTTTCAAGGTGGCCAGACTTTACCCGGTATTGAGACTGTCATGTTAAAAGGTGCCATTTGGGATCACTGCCCTCTTCTTCCGTGTGTTGTTTATTCTTATTCTGCTCTCATGTATGTGCTCCCAGCCCCAAGAAAATACTTTAATCGAATGCCGCAAAAGCCTTTGTCATTGTCCAGAATCAAATTAAGCACAGAGAATATGACCATTGCTTTGAGACACACATGGGATTTAGGATGTTGAAAGACACAAAAGCCTCAGCACAATAGACAGAGAATCAGCAGGTTCCTGGGATATGACTAATTTTTCTCTGGCTGTTTAGTAACAGGTGGTATTTATCTAAGCAGACTGCACTGGGCAGCTGGTTGATGGGTTCTTCCAGCTGGACATCTTCTCCCCATTTAGTTCAACCACACCTGCTTCATACAGCAAACAAGAGCCTTTCTCATCTCTAGTATCTCCATGTAGGGGGCTAGGGGTATAGATCAACCATTCAGCTTCCAGCTGTAGCGTTTCATGATGTCTGAGGATCCCATCTGGCCTCCTACCGGGAAAAGAAAAGAGTTAGGTTTTAGGTTTAGAGGTGGGCCTTTTCTTCTTCTCTTTTTATTTTTTTAGGGGGTGGTTTTGTCCTGTTGTGTTGCTTTCTTTTAAGAAAGAGATTTCATTATTGATGGCTATCATGTGATCAGAGTTATCTCCCATTAAAATTGCTGGTCCTTGAAGCATGCACTGACATGAGGGTGCCTGCTCCTTCAGGCTTTTATTGTACTGAATTAAGGAAGAGAGTAGAATAGTCTCATGAAAGATTAATCACTTCCTGTAAGCATCTTGTACCTGCAGACAGGCAATTACTGAAATATGTCCGAAAGAAAACAAGAACGTTAAAATGTATCGGTCAGGTATTTTTTGGCAGTGTGACTACAAAACTTGTTTGGCTGCCAGCTTTTATGGAGCCAAAAGGAGCTTCTGTGTTGAGTTAATGGATCATAGTTTGTTTTGTACATAAGTAGCAATGTTTTCTTTGTAATAACAGTAAAAACTTTGACACTGCACAGGTATTTCTCTTGAGACTGCTTAAGTGTATACATTCATATTTATTTCCCCACCTAACCTGAATCAACCATTTGAATTGAATTCTAGTCTTTGCTATTTAGAAAATCCTGTATCCTCAGTGCTGGGCCTGCCAAAAAGTAGGTATTTAATAAATATTTGAGGACTGACAATCTCTATTTTATAGTTGTCAAAGGGTTTACAAATAAAAGGGATGCCATAGTTTCAGTTCTGAGAATTCTAGTAATCAATACAATACTAGGTTTACCATCACCTTGACTCAAAACTTCCTATTTATCAACTGTGTTCCAGGCTTCGTGCTAAAGGCTGGAAATTAAAAAAAGAAAAAGAGATATGGTCCATATGTCTTAAAAAGCTGAGAATTCCTGGCAAGGGAAATACCATGCAAAAACAACATTAAGAACAAAAACATATTTTTGAGCACTTGCTGTATTCTAGACACTTTTCATTTGTATGTATTAATTTGTTTAATCCACAATTATTATTATTCCAGTTTTTCAGATGTATAAACTGAAGCACAGAGAGTTACACAACTTTGTGTAATTTACACAAAACTAATATGGATCTAGAATATGAAAAAAATACATAAAAATAAAACAAACACTGAATACGTAGAGTGCTAGGTGGGTAAGTACATGGTACAGGAAGGAGGCACCCTAGGTTCTGTGTAATGGGGACTGGACCAGAGTTTTGGGAGTAGGTAATTTCTAAGTCTTTTCCTCCTTACCCCTACTTCCGTCACTAGAATATGGAATTTGAGACTTCTTTTTCTCTTCAGGTCTGGTCCCAGTTCTCTCCATGTACGTTGCCACCGACAGGGAGCATCCTGCTCTGCTTCGTGATATCTCTACTACTGATGTCTTCAATAGTTATTTACCATCAATCAGATATAATTATATACTTTATGATCAGCAGCCCACTTTGGTAGCAAGAACTGGGGCTCTGAAGTCAGACACATGGGTTTGAATCTTGTTGCTTCCATTTGTAAGCTGTGCAATATTGGGCAAGTTACCTAACTTCTCTGAGCTTTTGTATTCTCATATGCAAGACAGGGTTAATTATACTTATCTTGTAGGTCTGTTGAAAGAACAAATTGAGATAATGAGTATAAATTACAAAGAAGGTAATAAATGCTGGTTTTATTTCTTTGTAACACTGTGCCTCTTTTGCCTCTGTTTCTCTCAGCATCTATTATGGTTCCCCATAAATAGTAGATGACTAAAATATGTTTGTTGATTGGATTTTATGGGAATGAAGAAATAATTGAAAATGTCAGTGTTATATTATTAAATGTTCATACACACAACATTTTCCTCTTCCCTTTTCTTTTCCCCTTCCCACTTCTACCTTTACCCACTTACCTTAAATTTGACTTACTTTTCAGGTTTTGGCTTAGATGTGGTCTTCTCCAGAGTTTTCCCTGGTTGAGTTAGGCTCTCCTCTCTGCTTCTGAAGCACCTTGGGCCATAAGAACTATAGATGCCATACAAACTTTGTTGTTATTATTTTATGGAAGTGAAGTCCACATAACATAAAATTACCATTTTTTTGGTGAACAATTCAGTGGCATTTAGTACATTCACAATGTTGTGCTACCATCACCATCTGGTTCCAAAACGAAAACTCCATAACCATCAAGCAGTCACTTCCCTTTTCTCCCTCCTACTAGCCCTTGGCAACCACCAATCTGCTTTCTGTCTTTTGGAATTTACATATTCTGGATATTTTATATAAATATATACATAGAATTGTATAACATGTAACCTTTTGTATCTGGGTTCTTTCACTTGGTGTAATACTTTTCAGGTTACACATTGTAGCATGTATCAACACTTCATTTCTTTTTTATGGCTGAGTAATATTCCATTGCAGGTACATACAAAGTTAGTATATATGCTAACTTTATTATTTTCTTATTTCAAAATGTTGCTCAAGTCAAACCTAAAGATAAAGTCAGGGTCTGGGGTTAGCTGTACTTAAATCCAATACCAGCAGGTCTTGAAAACTTTGGTTTCACTCTAGAGCAAGCCCACAGAGTGAGCACATCTGAAGAGGGGAATGAATTTCCTTAAGAAAGCAAAGACCTGAAATTTGGATTGGGAGGTGTGGCTAATTCAATTTTATGATGGTGATATACTGCTAAGGGACCCCAGGGGAAGGAACTGAGTTTCTTTGGAAATCGAGTGTCTTAGGTATTAAAACTAGATATAGAAGTGGCTGTGATAATCATCTTAAACTTTCTAAGTTCTTCTTATATAAATTATGAGAGTAATTATAAAGGCTACCATTGCTTAATGTTTTCCATCTTTCTAGACTCAGGGGTATGAATCTCCCTTTGATAAGTTGTCTGTCTACACCACAAAATCAGCCTAAGAGTCTACCTGTTGAGCTATCTTTTGTTTGAGTATACGTATTTGTTCCACAATTTTGCTACTTTTAGGGAATAAAAAGTATTCACTTTCAAATGAAATTATATGAGTTGTAGACTGGAAATAACAATCTACATCTGATGAGAAAAGAATGGTGTCCTCTCCCAAAGCCTTGGACTTCCACCTAAATAAGAAGCTATACACCTGATGCTCTCAAATCATGATTTCTGTCACTGGAAGGGGTTTTATTTTATTTTTTCTATTTGGGAATGTACTGAACAGTTGACCAGTTATATTTTCACTTATAACTTTGTCTAGTATCCATGAAAGTTAAGAAATTGTCATGAGCAAGCTCTTGCTTTAACAGTGGGAGCAGTCTTGTCCTAAGGTAAGAGAAACATAAGATACTTCCTTGTATCCTGGGAACACATCACCTTGCAGCTAGTCAAAAAGCCATCTTAGTTGATAACTATATTTGACTTTTGTGGTTCCCTAGGAACATTTCTATGATCTGCTTGGATATTATTTGGATTCAGATTAGAGTTACCCTTGCAGCATGATGTTTCACAGGAGCCTTGACATTAATCTCTTACTTATCTGCCTTGGTAACCTAAAAACAGCCCACAGGCAAAGGAGGAAACAGTAGTCCAAGGGGTTGGGTGAGTTGGGGAAAATCCCATAAGAGGAAAGTGATAGATTGTTGCAGTCACAGCCCATTCCACGATTTTAAAGGCCTTCCTCACCACAGATTCACTTATGAGTGCCATTGCGTGCCAGCATTGGACATACATGGTCTTGGAGTTTAAATCACGCTTACCTTATTGACCATGTAATCTGGGACAAGTTAGTCAGTCTTTCTAAAATTCAGTTTTCAGGTCTGCAGTTGGGGCTAAAAGTATTATCAGCCTTTTAGGCTTGTTATCGGGATTAAATAAGATAATGTACATGGTACACAGAGCATACTGCCTGGCACAAAATAAGCTCTTAATTACTAGATGTTAGCTGTTACTAGAGTTTTAGCATAACATTTTGTGGCCAGCCCATAAGTCTTACCTACTTTTTCTATTATGTCTTTGTTTTAAGTGGTAACTGTCATTTTTGCCAGTCTTCCATATTTTTAGTAAACGTGTGTCTTGTTTCAAAGTCTGAAGAGATTTACACTTCAAAAATGGTTTACATAGAGCATATGGGAATTTGTAATACAGCCTAAAAATTTATGAAAATTGTATTTTTATTAGTCAAATTAATAAGTGAAGGAATGAAGAAAAGGCTTTCCTTGGAACCAGGATAAAGTTTTCAATCATGATTTACTGATAGAGTTGAAAAACCTATTTAGTATTATCTGCATGGATTTTACTTTTCCCTGCTTATCATTCATTCATTGAAGTGTTTCTTTAAGATCAAAGTGTTCAGGATTGTAATAAATATTTGGTTTTCCAAATCTATGATTTAACAATTGTTGGTCAAATACAATTTAATAAGTAGAGGACAAAATCTGGAAATGGACTAATAAGGCTTTTTAGCTGCAAAATGATCTTCTAAAACAAAATGTTAAGGAACTAAGAGGAATAAAGTAGGAGCATATGGATTTCATTTTCATTGAAATACATTTTGACTCAAAAATTAAGGGAAAACTGGGACAAATATTTTTTGAAGGTGTTTTTTTTTAAAAAGGTAAATATTTGGCTAAATACAAAGTAATACCAAAGTCACATATTTCAGTTTTAAAAACTATTGCCAAATGCCAAAAGGCTTTTTTTTTGTTTAAGTGACAATGCAAGGTAATAGGTCTTTCTTTACTCAAAATCAGCTTTCTCCTTCTCTTTCCCATATGATTAAAATATCTTGAGGAAAGAAATTCTAAGTAAAGCTTCATTGTTAAAATCCTGGGCTGGGAGCTTGGAGACTTGGGTACCATATTTCTAGATAAAGACTTATGAAAACGTTTAGAAATCAGGAACTATAAAAATGGCATTTTAAATTAAATTAAAGCCCACTTTTAAAACTAGGTAGTTTTGTTACTGTAGTGAATACTATCTTCAGATTTTTATTTTTTCCCAGACTAGGAAAATATTTTTGATAAAGTTATATTCTGGTTAAATTACTTATTTTTGTTTTGTTTTGTTTTGTTTTTATTTATTTATTTATTATTATTATTATGCTTTAAGTTCTAGGGTACATGTGCATAACGTGCAGGTTTGTTACATATGTATACTTGTGCCATGTTGGTGTGCTGCACCCATCAACTCGTCAGCACCCATCAACTCGTCATTTACATCAGGTATAACTCCCAATGCGATCCCTCCCCCCTCCCCCCTCCCCATGATATGCCCCGGTGTGTGATGTTCCCCTTCCCGAGTCCAAGTGATCTCATTGTTCAGTTCCCACCTATGAGTGAGAACATGTGGTGTTTGGTTTTCTGTTCTTGTGATAGTTTGCTAAGAATGATGGTTTCCAGCTGCATCCATGTCCCTACAAAGGACACAAACTCATCCTTTTTTATGGCTGCATAGTATTCCATGGTGTATATGTGCCACATTTTCTTAATCCAGTCTGTCACTGATGGACATTTGGGTTGATTCCAAGTCTTTGCTATTGTGAATAGTGCCGCAATAAACATACGTGTGCATATGTCTTTATAGCAGCATGATTTATAATCCTTTGGGTATATACCCAGTAATGGGATGGCTGGGTCATATGGTACTTCTAGTTCTAGATCTTTGAGGAATCGCCATAAAATATTCACATGTGCTACTTAATAAGTAATTTGTTGTTTAGACACAACAACAAATTACTTATTAAGTAGCACATGTGAATATTTTAAAAAGTTCAATCTTGTACATCTGAGTAGTTTCTCAAAAGAAGAAATAAAAAATGCTTAATTTTCTAAGTGTCAAATGGTTTATAATGCTGAAATGTTTCTATGAGTCTTTTGCAAAATGTTTCAGTTCCTCTTTTGCATACATCAAACTTGTGCTTCTCAGAGATTGAATTTCCCCCCACCCCCAAAAAATAATAATTGTTTTTCCTCTTAGAGAGCTGCACCCAAACCAGATATTTATTTGAGGAGGCAGCTGTTATGTAAGTGTTAAAAAGAGAATAAATCCATCTTTATAAGCAATCGATATCTCAGTTCACAGTGTAAAATATAAGTGTCTGGCCTAAGAGAGAACAATCAGGTTGTTCTAGAGAACAAATGATTTTGCCAAACACAGAAAATCTCTGTGAGTCAAAAACAAAATGAAACAAAAAAATACAAATGTAGTATTTATTAGAATGTTGTTGATATAAAGTTATGAGGGGAAAAATTACCAAGAAAGAGGAGTACATGAGAGTGTGAAGTCTTATGGAAAAGTTTACTGCAGCTAGGGATCTTCTCTACAAATACATCTTATCTTGTTTATGGTCTCTGATCCCCATGAGTCTCAGCTCACATCCTATAGGCAGCTAGGGTTGAATGAGGAAATTTCTTGCACTCAGCAGCAGTTAGATCTTAGGAGCCACCTCTCTGTAAAGGAGTGACGAGTTAGCAGCAACAAATAAGGGAGGATTTGAGGAGAGATGACAGTCAGAACATTTACTTATACAACCTAAGAGGAAAGAGATTAGCAAAGCAGTTTAATGGAGAAGATCATACAAGGCCGTCCGTTTTTATCCCATCTCTCCGGCATACAAGCATATACACAAAAATCACTCTGTTAAATTGCTCTCTGGGTTCATGTTTTCAGGCGGTTTTACAGTTGAGCTTGTCGTGTAGTGAAAGAGGTTCTCTAATACTGCAGAAAATAGCAATTGCATGACCACCTAAGATGGAGGATCTGTTATTAAATCCTTATCCATAGGGAATACAACATTAGGTGAGACAAAAAATGCAACAAGAGAAAATACCTCCCAGTGTGGAACTGGGTAGAGATTATTTTCTTAATAAACACTTAATGATTAAAAAGTGTTAGAGGGATGTTTTGGTATAATTTACACTGCAATACTTTATCATTGTTAATTTGAATATACTGAATCTCTCTAACTAAACTAATATGTTCATTACAGATCTTAGCAGGTATATCTTCATGTTTTGTTATGAGTAGTGACTTAATTGATAAAGGTTTATAGTGGATGGTGCTTGGGAAAATAATTAATAGCAAGACCTTGGGCACGAGTCACCCTATGCCTAAAGCTTGAAAACAGATGATGATCAGTGGATTTATACTGCTGAGTAAAGTCTCATAGAATTACATTAAATGAGAAATGAAACTTGACACTTCTGGCTTCAAAATTTAATTTTGAAAAAGGGGATCATGGCATCCCCCAAATGGCATATGTCTGCTGACTAAGCAGTGCAAGATGCTGTAACTAAATCCTAAAAGTGAAGGCCGAAAATAGAAATAATTGGAGAAAAGGGAAGAAAATTGTGTTAGTAAATTCAGCGACCACTAATCGCTATTTTTTTTTGATCAAAGGCGTCTAGACACTACCTAACTCCATTCTAGCTTTTATGACTGCTGCAAAGGAGTATGCATTCTTATAATCTTATTTACAGTGTTAGAAGATGTCTGTGTAAACAAACATCTCCTGAACACTTTTCCATTTATCAGAGTTGCCTGTTTCCTGGGCTTATTTAGAAATCGGATTTGGTGTTAACTATTATTCTTTTGGAGGCTGCAGCCAGCAGCCCATTGACTTACAGACTTACTACTGTTGAAAAACAGACATGCGGCCGGGCGTGGTGGCTCATGCCTGTAATCCCAGCACTTTGGGAGGCCAAGGTGGACGGATCACGAGGTCAAGAGATAGAGACCCTCCTGGCCAACATGGTGAAACCCTGTCTCTAATAAAAATACAAAAATTAGCTGGGCGTGGTGGCGTGTGCCTGTAGTCCCAGCTACTTGGGAGGCTGAGGCAGGAGAATCGCTTGAACCCAGGAGGTGGAGGTTGCAGTAACCTGAGATTGTGCCTCTGCACTCCAGCCTGGTGACAGAGTGAGACTCTGTCTCAAAAAAAAAAAAAAAAAAAAAAAAAGAAAAGAAAAGAAAAGAAAAACAGACATGCTATTTTATATTTAGTGCTCTAGGTCCAACATGGCTAAGAGATTCTCTAACTCTAAGTAGAACTTTCCCAACTGTGCATGCAGCAGACACTATAGATATGTGCCTAGAGAACCCACATCTTTTTGGGTCAATCTTAATTTCAAATATTATGCTTTTGTCCTTTTGTCCCCCTATGTCATTTACATTTGTCATATCCTGAAAGCACAATATTCAAAACCAAAAAAATGATAAAAACTATGAGGCCTCCTCCATCTTTCCATTGAGATAATAATGTCTAACATTGATTGAAAACTTATATTCCAGGTACTCTGCATACATATACCCTTCAACAGTCCTTCAGAGTACAGTATTATTATCTCAGTTTTACAAATGGGCAAACTGAAAACTAAGGAAGGTTGAGTAACTTGTCTAAGACCACACAACCTGTAAATAGAGAAACTGGGATTAAAATGAGGCTTGACTGTAAAGCCCCTGTTCTTCTTATTACAGGGTTCTAGGAGGTGTCACTTATTCAGGCCCAGTTTTGAGGGTGTGTTGAGTAGAAAACCTCTGTGATATGATTTGCCTATGAATGTCTTCTGCTTAAGAGTTTCTCCTCTCTCTAGTTAGGTATGAGAAACTCTTTTGATTTATAACATTGCAACACTGGGGAGGGGATGAAATTCACATTCACGACTCATTTTAATTACTTGACTGAATTACCTACCAGGACTCTTGAGAATGGGATATGGGACCAATGAGTTTTAATATGGAGTGGGTCCAGAAGGGAACTTTACAGCCAAAAGAAGTGTATAATTGGAAGCGCATGAGGCTCTGTGAGGTCTAATTTCTGCCACCAGGGGCCAGTGTGCAGGTGCTAGAAATCTAGGCATAAGGCAGCATCGGGAAAACAAACGGATCAAAATGGAAAATGGAAATGAAAATTGTATTTCAGTTAGTAAGACTTGGCAAAAAGCCCCTGGCAGTTTAAAGCCCAAACCCAAATCATAGGTCATAAGTTTTTTATGATTAAGTCTATCTGAAGACCGGAAAATATATCCTGCTTAGATAAATAAGGATTGCTACAGCAAGGATTGCTAATAAGCGATGATTTTAGAGGACAATGTGACTAAGTTACAGCATCTGGAAACATACTGAGAACAGTCCTTTCAAATATATTAAAAATTCCCTTTTCAATTGATTGCCTTCAGGGTGACCATGTGACAAGGAGAATAGAGAAAGTTCAGACAAGGAAACTAGAGAAAGGTCAAAAGAAAGAGGAAGACTGAGAGGGATATTTTATAAACTCTCAAGATTTAAGTACAAATATATCATTTCTTACAATGAAAAAAAGTACTCCTGAATGTGTTAAGTAACTGCAAAAAGCATTTCAATCCTTTATCTCTTCATTCTTCTAAGACGACATATGCGGTAAGAAGAAAACATCCAATTGATGTTAAAATATCTAAGAAAATCCATATTCCAACAAAATGTCACATTCAGTTTGTTACTCTCAAATACTTTGTTTTTTACCTAGGCTCACTTGTGAACTATTTTGCTTGGTTATACCAGGACTATTTGCAACAAATGCTCATATTCTTTCTTGTAGGCATAGCCATTTGGATTTTTAAAATACGATTTGAAAATCAAGAGGGTTTAAAATTTTATGTTAAAATAATCACTCCAGGAAACTGTAAGGTATTTGATTCTCTTCTTATTTTCCTAAATATAAATCCATTCATCTAGTATTTGGAAAAACATATTCAAAATGGTAGTTTGCATCCTTTATGATTTTATAGGAGCATGTGTCTGTTAAAGAGCATGGTGAAAGTTAATTGCTGTCTACTTGGAAAGCTTGAAGCAGCAGATTTTGCCCCTGGCAAGATAATTTTACAAAAGTAGGAACAAATAATGAGCCAGGCTGTCTCTCAGCCATTAGTGTGTCAGATGAAAGCCCCTGCCCACCCCCATCCTGCCCCATATATATGATAAACATAAGAAAAGAGGCACAGTTTCAAAATGACTGTTTATGACCTAAGCAGCAAAAACCGTAACATGAAGCATCAGATCACAAAAGGCATCATTTGTGCCAGTGAATTTTGAGTGATGTATTTCTAGAGTCTAGAAGTACAAATTATCTTCTGGCTATCCTACCTGCCTGTATTAGCTTTGACTTACTTCATGTAGGTCTTTCAGTGCTGGGACTTAACATCCTGACCTAACATTTAATGTATTAATCCTAATTTTAATCCGATACCAAGACTTGCTGTTGTATTGAATCAATTCAGGTTAATTCAGAATTATGTTGCTCCCACCCAGAATCAATAGACCCACTGTTGGTTCTCTCCAAAGCTGACCACCCAGTTTTGTGAGAATCTGCAGTGAATTAGAAAATCTGTCATTGCTGGGGAGACTGGGCAGCTCAGATATGGCATGTCATTCTCTCTGGTCTATACAATACCCACTCTTTGTCTACCATCTCCTAAACTAACCTGACATAACCGAGCCTGCCGGTCAATGAGATCTTTATTCTCCTGGAAGGAATGCCTGCACACAAGCATTATTAAGAAATTTCTGGACAATGTTTAGTGGCTAAAGAATAATCCAAGTTTCTATTAAAAAGCCATCTGGGTAATTAATAGCACATTTGTTCTTAGCCTCCTCCCAATTTGTCCATTAGTGGAATAAAAGCTCAGGACAAAGGGTAATGTGGTTCAGTTATATTTTACAAGAATTCTTCAGGAAGTTGAAAACACATGATAGTTTTCCAAAGATACATATGTTTATGGGCTCTTAGAGCAGCAAATAGGAAAATCCATGGGCTTTAAACTGAAGTTTTCTGCTGCCACTAGCTATTTAAATTAAGAAAAGTGATATGGTATATTTACAAATTGTTCCTGGAATTGACAAGCAAGTTGCCAGAATGCTCTAAAAACTTGTATGGGCTGGGATGTCTCCTTCACATTTAAGTAAAAAAAAAAAAAAAAAATTCTGAAGATCTACAAATTTGGAAAAAACCCAGGACTTTTTATACATTTTCACCCGGTAGTTGTAAGGATTTTCTGACATCTCTTTAATGTATTTTCATGCAAGTAGTAGCCTCAGGCAGCATATTTCTGCACCATTGCTAAATAAGCTGTTTTTCTTATTGATGCTTTCTCTATTGTTCCCTGTTAGTTTGCCTTTTTTCTTGACTGCATGGATGACGAAACTTTAAAATATTAGATATTTGCAGATAAAAATTTAAAACACCTCAAAGTTAAATGAAGATTTAGTATGTTTTAGATTTCTAAATCTAGAAATTTCTGTCTTTTGGATTTATATTAACATTTATGTTAAATCTTAATATAAATTAAATCTTAATATTAAATCTTTCAGTTTTATATTAAAGCAGTGAACAGCTAAATACCAAAGGAACCTGGAATTTATCAGGACTACACTGCCAAAAAGTATGTCTGTGTGTGTATATGGGTGTGTGTGTGTTGGGTGGGGAGGTTTGATGGTGTGGGATGGGGGCTATGACAGAGTCACAAGCAGGGTATTTGCAAATATACTCCAGTAGCTTGGGAGGGGATGAGTCTCAGAGAGGGAGAGAGAAACACAGACACAGAGACAGGGACAATCTCTCAGATAAGGGGTCAGTTTATTTGGGAGGTATTGGGTCAAGAGGAGATCCTGCAAGACATTAGTTTTAGTTACTTTTTATTGTGTCCTTACTATGTGCCAGGCTAAGTACTTCTGTGGATCATCTTATATAATCCTTATAGCAATGCTATAGAGTAGGTGTTATCCTCATTTTCAGATGAAGCTTTGAGAAGTTCACACAGCTAGTAAGTAGCAGCGCCTGCAAGGCTCTATGGCCTCCCAACATACTCCCTTGTTCATTCTTCCCTGCTGGTAGCCTTTCGCATTCCAGCATAATAGTTAAGAAAACATGCTTTGGAAATGGGCAGAGACCAGCTGAGTTGAGTCCTAACTTCATTCATTCATTCATTCATTCGTTCAATACTTTTTAAACCCTACATGCTCCCGACACTGTTGAAGGCATAGTGGTGAGCAACAATATTTCCAGCTCTTGCCCTCAGGGGCTTACAACTGAGTGGTGGAAGAGAGACAATGGAATACTCACACAGCTGTAAAATTGTTAACAATGACAAATGTAGTCAGAAGAGATACCAGATCTCCTGAGAACTGATGCTAGGGGCATTTGAATTAGATGGTGAAATCAGGCAAGGCTTTCTGAGGAAGTGACTCTTGAGCTGAGATCTGAAGGATGACATGGCATTATCCAGGCAAAGAGGGGAAGGAAAATGAGGTCCAGGCAGAAGCAGCAGCAAAGACCGGGCTCTGGGCAGAGCATGGTGAGTCTGGCTGGGTAACAGAGAGATAGGGAAGAGTGAGCAGAACAGAGCCATGGGCCAGTGACAGGACCAGATCACACAGGGCTTGGAGGACAGCCTTGAGTTTTGTCTTTGTCTTCAGAGCAATGGGAGGCCATCCAGTGGTTGTGGAGAAGCTCTTTCCTTTTCTCCTTCCTTCTGCTTTTTTCTTATCTTTTTTTTTTTTTTTGAGATGGAGTCTCACTCTGTTCCCCAGGCTGGAGTGCAGTGGTATGATCTCAGCTCACTGCAACCTCCACCTCTGGGGATCAAGTGATTCTGCTGCCTCAGCCTCCCAAGTAGCTGGAATTACAGGCACCCACCACCATGCCCGGCTAATTTTTGAATTTTAGTAGAGACGGGGTTTCACCATATTGGCCAGGCTGGTCTTGAACTCCTGACCTCCAGTGATCTGCTCACCTCAGCCTCCCAAAGTGCTGGGATTACAGGAGTGAGCCACCACGCCCAGCCTTCCTTCTCCTTTTCTTCTTCTCTCTCTCTTTCTCTCCGCAGACATCAGACTGTGCCCAGACTGTTGTCATTCAGAGTTACCTCTATTATTCCTTTTATTGTAGCTTTTAGTGACACTTTTACTTCAGGATGCCTTCAGGTCCCCAGGCTCAGGAGAAAGGGCCTGGAGGGCTCAACAGAAACTGGTCACCACTACCATAGGACAGCTTCTAGTAGAGGTCTTTCTGACCCTGCCAACACACGAAGAAAAGCACAATTTTATTCCTAAGTTCTGTTTTAGAAACACACACTCTAAGATGAGCCAAAGCAACGGAGCTGTTTGAACATCCATTTGTGATTGTTTTTTAATTTCAGAGTTAGGAAGTCAGCTATGGCAGCTGCCAAGGTTGTGGCGGGAGGGGGACAGGGCTAGAGGCCCAGGGCCCTCACAGGGCCTGTTTTTGGTCAGCTGAAGCCATCCAGGCTGGGAGGGCCTGGCCACTCCTCAGCAGAACAAATATTTGTTAGCACTTTACACAAGAATACTCTTGAGCTCATCATATTTACATTGCAAATGTTCTGTAAATAGCAAATCAGTTATGTGTACCTGAAATTTGTCTTTTATTTGAGGACAATGTATTCATAGAGGAGGAGAGAAGTGAGTTTTGAAAGAGAAGAGTACCATTAAAAAGAAAACAAACACAAAGCCCCCAGCAGAACCTCTGTTTGACTTAACAGGCCACCCCAAAATGAATCCCAAATGAATGCTCCCTCCAAGTCTGTCTCTTGGCAGGTTAAATGGACCTACAGTTAGAAACCCCCAACTGTCAGTGCAAGCTGTCTCTGAGGGGAGTCAAAGGCAGCCTGGCCCTGGCTCCACTACAGGGTTCTCCGTAGTATCATGGGGGTGGGTTCTCCTTGTAGGACCCCCCAGTGCCCAGACCCTGTGGTCTATAACTCATTAGCAACCTCCTGAAGGAAGAGAACAGAACCCCTCTGTAATAAAACAATGTCTTAAAGACTTTCAAGAACTAGACTTTCATGTCAACACAGGTCTATACATGTGGGTAGATTAAGGTCAGGTGACTTTCCTATATGTTTTGAGACAGTGCTTTTTCATTATAAAATGAAAAAAAAAAAAAAAAAGGAAAACACTAAAACAGAATAGGTTAAAGAAAACTTTTAATTACACACACACACACACACACACACCTAGCACTCTTACCCGTTATGAAGGAAGTTACTCTAGTCTTTTTGTTTATACAGTTTAAACATTTTATTTATATATGTTCTATGTAAGGATTATCTCCACATGGTGTGATGCTTCTGGAGGTATCGCTGTCCTTTCCCCAGTTCTGTCCCCCATGAAACATGAAACATGAAACATGTCCTCCACTACAGTACGAAATGTTATCACTGTTATTTCTTTATATTAACCATTATTCTTCCTTTCCTGCTATTTGCAATTCAAATCCCTTTCTTGTCCCCCCTGCCTCCTTTTCCCTACCACATCCCTAATATGATAGCATGAATTTGTTTGTCAAGTGGCTTTCTTGTGCAGGGTTTTCTTTACTTTAGAGAATCTTTGTGCCAGGCTGTATTGTGAGAAATAATAGAGAGAAGAGGCATTGAAAAGAGCATGAGGCCCAGAGAACTTTGACCACTTTACAGATTGGGTAGCTGAAGGCCTGGGACGGAGACAAGGTCATGGAAGTTTGGTAGATGAGCATAACTATGGTCCTCTGAAGAAATAGGTGGAGTATATTTATTGTCTCTGAGGCCAAGCACATTTTCATACATCTCTGGAACTCAGTGTACCCCAGCCTGATAGAGCTCTGCTCAAGAGCTGTAGCTACCACTAACCACTGCTACTCAAAGTGTGGCCTGAGAACTCTTTTGTTACTGGTCTACAGAAATTGAGAACAAGCATTCAGAAATATTTTTTCAGCAAATGACATTGCTGTGACATCCAAATATGTGATCAGTGAACTCACCTCGTTAACTGTGGTGTAGACCAGTTCAGTTGTCAAGTTCACATGGAGAATTGAATGTGGCATGAGCTGCATTCTAGATGGGAAGGAGGATAAGGACAGATTAAAAATTAAAAAATAAATTAGTCCTGAGCCTCTGTGTGAGAAGTACTACAGCAAACTAAATGCTTTTAAGCATTTTTCTTCCTTCAACTACATTAGACTTTGAAACAGGAAGGAGGAGCAGCAGGGTGTAGGAGAACAATGATTATAGCAGGCATTTAATTGAGCACTCAGTGCTAGGCTCTGTGCTAAGTACTTTACTCATATCAACTAATCTAATTTACACTACTACAATTTCCATACATTATTATTATTATTATTGCTATTATTGAGGCAGGGTCTTGTTCTGTTGCCTAGGCTGGAGTGCAGTAGTACAGTCACTGCTCTCTGTAACCTCAAGCTCTTGTGCTCAAGTGATCCTCCTACCACAGCTTTCTCAGTAGCTAGGACTATAGGTGTACACCACCATTCCCATCTAATTTTTAAAATTTTTGCAGAGATAGGGTCTCCCTATGTTGCCCAGGCTGGTCTCGAGCTCGTGGGTTTAGGCAATCCTCCTGCCTTGGCCTCCCAAAGTGCTGGGATTACAGGTGTGAGCCACTACTCTCAGCCCCATTATTCCATTATTATTTCCATTCCAGATAACTGGGGATCAGGAGACATAAGTAATAACTCTGTGAGTAGACTTCCATCCTGATGGGTAACCAGAGTGAGCCCTATCTCTTCTTCAACTCTTCAAGTTTATAAGGGTCTGTGCTTCTCACTTATCTGGATCCTGGTCCCCACTGATCACTTTGGCTCTCCCTGTCTTGGCCTCTGGCTCTACCTGCCTCTTTCCCTGGCAGATTCCCATGGTTATAGAGAGGTGGGAAAGTCCTATGAGGCTAGAAGGGGGTGGGAAAGCAAGAGGAAAGAGTCCAGACAGGAAAGGAAGCCAGGGAAAGAGCCTAGAGGAGTGAAGGAGAGCTTGGCTGGAGGCCATTCTTTGGGGAAAGAGTTGTAGCAACTGTTGTGGATGGAAAGTGGAAATGTGGGGAAAGTCTTTTTTTTTTTTTTTTTTTTAAACTAAGTGAGGTAATCACTTCCTCTGTTTCTCTACAACCTTAGGAAAAAGTCACAGACCTTTCCATACTTTTGGAGTAAGGTTGGTGTTTTTTTTCCCTGCAAAAATGATCCTGGGTGAGAGCAGGGCAGGGTGCCTGACCACATCTGGATTATATTTGGACAATCAGAGCCCTTAAATCTTGTTCCCAGCTAGTGTAGCCTGGGACTGTTTACCCCAGAGAGGTATGAGCTCTCATAGTTTTCTCTGTTTGGTTTTTTAGGAAGGCTAGGACTGGGGAGGAGCTGGGGATGGGGTCTCCCTGCCTATTTTCTTCCCACAGAGTCACCATGTAGGTGCGTAACAGTGTCCTCCCTCCCTTCTCCACCTGGATATCTGCAAAAGATTACACAGGAGAAGTGTAATTTTTAGCCAGCATTATCATTGCTTAATGCAGACTTTTCAAGGTGGATTTGCACTACATTTGGTATCCTCCTTTGCATTATTTTCCATCGAAACAATTATTTTAATAATTTGTAAAGTGGTCTCATTATTCAAGGATCTGAGGTTAGTGATCCTTAGGAAGAACTGCTAACTGTGAGCCAACTTCTCTTTATCCTCAGGTTCATTTCAATTCAGTGAGTGCTCTGGGGCTCCTCCTACAGCTTCACACAAAGGCATTGGTCGTGTATATTCACATGCCAAATCCTTGCTTTCAGGGGGAAACCTTCTTGTACACAAATCCTCACACATTTGTAGGCAGGTAACAGTACTGATCGTTTTTTACCAGTTTTTCAGGTGGTTTGCTAGGGCTGAGCTGTACTATGTAGAATATTTAGGAGATTTTCCTGAGAGATTCTTTCCCTCCTGAGATGCATAATTTGCAAGCTGGGGAAGACATCAGTCTTTTGTAAGTCTGAGATTTTTCAATTTAAAATGAAATATTTTACTTCTGGGAACTCTTCTCCATGGAATTGTAAAGTGCCCCTGTGTCAATGTGTAATTTATTCCACGAGAGCTTTGTCTTGGGAGCATTGCAGTGGCTGGAAATTAAGAAACTTCTGTTTCAATTCCAACTTCACCCGTGACTTCTGTGTGACCTTAGGGAAATTAGTTAACCTCCTTGGGTTTTATGTGCTTTAAAATGAGGATCAGACTATTACCTCATTGTCTGGACTCAAAGTTCAATAAAGAGCTAAAGCCCAGTGGGATCTCCAGGTGAAGGCTGCTAACACTCTGCTTGTTCTCTGGTGTGGAAGGCCCTTGCTTGGTTCAGAAGGGCACAAGACTAATTCTATCAAGTCTGCAGTCCCTGGGGAGGCCTATTATATACTGACAATACCTTATGTTTGAGAAATGTCATGATTTTTAAAAGGATGTTATATATTTTATTTTCTCATCCATGCTGGGGAAGGAGGCATTTATTATCACTTCAATTATATTGAATCAGTTTAGGGCAGGGGACTCAAAAGAAGTGTTAAGAGTTAATTTGTAGACTCAGTAATATATAGCATAACACATATTCTTCCAAAATCTAGCTTTATGTGTCACAGGATCCTTAGGGTCTTGCTTTTCCATCTGGAAACCTCTGTGGCCAGTGGCCCCTTTGCCTGAGTTTTGCTTGGGCCGGCTGGGCTCATTCTGCCCCCTTGGCCTGGCAGGCTGTGCTTGGTTCATGGTCCTGGCTCAGATACCACACCTGCCAAAGGGCAGGCCAGGTGTGCAGCAGCAAGGGGTGTGTGAGCGAGTGAGCATGTGGTCTGGTCACTGCGCACAGCCAGCCATGCTGGCTGCTATGGCAGGTCAGGCAGCTCCAGGCGCCAGCACAAGCACCAGCTCCATGCAAGGTTGTGGCTGGATCAGATGTACTACAAGTGGCTTCTGCTGTGGGTACTCCTGTCTGGATGAGGGGGATGTGGTGGCACCCAAAAGCTTTGAGGTACCAGGAAATGCGGAGCCTCAGAGAGGGTGTCACAACCCTGGCTTAGGAAGCCCTTGGGTCTGGGCTTCCCAAAGGGTCGCAGCTCTTCTCTCCTTCTCATCGCTTGCAACATGGCAAGCAGTGGGGATGGGGGAGCGTGTTTCAGCCTTGTTTGTGTTACAGCTCTTGAAGTTCCGCCATTCTTGGGTCCTGAGTTCTTGTCCCACGTCCAGAAAGAATGAGGTACATGGACAACTGGAGGGTCAGCAAGACAGAGAGTAGCTTTATTGAGCAACAGAACAGGTCTTAGGAGACCCAAAGTGACTAGCTCCTATCTTCAGGAAGGTCATCTCGGTCATCTTGATGTGTGAGTGTCTGTTTGAGTCTGGGATTTTTATGTCCTCAAAATGGAGGAAGTGTATGCTGATTGGTCCATGGGAGGCCACAGGGGGCCTGGAAAAGCATCATCCAATTGGCCAAACTGTCATCAGTGAAGTTCTTACTCCAGGTGCCCACTTTGCCCAGAACTGGCAGCTTGGCCCCCATACCTGGCCTGAAGGAGAGATTTCACTGGGGACCTTCCTCCTTCTGCCCAGGAACCTGTCTGCCATTAACATGCTGTCCTTGGTGCCCAGGCTGTCCACTTCAAGAGGTGCCCGCAGGCCCATGCTGAGCCACCCTCAGACCCCAGTCCCCCTCCCACGCCTGTTGGTACCGAAAGTCGGGAGGGGGCCAAGTAGGAAGGGGACTGGTGTGTCAGCACCACCCTGAGTGCATGCACACCCGGCCAGGTTATGAGAGCACCCAGGCTCGGCCATAACTTTGCTCCACCCTGGAGTGCGTGTTGGGAGTGGGGAGAGGCCAGGGAGTGGGAGCATGCACTTTCAAGCCTTCAGGGTCAGGGGGCTTCTAGGGCCCCTGAGAGCTCAAGGATGCTAGGGTCTGGAGCCGTGGTTGGGTGGCTGCAGCAGTGCCAGGGAGTGTGGCTCCTGACTCACCAACTTGATAGGGAGGCAGGACTCCTGCCTGTTCCCTGCCCCAATTGGTTCTGAGAAGTATGCAGCCCCAGAGGCATCTCCCCCACAGCAGCCAGCATCCTCACAGCCAGCATCACATGGAAAGGTATTTCCTTCGGCAATATTTACACTTGTAATATGAATTACACTTTGGAAGTACGCTACCTCTAGAATCAGAGTGACTGGATTTATTTTTTTGTTTTAAACTTTTTAGGAATAATGAGAAAATATTTTATTGTCTTTGAAACATTGGAGAACAATTCATAGAGGTGAGTGATAGCCAAACTACTCAGTGTTTCTGTATCTTGGTTTCTTTCGTTTCCAAATACTATAATTATTTACTCATCACCTACTAGAAAGAGCATGAACTTCAGAGACAGTTAATCTTTTTTTTTAATTTCTAGCTTTTATATTAAGTTTAGGGGTACATGTGCAGGATGTGCAGGTTTGTTACATAGTTAAATGTGTAGCATGGCGATTAGCTGCACAGATTATCACATCACCTAGGTATTAACCCGGCTTCGATTAACTATTCTTGCTGATGCTCTCCTCCTCCCACTCCCCATCCTCCGCCAGGCCTCAGTGTGTATTGTTCCCCGAGATGTGTCCATGTGTTCTCATCATTCAGCTCTCACTTATAAGTGAGAACATGTGGTATGGTTTTCTCTTCCTGCATTAGTTTGCTGAGGATAATAGCTTCCAGCTCCATCCACATCCCTGCAAAGGACATTATCTTGTTCCTTTTTATGGCTGCATAGTATTCCATGGTGTATATGTACCACATTTTATTTATTCAGTCTATCTTTTTTTTTTTTTTTGAGACGGAGTCTCACTCTCACCCAGGCTCGAGTACAGTTGCATGATCTTGGCTCACTGCAACCTCTGCCTTCCAGGTTCAAGCATTTCTCCTGCCTCAGCTTCCTGGGTGGCTGGAACTAAAGACATGTGCCACCATACCCGGCTACTTTTTGTATTTTTAGTAGAGAAGAGCTTTCACCATGTTGGCCAAGCTGGTCTTAAACACTCAATCTCAGGTTATCCACCTGCCTTGGAGTCCCAAAGTGGTGGAATTACAGGCATGAGCCATGGTGCCTGGCCCTCCAGTCTATCATTGATGGACATTTAGGTTGATTCTATGTCATTGCTATTGTGAATAGTGTTGCAGTGAACATATGTGTGCATGTAGCTTTGTAATAGAATGATTTATATTCCTTTGAGTATATTCCCAGTAATGGGATTGCTGGGTTAAATGGTATTTCTGCCTCTCGATCTTTGCAGAATCACCACACTGTCTTCCACAGTGATTGAACTAATTTACACTCCCACCACCAGTGTAAGAGTGTTCCTATTTCTCCACAACCTCGTCAGCATCTGTTGTTTTTTGACTTCTTAATAATAGTCATTCTGACTGGTTTTAGATGGTATCTCATGGTGGTTTTGAGTTGCATTTCTCTAATGATCAGTGATGTTGAGCTTTTTAAAATATGTTTGTTGGCTGCATGTCTTCTTTTGAGAAATGTCTGTTCATGTCTTTTGCCCACTTTTTAATGGGGTTGTTTTTATGTTGTAAATTTGTTTAAGTTCCTTGTAGATACTGGATATTAGACCTTTGTCAGCTGGATTAATTGTCCATGTCCTTTGCCACTTTTTAGTGGGGTTGTTTTTATCTTGTAGATTTAAGTTCCTTGTAGATACTGGATATTAGACCTTTGTCAGCTGGATTAATTGTCCATGTCCTTTGCCACTTTTTAGTGGGGTTGTTTTTATCTTGTAGATTTAAGTTCCTTGTAGATGCTGCATATTAGACCTTTGTCAAATGGATTAACTGCAAAAATTTTCTCCCATTCTGTAGGTTGTCTATTCACTCTGATGATAGTTTCTTTTGCTGTGCAGAGAAGCTCTTTAGTTTAATTAGACTCCATTTGTCATTTTTTGCTTTTGTTGCAGTTGCCTTTGTTGTCTTCATCATGAAATCTTTGAGACTGACTGGATTTAAATCTTGTCTTTCACTCAATGAGGACTGTTAGTCAAGTTACTTAGCTTCTGTAAGTCTCATTTCATTTGTAAAATGAAGATAATAAAAGTACTCATTTCATAGTATCATTTTGAGGATTAAATGAAATAACATATATTTATTTATATATATATATGACATGCCTAGTACATAGCCTATTATACAGTAAATCCCAAATTATTATGTTTTAATGACATTTTATTTTCTGGTTGTTAATATATGGTCAAATTATCCTTCTTTTAAGTATACACTTTAAAATGTATAACACATCAGTCTTTTTATAAATCAGAAATGAACAAAGAAGAAAATATAAAAATGACTTGTAATCTTCCTATTCAATAATCTCTGTTGATAGTTTTAAAAACAAGCACATTTGTAAAATTAGAAATGTCAAATAGTAGAGAACGATATTATATGGAAAGTGGGAAATAATCTTATTAATCAGTTATGATTATTCCCACAAAAAGATGCACATTCCCACATATAGGGACCTACTTTCTTTTCTTTTTCACACATAAGGTATTATACCAGTGATAGTATTCTGCATTTGCTTTTCTGCACTTTCATATCTGGGAGCTTGTTCTAAAAATAGATCTAATTAATTCTCTTTAATATCCCCCTAGTATTCCATCACAGAGACATGTCATAATGTATTTATCCTTTTAGCTATTGATGGACACTGGGTTGTTTTTATTTTTGGTTAGTTTGTTTGTAATTTAATTATGCTTCAGCAAATATCCCTATACATATGTTTTGGAGAATTTTTGTAAGTGTATTAGGAAGATAAATTTCTAGCAGTGGACTTGCTGACTCATGCATTTTAGCTGACATGCTCTTGTATGTTCTGAGTATTCTCTAAGTTCAATCATTTACAAGATTAAACAATGGCATCATATGATATACATTTTTGAGGAGCATAGTTCATTTTCTCTTTCTTGTTTTGATTTTGTTATGAGTGAGGCTGATCATCTTTTTCTTTATTTGGTGGGTATTTGTACTTTTTTCCCACTGCAAACTGCATGTTTATAGACCTTGCTCATTTTCTAGTGGGTTATTCATCTTTTTCTTGTTAATTTTTATTACCTTTTAAAAAATAAGTATGTGGTTTAAAGAGATATATTTAATCATGTACACTTTTAATTACACATTGGGATTAAAAAAATTGGTCCAGCATGGTGGCTCACGCCTGTAATCCCAGCACTTTGGGAGGCCGAGGTGGGCAGATCACCTGAGGTCGGGAGTCTGAGTCCAGCCTGACCAACATGAAGAAGCCCTGTCTCTACTAAAAATACAAAAATTAGCAGGGTGTGGTGGTGCATGCCTGTAATCCCAGCTACTCGGAAGGCTGAGGCAGGAGAATCACTTGGACCTGGGAGACAGAGGTTGCAGTGAGTCGAGATCATGCCATTGCACTTCAGCCTGGGCAAAAAGAGCAAAACTCCATCTCAAAAAAAAATTTTTTTTTTTTTTTTTTTTTTTTTTTTTTTTTGCTTAGGAGTTAGAGTAGAGGCAAAATTGTGTTTACAGGCCCAGCATGTATTTTCCCTTCTACAGATAGCACCCAGATTTTCCTTTTGGGTAGCAGCCATTTTTCCTTCATCCATTTTGGATGTACTTAGGCCTGGACACATGACCTAGACTTGTCCACTAAAGCTGTGCATCCACAGATAGATATGTGACCCGTACTTGTCCAATGGGAGCCATTCCTGTGACTTTGCTGAATCCATTTGAAAAGAAGTACTCTCTCCTTTCCTTACCCCTCCCCACTGCAGTTGCTGAGAAGGATATATAGGATATTGTCAAAAATACTGTATACAGCTGAGTGCAGTGGCTCACACCTGTAATCCCAACACCTTGGGAGACTGAGGTGGGAGGATTGCTTGAGCCCAGAAGTTTGAGACTAACCTGGGAAACATGGTGAGACTCTGTCTCTACAAAAAATAGAAAAACAAAAAAAGAGCTAAACATAGTAGCAAGTGCCTGTAGTCCCATCTACTTGGCAGGCTGAGGCAGGAGGATCCCTTGAGCACAGGAGGTTGGGGCTTCAGTGAGCCATGATTGGCCCACTGTACTTCAGCCTAGAGACAAAGTGAGACCCCGTCTCAAAAAAAAGAGGAAAGGCTGGGCACGGTGTAATCTCCAGCACTTTGGGAGGCCAAGGTGGGCAGATCACCTGAGGTCAGGAGTTCGAGACCAGCCTGGCCAACATGGCAAAACTCTGTCTCTACCAAAGATACAAAAATTAGCCGGGTATGATAGTGCATGCCTGTAATCCCAGCTACCTGGGAGGCTGAGGCAGGATAACTGCTTGAACCTGGAGGCAGAGGTTGTAGTGAGCTGAGATTGTGCCACTGCACTCCAGCCTGGACAACAGAGCAAGACTCCATCTCAAAACAAAAACAAAAACAAAAAAAGCAAAGAAAATACAGTACAGTGGAACCTCAAGTCAGAAAGGAAGTAGAAGCAGAGGTATAGAGGAAGCCAAGTGTATAATAAAAAATGTCCTGTCTAATACCATGGGCCGTATTAGATGAAGTGGGCTTGATCTGGAAGTTAGATGTGACAGGATGAGATGAAGGTGAGCAAGGCATGTGGAAGAAATCCTGCTGGGGTGACTTGAAATCCAAACGAATCCCAGCAGAGCCGTGAATGCCAGGCAACAGTTTATTCAAGAAAGGGAAATGGTGTTTTGACAAGTTGCACTATATGACCTCTATATTCCGAAACAACCAAGTCTTTTTTGTCTATTGCCTGAAATACATTTTCTTTAATGAAAATATCATACTGTACATGCCATAGTATATTTCAATTAAAAATATCTATATACATTTCTTTAAACATATAATCATTGTAAGATAGATCACATGACGATATCCCCAAATTTCAATATTTGTTTCTCATGGGTTTACTTTTATTATTTTCCTTATACTTTTCTCTGTTTCCAAATAGAGAAGGGTACCGTACTTATACATTTTTTATGATTAGGTAAATACATAAATTTCACTGAAGCACTACAGGATTTTTTTTCCTCTAATGTGTGTAGTATGTTTTTGTGTGTGTTAAATAAGAGCTAAACTTTGGTGAACAGGCAAAATAGCCCCACTTTAAACAAAATTTACAAAATTTACTGCTTATGTTTAGCAGATAAAATAAACAAATTGGATTCTGCTTTGGTCTGAAATGGTCCACATTTAAAAAAATTATTTTTGGGTAAATATTAGATTTATGAATTCAATTCAAGTTCTTTTGCTCTGTCATGTTATTAATCCCAATAAAGCATTATTTGAAAGTATTTAGACAATGGTATCTAAAGTGAATCTTTTGATGAAATCACTGTGATTTTTAACTAGAGATATTTGTTAACTGAAGCTATAGCAAAGATAGTTTACTGGTATGTTAAAATATCTTAGTAAGTTGTGGTTTTTAAGATTTTTATTATATTTATTTTAAATAATTTTAACCTATATTTTAGATTCAGGAGGTATTTATGTGGGTTAGTTACTGGGTTATATTATGTGATGCTGAGGTTTTGGATACAATTGATCCTGTCACCCAGTACCCAATAGTTTTTCAAACTTTGCCCTCTTCCTTCCTGCCTCCTACTAGTAGTCATCAGTGTCTATTATTCCTATGTTTATGTCCATGAAAACCCATTGTTTAGCTGCCACTTATAAGTGAGAACATGCAGTATTTGGTTTTCTGTTCCTGCATTAATTCACTTAGGATACTGGTCTCCAGCTGCATTCATGCTGCTGCAAAGGGCATAATTTTATTCTTTTCTGTGGGTGTAGCATTCCATGATGTATACTTATCACATTTTCTTTATCCAATCCGCCACTGATGGGCACCTAGGTTGATTCCATGTCTTTGCCATTGTGAATAGCAACGAGAATAGACTACAGTCTCTAGTCTAAGTAAGGAACAAACTTCTTGTATATGTGATTCAATGTGCATGAGTCTTTTTATTGGTAAAGTCACACACAGTGATAGCTACAGAAGCATTTGAAATGAAGGATGTCCCTTATTTCTCTGTCTCTCATTCTTTCTTGCCTTCCTTTTCTGTACTAATTAGGACTCTGGGATTTGGATGTCACCAAATATCAGAGGGTAAGGTCCTACTGCATTACATGTATTTTAATAAGTAGGGTTCAAGATTTAAAATATATAAAGCCAGGACTTCAGACTACAATTTCTTTTTTTTTTCTTCAACTTATATTTTAAATTCCAGGGTACATGTGCAGGATGTGCAGGTCTGTTACATAGGTAAACGTGTGCCTTGATGGTTTGCTGCACAGATCAACCCATCACCTAGGTATTAAACCCTTAACTATTCTTCCTTATGCTCCCCCTCCCCCCACTCCCCATCTGATGGGCCCCAGTGTGTGTTGCTCCCCCTGTGTGTGTCCATGTGTTTGAATCATTCAGCTCCCACTTATAAGTGAGAACATTTGGTGTTTGATTTTCTTTTCCTGCATTAATTTGCTGAGGACAATGGCTACTAGCATCACTCATGTCCTGCAAAGGACATGATCTCATTTCTTTTTCTGGCTGCATAGTATTCCATGGTGTGTATGTACTACATTTCTTTTATCCAGTCTATCATTAATGGACATTTAGGTTAATTCCATGTCTTTGCTATTGTGAGTAGTACTGCAATGAGCATACGCATGCATGCATCTTTATGAAAGAATAATTTGTATTCCTTTGGGGATGTACACGGTAATGGAATTGCTGGGTCACATGGTACTTCTGCTTGTAGATCTTTGAGGAATTGCCACACTGTCTTCCACAATGGTTGAACTAATTTACACTCCCACCACCAGTGTAAAAGTGTTTCTATTTCTCCACAACCTCATCAGCATTTGTTGCTTTATGACTTTTTAATAATAGCCATTCTGACTGGTGTTAGATGGTATCTCATTGTGGTTTTAAATTGCATTTCTCTAATGATCAGTTATGTTGAGCTTTTTAAAATATGTTTGTTGACTGCATGAATGTCTTCTTTTGAGAAATGTCTGTTCATGTCCTTTGCCCACATTTTAATGGGGTTGTTTGTTTTTATCTTGTAAATTTGTTTAAGTTCCTTGTAGATACTGGATATTAGACCTTTGTTAGATGGATTAATTGCAAAATTTTTCTCCCATTCTGTAGGTTGTCTGTTTACTCTCATGATAGTTTCTTTTGGTGTGCAGAAGCTCTTTAGTTTAATTAGATCCCATTTGTCAATTTTTGCTTTTGTTGCAATTACTTTTGGCATTTTCATCATGAAATCTTTGCCTGTCCCTGTGTCCCAAATGGTATTGCCTAGATTTTCTTCTAGGGTTTTTACAGGCTTAGGTTTTACATTTAAGTCTTCTGTCCATCTTGAGTTAATTTTTTTGTATAAGGTAAAAGAATGGGGGTCGTTTTGATTTTCTCCATATGGCTAGCCAGTTTTCCCAGAACCATTTTTTAAATAAGGAATCCTTTCCCAATTGCTTGTTTTTGTCAAGTTTGTCAAAGATCAGATAGTTGTAGGTGTGTAGTCTTATTCCTGAGTCCTCTATTCTGTTCCATTGGTTTATGTGTCTGTTTTTGTACCAGTACCTTGCTGTTTTGGTTACTGTAGCCTTGTAGTATAGTTTGAAGATGGGTAGCATGATGCTGCCAGCTTTGTTCTTTTTGCTTAGGATTGTCTTTGCTATTTGGGCTCTATTTTGATTCTATTTGAATTTTAAAATTGTTTATTCTAATTCTTTGAAGAATATCAATGGTAGTTTAATCGGAATAGCATTGAATCTATAAATTACTTTGGGGATTATAGCCATTTTCATGATATCCAAGAGCATGGAATATTTTTCCATTTGTTTGTGTCCTCTCTGATTTCCTTGAGCAGTGGTTTGTAGTTCTCCTTGAAGAGTTCCTTCACTTCCCTTGTTCACTGTATTCCCAGGTATTTTATTCTGTTTGTAGCCTGAATGGGAGTTCATTCATGATTTAACTCTCTGCTTGCTTGTTTTTGGTGTATAGGAATGGTAGGAACTGTTGCACATTGATTTGTATCCTGAAACTTCGCTGAAGTTGCTTATCATCTTAAGAAGCTTTTGGGCTGAGATGATGGGGTTTTCTAGATATAGGCTCATGTTATCTGCAAAAAAAGCTAATTTCTCTTCCTCTCTTCCTATTTGAATATGCTTTATTTCTTTCTCTTGCCTGACTGCCCTGGTCAGAGCTTTCAATACTATGTTAAGCAGGAGTGGTGAGAGAGGGCATCCTTGTGTTTTGTTGGTTTTCAAGGTGAATGCTCCGGCTTCTGCCCATTCAGTATGATATTAGCTGTGGGTTTGTCATAAATGGCTCTTATGATTTTGAGATATGTTCCTTCAATATATAGTCTACTGAGAATTTTTAACATGAAGGGATGTTGATTTTATACAAGGCCGTTTCTGCATCTATTGAGATAATCATGATGTTTTTGTCTTTAGTTTTGTTTATGTGATGAATTACATTTATTGATTTGTGTATGTTGAATCAACCTTGCATCTCGGGGATGAAGGCAGCTTGATCATGGTGGATAAGCTTTTTGATGTGCTTGCTGGATTCAATTTGCCAGTATTTTATTGAAGATTTTTGTGTTGATGTTTATCAGGGGTATTGACCTGAAGTTTTCTATTTTTTGTTGTGTCTCTGTAAGGTTTTGATATCAGGATGATTCTGGCCTCCTAAAATTAGTTGCAGAGGAGTATCTCCTTTTCAATTGTTTGGAATTATTTCAGTAGAAATGGTTCCAGCTCTTCTTTGTACTTCTGGTAGAATTTATCTGTAAATCTGTCTGGTCCTGGGTTTTTTTTTGGTTGATAGGCTATTTATTACTGACTGAATTTCAGAACTCATTATTGGTCTATTCAGGGATTCAATTTCTTCTGACTCAGTCTTGGGACAGTGTGTGTGTCCAGGAATTTATCTATTTCTTCTAGGTTTTCTAGTTTATGTGCATAGAAGTGTTTATAGTATTCTCTAGTAGTTGGTTGTATTTCTGTGGGGTCAGTGATATTCCCCTTATCTTTTCTGATTGTGTCTATTTGATTCTTCTCTCTATCTCCTTCAGTTCAACTCTGATCTTGGTCATTTCTTGTCTTCTGCTAGCTTTGGGGTTTGTTTGCTCTTGGTTTTCTAGTTCTTTTAGTTGTGATGTTAGGTTGCTGATTTGAGATCTTTCTTCCTTTTTCATGTGGGTATCTAGTGCAATAAATTTCCCTCTTGACACTGCTTTAGCTGCATCCCAGAAATTCTGGTATGTTGTCTCTTTGTTCTCATTAGTTTCAAAGAACTTCTTGATTTCTGCCTTAATTTCATTATTTACCTAGGAGTCATTCAGGAGCAGGTTGTTCAATTTTCATGCAGTTCAGTGGTTTCGAGTGAGTTCTTTTCTTCTCTTTTCTTTTCTTTTCTTTTCTTTTCTTTTCTTTCCTTTTGAGATGGAGTCTCACTCTGTCACCCAGTCTGGGGTTTAGTGGCGTAATTTCGGCTCACTGCAAACTCTGCCTCCTGGGTTCAGGTGATTCTCATGCCTCAGCCCCCTGAGTAGCTGGGAATACAGCCATGCACCACCCTGGCCGGCTAATTTTTTTCGTTTGTATTTTTAGTATAGACTTTTTGAGTTCTAATTTGATTGCACTGTCATGTGAGAGACTGTTATGATTTCAGTTCTTTTGCATTTGCTGAGGAGTGTTTTACTTCCGATTATGTGATCAATTTTAGAGTAAGTACCATGTGGCAATGAGAAGAATGGTTATTCTGTTGTTTTTGGGTGGAGATTTTTGTAGATATGTATCAGGTCTGCTTGATACAGAGCAGAGTTCAGGTCCTGAATATCTTTGTTATTTTTCTGTTTTGATAATCTGTCTAATATCATCGGTGGGGTGTTAAAGTCTCCCAATATTATTGTGTGGGAGTCTAAGTCTCTTTGTAGGTCTCTAACAACTTGCTTTATGAATCTAGGTGCTCCTGTATTGCATGCCTATATATTTAGGATAGTTAGCTCTTTTTGTTGAATTGAACACTTTACCATTATGTAATGCCCTTCTTTGTCTGTTTTGATCTTTGTTGGTTTAAAGTCTGTTTTGTCAGAAACTAGGGTTGTGACCCCAGCTTTTTTCTGTCTTCCATTTGCTTGGTAAATTTTCCTCCATCCCTTTATTTTGAGCGTATGTGTGTCTTTGCACATGAGATGAGTCGCTTGAAGACAGCATGCTGATGGGTCTTGACTCTTTTTTTTTTTTTTTTTTTAATGTGACAGAGTCTCACTTGGTCACCCAGGCTGGAGTGCAGTGGTGCGACCTTGGCTCACTGCAAGCTCCACCTCCTGGGTTCATGCCATTCTCCAGCCTCAGCCTCCTGAGTAGCTGGGACTACAGGCGCCCACCCCCACGCCTGGCTAATTTTGTTTTTGTATGTTTTTTAGTAGAGACGGGGTTTCACCGTGTTAGCCAGGATGGTCTTGATCTCCTGACCTTGTGATCTGCCCACCTCAGCCTCCCAAAGTGCTGGGATTACAGGAGTGAGCCACCATGCCTGGCCGGGTCTTGACTCTTTATCCATCTTGCCATTCTATGTCTTTTAACTGGGGCATTTAGACTATTTATGTTTAAGGTTAGTATTATTATGTATGGATATGATCCTGTCATGATAATGTTAACTGGTTATTTTGCAGACTTGTTTATGTGATTGCTTCATAGTGTTGCTGGTCTGTGTACTTCAGTGTGCTTTTCCAGTGACTGGTACCAGTTTTTCCTTTTTATATTTAGTGCTTCCTTCAGGAGCTCTTATAAGGCAGACCTGGTGGTGGTGAATTCCCTCAGCATTTGCTTGTCTGAAAAGAAACTTAGTTCTCTTTCACTTATGAAGCTTAGTTTGGCTGGATGTGAAATTCTGGGTTGCAATTTTTTTTTAAAACAGTGTTTAATATTGACTCCCAATCTCTTCTGGCTTATAGGGTTTCTTCTGATAGGTTCACTGTTAGTCTGATGGTCTTCTCTTTGCAGGTGATCTGGCCTTTCTCTCTGGCTGCCCTTAACATTTTTTCTTTCATTTTGACCTTGGAGAATCTGACGATTATGGATCTTGGGGTTGATCTTCTTGTGGAGTATATCACTGGAGTTCTCTGGATTTCCTGAATTTGAATGTTGGCCTGTCTTGCTAGGTTGAGGAAGTGCTCCTGGATGATATCCTGAAGTATGTTTTCCAACTTGGTTCCATTCTCACCATCTCTTTCAGGTACTCCAATCAATTGTAAATTTGGTCTTTTTACATAATCCCATATTTCTTGGAACTTTTGTTTGTTTCTTTTTATTCAGTTTTCTCTGTTTTGTCTGCCTGTCTTATTTCAGAAAGATAGTCTTCAAGCTCTGAGATTCTTTCCTCCACTTGGTCTGTTCTGCTGTTGATACTTGTGATTGCATTGTGAACTTCTCGTGTTGTGATTGCATAACTCCATCAGGTCAGTTATGCTCCTCTCTAAACTGGATATTCTGGTTGTTAGCTCCTGTATTTTTATCGTGATTCTTAGCTTCTTTGCATTGGGTTAGGAAATGCTGTCTTAGCTCAGCGAAGTTCATTATTACCCACCTTCTGAAGCCTACTTCTGTCATTTTAGCTATCTCAGCCTCAGCCCAGTTCTGTGCCCTTGATTGAGAGGTGTTGTAGTCATTTGGAGGAGAAATGGCACTTTGGTTTTTTGAGTTTTTAGCATTTTTGCATTGATTTTTTTCTCATCTTTGTGGGCTTAACAGTCTTCAATTTTTGAGGTTGCTGACCATTGAATGGGGTTTTTGTGGGGTCTTTTTTGTTGATGTTTTTGTTGTTGCTTCTGTTTGTTTTTCTTTTAGCAGTCAGGCCAGTCTTCCATAAGACTGCTGCAGTTTGCTCGGGGTCCACTCCAGACCTCAGTTTCCTTGGTTGTGCCCATACCTGGAGGTGTCAGCAGTGAAGGCTGTGAAACAACAAAGATGGCAACCTGCTCATTCCTCTGGGAACTCTGTCCCAGTGGGGCACAGACCTGATGCTTCCCGCATGCTCATGTAGGAGTTATCTTGAGACCCCTATTGGGAGGTCTTACCCAGTCAGGAGGAATGGAATCGGGGACCCACTTAAAGAAGCAGTCTGACTGTCAGCCCCTTGGCAGAGTGGTTGCACTGTGCTGGGGGAAATCTGCCTCATTCAGACCTCTTAGACTCTAAAGCCAGCAGGCTAGACAGAGTACAATTTCATAATGCTGCTTACTTTTGGCATTGAGCACCAGTTTATGATCATATTCCTTTTGGAAAGCCAGAAGTTCAACTTTCAATGAGAAGAGTTAAGTGGCAAAAATGTGTAAGATAAACTCATAAAACTGAACTTTAAAGCAATAATTAGCTAAGTGAAAAAGCATACAATTAGCTCATAGTAAGTAAAGCTAGTAATTTATATATCCTTAATTTTTTTTTTTAACAGTGTGGTAGTAGCAGGAGTGACAGATCAGCACAGTTCAAACCATGTAATAAAACCAGCCATACTGATTAAAGGGTAAAGTTTACTAAATGTAGATCAAAATGATTTTCTTTTTTCAGGATAAACTCATTAGAAAAGTCAGACTTGAACCATATGGGTTACATTCAGACCAATAAGCCATGGACTAAATTAAAAGAGAAGGGCTTCAGTGCCCTATCTCCTTTGGGTAGCTTGAATGTAAATGTGAATGGACATTTGAATGTGAGATGAGGCTGAGGATCAAGGATTCATTGTCTTTTGTAAGTTCATCTAATTTGACGAAAGTTATTGTCCCAAACTTCCCTTTCTCCCTTTCCCTCATTTTTCCATGGCTAAAAATGACTACATCTGGCATTACAGTATTTGGCATGAAGTGTTTTAAATGCATGAATTTTCTAGACAGATTTGGTACGAAAACATTTATATTTTAATTACGTTTTTCTTTTTCTATTCCAATAGGGATTTGGGGGAACAGGTGATGTTTGATTACATGAATAAGTTCTTTAATGGTGATTTCTGAGATTTCTGTGCACCCATCACCCGAGTAGTATACACTATACCCAATATGTAGTCTTTTATCCCTTGCCACCTCCAACCATTCACCCGAGTCCCCAAAGTCCACTGTTTCATCCTTATGCCTTTGCATCCTCATAGCTTAGCTCCCACATATGAGTGAGAACATACGATGTTTGATTTTCCATTCCTGAGTAACTTCATTTAAATGAGTAGTCACCAATTCCATCCAGATTGCTGCAAATGCCTTTATTTTATTCCTTCTTATGGCTGAGTAGTATTAATATATATACTTCATTTTCTTTATCAACTCATTGATTGATGGGCATTTGGGCAGTTCCATATTTTTGTAATTGTGCTGTTATAAACATGCATATGCAAGTATCTTTTTTCATATAATGACTTCTTTTCCTCTGGATAGATACCTAGTAGTAGGATTGCTGAATCAAATGGTAGATCTACTTTTAGTTCTCTTTTTTTTTTGTAGGATTTTTTTTTGTTATTATTATGCTTTAAGTTCTGGGGTACATGTGCAGAAGGTGCCGTTTTGTTATATAAGTATACACATGCCATGGTGGTTTGCTGTACCCATCAACCTGTCACCTACATTAGGTATTTCTCCCAATGTTATCCCTCTCCTAGCTCCCTAACCGCCCCCCACAGGCCCCAGTGTGTGATGTTTCCCTCCCTATGTTCATGTGTTCTTGTTGTTCAACTCCCATTTATGAGTGAGAACATGCGGTGTTTGGTTTTCTGTTCTTGTGATAGTTTGCTGAGAATGATGGTTTCCAGCTTCACCCATGTCCCTGCAAAGGACATGAACTCATCCTTTTTTATGGCTGCATAGTATTCCATGATGTATATGTGCCACGTTTTCTTTATTCAGTCTATTATTGATGGACATTTGGGTTGGTTCCAAGTCATTGCTATTGTGAATAGTTGCGCCAGTTAGAATGGCGATCATTAAAAAGAAACAACAGATGCTGGAGAGGATGTGGAGAAATGGGAATGCTTTTACACTGTTGGTGGGAGTGTAAGCTAGTTCAACCATTGTGGAAGACAGTGTGGCAATTTCTCAAAGATCTAGAACTAGAAATACCATTTGACCCAGCAATCCCATTACTGGGTATATACCCGAAGGATTGTAAATCATTCTACCATAAAGACACATGCACATGTATGTTTATTGTGGCACTTTTAGTTCTTTAAGGAATCTCCACACTGTTTTCCATAGTGGTTGTACTAGTTTACATTCCAATAAACAGTGTAAATGTGTTCCCTTTTCACTGCATCTACGCCAACATCTATTATTTTTGATTATAGCCTTTCTTGCAGGAGTGAAGTGGTATTGCATTGTGGTTTTGATTTTCATTTTCCTGATAATTAGTGATGTTCAGCATTTTTCCATATGCTTGTTGTTCATTTGTATATCTTTGTTTGAGAATCGTCTATTCATATCCTTAGCCCACTTTTTGATGGGATTGTTTTTTTCTTGCTGATTTGAGTTCTTTGTAGATTCTGGGTATTAGTCCTTTGTTGGATGTATAGATTGTGAAGATTTCCTCCCGCTCTGTCAGTTGACTGTTAACTCTGCTGATTATTTATTTTGCTGTGCAGGTTTTCATTTGAATTAAGTCCCATATATTTATCTTTGTTTTTGTTGCATTTGCTTTGGGTTCTTGATCATGAAGTAGTTGCCTAAGCCAAGGTCTAGAAGTGTTTTTCTGATGTTATCTTCTAGAATCTTTATGGTTTCAGTCTTAGATTTAAGTGTTTTCATATAAGGTGAGGAGTGAGGATCCAGTTTCATTCTTCTACATGTGGCTTTCCAATGATCTCAGCTCCATTTGTTGAATAGGGTGTCCTTTCTCCACTTTATGTTTTTGTTTGCTTTTTCAAAAATTAGTTGGATGTAAATATTGGCTTTATTTCTGGGTTTTCTATCTGTTCCATTGGTCTATGTGCCTGTTTTTGTACCAGTACCATGCTGTTGGTGATTATAGCCTTATAGTATAGGTTGAAGTTGGGAACTGTGATGCCTCCAGATTTGTTCTTCTTGGTTAGTATTGCTTTGGCTATATGGGACCTGTTTTGGTTCCATATGAATTTTAGGATTGTTTTTTCTAGTTCTGTGAAGAATGATGATGGTATTTTTATGGGAATTGCCTTGAATTTGTAGATTGCTTTTGGCTGTATGGTCATTTTCACAATATTGATTCTACTCAGCCATGAGCATGGGATGTGTTTTCATTTGTTTGTGTCGTCTATGATTTCTTTCAGTAACGTTTTGTAGTTTTCCTTGTAGAGGTCTTTCATGTCCTTAGGTATATTCCTAAGTATTTTATTTTATTTTTGCAGCCATTGTGAAAGGGGTTGAGTTCTTTATTTGATTCTCAGCATGGTTGCTGTTGGTGTATAGCAGAGCTACTGATTTGTGTACATTAACTTTGTATCCTGAAACTTTGCTGAATTTATTCACAGCTCTAGGAGCTGTTTGCATGTGTCTTTAGGGTTTTCTAGGCATAGAATCATATAATCAGCAAACAGTGACAGTTTGACTTTCTCTTCACTGATTTGGGTGCCGTTAATTTTTTTCTCTTGTCTGATTGCTTTGGCTAGGACTTCCAGTACTATGTTGAATAGAAGAGGTAAAAGTGGGCATGCTCGTCTTGTTGCAGTTCTTAGGGGAAATGCTTTCAACTTTTCTCTGTTCAATATAGTGTTGGCTGTGGGTTTGTCATAGATGGCTTTTATTACCTTAAGTTATGTCCCTTCTATACCAGTTTTACTGAGGGTTTTAATCATAAAGAGATGGTGAATTTTGTCAAATGCTTTTTCTGTGTCTATTGAGATGATCATGTGATTTTTGTTTTTAATTCTGTTTATGTGGCATACCATATTTACTGACTTATGTGTGTTAAACAATCCCTACATCCCTGGTATGAAACCCACTTAATCAGGTGGATTATCTTTTTGATATGCTGTTGGATTCAGTTAGCTAGTATTTTGCTGATGATTTTTGCATCCTATGCTCATCAAGGATAATGGTCTGTAGTTTTCATTTGTGTATTATGTCCTTCCCTAGTTTTGGTATAAGGGTGATACTGGCTTCATAGAATGATTTAGGGAGGAGTCCTTCTTTCCCTATCTTTTGGAATAGTGTCAATAGGATTGGTACCACTTCTTCTTTGACTGCCTGTTAGAATTCAGCTGTGAATCTGTCTGGTCCTGGCCTTTTTTGTTGTTGGTAGTTTTTAAATTACCATTTCAATCCCGCTATTTGTTATCAGTCTGCTCGAAGATTCTACATCTTCCTGGCTTACTCTGGAAGGGTCGTATATTTTCACAAATTTATCTGTCTTCTCTAGGTTTTCTGGTATGTATGTAAAGGTATTCTTAGTAGCCCTGAATAACCTTCTGTATTTCTGTGGTATCAGTTGTAATATTTCCCCATTTTGTTTTTATTTGAGCTTATTTGGATCTTCTCTCTTCTTTTCTTCATTAATCTTGCTAGTGGTCTATCAATTTTATTTGTCTTTTCAAAGAACCACCTTTTTGTTTCATTTATTTTTTGTATTATTTTGTTTTAATTTCATTTACTTCTGCTCTGATCTTTGTTATTTTTTTCTTCTGCTAGGTTTGGGTTTAGATTGTTCTTGTTTCTCCATTTCCATGAGGTATGACCTTAGATTGTCTCTTTATGCTCTTTCAGACTTTTTAATGTGGGCATTTAATTAATGCTATGAACTTTCCTCTTAACACTGCTTTTGCTGTATCCCAGTGGGTTTAATAGGTTGTGCCACTATTATTACTCAGTTCAAAAAACTTTCAAATTCCCATCTTGATTTCATCGTTTACCTCATGGTCATTCAGGAGCAGGTTATTTGATTTCCATGTATTTGTATAGTTTTGAAGATTCCTTTTGGAGTTGATTTCCAATTTTATTTCACTGTCATTGGAGAGAGTACTTGATATAATTTTGATTTTTTAAATTTTTTGAGACTCATTTTGTGGCCTATCATATGGTCTATCTTGAAGAATGTTCCATGTGCTGATGAATAGAATGTATATTCTGCAGTTGTTGGGTAGAATGTTCTATCAATATCTGTTTAGTCCATTTGTTGCAGGGTATAGTTTAACTCCATTTTGTTTGCTGACTTTCTGTCCTGATGACCTGTCTAATGCTGTCAGTAGAGTATTAAAGTACCCACTATTATTGTGTTGCCATCTATCTCATCTCTTAGGTCTAGTAGTAATTTTTTTTATAAATTTGAGAGCTCCAGTGTTAGGTGGGTATATATTTAGAATTTTGGTATTTTTCTCTTGGACAAGCTTTTTATCATTATATAGTGTCCCTCTTTGTCTTTTTTAACTGCTGTTGCTTTTTAAAAATTGTACTTTAAGTTCTAGGGTACATGTGCACAACATGCAGGTTTGTTACAACACAACGTGCTGTGTTGGTTTGCTGCACCCGTTAACTCGTCACTTACATTAGGTATTTCTCCTAATGCTATCCCTCCCCCATCCCACCACCCCACGACAGGCTCCGGTGTGTGATGTTCCCCACCCTGTGTCCAAGTGTTCTAATTGTTCAATTCCCAACTATGAGTGAGAACATGCAGTGTTTGGTTTTCTGTCCTTGTGATAGTTTGCTGAGAATGATGGTTGCCAGCTTCATCCATGTCCCTACAAAGGACATAAACTCATCCTTTTTAATGGCTGCATAGTATTCCATGGTGTATATGTGCCACATTTTCTTAATCCATTCTATCATTGATAGACATTTGGGTTGGTTCCAAGTCTTTGCTGTTGTGAATAGTGCCACAGTAAACATACATGTGTATCTGTCTTTAGAGCAGCCTGATTTATAATCCTTTGGGTATATACCCAGTAATGGGATGGCTGGGTCAAATGGTATTTCTAGTTCTAGATCCTTGAGGAATCACCACACTGTCTTCCACAATGGTTGAACTAGCTTACACAGCCACCAACAGTGTAAAAGCATTCCTATTTCTCCACATCCCTTCCAGCACCTGTTGTTTTTTACTGACGTTTTAATGATCACAATTCGAACTGGTGTGAGATGGTATCTCATTGTGGTTTTGATTCGCGTTCCTCTGATGACCAGTGATGATAAGCATTTTTTCATGTGTCTGTTGGCTCTATAAATGTCTTCTTTTGAGAAGTGCCTGTTCATATCATTGGCCCACTTTTTGATGGGGTTGTTTGATTTTTTTCTTGTAAATTTGTTTAAGTTCTTTGTAGATTCTGGATATTAGCCCTTTGTCAGATGGGTAGATTGTGAGAATTTTCTCCCATTCTGTAGGTTGCCTCTTCACTCTGATGGTAGTTTCTTTTGCTGTGCAGAAGCTCTTTAGTTTAATTAGATCCCATTTGTCTATTTTGGCTTTTGTTGCCATTGCTTTTGGTGTTTTGTCATGAAGTCCTTGCACATGCCTATGTCCTGAATGGTATTGCCTAGGTTTTCTTCTAGGGTTGTCATAGTTTTAGGTCTAACATTTAAGTCTTTAATCCATCTTGAATTAATTTTTGTATAAGGCATAAGTAAAGGATGCAGTTTCAGTTTTCTACATATGGCTAGCCAGTTTTCCCAGCACCATTTATTATATAGGGAATCCTTTCCCCATTTCTTGTTTTTGTCAGGTTTGTCAAAGACCAGATGGTTGTAGATGTGTGATATTATTTCTGAGGCCTCAGTTCTGTTCCATTGGTCTATATCTCTGTTTTGGTACCAGTACCATGCTGTTTTGGTTACTGTAGCCTTGTAGTAGAGTTTGAAGTCAGGTAGTGTGATGACTCCAGCTTTGTTCTTTTTGCTTAGGATTATCTTGGCAATGCAGGGTCTTTTTTTGATTCCATATAAACTTTAAGTAGTTTTTTCCAGTTGTGTGAAGAAAGTCATTGGTAGCTTGATGGGGATGGCATTGATTCTATAAATTACCTTGGGCAGTATGGCCGTTTGCATGAGATTGATTCTTCCTATCCATAGGCATGGAATGTTATTCCATTTGTTTGTGTCCTCTTTTATTTCATTGCGCAGTGGTTTGTAGTTCTCCTTGAAGATGTCCTTCAAATCCCTTGTAAGTTGGATTCCTAGGTAGTTTATTCTCTTTGTAGCGATTGTGAATGGGAGTTCACTCATGATTTGGCCCTCTGTTTGTCTGTTATTGGTGTATAAGAATGCTTGTGATTTTTTCACATTGATTTTGTATCCTGAGACTTTGCTGAAGTTGCTTATCAGCTTAAGGAGATTTTGGGCTGAGATGATGGGGTTTTCTAAATATACAATCATGTCATCTGCAAAGAGGGACAATTTAACTTCCTCTTTTCCTGACTGAATACCTTTTGTTTCTTTCTCCTGCCTGATTGCTCTGGCCAGAACTTTCAACACTATGTTGAATAGGAGTGGCGAGAGAGGGCATCCCTGTCTTGGGCCAGTTTTCAAAGGGAATGCTTCCAGTTTTTGCCCATTCAGTATGATACTGACTGTGGGTTTGCTCTTATTATTTTGAGATACATTACATCAATATCTAGTTTATCGAGAGTTTTTAGCATGAAGGGCTGTTGAATTTTGTCAAAGGTCTTTTCTGTATCTATTGAGATAATCATGTGGTTTTTGTCTTTGGTTCTGTTTATGTAATGGATTACGTTCATTGATTTGCATATGTTGAACCAGCCTTGCATCCCAGGGATGAAGCCAGCTTGATCTTGGTGGATAAGCTTTTGGATGTGCTGCTAGATTCAGCTTCCCAGTATTTTATTGAGGATTTTCGCATTGATGTTCATCAGGGATATTTGTCTAAAATTATCTTTTTTTGTTGTGTCCCTGCCAAGCTTTGGTACCAGGTTGATGCTGGTCTCATAACATGAGTTAGGGAAGAGTCCCTCTTTTTTTATTCATTGGAATAGTTTCAGAAGGAATGGTACCAGCTCCTCTTTGTACCTCTGGTAGAATTCGGCTGTGAATCTGTCTGGTCCTGGACTTTTTTTTTGTTGGTAGGCTATTAATTATTGCCTCAATTTCAGAGCCTGTTATTGGTCTATTCAGCAATTCAACTTCTTCCTGGTTTAGTCTTTGAAGCGTGTATGTGTCCAGGAATTTATCCATTTCTTCTAGATTTTCTAGTTTATTTTCATAGAGGTGTTTGTAGTATTCCCTGATGGTAGTTTGTATTTCTCTGCGATCGGTGGTCATAACCCCTTTATGATTTCTTATTGCGTCTGTTTGATTCTTCTCTTTTTCTCCTTTATTAGTCTTGCTAGCGGTCTATCAATTTTGTTGATCTTTTCAGAAAACCAGCTCCTGGATTCATTGATTTTTTAAAGGGTTTTTTGTGTCTCTATCTCCTTCAGTTCTGCTTTGATCTTGGTTATTTCTTGCCTTCTGCTAGCTTTTGAATTTGTTTGCTGTTTCTTCTCTAGTTCTTTTAGTTGTGATGTTAGGGTGTCGATTTTAGATTTTTCCTGTTTTCTCTTGTGGGCATTTGGTGCTATAAATTTCCATCAATACACTGCTGTAAATGTGTCCCAGAGATTCTGGTATGTTGTGTCTTTGTTCTCATGGCTTCAAGGAACATGTTGATTTGATTATTTACCCAGTAGTCATTCAGGAGCATGGTTTTCAGTTTCCATGTAGTTGAGCGATTTTGAGTTAGTTTCTTAATCGTGAGTTCTAATTTGATTGCACTGTGGTCTGAGAGACAGTTTGTTGTGATTTCTGTTCTTTTACATCTGCTGAGGAGTCCTTTACTTCCAACTATGTGGTCAATTTTGGAATAAGTGTGATGTGGTGCTGAGAAGAATATATATTCTGTTGATTTGGGGTGGAGAGTTCTGTAGATTTCTATTAGGTCTGCTTAGTGCAGAGCTGAGTTCAAGTGCTGGATATCCTTGTTAACCTTCTGTCTCATTGATCTGTCTCATGTTGATAGTGGGGTGTTCAATTCTCCCGTTATTATTGTATGGGAGTCTAAGTCTCTTTGTAGGTCTCTAAGGACTTGCTTTATGAGTCTGGGTGCTCCTGTATTGGGTGCATATATATTTAGGAGAGTTAGCTCTTCTTGTTGAATTGATCCCTTTACCATTATGTAATGGTCTTCTTTGTCTCTTTTGATCTTTGATGGTTTAAAGTCTGTTTTATCAGAGACTAGGATTGCAACCCCTGGTTTTTTTGTTTGCCATTTGCTTGGTAGATCTTCCTCCATTCCTTTATTTTGAGCCCGTGTATATCTCTGCATGTGAGATGGGTCTCCTGAATACAGTACACTGATGGGTCTTCACTCTTTACCCAATTTTCCAGTCTGTGTCTTTTAATTGGGGTATTTAGACCATTTACATTTAAGGTTAATATTGTTATGTATGAATTTGATCCTGTCATTATGATGTTAGCTGGTTTTTTGCTCATTAGTTGATGTAGTTTCTTCCTAGCATCAATGGTCTTTAGAATTTGGCATGTTTTTGTAGTGGCTGGTACTGGTTGTTCCTTTCCATGTTTAGTGCTTCCTTTGGGAGCTCTTGTAAGGCAGGCCTGGTGGTGACAAAATCTCTCAGCATTTGTCTGTAAAGGATTTTATTTCTCCTTCACTTATGAAACTTAATTTGGCTGGATATGAAATTCTGGGTTGAAAATTCTTTTCTTTAAGAATGTTGACTATAGCCCCCAGTCTCTTCTGGCTTGTAGAGTTTTTGCTGAGTGATCCGCTGTTAGTCTGATGGGCTTCCCTTCGTGGGTAACTCGACCTTCCTTTCTGGCTGCCCTTACCACTTTTTCCTTCATTTCAACCTTTGTGAATCTGACAATTATGTGTCTTGGGTTGCTTTTCTTGAGGAGTGCCTTTGTGGTGTTCTCTGTATTTCCTGAATTTGAATGTTGGCCTGACTTGCTATGTTGGATAAGTTCTTCATAATATCCTGAGGAGTGTTTTCCAGCTTGATTCCATTCTCCCTGCCACCTTCAGGTACACCAATCAAACATAGATTTGTTTCTTTTTCACATAGTCCCATATTTCTTGGAGGTTTATTCATTGCTTTTTACTCGTTTTTCTCTAAATTTCTCTTCTCACTTCATTTCATTAATTTGATTTTCAATCACTGATACCCTTTCTTCCACTTGATCAAATTGGCTACTGAAGCTTGTGCATGCATCATGTAGTTCTTGTGCCATGGTTTTCAGCTCCATCAGGCCTTTTAAGGTCTTCTCTACACTGTTTCTTCTGGTTAGCCATTTGTCTAATCTTTTTTCAAGGGTTTTAGCTTCCTTGCAATGGGTTCGAACATTCTTTTGCTTGTAGAAGTTTGTTATTACCGACTTTCTGAAGCCTACTTCTGTCTACTCATCAAAATCATTCTCCGTCCAGCTTTGTTCCCTTGCTGGTGAGGAGCTGCGATCCTTTGGAGGAGAATGGGTGCTCAGTTTTTAGAATTTTTGCCTTTTCTGCTCTGGTTTCTCCCCATCTTTGTGGTTTTGTCTTTGATGATGGTGACCTACAGATGGGGTTTTGGTGTGGATGTTGTTTTCGTTAATTGTTGATGCCATTCCTTTCTGTTGGTTAGTTTTCCTTCTAACAGTCAGGTCCCTCAGCTGCAGGTCTGTTGGAGTTTGCTGGAGATCCACTCCAGACCCTGTTTGCCTGGGTATCACCAGTGGAGGCTGCAGAATAGCAAATATTGCAGAACAGTAAATATTGCTGCCTGATTCTTCCTCTGGAAGGATCTTCGTCTCAGAGGGGCACCTGGCTGTATGAGGTGTCAGGCAGCCCCTACTGGGAGGTGTCTCCAAGTTAGGCTACATGGGGGTCAGGGACCCACTTGAGGAGGCAGTCTGTCCATTCTCAGAGCTCAAACACCATGCTGGGAGAACCACTGCTCTCTTCAGAGCTGTCCGATAGTGATGTTTAAGTCTGCAGAAGTTTCTGCTGCCTTTTATTCAGCTATGCCCTGCCCGCAAAGGTGGAGTCTACAGAGGCAGGCGGGCCTCCTTCAACTGAGGTGGGCTTCACCCAGTTTGAGCTTCCTGGCTGCTTTTTTTTAACCTACTCTAGCCTCAGCAGTGGTGGACGCCCCTCCCCCAGCCAGGCTTGCCGCCTCACAGTTTGATCTGAGTTGCTGCACTAGCAGTGAGCAAGGCTCCATGTACATGGGACCAGCTGAGCCAGGCGAAGGATATAATCTCCTGGTGTGCTGTTTGCTAAGACCATTGGAAAATTTAGGTGGCAGTGTCCCAATTTTCCCGGTACAGTCTGCCACGGCTTCCCTTGGCTGGGAAAGGGAAATCCCTTGACCCCTTGTGCTTCCCAGGTGAAGTGATGCCCCGCTCTGCTTTGGCTCACCCTCTGTGGGCTGTACCCACTGTCCAACCAGTCCCAGTGAGATGAACTAGGTACCGCAGAAATCACCCATCTGCTGTGCCGATCACGCTGGGAGCTGCAGACTGGAGCTGTTCCTATTCGGTCATCTTGGAACCACCTCTCCCTGCTGTCGCTTTAAAGTTTGTGTTGTCTGATATAAGAATAGCTACTTTTGCTCACTTTTTGTGTCCATTTGAATGGAATATATTTTTCCACTCTTTTGAGTTTATGTGAGTCCTTATGTGTTAGGTGAGTCTCCTGAAGACCGCAGAAACTTGGTTGGTGAATTCTTATCCATTCTGCCATTCCATGTCTTGTAAGTGGAGCATTTAGGTCTTTAAATTCAATGTTATTATTGAGATGTGAGGTACTATTCTATTCATCATGCTTTTTGTTGCCTGAATACCTTGTTTTTCTTTTGCATTATGTTCTTGTTATGAACATGTAGGTCCTGTGAGATTTATGCTTTAAGGAGGTTTTATTTAGGTGTAATTCAAGGATTTGTTTCAAGATTTAGAGCTCCTTTTAACGGTTCTTGTAGTGCCGGCTTAGTAGTGGCAAATTATCTCAGCATTTGTTTGTCTGAAAAAGACTGTATTTTTACTTCATTTATGAAACAGTTTCACTGGATACAAAATTCTTGACTGATAATTGTTTCATTTAAGCAGGCTAAAAATAAGACCTCAGTTTCGTCTAGCTTATAGGGTTTCTGCTGAGAAATCTGCTGTTAATCTGATAGGTTTTCCTTTATAGGTTACCTAATGCTTTTGCCTGACAGTTCTTAAGATTTTTTCCTTTGTCTTGACTTTAGATAACCTGATGACTATGTGTCTAGGTGATGATCTTTTTGCGATGAATTTCCCATGTGTTCTTTGAGCTTCTTGTATTTGGATATCTAGATCTCTAGCAAGGCCACAGAAGTTTTCCTTGATCATTCCCTGAAATATATTTTCCAGACTTTTAGATTTCTTTTCTTTCTCAGGAACACCAGTTATTCTTAGGTTTGAATGTTCAACATAGTCCCAAACTTCTTGGAGGCCTTGCTCATTTTAAAAAATTATTTTTCTTTGGCATGTTTTTAAAAAATTTATTCTTATTTTTTTTATTTTTATTTTTTATTATTATACTTCAAGTTCTAGGGTACCTGTGCACAACGTGCAGATTTGTTACATATGTATACTTGTGCCATGTTGGTGTGCTGCACCCATCAACTCATCATTTACATCAGGTATAACTCCCAATGCAATCCCTCCCCTCTCTCCACTCCCCATAATAGGCCCTGGTATGTGATGTTCCCCTTCCCGAGTCCAAGTGATCTCATTGTTCAGTTCCCACCTATGAGTGAGAACATGTGGTGTTTGGTTTTCTGTTCTTGCGATAGTTTGCTGAGAATGATGGTTTCCAGCTGCACCCATGTCCCTACAAAGGACACAAACTCATCCTTTTTTATGGCTACATAGTATTCCATGGTGTATATGTGCCACATTTTCTTAATCCAGTCTGTCACTGATGGACATTTGGGTTGATTCCAAGTCTTTGGTATCGTGAATAGTGCCGCAATGAACATACGTGTGCATGTGTCTTTATAGCAGCATAATTTATAATCCTTTGGGTATATACCCAGTAATGGGATGGCTGGGTCATATGGTACTTCTAGTTCTAGATCCTTGAGGAATTGCCATACTGTTTTCCATAATGGTTGAACTAGTTTACAATCCCACCAACAGTGTAAAAGTTATTTTTCTTTGTCTTTAAAAATTATTTTTCTTTGTCTTTAATAGATTGAATTAATTTGAAGGCCTCGCCTTCAAGCTCTGAAATTCTTGCTTCTGCTTGTTCAGTTCAATTGCTGAGACTTTCCAGGGCATTTTGCATTTCTCTAAGTGTGTTCTTGATTTTCAGAAGTAGTGATTGTTTTATATTTATGGTATTTATTTCACTGAAGAATTTTCCTTTCATATTCTGTATCATGTTTTTGATTTCTTTAAGTTGAACTTTACCTTTCTCTGGTGACTCTCTGATTAGCTTAATAATTGACCTTCTGAATTCTTTTTCTGGTAATTCAGAGATTTTTATCTTAGTTTGGATTCATTGCTGGGGAGCTGGTATGATCTTTTGGGGTATTAAAAATTCTGTTTTTTCATATTACCAGAATTGTTTTTTTGGTTCTTTCTCATTTGTGTAGAATATGTCAAGGGCTGCAGTTCAGATTCTTTTGTCCCATAGGGTTCTGCTTGATGTGATGTTCTCTCCCTTCCCCTATGAATGGGGCTTCCCAAGAGCTGAACTTTAGTGATTGTTTTTGGTCTTGTGGGTCCAGCCACCCATTGGAGCTACTAGACTCTTGGCTGGTACTGGGGAGTGTCTGCAAACTGTCCTGTGATATGATCTATGTTCAGGTCTTGTAGCTATGGACACCTGCACCTGCACTGGTGGAGGTAACAAGGGAGTGAAGCAAGCTGTCTGAGGATCCTTGGTTGTGTTTTTGTTTAATGTGCTGATTTTGTGTTGGTTGGCCTCCAGCCAGGAAGTGGCACTTTCAAGGGCACATCAGCTGAGGTACTGTAGGGAAGATGCAAACTTGCCCTAGGGATGCCTCATTAAGTATTCAGGTTTTTCAGGTGGTGGGCAGGGCCATAGAGCACCCAAGAGATTATGACCTTTGTCTTCGGCTGCCAGCATAAGTAGAGAAAGGTCGGGGCAGGGATAGGGATGTGTGAACTCAACCTTTCCTTGGGCAAAGCTTGATGTGGCTGTTGTGGGGGATGGGAGTGTGGATCACAGGTCCGGTGGAGTTATATTCCTAGGAGAATTATGGCTGCCTCTGCTGCGTCATACAGGTCACCAGGGAAGTGGGGGAAAGCGAGCAGTCATTAGCCTCTCCCTGCTGCCACAGAGCCCACAGTCCTAAAGGTGGTCTCACTCCCACCATGACCCCAAACAGCACTGGGCCTATTTCCAGGCAGCCAGTGACCAGGGCTGAGAACTTGCCCCAGACCATGAACCTCCTCGTTGAGAAAGCAAGCTGACTCACAGGTTTTCAGCATCTCAGGAAGCCTACAGTAGTGATTTAGTTCCTTCAGAGGGTCTGTGGATTTTCTTGGCTTTCCTGGTATGTTCCTGCAGTAGTTCTTGGAGCAGAATTTCAGGATGTGAGTCTCCACACACTGCTCTGTGTCTAAGCAGGAACTACAAGCTAATCCTGCCTCCTATCTGACATCTTAATCTGAATCATCTCTCTATTTTAATTAGTTTTGAGAACATTTTCTAAGTGGTATTTTTACTCCTCTGTATCGTTAATTGGGACTAATGTTTATTCTATGTGTGAATATAATTCTGTGTTCACATGACAGCCTGCACATTAGGTTTTCAGTTATCACTCATGTGTCATCCATTGTTGCTACATCCAAGAGCCACTGTCACCCCTTCTAGTTTAAATTCTCAAATATGAAGCGGTGGCCCTATGAGTCAGGCAGAGAAGTTTAGATTTCAGTGTGTCAGTAAACTAGGAGAGAATTCTCATCTTGAATGCACAATTGAGTTAAGTGACCCAAAAGGACTTCAGTGATTAGTTTTTCAAGACTTGGTGAATAGCATTCTTTCCCCTTTTCTGGACTAGTCCTCATTCTTCCTCATTGCCTGACTATTCCTATTTGTTCCTTTGATCTTAGCCATGTCATCTGGGGGACCTTCTGGGACTCCTCTGCTAGGTTTCCTTTGCATTCATAACCCTCTGAACTTCCTGTATCACCACTTGATGCAGACTGTTACCATAATTTCTTGTTAAATGTCTGTGTTTCTTGGCAGACTCAATGCAGGCTGGTACTGTGTTCACTAAGCTCTCCCCAGCATCACCACATAGTGTTCTGCACATAGTAGATGCTTTATAGGGCTGGGCGCAGTGGCTCATGCCTGTAATCCCAGCACTTTGGGAGGCCTAGGTGGGTGGATCTCCTGAGGTCAGGAGTTCGAGGCCAGCCTGGCCAACATGGTGAAACCCCGTCTCTACTAAAAATACAAAAATTAGCCAGGTGTGGTTGCAGGTGCCTGTAATCCCAGCTACCTGGGAGGTTGAGGCAGGAGAATCACTTGAACCTGGGTGGCGGAGGTTGCAGTGAGCCAAGATTGTGCCATCACACTCCAGCCCGGGGGACAAAAGCGAGACTTCATCTCAAAAATAAATAAATAAAAAATAAAAATAAAATAAAATAAAATAAATGCTTTATAAATATCTGTTTAATAAATCAATTGAACATTTCCTATTTAAGTGGAAGCAAATGTAATTTCTGGCTCAGTAGGCCACACAGCTACGGACAGAATAACCATTCAGGGCCTGAATAACAATCACAATGGAAACAAAATAATGATACCTTTAAGAGGAGCTTATGCTACAAACTTTGGTGCGGAAGAAACATCACCTCAAATTATATATATGAAATTATCTTTATTTTTTGAGTTGCTACTCTGCCCTGCTAGCAGTAGGACATTAAAACTCAGTCACTATGGGGGTTTCTTTCCTTTTTCTGGGTGTTCAAGAATCTGGAAGGCTTATGTGGTTGGTATGTAGAGAAATGAGGAGTGCCTGTAATCTTCCATCCATAATTGTTGCCATTGCTATTCTAATTGTTCAGACCCACTGCCTCAGAGGAAGGCATTTCTGCTGCCTGCAGGTGAAGAGGGGGCCAGAGGAATTTCCCTGGCCTGGACCCATGATGCCATCACAATCATCACCTCTGAAATCTTGCCGCATCTTGTGGGATCTGATCATCTATCTCTGCTCTCTTCCCTATCCTGTGTAATCTCTCCCTTTCTCTTACGTCTCTTGAAGCCACTTGCTTTCTCTTTTCTTTCCTAGCTGGATGTCCCAAGTTGTTCTTGGAAATAAAGACTCAGTAGAACATAAGCCAGCAACTATATTTGACTCTAAACAGTTCTGCTGTCTACGCTGCAACACAAATACCTCTAGTGAGAAGATGCCCAAAGACCTAGCTATTTGTTTTAAATGGGTAAAGGGAAAAAAGGTAAAACAAAATGTCTATAAATTATAGAAAAATTATCCTGTGCTTAGTGTTGACTTCATTTGCCCCCTGATGGAATCACTGGTATAGCAAGTAGGGCCATTCTATTCATTAAGTACCTGAGGTACAATGTGGGACTTACCAAGGACTTCAACCTGTGAAAAGGTTGAGAACTAAAAAAAAATTAATTGACTTTAAAACTAGAAAATAAAACTGTAAAACTGAAATTATTAGCAAGTTTAATGGAAAGTCTGTAAAATGTAACATCATGTCATCTTCATTAATTGCTAAATTTAGAATCCATAATAACTTTATTACATTTAAAGACAATTTATATGTTAGACTTTTCTCACTTCTGAAGATTTCCCAAGTATTCATAATGATTGCTAAGAAGGTATAACTAATAATAAATTAAATGAGTTATTTATAGTTACTTATAATTTTCCAAAAACAAAATTATAAAAAGCCCTTTGATTTTTACAAAGCAAAATGATATTTAATATGAAAACATTTTAATATGTTTGATATGTTGTGGGAGGAAATCCTGAATTTCTAAAATTTGTAAAAATTTCCTGTACCCCCATCTCCCTCACTTCTCTGGCAGTGTCTTTGTAATCTCTGAGTTTTCTAGAATCTCTGTGCTTTGAAAGGGTAATGCAATTCTGATGCTAACTACACAGTTACTGCAGACTTCACAGGTTAGAGTCACTGTCCCGAACAAGATTACTCTCACTTCAGATGTCAGCCCCAAGCTTGGTAATTTCCAGGCCACCCATGCTTCTGACCAACAGGCTACAAATTTGGGGATTCTCACAACCTTCTCAGGTTTGCTAGTTTGCTAGAACTAGCAAAACTCACAAAAGTGCTATACTTATGCTTACAATTTTATTACAGAAGACACAAATCAGGACCAAACAAATGAACAGAGGCATAGAGTGAGGGCTGGGAGGGCCCTGAACATGAAACTTCTCTGTCCTTGAGCTGTATCGCCTTCTTGGTTCATCAGTGTGTATCACCAATCAGGAAACTCGCCTGAGCTTTTTGTGTCCACAGTTTCTATTGGGGTTTTATTATGTAGACGTGGCTGGTCTTTCTTGTAGGCCAGACCCTATCCTAAGTCATCTCATTAATAAAACCTTAGATATGGCTAAAGGGCCCACCAAAAATTTAAAGACAAACAAAGTTGGGAAATTCTAAGGATTTAGACATTACCTCCCAGCCATCAGGGAAAAAAGTTAGTCCAATTTTAATATTATATGTAATAAATACATATAGCTCACTATATAATATACTATATATATAATGTGTAATGAATATGTGCAGCCAAGAGAGCTAAGGGATATCACACTCAATGAGATGTATTTAGGGTTGTCTCCCTAAATGAGTGATATCCCCACTCGCTTCACAATTATTTTCTTAGCTTCTTTAAAGAGTAACCTAACTTTTAAAGTTTTCTGAAGGCCCTCTCTCGAAGAACTTGAGCTAATGATTTTCAAGACTGCCTTAAAGAACTTTTGAGAGAAACCATAAGCGTGTCACTCTCAAAACCATTATTTTCCCAGTCTTAACTGCCGTTCCTCCTTAGAGACAGCTATTTCCTTTAGTTACAAAGCTCTTAAATGTCCTTCACCATTTCTGCCAGGAAATCTTGAAAACTGGATTATTCGTAGATCTCTAGTTTGCTAGAACTTCTGCGGATTGTAAAGTGTCACACCCTCCTCTGGTATAATACAAATGAGGCCTTTGCAGGGATCTGGTTAAGCAGTTAAATCTTTTTTATAAAAAATTTAAAATTGTACTTTAAGTTCTGGGATGCATGTGCAGAACGTGCAGGTTTGTTACATAGCTATACATGTGCCGTGGTGGTTTGCTGCACTCATCAAGCCGTTATCTAGGTTTTAAGCCCTGCATGCATTAGGTATTTGTTCCAATGTTCTGCCTCCCCTTTCTCTCTACCCCCAACATGCCCTGGCATGTGATGTTCCCCTCCCTGTGTCCATGTGTTCTCATTGTTCAGTTCCCACTTATGAGTGAGAATATGCGGTGTTTGGTTTTCTGTTCCTGTGCTAATTTGCGGAGGATAATGGTTTCCAGTCTTATCCATGTCCCTGCAAAGGACATGAACTCATTCCTTGTTATGGCTGCATAGTATTCCATGGTGTATATGTGCCACATTTTCTTTATCCAGTCTATCATTGACGGGCATTTGGATTGGTTCCAAGTCTTTGCTATTAAGACACATGCACAAGCTGGTAAATCTTAGGTGACATAATCACAATGCACTTTAGAAAAATCCTAAAATTTTACAATTTATGGTTAAAAAAAAAAGAACTAAACAGAAAAAAACCCCAAGCAAATAAAACAAAATAAATAACAGCGTATTTTCAAACCAATTAAGTTAACTTCTCCTTGGATTGAATGGCATCTTTACATCTCCATGGTGCTGGAGTTATTATAGCCTGCTGTATGTGATGAAGGCAAGAAAGATGCTTCTGGTGGAATTATAAAGATTGCCATGAGACATGCCACATGGCTCCCTGCATATCTGACTCTTGTTTCCTATTATTTGTTTTCCCTCCATGTGAACTTCAGTGTCTATTTTGTTATTAGTTTTTCATCCAATTTCTGTGACCCCACAACTTAAAAAAATTATAATTAAGAAGCTATTAAATTCACTGATTTAACCATTTTAAGTGTGCAGTTCAATCGTGTTAAGTATATTGACATTGTTATGCAAGAGATCTGTAGAACTTTTTGATCTTACAATGCTGAATCTCTATACCCAATAAACACAAATCCTTCGTCATCCCTCCCTCAGCCTGTGGCAACCTCTGTTCTACCTCTTGTTTCTACAGTTTTGACTTTAGATACTTCATTTGAGTGGAATCATATAGTATTTGTCTTTGTGACTATCTTATTTCATTTAGCATAATACCCTCAAGGTTCATCCATGTTATAGCATGTGACAGGATTTCCTTCTTTTTAAAGGCTTCATTATATTTCCACTGCGTGTATGTACCACACTTTCTTCATCCATTCATCTGTCTGTGGATAGTTTGGTTGCTTCTACCTCTTGGCTGTTGTGAATAAGCCTGCAATGGATGAACATACAATTGATTGACACATATTTTTGGACATTATCTACTAGGCAGGATTGAGATCTGATATGGAAACCAGCATTCTGTTAATAGCAGTAGCAGACAACAAGAAGAAAGCATGGAAATCTCCAAATTATCTGAAAATTTTTTTTGATACATTATGCATAACCATTACCCAAAATTGGTGTTTGCTGTTTTAATAAATCAATTTGAAATAAAATTTATATTATTTGCCCTTTGTAAATGATAACTTAAGGAATGTGTTTAACTTAACAATTTGTTATGTGAGGAATTGCTTTTAAGATTATTAAATTACAAAATATTTTCAGTAGGGAAATGCTATTTTGTTCTTCTTAAACCTTAAAAACAATATGACTCCTTTTTCCAAGGGTCTAGTTAAGACTTTACTTGCTGAGCTGATACGGAATAGCTGAGCTGTGAATCTGAGAGATAGCTGACCCTCAGGTAGAATAGTAGAACAATGAATAAACCAGAAAAGAATGCAGGGTCTGGGATTAGATCTTCTTCTTCTTTTTTTTAACTTCGTAAAGCATTTTATTGCGATAAAAATATATATAACAACATTTCCCATTGTAACTATTTTTAAGTTGACAATTAAGTGACACTAATTACATTTACAATATGGTACAACCCTCACCACTTTCAATATCCAAAGTTTCTAAACAGAAACCCTGTATCCATTAAGCAATAACTTTCTGTTCTCCACTCTCCCATCCCCTAATAACCTCTGATGTACTTTATGCTTCTATGAATCTGCCTGCTGTTGAGATTTCATATCAGTGGAATCATACACTATTTGTCATTTTGTGTCTAGCTAATTTCATTTAGCATAATGTCGTTAAGGTTTATGCATGTTGTAGCATGTATCAGAACTTCATGGAATTAGGTCTTCTTATAGATCATCCTTGCCTCTTAGCCCTGTATGTTCCTGGACAAGCTGGGTAGCCTCTCACAGTCTTTATGTCCTCCAGTGAAGTTTCTCTCATGAAGTTATTTGGATAATCAAATAAAGTAATGCCAGTGAAATATTTTATAAACTGTCAATTGCTAATATCCATGCTAGTTGCTCTAATTGTAATAACTCTCCTTTATAAGTATCTTTATAGCAGAGATCTTAAGATCTCTGATATAAAAGCTCACATCCCAGGACTGCTCCCCTGACATGAAAACACAGGGAGATCAGCCTTCCAAAGATGTCAGAAGCTGGAGGCAGCATCTGGAAATATAAAATAGAGAACTGGAATTCATTTATTTTAATACAATCCTACAAAAAGGAAAGAATTTATACCTTTTGAAATAAAATTTAACTTGCCTGCAATCCATAAAAGCAGAGTTATATTTGTCATTCTTAGCTAACTTGGGCTTTCAAAATATCTGAAATGTTATTCTGCTATTTAATATTTCCTAAAGGATCTCCACTTCAGCTCAGTTCTATGAAGCCACGTTCCATTTTAACCCAAATTGCAAGTTTCCTTTCCAATCCTTTAACAGAAAGTGATAATAGCCAAGAGAAAAATTCTCTGAGACTGATAAATCAGGAAGTTTTGGCAGAATGAGAGAGAGAGAGAGGGAGAGAGAGAGAGAGAGAGAGAGAGAACAAGCATGTGTATTTCATGCATCCATCTGGGAACTTTCAGAAACTTGGGATCATTTCATCAATTTTTTTAAAAATGGGTATGGAGACTCACCCCTCTTCCCTGGTGAAGTAAAATTACTTTGGATATATTAAAATTGCCACTGGTGAGAGGTGTGTTTATCTAATTTCATAATATAACAATAGGTCTTTCAACTTCTTCCAAGTCCATATTGATTTTAGCTAAATTATATTTAGGGTGGGAGACAAGACATCTTGATTTAGTGATCTTTATTATTCCCCAAGATGTTTTTGTTGTTTTTTTCTTTTTTGACAGTCAGCAGTTTGGGGAAAGTAAGAAGAGTTCAGTCTACCCAGAGGGCAGTAGAGCTGCCTATGAGCAGTTCGACTGTGTGTTGCTGCAGGGAAATAATCCCTGCATGTTGTGTAGGACCCACCCAGAGGTGCAAAGGGTCCAATAAAGCAGCATGCGATGCAGGCTGTAGCTTAACTGGGTCAGTCCTTAGCACCAGAATCTTGCCTGAAAGTATTAGTTTGAATCCATCAGATCTGTATATTTTTATAAAGTGACATCCAGGGAGGTTTTACATTTTGATTTTATTAAGACAACAAAGGATGAAATAAAAATGAATTTATTCTATGAAATGGGAATTATATGCTATTTATAGACTATATATAGCAATGTATTATAAATTATGTTCAGAAAAAAATCTTATTCATGGAGATGATTATTGAAACCAGGCATCTTGATTTAAATAAATTGAGGAAACACTGGCTTAAAGTTAAGCATTTTTCTTTACAGCGAGACTTAGGCTCTTTAACATGCCAATGTCAGTCCTGAAGCTCCAAGAAAACTGAAGATACTTTTTATTTTGTGGAGTTCCTCTTAGAACAAAATGCATAGAACTATATGCCTCATAGAACTATATGCAGCTCCTACAGCCATGTCTGTCAAATACTAGAGACTCTGCTATACAGTTAATTTAAACAATTATAAACAACTACATGTAATATACTACGGGGTTTTGATATGAACTGTGAATTTCTTTTGTGTCGTGATTGGTAGAAGAATCAGCCTGGTGTAAAGAAAGTATTTCTGTCTTCTTTAGATTTGGTTGTCTTTGTTACCTGTTGACTTCTACATCCACCTCAACCCCATCTTGTTTCATTGTCTGCCTTGCATTTGCAGTGTCCTTTATCAAAGCCTTTAATATTAATTGCAGATAATCCTCAGTTCCTCAGTCTGTAATTACTCCAAATCCAAATTTGTGTTAAGTACAAAGCTTCAATGACAATTTCTAAGGGGGTTTTGCTTTCTTCTGATGTACCCTGCAAAATGCCTGTAACTTGTTAGCTAGAGTTAATAGAGTTGCATCTAATTCTGCAGCTTTATGCTTGCTTTCTGTCTGTATTCCACATACCTGCCTTGAACCATACATTAAGTGAGTAAAGCATTATCTTATTTCTTAAACTTTCACCTGAAGCATAACAGAGCAAATCTTTCAAATTAAAAAAAAAATACAATTTGCTGCTTTTTTAGAAATTAGGAGAGGTACTTTTCCTCTACTAGATACTCAGAAAGTACCTATTCTTAGTCTTTAAAAGAGTTTCCATAGTCCTTTTGGTGTCCAGTGACCACTCACCTACCAGCACCTCAATTTCCTTTGGATTATTACTTCAAGCATTGTGTTGGCCTCAGTGGAATGATGTACCAGTACTTAAGCTATTGTCTCTCAGCTCTTTTCTACTCTGCTATGCCTGGCTTTGTGAGACTGGGGCAAGGATTATACACATTAATATCTTTCCTTTGTCAGATAACTTCCTGTTTATAGGGGACAATAGAAGGAGACTAGAAGACAGGAGAGGGGAGAAGGAAGCTGCTATTTCCTGTTTACTGGTCACAAGTTCTGTCTTCAGAGCCCTGGTGTTGGTGTTTCACCCGTGCAGCAGCAGTGTCTTCTGGTGTTCGGCTTCTTGCAGCACTCCCACAACCAGACTGAGGTGCACCCACAGCAGCCTGGCAGATCACCTTCCCCTCAGAGGTCTGAGTCCAGAATTACAGGCTCTCCTTCCAGCTGTTGAGACACTAGCAGCAGCTGGACTCTGCTGTCTTCTTCAGATATTAAGTTTCACTGACAGAGGGTTTCTCCTGGCTTCTAGACTTGGATAACTCAACCCCTTCACTTTGTTCTGGCAGCCCTAGGATGGCAAATGCTTTCTGCAGTTATTACCTTTGTGTCTCTTCAGCATTATTATGTGATTTTTTTAGTCCTCCAATTGCCTATACTAAAATCTCTTTGTTAATGTAGCGTGGCTTCTGCTTTCCTGAGTGAATTCGAAGGTGGAGAGTAAATCCTGGTGTCTCTCTAAATAAAAGTTAGAACCCTAGAGTCTAGGTTGTCCTTCTCCTACCCTAGCACAGCCAGTCTGTGTCCACAAGCTGAACACAGATAATCAAACACTTTTCAATGAGCTTCTGAATCTTGAAAGGCTGAAAATAAATAATAGTAGGAGTTTCTTCATCATGCCAGGGAAAATTGACTTTACTCTTCTTGTTATGAGGCTTTTCCTAAGGGTCCTGTTTCCTAGCCATCTGAAGCTCCCTTAATGGCTTTTGTTAAGCCTGGTTCTCCGGCCTTCATTCAAGTCTGTGATTCCCTTGACGGTGTTCCAAAAATGTCCCACCTTAGCCAGAGTCATATTTAGCTGTCTTCAGCCAAGGAATGCTTTAAAATGTATTTAAGATTTAGTTGCATCACTACCGTCTTTACTATACTAAGGATGAGAATCTTCTAGTTTCATAGGATTTCCTTCCTTCCTTCCTTCCTTCCTTCCTTCCTTCCTTCCTTCCTTCCTTCCTTCCTTCCTTCCTTCCTTCCTTCCTTCCTTCCTTTCCTTCCCTCCCTCCCTCCCTCCCTCCCTCCCTCTTTAAGCTCCCCTCAGAAAGAATAGATTGTAGCTGGTGGTAAAATTTCTCTCTTTCTGACCTTTAAAATTGTCATATTTTTAGTCCGTTTTTCCTGTGAGTTAATCTTTCCCAGATGCAGAGAAGGTAGGTAAGGTAATGTGTGTGTGTTGTGGGGGTGGCCTCAAAGAAGACTGCTTGCATCTATAGAATTCCTCTAACGATGCAATCTCCTCTACAATAAGGTGGCTTTTCCAAGCCATCCCTGTGTCTGTAGCCCCTCTGAATAGCAGTATCCAAATATGCCAAATAAATATATTTTGGGGTGACATATTTTTGTTTTCTTCACAGAGACCGGCCCTCACCAAATCTGGCCAAACCTGCCAGATCCTTGATGTTAGACCTCCCAGCCTCTAGAACTATGAGAAATACATTTCTATTATTTACAAGTTACCCAGTTTGTGGTATTTTGTTAGAGCAGCAGAAATGGACCAAGTCAAAGATATTACTTAACTTTCACTTACCTTTATCTGATACCCTTGTTTTCTTTCCGTAGGTCCCAGTTTCCAACCTATATAATTTTCTTCTTTCTGAATTCCTTTAAGATTTCTTAAAGGACAGGTCTACTGGTGATGAATTCTCTCCGTTTTTGTTTGTCTGAGAAAGTTTTTTTTCCTCCTTCACTATTGATAGATAATTTTGCTGGGTAGAGAGTTCTAGGTTTGGTGACTTGTTTTCTTTTAGCACTTTAAATATTTCACTCCACTTTCGTCTTGCTTGCGTGGTTTCTGACAAAATGTCTTCTGTAATTCTCCTATAAATACATTTTTTATTTATTTAAATTTTTTAACCTCTGGCTTCTTCCAATATTTTCTCTTTGCATTTTGTTGTTTTCAGTTTGAATATGAAAGGAATAAGTGTTACTTGATTTTTTTCTGGATATGTAGTTTGGTGTTTGTCATTAATTTGGGGAAGTTCTTGGCCATTATTATTTCAAATATTTTTTTCCGGGCATGTAGTTTGGTGTTTGTCATTAATTTGGGGAAGTTCTTGGCCATTATTATTTCAAATATTTTTTTACATTATGTTCTCTCTATTCCAATTACACATTACACCCTTTGAAATGTATCTTATAGTTCTTCGATGTTATATTCTGATTTTTTTTTTTTTTTTGCCTTGTTTTGTTTTTCATTCTGTTTTTCTCTTTGCATTTCAGTTTGGAAAATTTCTAGTGACATCCCAGGTAAACAAAGGAACAATACATTTTTAGAGAAGTGACAGACAAATGAAAAGGTCTTTGTGTTTCTGGGGCAGCAAATTGTGGGAAGGAACTATATGGGGAAACTAATGTAAAATAAAGGCTAGTTAGTAAAATTTATTATGTAGATTTCTCTGGGTTGATAAAGGATCTAGAGTTGCTCTTCGTGGTTAACTTTTATCCTTCCTGGTAGTGAGGGGGTGGGGACAACTTTACAAACTATATCCTGCTTTTAGACAAATAAGGAGAGGGCAGAGGGCTTTTCTTGTATCTGCTTCTTCTCAATAGCCTTCAGATCAAAATAATGAAGAAACGATAAGTGGCTGAGAGAAAGGAAGCAAATAAAACCGAAGCAACTGCAAAGGGAGATTGTTCTTACTTTCATGACAGCCTGTACCACCCTACTGTAGCCTCTGCCCATGTCCACTTTTAGTAATTAAGAAATAACTACCAATGCAAAAATCCTTGATCATTTTCACTACAGCCATTACTATAGTTATCAACAGTATAGTCCCCTTATATAATTTTTTTTGAATTGACAATTGTCTATGGCCCCACATATGCCTGGACTAACTCTCTTTTCATTTGCGATTCTGTGATAATCCAGCTAAATATAACACTCGCATTCTAATCTTTTTAAAATCCAGTCATGAACAGTACACTTCCTTGTTCTAACACCTTGAAGAACCCTCTTTTGCCCAAAGGAAGAAACTTACGTGCCGCATCACTTCTGTACACTTGGTATCTCTCCATTGATATATTGTTATGGGAATTTTGTGCCAACCAAACTCTTTGTTCTTTGAATATACCTATTTCTTCTTTTGACAATTACATTTTTTTTTTCTAGAAACGGGGTTTTGCTCTGTTGCCCAAGCTGGCCTCAAATTCTTGGGTTCAAGTGATCCTCCTGCCCCAATCTCCTGTGAATATGCCTACTTCTAGGCCTTATTCTGAATTGTCTTTCTGTCTGAAATTCTTTCGCTGACAATTTTCCACTTATAAAGGCCTATTTCTTCACCCAATTCACATTTTTTTACATTCACTACAACCACTTTCTCACTATGCCAGCCCTCAATGATCATTCTACCTTTGGAAGTATACATCCATGTTGTCTGTGTCATGCATTCATAACTGAGCACCCACTACCTTCTATTTCTATGTATTTTTGTACACAGCTTCTTGTGTAGGGGAGAAAAACAAAATACTTTTCTTTCTATTTGTCTTAGGTTAATTTGCTGGAATGCTGTAAATTAGACTAACAAAAGGCAAATTAACAAGAGAAAACTAAACAGAAGTTTATTAACATGTGAAGTATATCAAGCACATGCAGAACAGTACCTAGAAATATATTAGTCAGGCAAATACAATTTATTAAATGAATTTTTGTTTTTGCTTTTCTATCTTTTACAATTTACCCTATGTTTGCTTGGAGTATTATAAAAATTATGTCACAGCTAGAATGTCTTTTTATTTATCTTCCTGGGAAGACATTAAAGAATATTTGAACAAGTTGTGGCAATTGATGGATTTCCTGGTTTCAGGCGTTAAATGAAATTATGAAATATATGAGTTACTTGTTACTCAGATATTCTTTGTTGCAAGTTCAAGAAATAATTATTAAAACCCAAAATTTTACATCTAAGTTATTTTAATTAGTTGAATACATTTTAATTGCCTGCTAGTCTTTTTTCATTCAGTGTTATGCACTGCTTCTATACACAATGATTAAAATTAGAAGACAAAATACTCAGCATCAGAAATAAAACTTAAATTGGAAATGCCATCATAACATTGCAGAGTTGGTACTAATGGGGTTCAGGACACTATACCCAAAATGTGGCACCTTGGCATTTGAGGAAACAGTAGACAAAAGGAGGTCACTGTCCGGCCTTCTTCTACACTTCTACCCTGAAGCAGGCCATAAAAGAATTCTTTGACTTTCCTCTCTGAATTGGTCATAAAACACTCTTTCCAGAGGTACCCTCCCTATACCTGGAGTAAAGGAACATCACTATCCTTGAAGACACAGAGATGCCAAGAAGAATCTGAACAAACAGGCCTTGCTGAGGTCCTGCAGTTTATTACTGTTAAACCATACACTTTTGGTCTCCAATCAGACTTCGACATGACTATCCATAAAAATACACAAATTGGGCCGGGTGCAGTGGCTCATGCCTGTAATCCTAACATTTTGGGAGGCTGAGGTGGTCAGATCACCTGAGGTCAGGAGTTCGAGACCAGCCTGGACAACATGGCAAAACCCTGTCTCTACTAAAAGTACAAAAATTAGCCGGGCGTGGTGGCAGGCACCTGTAATCCCAGCTACTCAGGAGGTTGAGGCAGGAGAATCACTTGAATCTGGGAGGCGGGGGTTGCAGTGAGCTGAGATTGCACCACTGCACTCCAGCCTGGGTGACGGGGGTGAGACTCCATCTCAAAAAAACAACAAAACCCCCCCACAAGTTTACCTGTTTCTTTGGGTTTTAATTTTCGTGTGAAGATTCTCATGCTATGTTAAACTTATATTAAATATATTTGTATGTTTTTCCCTTGGTCATAAAAAGGAACAAAATAATGGCATTCACAGCAACCTGGATGGAGTTGGAGACCATCACTCTAAGTGAAGTAATTCAGAAATGGAAAACCAAACATCGTAGGTTCTCACTTATAAGTGGGAGCTAAGCTATGAGGATGCGAAGGCATAAGGATTATACAATGGACTTTGGGGACACAGGGGAAAAGGTGTGAGGGGGATGAGGGATAAAAGACTATGCACTGGGTACAGTGTACACTGCTTGGGCGATGAGTATACCAAAATCTCAGGAATCACTACTAGAAAACATCTTCATGTAACCAAATACCACCTGTTCCCCAGAAACTATTGAAATAAATAAATAAATAAATAAGTAAATAAATAATGTAATCTGTCTTTTATTATAGGGATCTCAGCCATTACCTTGAGATGGATGAGGAAAAAAAAATTACCTTTTCTTCCCTCCCTTTGAATGTGTGCATTATAGGATGCGGAGGTGATTGGGATTGTTGCTAAAAGAGGAATTTAGGAAATATATTTTAGGCCATTTGGTGAGCAGAAGCTTCCCCTACCCACCTCCTCTGCTCCACTCCCACCCAACCATTAAATCCCTGTAAAGAGCCTACGTGACTCATAACTAAGCTATTTTCAGTTTACAAAATTTTTAGATTAAACAAAGTTCACCAATCCAAGAAGCTACCTCTGATGAAGCAGCACTAACAGCTGTGCTCTAGACTTCAGACTTCAAAAGAGCCATTTTTCTCACAGTTAGTAATAACAAACATTTCTGTACACAGCCTTTTATCACCCTGTATATTTCTTAGTATTCCATAGATCCTCCAAGTTAATTGAACATGCACTCTCTAATTATCTAATTACTTAATGAAGCATGTCTCAATTAAGGGACTTCTGGCAACCTGCAGGCATTTAGCATGCTCTTTGGTGAAGTGCTTCCTCTACTGAGCGATTAGCAGTAATGAGTTCAACTGTCTCAAGAGCATAGGGACTATCCTTTTAGGCCTCCAATTGTACTGATGGTTTGCCACCCTGCCCCCACCCCATAATCTTTTCTGCCTGAAATGGAAAATGCATACTTCCCTGCAGAGCTTAAGATGTGAATCAAAATTTAGTTCCTGTGGATTGGAGTCAGATGCAAGCCTCTTAGTTTTCTTTAAGGAACTAGAGACAATATGAATAGCTTTGGGTCCATTTTTAGCCCAACGGTTCTCAAACTTGTTTGTGAACAAGAATTTGCTGGAGAAGCTTGTTCAGCACAGATTCCTAAACTCCACATGCAGAGATTGTGCTTCCTTTAGTGGGGAAAGGAGCTCAGGAATGTGCATCTTCTGCAAGCAACCCAATGCATTCACATGCAGACATTTTGATCAACAGGACAGCTCATCATTGGGCATTGCTTGTGTGGTTTTGAGAGGGTCCATGACCAGTCCCCATGTTACACAGTTGTCCCTTGGTGTCTGTGGAAGATTGATTCCAGGACCCTAAAGTAGATACCAAAATCCTGGGATGCTCAATCCTCCATTTGGCCCCCTGTGTCCTCAGGTTCCATATCTGCAGATTCAACCAACTGCAGATGAAAAGCCAGTCTTCCATATCCACGGAACAGATGTGGAGGGCTGACTGTAGTATAAATCTGTTGGTGAGGCTTTTTTCCTCCTTTTTTTTTCTCTCTCTCTTGCATAGGGAATGCCTAAATGTTAGTGGGAACACATGAAAATAAAGATTATTAATATATTAGTATAATTCTGATAAAATAGATTACATTGAATAGGTATCAGAATGAGAAAATTATCTTTTTTATTTTAAAGATTTCTCCAAAAGATAACATTTTCTTTTATCCCATTATTTATAGACACTCCAGCCCAATTGAGTTGCTTGCAATTTGCTCCAGCTCATACATTAATGACCTAGCTCCTAGTCCATTTTTGTTTCCACCATTTCATGAGATCTGAATGTCACTCTTAATTTTAAGTTTTTATTATGACCAAAGTCACTGAGTTACTCTAGCCCACTGCTGGCATTTTAGACAGCAAGGATAAAAAAAGTAATATAATCATGAGCCTAGAGAAAAGTAAAATGCCAGTATTCCACCAAATAGATTAGTAATTATACTAGCAGAAATAAAGGACAGACATGGCTTCAGGGGGTCCTTTTGATCTGTTCATGGTGGAAAAAACCCTTAATGTGTTCATACATGATTCTCAGTGACTTCTAGAAACTGCCTTTGTCATTGAAATACAGAGCAACCGCAGAGTAACAAGAATCAGACACTTCTGTTCTTGTAGTAGCTGTTTCATGTCATTTACAAATTCAGACCATTGAAACCGTCAAAGTAATTTAGTGACAATGTGATCAGTTTTAAACTCCAATGTTCCTTCCTTTTAGGAAGCACCATAACCTAACAAAAACACATTAAGAAATAGCCGCGGCATTTATTTCCCATTGTGTATTTTACAGTGTATAACACTGCAATGGCTTATACTGATAGCTGCTAAGTATTTTGCTTCTCACCAGAACCTTGCATCCCTTTTCTCTTATTAAAAATAGATATCTTTTAAAATCAATCAATTTCTCTTTCATTCTTTCTCCCTAACTCCCCTCCAAGAAAAAAAGTGACATTAATTTTATTTTTAGTGTTCATTGAATTTTATGCACAATATATTCACATCAAAAGTTGTAAGAACATTTTGGATTGTTTCACATCAAATTAGAAATTCTTTTCAGATAATTGTCTATTGACTCTAGATAGAGAAAACTGAAGTAATTTAATTCACTATAAAGAAGTTCTAGAGACAAAATGATTTAGTGTTACTAAATGATTTGAACCCAGCTATCTCATTTTGTTGAGAAATAAATTGTCAGAGCTTTCAAATATAATTGATCTGAGTGGGGACAAGGCATTAATACTCTTCAAAAACACCCAGGGGATTCTACTGCAGGGTTATGTAGCAAGCCCCTAGTTTAGGCAAATAGGAGCCACATACTGAGTTGGGTACCTTGCCTCTGAAGAAGATGAGGGATAGGTGAAATGGCTGTTGTTACAAGGACACAGAGGTCTGGTTAAAAGTTGAACAATAACTTTTCATTTATTTAAATTTCAGCTGGAAAAGATAGATCCTAAAAAAAACAAAAAGACTGGAATATATAAAATGCACCCCCATAAGCACTTTATACCGTTTGTTTCCTATCTGACAGGTCAAGAAATGAAAGGTAGGTGTCTTATCCTTGATTAGAGAGTAAATGAGTCAGGATCAGGATTGCACTTTGCAGCCCTACATGCTTTAGTTTCTTATTGGTCTGACAGAACCCTGTCTCATTTTGTGTGCCTTTATGGTGTTTGTCATGCTCAGATCTGTCATACAGTCAGCTGTACTCATGTGTGTGGACCTGCCACAGGAAGATGAGCCCTTGGTAGATGGAGGCAGTGCCATTGGTCCAGCATCTCCCCCAAAGAGCTCGGCCACGAAAGGCACTGCCCACTAAAGGCAGAAATGAGAGGGCTACCTCTCCTTGGAAGGGTAACAAGAGTTAGCATAGAGAGAAGGGCACTGAGCATAGAGTCTGAAGATCTCAGCTCTAGTTTCTGGCTTTGTCACTCATTTGTGGGTTATTTGGGACCCTACTGAGCATCAGTTTTCTTGTCAACAAAATAGGAAATCTGTTTCCCATACTCTTCTCACAAGGTGATCACAAACTTTGTGGATTGTGGATCAAACACAACCATAAAGAAGGTAACAGTTTGTGGATTAGCAGCTACTTAAAAAAAACATAAATTATGGTAGATGACACGGTGCAGCCAGTGAAAAGAGAAATAGGCATGGGATCGAAGGTCTAGCTCGGGTACTAGTTTGGTCTTTTTTATTTATTATTTATTTATTTAGAGACAGGGTCTCCCTCCGTCACCCAGGCTGGAGTACAGTGGCACGGTCACGGCTTACTACAGCCTCAACTCCCCGGGTTCAGGTGATTCTCCCACCTCAGCCTCCTGAATAGCTGCGACTACAGGCACACACCACCACACCTGGTTAATTTTTTGTATTTTTTTGTAGACACAGCGTTTTGCTGCATTGCTGATCTCAAACTAGTGGGCTCAAGTGATCTGCCTCAGCCTCCCAAAAATCACCTACTTATTTTGCTTCTACGTTTATATCATTTAATTTTTCTGAACCTTAATTTCCTCATCTCTAAAATTAGGATATGTATACCTGGCATGCTTACTCAAGTGAATCTACTCATTCTATAAAAATAGAGTGAGTTAGCATTTAACTGTACCAGGGATGAGGGATACAGCACTGAATAAGGTAATGGTGGCCCTGACTTGGTGGAACTTAAAGCCTCATGAAATAATGGATGTGACGCTACTTTGTAAATTGTAGTGTTATGCAAACATGTAAGTATTATGACTATTGTTAATGTTACATTAACAATAGTGACAGAAGAAGGACTTCTAGATAAACATGAAAAAACAACTATTTATCTTCTGCTGTGGTTCCAAATATTCCAAATATAAGTAAAACTCTCAGCAGTTTCTGAGTTGCTGTTCAGAGAATACATGAGATCAGCTTAAAAAGGTGGATTCGTTTGGGTTCCACCTTTGTCATATGTATATTTGAAAATATCTATCAGTGTTTCATATGTTTAAGTACAAATGATATGATGATAATAAATCAAATCTTCCAAGTCTTTAATTGAATACTGGCTATCATGAGGTCCTAAGAGAAATTCCACTATTGTTTTCAGGCCATTGGGATACCATATAAGGAATTAACTGTCATTTTAATAAATGTAGTTAATTCCATCATGTCCTAATAGGCTGGGTCAGTGGTCAAATTGCTGGGGAGATTGGGGTTGACAATAGTCTATAAACTACAAGGAAGGGCTCACCATATGTGGTAAGAGTTTTGTTTCAAATAATTTTAATCTAATTTAGTGTTTTAAGTAAAAGCTAAAGCCATGGTAGGTTTTTTTGTTTTTTTCAAAATAATTCCCGTTGTATTTATCTATATTATTTTTCTTTCAGTATGTTCTGTCACTCAATTAACAGCATAGTATATTAGCTTTCCAATTCTGTTTATTGTGTCTTTAAGTAAACTTAATTTATATAAAATAGTCTAAAATAAAGGGCAAAACACGTACATTTAACTGGTAACTTCTGTTTTATACAGTCTCCCTTTTTATTCTTTTTATTGATACTATTGTAACTACAATAAAAACACACTTGCCTTTAAATATGCCATTGGGTGAAGCTTCACCACCACTACAAATCCTAGTGAAAATGCTGAAACTCATTGTGAATGATGATCACCTAAGCTGTAAAAAAACTCAGACATGGAACCATAAACACTGGAGGAAAGGCCAGGCAAGCTGTTGATTCGATTGCCATGTCACTCAGATACCTTCTCAAATGGAAATGTGTTTGCATCTGGCAAATGAGGCTCCTCCTCCCTGGACAGCAGGAGACTCGTTCTCTGATTAGGACCTTGTTAGACTGTCAGAAATGGAGAGTCTAGTTGAGGGAAGGTGTCCCTTTGGCACCAGCTCTGCAGGCTGTGAGGAGATGACATTTACATTCGCATCTATGTACTGTGCTCAGCACTGCACTTCAAAGCAAACCCCTTCAACAATTTTCAAGCTAATGAGTACCTCACACTGAACTTCTGTCTGGTGCTTCAAAAAGCATTGCTGTGTTTTGAATGTGATCTCTTTCACATGAAGCTTATATTGGGGTCATTAGGAAATCAGTGCTCAGAAACCCTTTATAGAGTTTTATAACCCTTGGTGTTTTCATCCCCGACTTCAGAAGTCATTGGCCTGAGACTCTCCTATAACATATAAATGTCTCATGATGGGAAGCTTCAAAGGCAAATACTTGCAAATGAGTGGGGGGGAAAAAACTCATGAAATAACGAGCAATTCTTCAACAATTCCTTCTTAAATTATAACCTTGATATATGTCATTTAACCAAGTGGGATCAGAGTTAGAGATGAGAGTGCAGTATTGTCTTGGCTAACATTGTTTTCAGTTTCTTTTTTTTCTTTTTCAACCTAAAGATTATTTTCCATTAACTTTCCACAAATTCTCTAATAAAGTAATGGATCCAAAACCTAACTATCCCCTGGCTAGTGTTCGGCCAAATAGACTCCTGCAAAGGCTCTTTACTGTTTTCTGTGTTGTGCTTTGGGGGCTGGTTTACTACTGTCTCCCCAGCACCTGGAATAGTGTGTAGCATATTTAGGCACTTGGTAAATATTGGTTAAGTGAATGAATACATATGATCCTTCTGTCTGAATTGAAGATTGGCCACTAGAAAGAACAAAGTTATCCACTTTCCATAAAGCACATGATTGGCATTTCTGAGGACTCACAGCCTTGCTGTGATTGATATCTACTAGTTCATTAGGCCTCTGACTTTCCCAAGACAAAATGGAAAGACAAACAATTGTAAGATGGGTCAAATGAAGACAGAGGTGCTGCCTTCAAAAGGCTTACAATTTAATTAGGAGATAGATTTGTAAGCAGCTCCTTACCAGACACTGGTAGAAACAAGTGCAAGAGTATAGAAGAATCTTATCTGTGTGATGTCCTCTTTCTTTACTAGGAAGTAGGTGGTTGCCTCTAAATCTGCCATGGAAGACATCCCCATTTGAACCGCACAAGTGGTTGTGAAGCTTGATCCAAGTAAATTGGTGAGGAGCTGATGGCTGTATTCAGCAATACTGTACCAGACTCCCTGGCTAGGGCAGGCAAGTGGTAAATACTTACTGAGTGGGGAAAATGGTATCTATCATGGGGAAATCTCTCACTTGGGATTACCAAGACCTTGATTGTTTTTTATTTTTATTTTTATTTTTTTGTCATTTTGTGACCTAGGCTGGACTGCAGTGGTGACATGATTGATCACTACAACCTCAAACTCCTGGGCTCAAGACAGTTGAGCTTCAGTCCTCAGTAGCTAGGACCACAGGATTGTGCCACCATGTTAATCTATGCTTTTTTTTTTTTTTTTTTTTTTGAGAGATGGAGTCTTGCTATGTTGCCTAGGCTGGTCTTGAACTCCTGGCTTCTCACCTTGGCCGCCCAAAGTGCTGAGATTACAGGTGTAAGCCACTGTGCCCAGCCTGAGACCTTGATTCTTGGCTTTATTTTGCTTATAACCCTGTGGTGTTGAAAAATTTATTTAAGTTTTCTGGGGCTCAATTTTCTTTTCTTTCTTCTTCTTTTTTTTTTTTTTTGAGATGGAGTTTTGCTCTTGGTGCCCAGGCTGCAGTGCAGCGGTGCGATCTCGACTCACTACAATCTCTGCCTCCGAGGTTCGAGCAATTCTCCTGCCTTAGCCTCCTGAGTAGCTGGGACTGCAGGTGCCCGCCACCATGCCTGGCTAATTTGTTGTATTTTCAGTAGAGACAGGGTTTCATCATGTTGGCCAGGCTGGTCTCGAACTCCTGACCTCAGGTGATTCACCTGCCTCAGCTTTCCAAAGTACTGGGATTACAGGAGTGAGCCACCACGTCTGGTCCAGTTTTCTTATCTGTAAAGCAAAAGAACTGAGCCAGATTTCTAAATGGTCATGGTTTATGATTTCATGAACTGCAAGAAAACTTCTTATCCATATCTAGAAGTGGAAAATATAAATAAACAAGTAGCCTCTAAGAGTATGAACATTAAGGCATATTCTGTAGCTCTTACTAGAAGGAAAATCAAGAGGAGAAGGAATTGATCCTCACTGTATGAGTCCAGTAGTTCAGCATCAGCCCTCTAATAGTCTGAGATGACAAGGGCAGTGCATCTTCATCTCTGTAAGGGTATTTCCTCCTTACAGCTGGTGAGCTGGCAATCTTGCTAACTTCCAGATGAAAAGTTATCAGTTTGGGATCTTTATAGGATTTTATTCAGCCACTCTCCCCACAAGGAATGTTGTTCATAAGAGGGACTTTCTGAAGAAGATAGTGAGTTTGGGATGACACATCCTAGGGTTATTAGTTGCATGACTTGATGTGAAATGAGCAGTCTAATCTACTCAGATAAAAGTATGAAATGGCTATATGTTCTTTTTGACAGGAGAACTTCCAGGCCTTTCAGGCCAAATAATTAATATAAAAGTAATACTGAGTGAAAGTTAAATGGCTGAGAATTGTTAATGCAAACCAGAGAGAGTGGACATCGACATTATAAGAGATATTCCAGGAATCCAAATCCTTGTACAAGCTTGCCAAACCCGTGTTCTGTAGGCTGGATGTGGCCCAAGACAGCTTTGAATGTGACTCAATACAAATTCATAAACTTTCTTAAAACATTACAATTTTTTTGAATTTTTTTTTTTTAGCTCACTAGCTATCATTAGTGTCAGTATGTTTTATGTGTGGCCCAAGACAATTCTTCTTCCAATGTGGCCCAGGGAATCCCAAAGATTGGACACCCCTCCCTTAGCAGGACAAATGGCCAGAGGGACACAATGGTAGTGGATAGCTTTTTGGTGGATGGGGTATCCATGAGGAAATTCTACCTAAAAGAGTGAATTTCTTGAACAGACCTTCAACTGCAGCACACATGAGGTATAGAAACTGAAAGAAACATTACATAAAGGGAATCAGACTTTGCACATTAATCAACCTATTTTTGAGGGACTCAAGCCAGTCCAAAGATGTCATCTAGCTCCATGGTAAGAAAATGTTTGATTCATATCTCAGTATCTTTAGGACTTTGGGGTAGAAAACTCAAATGTGTGAGAAAAACTGAAGCAGCCATTGTTGTGGGCCACAACCCAAAATGGACAATTGCTCCCATGTAAACTTATCTTTAGGCTTCTTAATAAAGGGATAGAGTTGAAGAGTTTTAGACACTAAGAAAATTATCTGAGAATCCTTCTTAAATGAATAATAAGTCATATTGGTGATAATAGTTTGGTGACAAGTGGATGTAGGATTCCTAAAACTTGGTTGTAGAGCCTGGAATAATGGCTCTATTCTTTGGAGGTTTCAACATCCTCAGGCTTCATGTTAGAATCAGAGAGGTTTACTCTGAGAGTCTTCCCTGAATGGAACCTCCTCCTCCCCCCAGCATCCTGTTGCACAGCAATCAATTATTTCTCAATGTCCGCGATTATACTTGCCATAGTTGTATGTGGGATTAGAGGGTGGTGGAAGAAATGTAGAAGACAGTAGAAGAAAGCCACCTTCTCGTGGCCAAGAATGCCACCTGCCCAGGTAAAATTATCGTAATCCTGGGAGGGAATTCAATTTATAGTTTTTCTTTCTTGCTTTACATACATTTTAGGTGATTCAGCATTGAGGGGAGATATGATCCCTGCTATGAGGAGCATGAAGGACTGGTGTGGGGTGAGCCCCCTGCCATCCCTGTTTGGGGAGTCTTTCTCCATATTTGTGGGTCATTCATAAACCTAGAATAAAAATAATTTAAAAATAAGAACGCTGTAAACAATAAAAGGCAAAGTGAATGAAAAACTTAGTTAAAAGAATAAGAGACTATTTTTTAAAACGAGAAGAAACAAAAACAGTATGAGAAAACTAAAAGAAGGGTAAAAATGTGTCACAAAATTGTAATATGGAAACTAAAACAAAGGGGTCAAAAGTCAAAAAGCTGAACTAGAGAATTTGAAAAATAACAAGAAAAAATTAAAATATACATTATTAAAAAGGATAAAAATAGTTAAAGAGGAAATTTTGGAATGTTTTGCAAGGAAAATTGTCTGAAAGTGTATACAACTAAGTATTGTGTGTGATTATCTCTGGGTGGGTGAGAATATAATTTTTTTAAAGTATTCATTTTGCTTGTTTGTATTATGCAATTTCTCTGAAATTATCTTGTATTGCATATGTAAGAAAAAAGGGCATTTTTCATGTGCCCCTGAAAAATGTGAAAATAAATAGAAGCGAAAAAGCATTTATTTAGAATAAAATGGTAAAGACTGTAAAGAAAGACAAAGAAAGCAAAGAATAATGAATATTTCATAAAACAGGGCAAGCCAGAAATTAAATGATTCAAAGAACCAAAAAATATACCATAAGAATATTTTGTAGTATGTTTAAGAGAATGAAGAATTTTTAAAAAGGAAAACAATTAAAAGACCTAAAGAGGCTGGGCACGGTGGCTCAAGCCTGTAATCCCAGCACTTTGGGAGGCGGAGACGGGCGGATCACGAGGTCAGGAGATCGAGACCATCCTGGCTAACACGGTGAAACCCCGTATCTATTAAGAAATACAAAAAAAAAAAAAACTAGCCGGGCGAGGTGGCGGGCGCCTGTAGTCCCAGCTACTCGGGAGGCTGAGGCCGGAGAATGGCGTGAACCCGGGAGGCGGAGCTTGCAGTGAGCTGAGATCCGGCCACTGCACTCCAGCCTGGGTGACAGAGCGAGACTCCGTCTCAAAAAAAAAAAAAAGACCTAAAGAATTTTTTGGGGTAAGGCCCTTTGTTAGGGGCAAATCTGGGCACATACCTCAGCTGGAGGTCACCAAACATGTCCTGATGGAGGAGGTACAAGGGCAAAGAACAAGTCCCTACCTTTTCTTGCTCACCTTATTTTTAGGGTCCTGGCTCCTGTGTCCCAGTAAAAATGTCCAGCCAACGTTGTGGCAGAATCACATTTCCCTTGCTCCACATACATCTGATGAAGCAGTCATGACAAGAGGTATACTCACAGTTTCTGAAAATGCCTTCAAGATGGCAGTTATGAGTTTGCTGTCACTCTTCATGGTCTTGGCAGTTTTCGTCTGTGCCTTGAATGCTGTAGCTGGCCTCCAGAGCAGCAGCATTGGCATCTTCTCTGGGATCTTGTTAGAAATGCAAAAGCTTGCTCCCCCACCACTGAACTATTGAGTCAGAACCTCCAAAAATGGGGCATAGGAAACTGAACAAGCTCTTTAAGATAATTTATTTTATTTTTTAGACAGGATCTCACTCTGTTGCCCAGGCTGGAGTACAGTGGTACAATCTTGGCTCACTGCAGTCTTGACCTCCTGAGCTCATGCAATCCTTCCTCCTCAGCCTTCTGAGTACCTGAGACTACACCAGGGCACCACCACGCCTGGCTAATTTTTAAATTTTTTGTAGTGACTAGGTTTTGCCATGTTGCCCAGGCCTGTCTCAAACTTCTGAGCTCAAGTGAGCTGCCTGCCTCAGCCTCCCAAAGTGCTGGGATTACATGTTTGTGCCACCAGGCCTAAATGAGATTTTTAAACACAATAAAGTTTGAGAATCACTGCTGTAGGGGTACCAAGGAGTTCGATGTGGGATTTGGAGACAGAGTAAGGGAGTTTAGATGTTGGGAGAGAAGGTGGTAAGTGGATGAGGACTCTGAGCTAATCAACACTACGGGATATGGGGTCTTGGTGGGAAGAACAAGAAAAATAAAGTATTGGGACTATGGAGACAGTAGTGAGGTGGGAAATAGTCTATAGCAAGCTAGTTTAACCAATGGCCCATGAGCCGCATGCAGCCCAGGACGGCTTTGAATGCGACCCAACACAAACTCATAAACTTTGTTAAAACATTATAAGATTTGTGTGTGTGTGTGTTTTGTTTTGTTTTTTGTTTTTTGCTCATCAGCTCTTATTAGTGTTAGTGTATTTTATGTGTGGCCCAAGAAAATTCTTTTTCTTCTTCCAATGTGGTCCAGGGAAGTCAAAAGATTGGACACCCCTGTTCTACGGTGAAGAAACCATGTTTGAATCTTAGCACTACCAGCTGAGTGGTCGTAAGCACCGTAGGGTTAGATGATGGGGCGATTGTTACTTTTCTCTTAGGATAGTTTTAGGGCTGCAAAGCAAATTAATGTGAATGTGCCTGACGTATAGTCAATGCTCAATAAATAGTACTTGAATTTGAACTGAAGTGGGGAGCTGAGGGGATGGGGAAGAAGAGTGCTGAGGGAAGCAGTTCCTTTCATTCTCACAGTGACCCTGGTGACCCTGGCTCATTCAAGCAACTCCTGCCATTGACACTTCCCATTCCCAGAATCTAGGCAACCTGAAATTACTTGAACAGATGAATTCTCAACTTGGACTTATTTAAACAATGAAGCAACTATTTTGCCTGTCTTCTGTTGAGGCGAATTAAACACACCTTGCAAAAGATGAAAGGAATAGGTTTCCTCAAAATTGTTAATTTTGCACTGTGTTGAGGTTGGAAGATGACCAGTGCAGCCCATGCAAGCAAAGAATAAGGGTGTGTGGCAGAGTGAAAAGTATAGCATCATCTGCTCAGCGGGAGAAGATCTGGGCTTGAACCGACCCTGATCTGTGCCTTCCTAACTGTGTAGCCTTAGCAAGTTATTTAATCTCTGAATTGTAGGTTCTTCATTTGTAAAAGAGGGATAATTTCCCACCTTCCAGGATTGTAAGGATTGTAGAAAAATGTAGGTGAAGACATCCCTAATGGTGCCAGGCACATGACAACTGATAAGAAGTGTTTTCTGAAGATCACTTTAATACTTAGCCTTTTCCATTGGTCTATATCTCTGTTTTGGTACCAGTACCATGCTGTTTTAGTTACTGTAGGTTTGTAGTATAGTTTGAAGTCAGGTAGCGTGATGCCTCCAGCTTTGTTCTTTTGACTTAGGATTGTCTTGGAGATGCGGGCTCTTTTTTGGTTCCATATGAACTTTAAAGCAGTTTTTTCCAATTCTGTGAAGAAAGTCATTGGTAGCTTGATGGGGATGGCATTGAATCTATAAATTACCTTGGGCAGTATGGCCATTTTCACGATATTGATTCTTCCTATCCATGAGCATGGTATGTTCTTCCATTTGTTTGTGTCCTCTTTTATTTCACTGAGCAGTGGTTTGTAGTTCTCCTTGAAGAGGTCCTTTACATCCCTTGTAAGTTGGATTCCTAGGTATTTGATTCTCTTTGAAGCAATTGTGAATGGAAGTTCATTCATGATTTGGCTCTCTGTTTGTCTGTTACTGGTGTATACGAATGCTTGTGATTTTTGCACATTAATTTTGTATCCTGAGACTTTGCTGAAGTTGCTTATCAGCTTAAGGAGATTTTGGGCTGAGACAATGGGGTTTTCTAAATATACAATCATGTCATCTGCAAACAGGGACAATTTGACTTCTTCTTTTCCTAACTGAATACGCTTGATTTCTTTATCTTGCCTGATTGCCCTAGCCAGAACTTCCAACACTATGTTGAATAGGAGTGGTGAGAGAGGGCATCCCTGTCTTGTGCCAGTTTTCCAAGGGAATTTTTCCAGTTTTTGCCCATTGAGTATGATATTGGCTGTGGGTTTGTCATAAATAGCTCTTATTATTTTGAGGTACGTTCCATCAATACCGAATTTATTGAGCGTTTTTAGCATGAAGGGCTGTTGAATTTTGTCAAAAGCCTTTTCTGCATCTATTGAGATAATCATGTGGTTCTTGTCCTTGGTTCTGTTTATATGCTGGATTATGTTTATTGATTTGCGAATGTTGAACCAGCCTTGCATCCCAGGGATGAAGCCCACTTGATCATGGTAGATAAGCTTTTTGATGTGCTGCTGAATCCAGTTTGCCAGTATTTTATTGAGGATTTTTGCATCGATGTTCATCAGGGATATTGGTCTAAAATTCTCTTTTTTTGTTGTGTCTCTGCCAGGCTTTGGTATCAGGATCAGAGTCCTCAGAAATAATACCACACATCTACAGCCATCTGATCTTTGACAAACCTGAGAGAAACAAGAAATGGGGAAAGGTTTCCCTATTTAATAAATGGTGCTGGGAAAATTGGCTAGCCATAAGTAGAAAGCTGAAACTGGATCCTTTCCTTACTCCTTATACGAAAATTAATTCAAGATGGATTAGAGACTTAAATGTTAGACCTAATACCATAAAAACCCTAGAGGAAAACCTAGGTAGTACCATTCAGGACATAGGCATGGGCAAAGACTTCATGTCTAAAACACCAAAAGCAATGGCAGCAAAAGCCAAAATTGACAAATGGGATCTCATTAAACTAAAGAGCTTCTGCACAGCAAAAGAAACTACCATCAGAGTGAACAGGCAACCTACAGAATGGGAGAAAATTTTTGCAATCTACTCATCTGACAAAGGTCTAATATCCAGAACCTACAAAGAACTCAAACAAATTTACAAGAAAAAAACAACCCCATCAAAAAGTGGGCAAAGGATATGAACAGACATTTCTCAAAAGAAGACATTCAAACAGCCAACAGACACATGAAAAAATGCTCATCATCACTGGCCATCAGAGAAATGCAAATCAAAACCACAATGAGATACCATCTCACACCAGTTAGAATGGCGATCATTAAAAAGTCAGGAAACAACAGGTGCTGGAGAGGATGTGGAGAAATAGGAACACTTTTACACTGTTGGTGGGACTGTAAACTAGTTCAACCATTATGGAAAACAGTATGGCGATTTCTCAAGGATCTAGAACTAGATGTACCATATGACCCAGCCATCCCATTACTGGGTATATACCCAAAGGATTATAAATTATGCTGCTATAAAGACACATGCACACATATGTTCATTGCGGCACTATTCACAATAGCAAAGACTTGGAATCAACCCAAATGTCCATCAATGACAGACTGGATTAAGAAAATGTGGCACATATACACCATGGAATACTATGCAGCCATAAAAAAGGATGAGTTTGTGTCCTTTGTAGGGTCATGGATGCAGCTGGAAACCATCATTCTTAGCAAACTATCACAAGAACAGAAAACCAAACACCGCATGTTCTCACTCATAGGTGGGAACTGAACAATGAGATCACTTGGACTCAGGAAGGGGAACATCACACACCGGGGCCTATCATGGGGAGGGGGGAGGGGGGAGGGATTGCATTGGGAGTTATACCTGATGTAAATGACGAGTTGATGGGTGCTGACGAGTTGATGGGTGCAGCACAGCAACATGGCACAAGTATACATATGTAACAAACCTGCACGTTATGCACATGTACCCTAGAACTTAAAGTATAATAATAATGAAAAAAAATACTTAGCCTTTTCCCTGAATAAGGCCAAGGGAGGCTACTCCACTGCTTCACCTGAGTAATTCCGCCTTTGGACGATTAACAAGGACCCTTCTGAAGAATTCGTATTGTTAATGGTCCCTTATGTGTTTATGTGACACGGTTCCTTTACATTTGGATCCTTCACATTCCCCACGTTTTCCTAGGCTGGGAAGAACATTTGCAAAGCCTGTGGATCAGCTTCTCTGTGCAAAATAGGATGTTGTGGGCCCTGACTCTTTCTTATGTCTGGATTACAGGGTCAGGGAAGTTCTTCTCCTTTCCTACTGTCTTGTGTTCAGAGACCTTCTAGCTGCAAATGGGATTTCTTTCTAGGCCAACATGAATAAGATTAAGACAAGAAGTTGCTGGGAAACAGCATCATTACATGGACCCTGATTCTATTGTAAGGCCAAGGGGATTGCAAAGTGAGGGTCTTTTTTGTTTCTGTAATAGTCTCCACTAGAGAGAGAGTGGGAGAGAAAAATCAAACAATCAGTCTGCTTTCTTGCCTGAGGCTCCATAATTTGCCTTTTACTTTCTGCATTTTCATATTTGAGTCTGAAAAGCAGAGGACCAAAACAATCAGCAACAGATGTCCTCGTGAATCTGCACGTTACACGAATTCAGTTAGCATGCAAATTGTCATCCTAGGGCGATTCCAGGGGACTGCTGAAAAAACAGCAGGCCTGCTCTGAAAAATAGGTAGATGGCATGATTAAAATGTCTGGATCCAATCATATGTTTAATTACAGTCCCTTTTTTATCTCAACTACAATGACTGGTAGCTATTATGACACAATATTGAAAATGCGTAAGACGCATGGTGGCACTTGGAAGGCTAATAGGTGGTCTGTGTTTGATCAAAATGATCAAAGCTTCTCGCAGTGGAAAGGCCCCTCTCCTCTCTCATCTTATGCACTTAGACGAGCAAAATATGATTTATAGGAGACAGTTTATATGATTTTCATTCTCCAAGAGCAGGAGCATAATTTTTGTGCCACTGTTTTCCCTAGAAACATGGGAGCTTGACAATGCTCATAAACACATAGTAACTGACTCTATTCCACGGTTGTCCACAAGGCATCTCTCATGCTTCAGCTTTAATTTATTCTCATAGGTCCAAACACTGTCAAATTTTATTATTGGTACAATAAAAAAAAGACAAAATCTTAGTGCTGAGCACAGAGACTCTTGGTTATTTCATTCTATTCATACCTTCAGATTGTATTTTGAGACTTCAAATGAAACTAAATTTAAACTTCTCACAAGATGGTATGTTGAGCATAAAGCTTAACTGCTTGGTTGATATAAATACTGAATTTTACTATATAAAGTACTGAACCTGGTATTCAGCTAAAACTGCTATTGTGTCTATTATAAGAAAAAATTTACATTGGAATTTCTTTTCTTTTCTTTTTTTGTCTTTAGCTGGAACTCTGGAAAGTAGAGAAACAGGAAACATAAAACTAACTTGGTCGGCATGCCTCATCCTGGGATTTAACATGATGTAACCAGTATTATGGGGGGAAACTGTTTGCCAAAAACTTGATGAAAGCGCCCGGTATTAATTTGGACTACAATTTATCATATAAAAGTCTTTTACACATTTCACAGCTAGGTAGCAGTGTATTTTTCACATCTTGAAGGCCTTTGGTTAGAAATTTATACAAAACCTAGGTCGTGGTTTCTCTTGTGTACACTTGCTTTCATCTCTATTTTAGCTAGTATCCCACCCTACCATATTCTCTTTTTACATTGGTTATTGTCGTCTATAGGGATTAAAAAAAACCCTCTTCAACAGCAATAGGAAATTGAATGAAGTGTTTATTGTGCTACTGTTCTGTACTCAGCAATGTGCTGGGGACAGCGGGGGCTTCAGCTGACTTGTTAAGGCTTGGATCCTGTCTTTGAGGATTTGACAGCCAAGTGCCAGTTCTACAGTGAATCATCTGAGAAAGAAACAAAGATAAAGAGATAAATAAAAAGACAGATAAGGAGAGAGGTGAGGAGTTGGTGAGAGAGGGAAGGAAAAATTATGGGTAAGAGGGTGAGCAGAAAGAACAGTCAGAATCCTGTAATCTTTTGTCAGCTTTCACCTGCTACTACAGGTTCCCAGGGAAGGTTGGTGGCTCTGGGTGGGTTTGAGGGTAAACAGGATTCCAGGGAAAAGTGCACCATTAACTTAACTGCTCTAAGCTTTCTGCTCCAAACACTTTTGTTAATTCTAGCCATGAGAAGCTGATATATTCTGGGCAAGTCACAAATTGTGCCTTTATATCTGTGTTCCAAGACTGACCCTAAAAGCAGTGACCTATTTAGCTCTTACTCCAATTCAGCTCTTTTAGATCCTATACCAACTACTATCTTTCATTGCGTTCTTACCATATGCCAGGCATTGTACTAAGTACTCCATAGGTGGTTTTTTTCTCATCTAGTCCTCACAAAACTCCCCTTTCATGTAAGTACCATTTGCCTCAAATTTCAGGTGAAGAAAGTAAGACACAGAGAAGCTAAGCAACTTTCCCCTGATTAGGGCTCAAGTAGTCCGCATTCAGAACCTGGGTGTTTAACTGCTCTACTGAGCTATCCAAGTATATACTAACAGTAAGAAAATAAACCTAAAGAAAGATTGAGAAACTTAACAAGATAAAAAGATGGTACTTACTCCAGTATAGTCTTACTTTATTCCTGCCACTGACACTTTTATCCCTTCATAACACAAGCCAGTTTCATTCTAGTCTCTGCTTGTGTTTAACCGCATCCTCCTCTTTGGGAGAAGGATGGAGACGGGGTGTATGAGATGGTCCTGGTCATAAAGTATGTGCTGTAATGATGAGATGGAAGGTTGAAGTTGGAATAATTGCAGTAGAAGTTAAGCTGGTCTTTGAAAAATGAGGAGAAGCTGCCTAGGGAGTAAGGAGCAGGAGGACATTGCCATTTGTGTAGAAAGGGTATCTAGCAGAATGGAGGAGGCGGCCTGAATAGATGAAGGGTAGGAGCCATTTTGGGGTTTCTGCAGAGCTGCAATCCCAGCAGGGATGAATGACTGGTGAAGAGTAGGAAAGGGACATTAGGGAGGAACTTATATCAGGTTCCCTTAACTTCCCAAGTTGCATGCACACTCTCCCCACTGGTGGGCAGATGGTATTTTGGAAGAGGCTGGGTATTGAGACAGTGCGGCATGGAGTTCTCATACAGCCCCATGGTGGGGAAGATGCTGGGATTGCCCCAGGAGCAGAAGGGAACCTTCAGAGTTTCCATAAGTTGGTTAGTTTCATGAGGAGCCAGCAGAGTTGTTGCTAGACAGAAGTAGATAAAAAAAGGAGCCTTAAAAGAGGATGACCAGCAAAATTAATTGGCAGAAGATGGCAGAATGTTGATCGCCACAGCTGCATGCGTGTTACAGAATGTCAGCTACTTTTATTCCCTAAGAAACTTGCTTCTCTTGACAAAGCAATGAGAATGGTTACCAAATGTCACTGCTTCAGGGGGTTCAGAACCCCTTGTGTGTTCTGATAAACTGTAGGGCAGTCTACATCCATGCAGTGATTCTGACGTGCTCTCCAAACCCAGTCACCTCATGGTGAAAGAAAGACTTTAACTTAATAGTGTTTATACTTTATAGGAGTGTGCTGCCTCGTGTGTGTAGTCAAATATGAGGTGGTTTCCCCACCCTTAGTCGCACCCAATGGTGCATTGTTCTCCACGTCTAGAGATAGACCTGCTCCGATGCCCGTGTGCCCACTCTCTCACCCCCATTCTCCTTCCTGCCAGTGAAGCTTTGTCGCAAATTTGGGTTATGGCTTATTCTGTGACTCCGGAGTTTTCATGAGTCCATTAGCAGCAAAATCTGAGTCTAGCTTCCAGGCATAATGAGAAAAGCATCCTTTTACCTTGGGGCTTAATAAGAGCCTTTCCCAAAAGAAGCTTACACCTATTCTTGGTTGAAATAACTTACAAAGCATTTAATTTGGTTCATATTTTAAACCTCAAACACACTCTAATATCATTGTATTCATTTTCCGGGGCCGCCATAACAAATGATCACAAACTGGGTGGCTTACAACAACAGAGTGTTCTCTCATAGTTCTGGAGGCCAAAAGTCTGAAATCAAAGTGTTAGCAGGGTCATGCTCCCCACAAAGGCTCTAGGGGAGAACTCCTTCTTGCTTCTTCCAGCTTCTGCTGGCTCTAGGAATTCCTTGGTTGCATGAATCTAGTTTTTGGCTTCATATGGCTTCTCCTCTCTTGTGTCTCTGTCTTCTTTCTATCTCTTGTAAGAACACCTGCCGTTGGATTTAGGGGCCACCTAACTGATCCACGATGATCTCATCTCAAGATCCTTAATTACATCTGCAAAGAACCTTTTTCCAAATAAGATCATATGCACAGGTCCCACGGGTTATGAAGTGGACATATCTTTTTGGGGGCCATCATTCAATCCAGTAAAATAATATTCTTTACCTAGGCTTCTTTTTGGAAAGAGTGTACTCAACAAACGTCAGATATATCAAATGCTTTAAGTTAGTCTACTTAAAATGTAGAATGGTTCAGGACCATTACTGGTTGGTGACTAGGAAAGATATTTCCAGTTCTTTACATTTAAAAACTCTGTGTTTGAATCCTGGGTCCACTATTTGCCAGTTGCCAATAGGTCTCTCTTTTGCCAGATCCCTAACTCCTTTGTCTGACGTAGGAGCTGATGATTTCAGATGTTGGTGGGATAAAATGCCACATGATCTACTTTGTAAACTGACGAGTGGCACACAAGAATAAGGCAGAGGAGTTTAATATTGTTGGAAAGGCATGAAAACTTGCAAAGTGGTTCACGTGTTGTATGGAATGCTACAACAATGCTTTTGGGTCTGTGAAACCATTGAGGTTTATATCATACCACTTCAATTCACCTCTTCTAGTACGAAGCAACTGATTTTGAGTTAGCAGAATTTCCTCCTAATAAACTACATAGACATGTACTCTGTCAAAAAACATCTAATGGTAAGATGTTGTTACCTAACACGGCTGATGGAGAATAGGAGAGGGACATTAGGGAGGAACTTACATCAGGTTCCCTTAACTTCCCAGGTTGCACGCACACTTTCCCCACTGGTGGGCAGATAGTATTTTGGAAGAGGCTGGGCAAGATATTGTTACCTAACATCTTACCATTAGATGTTTTTTGACAGAGTACATGCAGTCCCTGGTACATGCTTTAGTCCTCAGAAAATAGCTCTACATAGCAAAATCTGTCTTGATTTGGTCATCTGTACTGTGCTTTCTGTCATTCAGCACTTATGGCCTATAGTAACAAAAGCAGAATCAGCAGTTTATGAAAGCCCAACAGACTTATGGGAAAGTGACTTTGTTGGATAAACACATTTAACTGAAGGGTTTTTATCACTGCAAAATCATACACCAGAGAAATGTTAATGCACAGAGATGATCTTTAAAGTGCCAAGATTGGAGTTTCAAAGCCATTTGTTTTAATGGTGTCTCATTAGCTGTAAAAAAGAAAAAAACTTTTGAGTGGCTATTTTATCTTACAAATGTTAAATATTCTTTGTAGACAGGAACTGTCTGTTAAAGTAATATTTGACATCTATCAAATCAAAAATACTTTACAATGAAAGACTGACATCTGTTTACTATATAGAAAAGGGTGCTGTGTATTTTTACTAGAAGGATTTTCCTTTAATAAGGCAGCCAAAAGTCATCTACACACACCAAACCGATTTATAGCCAAAACCTGTTGAATACCAACACAGCATCATGGCTGCTTAGCAATCCATTTTTTCCCCCAGTATTACTCTGACACTGGCGTTAAATTTGTATAGGAAATAAGTTTGTCTTTTTTTAAGGAAAAAGATATAATAGTTTCATTAAATCCTGGGTTAATTATTAATTTGGTAGACTTTAATCTTTTTAGTGCTCTCAACTTTGATTCCGTTATATTAGCAATCGATCTTCTTTATTTAAGAAGATCAAACTACAACTGAGCTGTTTTTATATTTTTTCAATCAGTGCAAGCAACAGCAAACACAGTCTGTATGTATGGCCTATTCCACCTGAGATCTGTTTAGGCCACTGCAATTAGGAGGAGATCAGACAGAAGGGAGTCAACTTGGTAGAGAGTTTAAATCTGTGTGTAATCTCATACAGGTGCTGCTTCCTGTGCTCTGGAAAAGCCCTCATCACAAAACAGGCCAACTGAGCCACACCTGGGTTTAAGCAGAACATCTGGACCTACTCTTACTCGCTCATGTTCTTCAAATCTTCCCTAAACAAATGGTGCTTTAGTGCAGATCTGACACCAGAGATTTGTAAGCCCAATGTGTACTGCCAAATCCAGTTTGACACAAAACACAGCTACTCTTCTTGAATCAAATACATTACAGATATGATACCCCAGTCACGTATTTCAATTAGTCAAACCTCAAGTAATTTATGGAGATCATTTCCACCAGTAGTAATAAATTTCCTAATGGCATTAACAATTAAACGGAATTTGAAGGAAAGGTTGAAATATATATCTATTAAATTAAATTCTCATTCATTGGTCATATGCTCTTTCTTTTTCTAGTCATACAACCATTGACCAGGAAAGTCCTGAAAATAAAATATGGATGTAGATATAATTAATAGAATGCCAGTTTAAATAGGTCCTGGTTTCCTTAGGAAAAAGTACATATTTGTTGAACTCAGTTACTTCTTAGATGTATAATTCTGAGATAGTTTTGCAATTATTTAATAACTATGTAAGTTAAGTATAATCTGGGCCTAGCATTTTGTTAGAATAGCCCAACTCATACTTCAGCAAACTACCAATGTAATATGTGCAGCCTTATACATGGCTTTTCAGTAGTATTTTATGTGGAATTTTGATATTTCATATCAAGCGGATGCCAGGGAGTGGGAATGGTCAGCATGAAGCATAAACGTTATAAAGGAGTAGGTGCGTCTTTTCTGGCTCCCATAAAATATGCAACAATAATGGGGATTGTGTAGAGGGTATCATTAATAGATGTGCACGTTTTAGATAAACACATCTAAATATATCTTACAGTATGAATATTTTGAATTGCTAACCAGTTCACAACAGTGAGTTATTACACTTGCTATGATGTTCTGCTTATTGTTTGAATTCCTTGGATTCAGTTGGTATGAGTGAAGTTCACCATCCTCGAGAAGGTTTGGGAGTAGAGAGATGGGAGGGACTGGGCATTGAAGGCATGATGGGACGGAAGATATGATGGAGAAGGAACACAAAGAGGACTAGTAATAAAGAAGCGGACTCTGGAAGGTTCGGAAAGCATTCTCAACTCTAAGGGGTGTTGATAGTTTAGCAGATAGTTCTGCAGCACAAAATGATGCCTTATTTTCTAAAGAATGAGGATGGACAGAGACTCCTTATCCTTTGGAATTCAGGGTAACCTGAGTGTATTCAGGTACTCCCAAGGTGGAGCTCATGAGAGGGCCTTTCAGAAGAGCAAATTCATCTGTCTTGGCTTTGTAGTGATGCAACTTGGTACTGAATCAAACTCAAGTGGTTAGTCATTCAAATAATGGAAGCACTTGATTTTTCTTCCCAAAAGTCTCTCTTCATCATAGTTTTTTGTTGTTTTTGTTGTTGGGTGGATGCGTGTTTATGATATTGAATGTGTGAACTAATCGGCTTTCAGGTTTGAGAATTCACAAGTTGGTACTATCTGTAACAACTTACTATGCTTTCAAAGTAATGAGATAGTAATAGGTTTTTTTTCCCTCTGACTCTTATATTTTGTGATGTGAATAGGTAAGTTACCCATATCAAAGTTAAAGTTTTCTTATGTTACTTTCTTGTATCCAGAAGAAGTAAGGAATATTTAGGCATTAGAAGGATTGCAGACAGCGTGGGAGTGGAAAAGAAAGCAAAGACTTTTATAAAGGGAAAAGCAGGCAAAGTGTGAGCGTACAAAAATAGAAGCTGAAGTGCTTCAGAATATAGGCATACAGATACTCTTTTTAAGATTACCAAGAAAGGTAAAGGATTGGGGGGGGGGGGGAGGAAATGTTCAAATTTAACAATTTGAAGAGAAATGGCTCTTCCAAGAGGAAAATGTGGTATAAGAGAGACATAGGATATCTTCTCTACAATTGTATGAGGGTCAAAGAATTTTTGTCTAGGAAGAATAAGTTCTGAAATAGATGTCTAATGGAGTATCTGTGGGAGCTTCCAAAGATGTAAACAGAGACATATGGAATAACCTAGGTTATAAATAGTGGGGTTAACACACTATCCGAGTATTAGAAAATGAATTTCTTAAAGGTAGAGAATATGACATGGATATATTTGATTTCCCAGCCCCTGGTATAAGCCCTGGCACATAGTACATACTCAGTGTTTGAAGAATGAGCAGAGCTATAAAGGTGTAAAAACTTCAGCCAGGATGGGAAAATAGCAAGGATGGGAAAGTATTTGTTAGATGGTAGCATGAGAATAGGGAAAAAGATGATTTTCTGAATTAAAAAAATTTAAAATATAACACAAACTAGCCTTTTTATGGATGAAATTTAGGTTGGAAAAGTTAATTCTAAAACTTCTTGTTGGAAAACATCTTTCAAAGTTTCAGATTGTGTTTTCCAGTTAAAACACACTCATTTGAGAATAAAAACACAATATAAAATTACGTGGTCCTGTTGGATAGTTTTGGAACAAAAAGGCTGAGAAAAGCTGAATATCATTCATATCTCTGACTGACAGCTCCATTCCACCTAGTGTTTCTGGTGAGATGACACAATGCTTTTCCTGTGCACCCACTTTCTAAAAATGAGAGTATATTTTTTCTACATGTGATCCAAGGGGGAAATACCTTCTTTCCTTCCTTCTCCTTTTTTTTTTTTTTTTTTTTTTTTACTACTGTCTATTTCTCCAGGTGCTATCAATAAGGTATTTTATAGATGGAGAAAATAAGGAAAGATTTGATTTGTTAAGAAACTTGAGGTCTGTAGAATTTTAGCGAAGTCCTTTGAAATGATTTACCATTGTGCTTATTCAAGAGACAAAGCAAGAAAAAGAGCCTGCAGTGGAACAGTAAGGAAATCTAGTTCTTAATTTTGGTGTTTCCTGAAAGGACTGATCTATTTAATATTAGGAAGACAAAAATATTCAGAATTACAGTCTTTATTTCTTCATGAGCTGGCTAAAAGAGAAAGCTTTACCTCCCTGTTGTGGCTGACAGAAGTTCACACCAGCAGGTCAGTTGAGTAGCTGCCTCTCTGTGCTGGGTCTAATAAAGAGATCAACCTCTTCACTTTCCTTTAGAGTCTTTAGGAGAACACAGGTTGGTCTCAGAGCTATTCTTTTATGTTTTTGTTAAATCTCTAAGGTTGAGGTTGATTAACTTTTAGATTAAGCCACACTTTGAGATGAAGTTTAAAATGTCTTAACCTTCAAATAGGAATGGAATTCTCACCAGTCATTATTTGAACTCACTGATGTTACAAATTTGTGGACGGATGTTATCCATTAAGGTGAAAGCAGAAAAGGGCTATAAAGTTGACTCTGAAGGCTAAGTACTTTACCTCCAGGGAAGCACATATAAAACTCTGTCCTGAGCTGTATATAGAGTAATAGTTAAAGCTTTGAACACCTGGTTCTTAACTGGCCTGGTAAAGTCATATAAAATACTGACATACCTTCTACTTACTGTTATTTTGATCTTTAGGCAGGTTACTATTTTTTATGATATGTGCTTAGGAATTTAGCCTCAGTGATCAGTCAACTCAGAGGGCATTCATTGAATGCCAAACATGTGCCACTATGAGGTAAAATTAAGTTTTGGGGTTAAGACTATATTTCTCAGTACCTGAACTGGCTTAATTCTTGGATTAAATGGAATAATCAGTAGTTCTTAACACCCTTTCCCAGTGATTTGACAAGTACACATTTTTCAGAGTGTTCAAAATCTGCAAGGTGCTGCCTGCCTGGTTTAGTAAGTTAAGCCAGTTGGAAATATGGAATTAATGAGGCCAAAGTTCAATTCCCATATGGCCTAGGTCATTCTGCATTAGAAAAACTGTTCCATAATCACAGGCTGTATCTCTAACATCAACTAGCTTCTTGATTTTCCAACAAATGCCATCGTTCAAAAGAAGGAACACTCTAGGGTAATTGGGGCTCAAGGAAAATCGTTTAGCATTCTTAAAAAATAATTTAAAGTTCATGTACTGTGATGATAATTCAGTAGTATCACCTCTGTCAATAAACATCATCATAGTTTGTTGTTTAGGTCTGAACAAATGGGAGAAGATAGAACCCAACATCATCATCATAAAAGGCCAATAATTTCTCTGTGTGTAATAGGTTGTATGGGAAACAATGAATAGTTTTTTAGTTTATACATAATATTTTTACATATTTATGGGGCATATGTAGTATTTAGTTATATAATTGGAATGTGTAATGATCAGTGTGTTTAGTATAACCACCACCTTGAGCATTCACCATTTCAATGTGTTGAGAACATTTCAAGCCTTCCCTTCTAGCTATTTTGAAATATATGATACATTGTTGTTAACTATTATCACCCTACTTTACTATCAAACATTAGAATTTATCACTTTTATCTATTATCTAACTATATGTTAGTACCTGTCTTAGTCTATTTAGTGTTGCTGTGAAAGCATACCTGAAGCTGGGTAATTTATAAAGAAAAGAGATTTATTTGTCTCACAGTTGTTCAGGCTATACAAGAAGCATGGTGCTGGCATCTGCTTGAGTTCTAGTGAGGGCCTTGGTCTGCTTTTCCTCATGGTAGAAAATAAGGAGAAGCCACTGTGTGCAGAGATCACATGGTGAGAGAGGAAGCAACAGAGGAGGCAGTGACAGGTCCTTTGTAACAACCAGCTCTTAAGATAACTAACAGCAAGAATTCGTTCACCACTCCCCTTCCAGAGAGGGAATTAATCTATTCCTGAGGGATGTGCCCCCATGACCCCAACACCTCCCATTAGGCCCCACTTCCAACACTGGGAATCATGATTAGTGATGCAGAGCATTTTTTCATATGTTTATTGGCTACTTGTATGTCTTCTTTTGAGAAGTATCTGTTCATGTTTTTTGCTCATTTTTATTGGATGCAGTTATTTTTTGCTTGTTCAGTTATTTCAGCTCCTTGTAGATTCTGAATATTAGACCTTCATTGGATACATAGTTTGCAAATATTTTTTTCCCCATTTTGTAGATTGTCTGTTTACTCTGTTGATGGTTTCTTTTGCTGTACAGCAGCTCTTCAGTTTAATTAAGTCTGATTCATTCATTTTTGTTTTTGTTACAATTGCTTTTGAGGACTTAGTTATACTTTCCCAAGGCCAATGCCCAGAATGGTGTTATCTAGGTTTTCTTCTAGGATTCTTATAGTTTGAGGTCTTGCATTTAAATCTTTAATCCATCTTGAGTTAATTTGTATAGGTGGTGAAAAGTAGAGGTCCATTTCCATTCTTCTGCATATGGCTAGCCAGTTATCCCGGCACCATTTATTGAATAGGGAGTCCACTCCACATTGCTTGTTTTTGTCATCTTTCTCAAAGATTGGATGACTGTAGGTGTGCAGCTTTATTTTTGGGTTTTGTGTTCTGTTTCATTGGTCTACCTGTCTGTTTTTGAACCAGTACCATGCTGTTTTGGTTATTGTAGTATTATACTGTAGTTTGAAGTCATTCTTTTGCTTTCTGGTATAGAACTCTCTTACACATTTCTTGTAGGGCTGGTCTAGTGGTGATGAATTCCTTTAGTTTTTTGCTTGTCTGAGAAAGTCGTAATTTCTCCTTCATTTATGAGAATAGCTTTTCTGGGTATAGTACTCTTGATTGGCAGGTTGTTTTTTCCAGAACTTTTAATATATCATCCCACTCTCTCCTGACCTATAAGGTTTCTGCTGAGAAATACACGGTTAGTATGATGGGGTTCCCTTAAGAGTGACTAGAATATTTTCTCTTGCTGTTTTCAGAATTCTCTCTTTGTCTTTGACTTTTGACAGTTTGACTAAAATGTGCTGTGGAAAAAACCTTTTTGGGTTGTATCTATGTAGGGATCTCCAAGTTCCCTGCATCTGGATGTCTCAATCTCTTGCTAGACTTGGAAAATTTTCAGCTATTAGTTTTTAAAAATAGGATTTCTATGCCATTGAACTTGTCTTCACCCCAAATTAGAATGCTTGGATGCTTTATGGTGTCCCATACTCATGTAGGCCTTCTTCATTGGTTTTTTTTTTTTTTTTTTTTTTTTTTTTGGTCTGACTGAGATATTTCAAAAGACCTGTCTTCAAGTTCTGAAATTCTTTCTTCTTCTTGAGCTAGTGTACTGTTGAAGCTCTTGATTATATTTTTATTTTGTTCATTGAATTCTTCAGGTCCAGGGTTTCTGCTTTGTTTTTTTTTAATGATATCTATTTCTTTGGTAAATTTATCATTCATACCCTTAATTGTTTTTCTGCTTTCTTTGTATTGCTTAATTGTGTTCCCTTATATCTCATTGTGCTTTCTTAATATCATTATTTTGAATTCTTAAATTCTTTTTCAGGCATTTTATAAGTTTATTTTTTATTGGAATCTGTTGCTGGACAATTATTGTGTTCCTTTGAAGGTGTAGTATTTTCTTGGTTTTTCATGTTTCCTGTGTCCTTTCATTGATTTCTGCACATTTGGTATAACAGTTGTTTCTTCCAATTTTTTGGATTGGCTTGCATGGGGAAGAAATTCTGCTAGATATGTCTGTGGTGTTGGCTGGGTAGAGCACTTCAGCTTTGATTCTGGGTTTATGCAAGAGTGTAGTCTCCATCTGCTTTCTTTGGCTGTAAACACCATCAATGGTATTTGTGATTTTCTCAGTCACTTAAGCTATGTTTTCTTAGTGAAGGCTATAGTGAAGTTTTACTCAGGATGGGATGCCAAGTAGAATAATCCTTGGGCCCTAGTGGTGGCAGTAGTGGGCTGAGTGTGCCTATCCTTGGCCCTCCAGTTGGCATATTTAGGCACTGGTGTTAGTGGACCCAGGCAGGCTGATTCTTGGATGTCCAGAGAGTTTGCTTAGGTGCTGGTAGTGACAGTAGTGGACTGGGCAAGAGAGTGAGGCCTGAAGCCTTTGAGCAATGTGTGTGGTGAGGATGATGGTAGTAGGGGTTGTGGAACATCCTTCAGGCTCCTAGGTTGCACTTGCTGGTGTTAGTGGTAGTTGTGATGGCTTATGTGGACCACTCCCCAGGCCCCCAGGTGATGCATGTAGGTAGGCACCAGTGGTGGTGGTGGCAGATTGGGTGGGCCCATCCTCAGACCTCTAGAAGGAGTGCCCGGATGCCAGTGTTAGTAGACAGGGCAGAGCAATCCCCAGGCTCTTGAGTGGCATGCTTGGGCACTGGTGGCAGGTGTTTTGGACTTATTGTTAGATCCCTAGTGGTGTGTACATATACCCTTGGTGACCAATAGAGTGCCCCATGTCTCCAGGTGGCATGCTTGGGCACTTGGGAGGGGCAGGGCCAGGATGGGCAGGCTTATCCTCAGGTGGTGTACATGGGAACTGGTGTACATGGGAACTCATCAGAGCAGGGAAGGGGATCCATAGGTCCTGTTCAATGTGCTTGGGTGACAGTGAAGTAATGGCAGTGGACAGGGATCAGGGTACATGCAAGTGCACTGCAGTTCAGCTGTTGGTGGGAGCAGGGGCAGGGTTTCTGTCAGTCACAAGAGCCTCAAGTAGGCAGGAGTCATGGTCTGCAGAGTGCTCTTTGGCTATTTTTGTCCTGGGCAGCAGCCTCCCTGATGTGTTGTAACACCCTTTCCCTGGTGTGCAGGACACAGTGTGGACTAGGGTGCTGGTGACACTGCCACTGTGCTGGGTCTAACCTACATCATACCACTGCAGCTCTCTGGGTGAATGCTGGGGGATGTCATTGGGGCTTCAAGGATGTGGAGATGCAGGGGCTATTGGGCCCTATGGCAGGATACAGTCTAATGTGGGCTGGGCTCTTAAAGTGGCACCAATCTGCAACTACCTGAGACTTGGGAGCTGACAACCAGAATGCACTTCCTCTCTGAAGCAATACCATTATGCAGACTCCAGGAAGCTCCTTATACCCGTCTCAAAGCCTGCAGGGGTCAAGGAACTCTCGTGGCTAGAATTGCAAGAGTCCATGTAGGAATGTGGACCACAGAAGATCTCCCACTTACCACTGGAGATCTCTCACTTTTCACACACTGGGAAGCCTCTCTGGGCTCCCCACTAATCTTGGCCAGGTCATCTGCCTCCCTTTCCTCTCCTTCTGTGGCTCAAGTGTTTCTTGTCACTTCTCCGCTGAATTTCAGTGTTATCTCATGGTTGTTCTATTTGAAGTATGATTATTGACTCATTATTTTGGTTTCTGTTTGTGGAGGAGGCAGAGTCCAGTGCCTCTACTCAGCCATCTTGAAGCCCCTATAATAGTAGCTACTGTTTATTGAGCATTTCCTATCTGCCAGCTATTGTTCTAAGAGTTTTATGTGTATTAACTTATACAATCTTTCTAATAACACTGTGAAGTAAGCACTTTCAATAACCCTATTTTATTCATGAGGAAATGGGGGCATAGAGACCTTAAACAATTTGCTCCAAGGTGGCATAGCTAGTAAATGGCAGAGCTGCAGTATGAAACCAGGCAGGCTGATTACAGAGCTCTTGTATTAACCACTGCACTCAACATAGGCACTTCCTGGAGACGAAATGCACTAGCTTGACAGGCACCTCTCAAATAGATAAGAGCTATTGAAGGACTGACCCCCAAGTTCACTGATGAATGCTAACTACAGCATAGTTTGGTTATTTTTATTTTATGGTTGAACCACCAAACTTACCAATGAGCTAAAAATCAGTCCATGAATTTTCAGCCTTTCAATTCTTATGACACTTTAAGAAAACAAGCACTTGAATATTTCTTTGCAAATACATTCTTACAGTTCTTAACAAAGCCTTTTAAATTCAAAAGCTATCTCTATTATCTGTCCAATAAAACACCATTTAAGCTACTACATAAAATTGAGCTAGACACTCAAAATCAAATGAAAGGGCATGATCTTCTCTCTGCTACCTTCTTCCCATCAGTGTCACAGGCATGTCCAAGGCTTCCTGATGGAGAAAAGCCTGCATGAGCCCCAGCTTTCTGACAGTCTGTCCACATTCATATATCTTTGCTTTTAAGCTTGAATTCTGAAATCACTCTCATCCCTCAAACCACGGCAGTGTGCCTTCCTGTTCTGTTCTACTAAAGGAAGTCCCTTGAACATCACCAATCCTCTCCTTGAAGCTGACTCTAATGATCTTTTCTGGATCCTTTTATGTTGCCCACCCTCTCCAGAGTGATGTTGCCTTCCAACCCAGCCCTCATATTCATTAGGCTATTTCATTACCTATCCTACATTTCTTGTCTGTTTCTCTTACTCAGGCTGGCTCAACCACAGACATTTCCTTAAATTCTTGAAGTCCTTAACCCTCTCCTCTCCTCATCCTCTGTTCTTGCCCAGGGTGACTTCATTTCTATTCACATACCCAACAATTGACTTCTTTATGGGAGATGCCAAAATTCAAATCTTTGAAGTCTTGGCTTCTCTTCTAAGCACCAAACCCACTTTTCCATCTCCTTCCTAGTTATTTTTCTTCTGGTTAGCCTAGTAACATTTCAAACTCAATTTGTCCAAACTGTGTTCTTATACTACCCTCATATTTGTACCTTATTGTTCTTGGCTTTCCCCTGTTCTTTATTTCCTATTTCCAATGGTTTGTCAAATTTTATTGATTATTTTTCTTAAAAAGCTTTGAAATCAGTCTGTTTTTCCATTCTATTTCTATGGTAATAATTGAGACATTCCATACAAAATTATTGAGCATCTATTATGTGTCCGGCATTGGGCTAGGGATACAAAGATATATAAGGTGATAGGGCTTTATTCCAGTAGGAAGCAAGTTACTAGTGCGACAAATGTTATGATAGAAGAAAGTATGCACAGTGTGTCCTGGGAGTCCAGAGTGCAGAGGTGGGAAAACAATTGCTATTGTTGCAGAGATTGGAACTGGATAATCAAATGTGTTGGAGATATTTGCCTGTACACAGCAAATTAGTTTTTCTTGAGCACCAAATAAACAATTACACAAGCAATGTTTTAGTTAACTTGTTTCACCATCAGCTGAAAGGCTTTTTTCTTAAAATGATATTTATTATTCTAAGTGCAATCTGCCTCTCCCTTCTGGCAGTGATAATTTGAGTATTATAAAAGTCTGCTTGTTCTGTGTTATGTGACCCATGAGATGTTATAGAGGCACTCTGATTTCATACTAACAAGGGTAAGATACAGGGAAATCCTATCATCATGAAATTACCGCTCAAATGTCATTATGGATATTACTAGAACCAGAAATGAAAGAAATGCATAACAATACTGAAAATGTTTTTAAACGCTGCTGTTTATTTTCAAAACCTTTAAAAACTTAATTTAATTAAGGGAAGAGTAGTTTATTAGCTCAAAATTTCATCTTTAATTCAAATGTGCTTGTATTTAGGGCATAAAGTTATTAGAATTATTATTGTATGTCAAAAGGTCAAATATTAGCAATTTATATGGCTTACCCTAAGAAATCTATAAGTATTTTTTTCAGCTGTTGGGACTAGTAGAATTGAAAGTATGAACTATGATTCTTAAGGTAATCAAAAAGAGTCCATTTTATGAATTAGTCATTATCATTCTTTATTTCTATTTGATTCATTTTATTTTCTTATTCCAGAAGAGAGTCTTAACAGATTAATACTTTACTTTTCCGAAGGATCCTCTTTACAGTATAAATGTATATAGTTTTAAAATATATATTTTAAATAGTATATATAATTAATGTTGTATTAGAGATAATATATGAATAATGTATTTCTTTTGTATTTTATATATATAATATATTTTAATAAAAATATGTGTGTGTGTGTATATATATACACACACATTCATACTGTAGTGGGAGAGGAAGAGTCTTGACAAAGTTCTCACCTGAGTAATTTTTTGGATTGGGAGTTCCTCAAGATAGCTATGGATGCTAGAGGTGGGAAGAATCAGGTCTCTCCTTTTAATGATAATGTATCTAAGGGAATGTGTGTGCCTTCAGCTTTGTTCCTTTTGTTCAAAATTGTTTTGGTTATTCAGAGTCTTCTGTGGTTTCATATAGATTCAAGGATTGTTTTTTTTTCCTCTCTTTCTTTTCTTTTTTTTTGGGGGGTGTGGGGGTCTCACTCCATCATCCAGGCTGGAGGGCAGTGGTGCGCTCAATCATGGCTCACTGCAGCCACAACCTCCCACTGGGGTCAGGCGATCCTCCTACCTCAGCCTTCAGTAGCTGGGACTACAGGAGTGCAGCACCCTGCACAGTTAATTTAATTTTTTTTTTTTTTTTTGTAGAGACAAGGTCTTACCATGTTGCCCAGGCTGGTCTCGAACTTCTGGGTTCAAGTAATCCTGCCACCTTGGCCTCCCAAAGTGCTGGGATTACAACTGTGAGCCATGGTGACAGGCCAGGATTGTTTCTTCTATTCTGTGAATAATGACATTGGAATTTTGATAAGGATTGCATTGAAACTGTAGATCACTTTGGGTAGTATGGACATTTTCACAATTTAATTATTCTAATCCTTGAACACAAAATATCTTTCCATTTATTTGTGTTTTCTTCAATTTCTTTAATCAGTGATTTATTGTTTTTAGTATACAGGTCTTTCACCTCGTTAGTTAAGTTTGTACCTAAGTATTTTTGTTGTTGTTGTTGCTATTGTAAATGGATTTGTTTTCTTAATTTCCTATTCAGATAGTTTGTTATCAGTGTAAAGAAATGCTACTGATGCATGATCTTACTTATATGTGGAATCTAAAAAAGTTAAACTCATAGAAGTAGAGTAGAATTATGGTTAGTCACCAGGGGCCAGGGATGGGGAGAGAAAGGGAATGGGGAGTTGCTGATCAAAGGGTACAGAGTTTCAGCTAGACAGGCAGAATAGCTTTTGAGATCTATTGCATAACATGATTACTATATTTAATAATATATTTATTTCAAAACACTTGAGAGTAATTTTCAAATGTCCCACCATAAAAAAAGTGAGGTAATAGAGACGTTAATTAGCTTTATTTAATCATTTCATGTTGTGTACATATAACAAAACATTACTTTGTACGCTGTAAGTATATACAATTATGATTTGTCAATTTAAAATAATATTAATAGGCTGGGTGCGGTGGCTCACGCCTGTAATCCCAGCACTTTGGGAGGCCAAGGTGGGCGGATCACTAGGTCAGGAGATCAAGACCATCCTGGCTAACAGTGTGAAACCCCGTCTCTACTAAAAAATAGAAAAAATTAGCCGGGTGTGGTGGCGGGCGCCTGTGGTCCCAGCTACTCGGGAGGCTGAGGCAGGAGAATGGCGAGAACCCAGGAGGCGGAGCTTGCAGTGAGCTGAGATAGGGCCACTGCACTCCAGCCTGGGCGACAGAGTGAGATTCCAACTCAAAATAAATAAATAAAATAATATTAGTAAAAAATAAAGGCAAGGCATCTAAGAATTAGGGATATAATATACCTAATATTATGCAGCTCAGATTTGAGACTAGCTCTTTGTTTTTGTAGAGGCTAAGGGTGTATTCCAGAAATGAGAGAGAGAGACACAGAGAGAGAGAGAGAGGCAGAGAGAGAGTGAGACAGAGAAATTTGGAGGATTTATGACAGTATTAAAGAGTCAAACTTATTTCTGCGCAAACATGACCTTCATGATTTCTCTGAGTTCATGAAGGCTCCTTCTGTTCTCTGGCTCCTTCTGTCCTAATCCCTCCAGGTCCGTTGTCCTCCTGTTGGTCTGCAGGACCCCACATGAGCTGTTCTGTGGCAGCAGGAACGGGCATTGATGGCTCCAGGAGCTACCTTGAGATGTGGTCTTATGTTCCAAGAGTTGGGAGTTACAAAAGCATTTCTTTAAAAAAAGTCATAGTTTCTAATATAAAATATTCATTTACTTTTGCATCTATTCTTCAAGAGCCAGATAAAAGATTAAATGAAACAAATGTTTCAATTACTTTAATGTTCATATGATCCTTGGAAGTGTCCTCAAGGAAATAAATTTTGGGAAACATTTCAGTGCACCTTTTATTTACTTATTAGTATAATGATACTCTCAGTTTTTTGATTCGCCCAAAAGAGTAATCCAAAGTGGAGGTATAATTTCTTAATCTAATACTGTGCCACAGAATCTCTCTGGAACCTAGATGGTATTTCAGAGTTGTTTTATTTAATTAATAATAGACAACAAAATATAGTATTGCCAATAGAGTAAAGGTGTTAATTCTCAAATTCTTACTCTACCTCCAAAGTAAATCTATTTTGAAATTTTTGTTCAAGAAAACCCAATTGAAAACTTTGATTTTCTAAAATATGTAAAAGAATATGTGACTAAAATGTAATTTGCTGAGAAAAGCTTCTAGTATTCTTGGTGCACTGACAAAGTACTCACAGTTTTCTCTGAACATCTAAAAGTCTGTTGTATCATGCTCTGGATGAGCTTTTAGATTACAAAAAAAAAAAATTGTTGGCTAATTGACCTATTTTAAACCATTCTTACTATGCCCGCAGCCTGAAAACCAGAGTGCTCCTCTGAAGAACTGAATTTTTATGAGGTGTTAAATCAACATTGCCAAATGGGACTTTGTGGAGTGTTCTGTAACCTCATAGTAGAGTGATGCAGGCTACTAGATCATTTGTGTATCTTTAATAGGCTACTATTAACTCTTCTTATAAGGAAATGTGTGGGTTGTCTTGCTAATGTATAAATCTTCATGAATAGGACACATTTTTATTTATATAGGACCTAAGCCAGTAATTCCTCTACATATCCATTTATATTTTATTTGTTTTGCAGACTTAAAAATGTTGGCAGGACAGATTGCATGCATGGTGTCTTGAGTAGTGATGCATTCTTGATACACTGATAAAGAAAAATGGGTAAACCAGCTTGGGTTTTCTCAACTTTTAGGGAAAGGAGAAGAATCTTATTATTACTATACTAAATAGAGTACTAATAATCTCTTAGTTGTATAGTCCTTTCCAGTTCACAGTGTAAATTTTCCCGTATTTTTTATATTGTGTGATCCTCACAGACACTCTGGGAGCTGAGTAGTGCAAGTAACACCTTTAAGTCATAGATGAAACTAGTACTCAAGAGAATTTGCTTGGAAATACAGCAAAAGTGATCTTCAAGTCCAATGTTCTAGCCAGCGCTTTCATCACAGGACTCTGATGATATGATCTCAGGAAGTCTGAAAGAACAAAGCTTTCCAAAACTTTAACTTGGGGCGTTTGGCTTCTCAGGCTCTAAACTAAGCTAGTACTTCATTTTCCCACAACTGGGAATTTAATGATAAAATTATCAATCTATTTGAAAATCTAGCCTGAGAAGAGTATAGAGGCAAAAAGAGAGTTTAGGCACTTAAGCCTTGTAAAAGTAGGTGGACATGGAGGGGAAGAGAACTTAAGCAAAGATTTTAATAATTCCCAAGTGACTTTTTAAAGGGTTTGAATTCTAAACTCATTGAAACCTCATTATAACATTGTCTTTGAGGGTCACACTTTAGAATCACCTTATTGGAGAAATCTTGACCCTCTTTGGATGAATTCCCAATATATGTAATTCAATGACTGTTATATAATACTAGCAATGGTCTAGTATCAATGGTACACTTACTTTCTCTATAAAATGGCATTGATTTTATTCCCATTGATAGTGTGTGCTAAATAAAGAGAAATAAATTCTCCTCCTCCTCCTCCTCCTTCTTCCTTTCTTCTTTGTATATCTGTGTATATCTTACCCTTCCAAACCAAACTGTTAATTCTCAAAAATGGAGACTACATTCTGTTTATACTAGCTGTACAATAAATATTAGTTAATCTCAGTTACTTGTATAACATTTGCTGGGTGTCTTTCAGACAGTACTTACTATGTATTTCATGTTTCTATACAATTTATCTTTTGTGCAATTTTAAAATAATTTTTATAATGGGTTTTTATAATAGTTCTAATTCCCTCTTCCATATATAGACAATCCACCTACTCAAGTAAGTTTCATGGGCATTAAATATTATGTGTATGCATACACACGACATTAAAATATATGGACTTTATTAATATGAAGACCACTATGGTACCAGTTAATGATTAATTACTTTACTGGGTTCAAATTTTAGCTCTGAGTCATCCTAGCCATGAAATTTTAGGCAAATAACTATGGTATTCTACGGCCCAGTGTTCTCATCTGCAAAATGGTGAGGATAGCTCATAAGATTGTTATGAAACTAAATGAGGCAATGCATAATACTTGACATACAGTAAATTCTCACATATTAGACATTAGTAAGGTTACTTTTAACTAAGGATATTGAGTGATGAATATACAAATGCTTGTTCAAATAAGACAATTTATGAACAATGAAATACTTGAGTGGCACTTGAATTGCTTTCACAATTGTTTTTCAGTTTGAGTAAAAATGTTCTAGATTTTGTTTCAAAATAAAAATAGATATTATAAAATGTTTGGAAAATGAAATTATACAACCAATTTACATTTCCATTTGCCTTTTTATTATAACCCTAAATATCAGATCCTGTTTAAAGTTAGTTTTTAAGAGGATACTGCTTCCTTGGACCTGTATAGTCCACTGGCATTTGCCTATTGTGCCATGTTCTCACTATGACACTGTGGGAGATTGTTTTTCTCATGACCACAATACCTCCCATCCCACATGTATCCTGCCTCATTTGAAATCACTTTGGGGCTGGGCACGATGGCTTACGCCTGTAATCCCAGCACTTTGGCAGGCTGAGGTGGGCGGATCACTTGAGGTCAGGAGTTCAAGACCAGCCTGGCCAATGTGGTGAAATCCTATCTCTACTAAAAACACAAAAATTGGTGGCGTGTGCCTGTAGCCCCAGCTACTCTGGAGACTGAGGCAGGAGAATTGCTTGAACCTGGGAGACAGAGGTTGCAAAGAGCTGAAATCATACCACTGCACTCCAGCCTAGGCGACAGAGTGAGACTCTGTCAAAACAAAACAAAACAACACAAACAAACAAAAACCAAACAAAAACAAAACACTTCGGAAGTTACCACAACTCTAAGATGCTAAATTGTGCTTTAGTACTGCTAGGAATTATTTAGCTATCAAATGTTTACCAGCCTTTAAGAGGAAAATACTTCCTTATTATGTAAAATCACTAGTTACATGGTTGAGTGGTTTCTTTCATTTGAGTGATTTCTGACAGCTGCAGCAAACAGAAGGAAAAGCTAGACAGATATGGGAGGGCTCAGACATAATACACCATATAGTAGAGATTCCTAACTTTACTTAATGATAAGGGCTTGTTAAAAATACAATTACCCAGGCCCTTTCCCTGAAGAGCCTGAGCCAATAGGTCTGGAGTAGGCTTCTGAATCTCTATTTTTAACAAGTTTGTCAGGTGATTCTTCTGATCTGATCAGTTTGTAAAGAACTTCATATGAAAGTGCTTTACAACCTATGAGACTGCAAGAACAATCTCAAGGAAACACTCCTTTATTTTCCTCTTATTTTAAAAATATTGGCCGCACGCAGTGGCTCATGCCTGTAATCCCAGCACTTTGGGAGGCTGCAGCAGGCGGATCACCTGAGGTCAGAAGTTCAAACCCGGCCTGGCCAACATGGCGAAACCCTGTCTCTACTAAAAATACAAAATTAGCTGGGTGCGGTGGTGGGCACCTGTAATCCCAGTCACTCGGGAGGCTGAGGCAGGAGAATCGCTTGAACCTGGGAGGTGGAGAGTGCAGTGAGCTGAGATCGGACCATTGCACTCCAGCCTAGGGACAGGGCAACACTACATCTCAAAAAAAAAAAAAAAAAAAAAAAAAATCAATAAACAGCAGGTAAAATAACCTGTAATATAATTTCTCAGAGTCAAAATGGCTCTCAGAAATCCTTACAAAGGGGAACTATGGAATCAGACTGCCTGGGTTCAAATCCAGACTCCTCCACTACCAGTGTGATCATGGACAAGTGATTTAATTTCTCTGTGTTGTGATGTTTTTTTTTTTTTTTAATTTGTAAGAAAGCAATGATAATATTACCTTGTAGGGCAGCTTTGAAGATTATATGAGTTAACACATGTAAAGGCTTAGATAGTCCTAGGAATTTATCGTAAGTACTCAGAAGTGATAGCCATTTTTATAAATACTCTAGGAATTATTAATAGTAGTGCTCTCATCACTACTACATTGTGTCAATGCTATGGTTTGGATGTGGTTTGTCCCCATCAAAACTCATGTTGAAATTTTATCCCCAATGTGGCAATGTTGGGATATGGGGCATAGTTGGAGGGTGTTTGGGTCATTGAGGTGGATTCCTCGTGAATAATGTCATCCTGAGGTGGTGAGTGAGTTGTTGCTCTCATGGGAATGGATTAGTTCCCAAGAGAGCAGGTCATTAGAAAGAGTGTGACTTCGTCGGTTTCTCTCTCTTGCTTCCTATCTCACCATGTGATCTCTTTGTACATGTCCATTCTCCTTCCACTTTCTGCCATGAATGGAAGCAGCATATGGAGGCCCTCATCAGATGCAGCCGCCCAATTCTGAATTGTAAGCCAAATAAAGTTATTTTCATTATAAATTACCCAGCCTCAGGTATTATGTTATAGCAGCACAAAACGGACAAAGACAGTCAGGTTGTATTTTCCAAAGAAGACAACAATGCCTCCCGTGTTCATGCACAGTGTTACCTTGCCACTCCACATATTAAGATCAAGAAGAGACTTTAATTCCTCTTTCCTTGAATTTGGGTAGGCTTCTGACTGCTTTGACCCATAGAGTATGGTGAAATGGTGACTTCTGAGGCTACGTCATAAAGTGATTGATATGGTCTGGCTCTGTGTCTCCAACCAAATCTCATCTTGAATAATAATGTAAATTGTAATACCCATCTGTTAAAAAAAGGACCTTGTGGAAGGTGATTAGATCATGGGGGTGGTCCTCCCATGCTGTTCTCATGATAGTGAGTGAGTTCTCATGAGATCTGCTGGTATTATAAGGGGTTTTTCCCTGCTCTCCCTGCACTTCTCTCTCCTACCCCCATGTGAAGGAAGACATGTTTGCTTCCCCTTCTGCCATAATTGTAATTTCCTGAGGCCTCCCCAGCCATGTGGAGCTGCGAGTCAGTTAAACCTCTTTCCTTTTTAAATTACCCAGTCTCAGGTATGTCCTTATAGCAGTGTGAGAACAGACTAATACAGCGATGCCACTTCTACCTGTTTGCTGGAATACTCACGCTTGGAGTCCTGAATTGTCATGTAAAAATCTGATTAGTCTGAGGCTGCTGTGCTGGGAGGATGGCAAGTTACCGGAAGAGGTCACGTGTAGGTGCCCTGGTTGGCAGTCTTAGTCTTTGATTCATCCTACACACTCATATGAGTGGAAGAGCCTCTAAGTGATGTCAGCCTCCTGCTGTGGAGTCACTTCCAGCCTCCATGTCTTCTCAGCTGCAGTCCCAGACATCATGGAACAGATAAACCATTCCCACTAGGCTCTGTTTAAACTCCTCACCCAAGGAATCTATAAGCACAATAAAATGGTTGCTATTGTAAGCTACAAAACTTGAGGATAGTTTATTATACAGAAATAGTCACTGGAGTATCTATCTTCCCAACTTCATGAATGTATTTATCATTTCTGCCTTGTTTACTACTCAGTCTTTGTCACCTAGCACATAGCAGCTCTCAGCTACTTATGGAACAATGTAATGTGTTATATTTTAAACAATTCCTTATTGTTGGGTAAATAGTTTTTTATTATTCTCAATTATTTTACTTATCATTTAGAGTAAATATGTGGGAGTGCAATTGCTGAGTCATAGAATATTTTAAATGGTTTTGATATGAATATATTGAAACATTTTATTGCTATCATTGCCTAACAAAAGAATCATCCAGAAAGAGCCTGTTAAACCATCAACATGTACATTGAAGAACTAATATATGCTAATTAAATGCACAGGAGTGATTTATAAACTAGAATGATGACTTTTGAATAGAATACCAATGGATTAACTTTAAAGTAGGAGGTTTGCTAACCTCATTGCTCTCTACTTTATTTCTAGGGGTCCAAGAATGCAATAAACAAGAGGTCTACAAGCTGTGTCAAATATTTCTGTAAAACTAACTTACGTGTTGTTGTATTAAGGCAAGATGTTAACAGGCACAATAAGTTTCACTTACTTTGGCTAAGCATACAAATTATCTTGTATTTATCAAACATTCTGATGTTGCAACCATAGAAATTTGGTGGCATAATTGCTGTATCATTTACTATTAGCAGAGCCATGTATCAGATAGTTTCTGAATTGCTCACATCTATCATTTGACTGACATTTGACAGTGGGGTAGCCACAAGTAAGGGCCCAGTAGCAGTAAACAGTGCTTAGCTGCCTAAATCCTTATTTAAATCAATTGTTTATTAGCACTGACGGGTTTCAGCATATGCTACCCCAAATATGGAACCGTAGTATTTGAGAAACAGCAGAAGCAGGAAGATCTCTCTGACCTTCTCCTGCGATTCTCCCCTGAAGCAGACCATAAAATAACTCTCTGACCTTACTTTAAAGTAGGTCATAATATCCTCCTTCTAGAGGGATCCCTCCTATACCCAGAGGAAAGGAATGCCCTTATCTTTAAGGGAATACAGAGAAGAATCTGAACAAACAGGCCTTGCTAAGCACCCCCTCCCAGTGTATTACCATTAGATCATACTCTTTTGTCTTTTCTTTATCCTTTTACATGACTGTCCACTCTTCATCAAACCAAAGCATAAAATATTCAGATTTTCCTGTTTTTTGGGTCTTCATTTCTGAAGGCTCCTGTGCCATGTAAACTTATATGAAATACATTTATATGTTTTTCTCCTGTTAATCTGCCTCTCATTATAGGAGTCTTAGCCACAAACCTAGCAATGAATAGAAAAAATATTACCTTTTCTATTTTATGGCCTCATAACCATATTACTGGTTTGTGTTATTTTACAATATTATGGTGAACACTTACTGACTTTTGATTTTTAGGTAAAAGTTTGAAAAATATAGATGTGTGGGGGAGGGGTTTCATTTATAATTGTTTTTATAGTGAAGAATACATTAAGTTGTTAAAAACATAAAGTTTTAACAGAGGGAAATGGATTACTTTTTTTCAAGTCTGAAGTGTTAGAAAAAAACCTTCTTTTTTTCCTCCATTCACTGAAGAGTCAGTATAATAGAGCACAAAAACATTGGGATTTGGGGTCAAAGAACAGGGGATAAATTCCAGCTTGGTGAAACTGGACAGTCCTTGGACATCTGTGAGCCTCATCTGTAAAACTAGGGTAATATTTTTAGGATTTTGTGAGGACTAAATGAGTTAATGCATAAAAGAATCAATCACAATGGATGGTATACAGGTGTCCAATAAATGTTGGTGGGATTCAAATTTATCTTTTTAGATATCTGTCTCTAGCTTTCAAAATTGGGGCATCCTTTTCCCTGAATACTAGTGTAAATATAATAATCTTGATTTTTCTAGACCACCAGATAGTTCACTCTTTTGCTGATTCATAATTTTCTCCAGCTGTCGGATGAGATTGCACTTCTGTTTTTTTTTTTTTTTTTTTTTTTTTTTTATAAGTAGAGACAGGATCTCACCATGTTGCCCAGGCTGGTCTGGTCTCAAACTCCTGAGCTTAAGCAATCCGCCTGCCTTGGCCTCCCGAAGTGCTAGGATTATAGGCGTGAGCCACCACGCCCGGCCTTACACCTTTCTTAAACACTAGTTATGTTATTGATAATCAAGGAAGCACCATGTTTGAAAACCATCTCATAAGGTGAGTTACTAGACAGATGGTGAATCTTATCTGCTTTGTCTTATTTTAGTATGCATTCCAGAAGGTGGCTTTTTCCAATTTTATTCTTAACAATTTTATAATTTTATATCTTAACAAAAACATATGACATGCCATATCAGATCTTTTAGAACATGTAAATTTCTGTGCATTGATAATACCCACAACTGAAAATATAATTTAAATCGTATTATTGGAAGTCAATTTAGAATTCATTTGATTTTGTTATCATTTCCATTATATTCATTAGGAAACTGAAGTTCAAATAGGTCAAAGGACTGCAGGAAAAAACAGAAGCAAGCTAGTAGTTAGTTATCTAACAAAACATTTTCATTTTATGTATTCGGAGGCCCTGATAATGGTAAAGCACATGATCATGGTAAAACGCAGAGACTAGCTCTTAGGAATCATGCCTCCTATTCCAGTCCTTTTCCCAACTGCTTCCCTCTGATTTTATAATCCAAAAATATATTACCAAGTTAACAATAACAACTTTAGATACCTAATTGCTAATTGAGAAAAGATTCACAGGTTTAAATAAGGTCCTTATTGGAGCACTGGACAAGATTTAGAGAGTTTATTTGCCATAAAATGAATGATGAAATTAAAACATTTCGAGGTGGAACATAAGGTAACTTTACAGTGACAAATCTTCAGGTGATTGCAGTAATCTTAATGTCCTTTGCATACTTTTCATTTTGTCTTGAGTCTTAATCCAAGCAAAGCCACCAGAATAACAAAAGAATGAAGTAAGTTCCTGGATAGATTTGAAGCTCAATTTGTCTCCTTATATGGGTAAACTGTATTAAAACTCACATCTGTCTTTGGACAACCAAAATGTAAAAATGTACACGAAATGTTGGCAAAAGTTAGGTCAGTTTATTTTCACACGCAAAAATTGATATTGTGTTGCTTACATAGGTACTGAAATCAGGTGTGTATATAGTACAGAGTTTGTACTTTTCTAGAAGTGAATAATTTCTAAAGGATTTTTTTTAGCTCCTCTAACAAAATGCTACAATATCAGACTAACTTACAAATTGAACTTTGTCAACTTGGTAACAAGCAGGACAGAATATACTGTAAACTTTCCAAGACCTCATCCTGCTAAAATTCAACTGATTCCTTGCTTCCTTCCTTCCTTTCTCCCTTCTTCCCTCCCTCCCTCACTCCCTCCCCTCCTTCCTTCCTTCCAAGACGAAGTCTCGCTCTGTCACCCAGGCTGGAGTTCAGTGGCACAGTCTTGGCTCACTACAACCTCTACCTTCCAGGTTCAAGCGATTCTCCTGCCTCAGCCTCCTGAGTAGCTGGAATTATGGGCAAGCACCACCACACTTGGCTAATTTTTTTCATTTTTAGTAGAGATAGGGTTTCACCATGTTGGCCAGGATGGTCTCGATGTCCTGACCTTGTGATCCACCCACCTCGGCCTCCAAAAGTGCTGGGATTATAGACATGAGCCACCGTGTCTGGCCAACTGATTTCTTTAATTATTTTATATAGTTGTCACTTGGTTATAGAAATATAAAACTGAGGGAAACATATTAATTGTTTTACTTCAGCAGTTCTTATGAATAATTGTCCTAGCTCATGTTCTCTATTTAAAAAAAAAAGTGAATGAACAGATCTCCCTTTTTTGGACAATGATTTTTTTTTTTTTTTTTTTTTTTGAGACAGAGTCTCACTCTGTTGCCCAGGCTGGAGTGCAGTGGCACAATCTCAGCCCACTGCAAGCTCTGCCTCCTGGGTTCTTGCCATTCTCCTGCCTCAGCCTTCCCAGCAGCTGGAACTACGGGCACCTGCCATCACACCCGGCTAATTTTTTGTGTTTTTAGTAGAGACGGGGTTTCACCAAGTTAGCCAGGATGGTCTTGATCTCCTGACCTCGTGATCTGCCTGCCTTGGCTTCCCAAAGTGCTGGGATTATAGGCGCGAGCCACTGCGCCTGGTCTTTTTTTTTTTTTTTTTTTTGAGACGGAGTCTTGTACTGCTACCCAGGCTGGAGTGCAGTGGCATGACCTCGGCTCACTGAAACCCCCACCTCCCCGGTTCAGGAGATTATCCTGCCTCAGCCTCCCAATTTGCTGGGATTACAGGCGCACGCTAGCATGCCTGGCTAATTTTTGTATTTTTAGTAGAGATGGAGTTTCACCACATTGGCCAGGCTCATCTTGAACTCCTGACCTCAAGTGATCCGCTCGTCTCAGCCTCCCAAAGTGCTGGGATAACAGGTGTGAGCCACCGCAACTGGCCCAGGATGCTGATTTTAACAATCAGGCTAAGACTGAGAGGGCTCTGAAATTCTGAAAGGGCTGAGGTATTCTACAAAGGTGGTTAGACAGGTTTACGTATTTATTTTATTATTTATACAAAGATGCTTCTCAACTTATAATGGGGTTACATCCCAATAAACCTATCATAAGCTGAAAATATCACAAGTCGAAACGGCATTTAATACACCTAATGTCCCAAACATCATAGGTTAGCCTAGCCTATTTTAAACATGCTCAGAACACCTACAGTTGGGCAAAATCACCTAACAGAAAGCAATTTTATAATAAAGTGTTGCATAGCTCATGTAATTTATTGAATGCTGTACTGAAAGTGAAAAACAAAATGGCTGTATGAATATTTAAGTATGTTTTCTAGTGAATATTACTTTCACTCTGTTGTAAAGTAAAAAAATGGTACGTAGAGCATTCTACAAAGGTGATTAGACACTGTCAAATATTTTTTTTTTTTTTTTTTTGAGACGGAGTCTCACGCTGTTGCCCAGGCTGGAGTGCAGTGGCGCGATCTCGGCTCACTGCAAGCTCCGCCTCCCGGGTTCCCGCCATTCTCCTGCCTCAGCCTCCTGAGTAGCTGGGACTACAGGCGCCCGCCACCGCGCCCGGCCAATTTTTTGTATTTTTAGTAGAGACGGGGTTTCACTGTGGTCTCGATCTCCTGACCTTGTGATCCGCCCGCCTCGGCCTCCCAAAGTGCTGGGATTACAGGCTTGAGCCACCGCGCCCGGCCACTGTCAAATATTTATTCTTTGTAGTAGAAGGACTAAAAAAAAGATAAAGTGAAAAGTAAATTATTTTTCAAAGAATGTTCTTTGGTAGAGCATTGCCAAAGAACTGCCTGCAATACTGGAAATGTCGTTCAACTTTTTGAATCTGTTTCATGGCTCTCTGGGTTGACTCCCCTCATGGTTACCTATGATGTTTCTAGTTAGTTGCCTGGGGGTGGGGAAGGGGATTGTGATAAGGGAAGGGAACAGAAAATAAAAGTGCTCTTTTGGCAAAATACGGAGCTTCCATTCAATATTTTCACTCTCCATATATGAAAAGAAATAAATTGGAAGACCACCAGGAGTGATCTCAGGACATGGAAAAACAATCATTGATTGTTTTGTAATGGAAAAGCCCTATATCTTTTAAATTGTCTGGTGATTTTCTCTTTAGGTGGCCAGGTGTGGGAAACTAGACTCATCGGTGTCTATTATCCCAAGATATCATGTAATTATATACAAAGAAATCTTAGGATTTATTCATTTCTCCTGTTTAAGTCCTAAAGTATGTCTATATGATGACACCAACATGAGAAAAAGTGAGCGACAGATCTTATTTTTATTTTTAGCAATATTGTGTGAAATATCCAGCTAGATTTTCTTCAGGCTGATTATTTGGCCAGCACAGGGAGAAGGGGGAGAGAGAGAGAGGAAGGGAAAGAGGATGTGACTGCTGAAGGTAGAGATTATTCACTGGGATCTTGTGCAACATATGGTATTAGAGGCTCATTTACTCTATTCAGTTGAATCATGTAAAATTGCTGTTTTATTGGTCGAAATGGTTAAATATCAGCAATTTTGTATGCCACAACGTAGTAGGTAATGGTGAATACCTGTCCTCATCATTCATTAATTTAATAAGTATTTTTTGAGTACAACCTTATACAAAAGAATATGAAAGCTCAAAGGCTCTTCTACTCTTGTTTCTTTCCTTTTTGGTTGAATCCCACTAGTCTTTTAAAATTACTGTCAAAATTACTTTCTCTGTGAGTTAGTTTATTTTGTTTCATCATTATTATTATTTTTGTCCTGCAGAGTTCCTGATTTTTACGTAAGTGTGATTACCTTGTACATATAATTTTTCTTTCCATTTAATGAGAAAAAATTACATTATAAAATTTATATATAAATTTATGAAATTTTTATCACATATTTTAGGAGCTATAAAATATTCATTTAAGTGGACGGTTTGAACTATTCCTGTATTGGGGGAGGATTAAGTGGTTGGATTACTGCCTTTGTGCATAAAGCTTTTTCTGTTATTTCAGTTTATTTCACTAGGACAGAGTCCCCAAAGTAGAATTACTTGGTCAGATGGTCTGAACATAGAAAAAATCTGTTGATACATGTCAACTGGAAATAACTATTTTTAATACTGCTTGATAGATGAAGTTTGACTCCTCATCAGTCACAGGATATGTTAAAAACTGTTTAAAATGACTTGCTAACATGGTGGTCCAAAACCATATTCAATGACAATGTCATAGTCTGTGTAAAGAAAAAGGTTTGAAGTTGCTGATATAAGGAGAACCACTAGATTTTCTCAAAGGGAATGCCTCTGAACAAGCTGATACCAAAAAGAAAGACCGAGTTCCTGGTGCATACATGATTTCTTAAAATTCTGCTTGAAATTATTTTATCTTGTGGAAATGAGGAAAAGGAGACCAAGTGTCAGCCTATATTTGGGGGAATTTTCTGAAAAATAAGTTATAATTTTCACATCTTGGGAAAGAAGAAGAAGTAAAATGCAGGTTACGTTTAGATTTGGATGGTCTGTTTTGGTTTAAAATATATGATAAATCAGAGATTGCTTAGTACTGATCAAGAATATCATAAGCATAGTCAAAAATTCCTGTGTGTTCACTATAATATATGCCCCTAAGTAAGATAAAACAATTGAACTAATGCTGATTAGAGTCTGATATGGCTGATTAGACTGTGTCCCCACCCAAATCTCATCTTGAATTGTAATCCCCACGTGTGGAAGGAGGGAACTGGTGTGAGGTGATTGGATCATGGGAGTGGTTTCCTTCATGCTGTTCTCCTAACAGTGAGGGCATTCTCATGAGATCTGATGGTTTAAAAGTGTCAGTTTCCCCGGAGCTCCCTCTCTCTCTCTCCCTTCCTCTTTCTCTCTCTCTCTACCATGCTGCCATGTGAAGAAGTTTCCTTGCTCCCCCTTCCCCTTCCGTCATGATTGTAAGTTTTCTGAGGCCTCCCAGTCATGCAGAACTATGAGTCAATTAAACTTCTTTCCTTTATAAATTACCCAGTCTCCGATATTTCTTTACAGCAATGTGAAAATGAACTGATATGGATTCCAACTTCTCTAGGGAGGAAACTCCTCTAAGGAGGAAATATGTCAATGAGAAATAAATGCCTATATCTGATGCCATAGCATTTGGAGGGAGGGACAGTGGGAGTACACCGAGAGAGTGTGGGATCACGAAACCAGAGAGAGCATGACTGTCATACGTGCTGGCCAACTTGCTTGTCCAGATAATGCTTTGAGAACAACTTACCCTGGAAGCAAAAAGTGGAACCCTACAATAATCAAGCTGTGGTTCAAGTGGTGTCCCTAACTAACCTTACATGGACCTCTAGCCACATCTACCAAAGGAAGCACCTGGAGCCTGGGGGTAATGTGCCTTGGGTTCAGGATAAAGCATAAGAGAAAGGACAGTTGCCAGGGCCTCTCAGAGCCACATCTGTCGGGGGCAGTAGAGTATAGCACTCTGGAGTATGGACTCTGGAGCTTGGCTTAGAAACTGGGTGTCCCTGCTAACTTACTAGCTGTGTGACCTCAGATGAATTATGTAACCTCTCTGTGCCTCAGCGTACTTATGTGTAAGATGAGGATAGTAACAGTCCCTACTGCAGGATGGCTATAAAGAATATGTGATTTCATTCACATTAAGTGTTTAAATGGTGTTTTGAATGTAGTAAGTGCTGTGTATTTATTTTTTTCTCTTAGTATATTAAACATCCAGACAAGGCTACAGAAAAATGTTTAGTATATTTTGAAAATACTAAATACATTTAAAATGTTTAGCATGTTTCAAATGTGTATGTTTAACACATTCACCTTTATGTGGACCGCACTAAAAGTGACTGTACGGATAACCTCATTCAGGGATCAAGTCCAAAGTCTAAATCCAAGGTCCTTCGTGACATGAGCCATGACACATGGGCTTCCTGGTGCACCCCATGCAAGACCCTGGTGGTTATGCCATTGCTTCCCTCCGTGGTCACTACACTGATTAAGCAGATGTTTTTCCTTTTTTTAAGTAGTAGGCATTGAGAGTGCTCCACTCAACTGAACCGTTTGTTAGACTGAGGAGCAACTCTGATAAGCTGTGTCTGTCTCCCTGACTTTTCCAGCTACTTCAGAGAAGCCATTTAGAGCAAGAAACATAGTGTTGAGGCTTCATGTCTGAGCTTTCCTCAGATCTCGACCGGTAAGTGGTGTGGAACATTGAACTGATGACCAGGAGAAAAGCAGTCAAATTGGGCTCACTCATGGAGAATTCACTGTTCCCCCAGTGCCCTGACACTCTGCAAGTGAATGGAAAATCAGATCACAAGAAATAGTGCAGAACAAGACAGAGGGTTTCTTTTGTTTCTGTTCTGATCAGAGGAAATTGAAGAATCCAAAGTTTATCAGTACCAGCCCCACCCCTTGTTTTGGAAGGCAGGCAGAATAGCTATGCTTGAAAATATCCAATTCTGGGTTGAAAGTAGGAGATATTGCAAGTCCTTCTTTGTGATCAGACATTTGAAAGAATGTTGTAAAACATGCATACCCATCCACAAGGTAAAGCACAGATCTGGAAGACCTCATATCCATGTCAGGCTTGCAAAATCTTTGTGCATTAGGAAGAGTGATGCCTGAAATATGAACTATGGGACCCTGGACATTTTTTATTTTCTAGAAACCAACCATCAAGGAAAGATGCATTATTTCATATTTGAGTCATTAATACCTAGAATTTCAACAAGAATTGTTGGCTGGGTTGTTTATATGTGCCTATGGTAAACCTAAGACCTTTTGCTTCTCTTGACACTTCAATCTGGCTATTATATAAGCTGTTTTCATAGCTTTTTTTCCCTTCTTGAAAAATCATTCTTCTTTGTATCTCAGTATCAGTGTCTCACAATAAAACATCTAATTACGAGATACCAAAAATATTTTTTGTTTTTCTTTAATATATATTGATATATAAAAAACATAAAATTTATAAATGACATTGGATTTGCCTAGGTTAGATCTGTTAACAGCAAAATGAACCTTTAGACCTGAAAGATAGCATTATTTAAAAAATGACATAAGATTAAACAAAATTTTAACTCTCTGATTCCAAGGCAATTAGCTATGTGTGAAAAAAGAAACTGCAACATGCAAGTTGGAAGGATTCATTAAAATTCATAGCAAAACTCATTGGGAATGAATCAAATTGGAAAATATTGTTAAAGCTATAGCTGAACGTATGCTTATGTCTCTAGGGGTAATTTATTTGAAATCTTTCTCTCACACATGATATACACATAGATTTTTATCTGTTCCAAGTGTACTGAAGCTTACAGAAAATATGTTAAATCTCCTCAAAAGAGACTTTCCCATTGCTCTAGAGAGTGATTTCTGCTTTTGCCTTGCATGTGCTCTGGCCAGGTAGTTCTTTCAGCTGTTGCGATTGCTCAGTTGTGTGCTGCTTTGTGTCTGACGGAGGAGTAACAGAACAGCCCCAGAGATAAGAACGGGGTTGAGCAATTGGAAGATGTTGGGAAAGATTAAAGACAACTGGAGAATTCATTGGAGCAGCATGAAAAATAAATTACCTGAGTGAAGCAATGGTTAATGAAGTCACTCTTAGAGAGCCACTAAAATTGCTGAAGGGTATTCTTAAATACTTTTAGAAGTTCTTTTTCAGTTTGTGCATGCAGTGAAATATCTTGTAACATTGCAAATGCTTTAAGTTACTAATACAGGAACAGTTTTTATTATACTTTAAAAAGTAGTATTAGTATATATTCTCTCATCATGGCAAGATTCTGAATTCATTTCCTATGCCTTGCCAACAGCCTTCTGAGATACAAATTTCAGGGTAATACAAAGAAAAATTTAACGTATTGTCACAAATTATCCTTGAAGCTAATAATTACAATAAATAGACATAAATTTAAATAACTTTTTTCTATAGATTTTATTAATCTCATGAATAAGTACAGCCAGCATAGTTTGTCAGCTGAGCAACAGAAAGCTTTGTCTATAAGGAAATGTAAGCAGAAATTCTGTAGGCTAGAAATATGTAACCTGAACACATTTATAGAATAATGGGATTTCTGAGACAAAGATCTTAGTCAGTATCACACATTTTAGTTTTGTTGAGGGTTACGAGAACAGAAGATGGCTGAATTTTCATGTATATGTGAGTGTGTGTATACTTTCTAGGTGTGGGGAGGAGGAATAAATAGAGTTTTAGAAAAATAAAATACTCTTTTATTTCCAACACTGTGTTTCATATTAAAGTAATTTATCAAGAAACTGTAGGTTATAAATCTTTAGCTTATGACTATAGCAAGGGCCTCCACTTGAACTCAAAATATATACTCTCTGAGATTCCAACACATCCGCAAAGCTTGTCACGTGCTTGTCTGGGAGCTATTTGAAAGAAGTCCAGGAAGCCTCCTGAGAAAGAGTGAGTCATCCTCAGGCAGTTATCCTAAAGTGGAGAAAGGGCTGCAGAATGAAGGCCTAAATGAAAGCAGAAGGGCAGGTTCATGTGTGTGGTGCTCCTGTCGATCTTCTATGTGCCCTTCTTATTTTTCTTGGGGATTATGCCAGATCCTGGTGGAGAGGACTCAAAGTGAAACAAGGAAGAGAGCCTTTTCACTTTCTGAGTAAAATGTCGAAGATACCAGGGAACAGAACGAGGTAGCACTTCTGTGGCCTGGGGAGAAGAGGATGGGAGGCAACAGGGCCTTTGCACACAACTTAGCAGCAGGTGGTGTGCTGCACACAATTCCAGGGGCAGCGACCACAAGCCAAGGCACAAGTCAGCGCCCTCAGGAGGGGAATTCTCTCCACTTCAGTGGGAGAGAACTCTGGTGGAGGGGTGACATGATGAACACTTGAGACTGTGACAATTTTGGCAAGATGAAGCTTTGATGTGGCACGTGCCTTGGGGCCTGGATGGCTTGAGAAGCTGAAGTGGCTTTGGAGAGTGGATATCCTCAAACATGGTAGTAGGTATCAGGCATCCCAGTAGCTGCAGAAGGAAATAGGAAGACTGCCATGTGGGAGTTGGGAGGAGATGGATTGGGAGTTCACTGAGGATACCCGTCAGTGACTCCCCAGACCAATAGATGAGAAATTGACCTGAGGGAGAGAAGAGCACGAAACTAAAGAAGAAGCAGTGTCTCGTGTTCCCTGTGACTTGTACTCCTATATGGACCCCTCCAAGCTCATGTAGCTACTGGCAAAGTAGATGTTCCATATTATAATCACTTTATATTTCTGAAAATAAAAACCAATAACTCACTATTTGGTAATAAGAAATACAATTGTCACTACTTATGGAAAGGCTATTAAATGTTAGGGAACCTTAGCATTTCTTTAAATGGAAGTGCGTAGATTATTAATATCATTTCTTCCCAACAGCTGATATGAGCCCAAGTCTGAAAGGGCGGTGCAGGGGTAGCCGAGACTCTCAAGGCTGCCGAGGGAGGTTCCCCTTTGTGTGGATAGTATTTCAGGCAGTAGTGTCCCTTCTGTGCATACACTTCAGCTTTGTGTGGCCATGTCTTTGTCCTAAGATTGCTTTTCAAATCAGGGACTTAACCTGCTTTCAGAGTGGATGTATGTTGTCTCTTCTCTCTAATCTATAAACCCTGTAATGATTCAGTAGGTATCATTGTGCCTGTCTGATGGATGACAAAATTGAGGCTCATAGGAGTCAAACAAATTGCTGAAGTGAGTGGCAAGTAGAGGCTGTCTTGATTTAGGCCCACATTCATGTTTCTGTACAACTAGTTACCTGTATGGTTTTCTGTTAGCGCAAACTGCTGCATCCCATTGTGGGTAGGAGTAAAAGACCTTAAGAGATTGACTCCTCAGTGAAGTGAAATTGCTTCACTAAATGGAAGAATGCACCAATGGTGTTTTCTCAGAGCCAGTGAATATGATTTAGTGGAGGAATAGCTATGTAACTACATTGTAAATCTAGTTCCTCAATTTGGTGTATGTTCAAGTTGTGGTTGACTCCTTTGACTCCTCCTCATCTGTAACTTTGTATAAAAGCTATAAAGATGACATTTTGGTCCTGAGAAAGAACATGGTCTCTAACATGAGGTCTGTTTTGTTATGAAGCAAGACTGCATGGGATTTACCACAAATATGAAGAAATATGAACTCAAGTTTGGTCTCTTGCTATGTCCATCTATTAGGATAATTGCTTTTTTTCTTGATGTTGTTATATTTATATACAAACAAATGAAAAAGCTTTATGAGAATTATGCATGGGTATTGTCTCTTGTGCAAACACATCATTAACAGGAAAAGTTGTGGGAAAGAAGATTGGGTAAGAACAGAAAGTGATTCATACTTGGCTTTGAAACAGCTAAAGATTTTAGTGTCCTGTCTTGTTATTTGGCTGCCACGTGTTTGATTTTTACCTTCTAATTAAATTATACTCTGAAGACCATCACTTATTCCTCATTTGCACTCTGTGCTATGCCTTAGTGTAGTGCAAGACAGAGTAAAGGGTTCATCAAATAGTTTTTTTGCATCACAATATGTATTTACAGCTAATTCCTGCTAAGGCACATATCCTAAAACTACCTCTTCTGTGTCTACTTTATTTGGTTTCCAAAGTGATCATGGGTAGTAAATGAAGTTATCCTCTCATACTGCAAGTCTCAGACCAAATGTCAGTCTTTCCAGGAAGCATTTCCAGGCTCATCCCTTAGGTAAAATGCAATCTCTCTGTGTTCTGTACATACTGAATTTGAGGCACTTATCTTTATTTTAAAAGTTATTTGACTTTGTTTTCCCTGTGGGCCTGTGAGCTCCTGCACGGTTGGGATCACATTTTTCTCTGTACCCACAGCACCTTGTCTAGGTCCTATTTACTGCATAATCAGTGCTCAATAAATGTGGGTGAGTGACAATTTTTTTGTATGTGGAAATCTACTCATTTGTATATGGAAGCACTTATTTTTAAATGGCCAAACTACCTCTGCACTAACTTGGAGTTACTAAAAGCCATTAGCTTTGATTTAAACAACATGTGAGGTAACCCCCAAGTGGTAACTGTATAAATTAAATCCAAGTTTTCAGTATGACTGTATTACTGGGATATTACATATTCACATCTCTGTCAGTGCCTTCTAGAATGGAAGGAGCTTCCAACTTCCATGTGAGGGAGACACATTCTCTGTGTGGGGGAGTGACTGAAAAAAAAATGAGAAGTCAACAGTTCTCTCCATGTTGTATAAATATGACATGATTTATTTGATTCTCATCTAAAACTGCTATGTAAAAGGCCTGTTTCTGTTTGACTTTTCTTTTTATACCTAACTTAAGTAATAAAACTACTTGAAAAACTACATTTCTCTCTTTCTCCCTCCTGTTCAGCCGCTGGTCTCTCAGAGTCTGTGGTTTTCTAATTCATTGTCACACCACAGCGTTTAGGGCTGAGCCTCCCTTAGTCCTAGAAATGTTGACTCTCTTCTCTTTTTTTACTTTTAAGGTAATAGAAATCTATTAATAATAGGCATATTTCATAATATAAATATTAAGATAAATAACATCTTATATAAGACATATTTGCTATTGCCTTCTAATGGATCTATTGTTGGTTCTGTGCTTAATAGTTATGAGGCATTTGATAATGATATATCATGGCTCTATTACAAAATATCTGGATGTTAACTTTGAATTGCCAAAATGGTTTTCTGAATTTGCATATGGTTCTGGCTTTTGGCCTGAAAGTCACAATATCACCATACAATTTTGATTCTTAGAATAAGTAAAATATATATTCCATATCAGATTCTAAGCATTGAGAGAAGAGATTTCTCTTTATTTATAATAAGCGAATCATCATAGTTGCTAGTGTTTTTCCGAAGCACTGCAATGGGATAAGTGCCACAGAGTTGTGTTGGTGCAGCTTTCTGTAGCAGAATTTATGAGTTACAACTCTTAATCCAAATGAAATACAATTTTTATTTGAGGTAGATCTGCAAGTGGGAGAATGACTATTAATTCTGCAATTCCAAAATAACTAATGTACTTGGTTCGAAGCCAGGTACACTGTGAGTTCTGGACTTAAGTGCTCATGTGGGAAATACAGAGGGAGACTTTAACATATGGATTCTCAGAAGAAAATGCAACTGTTCCATACAAGAAATATTGAGTTATTCTTAGTACTTTTTAATGTGTGGTTGACTATATATTTTTGAGTGGTGCCATTTTTAACACTTGGCAATTCAAGCCAAAGATCTTCATTTCCTGGGGTAATTTTAATAACTCACCCATTCATACAGCAAGCATTTAGTGAGGATTGATGGGATAGCATTGTACTTGATTTGATGAGAAATGCAAGGAAAATAGAAGCAAGATCTGCCTTCATTGAATTTATAATATTGGTAGAAAATAAAACAAACATGCTTGAACACACACACACATATATGTACACCTATGCAACAAGTAGAAATCAAAATGGAACTGTGTGTTGATGTATTTAAAATACTTCCTGACTCCCTGCTACGTTATGACATAGGCAGAGGTTTTGCAGCACCTGCCTTTTGAGGAACTAATAATCCGGTAGACATGTGAAGTGATCCCAACACAGAAGAATGTGGTAAAAATCAAAGGATAAACCAACCATCTGAGTTGTCATCAGAGCTCTGTTAACATACCTACAAGTCCTGCCCGTGAGAATGGGGGGGAAGCTTCAGAGAAGAATGGAAGTCAGAAGGAGGCTCTGCAAAGAAAGTGTAAGCAAGTTGGGTTGTGTGTCCACACACACTGAGAGGGGAAAAAGAAGGGAGGAGACTTGTGTGAGGTCAGAAGAGCCTTGTTTGAGGAACTGAGTTACATATTGCAAGAAGGTTGTATATTACACTGATAAATATTTACAATATTATTCAATAGATGCATGTCTCAGAGAGAGAAATGGGAGGGCCTCCCAGGCAAGAGAAACATCACAGGCGATGGTACAAGAGGTAGAAATATATACACAGAGGAGAGTAGTCCAGTTAAATGAGTCCTTTTATTAAAATGATATAAAACGAGATGAATTTAGGGATGAACAACATCTGACTGAGAGCTTGGGTTAAATGAGAAATAAATGAAAACTGTTTTAAAAATATAAAACATGTTGGGAGGCCGAGGTGGGTGGATCACGAGGTCAGGAGATCGAGACCATCCTGGTTAACACAGTGAAACCCTGTCTCTACTAAAAATACAAAAAATTAGCCGGGCGTGGTGGCGGGTGCCTGTAGTCCCAGCTACTGGGGAGGCTGAGGCAGGAGAATGGCATGAACCTGGGAGGCAGAGGTTGCAGTGAGCTGAGATCGTGCCACTGCACTCCAGCCTGGGCGACAGAGCAAGACTCCATTTCAAAAAATAAATAAAATTATATATATATTTGTATATATATAAAACGTGGGTGCTAGTTATTCCAGATTGAGGTAGCATAGTATATTGGTTAAAAGCACAGGCTGAATTTGAATCATGGCTTCATTGCTCTCTGGCTGTGTGACCTTGGGCAAATTATTTAACCTCTCTGTGTCTTAGTGGGCTCATCTGTAAAAAGCAAGAAGTAATAGTTTCTATGTCATAGTTTCTATATATATGTATGGCATCTATACACATATACATGTAATAAATGTAGGTAATAGAAAATTATTATGGATTCTTAAATGGGGAGATCTAATAAAATCTTATATGAGGAAGATTATCCTGGTAATGATACGGGGGAAGACTCAAATGAGGGAAATTTCTAAACACTAGAAGATGAAATGGGACAAATGTCATGGATATCTATCTGGATTAAAACAGCAGGAGCTTAGAGTAAGGTAGAGGAATACTAAGAGATTTGAATAGAAGATATGTTTCAAAGCAAGAAAGAACTGTCAGAACTTGGGGGGTGGATATGGGATGTGAGAAGTTGTAGCCAAAGATGACTCCAATGCTGAGGTTTTGAGAAGCTGGGAAAAGAGTGGTGCCATAGACAACACATGGGGGAAGTTATGCATGGATGGACCTCAAAGCATAGTAAATGAAATCTACTGCACTTAGCCTGAATTCGTTCAAATAATAATAATCATTAGGTAGAATTTCATCTTCCTTTGTGCTTTTGTGCAATTCTGTTGCCATCTGTTCTAGGAACGATTCAGAATGTCAGTGCTTTTTGAACGGAAAGCAAATTCTAAAAGTAGAGATTTCTTATTTAAAAACATGTACTTCTGAAGCATTTAATGAAACAAAGTAAGACAATGATAGGCAAGAAGTTAACATTCCAACCACTTAGAATTTAACTGAAAAATGTGAAAAATTATTTCAGTGGGGAATAAAAAAAAACTAATGGAACAAAACAAAAACTAGGTCAAGAAATGACCCTGAGGCAACGTCTTAAATCTTAAAGGTCAACAGGTCAGTATACTTTAAAAACTGTAATTATACTTCTTAATTCTTCAATGGGCTTACTGTGTCATGTTAAGGTTATTCACTCCCGTATACCATAGCCCATAATGTCACTCGAGGTATCCTTATGGTTTCTCCAGGTATTAAAGAAGCTTGATATGTTTTTGTTTCATTAATCTTTTCTCAGAGGCCAGTGATGAGTTCATCTGACTCTTTTCCATCAAGTAGAACATTTTTTTCAATTAAAAACTCATCTCTACAGATGGTAATAGTATTAAGAAAGGCCTCTTGTGTCGAAAACAACAAATATTGAGATATTTCAGGAATTGTTCTATAAATCACTGGAAGTAGAATTGACTTCAAGTTTTCACGGTTTGTTGTTGTTGCTGGTGGTGGTGGTGGTGGTGGTGGTGGGGTGTGTGTGTGTGTGTGTGTGTAAGTGAGCAAAAGTTGAGCTGATGAGAATTTGGTCCATATGGTTTATTGTTGCTAGAATGGATCAGTTTCATCCCAGTGCCTGGGCAATTTTGTTGCACATTAATGTGAAATATTGTAAATGTTTTAACCAAGCTATCAACTATGAAATACTTTATCCAAAACATTATGATTACAAAGGCGATAATAGAAACAGTTTAAACCAGGAGAGAATGCTCTGTTAAAGAGGATTAGAAAGACCATTTATTGAATAGTATGGATTTCTTCCAAGCCCCTGTGTGCAGAAAGCATGCAATGCGTGAATAATTCATCTAGAAATTCTATCGTGAAGTTGTATCAGTTTCCACAGTAAAACCTGGCCGTGGAGGAGGAAAATACATCAACATCTGTGACAAGCTCTATGAAGAGACAGTGGCAAAGCCTTTCAGGCACCAGGAGCAAAGCAAAATATAATAAATTCACTTAAGTGTCAAATTTGTGTCGGCTGAATAATGACACCATATGTCTGGGTTGCTGTGTCACCATAGGCTGCTCTGAAAAAACACATGGCTTTATAGAAATGGCTGTCAGCCCAGGGAAGAAAGCTTGCGGGGCTACTGCCTTTCTATTAAAGAAAACAGAGATTGCCCAATGAATGCAGCATCCAATGATCAGTTCAATGATTGTTGTTATTGTGTTGTTTTTTCTTAATGTGTCAGCAGTTAGAGTGAGCCTGCTGTTTAGACTTAGACATGTATAGTTAGAAAGGCTGTCTTAGTTGCACTGTCCTTCAACTGAGTTGGGGTGAGGCTTTGAAATCCCCGACAGTGGGCCTGCTGCATGGGTGTTAATGATGTACCTTGTCTTTATAGGGTTCTCTGAGGAACTCTCCTCAGGGCACTTCATAGACACTATCTCATTACTCTTCACAGCACCCCCAGGAGGAATCCAGGACTCTGATATTATTTTCCTCCAGGGGTAACTGAGGCATAGAAAGATTATGCTCACATTAGCCCCTAGGAGGCATGATTCTGCCAACAACTCAGCATTCCTTGCTCCAGGCAGTCAGTATTCAAGCAGGCATGCAGATAGTCTTTATAAGAAGGAGGATTTGCCATGTCTCCTGGGCATTTCTCTCCTTTCTGCTGGCATGCATAGTGCTGGCTGGGTGCTTGCTTCATGGCTGCTTCACCACTCCAAAGGCGCAGTACCTGGGTTCAGCCGCCCTGTAGGTGGTCATTCCGCAGATTGTGCACTGTGATGCTGGTTCCAGAGTTTTCATACTTGCATACAGGCCCCATGGCAGGCTGATTATGTCATGTGTAACTGTTCTGAATGGGCTGGGACTCTGAAGAGCACCTGTCCGCCATGCAAAGGAATCAGTAACCCTGTCTCAGCTTCACACAGCCAGCCTTGACTGTGCCTCAGTTTTTCATCACAATTAGTCCAATGGTACTTAAAAGAGATTGTGGCAAAGACAAATCATTTGGAAGGGGTTATGTTTAACTTTAATCACAAAGGTATAGGTAAGATCTAGGAAACTGTGCAAATAGATCTATTATAGGGAAAATTACCTTCCGTATATATGAGTTGTTCATGATGGCCATCTTTCAAAGAATTTAAAAACCCTAAATTAACTTCTAAACAATTACCATTGTAAGAGTGGTTCCAACAGAATGGTGCATATCTGAATCACTTCGAGAGTTTTGTGTGTGCGCACAGGCATGCCCTCAGACATACTGAGTCATTGGATCTGGAGTAGAGCCTGCGAGTAGAGATTCTAAAACCCCAGGTGAATCTGATGTGAAGCCAATGATTCTTCAGAAGGCCGCACAGGCCCTAGTTCCTCTCCTATTAACACTGGGGAGTATAAAACATCAAGTGCAAAGTGAAACAGATAAAAAAGAATTGTGGTTTCCTGACCAGACAGAGGTGTTTTCCATTCATCGGTGTAATGTTAGGAAATGGAGAAGATCATATAAATGCAGCAGTTCAGACTGAATCTGAAAAATGGAGTTTAAGACATGTAAAAGAAGTCTAGGGCAACCATAACCAGGATATTTCTGATTGACACCTACTCCCTTATCCTAGTCCCATCTCAGTTGTTTGTGGTAATAATACCTTCCTCTGTTGGCTGTTTTAGCTTTCCTTGAAACCAGTCAAAGGACAGAGGTTATTCAGTTGAAAGATGGCCACAAATTCACAGGTAAAGTCTGTTTCTCCACTCCTTTGAACCTGGACGGAGCTGGTGACTGCTTTGATTAGTAGAACACAGGGAAGTGACGCTGTGTCAGTTTTTGGCCTAAGCCTTTGAGAAGACTGGCTGCATATGCTTCTCCTCTCTTGGAACACTAGTTCTGAGGTTGCTTCCTCTTGAAACCCAGCGGCCAAGCTAATGAGCGCACGAATCACATGGAGAACTTCTTTTCAGGCATTTTGTTCAACAGTCTCAGCTAAGTTCCTGGCCAAAAGCCAATATCAATTGTCAGGCATGAAAGTGAACCATCTTGGACATTCCAGCCCAGCTGAACCCCAGATAACTACAGCCCCAGTCAGCATCACATGGAGCAGAAGTACCACGCAGCTAAGCCCAATCAAAACAAAAAAATCACAAAAATTAACAGTACGGTTGGTGCTTTCAGCCAGTAAATATCAGGGAGGCTTTCGTGCAGCAATAGATAACTAAAACAAAGGGTCAGTGTATTTCCCAGTCCATACCAGTCAGAAGGTAAAAAAAGAAATGGATCACAATTACAATTTCAAAATAGTATTTTTGGCTGTATCTTCACCTATTTTGTGGGAACTTCAGTGTCCTCATGTTCTTCCCACATAATTTCTCTAATGAGTGTCTAGAATGCATCATCTGGGAACCAGTCCTTTTGGCCACCATGTAGCACTGGCTGTTTTTAAATTTTCACTCTGATAACATCTCTGCTCCGAGGTGATGCCTGTTTTTCTCTGCTGACACTAAGGGTAGCAGCCTGGTCTGTGTCTCTGAAAGCACCATTGCTCTAAATGGCCTCGATGACTGTGCTAAGCCTGTCGATGCCCCCAGATCTGTATTAAGGTGCCATCTCCATTACTCATGAGCTACTGGTGCCATTTTAGTGGCAGCTGCTGCTCTGTAAGGTCCCAGGGGGATTTTAGGAAACAGTTCATTATTGCATCTAGTGACATAAGTGCCCATATACTTATACTTAATAAATGTTTGTTCAATTGAACTAAAGGGTTAAGTCATACTACTTGGATTCTTTATTATTTTTTGGTGGGAGGATTCAAAAGATCTAAATTAAGCAACTCTGCATAGGTGTTGCTAAAGTTGAAACATTTAGTTTACCAAGAAACTGACTAGACAAATTGTTACATAAGAGTGTCCAGCTGGGGATGTTTCTCAAACAGACTTTCCTCAGCAGGAATTAATGCTATATTTGGGTGAGCTGAAGTATTTGACTTCCTTTCTAGTCTGAACAATACAAGAAGAAGATAAAATATTTTTTTCTCTAGACTTCAAGGATAACCTTAATAACATTTCAGCCTAACAAATAGGAAAGAAGAAACAAAGATTGAAAATTCAGAGAACAGTTTTTTAAACTTTAATATACTAATTAGGTAAATGTTTGGGATTACATCTATTACACCAATATATTGGGATTATTTATGTGAAATAGTTATATGTACCCCCTTCCTTTTTGTCTGTTCTAAAGGTACTGTGTCTCCCTCCAAGATTAAAGTTGAAACAGATGGAAGGTATTTGAAGTATAGCTTCACTGGTTGAAAATACGAGGATATATACAAATTTAGTGAGATAGGAAGATGGGTGAACAAGAGAGAATACATAAACATTGAGCGAGAGGGAATCAATATGATACCATCAATTGTCTTGTGAGATTATGTTGCAGAACAGCTTCATCCCCTTGTATGTGGTTTTGGAAGATTGGAGAGAAGAAGAATGTCTATGTTTCTTGGGCTTCTGGGCATCAAGAGATTAATGAGAAAAAGAAGGGACCATTATGCCTGAAACAGAACCCTCTTTGATGTTCTCCTTTGAAAACCTAAGAGAAATAAAAGCAGAAAAGGCTTCTACTAACTGATTACTACTTCCTACAGGGATATCGTGATTGAACACTGATTAATCCTCCCCGAAAGTGATGCATTTTCACTGTCATGAAACATCTTAGAAAAATTGAAAAGTCAAAAAAAAAAAAATACTCTTTCCTTGCTGTTTTAACTGAAAAACAAAGTTTGGGGACCCATCTTCACAAACATTAAATGCTAATATTGGAGGATTGTTGCTAAATATCTCTAAAAGTAATTGTTTGAGTTCCTCTGAATTATATTAAACTCAGTAATTTTCATAGTAGAGTATGAATAGGTCCCTGCTTAGTTAACTTGGCTCTTTTTCCTAATAATGAACATCTGGTTAAATTCTAATATACAAATGTGAAGGAATTCTATTTTTTGGAGTTGCAGTTCTAGGAGCGCATTTGACACTTGGAACTCTCTTTAACCTGCCAAAAGATGGTCCGATAACTTTCAAATTTTGAGACTCACTTTGTTAGACACTCTGGCAAGAGGCCTACATTTAAGGAGTAGACCTTATGGAAGTAGAGCCCCTTAGCCAATTTGGAAGATTTTAAATTTTTGTTGGAACAATGAAGTTTATTTCTAAACTCTTTCACCACATGTTATAAATATTAACAATGAAGGTAATGTGGGTGGTGGAGATCTTATTTTTTTTTTTTGGAATGGGGATTTCAATATTGGCTGAGATGATAATAAAGTCATTCACTGAGAAACAGAACAGGAGGTTGTTCTAATTTTACATTTGCCTTATTTTTCACGAAGGAAAAAGGAATAAAAAACTTCAGCATGGTAATCAAGTTTATAGAGGCAATATTAATGGCCATAATGGGTTAGGCCAAATTACACAAGTAGTTATAGTTTGAAATTTTGAGGAGGCATATCTTAGTAATTAAGAAGGCAGGATCTATGGTCATATGCCCTGGGCTTAAGCAATAGCGCTGCACTTACAAGCTGTGTGAACTTGAGGCCCATAGAAGTTAAGCAGCTTGCCCAATTTTCTCACCCTAATGCCTGCTACAGCCAGTCACAGTACTTAACTCATGAAATAGTTGTGAAGATTTCTTCTAGCTCTTGGTGCAATATCTGAGAAAAAATACCAAGTGCTCTGTAACCATCAGTTATTGCTATCATTGTTGAATAGAAGAAATTTCCCATGAACAAATTTATTCACTCAGGGACAAAAATAAAAAATAATTTATTATTATTAATAAAAAATAATTTATTTCTCCATATCTTTTAGATATTGGGAAAGGAGATGGGGAAACTGAGAGGATTTCCACAATTATACATTTGACTTTAGTAAGTTATTCCTTAAATGAAAATCTTACTTATTATCCTGAATAAGTTGGCAAATTGTCTCAACTCCTTTTATGCCACTTCTTGAGTAGATACTGGGTTAAAACACCTCTTCTATCTTGCTGGCCATGAAAGATCCTCTAGAACCCCCTTCATTTTATTATTGAACCAAAATTATTCTGTTGGGAAAGATGTTCCATCAGCACAAGGAGCATTTGTGGCTACGGAGCATCTTGCCTCTACTCTTGGCTAGTATCGTGGCAAAACGGCACACAGCAGTGAGGCATAGCAGTGCACAGTTCCACATTGGGGAGCAAGGTCAGAATATGTCACTTTCTGAAGGTGAATACAAGAAGAGATCACACTATGAATGAGCATGTCATTTGTTCATCCACAGAACTGTCATCTGCGTGTCCATGTCATCTGCTCATCCACCAGACTCCTTCTAGGTGGAGTCTAATTTGTGTGTTGCCCAAGAAGCAATTGTATTTTCCAGTTGTCATAGAGAAGATGCAGGATGTCTCCCAAATTCAGTCAAAGGCCCTGGACATTCTCCCTAAGTCCTGTTAAAGTCATTAGGGTATTTTGTAGTACTTTGTTTTTTTTCAGGAAAAGAATGCTGTTTTCTATTCAATACATGTTGAATACATATTTAAAATGTTATTGCCTTATCATTAAGGGGTGTGACGATATATCTCAATTCTAGAAAAACACCAGGGGGCTAATTTACCACAGTGTCAGCACTGAGCAAATAACATTCCCTCCTATCCTCTCTAAGAATTGTTCCTGGAAATGGAGTTGGGTAGTACATCCTATTAGCATTGTGTGACGCTGAACTCACCAAGCTGCCCTTTAAATATAATTTAGATTACCACATAACATTTTCTCCAGAGGAAAGAATGATCTGGTCATGCTCAAGAGCCACTCTGAGACTTTGGGAGTTACATTTATCACTGTAAATTAATAAATTGGTATTTTAAGTCAGTTTTGTGGGTATTTGGCCAATGTCAGTCTATAAAAGCTGATCATTCTGGCTCAGTTAAAAAAACAAGCAAGATTAGAGTGTTGCATTTGCAGAGCTGGGCCTAGCTACAGTGGACCTTTCAGGATGCAGCCAACTAGGGTCAGTCTGGGACAGTCAGTACCTCTGTTTGACTTTGCCCACCTGCAGCAAGGGACTAGAAGATCATGGAGATTAAGCCTCCCTTTCTTCCACTCTCCATCTACAGAGCCAGATATTACCACATTCCCATTAGTCTAGGCAATATTCTGATTTTTCATCAATTGGCAGAGAGTGGGAAGAAAGCAGTAAGATTAACTAAGGAATTAGTGAGTGTAACAACTGAGATCCTGGGAGGTCTCCTAATCTTGGCTCCAATCATGACATCATTGGTGCAGCATCACTGAAGACACTTGACTTGGGCTATAGTTTGTTGGCCCCAATCCAATTCTATCAAAAACTGAAGATGAATGTTTATTTCTTACATCTCAAATTCTTGGCAAATATCCAGAAAAGTACATTATCCAAAAGTCATCACTCTGATGGTTTAAAATGTGTTTTTCTCAATGGGGTGATACAAGACTGGCTGGTGAGGAACATGTCTTAGAGCTGCAGAAAAGTGAAATAGAATAAACATAGGCTCATATTTAAATGCATCCTCATCTCTGTGCCATTTGTTCTTCAACATTTGAATCTTCATGTAGTTACGAACACTCTTATCCTAGAAGAAATAAACTAATTACCAAATAAACTAAAAGTGAAGTTTTAATTAGACACATCCTGTTTGTTCTCATAAAATCCAAAAGAAACATCAACTGTATTTTGCCTTTCCTGTTTGACTTAACTCATTGAGAAATATGGTTAATGAAAATTCAAATATCTTTTGAAACCCAGTTTTAAATGATTAAACTTTTCTGTGCCTTAAAAGGCAGGAATAAAGCCAACCAAAACAAAACCTTGGAGTGTCAACCTTTGTTGACAGAAGCTGCCCTCTGCTTTACCTGTGGAAAATAGCAGCAAACCCTCACAGAATGTGCCCTCAGGCACCAAACCTGCAGTCTCAGAAACCACTAACAAGGTGATTTCTTTTTACTGACACTCCCTTCCCCTTTGCCAGAAGTGTAAAGAAGATGAGCTACCTCATAAACTCCCAAAGTTATGAGCTACCTTTGCTCCCCCTGAAGTCACAAGTTCTTTGTTTATCTTTTCTTTTTGAACCCTGGGAAAAGTATATCAAAGTGATTCGGCTTGCCAAAAGTTTGTGCACTTAGGAACTGGCGCTGTGACAAATGCCTGCAGAGAAGAGAAAAGATTTCTGTGTTTCTTAGTGCTGTTCTCTCCCTTGAGATGTTTCCAGAGACTTGAAAGGAGGGTTGTGCCTGAAAACTGATTAAACTTGCTCGCATTAAAATTGAAAGTCAGTGTGAAGGACTCTCTGCTTCCACTCCCCGCCCAGTAACCCAGGTAACTGGGATCACTTATCATAGAAGTTAGAGCTGGAAAAGACCAGTCCAGCCCCAGCCGCCGGCCCCCACCCGACCCCGTACCCTTTTACCTGGAGAGGAGGGGATCGTTCCTGTGGTCTCCATTGTTTAGTCTGGTTGCATTTTAAAACATGCTTTGGGAAGAAAGAGTCCCAAATTTTATTTGGGAGTTCTCTCCGTAGATGAAAACTTAAGAAACTTGTTCTGCTAATAAGTTGAAGATTTCTTTTGGTTAGACTCATCCCATTATTTTGAGACAGTTCTTGCCTCCTCTGTGCTTTGTGGTCTTAGGAAATTATTCAGTTCTCCAGTTTCTCCACATCTGAAGAGGGAAATCGTATCATCATTAAAATACTGTTTGGAAAACACTAGATTGCTGGGGCCATAGAGAGTGTTTAAATAATTCGCTCCATGACTAGTTACATGTGGCCTCAACGTTTCTTCAAAAATCTCGAGTTTTTCCAAAATCTAAAGACAGTACTTGTGGATGTTGAAGTTGGCCTGCTCTTTTGTGAAGATCCTGGGCCCAGAACCTAGGGAATACTCTGGGCCCTGTGGCCTATTCTAGACCCTAAGCTGATTGTAACTATCTGACAGAAGTCCTTGACCAAGTTGACAGAGCCAGTAACATTTTTAGGGAGCGTTACCTCCACATCCAAGGCTACTCTACCTCCAGGCTCCTCCAGGTGCAGGTGTCCTCATCCCTTCACAGAGCGTATCTTCACTCACCCATCCTGAAATTGTCCCCTTGGAAAGCATTTGCTATACCAACAAAACTGCTGAGCTATTGGCTGGGTACCCCTCCTTGTGGCCACCTCAGGGCATTTACATATAACTGTTAATACTGCCTTTAAACTGCTTTTCTAACTTCAGAATTCCAGGTGCCTGGACAGAAATGGCAATTAGGGGACTTTTTTTTTTCTTTATGGAGACATTGAGGAGAGGAGGGCCTCTCAGAACCCTTTAAATGGCATGCCCTAGAAAATAAACAACAGACAACATCTGAGAGCCAATTGATAGATTTATTTAATTTAATCTTTATTTCTACCCCAGTTAGGCAGGTACCCTTGTTGTTCCTATTTTATGGATAAGCAAACTAAGTCTTGGGGAATTTAAGCAACTTGGTCAAGACCACATGGTTAGTAAGAGATGGAATTGTGTTTGCACTCACGTAGTCTAACTCCAATCTATGATTCTAAATCACCACGTAGTTCTAATAGTGGTAACAGTAGTGTTACTAATCACCCAGCAAACGTCTGTTGAGGGCATATGTACCAGGCACTGTAATAAGCCTTTCATGTGCATTATCCTGTTTAATCTTCAGAATCATCCCATGAAGTAGGTAGTTTTAATATGTCCTTTTTTATATATACAAGGAAAATGAGGCGCAAAGAAGCAAAGGTTAAATTCATTCATGGTTATCTTATTCAAGGTGATGGTCAAGGTTACATAGCTAGTAAGTTGCAGAGCTGTGGATTCAAACCCAAGCAGACTGACTCTAGTGTCTGTGCTCTTCCTACATCCCTGCCTTTCTTGAGAGCTCTCCATCTTTATCCCCACAAAGACAGAAGTGACCCTGCCGTCATAGTGGCTATCATGACATACAGGCCTTCAGACATTACTTTAGACACTGGTCCCCTCATAATTTACCCCACAACTCCTATACCCATAGGAGGCAGCAAGATGACAGAGCGGAGTTCCAGCCTTACCCATCAATTCCCAGTACCATCTGGCCCATCATCTCTGTGCTCTCTTATTAATAATTACACATATTCCAGGTGGAACCAAATATATCTCCCTTTAGTTTGTTGTCTCCTGCTACATATGCAAAACAATCATGTGGAAGTTCACCAAATGGTTTCTTTCAAAAAGCCTTCTGAATTGACACTACTGTAGACAACACTAAAGAGAAAGGGTGTTTTTATTAGAGAGAGAGAGAGAGAGAGAAAGAGAGAGAGAGAGCGCAGAGCAGGAGATTCTAACCTGAAAATCAGCTGAGATATAGATGCTAAGTGTCTGTATCTCAAGGGACTGAGAAGCCACCCAGGAGAGCCATTGGTCTGAGGGAAGAAGGAACCAAGAAAGACATCCCTTAGTAATAAAGCTTGGCCAGTAGTTGGGAAGGTGGGATGACAATTGTGAGTACATCCTAGTATATTTAGGGTGCTATGCATAAAAGTGTGAAGAACTCTTATAGTCATAGCTCTGTGACACTGCATTACTTAGAGACAAAACCAGCATTATCCATTTCCCAGGCATTTAGCATTCTTGAATTATTTGTGTTTCCTTGGCCAGTGTAGTTGGTTCAGGGATGACCACACAATCCAATTGGAACCAGTCCCTGGTCTTTGGCAAAAGCAACTAGTAGGAAGAAGAGCTTATTTTCTCAGGCATTTACATCTGGGATGATACAGCCTCTGGCTGTTGGTGGCCATTTTGCCATCATAGTGTATCTGGAATTGGTGAATTCTTACATGGTCTCGCTGCTTAAAGGTGGCAAGTCTGGAGTTCCTTCTGATGTTCGCATGTGTTCAGAGTTTCTTCCTTCTGGTGGGTTCGTGGTCTGGCTGGTTTCAAGAGAGAAGCTGCAGACTTTTGGGGTGAGTGTTACAGCTCATGAAGGCGGCATGGACCCAAAGAGTGAACAGCAGCAAGATTTATTGTAAAGAGCAAAAGAACAAAGCTTCCACAATGTGGAAGGGGACCGAGTGGGTTGCCACTGCTGGTGGGGCAGCCTGCTTTTATTCCCTTATCTGACCCCACCCACATCCTGCTGATTGGTCCATTTTACAGAGAGCTGTTTGGTCCATTTTACAGAGAGCTGATTGGTCCATTTTGACAGAGTGCTGATAGGTGCATTTACAATCCTTTAGCTAGACACAGAGTGCTAGACAGAAAAGTTATCCAAGTCCCCACTAGGTTAGCTAGATACAGAGTACTGATTGGTGTATTTTCAAACCTTGAGCTAGACAGAGAGTACTGATTGGTGTATTTACAAACCCTGAGCTAGACACAGAGTGCTGATTGGTGCGTTTACAAACCTTTAGTTAGACACAGAGTGCTAGACAGAAAAGTTCTCCAAGTCCCCACAGAAAAGTTCTCCAAGTCCCCACTAGGTTAGCTAGACACAGAGTTAGCTAGATACAGAGTACTGATTGGTGTATTTACAAACCTTGAGCTAGATACAGAGTACTGATTGGTGTATTTACAAACCTTGAGCTAGACACAGAGTACTGATTGTTGTATCCACAATCCCTTAGCCAGACATAAAGGTTCTCCAAGTCCCCACTAGATCTAGGAGCCCAGCTGGCTTCACCTAGTGGATCCCGCACCAGGGCTGCGGACAGAGCTGCCTGCCAGTCCCGTGCTGCGCCTGCACTCCTCAGCCCTTGGGCGGTGGTTGGGACCAGGCGCCATGGAGCACGGGGGCGGTGCCCCTCGGGGAGGCTCAGGCCTGGTGGGAGCCCGTAGCCATCGTGAAGAACAACAGATCTAAGGGACAGAGTTTCATAGACTATTCAGGATGTTGTAAGAAAATACCATCGACTGGGTGGCTTTATTTTAATGATTTTAATTTATTTCTCACCATTCCAGAGACTGGGAAGTCCAAGACCAAGGTGTCAAGAGACTGAGTGTCTGGTTAGAGCTCACTTCCTAAATAGCTTTTTGTTGTAACCTCACATGGTGGAAGGGACAAGAGATCTCTCGAGTCTCTTTTATAGAGCTCCACCCTTGTGATTATAATCACCTCCCGAAGGCCCCACCTCCTAATACTATCACCTCATGGGTTGAGATTTCCACATACAAATCTGGAGGGAGCAGGGAGACAGAAACATTCAGTCCCTAGCACAGAGAGAGACATCATTTCAGTCTCTGGGTTCATATATTTTCCTGCTTAAGCCAGTTGGGTTTTGGTTTTCCACCCTTTCCCACTCAAAATTTCCACAGTGGAGTTGATAGTGACAAATTGGGTCTTTTTTCAGTCAGATTTGTCAGGGAAAACCTCTCAGAGCATCTGGAAGCCTATGGAGCAAGGTGTTAATAGTGCACGATTTCTCGGGGGCAGGATTAGGAATGATTTTTTTATAATACCTTTTTTAAGAAACACTTATTTCTTTGTTAATAGGAAAATATTACATATACAATTTCAACATTTTCTAAAATTGAGAGGCAGTCCATTGATTACACTGCTTCTTTGTCTCCAGCCCCTCTGTATTCGAGCTATAAGCCGTGCATTTACTCTCTAAACTCCCAGGGATAATTTGTGAGAGCTCGCAGATGTATTCTTGTACTTACACACACCTCATTTGTCTTCCTGCTATGAGGTAAGTTTAGTCTTCTTTCCTGTAACTTGGTTTAGCATCTTTTCTAACCTAATGTGTTTCCAAATTCTCTAATCTTGATAGGTCAATTCCAGAGTTATTTGTCAAATAAAATAACAAATTTATTGTGATAACTGCAAACTGGAAGATGATGATGACTAATGGTTTCCAGAGGCAAGACGGTGTTCCCCAAAGAGTCTGGGGTGAGGAGAGTACAAGTGTGTGAACAGATTTGTTTCCCTGGCATATTCACCTCCTGCTCAAACACACACTTGTACCATTCACACGAGAAGTAAAATGGGAATCTTTATTTGAAAAGTCCCTCAGGTAGGGGAGAGCCTCCACTTAAACCGAGGGTCATATTTGTCTTCTATTTGGCTGTTGTACTTCTGGGTAGGAGCAAGAATTGTGCACGTGGTTGAGAAGTGTGGGGCCCTTAAAATGACTGAATTTACTAGCTTCTCTGAATTGGCTTCCTGTATTTCATCTTGGGGAAAAAAATTCAGAGCAAGTGACCAAAAAAAAAAAAAAAAAGAAAAAAACTATTTCCTGGCTTTGTGAATACCCGCAAAGGGGAAGGTTTTTAACCTTTTGAAAAATCTTTCAAACTGAAGCCTAAAGAGAATGTGTGTGTGCTCCTGTGTTGCTTTCCACAAAATAATCTACTTTTAATGTTAGTTGCATGTGAACTAAATTCTTCTGAAGGTGCATTTTTGCATTAACCATGGATCACAAGATGAAGAATGCTAGCTATTGAAATCAAACAGGCCCATCCGACTCAAAACAAAGTTGTGTTCAATTCTAAAAAATAGAGATCGTTAGGGTTGTTTCAAATTTACTGATCAATGTATACTCACATAACGCAGATATGGGAAGAATGGGGTAGGTATTTCTCTAAATAGATATATGTGTATCTTTTACATTGTGTCTTCTTTTGTGAGTCATTCATACACTATTTGGTAGTTGTACTCTATTAACAAAAACACTAATAATATTTTGCTTCCAAGATTTTTGGTAACTTCATAACATATTCTATTATTTTCATTATACATTTTTAGATATATCTTTAGACATACAATCTTTAGAGATGAAAGTATAGAGATGAGTGTCATGAACTACCATATACGCATCGCTGAGATTTAATATGTATTTGCTTAATTTTTTGAAGTACTTAAAAATCACAGATCTATAACATTTTACTCCTGAATATTAGCTTCCATGTGCATCTCTAAAATAATTCTTCTATAATACTACTACTATTGTCATCACACCTATAAAAATTAATAATACCAGTAAACATGTTATAAAGTTTTTTTTAACTTTAAGTAATAGTGAAAATATTTTATATATTGAATTTTTATGTTTATGCCCAGAATGATCTAGAAATTTATATCATTGTCAACAGACAATAGTTTTACTTTTTATATCTGGTAAAATCTTGATACCACGTATGGAATGAAACAATTCTTGTGTTCAATTTTAGAGGTTTCAATGAAAAGCTCATTGAATGAATCTGCATTAGTTTTTTCTCCCACATTCTTTAACATAATGTTTTCTTGTTCAAAATACATGTGCTTTTGGCACCGTGAATAATCATTTATTGCTTTATGGTTTTTTTAAGGACTTGATGGCTTAGTGTGAGAACAGCTGAATCTCCTGTCAAGCCATATTCCTAGTGTATATGAGAACAGATGACATATTAAGCTGTTTCCATTCTATAGGGTTCAAGTCACTAATGTGTTAGATAGTCAAGGGAAAGAGTTGCAATGTTAGACTTTCATAGAAGGTCTCTCTAAGGACCTTTTAGAAGCCCTGTGTTTTGCAGTGTCTATAGATGTGTTATAAGGACAGCTATTAAAAGGTGACCAACACTGAAGGTCATCTTGGATGCTGGGAAAGAGCTCTAGAATGTGAACAAAACTTGCCTCTCACTGGCTATATGACCTTGGCCAGCCAACTGAGGCTTCTCTAAACCTCAGTTGTTCAATCTGTTAAATGGAACAAATCACAAAGTTATTAAATAACTTTTAAATAAGATATAAAAAATTGAATAAGATATAAGAAAAAAAAGCTTTTTGAGAAGTTATGGATACTCTCTATTGACAAAGCATAGGGGGTGTGATGTGGACTGAATTGTGTTCCCCAAAATTTCATACCTTGGAGTCCTAACACCCACTGTGTCTGCATTTGGAGACAGGAATTTTAGCAGGTAGTTAAGGTTAAGTGAGGTAAGAGTGGGGTTCTAATCTGACAGGATTGCTGAACTTATAAGAAGAAGAGGAAATTATTCCCTCTCTTTCTCTGAGCACGCACAGATGAAAGGCCACGGGAGGACACAATAAGATGTCAGTCACCTGCAAACCCCGAAGAGAGCCCCTACCAGATCCGGACCATGCTTACATCCTGATCTCAGACCTCCAGCTTCCTGAACTCTGAGAAAATTAATTTCTGTTGTTTAAGCCACCCAGGCTGTGGTATTTTGTTACGGCAGCCCAAGGTGACCAATACAGGGTGTAAGGTGGCTTCCTCTCTATTTCAACTAAAAGAGAATAAAGACAATAGTTTACTTTGTAGTAGGAGGAAAGTAAGTTAGACATAATGCAGCATGTAGAGAAAGAATGTTGGTCTACAATGATGGTACTGAGCTTCTAATCTTGCTTCAGTCATCGGTGTGATCTTGTCTTGGGCAAGCTGTAAAATATGGAAGCCTTTGGGGCATCTTAGTTTCTCAGTTTACAAAATAAAGAGATTTCAGCAAAATGTTTTTTCAAGGTCTTACTCCTTCTCCTTGAAGGTTGTTCCATAATCATTTTTTCTCCACCTTGATTAAACAATGAAAAATGAAACACTTGAGGACTATCTAGGGTTGTGGAGGTGTGTACCTTTTAAATTATGCTGAACCTCATCTGTCTGGGATAATACATGCAATTTACATGCAGTAGACCTGCTAATTTCTCTCTGGAGTTTCCTCAAGCCATCAGGTTTTCTGGTACTTGATCTTTATTTTTAATAGCTTATAGATAGAAATAATACATTTTCTGAATTCAATAGACAGTTCTAGTGATATTATTAATCCAAATAAAAGTATGCTAAACCTTACTTTACACTTTGAGAAAACCTTTTGCTTATTTTGAACTTGGCCTTGTCACAGTGATTTTTTTGGAATGTTTTATTTTTTATTTTTTAAAGTTTTTTATTTTTTATTATACTTTAAATTCTAGGGTACATGTGCACAACATGTAGGTTTCTTACATATGTATACATGTGTCATGTTGGTGTGCTGCACCCATTAACTTGTCATTTACATTAGGCATATATCCTAATGCTATCCCTCCCCTCTCCCCCAACCCCACGACAGGCCCCAGTGTGTGATATTCCCCTTCCTGTGTCCAAGTGTTCTCATTGGTCAGTTCCCACCTATGAGTGAGAACATGCGGTATTTGGTTTTCTGTTCTTGTGATAGTTTGCTGAGAATGATGGTTTCCAGCTGCATCCATGTCCCTACAAAGGACATGAACTCATCCTTTTTTATGGCTGCATAGTATTCCATGGTGTATATGTGCCACATTTTCTTAATCCAATCTGTCACTGATGGACATTTGGGTTGGTTCCAAGTCTTTGCTATTGTGAATAGTGCCTCAATAAACATACGTGTGCATGTGTCTTTATAGCAGCATGATTTATAATCCTTTGGATATATACCCAGTAATGGGATGGCTGGGTCAAATGGTATTTCTAGTTCTAGATCCTTGAGGAATCGCCACACTGTCTTCCACAATGGTTGAACTAGTTTACCGTCCCACCAACAGTGTAAAAGTGTTCCTATTTCTCCACATCTTCTCCAGAACCTGTTGTTTCCTGACTTTTTAATGATCGCCATTCTAACTGGTGTGAGATGGTATCTCATTGTGGTTTTGATTTGCATTTCTCTGATGGCTAGTGATGATGAGCATTTTTTCATGTGTCTGTTGGCTGCATAAATGTCTTCTTTTGAGAAGTGTCTGTTCATATCCTTTGCCCACTTTTTGATGGGGTTGTTTGTTTTTTTCTTGTAAATTTGTTTGAGTTCTTTGTAGGTTCTGGATATTAGCCCTTTGTCAGATGAGTAGATTGCAAAAATTTTATCCCATGCTGTAGTTTGCTTGTTCACTCTGATGGCAGTTTATTTTGCTGTGCAGAAGCTCTTTAGTTTAATTAGATCCCATTTGTCAATTTTGGCTTTTGTTGCCATTGCTTTTGGTGTTTTAGACATGAAGTCCTTGCCCATGCCTATGTCCTGAATGGTATTGCCTAGGTTTTCTTCTAGGCTTTTATAGTTTTAGGTCTAACATTTAAGTCTCTAATCCATCTTGAATTAATTTTTGTATAAAGTATAAGGAAGGGATCTGGTTTCAGCTTTCTATGTAGGTCTAGCCAGTTTTCCCAGCACCATTTATCAGATAGGGAATCCTTTCCCCATTTCTTGTTTTTGTTTGCCAAAGATCAGATGGCTGTAGATGTGTGGTATTATTTCTGAGGGCTCTGTTCTGTTCCATTGGTCTATACCTGTGTTTTGGTACCAGTACCATGCTGTTTTGGTTACTGTAGCCTTATAGTGTAGTTTGAAGTCAGGTAGCGTGATGCCTCCAGCTTTGTTCTTGTTGCTTAGGATTGTCTTGGCAATGCAGGCTCTTTTTTGGTTCCATATGAATTTTAAAGTAGTTTTTTCCAATTCTTTGAAGAAAGTCATTGGTAGCTTAATGGTGATGACATTGAATCTATAAATTACCTTGGGCAGTATGGCCATTTTCACGATATTGATTCTTCCTATCCATGAGCATAGAATGTTCTTCCATTTGTTTGTGTCATCTTTTATTTCCTTGAGCAGTGGTTTGTAGTTCTCCTTGAAGAGGTCCTTCACATCCCTTGTAAGTTGGTTTCCTAGGTATTTTATTCTATTTAAGCAATTGTGAATGGGAGTTCACTCATGATTTGGCTCTCTGTTTGTCTATTATTGGTGTTTAAGAATGCTTGTGATTTTCACGCATTGATTTTGTATCCTGAGACTTTGCTGAAGTTGCTTATCAGCTTAAGGAGATTTTGGGCTGAGACAATGGGGTTTTCTAAATATACAATCATGTCATCTGCAAACAGGGACAGTTTGACTTCCTCATTTCCTAATTGAATACCCTTTATTTCTTTCTCCTGCCTTATTGCCCTGGCCAGAACTTTCAACACTACATTGAATAGGAGTGGTGAGAGAGGGCATCCCTGTCTTGTTCCAGTTTTCAAAGGGAATTTTTCCAGTTTTTGCCCATTCAGTATGATATTGGCTGTAGGTTTGTCATAAATAGCTCTTATTATTTTGAGATACATTCCATCAATATCGAATTTATTGAGAGTTTTTAGCATAAAGGGCTGTTGAATTTTGTCAAAGGACGTTTCTGCATATATTGAGATAATCGTGGTTTTCATCTTTGGTTGTGTTTGTATGCTGGATTATGTTTACTGATTTGTATATGTTGAACCAGCCTTGCATCCCTGGGATGAATCCCACTTGATCATAGTGGATAAGCTTTTTGATGTGCTGCTGGATTCGGTTTGCCAACATTTTATTGAGGATTTTTGCATTGATGTTCATCAGGGATATTGGTCTAAAATGCTCTTGTTTTGTTTTGTCTCTGCCAGGCTTTCATATCAGGATGATGCTGGCACCATAAAATGAGTTAGGGAGGATTCTTTCTTTTTCTATCGGTTGGAATAGTTTCAGAAGGAATGGTACCAACTTCTCCTTGTACCTCTGGTAGAATTTGGCTCTGAATCCGTCTGGTCCTGGGCTAGGTTGACCTTTTTTGGTAGATAGGCTATTAATTGTTTCCTCAATTTCAGAGCTATTATTGGTCTATTCAGGGATTCACATTCTTCCTGGTTTAGTCTTGGGAAAGTGTATGTGTCCAGAAATTTATCCATTTCTTCTGAGTTTTCTAGTTTATTTGCATGGAGGTGTTTACAGTATTCTCTGATGGTAGTTTGTATATCTGTGGGATTGGTGGTGACATCTCCTTTATCATTTTTTATTGCATCTATTTGATTCCTCTCTCTTTTCTTCTTTATTAGTCTTCTTAGTGGTCTATCAATTCTGTTGTTCTTTTCAAAAAACCAGCTCCTGGATTCATTGATTTTTTGAAGGGGTTTTGGGTCTCTATTTCCTTCAGTTCTGCTCTTATCTTAGTTATTTCTTGCCTTCTGCTAGCTTTTGAATGTGTTAGCTCTTGTTTCTCTAGTTCTTTTAATTGTGATGTTAGGGTGTCAGTTTTAGAGCTTTCCTGCTTTCTCTTGTGAGCATTTAGTGCTATAAATTTCCCTCTACACACTGCTTTACATGTGTACCAGAGATTCTCATATGTTGTATCATTGTTCTCATTGGTTTCTAAGAACATCTTTATTTCTGCCTTCATTTTGTTATGTCCCCAGTAGTCATTCAGGAACAGGTTGTTCAGTTTCCATGTAGTTGAGCGGTTTTGATTGAGTTTCTTAGTTCTGAGTTCTAGTTTGATTGCACTGTGGTCTGAGAGACAGTTTTTTATAATTTCTGTTCTTTTACATTTGCTGAGGAGTGCTTTACTTCCAACTATGTGGTCAATTTTTGAATAAGTGAGATGTGGTGCTGAGAAGAATGTATATTCTGTTGATTTGGGGTGGAGAGTTCTGTAGATGTCTATTACATCTGCTTGGTGCAGAGCTGAGTTCGATTCTTGGATATCCATGCTAACTTTCTGTCTCCTTGTCTAATGTTGACAGTGGAGTGTTAAAGTTTCCCATTATTATTGTGGGAGATTCTAAGTCTCTTTGTAAGTCTCTAAGGACTTGCTTTATGAATCTGGGTGCTCCTGTATTGGATGCATGTTTATTTAGGATAGTTAGCTCTTCTTGTTGAATTGATCCCTTTACCATTATGTAATGCCCTTCTTTGTCTCTTTTGATCTTTATTGGTGTAAAGTCTGTCTTATGAGAGACTAGGATTGCAACCCCTGCCTTTTTTGTTTTCCATTTGCTTGGAAGATCTTCCTCCATCCCTTTATTTTGAGCCTATGTGTGTCTCTGCATGTGAGATGGGTCTCCTGAATACAGCACACTGATGGGTCTTGACTCTTTATCCAGTTTTCCAGTCTGTGTCTTTTAATTGGGGCATTTAGCCCATTTACATTAAAGGTTAATATTGTTATGTGTGAATTTGATACTGTCGTTATGATACTAGCTGGTTATTTTGCTCGTTTGTTGATGCAATTTCTTCCTAGCATCGATTGGTCTTTATATTTTGGCATGTTTTTGCAGTGACTGGTACGGGTTGTTCCTTTCCATGATTAGTGCTTCCTTTAGGAGCTCTTGTAGGGCAGACCTCGTGGTGACAAAATCTCTCAGCATTTGCTTGTCTGTAAAGGATTTTATTTCTCCTTCACTTATGAAGCTTAGTTTGGCTGGATATTAAATTCTGGGTTGAAAATTCTTTCCTTTAAGAATGTTAAATATTGGCCCCCACTCTCTTCTGGCTTGTAGAGTTTCTGCTGAGAGATCTGCTGTTAGTCTGATGGGCTTCCCTTTGTGGGTAACCTGACGTTTCTCTCTGACTTCTCTTAACATTTTTTCCTTCATTTCAACTTTGGTGAATCTGACAATTGTGTCTTGGAGTTGCTCTTCTCAAGGAGTATCTTTGTAGCGTTCTCTGTATTTCCTGAATTTGAAAGTTGGCCTACCTTGCTATGTTGGGTAAGTTCTCCTGGATAACATCCTGAAGATGTTTTCCAACTTGGTTCCATTCTCCCTGTCACTTTCAGGTACACCAATCAGACATGGATTTTGTCTTTTCACATAGTCCCATATTTCTTGGAGGCTTTGTTCATTTCTTTTTACTCTTTATTCTCTAAACTTCTCTTCTTGCTTCATTTCATTCATTTGATCTTCAATCACTGATACCCTTTCTTCCAGTTGATCGAATCAGTTACTGAATCTTGTGCATTCGTCACATAGTTCTCGTGCCATGGGTTTCAGCTCCATGAGGTCATTTAAGGACTTCTCTACATTGGTTATTGTAGTTAGCCATTTGTCTAATCTTTTTTCAAAGTATTTAGCTTCTTTGCAATGAGTTCAAACTTCCTCCTTTAGCTCTGAGAAGTTTGATCATCTGAAGCCTTCTTCTCTCAACTCATCAAAGTCATTCTCCATCCAGCTTTGCTCCGTTGCTGGCGAGGAGCTGTGTTCCTTTGTTGGGGAGAGGCACTCCGATTTTTAGAATTTTCAGCTTTTCTGCTCTGCTTTTTCCCCATCTTTGTGGTTTTATCTACCTTTGGTCTTTGTTGATGGTGATATACAGATGGGGTTTTGGTATGGATGTCCTTTCTGTTTGTTAGTTTTTCTTGTAACAGTCAGGACCCTCAGCTGAAGGTCTGTTGGAGTTTGCTGGAGGTCCACTCCAGACCCCGTTTGCCTGGGTGTCAGCAGCAGAGGCTGCAGAAGAGTGAATATTGCTGAACAGCAAATGTTGCTGCCTGATCGTTCCTCTGGCAGCTTCATCTCAGAGGGGTACCCAGCCATGTGAGGTGTCAATCCGCCCCTACTGGGGGGTGCCTCCCAGTTAGGCTACTCAGGGGTCAGGGACCCACTGAGGAAGCAGTCTGTCCCTTCTCAGATTTCAAACTCCATGCTAGGAGAACCCACTACTCTCTTTAAAGCTGTCAGAAAGGGACATTTAAATCTGCACCTGTTTCTGGTGCCTTTTGTTGGGTCATGCCCTGTCCCCAGTGGTGGAGTCTACAGAGGCAAGCAGGCCTCCTTGAGCTGCAGTGGGCTCCACCCAGTTCAATCTTCCTGGCCGCTTTGTTTACCTACTCAAGCCTCAACAATGGCAGGTGCCCCTCCCCCAGCCTTGCTGCCACCTTGCAGTTTGATCTCAGACTGCTGTGCTAGCAATTAGGGAGGCTCCATGGGCATGGGACCCTCCAAGTCAGGCATGGGATATAGTCTCCTGCTGGTCCATTTGCTAAGACCCTTGGAAAAGTGCAGTATTAGGGTGGGAGTGACCCAATTTTCTAGGTGCTGTATGTCATGGTTTCCCTTGGCTAGGAAAGGGAATTCCCTTACCCCTTGTGCTTCCCAGGTGAGGTGATGCCTCACCCTGCTTCATCTCTTGCTCAGTGGGCTGCACCCACTGACTTTCACCCACTGTCTGACACGCACCAGTGAGGTGAACCTGGTAACTCAGTTGGAAATGCAGAAATCACCCATTTTCTGGGTTGTATATGCTGGGAGCTGTAGCCTGGAGCTGTTCCTATTTGGCCATCTTGGAACCACCCCCCTCACAGTGATTTTGAATGCACACATATGCATGCACACACCAACCCCTCTCCCCAGCACACACCATAGTGGATTCAGTGGTGACCCCTCCAAAGATATTTTCACTGGGAAGTTGTGAATGTGATCTTACTGGGAATATGGTCTTTGCCAATGTAATTAAGAATCTTGAGATGAGATTATCCTAGATTATCCAGGTGAACCCTAAATCCAGTGGTATGTCTTGTAAGAGACAAAAGAGAAGACACTGAAGGGCAGAGGGCTATGTGAAGACAGAGGCAATGATTGAAGTGATACAACCACAAGAAGCTGGAAGAGGCCAACAAACAGTTCTCCTCTGGATCCTTTAGAGGAAGTGCAGCCCTTCTAACATCTTGATTTCAGATATCAGGCCTCTAGAACAGTGAGCAAATAAATTTCTGTTGCAAGCCGCACAGTTTGTGGTAGTTTGTTTTCATCACTCTACGAAACTAATATACATATTCTTTTTTTTCTATGCTTTCATTATATACCATTTCCCATCTGATGCATTAACTAGATTTAAATGATTTTGCAGCTTACAGAAAGGCAAGCGTAGTTCTATGAGTAAACACGTAAGCTATGAATGCTTCTGGCATTGAAGGGTGATAGTTACCAGCATGCCAATACGCTTTTGCTTGTTTGGTTAGTGTGAGGAGTCTGCTGGGTAGACAGGGTTTTACCCTGTTTTAAAAGATGCTAGGACAGTGGTAATGTGTCTGGAATTGGTGGGTTCCTGGTCTCGCTGACTTCAAGAATGAAGTCGTGAACCCATGCAGTGAGTGTTACAGTTCTTAAAGATGGTATGTCTGGAGTCTGTTCCTTCAGATGTTCAGATGTATCTGCAGTTTCTTTCTTCTGGTGGGTTCATGGTCTCGCTGACTTCAGGAGTGAAGCTGCAGACCTTAGCGGTGAGTGTTACAGCTTATAAAGGTGGCTTGGACCCAAAGAGTGAGGAGCAGCAAGATTTATTGTAAAGAGCAAAACAACAAAGCTCCCACAGTGTCAAAGGGGACCCGAGCCTGTTGCCACCACTGGGTCCTGCAGTCTGCTTTTCTTCCCTTATCTGACCCCACCCACATCCTGCTGATTGGTCCATTTTACAGAGAGCTGATTGGTCCATTTACAGAATGCTGATTGGGATATTTTACAGAGAGCTGATTGGTCCGTTTTGACAGGGTGCTGATTGGTGCATTTACAATCCCTGAGGTAGACACAGAGTGCTGATTGGTACATTTACAATCCTCTAGCTAGACATGAAAGTTCTCCAAGTCCTCACTAGATTAGCTAGATACAGAGCACTGATTGGTGTGTTCACAAACCTTGAACAAGACACAGAGTGCTGATTGGTGCATTTACAATCCTCTAGCTAGAAGTAAAGGTTCTCCAAGTCCCCACCAGATTAGCTAGATACAGAGTGCTGATTGGTGCATTTACAGTCCTTTAGCTAGACACAGAGTGCTAGACAGAAAAGTTATCCAAGTCCCCACTAGGTTAGCTAGATACAGAGTACTGATTGGTGCATTTACAAACCTTGAGCTAGACACAAGGTGCTGATTGGTGTATTTACAATCCCTTAGCTAGACATAGAGGTTCTCCAAGTCCCCACTAGGCTCAGGAGCCCAGCTGGCTTCACCTAGTGGATCCCACACCTGGGCTGCAGGTGGAGCTGCCCGCCAGTCCCATGTAGTGCAACCACACTCCTTAGCCCTTGGGTGGTCGATGGGACTGAGCGCCACACCCTGAGCTTGTTGGAGAGGCTTGGGCCGTGCAGGAGCCCAGGGCGGGGGTTGGGGGAGGCTCGGGCATGGCGGGCTGCAGGCCCTGAGCTCTGCCCCACTGGGAGGCAGCTGAGGCCCTGCGAGATTGAGCGCAGCGGTGGCAGGCCGGCACTGCTGGGGGACCCAGCACACCCTCTGCAACTGCCGCCCCGGGTGCTAAGCCCCTCACTGACCAGGGCCAGTGGCGCCGGCCAGCTGCTCCGAGTGTGGGCCCGCCAAGCCCATGCCCACACGGACCTCGTGCTGGCCTGCAAGTGCTGCGTGCAGCCCCGGTTCCCGCCCGCGTCTCTCCGTCCATACCTCCCCGTAAGCAGAGGGTGCCGGCTCCGGCCTCGGCCAGCCCAGAGGGGGCTCCCACAGTGCCGCCAGAGTGGACGCTGAGGTGGAGGAGGCGCTGAGAGTGAGGGCTGCTAGCATGTTGTCACCTCTCAGTAATGTTGAGTTGGAAAAGGCCTTTTAGTGTAAACAGGACTTTCTAACCTCAGAACTATTGGCATTTGGGCAGGATAGTTCTTTATTATTGGGTGGGGGGCTGTTCCGTATAATGTTTAGAAACATTCCTGCCCTCCACTCACTGGATGCCAGTAGTATCCCTGCCACCCACCCCACACCCAGCTGTTCCAATTAGAAATGTCCACCAGGCACGGTGGCTCACACCTGTAATCCCAGCACTTTGGGAGGTCAACGTGGGTGGATCACCTGAAGTCAGGAGTTCGAGACCAGCCTGCCCAACATGGCGAAACCCTGTCTCTACTAAAAGTACAAAAATTAGTTGGGTGTGGTGGTGGGCGCCTGTAATCCCAGCTACTCAGGAGGCGGAGGCAGGAGAATCACTTGAACTGGGGAGGCAGAGGTTGCAGACATTGCCAGAGGTGAGGGTGGGGGCTGGGGAAGCAGAATCACCCCCTGTTGAGAACCACTGGTTTAAAAGATGACAAAAAGTATCAGCTCTGTGATAAGGACGAAAAAGTGCCTATGAAAAATATTCAACAGTGCATCAAAATCAACAGAGGATTTTCTAAAGAAAATCATTTTCCTAACAATAATAAATTATTCTTACTTAACCCTAAATGAAAGTGGATCTATATGAGAAGAGATCTGTCATGTTCATGACCATTGCCCCGAAAAGTTTTAATATCAAAGAAGATCATCCTGTGATGGAAGAGACGTCTTCTTATGTATGTGCATATATGCGTACACATGGATACACACATATACGCATACATGCACGTATATTATGTACACGTATATGCACATATGCATATGTTTATGGCATGATATATGCATGTGTATATGTTAATGTCTAAATGCTTATTAATAAAGAGGGTGACAGGGTTTAATATAATTCATTGTCTTGTAATTCTGATGTTTTATGGCATAATGAGAAATTTCCAAAGATTATGAAGTGGATTAAAGGCTTTGAGAAAGCTTTTTTTTTTTTTTAAATCAGAAAGGGCCACAAGTCGCTTGCTATAAGTGGACCTAACTGAAACAATGGTGTTGCTATTATTGCTCAAAAGGCCTGCATTTCTCTCACAAATCTAAGATTCACCCAGCTAATATGAAAACAGAATTCTGTTCTTTCATTTGTTCTCTACAAAGTGCTTATTACCTATGTGGAATCTTGTGATCTTCCCCATGCAATTCTGTGAGTCACACAGCTGAGAAACCCTCGATTTGCTTACACACACTGTTGCCTAATGTATTTTGTAAGGCATGTATAATTACAATCTATCTTTCGAAAGATATATTTGTGGTAAGTTTGGAATCCTTCTAGAAAAATGTTCACATGCAAGAAAAAAGTTTCCTTTGAGAATATTTCAGTTCTTCTTTAACTAGAGAAATATTTATTTGCCTTTACCTTTAAAATATCCACTTGAGAGAATGCAGACAGTCTGAAAGTTGCTGAGGCCTGCTTCCTGGCTTGGGAATTGGACTAAACTGGCTGACCCAGCAGCTCGCGCACATGGCATTGGAACAGCACCACTTCCCAGAGTCAGCAGGAATCATGAGATAAGCCCTGGAAACAAATCCAGAATTTTTGTGGAGAAAATCCTGTGGTCCCATGAAGCAAGTGAACTCGTAGGGAGGATCTTTTTGAAATTAAAGTTCATGGATCATAAATGTTTCGAAGATGGTCTGCAGTTGTGAAAAGTACTCTTTAGGTTTTAATTTGACAAACAAAAATTATCATGGTGATGAAGAATGACATTGGGCCAACAGGCAGCAAAAGAATTTTTTACACAGGGTTATTTTCCTTTTGAGAGAAAAATATTTTTGGCAGTTAGATAATTTCTTTTCTGCTAATAGCACATTCTAATTTTTTTGGAGTTATTGCATGCCCCCACTTGTGGTGGGGCAATGCAGTCATATAGGCTGTGGCCCAGTTTGGAACCATCTCACATGTGAGTAGTTTGTGAAATAACTCTGTTGCCTGAAATAATTTGTAAGAGGCCCTATTCTGGCTACAGAAAGCACTAAAAAGCTTTTGAAGAAAAGGCACCTGCTCTTGGCCAACTGCCTGAGGAAACATGGTGCAGCCCCTTTGAGGCCAGCTTGACTGCTGCTGTGTGGATGTTGATCTCATGGGCTAGGTTTTTCCACAGCTAAATGGTACAAAGACTTGTTCCTTACCACCCCTACTTTTGCTTGTACAAGTGCTGGGTTTTGCCCACATAAGCAACTCCAAACCCAAAATGTAACTCTCATTTGTGGTTACTAGAATGGGACCTGAAGGAAAATTTGACCGTAAGTACGTAAAAGTCATATGAAAAAAGAATCCTCTGGTACAGAAATCAGAAAATAATTCAACAAAATATGTTGTATAACCAACACTTGCTTCCCTAACTTCCATGGCAGCCTGCCATGGTACATTTAAAAAGGGTATGAGTGACAACCACCATCACCATTGCTACCACCTTCTAGTCTGAATCCCTGCAGCAGCATGGCTGGAATCTCCATCCTTCCCTTCTGCCAGGGTCTTAAGGGAGTCCCTTACCCTCCTCCCCACCTTGAATGCTCTCCTCACATAGCGTGAGGCCAGTCTTGGCCTAGTCATCTCATCTCTGTGTTTCTTGTCTCATTTCAGCTACAGAGGCTACTTTCGCTAGTGTTGGGGCAGGGCCCCTTCTCAACTCAGTGTTATAAGCTTTTAGGAGCCTTCTAAAGCAGGATGACCTTCTTTTTCCTAGTGAGAGCACCATCAGAACCCTCAAAGCCCTCCTTCTACTCCAAAGTTATACAATAATTACAGTAGTGGTGAAAATTTTAAAAAATAATTAAATGGATCTTCCTTGACATAAACAAGTGCTGTTTCTCGATCTTATAAACACGGTACATGAAATAATCTTTAGAAAACTTTGCTATTTTTACCAAACTCAACAAGTAAAAAGCAAAAGCATCTGTTGATAATACAAACACCACACACTCTGACTCCCAACCTGGAGACTTTTCTGGAAATTCTGAAGCGTGTTTCTTTCAGGGAGGCTGGTGTTTGGTTTGCTTTTTCCGCTTCTTGCAAGCTATTCTCTGAGGGAACTTGTAAAAGATCTCCTGGGAGCTAGGTTATTGGACAATAAGAGTGCCCCCTAACACCTCCATACATAGTTAGTGGTAGATCTGGAATTCAAACCCAGGGCTGTCAGACCACGTCTGTGCTACATTTGTTTCCAAAGTCTCCCTCCACCTAACCTGCATATGTCACTGTGCTCCATTTGGAGAAGAGAATGTAGCTGGTTTTCACTGTTTCTTGCCTTCCTTTCTTTCTTTTCCTCTGAATTTTGAAATAGAAATCTTATTCATAAGAGATGCCTTGGGGACTCTTAAGAGGCTGTAGGGTTAAGTTATGTAAAGCATGGGCTCTGGAGGCTGACTTCCTGCCTTCAAATCTTCACCTTCCACCATGACCTGGGCAGGTGACTTAATCTCTTTTGGAGAAGGGTGGAATCTACTTTATCGCTGTTGTGAGACTAAAATAGTTTGTTTATAGTTTATTCAATAACACACTGAGCACAATCTATTCTTTGTTTGAATATATTTTTTATTTTTTTTGTCATGGTAAAATATACATACTATGGTTTGAACGTGTTCCCCAAAGTTCATATCTTGGAAACTTAATCCCCAGTGTAACAGTGTTGAGAGGTGGGCCTTTAAGAAGTGATGAGGACATGAGGGCTCTGCCCTCATGCATAAATTGATTATCTTGGGAGTGGGTTTGTTGTAAAGGTGATTTTGGTCCACTCTCGCTTTCTTGCTCTCTTGCCCTTCTGCCATGGGATGATGCAGCAAGAAGGCCCCCACCAGACATGCCCCCTACTCCCCGATCTCAGCCTCCAGAAGCATGAGCCAAATAAGTTTCTATTCATTATAAATTACTCAGTCTCAGGGATTCTAACAGCATAAAAGAGACTAAGACAATGCATAACATAAACTTTATTATTTTCACCTTTTTAAAATGTACTGTTCAGTGGTATTAAGTACTATCATATATATTTTAATCCTTTCTGCCACTGATGGACATTAAGGTGGTTTCCCATTTTTAAAAAATTTATTTTATTGTGGTAAAAACACTTAACATGAGATCTTGCCTTTGAACACATTTTAAAGAGTATAATGCATTATTGTTGACTATAGGTACAATGTTGTTCAAAAGCTTGCAGAGCTTATTTATCTTGCTTAACTGAAACTTTATGCCCATTGACTGGTAAGTCCCAATATGTCCCTCTCCTGGCAACCAACATTTCATTCTTTGATTCCATGGATTTGACTATTTTAGATACCTAATGTAAGTGTAATCGTGTAGTATTCTCTTTCCGTGGCTGGTTTATTTCACTTAGCTTAAGGTCCTCAAGGTTCATCCAAGTTCTCGCATATTGCAGAATTTTCTTCTTTTTATATGGCCAAATAGCATTTTATTGTGTGTGTGTATATATATAATCATTCTATATATTATATATAATCACATATATAATAATATATTATATATGTGAAATATATAATCAGAATATAATATGTATTATATATTACATATAATATAATATGTTACATATAAAATATATGTTACATATAAAATAATATATGTATTATATATTACATATAATATATAATATAAAATTATAGATAATATATTATATTATATACTATATGTAATATATAATTATATATTATTATATATAATATAATAATACATAATATATTATATAGATTATAATATAATAATATATAACATATAATATATTATATGTAATATGTATTATATAATATATATAATTTTATCTTATATTGTATATAATTATATATATTATGTATATTTTATATAATATAATTATATATTATATTACATAATACATTATATATATTATATAGTATGTATTAATAATACATAATTATAGATTATATATAACATATATTAATATATACTGTATAATATATTATATTATATAAAATATATAATATAATTGTTATGCATATTATATAATATGCATTTATATATAATATATAAATATAACATACATAATATATAATATATAATATATATAATTATATATGATAGGTTATATATGATATATTTATTATTTATTATATATTATATATAATATATTATTATATATTATTGTATATTATATAAAAAATATAATATTTATCATATATTAATATTATTTATGTATTTTTTCACATTTTCTTTACCCATTTATTCACTAATAGACATTTAAGGTTATTTCCATATTCTGGCTATTGTGAATAGTGCTGCAATGAACAAGGGAGTGCTAATATTCCTTTGAGCTTCTTATTTCAATTCTTTTGAGTAAGTACCCAGAAGTGGAATTGCTGAATCATATGGTGACTCTATTTTTAAGTTTTTGAGGAATCTCCACACTGTTTTCCACAATGGCTGTACTAATTTACATTCCCACCAACTCTGTACAAGTGTCCCTTTTCTCCACATCCTCTGTAACTCTTGTTGTCTTTTACTTTTTGATAGTAGCCATCCTAACAGGTGTGAGATATCTTATTGTGGTTTTGGTTTGTATTTTCCTGATGATTAGTGACATTAAGCATTTTTTCATATACTTATTGATCACTTTTATGTCTTCTTTGGATCAATGTCTATTCAAGTTCTTAACCCATCATTTATTTGGGTTATTAGTCTTCTTTTATTTTTTTTCCTGCTATTGAGTTGTACATTTCTTATAAATTTAGACATTAACCCCTTATCAGATATATGGTTTGCAATTATTTTCTCCCATTCCATCAGTTGCCTTTTCACTCTGTTGATTATTTCCTATATAGTTGTTTCACTCTGTTGATGTTTCTTCTGTTTTCTTCTAGGAGTTTTATAGCTTCTGGTCTCATGTTTATATCGTTAATCTACTTTGAACTGATTTTTGTGTATTTTGTAAGAAAAGAGTCCAATTTTATTCTTTTGCATGTGGAATCCAGTTTTTTCAGTACCTTCTGTTGAAGAGACTATATTTTTCTTATTATCTATTCTGGACACCCTTCTCTAAGATCAGTTGACTGTAAGTGCATGGATTTATTTCCAGACTATTCTATTCCATTGGTCTATGTGTTTGTTCTTATACCAGTTCCACAATGTTTTGGTTATTATAGCTTTGTAATACATTTTGAAATCAGGAAATGTGGTGATTTTAGCTTTAGTCTTATTTTACAAGATTAATTTGGCTATATGTAGTCTTTTGTGGTTCCATATGAATTACAGAATTGCTTTTCCCTTCTATTTTTGTAAAAAAATGTTATGGGGATTTTGATAGAGATTGTGTTAAAATTGTAGATAATTTTTGGTAGTATGGGCATTTTAATATTATTAATTCTTCCAGTCTGTAAACATGGGATGTTTTTCCATTTGTGTTTCTTCTTTAATTTCTTTGATCAATGTTCTGTGATTTTTAGTGTACAAGTATTTCAGCTGCTTAAGTAAGTTTATTTCTAAGTATTATATTCTTTTTTGTTGCTGTTGTAAATACAATTGTTTTCCTATTTTTCTTTTTAGGTAGTCTGTTGTTACTGTATAGAAAAAGGAGCAACTGGGCTGGGTGTGGCATGTGCCTGCAATCCCAGGGCTTTGGGAGGCCAAGGCAGGGGGAGGAGCACTTGAGACCAGGAGTTTGAGACCAGCCTGGAAAACATAGCAAGACCCTGTCTATTAAAATAAATTAGCTGGGCATGGCGGTGCATGCCTGTAATTCTTGCTGCTCAAAAGGCTGAGGCAGGAGGATTGCAACCGATTTTTGGGTGTTGATTTTGTATTTTGAATTCTGCAATTTTAATGAATTTGTTTATTAGTTTTAATAGGTTGTTTTTTAATACAGTGCTTGGAGTTTTCTGTGTATAAGATAATGTCACCTGCAAAGAACAATTTAATTTTTTTCTCCTAATTCAAATTTCTTTTATTTCTTTTTCTTGCCTAATTGCTCTGGTTAGGACTTTCAGTATCCTGTTGAATAGAAGTGGCAAAAATGGAGATCTTGCCTTGCGCCTGATCTTAGAGAGAAAACTTTCAGGTTTTTGCCATTGGATATGATGTTAGCTGTGGGATTCATATATATGTCCCTTTATTATATTGAGGTACTTTTCTTACATTCATAGTTTCTTGATAATTTTCATCATGAAAGGATGTTGGATTTTCCCAAATGCTTTTCCTGCATCTGTTGAGATGATTATGTGATTTTAATCTCTTTTTAAATTTAATATTGTGTATCACATTAGTTAATTTTTTTGAGACAAAGTCACTCTCTGTCACCCAGGATGGAGTGCAGTGGTGTGCACATGGCTCACTACAGCCTCAACCTCCTGGGCTCAAGTGATATTCCCACCTCAGCATCCTGAGTAACTGGGACCACAGGTGCATGTCACCATACCTGGATAATTAAAAAAAATTTTTTTTGGAGAGATAGGTTCTCACTTTATTGCCATGTTGGTCTGAAATTCCTGGGCTTAAGTGATCCTGTTGCCTTGGCCTCCTAAAGTTCTGGGATTATGGGCATGAGCCACAGTGTCCAGCCGAATTTTTTATTTTAAACTATCTTTGCATTGCAGGGATAAATGTCACTTGGTGATGGTGTATCATTATCTTAATATGCTCTTGGATTTTATTTTCCAGTATTTTCTTGAAGATTTTTGCATGTATGTTCATCGAAGATATTGGGCTGTTTTCTGTTCTAGGTGGTGTCTGTCCGACTGGCATCAGGGTAATTTGGCTTCATAAAATGCATTTGAAAGTGTCTCTTTCTCTTCAGTTTTTAGGAGGAGTTTGAGAAGGACTGGCAGTTATTTTTTCTTTAAGTGTTTTGCGGAATTTACTAGTAATTCTATCTGGTCGTGGGCTTTTCTTTGTTGGAGGAATTTTTATTAGTGATTCAGATTAAATTGGACACATTTAGGGTGGTATGGCCATACATTGGTTATTATTTCAATCTCCATATTAGTTATAGGTCTGTTATGACTCATATTTGTTCATGATTTAGTCCTGGTAAGTTGTCTATTTCTAGGTTATTAATTTCTTCTAAGTTATCCAATTTCTTGGTGTAATTATTTGTACTAGTGTCTTATGATCCTTTTTATTTCTGTGACATCAGTTGTAATGTTTCTTCTTTCATTTATGACTTTATTTATTGAGTCTTTTTTTTCTTAGTCTAGCTAAGGTTTGCCAATTTTGTTTATCTTTTCAAGAAACTCTCAGTTTTACTGATTTTTAAATAATTTTTCTATATTCTGTTTATTTCTGTTCCAATCTTTGTTATTTCTTTCCCTCTGCTAACTTTGGGGTTAGTTTGTTCTTTTTTAAAAAATTATTTCAGGTATAATGTTAGGTCATTTATTTGAGGGCTTTTTTATTTTTAAATGCAGGTGTTTATTACTATGAGCTTCCCTTTTAACACTGCTTTTACTACATCCTATAAGTTTTCGTATGTTGTGATTTTTATTTCATAGTCTTGAGGTATTTTTGAATTTTGTTTTATTTCTTCTTTGGCTGAATGGTTGCTTTGAGTGTGTTGTTAATTTGCATATATTTGTGAATTTTTCAGTTTTCTTTCTGCTATTGATTTTTAGTTTCATTCCATTGTGGTCTGAAAAGATACTTAGTATTATTTCAGTCTTTAAAAATATGTTATGACTTGTTTTGTGACCTAACATGTGATCTATTCTGGACAAAGTTTCATGTGAGCTTGAGAAGAATGTGTATTCTCCTGTTGCTTGATAGAATGTTATATCAAACATTGTTGGTAGAACAATGTTGCCAATTTTGGTAGAACATTGGTACTAATATTACAAATGTTAGATCCATTTAGCCTATAGTGTTATTCAAGTCCTCTGTTTCCTTATTGATCATGTGTCTGGATGCTCTATTATTGAAGGTGGGATATTAAACTCTCCTACTATTACCTCCTATTGTTGTATTGGTGTGTATTTTGCCTTTCAGTTCTTCCAGTGTTTGCTTTATATATTCAGGTGCTTGATATTTTGACTCTTTTATCATTATATTATGTCATTCTTTGTCTTCTGTGACAGCTTTTGACTTAAAGTTTTTTTTTTCTGATATATGTATAATAATTTCTCCTCTCTTTCAGTTACCATTTGCATGGAATATGTTTTCTATTCTTTCACTTTCAGTCTGTGTGTATCCTTTAATCCGAAGTGAGCTTCCTATAGACAGCATACCATTGGGTCTTAGTTTTTTATGCATTAATCCACTCTATGAATTTAATATTTATTAAACTCTTTTTATTGGGGAGTTAAACCCATTTACATTTAAAGTAACTACTGCTAAGAAAGGATTTATGATTGTCATTTTAAAAATTGCTTTCTATCTATCTTGTGTTTCTTTTGGTTCTCTTTTACTTTCTTGTCATCTTTTGTGTTTTATTGATTTTTGTTGTTGTTGTTATTGATATGCTTTGGTTTTTTTTTCTCTTTTCTTTGATGTAACTTCCATAGGTGCTTTTTGTGTGTGTGATTACTTTGGAACTTACATAAAATATAAAAAGTCTATTTTAAGCTGATAAAAATGTACATTCAATCACATACACTTTAACTTCTCCCCTCAACCATACTTTATGTTATTATTGTCACAATTTACATGTATTTATATTGTATATATTTAAATATATGTTTAGTTATAGTTATTTTTAATACTTTTGCCTTTTAACTTTTATACTAGAATTAAAAGGGGTTTACTCCCTACTATTACAGCAATACAGTATTCTCTATTTGTGTATATATAATATTTACCTTTACCAGTGAATTTCATACTTTCTTATGCTATAATGCAGCTGCTTAGTGTCCTTTTGTTTCAACTAGAGGAAGTCTATGTAACATTCTTGTAAGGCAGGTCTAGTGGTGTAGAACTCCATAAACTGTTGTTTGTGTGGCAAAGTCTTTATCTCTTTTTTAGTTTTGAATGACAGTTTAGTTGGATATGGTATTCTTGGTTGACATTCCTTTTCTTTCAGCACTGTGAATTTATTGTCTCACTTCCTTCTATCCTATGAGGCTTCTGCTGAAAAATCTGCTTATATTGTTATGGCATTTCTCTTGTATGTAATGAGTCACTTTTATCTTACTGCTTTTAAATTTCTGTCTGTCTTTGACTTTAGACAATTTAATTACAATATGCCTCATGAACATTTATTTGGTTTCATTTTATTTAGTTTTCTTTGAGCTTCTTGGATCTGGATGTCCATTTCCTCACTTAGATTTGGGAACTTTTAAGTTATTGTTTCTTTGAATAAGCTTTCTGGTTATTTCTCTTCCTTCTTTGCTTCTGAGACTCCCCAATGTGTATATTGGTTCACTTGTTGATCCCATAAGTCCCTTAGCTTTCTTCATTTTTTTCTTCTCTGACTAAACTATTTCCAATGACCTGTCATTTAATTGATTCTTTTTTCTGCTTGATGTAGTCTGTTGTTGAACTTCCCTAGTGAATTTTTAATTTACATTTATTATGTTTTTCACCTCCATGATTTCATTTTGGAATTTTAAAATATCTTCTATTGTTTTGTTGAAATTATCACTTACTTCAAGTATTGTTTGCTTCCTTGACCTTGGTGAGCATCTTTATGACAGTTATTTTTAATTCTCTGTCAGGTAAATTATATAAAACAATTTCATTAGAGTTGGTTTCTGTAAATTTATCTTGTCCCTTTGTTTGAAATATCTTTACCTGATTCTTCATCTTCCTTATCTCTCCGTGTTATTTATGCATTAGACAAAGCAGGCACCTCTTCAAGTCTTCATGGATTGGTTTTGCACAGGAACAGAACCCCACCAATCTGCCTGGCCAAAGATTCTGGGGTCTTCTTCCAATTCTTTCCCTCCCCAGGGATAAGTAAGCAACTGTGCTTTCTGTCCACTGGCTATATGCTGAATTGTGGATTGGGGTTTGGGTAGAGTTATGGTGTCTACCTGTCAAAACCAATGTCTCTGTTCTAGGCAGCTAGACTGTGGCAAACCTATCAGAGTTCCAAGATTGATGAAAGAAATGCCAGTTCTTTATGCCGCCCTGGAGAAACTGGGCAGTGGGATGCATGGATCAAGTATTTCCCTCCCCCGGGAGTAGTAGAGCTGGAGTTTTAAAATTTTCTCACTCTGGGCTAAGCATGGGGGAGGATCTTTTGCCTCTACCAATTCAAAACATGATCTCTGTTCTCCCCAGGTAGCTAGATTGCACCAGACCCATCAGAGCTCCAAGGCAGGCAAGGGAGAAGCCAATCCTCCAGGATCCCCCTCAGAAAAGCTGGGACTCTAGACATATGAACCAACCCCTGCCTTTCCTCAGAAAAGCTGAGAGCTAAGGCATCTCTTCCTCATAGTATGGCACAGTACCAGGGGTAGGGATTCTGGTGAGAGGATGCCTTGAATCTACCTATCAACTTTGACGAGTCTGGTTTCACATTTATCTGGGTTGCAAGAGCCTTTCAATTCATTTCTGAATTTCTCACAAAGGGAATTTGTCTGTGAATTATTGCTGAATTGGTGTGTTTGTGAGGAGAAGGAGAGTATAGGGATTCCTATTTTGCTATCTTGCTGATGTCCAAGCACAATCCATTCTTGACAAAGAAAATGCCACTGCATGTTACCATCATCATCACCATTACAGAGTTGAATTAGCTTTTTGTTGTCAAGGTCAATAAAGAGCTTTGAAAATGTCTTTTCAAAGTTAGGAAGAGGAGGAGCAAGGCAGTAAGTGTGCCTCTGTTCTACCTCTTTTTTCCTTCCTCTCAGTCTTCATGAACAACTTAGTGAGTATGGTAACTATGGTGAAGTAGATTCAGCCAAGGCAAGATAGTTTCTTATTCACATTTTGAAACTACAGATCCTATCAGATACTTGGAATGGGGAGTTGGGCTGCCTCCATTTTCCTTTCTTATTTTTAGAGATATGTGATCCTGAAAGTGGTAACTTGGAAAATAAAAAAATGAAGCCATTTAATCACTTTAAAATTATTTCTATTTTTTTATCATATTATTTTATATAAAGTCTTAATAGAAATTCTAAAAGCTTTAAAATACTCCTAAAATTCCCAGAGAAATTTTGTCCGTTTGTCTTTTCTTCTGTCTAGCCCCATTGCAGAACATGGTTCAATGGGGTTGGAAGCTCTATGAGTAAACTCTTCCGATTTTTCTATCCATGGCTATTTTTAAACATTTGAATATAATTTTATTTTTTTCTGTATGTGATTATTTAAAAGGTAAACATATTAGAAGGATTTGGATTAGATGCTTAATTATTCGATGTACCTAAAATATTGGGTAATTTTTTTGAGCAGATTAGTGGAAATTTCTGAGTGTTGGTAAATCACATGCATATTCCCAGTGTGATTCCTCACTACTAATGGGGTTCTACTGGAAGGGAAGACGGATAAAATGGATTGGCTATTGGAGAAGTATTGACAGCTCTGAATTCTCCTTATCTATTATAAAGAGCATACTAATATCTCAATGAGAGAAACACTTTATAGTATATAATCAACTCCTAACATCCCAAAGAGAACTTTTTCCACTTGTCCTTTCTTCTATCCATCTCTATTGCAGATCATGGTTCTGTAGGGTTGGGAGGTTTAACAGTAAATTCTTCAGTTTTGTCTATCCACAGCTATTTTTGAAGCATTTTCCATTACTAGGGCCATTTATATTTAAGCCCATTTCTACTGGTAAAATATCCATCTAACAACCTTGAGCATTAAACACCTCCTTAAAACTACTCATATGGTTTATTCTTTAGCTTACAACATGGTTTACACCATCCTCCCAAAGAGGCAGTCAAATTGATCATAGCCACCTGTTCGCCCACCCCCACCCCTCACCCCCACCCCCAACACTTATGTAGAAACATGCACTATCCGCCTTTCAACTGCCGCAAGGCTCACTTTGAAGTCACAATTTGCTAAGCTATTCTGGTAGAAGAAGCAACTCCTACGTTTGTCTTTTAAACTGCAATATTTGCCTGTGAATTTTTAACTTAATACATTCTGACAATAACCTATTTTTTGGCCTTGATTTTCTTCATTTCAATTTTGTGTTCTTAGCTTCTTAGCTATCTGGACTAGTTTTTCATTATAAATTGTGCTACCTTTTCATTGTAAACCTTGGGCAATTGTTTTTACTATCCCATTGCCGGCAGAAAGTACTATAAAGTGATTTTCCTGCCACATCAGTTATAAGGTAAGTCATTCCTGTAGTTTTACCCTTGCTAAATCATCTGCCTTTGGCAAGAGATCACAGACAAACTACAGACAGGGTTATAATCACGCTGCCTGCAGTCCCACAGGTCTGGCCAGAAATCACTTTCTCTTCCAGACTCCATCCCCTTTCATGTAGCTCCTTTCTGTGAGACATTCATTCTTCTATTGTTAGCATGGTGAATTTCCTCCTTCTCTCCACATTATTCGTTTCCCCTTCACCCATATCATGTCATTGAAATTGTCTTAAATAAAAAAGTACAAGCAAAGTGTTAAAAGGATTTTATTTTAAAAAAACTGTTTAACATTTTTGTTGTACTTTTTTAAATCTCTTGCATCAACGAATTTTTGCATTTCCCATAAATACATCTTTCATACCAAATAAATTTAAAGTTAATTAAGCTGTTCTTGCTTTAATGGGGAATTGAGCTCTGAAATGTGATTGTTTGGAGTGAGGCATAGATTAGCAAAATGATTTCCTTTTCTCTATGCATGGAAAACATTATGTCACATTTAGTAAGTACCTACTGGAATTCTTAGCTGCAGTTAAATCATGTTAGTATTTTCCTTGGGGTAGAGGCAGAGTAGTTAAGCCTGCTGAATGATTTGATATAGGTGAAAACTTGGCGGGGAGCCTTGTAACCTCAGGCTGTGAATCTGAGCTCAGCCACACATTTCTACACATTCCCCAGCATCCCTTATTACACATATGAGGAACTGTTTTAAAGATGTGGTGGAGTTATTCCTATTTATTCAAGAAGTGAAGAGAGCTATTAGAAAGAAATTCTTAAGTCCTCTGTGGGATGAAAATCATTCTTCCAGTGCTGTAAGACAGTGATGGAAGTTTTGTGTGCCAAGAGGAAAGAGCCGAAAGGACTAGAAAAATCATTGTGTTTTTCAACTCCTTTAAGTCATTACAATTGGCTTACAATATTGAAACTTATTTTTCATGCAACTGGCTCCTCCTACCACAACCTGTCAACATAATGGTTCCCATTTTTTTTTATTTTTAAAAGTGCTGTGTTGAAACAAGATAAGTTGATTCTGAAACTCTACAGTGCTGATGTTTCTAGACAGCATTAGTATGGTCAGAGGTTTCTCTTTCTGGTGGTGCAGTTAGAAAGGGAATTTTGAGGAAGAGTCTGGGAGTATGAATCTGTACTTGTCAGCCATGATCTTGCTCCAGTTACATGTCCTCTTTGAATCTCAGTGTTCCTGTCTGAAGAAATGGGGAAAATTATGTCCAGGTTGCAGGTTTGTGGAGAGATTACACTAATGCTCTTAGCACAGTAATTGGCACCAAATAAGTACTCAGAAGTCAGTAAGGGTTAATTGCCTTCTTTATGGCCCTCAAGAGTGATATTATTTTATCAGTAAAATCATCATATTATTTATAGTAGTACTCTAGATGTATTTTTTTTAAATGCAAATAAGTTGTATGAATGCAACTAAGCTTTTTTTTTAGTAGAGATTCTTATTTTAGCAGTACAAAAATATTAGCATATACTAACAGGTATAGTATGTCTGTAGGGTTAATTCTTAGCAGTAACATTATTTAATCAAAGGGAAATGCATTTTTTGATAATTATTGGCAAATTTCTCTACAAAAAGGCTGCATCAATTTTGATTCCCTCCAAAGATGTATAGCAGTGCCCATTTCTCCATACCCAGATCAGAACTAGATATTTTTTAAAGTTTTAATTTGGATGCTACTATGTGAAGTAAAATCTATCATACCTGCAAATAATTCATATAAGATTTAAATCTGAAGGTGCTGGGAAATTACCAGAAGGATTTTTAATGTCACAATCTATTGTTTTCCTTCTACGGACTCATACTTCTTTTCAATGTTGGATTTCTGGGTGAAAATACTTCCTCCTTCCCTTTATCTCCATTCCGTCAGCTTCTTGTATCCTTCCAGGCTTTTGTAGGGGGTCAGGTTTCTTAGCCCAAAGTAACACAAGCAAAAAAAGCAGAGAGCACGGACCCTCTCATGATCTTTTATAGTTAGAAAACTTCTCTGGGCTTGTCTCATATAAAATCAGTAGAGATCAGTGATACTAAAACTTGAATGTGTATAAAAATCAGGGCATTGTGAAAAATAAAGATTTGTGCATTGTCCTCAAGAGAATCCCATTCTATAGGCCTGGAATGGGGCCTGAAGATTTTTAAATAAACACCACCGCTGATATAGGCAACCCCCAGACCACAGTGGTATAGTCTTCAGAAGGGACAAAACATTCATAGTGCAGTACCATGTCCTGGACAAGCAGAACCTCCCCATTTCACTTGGATACACAGCTTTTACCCAACCAGGCTCAGTCTCTGTAAAGATGGCTTTTATACCGAAGAACGGTAAATAGGCCCCAGATAGGAAATTGAGCTTCCCCTGTGAGTGTGCTCTTTGCCTTTGAGCTGTGATGAGTCTTTGGGAAGTGAAGCTAAACTGCCAACACCTGATGGAAGTAAAGAAAGTATTTTATTGACCTGGTACTCATTTATTAACCTGAAAGCAACACTGTTGAGCTTCCTTGACATGGCAACATCACATGCCTCACCAATTACTCTCTGCTCTTCATATCACCTAGGCCTCTGTGACCTCAACTGAATTGGCAAAACTGTCAGGGAAAGCACCTTAACTGTAATAGTGGTGTGAAAAGTATGGCTAGGGAGATGAAGCAGGGAAAAGAGGCATTCAGAATTAGGTCGTTTGTCTTAGAGTTCCTCAGCACTTTATCGAGTTTGTAGCTATGCTGTTAATGGATTCAGCAAGCCTGCTTTGATGGCTTCTGATTCCTTTTGCTTACCTAATCTGTACCTAGCACAGTGTCATTAGGCCATTCTTTCATTGCTGTAAATAAATACCTGAGACTGGGCAATTCATAAGAAAAGAGATTTAATTGGATCATGGTTCTTTAGGCTTTAATGGAAGCATGGTACTGGCATCTGCTCAGCTTCTAGGGAGGCCTCAGGACGTGTAAAATCATGGTGGAGACGAAAGAGGAGCTGGCATATCACATGGTGAAAGCAGGAGCAAGTGAGAGAGAAATTAGGGGGAGGTGCCACACACTTTTAAACAACCAGATCTCATGTGAGCCCAGAGTGAGAGATCACTTATCACCAAGGAGATGGCCCAAGCCATTCATGTGGGGTCTGTCCCCATGATCCAAACACCTCCCAACAGGCCCCATCTTCAACAGTGGGGCTCACATCTCAACATGAGGTTTGGAGGGGCCATTCAAACTATATCACATGGTTCCCAGTGCCTGGCATGTAGTCAGTAGTGTCTTTTTTTCCATGTTCATACATGCACACACTCCTTCAACAAATATCTACTGAGAGTGTAACTCTGAGCGGGCATGTGGGATATGATGGAAAACAAGATAGATTTGGTCCTTCCCCTGGGGTTTACATTTTGATTGTTGAAATTCATTGTAAACTACAGTTGGTAAACTACTACAAAAAATGTATGAGCTTTAGTGGGAATGAGCAATTTAACTGGGAAATCAGACTTAGGGAAGTTTTCCTTCAGAGCGTCTCCAACTAAAAATAAATAAACAAAAGAAAACATGATGAATCTTTTTGGTCAATATAATAAGCGATTTCAGGGTATTTTAAATCATTTTGAAGAATAGTCTACCAGAATTGTCAAGCTTGCCTTTTAGAGTAGTACTTTGTTTTGAGACGGAGTCTTGCTCTGTCATCCAGCCTGGAGTGCAGAGGCGTGATCTTGGCTCACTGCTACCTCCACCTCCGGGGTTCAAGGGATTCTCTCACCTCAGCCTTCCGAGTAGCTGGGATTACAGGTGTGTGCCATGACACCTGACTAATTTTTGTATTTTTGCTAGAAACAGGTTTCACTATGTTGGCCAGGCTGGTCTTGAACTCCTGACCTCAATTGGTCTGCCCGCCTTGGCCTCCTAAAGTGCTGGAATTATGGATGTGAGCCACCACGCCTGGCCTAGAGTAGTTCTATAATGTATAGGGCTTCTTAACCAAAGCTCTTTGGTTCATTCTCATAAATAGGTAAGTGTCTTTGCTTCTTTTTGCCCAATACCCAGACATATGTTAAGTTCTTTGTGATCTTTTTAATATCAGAGCTACTTTTAGGCCCAGGCATGGCTTCCATCCAGAGTGTTCACGTGACCACCTCTTGGATGTGCTCTGGGAAGAAGTATGATCTAGACGACATGATAACTACTGTCTGGAACGTGGATCTGATTTCTCTAGGCAGCATACTATATAGACAGATGACTACTATGGATGGGTGGCTTGTAAACAGCTTGCGCATTCTCATGTGGTTGCTTTAGTGAATATCTTTTCATCACCATATTCAAGGACATCTGCTGTTGGAGATCCCGTGAAATAAATTAATTTGTGATTTTATCAGCTTGCACACATAACCTGGGTACTCTTTTAGCTCCTTAGCAAATATATAATGCCCATTAAAGTATTCAGTGCTGCTGACACAATGACATGATTAAGAATGCTGTCTTATCCTAAGGGAAGAGGCTTAGAATATGCTTATTATTACTGGTACACATTGTAAGGGCACGGCTTCAGAAATAGTCATGGACTTGCTAGGTGAAACTGCCCCACGAAAATCCCATAAAGAATCAGTAGAGATAAGCACTACTGAAATTTGCATATACTCAATGCATAACAATTATAATGTATGTAAGGAATTGCTGTCTTCTGGCATCATAAAGTGAAATGTTAGGAAGTCATGGCTTATGCTCATCAAACTCTGCTGATACCTGTTTGGTGTGCTAGCGAGTGACCTTATACTGCCTCAGAGTTCCTGAAGTGACTTAGTGATGATCCAGGTTAACTCAGCACATACTGATTAAACACCTCATCTGTTCCAGGAACACTGCTAGATGCTGAAAGGGGATAAAATAATGAATAAAGTTTTCAGCCTCAATATCTCATCAGCCTGGGGAATTTGTGGAACACAAATCACCATGCAGATGACGAGGATCAAGATAATTAACTATAATATTGCTTTTCACACAGGACACCACGGGAGGTATGTGTGGATCATTGCAAGGGGTGAATAACACCGACCTTGATGTGGTAACCAAAGAACATCATCTCATTTTATAGCTGTCCTTAAATTTTCATATCGAATGTAACAAAACAACCCAGAATTGAAGGAAATCTTTCTACACAGTATTTTATTGATCCACGGTTCACTCTTTAACTTTCAGTGAAATCATTACCTCCATCATGCAGCCACCCTCCCTGACCTCTTGTCCTCGTTCTCTATGTCATGCTGTGTTCTCTACCTTCTCACAGCTGAGAAGACTCAAAGGAAAGAACCCTGCCTTCTGAGAATCAGAACTTTTGACTGTTCAACAGAGGTCAACATGTTTTCCTCCAGATATTCTCTGAATAGCTATTTGGAACCAGTCAGCTATGACACTAATTTCCTTCCTTCCTTCCCTCCTTCCTTCCTTCCTTCCTTCCTTCCTTCCTTCCTTCCTTCCTTCCTTCCTTCCTTCCTCTCTCTCTCTCTCTCTTTCTTTTTTTTTTTTTTTGGAGTTTTGCTCTTATTGCCCAGGCTGGAGTACAATGGTGCAATCTCGGCTCACTGCAATCTCCACCTCCCGGGTTCAAGCAATTCTCCTCCTGAGTAGCTGGGACTACAGGCATGTGCCACCATGTCAGGCTAATTTTTTGTATTTATTAGAGATGGGGTTTCACCATGTTGGTCAGTCTGTTCTTGAACTCCTGATTTCAGGTGGTCACCTGCCTTGACCTCCCAAAGGGCTGGGATTACGGGTATGAGCCACTGTGCCTGGCCCCAGCACTAATTTTCTTAAAAGCAGAAATGTACCTTTAGCATTAGGGAAAAGTGGGTGGGAGAGGGCAGGTGGGATCCAGGAATCAAAATCTTGAATAGTCTGTCCTGGTACCAGTTTTACCACTTTCAGCTAGCACAATTTGGCCTGCACTGAAGCCTCATGATGAAGAATTTAGGGTGACTGCTGACTTTTTGTGGAGGGTGAGAGAGCAACTTTAACTAACACTCTTGCTGGTGCCTAAACAATCATTTCAGCTAAAAAATAGCCCTTGACAAACTTATCCATAGGAGGTTGTCAATGGCATTACAACAGATAAACACTCAGGAGGAGATATGAATTAGAGATCTTCAGTTTGGAATTTCCTTTGTCCTTAGGTGTTTCTTGCTTTTTGAGATTCCTGGTGTGATATCATAATTTGCTAATGTCTGTTCTTTGGGATCTATACTCTCTCAGCCAACAAGCATTGATTATAGACTAAGAAGCTCTAGATTCTGGGCTCAGTCCTGGGTATACAAAGATAAAGAAGAAATGATCCCTGCCCTCAATGAAATGTGACAAGAGGGCTGAAGATACAGGGGCAGGTGGGGGGCATGCAGGAGCACAACTGAGCCACCTCTGAAAGGAAGTGATATTTGAGTTCCTTTCCATGAAGAGTTAGATGGAATTAGGATGTTGGAGTGGAATAAGATAGGAGATTGTTCCATGTAGTTTTAGGTGCAGTTGCAGGGCCAATAAATGTTGTTGCTAAAGGGCAGGGATCTAGTCCTGGAGGACATTTTCATCATATCTGGGAACATGAGTTTCCTGGGGACACAGGAGGCACAAAGTTGGGTGGATGGATAGAGAATCATAAAAAAATGTCATGTATTCACTTTGCAGCAAAAACTAAGCTGAGTTTTATATGGATGTGCTTTACATGGATGTGTCATTGAGTTCTTAGAATGCTGAGTGAATTGAAGCATGAAGAAGGTAAGTGATTTGTTTTCATTGCACAACTAATAAACTCTTGTGCTGTGAAATGAGATCAGCCTGACTCTGAATTTAAGTTCCTAAGTACATATTACATAACCTGATAGTATTTCTGGGCTTTTCTGCTATATGAAAAGTTATGATTACTCAATGCTAGATGATATGAAGTCTTGAAATATCTGAACTTTGTTTCGATGCATGTGAGTGCCATGTTTTCCCAAGGTGACTCTTTCTGTTTTAGGATCCATATTTTACAAAGGGAATTTGATGAAATATAAAGGGTATGAACTCTGCAGTCAAGTTGACTTGTCTTCGAATTCCAGCTAGGGCATTTGCTAGGGGTGTGGCTTTGGGGCAGATTTCTTAAACTCTCTAAGCTTTAGTTTCCTCATTGGTAGGAGCTGTATGAAAACGCTCAACCTATAGGGATATAGTAAGGATTAATAGGGATATAAGGCATCTAGCACAGTGTCTGGCCAAGAGCAAGCCCTGAATAAATTACGATATTATTATTCATTTCCTTGAATCTGCCAGCAGGGCTTTGGTATAATCCTCTGTAGTCATGGTTGGGGCTCAGCTGTCCAAACTGAGTTACAGATGTGGCAGAGAACACCTTTCTTTTATTCCCATGATCCTCTGGGCAGGCCTGCTCTACCTGGTTGTGAGTAGAAAGTATTTCAGAAGCTACTCTTTTCATTTCTCTGATGTGTGCCTTCTCCTTTTTCTAAAACTACTGTAAATGCCCAATTTGGTTTCTTATACACTGAACATACCTATGCCATCTTAGAATGGTAAAGCTGCAATTGATTTTCTTAGCACCAGTGAACGCCCTCCCCAGGCTGCTGTTCTACTCCTGAAGTGTGTGAATTGTGATGGGGATGGTGAGAAACTTTTTTTTTTTTCTTAACAATTGTGTGAGCTGGTCTGATATCTGGGCACTAGTTGTAGTAGGGATTTTTGTAGGATCTCATTACCATACATGTTTGGATTACACAGACTGGCACACAAGACCTTTTTTTGTTCGGGGCCTTCTAATTTTTTTTTTTTTTTAAACAGGCAAAAAAGTTCTTGAGGTATGAATTCAGTATGTGTATAGTGGGTGTACAATTATTAGCACACTGCTATACCCCTGAAATGTCAATTCATGTACAAGAGGGCCTTACTCCCAGAGGAAAGGGCCCATTCAGTTGCTTGTGAACCATGCTTCATGGTGAACTAACACAGTCTGTTGTGACCTTGGTTTCTTTCTTAATTCCATCCCATCAGTATAGATTGATTACAAAGAGGCAAGCTACTTCAACAGCTGAAAAAGTGACTAAAGGTTCCCTCACTCCATATTCACCTTTTGTGGTGGTGGTGGGGGCACTGATGAGCATAATCCACGTGTACAAATAACTACTATATGGAGTATTAGATGATAAATGCCTTGAGAGATATAATGGCCAAGTGCATCAAGAGTCCAAGGATAAGGCCGGGCGCGGTGGCTCAAGCCTGTAATCCCAGCACTTTGGGAGGCCGAGACGGGCGGATCACGAGGTCAGGAGATCGAGACCATCCTGGCTAACACGGTGAAACCCCGTCTCTACTAAAAAATACAAAAAACTAGCCGGGCGCGGTGGCGGGCGCCTGTAGTCCCAACTACTCGGGAGGCTGAGGCAGGAGAATGGCGTGAACCCGGGAGGCGGAGCTTGCAGTGAGCTGAGATCCGGCCACTGCACTCCAGCCTGGGCGGCAGAGCGAGACTCCGTCTCGGGAAAAAAAAAAAAAAAAAAAAAAAAAGAGTCCAAGGATGGCAATGTTATATACAAGGACGGAAAGTTGGGAAAGTTTCAGAGAACAACTCCTTCCTTGTATTTAGAAGATAACCTGTTGTGTAGCCATAAAACAGGGAAGAGGCAAGTAGGTCTTAAAACCACACTCTGTTATTGCAAAAACAACTCTAGACTAAATCACTTTAGCATCTAAGAACAGAAAAGGGAACGGTGAACTTAAGTTTCCCCAAAACAATCACTGCAGACTCTGTTCCAGGAGGTGAAATGGCATTTTTAATTCAACAGGTTATAGCTTATTCATTGTACCCTAAAAACACACATTTAAACACACCTGAGTGCATGGTATTCTGAAGATCAGTGTATCATTGTAGAGGGTAAATTGATGTTTTCCTAGGTGTCACCAATGTCAATGAACCCGTAAATCCACCATTCTGTGTTTAACTCATTAATACCTTTAATGAGAAAATAAAGCAAACTTGATTTTTTGACATATAGACATGGTCTTGAATGGTATATATATATATTTTTGAAAAAGGTCTCTTTTTGTTTGTCTTTTAAGGAAAGACCTACCTTTTCTTTCCAAATTATTTGTTGCAGAATTATAGGCAGACATACAAATTAAACTAAGAACCACATTCCCATTGCATCCAAGTTTTATGGTGGGTCTGTGTTGGCCTTTACGATTCTCCTCAGGGCCTTGAGTTTTTCTGGCCTGGCTGGAATTTTATAATTGAAAAATTTTCCATCTGACTTTGGCCCTTCAAGCAAATACTGTACAAGCATCTTCATTGTACATCATGCTGAGTTTGAAGGAAGGCAAAGCAGATGTGCAGTTCCTCTTTCTGTCAGGAGCCTCACCCCAGGAAGCAAGCTCAGCTGCTCCTGTCCTTGATCTGCTGGGATGGAGCTAGACAAAGAGTGATATTGTGAATCATTCAGTGCCTTTCCATGTTGCCCAGATTATGTACCACTCACCAGAAACATGGGAGAGCAGCATTTCCCCTCGAAGGATCAGTGTTTAAATCGTCTTTTATTCAGCAGAACCACCGAACGGATCCAGCTCCATTCTTCCTGGCTTTCTCTGTTCCCCATGATGCTTGTATGTACATTTCTCTCCTTCTGTATCCTGTTCTCTTTAAAACCTGAGCGGTTATTCATCACTGCTGTGCTCTTTATCCCACTCTCCATTGTGACTTTCCCACACTTCCTCCATTTCACAGCTTCATCAAATCTTCCTTTTGTCTTTTGCATCTCCAACCTTTTCCTCCCACTGTCTTATCCTTTCCTTCTGTTTGTAAACATCTTCTTGTTTCCTCATATTTTAATAAAAACAAAGATAAATGAACAAACGCTTTCCTAGATATGGTGTGGGCTTCTCCAACTTCCCTGACATCCAGACTTATGAGACTAGGCTTTATCTCTAAATTGTTACTTTTCCTTCCACTACATTCTACTTTCTTCTCCAACAGCTGGAGAAAAACTGCTTTCCTGAAGGTTACCAGGGGCTTTCTATAATCAAAGGCAATTGCAGATTCCTGTTTCTCCTGCTAATTGACTTCATATTAAACCCGATGCTGTTGATGACCCTCTTCTCACCCCCTTGTCCTGTTCTTCAGGGACTCTCCTGACTCCTCCTCTCCTATCTGCCTCTCAGAGGCAAGTGTTTCTCAAGATTCTATGCCTGGGCTCCTTTTTGTTTGAAAATTTTTATCTGATATCACTTCTATGCTAATGGCTCCTAAATTTTTATTTCTAGCCATCATTTATCTCCTGATTACGGAATACTATGAAAAAAAATCTGGATGTGGTTCTACATCCATGCTCCTTTAATTCAGCAGCCCCTAAATCCAATTTATCTTTTCAGTTTCTTTCCATGTCTAGACTTGCTTCTTCCCAGGCCTTCCTCTTCTCAGTTAATTATTATGCATCCGTCTGAAAGCCAGGCAAGCTGGAACCCTTTGTCTTGTTCTACAACTTCACTCTCTTCATCTAATCAGTCCAAAGTACTGTCAATTTAACCATCAAATGTTTCTTAAATTATACCTTTTCTGTTTGTATGCCATTACTCTAATGAGGATTTGGATTATTTCATTAGTCTCCTGGATTCGCGTCTCTTTCTTCTAGGAATCATCATTTTCACTCATTCCAAAGTTAATGTTTTTTAAATATAGTACAAACTCTCTTATCTCCTACTGCTGTCTTTCAATAGCTCCTAATTATCCAAATGGTTAAATTTTAGCTGCCAGGGACAGCTTTCAAGGTTTTCCATGACTTCTTATATCCTTTTAGGTTTCTTTCCCGCAGTGCACTCTCCATGAACTTTATGTAAAGTTGAGGTCACACCAGAATAAATAGAGGGTACCTTCAGGCCCCTTGATCGATGTGCTATTGTTCATTTCAAAATGGTCCTATGGTCTCCCTCCTCTGTCTTCTGCTCGGACACCACACCTTTCCTGAAACCTGTCTTAATAGCCTAGACAAAATTTTCTGTTGTGAACTCTGCAATATGTTGTGATGAACTTAGCAGGATGGAAAAGAAGGAGCCCTGAATTTTTGCATCAGACAACTTAAATTCAAATTTCTGTCCACCACTTGCAAGCTTTGTAGCCCACTGTGGCTTCCAAGTTACCTGGAGCGACTTTGCCATTCCAAGCCTATACTCTCAGGAAGTGGCAACCCCATTCTGTCAGTTGCTCAAGTTACAAACCTTGTGGTACTTTCCGACTCTCCCCAGCCCCCACTCTATAGCTAATCCATCAGCAAATTATATTGGCTCTGCTTTCTAAATAATCCAGAATCTAACCACGTCTCCTAATCTCTGCTGCTACCACCTGGGTTCAAGTAACCTTCCACTGTCATCTGGATATTTTCCAGAGCCTCCTCGCTGTTCTTCCTGTTTCTACCTCTTTCCTTCTTGTTTCCAGCCTTACCCTGCTCCAGTCTGTTCTCAGTGCAGCGTCTGGAGTGATCCTGTTAAACCTTGTCAGATCTTGTTATCCTCTATTCAAAACTCTTCAATGATTTTCTTGCTCACTCATAGATTTACAAAGATAAAGACTCAATGGCCTTACCTACAGGCTCCCATGACCTACCTCCTCATATCATTATTTTTCTCTTTTGATCTCATATACTCTCTCCCTTCCTCATTCTTCCCTCATGGTTCCTCAAATAGGCCAAGGAAAATCCATCTGGGGCCTTTGAAATTGTGCTTACCTCTCCTCGGAATGCTCTTTCCCAGATATCTACACTTCTCCGGAAAACGTTCCTACACCAAGAAGTTTCTGAAAATCCACTGGTAATAAACAAAATAGGTTGCTGTCTTTTTATATAAATCTTTATTCCACAAGCATTCAAAAGGGGGAGGTTACTCACATCTATTGACCTCATTGAGCCAGGTATTGTGATCAAATGATTTTATTATGCGATTTTATTTGCATAGTAACCTTTAGTGCCCATTTTATAGGAAAAGAAAGCAAGGCTCAGAGATATTAAGTAATGTGTCTATATTAGTGAAAGAGCTGAAATGTGAAACAGTGTCTAACTTCAAAGCCTTCAACTTTTTATATTACACCATTATTATTGTTCTTCTTGTTTTTGTTTGTACCTACCACACACCAGACACTGTCAAGATGCTTGAGGTGAAATCATAAACGGAAAATATTTGTGATTGGTGTGCTCAGTCTAGGGGAGAGCCTCCCTCACACAGTTCTGAGCAGAGGGATGTCATGCTGTCAGAGCCGACCAACAGATCTTCCCATGGGAAGTGATGTTAGAAAGATGCACAACCAATCACCAGAGAGAATTTGGTGGGAGACAGGGGAGGGCATCCCACACGAAAAGAGCAAAGCAGTTCAAGTCACTACGGAGAATGACCAGCCACTCTGCTGCTCATTTGAACCCTCTGGTTACAAAAATAGATATTCTAAATCCCTGCCTCCAGTGGTAGCGTCCTCACTCATTACCAGGCAATTATCAATCATTGCCTCAATGAGAGCCCAAAGTTGCCAGATCTTCCACTTTTTCCCCTCTAAAATTTGCATGTTTATATGGCATTCTCTAATGGTGGAATGTTGGCAATCAATTCCTTCATGTTAGAATATCCCACAACAAAGGTCTGTCTTGAGTCAAGTGTGGCCCCTCTGTCCCTGCTTTGTGAGCCTTGGTATATGGGACAGGGTGGACTGTTAAACAATGAGCTCATCCTGAAGGCTCGGAGAGAGGGCGATCTTGCCCCAAACACCCTAAAACCCAGTACTAGCCCTGAGAGTGAATGCCTAAGGTGGCATTGTCTACCACAAGTTTTCTGATCCCCTGTACCCTTCCCTGCCATGTGAGGCATGGCTTCAATCTCTTCTCTTCTGGAATCCTGTACCTGATCACACTAACCTACACCTTCAGGCCCCAAGGAATACCACTCCACAGTCTAGTAGATGAAGATGGGGAAGCTGTTACACTAAAAGAGGGTGGGGTGTGAGGAATATAGTTCAGACATCTCAGATATTTTCAAGAGATTGTATGTACCATGATTACTGAAGTGGTGGTGGGAAGAGGACTCAGATTTGGTTCAAGAGGTGCATAGGAGACAGTGATTTTGAAGTATCCCCAAATGGACCCTTCTAAAACAATCTCAGGAAGGATCATTTCTTTTTTCAGTGATTGTGTTTCTTAAACATAATAGTTTTCAGAATATTCTTTATTCAATTAAACAGATTTCTTTGGCCACCAGTTTGTTCCCATTTCTCAGCTGTGTGCTAATCTTTCCACAGCATGAATCTGACCATGTCTCCCACTACGTATATTCCTTTAATGGCTCCTTTTGTACTTTAGAATAAGGCTCACCCTGGCCCCCAACGTGGCTCATGATCCCTCCCTGCCTCATCTCTATTCTTTCCTCTCACCTTTTCCTGCGGTGCAACCATAGTTTGTCTTAGTAAAAAACAAAGGCTTTTTTAAACTAAAGAAATTAAACATAGGATGGAGGAGGTAGTAGTGTGTACTAAGAATGGGTTAAATAAGACATGAGACTTATTTAGAATCAAATTCTAGATTGAGTCAGATCAATGACTCTGTCCTAAGTACAAGTCATAGTTATATATGTATGTCAATATGGATTAGAGTTTAAGAATAATTATGACACCTGTTCCGTATACAAAATTCAACTTTTGAAATTCTTCCTTATCAATTCTTACTTTATAAAAGGCTACTCAAGATTTCCTGTCCATGATGGCATATGGCTAAAACCTTGGCCTCTGGGGTCATCCTTCTGAACTTCAAATCCTAGATCTGTCACTTGCTAACTGTGTGGCCTTCACCAAGTTTCTCTGTTTGCTCATCTTTAAAATAACATAATAATCATAACAAGTATCATTTTGATTACTAAACATATGCCAGCATTCTTTCAAATATTTTACATATATTATAGCAATTAATTATCATTAATCTTCCTATTTTATCAATAAGAAACAGTGAAAAGCACAGAGGTTACAGTACCTTGCCTGAAATCAAGCAGCTAGTTAGGGGCATAACCAATACTAGCCCAAACTGACTTCAGTGTCCATGCTCGTAACTTCTTAACCATTAAGCTAAACTCTCAGAACAGAACATATTTCCTAGGGTATCTATCTGGTAGTTATATCATGATGATTAAATAGACAATCCATATAAATAAATCATCTCATTCAATTAGATGACATATTTAAAGCCACAATGCTTGGCACTTCAGTGTTCAGTAAATGTTAGCATAGGAATTATTTTTATTGTTATCATTATTTGGTGTTCTTACTTGGCTGCCAAGGCACATTTATGTAAGTGGATTGCCAATTGTCTTTCACTTTAACTATCATCATCAGACTTATTCAAAAGTATGCAGTTGTTTCTAACTCAAAAAAATATTTCTGGCATCTCCAACCATAATGTTTTGTAATAATGAGTACTTTGACATGTACTTTCTCAGCAAAAAGCCGTTGCAGTCCATCTTCATGATTTAATGTCTGGCATGATTTATTTTTCTATCTTGCAGCTTCCTAAAATGTATTAGGAATAACTAGATGTTAAGAAACTGTGAATTTAGTTTTAAAGATTAATGTGAAATAGTAGTGTTAGCAATAAGAATGTGCATAAATATCATGGTCTATAAAAGACTTGTGTCGCTATAAATATTGGCACATTTAAATTTTTATGTCACTGCTGAATGCTTCTTCAACAACAGCAGTATGTCATTTCATACAGTAGCAACATGAAACTCTGTAGGGGGTGAGTGTTAGAATACTTTATGTTGTCTCCTCTTCATATCTTTTTCATGTTACCTACATGCTGAGTAGCAGCGTTCTGTTCAACCTGTCATAAGGAACTCAGTTGTTTAAATCAATATCTCAGTTGTCATAAACTTGATTTTGTCTTACACCATACCCTACTAGGACCTTTGCTTGTGAGATTTTTGGTTGACTGAGCTTCCCTATAATATGAAAAACATCTTTCATGTTTGACTATTTTTCTCTTTCCGAATCCAGAGCTCCATTATGAAATCTAAGTTTTTTCCCTAGGAAAGCTTTTATTTTTCTTCTTTATAGCTGGCCCTCTCTTTTCTAACATCACCACACCTGTGTCATATTATCCTGTAAACGCATATTGAGTGCAAATGTATTTTTCTCTTTGAGGGATATAAAGTAACATGTATCCAGAAATATGAATCTGTTTCTGCAGAGTCTATGCAATCAATCATCTCATGAATGAATGAAACTTTGGTACTGTTCCGGTGCTTTCAAATAGCTTCTTCATAATAATTCTAGATATTGATAAATTAGTATGCCATCAGCCTGTATGTATACGGATCCCTTATGTAACAAGGACATGTTTTATAAGTTTTACCCCCCAAAAATTTTAAATTCAACTAGAGAAGAGAATAGGTATGCATGGGTAAGTAAATTAGAATAGATGGATAATATGAACAAAAATCAGAAACAAATTCTCCAAGTAGTGAATGTGGTTCCTAAAAGATGTTGGTTCAAGGGACTTAAGGTTTTGCCTTCCAAAGATGAACCAGCTGTTTCTCACCTCTTTGAGTGACTAGAAGCATATGGTGAAACTCAATAATTTTAGTAATATAGCACCTTTCACTCAGGCATCTCCTAAGACTTAATATATGTTAAGCTCCTGCTAGACACCAACTCAATGGCACTTTTCAAAAAACAAGCCACGCTCAACGATCTAAATCTGAAGTAAGATTTTGGTGATGATAGGTCTGCCAAGTAATTTTGGCACTCCTTCTATTCATTAGCTATTCTCTGGGGGGAAAAGAAACTAAGTGCTGCATAAACCGGATCCTGGTGCTTGTATAACATCCCCCAATGTTACAACCATGTGTATAGCATACTCATATCACTACTAAAACTTCTGAAGCCTCCGTCTATATCTGGGTTTGAAAAAACAAAAAAGGAATCTTACCTTCAACCTCCACATTCAACCCAGTTTCCCATTTAGACACAATTACAGATTTTCTTGTCTTGTTCTTAACCAGCTTAACACTGCTGCTCCCCACTGTTGAAACTCTCTTTCTCCTTCTCCTCTTTCCAGACTATTGTTCTACCACAATCACCATCATCCTGGGAAGTCCACACTGTGCAATTACTCTATACTTTTTTCCATCCTTTTCATCTACCAAAGACAAAGTAGTGCTCATTTCTCAAGGACATCAGCACCTTCATTCATTTAACAACTGATTATTACAGGTCTACTATGAGAAGGCAAGAGAGAAAATGGTACTTATACTCCCTGCTATACTGGAGTTGGCTGTCTAGATGGTTCCTTCATCGACGTCTGTATTTCTCTTGGATTCAGCTAGGCATGCTTTTCACATGATTATCTCAGCCTATGAACATGCATGATCATAAAATCATATTTACTTTCTTAATGATGACAGTGACAAGTCTTGACTGTTTATAAAAATTACATGGATTTTTGAGCCTGTAACACAGGCACATAAATAAGAATTTGCTTGTACCTTCTGAAAACTGTATCTGTTAATAGATAATATGTTGCTCTGTCAATCTTTGGACTTTTTAAGTATTGCATCTCAGGATGAGATTGTAAATCAGTTTTTCAGTAACATATATACATAAGTTAGATGTGTTAATACTTTATTAACTGCTAAGATCTATCAGAATGGTGTGTGCATGCTGCTGAAACCATGTAAGTATCTGCCTGCAAACATTAAGGGCAATGAAGGAAAAGTTCAGGGCTCTAGAGAATTTGTGCAGGGCATCTGACCTTGTCGGGGAGGACAGGACCTGGTCCCTGCGAGTGTAAGCATGCAATGAGATTAGATTGGTTAGCAGGTCAGAAGCAAGCAAGAATGATGTAGCTAGAGACACCAGCACAAGAAAGGAAACTTGGAGTTTCTGCAAGAAGGCCAGTGAGACCTGAATGCAGAGAGCAATGGGAATGGTTTCAGGTGAGTTGAGAGAGGTGGGCAGGGGTCTGTTCATGTAGGAACTTAAGGACACTCTAAGATTTTGCTCTTTGTCATATTGGGTCACTGTTTTTCAGTCTCTGCTATCTCCTACCATCATTATCAAACACCTCAACATCCCTTTTGTTCTCAAGCCTTATGGTTCCTTAGCCTGACTCACTGCTCCTTCACAGTTGCTGCAGGTGTAACAGATAGCACAGAAAGTCTTCATCTCGGGGCAGAGCTCTGCAGAGAGTGCTAAGAAAGATGCAGAATAGAAAAGGCCTCACAGCATCGACTGCCAACATTTTTACAGGTAGATATGGGCATCAATTATAAGCCATGCTGAAATACTGATGTCATTCTATGCAAAGTTGATCATCAGAGGTTTTAAAATACAGTGGAGATATGATAAGTTCCATCTCTTAGAAAGATACCTTTGAGAGGTGATTTGGAGAATGGACTACAACTAGAGGGACTGGATACTGAGAGTTCAATTAGAAATAGGTTTCAATAGTTCAGATCAGACATGATGAAGAACTGAACTTGGAGACTGAGCTGACAAAAAGAGTGCCACATGGAAGAGATTTCTAGAGAGAAGGATCTGTAACATTTGGGGACCAAGTAAAGCCAAGGTGACTTATAAGAACTATAACTTGGCTGAGTGTGTTAATAATAAAGTCAATATCAGAAGTGATGATAACAAAAGCAAGGGCAAGTTTAGGGGTATGGATGCAGGTGAGGAAGAAGAAAGAATAATTTGTGTACTTTGGGATGGGTTGAGTTCAATATCTGTAATTAACAGAAAATCCAGGCTATCTTTAATTTCTCAATCTCCATCTCTTCTCATATTTCTTTAATATCTCATCAGTGACTCATTTTAATTCAAGGACTTAGCCAACTAAAGACTTCCAGATTTACATTTCTACTTTCAACTACTGTTTTGAGATTCCTGGTGCATGTCTATGCCACAGTGTTCTGGGGGATCTCAGATTCTACTTCCTTAGTTGGAGCACCTCAATTCCTCCCAAATCCATTTCCCCTTTAAAGAACCCTCTCTCAGTAGCCTCCTTTACCTAGTCCTCAGGGCTCAAAACCATGACATTATATTCTGTTCCTCCTCTGTCACCCCCTTCCAAATCACTGCTAGTTCAGAAGATCTTATTTCCATGACTTGCTTCACTTTGGTTCCCTTCATCCTCATTTCTGCTGCTGTTGCCTTCTTTTGTGCCTTGTGTCTCCATTGTCTTCCCTCCCTTCCATCTTTCCTACTTTCATTTGGTCCTACACATGAATACTTAGCCAGTTCGTCTAAAGCTCAGATCTCCTCAGATCTCTTCTAAGCAAATAACAGCAACAACAACCAACGAACCAAACAACAACAAAACCACACATGCACACACACATGCACACACACCCTTTTGATAATTCTATTTTGCTGAATAAAAGCATAGTCTTTCATGCTTTGGTTCCAACTTACTTTCACCCCTCTTCTTTCATCATATTATCTCCTGCACTCCCATTCAAAATAAACTACTTGCTGGTGTTCTCCCTTACTAAATTGTTAATAAGGAGCTCTGTTCACCTCTGTAACCTACTTGGTGTCTTGAATGCTGCTCAGAGCACAGCAGGCACTCAATAAGTGCATTTATATTTTGAACCAAGATAAAGACTAATGTGTCATAGAGGAGGGATAAGTTCAGTTATTTTTGGCAAAAAACCAAAACCAAAATCAGTTACTGTAGCAAAACAGAAATGAAAAAGGTATAAGATTTAGAATTTCTTTTTACAGATTCTTTAACATTTGTAAAATAGATTTTAAAAGATACTATTAGGATATGTGTTCCTCATCAGGTGAAGAAAAGGTTTTACCTTGAAGCCTCGGTTAAAATAAAGTGGAGCCCTTAGGTTCTAACTGTGCACTTTGCTTATAAACAGCTTTATAGGCTTGGACACATTTTTTTTTTTTTTTTTTTTTTGTAGGGAAACATGGGCAGCTAAAGGGAAGTATTACTCTGGAATGTATTGCTTGGGATGTTTCTTTTCTGTCATTCTTAATTTTCCTTTCTTTCTTTCTTTCTTTCTTTCTTTCTTTCTTTCTTTCTTTCTTTCTTTCTTTCTTTTCTTTCTTCTTCTCTCTTTCTCTTTCTCTCCCTCCCTCTCTCTCTTTCTCTTTCTTTCTTTCTTTCTTTCTTTCTTTCTTTCTTTCTTTCTTTCTTTCTTTCTTTCTTTCTTTCTTTCTTTCTTTCTTTTCTTCTCTTTCTCTTTCTCTTCTTTCCCTCCCCCTCTCTTTCTTTCTTTCTTTCTTTCTTTTTCTTTTTTTCTTTCTTTCTCTTTCTTTCTCTCTCCTCTTTCCCTCCCTTCCTTCCTTCCTTCCTTCCTTCCTTCCTTCCTTCCTTCCTTCCTTCCTTCCTTCCTTCCTTCCTTCCTTCCCTCTCTTTCTTTCCCTCTTTCTTTCCTTCTTTCTTTTCTTTTTTTTCTTTTCTTTCTTTCATGATACACAAAAGTCTACCCCTTTTCTTTTGTGAGAAAGTTAACGTTATTAATTAGATTGTGTCCAATATGTGTTTTGATCACTTTGAAAATGCATTTTGTATAATTAATCTTCTAAAAGTCCTCAGATATTCAAGTTAAACATATGGATAAGTAAAATACTAACTCCACAAACCTCAGTTTAGGACATTTTGTTTTAACTTTTCCCTCATGCAAAATTTTTCAGAGTTATATAATAAATAATAAAATAGCATGTTCCATACATTAACCTGTCTGTTTTTCACTTTGTGTTGGGTAAATATGCAAGTATAAAATCAGGCTAGGAACAATGGCAGAAACAAAAGCCAACGTTATTCTAAAAAATAGACACTCAGCCCCGTCTCTACTAAAAATGCAAAAAATTAGCTGGGTGTGGTGGCGGGCAACTGTAGTCCCAGCTACTCAGGAGGCCGAGGCAGGAGAATGGCGTGAACCCGGGAGGCCGAGCTTGCAGTGAGCCCCGATAACGCCACTGCACTCCAGCCTGGGCGATAGTGCAAGACTCTGTCTCAAAAAAAAAAAAAAAAAAGTAGATGATTGAGTTGATTCTAAATACTAGATTATGCTTAAAAAAAAAAAGTTTTATTGATTTTCCTAAATTCCATTGAGCAATATTTATTTATTTAGAGTACAGAAATATTGGGGCTGTTCATTTCACGGCTGCAGAAAAAATGACCCGAATAGCAGAGTGATTTGTCTAATATCCCCTAGTTATCTAGTAATGCTGCCCATTTTAGATCACTTGGAATGCTTAGGTTTTTACTTTCTTCTGTGGGCCAGTGGGATGGTTGGTAATGGAGGCCAAGGCTGTATAACAATTGCCATCAGAACTTGTGCTCTCTCTCCCTGAAGCTTCAGAAAACTACCTTTCATACATTATATATCTCAGATTATATTTAAAAACAAAAGCTTGGCTGAATGAAGAAATGCAAGTCTAGAGATCCTTTGCTTTTTTCTATCTCTTGAGGGTAACCAAATTTTCTCAGTAATCTTATGAACAGTCATGTTTTTCATGGTTTTTAAGAATCAGTCTAAAAAGTATGATGGAATTCTCATATGGTCAAAGCCTATATATCAACATAGCAAAAGACTCTTTCAAGAAATCGCTTCTTAATAATATTGTATACTTGCTTAGGAAAATAAATTAATCATACATGCTGGCTATTTAATATTGTAATTAGGTTTATATATAGACACATCATCGATGTGACACTAACACTTATTGGTAATGAATACATCATTAATGATCATTGATACTGTGAGGATCTGGCTTCCTTCTTATTAATGCTTTATTGTGGAAAGGTAGAAAGTTCATTAGATGATGTATATGTGTATATTCATATATATTTTAAAGCTAAGCTAAATGTCTCTACATTTTCTTTCTTAGCTGTTTTCTTCTTAGCTGAGCACATAATAATGCTCTTTTATAGATTAGACAGAATAAAGAATGGCATTAGAGGGAGCAACTGCACAGAAGAAAGGAGACTTGGGGTCATGTGAGGGAAGAGAGGCATGGGGCAGTCAGGGGAGAGGTCAGTGGATATGCGTAGGAGAGACCTGAGGGTGACCCGAGGGGTGTTTGAGGTCATTACCTCACCAGTTACCTCTCATCGCTTCTTCAGTATCATTACACAAAATTCAAAATTAAGTAGCAGCAAAGGTCAAACAGGAATCGAGCAGGATGCTGTTTTCTTTCCATTACAGTAAGATCTTCTTTCCTTCACTCAGCCCTTTATTGCTTTTCTTGCTCTTTCCCTTTTCAGCTCTGTTTCATCTTTCCACTGCTCGCAGCTATTGTTTATATTGTTTGTGTTATCTGTGGAGTGGAAACAATAACTCTGATTTAAGAACTAGAGCCCTGGCCATATACAAATGAGCACAGAAGTGGTTATATTCATGGTTTCAAGGGCAATTAATCTGGCAAGCAAGCACCCATAGAATAGAGTTCCAAAAAGAAAAAAGCAAAGCGAAGCAAGGGAAAAACAGAATAAACACACTCTGTACCAATAACTTCTCTAACTCCAGGGATGTTTTACTAAATAGACAAATCCTTTAAAATTAGACTTAAACCTCATTCCATTCTGATTAATTTGGAAAAAAAAAACAAAACACTGCTTTTACAGAAATTTTTCTCCAACTGATTATCTGTGTACAAAATTCAAAAGTACATATTAAATTGTTCAGGACCATGAGAATTGGGAGTCAGGAGAAGAGGGAGCTTGTATTCTATTTTGCTATGCTGTTTAGTTTTAATGCCAAATTGTTTTATGAAAATTACACTCTCCTGAATCATTCATGTGGTATCTATTTGGTTGTAGGTCACACTGTTTTACATTATTTTCATTTTTGAATAAATCAGGGTTTTTTTCAGTGGTTTACTAGTCTGTCTTAAGGAGGAATTGTTCTAAATATACCTGAAAGGTTCATAGGAATATCACTTTTCATGTGTGAGATATTTATTTGTGTTACTTTGCATGGATATAGCAATGATTTGAATGGGCAAATGAGGAGATTTGTTAAAGCATCCATCTCTGGTGAGTATGGTAATGAATGTTTTCTTAAGTATCTTTTTTCCCTTAGTAAATATAGATTTCCATGAAGAAACTCAGTGGATATTAGCCATTATCATAAATTTTGAGTATAATTATTTCTTGCCATTTTCCCCCAAACTATATTCTGATTGTTAAATTCTCTTTTTCCAAAAGTGTTTATAAAGATAGAATCTTCTCAAATCTACAAAGGCAAATATATCTTTTCCTTCAAACATAAGAACAAAGGAGACCAACTAAAGAGTCTGAAAGAATAGAAAATGAACCTTAAAATTAATCTAGAAGCAGGAGATATATCAAATGTTTCCAATTTATCTTGGAATTTGACATATGGCCTATTTACAATAAAAGATAATTGGGGTCAAACCCAATGGCCTTGCGGATTCTTTTGACCACCCACCTTGCTTAGTGTAGACTTCATGAGTCTCAGAGAGCAGGTGCTGTGGATGGGCACCTAGCATCAAACACATAGTTTTAAATTATTTTCTGCAAGGCATATCAATGCTTTGAAAAATTGCTATATTTCTTAGCTCAAGCACTATGAGAGTTTTACACAACTATGACTAGAATAATTCCCCCCCAATTGTTTCAACATACTACTTGAATTTAAATATATTCATTAGACAGAACCTTTGACAGAGTACTTGTGTAAATTTGGAGATTTTGTAAGATATTAGAGTAAACTGCAATGTAGAATTATGATAACAATGTTTTTCTAATCTCCTTTATTTTAAAGTTGCTACTAGATAAATAAGTACTTTTTGTTTATTTGTTTTGAGACAGAGTTTTACTCTGCCACCTAGACTGGAGTGCAATGCCGCAATCTCAACTCACTACAACCTCTGCCTTCCAGGTTCAAGTGATTCTCCTGTCTCGGCCTCCCGAGTAGCTGGGATTACAGGCATGCACCACCACACCCAGCTAATTTTTGTATTTTTAGTAGAGATGGGGTTTCATCATGTTGCCCAGGCTGGTCTTGAACTGCTGACCTCAGGTGATCTGCCCACCTTAGCCTCCCAAAGTGCTGGGATTACAGGCATCAACCACCTCACCCAGCCATAAGTGCTTATTTTTGCCAGCCTCTTTTTAGTGAAAAATTTCCTCAGGTACCAAGTCCTGCATGTTGCTTTTCCATAACACAAAGTACAAACAACAAAATCTAGCCCCACCTTTTTCTTAAGTAGGATATTCAGAAAGCAATGGGAAAGTCTACTTTCCCTGCAACTTTTACAAATCAGAGAGATAGGCATATTCTCATAGATGTAGCTGAAAAGGTGTACAAGTCAAGGTAGATGTGTGTGTGTGTGTCTGAAGAGCGGGGGCAGGGTGGTAGATATAATTATATAATTATCTTTCTTACTAGAACTACCAGTTGCTAAGGCAAGGACTCCAAAGGTTATTTAGGGGTGGGGAACATTCGCTTCATTAGAAGCTCTGCCCTTTCTAAACAGCACCAGTGGAATAACCTTTTGTTGTGATGATGCTACAGTTCCCATTTGCACAAGAGTTTTTCCCTTGAGCCAGCCTCAATGAGAACAGCTCTGTCCATCCTATTGAGCTCTGTGAACCCTTGAGGCCTTGACATTTTCTGGATAGAGATGTGAAAATTTCAGGTGAGTCTGTCTTGAATATAGGATCTGAAGGAATAGATCAGAACACAAACTATCTCTGATGATTGTATCAGTTTATTTTCCTTTAAATTTCAGTTTATTGGTTTCAAGCTTAATAATCTTCAATGCAGTATAATTTTTACTGAATGTGGATGAAAATTAAACTCAATGGTAAAACTGAACTACAACCATCCTTTTCTTCCTGTTTACATTTTTTATTCAATTAACAAGTATGAAATGAATGTCTACTAATAGGATGGAAAAACAGGTGGCATGTAAGCTGCCACATCCTCCTCCCGAGGACACAGCAGACATCACCAGCCAACCATCGGCAATCTCTCTTGATGGAGTCTAGTCATTAACTCATAATCTTTCTCAGTGTACTTCCCCAGGCAGACACTGCCACTAATGTGGAGAAGGGAAATAAGACCTATTTGTCATTCCTAATCTGTTACTTACCCAGCACTGTGTTAGGCAATGTAGGGAAACAGGAGTATAAAACATCATTCCTGGCCGGGTGCGGTGGCTCATGCCTGTAACCCCAGCACTTTGGGAGGCCAAGGCGGGCAGATCACGAGGTCAGGAGTTTGACACCAGCCTGACTAACATGGTGAAACCCCATCTCTACTAAAAATACAAAAATTAGCCCAGTGTGGTGGCACGTACCTGTATCCCAGCTACTTAGGAGGCTGAGGCAGGAGAATCGCTTGAACCCAGGAGGCAGAGGTTGCAGTGAGCCAAGATCACGCCACTGCACTCCAGCCTGGGTGACAGAGTGAGACTCCATCTCAAAAACAAACAAACAAAGAAACATCATAATTCCTTAAAGAGCTTATAATGTGTTTAACTGAAAACAAAAACAGATGAAACAATTAGCAGCATAAGGCTTCAAAATTAAATTAAAAATAAATTGTAATTAGAAGAGAGAAATTTTAATCATCTGGCATATCTTCAAACAAACCACAGCAATAATGTTTTGTTTATTCTTATATAGTAGTTCCAAATTGTATCTGTTCTTTAATTTATCAACACTGCCTGGCATGTGTATAGCGCTTGGAGAACATCTCTGCATCCTTGAACACAATTTCTTACATGTTTTCAAGATGATTTTGTTTTCTAGGTTTCTCTCCATGAGCTTCATTTCAGGATTAACTAAGCTAAGGATCAGGACATAGACGCCTAATCAAAAGTTACAATGTGTTAATAAATTTCAAGAACTCCACTTATTTATGTTCAGAGATGTCACTGAAGGAAAATGAAAAGCTGAACTTGTAATAAAATCTCCTTAAATCAGATTAATTTGGAATTTATGCTAATTTGATCAGGGTCTGGGCACATGGTTACCAATATGTTAAGTATTTGACAGGACTTAGAAAAAAAAGGTTAGTGCTGCAAATAAAGTTATAAGATAAACTCCTTAACTATTTAAGAGAACAAACTGTTTTTAACAGCAGTTTTAGAAGCATCTACTTTACTTTTAACAGTGTAATTACATGTAATCAGAGATTTGCTTTTTGAATACTTTTTTAGTATAGTAATTATAAACCCTCTTACTCATTGGTAAACTATGACTTTTTCTAGGCCTTGTTTCTTGTTTCTTGACCTCATTAGACTTCCATTATGTACTTAGAAATAACATCACATTTGATTTAAAAATTTATAATTCAGATTTATACAATTTTTTTGACTTCTCCTTATATGGTGAGATACCATTTTGCTATTTGGGTGTTGGACCGGTTTTCTTTAAAAATCATTTTCCTATTATGCTTTAAGTGCCAAAAAGAGGCAGTGCGTCTTATGGCTTCTTTGGAACCTGCCCTAATATTCTGACTGACCTTGCCTATATACTGATTTCGCCTGGCTGCCAGGTGTCTTGTCTTATTTAGATATTTAAATGGCATTTATGGCCCTAACTCCTCTTCCTCTATATACCTTCAGGAGTGAGGTAATAGTAAAACATGAACTTGGAAGTCAATCAGACTTGAGCCCAAATCTCAGGTTGGCCACTTGCTAAATAGTCATATAAATGTAGGAACTGCACTTATTATCATATCTATGAAATGAGGATGATTTTCTGCATCCCAGAGAATTATCAAGTCAAGATTTCATGCAGTAATTTTCCCAAAAACTTTGAATCATTGGATTCTCTCCCTTGATAATTTAAACTTAGAACACAGAGTGGCTAAAACATCTCAATGTAGCCTCTTGAATCATTTGGTCGATTTGTGAGAAGCACCATCTTTACTCACCTAGCTGGCTTCCCAGATTCCTTATATTCTAATCATTAAAGAAATGGCAATGTATTTAAGCTGCAGGTCTAGACTATATGTTACATCCCAGTGCTGCCAGGCTTCATCATTTACAGCTTAGTTAAAAGGTCATGCCATCTTTCTAAAAAGCCGTCTTTTTCTGGATGACAGTGTAAATGACAAGATGGTGGGCGTCACAGGGATCAGCCCATTGCCACACTACATATCAAGGGAGTGTGTAAGGGATTCAGTAATTCATGTAGAAAAATGACAAGGGAAGTGACATAAATCTAAAATAATTGATGTGACGATTAGGATAAATCACTGCTTAAAATAATAGAAGAGGTCCAAGGGCATCGATCCAACACATCATCTCTGTGATTGTTTCCTTGTTTGCAAGATGAGGATAATACCTACGTCACAGCATTCTTGTTGACAAACCAACACAGTGTTTAGCATAAAGTTAAGACTCACTAAATATTAATTTCTTTTCTCTTATTTTCCCTACCACTTTATATCAAACTATGTCCAAGAAGGAGATGCAGGAGTCATGGGAAATAACATTTTGAAATGTTAGCATTTTTCTGTAATGTTATAATGTAGGCTTGTAGAAAAACAAAGAAAAAATTATTACTATTTGGAACTTAAAATAGTTTTCCTTTCTAGTCTCATATACAAAACTCAGGAGTTGAAACAGATGATCAACTGCAAAATTATATTCTAAGATGCACGTTCATACTGTTAGCAATTAGGCATCTAGAATCTAACAGAGTGGAAAGTTAGAGTCAGACAGATCAGTATTTAAATCTTTAGTATGAATGTCTTTGAATTCTGATTTCAAATTCCTCTTTCACTTCCTAGCTGAGTGAGCCTCCCAATTGTCTTTGAGTCTCTTGAGTCCTTGTGTGAATATTGGGGTAATGTCCTGCCTTATAAGGTTGCTATTAAAAGTAAATGAAAAAGTATATGTAAACTAACTAGAGCACCACTGTCCAGAATAGAACTCTCTTAGATGGTGTAAATGTTCTGTCTGCACTGTCCAATATGGTAGAAGCTAGCCACATATGCTTAATAAGCACTTTAAATGTTGCTAGTGCAACTGAGAAAACTGTTTAACTTTGTTTCATTTAAATTTAAAGTACTAGTTTTTCAGCAACATGCTCCTCAGTCTCCCTTTTGTAGTTCATTGGTATCTCATTTTTACTTATGGATATAAAGTTCTAAGTCTTAAAAATTGAACATAAAGTGAAATAGAAGTCATAAATTTTTTCCCATCTGATCTCTGATTCCCTTCCACCTCCTTACATACAGCAGGAGCCTACAGGAGTGTATGGGGCTGAAGAGGCTGGTTAAGGAGGGAGTGTCCAGGGGAGAAAATGAACTTAACCTTAGGCAGGTCATACAAGCACATTAATCCAAAGTGGCAAGTGAGAGTCAGTCCAGAAATGAATCCAGTGGTTCAAGTCAGGGACATTTGGGATGAACACAGGGCCCAACCAGAGGGCTTTTTATATGTAAGCAGCAAGTTATGGTCAGCTGTTCTCAGCTGTGACATTCACTGATTTGGGGACCCAGTAGTAGACCCCAGTATAAGCCCAAAACTGAACAATACCTTGAACAGCAAGAGCCCAGAAAATGGAAATTCTTTGTCCAAAGTCAGCCAGTGGTTACTGGCAGATTGGGAGTTACTATTTCACTCAAACTAACCAGTCATTAGGACAAACATAGAAAACCAGTTTTTGCTGATGATAAACATTTTCGCAAAGGAGGATCATTCCAAGGAGCAATACAAAAGCGGGGACATCAACATATAACAAAATGAAGTTCTTTCTGGGTAATTGCAGAAATTGTAGTCATACAATGACTCAAACTTCACTGATCCAAAAATCTAATTCTCATAATCCTGTCAGTGGTATCACTTTACATTGCCAGTGAAAAATGTAATAGCAAGGAGTAATAGTCAGATATAAAATTATTAAGACTGCATTGCCTTTACAAAAAGCATTAGAAAGCATTTACTGGCATGTTACAAAGTATCATAAATAATTAAAATACATCTACTTATTAAAATATCAGGACAGTGATGTTATAGCCTCCCTGTTATTTCCTCATGCTCATTTGTAAAATTCAATAACTTCCAGAAGTTAATTGTCATTAGTGCAAAGTGGAAAAACATATGTGATTAATGAGTTGAAGAAAGAGAAAATGGAGCATCTACTGTACATTTTCCTAAAAGATAGGAATAGCAATTAATATCTTCATTAGGGAAAAACAACTCAAAAATGAATCAAGGTTTTGCTAACCTTTTGAAGACAATTGTTTAAGTTTTACTTATGAATAAATTACAGTTGTATTCAACTTTGAAATGTTTGTTAAATATAAGTCTGTACTGTGAGAAGACATCAATATAAAATGCAAACATCAGAATTCAAATACATTTTCACTTGTTTTATGTTAATTTAATCAATACAGAACATGTAATCCAACTTTGATAAATTATGTACCAAGAAATGATGATGAATTTGTGAATTATTTTTCCAATTGTGAACAATATCCGGCATTTGATTTTGAGCATGCATGGACATGTTAAACACCTACATAGTTGAAGCGTCATGCACACACATATAGAATTTTGGATTGAAAGAGACTGCTAGTATCACTCTGGTCAGCTTTTAAATTTTCCTGTTAGGGCCTAGATCATGTTTCTTCAAACTTTATGTGCATATAAATCACCTGGAGATCTTGTTAACATGCCGATTTTCATTCTGCATTTCTAACAAGCTCTCAAGTGACACAAAACGCTGCTGTTGGAAGAACCATACGTTGAAGAGCAAGAGCCTAGAGAACGCAAATATTCATCCAAAGTCACACAAGTAGTTAGAAAAATGAGGATCAGTACTTCTGCCCCTCCCCATGTACCCCCCATTCCTTAGCCTTCTTTTATAAAGTAGCTATGGCACAATGGTTGACAGTATAAACTTGTAAGTAGCCTAGGTTCAGATCCCACCTTGAACACCTGCCTTACCTGCTGTGGCCTTGGACAAGTCACACAACCTTTCTTTTCTCTAAGTTTCTTCTTTTCTTTAGCGAAGAAAATAATAGTGGAACTCCTCTCATTAGGTGGCATAAGAACCAAATAGTTTATGTAAGGTAATTAGATGAATGCTAGCATGTAATGACATTTAATAAATATTAGCTTTCATCATTATGGCCATGACCACCTTCCCATTCTTTCCACTTTATAGCGGTACTTCAATCTAGCAACCTATGTTTGCTTGCAGCCTATGTTTGATGTTTGTTTTCTTAATACACAAGATCAGAAGCATGGCTAACAATTTGAATTATTTTTGGCCCAGGAGATTGCTTTGATGTCGCATTGTTATTTTAGTGGGACAATGTTTGGGGTATTAGGAAATTGTTTCAAATGATTAAGAACTGACTCTGGTGAATGTAAAAGTTGGCTAGTATTTCTATAAAGTCACTCCCTCTGAGTCCCTGCTGGTAACTACCCTTTTTGACTGGTATAGAGGCCTTTTTCAAACTTTCTCTAGAGGTAGTGATTGTATTAAGAAGGAATTTGACTGTCTATAAACTAGAAACAGGTGAGATGTCAATCAATCTATAAAAACTTTTATCTGTTGCTACAAATGCTAAACTTGAAAGCAAGATTTGTTATAAGTAAACCAAAGCAAAGAAATGACTATGTAAAGGTGTCATAGAGAAAGTTTTGGCTAATCAGTTTTGTTTTGTTTTTTAAGATTATATGAATTGGATTTAGGTTCAGCCCTCCTGGGTTCCTCTGAGTGGTGAGGAAATTAAGGGGGCACCACACCGTTTTACATTGTTTCCTGATGGGAGTGTTGTCCAACAACTTAATTGCTCCTATTTTGCTTCCCCCACCACCACCTAATTTTTATCCATGTCCTTAATTGCTCCTGCCATTGGCACCATATGTGTCAGCCCACAAGACACAATGTCAGTATCGTGATGCTGCAAGATGATCCTCACTCCAGGTGGTTTCATGGAAAGATGAACAAAGGTGAATGAGTAAGTAATTTATTTTTTAAAAAACAGAATGTCAATTTACTAATGGACAATTAGAACTATAACTGTCACACAGACTAAAATGTGCCAGTAAGAATTGTATCAATGACAGTTATCATTGTTATTGTAACTTACAGAATTTCTTAAAGTTGGAGTGTAGGTTGCTGTACAAGGAAAGCCAAATTTTATCCAAAGAGTGCTCAATGAGTAAAGAATCAAAACATGGGGAATTTCATAATGTGAATTTTAATAAGATCAGGCTAGCAGAGCCTGCCATAGCCATCTGCAAATGAGGTAAGCCTGTTATGATTTTAGAATAGCATATTATTATGCACCTAAAAGTTAAGGGATTGTTATTTAATCACATTAGGTCAAAGATAACCGAAATTTCATACATCAGGGACTATAGTAATAATATTTTAGGATATCTGGTTATTTATTCAGGAGTTATGTAGTTGTTGAATCACGGAGACATTAAAGACTAAAATTAATACCTTGAATCATACTTTAGAACAGTCAGGCAACATGAGGTGCAAAGCACTGAGTCTATTCTCAAATCATATTTGATGACATATCTTTGGAAAAAAGATGTTTATTTCACTTTATGTGTTGAAAGCAGATACATTATTAACACTTTTCCTTGACTATTTTAGTGCCTGCATCTCTATTTTGTAACTTTAACTAAATCAACAAATTCTTATTGATTTTATAACATAATTCAGAATCTAAACAAATATTTATTAAAATTAACTTCATATTTACACTAACATTTTATTATGTACCTGAAAGACCACATGCAAACATATATTAGTAATTTGAATCCATTTTTGAAAATAATGTAGATTTGACTATATTTAAATAGCTAGCATTTTATTTATGATATTGCTAATGTCTTATTTTCCTAGGCTTTGTGCAACATTAATAAATGCTGAGAAGGTTGAGGTTGTATTATTGAAAACAGATGTAACTTTTTTGAAATGGTTATGGGGAGCAAAATGTCTCTCCAGTAAAATACACACACAGACAGACACACATCCAATTTTTCTGAATGGTTCAAAGGTAAGAAGAAAGGGTAACAGGGAAGTAAGCAAAAGTTGGTAAAATGATTTTGAGTGATATCATGTTATTTAAAACAAACTGCCAAATTTGTGTCAACAAGTAAGGTGTCAGTATATTAATAAAGCAGTACAGCTGGGCACACTGGCACACACCTGTAATCTTAGCACTTTGGGAGGCTGAGGCAGGCAGACCACTTGAGCCTATGATTTCAAGAGAAGCCTGCCCAACATGGTGAAACCCCGTGTATACAAAAAAATACAAACATTAGCCAAGAGTGGTGGTACACAACTGTAGTCTCAGCTACTCTGGAGCCTGAGAGATGGGAGGACGGCTTGAGCCCCAGAGGTTGAGGCTGCAGTGAGCTGTGGTTGGCCACTGCACTGTGGCCTGGGAGACAGTGAGACCCTGTCTCAAAAAAAAAAAAAAAAAAAAAAAAAAAGAAGGCAAAAAGCAGTACAATTGACTCCAGGTCCATGCGTTTGTTCATGCCTCATCCACCAACATATGTACCAGGCTCTCTCCAGAGATTATGAAACTTGGTCCCTGCTGTTGACAAGTACATAGTCAAGACAGGAAGGTGGTTTAATCCTGTCAACAATAAACATTTATTCAGGACATCAGTCTTAGCTTCTTCTTATACTGTGATGTCATTTGATTAGTCCTCCATTCAACTTAGTTTCCTGTTCGCTATAGTGCTAACATTTTGTTTTAATGCTTTGCATTTCTTCACTACATTAATCACTTCTCATAAAATTTCTCCAAACGTATTTCCTGATAGGTAATTATCTTCTTAGTTTTACTCTTCCATGTTTCCTAGTTGTTCTCTTTTGGACAACAGAAGAGAGCTTGTGCAGAAAAACTCCCCCTTATAATAAACATTAGATCTCATGAGACTTACTATCATGAGAACAGTACAGGAAAGACTTGCCCCCATGATTCAGTTACCTCCCACGGGGTCCCTCCCACAACACATGATAATTCAAGATGAGATTTGGGTCGGGACACAGCCAAACCATATCATGAATTAATACCAACAAAAAACTATCAAAAGGGAGAGAGGGAGAGAGAGAGAGATTGAGATTATTTTGGCCATTGTTTCAGAGTAGAATTTTAAGATAAAAATGTCTATAAAAATTTTTTAATCAAGTTTTGTTGTATAAATGAATGTATCTTTCTCTCAATAAAATGGAATTAAGGAGCTACATTAATCTTTGAGACTGTGCAGCTGGATTTTTTTTTTTTTTTTTTTGGATGAGAACAATGTGCTAAGACTGGTCATATGGGGAGAGAAAGAATCTGATTGTATTCAGGAAATTTGCACTGTGATGTTATCTGTGTGAACTAAGATTTACTTCCTGACTCTTTCCCAGACATGATAAATTATAGATGCCATTAGTAGTTCAGAGAATGGCACTTGAGTTTTGTTTCCTTTTTTTTTTTTTCCGAATGTTGGAGTCCTTCAGGATAAATGCTGCTAAACAACTAATTATGATGTTTAGCAGAATGCTAGACCTCTGGTGCACATCACTGTTATCTATGTACTTGAAAAAATACAAGATTACAGGCAGGGCCTCAAACCTGACTACTGAATCAATTTCTGCCAATGAGACCAGCATGAGTTCATTTGCAGTGAGTTCTGTAAGTAATGAGAACCCTGAGTCTGTATGCCTTCCCCTGTAGTGACCTCAGGGACAGAGAATTCTGGCTATGTGCTCTGTTTTTCACAGTAGGAAAAGCAGATCCAGAACTGAGAAGTCTGGATCCATAGGAGTGCTGAGGTTGCCTTTGCTGATGGTAAAAATAGAAAACGAAGGCACACAATGAAATACTGAAGAATGCCTTCACTGGTGAATCTCAGAGGAGAAAGAAAGTTTGCTGGGGACAAAAGACAAAGAAAGGTAACCAAGAAAAGGGAGCCAGGAGAGTGGTGTTCATCAGGATTGATGCTGCAGAAGGATGGCCACTGAGAAAAGGCAGGTGGAGTTACTGATCAGGAGGTTATCAGAGATGTTCTGGAGAGGAAATAGTATTGGAGGTGTAAGTAATTGCAAAGGTCTAAGGCCACACTTCTCAGCCCGGGCTGTGCCTCAGTCCTTTTTGGAGATTAAAAAACACGGAATTTCCAATCTCTATCCCCCATGTTCTGGGCTGGGATTTCCAGAGAAGAGGCCTGAACATTTGTCGTCTGAAATTTTTAAAGCTACATGAGGGATTTGGTGGTAAAGTTAGGGCCAGGAACTCGGGAGGAAGAGAGTAGAAGTAGAAATACAGACCTCTCTGAAAAATGGCAGTAGGAAGAAAAAAGCAGATTTGAGAAAGAGCTAATGGGAAACTGAGTGAAAAGAAACTTCTTGTGTTTTTGTGTTTTCTCTGGAAGAAATTGAGCATGCTTCAAGGGAAGAGATGCTTAAAAACAACAGGTTAAAGCAGCAAAGTAAGAAATGGTAATTGAAGTAAGAGTCTTGAGAAAATAGCATCAACACCTAGCTTGGGGAATTTTAGATCAACACACATCAGTTCTTATTTTATTGCTAAAATGAGTTGAGGGTAGCCCTTAAGAGTCAGGAAAGTAATTGATTCATATCTGTGACTATGTAGGGTGCAGTTGTTCAAATGCTGCTTTTCAATGTGAACTCTTGAGCCCACATCCCAACATAGAGAATGATAGATCAATATGAGGCCTGCACAATCTGAAAGGGACTTGAATTGATGATCCGGGGAATGATGAATCCAGGGTGAATGAGAAGTACAGGAAAGCCCGAGTAAAGTAATCACATGCTGGTAGTTTCCATAGGTTCGTGGAAATAGTTATGTGGGAGAGTTAAGCTTCTGCAAACTTTCAGGTCTATTAACAAGTTATAAAGCTTCTATGATTCTTCACAAAGATGGCTATTGACTCTGAACAATGATTTTTTTCATCACATATGAGTGCTGAACAGTACTTATTTATGCTCTCAAAACAGTTACTTTTTGCCTGTAAAATAATTGATTTTTCATTTTAGTAGAGTTCCTTTCTCCTGCATTAAACTTCATAAGATGTGTGTGTGTGTTGGGGTGGGGGTGGGGTGGTGGTGCTACGCATTCAGCATGTGTTGCAAGTCAATCATTAAAGCTCTTGCAAACACACCTTATAGCTGCCAGCTGGCACATTCTCAGTGAATGGTTCTTTGGCTATATATGTTTAAGCTGGTGACAGTGAATACAAACAATGGTGTCTAGGTGCAGCAAACACAAACTTTCAAAGAAAATACCTATTAAACAAATGATTTCTAAAAGCTGGGACAATGTGGCTCCTTGCTCACATCTACTCTTTTCCTCTTAGAGGAGGGTGGGCAGTAATTGTGCACACCTCCACTTGTATTCTATCAAGAAGCTCTATTAAGGGATTGAGAAATGCAGGTGAGGTTGTTGAAACTGATGATGTTATTCTGCTCCGTTAGAATTAGGCCTATGCAGTCAATTTTGTTAGTTTCTCTCTCCTTCAGCAGCTGCATTTCCTATGACATAGTTAAAATTGACTGGGCCCTTGAAAAATACGTAAAATAGACGTGTAATTCACTGTAAACCATAGTTGGTAACCGTACGGTCTTCGCAAACCGAGGCTCCAGGAGGGAGATTTCACAGAATTTCTCCCTACTGCCTATGATCCCTGGAGAGAATGAAGTAAGGCTGGTTACCAGTGTGTTTTGTGACAGTGGCTTTCTGTTTAAACTTGAGCAGGCAGATCAGCTTATAGTAAGATACAGTGGTTTGTGGTTATTTTAGATGTTACTCTTTTTATATTTTTATGGGTAAATAGTAGGTGTATATATTTATCGTGTACATATTTTGATACAGGCACACTATAATAATCCTGTCACATAAATAGGGTATCCATCACATCAAGCATTATTTCTTTGTGTTACAAACATGTCAATTATACTCTTTTCGTTATTTTTAAATGTGAGACGTTAGTCTGGTAAGAAGTGGCTGATTACCACAACTTTTAAATACTTTATTGCTAACTTCTAATTAATTTTTATAATTTCACTTATTTATGCCATGTATTTTTCACATCAATAAATTGAATACCCTCTGTTGTGCACCAGGCACCCACTGAAGCATTGAACTAACAGAAATGAATAAGACAGATGCTGACTGCTAGGAAATCACAGCCTAGTAGGGGAAGTGGACTTGTAAATGGCATCAGATTAATAATTTGTACCTTAAATTCTTTTTTATATTCACATTTGAATGGACGCTCATGCTTTCTCTGCTGGTGTGACCATTTAAGATTGGGTTGCTAGTCTCCAGGAATCAATCAGCAAGCACAATCATTTTAACTCTTTGAAAGTAAAGTGCTTTTAGCTGTGAAGTCATTAATAAGCTCCACCCTCGCCCCCAAGCCAGATAAGAACCTTGGGCCAGCAGGGCCCATTCCTCTCTCTTAAGATGTTACCGCGTTCTGTTTTACCATTATTTCAGGGCTTTCCCTGTGACAAATCATTTCAGTTCAAATTGAAGAGGGTTCATTTTGTCATAAAGCTCATAGTAGGAGGAGCTCTCAGATTAAAAATCAAACAATAACAGATGAGCCCCACAAATATCCAGGGTGAAGAAGAAATGCTTCAGGAGGAGAATGTATCAGGAGTCCGGGATTTCCTTCAACAGCAAAAGTGGCTTTTGGAGATTACAATGCCCTTTGCACTACTGCCAAAGGTAAGCAAACGTGCCCAGAGGAATAGCTAAGGAAACGTCTGCCAGGTCTCAGCAGGTTGCCTGGTGACTACACCCCGGTGCTGTAAATCTCGGCCTTGGGTGACATGGTGCACGCCCTCGTGCGCAGCACTCTCAGGTGAGGAAGTACTTGGTGTCTTCAGAGGCGTAAGCCAGGGAAGCTCACTGACCTGGTGATCCTGTTCACATGCTCGAGCAAGAACTCAAATATGCCAAAAAGCAAATACTGTTCTCACTTTTAATTTCATTTCTCGTGGGTGAAATGGGCTCCAACCTAGGCTGTCCTTTCAAGAGCTGCTTGAGTGGCTCTGGCAGTGTCTGGGGATTTCAGAGAATGTAAAACAGATCCCCACAGCATCATAGATATAAAATTCATGGAATGACTTGAAACATATTTTATAAGTACCTAAATAGGTCTTCCATTTAGCAAATAACATTGTTAAAATATGTTTGATATGGGTGTTCAGGTGGGGAGGGAAGGGAGAAAAGAAACAAAAGACCATCGGTCATAAAAAGAAAGCCAGGTCAACCTTGTGAAGTCTCAAGACATCCTCACAAGAGATAAGGGCTCTTCTTTGAATTTTAATAGAAATTTAAAGGAAAGTAGTAGGTAACTGTCATTGAAGTTACTTAAATGAACTTTAAAGTCAGCCAAATAACTTCTGTGAACAACCACAAAGAACTCTTTTGCAACCAAAACGAAGTTGTGCGATATCTGCCTTACTGTTATCTGAAATGACATTACTAGAAGGAAAATCCCTATTTTCCGCTCAGATTGGTTTGCATTGCTGCTGGCTGAGACTAAGTGGTGTCAAATGTGGTTTGGGTCCATCTTTCAACTCTGTTCAATGAAGCTTATGGATTGGTATATCAATGAAATAGATGAAGTCTAGGATTTTTGTAGTAAAGGATTTGTTTCATTTGCTGCATATTCATTTATGTAGTGCATAATTAACTACTAAGTGCAAAGTACTGAGCTATGTGAATGGGTTAAGATGAAAAATATCACAGTCCTTGATCTTAAGCCACCTTGTATCAAGTCAGCAGAAAGAGAACCTACCTGGACAGTTGCTGAGGAAACCAAGTGGTATGGACAAAGTATTTAAGAGTGGGACGAAGTTGGAAGAGCTCATTCTCTAATGACTTAAATTTTGTCCGTAAAATTATTTACTGAGAATAAGGTGGAAATGGTTGTGTGTTTGAGAAATACTGCAAAATTTGGAAAGGCCACAGTGAAAAAGTGTTAGGGTGATTATGAACAAGGAACCTCAAATGTCTAGTGGTCCCATCAGCAGATAGCACAAATTTATTTGGGACTAGTCTGAACCATCTTCATAAATTACCATGTGGCAAATAATAAGGATGGGTAACACACAATAGAAAATCTTGTGAGCTGGAGGCCATTGAGGCTGTTTGTTAAGATACCACTGTTTTCTAAAGAGAAGATAGCTCAGGAGGTATGGACTGTGAAATAATTCGTCACCATGCAAACGGCATGAAAGAGGTAAAAATCAGAGGGAAAAACTGTCATTAGTAGTGAGTCAGTGTAACACAGATGAGGAGAATAATCTAGTTTTTTAATGTACCACCGAGGCAGTATAGTGTAGCAGAATTGCTGGGTCTTGTTGTAATGCTGAGTTTAACCTTTAGAGGAACTTCCAACCTGTTTTCCAAAGTATCTGCAACATTTGACATTCCCACTAGCCGTGTATGAGGACTCTAATTTCACCAGATTCTCATTAATGCTTTTTTAAAAAAATAGACTTTGTTTTTCAGACCACTTTTAGGTTCACAACAAAACTGAGGGGATGGTTGGAGACATACCATACATCTCCTTCTCCCACACATAGCACAGCCTCCTTGCTTATTAACATCCCCCACCAGAATGGTTCATTTGTTACAATCAATGAACCTGTATTGGCACATATTATCACCCGAAGTCCATAGTTTATATTAATTAGGGTGTACTGTTGGTGCTGCACATCTATGGATTTACACAAATGTATAATTTATCCACCATTATAATATCATAGAGTAGTTTCACTGCCCTAGGATTCCTCTGTGCTCTGCTTATTTAGACTTTCCTCCCCGCTAAGCCACTAAAAAGGTTAATGTCAATCACTAACCTTTTTACTGTCTCCATATTTTGCCTTTTCTAGAATGTCATGAAGTTGGAATCATACAGTATGTAACCTTTTCAGACTGGCTTCTTTCACTTAGAAATATGCATTTAAATTTCTTCTGTTTTTTTTTTTTTTCTTTTGAGTGCTGAATAATTTTTTTTCATGATGTACTACCATTTATTTATTCACCTACTGAAAGACATCTTGGTTGTTGCCAAACTTGGGCAATTGTGAATAAAGGTGCTATAAATATCCATGTGCGGATTATGTGTGGACATTAGTTTTCAACTCCTTTGGATAAATACCAAAAAAAAAAAAAAAAAAAAAAAAGCAGAATATGATTGCTGGATTTTATAGTAAGAGTATATTCAGTTTTATAAGAAACTATCAAATTGTCTTCCAAAGTGGCTGTACCATTTTCCATTCCCACCAGCAAGGAATGAGAGTTCCTGTTGCTCCACATCCTTGCAGCATTTGATGTTAGTGTTCTGGATTTTCAGCCATTCTAGTATGTGCATAGTGGTATCTCCATGTTGTTTTAATTGGTGTTTCCCTGATGATGTAAGCTATAGAGCATCTTTTCATATGCTTATTTGCCATTTGTACATCTTCCTTGGTGATGTGTCTGTTAAGAGGTTTGGTCCATTTTTAATCAAGTTTTTTGTTCTCTTACTGTTGAGTCTTTAAGAGTACTTTGTTTATTTTGGATAACATTCCTTTGTCAGATAGGTTCTTTTGCAGGTATTTTCTCCCAGTCTGTGGCTTGTCTTTTTCTCTCTTGACAGGATCTTTTGCAGAACAGAAGTTTTAAAATTGAATGGAGTCCAGTCTATCAATAATTCTGTCATGAATCATGCCTTTGATGTCATCTAAAAAGTCATTCTCAAATACAGGGTCGTCTAGATTTTTCTTCTATGTTGTCTTCTAGGAGTTTTATAGTTTTGTGTTTTATGTTTAGGTCTGTGATCCATTTTGAGCTAATTACTGTGAAGGGTGTGTTGGGCTCAGGCACACTACTCCAATATGACTTGCTGGAGACCAGAATATGCCATCCCAATATATGCCATTGTGGCATATTGATTACTTTGAGCTGAAAGAAATTGAGAACCAGCCAACACAGGAAAAACTCTTCATCACCCCCTCAGCTGCCTAAAGTATAAAACACCCCTTTTGTAAATAGAAATCTACAAATATAAAGAAATTTATGTTCGTGAAGATGTGTGTATCAGGAAGAGAAGTACTCCAAGAAAACTTTATCACTGAAGAGCCTTATATTTGCATAACAAGGCAACTTTTATTTCATAGTACATTTTCTCCACCCACCTTTCCATAATGTGTCTCCACCACTGCTCCTTCTGAGCCCCAAGCCCTATTTCTTTCTGTAGCTCAAGATACCATATAAATGTCAGTCATCTATCCCTTCTTCAAGTTTTATATTTTTGTGGGACTTCTATATGTGTACATGTAATTAAAAATGGCTTTCATTTCGTTAATCTGTCTTATGTCAATTTAAGAGCTGTAGACCAGCCAAAGAACCTAGGAGGGTGGAAAAGAGTCATTTTTCCCTCCCCTATAGGTGTAAGGTCTCTATCTAGATTCATTTTTTTGCATGATGATGTTTAATTATTCTAGCATCATCTGTTTAAAAGACTATTTTTTTTTTCACTGAATTGCCTTTGCCCCTTTGTTAAAGATTAGTTGACTATGTTTATTTCTGAGCATGTGACATAATAAAAAATACATATTTAGTGTCTGCCCCTGGTTTCTGACACAGCTTCTAAGTCCTTAGAATCGCTTGAGTAATAGGAGCATATTGTGGTTTAATGAAGTGACTCGTGGTAGGCTCCTAGATAGCTTCAGGATGGGAGCTGGATATCAGAAAGAACAAGCCATGATTAAAAGCTTGGAACTTTCGGCCCCACTCCTATCCTCAGGGGAGACAGAGGGGCTGGAGATTAAGTGAATAATTTATCATGCTTACATGATAAGCCTCCATTTAAAAATCTCCAGAGTTTGGAGAGCTTCTGGGTTGGTTAGTGTGCCCATTCAGGAAAGGGTGGTGTACACAGGAACACAAGTACACAGTACACAGGAACACAAGTTACTCTGCTTGAAACTCTTCCAGACCTCACCTTCAGTACTGTTTTATCTGGCTGTTCATCTGTATTCTTTATAATAAACTCATAAATGTAAGTAATGTGTTCCCTGTGTTCTGAGAGCTTTTATGGCAAATTATTAAACAATTTATAGTCAAGTGAATAGTCTGTTCTTACATTGCTATAAATAAATATCTGAGACTACATAATTTATAAAGAAAAGAGGTTTAATTTTCTCGTGGTTCTTCAGGCTATTCAGGAAGCATAGTGGCCTCTGCTTCTGGGGAGGCCTCAGGAGGCTTCCAGTCATGACAGAAGACAAAGCAGGAGGGAGGCACATCATATAGCTGGAGTAGAAGGAATGGGGGGAGGTGCCACACACTTTTAAACAAACAGACCATATGAGAACTCACTCACTATCCAGTACCAAGGGGGTATGGTGCTAAACTATTCATGAGAACTCCACCCCCATGATCCAATCACCTCCCAACAGGCCCCACCTCCAACACTGGGGATTATAATTTGATAGACATTTAGTGGGGACACAGTTTCAAACAATATCACCAAGTCAGAAGGGAGCAGGTATCCTGGCAGCCAGTACTTGTGACTTGCCACTGAAGTAGGGTGCACTCTTGTCTAGTTGAACTCTTAAACTTCAGGGTCTATATTAACTCTGGGTGTCAGCATTAACACAGTGTCAGAATTAAATTACTATTAAATTGCTGCTATCTGTAGAGAATTGGAGAATTGCTTGGTATGGAAAATGTACACATTTGGTATCAGAAGTGTTGTGAGTATAGAAAGTTTTCTTTTAGCTTTCTATTCTGTTCTATTGATCTATTTGTCTATTCTGTTTCATTTTGTCTCCACAAAAACATTAAAATCAGTTTATAGATATCTAGAAAATAACTTGCTGGGATTTTGATTGGGATTACATTTGAACATATAGATCAAGTTGGGAAGAACTGATATCTTGACAATGCCTTCAATATTTCTATCCTATCCTATCCTAACCTATCCTATCCTATCCTATCCTATCCTATCCATGAACATAGAATATACCTCCATTTGTGTAGTTTTTTGATTTCTTTTTCTTTTTCTTTTTTTTTTTTTTTTTTTTTGAGGCAGAGCCTTGCTCTGTTGCCCAGGCTGGAGTACAGTGGCAGAATCTTGGCTCACTGCAACCTCTGCCTCCCGCATTCAAGCAATTCTCTGCCTCAGCCTCCCAAATAGCTAGGATTACAGGCACCCACCCCCACGCCCAGCTAATTTTTGCATTTTTAGTGGAGATGGGGTTTTGCCATCTTGGCCAGGCTGGTCTTGAACTCCTGACCTCATGATCCCCCCGCCTCAGCCTCCCAAAGTGCTGGGATTACAAGCATGAGCCACCATGCCCAGAGTCTTTGATTTCTTTTATCAGAGATTTGTAGTTTTCCTCATAGAGATCTTGTACATATTTTGTTACATTTATACCTAAGTATTTCATTTTTGGGGGTGCTAATGTAAATGGTTTTTTTTTTTTTTTTTTTTAAATTTCAAATTCCACTTGTTCATTGCTGTTATAAAGAAAGGTGATGAACTTTTGTATATTAACCTTGTGTCCTACAATCTTGCTCTAAATACTTATTCCAGTTTTTTGTTGTTGTTGATTCTTTTGGATTTTCTACATGGAAAATGATGTTATCTGCAAAGACTGTTTTATTTCTTCCTTCCCAATAGGCGTACTTTTTATTTTCTTGTCTTATTGCAATAGCTAAGAATTCCGGCATAGCGTTGAGAAGAAGTGGTGAAAGAGGACATACTTGGCTTGTTCTTGATTTCAGAAGGAAAGTTTCTAATTTCTCACTATTAAGTATGATGTTGTATTGTTTTTATATTCTTTATCCTTTTTTAAAAAATTCCCTTCTATTCTTAGTTTACTGAGAGATTTTATTATAAATGGGTGTTGGATTTTGCCAAATGTATTTTCTGCATCTATTGATGTGATCATGTGAATTTTCTTCTCTTGCCTGTTTTTTGATAGATTACATAAATTTTTGAATGTTGAATCAGACTTGCATACCTGAGATAAATTCTACTTGGCCATGGTGTATAATTCTTTGTATACGTTGTTGGATTTGATTTGCCAATATTTTTGCTGAGGTTTTGGCATCTATTTTCATGAAAGATACTGGTCTTTAGTTTTTTGGTGGTGTTGTTGTTGTTGTTTTGTTTTGTTTGTTTTTTGTTTGTTTTTTGTAATGTGTTTGGTTTTTGGTGTTAAGGTGATGCTGACCACATAGGATGAGTTAGGAAGTATTCCTTCTGCTGTTTTCTTCTGAAAGAGATTGTAGGGAATTGGTTGAGTTCACCAGTGAATTCATCTGGGATTGGTGTTTTCTGTTTTAGAAGGTGATTAAGTATTGATTCAATTTAAAAAAATAGATGTAGGCCTATTCAAATGATCTATTTCTTCTTGTTGAGTTTTGGCAGATGGTGTTTTTCATGGAATTGGTCCAGTTCATCTAGGTTATCAAATTTGTGGGCATAAAGTTTTTCATAATATTACTTTATTATCCTTTTAATGTCCATGGGACATCTCTAGTAATGTCTCATCTTTCATACTAGTAATTTGTGTCCTCTCTCTTTCTCTTAGCCTGGTAAAAGGCTTATTGATTTTATTGATCTTTTCGAGAAATCAGCTTTTGGTTTCACTGATTTTTCTCAATTTCCCATTTTCAATTTCATTGTTTTCTGCTCTAATTTTTATTTCTTTTCATTTGCTTTGGATTTAATTTGCTCTTTTTCTAATTTCCTAAGGTGGAAGCTTAGGTTATTGATTTTTAGATCTTTCTTCTTTTCTAAAATATGCATTCAATCCTTTAAATTTGCCTCAAAATGCTGTTTTCAGTGCATACCACAGATTTTGTTTTGGATGTTTTATACCACAGATTTTGATATTATATTTTCACGGAGTTCAAAATATTTTAAAATTTCTTTTGCGATTTCTTCTTTGATACATATGTTATCTAGAAGTATATTGTTTAATCTCCAAGTCTTTGGGGGAATTTCCAGCTGTCTTCCTGTTACTGACTTCTAGTTTAATTTCATTGTGGTCTGAGAGCAGACACTGTATGATTTCTATTCTTAAATTTGTTAGTATGTTTTATGACCCAAGATGTAGTTTCTTGAGGTGACTCTTCCAAGTGAGCTTCAGAAGAATGTACATTCTGCTGTGTTGTTGAAGTCTGTATATGTCTAGTATATCCAGTTGATTGACTTACCAATGCTTTTTGAATCTAGTCATAATAATGGCTGTGAAGTGCTATTTCATTGTGGTTTTGATTTGCATTTCCCTTAATGTGAAATTATTAAGGCTAATGATATTGAGCATCTTTTTATGTTCTTATTAGTTATTTGCATATCATCTTTGAAGAAGTGTCTATTTTGATAGTTTACTCATTTTAGTTGGGTTGTCTTTAATTGAGTTGTAAGAGTTCTTTATGTGGTCTAGATACAAGTTCCTTATCAGAAGATGCTTTGCAAATGTTTTCTCCTATTATGTGGTTTATCACTTTCTTAATGGTATCCTTTAAAGCACAAAAGTTTTTAATTTTGATTAAATCCAATTTATTAATTTATTTTTTATTGTTGTCCATATTTCTGATGTATCTAAGAAATCATTATCTAACTCAAACTCATGGAAATTTAATCCTATTTGTTGTCTAAGAATTTTATAGTTGTAGCTCTTGCATTTAGGTCTGTGATTCATTTTGAGTTAACTTTTATGTATTGTATGAGGCAGGGATCCAACTTAATTCTTTTGCTTGTGGATATCCAGTTGTCTCAGAACCTTTGAAAAAAAATTAATTGACTCTAGATGTAAGGGTATGTTTCTGAATTCTCAAGTCTATTTTATTGATCTGTATGTCTGTCCTTAGAACTTGCACTATCTTACATGGTGTAACTTCATTGTAACTTTTGAAATCAATAAACTTTTTCAAGATTGCTTTGGTTATTTGGTGTCTCTTTCATTTCCATATGAATTACAGGATCAACTTTTTAATTTCTGCAAATAGGTCAGTTGGAAGTTTGACAGGGATTATGTTGAATCTCTAAATTTGAGGAGTATTGCCATCTTAATATTAAGTCTTCCGATTCACAAACATGGGATGTCTTTTCATTTATTTGGGTCTTTTAAAATTTCTTCTAACAATTTTTTTGTTTCATTTTCAGAGTATAAGTTTTACACATTGTGTTAGAGTTCTCCAAAGAAATAAAACTAATTAAAAACAGTCAAACTAAATATGGGTAATGGATCAAAATAGACATTTTTCAAGAAAAATGCAAATTACTAATGAGAACATAATTCAAGTACGAATTTTTTTTTTCATTATAGACAACATTCTTCAAGATAATTCAGGGTGTAAACTTTTTAAAGACTTAGAATAGTTAGTTTCAAACACTGATTTGTGCTGCAGTGAATTAAAGCATGGGCATAAGGCTCTATTTTCCCTTTCAGAAACTTTTGCCATCTGGTTCTCAGTGTCCTCTTAACATAGTTTTCAGGCTATGAAATTCTGTACATCTTTATGAAGCTCAAGAATTGACCTTCGAGAGGGAAAAGTCTTATTTTATTATGCTGACACCACACATCATAAGTCGTATTTTGCTTGTAGATCTCTTTCAGTGTCATCACCAACATGTGCAATAAGAGATACATCATGTTTATGGCTAGAATATTTCTTTTATTTCCAGTTATAGTTTTCTCATAAAATCTCTATTGAAAATAATCTCCATGCAGTCATTGCATGTTATTGCTTGGAACAGAAATGCTAAAACAATTTGCTTATTTAGGATCTTGAGTTATTCCAGCATTCTGAAGTGTCTCAGTCCTGCAAGAAATATCTTTTTAGCCAGAGCAATAGTAATGTAAGTCTGCGACTTTTCTTGTCATGTATTTTATGGGATTGTGTTTCCTTCATAATATATTTTGTATTCTTCCCATTTGTATTAGAATACAAGGGGTAAATAATTTCATTTTAACTCTTCTCTCCCAGATATTTTACAGCTATGACTGACATTTTCTTAAGAGTTTTGTATTAAAAAATAGAATGTCCCAGTGGGATCCAAGAATAGTAAGAGGCAGGGCCTGTGCATTATTCTAAGATCCAAAAAGTTCATCTTGAAAATTAGATATTTTTTGTCTTACATCTATCATCTTTTTCTTTATGTCCAAGCCTCTTGTTGGACAGAGGTCACCCTAGCCATTGCACTGGGTAAGTAGGCTGTGAAGGAGATCTTGCCCCGCATGGTCAAGGACAGAATAACCAGTGTGTCCTTGGAAAGCCATGAAGGTCAAGCCTTGGGAACAAAATCCAAAGGGTTGAGAGGAAGAGTTCAGACAAGGAGCTGAAATCAAAGTCCAGTGGTGAGGAGACTGGCAGAGCTAGTAGAATAGGGTGATAGGAAGAATGGTTTGGATATTTTTAACAAACACAGTGGAAATATCTAGAACTTGGTATATGTAATCTAGTGCAGTGAAATTAGTGTAGTTTTCAAGTTGACTCTAAGTTCATATCTTGCTTAATTAGTAGGCTTAGATAAGTCAGTTTATCCCTCTGTGCCTGAGTTTCTCATCTTTTAAATAAACAGTAGCATCATTATAATCACAGTAACTAGAGCTTCTTCAGTACTTGTAATTTGGTAGATATTTTGCGTAGATAATCAGAGCAGTCCAATGAGCTATGCTTTATTATTCCTATTTTTCACATGGGGGAAACTGAGACTTAGAGAAATTAAGTAATTTGCTCAAGGTCCTTTCTTACCGATAGAAAGTAATAGAGCTAGGATTGTAATCCAGATGAATCAGATTCCGTAGTTCATTAGGCCATTGGATCAGAATGGCCTATACCGCATATTATCAGGGGTATCCTAAACTCTACTGTAGACTGTATTAGCACCTCTGGGGATGGGGCCCAGAAAAGTACATTTGACTTCACCACTTAGGTGATTCTTTATTCTTCATTTTTTGCTTTTAATTGAGACAGTCTCACTCTGACACCCAGGCTGGAGTGCAATGGCATAATCTTGGTTTGCTGCAACCACTGACTCTCAGGCTTAAGGGATCCTCCCACCTCAGCCTCCCGAGTAGCTAGGACTACAGGCATGCACCACCACGCCTGGCTAATTTTTGTATTTTTTTTTTTTTTTTTGTAGAGACAGGGTTTTGCCATATTTCCCAGGCTGGTCTTGAATTCCTGGACTCAAATGATCTTCCTGCCTTGGCCTCCCAAAGTGCTGGGATTAAAGGCGTGAGCCACCGTGCCCAGCCTTAGGTGATTATTATGCTCTACATACTCTGTAGTCTTGTCACCCAAGATGCGATCTGTGGCCCAGGACCATCAGCATCACCTGGGAGCTTGTAAGAAGTACAAATTCCTGCCAGGTGTTGGTAGCTCACGCCTGTAATCCTAGCACTTTGGGAGGCTGAGGTGGATGGATTGCCTGAGCTCAGGAGTTTGCAACCAGCCTGGGCAACACGGTGAAACCCCGTCTCTACTAAAATACAGAAAATTAGCCAGGCATGGCGGCATGTGCCTGTAGTCCCAGCTACTACTCGGGAGACTGAGGCAGGATAATCGATTGAACCCAGGAGGCAGCAGCTGTAGAGATTGCACCACAGCACTCCAGCCTGGGCGACAGAGGGAGACTCCATCTCAAAAAAAAAAAAAAAGGACAAAATTACTGGACACTAACCAAGCCCTACTGAACCCTACTGAATTAGCATATACCTTCTAATGAGGTCCCCAGGTGATTCATATGCACATAAGGCTGGAAGACCTGCTTAACAAGGTGATGTGAGGATTGGAGATACTAAATATAAACGTTCTTGCATATCGTAGGTGCTTAACAAATACTCTGTTATCATTTCCCTTTTTGATCAAGTAGAAGGTGATGTTCTGGGAGGGCCTACAACTATAGGGTTAAGGTAAACAATTGTTTTGCTTCCCTTTCTTTTGGGATCTATGCCTAGTGCTAGCATGTTATTTCCCAGTTTTCCAGTATATTTTCCCCAAACATCTGTCCTAAAACTTACCGTGTTCTAGAATTTTTACTGTCACACCTCTTCCAACACCTCAGTTTGGAATCAGAAGATCTGGATTTGACTTTTGCCTTGGATAATTATTAAGTCTGTAACTTTGGGAAAATTAACATATTTGAACCGCAATTTTATCATTTATAAAAAGAGCATAACGATCAAAACGATACAATTTATCAAACTAAAACGTAAGAGTTTAGTCCTATTTGGTTAGGGTATCAGTTGGACAAGTAAGCAAGGAACATAGAAAAGTGTTAGATTCTATACTGTTAGACTCAATTTTTTCCTAAGGTTTAAACACTTTTTAAAACACTTTTAAAAACTGCAATTCTTTAAAATAAATTTTATAAAATTATCTGTTCTAATGACAAAAATCTGCTTTTAGAAAAATGTTATATAATCAAAACAATGAATTTAGATCTGAACTCACAAAATTTTAAAATTTGCTAGAATCTTTAAGAAATCATGCAGTCCAGGTTCTTGATTTTATGATAGCAGAAACAAGAATTAAGTGACTTTCTTAATGACACCATGGTAGTTAATGGATGTAATTTTAACTGGTATACTGTTGTCCCTCAATAGATGGGGTGTTGGTTCCAGGACCCCCAAGATTACCAAAATCCATGAATGCTGAAGTCCCTTGTATACCATGGCATAGTATTTGCACATAATCTACACATCCTTCTGTACACTTTAAGTGACCTCTAAATTACTTGTAATATCGAACACAATGTCAATACTACATAATTCATTGTTATACTATATTTTTATTTGTGTTTTTTATTGTTCTTTTTTTGGAATATTTTTGATTCTTGGCTGGTTGAATCCATGCATGTGGATTTGGCAATATGTGGAGACAGTTTTACATGTCACAACTGGTGGAGTTATTCCTGACATGTAGTCGAGGCTAGGGATGCTGCTAAACTTCCTACAATGCACAGGACAGCCCCACCACAAGAGTTATCCAGCCCAAAATGTCATGGTGCTGCTGTTGAGGAACCGTGCTCTAAACTGCATTGTCAGTTACATGAGAATACCACAGTGGCCAAGTTGGCCTCAGTCACCACTAACTTCCTAGCATATAAACAGACTCTTGGGAGATAAGTATTCCATAAATGTTTGTTGAATTACTTTAAAATAACTGAATGAATAAAAAAATGAATGGATGAGAAGGATATCAAGTTTTCATTTAGTATACTAACTGTTAGAACATACAGATCTGCTTTTAACTATAAATATAAAATAGTTGTCACTTAGTATTAGAGAATATCATATCACAGAACGTTTGGTCAACAAAAGTAATAAGGGAGCACATATTCCTGTATATGAAAAAGTTTATCCTAAGATTAAGCTGGATTATGGAGCAGCAAACCTGGACCATTGTGTTTGCTTTTCCATCCTCCAGCTGAATTCCTTATATAAACACTGAATGAGGATATTACTGTCAACCTACAGTGTGAACTGTGGCAAGAAACAGCTCCACAAATTATGCAGCTACTGTATGGGATGTTGTTGAGGGTATCTTTCACGACATGACATGGCCCTTCTTATTAAGGATTCATGGGAGAAACTGTTGTCTGGCCTTTGTTTCTACTATGCTTCTAACTTGTTTTCATCTTAGAAATATTGTGAATTAGAGTTGATTGTGTTTCAGTTGTGGCATGCGCTACTGGGAAGCCTACATGTAACTTTATGGCTCATTTTAAATCAAGTATATGGAGTATTATAATATCCTAATCTCACCCCTGCTCATCTTATTTTTTAAAAAATTTTTGGCTCTCTGTTTGTCTGTTACTGGTGTATAAGAATGCTTGTGATTTTTGCACATTAATTTTGTATCCTGAGACTTTGCTGAAGTTGCTTATCAGCTTAAGGAGATTTTGGGCTGAGACAATGGGGTTTTCTAAATATACAATCATGTCATCTGCAAAGAGGGACAATTTGACTTCTTCTTTTCCTAACTGAATACCCTTGATTTCTTTCCCTTGCCTAATTGCCCTAGCCAGAACTTCCAGCACTATGTTGAATAGGAGTGGTGAGAGAGGGCATCCCTGTCTTGTGCCAGTTTTCAAAGGGAATTTTTCCAGTTTTTGCCCATTCAGTATGATATTGGCTGTGGGTTTGTCATAGATAGCTCTTATTATTTTGAGGTACGTTCCATCAATACCGAATTTATTGAGCGTTTTTAGCATGAAGGGCTGTTGAATTTTGTCAAAAGCCTTTTCTGCATCTATTGAGATAATCATGTGGTTCTTGTCTTTGGTTCTGTTTATATGCTGGATTATGTTTATTGATTTGCGAATGTTGAACCAGCCTTGCATCCCAGGGATGAAGCCCACTTGATCATGGTGGATAAGCTTTTTGATGTGTTGCTGAATCCGGTTTGCCAGTACTTTACTGAGGATTTTTGCATCGATGTTCATCAGGGATATTGGTCTAAAATTCTCTTTTTTTGTTGTGTCTCTGCCAGGCTTTGGTATCAGGATGATGTTGGCCTCATAAAATGAGTTAGGGAGGATTCCCTCTTTTCCTATTGATTGGAATAGTTTCAGAAGGAATGGTACCAACTCCTCCTTGTACCTCTGGTAGAATTCAGCTGTGAATCCATCTGGTCCTGGACTTTTTTTGGTTGGTAGGCTATTAATTATTGCCTCAATTTCAGAGCCTGCTATTGGTCTATTCAGGGATTCAACTTCTTCCTGGTTTAGTCTTGGAAGAGTGTAAGTGTCCAGGAAATTATCCATTTCTTCTAGATTTTCCAGTTTATTTGCGTAGAGGTGTTTATAGTATTCTCTGATGGTAGTTTGTATTTCTGTGGGGTCGATGGTGATATCCCCTTTATCATTTTTAATTGCGTCGATTTGATTCTTCTCTCTTTTCTTCTTTATTAGTCTTGCTAGTGGTCTGTCAATTTTGTTGATCTTTTCAAAAAACCAACTCCTGGATTCATTGATTTTTTGGAGGGTTTTTTGTGTTTCTATCTCCTTTAGTTCTGCTCTGATCTTAGTTATTTCTTGCCTTCTGCTAGCTTTCGAATGTGTTTGCTCTTGCTTCTCTAGGAATCCAACTTACAAGGGATGTAAAGGACCTCTTCAAGGAGAACTACAAACCACTGCTCAGTGAAATCAAAGAGGACACAAACAAATGGAAAAACATACCATGCTCATGGATAGGAAGAATCAATATCGTGAAAATGGCCATACTGCCCAAGGTTATTTATAGATTCAATGCCATCCCCATCAAGCTACCAACGAGTTTCTTCACAGAATTGGAAAAAACTGCTTTAAAGTTCATATGGAACCAAAAAAGAGCCCGCATCTCCAAGACAATCCTAAGTCAAAAGAACAAAGCTGGAGGCATCACGCTACCTGACTTCAAACTATACTACAAGGCTACAGTAACCAAAACAGCATGGTACTGGTACCAAAACAGAGATATAGACCAATGGAACAGAACAGAGTCCTCAGAAATAATACCACACATCTACAGCCATCTGATCTTTGACAAACCTGAGAGAAACAAGAAATGGGGAAAGGATTCCCTATTTAATAAATGGTGCTGGGAAAATTGGCTAGCCATAAGTAGAAAGCTGAAACTGGATCCTTTCCTTACTCCTTATACGAAAATTAATTCAAGATGGATCAGAGACTTAAATGTTAGACCTAATACCATAAAAATCCTAGAGGAAAACCTAGGTAGTACCATTCAGGACATAGGCATGGGCAAAGACTTCATGTCTAAAACACCAAAAGCAACAGCAGCAAAAGCCAAAATTGACAAATGGGATCTCATTAAACTAAAGAGCTTCTGCACAGCAAAAGAAACTACCATCAGAGTGAACAGGCAACCTACAGAATGGGAGAAAATTTTTGCAATCTACTCATCTGACAAAGGGCTAATATCCAGAACCTACAAAGAACTCAAACAAATTTACAAGAAAAAAACACACAACCCCATCAAAAAGTGGGCAAAGGATATGAACAGACATTTCTCAAAAGAAGACATTCATACAGCCAACAGACACGTGAAAACATGCTCATCATCACTGGCCATCAGAGAAATGCAAATCAAAACCACAATGAGATACCATCTCACACCAGTTAGAATGGCAATCATTAAAAAGTCAGGAAACAACAGGTGCTGGAGAGGATGTGGAGAAATAGGAACACTTTTACACTGTTGGTGGGATTGTAAACTAGTTCAACCATTATGGAAAACAGTATGGCGATTCCTCAAGGATCTAGAACTAGATGTACCATATGACCCAGCCATCCCATTACTGGGTATATACCCAAAGGATTATAAATTATGCTGCTATAAAGACACATGCACACGTATGTTTATTGCAGCACTATTCACAATAGCAAAGACTTGGAATCAACCCAAATGTCCATCAGTGACAGATTGGATTAAGAAAATGTGGCACATATACACCATGGAATACTATGCAGCCATCAAAAAGGATGAGTTTGTGTCCTTTGTAGGGACATGGATGCAGCTGGAAACCATCATTCTTAGCAAACTATCACAAGAACAGAAAACCAAACACCGCATGTTCTCACTCATAGGTGGGAACTGAACAATGAGATCACTTGGACTCAGGAAGGGGAACATCACACACAGGGGCCTATCATGGGGAGGGGGGAGGGGGGAGGGGGGAGGGATTGCATTGGGAGTTATACCTGATGTAAATGACGAGTTGATGGGTGCAGCACACCAACAAGGCACAAGTATACATATGTAACAAACCTGCACGTTATGCACATGTACCCTACAACTTAAAGTATAATAATAATAAATAAATTAAAAAAAATTTTTTTTCTCATTATTCTGCTTTTCTTTAAGCTTTTTTTAACTTTCTTTTTTCCCACCTTCCTCTCTTTCCTCCTTCCCCCTCTTTCTTTTGAAATATGTTTTGTAAATAATGAGTTTTTACCCTTCAGAGTGGACATTTTGAAAACTAATTTATTTACTACATAAGTATTTATGGAATGCTTATTTTATAATAACTGTAGTTTTTTGATGAAGAAATTTACAGCATTCCTTGAACAGTTAAAATTTTATCAAAATGGTAATCACAAATAATGACAAACAATATTTCCAGGAGGTTAAGGACAAGATACATTCATGGCTCTCTTTACTTGCTGTTTCTGGACCCCAGTCCCAGAAAGCAACCTAAGGGATACCTTTGGGATATTTGAGAAGAGAAAACGTGAGAGAAGCAGTATGTCCACAGTAATCTAGTTCTCTCACAAATAATGCGCCGATTTTTTGTCAGCACAGTATCTTACCATATCTCAGTTTGGCACACATCCTAACTCATGATTAATCTTTGGAGGTTTTGTTAAATTCAATTGGTTTTGCTGTCCTGGGCTTATAATGCATGTGGATGGGGCTGATGCTAGGGTTTGAAGGTTCTGCTGACCTCAGTTTAAAAAGTAAATACTATTGAAAAATAATGTTTTCTTTTATTAAGCATGTTTCTTATAAAATTTAGGGGAGATTGGGGACTGACAAGCAACAAACAAACATCACTTATAATGTAGTCACTGGGAGGTAGTAACTAGTATTATCTTAATAAACTCTTTCAACCTTTTTATCCTATGCATGTCTAGGAAAGGGAGAGAGAGAGGGAATGAGATACTGCACATACTCCTTTGTAATTCTTGGTATCTTGGTATTCTCTTGTCTGTGATGTTATTATCTTTGTGTCATTATGCCTTGTTCTACATTGTCATTCATAGTGGCCAGATGGTATTCTGTTGTATAGATATATCATAGTTTATTGGCTGGGTGCAGTGACTCATGCCTGCAACCCCAGCTCTTTGAGAGGCCAAGGCGGGTGGATCACCTCAGGTCAGGAGTTCAAGACCAGCCTGACCAACATGGTGAAACCCTGTCTCTACTAAAAATACAAAAATTAGCCAGGCATTGTGGTGCATGCCTGTAGTCCCAGCTATTTGGGAGGCTGAGATAGGAGAATCACTTGAACCTGGGAGGCAGAGGTTGCAGTGACCCGAGATTGCACCACTGCACTCCAGCCTGGGTGACAGAGCAAGACTCCATCTCAAAAAAAAAAAAAAAAAAAAATCATAGTTTATTAACCATTTCATTATAATTGTTTCCATTATAAATGCTATTAAATTATGGCAAATGTGTGTACACATGATTATGTGTGTATACATGTGTAACATGTGCACTAATGATTATGGCAAACATGTGTACACGTGATTTTAAGTAGCTTGGTTCTATGATCCAAAGTCAAAACATTCCATAACTTCAATTTAAAATTGAGACACAAATAGGAAATTAGTTCTAATGCAGACTGATATAGCAGGGCAAATTTATAATACACATTTACATTAGCAGTTAAATACTTCATGTTTATATTTAGTCAGGGAGATAATTTTAAGTTGTTTGAGGAAATTAAATGAGGCATGTAGCCTCATTCATCTGTGTACACAGCACGCATCTCTATAGGCTAGGAGAAGGAAGTTAATGCTAAACCTTAATTTAAAACATCAGTTTTGTGTGTTATAGATCCAGAGTTCAGGTGGAAATTTTTTAAACAGTGAAATATGGGATAAATATCGTAGAGATTGAATTTCAGTGAGCAAATTGTTGGTCAAAATTAATGTGCTACTTTCAGAGCATAACAACCCAATTTTCTTTCACATAAAAGTATTAGGAGGACCATTTTATTTTCACAAATAACTGAAAAAGAGAGATAAAAGAGATGGGGAGGGAAAGACAAACAAATCCCTATAGATTTCCCTGATTTACAGGTGGGATTCAAAAGTGCCTGCTGTGTGAAAAAGGCACCATTATGAAGAACCCCTCCTCAGATTACTCCATCAGAAACAAAAAGAACTCGCATTGAGTACACCCTTTCAGCATTGTTGTACCACCACAGCAAATTAAATTCATTCAGGTTGACTTCATGGTATGTGTCACTTAAAAAACTTTCTTTTTCTTGTCTGTGCCTCTCCCCGCCACTCCCAAATGAATTGATTGCCCTGGAAACAAGGGGAAAAAATGATCTAAGTTCAGTGTTGGTAAACAGCATAGCGTGTTAAAATATAATAGAGGAACATTCCAATTTATTCCGTTGCTGTCTTGGTTTTGGGGTCAGTTTTCTGCTTTGTAGTTTTACTGCTTACACTCTGGTATAAAGAGTAAGGAAGTAGCACTGAAAAGCATTGTTTTGATGCTGGAGGAGGATTGGATTTGACTGACACATGGGTTAGTTTGAATGTGTTTTAGGACCAGGTGTTAAAAAAATTTCCCTTAAACATCCAGGAACTCAGGAAGGACCATTTTTACCCCATGCTGAAATTTGTAAGCAAAGGCTTTAGGAGGTTCCTCCTGTTGGGGTCTTTACTACCATTGATTTGCAGCAGGAGAGTGAGGTCAACACATGGGCTGTGCATTCTGGAAAGTCTGAGTCATTCTGTCTACCCTCTGCCCTACCTTTCCAGCTTTAGTAACCTCTTCCCGCAGTGTGATGATTAGAACCTCATATCCTTACCCAAAAGCGGGCTCAGTGGTGCTGTCCATGGCACCAGAACAGCTCCCACTGTCCTGCCTCTCTATCCATACCAATATCCCTGGAGAGACCTGGTGGCTTTTTACAGCATTCGCTAATAAGAGCATAGAACAGATGTTCACTTTTTTTTTTTTTTTTGGATGACACTAGAATGCATTGTGTAAACTGGGCATGCTGTGAAGGGACTTAGCTGTGGCGCTAATTTTTAAATTACCTTTCTGCATATTATTCTCTTTATAGGAAGACCCAGGGAGTCTGGAAAGAATATCAAGCTATTCAGACTTTGCTGAACAGGAAAATCTATGTTAAATGCATAACTGAAAAAAACGTTTCTCCATCACATCTTTCTGACCTGTAGTTGACTTACCCTTTTCTTCAATGAGTCTAAAATGCAGGGAAATTGCCTGAAGGGCAGTGTTTGAAGACTGTGCTGTGTGTGTCTCTTTAGGTGCTTACTGTCTGTGTATATGTTATCTGTCCCGGGGCCTGAGGGCAGGACCAGGCCTTCCTGCACCTCAGAGTTCCAGCTTCTGTTGCAAAGCAGGTACACAAAGCCTCCTTTAACTTGCCTGCCATGAGCGGTGAGATGAAACATGCCCACTGATGAGTAACAGATCTGTCCCCTAAGACGCCTCTCCTTAGAACATGGCATTTGTTGACTCTGGGTGAGGCTTTTAGCATTTTCAGTCTGTAAGAAGATTTGGCCACTGGCCCTTCTGTTGATTGTCATATTCCCTAGCCAGAAATGTCAATTACCAGTTTTCTTTCTTCATCTGTTCATTAAGCCTTTTGTATATTTTCACTCGGATTCTCAGGAATTAGTGATGACATGTGTCATTTTCATATCATTGAACTTCCTTAAAGGAATAAGAACACAATCGTTAAGCAGTTCTTTACTGTGTAGGGTTTCATATATTTGAGGATAGTTTTGTTTTATTTTTAACAGAAAGTAAGTGAAAATAGGCAAATTTATAGTATTGTTTAGCTCCTCTAACTCCTACTTATCCATAGAAATGAGAGTGAGGGCAGTTATGTATAAGTGAAATAAGTCTACCAGCAGCTTATTTCCAAGAAGCTTATTATGGGCAATAATGTTATCCTTTAACGACTTGTTACAGGTAATAAAATTGGCTGATGTGGGTTTCCTATCTCCTGGTGCATCTGGGAAGGATGACTCCATGGGGAATCTTTCCCCATCTGTTAGGGTAATGAGGAAAAGAGGAGTCAGGAGGAAGGCAGAACGCAGAGGACTGGGAACCTGGGAAACCAGCAGACCAAGTGGTCACTTTGTGAATTGTTGCGTGCAGGCTGTTGTATGAGAGAGCTGTTGGAGCCATCATGCTGTTAGAATGAGAGCTGTACTGCCAGACAAAGTGCCCGTGTGTGTTTTCCCCGATGCCCCTGCCAGCTCCTCATCTGGGCTTTTCGTCCTAGGAGGAGCCCTTTCTACACTGGGTCCATTTTGTGCCCTGGTTGACTTGTCTGGTCTGTGGCTCTCCAGAGGCTTATATTCCATAGAGATTCTTACCTTACGAACTCTTAGACAGCTCCTCCCTATTAAGAGTAAAGCAGGGTGTCGAGGCCTGAAATGGGCTTGTTTTGGAAAACTACATTATCTATTTTTGAGTAGTTTCAGAACTATCCTCTGATTGAGACCTGCCTTCTAAGAGAGATCCAAAGATCTCAAGATTAAATAGGTATCTGATTAGTGGCGATATCTGGCTCCACTGCCCCTCACGGAGTCCTCTGTGTGTGTGTCAGCATCTTTAATAGGCACTCCACAAGCATTTTGTCATTTAGTCTCATTACCTGTTGAGGGACTACTATTATCTTCATTTTGTTGACTGAGAGAACCCATGCCTGGAAAGGCTGCATCATCCGCCCATGGTCCTAGAGCTGGGATAGGAAGTCAGGCCTTCTTGGCTCTACAACCCTCTATTTTCTTCCTACTGGTTGTGCTGCCCATATTTCCTGGAGGTCCCTCGAAACTGTTGTCTCCCCACCAACTTCTTGCAGCCCTTTCCTCCCTCAGTGCTCACCTGGCAAGACCTCAACCCTGGATTTGCCTTTCTGCTTCCACACAGAGGCAACTGGTATTTAAAGGGGGCAAAAAACCCTAAACTATAAAACTATGCTGATTAACATCACTAAAATTACTTGTCCCCTCCCTCAGCTGAGCATTCTGCATCACCCATTCATCCTTTTAGACATCACTGGTCAGCTCCCACTCCCACTTGGCACAGAAGGAGATTTCTCCTTCCATATCTCCATACCTACTCTTTAATACTGGTGTTCTCCAGATTCAGTTCTTCTTCCTCAAGGTATTAACTCCCATGAAGATTCTAGTAACTTTCAAATGTTTCTCTAGCTCAGACCTTTCTCTTGACATTTGGGCCTATATTGACCAATCTGTGCCTCTATTGCCACTTCAGATTTAACAGGAACCAAACCAAACTCATCATTTCCCTCAAATTTCCATTTCATTCCCTGTTTCCTACCTTTCTCCATGCTGCTACTACCCACCTGTCAGGAACTGAGAACAGCCTGAGATTTTATTCTAATTGTCAGTTAACAAATTTGCCTACCATAGTTTCATGGATGTGGACACAAGTCTTCTGGGTCAGAGACAAGGAACTTTCTTACTCATAGCAAAACAAGCATCGTGAGCTTCAAGATGGTGTTGGTTTCCCTTGCCCCCCAAGTCCCACAGAGACACCATGGAGTGTTTCAGGTAGGGGCTGTATACATGTGAGTTGACATCATTATGGAGGGATACTGAACTTATGGACCCCAGAGACTGTACAGACAGTACAGACCTACAATAATCTAGGCAAAGATAAGGCTTACCCTTTTATGATGAAATTTCGATTTCAGTTTCTATGCCTTGTTTCCATTGTGACTACTGTCTCCCTTATCTTTTGGTTTCCTGTTCAGCTGAAAAGCTGTATTCATCCTTCAAGGCTCAGCTGCCTCACCTGCCACCCATCCACCACTCTGGTAACTTTTCCTTTCTCAATGACCCTAAGAAATGTCATGAGTTCCTGTGTTTCAGAGCTTCTTGCACAATAATTGTTTATAGGTCTGCCTTCTCATCCAACTGTGAGCCTCTGGAAGGGCTCTGGCATTGTTGTAGCCCTCACTGATGGCACTGTCAGGCGTCCAGTGGAGTCTGGCGTCATCTAACATGCCCTGCACCATTCAGATCATGCTGCTTCTGCAGCCTCTGTTCAATTTCTTCTAAAATGATCTGTGGCACCAACGCAGTTACTCCATCTAGGTTTTAGCCTGAAATTATAGGAGTGCTAAATTGTGAGAGTAACTGTTTATTTAATAAGATGGTTAAGGAAAAAATGTTAAAAATAACCATACTTTTCTTTTTTTGAGTACCTACTATGTACCCCGGTGGTAATGACAGGTAGAAACTTTACTGCTCCCCTAAAGAGAAATTAGCTTCAGCCATTCACTTTGCTCTGGTTATTTTATATTTCTGTTAACAATATTGAAGAATTTACCCTTTTTTATTATGAAGACTTAGTGAGTTTGGAGGAATCTGTCTTTAATCAAGTTTGGATGACATTTTGGGAGACTTAGCAGCTGGCAAGCAGAAGAGAGCCTGGCAAGCACACAGACACACACATTTCAGAATGGCATCCAGTCCCTCTTCTTATTCCTTGAGCAAATTCAAATTTGGTCAGGCTTCTTTCCATTTCTGCAATTTCTGAAAATTCCAAAATCATTTTGGTCTAACCTCACTGGAAAAACCATGTAACTACTTTCATAATGAATTGATAACCAGTCAAATATTTTTCAGGCATTTCACATAAAAAGATAGATCCTACCCACTGGAGGATTAATAGAAGAAAAGCATAAAACCATCCTAAATCCCAACAGTGACTTTTATGACATTGCTTTAGGTTTTACAGAAATCTTATGTCAATTTGTTGTGTATAAAGCATATTACCTGGATTTTTATTGATATAAGCATTTGGATTGTATGTATGAGGTAGAGCATTGAGATCAGGTTCCTGAAAAAATATTATTATTATTATTTGAGACAGTCTTGCTCTGTCACTTAGGCTGGAATACTTTGGTGCAATCACAGCAGACCTCAGCCTTGAACTGCTGGCCTCAAGGAATTCTTCCTGCCTCAGCCTCCCAAGTAGTTGGAACTACCATCGCATGCCACCATGCCCAGCTAATGTTTTTATATATTTTTTGGAGGGACATAGTCTTGCCATCTTGCTCAGGCTGGTCTCGAACTCCTGGGCTCACATGATCCTCCCACCTTAGCCTCCCCAAGAGCTGGGATTACAGGTATGAGTTGTAATACCTGGCCTGTTTATTATTAAAGCTGATTAAACCTAAGGTTTTATTTTTAATCAATAAAAATGTGAGAGAAATAGGTTTTTTAATGCTTCATAATCTGGAGATGTGAGACATTCTCTCTTTTTTTTAAAGTCATTTTTAAAAGACAGTAGAAAATTCTGTATGTGGTGGAACTGTGTTTGTCAAATTTATAAATACTGTTTTTCTTAATGAAAGGCCATCTAAAGCTTAAGCCAAATTTTGGAGTCTCTTAGTCTGTGTGACACAAGTGGCAATTAAGAAGTGGCAATGGTTGCTTGAGTGATCTGTTGTATTCAATATGACAAAATTAATTTGGATGAGTTGGTTTTTTTTGACAACTAAGTAGTGCTTGGATTACATTATTTTTGTTTGTTTTCCCTGAACATAGATAAAGAAGCTATATACCTTTTTCAGCATCCTAGATGTTTTAGCTTTTTGCTGCTATCAGTGTTTCTCACTCTAATTTGTCCTATAAACCAGTGTATTAAATTTTTAAAGACAATCTCCATGGATGAATGAAAAAGTGAGAGATAGTGGTGGGTAGGGCAGAAAGAAGGCAGACAGAACAGGACACAGCCAGCTGATGGAGAGGTGGCCAGTCCAGATAGTTTTGCTTTTTTAAGAAATAATTGCTATGTATTGTATCTGAACTTTTGGATATTTAAAAGTAATTCTGATTTTTTAATCTTTTTTTATTTTCAGAAGCCCTGTATTTTTTGTAGCATAAAACCACCCTTAGTCCCAACAATAGTGACTTTTATGAAATTGCTTTAGGTTTTACAGAAATCTAGATCACTTTGTTAGATATAAAGCATGTTACCTGGATTTTTATCGATATAAGCATTTGGATGATATATACAAGGTACAGCATTGAGATCAGGTTCCTGAAGAATTATTTGATTATTCTCTTTGAGATGGAGTCTTGCTCTGTTGCCCAGAAAATTTAACTAGCATTAAAAAACAGAAAAATTTGCAGATGTTGTCTCATTGAAAATAGTATTTAAAAGAAGTATTTTTTAACCTCAGTATATGTTCTTAGACCCTGGTTATCTTAGTTGACCCTGTCCTTAGAGACAGGTGTTCATAGCTTCAAGTTCCTTGTGGGTTGATTCATTTTGGGGCCATGCTGAGACGCTATTTTGGCAATGTATAGTATTGATCACCAGGGAGACTTAGAAAACCCACAGTGGATTAAAAACAAATCATTATCATTTCTTAAAAATATTCAAAGACCCTTTTGATAGTGGTAGTTTAAGCCATAAAAAATGATAGTACATTACCTTCTATGGTTTTCATAATGGGCTATGGGTTTGTTCCTTCTTTTATTTGTATGTCATTAAAACTTGCTGTCACACATAAAGTCAGCTCATTTGGAGACTGTTGAACCCCCCTAGATGTTTTACCTGAAGTTAATGTATTACCTATGTACATATAGTACATCGGGTTAGAACACACAAGCAAAAGTGCTAGGGCTTCCTCAAGTGTGGCCAGGTAAGAGACTTACAACAGCACCTAGTCTGTTTTCATTTTGGTATAAAAAATAAAATTCTTCATTAAGAAAATTTAAATATTTAAGTTTATTATAATTAGAAATTCAGAGATACTATATAGTTCCAGACCAAGAATTAAAGAAACACAAATATTATCGCACACATCAGTAATCACTTTGAGCGTGAAGCTTGGATCCTAGTCACAGATTCTTGCCAGGTACTTGGCGTTCTCATGGTACTGTAGTTACTACTTTGTAGTTTTGCTGTTGGTTGGCTTTTTAATGCTATTTATTGCTGTTATCAATTAACTAGTCTCTTTATGGCTAAGAAAGAATTGCTATCTATATCTATAGCAAGTGGCTTCTCCTCTCTTTTTTCCCCATCCGTAAAGATAAAATTATGAATGCTATGATTATCCTCCTTTTAGCCAATGATGGTATACATTTAATTAGTATATTCTTCTAGCTTCCTCTTCCTTCTTCATCAATATTCAATTAATGTTGAATAACACATTCATATAGCTCTTGGAGTTTCTTAACTATACTTTCTTTCTGTTTACTGAATCTGCTGTAATTTAAAAAGAGATATCCATCTATTTTTCCATCCATCCATCTAGGCAGCCTCTTAAGGGAGTATATTTTTAATCTGAAAGTTTTGAAATACAAGTTGAACTTAAGTTAAATAGTAGCTTCTTCATGACAAATTAACTATTTGCCTCATACTTTCAATCAAAGTACGAAACAAAATATTTAATGATTCAAAACTTGAAAATAACATGCTTATAAAGAATGGTATCTTTAAAGTAACAAACCTGATACTCCTTGACGTAATAGGAAGGTGAATAGGATCCAAACATAAACATAACACTTTTGTTATGTGAATGACAGATTGGCCTTTGATTTGAAGGATGCAAAAATTATAAATTTATAAAGTCTTTGAAATCAGTATATTAAAGTGATTTAAGAGGGAAATTAACAGCAAAATGATTATTACAAAAGCAAGGAATATCTTAAAAAGGAAAATTTGGTCAGTTCTCAGAAGACAAAAGAATTTAACTCAGAACAGCAGAGTAGCAAAAAAAATGGATGTGTCGGACAACTGTACCTGGCATACAACAACAGAATTATGTTCAATTGCTTCTCGTGAAAGTAAGCAAATATAGCTGTCCTTGAAGAGAATATTGATTAAGTGAAGGTATTTAATACTATAATTTGAACTGAATAGCTGTTTTCCTCTCTAATCATACCAACATTGCTCTAAAAAACAGTCATTAAAGGGATCAACACAGATTCTGATAGGTTAAAAACAGCTTCTGTCCTGGGAACTTTTATAGCTACATCTAACCAGTACTATTGGTTACAATACAGTGTAAGTAATTGTCAATATAGTGTAAGTAATTGTTTAGCAAAATCTATCATTACCTCTAGAAGAACATATAATTTATTAATATGCATAATGTATAAAGTACATATTATGAATTAACATGCATGGTATATGAAAACACATATGGACTATATTATCTAGGGCATGTGAGTATTTTTACTCCCCAAAAGGTTGCTCAGGAAACTGCATTTTATAATTCGTTTATGTTCAAGACAGAGCATTTGCCTTTAGATAACATATTTATGTTTATCATCTAGCACCAAACTAGCTTTTTTCCAGTGGACTTGGGTCCAGCAGAGTGATCTTACCTGCATGTCACAGCTGCTTTACTTCCTCATCCAGGGGCATCCTGTGGATTTGTTTCTGGGTTCTCCCCAGAGGGGAAGATGAGGTTGCCTTGGCCAATGGCTTTTCCTGTTGCTAGCTAATCCCTGGTTATTTGTGGATCCAAAAAAGAGCAATTGGAGAAATGGAATCCTTCCAATTCTTGAGCCTGGTGCTATTCATCATTTCCTAAAACCATTTAATTCTTAGCACCCAGAAAATTGTCCATTAAATTATGACAGAAAAGTAATTCCATACCCTGTCTTTCCAGCCACTTTAGCCCTGGATTTAGGCATTGGCACTGTAGAACATAAAATCAGATAGTCTAGCACACAGGAAAAAAAAAGCAACATTTTCATGAAGGTGACTTTTCTTGTCACTTCTCTAAATGGACATTTCTAAATGTGATGAGGAATGTCTATGGCAATTTAAGTAAATATAAAAATAAGAACAGTGTGAGTTAATTTTTTTGACCTCCATTTATGATGTTCAAAAATTATGTGAAAATTACTGGATTTAAAATCACAATATCTTAGTCTATTTGGGCTGCTATGACAAACTACCATAAACTGGGTGGCTTATAAACAACAGAAATTTATTTCTCATAGTTCTGGAGGCTGGGAAGTCCAAGATCAAGGCACCAGCAAAGTCAATGTCTGGTAAGAGCCTGCTTCCTTGATGACTGTCTTTTCTCTGTAACCTTATATGATGAAAGGGGTGGGACTCTCTCTGTAGTCTCTTTTATAAGGGCACCAATCCCACTCATGAGGCATCTATCATCATGACCTAATCACCCAGACTGGAGTGAAGTGGTGTCATCTTGGCTTACTGCAACTCCACCTCCTTGGTTGAAGCAATTCTCATGCCCTAGCCTCCTGTATTAGTTCGTCTTCATGCTGCTGATAAAGATGTACCTGAGACTGGGCAATTTATCAAAAAAAGAGGTTTAATGGACTTACAGTTACATTTGGCTGGGGAGGCCTCACTATCATGGCAGGAGGTGAAAGGTACATCTCACATGGCAGCAGACAAGAGAAAAGAGCTTGTGCAAGGGAAACTCTTTAAAACTAACAAATCTCGTGAGACTTATTCACTATTATGAGAACAGGATGGGAAAAACCTGCCCCTATGATTCAATTATCTCCCACCAGGTCCCTCCCACAACATGTCGGAATTCAAGATGAGATTTGGGTGGGGACTCAGGCAAATCATATCACCTCCTGAGTAGCTGGGATTATAGGCATGCACCACCATGCCCAGCTAATTTTTGTATTTTTTAGTAGAGACAGGGTTTCACCAGCCTGTTGGCCAGGCTGGTCTTGAACTCCTGGGTTCAAGTGATCCTGCTGCTTCAGCTTCCCAAAGTGCTGGAATTACAGGCATGAGTCACCACACCTGGCCTTCAATTTTCATTTTTTTGACCCCTGAGAAAAAAAGGGAATCTCATACTTTTCAAAATTTTTGTTCTCTTCATTTATGTGTCAGTGTGAGATCTTTTTCTTCTAGGCTGTTATGTTCACCATTTTAATGAGCTTATGTTTACTTTTGTATCATGGGTTAAAGAAAAATTTAGAATAAATCTTTGAAAGTTATCTGGTCATAATGTGTCTTCTGAAAGCATGATCACACCAGTGGAGGAAAGTAACTTTGCCTTTGATCTTCCTACGCTATAGGAAAGCTAATAAGTCTGAAAATATATCTTACCCCATTTCCTGGTGAAGTAATAGCAAACCATTGATTTGACTTAATAATCAGCAATTGGTAAATATCCTACAAATGGGTGAAAACTATAGAGATATCTAGAGTAACTTAAAATCAACAGGTTTGTGTGACTCTCTAAGTTTCTCCTATGTCTATTACTAGAGAGTATAGGGCACATGTGTGAGGTGGGGAATAAGAAAGAGTTGTCCTAAATTATGAATTCAAGAATTTTAAAAAACCAATAGAAGAAAAATGCAAATTGGGAGTTACTTGGATTTTGCAATCCTCATCCTTAGATTTTTGCTGAATACTCTGCCATCCTGGCTATGGCATGTTATTTGAGTATGAGTGGCTGGATCAGCTAAGAATGCTGCTTGCACAGTAGAACTAGAGGAGTAGCCCAAGATGGTTGTGCCAGTTCATGGACGTTAAAACAAGTTTGCATATAAAACAAGAAACCATAACTAATTAACACCAGGCAGGTGGTCTTGATGGAAATTTGAAATCCAAACTGGGTCAGCAGGGAATACAGACTTGGCAGACAAAACTGTAACTGAAATGATTCCCCAAGACCCGCCAAATGAGCCTTCAGCCAACTGCCCTTACGAAAAAGCTTCCTATGCCAGTCATTTCTGGGAAAACTGAGCCAAGGACAAATGACTGTAGTTCTTAAAATGAGTATGATTACATTAAGATTTCAGGGCATTCAGATTTATAAGAGCTGAAGTAGGATCAGCATAGATGCTGTTCCATGCACATTTATTAATAGCAAGGAGGCCCATGGGGAAGGTTTGGCTGAGCTCTCAACAAAAGAGGGGGTGGAAGGTTTGCTGGAACAAGTTGGAGTTGAGAGAGGGAAATATTTAGACCCCCATTGAGAGCCAGAGCAAAATCAGATACCAATAATGATTGAACTATCTGGAGTAACAGCCAGAATAGCTGTAGTGTTGGGAGTAAAAAGTAAGTTTTACTGCTAGATGATCGTCAACAGAATGAAGGCTGAGAGGGTGAGATGATGAAATAGAGCGATAGAGAGAAGGGGGTTGTCTGAGGTGTGATTTCTATCACGGTGCGTGATGAGATGACTCAGCAACATACCTTTGCTTTTCTTTCTCTTCCTCCCCAAAGGGGCACATAAAATGGTGGGATGTCAGTCCTAGATGGGCCCTTAGAGATGATCTGGTTCACAGCCCTCATTTTACAGCTGAAGAAGCTGCAGCCTGGAGGGGAAGTGCCTCACCAAAGGCCACACAGTGAATTCTTTAGCAGAGCAGTCGGGAAACCTGAGTCTTGACTCTTTCCATTTGTTGCCCTTTCTACCTCAAGACCAGCAAATGCTATTTTTGCTATTGACACATTCACCCACTTTATGTGTATTTAAATCCAAAGATGAACAGAGGTTCTGAGGAAAACTAGAGCAATCTAAACAATAGCTGGATAATTTCACATGAATGGATAGGAATATGATATCAGTAGGTTTTAAGTAGTTAGCACTGTTCTGAACTGAGCTTGCTGGAAAATGGTTCTCTTTCAGGAAGATTTTACTTTTTCCAATTATTAAAAATCAGTCCACTTATCATAAGAACCAGAAAGTACAAGACTGTTTGAAATAAATAACACATAATCTATTATTGAGAAATAACCATGGCTAATATTTTGATATTTTCTTCCAGGTTTTTCTAAGTATATCGTGTTTTATAAAAATTAAATCGTAATATACACATCATTTAAAAAAATCAACCTTAATGAGATATAATTTTCATATTATGAAATAAACCAGTTTTCAGGGACTACTTGGATGAGTTCCAGCAAGTGCAATTAAAACTCTTAGCTATTTGTGTCTCCAAGAACAGCTTCTTGCCTGTTTTGCTGCACACAGTTCCACCTGCACCAAGATCCTTCATGTTTTCTGGTCTCTTTATTCATCCTCCCTTAATTTTAAATCAAAGTTCCCTCTGGTTTAGTGGAGAGGGATGAGTGGAGAAGGGGAAGAAAGAGGCTTCATTATTCACTACTAAAGATGTTATTTCATTGCTTATCAAAAGACAGCTTTGCTCCCTAAAAGGGTCTTCCTCCCTCTTACACAATAGAAATAATTTGGATCTTTTCAGTATTCAGTCTTTCCCCTCATGAACCTTGTATGTTTCACCATGGTTTTATTTCTTTTTTTCCAGAGACAACCATTTTTTACTTTCCTTTTAACTCCTACATCACAGACTCACTGTTGCCATCTTCTGAGACACAATCCTCATCTTAATACCATTATGAGTTCCTGCCCAGAATAATACTAATACTGTTGCTGATGATATTTAGGATATAGTGCTTGTAATATATCACATCACTTAATTCCTCTAGCAACCTTGTAAGGTGGGCCTTGCTATTCTCAGAGGTGAGAACATTATTGCTGGTAGTGGTTGTAAGTGTTTCTTCCTTATTTTTTAAATCAATATATTTGTATATAGTAAATATTTTTATTTTCTTCTTCTGCTTATACCCTTATCATCTAGCATGAATTTGTTAATACTGAATTTTATATCACAGTATTTAATAGGCTATCAAAAGAGGAGCATGAAAGAGAAGGACAGGGCCAGGCGCAGTGGCTTGTGCCTGTAATCCCAGCACTTTAGGAGACCAAGGTGGGGCAATCCCTTGAATTAAGGAATTTGAGACCAGCCTGGGCAACAGAGTGAGATCCTGTCTTTCAAAAATAAATAAGCAAAACAATTTAAAACTAAAAAATTTTTTATGTTTTTATTTAAAGATAAGTATATATACACTTAATTTCCTCTCTTTCTTCCTTTTTATTTTTTGAGACGGAGTCTCACTCTGTCACCCAAGCTGGAGTGCAGTGGGGTGATCTCAGCTCACTGCAACCTACGCTTCCTGGGTTCGAACGATTCTCCTGTCTCAGCCTCCTGAGTAGCCAGTAATACAGGCACGCACCATTACGCCCAGATAATTTTTTTGTATTTTTGGTAGAGACGGGGTTTCTTCATGTTGGCCAGGCTGGTCTGAAACTCCTGACCTCAAGTGTCTACCTGCCTTGGCCTTGCAAAGTGTTGGGATTACAGGTGTGAGTCACCATGCCCGGCCAAGGCTAGGTATTTAAATGTTCAAGGAGTTGATTTCAACTTATCAGATGCAGTGACCACCCCCCACCCCTTGGAAGAAAGGTACATTACATCACATATGCCATCTTGAAGTAAGATTCATTGATAATATAATCAACCACACACACATTAAAACAACAACAACAATAATATAATACTCTAAAATGTAGCTGGAACTCTAAAGGAAAGCCATTTATAATAAAACAACATCTCTTTCTGAATTTAAATGTCTGAACACGGCTATGTGAGAGAGCTTAATGGAGTCAAATGTTTGCCTGGTCCTAGGGTCTCTGTCAGTGCTACAGCTACAAACATGGACTGAATAGGTGTGCTATCCTGGTGGTATAGCTGTCATGAGGAGTAAGGCAACTAATGATGTGGCTTTCTGATATAGTGAACAATTCTTGGTGGACTTCAGAACAAAATTACAATCTTCCCTTGATTTGCATGGTGGTTGCATTTCAGAAAAACATACTATCATATTTTAAAACAATGCAAAATAACTTTCTGCTCAATGTAAAATTGAGTTAAGTTCCAGTCTCAGAAAATTAAAATATGTTTTTGTAAGTCCCAGAGAGCCGAGAATGTTATTCACCCAGACCACCTGAAACAGTGTTTAGCACACAGTAGACATGTATTAAGTACCATATGAATGAGCTTTTCATATCTGTGAAAATGGACAGGACATTTGAAAGTCATGCAGGATGAGGGGTGATTATGCATTGTGCTGGACTACTCTAGACACTGCAGGGTGACTGGCATCTGCTCGCTGAAGCCAGTACTGCTCCTAATTACTGTGAGAACCCAAAAGCCACTGCCACAAATTTTCAAATTGCCCCTTTGGGTGGTACTGTTTAGAACCACAGAATTAAGCAATGATATGGGTACTGTGTCTGTCCATTAGATTCCAGGGAAAATCCACTCACAGAAATGATGCCTTAGTCAGTGGAGATGTGGCCAACCTGTTAAAGAGACTGTCTGCTTTAAAGTAGGTGGAAAGGGGGAGTGGGATGCAGGGTACAGCCATTGCCAGCTCACCAGGAACTCTGCATTAATTAAAGAAAGGTACCTGCTCTGGAAAGACCAGTTACAAAAAGGGCACTGGCTGGCAGCTGAAAAAGCCCATGACTGGTCACAGGACTTAGCAAGTGGAGCACTGTCTGGCTGGATTTCAGCCTCCTCTCTAGATCACTTGGCCCAAGTGCCTTTTTGCAGGACTCAGCTTGCATACAGCTTTGCATGGTTACTGACTAAGACAGAACCAAGTGCTAAGACTAAAAGATAAATTCTAGACTGACTAGATGGGTGAATGACTCAGGATAGCCTAGAGAGCTTTATGTTTTTGGGGGTAAGTTAATCTTAGTCTGGATGAGACAACTTATGAGTAGGAAAGGGAGTAAGGAATGAATAAACAAATGAAATTAAATACAGTCACATGCCACATAATGACAGTATAGAAATCAAAGGACCACATAGCAGTCCTGTAAGATTATGATGGAGTTGAAAAATTCCTATCACCTAAGACATTGTAGCCTTCATAACATAGTGGCATGACATATTCCTCATGTGTTGGGGGTAATGCTGCTGTAAAAAAACCTACTGCACTGCTAGTCATATGAAAATATAGCATGTACAATTATATATGGCACAAAAACGTGATTATGATAATACATGACTATCATGGTTTATTTGCTTTTTATAATTATTTTAGAGTGTACTCCTATATATATATACACATATACATGTATATATGTATAAAACTTTACATATACACACAATGCATATACATGTGTGTATACATATATACACACATGCATATACATGTGTGTATACATATATACACACATGCATATACATGTATGTATACATATATACACACATACATATGAAGTTAACTGTAAAACAGCCTCAGGCAGGTCCTTCAGGAGGTCTCCAGAAGAAGGCATTGTCATCAGAGGAGATGACGGCTGCATGCATATTATTGCCCGTGATGTCCCTCCAGAGGGACAAGATGTGAAAATGGAAGACCGTGATATTGATGATCCTGGCCCTGTGTAGGCCTGGGTTAATGTGTCTGTGTCTTTGTTTTCAAAGAAAAAATCTAAAAAAAAAAAAAAAAAATTCTTTAATAGAAAACAGCTTATAGAAGGAAATAAAGAAAGAAAATATTTTTTGTACAGCTGTAAAATGTGTAGTTTATCCTAAGTATTATTATAAAAGTATCAAAGTTCTAAAAATTTTTAAGTTTATAAAATGAGAAAGTTGCAGTAACCTAAGTTTAATTTATTATTAAAGAAAATTAATAAATGCCATATAGCCGAAGTATATTGTATTTATAAAGTCTACAGCTCACTGACTTACCCAGAGCGACTGCCAGTCCTGTGGGCTCTATTTGTAGTGAGTGCTCTATACAGGTATAACATTGTAAATCTTTTATCCTGTTTTTACAGTACCTTTTCTATGTTTAGATATAGAAATATTATTGTGTTATAATTGGCTACTGTATTCAGTACAGTAACATACTGTGCAGGTTTGTAGCCTAGAAGCAATAGGATATGCCAGCTAGCTTAGATGTGTAGTGTAGTCTTAGATGCGTAGGCTGTACCATCTAGGTTTGTGTAAGTACACTCTATAGTGTTTTCACACTGACGAAATTGCCTAATGATGTATTTCTCAGAATGTATCCTCGTTTTTAAGCACACATGATTATTCATGAAAATAGAATAAGTTTAATGAATGCTAATGAGTTTAGGGAATCTCCTTCCCCATACTTTGTGTAGTAAAATTGGGTAATACTGGTGGCTGAAACTAGGTGCATTTTCTTGTGAAGGTTTAGAACTTTAATAATCAGTGCATTTGGGGACAGTGAAGTCTTGGGGTATTTGTCAGAATCCTACTAGTTAAATACACATTTAATTGACCTGTACAGGGAAATATATTTACTAGTTTCTTATGACTGCATATATTTTTGTGGGAACAGATATTCTTGTTACTATCCAGGAATTCTGCCTCCCAGGATCAAAGGGCCTTCCTGGTGAGAATGAAACCAGAGAAGGTCTTGAAGGACATTTCCTTAATGCTGTGATAGGACCCATTGACCTATCATGCCTTATGCCAAAGCATGCACTTTTCTGCCACTGACTGCTCATGTCCACAAGATTCTTTTACAGCTCTACCTCTTTGGACAAATATAGAGAAATATCAACAGATTCTTATTCTTCATCTCTGGCTTGTTAAGGCCCCGCATGGACTTTTCATTCCATGGCCAATCTGTTTCATTTTTACAAAGTAATTACTCAGGCAATAGTGTCTACGATGCCAGAAATAATCTCAGTGGTTCCAGCCTGGAAGGCTTCAATGGTAACAGCAAGGACACAGCTGATAGAGAGAGTCGTAATTTTCCTTGAGGATGGCCATTGTGATGGTTTAATTGCATGTGTCAACTTAGCTCAACTATGGCGAGCAGTCGTTTGGGCAAACACTAGTCTAGGCATTGTGAAACTATTTTATAGATGTGATTAACATGCACATCTGTGATCACTTGTTTTAAGTCAACATTACTTTCAATTGAGGGAGTGGGTCTCATCCAATCAGTTGAAGGTCTTAAGGGCAAAAACTCAGGTTTCCCAGAGAAGAAGGAGTTCTGCTTCAAGACTATAACATGAAAGTCCTCCCTGAGTTTCTTGTCTACTGGACTGACCTACAAATTTTGGATTTGCCAGCCCCCATGATCATATTAGCCAGGATCTTAATATGTTTTATGTATATAAAATCTCCAATTGATTCTGTATCTTTGGAGAACCCTGTCTGAATCAGCCATCATTATGAGTTCTTGAAGAAAACATACTGGATGGAGCTGAAATCTCGTGCTCCTTTCTGTCAACGCTGGGTCTTCTGGACAATCTCTACTGTCTGTTCTCTAGGGCCTTTGACCCTGAGCTGCTCTTTGTAGCAGCAGAATTCCGGCCTGGTACCAGCAGGTGATGAGGAGAAAAGAGCCATACCAACCTGATCATGGCCAGGAATGTGACTATGTCTGCCAGGTGCTAGCCACTCACGATGTGGAGGCCATGCAGTGGTCCTGCAGGATGGCCCTGAACAAAGTTATGATGGACATCAGACCTTCAGCTGCCCTTTTACCAGGATGGCTGTGAGTACTCACAACACTAGGATGGCCACTGGGGCCTTAGAGTCCATAGGAACTAGGGCATTTTCTTGAGAAGGAAGCAGTTGAGGCAAGAAAAGAACAGTGTAGGCTGGGCTCGGTGGCTCACGCCTGTAATCCCAGCACTTTGGGAGGCCGAGGCAGGTGGATCACCTGAGGTTGGGAGTTAGAGACCAGCCAGACCAACCTAGAGAAACCTCATCTCTACTAAAAATACAAAATTAACTGGGCATGGTGGCACATGCCTGTAATCCCAGCTACTCATAAGGCTGAGGCAGGAGAATTGCTTGAACCCAGGAGGCGGAGGTTGCGGTGAGCCAAGATTGTGCCGTTGCACTCCAGCCTGGGCAAGAGGAGTGAAACTCCATCTCAAAAAAAAAAAAACAAAAAAAACAAAAAACAGTGTAACACGTAGGGTCAGGACATGTTTAGAGATGGCACAAGGAATGCCTACCCCAGGCAGGGCACCAAGGAAGTAGACAAGGCCTTGGGCATACCTGCTAAGCTAAGTGTAATGCACAATACATTTTGGAACTAGTCCAGGTGGTTTGTGAAGTACTTGGTGGAGATCATGAATAAACTCCAGAGAAGCACTATCCCCAGGTCCAGCATAAAGATAAGCCAGGCAGACTTCTATATCTCCTGTAGCCACTGATGGGCTGCCATGGCAGTGGCATTTCTGGCTCTAACTGGTTGTCAGCTTCTCTAGGAACCAGGACCAGGATTACAAGGGTCCTGACCAGTCTCTGGAAGAAGTTCTGGTTCTGGCTGAGGCATTTGGGAGTAGGCTTCCCTCTGTGGGATCCTGTTTGGATTAGAGGTATTTCCAGTTAGGAGGGAAATTTCCAAGGTACTCAGCACCATCCTCCTTATAGGAGGCTACAAACATGCAGTTATTTGGAAAAATTTTAGGTAAGGCTATGTCTTCAAACAATCGATTCTACTACTTCCAATTTCACCCTAATGGCTTTCTTACTCTAAGCCCTAGAGGAATTTTAAATCTTTAAGAGATAAATTTTATTTATTGATTAATATTTTTGATTGCAGAGATGAGGCCCCCCCCCCCATGCTACCCACACTGGTCTCAAACTCCTGGGTTCAAGCTGTCCTCTGGCTGCAGCCACCCAAATTGCTGGGGTTACAGGTGTAAGCCACTGTGCATGGCTAAGAGACACATTTTAAAGTGCAAAACCACCATCAATCTTTCGATTTTTATGTTTTCACTTCAGTTATTAGTTGCTATCTAATCAATAGTTATTTTTTTTAACACTCAAGAGGAAGTGAGCACCCTCATCATCATCATCATCATCATCATCATCATCATCATCGTCATCGTCACATTATCACTGGATGGGAATCCAGAAACTGTAAGGGACGCAATTCGTGTCCTTGGGAAATGTACAGCATATTATTAATTTGGAGGTGCAAGTGCGTAAATGTTTTTGTATTGTAACTGAATGAAAAAAAATGCCAGCTAATTGTGTTTTGAGGCTGTCTCACATACTAGAAGTCTCCAAAACCATGAACAAAGTGATTAATGATGTCCTTTTTGGTCAATCAACCAATACAACAGGGAAAATTTTATTCTGTTTTCCACATAAGGTTTAGATAAATATTTTTATTTCTGGATCTATGACCACATAGGCCAATTATTTTATTTAGCACAATTTTCCTGTTAGACACAGAACTTCTTAGAGGTCATGAGAAAATGTGAGAAATAATTACAAAAAATATTTAATTCTTTAACATTTAAGAGCTAAACAATTATCACCTTTGGAGAGTAGGCAAAAGTACATTATCTCATTAAAAAAAAAAAAAAAGGCCCTGAACCAAGTCAATTAATGGGGATCTAAGAAATCTGAGTATTATCTTTTGGACTTTATGCTTTGTAATAAGTTATGAACTTTTAAATGTCTACATGCTTCCTTTTATTTTAGAGCAGTTTTAGGTTCATAGCAAATAAGGAACCTAAATTAAGAGGAAGGTAGAGAGATTTCCCATATATGCATAGCCTCCCTAATTATTCATATCAACATCCCCCACTGGAGGGGCATATTCATTACAATTGAACCTACATTGATAGCCATAATCACCCAAAGCCACAGTTTACATCAGGATTTACTCTTGGTGATGTGCATTTTATGAATTTGGATGAATGTATAATGATATATATCCCCCCTTTTAGTATCTTACAGAACAGTTTCACTGCTCTAAAAATCCTCTGTGTTCTGCCTCTTCAACCCTCCTCCTCTCTCCAGTACCTGCCCACCACTGATCTCTTTTCTGTATCCAAAATTTTGCCTCTCCCAGAATGTCATATAGTTGGAATAATATAGTGTATAGCCTTTTAGTAATATCACTTAGTAATAGATAAGATTCCTCCATAGTTTTTCATGGCTTGATACTTTATTTCTTTTGAGTACTGAATAATAGGCCATTGTCTAGATGTACTGTAGTTTATTTATTCATTCATCTACTGAAGGACATCTTAGTTGCTTCCAAGTTTGGGCAATTATGAATAAAAGCTGCTATAAACATCTGTGGGCAGATTTTTGTGTGAACATAAGTTTTCAACTCCGTTGGATAAACACCAAGTAGCATGATTTCTGGGTCTTATGGTAAGAGTATGTTTAGTTTTCTAAGAAACTGCCAAACTGTCTTCCAAAGTGGCTGTGCCATTTTGCATTCCAACCAGAAATGAATGAGAGTTCCTGTTGCTCTGCATCCCCGCCAACATTTGGTAGCCTTGTAAACGTGATGAGTGGTGATCAGGCACAGCTCTCTCTGCTGAGTTCTGGCTGGACTGATCCCTTGGAAGGGAACAGCACAATGTCCATACTGCTCCTGTGATATATAGAGGATAGCTATTGAATGCATGGGTCCTGGTTCAAATCCCTGTTCTACCACTTCCTCTGAGATTGTAGAAGTTATTTAACTTTTCTCTACCTTAGTTTCTTCATCTAAAAATGGGAGACTAGTGGCTATCTCAAATGACTGTCATGAGGATTCAATGAGTTAACACACATGTTTAAGCTACTGTCAGGTACCTATTTAAATATTCAATAAATATCAGCTGCTATTCCTCCTCCTCCTATGATACTTCTCCTGCTGCTGCCATTCTCCTCAAGCATGGTAAGCTCTTCTTCTTCCACGTACAGAGAGTGGGAGGTGCATTTTGAGCATTTATCTCTCCTTTAACTGTGGCTATGGCTTCATAGACCTTGGATGCTACTCATCTGAGTTAAGTAGACACAACAATAACCCAGGAACACATTAAACCCTTGCTGCCTCATTATTTGCGTGCTGCAATTGTACTGTATAATTACATGGAATTTTGGTATCCCTTTGCAGTGTAAAGGTTCTGAGATTAGATTGGAAGTGCCATCATGTCTATTTTTCATTCTAAACCTTACCATGAGCACTAAGCACAGCATGGCTAGAAGACTGAGTGAGGTAGTTCCCCTCTTCAACAACCTTATGATCAGAAGAAGAAATAATGCATGGATATGAGTCATTTTAAGAAAAACAATGATAGATGTTTGAAAATTTGCTCCTTGGCAGGTTGTGCTGAGCACTTTCCATTTGTTATGTAATTGAATTCCTATAATAGTAGAGGACAGTGATGTAGGGACAAAGTCCTGGGGTTTAAGTAGTAAGTGGAAAAACAAGGAATTGAACTCTGACTTCAAAGCTTGTGATTATGCTCATACTGTCACAGACACACTCCATGAGAGGCTCATATGTGTCACAGACACACTCCATGAGAGACTGTCACTAGGCCCTTTGGGAGGCAGAGGAGGGAGAAGTCACTTCTAGTTGGTGTGTTAGTGGTGCAGTGTACTTTTGAGGAAGGCTTGGTGGCAAAGGTAGATTTTTAGCCTTAGCATTTCACAACTCAGACTGATGGGCAGAATTTAGATGAGGAGAAGCATTTTAGGAGGTAAGACCAGAATAAAAGGCCCAGACATAGGATGGGCTGGACATTTCTAGGAAACTTCATGTAATTTTTTTCTGACCAAATCATAGGATATGGATATATCCAACTGAAGATATCTATTAGAACTAAATTCTAGAGGGCCTTGAATGCCAAAGAAATAGTGTGTATTTTTTTTTTTTCTAATGGGATAGTCTGGAGGACTAGAGAGATCCCACCTTTCAAACTGGATAGATCCATGTGTAAAGACTAAAAGGAGGGCTTATTTTAGCACGATTGCTCAAACTCTCTGATCTTTGGTTTTCTCATTGCTTATTTTGGTGAGGATTTGTTCATGCCTGTTTATCAAATGAATGGAAGAAATACCTCCTGCTTTATAGTATCATTGTGAAAATGAAAATAAGGCACAGCATTGAAACCTAGTAAAGTGATAGACACTACAATTGCTATTATTAAAGAGGAGCCCTTGAGGGCATTGGACAAGTGGGTGCCAAGAACAGAAGCTGGCTTTTAGAAGATTACTGTGACACATGCGTCTGTGAGGAGGAGGAAATACTAAGAGTGAGAGAGTACTGGGAAACTACTGAGTGATATATAAAGGGGAGAGAATGAGGACCTGGAGGGAGCCTTTGACATGCTAGGGGCAGTATTAGGGCTGTTGGCTGCCTGTTTGTCATAGTGTGTCAGGGTACCCCAAGTATTTCTCAGTCCTTTTAAACCCATTGGATATTTAAGGTGGGGTAAAGTTTTAAGACAGAATTGAGGTCTAGATGATTCTGACTTCCCAGGCACTAAATACCTCCACTTTAGCATTCTGCCTTGTGGCATTTGTGGGACAGATTTCCTATTACACTAGTTAAGTTTCAGCTCTGTGGGATTTCTCCAGCTCTATGTCTTCTGCAGTTTAATGGAAGCCGCGTAACTATCATGACTCAATATTTTAGTTGGGAAAAATTCATATGAATGTTAGATCCGCTAATAACCAATAATTATAACCTTCAAAAACAAAAGGGTTTGCCCAGCACTTCACTGGTTTCCATAAAACCAAGCCACTATCTAGCCTGTCCCTTCCCTCTCTGTCAATAGAAATCATATTTATTTGTCATTCACAATTCCAAGTATCAAAAGAAAGACAATGATCTTTGATCCTTGCCATATTATTAATACTTTCTACCAAGGTGGCATATTTTCGATGAGAAGGATAAATTCCAAATAATTATTTTGATTTACTTCATAAATCTTTATCTTTTCTGTTGAAGCATAACAACTGCATCTCTCTAAGGGGTCTGGGGCTGCTGATGTTTCACCACTTCAACTGTTTAGCTCATGATTCAGTCATGACAGAGTCACACAGAGCTATTCTGGCAAGAGCAAGGATAGAATCTGCAGGATAAGCCCAGAGAGCTGTGTGCCCACCACACAAAAGGGGACAACTTGCCAGTGAGAGGTCAAGCCCTGGTTTATTGTGAGGCATGAAATATCAATAGCTGAAATTTTTGCTCTGCCAACTAGAAATGAGGCAAGACATGTTAAAACTTTTCTTTTTTTTCTTTTCTTTTTTTTTTTTTTTTGAGTAAGACTGGGAATGTAGAAATGCAGCAGCCTGGACAAACAAGAGAGAAGAGAAATAAACATACACCAGTAAGTCCGGGTCCAGACTTGCCTGCTGGAGCTCTGTTCCAACAGAACATGGATTCTTCCAAATGAAATCACTTACATGTCATCCTAGACTTTAGAATCTGCTGAAAGATGCCCTGAGTCTGTAGAAGTAATAGATGCCCTGAGTCCAAGCATCTCATTAGATCTCCTCCTGACCATTACTTTCATCAACTGGTTTACTGTTGTATTATCAACACCTACTACTATAATCAACACCTGACACATAGTAGGAGTACAGTAAAAGTTTAGGCAAAAGGTCCCAAAGCCTGGGTTTTTGTCTGGTTTCTCATGGCCAAGAGGAAATCCCAGAGGAAAAGCTGAATACAAGGAATCAAAGGATATGAGGAACCAAAAAAGAAATACAAGGAATCCCATCAGCCGTTTCCCAGTGGTTCCCTAGAGCTTGAAGCTCTGCACCTCACTCCCATGGCTGTTATATGTTGCTTGGCAGCAGTTCTCCTTTTCTTTCACTTATTCCCCCTGCCTGCTCCTCAGAAACCTCTGTACACACCCACCTCCATGTCCAGACTTCTTCCTCTTATCCACCACTGGGCCCTGTTCTTCTTGGTTGCCCTGCGGAATGGGGTGTTTAACCTGTGGTGCTGATCTTTCTCATCCAGCCCATTCCACCACTGGCCCTGACCTGATTTGGCAGTTACTTAAGGAAAGGGATGGCCAATATAAAACCTTTGATGAAAGAGATTTATCTATGATTTCTAAATGTAGAATATTCTAAATTCTTACTGCACAACCTTTTGAGAACATATGCTATAGGTCCCTAGCAGTGGGTCTGTCTTGGTAATCCACAGTCTATCTTCAACAGGCTGAAAATGGGCTTGATCAGGATTTGTAGAAAGAGACAGAATTAAAGGAAGAGTTCCTATTTTTCTTTCCTTATTCCCTACCATATTTATCTCTTTCCACATCAGTAGGGCAATATCTGATGATAGTTTTTAATCATTTAGTTGGGGACTATATAAAACCCCTCTAAAAGAGCACTATAAAACCACTGGTTTGACTTTTTCTCCCTCATAACATTTCAAAGACTGGCAAAGAATGAAAGAATCTAATGCTTCTCACCGAGTCCCAGGATGAGAGAGGAAGCTGACTAACATGCCCCTTCAGGTTGGTAACTAGGATCTGGAGAGTTAGCCAGCATGGTAGGGGCTAAAGCTGAGTTTCATGCTTCAGCCTAGCAATTGCACCCCTAATTGGGCACTTAGTTGCACTTTCATGGCATATAAACACTTTAAAGAACCAGTACTCAAGAGAGAAGGCTACTGTGTGTTTTCCTGAGGGTGTAGTCAGGGAGTAAAGAATGCAGGGCTCTTTAAGCAAAATTAGGCATTTAATTGCACATCTAGACTTCACTGATGGCTTTGCACATGCATGTGATTAGGATCACTTGAAAGCACTCCACTGAGAAGAGTCTGTACTCTACTTCTTTACAAAACAAATTAGGAAGGAAAATATTCAAAATGTTTAATTTTTAAGGTCTATTTCTTGAATTTCTTTTTAGTTCTTACTTGCCTTCAAGTTTCTAGAGAGTTAAAACAATCACCGCCACAGGGAATTCCACATCTGACTCTTATAAAGTACATAAAACAGAATATACATAGCTGTGGGTAGTTTGCAATTAGAACATAAGTATAGTACAAATGTGGTGCTTCTCATCTACCAACATTCCTCCTCCTTCCTCTCAGATTTTCAGATTGAGAAATGGCGGCATCGAGGTCAAATCTTTACCTAAGCCACTGAGCAGCAGAGACAGGTCAGAAATATAAGTTGTCCTTGGCACCATTCTCTTTTCCAGCATTGAGCCAAGAGCCCAGTGTACCATGTTTAACTCCATTCTTCAGTAGGAATGGAGTTAAAGACATTAAACAATAGATAACTCCTGAAGTTTGAGCTTTACAGAATATAGAGTTGAATATTTTGGTCCAATGTTTTTCTTTCATACCCATCTCCATGGTAGAAGACCAAAAAATTTCAAATGAAGGTTTTGGAAATGGACTCATTTTCTTCATCCTATCTACCTTCCCATTTTGTGTAATTTGTAGAAATTAGTATTCTTGGAATTTGCTGTTAGTGGAAGTATGTATGCCATATGTTTAAATTTACCTATTCCATTTAGCAAAAACCACCTGAGTTGTGTTTGCATAGTGTTTGCATAGCTATACCTACCCCATTGGCTGCTGTTTCTTGCCTCTAGTTTTTCACAAACTTGGCCATCCTGAGTGCATTCTGTGAGACTGCCCTGTAGCCTGGTTTGGACTTACTTTGATGTTAGTTTATTAGAGTAGTCAAGAATGTGTCACCCAGAGTAGACATCAACCTAATATAAAATCTCTAGGTGTCCACTAGAGAATTTTATGAAATTTATGGAATTTTATGAAACACTCAAAATTTTTTGGAGAATGCCTGAACCATTACCAAGGAATTAGAGCTATTTGGCCATTCCTGCATGTTCATCAGAGGTGGACTTATACTTGGCAACCAACAAATACTAAACAGTAACATTAGATGCTGACTTGTAATCCTTCTTACTAAGAAATAAATGGAAACTCAGCCAGATAGAGTGGGGTTTGTCCAAGTTTTTAATAGGTTTGTAGGAAAATCACCAGCATAGGCTGAGGAGCTTTTTCAAAATCCAGAGACCCAGGCCCATGCTCAGGCCCCTGAATCAGAAATTGCAGGATGGGCCCCAAGCATCAATATTTCCAAGATGTTCCTTAGTGATTCTGATGCTTGTGTGGTGAGGAGCCATAAGGCTGAGAGAATAGTCTCTGCTCTGGTCCTTCGTTGGAAATGGATGAGTCCTTTTACAAAATTTTTCCTCTTGCTGGGTGTTATGTTTAGAGTCATGGAGTTGGAAGACTTAGATTCAATTGGGGGCTGTACAGTTTACTGGAAGTTGTGTGAACTTGAGCAAGTGTCTCTTCATGTCTCTCAGTCTCAATGCCATTCCCTGTAAAAGATGAGATGACAGTAGGGATTGTTGAGATTAAGAGAGGACATATTCAAGGCTCTTAGAGTGTCTAATAGGCACCAACTATGACTACACTGCCTGCCACCAGAGCATTCTGAGCAACCTCCTTCATCTTCATAGTTTCACCATGGGGATTGTTTAGATCATGATTTCGATAAGTTTGTGCCCCACACATTTCCTGTTGATTGTCATTCTGTGTTGGAACAGTCAAAGTCTTGCATCAATGTTCTTATATTTTGTAGAGAGATGCTATCCATTATTCCTAATAATAATGTGAAAGTAACAAAGAAGGATAATCCCCCTGAAAGATGCTCTGTGAAGCGCCTGCTGCCTGCTATTAATCCCGGCTCCAGCTCTCTATCTTGCTCTAATCCCAGTATTGTTTTGTCAGCCTAGGTAGGAGAAGTGACTTCTTAATGGATTTGAGCAGAAGGTAGTTTCTCCCACTGGGAAGAAGCATGGATGTCTTAAAATCCCTTGTGTAAAGTCACCCTTAGGTAGGAGGAAGCACCAGTGAAGATCAACCATTTCATGTCAGTGAACACACTGCAGTGTATGGGTGTGTTTAGTTCTCAGTATCAGTGCGCTGGCTTTATTTCCCAGCTGAATTGTCAGTTCCTCAAAGGCAGCTTCATCCTGCACAGGGCTTTGCAGACCTCTGGGAAGAACAATGTGTGTGCCAGGCAGCCCTCTGGCACAGGCATGGCTTGTTTACCCTGCTGGTTTAAATTGCCTGTCTTATGTACCAGTATTTATATGTGTAACAAATGGGGGCTGGCTAATTATGTGGTTCTCAGTAGGAATCAAGTCTCTGCTGGAACCAGCTCAGTCTCTGCCCACTATTTATAGCCTTCATATGTCCCAAATTTTCCAGTTCTGATTTCAAATATTCTATCCCACTGTCTCCAGAAGTATACTTTATGCTTGTCAGACCACATGTCAATTTATGGCTTGAGAATTATAGTCACAGTATTATAACTGCTACCCTGAACACCACATTTTCTGACTGTGAGATTGGAATCCTGCCTCTTAAAAACAAATTGAACAGGCTGGGCGTGGTGGCTCACGCCTTTAATCCCAGCACTTTGGGAGGCCAAGGCGGGCAGATCACGAGGTCAGGAGATGGAGACCATCCTGGCCAACATGGTGAAACCCCGTCTCTACTAAAAATACAAAAATTAGCTGGGCATGGTGGCAAGCACCTGTAGTCCCAGCTTCTCGGGAGGCTGAGGCAGGAGAATCGCTTGAACCGAGGAGGTGGAAGTTGCAGTGAGCCCAGATTGCACCACTGCACTCCAGCCTGGGAAACAGAGCAAGACTCAGTCTCAGAAAAACAAAACAAAACAAACAAAAGAAACTGGACATATATAGGAAGTGTAGAAGAAAATCTGTTTTTTTCTTCAAATATCCTTGGTAAGCAATTGATTCAAAGCTTTACCTAAAAATAGTACAGATCTGGGATTAAATGACTGTGTGAGAACACAAATCTTGATGTCAGTTGTCCTCTTTGAAACAGTGCCTTTCACACAGAACGTGATCATTAGTAGAATGATTTAACAGGGCGAATGAGTATATTGAGACTTTCACATTACTGTATGCTACAGAACTCTGATGTGGATATGCTGTGTTACTTCTCAGTCATCCATAAAGGCACAAAATTACACTATATAAAGTGTGAAAGATTTGTAACACATTTGAGCCCCTACTTTGTATTAGGCACCAAGATAGGCACTTTGTCCTGAATTACTCAGAAAAACCTGAAGGTGTAGGCACCATAGTTTTCATGTTACATACAGGAGAATGGAGACTCAGAGATGACGGAGGTTGCTTGGAGTGCTCAGGGGGCAGGCAGTGTAGTCAGAATGAGGACTTAGACTGCTGTGATCACAAAGTCCTTTTATAAATCAGGGTTTCTCACATTACTTTTTATTTTGCCCAGAATGATAATAAATGCAATAAAAATTACTGCCCATCAGCCTCAAGCTCCCTGTTGCTTTTTAAGGAATATTTGCAAATGTAATCCATCTACTAAATGCCCTCCTGCCCTTGTCACAGCTTCCTACCCCACGTTTCAGTGCTGGAGCAGACCGTGTGTGTTTGGGAGCAGGGGTAGCTGGAGCTCTTGGAGCCCTTGCAGAGAGATGGCCTTGCCCATGATGAAGTCCTCAGGTGACTCTGCAGGCCTGGCTTCAGTCTTCAAATCAGATATTTCCACTGGCACATAACCAAGCCTTAGTCAATGGAACTATACATCCATATGTCTCAGAAAGCAGAGGGATGGCTTTCTAAATGATTTTTCCTTATACTGTATGTACCAACAGATATCACTAATAGAATCAGTACAAATAACAGTTCATGGCTTCAGACAATTCAAGGTCTTTTCAACCTCTCTTGAGTCTGTAGAAAATCATCTTGATAAAATGCTATTAAATTTAAGGCTATGGAGTGCAGGTTCTGCAAGAGGAATGGCCCTGGGACCTAGAACAGTGCCTGGTCCAAAGTTGGCATTCAGATATTTCAAGTAAATGAGTGAATCGGGGACTCAATGGCTCCCTTTCCAAATTTATCACAGGTAAGTCGATAGGCTATCACAGCATTTCATAGAACTGCCAGACATGATGGCCCAGGCAGAGAAGAATCTTGATTAATCCCTGTTAATACAAGTCAGGTTGTTCTATTTTCAGAGGTCCCTAGGTACTGCAGCAACTCTGCCATCTGGTATATCCAAATAGCCCAGTACCTAGCACAGTTCTGACATAGAATAGGCATTCTGTAGTACAATAAGTGAATCAGCATTTTGGTGGTCAACAGTATGAACTGGAATTCTGCTCTTGGTTACAAGATACCCATAATAGGAAAACTATATATCAAAAAATATTGCTTCAGACTTAGTTGTCAAGGCAGCCAAGACCAATACTGTGTATTCTTCATAGTTAAAATGATCACTAATTGATACTGCTGGAAGTCCTACCTCATGAATAATGTTCTTTCACCTGTGAAAATGCACTGAAGTAGCTTCTTGGGTAAACACTGGTAGGAGTTCATGTTCATAACTTTTAAGCTGCTGGTACAGTCCAAAAAAGGTTACCACTAGATAATCTAAAATATTCTTGGAGAAACTGGGGTTGTATTTGGATTCAGTCATTAACAGCTTTTCATTTTAGAATGAAAAGTATGCCTGCCTCTGGGAAAGAAAAAGGAAAAATTTGAGCATAAAGTCCAATTGAGTAACTTCCAATTAATTAGGCAGACTTGAGGTATTACACTGTGTATTTTCAAGGAAAAATCAAACAAATATGGTGTTGCAGAAGTTAAGTTGTTCTTTGTTTGCCAAACTGCAAGATAGATTAATTGAAAAAAATCATAAATGTTTGCTTTTCAAATATGACTGGAAACCCACAATTAGATTAAAAATCCTTTCTATCACATGGCTTTGTGCTGGCAAACTTTGTAGTGGGTTCCTGCACAAAAGACTGACACTTCAGCCTCTACCAGGCTCAGTAAAGACTGCAACAGATAAATGGAGGCAGTGTCCTGCTTTCATTTGATCTGTATTTTGGTATGGCAGGATATTTTGAAAATTACTCTGCTATAATGAAAAGTGAGGAATTACAGATTAGCTCTTACTTAAAGCAAATTAAACTTCCTCTCTACCTCTTGGAGAGTTATTCCCACCACAAGATGAGAAGGGCTCATTTACCTTGGGTTCGGCTTGACAACTACTGAAGAGTAGACAACTTTTTGTTCTATATCCGGTGTTCTTGCATAGAAGCAGTCACAGGATGGGGTTCCCTCCTGCTGGTAAAATACTATTCCATCTGGAAAGGAGGTTGGAAGGAAAGATCGGGGAAGTGGAGAATAGGCACCGAGGAGGAAGAGGTGGGGCTACATATGTGTCAAACTGCCTTGCGTGCCAGGTGATGGTGTCCCTTACCAATGGAAAGAAGTCAGTGTCCATGATATACATCAGGCATTTCCATAACTATCCAAACCACTACAAACCAGAAGTTTGATGATAAGAAAGATGACCAAGGGGAAAAAAAAGTTAATGTTTAAAATTTATCATAAAATCAGTTTAGTTCTGTAAAAGGGAATGAAATATGATTGGTTTTACTAAATTAATTGAAAATGGAATTTCCTGTCACCTAATTTCCTTTTCTTCACCTTCATAATATTTTATGAATACATAAATTATTTTGTATTTTTATTATTTATGTATTTATATTTACTTTGTGGATACACAAATGACATATACTATCTAATATTGCATTTCTTTTTCTAAGTGGAATTCTATGGTATCTCTATTAAGTGTGAGATTTCTAAAATATATAATTTGGCTTGATGCTTCTGAACTTGAAACTTGGGCTTTTTGAGAAGAAACGCTGATGCTGTGTTAACGATCCGGTGGATTCTATTTTAAATTTTTAAACAAAAAATGGGGCTTTCTTTTCTGATCCAGAAATGCTAACTTCTGATTTAGTACACTGTGTTATGTTTGTAGTATCCAAAAGGAGTTTGGTGGAAAAATCACACAAGTTTGGCTATAGCCTAGTACAATGTCTAGAATGTAGTCAGTTCTTAATTGATGTTTGTGGAATAAATGAGTGAATGACCAGAAGCATTAGGCATTCATTTAAGGGTTGAACACATCAATACTCTTGACACAGCTATGGAACTCAATCAACTGGTGGCCTCAGGGAACACTTTACCATTACAATTTGTTACTGATACAACTCACAGGGCAGATGCTCATTATAAGACAGAGAATTAATGAGGCCTAGGATCTCAGTTTAATGCCTCTAGGGGCCAGTTATCTTTATTCTGTTCCATGGCTGCATCCACAACCCATAACCTTTGCCAGCTGTCACACACCAGGCCATGCTCTTTGTCACAAAGGGGCCCAGAAAGTAGATCATGAGTAGATTAGCTCAGACCCATTACCACTTAGGAGAAATAAAGCAAAAGGCATGTACTCTTTAGAGGGGTCAGTTGGAACAATTGAATAAATGAAGAACAGTCCATTTTGTAGCTGACTGGACCTGGCGCTATAACAACATGTTGTGGTTCTGTGTGTGCAATGCTCTGACCTTGTAGGCCATAGACAACCTAGCCACATTTGCTGAGCATGGAGTAGTTCCAAAGCCCTGACTCTAGCGAAATACTCAACCCACAGAATGCGAAATGGACTTGGGCGTGTTACAGCCACATATCTCTTCCATAAATCCCCTTTTTGCTAAACCCATATATTTCAAATTATTTCAGCATTATCTAGTAACATTCTTTGAATAATAGACTAGTATATTTTCTTCTTGGCAAGCCTCACCTTGATCTGCATTATCATTTAGGCCCCATCTGAAAACACCATTAATTTAAATAAGCAATAGAGACTGAAATAAAATTCCATTCATGCTTAACTCTCCAATGTGGTTTGGAAATGCTTTCTTCTTCAGCCAGTCTTATGTTACATGCTAGATGGTCTTTTCTTTGACCACCTCATAAAAAAGGGCTCATAAATACTTTTCATGTGTTATTTAAACTAGCGGTACTCCCCGAGGCACTGCACTCCTATTTTTTTTTAATCCTTTGTGTATTTCTAAGGCATTTCTAAACCAGTAGCAGAGGAAAAAGCATATTCTAACTTGAGGGACCACGTTATATCACTATCAGGCCACAAATTTCCTTTACTGATAAAAATAATTCTCTTTCCTACAAAATATTGCCTAACTTATTTACTTTCCTTCTAAAAATAATCCATTGTGAGAGTAAGTGCCAGAATTAGAATATATGTCTTTTCATGATGTTTCTGATACCATAGCTGTGATATTTCAGCACAAGGATGTTCTAAGGTATTCTGATAAGCAAAAGTTTTATTTTCTCATAAGAATCTATTCACTTCTAATTAACAAGGAAGAAGAGAAAATAGAAGAGTAGCTGCCTGGTTTATTGATTTGCAATGTTGTGTGTGGCATGGTCTTGGCTAGGATTTGAAATGGTCCATCTACTTTTTGCAATAGATTGGAGGTGGGGTCATGGCCTGTATTTCACCGGTGTCCTGATTCACATGTTGCTTTTCCCTATGGTACCTTCGTTCTTTCTTGTGTTTTTATTATGCTTGTCTTTCCCATTTTGAAAAAAAATTTTGATAGGCTCTACTGCCCCTGTTCAACTACTGTATCCCTCCTTTCAAGTTCATGTGAACCTACCATTGCTCCCCACTCCTCACTTCAGCCATAGAATAGTAACATACACTGTATTAGAACTGGAAAGGAACTGAGAGATTACCTAGTCCAGCTTCCCTCCAAGTGCAGAAGTTCTTCCTTCAGTATTTGTTTCCACACTTGTAGGAACACGTGCTTTTTCACTTTGCAGGTTATATACTTATTGCTCAGACTGTGAGAGACTCAAAACATGGATTGCATCTTCAACCATTTATTGGCACTTACCTATAAAATTTATGAGCTCAGTGGAATTTCTTATACATAATTCTCCTGGACTTCGTAAGGATTTGAAAAATATCAGTTCTAAAGAATTTATCTGCCTTCTTTTTTTAAAAAAACTTTTAAGCTCAGGGATACATCTGCAGATTTGTTACTTAAGTAAACTGTGTCATGGGGGTTTGTTGTACATGTTATTGCGTCACCCAGGTATTAAGTCTAGTACCCATTAGTTACTTTTCCTGATCCTCTCCCTCCTCCCACCCTTCACCCTTTGATAGGCACCAGTGTGTGCTATTCCCCTTTGTGTCCATGTGTTCTCATCATTTAGCTCCCACTTAGAGAACATGTGGTATTTGGTTTTCTGTTCCTGCCTCAGTTTGCTAAAGATAATGGCCTCCAGTTCCATCCACATCCCTGCAAATGACATGATCTCATTATTTTTTATGACTGCATAGTATTTTATGTTGTATATGTACCACAATTTCTTTATCTGGTCTATCATTGATGGGCATTTAGGTTGATTCTATGTCTTTGTATTGTGAATCATGTTGCAATGAACATATGTGTGTATGTGTCTTTATAACAGAACTATTTGTGTTTCTTCGGGTATATGCCCAGTAACCATGATTGCTGGGTCAAATGGTATTGCTGTCTTTATATCTTTGAGGAATCACTGCACTTTCTTTCACAATGATTGAACTAATTTACATTCCCACTAACAGTGTATAATTGTTCCTTTTTCTCTACAACCTTACCAGCGTCTGTATTTTTTGACTTTTTAACAATAGCCATTCTGAATTGTATGAGACGGTACCTCATTGTGATTTTGATTTTCACTTCTCTAATGATCAGTGCTGTTGAGCTTTTTTTCAGTGTGATTTTTGGCCACATGAATGTGGTCTTTTGAAAAGTGTTCCTGTCCTTTGCCCACTTTTTAATGGAGTTGTTTTTTTTTCTTACATATTTGTTTAAGTTCCTTATAAATACTGGATATTAAACTTTTGTCAGGTACATAGTTTGAAAAGTTTTTCTCCTATTCTGTAGGTTTTCTGTTTGCTCTGTTGGTAGTTTCTTTTGCTGTGCAGAAACTCTTTAGTTTAATTGATCCCAGTTGTCAATTTTTGCTTTTGTTGCAATTGCTTTTACTGTCTTCGTCATGAAATCTTTGCCTGTTCCTATGTCGTGAATGGTATTGCCTAGTTGTCTTATATGGTTTTTATAATTTTGGGTTTTCCATTTAAGTCTTTAATTCATCTTGAGTTAATTTTTGAATATGGTGTAAAGAAGGGATCCAGTTTCAGTCTTCTGCATATGACTAGCCAGTTTTCCCAGCACTATTTTTTGAATAGGAATCCTTTCACCATTGCTTGTTTTTGTCAGGTTTGTCAAAAATCAGATAGTTGTAGGTGTGTGGTCTTATTTCTGGGTTTTGTATTCTGTTTCATTGGTCCATGTGTCTGTTTGTGTAACAGTACCATGCTTTTTTGGTTACTGTAGCCCTGCAGCATATTTTGAAGTTGGGTAGCATGATGCCTCTAGCTTTGTTCTTTTTGTTTAGGATTGTCTAAGTTAGTCAGGCATTTTTTGTGGTTCCATATGAATTAAATTTTTTTCCTGTTCTGTGAAGAATCTCAGTGGTAGTTTAATAGGAAGAGCATTGAATCTATAAATTGCTTTGGGCAGTATGACCATTTTAACAACCATCCTTCTTCAGTCGGTATATCCCAATTCATATGCACAGATGCCACTTCTCTCTGAAATTCAACATTCTTTCGTTCATTTAGCAGATTTTTACTGAGCAACAGATATGTTCTAGGCATTGTGCTAGGCTCTGGGGGTATAAATGTGAACCAACACACCATTGCTGTCTTGGATTTTATAGCTAGCGGGGTGAGAGATAATAAGGATATATATATCCTTATTATATAGAAGGATATATATACACACACACATATCCTATATATGAGTATATCCATATATATATGGATACGTATATATATCCTATATATCTCTGTGTGTGTGTATATATATCCATATATGTGTGTGTATGTATAGCATGCTCCATAGGTTGCTCAAACATTGCATACTTTGAATTTAACCCGTCAGCTTGCTTCCCTTTTAAATGAACTCTCCACTCCCTTAAATCCTACATCAGTGGTTCTCAAAGGATGATCCCCAGAGTAGCAGCAGTGTCTCCTGAGAACTTGTTGAAATGCAAGCTCTTGGACCCCACCAAGACCTATTAAATTGAAAGTTTGGGGGGCAGGGCCCAGAAATCTGCATTCACAAGCCTTCCAGTGATTCTGACATGTGCTCAAGTTTGTTATTCTGTCTCTGTAGGATCACTATAGAATCATGCATCATTTAACAACGGGGCCATGTTCTGAGGAATCCCTCATTAGGTGATTGCATTGTTGTGTGAATATCAGAGTATACTTACACAAACCTAGATGGTAGAGCCTGCTACACACCTAGGCTATATGGTCTAGTTTATGCCCCTTAGGCTACACACCTGTACAGCATGTTACTGTACTGAATACTGTAGGCAATGGTAATACAATGGTACTAAGCATTTGTGTATCTAAATATATCTAAACAGGGAAAAGGCAATGCACTGTGCTATGACAGTCACTGGGCAATAGGAGTCTTTCAGCACCGTTATAATCTGATGGAACCACTGTGGTATAGGTAGTCTGTTGTTGACCAAAATGTCATTATGTATAGCCTCTCAAATTAGAAACTCCATAGCCCTACTGATTTTTCAGTTTCTCTTTTTCCCCCAAGTCACAATATCTGATTAATTTTCCCTAAGAACATATTCAACATCTGCTAGGTTTTAAATCTATACCCTTATGTCTTTCTCGATGTAGGGCACTGTCTTCCTAACTGATCTCCTAAGCATTGTTTACCTTCTCATCCTTCATCCTATGTTAAAAATCTTGTCCTACTGTGGAACAAGAATAAATAAAAATTGCCATTGGCCACTTGCTACCTTCTGGATAAAATCTAAACTAAGTGAGACACATAAGGTCCTGCATAATTTGAGCAGAACTCATTTTACAGCCTTGCCTATGCAATTTTTTTTGCAATTATTCACTGCCTTTCCCTAATCCATAAATATGCCATCACACCTCACCCCCTTTTATGATAATCTCTGCAAACGGCTATTGATTGTGACTACACTCTGCTGTAACTACACAGTGACCCTTATCTCATCCTTTCCCCTTATTACTGTCCCTTTTTCAGCATGCAAAACTCCTTCAAAGACTGAACCACCTCTGTGAAATCTGTGACTTTCCCTGGGAGTGTTACTTGCTCCCCTAAATCAACACAATAGTTTGTTCATACCTAATGGAAGCACACTTACCATATTCAACATCTGTTTTGAAAACTGAGATCATGAGACCCAGAGAGCATTTGATTTGTCCAGGGTCACACAGCTAGACAAGAGCAGAGTTAAGAATCAACCTAGATCTCCTGGCTAGCCGTCCATGGTAATTTATTCTGTGTTAACAAAATCCTGTTTTGGGTGTTTAGTAGTAGGAGTAGTGGGCAATTTTTCTTTTTCTTAGACATTACTAGTGAAATCCAGGAGATTTTTCATAATCCCACTTAAAGTAGGAGCCTTTGTTTTTGCTAAATTAAGAGCTGGAGAAACTTGAGCATTGCTTTATGCTGCTGGAGTCTCCTGCTGAATTCCCATACTATCAAGATTCTCTTACAACATCTGGCCACTTTACAGGGCATTTCATGGAGCAAATCAATTAACATTAAAAGTAGGGGCAGAGAGAAAGAAAGAAAATATTTGAATGGTAGTGTAGTGCTCTCCAAATTCCCTTAGAGACAGCTGATGGCTGAATTGCATACAACCTTGTAAACGAATCATTTCTATATAATACCATGCATTCTTACACAAAAATATCAACATTTTATTTTATTAAGTTCAAGATCAGGATCATCAAATTCTTCGGACCATCGACAAAACATAAATAGATACAATTTAATATGAATAGCCTTAGCCTTACCACTGATTTATCCTGTCTAACAGTGGGTTCTGAGACTGACTGTGGGTTAAGAAGCCACATTTAGCCATTAAGGCTCTGGAGGTGGTTCTTGCAAGATGTAATTGTTGGATTCTGACTAAACTGTGCAGGAAAAATCTTGGCAGTGGCTATCGCAGCTCCTTGAGCAGTGCTTGATGTAGTCAAAACATATAAGCTATTTCCACTTGTGAAATTAAGTCCTGGTGAAACTGGTGGTTCACAGAAATAGAGCACCAGTAGGTATGTATACACACATGTACACATGGAGTATAGTTCATTTATCTCTATTTTGAACATGTAAACACCACAATGTATTGATATATAGTAGGTAGAACAGTACTTGATGCATAGTAGGCACCCAATGCAGGTGTTGTTGAATGAATAAATGAATGCGATTAAAGAACAGCATCGATGTTCTAATGGCCAGTTTAACTAAGTAGAGTCACCATTTTACAAATTCTGTCATACTTTGGAAAGTACCTGCTTTCTCTAATTCGAAGAAATAATCTGTAATGAGGGATGTTAGCACTTCTCTTGTAGGGCTGGTGTAAGGATTAAATGAAAAAACATTTAGAAAGTGGCTAATTAGTTAATGGAAATCAAGTTATTCTGCTAGAGTCTGTTTCTTTATCTGTGAAATGTGGATTAAAACATGAGGATTATGACCCTTCTAGGGTGTTAGTGAGTATCTAATAGTTCATAAGTATGAACATACTAAGTTGTACATGTAATTGTATATAAAGTGTGTTATAGGCCTTTGTTAAGAGTTGTCAAGAAAATGCCATTCCCAGGCACTCCCCATGATTCAAAAAGTGAAGATCTTTAATTAAAATGACTTTGAGATCACAATGTTTGCCTAAATGTTAATCACCTCTCAAACATAATTAAATGCATTTATTAAGAATCTTTTAAAAATGGTATTCTCTATCATTTAACTTATATAAACAATACTGAGAATAAAGGAAATGGGAAACAAAGATTCAGTCCTAGGCTGTCTATAAAATGGGAGAAGGGTCTCTTTTCTTTTATCTACCCTGAACCTCTTTGGATCTCACTTTTCTTCTAGTTATTTAGCACACTCTTCCCAATCACCCACCCCTACAATACACACACACGCACATGCACACACACAGATATTGAAGTGATGCAGGCTTCAGGCTTTGTTTTCTCCTTTTTTCCCTAAGTCTTTTCCCATGCTGTGAATGGTAATGGACTATGATCTGCTAGAAACGGGAACATAGCAATAACTCCAAAACACAGCCTCACAAGTTTGAAGAATTGAGCCAAGCTGCATGATTTTCTAAACATTCCACTGAATTAATACCTTGTGGGTCCAGGGGGACCTTCATCTAAATCTCTCCAAACACTTGCCTGAGTTTGGTTAATCCTCAGTGTAGCCTTGGTGAAACATTCCCACATTTTCGAGAGGCCATGAATGAAGCCCCCACTCAGCCAGGAAGGTGCTAAGGAACTGGGGTGAGAAAATGAAATTTCTACCCTGAGCCCTGTTACTCTCAGAATATGCAGGCACGCCCAACAAATTCAGGGAACAGGACATGGGGAGAAGACAAAGAAGATTGTTTCAAATAAAAATAAAATTTAAAATGGAACAAGAAACATACTGCTTTATTTTTCATAGCTGAAAGATTCTGTATTTGCCAAATAATGGAATCAAAAGAATCTGTCTGTAATCAACTGCTATCTATGGCCTCTGCCTGGAGTTCTCCCCATGACAAAATTAATTATTAATAAAGTTATGCATTCAATAAACATTTACTGAGCACATCCCAGTTGTTGTCTAGGTATTAGGAAAAATTCATAATGTGGACAAAACAGTGTCCCTTGCCCTTAAGGAACTTGCTGTGCCATGACAGAGACAAAATAGACAAATTTTAAAAATGCAATGTGGTAATATATGTGCACCACATGTATATGTTTGTGAACTCATTCTTCGATCTTAAAAATGACTTCAAGAAACTTTCTCTGAAGTTCCTTTATCTAAGTATTTCTCTGAACTGCCCTAGCATAATTATCTGTATTTCCCATATCTGCCTTTCTTATCTTGCATTATGATTATTCATATTATTTTCCTTAATAATCTAAGTCTCTTGAGCATAAGATTTCTGATTTATATTTATATTCTGAGCTCTTAGCAGAGAAACTTGCACATGATAGGCACTTAATATTAGCTGAATAAATGGATACAATAATGGACAATTTGAATCTGGACAATGATGTAAGAGATGTTAGGTTTTAAAGGAAAGCAGTTCTAAATCTTCGTCCCATAAAAGTATCACAGGTAACTTGTCTAGAGTGTAAAGGAAGGAAAGAAGGAATTCTAAATATATAGGGTCTGGATGCATCTAAAGGAAGTTCTTAACTATATTAATGAGAAGTTTAAATAAGGCAGTATGACTGATTAAAATGGATTTTTATTCCTACAACTCATTTCAGTAGACAAATTGAAGAAATGGTAGGATTTCTAAATCATTCAAAGCTCAGGCACAAACCTATATAATGTGTGTATTTGTATTACTCTTTTGTCAATATGACAAACTGAAAAAATAAACACTTAATTTCTTCCACACTAACCCACTCCAAATTAGTGTCTGGTGAAGGAACTGAGACTTTAACTTTCTCATGGTAAATCTGTGGTGCCACATGACTCAATTTTTCGGATCTACATAAATTTGGAGGAGAAACTTTATGTAACAGATGAAAAGATGCATGGAGCAGTAGAAGCCACAGAATGGTACTTGTGAGGCAGAAAAGCTGAGACATGCCTAGGGAAATAAGCATACACAAAGAAAAATGCTAATTGCTCAAATGACTGGCAGGATCCAGGTGAACAAATACATGCCAGAGCCTAAGTGTATGGGTGATGACATAATATTAGCCATGGCAGAGTGAGCATGTTAGAAAAAATGTCAACTCATTTTCTGGAGTGCCTTGCCAGTCTGGAAGCATGCGCCCTGAAAGCTTAGTGACCAAATGTTAAACTGCCTTAGATGGCTGCAGGACACATTTAGGGCGCAGAGCTGCACGCCTACTCTGCTAGGCCCTTCTCATTTTTCCAAGCTGGGGAGCTGACTTTGTAATGGGTTTTTGGCATGGTAGATTCATGTACCAGATCGAGAGGGAGAGGGACTGCTCTTTCCTGCTGTGGGGAAGGTTGGAGCTACTTCGTGTACTACTGGGATTCCCTCTCAAGGAATATCTTGGACTCGACTGTCTTTTTCCTGATGGATTATGTTTTGGATCGTCCCTTACCAAGGATATAATCATGGGCTGTTAACATTTTTTTGGACTTTGATTTGGCCAGTAAGTATAATGTTTTTGGAAACCTGTTTTCATTTAATTTCATTTCCTCTTTCCTGTTAAGCACATCATTGGGCTAGGAGAGAAGAACCTCAGGTTTTTGGAAGTGTTTTTGTTATGTGCCACTGCTGCTCAGTTCGCGTTGGATACTGGAAGAGGAACAAACCATAAGGCACTCATGACTTCCGCGGTTCCCTCTGCTGGAAAGCCAGATCCACACCCCGACCTGCCTTAGGTGGTTAGCACCAACTTCGAAACAATAGTCATTTCACACTAGCATAACATTACATAAGCCATTTCCTTCCCTTCTAGAATGCGGAGGGATATGTGAGAAGCAACGAAAAATCTGTGACCCCACTATTCATATTTTCCACAGGATTCCAATTACCATTTCATCTGTACCAATATATGGAGGGTGATGTTAAAAACTTGTGTGAGAATCTGGCAGCATTTTGCATGTTAATGTTGTCTCTGGTCTGGTTTCCAAAACCATTCTGGTAATTGAGAAGATTTGCCAGTGAGAGCCGATTGCACTACAGAAATTGTCAGCTAAGTTCTTAGACAGTGGCTTTCTGTGGTTGGTTTGGTGTTTTTTGTTTTCGTTTTTGTTTTGTTTTGTTTTAGAATATAAAATAATCACAGCATGATTCCTGCTTATCCCTTTTTTGGTTAATGTGTTTGGAATCTATGTGACAAATGGGTAGTCAAACTACCTTTAGAAGATGCAAGAATTGTATCATATCAGAGAAACATGGAAAGGAATGCAGAAAAGTCTTAGAGAAGTTAATTTCAGACGTGACCTTGTGAATCTGACAGGAGGTAGCTTTTCCTTTGCCACCAAACAGCAGGTAAAATAGATTTATTTCATTTATTCATTCAGCCAACAAATATCTATTGAGCATTGATGATGTGAAAGCATGATTCTTACACTAATGATTTAGAAGGTGTCAAACTACTCCTCCCATGAAACTCTGTCTGGTGAAGTCCTGTAACAGTAGGGCAATGTTGAATAGAAACATATTGCTGTCAATAAGCTTCCCTTTCAAAACGCACCAGGAAAATAATCTGAGAGTGATATGATTCTTTAACAAAATAGGTACAATGACAAGGTTACTGGTAGCCCTTTTATTCTCCTCATTTTTAAAGCTGAGAGAGGGGGAATGCATTAGTAAGATAAAAACAAAATGTCAAAAAGACAAGACTTAAGAACAGGTTGGGCGTGCTCCAACATGACAGCATGCACACTTTGGGGAAAAATTTATTGGTCTAGCCAGGTGTGAGCCCCCATTCCTTAATACGTCAGCTGGACTCCCCTTACCAAATCTTGGCCCAAGAGTTTGTTTCCAATCAGTGGGCTTTGCTATACTGACAGACATGTTCCATACAGGAGCTTCTAATGGGCAAACAGTGGGTGATACACTCACACTCACTACCTTCTACCTCCTGTCTTCCTCAATGCCACTGACCACCACCATGCTGCCCAGAACCTTCTCATCAGGCAAATAAAAACCTGCATATTTGTCACACACTTTGGATCTATATAGACCATCAACAAAGTGATGAAAACATCTGGTGCTAAATGACAGCCTGAGGTGGCATCTCTTGCCTGGCTCAGCCAAGGATCAGAGAGTTAACATGGCTTGGTATAGCTTCTCTCATCTTTATCTCTCTGCCCCAAGCAAGTAAAACTAAAAACCACAACAATAAATAAACTCATTACACCCTCAGTTTCTTCTTGTTTTTTCACCATCTGATGTCAGGATGGATTTGGTCCACAACACACTTGCCAACAGCCATTTCAGTGCTTCCTGACATGTGTTTAAGAAAGGTGGCTAGTGTATAATGGATTTTACTTAAATGCCAGTACACAACCTTCCATAACATTGTTCAGCTAGGATAAAAGATAATGCTACTTCTGTCTATCCTGGTGCCCATGTCAACATGATCACTAATTCAAATTTTTAGGGATCAAAAAAGTCAACACCAAGCTTATATAAATAGCTTTTACCATCTGGTTTCTCACCTTGACTGTAGGAAGCAGAATCCTATCAATTCTTTTCTACTAGGAAAAAGGTGTCTCATCATAGAGAGGAAAGGGAAGAAGAATAAAAGAAAAAAAAATTGTAATAGCATGCTATCCCTTTTTTCCTGTTGACAGGAAATCAAGTTCTCAGCTTGTTAATTAACTTAAAAATACAGAAGTTTCCTGGTTATTCTCTCATCGGTTTCAGAGTGTTCCTGACTTTGAAGTAGGTCTCACTGGTGAGTGCTTGAACATTGAACTAATGAGATTTTACTGTTTTGAACAGCTGGTCAAATTTGGAGGCCCCTCGAGCCTAAAGGCAACTGCTGATTTACAAGGATTCTGTAATATATGCAGTCTTGGCTGATGCTTTGTTGTTGATTTAGGCTGGAGCGAAGGTGTAGATTTTGTGATGCTATAAAAATGTCAAATGATTGATTTGAGAATATGTAATACCTATAGGTAGCCCCCACCAGGAGCCAGCATCTTGTGTGGTTCATGTGAGAACATTTTAGGAAGGTTTGGGTTTTAAATGTGGCGTCATGTTCCAGAGAAGGAGGGTTTGGATAAATTGGCTGTTTACAGTGGATGGAGCTGAAAAGAAGCATTTCAAAACTATAATTCCTGTTTGTTTCTCTCTCCCTCTCTCCTTCCCTCCATTCTCTCCCTCTTTCCCTCCCTCCTTACCTTCCCTCCCTTCCTCTCTCCCTCCCTCTTTCGTTGGTAAGAATATTAAAACAAATTCCAGAACCTATGTTACCTCTCTATCTCAGCATGACTGAAAAATATGGACATTTTCTTCAAAACATAAACATAATTATTTGGTATCATCTAATATCCAGTTCATCTTCAAAATTTGATTGTCTCAGAAGTATCTTTCAATTGTCTTTCTCATATCAGGATCCAAGTAAGGTTACATATTACATTTGGTCATTAAATCTCTTGATTCAGAATTATCCCCTTTGAGGTAAGTACTTTATCTCTATTTTACAGACAAGAAGACTGAGGCTTAAGAGGACTCACAGATACTGAGAACAAATTATGGTCTTTCAGCATCCATATATGTGACTATACTGCTTCTCTCTTTTTCTCAGCAAATTATTTCTGGTGAGGCTGGCTTCATCTCCTCTATTTATTCTACTCCCCACCTTACTATTTTTTCCTAATTGCATCTGAGTAGAATTTCAGAAGATAAGAATTCTGCTAGGATTGAATTCATGCTGCATGTATTCCTAGCTTTTCCTGAATTACTTTACAGTAAAGAGTGGCAGAATCGTGGAAACTATGCAGGGAGCCCTAGAGCCTGGGTGGGGAGTTCCCAGTGCTTTTCTTGGTAGTTTCCAGAATCTTCCTGGGCATGCCAGTCAGTTTCTTGGGCTCTTCGTGGAAGAAGGGGAAGCTGCTTATGGACATATATAGGTCACATTTATTCCTCTATTTAAAAAATATAGAGATATAGCTTCAGTGTCTAAGCCTAGTAACTACTTTAGATGTGTATCAGGGACAGAATTTTAAAATTATGTTTCCACAAGAACAAGTCCAGAAAGTATAACTTCCTTTTAGGTAGTAGTGAGAATATAAGGAATCCCCCTGCTGGCTCCCTTGCCTTGGTGGGGGTAGTGAGATCAAAGAAAAACGCAGGAAACACTTCATATGCTCATAAAAGCCTATGATTTACCTCTGTCCATCTGGCCCAGCAAGGAATCTCTCCCAGAGGCAGAGACCCACACTCCAGAAGGACATGGCTGTGCACACCTAAGTACACATCTCAGAGAGGAAGCCTTAGCCAGCCAATAACACACTCCCACTATTGTCCCCTCATGGATTTATCATCAACTTTATCCAAACCAATTTGGGGTGAACTTCATTTAGATTGATTATGGCCTCTCCAAATAATCTGTTTATATATGCTGCTTGTCCTGGAGGGGCACTGTCCAATAAGGTAACCACTACTAGCCACATTTCGAGTGTTCAATAGCCACATGCGCTACTGGCTACCATATCGGACAGCAACAACAGATACAGAACATTTACACCATTTCAGAAAGTTTAATTGGATAGTATTAGTCTAGAAGAACTCCCCAGTGTTTAAATGAGCATCCTTCTGATCCTAGGTTCCCAGCCATGTTTTTCACTGTTCTATATTTTTTAATAGCATTGAATTCCCTCACATGATTACTGTCTGGCTCCTCGAGTATTTCCCTCTGTTTACCCTGAAGAAGGGACTTTCAAGTTTTAAGGGAATTCCCATGACCGGTGCCATTTCTCCCTTCTTTGGCCATATTTGGCTCTCTGAGTTAGATCCACTCACGGGCAAGTTGGATTTATAGAAGTCTCAGCTCCACTGAAGTTGCAGAACTTGTTGTCAGCTCCCATGGGCCAGTAGTCTCTCCATCCCTGTCTGTCAGGTGATGGAACTGCTGCTTTGGGTGGGTGTGTTGTTTCTTGGTCACTTGAGCCCATTGCCAAAGTCTTTATCTAGGCTGTGATATCTACTTGCAGAGCTGGGTCACAGCCCCCAGTCCTACCCTCACTTCCTGCCACGAACAGGCAGTTTGTTTAAAATCCTGATTGCCAGTGTCCACCTGGCCTGATTTGATTTGAGGCTTTGCTGCTGCCTCTGAGGCTTCTCCCTGATGTTGTTTTCCCCTCTTTGTTCCCTCTCCTTGCCCCTCTTGGATCCCTCTCCTCATTCCTCCTGGATCCTGGGCCATCCCTGAGATTGTTCCAGTGCTATGGCACTGCACTTTGGACTTGCTGTCTGTTTTTCTGTTAAACAGGCCTGAATTGGAATCACCAGTCAGCCACTTCCTCCCTGTGTGATCTTGGACAAGCCCCTCAGTCGTTCGAATCATGCTGTGCCTGCTTTCTGACTGTAAAAACCTCAGGATGATAAGATCTAGCCCTTTCAGAGTTTTGGTCTCAATTGTCTTAGGGCAACTGTGGTGAAAATAAAGTTACTTCCTTCATTCTTTTCTTTTTCATCTCTCCAGAGTCCTCATATCCAAAGTCTCTTCTCATCTAGTCAATGCTATTTCTTTGTAGTGATCATGATTTGATTTTTCTTAGGTGACCTAAAACACTAGGTCCTCCATTTAAAACCTAGTACTTCCTCTGGTCACCTCAGAGGGAAGTGAAATCTCTCTCCTTTGAATTCCCATAAGCTGTTATTCATTTGTTTGGTATATTCCATATGGTCTCCACTGTATCCTGCTTTTCTTATATTCCCAGGTGTATGTGTCCTATTTACCTTACCACGCCGTGAGTCCTTCGAAGCGGGGCCCTGTCTTAAAGTCTTGAACCAAAGCTCCCCCAATCTCATAGGACCCAGCAGAGTATTTCAAGCACATGAGGTGCTCAGTATGCATTTATTAATGAATGCGCATTCTCAAGAGCACTTTAGGAAGGAGTAGAATGGTATTGATTTCTACTTAATTTCTAGCTTCGATTCTCATGCTAGTTTGGGAGAAAGGAAAGGAGAGATGAAAGAAAAGGCTGTTGAAAATAGTTAGACAATTACCTGCCTCTCCACCCTTCTAAGGCATCTTATAGCTTACTTGATTTATCTTGTTGACTAGACATTTGTCACCTGGTTTTCTTTCTCAATCAGTAATAAGAATGGATGTGCCTATAAAAAAGGCCAACCCTTCTTAGTAGTTTGGATGCTCTGTGCTCTTTTTATGATCTCATCAGTCAATTCAAACTCAGAACCAAATGTTCCCCCAGTACTGAAGGGACAGTATGTGTCAGTTGGTGCTCATTTAGAAGGGCATTTCCTTGGCCCTAGAAACTGTGAGGCTAGTGTAAGCCTGTTCTAGGGAGCAAGACTGGGCTTCAGCTGCACCCGTGCTTCCATTTTTGCTAAGTTTCTTTCCACTCTTGCTGGGGTAAATGTGAATGAGAGAGGCTAACCAAGTAGCTTCTGCATGGGAACGGCTAAGTAAGGCATTGACTTATCTGGATTTTGATGGTTTGGAGGTTCCACCCCACTGCTCCACATCAGGAGACCAGGTGGTTTCCTATAGCTAGCTTTTCCCCAGGGCAGTGTGTCTAGAAATTCTCTTACAGCTTACCAGTCAATCCTTGGGGATCTGATTGCCAAGGTTGGGTTCTGCTTGAAAGCAGCTACCCAGAGTTAGCCAAACTGAGGACTTCTGACACCCAACATCAAGGAGTTTGGCTCCAACAACAAAATTGGATTGAACAGTTCCAAGACTATTGTCACCTGTGACACCAATTGCAGCTTCATGATGTTTCCCCGGAACACCCTCAGGTTTGATAATTAAGAGAACAAACATAACACGCTGAAAGCTATTGTAATCATAGTTACCCTTTACTACAGAGAGAGGAAGCAGATCAAAATCAGCCAAAGGAAGAAACACACAGCAGAGTCTGAGAACATTTCAAATGCAAAGTTTCCATTGTCTTTAGGGCCATGTTTTCCTCCGAGTATTGAGGTGTGACAGGATGCATGGAGTATTGCCATCCAGGGACACTCCCCTGAACGTGAGTGTCTGAAATTTTTATTGGAGCTTCATTATGTAGTTATGATTGATTGATTGCCCACATGCTTGCTTGATCTCAGCCTCCAGGTCAACTGCATAACCCAGAGCCTCTACTCTAAGGCACATGGTTGATGTTTCTGCAGTGGCCAGCTTCCTTCCTAACCAAGGAAATTCCTATTGGGTATGACATAGGTTACTGCCCAGAAACTGAGAGGCAAGGCCAAATTCTTTACTACACAGTGGCTTGGCAAGTCTCTTCACTGTCCCTAGGTTTTCCATCTGTGAGGCTCTCTTCCTGGCAAATCCATTAAAACTGGTAAACTTGTCACCCTATAATATCTCCCTTTAACCTTTGGATCCAAACGTCCTCACTTGCCAGATGAAGGTATTTCACATTGTATTTATTCACTTAACACTACATCTAGCACAAGGATGATACTAAATGGTCTAAGGGTTCTGCTTTGGGAACCTCTTGAGATCACATGCCATATTTTGCTAATACGTTTGTATTTGGCTGTGGGTGAGGGATCAGAGTTCCTATATTTCATTAGATTTCAAAGATGTCAGGGTCCCATAAAGGTTGAGCACTCCTGGCCTATGTAAAAGTGAATTATCTCCCCTTACATCACTGGTGGGCTATTCCTTCATGAGCTCTAGGAGTTTTACTTGCCAAGAGAAGGACGCAGAGTGGAGACAGAGCCTGGGCTGGCAGGAGAAGGGCAGTTTTGCTATCTTGGTTTATAAGGCCTCTTGGGTTAATTCTAGAAGCATCAAAGCAAGCTTTTCTTCAGTCTTTCCTGTGCTCTGCAGGCCAAGAGTGTCTTGTGCTAAAATAAACAACTGGCAGTTTCATTAGGCTCCACAGAAGGAAGGAAGAGATTTATATTTCATACCTTTTATATTATATAACAATATTACTATGCGAACTTCAATTCTTCGATCTGTTTAGTTTATTTGAACTTAAAAAATAGTATTAATGCTATAAATAGAATAAACCATGTCCAATTCTGAGCATTTACAATAAACATGCAGCTGGTAATATAGCCTCTGAAATAATAAACCACTTATTCCTGATGGCCAGGCTTTGTATATATCATCCTTAGATTTTATTAAGCTATAACTGGATGAAGGGGGCAGGAAAGGGGAGAGATTCTACTTGTTTTAAACTGTAGGGGGAAGAAAAACCACATTTTATTTTGCATCTGCTGTAGCTCTTACATAATTGTGGAAATTTTGGCATGTTTGTGCCAGCCAGGATTCAACTTTGTTTTACTTTACTGAGAAATCTGAAGTGTGTTCATAAAAAAAGAAATCTGTTTATTTTTAGTTCATTTTGTTCAGCTCTTAAAACATCTCGGTTCTTATAAGACAAGGAAAGAAGCATGTGATGCTGTGTAATCCTGGTTCATTCAGAGACATTACTTGAGTACTACCCAGTACATGATTCAATACTAGATTGTGTGGGAGATACAAACATGAAATTGTTACCCTTAAAGTGCTTACAGTTTAGTGGCGGTGGGGGGGAGATTAATGGCTCCCAACACTCAAAACATTTTATTATGATTATCAATTTGCATGTCTTTATTGTGGATTCTTTCAAAATTCCAATATTTAGTTTTTATGTTTTTGCAGAAATAGAAAAACTCATCCTAAAACTCATGTGGAATCTCAAGTGACCCCAAATAGCCAAAACAATCTTGAAAAAGACTAACCAAGTTAGAGGTCTTATACTTTCTGACTTCAAAACTTATTACAAAGCTATGGTAATCACAACAGTGTGGTACTGTCATTAAGAGAAACATGTAGGCCAACGAGATAGAATGGAGAGCCCAGAAATTGAACCCTCATGTATATGATAAGGTTTGGCATGTGTACTAAGACCATTCAATGGGTAAAAGAATGGTCTTTTCAACAAATGGTGCTAGGGAAACTGAATATCCACATGCAAAAGAATGAAGTTGGACCCTTACCTTATACCAAATACAAAAATTGACTTGAAATGGATCAAAGACTTAAATGTAAAAGCTCAAACTGTAAATGTCTTAGAAGAAACAAGAAAATATTCATGACATTGGACTTGGCTATGAGACTGTTTTATGTCTTAGTAGAGAAGAATAGTTAAGTCGGGAGCAGGAGTCAGAGACCTGGGGTTCAGACTTGGGACTGCCACTTCCTACCTGTGTGATCTTAAGCACATTATCTATCCTCTCTAGGACTCAGCTTTCTCATCTGTAAAAAGGTGAGAGTAATTGAATGACACTGAGAATTAGATAAGTTAATGTAGGTAAAGGGCTCAGCTGCATGACTGGCATATGGCTTATTGTCAAGAGGTGTCAGCCATTACTGTGCATTCAGGGGAAGCAGCATAATAATAGTAGTCAGGTAGGTCGGTTTTAAGTCAGATTTTCTAGGTTCATATCCTAGTTCTTGCCTTTACTGCCTTTGTGACTTTGGGCAACTGCCTTACAGTTTTGTAACTGAGGACTTTTATCTTTTTCTGAATGACAGAATTAGTAATATTACTCATCTCATAAAGTTGTAAGGATTGAATGAAATACTCCCTTTCTCCAGCTTTTAGAAAAGTGGTTAGCACTCCCTAGCATTAGCCCTCACTGCTGCTATGGTACTTAACACAGCATCAGGCACAGAGTAGGTGTTCATCTAATGTACTATCATACTGGCCTAAATAATGACGTTTAGGAAATGTTTAATGATATTAGTAAATACCAATCATAAACTGTTGGGAAAAACAAAGTAAAAAGTTGTATATGCAGTTTCATCTCAACTATGTAAGAAAAAAAACACAGAGTTAAAACAGTTTATTGCAATATTAATACGGATCCCTCCTTAAATGAAAAAATTGTACATGGGTTTATTTCTTACTTCCTTACGTTTTTGTGTACTTTTCAAATTTTCTACCCTAAGCAGATACTTTTACTATTAGAAAATATTAAAACGCAGTTAAATTAAACTGGAAAGGGACAAGAGTCAATGCCATCTGCTATCATTTGGTACACTGGCTTCTAGGAGTGGCTAGCAATCACTTTAATAATGTGAAGACCATGGCCTTCAGGAGGCAGACATAGATAGTTCTGTTCTTTCCTACTCACCTGTGCTTGTGTGTGCACATTTGAGTATGCACATGTCTTGTGTCCCAGGGAGCTTGAGGTCTCCTTCAGGGCATAGAGTATTTGCCAGGAAATTCCCCATGTTTTCCTCCTGTATAGCTCAGGGCCTAGCATAGATATTCAGAGTCTAGGTACATGGATATTCACTGAATGCATGTAGAAAGGTGAATATTATTGATGGTGGAGAGAGGGGTTCATGCCAGACTGCCACTGCACACCTGCCTGGGTGATCCACCGCTCGTCTAGCCCACTCATCTAGTACCACTAACTAGGTACCCTCTGTGCCTAGCATAGTTTTTGGTAAATAAATAAATGAGGCCAGGCGCGATGGCTCACACCTGTAATCCTAGCACTTTGGGGGGCCGAGGTAGGTGGATCACCTGAGGTCAGCAGTTTGAGACCAGCCTGGCCAACATGATGAAACCCTGTCTCTACTAAAAATACAAAAATAAGCTGGGTGTGGTGGTGGGCCCCTGTAATCCCAGCTACTCGGGAGGCTGAGGCAGGAGAATCACTTGAACCCAGGACGCGGAGGTTACAGTGAGCTGAGATTGCGCCATTGTATTCCAGCTGGGTAACAAGAGTGAAACTCTGACTCTAAATAAATAAACAAATAAATAAATGAAAATATTTCTCTGGATAAATTCCCAGAAATTGGATTATAGCAAATTGTTTAAAATATAAGACATCCACACTTTAATATGTAGAAGATATTTAAAAAGAAACAATGAATCAGATTTCTTGGGGCATTTGTGGTTTTTTGGTAACATACAAATAAACTCTGACCTACAGTGTAAGTCAGCTGCATCTTCAACAGATACTTTTATGTTTTTACTCGGTGCTCAGAGATGCTATTCTTACTCCAAGAAGGTTCAAGTGTTGGGCAGGGAATTGAGAATGCGTATGTGAAAAACCAACCATTGTTTTTCAAGGCAATAGATAATAATTGCAAATAAATGGCATAAAGAGAATCTTCCTCAGTAATTCAGAGGAGTGCAGCAGTGATTGAATTTAGTAGATATTGCCACACAATTTTACCAAGAGGCTGTACCAATTTATGCTCCCACTAGTGTGTATTGGTGTTATATCTCTTTCATTTCAGCCATTCTGTTGGTGCAGGAAGGTATCACCTTATTGTGTTAATTTGCATTTCTTTGACCAATGAAATTGAACAACCTTACCTATGTTTTTAGGCCATCTGGATATCCTATTATATGAAGGGTCTGCTCAAATCTTTGGCCCACTTTTAATGTTGAGGTTTCTTTTCATATTATTTTGTAGCTATTCTTTATATATTCTGTTTATGAATACTTTGTCAGATATATTTATTGCAAACATCTTTCCCCACCCTGGCACTGCCCTTCCACCCTCTTAATGGTGTATTTTGATGAGTAAAGCATCTTAATTTTAATATAGTCCACTTTATAATTTAAAAAATGGTTAATATTTTGTGTCCTCTTAAGAAACCTCTATCTGCAGGTCATAAAGATACTTTCATAAGTAACTTTCTAATATCTCTATTATTTTACATTGGGACCCAGAGTCTATCAGGATTTTGTTTGTGTGTATGGTAAGAGGTGGGGCTCAAAATTCCCACGTGGAAATTCAATTGTTCTGGGATCATTTATTGAAAAGGCCATCCTTTCTCTACTATACTGTCATCCTAGTCATCCATCAATGACAGGACATGTGTAGTTTGTAATCTGCTTTTCCATAGCTGTGTTTTGTGTTTGTTTGTTTTTGCGTATTTAGGGCCAATATCACACTGTCCTTAATTACTATAGCTTTGTGATCAGTTTTAACATATGCTTATATAATTTCTCCAGTTTTGTTTATTTTAAGGAATTAGCTTATTCTCTTTCTCTCCCTCCCTCTTTTCTTTCCTCTTTTCCTCTCCCTCTCCTTTCCTTTATTCTTCCCCTGCCCCACCCTCTCTCCCTTTCCCTCCCTTCATTCTTCTTTAACTAGGGATTACCAACTTGAGGAGAACTGGAATCTTTGCATTATTAGGTCTTTTATTTCATGAACATGGTATCTCCTTCCATTTACTTAAGAGTTCTATAATTTCTATCACTAATGTTCTGTAGTTTTCAGATTTCAGTTGCAATTAGATAATAATTTAACCTTGAGCTTGTATTTAGATCAGTAGGTCCAAAAGCAGGCAAGTATTAGAATTATCTGTAGAGTTTTAACATAATATTTATTTCCAAACCCTAAGTCAGACTTACTGCATCAAAATCTCTGGAAATAGGGCTCTGGGAGTCTAAAAAGCCTTTGAAATTCTACAAGCCTTTTGGTGGAAGTAAAAATTGGTATAATCTCTTTGTGGAACCACTTGGCAAATTTTATTGGCATTTAAATTGTCATACCTGCTAACACTGTGATTATATTTCTAGGAAATTAACTTACATGAATTATCTGTGCACATTTATAATGCATATATAAAAATGTTTATTCTAGCATAATTTATGATAGTGAAATACAGCAAACTGCCTCAATTTTTATCAATGGAAGATGTACCAAATAAAATATGTCACATATAGTATAATACCAGGTAGCTGTTTAAAGTGAAGAGCTAATTTATAAGTACCAAAGTGGAAAGACATCTATGGTAATTAGTTTAAAAAATCAAGAAGCAGAAAATTAAGTATTGTATAAGTCAATATGCTGAAAACATATTCCTGCACACACATACAAGACAGTCACATTGACTTATCTCTTCTAAGAAATATGAAGCTTCCTTCCTATCATCACTCTTATATCCAAATTCTTTAAATCCTATGTCCAAATCCATATAAATGAGCAGTAGGACATCAGTGAGTAAGAGTCAAACCATATGAAACCCAGAATAATTTTAATAGAAATACTTGGAGTTGTTGCTTATGAAGTACCCAAAATAGGAATGCAAGAACCCAGTGGGATGAATTCTTAGTGTTTCCTGATAAGAAGGATGGTTTATTGTATATTCATTTGGAGGCAGGTTGAAAACAAAAATCCTTTTAAAATTTTACTTATTTCTATATTACATTTCTGTTTATAATATGCAGGCATCACTTAATTTTTTTTTTTTTTACCATTTCAATAGTTTTTAAGTGTACAGTTCAGTGGCATTAAGTACCTCCAGAATGTTGCACAAGCATCACCACTATCCACCTCTAGAAATTTTTCATAATCCCAAACAGAAGCTGTCTACCCATGAAACAATTACTTACCATTTCTCCCTACCCCAGCCCCCTGGTTACCTCTATTTTACTTTCTGTCGCTATGAATTTCCCTATTCTAGGCACTTCATATAAACAGAATCATACTTTTGTCCTTTTGTGTCTAACTTGTTTAACTTACCATAATGTATCAAGGTTTCTCCATGTTGTGGAAGGTACATAAGAATTTAAAAATAAATATTTAAAATATTTTACAAATGTGGGGGAAATCCCCAAGCTCGTCGTGATGTATAGACAAATTAGGGACCACTAAATTAGATGACTTTTAATAGTATGAGTTGGGTGCGGTGGCTCATGCCTGTCATCCCAGCACTTTGAGAGGCTGAGGCAGGCAGATCACCTGAGGTCAGAAGTTTGAGACAGACCTGGTCAGCATGGTGAAAACCTATCTCTACTAAATACAAAAATTAGCTGGGTGTGGTGGCACATGCCTATAATCCCCGCTACTCAGGAGCAGGAGGTTGCAGTGAGCCAAGATTGCACCACTGTACTCCAGCCTGGGCGACAGAGTGAGACTCTGTCTCAAATAAATAAATAAATAAAAGTATGAACAACGATCTTGAGCCATTTTGCCCCTGAGCCTCTAACCTCAGGTCTTCAGTTCCGCCCATATGCTTATCAAAGGTGCAGCTTAAACATCAATTCCTCCATCAAGTCTTCCTAGACATTCTGGATGGAAATATTTCCCATTATCTGAATGTTTTAAACTGTGAACTTCATGTGGCCATCATTATGTTTTAATTGGCCTATAAAATTTTTTATTTTGATCCATAATTTATAGAGTTTAAGACTCCTATAATCAACTGCCCCCAATATTAGGATAGCTGGCTTCTCTTGAAAACTGGAGAGCCTGACACCCTGACCCAGCATTCCTAAATGGAAACAACAGGTTGGAGCTGAGAACAGCTGTCCTCTTTACATGAGCCATGCTCTTTTCTGTGTGACACAGTCCCCCACTCTCTACTGTCTCCCTAGTTCTGAGGATGAATGTCTATTGCTGGATGACTTGTACTTTTTCTTACATGTTTTCTTATACTGTAGAAATACTTTCTGATCTATCACTATCAAATGAGGAATTAAAAAAAAAAAAGAAGAGGACCCTGGGATTTCTATGTAATAGGCCTCTATCATTTATTCCTTTATATTACTTACCTCATTCTTGTTGGCATTTGAGTTTGCCACCCCTAATGAATTTAATCCTGGGCATTTATAAACATGGCACATCTCTCCTGCTATACTATGAGACCTCATAAAAGATGCAGAAAACACTGCATAAATGATTTTAAATGACGATCAGGTCATTCAATGTCATGTTTAATTTTTATAGCCAATTTAAAGCTCCATCTCTGAAACTGTTTTAGACATTATCCATTCTTTCCCTGGTGATGATCTCCTTTCTCCTTTTCATCTGTGCAACTCCCCCCTCACCTTCACAGTACAGATGAAATATTATATCGTCCTAGGAGTCTTCTCAAATAATCCCCCCGGTTCTGCTCCTGAAGACTTCAGCTCATTCTGCTTCTTACTGGTAAAGTCAAAATCACCCATTGCCTTGATCTCAGCAGCACCCAGCTCCTACTCAGGGAAGACAAACTTCTCAGGGCACAGACTCTGTCAGCACCTAGCACTGGGCTGAGCACACAGTGGATCTTCGAAACATGTGGACAATTCTATGTCAAAGAGAACTATTTTTCTAGCCTGTAATTTTCTTCAAAGTCTATTGATGTAAGACTGTTTAGATCAGTCTGTTGTTTTTTCTGATTCCTGCATTTTCTTTTGTTTTTCATGGAACATGTTGCACCGATTTCCTGTCAAGCTTTGCAAATAAATATCAAGGTCAGGGGCTGGAAGCATTTATGGAGCTATCGTGGCACCTCTTGGTTCCACTGGGCCAAGAAATGCTTTCAACCCCAGAGGGCAGAAGTTCTTCAAAACAAGACTGTTCCAATAAGGGTGTGGGCTTCCTCCATTCTCTTGCTCACCCTCCTTTCTGCATTTTAACTACTTTCGGAAGAATGGAAATTCTGGAAAGCCTTTGGTATTTTTGAACCACTAAGTAAGCTAGGCGGTGGAACCTGTGGTGATTTCTCAGCGAGAGGTTCCTACAGACAGGGCCATGAGGAGATGGGCAGTGAAGGTGGCCCTTTCTGGAGGACTGAGGAGGCGGCAGGGCCTCCTCTGGCTCAGACTTCCTGCCCCCTTCCTTCTTCCCTTGGGCTGTCTGGACTTGTAGACTTTGATCCCTGCAACTGAGTGGTCATTTTTACTGGCCTTGAACACATGAGGGCTAAAGCAAGCATAGGGGATTGATCCTTTTCAATGTCTAATCCCTTTTAATGTCCAAGTTAACACAACAATCTCTTCCCCTTCCCTCTAGTATGCTCTTGGTCTTGGTTTTTCTTTCTCTTTCTCTTCTTTTCCTCTTCAATGCTTTGCTGTTTGAGGTGGGCCCTGAGACTGTAAACAAGGAAGTGCTAGGGACAGTATCAAAGGGGTCTTGTATCAAGGACTTTCAAGCAGCCTCTCGATGCTTGGTTCTCTAGAACGATACAGTATCCCTGTTATAGGGAAGCACAAGGTGTGAGTGTTTTCAGAAACCCGGGTCCAAAAGTCCTGCCTAGGTAACTGGTATCTGGTATCTGGGATTAGTGGTTCCAAATTTGGCTATATATCACGATGAACTTGGGGTCTGAGCCTGAGACCACCTCTAGGCTGTTTTTAGTAGTGACTAGAGGTAGATGATAGAGACCTTTATATGGGGTTTAGCTCTTTATAGTCTCCTTCAGTCAACCCCCCACCCCCGCCATTTTGTAATGGGAAAGTGACATTTTCTCAATGGTAAGTAAAGGGCTTCTGCCTGATTACTGCACTTTCTTGAGCCATCAGGAAAACCAGGTTGCTATTCTTGTCCCTCTAAACAGTTCAGTGTAGTGTGCGTGCACACACACACTTTTAATAATATATAAAATGACTTCCAAACAGCAAAGCCTTCCAGTCCTGGGATAGTGAGAAGATTTAGAATGAAGCAGCATGCTCCCTTCAGCTGTTAACTCTCTGACCTAATTATATAGAACGTTGTGCATGGCTGGATCCAGTCAGACCCTCTCCAGTGTTGGATGGGAAAGGGAAGAACAAGACAGGAGGATCTTGGAGCTCATGCCACCTGCTAATGCCTGGCTCTGCCTTTGGGACACCTACTTTGTCAGTTCCATGTTTCCATCCCTGCCATTAGACAGACTCTCATCACACCTTGCTTGGACTGTTGCAGAATCTCCCATGTCTGCCAGCCTCCTGTGTCTGTCCATTTCTCCATCATGGGTAAAATGAATATATATCTGATTTGATCATCCCCCAGGTTAAAATTCTTTGACGTCTTCTTCATCATGACAGATAAGGTCCCAATTCCTGGAGCTCTGAGTGTGGACCCTTGCTGATCTGGACCCACTTAATTTTTCAGGTTTTTTTCTCCTTCCTTCCTCATCTATTCACCTCACATGCAAGCTTTGATTCACTGAACTTGAAATTTCTCCAATGTTGTATTTTTAGTCCCCAGTGCCTTTGTTCATTCACCCATTATTTATTCATCTATCTAGTCAACAAACATCTTAGTTTTATTATAAACATAAGTAGAAAACGTGTTAACATGCCAAGCATTGGCCTTGATGTGAGGTGTAGTGGTAGTGGTGTCCCTCATCTTCCCAGAGTTTCCAGCCTCCTGAGAGAGGCAGATGGCAGAAGAGTGATGGAACAGACTGAAAATGATCAATTGTGGGAAGTGCAATAAAGGGAACAAACCAAGAGACTCTGAGGGAAGAAAAGAGTAGGGTTTTGTTGGGGAGGAGCTGTGTCTTTGAGATGGACTGGTCAGCAAGGCTTGTGGAGGGTGTGGCGTTTAAACTGAGACCTGAAATGTGGGGAAAAAACCAGCATGGGAAGAGTCCTCTGGGCAAAGAGCATGTGTAAAGGCTTTGAGGTGGAGATGCATTTAGGACTTTCCAGAACCGACAGGGAGGCTAGTGTAGCTGGGAGCAGACCACAGTAGAGAGGTCGCTGGTGGTCAAATCAGACAGAACATTCAAGGAGCTTGAGATCTTTTTCTAAAGCAATACTGTAGTAATAGGCAGTACTAGGATAGGCTTTACATAAAGTGACCCCTGAAACTGTGGTGTAGGAAATGGCTCAGGGAGGGGAGGGTGAGGGCTGGGAGATCAGCTGGAAGTTCTTCCAAGAGGTCTGTGAAGGATACCTGTGACAGGGACTAGGTGATGGTAAGCAGCAGAATGATCAGAGATGTGCTGTGTGGGAAATTGGCAAGTCTTAGTGAAATACTGAAAATGGGGCTTGAGAGAGAGGGGGAGACATTGAGAATGTCTTCTGATTACTAGATTTGTGGCTTGAGCAAGTTAGCCAGGTACAGGGGAGTTTAGGGAGGACTGGGTTTAAGAACCTAGTTGGCATCTTAATATTTCTTTTATTTCACTTAGTCCAGTGAAAGCATCATCTTCTCAATGAGACTTCTCTTTTCCCAGACGACACTCATTCCTGTATCTTCTGAGTTTCCATCATAAATTAAAATTCTTTGCAAAATTTGCCCCCCCTAGGTTGTGGGTATCCTTGGAATTTAGTGAGGCCCTCATCATAGGATGCCTTTTATCACAAATCTCTGTTTCCCACTGGAAGGCCAGCCCCTTGAGAACACCTCTGACACTGGTCAGAACTCTTCATTCATAGTAGGAGCTCCTGCTGATGGTTATTGAATGGTGTTGAGTTGGATCGTAAAGATTTCATGGGCATGGACTTGGCTAACTGGGGATAAGAATGGATTAGAAAGGAAAGACCAAGAGCTGGAAAGTGCACTTGACCAACTGGACAGCCCTGCTTGGGGGTGACTAGCAATGGAGGTCTTTCTCACATAGCTGGCTGGCACAAAGCAATGCTGCTGCTTAAGCCCCACACCAGACAAAGCAAATGAGGATCTCTGGGCCTGAGCTCAAGCATGGGGATTTTTCAGAGCATCCCAGCTGATTTCAATGGGTAGCCAACTGGGAATCCTACTGGCATAAGGAGATTAGCGCTTTCAGGGGCCTCCTTTTATGGAGTTGACCAGAGGTCACTGCAGAGCCCTGCCCAACAGGCAGCACACAGAGGTGGGGAGGAAGTGAGGGTGGACTGGCACGTGGAAAATGTTGGGGGCTCATGTCCTGCACACTTGGAACACCCCCTGTCACCTGTGGGCCTTAGGCTTTATGTCAAGCCAGGATAGAAGATGGACAGGCCATGGGGCACCTGTAGCAGGGGATCTCAACTTCAGCTAACTGGAGGGAATCCACTTTCCGGGTTGTCAGCCTAGCTATTGTCACAAGCAGTAAACTCCCCTGTCCAACCAGCACACAAAACCAGAACAGAACTGCTCTGCGACTGTCCAGTCATACACTCAGAGACCTGGGGCCTGTCTTGGCCCCTCACTGATGACTTCTCAAAAGGCTTTCCCCTGGCAGAGCATCCATTTTTCTTCTGTTGCCAATAAAAATCCCCAGCTCTGTTCTTTCTCCTTCGCGTCCTTCTATTGCTTCTGACAGAGTTTGCCAGTTAGCTGAGGTCAGGATTTCCTTTTTACAAACAACCTGTTTTCAGTCAGCAAGGCCAGAGGTTTCTTAAATTACAAACCCTTTCATTTCTTCTGCTGCAAGTCATCCTGTCAGTTTGTATAATCACATAGAATGGAGAGAAATGGAGATGTGAAGAGAGACACTGAAAGAAAAGAGTAGCTCACTGACTCAAGCCTTTTGGATTGTAAGAAAACTATTTTGAACATGATAGAGAACCCTATTCCAGTTGACGCTTTTGTAGCTGCGGATAGTATGGGTAAAGGGCCAGTGCCTGAAAGGAAATTTCTTACAAGTCTTAAATGAACACACAGTGTCCATCATCTCTATATTCTGTTAAGCAAATGGCTTCCTTTATATTCATTTGAATTGGGAATCATCCATGATATATGTAAATGTTCTGAAAAGCAAATTTAAAAGTTATGAAATATATTTTCATTGATACTTGTCAATGTTCACTGGAAGATATGTTTTAACCCAAACTCTGGAAGGATCACAAAGGATTGAGGCACTTAAGGTTAAAAAAAGACAAAAGGCCTTTGGACATCATTGGAAAATTGTGCTAACTGTGGACAAAGCACTAAATATTCCTGAAAAACCCAGAGGACACCTAACCTTACCCTATTTCTTAGTGATAGATCAGGGAGGCGAAGCCAACTGTTACAGGCCTCAGAGCTCCTAATCTTTTCATGATTCAGTATTGCATCTAAGAGGGTGGGCTGGGGTCATGGCTTTGCTTAGCTTGTCTGTGCCCCATTGGGCAAAGCATTTAACCCAAGTTTTGTAACCTGTAAAGTGGGCTCAACTAGATACTCCTTAGACCTAATATTTGAAATCTAGTTTAGCATAGAAACATCAGCAGTAGTGAAGGCTGTGTGTGCTGATGCGGGAGCCTTAGGCCCTTTCTATTCCTATCCTCTCCCTTTTCTTTCTCTCATGAAGGGTAAGCAGTCATGCTCATGTACCATAAAGGCACAAAGCCTGTAGCTTTACTCTGAGATGGACAGTTAAAGCCCTTGCCTCCTCTCTCTCCTGGCCGCCCAACCTGTCATCTCTGCGTCCCAGACCCATAGTCCTGGCTCTCCTGCCCTTCCTTTCTCCTTCCCTAGCTTGCTGCCCACCTTCTCACTCTGAGCTGCTCTCATGCTTTGCTCTTCTCTCCACTCCCCTTGGGTCAACTCCTCCCCAGCCTTCAGGTCTCAGCTGAGACACTGGTTCTTCAGGGGAGCCTTTCTTGCCTGCCCAGGCTGCCCAGGGTAGATCGCTGCCTTGCCTCCATTAGTCTTGCTCATTAAGCCCTTCCAAGAATTGTAATGTCACTGTCCCAGTGCTCAAGGTCAGGCATCAGACTTTTTTAGCTTGTTTTCTGGACGAGGCCAAAACAATGCAGTGGACTTTTGTAGGCTAGCATACTAAGCTCTTTAATGCATCAAACAGCTCTCAAGCATCTCTGCCATATCTTTGTTCAAAGCATTCTCATTGCCCAAAATGACTTCCTTCACCCCATGAAGGAAGGGATGATCTGCTAATTTCAGTAATGAGAGAGAATGCTGGGAAGAAAGTAGAGACTGCATTTGGGGGCTCTAGAATGCCAAGGGGAGAAATCTGAGCCCTAAATCCATGATCAAAGAGGAGCCATTAAAAATTTCGACCAGGAGTTGTAATGTTAGAGGTGGTGCTTTAGAAAACTCATCTTCTGGGTATGCCCTCCATTTGGCCTATTTTTTATACTTTCTTAATTTAAGCCCTAAAAACCCCTTTGCTTCCCACCACTGTCTCTCTTTAAGATTTTCCCCAAAGTCTTTTCATTCTTGGGGTGTCAGGGTATGCTCAGGCATCTCATGATTCAGGCCACTTGACCTGGTGTGTGTGTATGAAAAATACACATCAGGGGCCTGACAAATGGGTGAAGCAGTGCATGTTTGATTTTCATGTGTTTTCATGTTTGAATGTGTGCTTCTAAGATTAAACTCTCAGGAGGAAGCCAGTTGTGCTTTTTATAGGTGTCAGTGATTAATCTGGCGAAATCATAGAGGTATCTGTTGTGGGCATTCTTTATTGATGAAACTGCTGTATAGTGTTTTCCCTTGGGTATGTCAGTGGCTAAATCTGCTCTGCAATCCAAGATACTTAATGCTGAATTATGTTCTACAGCAGGTAAATTTGAGTAAGGGTCTAGTTTATGTAATTTTTGGAGAAGTGAAAAACTTTTCCATTCATCAGTACTTAACAGTGATCAAAGAAACAGCTGTTACCCTGCAAGTTCAGTCCCCTAAAGGGCTGATAAAGCCATCACTGCAGTTATTTCATACAACTTCCTTTTGTTAGACTTTGGGTGTCCTAATGCAACCAAGATCCTGCTATTTCATATAACCAAGAGAAAAAGATGATCCCGACAGTCAGGGAGCTTACAGTACATCACAAATCAATTTTATTAACTTAAACACAAAATTAATGAAGAAAAATTCTGTACACAACGGTGGACACAGCACACCTTTATACAGTAAGGCCAAGATAAACTTTGTCTTTTCAGTCTGCAGAGTACAAAAACATAAAATGAAAAGGTTAAAAAATTGTCAACTGTTTGCTTCAAGCAAAAAGGAAGAAAAAACTAATTCAATTGTGAATTTAAACAATTTGGATAATTCACAAATGACTAATTCTAGCAGCAACACACAACTTCAGAAAAGAATGAAGTAGCTCTTCGGCTACTTTGGGTCAAAGCTGGTGTTTTATTTCCCTAATATATGATTAGAGAAGACTCATCCTAAGGGTAATTTCATGACAATGGATTGTGTTTGATTAGAGAAAATATTGCCCAGCCAAACTGACCACTTTTGGAGAAACTCTTATGGTGTGACAAAGGTGATAATTTTAATTCCCAAGATTGATGCCTGTCATGTAGTACATAATGCAGGTGGAGAGGAACATTGTTTCCACAGTGATGACAATGGCAATGAACTTTCCTCAGAGTGGAAAGAAGAAAGAGAAAATATGCACGTAGGGAATAATGCAAAGCTTGCTGATTTCCGGATTAGCATCGTGTGTCTTCCTTTATCGAAAGAAAATGCAGACACGATAATAATTCTGAGCACATGAAAACTTTGTTAGTCTCCAATTCATGAACCATTTTATTAATAAAATATATCTACTATCATCTATATTCTTTGTGGGAAGAAGCATTTGAATAATTATTTTTTCCAAGTAGTTACATATAATACATTAGTGTGGAAATGAAAAAGTGAGGTGGTAGGAGAACTCATTTTTTTTCAAATTGTTTAAGAAACTGCTGTGTTATTTCATCAAGGCCCTCAGAAGAACTGATGCAGGAAAAAATTTTAGAAAACAAAATCCTTACTGACACTTGACATCCATGCTTTTGGTCTTGACAACAGTATCTAAAAAAAATCCATTATCTACATATTTATACCCAATACTTAGATAAGGCATGGCACCTGAGTTTGTGCACATGCTGCCTCATGCTTCACTATCAAGGCATTGCTACCTTTCAATATCATTTCCCTAAACAATATGTAAAAGAATCATCCATTATTACAAATTTACACCAAAAATTCTTTCTGTACATGATTGTCTCAGTGATGTACATATTATACGTTTAAATTAGACATACTTAAAACTACTATGCGATGTGCTAAAATTCAAAGTACTGTACTTGCCACGTTGTGAGGCAGAGGCCTTTAATCACTTATTTCTAATGCTATTGTCTCTTCAATTATTTGATGTTAAAAACGTCTGGTAGGTGAATTGTAGGGTATGTGAATTATACCTCAATAAAGCTGTTTTTTTTTTTTTTAAAAAAAGTCTGTTCATAAATAAGTAGAGATGTACAGATTACCCTGGGTATGAGACACCAAAAAGTAAACCTTCTTTACAAGAAAATTCCTCCACTAGTATTCAGGAAACACATTTCAGTCTCTGTTGTGCAATTGGGTTTGCTGTATTGGAGAAGCTGTTTATATCACATTGAAAATGCTAACAACTGAAGCGTTTGCAGGTCCTTTCTTCACAGGTTTGAACCGTGTAGTTAATGTGGCAGACACATTACGCTGTGCTAGAACATTCTCATGGCTTATTTTCATTGGATTCACAGTACTAGAGTCAACAGCTGTTCTGAAGAAATAGACGTGGTCCTCCATTCACCACAAGGGCAGAGGTCAAGACTGACAGCAGCTGCGCATCAGCAGGTGGAAATTGCTAAGTTCTGGAGGCCGGCGCTGATGTGAGACTGGGGCCTGCTGGAACTGTCCCTGGTCACAGAGCAGCTGTGTGGTGTCAAAGTGCCGAGCGCTGTTACAGGTACTCCAGTTCCAAGGCGTGGTGCAGGGCCATGAGGTCTGAGTGGCTAGAGATCCTCCAGAAGGGCATCGCGTGCTGCAGCAGAGGCACACATACACGTGAGGACAGAGCACCCAGCACCAGCCCTGCCAGTGTTTTTGGAAATCCACTCCCATGCTCACCCCCATTTTCAGTATCATGGAAAATGCCAGCTAACATCTTAACATCGCATCTGTTTAAAACAAAAATTCAAACTTAATCCTCCCCTAAGAATACTAGACTGACACGCCTGTAATCCCAGCACTTTGGGAGGCCGAGGCGGGCGGATCACAAGGTCAGGAGATTGAGACCATCCTGGCTAACACAGTGAAACCCCGTCTCTACTAAAAATACAAAAAACTAGCCGGGCGAGGTGGCGGGCGCCTGTAGTCCCAGCTACTCAGGAGGCTGAGGCAGGAGAATGGCGTAAACCCGGGAGGCGGAGCTTGCAGTGAGCTGAGATCGGCCACTGCACTCCAGCCCGGGCACAGAGCGAGACTCCGTCTCAAAAAAAAAAAAAAAAAAAAAAAAAGAATACTAGACTGAGTTTTAAATTGTAATCTAGAGTCTGTTTCTTTGAAGGGGATGGGTATTTCCTAATTGGATCTACACTGTGACTTGAATGCCAATTCCAAGCTTTAAATAAATGTTGCCAAATATGGCAGCTTTTCATGTATCCAGTGGGTTTTTCATGCTGAAAGTTTAAAAAGCTTGTACTTTATGAGTACAAGCTTTAAGCAGTTTTCCTTAGTTAGTAGTAGTTTACATTTTTTCTAACTTAATTGTGGCTCACATACGAAGCAACTTTTCCATTTATTTCCTTCAGTTATTCTTCATATTGACCTTAAAATGGCTTTACCATACGGAAAACATTTTAAATGAACATCTAAATTTTTTTTTGTTGTTTTTTTTTGTTTTAGGTTTTTGTAGTTGTTGTTTAAACCTCAATCTAAAACTCTAGTTTAAGTAGTGGGAATGTTTGTGATGCACGTGAATAAACCAAGGACAAGGAAAAGGAGAAGAAATCAGAAGTTACATCATCCATGAAGGGTGAAAATGTGAGGAACTTTTATGTCTCCAAAGCACTATAGTAAGTACTAATACATCAGCAAAACCTTTTTAAGGGAAAGATAATCGTCACCCTCCAGAGGACAAAATTCTGTTTACCTTATAGAATAGGATTCTTAAGCAAAAGAAAATAATGTGGAGTCTGGAGTATAATTTGCAATTATAGTTCTGAGAAATTTGGAAAAATTTCAGACTAATAGGAGAATTTGGCATAGAAGCAAACAGAAATGAGGTTTTTTTGTTTTGTTTTGTTTTTTTTAATGTGTAGGTAACAGTGAAAGCCACTGACTATTTTGACATATAGATCACATAGCTGCTACATACTGGGATGCAAACTATTACTTATTAACAATGTATTTGCCTCAGATTATCTGTTGAAATCACATACCACATTCCACTATGTAGACCTTTCTGGACTCAACACTATTTTGGTGTATCTGTATATGTATTTGTTATTGAGTGATAACAGAACAGCCCAGAAATGAGTACTAAATATTTCTTTGTAGATTTCTAGAAGGATGCTCTACTTGGCAACTTCACACTGTAAGACCTAGCATTGTGCATTCATTCATACAGAGCACAGTGTGTCAGGTGTAGAAGATGCAGAGATGCATGTGTCGCTCCCTCCCCTATTTTGAGTAGCAAAAATGCACAATAATCATCAGTGTTCATTTATGGCTTGTAGGAGGTGGGCAATTACCTTTGCCTAATGAACTGGGAAAATATCTGAAAGGAGGTGATAGTTGAGCTAGGTATGAAGGATTAACATTCAGAAAAACACTCTGATGGTTATGTGCATTGGGGGACAGAAAATAATGGAGAAATTTATTGTTGGCATACTAGATACGTATGAGAGAAAGACTTGGCTGGTGACATGAGTGGCTGCAGGAGCCAACTGATGCAGGGCCTAGTAAGCCCTGCTAAGGAGTTTATTTGTAATAAATCTCAATAGTTATGATTTATTGCATATTGTGTTAGGCACTATGCTACGCACCTCAGACAAACAGAGGTACTATTATTACTATTGTACTAGTTAAAAAAAAAAAAAAAAAAAAAAAGGAACTTGAGGCTTAGTGATGGAACAGAGAGGTTTAAATAAATGGCTGGTAAGGAGTGAAGCCAAGATCCATACCAGGTGTGACTCTGAAGCTCATATGCTATAATGCCTCCTACCTGTTCTCTGTGGGCTTTCTATTCAGCTGTGTAAATTATCAGCACCATAGCACAGGTTCAATCTCTCTCTCCCTCTCTCTCTCCCCCTCCCCCTCCCCCTCCCCCTCCCCATCCCCATCCATTCTCTGTGGGATAAGAGACCCTGGAAAAGAGTGATTATGATTCATAGGCCTGGGTTAGAAAAACGTTTGATCAGTTATAGCTTTCCTCTTCATTAGAACAGAAACTCATGTTGTAAAATATAGAACCCTATAAAGAAAAACAAATCATTTCTTATCCTACTACACAAAGCTCACCACTATAAACATTTCTTTATATGTTCATATATGTACATACTCAAACATAGTTGAATTTGTGTGTTTATCAAGTATGTACCGTTCAGCATCCTACTCATTTTACTACTTAATCTCAAATTCATTTTAGACACATTTTAAAACTATTTTAAAAGTTTTCAGGTATTCAACTGTGCAGTGTTGCTATTTAACCACCTACTTGGTATTTATTTTTATATCCTCTTTATTTCTAATTGTTTTTCTTACTAGATTTGCCAATCATTATTGCCCTTCCTCAAAGTTTCTTGTCAACAGATAAAGGGATTAGATAGTATTCCTATGATCTTAAGTACTATTATCTCAGGATGTAACAAAGGATGCTGAAAGCTCTTCAGATAATCATCTAGAAACTTTTAGGACAACCATCTTCATGAAAACATATAAAAATACTTGTGCGAAGTGCAATACCTTTTTTCAGAGCAGGTTCAGTCAAATTATTTTGCACGTCAATTGTCTGAGGTTCCATATGCTCCCCACAGACAAGTTACAACCATTAACAATGCAAATCTAAAAACTATCGGTGCAATCAGAATCCTGCACTGAAGAATGCCATGACTCTCAGAGAAATCGAAAAAAGAACTGAAAAAAAAATCCAGCTAATTCTTTGGTACATAAAGTATAAAGTGGGCATTTAATTTCATAGTAAACAAAGGACTGGTTCAATGGCTGTGTGTCTCATCTGTACATGTGTGTGGGTTGATGCCAGCTAGAGAACGCTTATGTTTTTCTTTTAAACCATACTCAACACTATCTGGAAAGGTGAGATAATCCACAAACAACCCTAGTTGGCTTGTTTACTGGCACTAAAATACGAATGGCTTTAGTCTTCCTGTAGAGAGTATTAGTAAGAACCATCTGGTCAAGCAGCACCCTGAAATGAGGTCAAAGGATGAAACTTCCTTACAGACAACTCATCACAATGCAGTGGGGATGGGCCATTTATGTGGGCAGAAGTGCCAAAGGTTCTACAATGAAAACTTTGCAAATCTTAGGCGTACATGAAAGAAAACTGGTAGACTCTGGGGACACTCCACCCACAAGGATAGCAACTCTATCCTCTGCACTCTTTCATGGCGTGCAGGGTAGTGATGTCGGCTGTAGTTAGCAGTTTCATTCTCACAAAAATAGTGGTCTTCCTTAAGACATGAACATTTTATATTAAGTGAATGACTATAAGAAGACTGAGTCTAGAGGAGAGGTGGTGTCAAACTCCTGTTAACAATCAGAACTAATACTGCACAATGGTAATATTTTCCCTAAGTATGTACCAATGTGAAGATTTTATGCATTTATAAAAAGCTTCTCAGGACAACTGGATACAAAGTAAACTTTTTTTTCTTTTGCATCAATGTTTAGCCACTAGAAAAAACATTTCTTCTGTGAAATCAGAGAGAAATGGTGGCAAAAGAGGAAAAGAAAAATACATGCTAGAATGAGGAGGCCCGGGTTATATTCTCAACTTTGACATTAGCTCTGTGACCTTCAATTATGGCACAGTCTGCCTGAACCCCTAGTTTCTTTATAACATGAGGGTTTAGGGAAAATGACTCAGGGTTGCTTCTAGGTCAAAGAAAGTCTGTGACTTTATTATCAAAACAAAGTCTTTTACATGGATAGCAATGTAGCTACAGTAGATATGTCATACACACAACACATATATCCCCAATGCCAAGAGCTGACCAGCAGGCAAGCTATATCTGATGAAACAATTTTATTACAATATAAGGCAATGAGGGATTAAGAATTAAAAAGATAAATTCAGACAGAAGAGAACTCAGTTGTGACCTGGGCTAAGGTAAGGATAAGCTGAGCTTGAGCTGAATTTGAAGAATGGGCAAAGCTGGAGAGGTGGAGGGGAAGTGGATAGGGTTCCCAGTTAGGAGGAGTAATTGGCCTGTGGGGGATAGGGCTGGACTGGTGTGTAAAATCATAGAGATGTTAAGGAGGTTAGTCAAGGTAGCAGCACTTGGAATATTTAACTAAGGAGTTTAGACTTTTATCTTGTAAATGGAAGAGGCGAGAGGCTAACACTTCCTCAGGGCCAAGAGACACAAAAAGGTGGGGGTATTTTAAGCAATTTAGGGCAGCAGTTGGGGAAGGATGGACTAAAGATGTTTCTGGCTGGTAGCAGAGAAACTAGGTAGAATTACAGTAGAAATGGAGTGGGTGTAATAGATGCAAGACATATTGTGAAGAGAGAGTTCATGTGACTCGGTGGTGGGTGGGAATTAACCCCAAATCATGTCTGAGTGGGCCAACTGGTTTGGGATAGCTGAATTCATTTGCTTGTATTCAGACATTCAGATGGGCAGAACATGGGATACTTACACGGAGATACTCTCGCAGGTTGCTGAAGCCCTGGGACTAAAAACAGAGCTACCCACAAATCTTAACAGAAATGACAGCTGGAACTGCAACATGCATATGATTCGTTTATCAAGATTAGGCATATATTGAGAGAAGTAGGTATCAGGGCCTAAAATTAGCACATGCTTTTGTGTCTCCAGAACCAAAATTTTGCCTGATGGGAAAACAATGACACATCCTTCCTGTTCTTCTTGCCTACTGGAGCAACTTCAAAAATCTCCTTCCTCCATCCTTCCTCATCTGATATTTAGCATTTATACCTTTAGACTACATATAACATCAACCATATAAAAAGCTGGGTATGTGGATACACATATGTAAATAGAATTTTCCTGAATTATTAAAAATGTGTTAATTACAATGTTTCAAAGTTTTTAAAGCTATACCCTCTGACTTAAGTATTACAGTTTTAGGAATTTATCCTACAGATGCACTTGCACATGCATGAACTGTAGAACTGTTTGGAATAGTAAATACTGGAAACCACCTAAATGCTCACCCCAGGGGACTGGTTAAATAGCACATCCACATAATGGAATACCGATGCAGTCACTTAAAAGCATTAGAGATGCAAAGCTTCATGTACTGATACAGAATAACTGCCAGGATGGATTAAGTGAAAAAGCAGGTATGCAAAAAAGTATGTACTTCTCATTTCTGTAAAAAAAATACTTATTTGTGCTTTCATATGCACATGTCGTATTTAGAAAGTTTTGCAGATGGAGGTAAAAATACTTTTCAAATTGTAAATAAAGATATCAAGGGAGAACTTATTATGAAACTTATTGTACAACTATTGCTCTTTTATTTATATATCTCCTTCCCCTCTAGATGTAAGTATGCTCTTTAAGGACGAAGATGAAATCCAATTCAAAGCCTGGCATATAGTAAGTGATTAACTATAAATGAATTTATGACTTTACAAAAATAACATTCACTGCACTTGGTGTTTATAACCTTGATGACCCACTTAAACTAAAAACAAAAAATTGCTTTACAAATGTTATTTTATAAAAGTGGCTTGTATTTTTCTCCTAAATAAGCTTGAAATTGGGTTCTGTTAATCAGGTTCTCAGCTTCATCTTGGATTTCAGCAAGTTTTAGAATGCACATATAAAATGAACATATTTAATGAAGCCTTTGTCATTGTGCAGAATAATGGATGCTTGCCATTTTTTTTCTCCCTTCGCCATTAACAAGATATTTGTTTTAAATAGTTATCTGAAAATAGTTAATTTATTAGCAAGGCCACTTTTACTAATCTAGAAGTGAAAACTAGATGTCAATGTACAGGAGACTATTTCCTACATTGTTTTAAAACAATCATACCTAGGTCTAATCATTTTCTCTCAAGCCATGCTGCATTAGGGAAACAAATAATTTACGGTAAAAAAGAACAGCTGGTAGATTTTGACAACAAAAGGCATACGTCAAAGGAAGACTTCCATAGGTAGAGACTTCCCACAATCTTTCTAAGAACAAAGAGGCACTCACACAAACTCTTGCAAGAGATCCTTTTAAAATGAGGTTGTTCTTTTACGAAACAAAGGTATTTCTAACTTCTTCTCTTTGAAGGAGGTACTTTTTATGATACAAATTATAGAGTTAGATTAAATTACTGATGAAAGCCCTTGGACTACACTGGCAAAGAGAATAAGGATGACAGAATAGATTTCAACTGACCATTAACCAAATAGGCAACTGGCAGATTTACTTACTGGGTTTTGTTTCTGTGCTTTAAACAAAGTAACAATCTCTAGTAAAAGAACATTATTTAAGGAGATGACAGATCTCTACAGGGAAAAGAAGAGCATGTTGTATTAGATTTTGAAGGACACAGGAAACTAAGAGAGACAAGCTACATAGTTAAAATCAATTTTGAAGCAATGTGAAATGTTTTGATTTGGCAAAACATTTTAGTGCTCAAATGTGCAGAACTTCATTGGTTTGCTATTAATTTTATTTAATAAACTAAATTGCTCAGGAGCTAAAGCACATATCAGAATTACGTGTTTTAAAAAATTTAATCATGAATGTAAAATTAGGGGAAAGAAGACACTTATATAGTTATATCTAACTCCCCCAAAAAAAGAAGAATTGCATTTTACTCTAACTTTTTGAAAAACTATGTAAATTCTTTTTTTGTAAGTCAAGTCATATTTATGATATATAAATGTAGTTTATAGTCTGAAGAAACTTTTGTTTTTAAACAGGGTCTCAATCTGTCGCCCAGGCTGGAGTGCAGTGGTGCCATCACAGCTCACTGTAGCTTTGACATCCGAGGCTCAGGTGATCCTCACACCTCAGCCTCTCGAGTAGCTGGGGCTACAGGCAGCACCACTATGCTGGGCTAATTTTTGTACTTTTTGTAGAGATAGGTTTCACCATGTTGCCCAGGCTGGTCTCGAACTCCTGGGCTCAAGTGAGCCACCTGTCTCAGCCTCCCAAAGTGCTGGGATTACAAGTGTGAGCCACCACTCTCAGACTGCAGAAACTTTTTGCGAAATCTCACAGTCAGAGGAAATAACTGAGTTCAAATCCTAATTTAGCTACTTTCTAGCTGTGTGATTTTGGCTGAATTATTCACTCTTACAGTGCCTCAGTTTTCTCATCTGTAAAATAGGTCTAAGGATTCCTTCATAGGATTATGAGGATTTAATGAGAAAAATGGATGGGAAGGCCTAAAAGAGGGACTGGGATAAAATAAGGGCTTTATAATTGGTAGCATTTTTTTCTTTGGGACAGGATCTCATTCTGTCATCCCAGCTGGAGTGCAGTGGCATGAGTTCGGCTAACTGCAATCTTGACCTCCCGGGCTCGAGTGATTCTCCCACCTCAGCCTCCTGAGTAGCTGGGACTACAGGCACCCACCACCATGCTCGGGTAATTTTTATATCTTTTGTAAAGACAGGGTTTTGCCACGTTGCCCCAGTTGGTCTCAAACTCCTGAGCTGAAGTGATCCACCCACCCTGGCCTCGCAAAGTGCTGGGATTACATGTGTGAGCCTGGCCTTGGTAGCAATTTTTGTTACTTACTACTATTATTAATCCTACAGCATAGAAAGCCATCTCTTAGTTTCTTTAGCTTGAGTTTTTGTATGTAGTTTTAAAAATGAGATATTGTTGAACTGTAGAGAGCTTCTCCTCTTAAATTATTTCCTGTAGGTTAAATATTAAGTATTCTCTCCTTCTGTGTAGCACTCCACTTTAAAGATACTCATTATCTTTTGCAAATGATTAGATCCTTGTCTCTTAACTCATACACAAGGACGACTATTTATATACTAGTTAACCTGTCTCCTTCAATAAAGTTAGAAAATAAGAAAGTAATGTTCAACATCTCACTCTAAGTTGTAAATTGATGATGTCTGAATCTTTTACAAGATTATCAGAAATTTAGATATTGTGAAAAATTAGTCCATTTTACACATTCACACAGGCAGTTCTCAAGGTACAAAGAGTGGTTTACAGCAGATATTTTTGGGCTCTTATCACATATAGTCATCCATGAAATAAAAATGGAAAGCGAGGAGGACTCATTTGGTCAAAAAATTCACAGTATGTTTTCTGCAGGTGGCTGCCTAATTTCTTTTTTGTGTGTTCCCTATATTAAAAAAAAAGACATGTCCAAAGATAAACAGTAGAAACAGTCTTTTTTAAAGCATTCTATGTTTAATTTTATTCTGTAATTATTGATTGGTTGTTGAGAAAACACAAATATCAGAGTTTATTATCAGAGTGATCTAGGAAAGAAGGTAAAAAAAAAAAAAAAGAAGAGAAGGATTTTCCAAATAATTGTAATAGAATACTTTTGTACAAAGAAGGATTTTCCAAATAATTGTAATAGAATACTTCTGTACACCTTATAATCTATTCTTTGGTACTGTTGTAAATGAATTGTACCAGCATTTGAATTTTGTTTTATTGGGTTGTTCCTACTGCCATCACCAACATTCAATGTGTATTAAATTAGTATTAAAACTTTATAATATACATGGAAGTAATTGGAAACCCTCTAAAGACTATGAGTCAGTGAGGCAAACATTTAGGAACTGTCTATAGATTTAAAAATTAAATGATAAACCTCACTCTGTTTCCAGTAAAATTAAAAATTAACTAAAACTGACCGGGCACAGTGGCTCATGCCTGTAATCCTAGCACTTTGGGAGGCAGAGGAAGGTGGATCACTTAAGGTCGGGAGTGAAACCCTGTCTCTACTAAAAATACAAAAATTAGCCAGGAATCATGGCACATGCCTGTAATCCTAGCTACGCAGGAGACTGAGGCAGGAGAATCACTTGAACCTAGGAGGTGGAGGTTGCAGTGAGCCGAGATTGCGCCATTGCATTCCAGCCTGGGTGACAGAGGATGACTTTCTCAAAACAAAACAACAACAACAACAAAAGCAACCAAAAACGAACCTCAGCCTATTTCCAGTATAAAAATTAACTGAAATCTTTTAACTAAAATGTTTCGTTACATCAGAAATACATAAAATTTTCATGTCCGCTCTACCAAGAAAATGTATTGAGCACCCGTTTGTCAAAGCTGCCAGGATTAGAATCTACCAGGAAGTGTCAGCATTTGCCTAATGTAATGAGTTAATAGGTGCAGCAAACCAACATGGCACATATGTACCTATGTATCAAACCTGTACATTGTGCACATGTACCCAAGAACTTAAAGTATAATAAAAAAAAAAAAGGAAAAACAATCTTAACTGCCCTTCAAAGACAGCAAATACTCGAGTCCTATTAATACTTTCAATTCTAACACCAAACCAAGAATTCCTTTGTTTTTGCCATGTTGTGTTCACTGATGTCAAACTTCTAAGAATTGTAAGTATCAGAAAGGTTTAGGAAGGGACTCACTCACAGAAAGCTTGATAAGATCCAAAGGATTTCACTTGTGTTCCTTGCATTTTAAGTAATCAATTTCATAGGCATCCCTCTCTGCCTACCACAAGCAAGAAAGCCACATTTTGGCAATTTTTGATATTAAACTTTCTGGTGGATACCAGAGGGAGAAGGACCAGCCTGGAGATGGATTCACACCTTGGCCTAGGGCCATACTGGTCAGAGGTGCAAACGTGTTCCATCCCTGCCCTGCTGGCCACTAGGAGGGTCCTCAATAGGAATGGCTTGGGAATTCCAGAGGCTTTCCTAGAAAGAAGATTTGATTCTGGATCTTGGAAAACATTCTCTTTAACTCTCCAGGATTGTGTTTTGGGGATTCTGACTTAGTCTGGGAAAGGTTTTATTTTATAAAGACAGCCCAGAGGGGTAACAGAGGCACCCAATGATGCTAGTGTTGGTCATCGGTGAAGTGGGAAGATTAGAACTATGGCTTAAATGGCAAATGCTGCTTCACATTGAGCATGAGGAGACCTGAAGTCATGTGTGGATTTCCACCAGCACCAACCAGATTCACACAAGTTTGTGACTGAGATACATTCTTTATCTATGGGTATTTATGAAATTATCTAGTTATAAAATTAGGGTCAGTGATTATGCATTTGGTGGCACTCAGAGGCACTGAAGGTAAACTAGGCCATCTTCAGAGCCTGTAGGAAGGTTGGCCATGTATCATACTTAGGCTCAGTGCTGCATCTGTAATCTGGTGACCTTATATGCTATTTCTGGTATATGCTGAAATATTCCAGAAGGGCTGAAATACTATATCATTTATGGAAATATACATGGATTCCTATGAGTGAGTGTGTAAGGAAGGGAATGGAAAATTATGCTGTTGGTTAATCCCATAAAATATTTAATTGTTCTTCAATTCAAGAAACATTTACAGAGTACAACTATGACAAGATTTAGGGAGTTACAAAAAAATTTGAAGACTGTCTCAACAAACCAAGCAAAATAAGATCCCTGAATCTGCAAAGCTCACATTTTTTTTTGCTGAAACAGGCACATAAACAATAACAATAGCTACCATTTGTTGTGTACTTTATACATATCTATATTAATGGAGTTATATATCTTAACTAAATCTAATCCTCAAAATAGCCCAATGAGCTAAGTGCTATTACTATCCCATTTATAGACCAAAAAAAGGGAAATGGATAAGAACTTGTTCAGAGTCACAGGAAGGGTAAATGGCAGGGTCATAATTCAAACTCATGCTGTCTGGCTGAAGAATCCAAGCTATCTACCACTGTAGCTCCTTCAGTTAAAATCTAAGGGAGCATGACTATAATTGATTTCTTAAAAACAGAATAGAAAAGGTAGTACATGAATTGAATTTTGCAAATGAATAAGACAATGACAGAAGGGCATTAGGGAAAAGATTCCAAGGAGAGACAACAGGAAGGAAAAGCTATTTGGCATGGTCAAGGAAAGCTGAGTGGACTGACATGACTACAGTGTAAGGTATGGGAGGGAGACAGATCAGAAAGGCAGGCTGTAACCAGACTGTGGAGACCCTCAGTGTCAGGCTAAGGAAGGTGGCCCTTGGCTTTTAAAAATGCAATGAGAGGCACAACGAGAAAGCTTTTGCTCAGAGAAATGATAGAATTTCACCTGCAGAGATTCAGAAGAATGTAATGAAGTGTAATGGGAAAAGTGGGAGTCAAGAGATTTATACTTGGGTCCACTCCCTTCCCCCTGCCCGGAGAGAGACAGGTAGGACCTCATGATATAAAGAAGACATCGAGTCCTCTGGGGCAGCAGATAGTTTTATCTTCCAACTCAGCTTTGACCAACTGGTAGAGGCTTTCTGAAGGATGTTTGCAAGGTTCTTAGGCTGCGTCCAGGCTCAGGTAACAAGGTTTGAACCACCTGGCATGTCTGCCATGGGTACAGAGAAGGTCCTGCTGGCACGTGTGTTATCTCTGCTCTGGATGACAGCTACACCACTAACAACACTTCAGTTCTGCTCCCAAAGTCTACCTTCTATGAACACTACTAGTGGCTCTTGAGTTTGTGCACACTACTGTTCAAAAGGATCACTCCATATTTATTGAATTCTACTTTACCCTGTTCAGTGCTTAGAGTACTGCACATATTCATCGTATGTTTCACTGAAATGGAACCTGTTTAAATAATCCAGTTATGAGAATCCTGAGGACTGAAAAAACAGATGAGACAAGATGCCCCATCTAGGAATGCTCACCTTTTTTGCTCCTTGTTCTTCTTCTACACCATCTCCTATAACAACATACACCACTTTTCTTCCAAACCTTTGAATTATCCTCTCGAAACAGCTTTCTTTTCCTAGTGAACAAAAATAAGTCATAGAAAATGTGAAGTTTGGGTAACCTAATGTGATAGTGCTTGAAGTTTCTGTATAAAATGCTTTCTTCATGCTCTGATTCGACTGTCCCACTTGTGCCTCTAGGAGGAGTGCTTTTTATGCCACTTTGGTTGTATGTGCCACAGCACAATGAATTACAAAGTAAATTAATTAACAGTGTGGCATCCTGTCCTTTGAAAACTGATAGTTAAATACTCTCTTCCCAAGGACTCTTTTATTAAAAAATGGGATCTAGTCAATCACAGCATTGCAGTTGGGGTGGTGGGGAAAGTACTGTTTTGCAGTGGGACGTCTTTTTCCCCCATATATAAGCTGAACTCCAGCATCGGCAATTCTGGCAACATATTTTAACTTGATTAAAAAAATTTTTTTTCTATATCAAACTCTGAAAATATCTGATCCAAAGACTAGTGAGAATGATAAAAAATAACTGGACTTGTTTTTGTTCTAGCAGGAAAACACAAACATTGGAATTAGCATATTCCTTCATTTGCAGGTTGAATTAAAGACCCTGAAAGCCTGATGTAGTCTTGTAAAACTCCTTCTGAAATAAATGTCAGATAATTTGGGGTAGTACAGCAAGATGGTACCTGCCTTACCCAGGCATCTAATGTTCAATGAAGCACTTTCCTGGAGGAAAACTGGAATAAAGGTAATAGAATACCCTTATCTGTCTATTATCTTTCCCATGTCATGACTTAGTTTGGGCTCCTGTGGCGGCTACACTGTCAGCACATCCCTGCGGTTAATGCAAGCATTGTTTCTTCTCAGAGAAGAGACTGGTGTTCCAAGTCTTGGACTGCCAATAGGGTCATTTTAATGGACAATGGGACAGTTTATAGTTTTCAAATGTGAATGGCTGAGCAAAGCCTGCACCTCTTTCAAATAAGGATCAGATATACACATGAACAAATTGCTTGTTTGCTTAAACAAATGTCTGCTTTATATTTGTATTTTGCACTAAAATCTCTAGTTTGCATCTGACACAATGAAATAGAGCTAGCCTTATTCAAAGGATGCAATTTAAATGCCTCTTTAGTTGTCCACTAAACTGTGAAATATTAAATCACTTTAAGAAACAAATACAAAGCACAGTTTTCACTGCAAAAATATATGACCAAAAACTTCGATGTCATGAAACTTTTTCCCCTCCTTACAGGGAAATGCTTATGTGTTTTTGCAAACTTCCCTCTTGTGGAAAAAGGAAGGTAAATTCAATGTAATTTAAAGGTGAAGTTGTGGTAGACAAAAATATCCTTGCCTATATACGATCTTCTATTGGGTTCATTGTCAATTTGGGGTCATGTAGAAATTTTTCACAATAGAGGTTAAGAAAATGAAGCTTAGATTTTAGAAGTTAACTATTAGTTTTATATGAAGTATTCATTTTGATGAGTCAATTTTGTCTGAAAGGTCATCATGGCTCTGCCAACTGAGATACCAGTCATCTCCTCCTATGACTTTAGCATTTTGCCTACAATAAAAATTACTGGGGCCAGGCACAGTAGCTCACACCTGTAATCCCAGCACTTTGGAAGGCCAAGGCAGATCACCTGAGGTCAGGAGTTTGAGACCAGCCTGGCTAACATGGAGAAACCCCGTCTCTACTAAAAATACAAAAATTAGCTGGACGTAGTGGTGTGTGCCTGTAATCCCAGCTACTCGGGGAGGCTGAGGCAGGAGAATCACTTGAACCCAGGAGGCAGAGGTTGCAAAACAGGCTGAGATTGTGCCACTGCACTCCAGCCTAGGTGACAGAATAAGACTCCATGTCAAAAGAAAAAAAAATTGCTGGGTTTTCTGCATTCATCCCCACATATATCTTATTTGATGGTGAAATCCTACTTCTATCACCACATATTTTTTATTCTGTATTGAAAAAAATTAAAGCTTAATATTTTAAACAAAATGCCCATTAAAAAAATGCATACTGGATTGTAATTTCCTATTATATTATCATTTTCAAATTATTTGGGATTAAACTTCAATGCACATGCTATGTAATACACTATTCCTACTTTCTGAGAAGCTAGGCTACCCGCTTCAGTACTATGGGCTGCTTTGGCATTTGTTCCAACTTTCATGTGCTGATAAACCTTTTCCACAATCCCTGTTTACGACACAATATAATTCCTCTTAATTGATATAGATGAAAATAGAATTAACATGTGACTTAAACTGTTTGCTATTTTTATGGAACATGAAAGCACATAAAAGTTCTGGTTATAATAGGCTACTAGGAATTTTATTCTATTTGATATATTTCTTGCTTTTTGATAGGTATTTTCCAACAATTTGTTCTTGGTCCTTCTTGGGAAGCATCAGTTGTTCTCAAACTCCAGATATGTATTTCTAACTTGAAAGGTTAGCCTGGATGAATCCCATCAGCACCCTGCTGAGTGTGTCTTCCTGCCATTGACTGAAGACCCCATCGGGTCTCTTCCAACTCAACACTGATAAAAATCAAACCTGATTTCCCCATCAGTTAATTGTGCCACTGTTGACCCGGGTGCCTACAAGAAATCTTGTGTCAGCCTTCTTCAAAATAAATGGCCATTCATGCAGCCATTCATTCAACAAATTCATCTCTACATTTATTGAGTACCTACTGTGTGCTGGGTGTTACAGCTATTATGATGAGCAAGAGAGACAAACCCAGTCCTCAAGATTATTACAGTATGACGGGGAAGTCATACTATGAACAAATAATTATAAAAGTAGTTTTTTAGTAATCATTTAGTAAATGCTTTGAAGGAGAAGCACAGGAAGTGTAAAAGTGCGGGCAAATGGAAGTTAGACCTACAGGGATTCCATTTTTGCCCCTTTTTATTATATGGAGTTGAGCAGCCAAAGACAGCCTTCTTGCCACCTGCTAGAATGCTCATACTCCTTCCCCTGGACTAAAATAACATTCATCTCCTTAGGGTGATATACAAGGTCATTCATGGTGATATACAAGGCCATTCATGCCTAGACTCAAGTATACCTTTTCAGCTTTGGCTTCTAATGAGCACTGCACACTAGCTACCCAGGGCCACTCACAAGTCCCTCAGCAGGGAACACATTTTAATTTCTCTGTCCATTTGCATTGTTCTCACTAGCCCATCTACCTGTTGAACTCTTACTTGCTCTTCTATACCCAGCTCAAACGTCATTTCTTCCCTTTAGCTTTCATAGACACTCTGCCTCTTCCTGAGTGGGAGTGAATGCTTCCTCAGCCATGTGCACATTTAAGCACTTAGCAGCAGTAGGACCCTGTAAGATACAGCAAGGAGTCTAGACCTTGGAATCAGAGAAACATGAGGCTTGAGGCTTGGGTTTGTGAGCTACTGACTACAACAATTTACTTAAGTCTCTGAGCTTTAGTTTCCTCATTTGAAAAATGGAAAGATTATAAAAATTGACTTTAAAATGCTTAGTACAGTTCAGGGCATCTAGTAGATAACGAAAAAATGCTCCTTTGCATTCTCTTGTATCATATTGGATTGTCATTATGTAACTGTCTGCTTCCCTTGAGAACAAGAACCATGTCTTTTTTTATCCCTATGTTGATTCTGCCTTGATTTATATTCTAACTAAATTTCATAAGTCTTTTCCTCCCAAATATATTTCTTTCATGCAAGAAGCTTTTAAATCTCCCCAACAAAAATGGAAACTCAATTGATTATACGTATTGAATTAAAAACAAAAATATTTCTAGTAATAAAGAAATCTGTTATTAGAGTTGTTTCATTTCTACTTTGTATAATTTTATCTTGCTGTTTGTTTTAACTTAGAAAATCAGATATTTTTGTTAATGTTGCCTAGAAGGATACAAATATGATAATAATCCAGAATCAATGCTGTTACTCTACGTAAAATGACCTTGTCTTAACATTAGCCAGTCAAGGAAAATTTTGTGACTTCAGCTACATGTATTATGCTTTATGTTTCTCTCATGTCTAAATCCAGTTTTGCAAATTGGTTAAATTATTCCTGCATTTTTTTTTTTGACCTATGTAGCATTCTGGAAAAAAAGTTTCATTTATTGCCTTTCATTACCCTGAAGGAAAAGAGCCGATTATTAAAAAGGAAAAAAAAAAAAAAAAGCTCACCTATTTTAGTTGCACTGTAAATATTTTCTATAGGAAATACAATTCCTAATCCATATAGCAGGACTTTCGCCAGTGCTGGGATGAGCTGAGTAGTTGTTACTAAAATATTCACACAGTTTGTCCTGTGAGAACAGAAAGAAAAAAAAGACTGTTGAAAAATAAATCTCCAAAATGAACAAGCATGAGCATTGCCCATTTCCTGGCAAAGGCCCTGCAGAGAGCCTCACCGTGAGTGAATGAGCGAGAGTGCTTTCAGGGCCAGTGTCAACCAGGAGTCGGTCAGGGCTTCAATTTCGGCCCTCAACTGCAGCCAGGCTTCCCTCTTAGCTGGACCAAGCAGACCTGAGGATTTAAAAGCACATGATGAACTACTTCCTTACCAACATATTTCTTTGACTTTACAAATAATTAACATTTAAAGAGTACTGTGAATACTAGCCTCAAGCTTTATAGTATAAAGTATCTTTCACATAGTATCATTCATTTGACAAGTATTTATTTGGTTTGGTTATAGAAGTCATCTCTTCTTTTTGGGGAACCTACTCTCCCGCACTCCTCTAACTGTAGTTTGGGCAGAGGTGACTCCACCTTCTGGCTCCCAGGGTAGGCGTACAGCATTCGCCTGGCCAGTGGAAGTCAGTCTTGGAACTTTTGCTGAATCTATTAGGAAATAATAGATTCCCTCCCCTCATGGAGGTGCCAAACTACTGGTAGAGTATAAAGCTGGATCTACTGGTGGTCATTTTGCCACGTCTGGGGAGGGACTGATCTAGAAAGGCCTTTATCCAAAGAAAGGCACAGGCTTCCTGGACAGCATCATTTCAGCATCTGCCTATAGCCATATAGGAAACCAACCTCATCCCTAAACTTTTTATTATTAAGTCACTGTATTCCATTTTCATGCTGAAGCCATTATGGACCAAAGCCAAAAGATTCAAACTAATCCAAGTATTTACCTGGTAGAAGGAGATTTACAACCTATCTTGTGATTTGGGCAGAGGTTGCTAATTCTTCGAAGGATGCTAATCCTTCCATGAAAGGACAGCTGAATGTCGGAGAGGTCAAGAAACTTGCCCTAGGTCACATCACAAAGTAACAGAAACAGGACTAGATTAGAATAGCCAGGGCAGCTGGCTCCTGTCCAATATTTCTGTCACTAAATCACAGCAGAATAATGGCCAGTGAGATGAAACTGCCCTAAAAAACCTATTGTATTCAAAGCAGTGTGACACAAAAGTGTACTTTTGGAATTGTATTTAGACTATCTTAACCCGCTGAGATACTGGTGGTAATCACTTGCCTCCAACATTATTTTTGTAGGTGTTGTAGATCTCTTTTACCCGTCTGTAGCGGAAGGCCAACTTTCTCATCCAGTCCACACCGCCCCGTACACCAGTTGCCAAACATAAATTAGCACTGGTTGCTGCAGCAGGAAAGCCATCTGTTCCAAAGTTATACGTGCTATTTAGATGCAAGAAAAGCCCAAAGTTAACCAAACAGAAAGTTCATCTTAATTAGGTAAGTAATTAAACTATAAAAGGGAGATGGTCACTTCACATTCAAGGGTGCTCACCTTAGGTCCTGTCCATTATCATCTGAAGAAACATCATCTATATGGACTTGGTCACATTCCTAAAATGTGATTAAAATGATACATGTCAATTTTTTAAGAGCTCCTAATTTTTTTTGTTTTGTTTTGGAAAAACCACATTTTTTAAAGCACCTTAATTGGAGTGTTTTTCAACTATCTCAATCAGTAGGTGGCAGTCTTGTAAAATTGACATTTTTACCTACTTAGGGTCCTCTCCTATAAGAAAGAAGCAATGTCGTTAAGGACTACTGTTATTCAGCTTCAGAAAACACATTTTTGTGTTTAGAAAGGAAAGTGATTGAAAACAATTAGCATATGTGTTCTATAAACCTCAGGTACCTTAAGCCATCATGCTGCTCAGAGCTGATTCAGTCAGTGCCTAAGCATAACTGAAACCAGACATTTTGGTAAATGTAACATGCTAGAAAAATTAAACCTGATGCTAACTGCCAATGAAATTATGACCTCTGATTGCTGTTGAGCCACACACCAACACAGCCCGAGGCCAGTGTGCTGAGGAGCTCAGACAAAAAATCTGTTACTGGTTTCCATTTATTTGAGAGAAGTGAATTTTATTCTCTTTCTCTCGCTCTGTGTGTGTGTGTGTGTGTGTGTACGTACACATGGGCACGATAAAAACCATGGGAGACTTCAAAACCTAAATAAAAATAATCAAACCATGTGCTTTTTTACTGTTTAGGTTTTTTTTTTTTTTTTTTTTTTTTTTACATTTTTAGTGTTATTTTTAGCGGTTTTACTATTATTACATATTCGTTGGATTTATGAGTTTATTATGGCATGTTATTTTGAACAGATCTCATTTTTAAATCCCAAACTGTGTAAACTACTTAGAATAGGAAGCCATACTTACGGACTAAAGCTCTATTGGACCCAGTTAACGTTTCTGCACCTGTTTGCAGATATATCAGAGCACCCATATATCTTAACCACCGTATCCCCAGACGAATTGTGGGAAGAGCAGGCACTCAATAAACATTGGTTGAATGAATGAAGAAGGCATATTAACCTGGAGGTAGACAAGGACTCTAGTCCAGAAACTTAACACCCCCACTTGGCTGCTTTCATCTTTCAGTCATGTTCCTCTCTTTGCAGTCAGGCTCCAAATACCCTAGAGGCCTTTATTGTACTTATTTCCATTAAAGTTTTAGTTGAAAAATATTATTAAAAGAAATTTCCAGGCACACATCCTGTTTTTTAAAAGGTTCTTTTTGGCTGAAGATATGGTCATGTTTCAGATAGAGTTAATTTTATAAAATCTAGCCCATCTCTCTAGCTCTTAGATTCAACTTCATAACGAAGATGACACTTGGAAAGCACTACAATAATAGAAGGTATATTTTTATGTTGCCGGTTCCTTCTGAACAAACTCTTCTCTCTCCACGGATTTGTGAGGAAGGGAGGAGGAGATAGAAGTGGAAAGAAACTCAAACCAGCTGTTCCTTAACAGAATTAAAATTGTGACCCCCAACCTCTTCTCTAAAGCATCTATTTTCCAGGCAGCCCTCTCCCAGCACGCAGCAAGTTCCAAGGAGGAAAAGACTTTGACCTTGTAACCCTCCCCTGCTCTCCTGAGGTCCATAACCTCAGATAAGAGAAAAGGAAAAGCCAGTCTAGGAGCCCTCACATGCTGACTGTGAATTTAACATTTTAAAAACAGGTCATTCTTGGAAAACATGGTTGGGAACTTCTCATTTATTAATCTTATTTTAGAAGATGAATGATGATTGCTTGTGTTTTCAACAACATACTAAATCGTGAGTAGAAATTTCTGATATTTAACCAGAAATGCAATTTTTATGTTGTTGGTAAACTTCTTTAGAGCATGTGGTTAGCGTTGGGGGTGGGGGGAGAGGGGAAGGCCATAGTGCCATGATGGAGAAATTTTCTCTCTTGGGAGAATGAACAAAAAGGAGGAGGAAGTTGAGGAACTAGTAGAAGAGGAAAATATATGTTCAAAAGAATTTAATTCAAGGAATCAAAACTGACCTGGAATTCCCTGGTTACCTCTGAGGGTGTGAAGAGTTTTTTGAAAAAGCAGGGTGTTAAGACGCTTTTCTTAAACTAATTTAGCTGTAAATCTTCATTACTAACAGAGAAGTCAGTTATCCTCTAATAACTGTTAACGACTCCATTGTTGCTATTGTTCTTCCACATCCTGTATTTGTTTTCTCCTGCCAGCTTCATTTAAAACGTTTTGTTCCCAGGCTGAGGACTTCATTTGAAGTATTGTTCAATCTCTAGCTTAGCTCTTAGTGTCAACACCTTCAAGCTTTTACCTGCAGATAGCAAACTCACTTCACAGTGACTTGATTAAAGCAAGGTTTGGTGTAGTGACAACAAGGAAATCCTCATTCTTTATCAGAATTTTTGTAGAATGATTTTAATTAAAAGAGATTTAAAAATCCAGAGTAATCTCTAAGGGGCCTCATCAGCACCTCCAGGAATGGAAAAAGAAAATCATTAAAATATCTATGTAAAATGTGTCTATGTAATTGTTACTTATTTCACTTAATGAATTGAAAAACACTATATTGGTCAAACTTCAAATACATAAAATACCCACTGAGGGTTCATTATCTGTGTCTTTGTAGGAACTTACAAATAATGGCATAAAATGCCTTGGGAAGCATGTTTTTAAAAAATTGTTTTAAATCTTGAGAAACTATAATATTACTATCTTAATGCTTATTAACAATTTTAATTGCTAAAAGAATAAGGAATATTAAGACACTGCAATATTCCACAGCAGAACTGCACAATGTGTTAACCTGTTGTTAAGTCCATCAGCTCTCAAATGAGAACTGCAGTCTCCTCCCATCAGATATCCTGAAACTCAGCCTCTTCCATGGGGAGAAACTTTCCCATTTCTCAGACACCATCTCTCTAGCTTTTTGTCTTCTTTAGAGCCAAATTTTAGGTTCTCATTTTTGCCTTCTGGACTTGGTTGCTTTTAGTTTCCAAATTTGTTTTAAACCCAGTCAATGAGATAACTGAGGGAGGGTGCAGGGCCTGATTTCAGAGTCCATGGCTTAGGTAGAAGGGGCTCTGGGCACTGGGAACCAACAGCAGCAACCAGGTTTAAAGCTCTCCTGGAAGAATCTGCTGACAAAGACAAAAATGGAAGCTTAATGTATTTCCAGGTGCCAAAATATATTCCTAAAAACCCTAATTTGGTGTTCAACAGGGTACAGAACATAAATAATTCTATGGGAAAATAAGTTTTTATTCCAAAAACCAACTAAACGTGCTGAAAATGAACTTTGGAAATACACAACCAAAATTACGTGATAGACTTTTAAGGTGACGAAATCATTATTGAATCCAAGTCTTGGGACAACATTCACATTTCTAGAGGCCACTCCAGTTCAGCATATTTTATGTGCTAATTTGCAGTGGAAGGGTCTGAGATGCCCAAGGGATCCCTGCTGTGTTTGGGGATCTGGCCTGGGACCTCAGAGAAGACAGAGGTAGTGATTTCAAGGACTCCTGAAAGATTCTGCACTCACAGTGAACTCACGGCTGTCTTAGCTTAGAAAGGTGGCCATTCATGCACATGTCAAATTATTAAGAGGCTGCTGTGTTCCAGGTACTGTTCCAGATGCTAATGATACAGCACTTAATACAACAGAGAAAAGTCCTTACTGCCTTGAAACTAACATTCTAGTGGGAGCGACACACAAACAAAAAAACATGTAAAATGTACATATGCTGGATAGTGGTAAGTGCTAAGGCAACAAAATACAGTATGTGAGGGAGAAATGCAATGCCAAGTGGGTGTGGGGTAAAGAGCCTTCCAGGCAAAGGAAAGAGCAAGTTCAAAGGCCCTGAGGCAGGAGAACCCTGGTGTAAGGAGGTAGGAGGAAGGAGCCAGGAGAGGGCAGAGGAGGGGAAGAATTCCCTGTGCCTGCAGATCCCAGCAATGAGCAGGCTTTGCCAAGGAAGCAGGGGACAAATTATCAGTCCTTGCCCTCAAGGCACTTACACGGTTATGAGGGAAAGAGAGAAGTTAACTAACTACACATGTGATAAGTTAATTAAAATCATGGTAAATCCTGCAGAACTTCTGTAGGATCCAAATGAGCATTGTCCTGCATTCTATTTAGCCAAAGAGAGTTGCAAAAGTCTGAAGAATTAAAATTATATTTTGCTAGATCAGGAGGGACAGCCTGGTCCACCACTTGTCCTTGTGGCTTTTGTGATTGAAGCAATCAAACCGATAAAATGGTGGCCTACTGGAGATGGCTGCTAACAACTGTGGTGACAGGAACAAAACAGCTTTTTGGTCCCAGACTATCCATGCTGGACCTCTACCTTCAAATGGCAGTGGGGTGGGGTGGGGAAGGTACAAAGGAACCCTGAGGGCTTGGTGACCAGGCCTCAGGGAGGTGAGGGGAAGCTTCTTGAAGACATGTTTCTTTCACCCTCAAGTCACAGATGTGAGAACTGATATGAGAGTTGGAAACGGATCAAGACGTGGGAAAAGAGTAATTTTTTGTTAATGGCTTTCCCAAAGGGATGTCAAATTCAGCAACGTGTATGCATAAGGACTCAGAAGCAAGTCGGCAGTAGAGGAATATATAATCAACATTTCTATGTAGCCAATTTTCACATACAGGTAGTTAGGCATGAGCGGGGGCAGGAGAGGGCTCTCCCCCACCCACTAGGAATGTCGGGTGATGGTTTGGTAATATCACATCGTCTCTCTAACAGTGATAAATTGGCAGCCAGTGCCAGGGAGAGGCCGTTTCCTGATGGTCCACACCTGTTGTACTAAGTGTTAACTGAATGCAGGCACCAGGGAGAGGCAATTTCCCCAGGCATGCACATTAAGAGATCTAATGGCAGAGTATGGCCTTCTGGGGGCACTCCACTGGAAAAGGAAAGAAAGCCTCAGATAGGCATGCGTCCAGCTTCCTAAACACACTGCATAGGTTCACTTCCCAAGGGTAAGGGTGGCAATGCGCATGCGGGCAGCCCACCCTAAAGGAAGACACAGGGGAACGGGGCGAGCATATAAAGTCCTAGGTTCAAGGATAACACTGCACTTGACCAAGATGCCTGCTTGGGTGTCTTCCAAGCACAGTTTTCTTTTTTCCTGTTCTAAAGGCTTTTTCAGAAAATTTCCACTCCTGCTCTGAAACTTGCCCCAGTCTCTTTTTCTGCCTCATGCCCCCCAGTTGAATTCTTTCTTCTGAGGACGTAAGAATTGAGGTTGCTCCAGACCATAGGGATTCACTGCTGGTAACTCAGATACCTTCCGCTGGTAACATATATGGTGCCCTGTGACTCAGATATTTGCCACTGGTAACAGTCACATAGCACAGAGAGATTATGTGGAAGAACTAGCGCCAGTGCAAGGCAAAGTTGCGATTATCCTCCACTAGAAAAATGTTACAATCAATTACCAAGCTTGGGTATTGCTGACACATCCAGCCCACTGCTGCCAGCCTGAGGTTGGTCTCTCTTCAGAAGTCCCAAGATACCAGAGATGCATCACCCCTTGATACCTGACTACCAAAGCGCCACATCTTGGCACTTTGTATCCCTTGTAGAGGATATTCTTCCTTCCCCCACAGCAATGGCTTCTGCAGAAGGCATTCCTTACACTTATTGTGGAGTTCCTGCAGAGGCAGGCGCTCAGTTTCTCTCACTTAGACTCCTCATTCTTCAGTTGAATTTATAGTGAAAATGCAATAGTATTTAATGTTACAACTCATTTTACAGATATGAAAAATAAAGATTCAGAAAAGCTAAATAATGTGAGATAAATGCTGCGATGCTTATGTCTTTGACCCTCAACTCGCCATTTCTTCCCAGGCTCAATTTCACACATTGTAGACAACTGCTCACTCTAGACACTGGTCATGACCTAGGTCCTTTGGGCTTCTCGGCTGCTTTGAGCTTAGGGGACTCCAGCTCTGTCTGCCCCACTCTGACCTGTGCTCTGTGTCTGTGGTCCGTCTGGAGCATGGATGTGGGTCCTTCATCCTATAGCACAAGCCCCAACCCTTCATGTCATCAGCAGGCCTTTAAATGACTGGCACGTCAGAGGAAAACGCTCCTGGAGGGAGAGCCACTGTGGTAATTGGGTCTCTGCCAGGCGTGGAGGGTAGAGACTACAACTGTAGGTGGTGGGAGCACAGGTTTTTAGCATGTCACATTGCCACAGCATGTCCTAAGCAGGAGAGCTGAGGACCAGGAAAACAGATTAGGCCACCGTCACAGCAGGGGAAACTGAAAAGAGGGTAGATGGCACCAGAGGTGCGGTGTTGTGCCCGCAGTTATCAGCCTGCAAACCTCTGCTGTTCCACAACGGGATCCTACAAGCATCTTTCAGTAAATACAAAAATTGAAATGACCATGGTTTACCCTCATCAGCCTTCCCCTTATGTGACACCACCTGTGCTTCACAGAGGAGTAAAATAAATAAAATTAGCAGCTTCAGTTACTGCTGGCCCTCAGCTCACAGTCATCTAACTACTCATGGAGCTGGATTATAAAATGCTCACATGGATGGCTGGGGAAACTGCCAACACATGAAGCCCTGAATCCCAGTTCTGGAGTAGGTATAGGGAGTGGGCAGAAAGCCACATGGGGCACGATCTCACAGCCATGCGGCGAATGCCCATTCACTCTTAGAACTCTGGTTGCACTGTTATTCTGCCTTTTTAGTCCCTTCTGTCATTATTCTTGGCATCAAGACTCAAGCTGACCTTTTTCTGATCCATCATCATCTCTGGCCTTCTAGGGCTGGGCCACAGACATGTTCTTTTGGCCCAATCCCCGGGAATAACTCAGATTTTGTACAGAGGCTCATATGCAAAATATTAAGTTATGGCAGAATTTTTCTGCAAATATTTATTCTGCTTTGATACTGTAGTACTTGTACTTTCCCCCCAAGCCTTTCACTTGTACCATAATTATGTAAAAATACACCATACAGTTCAAGCTAGTTTAGGAAAATTAATAAAGAGAATTAAGACAGTTACAATGAGCTTTATTATCTGTGCCAACAAAGTGATGTAATAGCTAGGACACTGATGCTCTATACTTCTGAACATGAAACTTGAAACACAAAGTCAGAGTAAACCTGATGTCCTTGAATAAACAGAGACTCTAGGAAGACTATGAGGCAGTTTGCATGTTGTGAAAGGGAACAATATGAAAAAGTTACCGTGTGTCTTTGAAGAAGTTGAGTTATACAAGCCCAAATCCTGCTGATCAAGGCTATAGTTTCCTCAAAGTTCCAAATTTACCAGGAGGAAACTAGCACCATACTGCCAACTAATTGTTTCAATACTTTCAATACTTTACAAAGCAAAAATGGAAGGATAAAAGTCAGCAGAGAACTAGCTGTTTTCACTGTGTCTTTACATCAGTGTGCTTACTGAGACCAGCCGGAGCTGGCCAAGGCAGAGGAAGTGATCACTGGGTTCTCTGTCCCCTCTTATCCATCATTAAGCAATTACATCCATGGCTCTGACTTCCCTGTTGAGCAATTTAGATACTTGCTTGATACCTTTGACATCTATAGGTCACTAAACAGAAGTATTCCTCTGATTTCTAAACGTGAAAATGTTTATTTCTACATGGGACATGGGTAGTTCTAGTACTTCAGTGACAAACTCACACAAATTGTCTGAAAGCTAATTTTGTCAAGCCATTAGCAGCACTTATAAAAGAATGCATATCTGTCTGTGGACCTATCCATACTACCATCTTTCTCACAGAAAACTAAATTACACAGTTGGCTTTACTGTGTAATTACAGTAAAGTGTTTGAGTTACAAAGGTTTTTAGGGAATGGTATCCATGGTGGTTTTTTGATATAACTTCCAACTCTCAGATATTTTCATAACTAACTAATTTGAAAAACTAAGTAAAATGGGACATCTTCCAAACTTCTCTATGATTTAGAAGTTCTAAGGATGGAGAGGGGTAGTCAAGGAAGAAGGCAATTGATGGGACAGATTTGAAGAAACCGCCTTCCAACTAGCTGACAATTTGATTTGGTACATCAAGTCTAGGCTCCGTGGTAGACATTCTGTCTATGAATTAGTAAATTTGCAGGAACCATGTCTTTACTTGCATGTTTTTCTCTGTAAAGAGGAGACTGCCCAACTGATGTACTGTGTATTTATAGTTACTGATGCAGAACAGCATGATTCCATTCTGCTTTCTAAGGGCATGTCCAAGCCCTCACTGCACTTTCAAATAGATCTCATGGAGAGCTCAAGCGCTGCTAGGCATTCTTCTGCCCAGCTTCACCATCATGGACTCTCTGGAGATGGGGAGGGCATGTGGTTTGTAGCCTCTCCACACTGGCAATCGCTGGCAGACCCTGTCTGTCATCTCTGTCTAGGGTGCACCTGGTGACCTCCTATTTCCCTGGCCTTCCCACCATGATGCTTCCTTGCAGGAAAAAGAAAAAAAAAAAAAAAAAAGGTGCAGATACCTATGGCTAAGGCACAGGCGATAAAATACAAAAGGAGTTTTGAAATTGGCCCCATTCTGTCTGGCAGTTTTGGGAATTGCAAGTTAAGGAATTAAAACATACCTGGACAATGTGTCTTTTAATTCCCACTCTATCTACTCAGAATACTATTGGTGCCAACACACATGTTAAGTCAATATTTAAATATCTGTATGTGTTATGATAGGAATAGGATGACACAACTATACAAGTCAATGGGAAAAGAAAACAATTTCAAATTTCAGAAACCAAAAAGAGGAATTTCAGCATCTATTTTCGAAAGGTAGCAATAAGATACAACTTGTGAACACACATGTGGCATTTACAAACAAAAACAGTGTCTTAATATACTTAATGTTATAATATCCTTTAGAGATTATCTAAGTGAGAGAGATTTTACTAGAATTATGTTTATATTAGCTAGGAGACGTAAGTGCTTGTATTAGAAATACAAGATTTGAATTACAGAAGTTTCAACAAAGGTAAGATATTAGCTATTTTGATCTGATTCTATTTATACTAATATTCATAAACTATTTAGAGAATAAAGTCTTTACTGAAAGTTCCTGAAGATGGTATGTTAAGATAAAAAATAAATTGAAGTGCTTAAGCTATATCTGGCATATGCATAAATAAATATTTGAGATCACTAAGGAAAGGCTTCCAGGACTCCCAAATTTATTAATAACTAGAAGAAAGCATGAACACATGTTTTTCAAAGTTTTGATATTTTCTTATAATATTAATCCCTTTTAAAATGTGCTGATTAAAAAAATAAGACATCATTATATCACTTCAGCGTGTGGCTTATAGAATCTCAAAGGTATCACATGAAGATAGCTCCTTCTTAGTGAGTACAATGTTAATAAATATGATATGTCAGTTTCACTGTGCTTGGAGTTCCTTCTTTCTCACCATGAATGCCTTCTTTACCACATGATATTAAATATATTTGTCTTTATTCACACTTTCAACCTTAGGGTGAGGAAAAGAAAGTCTCACTTAATGAAAGCCAGAAAGAATTGAAAATAAACTTTTAAACAAAATGAGCTTATTTAATCCATTAGCTAATCCATTACCTTTAGAGACCCAGTGTTGAACAGTTTTAATATAAAGATAATTAAAAGATAATTATAGCATATATTACATTTGATCTAATGATATCGATACTTGTAATTTCCTTTGCTTTTTTAAAAGTATACAATAAATACTATCTAGTACAAGATCCATCTTTTATTAAGTTATGTTTTATGCAATAGTAAGAGGTATTTCAATGCATTCTATGTCCCTGCCGCTGATGTTGTACACAAAAGGTTATGCCCAAATGGCCAGCTTCATTTATGGTTCAGTTAATTTAAGAGAACATAGCATTTTACAAATTTGTATCAGAGCCAGTGCAAACCTCCATATACAACACAGGGCAATGCATTAATGTTTGCTGATAATGCCAAATTATATTGTACAATTTTATCATCAAAATATTACACATTTCAAATGGTATATAACAAAGTATGAAGATAAAAGACTAAAGGCTGAATTAATGTGTAAACTAATTATCATTCAGAACATTAAAAAAACTCAGCACACATCTAATATAAATATCATTTTTTTGGAACAGCAACTCAGAACTACTCTTAAGAATGAGCCTTTGATTTACTGCTGAACTTATTTCTCAGTTTTCAACAGACTTGCTCATCATTTTTGCAAACATAATTTGTCACTGGCAACAGTCAGTGTTCTTTGTAACTCCTGTTTCCTTTCTTTTAGATCTATTATTCCTGCTGAGAGAATCTACTAAAGAAGAATTTTTCATAGTGACACCAACTCTAGGCTTGCTGTGAATAATCACAATCTCATAAAAATCATTCTTTTTATTGCAAACTTGCTGCCAGAAGCATGGAAAAATATTCAGACCGAGAGAACTTTCATCCTTTTCTGCAATGGCTTTCTTTTAACTTTCATGGCCATTTGCAGAAAGTGAATTGGATACCAATTTATTCACAAAGCATTTAACTAGAGCTTTCATTTGCACAAAAGTATTTGTTTTGCTCATATAAAACAATGAACTATAAGCTCTAATATTAAATAAGTCATACATTAAGGAAGAGTGTGTATGTGTGTGTGTGTGTGTGTATATATATTTTTCTGGAAAATTTTCCACTCCTTCTAAAATCATTTGCAACAAATATAATCTAATATTTGTATAGATTCATCTTTATTTAACTACAAACCATATGTCAATGCATTTTGTAAAGACATATTTTCATGTAATTAACCTTTTTAAATGTCTTTTTCTTTTGCAGGGGTCAGGGTGGGGTTGAAATTTTGAAAGTTTAAAAGAGACTAATTTATGAACTTCAGTTAACTTATACTGCCAGATAATTTTCTAATAGTAAGAAACACTCAATTTTGCATAAAAGAACACATAGCTCAGAACAAATCAGGCCCAATCATATCCTTAGTCAATAAGCTAATAAAGATTTTTCCAAGCTGATTTTCTCTGCCACGTAATTATTACTGACTCCAGAAAGAAAAATATGCAGAACCGGACATAGGCCCTTTTAAAAAAGCAGTTCCCTGTGAGCTGCAGGAAGGGTTCCATCATCACCTTCCTCACTGTCAGTCCCCGGCGGCGAGAGAGGACCTCGAGGGGCACTTTCCTACTCAAAAATTCTCTCTTCTAAGGATCCGTGGGTCTGAAATTCCACCACACAAAATCATCCCTTCTGAATCTTCTTTTGTAAGACAAAGACTTCAGGTAAGAGTGAACTGTTTAAGCTCCATTGCCTCGGTGTGAACTGCACTATGAGGTAAATTTCTTCTAGCATGGGGAGCCCTGGTGTGCCTGCCCCCAAATCACTGGGTGTTAAAAGGGGAAATGGAGTTGGCTGCCTGAAAGGAAAAAAAAAAAAAAAAAGGGAAAGTGTTGTCTATACTCATATTTTCGCTCCCTATAAAAATACCCCTTTTCTCAAGAAGTATAATTTAGAGCTATAAATAATCATGCTTTGGTTGTTTATATGTTATTCAGGAAAATATTATGTATCATTAGAATAGCATGAGTATTATATGTGTTATATATTAAATTGTAGCAGTGTCACTAGAAAATACATAGCCACATGTTCTCGATTCTTTCATTCATTTTCTCATGCATTCAACTAGTAAGGACTGAACACCTATTTCTATTCCAGGCATCACACACACAAAAATAAATGAGATACAGATCTTGCCTTTATGGTTTTAAACATGGGGAGTGGCTAGAGAGAAAGGGTACATTGACAGTCACTATGATTTTCTGTCAGGGAAGATACTAGATTCTTGTAAAGCCCTTCCTCTTCCAACCCACCCTGGGCAGCATGTTCAGATACATTTTTCTGAAAGCAGGTTTTGCTCTTCCAGGCAATGCAGTCTCCAACGAAGAGCAAAAGCATCTAGGGGGAGGGGAGACAGGCAATATGTTTTACTCCTGTTTCAGTCCATCTCCCTCAATAGATGTATTAGAAAATTAAATTGGAAACACTTAATATATTTCTATGCAATTGAGCATTCAAGGGCCTCTATAATGAGCCCTAACCTTACCAATGTGCGTATCCCTCACATTCTATCATGAACAGCCTGCCCAAGACAGGCCAGTCTCCACCGGCCCGGCCTCCACTGCCTCCCTGCACCAGGCAATAGCTGTGTCTACTGCTTGCTGGAATGCCTTCTCTCTCCCTTAAGGCAAGGCTCCTCCATTAAGTTTTTATTGGTTTCTTTCCCTTCTCTATCCCTGACATACTCTCTGCAACCCACTGTCTCAATAATAATTACCATTATTGACAGCCTACCAGCTGTCAGTCTTTATGTCATGTGTATTTCATGTTCTTTCCAATTCTCCTGAAAACTCTGCATTTGATGCAAAGCAAACAAAGACTTACACAGACAACTTCTGTGTACACTACCAGATAAACTCTTTGAAAAAGAGACCATCTTTTACATGTCTTTTTCTTCCTACTTATTTTCTAACACTGGACCAAGCACATAGATATCATAGACTGAAACCTTCTAGGTTATCTGAGTGACAGGATTTGATTATGAAAAAATCGATGACTCAATCAGAAGTTAATAATGTTAGTGCATTTTGTCACTGAAGCGTCATTGAAGTTAGTTTGTGGAAATAAATTATGTTGATTATAAAATGATACATACTAATGTAGAAAATTCATGCAGTACTAAAAAACATATAAAAGAATTCATCTCCAATTCCATCCCTCAGAAGTAACCACTGTCAATATTCTTCCAGTCCACGCTGTCTCCTACCAATTGAAAAGGATGATATCTTGGACAGAAGAGTTCCATTTAACTTTCTGACAAAATACCAATTCCAGAAGTTAATTCTTAGTTGATTATTTCTGAAGAAGCAAAACATTATAAAATAATGTTGATCAAAAGCAGCATGCTCTCCCCATACCCTGACCCTCCACCTGCCTTACAAAGGAGTAGCACACAATTAAGAAGGATCCAGTATTTAGAAAGCCTTTCTTTAGAAATGCTGTTAGAATACTGAACTGAGCCCAGATAGAGGCTCTATTGTACTGCACTGAAATGGGAGAAGTCTCCAGGGACAGCAACTTAAACACATTTTGGGGAAGTTGAAGTTACAGGCATACAGGCCTTCTCTTGCACTATTCAATCTTAAAAATTTTTTAAAAAGTCTAAGGGCACCTTGAATTCCTTTCTCTACTAAGCAAACTTCCTATGAAGGTAACTGAGGAAAAGCTGGCTTTACAAAGCAGTGACTCTCTCACAGATTGAAGATTAGCAAGCACCTGTCAAAATCTAAGATCTAAACCAATAGCCTGTCATAGGTGACACTGACAGGTCAATTTCATACGACTTTAAAATAAACCGAAGCAATACAGCAGACTGTGTGAGTGCTGAAGTATTTCCATTCATCAAGAAAGGAAGACACTCCATTATTCACTGAGGCACCAACATGCGGCAGGCACCGGCCAGGGGCTCCAGATTCTGTTGTCTCCCTTAACTCCACACCTACCTGTCACCCTCTCTGAAGCCTGTCAGGGTTGACTGTGTGGAGGTCACACATTAGCAAGAAGCCAGGACTGAACCCAGGTCTCTCCATCTGTGTTCATTCTCCCTTCAGACCACACTGTTCCTGGTTGTTGCACCCAACAGAATAGAGAGACCATGGCAAAAGTAGGAAGCCAGTTTCACGGACAGGTTAATTAACAGCCTGTTGGAATAACTGCTGCTCCAAATGGCCACAGTTGCCTCACATAAATAATTTAATTTTCTGAATCTGGAATTTTCAATACATATTTGGATTCTGTGTTTCTAAACTAAGATATGACTCTTCTTTTTCATTCAATATATTCTTTTTGGGAAATCTTAACTGATATCAGAAATGATGGCTTCCAGCTTGATTCTGTTTTCTGAGCTGCTGATCTGTACATACACCCGCTCACTGGACTCCACTTGTGTGTCCAATACACACTACAGGCTCAATATCTCAAATCCGAATTCAGCATTTTCCTTCTGGAGCCAGATCATTCTTCTGGGCTTTCTATCTCTACCTTATTGCTCAAGCCAGAAACTAAGAGTCTGGCTCACTGAATTGTTATACTGAATAGATCTGCAAATCCTACCCAGATTACTTTCTCAGGAGCTTTCACATCAGCCCCTGTTCTCTCTCCACGAACAAACGCTGCTGATTTCTCATCTACATTATTGACACCTTTGACTTGACAATACAACTCATCTCCTTGGTAGTGCTATGAGTTCTTTACCGATTACCCTTGGCATCCACTGTAAAATCCAACTTCCTCAGCAGAGTGTGCGAAATCTTTCATGACATTGCTCCTGTCTTTCTTTCCATTTTCTCATCTCGCAAGCACACTCTGTGTGTTCTGTGCTTTACACCTAACAGGCTCTGTTCCTAAATGCCACGCTCTCTCAAGCTCAGTGTTTCTTCATGGTGAAGTCCCTGCTCCAACACTCTGCCTTGCCAGCTCTCCCCAGTCTGGGATAGCCATCCCATCTCTCAGACTCTAGCTAATCACCAGAGATATCTCCATCATGGCTGTGATGGAATTATTATTTCACTTTTCTGTTTCTACCCAGTATCTGGGCTCCTTGAGGGCTAAGAATGTATTTCATATTTTATCCTCAGTGCCTAGCTAGTGTCCAGAATAGAGCGAGCAAGAGGACATTCAGCGCAAAGTAGCTCTTTTTAGTCTGTAATGTAGGGGCTGCTCAAATATTATTTTATCGTTATTCATTACAACAACATGTCTGTCTGTCCACTCTCTGTCTATCTACTGACCTACCTCTCAACATTTCCAAAATACATTTTAGGTTGCCTGGGCAACTATGGCTTGCAGGTTTGTAAGACACAGGGAGGAAGAAAGCTCTGAAAGAATGCAGTCAAGAAAGCCCCATCCAGTTATTAGGCCCCGCTCCACAGCATCCTTGTGTGACAGCAGCAAGGTGTTACTGACTTCCTTTCCTTTGCTAAAAAGGAATAGTCACGTTCTCTGACGTGGCTAGAAAGGTTTTGTGCAATATTTGCAAAAGAAAACCTGAGTTTCAACCTCAGCTTTACCATCACCTAACCAAGTGGCTTTGGGCAACAACCACCTCCCTTCAATTTTCCGCATGTGTAAACTGCAGGTAATAAGACTGAATTCCCAGTGTTGATGGAGAATAAGAGTCGTACTGACGTGAGAAAAGTTTCCCTAAGGCCTGCCGCCCCCTGCCTCCTACTTCACTAAGGAGGCCCAACAGCCTGAGCTGTCAGTCCCAGCGGCCTGAGAAGGGGAGGCTCTACTCCACAGTGACTTTATACCCAGCCAGGCTCTGCTACATGCCGCGACACCAGCAGCAAGTTCCATGAGTCATCCTTCAAAACAAGAGGTAGGAAGACAACGAGTAAAAGGACATTTATCAGCACAACCAACGAAACATGTGTCTTTTTGACATGAAGCCAGCATCCTCATTTTCTATGAAGGACAGCACACTGTGATGGGAACCAGATACAGTAGCTACTTAACTGCCAACAGCACACCTCCCCGCATGCAACTGGGGGTGGGAGGAGCCCATGAATAAGGATGGAGCCGAAGAAGTATTCTGTGATCTCCCTGGAGCAGGGTCAAACCACTTTTTGTCTCATGCCCTTCATTCCCTAGTCCCTCCTTAAGTCACTCTCCCTTCTTCCTCTACAGCCTTACAGGGCTTGGCCCAGCATTATTCATGTAGAAGACACTCAACAAACAATAACAGCAGCATAGACTTCCTTAGTGCTTCCTGCGAGCCAGTGCTAGTTCTACACACTTAACAGATATTAACTCATGCAGTTCTTACACTGACCCAATGAGGTATATCATCATCCAGTTTTACAGATGGGAAATAGAGGCACAAAGGGGGCCCTCATGAATGAATTCACCAGTTCCACCTCTGGTGTCTCTAGAACTGCAAGCTAACAAACCACATAAACAACACAGGGCTTTGAGTCAGGCTAGAATAAGAGAGCCATGATTACAGTCAGCATTTTCCTAATTATAAGAAACATTATATATAGAAAGTAAAAACAGAAAATTTATCTCATCCTACTATCTAGAGATAAATCAGTTTTTATTGTTGAAATTATTTTTGTATCATTTTTAATAATAGAAAACCTTTGTTATCTGCTGCCCGCGGTGTCTCATGCCTGTAGTCCCAGCACTTTGGGAGGCCGAAGCAGGTGGATCACGAGGTCAGGAGATCGAGACTATTGTGGCTAACATGGTGAAACCCCATCTCTACTAAAAATACAAAAAATTAGCCAGGCATGGTGGCAGGTGCCTGTAGCCCCAGCTACTCGGGAGGCTGAGGCAGGAGAATGGCGTGAACCTGGGAGGCAGAGCTTGCAGTGAGCCGAGATCGTGCAACTGCACTCTAGCCTGGGTGACAGAGTGAGACTCTGTCTCAAAAAAAAAAGAAAACCTTTTATTTTCATATACATGCCTTTTTTAAAAAATTTTAATCCCCAAACTGGAACCACACTTCGTATCATTTTATAACATACCTCTTCTATGTATATTGTGTCTTGACATTAAAGATTTTGAAATCTGACTTAAAGTAATATGAAAGTCTAATATCTTGGGTGTTTTAATTGTTAAGCTTGAGATTAATCTTCATTTACTTTTAAAAGTTAACTTTTAGAAATAAAGGTAATGCTCATCATTGACTACTATTTGACAAAGAAAATAAGTAATTAAAGGAAATAGATGAGAGCCTTCTATGTACCAAATCTTGTGTCAGGAGCTCAGGATTTAAGTGGACAAATCATGGTTCCTGGACTCAAGGGATTTCCCAGTGGGGGACAGACAGAGGTCTGCAGAAAATCTTAATAAAGTGCAGTAAATATTTTTATAGTGAGAACCAGCTCCTTTGATCATGACCAATTCCCCCTTCCCGGACTGCACTGTACCTGCAGACGCTACCTGCCTTCTTGTCTAAGACCCACCAAGTAACCTGTGCTCCGGATTTCATTCTGTCTTGCTATCCAAGGACTTCACTCCTATAGTCATTCTCCTTGCCATACCACATGTATTTTCCTTCCTATGGAATCATTCTCACTGACATCCAGACATGCCTAAATATCTTTTATTTAAAAATGAAACCACCTTCCCTTGATCCCATGATGCCCTCCACACACGATAGCCCATCTCTTTGTGTCTGTCTCTGTGGGAATTCTTGATCCTTTCTGTCTTCACTGTCAGCCCCTACCCTCTTCTCAACCCATTCCCATCTGGCTGATTTCTTCCATTTCATTGACATGGTGCTTATCAGGGTCATGAACAGCCAACATTCTCACCCAGTCTAACAGTCGGTCACTTCTCCGTCCTCATCTTCCTTGACTTTGGCCACATTTGACACAGGAGTGTGCCATTCCCTCCTCTTGGAACACTATTCTCCAGGTTTCTGTAATAGCTCATACTTTTCCACCTACCTTATAGAATTCTCTCTACAATTCTGTCTTCTAAGCTCTTCTTCTTGGTCCTATTTCTAATTGTTGGTGCCAAAATGCTCAATCTCAGGCCCTCTTCTCAATTTTTCATTCCTTCCCCTGTGCCACCTAGTTTTATAACGTCAGGACTCCTGAAACTATACCTTCAAATTTGTCTCTCTCCTCTGAGATCTAAACCTATATGTCTACCTGCTTATATGTCATCTCTTGACTTGGATGTTGACTATGTATTTCATACTTAATACACTCAATACAGGATGCTTGAATCCAACTCCTCCCCAGCCACCCCCCAACACACTCTTCTTCAGAAGTGTGATTACCTTTCCAGTGCTCAAGGCAAAACCTAGTGTTCATCCTTGATTCTGCTTTCCCTCCCCACCTATGTTTGATCCCTTAGCAAATTCTGCCCATATTTCCATCAAAGGATACCGTAAGTCCTGTGACTTCTCACCACGTCCAGACTGCTACATCCTCAGCCCCAAGTTAATGTCCCCTAGGCTGGCTGAGACAGTCTCTTAATTGGTCTCATTGGTTTCACTCTTGCCCCCATTCCATTTGATAACCAGACTGATGTTTTAAAGGTATAAACACTATTCTATCACGTCCATGCTTAAAACTCTCCAATGGCTTCTCACTGCAATTAGAAAAAAAAAAAAAAATTCTTTACCATGGTCTACAAGACCCTTCATCATCGGGACCCTGCCACTCTTCCCTAGTTACTCTGTCTCAGCCACACTGGGCATCTTTCACTTCCTGAAGGAGTGAAACTCATTCCTACTATTGTCCTCCCCAAATGACTTCCTACCATATCCTTGCAGTTGCTTCCCTCCCAGCTTCTCCCTTCTTGACAAACGTTACCTGCTCAGAGACATCTCTTCCTGATCATCTCAGCTAACAATGCCCCACTCCAATTCATCCCTTAGCCAGTACTGCTTGATTTGCCTCATAGCACTTACCTCTGCCTGAAAGTATTTTATTTACATACTGTTTATTTCGTACTTCTCTTCCACAGTACTAATTCCGTAAGGAGAATGTCCTTAATAAAGTCATTGCTGTATCCCCAGTATTTAGAACTGTGCCTAGGTACTTAATAGTTATTCAATAAATAGGTATTGAATATTGAATGACGGAAAGAAATGACAAAGTATAAAGAGACTACTGGATGCTATAGCATCTCGGTTCTGAAACATCACAGAGATACGGCATTTATAGCACCATCACCCAGAAATAACCACTGGCAACTTGTAAATATGACCTTTAATATGTCATAGACATTAAATCCGGATTACATACTATCTCATTTTGTAGACTGATCACTTTTGTTTTCTTTTTTTTTTTTTTTTTTGAGACGGAGTCTCGCTCTGTCGCCCAGGTTGGAGTGCAGTGGCCGGATCTCAGCTCACTGCAAGCTCCGCCTCCCAGGTTTACGCCATTCTCCTGCCTCAGCCTCCCGAGTAGCTGGGACTACAGGCGCCCGCCACCTCGCCCGGCTAGTTTTTTGTATTTTTTTAGTAGAGACGGGGTTTCACGGTGTTAGCCAGGATGGTCTGGATCTCCTGACCTCGTGATCCGCCCGTCTCAGCCTCCCAAAGTGCTGGGATTACAGGCTTGAGCCACCGCGCCCGGCCGACTGATCACTTTTAAACTTGAAATTATATCGCAGTGGCTTTTAAAAAATCTATTCCCTTCCAGTTTTTCTTTAATATGCCATACATGTTGAATACAAATTTTACACTTTTTATTTTATTGTAATTTATTTTTTTTGAAATCGTCTCTGTCACTCAGGCTGAAGCACAGTGGCACAATCTTGGCTCACTGCAACCTCCACCTTCTGGGTTTGATTCTCCAGCCTCAGCCTCCCGAGTACCTGGGATTATAGGTGCACGCCACCATGCCCGGCTAATTTTTGTATTTTTAGTAGAGATGGGGTTTCACTGTGTTGGCCAGACTGGTTTCAAACTCCTGATCTCAAGTGATCTGCCTGCCCAAGCCTCCCTAAGTGCTGAGATAAAGGCATGAGCCACAGCACCTGGCCGAATTTTACACTTTTTAAATATGCCATACATGCTGAAGAGGTATGACATGTTGAATAGGCTTGACTGTATCTTAGAGCTAATTTTTAAAACTTGAAATCGACCATGAATACCTTCCCTATATACAATAAACTGTCTTAAAACAATTTTTATAAGGATGTATTGTAATTTATTTCATTTTTAATTTGTTACTGGATATTTAAAATATTTCTCTATTGTAGTGGTAAAAAACACCATGGGGGGTGGGTATATTGTGGGGTTGAGTGGATTTGTGGAAAGTGTCAGGCCTGAGCTAGAATCTGCCACTCTGTAGTTGTGTGACCTTAGACAAGTTTTGTTTGACCTATCCTAAGCTTCACCTGGCTTCTCCATAAAATTAAGACATTAATAGTGTTACTATAGTAGAGATATCATGCTATTAAATGGAATAATGTATGTAAAAGATATAGGGCAAGTGTTTGACAAATGCTTATTGCTATTATCTTAATTATCTGTCTGTAATTCTATTTTCTTAGAAATGATGCTAAAAGTGGAATTTTGAGTAAAAGGATCAGCACATCAGAGTTCTGAATATATATCATGAAACTGCTTTTCTGAAAACTTGTATCCATTTATATCCTTAACAGCAATGTACACAAGTTTTCATCTTACTGCATTGTAGAACATGTTATTTATTTTAAACCTTTGCCAATTTGATGCTCAAGAGGCTGTCTGACTTGACATTTCTTTTCTTTTTTTTGAGATGGAGTTTCACTCTGTCACTGTCTGTCTGGAGTGCAGTGGCATGATCTCGGCTCACTGCAACCTCTGCCTCCCGGGTTCAAGGGATTCTCCTGCCTCAGCCTCCCAAGTAGCTGGGATTACAGGTGCACGCCACCATGCCCAACTAATTTTTGTATTTTTAGTAGAGATGGGGTCTCACCATGATGGCCAGGCTGGTCTCTTAACTCCTGACCTCGTGATCTGCCCTGATTGATTACTACAAGTGAAATCCAACATTTTTCATCTGTAGCTTGATAATTTGAATGTCTTTCTCTTGTGAACTATCTGTTGGTGGTTTTTGCTCATTTCTTCTGTTGAGCTATTTCTTTACGTATTTCTGAATGAATTGCAATAATCTTAGTTCTTTGATTCATTATGTTTTGCTCAGTTTTGTCTTTAATATTATCTGTGGCTTTTAAAAATAGTATTTGTTTGTCTCTGACTACCGAAGAAATAAGTATATGCTTTACAGAATTTGGGACATACAGAAAAGTATAAATAAATAAAAAATAAACCCCCAAATTCCACAAACAATCAATGCTAAACTTCTAGAATTTATATTTCCATAAGACAGTCAACATATATTTCTATTATTTATTCCATATATATTTACTGGGTCCTGTTATGGGCCAGGTCCTGTGCTAGAGAAACTAGTAGTGAATATATTATACATAGGGCATACATTTTATAATAGAATTGTGAGCCAACAATATGTGTATATATTCCTCAAATATTAGTTTTTTAAAATTAACTTTTTATTAAACAAATATTACAGCTCAATGAATTTCTATAAACTAAATGCATGAGTATAACTAACAGCTAGATGAAGAAACAAAACATGATGAATTTCTTAAGTTAGAAATGTTTATTGCCTTTATCTCTGATTAGTAAAAAGTCCTAGATGTATAATTGGTACAAATGGTATTAACCTTTTACAGGATCTCAACAACTTATTTCCAAATGGCCATCCAAAGATTTTGATTGATTGACTGACTGATTTTGAGACGGAGTCTCACCTTGTCTACCCAAGCTGGAGTGCAGTGGCACGATCTCGGCTCACTGCAAGCTCCGGCTCCCGGGTTCACGTCATTCTCCTGCCTCAGCTTCCCGAGTGGCTGGGACTACAAGAACTCACCACCACGCCCGGCCAATTTTGTTTTGTATTTTTAGTAGAGATGGGGTTTCACTCTGTTAGCCAGGATGGTCTCGATCTCCTGACCTCGTGATCCGCCCACCTTGGCCTCCCAAAGTGCTGGGATTACAGGCGTGAGCCACCATGCCCAGCCAGAATTTGATTTAATCTTTTGATTTACCTATTCTTCTTGTGTTTCATTCTTTCATCTTTTAACTGTTTACCTATTTTAGCATATAAGCTGAATAATCTATTACTCCACTATTAATTTGCTTGGTTTTATTTAAAACATACAAAATTTTTCTTTAAGTTGGGTCTGTGCCTGAGCTATTTATTTCTTCTCCCATACTTAGTCCAATGTCAACATTAGGCCGCATAATTCTTCACACTATTGTAGAATTATAAAACGTTTTAATAATTGGTTGAGTCAGACATTCATTTCCCATGTTTTGTCAAAAATTGCTAGGTATTTTTGCCTACTTATCCTTTCAAATAGAACTTAGAACAATTTTTTCATATTACAAAAATGAGAAAGAACATCTCATTTATTCAAATCTTCCTTTATATCTCTCAGTAAGATGTCACAGCTTTATTCATATATTCCTCAAAAATACTTCTTATAAGGTTTCTTCCTAAATTTCCTTTTATGATATTTTTTGTTTTTGTGTTTTAGTAACTACCGCTATTTTATAACTAAAACTTCAAATCACTTTGATTTTTGAATTCTGTATTTTTTTCATTTTTCTGAAGCCTATTGTCAATTCTAAGAATATTCTAGTTGATTTTCTTCAGTCTTCTACATATCAAATTATCTACAAAAATAATTTGAATCTCTTTCATTAAGTAAAGCTTGTGTCTTATTGTACTGTCCAAAATTCCTAGAATACTGCTGAATAATGGTAATGATAGAGGGCATTCTTGTTTTTACTCATAATGACAATTTGGTTCCATTATTTTACTGCTAAGTACAATGTTTGCTATCAGTAGAATATAAAGTATTCACAGTATACATTTATTTACAGTATATTATCTTCTACTGTGTTAATAGCTACACTTTAAGACAATGTTCTGATGAACATCAGAATTAAGGAAATCTTTAAATATACTTTTATATTTCTATTTTTAACTTCAGATAAAATAAAAATCTTGTAAGAAATGATAAAGAAATAAGAAGAGCAACAAAAATTATTCATTAGTAATAATAAAATACGGGCATTGTTTCTTTTTGGCCATCAGTTACAATGCAGCTAAACTCAATACACATTTATTATGACTAATAATCATTTGTTGCTTAAAAACCTTATTTTGTCCTCCCCACCCTAAACTGAGGGTTTTGATGTTACTCTTGTCAACTAAGGAAATGGACAAGGTCGAGCAACCTACCTGAAAACACAGGAAGGCAAAGTCAACTCTATTATCTTCTATGAAGAAGGAAACAAAAATTGGTATTCTAGTCTAAGACAACACATAACAATTCGGTCTAAAGCATATCCATTTAATGGCCAACATATATAAGGCAACATTCTGAGTGTTACAAGGGGTGTTTACCAGGATTTAAAAAATGTAGTCCTTTATGTTTGCTGAACTTACCAGGAGAAAATCACCAAGTACGCCAGTCTATGTACAGGGTTGAAAATGACAAGTGGCATTCCATATGTGTGTACACATATATAAGGACACTTAGGTTTGGACTGTAATTATCCATATGCTCATACCCTTTCATATGGCTACTCTTGGCTTGTGGAGGGGTTTGGAAGCAGCAAAGACCTACAGCATCTTCCTTGCAAGCACCTGTGAGATCCTTTGGCAGCAGAGACCCAGAGCTCTAGCATCCACACAAAAGCTGAACATAGGGCATCAGAGTTTCTTCTTTATTTATAAAGAACTTCCTAGGTGAGTTATGTTTTCCCAGCTTGAGAAATCGACTTCTGAATTGGTTTAAATATTCCACACTTTTTGGAAGCACAAACAGTATGTCAGTACCAAGTGCTTTACTTAAAATCGAAGTTTCATAAACATTGGCATAACTGATATTTTACAGTAAGAATTTTTTTCCTAGCTAAAAATAAACATAAATAAGACATATTTAAATAATTTATAGATGATAACCTAAGTTTTAAAGTAAGAAAATATTATTGCAACTTTAAAGACTGAATTAAACCAAGGGATAATGTCTTTGCTTTACAAGAAACACCATTGTAGATTTCTCCTTTTACATGATGCTGTTACCTAAAGACCATCCACAAGCTCCTCTCCTTGGCCCCTGACTCATCAAACTCATACTCTAGTGGGACCAGAACTTTCTGCCCCAGGCCTTTTTTTTTTTTTTTTTTTTCCAATAGAAAGCGTGAAAACAAGGAGCTACAAATATAGGTGTTCAAATATCAGACCTAGGCTAGGAGTCTACATATTGAAGGGCCCAGAAAGAACAGGAATATTCATGTTGTAAATCTTGACACAAAGAATGCCCTGGTCTGCTGCAACTGAACAATGCACTGAAAGAGTAGAGAGGGTGGTTTAGAACAGCTGTGCTACTAACGGGGTGAGCGTGGTATGTGCAATAGCTTCATGTGCCACCATCTCACAGACAAGAGAGGAGGGTTCCCACTCTTCCCAGTCCTCACTCTTCAAGGGTAACAGGTGACCTGAGACCAGTGATCTGGTTCCTGCTGACTCTTAAAGGCCGCTATGTCAACACCGGTTAGGATGACAACCATTAAGCCAGTGAAATCATATTCCTTAACCCCAGACAGAAAAAGAAAATTCAACATGAACTTAAAGCATTATTTTTATTTAGACTTGTATCCATCTTCATAAAATATTTTCTTCTAACTGTGGAAAAATCCAGCAGGAGAACTGACCAGCAGCAGGTTAAACTGAAATATTATCATGTGCTGAAGGCCTTTCCTCACTCTGTTTGAAGGTTGCCTTTCAATAAAAAGCTAAGAGAAAGAACTCTTTCTCCAACCAGTCAGAAAGAGTCATACTTTACTAAAGAAGCTGGAAAAACCTCCAGTTCCATACTGTCATTCATAAAAAATGACTTCCATATAGGCATCATCGTATTGCACATGGAGAGTTTTTTTGTAAAATGATATGCAGGACGTTAGTCAGACTTAGAAATAGGAAAGCCAGACGTACACTACGGAACTAAAGTCGAAACGCTTCTCTGGGGGGGAAAATATTATTTCCTAAGATAATTATGTCTCCTTGTCACTCAAGTTCCTTCATATGTCAAACATTTTTTATGGTACAGAAAACATTTTTTTCTCCATTTTTTTTTTTCTGGAGTGTCAACAGAATATAAATTGTGATTTTTTTAAATTAAAAAAGTCACTAAGTGAGATGACAAACAAGACTTATGAAACGAAAACGGATTAACTTAGTTCTTAGAGTTCCATTAAGATATTTCTAAAGTACTTCAAAAATTATACCTTAAATCTTCTAAATCATATCCTAATAACCGTTTTAAGCAAGCACATTGATTGATAATATGACAAGTATTACTGAAAGCCCCTCACACAGGGGGTGTGTTTCATTAGTCAGAATGTCTTATTAAGCCAAGAAGTGAACTAACCAAATTATACCAAGAGATAGCTGGCAAAAGTTAAGATGTAGAAGAAAATAAGACCAAAAGTCAACAATTAGAGTTCAGGCATCATATTTCAAGCTAACCAAGAGACTATTAAGCTCCTTGAAATTACTTTTGTTATAGACCTTAAAAAACTAAAAACATGTAACTTAAATATATTAAAATATTCATGTCCCCACCACTATCCATTGCTAGTTGGAGTGTGAAATCAGGCATTACCACATCACTTCTCCCTGATGAGATAATTCTGGTGTTCTTAGGAGCATTATGCCACTACACTTTTTTTTCTGCCAGAAAATAATTTTACTTTTTATTTTGAAGAAAACATATTTGCAATAACCAGTCCCAGGTTTGTTGAATTTCAAAAATATAAAATAAAAGATTGGCCTGGGAGTGGTGGCTCATGCCTGTAATCCCAGTGCTTTGGGTGGCCGAGGCAGGTGGGTCATCTGAGGTCAGGAGTTTGAGACCAGCCTGGCCAACATGAGAAAACCCCATTTCTATTAAAAGTACAAAAATTAGCCAGGCATGGTGGCATGTATCTGTAATCCCAGCTACTTGGGATGCTGAGGCTGAATTGCTTGAACCTGGGAGGCACAGGCTGCAGTGAGCTGAGATGGCGCCACTGCACTCCAACCTGGAAGACAGAGCAAGACCCTGTCTCAAAAATAAAATAAAATAAAAGATTGAAATGAGTAAAAAAACAATTTATTTTTTAAAATATTGTGCAAATCTAGGGCAAGTAAACAATTTCCAAAGACAGAGTAAATGAATCTTTCATTTATACTTTTGTTAAAATCCTAACATAAAATCAACTTTTGTAAGACTACAAGCTTAAACATTTTTCCATGATTGTTTTATATATTTGGTTGAATTACACCTTCATTCTCTTTTCTATTTTACCTCTAGTAAGGAATAGTCCTCATGCCAAAAATAGAATCTGATATTTCAGTAACTTCATAGACTGCTGGTTTTTCTTTTTCTTTTGAAATTTAGGTTTACAGAAAAAATGCATCTCCTATACCCTAAAAACCTAGAGCTTTTAATATATTTGTTTGAGTAGTATTTCAGTCTCTATAAAATCAGTGTAAATAATATCAATAAAGAAAAATCTGATTATACTACATTGAAACTGAGTTTGGAAGTTTTTTGGTCTATATTATAACAAGCTATGACTGCCTAACATCTCACTTTTCACCACCTAATATTGGCACTGTATAACCAAGTCTTGGCACTGTTTTGTTTTGTTTTGTTTTGTTTTTTCCTTTGAGACAGAGTTTCGCTCTTGTTGCCCAGGCTGGAGTGCAATGGCGTGATCTCGGCTCACCACAACCTCTGCCTCCCGGGTTCAAATGATTCTCCTGCCTCAGCCTCCCGAGTGGCAGGGATTACAGGCATGCACCACCACACCCAGCTAATTTTATATTTTTAATAGAGATGGGGGTGTCTCCATGTTGGTCAGGGTGGTCTCGAACTCCCAATCTCAGGGGATCCAATCACCTCGGCCTCACAAAGCGCTGGGATTATAGGCGTGAGCCACCGCGCCCAGCCAAGTTTTGGCATTTTTAAGAAGGTACAGAGTTTTAAAACAATAGGAAATTACTGCAAATTTCTTCTTGATGTTTGCTATTAACACCTATTAACATCAATAAACGTAACAAGGCTGTACCTAGGACAAAAATATCAGTCTACTCTATCTTTAGAAACAAATAGAAAAGTAGGAAAGGCATTTTTTAACATACTAGTAAAATGTGGAATTTTTTGTGCTGCTGTCTCATAAAGTGAAGTACAATTATCAATCAGAAACAGCTTTTGAAAATAAGTATGATAATTATGCATTTCTAAAGGCGATTCTAAACTTGTCACTCAATGGGAATATTTCTACCTTAAAAAAGCAGTAATGTCTTACATGTAATTTCTTCTTGAGTAAAACACTTTAAATTGCAAAAAAATTTTGTATTTTACCCTTAAGTGTAAAATAAATTTTTCACTAAGGAATAGAAAAAATAAAGCATATTTAATAACTTTATTGCACTGGAAGTTGCCAATTCGTCTTTGAGTAGTTTCATTGCAGATGAAAAGAAATCAAAATACAGGACAGATGTTGAACAAACCGCATTTAAGTTCTGTCACACACTGGCATTTTTCAAGTGATTTTGGCTCATCTATTAAATAAGGTGCATTTTGCTTGATTTTGAAAAGGGAAACATCAGGAAATATTTAAAGGCCAATTGCTGCCAATTAACTTTGATCAGTAAAAGTTCTATTTGAATCTTTCAGATTCTTCTCCTGTCTGAAATAACATACATTTATAAATCTAACAAAACAACTACTTGATGATTAATGCCTGTTGGCAGCCCTACCACAAGCTTGCTTAACAGCGGGATTTAAATAAACAACTGTCTCTATTAAGAAGAGAATGAAATGTAGTTATAATCATGTTTTCTCATAATGGAGATATGAAAAACAATATTCTCTATTCTTAAGAATGCTGCTCACCAAGACCATTGTGTTTGTCAGTGCCCGTAACAGTTTAGCTAGCCATCTTATAAGAGTCTGCCCTGAAATCATAATGGACCAATAAAATTAACAGCAGTGTGACACAAGCAATCCTGGCAACCCAAACAGCAAGGGCCAGACTAAAACATTTTCCTACCAATTGGATCAGCCAGAAAGTAAAGCATCAGACCTAATACAATAAGAGTTTGACATAACATATGCGAGTGTTATGAATTCTGTTGGACATATCTTAGTGGTGATTATGTAACTGAGAAATACGTAGCTTCTGATAATCAACAAAGTTTAAGATTCTTGATATCAAATTTTAGTCTTTACTACTGGTCATGTAGGATCTAACTCTGAAAATCAACAGCCAAAGTAAAGCAAAACAGAAATCCCATGAAGGCAAAACACATTGCCATATAACCAACAAACCTCTGTCTCACTATTCCAATTATATATTTAAAAAATAATAACCCATCATTATTTTAAAACCAATCACCTATTTTCAGACATGCAAAAATATGTATTAAAAATTTGAACTTACTTCTAAGTCATTAAAAAATAAATGTGTGTCTGCCAAGTTGAAAATCATTTCTTCCATTCGCAGTCCAAGGGAAACTGAAGTGGGTGGATCCTAAGAGAAGAATATGACAGGTCAAGAACATGTATACTTCAGGTTACATGAAATAGTGTCTCATTAAGAGGAAGCAGGCACTGGGGGAGAGGCTGAAAGCAAGAGAGACAGAGAGAGACTTGGGCAATAGCTGCTTATTTTAGTGTGCATGACTTATTCTGTGGGCAAACTTCAGGGACTTATTTTACAAAAAGAGCCCCAAATGTTGTTGGTGCTTTATATACCAAAGAAAAAACTCATTTACCTTTTAAAAATATAAAATCTAGGGTTACTTAGACATACAAAATAAAGGAAATTCAACTTTATATGTCTATTTCAGGAGCAAAAAGTTCAGTGAATCAAGAAACCACTGCTTATGTTATGCCACCATCCATTAAAAGCATCTAAGTGCCCTGTCACAAATATCAGAAAATAGATACACTATAGCAAGCTTGCCCAACCTGCAGCCTGCATGCGGCCCAGTATGGCTTTGAATGCAGCCCAACACAAATTCATAAATTTTTCTTAAAACACTATGTTTTAAGTGATGATTTTTTTTTTTTTCTTTTCAGCTCATCAGCTATCATTAGTGTTAGTGTATTTTATGTGTTGCCTCAAACAATTCTTCTTCTTCCAGTGTGGCTTCCAGGGAAGCCAAAAGATTGGACAGCCCTGCACTATAGGTTAATTTCAGAAGGATAATAGATAGTAATTTTACTCCAGATAACTGTGTCATTATTTGTATTTATTCAACCTGTCAATTTTAAGTTATACTCAAAGCAGGAAGTGATGGCCACTCTGACCCCACGAGGCACTGTCCAGCTCAGGGAGCTGATCTTAAGATTCACATGACACTGTCCGGGCATCAAACAGCCCGTGCCATACTCAGAGGGCAGTGTTACATTCCACAGCGCACAGTGGCTTCTATCTAAAACTTCAAGTGTTGGACACTAGCAGCAAGTAGTCAGCCTCTCCCTACAAGCCAGATCCTGATGGTATCTACTGGCATTGAGATGAACTTGGGGGATATGCAGGTATTTGGAGTTTTTATCCTGTATTTACTGTCTATCAAATCCAAGAAGCAACATGATTCATGGCTGAAGATCCTGTATACTAAGTGATGAAAGATAACGTTTCCAGGAAGTATACAAGGCTATAAAATGAGATTTTGAAGGGTTTATTGGCATTCTATTAATAATACCAACTTTCGTATGTATGCCATTTTCAATTTTTCCAAAGAACAATAATTTATGATATACTATTTTATTGTCACAGCAAACCTTTGGAATAAGTATGGAATCTCCTTGCATCATCATGTAACCAGGGGGATTGTAAGTAGAGAAACTGCCTTCAGGCAAGCCCCACTGGGCAGATGTGCCAGTGTCATGACATGTGTGTCATGTGCCTTTGAGTCTTAGACTCAAGAACATACAATCCAAAGAAAAGACTCTTATGATTCAATACTGCCCAATGTCAACTCTGTACACTATCTACCTTGTTTTCTGAACACACTGACTTCATTTCCAATATTGAGATGTGCCTGTGTGTTACCCCTACTCTTTAACATCTGTCATGCCTATAAGTTTGGGAAGTGGCAAGAAGTGGTGGGAGAGGAGGCCTAGACTCCTGCCTTTGCTTTCCCACTTAGGTGTCATCCTCTCATCGAGCCTGGTTTGTTCACCTAATAAATCCAAGAGCAAGATGGCAAACACAATATTCTCACATAGACTAATAAAAAAACATCTAGTCTTTCATTTGTCGGAATTGTACATGTTTGTACACTTAGGAGAGAGCAGGAGCTGGAAAGGGTGGGGGATGGGAGTGGAGCCTCACTGGGCACCTGCCAGGGGCCTATCTGCTGTAGCCTGGAGGTCAACCCAACCCAATCTGGCTATTCCTCCAGCACCGCCCACCCCTAGCACTACCCACACCCCTCCAGCACCTCCCACACTCCTCCAGCACTTCCCACCCTCTTGGCACCGCCCACACCCTTCTAGCACCTGCCACATCCCTCCAGTACTTCCCACGCTCTTGGCACTGCCCACATCCCTTCAGCACCTCCCACATCTCTCCGGTACTTCCCACTGTCTTGGCACCACCTGCATACCTCCAGCACCTCCCACATCCCTCCAGCACCTCCCACATTCCTCCAGCACCTCCCACCCTCTTGGCACAGCCCACATCCCTTTAGCACCTTTCACCCCCTTAGCACTACTCACACCCATCCAGCACTATCCACAACCCTAGAATACCTCCCATCCCCTTAAGCACTGCCCCCACCTCTCCAGCATGGCCCAAGTTCTACCTTCCAGCAGACCTAGAGGAGGAACAGAGTACGTGAAACACGGCAGGATGGTGTAATTCACTGACCTCAGTTCCTCTCCTGCCTGTGCCTTTTCTGCCAGCTGACTGACAGTGGGAGGGAGACAAAGGACACAGCATTGCCAAACTTCAGGGGTTAGATCGGCAAAGGGGAAAAGCAAACACCCCAGGGCTGATAAGAAGGCAGAGAGGAAATAAAGACGCAGAGGCTGAGTGTCCAAGAGTTCTGCTGGGAGGGACAAAGGAAAACGATTCCCTCAAATTTTGTGTGTGATGATTCATACTCCTTAGCGTTCTTAAATTGTCCCTTTTTAATACACCTGAAATCTATGAAATTTCATAGGTTTTAGAAGAATTGAATACAGTTTACAAATTACTGTAAAGAAAAACTTAACTCATTTGCTCTTGGATTTATGAGAAGTTGTTCACTCACAAGGAGTTTAAGTATCAGTAGGCATGCCGGGAAAAGCAAATGCTCAAATAGACCCTACAGCGGAATTAACCTGTAGGGGAAGCTCAAACAGATGTGTCTAAAACAAAACATCTGACTAAGGTGTTTATTCCCTCTAGCTCAGGCCAATAAAAATACCCTGACTTGTCTCATAACCATGTCAATGAATCTTTTTATGTGGCAAGGATGGAGTCTGACCACATTTATTTAATTGCCAATTCTAAAATATATGTGCCATAGTATTGTTACTTTTGAAAAAGTATTCTTTCTCCTTGATATGGTTGCTTATTTATATGACCATTGAAAGAATTACTCTATTGTTTGTTAATATATAGCATACTTTAACTTTTCTTCATAAATTACAGTAATGACTTGCTAGTCAGAATACTAATAAATTTTAAAGGCTTGTTCAGTCTAGTGGTAAAATACAACACAGATGTTGGTCTTATTTACCTCTTAATGTTATTCTCTTTTGTTATTAGCTGTCATTTCTCAACAGTTTTTATACCTGCCACTCCAAGAATTGTTTTGAAACGTTTACTACACCAAGAGAACAGTCTGGCAGCTAAGTGGAATAAGATAATTTTAGAATAGGAACGGGGTTCTAGTTGAGAGCTGTGTTTTTCAGACATCTTTGAACCACAATGCACAGTAAAAAACAAAATTAACATTGGGATCTAAGAATCTCTCTTATGTGCACGCACACACAGCTGAAATATGTTTGCCAAAGCAAGATATTGTTCACTGTGTGGATATACTGTGACACTGTCCATTTCACAGCCCTGTCCCAATCTACAGTTTGAAAGGCAGACCTCTAGAAAACACCTACTCTTTGACTTTAGAAACAGGCGCACTGAGTTCCTAGAGGGTTGTGATTTGTGCGTGATGATCCAGCAAGCAGAGTGCAAACCCATCTCAGCCTAAGTGTTTTACCCAAGAGGAAACTAGCAGAAGGACAGATAGATAATTCTGCTCATGGAATTGCTTACATATTCTAGCAACTGGAGTTCTCACATCGAGGTTAGATTTTATTTTCCTATTATAATAGCTAATATGTTAACACTGTTAAAATTTCTAAACACGTCTCATACAAGTACAAGTCAAATGTGAAAAAAGCTAACGCTGAACAGTTAATAAATAACTCGTGGCTTGATGGCTTATTTTGGCATATTAAGAACAAGGAAAAAAACACGTTCTTAAACCAAAACTGAGATGTTAAAATCCCCAGGTCTTTGGTTTAATCTTACTATTTTTATAATACATAATTTTCTTGCAATAACAAATTCCAGAGCTGCAGTTCTAAAAGGGCTTCTTCCAAAGCACCATTTTTTGTTATATCACTTTCAAAAAATTATTTAGAGCTTAGCCTCCACTTCAAAGTAACATCTCATTTTAAGTCAATCTCATTGCCAAATGTTCTCATTCTTTTCAAAGCATGGCCCTTCTGTGGCATGTGCCACTGCTGTTTACTCTCTTCTTGACATTTCTCCTCTATGACAGCAATATTTTATGGGCATTTTCCTAGAATGTATGTATACATCATCTGCTTGTTAAATGTCTGTATCAGTCCATTCATGCTGCTAATAAAGACATACCCAAGATTGGGTCATTTATAAGGAAAGGAGGTTTAAGTAACTCACAGTTCAGCATGGCTGGGGAGGCCTCAGGAAACCTACAATCATGGCAGAAGGGGAAGCAAACACATCCTTCTTTAAATGGTGGCAGCAAGGAGAAGTGCAGAGTAAATGCAGGGAAAAGCCCCTTACAACACCATTAGATCTTGTGAGAACTCACTGTCATGAGAACAGCATGGAGGTAATCATCCCCATGATTCAATTATCTCCCACTGGGTCCCTCCCATGACACATGGGAATTATGGGAGCTACAATTCAAAATGAGATTTGGGTGGGGACACAGCCAAACCATATCAATGACGTTGGTTCCTAGAACTTTATTCTTATCCTTCCATCTCTCATTCTATTCAGATCACCTTGTGGACTCAAGCACACTGATGGCTTCAACCACCACCCACTCCTCTCTGTCAGATCTTAGATCTCAACTGGAGGCTCATATATCAATTACTTATTGGTCATTTCTACTTAGATGTCCCATAAAGCACCTGAAACTCAATGTGTGGCAAGTTGGATTCATCACACTTCCTCTGGAAACCTACTGTATTCATTCTTTAGCGGAATGGCATACCAACCCAGACCTTGGCATTTTCCTAGTCACCTCTTTTTAGCTCCACATTGAATCAATTTCAACATCCTGTTATTGGACCCAGAATTCCAGCCTCCCTTATTGTCATTGCCATTGTTCTTTGCTTTCTTTTTTTTTTTTTTTTTTCCCTTAGCTTGTGTCTTTTGTGGATATTTGGTATGGTATCCTTCACTGGGGTCTATTTCTAGGTTGTTGCTACCCTCATTCCAGCCTCTCATCTCTTTCAAAAAATATCCAAATGCTTTAATGAGTGCAAAAGACCTGTACATGTCTAACTTTTGCTTATATATACAAGGTGGGCTGTTTCTGATTTTTCAAACTGTTGTCTTGATCATGAAATCCTTTCCTCAAAACACAACTAGGCAGAGGCCTAAACTGGGGCAAAGGATCTGTCCACACAGGTTCATAGACCGTGGTCTCAGATGGAGCCTGTACACTCATATCTCCATCCCTGCAGGCAGTGCTCCCCGCCGGGCGCCTTTCCCAGTTCTGCAGCTCCACCTCCCTGATTCTTGTTGGCTGGGCTCCCCGGTTGCTGGTACCACAGCTCTATGTGTTCTTGTCTCGGCAGACCAGAGGTTTATCCCTGTATCTTCCTCCTTCCGTTTTTTAGATTCAGAGTTACGATTTTCTTTCTTTTTAGTTTTAGTATGAAACTCTTATTTGCAGAATCAAAAAGAGGGTATCAATCCTCTGAAAAAACATAATGGGAGGCTTTGTTTCTATTTCGCGTAGAATGTTTTGTTCAATTAGATTTTTCTCTTTTTACAGCCTTTAAACAACATTTTAAGCTTTAGGCTATGACTCCTTGGTTTTTCCTATCCCTATATACTTATCTCTATATCCTTGGTACCCAATACAATGCATGTCATAAAAGGTTTCCCAAAATTTGGTGGAGGAATAAATGAATGAAAAGCAATAAATAGAGAATATTTCAAATAATTCCAGTGAAGAAAAGAAGAAAATACCAAATTTTACCTTTCATTAGCTGTTAGTGTTGTCAGTGAAAAAAAAAATTCCTAATTATCTAGCCTAGGGGAAAAAAAAAAGGGCACTTGAATCTGAAAATCTCATTCCATCTACATAATACAGTATTAAACATTAAACATGTTCACTAGTAAATGCTATTTACCTAATTAAGGAAGAGCCCATTCTTAGAATAGCTGCATAGGTAGCCTTACTTTTCTGTTTAACAAAGTGGATAATATTAGCATAAGGTCAGCATAACATTTATTTTGTAAACTCAGTAGTGGTATGTATTATATCATTTTGTAAAATACGTTCTTATGTGCCCTGAAATTTATTTCTCTGGTAAAAATTGAATAGTACAGTGAAGAGGCTCAAAAGGAAAAAAATACACTTAACTGATCAATTTTCTTGTTTAATGAAGAAATTGTACATTTACTATAGTTCTTATGTACAGGAAATTCTTCTAGTGGAAACCTTAAGTTGTTCTTCACCCAAATGAAACTCAATACACAACATCTAACTTCACGCCCACACACAGGAATGAAATCTAACCCTGTTCCTAAATTATTTGGATATGATATTAAGTTGCAAATGTCTACTTAAAGTCACTAAAGTGAAGTGAAGGAACTTGTTGTCATCCTAGGCTACCCATGGCTGTTTTCAGTACATCAAAGGCAAATTATGCCTACTAATTCAAAGTAACATTATGTAGAAAAAGTAAATTATGATGTAATTGGCTGAATGTCTGTAGAACCAGGAATAAAACAATTGTTTTGCCTTCATCCTCTGTCAAGTAGTCTTTAATTATTCTATTGCCTCAAGGTCTCTTTCTCTTTTTTTCTACAACACAGAACTGCTCATGGAGACTAAAATTTTCATCATATACCCAAATCACCAGCATCAACCCTGGTCCACTGTTGTTCCTTGAACTGTTTATTGATTTTTTTTAATCCTCATCACAGCTATCACACTCGATCTTGATTAAAATGTTAAAAAGGAAAAAATTCTGGACAAAAGCAGTGCACAGAAATACTGAAATGCCATTAAATACACAGTCTCTAGAGAGATTAATCTCTGTCAACTTTGAATTCAAATGCTGAAAATCTGTAATTGGGTTTGAAGTAAATAAAAGAAAAATGCATATGGGTACTAGATCATCAGAGGACTAGGATATTTCCTCTTGGGGCCCTGCTTTGTTTCATCGATGAGCTAGGGCATGTGATAAACTTCAAGTATCATTAAAAATGCACTTTTTAGTAGGCACAATACATATAGTACTTCAGAGTTTTGAATTTACCAAGATTCTCACACACACCAGATGAAGGCATTGTTGCTTCTGCAAGGCTAAGTCATTTGCTTCCAACAATGCCTTCATCTGTGTATGTGAGAATCAGTAAATTCAAATTTCTGAAGTGCTATATGTATTGTGCCTACTAAAAAGTAACGGTATTCCTTTACAACAATGCAAAATGGACTAATATACTCAATCTCTGCAGCACTACCTTAAAGGAATCATACATTCAAACTAGACTTTCACCATACTTACTACTCAAGGCACTTTCAATAGAATGTTCATACGATTCCTCATACCAATTATTTTTGAGGTGACCATATTTTTAAGAGCTCAGTCATCAGTAAAGCTAATTTGGGTGGAAGTTAAACTAGACAATACAACATGATCACTCCCAGAAGGGGCTGCCACTGGTTCTTCCAAAAGATGTCAACCAAGCTTCATAGTACAGAGCTGGTTCTTATCATTGGGAAAGATGACCCAACTCTGGTAAGGTGTACTATACTCTGAAGGTCTAGGAACTAAGGGGAAAGTAGAATCACTCAGATGGGATCTGAGCAATGCACTGGTTCAACTGACACCTAGAAATGTTCTTCAAAAAAATCAGTTACTTGCATAGCCATGTCATGTGATTGCTTTAAGTTAGTCACATATACCTTTCTGCTTATACCATTTAATCATTAAATGGTGACAATTTGTGAACAGGTACTTAAGCTTAGTTCAAATCCAATCAATTAACAAATGACTGGGGGGAATAGGTCTTGGCAACATCTTGACCCTGACCAAGTTTATCAACAAATGTATGCCAGTAATACATGGTTATAAACAGGAATTCTTGACGTAGAGTGCAAATTTAATATGCCTTCAATGTAAAGTCCCTGAAATTTTTCAGTGATCATAAAACGATCCAATACTCTAGCATTTCAGGAATCACATAATATTTTAGAAAGTTTTCGTCTGTGATCGAGTTGAAGGATAAATTTGTGAAAGCACTTTAAGAATATCAAATTAACATAAAATATTAGCTATCATAATAATAAAGAGAAGTAGAGTCTTCCAGTATCAGTTCTGGAGTATCTGTATCAAGCATCTGGTATTCTGTTTGCTCAGGGTAAAGTGCATGTGATTTGGACTATGCCCACTCCAGAAAGAAGATAAAGAGTTTAAAATTTGGGGGGATTATTTAAAAAATAAAAAGGATCCTTCTCCCACAAACAGACACTTTGGTTGTATCATCAAACTGATTATAGGACAAAAGTGGTCTATTCCTTGGCTCTCTGATGTGAGTATAGCATTATTTCTTTAAATAGTTGATTACATCCCAGTCAAAATTAGCATGTTAGAATGTACATAAATCTCTAATAAATATTTATTCTTACACTGAGACAAAGAAACTACCTGTAGAGCAAATGTCTAAGGCGAGACTTAAGCCTCAAGTAGGATAGCTGGAATCTGCCTTTAAAGTTAGCCACCAAGCATACCTATAGACTAATCATGTTAGTTCACTGATCTTATCAGTTAGTTCTCTGACTTGAAACTAGGCTGGTAGATTGAACTTCACCACACTATTGAAAAGATAACAAAGGAATGTGGTACCTGCCATGTGACTCAGCATGAGTCACTCAGGACACCTATTGTCCACTAAAGGTAACCAAGAAGCCTTAATCAAAAATATGCAATAGTATTTTAGAGCTATTCAAGAAGAGGAGATACTTGAAAAAATATCAAAATTCAGCAAGTGGTTTAGTTTCATCTCAAAACTTCGCCTCAGCAAAAATAGCCCTGAGCTAATTATCTGCAACAGGAACTGTCAGTCTTTTTTTTCTGTCAGCAAGTCTACATATATTTGATTCAGCTCAATTAAGGATCTATGGTTTATAAAACTTCCAAACTCTTGAATTTTCTTCTTCTTAGTCAACCTCCTTAGAGCTAAGATGAAAGAATGTACAGCATAAGTAACAATATTCTGTAATGGCCTGCTGAAGCAGCTTCTCCAACTGGAATACTGAAGTTTTAAAAACAACAACTAGACGCTCAAGAAGGATATACCTCATCTATAAAGTCTTTACCGAAAAAAAAAAAAAAAGGAAACTGAATCTAACTAAGCAAGCTCCTAGATCTAGCTATCAGATTGTAGGAAATACAGAGGACAAAGAAACATGCTAAATAATACAATAGGGCTGCTGTTAAGAAAACCCAGACTCCCAGGAACTCTATAGGACAGACAATCTGGTTACTTCAACAGAAATACACAAGGTTTAAACAAAGGGATTGAGTGAGAATCTATAGATTAAAGCCACTTAGGAGACATATCATAAACCGTAAAGTAAATAAACAAAACTACTGGAGAAAAACACTTTATGAACTAGAAAGAAAAGGAAACTACCCAATAAAATAAAGCTCGTATATGAAAAGCCCACAATCAACATCATACTCAATGGTAAATGTCTGAAAGTCTTTCCTCTAAGATCAGGAACAAGACGACAAGTCTGCTTTTTGCCACTTCTATGTAACAACACATAGAAGTTCTAGCCAGAAGTATTAGGCAAGAATAACAAATAAAAGGCGTCAAAGTTGTAAAAGAAGAAGTAAAATGATATCTGTTTACAATGACATAATTTTGTATGTAGAAAGCCCCAAAGACCAACCACAAACACACATACACAGTCCATTAGAATTAATGAATACATTCAGCATAGTTGCAGGATGAAAAAACAACACACAAAAATCAGTTGTGTTTCTATACACCAGCAACGACTAAGCCAGGAAAGAAATTAAGAAAATGATTCCATTTACAATAGCAGAAATGAAAGGAATCAAATACTTAGGAATAAACTAAGGAGGGAAAACACTTGTACACTGAAAATTTTTTAAAAATTATTGCTAAAAACATTAAAGAAGATACAAATAAACGGAAAGACATCCCATGTTCATGGATGAAAGATGTAATGTTAAGATGTCAATACTATCCAAAGTGATTTACAGATCTAATGCAATCCCTATCAAATCCCCAATAGTATTTTTTTTGCAGAAACAGAAAATCCATTTTGAAATTTATATGAAATCTCAAAGGACCTTGAAGATCCAAAACAATTTTTAAAAATAACAAACTTGGAAATGTTACACTTGCCAATTTCAAAACTTATTACAAAGACACAGTAATCAAAACAATGTGGTTCTGGCAAAAATACAGATGTACAGACCAATGGAATATAGAGAGACCAGAAATAAACCCTCATATGTATGATCAGATGATTTTCAATAAGGGTGCCAAGACCATTCAATGAGGAAATGATAGTCTTTTCAACAAACGATGCTGGGGAAACTGGATATCCACATGCAAAAATTCAAGGTAAATCCTTACCTTATACCATATGCAAAAATTAACTCAAAATAGATCAAAAACCTAAATGAAAGACCTAAAATATAAAATTTTATGGGAAAAGCTTCATGACATTGGATTTCTCAATTGGATTGACACCAAAAGCAAAGGCAATAACCAAAAAAATAAATTCAAAACATCAAAATGAAAAATTTATATAATCAAAGGAAACAACAGTGAAAAGGCAGCCTACAGAATGGGAGAAAATAATTGAAAATCATATATTTAATAAGGGGTCAATATACAGAATATGTAAAGACTTCCTATGACTCGATAATAAAAAAAAATCCTGATTTAAAAAACGGGAAAAGGATCATCTCTAAAGAAGTTATACAAATGGTCAAAAAGCACATGAAATATGCTCATCATCATTATTCATGACGGAAATGTGAACCCAAACCACTCTGAGTTATTATCTCACAGCCATTAGAATGGCTGCTATCAGAAAACAAAAAACAGAAAATAATAAATGTTGATGAGGATGTGGAGAAATTGGAATCCCTGTGCACAGCTGGTGGGAACATAAAATGCTATAGTGCTAAGATAAACAGTACAGCAGTTTCTCAAAAAATTAAGTATGTAATTACTATATGATCCTGCAATTCCCCTTCTGGTTATATACCCCAAAAATACTAAAAGCAGGGAAGACATTTTGCATACTCATATTCACAGCAGCATTATTTAAAACAGTCATAGGTGGAAGCAACTGAAGTGTCCATTGATAGATATATAAATAAAATGTGGCATATACATACAATGGAATATTAATTAATCTTAAAAAGGGAGGAAATTCTTACTTGTTATAACATGGATGAACCTTGAGGACCTTGTGCTGAGTGAAATCAGCCAGTCACAAAAAGTAAAGTACTATATGATTCCACTTATATGAGGGTACCTCCAATACACAGAGACAGAAAGAAGAATAGATGTTGCCAGGAATTGGGGGGAGGGGAGAATGGGGAGTTGTTTAATGGGTTTAGACTTTCAATTTTGAGAGAAAAAAAAATTTTGGAGATTGGTTTCACAACAATGTGAATGTACTTAAAACTACTGAACTGTATACTTAAAATGGTTAAGAAAGTAAAGTTTTTTATGTGTATATCACAATTAAAAATAAAAATTGGCCAGGCACGGTGGCTCACGCCTATAATTCCAATATTTTGGGAGGCCAAGGTGGGTGGATCACCTGAGGTCAGGAGTTCGAGACCAGCCTGACCAACGTGGTGAAACTCCATCTCTACTAAAAATACAAAATTAGCTGGGCATGGTGGCGCATGCCTCTAATCCCAGCTACTTGGGAGGCTGAGGCAGGAGAATCGCCTGAACCTGGGAGATGGAGGTTGCAATGAGCTGAGATCACACCATTGCACTCCAGCCTGGGCAACAAGAGCTAAACTCCATCTCAAAAAAATAAAATAAAATAAACAATAATTTTAAATACAACTGTTGGTTAAACATTTAATGATATTACAAAATTATTTTTAATTTCACTACACGGCTAAGGTGCTGAATACCATTTATTATTTCTACTCTAAACAATTCTTTTAGTGATTTCCTAAATACATACTCAACTCTATACAAATTAAATAATGTGATATCTGGGATTTGTTTTGAAAAATCATTCTTGGAAAGAACCAGGAAACAGAGGGATATGATAAAGATACAGATAAAACAAGATTGGCTAGGACTTAATATTTGTTAAAGCTGGAGTGGTTACCTTGGGTTTCGTTATACATACTATTCTATCTACTTTTCTATGTTTGCAAATTTCTATAATGAAAAGTTAAAAAAATATAAAAATATTCACTAATACAAGATTGGCTGTTTTTGGTAGTGAAACTATGGATTAAAAATATTTATCCTGAAAATTTAAAACACATGCAAGCCATACTTTTAAAATGCCAAAAACATTTTAAAGGCCATAATGCAAAAGCCTGCCAAAGTTCCTCAGCATATCACCTTTTATTGAAAAGAAGGTGAGAGGGCCTACTTGGGTAATCTGTACCCAGATATAAGTGAGTATTTGGAATACACACAAGAATGTATATCAGATGATGCTTGGCCTCTATTCACTCTATTCATTTTTACCATATGGGATGTTCTTTTCTAGGAACCCAGAGGAACTTCTCCATTTTTGAAACCACAAGATCATCTCATACATTTAAGAATAGCGGTGTTGAATTGCAATGTTGATCAGCTGCAAAGGAGAAATCCCAGTGTAATTTAAGAAGAGCAGTAACCCTAGAAACATTTCATTTAAGGCCCCTGGCATTTATTTTTTGGTTGTATGGCTCCTGTGGATCCTGATTTTTTTTTTTTTTTTCTGATTCACAATGCTAGTGTTACCATCTGACATCCTATTACTGGCTATTTCTTACTAGTTAAATGATGTAGCTACTAGGGAATGGCTGTCATGAATAATACAGAGAGACTTGTTGCTTTCTTAGCACTGTTATATCTTTAGAGATTCTGCAGTTTTATCCTTAGTGGATTTAGAGTGGCATTAGTCTAGAATAGTTTTACCCTAATGACAGACTATTGTTGAAGATTCATTCATCCCCTACCAACAGCCTCCTCTATTAATTTATAAGCTCCCTGAAGGCAGAAATTTTGGCTAGGCACCTACTACATTACTGTGTATGTATTCTATAAATCATAAAAGAATGACTTTCTGAATGACTCATTAATGTCAGGCCAGGAAACAAATGGTGTCTCAGGCAGGAGAGGGGTGTGCAGCCAGGCATGTGTTCTGGGTACTGGAGTCCATGTAACCCTGGAGGTTATGTGTGTGCAACTCGAGAAGGGTGCCATTTGGTGGTACAATTTTCTGAATTACTTCATGGATGTTTTTAATGATCATTTACCCACAGCGAAACTCATCTCTGCTAGAAGGCTAAGGTTCTGAGTACCACCTGATACTTCTCACAAATTCTTTTGATGGAGTCTTACACTTTGGGTAGTCTGAACATGGAGACCACATGGTATTAGCAGTGGATCTTACCCACTACAGAAACCATCAGGAATTTTTCTAGGTTGCCAGGAAGGAGGGACAGGGAGTACATTCTCACATGCCATTTTGCTTTATTCTAGTGACCAGGTTAAAATTTATGCTGCTCATTTTATTTTGTTGCCCATTTATGTGGAGAACTATTATAGTCACATTTGCACTGCTAATTCTAGTGTTTGTACATGGTATTTGATCTTAACTATCTTGGAAATAAGCACTGTGAAAACTGTTTTGAAGGGGATATGTATTTATCCTCAATTCTTTTGACCTCTTCAGAAAGTTAAATGTTTTATGATGTAGTCATGTTCGTGAGGCAGTTTACAAACATTGAGGAAGGCAGAAGAGGTAAAATCTAATTTGACCAACTGGATAGCTGAATCCAATTGTGTCACAAAGTTTCTTAGTGACCACATTCAGAGTGTTTGAGAAAAGGACTGGAATGTGGAGTTCATAGTGCATTTTAAAGAAAAATGTAAAGGAGTCAGGCACTATTTTACTGATAGTGTTGTATAAGCACACATTATTTTTCCTATAAATTCAGCAGCTTTCTCCCTATAACAACAACAACAAAAAAACCCTGAACTCTGTCTATGGCCAACCAAGCCAGAGTCTTATTACGTTCTTTTGGTACCACTGAGGACTTTCTACAATCAAGCTTCCTTCTCCTGCACAGCAGACTAGAGATGTCCGCCCACCACAGTTCATGTCACATTATTACACAGATGCCAAAGAGCACCAAGAGTCACCTGTGGACACACTGGTATCTGTCCTAACTTCTCTTGCTGTCATTTACCAATTCAGTGAGTTCTCATTTCTGGAGCTCTCTACTGGCCCTGCACCATTTAAGCACAGTATTCTGGCAAAATGCATGAAAGAAACACGTAAGACTCATGAAAGTCCCACAATTCAGCCTGCTGGAGAAAGGTATAGAGTTATTCATTGAACTAAAACGATCGGAAAGAGGCAAGAAAAATGAACACTTCTCACTTCCTGGCTTCAAATGACAATGTAGTCTATTTTTAGTGGCAAACACCAACCCCTCACAGAACGATCCTCTTGACCCATTATTATTTACTTTCAGTTCACAGAGTTCACGGTCTTTTGAGACTCAAAACACAAAGTTGAAGGAAAACCTGTTGTTTATCTCTTTTGGGGCTTTTAGGATGGATCCAGAATATATTTCTGAGTATAAAAACAAAATATCTCTTCTCCTTTCTCTAGGAACATTAAAGGTAACCATTTTCTAACCGTGACAGTATCTCTCCCTTTTACATAACTATGTTTAAAAGATACTTTCCAGGCCGGGCGCGGTGGCTCACGCCTGTAATCCCAGCACTTTGGGAGGCCGAGGCGGGCGGATCACAAGGTCAGGAGATCGAGACCACGGTGAAACCCCGTCTCTACTAAAAATACAAAAAATTAGCCGGGCGCGGTGGCGAGTGCCTGTAGTCCCAGCTACTCAGGAGGCTGAGGCAGGAGAATGGCGTGAACCCGGGAGGCGGAGCTTGCAGTGAGCCGAGATCGCGCCACTGCACTCCAGCCTGGGCGACAGAGCGAGACTCCGTCTCAAAAAAAAACAAAAAAACAAACAAACAAAAAAGATACTTCCCAAGATTTTCGTTGTTCATTTAATAATGCCACAAGTGACAAATATTACATTAGATCTTATGTTGTCTAACAAGTCACTTTAGTTTTATTATAAGAACCACTAAAAATAGCATCAAATATTAATGAGGAAGCAGATTCTCTTTATTGCTAGATATACCAGTAAAGCACCAAAAGAAAAATTGCTCCTATTTTTAATGTAGCTCTAGTTTTTATTTATGCACCCTTGCACATTTAGCTCTATTTTCTTGGGCCATGTTATTTTTCTAAATTGAAAAGCAAAAATTTAACAGTAAAACAAAGCAAGCAAGCACATAATATAAATTGTCTAATTTAAATGCTTTAAGTCAACATTTAAGAACTATTTTAATGGCTAAGTCATTGTTCCAATTTTAAGTAGCTTCAGCGTTCTGACTTGGCCTCTACAAAGTACTTACGGTGTTCTTACTAAAAATAAAAAGGAAAGGGAATTATTTTGCCTTTTAATTATTGTCCTATTATTTTCAATTTATCAGTACATTAAATACATGATGTATGTCTTTTGTATCTGTCCCCTCTGAATATGTACTCACTTATATCCATGAGCTCATACTCCACACAAACTCCTAGCAATTCCTATTCTACTTTGAATCACAAAGAATATATTATCTTTTTAAAAAGTGCTATTTAAATAATTAATCTTGAGCTAGGAGCTCCCAGAAGACAGTGCAACTATTTCAGAAAGCACGACTAGTTCCTCAGGATATGCTACCTACATTTTGAATTTCTGGAATAAAAGAAAATAAGGTTCCTAATGTCTCTCTGTATGAATCCTACATGGGCAGCTAAGCCTCCCTGGCAAGCAATTACTGGGAGTTGTGGGGGCCCAGTGAGGTGTGTTGCTAACAATGTGAGCAGGTTTATGAGATTTGTTGGTCCATGTGAAAATCTTGTTAAGTATGCTCAAATCAAGGACAACTCTTTGGGCAGTATAAATCAAATGAAAGAAAAATACCCATTCAGGGCACCTTAAACAATTCCTTACTTAGAATGCTAATATTACAGCCACAAACAGGACCTGAATGTCATTTAAAAATTCTCCCCACCCAAGATCTTTTGTTTTGGGGGGAAAATAAGCTGAAAAACAGGACCGGGCACTCTGAATACATGAGTGGTTTAGTTTTAAGACCCCATGCTGGCTGCTCACCGGGAAAGGATTAAGGTTAAGCTTTGCAAATTAGCCTCCTATCTTGAAAGGAAAAACTATGCTGAAACATTGTTTTTTTAAAAAATAAAACAACAACAACACATAAACACATAACCAAAAGTGTTATCCAAATGAGCTATACAACTTATGAGACCCAAAGGTTCCATTATTGTGTTTTCTCCTGTCTAACGGGAACAATACCATCAATAAAATACTAACTTTTTTCAAGGTTTAAGGCCCTATTACTGGGCTGCTTAGATATGAAATATCAGATTTTGGGAGTTGGATGTGATTCTCTTGCCAATTAAGAAATAATATGGATTACCAAGAGAGATGGTATACACATAAAAAATAAATCATGGTTAAACTACTGCCTGAATGATCTGGAAAAAAACCCCCAAAATCCTCAAACTTGTGGTGGGGCTAATCAGGTCATTTTCACTGATTAGATAGGTGACACTTGATTGTGTTAATTTTCTCCTTACTTGAGAGACTCCCTTTCAACACCATGAAAATGATACTCAAGTATAGAATAAGAGAAAGAACTTCACCATTCCAAAGATTAATTTTGACTGTGGAGAAAACCCAATGAATCTCAAACATGTGCCAACTGCCAAGAAGTGGTACAAAGAGGGAGGAAGAAGAATAAAGTCAGGATGGACCTGGCCAAATTGGCTTCAATACCAAGGGACCCATGTGGTGCCAAGGGAAAGGCTAAACAGCTAAATCCAGTTGAAAAACCTATCAGGATTTCATTTGTAACCACTCTCCTACCTCCCTCCTTTCTACAGAGTGTTCTGGCCACTTTTTGGGCCTTTATTATTTTATACCAGAGGACTGCACAATAATTTTCCTTGCTATTAAATTAGTCTTCCAAATGCACACTTCCAGCATGTCCCTCCATTGCCATCATATCCTTCCACCACGTCCCTAATTCATGGCATTCCCACGCCCACAGAACGAAATCCTGGCACTCAATGTTCTCTCGAAGCCTGGACCAATTAGAAGACTGGTGTTGCCAGTTGATGCGTATACCTTTTGGACAAATAATTTTTCTGAGCTACGCTTTTCTTATTGGCAAAAAGAAGGAGCTCATTGGATAATAAGTGTGAGAGAGCAGTGTAAACCACAAAAGTTGAATAAAGGTGCAGTCTTTTTATTACTAATTCAACACATTTTCTGCTACTCTTCTTCTCCAAGTCTAATCCCCTAAGTATACTTTATCACTATTTACCCTTTTTGCTTATGATTTCTGCCACTTGGAATTCTCTGTTTCCCACTCCCTCTTTGCTACCTGGAACAACAAAGTCTGCACGATTTCCTGCTTCCTCCTCTAAACCTCCAAAGTAAGCGATAAATGATAGCTCTTGTTCATGAAGTACTTATGAGCATTTTTCTAGGTGGTTCACGTTGTTCCCCTAACGCCCTGTAATTGCTCCCATTTTATAGGGTGCTTTTTCCCAGGTCACAGAGCAAGGGAAGTCCAAAGTTGGAGTTTGGCAGGCCAGTGCAGTGGTTAAGGAGCTGTGATGATTCCTATTCATTCACTGCATTCACTTTTATATTCATGAACAAGAACAATAAGGCTGTGTTCAATTAAACAGCAAGAATGTACATTTCAGCTGTATATTACTGGTAGCGAGGCAGAAGGGGCTGGCTGTTAAAGGAAAAAAGAGAAACCTTCAAGATATGGCCAAAGAAGAGAGATGAAGATGCCTGTTTAGCTGGCATTCGAAAAAATGTGCTTCTGTTTGTTTTGAGAGTTTAGATTCTATGTCACGCTACAGAATCCAGAGGTTTTATATGTGGACACATACATTATTTCATCCTTTTTATCTAACTTGGCATTGATATGCAAGGAAGGAAATAAAATCAGGGCTCTGTCCTTTGGGATTAGATTGGCCATCATCACTCCAGAGCCACCACTCACATAGCCTTGGGCTTGGCTCTGTCAGTGTGGCTAGAGCTGCAAGGTGGGTTGAAAGCATGCTTTGGGTTTCACTCATTGGTCAAATAGTTGAGAACTGGTCTGTGAGTGCTAACTGCTCACCAAAACCCATTCTCTGTTTCTTTCTGGGCACCCAGAAGGCTGCATCGCCCAGCCTCCCCTGCACTGGGTCATGTGACTGAGGTCAATGGCACAGGCAGAGGTGTGTGCCTGTCTCAGCTTAGCTTACAAAGCCTCCCCTTCATACTGCCCCTGCCTTTCCCCCCTCCCTCCACTGGGGAATGAATGCTAATGATCCCAGAAGCTTCAAAAGCCGCATGATGAAAATGGCACTACTATTATTTGTACCCAAACCATGCCCAAACCAAGCACCCTGGAATATCCCCACTCTTAAACAAGAGACAGATTTCTATTGTGTTTATGCCATTATATTTTAGACCTGTTTGTAACAGCTATTTCACCTACCCTAATGAATTCACGTGAGGGTCTGTGTTTCCTTGGGGCCCCAGGTGCATATATGCACTGCCTGCATTGAGTTCACAGTCTACTCACAGTGTTGCTGTCATTGAATTGTCCTGGAAGGCAGGAGGAAAATGAACAAAAGCAAAGCTCAGAGCATCACACAGAGCAGGGGCAGGCAGACAGCCTTTCTCTGTAAAGGGACAGGGAGTATTTCCGGCTTTGCAGGCCATATCATCTCTGACACACATTCTTCCTTGTGTTTTTATTGTTTTTAATTACACTTTAAAAACTTAAACAACATTCTTAAAGGCCTGACAGAAGCAGACTATAAACCAGATTTGACCTATGGGGTATCATCTGTCAATTCTCAGTCTAGAGTTTTTAAAACCAAAAGAAAAATATTTCATAAGACACGAACGGTATATAAAATTCAAATTTGGGAGCATTAAATCAAGTTTCATTGGAACGCAGCCACATTTATTCATTTAGATACTGTCTATGGTTGCTTTTGCACTACTAAGGCAGAACTGTGTAGTTACGGCAAGCATATGGCCCACGAAGCCTAAAATATTTACTCTCTGTTGCTTTACAAAAAATGTTTGCCAACCCTTGGTCTGGAGGTTCCAAAAGGGAGATTATCCTGGTTAAGTAACCAGATCTTCGGCAACTCAGTGAGGACACTGGTGTCTGGCTGCTTTGGTGCCATGCTAAGAGTTTAGCTTCTGCATCAACCACCATGGAAGAATATCCTCCACCAAAAGAGCTTAGAGTTCAGTGTTGTCCGCTAAAGCAGAGTAGGAACAACAGTCTTTACTGGTGAACTGGACTGTTCTGATGAAATGGGCAATATAAACTGCTTTCAGTTTTTCTTTCCTCAAGGTACTGAATGATCACAGAAACACACCCACAAGGGATGTTGTTTATCTAAACTCACTATGACAAGTGAGATCCTCTTAGAAACCTAGTAAGTTATAAAACAAATACTCAAGAGAACAACTACAAGTTCATTAGGTGACACATGCTTTTCTAACTATCAGTTGTTGCCATTAATACAACTCTGTGCGTGGACTTTTACATTTATGAGCAATTTAATTTTTTTTTTTTTTTTTGAGACAGGATCTTACTCTGTCACCCAGGATGGAATGCAGTAGTGCAATCAGAGTTCACTGCAGCCTTGGCCTCCCACGCTAAAGCGATCCTCCTACCTCAGCCCTCCTAAGTAGCTGGGACTACAGGCACATGCCACCACACCCAGCTAATTTTTGTAATTTTTTTGTAGAGATGGACTCTCGCCAGGTTGTCCAGGCTTGTCTTGAACTCTTGAGCTCAAGTGATCTACCCACCTCAGCCTTCCAAAGTGCTGGGATTACACACGTAAACCACCATGCCGGGCCAAATTCACGATACAATTTAATTTTTAAAACAATTCCACAAGTCAAGTAGCTGGCTTTATGGATAAGAAAATTGAGGCTCAGTAAGAATCAATAATTTGCCTAAGGTCAAAGAGGTGAAAAGTCAGAGCTCGGATTTGAGTCTAGATCTACTTGAATTCAAATCTGATCCTCTTTCTATCACACTGTTAGGCATAGCGTATACTTGTAATTCATAAATTTGAGGACACTGCCACCATTTTATTCACTGGCCACTACGCAGGAAGTGTTTTTTTTTTGACAGTGCAGTTTCACCTACATTCAAATATAACTGGTATTTATTGCATTTTTTTTTTATGCTAGACATGCTGCTGAGTAATTTTTACATTGGGTCTCTAACCTCTCCCAAGTTTCAATTTTCTCATCTATAAAATAGGCTTAATAATAGCACCTTCGGAGCATTAATGTTGAATTAAATGAATGCCGGGCATATAGAATGTTCTTAATAGGGCCTATGATTAAACATGTTAAGCTTTACACTATCTAAGTGTTCATGTTTTGGTTTTTGTTGAAAATGAAAAGTGAATGTACATATTTTTAAGATCCATTCTAGCCCAAATCACTATGAGACACAGGCATTAAAGAATAATAAAACGATAGTGTTGAAACAATCAAGCCATTGGGTGTAGATATCTTGGGTAATCCTCCCACAGGAGGGGTATCATACCTGAGGCATCAGCACAATTTTGATTTGAAATATAAGTTTTGGGTATATACTTTGATAACAATAATTCAATTACATTGTTTCTTATAAGGAGACCATTCAATGAAAAATAACCCAAGACTAGTTTTCTTCAATGAAATTCTAGAATTCGTTATTAGTTTTAAAGCAACTTTAAAAAATGCATTAAACAAAAACAGCTATGACAGATACTATTTAAAACATCCTAATTTACATAGCACTCACAGGCTCTTCAATTTCCTGACATGTTATTTGTTTTCCTCAGCCATGGCTGTGCTATATCCAGCACCCTTTCTTTGTCCCTATCACCTTTGTTATAAAACAAGACTTTCTTATAACACCCAACATGCCTTCTTCCCACAGCTAGGATTACATGGAAGGTGGGACATTCTCAAACATTTTTTTTGTACACATTGCTGTAACATGCCCTAATTTTGCATTATATCAACCAGATCCTGTGTCCTCTTACTGAATGGCCTACTCATTGAGTTGCCTAAGCTACTGTGACTAAGCTACTTCTCAAGTATCTGGTTCCCTAAGAAACAGAACAGCGATCACATTGTCAGGCATTCATTCTTTATATACGTGTAGAGTAAGGCTCAGCCACATGCTCCCCTTGACAATGCCCAGGAACACCACCAAATCTGTGCTCCTAAGAAGAATTCTTGTCACTGAACTCCCTTAAGACTTTTCTCCTCAGTGCCCTGGGGGAAACAAAAGGAATTCAAGACATTCTGATCAGTTTGGTTATTATTACTGTTTGGAAGAATCCTTGTTGAACCACATTTTTACAAAGCTTGATGATCAGATTTGAGAGCCAATTCTTCTCAACTCTAATGATTTCTAATGAGGACAGCATTAAGTAGACTTCCTTGCATGCTTCCAGCTATAATTCAACATCCTAAACCATACATCTTCAAAAGTCACCCGACCAGGAAAAGACACCTCCAGGCAATGAGACAACAGGCTGACCACAAGTGTTCAGTACAAGGAAGGTGCTCAAAAAATGTTTAGGAAGAAATCAAGCTCAGAGACTCCGGGGAGCCTCTAACCCTAATCTATGCAATGTTGACTGTGAATCTGCCATTTCCTGTACTGACTAGTCCCCCAAGTGCCCTGGGCTCACCTTCCAGTGGTTTTCTTGCCTGGTCCAAGCAGTTCTCTATAATAAGCATCTCAAACTTGTCCAACACTGAACTTTCCCTTTTCCCTCCAAATTGAATTCTTTACTATTTCAACAAATATACTATTTCAACAAATATATGACTATTTTCTCAGTTGCCCAGGACAAAAATGCGGGAATCATCTTTCACTTCTCTGTCTTGTTTACTACCCACCACTCCAATCAATCCAAATCATTTTTAAATCCAGTTCTCTACCTGCAATGCAATCCAGAGTCCAATAAATTCTTTCCCTCTCTACTGCTGGTGCATCAGATCACTGCTATCACCTCCTATCTGGACTCCCATTTCTCTTCTCTTACCATTAATTCTTAACACTTAGCTAAAGCAATCTAAAAATGTAAATCAAATCTTCTCATCTCCTCCATTGTGGTCCCCCGATGACTTCCCACAGCATTAGCCCTGTTGACCCTGTGAGGCTGGGAGGCCCTTTGGAACCTGCCTTCATCCCTGACCACATCTCATTGACTCTCCATCTCCACCACTAAGCGTGGTCCCACCGGCCTCTGTCCATCAAACAGCAAAGCCTTTCTTGCCTCTGCACTTCCTGTTTCTTCTGCTTAGAACATCCTTTCTCCTGATGACTGCACAGTAACTTCAGGCCATTCAGAATTCAGACCCAAAGTCACACGCAGGAAGACCTTCCTCAGAAACCTGGCTTTCTGAAGTTCTTCCTCAGCCCCATAAACTTATCAATGAAGAATAAGCTTATATTTAAGAAACTCAAATGGTCTGTACTTCGGATAATATATAAATTTGGCTTTTGGAAATTATATGAGATGAACCTTTTTATCACATGACCTAGAATGGGAAAACTAAGCTAAACAAACAAACAAATTAACTACTATTTGATGAAACCTCAAAGTTCCATGACACGTTAAAAAATTAAACTCATGGTATTTGTAATACATTATTTAGAGAGTGTTTGGTCTAGACATGAATGAGAAATTGCATGAAGCCAGGTATTTCTAGGTTAAGTGTAAATTCCATGTGTAAGCCAATAATTTATGGCCAAAGACTGAGAGGTCAGTAGGTCATGGGATGCCTAACTCCTTAACTCTAAGCTGGCCTCTTTCATTGGCTAATAGAACACTCTTAGATAACTCTCTTTTGTGTCACTTTGGCCCTTAGTGAGAGCTTTTAAAGATTTGAGACTTTCTGGGTGGTTTTCAAATGCTCGTTTTCTAAGTGCCTACTCTTTTCAACACTCTTGTGTGAGTTACACGCACCACTGTTCTCCTTAGCAGACAGTTGTAGGGGTTTTATAATGGCTCAGTTAAGGAGATCTTCAAGGTTCTGCCCACTAACTACATGTTGATATTTCAGATATTAATCTTTAGTTTTTAAGTAGTTTTTCTAGAAATAGGAACAGTGATAGTATTGACAGAAGAAATAATACAAGAAAAAGCAGAGCTAATGTTTCTTGAATTCTTACTATGTGCTAATCACGCAATAGAGACCATTTGGCTGATTGATTCTATAGCCTTATATTTTATAATCTGCATTTTTGTTGTCTTCTCATAGAGAATTTGCCGAACAATAAGATGGGACATATTGTGTTTTACCGATATCTTATCTCGGAACAGAAAGTAAGATGGTGGGATATTATTGCTCGAGCCTATTTTTGATTAGGTGTACCTTTAAGATGATGAAAAGGAAACCTAGGCTGTGAAGCTAAATTCCCCAGACTGTATATCCATAGCAGATACTCAGTGTGTATTTGTTAAAATAAGTATTTGTTGAAAGAACAACTACGTGGTCAAATCTGTAATAACAGTATGTGCATTTTAATGGTATTAATTCTAACACTTAATTGTGATAAACTGCTGGAGTCACTGAGACATAATAAGAATTCAGTCTCTAATGCTCCAAATAACTTTAAAAAACTAAGACTTATTATTTCTTTAATGATTAAAACAAGAGAAATGAAATATTAGCAGAATAACTTGAGAAATTACCTATAGCTACTTTAAATAACATTTTTGCCTGGGAAAGACTTATGAAATCATCAATATGCCAGAAAAGAAATTCCAAACTTTTGGGATACCCAAATGTACAACATGGAAACCAAAGTTCTACTCACAGAAAGTGGTCTATAATATTATTCTTTATCTATAACACCAATATAAGTACTGTACAACTCTAATACGGGCATATTGGTCCTACTGCCTTTCAGAGAATCAATCTTACATACCATTCAAATAAATTTAACCCAAATAGCAAAGGACATATAGAGACATTTGTAGCAGTTGCTTTGAAGATAAAATACCAAAGCTGCTAATCACTGAGGACAACAGAAAGTGAAATATTTGCTCCACTAAATGTTAGGGAATAAAAAGACAGGAAAAGTAAAAAAGAGAACAGAAAACATCTTTCTACATCACTTATGTATTTTAATGTTTCATCCTAGGATAATATTTAATCACTTTTATTCACTGGGGTCTGAATAAGCATGACTTTAATTGTATAAAGTGTATCTTATTGCCAAAGACCTAAAAATAATCTCTTCTTTGGCTCATTTATATATTTTTTACCTTACATGTATATTTGACTATATAGCTTTTTTTCCATTTATATTTTAAATTTGTTACTTAAAGTTAAATTATATTCATTTGGACAATAAACAAATTAGAGGTATATTTACTCCAAAGAAATTAAAAACTGATGCCTCTTGGTACTCACCCTCCCATATCTGTTGGCGTAGGACCCAGTAAGCAAGGAGTGGAAAACAATGATTGTCTCATCCAAGTCCCAGATGAACACTCTCTACAAAGGAAGAACCAAATCAATGTGTCTTTGCCTTGGCTGAGAAAGCTGTTATTCAGTTAACTGCAACATGAAAAAGTCATCTTGAAATGGAAGATGAATGAAAAATCTGAATTTATTATTTCTAAAAAAACCACAACTGTTTCAAAGAGTATCTCCTAACTTTTCTCCAGATATAACTTCAGATGAGGTACAAGAGGATAATTACATTTATAATGTCAATATAAATATAGGAAAGAGATAATAAGCTATGTCCTTTCTAATTCTGTAATAGAATTTCAGTCTCAGCTCTGAATAAATGAAAAAAAATGAGTTATAACTAGTCTGTTTATAACTTGAGATAGAGATGAGCAACTGATCACATATCATTTATCTTTTCGTTACCTCTGATCTCTGTTCATTGAGAAGTACTAAAATAATGAATCTTATGTTTTACTCTTAGCAAGCCAAGTATTAAAATTGCACCCAAAGACTAAAACCTTACATAATCGATTCACCTTATGTTACCTATTGAGCTGTTATCAAAGGGATGGGATATACATTGTTCTTGCCAGGTTTTTTAAGTCTTCGGGGTTTAGGTATTTAACAACATAAGCAGACACATTACTCATGCTCTTAGACATACTCTTGAGGTATTTAAAATGGGATCTGAAGGAATTCATTTCCAAAAGGTCTTTGGGGTAGCACAAAAAGCCTCCCAAGCCTGTTTTACTTCTTCCCATTCCCACTCATACCAGTACATATTCATATACATAGATTCTGCTGGAAAATTTTCATTTTTTTTTTGCCAAAATAATCATGTTTTCCAACCATCAGATTTCACTCTGGCAAAAGCAGAAACTTAGTTGCAGTGGATTGAAGGCTATGAAATCTACCACCCTTTAAGTTCTTACTTAATCCCTCCTGCTTTTGAACTCCACCAAAATATGTCTCATTAGATGACTACTATTTCAGTTTAGAACATTCCAGGTTTTCCTTTCTCAATATATACAAGTGTGTCTTTCATTTCAAAGTGGATTTTATGGCTGGGTGTGGTGGCTCATGCCTGTAATCCCAGTACTTTGGGAGGCTGAGGCAGGTAGACCACGAGGTCAGGAGATCGAGACCATCCTGGCCAATATGATGAAACCCCCTGTCTACTAAAAATACAAAAATTAGCTGGGCTTGGTGGCACGTGCTTGTAGTCCCAGCTACTCGGGAGGCTGGGGCAGAATAGCTTGAACTGGGAGGCAGAGGTTGCAGTGAGCTGAGATCATGCCACTGCACCCCAGCCTGGGTGATAAAGCAAGACTCCGTCTCAAAAAAAAAAAAAAGTGGATTTTATTTTATTTGTTTGTATTTTTAATTTTTGTGAATACTTAGTAGGTATCTATAATTACGGGGTACATGAGATGTTTTGACACAGGCATGCAATGTGAAATAAGCACATCACAGAGAATAGGGTCTCTATCCCCTCAAGCACTTGTCCTTTGTGTTACAAACAATCCAGGTACACTTTTTTAGTTATTTGAAAATGTACAATTAAGTTATTATTGACTATAGTCACCCTGTTGTGCTATCAAATAGTAGGTCTTATCCACTCTATTTTTTTGTGCCTTTTAACAAGTAGATTTTACTAAGTATTTTTAGTATGACACTTAATTAAAAAGGCAATGAGACAGAGCAGCATAACAGAATTTTGTTCAAGTAGAATTGCATAATTTACTATATTTCTTTAGAGAGAAATAAAACAGATGCTTTGCCATAGAGTTCATAGGGAAGAAAAAACAAATTATTGCTTAACCTATAGTTAATAAAGAAGAGAGAAAATACTACTTTATCTATTGTTAACATAAAAAAGAAAGCAGTAATAAAAGCATCTGATACCTTAGCCACTGCTGTTTACATAGCAGGTATGTAAAACCACCAGTTAGCTATCAAGACACCTTGCTATTTACTTGGGTGTTGGCAATGACATACCTCAAGATCAGAATCTGGGGGAGGTGAAGGATTATTGTTTCTTCGGCCCCGTCCACGTGATTTCCCATCTGAACCTCGACGCAATCGATCAGAATCTGAATCTTTAATGGGTGTTGAAGGGCTGTGGATTGTGTTGTACTCTGTAGGAATATAGGAAGGACTTTCATCTTTTATTTCTATCACCATGGTGCCAAGATTAATCTTGTTTAAATTCATAAGGGGAGTTTCAATAGTAAAGCACATTTCATTCTGCTGAAATCCTACATCGTCTTTTACTTGCACTGGTAAATAATTTATAAGATATCTGATTACAAGATTTGTTTTGAAAGAAAGTGTGATCAGGAGCAATTAAAATTTAATTGACGGTGAGAGGCAACAGGTTGTACAAGGTTGCCTGCATCTTCCATGTGGTTCTCTGTGATTAGAGAATGCTCCCCACGCCTTTCCCCACTTCTCTCATTTATTCCAATCACAGCACCTGGCCATACCGAGAGGCTCACACATTTGCCTCAGCTGCGGCTCTCTCAGCTACAAAAAGGCTTCTGGTGCATGCAAAGAGGTGAAAAGAAAAACCAGCTCTGGGGCAGGGAAAACTGAGTCATCAGGTAGATTTTTCTTTGAAAATTTTACGTTCTCCATTTTCTCCCTCATTTTATGTGAGAACCAGCGGGTGACAAGATAAAAGGAGGGCGGATACATGGACAATACCCATACTCCACACACTGTCCATCACCGACTCGTCCTCGGTCCTAGTCTCTTTGAACCAAACATCCAAAACCAGGCAGCATATTAAAAGTACTCATCTGGGTAACTCAGAGAAGCCATTGAAATAATTACATAGAAACCACAAAATGAAGAACAACCCCCAAAAGGCTCGAAGGAGGAGTCTGGCAGTGGATGTGGAGCTAGGGAAGATGCTTATCCTGTGTTCAGACTGAACAAAAAGCCATTTACTCGAACCAATTTAGTACTTTTTAGTCTATCCAAAACATACATCAGAATATCTCCTCTTTTCCCAAATTCCAGATGTCCAAAAAGCTGGCTCACCCCACAAACTCTTTTCCAGATTTCTGTACCAGATTTGATTTGGAATCTTTCCATCTAAGATGAGGAATGATTATTCTCACTATGATGTTGTTGAGGTTGGTCTATTTCACCAAACAGAAAACCACTGAGAACAACTGAAGGCCTGGTAGCCTTTATTAACACACTATCGGCCTCAATTCTACCAAGAAGGTCATCCACGTGTCAAACTGCATGGTCTCAGGATTACCTTCACGCTTAAGTGCTTCTCCAAAACCTTGAGTCAGAGTAGATAGGAAAAGGCTTTGACAGAATAAACTTCTGTTTGTCACAGGAGACAGCTCTATACCTCCTATTTAATCTTAAAACCTAAATAGATTCCTATTACTTATAGAAAACACGCAAGAGTCTTCTTCTGTAACAAACAAGATGGCAAACTTCCTCCTCTAAACTACTCATGTGATTCTCACACCCAGAAACCACCATGACAACCTATAAGCTTATTAATTACAGTCAGAAAGTCCAAATCGACGCCACCCCATGGGTTAGTTTATTATTTGGGATGCATTTTTAAGCTGACTCATCTCACAGAACCATTACAATACACTGCTGGCTAGTCAGCTATCATTCTCTAAATCTATATTAATAGTCTTTTATTACAGAGGCAGATAACTACGGCATCCTCTCCTTAAGATGTTCCAAACTGAGCCTCTCTTTTCCATGCTTTAAAGAGAATCAGCAGCTCCAAATGAGTAGAATTTTAAGCAGTCAAGTGGATTCAAAGCTGTTCTTTGAGTAAAAAGCCTTGGCCTTCCTTTTTAAAAAATATTCTGCAATGTACGTCTCCATGCAGAACCAGATATTCACCATCTGAGACAAAACACACATCAATCTCCTCAACGTATTTCGATAAAAAGCATTCATTTTACAACCGGTACAGTCACTATCTAATTCAACCTGCACTTCAAGTACTTTACTACAAAATCTCTCTTGAATTGGGAGCTCTCCGGCTTTTGGAAGTTCGTATTTGAAGAGAAGCTAAAAGACATCGAGCAATGTAAGTTAGCATGTTACACCTTTTTCCTTGACTTACTGACAGTATAATTTTGTCCTAAAAGTCGTTTATCTTTCCTAGATTTTGTTAGCCTAGATTTCCTCCTATTGATGGCTCATTCCTTTATTTCTTAATGTTTACTCTATCCCTGCTTTAAAAACTCAATCTTTTAAAATATATTTCATCTTTGTTATTATTACTTTTTTTGGACACAGACCAGCTATAATGAAATGAGTTACTTTTGTAAGCCTCTTCCAAAAGAAAATAAATTCATTCCGCAAAGTATAAAGTGAAAGTTTTAAATCATGTTATCTAAAGTTTTTCCAGGTGAAGGGAAAAAAACCCTAAAAGATAGACAACCTGACACCTTTAAATATTAAAATACACCCACACTCCTACCTTGCAGGCCTCCACTCATAGAAGGAAGATGAAGATAAAAGTGACGCAAGCTATTTTTCAAAATCCCTTCCTTTTCTACGAGGTGGAATTAAATGCTTCTACTATCTTAACCAGCTTTCCAGACTCTAACTTCTCCTTCCTCCTCCTAGTGCAAAACAACTCAAATACTCAAATAATTTAATCTTCTAATCCACTGACAGCTCATGTTTCGCTAAAATCTTCTCCAAATTGTTCAAGTTTACCCCCACTGAGATACTGGATGTGAAAATACTTTGGAGGGCATTCACTGATTTTAATAAACGTGGAGTGGATGTCACGTTCACACCATGCAGGCTCTGTACCAGGAGCATGAAATATGATGATGTAGCAAAGAGAAATGGTTCCTGCCTTCTTGCAGCTTAAAATTCAGAGGAAGGCATTGACTTGTGGACAAAAATGAGAAATTACAAAGTAATGTGGAAAAGGTCACAATACAGGAAAGGCAGAATGCTAGGAGAATACAGAGGAAGTCCACATAACTCAGATTTGCAGGCTTACAGAAGCTTCCTGAAGACAGAGGACAAATGTAGCAGTGAAGAGGGAATATGACTGTGTCAGATGCAGCGTAAGTATGTGTGAAGGTAAAGAGGGAGAGAGAGAGAGAGAGAATGACAGCGAGAGTGCGAGAGCAAGTGAGTGAACAAGAGCAAGCGCGTGCGAGAGCACATGTCATGTTTAAGAAATGAAAATAAAAATTCAATCTGACCTGAGTCTACAGAAGAACACAGAGATGAGGCTAGAGTGGCAGGTAAAGAATTCAACAAGGGAGTGGGGGCTCCCACTCCACGTGGCAGGGTGCTGGAGAGAAGATGGAGAACGGGAGACCAGCCAGGAGGATAATTCAGTGACCCAGGTGAGGGATGGTGATGTAGGTGCTGGGCATAAGGAGATCTGAAGTGTCATTAGGAGGTAAAATCAACAACTAAGTGGATAAGGAAGAAAGATGTAGTAAAACATCATGCCCATGTCAGTGGTTTCACAACTGGGTGAAGATTGTAATACAAGGTACGGGACTTAGGAAGAAGGCGGCATTATAGGGAAGAATATAGGTGAGGATTCAGTCCAGCTTTGAACATGTTGAATTTGGATGGGCTGTGGGCATCCAAGTAGAGATGCCCAGTAGGCTGCTAGACTGCTCTGAAGCTCCAGAAAGAAATATGGGCTGGGTTTAGGATTGGAAACTGACACCATATGTAATTAAGGAAATGAGTGTTGTTAAAGAAATGCAGTGTGTGTACAAGGGATGGGCAGAGAAAGACGGGTGAGGTGTGAAGAGGAAAACCAAAGTCAATGTATTGCAGATGAAAAAGTATGTCAGGAAAGAGAGTGATCAATAACTTCAGATCACCCAAGAAACAGGTTAAACAAAGACTGAATCTGAGTACTTTAGATTTAGAGTCAAGAGGCATTTGGTCTACATGGCAATAATACAGATTCAAGAAGGCAGAAGAGTGAAAGAAAAGGGGGTAAAACCCTAAACTATTACTGATGACCCTCTAATAGCCAAATCCAATAATTATTTTTTTAGTGTTCAATCTTGTTTGACCCCTCTGCAGCTGCACTGACCACTTGCTCCTTTAAATCATGTCCATATCAGAATGTCTTGACTTCCCTTTCTCCTGCTTTACACTATCCCTCATCAGTCTCTTTGGAGGGCTTCTGCTCTGACCAAAGTGTGAATATTGGTGTTCTCTACATCCTGTTATTGGAAGTGCTGATCTGGGACAAGATACAGATTTTGCATCAGGATATTAATCAACACAATGTTTCCTTCATCTAAAAGTCTTGCTAATACTAAAAATATAGTCAGCTGAAGAAAACAGTATGTAACATGGTTGATTACTTAGTAACATGGTCGATTACATTCTGAAGCAAATCCTTTGTTATCCTGCACTAATAATAAACAGTCAGTGTACAGGCAGCCAGCTGATGGACTATCTTTTGAGCAGCAGTTCACTGGAGTTTCTTCCATGGCCCTCTTATCTCACTGCAGGCTCTTAGTGCTTGGTAATATCTGTAGGAGGAATTTAATGATGCCCTCCAAGCTGATAAATTCTAAAGCATAACCTTTTGATCTCCTGACCTGAGTATTCCGCTATTTCTAGACCTCTCTACCCAAGTATTCCGTGGATACCATAATGAAACTTGTACCAAAAGGAATCCTCCCTATTAACAAGCTGACTTAATGGTACCAGTAACTATCCACTTTTCCATTCCAGAAACTCCTTAGTGTCTCCATCAAATTAAGACTCAGTTCTGTGTTTTTTACTCCTAAATACTTTTGCTCTAAGTTCAGGCTCTCATTATCTCTTGACTTAATTCTTGCAACAGGCTATTTCCAGGCTTGATAGGCTCTGTCTTCCACCTGTTTTCTGCACTGCCATCACAGAGTGGTAAGACTCTTCTGCTCCAGCCTTGTAGTGTGGAACAGGAAAGACAGTCTAGATTTTAGGGCACTGAGCTATGTCCTCAACTGCCACATTCTGAGTCTTGACTGTACTACTTACTAGTAGTATTGCTTGCTCGTTATTTAGCCTTTACATGACTCAGTTTTTTCATTTGTAAAACGGGAATAAATGGGGTAAAACTAATATACATGTAAAGGTACTTGCAGCTGCACATGTCGCTAGCACTCTACGATGTTAGCTACCTGAAAAAAGTCTCCTTCAACAACCTTATCTCTACTCTTTTCATAGTCCACTTCAGATAGACAAACTTAGTCATCTCATTTCTCTGAAAGTGCCATGCTATTTCACGCCTTTTTCACATGCTTCTTTTTATTTTTTAGAGACAAGACTTTGCTTTGTCACTGAGGATGAAGTGTAGTGGTACAACTATAGCTCACTGCAGCCTTGAATTCCTTGGTTCAAGGGACCTGTAATATATGTCTTTCAAGGAGCTAGGACTACAGGCACGTGCCGTGGCACCAGGCTAATTTTTTAAAAAAAATCTTTTGTAGAGATGGGGGTCCTGCTATGTTGCCTAGGCTGGTCTTGAACTCCTGGCCTCAAGCAGTCCTCCTGCCTCAGCCCCCCAAAGCACTTTTACAGGCATGAGCCAATGTACCTGGCCCTTGTCTCCTTTTCTCAACTCCTTACCCTGTCCCCTGTCTGAGAAATTCCTATTAGCCTCTGAAGGTCACACTCAACAATCCTTGTGAATTCTCTAACTTCTGGTACCTTCTTTGTAATTATGTACTCTTATCTCTATTATAGGATTATAAAATTTTTGCAATTATTTACATTTGTGGTGGATAAATAATTTGATGGAATTATTTTGAGCAAATGTCCATCATTCCTACTCTGGGAAAACAGAACACAGTGGTATTCATGTTTGCATACTGAGAACACAGTAAGTGTCTAGAGTGCAAGGCAAACATTAAGAAATTGGCAATGGGAAGAATGTTTCTTCAGTCTAGCATTTACTCTATTAAAGCTATAAAGGTAATCTATTTCTACAAGACAGCAAAAATATTTACAAATGAGAAATAGCTATAATTAAAAGCTCATTTAAAAGTTAATGTTTAAATATTAAGTCATAAAATATTAAAATCCACATAAGATAATTAAAATTTTACATTTGTAAATACTATAGATTCCCATAAATTCTTCAATATTAAAAAGAAAAACAAAGAACTGGAACTCAAAAGAATCCATTTAGTTCCCCTGAGCTAGTAACTCCTCCTTGAGCCTTGGGGAAGTTACTTCCATTTTTTCTCGGTTCCCACTCTCCTTGTTTATCAAATCGATGACAGCCTAGATTCCTTAGCTTTAAAATTCTATTACCTGTGGATGTACAACACTTACCAAAGCCTCATAATGATTAGTTCTTTGTCTCTCTCTCTCTTAAGTAGATTAGTTACCTTCATATTAATCTATATAAAAGACCTTAGGCACACTCCAACCCTCAAAACCCATCAGGGTTTGTTGCCTACTATATCTAGCCCAAATTCCTTATCTGGTTTTATTTCTCATGCCTCCCTTAACATGCGGTTTTTTTATACATATTGCCAAATAGCTTTCAAAGGATTGTATCAATTTAAATTGTATCTGTCTAACCATAACCATATACACATTGGCTGTCATCATTTTAAAGTCATTGCTATTTATCATACACAGAATAACAGTGCATAATTTTAAATTTGCATATATTAAAGATGCTTGTATATATTTGCTTAAAAATTATATTCCCTCTGTGAACAGTCCAAATCCTTTGCCAATTTTTAAACATTCCTTTATTGATTTATACAAAATAGTTTTAACCCTTTTTTCATATCTGCTGATACTTTTCCCAGCCTGATATTTCCTTAAATTATGCTTTCCTTCACAGAAGTATTTTATTTTTATGGAGTCTTGCTGCACGACATGAAGGCCTGGTTGGCTCCTTGAAGATTTAGGGATAAGTGTTCACATTTATTCTAAAGGTAGTAGGGGATTTCTGATCTAGCTTTACACCCCTGGGACTACATATGCCAGTAGTGGTTGCAAGGGAAGTAGAATACACAGTTCCTGCAGGCTCCCTTCTCTATGCTTTGGGAGGGTGGAGGCCCTCCTCACTCATATCGAAGTCTAAGTGAGGTGAAAGACTACTCTCCCTAAACAGAAGTAACTAATTGAACTCTTAGCCGAGAGGAAGCTCTCACCACATGTACGACATTGGACTGAGGCCAGGGCAGCTACGATCTCTGGCAAGACCCTGAATCTGTCTGCTAAGACAATATAGCTTATGACATAAAGTGCAGAGCTTTTCATGAAATCCTTAGAAAGATGATCTGAATTTAGTGAACATGAGACAGGTTAATCAATAATCATATTCTATTTGCCCTTATGGGAGACTCACATAAAAAGAACAGAGCATATCACTTCCCTAAATGCAGATACCATCATGTTTAAGACTGAAGCCTTAAAGCACACTGTACACGTGAGCACGAAGTAGATGTCAGGAAACAACTGACACTAAGGCACCCCTGAACTTTGAGACTCACAAAACCAACACAAGTATATGCAAAAGTCATCTTAACAGAGGTATGCCAAGGCCAGATCAGGAACACAGACTGTAGAGAGGTTGAATTCTAAGTCAAGAAGGAAAGGATATTATGGTTCCTCCTTGGCATTCCCCACAGGGAAGCAGATGCATCAAATTTGATGACATTGGTCAAAAGAATCATATACATCCATTGGGCATATTTTTGGTTATGATTTTAAAATTAGTTTTCCTATGGGGGAAAACACTGATGAAGTTGAACTTAATTACTTTAAAGCAAGTGAGTGGGATTGACCCTTACTCCAGGGATAGACAAGGCAAAAATCAAATATAATCAAAATTACCCAGAACTTCTCTAAACCAGCTGCACTGTGAAAGTCAAAGGCAGTGAAATTAACCCATGGGACGGTGTGGGTACAGGTTACAGGTGTATGATGGGGCATGGAGACTAACTTGCCAATGCTATAAACATTTAATTCTCCTTTGTGTGTGGGGGTGGGGTGGGGGGGAGAGTTCCTATACTCTAGAGCAAGGCTCAGTAAATTTTTCCTGTCAAGAGTCATACAGTAAATATTTTAGGCTTTCTGGGCTACACGGTCTCTGTTGCAACCATTCCACTCTGCCTTCATAGCAGCATACAGAAATACATGACAGGCTATGAATTCTGCTTGGGTTGATACATGCACCAGAAATATACATCTTGTGAGTGATTTTTTGATTTCATCTCTAACATAAAGGCCAGGTGCAGGCACCAAGTCTGCTGCCCCAGGTCTGGGTCCCTGGCCATACTTGTTTACCAGGCTTTTTATAGTCAGCTGAATCTAGGGGACACAAACTCAACTTACTTGAGTAGGCAAGCATACCAGTGACTCCAGAAAATGAGCTAAGCTGAGTTTCTGAGAAAAGAAAAACTCAAACACCTTACCACTGTCAAGCCATGTTGTGTTATGTAAGAAAACCAGGAAATTCAAGTGAAAAGGTGAATGAAAAAAGGATATGTAGGCCTTTACAATGAACACTTGGATTTTATCTGACTTAAAGTGACCTCCCATAGCTGAATCTGACAGATATTTCTAAAAAACCCACCTCTAGTCTTCTAGACAACATTGCATAAAATGCATTCTCCTCTCCTGTAAGGCAGTGAGAGGGAAGGGCTGGCCAATGTTCAACCTCTACAGTCAGATATCCTCAGAGTGAAAAACAAAATTCCTTTTATTCTTAAAATGTCTAAAGCAATTGCAGTGGTGGCCTAAACTTCACGTTTGAATTCTCACGTGACTTAGTATAATGCCATTGAAACCAAATGCTCACAACATGGAATGTATACATGTGCACACATTCATTCAGCTAACTTGCTTTTTTTCTGATAAAAGGAGAACAGTGTTGGGAAACTTTTTGTTTTCCTTTTTTGTTTGTTTGTTTGTTTTGGAGACAAGGTCTCACTCTGTCACCTAGGCTGCAATACTGTGGCATAATCACAGTTCACTGCAGCCTCGACCTCCTGGGCTGAGGTGATCCTCCCACCTTAGCCTCCCATGTAGCTGAGTCTACAAGTGAGCACCACCATGCCCAGCTAATTTTTTAATTTCTTCTAATTTTTATAGAGATGGGGTTCCGCCACGTTGCCAGGCTGGTCTTGAACTCCTGGGATCAAGCGATCTGCCTGCTTGGGCTACCAGAAATGCTGAGATTATAGGCATGAGCCACATGTCCAGTGAAAAACTCCATTAAAAAGGTCTCTATATAGTAGTTTTTTAAAAACAATCTTTGAAACGACTCAATTTAAAGCAGCTACAAAACAGGTCATCCTCCCTTTGCACTGGATCTAATCTACCCATACTACTCTTTACTGTTGCAGTTTTGGGAATGAATGGGGAGGTTTTCTTATGTTATTTTGTTTTTTCTGAGAATTTTTTTTCTTGGATGGTCATTAGTGCCACCTCATACTCACAATGGGCTGCAACCTCCAACACTGCTGAGGTTCCCTCTGTCCCACCATTGTGCACCTTTCTCTTCCTACAGAGGGATTTGTGGTATCGTCATTTAAGAGATATTGCTAGTGAACATTTTGCTCCTAAAAGTTTCTGAATATCTCTGAGAATCTTTCTGTTCATTTTCTTACAAGAATCCTTAAACCTCCATCTCTGCTAATCTGTGAAGATGGTGACTGCTGCTTGGACTCAGTCTCAAACATCTGAAAGAGGAAAATAAGCAAAGTTTGTCTCTGCAGGGTTTTCTCTCTGGCCACTGCCATGGGCCTGCTGACTGTGATTTATGCATCACTGGGGTTTGGTCAGATTTAACAAGTACCTGTGGCTAGGGCCAGTCTCCTGGAGGTGCAGCCTGTGAACGCCCACAGGGCTTTGTGTTCAGCTGGGCCTGCCACTTGGTTCAGTAGTCTGCTGTGCTGTCTTGAAATTCTTTATTTTTGAACAAGGGGCCCACCAGTTTTGCAGCTGGTCTTGCCTGCGGCTATCACAAATTCCTAGGCCAGGGCAACAAGCGCTACCTTTGGATTCTGTGGTATGACAGAGCACCTATGTGCCAGGTAACACGCTCAGCACCAGGGATGTGACTGAGCAGGATGATGGTCCCTGACCTTGTAGAATATTGGCCCTGCCTATATTTATTATGCACCAGGGGTGTCATGAGCAATACCATGACACAGCTTGCTACTCTCTCATTACCAAGGAACCTGGCTTCCCATTCATTGAGAAAACAGAAGCAACCACTCTCTCTACTTTCCTTGCCAGGCTCTCCCCACCTGTAAGTACTCTGTATGCAGTCTGCCTCCCCTCAGGTTATGATGGGTGGACCTTCTGTATTCCTAAGGCCAGCCCCTCCTTTTGGCATGAGACTCCAGTGCCCTGTCACTGACTCCCGTCCACGTTCCTTTTACTCTAGATGACCTGCATGTGAACACAAGCTAGATAGATTTCTTGCCTAAAAAGCATCTCCTACTTCTTCCTCTAGGTTCTGCCCTCTTTCTCTATTGCCTTATAGTGTACAGGAAAAGTCACTGAAAGAATTGAGAATCCCTACTGCTTAAACTTCCTCTTATCCCATTTTCTCTTGAACTCACTTCACTTCCATCATGCTATTTTCTCTAATGTTGCTCTTTGTCAAGATCACCAACAACATCCACTCTGTCAAACCAAATAGTCAAGTCTCAATTTCCATATTTCTCTGCCTTTTGCCCATGCCACTCACAGTCAATCATGGCTTCCTTCTGCAATACTTACGTTCCTTGGCCTCTGAAAGGCCCTGTTCTCAGTTCTCCTCCTGACTCCCTGGGTGCTCTTTCCCAATCTCCTTCTCTAGCTCTTCCTCTTTTCCCAGTTGGCTAACGTTTGGGAAGGCTCTGGGCTCAGTCCTTGACTCCCCTTCTGTGTTTGCTCCTACAGTCCTAGTTAACTCATCCACACGCACAGCTTTCAGTGGCTTCCAGATGTTGAAGACTCACAAGTTTAGGCCCTAACCTGTCTTGTAAACATTAGACTTACTTATCAAACAACTGAATCACCACCTCCTGTTAGATTTCTAACAGGCAGCTCAAACTTCACATGTGCTAAGCAGAAGCTCTGATCTCTTCAACACCACCTTGTTTTCCTTTTTCCTGTCTCAGTAAATGGCAAGTGCACTTTTCTGGCTGTTTGGGCCAAAATCCTTGGTGTCATCCACCGATTCTTATCTTCTCCTCCCCTTTACATTCAATATATTGACAAATCCTGGTAGTTCCACCTTCTAGTGTCTTTAGAATCTGACCACTTTCACCACCTCAACCTCTACCCCTGAGCCTGGCCACCTTCACTTCCCACCTGGACACAGGCATCATCTCTTAGTTGACTGCCTTGTTCCCATCTTTTGCCTTGTTGCAACTTATTCTCTGTCCATGACCAGAGAGATTATTTTCAAGTGTAATGAAATCATGCCATGCTTCTGCTTAAACACTGCTCATGTCATTCAAAATAAAACCCCAAATCCTTCTCATGCCCACAAGGCCTTCTACTACAGCTTCTCTTCCTCCCTGCCTTCACCTTCCCACTTTCTTTTCCCAGAGGCTCCAATGCCTTATGGGCCTTCTTTGCTCTTGCTGAATCCACAAAGCACAGCCCCACCTCCAGGCGTTGGCAACCACTGTTTCCTCTCCCCAGAATTCTTTCCCCAGATATCAAGGTGGCTCTCTCCTCCTTTCCCGAAGGCCTCTGCTCAAGTGTCACCTGATGGACAACTCCTCCGAAACAGTTTACCTGCCCTAACGCTATTCTCCTTACTCAGCTGTTCATCCTTCCAGGCACTCTGCCGGATGCATTTTACATGTACTTATCATCTGTGCCTCCAACAGAATGTAAGTTCCCTGAGGGTGGAGGCTTGATTTTTGTTCACTGCAGAGTCCCATGTGTCTAGAACAGTGCCTGGAGCATATCAGAGGCTCAATAAACTTTTTATTTTCTCACAACCTGGCATGTGGAGCATCTCTGGTTCACACAGCAAAATGCACATGATCACTGATAATCCCCAACGGTCTGTTTAGCTACTCTCTTGAGGGATGTGTCACAGGGAAATACTTATCAATGTGCTTCATGTTCATTAGAGGACAGCATTTCTCTGACAGGAGAACTCAGACACACTCAGTTCACTATCCCATCCCGTCCTCTGGGCTCAACTGATTGAAACAGTGCAAAGCCAGGAAGAGATATCAAAGCAAAAGAAACTTGAGGCTGGGGTCAGGGTTGAGAAATGGAAGAGTGGAGAGAACAGGGCTTCTTCTAGGTTTGGGATTGTTTCTACCCAGATCTGTTTAGGGATATATTACTGTCCCCAGTTAATAGATAAAAAGATTGAAGTTAATCAAAATGAAGGGCTACCAGCTAGGCTGTACCACTGTCAGGATCTGAACCCAGCCAGGCCTGTCTTCTCTAAAGCCTCCAACCCCACCTCAGACACCCTCCAGACCTGAGTGGTCTCAGACACAGCATCATTTCTCCAAGCCGTAAGTCTCATTGTCAATGAGGAGGCCAGAGACAGGCTGTGCAGCCTCTCATGGGTACCTGCCTGGGGACTCTTGGCTGCCACCTTCTTCAGGAGGTTTGGGCCTAAAGGAGAGGGGCTGCCCACAACCAAAGCTTGGCTGCATGGGTGATGGAACCCTCACTGACTCTAGTAAGGAGAACTTCTTTCCTTTCACTGTTTGGGAAATAACCCACCTGCAGAGAAGCTGAATCTTGCAAATTTTGGTGCATTTGCATATCCTCCCTAACTTACCGGATGTAACATGGAAAATGGATTCATTCAAATTTCACCATAGTGGACAGCATAACCTATAAATTAACACATTAGGGTTGCATACATTCCAGAGCAGCCTTGACAGCTTGTAATTTATTGAGTTATCTGGACTTTTTCTGGACTTTAGTTTCCTCAACAGTAAAATGGGAACAGCACCATTGTGAAGACTGTATCAAATAATGCATGCTAAAGTGTTTTTATACAAGTGTATTTGTGTTGTTGCCCTAAGTCAGTAGTTCAAAATCACCCCTCTGGGCTGTTACCTTATTTGTAAAGAAGACCATAAAGTGATATTCCAGTTCAAAAATGCTTTCATCCTTTAAGTTTTGATGGAAAGGATATCCTGTCATTAAGCCCATTTAAAGTGGTCTATTTCTCTAGCTCAAATAAATATCCCTTCCCTATCCTCTGTCCCTCACACTTTCACATCCTCCAATGCTGAGAATTTCACCTTTGTTAATTTCTTCTTCAAACACTTATGTAAGAAATCTGTTCTTGCACTCCTCCTGAGGACTTGGTTTCTTCTAGCATGGCATTTTAAAAATGGAACTTTTATTAGGTTTGGCTGTATACCTAGTTGTCTTTAGTGGCAAAATCCTCCTGAGGACAGTGAATGACCCTCTTGTCTTCTGTATCTCCACAGAACCCAATAGTACCTTGAAAGTAAGAGATGCTCAATGGCTGGGTAATGAAACGTTGACGAACATCATTAAAATCTCATTTCCATATGTCAGTAGGAGAAACTGCGTTTTCTACTTTTCCTTCAATTAGGGATCCATGGGATGCAATTTAATAGCACAATTAAGAAATATATCTCAAGAGAAGTGTGCTTTCTTGGTAACCTTTATCAATATAAAAGCTGAATCAAGGGAATTAATTAGATGAACAAGTGTAGGGGAAACATATACTTTAGGAAAAACACTAAATGAGAAACTAGAAAGGAGAGACTCCATGAAAACCCTGTAGTTCTTAGAATGTTTGAAGGCAGAACATTTAAGAAGCGGTAGGCATGGGAAAAAAATAAATTGCAGAAACTGAAAACAATATTCATGATAGAGAAAGTGAATTCCTTACATTGGGAGAGATTTTACCATGGGCAGCATGCTTTTTAAAAAAAATATATGAAATAGCTGAACTGAAATGAATAACATGCCTGCCTATTCATTAAACAGGTAGGTTTGGAACATTGAGCAAAGAGAAGAAATGATAAAGAGGTATGTGCTCTTGGGAGACTACAGTTATATGAAAATACTGAAGAGATTTTTGTGTGCATATTAACCCAAAAGGCTTTTTTGTGCATATCAGGTTTTCATGCAAATATTAACCAAAAAGTTTCCAAAACTGTTGTTGTAACAAAGTAAGTGCTTCCTGAGCATGTCTGTTCTCTGGTTCTTATTCTTGTTGAATACAACCTTTTAATTCCTTTTTTTTTTTTTTTTTTTTCTGAGATGGAGTCTCGCCCTGTCACCCAGGCTGGAGTGCAGTGGCGCGATCTCAGCTCACTGCAAGCTCCGCCTCCCGGGTTCACGTCATTCTCCTGCCTTGGCCTCCCGAGTAGCTGGGACTGCAGGCGCCTGCTACCATGCCTGGCTAATTTTTTGTATTTTTAGTAGAGACAGGGTTTCACCGTGTTAGCCAGGATGGTCTGGATCTCCTGACCTCGTGATCCGCCTGCCTCGGCCTCCCAAAGTGCTGGGATTACAGGCATGAGCCACCACGTCCAGCCCAACCTTTTAATTTTTAATTTTAGTTTCTCAATAATTGATATCCCACTTTTCTAAAAGAAGGGTTTAAGATAACCCACCAAATATATGCATAATAACAGTCATCTTTTTTAAAAAAATGAATGAGTACATTCGAAGAAAAATGTGGATCAGAAGGGGAAAATGGAGCCCGTGAGGAAATGGACCACACGGGTCTTCTTGCAGTCCATGCAGGGCAAAGGCAGGAACAGTTCTATGGCTCATGGTGTGCATAAGATGTGACAAAGAACTTCTTCACAATAATGGAGGTGTTCCCCATTCACCCAGGTACAAACCTGCACATCCTGCACATGTAACCCAGAACTTAAAATAAAAAATGTAGGTGTTCCCATTATAGAGACGGGAAGGAAACACCTCACAGAACTGCTCACTGAGGAATACTGTGGAATGCGAGGAGCACACCCTCATGGTAAACAAAACAGCAAGTGTCACAAGATTCTTTCTTCTAAGGCTGATTATTGCTGACTCTGTAACTCTGCAGTTCACTACTTCTGAGTGCAGAACCCTGGAATAAGACATCTTGAGGGTAAAACTGAAAATATCTGGAGGCATGCAGTCATGACATATTCTTATGCCAGCTGACAGTAACAAGTTTCTCCTTTGAGTTTTAAGCAGCAGTGAGGTAAGAGGGTACGCGAAGGTGTTATTTGCTGGGTTGAGTGGGGGAGGGGGAAGACTCATAGGCTTTACTAAGTTAACAGTGCCGAGAATAGAAATAGACATTCTCTAATGAAAATTACAGGCCCAATCAGGGAAGATTCCCATGTAGAAGGCCACAGTCCTGAGGGAAAGCCAATGATATTCCTTAAAAATCGCCTGGGTTCCACACAGACCATGAAGTTACGGGCCATCAAACCTTCAAAGTTACATGTGATAGTGTGACCATGATAATTTTATACTGGGAGATTTTTTTTGAAACGGAGTCTTACTCTCTCTGCCAGGCTGGGGTGCAGTGGCATGATCTCAGCTCACTGCAACCTCTGCCTCCCGGGTTCAAGCAATTCCCCGCCTCAGCCTCCTGAGTAGCTGGGATTACAGGTGCCCGCCACCACGCCTGGCTAATTTTTGTATTTTTAGGAGAGACAGGATTTCACCATCTCGGCCAGGCTGGTCTTGGACTCCTGACGTTGTGATCCACCCGCTTTGGCCTCTCAAAGTGCTGGTATTACAGGCACCCAGCATGGCCTAAATTTTTTTTTTTTAGATTTTGGCAAAAAGGGAAAAAAAATGACCTCAGCAAAACCTAGAATAAATTACAGTATATTAGTTTAGATTCTCGATGACTATTACCTTTGCAGAATAAAAGATTTAATGCAAAGGAATTGTAATAATTTTGTTTTCAGTCATAGAAATCTCCCACAAAAAACTTGTAAAATAAACTAAAGGCAAGTAAACTTGCTGACTAGCCTTACAAGATTAACCAGTAGTCTGGGACCAATAAACATTAACTGAATTAATCTTAGAGAATTGCTTTGACTTCTCTACCTATATTCCATAGCCATGATTCCCTGTTCACGCAGGCACTACTCAAGGTTTCTAGGTAAATTAATTCATCAGTCAAGGTCTAGTAACCCAATTAAGACAGCTTCGTCACCCCTAGAATATGACCATTATCCACTCTCCAGTAATCTCTGGATAACCTAGTAGAAACCTCTAATTATTATTCTTACACATTTCAACCACTGGTTTAAGCTCCCCTCAGTCATTCTACATGAAAGAAACTGGTGAGCCACACTTTTGAGGCTTCAGTGTCTGAAACAACCACAATCCCCAATGTACAACAGTAATGAACTTCAAGAGGGAAGAACGCATCAGCTTCCTGAGGCCAGGGGCCTTGCCTTTCTTGTCACCCACATATTCCCAGCACCAAGCACAGTGCCTGGCACACAGCAAGCATTGATAAATATCTATTGAATGTCCAAATGGAAGAAATGGACATGTGAGGGCCTAATATGTATCAGTCACTTTGCTAGCCACTTACTAGTCATTTCATTCTCATAGTCATCCCATGCACAAGAGTGGTATTATGCTCATTCCATAGAGAAATAATACACCAAGGAGCTAAGTGGCCTTCCCAAGTGAGTGGCAGAGCCAGAATTCAAACCCAGGTTAGCCCAACTCCAAATCCCTAGCCACCACTCCAGTTTTTCCTAATTGTATTCAAAGGCAGGGTGGTGGCCAAGAGACATTCCCAGACATTCTCAGACGGGGTGGTGGGGGAAGCACAGGTGGAAAGTGGTACCCAGCCTCAGCCAGATATGACTGGGAAGCACTGGACATTACGCTCAGTTCTCAATGAGTACTGTCATATCAAAAATCAGAAAAGACTTAAACTAGAGAAACTCCAATAACTTTAATCTGATAACTTGTATCCCTAACTGCTCCTACCTGGGAACTCATTACAGGATAAAAGGATAGCCATCTCCATCTTTGGGAGACAGTTGTGCTACCCAGGGAAGTATGGGAAAGGCCACACTACACCCTTCTGTCTCCCAAGGCTGCCATTCTAGTGTCCCGTCAAGAGATGTCACCAATGGCAGGCTGTGCTGCTTAGGAAAAATTTAATCTTTCTGGATTCCTTACTTTTATTCAGTAAGGTGAAGGTCTTCAGCAAAATAATCTATACAGTCGATGCTAACCGAAAATTAAAAGCTTTCCTATTGCCCAGCTGCTTTATGCTAAGGTTATGCAAGTGTATTTGTACATAAAAGAGAGTAGTCTATTTACAAATAGGCTATGTTCTAAATATGTTTAAATCAGTTGTTTGAAATTCAGAAGCTATTTTCTCACAGATGGCAGACATGATTTCCAAACTAATTCATGCTGACCTAATCAATCAATAACCAGGTGAAATACTGCACAAATATAACGCAAAATAGCAAAGAATTATAACCTTAAATATCAGCAGTCACATAAAAGTGAAAGAGTTAAAACTTATCTTAAATAATGGTAATGAAGAAAATGAAATTTAAATTAATGAAGAGGTCCCTGAAGTTTCTGAAGGAGTCAGATCAGGATTTTCAAAAGTGTTAGAAGGTGATGGTACTGGATTCAGACTCCCAATTTCACTTTAAAATGAATGGCTTCCCTTTTGCTTGATAGAATCGTCACCATTCCTACACCTAGTGTCCATCAATCATGAGCTGCCATTTGAGTTATTTAAAATTTTTTTAAAAAGATAAGGATAAAAAGGAGGACAAGATGCGAAGAGGTCCCTGGAAGGAAGGGGAGGGAAATGGTAAAGAGATATGGCAAGTTGTTCCCTAGGCAGGTCCATGACAGGTGACTATTCAAATAGGATACAGGGGAAGCAGGGAGTGAAGAGATTCAGGAAGTGGAAAATGAGAGAGAACAGGAGCAAACAGCTGTTGGATTATCCAAGATATCCACAAACTGCTTTTATAATTCAGTGAATACTTATGACATAATAACCCAAAATATACTACATATCTCTTCCCTATAATTTCAGACCTACATTATTTTATCAGCAAGTAAAGCTCAAACATTTAACACATATTTAACTGAATGCCTCATAATATATGCTTTTGCTGAGTGCTGATTACAGAAGATGATTACTACACAGCTACTACCTTTAGGACTCTGTTTACATTTTCATTTTTCTGCTCCTTTGAAACTTCAGACACAGTGGTTTCAAGCAGCAGCATGCTTTACTGATTAAAAACTCAGTTTTGAAGTCAAGTTTCCAGAGGTTTAATTTCAGTGTTGTCACTGACCTTTCCTTAGTTTTCCCATCTGTAAAATGGGGACAATGACAACACAACTCTATCTCATGGAACTGGGTGGGAATTATCTAAGTTAATGGATGAACAGTGCTTAGAACAATACTCAGCACTAGTAAATGTTCAAAAAAAATTAGCCACTATTAAATTTGTATGTATAATCCACAACAAAAATACTTATTGAAATTTTCTCTGTATATTGTCTAGTGAAAAAGTAAGGTATAGAACAGCATGGATAGTACTCTATTATTTGTGAAGGACCAAAAAGCTAAACATACTTGAATGTGGAAAAAAAGAGAGGAGTGGGACAGTTGTTAAGTATATGTTTATATAAGTAAAGAATATCCTTGAAACATTGCTGAAGGAAACCAAGGTGCTGGGTATCTGTAAACACATCTGTGCCTTTATAATTTTGTCCCATGTTCATGTATTATTATTCAGTAAATTTAAAAAATTTATCAAACAATATTTACTATCAACATAGAAATAACACTGGTAGCCCCATTAATCCATCAATTCTGCCTTTATTTACAACTTAATCCAAAAGCCACTTACTAAACGTTGCAATCGCAATTAAATTAGGTGAAGAGATGGCAAACACTTAAAACTCTGTCCTCTTTACAACCATCTCCAATTAAAAAACTGAATCAGTAAATGCTGATGTCCTCCAACTTAAACACAAGAACCTATTACATTGATTTGTGTTGGTCCCATAGGACACTTAGTATGTAACAGTTTTTCAAATAATGAATCAATCAGTTACAAAAGAAGATAATAAATGTTTGGGAGGGTTAATAAACTAATTTAATTAGCTCAATAATATATGCATTCTTATTTTGATTAATATACAAATCATATGGTATGTTTAAATATAAGAAAGAATTACATATTAAAAGCCAATGTGCTAAAATTGACTCTAAAAGGCATCCTGACATATGGCTAAGTAATTGAAAAAATTAGGGAAACCAGTAATGAGGCACAAAAGGGGTAAGTGCTTAGGAGACTTAATTTTTCTTTTCTTGGAAATAAAGTCCAAAATTCACAGGTAACAAAGCTCATTTTTATAATGTTTCTCACAGTATAAAAGAGTGAACTTTATTTCCATGAATTTTATCATCTCATTATACCACTATATATCCTCCGGGAAAAAAGAAAGAAAGAAAGAAAGAAAACAAATGCCATCAAGACAAACAAACCCGACAAACCCAAAACAAACATCTGTTTTGTTTTCTCACATCTTAGTAGCCTGGCTATTTTAGATACAAATATTTGTTTTGCTGACAAATGTTTCCAAAACATTAGTTCAAATTGTTTTGCTGAAATAGTTTATTTTTGAGCCGAACAAATTGCAAATTTTTCCAAAGTCCACAAGGCATCTGTGAAAATGAGCAAGTATGGCCTGCAGATTTTCCAAACTGTTCACTTGGCAAAATGGAGGCATCAAGACGCTTGCTATTGCAAACCTCAGAATCATTTCCACAATGAACAGACATAAGCAGGTTAGTGAGTACAGATGAGACCCAAATATCCTGCATGACAGGGAAGAGAGCCGGGAGTTTAGTTTTTTTATTCTGTCACACTGAGTTCCTCTGAGGGCTCAGAGTTCTGCAACTTTGAACACGAACATTCCCCTCTTTTTCAGGCGCTTTGCTCTACTTTCTTGTGCCTTGGCAGGGATCAAAGAAGCAGAGGGAACAAATGCTTTCCCATGCATATTGAATTCCCTCTTATACTGATTTTTCCTCTGTCACTTGAAATTCAATATTGGCAAGATTCCCGTCCATCACCTTAACCAGTAAATTGTCTGCATGCGATCAGCGCACGTGAAGGTAGATTTCAACATCGAGTTGCTGTCAGAAATTCAAACGAACAAATCCTTTGAAAAACAAACTTTTCTACGGCATTCATACTAAATCTTATTCCTAAGAACTAATTATCTTTTATTTCACATTAATCTAAAATGTTTCATTCACCATTCACTTTTACCTTTATCCCTCACTGCTTTGTATTTGTATTATTTTAAAAATACAATATTATCAGTAAACAGTGCTTTTGTAAGAATTTAGCCTCAACATTCCTGATTAACTTAATGATACCTAACACTTACTGAGCATTTAAGAGTGATTTGCCTCATTTTCCTCATCTACAAAATGGAACAAATAGTACCTATCTCATGGTATATTGTAAGATTACATGTGGTAATGAATGTAGAGCTCTAAGCTCAACAATTGTGTTCGATTGTATTTTATTATGTATTGTGATGATAGCTATCATAATTATTATGAGATATTCTAAGAGATTTGGGATAAAACATATGTTGTCAGGCCAAATTATTGAAATATAGCACAGTAGTTGGATTATAGATGATTGTTTAAATTTTGATTATACACATGAATCATATGACAAAAAATATCTTCATAGGAATAGCTTAAGTGATCTTTTGAGAAAAGTCAATTAAAATTTTCTTAATACTAAAAAAATTATTTTTATCACTCTTTTGAAAGAATATATTGAGTTAGATTAGTAGTAATATAACTTAAGCTTTTAGGGATCAGTACAAGATGGTAACTTACTCTATACCTCAGTGGCTAGGGGATGATAAAATGCTAGTTTAGATATTAGCACAAAAGGAAAACACCTTCAAATTTAATTTTTCCCTACCTCTATTTTGATCATAGAAAAGAAATCATTGGCTTTGTAAAAGATGGTTTCTTCCTAGATAGTACCATTCAGGACATAGGCATGGGCAAAGACTTCATGTCTAAAACACCAAAAGCAACGGCAGCAAAAGCCAAAATTGACAAATGGGATCTCATTAAACTAAAGAGCTTCTGCACAGCAAAAGAAACTACCATCAGAGTGAACAGGCAACCTACAGAATGGGAGAAAATTTTTGCAATCTACTCATCTGACAAAGGGCTAATATCCAGAACCCACAAAGAACTCAAACAAATTTACAAGAAAAAAACAAACAACCCCATCAAAAAGTGGGCAAAGGATATGAACAGACATTTCTCAAAAGAAAACATTCATACAGCCAACAGACACATGAAAAAATGCTCATCATCACTGGCCATCAGAGAAATGCAAATCAAAACCACAATGAGATACCATCTCACACCAGTTAGAATGGCGATCATTAAAAAGTCAGGAAACAACAGGTGCTGGAGAGGATGTGGAGAAATAGGAACACTTTTACACTGTTGGTGGGATTGTAAACTAGTTCAACCATTGTGGAAAACAGTATGGCGATTCCTCAAGGATCTAGAACTAGATGTACCATATGACCCAGCCATCCCATTACTGGGTATATACCCAAAGGATTATAAATCATGCTGCTATAAAGACACATGCACACATATGTTTATTGAGGCACTATTCACAATAGCAAAGACTTGGAATCAACCCAAATGTCCATCAGTGACAGACTGGATTAAGAAAATGTGGCACATATACACCATGGAATACTATGCAGCTATAAAAAAGGATGAGTTTGTGTCCTTTGTAGGGACATGGATGCAGCTGGAAACCATCATTCTTAGCAAACTATCACAAGAACAGAAAACCAAACACCACATGTTCTCACTCATAGGTGGGAACTGAACAATGAGATCACTTGGACTCCGGAAGGGGAACATCACACACTGGGGCCTATCATGGGGAGTGGGGAGGGGGGAGGGATTGCATTGGGAGTTATACCTGATGTAAATGACGAGTTGATGGGTGCTGACGAGTTGATGGGTGCAGCACAGCAACATGGCACAAGTATACATATGTAACAAACCTGCACGTTATGCACATGTACCCTAGAACTTAAAGTATAATAATAATAAATAAATAAATAAATAAAAATAAATTAATTAAAAAAAAAAATAAATAAATAAAAAATAAAAAATAAAAAGAGCAAAAAAAAAAAGATGGTTTCTTAAAAATAAAAATGAGTGAAATCCATAATTTATTATTTAAAGTAATCATGGATTTAATTGTGACACTGTCATACAGTCTTTGAACAAGGAAAACTAGTTGATTATGATCAAAATTTTATTTTATAGAGAGTGAAATCTGAATTTACCATGGAATACCCTTCTACTCAGAAATTACACATATTTTCTAATAAGAGATAGCCATTTAATCTGTAAGATGTGAATATCTGGGTAACTGTAACTAATGATATTTATTGTAAACTATGAAATTTCTAAGATTTTTCTCTCCAATAAAATGTTTATAAATATATACCTCATTAAAAGGGAGGATTCCAATGGTAATGAAAACAAAAATAACTATTAAAATATTGGAAAGTAAATGAAAATGGAAAAGAAAAACTCATCGAATTTTGTGAAATGCCACACAAACAGTGCTCAGGAGAAAATTAACAGCACTGAACATACATATTAGAAAAGAAAGATCTAAAATCAATCATCTAAGCTCCACTCTTAGGAAACTATAAAAAGAAAAGCAAGTTAACTCAAAAGCAATCAGAAAAAAAAGTAATGAAATTGTGAAAATCAGAAAAGTTAATAAAATTAAAACCAGGAAAACAAGAGAAAATCAATGAAATTGGCTTTTTGAGAATATCAATAAAATTGACAAACCTCTAGGCAGGCTAACCAAGATAAAAAGAGAATACACAAATTACTAATATCACAAATGAAAGATAGACATCATTAGCAATCTCATGAACATTAAAAGGATAATAAAGAAATGTTATGAACAATTCTATTTCCACAAATTAGACAAAATTAGATGAAATGGACCAATTTCTTAAAAGACAGTCTACCCAAACTCACAGAAGGAAAAATAGATAATATGAATAGGCCTGTACCTATTAAAGAAGTTGAGTCAACAATTAGTCTTTCAAAACAGAAAGCATTAGACCAGAATGGGTTCCCTGGTAAATTCCATCAAAATACTTAAGAAAAAAATTGATTCCAATTCTCTGCAATCTGTTCCAGAAAAGAGAAGCAGAGGGGACATTTTGCAACTTCATCAGTGAAGCCAGCATTACCGTAATACTGAAACAAGATAAAGGCATTACAAGATGTGAAAACTAGAACAGTATTTCTCATGAACATAAATGCTAAGACCCTCAACAAAATATTAGGAAACTGAATCCAACAATGTATAAAAATTGTATGTCATGACCAAGTAGGATTAATCCAAAATATATAAGGCTGGTTCAACATTTGAAAATTAATGTAATCCATCACATCAATGGGCTAATGAAGAAAAACCATATGATCAAATCATCAGATGCATAAAAAGTATTTGACAAAGTCCAATACCCATTAAAAAAAAAAAAAAAAAACTCTCAGTAATCTAGGAAAGAGGAGAGAGCTTCCTAAAGTTGACAAAGAACACCAAAAAACAAGTTACAGCTGACATCATACTTAATGGTGAGAAACTAGGAACAAGGCAAAGATGTCCCCTCTACCACTCCTGTTCAACATTGTACTAGAAGTCCTTACTGATACAATAAGAAAATAAAAGGTATACAGATTGGGAAGGAAGAAATACAACTGTCTTTATTCACAAAAAAACATGATTGTCCATGTAGAAAATATTTTTAAAAATCAACAAATATTCACCCCCAAAACCAAACAACTCCTGAAACCAATAAGGAAGATTTCAGGATATAACATAATAGATAAAAGTCAAATGCTTCTCTATATAACAGCAATGAGCAGTTGGAATTTGAAATTAAAAACACACCACTATTTCCATCAACACTAGAAAGGGAAAGAGAGAGAAAGAGAGAGAGAGAGACAGAGACAGAGAGAGAAATACTTAGGTGTAACTCTAAAAATTATACATAAACTTTATATGAGAAAAACTATAAAACAAATCAAAGAAGATATAAATAAATGGAGAGATATTCCATGCACATGGATAGATTCAATATTGTCAAGACATCAGTTTGTCCCAATTTGATCTATAAATTCAATGTGATTCCAACCAAAATCTCAGAAATTTATTTTGTCGATACTGACAAATTGATTCTAAAGATTATATGGAGAGAAAAAAGATTCAGAATAGCCAACACAATGCTGAAGGAGAAGAAAAAAGTTGAAAGACACTGACTTTAGGACTACCTATAAAGCTATAGTAATCAAGACAGAGTGGTATTGGTGAAAAAATAGACAAATGGATCAATGGAACAGAAGAGAGAGCCCGGAAATAGCCCCACTTAAATACAGTCAAGTGATCTTTGACAAAGCAGCAAAGGCAACACAATGGAGAAAAGACGGTTTTTCAAAAATTAATTTGGAACTACTGCACATCCATATGCAAAAATGAATGCAGACCTTGACCTTACATTTTTCACAAAAATGAATTCAAAATGTATCAGAGACCTAAATGTAAAATGCAAAATTATGAGACTTCTACATAGTAACACAGGAGAAAAATCTAGATGGCCTTGGTTTTGGCAATAAGTTTTTAGATACAGGAGCAAAGGCATAATCCATGAGGGAAAAACTGATAAACTGGATGATTAAAATTAAAAACTTCTTTGCAAAAGACACTGCTAAGAGAAAAGAAAATCCACAGACTGGGAGAAAATATTTGCAAAACACCTATCTGATAAAAGATGTGTATCAAAATAAACAAAGAACTCCTAAAACCTAACAATAAGTAAACAACCTGTTTGAGAAGTGGGCAAAATATCTGAACAGACACCTCACCAAAAAAGACATACAGGTGGCAAATAAGCATGTGAAAAGATGCTTCACATCATATGTCATTAGGAAACAAAACAACAAGATAGCACTACTCCTCAATTAGAATGGCCAAAATCTACAACGTGACAACACCAAATTATGGCAAGAATATGGAGCAACAGGAACTCTCATTCATTGCTGACGAGAACACAAAATGGTAGAGCCACTTTGAAAGATGATTTGGAAGTTTCTTCCAAAGCTAAACGTGGTGCTGCCATATGATCCAGCAATCACACTCCTAGGTATGTACCCACAGGAGTTGAAAACTTATATCTATTTAAAAACTGCACACAAATGTTTATAGCAACTTCATTCATAATGGCCCAAAACTCAAAGCAACCAAGATGTCCTTTAATTGGGGGTAAGTGGTGATTGGCATGGCTAGTTGAAGAGTAGGCATGAGTTTTTTTTTAATACAATAAACAAATTAAAATGTCATTGAGTGACTAGAAATTATCTATATTTCTCAAGGTAGACAGATTCTAACATTTGTGCAGATGACGTGAATTTTTAAATTAAGATAGTGAAGAAAGAGCTAACAAATTCATTTTTAAAAAACGGAATGTAAAGGCACTATTTTTAGTTTTAAATAGAGTAAAATTTTGGAAGCTTTCAGATTCAAGTTATATTATTTTTAACGCATTAAAATATCCATCCAAAGGGTAATATAGCTTTGAATATTTCATTATAAACACTTGAAAATAATTTTTGAACTCAAAATTCATGAGGAATTACATGTTTACAAGCAACACTGCATATCATCACAGAAAAGTAACTTTTAAAAGGCACGAAAAACCCCGCAAATGAGTCCTTACATGTTTGCCCTGAAAAATCCTTACAAAATTATCTTTATATGTCCATTGTGACATAACAATTCAAACAACAATGCAGGAACAGAAATCATGAAGCATGAGAGAAATATCACATATACCTAGATTTGACCCTACTGCATAATATTATGAAATTGAAAGGCAGAAACCAGGTCATACATAAGATAAGAAAATGACTAGAGTCTAACTCTCCAGTATTATAAAATACTGACTTTAAGCCCAATAGACTAAAAGAAAAAAAAAAGACACAAAATTATTCCAACAAAAAGAGACATTCATTATTTTAATGATGTAAAAAATTCTACCTCAAGACAGAAATTGTTTTTAATAAATCATTTCTAATCCTTTAGTTTAATAAATTCTTCTGTTTTATGTACTTTACCATCAAAACTTCCTTTTCATCAAGAATAGTGAGTCTATTATTTTATATACAACTACTAAGAAAGACAAGTTAATGCCAAAAAACAGGCTGAATTTGTGGTCTTATCACAAATTGAAGAATGAAAACAAAATACCCAGACTAGATCTTCCTTGAATTTTTTAAGAAAACCATTTCTTTTTCAACGTGGAAACTCAGTGAACTTTCCACTTCTAATTATGCAACACAAGAAAGGCTAATCTAGACATACTCGCTTTAGTTGGAAGAGGTATGTATAAGAAATCTGAAAAGTATTATTTTTTCCTCGGTTCAACTCATTCTTATTCTTTTCCCATAAGACAATGAAATTAAAATAAGTACCTAAAACACTAAGCACTTTTACTTTTACAATACAAACTAAAATACATCATTCACTCTTAAAACCATGGACAGATTTTGAAATTAGAATTTTTCATTGTTTTCCATGTGGCCTGGCTTTGAACTCCACCATCCCCACTCTTTAACATAGCATCCCTTTTAGGAAAAAAACTCACTTAGAACAATGTCTGGTTTCAGAGACAAACACTTATATCTAACCAGATGGCCTTTTCAAAAAAGCTCTAACCAACCTTAATTTAAGAAACACAATTAAGTCTTCACCAGTTTATTTATAATGTAGTCTTCACAACCAAAATGTCATAAATTAAATAAAATTATTCTGCAGTCTCCTTTTCTCATTCTATGACTCTCTAGACCCTAAAAGAGGTTTGCTACATCTCATTCACATAACGATCCTCATTTCAAAACTCCTTTTAGTTCTCAGGAAGCTTGAATGACACAGGTGGTTCAAATGAAAAGACAAGATCTCCCTAAAGTTGCGACAAACCATTACCTTTCCTCATGATGCCTATATGAAGTTTATGTAAGTAGAGAAAATTCCATAAAAACTCCTACAATAAATTCAATGCATTCTACAATAAAATTTATCTTCAGTATGATTATATAGATGTGAAATCTAATTAAAGGAAGGGACAGACATGTATACTCGGTTCTATGAACACTGTATATACACATGTAAACTGAACGAGGAATATAATATCAACTTAGTGTTTGGAAAATAAAGACACATGGAATACAATTATCAAAGACAAAAATATTTAAAGTTAAAATGTGCAGCAGAAATAATGAGCATGAGAAGTTAACTGAAAGACAAGAATGATGAAACTTTAGAATAAAGCAATGTCTGAATACTTTTTTAAAAGGGAAAAAACCTGGAACATGAAAAATTTGGAAGATTTTTAGGGGAGTAATCACCCATTAATATTTAAAATATAATTCTATAGTCAAAAATTATATTAGTATTTATGACACAGAACTCTTTTTCATGATTTAGGATAACCTAGAATGAACACTGATTATAAAGCATCAGAGAGGGAATTTTTTCATTGTTAAGACCATTTTAACCTGACTTGTAGCAATAGAGTGGGCTCTAGCTCTGGAAACAGGCAAGAGGAAGAAAACTTTGACTCTTTGAGGATAACAGCTTAGTTTGTAATCCACGAAAGGTATGATTACATCTTTAAAAAGTTAAGGCAAGGAGGTGAGAAGTATGTAAAAGTATAGGAAATGTTAAGTAAAGACCAATTCAGGAAATTAAGCAGACACCATTTAGAGTTCAAGAAAGAAAGAATCAATGAGGGGAAGAGGTATCAAAGACATCATGTAGGAAGATTTCCACACGGAGAGGCTGGCATTTGAAAGAGACCAGCAAGCGTTGTGCAGAAGTATAACAAATGCCCACACTCATGACACATCGTCATGAAATTCACAGTGGGCCACATGTGGGAAAGCAGAGGCTCACTTTTGATTGTTTTTTAAACTATCAGCAAGATATTACTTTGATGAAAAGCATTAAATATTGAATAATGATAAAGGCTAAATTCTAGGCATTGCCGTTTCATGCTCAATATGTGGTGCCAATGAATTATAGTTATAGCTCAGTATTTATAGTTACACATCTCGAAAATGACATACATCTTAAAAATTGAGTATATTTACAAATAAAATCTCTATTTCATGTGCTTTTGATGTTTATATACTTTATTTTAAAATTTCAAGCAAATAAAAAAAGTAAATAAAAATGAATGCCACAGTCATGCTGCTTGACTTATATTTAGTCCTTGCCAAAAGCTGCCAAAATCATGCAACCACTGCATGAATATATGACTGTAGAAAAATGCATTAAAACCATTGAAAATATCACCTGCAGGACTAATAATATTCGCATAATTACCTGCTGTGGGATCTGTAACTGCTTGGCTGGTGATGCCAGATGGTGGTTCTTGAAGCTGGTAAGTGGCATTGGTGGATGGTGTCGTTGGGCTGGTGTTGCTGCTGGTCATATAATGTGCTGGATACGGTGAGCTGTTATAATACTGTGCGTACTGACCCTGGCCAAAACTGGGGTAAGATGGATAGTCCTACGAAATCAAATCACACAAGAATTGTCTGTCAAAATACTGCTGCTTATCTCTTACATATCAAAGTGTAACTGTATGTTTGGGTTTCTGAGGCTTTTCTGAATTCACACAGGAGGGCATATAAGTACACATTAACTAAAGAGCTCAGACTTGAAAACAAATTTTATGTAAGATTATATACATTCCTCTTATTTTTGCTCTTCTATGATGCAATACTAGGTAAAATTAAACCAATCTGAAAACCAAACAACTCACCACAAAAGACTGCTAAAGTGAATTTTAAAAGAAAACTGCTAAAAGCCTTAGGAAAACTCTCACTTATAATATAAACAGATCTTTATTTATATAAGAAAATCATGTTGTATTTAAAGATATTTTTCAGAAGTTAAACTGGCTTTTTAAATTACCTGCTGTGAACTATTAAATCCGGAGGAATTTGTGAGTGAATTATTTCCTGTATATAATCCTGATGATGTTGTAAAACTGCTACCTAAAACAGAATGAAAAGAAATATGGTTACATCAGGCTATGTGGAATAATATGGGTCCAGGAAAACAGCATTTAGATAAGGCAGAATTGGCATTTGGGTTTATCTTCAACACTAGAATCCGTTGTCATGTCCAAAATGTAGTTTTCTTAACATAGTTGATATTTTTACTACAAAATTAAAAAACAAAGAGGTTTCAATTTCCAAGGATGTTAGTAACTTATATAGACTAAGGACAAAATTATACATTTGTGTAAAAATATTAGACACTGAACTTTTCAATTTACAAAACACATCAAGATTTTTCATGTATTTATATTAAATTCACATAATGTAAAATGATGGGGGGAGATTAGATGATCTTTAAGGTTCTTGCAAGCTCAAAAACTATGATACTACTTCCAAGAATTTAAAATGCTTTCAGACTTGTATTATATGGTCATTAAAATGGCATACTGAAAAAGCCATTTCATTTCACAGAAGAATGAATGGCAGCACTTGATAAATTTGATACAACAAAGATGAAAGAGGAATATGATTAATGTTTTATCTATTACATGTGCTGTCAAGATAATGTTCTGTTGAATGTCCACATTGTTAAACAATGAATAGTAGGCACTGTGTAAGATATAACACGAGAGCAAAGCTGAGCTCTCTCTTTCACATGATTTACTCTTTTGTTATTAAGCTATGCAAAACAATAATATGTTACCATTGATAATCATATTGGCAAAGATTTTTTAAGAAGATCAGGGATTGGGAAATATATAAAAAATGGCATTCATACACTGCAAAATGGGAATTTACATAGGCACAATCTTTCTGTTTGGCTATTTGGCTTATGATTGAGAAATTCTGTATGCCATTTAACCCAGCAATTTTATGTCAGGCATTTACTCTAAGAAAAAAAAAATTATAGATTTATACAAAGAGATAGCAAAGATGTTCTTCAGTGTTGCTTCTAATAAAAAAAACCTAGGGAAGCAGCCCCAGGTCCTTAACAGGTATTATTCAGAAAATGGAATACTACGAAGCTGTTAAAACGGTGTTATAATGATGTTTAATGACATGAGAAAAATTTTCATATTATTTTGTGAAAGTAAAAACTAAAATAACAAAAAGTATTTTTGATGATCTCATTTAAAATATTTTTTAAAGCATAACAAATTTTCTAAAAGCACAGAATTCTTGGAAATGCTGTCTCTGAAGGATTTGATGTATGGTCACATAGCATTCATTAAGCCAATGTACATTTTTAAGTTTTCTACTCGGAACCTATGTTGCTTCTATAATTAGAAATAAAAGTCATTTTTTAAAAAGTTACAGTTTTATGGCAAATGAGTGGTAAAGGCCATAAATGTGTTGGCAGTTCAAGAAGGAATTTCTTCAACGTGAACTCACTATTCAGATGGCTTCAGGTATAAAATGTGGTAGTATATGCCAATTATTTACTTGCTACTGAACATTTAAGCATTGGCTTAAGAGTCAGAAAACAGTTTTCAGTTCATCATTTATGAGCTGTTTGGACTTTGGACAAGTCTCCTAGCCACTCTAAAACATAATTTCCTTATCTGCAAAAACTCTACTTTGCAGTGTTCCCAACAGATCAGATGAGGTAATGTTTTGGAAAGCATAATGGACACTCTACAATATCACATAAATGTTAGGCACATTATGGTTTATTGCAGCAAGCACTTCTAAAATTCTCTATTTATGTATCTTTTCCCTCTTTTTACTTTCCCAAATTAGATAAATATGACTTAATCTCTTTATATATCTAAAATTCAATTCCTATTTACTTATCAAGCATCTATCAACTTTAAAAGCTTGAGCCAAGAATTATTTTTATTAAGAAGGGAATCTGTTTCCTAAAATAGTGTCAAATTTAGTTATCACACAGACTCTATTTGAGGTTTCTTCATTTGCACATTTCACAGGAATATCAATTGTTCCAAGTTCCCAGAACACCTATCTTAGACAGGCAGAGAGCTCTCACAGTGCTGGTAGCCACCACAATTAGCCATCAATAGACAGACTTCACATATTAATGTTCATTTGCATGTGGTAATCACATACAAGGGAAACATGTATCCAATGCCAGGCTCATGGTGACAATTACATGGGGCCAAAAGGATGACTAAGACGTAGTCTCAGACCTCGCAGGGCTTATCAGACTATCAGTTTTGTTTTTTTTAAAACATTGTCTCTTATGGGCATGTGACTCACTCTTTATGTGCATATCAGTGAACAATTTATTATTGATATTATATATAAAGCAAACTTACACGGGATGAACATTTAAAAATGCCTTGTAAAAGAAATTTTAAATTACTTTTGGATAAAGGTGTGGATATCAATGCTTTTTTATAAAACTTTAGCTATTATATGCATTTAAGAGGAAAAATTACCTTGGGTTATGATCCGTTACTTTCATTTAAACTATACAATTTTAGGTTATGACTTGCTATTTTCATTTAAATGACACCTTTTTGAGCAATAAATACTGACCTCAATAATCCCTATCCACCAAGAAAATGAATAAGATATAGAAAATACATTTTTAAAATGGATGTTTTCATTCCATAAGTTATCCCCTGAAATGAAGTAGGAAAGACCATGGAGGCTATATTGGCACACACAGGCCACGAGGGTCTGACCAAGTAAATCACAGTTCGGTACTCCAAATGGCACCCAAGTGACTTTCCAGACTAAATGCTACTTCCAAGACTGTGCATTAGCTGGAATTCAACATAAGTTATACTCATTTGCTGGCTGACTGCAGGCTGAGATTCCATTCCATTTAGTATGCCGAAACAGGAGTTTAATGGCACCCCAGTGGCTTTGGAGACTTAATGCAACTTCCAAAAGGATCTTACTTTAGGGAGAGGTGTACATACTAGAGAATCAGTCTCAGGCAATACTAATTTTTCACCACCAGAATCAAGTTCGCAGGGCCACTCCACCTGCCTTCACATAGGACTTAGGCAAACAGAGCTGCTAACTCAGACCAGGCCACAGCAGGGGACTTCTGCAACAGCCTCCTCTACTGGTTTCTTTACCCATCTTTGGGTACTGTCCAGCCCATTTTCTGCATAGTCAGTAGACTCTCTAATGTGCATGACTGACCTTGTCACTCCCCTGCTTAAAAAAGTAACCTCTAATGGTTCCCTGTTGCCCTCAGGATAATATTCAAACTGCTTACTAGGGTTTATGTATTAGGCCTTAGCTGGTCTAAACCCAGTTTATCTTTAGAACTTCTTTGGTCTTTTCCCAGCAACTGTGACTCCAATGTACCCAGGCATACATTCTAGCCTAATCCTAGTAAACCAACATGCAGGCTTTCTTTTTTTTTTTTTTTTTTTTGAGACGGAGTCTTGCTGTGTCGCCCAGGCTGGAGTCCAGTGGCCGGATCTCAGCTCACTGCAAGCTCTGCCTCCCGGGTTTACGCCATTCTCCTGCCTCAGCCTCCCGAGTAGCTGGGACTACAGGCTCCTGCCACCTCGCCTGGCTAGTTTTTTGTATTTTTTAGTAGAGACGGGGTTTCACCGTGTTAGCCAGGATGGTCTCGATCTCCTGACCTCGTGATCCGCCCGTCTCGGCCTCCCAAAGTGCTGGGATTACAGGCTTGAGCCACCGCGCCCGGCCTACATGCAGGCTTTCTAATGTTACTCCTTACAGCTCCTACTTCCTGCTTTCAAATCCAGGTTAACTTCGACTGCACTTCACAATTCAGCAGAATTTGAAACCCCCTTTCTCAGAAAAGCCTCCCTGAATCCCCATTCTCTTCTTTTTCCCTCTAAACCTGGGTTGCTGAATCAATCCATCTATCATCTGTCCATCTCCATGATATATGTATCAATCTCTCTGATGTACCTACATTTGAGTGATATATATATATAAATACACACATGACTTACTAATCAGTATTTTAAGCCAAGTACTAATTGACCTGTAAACTAACAAATACTAATTATATGTAAACTAACTAGTCCTTCGCCTATAAAACAGGATAACAACAAAAAACATTGACATTCCTATAAAAAAATTGGATATTTACACCTAACCCATACAAATATCCCCAGAATGCAAAATATAATAACCATACTAGAGGTGTACTTACTAGAGAATCAGGCTCAGCCAATATTAATTTTTCACCACCAGAATCAAGTTCCTAGGGCCGCTCCACTTGCCTTCACATAGGACTTAGGGTCTGACCAAGTAAATCACAGTTCGGTACTCCAAATGGCACCCAAGTGACTTTCCAGACTAAATGCTACTTCCAAGACTGGAACATACAAATATCCCCAGAGTGCAAAATATAATAACAATAAAACAGAAAATACCCACTGAGTACTCTGTATGTTAGGAAGTAGGCTCACCCGCATATGATTCATCTATACTACACAACTTGGTACTACAGGGTCTATGATCATTCCCATTTTGCAGATAAGGAAACAGAGGATCAGGTTACAGTAACACAGCTTCCAAGGAATGAAGGTTGAAACACAAACACAGATCTGTCTGGTTTTAAGGTCTATACAATGCTCTCTTGCCTCCTCTTGCTCGAGTTTATATTGTATAATGGGAAGTTCTGAAATACACTAGTTTTCCCAGGCATTATTTTATAAAATAATTATATTAATTTATATTTATTATAGTTTATAATCACAGGGATTATTTTATAATTACATTAAAAAGTGTTTGAAGCAAAAGAGAAGTGACAAAAACAAATAATAACACTTAAAAAATTTTGAGTGCTTACATTGAGCCAGGACCAAATAAGGCATTTTGCCTATTAGAGCTCACTGATTCCTCACAACCACCCCAGGAGGTAGATGCTGTTACATCCCATGTTACAGATGAAGAAACTGCCTGCGGTAATAAGCAAGTGTAGCAGAGCTGGGATTCAGTCCCAGCCACCTGGCTCCAGAGCTGAAGCTCTTAATCTCTATAGTAAATTGCATCTCAGAATGGCAAGGTTTTTGTCTGTGAGTTATTTCCCTTTTTTTTTTTATGACCATTTCCAAAATATGCCTGACAAATTGCCTCAGAGTCATTAGCAAGTGCTTGTTCTACCGAGGCAAATACCTGGGCCTCCCTTCAAACACAGAAATCAGTCTCACTGAGGCAGAAGGACTAGGGTATGATCTGAAAATCCATGTGTTTACCAAACACCTGTAAGTGTCTGATTTTTAGTACCAATTCAGTAGGTGTTTCAGTAATTGTTTCAAAAATACGTAACCAGTATAACCTTTCTTCGTACACTAAGAAAGTAATCATGCTCTTCAAGCATTCAGAGCCTATCTGTGTGGGGTATTTCTGGTTCTTGAGCTGAGCTAAAGATCATCTGGAATAAGGGGTTCCACTTTGATAGCTAATTCAATAGAGACTTCAGTGCCAACACTACCAGACGGATTTCACTGAAGTTTAGAACATCACAAAGCAAAGGCAAAATAGCAATGCTCATGCTCCCCAGAAAGCTTCAGTGTATGGGCTGCTAGACTCGCATACAGGCCTAGCAAAAGAGGCACATTTGTGTAGAAGGCTGTCATACACCAGGCTTGAACCTGGATGCTAGAGAGAGACAGGACAAGACATGATCAGAACAAAACAGACTTTCTTCCCTTAAGATCAATCCGTTGAGAGTTTCTGTTGGATTTACAAGGGTCTTCACTTACAACTTTCAGTCACAGAATTATTTGTAAAGTTTGGGATTCTTTAATCAAAATAATATAGAAGTATTTTCTTTTCTAGAAACAAATGACTTTACTTAAAAGACACCTCCAGATAAATAAAATAGAGCAGCTACATCCTATGATGAAAGGTTTTACATCACATTATATCGTGAAAATTCCTCAAAGTAGAAAGAATTCCCATTATGACCCATTATTTCTCAATCAATAAGTTTGGCAGAGATTGCTTCATGTGAAGCTTCAATAATTCTCGGTAAGAGTTTGGGGTGGGAGTGGGGATACCTTCTTACTCATTGGTTAAAAGGAAAAACTTACCTAGTTAAATAACTATTGGCCAATATGGTGAAACCCTGTCTCTACTAAAAATACAAAAAGTAGCCGGATGTGTAATCTCAGCTACTTGGGAGGCCGAGGCAGGAGAATCGCTTGAACCCAGGAGGCTGAAGTTTCAGTGAGCTGAGATCATGCCATTGCGCTCCAGCCTGGGTGACAAGAGCGAAACTCTATCTCAAAAATAAATAAATAATAAAAAGATTGTGAACAATCATAGCCATGGTTATTTTTTTTTTTGACATGGAGGGGAGACACTCATTTCCACAACAGGAAACTGGAAAATGTTTCCCTTCACAACATCTCTTAAGATACAGCATTATTTGTCCTTCCACTGCTCTTTTTTAAAGTTGATTATTTGTATATTCCAAGTGGGAAGATAATTTATCTCTAATCACAAAACACACACACACACACACACACACACAGTTTTTCAAGTTAGTTTCACCAACAGCATCTACTGGCATTCTTTACAGGTACAACTCTAGAGGTTGTTGTGATCCAAAAGAAGTAGGCATCATCAATCTATCCCTTGAAGAAAGTTAGAAAATCCCACACACTCATGAAGATGACGCAAAGAACATCAGCTTGCATCACCCACTCAGGTGTCACAGCTCTCACTGCGTTACTTACTTAGGTGCCACAGCCCTGCTAGGGAGGTGCTCAGCAAAATGACATGAAGACACCTGCCTGGTTAGACTGGTAAGGAAAGCACATGCTTCCCCAAAAAGGGAAGAAGTGTACTCACTCCTGGCATAGGGGGAGAATAAACTCTCCAAAGAAGATGAGAGAATAGAAAGGTTATGGGAAGTTGGGTGAGAAGTGTGGCTGATCGTGGTTGATGGAAGTTTCTTGATCATTTAAGAAAAACAGCTCAGGAAAAGAAATGGCATTCTTTAATGGCAAAATGCAAGAATCTGAATATCCAACAAAATCATTAGTATACTGAGACCAAAGAAATGTTACGATTCTGAATTGCTGGGGGTGGGAGAAAAGCTAGAGAACCGTTACAAATGCAAGGACACAAATGTTTATCTGGGCCTGTAGATGCCACTTGGGGTCTGGGATGGGGGTGCTCAGGAGAAGAATATTCTAACCAGACTGTTGCCTACAGCTCCCCATGCACAGCTCACCATGGTACTTTAGGATGCAATCACTGTTATATCGGAAACTCACCTCGCTCAGTCTTGCTCCTCTTACTTAATGCTTCCCTCCCTCACTCCACATTTTCCATCCTTCAAGCCCTCACCCAAGTCTCACCTGTTCAATAAGCTTCCCCTGACTGTTACTCTTTGTACGGAGTTTATCTTCTGGAAACCTGATCTCACTATTAATTGATGCCATGTAATTGACCTCTTCGTTAGACCGGTACTAAGCAAGTCCCCCTTAGTCTTGTTTTCATTGTGACCATAAGTTCCTTAAGCTCATTTGCTATATTTATCCTGTCTGCCTCACATAGAGATGGATAAACCGTGTCTGACTCATGCCTTTGAAGGGCTTCATCTAGGCTCGAGTGGGAGCCAGAACTGAACCGTTGCTTAAGAATTTCAATTCAGGTGGGAAGTGACTAAAGGATTTGGTAAGAACACGATTGTCATAAAGTATTAGGTATGGGGACAGCTGAGGACCTTTCCATAGATTTTTGTTGGTGGGGAGGGGGACAGTTTGGAAGAATGACTTTAAGGCTCACAAAAGATTTTAAGAGAGAAAAGAAGGTCTCTCAACTTTATTTTTTCATCAGTTTAAAAAAAGTGAGTAGGGAAAGAAAAAATAAATAATAATAGAGCTTATTTCTCAGACTTTATACGGAGGACTCTGATTTTTAACAGATTTTATCTGAACACTTTGCTAGGGTTATTTATTTTTTAGAGACAGTGTCTCACTTTGTCACCCAGGCTGGAGTGCAGTGGCACAATCTTGGCTCACCGCAACCTCCACCTCTCAGGTTCAAGCGATTCTCGTGCCTCAGCATCCTGAGTAGCTGGGATTACAGGTGTGTCCTATCACATTCGGCTGACTGGTTTCTTTCAAGCTACATGATGTATAAAGGATTATCTTAGAAATCAGATTATAATCACTTTAGATTTAAATTATATAAAGAAAGTTAAATTCTGGACCTGTAAGCACCTTCTGAAAGGAGTCAAAATAGTTTTGAATCCCCAGTAAATAGTCCAGCAGACTTTAAATCAAATAAAATTTTAAGTTGATTAAGTATCCATGGATTTTTACCTCATAAAATCTCACTTATTTGAGCTATGAATACCACCGGACCCCAGAGATGGTACAAGGACTTCACATCCACATACCATCGGGGCATGCCGACAGGATGTTAACCTTGTTAGTCCAGCTGTTAGGATCCTAACAGAACACTGACCCATGGTCCAGATCCTGCCCTCCTAAGAGGCTATTCACTCTCATAGCTCAGAGATTGGCATATCACAGGTATATTAATGAAAACAAGTCTTGCTTGCATAAGAAAAACTTCAAATTCAGAATGCAGTAACATCCTATGGCTTTAGAGTACATTTAGAGTTCAAACTTTCCACATCCATTTTCTGAGGTTATTTTCAACATCATCATGTGAGGTGGCTGAGGGAGGGTCCTCATCTTCATTCAAGAAGTAGAGGATGCATAAGGTGACCATTATCTCTGGTGCCAGGTTACTGTTTTCTAATCTGTCATGCCAAATCTACCTTTTAGATTTCCCGAATCGGTAATGTTGAAAGCAAATTGGTATTAAGTGGTATTAATTTTTGGCTACACAAAAATCATAGACACACTAAGGGCAGAAATAATCATACCTAAGAAATTTAACAAATACATTTGGAATCAAATGATCCCATTTTTAAAGGACCTCTTCATTGTAACTGTTTTAGGATAGTAAATTTAAAAGTAAACTAAATAAAGTGTCCCAGGGACAGTGTGTCATAAAGATTTTGCTTTGCTTTCTTCTTGTCAGTGTTGGGTTCCTACAGAGAAAGAGTGGTGGCCCTGTCAACCATAACAAACAAGAAACAGTCTTGCTTGAAGATCCTGTATGGGACATGCAGTTCTGTAAATGCTAAGCAATTTTAGTTTTAAAACAAATCCATCCCTCAAAACTTCTCTTAATACATCTTCACTACCTCTTCGTAGTTAAGAGCACACCCTGTATCTATTTAAACGTTACTTAAAATATTAAATCAAAGTTTTGTGTATGATTTAACCTGGATAATACTGCCCAGCTATAACTTCAAAAAGCTTTTTTTTTTTTCCAAGAAAAAAAAAAAAGGAGTAACAAGTAGGTCAAAGGTCTACTTCAGAGAGAACAAGGACTCACATTAAAAACCAGAATCCCAGCCAACATAAGAATGCTGGAACCTGCTGGGGCCTGTCTGTACTTGCCATGTTTTAGAGCATTTTCTAGCACTTACTGGGCAAGCAGGATGCTGTTTGTCCCTCGTGTATTTTCACAGAAGTCCATTTGCTTTCCATCTCTGGCCTCTTTGCCATGGGCTATGTCCATCATCAAGCGCGATCTATGTGGGAGAAGTTAGTGCAGCTCCCTGGGGAAAAGCTTTCGAAGGCCAGATGGGCTATTTAAAATCAGGATTTTTTCCCCTTCCTTAGAAGATAGATTTTAAATGACCAAGTTTTCCTTTATCCCAGTAATAGTTTTTATTTCCAAATAGAACTTTTAACACAGGTTATAAAGACTGCAAAGCCTTTACATTTACCTGTCTTGATATATTTCTATACATTTTAACTAAAAACAACTCATGAAGAAAACAATACTGGTATGGGTCACTAATTATTGCTGTGCCTAGATTTCCAGACACTTTTATCCAATGTTTAACACCTGAAATATACAAGATGCCAAAAGAAGTGAAACAAAGTATTACTTATAAAATCAATTTAAGAAAAAAAAAATCTAGAACATAAAATGCCAAGAACTAAAAAATAAATATGAGAAGAGTGGCAAAGAAGCTAAGGGGCAATTTGGCACATCAGTGCAAGCTTCAAAAGCTATTCTTCACTTTCACTTTATGCCAGAAAGTGCAAATCTCAAACGCTTTATCACAGATTAATTGTTTAAGTTTAATGTATATTTTCCTAAAACCACTATCTTTTAAAGTAAAACTACATTTTCTATAGATAATAAAAAAATTTTAAAGTATAACAGCACATTTAGTTAAGCAATTTTTAGATTCTAAATGACTAATAAACTGAAATGGTTCAGGCATACATTTGAAAAGCTACAGAGAGGCAGATCAAAGGAAACAAGGGTGATGTTACCAGATCATTCCCACTTCATAATGAGGCAGGGATGCATGAGGTGTGATGGTGGTAGAGCTGTGTCTCTTCCACGTACCCTTTAACAAACCTTTGCTTGATTTATTGTCTTTCCTTACTAGTTTGAACCCCAATCTCTTTAGCAGAACAAACAACATTATATACCAAGAGGGTGTGAGAATTTGTGTTATTTTCTTCTCTACGTGAGAGCAATAAAGCCTAAAGGAAAATAAACAAAGCAGGGTTTCCAGGGCCCTCTGGGTTTAATACATGTACATCTGTGCAGACCCTTCGATCTATCATGGCAGATCTTGACACCTTCCCTGGTGTAGGATGATGGGAGTGTCCTATACCATTATTGATATTCTAGGACAATAAAACACTCAGAAAGGCATTCTATACCACCATCGTGATGATTCTGTGATGTCTCCAACCAGCTCTATCTATGAGTATTAACACAAGGAAAGATGGCATTAAACATACAATGACAATAAATTAACTGAAATGTCTTATTTATGTTTTATATATTTTTAAGTTCAGAGGTGCATTGCAGGTTTGTTATGTAAATTTGTGTCATGGAGGTTTGGTGTACAGATTATTTCATCACCCAGGTATTAAGCCATATTAGTTATTTTTCCTGATCCCCTCTTTCTTCCCACCCTTCACTCTCTGACAGGTCCCAGTGTGTGCTGTTCCCCTCCATATGTCCATACGTTCTCATTATTTAGCTCCCACTTATAGGTGAGAATATACAGTATCTGGTTTTCTGTTCCTGTGTCAGTTTGCTAAGGATAATGGCCTCCAGCTCCATCCATATTCCTGCAAAGGACATGACCTCATTCTTTTTTTATAGTTGCATAGTTTTCCATGGTGTATATGCACCACATTTTCTTTATCCAGTTTACCACTGATGGGCATTTAGGTTGATTCCATGTCTTTGTCTTTGCTCTTGTAAATGGTGAATTAACTGAATTTTTATTATGCTACATTCCAAATCCATTTCCCCAAATGAAGAAAATCAGAGTTTTTTATGAACCTTAATTTCTAACATTCATTGTGACATAGACCTCCCCACTTCTAACAAACATTTGTATATTTTAGACATAATACTAGATACTGGAGATTAAAATATGACTAAAGATGTTCATTACCTTTAATAGTCTAGAATCACTAGAACTAAGCTATTATGGAAAGCTGGGTTTTCCACAGAGCTGAGGCTTAACCAGTTAAGTAACAACTTAATTTTAATGGTTTTGTTTTGTAGGTGTGTGAAAATCTTCTGCAAGTGAACTCTACACTTTCTTACCTCAGTCAAATTGCTAAACAAAATTTTATTTTCCTCATATGATTGGGTACCACCATTATAAAGATAGTTCAATGTTTTCTGTATTAGATGGAACCATAAATCTATATTGTATGTGGAGTTAAATGGATGGTGACGATAGGTGCAGACCTTGCATTTTTAAAGATTTGATTTCAAGTTAGTTGTTTCTTTTACATAAAAGGAGAATAAAGGTTATTTGTGACACACTGGGGAGATATTCTGTGAAAGCAATCAGAAGCCAAAGTTGCTTCTGCTAAGCAGTTTTCTTACCTTTCATGCATGCGTGCACACACACACAAACTCACACACAACACCCAGTTTCACTCTTGTGGCCAGTGCCCTTTGATTGGTAAGCAGCAGTAAAAACATATTTTTTGCAGAACTGACCCAAGGGTCTCCAGGCACACTCTGTCCATCCACACCCACCCATTCAGCTAACTCATCTGCATCAGCTTTGTCAATGGTGTGTGAAGAAAAACCTCCTCAGACCATTCCAAAACTTCTTCCAGAAACACCAAAGCTAACACTGCGGAACAGGAAAACGTCAAAAATGAATAAGCAAAGATTTCACCTCCTCAGGTTGAACCCTACAATTGTTTATGAGGAAGAACACTTTGTCTTTCTCAGCTGAACTTAAGTTTCTAATTTTTTAGTGGTGCACAAAAGAAAAATTAAAGCAGGAATAGAATTTACAGTGATCTTGCGGCAAAGGTGAAAACAATCAGATTTCCCAATCACTGAGGTTTTATTTCATGGAATTTTAGTGTTAGAGCATGCATGACGAATTAGTTTAAAATGGCATGTGTCAGATTCACAGAAGGCTGCTTGGCAGGACAGAAGCATTGAAAGTTGGAGCTGAAAGGGTGATTCCAGAAGGATCACTTGGAGCAAATGAGGGCACCAAGTAAGGCTGGCCCAGTTCACAAGGCTTGACAGTGGCAAAATGGCCATAAATTGCCAAATCTGCCCTTTAAAGGCTGTCCAAGTGTTAAGCACTGACAGTGCTCAGAAATGAGTTTTCTAAGAAGTTTTTTTTAGAGCTTCATGAGTTGGTGTTTGACTAGTTATATAACTAAGTATGTAATGCAATGGTTTAGTTCTAACGATCAAGCCTGCCCTTCAGAAAATTTAAAGACCAAGCAACTACATTTTGGCTTTTTGTAGTTTTCTTTAAAAGCTACTCCTGCAAACTCTGTAATTTAGGTGTATGTACAACCACAAGGTTTGACAGTTCTAAGTCATTCTCCGTTTTGAATAACCATTCTTGATTAACTGTTGATATTATACAAACTAAATTACTAATTTTATGCATTCTTTAGCATTTTCAGGTTCTCATTCATTCATTCATTTTTTGGAAACAGAGTCTCACTCCGTTGCCCAGGCTGGAGTGCAGTGGCACGATCTTGTCTCACTGAACCTCACGGTCCCAAGATTCTCTTACCTCAGCCTCCAGAGTGGCTGGGATTACAGGCACGTGACATTATACCTGGCTAATTTTTGTACTTTTAGTAGAGACGGGGTTTCGCCATGTTGGCCAGGCTAGTCTCAAACTCCTGACTTCGGGTGATCTGCCCACCTCGGCCTCCCAAAGTGCCACAGGTTTTTTTTGTTTGTTTGTTTTTGTTTTTTTTTGAGACAGCCTCACTTTGTTGCCCAGGCTAGAGTGCAGTGGCGCAATCTCGGCTCACTGCAAGCTCTGCCTCCCAGGTTCACGCCATTCTCCTGCCTCAGCCTCCCAAGTAGCTGGTACTACAGGCGCCCACCACCACGCCTGGCTAATTTTTTGTATTCTTAGTAGAGACGAGGTTTCGCCATGTTAGGGAGGATGGTCTTGATTTCCAGACCTCGTGATCCACCTGCCTTAGTCTCCCAAAGTGCTGGGATTACAGGCATGGGCCACCGCGCCCAGCCAGTTTCTTATCTTTTTAAAGTCACTGTTCAGATTTATGTAATGATTAAATAAGATGTCACAAGGGAAATAACTAGGTTGCTCCTTGGCATATAAAAAGTAAACAATAAATGTCAATTGTTATTTTATTTTGTTGTATGGGCACCAGTGTTTTCCATCTCTACATAGCACAGCTTATCACCTTCCCATCTTCTTTCCTAATTTTCTGAACTAAACAATTTGATGCTTCAGTGACTGTTGGAGACCTCTTTCTCCACACATTCTTAGCAGTCAAAGCAGAGATGTGACTGCAGGACCTCTCATGACCAAGAAGGACTTGGTTGATGACTGACTCTCTCCCACCCCTGCAGAGCTGAGTTTATTTTTTGCCAGTGACTCTTCCTTGCTTCCTCACTCTCACTTTCCAAGACCCCATTCACCACTGTCGCCATACAGCTTTTCCTCTCTTCTGATTTTCTTCTTCATTTTGTTTCTCCCCCACTTTTTTGGGGATCATGTACAAAAAGCTTGACCTTTATTGATAGTAAGTTTCCTTCCATGCCAGCGTATTAATTACATCTGGTTCCTTTTTTGCTATGCTTATTTGGTTATTGGTTTCTTAAAGTTCTCTTTCATGGCTAAAATATATTGTGTTATATATGTTATTATACATATTAAAATTTTAATTATATTTCGTGTGTTGTGGGGGGAAGAGAAGCAGCATTTAGGTAATGCTACCTAATCTGGAACTACTCCAGAAAGCTGGACCATAATAATAATAATGAAAATAATAGTAACCAATCACCACTGCAATGAGAGCAGTAAAATTGACAACAATCATTTGAGTTCTTACTCTGTACCATAGGTTGGTCAGAGTGATTTACAATCTCAATGACATCTCACAACACTATTGTGGGAGATCTCACGCCCATATTCCAGATAAGGAAACAGATGTGAAGGAGTCAAGTCGCATGCTGAAGGCCCACAGAAAGCAAAGGCAGAACTGCTAACAGCCAGTCTTACTCCAGAACCCATACTGCTAACCAGGGAGCCAGATTTCACTATACCTTTACTCCAGTCTTTCTAAGTTTGATAGAACCAAAGAGGTGATCATCATAAATTTTATTTAATCAGCAAAACACTTAAAGGAAGCATACACGTCACACTTCAGTTTTTGGGGCTACTAGAATATTTCCCCCGGCTACTAGAATAATTCTTCTATCATTGTAAAATTCTGATATTAAATTCAAACAGCTAAATCTCTGAATAACTAGTCATCATACCTTATATTTTAAAAGTTGAAAAGATTTCCCGGAAATAAAGCTAGGCAAAAATATCTCCCATGTTGCCAAAATATATTCTCATCCAGGATTCAAATACATTTTAATAGCTATAAGATGAAATTGATATAAGCAAAAAAAAATCACTGCTATTCATTAAGGATTAAAAGAACTGAGGGAATTTTGAAAATAATTTTAGACGTTGTAGAAATTATTATACTAAAAAACATGTATTGAAAAGACACTCAAAGGTCAACAGACTCCCACAACTAGGTGGCCAAAATCATTGAATAATGGTGAAGCAGTATTCATACTGCATTTAATATTTAAGAACTACATATTAATCACAATTAAGTACCCAAATCTGTCCATATACATTCTGTAGCTAATTATATAGCATTATCCATCATCATTTTGGCAAGTTAATTTTCAAATTAATATATATTATCATCTGGCTTAATATGTGGAAGTCATATTACAGGTTGAATATCCCTTATCTGAAATGCTTGGGAGCAGAAATGTTTTGGATTTTGAATTTTTTCAAATTTTGGAATATTTGCATTATATACTGGTTGAGCATTCCTACCCCAAAAATCTGAAATCCAAAATGATCCTATAAGCATTTTCTTTGAGCATCATGTGAGTGCTCAAAAAGTTTTAAATTTTGAATCATTTTCAATTTCAGATTTTTCGATTAGGAATATTCAACCTATATATCCGATTGTCTAAAACTGAATAAAATATCATTATAAAAATAGTCATGTGAAATAATGCCTCAGTCATGGGAAATGGGTCCTAATGTCCCACTAGAAAGGCCATTCAACTAAGGGATGTACAAAAACACACAAAAGGTTTTAATGCAATATCCAGTAAGCCCAGATGATAATAAATCTGTGGATAGAAAAGCAATGCCTTATTTGGTGCTATCCATGTCCTTATTTCTTTTAAAAAATAGTTTTATTTTCTTCCAAATTCATTTCCTTTTCTACTCATTCATTTCCCCTTTTTTATGTACTATACTCTAATGGCTGGTTTTGAATTGTTTCTGCTGCATAAGTTTTGATCTGGGGGAGGAGCAAGATAAAAGTAACTCTCAAGCACAACATTTCTCAAACTATCTGAGGTCCAGGATCGGTTTTTTCCTCCAGTCCTCCACAGACTGATAACTGAGCAAAACGCAAAGTAATGTACTTCTAAAAGAAAAAAAAAAAAATTCTCTAAAAAAAGAGAGAGTACAAGTCTCATTTTTAAAAAAAGCATTTGATTCAATAAACATAAAACTTATTATTGACTGACTATGAAAGTTTCTAGATGCGAACTCTCAGTTTCTGTACTTAGCTTTTGGTGGACAGGTAATGGCAAGGCTGTGGACGGGCACAGGCCCAGAACCATACATTCTGTAGCTCTGCTCTGGGCAGGGCACTTCACTTGCCTCTTTCCCACTTTTAGGATCCACTTCTCCTCAAGGAGACCTGGATACCACAGGCACCCTGGTAGACCCTGGGACCCCTCCAGCACTCTTTATTTTCCTGATATCTCCTGGAGGAATCTGCAATTGTATAATTTAGTTGGTTGCTTGTCTACTGTCTCTCTCTTTGGCAAGAATGAAAGCTCTGTGTGCAAACAGACCTTGTCTGCCTTATGATCCATTTCTTTACTAGAGCCCAGGACTGTTAAATTCATTAATAAAGTCTTTCCATCACTTTTTGTTCTTTATATTCCTTTACTCAATTGATATTCAGCATGTGTAGAACAGTTCTTTTCCAAGGCTGCATAAAAGTTTTGGAATCAGGCACATAAATAATATCCTTCTACCAATAAATGCTATCTGTTATAAAACAGTTTTTATTTTGTAATCACTGAATATGTCAAAAGTTTATAGTTCAGGCCTTTTGAATCAAATGCAAAATCAAATATGAAAAGCTTAATGGATCTTGTCCCCTAAAATTGTAGTTTGCTATACAGGAAAATAGACTCTTAAAAATGATAAATTGAAATATATATATATATATACACACACACACACACACATATATATATATCATTCTTAAGGAAACATATTAATAAAACATTTAAAAAGGCTGAGATCTTTAATGTGAAAAATAATAAAATAAAGATGACTGCCACTGAAGAGAAGAAAGAATGTTTTATGTTTTTTCTAAATGTGTATAAAACTAAATCTTGTACCTACCAAAATGACACTTTTTTCAAAGAAAGGTATTATCAAATGTGTACATTTGGACACACAGCACTTCCTTGTGTAAATGTATAGGAAATCCTTAAAGGAGCATAAAACAATTTATGTAGAAATTCTATACTTAAACTTATTCGAAGGAAATAATCAAAGGAAATAATTAAAGGACATAATTAAGACATGCATAGCGTTGCTCTAAATGTCAAATAATAGGGAATTAGTTAAATAAGACATACCTATTTAATTCCATGTAGCCATTAAAAGGATACCACAGAACAGAACTTATTGATGTGAAAAGATGATTAAAATGTACTTGTTACTAAAAACAGCAGGTTGCAATACTGTGTTATATAATAATGGGCCCATACTGTATATATAGATAAACATAAAATGATAGTAATAAATGTATGAGACATAGACTATACTTTTGCTTCTCTGTATTTTATAATTTGTCTGCAATAAACAAATATTATTAATGCAATGGAGAATAAGATAAAATATATAAAAACATCAACAACTATAAAAAGAACCCCTTCAATCAAAAAGAGATAATCAGGGATTTGATTCAACTATGGCTTGGTACTATTAGGAGGCCGAATATGATTCATTGAACTGAACTGTAGTAAAGACAAGATATTAGGAAAATGTTTAAATTACGTGAGAACTATTCTCAAGCACTTTAAAGATCTATTTGCAAGATAACAAATGTGCTACTTTTAAGTAATGTCTATGCATTCTTGAGACCAGCTTTGACAATGACAGTTGTCATTCCATTTGACTTGTACTTACATTATGTCTTGCCTATAGTTTCAAAAACAGAACCCAGGGACTGATTCTTACAAGCATTTTCTTAAAGATTCACTGGGTGTCTGTAAATCTGATCAACTTGTCTTTGGGAGATTATTATTCAACACTTATCACATACTTTATTTCTAGAGCTATGAGTGTCACTTCCCAAGCCTCACTTCATAATGAAAATAAAGACAACAGCCCTTTGGAAAAGTTGGATGGTAATATCAAGTGAGTAAGTTTTTAGTATATACCGTATCACAACCTCCTACATGGCTGACTTTTGACTTTTTTATTTCTTTTATAACTGACAGAAGACACAAAGGCAAAAATGTCAACTTCATAAAAAACTTAGTGCTTTTTGGAAAGAATCTTGGAGATCATTCAGTCTAACCCCCTGATGTTACAAATACGGAAATTTAGGCCTAGAAAATAGGTTAGTGACGAACTAAACTAGAAGCAGGTGTCCTGCCTCTAAGCCCAATCCAGTTGCCATCCTGATTTACTACTTACATGGAACATCAGATTCCACTTTAGAAGTTAACTATCAACCTATAGGGTTAAGGAAAATAGCAATGTGTGTATACAGACCTTGCATCTGGTAGCTGTATGGTGCCTGTCCAGGTTGAGGGGTACTGAAGCTTGTGCCATAGCTGAGAAATCCTGTCTGTCCAGGCGACTGAGACTGTGACAATCCACCTTCAGTCTTGATGCCTGCCCACAATGCACCTAAATCAGTTAGTGATAGCTTATCTATCTGTCCATTTTCAAAAGCTGGCAAATATACAAAAACATACACTTCCACAACCGTTTAACTACAAATGCTTCCCCAATCTTATCTCAAAAATAAAGGGTATATATGCATACAATGAAATACCATAAAGTACAACTTCAATTTTTTAAATCCAGGATTACAGATTTGAATGTCTATTCACATTATTCTCTCGTTTTACTGCACTTTAACACACATCCCTTCTATAAAATGTAACTCCTGTGATATATTTTCATACTTCATTTTGTTGTTTTAATGTAAGAGTTGAAGATCATCTCCTTCACAGTCAAGAAACAGCCATAATTAAATTTTAGCTAAATGATCCCAAAGTTGCTATATTGACTAGTGTCAAAATTAAAATCCTTTATATATATGATTTATACAATCATATATATGATAATCATATATATATGATTAATTAGATACTATACAGTCACAGTATTTTTCCCTCCTTTACTCTTTCTACTACAAAGCTGATTTCAGTACCAACTCATTTTGAAGTCCAAAGACGCAATACTGGGCACAGAGCTAAACAACATGGTAGAAAGGCTTTTCCTGAATATCTAGGTCCTATCAGAAAATAAGCACAAAGGAAGCAGAATACTAATGAGCTGAATCTTATAAAACAGCAGTGATTTATAAACAAGTGAGGTCGACCAGCAGTTTCCTTTTGTCCCTTTTAGTGTGAAATATTTGTCTATAATTGTTTTCAATGTAGTCTAAAGTACCTTTGTTTTTATTATATGATAATATAAAAATGATGTATTTGTGGCCCCCAAATACTTCCCCAAACACCAGACTAACAACGTAATTTTGGAACTTGGAATTGGCAGCACTGAGGTATGGGGCTAAGCTCTGTCTTTAATTAATTACAATTAGAGACAGTCATGCATGTTAACAACTCTCCTTCATTCTCATAGAGGGAGGGGAGGAAAATTTCTGCCAAGGGAATTCACATTTTTAAATAATTTTGCTTTGTACTTAAAAAATGATATCTTTAGGATCTAGAATACACAGTAGTCTTACTGTTTATTTCCATTTTAGGGGAATCTCATCAGCAGAGTGCAGCTAGGTAATTGCTTTAAGGCAGTGGGAGAATCTGACTCTTGGCTGAGAGTGCCTACTTTAATTCCTGCAGTATCTCTAAATAACTTCATAATGACCTTAACATTTAAGTCTTAACACAACCTTAACATTTTAAAAATGTGATTTTTCCCTGTAGAGGTAATCCCAAACCAATGAATAACCCATACATAGAAATGGTCCCTGGCAATACACCTGCCCCAGACAGGTGGCATGATGGCTTTAGAAAATCCCTTTCTTTCCATGTTGTCACCCCTAGGGATTTTCCACCTCTTGCTGCATTTGAGACTATACTGATGTGCTTCCAGCCTTCACCTAGACCAATTAAATGTCAATAATTCATGTCTTTTTTTTTTTTTTTTTTTTTTTGAGACAGAGTCTTGCTCTGTCACCCAGACTGGAGTACAGTGGTGTGATCTCTGCTCACTGCAAGCTCCGCCTCCCAGGTTCACGCCATTCTCCTGCCTCAGCCTCCCGAGTAGCTGGGACTACCAGCACCCGCCACCACACCCGGCCAATTTTTTGTATTTTTAGTAGTGATGGGGTTTCACCATGTTAGCCAGGATGGTCTCGATCTCCTGACCTTGTGATCTGCCCACCTCGGCCTCCCAAAGTCCTGGAATTACAGGTTTGAGCCATTGTGCCCAGCCTAATTCATGTATTTTGATTCTGTTTTTAGCTTATTGGTTCCAGATGGGGATCTTTGTGATAAGAACATGTAAGGAAAGGCAGAAAGAGCTAGAAAGCACCCATAGCCACGCCTATCTCTGTGACTTCTACCTACAAGGTGGCAAACTCATTTCACTGGCAGACTCTAAGCAGATCCAGCAAAAAACAGAATGAATTTGTGTTTCCCCATTGATCTGTCATTCTCATGATAAAAAGATATGCCAATCTCTTCTTACAGGGTCTCAATAGAAAGTCGAGAGCGCAAGTCCTTGGAGAAAGTTTTGTAAGACCATCTGAGCCTTGACTATCAGCAGTTAAAACCCAAGCTATGTGCTCTTCTTTCATGAAAGAGCAAAGGGGAGAAGGAGGCCATATTTTTCAATGCACTGGCCCCAAAAACAGAACTTTTGGATCAGAAGTACTCAGGGTATCTCCTTGTACTTAAGTTCCCAAAAGAGAAGACAGGGGGTTATTAGGAAAATGCTAAGAACTGAAAATTATTCCCTGGGAATTTATAACCACGGAAAACTCTGGAATCAAAGCCCTTCACCACACTGAGCCTCACTCTCTCCCCTCTCCCCTATCCCCACCTATCCCATTACAATCCCCATCCTCACTCTGCTAGTTCTGATTCTGTTCCCAGACCTTTTGCTCATCTCACAATCTTTGAATAGCTATTTCAGACAAGGGCATTCATTAATGGTTTAGAACTGGAAGAACCCCTAACCCAGAGCTCAGAAATTGGCAAAGGGAGATGTCCAGGTCCCACTATGACTGAATGGGGAGGAGAAGGAAGAAGAAAGGTGTGTGGCTGGTAGCCAGAGCAATGATGGGAATGGCGCCTTCCAATGATAGCACTGGTGGGCTGACAGTACTTCAGAACCGTGTGGACTGGAAAATACATTTACACTTCAAATAACCATCTCACAAATACAATTTGAGAACGTAAATCAAAGACTGCCTTAACTTCTATTATAGAATGGGAGCTGATCCTTTTTCTTCTTTTAGTCCAAGAATAGTTTGAGAATAAATTCCAGCTAAATTTAATCTATAGCTAATATTATTAAGAGAAACTGTGAATAAAAGTTATGGAAATGAGATGTAATTCTAAAAATTCCATTTTAGGACTGTCTCTAAAGTCTACTTTAAAAATACCCATCTAGATAACATTAGGTTCTGATGGTTTTAAAATAAAACTATAAATGCTAAAGTCATATATAATTTAGGTTATTTGTATATATTTTATAAGAAATTCATATACGGTCGATTTTGTTTGAGATAGAATTAAAAAGAACAAAGTAATTTACCTTATTATTATTATTATATTATTTGAGACAGAGTCTCGCTCACAGGCTGGAGTGCAGTAGCGCGATCTCGGCTCACTGCAAGCTCCGCCTCACGGGTTCAGGCCATTCTCCTGCCTCAGCCTCCCGAGGAGCTGGGACTACGGGCGCCCACTACCACGCCCGGCTAATTTTTTGTATTTTTCGGTAGAGACGGGGTTTCACCGTGTTAGCCAGGATGGTCTCGATTTCCTGACCTCGTAATCCACCCACCTCGGCCTCCCAAAGTGCTGGGATTACAGACGTGAGCCACCACGCCCGGTCTTACCTTCTAATTATTAATGAAATACTTGAGCATTAATTCTTTTTATACACCACAGAAAAGAATACTACAAAACAGTATCAAGCAGAAGCACAATTAGAATACTGGTCACAAAAAATGCTGTACTTGTTGCACAGAATTACTTATTCTATTAATCCTTTCCTCCAAGTGTCCATGTACTATTCCTTGATCACTAGTTTTATTCTTTTCTTTCTTTCTTTTTTTTTTTTTTTTTTTTTGAGACGAAGTCTCGCTCTGTCGCCCAGGCTGGAGTGCAGTGGCATGATCTCGGCTCACTGCAAGCTCTGCCTCCTGGGTTCATGCCATTCTCCTGCCTCAGCCTCCCAAGTAGCTGGGACTACAGGCGCCCGCCACCACGCCCAGCTAGTTTTCTGTATTTTTTTAGTAGAGACGGGGTTTCACCATGTTAGCCAGGATGGTCTCGATCTCCTGACCTCGTGATCCGCCCGTCAAGGCCTCCCAAAGTGCTGGGATTACAGGCTTGAGCCACCACGCCCGGTCAGTTTTATTCTTTTCTTAATAAAATGCCAATAATTCAAGTGTTTCTATTCAGCTCAATCTACTTAGAATCGCAATGATAATTTAATGGAAGAAAACGTATTTTGAAATTCTGAGATTTTTTTTTTTAATTAAGCTTTGAGATTTTGTTGGATTTATTTTTAATTTACAGGTATTGACCCATAACAAGTGAGTTAAATTACACCAAGATAAAGATAATCTCCAGGTGGGAAGGAACAAATGTCCATGTGAGCTTTAAATGTTTCCTGATTTGCCTCTTCAAAGGGCAGTCCAGGCAGTGATATATAGATCACTTTTCCTAATGGTTGATAATGCTGAAATTTGAGACTATTACCACCCTTGAGTTTAAAGCAAGAGTTTGTTGAATTCTACTTGTACGTCCCTAATCACAGCTAGGCATCTGATAAATAGGAAATGAATCTGTACCCCCAAAGACTTCATTCACAGACGTTTTATCACAAATATGCACAAAAATATCTTGGATTCCATAGCCCAGTGCTCAAATGGCAAATTCAGGGTTGAGACATAAATGGAGAAAAATGACAGCAGAAGGCATACGAACCACACAATCTTTTCGCTACCTCTGACCTCAAGATAAGGAGCTGCCAGTTCTTATAAGGCTCATTAGAAACAATCACACTAAGAATTTAGACACAGAACGTGACAACACTTTCTAAACTGACCGAGGATTGGGTCTTCAAGTGCCACTCAAATATGTTAATACATGCATGCCCATGCGATAATACCACCACTATAATAGCAGGTTACTCACCATATGAGGAAATGCCATACGGCTGTCCTGGCTGTGGGTACGTGGCATAGGCTGTAGCTTGTTGCATTCCTGTGGTAAACTGTGTTTGCCCATATGCAGCCATAGTTTGTGAGGAAGGGGTAGGGAGAATATGTGGGTATGGTCTGCTATTTGTCAGAAATGACAGAAAATAGAAAGCCCATGCATTAGATGGAAACATGCAAACCGATTAACAACCACATCACAAATTCCAGCTAAATATTGTATCTTAAAGTAAAACTTTCACACAGAATTGACAAAACACTGAAATACTTCAGTGTCTCCACTACATGATGCTCAAAATAAATTTGTGTCAATATATTTACATCTCTATGAAATGCACTTTCATTTAAATTAAGATGGAACATGTGGGCACAGACATGACTTGAAATAAATAAAAGTCTACTCAGAGAAATTATTTATTGATTAAAAGAAAAATACATCTTACTTGGAAGGGTAAATCTGTGGTGGAGAGAACTGGTGAGTTGGTCGTGGGCTGAAGCTACTGCTCCCAATTGCTGAAAAACAAAACAAAACAAAATAATGCACAATAATCCAAGCAAAATACAAAATATACAGGAAACACTGATATATTTTCAGCTATAGATTGGCCATATGTAATTTCAGATATTTGATCTTTGTGACCTGCAGAGATGGCAATTTCATATGGTTCCACCTAACAGAAACTATAAAGAGGAACGAACAGAAACTGATTAAGGGCTCTAGTTTTAAATGAACTGTTAGAAAACATCATCACAATCTTCTCAAATACCTGCCGGCATACTGTGAGTTTTTACAGTGGCAATACTTCAATAGTACGAGGAGTCCTGGCTACTGTGTGGAAAGCTGTGCTGAAAGGGGAGGTAGGAAGCTGAATTGCAGGATTGGGTGGGAATGTGAAAGGTCAGCCGGCCTATTGTTTGTGTTCAGTGAGAACACACAAACCTGAGGCTGTATTACCAAGAAAGGTGGTCTAATCTTCTCTCAGGTGAGAAGAACCAGGATAGATCCTCATTTGCCTGCATTGATTTAGCAATGGTTTTTAGTAAAAATGCATTCCTATAACTATCTTAAATTTCTCAAGTTGCAAGCTAAGCCTGTTTTTTCCTGTGCTGATCCGGGTGTTCCTTTGCCTTTTAGTTATATGTGATCAACTTCAATGTTCAAGTAAAAAAAGGTTTGCCTTTATTTTTTAAAGAGGTATTTAAGCATTCATGCAGAACTTTTCTTCTTAATCACATTCACTTGATTAAATAATGCACTAAAGTCCTAGCAAATGTTCTTGTACTCTAATTCTGAACTAAAGAAGCAAAAACCTATGTTAACAAAGTCTTGAAAATGGCAGTTTCAGCTTATTTCATTGTAAACAGAGTCAATCGACATACATATAAATCTACATATATGTGTATGTTTATATACATACATATATATCTACACATATTTCCGTTTATCACATGTACATTTTTTTTTCCTCCAATTCCCTAATCTCTATCGGGCTAAGATGCATATTCCTTGGGGGCAATTATTATAAGATATAATAAGTTTATTTTATTCTTCTACCAACAATTACTATCTTCAGAGGCTCTATTATTTATTAATTCTATTCTACACTAAAATCCTTTTAGAAGGTTCCATGTACTCAGAGTTTCATAAAGTTTTCCCATTGTCACACTGGTACATTTGTGTTTCTCAAATTCAATTTTCCAGCTTTTGTTTGGGACGACAGTGGTAGAATTGGACTAGAGTCTTCAAATCTATGAGTAATCCTTTCCTTATAAAACAAACAAGGCCTGTCCAGGGACAGTAGATCTAGATTCGTACCACTCTTGTAAGCTCCCAGACTTCAAACATCTGGCTGGCCGCTTGGCAGAGACAGCATCTGTACTGAAGAGATGGCAACCCAGCCCAACTGGTACACCCCATCATCTGGCACATACGGAGCCACTACTCTGTTCCAGGTGTGGTGCTAGATGCTGCAGGTGCGAAGGTGCAAAGACTAGTTCTGTCTGATACGCGTCGGAAGGATGACACATAAAGAACTGTGGGATGGTCAGTTAAAGACTGCAATTTATAGGAGAGAGGGATTAGACTTCTTATTATCCTGTTTCCTCAGCACCTGACAGGGCCTGGCATGTGGTAGAGGGAATCAACACACACTGTTTGTTTAAAAAGAATGTGAGAATTAGGGCATAAGCAAAGTAGACGTTTAAAACCACAATAATGTGAAGAATGGTTCAATTATTTTAAGTTTTATATAAACATACATAATAAACCTAATTCAGCTCTTTAGCAATATAGATTGCAGTAAGTAGTATCCCTTATGAAATAAATGTGAAGAACCCACAATGCTGTCTTATAACTACTCACCTAGTTAGGTGTGCTTAAAATTACTGAATGTGTCAAAGGCCATGTAATAAGTCATATCTTTTGGGCTTTTTAAAATTTTTTAAATTATACTTTAAGTTCTAGGATACATGTGCATAATGTGTAGGTTTGTTACATAGGTATACATGTGCCATGTTGGTTTGCTGCACCCATTAACTCGTCATTTACATTAGGTATTTCTCCTAATGCTATCCTTCCCCCTTCCCCCCACCCCATGACAGTCCCCGGTGTGTGATGTTCTCCACCCTGTGTACAAGTGTTCTCACTGTCTAGTTCCCACCTATGAGTGAGAACATGTGGTGTTTGGTTTTCTGTCCTTGCGATAGTTTGCTCAGAATGATGGTTTCCAGCTTCATCCATGTCCCTACGAAGGACATGAACTCATCTTTTTTTATGGCTGCATGAACTCATCCTTTTTTATTCCATGGTGTATATGTGCCACATTTTCTTAATCCAGTCTATCATTGATGGACATTTGGGTTGGTTCCAAGTCTTTGCTATTGTGAATAGTGTCGCAATAAACATACATGTGCATGTGTCTTTATAGCAGCATGATTTATAATCCTTTGGGTATATACCCAGTAATGGGATGGCTGGGTCAAATGGTATTTCTTGGGCTTTCTTTAAATTCAAACCCCTGTATGGCTCCTACAATCTCTGTGTGGCCTGTATTAAAAAATCTGCCATCTTATACCTCAAGTACCTTTTCAGTAATGGCATGAAACACTTTAAATTTTCCAAACAGTAACCCAGGAATTCAGACTAATTTTAATTTCATAGGACAAAAACAACCTAAAACAAAGGGAATGACCCCAGATCATCTATCAAGGTAAATTAAACAGTCATTTTGCCCTTAGAAAACTCCAAATTACACCTGCCACAGAGCCTTGGGAATATATGGACAACCAATATCTCTTTATCTGTTTCAATTATTCCATTCTATGTCCAACACAGAAAGAAGCTCCTCCAATCTTTTTGTAGGAAGGGAGAGGGGAATCAAAAGTGAATAATAATCACAATCTTGGGACCACTGGGAGGAGCAACAACTCTTGAAATTGGCAGGTCCTCAGCTCATTCCTCCCCCAGGCTCCTTCATGTCAACACTATTCAGCCGGACAATCAAGTCAAAAGCTTAGAAGTAAAGTTTTGACTCTTCTCTTTTCCTCACACCCCACCTACCCTTTGATCATAGGTCCAGTCTGCTTTCTCATCAAAATATACCCCAAACCTCACAGCTTCTCACTTCTCATCTATCACTCTGTTCCAGTCACCAACGTTGTGGCAAATAGAAGATGTACCTCCTCGTTCTTCTGCTGCAGGGGATGAAGCTGAACAAGGGCCTAGCTGTTAAGCCCTGCAATGCATCTATGCCATGCAGGGCAGGGGTGAGGGGACACTTTCAAAGGGCTTAACCCAACCAGTGACAATGCACCAGGAATACTAAGGTAGGCCTGCCTGTTCCTGGGAGACCTGGGGCTCCTCTGATGGCCTTGCTGAAATGTTCTTAGACTGCACTCCCAACTAACTTAACCTTCCTTCCTTCCCTCTCTTCTTTTCCTTAACAAAATCCTGGTACAGTTAATCCTGCCTTGGTGGCTCTTCTAGGAAGACATGAACTAACACAGTCATCTTTCTTCTGAGCGAGGAAAACGTTGGTCTCCCTCCTTCCACGTGCCCTCACCTCACCCTTCTCCCCATAAAGCACCTTCCATGCATCAAACAGTGACCTCTTAAAAACATAAATTAAGTCATGCCACAAACCTCCCTGACCCTCAACTCCAAGCCCTCCATTATCCTCCTATCACATTTCAGTGAACCCAAACTTATTCCTGTCCTTCACCAAGATCTCTGCTCAGATGCCCTCTCCTCTAAAAGGGACTCCCATCCATTCCTTTACTAAATTCTTTGATCAGCTTTTGTTTTCTTCTTAGTACTTTTAGTTGCCTGTTTATGTACACCAGCACTTAACACTTAACCATGTATTATCTGTCTCTCCCAAAGAATAAAAGCTCCATGAGGGCAGAGACCCTGTGTACCATTTCACTGCTATATTCCCACTGCCTAGAACATTGCTTGGCATATAGCAGGTGCTCAATAAATAATTGTTGAATGAATGAATCAGACCTTTTATGAACAATTAAATAAAGAAACCATATTTGTTACACAATATTTTTTCTCCTACAGAAGAATTCCTGCTTCTATTTTCAATTTTCAAATATCACCAGACATCAACTAGCATTTTACTTAACAACTTAACAAATGTAGGCTTTGTAGAAATGGCAGAGGCAGCAAAGATATTAAAAACACTTTATTTGCAATCCCTCTTGTTCTTAAAATTGAAATCATTAAAATATTGTTTTTCATTGATAAAGAGTAAATGGGCATCACTTTACAATATTTTGAAACCATGATAAACAATGCTGCAATTTTCAGTTCAGCCACACGCCTTGGAAAACCAGCCTCCCCTTTCTTTCACTCTCCCCACACCAAGATCCCTGAGGGCTTCCCTGGAAGAGTGAGTCACTATGTCCTCAAGGCTTGCAGGTGCTAGGGCTCCTTGAAAGAGAGGTGGAGATAGCAATCACCAACATCAGTGTGGCTCCATTTCTTCTTTATCCTCACCATCTATTTTGTTACGACACGAATAATAGTTAGGGTGGGAATTTTTAACTTTTTTTTTTTTTTTCGAGACAGAGTCTCACCCTGTTGCCCAGGCTGGAGTGCAATGGCGCATCTCGGCTCACTGCAACCTCCACCTCCTGGGTTCAAGCGATTCTCCTGCCTCAGCCTCCCGAGTAGCTGGGATTACAGGTGCCCGCCACCACGCCCAGCTAATTTTTTGTATTTTTAGTAGAGACAGGGTTTCATCGTGTTAGCTAGGATGGTCTTGACCTCCTGACCCCGTGATCCACCCGCCTCGGCCTCCCAAAGTACTGGGATTACAGGCGTGAGCCACTGTGCCCGGCCAGGTTCATGTGAATTTTTAAGCCATTGTGGAGAAGAAAGTAGGAGTGGTGGCCACAGAGGTAAAGAACAGCTTGGAGTTAAAGACTTAGAAACTTCTTTATTTTACAAACCCTAAGCCCTGTTCATAGCCATTCCAGTATGTTGATTTTTGTCTCTTTTATCATTTATAAAAGAGAGAGAAAAGAAAATGTAAAAATAAGAGAATATCGATTCCAGGGTGCTCTGTGCTTCCTATGCCTTCACCCAACCCCTTCAGCTCTCCTGATTCTTTCCTCTGCATTCAACACAGAGAATCAAACTATGGAAAACAAGATCCTTTACAGCTTCAGCCTCTCCACCACCTACCTCTCCACCTTCAGCTAAGCCCTTCTCTAAGGCCCTTGCTTCTCCTGTGTATCTTTTGCAAGTTGAGGCTGCTTCTCAGATTCCAGATGTCACAAAGACCTGAAAACATATTTTCGTTGTTGTTTCTTCCAAACCATTGGCTTTCTACTCTCCCACAAAATCTTTCTTTCTCTGGGGTTGACGACAGATCTTCAACATTTCCATGAATGACCCGCATCCTGGACACTGCACATTTATCAAAAACTTTAGGATTTGGTGATGTCTCCCTATAAGCCCCAACATCACCCTGGGTTATATATCCACCGCTTTTCTCAGTCTGTCTAGGCCTCAACCCTGTCCTTCAGTCATCAAGCTCAAGACCACATCCTGGCCCCTTTTCCCCACTCCATGGTCTCAAGCCATAATCACATTGATCAATTCATTCATTTCCTTAGCAAACATTTACTGAGCATCTCCTCTATGCTCGATACCATGAAGGCCACCAGGACTGTAACTGAATAATACAAACAAAATCTCTGTTCTCATAGGGCTATAGTTTGGCAGGAAGACAGAAACCAAGAATTAATCCTAAAAGTAGTGATGAAGGCTGAGAAACTAACAACAGAGGCATGTGGTGAAGGCCTCATTGAGTTTAAGTAAGGAACATCATTTCTGTCTGGAATTTTCATTCCTTTGTTCTCATTTCATGTGTTATCCAACCTCATCAAGAGATGAAGAACACTTGACATCCCTATCTTTTCTCAAGGTATTAGCCCCTGCCTCTCCTTCTTTCTACATGTCTTGAATACATGAAAAATTATTTTAAACCATTCCTTTACTGATACTCTCAATTTTCTTAAGTTCATATTCTACCATGCTCTACCTAGCAAACCCTTGACCCTGGATCAAGCCCAGTGTCTTTTTATGTGGCCTGCTAAGCCCTTATAGAGAAAAATCACTCCATCATACAGGCCCATGTTCATTAGCTCCAGCCTTGTTGAACCTTCAGCTCTACTGTCCATCCCCTTCTCTTTCTAGGCAGCTTCAGACTTCCCCAGCATCTACTAAGTCAATTTCAGTCTTCTTCAACTCTTCAAGCTCATATGCCTATCACTACTCTCATTTTGAGTCACTTCAGAGGAAAAAGTAGAAGCCATCATTTGTTCATTCATGTTTTCTTTAATTCAAATACATGGCAAATATTAGGCAAATATGTGAGTGCCTAATATGTGGCAGGTACTGTTTTAGGTGTCAGGGATACAGAAGTGAACCAAACAAGACAGAATCCCCGCCAATACAAGCTTACGTTTTGGTGGGGTGAGAGTCCAACACTAAACATAATGCACAAGAGAATGACAGCATTTGCAAAAGGCTCATAATTATTGGCAGGAAAGAGTAGGGAGGAACCTGGCCTGGTAGAACAGAAGTAGAACAGGAGAGCTGCACTGAGTCGGGTGGTCACGGTGGGCCTCGATGAGAAGGCGAGATTTGAGCACTGACTTGAAGTCAGGGAGATAAAGGCAGGTATGCAGGGAAGGAACTGCCAGCGAAAAAGGCACTATGTGGGGAGCACGTCTACCACGTGGGAGGAAGAGCAGTAAGCAAGGAGGGCAGGCAACAAGGTCAGACAGTCTCTGAGGCAGACGATGACAGGGCTTGTGGGCTTTTTAAGGATTTGGTTTTTACCCATAGAGACGAATGGGAGCCCTTGAAGGGTCTGAACAGAATTGTATAGGAACTCCCTGAATGTGCTGCCACCTTGTCCACTTCCAATTCATCTGCACCACTTCATATTGCATCTTCCCCAATGTTTCAGTGGACAAGTTATTCTTTTTCTAGCCTGATCCACTTCTGTTTTGGATTTGTGCTATTGCTGTCCCATCAGGGGCTTCCCTCTATCAATTATCCCCCTACTCGCCCACACCTCTAATCTCTGCCTCTGTTGAGTTTGTGTCAGCAGTATGAAACCACCCTGACCTCCTAAATGCCATCCTTCTCTCTAATGAATTTCCTTTCCTTCCCTTATTTTTAGCACTATGTACTTGAAAGACATTTTTCTTTTCCTCATCTTCACTCCCCCACATTATTCATGAAATCATCCATTCATTCAATAAACTTTAGGAGCACATACTATCTGCGAAGGGCTATGCTGGAGACACAGAAGTTGGTCATGTGGTCCAACAGGGACAAAGATAAGTCAAGTTCACCCATCTACTGAAACTGCTACAGGCTAACCCATTGATGCTTGTAATTTTTTAATTTTAAATTTTGACACAATTTGAAACTTGCAGAAAAGTTTCAAGAACAGCACAAAACGTCCCAGATATCTTTCATCCAAATTCCCCAACATGTTATTAGTTTTATCCTTGATTTCTTCTGTGTGTCTGAAAATGCATACACATATATACCTCACATTCTGTTGGAGTTTTGTGTGTGATATCTTTTTACTTATAAATATTTCTGGCCGGGTACGGTGGCTCACACCTGTAATCCTAGCACTTTGGGAGGCCAAAGCGAGTGGATCACGAGGTCAAGAGATTGAGAGCATCCTGACCAACATGGTGAAACCCCGTCTCTACTAAAAATTCAAAAATTAGCTGGGCATGGTGGCATGCACCTGTAGTCCCAGCTACTTGGGAGGCTGAAGCAGGAGAATCACTTGAATCCAGGAGGCAGAGGTTGCAGTGAACCAAGATCGCACCACTGTACTCCAGCCTGGGCAACAGAGCAAGACTGTCTCAAAACAAAACAAAACAAACAAACAAACAAACAAAAAATATATATAGAGAGACACACACATATATATACACATATATTTTTTTTCTGTGTATTTCTTAAAAACAGAGTTCTTTTACCACAATACAGTTACCAAAATCAGAAAAAAACAGTGATAGTGATGCAATACTATTTTCCATAGATATTTTCAAAAAAATATATCTTTGTAGCACATGATTTTTAACTTGGACTTTAAAATTATTACTTTTTAAAAGTATAAATGTTTTATATATACATATATAATGTAAAAATTTTGAAACTAAGACAAAAGCAGAAGGAATAACATTCAAATTATATTCCACCATCCAGAGAGAACCACTGTCAATTTTTAGACCTATATACACAGGCCCACATGTGTACATACAGATGCCTTTTTAAGAAAGCAAAACTGTGATTATACTGAAAATATGACTTTCATAACTTGCTTTTTCTGTTAATATAGTTAACATTTTCTCAAGACATGTTTTACAAATAATTTTCAAGAGCTGTGTACAAATCCACATTGTTGACAGTGCTTCCTTAAAAATCTTACCTGTGTTTGCTTCCAGTTCAACACTCTTGCTTTTTGTTTGTTTTTGTTTTAAGACAAAGTCTCACTCTGCCACCCAGGCTGAAGTGCAATGGTGCAGTCATAGCTCACTGTAACCTTGAACTCCTGGGCTCAAGTGATCTTCCAGTCTCAGCCTCCTTAGTAGCTAGGACCACAGGCACATGCCACCATGCCCAGATAATTTTTAAAAAATTATTTTTTGTAGAGATAGGTCTCCTTATGTTGTCCAGGCTGGCCTCCAACTCCTGGGCTCAAATGATTCTCCTGCCTCTGCATCCCAAAGTGCTAGGATTACACGTGTGAACCCCCATGCCTGGCCAAAACTGTTGCTTTATTCCGAATTACCTATTTTCATTTGATCTTCTACCCACGTCATACATATTAGCTTTCCATGAGTTCTGTCTTCAACCTTGTTTACCCCACTAGCTTTAACTCCCTGTACACTTTCAAATTTCCCACGCCAAATCTCCCCTGAGCTCCAAACACTAATATACTTGGCATCTGTAGGTAGATGTTGCCTCATAGTCAACATGCCCAAAACTAAGTTTCCTGTCTTCTTTTGTCAACCATGCTCCTCTTGCATTTCCTGGCTCTTAACTTCTTTCTCTGCCTCACTTACCCCTATACCCATGGTCACTGACCACTATAAATTCTACTTCATAAATGAAATGCACCAAATCCATCACCTTCCCATACCCATTGCCAGTGCTTTATTTAAGGTCTTCAATATTTCTTGCTCAAATTAATACAAAAAAATCTCTAACTGATTTCTCCACTTCAGCTCACCTGCCCCCAATTCATCCTGCCATGGTGGTCATAATTCTGCTATGAATATGATCATGCAACCCCCTTCCTTTGATGCTTCCCATTGCACACAGGAGAAAACACAAATTCCATGAAGTTCACACAAGTCTCTTTAGACTCTAGCCCCTGCCTCCCTCTGCAACATGCCCTTGCTCTCACACTGTACATACACCAGGAACCCTGAACCATTAACAGTTCCCCAAAGATCCACACCCTCTGTGCTGCTGTCTCCTTTCATGGACTGTCCATTTGTCCAGCTTCTCCCTCCCAGTGCTTTTCTCCTACTCATTTCTCAAGACTGAGTACCTACTCCAAGACACCTTCCCTGATCACCCCACCCCAAGCTGGTCTCCACTAGGTCCCTTCCTGGGTGTTCTTTGGGCTCTCTGAGCTTCCCTCTGCATTATCAAACTGTACTGTGATGGTCTGTTCGTTTGCTCATCCCACTAAGCCCTGCACCAGGACCATTTTCATACACCTATGAAGTCAGCATGGCACCAACCATATAGCCGGGCAAAAGTCAAATTCTAATAAATGTTTTAGGAAAGACCAAATGGATATTGCACCCTTTGTTATTTTTTATTGCTTTTACCTGGTATCATTAGTATCAAAGTTGTGTGTTTGCATTTCATTTTGTATTTACAATTTCTTTTTGTTGTGGTATGTATTAAACAAATGATCCAGAGAGCTTGATTAAATCAATCACAACTTTATGAAATTATAGCATTTCCAATAGAGAGGTGCTAAAATTATAGCAGGCAATATAAAAAAAGTCAAAATTCTAAGAATTATCTCCTATATAAATAATTTTTAAATGAAATACTCCAAGCTGGGCTGGGTGACTTGGCAAATATATAATCACATTCTCACAACCACCTTATGATCACAGTCACTTTCTTGTCAGTCATTTCATTATGACACTTGTGAAACTTGGATATTTTGTTTATTGGAGGCAGGTTTTATTAATGTGAAGGATATTAAAAACTAACTGAAGAACTTAATGTTGCTTTACAGGGTCTATTTAATTTAGATCTATAGTTGATATGACAGTTACTTCACAAGATGGCTTAGCGAGTCTGCTTAGAAGTGTAAAACACCAAATTTTGCCTAACCAAATTTGAAGACCTGAAAAAATAATACATCTAAGAGAGAATGGGGGAGGAGTCACCAGCATAGTAAATATAATTAGAAGAAAGGAGAAGAACAAAACTCTTTTTACCCCATTTATTGAATACCAACATTTCAGCAACCACTCCTTCATAATGAATGAAACCAGAATTGATAATATGTGACTCTGAGCAAAGTTATTTTATATGTATATATACATAAGTACATATATACCCACACATATACACATATACATGCATACATATAGATACACAGGGACATTACATGAGTAAACTAGAAAAAATAATGCTTGGTGTTGATGTGAAAATCTGATATTCATTCCTTACCTGAACCTGAGAAATTGTCTAAAGACCCGTCTGCTGTCGTTGAAGCTGTTTCACTGCTGCTCATTGGCTCTGTTTTAACTACAAAAATAAACAACATACACCGATATTGAATTAATAGTTATTCATAAAGACACGGAAGAGAAGATATAACATTCAGAGTAATGACAAGAAAATCATTTCAAGAAACATTTTCCCTAACTGAACATAAATCATAAGCATAAATAGACTCCTTTTAAAAAACATTCATATATTAATTTATTTCCCCTTAGGAAACAACCTATTGTCACAAGTTACCCTTTAAAAGCAGCACTTTAAAAGTAATTAAATTCATCATTGCTTTACATATTTACTGAATTACTTATTGATAAATAAATTATCTCTCAAAATCTACATGATGTGATATAAAATCATTCCTGGGGTTGTGGAAAAATCCGTTATTTGGTCAGAGTCAAAAGGATAGAACAGAAAGATGTGGGGAAGTAGGAAGTGAGTGGGTGTCGACACCAGCAGGTCTTCCTGATGCTCAAGGGCAGGGTCCTCCCTACCACACACACACACCTTCTGGGTTCTCCAGCATGGCTAAAAAACCGAGGGCTCGATTTAATGCACCATCGTTACCACCCAGCCATATCTGCCAATTCATCGATATTTTATGTATGCTTCGTACCAAAAACATTCTGAATCTAAATGAAGCAGAAACAAAGTTTTCTATTTCAAAACAGTATCGATAGCAGTTTGTGAAATACATACACGATCTTTGGTCAAGTCCCTTTGTGCTGTGAGATAACTTTTAGATTTATGCTATAGATTCTCTAAAGCAATCCACTCCCCTGATATGGTGACAGTTTTATTGTGCCCCTATCAAACAGACAAGCCAACAACTTCAGCACATCTGCTTTTGTTCTCTCTAGTTTTACACTTTTTTTTTTTTTTTAATGAAGAAGTAGCATTGTTGTTTTCCATAGAAACTGCTGGTGAAGTGTCATCATCAGAATTTGCCTGTCCTGCTTTGTGGAAGGTATTCTTTTCTTAGTAACAGATTTTCAGAAAGAATGCAGTAATATTTTAAGGGATACCTAAAAATCATTTACATGCTTCCTAAAACAAAGGCTCCCACAAGAGAATATCTGGGGAGTCCTCTCTTATAAAGCAAATACATTTTGAAGTAGGAAAAGATGATGGAGAAAATGCAGCTTTTCCTTCTCTCAACATCACCAATCTGTTACAACCATCAGGGAAAAGACAAATTCACACAACCCCTGGATCTTCAGATATTCTCCTAATGCATAATGAGTAGTTTAAAAATAAGCATTATAAATAGATGCATCAGATAGTCACTTTTTAAAAAAATAATTATTCAGATGACTTCTAAACAAGCTTCAGAAAACAATAGTGAGACTAATGGAAATCACTCTGCTGGAGAGTTTTAATGTAGACCAAAAAATGGTGTAACTGAAGTTGTAACTGAAGTTTTCACTTTTCTGCCAGTTGTTTTGGGTTTAGAAGTCTTTGTTGATGCTAAAAAAATTCTGACATAAGCCTGTATTTCCCTTCTCTCTCCATGCCACCAGACAACCGAATGATTTTGCTTTTCATCACCATTAAACTGCCATCGTTTCGGGAAAGGCAGTATTCCATTGCTAGCGCACAGTTTCTAAGTTTCTTACTCAGCTGTCCACATCATACCTTACCTCCTTAAAAAACAAAAACAAACAAACAAAAAACCTCATATAATGCCCCATACACATAAAGCAATCGTTCTATTTCACTCTCTGCCAGACCGATCACCACTAAGATTCTGAACTCAGAATCAAATACAACATACTAAGCAAAAGATTAGAATTAGGTGCCATGGAAACAGGTCCTGTAAAGTGCCTACTATGTGTTAGTTATTTATAGACATTATATAATTCATCCTTTTAAACAACTCTACAAATAGGTCTCAGAATAGACAAACTCCCTAGGCAATATTGCCTTCTTGTTTCCCATGCACACATTAAAACCAAAGGGGTTAGGAAGTCACCCAAAGACCCACAGTAAGGGGCAGAAATAAAATTTAATTTGGGATGTTTTTGACTCCAAGGCCCTTGACTAAAGCTTGAAGAAACGGTAATAAGTGGGACTTTCCAATAGTACAAGCTACTCCACAACAAGCCTGCTGGGGCACAGTGCCACATCGGGTAGAGTGGAAAGCGAAGTCCCTCCCCTCCTACGGTCTTAGGGCTCCCAGCCTAGTGAAGTTGCTGGAAGTTCTCACATAGAAGTTTCATGCCCAGCTGTCAAGAAAAGATGTGAAGAAAAAAATTGTTCCACTCCGTGAGATGTCAATCAAGATTACTTCTAAGTCTTTGTCAAATCTAAGGTCTATGACTTAACAGATTCTGTAGATGCAACTACTTTGTGAAAGCTTGACTACACCAAAACCACTCCTATTTCGGTACCCCTAAAATCGACACCAGCTATTCTCCATACGATTAGCTTAATTGAATGTAGCCTTCACTCCCAAGAGGCACATTCAATTATACTTGAAATCCATTAAAACTAGGCAAAAAGATTAGAAAGGAAAGGAAGAGGATACTTTTCTTTTAGGCCCCAATAACACTGCTTTTCACCATTGTTCAAACATACCCATCTATACACTAAGGAATAAAGACTCCCTTTTCCCAATGAACCCAGTTTTTTAAAAAGGTTCACTGTTGAAGGAAGAGGATGTACATAAAATAACCACCAGGATATTCATGATTTTATCAGATACTGTAATTGAATACTTTGATCACCAGGGATCTGATGCTAAAGACTGGTGATTTATTGTAATGTAAAATAGTTTCTGAATGAAAGCCAAAGACACAAAAACTACTTCTGGCTTTATTGTAGCCAAACATATACCCACCAGAGAGTTAAAAAGACAAGAATAACCTCTGGCCACCAAAATGTTATCCATACCATTCCCACTAGCACTACCACATTTATAACTATGCTGTAGATGATGTGATAGAGCGTCTCTCCAGTGCTTTGAATTTAAAAACAGACACTGAGTTTTCTTGGTCTTAGAGGTTTAAGGTACTGTAACATCTGAGAACAACTATCCTATCTAAGCCACCCACCTAAAAAGGAAAAACTATGAATGATCTGTTCACCTCTAAATAACTGGGATTAGTTTCTCTCCACCATACTATTCATTATATGACTCCAGTCTATTAGAAAAATACTAACTTCTGTTTTCTTTTGCCACCACACGAGTCTCTTTTTCTACCATTCTAAGCTCCCGATCTTCCATCTGATCCTCAAAAATATATTCACCCTTTAAAAATATTCAAAAATTCCTTTTTATCCCTTAAATCTCCCTGTTCCTCCAACTCCTTCACTCAGCCATGCACTCTAGGCCTGAGCAATGCTGGGCAACTTGCTACGTCTAGATATGAAATGATCTTCCCTCCATAAATGCCTTTGAGTTTTGGTTTTGAAGTCAGAGAATCCAGTTACCTGCTATAAGACTTTCTAAAAGTGATTTACTCTCCTTGATCTTAATTATCTCCATATAAAATTATATCTATATTACAGGAATGAAATAATAATTCACAAAAATGTACATAAAGTACCTGGTATAAAGTAGGAGCTAAAACTATATTCAACATCACCATTAAAAGTAGCAGTAGCAATATTCTCTGTTGGGCTGAATGGCTTCGTCCTTTCTCCTGGGGAGTAATACCAGGAATAATACATAACAGTTAAAATCACCCGCTTTGGAACTATCAATTGAATTTCAATTTAGTTTTGCATCTAACAGCATGAATCTGGAAGTTAGTCAACTTCTGTATGCCTTGGCTTCCTCATCTGTAAGTGTGGGTGAATACTCAGGTGAGAATTAAAAAAGATAAATGCTTCTAAATTATTTCACACTGTGCTAGGCCCAGGGCCTATGCTTTTATAGTCATTCTACCACTATAGTGTCTCTTTATGACAAATCAAAGTTTTTCTTAAGATACAGATAACTGGGTCCAAATGTATCATGAACTTCACATTAAAGTTAAGCTTTCTCTTTAAAATAAAGAAGAATCCAAACTGAAGGGATGTGTCTAAATCAGCCATGAGACCACGCTTCAAGAGAGCCAAAATTAAATCAAAGTAACCTGCAAATAAGATGGCAGGACCAAATTGTGATTATATGAAGAAAACTTATGTTTTGATCATTAAAAGGCAGTGTATACTTTCTGAAGAAACAGGCTAACAGAATGGTTTACATGGCAATTGTGATCAATAATTCCAGAAGAAAATGTAGCCATCTTTTCTGGCATTCTTGAGGGGAGGCTGGCCCATAAAATGAGAAAACCATCTTCCTTCATCATAAATTTCAGTGTGGATCTATCTATCAGACCATTGGAGCTTGGTGACATTAGCTATCAAGATCATGCCACTAACCCATCATACCATGATTCCATGCTCATCCAGCAACTTCTGGTTATACTTTGAAGGTTCCAGTCATGCAGAAGACTTCTGCATCTGCAGAAGATGACAGACCACTCAGAAGAAACAAATATTCTGTCCATTTGATTAGTTATATTTTTCACCATAAATTATGTGGGCTGTTTTAATAAACCAAGTTCACCCACAAAGGACAGTACCGCCTGCTGGACTAAGGAGCCAGCCTGTGTGTTACAAATAATTCATGCCGCAATGTGCAGGGAAGGCAGCTGCCTGGGTGACCTGCAGGCCCTCCCCAGCAGCACCTAAGCTCATATCACAACTTTTCTCAAACTGTTAGAGTAAGCACAGCTTGTCTTTGCTTGGCACAAACTCAATCTTTCTTTTAGTTTTGTTTCCTACCATATTATGCAGGGACTTTAAAAACTCAGTTTACCATCCCTCTCCCACTCTTTATGATTCCTTCATCTCTTCTACTTCAAAAAGAGTTACCTTCATTCCATATTGGTTATTAAAATGTTCAGTTGCACCCATACCTGGAATTGCATTACCTCCATGAAATATCACCTTTCACCTCATTCATTCACTTACTTGCTATTACTCCTCATCAGAATATCCCATCTTTCCAAATCCCTATCTATTCTCCCACTCCTGCTTCACAGCCTCCCTTGCCTAGCCTGAAACCCAGAGCCAGTCATGTCTAGTTCCCATCCTAGGTTGATGTGTGGTCTCATTTCTCCTAGCATCTTTTTTGCCAATTTTTAATCTCAGGATGGGCAATCTCTCATTGTTCACTGTTCTGCTGCTGTTCCAGATGGATGAGTATGGCAGAACAGGTGCCAGCATGCTGGCAGTCCACTTAATTGTATTCTGTCTTTATTCTTTTGAGTCACCCTGTTGCTTGCCAGACCCCTTTTCCATCTCTTGACAACTGTCTGAAACAGTTTCCACTGAGTTTTTTCCACGTTCCTTAAGCTCCTGAGACATACCTCATCCCTCACAATCTTTAGCCCTTCCCCACCAACTATTTCCCTTCCACACCAACTATTTTCTAAAGAATGTTGATGCTGCATTAAATCCTTCATCTTCCTGCAACATTTCCCAGTTTTCTATGAAGAATTAATTTCAATGAAGGTTTCCTTTCCTTGAGCAGTGTTTAACCTGTTTTACCAATAAGACTTTCCCAACTGCCCAGTTCAAACTCTTCTTAATCCTAACTTTCCTCAATTGTATAGAATGAGCCTTATTCCTTGACACTTTTTAAAAAATCATTGTTCAATATAACATAGCAATAGCTCTCTACTCCCCACTGTATTTCTTTTTCTCTAGGTTTTCTTCCTTTGTCTACTCTGTGGTTCTATAATTTCACCTCCTTCTTGTCTGCATTTTCCCTCACAATCATTTCTGTCCTGGCCACACTCTATAATTTCCACCACTCTAATCTTTTACAAGCATCTTCTTTCTAATTTCACAGCCACTATCCTAATTACTTTCTGCCTCTTCTCTTATGAAAGTTAGCAAATTGGACTTTCAGCATCTATTCTCCCTGCTTTGGAAACAAATATTCATCTTTTCATAATTTAGATGTGCATAAGTCACTCCTGGCTCTGGGGTCTTCAGGTTCTCCACTTCTTTCTGAATTAAGTTCCCAATCTCTAATCATGTATTTAAGGCCCCCTATACTCTGGCACAGAACTTTTCTTATTTTCTTTGCTTTACTTTTCATTTCTTTCATACACTTTATATTTGCATAACAAAGAATAATTTGCAGGAATACAAGAGTACTGAAAAAATACAAAATCTCATCTAATTGTCCCAACTTTCCTGTGTGGCACTAATATCCCCACTTACAGATAAAGAACCACATATCCATACACTGGACATCATTTAAACCAACTGGCCTCCTAAGATGTTTAATGCTTCCTCAAATCTACAGCTTTGTAGTACCTTTCCCTCTGACACTGAATATTCTATGAATTTTACATATGACTCAATCCCACAGTTTCTTCAAGGTTCAACTAAAATCCCACCTGTTTCCTTAAGTCTTCTCTGATCTACCACTCAGGGGTGGTTTCTTATTCCTTGAACTATGTCTGTGTTTGTGCCTCCTTTAGAATGTATGTCCTATTCTATCTCATTTCATATTGGAAAGTCTTATCCATTTCAATATATGATAAACTGCTTCATGACATAAAAAGCTCCTCTAAGACCAAAAACACTAGGCCACATTTTTTTTATTTACATGACTGTATCTCTACAGGACTTAGCCCAAGGTTTGGCTTGCAGTTGGAAATCAATATTTACTGAGGGAATGAATAAAGATAAACTGACTTAAAAAACAGGTTACAAGTGACTTCATGCTACTAGGGACACTGCACAGGACAAATAAAAACACTGTTTATGCTAAAATCAAGAAGACAGTTTATTCCCTCCAAATCATCACTCAGTCTACTGATAAGCAGGTTTTGCAAAGCATCTAATTTACAGAACATGTGTCAGTTATGTTATTTTGAAAAGGGTATTATTTGGAGAAGACACATTAGCATAAACTATCAATTACTGAAATTTTTGTAGGTTTAGCAAGGATCCCACCTGAATCAGTAAAAAGAAAGGTAAATAAATTATCATTCATTTGTAATAATTCATGGGACATAACCCACAAAAGCAAATGTTGGGTATTGCTGCAAATAAGCCTTAAAAGAACCCTTTATAGAGCAACACAATTATGCTGTAGAGGATCCCAAAAGCACAAACATGCAACGTTCTGTTACGGGTTAGATTCAACGACAGTATCGCTCACAGATTTAATGAGTCTCTTTCTCAAACCATGAGGCGGAAATAGAAATGTGTTTTTAGAAACTGTATCAAATGATTTAAAAAGGGGCAGCGAGGGAGATGTGAAGAGAATAAAATTGTTGCATAAAATATGAAAGTGGAAAAAAGCAACATTGCTAAATTTATACATTTGACATCTCACTCTAAATGCATGATGAATTCAATATTACAAGTACTCATTTGATTATTTCTGCTTCACCTAAAAGTGCATATATCCATGAATTAAATGTGTTTTCTTTAGTAATTCCCATTTAGAAAACAAGACATTCTTTTGTGTTTGCATTGGCTATATAGCATATGATCATTCTCTCTCCAAAGAGTAAAGTTGAGGCCATCTTTATCTTAATGGAGGGCAGGAAAAAACGTTAGCTGTTCAATGGTACACCTGGTACAATCTTATGAAAGCCAAATAAACACATCCAGACTAAACTTGAATTTAAGGGTATACATGGCCAAAAAGAAACATTGGTCCATTTCAAAACCTGCTATTCATGGAAAGTACAGCATATATTAATAGCAGCATGTGCAATTACTTATGGGGTGGTCTAGATTAATTGACTTTTTTTGGTAAAAGAAATATATGGTAAATCATAACTGCTCCTTTGTAATGTCTTTTACAACTCCATGTTCCTTTTTGTTTTGCAACTCATTCTTCTACAGTAGCTCAGTTTCCTAACACACACAATCTGAGAAGATTACATGAGCCTCTATACTAATGCTCATCTGTCCCCCAATCCAGTCTATCCTTGCAACTGCTGCCAGATTAACACCTAAAACACTTCCACCATATCAGCCCCTTGCTCAAAATATTCAGTGGCTTCTCTACCGACTCCAGGATGAAATCCAAATTCCTTAGCTTACTATTCAGGGTTCTCCACAGTTTGGCTCCAACTAATCCTTCCAACCTTATCTACTATCAATTCCTTCTTCAGCTAAACTGGTCTCCTAACAGTCTCCTGAACTATCCTACCTTTGTTTGTATTGTTGCCTCATTTAGAATGCATTCCATCTCTTCTCCACCTATTCAAATTCTACCCATTTCCCAATACTCAGCTCAGATTCCATCTCCTCCTTGAAGCCTGGCCAGACCTTAGCAAGCTGAAGAGCTCTTTCTTCTGTACTCTGAGAGCACTTTTGTTTGGATCTGTGGCTTCTAACCTTCTTGAGAATGAAGCCCTCTAACACCAAAATATTTCAGAACCCAAAGTGTATGACAAAAACCTACTGTGAATTTGTAGACCAAAGAAATGTGTATTTTAATAAACATAACAGAATGTCCATATGTGAAAGAGTTAAATATACATGTGGCCTGTTAATTTCCTCACCCTACAGACAAACCTTTTGAATTTGCAAACCTTTGGTACTTGTTCTCCAACTACTGAGGAAGAGTAAGCCACAGACTGAAAATCCTAGTCTCCATAATTTATTCGGCATATTACCTTTTAGTTTTTGCTAAATGTTTAAAAAGTCTTATGTTCCTTTACCAGCCTGTGAGCTCCTTAAGACAGGTGTTATGGTCAACATAAAATAGACAAATATCTAAATTAAATATTTTGTTTGTTTGAAAATCACAGAATTGCAATTCAGTACATATACACAGAGCGGAATGGTCTTCAGTATGTCCTAAGAACAAAGAGAAGGTTGGAGGTTTTTATTAGAAAGAGAAATGTTACATTTTGTTTTGAAAAGCTCATTGGCACTAGAGAAGCTTTGGGAGGCTGCCAAGCTCTGACTGGTGACTGGTGGCTGTAGGTAAAATTAGTCTTGGAGTCATGGCAGGTTGTTTCACTAGTTACTAGGTAAACTGGTTTGAAGGGTACAGCAGGCCATTTCAGCAGCTGGGCTTGAAGAAAATTCAGCTCTTGGAGCTGGTGCTTTATTCCCCAAGCGCTTTACCCCCCTGCTCTTTCAACTGATTTAGTTGGAGCTATGGTTTGAATATTTACTCCCTCCAAAACTCATTTTGAAACTTAATCCCCAATGTGTCAGTATTGAAAGGTGGGAACTTTAAAAGGTAATTGGATCACAAGCACTCTACCTTCATGAAAGTATTAATCCATTCATGGACTAATGGGTTCATGGATTAATGGTTTATCAGGACAGGGAAACTGGTGGCTTTATAAGAAGAGGAAGAGGAACCTAAGCTAGCATGTTAGCATGCTCCATGCCCTCCCCATGTGACACTGTGCCACCTTGGAACTCTATATACAGAGAGTCCTCACTAGCAAGAAGGCCCTCACCAGATGCAGGTCCTTGACCTTGGACTTAGCCTTCATAACTGTAAGAAATAAATTCCTTTTCTTTATAAATTACCTTGTTTCGAGTATTCTATTATAAGCAACAGAAAACAAAATAGTACAATTGGATATAACTAAAATGACCCAATTGGCATAAATCATCTTTCACACAAGAGCAGTACCATACACCTCTTTATATTTCTTCTAGAATCTGGCAGAGTTTATTTGTATACAGTAAAAAATAAATAAATACTAGATTCCATTTTTCTCCAATATTATGCTAGAAAATTTATCATACAGACAGGAAAGTTGGAAGAATTACACAGTGAACACCTATAGATGTATCACCTGGACTCTACAATTAGCATGTTACTATATTTACTTTTCTATATCTATCCTTCAAAAAACTATCTTATTTTTAATATATTTTAAAGGAAGTTGCAGATATAATATACTTCCCCTAAACACTTCAGCATTCATATCATTAACTAGAGTTCATATTTTTGACTTTTTAAAGTAAAATTTTTATATAATCAAATGCACAAATCTTAAATGTGCCATTCCATGACTTTCAACAGATACATATTATATTTAGAAAGCAAAGTGAGATCAAAACATTTTTAGCTTATTATAATAATGGAAGCATGGCACAACAGTATGAAAAGATTGTACCAATAAAAAATACAGACAGCAATACAACATTCTCAATTTATGGCACAGGCAATATTAAAGTAGACTTTTAGAATGGATGAGTAATAATTTTAAATGTAGTTTATATTTATTGAGCACCTACTATATGCCATGCATTTTGCTAAGCACTTTACAAGCAATAGGTTGTTTGCTCCTCATGGCAACTTTACGAGATATTTATTATTATTGTGTAATTTCATAGATGAGGAAACTGCAGCTTAAAGATGTTAAATAGTCCATGATCACACAGTTTCATGTTTCTTTAATTGCCGTATCTTTTGTAAATCAGCCAAAAAGCCCAGTGTTTTCTGAATATGGGTTTATCATCCTTAATCATTCCTTTGATATAGATCTGGACAATCAGTGAATGGTACAGCAATAAGAAGGTCCAAGAATACCAGGGCACTGAATAAAAGTGTATCAGTGTATGTTGCAAATTAGCGGGTGGTAAAATAAATCAGTGCATGAAGATTGGAAGCAGATGAGCTGGCTCAGACTCACAACCTCAACCGTATCAATGTGGGAAAATGGCTTACTTGCCTAAAAGGTAATCAATCTACTAAATATACATCTCAGATCATGTTTCTTCCCATCCTTCACCAACTCACAGGAGCACCCAGACATAAACCCTACCCACATTGAGTATTAATTGAACAAGTAATTACTAAGTACCTCAAGTACTGCAAATACCTGCAAAGGCCGTGCTTGATATGCAGGATCCCAAAGGAGGAGAATATATCCTTTCCTCACCTGGAGACATTACAGTAGCCAGTCCCAGAAGATATGTTTCTTTTTAAAAATATAACATTATTTAATAATAGCTGCTATGTTTTGAGCATATAGTAGATACCAGTAACTACACTTAGTATTTTGGATAGATTAACTGTCATGCACCTGTGATGAAGGGGCAATGCCATTCTACAGCAAAGAAGGCAGAGGCTCAGAAGTAATAGATAATAATAGCCAGTGGACATTGAGCATTTTCTAGGAGCCAGACTCTGTTCTAAGCACTTTACCAACTCATCTAACAGTTGTACCAACACTACAGGCAAGCAGTATCATCACCTTCATTTTACGGACCAGGAAGCAGAGGCATAGAGCAGTTAAGTAAGTATTCGTCATCACACTTCGTAACTAATAAGTGGCAGAGCTTCAAACAGACGCAGGCAGCCTTCAGGACTCTTTCTATGCTCCCTGCTCTGTCCTCAACAGGCATATGTTAGTTGCCGTGAATAAAAAGCAGAATTGTGATTGTGATTTTTTAGTTCAGGTAAGTCTGACTACAAAACTGCTCTCACAAGCATGCAATTCTTCCTATATTTCTAATATTACTCATTTTCCACGTTACTCTCTTTAAGGCAAGTATCAGATATGTTCAGAAAAAGATAATAATATGCAAATAAGCACATGATTTCAGATAAAATGCCTTCATTTCTTCTCACCTAGGGTCCCTTCTTAATGCCCACTACCCCTTGAATACAGTTTCAAAATACTACCTAAGTGCATTTCTAAAACACAAACCCAATCATACCACTTTCTGACTCACAAGCCTTCAGCTCCCACAGCTCCTGTACAGTTGCATCCAAATTCTTGAACTTCATATCTTGAGCCCTTCATCATCATCTTTGGCATCTAAGCTCCATCTCTGTGCATGCTTCTCATCTTACACACACACACACACACACACACGCACACATGCGCACGCGCACACGCACATACACTCTTCTGCCATTCAGAATGTCTTTGTCACAGCTATGAAGCTCAAGCTCTCTCTTTCTTCCTGGCATGGCCCTCAGTATTCTCCTACCTCTCCTTCAGGACTCAGGTTAAGCATCACCAGTGTGCGTCCCCACAATCCACAATCACTTCAGTGAGGATTAGATGTCCTCCTTCTCTGCAGAATATAGTCCTTATCTTAAAGTATGGTGGTAAATCACATTAAATAGCGAACTCCTCCTTGGCTAGAATGGAGTTTGGTATATTTCTAGATAGAATCACTTAATAAATATTTCTCAAATTAACAATGTAATTGTGGATATATAGTACAGATACACTACATATATACACACATATACACACACACATATATACATAGACACTTTTATTTTTTTACTTCAGTGAATACATATATATATATATATATCCTTCTTCCTGCAATTTTTCCCCACCTTCAAAATGTTTACTTCCAATTATTCCTTTACCATCTTACCATCTACACACCAACCCTAAGTGTATTAACTGCCTTATCCTTGTATCATTCAGTTGTTTCTTGGAACAGTTGTATGTGGAAGTTGCTTCATCACTATTAATATACTAACAGTTGAAGTTTCTATTTATGAAGCAGTTATTTACTACGGGTCAAAAGCAAGTCAGTCACTATAGATCAAATTCACAACCTGCAACAATGTTGACTGTGAATGTTCTGCGGATGGACAGCCCATAGCAACTATATGAACTGTCTGTGAAATGATCAATTTCAAAAATTTAAAAAACAGGCTCTAGATACTTATTGAATCGTTAATACATTGTAAACAAACTTAATGAATGCTCTTCTCTTATAATCATTCATGTACATTATATGCTTAGTAATATGAGGCATTCATTTAACAATTTTTTTTATTTGACTTTATTGCCAATCCTCCCGTTAGATGCTAAGGACACTAGAGTGAACACATGTGTCCCCGCTTCGAGAAACTTAGAAAACTCTTCTAGGTGAAGCACACATATAAATGAATGTTGCATATCTTTCATCTTGGCCACAATCTTAGATAAGGTAACATAAACACTTCTTAGGGAAGATAAACTATTTCAGCAAGAACTCAGCTTTTTGGCTAGTAACCTAAGCAGTGCTATTGGGGAGTCCATGTTTTAAAGTGTAAAGAATATAGCTTTGAAATCAGCCTGTTAGGCCTTTGCATCTCTTCCGCAACACAGTTAATACACTGTAAACACAGACTAGTCACTTAAACTCTTTAAAATGAGGTGCCTAAAAGTTACCCTAAAGATTGTTTTGAGGATAAATGTAGGTAGAGGGCATATGATGTACTCAAAAACTTAGTCAATGTAGTTCATATTCTTTATTGTTGACAAAAAGGATTCTTTCCACTTAAAATGCCCTATTAGTAATAAATACAATGATAAAATGGGTAAGGATTATAGATTTTGATTCATGTTACAATGTTAAGAAACAGTTCCTAATTTGTATTATGAGGAGTACATAAACATACCTCTTTGGAATGTGTTTGGTAGAGTCTGTCTACCATTTTTTGGTATAATGGGATACTGGAGGCATGCAAAAACAAAACAAAACAAAACAAAACTCAAAATCTGTAAAACTAGCAAATTACCATGAACATAATCATAATAAGCTCTCACTTACAAATTGTGTGTCCTAAAAATTAACACAAACCCTTGATAACCTTATGAAGACTTGCTTTCTCTCTACTACAGTATAAGCAATATTTGACAGTCACTGACATATGACAGATAATTTTTTTCCTACCCAAAGCAAAAGTGGAAAATTTGTAATATGTATGTATTTTTTTCTACTGTATTGTATGCTTAGAGTGAAAGGGAGGAGAATGAATTACTCTTGACCCTTACTCCAAGTTAGCAAGGTGAGAAGAAATGTAACAGACCCCACTTTATTTATATACTGCTCACACCAAGGCATCCTTGGATATCCTAAGAAATCAGGACTTACTTAAAAGCAGGGAATCTGTCACCAAAGGCATATGAATTTGCCCAAATACTACCATTCACAAAATGTTCACATATCTCCCGGGAGGGAACCAGAGGTTTCTCCCAGAATATTGGATGTTCTCAGGGAGATTTATTTCTGCTCATACCAAAGTTCTGGCCCAGGCAGCACAGAGATGCCACAGAACTGTGATTCTCTATACTATTAGCAACTGGAAGTAGGGAAAAGTTGTCTACATCTAGACCTTAGTTATCAGGAAGCCTCACTCTAGAAACCCTGAGCCTAGTTGCAGGCAATCAGCACTGGAGTTCCTATTCTTATTATGAAAGATACAGTTAGCTGCAGGTGAGAGGCTAGAGCCTATCTGCCACCCTACAAGGCTCACACGTGCCACCCCTCTATTCCTCTGATTTTACCTCTTTTACTCCCAGCCATTCTCTCTCCTCCAGCCACACTGGGCTCCTTGCTGATCCTAGAACATCCCAAGCATGTTCTCAACTCTCAGATTTGGTCATTACTACTCCAATGGAGCCCCAACAAATGCCAACAGTGTTGTTTGGCTGGTATAATTTGGTTCTCAAAGTCAAGAAAAGTGTGACCAAATTTACCACCTACTTAGAAATATTTTCTGAGGTAGAAAACATTTACTCTGAGCAGTAGCAAAACTGCAACCAGTTTTTAAATTTCACAGTAACACTGCCCCAAACCAAATGTGCATATGATAATGACCATTATAATGAAAAGCAGACATGATTTCCCATCTCCATTTGATCTCAGAGAGGCTTAACAGGCAGACAGTTGATGAAATTATAATTAAGTCTAAAGCTTTGAAAACAAGAAACAATCCCCCAAAGTTAACCTAATGATGCAATACAACGTGCACGTGGACCACAAGAAGGAATCTCACACACTCATGCACATCAGAACTTCAAGACCGGACTGTAACCACCCTGAAGAGTCATCCTTATAACGAAGTCCTTGTCATCAAAGCCTCTGCCACTGGTTCTTGCACAGCGCTGCTGTTTGCTAGGGAATGGCATCATCCAGCCATGAAGGCACCAGTGTGGCAATGAAAGCACCAATGTTTAGTAAAACGTATTAGAAAAGGCATTTGTAGATGATGCAAATCACATATTCTCTCCAGAGAATAATATGATGATTAAAAACCCAGGCTCTGGACTCAGAACTTAATTCAAGTACCCGCTCACATGCCAGTGGTACCAATTACAAGCCATGTGCCTTTAAACTTGGTGTTTAAGTCTTGGATTTTTTTGGTTCATAAAATGGGAATCACACTGTAGAAGTGACTTAATTATATATGGCATAGCAGTTAATAAATACTGAGCACTTGTAAGTTCCAATTATGCTGCAAATTTTATGTTACATCCTCACAGAAAGCCTGATGTAAGTTCTGTTATTATCCCCATTTTACAGATGAGAAAATAGCCACCTAGAGGCTGACTTGTCTGAGTTCACACAGCCAGCAAATAGTGAAGCTGGAATTCAAGCCCAGACTCTTAGCTATTTTGCTGACAATGTTTTTAAATTTGTTTTCTAAAGATTAATAAAGCAAAACATAGAAAATAGTCATCACAGTGACTAATAGGTTATTCATAAATATTAGCCAGCATTATTATAATTAATTAGCAACAGACATGTGAAAATTATTCCTATATATACGACATAGGAAAATATTAAATCCTTACAAATTATTTGTTCATTCTTTCATGGCTTTTATTTAAGAACAATTTATAAGAGGCCAATTCTGTGGTTACAGACAAACTAAAAATGTCATTTAGAAACTCTTTTATTCACAATGTCCCTTAATCTTCCAGAAACTAAATCCTGTGCAGAATGTAAACAATAATAAAGTTATATTACCATGTTTCTATTGACAACAGAATATTTAACCACAAATATATAAACATAGACTATAAAATACAGCCTCAAACCATAATTTTATACACATCTGCCCCAGTTTAGACATTTCTTATAAATCAGATTTCTTAAAAATAATCTAGTTGGATAGCATTATATTTTACTAAATTAAAATTACAGCGAGAAAACAAATCCAGATAATTTACTAGTGTTCTAAGTTTTGTAAAAATGATAAAAACAGCTTAAAATGATTCTGATAATGTATAAAACTGAACCTATCAGCCTAAAATATGTAATACACAGTAAATTTTAAACAGAGAAAATTTAGCTACCTAATTCGAGATTGTATCTGTTATCACCTAGGAAATCTGATATACCAATTCAAAATTACTATTTGAATTACCATCAGAATTCCTGAAACCCTATGTGCAGTGAAGATTCCAATTGCATCAGGTTTTACGTCATCTAAAGACAAATCTATCCCTTTCAAGACAAGTTTAAGCTTCTTCTTGAGTTTGAGTCTAAGTTTACAATAGAGAAAACTCAGAATTAGAGCTCAGATTTTTGCTTGCTCACACTTTTTTTTTGGCCTTCCTCACTCCTTACTCCAAGACAACCAAAAATAAACACTCAAACCAGCAATATATGAACTGACCAATCTTAAGCTCCCATGGACTTAAGACAACCAGCGAAAACAAAGATGGAAAGAATCACTGCTTTGCAAACAAGGCCTTAATTACGTACGTAAATAAAAATCCTTTTAGGGCCACAGCCCTGAGTCCTTCGAAGGAACCTTTCCCAACTACTTCTCATGCTTAACACAAATATCAACACAAAGCCTTTACCATGTAAAGGCTTGCACAGATTCCCAAACATTACAAATCCTCTCAGATTTGATGATCATCTAATAGAAGTATCACCAAGAAGCCTATTTCTTAAAAGCTATACTTTAACAATATAATACATGGAACAGAATTTTTGTTCCATCTTGGCCTCCAATTGCATTTGGTTTTACGTCACCTAAAGACAAATCTATCTGTTTCAAGACAAGTTTTTCAGACTAACTGTCCAAAGGAAGAGGGAAAACAGTTGAAAGACAGGCCATGGTTGGTGTTTTCACAACCATCCATTAGTGTCTGCTAGGTCAAGCTTGAGTTAATAGTAACAAAAATATGCATTAATTCATTTGGAAACATATCACTTCTTACAGTGCTTTCCTCATTGCAAGTCAAGCGTTCATTTATGCTACTATTTTCTATTTTTACCTGTTTATATTTTTATATTGCAAAGATGTATAAACTGGGTGAAACCAACCAATGGTTAACTTCAACAGTAACAATTCACAGAGGGGTTGGAAGGATGTATAAAAATGTGAATAGTTGAAAGTTTTGAAATATGAAACAAACAACTATTATAACTGAAGAACATTTCATGTAGGAAATAAAAAAGCACAGTACTTGAGGCTGTAGCTCAGTGTCTTTCTGTCTTTATCCCTTAGATGAACCATGAAAATAGGCACTAGCCTATGAGTACAGAACCTACAAACATTGAGTCTTAGGATAATTTGGCAGCAGACTTAAGAAGAAACTTAATATTCTCTGCCTTTCCATTCCATTCCCTTCTTGTTTGTTCTTCAGATGAAGTTATGGTTTTTGATACAGGAGATTTTCTTGTTTTCTTAGCCTCATTATAGGAACAAGTGGTGGCAGGAAATAAAAAATATCTCTGAGTGAAAAAAGACAACCTATATAAATGCAGGCAAAGCCAGCAACTGTGTAAACTAAATGGAAGTTCCATTGACCTAATTAATTTCTATAGGGCTGAGATGATTTTCAGTCGGGCTGCAGAGAAGTCACTTAAATATAAATCATGGCATATGTAGCTGAAAATGTTCATTGTAGAGTTAGGGGAGGTGATTGACATTTTAAAGACTCTTAAATTGTAATGAATTTCTTGATTTCATTCCTTTAATTCATCAGTAAACACTGCTGTTTTCAAACTAAATAAGATTTCAAAGAAGAAATAGGAAAATCTATAAAGACTATATGCCAGAGAAGTTTGCCAGACATTAATGAATTCGCTAATTTTAAGCTTAACTCCTCTAGTGGTGACAGAGAGGAATGAAATAGATATACTATGAGACATATAAGTAGCATGATAAACTGATTCACACACTTAATTAAAAACCTAGAACTTTCCAATATTGTTTGTATCTAAACAGACATGTAACATCAATCATGAGGGAACTTTGGGTCCATATTTTCAAACTGACTACTAAAATAAAACAATATGTCAGGAGATTGAGAAACTTCATTTATTCTCATTTATATCGATACCTTCTAACTTCACTTTCTAACCACCACAACGCTTGTAAAGTACATTAATGAAGATTACCTGAAACAGGGTGAGATGAGTAATTGTGTATTTGTCTGAAGTCAAGTCTAAAAAAATTCATTTCTAAGACATAAAACAATTAAGTTTAAGATAAAGAATAAATTCTGTGTATTTTCCAGTTTGGTTGAGGAGATCCCATAATTACCTAACATGTTTTAATAGTTTGAACTTATTTTAGTTATGCAAAAATCTAATAAAATGCGATATTCCTAAATATGAATGTGATATCAAGCTATAAAAAGTAAATATTCAGAAATACGTTATTTCTCCACATGTGCTTAGAAAACAAACCACACATCACTCACATAAAGCTATCTAAGGGGAACCCTAAACACACACTCTGTTTCAGTACTGCGTGGTTCTTATTTTGTAGGAGAGAACTTGCCAATAAAATGTTGAGAAAATGAAAACGTATTAGTCCTATTCATTTCTTCATATACAAAAAAATTAACTACCAGTATTTCATAATTGCTCTTCCATATATGTACCGGTATATTCTATTGAGCAAAATATTTTAACATACTTAGTCTTCCTTATTTCTAAGTTAATTTGAATGACTGTCTTATCTGGACTTCACAATGATGGAAATGCCTGTTAAAGGTCACCTATGGGCCTTCTGCAGCTCCTGTCAGTGGCCGCCCTCACGCTGACTCTCGCATGAGGCCTGCCGGCGCAGGGACCTGCCGCGGTCTGGGTGACTACATCCACACCCAGTCTGCACTCCGCAGTAGGCATGCTTTACCTGAAGCCAAAGCCCAAAAGGAGAGGAAACAGGACTGCTTGCTTTTATTTTATTTGCTCTATAAAATCCACTTACACACTAGAACTACTTTCCTATAAATAATTTAAATTTCTCTCTGATTGCCTATCAAAATGGGAAGAAAAAAGTTTCAGATGAAAAGGCACCTCATGCAGAGATTAATTTTCTGCTACATCAGCAAAGTTTCAATTTTTGATAGTACCCATTTTTCATAAACACTTGAAATGAATGTATTTATGCTAAAAGAAAAATGCAGAATATTTACACATTCAAAGAATCACTGCTGGAATAAAAATCAAAGCATCTCATATCAGAAACAACTGATTTTATATTTTTCCTATTACTAAAAATTACATAACATTATAAGTTTTAAAAGCCTTCACTAACACATACTGGAATATCACATCAAAAAAGACAATAATTTTACAGCAGTTAGCTTTTTTAAAAAAAAATTGTGTAATGAAAGATCACCATGGTGACTGGGAAATGATGGTTAAGAGTTTTGCATATGGATGGAATTCTGGAATATTCTAACATAGATAATTTATCGAACTTCTAGTGAAAGGTATGCTCTGAGTCATCAAGGTCCTGAGGCTTAGTAATGAATAAATAAGCAAAATATTATCTATGAAGAAATAATTTTTCAATAGACTATAGTAGAAATAAATATAATGCAATATGTAATGTATCTTTCCATATGTTGAAGTTGTAAAAATATGCATAGTACCTAAATGACTGCATAACAGGTAGCAACAATACATATAACCTTATATGTTTAATCTTAAGTATACATGGATCAAAGTAGGTATTTCTACTTATATAAAATTTATATAAATATTCATATGTATTAATTACACAGAAATAATTGTAATTGTTCTACATTTAAAGTATGCTATTTGATCTTTAAGTAAATAAATTGTGTGTATATCACCTAAATGATGTTGTATACGCCATAAACAATACTTTTTTTACTTATTTATATTTTCATAGCCGAAGCCATAAGAACACTAGGCACACAAATTATTTCATTGATATTTAGAAACAATCCAGTCCAATGTTTACATTTAAACAAATTCGGCTATATTTAACAACAAAAGGGAAAATAAAATAAAGGAAATAATACCAAGTTTTAATTGATCATACAACAAAACAACACAAATTGATATTGCAGTGTGGACATGATCAATAAGAAGATAAAACACACTCAAAGGTTAAAAATGTCATGCACACAAATACGTATAATATACATGTGTATATATGTATATGCATTTGGCGAAACAAAACCAATCTATGCAATGTTACAATAACCTGGAAACATGAATCTCCTAACAATGAATACGGATTAGTAAGTCACATTATCACCTAAAGAGGAAATATAACAATAGTTTTACGAATTTGACAACTGAAATCATATTAATGATTTCAATTAATAACAAACCAACTAATAACAAAGCATATATTGATGAAGAAACAAGGTGCAAAGTAAACAATGAGAAGGCAGACACTCACCTTCGGTGCCATTGGGAGTCATGGAATTACTATTTATATGAGAGTTATCGAGTTTGGGGCCACTGGGGGATTCACTACTACCACTCAGACGGCTATGCGGGCTGGTTAGATCCTGCATTTCCATAGACCTAAAGACAAGAAGCCTTCCGTTTGACAGATGTACCAAATTCATAACACCACTATTTAATGCGCTAATGACTTGACACCTGCTTTGAAACACACTCGCACAAAAGTCCCATTGTATCTATTTCTTAGACTCAAAATAATTCATCTCACATTTTGACTTCAGGCATCCCTTCATCATATGTACTATCAAAAGATGACACTTGCTTTACCTATCCAGCCAGTCACACGAAGTTTTTAAAATTTCATTTTTTCTCTTACACAGTTCATCAAGTCACAAGGTCTAATGTGAGACAATGACACCTATTATACTTTTCAAAGAAAAAATACAGTCATCTTTTTCTTTTTATATTAAAAAGGACCAAAGGAATTACTTTTCTAAAAGAAAAGGCAACTATGTAAAGAAGTAAAATAGAAATAGATCACTTTTCTGGGGAATCTGTTTCATCTAATAAATTAGCACCAGGTACTCCCTTATAATTTACCACCCAATTGTAATTTAATGGGTCTCCAAACCAAATAAAACACTTGAAACCTATAGTCTAGTGACAGGGAATGAGATAGTCCTGATGCATGTGTTTACTCTGGCAAACTACTTAATTGTTCCTCTGTTTCCCTTGAAACAAATGCAGCATTAAAACATTATGATGTCGGCTCACTTGTTTGCTTTGTGGATTACATACAGCGTGCCCAATTGAAAAGGGATAAGGCCAACATACAGTGGGTCCCTGCAAGCATTAGCACTCGGAATACCTCAGCTGTCACTTACTCTGGGAAATAACAACAATTCTACTTCAGTGCTATAATTTTGCACTTTTACCATATAAAACCAGTTAAATGCCCCCTGAAAGTTCTTAGACTCTGCAGTTACTTATTCTATAATGGGTACAAAAGCCACTACTCATGTTCACAATTTCAGAACTATACATTTATATTGAATACCCTATTAGTGAAGAGAGAATTTATTTAAAGTCACTAAAAACACACTTAGATACCATTATTTTCTTACAGCCAATTTCTTAAAAGTTTAGGGCCCATTTACTTTATTTTATACTTTGTATGTTTTTCTAAGAAAAAAGATGGAAGTTTAATGTTTACATATATAAAGTTAATACTATTTGCTCCTCACCCTATCAGGTCAATAAAAGCTACAGTCATTTTAATTTAGAGGTTGCACTTACATTGACTATGGGTATCAGTTTTTAAAACAGTTTAACATGAACCATTTTACTTCTAAAGTGAGCTTTGACTTCCACAAATATTCTGAATTCAAACTAGAAATGGTCCAAAATCCAATTGTTCTCTCCTGATTCTCATTACACATTCACAGTTTTCCTAACACTAGAAACTATAGCCCATAATTATTTTCAAACCGAGGTTCCTATTCCCTTTCTACATACTTAAAATGTTTTACAAGCGCATACACACAAACTGTTAAGTAATTTCCAACAGAGGCTGTTGCTATTAATAGAAATAATTAAGAAACACTAGACAAAAATAGATACGGGTCACAGAAAGGTAATCTCCAAAAATGTCAAATATCAACAATATCCTTACCTGCAACTTGAGGAAACAGCAACATCTGAACTGGCTTGAGATGTTTGCACCTGTGATCAGGGGTAAAAAAATTAGAAGCTGTTGTTACTCTGCTTCAGTGTCAGCTCTTAATTATACAGAGCACATGGTTGAGAACGACAATGCTCTCTTTTAACCAAAAGAGAAAAAGGAGGATACTGCAGCAGTGAAAGGCATATTGTCTTTAAGTTGAGGTCTCAACTGTTGTTTCCTCCTGCAGGTCTATCCTCCTCCTCCCCTTGTCAGGGGGGGAAGGCAGCCAAATGACGTGATAGTGATTCATCACTGGCCTATGACAGCTGCAAACGGGATTACCCCTCCCCCAATCAACATGCAAAGCAGCCTTGCCCAGGCAGCTTGGAAAAGGTGCTTGGAAAAAAAATAGCGATTGACAAAATGAGCATGTTTAACAGCAATAGTTCAAGCAGTAATCCTCCAGCATCCTCAGAAGATCTTTCATCTTCTGTTATCACCAGCTGAAATAGAGCTCCCGCCCACCCCTTTGACTCCTGACAGTTTCTTATCCTTATCATAATGGTTTGCTCCTACATTTACTATTTGTCATTTAACATTCACTAAAACAGCTTCTGGGCAACTTTCAGACAATGCTGGACTAACTATAGATGGCAAAGGCAAGTTTTCATACCCAAAGTCACTCCACTGAACAATGTACTCATTTACCCTCGCCAATTTAAAATTCAATGAGTTCTTATTCAGTTCTGCCCAGTAAACTAGAAAATGTAGTTAGCATTTTTGGTGGATTTTCCATCTTTTAAACCGAGAAAGAAAATGGAAAGTTTAATAATCAGTTCACCATCTTAGTCAGCTTACATTTTAGTCTCTCTTTTTTCTAGACGAATCTGTACTTCAGGACTTCACTGAACAACTTAACTAATGTGCAGGCTTTGACAGTCACTGCCTGTCTTCCAGAAGCAGCTCAAACTGCCAGCAGGTGATAAAGCTCAGGTAAGGCCAGACTGCTGGCTTGTAGGCTCAGGCTAACGCCTCAGTAGGAGAGCATTCTGCAAAACGTTTAAAAATGGCTCAGAATTCCAAATCTTTGATGTGCATTTTCATTCAACCTGAACTGACATCAATTAGGGTTACAGAACAAAGATGAGAACTGAAGCATCTCAAATGGCATTACAGTTATCCAACCAAACGTCTTCTGTTAAGTCCTGTTATTTTTTAATTATGATTTATGAAATAAGAAATACTACCTTTCCAGCAAGAATAAAGCATCTTTAAAGTCTAACTGTCTTGGTATAATGTTACGTAAAATTTCTAGGTATATGTTTCTACAATACATGCAGGATGAAAAACAATTTTTAAAGGATGCTTGAGTATAAGATACAAATTAAATTTCAATGCCTACAGATGTGTCATTCCATGATAACAGCCTTCTGCAATTTTTGTTAAAATTAATGTTCTCACACAAGTTTAAGTGGTTTCCTTTAGAAACTCCAGCAATATACCTCAAGGATAAATTTCCTTTTTTTTCTTTTTTTTTTTTCTCTCCACTTTTATGCACCTGGAATAAATTATAGGTGAGAACTAACTTAGTTTTAAGAACTCTCCTGGCTTAATTACGTGAAAGAGTATTTAAAGCATTCTTTCTGTTAAATGTTAAAGTGCATTTCCATTTTAACATTAGCTGGAAAGTACAATGTTGGAAATATAATTCTAGTTTCAGTATATACTTTGAAAGTTTGGTTAGATTTATATTTGTGCTTTAACCAATCATATTTAAATTTCAAAGTCAAACTGCTGTTAATAACGAAAAAATGAACTTCAAAACAAGAATTATTCTACCACATTTCACTGAAAAAATGCATTTTCACTACAACTCATTTCTTTTACGCTGGTTCAACTAGACTCTACTGTATTTTCATACTCTACAACTTTTGAAAGTCCATACGCATGATCTACATTTCATTAAGTATACTTCAGATATATTCTTTTGTGTCTCAAGGATTATTTAAACCATGTGTTGTGTGTTACTGTATTTAAAAATGACTCTTTAATCAAAATAACTTTAAAACAACTAATCCTCACTTAGGCTGGTCAGCTGAATCCACATCGTGGTCCAGGAAAAATAAATCTACTCTCAAGAATGCGAATGCAGACAACAATTAGACACAGATGTGAGCAAAATTAGTTACAGTTTACAAAATGCTACACTTCACATGCTTTTAGTTTTTTATGTGTAGTACAAGATTACAGTGCAGAAGGAAACATAGTCTTATAATGACTTATCTAAAAAGAACACCTATTTCTGATTGCTGTTGATTTCCTCTCATGTTTGATAATATCTCTGGAAGTTTCTGTGTTGCAAAGGTCTAAAACCACAATGTGTTTTGAAAATAATTAGGGATATTTCCATTCAAAAGAGAAAAATATTGTTTTATTGTTTGTAGAAAAGTGATGTGAGGCATTCAGTAAGTTCACATTTTCTGCTTTACACCCATAAACTTAGTATGTTTCTTGTCTTCCCCTAATCTGGTATTTTTAATTCAAATACTTCTATGAGTGTAAAAATATTTCCCGTAACATAACAAATGGTTATCTTATATTACAATCAAGTCATTTCACTTTAATGCTTTTTAAAACTCATTGTATAGGATACTCATAGTCGCATATTGACAGAGTTGTGAAAATACAAATAGCAACAAGCAGAACTTCTTAGAATTCAAATTCAAGAATCCTAAACTAGTAACTTTGACTTCTGATTAGTTAATGAGGTCTTTTAAGTTTGCCTTTTTTCTAATTAAATTTATAATTCTTCACAGATGTAACTTTTGTTGATGTTCAATTTGTCTCTCTCATTTTGTTAAACCTCACATAGTACTTCGCCAATCCATTGAATAGCCACATTAAATCTGTTAATACCATGCTCTTCAACCCCAGAAATTATTTCCAGAAGGCAAACTTGCTTTGAGAGATCATCAAACAAGACTTAAGGTACACATTTTATCACATTTTCCCTACCACAGAGCTCAGGATGCTGAGCAAAATTCATGACTTTTGCACTGTTTATTATACTTTGCTAAATTACAAATCAAAAGCATCTGACAGAAGATCATGCGTGAAGCCAAAAAGTTAATAATGTTCTGTGAAAAGTAAACTGTAAATGGAAAGGGATTCTAAATCTCAGCAGCACAGAGCAAATAAAATGTAGGTACTTGTCTAAATTATGGGTTTTCCATAGGCTTTTTTTTGCTTGCTAGAAGCAATTTTTATAAAATGACTATAATTTAAAACTTTTTTTTCAAACTGAAAAGAAATTTTCAAAGTGAAAGTACTGAGCTTATCTAAATAAATAGAGTTGGCAGGCAAGCTAGTTTTGTCCAACCACAGATCAACCTGAGTACTCCAAATCTGAAAGACAATGGCAATTTTCTCATCAGAATGTATTTTATATATATAAAAAAATTTCCTTAGCCATAAATCTGTGTTTTAAGCAGGGTATATTCTTGCTAAAATTTCTCCTCAATCGATATCTCCAACTATGGCATCAGTGTTGTAATGAAAACTTAAATTTTAAAAATAGAACCCTAAACCTAAAATTGAAATGAAGTTCTAGGGAGATGTAGATGTTTTTTAAATGTTAACACTGTATTTCCTTCTTTATCAAAGACTCCAATAAAATAAATGCTTTACTACTACTGCTGATTATTTTAATGTAGTATACTACATTACTTTTTGCAATGCGTCGTTTAAAGAAAATGACAAAATAGAGTCCGCATGAAAAAACAAATAAGTATTTAAACCACATGGATGCTACCTATAGCTTTAAAGGATTGTTTTCAATATCAATTTATTTAAAATGTTGAATGAAATACTTTTGATATTTGATTAAACAAGTGGTTTTATTCTAGCTGCAAGTCTTTTTCTTCTTTACAATGTATTCTTATTCGATTTTCACAAATGGAAATTTTCTTCTGAGAAAATCATTTATCATGTCTATGAAACTCACACAGCAGTGGACTTCCATTTGGCCCTCTAAAACTGAACAGTGGCTCAATTAGGCTTCTATGTCTGTCACCGCAAAGAATGTTCAAAGATTGAAAATCCATGACTGCTTGCTCACTTACTGAACACTCTGGGCCTTGGGAGAACTCAAGCATGGAGAACGTCAAATATCAAATATTTGATAATGCAAAAGCATGACTATACATGTGTGCATGTCCTTAGACCCCAGACTTGGCGGGGGCGGGGAAGACTCACGCAAGCATAAAATAAAACCCACTTTGAAAGACACATTATAAAAACAATCTCAAACCTATAAAACTACACTATGAGCTTACTATCAACTTTTTGTACCCCTTGCCATTTTAAGAAATAAAACATAAAAACGTTTGTCTAAATTCAATGACAGCTCTGAATTTATTGAATTCTTGCAAATGCTATGCTTAAATGTGTTCAAAAACTCCTCCCAAGAAATATAAACCCATGAGTCATTAACAATTCATATACTGATTTTGAATGGCAAATATTTTAAATGATAATTCAAAAGTTTACAGATCTTGTTTTTAACTTCAAGGTCCAGTCAAGGCTTACAAAGTGTCAATAAGAGAAAAATATATTAATTGGGTAAATATTTGTTATATCACCTTTTGAAGATAAGTTTAATATAACGTTTAATTCATTTATTGAAGCAAAAAGATTTTCTTCCTTAAAAAGTGCTATCAATTTAACGTTATCTGTTGTCCTTTCAAATGTTAAACGCTTCATTTTTTCATATCAAATTAAAGTGTGTAAGAAAAGTTATTTATGTATTGCAATAAACATATATGTACCGCTTTATTCAATATCACACAAATATATTTGAGATTTGTGCAGCAATTCAGAAAAGAGATATGAAGTCATCTCCCTACAAGAATATGGTCCTGCATTATATTTATTTATCTAGAGCATAACAAAAGTAATTGTTAACAATTAATTTGTAATTCTCTCTTAATGATCCTAATGGCTCATAATTTGAAGGTTGAGAATTCTACTTCTAGGATGAAGCCCTGTGGCTCATAAAGTACTAGGTACAAAGTGTCATAATTTTCCCCATGCCATAATGTTTTTCTTTGAAAACAAATCAAAACAATAATAAAAGCGCTCCTGTTAGCTTGGGCTTTGCCCACAGGACAGCTGTTGTCAGTCACTACAATTTTTCAAACAGTCAGCTTGTACTTACAGCGCTTACATCTGCTGCATCCACCAGTTTAATGTGTTCCTTCGAATTTTCTGGGTTAGCAAACCTCCATTCCTGACATAGTTTTGCTCCTGGATTGGGACGCGCGAGGGCTCTCAGGCGCTCTGGTGCAGCCGCGGCGCTTCTGGGAGCGGAGCGCCTCTGCAGGGGAAAGCTCGGCGCAGGGGGCAGGCGCCTGGCCGCTGCCGCAGGCTCGGGCTGCCGAGCGACTGAGCGAAAACGCGTTCCCCAGGAAGAAACCCGCCACAGTGGACGGCAACAGGAAGGCTTAAAGTCGGAAGTGACACTGGAGAGTTTCTACCTCGCCCCAAACTCGGAGCCATCAGCTCCCACCGTTCTGTTTGGTAACAGCTTTGCGCCCTGCGCTCCTTCCCCACCAAACAGCAGCCGCAGATAGCATCTGAGAACCCTAGACAAAGAAACAGCAGAATCTCATCCCTCGATTTGTTTGCGCAGCCTTGTAGGTCTGCCCATGGAGCCTCGGGGCTTTTTTTTTTTCTTCTTTTTTTTTTTTTTTTTTTTTTTTTGGTTTTTGCAACGCAAACCACAGCTATTCTCTTGTCCTAACCTTATTGGTTTAAATACAACAATTGAAAGGATCACTGCTCTGTCTGACTCAACCTTGCTGCTTTAAAAAAAAAAAAAAAAATTATTATGTAAATGAACGCGCCCCACGCTATCTGAATAAACAGCTGTGTGAGAATAACTTCTCTGAGACACGGTCAACACACACGCGTCCTCTTGCAACAGTAGTTACCAATTAAGATCTTTGGGGAGTAGTTACACGTTATCTTTTACACTTTTCCTAAACTTTTTTCAGGCCCTGAAACTTAGGGAATCCACTACTTTTCAGAATTTATTTCCCAACTAACGTACCTACTACTGAAACAGGTCTGGGGGAAATAAAAAACTAGAATGGCCATTTCCCTTCAAGTAGAAAGCGAAAAAGCAAACGTGTAAGCTATTATCAGTTTAATAATGAAAGCCTGAAGGATGAATCCTAAATGATTTCTAGAATGGCAAGTCTTCGGTGAATAATTCCTTGGATATGAACCAGATAATGTTTCAGTGGTAATATTTTAAAATGATTTTTGGAAAAGCTTCATGTTATCTAGAACTCTTTCTTTACAGTTTATTCTTTGAAAAAATTCTTACCTCAGAATCTATGCATGACAGTGTATAACACTCACCTAAAGAGCTGAGCTTCAGTTATGTTTTATGCAGATACATGACTTTGGTGCTAAGACTTAACCGTTATGTAGATTTCATATATTCAAAGAAGGCATCGTTTGTTTATTTTGATGCTAGTCACTGATTGTAACCAATTTTGTGCTCTAAAATAAAATCTTTATACCCATTGGAGTTTTCTTAAAACTGTTTTGTCATCACCCATAGAATACTATTCTACTTATTAGGTTTTTTATTTAAAAAAAAAAAAAAAGCATCCTCATTTTTTAGGCGCTTGATAGATGTGAAAAAATTTTTTAAAATCACAACTTTTTGCATGACTTTATAATACATTTCCAGATTATCAACTAATAAAACACATAGACACAATCATAACTTTATATTGCTAATATGTAAATGAAAGCACCATTCCGATGAAAACAAAAAATTAAAAAGCTGCTAATGACCAAAATTTAATACAGACTTCCCCCCAACCGCCGAAAGTATGCCAGTCTGAATTCCTCAGAAAAGAACACTTTGTCAGACATAGGCTACAGCTTAAACTGCAAACTCACCTAGGATTTCATTTTGTATAGTACCAGCAAGGAATCATGGGCTAGTCATCTACCATATTTGGGAAGCCAGGTCAAGAAACAGTTGATTGCTATTGGATCTGTTCATATATGCAGCAGAAATAGAATTATGTTACCACCTACTGCACTTTCTCAGACCAGAAGTATCAGTTATTCAATATACTAAAGTATATATGCAGAAAATAAAATACAACTTGTAATGGAGATTTCCAGCATTGTCAGATAAAATGTAATGTTATGGTAATTCAATCTATGATATCAAACAGTAAATACTTTTGCAACCACATTTATTTCTAAGCTCTATAAAATCTAAAATTTGAGGTGTTGGTTGGAGAATTAAACAATGTTTGAAATTTTACATTTAGCTGTTGTATTCATGCTTCCAATTGTTTAAAAATTATTTTAGACATAAGAGAGTAAGAAATTATTTTTCTAATCCATGAAAGATTACACTGACAAATCCAGAATATAAGAACTATACAAAATCAAAACAGTGGGAATATTATGTAAAGTGTGTCACATTTATATACAAGTTACTTGCCCACATTATAGTTAAATGTATCATATTATATGTTTTTATGTTGAAATTTAATTTGTATTTATATAACCAAATGAAATATTAAATAAATGATGCATATAATTATGAAGAAAATTAGTGAAAGTATGATGAATGTAATGTGACCACTAATTGATGTGATACAGCTCATGCTACATAATTATGTAACAAAGAGCTCAGTCACTGACTAAAAGTAATATCCATGTGCATATTTACTACTTTTATGGAGTTTCATTTTCCTGAAGCAAAATTAGATGGATTAAAAACAATCACGTTTACCCATAAATTGTGTATGGTTACTACTTCTGAATATCCAATATATAATAATTACTATCGCATAAAATTTAAACCAAAAGTAAGTTATCCTATGATAAACAGCCACATTTAAGCTATTAATGACACCCAGTTTGTAGTGTATTGATAGCCTCCTATTTCTAAATCTTCTAAAACTATAACTATATTATGTAACTTAACCATACCCTTTAAGGACTAAATAGTTCCCTAAATACAGTCATACATATAACTACAAAATTTAGGAAAATGTGTTGAACATTGCTACTAGTAAAAGGTAATAGAAGAAAGCATTGTTATTTCATATTTGCCATGGAAATCTCAATACATAAATGTATGAAAAGGAGTTTTAAATTTTTCCCATATGCTTTTTCCCCAATAAAAAAATACATAATTTTATCTGGAAAGGGAAAATACTTGAAATATTCAACTGTAATGAAATGTTTGAAAACCCTCAAGGAGACAATATCTTTCACAGGCTGTATCGCCAACCAGGTTTTATCTGACAGAGCCAGCTGTTGCCTAGATACCTGCCTGGTTATGTGGAGGAAATCTTCAATTTTGGTAGAAGAGTTTAGTGTTTTAGGTTAAGGGCATGATAAAAAAGATACGCATATATATATATATATATATGTATATATACATGATATTTACATTACATTTGTAATATTTAATACATATTACAAATGTTATTTATATATATGTATATAGACAAGGACAGATACAAGGAACTCATTACAACAATCTAAAAGGTAACTTGGACTTTTCTAAAACTTCATGAGTAAACAATTGATTAATCAAATTAAGTATAACAAATAAACACTGAGAAAACAAAGGATAAAATATGAGTGTCCCTTTTCCTTTTCATTCCAATAATGAAAATAAAGCTATTTTACAGTTTTGAAGTTGTCAATAAATGAGGCACTTTGAAGTTATTTTTCTTCTATTTGTGTTTACTTTGAAATAACTTTAGAAGTCAGCATGCATGCTATTACCTGGTCCAACAGTTTACTAATCTCTTTGTTTCTATGCTTTTTATGAGATGATTATTTCTCAAAAATAAGAGTACAGTAAGTTGCAAAATATAACCAGCACTTAAAGACTAACGCATTTTCTTAAAAAAGCAAAATCCTAGCCATTATTTCTTCCACATGATTAAAATCAATATGTGAAAGTATTCAACATTTTGTAATTCAGACTGTTCAAAGTAGAATGGCAAATAGAGTATCCCAAAATACTATACTTCCAGTCTTCCTGGTTTCATGTAAATTTATTTTTCTTGTGGTCCATGCCATGGCACTACCTCCCTGGCTTCTTTATGGAGCCTTTGGAACCGTGTCTGGATGGCTGACACTATGATCCTTGTTGGCATTTGGAGTGGTCACTTCCATGACCTGCTCTTTCCCCACCAGCACGAGACCTACAATGAGGGTCCTGCTCCCAGGAACCTTCTGCTGAAATGTAACCAAGTAAAACATCCTCTATTTATTTTAAGAATGATATTAAACCTGCCAAATTGAAGGTCTACCACTATTTTGTGAAATGTTTTCCATTCAAACTCCAACATGATTAGCTTTTAACAGTAAAGTTAAGGAGGTAATTAACTATTAGCTGTACCATGGAAAATTATTTTAATACACATTAAAGTCTTTATACCAACACAATATGAAAATATAACCTATTTCCTGACTTCCTAAAGAGCACGTTTATTATTACATATTAATAATAACATTTATTTATGTAGGGTGGGAAACTTGTTATCCTATGTAGTAATGACTGCCTATCGGATTTTTTTTTTTAAGTATTATTCTTAATAGAAACTTTGAGCAGCACTTGATAGCAAGGGCAGTGGCAGATTTTTAAGGAAAGGGGATGAGATAATATATATACTTAAACAAAATGACAAAACAGGTTTCCTCTTTTAAAATCAACTGATTTTCCAAAATGGCAAACAGTTACTTTTTCTTCCTTCTGCCAAAAAATATATAAATAATTGGTCCTGGAAGCATATGTTTAATCTCAGCGATGTTATTTTGCTTTCTCATGCTGTAAAATGGGTTTCTGTTGACATGAAACAACCTAGAAAACCCAGGTTGTTTCTTCTTGAAGATTTTTTCCTCTAAGCCATGGGCAAAACCAATCTTGTCAGCGCCTCCCAAAACATGTAAGAGGATCTGGAAATTTGCTTTGTGTTTTTCAGATTTCATGACAGCTGAGTTCACAGTTTTTAAATTCTTTGGAAACAATGAATAGCTCATGGAGGAAAGACGGGAATTAGCATTTATGAAGTGCTTACTACATGCCAGGCACTGTGCTAGGCATTTTATATTTTTGTGAATCCTGATTTTTTTAAGTATGAGTGATTTTTCCCTCACTATTTGTTCTGGAACCTGCCTCATTTTTCTAGCACCATCAAAGTCACTTCTAAACGGTAGATGGAGCAACGGGACATTAATGTCTCCTCATTGTATCATCATTTTGAAGCAAGGTGATACCCCATAAAGTTAACAAAAATCCAGAAAAATGTGTGATATTTGAAATGATACATATTGTTATATACCAAAATAATATATTCAACATGGAAGAGAAAAAAATCACTATATAGTAGCTGATTATTTCTGAGCATATACTGCAAGCAGATTCAAAAATAAAAGCACATTAAATGGTCAATAGAGAAAAAATCCTTGAACTTGAAATGCTCAAATCATGAGATATGGGATTTTTCTCCTTACATCTTCAAAAAGGTTAATTATTTTCCTAGAGATTATAAATATCCCAACTTATTCTTTATATTGAAAAGCAGAGTTCGAGTTTACAACAAACAATTATATGCATGTCTTGTTTCATAGTTATATCAATTTATTACATTTTACCTTTCTTAATTTCAGTTACCCAGTATGATGTGCTTTGTTTTTAATAGTTATTATATCATAAACACTTGATTTATTCACTGAGGAAATAATTATAGTAAAAGTGCACTCCACATTTCCTGATGCATTTGGATGTATAGTTTAAGTATTCAGAATCAAGAAGTTCCATTATTATTAAAAAGCAATTGCCAGAGATTGGGGAGAGGCAGCCCCCAAACCTAACAACCTATAGAATTTTTTTCTTCCTTCAAGCAGCATTAACTTTTTCCTCCTCCAGTCTCCCAAATCGGAAAGAAAAGAAAAGAAAAAAAAAAAAAAAGAGTAACCTCTAAAGCTGTTTTAGACAGAAGGTCAGAATTCAAAGGATCAGTAACTTAATCCACTGTGCACTACAATCACATTGCTATTGGAAACACAACCAGAAGCACCATTATTCTAGAAGTTTTTATTAAGCAATGTCAATAGGTATACAACCTGGAGGTTTCTCTCTACTATAAGGTTTATCTAGATTCATACTTGCAAGTGATCAAATTGCCTTGGGTCCTTGGGTTTTACTTTAGTATACTATGGTGTGAAGGAAAAAAAGTAGACTCTATAACACATACTAAGGAAAACAATAGCTTCAGTTTGTTCAAATACTTAAAACAGAAATCCTTTCTGCAACCCAAATGTAAGTACGATTAAACATTTTGTGGTCTTCAGATACTCATAATTAAGAGGAATGCTTGTTTTAGATGGTTTAATATTTGGGGTATTATACTGATTATTGAAATATGTGATTCATGTTCTTTCAAAAAATATAAACCTGGAAAGTATCCTCTGCCTCTTTCAGGGATTATGTTTTAATATTATCAATGATCTGGTTCACCTGAAATACAGAGTAAAGCAAAGCTAAGGATCTCGGAATTTTGAGTTAGTATATTTTAAATGTGGAAGTTTCTTTAAAAGAACACCCTGGTTGATAGAGAGTACAGGCTGGTGGCTTGTTTTTTTAATCAATACAAGGAGAAACAAATAGTTTACCAAGAGGTCAGAGCGCCCATAGAGGAGCCCTCTGCTGCACGATTATCACTGACAACCTCTGCTGAAAGATCTGCAAGCCCCCATTAGCTTTGGCCTCTCGGGATTGCTGTTCACTTTCCTTCCTGTCCTTCCCTGAGAGGAGGATTTTCCCTGCTTGTAGAGAGTGGATGCAGGGGAATGGGTAAGGAGAAGGTGAAGGAGGGACAGGACGAAAACAAAGTAAAAAAAAAAAAAAAGAATTTGCTATTCAAAACAATGATCCAAAAACCTGCCCAAGAATCCCAGCCTTTTTAAAAGAATGACAGCCTTTGACTTAGAAATTCTAAAGGAAAAAGACAATGTTTTCAGATATGCAGACTCTATGCATTTTAAATTTGCAGTATCATCATAGTATACCTGTCTCTTTTAGGATAAATTGTATTCGATAAACCTAAAAATGGACACAAATATGGATGACTGAACTCACCACAAATAAATGTATTCATGAATAATTATTGAAGACTATTAAACAGGAGGGCCCACACCTTTAAGCTCTGTATTTAGAATTTTCCAAAATTATGCCTATTATCAACCCATGAATGACTTACACGTGAAAAGGAAAAAAAGTTAGACATTTCACATTAAGATCTTCTTAAGGTTGGGTGCGGTGGCTCACCCCTGAAATCCCAGCACTTTGGGAGGTCAAGGCAGGCAGATCACAAGGTCAGGAGTTGGAGACCAGCCTGACCAACATTGTGAAACCCCATCTCTACTAAAAATAAAAATTAAAAAAATTAGCCGGGCGTGGTGGCACACACCTGTAATCCCAGCTACTCAGGAGGCTGAGGCAGGAGAATTGCTTGAACCTGGAAGGCGGAGGTTGCAGTGAGCCGAGATCCCGCCATTGCTCTTCAGCTTGGTGACAGAGCTAGACTCCATCTCAAAAAAAAAAAAAAAAAAAAAATCTTCTTAAAGCAATACATGGCAACCCTGATTTCCTATTCCATTTTTTGTATATTCTTGGATTTTGTGTCTATCATTATTCAAGGTTGAAATGCTATTCTTTTCCTTAAGTGTGTAGAATTATTAACATCTCTCTATAGTCAAGGGTACTATTCACCAGATTAAAACAAATGCACCAGAGATTCAAGTGAATTCTAATTCTGGTTTCAACATGGGCTTTCTCTATGTCCTTTGTTGTCACAGTACTAATTCTCTCAATTTATAATTTATGACTAGCTAGCTATTAAATGGATGCAGTGGTACACACCTTATCAAAATGGTATGTGGATGAAAATGTTTACTGCTATGGTAAAGCTCCCATGGAGAAAAAAAATAGCAACAGAAAAGTTAATTTCAAATCAATTTAATTGAATGAGTGTGGAATGAGTGCTTAAACAGGGCATAGTTTCCAGGGTTTAGCACATAGGATGTGCTTGGTGAATGTTATTAAATTAATTAATACATGCACACAAGGCTACTTGAAGGAACATGGCCCTGGTTTGTGAAAGAAAAATGATTTCCTTGAATTTCCTTTGCTTTCATTTTCTTTTTTCTTACAGATTGTTATATTTTCCTTTCACTGAAAACTTTAAAGCTGGACTGGCTAGGGCATTATCATTATAGGAATATTAATTTCATTTTATGTACAAAAATATTTAAAATAATTTATGGGACAAAATTGAGTCCTTAAAAACTGTGCTAGGAATTTGCCATCCTGACAACAGGGAGTGACCAAACAGCAAGGAAATTAAGGTATTAGAACAGACTTGAAATCACTATATTCATATGATGTATGTATTTAAATGGAACAGGAAAAAGGAATAAAAAGTTCAGTTTTAGGCTAAAAAATAGCCACCATCTACTGCATTCTAGCTATGTCATATTCTTCCCTAAGTATACTGTTATCTTAATACCAGTTCATAGTTCCCTTTTAAATTCCTAACCAAAATAAACAGAAAAATTAATTTAAAAATGTAAAAGAGTACTCAATAGGATGAAAGTATATTTAAAAAAACCCTACATGTCCTGCCTTTCAGAAATAGTTCATTGTAGGTGTGTCCACACCACCATCATTTTTAAGTTTTGCAGCTTATAGATGGTTCAGAAATCTAACCAACAAAGTTAGTCAGCTGGTCTGTCAGCTAGTAATCAGTCACTCAATAAATATTTATCATGCATCTAGTATGTGCCAGGTACTACGGGCATAGATGAAACAGTAAACAAGGCAGACGGAATTCCCACACTTAAGGAAATTATGTGTGCATAGAAGTGTAAATAAATGAAAAGATGGCTGACTGAACATATGCATTCATTTTTGCTTTCTCTATAAATCCCCTAGAGCACCAGTAAAGAGTTTTTTCTAAGACATAAATCCCCAAGAATGAAGAAAAGCAGGTAATAGGAAAACAGTAACACATTTCAATTAATTATTTAATTAATTTAGAGACAGGTTCTCACTCTGTCATCCAGACTGGGGTGCAGTGATGCAATCATGGCTGTCTGCATCCTTGACTTGGCAGGCTCAACCAATCCTCCTGCCTCAGCCTCTGAGTAGCTGAGACTACAGGCACTTGCCACCATGCCTAGCTATTTTTTTTTTTTATTTTTTAATTTTAGGTAGATAGTCACTCTATTGCCCAGACAGGTCTCAAACTCCTGAGCTCAAGCAATGCTCCCACCTTGGCCTCCCAAAGTGCTGGGATTATAGGCATGAGACACTACACTCAGCCTTAACAAATTTTAAAAGTAGGGGAAAAAAATCTAAACCACGCAGAACATTAGTAACTCACTTAGCAGATATGAGAAAGCTGAATCCTAAGTTGGCAGTAAGGAAAGCTGAAAAGAAATCCAGCTTACACCACCCAACTCCTCCCATCCCCAACATCTTAGCAATCGATGATACCAGGTACTTCTGCAAGTGCAGGTACAAGTATGGCTACCATAAGGAGGATTGGGTACAAGTCAGTATAAGATGCAGTAAGACCCTTTTCTCCACTCTACATAGTCAGCTCTACATAGTCAGTAAAACAAGTAGACTATGGATTGTAGGAGAAGCCCTGGTGTGTGCTGAAGAAGCAGGCACCATTTTGATAACAGGCAGATTATAAAACACTCATGCTGAATGCTGGGATAACTGCCCCTGCTCCCTTCCTCTCTTCCTCCATAACTTTTCCTCATTAGGGTTCCCAGAACACTGTCAGCCAGTGATCATCCAGGCAGGAGCCTGAATTGGTTTCACTAAGTATTCAGACCAGCCCCAAAGGAAAGATCTAAATCGCTTATATCTGGGGACCTCCTAAGGAGAGAACTCAATCTGATCACTCCAAAGTAAAAACTACGGGCAACAAGTCATTTAACTAAAGTAAAAACCATGGGCAACAAGTCATTAACAAAGTTAATGCCCTGCTCTTAAATATAAGCCAACAGTTAAGAATTATGAAGAGTCTGAGGAAAGCTTCTCAAGAAATGTAGAAACCAATGAAAAGAAAAGCAACTTGCAGGAAACAGAGATCAAAGAAAAGCAAATGTCAAAAAAACAAAAATAAACTCCCATTAATATGAAATGAGAAATAAGAGAAGATACTGAAGCCATGAAACAAGATAAGAAAACAACAATAATTTTTTTTTCTTTTAAAAGAACATCTAACAACAAAAAGGAGCCCTTGGAAATAAAAAGTAAGGTAACTGGAAAATAAAATTCAAAGAGATTTGAAAATAAAATTGTTGAATTCTACCAGAGAAGAGAGTAAGAAGAGATGGAAAATAGAGAAATATAGAAAATATAAGAAAATGAGAAGTTATAGTTCTGGTTGTCCAACACCCAGATAACTAGAGTTTCAGAAAGAGAGGAGGGACAATAAAGGCTAAAATTTAGGTCAATAATTCTAAGATATTTCCTAGGGCATGAGTTTTCGGATTGAAAGAGCTCAATGATTAACTAACAAAAAGAATAAAAACAATTCACACCAATGGATATTATTTGGAAATTTCAGAACACAAAAAAGATGGCCCCTACAAACTCCTAGAGAGAAAAAACAGACCACATACAAAGCCTAGGTCATGACTTGAGACTTCTCAATTGGAACATGTATTTCTAGAAGGTAGTAAAGCAATGGCCTCAAATTCCTAGATGACAAATAATTCCCAGCCTACTAAACTTTGTAAGTAGGAAAATTAAATATTTCAATTAAATTTAAAACATTTTCAGACAAGTGAATTCTCAAAAAGTTAACTTTCCAATCAGGTTGATTTCCCAATCCTTTCTCAGGAAGCTAACAGAGGGTGTGTTCCATTAAATTTAGGAAGCAAACCTCCTTTACAAACTAGATACTCCAAATAGGAGAAAGATGAATATAATTTCTGGTGCTTATGGAAAAGGAAATTCTAGAATGATAGTTATGCCCTAGCCATGACAGTCCAAATTGGAGAAGGTCAGAAGGCTCCAGGAACACTTTCATGAAGATGAGGGAATTGATAAAATAACAGATACATCTGAACATATGCAAAGAAGAGGGAAACAAATAGAGAAGAGCACAGAATTGAATTATTAAAAGGACTCAACTTAATTCAACAACACATCAAAAAGATTATACACCATGACCAAGTGAGGGTTATCTCTATGATTCAAGGTTGATTTAACATTTCAAGTCAATAAATATGATACACCACATTAAAAGAATGACACTTCAAAAGCACTGATCACCTCAACAGGTACAAGAATAACATTTAACAAAGTTCAACATTCTCTCATGGTAAAAATTCTCAATGAAATAGGTATAGAAGGAAATTTCCTCAACATAATAAAGGCCATTTATAAAAGGCCTACAGCTAACATCATAATCAATGAAGAAAACCTAAAGGCTTTTCCTCTAAGATCTGGTACAAGGCAAGGATCCCCATTCTCAACATACCACCTCTGTTCAAAATAGTACTGTAAGTATTCACAAGAGCAGTCAGAGAAGAAAGATAAATAGAAGGTATCAAACTTGGAAAGGAAGAAGTAAAAAGTATTTCTGTTTGCTGGTGATATGATGCTATATGTAGAAAACCCCTTAAAGACTCCACAAAAAAAAGTTAGAACCAATCAATTAATTCAGTAAAGTGGTAGGATACAAAATCAGCAAGTAAATATCAGCTGCATTTTTTATGCTAATAATAATCTATTTGAAAAAGAAATCAAGAAAGCAATTTCATTTACAATAGCATCAAAAAGAATGAAATGCTTAGAAACAAATTTAACTAAGGAAGTAAAAGATCTGTACATTGAAAATTATATGAAACATTGATGAAAGAAATTAAGAAGACACAAATAAATGAAAAGGTATCTTGTGTTTGTGGATTGGAGGGATAAATATTGTTAAAATGTCCATACTACTCAAAGCAACTTACACATTCAATATGATTCTTGTCAAAATTGTAATGGCATTTTCCCCAGAAATAGTGAAAAACAATTCTAAAATTTATATAGAACCACAAAAGTCTCCAAATAGCCAAAACAATTTTGAGAAAGAAAAGCAAAGTTGGAGGCATCACACGTCCTGATTTCAAAGTATATTACAAAGTTATAATAATCAAAAGAACATGGTACTGGCCTGAAAACAGACACATAAACCAGTGGAACAGGATAAAGAGTCCAGAAATAAACCCAAGCACATATGGTCAACTAATTTTCAACAAGACCACCAATAAGACCAATAAGGAAAGGATAGTCTCTTCAATAAATGGTCCTGGGAAAGCTGGATATCCATATGCAAAAGAATAAAACTGAATTCTTATCTTAGACCAGACACACAAAAAAACTCCAAATGGATTAAAGATCTAAATGTAAGACTTGATACCATACAAATCCTAGAGGAAAACAGCGGAAAAACTCCTTGACATTGGTCTTGGTGATGATTTTTTTGGAAAGGACAAAAAAGGCAAAGGCAATAAAAGCAAAAATAAACAAGTGGGACTACATTAAACTAAAAGCTCTGCACAACAGATAAAACAATCAATAAAATGAAAAGGCAGCCTACGGATAGGGAGAAAATATTCACAAACCATATATCTGATAATTGGTTAATATCCAAAATATAAGACGTTCACATAACTCAATAGGAAAATAACGAAGAACCCAATTAAAAAATGAGCAGAGGACCTAAACAGACATTTTTCAAAAACAGACATACAAATGGCCAACATGTATATAAAATAATAAACATCACTAATCATCGGGGAAATGCAAGTCAAAACCACAGCAAGATATCACCTTACACCTGTTAGGACATCTGTTACCAAAAAGTCAAGAAATAACAAGTGTCGATGAAAGTGTGGAGAAAAGGAAACCTTTGTAGGCTATTGATGAGAATGTAAGGTGGTACAACCATTGTGGAAAACAGTATGAAAGTTCCTCAGAAAATTAAAAATAGTACTGCCATATGAATAGAATCGCCATATGACCTAGCAATCCGTTTGCTGGATATACAACCAAATAAAATGAAATTACCACCTTGTAGACGTATCTGCACTCCCATGTTCATTGCAGCGTTATTCACAATAGCCAAGCCATAGAAACAACTTCAGTGTCCACTGACAGATAATGAATAAAGAAACTGTAGTATATATACACAATGGAGTATAATTCAGCCTTAAAAAAAGTAATCCTGTTATTTTCAACAACTTTGAGCAAATTATACTAAGTGAAATAAGCCAGACACAGAAAGTTAACTACTGCATAATCTTATTTATATATGGAATATTTTCTTTAAAAGTCAAATGCATAGAAAGAGTAGAATGTGGTTACCAGGGGCAAGGAAGGGGAGGAAACCGGGAGAGGTAGGTGAAGGGTGTAGGTGAAAGCTTGTAGTTCTATAGGATGAACAAGTCTAGACATCTAGTGTATAGCTTGAATACTACAGTCAATTATATTACATTGTATACTGAAAATTTGCAGAGAGTAGGTTTTAGATACTCTACTACAAAACAAACAAAAAGTAACTAGAGAAGATGATGAATAGATTAATTTGACTACAGTAATCATTTCACTATATATGTGCCTAACAAAATATCATGTTGTACATCTTAAATATGTATAATTTTTAAAAATGGGAATACTACCTCATGCTAGAAGAGCTTACATACAGGGGGAGTAATGTAAATTCCAAACATTGATCCAACAAAAATCAGGATATACGCATCCTGGAAGAAAGGCAGGACTGGCAGTATTTGTGTACGAATGTGTTGGGGGTGGGAGTGAGATGAAGGAGACAAATCCTCATCTTCCATGGTGACAAGTCAACAAATAACATCTAAAACATGAAAGATCAACAAAGAACAGCATAACAAAAATTCAGCTGAAAAGTGAGAAGCGTTTTTCTCTGGGTAGGGGAAAGCAAGATGAGAGGAGGACAGGAGACTCCCCTCTACACAACAATTTTTTTTTCTTTTTGAGACAGAATTTTGTTCTTGTCACCCAGGCTGGAGTATAGTGGTGTGATCTCGGCTCACTGCAACCTCCGCCTCCCGGGTTCAAGTGATTCTCCTGCCTCAGCCTCCTAAGTAGCAGGGATTACAGGTGCCCGCCACGATGCCCAGATAATTTTTGTATTTTCAGTAAAGATGGGGTTTCACTATGTTGGCCAGGCTGGTCTCGAACTCCTGACCTCAGGCAATCTACCAGCCTCTGCCTCCCAACGTGCTGGGATTACAGGTATGAGTCACCATACCTGGACAACAATTTTTATAGAATTGAGTTTTAAATTACACACATATAATTTTGATTGAAAATATAAAACTAGACATTTTTCTGCTCCCATGTATGGTGCATGTGTATAAATTATTGACAAATAGTTAAAAATCAAATTCAGGTAAAATTTGGCAGACAGGGCTGTGTGCGAAGCAGTGAGTGCTATTATAGTTAGCCAAAGAGGGCCCCTTGAAGGGGGTGTCATTTGAGTTAAGACGTAAACAATGAAAAGGTAATATACTTGTAAAAACTGGGGTGAGGAGGGAGTGGTCTACACAAAAGGAACAGCAAGTTCAAAGGGAGCAAGCTTGGCAAGTAGGAGGGAAGAAAGAAATGTGGATAATAGTGAACAAGAAGGAAAGAACGGGGCCAGGGCTGGGTGTGGGGCATGGGACTTTGTTGGCCAGGTAAAGAGTAGGATTTTATTCTGGTTGTAATGAGATGTCACTAAAGGTGGCTTTTGTTTGCTTGCTTTCGTTTTTGAGCAGAAAAGTGACATGATCTGATTTGTGTGTAAGGAAGGCTGCTGTGTGGAGGATGAACTATACAGAGAGCAAAATAGAGGCAGGAAGGCAAATTAGAGGGTTATTCTAGTAGTCCAGGTGAAAGGAGTGTAATCTGACCAGGGTTTTCTCTGGGCAACTGATGATATGTGGTCAGATTTAGGGTATATTTGGAATTAGAATCAATAGAATTTGTAAATTGAATGTGAGTTTCAGGCAAAGAAAGAAATTAAGGATGACTGAAGTCTCTCAGCGTAAACAAGAAACACCAGTGATTTGACTTTCATCTTCATTCTTCTTTCTGCTTTCTTGCTCATACAAGAACATGACATAAACACAAAAAGCTGGAACAATCAAAATCTGAACATTAACTGCAAGTTTTCATCACCATCTTCTCAAACTATCTGAAGCTGCCACTGCCCTGCCTAGGCTCCCTCTGCAGCAGCCTCTTTTCTGTCATTTCCATTTACCATGCTCACTCCTGTCTCTGTGTATATGCTTAAGTGTCTCTGTACTCACCAGCCTGATATAAATGTCCTTACTTCTCTTTTCTATTTAATCAACCTCTTTTCCATACTTTACTCCAGACATTAACAAGGAGGAAGCAAGCAGATACTAAATGGTACATGCATACTGGAGGTAACCTTTCAGGAACACAGACATTTTAGATCCAGGCCCCATGAAAGAAGCCCAAGCTATCCATGTGGTGGAAGAGAAATCGCAGCCTGCCAGCCATCCCAGCAAGGTACTAGATATGAAAGTGAAGCTATGTTCGACATTCTAGCCCCAGCCACCATTTGACAGAAATTGGGAGAGACCCCAAGCAATACCAGCAGAAGGGCCATCCATCTGAGCTCAGCCAATCCACGGAATCATGAACAAATAAAATGGTGGGGTGGTTAGTAATGCAGCAGTACCTAATAAAAATATCCATCATTACATTGAAGTCACTCTTGCAAATACTTCCAATCACAAGGATATTATTAAAACCAATGGACACATTTCTGCCTTTATCTGAATTGTCTTAATTGCAGCATTTTTATTGTGATAAAATATATATAACATAAAATGTACCATTTTACACAGTTTTAAGCATGCAGCTCTGTGTCATGAAATACATTCACGTTGTTGTGCATCACCATCATTCATCCACAGAATTTTTTCATCTTCCCAAACGTAAACTTTGTACCCATTAAATACTAACTCCCTATCTCTGCCTCTACCCAGCCCCTGGTTAACTACCATTCTACTTTCTGTCTTTGTGAATTTGACTTCGCTAGGTACCTTACGTAAGTGGAATCATGTTATAAGTGTAGCATTGTAGTATCATCTTAATTGTTGCATCTGACATTGCTGTACATTCCCTCTTTGAAATGTTCTCCCTGTGAGATCTTGTCACAAAACTGCCTTTTGCCTCATTTTTTGATTCTTCCATCTTGGTCTCTTTTTAGGGTTGTTCTTGACCTACTGACTCAGCTTCCTCTGAAACACCAGGCTCTCTCCAACATCTTCTCCTGGGTGATCTCATTCCCATATCTACCTCAATAACCACATAGATGCAAGTGGTAACCAAAGCCCCATCTCTAATATAACGAAGCTAATTTTTAAAATTTGAACTATACCCCGATGTATTTTCTTTTCTCAGCAATTATGATCCATCCCCCCTCCTACTCCCAGTCTTTCTGCCATTAAGATTAGGCTTGCGAGGAGGCTAAGGAAGATTTTAATAGAAGATATGATGTAAGGGAAGACCCTTTGAGATAAGAAGGGGAAGAGAAGTACCTTCTAGTTGTGGGCACTGATTGCTAGAAATGGAAACTCATGCACTGTATAAGGCGGGGTAGGCTTAAGAAGTGGTAGCCATAAGAATAGTGACCAAGCCTAAATCAAGAATTCAGTTTTGAACCTCCTTAGAATGTAGAATATATAAACAAAAATTAAACTGTCAGGAATAAAAAACCAGAAATCTTGCCTAGTATGAGGTGATATTTTATTGGGATCTGATAAGATTGTGATAACCCCAGGAATATACAGTAGCAAGGTTTTAAAAAGTAAGGAAGTATATATGAGTTATACTTCACAATAACATGTAAGTTGTAAAGAAATGAAGACATCAGAAAACTTTATGATTTATAATTTAAGGTTTGAAGATACGTGAGGTAATATATTTTATAATCATTGGATTGCCTTGTATATTCTTGGTCAACCTTTTAGGGTATTCGAAACCTTTACTACATCCTAGAGTCATAGACATAATCACAATTTCAAATGGCTAGAAGACTTTGGTTAAGTGATGCTAATGTTTAAAGAAGACTCAATCCACTAAACTTATGTGTTAAATAAAATACTTAAATGAATGAAATTTTTATTTTGTAAAAAATAACCAGATGTAGAAGTAAAATAAATTCTGTAAACTGACTTTTAGCTTTGAAATGAACAAGTATTTATCAAAGCACAAATGAATGGGGGAATTCCTTTCTATGCATAAAAGGCTTCCTCAAGCATGAAATCTCGCCTACTACAGTAGAGAGAAGAATGCCTAGGTCTTCAGTGGGTATATGAAACGGCAGAGGAAATTGATGAACTAAGTGGAGGCTCTATGTGAGGATGAAGAGGCCACAAATGGATCACTTGAGCCTCAAGGCTACCGTGGAGACCAAGAACCTGAACAGTAGGGCCCACAATGATGCTGGACAAGACCATAGAGGATCAGTCACACCTGTACGTACTCCTACCCAGGTTTCACGGTGATGTAGTCGGATGAGTATATCTCTACAGGGGCCACAGAGAACACCCAGCACAGCACAGGCACTAAGGCCAGGATGACACACTCATGAGCCCCTGGAGACTTCAATTACCCCAGGGAGAAGGATGAACAGAGGTACACTGGAGAAACCAGAACCGTCAGGACTGAAATCCTGAAAGGACCACCTGTGTGCCTGAAGAGATTGTTTCTTGAAATAGGCATATTTGAGGGGTTTTATTGTTGTTAGTTTTTGTTTTGCTACAGTGTGCCTGGAAGCAAGAAGCAATAGGATGTGAAAAATAAAATTACCTTTGATTTTACACCTGTATTGTGCATGAATTGTGATAGCAATATTTTAACAGACAACTTCTTCTGTGCCCAAAACCCAATCCACCCTCAACACTGCACCCACACTACCAGACCATCTTTATAAATGCCAAGCTCATCATATCTCTCACTTTAAACTCCTTCACAGATTTTAGGTGAAGTTCAAAATCCTCAGTTTATCCAGTGTACAGAGCTCCCTTGGCATAAGTAACTCCATCTTAGAAAAAAATTCCCTCTCACATTTCAAAAAGCATCATGCTAACAGGAGCCAGATGTTGGCCTAATCAATAGAGACTGTTCCCAACCAGATAGGGATGTAACCAGGCACACTCTTTACTATTAGTCCTCACTCTATGTCTATAAAAAGAGTAGGACTTCATCATCTTGAGATGGCTGTCTTAACACACACTGTCCTGCTGTCACTCAGGATCAGCACCCAGCACCTGCCACTGAAGGTTCTGCCCAAATCACAGACTCTTCTTGCACAATCCTCACAATCCTTGTTGACATCCCTCAGGATCAGTCCAGGACTGATTCTCCTTGCTCACTTCTCTTTCCTTGGATTGGTTCAATAGCCTCTTTTTTCTGAACCCTTTCCTCTTGATGTTGAATGTCACTTTTTTGTGGAATGTGTGATCTATAACATTTATGTATTAATTAAATATACTATTATGCATGGTTTGCAATATTGACTGACTTATGGCTTGGCTTGAACCTATGGGCCCATGGCTTTCGCTACCAGGTGAATGGGCAGTACCAAGGAGAATTACCTTTTTGGGAACTCCATGTAGCTTATGGTTTCTATGACTGAAATAGCATCAATAAAAGTCTGATGTTGTGGAAAAACACAAATGTTCATGGACCTGGGTATGTCTGACCTTCCACCACTCATGCCATCCAGCATAAGCTGCCTTCCCCTGCCTGCAGCCCTGCCTCTGCGGCACATCTATTCTAGCCATTCTGAGATGCTAGTGGTTCCCCAAACCTGATGTCCTCATTCATGCATTTGTGCTGCTCCCTGGCCTGGAATGTCCAGCCCCTACTGTCTTTCAAAGTTCAACTTAGCATTACCCTAGTAATCTCATAATCTCACCCCTCTTAGTGTAGCCAACTAGCTGCCCCATAGGCACTTCAAATGCAATCTATACCAAAGTAAACTTACATTCTTGTTTTTATAACCTGCTTCCTTATCTATCTATTTCACTGGGGGTACAACCAGTAATTCAAGCTGGAAACATACAGATTTTCTTTTCCTCTTCCTTCTCCATATCTAAATCTAAACTCAAGTCCAGCTGATGGCCCCTTTACCTCTCCTGTCCTCAATCTCTGAGGACCTTGCCCACCTTGTGTTGCTGGCTCAGACTCCTCCCAGCAGGTCCCACTGCCACCAGTGTTCTCGATCCACACTGCAGCCTGCAGGTGGACTGCCATTCTGGCCACTTCACTGCAGGACTTAAAACCCTTCAACAGTTCACAAGACCCCATTATCAAAGATAATCAAAGGTATCAAAGATTATCAAAGCCCAAATCCATAAAGCAGCTGGCCAGGCCCTCCACAGTCTAGATCTGGTCCCCTTTTTCACTCTGGCCCGGGATCACCCGTGGCCCTAAACTGCCGGTGGCACTAGGCACGTGCTTCTCAAGCATCTTTACACATATTGTCCCTGCCATGTGCGACATCCTTAAGACATTTAGTTAGACACAAAATTAAAAAAAGAAAATAAGGGCCATGGTAATACTTTCAGACAAATTTCCATGGGAACAAATATGGAATGAAAGAGGCTTCTTCTGCCATGTCAGTCTCTGCATTAACTTCTCCCTCATTCACCCCCATCTATAAGCTGCTCTATGCCAAAAGGAGATGAAATGCTGGTGGAAGTAAAAGGAAAGAGGAGAATATAACCAGGGGTCAGACTGAAGCCTCAGGCAAGGTACATGCAAGCAATGGCCTAGGACAGACTAAATCCTCAAGATTTGGACTTTCTGAAAGACAGTAAAAAATTGAAATGCAATTTTATCAGAGCTGAAAAAAATATGTATTACACTCATCCTTACAGTATGAACCAAAAACTAGATACCTCTACAGTTGTACCAATCATGCAGACACACGGAAGTGTGACTAAAATTGCTTTGAAGAATGTTCCGCTCTTTCCTGTCCTCTTAGAGGACTGAAAAGAAATGTCTACATCCTCCTCCCACCCCCACACACACTCAGCTCCCTATCATACACAATCTGGTGTGCAGACACCACTTATAACTGTCTCCCTTCAGTGTGTCATTTGGGGGTTTATTGGTATTTTAGTTAACAGGTTGATTCTAAGTCTTTACAATAATAATAAAAAAGCACTTTGTATACACACATGGGCACAGATCCAGAGTAATGTCTTTAATGCCTGAGGCACTTAAAATTTGTTTTACATCAGGCTAATCATGTTATGAATCTGCATTTTCATTATACATCACAACCATCCTTATTTTTACTAATGACATAAAAGATGAGAAGAAACAGAATGCATATATTAAGGCTACCATCTGATCTTCCACTTGTTAGAGTAAAACTAGACATTTTGGTAGAACCGCAGATGAATTACATAATATTTATAAAGGGATCTTATAATAAAAATGAAGAAATTAAAACCAGATGAAAGTAGATAATACCTTTATTTTCATAATTAAAATTATATCATACTGAATTGAAGTAGTACTTATAGTGGTAACAAATTACTATGTAGAATATTGAATTACTTTGCATTACAAGTTGCTAAAATATACACCAATTTGTGACACAGAAAATACCTCAAAATTCACTACTTTAACAGACATACATACGTTAAAAAGAGCAAATATCACAATTATTCCAAAGTCTAGAGGAATACAAAAGGTAAAGTATGAATATCACAGGCATATTAAATTTAATTTTATAGTCACTTCACACATATTTCAGCACACAATATTAGTTCATACTACAAGAAATTTAAAAAAATTTTTTTAAAGTTGCAATTTATCTCCTTAAAAGTGTACATTAATAGGAAATAGATATGTGATATTATGTTTTAAAGGGCAGGGCATTTTCTCATTGACTAGTAAAGGATATATACGCTTATTTCTTAAATCAGTGCGTAAAATAAAACCAAATTATATTCTGTATCTCTGTGAGTGCCTCATTACAGAATTCAATGACTTGGCAGTCTACACTTTCTAAATCTGTCTATCTCCTGCTTCAATCTGTGTGTTAAGTCACAGTATAGCAGCTCACAGAAATCATATCGATTTCTAGGTCTCAGGAAGATTCTATAACAAATACATAATTTTGATTCTTAGTATTATAACAGTAGAAAACTGGCATCAGTTCACATTTTGGAAGAATGACATAACTAAATATATGTGGCGTGTCAGACAGACAGTAACAGAAAATTGTGCTTTAAAAAATTCTATTGCTACAATTTTTGAGAGTTTTATCTTTGGTGAAGCAACTTTTCTTCTGTGGAACAGTTACATTACTATAACATATCTTCAGTTATATTGTTTTCTAATAGCACCTTTTGTTTTTTGCATTACCAATTTGTAAACTATGACCTCATTTAGGAAAATACAGATTTACATGACATACCATTTTATTCCCAGCTAAACCAAAATTATAAAGTCAGGCAATTCCAAATGTTGGCAAAGTTGGAGCAACGAGAATTCTTACACACTGCTGTTAGAGTGTAAAAAGGTATACTTCTGTTAAAAAGTAAAGATATTAATATTTTTGCAGCCAGCAATTTCACTTCTAGATATATCCTCTAGAGAAACTCTTACACATGAGCACAAAGGAAAATATACAAAACTATCCACCATAATACTGCTTTAAATAGTCAAAAAATTTTAATTAAAGGAGTTTTTAAAAAATTAACAGCTCACATTTCCATTACCAACAGAGTCAATTTTAATATTGTGGTGTATTTGCCATTCTATAGCATCAAAATGAATAAACTGAGCTATATACATCAATATGAGAAATCTCTCTATATACAGATTTGAAGGAATAAAGCAAGTTTAAGGATGATACAGACAATAGGTTACTTTTTGCCTACGTTTTAAAGCATGCAATAATATGTGTCGCCTACAGATACAGATATGTAGTGAGAATATAAAGTCGTAAGTGGGAATAATAAACACCAAATCTAGAACAGTAATCCTGTCTGGAGAAGTAAGGAGAGTAAGGAGAGTGAAAATGAAGAAGATGCACAATAGGATTTAACTTCTATAATGTTTTATTCCTTGAAAAAAGAAAAGAAAAGATTTGGAGAATACAATACAAAAATGTTACATTTTACAATCTAGGTAGATGTATGTAGGGATTAATTATATTATTTCTAATTTTTATATTTTAAAACTATTTCAAACTTTAAAGAACAAAAATTTAGGATGAAACAATATTCACCCTAATAAATATTATTAGACACATTTGTTACTATCTTTACACTATTTTTTAAAAAAATTCATTGCATCTCAGAGAGAGCAATTACAATTTTAAGCGTCTTTCCATATTCATAATCTTCTCTATATCTTTAAGAATGTGTCCAATTTCCTAACCTCACTAAGAGATAAGTTTAGACCTCTGATGATACACTATCTGATAAGGTAATTGGTTGTTTTCATGTTGCTTACATTATCAGCCTTCATATATTTTAAACTGGTGTGTCTGTTTCCCATTTAAACATTTTTAAGAAGGTTATTTGAAGAGCTTAACCTCTCTGTGTACCTTTCTTCTCCTCAGAGCTTTGTGAGATCCACGGTAAAGTTGACTTACTCCCCCAGACTTCACTGGCTGTTCTCACTGAGACTTCTCATTCTTTACCACTCATCTCAGGTAGGGCCTACCCTGGGTTGCCTTCTCTGACCAGTGCAGGCCAACCTGGGCCCTCCCCGAGAAGCCCTTTGTTTTTATGGTACCTTACAAATACCTGGATGGCAGAATCTATCACCCTGTGCTGTTCTGGCAGATACTCCATCTCCTCAATGGGAATATGAACTTCCTAAAGCAGCAACTATGTTTTGCTTTCACCTTCTCAAGATCTCAGAACAATCAAACATTTGCTTGATAAGTATTTGTTGAATGAACAAGTGAATAAATGCAGTTGTTAGAAATAAATGCAGCATGAATCTTTTCCTACTAGTGTTGTTTTTAGACAAGACTTTTGTGTCTTATAAAGGCAAAAGGCAATTCAACACATAAACCCTTTTTAGGAAAATGGTTACATTCACTGTAGATGAAATGCATCTTACTCTTGAATCCAAGTTTTTAGTATTAAGGGATATAGACTGTAGTGCTTTCTACTACTAGATTGTGGTGCTGATAATTAATACTTTTCAAAAAGGGATGTTCACTGATGCAATAATTTATACACAGGTACCAAACCATGGCAAGTAGACCCTTATAAATTGCAAATATTAAAATATAATCCAGGAGTTTTTCATTTTTTATTGTTTTGAGACAGGGTCTCACTCTGTCACCCAGGCTGGAGTGCAGAGGCATAATCTCGACACACTGCAGCTTCAAACTCCTGGGCTCAAGCAATTCTCCCATCTCAGTCTCCCGAGTAGAATCCCGAAGACTTTCATAACTTACTCTTAGTAATTGAGGAATAAAGCAAATGGAATTCTAGATATAATACTAGCACTTAATTTCCAATAAAAGAAAGTAAATTAAGAATGATTATGTAATTAAAATAAGGGACTAGAAACATATTCAGCAGCAGCCAAGCAGAGGGGGTGACCAAGTAGATGAGCCCAGTTCTCCAGATGACAGAACACCCTCTAACCCTCAAAGAATAAATGATCGCTCTCACCCAAGCCACCATGTAAAACAAAAATGGAAGGAAATGTAGGCACACACACAAAAAAAGAGTTAAGAAAACAAGCAGAAAAAAAAAATAGTGCATTTTTATCTGTTACAACTATCTAAATTGTCTATTGACTATATAGCAACATCTGAATCTTATATAATACTTTATTTATAAAGCACTTTCCCGCAAGTAGCTCACTGAGGGCCCATAACATTCCTTAGATTAGGAAGGTCAGGTAATATACCTGTTATGCAGATGAAGAAATTGAGGCTCAGAGTGAGGCTAAGGAAAAAGAGATAGCATCAGAAGGAATACTTAAACCCAAACTTTAAAAACTTTTAATGCAATGTACTTCCAGAATGTGAAACCCCACTTTAAAAATCCTTCTAAGTAAATATAGTTGTACTGGAATTTAGGTAATTTTGAAACTCTGCATTAATTGAATAATATCTAGTTGGTGATACTTAGCATTTTACTTCTGATTGCATAAATATTCATAGGGAAACACCTAGGAGGAATGTTCAAAGCACTGAGTGGTGTGGTTCTCATTAGCACTAATAGAGATCAGGTGGATAAGTTCCCATTTAACGCTTTGAAAATCTGTCCCCGACTTTGCACCACTTAAGTAGCTATAAAGTATACTCCTACTTGGTTTTGTAGTAAAAATTATGCTTCACTGTATTACTTTCACACCACTCAGGAAAATATTTCTCTTTTTCAGTAATGATAATTTTCTCTATTAGGTTAAATTATTCAGTCATACTTCTTTAGTTTCTTCAATTTTATTCTCTTCTGATTCTCTGATTGTCAAAACTCTAGAGGCTCCCCGAATCTCAGAACACCACTGTCTCCAAGACCAGGGTCAACACTGCGACGTGGTTGGCAAACTGCAAAGCCTTCAGGAGCCTATATGTGAAACATAAGGGAAGGGATAGGGCAAAATGCACTCATGAGGGAGTCACTCAAGCTCTCATAAGGGGTCATTTGCTGTTCCACCCAAGTTAGTTGTTGACTGTGGATTCACTGTTGCCGGCTCTTCCAAGGTTTTGAAAAAAGCCAGAAATTTATATTTTTCTTAAGGAAGTTTAAATGTTTAAAGGTCACAATCACAAATAATTTTTTAAACACTGTATGGACCAACATTGTCTAGAGCAAACAGCCCTTGTGGGCCATGAGTTGACAATAGCTAATTCAGTTTCCTGTTCTAAAAAGCAGAATGGTTGACTCAGGCCATTAAGCTTCATACCATTCATTCAGATTTCAGCTGGGAAAATTGTTTTCCTCCATTGTGTATAATCCAATTGCTGGACAAATTTAGGAAAAAAAACAGGATGATATAAACATAATTAGAATATTAGAGTCACAGAGCGGGTACAGAGGAAGAAATTGCTTGCTCACGCTTATGTAAGTGAATATTGATGAGAAGTCAAGGATGATGAATTTAGTATTACCTGCTTCTATTTCATGATAACCTGATGTAAGGATTCAAAAATAACTATAAATGGAAACTTTAATCTCAATCAGACAACTTAGTATCATCTTGCTGACTGTAGCCTTGTGAAATGGTTCTTAACCTGGAATTTATTGAGCAGATGGGGGCTTGGCTCATGTCAATAAACATTTTCTGGTTCCTCATGTGGCAAGATTGTACCACATGCTGAGAATACAGGTGGATGAGTCCCCGACCCCCACAGAGCTCATGACCTAACAGGCAACTAGAACCTGTGATGGGATCGACTTCTGTAAAGACAGACTACTTTAGGGGAGTAGAGGAAAAGATTTGGGGAGCACAGAGTAGGGAAAGCATGACAGTCAGTGATGAATGACTATAGGTGAGGATGAAACTGAATATTAAAGAATGGGAGACACTCAGGTAAGCTGGGAATGACAAGTCAAACAGCATTTGGGATAGAAGACAGAAACAACATGATGTCTTTATCAATCTATATGCAGAGGGGTGTTGACATTTAAGAAGAGGAGTAGCATGCTCATCTGTTTCAGACAGACCATTCTAGTTGCAATGTGTAAATGATAGATTATATAGAGAGAAATGATAGGTAGAAACACTACTTGAGAGTCTAGCAGTGGTCCAGGTGAGAGAGAAGGACCTAGACCAGAGAAAAATGACATGAGTCTTTGAGAGAAAAAGGAGAGATCTGAAAAACATTTACAGGTAAATTGTTGGAACAGAATGATTTATATGATGGTAGAGCCTAGGAATAGCAATGCCGATGGCACCCACATTTCTAACTTCAGGTCGCATTGTGGACAGTAGTAGCATCTACAGACATCAGGAACAGAGAAAAGTAGCAAATTTTAGAAAAGATACCACATATCGTTTAGATACTCTGACTTTGAGGTACCCATGGGATATCTTGGTGGAGATTTTCAGCTATCCAAATCTTGGGGATAAGATGCAAGCTGGAGACATATTTTTCAAAATTATTAGAAATGCAGTGGGGAGTAAAGCATGAGGGCAGTGGAGAATAACTAGGGTGAATGTGTAATGAGCAGCACAGGGGCTGAACACAAAAATCCAAGCAAGGAATCATCAGCAAAGTGGGAGAACTGATAGACGATGTCTAAGAAGAAGGTTCAAGAATAAGCAAGTATACGCCAGGAACTGTGCTAGGCCTGCACACATTGACTATAATCTCATAAATTAATGATCATTATATTCTACCCATCTTCCAGTCAAGAAAATTGAGCTACCCCAAAAATAAAGTACCTTGCCTAAGGTCACTCTCAAGTTAAGATTCCTATGATTCAAACCTAATCCTGCCACATTCCAAAGACTGAATAATTTTCACTTAATCCAGAAACCAGTGATCCCCAAGGTCTTATAGCAAAGTGGTCAAGTAAGTTAAGGGTTGGAAAGTATCCATGGGATTTACAATATGAAGGCCACTGATAATTATGACCAGTAACTGTTATCTGGAGTGAGTGACAAGTCAGGAAGTGGAGTTAGCAAATGCATACAACTCTTGTAAAGAAACTTGGGCACGACAACAGAAAAGAGAAAGCCAAGGAGGACACAGGTTAAACAGTGAGGGTGACCATAGTTATTCGGTTGTCTGTGAAGAACTTTACAAGGTGCTCATTATCATGATGGTTAATGTGTAATTCCACATATAGAAAGGAGAGGTCCGAGGACCTTTCTGGAACTATGATTCTACTCATCATTTCCAGGTAGCTTCGATCTCAGCTGCCAGGGAGTAGGAACTAGAAAGAACAACCATATTATTCCATCTTCTAATTAATGCCACATTACACAAATAGAAACACAGAGCTCCTATGACACTCTGATGCTGAACCTCTATCACACAGTTTTGATCGGGAATAGGAAGTGAGCAGGTCTTTCTTGGCTCAGCAGCTTGGGTCAGAGGAAGTACATTTTAATAAGCATAATAGTGATAGTCAGAATCAGCTTGAAAATGAGTTGAATTATACATATCAAGTCTTATGCAGACTGGTCCTGGTTATCAAACAGCATGCTGGCAACTTCACAGCATCCAGCTAGTTCCAGGAGACTTGGGAGGCCTGCCAGTTCCTACACACAAGTCCCTTGTAGACTAAAAGATATAGAACATTCCTCTTCTGGGCCCCTCTCACCCCTCCACACCAGAACGCCTGCCAATCTGCTTGCTCTCAGGACTTCACCAAGACAATCAAGTAACAATAACAGAAAGAGAGAGACAGACACACACACACAGGCAGAGAGAGAGGGAGAAAGAAAAGAAACAACAAGGTTTCTGCCATACCCCCCCAAACTCACCATTTTTTTTAATGGAGAAAAAAAATTCTGGCAGGGAATGCTCATGATATTTTCATTGTTTTTTTATTCCAACATGATTTATAGTTAGTATACAGGGTTATTTGTTTGTCTTTTTAAAAGTTTTTGAACATATTATAAATATTTGTTAAGTGAGATTTATTTATATTGCTAAATTCCTACTTTAGAACAAAAATGTTAGCATATGTGTTCTCTTTTATATTAACAACAACAACAAACAGCTTCACAATATGCAGGTGAAATGAGACCTGAAATTCATTGGAACTCTCCACTCATGAAATGTTTTAAATGTCCTGCATGTAACTATGAGAACTCAACAAGTTTCAAAAAGTGAGTTGGCAAAGCAGGTTCTTTATTACACAATCAGTTTTTATCAAAACGGGTCAATTTAGAGCTTTTACTAGACTTGACTTTTGAAGTTAGAAATATCAACATCATGGAAAAAAATCTTTCTAACAAAAGATATTAACACCTAAAAAAAACGGATTCAAAAAAATCAAATGGTCCATGTATGACTGGTGACAGATACATATTAAAAATCTTTTGAAGCTCAGTTTGGTACAAGATTATAACTTATTGGTCTCCAGTTACTAGCAGAGTTTTCTTGCTTTCCATCAGAAAGATTTACACTGTAATGCCAGTAGTTCAACTGGCAACTTCAAAGATCTGTAGGTTAATACTCAATACTTCCCAACTTATCTCTTTCCCATTGTTCGGTTAATTGTATATATAATGTTTTTCTCCATTTGATGCTTAACTGCTTGTACCACTATTGAAGTTATCATTTCAATGCTGATTTTACCAGACGCCTTTTCTTTTGCATTTAGTAATACACGTATATTTTCTCCTTTAAGGTTTGGAGGTAACGACTTGTTGATAGATTTCCTTATGTTAAATCTTCCTTAAAGATTTGCTAATCTGATTTGCTAATCAAATTCTCTTAAAGTTTTAGAAATCCTGCATCGACATTTACAAGTGAAAAGTGAAATTGGATAATTCATTTTATTTTTATTTTTTAGAGTCAGAGTCTCACTCTGTTGCCCAGGCTGTAGTACAGTGGCACAATCAGAGCTCACTGAACTCCTGACCTCAAGTCATCCTACAGCCTCAGTCTCCTGCGTAACTGTGACTACAGGTATGTAACACCACGCCCAACTATTTTATTTTTTGTGGAGATGGGATCTTGCTATGCTGCTGAGGCTGGTTTTGAACTCCCAGTCTCAAGCAATCCTCCCGCCTGGGCCTCCCAAAACGATGAGCCAATGTGCCTAGCAATTCATCCTTTTAAACATCTAGCTTTTGATATTCATGTGAAGCTGTTCCATAAAAATGAATAGGAAAACGTTGCCATCTTTTTGTTTGAGCTGAAGTAATTTTAAACCTATAGGAATTATTCTTTCTCTGACTATAGAAGAACCTAGTCTGATTTCACTTATCTTAATTTTTTTTCTGCATCAACTTCCTTTTTCTTTTCTTCTTAGACTCCAGTGTCATAAATGCGAGGCTTACTGAAATTGTCCCATAGGTCCCTGAGGCTCTCTTAATTTTTAAATCTCTTTTCTTACTATTTTTTAGATTGAATCCTATTAATCTATTTCAAGTTCACTTACTCTTTCCTTTGTCTTCTCTACTCCGTTATTAAGCTAAGACAGTGGATTTTTTAATTTAATATATTGTATTTTCAGTATAAAATTTTTCTTTTTTTGTTTTTGAGACAGGGTCTCGCTCTGTCATCCAGGCTGGAGTGCAGTAGTGCGATCTTGGCTCACTGCAACCTCCACCTCTGGGGTTCAAGCGATTCTCATGCCTCAGCCACCCAAGTAACTAGGACTACAGGTGTGTGCCACTACGCACAACTAATTTTTATTTTATTTTTATTTTTAGCAGAGACAGGGTTTTGCCATGTTGGCCAGGCTGGTTTTGAACTCCTGACCTCAAGTGATCTGCCCACCTCAGCCTCCCAAAGTGCTGGGATTACAAGCATGAGCTACTGTGCCTGGCGAAACATTTTCTTCTTTTGTTAATAGCTTCTGTTTCACTGTTGAGAACTTCCATCTTCCTGTTCATTTCAAGAGTGTTTATCTTTCTATCAACATGCATAGTTATAATAGCTTCTTTAAAATCTTTGTCTGATTGTTCCAACATCTCTGTTATGTCAGGGTTTGTATCTATTGTTGTCTTTTCACTTAAGAATTTGTCACCTTTTTTTATTCTTTGTATGGTGAGTAATTTGAGTAATTTTGGATTATATCTTAGACATTTTGATGATTATGTTGTAAAACTCTGGGTCCTATTAAAATCTTATGGAGAATGTTGATTTTTACTTTATTTTTAATTTTGTTTAGCAGGCAATGAATCTGGCTAGTTTCAGACTACAAGTTCTATCTTACCTTCTTGGCATTGTCAGTCAGATTCTTGGCATTGTCAGTTCAGATTTCAAAGCCTTTGCTATGCTGCTTTGGGACTTACCCAGGTGTGAACCATTCAGAGGCTAGTCTGGGACTTGGACAGTGGTTCACACCGTAGTACAATTCTCAAAGCCTTTGCCATATTCTTTTTGTCTGTTCCTTGTATGTAGAGCACAGTGGTGAGCCCAGGGTGTTTGCCATTCTGAATACAGCATTAGGAAGTCTCCTTCTCCAACTTTCTCCTTTCTAGAATCCCACTGCACCCAATCTCTAAGGGGTCCTTTCTTCTGCATTCTGTCTGAAAAGATAAGAATTCTCTCAGAACTGCAGCTGCAGCTCCTTGACTGGGACCTGCCCTAGAGTCAAAGCAGAAAGCTTAAAGAGAGAGAAAGATGAAAAAATAACGGAGATTTTCCTCCATAGTCTTCAAACCACAAGACTTTGTTTTCCCAGTTCCTCTGGACAGAAAGACAGAATTTCTCTGAGTTTTAGTGGAGGGAACCTTCTGCTCCCACAGCTTCCCCAATGGAGCTGTCCTCAGGGGAGGAAGGGATGGAAAAATAAAAAAGGAAAACTCCTGAAGACTTATCCCCACACCCTTTGGTTTGCATTGGCTCTTTTTCTAGGTTTCATGTCCAAAAAGATAAAGAATTTATCCATTCTTGCTTCCTGGACTTCTGCAGCTACAGCACTGTGACTAGAGACCAACTTCAGGTTAAAGCCATGACAGGAAAGGGGGAAAAAATGGGGCTCACTCCTATATAAGTTGCTTTGTCAAGTTTTGCCCTTCCTCCCTAATCTTGCTGCTTTTGATTACATTTCAGAATTCTAAATGGCGGCTTTTTGTATTTTGCCCAGAGGTCCAGTTGTAATGAGGGGGAGAGAGAGGCTGTAGTGGGCTTACTACATCTTGGTTGTCACTGGAAATTTTGGTACCTTTTAAAAAATATAGACATTTATTTATCATTCTCACCTGCTGTATAATTATTGATCATTTCAGAATTTCAATTTCTTCTTGAGTAAATCTTTTTTGTTCATACTTGCCGGAAAAATCATTCATTTCTTCTAAAACTTCAAATGTATTGCCACAGACTTACCAAAAAAAAGGTTGTCTTAAGTCTATCTCTTCTTTTTTTTAAAAGCATAAGATAATATTTTTAGTGAAACTCAAAATCATTTTTTACAATAACATATTTTTTATATGTGTTAATTTACTCAATCTCCTCATTTTTCAATTTTATGTTTGTAATTTACCTATTAACTCTCTAGCACATACATACATTTTATGTTTTCTTTATTAATAGTGGTGCACAATTGAACAGTTTAGTTGCTATTGAGTTAAAGAAAATTGGTTTCATACAATACCTTTCTGCAATATTTGAATACATATAAAAATCCTTATCAAAAGCTAAGATATAAAACTATGTACCTCTATTTTCAATCTAAAGTCATTTTATACACTGGAAAGTAAGTACAAGTGCAATATTTACTGTAAAATACACACTGAGCACTTTGTTGATATAAAATTTAATGAGTTCATAATTATGCAAACATTTTCATTGGGAGTGAAGGCCATATAGATTCTATCTGTATTATTTCTTATAACTGCTTATGTAATTTTCTTTTATTATTATTATTATTACTATACTTTAAGCTCTAGGGGACATGTACACAACGTGCAGGTTTGTTACATATGTATACATGTGCCATGTTGGTGTGCTGAACTCATTAACTCATCATTTACATTAGGTATATCTCCTAATGCTATCCCTCCACACTCCACCCACCACACAACAGGCCCAGGTGTGTTATGTTCCCCTTCCTGTGTCCAAGTGTTCTCATTGTTTAATTCCCACCTATGAGTGAGAACATGTGGTGTTTGGTTTTCTGTCCTTGTGAGAGTTTGCTCAGAATGATGGTTTCCAGCTTCATCCATGTCCCTACAAAGGACATGAACTCGTCCTTTTTTATGGCTGCATAGTATTCCATGGTGCATATGTGCCACATTTTCTTAATCCAGTCTGCCATTGATGGACATTTGGGTTGGTTCTAAGTCTTTGCTATCATGAATAGTGCCACAATAAACATACGTTGCATGTATCTTTATAGCAGCATGATTTATAATCCTTTGGGTATATACCCAAAATGGTATTGGGATGGCTGGGTCAAATGGTATTCCTAGTTCCACATCCTTGAGGAATTGCCACACTGTCTTCCACAATGGTTGAACTAGTTTACAGTCCCACCAACAGTGTAAAAGTGTTCCTATTTCTCCACATCCTCTCCAGCACCTGTTGATTCCTGACTTTTTAACGATTGCCATTCTAACTGGTGTGAGATGGTATCTCATTGTGGTTTCGATTTGCATTTCTCTGATGGCCAGTGATGATGAGCATTTTTTCATGTGTCTGTTGGCTGCATAAATGTCTTCTTTTGAGAAGCATCTGTTCATATCCTTTGCCTATTTTTTGATGGGATCATTTGATTTTTTCTTGTAAATTTGTTTAAGTTCTTTGTAGATTCTGGATATTAGCTCCTCATCAGATGGGTGGATTGTAAAAATATTCTCCCATTCTGTAGGTTACCTGTTCACTCTGATGGTAATTTCTTTTCCTGTGCAGAACCTCTTTAGTTTAATTAGATCCCATTTGTTAATTTTGGGTTTTGTTGCCATTGCTTTTGGTGTTTTAGTCATGAAGCCCTTGCCCATGCCTATGGCCTGAATGATATTGCCTAGGTTTTCTTATAGGGTTTTTATGGTTTTAGGTCTAACATTTAAGTCTTTAACTCATCTTGAATTAATTTTTGTATAAGGCATAAGGAAGGGATCCAGTTTCAGCTTTCTACATGCGGCTAGCCCGTTTTCCCAGCACCATTTATTAAATAGGGAATTCTTTCCCCATTTCTTGTTTTTGTCAGGTTTGTCAAATATCAGATGGTTGTAGATGTGTGGTATTATTTCTGGGGGCTCTATTCTGTTCCATTGGTCTATATCTCTGTTTTGGTACCAGTGCCATGCTGTTTTGGTTACTGTAGTAGCCTTGTAGTATAATTTGAAGTCAGGCAGCATGATGCCTCCAGCTTTGTTCTTTCGGCTTAGGATTGTCTTGGCAATGCGGGCTCTTTTTTAGTTCCATATGAACTTTAAAGTAGTTTTTTACAATTCTGTGAAGAAAGTCATTGGTAGCTTGATGGGGATGGCATTGAATCTATAAATTACCTTGGGCAGTATGGCCATTTTCACCATATTGATTCTTCCTATACATGAGCATGGAATGTTCTTTTATTTGCTTGTGTCCTCTTTTATTTTGTTGAGCAGTGGGTTGTAGTTCTCCTTGAAGAGGTCCTTCACATCCCTTGTAAGTTGGATTCCTAGGTATTTTCTTCTCTTTGAAGCAATTGTGAACGGGAGTTCACTCATGATTTGGCTCTCTGTTTGTCTGTTATTGGTGTACAGGAATGCTTGTGATTTTTGCACATTGATTTTGTACCCTGAGACTTTGCTGAATTTGCTTATCAGCTTAAGGAGATTTTGGGCTGAGACAATGGGGTTTTCTAAATATACAATCATGTCATTTACAAACAGGGACAATTTGACTTCCTGTTTTCTTAATTGAATACCCTTTATTTCTTTCTCTTGCCTGATTGCCCTGGCCAGAACTTCCAACGCTATGTTGAATAGGAGTGGTGAGAGAGGACAACCCTGTCTTGAGCCAGTTTTCAAATGGAATGCTCCCAGTTTTTGCTCATTCAGTAAGATATTGCCTGTGGGTTAGTCATAAATAGCTCTTATTATTTTCAGATATGTCCCATCAATACCTAGTTTATTGACAGTTTTTAGCATGAGGCACTGTTGAATTTTATTGAGGCACTTTTCTGTACCTATTGAGATAATCATGTGGTTTTTGTCTTTAGTTCTGTTTATATGATGGATTACATTTATTGATTCGCATATGTTGAACCAGCCTTGCATTCCAGGGATGAAGCCAACTTGATCATGGTGGATAAGCTTTTTGATGTGCTGCTGGATTCAGTTTGTCAGTATTTTATTGAGGATTTTTGCATCAATGTTTATCAGGGATATTGGTCTAAAATTCTAATTTTTTTGTTCTGTCTCTGCCAGGCTTTAGTATCAGGATGATGTTGGCCTCATAAAAGGAATTAAGGAGGATTCCCTATTTTTCTATTGATTGGAATAGTTTCAGAAGGAATAGTACCAGCTCCTCTTGGTACCTCTGGTAGAATTCGGCTGTGAATCCATATGGTCCTGGACTTTTTTTGGTTGGTAGGCTATTAATTATTGCCTCAATTTCAGAACCTGTTATTGGTCTATTCAGGGATTCAACTTCTTCCTGGTTTAGTCTTGGGACAGTGTATGTGTCCATGAATGTATCCATTTCTTCTAGATTTTCTAGTTTATTTGCGTAGAGAAGTTTATAGTATTCTCTGATAGTAGTTTGTATTTCTGTGGGATCGGTAGTGATATCCCCTTCATCATTTTTTATTGTGTCTATTTGATTCTTCTCTCTTTTCTTCTTTATTAGTCTTGCTAGTGGTCTATCAATTTTGTTGATCTTTTCAAAAACCGGCTCCTGGATTCATTGGTTTTTTTGAAGGGTTTTTTGGGTATCTATCTCCTTCAGTTCTGCTCTGATCTTAGTTATTTCTTACCTTCTGCTAGCTTTTGAACGTGTTTGCTCTTACTTCTCTAGTTCTTTTGTGATGTTAGGGTGTCAATTTCAGATCTGTCCTGCTTTCTCTTGTATGCATTTTGTGCTGTAAATTTCTCTCTACACACTGCTTTAAATGTGTTCCAGAGATTCTGGTATGTTGTGTCTTTGTTCTCATTGGTTTCAAAGAACATCTTTATTTCTGCCTTCATTTCATTATTTACCCAGTAGTCATTCAGGAGCAAGTTATTCAGTTTCCATGTAGTTGAGTGGTTTTAAGTGAGTTTCTTAATCCCGAGCTCTAGTTTGATTACACTGTGTTCTGGGAGACAGTTTGTTATAATTTCTGTTCCTTTACATTTGCTGAGGAGTGCTTTACTTCCAACTATGTGGTAAATTTTAGAATAACTGTGATGTGGTGCTGAGAAGAATGTATGTTCTGTTGATTTGGGGTAGAGAGTTCTGTAGATGTCTGTTAGGTCCACTTGGTACAGAGCTGAGTTCAATTCCTGGATATCCTTGTTAACTTTCTGTCTCATGGATCAGTGTAATGTTGACAGCGGGGTGCTAAAGTCTCCCATTATTATTGTGTGAGAGTCTAAGTCTCTTTGTAGGTCTCTAAGGACTTGCTTTATGAATCTGAGTGCTCCTGTATTGGGTGCATATATATTTAGGATACTTAGCTCTTCTTGTTGAATTGATCCCTTTACCATTATGTAATGCCCTTCTTTGTCACTTTTGATCTTTGCTGGTTTAAAGTCTGTTTTATAAGAGACTAGGATTGCAACCCCTGCTTATTTTTTTTGTTTTCCATTTGCTTGGTAGATCTTCCTCCATCCCTTTATTTTGAGCCTATGTGTGTCTCTGCATGTGAGATGAGTCTCCTGAATACAGCACACTGATGGGTCTTGATTCTTTATCCAATTTGCCAGTCTGTGTCTTATAATTGGAGCATTTAGCCCATTTACATTTAAAGTTAATATTGTTATGTGTGAATTTAATTCTGTTATTATGATGTTAGCTGGTTATTTTGCCTGTTAGTTGATGCAGTTTCTTCCTAGCATCAATGGTCTTTACAATTTGGCATGTTTTTGCAGTGGCTGGTACCTGTTGTTTCTTTCCATGTTTAGTGCTTCCTTTAGACCACTTGTAAGACAAGCCTGGTGGTGACAAAATCTCTCAGCATTTGTTCATCTGTGAAGGATTTTATTTCGCCTTCACTTATGAAGCTTAGTTTGGCTGGATTGAAATTCTGGGTTGAAAATTCTTTTCTTTAAGAATGTTGAATATTGGCCTCCACTCTCTTCTGGTTTGCAGGATTTCTGCCAAGAGATCTGCAGTTAGTCTGATGGGCTTCCCTTTGTGGGTAACCCAACCTTTCTCTCTGACTGTCTTTAACATTTTTTCCTTCATTTCAACTTTGGTGAATCTGACAATTATGTGTCTTGGAGTTGCTCTTCTTGAGGAGTATCTTCGTGGTGTTCTCTGTATTTCCTGAATTTGAATGTTGGCCTGCCTCGCTAGGTTGGTGAAGTTCTCCTGGATAATATCCTGCAGAGTGTTTTCCAACTTGGTTCCATTCTCCCTGTCACTTTCAGGTACACCAATCAGACATAGATTTGGTCTTTTCACATAGTCCCATATTTCTTGGAGGCTTTGTTTTTTTCTTTTTACTCTTTTTTCTCTAAACTTCTCTTTTCCTTTCATTTCATTCATTTGATCTTCAATCACTGACACCCTTTCTTCCACTTGATCAAACCGGCTACTGAAGCTTGTGCATGTGTCACATAGTTCTCGTGCCATGGTTTTCAGCTCCATCAGGTCATTTAAGGACTTCTCTACACTGTTTATTCTAGTCAGCCATTTGTCTAATCTTTTTTCAAGGATTTTAGCTTCTTTGTGATGGGTTCGAACATCCTCCTTTAGCTCAGAGAAGTTTGTTATTATTGATCATCTGAAGCCTTCTTCTCTGCTTGTCAAAGTCATTCTCCATCCAGCTTTGTTCCATTGCTGGCAAGGAGCTGCGTTCCTTTGGAGGAGAAGAGGTGCTCTGATTTTTAGAATTTTCAGCATTTCTGCTCTGGTTTCTCCCCATCTTTGTGGTTTTATCTACTTTTGGTCTTTGATGATGGTGACGTACGGATGGGGTTTTGGTGTGGATGTCCTTTCTGTTTGTTAGTTTTCCTTCTAACAGTCAGGACCCTCAGCTGCAGGTCTGTTGGAATTTGCTAGAGGTCCACTCCAGAGACTGTTTGCTTGGGTATCACCAGCGGAGGCTGCAGAACAGCAAATACTGCAGAATGGCAAATGTTGCTGCCTGATCCTTCCTCTGAAAGCTTCGTCTCAGAGGGGCATCCGGCTGTATGAGGTGTCAGTCGGCCCCTACTGGGAGGTGTCTCCTGTTTAGGCTACTCAGGGGTTACGGACCCACTTGAGGAGGCAGTCTGTCTGTTCTCAGGTCTCAAACTCTGTGCTGGGAGAAGCACTACTCTCTTCAAAGCTGTCAGACAGGGACGTTTCAGTCTGCAGAAGTTTCTGCTGCCTTTTGTTCAGCTATGCCCTGCCCCCAGAGGTGGAGTCTACAGAGGCAGGCAGGCCTCCTTGAGCTGCAGTGGGCTCCACCCAGTTTGAGCTTCCTGGCCACTTTGTTTACCTACTCAAGCCTCAGCAATGGCAGACGCCCCTCCCCCAGCTTCACTGTTGCCTTGCAGTTCGATCTCAGACTGCTGTGCTAGCAGTGAGTGAGGCTCTGTGGGCGTGGGACCCTCTGAGCTAGGAGCGGGATATAATCTGGTGTGCCATTTGCTAAGGCCGTTGGAAAAGCGCAGTATTAGGGTGGGAGTGTCCCGATATTCCAGGTACCATCTGTCACGGCTTCCCTTTGCTAGGAAAGGGAATTCCCTGACCCCTTGCACTTCCCGGGTGAGACAATGCCCTGCCCTGCTCCTTGGGCTTCACCCACTGTCTGACAAGCCCCAGTGAGATGAATCCGGTACCTCAGTTGGAAATGCATAAATCACCCATCTTCTGCATCACTCATGTAGGGAGTTGCAGACTGGAGCTATTCCTATCTGGCCATCTTGGAACCTCCTCCTGCTTATGTCTTGTCTATCTTTTCTATACGTGTGGTTACATCTCCTTATGTGACATATCTTTGTTTTAACTTTCCCTTTCACAAAATCAGGCAGCCAAATCATGAATGAACTCACATTCACAATTGCTATGAAGTGAGTAAATACCTAGGAATACAGCTAACAAAGGAAATGAAGGACATCTTCAAGGAGATCTACAAACCAGTGCTCAAGGAAATCAGAGAGGACACAAACAAATGGAATAATATTCGATGCTCATGGATAGAAAGAATCAATATTGTGAAATTGGCCATACCATACTGCTCAGAGTAATTTATAAATTCAATGCTATTCCCACTAAACTACCATTGAAATGCTTCACAGAATCAGAAAAAAAACTACTTTAAAATTCATGTGGAGCCACAAAAGAGCTGGTATAGCCAAGACAATCCTAAGCAAAAAGAGCAAAGCTGGAGGCATCATGCTACCTGACTTCGAACTACACTACAAGGCTACAGTAACCAAAACAGAATGGTTCTGGTACAAAAATCGACATGTGGACCAATGGAACAGAACAGAGATCTCAGAAATAAGACTGCACATCTACAACCATCTGTCTTCAACAAACCTGACAAAAACAAGCCATGGGGAAAGGATTCCCTATTCCAAAAAATTGTGCTGGGAGAACTGGCTAGCCATATGCAGAAAATTGAAACTGAACCCCTTCCTTATACCTTATACTAAAATTAACTCAAGATGAATTAAAGACTTAAGTATAAAACCCAAAACTATAAAAACCCTAGATGAAAATCTAGGCAATACTATTCAGCACATAGGCGCGGGCATAGATTTCATGATGAAAATATCAAAAGCAATTGCAACAAATGCAAAAATTGACAAATGATATCTAATTGAACTAAAGAGCTTCTGCACAGCAAAAGAAATTATCATCAGAGTGAACAAACAGCCTATAGAATGGGAGAAAATGTTTGCAATCTACCAATCTGACAAAGGTCTAATATCCAGAAGGTACAAGGAACTTTAACAAATTTACAAGAAAAAAACCATTAAAAAGTGGGCAAAGGACACGAACAGACACTTCTCAAAAGAAAACATTTATGCAGCCAACAGACATGAAAAAAGCTCAACATCACTGATCATTTAAGAAATGCAAATAAAAACCACAGTGAGATGCCATTTCGCATCAGTCAGAATGGCATTTATTAAAAAGTCAAGAAACAACAGTTGCTGGTGAGGCTGTGGAGAAATAGGAACGCTTTTACACTGTTGGTGGGAAGGTAAACTAGTTCAACCATTGTGGAAGACAGTGTGGCAATTCCTCAAAGATCTAGAACCAGAAATACCGTTTGACCCATCAATCCTATTACTGGGTATATACCCCAAGGAATATAAGTCATCCTATTATTAAGACACATGCATGCATATGTTCATTCCAGCACTATTTACAATGGCAAACACATGGAATCAACCCAAATGCCCATCAATAATAGAACGGATAAAGAAAATACAGTACATATACACCATGGAATATCGTGCAGCCATAAAAAGGAATGAGATCATGCCCTTTTCAGAGACATGGATGGAGCTGGAAGCCATTATCCTCAGCAAACTAACACAGGAACACAAAACCAAACACCAAATGTTCTCACTTATAAGTAGGAGCTGAACAATGAGAACATATGGACACAGGGAGGGGAACAAACACACTGAGGCCTCTCAGGAGGGTGGTAGGAGGGAGGCATCAGGATAAATAGCTAATGCATTCTGGGCTTAATACCTAGGTGATGGGTTGATAGATGCAGCAAACCACCATGGCACACATTTACCTATGTAACAAACCTGCATGTCGTGCACATGTATCCCACAACTTAAAATAAATTTTAAAAAAATCAGGCATAGCAAGAGTTTCTCTATTTTATTACCTTTCGACAAGCAGATTTCAATTTTATTCTTTTGTTTTCTTTAACTTCAGTCTTTATTAATTACTACCATCCCAATATCTACTGTTTACTTTGTTAGTTTCTCATCACTGCAAGTAAATAATTAATTTTCATTGTTTTCAGAATAAAATCACTTACAGCTTACCTTTTCCTCTGAAACATATTAGCATATGCATATTGGCATATTTCACAGGTTTTGCTATGAAGCGTTCTTATGGCATGGTGGTTAAGAGTAGAGGTTCTTTGAATTCTGACTACTATCTCTTGGACAGTTTACTTAACCTCTCCATTGCCTCAGTTTCTTCATCAGTCAAATGCAAATAATAATAGTATAGAACTTCTAAGATTATTCTAAAGTTGGAGACCCTCTGTAAAAGGGCTTAGAAGCTCCGCTTGGCATTGAGAAAGCTTTCGATAAATCCTTGTTGTTCTTGTTACCACCACTACTACTACCACTTTCTGAATCATTTTTACTGAGCCCCACTTAAATGAATTATAGTTTTTCTCTGTCTGCTTATGATTTTTTCTCCCTTGGCATCCATAAAGCCTGGCTATTAAAATCTCACAAGTAGAGACAAATGAGTGGATTAGGGATGCCAGTAATGTTTCTGACCATAAGAACTGTCCAATCACTGCCCTTACTAAGCACCGGAAAACAGTCTCTGCTTCCAGATCTGCCTGGTACAAGTAAAGGTCTCTTCCCACCCTCAGGAACTGTGAGTTATTCTGCCCACCGGTGTAGGTCCTCTCCAAGGCTGTGCATTTGATAGGATTGAGCCATTTGAGACCCAGATGCACCAAATGGGCAGGTTTCTACCTTCTGTGCTCCTGCAAGGAATCACAGGTTTGTGTTCTGCTTCCCTAGACCTCAGTTAGAGGCAGGCTTTTTTCCCCTCCACTTGCTCTCTCTCAGATTCAAAAAGATGAAGTCTAGGGTTTACTAGCAATCATAAGCTGAAAATGGGGCATGAGAGTTACTCTGGATGAAATAAAAATTTCACTCCCAATAGCAACAAAAACAACAAGATACCTAAGAATACACTTAACATGAAAGGTATGGGGCTTTGTAAAGAAAACAATAAACTATTATTAAGCAGTATAGGCCAAAACACATGAATAAAATGTTACATGTCTGCAAAAGAAAAGGCTTAATATTCTAAATTTTATTTTTTAGTTAAAATTTAATGTATACAATAATGTAATTCAAAGCAAAGTGTATTAAATTTGGGGTTATGAGAGAACTGAGTAAAACTAGTTCTGAGTTTATATGAAATAAAATATGTCCAAGAATATCCTCCCAAATTTGGCATTGAAGAGTAGGGCAAGACTGGAATTCACAGATAACACAAGTTATTATAAGATTATGCTAATTAAAATGGTCTGTTTTTGGCATAGGAATATATACAGAAATTAGCAGAATAAAAAAGAAAGACAAAAATAAATCTAAATATATATGGATATTAATTCATGACAAAGGTGCCATTTCAATTCAGTAGAAAAAGTAGGACTTATTTAATAAATACTGCAAGCATAGTTGGCTAGGAAAAGTTAAAATTTGCATGCACACTATGCAGAAATCAATTCCAGATGAACTAACTTCAATCATAAATGATAAAAAAAAATTAAAAAGAAAACTAGGATATCATTTGTGCAAGCTTTGAGTGGGTAAGATTTTACCAGGCAAAATGGGAAACCCAAAAGCTACAAAGGAGAAGATAAATAGAATTGGCTATATAAAGATTTTAAACTGTTGTATGGCAAAAGACAGCATAACTGAAGTCAAAGATGACAGACTGAGAAGATATTTGACAGAAACTGTGTTCACAATCGTAAGCAAAACTCCACACGTTGATTAGAAAAAGGTGAACAATCCAATACAAAATTGTTCAAAGAATATGATCAGACAATTGGCAGAAGAAGAAATCCAAATGGCCAACAAACATGAAAAGAAATGTATCATTACTAGCAAACCTAAGAAATTGACACACATACAAAGTGTTCAAGGGGCAGTGCTGAAGAACAGCAGAGTTGTGAAATGGAATTCACATAGGATGCTGGTGGAGGTGAAAAATGCCACAACATATTGGTAACATGATTTGGCAGTATTTATTTAAACAAGCTTTTTGGTTTGCATATACAGGCTATGACCAAAACTCGGACTTGAGATTATATCCTATTGAAATTTTAAAAAAAGGCGAGTATGTAAGGACGTTCACCGCACCATTTTGGTGACTGCAAAAATTGGATCTACTTGGTCATCTACCAGTAGATAATAAATTATATTTTAAATTATAGGTGTGAAAGAACTGGACTACACTTCTTAAAAGAATCAGATAGAGCCATATCTATAAACCTGAGGAGATGTCTACTTTCCAAGTATAAAAACAAGCCGCAGAGTGATATGTACACCATGATACTATTTAAAAACAAAAAACAAAGCCTTACAAATAATAGCTATGTTTGGAAAAGGATGGGGAAAGCCATAAAAGTATACATCCCAAGCTGTTAGCACTGGTTATTTCAAGAGGATGGGAATGGGAGGAGGTGGAGGGAAGGAAGGTTATTGTCTCTTTACATGTGTTTGGATTGTTTCACTTCTTAAAGTACATACTTGTTTTTCGTGACTTCAGAAAACATTAAGAACATTTAAAAAATGATTTGTGCCTTTTTGGAATTGACTGTTGTAGTCAGTTTGACTACAGCACAGTGCTTGGAAATGGAATTATGAAGTCAGATTGAAAATGGCAACAGGGTCCAAATAATGAAGGACGAACATATTTCATCCCTACTTAGAAGTATTTTGTGATTAATAAAGGAAGTGATCTTATCAGAAATGCATGTTATAAAAAACAATACAATTTAGAGCAGGAGTAGGGCATTTTGGAGTTGTCCATGTCATAGAGTCATTGAAAAGCCCCAGCTAGAGGGAGGGGAAGGAGAAAAAACAAAAATAATGTTTTTCATACTACTGGTTACAATGTATTAATGGGCCTTCGAATGACTTGAATGGCTTGCTACTAACATTTTTGAAAAATGAAATAGAATATAAAATATCAGTGGTCACCACACTTAATTAAAGATTGTTAGTCTATGAATTTTTTAGCCATATAGATATTCACATATGCAAATGTGGCAAATATGTTTTTACTGAATTGTGATGAAAAATGTTTCCAAGTGTGGGTTGCAGTTTAAAATGTTTAAAAGCTAGAGGTAAAACTGACAGAACACATCATCTGATAGATTGTGAAGTACAGGTAGCCATAATCAAATGACGTTAAGATTCAGAAACATACAGGCCGGGCGCGGTGGCTCACGCCTGTAATCCCAGCACTTAGGGAGGTCAAGGCAGGCGGATCACGAGGTCAGCAGATCGAGACCATCCTGGCTAACACAGTGAAACCCTGTCTCTACTAAAAATACAAAAATTAGCTGGACGTGGCGGCGTGCGCCTGTAGTCCCAGCTACTCGGGAGGCTGAGGCAGGAGAATGGCGTGAACCCTGGAGGCGGAACTTGCAGTGAGCCGAGACATCGCGCCACTGCACTCCAGCCTGGGTGACAGAACGATATTCCGTCAAAAAGAAAAAAAAAGAAAAAAAAAAGATTTAGAAATATACAAAAGGAAGGGATAATACACATCACCTTATTTTACATAGTCACAGTCACAACCACCTCTAGGACATCACCTCTTCAGTTAAAGTCTACTCTAGAACACCTGAATAAAATTAGGATTCAGGCCAATTTTTACAAATAAGAGTAGCACAAGGTGCCAAAATGGTATCATAATAGGCATTCCAGAAAGGTAAATGGCCATAAATATGTCCCCTCTTCTAGCACCTGAAATTCTACAATTAGCTTATTTCCTTTTCTGAATCATTTCAGATTCGGCTGGTCCATTTCAGACCAGCTTAAAACAACAACAACAATAACAACAACAAACAAGAGATGCTATTTAGAACAACGATTGCTCAAGACCCTTAACTCATCCCTGTACTCTCCTCTCCTGTTCAACCTTTTTTTTGGATAATTAACTCTTAACCACAGAATGTGGGTCAATCAGAATTAAAGACTGGACCCCTTTCTCTTCCAAGCCACCTGCTGTTTCTGGGTTCAGGTGTCTGTGCAATTGTTATTACCCTTCATTTCTTTATCACTTCAGCATGTAAGGCCCTTGATTATAGGGGAAGTTGTCTTTTTATCACTGTTATTTTAATTTATCTTGATTTCACCAGCATCTGCACTATGTCTGGTACACAAAAGGTACAAAATTAGAATGGGTGAATAAATGAATGCATGCTGAGCCACTCAATAAATTCTCTTTCCATCTTTTACAAGTCTTTGCTTGGTAAAAATCCACCTTCCTTGGATATTAAACTTCTGTGATCTGGATGCTTTTCCCTTGTTATTTGATGAGCATGTGCAAACTTTCCAAATACCCCTTACAAAAACAAAAACAAAGAGCAAAGTTTTCTTCAAGTTTTAAACCTATTACTTTCCTTTTTATCACTGACAAACTTTCTGGAAACCACTCACATTTTACTATCTTCCTTTTCTCAATTGCATTCGCCCCTCAAATCTTAATATATGGCATCCCCTGATCACACCTACAATTTGCAGGAAATATACATGACAGAGAAACAGACAGCATAGGGATATAATTAACAAAATCCAGACTGTGGCAAACTCTACAGGAGAAACAACTCAATTTCTTTTACAACCAGTGGCATATTCATATGTCCAAACTCAGCAAATTGTATCCACTACATATGTGCAGTTTTTTGTGTATCAATTATAACTCAATAAAGCTGTAAAACAACAGCAACAATTAATTGCAAAAATGAAAAAAAAGAGAGAGATGGAGGTAAACATAGATTTAAAAGATATTAAACAATTTCAGTGCATAGAAACATTTTCATTCGCATCAACTTTTATAAAGTAATTTATGAATTCACAAAAAATGGTGGGAAATGACCATTACAGAAATGAGAATTAACTGGATATTTGATGACATAAAGAAATTGTTGTTCATTTATCTTAGGTGCAATAATAGTATGATAACTGCATATGTTTAAGTGACCTTATCTTTTAGTGATATATCCTGAAATGTTTATGGATAAAATAATATGATGTCTGAACTTTGCTCCAATATGGGAGGAGTGGATGGAGACATGGCTCAAATAAGGCAATGAATTGAGATTATTATCAAATCTGGATAATGGATACATGGAAATTTATTGTTACATTTTAAATACTCCATAATAAAGAGTTTAAAAAAAGAACTTGTGCCTTCCACATCCTACTTAAACTGCTCTGGGCATAGCCAGGAATGACCAACATGGCCAACATCAAGGGCATCTTTTTGAGTCACCATCATGATCCCTGCCATACCTAGCACTGCTGCCTACTCCTTACCCTCGACAGTCTCACATTTGATTTCAAGGTTCTCTTCTGATATTTCCATACCTCCACTGTTCTGATTACAAAGTATGGTGGGAATACCTTTTGGGCAGCAGTGCTAGGACAGGGAGTTCCAAGACTAAATTAGAGTGGGTGAGAGGGACTTGTGTGAAGCAGCAGAGTCAGGCCGAGGAAGCAGAATCACTGTCCAAAGCCAATGTCAAGGTAAAAGTGCCATAGTTTAACTGTATGGAATGAGAGAAGGAGGGATATGAAAACATATTATTACAAGGATGATATTTTGGAAGTTCAGAAGTAGAATAAAATCAAAGATGACCAAAAGTCCAGAAAGATTATCTTTAAAATGTCAAAACAAAGTGCTTCATTCTTAAGAGTCCCTAAGCATCCCTATGGTGGTGGTGATGACAGCCTCAGGTGCCACCTGTGCAGCAGCCCGCCTCCCTAACAGAAACTTCTCAGTTTCCTGCATTAGCAACTCCAGTGGCCCTCTCAATATTCAGCGAGGATTTGAGTGCCTTCCATATGCTCAGTATATTATCCTAGTTCTGCTTCTCATTTTACTTTATACCAATTGTTTTTAGCCTTTTTTAAATCAGAAACTCCTATGGGAATCCAATGAAAGGCTTGGATCATTTCCCCAGGATAAAATGCCCATAAACACCTACACACAAAATTTGGCATGCCATCTATTTTATTGCATTGGAAATTTACTTCAAATATGCAGACTTAAAACAACCTTCTCTGTGTCACAAATTATATAAATAGTCATTTTCTGATTATAAAAAAGGAAAAATACAAACTGTATATGCAAAATAAGGTATCCCAATTGTGTTCAGAAGTAAATCTCAATGCTGCTGTGTTTTGTTTTGCTTTGTTTTGGCTTGACAGCGGTGCTGTAATTGTGGTGATGTTTGTAATTAGGTATGTTTGTGTCCTCTTTGGTTATGCAATTGATTCTGAATTTTCATTTACTTAATAACTAGAGCTAAATGTCTTACTCTTAAAGGTATGCAGCAAGAAAGGAATCATTCTGCTTTGCTCTCTCTGTTAGATGAAGGTCATAAGCTGTCACAAGTGTCACAAGCTGGGTTTCTTGGAAGGTAAAATCTAAGACAATTAGCACATAGGAAATTTATTAGAGAATGCTGTTGGGATTAACATTGTGTAAGGGTAGGAAAGAAAGTAGAATTGAGCAGACAAAGAGATTAATTGCAACGCAACCTCCAGGAAGCCTCAGCTGCCCCAGAGGGAAGGCCCTACATAGTTATCCTGAGTAGGGGCTACAGGCCAGGCCATCAGGCACCCATATCAATCAATAGTTGGATGCCAGCTGCCCCAGAAAGGGTCTGACCTCAGATGAGGCTGTGCTTTTCAGCCAAGGCAATTCCTAAGGAGAACTGACAGCTGAGAAGCCCCTTCCAGCAGCTCTCCCAGTGGCTGTCCAAGCAGCTGGGGGAATACGTGTTTCATTCCTGAAGGGAAAACTGGGTAGCACTTGACAGTATCCACTACAGAAGGTTTCTCTCAAGAAACACCAGAATTATCTGAGACTCCTCAAAGTGAATTCTTGTCCCATCATTTGCAGTGTAGCCAAGTCTGTACTGTCATCTCTGACAAGGTTTACAGCCTTTCTACTTTTGACTGCAGAGAAATAGCTAGAGCTTTATCACTCTTGTCTCCAGCCTATAGATATCTGTCTCAGCACTAAAACATTTACATTAAAACCTACCTGCAATCCCTTCTCTGAGATGAAAGTGGGCCAAACAAGTTTCCTCAGCCTGTTTTGAAATAGTTCCATCAGATTCTTGAATCAAAATATTTACCTCAAACATATGTCAAAATTTTCCACAAAGTAAGCCAAGTCATGTGGGAACTCTCTGTGGTCAATATTCTGAGGGTAGATTTCCTTTATACTCAGAGAAAGGGACATATCCATCTGATAGTTAGGTGCCTTAAAGCCTTGATCTCTGAAAAACCTGAGAACTTATTTCTGAAGTACAGAAAACCTTTATGTGATTCTTCCATTTATGGACTAAGCCTCTGGAAAAGACAGTGATTGAAATCTTTGGTTCTACTTGAGTTTATGGCTCTCAAGTCATATTTAGAAGTAAATGCCACTAAAATCACAAAGTCTGACATATTTTGGAGCACTGCAGATGCTTCAAAACTTGTAAGACAGAAATTATTCTCCAATAGCCTCAGCATCACATAACAGTAGAAAACCAGAGGCATTGGTTGCTCTGATTGACATCAGCAGTGATGTGCTGGCCATATGAGGGAAATTGGGGAAATATCAGTGCCTCTTTACTAGGTGAGATTCTTTGCAAAGACACCTTTCTTCCTCCTCTTCTTTGACTGTCTCCAGATAACTTAAAGTTCTCATTAATTTTGGTTCTTATCAATTCTTTGTTTGGATATGAGACAATTAATCTTATAATAACATCAATAATTATTGATCTTCTGTAGGCCAACTATAATTCTAAGTGCTTTATTTGTATTATCTCAATTTTCACAATAACCCCATGGAGTAAGTACTACTCTTACTCCCATGTTACAGGTTCCCATATTTAGGGATGAGCAAAATGATACAAAGTGAGCTTAAAGAAGTACCCTAAACTCAGAGAGCTAGTAAGGGTGAGGCCAAGATTCAACAAGTTGCTCTGCTTCAGTCTGTCCTCTTAGCTACACTACATGGTAATTCTAGTAGCTTTGAGGGACAAATGTTAGTCTGGGAATCATCTCAACATATTTACATGGAGCCTTCCTCTTATCAAAGTTCTACCTGGCCTGGTGTGCATTCAGGGTGACACACATAAGCTGTGGCTTTGGCTTCGTTGGCTTCACACTCTGTAGACAGGACTTGGCCCCAAAGAGGCATCATGGCTCCTGTGTTGCATGTTCAGCAATGAAGGTAGAACCAAAGATAGCTGAAATCTTCACTGACATTTCTTAATTACAGCCAGATCCAACATAAACAGAGACAAATTTCTATAATCATAAATAGCAGGATGTTTTTATTTAACCCCTGTAGAGAGGAAACTATTCTTGATATTACAATTTGGGAATAACGACAAGGACGCAGTGCTTAAGTATGTCTATTTTACAACTGTTTGGAGGATGTGCTCACTCTTCTTTGTCCCCTGCCACCCTGGACCCATTCTCTGCTCTTCCCCCACTTCCCTGTGCCACAGGAGCCTGATCTCTACAGACTGTCTCTCCCCAGGTTCCCAGGCTGACAGGCTACATTTGGATTCAACCAGTAGAAAGCTCCAGGAGGATGGTCAGAGGGCAAGAGGAGTGAGCGCTAAGTGCATTTCTGCCCTGCTCCCTCCTGCTTTCTGCCTCATTTCTGTTACGGCTATCCCTCCAAGAATACAGCTCCTCCTCAGCAGTCCTTGCTCTGTGACAGCAGTACTATTGGGACATCCCATTGTTGCCAGTCTCTTGATGCCTCTCCATTCCTTACTGGTTTTTTAGCCCTGCCTACATCTGTGTAAACAGTCCTTTATTCAATGCATTGCAGTTGTGCCATCTGGGTGGAATTCTATCCCCTGCTGGGATTCTAACTGATCTAGAGTACAGAAGTACAATACTGCTCTAATAAAAATATTTGAGATGCAAAAGGGAAAAACAGAATTTTAAAAATAAGAGGAAAAAAAATGAAAGATAGCAGTCATTTGGGAGGCCTAACTTATAAACCCCTGAAAGGCCACACTTGCTAGGTTAAAGGCCCTGCTCTGTGGAGTCTTGCCAGGTGATCCCCATCCATTCCCATGACTTCAAGTGTTATCTATAATCTTGCCCTCAAAGTGTAGCCCTTGGACTGGCAGCCTCAGCATCATCTCAGAGTTGTTAGAAATATAGACTCTCAGGGCCACCCCAGACCTACTGAAACACATTGTGATGGTTAATATTGAATGTCAACTTGATTGGATTAAAGATGCAAAGTATTGTTTCTGGGTGTATCTGTGAGGGTGTTGCCAAAGGAGATTAACATTTGAGTCAGTGGCCTGGAAAGGCAGACCCACCCTCAATCTGGTTTGACACCATCTAATCAGCTGCCACCGCTGCCAGAATAAAAGCAGGCAGAACAACATGAAAAAACTAGACTGGCTTAGCTTCCCAGCCTACATCTTTCTCCTGTGCTGGATGCTTCTTGCCCTTGAACATCAGACTCCAAGTTCTTCAGCTTTGGGACTCAGACTGGCTTCCTTGCTCCTCAGCTTGCAGACGGCCTATTGTGGGACCTCACATGATTGTGGGATCATGAGAGTCAATACTCCTAATAAACTTCCCTTTATATATACATCTATCCTACTAGGTCTGTCCCACTGGAAAGCTCTGACAAATACAACCCCTAATTTTATATCGTTAGTCCAGTAGTTAGCAATGGTAGGGGTCAATTTTGTCCCTCATGGGGCATTGGTCAATGGTTGTAGAAATTTCCGATTGTATGAAAGGTAAGGTATTCACAGGTTCTAGAAATTAGAACATGGACATTTTTGGGAAGCCATTCTTTGCCTACTAAAAGGTTTTTTTTTTTTTTTTCTGAGCATTCCATTCTATCGATGTATCAAAATTTATTTAGACAATTGCTAGTTGATAGACATTTGAGTTGTTTGCAGTTTTTAGTGATTATGAGCAAACTCCTATTTACATTCTAAAATACACAGAAATTTCTGGTTGTTACAACTAGGAAGTGCTACCGGCATCTAATGGGTAGACACAGGGGTTCTGCTGAACACGGAACCAGACAGCCCTCTGTAACAAACAATGATCCAGCCAACACGTTAGCAATGCTGAGGTTGAGAAACCCTGCTTCAGGCCTGCCTCCCAAGCCCTTGACACATGTTTTTTGACAGTCTAAAATATAACTCTATCTTAATATCTAGAGATAACTCAGATTCCATTCTTCCTTAAATCACCATTATCATTCCCAAACCTAAATCAGCCTCTAAGTCCCTTTTCTTTCCTGAGTTAGAAAACTGGAAATCATCCTGAATTCCTCTCTCCACTTCAACAAATTGCTCATAAAATCCTGTCACTCTCACCTCCTTTGTACCCTTCTCTGAGCTGCCTTAGTGCATACCCTCTCATTCCTGCCTCATCTACTAAGTAGTCTTTTAGTGGATTCTGGGTTACCTGGCTCTCATCAGTTTAGTCCACTGCTCACACTGAGTCCTGAGTCATTATCCTGAGGACAAATGTGATCCTCCCACTTTCCAACTTAAAGATTCATTCTAGTTCCCCAACACTTGGTGCCAAAGTTGTAAAATGGTGTTCCCTGGATATGATGATATAATTAATTTGGTTCACACAGTGTTTTTAAAATTGAGAGATTTAACATAAAATTTCACTTTTCTAGCTCCTCTTAAAAAATGAGAAGATGTATCATCCCTGAGCTCAGAGTCCCACATAAATTGATTCTGCTATTCTCTCTCCATGGGTCACAAGCGCTTCAGTCTGCCCCAGTGCCCCTTGTACCTGAACCCATTTTCTGACTTGAGCCCACATGCACTTTGGCACGCAGAATAATATCTAAAAGCCTTAAATTTGACTTAGAATGCTAGTAACACAAACTGGTCTTAATTTACCTTTCCACCTCATCCTCTACACCCTTCCATACACACACAACAGCTATCTAAAAAATACGCTTTAATCAATATTCAAACATACACATTATCTCAGAAAGTTGAGTAAATTATTTATTTTCATTTATTCAGCAAATATTCATTGAACACCATATAATATGCCAGGCATCGTTCTAGGTGTTGGGGATCTTCTGGCAGGAGAGGTGGAAATAAAATCTGTCCCAGATGATGATGAGTGCTGTGAAGAAGGAATTGGGGATGACAGATGAAGGGCAACGATGGGAGAGAGGGAGGTGCTCTTCTACATGGTGCACTCAGAGGAGGCCTCTCTGATAAGATGACATTTGGATGGGGACCTAAAGCAAGTAAGAAAGTGGGCTACAGAGACATCTGTGGAAGAGCACCTGGGAAGGCCTTAAGGTTAGAATACACTTAAAGCACCTGAAAATCTGCAAGGTAGTTATTGTTGCTGGAGCAACTTAAGCAAAGGAGGTTGAGATGGGAAGTAAGGCCAGAGGATCAGTTAGAGAATCAGAATATGCATAGCCCTGTGGCCCATGATGGCACTCTGCAGAGTAAAATAAAGAACTATTGGAGGGCTTGAGCAGAGGCATGACATAATGATTCTTTTCAAAAGAATCACTATTGCTATTGTGCAGAAAACAAACTTAAAAGTGACAAGAATGGAAGCAAGGGAACCAAATAAGGAATGAGTACAACAGTCCACCATATCATTACATACATCTTAGCCATATCATGTATACATATCATAGCTTTCAAGTCATATGCTTCCTACCATCTTGACTTAAAGCAGCACTAATCATACCAGAAGAAAAATTAATTATATATTCACAAGACCTTATAGGACAGCCTATGCCATGAATTGACATTTATCATCATAACATTCACTAAAACTCCATTGTCAAAAAGCATTTCCCCTTTGAGACACTCAATTTTCTTTTCATAAAGACTGTCAAAATGATGTCTCAGATCTTCAGTTGTTAGTGGGGAACTGGGATGGAAAGTGACAGTTGAAAGAAACCAGATTAGCTATGGGTTCAAAATTGCTGAAACTGGAAGATGGTTACCTAAGGGTTCATTTTACTATTCTTTCTATTTTTCATTATTTTGAAATTTTCCATAAAAAGTTTTTAAAATTCGCATTTAAAATATTACTAATATTAACATTTTAATATAGGATTGTTTTAAATGCACACTTTACTAGTTCTGTAATTATTCCTATATTTAAATTCTAAGCTATATTTTATGTATTTGATAAATGAATAATAATAGAAAAATCCTCAAAGATGAACTGCAAACTAATTAAGATTTTTAAAAACAGGAAGTCTATAACATTAGACTATTTTACATTAATTCTTTTGTCTATTTTTCAGACATAGTAATTTTAATCCTTATTGTAGTAGCTTTTAAGATGGCTAAATACTTATTCCCATTAAGGCTTGCTAGATATAGTATCCGAAATGTGCTTAATAAATTGCACCTTCCTTGAAAAGAAAAGGTGATGGACTGAAAAATGTTTAGCTCAACCATGCATAATTGATAGGCTCCCTAGTGCAAATAAGTGTCTAATAAATAATTAAATTTAATCTCATTATAAGAGTTTTCATAATGGGATAATTTAATTAAACGAAAGCCAAAAGGGTTTCTAAGGGTTGAAAGATGCTAATGTTGCTATATTTGGCTAATGGTCTGGGGATACTATACTGAAGAAAGTAATTCACATGGGTGCATGCATTATTTAATGAATCCCTCTGAGATGGAAGAAAGGACAGATCAATGATAACTTGTCATTTTATCATTGCTTACAAAGCACATTTAAACAATCTAGGACATGTTAAAGGTGGAAAACGTGGAAAAAATTTAACCATTCTTTTAAAAGACAAAGTAACTACATCCATAATATTACACAGGAAGCTTTTTGTAAAAAGAATTAAAATACACATTTTTCTATATACTACTATGTCTACTTTTTATCTATTACTAAAATGAACATAAATAAAATCTCATAAGCTGCTGTAGAGTCAGGTCAGATCTGGCGCTAAGTGAAAGTAATAATGGATACAGCATGTATATCTGATACTAAAAAATTGATAGCTGAGTCATGAGGGACCCATTAACAAGCTTTTTGAGTGAGCAGAGTTTTGTGCTTCAAGTCTCCAGAAGCACTTAGCCAGACTAGAATGGTAAAATTGTAGTCTAAGTAGTTATCTCAGTTACAGGTGATCAGTTATGAATTAATATGAATGGTGAAAGGCATCACTCTTCTATATTATTTTTAAAAGCAGCATTTTGTGAGAGGTAAAGGTACAAACACCACAAAATTTGAGCCAGGATGTCAAGGCAGGTTTGTGGGTTTTTTCCTACCATTAATATGGCAATTAAAAACACTTAGCCTAGGCATACTCTTAATTGTTTTAAAAAGTTAAACATAACTTTTCATGCGGTGGTCATGTCCAAATTTTACATTTAAAACATCACAGAACTAACATATTGGCCTCAAAGAGTGCCAGGTCTATATTTGGGACAAATAGTCCATCCTCTGAAACCTGAGTCATGGGGCTCTCTGAGCCTAGAAAAAACATTGTTTACAGGGAAACTCCTTGTTTTCATCAGGGATAAAAAGATGGATGAGCAATGGATCATTACTTCAATCCCAGGGGTGATCAATCAATTGCTTTCAGGTTGGTGCTGTTGCAAGGAATCCCACTGAAACTTTGATGAATGTTTCTCTTGGATGGGAACTCGGCACAGACTTAGAGAATTGTGGAGATGAAAGGACACTAGACATTTCCTAGTCCCACTACTTCCTTTTACAATGAGGAAACTGAAGGCCAAGAAACGTGATTCGTTCAAGGCCATCCAACTGTTTAATGAAAGCACCAAACTGAAAATCTAGATCTTTCCAAATGCCAGTCTAGGGATTTTCTTCCACTATGCCAAGTTGCCAAGAGGAATTTTTTAATGATGGTGACATAACAGTATTTCTCAAAACTTAAATCTGTCACTACAAGCTCAACAGTGTATGTATCTGGTGGGGTGGGGCAACTTGTGGATATGAAAGCCCTAAAGGTTGTGGAAAAAAAAATGATGCAGCCCTTTGAACAACTGTTTGGTGGTGGCAGCAGTCAGCCATAGGTTACATAAATACAGCGGATTGGCTTTGTCCAGCTCTTCACTTGGCCTCCTCCAAGCTTCCTCCCTGCTCTCTAACCTTCAATTAAGACATATGGGATGTCAAAAAGGTACCTGAAACTGAACTAATGTGCTCTCAGCAGCTGCTGCCACTGCACCTGCAAAATGAACAATGGGGTGTGTTGTCCATGTGTATACATGTGTGCAAAGGGAGGGGGACAGGTTGACATGGGGCAAAAAGAATCCTAAGATTTGAAAAGTATCAGCATCAGTATTCAGGGTATGTTGGGTAGTAGTTAGACAAATGATTACCTGTAACTATCAATTTTTAAAGAAGATGCATTTTTCTACAGTAGTCTAATATGTCCTTTCAGGTATTTTTTAATCAGAATATCTGGTTTCATTTAACGTAAAGATGAGAATTCCGAATCTGGAAATCTCTTATGCAATAAACATTGATTCTTCGGATGCCTCTGAAAAAAAAATGTTCCCTTTACTTTTATGAGGAAGCCTCCAGATATATTTTGCCTTGTATTGTTACACAGAGAAGTCAGTAAAATCTGGTGAGCTTTTCTGGGAGAAAGCAGATGATATTTAAGACAACTCTCCTAATCTATCCTCCTTTTGGAGACATTAGGGGTTTTACTCCCTAGAGCTGCTGTCTCTCCAACAACTATTACATTGGTTACTGATCTTTGGTAATGGTAATGGGAAAATGCAGGTGGCAAAATATTTGCTTCTGTTGTTTCTCAGGCATAGAAAGTGCAATGCCCTGGGCAGACTCATTCTGAATGTGCTCATAATTAGGATATTGTCTCTGTCTGTGGTCTGTACATTCTCAGGGAAAGGAACTTATCTACAGATACCTACTGTATTAGTCCATTCTCACATTGCTAATAAAGACATACCCAAGACTGGGTAATTTATAAAGGAAAGAGGTTTAACTGACTCACAGTTCAGCATGGCTGGGGAGTCCTCAGGAAACTTACAATCATGGCAGAAGGGGAAACAAATGCATCCTTCTTCGCATGGTGGCAGGAAGGAAAAGAATGAGTTGAAGGGGAAAAGTCCCTTATAAAACCATCAGATCTCATGAGAACCCAATCACTCTCACGAGAACAACACGAGGGTAACCACCCCCATGACTAAATTACCTCCCATGGGGTCCCTCCCATGACACATGGGGATTATGGGATCAACAATTCATGATAAGATTTGGGTGAGAATACAGCCAAACCATATCACCTGCCTTTATTAGGAACAATGCTACAGGGCAAAAATGATTATTCTCTGAGTTTAAAGTTTTACACATGAAAACTTTAAACTCGGAAACCTGCAGAAACTTAATCAATGATCACAAAAATAAATGGCAAAATCAGAACCTAAATCCTGTTTTTTTTTTCCCTTAAAGTATGTGGCTTTTTCCCTCCCCCAAAAGATGTTATAAAGTACTGATGCTCACAAAGGCATTATGTTTTCAAATTGTTGTTAATGGGTATGGGGGTGTCTTTGCTATCATTCCAAAAGTTTAGAAGAGCTCTTACAGGGCAAAACTAAGTTCATAAAAACATTCTTAAAGATTGACTGTAAATAATAGCACTAGCATACTGTTTCAAACATCCAAAGTATTTTCCCCCAACAACAATGGTACACATAGGAATGACACTCATTTCAATGTCCCTCATTACAATGTAGCTTTCAGGATTGTTCTTGCGATATTTTTATCTTTATATTTTCTGATCCATCACATTCTAATGGAGTTTTATTTGTTTTTATTCTTCAAACTGGCAAGAGAAATCCATAGTCAAATTGATTTTATTTCTTCAGGATACTCAAATAATCATAATAATTGTCAATAAGAATATAGTTATTTCATTGTCTTTCTTGCTTAATAACCCCATTTTCTTCATATTGTGATTGTATCTCTACATACAGGATTAGTCATCCATGACAGATAAGGGTAAGGAGAGGAACAAATGTTCTTTAACTAATTTCATTTAACATGTTTCAAATATACAATACCACTATTTAAAATTAATGCATTTACTTTGAACTTTTTCTCATGTACCCACATTTTTTTCTTAAAATAGTTAACAGCAAACTACAGAAGGCTCTTGATTCAAAAGGCATACATTCCAAAATATACCTATTCTGTAAAAGTCTTGCCAGAAAATGTATAGGCAAGACCTGAAGACAACTGAGTAGAATACAGGTCTTGGATAGATGGTTAGGATCACTCCAGCTATTAAGTTGTTTTTACTTGCTCCCCTGTCATTTGTTAATGTTTCTATGTATTTTGTAACCTCATGTAAATGTTAAACAACAACTTCAAATATCTAGAAAAATGGCCAGCCAAAATCTCCTTTTTATAGAAGTAGCAAGCTTCTTTCTTTAAAATATAAGACAAAATGTTGGATGAAATTACCTAAAATATATTCACCATCTGTTACAGGTGCTTCCCAAGCTGCAACACCATCTATACCAGGCCCAAGCATTTTTCAATAACAGGTTATTGCCAAGGGAATATGTTTATCTGGCATACATTCCAAATGAAATATAAGCAATCAAATTTCCTACAATTGTTACAGTCAGATCCACAATCTCTAGTTAATGTATTTAATCCTAAAACATCTGAGTCAAAATTCAATGATTCAAATGGTAATGACAATGTATAAAGTATGTAAGAAAATAGTCATGACTGTTCGTTTCAAAATTAAAATTCTAATATTGAGGTTTAAATATCCTAAAATGCTTTGCTTAAGAAAATCTTGAGGTTTTTATATATGTGAATATACACTGTATATGATAATTTCTACGAATGCATAATTTCTCCCAAATCCAAGACTCACCTTTATGAAATATGAAGCCCACTCACATAAAAAAACTGCATTAGAGACAGAACTCTTCTGACTGGGAACAGTAATTTCAGTAAGATGGCAAAACTGGCAAATGTCACCTTATCTGCCCAGCTGGAGAAGTCTGTTTCCAGTCTGGACATGTTTTTTTGCCTCTGCACTATGGGATCGATGCTAGTTCCCCTTGAACTTTTTGCTTGCTAAGGTTTTTCACTTTTGTGACATTCCAGGTCTCTGTTCTCATCCTGGCCTGCTGGATGGTTTCCTATAGTCAACTGGGTTACATGTGCCTTCCTTCCTGCTCTATTGGCTAAGAGCAGTAACATCCAGCTCCTAATAAGAATAGCTACCAATCTCTTCAAGAAAAGCCAGTAGAACTCCAGAAAGAAAAACAAGAGCTTCCTGAATTATTTTCTACATTGTTTCTAAGAAAATGCACACTTAAAAAAACTTGCTTCTTAAAGAGGGAGAGGTTGAGAAAACAAACAGTAAACTTTTGAACAGCAAAATGTAATTTTTAAAGTATGCTAATGATTTTTACAGATCCAAAAATGATGTTCCCTTATTTTTTTAACCAAGCCTATGAAATTTTGACATTAGTTTTAATTATTACCTGTTCTGAAATATGATTAAACATCCCTTCCACAACACACACACAATGGGAAAAGTACCTTCTGGGCACAACCAGTAAGTGGGGAAATTTCCCTTATCTAAGGAGCTTAATATCAATAAACAACTGATTCCTTTCCAGATTTGGATATTCTTGGATCATAAAAAGCCATCTTTAAAAAGTGAGCTCTCCCTTAAATCCTTAGTGTATGTGTGTAGGTGAATGTATTTGTTTGCTTTGACATCACTGGTATCATCGGAATCACATCCCAGTATTCCATAAACAAGCATGCTTGCTGGAACAGGCTGAAAGAGGGGCAATATTCCAGGGAATCAATGGACAAGCCAGCACTGAGAGGAGCCACTGACAACAATGGGGAAAGAAAGCAAAAGTGAAATTCTAAGACCAATTCAGCTCCAGTCCGGATGTCAGAGGTCTGGGATGGCAGAAAAGGTGAAAAGGTCCAGATTAAAGCTATATAGACCTCATGAGGCTGATAGAACCTTGTATTTATTTTTCTGGGAGGTTAGTTTAGCTAAGCAAGGAATGAAATACAATATCATCCATTCTGGCTGATATTTTAATAGTGTTGACTAATAAGAAGATGCATTTATAAGTTAATCAAATACTTTAGTATGGCCTAAGCTGATTGTTGTATGTCATTTCTTTAATCACAGGATGAAAAAGACAGCTCTTAATAATGTCATTTTATAACTTTTAAAATAACTTTTCATTGAAATCTGGGTCCATTCTCACATGGAAACATTAACGAGCAAAGTAGAATTATCAGTTCCATGTGAAGTACCCTGGAATTGTAAGAGCCAAACAAGGAAAGGGAACCACAACGGGATGGCAGGGTATCAGATATACAAGACATGTTTGATGTACACGATCTACCAATTGCCAAAGATTCTTGCCAAGGAAATATCACTGGAGTTTGGCTGAGAGAAAGACTTGGGAGATCAGGGAGAGTGCAGTACGCAGGTAACTACCAACGCAGGGAAGAGAGGGGCCTGCTTCCCTTCTGGCCGGTCCCTGGCCTAACCAGAGGGCTGTTCCTGGGAGCGTTCGTGGTTTGCCTTTCCCTTGGAGAGGGAATAGCTGATGTCTTCATTGGGTTTCTGGCCTCTTTTAGACCCTCTCCTTAATATTTAAATTGTCAGGTTTGCAAAATAGAGATCTAGTTTACTCAAAAACTATTATAATATCAAAGATTAATGACTTACAATTTTGCTTTATAAATTAGAAATGTAAATTCCCAAATCTAACCTCCTTTAATGTTGCAGTGCTTGCACTCTTTGTTATTAGCTGCTTTGTTCTAAAACAAAGAGTTGCTTTTAAGAAAAATTGCTTTTTATATATGACTAAAATTTTCTTACTTAAAACACAGAATTTATGCATTAACCCTAAAGATTCCTAAAGAAGATGAGAAAAAAAAAAAAAAGCAGGAAGAAGACTCAGAATGAGAAATTTGAAGCCATGACCCAAAATTTGCATAAGACAGATTGTACGGTAGTATAAATCATGGTAACAACTTGTGAGATATAGGTGATTTCTAACAGAGTATGAAGCTGGTCTGCTTTGAAGCACTGTCTTGCGGTTTTCCTCTTCTGGGTGACTGATCTAAACTTAGTAATGATTTTGGAGCTACAATTTTTGTTCTCTTGAAACATTGCAATTTTTCATGTTTTTCCCTTCTCTTTTTGGATATTGATGTTGGCCTTGATGTTGCTTTGGATGGGAGTTTACACGAGGCAAGCCCTGCTTAGCTACATCAGCTTGTGGAGCCTTCCTCCCTATGTTGTTTGGTTAGCTTATTATATCAACTCCCCTGCTGCTTAATGACCTGGTTGCAGTTTTGTTTCATGGGTTTTCTTTTTAAATGATAACAGTTAAAAACAAGAGAGAATAAATGTCCCAGGCATCAAACCAAAATATACACAGAAATAAAGAGAGATGGAACACTCAAGGAAAGTCCATTCAGAGTAGCAGACTATAGTCTGAATTATTTGTATTTCTACCATTGCCTCATTGAAGGCTGCTGAATAAATTACCTACTTCTCTCGCCTCATTGTGGGCTAAGATCATGTCTCCTTTTATACCTTATATAATGCCTAGTGAGGTCACTGACTTAAAAATCAATAATGTGTTAATACACAGAATGCTAGTTAGTTCAACATGTATGCTGAAAAACAAAAAAAACAGGGAAGGCTAGTGCATCTCAAAAAAATTATTAGAGATAGAGCAGTAGGCCAGGCAGGTGGCTCATGTCTGTAATCCCAGCACTTTGGGAGGCTGAAGTGGGAGGACTGCTTGTGTCCAGAAGTTCAAGACTATCTTGGGCAACATAGCAAAACCCTATTTCTACAAAAAATAAAAAATTAGCCTGGTGTGGTGGGAGGGTCCCTTGAGCCTGGGAGGTTGAGGCTGCAGTGAGCAGTGATGGCACCACTGCACTAAGCCTGAGGGACAGAGAAAGACCTTGTCTCAAAAAAAAAAAAAAAAAAGAGAGAGAGATAGAGATGAATCAGTAATATAATTAATATTTTCATATGGGTGATTCTGGAAAGAGGCATATGGGTGAGTCTTCATTGGCTCCTGACCATGTTTCCATCGAATGGTTAAGTTGCCATAAGAAGCAAATTTTTGACACATAGGAGAAAGTATACTGATTGATGGACTGAAATAGATTGCCCAAAGAGTACTTTGGTTAGTGTTATTTTGTTTGGGGGAGAGGTTATGAAGAAGTATGGATAAGCATGTTTTTTAGGGGAGGAGAGCATTAGTAAAAAGTATTTAATGTAACATCAGTTGATGCTTTAAAACATTACTACCAACCTATGTTGTTGTGTGGCAATGATGCATTTTGTAAAAACCTAATGAAATGTCAGAATAAGATTTATGCAATTATTACAAAACTAAAACAAGCTCATGAATTTAAAATGTATCCAACTTCCATTATACAAAAAAAATTGTAATGCAAAATACATGAATAAGATCAATCTTCAAGGCTTATACTTTCAAATGCCTCCCTTTTATCAAAATGCATAAAAAACTAGGGGAAATACTCTATACAGAACAACATGAAATATACAAACTTTCCTAGAACAAGATCCTGCTGTAGCCAATTCTACCCCACTGGCTGTCTAGTTACCTCAATCTGAGTAAGAAACGCTGTTAAATTTAACAAAGAACATCTGTTTTTCATTTGAGGTGCATTCAAGTGTTCATTAAAGTGTCCTAACTGCTCTTTTCTTTTTCTATTTCACAATGGCTTTCCTTTTAATACTATTGCAAGTTCAGCATGTGACTTAAAAAACCTCAGAGTCATTGTGGCATTTCCTTTGAAAAATGCCAGGAGAAACAAGAGAGAAAGCTGAAATCTCTAAGTTTAATAACATTTTATTACCATTCACCTTTTCCATACTTCCTAGGGGTGTTTATTTTCAACAATTATTCAAGTAGGCTTCATTGAACCTGAATACCCCAGAGGCCTTTACTCCTGTCTGCAGAGAGGCCCAGGAAAACAGATCTTGAAAGTGAGTTATCGGTATAAGCCCCCTTGATGGAAGTATTTGGTCACCTTCTATAGGAGGAAAAATCAGTTGAAAATAATTTAAATGCAATACCTCATATTGCTAAATTCATTAGAATATATAATTTATCCTGAGTCTTCGTTTTCCAAACATGACCTTTGTTTTCTTAAAAGCATCGAAATTAGCAAAGGAATTTGGATACTTACTTCACTGAAGGAGTAGAAAATATTTTACAGATTTACAGTGCAGACCTATCAGATTTTAACCAATAAATTGCATCTAAATGTAACAAAAATCACTTTCATTTTAATAAATGATAAAAGATATCTAATCACTCACACAATTAAGTTGATTTGAAAAAAATTATATTTTTTAAAGAATGTTGCTAAATACACCTCTAAAATAAAAATCCTTGTATTTTCGATAATTTAGGTCAAATTATAATAATATACTATATTGGTAGACCTTGATAGTAAGAGAAATGTAGAAGTATCTTGCGGCTGAAAAAGCAGCACAGAAATCAATTCCAGTATGAAACAGATTTTTGTCAAAACTCACTTACCTAATATGATGAATTGTTCAAATGTTACAGATAGAAAAACAAAGGCTTACAGTAGGTGCTCAATAAATATTAGGTCCTCAAAAAATATGTATTAAATAGAGAGACAGAGGTGATGAGCCCAGAATCTGTTATTCTATTTCACGTAAAAGGGACGTGTGTATTTCCAGACAGCATTTCTTATTTCCTACCTGATATTGAATAAAGAGGACAGGTAGTACTATGATTATATTATTCCTGTTGATATAAAAGTTGAACTATAAATACAGCATTATTAAGCCTTGTCAAATGAAGTTTTTTGATCATTTGAACAAAAACTACCTGTAGCTTAACGTGGCATTATGCTACAGGTCCTCTGTGAAAATTAGTTACGAAAGTAGGATCTTAGGAATAAGGCTATATATAAATCTACTTTAAAATGCAAGTAAATTAGTGCTAGTAAGAATAACTTACAAACACCTATCGAGCAAGGCTTTGTTAGTATATCCAGAGCCACTGTATAAATTTGAAAGAAAGATATTTTATTTAAAATTTATTAGCCCTATAGTAAAACCTTTAATTCACAGGTTTCATCTTCTATGAAAAGTCCAGTAATAACTTGCCTTTATTAAAGACTTATGTGCCAACCACTTTGCTAAATCCTTTATGTGTAATATCTCATTTGATCTTTCCCATAACCACAAGGGAGGTATCATTAAGAAAAAATAACCGTTTTTATCTTCATGTTACAGTTGCAGAAGACTTATGTTCAGAGGAGGTAAATACACTACCCAGAGTCACACACAGCCAGTCAGTGGCAGAGCTGACATTTGAATTTACAATCTGTTAGCTATACTTGAGTACAAAGATTATCCTGAGAATCCAGCAGGACAATAGAGTAAATTAGGAAAAGGAATCCTGGGGAACCAACATGAGAATCTTGAAAAAGAGGAGAGATAAGAGTAAGTTGGAAGTCATGAACTGATCACGTTTAGGACAGTGCCCTGCATCATTCCAAACTTCTGGTTTGGAATAAGAACATCCAGTTGAGTCATGTCTAGAAATAACCTGTGGTAAATAATTGATTCCCTTATGGGAGGCTGGAGCCAGCCCATCTGGGATGCTGGCCAAGGGGTTTTATCCCTGAAACCAACTGAGGCGGGCGCTGTAAAGTTTCCCAAAGTAGCCAGAAATGAAGAAGCCAGAGGGTAAGAATGAAGTTGCTTTATGGTGCAAAGTCAAAAGTTACCTAAGTCACTTTAAGACCAAAGCCAAAAGGTGATGTGGGAGAAGGTAAGGGGCAACCAAAACACAGGTAGTTGGAAATAAACTGGAAGACTCTAGAATGGAGAAAAAAAATACAGGGCCTAAGAACATGGAATAAGACAGCTTGACTTTCATTAAGTGAATAAGTCCTTTGTAGAGTCAAGGTAGACACCAAAAACTTTCTAGGATATAAGATAGATTTTTTTAGTCTATGTTTGACAGCTATAGATTTCCTAGACTGCAATGTCTTAAATAATCCTCTCCCTGGTATTAACTCAGATATTACACAAGAAATCTATTAATATCTATTTGTTGAGTATAATCATGTTCTCAGTCCTCTGTTAAGTGCAAAGAGAAAGAGAAAGGAAATAAGATATAGTCCTTCATTCCCAGATTTATATCTGGTTAGGGGAGAAGAGTAATCTCCCTGCCTCCCTTCCTGCAAGCTATATTCAGTGAGCATCTCTCTCACATGACCTATAGAAAAATCACATCAACTCACTTTGTTTTTTAAAATGTTTCTTGAATACAATACTTTCTTTTGCTTTCCTTACAAGCCTGGACTAGGAATTCCTAACATCACTCTTCTGTGGATGACTAACTCTGTGAAATACTTATGAGGCATTACTCTGCCCAGTCCCTGATACCCTCCCTCTTCAAAAAAAGAAAGACAAAAGAACAATTCCCAGGATTAGACAAGTATAGGCAACAGAGAATTGCTAGGGTCTTTAAAATATGCTAATTGACATTGTGCCTCCTCCAAGAAGACACTGCCCACCAGTATTTCCTAAACTTCTTTAACCATGCCTCCCTTCTTTTTGAGGAAGGTCTTCTTTTAAGGAAACTCAAGATAAGACTTAGGGAAGTATTAGCCTGTGTTACTGAAATAGACTCCACAGGGCATCCTCTTTACACAATCTCCCCTGCCCTCTAAGGCCACTCTATACATTGGTATCACATTGTTTTTCCAAAGGTATTACTTTGCATGTTTCATCCACCTAATCATAATCTTCACAGGCTCCCCTATGTTTACTTTATGAAGCCTAAATTTGGCAATCTGTCAAGATGGGACCCCTCCATTTGGATAGCCTGATCCAGTCTCCACATTTCTGCTATTTATATTGCATGTAATACAATTCTGACTACTCCACTAGTCTCAGTTACACAAGATTTTCAAGATTTTTCTTAACTATCACTGGAATGTCTCTTAGTTGCTTCCTTCTCTGAACTTTTTTTAATACTTATTTTCTGAACTATATGTATTTTACTTTCCTAAATAGACAAGCCTCTTATGGTTAAGAAGCATATATTCTGCTCTGTTTTTGCTTATTTGTATGCATAGAACCTAGAACAATGCTCTACACAAGGATATAAAAGGTGACAATAAACAATTGCATTTTAGAATCTAAGCTTTGTTTGCCTAACCTCTGCCTAACAAGAAGACCAAATGCAGTTTGCTTTCAGAGCTGGTTCTTAAAAAGAAAAGATACATGACTACTATATATCCTTTCTTCAAGAATGCTATACTAGTTAAATAGAACTAGTGTGGCTTTCTTTAAGAGTGCTATATTAGTTAGCCAGGACGGCTTAAACAACAGAAATTTGTTTCTCACAGTTCTGAAGGCTTCAAGTCCAAGATCAAGGCATCTTTGGTTTCTTCTGGAGCCTCTCTCCTTGGCTTACAGATGGTCGCCTTCCCCATGTCCTCGCATTGTCTTTCCTCTGTGCTTGGGCATGATTGTGTCCTAACCTTCTCTTTTTATAAGGACACAGTTATGTCGGATCAGGGCTCACCCATATGACCTAATTTTACCTTAAACATCACTTTAAAGAATCTCTTTTCAAATACAGTTGTATTCTGAAGTACTGAGGAGGGGAGGGCTTCAATATATCAATTTTGGGGGGAATATAATGCAGCCCTAACAGACGCCTTTGAGTAAATTATTCAAATGAGTGGAATCAACAAGACTGATGGACTAAACAAAGATCAAAAGAAGACAATGAGACATTGTTCAAACCATCATGGTACTATTCCAAGTTTCCATTTTAAGTTGCTGTAGATGCTTTTTAACTTATATTATTCTTTACTCTGGAATATTGACTGCTACCTGGTAATAAAGCTTTTAAAACTAGAAGTGCATACCTTCTCAGTTTCAGGAAGCATATGAAACAAAGGTTTAAAGAGACAGGCTACTACTAGGATGCCTCAGCCATGTGGTCAAATACAGAACTGACCACACTCAGGAACCCTACACAGATGACAAACACCTTTAGTCCCAACTACTATAGCTTCTGGAAGTACGAAAGGTATACATTTACAATTTTTTCCTTAGAAATTAACATTTTCACAGATCTCTGGCCTCTAGAAAAGAACAGTGTATTGCACATAGGAAAAGGTAAGGAGAAAGATTTGAAAAGAAAAAAGAACATAAACATTTCAAGACTTTCTCATTTCTTTTAGGATGTCAGAATATTTCAGTATCAGGAATTTGCTAAAGATAATAATATACTCTCATATCACATGAATGGTTTTAAATTAAACAGACATAAATTCTGCTCTCACGGAGCTTACATTCAAAAGAAACGAGGAAAATATTCAGTCCATTATATGACAATCAGCACAATAGAAACCATAGTTTCCCGGGGGAGCTTAGTGAGCTGCAATTTAAATAGTGGTTCAGGCAAATTAAGTCTTATCAAGGAAGCACTAAGTTAGCAAAGACCAGAAACAGGCAACAGAACAATCCATGGGGATTTCAGGGAGAAAGAACATTGTAAGTGCAGGAGTGGCAACAACAAAGGTCTTGAGTGGGGGTGTGACTGGTGGTCTGAGAACAGGAGAGAGGACAACCTGTCTGAAGCAGGGTTGGAGTGGGGCAAAGAGGAGGAGGTGATTGCTGAGGTCGCAGGGGCCAGATCATTCAGCATCCTGAAGGCCACTGGCTGTTACCTGAGTGACAAGTGAGAAGTCACGGAGGGTTCTGAGCAGAGGAGTGACAAGATCTGACTTGTATTTTAGTGGAAATATTTCTGGCTGTAGACATTCAGCTAAAGAGATGGAGCAGGCAGTTAAGAGACTACTTCAATAGCTCACTTGAAGAATGACAGTGGCTTGCACTGGAGTTGCAGCAGCGGAGTTCTTGAGAGTGGCCAATTCATGACGTGTTTTGTGGGTAGACCCAACTGATTTTGCTAATGGATGGATGTGAGGTGTGAAAGGAGAAGCAGAATTAAAGATAACCCTAAGATTCTGTTTGCCTAATCATCTGAAGGATGAAGTTATTACTAAAGGTATATTTAAATATTTACATGCTGGTTACCTACCCTTGATGAGACTAATAACTTTCTAGATATTATTTTAGTTGCAGGTTGCAATGTTGAGAAATGACATGCTTCAGTATCCAGCACACAATTTCACATATATAGGGACGTCAATGTTTCCTTCATAAAAGCAATGATGAAATATTTGTAACTGACAGAATAAAGTATCTTGGTTTTCTGTAAACCTATCACTCAAAGGACATTCTTTACACATTACCTCGGTGATAAAAGGATTGTTAAAGAAGGAAAGCTTTATACAATTAGATAAGTTGTGGCATTAATTTAACTCCGAAAAGCTATTGACATTGGTTTGCTTGATAAAAAACAAGAAAAATAAGAGACTTCTTGTAAAAAAAAAAAAAAAATTAGAGGTTACATAGAAGGCAGAAGTCTCCCAAGGAAACAAGGTCCTTCGAAAGTATGGCTGAAATACCTCACCAGGAATGTCATACATTTTAATTGTAAAGTTGTTCAGCTTCTACCTAACCACAGAGGCAGATGTGAATTGGTTATTGGTAGTTAGGGATAAGTAAATTTATAGTTAGGGATAGGTGATTCAAAAGGTTTTTATTGAATCTGAATAATAAAACAAAATAAAAGATCTAAGTGTAATTTTTAGAAAAAGTGTGTGTTCAATTAAAAGCTAAAATGCCTCCCTACTTATGGGAGGGAATACAAGTTTCCTTACAGCAATTTTACCAAGCCAAGCACCAATTTATGTAAAACAAAAAAACTCTGTGTGCACTCACACACATATATATGTGCATACACAAATATACTATGTATATATATGTACACACACACACACATATTGCACACGCCCATGTGGTTTCCTTTTATAGACTCATAAAAAAATTCACTGTTCTGAAAATGGGCAAATGCATCTTTTAAGTAAGTAAAGTCAATTTCTCCAGATTTATGCTATCTATCCAACTCCTATCCATCATTCAATGTTCTAGGAAACCTTCTTAGATTTATCTAGCCCATGGTGGTTCTTTTTCTGGACTCACTCTATTTATTATGATTATACTCACATGACCCATAATCACAGCTGCCCCATGGAATCTCTTACATTGCAATACTAAACTTATAATCTGCTTTTATTGTTTGTTATGATGATGTTTAACCTTTGCTACCAAAGTGAACTGTGAGCTTCTTGAGGGCAGAGCTAACATATAGTGATATAGGGGTATCATAACGTTTTATTGAATAAATACATTGATTCATATATAAACATATTTATTTTTCCTTTTAATTATTAAAATTATCTACTGACATATAAACTAAATGGAAGTGAGCTCTAAAATAAAGGTTTGTCTTTGGGATAAAAATATATATGGAAATGATCTTACCACTTAATTAAGAATTCTGGGTTTGGGGGAAGAGGTGCTATTAAGATAAAGCAGAAAGCTGTTTATAGACCTTTTTGTACTTTTCCTTAACCATGTCTATGGTATTTCCCATGCTGCTTAAATCTCAAACATACGAAACTCTATATAAGTATAATTTAAAAGAATATAGTTAGTGTTACCCGATAAAGGGGATCTACACAATTTCACAGAGAGGCTCTCTACCCTCTATTAACTCCCAAGAAAATGTCCTGATCCAGAGCCTTCTCTTGGTAATATTCAACCCACTTCAACGTTGCATGGATTCAAATATACTAAGAGTCTGATAAGGATGGTGGTCTACAATGCCAATTTTGGTAATCTCTCTCCACTCCATTGTTATGAGTGTCCATTAAACTTGAACATGATGAATTTTAAAGGATTTAAATATACAAATGTATTTCTCCTCTATCACCAATATCATTTTAATTTTGGTCCTTTAAATATTTTGCTACATATTGTCAAGAACACTGACATTCGGCCGGGCGCGGTGGCTCAAGCCTGTAATCCCAGCACTTTGGGAGGCCGAGGCGGGCGGATCACAAGGTCAGGAGATCGAGACCACAGTGAAACCCCGTCTCTACTAAAAATACAAAAAAAAATTAGCCGGGCGCGGTGGCGGGCGCCTGTAGTCCTAGCTACTCAGGAGGCTGAGGCAGGAGAATGGCGTGAACCCAGGAGGCGGAGCTTGCAGTGAGCCGAGATCGCGCCACTGCACTCCAGCCTGGGCAACAGCGTGAGACTCCGTCTCAAAAAAAAAAAAAAAAAAAAAAGAATACTGACATTCAATGATGCATTTTAAAATTATAGCACAATGAACCTATAGTGCTACAGGAATCTTTTTGAAGAACAATGGAAAGACCTCAATATTCCAAAGTCTGAACAATAGAACCTAAGCATCTTAAATGATATGACATAATATACATAAAAGTCACCTATAAACTATAAAACTCTATTAAAATGCAAAATCAGATAGCACATCCCATTGACTACCCAGTGCAAGATTCACATTCCATTTATGTGTATTTACAGTAAGTAAAACTAAAAAAAATTGGCTCAAATAACCCATTCCAAGGAACATACCCTAAGAGAGAACCATTATTTACTTGCCTGATGTATATATGGTATACTTATACCATGCCATTGCCTTTCCGCAATAGTACCATTTAGTACAAACAGAGAAATAATTTGTTTAGCTGTATAATCAGGAGAGGCTGCACACAATAAAAGAAAGCATTCTGGTTTTTAAATGAATAAAAATTGATTGTGTCCCTATAAAAACTAAATTGGCAGAGTGTTAACTGCATTTCACATAAACATCTGCAGCGGACTGCGCCTCTCCGCTGTGCTGTAATGCAATATAGGACACTTAGGAATAAATGCATCCTCCAGATGAGTTCAGAGAGATTTTCTAAAAGCGCCTGATGAGATTGTAAAAATCGGATTAGTCAGAACTGCTAATGACACTTAAAACAAAGAGAAATCTTTAAACAAAATTATTTTGCACTTCTTCTCTCTTGATAAATTATATGCAAATTAGTGTTGATTGAAAAATGTTTGCCTGGAAGGTAAATTCACACTAATAAAGGAAAGGTCATCCTGCTTCAAGCACAGTGTCTCTCATTAGGGGGACTTTAAAATGAATGATGTTATTTCCTTTTTGTAAACTATTTCAATAAACAGTTTGATGATGCTAGAGACATTTATATTTCATCTTTACTGCATTCCTGGGTATTATAATTCTAACTAGGACATGCATGATTTTATATTATTCTTAGTTCCAGGTGTGTGTGTGTGTGTGTGTGTGTGTGTGTGTGTGTGTGTGTGTGTATTATTCTTAGTTCCAGGTGTGTGTGTGGATATATATATATCCATCTTGTTTATATATATATATATATATATCTTTTATAGATATACATAGTGTGCTTACATATAACCATCTATATAAAAGTATGTGTATATATTAAGCCACCAAATTTTTCATTTTTTTGTCCATTAGCTTGAAGAAAAGCTCTAATTTAAGTCAGAATTTCTTTTATTTTTCAACGGTTTCACTCTTGGCACAATTTTTTAAAAATTCATTCATGGCAGATTCAAGTAATTATTTTCATTATTTATCTCCTTTGCTGAAAAATCAATGTACTGTGTTAGAAAGAGGAGAGTTCAAATTCTAGTTTTTCCTGATGCCCTCTTTATGACTAGGATCCCAAGGATCAGCCTCGGTTTTGTCCATCTCTTAAATGTGTCAGGTTACACATAGCTCTTAGGTTTTCTGTGGGATTAAATAATGTCATATGCATTATTTGACATGTACAGAGCTTAATATTGTATAGGCATTTCATCTGGTATATTATTATTATTACTTTATAAAAGAAATTTAACGTTAAGGTAAATCATGCTTTAAAATAGAGATGCTGAGCATATTTAGAAGACAAACAAATTAAACTAGTCCAGTTTAACAAAAGTCCAATAAATTTTATTGGAAAGTTAGTGAAAAATGAGGTAAAATTATATATATACACCACCTAGTCCACAGGGCTAGAAAATGGAAATTGAATGACTGTTGACAAAATGTACCAGATGATCTGAAGAGATTACATATTGAAAAAATAATGACAAAGGAGTTCTATACCAAGAGACAAGCAGTTGGAAAAACAACTTTTGATAGATAATAAAACCAAGAGGAATATGACATTGAATTTGAGAATCAAGGTATTAAAGAATGATTACTTGGGGATATTTAAAATTTGTGGCACATTAAAAATATTTAAATCAGGGATCTGAAACAACCTTGACAAAACATCTATTCTGAATGGGTCATGCATGAAGAGTTCTAGAAACCACTGAAAACTTCTTCGGGTACTCCAGGATATCAAGAAGTGACCTCCCAAATCTCCAAGGACTTATAAGTCCTAGATGATTTCCTTACCATCTTGCTAATTCTCACCCAAAAACAATAAACAGAAATAGAATAAAATTGCCTTTAATTTATATTTTCTTTCCCAAGAACAAGAGAATTTTGCAATTACTCTGATGTGCTAGGAATGACCTTTGGAAGACAAGAAAACAAATACATCGAATACAGAATGATAACCAACTAACTTGATCACAATGAAATGGTCTTCAGTGAATTAATTATTGTATGCAATACATTTATATATAATAAATAACCTAAATAAATAATGAAGTAAATAAATTCAAATACCTACTACCTTATACATAACATTGTGCTGGACACTGAAGAAAGGCACAAGTTACAATTCTTGTCCCTAAGGATCATTGTATTTCATGGAAGAATTACAGATACTTTAAATATTTAATAAGATTACACTGAGTGGTACAGGCAGAAAGTGCTGTCAGGGTTGACCAGTGCAGACGAAATGATAGGTGATGCTTTCATGAAACATGTGAGGGTTACAGTGATGCTTGGAATGTGGAGAGTGTGTGCAGATGGAGAGAAAGGAAGAAGCATCCAAGTGGAGGGCCCCGGAGAAGCCGGAGTAACCATGGCACATACAAGAACCCGACTGAGACCAGCAATGCTACAGTGAAAAGCTCCAGGAAGACAGAGAAGATCAGGAGATAGATCTCCAGCTGCTGCTTAGATGGCAAGGTAGCAAAACTTCCAGGTGCCAAATCTGTGTATGGAGGTTTTGAGAATGTCTTTGTGGATCTGACAGGTCACAGCAGTTCATAGATCTGGTATCTGGGAGAAAAATCCTGAGATAAGAATTGGCCAGAGCAGGCAGCAAGTGCAACTCAAGCAGTCAGGTTACACCAGAACTTGAGCAGCCAGGATACCTACCATCAGGTAGCAAGGAGCAAGCCAAGAAGGGACCCAAATATGAGGTCAGAGATTTTGATATGGGGGGCTCTATTCAGTCACTGAACCACCGAGGCCAGTAAAGGCCCAGATGATTCTGTAAAGCTGAATCTCAGAAAGGTTAACACCTTTTTTCCTGCTTACAAGATGAGGTGGCACCAAAGCTGGGACTAGAACCCAAAATGCTTGAACACCTAGCCATAACTCTTACTCAGTACCATCTATCAAGGTCCCTGATCCATTGTAATTTGCTGCTTGACTCATTGAGTTTGTTTGGTTTCCAGTGGGAAGGATTGGAATCAGGTAGTTCCCCAGTCACTATAAGTTGGAGGTGGGGGGTGGTGGTAAAGGGGGTATGGAAAGAAACGGGAGTTGCAGTTATAAGCTGGGGTTTGACCGTTATGCACCAGTTAGGATGTTGTACAATCAGCTGGTGTCCCAGGAAACACCCTGAGAACTGTTAAATGTCTGAGCATAATTCTGGGGCCTGTACTTTAGGGTAGATTCACATTTTCCAATTAATTCATTCAATAAACACTCATTGGCCTCCTCCATAATTTCCACCATTCATGGCATTATTTGGCTTACCATTCATTCTGGTGTTAGCAGCATGGAAGCAGAGTTGTAAAGCTTAATGGTCTGGGTCAGTCCTTCTCCTAATGGTATTAACTCAGTTGCAAGACTACTCATTCATTCATTCCACAAACATTCGCCAAGCACCTACAGGTACTAAAGGAAGTATGGTGAGTAGAGTTGTGCTTAATGAGCAGTCAGACTCTCAATTTCTCTACTCAATTAGTGCAATGGTATTTAGAAGTGGGGTATTTGGGAAGTAATTAGATTAGGTCATGAGGTCAGGGCCCTCATTATGGAATTAATTTGCTTATAAAAAAGAAAAAGAGACATGAGATATTTCTCTTTCTGGGAGCGCACACCTAGGAAAGGCCATGGGAGGATAAAGTGAGAAGACAGCTATCTACAAGCACAGAAGCAGGCCCTCACCAGAAGCCAATCTGCCTACACCTTGATCTTGAACTTGCCAGCTCCCAGAACTGTCAGAAATAAATTTCTGCTGTTTAAGCCACCTATTTATGGTATTTTGTTATAATAGCCTAAGCAGACTAAGATTATATCCCACCTATAAGTTGTGAATAAGGACAAAGTTAGATAAACTAATAGTTAATAGTTATTTAGTTCTTAGTACAAGTAAGGCAATGCACTAAACTCTTCACCCATAACATCTGTTTTAATTCTTCCAATAGTTCTCTGAGGACTGGACTGAACCATTAATCAATGGGTCCTGTGGGAAATGGATCTTTTCTTTTGAAGACATTTGAATCTGTAGGCAAGTGAACTGCTTCTTAGAAAACAAGATTCCCAGATAATGGAATCTTATTTTCTTGTTTGTATATGCTATCATAACATTAATGCATGTGCCCTTCTCCAAGTTGAACCAGAAATTATCTCAGCCTGTAACTCAGAAATCCATAAGCTGTAGGCAGTTTCTGATTCTGCCTCTTTATCTCAGGATGACTATAATATAATGTGGATCAATTAACAGAGAGTTATATTGATTCTGAAAGTCAAATTTTTTTCTGGCATCCATCAAAACTTCTGCATTTGCAGATTCTCAATTTATGTTATATTGAGCATGAATATTAGGTATTATGGCAGGTACTTTGCTATGGGTTTCATAATGCATTAACTCAATTAGTCTTTATAATATCACTATGTGTTGATGTTACTACCATCATGATTTACAAACAAGCAAACTGAGATTCTTGAGCTTACTTGACCAAAATCACAGAGTTAATACACAAGAGTGGGAACATGTGTCCCCTATTTATCATGTCCTGGTCAATACTGAAGTCATAATACTTTATCTCTGAAGTACTTTTATTTATGTGTATTACAGATCACTTTTTATTTTCCCATTAGTTACACTCATAACAAAATGAGAACCATTACAGGGGACTCTATTACATATTCTCAACTGATGAGAATTAATACACCATACAGCAAATATTACCAACAAACTGGCTATCAACAAGACTATTTTAGAAAAACTACTTATAGTAGACTCTGCCACCCACACAGAAAAAAACAACAGAAGAATGTCATGGCTAGGTATTAAAACACCTTTGAGAAAATGGTCCAGGATAGAAAGATAATGATGAATAACCCAGCATCCCTCCACCCCAATATCCCAATATTATGTGGAGTGGGATGATTGGTCAACGTTCTACAATGTCTAGCTGGAAAAAATCTATGGCAGAGACAGATTTGGATTTCCGGGATTTGAAGAAAATTGATTTTTTTTTTTTTTTGGATAGTCTTGCTCTGTTGCCCAGGCTGGAGTGCAGTGGCACAGTCTTGACTCACTGCAACCTCTGCCTCCCAGATTCAAGCAATTCTCGTGCCTTAGCCACCCAGGTAAAGCACGTGCCATCATGCCTGGCTAACTTTTGTATTTTCAGTAGAGACAGGGTTTCGTCATGTTGGACAGGCTGGTCTTGAATGCCTGGCCTCAAGTGATCCACCCTCCTTGACCTCCCAAAGTGCTGGGATTATGGGCAGAATTATTTTTAATACCTAATCTGCATCTGCAAGAGCACAATGACTATACACAGGCCTCTATAACACTGATTCAAAGAAAACTCACATTTCCAAGAATAATTCTCTCACACCCACTCCCCATGTTACACTGGCCTTGCATATTTAGTGTTTGCCCTGACATGCCACTGAATGATATTACTATAAGCCCAGTTGAGTCCACCCTTAAAGCCTCCAAGTTCTGATACCCTTGGTAGAAGATATTTTAACATCTAATTTAAGTTTTGCCCTTATGCAAACCAGAATTTTAAAGAACATCAGGAAAGCTAAAGTGTTAGTGAGTAAGCAGACAGCTTTCTAAAGCATTTCTACAAACACCAATGAACTTAACCATTTGTTTTCTATAGAAAGGCCAGACACACAGTAATTTGAGTTCAAAAGCTTCTGTGATCTGGATTCCTGCATATGTGACAACACTGTTTCCTATAAAGATCTAGCGACTGAGTGAATGGTTGGTTTGCTATAGGCATTTGTTCCTAAGAAGAAGTATAAATCATATTTGTGTTTATTCTACACCTATGCGCAGATAACCTCCATCAAATTAATTTACTGCAACTTAGGTGACCTGTGTACATAAAATGAGTTCTTCTCAAAGCTGGAAAACAAGACCCAATATTCCTTTCTAACAAAGCAAAAATGGTTCATGACCAGGATAAGTCAGGACTGAATCTTAACGTGAGTAAAAGTAGGCACTCACTCTTCTAAGGAAAGACATGTGGGGACACGGATATAGAAAAGACAGCAACAAGAAGACTCATTCTAGGGCTTTCAGAAAGCGGAACCACGAATGAAGTTATTGTTTGGCAGGAACAGAACACAAGACCATAGATTGAAAGGGGGCAGAAATGGTGACCTAGAAAGGTGTTAAGTGGATAGATTTTGGCACTAAAAATGTAGCACACAGTATTGAAGATTTAGTCAACTAAGTGAAATTAAAATGTAAGGACAGGAGGTGCTGCCACTCAGGCCTGATCTTAGGTTGGAACGATTTGGTACCAGGACAAGAGGAGCACTAACTTGGTACTGAGTGACTGGGCATCTGTATGTGCTTCTTGCATACAGCAGGTATTTGATACAGCACCAGACCTACACTGAGGGGTTAGAATTAGCCAGAATTTTATATCTGAACTTATAAATGTATAAAGGGACTATACCCCTAACCATTGATGTTGGATTTGAACTGTCTACACCATCAACCAGATTTCACTTTGTGGGAGGTAGTGATATTAAAACTATCTTTAGAAAAATATTCCCCAAGATGGCCATTACCAACCTATTTGTGGAAACTATGCACTTTTAAATGCAATCCTAAAATGTAATATTTTTTTCCAACAGCTAGAGACGTTAATTCAAACCATGTGTGAAATTGGAGAGAAGTGGAACTCAAATCAGACCCTATCAAAAAACCCTCTGAGTTTTCACAAGATAATTTGCCCAATTTTTTTACATTGCCACTAGTAGAATACCTTTTGCATTGCTTTACGTTATGTTATGTTATGTTATTTTTTAGTGTGTATGTGTGCTTTGAGAAATTTTGAATCTGCTTCCAGAGTTTAGCTGAGTTCAGCTGTTAAAAAATTTACCTTCATCATCCATCCTCGTTCATTTTAAAAATCCCATTCCATATTACCTCTTTTACTACTATTACTATACTAAATGACTTTTGCTAGCAAAGAGATTGGATTTTATACTTTCACTAGTGATTTAATAGAAGTTGAAATTGGTAGCTGAAGTGGAGACTTTAGAGTAACAGATAATCAAAGACTATCCAATAATTATTTTATTATTTTAAATAAAAACTATCAGTTAAGTAAAATGCAAAAGTAGACTTACCCTTAGTCTATGCTGAAGATAAAATAACATTTTTGTCTGGCTTGATACCTAATGACAGTAAGAATGTAAGCAATAGGAACTGATTTTTTTTAAGTAATGTTATTAATAATATTTAGGATCTCACTTCCTAGATGTGTATTTCATATTGGGACTTTGATTTGTGTTGTCTTCACAAATCATTCTAAACTTTTTTTTTTTTTTTTTTTTTTTTTTTTTTTTTTTTTTTTTTTGAGACGGAGTCTCACTCTGTCGCCCAGGCTGGAGTGCAGTGGCTGGATCTCAGCTCACTGCAAGCTCCGCCTCCCAGGTTCACGCCATTCTTCTGCCTCAGCCTCCCGAGTAGCTGGGACTACAGGTGCCTGCCACCACGCCCAGCTAATTTTTTGTATTTTTAGTAGATATGGGGTTTCACCATGTTAGCCAGGATGGTCTCAATCTCCTGACCTCGTGATCCACCCACCTTGGCCTCCCAAAGTGCTGGGATTACAGGCGTGAGCCACTGTGCCTGGCCCATTCTAAACTTTTTATAAATTAACAAAGGTATGAGTTATACAGGCCTTCATCTTACATCATAACCTCCTTTCTACTCTCATTTTGCTCACTTCTTCTCTAGAATAATAAATTAGGAGACTACAATTGACTGAAACAAAGAAGCCTGAAGTATACCAGTTTCAGACATAAGGACTTGGTAAATATATATATTTTTAAAACATTTGGCTTTATTTCTGAAAAGTCTTCAGAACTGTATGAAACATTTAAATACATATTTTGCAATATTATTTATTAAACATTCACATGCCCTCAAGTTCAAATAATTTTTAAAACACCATTGATATGCTTTGGTTGTGTTCCCACCCAAATCTATCTTTAATTGTAATCTCCATAATCCCCAGGTGTCGAGGGCGGGTCCTGGTGGGAGGTAATTGGATCATAGGGGTGGTTTCCCCCACGATGTTCTCATGATAGTGAGTGAGTGCTCATGAGGCCTGATGGTTTTATGAGTGTTTGACAGTTCCTTCTTCACAGGTTCACACTCTCTCCTGCTGCCTTGTGAAGAAAGTGACTGCTTCCCCTCTGCCATGTAAGTTTCCTGAGCCCCACCCCCTGGCAGCCATGCAGAACTGTGAGTCAATTAAATCTCCTCTGTTTAAAATCACCCAATCCTGAGTAGTATCTTTATAGCAGTGTGAAAACGGACTATTACAACCATAATATCCACTGCCTCAAGAAAATCCACTATTGAAACACATGATGATAAAATTTTTCTCTGTATTTCCTGTTAAGCTGCAAATTTCAATAAGAAGACAAATGAACAGCAATTCACAGTCAGCAAAGATGTTAAAAACCATCTTTTGAATTATTGCAACAGCTGCTATTTTTAGGATTGGTAGTTATTTCTGGTTGCACCTTTGCCACTCAGATCTGCCTGTCTTTGGCCATTAGGTTCACAGTGAACGATTGCAGTTATGATTGATCTTAGCATTACTGTCTATTTGCCTGAGACTTTCAGAACTTGAAAGCAATGCTAAAATATTTCACATTATACTTTACTAGGTCTTTATAAAATGCTCCTGCCCATATTACTTGTGGCTTATCTTAAAGTAGCAGCTTAGTTATCCTGCAATCTCAATGAACAGGCACTGAGCAACCACTATTTGTCCAGCAAAACAAAAAAATGCCAAGTAGCTCCTACATTGCTTTGAAGTTAGTAGAGCTGTCATGCTCTGAAACCTCATTATTGATAATTTTTATATATATATATATATACACACACACACACACACACATACATACACACATGTAAAATCAGTGATGGGCCCAACTTTTATGCTCCCTCCATCAAAAAAGATAATAACCCTCTTTATCTTTTATCACCCATCCCAGACCTTCCTCCTCTTTAGGGTCCTTAGCTTTCTCAACTTTTAATCAATCCAAATACATCTTGCCTTAGACTTCTACTAAATGGCTACCTATCACCACTCCTAATCTATTTTTTTAAAAGTCTGAAATATAGGCATTGGTAAAGTCTGCAAAAGGCCAGAACTACCACTTCAAAAGCCTTCTTCATGTATGCTCCAGGAATCTCAGACATCTCATCTTTTCACTAGTGCTACTTACTTCACAATGACTGACATTACCACACAGTAGAACAGCATTTATTCTAAACCATCCCTAGTTGTCTGCACCTCTAAGCTTTTCAGATTGATCTGTTTTGTGCAGTTCATGTTTATTTTAAAAGTTCTATCTAATTGTATTAAGTTGTGATAATTCATCACCACTGAATGCTAATACAGGCATATTTCAGAAATAGTGAAAATTTGATTCCAGATCACAGCAATTAATGTGAATATTGCAATAAAGTAAGTCACACAAATTTTTTTGCTTCCCAGTGCTTATAAAAGTTAACACTATAGTCTATTAAGTCTGTAAAAGCATTATGTCTAATAACACAGTGGACATACCTCAATTAAAAATACTTTATTTCTAAAAAGTGCAAATAATTATCTGATCATTCAGCAAGTCTTTTGGTTGTGAAAAGTCCTGCCTCAATGTTGATGGCTACTGACTGAGCAGGGTGGAGGTTGCTGAAGGTTGGGTGTCTGTGGCAATTCCTTAAAATAAGACAACAATAAAATTTGCCACATCAATTGATCAATTGACTCTTTCTTTCAAAAATATTTCTCTGTAGCATGGAATGCAAAGCCATTTAAGAGTCTTTTTATTAGAAATGGAGTCTCGCTGTGTTACCCAGGCTGGAGTGCAGTGGTGTGATCTTGGCTCACTGCAACCTACACCTTCCAGGTTCAAACAATTCTGCCTCAGCCTCCCAAGTAGCTGGGACTACAGGCGCATGCCACCATGTCTGGCTAATTTTTTGTATTTAAGAGCCTTTCATGCACAGTAGGACTTCTCGCAAAATTAAGGACAATCTTCTCAAACCCTGCCTCTGTTTTTCTCAACTAAGCTGATGTAATATTCTAAGTACTTTGCTGTCATTTCAATAATGTTCATGGCATCTTCAGTAGGAGTGGATTCCCTCTCAAGAAACCACTTTCTTGGCTCATCCAAAGGAAACAACTCCTCATTTGTTCAAATTTTATCATAAGATTGTAGCAACTCAGTCACATTTTGAGGATCCACTCTAATTCTACTTCTCTTGCTATTTCCACCACATTCGCAGTTACTTCCTCCACTGAAGTCTTGAACTCCTCCAGCTTACCCATGTAGGGCTGGAATCAGCTTTTTCCAAACTCCTGTTAATGTTTATATTTTGATCTCCTAGGAATCACAAATATTCTTAATGGCATCTAGAATAGTGAATGCTGTCCAGATGGTTTTCAATGTACTTTCCCTAGATCCATCAGAGGAATCATTATCTATGGCAGCTAAAGCCTTATGAAAAATAGTTTTTAAAAATTTTTTCCAAGATATTTAATCAAGTTACTTACAATGTTCACATTCCTCAGTATACTCCATTGAGGTGTTATCATTTGTTTTAGAATTTTTCTACATTCAGCTTAAAAAGTGTTTCCTTTCCCAAGAAACTGAACTTTTCTGTCAAATGCACATGAACAAATAGGAGAACTGGGTTCATAAAATGGATTCATTGCAAACTTTATGTGTAAATGCTAAACATCAGTAAAGTAGTTATTTATGCCATCTTCTTGCCATATGTCATAAAGCATAATTAAAAATGTTATGTGCCCTGGAGTTACGAATGCCGACAGAAAACACTTGTTGCACTTGTCCACAGTTTTCAAGTGCATGTTCTTCGACACCCACATGTTATCTATGAGGTTGCAAACAGCATGAGCTATGGGTAACGATGGTTGCCTTTGGATTCTACTTTCCCAGCTGGGAAAAAAAACTCCATTTCAAAAACTGGATTATCATGGTGGCCAACAATTACAAAGTGGAAGCTTCCAGACATTGTCTTCAATATATGGCTCCTGCAGTGAAACAACATTGTAACAAAATCAGTTCCCACAACTGAAACTGACACTTGGTGCATTCAGCCAATAACAAGACTTGAAAGTTGAAATTACTCCTTGATCCATGGGCTGCAGAATGGAAACTGTGTTGGCAGGCATGAAAACAACAGTAATCTCCTTGTACATCTCCACCAGAGCTCCTGAATGACTAGGAGCATTTCAATGAAGAGTAATTTTTGTTTTAGAAAAAGGGAATCTTTTTTCCTGAGCAGTAGGTCTCAACACTGGGCTTAAAATATTTAATAAGCCATGCTGTAGACAGGTGTTTTATCATCTAGGCCTTATTGTTTCATTTATAGCAAGCACAGGCAGAGCAGATTTAGTGTCATCCTTGAGAGCCCTAAGATTTTCAGAATTGGAAAAGAACAATGGATTCAACTTAAACTCACCGGCTGCATCAGCCCCTAACGAGAGAGACTGCCTGACCTTTGAAGCTTTGAAACCAGGCATTGACTTCTCTTTAGCTGTGAAAGTCTTGGATGGTATCTTCTTCCACAGGAAGACTTTTGTTTATATTGAAACTCTTGTTTAGTGTAGGCACCTTCATCAACGATCTTAGCCTAGATCTTCTGGAAACTTGCTGCAGAAGTTCTGGAAACTTGCTGCAGCTTCTACTGAGTGTTTGTTTCACCCTACACTTTTATGTTAACCTCAGGAACCAACCTCTGTTAGCTTTAAACTTTTCTTCTCCAGTTTCCTCACCTCTGCCAGTCTTCAGATAAGTGAAGAGAGTTAGGGCCTTGCTCTAGATTAGGCTTTGGCTTAAGGGGATGCTGTAGCTAGTTTGATTTTCTACCCCGACCACTACAACTTTCTCCATATCAGCAATAGGCTGTTTTGTTTTCTTATCATTCATGTATTCACTGAAGTAACACTTGTAATTCACTTCAAGGACTTTTCTTTTGAATTAACAACTTGGCTAACCATTTGGCACAAGAGGCCTACTTTTGGCCTGTCTTAGTTTTCAACATGCCTTTCTCATTAAACTTAATCATTTCCTAGCTTTTGATTTAAAGTGAAAGGCTTGTGCCTATCCTTTCAGTGGAACACTTTGAGGCCATTGTAGGGTTATTAACTGACCTAATTTGAATATTGTTGTGTCTCAGGGAATAGGGAGGCCTGAGGAAAGCAAGGAGAATGGGAGAGCAGGTGGTAAGTGGAGTAGTTGGAACACATACATTGATCAATTAAGTTCATCGTCTTACATGGGTATGGTTTGTGGCGCCCCGGAACCTTTAAAATCAGAGATCAAAAATTACAGATTATCATAACAGATACAGTAATTATGAAAATGATTGAAATATCAGAAGAATTAACAAAATGTGACACTGAGACACAAAGTGAGCATGTGCTGTTGGGAAAATGGCACCAATAGACTAGCTTGAGGCAGGCTTGCCACGAACCTTCTATTCATAAAAACTGCACTATCTGCAAAGCACAATAAAGCAGGTGCAATAAAATGAGGTATTCCCATATATAAAAAGGGAATAAGAAAGAGACCCACGGATGACCTTACCAGGAAAGAGACTGCAATCTGTGGATACTGGAATTAGCCAAAATTATAATCATAAATGCATAGGCTAAAATGGAATTACATTTCTATAATGCTTTTAACTTCTGTAAAATGACTTCACAATTAAGCAAAGATTATGAACTAATAAAAACATGCAAAAGAAGAAATGCAAACAGCTAGTAAACAGGAATAAACATTCATTCACATTAATTGTCAGAGAAATGCACACAACTATACTATTTATCACCCATTAAATTGAGGATTCAGACCATATTTTGAATGTTGATGAAGGTACAGTGTAATTATAAATATTTTTATGCAATGCTGATGGGAATATAAACTGATAAATTGTCCTGGAATATGATTTGGCACTACGTATGAATAGGCTTTCAAAGGTTACATGATTTTGGACCTACTAACCACACTTCTGGAATAATTCCTAATGTACACGTGTTCATCATCACAGCAATAAGTATAGAAGCACAAATATGGAACAACCAGAATATTTAAACAGTGGAAGAATATTTTTAAAAACTTTGTGTGAATGGATTAAATATTATATTGTCATTTAAAATTATATCTTCAGAAACTAATTATTGGAGAAAATATCATAAAGTAAAGAATAAGAGCAGAATATGAAACTATCTATGATATGAGACAAATTTGTAAATTATACATGTACACACACAATGCCAGAAAGAAATATATGAAATATATGAAACACCAATCTGGTTATGGGTTTATGGGGAATTATTTTTGTTTTTTTCAAGTTTTCTTATTTATTATCCTTATAATTAAGATTCTTCTTTAAAACTATCTTTACATATCTTTATCTTTACCAGAGAAGGTCATAATTATGTGGTTCCTCTTCTGAAAACCTGTCAGTTGGTGAAATGAACATATCTTCATTAATTACCTTTTCTGATTTATGAAGTTTTTAGTCTTCCAATATCAACTCACAAGAGATCATTTCATCAAGAATTAGTATATGCATTAAGGCTACTTTATGTTAAGTTGTGGACTTGAGTTTGACTCACTTTTCATCTTAATTACAGGCTCCTAATCTGTTAAAGTTCAATTTCTAAATTCATATGCTGATAATCTAGCATATACTCACAAAATTGGAAAATGAGCTTAATTGAAATATTAATTTATTTACTAAAAAGAACAGATATTGGGTATGCAAATAATAATTGAAGACATGAGGATTTGGGTCCAGGAACATATAATATGTTAAGAGCAGTGTTGCAAGGACAAATAAAAAACACATAACTAATTTTTACTCTCAGAGTATGATGAACAGTATAGAATTTAACATAAGCATAGAGAAAACAATAAAAAGGGAGAAAGAAAAAATCTCTCAGAAAAGAGAATATTTTACATTTGAAAAAGCATATAATGCTAAGAAAAATTCATTTAAAATAAATAGCAAAAATAAAAGTATAAGGCCGGGTGTGGTGGCTCAAGCCTGTAATCCCAGCACTTTGGGAGGCCGAGGCGGGTGGATCACGAGGTCAGGAGATCGAGACTATCCTGGCTAACATGGTGAAACCCCGTCTCTACTAAAAATACAAAAAAACTAGCCGGGCGTGGTGGCGGGCGCCTGTAGTTCCAGCTACTTGGGAGGCTGAGGCGGGAGAATGGCGTGAACCCGGGAGGCGGAGCTTGCAGTGAGCCGAGATCACGCCACTGCACTCCAGCCTGGGAGACACAGCGAGACTCCGTCTCAAAAAATAAAAAATAAAAGTATAAGTAAGAAGCTTATGTAGACCTTGATTAACATGGAGACAAGAGAAGCAAGGCACTTTCATAGATCTTTCAGAGGTTTATGTTTATGAAGAGAATGAAGGTCAGTGCAGCCAGTTTGGAAGGTTAAATAGCCCATTGCACCGAAACTTAAAGGCAAAACAACTGGAGGTGTTTTGAAAGCCAGTATAGCCATGAAGCGAGGAGAAAAGAATCCAGTTAGGTACAGGCTTTGCAGGAATTGAAACAAAAATTAAAGTTATGGAAGTGAGAACCGCATATAAAAGTTTGGCTGCAGTCAACTTCTACAAGATTTTTGAGATTCCTCCAGCAAATTCCACTTAATGGATAAAGATGATGCCAAGGGGCATGCCAATAATGAGCACAGGAGAATGTGGGGAGAAGTCCAAGGTTATGTCAGAGAAATGTGTAAAGTATCTTAGTAATTTGCCTCGAAATTTTCAAAATTGATTTAAGTAATTTTCTTCACATATTCCTTTGTTACCTCTGTCATCCACTCATCAACTCACACCAAGAGAAGTTCCTTAAACTCTTCACTGAAAAAGCATTTGAACATTTTTTGCACCTCCAGCATTTGTGATACAGAAGACATTGTTCACATTCTCCAGGTGCTCAATCTAAGATGAAGAGATCTGTGTAAACAAGTAATTATAATAATTTGTGATAAATTTCTGAAATAAGACTGTGCTCAAATCACCAAATGTGATTCTCAATACTGGTATCCTGAGAAGGTTGAAAAGAAAAATTTTAACAGCCATGGCCTGCCACAGACCAAGCAACTCAAAATTCTAGGGAAGTAACCTGAGCATCAGTTTTAAAAGTTTCAGGTGATTCGAATGTGCAGCCTGGATTGTGTTCCTTTCTAGAGGAAAAATACTATAAAGGAGTAGAGAGCACTTATCTTTGTCTGGAGCGGGGAGAATATGAAGGCAAGCTTCTTACAAGGGCCAGTAACAAAGTTAGAACCCATCAGGCTTAGAAGAGCCAGGAGGAGGCATTTCAGACAGGTGGAGAAACTAATTCAACCCAAAGCAAGAAAGAACCTAATGAGCAGGTTGTCATGACTGGAAAGTGGTGGGAAGAAGCAGAGAAGGAAACCACAATGCGAAGACAGGATTTAACCAGGCTGTGAAGTATTTCAAAAAGTGCACATTTTGTCCTATGCAAATGGAAAACCATTGTGGATTCTTCTTCCCTAATGAAAAGTTTCCCAAACACTGCTGCCATAGGACTGTCCCAGAAGCAGCTGTTTCTGTAGATATGGGAGAGACTTAGACAGCTCAACTTTAGCAAGCACCCCAGGCAATGCTGGTGATCCTGGAAGTTTGGGAAACACTGATTTAAATAATACAGTCTCTAGAGAATGGGGAAGTAGCTGTAGGGCCTTTGAAGTCTTTGGCTAGAAATCAAAGAACTTGAAAGTTTATATTTTCTGTTAATTGCCTTGTCTGGTGAAAGCTAGATATAAGGAAGAAAAAAGGGCATATGCAAATAAAGCAATTGGTTATAAGTATAATGTTGACCAACACTGTCCAATAGAAATATAATGTGAGTGTATAATCTTGAGGTTTTCATGTAATTTTATGTAATTTTGTTGCAGGATTCTTGGGGTGTTGCTTTTCTGGCCAGAAACCTTTGTGGCCAGTGATTCCTCTGCCCAACAGGCATCCAAGTTTTGCTCAGGCTGCTGGGCTTGTTCTGCCCACTTGGTCTGGCAGGCTGCGCCTGGCTCATGCTACCGGCCTGGATTCCATATTTGCCAAAGGGGAGTCAGGCATGGAGCAGCAAGGGGTGTGTGAGTGAGCGTGGGGTCTGAACATTGCACAGTCAAACATGCCAGCTGCCATGGTGGGACACAGCTCCAGGTGCTGGCACTGGTGCTGGCTCTCTGTGAGACTGTGGCCAAACAAGGCACACTGCAAACAGCTTCCACAGCTAGCAACGGGGTATGTGGTAGCACCCAGAAACTAGGATATGCCAGGAACCACAGGACCCCAAAGAGAGAATCACAGCCCTGGCTTGGGGAGCTGAGCTCCCAGGTCTGGGCCCCCTGGAGGGCCACAGCTCTTCTCTCCTTCTTTTTGCCAGCAGTGTGGCAAGCAACGGGCATGTTTCAGCCCTGTTTGTGTTACAACTCTTTTAGCCTCACTATTTGGGAGATCTCAAGTTCTTGTGCTGAGACCAAAAAGAATGAAGTATGCAGACAAGTGGAGGGTGAGAAAGATGAAGAGGATAGAATGGGTCAGAGGAGATTCTCAGGGGGTAGCTCTATTATACAGCCAGAGTGTCTCTCAGGGGGAAGCTCCATTCCCTAGCCAGGGTATCCTATCAAGTGTTCAGCTCCTAGCAGAGAGTAGCTCCTCTCTGCAGACAGGTCATCCCAACAAGTGTTCAAGTCGCAGCAGCTAGGGTAGCTCCTCTCTACAGCTGGTTGTCCCATCTTCTGTCCAGCTCTGGCTGAGCCTGGGGCTTTTATGGGTCTCAGAGGGAAGGAAGTGCATGCTGATTGGCTCATGGGTGACCATGGCTGGGCCCAGAAAGGGCACCACAAGTTCCTACTCCAGTCCTCAGGACTGGAAGCCAGCCCTTAGTCTTTAGGACCTCCCTGACCTGAAGGTGGGGCCCCTCAATGGGGACTCACCCCTTCTGCTCAGGAGCCTGTCTGCCTCCTGCCACTGTCCATGGTGCCCAGGCTTCTTGAGTCAAGGGGCACCTGTGGGCCAGTATCTGAGCTGTCCTCAGCAACCAGTTGGTTTCCCCAACCATGCTTATTGGTGCCCAAAGTCCAGAAGAAGCCAAGGTGGCAGGAGGCTGGCATGCCAGTGCTGCTGCAAGTGTGCACACACCCAGCCGGGCTCAGCTCGGGCTCATCTCCAACTCCACTCCGAGATCGGAGTGGGTGCCAGGAACAGGGAGAGGCCAGGCAGTGGGAGCAGACACCCATCCCTGAGTCTGCAGGGGAATGGGAGCCTTCCCAGGCCCCCAAGTGTACAGAGGTGCAAAGATGCCCAGGTTCAGTGCCTTGGAGGGCAGGACTCCCACCCGCTCTACGGAGTATGTAGGTGGCCCCAGCTGCGCCTCCTTGCAGCCTGGGATGGTGGCTCCAGGCCATCGCTGGGCCCCTCTCTGCTCACCCCTCTGTGCTCAACTGTGTTGCTGTCCCACTGGCAGGCAGTTCAGCCTGGCCCTAGTGGCTCCCAGGGTGGCAGGCTCCAGGGGATTCCTCCTTGTCCCTGGCTCCCACTGGCTCCTGGAGTGCAGTACCACCCCAGGCCCAGCTCTGCCTTCGCCCTGTGCCCTCCGGGCAGCAGTGGTGGGTGAGAGTGGCAACAGGGGCCGGGGTCTAGAGTGGTGGAGGGTCCGGGCCTGGGAGCAGGTCCTGCCCAGGCATGTGAAAGTGGGGGTGGTACAGTCAGCTGCCTCAGGGACATGGGGCACAGAGGACCAGTGTCTGCCATTGTTGCTTGCACAAGCACTCCTGGCACCACTGGCTGTACCTCCCCACTGCAGCCAGCGTGATGGCAGCGGCTGCTGTGGACATCCCCGCCACTGCCATCAATTTGAAATTTTTCTAGTAGCCACATTTTTAAAAGTAACAAAGATGTCAAATTAATTTCAGTAATATATTTTATTGAATCCAAAATACCCCAAATACTACCATTTCAACATATAATTAATGTCAAAATTATTAATGAGATATTTTAGACTCTTTTGTGTTTGCAATAGCCTTCAAAATCTGGTATGTCCAGAACATCTCAATTTGGGACTAACCACATTTCACATGTTCAATAGCCACATATGGCTAGTGGCTAGCTACTGTATTAGATGGCACAGAGTTAGACTAAAGGTACATGGTTTTCTCATCCACAGTTTCAGAAGCCAAAGTGGTGTTCTGTGGCAATGAATCTCACAAGTACAGAGAGAAATGTGTTCCCCTACAGAATTACCAATGTGTCTATAGACAATAGAATGGACTGCTTTGTAAACCTGAGTTCATTTTCACTAGATTGCTCTAAGCTGTAGGTAGACAACCACCCTAGTGAAATGCTGACGAAAGCTTTATGTATCATGACACAAAAAGCTGGATGAGAAGATCTCTAAGGTTAATTCCAGTCTAATTTTCTATGTCTGATACTAACATTTGAAATCACACATTATGCTTAGTTCATTTCTTAACACATACATGCTTTTTCTCTCTCTCTCTCGCTCGCTCACTGGCTCTCACTCTCACACACACACAGAGGACACATATACACAAATATTTACATATACATGTTAGGGTACATCTTAACTGCGATACATTCTCTAGTGTCCCATTTCTACTGGTCTGCCACAGTTGTCACAGAACAGTTTTAAACAGTCCCTTGGACCATTGCTGAATTCCTGAAGACAACAGTCTTTCATTGACTTTCCTTTCCTGTTGTCCTCATTCCTAAATGTTTTCCCTCTTCTTGGAGCTTTCTCACCTTCACGTTTTCTTTAGCGTAAAAAACATTCCTCTGTAGAGTTAAAGCTAAAGGAGAGTAATGACTATCTAAACTGGGATTCAAATTCATCAAATGTGCCTTTTTGGATCATTTCCACTACGTTATAATAACAGAACCCACTAAACAGATTTTCTTTAGGTAGTTACTCATACAACTTTCTACTACCACATCTAAATAATCTTCCTCCAGATAGTACTCACCCTATTACCCTCCTCAGGCGCTGCTCTCCCCGAGGACTGCATTCTTCCACATCTTCTATCCTCCCTCCTCCTCAGTGGGCCCCTTCCCAAACTTCTCCTATAGCCATTTGCCTGTAAGTGACAAATTTCACCCCAATCTTCGTATCTAAAAAACTCACTGACTTTTTAGCTACTGATGCCACATTAATGCTTCTCCTCCACATTCTTGCTCGCCTTTAATGACAAATGTGCATTGCTGGTTTCTTTCACCTTCTTGCCTTGAGGTACCGTTCTAAGTTGCAAGTCCATTTAAATTGTCTTCATCAGAAACAGCCATCTTTCTCGTTTTCCCTGTCTGTGCCACTTACACAGGTAAAGGGTGCTACCAAGCCAAACTCAACAGGCAATGCAACGGGCCTAGTTGGCCCAATAGATACAGACAGAACATATTTAGAATGCATTGTAATGCTGGCATAATTATGGAATCTTGGTAGTGGGTATTGAGTACACTACATTAGCAATTATTTATCATCGAAGTTTTGTTTAGGGATAAACTTATTAATATAATTTGAGATTTCTAAGCCTCAACTTACTTATTAGAAAATGAAGACAGCATAAAATATAAATTATAACCTACAGTAATCATTCTTTTAAATTCAATAATAGTATGCATTCTACACATACTATTTATCTAAAATTACAAGCCTTGTGTTTAAATTTACTTTCAGACTCACTTCCTATTGGTGATCTTGCAAAGGACATGTAGGACATTGCCTATTACATTTCTGAACATTACTGTCTATTTTCAAAACCAAGATTACAACTTCCCCCTGAGTAACATAGGATCATTTTTTACTCAGTTTCCACAAATACTAATATGTCTTATTGTAAAATGATATGTGGAACTCATATAAAGCTTCAAAGAAACTTGAAATGATAGAGTAGAACAATTTCATTTATTTTTCAAATGCCAGATATCTAAATTTAACATCTTTTCACTAAATAATACTTTACTACTGCCCACTTTGTTCAGAAAGGATTGAGGACAAATGTTAAATTATGTTACTCTTAAGACTGTATGTTTATTGCCTCTATATAATTATATTTAGAATGCAAATGCTGTTGATAATATTAAGGTAAACAAATAGAGTAGAAACCTCCTTATACAATGCAAACAAGATTTGTAACTGGCCACACCGTCAAAGAAATTGGTTAAAAGGAAGAAGAGGCCAGGTGTGGTAGCTCACCCCTATAATCCCAGCACATTAGGAGGCTGAGGCAGGCAAATCGCTCAAGGCCAGGAGTTCGAGACTAGTCTAGCCAACATGGTGAAACCCTGTCTCTACTGAAAATATAAAAATTAGTCAGGTATGGTGGTTCATGTCTGTAATCCCAGCTACTCAGGAGGCTGAGGCAGGAGAATTGCTTGAATCTGGAAGGCAGAGGTTGCAGTGAGCCAAGATTGCGCCATGCACTCCAGCCTGGGCAACAGAGTGAGACTCCATTTCAGATAAATAAATAAATACATAAAAGGATAATATAAAATGCACAATACTCAGAATATTTAGTTTATCTTTAAAATACATAAATTTATATTCACAATTAGTATGGTTTGAATGTGTCCCCTCCAAAATTCATGTCGAAATTTAATTTCTATTGTGGTGGTATTGAGAAGTGGGGTATTATGAAAAGTTTTTTTTTAAATCACAAAAGGCAAGGCAAAATTATTCACAAAGTTAAAAATAACTGTATTATTTATTCGTCCATCTATTCAAATTATTAGTTACCTATTGTTTCCAAGGTGATGGAAAGACACAATTTCTACAAAACAAAACAAACGGTCACTTTCATATTTCACAGAATAAATGAAAAGATTGTCCATCAAAACATTCTGCCCTAGATGGGCAACTGAAATCCTTTGCTCTGGAAAGATACACCTTTGTGCAGGAAAATAATTTCGTTGTTTTATTAAAAGGTTTGAGAATAGAGCTGGCAATACTTCTGAAATGATGGGGAGATTAGTACTGAAAAGCCTCATAACAGCTTTGATGGCCTCAGAAATACGACTAAATGTGACCACAGAAATATTCAAGCAACAATTTCTGGGCAACATGGTATTTATGTCAGAGCACACAAGGAAGAATAAAAGATTTTTGCATATATGAGTAAGCACAAAACATTCAAAAAGCAATGTTTATTCAGTAGAACTCTGTTCTTCTGAAAAGTTTTTTTCAAAAGCTTTTTTTGAAATCAGAAAAGGCAATGCAAAATTATTCACAGTAATAATAGAAGAGAATAGCACTTAAAATTTTCAGTTAACATGAGTGATATGAAGTATTGTGCATACATATAGTATGACTTGCCTCAATTACGTTTAAACCCAAAGTCTTAAAACGTGAATAAGAATAACATGCAATGACTGTAAAATATCAATAAGCATGTACATCATTTTATGTGAGCAGGTGTAGAGATATAATCCTTAATCAATATTCAGGACAGCTACACACACTACAAATGTATGACCACAGATTTATACCTCTTGACACAATGTTTCCCAATGGAGAACCTTAAAAGTGGTTTTCTAAATTAAACATGTTATTATTTTCTCATTGAAAAGGAATAAAAATAATAGAGCAAGAAGATTTTTATATATGTTTACAAGAAGAAACTTTGGAGAAAAAGAGAACTCCTGAAAGTTAAGATATAGGAAAGAGAGACTCACATTACTGTTCAGAAGTCTCCGTCTATTCTTCTTACCACTGGGGTTTGGATAAGAGTCATCTAACATATAAATTTTAAAGTGACTTTTTGTTTAAACTTTTATGTTTCCTCACAATGAGATTACTATATGGACCTTATAATATTTATTTCCATCATCAGATGAAACACCAGTTGGGAATAAAAAGGTACACAGTCATATTCTAAACCATTTTAGGCTTTTACGTTTATAAGTAAAATTAAGAATTTATTTTATTGTGGTATGTTGGAGCTGAGTTCTCCTCCAAAATATGAGAAAGAGAATTATACCTATGTTAGAATATATATATATACATTATTTTAAAACATAGATAGAATTTAAAACGATATGTTTTTAAACACATATTTTTAAAATATGAAAAATTAATGTGTTTTCAGGGTCCAACATTTTAAAATATCCCTTTTTTCTAAGACAATGTCTAATGGATTGGGCATTAGAGTCATCTTAGCAGTTTGCCAACTAGGGCATTGTTGCAGAGTATCAAATGTCTTATAAGTCAATATCCTTCTTTTGTGGTGTATTTTCTTCTAAGAAGGAACAATAACAAAAAATTACTAGTACCTAGGAAAAAGAGAAGTTGTTGTGTTTTGCCTAACATGTTAAACAAGTTATGAGCTATTTCCTGTTTCCAAGTTTGGCACCTTTGGAATCAAATGATTTTTCATGTCTCTAGGGTACTATTTAAAACGCACTATTTTGTAATTAATTTTGAGAGTTTCTTAATAAATGGTTCTAAGTGCCTAAGGGCTTCTTCCCATTAGAGTCATTGACTGGGGTTGAAAGCATATCAAAATACATCACATCTGAAGTGGTCATTGGTTGGTATGGATACTGGCAGAAATGATACATGATTATGCATGAGTATACATGCACAATTATCTGAAAAATTAATAGACTGATAACAATGATTTTTATACATTAGAACATCTACAGATTGAATTTCATTAAATTTTCTGTAATACTTCACCACATTCAGTTAAGTCTTTAACAATTTGAATTTTCCTTTTGTTGGTTAGATGATTTACTAAGTCTCGGTTAACAGATGTCACACTGAATTGAACACTAGCAAGAAAGGTGTCTGTAATCCTGACTTGGACAAAGTTTGAGCTACTCAAGAGCAAAGTCTTGATGGCATAACTGATCCAAGGGCACTGGCAGAACTGAGCTAGACTACTATGTAGGTCTCCACATTTAAGTACTAAGACCACATTTATCTCTGTTTTCAAAGAAACACAGGGTCATTCTTTTATAAACTATTTTTATACATTTGGATCCATGGGATTTATTATTAGAAAGGCACCTTAGAGATATAACTTGCCCAAGTTCATCCCATTAGGCAAAGAATAACCCCATAAATAGCAGAGATGTTGTTAAAACTCTGGTGTCTGGTCTTCCCACTCACTACTCTCTCTCATCTGGTATGGTTTAGCTCCTAACTTTCGACTTCACATTTCTAGGCACACCAGCTTTGCAATTACAGGCCTGTGGAAATCATGTTGCAATTTTTTTATAAATAAGCTGAGGGTTGGAGTCCAATGGAAGTTTTATAATATAACCCAAAGTTACATCCCTCTAACAGAATTTCCAGCAGGTAACTGGTTAGAACTTGTCTAACCATTGTTTTCCAAAAACATCACAAACATGCATCATGGATATACACATGCCTATTCTTCCCTCCAGGTGTGTAAGTCCAATATGTTCAATGCCCAGTAATTCTGGGTTCATCGTGACACCTTTCCCTACTGCCTGCCCTAGCCTTTGAGATAACATGCTCCTCTGAGCTCCTACAGCACTGAGTCCATTTAACATTGCAAATTTAGTACTTATCAAATTTTTACATTTATTTTTAGAAATTTTATCACTGTGAATAAATTTTAAACCCTCTAAGGGGATGCATTATGTCTTATTTTTCTCTGAATATTCATAAACTCTCAAATTATTTATCTTAAAGTTAGCAAAGGCTACATAAGTGTTTCTTGCTGTTGGCATGTTATCTAGCAGTAAGATTTAACGAATTCAATTGTGACAATTAGGAGCTTGGAACTTAGCATCTGACCAGGTCAAATGTTCATTCATTTATTCTTTTATTAATTCAAACTAATTATAACATATAGTATGTTTTAGGCACTCTAGTACATGTTAAATACAGACATAAGTAAAGAAAAAAAATCTGTCCTCAAGTTGCTCAAATCTTAGGAGGAAAGAAGAGCTAAAAACAGTTATATTTTAATGTGGTAAGTACTGGGTGTGTTTTATTCAGTTGGAGAAATGTCAGTGACTTCTTAAAATTGCGGAATCAAAGCTGTATGCAAGCACTCCTACCACTTTTTACATTTCAGCTTCCTCCCCTGTAAAATGGGTGTGAAAATAGTGCCTATCTCACAGCATTGTTTGAAGATCAAAGGAAATAATGCATGTGTCCTGCTTACCACACTTAGCACATTGTAAACACCCAATTAGTTCCTTCTGTTGCCTTAGAAGATGACACTGAACCAAAACCACACTCTGTTTTCTGAGATGTAAAATTAGTTGTGCTTGTGCATTGTAAATATATATGTACTATGCAGTCGATTGTTTTTACATTATCTTTTAGCACATTTGGACTTAGGCGAATGCCCATTAGGTGCATCCCAGACTCACAGGGGTTTCTCTTTCTCCTGGAATGGCCAGATATGTAAATGTGGGCCTCATGTGTCTATCACATCAGTGCCTTTGACTTTCCTCTTGGCTATAACTGACTGGTCTAAGCGTAGATACATGATCTTGGCTAGATCAATCAGATTCTTTCTCTTGATCATTTGATCATCAAAATGAAGACTCAAGAAATGGGAGGCCACTAGATCTGAGATATCCTAATGGCAAAACTCTAAAGTTAGGGTCCCTGAATTGCCCCAGCGGCTCCCCTTCTAGAGGTTTGGTTGTTCACCAAGGCCTTTGATTCTATGAGCTATAACAGCGTCCATTCAATAAACCATCTTTTAAATTTGCCAGAGTCAGTAGCTGTTACTTACAACAAACAAACAAAAAATGTAACTAACACTGGGAAAGTGTTCTCCCTTTGCTAGTGTTCTCTAGCAAGACTGGCCAGATGGTTTCCCTTTCCACCAAAACCTATGAGAGTCTTCCTGAAGATGGCCTAATCAGAAGATCTATGCAATTGCTTTCCAATAGGATTTTAAAGAATAAAGGGAAAACTGCATATTTTGTTTCAAATGATTTGCTTTCTACTCTGGTTTTTACTTTAGCCTCTGAGACTTAGGGCAAGTCTGTATTTATTTACCTCTCTATCCCTGCCATTTTTCCATCAGTCAGTAGAAACAATGAGGTTTCTCTGATCTAACTCATAACTCACATATGAATTTCATAAGAAAAAGGGAGCCAGCTCTGAATTTGCTACAAGAACCTGAGTTTCTTTTTCTATTAGGTTGGTGTAAAAGTAGTTGAGCTTTTTGCCATTAAAAGTAATGGTAAAAACCGTAATTGCTTTTGCACCAACCTAATAGATGGTGAGGTGCTTGAAGTATCTAGTCTGTAGGGGTCCTTCTGTAACTAATGTGACAATTGATTGTGTAACATTGATCAAAATAAGACAGATAAAAGAAACATTAATCTGATCTAGAAAAGATCAATCATGTAGGAAATACAAAGATACTTTATGTTTTTGTTAAATACTCAAGGATTAAGGGGGAAAATATCGCCATGATGTAACAGACTTAACACCATACGGCTAAAAGATGTATGTAGCATTAAAAATAAAAAGAGAACCGTATCTACTTATCTTAGTACTACATGATGAAAAAAATGTCAGATTTACCTTTAATTTCTGGTGAGAGCTACTGCTGTGGTTGCTCTGAATGTCGTAACATATTGAACAGCAGTGCCAATGGGCTTAAAAAAAAAAAAAAAAGGAAAAAGGGGAGAAAAACCTTACCCTGCAGACATTTATGTTTATTTTCCCACATCTTTAAAAAATTTATTGCTTTTACTTAACTCATCTTAAGACATTAGTAGTTCTTAAACAATGTGTGGTACAAAATGTTATATTTGGTGGTCCTGTTTCAAGCCCCAGAGAACAACAATCCCCGTAATAAAACTGATATTTCACAAGCCTCACAGGACTCAATTAGAAGAGAATCTGAATTGCCTCTTACTCTGGGGAAAGGGTCAGAATTCAGATCATCTAGATAATATGAACACAAAGAGAAAACAATTGTTATACAATTGGGTTATAAAATTAATTCAGGAATGATAGATGCCTATAATCCTTATTAAAGTATGAAGAGTTTGTTATAAATTCTATACAAAGAAAACTGCAACGTAAGCTGATTGTTATATATTGATCTATACACATAATTTTAATATATGGACTGTATACATGTGTATAAGGATTGCGTAAGCATTATGTGGATGTAGATGTACATATATGTGTTTTTACCTATGTATAGGACATCTATATATAGAGGATCAGCTACATTAAACCTGGGAAAATAACTGTTTTCTCATAAATAAAACACAAAAGTGATCTAGTACTCAATTTTAGACTACTTTTGTCCTAGTTATATTTTTACTCCAAATAATGTTAATAAATTTTAAAATTGTTTCAAATTATTTGATTATGAGCACATTCCTCAGAGCATGGAGCTTCTACCTTCCCAAAGTATAAAAGTGATTTTCCCCCAATATTGGGGTTGGTTAGATGTCAGAGAAGGATGGGAGAAGAGGATGTTATCATATAATACAAATTAAATTTCTGGAGTCATGGCATACTTGCAGTTATCAAACACCCAACTTTAATTGTGATTTCAAATCCTGAAAACCCCTTTTATAGCCCATCTTTGTCTCCCTTATAAACTAGCCATTTAAACTGGAAAACACAAAATCACTGTTTGTGTGCTTATTGTAAGGCTTGTTAAGTCTCTTCCAAATATACATCTAGTCATGCGAAAGGTGCCACTGCCATTCCCTAGGAACCAAGAATCCTGTCTGAATCAGGAGAACTCATAAAAGCAAAGATCATTTGGACCTTAATATATGTTCTGTATTCAACCATAAAAACATTTACTCTATTTTGCAACTGTGTTTCTCTCTTTTGTGAAATTGTTCTGTATGCCTGTGCTAAGCTAGTGTTTACAGCTTGGTTTCTTTTTTCACTTTAAAACAAGGCATTCAGCCAACTTTAAACACTGCCTACTTCTAGCCAATTGTCCTTTTCTCTCTGTCAACATTTTTGTTAAAGGAAAAGCACATGACTAAATGTGATGTTTCTAACATATTTAAAAAGAAATTCTATGAAATGGTGGTGATGTCCAACAGATAATCACCACATATCATTTCCTTGAATGGTGCCCCAAGAATTCTAAATTTCCTTGCTGTTTTGGGTTGTTTTAACCTTGTATGCAGTTTTAAATTAAAAACAGGTCAAAGCATAACCATGTATTCGTTAACTATTACAGATAAAAACCATTAAATACTAAAAAACAGCCATTATTATTATGCTAGAAACCAAGTACTTCACAGTGTACAATCTCACAACAATCTATTCTTCACAATATTATTATTTTTCTTCACAATAAGGAAATTGAGGCTTGGAAAGACTCAGTATCTTGCATAGGATAACTGCCAGCCATTGAGTAATATCATCGCTGAAGTACAACTCAGGCTGTCTAAGCCGCACATTTAACCAGTATACCATGCAAATATGTATTGAGTACATGCATTTTAGATGTAGCTTTGAAGATATCTACATATGTATCTGCGAATGTGTATATGCATATATATTTATATCTTTATGTTCATTTATATTGCCACCTTACTATCTAGACAGACAAAGACTAAAAACACTGTACAATGGGGGTGGGAGAAGAGTACATAATTGTTAAACTAATAGTATAAAGCAATGGTTTACAAATATTTTTCCTGCAAGACATATATTCAAAACACACTCTCAATTAATGTGTTATGACTTAGATTAAAATGAGTCCAAATAATGTCCAACTCTACCATGGTAGCTTTAAATCCATCCTGTTCTTTCCCACTTGTAAGAACATAAAAGAGGGCAAGTACAATATAATAACATTACAATGTAAATTGATTAATTCATATATGTATCAAACACTAAAAGAAATCGCAACAAAAGCCAAAATTGACAAATGGGATCTAATTAAACTAAGAAGCTTCCGCACAGCAAAAGAAATAATCATCAGAGTGAACAGGCAACCTAAAGAATGGGAGAAGATTTTTGCAATCTATCCATTTGACAAAGGGCTAATATCCAGAATCTACAAAGAACTTAAACAAATTTACAAGAAAAAAACAACCCCATCAAAAAGTGGGCAAAGGATATGAACAGACACTTCTCAAAAGAAGACATTTATGTGGCCAACAAACATATGAAAAAAAGCTTATCATCTCTGGTCATTAGACAAATGCAAATCAAAATCACAATGAGATACCATCTCATGCCAGTTAGAATGGTGATCGTTAAAAAGTCAGGAAACAAGAGATGCTGGAGAGGATGTGGAGAAATAGGAACACTTTTATACTGTTGGTGGGAGTGTAAATTAGTTCAACCATTGTGGAAGACAACGTGGCAATTCCTCAAGGATCTAGAACCAGAAATATCATTTGACCCAGCAATCCCACTACTGGGCATGTACCCAAAGGATTATAAATCATTATACTGTAAAGACACATGCACATATATGTTTACTGCAGCACTGTTAACAATAGCAAAGACTTGGAACCAACCCAGATGCCCATCAATGATAGACTGGATAAAGAAAATGTGGACATACACACCATGGAATATTATGCAGTCATAAAAAGGATGAGTTCATGTCCTTTGCAGGGACGTGGATGAAGCTGGAAACCATCATTCTCAGCAAACTAACACAGGAACAGAAAACAAAACACCATATCTTCTCACTCATAAGTGGGAGCTGAACAATGAGAACATATGGACACAGGGAGGGGAACATCACACACTGGGGCCTGCTGTGGGGTTGGGGACTAGAGGAGGGATAGTATTAGAAGAAATACTTAATGTAGATGATGGGTTGATGGGTGCAGCAAACCACCATGGCACATGTATACCTACGTAACAAACCTGCACGTTCTGCACATGTAATCCCAGAACTTAAAGTATAATTTAAAAAGAGAAGGAGAAGAAAGAAGAAGGAAGAAGAAGTAGAAGCAGGAGCAGCAGCTCTGATTCAAATGAACTTTCCCTAGTGGCTCTCAGCATAGTACTACCTTCCAGATGAGCACACAACCCTGAAGCGATCTAAGATGAGGACTGAATGGAACATAAAACCAAGAGAAATAGCAGAGGGCTATACATTTTAAGCCACTCTGCTCAGCAACTGCGCCATAAAGACTGCTCGGCCATCCCACAACAGCATGCTGTTTTGTAGTACGATGGAATAAAGCTTCTACCTAGAGGACTATATTATCAAGATCACGACTGTCACAGAATACACACTCTCAACCATACAAATTGCTTTTAATTCTACTCACAATCTCACTAAGCTATATATTAAATAATGACATCATATAAAATTGTGAAAATTATAATCTACTGTACTCTAGAATATACAAAATAATCTTTATAGCCAAAGAAAGGGCAAGGGTTTTTATTTCTCTCTCCCACGTCAAAGATATATAAAGGATTGTTTGTAATTAAAAGGAAAAAGAAAATCAAATGTACATGTTTAGCAATAGGAGACTGGTTAAATAAATAATGATCCACTTTCTACAATGGAACACTCTGCAATGACTATAAAGAATGGAGTAGAGGCCGGGCACGGTGGCTCACACCTGTAATCCCAGCACTTTGGGAGGCCTAGGAGGTTGGATCACCTGAGGTCAGGAGTTCGAGACCAGCCTGACCAACATGGTGAAACCCTGTTCCTACTAAAAATACAAAAATTAGCTGGACATGGTGGCATGTGCCTGTAATCTGAGCTACTTGGGAGGCTAAACCTGGAGAATCACTTGAACCCGGGAGGTGGAGGTTGTGGTGAGCCAAGATCACGCCATTGCACTCCAGCCTAGGCAATAAGAGTGAAACTCCATCTCGAATAAAAATAAATAATAAATAAATAAATAGAAAAGAAAAGAAAAGAATGGAGTAGATATTCATGTATTAACATGGAACTAGCAAGATGGCCCATTTAGTTTTTTAAAAATCAAGGTATATAATAGTGTGTGCAGCTAGGGTCAAATAGGGATAGATAAACATACGTGCATGAAAATGTTCCAAAGAGGTAAACAAATAATTGAAGAGTTATGTCTGGGATGTGGGACTGCAGGTCTAGAGCAAAAGAAAGATTTGCTTTTTAATGATCTTTTGTCCAGAATGAATATTTTTAAACTATGTGATATGTTCTTTTCATTATAATAAAAATAATAAAGGAAAACTAGGTTTGGTTTTAAATTTTAACTAGGCAGATTTTGCCTATCTTTTTATAGGCAAAAATATAAAGTAAAAACAGAAAAATCTAGGCAGTAAATGGTAGTGAAAATACCTTTATTACATTATTATTTCCTTTTCATTGTCCCAAAGCCTAATTCTTTAGACTCAAAATAGGCACAACAGAATGACTGAAACACATGATAGACCAAGAAAAAAGCTTCGGTTCCTTCTCCAAGTTCTTTTCATGGCCATTAGATTCCTCTTTTCCAGTTTGCAACAGTGGAATCTAACATCGAATTAGAGATTGCTGATTTTGTATAAACAAAAATCCTTGCTGGCTGTAATTTTCGTTTGTTTATTTTATTACTCAGTCAATCCTGAAATGGAACCTCAAATTATTATCTATTTGTTATTGATATAACTAAAAACAAATTTCAAGCTAATAATTCTTGAAGACATTTTTAGTCATCACTAAATACACTCCTGAAGCAACCCAAGAGTCATTGAATATTTTGAAATTGTGTTTCCTAATATAAAGCTGTAAAAAAGAATGACTGCATCAAATTATCTTTGTCTTTCAAACTAACTATTTACCTGAAACTCTTATTTGAAACCTCATGGTGAATGAACTAGTATGGGCTTAGCTAATCCTACAAACAACTTTGAATGAAAAAAAAAAAAAGTCTGAGTTTCTGCTCTTCTCTTCCTACCTATACCCCCAATCCTTCATATACTATTTAACCATGTGATATTCTCTAAGTCTCAAAAACTAAAATATTCTGTTGGTCACAACGAGTACTGGGCTTATATAAAATTTTACAAAATTCAATTCTTCTGGAATAGATAGGATAAAAATTCTAAAGCACTTTTTCCTCTAAATCACCACCTTCCTAAGGCCCAGATAAATTCTAATTAAAAGTTAACAATAGTCAAATCTCTAGCTATATTAATTTATTATGAATCAGCATCATAGATGTATTTATTTCTCAAAAGTGCTTGAACAATACACTTAATGTACTTTGTGCATTATCTGAAAATAAAATTAAGAAAACAATTTCATTTTAAAAATTATTGATAAAGAACAAAATACCCAGGAATAAATCCAACGAAGGAAGGTCAATATTTGTATAATAAAACATATAAAACACTGTTGCAAAAACTTAAAGAAGAGCTAAATAAATGGAAAGACATTGCATGCTCATGAAATGGAAGATTAATATTGTTAATATGGTAGTACCCCCCAAATTGATCTACATATTCAATGCAATTCCTATTAAAATTTCAACAACATTTTTTTCTACAGAAATAGATAAGTTGATCCTAAAATTCAAATAGAAATGCAAGGGACCTGGCATATTCAAAACAATCTTGAAAAATAAGAATAAAGTTGGAAGATTCAGACTTCCTGATTTCAAAATTTATTTACAAAGCCACAGTAATACAAACAAGTGTTGTACTGGCAGGAAAATAGACACATAGATAAATGTAATATAACTGAGGATTCAAAAACACACCCACACATCTAGGTCAATTTGTTTTCAACAAAAGTGACAAGACCATTCAACAGGGAAAGAATAGTCTTTTCAACAAATAGTTTTGGGACAATTGCATATCCTCATGCAAAAGAATAAATTTAGAACCCTACAACACATCAAGACCTAAGATTAACTAAAAATGAATCAAAGACTTAAATGCAAGAGTAAAACTATAAAACATGCAGAGAGAAACACAGGATTACATCTTCATGACCATGAGTCAGCCAAAGATTTCTTTAGATACAACACCCAAAATACAAGCAATAACAGAAAAAATAAACTGGACTTCATCAAAACTAAAAACTTTTGTGCTTTAAACTATCATAAAAGTAAAACAGACAAGCTACAGAATACAGAAAATATTTGCATATCATTTCTCTGATAAGGACTTATATCGAGACTGTATAAAGAACTCTCACAACTCAGCTATAAAATACAAATAATTCAATTTTAGAATGGGCAATGGGTTTGAGTAGCCATTTTTCCAAAGAAAATAGCCAAATGGTCACATGAAAAGATGCTTAATATCATTAGTCACTAGGGAAATGAAAATCAAAGCTGCAATGAGATCTCACTCCCTATGTACTGGATATGACTAAATTTCTTTTTTCAAAATAAGGCAAAAAACAAGTGTTGGTGAGGAGGTGAATAAATTATGCACCTTCCTGTATTGCAGCAGCAGATGTGCAATGGTGCAAACACTGTGGTAAAAATTTTGGTCCCTCCTCTAATAGTTAAACATAGGGTTATTCTACTACATGACTCAGCACGTCTACTCCTAGGTATACAGCCAACAGAAATGAAGACACACTTTTACAACATTTACACAAAGACTTGTAAAAGAATGTTCACAGCAGCATTATTCATAATAGCCAAACCCAAACACCTATCAGCTGATAAACAGATAAATAAAACATGGTACATTCATACAATGGAATATTATTCAGCCATAAAAAGGAGTGAAGTATGAATACATGCTGCTGTAACATGGATGAAACTTGAAGACATTGGGTTAAGTCAAAGAAACCAGACAGAAGGCCATAGATACACAAAGTAGATGAGTGGTTGCCAGGAGCTGGGACAAGAGAGGAATTAGGTAGGGGATATCTATTTTGGATGATGATAATATTCTAGTATTAGGTAGTGGTGATGGTTGCACACATTGTGAATATACTGAAAACTACTGAATTTTTCCATTTAAAATAATAGGAAAAATGATTTGTGCATTTCACTTCTGTAAATTATACCTCAATAAAGTTAACATGAGGAAAATGAAGGTCAGCAAGAATTATTTTTAAGAGCATGTAAAAGGCTGGTAAGGAAAAAAAAATGCGTAGTAAAAGATCAGCACTCAAATTTATAAACAGAGGTATCCACAGACATTATTTGGTACAAATGTACCAGTGCAAATCTATCACTGACTCTGCAGAGACACCACAATGAATCATAGTCCAACAGAGTCCATCTATACAAACAGAGAGGTAAAAAACAGAAATGGAGTAGTATGTTCATGCTTTATTTAGCAGTTACTTTAAGAAATGCTATTCTTGGAGAATCTATGGCTATCCCAAAAATCATGGGATTAAATGAAATGAGCTTCATAAGGATTAAAGGCTTTCTTCAAAGATCTCTACCTGTGAACAGCCATTCAGTCAGAAATGGTGCTAGCAAGAGATACACTGCCTACATGCTGTGGACATCAGCCACATAAAGATCCTTCTCAAGTTATCATTCACTGATCTAGAGGAAACAGCTGCTGGGCCCTTAGCATGCTCGCAGTGGGGTCACAGGAGGCATGGGAGGCCTTCCATGGAAAGTCCACATCTCCATGAGTCAGAGTCCTGCAGAGAAGAAACACGAGAGTCCCACAATAAGGCACTTTATTATCAGATTGATCAAAAACCTGTACATGAGTGTGTTGCCATTTTCATCCATCCATTCAACAAATATTTACTGAGCATCTGCTATGCATCCGGTACTGCAGAGATACAAGAGAATACTTATTTTTGTGTAACATTCTTTGTGGGTATTGAGAATGCAAAATGACATGCTCCTCTGCTTACAACCCTGCAGTGATGCACCACTTTTCTGCAAACAAAAGCCTTAACCATGTCCTGTGAGGTGCTATGTGGTAGGGACCTATCCTTTACCTCTCTGACCTCACCTCCAACTTTCCTAACCCTTATTTCCTTCACTACAGTCACTGGCAAGACTCTTGGTTAGTCTACCAATGCAGTCAGCATGCTCCCTCATTTGGGCCTTTGCATGAGCTGTTCTAAGACATGGAAAAATTTTCCCTGGATTTGCTCATGGCTCACTTTCTCTACTTCCTTCAAGACTTTGCTCAAATTGCACCTTCTCCTCGAGGCCTGCCTACCCTGAACACCTTATTCAAATCACAACCCACTTGCCTCTAGCATTTCCTAGTCTTCTTACTCTGCTCTAATTTTCTTTCTCTTTCCACATTCCATTTTAACATGCTATGTAATTTCTTTACTTATACTTTCTTTTATTGCTCAACCCCCAGACTGTAAGCCCATGGGGGAGGAATTTATTTTTTGTCTGTATTGCACAATACTGTCTCTCCAGCACCTACTACAGTACCTGCTCCATAAATACTGTTGAATTGAGCAGAAACAGTAAAAATACTTTTAGAACACTTTCCTTACAAAGAAAGAAAGGAAGAAAGAAAGAGAGAGAGAGAGAAAGAAAGAGAGAGAGAGAGAGAGAGAGAGAGAAAGAAAGAAAGAAAGAAAGAAAGAAAGAAAGAAAGAAAGAAAGAAAGAAAGAAAGAAAGAAAGAAAAAGAAAGAGAAAGAAAGAAACGAAGGAAGGAAGGAAGGAAGGAAGGAAGGAGAAAGAAAGAAAAGAAAGAAAGAAAAAAGAAAAAAAAAACCTTCTCTGGACTGGATATTTGGGGATACTATTTTAGAGCACCTGAAATCACAGCTATAATTCTATGGCCCAAGCAGCTACACTGGCCTCTGAGATGTGAAGATGAAGGCACGCTATCACTCAACAGTGGATAGGGTTTCCTAAGATACCTGAACACCACTCAACTGTGCTTCCCATCCCTGCTCATCCCATTAATACCTGTCAATGAGCTATGTGAGTGGACAAAAATTATTTATATGTAAAATGTTTATTATGTAATGATCTGCATTTTCTGAAAGCAGTCCAAAAGAGATTGGAAACGATGGGCTGGAAGAGAGATCTATCTACTCTAGTTCCTAAATCTTCTCTGATCTTCATAATCCCTGGTATCTCTTTCACTCACCTCCCCCCCCAAAAAAAAAATAAAGAACAAGAAAGAAAAAAATCCCTGGTGCTTTACTCCTAAGTAAAGTTTATCCATAACGTATTATTAAAGTTTCCTTCATTTTATTTGTAATTCTTGTCTAAGCTTGTACATTCACAGGCTAAGAAAACTCAAGGCCATTTAATCATGACAGCTCTAATCAACAGAAAAGACTTCATTATCAAAATGTTCATTTTGAAATGTGTGAAAATTGTAAACGGGGATGATGTGATGTGTATATGACATGAGATTATCGGGATACAAAATGGGGCCCAGGGAGGCACCTTTGTTTGCCTTTATACAACGGTACAAAAGCAATCACTTGGCTGAAAGCAGATGCTGTTTTCCATCCTCTTCACTGGTTAAATCACTGGTACACATGCATTGTCTTAAAGCATTTCAAATAAATTCCACTGATTGGTCTGTAAAACTAAGAGATTAAGATCCACCTCCGAACAATTTATTTACCTTCTAAAGTGAAAAAAAAAAAATTCTGGTATCTTCAGCTGAATAGAAAAAAATCCCATGAATTCCTTTTCTGTTTTCAAAACCTAAGCGTAATTTCTCAGCACTATAGATTCAAAATAATACATGTTAATGGATTTAGCACCAAAGAATTGAAACATTATATCTGCATGAAAAAAAAAAACCAGAAGAGACAGCTTAAGTTTCCATTTTAAATAGATATTTAAGCAAAACAACCTATTTAGAATATTCTAAAACAAATACCAGTTATTTATATCTATGCCTTGTAAGTTAAACAATTTTGCCTTATGTGTATATTAACTTTAAAAGGTCTTAAAATTTCTTTGAGGTGAAAATGGCTTTTCTGCATGGTCCATAAAATTGGCATTTTTTTTCTGGTAAATGAATTTTCAAAAGCAAATGTCAAAACTCAACTTGGAAAAATTCCAGTAACTCTAATTTTATTATTACAACCAGTTTAAAATAAATTTTAGGTAGCAAGTTATATACAGATTAGAATATTTCAAGGCATTAAGCATGTATTTTAAGTGAAAGAATATAGAAAATTATACACAAATGAAGAAAACACACAGATTTTACTCCATTGCTTTAGAAAAGTTAAAAAAAAAAGGTTTACAAGAATTTACAAAATAAATAACATAACAAAGTTGGACATTAAATGTTTTTAGTTTAAACTCTAAGTACATGAGAAAGCACTTGTACAAAATATTTATTTGTATTTGCATGAATAGCATTTTTTATTTACAAAAATAGCAAGCACACGCTAGTCAAGGCTGTCATCAATTTTAAGATGAAAGTCATTGAATGACCAGAAAAGTATTAATTATACCATCTTCCACACTGGACTGAGAATAATGATCAATTCTAAGCTGTTACGTTGACTGCAAGAACTTATTTCTTGATTTTTTTTCAAGACTAATCCACTTCATTCTGAAAAAGAAAAATGTTTTTCTCTGAGTGCCTACTACATGCCAGGACTATGCAAGATGCTAAATATGGGTATGAAAAGAAATGATACTGCTTTTGCTTTGTGGTATCCATACTTAACTGGGCCAATTTCCTTTACATAATGAGCTTAATACGCAACCGTAAAGTAAGTTAATCAGCAAGAGTTCTCTGTTATACTCTATCCCCTGCTTTTCCTGTAGAGCTGTATAGTCCAGAAAATGGCCAGCAGCAGCAGCAACAGCAGCAGTTGCTATATGGGAAATTGAAGCCAGGGCAATCACAGCAGGAATTTAACTTCTGATGAAGAAAAAGGAGGGAGGAGCAGGAGGAGGAAGAGGAGGGGGAAGAGGAGAAACAAAATATTTTAGTGTTTGGTTTAGTCTCATGCCCATCAGAAAGCAAGTTGAATCAAACAAAGTTGCTTCCATTCTATAACTTTTCTGTTTAAGAAGAAAGAGGAAGACCACAGTCTCTTTATCAGGACACATAAAAAGCACTACTGATTAAGGAAAAGAGTAATAAGTTAGCCTTCACTAAAATTTAGAATTTCTATTTGTCAAAAAACACCATTGAGAAAGTAAAAAAGCAAGCTACAGACTAGGAGAAGGTATTCACAAGACATATACCTAACATAGGACTTATGTGCAGGATATAAAAAGAACTCCTACAAATCAACAACAAAAAGATAGACAATCCAATATAAAAAATGGGCATATGATTTGAACAGGAACTTCCACAAAACGCTATCCAAATGGCCAAAAAGCTTATGAAAAGATGTTCAAAATCATTATTCACTGGGAAAATGCAAATTAAACCACAACAACATACCATTGCTCATCTACCAGGATAGTTAAAGAACTAGTATCAAGTGTTGTTGAGGATGTAGAATAACTTGAGTGCTCATACATTGCTGGTAGGAGTTCAAACTTGTTCAACCACATTGAAAAGCTCTTTGGAATCCTTTCTGAAGTTAGACCTATGTTTATCCTAAAACCCAGGAATTCCACTTTTAGGCATATACCCAAGAGAAATGAATGAATGTGTTCACCAAATGACATTTGCAAGTATGTTCATGGTAACATATTCATAAAAGTAAAAAATTGATATCATCACATGTTCAGCAACAGTAAAAAAATTGTGGTATATTCATATAACGGAATACTTACACAGCAATGAAAAGAATGAACTACTGACATATACGAAAACTTACAGGCCCAAAGTTGAGCAAACAATAGACTCCAGATACAAAAGGACATATACTAAAGGATTCCCATTTACATGAAATCAAAAATAGAAGACAAAACAAATCTATTGGTCAGAGTAGAGGTTACCTTTGTGGGTATCAGCTGAAAGAGAGGGGGTACAATGAAGGTACTGTAAATGCTGTATCCTTTCTTATTCCTGGTGGTGGTTACAGGGGTGTCTACATAAACAAAAATGTATACTCCTACCATGATTGCACCTCTGAATTGATCACCTGATTCTTTGAAGTCAATAAGCCAGATCATGACAGTCCCCTGCTCGAGCCCATCAATGGCTCCCATTTCACTTGGGGTACAAAAAAAGTCAAACTCTTTTAATGGCCCACAATAACCACATTTGGCCACTCCAACCCTTCTAATTTATTCTGCTCCTTGCTACTGCTAAAACACACCTTGAATATTGCTATCTCAGGGCCTCTGCCCTGGCTGTTGCCTCTGCCTGGAATGTTCTTTCTCGAGATATCCACCAACCTCCCTCTCTCAACTCCCCAAGACTGTGTTTAAAAGTAATCTTCTCACCAAGCTCTATCTGATCTCATCCTGTTTAACACTGCAAAGCCCTCACTTTAGTGTGTGCACGTGTACCTGTGTGTGTGTTTGAAACCAATCACAATCAGGTTTGCCATACTGAATAAATAAACTGAGTTTCAGTGTATTCTCAAAAAAGAGAAAAACAAACTTAAAAAAATTTAACAATTTTTTAATATGCAAAACTAGCTCACATTCTTTCTCCTTTAGTCTTCAGTAAATATTTAGAAAATACAAAAAAAAAAAAAAAAAAAAAAAAACCAACACATTTTTTATGTGGCCTCTGGGGAAGCTGGAAAAAACAGCAGGATGTGGGAAGAATATGACGAGCTGCCTAATAGTGTCAGTGGTGTGTGTGTGTGCGTGTGTGTGTGTTGGGTATGCAAACATACAGAATAGAAGGCAAGAATTGAAAGCAGTGATGCAATGTGTAAAAAAGAGCCCATAAGGAAAGTTAACAAGAGCTTATCCTTCATTTTGACCCCAAATAGGATGGAAACTTTTCCTTTCGGCTGAGGAAATGAGTTTGACTAAATAAGAGTAAGATACGAAATTAGAGATGGGAAACAAAGGTACAATCAGAAGCAAAATGAGAGGGTAAATTGTTTTTTTCTGTCATGGAAGAAAGTTTAGCAAAAAAAGAGAAGAGTGTCTCAGCTGCAGTATTCTTGTATTTCTGGGACTTCTCAGGGGCTTTCACAGACCTGCAGAAGCAGTTCTGAATTACACTCAGGCCAAGGGCTGGTTAACCTCACTGGTCCAGGAAGGTAATGTAGCAGGATAGCCCTCCTTTGTACAACTGGATTACCCACAGTCACCTGTCCTCATTCTTGCAGGAGAAAGGGAAGAAACTGGTGCTTGTGTCAGGAGGATTTTAAGAGATGAAGGTGTGGAAAGACCTTATTTTAGAATAAGCATAGTCTGTGTAAAAGCATGACAAGAGAAGCAGAACATTGGGTTCACAGAAGTAAAAAAAACAGGTTTACTAAAATGTGTACCATTATAGAAGCCTGAGGATAAATTAGTCAATGAAAGGGAAAGAATACACAAATTGTATTGTACACAAAGTGCCAGGCAAAGGTTAGGTATCTCTCTTATAACCCACCTCAAAGGGTTGGTCAATGGGCTGGCTGTAAAGGCTTGATTATGCCATGGTAATAACTTTGCCCTCAGTCTAATGCCATAGTGAGGAATTCCCCTATCTAAGTATTCAGGTTGAAACCTCTTGAGGGTCATCAGTATGTTGCTGGTTGGGGTGATGGACACACAAGAAGGATACACGGACTTCCCCACCCCTGGCTGAGCCCTCACACTTTCATTTCGCATTAGGTCATGCAAATTACATTGCTGGCCATGTACAATGGGTTGAGGTGTGCTGGGAAATCCTCTCCTAATGGAAAGGTCAGTTAATGCACCTTGTACTTCCTGTCACCAGGGATCTATTCCACCTCCCACTACCTGTGACCATGCTGCCGCCCCCCATCATGCCGTCTTACCACCCTCCTTCCAATCTGGCAGCTGACAGCACGGGCCTTGGCTCCAGACTGACCTGTCCCAGGGGAACTGGAGGGTAGGGAACAGCTGCTGTTGGGAGCCATGCCTGTGAAATTCTTCAAAGGCCACATGTAAGCCACATGCAAAGCTCTGTGCCTCTAGCAGCCTTCAACTGCATTGCCAACCACCCTAAACAGCCTCATGGTTATTCATAAGTGGGACTGGAGTCCAAGGACAAAAATTCTAGGAGGATCTGACTGATTAATGGACGCATATTTCAATTTCAAACTGCTTACTGGTATACGTTAAACTTCGTGATTTATTGTCGGGAATAACAGTAGATAGGAAAATGCTTTTCAAATTCAAACTAAGCAACATTAGATAAAGTGTCACAATCAGATGTTTTCCTTTGACCAAAGATTCATGTATTCTTTTAAATAATCAAGCATTTCATATTGAGGACAACTTGTAATTGTTCATATATATAACTAAAACTAATTTTGCTTTCATATTTTGAGACATATGCCCTTTCACTGACAAAAATAAATCTACATAAATACAAATAATGTGCTCCTTCTCAAAGTTAGGGGGACATAAAACTGACAAGGAGGCAATGGAGAAGAATCCTAAACTAATAAATCGCCAATTCCGTATCCTCTTCATTTTCTCATTCCTCTAAATCTTGTAAAAAGAACAGTTAGGCAAGAAGAGAACAGATTTTACAAGAATAAAAATACAAGTCAAAAGAAGAGTAAGCCATTTAAAAAAAAAAAAGAGTTTACTAGTTTGGGGAGCTACCATCTCAAATTCTTACTTACCTCTGGAAGGACTCTGGCTTTGTTTTTCTTTATATTGTATGTTTTTTTAAGTATTGGGTATTAAATGAAAGCCTGCAAGGTTATTTTCTTAATCCAATGTAAGTGACTAACTCTGCAGATGAGTTAATAAGTAAAATAAGGGCTGAAATGTTTCGAAAAGATTTGACATCCAAGTCAGGGATTTTTCACTGAGGTCCAAGTCATTCTAAGGGCTCTAAGGATGACATTTTTTATGAGTTTTTATGAGTCTCTTAAAACAATAAAGAAAATGTTATGTTTGACGTGTCCTTTATTGAAAGAATAGTCTACAGCTTTTGCCAAATGCAAAGGTAACTTTGAAGTCACTGCCCTTACCAACCATTAGGATCTCAGAAATAGAGTTTAATTAGCACCAACAGTTCTGGCGGAATCTTCATAGTGAGTATCGGGTTGCATGGTTTGAAGGGTGCGGCACAATCATCCCTGCGAGTATTGAATTCCTGCTGTGGTGAAGACTTGGTACTAGGCATAGCACTATCAGACTAGTATTGAGACAACCTGCCCGACTTGGGGATATTCCCACTACAATGGTGGAAACAGAATCAGAACTCTCCTGGTGGCAAAGCACCATGCAAACACTGTTTTTCCTCCTTATGGTGCAACAGTGATTGCTGCAAGGCATTTTTCCTTGGGTTGGCGCCTCTGATCACCTCAACAATCCTAAGAGGCAGAGAAAAGAGGTATAATCGACCCTACTGGAAAGAGAAGAAACTGAGGTGTTAGGAGAAAGCATTTGCTTCCCCTCATGCTCCTACAACAGTCTTCAGATCAGGAAGCTTCTGCTTCTCTCTCCAAGGAAAACAGCATTTGAAAAGAACCCGGGGGGCCTTTTTCTGCTGCCTAGTCGTGCCTCCTCTTGGGAGAAGCAGTGGCATATCTATACCTTCCAGGTGGGTTGGGAGAAGCTGGCTATGTGAATTACTCCCTGGATTCTCCCCTCTGAATCCTGAGAAGAAAGACCTGGATCCCATTCAGTTCCCACCCTCCTCTGTGTAAGCAGCAGGTCAAGGCCCAGAGCCAAGACCTGACTGCAGGGGCAGATCAGGAATTCAGCTTGCTTTCTCTTTCTGCTCCCAATGGATGCAAGGGTGAGGTTCTAAGAAAGCATGTCTGCCCTGCAGACCCAAACTCTCCCACCAGGGAGTTATCTCACAGTCATGCTGAAAGAAAGGAAGGAAGAGAATGAATATTAGCGATTCCAACTCTGGTAGGTTGCCTTACTTTCTAATTCTGCCTTATTGGTAACAGAAGTGCTATTTTCATCTCCATTTGCGTGACTCGTATGTCACTTCTCAGATGGTTCCAAATTCAAGAGTGAGGAACAAGGTAAGACTCATTATTCTCTCTTAAATTCCTAGCAAGAGTTTCATGGAGCTACATGGTTTAATCAAGATCACATACCTAATAAGCAGTTTGTCAACGATAACCACATTTTCCCAATCCCTTCTCTTCAAAAACAAAGAGGAGTACCAGGAAACAATCTCAGAAATTCAAATGTATTATTTGGACTGAGACTAAGTATTCGAAGTGGGTACTAACCCAGAAAATCATCCCAGGTGTAGCTCACATATTATTTAAGAAACAGATAAATCCCACTTTCTACATTAAGTTTAATTTAATTACTGTGGGTTGTTTAACATTCTCAGGCTCAGTTTCATCTGTAAAATGAGGGTTTCAGGCAGGTGATCTGCAGAAGCCCTCCCAGTGTGAACATGCTCCTAGAATTTGAGCCCAAACCAGTCTACAAAGATCTGAAACTTTTCCCGAAACTATCATACAATCACAGCCTTATTCTCCACCATCATATTTTCTACCTGTACCCATCATTTAAGCATTTTACCATAACATTATCCCCTCCTGTAAGCTCTTGCCAGAGAATATTATATGCAACCCTCTTGACTGCCTAACTCCTACCAAAAGTTCAAGGTCTTTTGTTCACCTAAAAACATCATTAAGAAAAAAGTGAGAGAAGAATTCCTAAAAATGATTAAGAAAAATATAAACAATTTAGTTTTTTAATGGGCAAAAGAGAGGAACAGGCACTTCACAAAAGAGGCTAACCAAATGACTAACGGGCATAAGAAAAAGGTCTCAACTTATCAAGGAAAGACAAATTAAATCACAATGAGATACCACTACATGATCACCAGAATAAATAACATTTTAAAAGAAAAACAATACCAAGAATTGTTGAAGACATGGAGCAATTGGAAAGCTCAGACATTGCTAGTGGAAGTATATGCTGGTTTTGGAAACTAGTTTAGCAGCATCCTCTAAATCTAAATATGCATCTACCCTAGGACCAGCAGTTTCATTCCTGGAAGAAATAAGTGCAAATATCCAATAAAAGCCACAAATAAGAATTCCCATAGCAATTTTATTCACAACAAACAAAAAAGGAGGGGGGAGACGACTCAAATATACATCAATGATATAAAGGATAAATACATTATAATGTATTCATGCAATAGAATACTGCATAGCAATGAAAAAGAATGAAAAACTGCTAAACATAGAACAGGGATGAATCTAGCAGACACTATATTGAACAAGACTGAAAGAAAATTGATATTGCATGGTTCAATTTATATATGCATTCCACTTCAAAGCACAGCCAATCAGTTGTGACAAAAGTCAGAAAAGTGATAGATATTGGTTGGGAATAAGGATGAGGGAGCCATTGGCTGCTACACAGTTCTAAATTTTGATCTGGGTGTTAGTTTTAAACAAGTGTTTACAGATATAAATATTTATCAAACTAGACACTTGAAATTAGTTGGTCTTTATACACTTTACTAGGTGTATGTGACATCTTAATTCTAAAACAACAGCAAAACAATAATAAAAGCACAGATTCACAAGAACATTCATGAGAATTAACTAAAGAATGTTCAACTTCTTGATTTCTTGGGATAGTCTAAATTTTATGCTTGCAAGAAGGCAGATCTACATGCCTCTTCAACTGCACTGCATCCCTTCAGCCTCTCATTAGAAATTCACTGAACTAGGCTTTAGAATTTATCTCCTGTTTTATGTTGAGGGCTGTCTAAGAAACAGGATGAAATCTGATATCATTTTACTCTATGGATGTTATTTGAGGACATTTCTACCATCTCTTCTTAATGGAGAGGCAATGGAGAAAATTCTTTTAGGGTTCATGCCAGGAAAGCTGTTTCTCTTGAGCAACTGACATGTTTTTATGTGACGGATGCTGTTAATCCTGTAACCGAACTTCCTGGTGGTCAGAACAAAGAGAGGGGAAAAACACACATCGATTGGCTTGTGACTTTTTCTGGCTTTCCACCTACTTCTTGAGCCACTCTCTTTTAGGGCTTTTTGGAACATTTATCTTTCTTAACTACTTTTATCCCTGGTTTCATTTTACTTTTCTATTCTTTTTTTTTCTTCTACCACAGTTTCTTTATTATTTTTATTGTATTGTACTATTGTTGTACTATTTGTTATTGTACTACATGGCAATCCCTACAAATTCTTTGTTTTAAAACATAAAGAATCAATAGATAAAAACAAATACAGATATGCATCATAAGGCACATACATAGGAAAGGCACTATTGTTAAATACTATTTTCCTACTCACTAATCTTTACACACAAGCCTGTTCTATCTCTTTAATTGTACTCTAAGCTCCTTGGGCCTGGCCCATGTATGTTTTTGAACAGTTCCAGGTAGACAGTAGGGGCCTAACAAGTACCATTTGACTGCTTCTGTGCAATTAGAGCTAATAGCAATGGTTTCAGAGCATGTGGTACAGAACATGAACACATTTTTAATCCATGAAAGAACTCTTGCTCTAGGCCTGCAAAAACTTGCATATGATTTGGAAATTGGGTTATTTTAATTATAATGTCATAGAGAACGACATGTATTTTAATCAACTTCAGTTGACAATGGTGCAACCACATCATAGCTGCTGCTGATTCCAAACCATCTAAAGAATTACTTCCAGGTTTTAAGAACTTGCAGCGTTGTGAGTTAGGAGTGCAGCCTGCCCAGCCGCTGCCTGAGCCCAACCCTGCAGGATCCAGGCCTTTGTCATTACGTAGGTTTTGAGGACCAAGGTCCAGGGCCAAGTGTGATCTCCAGGACTGGATCCCAGGCCCTGGGGAATAGGCACCTCCCAGAGGCTATGCTTTTCCTAACAATTTTCTAAACTACTGGCAAGAATTTAGCTTCTCTGCCCTTCAGCATAGTCAGCAAACAGCACCAAAGTTTTGCTTGGCACTTCCTTTTGACAACATCTTGCAGTTTACACAGCTGGTTCTCTATTATAAAAGTTGTGGGTGACCTTTAGTACATAATAATGCCTTAACTTTTGAGAAGATGGTTGCCATTTTTGCCCACTGACCACAAAACTTCCTGAAGGGAGATGATTCTCCACCATTAAAACTGACTGACAAGGTTTCTTGATTTGCTTAATTAAGTAACCATGGGGTATTGCATGCTGAAATAGTTATTTCAGAATTAAACCTTCCTGGTTCTTTGTGTTAATGTTATCCTACACAATAAACAGAACTATAAAGCCTTTTATGACTTATGTTTTTAATAAAATAATTAGAAAATTTGTTGTTTATGAGCAGATATAAAGATATAAATGGAAATATTGGACACATCAATACCAATATTTATAGAGAAAAGATGGATTTTATTTGAGAAAATTATTTGAGTTAAAAAAATGTATAGATATGAAAGAAGATTATTTAGCAAGCTTACAAGAGAAGCCTACTTTGAGAACCTATTGTGTAATCATGTCTTAAAACTTGTTTTAAAAATCACAGTGAAAAATTTTAACCTCTTTAGGAAATAGTTTTTGGAAGTAAACATCAAGTAGAAAAGAATCCACAACTTGAAGAGCTGTTTAGCAGAGAAGGTTGGTTGTAACATGTTAAAACTGAAAGATTTTTCATTGAGGAAGTGATTCAAATGCTATAAAGCAGTACTGACCATGAAAGCAGATGGGTGGGTTAAAAGCTGTGAGGAAGCTCTGGCTACTTCAATTGGACACAATTAATCCTTCTTAGGAGGAAAATCATATAAAGCGAGTCACTCTATTGACACTCAAGTAAGTGGTGAATGAATAAACCAATGATTGAATAAGAAAAAAAAAAAACACTGAGTATCAAAATATTAGCTTTAAGAGAAACCCAAGCAGTCTTCTGGACTCAACTCTTCATTTTATAGATAATATAAAGCACATTTGGCTGAGGGGCATCTGCAAGGCCATATGGCTAATCGGTGGCAGCCGTGGGGCTCGAACTCAGGACTTCTGCTTCCTCGTATATAAATACTTTCTGTATTTCATTGTGTTCTCTTTTTATTTTTAAAAGAAAGCACTAAAAGAAAAAAAAAAAAAAAGGAAGCACTGTTTGAAGAGGCTGAACTCTGCAGTTATGGGCAGGGCCAGGGGGAAACAGGAACTCCTCATTCTGATAGGGCTAGAGACAAGAGGATGTTTAATCAGAGACCAAAACAGATTGTTAAAGGCTACACTGTGTCTCCCCAGAATTCATATGCTTAAGCCCTAGCCCCAGTACCTCAGAAGGTGACTGGATTTGGAGATGGGGTTTCAAAAAGGCAGTTAAGGTTAAACAAGGTTTTGTGGGTGGGTCCTAATCCAATATGACTGAATTAAAAGAGGAGAGAACACAAACAACCACAGAGGGAAGACCATGTGAAGACACAAGGAGAGGGGCTTCAGAAGAAACCAATCCTGCTGACACCTTGGTCTGAGACTTCCAGCCTCCAGATTGTGAGAAAATCGATTTCTGTTGAGACATCCCGTCTGTGGCACTATTATGGCAGCTGTAGCAACTTAACACACAGATATCAACTTCTGCCCCTCAGAGCCACAGAAAAACCTGCAATCCCAAATTCAGTTATGCCGTGGTTACTAACAGTCCATGAAGGTGCGAGACACATGTTGTTTTCTAGGACTGTTTTCAGCTTACTGAATATAGCCAACACAATTATACATGTATTTAATTAAAATGTAGCTTTTTTTACTTAAGAAGCAAAGCTGACTTGATTGTACCAAGCATCTAGTTAATGCCAACCAGCATCCCATGTAGGAGGAACTACTGGGTTTATTTCACTGTAGATGGCAACCATCAGCCCTCCAGGAACTATGATCCCTACCGCAGGTTGGCAAATGGGTCTCAGGTTAGGTGTCGAAGCCAATCCATTAGCAGTGGCTGACTGACGTCTCCTGTTTAAAACGTACTCCAAGATGGAGACTTGGTTCAGGAAAAGGGAGCCCTAAAATCTGCCTCGGTAACTGCCCCTGGCACAGGACAGCAGATACGCCCCAGGGAGTGGCGCATCTGAAGGGCTGATCTGTTAAATAAATACTGAGGGAAAATGGGAGCCACCTTTTATGTTCAGTTACTTTTGAAAACTATCTTAACAGATAATAACAAACACATTTTTAATGGACTAAGAATAGGAGAAGAGATGGTAGCAGGAGAAGATAAGAATTGTCTGTCTTTGGCAGATGACATCCCCTGCCCATAGAATGATAGTTGTTTTTGTTTTTGTTTTTGTTTTTTTGAGACAGAGTCTCGCTCTGTCACCCAGGCTGGAGTGCAGTGGCGCGATCTCGGCTCACTGCAAGCTCCGCCTCCCGGGTTCATGCCATTCTCCTGCCTCAGCCTCCCGAGTAGCTGGGACTACAGGCACCCGCCACCACACCTGGCTAATTTTTTTGTATTTTTAGTAGAGACGGGGTTTCACCGTGTTAGCCAGGATGGTCTCGATCTCTGACCTCGTGATCCACCCGCCTCGGCCTCCCAAAGTGCTGGGATTACAGGTGTAAGCCACCGTGCCTGGCCTTTTTTTTTAAATTTTAGGTTCAGGGTACATGTGCAGGTTTGTTAGATAGTAAATTTATGTCACAAAAGTGTGCTATGCAGATCATTTCATCACCCAGGTATTAAGCCTAGCACCATTAGTTATGTTTCCTGATCCTCTCCCTCCTCCCACATTCCACCTTCTGATAGGCCCCAGTGTGTGTTGTTCCTCTTTGTGTGTCCATGTGTTCTCATCCTTTGGCTCCCACTTAAAAGTGAGAACCTGTGATAATTGGTTTTCTATTCCTGTGTTAATCTACTAAGGATAATGGCCTCCAGCTCCATCCATATTCCTGCAAAGGACATGGTCTTGTTGTATTTTACGGCCGTATAGCATTCCATGGTGTATATGTACCACATTTTCTTTATCTAGTCTACCATTGATTGGCATTTAGGTTGATTCCGTGTCTTTGCTATGATGAATAGTGCTGCAGTGAACATATGTGTGCATGTGTCTTTATGTTAGAATGAATGATAGTTTTTTAATAATAAGGCAAGATATGCACACATGTCCTTTAGGAACAAGTATTATCTTGTTGTTTCTTCCACTTGCCAGCCCCACTGCCCTACCTCTATGGCTGGCTGAAACATGCTCTTAGCAGTTATAACACCTGGAATTATGTCCATGTGGTTTATCCAGTAAACAGTAATGCAATAGCCATTTGTATACAAACAGTAAAACTGTCTTTAAGGAATTTGGATTTAGAGAAGCAACTTCCTTACTACATAAAAAGACCAGGGAGAATTAATTACTAATAGAAAACTGTCATAGGAACTTTCTGAAGGTCTCCTTATTCAATACTACATGTAAAAATCACTTTACTCCCATTAGAGTTAGGAAAGAATTTTTATTACTTTGAACATTTTAAATATGGTTACTTTCATTAATTTTATATATTATATTTTTTCCAAGTGAAACTTCATGTTGTGAAATACTGAATCATTTTAAGAGGCTTTTTTTTTTTTGTCTACAAAGGATTGGATTAGATTAATTATAAAAATGTTCAAATAAAATTCTATTTAAACTTATTAGGTTTTATTATAAAGTACAATTATCATATTGAGGCACAGTAGCTTGGCATACAATTTCACATTCTGCCTTTGTACACCTGAAATTAGACAGTGGTTTATTTCATAGATTCCAAACAAACCCTAGAATCAACAAATTTCAAGACAATGTTAAAAATATAGAAGCTTTGGTTCCTTGCACATAAACATGCTTTACACTGTAATATTAATTCACTTCAGAGTTCCAGTTTGCTTTTCTTTTTAGATTATAAGTTTCCTCCATCTAATCAATGTGTTATCTTATGCAGTTTCAACAATGTAACAACAGTGCTACAAAATGTAAACGAAGATGTAATCAATAATAGGTTAAGATAAATTATTTTTACTTATGCATTCAAATTACTCTTATGGCTTCAGCAACGGACACTGTAGCAAAAATCAGTATTCTTGCAAGTAAAACACAGGGGCGAAGGAATTTTAAGAAAAGTAGGCCAATAACTGCAGTTACCATATAACATTTGTGAATAATTTGCTCAGTTTCAAAAGTGCAAGAAAAATGCTGCACATTTGAAATCTGGTGAAAGGTAAATGAAGACAAGGCCTAGAGCAAGGTTTACATGCCAAGGGTTAGAAAAGAAGTGAATACACAGCTGCTTTAAGTCAAGCATTTATAATCTAAAATATGTATAAGGAAAATACCCTGTAAATAACTGAATTAACCATGAGAAACATATTTGTGAATATTTTAAAGCCAAATTCAATAAAACATTCATTAAACAAGTTCACGGGCAGAAACGGAACCATAAGTTTTAAAACTTGTATGAGGTTCATGCCATCTCTTAAGGCCAAAGCAATATAATATTTACAAACATAGCAATAGTGGACTCCTAAGTAGTTTATAGCCATTTTCTGTACTTCTGGAAGATACCACAATGCAAAACATACTCAGGCAAACCACTAACTCAAGGCTAAGGACCTTGCAAATTTAAACTTAAAAAAGAAAAGAAAAGAAACTGTGAAAAGCAAAATCTACACATTAAAGAGATAAATAGTGATTCCATAAAATTTCCTGCTATAAAAGATAATTCTTTCTTGCAATAAAATAATTAAAATTTTTCAAATTTGCTACCGTAGTACGGCTATGACAACTGTTTTCACAATAAAAATAACAGAAAATGAACTGTGGGAATAGCTCTAATTTGATGTGAAATTCATTTAGGAATTCAGTAAAATTTGGGGCTGGGCACAATGGCTCACGCCTGTAATCCCAGCACTTTGGGAGGCTGAGGCGGGTGGATCACTTGAGGTCAGGAGTTCAAGACCAGCCTGGGCAGTGTGGCGAAACCCCATCTCTACTAAAAATAGAAAAATCAGCCAGACCTGGTGGCGTGCCTGTAATCCCAGCTACTCGGGAGGCTGAGGCAGAAGAATTGCTAGAACCCGAGAGATGGAGGTTTCAGTGAGCCAAGATCACGCCACTGCACTCTAGCCTGGGTGACAGACCAAGACTCAATCTCAAAAAAATAAATAAATAAAATAAAATTTAATTCTGGCAATGATTGGAACTACTTATATCTTAAATTCAGTTGTAAGACAACATTCTGTAGTGGTTATTTTTCTTCACTGACCAACAAAATTAACTCCTAAGAAGTCTACCTCTCCTCCACCAATCAATAAGAACACACACGATTCAACAATTAGCAGATATGAATGGTCTCCCTGGGTGAAAAGGTAATATCTTACAGTTGTCTCCCTTCTCCCACCATGAAAGGGAATGCCTTGCCAGGGGATCATTCCTCAGCAACAACCCCACAAGCCGTGTGGATGCTTTGTTTACTACATTGCAGACTCTAAAAGTAAAGTTTTGCAAAAGGTGGGAAGTGAATTACTATACCTAAACACTGGTTTTATTCTGATACTACTAAAACCCAAAGCAAGTATTTAAAATGTCTGAGTCAGGTTAACGTTTTTTAAAAATCCACAAATTCAGACACTATGTCTAATTTTTTGAAAATGTTCCAGTGAATGATTTCTAAGAAAAGGTCATATAATTAAATTGAAAAATGTAGAGGCAAGTCTGATAATCCCCAATTTCCATAAAACTCAACACCTGCAGCCTATGTAATAAATCAGTTTGTGAATCTAATTGCTCTTGTTTTGCATGCTTCCATGAGCCCGTATAGCTAAGCTAACACCATTGTCACAGCCTTAATCACAGTCAGGTTTATTTTTGTTGGCAGCCCTATGCAAATCATTGTATTATGGGTCTTTGCACTTAATTCACTTAGATTATACCCTGATACTGAAAACAGATTGTAACACAGGAAGGGTTTCTGAATTGTTTAATTAACTATGAGCTGTAATTTCTATTTATATCTAACCGAAATGTTATAGCTCTAACTGTGTTAAATATTCATAGGAAAACAGATTATTCTGTTTCTAATTTATAACACTTAAGCTTGTTGTAATTTAGAAGTTATAGCTACCCACAGAGCGAATATACCGGCATTTTTTTTTTTTTTTTCAGTGTTTTAAGCCAATTTCTCTTATGTGAACTAACCTCTGGAACAAAACACCTAATTTACTAAATGCTAACTTGGTGGCCTAAAAGAGTTATAGCAACTTCAAAGTGGCCCAGCTTTTCCCCTCTGTCTTTACATCTTCTACCATATGCTCTTTTCAAGGAACCATGGGGAAACCAATTGTGTTAGTCGATTACCACCAATTATTGTTGGTCAATTAAATTCTCAAGAGCCAGAAAAAGCCTGGTATCTACCTCACATTTTTTTTAACTTCACTCACTTTTTGTAGCATGGTAAACTGTCTAAGAAAAAAAAAACAAAAAGGAAGAGTCATCAATTAAAGTGCAACATATGACCCCAAAAGCACAGGCAATAAAAGCAAAAATAAGACAAAGGAGATTACATACATCAAACTAACACTTCTGCACAGCAAAGGAAACAATCAACAGAATGAAGAGACAATCAACAAAATGGGAAAGATATTTGCAAACTACATATCTGCTAAAGCAGGGGTGTCCAATCTTTTGGCTTCCCTGGCCCACATTGGAAGAAGAAGAATTGTCTTGAGCCACACATAAAATACAATAACACTAAAGATAGCTGATGAGCTGGAAAAAATTACACAAAAAATATAATGTTTTAAGGAAGTTTACAAATTTGTGTTGGGCCACATTCAAAGCCATCCTGGGCCACATGCAGCCCACGAGCCATGGGTTGGACACGCTTGTGATTAGGGATTAACATCTAAAATATATAAGAAATTCAAACAACTCACTAGCAAGAAAACAAATAACCCAATTTAAAAATGGGCAAAGTCCCTGAATAGGTATTTCTCAAAAGAGAACAGACAACGGGTATATGACAATATACTTGATATCACTAATCATCAGGGAAATGCAAATTAAAAATCACAATAAGCTCTCACCTCACACCTGTTAGAATGGCTATTTAAAAAACATAACAGATAAGTGCTGGTAAGGATGTGGAGAAAAGGGTACCCTCACACGCTCTTGGTGGGAGTGTAAATTACTACAACCATTATGGAAAACACTATAGAGGTTTCTCAAAAAATTAAAAACAGAACTACCCTTTGATTCAGCAATCCAAACACCAAGTATTTACCCAAAGAAAATCAGTATGTCAAAGAGAACTGCATTTCCATGCTCATTGCAGCATTATTCACAATAGTCAATTTATAAAATCAACCTTAAAGTTCATCACTGGATGAATGAATTTGTAAAATTGTGGTATATATAATGGAATACTACTCAGCCATAAAAAGGAAATCCCGTCATTTGCAAGAACATAAATGACCCTGGAGGACATTAAGTGAAATAAACCAGGAGCAGAAAGATAAATAGTCCAGATCACTCATATGTGGAATCTAAAAATGTTGACTTCCTAGAAGTGAAGAGTAAAATGGTACAGGGGTTAGGGTGGTTGGGCGCAGAGTGGAGGTTGCTGGGGGGATGTTAGTGAAAGGATGCAAAATTTCAGGTAGCTAGAAAATATGGTTCAAGAGATCTATTGATCAACACAGTGACTGCAGCTAACATTATATTGTATTCTTCAAAAGTGCTGAGTGTGGATGTAAAGTGTTCTCACCACAAAAATGGTAACTATGTGAGGTAATGAATATGTTAATTAGCTAGAGTTCCTCATTCCTCAATGTATATATACTTCAAAACAGTATGTTGTACATGATAAATACATACAATTTTATCTACCGATTTTTTTTAAAAAAACCTAAAGACTCTTAAATCCAATCACATTAGTCTCTTGCCATGAGAGAAACTACTGGCATCAAAATATTCTAATAGAGTAGAATTATGTTCAGACTTTTCCTATTGACTAATCTGATCTCAGAACCCTTCTAGACGCTAATACTTTCACACAAACTGAGAAGTGGTAAATAAAAGAGGAAGAAGAGTATATAGGACGGCACCACCACATCCACTCCAGGAACATTTAGTGGATATAATGTTCATGAACATTCACTACTAAACTATATTCTATCTACAAGACCACATGGCTAGACAAGCTCAGCCAAGGGCCCTCGCAGGACCTCTCTTCACATGTGAAAAGAAAAGGGTTCCAACAACCATAGACATCAGGCAGAACCTCAGGACCTCTTCTGTTGCTGGGCAATCAGTCTCCGAGTCTGTTAAAGTATATATAATTGGTATTTAAGGTAATTATGTAGAGATAGAACCCTGGAAAGTTCTTGAGTGAGTTTTCAGAGACTATATTGGAGTCACAAGAAGGGCTGAAGAAATGAGTCACTAAAGAATGACTGCTCTTTGGACTCCAAGTGTGCATCATCTTTGCATGACTATTAAGCCATGAACTGGAAACATCCTCCTGAGGAAGGCATCCATGAAACTCCCAAACAGAAACTAGGTGCTTGTTCAAGTTTAATTTAGACAAAGACAAGGTGCCCCCTGCCAGCTCTGGCAGGAGAAGCCAATTCTACACAGAGTGGGCTATCCCTCAAAGAAACTGGGGACACTAAATCAACGAGGGTGTGTCCAGGGGGTGTGGAGCTGGGCACCCTCTGCTTAGGGGTTTTCCTCACATCCTAAATAACATCTAGGAGAGGTAAACTTGATCAAACTCAGCTTCCAGAGGAAAGTAGACTTGAGTCATCTCTCACTAAAGTCAGACCCTCACTAAATCTCTCCCTAGAGTCATCTCTGACTGCTAGAGTCAGACCCTCACTAAATCCAACTGGTCCTTTCTTTGTGATGACCTCCCTTTATACACCTTCCACTTTAGAAGATATTGAGCACTTTCTCTATAATAAAATATAACAGCGAGTTGCTTAGTCTATGATACTTTCATAAATGCCCGACGTTTATGCCTGTGAAGTAGTACAATCATCTCTATTTTACAAACACAGAAACTGAGGCACAGAGGTTCTAAGGAACTTACTAGAAAGAGTTCAGTTACTAGATGATGGAGCTAGGGCTGAGTGCAGTCTGATTCCAAGACCTGCTCAGAGCTGTTATGTTACATGAAGCAAATGAAAATGAGCAAAATTCTGCCCCTGCCCACTAGGAGACCAGAGATTATTTGCTTGCTTACTTGTTTCTTGTTTGCAGGAATGGGGGTGGGTTGAAAACTATAGAAAGCTCAATAAATTATTTAAATACAGTGTGACATGTCTATAACAGATTTATGAATAGAGAATCTAACTCAATCTGGAATACAAAATGTGGGGTAAGAAATGGGCTGAGTGTTGCTGGAGAGGCTGAGGCATGGCAAGCTCTGTATAACGAGAACCTTGGGATTTGTACTGTAGCTTTAGGAGAATTGCCTTTTGGATGGCTCATTCTGGCTGCATATGCCAGAAAGGGGCAAGAACGGAGATAGAGGGATAATGTTGGCAATTATTTTATAATGCAGTCAGGGAAATTTAAGGAACAGATTGAGACAGACTTGACAGCAAAAGTGGAGAATTATTTTAAAAGGAGGAATGGTGGGGCTGGATAGTAAAAGAAGACTGTCAGGGTGAATGGGAATGGAACCGAAACACACAACGACATCAACTTCAGGCATGTTTAATTGTGTCGTGTGTAAAAGGGATGCCAAGAAAGCATGTAAAAGTATGAGAGTGACTCTCTAGGGAGAGATCTGAACAGAAGATAAATGTACAAAAATATTAGTACATGAATAAATTTGTTCTAATGCACCACACCCACCTTGAAAGAAAAAAAGATCAGATATATTCCTAGGGAACAAATAAGTATATTAGCAATGTAATTTAAAAGACTGACCTCCAAGTATGAGGAAAATAGAAACCAGACTTGACTTAGAACTTCTACTGGTGTCAGAAGCTATCATTGCTAATGATAAGTTAGGAGACAACTTCTTGAGTCTTGATTTTTCATCTCCTCTTCAAAGTGCCCTCTATCCTTCTTCACTTTGTTGCAAGCACTGCTTTGTCCTTTGACTCCTAATTTTCCAGTGGTGTTTCCTTGTTCCTCCTTTTGACTCTCTATTTTCTCTAGGAGTCACATGTACATACATAACAGACAAACAAACAAACAAAGAGGAAATCACCTCCCATCAATCAGTATTTACTCTGGGTAAGCTGTCGAGTGACTAACAATGACTATACACATCTTCAATCTTGATGTATCTATTTTTTATATCTATTAAGTCTGTGTTCCAAATGAGAGGAAATTACCTACATTCTGCATTTCATTATCATTTCACTACAGCATATGAGTTTTTATACACACACACATACACATACACACAAACATAAGGACAACTTATTATGACTTTATTTCTGCTAGTATAAAAGGTAAAAGACCTTTAAAAGCAACATAGATCCCTTACCTCAGCCAAATCTTCATAATCTTTACATTTTAAGTAAGTCCCCAACTTAAGCCAGATAGCTAGATGTTTAGTGGTGTGATTTGATAAGGGATGAGAGGCTGTGCAAAAAATAAATCTCCCCTCAATGTCTACCCATTCCAATTTATGCTAACTTGGTGTCAAGCCATAGAAGGTCACCATTAAAATGCAAATACATCATCTGGAATAATAATTCACGCTGCCATTACATTCTATTAGTATACTAGAATAAATTTATCATATTAACCTACAAGTCACTTGATATGACTTTAAGACAATACCACGGTATATTAAATTTGTGTGGTGGGATAGAAGAAAAAGACTAGTCCAGAATATGTGGAAGGCCTGGGATAAAAAGAAAGCTGGGGTCCCCTAGGGGGAAGGATGTCAAAAACAGAAGGAATAAACAAATTTGCCTGGAGCAATCTTGCCCAGATGATGAAAAAGCACTTTCACTTCTGAGTGTCTGGTTTTGAGATGATTTAAAACATGGTCATTATTTGCCTGAAATCCTGCAGGAAACTTTGAATTATATATGTACATATTGTACTAGTTATCTTAGAAATGTGATTGGGCTGCAATTATGTCAGTAGAGCTCTAACTACCAAAAGAAAATTGTATGGCATTCTCTATCATGCCTGGACAAATTTAGATGATTGAAAGCATAAACCAGGCCATATTTTATACTACATCTATGTAAAGAGAAGCAGGAAAAGTCTCAGCTCATGCATGCTGGATGCTAAAACAACTCTGAGACTGAATAGTAGAAGGAGCATTCTCCTCCGGGAAAATGGACACTGAAATACAGTAGCGATCCTGCCTCGGCTGCACAAAGTCAGGATCGTGATTCACTGACAGCACTGCTGAGCTCCACATGGTTTAAAAAATCCAGCCGGAAAGTCAGTTTTTCTGGAAATGGCAAATTACACTTAACTATTTTAGCTAAAGACACACTTCGTATAATTCTCAGACACAAATTATGGTGAACCGTAAACTTATATTGTGGTGTGTGCAACTAAAACAACAGTAAACACTACATCTTGTCTCTTTTAATACCATAAGTTTTTAGACTCAACAAAGACCTCTTAATTCCAGGACCTACTAACAGTGCTCTTCATTTTATGAGATATGCATGTCAAAGTACTTAGTAAGGTACCAGATATATGTATATTAGGTGCTTGATAAGCGTTTGCTAAATCTGAACCTAGGAAAACAAAATGATTCTAAAAATGTGTCTCTCAGTAAACTTTAATCACTAGTGTCCTCAAATAATGCAATACCAGATCACTTCTCTTCCCTCTGAAATCCCATTTGACTAGATGATACAAAAAGGACTCGACTACTGCCATGACAGATATGTGAGCTGTGGGAGCACTTCCTAACTGCATATATTTTATTTTATACCTGGGTTTCAAATAGTTTCCCCTCTCATTCTTCTTTGTCTGCCCCAAATATTTCTTTTATAGGGAAAGAAACTGCCTGGTTTCTCAGTTTTTACCACCAATACTGGCAGAGCTAGATTTTAGTCATTTTAATTCACTCGGAATTTCTTATAGGGTTGCCATACTTAGTGAATAAAAAATATAGGATGTCCAATGACATTTGAATCTCAGATAAATTAAATCTGAATTGCAGAATAATTTTGAGTATAAGTACGTCCCATGCAATATTTGAGACACACTTTTACCAAAAAAAGTTATTTGTTGTTTCTCTAAAATAAAATTTAACTAGACATTCTGCATTTTATCTGGCAACTCTAGTGACTTGATAAAATCATAGATTATGACTTTGAACTTATCACGCTACAGATAAGGTGCCTGAAGCATGAAGATAAAGAAACTGATGTAACTCAAACAGGCACTCAGTAACAGCCTTGACTACCACCCAGGTCTTGAAACCTGCAGTCAACAACTCTGCTACAATCTTGCCTCCCTGTAAAACCATCTGGTTAAATTTATCCAATTGCCATTGTTTAACTGAGTATATCTCATTACTGGCTCCCAAGGGTACAGGGCATTTTCGTTACAGCTGAATGGTGAGTTCTACTCTGCCCCACCAAACATGCACACACAATTATAGCAAGGTCCTTCTTTGTAGTAAATTTGGTAATCAGTTTACTATTATCTTCATTATACACATATGATGTTGAATTGTAGTTGTTGCTATACATACATTTCTTTCCAATAAGAGTACATACTCCTTGAGGTCAGGAGCTCAATTCATCTCTCACACAGGGTCCTGACTTACAGGGGCCTTTCACTAAATACTTAATAAAGCTCTAAAAACTATTCAACTGTTTAAATGACAGTATGGTATTCAAAAGGGAAGAGATCGGCCGGGCGCAGTGGCTCACACCTGTATTCCCAGCACTTTGGGAATCTGAGGCAGGTGGATCACGAGGTCAGGGATTCGAGAAACCCCGTCTCTACTAAAAATACAAAAATTTCCTGGGTGCGGTGGCGTGCACCTGTAGTCCCAGCTACTCGGGAGGCTGAGGCAGAAGAATCACTTGAACCCAGGAGGCAGAAGTTGCAGTGAGCTGAGATCCACTGCACTCCAGCCTGGGCTACAGAGTGAGAATCCATCTCAAAAAAATAAAAAATAAATTAAAAAAAAAGAAGAAGAAGAAAAGAAAAGAAAAAAAAAGGGAAGAGATCGCCTTCAGTACACCCAACATAAAGATGGGATGTCCAGAATAAAGATCTCCCCTTGAGGTCTACATATTTGGAATATAGAAACATACCCTTACACACAGTAATCTTTTATGACATTATCAAAATAAATATACTCATACAGATTAGCTTTGGTGCTAATCTGATACTAGGAATAATTACTTCTTCAACAAATGATAACCAATGTTATTTGAGCAGGTATTATATTCTCTCACAATCTTATTTAATCCTTATAAACTACTACTTTGCATGCTCATTTTAAAAATAGGTAAACTGAAGGTTATCAAGGTTAGTAATGCACCCAACATCCCCACAGACCACAGCAGAATCTGGACTTGAATCCAGGTGTCTCCAATTCCAAGTCCATGTGTTGAACTACTACTCTGTGGCAGTCCCACTGGTGGTCTCACATCCCAATGTGATGTGAGTTCCTGGAATGGTGGGGGGCTGTCTCAATATCAGCTACTCCTTAGATGAGAGGCACTTAAATTATAGTGATTATTTTCATAGGTAACAGGATCACTTCCTGGTGTACATAAATGTTTTATTTATGTTACTTTTTATGAAATTCTCATTCAGGAGGTGTGTTCATGCATTTGCTTCATCCTACATCTCTTTCTGGTTGGGAGACAAAATACAGATCACATTTTTATTTACTATAATTACAAAAAAATTCAATTTAAAATTTAAAAATGGAAGAAAGTAGAAATAAATTATTAAACTGAACTACTGACTATAGGGAGATACTTCCTGGTGCACAGTTTGCATTTAAGTGTAAATTAGCTTTACTCAAGTCAGTAAGAAAAACTCAAACTTATAATCAAGTGAATTTTAAAATATGCATAATAAAAATAAACTATTTAGATTTTTCAAGTTCCATTTTAATATGGCTATCAAATTTCTTTATAAATCACCTAATCCATGAACCGTTATTCTCCTGTTGATGTATATTTTTACTACTGAAAATCACAGTTCATGTTATATGTATTTAAAATCGCCTTCTAAAACTTGTTTAGAGAGAGAGACAAAATATGACAAAGTTCAGTGGACTTTGTTAGTTTTAAGTATTCCAGGACTTACTTTCATATTAGCTTTTGAACGTTAGCATACATCAAAATCACCTGGGATGCTTATTAATACATCCACCTCCAGATATTCTGCTTTTGGTAAATCTGCGGCAGAGTCCTTGCATCTCCATTAAAAAAAAATCATCCTATAATTCTACTTCCACACTTCTACCTTCTTGAGATAATGACTGCTTTTTGTTGTTGTTTAGTTTTTCGTTTCATTTTTTTGAGACACAGTCTCCCTCTGCCCCCCAGGCTAGAGTGCCATGGTATGAGCTCAGCTCACTACAACCTCTGCCTCCCAGGCTCAAGTGATTCTCCTGCCTCAGCCTCACAAGTAGCTAAGACTACAGGCGCATGCCATCACACTTGGCTAATTTTTGTATTCTTAGTAGAGACAGGGTTTCACCATGTTGGCCAGGCTGGTCTCAAACTCCTGGTCTCAAATGATCTGCCCGCCTCAGCCTCCCAGAGTGCTGGGATTACCACCATGCCCACCTGCCTCTCGTTTTTAATTACAGAAGTAACTCTGACACAAGTGGAGCTAAAATTTCACTTGAAGAAACCTTGATTTTTGTCCTCCACTATGACATTTCCCACAAAAAATATAAAATGAAATGAAGATGAATGCAGTGGTTCTCAACCCTGGCAGCACATCAGAATCACTAGGTCCAGAACCAGGCCAAGTTCACTAGGTGATTCTCATCAACAGTCAAGATTGAGAAGCGCTGGCTCAAGCAATACAAGGCATGACTAGAGAGTACTGCCACACTTTTCTTTATGTTGCTTGTAGAATACATCATAATTAAAAAGTAGAACTTGCATTTAGAAGTAGCACCACCAACAAAAACACTTCTGTGAAATCTCTTCTTGCATTCCTTGGCGACTTGTGGCAGGAATAGGGGACTCTCAGGGTAACCATCCACATAGAAGAAGGTCTGCTCTCCCCTCATATCCAAAAAGACTGTGAAAGTTAGGGATGCTCTTACAGCGCAGCGTTTGCCACCCTCTGCACTACCTCATCTTTTGATCTAACAATTTTTCTGTGGGTACGGCAATTGCCACAGCCAGCTTGGAGAACCTGGCCCGCTGATTCCTGAAATATTGGCCCCTTGAGTGCCTTAGAAACCATAAAAGACTCTATGTCCCCACCCAAATCTCATCTTGAAATGTAATCTCCATAATCCCCATGTGTCGAAGGTGGGACCTGGTGAGAGGTGATTAGATCATGGGGGTGGTTTCCCCAACACTGTTCTCATGAGAGTGAGTTCTCATGAGACCTGATGATTTTATAAGTGTTTGACAGGTCTTCCTTGACACACTCACACTCTCTCCTGCTGCCTTGTGCAGATGGTATCTGCTTCTCCTTCTGCCATAATTGTAAGTTTCCTGAGGCCTTCCCAGCCATGTGGAACTGTGAGTCAAGTAAGCCTCTTTCCTTTATAAATTACCCAGTCTTAGGTATTTCTTTATAGCAATATAAAAATGGACTAATACAATGATTTTCTACTAAAATGTAGAGAACAAAGAAGTAGTACCTTCATTCACTTCTACACAAAGCATCAAAGCTGCCCCACTATGATCAGAAATGTCAAAGGCATATCCAGAGCAAACGTATTTAGAAAATTAAAGAAGTTGACTCTCAAAGGTTTGCCAAGGAGACAAGCCTTTACAAGTATCAGCTCAAGGTTCCATTTAACTTGCAAATTGAGCTAAACAGGGTGACCCTGGTTTTGTTTGTTTGTTTATCTCAGTGTGCAAAATATTTTTTTCCTGACTATGATACATGATGTATATCTTTAACCATGACTGTAATAGGGCAAATACTTTGTGTGTTTCTTCTCAAACCTATGTGTGCCAATTATATTTGTTATTGTAATTTTGCAATTTAATTATATTGCATAAGATGCACTCTGAGTGTGAAAAGGGGTTGTTGTCGTTTCAAAACTAATCCTAGGGCTTTCGAAAAGATCTTTGATAAACGCAAATTAAAATACTTTGTGTAAACAAATGCCAGTGTAACTTCCAAGTGGATCAAGGATTCAAATGTAAAAAATAAAAGCATGAAAGTACTCGAGAAAAACACTGTGGATAATTGCTTTATAATTTTCAAGTGCTTTACTATGAATCAAAATCCTAAAAACAAATAAGAAAGGGTTGATAAATTCAACTAAATAAATGTCAAAAACATGCATAACATGAAATACCATAAGCAAAAATAAAAGGCAAGCAACAGACTACAAAAATACTAGATTACATATAAAGGGCTAATCTGAACATGTTAAAAGTTCATAAAAATCCATAATAGAAAAATCAACAAATCATAGAAAAGAGACTGGGAAATAACAGAAATTCAATAGAAAAGGAATAACTGACTTTAAAACATATAAACGCTATATCAACTCGACTAATAATAACAACAATAACAATAGCCTAAATGTATTATGTGCCAGGCACTAGTCTAGCTCTTTACACCTACTAACACATATAATTCTTAAAGCAGCCCTATGAGGTGGTTATTCTTTTTCTCTGCAGTATATACACCAGGATATTAGAGACACCAAAAGTTAAGACATTTGCCCAAGGTCACAGAGCTGGTAACTGGTAGAGCCTAAATTTAACCCTGAGTGGTGGGTTCCAGAGGCTGTGCTCTTAACCACTATGAATACTTCCTTTTTCTAATGGGAAAAATCGCATTAAAACCACACTGAGATATAATTTTTTACCACTCATACTGACAACATTTTAAAAATTTTCTAACAAACTGTCTTGGCAAAGCTGTGGAGAACACAGGCACTCTAATGCTTTGCTGGTGACATGTAAACACAACACCTACAGGGGACAATCCAGCAATCTCATTCCTAGGAATTTATCCCACCCATATAATTGTACACATGCAAGATTATATATTTCTGAGGTTATTATTCTTATAGCACTGTCTGCAATAGCAAAAGTTTGGAGAAGTTTTACTTGTCCATCATAATGTCACAGCCATTCAATAAAATACTACACAACCATAAAAAGAAGAAAGCAGTCTTCAGTCCACTAATATGGAATGATCTCCAACATACAGCAAACGCAAAAGGAAGAGGCAAACCAGTGTCTATTGTGTGCTATCTTTTGTGTCGAGAAAAGGAATAAGAACATGCATTTGTTGGACATTCTAGGGAGTAAGAAAAGAGGATTCTGAATTCCAAACCCAGGTCCATTCTCAAAGGAAAATCCTTGGCCTAACCTCTAAACATTGACAAATAAGTATAACCTATGCCTTTTAAGTTAAAAATAAAATGATGAACTATGAATTCATTATCTTCTTATGAGTTGCCAGTCTAGCCAACTTTGTCCGTTAATCTAATCATGGCTTGGTGGGGTTTAAAAGTGATGCTCTAGGAAAAGTGCCCTCTGCTTAAGGGACCCTCTACATAACAGTGCCACTCACTACCCAAGTGAGGTGACTGCCTCCTCTGCCCTTGTGCTTCTGCACTTTCTCCTTTGTTTGAGTTTCCATTTCTCTGCATTATTCCAAAAAATTTTCTATCCATGCTCTTCCTGAGGTCTTCAGTCATACTGTGTAAGTATGCAGAACTCACCAGAACACACTAGTATGTTTTGGGGGGGTTTTGTTGCTGTTGTTGTTTTTGAGACAATCTTCTTCTGTCACCCAGGCTGGAGTGCAATGGCATGATCTCAGCTCACTGCAACCTCTGCCTCCCAGGTTCAAAAGATCCTCCCACTTCAGCCCCCCAAGTAGATGGGATTACAGGCATACAACACCAAGCCCAGCTACAAACTAGTGCTTTGAAAGGACACTGTGTAGGGTTGCTATAGTCTGAATGTTTATGTCCCCACAAAAGTCCTGTTGAAAACTAATCACCAATATGAGTATTAGGTGTTGCCTTTGGGAAGTGATTCTGTCATGAGGGTGGAGCCCTCTTGAATGGGATTAGTGCCCTTATAAAAGGGGCCCAGGGTTGCTCATTGTTACTTCTACCTTGTGAATACACAGTTTGAAGGCACCATCCATGAACAAAAAAATGAGCTCTCATTAGACACAGAATCTGCCGGCACCTTGTTCTCAGACTTCCCAACCTCCAGAACTGTGAGAAATAAATTTCCATTTTTAAAGCCGCCTCGTTTATGGTATTTTGTTATAGCATCCTAAACTTCCTAAGACAAGGGTCATCCAGAGGAAAGAGATTTTGTTACGTTTATTCTACTGTACTAAATAACGAGGCCAAAATATGTTACTATTCTGTATTTTTTTATCATAAAAATATATTTTGGTTTGAGCCAGGTGTGGTGGCTCACACCTATAATCCTAGCACTTTGGGAGGCCAAGGCGAGCAGATTGCTTGAGCCCAGAAGTTTGAGACCAGCCTGGGCAGCACAGAGAAACCCCATCTTTACAAAAAATACCAAAATTAGCCAGGGGTGGTGGTCCCGCTGTGGTCCCAGCTACTGCTGGAGGTGGAGGGTAGAGGCGAGAGGATCCCTTGAGCCCAAGAGGTTGATGCTGCAATAAGCCAAGATCATGACACTGCACTGCAGTCTGGGCAACAAAGCGAGACCCAGTCTCAAAAAAAAAAAAAATTATTTTGTTTTGCTTCTTAAGGCAAGCAAATATATTATTTTTCTGGAAGTATCCTAAATCATACAACTTCATGAATATTTTATTTTTTAAAAACCAACCTTATTGCTTTACATAAGGTCAACATTTTATAATTCATGCAATAAATTATTTATTTTAGGAACTACTTTCACAGAAAAGTAAGTAGACAGTTGGCTCCTTAATAAAGCTACTTTAGAAAGCATACTTAAGTAGGAAGTAAGCTATCCCTAAAATATCTTAATTACCTGTCTAGAAGGGAATCTGGGATCTTTTAAACAAAGAAAAATGTATTCTTTGGCACCAGATTATATATGCTCCTTACTGAGCTAACTTCAATGCATTTTGACTTCCAGTACCTTAAACTGTAAAGTACAAACCATTTCTCAGCCAATGTAAGTCAATAAAATATAAAAAGAAAATATTTTTACATGCTTCAATAAGGATATGTCTACAAATTGCTCACAAATATAAAGAATGCCATTTTTTATTTTAATAATATATTTAGAAAAGCTTTAAATGATAGGCATTTTTATTATGGACTTGAATCTACTCCACTGGAGAACACATTGTCCTGTCTCTAAAAAATATTCATTTCCTGCATTAAAAAGCCAGTACTTTAAATAGTGCATAGTAGAAAGTTCTGTGCACAAATAGAATGCCATGGGAATTCAGAAGCAAAAGTTAGTGCTTCTGGCTGAAGGAATCATAGATGGTAATGGTATTTTTAGATTATTGTTCTGTAATAATATACTATCCTACCCTCACACTATATATTATTTATTATTTTAATGTATAATAAAATATAGTAGTATTTTTTTAAAGTTGGGCTTGATCATGTGACTGACTTCATCCAATGAAATTTTAGCAAGCTTGACACTAGTAGAGGGTTTAAATGTGCTCACTTTTATACTTTATCATGTATTCATTGGACTCAAAATGATGAGAGACTCATGGGTCAAATCTGAAACAAAGCAAATCCCGAAGCAAGTCCAGTCCACCATGATTGAAAACACAGCTGACCAGCTGAGCCTAGTACTAGAGCAGCCAAACCATAGTCAACCTGCGGATGCTTGAGCATGAGATGTTGTGGTAAGTCTCTGAGATTTTGAGTTTTTTATGCAGCACTGTATTAGTCCGTTCTCATGCTGCTATGAAAAAATACCCAAGACTGGGTAATTTATAAAGAAAAAGGGGCTTAATTGACTCACAGTTCTGCATGGCTGGGGAGGCCTGAGGAAACTTACAATCATGGCAGAAGGCACCTCTCCACAGGGTGGCAGGAGAGAGAATGGGTGCCGAGTGAAGGAGAAAGCCCCTTATAAAACCAACAGATCTGGTGAGAATTCACTCACTATTATGAGACAGCATGAGGGAAACCACTCCTATGGTTCAATTATCTCCACCTGGTCCTGCCCTGGACACGTAGGGGTTATTACAGTTCAAGGTAAGATTGGGTGGGGACACAGAGCCAAACCATATCAAGCACTATTATGGCAAAAACTGACTGATGATGGATTTTGAATTTCACATAAAGGATGGATAAAATTTAAATATGTGGAAAGGAAAGATAGGGCTTACAAGGCTGAAGACTCATGTGAGTAAAGACATCTTCCAATCCATCACTCAGCTAGATATTTCTTTCTTTGCAATATTTATTTTTTGTTTGTTTTTAATTTTGCCAGGGAGGGAGTCTTTTCTCCTTCATATCCTCTCTGAGGTCTTCACAATATTTCTTGTGTCAATCCATTTCTTTCCATTCTAACTGCTCTGACCCCAGTTGAATTCATCTTCATATCACACCTATTATTTTAAGAGTCTCCTAAAGAGCCTTCCTCACTTTAACTGCCCTATACATACTTTAAACTGCCCTATACATAAAGGCAAAATAAATGGTGCTAAAAAAAAAAGTAAGATCACGTGAAGTCATTGAGAAACCTCCAACACATCTGTGTGCAGACTGAACTGACCAATTTGTCAATCCATTCCTTCATTTTGGTCTGTATTTTCTGAGTACCTGTTACATTTCAGCATTGTTACCAGATGTGGGTAATGAAAAACCAAAATTACCCATGGTCCCTGATCCAAAGGACGCTAAAAGCTCATGGAAGAGATGAGCAAGGAAATCAGCTGTTACTCGGCAATGAGACAAGACTATCATAGAAATGTGCAGAAAGCTGGCAAACTTTTGGGGCTGGGGACAAAACATCTTCTCAAAAGAAATGATGCTTAATTTGAGATTTTTTGTTTAGTTTTGTGTTGGAGTAGAAACTAACTCCAGGAAGACGACTGACAGGGGTCAGGTAAGACTAGCAGGGCATTCCAGGCAGGTAAACAGCATGGATGAGTATAGTGATAGTGCCACAACACAAAGATAACATAGTTAGAATCAAAGGGTGCACGTGGAGAAGAGAGGTGCCTGCATATCCACGAAGCTGTTAGACATCCTGTAAGCTCCACGCCCTATGCTATTGCTTACAACATGTGGTCACTGTTGTTGATGTTGTCATTTAATAAATAAAGCCTCGAGATTGAATACAAATTTGGAGAATGTATGCAATTAATACAGTAATCTTAAAGGTCATCTTCACACTAACACAAGGAGCAAAGCAGGAAGGTGAGAAAAAACAGCAAACTAGGAACCAAAGGCAGGCTTCCACTTGTCCCAGACTAGGTTCATTAGCCTGATGACCTTGACAAAGACGCTTGGAACCAGTCCCCTCAATAGTAAAAAGCAGGCCATATTTCCTGGCTATTCATATTTTGTTGTCATGATCAAATGATATGCATAAAAGTACTTCCCAATTTGAAAAGTGCTACACAAATTCTAAGCATTCCTACCAAATGTAAAAGATTGTGCATTTTGTAAAATGCCAGCTCCAATTTATCAGAAGTAATCACTAGCTTCTCCATAATTTTTCAGACTGGCTTCATGAATGAATGATAATATCTTCTAAGCTAATTGGAGTTCAGAGCTGAATTTCAGAAACATGACCAATAGACCAGAGCTCCATATGTCACGGAGCCATTATGCAAGAAAGTGGAGAACAGTTCAGAAAAAAAGTTTTTTAAAAAAAGGTTTAAATAAAATTCAAGACCACATGATCTCTTAAAAGAAAAAAAAGCTCAGATGAGACAATAAAACAATAAAGGGTGATAAAAAGTGAGCAAACAGAGCTCTAGAAAGAAACAGGAAAAAAAACCTAAGACTTACAAAATAAAAGCTACAATAGAAGTAACAATAAATAGAATAAATATGAATGAAATGGTCAGGGACACCAAACAAGCTGGAGAAAATAATTCAAAACAAATGGAAAAAAATTGAAAATGAATTGTATAAAAGATATATGAAGGACAGATTTTTTAAAAAAATATCTAACATAAGCATAATGAGCATCTAGAAGGAATTAATCAAGTAAATGAAACAGATCAAAATTTTAAAATGTAATGAAACAAAAGCTTTCCTGAATTTATGCTTAAACTTTCCAATCAAAAAAGAACACTAATTTCATATAAAATTAATAAAGTTTTCTTAGTAAATAAATGCTTTAAAAGGAAACACCATACCCCACAAAAAGAAAAATAGTGATAGAGAAAACTCTCAAACATATGTTGCTACTAAGCCTCAAGAACAAAGAAAGATCATGGGATATTCAAGGAGAAAAAAATCTAACCCTACACAAGGTGGAAAGATGAAGTTGATCTCATTGTTCTCCACAGTAGCATGCAATAACAGAAGGTATTAGTGTAATCTCTAAAATCAAAGGTAAAAAAGTGAGACTCAATGATCTTATATTCCTCCAAGTTGCCTTTTAAGTATGAATGTAATAAATACTCTCAAACTTGCACAAAATCAATGAGCATACAGCTCTTCTTGAAAAATTACTCCACTAAAAATTTTAAAACAAACAAAAGAATGGTGACAAAATCTAAATTCACTGAAATAGTACAGTATTTCATATACTTAAGATAAAACTATTAGAATTTTCTTAACAATATTATAAATCCTAACAATGTCAAAAGATTATAACTTAAAAAACAACTAAGATGGGAAAGAGCTGAGAAGTGGACTAATTTCTTCAGCTTTTATATCAAAAAGTCAATGGTCTGTCTAAAATTGATAGTTAAAAAATAGTCTGGGCCGGGTGCAGTGGTTCACATCTGTAATCCCACCACTTTGGAAGGCCAAGGAAGGTGGATCACCTGAGGTCAGGAGTTTGAGACCAGCCTGGCCAACATGGCGAAACCCCGTCTCTACTAAAAATGCAAAAATTAGCCGGGCGTGGTGACAAGCACCTATAATCCCAGCTACTTGGGAGGCTAAGGCAGGAGAATCGCTTGAACCTGGAAGGTGGTGGTTGCAGTGAGCCGAAATCATGCCACTGCACTCCAGCCTGGGTGACAGAAGAAGACTCCATCTCAAAAAAAAAAAAAAAAAAAAAAAAAAAAGTAGTCTGTCTGAAATTGTACTTAAACTAATTTTTTTAATTTTTAATTTTTGTGGGTATATAGTAGATGTATATATTTATTGGGTAAATGAGATGTTTTGATACGGCATACCAAGTGCAATAGTCACATCAGGGTAAATGGGGTAACCATCCCCCCAAGCATTTATCCTTTGATTCATAAAGCATTCAATTATACTCTTCTAGTTATTTTAAAATATAAAATTAGGTTATCATTGACTATAGTCACCCTATTGTGCTATCAAATAGTAGATCTTATTCATTCTTTCTAAATGTTTTTTGTACCCCTTAACCCTCCCACCTCCTCTCCAGCTCCTCACTATGCTTCCCAGACTTCTACTCTATGATGTCCTTGAGTTCAATTAATTTGATTTTTAGATCCCACAAATACATGAGAACATGTGATGTTTTTCTTTCTCTGCCTGGCTTTTTTCACTTAACATAATGATCTCCAGTTCCATCCATGGAACTGGAGGCATAAAAAGGAATGTGAGATCCTGTCATTTGCAACATGACAGGATCTCACATTCCTTTTTATGGCTGAATAGTACTCCACTGTGTATATGTACCACATTTTCTTTATCCATTTATCTGCTGATGTACTCTTAGGTTGCTTCCAAATCCTGGCTATTATGAACAGGGCTGTAACAAACATGAGACTGCAGATATCTCTTCAATATGCTGATTTCATTTCTTTTATGTATATACACAGCACTGGAAATGCTGGATCATATGGTAGCTCTATTTTTAGTTAAAAAATAACTTACTTTGTAGTTTTGTATTTATCTTTTGCTCTTGAGATTGTCTTTTATAAGTTGATATAACTTGTAAAAATAACAGTTTCCTGTAGTTCAGGAATTCTTTACCTCACTTCAGTTTTTTTCTTTTAAAGTCAAATAGAATGAAATATTTTTAATTAAAATATTCATGGTATGATCTAACTTTTATAAAATCATTTTTCATCTGTACATATGCATCAAAAAAAGTCTGGAATGATATACATCTGATACTATGTATTAGTCTGTTTTCACACTGCTGATAAAGACATGCTCGAGACTGGGAAGAAAAAGAGGTTGAATTGAATTTACAGTTCCACATGGCTGGGGAGGCCATAGAATCATGGCGAGATGTGAAAGGCACTTTTTATATGGGAGTGGCAAGAGAAAATGAGGATGAAGCAAAAGCAGAAACCCCAATAAACCCACCGGATCTCGTGAGACCTATTCACTATCACAAGAATAGCACAGGAAAGACCGGCCCCCATGATTCAGTTACCTCCCCCTGGGTCTCTCCCACAACACGTGGGAATTCTGGGAGATACAATTCGAGTTGAGATTTGGGTGGGTACACAGCCAAACCATATCAACTATCAATAGTTATTTCCAATTAGTAGAATTTGAGGTAGTTTTCCTTTGCTTTAGTTTTTATTTATTGTATTAAAGTTTTATTTTCAATGTACAATTTTTATAGCAATATCTAAGTCTTTTAAGAAAACTAAAAAATATTAGTAAAGAAGACAAAAAGTAGAGCAAAAATTATATTAAGATCTGGAATAAGACAAAGCACTAAAGCTATCTCCCATCTTTCTTCCTGGTGGCAAGGTTGAAAAGGTAAGACAATGATTTACACATTTTTAGCGTATGGTAAAAGAAAGCAGAACAACATCTTGGAAGAAAGAGACAGTGTTAGTTGAGTAGCTACCATATGTCAAGCACTGTGTCATGTATTTCTTACAATCCCATGAAATTCTGTTAGCTCATTTTTCAGATGAGGAAGGCCAACTAAGTAACTTCATGTGCACTCCCACAGCTGGTCAGTGGCAAAGCCCAAATAGGAATCCAAGTCACATGATCTCAAAATTATGCTCTAGTTTCTCCAGTGCTCTGCCTCCCAGTTTCTGGACCCCAACTCTAAGAGAAACTAATCTCATTTATTATTGTATAATAAAGTGTTCAGTTATTGCTGTGTAAAAGCATTCAGTTAGCCACAAGCTCAAAATCAAGTTGAATCTCAATATCAAAAAAACAAGCCAATTAATTATGTGGTAGCACATTGTTACTACTGATACAGTTCATTCTATGGTATTGCCATGATGGATTAGTGCCAAGTCTAGTATTGTTCAAATAAATGATGGGAAACATAGAAAACGATGTAAAACATTTCTTAACCCGTCTTTTTTTACACTAATTTGCATTCCTCTTACTTTGAAGATTCTTATGCAATGGGAGCAACTGTTGTAAAGAAAATAAGAATGAAAAGCAAACAAAAACTTTTCAACAATAGTCCATTGAACATTACAGCCCCTATCAAAACTATAACTGTATATTCTAAATAATCCCAACAAGACCTTTTGCAATTCGAACTTTCTTTGAAATTCTTATTTATTTTCTATCACTTGACAAGTAATGATGAATATGACAAAGTATGTCCCTACTTTGATATATTACATAAAATATAAAACCTACACAAATATGTACTTTTCAAAAGGGCGTGATTAATAAACTAAGTATATCCCACTTTGAATAATAGGGATCAACAGATATGTAAACATAATCCCAATTTGCTGTAATAATTACCCTCTCTATAGATCAAGTTGGCCTTTGACAGTTACACATGGAAGAGTGTAATGAATACAAATAACCTGTAGTCACAAAGACAGTTTTTTGGTGCCTCTCCCAATACGTACAATTTGTCTTTTCTCATGTACTCTGTTTATTCTTTCATTCATTTATTCATTCATTCAAGCAATTTTCATTGAACAGCCACTGAGTTCCAGGCAATGTGATAGGCTAGTGATTAAGAAACAGGATAGGGTGTTCCTCTGAGAATTCACAAGTCATTGGATGAAAAATGTGTAAATGGCTAGTTGTAAATCAACTTACTAAGGGCCACAGTAGAGCTCTTGAAGGATGGAAGGTGAGAGAGGACAACTAGTTGGAGTTACCAGGATGAATTCATATGGTTGGCCTTTGACTTCTATATAGGAGGTGGCTTTTGCCAGGCAGAGAAGTCACACAGTGTATGTGCAGCCAATGAGGAGAATATGGCTTTTAGAACTCTGAGAGATAGCTCAAGATGATCCTCAGCCAGTAACACATAAATGATTATTTATAGTATGCAAATTTGTATTTGCATACTATGGCCAAAAATACAGTCTTATTCGTGTGTCGGCCATTGCCTACAGTGTTGTGCTCTCTGAAGAGAAGGTTGCATATGAGACAGAGCCACCTTAGAGGTAGGTTAGGATTCGGGGAGGAAGACTGGGCTTTCCTACACTCCTGCGTAGACAACTTCTCTAAAAATCTCCCCTCAGTCCTTAGTCTCTCCCTAGCTATGGCCAACCCTTCCCTACTCAGTCAAACTTCTAGAAAGGGTTGCTAAATTCCAATTCTGTATGTCCAGCACCTCATTTCTCCCTTACTTATCAATACAAGTAATCTGGATTCCACCCTTCACTATCAAACTCAAACTCAAACTACTCGTGTTCTATCCACTGCACAACTTTCAGTGCTTAATTAACTTAATTCCACAAAGAAACCTGGAACTGTCCTGCTCCCTCTGGTTCATCTACTTCTCCAGCTGCTCTTCAGTCCTCATAGTTGGGACCTCCTCCTCTCACTGGTTCTAATATCCCCATAAATCTTTTTTTGTTTGGTCTTTTTCACCTTCAATACCCCTTCTTAGGTCACCTCACATATTGGCTTCAATATTACCTGTTTGCTGATGATCTCAGATCTATACTTTCACGCCAGGCCACTCCAGAAACCCATATCCAAATTTTCAACTCTCTACAAACTTTCTACAAACATCTTGAGTTACGCCAAAAGCCCTTAGATTCAAATGCCCAAAACTAAACTTAAGATCCTATGTCTTTTGCAGTTAAGCATATTATGATGAATTCTCCTTCTCCATGAAAATCTTTTAAAATATTTTGAAAAACGCATCCTGCCCTCACTAAGCCTATTACCAAGCAACTACATCATACAACTTATCCAGATGTCAAATGTATAGTAATTTCAAACCAAGAGAAATGACAAATCTATGAATACTGAAAAAATAGTTATCATAAAGTTCATTAACACAGTTTCAAAGAAAAGATCAGCTACCTTTTACCCAGGGTTTCTCATTATTATATATAAAGGTAATACATTTGCATCACAATGACTTTAACCAAAGAACTAATATTACTTTTTAAAGATAAAAGATGATCAAGTCCCATTGAGTATGTTGTTCAGAAGATAGAGAAAAATGCAATATATACCTCTCTCCAAAATGAAATTATCAATATGCATTTATTAATTATAAGTAGGGAATTTCATATTTTAACTACTTAAATTCCTGATTTAACATATACAATCCCTGATTCTTAATGAAAAATACACAGGATAAAGCACAAAATGCTAACTACTGTCTAAACTAGCAGTTTCCCAATTTTTTTAATCATAAATTCTTCAACAGTAAAAATTTCAGCACACACATATTTATACATTATATGCAAATTGTGCTTTACTAACATATTACATATACTAAAAATCTACAAAAATATATTTTTTCAAAAGGATAGAATTAAAAATTGGAAACTTTAATTTCTTCCCATAGCTCAATGCATTGTACAACCATAGGGGATATCCTACTTTATAAAATTTATCAGTATAAGCAACCATTATCTCTTAATCGTCAACCAATATTTTCAACTACAAACATTTCTTAAATCTTTACTACATATTTACTTGGAGTCTCAGTTCTTCTTGCCAAAGGTATCTTGACTCCCCTTCCCTCCAAAAGTGATCAATATTGGTGGCCCAAGTAAACCATCACTTAAACCTCTCATTTTCCTTCTTTTCCAACGTCTATTTCTCACAACTTATTAGACAGCTGACATTTTAAAAATCAGAATCTCAGTGTGCTAAAACAAAAACCTGAAGACGATATAAAGGTGAAGGGACGATGCTATTTTCTCTCTGTCATGTCTAGGAATAGTGTGACCATTACCTCCCATAAAAGCACTCGGCCTTCAGATGTTTTTCTTATATCTACCATGCACTTCGCCTTCGCAAAGGCAGCTGATCAAACAAAAACTGGCATAAAAATTAAAGATGAGACTTAGAGAAATAAAGTTTGACAACTTCAGCAATGAGAGTGTAGAGTATGAATCAACCCAATGCAAAAACATGCAAACATCTGAAAACAAATCAAAAGAAATAAAATTATAATTTCTTTTTGTTCAAATTAATTCAGTACATACTTCAACAATTAAAAGAATGAACAATGGCCAGGAACAGGATTGACATGTTTGTGGCCTTGTTAGTACATATATTACTTCATAATTTTATAAAATTATAAAATAACCTAAGTTCATAAAATCAGCTAGCATCTACTAATATCCAGAACTTTTAAATTACAAATATTATTGAACACTTTTTGCCTAAATAATGCTTTAATAGTACATATTTGCACTACAAGTCACATGAAATGTGTAAAAAGAAGCATTTGCCATTTATATCTTAATGTACTGTACAGTTTGGTTACCAATTTCTACTGCCAATTTATTTTCTTCACTAAAAACACGAAGTATTTTTTCCTCTATGACAATGAATATCAACATAGAATGTAAGGAAGGAATCTCTTGGAAATGGGTTTGATCTCTTCTGAGTTGGAAGACAAAAAACGTTTGTTACACCTGGACAGTGCTTCTGCTCATGTGACAGTTTACTTTAAAGATCTCATGGACTTAAAATTTATTCATTTTTAACAGACAAATATGAAATATCTACACTATTTCTAGTAAACTAATTTACTATAGTAAGCTACTTTAAATTATAACCTCCTGTTCATTTAATAAAATTAAGATTAAAATATAGCAACTTTTTAGATGGCAATAAATCAAAGGAATTCATGTAATCTTTTTTAAAATACTAAGAAAATAATTCAGGTATAAGTCATGAAAATACAGATGTGTTGACTAAAACCTATCCCCTCTAAGTTTTTTTAAGGGTATAATACTTGTGATTTTGCCAGCAATCTAGGTGTAGTAAATGAGCCTCTGCTATAGACATTGGAACTTTATGCGCAGTCTGGTTGCCTTCCTGATTACTAAGTCTCTCTAAATTAGAGCAAGCAATTTCTCTTTGTTTTACCTAATATTTGAAAATGGCAAAAAAAAAAAAAAAAAAAAAAATCCCCTGGGTCACTGAAAATTATCCTTTCATTCCAGCCGCCTGTTTCAAGTCAGTCAAAACATTCCAGACTTCAAAAGGAGGCTCTGCCTTCTTAGGCCATTTTGGTGTCCCTCTATGGTTGGCCTAGGAGGGATCGGTTATTTGGATAAATTAATTTCTGGAGCCTGCTGGCCTTCTAGAAGACCTCAGTGTCTGACTGCAAATTAGTTCTACTGAACATGAAGAAATCCCTGGACAGGCTAGAAGAAATAAATGGTGATAAAATCTAATACTACAATGTTTGTAATGTGATTTTATTCTGCTGTGTGGCTTGTAAGCACAGTTAATGTTGAATTAAATATTTTAAATTTTTAATAAAGGGCATGAAAGCAGAAAATCAGATCAGTATCCAAGTCATAGCAGAAAAGGCTAAAAGCCAACTTTAAAATAAAACTTCCAGCAGGAACCTTTTATGAGAACAAACAATAATGTCCCAGTTTTTTCCACAATCAACTATGTATTTACATTACAGATACAAACCCCCTCATTGGCCACCCCCTCCGCTGAGGCAGGAAGTCATGCAGTTGAATTATGCTTTAGCTGGGCCTGTGAAGAAACTGCTAGGCAGTCCCTGAGCACTGCGCTGTACAAGTGCCTTAGGAGAGCTTATCCTTAAGGAAGAGAAGTCGAGAGCCAAAACTAACAAACAGGGCCCCTCAAGCGGAACAATGGCCCAGAAAACTCAGCAAAAAAGAAAATAAACTTCATTGGCAGTTTGTTTTTGACTGTTAAGAGCTTAACTACAACTCTATCAAGATTTTAAGAAGGTAAGAAATTTCACACATACTGCATTCTCACAGCTGCTTGAGAGTTTATAGTGCAAATGTATCATCTTGTCTTCCCACGTCTAATCCACTTTAGGAGATACTTGTATCTTTTCTTTCCAAAGTAAACAGAATCACACCTCTGAGAAAGAGATGAAGAACACTTCCTCTCCCCACCTTCACACCCCCAGGGCCAGAGTTCAGCTTGAGTGAGCTGATCTAGCTCCTCATCAACTTGTGCTAAGGCTATCGAAGCATTTAAAACAGTTGAGATATGAAGATCGGAAATAAAGACTAACGCTGTGACTTTTTTTTTACATTCAAAAATACGTACACGTAAAATAACCTAAAATACAGTATTCTCAAAAATTAAAGAAAGTTAACACATGTCATTTTAAAACTTACATAAGGAATTGCAATTACATTATCTTTGTAGTTAGCTGCAAATATATTCTGGTTCCCAAAGTACCATCAATCTCAACAGGTAATTAAATTTGACAGTTAAAACTAAAATGTTTATCACAAGACTGGACACAATAGGTTAAGTATTGTTCCAATCCTACACTTGGGTCCGCTCTTTTTAAAAAAAAAAAAAATCTTTATTTTTTTCTAACTCAAATTAAGCCAGCATTACTTAGAACTGAATCAAAAAGAAGACACATAGTATGACTAATAATAGATGGAAATGAACAATAGAAGTAGATATATATATAGTAAATTAATAATAAGAGCATCAATAAATACTGAGAACAAAAACTACAAAAATGGCTGAATATAATGTTTTCAGTCATATCTCAAATCTGTCCTCAATACCACTCACATTTCAGTGACATGGAATTAAGGGTAAGATCATGATATTTGTGAGTTTCATTTTAATTTAACTGAGATACTCATAGTCTAATGTTTTGAAAAACTTGGAACTACACATGGGAAATGATATATATGCATCTGTAGATTCACTACAGAAATGTCTAAAAGTATAATGCATGGAAATGCATGCATCTATTAACCAGAGAAATCCCTGTAGAATTCTCTTCTGTAAAACTTTAAATGGTGAAACAGGGTCTCTTAACATACATTTTTTGGGGGGTCATTAATCTTATTTTTTTCTTTTTTTATTATACTTTTAGTTCTAGGGTACATGTGCACAACATACAGGTTTGTTACATATGTATACATGTGCCATGTTGGTGTGCTGCACCCATTAACTTGTCATTTACATTAGGTATATCTCCTAATGCTATCCCTCCCCCCTTCCCCCATTAACATATATTTTTAAACCATCAAAATCTAAACATACTTCTTTTTTCCCCCAAATGCAAAAAATGTTAAGTGAATTGCTTTACAAACCATAAGTCAATGGTTCCCAAGCATTTCACAAGCACAACTCTGTTATACTTTTCTCTTAAGGCTGCACACGTTTTCAAAGGTTTTTATTACTTAGTCACCAAGTAATCAGTTAGACAGCCCATTTTAAGTTCAGATTTATAACTGTCAATCTGAACTTCTATTAGAAAGATAATAAAAGAAAAAGAAAAGAAAAGAAACAGGATAAGCTCCTTGAGTTAATTTATGACAAACTAAAGCTTATAAAGCTTATTGCTTAATCATGGATCATATGTCATTTTGCTAAATATTAAGAAGAATTAAGGGCCTTTACTACATTATGGGGTTCATAGAGGGCTTGAAAACTAGCATGGAAATATCAAAAGTATCTATAATCTGTATGTGCTTTATGTGAAGCTTTCTGGAAAAATATAGCAAGGTTTCTTAAAAATTATATGCTAAGCCCAAAGGAACAGCAGAGAGCATTATGCATTTTGCCTTCTTAAATATGGAAAAACCACCTTGATCCTTATAGCCCCACTTACTCTCTTTCATTAAGCACTAGGTAATAAATCATGAATTCACTAAATCTCAGCAGTGGAAAGGATTTTAGAAGTAATCCAGTTCCACCTTACTTTCTAGGCAGGAGTCTCCAATAGATTATCACCGAGCAGTAATGAGCTAAAGCTATATATGTAAAGTGCTTAGAATGGTCTCTGCTACATAGTAAGTGCCTAATACATGTTCTTTATTTTCTGTAGTAATAGGCACTGGACATATCCAAAGAAATAGAACTAATCTCTCCCAAGAAAATCAGCTGATTTCATCTCTTTTTGTAGCTTAAGGACTGTTAGTGGTTTAATGACTTAAAAATATATAATGTATGGAAAATTCTGCTATCAATACAAACTTTTTTTTTGAGACAGGATCTCTGTGTCACCCAGGCTGGAGTGCAGTGGTGTGATCACAGCTTACTGCAGCCTTGACCTCCAGGGCTCAAGTGCTCCTCCCACCTCAGCCTCCCAGGTAGCTGAGACTCCAGGCCCATGCCACCACACCTGGCTAATGTTTTTATTTTTTGTAGAGAGTGGCCTCACTATGTTGCCCAGGCTGGCCTTGAACTTCTGGGTTCAAGCAATCCTCCCACCTTAGCTTCCCAAATGGCTGGGATTACAGGTATGGGCCACTGCACCTGACCTCAAGCAAATTTTTTGGCAACAACTTGAAAGGACTCTTGAAACAAGTTAATATGCAATTCTATTTATATTTTCATTTGGTAGCAAAATACACTTATGTTAAAACTTTTCATTATAGGATTAGAAACTTGTTTTTCTACGTTTACAAGTGCCTTTAGTATTTATTATCTTTTCTCATGTTTTAAGGTGAGTGAGAACATTACAAGAATTTCGGGCCTAGTCTTCCAAAGTAATATAAAATTCTATTCAGCTCTTTTTTTTTCTTTTTTTTAATTTATTTTTTTTTTTTTTTTTGAGATGGAGTCTCACTCTGTCGCCCAGGCTGGAGTGCAGTGGCGCCGTATCTCGGCTCACTGCAAGCTCTGCCTCCCAGATTCATGCCATTCTCCTGCCTCAGCCTCCCGAGTAGCTGGGACTACAGGTGCCTGCCACCACACCCGGCTAATTTTTTGTACTTTTAGTAGAGACGGGGTTTCACTGTGTTAGCCAGGATGGTCTCAATCTCCTGACCTCGTGATCCACCCGTCTCGGCTTCCCAACATGCTGGGATTACAGGCATGAGCCACTGCGCCCGGCCAAAAATCTATTCAGCTTTTATTGGTAGTGAAGGTGAAAGCCACTAACCTCAGTTACAACTACAGCAAATCAATCACCTTTGTCCCAAAAAGTTAATGTAACTTTCAAAGGACTCTAATGCTCAAAGTAATGAGAAGTTCACCATAGAATCTCATTGCACACTTGTGTGAATTAGCCCTGTTATTTCTCTTGCTGCCATTACTAATGGTTCTGTGAATTATAGTCCCCATTCAATGTCATAAATAGATCATATGTTCATTTGAAAATTTTCATTGGCTACAATTTTGTTTTAAGATAGCAGCCTGGCTCACAGTTTAAATTCCAAATGAGTAAGAAAGATGTATATCAATTTTGAGATACCATATTTTAGAAAAATTTCCTAGGGCAAACAGAAAGAAAATCATTTTTTTTTTAAGGCTAGATAAAATAAAATGAAATTGATGAAGTTAAAATACAGATCTAATTTTGTTAGTCCATACTAAATAGTGAGTATATTTCTTTCCCCAAGTAATTTGGAAGCTGAGCAAACAACTAATTCTAACGTGTAATATAACACATTTAACAAATGAACTTTAATAAAAGCCAACTTTATGAATGAAATTTATAAGTTATTTGAGTTCCATTTAATCACCAACAGCTTCCTATTTTGAGAACACAAGTGGTCAACGCAGGCATAACTAACCAAATAGAAACATTTTTCAGATACATAATTTCACACACAAAATATTTTTGAACTCATTTAAAGTTAACCTTCCCAATTTACCAGATGAGGCCAGGTAATCATGGTATTGTGTTAATGTTTCACAGAAACTTAGACAAACACATCACTAAAAATCACCAATGTGAGCACTGAGAATGAATAAAGTAAAACATGTACTCGGTCATTTTTCCTTATGACAGAAAAACCTAATTTTTGTAAATAGAAATTAGAAATGTTATATTAAATAATCAATCCCAAACCCAGCATTCATTTTTAGACTTGTAAAATATCACTAGTATTAAAGTTAATACCTGAATATGCAAAGCATAAAATTTCATTCTTGAAAAACATCCCTGCAATAGCTGTACTTTGAAAGAAATACAGCAGCCTCATTAAAGAAAGAAATCATCACATACTATATACTTTGCCAAATGTTTTTGATATAATAAAAATTTGAGTATTACTAAACATCAAAATAAATTACCATGAACTCTGGAATCCCTGAATGGAATTTTAGTTTATACCTGAATTAAGCAATCACAAGAATGGGTGAATGAATGTCATCCATTGCAATATTTGTATGGCCCAGTACAATGATCTCTGGCATCCCTTTGGACTATAGATAGCATATTTCAAAATGAAAAAAAAAAATTAAATTAAATCAGTAATTTAAAAAAAAAGTTTCTTTTCCCTTTTTACTTACAGAAAGAAGGAAAAAATATTAAGGAGGACACAGGAAGTATTGTTTTTGTTTTGGAATACTGCCTGGAAAAAAACACACACATTTGTTGTCTTTTGAGATATGCTCTTGATAAACATGTAGAGTTTGTATGTTACTACATTGCTGACTAAAGGCATCATGATTGTCTTTGGATCCTCACAACCATTCTGAGATACCCAGTACTGAAATATGATCCTCATTTTGGAGATGAAGATGGGGGCTCAGAGATGATCAGAGACTTGCACACACTTGGGCAGCAGCTGAGTCAGGGCTCCAACACTAGCCTTCTGTTGCCTGACAAACCCACACTCCCTCCTCTGCCCTCACAGGTATGCACTGAATTAACGTGGTAAGAATGTAAGTTCAGTTACTGTTTTATTGATACAAGATGGGAGTACAAAGTCAGAGAGTTGCATGAAATCAAAATTTTAAAAAAAATATGAGAATGTGAGTCTAATTTATGTTGTTTGAATTTGGGAGACCACTTAAGGAAATTTCATGAATTCCTTTGAAATATAAACATTAATTGATCTAATTTAATCTAGTGGAGTACCTTAGAAAAATTTCTTCAATGAATAGAATTTATTTGCACAAAGCACATGAAATTTTTGGTATGCGATTGTTAACATATTTTGCCCACCTAATTTCGTGTATTCATGTATGTAAGTTAAATTAATCTATATTATTAACTTCTTTATAATCCTGTTTTTATAAAGGAACATTTATAAAATTAACCTCATCCTCAAATTATCAAAAATTTTCAATTAATGGAGTTCCAGTTAATGATGTTTAATAGCAGTGGTGTTTGTTTTTAGGGTACCTCTTACCTTCATGAAACCTGGCAGAGCAAAAAAACCTCTAAGCTTGAGCCTGGCCTGTTTCCAAAGGTGCTTGATTCCCTGGAGACAAGTGGGGGCTAAAGCTGCCACACTAGCAGGCCTGAAGATCTTTTTCTGTTTACAAAACCTTGACTCCAGGCAATTGTACTTATTCACTCATTCAACCAAAACATTTTGCACATAGATGTACAAAATAGTGAAACAGTGAGTGTCAGAGGGAGGGTGGTTGTTTCTTTTGCATATTCTCTGCCCTCAAACAGCTCATGGCCTAGAAGGCAAACAGACTTTTAAGTTTGGGTGAACAATACAAGCTAGAATAAAATATATGCTAATTAGCAGTTCAAAGCATTTATTGTGTGAAGAATTAAGATAATGTTTCAGAGGAGCAGATAAAGATAAATAAATTGACATCTGAATGTACCCAGTCTACAAAAACACCCAGTGATAGATTCTGCATAAAACAGAATAGGAGAAAGAAGAGTCATATTAATGATACCTATCTAATTACATATATTTATATAATTAGTTATATATAGCATGTATGCTATTTTAATAAAATTAATTATATTCATGATCAAGCTTTGCTTCTCTTCAAAAATACTGATTATCAATTTTAATGGAAAAATAGGTTGATAAGATCCCTGTATTAGTTACCTATCACTGTGTTACAGATTCATTATCTCACACAATTTTTGAGGAGCAGAACTCTGGGAGCAGTTTAGCCGGGTGGTACTAGCTCAGGGACTCATGAGAACATATCTTGGCTGTCTGCTGGGGCTGCAGTCATCTGAAGGCTTAACTGAGGCTGCAGGATCTGCTTGTAAGATGGCTCACTCCCAAGCTTGTTGAGGAAGGCTCCAGTCCCTGGCCACATGTGCCCCTCCACAGGGATGCCTGAGTGTCCTCACAACATAGCAGCTGGCTTCCCCCAGAGTGAGTGATCCAATAGAGAGCAGGGAGAAAACCACAGGGGCCTTTGTGACCTAGTGTCCACAGTGGCCACTGTCACTTCTGCTATTTTTTTCTCCCTGTTAGAATTGAGTCACTAAGTCCAGATGGCACTCAAGGAGAAGGTTCATCCAAAGGGCCCCTTACGAGGCTCCATCTCTTAAAGGGAGGATTAGCGAAGAATTTGTGAACATATTTTAAAATCACCACAAGCACATCCTAGGAAGAGGATACAAAATGTAGAAGTACTTCTTTATCACTATTCTAGGCATGTTTTAAAATTAATCATAGGAACATTGTATATTATATTAGACATAAATAAAATTATGGATGCACAGAAATGTGGACATCAAAGAATCATTATCACATTAGAGCCAACATAAAGATATACTATGGGTTCTACAACAAGATTCATTGGCTGATGGATGAAGAAGATTGGGAGAAAAAAAAGAGAAGCAGGATTTAGAAATATAGAAATGTATCACACTAGGGTTCAAATGCAATCCTGGAACCATGGAACTGGATCACTGAAGTGAGTACTTGAGTTCACACAGATGCTTGATTTTGATGACTGGTCTTCCTGCCCATCCCTTGGTGACCACCACACATTTATTTTGTGATGCAAAGACTTTATAACTTCAGTTAATCCAATACAATAAGGACACCAGTCGAATCATACTGTGTTAAAATCAGAAGAGATCTTCTCCCAAATTTTCCATTTTACAAATAAAGAAAATGAGGCCCAGAGAGAGTAAACAGTCATATTCAAGATGTCAGGGCTAGCATGATAGGAACAAAATGAGAAATCTTGAAAGGAGAGGGCGCACAACTGTAGACCCACCTTGCATGTAGGGACAGTCATCCCTGGGTATCTGTGGAGGACTGGTTCCAAAACTCTCACAGATAGCAAAATCCTTGGATTCCCCAGCCCCTTAAGTTGGCCTTCTTTATTCACAAGTTCTGCATCCCATCCGCAGATAGGAAGGGCTGACTGGGGTAACAACAAAACAATGCATGGATCCTCCTCTTATCTACATGCATGAACATTATCCTGGGACTCTGTTCCATATGTCTATGGCAACTTTCATGCCATATCTGCAGAGGTGAATGCATGTGATAGAGATTTTCTGGCCCTGGAAGCCTATAATATTTCCTATCTGGTCCTTTATAGAATAAGTTAATTGTATTACTGCTATACCAAAATGGCTTTCTTATTGTAGCTCACACTTCTGGTGATTACCAGATTTCTTTTTCTTTTAAGTATTTAAACCACCCACCCTAGCCCTTGCCCCCCGCCCCACACACACATAAAAAACAAAGTCCTAAAGTCTGTGGCTTTTATTCAGAAAGAGAGATCCACATGCCACGATTGCTAGCTGCTCACTGACACCAGTTCATAGTTCTTTAAACTCTCAGACTCCTGCATGTTAAGAGTTCCAGATCAGAGGCAGCCAGGGGCAATGAGTCTCAATGGTTAGGGCCCCTCTTTCCTTTCTTTCCAGCATCAGCCACAAGCAATTTTCATCTTTGTCACACTCCATCTGTTTGGTGCATATGGACCAAGTGAGCTACACCAGAACACAAGATGTTGGCCAGCTCAGATAAACAAACATTTACTGAGTGCACGTAGAGGGCTTGACATTGTGTTTGGCCCTGGAAATATAAACATGTCACTGTCCTGGCTCTGGAGTAATTTTCCTGTCAAGGTTTTATTTTTTACTGAAAATACCCAACTGCTAATACAACCTGGTGCCCAACGTGAACTTTGACGTCCAGTCTTTTTGAAACTCAGATCACATTCTATCCTGGGCTCCTTTACTGTGCCCAAGCCAGCCTTGCCTGTTCAAATGAAAAAATTTGCCTAATTCCTTCCAGCATGGTCTGATGTTCCAAGTCATAACCTCATCTTAACCCTGTGAATGTCTGTCCGTTACATCAAAGTTAACAGATAGTACCTCATTCCCCCAGTCAAATACATTTTAATTAAATAATGACTAGTGAGGCCATCCCAGCTCAAATTTGAACCCAAGAAGTTGGGGCCCAGAATCTGTGCTCTCATTAATGGTATGTCTTTCATACATTATTTTTAATCACACAATCATGCAAGAAAGGTATTATGCCTAATTTACAAATGAGAAAGAACTGAGGCTTGGAAAGGCGAAAACAACTTGCCCAAGTACAGAGCTAAGACTGAAGCAGATGTGTCTGACTTGAAATGTCCTGCCCTTTCCAAAAAGATGCTTCATTAGCCTTGACGCTAGTGGCTGTATATACTGCTTTCCAGTATACAAAGTGCTCTGGCATACGGTATCTTTATTTCTTCATCCTGGGGACCCAGCAATATAGGTCTGCTATCTCTACTGGTAAAAAACAAAATTGAGGCATAGAAATTGAAATGACTTTCATGAAGTTATTTATTGAAAGAATTCTTAGAATAAACTGTGACTCAGAACCAGGAATTCTGAATCCATGTCAAGGTTCTCTTCACTATGCCTATCTGCTTTCCTAAGTTCAAGTTATTATCTATTTGCCGAGTACCCGTCACATCCAAAAAGACTACCCCAACTCTAGGCCTTATTTCTTCATGCCAAAAACGCAAATCATCATTGCTATCGATAGATAAACAGAAAGATGAAAAATTAGTATACTAGAGATACAGCATGTAACTGATAGTTGTTTAAAAACCTTAAGTATTGGAAAATAATTATATATTCATTATTAGCTTTATCCATCAAATAGTTAGATTATAGTTGATGGCATATCAAGGGTTAAATCTCCCCATCTGTAAAATGATGAGGTAGGATCAGATATGTGCTTTCAAACTGGTGCTTCAGTGATCTCAACCTGGGAGTTTTTTGACGGTCCATCCCAACAGCCAATTATTGGGTGGTCTGCCCAGCCCCTCCTCTGGGAACTGTGGTGTTTCTGCTGCAGTGACCTGCTCTATCAGGCGCAGGATCATGATGCATTCAGGACTGGTCAGAGGTTTTCTTCCTGCATGGTGGATGACCCAGTAATATATAAACCATGGTGGTTAGCCAGTACTGTGCAAGGGGAACAGAGAAAGCCAGTCTATAAACAAAAAGAGGACTGAATAAAACATGCAGGAAAAAAGAAAAAAAAATTACCTGAATTCCCCAGATGCCCTCTTTCTTAAGACTTTCCTTTTGTTTGCTTATGCCAGCTCATGGTAAGTTCCATTACTTGCAACCACATAAACTAGTTATTCAAGGTGCTGAGACAGGAGGGGGATAGGCAGGCAAAAAGATAAGTGTTTAGGCCCCACACTCTTATTCATCTTTGTTATGGGTTGAATTGTATCTCTCCAGAAACAATAAGTGGAAATCCTAATCCCCACTATCTGTGAATGTGACTTTATTTGGAAATAGGGTCTTTACAAGACGTAATCAAATTAAGATGAGGTCATTAAGATGGGCCCTAATCCAATCTCACTGGTGTCTTTATAAGAAGACATGGAGGGGCACAGATGTAAGAGGGGCGAAGGCCATGTGACAATATAGGCAGAAATTGAAGTGCTGCAGCTACAAGTCCTAGAAAGCCAAGGATGGCCGGCACACTCCCAGAAGCTAAGGAAGGATTCCCCTCCAGGTTCCAGAGGGAGCATGGCCCTGCTAACATGTTGAATTTGGACTTCTAGCCTCTAGAACTGTGCAAGAATGAATTTCTGTTGTTTAAAGCCACCCACTTTGTGGTACTTTGTTACAGAAGTTCTAAGAAAAGAATGTAGGCTTCCAATAAAGATGCTCTGCTTTTAAAAAATGAAATTGTAAATATCTGGATTCCATGGTTTTATAAGTAAGTTATCTAAAAGTTTCACTTATATAAAATCTCACTTGGGGTGAAGCTGAATAAATGAAACCCTGATTTAGCATAAAATTTCCAAGTTAATTTCACTTCTACATGTGTATTATACTCGTATAACTACTTTTAGTAACTTCTGCTAAAGGGTGGATTTCTTTCTATTAAAAAATATATAATTAATTTTTCCAGTTTGGTTAAAAGTCACCTTTTATTTCTAGAATCTCCAAGTACAGGAATAAGGTACATACATGGTTTATTTAATAGTTTTCTTGCAAAACCCAGCATCTCAGCAAAAGCTGCTCTTAGCACTTCAAATTTATCATAACTTAAAGGAGGCACAAGAGGTACAGTTATGAGAGTACAATGGAGCCCTAAAATAAAATTATTCCAAGAAGATCTAGAATACCATCATCTAAAATTTTTGAAAGAAAAGTAAATTAAGTATCTACCATTTATAACAAAATGCTCCTTTTAGAGTCTTAGGAGACCTAATTCCACCCCCCAATGCATGCGCTGACAACATCATGATCAAATATAAGCAGAGTTGGTGTTTATAATACCTGATGCAGGTGTGATGGTCACATTTTTTAAATTGTATTGTAGACTTGCAGGTGGCCAGATAATTTTTTATTCGTGGTCACATTTTTCTAGAGATGTTTCCAATAAAAAGTGCATTAGAGTTATGTTGTACTTTTCAGCTTTCAAATAACATTTGAATACATGATCCCACTTGACCTACAAAATTGTGATTTTAAATCAGAGAAGGCAAATATTATCATCTCTGTTTTATAGCAGAAGAGACTGATGCTTATAAATCTGCCCCAGGTCATACAGCTAGTAAAAGGTAAAATCAGATCTTATGACTTCAAATCTAAAATGTAGTTTCCAAAACACTAGGCTCTCTATTTGATTCAGACACAAGTTTTGGGTTATCAAGTGGTAGGTTTTTAACTGCAGGCCTCACAACTTCATAAGGAAAATAGAATGATTTATTTTCAAAATTCACTTTAAAAAAAGTTAGTAGGTTCTGGTTGTTGTTGTTGTTGTTGTTGTTTTTATCTTGACATGATTTCTTTCTAGAAATACTTGTAAACTAAAGAAGCTGAAAGAAGTGGTTATAGCTCTGCTGTTTGATGCTTGTGTTTCCAGTGTTTACCTTGGATGGAGACAATACCACTAAGGTATCAGTGGTTTCACTGCCATGGCTGCTGAGAGAGTGGAACTGTGCTCATCCAGATGGGAACCCCTCAGAGGCGAATAGAGGAGTGGCAAGATCATGACAGAAATGATGTGAAAGCCCACAAACCTCCTCCTCTCCATGATGTCCTCATGAAGTGAAGAGATGAGTGGATAGAAGTTACAAAATCACACGTGTTACTGCTTCTTCTTAAATACAGGAGACACATAAGCAGAACCTTCCAGAATTAGAAAGGTGGATTTTCTGATTTAACACTTCTACTCAGGGTCATAGGATCAAAATAAGAAGTAGCTTCACCTCTGCCCATGGTCTTTCATCATAGGATAGACATATTGCCAAAGCTCTGCTAGGGTCAACAGGCTATATGATAGGAATATTGCACTTTTCAATGTTCATACGATTAGCTATTTCCCCTTCCTCAAGTATCATCAGTCCCCTCAGAATTTTTAGCTTCAAATCTCACAGTGACAGTGGTAGCACCACAATGAAGAATGAACACACCCTTGGAATGAACACACCCTTGTTTAAGGGCTTTCCTGCACTGCCACCCTCCCATCCACTGAAAGCACAGGGAAGCTCCTCTTAGCCTTTCCCACAGAGAGAAAGACTCCGTAGGCTCACCAGACATCATGGAGCCAAAAGTACACTGGTAGCTAGTGTCAGCCTCCTCCTCAGCCCAGAGCTCTGAGCTGAAAGAAAGACATGAAGAGGCATTGCCACCTTCTCTTTCGATCTTGTCATATATGTATCTAGGGAGTAGAGAAAGAACCATTGAGACTTGAGAAAGAATTGTTGTTTACAACAGCAATAAAGATTCATAACATGATACTAATAATAGCACATGTTGAGAGTTACAAATATGCTTTGTAAGCTGGCATTGTGTGAAAAAACTTTCAAGAAGTATTATTTTGTCTTTAATATCATCTTTCTGACAAGATCAAAGGTCTGATTCCTTTGATCAGAAATATGCTTATGGAGGCAAGTATTTCAGCCTCACTGGAAAAGGTACAATCTAGAATGTACCATTAGTAGGTGTAATTCTGTGAGCAAAGAGCTACAGAGTGTAAGAAAGAAGTATAAAATAATAAAACTGGAAAGGACCTTAGGTTATATGGATTTTACTTTTCTCATTTTACAGATGCACACATCAAGGTTCCCAGAGAAATACTTGGAATATATTTAATATATTTTTAGAATATATCATGGACACAATGGATACAACTCATCTATAAAAAGGAATAACCTACGGACACATGCAACATCACTGATTACCCTCACAGACATGATCCTAAGTGAAGGAAGCCAGAAACACACTGACGATTCCACTTGCATGAACTTTTAGAACAGGCAAAACTGAGGAAAAGTGGAAACAATTAAAACAGCAGTTGCCTATAGGGTCAGAGGATGAGTATTGGGGAGGTGCTGAGGGTGAAGGGTCCAAGAGGGCTTTCTGGGAAGATGGAGATGTTCCAATTTATGACACAAGGTGTAGGTTACACAGCTACATCCATTTGTCAAAATGGGGCAGTTAAGATTTGTGCCTTTTAATCCACATACATTTTATCTTAGAAAACTATAAAGGAAAACAGCAATCTTTCGGTGGTGGTGTGATGAGCATGTGGGGGGAAGATGGAATGAGAATGGCAGAATGCTGTTAACTGTCGAAGTGGGCACAGGGGTTTTTTACTCTAAATATGGCTGAAATGTTTTGTGACATAAACTTGTGAAAGATGAACGTGATGAGCAAGGGAATGTTCAATCATGTTTGGAAGTGTGAGCACTTTGGATACTGGTCCAGGACTCCTTTCGATTCCTTAAGGAGACAGGGCCTTGGCTGTGTCGCCCAGGCTGGAGTACAGTAGCACAACCACCTTTAAATTCTTTATATTCTTGAGTTACCTTAATGTTTTTAGCTAAGTTCTACATCCTCTTCCCATCTTGAGCCTCTCTCCCCACCTTCCTAAAGGAAAGGAGAAACCTGAGAGCCAAAGGAAGCCCGAGGAGCCCATCCAAGGCATCACAGGAAGGCCTCTGAAGAGATTGTGACCCCTCCTGGCTGAGCAGGCAGCTGCCAAATTGCCAGGACAGTCTCCAATCAGTGCCACACAGTGTTTGCCCGTGAGAAATACCCCTTCCTTGTTCTGCACTTCTGAGATAGCCAAATACCTTTCAAGGTTGAAAATGCTTCGTTCTCACATAACAAAAACAGGAGAAAATGAGACGCAATTATATTGCCCTCTCACGTATCTTTTATTATGATGGCCAAATAAATTCTTTTAATCTTTACATTTCTTACCTATTTGTTATTTTAGTCTCAAATCTTACTTAATGTCTTCTGTCTTAAATTAGAATTTGCATAATGCAAGGTATCAAAAGAAACATTATTGGCAGCATTTCTTTGCAGTTATTATTAAATTAGTTGGTGATTCTCCAATGTATCAACTTGCCTCCATCTAGGGAGCAGAGTTCATAAAAGGTGGCAGTTAAGAAGTTACTAATGAGTTTATTTTTCATTATTTTTATATGAACTACAAAAGTATTTTAACCTAATAAATTCAAATATCACAGACCCATCATAGGAGTTTAAACAAACAAACAAATGAATTAAATGGGTTGAGTTCATTTTCTGTTTCGGGTAAAAGCTACATGATACAAAGTGATCTCAAAGTGCTTTATGTGAATTATCTCACAAGTTGACTTAGAAGATCCATAAAATACACTAGGTAATTATATACAGTGTGACTGCAAAGATACCTTGATAGCACTTGACCATTTGTTATTAAAATTCCCATCCATTAGCAGTCCCGGCTTATTGCATAACACCAATAGGTCTTGTAAAACACACATTTACAGGAACCACAACAGTGTTACTAAAGATCATGCTTCGGGCTTGGAAGAATTCTACTGTGAACAAAGCTGAGCTATGAAATCACAGGTCAGAAAGCATCTTATCTGGTCAGGGGACTTACAATGCAAAGTCACGGATGCCGCCCCAAATGTTGTTATGGAAATTTTCCAAGAAAACAACTTTAACTTACTGAAGTATGCTTTTATAAAATTAAAATTCATTGAATTATTCAAGTTCTAAATAACTCAAAGGTTATTTGTAAGATGACCCCTAATTGGGAATATTCATTTATGAACCAAAGGTAGCTTTCTTTCTTCCTGATACAAATCTGTAGAAAATCTGTGAACCCTTTCTCTGCTGCTCACAACAACAAACAAAATATAACCTAAAGCTCTCTTATTTTAAAGCCCATTCAATAGTTCATCAAACTGTGAAACTTCTTCACTAAACACCTGTTTTGAAAAAAAAAAACACACACACAGGTATATTCATAAAACAAATACATATAAAACAATTAAAAAATTGACATTAAGTTTTATGAGGCACATATATGCTTTCTCTGAGGCAAAGAAACCATAAGCCTAAAAATTATCTTATGCATATTGGTATAATTACATAACACTAAAGGTTAGGTTTTTCCATTATGGCTCTACTTTTGATAACTGATACCTCTGAGAAAAGATATAAATTAGGTTAGGCTGATGAAACAGTGTACTACTTAATTCATAACCTTCAAAATCATTAAAAATTGGTACATTGGTACAGAGCTTTTGACAATTTTCCAGATACTCAGGTTACAATAAAAATGCCATGATGATTTTTAAAGTAGTAACTCTTTCCTTAGGACTGACATTCTGTTTACTTACAGACTGTCCATTTATCCCGCGGGGGTCTTCCATTGAAGACTTCTTCTGAATTATGTATGGGCTATTAGCTACACACTTCTTCACAGGGTTCCAACACCCCTGCACCTGTGAACAACAGAGCATCACGCAGCTGTATTAATTGTGTGGCATGAAATTCAGAGCTGGCCTTCACATCTGCAGCTTTCCATTTACCAGCATGTATACACAAGTCAAGAACACTTACCTTCACTGAATGAGTCTTTAAAATAAATATTATGGGCTCACTGTTTATCACAATTTACATGAGCCAAATGTGGCCAAATTATAGCTCAGTTGTGTCTGCTGTCAGCAGCTGCAGCCCAAGGAAAGAAAGGGTGGTAGGGAGGCAGGGGGAGCAGCTAAATATCCTTCCGCACACATTTTTGAGCCAGCAGTACAAGAGCTTTTTTTTTTTCTTCTCTTCTTTTTTTTTTTAATTTTTGAATTTAGTTTCTCCATGCTATCTATCAACGTCAGCTGCACCACAATGCAAAGAGGAAATACTAACAAAGAAATATGATTGTAGTCTGAACAAGGATGAAAGAGAAAAAGCTAGAGTTGAGTGTTTTACCCTTAGGGCAAGGATATTATACTGTTTCTTAGCAAGTTTACATTTGGTCACAGTTTCATGGATGATTAAGTCTGTACCTTCAGACTCAACACCTTCAGGAAGAATGGGTTTGGGGGATGCTTCAAAACATGTACAGTAAATGTGGCATTTTCAAATATATTCTACATGTAGCTATCTTAAAAATATATATATAGCAATTTAAATGCCACTCTAATTTCCTAACTTTCAGAATTAATTTTTGTGCTCATGCTCAAATGAGGTACTCAAAAGATACTCTCAGGCTTTCTTGTTTGAGCTTGGCAACTGAGCAATTATTCTACCTCTCACATAAACACTAATGCAGCACATGGAATTTTAAGCAAAAAGTAAAATGCAATCTTAGTATTACCAAGATAAAATTACACAACAGAGAACATGTAGTAGTGTAACTTCAGTATCACTTTTTATAAAAGTACTTGAATTTCTGCATGCTCGCATATTAGGAGAGCTACTATAGTGGAAGTCAAGAGATTTCAATTCAGGTCCTGACTCTGCCACTAAACAGCTGAATGATCCCATGTGAATAACATAGACTATCTGAACCTCAGTATTCTCATCTGGAAAATGAGAAATTTTAACTGAGTATCTTGCAGCTTTATATTTTACACAACTATTTCATATTTTATAATGTAATAAGTCTATGTATTTATAATTTTCAGGTAAAATATTCCAAGCATGGTTTATTTAAGAAGTAATTTTGAAGTCCTAGGAGAATTGTCCCTTGTTTGTTTTGCTCAACATTATCAATGCTGCAAATGTATGCCCAATCCACTGTCAACATAAAGTTGGTGCTTTTTGGTCAACATAAAACATAAATAACTAGATTCTTAAAATTTAGAGAAGTCATGTTAAAGCACTATGGTTTTGTAATTTTAACAAGAAACAATTCCATAATGTCAAGTTATGGCTAAATAAAAATCATATGAATGTATTGATGCTATGTCACACCAAGAAAATATAACACTTTATTCTGAATTGTACTCAACTGCAGAACAGAATCTTAAAATTCAACAGCATTGCTTTTAGAGGATTCCTTGCATAATTAGGGAAGAGCTATTACAGAATATCCTAGACTGTTTTCATTGCTTAAGTTACTCTCAGGAGGCACATTAACTGTTCCAGGCACCAAGGTGGGATTTTAAAATAATGATAATAATCCTACCTTACATTGGTAAAATGCCTTACAGTTTACCAAGTGCTTTCACACAAATTGCCCACAGTGTACCTATATGAGGTAAGACAAAGCCCAGTCTCATTCCTCACAGAAGGGAGCAGGTCTAAGACAAAGCCCCCTCTGATTTCCCATAAATTCCCATCCTCTCCATACCTGTCCTGTGAACAAGTTTCAATCAAAATCTGTACATTTGATATTCCAGGATTATTTCCCATGTGTTTCTTTCCCATATTTCCATATTGAACTTACTGAACAGTTTAAGGTATTAAGAATGGTCAAGTTACATGAGCATGAAAGGTATTTCATTTGTAATTTTATTTCTGCTGAAGATGAAACTATTCTGTACTAAATTTCATGTTTGTTATTGTTTCCTGGGCTAAAAAGAAAAGACAGATTACTGAGAAGTCAAAACAGTCAGCATTCATCGACTTCAGGTAGATGCCTCCAGTAAAAAAGACTACCACTCAAAAATCAAAAAGTCACAGCGAGCCATGGACTTTATTTACAAATCCTCCAGTGCTTGCTAAATCAGTATAGTTGTTTCCAGATTTCTACATGTCAATCCAAACCATGAAATATATGACATGACTGGGTCTACTGATATTTAGAAGCCTGGCTCTGGTAAACCTTTAATTCCCTTGCTGGACTTGATCTTTCATGGTTTATAAATAAGCCTGTCTCCATAATAGCATTCATCTAGTGGAACTGCAATTATTTCTCTACCTGTCTCCCCCACTAGACTGTAGCTCCAAGAGAGAGAGAACCATGCCTTACTCTCTGGTTCTAGTCACATATGGCACTCATTAAATATTTTGAATGAATTAATAAAATAAATGAATGAATGAATGTTATTGATACATGACAACTTTTGAATACTTGTAAACTCTGAGCTAGAAATAAATAGGCAGTTAAATGGTGGTGCTATCATTCAATCAACTAGAAAGCAACCACCAAATTTCTGGTCCTGAACTATATTTCAAGTATTCAAGTATCCTAAGAAACAGGCTCAAGCAAACCTGGTGACTTGATGTTTATCTATCCAGCTACCTGCCTGCCTACCTACACACATAGAGAGTAACTAGTCATAAAACTGTATAGACCTACACATAAACATATATGGAGGTGAACTTAGAGGTGAACTTCTTAGAGGCTTTGTGTAAACCTAGGAGTGGTTTCCAGGAAAGGAGTAGAAGACTATCCAGGTAGGCTAATCTAGGTATAGATTAGGTAGGGGGACACACTGATGGAGGATTAGTGGGATGACATTTGTTTGGGGAGAGGTGTGGAGTACCAGAGGCAGGTGCCTTGGTGTCAGAGGCACCCCTACAGACAGATGCCATAACTGTGGTGGTCATTACCAATTCATAGACCATCCCCAACACCTTGTAAAAGCAGGGAACTGGGTTAATCACTCACTTGTGCATCTACCCAAAATGGCCAAATCCTTTACTTACCCACTTTTGAGTCAACTATGGTGGTACCCTCCAGAGGAGGCGTGCCCCTTGGAGTTGTACACAGTGGAATCCTACCCTTCTATTGACCCCTGAAGTGAAATTTTCCTTCAGAAAGAGACAAGGACTAAGAGGCATCTAGGGCCCTGTCTACCAAGTCTAACCTTCTGGGTTAGCTATTCACCCTAAGCACAGAGGAAAAGCCTCTTCCTGAAATGTACTGCATCAACTCCTTAAGTAGAAAAAAAGGGTCAACTGAAAAAAAATTGAGGAACAGCTGCACGGTGTTAGGCTGGAGATGCATTTAGTGATAGCCTGACTCTCCATATTTTGTAGCTGTGTGAGGCCATCTAAGCAGAGCAGAGAGTGGCATGCAGCCCCTTCCACGGCCACCACAACCCATAGGAAACAGGGTAGGGGCACCCTCAGCTCCAGGTGGTAGAGCGCCTGACTGGCATTCACAATACCAAGCCAGATGCTTGCATGGGCATCTGTTGCTGAGCAGAATGGGCCGGTGGCATGAGGAACAGCAGAAGACCTCCCAGACAACAAGGAAACAGGAGTGATGGCCACATTTGAATTGATCTTTCCAACACCTTGGGGAACTATGCCTTCTTCAATCCTACCCTCAAAGAAACCCAGCTAGGGAAAGTGGAGGAGGAGAACTCAGTCATGGTCTTTGCTGACCATGAATGAAGGGGATGTTTTATAAAGCAAGATTTTGGACTGTTAATGAAAAGCTAATTTTGTTAGGTAGCCTCACCTGATACAGGAATAATGAAAGTTTTAGGAAGTGTCTTATATTTGCCACTCTAGGGAGAGTGGAGTGGAAAGGAGTTGAAATCAGTGTATACATCCTAGCAAATGAACTATGGCAGTAAATGTTAGATTTAGGTACTGATCTAACAGACTCTGCAGAAAAACACTAAATTGAGACTATAATCTGACAAACACTTGCAATCATACAAAATCCCCCTTGGGGGCCCAGAAGCCTTAGGAAGTTGGGCCACTGGTGATGACATTGTAATTATAAGATAAGAGTTCTGATAAGAGTTCAGAGGTACATATTTGGAAGTGATATTTTATGCCCTATTGCAATCCATAGGCCTATTAATTTTCAAAATACAGAATAGCTTTAAACACAGAAACTTTAAAGTACATAAAATTTTTTTAAAAAATCTATTCTGTGCATTCCTGCTATAATTTAAACTCTCCCTGGGCTGCCAATCTTTCTTCCCAATTCTACAAACAGCCCCTACTCCTTAGAAAAGAAAAAAAAATATGCAAGAGAACTCTGAGCCTAAAGTTTTCCCAGGTTCAGTTAAATCCATATTCACCCTATACAGACACATCATTCTTATTCTCTCCATCAGCTAAAGCTAGGCAGTTGACAAAATAAGCAATAGCACCCCATTGTACGGGTAAACCTTATCTTATTTTTATTTTAGTTCTAGCTCATAACAAACATCCTGGCTATTTTCAGAACAAAAGATTAGGAGAAGAAAAGTTGGAGAAAGTGTAGATTATCCTGACATGAAGCAGACAGAGAAAGGGTCAAGCCAGGCAGGCCATTGGGACAGACTTCCCAGGTTGAAGAAAAATAGGGTGAGGGTGGGAGTGGGGGGTAATATGCTTGGGAAGAAAACAATATTTATTTTTTGTTTTATACTTGACATGTATTTTAATTTTTCCTGCTGATTTTGAAAAATGGGTTAGATTTTAGATGCCATATTTTTCATCTCTAATGAACCAGAGACCCATCAGATACTGGTAATAACTTGTGGCTCCTTGGATGAAAGAATATTTTCATTACAACACACCATCTCTTTACTCTTTGCCTTCTCACCAAGTGTTGAGTTTTCTAACATTCCTGAGAAGCAGAAGGAAACTAGTGGCTGAACATTGCTTTATAGAAAAGAAAAGGGCTATTCTGAAATAAGTCCCCAGAAGACTACAACTACAGATTGAATAAACATATCAAATCAAGGGGTTTCTAAGAAAATTTACAAACAGAAGCCTGCAGTGAAATGAACCGTTGGATAAATGACCTCCAGGGCCCTACTCAACTCACTACTTCATGGCTCCAGAAGCCACAAGGTGCCATGTCTGTCACCTCTTCTGTGCTTTCTTCGCCTTCCTAAGGAATTTGGTTATATCAAAGAAACAGAGATTGGGCATACTCAGATGAGTCAGACTCAGAAACCATATGCTCATCAGTCTTTCAAACGGTAAAAAGGGGTACATCCCAACCACCGAAGCTGTTAATGAAAAACAAGTTGGTCTCTACCTTGGTGAAAGTCTTAATTGTAGATGTGGTTTCTACCAAAGTAAATGTGTACACCAATATCTTTTTTATAGGTTTTCCACTCGTTTACTGGTACTGCTGATTTAAAGTTTTAAGGGTGAAGCCTGTTTATAAAGAATAGACAGGCTTCAAAGTAAATATGATCAGATTTCTGCTTCTACCATATGTGACTTCCTTCTAACTTCAGATGAAAAATGCAAGGTAAGTAGAAAGTCAAATGAACTGATCCTTATTAGAATGATGACATGCTTATTTGGTAAGCAAAACTGAGTTCAAACTATATTTTCAAGAACATTAAACCTACAAATTATTTTAATATAGTACTTACTATGTGAACAACATTAAGAAAACTCTAAATAAGTAACGATTGATTATTATTGATGGCACACCCATAAGGGATTTGAGGAACAGTGGTATGTACACAGCTCGAGAACCACAGTCCTATAAGACCTGTATGTAATGAGGAAATTCAAGCAACCAAAAGAAAATCATCTAAAACATAATCTAATTGCACATAAGAAGCTTTGCAATTTTACTAGGGTGGTATATTGATTCTGCTGCATCCACTGAATTTGGGGCGTTGCTAGTCTTCTTCAAATGTTGTTTTGATACAGTATATCACAGAAACAGTTTCTGAGTCTACTAAGTCCGTAGGATCAGTCTTAAAATAATAAGCTGCAGAACAACTGGCAGCAAGCAAAACTGGCTCCACTCAGTTGTTATTTTTGCTGCTGTCCAAATTAATCACTGCACCTAAATGATGAATTTTCTTACTTTGTTCAAAAGGAGAAGAGATACAAAATATCTACTCCTTTACTTTTTTAAACTTTATTTTAAGTTTAGGGCTATATGTGCAGATTTGTTATATAGGTAAATTTGTGTCATGGGGGTTTGTTGTACTTATTTAATCACCCAGGTATTAAGCCTAGTACCCATCAGTCATTTTTCCTGATCCTTTCCCTCCTACCACCCTCCACCCTCCAATAGACACCAGTGTGTATTGTTCCCCTTTATGTGTCCATGTGTTCTTATCATTCAGCACCCACTTACAAGTGAGAACACGCACTATTTGGTTTTCTGTTCCTGCATTAGTTTGCTAAGTATAATGGCCTCCAGCTTCATCCATGTTCTTGCAAAGGATGTGACCCTATTCTTTTCTTGGCTGCATAGTATTCCATGGGGTATATGTACCACATTTGCTTTATCCAGTCTACCATTGATGGGCATTTAAGTTGTTTTCATGCCTTTGCTATTGTAAATAGTGCTGCACTGAACATATATGTGCATGTGTCTTTAAAATAGAATGATTTACATTCTTTTGGGTATATTCCCAGTAATGAGATTCCTAGGTCAAATGGTATTTCTGTTTTTCAGTCTCTGAGGAATTGCCACACTGTCTTCCACAATGGTTGGACTCATTTACATTCCCACCAACAGAGTATAAGCATTCCTTTTTCTCTGCAACCTCACCAGCATTTGTTATTTTTTGACTTTTTAATAATAACCATCTGACTGGTATGAGATGGTGTCTCATTGTGGTTTTGATTTGCATTTCTCTAATGATCAGTGATGTTGAGCTTTTCTTCATATGATTTTTGGCCACATGTATGTCTTTGGAAAGTGTCTGTTCATGTCTTTTGCCCACTTTTTAATGGGGTTGTTTGTTTTTTTCTTGTAAATTTGTTTAAGTTCCTTATAGATGCTGGATATTAGAACTTTGTCAGATTCATAGTTTGCAGAAATTTTTTCCCATTCTGTAGATTGTCTCTTCACTCTGTTGATAGTTTCCTTTGTTGTGCAGAAGCTCTTTATATCCCACTTGTCAATTCTTGCTTTTGTTGCAATTGCTTTTGGTGTCTTCCTCATGAAATCTTTGCCCGTTCATATGTCCAGAATGGTGTTGCCTAGGATGTCTTCCAGGGTTTTTATAGTTTTGGGGTTTATATTTATCCTTTACTTTTATCTAGAAAGATCTACCGCCAAACACCTCCTGATATGTTAAAAATATACCACAACAACTTGTCCATGATGGAAAGCAAACAGTGGTTACCTGGAGCAGAGGTTGGGGGGTGATGAACTGCAGAGTGGCCTGAGGGAACTTTTTGGGGTATTGAAAGTATACTGTATCTCAATGGTAGTGTTTACATGGGTGTATATATTTGTCAAAACTCATTGAGCTATAAGTTTAACAAAGTTGAGTTTTAAAAATATGCCACAACTTACATTCCTACAAGTTATCAACCTTTTTTTTTCCCCAGTACCATCAAGGAAGTGAGAAACTGAAGTTTAGTTTCTGATAGATGGTGACTGCCTTCTTCACTTGGCATAATATGTATCCCTTCCCCTCCAAATTAAACATGATGTTAGTGCTGATCTTTGCTTAGCTGTTTATCCACCAATATCCCTCTCAAATGCAGGTGAGATTTATTCCTACTTGATTAAATTATATAGTTCAACATCCAACAATATTCATTTTTAGGTGCAGAAATGAAGAAGGGGCTGAAAAACATACCCTTGCTTTAAGAGATGAGGATTAGGAAACATATAATGTTCTTTAATATTAAGATCCAATTGATATTTCAGTAATTGATTTGATCCCACAGGATTAATTTTCTTTTAGTATTTAAATCAGGAATGAGAAAATAAATGCCCTCTTGCTCTACTCCAACACCCATCTCCAACCTGTGGCAACCACAACTCAAGTTTAGCAAAGCAGTTTCCTCGTTTCCTGGATGCTGACTCTTACTTTTCATTGCTTCTTGACCAAAATAAGGATTGCCTGATGGAATCAGACTGCAGGACTGCAGTCTCAGGGGCCAAAAAAACAAAAATCAAAAGACAGTAATGGAGAAAGCATTAAGCTGTCAGAAAAGAGGCACTGATTCAGGGTTTCTTTGAATTTCACTCTTCCCTTGAAACCAAAGGGCAACTCACATTAGAGCAAAGCTAGAAAGGTTCAAGAAATCGGTCTCCCCTCAATACTATGAGAAAAGAGTTAATGGGTGGCATAACATGATGGAAATACACATGGCAAAGGATGTTGTGATGGGGTCACAGAAGGAAGTCACAGAATCCAAATTTCTATCTAGGGCAGGAATCCTCTGAAACATCCTTGGCAGATAGCCAATCCGCTTCTGCATGAATACTTCTGGGAAAAAGAAACTCACCTCCTGAAAGCTTCTGAAAGACTAACCTTTCAGCTCTGGACAAGTTTGTTATGCCACCTGGTCCAGCGCTGGAAAGTTTAGTCTTTAGGAGGCTTTTCCTTATACTAATCTGAAATAGAATCATCAAAGCTCTCTTCTCTAAGGTCAATTTTTCTTCTGCATCAACACAATATTTCAACATCCTCCTACACAAAATGATCCTTGAAATATTTGAAGATTACAATCTTTCCTAAAGGCTCTGCTCTCTAGGATTGAAACCTGATTGTACGTCTTTGTAAAATGAGTTACTTACTTAACTTTCTGATTCCCATCCACAGGACCTGCCTGTTGGTCAATGACCTCTGGATCTGAACACCATTGGCACTTATTGAGCTTAGGGATACTCAAATTCTTCTGCAAATGGCCTGTTTTCAAGTCGTAATTCCTCTGTTCTATATTTGGGAAACTGATTCATTTCTGTGAAATTCTCATTTTGCTAGTTTCTGCCTATCAGTCAAGCTCACTCAGATTCTCTTGGACTCATGATTCCGTAAGCCAATGACAGGAATATCCATTCCAGTCTTGTGTAATACGCCAACCTAAAAACCATCATTTTAGCTTTCTTCTTTCAAGTCACAGATAGAAATGATGAATGGGAGAAAGCTAAAAGCAGAGCCAGTCTGGATGAGTCAAAGGGTAGACTGAAAACTTGGTGCAGGAGGGTAGGGATTTGAGTCTGTAACTCTGGCACTTATCAACTCTATAATCTTGGAAATATTAACCAGTCCGAACCTGTTTTTTCATCAGTACAATGGCATTAATGCCATCTAATAGGATGGAAAACAATGACGATGCACCCTACACATAGCACATGCTCAGTAAATAAGTGTGAGTGGATGATAAGCACTTCATAAAGGATAAAAGGTCATAAAACCATAATGCAATATACTTAGTTGTCTACTTTTTATATCCAGAAAAAAATAGCTAGATCATGTAAGTCAATTTTCTAAGAAAAATTAGACACTTCTAGGCGTTGCATTTCAGGTTACTAAGATAACAATTAGTAAATCAATACCGTTATTGTAACACCTCTCTCTCTAATTATCTTTTGTAACATCTCAACTTTTTTTATAGGCTAAATCATTCCCCTATTAGATTTTTAGATGTTTTCATAGTTCTTATTTTGTTCCTTTTTTTTTTTTTTTTTTGAGAGGGAGTCTCACTCTGTCGCCCAGGCCGGAGTGCAGTGGCACGATCTCGGCTCACCGCAAGCTCCGCCTCTCGGGTTCAGGCCATTCTCCTGCCTCAGCCTCCCCAGTAGCTGGGACTACAGGCGCCCACCACCATGCCCTGCTAATTTTTTGTATTTTTAGTAGAGACGAGGTTTCATCATGTTAGCCAGGATGGTCTAGATCTCCTGACCTCGTAATCCGCCCACCTCGGCCTCCCAAAGTGTTGGGATTACAGGCGTGAGCCACTGCACCCGGTCTTTGTTCCCTATCTCAATTGGCACTTCTCTCTGCCTTCACAGATTCCAAATGGTGACACAAGTTACACTTTGCTCTCTCTTGGGCAGGGAACAGGTCTAATTTAGTTTCATTTTGTCTGACATCCATCCCTGCTCAAATCTAACCCCAGCTACCCTCCCAGCACATCAGTGTCTACCCTAGGCCTCTCCTGCTCACCTGCAGCTACCCCAGACCACTCCCAGATGCCCCTAGTGCCAACAACTCTCCACCTGGCCAATACCCCTTCCACCCAGGGTCCTACATGGTCTCCAAGTCTCATTCAGGCCGCTCCTCCAGGAAGTCTTGTACACCTCTTTTTTCCCCATCTGAGCACCAGTCACATTGGATCACAATTGTCCACTAGACTGCTTGCTCTTTCAGTGCAGAAACCATTTTTATCCATGTAACAAAATGTCTGGTACAATACACATTTTCCAATAGTGGTTGAATGAACAACTCAAAGGAGAGATCCAGGACATTGAGGGTACTGGTGTTTATGAACAAAATGGAAGAATGCCTTCATTGACCAACATGGACATCCTGCTCTTATATTATTCCTGTACTTTGCACTCATAGCCAGGATCCTCTGTGCTTAGTAGACACTTTCCACCAATTTTTTTTTTTTTTTTTTTTTTTTTGAGACGAAGTCTCCCACTGTCGCCCAGGCTGGACTGCAGTGGCGCAATCTTGGTTCACTGCAACCTCCACCTCCCTGGTTCAGACAATTCCCCTGCCTCAGCCTCCCGAGTAGCTGGGATTACAGGCGCCTGCCACCACGCTCGGCTAATTTTTGTGTATTTTTAGTAGAGACGGGGCTTCATCATGTTGGCCAGACTGGTCTCGAACTCCTGACCTCAGGCAATCTGCCCTTCTCGTCCTCCCAAAGTGCTGGGATTACAAGCCTGAGCCACCGCCCCCAGCTCGATTATTTTGAATATATAATTCACACTTCATGACAGATTTCAGTCACTCTCCCACTGGAATTTTTTTAAAGAAACCTTCAGTTTTACGAGATGATTTACCTACCTAGCATTAGTCGGTCTTGCTACCACAACAACAAAAGTCTGGTGGGCCTTGATTAATATAAAGGAAACGATGAAAAGTGTTTACACAGCAGGCATTATTCCCACCCACCCGTCCCCAACCCTCATGAAAGGTAAAGCAGAGATCTTGTTTATTTTTCTTTGCTTTCCTAATTATTCACAGAAATAATAATTCTCCGAAAGTAGACCCCTCCAATTCATCTCTACGTCTTTTAACTCGCCTCTTTGACTTGGACCAGTCAAACCACTTTTGGCCAAAGGAAAGACCTGGGCCAGAAAGCGCTAAAACTAAATATCTGCCTGCCCGGGCTGCCCTCCAAATGTTTCCCATTACGGGAGCTTCGAGTGCATGCACATGTCTAAGACGGCAATCACAACATCAAATCAGGCAAGGAGGACCCTCCCCTCCGTCCCCCGACGCCCCATTCAGTTACTACCTCCCCAAAGGAAAACAAACCAGCCTTTGACACATCCCTCCACGTGCAGCGCCCGACGCCTTGGGCCATGGGCGGCCGCGCCTCTCCCCTGCCGGCCACTGCGCAAGGCCCCATTATTGCGCGCGCCCTGCTCCCTACCAGGTGGCTTCGCGTACCTGGCGGCGGCACCCTCGGCCTCTGAGGCTGCCCGGGCGGGCTGGGGCTCGGGCGGCGCTCGCTGGGAGTCGGGGCGCCCTTCAGCCGCTTCCCGGGCGCCGATCGCCGCCCTCCTGCCCCGGGGCCGAGGGCGTCAGCAGCCGCGGGCTCTGGGCCGCCGCCTGGGAACCCAGGGTCAGATTTAGTTTCACAACAACGTCTCCTCGACACCGCAACTCAACTGGAGGCCGAAGCCGAAGGGGCGGCCGGGCGGGGCGGGGCGGGAGCGCGGCCGGCGCGGGCCACGGTGGGAAGCGGGCGCGGGGGTCCCCGGCGGGCCCCGGGCAGCGCGGCTGCACTTACTCGTGTCACAACTGCGGCGACGCGGGGCTGAGGAACCGGTTCTTCCAAAAGCAAACCGAAAATGGGTAACAGAGAGGCCGGGGCAGCGCTAAGAGCGGTTCCGCCTCGGTGTTTAGGGCAAAAAACCCGGCTCGGGCTTCCAGAAATTCGAGCCAGCGGTGGCTTTTTCTTTCTTTCCTTTCTAAATGCGCCTGTGCCTCCGGGTCGAGGGGCGCCCTTCGCGCGGCTCCGAGTGCACAGCGACACCAGGGCTGGCGCTGAAGAGGTGAGCCCTCTTCCCAGCACCCCTCGGGTCTTCCCCGTACCCCCAACCCCACAGCCCCTTCCCTGGGCCCGACGCCCCTCTGCTCTGCAGCCGGAGCCTGGGCCTGCCGCCCACTGCCCCACGGGGTGTCTCGGACGCCTGGTCCCTGCAGCGTATTCTACGGGAGAGGCCTCAGAAACAGAAGGAGGGGATGGTGGGTTAGCTCTGTCGCCGCGAGGGTGCTAGGTGTGCATGGGGAGGTTCTGAAGGGGGGGATGTGTGGAGTGATTTGGTGATTTGGGGCGAAGGGCTCTAGGTTGGATGTAAAGGAATATTCAGTCAGCCTGAAACTTATGAAAACATCTGGGATTCCAAATAACTTTAGAAGTGATCTTAAAGGTATGTATTCTAACTTCTTACAGATAGCGTAACTGAGGCCAAGAATGATAAATGGATTACCCCAAAGTCGGGCAGGGGAGCCTTGACTAAATGCCCAGGCCTAACCCATTATCCTTTCTTCTAAAGTTTTTGCCTTTCTTTGCATCAAGGGACGCTTTGGGATGGTAGGGGGAAGTTTCTGTAACCCCCAAATTCCCTTGTCTCTGTAACCTAAGGGGAGATAGAGAACCTTGATTCAACCTGCAAAGTATTTCAGCATTGGATGAAGCATCCATTACAAGCCAGTAATCTGAGATGTTCCTTCTCCAGGAACTTCCTCTTACTTGATTGGGGAATCCAATCAGGAGCAGTGAAAGATATGCAGATACCTTGATGATTTGCTCTTATAAGGACTCATCACTTCTCAGTGAGCATCTGAATGTTGGCTCTTCTCTCCCTCAGATGAAATCCCTTCCCCATCCCCCACTCAATTGTTCACATCCAATGAGATCATGTAAGCAAAAGGGCCTTAGAAAGTAGAACTCATAGCATGAATGCAGGTATTATTGTACATACTCTTTCAAAATTGTCTAGATTCACTCACTTTACCATTGTTTCTGTCAGTCATTGAGTATCTGTTGACTTGTCCTAGCTGCCATGAAGAGTCAGAACAATGAGATCTAATCCTTCACCTTCAAAGGCCACAGATTATAGATTCTGAGATAAGAACAACACACAGGAAATAATCAGATATCTACACAAAGATTGATTTTTTTGGTCCTTAACTGTTGGATACTTTTATGTTTTTAGACCCAGAAACTTTCCAAAATAGACCATGTATATTGGGTGAGGGAGACTTCATGTAGAAATCAATGCATCAATAAACTGTTAACCCAATAAGACTCTAATACTTGCCCAAATAGAAATGTTAACCAAATTACGCAGGTGATGAGGATGACTTTTCCTTTTTGAAGAGGAAACTACTACCTATGCTTTCTACCTATTCATAAAGAATTACTATAACATAAAAAAGCAAATCCAGAGACTCTTAAAGATTAGGTGATCAAAAATTTTATTTAGGGGGGGAGAAAAAATAACCCAAAGCTACCAGATATAAGTGTTTGCTAAGAACTTATCAAAGGCAATGAAAGTTTCTCATGTCAAAGATTGCAAGCATACTATCTATTTGAAAATCATATTTTAAAAGTCAATTTATATAATTCAGAAGTAACATATCACCTAAAATTTTTATGTATTAAATAGAAGAATTATTTTGATACTTTATCCTAGTATTCTTAAAGTTTGAGAGAACAGTTCTCAACCCAAATATCTGACCATTTTATTTTTTTAGGGAAACTCACTTTCACATGGCCTTGGATAAAAAACCGATCTAAATGTTGAACCAGTTTCTGAATTTGAAGGTGTGGAGAATTATTTCATCATTACTCTTTCAGAAAGGCTGTATGTTTAAAATATTGGCAGTAGTGGATTCAGCAGATAGAGTCATATTCAGAATTTTTTATTTAGGAAAATTATTTGCACAAAGTACATTTATTTTAGCACAGTATAAAATTCTTCATATTCTCCAAAACAGGAGTAGCAGGAGCCAACTCATCCAGTATAATGTATTCCAGACACTTGCTGGAATAAACAATGCTCTTGAGCCCCTTAGATGCATAGCCAATAGGGAGCTGTTGACTACTTGAGGTTTTTACACATCACTCAGCCAGATCAGAAATCCAAATCCCAAATCAGTCACAGGCACACAGTGTGGATTTACAGTCCTGCCTGGGTATAGGGTCACCACCTGCAAATACCACCAAAGATGGGTTTATTTTTGATTAAAGTATACTTAATTTTTAAATTTTAGATGAATACAAGTATGAATAAAATTTTCAATACAAATTTAAATGTCCTTTGCAACACCAAGCCAAAACAGGCTAGAACATATATTCATAATTATCCATCTGAGGTTATATTCGAGTTTACATACATATCTTGATACAGACGTAGATATAGACATATTTATCTGTAGAATTTCCATGAATAACTAGAACGTGCCATAAGGACTCAATTATGTATCTGTTAGTTTATATTGGACTTAGAACATTCAGCTGTTTACATATTGTAACACGTTAATCCTAACTGCTATCCTAACCTAAATTATGTACCATAAAGACATGACAATGTTTTTTTTTTCATATGAAGGCACAAAAATTGCTGAAGTGTAGAGTTATACTCTGGCTTATGGCATAAATACAGAACACATATGATAGAAACGTGCATTTAAACTCAGGTTCTATTCATATTCTCAAATACAGATCTATGAAAGGCAAAGGGCAAAAATTAACAAGAGTTTCTAGTTCTTTGAGCGTTTATATTCTGTCTACACTGACAGGTTAGGTATGTTGTGACCAGTCCTGATTCAAAAGAAATTCTCTCTTTCACTCTCTGTCTCTCTCTTTGTCTCACACACACGCACACGCTTTGAAAATTCCTTCATTATTTAGTTTGGCAATATATTTTCCTATAGAAAAACTTGCCAAATGCATCTAAAAGCAGTTATTCTTAAGAAGGAGAATGAAGATCCAACCCTTTAACTGAGATCAAGATTTATTCCTGAGCACCAGTGGGAGAAGACTGGACCATGTGGGAACAGCTTAGAGTGAAGCCAACTCCCCAGGTGTGGAATTTTCTTATATACAGAAACAATTTAAAGAAACTTTGAATGGATGAATCATTTGTTTCCAATACTGGGCTTTTTATTTTCACTTAGCTAAGTCACTTATTATGGTGAGGAATTATGTTAACTCTTTCAGTATAAAGTGCATCTCTTCAGTCTAGAGAGCATTAGTAGAAGGCACTAGAATAATAATACCAACAAAAGTTATGCTAAGACTAAAGATACAGTCTCTAAGCTCTAGGACCTTTATATAAGTACATGCACTCTTTAATCTGCTGGAATATCCTGTAATCTGAAAATTATTTATCCCCTAAAACATGCGTGAACTAAACTAGGGAGAAGTTTACTCACTAAATAGGAACTTATTACATGAGCCATAAATTGTGACTTTTCCAGTCAATTTCTTATTACATTAGGACTGGTTTTCTAAACCAGCTATTGTTGGCTAACATTAGGAAGTAAATTTCCCCATCAAGACTTCTAAAGGACATCACCAGATTCTTTAATTATACCAGGGATTTGGGAGGTATGCAGTGAAGGGATCTGAGGTGAAGGGAACAAGCTTACTTTTATCTTTATTCACTCTCAGCTTAGGAGACCAAGTGAGGAATGCAACACTAGGATTCTTGACCAGATTTCTACTAAAGACTTAAGGTTAATTTTCAAGTAATGTTTTACCTATGTCTCATAAATAATTACTATGCTAAACTTTACTGTATGTTTAATTAACTAAAAAGGAAAACCTGTCCTGTTGAATGTTTCCTTTTAGTGAATCAAAGTTATTTAGATAAAATGTTTCTGCATGTTTAACTTAATTTATCTAATTTTTATTTTATCACTATTTTCTCTTGGCATAACTATGTATACATATATGTCTATATGTTTTTGTTGTCATACATATGTATGTCTGTATATATGCTTTTTGTTGTCAACTGTTATAGGTGGAGCTTTCCTGAACTTTCAATTTACTTTTATCCAGATTATTCTACTTACTGCCATATCCATTTGTGAGCTGACATTTACAAAGAGATGATATTTAACGAGTGCTTTTGGGGAATATGATTAGTCAGTGTGTCAGTCATATGTTCTCCCCCTCCCCCTGGAAAAGGCAATGGCTGATTGTTCTTTTAAACTGTCTGTATCATATGACAAACATCAGATTTATTATTTTTTCTCACAACTAGGGAAGTTTTAAAATAGCACCTTTTTCTTCAAGAGTAAAATTGCAGGTGAATTTTAAAAATAATATTCATCATTTTGCTCTTCCAGTATGGTTTAGAACAGAACTGCATGCTCCACAAGTAAACCCCAATGGCCAGGAGAATGGAAATGCTTGGAAGTTTGACTCATGAAGAGTGGACCTCAAGTTTATGACTTTTAGATTATATTTCCCTAGCATACTACTTGCACTTATCTAGGTTAAATCTTATTTGCTGTTTCCTGACCATGCTTTTGGCAGATAGCTGATAGTACTTTTGTTGACTTTGGTTTACAGTTGTAAATTACAGTTAAACTCTTTAAAAAGAAAAATCTATTTCATTCTGTGACTTCTATCATCATGCAAAAACAAAACTAAACAGGTATACCCTTATTTCACAAAGGCCAGGATATGAAAACTTGGTTTCTTCAAAAAGATGTAACATTAAAGGTTTTGTTCTATAAAAACATAGACTGGATGGAGGCCCATTGAGATGAAACAAGCAGCTCTCCTTTAGCCAACAATAAGCCTGAAGAATAGTCCTAGAGGTAGCAGTAAAAATAATGTTCAGACTTCCTTGCCTTGTATGCCAAACCAAGCACCACCAATGTGCCAAAATTAGTGCCAAAGGAGTAGTGGAAAGAGGAAAGCAAACAATACATTGTTTGTTTGATAGGTATAAAATATTTAGAGTGAGGAAAATTAAGTCTCCAACATGGTAATTGTCTTTACTTCTTAACATATAACAAGAGGCACTAAAAAGCTATTTTGGGTAATGAAAATCTAAGTGTCCTTGAATATTTGCCAGATGGAGGGCTGAATTGCTGATTGGGGTTGACTTGTTTTGTTTTGTTGTCTGTTTTGTTTGTTTGTTTGTTTGTTTTGTTTTAATTCCTTGCCTCCATGTGGTTTCTCTCCTAACAGAGATATTTTGTTTGTGTGTATTGTTTGGCTACGATATTCTATTTTATCAAATAAATGTATTATTTTTAACCTATCCGTTAAGGAACAAAACCGAAAATTGCTTTATCGCCATCACTTAAAACCAGTGCTCCTACATGATATTAAATATATGTATAAACTGAATCATAACTCAAAACCATATGTTTATGGTGAGTTTGAAAGGAGGGACTCCAAAGGATAAATTTTATCATTTATTTTTCAGAATGTACAATATACTAACAACTATTGGCCATTTTATTCTGAAATATTTGTCCCAGGATTTCACTTAATTTGCTGAAGATAATGAGGTAAATGGCTAGCCCAAATATTGCCTAAATCTAACATACTGTAGGTACTTCCCTTAAAATCATAGAATATATATGCAAAAGGAAAACTCAAATAACAACAGCTAAGGAAAACTACTGATCAACTGGGACAAAATGTTAGTTGGAGTAAAAACCAGTTACTCATACACACACATATGTAAACAAGAAAACATATGAACCCTGTAGTCATTGCAGTGTGATCCCTTATAACAATTTTTAATCTTTAAGTTATGTATAATTTCTTAGCAGTCTCAAGTCACTAATTTAATAGGTCTGGGTCGGGTCCCAGCAACTCGGGTAATTCTTACATGCAAGCAGATGCAATGACATCCACGGAGGCAAAACGTGGCGTGCGTTTGTTTACCTGTATTCTGTGCTGTTGGAAGTGGATTGCCAGTGAGGCCGGACACAAGGGGATATAAACGCATGTAGAAAATTAATTGTGAGCTAGAAATGCTGATCAAATCGTTTGCATCACAAAGCAGTGTTTACTGTTAAGAAATACTGCAAATGTAGTTGCAAGGATCAAAAGTGGGTGGCTCATTTGATATGAAAATTGAGCTGGGGGGAGCGAAAGAGAGAGAGAGAGAGAGAAAGAGACAGAGAGAGAGAGAGAGAGAGAGAGAGAGAGAGAGAGAGAGAGACTGGGGTCGCCCGCAGGTCTGTGGCGACTTGGGAGGAATCATATGACCAAAGACCAAGAAACGACTTGAGCCCAGTTCATATAGTTAAGCGAAATTCACCTCAGGTAGAAGGGTTTTCTTTCGTCGATTTCACCTTCACTCTACGGAAATCTAGCTTCTTAGGCAAGGTTTATCTCGTTTCTCAAGCCTAGGACGCTGGTGTATTTTGAGGCAGTCTCCTAGAAGTCTTGGGAGACTCTGGAAGCTGGTCCAGTGTGCAGGCGCGACCTATAGCTCTGCCTGGTGGATCTGCAATTCGATTTCAGGCCTTTTTCCCCCTCGGCATTTTTTTTTCCCTGACTACTTGAGAGGAAAAAAACAAAAACTGTATAAGAAACTCGAGAAGAGACTGTGGGATGCAGAACCGCACACGTGGTCCTGCAAATTGGATAGGAGACTGGGGGAGGCGGGGAAGAGAGAAGTGAAACTGGAAATTATGGTACAGCTTTAGAATCCGAGAATCTCCATTGTTCTTTCCCAGTCTGTATTGTTTTTGGTTCTTCACAGCTGCACTTATCCAATAAAAGTGGAAGAGCGAAGGTGATGGTCTGAACAGGGACGTGTCTATGGACAGAAATGTACAAGCAGCATATCGTGGGGATTTTTGCTGGGAAGCCTCAAAAGAGAGATGCAGTTCCTGAGGCTGTTTCTAAGTAGTTGTAGATTATTTTACCAAAGATTATGAACAGCTTCTTTGTCCAAATCTAAGACACAGAAATGTGTCACCTCCTTCAAACAGGACAATCGAATTTCATTCCTTTAGAGAGCAGTCAAGCCCTCAGGAATTAGAGAAGATGAAAGAACATCCTTTTATGATATGTTTTGGGCAGCTAAACAGGTAGGCAGATAAATAAAAGAAAGTGGATTGCTTCTGGAAGCTGTTTTGCTTCAGAATGTGCCTTTTGGCTAAAAATAATTTATTGGAAATAAAAGGAAAAGACAAACTTCTGTCAATGTAGATGCATCATTTGATAAATAAAATCGAAAACGAATTTTCTTTGGAAAGGAGAAGATAAAGTCCTACTTCTGATACCTCAATCAAGTCAAGATTTAAGAAAAATTATTCCCCAATAAGAATGTTGAATTTTGTTTTTCTTTTCTAACATGTCTTTTATTAAATAAAACCTGTTAACAAGATTGTAATGAAAACTTTGCATGATCTAAACATCCAAAGAGAGAAATTCTAGATTGATTGTATTTGAGGACCGCAAAGATTTTATTGCTAGATATCACCGAGGTAGTGGAACCAGAGGCTGAGAAAGCAGTGGGACTCTGCCTGGGGCCGGGGGTCGGGGGCCGGGGGCCGGGGGAGACTTTAGAAAACGTTCCCCCAATTCCAAAAAAAGAAAAAAGAAAAAAAAATGCATAAAAGGTTGAGCTAAGCTTTATTTTTTCAGGATATATTTTCGAATGTATAGATTTTGAAGGCCAATTACCAATTCACGAATGTGTGGAAATAAAACACAAGAGCAAATGCCAAATGCCTGTGGTTTACGTATGCTTCGTAAAATCACGGGGTTTTTATATTCATGTGGATAATGGAGAGAGAGATAAAATGATAGATAAAAGCCCGTTTGGGTTTGTCGTGGATTTCCATACACGACAGATATTTTCTTAAGTTTCCAAATTCTTCATTTAAAAACACTTGTCTAATATTTTAAGCTTCCGACACGGCAGTAGACATGTCCTTATTTTGCTTCTCGGAAGTACTTGGGAAAAGATAACCCAAGAGATACTTCTAAGTGAAGCCCGTCCTTGCTGGTTGACCTCAGGAAACCACGGGAGGTGTGTGGTCATCTCTGCAAGGCTGCTGGGTGTGAAAAGGTGAGGGAACTTCAATTGACATCCACCGTCCTATGTCCTTGTGGAGCTTTGAATAACGCTTATTTAGCACCATTCTTCGGATGCAAGGAAGGAGAAGGAGAGAGCTCCTTCCAGTGGGAGAAGTGGATGTAAGGGGCATTTTATGACGCCTTGGTGAGGAGAGCAGATCAGGAAAGCCCCCTGGGGCTGCTGAGTTCCTTCAAGATTGGGTAAGTCTGCAGATGAGGCCTGCGGGTGGAGCCGGCGCCTGAGCTGCGGATCAGTTCTGTGGGCGCTCGCTCTCTCCACGCCACCGCCCGCGCGCCCGCGGCAGCCACGAGCGTCCCGGGCGGGGAAACCAGTTGCCTCCCGGCGGTGCCTATTACTAGCAGCTGCTTCTGCTTAGCCCTGCGAGGATCGGTTTGCCCCAACCCACGGCCTCTCCCAGGGTTCGGTCTTCTCCCGCCCCTCCCTCCCTTCCCCGCCTCTCCCCCCAGCTCCACAGTGGCCGCAGCCGGTCAACGCTGTCGCGCAGTCACTGGCGCAGGTTCCCAGCTCTCAGTTGGGGGTTCGGGGGGAGGGAGCAGGAGGAATGAGCCAGAAAGAACGGGAGGCTTTAAGCCCACCGAGGGAGGTTAGAGGAAGGCGCTGTGGCTGTGGGATTAGGAGGCCACAGACGGGAACGGCGCCGAGCTAGACTAGCTGTAGAAGGCTGTCTCTCCACCCCACCAGAGCGCGCCGAGAAGGAGTGGGAGGCCTGGGCAGGAAAGAGGTGTTCCTGCGCCCACCCGAGCCCTGCTGGCCACCTGTGGCGTCGGGGAGACCACCTGTGGAGAGGGTGCAGGGATGCTGCTGCCCTGAAGCGGGACCCCCAGGAACTAGCGAAACGTGCCGGCGAAGAGCGCATGGTGACCCCAGGGGCAGAGTAACCGTGGCGGTCCTCTCCCTCTTTCTGGCACTCCACTGTCAGCATCTGCTAGAGGCAAACGCCCAGGAAGCGCTGCGGATGCACGCAAGGTTTCGATGGACTGGGACAGGAAAATCGCTTCTGCAGCGCGGGGAAGCGCAAACTGGGGGCCAGGTCACTGAGGTGGCCCCGGCTGCAGCGACTGGCGTCGGTTTCTCCTCCCAGCGCTAGGCGGGAGTGGGACCCCGGGTCACAGCAAGAGTCGCCCGGTGAGGACTGGCTTGGCCCATGGCGCCTAGCTGTAAAGAGGCCTAATGCTGCGCGTTTGTCGCAAAAGGAGGCCTGTTCTGACACCAAGGAGTGTCAGATACTTAGGATAAGCTTCCGAAGGGAGTTTTCACCTAGACTGCGGCAGTATTTTGGAAAATGAGCCTCATCGGTGGCTAGGATGAGTTAGATTTCTGCACCTCTGCACAGTTCTGTTCTGCTGGCTTAGCACGAGGAACAATAGCATCTCCCCTGCCCAGAAGTGACCAAAGCAAAATGGCCTATCGGGTCCTTCTCCCCGCCCACTGCTGAGATTAGGGGGCTCATCTGTCAGTTAAGGGCACACCCCTTCGTGCCTGTGTCATATTTGACAGCCGAAGGGATCTTTGCTATATTGCAGTCGTCCAACCCTGCAGTTCTGCTGAAGAAGGAAAGAGCATTCCCAGGGGTCAAGTGACCTGCCCACGGTGACATCGCTGTATGCCCAGCGTCTAAAATAGTTCCTGGTGCAGAACGACCCACCAGTAAATATGTGTTCAATGAATGAACACCCAGCAAGGTGGTCGTAGACTCTGGATCGGATTTCCAGTGTATCTAACCCAAGTACAGAGTAACAACAGGCTGGGGCGTTTTCCTCCCAATGCCGCGCTACAAGGCCAGGATACAGCACTCCCAAACCCAGATGCCCTCTTGCTGACAGATTCGGGCGACAAACCCCGAACTCGTCTCCCTTCTTTTCCGATTTCTAAGAATCCACGGCCTCCAGCCCTAATCCCAACCCCACCTCCGTTTTCATCCCTACATTCTAGACTGTTTTGTGGTCAGTACCATTTTCTTACTATCAAAAACGGTGGCCGGCAGAAAATTACGATAAGTAAAGCATAGTCTCTTCTCGCCTTTATGGACATCCCCGCATTTTTTGGCGTTCTTAGCCTCGGCCAAGTGCAAGCCATCCGTTTCAGGTCGGGGTGGAGCCTTTAAAGGGTCGCTTGAGACAGCGTTAGCATTCTTCCCCCTGCCGCCCGCCGGTAACATCCAATCTAAGTGGTAAAAATGCCAGCGTGCAGTGCAGTGCAGCTTGAAGACAAGACCCCCCACCTCCAGCCGTGAGACCCAAGCCAATAGTTGCCCTTAGCGGAGGCCTCCTAGAATTTCTGGGGCCGCCACTGCTCTGGGGGAATCCTGGGACACAGTCCCGGGAAAGAACAAAGCTAGGCGCCAGGAAGTGCTGACCAGCCCGGACGCGTCAGCCGGGTCCTAGCCGTCTCGGGTTCTTTCCAAGAATCAGGAAGGTGACTGTGCAGGACGCAAAGGACGCCCAGTTACCGTTTCCTGGAGAAACACCTTTGCTAATGCATTTAGGGAGGTTGCTAATTGTTAGCCGTGTGCCACCTGAGGACCAATAGAGCTTTCTCCAGGTAAAGACGCCCTCCGCTTTACCTGGAGAAAGCCCGATTGGAGAATGCCAGAGGACGGATGGCGGTACTTTTCCAGAGGTGGAGAGAGATTTGGGACATTTTGGAGGTTTCGATCAACGGCTTAAAAAACCACTCTGACAGAAAACGTTTGTAAAACCCGACATTCGTTGTAAGCACCTGCAAGAAAGGCGGATTCTCGCCCCTAATACGCCCCTAAAACGCCCTTAACACAGCGCTTGCACGCGGAAGTGCCATGGCCATTGAATGAAGTGGGGACCGTTCGCGTTAATACCGGCAATGTTCTTTCTCCGGTAACACTACGCAGCTGTCGTTTTCCCTATTTCTATGATCGCTATGGGACCCAAGTAAATAATTTCAATTTCATGACTGTCCGCTTGGAAAGCTACTAAAGGAACTGTTTTCTCATCTGATACATCTAAGTTATCAGTAGGGTCTTAGAATTGGGGTTCCCTCAGAGACTATTGCCAATATTTTCTGAGATTACCTCTGTTCATTGTGATCAGAAAAACACGCATCCATGTTTATACTCACAATGGAGGAATGTGAAGTAACAAACATATGGTTTACTAAAAATATATAGAACCTGATTTCTTTGTAAGAAAAATGATTGGGAGAGATGCTCCCAGACCTTGTCACTGATAATTATTTTGAGCAGTACATAAAGCCTCATGAAATCGTCACTGTAAAAGAAATAGCATAGCAGCTAAACCAATCTGGTGATCCAATTATCTTTTCCAAATATTCCCTGTTGTACCTGTGCATGAATACAAAAATCTCACATATCTCAATTTTCTTATACTAGCAAAAGTTCTGGAAAATATTACAAATTATTCATGAAAGAAATAAATGAAGAATGATATTTTCAAAGACTAGTTATAGACACCTGCAAATCTCTAATTTTCCTGAAGTTAAGCCTTGCTTTCCTTTTCTGTCGAAATTTAAACTTGAAAAAATATTTACAGGTAACATTGAATTCTTGGTCTCACATCTCTTAACAAAGAGAATTTGTCTTGCCTCTTTCAGAGTATTTTTGCAATAATGAATTTTTCATTTTCACCTCTTAATGCCATACACTCTGTATTTTTAGTATACTTCAAGCAGACATTGTCAATATGTGCATTAAAGGAACATAAAGAAAAATCTCCCTTTGGCCAGCCAATCTGTGGAGTCTGTGGGGATGCACGATGTTAATTCCTCTGAGCTCCATCTGTGGAAGTGATGAAGGCTAGCCATTATGTAGGATTGTGAGGTTAAATTAATTAGGTTCTTCCATTATAATGCAGTCTTCTGGAGATGGTTGCCATTTTCCCTTTAAATGTCATTATTTCTAGATCTAGTTAGCAGCTGATGCAATTAAAGAGGAGATAATGTAAATTTAGCAATACAAATAACACTTTCTTTCATGTATGTTGAGAAATGCATGACAAGAAGGACCAGCCAAGTTATACCTGCCTGCCATAAACAACTGATGTAACTCGTACTTTAAAAGAATAAACTAAAACCAGCCATTATGCACTTGGATTCTTTTCTTCAGTAAATTCTTGAATCAATACTTTTGTTTCATGTTTTCATGTTCTCAGTAATGTTAACATATCCAGTTACAAACTCTTGCCAGTAAGAAAGAAAATATGCCCTGCTGTGCACCCTTCTAAACACTTTTAAAGAATCATGCTTTCTTTTCATTTGGAATTATAATTTTGATTGTCTGTGGTATCTTTGCAATCTCCAATGGATAATGAGTGGACACACTTCATTTCCTAAACTAATCACCTGAGGCAAAAATCAAGGTCACATTAGCAGACCCAATAACATCTCTGATCTTGTACAACAAGGGCATACATAAACACAAAAATAGCATTAATTATGATATTTATTCTGCCACTGCAGAAACATCAGAAAGACTGGTAGGCTAATGAATCTATACAGCAAGTATTAAAAACAGATGTATTCCTGTTGCATTAGAGAGTAAGAATGCATTAGTAATAGTTGATAAACTGTACATTCTAATAAAAATAATGCAATATAATTTTTTTAAAATTTTGAGCCTTTCAAGAAATATTTTATTAGTCTTAGTTATTAAAAAAATCTTGATACTCAATATCCAGTATTTCTAGCACTGATATCTAAACAGATCACAGATATCAAGATAAGCCCTCTTGCTCATAAATAACAGTTGTTTGCTCCAAGTATATCAGCTTTTCTCTTTTGTTTCCTACAAAATGACTACACATTTTTAATCATCTATAAGGCGCACTACAAGATACAGTTTAGCTTATGAAAATCACATCTCATTTAAATGTAGGAGATCCAGGTATACTGTTGGCCTTCTAATGCATTTGTGGGTTTTCCTTGACAGTTGGATGGCCCTTGGGTTATGCACTACTTCCTCAAAGAGATGTACTTAGCAATGTGTCATAGCCAGCACTCCCTCCTCCACCCCGGGTTGCACGTGTTTGCATGCCAGATTACACTGGTGCTTTTACCATGGGTTGTGATGTCCTGGTGAATTCCAGGTGAAGACTGCTGGCAGTCAGGGATTCTTAGGTGCTCTGAGAACCAGGGTACCCTGGTAACAGGCACAGGTACCGGCAGACAGTGACTACCCCCAAAGCTGTCTTCAATTCAAGATCTTATACCCTTTTCCTAAATGCACATGAAAGCCATTAGGTCTGGGAATCTAAAACTATCAATGTAGTTTGAACCCAGAATGTCTCTGATTTATGGAAATTTACAGTTTAGCAAATGGCAATTGGGTTGAAGATACGGAACAGAACAATTAAGTCTAAAGATCCAACTAACTAAAAGAAACATTGTATTATCAGCTAGCCCAAAGTATGTCACCAGCAATCAGAAGTCACGTCCTCATCCTCGTTCCTTTTCCACCTCTTCTCTCTCTTATGCTATGTTCCCAAATCAACAGTGTCCTTTACTTTCGAAAAGGAGGTTCTAGATTTTGGACCTTCAAAAACTTTATTCTTTTCAGACCTCCTGGAGATATAAATCAGATTAGAATTAAAAAAAGGAGATAGAAAGAATATGAATGAGATGCTTACAACTGAAAAGACTTTGACCCTCCCTTACTTTCTTTTTTCCTTTTTTCTTTTAGTTCAGAGAGGGGAAACCGTAAAATTCTCTGCAGCACACACTATAAATTGCCTTTTGCTGAAAGTTTTAATACTTAATTTAAAGTCAAAGGATATTTTCTTGACGACTTTAGCTTTTGCTGTTCATCTGGGAGAAAATCCAGGTGGGAAATTTAATGTAATTCAGTAAAATTTTCCAATGTAGCCTTGTTGAAGGCAAACATCTTGAGTGGAGCAGGTACTTTTAGACACAAATCAAAATCTGTTTTTGTTGACATAAAATGCAATTAGCATTAATTCAAATATTCATTAGTTCAGAACTTTAAAAGGGGGATTCAGTGGATATTCAAAGAGGAAATGAAATGGATGAATAATTAAGAGCAGGGTCCACAGATAATAAAGTTCATCAGGATAACTTCTGGATAATCTTATCTCTCGAGTAATATTTAAACTTGACTGGGAAAATCAACTCTTGGAGCTTTTATATTGCAAAACATAGCTAATAAAGAACTAATGCAGGACTTCTGAAAAGACAAAAAAAAAAAAAAAAAAGAGTAGATTCTGACACTTCGAGGAATTAATCACTTTGAATTAACCTAAAAGGAAAATATGATGACTCATTCAAGGAAAATTCTTAATCTTTTCTTATTTGAAACCCACTAAGAAATACTGTTAATAATAGCATTAAGTACTTTCTGATTCTGCTTAAATATATTTGCAAAGAAATTCTGCAGAATGCATAAGAAATTCACCTTATTTTTAAAAACAAGAAAAAAAAAAGATCCTAGGGTAGCTAAACTTTTTTTTTTTCCACCAGAGATGTGATGAAACCAAGCCTCAGAACATTTTTTAATGTTGATAGAGCAGGCTTGAAAAAACTTGTCATATAAATCAAACTGTTCTGGGGGCAAACTCGTGTTGTTTTTAAACCACAGAGTGGGTCAATGGGTGTGGTTATGCACATGGTTGAATGGTGAACGTATAGATTAAAATATATTTTGCCACACTAGTTTCCAGAGGATTGTTTTGGCCTGGTGTTTCAAGCCATGAGCCAAAACTTTGGTCAGTATTTTGACAACAGAGCCAGGAAAAACAAAAAGGCTTAGCCTGTGAAAAAGAAATGAAGATGTAGTGAAGGAAAACAGTAGTCCCTCTGCCACTGCCTTACTCAATCCATATGTGGGCTTAAACACAGGAAATACCCACCATTCACCGCAATCAAGCCAGAGGCTTGTGCATCAGAAAGTGCCTTGTGGAACTAATTGGACTCTATTAAGATTGTCATTGACATAGGAAAGCATTTTGAAATTTTAAATCAGAACATGCAATGTACATAGAAAAAGATAACAGTCATATTGTTGATTCAGGACTACAAATATAGGCATAATACACACACAAACATGCAAGATTTATATGCTTTATTCAGCAATGTACTGTATTAATTACCAGGAGCATGTTTGTCTTCCTTCACTTTATATGTTTGCCTTGAATCTATAACCTTTCCAGAATGTTCTGGCGTCACCTCACAAGGCAGAGAAAATCCAAGCATTGCCAATTTAAAATGATAATCAACAAACATGCCATAAGAGCAAAGTTTACAGAAAAAAAAAATGGAAAAAAACATAGTTTGAAATAATGAAACTTACAGAGAACTTTTTCACACGATACTGGACAAAAATACATACAGTGTAAGTATTCATGCATACACACAACTCTAACTTCGGCAACAAATCTTTGGCAAAAAGTTGGATTTAACATTTCAATTACAGTTATCTTTAAAAATTACCTAAATGTGGCTTATGCTGGAAGCTTACCCTCCCTTTGTTCTGGCTGTGGTCCATTGTATTTTTATTATACTTCCAGGACCTTCACTGGAGTCATACGTGCTTAGCTCTGACAACTCTCTCAGTGTTAGGGTTGCCAATTACATTTGCTTCATAGATAAAGTTAGTGTGTTGCTAATATTCTTAGGACTAAAATCTGTATTTGGTTTGTTTTGTGAAAACATGATTTCCCACTATTATGAGGAACATGCTGTATCTTATCGACCTAAAAATTTTGGACAGTACTACACTGTATAGTCATTTAAGATTTCTTTTATATAAAAGCTGACAGTAACCATAACCACAATCTACATTAGAAGATAACTAAGATGAATACAGACAAGATGATCTCTCACCAGATTTCTCAGTCTAATTTTTGCTGCCATTTTTTAGTAGTAAGCTTCTTTACTTTGTTAGCTTCAAAATGTCTTCTTTGTCATGGGTCACTTGTAGTGTAGTTCAGCATTTCTCCAATTTCAAAAACAAAATGATTGCAACTAGGGAGGGTATGGAATTTGTGTTCATGGAAGTTAGATTTACCATGAAGATATTGCCAAAGGGGAAAGCTGGACAAGCAACAAATCACTAGAAGGCTTTGATGTGTGTGTGTGTGTGTGTGTGTGTGTGTGTGTGTGTGTGTGTGTGTGTATGTGTGTGTGTGTGTGTAAGTACCTTCATAATTCTAGTACCATGAAAATTTCAATCTGATCTTCTGGTTGCCAGGTTCTTTATATGAATTCTGAGAGCTAAGATTTTTATGTAAATAAACTCATTTAATTCCCTACAACTCTCTGGAGGAGATGAATTTATTATTCCCATTTTATAAGGAAACTGAGTCATAGAGAAATAACTAACCTGAAATCACACAGCTAGAAATCAGAGTATAAGTATTTTATTGGCAAGTAATAAAACACTGGGACCACTGGACTTCTATGCTAATCTAGGAAGTATAAATATTCCTAGTATAAACACACATATATACATACACATATATATATTTCCTAGATTATATTAATACATAGTTATAAATAACAATATATTATATATATTATAATACATATAATAAAAACACTTCTTAAGGTGGTTTAAGTGTCTAAAAATCCCCACCCTCGTGTTTTTATTTCCTAACATTGGAAGTATTATGTGAACATATCCGGTAAAAAGTGGACAAATAAGGATCAAAAATAGGCTGGAAGCAGTGGTTCATGCCTTGAATTCCAGCACTTTGGGAGGCCGAGACCGGAGGATTGCTTGAGCCAAGGAGTTCAAGACCAGCCTGGGCAACATGGTGAAACCCCATCTCTATAAAAAATACAAAGATTAGTCAGGTGTGGTGGTGCACACTCTTAGTCCCAGCTACTCTGAAAGCTGGGGTAGGAAGATCTGGGAAGTCAAAGCTGCAGTGAGCTGTGATCACACTACTGCATTCCAGCCTAGAAGATAGAGCAAGACCCTGTCTAAAAAAAATAGAAAAGATAAAAAATAGCCGCTGTGTAGATATCTTATTATATGGGCTTAGGATGGTGTCATTTACCCTCACAATCACATGGTCTTTCATGCAGACACATTACGTGCACACAGATCATGCCAGCTGACAACCATGAAAGGGTCTGGCTGAGACAAGGAGAGGTAGGCCATTTCATAACTGTATGGGCATAGATACCCTAAAAAGAGTTCTATTTTTAACCATATAGAAACATTCTTTTCAGTAAGAAAAAGGAAATACTAGATGATACAAAGGGAAGACTAAAGAACATCAAGTATGTATACTTTTAAAAATACAATAATTTTACTTTAATTCAGAGGAGGGTTGGGATTAAGGTGACACAGGGTAAAGAGTTTTGCTTTGAAGTCAAGTGAACTGTGATCTTGCACAGGGCTAGAGCCTCTGTTTCTCCATCTGCAAAAGGGAGGTAGTAAAATCTCATAGATTTCTGAACATCACAGGGGTCAACCTCACCCTGAGAAGTAGTTTAGCAGCGTGGTTTAAGGCAGGTGCTCTGGAACTAGACAGTTGGGTCTGAGTCCTGGCTCTGTGAGACCAAGGTAAATCAATTCATCTTTTCAGTGTGCATTGCATAGTAGTTGTCAATACAACCTTATAACGTTGTTGTGAAAATTAACTTAAATAATGTAGAGTAAGCACCCAGTAGAATTCTTAGCACAGAATAAGTGCTCAGTAAGTGTCAATATAATTCTGGACATTTTCAGAAAGAGTAAACCAAGAACAGTAAAGTTGGAATCCCCATATCTTTTCTAATCCTGTTTTAAAAATTGTCAGATAATAAACTTCTGTTTTTCATGTAGCAGAAGACTGGGTTCTATATTTTTTGGGTTTTTTTCTCCCTTGTGATTTTTATATTTAACTTCAGTTTCTTCATCTATAAAATGGGTGTATATCTGCTCCTAAGTCTGTACTGGTAAATTTTAAAGATATCATTAGGACATCTTTACATGGAATTAAATTTCTCAGAATAGCATCTGTATAGTACGGCACATAAAAATTATTAATGAACTGACATTTAGTGATACATGAGCTATGAATTTGCTAGGCCAAATTCTTAACCCCAGAAACCCAGGGGGTAATTTTGTTTTATTGGCTGCAATAGGATAATAATCTAGCCAAACAGATTTAATTCTAAAACGTAATTTCAGGGCAAAAATCTTTCTTTGAAAACAAATTGTGCATATGCATACATATCATGCACTAACTTACAAATGAGAAAAACAAGTGAAGTAAAACATATAATAATATTTTCAGACTTAAAGGAAAGACTGTCAATTGGGAATGTTGTGGGTGACAGTTACACTGTAAGTCACCAAGAAAAGATCAAGGCACTTTGGACAGTACCTCTGTGTTCTTTATATCCTGACCTTTGTTATAGCAGACTTGGAGTGATCTTGACTAAAAATCGCCCCTGAGGGTACAATGAAATTTGCTCGTTAAACTATTTTAGTGTTTTTTCTGGATATCATGCATAGCATGCTGCTGTCTCTCTGTGGTGGAACCAAAAGCTAATAGCTTTTACTGATTCTGCAGATAAATATCATATGTCACTACCCATTAAAACTCGGCTCTAAAACCCAAGTTCCCATTAATCAACATTGTTTTTGTTTTCAAATAATTAATTTAAAAAACACTCAGAAAAACTTATAGAGAATCCACAGCTGGTTGTGGATAGAAAAATTTAACTTAAATATCATAAAGTAATTTTATAAATTCAGATTTGACTGCTGCATGCTTACTTTGTTTCTTTTGAAATGTGGTGGTATGTTCTGTTCTGTAGATCGTTGATCTGTAAGTTACTTGACCATAACTTTTATTTTCCAAGCTAAGATACTTTTGAGAATATTGCCCAAAGTGACAGGGATTGTCCTAGCAATAGAAGGAAGAAAAGCCCCCTTATGTCTAGTCCCCCTATCTGTAAGCCTAGGTTTTAATCAACCTAAGGATTCAATTCTGTAGATTATGAAATGATTTGGTGGTTTCATGAAAAAATATCATAATTTTTATCAATTTATATCAATATTGATTACCAGAGCATATTGTAAACCAATGTGCAAGGGTATTTAAAACTTAATGATTTCCAAAATTAGCTAGTGAGCTGTTAGAAATCCATACTATTCCAGACTGTTTGCTGTTCTTTGGATCAGATTACATGACCATTTTTGCCTTTTCATTAAATGGTCTTAGGTTTGACAACAGTACCACACAATTAAAAGAAAAACTTGCTACAGAAAATACATCTAGTTGTTGTTGTTGTTGTTATTGTTATATCTCTAGCATTTAAAAGAGTTTGTTGCACTTACTAGGTATTTGGTGAATCTCTGTTGAATGATTGAAAAAACTGAACCAAGATTCTGGCTAATTGTGGGCTCTTTGGATAACTCAGACCTAATCAACCCATTTAAAAATTTTCTTTATTCCAAATTTCTATGTAAAAATAAGACTACATTCTACCTCTTTTTGGAAGGTATACCTGCATACATATAACCATATTGTTTACTAAAAATCAAGCCATACAGACACATTACTGAGAGAAATCACACAATTTATCCTTTAGACACAGAAAGGTCACCTCCAACAAAATGAGCAGCTTTGCTCTTTTAATTAAGGGAATCATTTTTGTGACTAGCATATTCCTTTAAAATTTTGAGAAATCTTAAGTATGTGATAATGTCCAATGAGACAGTTATTGAGCATTAGTGTATTTTTTTTCATATTTAGGCTCTATGTAATACTACAACCTAAGTTCACCTTCCAGAAAGTAAGTAACAATTTTTAGCTGTCTCATTTAAGAAGCATTGTGTCCAAACAATCTAAACACTTTACAACATCTTATTATCCTGGGGTCTCAAGGTTGAATGGCAACTTGCAGGTTATCTGTTACAAACACTTGACCATCAGTCTTCTACTCTATTGTCATTCCCCAAATGCCATATATTTTCTTGTCCTTGACCCAGCTCTGAGATTTGGGGAAAAAAGAAGCCACTTTCAGGAAGCCTGGGCAAGCTGTGTCTGCTTTCTAACACCTCCACCCCACTTAGGATCTAAGAGTGGTTTCTCACTCCATTGCTGCTCTGAGATAATGAGACACCTCCTGCTTGAGGCCTATGCTACTCAGCTAGGCCATTCTAACCTCCCAGCCAGTGAAAGACGTTGGTCTTTTGTTTATCATTCTTCTCTCCACCCCAAGCCTGCCATCATTTTGAGTTACTTCAATGCCAATGAGTTACTTCAGGTTCAACAGCCAATATAGAAGCCTCTCAGTTCCTTCTCTCCTCCTGACTTTACTCTCCAATGCACCTAAGTCATCCAGGCCACAGCTCCACCTCAGACACTGTTATCACCTGCAATCTCTCCATTTCCAATATCACAAATTTTAGCACCTACCTCTGATCCTACAACCCTCTCATTTTCAGCTTGTCTGAAATGGGGTTCAACTCTACCTCCATTATACAGCTTTTTTTTAAACCTTACTTGGGACCTCTAGGTCACTGACCATTTCAGTTTACCCAAATATATCAGCTTTCACTCTCTCTATTTCATTCCTATCCAAATTAGAGCTTTTAGACCACCATTCCAGGAATAAAATTCATCTTTTCAATAATCCCAAATTCCTCTACCACTTGTCTTTTAACTGTATTTACTTACAAAGCATGAAGTTTGGTGAGCCCAACTATTTACTTCTGTGTCACATGACATCGTAGCTTGGTTCTACCACATTCATGACCAGTTTCCAATGAGGCCTCAACAATGCTTCTTTGTTGCTGTTGTTGTTGTTAAGGCACTCTTCCACTCTCCTTAAATCTCTCATCTTACACTCCTGGCCTTTCTCCAGCAGATTACTTCACCTCCTAAGATACAGGGAAAATAGAAGAGACTGGAGAGGAACCTCCTCAGGTTTTTGCATCAATATCTAATCTACAAAATATCACTGTCTCCATACCCATTCTGTATTTATTCTTTTATTTCAAAACAAAATCTGACTTTTCACCTGAAGTTCATTCTTCTGCCATTGAGGAGGCTATTACAATTGTTTAAGTGGGAGATAATATTGACTTAGAATAGAGTGGTGATAACTGGTTACATTCAAGATATATTTAAAAGGTAGAGCCCACAGGACTTTGGGGCAGATCAAATGTGGCTGTGATATAAAAGAAAAAAAATCAAGATTGACTCATACGGGTTCTGCTCTGATTATGCTGTATTAGATTTTATCAGACTGTGCACTGAGAACTAGAAAAGCTGGATAAAATACTTAAAACATGGATATAAAGACATCTTAGAACTACTAAGACAGCCAGAACATAAAGTTCCAAAAGTCACTCCTCTTCTGTAAAAAGAGTAAGTGCAGGGAGTGAGCCCAAAATTCAGTGTAACTGTTCACCTTGAGATATTTATCGATCTACAAGTGTGACAGAGAGACTGGAAAACTACACAGAACTCTCAGTAGTCTCATGACACTGAGGAGACAAAAATAGGAGTTCCGGGTCCACCAAGATGGAGGAATCCTGATAAAACTCATACATTCTGCTGGGAGCCTTGAAGGGCTATACCTTATGAGTAAAAGTTATTTGGAAATAGAGCAGACTTTATAAAAACTGAAAGACAAACCAGATCCAGCTCAAACTACTTTCTTTTTTTCTTCTACTTCCTGCTAGACACAAAAGTAAATTTTCTGAAGGAAAACAACATTGTCCAGAGCCTCAAATATCTGATATCCAATAATAAATAAACAAGCATATTAGCAAGTGTGATCAAGTGACGGAAAACCAAGAAAATAATAGAAGACAAACAGATCCACTGAAGATCTAGTCGTTGGAATATCAGATAAGAGCTTAAAAAGAGCACACTATGATCACTATGTTAAAAATAGATGACAATATGATGAAGTTCTGCAGATAACTAGAATATTTTTAAAAGCATTAAATAGAAATTATAAGTCAAGAATTCAAGCATGAAGAGACAAAACGTGGGAAATGTATAAGACACAAATGGAACATAGTGAAAAGGTTGAGGATATTGGTTTTTGAATCCCAGAAGAAAGAAAAGACAATGAAACAGGAGGAATAAATCAAGATATGGAAGCCAAAAATTTTGCAGTTAATAACTAATAAAAGCCATAAACTTATAGATACTATAATGACACATGGGGTTTTGGTCTGAAAACCTGGATGAGTAATAGTATTATTTACTAAAGATGAGTAACAATGAGGAGAACATGTTCCAGTGGGGAAAGATTGGAGGAATCAAGAATTCGGTTTTGTATGTGTTAATTTTAAGATCCCTATTAGATACTCTAGAAAAAACGTTGCATAGATAATGTGATATACAACAAATGGATGAAAAAAATCAGAGTCCACAGGGTTTTATTTGTACTTACCAGCCTCTCTGTGGTAGTAGGTAAATTATTTCCCCTTGCTTTCTCTTTTTTTTTTTAAATGGGTAAAACTTCATTAAATTATAAGATTATTTGAATACAATAGTCTTTGACATTAAACCAGCAAAAATATAATGCTTAGAGAATTGAAAAAAATATGAAAGGTAAATGTCTCTATGATATTTAGATTAAGGATTTGATTCAAAATATTCAATAATCATGATGGTTGTATATGTTATTTAAACCTGTATATGTTATTTAAATCTCAGTGAGGTCACCAAGAAAGTAGGCACACAGAAGGGAAATTTTGCAAAGATTTTGCCCTGACCACATGGATACATAGGATCAAGTTCAAGGAAGAGATTCCAGCATAGGATCCTGGGAAAGAACAATTAAATGAGGTGGGGTAAAATCCAGGAGAGTGACACGTTTCAGAAGTTAAGTGAATAAAGAAAGATTTGACCCTTTAATACCAGAGGTTGCTGAAAGGTCAAGATGAGAATTGGTAATTGACCATTGGTATTGCAAATCTGGGAGTCACTGGTGACCTTAAGAAGAGCTGTTTTAGTGTAGTGACAGGGATGGAATTGTGATTTAAATGGTGTTATGAGAGAATGAGAGATTTATGTTTCTGGTAGTTATAGTCTAGGTCATTCAGTCTAACCCTCCCACTAAGACAGCTAAAAAATATGGATGAAATATTTTTAAATCCAAACACCACATGTTCTCATTCATAAGCGGGAGCTGAAAAATGAGAACACATGGACACAGGGAGGGGAACATCACACACAGGGACCTGTCAGGAGTCAGGGGAGGGATAGCATTAGGAGAAACACCTAATGTAGGTGATGGGTTGATGGGTGCAGCAAACCACCATGGCACATGTATACCTATGTAACAAAACTGCACGTTCTGCACATGTACCTCAGAACTTAAAGTATATATATATACACACACACACATATATATACACACACATATATATATGGTTTTATATATAGGGTTTTATATGTATATATAACCTTCTAAAAGCAATAATAAGCTTCTAAAAGCTTATTATTATATATTATATAATTACATATATAATTATATATATAAATATATAACCTTCTAAAAGCAATAAAAAGCTAACAAGATACTGAGCAACTGCAGGAGATGTAAATCCAGACAAAAGAGTCTGCAATATGAAGTTGTTTTTGCCCAGGGAGTGTTTATTGATATGAAAGATGTAACCCAGGGGATAAGCAGTGTTAGTAGTCTCAAAGGAGAACTGTGAAGCAAACATTTTAGTCCAGGGTCGGCCAAGGAAGAGAGTCTTGGTGGACCACGATGTGCTTTGGATTAATGCTCTGAAGCAACGCACACTAAAAAGAAAAAACGAACCAAAAGTAAAAAACAGTTTCTGTATTGACTGCAGTCTTTGACTCATCTTTGTAGTCCAGAAAATCACAGACCTTGAAATTGAACTGAAATAATCCTGGTTTATTATTGTCCCTGAGTGTTTGGCAAAATAAATGAATAGATACATAAATAAAAACTTAAAAAATCCTCTCAGATGAATAGATGGATAGATGTGATAAATAAAATATTAAATGTAGAAACTAGGAGGTAATGAATATAAAAGTTTCCATGGTAAAATTCTATAAATATTCCATATTTTTGAACATTTTAAAGGTAAATTGTTGGTAAAAGAAGACCGTTGTCTCTGGAGAAAAGTGATATCTTCTTAGGTTACATATAATGTTCCCCCCGTGGCATTCCCGTGTGCTATGAACTGAATGTTTGTGTATCCCCAAATTCATATGTGGAAATCATACTCCCAATCTGATGGCAGTAGGAAGTGTGGCCTTTGAAGGGTAATTAGACCCTGAGGTGGAGCCCTCATGAATGAGATTAGTGCTCATATAAAAAGACATAGAAGAGCTTGCTTTCTCTCATCTCTTTGCTGTCTACCATGTGAAAATACAAGAAGTCAACAGCCTGCAACCCAGAAGAGGACCCTCATCAGAGCCTGAGCATGCTGACATCCTGATCTTAGACTTCCAGCCTCAAGAATTATGAGAAATAAATTTCTGTGGTTGATAAGCCACCTATTCATAGTACTTTGTTATAGCAGCATGAACTGACCAGGTAATCGCTTATCCACTTTCTCTCATTATAGATTAGTTTGCATGTTCTTGGCATTTATATAAATGGAAACATACCCTATGTACTCTTCTTTGACCTTTTTCACTAAATTAAGTATTTTGAGATTCTTCCATGTTTTTGCATGTATCAGTAGTTCATTCTTTTTATTGAATTGTTGTATTCCATTGCACAGATATACTGCAATTTTATCCATTTGCCTGTCGATGAATATATGGTTACTTTCCAGTTTTTGGCTATTTCATGTAAAGCTGCTATGAACATTTGTGTACAAGTCTTAGTATTGACATATGCTTTTATTTCTGTTGGGTAAATACCTAGGATTAGAATGGTTTGCCATATGGTATATGTATGTTTAACATTTTAAAAACTGACAAATTAATTCCTAATGCGGTTGTATCATTTTACATTCCCACTAGTATTGTATTAGTGTTCCAGTTGCTCCACATACTCATGAACATGTGCGAAGGTCAGTCTTTAACTTCAGGCATTCTAATAGTTGTGTGGTGTTATCTTATGATTTTAATTTATATTTCCCTGACGGCTAAGCATGTTGACTATTTACTGATGTGATAATTTGCTATCTGTATATCTTCTTAGCTAAAAGGTTTGTTTAAATCTTTTATCCGTTTTAAACATCGGATTGTTTGTTTTCTTATTATTGAGGTTTTTTTTTTTGGCTTGGTTTTGTTTTTTTGTTTTGGTTTTTTTTTTTTTTTTTTTTTTTTTTTTGAGACGAAGTCTGGCTCAGTCGCCCAAGCTGGAGGGCAGTGGCCGGATCTCGGCTCACTGCAAGCTCCGCCTCTCGGGTTTACGCCATTCTCCTGCCTCAGCCTCCCGAGTAGCTGGGACTACAGGCGCCCGCCACCTTGCCGGGCTAGTTTTTTGTATTTTTTAGTAGAGACGGGGTTTCACCGTGTTAGCCAGGATCATCTCGATCTCCTGACCTCGTGATCCGCCCGTCTCGGCCTCCCAAAGTGCTGGGATTAGAGGCTTGAGCCACCGCGCCCGGCCTTATTACTGAGTTTTAAGAGTTCTCTATATTTTCTGGAAATGAATCCTTTATTAGATCTGTGATTTGTAAATATTTTATTCTATGACTTCTTTCAATATCTCAGTAGTGTCAAACAGCATGTTTTTTATTTTGATAAAGTTCAATTTATCAACTTTTAAAAATGGCTTTTGGTGTTGTATTTGCCTAATCTAAGGTCACAAAGATTTCCTTCTATGTTTTTATCAAAAATTCTTATGAATTTGTGCTTTACATTTAAGCTTATGATTTACTTTCAGTTAATTTTTGTATATGGTGTGAGGTACAGATTAAAGTTGGGCTTTTTTTGGTATGTGAATAGCTAATTGTCACAGCAGAATTTGCTAAAAATATTACTCTTTCTTTAACAATTGCCTTGCATATTTGTTGAAAATCAGCATATATGGCTTACTTCTGAACTCTTCACTCTGTTTTATTGACCTATTTTCTTTTTATACCAATACCACACTTTTTAATCATTGTTGCTTCAAGTTAGGCAGTGTAAGTACTCTAACTTTGTTCCTTTTTGAAGTTCTTTTGGTTATTTTAGGTGGTATGCAATTTCATATAAATTTTAAGGACAGCTTTTTCTAGGAAAAGAGAAAAACTGCTGAGAATTTGGCTGGGCTTTTGTCAAGTCTATAGATCAGTTTGGGGGAGAACTGACATCTTAACAATATTAAATTTTCTGCCCCATGAACACAGTATATCTCTCTATTTATTTAGGTCTTCTTTCATTTCTTTCAGCAATGATTTTTAATTTATAAAGAATTGATTTTATACATCTTTTGTAACATCAGTATTTTATATATTTAATACTATTGTAAATCATGTTTTCATTTCAATTTCCCTTTGCTCATGATCATATAAAAGAATTGATTTTTGTATATTGATCATGTGTCCTGCAACCTAGGTAAACTCCTTTATTAGTTCTATTAGCTTTTTCATAGGTTTTATTGAAATTTCACTTTTGATAATCATGTTGTCTATGCTTATAGTTTTAATTCTTTTCCAATCTGGAATTTTTTTCTTTACTTTTTGAACTGGCTAGTCTCTCTGATACAAAGCTGAATAGAGGTGGTAAAGAAGGATATTTTGACCTTGTTACTGATAATAGAGGGAAATCATTCAGTCTTTCTTATGTATGATTTTTAGCTGTAGACTTTGTAAAAAGCTCTTTATAATGCTGAGGAAGTTTTCTTCTATTTCTAGTTTTCTGAGAGCTTTTTAAATGCATTTTCTGTGTCTCCTCAGATGTGGTTTTCCTTTTTTAGTCCTTTTATATAGTCGATTACATTGATTGATTTTTCCTTGTTAAATCAATCATGCATTCCTGGAATAAAACACTTCATCATGCTATATTAGTCATTTTGGATATTATTGAATTTGCTAACATTTTGTTTAGAACTTTTGCATCTGTGTTCATGAAGAATATCAGTCTGCAGTCTGTAGTTTTCCTTTTTCTAATTTTCTCTTTTCTTTTCCCGCTTCCTCTATCCCTTCCCTTCCCTTCCTTTCCTTCTCTTCTTATTTTTCTTCTTCCCTTGCAGCCTCCTCTCTCTTTCTGTCTTCCTCTTCTCTTCTTGTTTGTGTAATATCTTTGGTTTTGGTGTCACAATAATATGGGCCCCACAAGATAAGTTAGAACATATTTGCTCATCTTCACTTTTGTAGGAGAGTATGTATAGACTTGGTATTATTTATTCTTTTAATATTTGCTTAAATTCATCAGTCATACCACTAGGACCTGGTGTTTTCTCTGTTGGAAGGGTTTTAATGACAAAGTTAACTTCTTTAATAGATAGATGGTGATTCAGGCTTTTTCTTCCTGAGTGAGCTTTGGAAGTTTAAGTCTCTCAGGAAATTTGAAAGTTGTTCATAAAGTTAGCTTATTATCTTTTTAGTATGTTTAGATTCTAGAGTGATGTCACCTTTCTCATTCCTAATATTGGTAATTGGTATATCTATGTTGAAATTCCTGATAAGTGTGGCTAATAGGCTTATCAGTTTTATTGCTTTTCTCAAAGAATCAGCTTTGTTTTTTTACTTTGTCATTTTTTATTTCACTGACTTTCACTCTGATCTCTACTATTGCTTCTATTCTTCTTACTTGTATTTTAATTTTCTTCTCTTTTTCTAGTTTATTGCATTGGAAACTGCAGTCATTGATTTGAGATGTTTTTGCTAATACAGACATTACATACTGCTGTAAATAGTGCTTTATCTGTATCTCAACACTTTCAGTATGTTGTATTTTTATTTTTATTTAGTTAAACTACTTTCTGTTTTCTCTTTGATTCATTCTTTAACCAGTGGATTGTTTATAAATATGTTAGCTTCCAAACAGGTGGAGATTTTCCAGATATTTTTTGTTTTTAATTTCTAACTTAATTCCATTGTGGTAAAAGGATATATATTATATGACTTGAAACATTTTTTAAATTTATTGAGTACTTATGGGTCTGAATTTGGTCTATCATGGCAAATGTTCCATGTGCACTTGAAAAAGAAAGTTCATTCTGATGTTAGGTGGAGTGGTCTATAAATGTTAATTAAGTTGTTTCATAGCATTGTTGCAGTCTTCTATAACCTTACTAATTTTCTGTCTACTTCTATTGCCGTCAGTTATCTCTGACTACAACTGTGACTATCTATTTGTTCTCATAGGGGCTTCAGCTTCTGTTTCATGTATTTTTAAGCTCTCTTATTAGGGGAATAAACGTTTAGGATTGTTATGCTTCTTGATCAATTGACCCCTTTATCATCATTGGATAACTCTCTTTATACTTGGTAATTTGTTTTTTCTGGAATCTAGTTTTGACAGTAGTATAGACTATTCAAATTCCTTTTTATTTATATTACATGGTATACCTTTTAATATCATTTTATTTGTAACCTTTTTGTGTCTTTACATATAGAGTGTGGATCTCATAGAAAGTATATAGTTGGGTCTTGCTTTTTAATCCAACTGGACAAGCTGTATCTTTTCATTGGAATGTTTAGAATTTTTATACCTAATGTGACTATTGGTTTGGTTTGGTTTAAATTTACCATCTTACTATTTATTTATTTATTTATTTATTTATTTCTGTTTGTCCCATTCAGGACTGGCTGTATAACTTTCAGGGCCCAGTGCAATATGAAAATGTAGAGTCCTTGTTTATAAGTTATTAGTAATTTTACCAACAGCAGAGCATTAAACCAAGCATGAGACTCTTTCAAATGTAGGGTCTCATGTGACTGCATAGGTCAGATGCCTATAATCCTGGCTGTGATACCATCTGTTCTTTTTTTTCTTTGTTCTCTTTCTCTGACTTTTTTGGACTGTATTTTTGGTTTTTTGGTTGATTGGTTGTTTCTATGATTTCCTTTCAGATTACAGTTATTTTGTTGGCCTATTAACTATAATTCTTTTTCTGTTGTTTTAGTGCTTACTTAAGATGGTTAACTATCTTAAGAATGTTTAATAAGAAAACATGTTTATATGTACCTGTGTAGTTATTTCTGATTATTTTCATTTATGTGTGTAGATAAAGGTTTTCACTTTGTATCATTCTCTTTCTACACTAAGGACTTTAAACATTCTTTTTGTAGTACAGGCTTACTGTTACTTTTAAATTCATTAAACTCTTCTAAGTCAGAAAAAATCATTATTCCATATTTGTTTTTAAAGTATATTTTCACTGGGTATAGAATTCTAAGCTGACAATTTTTTTTTTAGCACTCTAAAGATGTTATTCTACTGTCTTACACTACACATTGTTCCTGAAGAGAAATCTTCTGTCATCTTTAACTTCATTCATATCCTTTATTTTTCTGCTTGCATTTAAGATTTACTCCATATCACTGCAATTACAATTTGATTACAATGAACCTTGATGTAGTATTCTTCATGTTTCCTGTGTTTGGCATTTGTTGAGTTTCACAAATCTGTTAGTAGTTTTCATTTAATTTGAAAAGTTTTTGGTCATTATTGTTCAGGTAATTTTTTTTCCTTTTCTTCCTCTTCTTCAAAGATTCCAATTACATGTATATTTGGCTGCACAGAGCTGTCCCAAAGTTCACTGAACACTGATCATATGTTTTTTGTTTTTCTCCTCAGTGTTTCATTCTGGATAGTTTCTATTATTATGTCTCCATGTTACTCATGTTTTCTTCTTTGATGTCTAATCTTCTATTAATTTGAGCCAGTGTATTTCATCTTAATCATTGTGATATTCATTTCTAGAAATTTGATTGCATCTTCTCAGATCTTTCTTAACACGTTCAGTCTTTTCTCTAATACAACTGTTTTAAAACACATTTCTATTCTGTCATCTGTGTTATATCAGAGTTGAGTTTAATTGATTGAGTTTCTCCTCATTATGGGTTATATGTTTCTGCTTCCTTGCATGCCTGTTAACATTTGTTGGATGCCTATCACACAAAGGTATTTTACCTTTTTGGATACTAGTTATTTTGTATTTCTATATATTTTCTTGAATTTTATCCTGGAATGTGGAACTAGTTGAATCTGTTTGGATTTTGTTTTATCCTTTGTTATACAGGATTAGAGAGGAATCATACCTATGGATAATTTTTTCCCACAACTGACTCTTTTTACTAATCTAATCAATGATTCATGAATTACAAGGTTTTTAATTCTGGCTATTGGAAGCAGGCACTATTCCCGCTCCCGGGGATTTGGGGGACACTGTTCCTTTCAATGTTTTGGATATTTCTTTCCCTGGCCTTGGGTAGTTCCCTTATATGAATGTGTTGATCTGCACTTAACTGAATACTTGAGACAAGTCTTTTGCAGATCTCTGGAGCTCTTCCTTTTTATAGCTCTTCTTTTTTCAGTACTCTGTTTTATAGACACTAGCAATTTATGCTTCCTTTAAGATTTTCACAATTCATAACTACTACCTTGTTCTCCCTGGGTACTTTCTCTGGGTACTAAAGCCTGGAAACTTTTTCTACTTAGTAAGCTGGGGCAATTATAGAGCTTACCTCATTGGTTTCTTGCCCATCAGGGATCACTGTCCTTAGCTTTTATATGTCCAATGTCTTTATAACTATTTTTTCACATATTTTGTCAGTTGTGTCAGGTGAGAGGATAAAACTGGTCTCCATTACAAGGTTGTAAAGTTTGGTTGCTGTTATAATTTTGGATGGAAGTATAAGTCTAACAATAGATTTTGATGAGTCAAAAGGAAATATTATAATTTATAGTATGAGAATAAAATATTGAGAAAACATTTAATTTCCAAACCAATAAAGCTGAAAATGGAATTTAAAAAATTAACCTAAAATAAGGCAAGAATGGAGTAAAAAAGTAACAAAGAACAGGCAAAACAAATAGAAAGACATACTAAAATGGTAGATTTAATACAAATATATTAGTAACTACATTAAATTTACTAAACTATTCAATCAAAAGACATTAATACTGAATTAAACAAAAACTCATTATGTGCTGTTTTCATTTTTCTTCTCTTTTTTGAAACAGAGTCTTGCTCTGTCACCCAGGCTGTAGTGCAGTGGCATGATCTTAGTTCATTGCAACTTCTGCCTTCTGGGTTCAAGCAATTTTTGTGCCTTATCCACCCCCCAGGTAGTTGGGATTACAGGAGTACATCACCACACCAGGCTAATTTTCGTATTTTCAGTAGAGACAAGGTTTCGCCATGTGGCCCAGGCTGGTGTCAAACTCCTGGCCTGAAGTGATTTGCCTGCCTTGGCCTCCCAAAGTGCTGAGATTACAGGCATGAGCCACTGTGCCCAGCCATATGCTGTTTTCAAAAATAATAACTATTACACAAGCTTACAGAAAGGTTAAAAATTAAGTAATGGAAAAAATATATGCCCTCTTGAGCTAAAAACAACTGGTGAAGCTGTATTAATATCAAACAAAATAGAAGCATAGAATGTAAGGCAAAATATTACTAGAGATGAATCATTTCTTGATATTCTCTCTCTCTTTTTTTTTTTGAGACAGTCTTGCTCTGTCACCGAGGTTGGAGTGCAGTGGTGCGATCTTGGCTCACTGCAACCTCTGCCTCCCAGGTTCAAGGGATTCTCCTGCCTCAGTCTCTCGAGTATGTGGGACTACAGGCAAGCACCACCAAACTTGGCTACTTTTTTTTGTATTTTCACTAGAGATGGGGTTTCGCCATACTGGTCAGGCTGGTCTTTATCTCCTGACCTCAAATGATCTGCCCGCCTTGGCCTCCCAAACTGCTGGGATTACAGGCGTGAGCCACCATGCCCAGTTGATCTTCTTAATAGGAATATACAATTATAAATTTTTAAGTGTCTAATAAGGTTGTCTCAATATAGCAGAAATTAAGCCATGAAGCAAGGAGTCCACAGAAGGTATACTGTATAAGTTCATGACCACTATACAATTAAAATAGAAATTATAATAAAACAATATCTAGAAAATTCCCATATGTTTAGAAAATAGATAATACATCACTAAATAACCCATGTGTAAAAAGAAATCATAAAGGAAATTAGAAAATATTTTGAACAGAATAGTAATGAATACACAATACATTCACACTGATAGGAAAATTGATAGCCTTAAATGTATGTATAAGACAAGAACCAAGGTTGAAAGTTAATGAGTTAACCATTTATATCTGGTAGTTAGAAAAAGAATTCCAACTCAATCAAAAAAATTTAAAAAGAGAGAGAGAGAGAAGGAAATAATGAAGACATAATATTAGTGAAACAGCTGTTTTTTAAAAAACAAACAAAACAAAACCCCACAGTTATTGGATAAATTAATTCTGTCATCTTGAAATTTCAACAATAGCTAAAAAAACAAACAAAATAAAAAACCTGGCCAGGCAGAGTGACTCATGCCTGTAATCCCAGCACTTTGGGAGGCCGAGATGGGTGGTTTGCTTGAGCCCAGGAGTTTGAGACCAACCTGGGCAACATGGCAAAATCCTATCTCTACAAAAACTACAAAACTTAGCCAGACGTAATGGTGCACACACCTGTAGCCTCAGCTACTTGAGAGGTTGAGGCAGGAAAATCACTGCTTGAGCCTGGTAAGTGGAGGCTGCAATGAGCCCTGATTGCACCACTGTACTGTAGCCTTGGCAACAGAGCAGGACTCTGTCTCAAAAATAAATAAATATATAAATAAAAATTTAAAATTTAAAAATAACGAAATACAAAACTCTCTGAGACTAGTTGGATTTCTGGAAAACTCTACTAAACATATAAGGAAGAACAAACTTTTTCAGAAAATTGAAAAAAAAGAACACTCCTTAACTTGTTTTTATAAGACCAGCATAATCCTAATATTCAAAGTTATAATAGGAAAATAATAATTTAGGCTGATACTACTCATGAGGATAGATGCAAAAATTCTAAACAAAATGCATACAAGCAGCCGAGCACTGTGGCTCATGCCTGTAATCCTAGCACTTTGGGAGGCCAAGGCAGGCAGAATACGAGGTCAAGAGTTCGAGACCAGCCAGACCAACATGGTGAAACTCCATCTCTACTAAAAATACAAAAATTAGCTGGGTGTGGTGGTGGGTGCCTGTAATCCCAGCAACTCAAGAGGCTGAGCAGGAGAATCGCTTGAATCCAGGAGGCAGAGGTTGCAGTGAGTTGAGATCATGCCAAATGCACTCCAGCCTGGGCTACAGAACGAGACTCTGTCTCAAAACAAAAACAAAAACAAAAACAAAAAAACAACAAGCATAATCCAGCAACACATAAGTTAAACAATACATCATGACCAAATTGACTTCGGGAAGATAATGTTTTAACATGTATAAAATGCATTCGTGACGTTTTCTTAGCAGAATAAAGGGAAAAAAGTATATGATTATTTCAACTGACACAGAAAAAGTACTTAATAAAATTCATATCCACTTATGGAAAATATTCTTAGTGAACTGGGAATAGAAGGGAACCACTTTATTTACAAAACACCTGCAGCTAACATTATATTGTGGAGCATGTGACAAATATGAGTGGCGGTTGGCTTCCAAAGAAATTGATTGATCCAAACTTAAAAGGAAACCAAGGGGATCCACCGTCATGTCTGGCCCCACCCAAGACACAAACATGGTAAGTGCCTATTAAACATTTCTTTCTAAAAGGACAAAAAAGAGAGAGAGAAAAAAAAGAGGAAACACAGGGCCTGCTCAAGGAAGGCAAAATTCAGTTTTACTCTGCTTAGGTCAGACAGCACCTGAGCTATTATGCTGGCTTTGGGGGCCCTACTGTAACAGAAACATTGACAAACTGGAGAGGCACAGAAAAGATGAAGATCATAAATCATGATAAGTAATCAATGATGAAAACAACTAAGAAGGACAAACATAACAAGTGGGCAGTGTTTCCTGGGGAGAAGGGTTCCACTGACTTGGGTGTCTAGGGAATGTAGAACTAGTAACAGAGGAGGGTATTTAAACATAGATGCATTTTGAAAATTCACAAAGAACTCTTTAACAACTGAAACTCCCTGGAAATGAGAAGTAGCTGCTTTCTATGTTCTCTGATGCTGTTATTATGTAGCAACCCAGATGAGCCTTCAGCAGGGATGCTGCAGAAAGAATGGGATGAATTAGCAACATCAAAAAGACTTCTAACCCTAAGATTCTATAATTCAAAAACCATGGACCAGAACATTCATGCTTTTTACAAAAGGCCATTGCAAACTTACATCATGATTCTTAGGGCAGCAAACACAACGGCCATAACATGACAGTCCTAAGTGTTAATTGCTTTTGTACCTCCTTTCTGAATGTTGTTAAAAATCACTGATAAAGCTCATTTTTCCAATGGATATTTTGTTATCTTGTCATTGATAAACTCTGAAGTCATTTTAATAAGACTCTTGGTCAGTCACCATAATGTTGTGTATGGTACTTAAAGTCCATCACTTAGCTTCCACTTCTGGAGTCAGGATCTTAATGAATGAATAGCTCAAAGTAGTTGAACTGGTTTCTCAACAACCCTGAATTTGCTCATGACTTCTTGAACTCTTCTCATCCATTATACTCAGTTTACATATCATGTTTCTTCCCCTGAGACTGGCTCTATTTCCAAATGGCCTTCCGTATTTCTTCCCACCTTAATAGATTTTAAATTAAACAACAGCAAAAATGTAGCATTTCCACAAAATTTTCCATTTAAATTCCTTGGGAATCATTACCTTGTTAATGTACACTTCTGACCTCTTTGTTTGTATATTTATTACTCCTTATTTGAGCTGCGGTCCTACAAAATTGTGTCCCATTTCTATGGCTGTATGAATAACTTGTATTGCTACTAAATTTGGCTATATATCAGTCCCATAAGAATATTTAGGTGGTTCTAACATTTGATGGAGAATTTGTGTGAATAACATTTGATGGAGAATTTGTGTGGATTTCTCTATCTGTTCCCAAGCCATCAGTGGTTCTTTGCAAGCAAAATATTCGTTAGCTGAGTAGCCGGAGAGGGTGAGTCACAAAATTAAGTGCTGCAAAGAGCAACTTGAGTCAAAAGACCTTCATGGGTCTGTGGCTAGTGTTGGAAACCACTCCTGGTCACATGTTTTATATCTTCAGAAACATCTAAGCAATGAGACGACAGTTAATGTCAAGGCTAGCACCCTCACATCTGAACTCTAGTAATGTAGCAAGAGGATTTGTACGCATAGGTATCATTTTTTGCCATCTTTTGTGTTATGGTTTGTTCAGATTGCCATGTTGAATATCACCTGTTTCCCCAATAGATCCATTTTATTTCAACTACATATGAAAGAAGTTTAAGAAAATCTTTGCCCTTCTCTTTTAAATAAATAATTTTATTTTAGCAAATAAATGTTTACTACTTTATTTTACTTTATTCTTTATTATTTATTACATAGGACTAGAATAATTATATATTGTTAATACCAAAATATTTTCAAGTGCAATTAGAGATACTTTTAAGGATTATTTCATTTTAGATCAGTATTAGTTTTTACCCACCCCGAAATTTTAATATTATCACAAATATATGTGTGGTCTTAAGGAATCCTTCCTATTTTTAAATTTACCTAAAAATTTCAGCTAATTATTTGGAAATATGCTATTTTAAATTTAATTAAATATAGTGTAAATTTACACTTTGTAAATTTAATATAGTGCATAATATTTTAAATGATACACTAGGAACCCATCAAATGATATTTATAGAAAATATTAACACTTAAAATATCATATTATAGATTTTTGGATAATTGATCTCTATAAAATTTTTATAAGTTGGAACATTTGAATGACTACAGATATTTTAATGATACACAAATCTAATTATCTCCAAGTTTATTTAGAATTTCACAAATTAGATCATAAATACCTGTTCTATAATTTTGCTAAATGAATTTTAATTGTATATAACAAATTACAAAGCATGTAAGAGCCGGGCACGGTGGCTCAAGCCTGTAATCCCAGCACTTTGGGAGGCCGAGACGGGCGGATCACGAGGTCAGGAGATCGAGACCACCCTGGCTAACACGGTGAAACCCCGATTCTACTAAAAAATACAAAAAAAAAAAAACTAGCCGGGCGAGGTGGCGGGCGCCTGTAGTCCCATCTACTCGGGAGGCTGAGGCGGGAGAATGGCGTAAACCCGGGAGGCAGAGCTTGCAGTGAGCTGATATCCGGTCACTGCACTCCAGCCTGGGGGACAGAGCGAAACTCCGTCTCAAAAAAAAAAAAAAAAAAAAGCATACAAAGCATGCAAGAAACTTAAAAAATGCATGAGTGTTATTTTGTATGCCAACATTGTGTAAAATTTCATATAATTGGTGTATTTTGGGTTCCTCCACAAGAAGTTACTGGAATACTGGAAGAAATTTACTCTGATACTGTCCTACAGGATGGATCCTGAGGATACTGTGAGAGCAATAAAGCACAATTAAAAATTAAGAAATGATTAGAAAGCCAATACAAATCAAAGTTGACCTTGTAGTAATGCTATGTTAAAGACAACAAAATCATACTTAGGAGCTGGTTTCCCAGAGCAAAGATCAAGCCAGGCTTTTACTTATCTTCATATAATAAATTTTGTTCCCTACATAATTAAAAGGTGAATGAACTTTCTTCAGTGGGATATATTTTTAGAGAGTACAATAAAGAAAATTTTCCCTAGGATACCAAAAAAAAGAAGTAATTCAAAATTTTTTGCTTTATGACTTATAATTAATTCAAAAATTACATAAGGAAATGTAAAAATTTAATTATTCTAATATAAGGGAAATAGGCTCAAAACTACAAAATTTGAGACTCTAGAACTGTAATAGTAGCCCCTAATCAGGTGTGGCTATTTAAATTTCAATTTTAATGAATCATGTAAAGGTAAAAATTCATTTCCTCAGTTGCACTAACCACATTTCAAGTGCTCAGTAGCCAAATATAGCTAACGGCTATCGTATTGGACAACACGGATATAAAGCATTTACATTACCACATAAAGTTCTATTAGACGGCACTGTTGTAGAATATAACAGAGAAACGCTATGTCTATATTAAAGGGGAAAACCCTAAATTCTCTAGATTAACAGCATGCACAGTGGCCATTTAGAGGGCTACTGATACAACCATTTCTTTCCCTTCTCTTTTTATCCTTCAATTTTTATTGAACCGGAAAATCCATGTATTCCAAAAGACCATTCTCTGGTCTTTTTGAATAAATAGTGTATTTTTGCTGAGAGTAAGAATTGCTGTCAAAACTCACCCATTTAAAAAAAAAAAAAAAAAAAGACCAAAACTTTACTGGACGGCAAGCCACTGAAAATGCATACCAGAATACAGCAGCAGAATTGATTGACATTAGATCTTTATAGATTGAAAGGAAAAAAAATCATTAGTACAAAATAATGCACATGAGTAGTGAGAGTGGTAGCTTGATTATTGAGAATGGATTTGGGTCTCCGTAGAATGAGCTGCCTGAGATCTACTGTGGTCTTCAGGAAGGGTTCTGTATGACTCACTGGGCCATAGAGAAGGAGCCAAATAATACTGCAGATTGTTCATGCTGGGGCATCCTCAGGCACATGACAGCAAGTGAACAAGAGAATTCTGGTTTGAGTAGGTGTTGAAGGTCTCTTTGAGAAAGAAAAAATGTTAAACCATGTAAATTCCAGCCTTCATAAACCAGTTCCCTGAAAACCACAGTGACTCAGCAGAAAAAGTGCTTATTTAAAGAAGTATTTCTAAATGGAGACTCACAAACTCTGCATTTGATTAAGCTCACTTAAGAAGAAAACACCCTCATTTTGTGTTTGCCTATTATCTTCAAATGATTAAAATGATATCATTACCACTTATAAATTTTACATCTCCCTTAAAGATCGCATTTTTAAAAACCACCTAAATGATACCATGCCACCATAAAAGGCAGTTTCTTCTCTCACTGAAATAATATTCCCTCAGGGGTAAGATTTACATCTCATGCAACGCCATGGGAGAATTAGACTCCAAAAGAGCGAAGAGAATCCTCATAGAGTTACATAGGATGAAAATTTGGCTCCGACGTTATTTTTTAGATGGAAACTGATAAACAGAATAAAAGTTGAAATATACAGAAATGGGGATCCAAGGTAACAATGCCAAAAGAAAGGAGTCTTTTGTTGTTGTTGTTGTTTCCAGATTGTTTTTTCTTTCTCCCTTCTCTGTGCTATTTTGGCCCATTTTCTCGTGGTCTTTCTTATGGTTTTTGTGCTACTAAGACCTGTTAAAATGAAAAAGTAGGAATTCAAGTAAAAGTAAAAATGGCTCTTTGTTCTTCTTACCTTTCATAATGGTTAGCTTTGAGTTGCATACTCCATGTGTCTCAGACTGTGAACTTAAAAACCAGACTTCCGACCTGAAATTATTGCATGGGATATGCCAACCATAGGGCACCAAGTACACAGAATGTCTCTTCTGCGCTCTTCAGGAGCCACCCCCTGGGCTGTGGCATCTTCCGATTTACAAAACCAATGAGGTTTCGTGCTTATTAGAATTGCAAATGTAAACCTCTAGATGTGTATGTTGGAAGTGCAGGCATGATATATTTCCTTTTTTTTCTTATAATCACTTTTATGTTTATATTTTTTGCATTACTTTATTTTTGCTTTATGGTCATCACAAAATGCCCTAGTATATTTTGGTGCTAATTCCGAAACTGAATTAACTGCAGTCTACATATTATTATGCAAATAGCCTATAATAGCTCTTTGTAATTTCAAAATCCAGACTGTGGAGTTATTTCCCACTTTATGCAAAACATGATATACTTTCTAGTTACATGCAATATTTCTATATTATATACGCTAAGCTTCTCCCAAATTACTTTTTGATTAATATCATTTGGATAAAATTCAATTTTGTAACCTCAAACCATCTTACAGAATGTGGAAAATGTTATTTTATACCTGCATTAGGCATATTTTCAGATATTTCTAAAATGCTAATTGCTGATTTTGGAGACGTAAGGCAAATAAATCCCATGAAATCTATAAAAGAAGCACGTGTACCTCAAAACATTGCCTTAATTCTGTTGCTGTTGTATCTATTTATAGTTGTTAGTTTATGAGCTGTGGTTGGAACATTGCAAAATTCCAGGTGCTTTTTAAATGAAGAAGCCAATATTATTTCAGCTTGCCACCTGAAAAACTATACCACTGTGTTCAAAGAGTGTGCATATGTTTAAGGCACTGCTATATACCCTTAAACTTATTATCTTCTTTAATTATTATAACAATTCTCTTTTTGTCCCCAGTTTGCAGACAAAGAAACTGAGCCCAAGAAGGGTTTACTTGTCCAAGATGTCACAGCTATAAAATGGAAGAACATAATTTAACTTCCAGAAAATTTGACTTCCTAGAGTCTATCACAATGAGGAGAAATGCACATCTGAATGTTTAAGTCATCATGGAGAATATTAAAGAAAGTTTTGTATTTAGTTGCTAATTACTATTTAAGTCTCCTTGATATTTACAACATAATAATGGCTTGATTATTTAAAGGGATTGAGAAAAACAGTGCCAAATTTACTGGACACCTGCTATGTGCTCAGCACTGTGTTATTTCATATGATCAGCCAGAAAATTTAAAAACTTTGTTTGATTATCCATTATGCTAAAATAAAGGCACTTCTCTCTAATATTGAAATTTCTTAAGTTGTTTTGAAATACACCTGAAAAAGAAAATTATAGTAAAATGATGGGTAAAATTAGAAACAAATGAACAATTGAATTGAAAGATTACTTGCCCATTTTCAACATTTGTCACAATATGAAGGTATCTGAGACATATAAGCACGTAATATTATGGTAATACAGAATACATTTAAAGGTGACAAAATATTTTTCAAAAGCAGGAAGATATAAGCTCCTTATCTATCTCTCTATTCATATATCTATCCATCCATTTTATTTTTGTACAAGAATCTTTGTAGAGAATAGTTTTTGTCACCTTATGCCATTCATTTGTAATAGCTCCAAATCTCTTTTTGCTGATAAACTTCAGTCACTAATAGCTATGTGACTTCATTAAATTTTCTTCCTTTGGTTGGTGGTTGCCCTAAGGAAAAGATGAAATACAAAAAAGTTGCTGTGGTTTGAATGTCCCCTTTAAAACTCTTCTTGCAATGGCAGTGGGAGGTGAAGCCTTTACAAGTTGATTAGGTCATGAGGGCCCTGCCCTTATAAATGGATTAATGTCATTATGGGAATGGGTTAGTTATTACAGGAATGAGTTCCCGATAAAAACATGAAACGTGGACCCCATTTCTTTCTCAATCTCTCACACTTACTTGCCTTTCTGCTTTCAGTCTTGAGATTACACAACAAAACAGTCCCTCCCCAGGTGGCCAAGCAGATGCTGACACCATGCCCTTGGACTTTCCAGCCTCCAGAACTGTGAGCCAAGTAAGTCTCTTTTCCTTATAAATTACCTTTTCTACGGCATTCTGTTATAGCAGCAGAAAATGGACTAAAACAGAAGTTGCTGCTTCTTGGAACAATATGGTTTTTCCCTCTTCAGCTTCCAAGGGCTCTCCCTTACCATTACTACTGCCCTCTTAGTCTTCTCGTCCATCTACCCCATTGCCATCTCTAGTCAATTCTAGAACCACCATCATTCTCCAGGTAGAAGTTATTACTGTATACAAATAATCTGGCTGACCAGATGAAACGAGTGTGAACAGCTGTACATGAATAGAGGAATAGTGTGGAGGAAACTCGGGGTGTAGCTTCAACCAAAGGTTTGTTTGGGTGACTGAAGGAAATCTAAGAGATGGCATAAGGCAATGCATGCATGTATCAGAAAGACAGGAGAAAACGTGTTTAGCTCAGAGGCAGCAAGCAGTCATCCCTACCCTCTCACTATGGGGAACTACAAGAGGCATTCATTTGCCATTTTTATTTTAAAAAGGAGTCAGGATCACATTTGGTTATCCCCTCTAAAATATAATCTTAAAATCAGGAATACAGAATTATTTATATTTGTATCTGCAAGACTACTATGCTGTCTGCCACATTGTTGGCACTTACTGTATAATTACATAATGAAAGATGGAATTAATAAGTTTATATGTGGCAGGGGATGATGGGTCACAGATAAAATACATTAGGAGATTGCAATAAATGCATTGCAGGAAAGACTGATGTGTGTGCACACCCTGAGGGAATCCTGAGACAGGTGAGTCATGATATAATATGTGAACAACCTAGAGAACCTGCCTGATCTTCACTCCCTTACGCCATCCAATCTTAGAGGTTTGCAGATGACAATCCATGAACCACTTGGATGTGGATAGGCCTATCATTTAAAGGAGGTAGAGATTTAGAGGTATTCTAATATATGCATTGATTCATTATTTCTGTTACTCATTTATCTATTCATTCATCCATGAAACATTTATTGAAGTCCCATTATATGTTCCAGTAACTGTTCTTGGAACTAGGGATACAAAGATGAATGACACTGTCATTTTCCTTAGAAATCTGCAGTTGAGTAGGCGGAATAATTATAATGGACTATAAGTGCCAGGACAAAGTCATGGAACAAACAAAGGATATTGTGGGACCACAAAGTGGAGCCACTGACCATAGCCCTTGGAATCAGAGAAGGCTTCCTAGAGAAAGTGATGCCTGAATTAAGTGCTGAAGGTTGAGTTTGCCTTAGTCAACTATATATAAAAGGAGAGGAAAGAGGAGGGTAGAAGAGAAGAGCAGCCCACACCGAAACTATGTATATACCAATGTACAGTCATGAGATAGCAGACATATTTAGAAAAGTACATGAAGGTCAGCATTGTGAGAGCACTGTGTTTGATGTAGGAAATGACAGGAGATGAGGCTAAAAAGCTGTGTTGGGACCAGAGTATCTCCATTCAAATAAACTTGGCATTTCATTTCTAGGGCAATGGGAGATTATAGGAGAGTTTAAGGAACATGATCGAATTTACATTCAGGGGACTTTTAGGTGACTGTGTGGTAGGTGGCTAATGAGGCCTTTATGGTAGTCCTGTGTGAGGTGATGAAGGCTTGCCACAGGCAGTGCCAGTAGGGGTCAAGCAAGGGAGAGGAAGAGGGGAGCAGTCAAGGATGTCTCGATTTTCTGGTGTGATCGACTGAGTGAATGATGGTACCTTTATCTGGGCAAGAGAATCTAGGAAAAATAGGTTCCTGAAAAAGGTGATGAGTTCAGTTTTGGATATGTTGAGTTTGAGGGTCTTGAGGGAAATCCAGGATGTGCATGAGTTAGTACTATGGTTTAAATGTTTGCACCCCCTCCAAACTACACACTGAAACTTAATCTCCGATATACTGTTAGTGAGAGGTAGGACTTTAAGCTGTAATTAAGATCTGCCCTCATGGATGGGAATAATGTCTTTATAAACAAGACTCAAGGGAACTGTTAGCTGTTGTTATGATAAAAGGTCCTTTTGCCTTCTGCCATGTGAGGATGCAACAAGGAGGTACCATCTTGGCAGTAGAGAGCAGCCCTCACCAGACATCAAATCTGCTGGCACCTTGATCTTGGGCTTCCTAGCATCTAGAACAATGAGAAATAAATTTCTATTATTTATAAATCACCCAGTCTGAGATATTTTGTTATAGCAGTAGGAATGGACTAAGATAGTTAGAAGCATCTAGAGCTAAGGAGGAGGCTGGGTTGTAAACAGAAAGTTTCCTCATATACGTGGTCACTGAAATTGTGAGTGAATGTGCAATCCAGAGACAGTGGACACCATCAGGACAACCTTAAGAAACATCACTGCTGGGTGCGGTGGCTCAAGCCTGTAATCCCAGCACTTTGGGAGGCCGAGACGGGCGGATCACGAGGTCAGGAGATCGAGACCATCCTGGCTAACACGGTGAAACCCCGTCTCTACTAAAAAATACAAAAAAAAAAAACTAGCCGGGCGAGGTGGCGGGCGCCTGTAGTCCCGGCTACTCGGGAGGCTGAGGCAGGAGAATGGCGGGAACCCGGGAGGCGGAGCTTGCAGTGAGCTGAGATCCGGCCACAGCACTCCAGCCTGAGTGACAGAGCGAGACTCCGTCTCAAAAAAAAAAAAAAAAAAAAAAAAAAGAAACATCACTATTAGCTGAGAGAAGGAAAGTAAGCTCACCATGGAGAGAAAATAGTCTGAGATGCACAAGGAATACAGTAAAATACAATGACAGGGAAGTCTTCATGCTTCCTCTTTACATACTTTTCTTCTTCTGTGTTCCTGTAACATCATAAGCACATCTTTTATTATAAAAATTACTGCATGCCATTAATGATATTGATATTTTTTTCTTTTGCATCTGTCTTCTCCCACCAGACCAGAGGCTCCTACTTAACTGGGACTGCAGCTTAGCCGTCATTGTATCTCCAGTGCCAAGTACAGAGAACACACTCAATACATAATAGGCATTCAATATAATAGGCATGCATAACAACACGAACATACACACATACTCTTACATGAGATATTTTGGTTGTAAGTTATAGAAACTCAACTTCAATTGACAGTGGCTCATGGCATCTAAGGAAGAGTTGAACATTCAAGTCCTGTGAATGACAGAGAAGGACTTTGGCTTCAGAAACAGCAGGAACCAGGAAATTGAAGGCCCCAAATAGTTTTTAATTTTTTGCTGCATTTTATTTCCAGATGACTTTACAAAATCTTGAGAAATGTAACTACTGATGGCTTCTACATTAGCATTTGACACCATCAACCATTGGACAGAAATCGATCTGATAATTTTAACTGGTGCGAGTTCAAAAATCCTGGGGAACAAATTCATTGGTTGAGTGTAGATTAGGTGACCATGTCTGGACCAATTGACTGTGCCAAGGGGGCAAGTCACTTTCACAAAATGTCTGCCCTCACTGAAACCATGAGGATGGGGGAACATTCCACCCAGAAAGGGTGGTCTGCCACAGAAGATTATAACCTATTCAAAGGTCAGAGAGCATGAGAACTTGAGTAGAAATCTGATTCCATGGAGATCTTGAGAATCCTGAAATAGCCCACAGTATGAAGCAGCATGGTGGAGGCGTTAAAAGTCTGGGCTTAGCAGAGCTTTCATCCCCAGCTGTATATCTTACTAGACCCTTGGCTCGGTGTAATTATTTTATCTGACTGAAGGCTTCTCCTGAGATGTAATATGAAGAAAATAACTATTATTAGGTTGTTATAAAGTGAGAAAATATGATAATAATGGCTAGTATTTATTATGTTTATTAAAGGCCAGATATTGTTTTAAGTGTGTTGCATGTGTCTGTGGGATATTATTTTTATTTTTATTTCCTTCAGAGAAGGAAACTGAGCTCCGACTTCCTAAGGTTTCACAGCCAGGAAGTGATGAGTTAAAGTTTGACCCCAGTAGTCTTGTGCTAGAGTCCACACTACAAACCACTGTGTTCTATTGCCTCCCTTATTAGCTATTGTTAATATAATGCATGCAAAGGGCTTACAGTACCTGCTCCACAGTGGTGAAACCAATTCATTTATTTGACTAATATTTATTCTCTACTATATTGTAGACACAGTTCTAGATATTAGAAGTTGAGCATGTAAAACAAAAATCCCTGATCTCATAAAGTTTACATTCTAGCCTGAGAAGAATAATGCATACACTAAAATATACGAATAATTTTAAGTAGTGGTCAAGGTTACAAGAGAAATAAAATAGATCAATGGCACAAAGCATGTCTGGGTGCTGTGGGGAAGGTCATGTCAGCTCAGAGGGTTGAGAATGGGCTCTCTGAGGAGGTGACATTTGACCTGAGATGTACTTGATGAGAGAGAGAGACAGCCATGCAAAGACCTGAGGGAAGAATTTTTTCAGGCAGATGAAGTAGCACTGTCAAGGCCCAGAAGGGGAATGACTGTGGGTTTAAGAAACACAAAAGGGACCAACCTGGTCAGAGGCAGGTGAGGTTGAGGGTAGAGGGTAGATGATGATTGATTAGATTATTAGGAACTGTAGGGCATGGTGAATAATTTGGGATTTTTTTCCTCGGTAAAATGGGTAATTTTTATGTTTTTATGCAGGGTTACTGATATTATCTGATTTAGACTTTGAGAAGATCAGTCTGACTGCAACCTGGAAAATGGAGAGTAGGCAGTAGGGAAACCAATAAGAGGATACAAAAGACGACGATGGCTCAGACTAGTGTTTTGGGTGCCAAGAAGTGGTCAGATTAAGAATATATAATAGAGGCAGCACTGACAAGAATTGTTAAGCCATTGAATGTGGGTATGAAGGAAAGAGAAGAATTAAAAATAAATCTCAAGATTTAGCATAAGTTATGGGGAGGATGTAGGGATGAGAAAGAGAGGGGCCATGCTTGAGAGACCAAGGAATTCTGTCTCACATATGTGAACTATGTGACATAGAGTTGCAATCTATTGACACTAATATCAATCAGCTGTTACCTTCCAATGATGTTATACGGGAGAAATGAAAGTGGTTTGCAAATTATATATTGAATTTTATTTAAATTGAATTAAATTTAAACTGCAGTTGGATTAGGAATTAAAATTTTGCATTTTTGTAGCCTAGTGAATTGCTGTGTTCTGGAAAAAGCAGGAAATTATTCTTATATGATTTTTTATTGATCAGATTGAAGTTCTTAGAGATCATGTATAACAAGCCTTTGGGTAGCAAATTGATCCACAAATTCTACAAATCTTGTTAGTTTGTAGCCCCATTATCTCAATCTAACTTTATTCCTGTTGACAGCCAGGACGTAAGGGAAGGCCTAGTCTGAAAGCTGAGTAACCTGGGACTCAATTGCTCAGGCTACCATGACAATGGGGCACTCAATTCCTTCATCTTTTTTCTTCTGCTTTTGGGATAAAGATAGAATTTTCCCAGGGAGCAATTACGTACAGGGCTGGTGATTGGTATGGCAGCCTGGTCATTTTGTACTTTTCTAGGGTTGGGAAGGACAGCCAATTATTGCTTCCCTGCAAATTTAGCCTAATTTCACTACATGGGGAATTGGCCATCTTAGTTTTACAGGTTGTCCACTTCTCATTTCTAAGTCTCTCATTTGTGGCTTCCAGCTTTTTTTCTCTTTTTTTTTTTTTTTTTTAAAGAGATGGGGTCTCAGTGTCTTGCCCAGGCTGGAGCACAGTGGCTATCTCAGGGGTGATCGTTGCTCACTGCAGCTTCAAACTCCTGGGCTCAAGTGATCCTCCTGCCTCTGCCTCTGGAGTAGCTGGGACTACAGGCCCTGTTACCATGCCTGCTTGCTTCCAGCTTTGTGTCCCATCCTCATCATTGTGAAATGACCACCTAGATAACAAAGATACAGGGCAGGCGTGACCTGCAGTACCATCTGGAGAAAGTGTCCTAGGTCTTTCTCTTAACTATCTATGAATGACTGAGGTGTAACTTTTGTTCATGTACTCAACTTAAGAGACAGAGGGAAAGTCAAGTGCAAGGAACTCTGTGTCTTCTCCCTCCATTTCAGCCATGGCAGCTCCACAATTTTCTGTTTTAGATTTTGGGGTTGCAAATGAGGTTACATGTGGAACTGCTGGGGAAAAAGTGTCTGAGATGTTCCATTTAAACAAATAGCTCTAGGACTTAAAAAAACAAAACAAAACAAAACCAGGCTAACAGGTCAGATTTGTGCCTTTCCCCTAACTTTAATTTACCTCCCATATGTGTTGCAGGAAAATAAAAATGGACTGGAGAGTTAAGGTGAGGAAAAAACATGTATGTGTCCCTTATTTACAACAATTTCTCACCAGGAAAAAGTGGCTGCTCAGAAGTAGGAGGGGAAGAATAAAATATTCTTGCTTTGAGCTCGGTGTCTTGGCCTGGATTTTCTTAATTTCTTTGGTTTTGGTTTAGGTTGAATCCTCACCAAGCTCATTTGTTGTTGAATTTAAAAAAAATTTAGTGATTGTTGCCTGTGTTGTTTACCAGTTTTCTAACTATTCCTGTTGACTGATGTGCATGCAGTAAGAACGGTTAGAATAACTGGGTTTTTGTTTTCTTTCTTTCCTTAAGTTACTGATGGGTTTTCAGGATCACAGCTCAGAACCGATCAAAATAAAAATCTTCCCTCTGGTTATCTTAGGTCAAGCAGATGTGAATCAGCTTGTGTGTTTACCACAATGATTTGTTATTTTCCATGGAAAACAAGAAAGTTCTGTGGACCAGTAGCTTCCTTCTGCCTCTCTCTCTTCCAGCACTTTAGTGCAGCCATTGTATAATTGAGTTTACAAAAAAAAGAAAAAAAAACTAACAAACAAAAAAACCTGGAAAAGTTTCTCAATTGCACCAACATACAGGAACTTGTATCTGCATCCAGAAATCCAGCAAGTCCTTTGGGAGCCTGGCAGACAGATTCTGGCATCAACCAGAGCTGGGTCACCCAGCTCCAGATCCAGCTAAAGGTCTACAAACAATGGAGCTGTCCAAAAAGGCTGTGAGGCTCTAATACCCAGACCTGCCACAGATACTACTTTCAACTTCTGGGCTGGGTCCTATCAGTTATATCTGTAAGCTTTATGTAACAAGGCCACTATTAATGAGGTTCTTCTGTGTGCTCGAGGAAGCCCTTTTTTTTCTTTAGTTTAGTTTCACTACGTATCTTAGGATCATTGTTCTCTATGCAAGACACTAATGGGCTGAACTAAAGTAACCTTGAAGAAACAATATAAATACAGCAGGACCTAATACTAATTACTTAGACTTGAAAGAACAAATTTCAAATAAAAAGTCCTTCCTTTGAGGACTCTTCCCACTCTTCCCAGGAAGCCCTTCCCCTCAGTTGATATGGTTACTGCAGGGGTTTGCCATGGCCTTGTATTACCCTGTAAGACTGGTTGGTGATAGTAGGCCCATTGAGGGAGTCTACTAACTGTCTATAGTTGATTGATCGGGGAAAAGACACTAGATCGAAGTCTGTTCACTGGGCTGACTGATTAAACATGAGAAAGTCAGAGACACAGAGAGAACATTTCTCAGTGGCTGGAACATATAATACTGAAGAATCATTGGTGGCCATATTTGGTATCATTTTAAAAAGCCACTTTTGTATCAAGAGAAAACTAAAGGAATGTGCAGGGAGCAGCTCTCTGAATTTGTCTTGCAGTCTCACACCTTCCTGCTCTGAGTGAATATCGGGAGAACCCGCCCCTGATGGTTAGCGTGGGCTCTTTTATATTTCCTAGACATCTCAGTTGGTTTGAGAAATAAAGGGAAAGAGCACAAGAGACAGAAATTTAAAGCTGGGTGTCTGCGGGAGACATCTCACGTCAGCAGGTTCCATGATGTTTCCTGAGCCATAAAACCAGCAAGTTTTTATTAGCGATTTTCAAACTGGGAGAGAGTGCACGAATAGGGTGTGGGTCACAGAGATCACATACTTCACAAGGTAATAAAATATCACAAAGTAAATGGAGGCACGGCAAGATCACAGGACCACCGGATGGGGCGAAATTAAAATTGCTAATGAAGTTTCAGGCATGCATTGTCATTGATAACATCTTATCAGGAGACAGGGTTTGAGAGCAGACAACCTGTCTGACCAAAATTTATTAGGCGGGAATTTCCTCGTCCTAATAAGCCTGGGAGTGCTACAGGAGACCAGGGCTTATTTCATCCCTTCGGCTTCGACCATAAAAGATGGACTCCTCCAAGGGGGCCATTCATAGACCTACCCTCAGGGCGCATTCTCTTTCTCAGGGATGTTCCTTGCTGAGAAAAAGAGTACAGTGATATTTCTCCTATTTGCTTTTGAAAGAAGAGAAATATGGCTCTGTTCCGCCTGGCTCACCTGCAGCCAGAAGTCTTATCTCTCTTGTTCCCTGAACATTGCTGTTATCCTGTTCTTTTTTCAAGATGCCCAGATTTCATATTGTTCAAACACACATGCTCTACAAACAATTTGTGCAGTTAACGCAATCATCGCAGGGTCCTGAGGTGACATTCATCCTCCTCAGCTTACGAAGATGACAGGATTAAGAGATTAAAGTAAAGACAGGCAGAGGAAATCACAAGGGTATTGAATGGGGAAGTGATAAGTGTCCATGAAATCTTCACAATTTATGTCCAAAAATTGCAGTAAAGACAGGCACAAGAAATTATAAAAGTATTAATTTGGGGAACTAATAAATGTCCATGAAATCTTCACAATTTATGTTCTTCTGCCGCGGCTTCAGCCGGTCCCTCTGTTCAGGGTCCCTGACTCCCTGCGACTTTACTTGTTGCGGGTGTTCTTCATTCTGACGTGTTATTCATTCTGGACTTTACCTGGTTAGCCCTACTTTTCTTCAAGGTTTGGCTCAGGTGTAATTTTCTCTGTGAATAATCCCTTTGGTTCCCCAGCCCTTGGTGCAATAAACATCTTTCATTGCTCTGTGCCTCAGGTTTCCTCAGTCAATAGGAGGAACCTTGAAGGCAGGAACTGTGACCTTATTCCTTTTGGTAATTCACATGACCACCAAGCACAAGGCCAGGGACATCATAAGTTTGTTAAAAAATCATGAGTTTGACAAGTTGTTACACACCAGCTCAACAGATGGAATGGCTGGGAAGACTTTTTGATTGGTCTTTGCTTTATCATGTCTCTTGGCAGCATAGGGTTAAAAACCTAATGTCCTCTGGTAGCATCTAGGACTCATCATCCCAGCTGATAGCATTCTATGTGATGCCATATCAATTTCATCTCAAGACATACAGGTGCACAAGACCTGTGTGTTGAATTAACAAAAGGTAGGAGAGTTTGATTTCAAAAAGAATTTTCTACGTTCACGCACCTGTAAACACAATTCCAGTGTTTACATATCTGGAAAGTGTATACACCCCTGGGGGTCTATTGCTTGGGAGCAAACAGATGCAACCCTGAGAAGGGCTGTGAAATCTAGTCACCCAATATTATTGATGGGGATTCTAAGCTCCAGGTTGGCAGGCAAGAGGGATATAGCTACTCTATTTTGCTTCACCATCTGTTGACTATGCCACTACTTATGAGAAGTGACCTGATCTGTCATTCTTGGTACTGAAAAGAGTCATCAGCTTAGGTTTAGTAAACTTAGAACTTAAATATATTAACAAAGTCTAGCATTCCATTTTATCCATTAATTAATTTATTCAACAAATATTTATTGAGTGGCTACTATGTGAACACAGCAGGGAGTAGAAACTGACATGTCCCTATTATAGTCTTCTGGAATTTACTTCCAGTAGGGTAGAGAGGCACATATGAATAAATTAATATAAAGTTTCTACTAATAGGTACTATAGAAGAGAGATTGTCAGAGTTGTGAGAAATCCTAAGAGGATTTGACTGAGTCAGGGAGGTGATGGGAATCTTCCCCAAATAACGTGAAAAGAAGAAGAAAGACCACTCCAGAGTAAAAGAACAACATGTGCAAATTTTGTATAGCAGATCATAACACAGAAAGCTCAAGGTGCTGAAAGAAGTCTAGCGGCCCTGGAATTTAGGGATGCACAGAAAGGCAGCTGGAGAAGACCTGGGAGGGGTCCTACCACATTTCAGGTGTTTAGCTTGATCCTAAGAGCAATGGGAAGCTTTCAAGGGTTTTGAGTCAAGTAAGGTGGTCAGATTTTCACTCTTAGAATACTTCCTGTGGTTGCAAGGTGTAAAACAGATTGTAGAACAGATGTGGTAGGCTAGGTAGGAGGCTTCTAAGGCTCTGGTGAAAACTGATGGTGAATTGCACAAGGATTGAGAGTGGAAGAGATGTATGCAAGGGGATGGATTTGAGATATATTTAGTATGTAGTTATACATTTTCCCAGGCAAGCTGTAGAAAATTTCTTATGTGGTAGGATCAGCTTCTAATCTTTGTGTCAGAGAACTGAAAGTATATTAATAATGAGGAAAAAATATTTATTCATAAAAAATGAAAAAAAAATACTTCTATTCTGTGTAAGCCACTGCACCAGGCAGAATTATCTGAACCTTCAAGGCACAGAAACAAGGCTATCATATGTAGCTGTGCTCAACACGAAAATAGAGTAGAAAAATTGGATATTTCAATGTGATTCAAAGCTTTCAATAAATGTGCAGCAGGACTTAAATGTGACTGTTTATATTAATTTTTTTCACATAGGACTCCTCATTGTTAAAATATTTTGGAGGGAAAATGACCATTTCTACTCCTTAAAATAATTATAGTTGAAGTGAGTAATTGTAGTAAAAAAATAAATAAGTTATTTGAAGTAGTCAGCTTCTAGTGAAAACATTCCAAGCTCAACAAGCAATTTTTTTTTCCTGTGTTTTTCCCTGGGACTCGATTGCTACACCACAGAGATACAGAGTCTCCTGTGTGTCTCCGTGCAGAGATTTAATTAACCATGAAGGTGCTTGATGGTGAGAAATCCTGCTTATTCATGGTGTTTTAACATCTATGAAAAGGAAATACCATGGTTTTTAGGTCTGGTCACGCAGTCATACATTTGTGTTGAGAAACGTACCGGGAGAGGGCATATTCCTTAACTAAATAAACTGATCGAAAATATGTGCTGCTGTAGGTGACATACCAGAACGACTGACAGTTGTTCTTCTTAGACAGATCAAAATAACTTGAATTGGAACTTTACATATATACATATAATGAAAGCAAATGCTGAATAGATGAGAATATGTAGTGACACTACCGTGAAGGATATTAATCAGAAAGCATCTTAGAAAACATGTATACGCACAACTTGAAATCACAAGCTCAAGTTAGACCACTTGACTATAATTTCAAATTATGTGATATGAAATTATCCCCCAGTGAAAAATTATTTTTGACCAAGAATAGCTACAATTCAGATTAACTAGAACACTGGAAAAGCAAGTCAGAAAAGCCATATGTCCCTCAACAAACTGTAAAATATGAAATAAAAACTATAAATGTAAAGAATAGATTTCCAGGGCCTTCAACTTCTAAAGTCTGTTTGAAGAAGGCTCAATGCCATTTTTCATATGGTGCCATATGTTACCTGGTGGTAATTTTCCCCAGCACTTGGATCCATTTTCAGCTGCATAAACCAGTAACTTGTTTGCAGCCGTCAGCTGGTCTAGACAGACAATTCTTTTGAGATGCATTCTCTTTTGATGGGTTTATCAGATTTCCACCCCTATTTTCCCTTTAAAATTTTCTACATCTTCCTGTCTCTCCTGTTTGCACATATGATGCAATGACACTCACAGTTGTGCACTGGCCTAACATCTCCAACAGCAGCAGAAACAGCAGGACAGAAGAGCAATGTATTGTATATTTTGCACACCTCCCAAACTTTCTTGTTGGGAATAATTCCTTCCTTACCTACTTCCGTAAAGATAGCCACCCCTAGCTCACTCTCAGTTTCTTTATGTAGGGAATACCAAGGGAAGTCTAGACCACCTAAGAAGAAATGAAATGGAACTTCAAGAAGCACACACTCTGGACACTAGGTTCCTAGATCTGAGTCCTAATTTTGTCACTGTAATATGTGCAACCCTACGCAATTACTAAACCTTCTCATGTTCATTTTTCCCACCTGCGACAGGGAGGGTAATTGTTGTGAGGGTCTTAGGGTTAGAAACACGGCCTAAAAAGTTTCCTATACCACTTTGGGAGGCCAAGGCAGGTGGATCACGAGGTCAGGAGTTCAAGACCAGCCTGGCCAAGATGGTGAAACCTTGTCTCTACTAAAAATAAAATACAAAAAAATAAGCCAGGTGTGGTGGCAGGAGCCTGAATTCCCAGGTACTCAGGAGGCTGAGGAACCCGGGCAGGGGTTGCAGTGGGCTGAGATTGTGCCACTGCACTCCAGCCTGGGTGACAGAGCGAGACTCCATCTAAAAAAAAAAAAAAAAAAAAACAGTTTTCTATACCATGCTTGGCATGTTATAAACAGTCAATAAATATTATTTTTAGAAAAGACCAGAGACCTAATCATTTGAAACCCAGTAAAGAGACATTAAACACATAAAATAGAGAATTCTGTGTCTGTAACTACATTGTACAGATATATTTATTTCCTCTGGCAAGCACTATGTTGTATAAGTAGGAAAAAAGACTTCTGTCCATAGAGAGTATTACTTAAAAAAAAAAAAAAAGTAGGGAGTGCTTTAATCAAGTAGTGTTCAACCACGGGGATATTTTTTGTTTATTTTCAGAGGAGAAGTACTGTGCTCTGGTAGTCCTGTCCTGCCGGATGTGTGAGATATTTAAAAATCAATTCCAGAAATCAAAGCAGTACTGTTCAAGATGCATCAAGGGCTAGATTTGAGCCACATGGTCAATGTAAATAATGTAAAGGCGTAAGTCACACTTTATGGTAAGTTGAACAAAATAGAAGGAGCACGACAAGCTAATGAAATAATTAAAATCAGTAGAAAATAACCAGTTGTTTTGTTCCAGAAATGAAAAAACTGTCCATTTCTATAGACATATCACTTAGCCCTAAATATATATACACGTGTATATGATGGATACAAATGAGTTTGCGATTTTCCTCTGAAAGTATTTGAGCAGGAAATAAAACCTTTTCCCAGTGGATGAAATAACAGTCGTTTCTGCCAATCTAAGCAAGGCAGATTTAAATTTTATATGTGTCCAACTGCTTGTTCCCTCTTAGCTAATAACCTGCATGCTGGAAACATTTCAAATGGAAGGGAGTTCACAGACTCACAGCTCGGCTCTGAATATATCTACCATGCATGTAAACAAGTAAACCATTATGTTTCTTATTGAGATAAAGAACACAATGATAAGTGGGGACTTTCACAAAACAAAGAGCTTCCTATTGCGAGTGTGGATAATCTTCCAGAAAACCCTGTGTTTTGGCAAATCACGCCAGATTAATCTATTAGGCATCTCCTTTCATTATCAAATTTCCGCTGCCTATCACAGTGGCTGCCTTATCAAGCACCCCTTTTTTAATAGCAGCCCCATTCCTAAGATTTCAGATGCTGGCCTTCCCTACTCAGAAAACAGGTGTCCCTACTGTTTGCAGGCAGCAAAGGTCCCTGCACAGAAGCCTGGGAAAGGGCAGGGCTATCAGGCTCTGTTCTACCTGAAGGAACAGGTAACAGAAAACTGTTGATTCAATGAATAGAACTTAATTGGCACACATTAGCCAGGAGTGAGTGTTTTTTAGAATTAAAATTCCTTTAAAAGTTCCCACTGACAAGAAAAGCTTTAAAACATAAAACATAGAAGATTTTGTTTTCTAATAATCAAGTGGACAGCTCCAAACAATAGAACTATTCTTTACAGAATCCCCTTGTAAACATAACATTCACCCAAATTCATTCTTAAAATCAGGTATCAAGGTTTATGACAACTTCACAGAGTTACCTGTGGGACTTAAGCTGCTGGGCATATTGTCCGTATTCAGGAGGAAAATACATTTCATGGCTCTACAGCGGGCTAATATTCCAAGTCAATTAGGAGGATGTATCAGGTTTTCTGGTTCTCAGTGTCTCCACTTGCCAGCCTGTCTTCTCTTTCTTACTTAATAAAACTGGGCATGTGGTTTCTGACCAGACCTTTTGTGTGCTAGACCAGGGTCACCCACCAACATGGAGCAGTGAAACCCACTGTTAACAAAAAAACACTGTTTTAATGGTGATGTGCAAAAATATGCTCACTTAAACACCTGCTTGTTTACAATAGAGATAATATTTGTAGGATAGATATAAATCATGCTTATATTGAAATTTATTTGCAGAGTCATTCAGAGGAAGACAGTCAATCTGTTTTGCTTAGTCAATGCCAAGATTTCTTTAATTTCTCCTTGTCAAATTTGTAACTGTCATGTTTTTGTCTTGCTAGTATTACCTATGCCCATCTGCATTCTCTAGCAAGTAGAAAGACTTCATTCTCTGCCCTGAACTTAGCCCTTAAAAAGTTGGCTGGTGTATGTTTTACTGTAATAAAATAAAGGCATTCAGGAAGGCCACCGTACTGACAACCGGATGATCCAGTCTGCCTGCAGCTTCCCTGCCTGATGGCAGGACGGCTCAGAGATGGGTGCTGGATCTGCAGGGTGGGTAGGAAGCAATTGATAAGCACATGCTTTTGCTTCCGGCCCTCTACAGCAGCAGCTTTGTTTCATCTACAGATGATTAAATGGTCTACAGGGCAATTATGAACTAGAGGAAGGAACAGCCAACTCTCTCCAGGTTTCCTCAATCAGCGTGATTGAATTTCTCAAAGGCAGGCAGCAGTAGCAGAAGCAGTTTCAACGACTTTTCCTGGAAAATGTTCGGCAGCTCAGAATTGAGCCTTTCATTTAACTACTTGCTGTTTCATTTTATTATGTGCAAATTGTGGTTTAATAGATTTATAGTCACTATAAACCCTCAACTGTTAGGGTAGCCCAAGTGGCTAGTACGTATTAAAGTGAATGATCTGAACCCCAAAAAAGTGCTACTTGCAAATTCTAAGCAGGAGTGCAATAAACTCTATCTTAATAAGCAGTATATTGACATCTTACATGATTTTCATTCAAGGAGAAATATTTTTATTACCCTTTATAAGTGATAGGAAAATATAAGGTATTCATTTAATGTGGGGGGGGGGAAGTAGAAGGAGCTCTTGAGAAAAGCTGAGATAATTATTTATTATATCACAATGGAAAGGTAAAGTGCTCTTATTTAAACATTGGTTTAGGAATTTATACAGAAGATAAATGTGTATATAAATACACATATAATAAATCTTCATTTTTAAATGAAACAAGTAGATAAACACATGAATTCCTTTCTTCTTCCTTCCACATTAACAGTAAAACAAAACCAAAAAGCCATTGTTTAAATTTAATACACTAATTACACTTGGACTACTAATTCTGTGTCTCTGTCTTCATCATGGCTTTCTATCCACAATGATCACAGCCAGATCAGAATCCCAATGTTTGAGTTATTGGCCTAATATGAATATTGTTTACAGATACATCAAAATAATCTGTTACCCAAACAGGGCTTTTGAAAAGAGCTTTATTAAAACTGTGCAAGTGGCATCTAAAAAGAATCCTGGACTAGGTGTCATAATCCCTGCATGCAGTTCCTGAGGCACGCTGACTTGCTGTTTGATCTTGGACTCCGATTTAGGTTTCACTTTAAACCTCTGGGACTCAGGTTTCTCATCTATTAAATGGGGTTTTACCTTCCCTGATTGGCTCATGTCATTTTGAGAATTCTGCACCCCCCGCAAAAGTGAAATAGCTTTGACAAATATAAAATGGTACATAAAGAGCATATTAATGGAACAATAACACTGTTAACAAGTTACTGGATATATTTGATTGGTTGTCTAAGTCGATTAATTGTCTGCCAATCATCAGCAGCATCTATAAGGATTTTGATCTGTTAAAAGGAAAACCTTACGCAAATTAAATTTAACAGAGTTTAATTGAGCAAAGTATGACTTGTGAATCAGGCAGTTTCCAGAGCCCAAGTAGGCTCCGAGAGATTTCAGCACAGCCACGTGGTGGAAGAAGACTTACGGACAGAAAAAGGGAAGTGGTGTTAAGAAAACTGAAGTAAGGTATGGAAGCAGCGGGACTGGTTATAGCTCTGCGTTTGCGTTATTTGAACACAGTTTGAACAATTGTCCCCCTTTGATTGGCTAAAGCTCGGTGATTGGCATAAGAATAGGTTACAGTCTGTTTACCCCACCAATTAGGTTACAGCTCACTATGTACTGAGATATCTTTAGGTTTAATTGAAAATATGTAAGGAGGCAGCTTTTGGCTAAACTTGGTTTAACAGATCGCAACACTATAAAAGCAGCCTGCAAGAGAAAGGAGGTAAAACAAGTTAATGTAGTAAAATCTTTTACATTGTGACTTAAGTTTCCAAGAGAATCACATCAGAAATAGCATATATTCATGATTCTGTAGTAGTATGTAGCCATTTTAAGTGTGAGCAGTTGATGGTTTAACAACTAGACTACTGTTTGAATGCTTAAATCCAGGGGTGGTTAAGTCTGGACTATTTCATGACTAGGCAGAACAAAGTAAGTCCTAATTTTACATGACTTGTAGGAAACAAACACAAATCGGTAAACACTGAATAATGAAAATGTCATATGAAGCTTTTGCCAGGATAATATAATTTCTTTTAGTATTATTTAGAGTAAGAGAATCTTTTTGCCCTAAATCATATAATAGAAACTATGGTCAAATACTAATCTTAGGAATCTGAGTTCAAGCCACTGATTTGAGTGAAATAATCTTTAAACATTTAAATAATAAATTTTTACTCAACAGTAATTTTATTGACTAATTTATTTTTCCTGTGAGCGTTTCCTGTGAGGAAAATCAACTTAATCTATTAGAGATTAGATTAAATAATTAGTGAATTATTCAGACTTCCCATGGTCTATTTTAACTTTCAGCAACATCTGTAAAAGAAGAAAAAAATGTAAAACTCATGTCAGTTAGATTTCTACATTTTAAAAAGCAGCAAAAGACTTGAAATTGTAGGGAAAGAAATGATTCCTTTTCTTCATACATACTTTATGTCAGGTAGAGAATGTGGTGCTGATTTTAATAGATTTAAATTCACTGCTATGCTTATCTGAAGATAGTTGGCATTATGTAATTCATTTAGAAGTAATTAATGAGGTTGATATCTTACAAACTAAATGGGACAATAAAATAAAAATTTGGGGTAAAGATATGTTAAAGCAAAAATCAACTTATAGAAAGAGAAATATAAAAATGTTTGCTGAGAAACTTACTTTGATTACCCACAGGGTCTTTGAATTGTACTAAAAACTCCCAAAGATGTTTTTAAAAATGTGTACATGTTTAAATATGTTAATGTCTCTACATATCTTTATTTTGTTTACAAATTTCTCATCTTTCTAAAAAAAGGAATATATAATTATTCATTGAGAAACATTTGGGAAAACATTTCTTTATGATATGCCCTTGAAATAACATCTGTGTTGTATCATGTAGATAGGAGAAAAATCTTTAATTTATCCATCCACACAGCCACTTAAAGTGTAAGAATATATAAAGTATAATGTGATTTGCTGCATTTTTGTTGTGAAATATAATATTAAAATGGTTCAGATGCTCCCTACTGTAATTTTAAAATTGTGTAGACTTCTACACTTCATTAACAAACTACAGATGTATAGATAATAAGACTCTTTATTGGACAATATGCTATTATGCAGCTGTTAGCACAATGCAGTAAAGAAGGTCATTTGCAAATCTCATTAATAGTTCTACTATTTTCCACCACTTGAATGAAAAGTGATAATGTATAGATCTCACAGTCATTAAGAACGTTCCGTTACTCCTTTAGGATTAATTTGCGCTGACCCAGAATTTTGTATTTGCTTAACACAAGCCGTGAGTTACTTTGATGTTATCTGCTTCTATAAACAGTAATATACAGTCCTCTCCTGGGCTAAAACAGCTCTTATTCCAGTGAGAATTGATGGTATTAATCATTCTGAAGTCCAAGAGTGGTGATCATAAATTTTATGCAGGGACCTCACTTAGTACCTCCCAGGACTCCCATTCATCAGCAATTCCTCTTTTCCACCTGGATACAAAGTATATAAAGAGTAATTTATCTCAGAACTTGAGCTCTGTGATCTTCTTGATGTTTAGGTGACATGAGAAACATTTGGAAACAAATAAATACTTATTCTCCAATTTTTTGAAATAAAGACCTAAATTGTCTGCCTTTTCTCAAGTTTGATTCCCTCAAGTGGCCAGAATGGAAAATGCATGTCTTGCCTTAAAATATCCTGCATATGAAATAAGCTGGAATGATAGCAGATAAAGGGAATTACTTTTCAACAATGTTAAAAATAAAAGATAGTAACTTTAAATCATGACCAAATTAGCACAGACTTATTCTCAACAAACATTAATGCTAAAAATGCTAGCTATAATTTATGAACTGTTAGGCCTGGAAAAATGTCTAGATGCATTTTTTTTTTAATGCAAACCTGCTAAGATCTGCAGAAATATTTATCTTAAACAAAAGCAGAACAAATAACTCAGCTCAAGATCAATACAAATCAAGAGAAAACACAGAAAACAACTCCATTACATCGATATTGGCAGAATCTCCTTCCACACCGTCAAATTAGCTGTCAAATTTGAGAAAAGGTTGACTTTGGTATTTAGATTTTAGGAAAAAATGTGTCCTTACAGAGAATGGAAGAAAATAAGCAACAGGAGCAATAACGAAGAAGTATGCTTAGGGGTTAGACGAAATTCTTGAATTTCAGGAGGCGTATGTTTCTTCATATGATCTCATTGTGTAGATTTTGGCATTTTCCATCACATAAGTGAAAGGAGACAAACCAATATACACACACACAAACCGTGGAGTCATTTCTGGAACATTTCTTGTTTCATCCTAAGCTTTAGCTGGATTCGTGAATTTCAAAGCTTTTCATGGTTCATTGTGAATATGTGGTTTTAAAATTTTGCTGGGCTCCAAACTTATCACTGTGAGTTTATTTTATGTTAAGCACCTTAAAAATCCAATCCTTAAGATGCCAGTAGAAACAAAAACAAATAAATAAATAATTGCACTGGGCCAAAAAAAAAATTTAAGAAGGTAAACTTAAAAGATTTTTGCCAGAATGTGAACTGAAAGGATTAAAAATCTTGCCAACACAATCCTTTTTTTCACTGTAACTATAAACGTCACAATATTTTTTTTTTCCAAATGTGATTTAAAAAATGGAGAGTGGAAATATGTGGTACCCAAAGTTATTCTACAGACTGTTATTTGACAGTCTCCGTTGGAAGATAGTTTAGTTTCTGCACAGTTCTACTATCAGAGCTCACATTTTTGGTATTACAGAAGTTCTTTGCTTAAGGAACCTCATTTACATGTTAAAATGTGTCTGCTTAACATTTGTGAATTGCATAGTTCACTGAATTGAACACTGAACTAGTTGTGAGTCAAGAATAATACAAATATGCTTGTTCCTATCTAGGAATTCAGCCTGTTCTCTACAGATTATAATCTGAATGACATGGAGAAAATATTGGTCAGTTATCTATACAATAAGTAACTTGTATCCAGAATATAGAAAGAACTCTTTGATATGGTTTGGCTGTGTCCCTACCCAAATCTCATCTTGAATTGTAGTTCCCATAATCCCCATGTGTGGTGGGAGGGACACGGTGGGAGGCAATTGAATCATGGGGGCAGTTTCCCCCATGCTATTCTCAGGAGAGTAAGTTCTCATGATATCTGTTGGTTTTATTAGGGGCTTCCCTATTCGCTTGGCTCTCATTCTTCTCCTTGCTGCCACTATGTGAAGAAGGATGTGTTTGCTTCCCCTTGTGCCATGATTGTAAGTTTCCCGAGGCATCTCCAGCCATGCTGAACTGTGAGTCAATAAACCTCTTCCTTTATAAATTACCCAGTCTCATGTGTCTTTATTAGCACCATGAGAATGGACTAATGTATTATTGTAACTCAATAATGAAGACAACAATCCAATTAAAAATGTGCAAAAGATATGAATAGCGGTTTCTCCAAAAAAGATAACAAATGTCCAATAAGCATGTGGCAACATGTGAAACATCATTACTTACTAGGGATATGCAAATCAAAACCATAATGAGATACTACTTCATACCCATCAGGATGGCTAATAGGCAGAGAGTGATAAGTGTTGACAAAGATGTAGAAAAAATAGAACATTTATACATTGCTAGTGGGAATATAAAATTGCAGAGCTACTTTGGAAATTTTTTCAGAAAAAGTTAAACATAGACTGATCCTATGACCCATCAATTCTACCTCCGTGCATTTATCCAGGAGCGATGGAAACAGCTCCACATAAAGACTTATACATGAATGCTTATAGTAGCATGATTTATAATACTCAAACAATAGAAACAACCCAAATGTCTATCAACTGATGAAACAGTATGTGGTAAATCCTTGCAATAGAATACTATTCCACAGTAAAAAGAAATGAAGTACTGGTACATGATACAACAGGGAAAAACTTCAAAAACATCATGCTCAGTGAAAGAAGTCAGTCACAAAAGACCACACCTTATATAACTATCTGTATTTAAAAAATGCCCAGAAAAAGAAAATCTATAAAGACAGAAAGTAGATTAGTGCTTTCCTGGGGCTGGGGGAGTGGGAAAGGGGAATGACTAACTGAATATAAGATTTGCTTTTAGGGAAATGTTCTGAACTTAGATTCTGGTGATGATTGTATAACTCTAAATACACTAAAATGTTTCGAACTGTACACCTAAAACAGATGAAGAGTAACTTTCATGGTATGTAAACTGTATCTCAATAAAACTGCTTAAAAAATAACCAGCATGTGCAGGGGGAAATGGGGGAAGAGTGGAGTGGGATGATGAAGGGTCTCATAGGCTGGTCATATTAAGAGGTGTCTTTTTCCTCAAAGCAATGGAAAATTATGAAAAGATTTTAGTAAGGGGTGACTGGTAGTGATGATTGATCACATTTGCATTCTAAAGAACAGCATGACCAATGCATGCAAAACAACCTAGAATTAGAGGTAGACTGAGTAGATATTTTTTTCTATGCTCACCAGGTCCCTAACTCCTGAGTTGTCATATGGCTCTTATGTCAATGAGTGACTTACCCATTTACCTGCATTTGTTTATCCATTACCCCTTCTTCCTGAAACACAAGGAATTCTGCAAACAGGGATGATGTCTTATTTATCTGTGTATTCTCAGCACCCAACACTTAATCTGGAATTCAACAGGCTTTCAACTAATGTTTACACAATGACTGATTTTGAAAGGAGCAAAGAGGCCGGGTGTGTTGGCTCATGCCTGTAATCCCAGCACTTTGGGAGGCCGAGGCAGGCAGATCACCTGAGGTCGGGAGTTCGAGACCAGCCTGACCAACATGGAGAAACCCTGTCTCTACTAAAAAAACAAAAATGTTAGCCAGGCGCGGTGGTGCACACTTGTAAAAGGAGCTACTTGGGAGGCTGAGGCAGGAGAATCGCTTGAATCCAGAAGGAGGAGGTTGCGATGAGCCGAGATCACGCCATTGTACTCCAGCCTGGACAACAAGAGTGAAACTCTGTCTCAAAAAAAAAGGCAAAGAGCAAAAGAATGTAAACAATTCAACCTTGTGTCCAACATTCTCTGCTGATTGGATAGGTTGGTTGTCTTCTGTCCCAGTTGGTAATTTTGCAAATGGAATCACAGTTTGATCTCTAACTAGAAGATTCCACAACATTATTATGCTACCCACTTTGCCCTGAACTCTTTTGGAATCAATATTTTAAGCAATAATAAATAAATCAAAAGATGATCTGTAATGCAAAAATATTCTCTGTGCCTACTGCAGTTGGGCAAACATTGGCAATAGAATTCTAACTTAGATATTTCCTGAATTTTGTGTATTTTCTGCACGAAGTTTTAATAGCTGGTTTCCATAGGTTAAACATGATTTGTTAAGCTAAATAAAATATTGATAAAACTGATTATGCCACCTATAAAATTGATGTGCAACAGAGATGTGCTAGTAATATTAGAGTAAAACATTTTTTTGAAGGCTCATATAATTGCTAGCTCACTATAACTCCATGTTAAGAGAAAGAGGGAACAATCTTATATCGTTGATATGTAAAAACAAAGCCAAACTCAAACAACTCCCAGTTTATATCCTGGAGATGGTCCATATTCAGCCCAATCATTTATGTTTAAAATAAACACGTGATGTTTTGAAAGAGAATTCAAGTCGAGAACTCTGATCACAAGACTTTGAATAATCCTAAACAGGAAAGAAAGACTACTCTGTTGTATAAAGGATTATAAATAATGGTAAAAACAAATAAACAAAAAAAAGCTATAACAATTACTTTGCCAGAACTATTCCTCATTAATCATTTGAAAGTCTATTTTGTATGAATTTGACAAAACAGGAATATATTATACAAAAGTAAATAACTGGCAACAATTGAATTTCATGGCACATTTTTCGGGATTCTCTTAGCTAGAACCTCTATTGAGTCTATACTCCTCAAACTGAAGAACTGGAATGCAGTGTAACATGTATCACATAGGTAAAGTACTGGTTGCCCTATATTTTTTTTCTACACAGGGTTCCTGCCCTATCAGGCACAAAGCCAAATAGATCTTGAAAACTATTTCTTCAACAACCATTTCACTCAACTGGTCCGTTTAATTTTTTATTTAAGTCCAAATTAACCACTTATCTAAATGGACTTTTGTGATTGTATCTTGGGAGTAACTGTTGGCGAATTTTTGATTTGAGGTAATAAACTGGGCTGATATCTTTATTGTTTTAGCTGAAACACTTTTCTATTTCATGTAAGTAGTCTGGTATTTTCAAGCCATTTCACTAAATTTTGAATAACTTTTCCCAATTTGCTTTTCAAATTGAGCCTTGAGCCTTAACTACAAGGACAGTCTGAGGTTCGAAGGTTTAGATGTAGTTCAGTCATTTGAAAGAGGAAAAAAAGACAAGTCAAAAAGAGGTAAAAATATGTTTCTTTCATGTTGCTATCACTCAAAAAAAAAAAAAAAGGAGATTTTTCTCAGACTAGACCTCCTCCCACAAATCAACTTTGGGCAGCATCAAACAGTAATTTAGTTTCAAAAGAATTTTTTTTTTTTTAAGAAAATGGAATAAGCCATTATGATTGTGTTGCTAAACAGTTTGGAATCCGTCTATGGCACAGAGTCTTTATAAAGTCCATGTGCCATTTTAAACATTTTAACTTTAATAATTTAGATTTATAGGTATGATATAAACCATCTGCATTTTCCTGGTTGTAAGCAGTGAATTTTCTTCTCACAGCTGGCCTGGACTTCAGTTCTGTGAGCCAAGAGGGGCACTGGCCTCCCCACGTGTGGTAGTCATCTTTTGCAATAAAACTGAAATAAGAGTAGATTGTGCAAAGTTGTGTAATGTGTCCTAAACTTTACTAAGTTGCTTTTGAATGCTGTTGAACATTATTTCTATTGTGTATTTCAAACCCAAGTTGTTGTCATTTAACAGGCAGAAAGATTTTATGAAGATCTCATATTTTGGATTACAAAAGCTCCACATTCTTCGGTAGTCATAGAACTCCTTAATTTAGCCATGCAGAGTAAAAACTCCACTAACAGGTGTTGAGAACTGTCCACCAGAACTTGGCACATCTCAATATCTCAGGCTATTTGGTAAAAGGCACAAGTGTGCACATTCTTGAATGAATGCTTAAACGTGCCATTAGAATTGATTTATGGGGCAGAGGTGACACAGTGGTACATGAAATCTTCTCTTGGCTTGTGTTTTAAAGCAAATAAGCAGCAAGCTAAGATAACAGAGTGAGCATTTTTAGATAAATCATTAGTATCCAGTAAGAGAGTTAAGGGAAAGTCAGAATAACACTCACCTCTGTAGCAGGAGACCACCTTCAGCAAGCAGGAGAAAAGGTGTATGGAGTGGGATAGTGCTTACCAGGAGGCAGTCAAGTATCATGGAGAACAGGTTAAAAGAGGAATGGCCAGTGTCAGCAAACGGAGTAAGGGGCGCTGAATCAGCATGCAGAGGCAGTGGTAAGGCAAAAGTCACCAAGAATGGGAAGGCATCAGAGGCAAGGGGGTGGCACTGGCCATTCTCTGCAAGTTCACTGCAACAAGTCGCCATCCCCCAGGCCACCTCAGTCTCTTTGGTGGGCTTGGCCAGTGCATTGTCCTTTAGGTGAGAGGAGCACATGGGCCAAGCAGCCACACTGCGATGCTGAGATTTGTGCATTGTGTAGTCCTGCATTCATGCAGCTTGCACCTCTCTGTGCCAGATACTGCATCTTTCGGGCAGGTTAAAAACAAGACTATTAAGTAAGAGGTAATGTCTATCAGAAAGAACAATTCAGCGACTTTATCCAGTGATGGGTTCCCAGTTAATTTTAACATGTCAGGGGAAAAATGACCTAGTCATGCATGATTAATAAAACATTTTGACAGCTCAATGGGAGTTTAGTATGCAGTGGCTGACAGCAACTTCAACATGGTCAGCTACAGGGAAGAGAGCCAGGCAGATACGTACTTCAGGAGGGGCATAGAGGCCTGCTAAATAGGTCCCTACTGCCCAAATACCCCATCAGTATACAAGACCATGGCATGTATGCTGAAGGCACACTGGTCCATATAGAAACTACCAAGGCATGTTATATTGTCACCATATATGTTGCTGCCTATGTATACACACACACTTTAATGATTTTGCCATCAGAAAGCACATGATAGAAACAACATTAAAGATCAATAATACCCTTTTAGCTCTGAAATTGTTGCAGAGGAGTGAATATATTTATCCTTAAAAAAGAAATACTATAACATTAATATAGAAAGAAACAACACATTTCTACAAGTATTTATTGAACATCTACTATGTATAAGAGTAGGCACTACAAAAAAGGCAGAAAACATAGACCTTGCTCCCATGGGCCTCATCTGAACCTAGTAAGGGAGAAATACTTGTATAAATAACTAATTATAAAATGTGAAGGAAGGTGAGAGTGCTTTCAGTAGAGGTGCTTGCAAATGCTAATAAGAGTATTGTAGAGGATGGGTTTATTCTAGAGTATTTTTGTAAAACATCAGCATTGAATCTTCTTGCATGTGTCAACATCAAGTATAATGCACACTGCTGTAATAAAAATAACTGACCCTGTCCCATTCATGGCAACTCAGTCGTGGTGGTTTGGAGTATAAATGCCATAGGGTAAATAATTCAGAGTTCAGACTTAATCACTGGAAAGGTCAAACTTGACATTGAGCTTTCTCCTTTCTCAAAGATTTGTCCCTCGCCAACTTCAGGAAGTTGTCCAGTGTGGTGAAGTTGGGTGGATGTTGCCTCTGTTCCTCTCTGGTCTCTGTCAAGATGTCTCATCCCTCGTGGTCTATGGTGCTGGCCTCCGTCCTGCTGGGAGGGTCTGCAGCTGCTGTCCTGGCCTTCCCTGCCCCAGGGCAGTGCTAGAAGCACCTGCAGTTGAGGTCTACAGCTTGAGCCACCAGCACTCTGCTCTTCTCACCCAGCACTGCTGCACACAAAAACTGCATGCATCGGGAAACACATGGGATCTCCTCCAAGCTGGTTCCAGGGCAAGGAGATAGAAACTGTTCTATTGAGCTTTTTCATGCCCTAAATATTCCATGCCTCCATGTTTTCCTTTTTTTTTTCTTTTTTCTTTTCCAAGATGGAGTCTCACTCTGTCGCCCAGACTGGAGTACAGTGGCACGATCTCAGCTCACTACAACCTCTGCTTCCTGGATTCAAGTGATTCTCCTGTCTCAGTCTCCACTATAACTGTGATTACAGGTACGTACCATGATGCCTGGCTAATTTTTGCTTTGTATTTTCAATGCCTGGCTAATTTTGGGGGGTATTTTTAGTAGAGACCATGTTGGCCAGGCTGGTCTCGAACTCCTGACCTCAAGTGATCCACCTGCCTCAGCTTCCCAAAGTGCTGGGATTACAGGCGTGAGCCACCGTGCCCGGCCTCATGTTTTCTTTATTACAAGCACTACATACAGGAATAGGAAATACTGTGACACTACCTCTTCCCAGAATTCCAGGTGGGAAGCAGGCCCAAGTCTCTTCTGTTCTTGAAATCCTAATCTGGAACTCCATCTTGGGGCTTCCCTCACCCTTGCTAAGTTAAAAACTTAGAGGGAGGCACCCAGGAACACACTCAGTCACAATCTGGGTTTCCCTCCTCTTTCTTTTCAGCCTCCCATCACACTTGGAAGGAGTGAGAAGACCGCAACACGTCCAGTCCAGTGTGCTCTGCTGTCTGGTTTGAGATAAAGACTCCTTCTTGATACTTAAAGGAAGTGTTTAAGACTCAGGAAAACGTTTCACTCTCAAGAACCAGTCTCTTGCAAATAGAAAGCTATTTGGTTTATGCTCACATACTTGATGATTGCATAAAACTGCCTTCACATTTTTTATTGCATCCATTCTCTCTTGAAGTGAGGATACCATAAGTAGAGAACTGCAGAATTCTAGCACACCCTGTCTAGCACATGGTCTGGGTTATCTGTCTCTTTAATTATCTGAATTATTTCACAACCGTGTGAGTTGCACAAAACTGATGCAATGCAAATGATTCCTGTTAATAAAAATGCAAATATATTTCATCTGGTGGCAATGCCCATTGACTAGTTTTGCATCTGTTAGCAAATTCCTTTTAGCATTTGTAATGGCATATATGTATGCATGCTTTTGAATTCTTTTTTTTTTTTTTTTTTTGCCATATAACAGCTGTTTTCCTCATTCATTAATGGGTTAAGTAGAATTTTTGACATATATTTATTTTATATTTGTATGAGAATCAAGATTTTACCTTTTATATTAATTATTCTTTAACAATTTTCTATCCCTACTTAACTGGTGAGAGAAATTAAGGTTCAATGAAATCTATCAAATTGCCTAGGTTTAGAAAAGTAATAGATAGAAGCAACATTTGACCCTATATATTTGACCCCAAACCCAAGCTCTTAAATTCTGTACTACTTCATGATTAAACACAAAGAAATCTGAAAAATATGTTAAAGGTCCACAGACAAGCATTCTAAAAATTCCAGAATTGTCCTATAATTTTTTTTTGTTATACTTTAAGTTCTAGGGTACATTTGCACAACATGCAGGCTTGTTACATATGTATACATGTGCCATGTTGGTGTGCTGCACCCATTAACTCATCATTTACTTTAGGTATATCTCCTAATGCTATCCCTCCCCCTCCCGCCACCGCACAACATAATATTTTTTTCTTTAAAATATAAAACAACCCCAGCTTTGTGCCTTTGTTGAGAGAAAAATTAAGTCCTTCACATTGTAGTTTTAAAGCAAAAAGTTGTAGAACTCACTATCATATCCACAATTTTATAGGTAGCCACCCCTGTCCCATGCCCATGTCAAATGGTTATCTGAGAAAAAATCCTTATGGCATTTCTGGATGTACACTAGGGCAATTTTTCAAAGTACATTTTTACACTATGCTTTATGGAAAAAACTATGAGTCACAACTAGGAAAAAAATGTCTCCAGATTTTATACCACATAATTAAACACTCCACATAATTAAATACTCTATGTGGAGAGGAAGGAGAAAAAAGGGATTTATTAGGTTACTTAAAATGGATTTTTGAAGATAGTTTGGTTAAGAGTATCACCTCAAATTTATTTTTGAGTGATTATTTCTAAAAAACAAAACATTACCTATGCTCAGACACAGAACAAATATTTATTTGAGGAAAACAGAGTGATAGTTCAGCTATGCTGTTTGTCAGCATTTCACAGTGTGATAAATGTCATGTTTATTTAACTACATTTCAAATAGATCATTTTTTCTTAAAAACATTCACAATGATATGTCTCAAAAAATTTCAAACTTTGCTAAACAAACCCAACCACATGTCAATTCACTTCCTTTTAATTCACTTCCTTTTTTTTTTTTTTTTTTTTTTGAGATGGAGGCTCGCTCTGTCACCCAGGCTGGAGTGTAGTGGCGCGACCTTGGCTGACTGCAAGCTCTGCTTCGCGGATTCACACCATTCTCCTGCCTCAGCCTCTCAAGTAGCTGGGACCACAGGCACCTGCCACCACGTCCAGCTAATTTTTTATATTTTCAGTAGAGACGGGGTTTCCCCATTTTGGCCAGGATAGTCTCGATCTCCTGACCTCATGATCTGCCCGCCTTGGCCTCCCAAAGCACTGGGATTACAGGTGTGAGCCACCACGACTGGCCATGTCAATTCACATTTTTAAATGAATTTTGAGAAACCAAAGGGCAAATAAATATCTCAAGGAACAAGATTTGTTAGACCCAATATGTTCTCGAAAGAAATTGGATAATCTCTGTTTCAGGAATTATTTGAAATGAAGAAGTGAATCCAGTACTCTTCTAGAGTTTAGATACAGCGATTCAATAACTTTAATAACAACAGCTATATATAATACTATGCCCTTCTTCTCTGTCTGAAAGGAGAGTAAGTATTGTGGCAGACATTAGTTTTTTCCCACCTCACAATCATTCTTACTAGCTAAAAGAACTGAGATTGTATTCAGGTAACAGGTGGGAGTACCTCGATGTCAGTGAAAGTAGATCTTTGCTCAGTCATAGGAAATAAAAGCCACGACTGGTTAATCAAGGCTGGTATAAATGAGTTGTGATTATCTATGTCCCTTAGCCAGTCCAGGTGTGGTCATGACACTCAGATTCAGCAATGAGATGCAATGGAAATTCTGCTGGGACTAAAAGGATCTGGGATGGATCATGATGACTGGAGCAGCAGCAGTCATTTTATGATCACAGAGCAGAAAGCCAACATGCTGAGGTCAACAGGGAGAAAATACAGAGAGAGGCTAGTACCCTGAGGATATTACTCAGTTGCTGCACTAAACCTGTAACCACCCACCCTCTCCAGACGTTTCATGTGAGCTAATGCAATGTCTTTATTGCTTTAGTGACGGAGTGCCCTCCCTTCTTACGGCTCTCCTAGGTAGGCCTTTGCACTACCATATTTCTAGGGCCCCCATGTAGGCTGCATACTCTGAACAAAACCCCATAACCTGGACGCTGTCTCTTATTTTTTTTTTTCAAAAAGTGATTAATGCAATCTAATTTACAGATAAACATCCAATGAGCAATAAACACCATTTTCTTCCTTTCACATATACTTCCCTTCTTGTTTAATATGCAGAAGTACATTTTTATGTTTAAGTTTATGCCTACTCTTTTATTTTTGAAATTTTCCACTTCATTTATAACAATCTTTCAAGTTGGTTATTCTAATGCCTTAATATCATTCAGTTTTCCTGTATAATATTACCTTTGGTTACCAACCCATTTTCTAACATAGGAGCATTCTGAGTTGTTTCTGGATCTACTTTTGCTCTTCCTCCCACCATTAGTATGTTTCTAACTAGTATTCATTTTACTTAAGGCTTTGAGCCCTGAACACAAAATAAAACAAAACAAACCCTCTAGGGAGGTGTTTGGTGCCCAGTACACAGTAGGCAGCCAATAAGCAAATGAACGAGTTGTGTTTATGAACTCACACCTAAGGTGTGAGTTAAGGTGTGAGTATGCTTTGTAATATTAACTGTGGGTTTCTCTTTTCTGATTATAGGAAGAGACACATTATGGAAAAACTGGTAAATATAGAAATGTACAATGATGAAAACTCCAATTATCCATAGTAAGTATATATTTTTTCATACTTTATATGGCTCTATGAACACAATGCCTGTAAAGCCACAGGAAGAAGCCCACTGGTAGGAAGCTCAGAGCCATGGAGAACTTGGGATATTTAGTATTGGGCAGGTCTGGGAGTATCTACAGGACTGCATTCAATGCAACGTATCCCTGCTAAAGGCAGATGGTTTGGTACTAGTGGCAACTTTAAGCTAACCACCCATTTCCAGCAGTCTTCTTAACTGCCTGTTTCCCAGCTAGAACTCTTTTGAAGACTCTTGGTATAAGCACAAGTGAGAGCAGGAAAGAGAAAATCCCCACTTGATTTCCATAGTTTGGTCACATCCATTCTTTTCATATGGCAGATCTCTGCCAGGACAGCGGTAGTAGAATTTAAAAGACTTAATCACTGGTTTATTTTCCAAGGAGGTAGAGAAGAAAAAGAAGGTAAGAAAAAGTCACTGAGGTCCAGCAGGGAACAGAAGTTCTCTTCTGGTTGGTCAGAGGGAGTCTTAGCAACTAGGACAACAATCACTTCAAGGTTGGGGTATTTTGGTTTCACTAGGGAGAGGCGGGTTTGTGCTGCTCCCAATTTCAACAAGGCCACACTGCTTAACAGAGAGGCGAAGACTTTTTATTGCCAGAAACAGCAACAAATCAAGAATAGCTTTCCTATAGCAATCCACTTTTTTTTTTTAAATGTTAAAATTTTTTATTGCATCTTTGGACAGCCAATCTCACATTTAGGTGAAAGTAATTTCCAATCTATATAGCAATCTACTTTGAACTAATTGTCCTTTTTTTCATTCTGTTTTGAACAAAATAGCCAACACTGAGACCACGAGAATCAACAATTTCTCAAAACCGTTCATCTGCTGACTCAGCCCCTGGTGCTGCTACCTGTCAACAATAGATTAATTTGCTTTGGCTGAATTTGCAGGCTCTTCTCTGGCATGATCATAATACACATTCAAAAGAGCCCTGAGTTGGAGATTAAGCTGCTCCCCACTTGAGGAGAATGTGGAAAATAAGAATCTATTGTACACATTGATCTTTTGAAGTTCATATCACATACGGAAGGATTCCGTGTGACTCCAGTAGGGATATAATGCTTTATCTTTTTACCCTTCTGCTCTGAGAACCTTTCTGTTATTGTGAAACAACACCATAATTTTATGAAGGTCCTTGGGAGAAAAGCAAACTCATTTTAAGGCATAGGAAATAACAATCTCCAGAGAAGAGAAAGAGGCAGATGACCATGGGGAATTGTGGTATTTCCAGGAATTAAGAAATGTAACTTTTGTATTTGATGTATCACTGAGATTAGAGGTCCATCTTCTGTTTCAAACCTGCTGGGCAACTCTTTCTATCATTAGCCAATAAATGTCTGCTATGTTACATTTTTGTGGTATATTCTCAGGGTTATAGAGTTTCTCTTCTTTGAGTTTTTTTCCCAAGGCTCCACTGTCTAGTGAAAGAAGGAGTTAATGCCCTTGGCCATCAGCAGAAAAAGCTACAAGCAGGGAGAAAACACATGATTGAAGAACTGAATGTTTAATTACATATAGAGGTATTAAAAGAAACAACCCTTGAGCTAGCAGACCATAGGACAATGGATCAGCAGTTTTAGAATCTATTTCTGACTCTGTCATTGACTCAGGATACTGGGAAAGTCCTATGTTTCTGGTTTTTAAAAATTTATTGCACCATCATGGCAATCATCTTTTTTTTGGTGTAAATTATGCTTGCTGAGCACCCAGAATTTAGGGACTTTTCAGCAGAATAAAAAGCAGTATGATTTTCATCTTTAAAAAAGGGGAAGAATGTCATATGAATTCAAATGATGAGCAAAGACATCTACAGGAGTGAAGGAATAAGATCTAATGTTATAAATGTTTGTTTTAGGGTCCCTGCAAGGGTTTTATTTTCCCTGTGAGTTTTGCATACAGACAGGGGCTAGTATTTGTGGAGCACCATTTCCATGTGCCCAGAACATGATGCGATTTGCTCTAAAGCCCAAGGTAGGCGGTATCTCCACTTTGCAAATGGGAAAGCTGAGCACAGAAGAGCTTAGAAATGTTGCTAAAGCTCTTGGTCTTGGTGACTCTAAAGCCTGTACCTCAAGCTTTGTACTTCATGCACCTAAAAGTATTCCCCATAGGTGAGTATCAATTCTGACTTGTTAACATTGCTTTCCTATTCTCTTCTCCTTAATTCTACATTATCTCTGGCATTCTTAAATTCCAAGGTTAGATCTGGAGCTATAGGGATCCGCAGAACTCCCTGAGATTCCAGTGTACACCGCTTACATATGCAGGAATTCTAGTTAAATATGAACAGCTTCCTAAGGAAAAGCGGGTTCTGCTTTCATCAGCAGAGGCAGTTTCAGGCTCTGCACAGCTCAAGAGACCTGTGCTTACTCATTCTTCCAGCTGTCTCTGCAAGAAGAATGCTTCTCTTCAGCTCATGGTCTTTGGATGGAGGTCTTCCCTCTTCTGTCTTTGCTCCTTCTTCCTATGTAGTTGGTAGCAGTGTTTACTATCAACTATGGCAAAATTCCACTTGACATCAGCAGACTCTATCAAAGCATAATAGAATTATTTGCTTGGAGCATACCTTCCTCCTACAGCTTCTCTGACAGATTGTCATTCTGCCTCTTGATGATGACACTGCGCTGTAACTTTTGCACACAATTCCTAGCTCTGCTCCACTAACAAATACACCGTGGGGAAAGTTTGGATGACTGCATCAGTCAGCATTCAACCAGAAAAGCAGAACCAGTAGGAGAAAATATACAAGAGATTTTTTGTAAGGAATTGCTTTACACGATTGTGGGAGCTGGCTCAGTAAGTCTATAATCTGTAGGGCAGGCTGGCAGGAAGTATGGGCTGAATCTACTGTTCACAGGTGGAATGTCTTCTTCAGCTGTGCTCTTCACATCATTCAGCTATTGAATCAGGCCCACCTAGATCATCTATAATCTCCCTTACTGAAAACCAAATGATTATGGGCGCTAATTACATCTACAAAATACCTTCACAGCAACACCCAGATTGGTGTTTGATTGAATAGCTGACTGTAGCCTCACCAAGTTGACACATCATAAGTCCATTACAAACATGGAATAACTGGCTGCATTAAATTGTCAAAAGCAAAAAGTTAACATGAGAGTCCTAGGCCTGGGAGTGAGAATGTTGCAAGGAGAACTGTCCACAGGAGGCCTGTGCCCCGACCCCCGCTCCTCCTGTAGCCACATGAGTAGAGTACCTTTATCAATAATCTAACTCCCAACAAATCTCTGCCTCCCATACCACATTTAAGTATTCACAGCGACATTTGAAATTTGCAAGGAGATTTATAAAGTAACTCTGGCTCTGTGGTGCCACAAAGGGAAATGAGGAGGGACTGCTTAAGTTAGACATGAGGCGAATGGAGCAGTACGTACAGTTGTTCTGCAAAGTAAACACTGAATCTGAAAAGGATTTGATTGTGCATAAAACAACCACAAATATACAAAATTACTGGTGGAGAGATCCAAAAGAAAAATACTAGATCACACCGGGCGTGGTGGCTCATGCCTGTAATCCTAGCACTTTAGGAGGCTGAGGCTGGTGGATCACCAGGTCAAGAGTTTGAGATCAGCCTGGCCAGCATGGTGAAACCCCATCTCTGCTAAAAACACAAAATATTAGCTGGGTATGGTGGCGCATGCCTGTAATCCCAGCTAGTCGAGAGGCTGAGGCAGGATAATTACTTGAACCCGGGAGGCGGAGGTTGTAGCGAGCAAAGATCCTCTCACTGCACTCCAGCCTGGGTGACAGAGCGAGACTCCATCTCAAAAAAAAAAAAAAAAAAAAAAAAAAAAAAAAAAAAAAAAGGAAAGGAAAGAAAAGAAAAGAAAAGAAAAATACTAGATCTAAAATACTAGATCCACTGTCATGGACTGAATGTTTGGACCTCCAAAAAATTGTATGTCGAAGCCTTAACCCCCAGTGTGACTGTTTTTGGTGGTGGGTCTTTAGGGAGACAATTAGGGTTAGATGAGGACGTGAAGGTGGGGTCCTGTTTCAACGGGATTTGTGCCCTTATAAGCAGACACACCAGCGAGCTCACTCCCTCTCTCTCCACTATGTGAGAGCACAGTGAGAAGGTAGCTGTCTGCAAGCCAGGAAGAGAACTCTTGCCAGAAACAAAACCCTGTCTGAGCTTGATCTTGGACTTTCTAGCCTCCAGAACTGTGAGAAAATAAATTTATGTTGCTTAAGCCACCGAGTCTATGGTTTTTTTTTTTGTTTGTTTTGTTTTGTTTTTTTGTTACAGTGGCCCAAGTTGACTAATATACCCCTAAAATGTTTACTTTTCCTCAAGCAACTTTTTTATTGCCTTTCAAAATCCTGAGCTTGGCAGTCAAATCCTTCTATGAGTTCACATTACTGATTCTCTCCTGTCTCATCTTCCTGGGACATTTTTCTGTGTGTGACAGACAAATGTCCGAGGAATATTTGGATATTTGAATATAGGATATTAATTTTGAGATGTAAGACTCTGATACCCACTTTTGGGTAAGAGCTTCTCTGAGGAGTTATGGACTTGGAATTATGGAGGTTGGAGATGAGGATGATAGTCACGGGGGAGTTGTTGAACTATTCCAAAATTTCAGAGAATCTAACAGACGTTGTATGTTCATTTCTTAACAATCCATCCAGGATAAAAAATACTAAATACATTTACTTTTTCTATATTTATATTACCTCTCAGGAAAAAAATACTGGTGGGAGAAAGTAAACATTATAAATGTTGAATTTTTAAAGTAATATAAAAATAATCAAATGAAAGGATAAGAAATGGGAAAGATAGAGTTGATATAAGAATGGCAGATCTTAATAAGTGTTGAAGCTGGGTGATGTGTATGCCCATGTATGGTACTGGGGATTAAGGTTTCAACATAAAACTTTTGGGAGACATGTTCCAGTTCATAATGGAAGATAATTAGATCTAATGTTTTTCTTCTGAATTTTTCCGCCAGTATTTTTACATGTTTTTAAAAATACACAACCATAAATCCTTTTCAGATTCAGTTTTTAGTTTGCAGAACAACTGTAGGTACTGCTCAGTTTGCCTTGTGTGAGATAACAATAACTATATTATAAAATATGAAATCCTGGAGTGGGGAGAAGGAATAATAAAAGTTTTGCTGTATGGTGAAAAATTCAGAAACCAGTGTAATAGACCAGGTTCAGGTGGCTTATTGGATTTTTGTTCTGATGTTATTTTTAAAATAAATTTCTATTGCCATAATATCCTCTAATAACTTCCACATCCAGTTCTTCATAAAAGCATATCTCAAAGACAATTCAGTTTGTATAATTTTAAAAATTGTATCCAAAGGTCACAAATACTCAAAACTGGGGCTATTAGCTTTAGAAGTACTTGTTCTAAAGAAGTACTCTGATATATTCTGTGAAACGTAGGTAGACCTGTAAAAGCACCTGTGAGTTCTGCTCAGGACACCTTTGCCTTTGCCTGGATGCCCTGCTGCATGGCCTACAGGGAAGCCCGAAGCACTGAGAACCATGGCATTTTGCTTTCTTCCCCCAATGAGTTCTTTGGATATTCTGTTAATGCTTAAAAACATTAACATCTTTAATCTCAACATGCTGATGCTGAGGATTTAGTCCCACTTTTATTCTATTTATGTATTTTCTAGCAATCAGTCAAAACTGAAGTTGAATTCACAGGCCTAATGAGATGGGACTTTCTGCCACCTTCTCATTCCCATGAGTTGTCTTGCTCTATGACAGGGCACTTGAGGCAGAAATTCCATAGCAATGTCTTATGGAGATGTTTCCCTCTCTCTAGTCACCTCTTTTTCTACTCTGTATTCTTATTCCAAAGGTGAAGACTTAATAAATCAATTCACATGGAACTTAATCACATGGAATGAAACATTAGGCTCCACCAAACAAGGGGTGGGAAAAGAGAAAAGTAGAGGTGTTTTGAGGACAGAAGTCCCTTTTTGTATCCATAATGGAAGCTGCCAACTTTCTTTTCAGATCAGATTTGCCAGAGTCCGGTATACTTCCCTCTACTTATTCAGATTCTTCAAAGCTCAGATGAAGACACGGACTCTGCAGACCCTTACCTGACCTCTCAGAGTGATCTTCCTCTTTTTGAAATTCTTATTAAAAATGCCTTTTCACAATAGCAAAGGCATAGAATCAACATAAATGCCCATCAGTGATAGACTGGATAAAGAAAATGTGGTACATATACACCATGGAATACTATGCAGCTAAACCAAAAAAGAATGAGATCATGTCCTTTGCTGGGTCATGGGTGGAGCTGGCGGTCATCATCCTTAGCAAACTAATGCAGGAACAGAAAACCAAATACCTCATGTTCTCACTTATAAGTGGGAGCTAAATGATGAGAACACATGGACACGTAGAGGGGAACAATGCACACTGGGTTCTGTCAGAGTGTGGAGGGTGGGAGGAGGGAGAGGATCAGGAAAAATAACCAATGGGTACTAGGCTTAACCTAGGTGATGAAATTATCTATGCAACAAACCCCCATAACACAAGTTTGTCTAGATAACGAACCTGCACATCCTGCAATGTACCCCTGAATTTAAAAGTTCTTTTTTTTATTTTTTTATTTTAAGTGTGTGATCTGAAACAACCGTGCTGTAAATTTTATATGAGCTTGTATGGCTTATTAGCTATTTTGTATGCTCTTTTTTTGCTAACTCGAGTAGGGTCATGTCTCCTTTTTTTGCATCTCTGATGGCATTGAAGAAAGTGCAGAGTAGACTAAGTTTGTCTGTTTCATCCTTTTTCCTTTTTGATGCACCCACATATGCTTTTCTGGTAACATTTCCGGTTCTTTGTTTCTAACTCTTTTTTTTCTGTCAATGTATAACTTCTCTGTGTGTTTCTTCTTGATAGTCCCATTACCTTTTAAGATTATTGTTAATATGTAATAAGTTAATCCTGAAAATCATAGGTTCAACCATATATAACTGCTAACTTTTTAAATCTACAAAAGCAGCAGTTTCATAGGGTTTGATCTTATGGATAAAGTCTTAGCGCATTACCTCTCACACATGACATCTGGTGACACAAAACTATGTTGCAGAAAAATAAATCCATAATGATGTCATTTAGCCTTAGCAGTTCAGCAGGGGAGACATTTTGGATGTTAAGATGCCTTAACCACACTACTCAAATAATATCCAATGGACAGTTACCTAACCTGCTAATGCAGAAGGTCAGGCCCCTGTGCTGGAAACATACTACATGGTTAATATTTATTGATGCTCTTCTTTTTTAAATGTATGACATACTAATATCAAAGGCTAGAAATTGCCTAGTTGAAGCTAAAGTAAATGGAAAGGGCCATGAATAGAGGAAAGCTAACTTTTGCTACCAAACTTCTCTCATATACATAAAGCTCAAGTTAGTAGTCTGAACAAGGTTAGAGGAAATGAGAAGATTGGAAGACAAGGCACTTTTAAGACATTTCAATTTAATTAAAAAGTTGAGAATACTTGCTGTGTTATTAAAACTGACTCCTTTCTTTGGTGCCCCGAGTAACCAACTTGCATGAGTTTTCCAATCTGTACACTGAGAAGGTCAGGTTAGATATGTTGGGTCTTTCAAATATTATATTTTATATACTAAAAGCCATTTGTAAAGATTTCAAGGCAATGTTTCTGTAAACACTTGAAGGTAAAAGTTCATTGAAACCATGTGATGTCCAAAACCTATAATTAATTTTGCATTAATTCTCAATATTCTTATCTTCCTTGGTGTGAATTAGTGATGTTTTATTCTATTTTATCAGAACCAATTTCACTGTTTTTTTTTTTTTTTTTTTTTTTGAGATGGAGTCTGGCTCTGTCCCCCAGGCTGGAGTGCAGTAGTGCGATCTCGGCTCACTGCAAGCTCCGCCTCCCGGGTTCACGCCATTCTCTTGCCGCAGCCTCCTGAGTAGCTGGGACTACAGGTGCCCGCCACCGCGCCCAGCTAATTTTTTGTATTTTTAGTAGAGACGGGCTTTCACTGTGGTCTTGATCTCCTGACCTTGTGATCCGCCTGCCTCGGCCTCCCAAAGTGCTGGGATTACAGGCGTGAGCCACCGCGCCTGGCCTCACTGGTGTTTATAACAAAACAGATTCCTATTTTTAATGGCTTGTTATAGTTTTAGTTTGGAGTTTTTGAAAAGAAACTCTTCATATTTTAGAGCTAGATGGCCAGACAACTGAAAATGGCTAAAGAAGACAGTGTAGAACAGTTTTCAAATTCTCTTGTCTAGAGTTACTGTCTCAACTCTCAGGGAACTGAATATATTCTATTCCAGTAGCACTTCAATTTTGCCTTAATTATCCATGTATTATCTATATATCTGTATCTCCTATCAGACTGTAAACTTCCTGAGCAGAGAGATGAATATTATTCAACTTTGTGCCCTCTGAAGCATCTAACATAATTCCTTGAATACAGTAGGTGCTCTAATATTAGTTGAATTCCCTTAAGTTATAACACTATAGAATTTCAGAGCCAGAGGGAGAGTCTCTGAGATCATCACAAATATTCTACAACTAGGAAATCTGAGGACCAGAGGAGTCAAGGTATCGGCTTAAGATTATGCAGATGTTATTGACATGAAGACCCATAACTGTGTCAAAGACATAGGGATCCAGCCCTGTGTTCTGGGTCTCAGAAACAAGGGAGAGCAAGACAATCTTCTCTGTTTCTTGATAGTCTAAACCAGAATGTGGCCACATTTGCATGTGCAAGAAAACACTTTTATTATTGGCTTGATTCATGATGTAATATTAACCTGCCTTCCTGTTGTTGTAGTCACTCTTTCCTTTCCCCAATAAAGATTCTGGATTGTGTTGCATCTGCCTTCAAGGAAATGATGTTTCCATAAGAGAAGGATAGTCTCTGAAAATGAAGTTTATTGATAAGCATAGGATGTTGCAAAAGATGAAACCCAACAGACCTTGAAGTGGATGTTGGTATAACCTCTGCAGACCTCAGCACTATGTTTCATACCATATCCACACATCACAGGCTCCACTAGCTTAGTATGCTGGGGCGGAAGAAACTCTTTAAAACTAGCTCCCTATGGTTTTGAAATTATATTGCTTGCCGTTCCCTGCTATAAAATACGGTGAAAGCTAAAATATTTTCAGATGTGAGTTTTCACACTCACTTCCCCTCATCTTATGGCAAGAGTAATATAAGCTTACTGCAGAAAAAATACAGATAACGGAGTAAAGGAGAAATAAAAATCAGCTGGAATCCCACCACACTGAGATAACCGTAGCTCATATTTTGGTATATATGTGTACACACAGTTATATACATTAAATGACATTACTTAAGTATATTTCTATGATAATATATGTAATTCTAAATCTTTGTTAATGCCCACATTATATTCCAATGAACTAACGTATCATAGTTTACAAAATTCTTTCCTGTTGCATGTATAGGTTACTTCTAATTTTTCCATATTTCATAATAATGTAAACTTATTCAGTATTGTATTATTTTTCTGTTCTTGCTTTTAATTGTTTTCGTATTTTAAAACACACACAAGATTTTTAAAAAATATGTGATATAGCAACATATTTATGAGTACACAGAGACTGTGTTGAAATTATCTTCTTAGGAAATATCATCACATATGAATAGAGACAGCCTGTTCAGTCTATTGTGTCTTTGAGTAATCCAAGCTGGCTCATACTGACTAATGAATAGGGAAACATTGTGGATATGCTGAGAATTTTCAGACGCACTTCTTATACAAAATTTTCTCCAGCATGATAATGTTTTACATCATGAAGTAATAGCAACCAATACAAACTACATGAGCCCATCTAAATGCAAGCTGCAGAGGAGTTCAGTACTGCGCGGATGCCCTTGCACCCCCTAGCCTCCCCATTTGCTCAGTGTTGGCCATGTGCTATTATGTCTTAGACTTCTGTGTGATATCCACCCCACAGGCATTTGGTCCTGGTCTCCACAACTCAACTACCTTGACCTTTCCTTATTTCTCCTTCCATCAAGCTACATTCACTTCCTTAAAAAAAAATCAACATGTATTTTAGCTGTGCTAGTGTTTTTATTCAATTGTTATTTCTTTGTTGATGCTCTTTTGAGTGATCTATATCCATTCTACTTAGCTCTGTTATTTTTAGTACAGTTTTGCAGGATGTGGAATTATTCAGAAATGCATATATTGTGTTGTAGCTAAAACCTTTATCCCATGCTCAAGCTTCTGAGTAAAGACAGCAGAATAAAACCAGATCACTAATAATTCCTGTCCTGGTAGCTCACAAAATGAAAATCTCCACGACTCAAACCAAAGGAGAAAAACCCAGCAAAATTTTACTGACAACAAAATGATGAGGAAATGGATCAAACTCAAATGATGTAAGATCTATAAAAGAACAGAATATTTCAGTATAGTTTCTAATCTCACTCTTTTGCCTCCCAAAAGACTGTATCAGAGAAAGAAGGTAAGTCAAGAAAATCCAAAGTGTTTGCCTTTATATATATCCCTGTGTAAAAGTAAGTCTATTAAAAAGATAAGCTTACAATTTTTTGAAATTAGAGGAAAAATTTTTTGGAGTAGTAGCCCCTTGTTATTACCATAAGCAGCTCAATAGGGAAGTGAATACATTCTATGTTCACTAATATTTAGGAGTCCATTCTCTAAACTTAGATCCAAAGCAAGGGTGTCCTATCCAGAGGGTAAGATACACTCTTAACTTGGATTAGGGGTCCAGGTGGCACTGAATATGGTACAGCACATTTAACAAAATGAGAGAAGAGAGCAGAGCTTGGGTTGTCCAACAAAGGTTGCTCAAGTTAAAAAATAATAGGCAGTATCATAATTTCCTAGTTCATAAATTGTTGACATGAGAGATAAACAGGTACAAAGGAGAAGTATGCCAAGAAGAATTTACCACTAGCATCAAACATTTTAGAGGCCCTGAACTGAGCTGTCCGCTAGATATATGAAAATAAAGAGAAACAACATGGAAATCACACAACTATCTTACCTCACACTGTCTTCAAATAAAGAAGGGAAATATATGTGTCACAGGGCCTCCTATTAACTTTATGTTACAACCAAGTTGTACACAGAAAGTTTATTTATTTGCTCTATAACTGCTTTGATCTTCTTCCAAAGCACCCAACTCCTATGGGTAGCAGATGAAAAGTCAGTAAAGCTGTCCTGACACAATAAAGTAGATCCCTAAGTAAATACCCAGCCTTTTAATGTTGTAGTTGCCACATGTATTATATTTGCATCAGTGAGCACTCCAACAGACAGTGCTATAATTTTGGTTTTCAACAAATCATACATATTTGAAAGACCTTAGAGGGAGAAAATACTCTGTTGTATTTACCCAAATATCTGTTTATATTTTGTTGCTTTTTATTCATGCCTGATCCTCCATTATTTTCTCTTCAGCCTAAATAATTTCCTTTAGCATTTATTTCAGAGTAGATCTGCTGGTGATGAATTCTTAGTTTTCATTCATTTGAGAATGGCTTTATCTTGCCTCGGTTCCTGAAGGATATTTTTTGCTGAATATAGAATTCTGGGTTGACATTCTTTTCTTTTAGGACTTTAAAGATATTATTCAACTGTCTTCTGGTTTCCATATCCCCAGATGAGAAATCCAAAGTAACTAGAATATAGTCTCACTATATGTAAAGTGTTGTGATTCTCTAGCTGCTTCAAGGTTTGTCTTTATCATTGGTTTTCAGTAAGTAGTTTGATTATGATATGATTTGGCATACTTTTCTTTGAGCTAATAGGATTTCTCTGTGTGTGTGTGTGTGTGTGTGTGTGTGTGTGTGTGTGTGTGTGTGTGTTGGTGGGGGTGTTTCTGAGCTTCTTCAACCTCTAAATCACAAAATTTGAGAACTTTTCAGCCAATATTTGTTCACATATTTTTTCAGCCCCTATCCTCTTTCTCTTTCCTTTCTGAGACTCCAGTGACACAAATATGAGACGTTTTATTATCGTCCCACAGGTCCTCAGGATCTGTTCATTTTTTAAAATATATTTTCCTCTTTTTTTAGGATTAGATGATTTCTGCTGACCTATCTTAAAGTTTGCTATTTCCTGTTATCTCTATTCTGTTATTGAATCCACCCAGTGAATTTTCTAATTTTAACTTTCATATTTTTTATTTCTCAAATTTTCATTTTTTTCATAGTTTCTATTTCTTTGTCGAAAACTTTTCATTTGTGTCAATTGATGGGGTACAAGTGTAAATTTATTATATGCATAGATTGTGTTGTGGTGAAGTCAGAGCTTTTAAGGTATCCATCACCCAAATAACATACATCGTACCCATTAAGTAATTTCTCATCATCCACTCTCCTCCTACCCTCTACCTTTTCAAGTTTCCAGTGCCTATAATTCCACCCTCTAGCTCCATCTGTAAACATTATTTAGCTCCCACTTATAAGTGAGAACATGTGGTATTTGTCTTTCTGTGTCTGAGTTGTTTGATGTAAGGTGATGGCCGGCAGTTCTATCCACGTTGCTACAAAAGACATAATTTCATTCTCTTTATGACTGAATGGTATTCCATTGTGTACACATACCACATTTTGTATATCCATTCATCTGTCGACAGGCACTTAGGTTTATTCCATATCTTTGCTATTGTGAATGGTGTGATAAACACACAAGTGCAGGCATCATTTTGATATAATGATTTATTTTCCTTTGGGTAGATATCACTAGTGGGATTACTAGATTAAATGGTAGCTATATTTTAGTTATTTGAGACATCTCCATACTGTTTTCCATAGAGATTGTGCTAATTTATATCCTACCAACAGTGTACAAGAGTTCATTTTCCTCTACATTCTAGTCAACATCTGTTATTTTTTGTCATTTTTATAGTAGCCGTTCTGGCTGGTATAAAATGATTATCTTATGTGGTTTTAATTTGCATTTCTCTAATAATTAGAGATCCTGAGGATTTTTTCACATACCTATTGGCAACTTGCATGTCTTCTTTTGAAAAATATCTGTTCCTGTTCTTTGTCCACTTAAAAAAAATTTTTTTTTCAACTGAGTCTCACTCTGTTGTCCAGGCTGGAGTGAAGTGGCATGATCTCGGCTCACTGCAACCTCCGCCTGCTGGGTTCAAGTGATTCTCCTGCCTCAGCCGCCCAAGTAAGTGGGACTATAGGCATGCACCACCACACCTGACTAAATTTTGTACTTTTTGGTAGGGATTCGGTTTCACCATGTTAGCTGGGCTGGTCTCGAACTCTTGACCTCAAGTGATCCGCTCCCCTCGGCCTCTAAAAGTGCTGGAATTACAGGTGTGAGCCATCACATTTTTGCCCACATTTTAATGGGGTTTGATTTTTGTTGTTGTTAACTTGTAAATACTGAATATTAGTCCGCTATTGGCTACATAGTTTGCAGATATTTTCTGTCTTTCTGCAGGCTGTCTATTCACTCTGTTATTTCTTTTGTTATGCAGAAGCTTTTTAGGTTAAGTCTCGTTTGTTTGTTTTTGTTTTTTGGTGACTGTGCTTTTGACATCTTAGTCATGAATTATTTGCCTAGACCAATGTCCAGAAGAGTTTTTCCTAGGTTTATTTTTTTTTTTAAGTATTTTTGTAGTTTGAGGTCTTACATTTAAGTCTTTAATTCGTCTTGAGTTGTATATGGTGAGGGATCCAGTTTTATTCTTCTAAATACAACAATCCCATTTTCCCAGCACCATTTATTAAATAGGGTGTCCTTTTCTTTTCTTTTTTTTTTTTTTTTTTGGACAGGATCTGGTTCTGTCGTACAGGTGCTGGAGTGCAGTGACACAATCACAGCTCACTGCAGAGTTCATGCAGTCCCTGAAGGGAGCACTGCAGCCTCCTGAATAGCTAGGACCACTCAGGCATGTGCCACTACACTTAGCTAATTTTTTTAATTGTTTGTAGTGATGGGGTCTCATTATGTTGCCCAAGCTGGTCTTGAACTCCTGGGCTCAAGTAATCCTCCAGCCTAGACCTCCCAAAGTCCTGAGCCACCATCCTCAGGTGGTTCTCTCATCTTCTCCATTAATCTATTTTTATACCAGCACCATGCTGTGTTGGTTACTATAGTCTTGTACAATTTGAAGTCTTGTAATGTGATCTTTCCAGCTTTGTTCTTTTTGCTTAGAATTTTGTTGGTTATTTGGGCTCTTTTTTGGTTCGGTAGGAATTTTAGGATTGTTTTTCTAATGCTGTGAAAAATGACATTTGCATTTTTTACTCATTTTAATTGTGTTTATCTTACTTTCAAAGTCTTTGTTGGATAATTCTAATATCTAGCTCTTTGCATTAGCAACTGTTGATTATCTTTACTCTTCAGAATTCATTTCTTCTCCTTTTTTTCTGTCTCTATCTCTTTTTTCTTTCGAGTAATTTTTCATTGTATCTTGGGCAGTTTGGATATTATAGTGCTATAGTGTGAGACACTGGAACATTTTAAATTCCTCTAGAGAATGTTAATTTGTCTTAGGAGCCAACCAACCCAGGTATGTGCTTTTTTTTTCTTTCTTTCTTTTTTCTTTTTGAGAGGGCAGGTCTTTCTCTGTTACTCAGGCTGGAGTGTAGTAGGGGTGATCTAGGCTCACTGCAGCCTTGACCTCCTGCAATGCAGGTATGTTAGCCCACATATTCTGTCTCACCTTCTTTGGTCAGTGTCTCCAGTTGAGTTTTCCAAGCATTTAATATGCCTTTTGGATCTGCCCTCCACATGTGTTACTCAGTGGTTAGGCTGACTTGGGTGGTGGTTTTTTTTTATTATAGTTCAGATCTTAAACCTCCCCTATTAAAGCCTTTATTATATTTCTTTGCCAGTGTACCTCAGGAGTGAGCCTGGGACTTGGACTGATTCATGCACAGATAGAGAGACACTTCCTCCAGCTCTTTCCTCTCTGGAATTCTCCATCCAATCTTCAACCTTTAAGAGTCTCATTTCCTAGTTCTCTGCATAGGAAACTGAGGTTTCTGTCAGAGATTTAGCTCCCAGCAGTAGAACTACCTTTGATGCTAAGCAGTGAAATAAAAAAGAGAAAACTAACTAAAATTCCCCTACACTCTTCAGACTACAGGGCTCCCCTTTTCCTGTTCTGGCCAGAGAGATGGGTTTTCTTTTGGAGATTATAGGTGCTTTTATCACCAACATCACCTGTCAGTGCAATTTCAAGGAAAGGACCAGAATAGGAAAGATAAAATGTATGCCCCTCCCCAACACTCTCCATCTCACTGGGTCCCCATTTCACTGTCCTCTGGCCAGGAACATGGAGTTCTCTCTTGGAACTTTTGCTGTCTACACCAGCTACTCAGTTCCGTGATATTAGTTGCCCTCAGGTCAAACACAAAATATCAAGGGAGAGAACAAAGCCCAGTAAACTCACTGCCTTTTTGGTCATTCTTCAGGTTTTGACTTCCCTTCTGGTCTGTCTGCCATTGTTTAGTTTTGAGAGCACTCACGTAGTTGCTTTTTTATTCTGTCCACAGTTGTTAGCTGGAATCACTTGGAGAGATGGGCTGTTATGGGCTTACTTCATCTTGGTTGGCTCCAGAAATTTATTATCCTGCTTATGTGAAATGCCCAGCCTCTTGGACTCTTAGCATCTTTATCGCCTGTCCCTAGTTCTTTCCAAGACAGTATCTTGGTGATTGGGGAGGGGTGTGTGTGCGCGTGTGTGTGTGTGAATATGTGTCCTACGTAACATAATGTTAGCAGCAAAGTAGGGTCCTCAGATTACATTTTGTGTCTTCTGAGTACCCACAGATGGGCTGATAGGGTCCTGTGACTCAATGCCCATTAGGATACTCCCATCTGGCATTATGGAAGCAAAGTTTTGTTCACCTCCTGGAGCTCAGGGGTCCACTCATTTCCCACTGGCCTCAAATTCTCTGCCTATTTTATTCTGTTTCTCCCTTGTACCCTCTCTGGGGTCCATGAAAACTACCAACGTGCTTCAGGCTCACCCTCCACCTGTCTGCCTCTGACAGCTCCTCACCTTGGCTCCTGTGCCATGTTAGAAGTGGCCATATGGAGCTTTTTCTGGAGGCTTGCAACCTCCCCTATTATGTCCAGGGAACCAAGTTACCTGGCCCAGTTTTAGTAGGTACCCTGATGCCCATCTGGTTGTTGGTAAAGGCCAAGCCCCAACCTCTGCAAAAAGTACTGTCTTGAAAAAAGAATGGGTATGAAGAGAGAGACCCCGCACCCTACCAACTCACTTCATCTGTCCCTCTATTTTCCCCCACAATTTCTCAGGCCTAAAGGCTTGGCCGGTCGCCTTTCTCTTTCTGTCTGGCACAGACCTCACCCATGTAAAATGTTACCTCATTCTTGATATGTTTAAAAAAGCAAACAAAGAAACTTAGAAAATCCTTTGCAATAACACCGTAGTTAAGAACAGAGAAACTGTAATAAAGAAACATGACCAATATTCAAATGCCAGGAGACTGTGGCTCAAAGTCTTTAGTGTGATCCACATTTTGTACTCGGGCAAGTTGTCATTCAACTACACAGGAAACTGACATTTTCAAATATGCAAAAACTCTGAGGCTATAACACCTAGGAGTCACTCTTGGAAAACCCACTTGACAATAACATCTAGCTAATCATAAATCGAAAGTGAATTAAAATAAACTCAGACATAGAGAAGCTTGTGTAAATTATTCATGCTTGACATTGGAACCACTTAAATTAAGACAAAGTAACTGTTGGAAATACATTTATAAGACAGACTGGAAGTGTTATATATTTACAAATAATAATAATGCTAATGAGAACATCACTAACAAAATTGAGAACTAAAGGAGGAAGACTTAGAGAAATTATTAGAGAAAACATTTTGTCATCTTAGGATTTATAGGTAATAAATCAATACTGTCTAAAATAAAAATATATACATGGCTCTAATTTGTGTATTACCAAAATATTTTTTCTTAATCTTAGTAGGAATGCTTAAGACTGTCTTGTAGTAAAGAAACATTTATTTTATTTTGATTTCTGCTAAATAAAACTTCTTGTTAAAACCGTACACACTGTATAATCTCATTTTATGCAATTATGTTGATCAATCTACCCCATCCACTCATGTAATTTTAGGTGTACTTTATTGAATTACTTGAGTTGTTTTTTGTAACGGACATATGTCCTTTTATGTGAAATTAAGTTAGTCCTCTTCGGGAATTTTGACAGAAGTAGGGTGAGTTGGATAATGCTTAATAAACGAATTTTCCTAATTTCCATTCAGAAGGACCTGTAATCTCTCTTAGCAGTGGAGTTGCTCAGCAAATGTTAATCTTGACAGTAAACAACCACTTTATGTACAAAATCATATTTGGTAGGCCTCATCACTGGTAATAGCTTCACTATATCTTGATGGACATTTAAGCCACATTGACTTTTTGGTATGGTCTGTTTGTAACCGTAGATGCTTAGCCTTCTAAGTTTCCAGCACCTAGCAGTGTCCCGCACACATTAGGAACTGAATGTTTATTCTACTGAACTGAAATAATAGAGGTTTTCACATATTTCAGACTTACATGTTAAAGAGAGACTTTGGGTTTTTTTGTTTGTTTTACATCAGACAGCAGTATAAGAACCATGAGTGAATGTTGTTGGAAGGTAGATTCAACTCAACATAAAAAAAAGTTTAGCCATTCCAAAATCAAACAAGTTGCTTCAGAAGTGAAATAGTCTCCATTGCAACATGTTCAAGAGAATCTAGGGGCTTATTTAAAAGGTCATATTGTAAAGGACATTCATGCATCACAGGTTGTCTCTAACATCTGACCTGTTTCCACTAAGATACCATTATTCTGTAAACTCGAAAAGCCTACTGGCTATTGGTATTTGAAGGTCTTTTTTTTTTTTCTTTTTTAGACAGAGTTTTGCTCTTATTGCCCAGGCAATGACATGATCTCAGCTCACAGCAACCTCCACCTTTCGGGTTCAAGCAGTTCTCTTGCCTCAGCCTCTCTAGTAGCTGGGATTATAGGCATATGCCAACACGCCTGGCTAATTTTTGTATTTTTAGTAGAGACGGGGTTTCTCCATGTTAGTCAGGCTGGTCTCAAACACCTGACCTCGTGATCCACCCGCCTTGGCCTCCCAAAATGCTGGGATTACAAGCATGAGCCACCATGCCCAGACGAAGACCTTTTTTTAAGATATCGGGTCTTGCTCTGTGCCCAGGCTGGAATGCAGTGGCACAATCACAGTTCACTATAAACTCAAACTCCAGGCTCAAGCAATCCTCCCACCTCAGCCTCCTGAATAGGTATGCACCACCATGCCTGGCTGATTTTATTTTCTGTAGAGACAGGATCTCACTACATGGCCCACACTAGTCTCAACCTCCTCAGCTCAAGCAATCCCTCCACCTCAGCCTCCCAAAGTACTGGGATTACAGTGAAGGATTTTGAATGCTGACTTAGTAGCTTTGCTCTTGCTCACTGTTTTAGTATACCATCGATAAAATGGGGTCTGGTTAAGGTGATTGCTATCATTTTTCCATTACTAAGACTTTCTGATCCTATAATCTTCTATATGTGACACTTTTACATAATCAGATTTCAATCCAAGTCAGCAAATATCCATTCGTTGTCAATTGTGTACCAGGTACTATGTTAGGTACTGAGACAGTGGCTTCACCCAATCTCTTTATCCTCTTAGTCTTAGAGAAACACAGAACTGGTGAATGGGGGAGGTGTCTTTAACCTGGCTTTAACACTGTGAAAACCAGAAATCAATGCATTCCCAAAGGCACAGTTCCTGTGACTGGAAGGTTCAGATGTTCTGTTTGTGCTGATTGACATCACCAAATAGTTTCCCGTTGGAATGTTGTGAATTTATTTTTCAGGAAGGCTTTCTAAAAGCAGTGTAAAGACTTAAAATCCACAGAAGCCTCTCAATTGCATGACCACATGGATGTGAAGGAGGTGTGACATTAATCTAAACAACAATTCAAAGTCATCCCAAGAAACGAAACCTCAAGAAATGAATGAAAATAAATTTCTTTAAAAAACTATTGAGAAATGACATGGTGACAGATGTCAGTTTCCTACTGAGATGAGTGAAGCAATGGAGTTCTTTATTTTAAAAAATTAAACAACCAGTGATAACATGCAAGAAATATCCAGAAGCACCCTCTGCAGTGTATTTATTTTCTATGTGAAGTTAATAGAACATTTCGACTCACTACCCAAAATTAAGATCATGAAATTTTATATTTACTCAAATTAAGTTTTAAGAATAGAGTTTGGATTTCTTCTTATGGGTTTTCTCCACCATTCCATCTCTGTTGTTATTCACTCTGAGTACTGTTTATTGAATGCAGTCATGGGGTGGAAAGTCAACAAACCAAGAAAATGCAGGTGTGGATGTGATGAGATCTGATAGAACCCACAGTCCCTAAGGAAAATAAACAGGAACCATGGATTTAAATGAACTTAAATGTTGTCTATAACCCTAAGGTAATTATCCTTCCTCTCCCCCTTCCTTTATCTTCTATATACATGCATTTAGGTGACACATAAACATTTGTACTTAAACATGAATTTGGGGTAATTCCTCAGAAACTTAATAGATCTTATTCATTACAGAAAATTCAAAATTGATAATGCCAAGGGCAATGCCTCACTGAACAATATCAACAAGCAAATGTGTTAAAACCTGTCATCTTAGGTAAAATGCTGGTCCATGGAGCTGTTTTGCATTATTAGCAATTTTAAAAGGTTCTATTTGGAAAACATCGCTACTAAATGAAATTAAATAAGCCTGATTATTACATCTATGATTTCTCTGAGAGAATCACAGATAATTTAATAGAAACCACTTTTGGTTGAAACCAAACTTGTCTCACTTTGCAATAATTCTTCACTGTTTTCTACTCTTCAATATAATAGTTGCTTTGAAGTTTCTCAAATGTACTTTCTCTTGGTTTGCTGTACCATCTTTTTTTTTTTTTTTTTTTTTTTTTTTTTGACAGAGTCTCGCTCTGTCACCTGGTTGGAGCGCAGTGGTGGCACAATTTTGGCTCACTGCAACCTCCGCTTCCCAGGTTCAAGCTTCTCCTGCCTCAGCCTCCTGAGTAGCTGGGATTACAGGGGCGCACCACCATGCCCGGTTAAGTTTTGTATTTTTAGTAGAGACGGGGTTTCACCATTTGACCAGGATGGTCTCGATCTCTTGACCTTGTGATCCACCTACCACGGGTTCCCAAAATGCTGGGATTACAGGCGTGAGCTGCCTCACCCGGCCTGCTATACCATCTGTATTTTGAGTCAATAATCTTTGGCCATACATTTTGAAAAAAATTCATTACCCCACATTTAAAAAATTGTGTCTTCCAGTTTTTGCTGGTGTCAGGATAGTAGCCCCTGATGTAGCCACTTTTAATTTCCGTTAAAAAAAAAATCACATTTCCCAAATTGGTAGCCCATGGGGCACTGTAGGATGGGAATAAGTATTATAGAGTTTTCTCTAAAACATCTGCACATCTTTAATACACCAAGAGGAATAGGGAAGATTCTAAGAAGAGGCTACAGGGCAAGTTTTCCTGCACTTGTTTAACAACAGCTTTTCTTTGTTGTTAGCTATCCATGCCTCTAGAAACAAGTTCTAAAATAACATTAAAGACTGAACAACAAAAATACAGGAAAAACTAACACCAAAAACTAATGTAACATAAATATTTCTGGGTCTTCTTTCTCCTCCCTTAAGGCTCATCTCAGTGTAGTATGAAATGCCTTTCAAAGTAGTGTATTTTTTTTCCTGAAGTTCTTTTATGTAAATTTAGGAGAGGGTCAGGGAGGATGGAGCACAGCAAAACTTTCTAAAAATCCAACTTACAATTTCCCCTTTCCCAAAATTTCTATGCCTCATTGCCTCAACACAAATCTCTCTTTAACTTGTTCCCTGTACCCTACTCCCATGATCCCTCCCAGATATTTCTCCCTTCCATTTGCAAGCACTACACATGACTAGAGGTCTACGTCATTTGCATCCTCAGCTACTGCACCTTTCAGCCAATCAAAAGGAAACTTCTTTGGATTCATCCTCTTTTAAAAACCAGAGAACTATAAATATTAATCCAATAGGGAGACTCCTTGGAGGAGAGGATATGTGGATATTAACTATGTGTGTTTAATACAAGGGGTCCTTTTATTTGTTTCTTATTCTATACTTACCTAGGAAAAATGACAAATAAAATTCTTTCTTTCGTTAGTTCTCCTGCCTCTTTCTTCCCAGAAAGTAGTAGCCAGATTTTCAAGTCAGAATAATAATTGTATTTCAGGACCAGGTAGAAGTAGAGATTCTCTTGGGAAACAAGATTAGTTTGAAGCCTTGGAGGGAGAGTAAATGTGCTTAATCTAAATGCATGGGTGGGAATGGGCCAGGGCTGTGGCGTGTCTTGGAGGTAGTTGGAGCTCACAGGAAGCCTGTCCGACAAGTCTAAACATTGCTGACATGGGTTAGGGAAAAATTGAAAGGGGTAGGGGAACTAGTTAAAGAAATACTTTTGTTTTTCATTTTTCTTAGGTAAGTATAGCATAAGGGAAAAAAAAGGACCCCCTTCTTATTAATCACTTCTTCTTCAAGACACTGCTTCTGCTGTCAGAAAATTGTGATAGTACACAAATTCTGTTAGAACAAGACATTCAGGGCCATGTGCTGAAAAAGTCATAATGAATATGTATTAATATATCTGTGATGTCAACAACGAGCATGGTACCGCTTGGGGCACACAGTATCCAATCTGTGCAGCTATCTATGGCTGCCCCAGCTCTGGCCTTAGGAGCCATGGTGAGAGTCTCCGTGCCATGCCTTTATCAGTGGCTAGCATGTGGATGGCAGGACTGGGAGTGTAAATCCTATTTGAGAGGACATCATGTAGCAGAAGCAGCATATAGATAATGGTGGCTACCAGGAACTGAAAAACAGACCCTCTCTCCAATTTTCCAGAGAAGGCCACAGGATCCAACCCAAAAGCGTGTGGAGGAGGCCTAAGAAAAATTTTACCTAGTAGAAAGGCAGAAAGGATTATACTGAAAAAAGTAACAGGTGGCCTGCCTGGGCTTTGCAATCCCTCTTGATTCTGCACAGGGCCTTCAGCCTGTACTCCAGGGACATACCCTAGAGCTGACTGTCATTGCTAAGCCACTAGGTGCTACACTCCCTCTCTGGAGAGATAGGCTGGTGCAGTAGTTAAGAGGGGGCCTGCAGAACCAGACTTCTTGTGTTTAAGCACTGGCTCTGCTTACCTCATGCCACAAAGAGCTTAACAATGTCTGCCTCAATTTCCTTATCTATAAAATGAGGATAATATTGGAATCCACTTTATTGAGCTGGTATGAGGATTAAATGAGGTTTTCAGGAAATATATGAAATACTCAGATGGCCTGGCACACAGTAAGGCTTCCACTATCATCCCTGGCTGCCTTAGTCCCAAACACGTCCATATCTATTGAAAGACTAAGGTCTTTGTTACAAGAGTATATTGTGTGATGCTGAGGTTTAGGGTACAATTGAAACCATTACCCAGATAATAAGTATCCAATAGGAGGTTTTTCAATCCTTTCTCCCCTCCTTCCCTCCCCACTCTTGTCATTCCCAGTGTCTGTTATCATCATTATATCCATGTGTACCCAATATTTAACTCCCATTTGTAAGTGAGAACATGCAGTATTTGGTTTGCTGTTTCTGTCTGTTAATTTGCTTAGGATAGTGGCTCCAGCTGAATCCATGTGGCAGCAGAGAACATGATTCTATTCTATTCTTTTTTTATGGCTGTGCAGTATTCCATGTACCACATTTTCTTTAACCAGTCCACCATTGCTGGGCACCTAGGTTGATTCTACATCTTTGCTCTTGTGAATAGTGCTGTGATGAACATGTAAGCGCATGTGTTTTTTTGGTAGAACAATTTGTTTTCTTTTCCATATATATCCAATAATGAGACTGATGGGTCAAACAACAGTTCTATTTTGGCTCTTTGAGAAATCTTCAAACTGCTTTCCACAGTGGTGAACTAATTGAAATTCCCACCAACAGTGTATAAGCGTTCCCTTTCCTCTGCAGCCTCACCAACATCTATATTTCAACTTTTTAATCGCCATTCTGATTTCTGTGAGATGGTATCTCCTTGTGGTTTTGATTTGCATTTCTCTGACGATTAGTGATGTGGAACTTTTTTCCTATGTTTGTTGGCCACTTGTATGTCTTCCGAGAAGTGCTTGTTCACATCCTCTGTTCACTTTTTAAAGGGGTCATATTTTGCTTATTAAGTTCCTTGTAAATTCTGGATGCCAGACATTTGTCAGATGCATAGTTTGAGCATTTTTTCTCATTCTGTAAGTTTTCTGTTTACTCTGTTGATAGTTTCTTTTACTATGCAGAGCTCTTTAGTTTAATGAGGTCCTGCTTATCAATTTTTTGTTGCAATTGCTTTCGAGGACTAAGTCATAAATTATTTGCAAAGGCCAACATTCAGAAGGGTATTTCCTAGGTTTTCTTCTATGATTTTTATAGTTTTAGGTCTTACATGTAAGTCTTAATCTATTTTCGGTTAATTTTCGTATATGGTAACAGGTAGGGGCTCAGTTTCATTCTTCTGTATATAGTAATTCAGTTTTCCCAGCATCATTTGTTGAATAGAGTTTCCTTTCCTTATTGCTTATTTTTGTTTCTTTGTCGAAGATCAGCTGCCTGCAGGTGTGCAGCTTCATTTCTGGGTTCTCTATTCTGTTTCATTGGTCTTATATGTCTGTTTTTATATCACTACCATGCTGTTTTGGTTACTGTAGGCTTGTATAGTTCGAAGCTGGGTAATAATGTGATGCCTCCGACTTTGTTCTTTTTGTCTAGGATTGCACTGGCTATTTGCCATCTTTTTTGGTTCCATATGAATTTTAGAACAGTTTGTTTCTAGTTCTGTGAAAAATGATTGCTCTGCCTAGGACTTCAAGTACAATGTTGAATATGAATTGAGAGAGTGGGCATCCTTGTCTTGTTCCAGTTCTTTGGGGAATGCTTCCAGCTTTTGCCCGTTCAGTATGATGTTGGCTGTAGGTTTGTCAAGGTGGTGCTCATTATTTTAAGGTATGTTCCTTCCATACCTAGTTTGTGGAGGGTTTTTACCATGAAGGGATATTGAGTTTTACTGAAAGCTTTTTCTGTATCTGTTGAGATTATCATACATTTTTGCTTTTAATTCTGTTGATGTGCTGAATTACATTTATTAATTTGCATATATTGAACCAGCTTTACATCCCAGAAATAATGCCTATTTGATTGTGGTGAATTAACTTTTTATGTGCTGCTGGATTTGGTTTATTGCAAATATTTAGTTCGGTGCTTCAGAAAACTAGATAGCAGAGGAGTAAACTTCTATCCTAAAAGAGTGTAATTATTCTTAGTAAACACTCAAGAACCAATGAGAATTGGGCGGGAAGCTGAATACTTTATCCTACCCTCTGCCATAAAGCCGAAAGGGTATTTGCCTATGAATCGAAAGAACAATGAGTTAAACTAAGGAAAATTCAGTGTCTTGTTTGCTTGGGCTGTTATAACAAAATATCACAGTCTGGGTGGCTTAAACAACAGATAGTTATTTCTCACAGTTCTGGAGGCTGCAAGTCCTAGATCAAGGTCCTGGCAGATTTGGTTCTTGGCGAGGGCCTCTTCTTGGTTTGAAGACAGCCACCTTCTCTTTATATCCTCACGTGGTGGAGAAAGAAAGCTCTGTTCTTTCTTCCTGTTCCTATAAGGGCACTAATCCCATCATGGGAATCCCTTCCTGATGACCTCATCGAAACATAATTACCTCCTAAAGGCTATGCCTCCAAATATAATCATTGCATTTGGGGTTAGGGCTTCAAAATACGAATTTTGGGGGATATGTTCAATCTAAAACAGTATCAGTTTTTCACCAAAAATGAGATCTCATTTTAGATTTAGCAAAGGGATGAAATAGAAGCCACTGTGCTAAACTCTTTGTGTGGATTATTTCACAACCTTTGTGGTTGATGCTATTATTGCCTATGCCACATAGTGATCCATAAGTGGAGAAGCTGATTTAAAATTTACCAGCTGAACACATGGACACAGAGAAGGGAACAATAGACACCACGGCCTGCTTGAGGGTGGAAGGTGGGAGCAGGGTGAGGATGGAAAAACTACGCATGCTGATTACCTGGGTGATGAAATAATCTGTACACCAAACCCCCATGCCACATGATTTACTTGATTAACAAACCTATCCATGTACCCCTGAACCTAAAACCAAAGTTACAAAATAAAATTTACTGGCTAAGCATGGTAAGGGCATATACTTTACTGTTTCAATACCAGTCATATCTTTTCTTTTCTTCACCTATTTCTTATAAGTGAGGTTTGAACTTTTCATTATTATTACAGTTCTTACAAAATGTTATTTTTTTAGCTTTTTATTTCTAACCAAGCTGTATCTCTGAAAAATTTCCCAATTCCTGTCTGATTTTTGCTTTTGCCAGGTTTTTCTCCACTTTGATTTCTTGTGAAGCTCCAAGTACAATTTTTTTGGGCCATGAGCCAAAGAAAATATGTGTAACTTCTTTTTTCCCTTCTTTAAAGATCTCTGGAAACTAGCAAAGTTTAGTTTAAAAATTTCCTTTCCTAATGATGTTCAAATTTTTGTATTTTGCTATTTTGCCTGTATAATCTCATTAGGAAAGGGGAATTGAAAACTGATACAGTTTAAATCAAAGGTTTTTCTCACATTAATTGAGGTATCCTTACACACAATTAAGGATAAAAATGAAGATACATTTCTTATGTAGATACCTTTATATTAGATCCTTTTACTAATAAATCTTTCCATTCAATAGAACTCACTATTCTAGAATTCTATAGGATTAATTTCTTCCATACATGTTTAAAGACAAATTTTCCATCTTCTATCCAATTGCTCCTTTTAAATATCAGTTTTGTGACAGGAGAACTAGCATTGTTTAGGTCCTTAAACTTGGGAACTTATATTATTCCTCTTCTTGCTACATTTGATTTTTATAGTATCTTGCCATTTCTTCATGCCTATCTATTGGTCTTGAATCTCATGCCAATTGTCATTGCTATGACATAGGTCAGGCTTCCGCCACTGCCCCCTTCTTTATTACACAAACAATCCTCAGCCAGTGGCCCTGTTTCTACTCACTCTGTATCCATTTATTGCTCATGCAGCTCCAGGCTCGGTGACCCTGAAACACAGAGTAGGCACTCCATAAATGGAAGTCAGCTGTAGGTGGGAAACGTTCTTTTTAGAATTAGAGTGTAGAATTTATGTTTTTGTATATATATTAAATATCAGTAGACCTGAAACTGAGTAGCCTAAGGTACTGTCTGACTTCCAAGTTTTGTCTGTAAATTGCAGTGGGGAAATCACTGGAGAGTGATAGGAAGGTCCAAGAGAGCTGGGAGGGATGAGGGGGTATCAGGGTCTCCTCTTTTGGCCTTTTTAGCTCTTTCTTTCTCCCCCTTTCTTATCTAGCTTTCTCTTCCTCCTACTACTGACTCTCTTTTCCTGATCTCCTCTTCAGTCTCTTTTTCCACCTTTTCTACTATTTTATTTTCATGACTCTCTTTTTCTTCCCTTTAAATATCTACATGAACTCATGATTCCCAGGGCCTCTGCATATGCTGGCTGTGCAGGTTGTACCTGACTCCAGAGATGGAGTCCCTGTAAGTGTTACTCACTGGAGTTGAGCAGTGTACAACCTGAGCAGCGTTACACTGAGACCTGGGGCACACAGCACATTTTAACTGGCTTAACTTTATACAACATTTGGTTACATTGACACATGGTAGATAATGTCAACATAGGCAGAACTGGAGGCTTTGGAAAAATCAACGAATTCCTTATTTCTACTATATATTACTCAATTATCCATGTTTATTGAACACTTATAGGATACAAGCTACCATTTTAGAGGCTGGGATACAATAATGAAGAAAACAAACAAAAGTTACTGAGATGTGACAGAGAATGAGCAAATAATATATATGGAGTACATGAGACTGTACCACTGTCATGGAAAAATAAGGTGTGGAAGGAGGGGTAGGAAGAGTGTGTTTGTATTCGTATTTACTCCTGCCTGTATAGGTGGCGAGGGATTGCAATTTAAATGGGATGGTTTGGGAAGGCCTCACTGAGGAAGTCCCACCTCAGCCTTATCTGAGGCAGGTGAAAGAAGAAACATGGGTATCTGGGAGACGGGCATCCTGGGGCGGAGTGGAAGGGAGTGAAGGCTCCAAGCAGCAGCAAGCCTGACACTGTATTTGGCGATGCTATGGTTCCTACTTGTGACTTCAAACATGGCCACAAAAGATGTGTGGCCAAATTATTTTAAAAATACTGATCCACAGATGGGGATCCTCTTGTCCATGACTTCCGTCCATTCTACTGTTGCTGCTGCTTTCCTTGGGCCATCCTTGGTGTTTCGTTAAATACTTCAGTGATAAATGAAAGTTGTTGATCATGTTGTCCAGGGTATAATATCAAATTAAGTGCCTCAAAATGCTCTGCTGCACAAATAGATCAAGAGCAGCCTTACTTGTTTATTCCGTTATTTAAACATTTATCAGGCTGCTGCAGTGTGGTAGGGGTAATACTATGTTTGAGGGATAGAGTGGCAAACAAAGCAGGAAAAAATTCTGCTTTACGTTGGGGTCATATAATAAAATAATAATGAGAATAGTAGTAGTAATAATAATAATACATTGTTGATAGCACTAAGAAGAAAATAAATGGGGTTTGTTGATAACATCAAATGGGGGAAATCTTCTGGAGGAAGTAAAGGAACGATGGCCCAAGAAGGCCTCTCTGGGGAGTGACACCTCAAAGCTGCCTCCTCAAAGTTGAGAAGGCTCCAACCCTGCAAAGAGGGGAAGGAAGAACATTTCAGACAAAGAATCCAGGCAGGACCAAGCAGGAGATGCTGTGGGGATGGACAGAAGGCCCCAGGGCCAGGAGCCTGCTTACGAATGGGGAAAACCTGATGAGATTAGGTTAGAAAAGTTGCTGTGACTGCAGTGTACAAAACTTGTAGGACAGGGAAAGGAGCTTGGGTTTTATTCCCCATTCAGTAAGAAGCCATTGGGTGGGCAGGGACACCAATATGATTTGATGTGCACGCTACTCTAGCTGCCGTGTGAAATGGGAGTTGAAGTTGGATGGCCAGTTAGGAGGCTATTGTGACTGTCTGGCTAGAGATGCTTGAGGGATGCTGAGGGGGAAAGTGTGCTCATTTAGGATATATGTTGGAGGTAGTGAACAGGACCTGCTTCTCAACTGAACGTTGGTAGTGAGGAAAAAGGACAAGTCAAAGGTAACTTCCCAGGTTTCTAGGACACAAGATGAATGATTGTGCCAGTTACTAAAATGGGTTAAACCAGAGGTTAAGGAGGCAGATTTAGGGAAACACCTGTGGATTTTCCTCAGCAGATATGAGCCACAAAAGGTAAGCTTTATTTAGGCCTCTGGGATAATGGCTCAGTTATAGAAAGGGGGAGGCACTACTTCTCCTCAGTTAGCTGGGTGGTGGGAGCCTCTGCTGGGGAGCTGGGGAGCTGAGTCCCTAAGCAGCCCTGCACCCTTGACCCCTGCACCTGTGTCATGGGGCGAGGCCATTGGGCAGAATGGGCAGTGCAAGAGAGTGCAGGAGAGAGCGGGCCCTGGCCCAGGTGTGCAAAAATGTGGGGTACAGAGGGAGGCCTGCTTTCTGCTTTTGAAGCAAAATAACCCACTTTGATTTATAAGGATCACAAGATCAAGCCTTACTGCACTATTGCCTCTTCCTGGTACGCCCCTCTTAGACGGAAAACTAAGAACCAGACATTAAGGGATTCCCTCCAACAGAACCCATCTGTCCAAACCCAAAGAGTCTACAAAATGCTCGTAGGTTGCTAATAGGATACAATAGGCTACAGTGTTAACTAACATTGTCTCTTCCCTGTTTCCCACACCATAAACTCTGTTAGATAATCCCGCCTTGTGAATAGTTAGGAAACATGAATAGTGAATACCAAGTCTAAATATCTGTGGGTGGAGGATTACACTTAATGAAGCAAATATTCCCCTGATCATCATCGTTATCGGATAGAGTGCCTTTTGCCGCTTATTATTCACCATTGACATTGTCAGCACATAAAGGAAAATGTGCCGACTGGGAAATTTTTAACATTAATTCACTGTTTTAATAACTGCAGCTTCTGAAGGATAGCAAAGGTGATTGGTTTCAGTTATAAAATTATAAAGTATTAAATAAGTTTGTCTAATGAGTTGACTATTATAGTAAAGTGAACATCTATATTGAATACAATTCGAGTATATTAATAAATGCATGTTAAAATAATACAAAGCAGTCTTCTCTAGTATTTGGAATGCCAAGATCAAGCTAAATATGTTCTCTCTTTGATACTCCTCTGTCTGAAGCACATTAAATAGAGCTTGAAATGGAAAGTCTTCTGTTTCTATTATAGGACTATGTAAAGCTACTTTAAGGCAGGTAAGGGGGAAATTGTGGTTAGTTATGTGGCAACAAATTGTTTTCATCAGTAAAATCAAGACATTATTTAAAAATAATACTCTATGAGCAATGGTTCTGAATTCACCTTGGGGACTGAAAATTCCGCAAATGAACTTTGGGAGATCATGTGAAAATACCACGTCATGGGGCGAGGGCACACAGAATCCTATGGCACAGAGGTAGCCACTAGGGGGCGCTAGATTCAAGAGACGTTGAGAGACTCAGGGAAGATCCCTGGGCCCAGCTGGGATGGGCAGGGACCTGAGGAAAGGGCAGCTCCTCAGTGGGTTAGCCAGGAAATGGGGCCAAAGGTAGATAAATCCTCGAAAGAGACAGGCCTGACCTATGTATAACTGTGTAGGTTGCATTTTTTCTTTAGCATTTTAAATGTGATTTCTATTTAGCTTTTAAATAGGTGATTCATTTACATGGTTTAAAAGGATAAAAGGATCCATAGTCACCTCCCAATATATGTTCTTACTTTCTTCCTTATTTCAGCCATAAAACGACATTTCCTGGAAGTCACCTTGAAAAATGGGGTGGCCACATGCCTAAGGCAGTCAGTGGTCTGTGGGAGAATGTGGGTCTTCTCCCTCCCACCCCGCTTCCTAAACACAGGTCACACCTAAGAGTGGAGTGGAGAGCCTGGGTGGTGGGTTATGAAGCTGTAGTCCAGCCCTGGATTATCTATATCTGTACTTGTTTCATGGGAAAGAGAAATACATTTTTCTCTTGTTTAAGCCCTTGTTACTTTGATTTTTCTGTTGAATTCAGTCAACTCTAATGTGAACTAATTCAGATTAACAGAAGAAAGCCTCCCTTTTACTCAGATCACAAACCTTCCTTCCCTGAGCTATTTCTGCATAAAATATCTGGAGATATTTTAGCTAGTAGCATATACAAGCGTGTGTGTGTGTGTGTGTGTGTGTGTGTGTGTGTGTGTGTGTGTGTGTCTTGGGAAATATCAATACATGAAAAATATCCTCATTCTCTTTTGGGTTTGTAGAGATTTCAGTTGGGTTGATATAATGTAAAGTATATTAACAAGAATTTAAATTGTTTTAGTCTTTGGCTGTTACAAATAATACTGCAATAACTTTTGTTTATTTATGACCTCCTTTATTTATATCCTGTGAGTATATCTGTAGAACAAATTCCTGAAAGTCCAAGTGCTAGGTCAAAGAGGATGTGCATTTGTAATCAATAGCTGTTCTTGGTAGATATACTGATTCATCTTTTAGTAACAACATATGAGAGTATCCTTTCCCCCACATCCTTCCTGACTCGGTGTTATCAAAGAGGGATGGATCTATACTTTTCTCTAACTGGTCTCTAAGGAAGGGTGAAAGAAATGAATGAAGGGAAGCAGGTAGGCAGGCAGGCGGGATTAGGTTGAGATGCCAGTGCAAGGTTTACCTTTATTAATATCCATGTTGCAGGGATAGGGTATGTAGACAAGGGGAGACTTAGAAGAGATAGGCCTTTGGTTAACTTAATTCTGTTTTCTTACAGAGAAGCTATAAGGTTGAGCATACAAAACTCATTCAGATGGTTTAAATTCTATGTTGCTATTTATGTGAAGTATCAGAGATGAGTCTGTGACATAATTGATGTGTATGCTTTTGTTATCTAACCTGAAGAGGTGTGATACTCGCACTGACGTTGTAGTTTGCAGCTTACCAGCACAGTTTCTCTAGAAGTCTCTGAAGGAAACTCGGGAGGTCACAAGGCAGGAGGTTTCCTGCTTGCACTGGGCTCCAGGGGAGTCAGTGCTGCACTGAACAAGTCCTCTCTACTTTGTGTTAAGACAAGTTCACTCTGGGTCAAATCACATAACTGAGGCACCCACCAGGAGCTGTGACTTGTCCATGCTTCTCTCCATGCTTTCATTGCCAGCCCTTCCTCTGGGGCTCAGCATTCAAGTGCTCCCGGGAAAGGGCTGTAAAAGACCTCACAGCACAAGTGAGGAGAGAATAGTCTCATGATAATGACCACCTTATTAGCATTAGCACTTATGGCCAGGAGCTGTTTTCAGCACTTGTTATATATGAACATAGTGACATGCGTCTCAACCCTCTGAGTAGTAACACTAATTATCGTCATCTCCATTTTGTGGGAAACTGAGGCACAGAGAGGTTGAGTCAAGATCACATAGCTAGTAAGAGTGGAGCTAGGATTGGAATCTAAGCTTTCAGGATCCAGGATCTGTGTGCTTACCCCTCAAACTAGACTCTTCTGACAGTTTCTTAGAGGGCTCTGTGGAAGCATTGCACACACTCACTGTGTTTCTTATAAATTTCTTATATTAGTTTCTTAATAAATGCTGTGCCTCTGGTATTTATGGTATTGTCTGCTAACTGGTCTTTTTCACCCAAAACCACAGTGGTCTAAGGGGATGATCAAATAACTTCTTCCATTGTTCTCAGAGGATGAAGACTCAAGAGAACAAAACACAAATTCCTGTGCAAGGCAGAGGAAACACACACACACACACACACACACACACACACACACACACACACGAAAACCCAAGAAAGGATGGAGAGAATCACCAGCAATAGATAGGGAAAGGAAAGCAGAACATTAGAAAATGGAAGAGTAACGTGGACTTAAACATAACAGCAACTTCAGCCCTGGAAATAACAGCAATGAATGGGTATGGCAAAGCTGCAAAGCGCATACCAGCTCAAGGGAGCCATTCTCAACTGTGTCAGGCAGGTCTATGTCTCCCCCAACTGTCTAGGCATCCACATTGCCTAGAATAGGACTTGGCACCGAGAAGCTGCTCAATAAAAGTCTGTGGCATGAAGAAGAGACATTTATGAGAAGGACCCAGGAGTCAAGAGAAAGAAGAGTAAGACTGACATCTAACCTGAATCTATAATAACATTCAGAACTAGGGAACTATCACAACCAAGGAGAAGGGACTGGAGGTTATACTGAAATTCAGAGACTCTATCAGGATGCCCTTAGGCTACAGATTTCAGGAACTCCAACTCAAAAAGGCTTGAAGTTCAACACAAAGAAAATATTGAACTTACATAATAGATCCTGAGGAATGTAGTCTTATAGGCCAATTAATTCAGGGCGTTGGCCATGAGGACCTGTCTTTTTCTACTGATGTTCTTTTTTTTTTTAAGACAGAGTTTCACTCTGTCGCCAGGCTGGAGTGCAGTGGTGCGATCTTGGCTCACTGCAACCTCTGCCTCCTGGGTTCAAGCAATTCTCCTGCCTCAGCCACCCGAGTAGCTGGGACTACAGGCGTGGGCCACTACAGCCAGGTAATTTTTGTATTTTTAGTAGAGATGGGGTTTCACCATGTTGGCCAGGATGGTCTCGATCTCTTGACCTCATGATCCAGCCGCCTTGGCCTTCCATAGTGCTGTGATTACAGGCGGGAGCCACCGCGCCCAGCCAGTTCTGCTGGTCTTGAGCTGAAAGGGAGCCCACTGCAGTATCCTAGGAGTCACAGTCAGCAAAACAACATCCGGGGAAACAAATGGAAATATTCCCACTCATGACTTACTGTGCTAGTGTAGAGATTTTCCCTATAAACCCTGCAGGAGAACTTTCCTAAGTATCTCATTGTCACATGCCAAAGGGGTGATACCATCTCCCTGAGGAGCAGTCCTACATGGGAGAAGATCAGGCATCAAAACAGAAGCCACCCCCTTAGGAAGGGAGGACTGAGTCATGGATGCTGCATAGAAACACAGCAGACTCCAGCACGGAGGTGTCTGATTCTCTCACAGATAGATGCAAACGAATACAGATACAGAATTTAAGTGCTTATTATAGTATCAAATAATTAAAGACTCAACTTAATAATTACAGAAGAATTTGTGTCTGTTTTATATGTACTAGAAGCTTCTTAACTTTGATACTTTCCCAATTGCAAATGAATTCCTGATATTTGAAATAAATGATTTTCATGGAGAAGAACGTCTCAGGACCTGAACTGGAGTGACCACATTTTCTGGGCAGGAACACATGAGAAGAGGGATGGTTTGTTTTGTAATTTTCATTATAGAGATCTTTGACCTCCTTGGTTACATGTATCCCTAAGTAGTGCACAGTGTACAATAACAGTTAAATCCTATCCTGAAGTTAAGTTATAGTTAGGGTTTGAAGAAATGACAAATCAGAGTGTACTCATTTGAATGGGGGTAAAATCCTTATTTCCATCATATTCAGATGTCCATATGGGCAGTCAAGTAAGATATTAAAAATTCAAAGCTCTGTGATCTTACCGTTTATTCCAGTAAATACTTGTCAGCTCATTTATTTTTGGTACCTACATTTTTAGCTAAGTTACGTACAAAGTCTCAAGGAACTACTTGGCAGGAACGGAGGCTTTTGAATCCCACCTATCTCCATGTATCACCTTTCAAATCCACACCAAATAAACATTTAACCCAGGGAAAAATAACATGCTTCCTGGAGAATTCTTCTCATAATCTTTTCCAATCCAAATTTGTGGCTGCTAAGCTCCTTACGTATAGAAATTCTGAGATGCCTTTTTGTTTAGTTAATATACGCCTGTCACGTAGACTGTGATGACTATCCCCGATCTATGTATGGTCTGTGACATAAAGAATGCTATCAGAATACTATTGTGTAATATACATCTTATACTTGCCACTAACTTTACAAGCACAAGGATATTAGAAACACTGTTAGATACTAAAACTTGGGATAAGCATTCATCAATAGAAATAAGCATAATTTTCATAAGCAAATGTATATCCAAGTGTAAAAAGCTAGACAAAGATAATTTTTCTGCTATTCACATTCCCCACACAATTGTCTCTGTCACCTATAGAAGTCAATCTTGGTTTTCTTTTCCATAGTCTTCCAAATGTATTTCTAGAAATCATTGATAAACAGTAAACTATAAGATACATCTGTGCCACCCACCAATCCTGTGACTGCAGTTGTGTGCTTTGGGGAATAGGGCTTCTATTGCAATATAATACCATAGTATGAAACTTACTGCTAAGGTTGAAAGAACACTGCAGAGGGCAATACTACATGCAACACAAAACACTGGAATTGCTGAGCAAAAACTTGTATCTGTTTTGAGAAAATGTGATTGTATGTAATTTGTATTTAAATTGTCTTTGCTTCCTGTATTGTTGTCTTCGAAGGCTTCCTTGAGATTGAAACACTTCATCTCAAGAGACTTTTCTGATGAAATGAATAATAAATAGCCCAAATGATTCAGCCCTTGAGGGTACATAAAAATTATCAGTGAAGGATTAAGTAGGCAAGGCCTTAAAAAGCTTAGGGAAAAATTGATTAAGTTGGGATCTCACAGAGGATACAGACTTCCAGAAGAACAGAAAGGGACTAATTGAGTCCCATAAACTGTTTGATGGGGCACTTAATTTAAAGACAAGAGACTTGTGACTGAAGAAAGAAAGGGAAATGGAGCCAAACATATATGCCAACAAAGGAAACTGAATGGTAGTTCCAAGATTCCCAAGAAGAGGGGTTCAACTTTTGTGATCACATTAATGGCTCCTGACTGTTTAAGTACCCTCAAATGATTGCTTGGAGCCAGTAGTCCATTTGTTTTGAGGCAGTGATGTTTTCCTTTATCTTTAAGAGTGCAATAGAAGCTTTGAAGTAATAAGGTCAAATTCAACCACTTTTGCCCAGACTCTGCGCAAGAATGCTGGGTTTGAGTTTCCAGGGAACATGAAGAAGTCATTTCAGCCAATCTTTTACCACCCAGCAAGTCCTTTTAATAGACTTTCAGAAGCATCCCAAATTTGCACATTACCTCCTTGACCTTGCAAGCAGGGGTCCCGGCTGGAGCACGTGGTTTTAATTGTCTGATAAGATTCATCGCTTCAGTCTTGGCCTGACTAAAGGTTAAACCAGCTGGTTTCTATCTCTTCTTCTCTAATCATTAGGTATCAGGCAAGTCATGAAAATGTTATAGCATTTTACTAAAGTCACTAGAAAGTCACATGATGAATGACAAAAAAATAAAAACAATGAAACAGAAGGAGACATCTCTATTAAAAGCCTAGATTCCTAAATAAATTTAAAAACTCATGACTCCTGGTTCTGAGGAAAATTTAAAGGACAGGAAAATATTTACTAAGAAGTTTGTCTCTTTTGCATAACAGATGAGTTCCCTTTCATCATAAAATGGAAATTATGAAATTCCTTCTAGTTTTCTTTTGCCTTGGTTGCCAGAAAGGTTACACTTACATTTATTGTTTAATGACAGTATTCGAAGTATGGTATGCCCATTCCCCAAACAATGATCTCTCCTTTCTTTCTCTGATTTCCTATGTGTTACAATTTTGAGTTCACTGTTACTTAATGCCATTTTAATTTGTTACTAAATGCCATTTTAATTTGTTACTATGTTTATCAGTCTAATAGAGTATACCTTAATTTTAATAACAAAAACAAAAAATCAAGAGAGCATAAATTGTGACTGTGATCCCACAGCACTAAATAGTTTATTAATCACATTGAAATATATAAGTCATCCTAATAGACCCACTGAATATACCACTTTCCAACTGGTCTTTTGGGTTGTGTGGAAAATAACCTTAAGTACATAGAAAATGTATTTGCTACCATCTCAGACTCAAATACTTAGGAACATAATGCAACCTGATGCTTTTATACAGTAATAACTATTATATTAGGACACTTGAAATTTCACTCAAACTGGCTTAAAAAGAAAATATATTAGTTCATGTAACTGAAAAATACTAGGATGAGCTTAAGTACAGCTGGATCCAAGGACTAAACAATGTTATCAGGTCTGTCTCTCATATGCACGCACACACACACACACACACACACACACACACCCCTCATACTTCTCTCTTATGTTGACTTATCTGCCATGCTGACTCCATATTTACTCTGGCAGTCAACTTCCTTATGATGACAGCAGATGGTTGCCAGAAACAACTACCTTATAGCCTCTCCACTCACCAATCAGCAGGATATTCTTGATTTTTAACGGGACCAACAAAAGCCTTGCTGTTGAGGTTAGCTGGTTCTAACTGGTCAATGTGTCCACCCGCAAAACCACTCCCTGGGTCCAGGGGCACACCAGGTTTTATTCGAACCTTGTCTAAGTCACACGCCCACCTCTGGGCATAGCTCCACTCAAACCACAGAGGCCGAGAATACGGAAAGGGTATTTTGAAGGGGAAATCTGTTATCAGAAAAGGGACGGGCAAAATTCACAGAGATCTGCTACAATATTTCACTCAACCAGATCATTTGTTGGACCTTGTTTTTCCAGGAAATTGGATTGCTGCTTAAAAGTTAAGATTGATCAGTGAGCCAGCCAGAAAAGAAAATTCTGGTCTTGATTATTTACATGAACCCCTGATGAATTTATTAATGAAAACTCTACAGGGATGTTAATGAATGATGTAGACCAAATTTTGCTTTCTAAGAGTATAGCTGTGCCAATGTTAGCTTATTTAAATACTTAACTGCACATTATTCTATAACTTGGCTAAAATATTTCATATTTCATATGATGTTTGCAAAATCTCCAGGTTATATTTAAAAAATATTTTCATCAATTTGTTCTAGCCATGGAAGTTTGGTGGGGTGGGGGGGGGGTGGGCAAAATGGGAATTAGTAACTACTTGTCTGAAATCCTTTGATCCCTTTTTTATCCTATTACAAATCAACAAAGTATATTTAAAAAATGAGAAATAGGCCAGGTATGGTGGTTCACACATATAATCCTAGCACTTTGGGAGGCTGAGGCGGGAGGATCTCTTGAGGTCAGGAGTTCAAAACCAACCTGGGCAACACAGTGAGACCCTGTCTCTACAAAACAAATAAATAAATAAATAAATTAGCCAGCCATGGTGGCACACCCATAGTCTCAGCTACTCAAGAGGCTGAAGCAGGAGGATTGCTTGAGCCCAGGAGTTGGAGGTTGCAGTGAGCCATGACTGTACCACTGCACGCCAGCCTGGGTGAAAGAGTGAGATACTGTCTCAAAAAAAGAAAAGGAAAAAAAATATAAATAATAGGTCTCCTTCCAATGACACTTGTTGAATTAAAAATAAAAAAGAAATAGAGGCATGGATTTATGACAAGTAGGCAGATCCATTTAGTTATATTATGTGTTTGAAGTTTTTCAGGGAGAACAAATTTCCAGAAATGCTTGCATCTCATCTAACTTTACTTAATGGTTTTCTTTATGTGGGATATAGTATCAATGTAGAATATTCAGCCCTTGAGAAATCAGAACAACAACAAAACATTAGATAAAAGACATAACAATTATGCAACGCAGCAACAGGCAAGGCCTCTTTAAGTGGAGGAAGCCATCAGCTGTTTATCCTTCCAGTCATCACACACTTATCAAATGCCTACTCTGTGCTAGATGTTGTGCTGGGTCTTGGAGGCAAAAAGACCCCAAAGGGCCGGGCGCGGTGGCTCACTCCTGTAATCCCAGCACTTTGGGAGGCCAAGGTGGGTGGATCACGAGGTCAGGAGATCAAGACCATCTTGGCTAACACAGTGAAACCCCATGTCTACTAAAAATACAAAATATTAGCTGGACCTGGTGGCATGGACCTGTAATCCCAGCTACTCGAGAGGCTGAGGCAGGAGAATCGCTTGAACCCAAGAGGCAGAAGTTGCAGTGAGCCAAGATCGCGCCGCTGCACTCCAGCCTGGTTTACAAAGCGAGACTCCATCTCAAAAAAAACAAAAAAAAAAAAAACAAAGGATTTAACATCTACATAGATAATTCAGGGGGCAACAAACAAATTACAGTAATAACAACAAAAACATCTATTTAATTATACAGATGACCTTTGCATACAAACAGACCCAGGTTTGAATTCCGGTCCTGCCCTCCTACCTGTGTGATCTTAGGCAAGTTGCCTAACCTTTTAAAGTATCAGTTTTCTGATTTGCAAAATGGAGATAAGAATACCTACTTTGTAGGATCAGTGGGAATATTAAATGAGGTAACGAGTATAATAATGTAAATATTTATAAAACACTTACAGTGGGCCAGGTGGGGTTCTAAGTGCTTAATATTCATCACCTCATTTAATCTCCACATAGCCCTGTGGGGTTGGTACTATTGTTACTAACTTCATCATACACTTGGGGAAACCAAGACATAGAGAAGTGAATGACCTTACCTAAAGTGGCAGAGTCGGGATTTGATCACAGGCAGTGTGGCTCTGAAGTCCATGCTCTTTGTGGTACAGATGAATATGTGCCTGTAGATCACGCTTCAAAGAAGGTCCAGCTGCAGTGAGTGTAGGGGTGAATCCCCTCCAGTTCTGAGCTTGATGAAGGTCTCCTTCAGCTGCAGAGAGGTCTCTTAGCCAGGGTCATATCCTTCCAGAGGAAGCTTGGAGCAATGTTATGGAGTAATGTGAGGTCTGGCCACTTTAGCCTGATCCAGGGACACTGTGTTGGGCATATTCTACCCAGCACTCCATGCTGGGCGGGTTGAGGCTTTGCCAGGTCTGCACCGTCATTAGACTCCCGTGGCTGAATCCTGCTTGAGTCCACTTCATTTCACAGGTGAGGCTCCCTAATCGAATTACATAGCTATTTCAAGTCGTCCCACAGCTCACTGATGCTCTGTTCACAATAAAAATTCTTTTCTTTCTTTATTTCATTTTGGAGTTTCTTTTGTTATGTTTTGCAGTTCACTGATTTTTCTTTCTTCTGCAATGTCTCATCTGCCCTTAATATCAATGTATTTCTCATCTCACACATTATCATCTTCATCTCTAGAAGTTAGATTTGGGTTTTAAAAATATCATTCATGTTCCTTTGTTAACCTTTAGAATATATTGAACATAGTTATAATAACCACTTTAATATACTTGTCTGCTAATTTTTAACATTTGTGTTTATTCTGGTTTGATTTAGATTAATTTTATTTCCTATAATGGATCTTATTTTCCTGCTTCTTTGCATGCCTGGTAATTTTTGATTGGCTAACACACATTGTGAGTTTTACCTTGTTGGGTGCTGCTTATTTTGTCTTCCTATAAATATTCTTGAGGTTTGTTCTGAGACACAAATTGCTTTCTAACAGCATGATCCTTTGAGCTCTTGGATTTAAGATACATGAGACAGGACCAGAGAAGTGTTTATTCCAGAACTAATTTTTTCCCCGCTACTGAGGCAAACAAACTCTTTTGAGTATTCTACCCAACGGCCCATGCATCATAAGGTTTTCAAGCCTGTTAGAGGCAGGCACTATTCCTCACCCTTTCTGAGTGCTGAGTACTATTCTCTTTAATCTTTTCAGGTGGTTCTTTCACCAGCCTCAAGTACTTTCCTTATACAAATGTGGTAATTAGAACTCTGCTCAATATTTGACGGGGATGCTCTGCAGATCCTTTGTTGCCTAGCATCCAGTGTTTTGATGACAATTGTTTTAGATATTTTATTTTGGGACGGGGGGTGTTTTAGGCAGGAGGATAATTCTGGTTCATGTTATCCCATCTTAGCCAGAAGTGGAAATCTTTTTTTTTAACCCATAAAGTATTATAAAAATACAGGCTACCTTAAGATTTGGGGGAGTCATAAAAATTCTAGAAATAATTATTTCTTTTTTCCGGTAGATACTGTGGCACTACACCTAGATCCCCACATCAGGGGCAATAACACATCTCCTAGTTCTGGGAGCATGAGCTTCTAAGAATCACAGATGTGCTCCTCATTGAGAATTGGCCTTCAGACACAGACAACCGAGAGGGTAATTGACACTGAGCAAAACACACAGGTGTATCTCTTGCCACTGCTGTGCCTAATTTTAATGTTCAACGGACAAGCACAGCTGCCACAGCCTGTTGCGTACTTGGGAACCAAGGGCTGGAACCTCTCGGGAATGAGAGTTGGGATCACCCACCCCACGAGTAAGCTGCCTGGAGGCAAGATTTGCCAAGGGCAGGGATATTCCAGAGTGGGTGGTGAGGAGGAGTGAATGGGTGCCAGTTGCAGCTTAGGTAGACTGAGAGGGTTATTGTTTACCCTTTTAAGCCTGAAATACCCAGGAAATAAGGCCAGTGAAAATTCTGGAGTGCTGTTCACAGGTGGAAAAATTTACCCTAAGAAGAGAGTGGATCTGAGCAGTATAAGAGGAGGATCATAGCTGATACCATGGTGCTCCACAAACACAAATCCTTCCTCAGCACCAGAGCCATCTCCAGCTTCTGTTCTTACCTGCTGGTTTCTCACAGCTGTGTCCCTCACCAGGTAGTGGTCTTGGGAACAGGAAACTGCCCACTCAAGGCTATATGCCTTCCCAGACAGTGACCCACAACCAGTGACGGGCTGATGTGAGCATGTAGGGACTGGTCCCTTTTCCCCATCCTGTTGGGAAGTCAGCTGGTCTGGAAAGTGGAGGTAAGTGGTCAGTTGTCAGAGTTGCCAACTAGAACACTAAGCCAGTAGTAAAGCAGTTACGCCTCTAATCGTTTACTGCAATGGTACAAGCAAGAGAATCTTAAAAATGTCTCTCAATCGTGTTTTTCTGCCCAGGTTCTTCTCTTTGATGTTCTGGTTTCAGAGACCATTTAAAAGTTCTCATCACTATTGCTGATGTTGGTAACAACATCTGTCTCCTGGGACTTTGACAAGTATAAACCCCTATGCCAGGATTGCTGTATCAAAGGACCATAAACTGGGTGACTTGAGCAGCAGACATGCCTTGTCTCACAGTCCTGGAGGCTGGAAGTCCAAGGACAAGGTTTTAGAAGGTTGGTTCCTTCTGGGAGCTGGGACAGAGAATCTGTTCTAGGTTTCCCTTCTAGCTTCCTGTGGCTTGCGTTCCTTAGTGCGTAAAAGCATCAAGCAATCTTTGCCTTGATCTTCCCATGGTGTTCTCCTTGTGTGTATGTCTGTGTCCAAATTTACCCTTTTTATGAGGACACTGGTTGTACTGGATTAAGGCCCAGGATCACCTCATTTTAGCTAATTGCATATGCAATGACCTATTTCCAAAGTAGGCCACATTCTAAGGTACTGGGGGTCAGGACCTAAACCTATGAATTTTAGTGGGGATACAACTCAACCCGTAATATATTGCATTCTTGAAGTCTTCACTGCAGTGAAGTTGCACTCCATTGCACTGGGAGATGGCAGTGGGGACTGGTGTGTGTGGTGGGGAGATGCTACTGTCTCCAACTCCACCATGCTCTGTCACTTGAACCATAAAGGAATTAGCTACCATCCCACCCTCCTCCAGCCACACTGAAAACCACACCCTCAGCTCCCCCTGCTGCTTTTTGACCCCTCAGACCCTGGTGCCATTTGAAGGGTTTAGTGAAGACAAATCGCAGGTTTTCTTTACTCAGTCCCTCTCCCTGGGCGCCTAGGCACATAAACGTGCTCTTGCATTCTCTTTCACCTGCAATAAAACAGTGAGGTATACTGATCTACACTTATCACCTACTAAGCTCTCTAAGGTAAGGAAAGTCCCTTCCTGCTATGTTTTCACTTTTAAGACGTACATACCCCACCCAAAGAAGGAGCCTTTGCCCCAGCCATTAGGACTTTTTTTTTTTTTTTCCTCTTTTTCAGGCTTGGGTGATATATGGAGAGGAAAGGGAAATAACTAATGAGAAAGAGAGTCACTGCCAGAGAGAGAGAGATAGAGAAAGCAACAGAGATAGATTATTATGGGGCTATTAAATTTGTATTTTATATATATACACACACACACATACTATGTGATATATATATATGAGATTTACAGATATATAAATCTCTCAGTGTTTTTTGACACCTTTAGGAAATATCTTCAAAGATTTTGGAGTTAGATTTGTGTGTGTGGAAGGGGGAGATGCTTTGGGATATAACCATGTGTTGAGATTTACCTTAAGGCATTAACATGGCAGCTACACTGAAGACTCAACACCCCACCCCACATCCTCATGCCAAGCCTCATGCCCATCAGCTCCTTGGTTGGTAGCACTTCCCCAGCCAGGATCATGACTGCCCAGATTGACTCAATCACAGGTCAAGCTTGAGATGAAATCTTGGAAATGCAGCGACCTTTAGAGTTTAAGAAGTCTTTTCATTCAAACTGTTAGTTGGTCTTGAGATAATCCTTTGTGGTAGGCAGAGAAGATGGGCACAGAGAAGGTGGTTTAACTTGTACTAAGTCTCAGAGAGTGAGGGTTTTATCTTGAGATGCTGTCCCTTACAATACACATGTGTGTTGCAGCTCAAGTGCCCTGCAGCTTGCCTGTTGTGTGAACAGTGAGCACATTACAGGAGTGAATTTTTCAATAGGTGAGTAATAATCCTAGAGAGTCATTGAAACTGACGTTAAGAACTAAACAAACAAACAAAAAACAAGAAAATTGAGGGGCTATCAAAAATGTCTAACCTTTCCTCCCATTACAATCAATTCCTTTTGATAATGGGATGATTTCTATGATTACCCTTATCCAGCTTTGATCGTCTCTCTAAACCAGTTCCCCTAAGTGTTTTATGTCACCTTCCACACATGGTCTTAGAACCATGTGTGCATGCAGGTATGTAAGATGTTTGTTTCTCCATTTAGACTCTGACTTTCCACCAGAGGCACTCTGTTGCTTCAGAATCTCTGACAACGCATGGATTAAATAATTAGCAAATTTCTGCAAAGAGAATGATGCAGGGGAGCCTGGATGGGGCAGTGGGAAGAGACATTTTTAGTGTGCTTTAACGTCCTTCCCTTCCCTTTTTAGTGCTTCTTTTAATGTAAGTATATTTATGTATTACATAAAATTTTTTTATGGACCAAAAATAAGTCAGCAGACAAAAGTATGATCTATGATCCAGAGATCAAAAAGTTCAAATCTCAGTTCTCCCTCTTACTAGTCTGTGACTAGGACTAGTTACTTAACCCGTTTAACTCGAGGTTTTTTTCTATCTGTAAAAATGGAGATAATACTCGTTTCTAGAAACTGACTTGGATTTTGCAGGGCCCAAAGCTTTGAAAACTATGAAAGCTTTTGTTAAGAAAAAGAATATGAAATGTGTATATAAGATTAGGTATGAAAGTGAATATGTAGGACGAGAAAACAAATCAGACGATACATTTAAATGACGATAACTGACAAATACCACAAACCTGTGGCCGTGTGAACACATTGGTAGGACACCTCATGGAGCCTTTGTTACAGCAGGGGTGTCCTTGCTCCCAGAGCTCCCAAGATGGTGGCGAGCCGCTTCCAAAATGGCGGCAGGTCACTTCCAAGATGGTGGCAAGCCTTGTGTTCCCTGACCTGGGGTTCTTGGCCGCACAGATTCCAAGAAATGGAATCTTGGGCCATGCAGTGAGTGTTATAGCTCTATTTGAAGCCGTGGGTCACGGAAGAGAACCGTGGAACCCAGTGACTAATGTTCAGCTGGATTAGGACAAACCCGGGCACTTAGCCGTGCAGGAAAAATGGCAAGCCTTTAGCCGGATCGGGAGCACAGCAGACACCCTGCTGGATCCAGAGGGATGGAAGTCAGCAGTGGGTCTGCCACAGCGGCAAACAGCAGTGGTGGACAGCAAGCAAAAGCTCAGCTCAAGTGGTAACAAAACACGGACCAGAAGAGTGCAGTTGAAAGATTTAATAGAGTGAAATAGAATGAAAACAAAGCTCCCATATAAGGGGAGGGGACCCAAAGGGGGTTGCCATTGCTGGCTCCAATGCCTGGGTTTATATCCAGATCCTTGTCCCTCCCGCTGTGCTCTCTGGCAATAGATGATTGGCTATTTTTTTTACCTCCTGTTTTTGCCTAATTAGCATTTTAGTGAGCTCTCTGATTAGGCAGTTGTGGGCTAAGTTGCAAGCCCCGTCTTTAAGGGTGGATGCGGTCACCTTGCCAGCTAGGCTTAGGGATTCTTAGTCCGTCTAGGAAATCCAGCTAGTCCTGTCTCTCACCTTGGCAAAGGCTGGTGGAAGGAGAGGCCTTTGCCAACTTTGTGGTAGAAATGCCTATGCTTGCATGGTGAGGGACGCCTGTAATCCCAGCTACTCTCGAGGCTGAGGCACAGAATTGCTGCAACCCAGGAGGTAGAGCCAAGATTGCGGCACTGCACTCTAGCCTAGCGACAGAGCAAGACTCTGTCAAAAAAAAAAAAAAAAAAAGCCCATGCTCACTGCACATGGCAGTTGAGGGGGTTAAATAAAACACAGCTAGTGTCTGCTCAGCACAGAGCCTGATACACAGTACATCTCTTGTACATGTAAATTCCTCTGCCTCTTTTATTTTTCCCTCAGAATTTCTCAGGCTTAAAGAGGTGCAATTGCCTTGTTGTTCATTCGGCAGATTCCTACTTTTTCTTCTATGCCAGTTTGAGGACAGGATGTTAAAGTTATTACAGGGAGTAACAAGAGGTTTAAATTAGATAAAGTGTGTGGAAGTGCCTCACATAGTGCCTGTTCTCTATTAAATTAATTCATGACTTCTTTGAATTGGATTATGGCTTGCTGAAAACTGACACCTCTATGTAAGGGGAGCTTTATCTAAGCGACTTGCAAAGTAAGGTGCCTGCACAATAATAGAGATGGAAACTTGGTTCTGAGAAAGTGTTTGTTATTCTAAAAGGACCTTTATTAACTACTTTGGAGAAATCTTGCTACCCAATTTAAAAGAAGACACTCATTTAAAACAAAGCTTTTGCTGAACTGTTCACCAGATGAATCCTATTTTATTGCCAATACTCGACTGTCCGAGCTGTCCTCTGCTGATTGCTTCCCCAAATAACATTTTCCCATTAAGCAGACAGAGCTAGATTAAAAACAAAACAAAACAAAAACACCCACAACAAAAACGAAGCAATTATAAAGTTTGTGAATGCTTTTATATGACTATGTTTTGTATATTCTTACTCAAGTCATGTAATTTTAATTATGAGAATAGATCAACTTAGAATTACCTTTATTTACATACATATTTATTTTTCTTTTGAGTCAAACTTTTACTAATATTTTATTCATACTCTTCCCCCCATCTGTCTTGGAAAAGTGATAATGTAATTGCTTTTTTGATTGATAGATTGCTTTATATTTTTAAGAAATTCAAAATGCAATACATAAAACATCTGTGAGAATTAAAACCACACAGGCTTTTTACTGGTCAATGCATAAAGAACATATGAATATTGATTAGATAATTAGTAATCAAAGCAGTCAGGATTTTGACTGGAAGAATAAAATCCCAAGCAGACCTATATCATAACCCCTCTTATTTCAAAAACTGGAAAGCCGGAAATACAATCTGCTTGTCTGCCGGCCCACCGTGGAACTCACCTTTAAGTCAGCTTTCTAATACAGCTACTGGAATTGATGCTACAGCTAGATAAAGGTAGACAAAAATATCTGTTAAAAATCAGATATTTTGATTCTATACTGAGAAAAAATAAAAATGCCTAGATAAAACATACAGTTAATTATCTGAATGTATTCAACTAATTAATTTACTTAACCAATTAGTTAACTAATAATATCTTTATTTAACTCAAAATTCATGTCCTTAAAGAGTCCTTACAGGCTCCATGCACCCCCAAAGTCAGGATTTGTGAGGTATGCAGCCTAACATTGAGGGCCCACTTCGGGATTGCATCTGCCAGGTTGATAAGGCAAGCAGTGAGACACAGGGAAATTGGAGAGGGAAAGAAGCTCTCTTCCTTTCTACCAAGAAACTGGCATCCCACTAGCCTGTGAGTTGCATGGTTATCCAGGAAATGAGCAAGACGGGATAAACTGAGAATTCCTGTTGTGGGCATTGACATGAATCCTGTCTCCATAGGTTTACACATATGACCTTTATATTTTGTCATCACTTAAAGGGTGGCCTCTTCTTTGATCGATTTTATAAATTGTAACAATGTAGTAGCCATAAAAAATAAAAAAAGAAACAATCAAATGGAAAAAACGAGTAAATTGTCACAGACAATTGCTCAAAGTTTACACATGGCCAACAAATAAATGAGAAAGGTTAAAATAATGAAAGCTTGAAAAACACGAAAGAAAATAGAAAAAAAAAATTTTTAAAGAGAAAAGATGACACCCATGGCTAGTGAAAATTCCAGGAAACAGGACTGCTGATAAAGTGAATCTAATGGGATCTGTCTCCATTTCAAATTGGCAATATGTAACTAATCTCCTAAAATTGTGAATGTACTTTGAAGTAGTATAATACATTTTAAAACTTGCCCTATGAAAATGACCCTGTGGCTGTTATCTACACAAACATTTATCACAGCACTCTTTCTAACGGTACAAATTTGAAAACATCAAAATTTCTAATAATAGGAACTCAATTACGTGTTAGCTCACCCATACAATGAGTTAATATGTAGTCATTAAGATTGTAATGTAGAAGATTATGTAATAACATAGGAAATATTTGTGACATTTTTAATAGTAAAAATGCAGGTTGTGAAAATATAATTTATATTTTTAAAATATATCTATAACTTTATATACAAAGATGATGCAATCATACAGAGACGCACATGGTGATTTCTTCTGGAGATGATTTTGGCAGTTTATATTTTTCTTTGTGCTTTTCTTTTTCTTTCCTTTTAAAAACTTTTTGTAAATGATGAGGAATTTTAAAAGCACAGAAAAGAGAAACAGAAAATAGAAATACAACATCCTTGCATTTGCTAATCGAAACAAATAATCACTGATTTTTAAAATCTTTTCCCTAAAGAAATTACAAAACTTAAGTCTTTTTTTGTGTCTCATCTGCAACCTTTATGTTCCTTCTACCCAAAGACAAACACTGTGCTGAGTTTGGGATGTATTCCTTACATCATTTTTTTTACCATTTTATATTAATGCACATACGCGAAAACAACATATGTTATTGTTTTTGTGTGTATTACATTCATATGAATTATATCATGATTTCTGCAATTTACTTGTTTTACTCAATATGGTATATTTTTGAGATGGATCCATGGTGATACATAGATCTAGTTTATTCCTTTCACCTGTCATTCACCTGAATGTCTTTTAAAAATGTTAACCATTTGTTAACATATTTAGACTGTTTCTTGTTTTATTTCTAAGACATAAATTTTATAAGAGGTTTGTTTCAAGGGGATCCTTTGTTTATAGAGCATCAATAATGTTCAATACACATCTTTTAGTCAACGTATGATTTAGTAATATGTTTGTTGCTATTCCAAATAGGATTTTATTCCTATTACTTTTTATTATGAAATTCACATCATATAGAATGGGGTCCCCAACCCACTGGCCACAGACTGGTACCGGTCTGAAGCTTGTTAGGAACCTGGCTGCACAGCAGGAGGTTAGCAGTGGATGAGCATTACTGCCTGATTGGGTGAGCAAGCTTTACTGCCTGAGGTCCGCCTCCTGTCAGATCAGTGGAGGCATTAGTTTCTCATAGGAGTGTGAACACTTTTATTAACTGCACACACAAGGGATCTAAGTTGTGTGCTCCTTGTGAGAATCTAATGCCTGATAATCTGAGGTGAAACACTTTCATCCACAAACCATCCCTACCCAACCTCTCTGTTGAAAAATTGTCTTCCATGAAACCAGTCCCTGGTGCCAAAAAGGTTGGGGACCAGTGGCATAACATTACAGAGGGATAAAAGTCTAGTATATTCCTACTACCTAGATTAAAATTTTGCATTATTAATTAAACATATTTGCTTTTGATTTTTTTAAAGGAAATAATACTTTGTAGAAATAGTAATTGAACCCTGTTTTCATCTCTCCCTAAATCCATCTTCTCCCTTGTACTCAAATCATGGTTACTACTCACCCATATTTTCATAATGTACTTCGTATGTATGCATTTGCCAACTCTGTATATTATTATTTTATTTAAAATTTTACCTAAGTAATTTAATTCTTTCTACATGTTGCTTTTAATTTCACTCATCCTTATGGTTTGTTGTGTAGATATAAGTATAGATATCTTATATATCCTTGGTTAGGAGACACTAGTATAGATACAGATTGCTCTGTATCATTTTATAAATGTTTTTCAATTTACTCCTTTCCTTATTGATGATATTAATTTATTCTCAAATTATCATTGCAACCTTACTGCAAAGAAAATCCTTGTAAAAGTCTCTTTGTACATGTTCAACAGTCTCTTGATGCTGCATACCAAGAAGTGGAATTTCTGAATCCTTGAGTGTAAACATTTTTAGCTTTGATTTTGCCAAGTTATAGTTGCACTATACTGCATTCTCACTAACTTTATAGAAGAATGTTCATTTCACAACATACTTACATAGTGTCCATACAGTGTATAGTGTATGTGTATGGTATGTATGTGTGTGTATATATATACATACAGGATAGACATACATAGTATATATATTTGGGCATTTACCCCAAGATGTAATAATCCTAATTTTTTTATTGCTTTCCTTTTTGCCCTTATCTTTTAGCTTGTCTCTTTAAATATATATATAACTGTATTTTTGAAAAATTCCATCTGTGACTCCATTGTCTTTTATCAAACAAATGTAACTTGTCTACTTTCACTGGGATTGCTAATATATTTGGATTTATTTCTGCAATCTCATTTGTGCTTTCTATTTACATACTTTTATTGACCTTATCCTTTCTTTTGTATTTGTTTATTTCCTGCCGTCTATTGAATTATTTAAATAGTCATGATTCCCTTTTATTCCTATTATTTTTTGTTATCGTAATGGACATAACATTATTTTTCTGCAGTCAGTACTTAGATTTAATCATTTCTTTGCTCACTGTTAGTTCTTGCACTTGGGTTCATTTTCTTCTTGCTAAAAATCATCCTTTAAAAGTTATTTCCTTGAGGGCTTATTTATAACAGACTTTTGTACCTGAACTATAGTTTAGTTACATATAATTCCATTTTAGGTTGCCAGAATACTACCAATGTTGTTATTATGCATGTGTATGTCATTTGCCTTTTCTCTTTAAGATTTTCTCTTTATCCTTAAGATTCTGTATTTTTAATACATTGTGTCTGGTTGTAAATTTTTGTTCTTTATTCTGTTACCTAACTAGTTTACCCTTTTAATCTAAGGGCTTCTACCTTGCTTCAATTCTGGCAAATTCTTAGCCATTTATCTCATTGAATATTACCTTAGTCTCATTCTACCTATGCTCTGCATGGTTTAGGATTTCTTCCATTCTTTGTTCACAAATTTTCTTTTCAACCCTGTCATGCTAACAGGTTTGGACTAGGAGACAGAAGTGAGTAGGGGAATTGATGAGGTTGGTCCTCAAGTGCAGGCAGGGGAAATAAAAAATTAAAGTCTTGATTAGATGTTTCCTGTGTTTTCCTAGTGGAAAGCCTTAATCTATTTATGAGTGTTCTACAGGAAAGAGACAGATTTCCATTACTACTATTGGGGCTGTGGCTTTTACCACAAATTACAGATAAGACTCCAATATCTCCTGTACAATATATTCCTTCTCTATGTGGTGGATTCCCTGGTCAGGGAATATGTGGTCTAATGAGGAGGACAGGCTAAGTTTCCATTAGACATATAGAACAGGTGCAAATAGAAGAGAGGGTAAATTGGCTTGGGGTGTTGTCAGTGTGATCACCTCTGTCAACTTGAAAGTAAGTGTTACGCTTCCAGTTTCCACCACCAGCACATTCTATGTATATTCTAGGAGAAAAGCCATATAGCATCTTCCTCTCAAATATTTTTTCTTCCCATCATTAGTTGCTCATTATTCTGTTCCCTAATACACTGGATGGTATCCTTAAAACCTGATTGGAGTTCTGTAGTCAGCTTATATACTGATTTCAATCCAGGATATCAGTGTTGTAAAGGAATCAAGTAAGTAGTGAAAGTGGAAACAATAATGACAATGGTATAGTGTGTTCCATGCAGAGGAACAAAGCATGTTGATATACCAAAACTCTAGGGTTATACTTACTTGGCTATTGGTACAATATGTAGCAACATCAAAGTAATTTAAGAACCTGCTGTTCTGTTTCACTGACACTCTGTGGATTATGGTGTTATGTAGGTGATTGTAGAGTTGAAAAGATTTCTATTAGAATTCTTAATCTTGGAGAATAATTGAAAGCTGTGGCTAAGTACTCAGTGTGGGTCAAAAATTATAGTAATAGGTAGGCTGGCAATTACTTGTAAAAAGAGGGACCCAGTGCAAGGGATGAAGCCTGCCCTTTTGGACAATTTATCTGCCATCACCAGGCTAATATTTTATCAGTTTGAAAAGGTAAGTAAAGCCGGGCGCGGTGGCTCACGCCTGTAATCCCAGCACTTTGGGAGGCCGAGGTGGGCGGATCACAAGGTCAGGAGATCGAGACCACGGTGAAACCCCGTCTCTACTAAAAATACAAAAAATTAGCCGGGCGCGGTTGTGGGCGCCTGTAGTCCCAGCTACTCGGGAGGCTGAGGCAGGAGAATGGCGTGAACCCGGGAGGCGGAGCTTGCAGTGAGCCGAGATCGCGCCACTGCACTCCAGCCTGGGCGACAGAGCGAGACTCCGTCTCAAAAAAAAAAAAAAAAGAAAAGGTAAGTAAAATATACAAATCAAGGGTGTTATGTTTCAAAGGTGTTTGAGATAGAAAGAAAATACAGTATTTTTTGGAGGATGCTGAAAATGGTCTCAGGTAGTTGCAGAACAACAAAAAAATATTACTCTGCAAGACTACTAGAGATCCCTGGGCCTCTACTCAATTTCTTGAATGGGCCATAGAAGCAAGCTGGAGTGGTCCTGCTGTGTAGTGCAAAATGTGGACACAGGTAATTCCCCTGAAATGAACCTCTCCAACACTTTCCACAATCTGAATGGAATACATGTTCTCTACCTATTGCCTAAGGATAAGTGGGATTCCTCCTTTTGGACTGGTCTAAAATGTACTTTTCTCAAGGAAGCAGTCTCTGAAGCTGTTCCTCCTGCTCCCTGCCAGCCCAGAATTTGAAGCTGCCTTCCTTTGTGAACTTCCAATATCTCCTATTTCTGTTGCCTTTGAAATGTTTATTATCTTTGTGGTTAATTTGTTTCATTTCTGACTTTTCTACTAGATTGTAAGCTCCAAGAAGGCAAGGACAATGCTACAATGCTGTTGGTTTTTTATTTTTTTAATAATAGACATTCTTACTGCTGTGAGATGGTGTCTCATTGTGGTTTGGATTTGCATTTCTCTGATGATTAGTGATGCTGAGCATTTTTTTCATATGTTTGTTGGATACTTGTACATCTTCTTTTGAAAAGTGTCAGTTCATGTCCTTTTCCCATTTTTTAATGGAAGTTTTTTTTTTTTTTTTTTTTTTTTTTGCTTGTTGACTGTTTAAGTTACCTATGGATCCTGACTATTAGGTTTTTTTTGGAGGTATAATTTAGTTTGGCAGTTTTTAATAAAGACAACCTACACCTATTGTGTGACTCAACAATTTTGCTCACAGGTATTTCCCAAGAGAAATGAAAATAGATGTCTACAAAAGGATTTATACATGAATATCCATGCATATCCAGCATAATTTATAGTAGTAAAAAATTAGAAACAGCCCAAGTATCCATCAGTAGCTGAATAGATCAACAAATGATGATATGTTTACACCATGGAATACTAATCAGCAATAAAAAGCAAACCACCTTTACATACAAACATGGGTGAATCTCCAAAACGTTATGTTGAGAAAAAGAAACCCCAAAAAATACATTCTGTGTGACTCCATTTATATAGAAATGGGAACAATGGTTTCCCCAGGGCAACCTTTATAGGATGATGAAAATGTTCTGTATCTTGATTTGGATGGTAGTTTCTTGGGTACATAATTTGTCAAACTTCATCAAAATGTAAATGTAAGATCTGTGCAATTTACTATATTTCAACTATACCTCTTTAAAATTTTTAAAAATAGTAATTTGCAAATAAAGGAGAGATCCGCCACCTGTCTGTAATCAAATGAGTTTCTAGGTAGTTTTTAGCTCAATTGTCTGCAGTGGTGGAAATATATTACCCTTAAATTATGGGAAACTTCAAAGGTACAAGGTCCTTTTCAAAGCAAATAATTCTCATTTTCCACTGGCCTAGTTGATCTCTGTGGAGACCACTCTAACAGAAAAAGGATGTATGCTGATGCACTGATGTGGGGACAGTTTCAGCCAGGGCAACTTGGATTGTGGTCAGCCCAACTAGAAGGAAGCCACTGGATTGTCATACTGGTCTCCAAGAACCAAACAACTTCCTTCAATCCTTTTAAGGAAAAAGCTCCTTCACCTTTTTTTTAGGTAAAAAGTCTACCATGGCAGAAAAATGGGGAATAAACACCAGTACTCTACAGGGAAGTCCAGAGTCCATATCCTGGGCAAAGTATACACTGCTTGGATTAAATCTTCCATATAGGGTAGAGAGCAGGAAGAGTTAAAGTGAAATCTTAGCAACAGAGAAATACGAAAAAATGGAGGTAAGAGGTTTTAGGACCTGAAGTAAGAAATTGCCTGGCTCTTAGTGGAGTGGTGCTTTAAAAGTCCCCTTACAGCTGAGCTTGTGAATGAGACTAGAGCTGTTCAGAAGGCTTTAGGTTGCCTTGGACTGTGGCAGGAAGTCATTTTGACAGAGCGTCTTCTTTTTTTTAACCTGTGATTGCGTCATGCTGCTGTAGCCATGGTCTCTGTTTTGTGCACACTTCAAAGTAATACTTTAAAAGGAAAGAATTATGAACGTAAGAAATCTGGAATTTTCCTTTGAAAAGTAAGCTAAAAGTAATTTAAATTAAAATACACTGATTAAAATACCCCTGTTTTACATTTTAAGGCATGCTATTTCTTTCTGATTACTATCTCTCTGTTACTTAATATAAACCACCCCTAGATCAAGAGAATCAGGCAGAAATTTTGTGATAAAACTCAGGAACTATTCATGAACAGCCAAAAACAGCTTCACAGATAGCCTTCTGAAGACATTTAATAAGTCCATCATAATCAGCACATGATCCTCAAGACATAAGAATAAGAAACAGCTGCTTTGTAGCAAATCCCAACTATAGTAGGGATTAATTCTAAACTCATGTCACATTTAGTCAGTTTTCATTTGGGACAACAGGGAAAATCCTTACCAGGCTAAGGGCAATTATGTATTTGTCAAAACAGATGAAACATAAATTGTTAATTCTGTTTTTCTCTCAGATAAATATTTCTGTGGAACATGGAATCTTTTAATGTTAAAATAATCAGTAAGGAAAGACTCTTAACAGTTCTTTTTGTGTCTTGCCTTTTCTGCCTTACTTATTGTTTTAAATCTGGTCTTAACTCCCTTTGAAAATTCTTTTATGGTGATGATAAATCTTCTTTCCATTTGTCTCCATAACATATTCATTCTTCATCATTAAACATAATGCTACCAGTGGTGTTTCTACTATTTCTGAGAATAAGAAAATTGTAATTAACAACTCATATTTTAGCATTCTAAGGACCTGGGTTTGAATCTCATTTCTTCCATCTGTAAGCCATATCAGTTTTCCATGCTTTAAATTTTGTGTAATTAGCTGTTTCGTCTTTTAAGTGGGAATAATAGGGACGGACATGGTGGCTCACACCTGTAATCCAAACATTTTGGGAGGCCAAGGCAGGCAGATCATTTAAAGTCAGGAGTTCGAGACCAGCCTGGCCATCATGATGAAACCTCGTCTCTACTAAAAATACAAAAATTAGCTGGGCATTGTGATGTGCACCTGTAATCCCAGCTACTTGGGTGGCTTGAGGTGGGAGGATCACTTGAACCTGGGAGGCGGAGGTTGCAGTGAGCCAAGATCGCACCACTGCAGCCCAGCCTGGGTGACATAGTGAGACTCCATCTCAAGAAATAAAATTAAAAATTAATTAGTTAATTTAATAGGAGTAATAATAGTGATTTCTTTACATGGTTGCAATCTGATAATTCATGTAAAGCTTAGTATTAGCACATGGTAAGTGCTAAATAAATGGTAGTTATGATGCTGGTGATGATGAAAGCTCTAGGATTGCTTTTATGCCATAATTCCTGAAGAATTGCCTGGGCAGCGGTGGTTGAATGGGTTTTTATGCAGTAGGTCTAGTGATGGGCCTGAGATCTGTATATCTAACAAGCTCCTAGGGGATGCCCAGGCTGTGGGGTCATGAACTATACTTTGAAAATCAAGAACCTCTTTTCCTTCTTGTGGTCTGTTTTCTGATCTAGTCTCTTTCTGATTCTTGTAAGTTGTGTGCTACTTTGCCTTCTGTGTGATTTAGTGAGCTTGTGTCTTCCAAGGGACCAAAACAACCAATATAGAAATATAGTTTTTAAATTACCCAGATGTTTGGTCTATCCCATGGCAAACACTTGGATGCCATGGAGAGAAAGTATGTGAATGACTGACTATTCATCTTTAAAATTTTGAATTAGATATACTGGCCTTGCATAAGAACAGACTGAGTACTTAGCCATTTTCTCCCCATTGATCTGGCCTATCACGGACTACTTTCCTTGCTCACTAATCTAGGTTTGTAGTTAGCAGTTCACCCCTCTGTACTATCACCAACCAGCCCGAATTTCAAAAGGCTTCTGGTGTTAAAAGAGCCCCATAGGCAAGTCTGACTCCCTTATCTCTGCTTTAATCAGAAATGTATTGATCCTGTTGTCCCCTGACTGTTCCCCTGATTTCATCAGGCCCTTATGCCCCATCTCCTGCTGGTCCCAACTATCCCTAACATGGAAAGAAGAAATGAGAGGGCAACTATCTCCTCTCTGTAAATCAGGCTCATCCATCTCCTCACTTCTCTCTGGTGGTGCCCTGTCTACAACCCCGCGGCTGTGCTCCTGCCTACCTTGACCATAGCATCTCCAATTCAAAGCCTACAATTGGCTATTTATCACTATAGACTCTAAACTTTCCCCAGCCTCCCTCTTGACCTCTCAAATCCTTTATGCCAGCTGCAGGAACCTACCAGTTATGTCCTGATATGGCTGTCTAGATAGTGTTGCTGGAAGATGTGGGCCAATATCTAGTAGACCAGATACTGGGGAACCACAGGGGTCTAGAATGCATTGTCTCTGGAGAGGCATCACCTGATTTGGGGCAGCTGTGGGTGGTATGACACAGAGCCATAGACACTACCTGCATCCTCTGCTACTTGGATCAGAAATTCCATCAGGCAAGATATCCTGTCCCTTTTAGAGTCTGCCACTGATAGGTTGGTGAAGTGGAATGAGGTGACAGACACTGAAGATTATCATCCGTGCTTAGAGGCAGTATGGTGTATTCAATGTCGAGAGCAGAGAATCTGGAATTAGATCACAACTTGAATTCATTCCTTACTATGAGAACGTATACAAGTTATTATATACATGCATGCAGATGTATGTGTGTGTACATATGTTCTTTTTAAAAGGAAAACATTCTTGTAATGTAAATATTTTTAAAGTGTATAGCTAACAATATAACAAACCCTAAAATACTTATGTTCTCATAACTGTTCTTGAACAATTATCAGCTCATGCCCAATCTTGTTTCATTTTTACTTTCATCCATTCCCTTTCCTGCATTATTTAGAAGCAATTGTCGGGTATCAAACAAGTTCATCAATAAATATTTTAGTATATCTCTAAAAGATAAAGACTCTTTAAAAACAAAAAGCTAACCACAATATCTTGCCTAACAAAGTTTAGAATTATCTAATTTGATCAATATCCAGTAAATGTTCAAATTTTCAATTATCTCTTAATTTCTTTATATTATATTTTCTTGAATGAGGATCTAAATAAACTCTATACTTTGTAATTACTAAAATATCTTAAGTGTCTTATAATTTATATTCTCCCCCATTACATATATTTTAAAATTTATTTTTTGAAGAAATTGAATTGTTTGTCTTGTAGTTTCCTATCATCCGAATTTTGCTTAATGCAGAACTGTGGTATCACTTAGCATTTTTTTTATCCAATTCCCTGGTAAATTGCTATTGGATATAGAGGTTTGATCAGATTCAAGTTTGATTTTTGGCAAAAATACTTCCTAGGTAGTGCTGTGTTCTCCCACTAACAGGCATATTCTGGTTATCTCTCTCCGGTGATATTAACAGCCATTGATGATTATGGTTAGACCCACTAATTCACAATGGATAAAAATAGTAATATACTAAACTATCATTACCTCTTCAATTATTAGCTGAAATAGCTATGTAAAGAGAAATTTTCTCTCGTCTGCAATTGAGTTATCCAAAGATATAGTTTGCATAGAAAAAAATCAGTGTCCAAAATAAAGAGTGGATATCTGAACATCATTTAGCAATGGCCATATGTTTATCTTTCTTTATTTATTTTATTCATTTATTTATTTTTTTGAGATGGAGTCTCGTACTTTCACCCAAGCTGGAGTGCAGTGGTGAGATCTCGGCTCACTGCAAGCTCCACCTCCCAGGTTCACGCCATTCTCCTGCCTCAGCCTCCCGAATAGCTGGGACTACAGGCACCCGCCAACACACCTGGCTAATTTTTTGTATTTTTAGTAGAGACGGGGTTTCACTGTGTTAGCCAGGATGGTCTCGATCTCCTGACCTCGTGATCCGCCCACCTCGGCCTCCCAAAGTGCTGGGATTACAGGCATGAGCCACCGCGCCTGGCCCATGTTTATCTTTAGAAACTCCTATTTTTAAATGTACTTGAAGTACTTCAACCCTCTTGCAATTATTCTCCTTATTTATACTCACCAATTTTTGCCCAGTGGGTGACTCTTTGAGTTTATCCCTATCTTCTTGCACATAACTTCAGTCATCTTTTATAGCTTCATTGCTATGTAGTATGATAAATTTATCCAGACACATTATGTACAATTCTTGCTGAGACCTGGAAATCATTGAAATTTCCAGGAAATTATGGGCCTTGTCAGTGGAAAATTTTATTGGATGTTTTAATCTGGGCACTAAGAGTATTCATTACTACTGGGTTTGCCATTATTCCTAGGTGTTTTCAGTAAGCAAAGTTAGAAAAAAAATCGTATTAAGTAGAATTTATCATAAGTTTAGATTGATACTTCCAATTCAGATTGGAGACAATAGCATTTTTTTTTTAAATTTCACCTCTTTGATCTTTAATCTGAATCTCCTTTTCCTTAGTCTGAGAATCTGACACAAAAAAATAGAATATCAAATATTTCTCATTGCTTTATCTCACAATATACCTACAATATTCTCAGAATAATAATAAACAAAATTACCACCAACTAAATGGTTGGTGAAAATAGTATAAGACAATTTTTTGGCTTCTCTGGGCCACATTGGAAGAAGAATTGTCTTGGACCACCCATAAAATACACTAACACTGTTGATAGCTGTGAGATTTTAAAAATTACCAAAAAATCTCATAATGTTTCGAGAAAGTTTATGAATTTCTGTCGGACCCCATTCGAGGCTGTTCTGGGTTACGTGCAGCATGTGGGCCATGGATTGGAAAGCTTGGTGTGAGGTATTTTCTTGCAGATATTTTCATTTTTAGGATATACTATATTAGGAATTATTGGCAAATTACCATGTTTTTAAGTCACTATGAATCTCTGTGTTGTTATGGTACCAATTCACTTATTTAATTTTATTTTTTATTTTTATAGATTTTTACCTTAATTTTTTAATGAGTATGTAAAATATTTACATGGTCCATGTCAAGTCTATAAAACATGTCTAGTTTCTATCCCTGACTATTCTATTCTACTTTCTCCCTCCCCCTATATATAACCACTCTTCATTTTATGTTATCTTTTCTGTATAGTTTTCTATTTCTGTTATAGCAAATTTCTACAAAATTAGTGACTCTAATACAACACACATTAATTATTTACAGTTCTGTATGTTAGAAGTCCTGACGTGGTTCTCAGTGGGCTAAAATCAGCACGTTGGCAGGGCTGTGTGTCTTTCTGGAGACTCCAGGGAAAACTCTCTTGCCTTACTTTTTGCAGCTTTTAGAGGTCACCCATATTCCTTGGCTAATGGACCCCTTTCTCTGTCTTCAAAGTGAGCAATGTTGCATCTCTCTGACCACTCTTATCTAGCCACATCTGCTGACTCCCTTCTTCTGCTTCCATCTTGACCCTGGAGATTACCTTGAGTTTACGTAAATAATCCAGGAGACTCTCCCATCTCAGGGTCCTTAATTTAATCACATCTAAAAAGGCCCTTTTGATGTGTAAGTAACTACTTCAAATGGCAGGAATTACGACTGGGACATATTCAAGGGACCAAAATTTAGCCTGCCATAATTCCCCACTTTCTTAGATGATTAGGTACATACTATTCACATTTTCTCCACCTTGTTCTTTGAACGTAGTACTATATTCACTCCATAGTACCATATAGATATACCTCCCTCATCCTCACTCTTGGAGAGAATACAGTTATGGATTTTTAGTTTCTGTTTTGGCTTGTGTCAGTAAAGCCCCCTTCCTCATCCCTCTTTTCTGCTTACCACTAGAAACAGAAACTAAAAATTATGACTTGAAGCTGCTAAAAGTCTAAAACAAAACAAAATAGAACGGAACAACAACAACAACAACAAAATAAGGTCGGGTAGACAACCTTGCTTTACCACCACATAGTATTCTACTATGAGAATAGACCTTAATATATTCAACCAGTCCCCCGTAATGGACACTTGAATCTGTTTCTAGTCATTGCTATTTCACATATTTGGAAATAAATAGACTTGTACATGTATCTTTTTGTATTTTCCCACTGTGTCTGTAGGATAAATTTCTAAAAGTGGCTTTGCCAATTAAGGTATGTATTTTTTTTTAGAGGCTACGAGTTTCCTTCCAAATGGTTTTATCATTTTACATTCATCTATAACCATATGAGAGTGCTCCAACGTTTGACTATATTGTCAAACTTTTGAATTTTTACCAATCTCAGTATTCTTTTAATTTCAATTTTCTTACTGTGAGTAAGTTTTGCCTGTTTTTGTATGGCTAAAGTGCACTTGCATTTTATTTTCTGTGTGTTCTACATTTTCATTTCAAACACATTTTTCTATAGGATTTTAATCTTTTTCTCTTTTTTTGAGAACACTTTCGAAAATAAGATATCCCTTGTTCTGTGTTATAAGTTGCAAATATTGATCTTGTCTTTTTACTTTGCTTACTGTATCTTTTGCCTTTCAATAATTTATATTTTATGTTATAAAATGTGTCTGTTTTTCCTTTATTACTTTTGGATTTTGAGTCTCTTCGGGTTACTGATGGATTCACCTAGTTTTTTTCTAGTATTTTTATAGCTGTACTTTTATATTTAAATATCTGAAAACATTTAGAATTTATCCAGCATAGTGTACACTGTAAAAAATGGATCCAAATTTACTTTTCTATATACTATCCAGTTACTCCATTTAGCAGTTTTTTTAACCTCTCTGTTACTCAGTTTCCTCAGCTGTAAAATCAGTGTGCTAACAGTACTTGCTTCATAGATTTGTTGTATGGATTAAATGAGATAATGTAGGTATAGTACTTAGCATGATGCCTAGCACATGATCAAAACTTAATGGTGATGAAGATGTTGTATTAGTAGAGATTTCAGTGGTTCTAGCCCCTTATTCTGGTCCAAGGTCAAGTCACCCTTGATGATTAGTCCCACATTTTACCCTGTTGGGATACCATGTTTTGATCTTATTCCTGAGATGCAGTACCTAGTCCTTTTACCTGATTTGCTGACCTGGGTTCTCTTCCTGAGTCCCTAATCCTACCTCTGGTTGAGAGCCCCCCTTTTCTCCTAGGACGAGGTCCCTCCCTGACTTACTGTTTCCAGTCTTCTTCTCTGAATTCAACAAATTCGTGAACTGACATTTTCTTGATGGTGACTACTTATCTGGATTTCTGCAACTGACACCTCCCATGATCTTTTTGGGGACTCTGTCTACTTATTGGGACATCAAGATACTATGTGTAAAAACTGCTTACTCCTGCTCACCTGAACATCAGCCATCATTGCCTGGGAGGCCAGATTTTGCCTGTAAAGTCTTTTTTTGGTGGGCATGTTGCTGATTTAGGGTCTATCTCTTTTTTTCTCCTCCCATCCTGAGGGTGGAGTTGGAGGTATTAGAATCGCTCAGCTGGTTATAGGCATGTGATTAGAACATGGATTGTCTTCCAATGGAGTGAGCCTAAGATGGAGAAGATTATACACAGGTAAAAGATCCTTATCTCTTACCTGGAACTAAAAGTTAGAACAAGCTAAACCTGTAGAAGAAAACCAAAGCCAAGACATAGGGCTGCAAAGTCATGAGTTCAAAATTGCAAGATGTAAATTTTTCTTCTAATATAAAATTATATGATGTGCGGCTGCACCATCCTGCATCAAAGGGCCAGGCCTAAGAGGACAGTTATATTCCTTAACATCTGTCTTACCTGATGGTTAGCCTTCGCTCAACACCCATTCCTTCTTTATATGCTCTCCAGGTTACTTGGAATTCTGACTGGGTCACAAGACAGGAAAAACAGAGTGTTTCAGCCAGTAACTAATGTCCAACTTCATTGGACAAACTAATATCTTGCATTAAGTGTAGATTATATATCATCACAGCAATCAGCTCCTTCTGTACTGTGATTCTGAGATTTTGTGAGGACTTCATAACTTGAAACACCCCCTCTTTATACCAAGCTCTTTCTGATGCTTAACTCTACAATGTCTGTTGCAAAATATATATCCTACTTGAATGGTGATGTCTCCATTCCTACTTTCTCCCATTTATATTATTTTGATTGCTGCCAGAATAATATTGAAGATCTTAAAGATATAATAAATCTACTCTCCTTCTTTAAGCTCTAATCAGTGGTTCTCCTCTGCTTTCAGCATTTTTTGGCCTGATGTGACAGAAACACATTTCTGTTAAATTCTTGTGGCAGATGAGATGCCACAATTATTTCTTTTAAAAATCAATCACATCAATCTCTGAGCCCCCCTTGCCCTACCAACTGACCAAGGTTGTTGAGAAATTCAATGTCCGTAATTTTTCATGCTTCATAGTTCATGTTTCCAATCTTGCATTATAACAGGATTCCAGGACTTAACTTAAATAATTTAAAGCACAAGGGGGAAGAGGCCTGTGAACATCAATCCTCCTGGTCATGGTGAAAACACTGTTGTCTAGGTCTATGTAGTCTATTTGAGAACTGGTAAGTCATTCACTCTGCATTGAGCTTGGCCTCTAGGGCATTCAATAAGGCCTTGGAGCTCAGATCCAGGCTCCATGCGGACTTGTGCATCTAAACCTATAGGAAGTCTGACCTGTCTACAACACTGAAAGTGGCCTGGAAGCAGGATACCACCTTTCACAGGACCCTTCATTCTCTGTCTGTTCTGTGTCTAGAAAGTTCATAGATCCCACTTGCCCTGAAGTCACAAAGTCAAGATGTCTGTGCGTTTGTGTGTGTGTCCATGTCCTCAGGGTTGCCCACCTTATCTGAATGCCACATCTAGTAACATTTTCCCATAGGGCACAGAGTCCTGGAATAAACAACACAAGGCCCGACTGCCTGGGTTTTAAGGAGAGAAAAGTATTTCACAGGATTTTATTCTTAACAAACAAACAAAAAAACAAAAAATGAGTAAACAGCGGCATTTCACCAAACCTATCATTGATTATAAAATGCATCATTATTTTTTGTGCTACTATGGCATAATGCTTTTCATGATTTATCATTTTTAATTTATACTTATTGAAAGAATATTTTTAGATTTATTGTTTCTATAACATAAAACATAAGCCTTGATGCTCTGTTTCCTTACCTTTCTCCCTAAACAAGAATCCTTTCTTTATTTCAACACTGAATTATGTGTAAACTTTTAAAGATGTTTTAATAGCACTAACCCCTATGTTGCTCATAGCTCACCTGAAGCCTGGAATAGCCATGACAAAGTTTTTACATATGCTGGTAATAACAACATCCCATGTGATAGTGACTGCAAGATCCCATCATGGGAAAGGTGATCCCAATCTCAGGGATGTGAAAATGTGTACATCTTAGAATTGATGAAATACAATATATCGCCACACTCTATTGCTATACACAATTCCCTGTCTACCTCTACATGCATATTTCACCCATTCCCTCCTTCGCCCCTGTATTCCAGCCATGCCAAACCTGCATATTCAAGCTGTTTGACACCTCTGTGCAGTTCCACATGCAGTAGCCACCCTCTGGAGTTCCTCATCCTTCTTCCGCTTGTCTGTAACCACAATTCTTACTCGTCTCTCAAACCAGATCTTACGTATTTCCTCCCTTACACATTGGCATAGTTCTCTTCCTGCAGGCTCCTCATCAAATCTTGAACCCAAGCCTCTTCCTGCACCAACACAGAGATGGGGATTTTTTTTTCTGCTCTACTGGAGCTCCTTAAAAGCAAGAGTTGTGTTATTTACATTTTGATCTCTGATGCCTTGTACAGAAAGAGATTCAAATATTATGGGAAATCTTTCCGTACTGTGATTCTGAGATTTTGTGAGGACTTCCTAACTTAAAATACCTCCTCCTTACACCAAGCTCTTTCTGATGCTTAACTCTCCAATATCTGTTGCAAAATATATATCCTACTTGAATGTTGACGTCTCCATTCCTACTTTCCCCTATTTCTATTATTTTGATTGCTGCTGATATGTAATGAACACTAAAAAGAGGTTCCATAAATGACTGGTAGTTTCTTGGACAGCCATCCTCCAGTGAGAGGGGCTGGTTTTATTGTAGAACTGGTTGTAGAGGGCAGTAAGAACAGATTTAAGTCCTGTGTGACAAGAATGGGGAGAACTATGAGAGGCTAAAAGATAAATTGATCTACAGACAAAGATTTCAACTTGTTCAAGATATACATGAGTCAGTGGCACGCTCTTGGGTCTGATTTCAGCAAAATTGCTTTTAATAGCTAAGCAATTACTATTCTGGGCATACTTAGTGGCCAGGGTTAGGAAAAAGAGAGGTTACAGTGTAGTGAAATCTTATCAGTTAAGATCTTCTTTTAAGTAGGACATGTTTATAATTCTGATTTTCATGCATAGTTTAATACCGCCTTCATTAATCTTATCGGGTTATTTTCCTTGACCACCTGCTTGCTGTAAAAGAACTCTAAATGGGAAATGTATTTCCATATCCCAAAAAATGATGTTCTTTTGGACATAAGGTATATGTTTCAATGTTACTTCACTGATTGGAAAATGGTAATATCAAATAAGACCTAAATATAACAAATGTGAATGATCCCTAATTTATAATAAGTATCCTGCATGTTATTATGAAGATCAACTGACAGACCAGTATTTACTTAAAATTTTTATTAACTGTGTTTTATCCACTTTTGAAGGGTCAAAGGTGCTCAGAATATCTGCTGTTAAGTCTGGGTATCTCTTTCAAATAGAAATTGTAGTACAGACCTCATCCAAAGTGTCTGTTTGGATGAGATAAATTGAGTACAGAAGAGTTTATACTTCTAAGTTATTCTGTTCTGCTGTGTATACTAAATATGACAAGTTTAAGTAGATCCAAAGTGGATAATATTTTTAACCTTCTGGCAATTTAAGTAGAAACTTTACAGCCTGTGTTTTAATTTCAAGCAGAGAATAACATAAAATATAGATTGAATTTACATTTATTACCATAAAAGCACATATACTTTATCATCCCATTTTATTTATTATATGGAATAAAAAGTTAGAAAACACTTTTTTGAGTACTGTTAGTATTAATATTTGCACGCCTTAGATGACTTAATGTATATTACACAACTATCTTCTTTCAGCTGACTAATTATATAGATAACTAAGTTGTCTATATCCCTAAAATAAAGTTATTCATAGGTATGTGATAAGCATTTCATCTATGTCCTACTCTTATATGAGCTTAACTGAATTGAATTGAAGAGAAGCCAACTTAAAATTTATGAAGAAATTGGGAGACGTGCTGTGATTTGCTGATGTTTAAATCTTGTGTACCAATTACACAAAGAATCAGTCAACATAGGGTGGTCAATATTGACAGTCTGTCTACATACCCTGTGTAGAAATGTAGAAATGAACACAAAAGCATGAACACAAATCTCTGACATTGTATAATTTTAAACTGCAATTAATTACTAGCAGTTATGCAAAAAATAATTTACATTAGGGTATAATAAATTTATTGAAAAATTAAGTATACATGCATAATGTTTTTGCATAAATGCACAAAGAAATTGAGTGAAAAAAAATCAGTGAGAAAGGTCTAAGTGAGAGTTTAAAGTGAGGACAGTGATGGAGAGGACCACTTCAATACATCATTATCATTATTGTTATTCTTTTGTCAGGTATATATGAAAAACATATACAAAAGAATGGAAAAGGAAGGTAATAACATTATTAGATTATAGATGATGTTATTATTTAATATATACTATTATCTAACATATGCTATAATTTAACGACATAAAGGGTCAATATGTGCTTTGGCCCATATACTGGGTAACTTGGAGGCTCCCATTTTTGAGGGGAGCACAAAATGTAAGGTGCTGTAGCAGCTCTAGGCTGCAGTATAATCAGCCTTGCCCCTAGACCATACATTTTGAAGTCCCTATGGTGTTGGAGATACCAGCAGTTGGAAAAGATACAGTATGAAGCTCTTCTAAATACTTTTTTCTTGGCAAAGAAAATGGTAAAGATATGTGCAAATCTAAACAAACATTGACTACATACACAATAAGAATAATGTTCAATATGGGAGGATTAAAAAAATATGTGAGAACCAAAAGATTTGTGTAATAACATGTATGCTGGGATGTACATGGTCAGAGTTAACCCATTCTAAAATCCTTGTATTATTTGGTGCGAGGAAGAAGATTTTGATTAATTTTATATTAAAGTCAGTGTTCACGTTAGAATTTTAAGAATAACCAGTGAAAAAATTGTAATAGACTGTGAAACTTGTATACTAATACAGCAAAAATATGAAATAAAAAAATGTAAAAACTCAATCTACATCAGAGAAGAACTTAAAAGTAGGATATACTTAAAAACTCCAGTAGAAATAAATCAAAATATGTCAGTAATCATAATATATTATTTTGAGATACATATATACACATTATAAAACTATGAAGAAAAGCAAGGGAATGATAAAATTGCATGATAATATTTTCTTGGGAGTAACAAAGTTGAATGCTATCAAGGAAGGGTCCAGAAAGAGATTCAAACACTATGGGAAATCTTTTTTCTTAAGGTAGGTAGTATATACATAGATTTTTTTCTTTCTTTCATTATATATAGATATATCCATAAATTTCTCTATTCTCATGTGTTTTAAAATATTTCATCATTTTACAATGTATGCATGTATCATAACATCACATTGTATCTCATAAATATATAAAATGAGTATTTGACATCTAAAAATAAAACAAAATTTTAAAGATAGATTAAATGCAAATAGTCTAAGCACATTAATTTAAAAAACTTTGTCAGAAAAAATATTTTATAATAAATGTTAAAAGAGAAAAACTACAGATACACTTCAGAGAAAAACAATCATGCAAAGATTATTAGAGCATGGATAGCTCATTTTATAAGGAAAGCATTCAGAATTATAGTTGGGGAAAAATGACTATTTTTAGTCCTCTATGAAGTGTTATTAAACTTGACAAAGTTTGTTTGTTTTTGGAGTTGCTATTTTAGATCTTTCTTAGCTTTTCTTCCAGTGTTTATTTATACTTACCGTCAAGAACTTATTCTATAAGTGTAATTGAATCGTCATATTAAGGCATCTTATCACACTTTATTGTTTATAAGAAGAGCAACTGAAATATCGTTCATAATTTTTTAAATCAAATCAGTGGCATTTACTCTACTCTCTGAGCTGAAGTTCTCCTGGTCTCTGTTGCTCAGTGAATCCTGAGGCTGCTGCAGCTGGGGAGAATTGAGACATAACCATACCAGGCAATTATTGTTTCCAATTAAATGCCATCTCTTTCTTCACAGAGAGGAAAACGTGTCTGCATAAATATCCCTTGTTTTGTTTCTGTCTTTTTTTTCCTGCTCTGTCATTGCCTGCATGGTCTGCCCCTTCCCTAAGTTAAGCAAAATTGGAAGTCCTTGCTGCAGTTTGGGCTTCTCATGGTTTGATGGGATAAGTCTTCTTGGCCTTCTGTGGTCATCAAGTGTATAACTAGTGTCTGAAGAAACAGTGATAGTGATAGACCTCATCAAAAGTAATCCTGCTAATAATCTCAGCACTTTGGGAGGCCGAGGTTGGAGGATTTTTTTGAGCCCAGGAGTTTGAAACCAGCTTGGACAACATAGCAAAGACCCATTTCTTAAATAAATAAATAAATAAACAAACAAACAAATAAATAGCTGGGTGTGGTGGTGTGCATCTGTAGTCCCAGCTAATTGGGAGGCTGAGGTGGGAGGATCTCTTGAGCTCAGGAGTCTGAGGCCGCAATGAACTAGGATGGTGCCACTGTACTCTAGCCTGCATGACAGAGTAAGACTCTGTCTTTAAAAAGAAAGAAACAAAGTTTTGAATGCAGCTGATTTTGACAGTTAAAGGAACAGGTCTCCAAGGTAAAACCCGTGAGGATAAATAATAGCAGTAGCAGATGAGTGGCAGAAGAGGAAACTAAAACTGCATAGATGAGGCCCAGGTCTAAATGATGTACAGATGTAATGCTGCCCAGGAAACCACCTGAGACTTTGTGAGGTTCACTTATCTCTCTGAATGGTGACTACTCTGAAAGTACCTCCCTTTGTCTATGCTTTGAGGAAAAACTTTCTCCTCTTAGTGATGCATTCTAATTCCTCATACCTAATGTATAATTAGTGTAATAATTAAGTGTGTGAATCTCAGGGCAGTTCCTCTGAATTGTGGGTCCAACTTGTCTAAACATCGGTTTCCTATCAGTAACATGGGCCAGAGATAGCACTTATGATATTGGGTGCTGGGAAGAATTTTAAAAGGTAATGCAGGTAGAGTTCACAATAAATATAAGTTAGTCTCATCACTAACGTGTTAGAGCAGTGTTTTCAAACTTTATATGTAAAATATATAAAGAAGTATTTTAAAGCAAAAGAATTCTGACAGACTCCAAGTTTTTATTTATATTATTTTTATACTTCTCAAATAGGAAAAAAATAAAAGTAGACATAAACTCTGTATTTCTATAGCTGTTAAACATCTATAAATAGAAATGTGTTTACAGATGAAAATCAAACCCCAAAAAACAATATAATTCAAATAGATGATATTAATTTAATGTTGTTTGTTCAAAATGGTACTGGGTGCTATAACACCAATTCTTTTGACATGTTTTGAGTTTGACATGCTTTAATTACCATGTGCTCCATGATACCTCAGCTCTTTCATTATTTAAACTCTGAATTATTTTTAAACTGCATGTCTGAACACCCCTTTGGTGTACAACTTTTCTTCTTTTCTCATTAGCCTGAAGTTTAATTTTAATACAATGGGTACTGATGCTATTGTACAAATGAAGCAAACAGGCACACAGACACTGAGTACTGCAAATGCCCAGTGAAAGGTGGTCTTCTAAGTGATCCAGAAAGTGCTTCATTAACTTTCTCTATAATCAGCTAAGTCAATGAAAACACAGAATTAAAATATTTTCATGAAAACTTTGCAAATGTCCTAGATGAGCTACATGGATCTCAGTTGAGAAGCTTTAATATTTCTTGGTTAAAACTGGATAATTATTTCTGAACGTGCCAGAGAATACTGTTAAGATAACAGTTAAGCAATTTTCCTGGTAAATTCACTAAGATCTACCAAGTGGAAAGCATCATTTTCTGTTCTATACCTTTTTACTGAAGGCAAGAGATATTTCCTTCCCAGGGTAATAATAGCTTTTCTTGGCATAAACATTAATCTGAGAACTTAGAAACTTTGACTGGGAATTCTGAATACTAATGGTCGTGGGTGTAAAATGAAGTAATTTATGTGTCATAGCTAATTAAGATTACAGTATTTCAAGGCACTTCAAATTCAAGTTCAAAGAAATTTTAGTGCTTTGGTCTGATAGGTGGTGTCAAGGAGCCCTTGAAAGGGCTTCCTGCCTACAGCAATAGGCATGCAGTAGCTCATTTACCACATCCTATAATTAAAGTAGAATAAAACTTCACTCATACTTGTTTTGGATGCTAAATATTTCAAAGAAAATTTAGTTATTACTTGCAATTTTATTTAGAAATGGAAAGCATTTGTAGGGTTTATTTTATAATCTTTTCACTAATAAATGGCTTTGATTGATTTAAGCTAGTTTTCTGATGTAGGTGAAGTATGAAATTATGAGGAGAAAGGAACAGAGGACAACCACACAGAGAAAGTGTAGCTTTATCTTCTAGAGCAGAAGACATTCAGATTTATGATCTAACAACTCTACTCTGAAGTGCAGTGGTGTATATACTGCAACAATGTGTACCCATGTGCCCTGAGAACTAGATATGAAAAAACCTTACAGCAATATACATAACAGTAAAAAAAATACAAAACTGGAAGCAAAAATGTTCATTGACCATATACAATGATAAGTGTGGCATACTCATAGAATGGAAAACTACACAACATTGAAAATGAACAAACTAAAACTGTACACAGCAACATGAATGAATTTCACAGATAACATTGAGTGAAAGATACCAGACACCAAATAATACCCTATATGATTTCATTTATATTAAATGTTTTTTTTTTTGAGATGGAGTCTTGCTCTGTTGCCCAGGTTGGAGTGCAGTGGCACAATCTTGGCTCACTGCAAACTCCACCTTTTAGGCTCAAGCTATTCTCCCACTTCAGCTTCCCCAGTAGCTAGGACTACAGGTACCTGCCACCATGCCCAACTAAGTTTTGTATTTTCAGTAGATATGGGGGTTTCACATGTTGGCCAGGCTGGTCTTGAACTCCTGGCCTCAAGTGATCTGCCCACCTCAGCCTTCCAAAGTGCTGGGATTCCAAAGCCTGGCCTCATTTATATTAAATTTAGCACAGGCAGACTAATCCATTATGCTAGAAGTCAGGAGAGTGGTTACTTTGAGGAAGAGAGGACTGATTGATCAGGCTTGAGGGGGTTCTAAAGTGGCGGCAGGGTTTGGTTTCTTGACCAATATTACTGAGTATTCATTATGGAACTCCTTAAACACTTTAAACTGTACTTGTGTAATGGGATTATGTCTACTTCAAGTGGTTATTGTAAGGATTAAATAACAATGTATGTAAAGTGCTGTGTAGTGTACCATGTATAATAAATACTCCAACAGCTGTAATTGTCATTGCTATCATTATCACTGTTAAGCTGTATATATAATAAGTTTTGAAAACTTACATAGTTAACCATATTCAATCTCCGTTTTGTGTTAGACAGTTCTCAAACACTGAGTCGCTTTCCTGGAAACAGCCCTATTGAAAGCAGCTGCTCCGTTATTGTAAGGATGTTGTTGACGGTATTGGTGTTATAGCACATTTGTTCTCTTGGGAAGGACCTACCGAAGAAATATCTTTCTGATCTCAATTTGAAATTAATTGTACTACTTCTGAGCAACCTATTTTGATTATTGGCCCAGTTTAATCTTATACATATGACAAATCCTGTAGGTAAATGTATCTTTCTTCTTGGCTTTCTATTTGGATACTGAAAATCTTAGAATCAAATGTGTGCTCTAACTTTATCAAATGTATACAGACTTCCACCATGCATTTTCTGGACAAACTGCATTTTCCTTATTTACTTGTTTTTGTTTGTTTTTGTCTCATGTTTATGTAAGCTACCTTAAATTCTTCTGGGAGCAAGAAGAAGAAGGCATAAGCAAGTAAATGAAAAACAAATGACACCATGTTGGATTTAGTTATGGAAATATCTGCCAAGAGAGTAGTACTCACCAAGTTGAAACTCTTAAAAAATGTGCTGAATAAATGGATACATGAGAGATTTAGCATTTGGGGATGGCCCCATTAAAAACAAAATAGAACTTGAGCAAAATTCTGGAAAAATTGAAGCCTGTAGAATGAATAATGGACTGGAGCATATTGAAAATGGTAGTATAAAATGGAGTAAAATCAGCATGGCACTGTGGTCCACAGAATATCCTATTCAGAGTACAGAAGTCTTGGTGATAGACGTCAATTGATGACTGTGGTGGGGGATACTTTCTTCCTCACAATAAAATGAAGAAGGGACAAATCCAAGTGGAAAAATTAATAGCCTTAGTAACAAATTACACAGAAAGTGCAGAAAATGAGAAATCAGGAGTCTTTTCAAGATTGTTTTTGGCTTAACATAGAAATGAAAATTTGAGGGACAGCCAACTAAAGAAGCCATACTCAAACAACTCATGAGACACACTTAGAAGTGCAGGCAATTAATTTCTTTATTGTAAATCACTTAAAAATTTAGAATTTGTAAATTCTGATGATGTAGTTTTGTATTTCGTACATTAATAAATCAGTGGAATGTAATATTTCTCCTTTGGGGTTGATTGTAATCAAAGGTCATTTAGGACTTGAACAATGGATGGAGCAGAAGGGATAAAAAGTTCCATCATTTTATTATGGTTTTAGTACTTTTATAACAAAATATAAATGCATGGTTTGTATCAAAAAATGAATAAAGAATTGTAAAAAGGTGTACATTTAGCATTTTTAACTTATTTATTCAAAACTATTAGTATAAAGTGTACGTAAGGCACAGTGGTAGACAAGATGGACATAATCTTTGGCCTATTAAAGCTTACATTTTTGAGAAACATGCCCAAATAAATGCCTGTATCTGAAAATAAATGCAGAATTTCAAGTAAGGCATTAGAAGATACTGATATAATGGCTTCCCTTCTCTCTTATGCTATGGGAAATTATTGCTCACAAAACACAAGTTGCTATCTTTTCGTGACTTTTTTGTAGATTTTAAAATCACATTATTATTTTCAAAGCATTACTGGAATAATGAATACTTCCTCCTTATTGATTTTTCTGAAAACTGCCTTCCTGATTTCATTCACACTTCATCTATAATTAGGAAAGGGAAACTACTAAATTGATAAATTCAACGAAGGGAGAATGTATCTTGAATATGAAGTGTTATTACTGTTGACAGTCCAATAAGAGAGATACCATAGAAAAAATTTATAGGAGTTCTTGAAATTGGCTGAAGCAATTTTCAGCACACTGTATTTCATTCTTAGACGAAACCAAAGCCTTATTTCTTACACGTTTTTTACAAGTCAATATCTAGCAGGCAGTGGAGACTCTCCAAAAGTTACTTGGCATTACCTGATTCTATCAACTGTTTAAAACTCAGGTATTTCATTATTGGGACCTCTAATTGGGATGTCTATCTATTTAATAATTCTAACAAGTTTATTTTACTGGGTATGTGCCTGAAAATAACATTCCATAGTTGCTAAAATGTCTTATCATTCAAACTCCTTGTTGGGGTACCTGGTAGCTACACGTTACTTGGGCATTGCAGATTTGCTGGGCAGATGGGGAAACCTTAATTAGGGAAGCTTGGGTATACTCTGGTTTTCAGCTTCCTCACCTTTCATTTGATTTTTTCATCATCTTAGTTTTTCCTTTGTGAGGCAATTTCCTCAGGAAAAACTGGAGTTACTCCCTTTAGTGTCTGCTCACCCCCAACAAGCTTTTCCTTTCCTGTTACTGTTTTTTCTTCCTTTGATCTTTTTTCTCTGAAACACATGTATCAATGAGTTCTTTCATTTGGTAATCCTGGGAGTCCTGGATCAGAACTGCAACTTGAGGCAGAGATTTGGAGGATATATTTTCAAGTACATTATCTTCATTTTGAAGTTGAAGAAGCCAACTGTAGGTGAATTTTCCAGGACTAAACAGAGTTTAGAGTTCAGAAATCATACAAAAATAGCCATCAACAGTGAATCCTGGCCTCTTGATTTCTATTCTGACTTCTACAAGTTTTCCAACTATGGCCTTTATCTCTACTTCCCTCTACACATCACCATTGTAACCCATGTGTATTTGAGGTCAAATCTGGCCAAGAGTACCCTATAAGTTGAGAAAGTAATCCCAATGTTCTGAGCACAAAATAGTGTTCTTTGTAGCATAAAAAAGGACCTCAGCACATTATTAAATTTTAAATTATTTTAGTACATGTTTTTATGTTTTATTTCATTTTTGAGAACAGAATATTGGTTGTTCAAAGATATTTGTCAAGATAAAATTTTTTTATGATAAATTATAACAAAGATTGCGTTATTTGAAAAATTAATGTTTTATTATTTTTTTAAATGTATGGTACCTTCCAGCCTGTTACTCCTGCAAATACTCCAAAACAACCCCAAAGCAGGCACGTCATCCAGTATATTGTTGACACGGTGTATGTTCCACAAGTGCTTGTTTAGTCTTGAAGAGGTAAAGGAAATACCCAATTGGCCAGCTTAAAAAGAGAGGTTGCCCTTCAACGGTTGGGAATGATTTTTGTTCATGTCACTCTCACACTTGGACAGACCTTTGATGGGGCTACACAAATCACAGAATAAAGTTCAAATCTGGCTCTTACTTAGCTTTCCAATGTAACTCTTTGCCCCATCTGCCTCTGTCTATCCCCACCCTGCACCACAGGTGGCAAATTTGCAGGCCAGTGGGCTTGCCAGGTAACACCGCTGGGTGAAGCTGTCCAGGGACATGAACACATGCTTGTTGTTTGGGTGATGACCGTGGTGAACTGGGAAGGTCCACGGTCTAAGGGGTGCTGCTACTCAGCTCCACCTAGCGTTGCCCTGCTGGAAGGAGGGGGTCTGATGTTGCCAACTCCTCTGCTTTACATTAAGAAAATGCAGAAAGAGGCTGGGCGCGGTGGCTCACGTCTGTAATCCCAGCGCTTTGGGAGGCCGAGGAGGGTGGATCTTGAGGTGAGGAGTTCGAGACCACCCTGGCCAATATGACGAAACCTTGTCTCTACTAAAAATACAAACATTAGCTGGGTGTGGTGGTGCGTGCATATAGTCCCAGCTACTCCAGAGGCTATGGCAGGAGAATAGCTTGAACCTGGGAGGTAGAGGTTGCAGTGAGCCGAGATCATGCCACTGCACTCCAGCCTGGGCAACAGAGTGAGACTCTCTCTCTCAAACAAAAAAAAAAAAAAAGAAAGAAAGAAAAAAAGGGCAGAAAGATGGCTACTGAATCTTGAAATGTCCTGATTTTCTAACATTTTGTAGGGTATGCTTTTATTCACTCCACTGGTCATATTGATGAGCCTTTTCCCATCCATTGGCTCATAACTGTTGGCCTCCCCAAATCTGTACTCTAAGCAACCCTGAATATTTGCAGTTTTCTCAGAATCTGGCATATTTTCACCCCCCTTAGCTTTCTCTCCTGCTTTGGCTTATGCTGCTCTCCATCTGAATGTCCTCTCCACTCATCCTCTTAGCAACGTTCTATCTGCCCATTTTTAAACACTGCCCAAAGACAGTCACAAAAAAGGCCTTTTCCAACCTCTCTTCTACCTGATGTCCAACAGCCCGGTGGAGTTATCTTTTTTCCCCTGTTTCACTTTACATTGCTCATACAATGTAGGAGGTGCAACACTGAAATGTGTTTAGCTGTGACTGACAGCCATTTCCCCCACTAGCATGTAAGCCACGTTCTTATTCCTCTTCATATCCTTGATGCTTTACACAGGGAACAGCACCAAGAATGGCCAGTGCTTGTTGAAATGGCACATAGCATAGAGTTCTTGCAAACTTTCTTACCTGCACCTTCACTAACAATCATTTTTAACTTGTACCAGAACAAGAAAACCCATAAAGGATTCATGATAATATAGAACCCAAAGTTCAGAGTTCAGAATTATGCATGCTCTGAGACTATCTTCGGAACCAGTGTGGCCACTTGCCGTCTCCTGCAGAAGTGAAGGCACAAGTGGTCCTGCTCTCAGGGGCCTCACATTCTAGGGGCAAGCTGGAGCAGTTCATTTCAATACTGACTGTCACTCAAGTGCCTGCTCAGCTAGTTCTAAAAGTAGATGATCCAACATTCTCCTTTTTCATCATTCTAGATTTTAGATGCAGAACCTCAGAAACAGAAGGTGGTGAGATGGTAAGCACTTTACCCAAAGACACACAGCAGGGTAGTGTCAGACGTGCCTGTAGAGATCATTTCTTAGCACTGAATGCAGTAAAAATTACTCCAAACATCTTGGTTTCCTTTCTCTTGAACTTGGTTGATGACTTCCTATTAGTACATACCCTTTACACAAAACCAGCACATACAAAACATGCTACACGCATGAGTGTTTTTAAGAATTAGGGGTCAGTCATTCTTACCAGATTCAAATTTGTTGTATCTTAATCATTTTGCTTGGTGCCTTAAGGTTTCAACGTGAGCTTGGCTTTCAAGCTACAGCAGAAGGTGTGGAGCCAGAAAGCCCCTGCCTAGAGCCCTGCAGTGTGTCCTTCCTGGCCGTTCTTCCTTCTGGCTCTCAACTCCTTCCTGACAACCCACCACGGGTCTGCTTTCCTTCTGGAATTTCCACTCTCCTGACCTAGCACTTTGCTGACATAGACAAACCCCTACGCTGCTTCCTGTCCGCATCACCATGCCCTTAATCTCATGTCCCAGGTCTTTAGTTTCCTTCAGCAAACCACAGGGTTGCAGGTGAAAATGGGAGGGCATGACTCTTCCTCACAAGTTTTTGTACTTACCAGGGCCTCCTGCTGGTTACGTCCAAGCAGTGAGTAATGCACACGTATTGGGGGATTTTCATCACACTGGCAAAGGGGCATTTGAGGCCTCTGATGCACATTCTGTATCTAGTCACTCCCATGCCATGCCACCCTTTGAAATAAATTAGATGGTGTATCAGGTAGCCGAGACTGTCATAACAAAGTACCGCAGACTGGGTGCCTTAAACAACCAGAAATCAACTTCTCACAGTTCTGGAGGCTGGAATTGCAAGACTGAGGTGTTGGCAGGGTTGCTTTCTTTTGAGGCATCGCTTCTTGGCTTGCAGATGACCGTCTGCTCTCTGTGTCTTCACTTTGTACCTGCCAATGTCCTAATCCTGTCTTATTATAAGAACACCAGTCTTCTTGGGTTACAGCCCACCCTAATGACCTCATTTTCACTTAATTATCTCCTTTAAAACCCTATCTCCAAATATAATCATATTCTGTGGTACTGGGAGTTAGGGCTTCAACAGATAAATATATGGCAGTGGGCAGGGGTGGGGGGGATGTTATAATTCAGCCGATAGCAGATGGGAAGGCCCAACTCCGAAATTCACCTACCCCTTCTATTCCACTTCATATTATGGTAATATAGGTGGTGACCAAGAAGGACGTTGGGTCAATAGGTGACGAGATGGATTTCATGTACCTTTGCAGCCCTAGACACATGCACACTTATGCCTCAGAAACCACCCTGCTCCTTCCACACCATGTTCTATGGGACTAACCCCACAGGGTTGGCCTACACAGCTCGTGATGAAACTTGACTTACGCTTGTTTTGTTTTACATCATGGAACCTTCTAAGACATTTTGTTTCTAGAATAAAAAGTGATACAAATCAGTTAATTGAAGTTTGTGTTAACACAATTCTTTTTGAAATAATTCTATGGGAATCTGTGTTCTAGAATCTGCATTAGTGTTAGCTCTATTGAATAATCCTTCTATTGAGATCTGATGTAAAAATTTTCTGCTAAAATAAGTTATCTGCAATAAATGTTCATGCACTTTCCCTTAAAAATATAATTAATATCCTCTTTACCAACAATAAAAGTTATATTGCTATTTTCCAGAACTACTTTCCTTTATGTCTTTAAAAGTTTTAAATGTTTTATTGTATTTGTAATATTAATAGTATAACCTTGTTTAACCCATTTGGACTTCCCCCCTCAAGTTCCCCCATAACTAAATATGAACATATTAGTATCTATATTCAATCATCTTTACAATTAAATAAAAGAATTGATATGTGTGATCATTTATTGTGTCCGCAATGCTTTGGTAACATACTGATACAGTTCATTCCCATGGGTCTCTAAGTGATCATGGTTGTCGGTTGTTGAATATCCAGTGAGATGTTACACTGATGAACAACCAATGTAGTCTCTTCATTAAGATACAGGCAAATCTCCTCCAGGTAAATAGGTAGCATGATCTCCTCTAGGTAAAATATATACAGCTACTTGGTTGTAAAAAGGACAGAAAAATAATTTTAGTTTTCCTCTCCTATGCTTTTCTATAGTTTTCAATAGAACAATATGTTTTACTTTTAGAATCAGAAATAAAACCCAGAAAAATGTGTTTTACAAGAGAATAAAACTATATAAATGGTCAGTCAAACTTATTAATGGCCAAATAAAATGAACAATTTAGCATATTATTCTATGGTCTACTTGTTTTTTAAGTGGAAAAAACTTCATATGGCCTTAAAATGGTTGAATTAGATTTTATTGAGATAGATGATGAAAAATGTTTAAACATTAACAAACATACACGAGGCATCGTGGGAAAAGAAAATGTATCAACAAAAAGCTCCACATATTTTCATTGTTTGCACAAAGGCAACTGTGCCCTCATTCAAAGAAAATTGTTTCAGGACATGCTTTATGATGTCTTGTCAACAAATTATACATACCAGATTTATAAGCCAAAGTCCCAGTTTTCTCATTTATAGGACATGGATAAGTTCCGACTCTTCCTTTCCCTCCATATTTGTGAGATAGAGCCACACCAGTTCCTCAGGGACAAAAACATGAGACAGAAATAGAACATTCTAGAAACTATCTAACAGTGTTAGAAAACATCTACTTTGTGTAGACCTGACTTAGTGAGAAAGTGTTTTCACTATGTAGAAGAATCCTGAGAATGGTAGAAACATTCATTCGTTCATTGAATTACATTTTTAAGGTGGAAAAAAGGAAAAACAAATTTTGTCACTTGTAAAATATGTTCAGATCCAAACTTCACTAACTCCATTGTGTAATTATATAGTAGGACCTGGGAAAAGGATCAGGAATAAGACCAGGTCTCTGTCCTTGTGGAGCCTACAGTCTAGTGGACAGGATAAACAATAAATAAGGAAATAAGCAATAGGTAAAATAATTACCCAATTAATTCGAACAATAGCATAATCACAAAACTATTTTACAATTAGTTTTGCAAAGCGTAATAGTGTTTAGTGCTATGAAGTAGATTGGGTTAAGCATAAACATTATTTATTGTAGGTCTTATGTAGGTTGGGGTGTTTATGTTTTACTCCTTTAATATAGAAATTGAACATTCAATCAGAAATTCTAATAATACAAAATTAGCACAATATGAATAACTAATTACCTAGAAAGAAGCAGTTTTTAGTATTAGGGACATCGTTTTTTTCTATAGACTCCTCTCATCTTTAATCACATACGTATACACAATCGTTTTACTTTTAGTTTCTGCAGCATCTTTGACCTTGTTGGAAATGTCAGAAAATTGCTGAACCTTTACTCAGCCCCTACAGAGGCATTATAGACCTATTTTGTGAAAAGTAACCAGTAGAAGGATGGGTGGAAAAAAGAAAAACAAATTTTGTCATTCGTGAAATATGCCCAGATACAACCTTCACTAACCCCATTGTGTAAAACATTCAGAATATTATTAAGAGAAAGCTTACAAGTGTAAATATACTTATTCTCAATGAAATCAACACCATCTGACTGATTTGTAACTACTCCCTTAATGCTGCCATAAACTTTATTGCAGTGAAAACACTGGTTCTACAGATTGCTTTCCTCTTCCTCAGGATGTGTTTGACCTTTGTGGCATTGCCACTATAAATCTCATGGCCCAACAACCCCTTGTCTGCAAGTGATTTCAAGCACTATCATAAAAATGAAACAGACAGACTTAATTTGAGTTCCAGACTTGAGGAAACTCAACTAAAATATTAGCATAATTTCACTGAGGACAGAGGAAATTGTTAAAATATGTGTATTAGAGAGTGTCTGCAATTCAATCCATCTTTTTTCTGGCTCTTGGGTGCCACCCAGTGATTAGCTTAGTGGCACATTGCTGAAGGGGTCTGTGGTGCACAGCCACTGGTCACAGGAAAGCTAGGACAAGGATATTAGGAGTAGATATCACAGTACTAAATTAAGTTTAGAAATAAAAATTAAGTAAAAAATCTGTTCAGAATCTACATTCCATCCAGAAGAACCTGATCATTGACAATGTTCTCCTTCCCGACATCCAAATATTGCAAAGAATCTGTTCCGTTAATAGAGAAAATTGCATCTTTAGAGCACAGGCTGGGTCTATAGCCACGCAATGAGGACAAGCAGCAGGGAAGTCACCAGCACAGTTCAACTGTCCTTTCCTGATTCTCTTCCCTTCTCCTATGCCACACCACTCAGTTCCTTTCCCAAACCATAGGCAGAGCTTGAAAAACTCTGCTTTATAACCACAAGGGCAGATGGCTGATTTGACCAAGTTATTTTTTCATCTCTCAAACCTACTAGACTGTTTTTTATCCTTATAATTCACGGGGCTGGGCATAAGAAGTAACATTCCCTTATGCATCCGATGTTTGCTTTTGTTGTTTGACTAAGGTTCTCACCGTCCCTTTCTCTCAATAAGTGTGTGACACATTTAGTAACATTTTATCAAAGATTTGTGCCACTTTTTGGAGGTGAAGCAATAGATACTCAACCCAATGGACCTTCTGTTTCCTCTAGAAAAATATAATGAGTGCTTAAACTCATTACATATAGTAATGAGTTTATATAGTGTATACATATATGTGTATATATATACTATATATATACTATATTGTAATGAGTTTATATAGTATATATGTATATACACTATATATACTATATATACACTATATGTAATGAGTTTAAGCACTCATTATATTTTTCTATATATATGTCATATATATAGAGAGAGAGAGAGACAGAGAGAGGGAGAATATGTAACATCATCTACTTATTTTATCATCTATCTTGTCTCCCCTGAACTAACTTCTTAAACGTTCCCCCAGGCCATGCCTGGCGGGACGGGATCTCCCATGAGACACATGAATGTGAATTGGCTTCCTCAAGCCATGATGTTTTCTCCTTGCTCATATGCTATCATGGTGGTTTCTGAAGGAGGAAGTTAAGAAGACAGATGGTTGAGAAAGAAGAAGAATATGCTCCACAGGACTAGGAAGGTCCCTATGACTGAGGTGGAGGGTAGCTATGGAAGGGGAAACAAGTACCTGCATGAATCACCCACCTTACTCAGAATCTCCTCTTCCTCCTCCTCCCCACCACTGTGCTCGCAGCCCCTTTGTCCTCTCACTCTGCCCTGGATCCACCACTCGACTGAGTGAAGCAAATGGGTCAGTGGTGGTGGTGATGGTAGCAGGAGGTCCTAATGTTGACCTAAGGCAGATGGGGACAGCAAGAGCTCATCTCCAAGAGCTGGGAGCCAGCAAGGAGCCCATGGGTGATAGATGCTGGGCAGACTTGGAACAGGCACAAAGTCACTGCAGAAGAAATCTTCAGGCACAGATGACAGGACTTGAGGTGGCCTGTCACTTAATCCTGTGTGACTTGAAGGGTCACTGCTCCTGCCCAGCCCATCCATCGTTTCCTCCTGGTGGTTTCCATACTGCCTTCCAGAGGGAAGGGGGAGAGAAGAAAACCATGTTCCCAGAGCCTTCAATTACGTGCTGTCTTCTCTCAGGGAGGCTACTTTGCCAAAAACAAATAGATATTTAGGTCCTTACATTGGTTCATTAAAAATGCTATGGGAGCCCCTTCCTGATTCTAATTTCTCATGGTAGTATCGTGATAGGAGGAAGATTACAGTGGTCTATGAGATTATACACTTTGGGCAATTTTAGTTATTTATTGACTGTTTATATACACTAGGCACTGGGCCTATGGCAATGAAAACTTAGAATCTCTAAATGGATATTATTTTCCTCATTTTACAGTCATAGACATGAGGCATAGCAAAATAAGTGCTTGCCTAAGGTCATATTGCTGATAACTAGCAGCTAGGATCCATCTTCTGGCAATTTGACCCTAGAGCCTGTTAGTAACTGATAAGTTTGCCTGTGTATCCACCCAAATCTCATCTTGAATTGTAGTTCCCATAATAGCCACGAGTTGTAGGAGGGACCTGGTGAGAGGTAATTGAATCATGGGGGCAGTTACCTCCATTCTGTTCTTGTGATAGTGAGTTCTCACGAGATCTGATGGTTTTATAAGGAGTCTTCCCCCGCACTTAGCTCTGCACTTCTCCTTGCTGCCGCCATGTGAAGAAGTATCTGTTTGCTTCCCCTTCTGCCATGATTATAAGTTTCCTAAGGCCTCCCTAGCCATGCCGAACTGTGAGTTAATTAAACCTCTTTCCTTTGTAAATATACCCAGGGTATATTTTTATTAGCAGTATGAAAATGGACTAATACAGTAACATATCATTTGATACAAAACCCCAAATAGCATATAATGTAAACTTTTAAAAAATTACAAATAAAAATTATTTTAGTCTCCATATGGATTAGACAAGCTAACCTAGCCTCAACATGGATTAAATAAATATTAAATAAGCTAATTTTCATGTTTTAAACACCATTTTTTTTTGGAAATGCATATTGACTTTGTATCAATTTACAAATATTACTTGGGAACACAACCAGCTTGTAAATTGGGTATTAACTGGTATATATGTAAATAATTTACTGGAAAAACTTACCAACATTTTTACACACCACAAAATCTGATACTTTAAATCTATAATTTCTGCGTTTCATTCCAGCCTTGTTTATTTGCATAAACATCTTATGAAGGTTAATTATTTTACCTTATAACTGCTGGCAGTCAAACCTTTCTGAAATAGAAGCTTTGGATTCATGCAGTGTTCAAATGAGTACTTCACTGAAACACCAAGTTTCTGCACTTTAAAGTACAAAATAAATAACTTTAGTCAGTGAGATTTTTAACCTAGGCTCTAGTAAGTCTCTGCTTCTCCAAGAAACATCCCAGGAACATTTCATTTTTCTCAGGCTTCATCCTGATGCATTCACTAGAATAAGCTGGCCTCCAAATCCACTCTTAGATAATGAATACAACAACATATTGAATGAAATTGTTTTATATTATCCACTGGATGTCAAAAATAATTCATTTGACTAGTTCATAATTATTATTTGTCCTTAAATATAATTGACCAAAATGTCCATTTGCTGGTTGACCATTGGCAAAAGTGGCTCTCCTGGAACGAGACAGAAGATTCAATTGTCATTATATTAATAGATGAGGATTAGTCCTGTTTGTTGCAGCAGGAAAGTGTGATTCAGTCCATCAAAAAAGTTTTAGGAAATTGTTGTACAAACTTTCAAAGGAAGGGCTAGACAGAGCTTTATTTTAATACCATTTAAATTCAAATTTACTGTGGCAATAGGCCATTGCAGCTATGCTAATTCTCTGTATTAGAGTGCAATAGGAACTCTAGCAAAGAATGATGTTTACCTGATAGCTGCTGAATGCCACAGCTTGACCTATAATCAAAGACCACTATGATGATGCCTCAATGCTCCTCTGCAATCTGGAAACAGACCCATGCCTGGGCAGGAGGGAGGCCAGGAATTGGCTCCCTTTGGAGATGGTCAGATCTTAAGAGCCCAGATGGATTGTTGCAAGGCAGTCAAGGATGTTCAGGAAATATAAATTCACCTATCAGCAATGAAGCCCAAAGTTTACAACTTTGGAATCAGGTGATCCTCACTTCCTATCCTAGGTCAGCCACTTTCTTGCTGCTTTGGAGAAAATATTTACCACCTCTCCAAATGTCACCATATCAAAGAAACCTTCCTTGACCTCCTTTCTCCTCCCTTCCAGTCTCTACTCCTTCTGCTTCATTCTTCTTTGGAGCACTGATCTCAACTGGATATACTCTTTATGTATTTGTGTCCTAGCAGTTTCTGCCAGTTAAAATGTAAGCTTCATGAGAGCAGGGCCTTTGCTGTGGTCACATAATAAGCACTCAGTAAGTAACTGGTGAATGAATGAGTTTTGGAGAGTCTTAATGTATTCCTCTGTAAAATCTTGTTTTCCAAGATTAGGTGAGCTTTGTTCCTCATACACAGTAGGTACTTTTCTGTGCATTTCTCATGCTGGTTAGAGGGAGAACAGCTTTGCTTCTGGGCAGGATTCAATCTCATATTCCCTAATGCATGTCCATGCAAACATCAAAACCGCAATCATATTCTTTCATGTTTTGTGAAAGGCCAGGATGGTCTATTAGATTAAGTAATTTGTTCATTCAACATGTATTCAGCATATGAAGAGGCTACTCTGATGCTCTGTGAAAATGAAGTGGATTTGTTGTCTGGGGAAATACCCGAGGTTCCTCATCTGGTGCCAAGAAGATTAAGGACATGGTGACACACACACAGAGTGGGTTTAAGAGTGTAAAGTTTTTTGGTTTTTTTTTTTTTTTTTTTTTTTTTTTGAGATGGAGTCTCGCTCTGTTGCCCAGGCTGGAGTGCAGTGGCCAGATCTCAGCTCACTGCAAGCTCCGCCTCCTGGGTTTACGCCATTCTCCTGCCTCAGCCTCCCGAGTAGCTGGGACTACAGGTGCCCGCCACCTTGCCCGGCTAGTTTTTTTTATTTTTAGTAGAGACGGGGTTTCACCATGAAGAGTGTAAAGTTTAATAGGCAAAAGAAAGAAGAGAGAGAGAGAGAAAGCTTCCTCATTCAGAGAAAGCAGAACACTCAAGTGGGTTTCAAGGTCTGGGACAAGATGTCGTCTGTTTTACAGAGGGGCTTGAGGAGGTGGTGTTTGATTTGCATAGGGCATAGGGGATTGGTTTGACCAGGTATCACATTTACATAACCCGCGAATCCTTTACTATGTAAATAGCGTTTACCCGCCCAGCGCCCTGACAACCTCAGATGTGGCTACAAAGAAAAGGGAGGAGATATCCTCCATGTTGGATGTACCTGGCTTCCAAGTACAGCTGCCAGCATTTACCTGTGCAAGCTTCCAGCTTGCTTATCTATGCTTGTAGTTTGGTTTTTCAGGCTGTTTTTTTATTAGAAAAGAAATATTTGGGGGCTGCTTTTTATTAAAGGAAATTCCACTGAGAACTCTTTTACCCTTACTAGCTGCCTAAATGATTTCTTACTAACTCCTATATCAAAGATTCCTTTTCTCTCTAGGTCCTCGAACCTTCATTGTCCCTGAGGTTAGACTGCTCCTGCAGCCAGACCACTGCTTCATCCTTGAGTCCAGGTTGAGAGACTGCAGCGGGCTTCTATATAAGGGGCCCTCTTATTTTCTATAACTTCTTGTTGGCATGAAGAATATGCTATTTTGTCTTTTCCTGACTCAGTCAGGGCAAATCTCACTTCTTTCTCAAGCACTTTTATCTAGAAAATTATTTTCCTGAGGAAAAATTACAGCAAAGAATTTGATTTCAACGATAGTGGCACAAACCCTTGTAGTTCCATAGTTCCTAGCAAAACTTTTTTTTTGTAATTGCAATGGGCAAACTTAGTGAAGAAAGCAGCAGCTAAGATATGTTCTTGTCTTAGACACTCAGGCTGCCATAAATCTGGAGAGAGTTAACCAAGGTATTTGCTTATATAAATCCCAGGAAAATTTTTTGTTCCATTCACATATAGAGAGATGTAGCATCTGTCTTGTAATTGTCTTCACAGTATCCATAAGTCTGTAGCGTTGTCTCAGCTGGCTAATTATTTGCTTCACAAAGGTAAGTTATGATGGTGACAACCCAGGTAGCATTCCTATCCACAAAGTCCTGAAATTCAATTGATGGTGGTCAAAGCAATGTGCCTGGGAATCTGTATGTTGTGGTAAGTGGCCCATAACTTCATTTTAGTGTCTTAAGTCTGAGATGGAAGGAGAAACTCTAGGAACCACCTTAAACTATTTATCAGAATCACAAATTCCTTCTGCAAAACTCATATGGAGTCTTAATTCACTCTCATGGAAAAGAATGTGCCTTTGATAAAGTACTGATGCTTTCTGTCTTTCCTTTTAAGCTCAGAAATTCCAGATATCAAGATAATGCAATTGTCACCTTCAGCCAATGCAGTTTGTCTGCAAATGGAATTTTTTTTGTGGTCATAGTAACTCATGCTTATTATTTTGGGATAGCTTTAGCCTCTCTGGCAGTTTCTTTGCTAAACTATCTCTCCATAGAAAATTTAAGATACATATCTCAAATCTTGAATAATTGTGTGACATGGTTTGCCACAGAGATAGAAGAGAGTTTATTTTAATATTAACATGTCCATGACTGTGGCCCAGCATGATCTTGGCTGTTTAGTGGCAGATTGATCCAGCACATTTGTATTTGTCATTGTTCTTTAGAGTTGTAGGTGGTTATGCAGTCGGAAGCCCTTAGTCAAAGATACAGCAGACAGTTTGGGATAATCCAGATACAATTTTTGGTTACTATGAATTTCAAGACAAGGCCTTAGAAGTAATTGTAAAACTTTCTGATTCTGACAAAAATAGTTTTGTCAACTTGTGTTTGGGTCTGTGATTCTAGTCTGTCTGCGATTTCTCTTGAATAATAAGTTACATTCATTTTTCTAGCATTGTGTAGAAAAACATATTTCCTATGCACCAGTGCTACAGCCCTCCTAAATTTACTTGGTAGTGTCCAAAGCCATAGATTTTTACTTAGGAGACTTTCACTGGACATCAATTTTCATTTATAAATGGTTTTATATTAAAACAGAATTATTATGGAATAGAACCACAATTTAAAAATATTTTAAATGTGAAACATGAGATTTCAAAGAAATTCTGAGCCTGCCGTGCATCACTTCTGGCCATGCTCCAGGCCTGAGATCCATGTGGCCCTCTCTGCCACTGGAGATACTCAGTGGGAAAGGCTGAGAAGCACTGCTTTATACTAGAGTGGTAGGGAGAAGAAATCTTAATGTGTTCACGGACTTAGAAGTGAATGGCCACTTCACAGTTTCGAAAATTATCGTTAGATTGGGCTGGGTGCAGTGCTTCACACTCATAGTCCCAGCGTTTAGGGAGGCCAAGGCAAGTGGATTGTTTGAGCCCAGAAGTTGGAGACCAGCCTGGACAAGGTGATGAAACTACGTCTCCACAAAAACACAAAAATTAACCAGCTGTGGTAGCATGTGCCTGTAGGCTGAAGTGGGAGGCTCCCTTGAGCCAGGGAGGTTGAGGCTGAAGTGAGCCATGATCTTGCCATTGCACTCCAACCCAGAAGACAGAGCAAGACCCTGTCTCAAAAAAAGAAGAAAGGAAGGAAGGAGGAAGAAAATAAGATAATTACAATTAGACTGGCTAGTCCAACATCATGGAATGCTTTTTTCTTGCAGGCAACAGTGAGTGTCTACAATGGTTGCCTTTTAGGGAAGAAAAATGTGGTAGAAATTAAATGGTACCAGAAGGACTTGAAGTGCTTCGTTTGCTTTTGGATGAGGTACATACTGGTTTATCCTTTCCCTTCCCATCTTCAATGAAGCAAATATCAATTGTTCTGGGACAGTGACTAATAATGTAACTAGTGCCATTTTTATTCTATAGTTTTGTTTTTACAGTTATGTGTCAAAACAATGTAGGACTTCCTAAAATATTTCCACAAGTTTATTTCCAGTTGATGCCACAACATATTTACCCAGTTGTCTTCGTAGAGACCTTGAATTTACCAGAGCCCTAAACCTTCTTGTCTTCTATGTTAAGGAGCTAGAAATTCTTTTTATGCAGGGCACCAGATGATAAATATTTGAGGCTTTGCAAGCCATGAGGTTTCAGCGACAACTACTTAATTCTGTATTGTAGCAGGAAAACAGCTATGACAATACACAAACTAGTGGATATGGTTGTGTTCCAATAAAATTTCAACAAAAATGTGAAGGGCAGGTGGGTAGAGGGCAGATTTGAAATGAGGGCTGTAGTTTGTTGATCCCCACTCCATGCTCTTGCTCAGTGGATTTCACCACATCCATTCATTCCCCATATTCAACATTCTCCCTCTCCATTCCTATCTAAACAGTCATTAAGTCTGAGTCACTTTACTTCCTATATTAGTTTCCTAGGGCTGTTGTAATAAATTACAATGAACTTGGTAACTTTTCACAACACAAATGTATTTCTTCACTGGAGGCTAGAAGTTTAAAATCAAGGCATCAGCAGGGCCATGCTCTCTGTGAAGGCCCTAGGGGAGGGGATGCCCTTGTTTCCTCCTAGCTTCAAGTGGTTACTGGCAATCCTTGGCTTTCCTTGGCTTGCAGTCGCAGCATTTCAATCCCTGCCTCTGTTGACCCATGACTTTCTTCCCTGGGTCTTTGTCTCTATGTCCAAATTTCCCTCTTATAAGAACAACAGTCATACTGGATTTAGGGCCCAATCCAGTATGGCCTCATCTTAACTTTATTACATCTGTAAAGACCCTATTTCTAAGTAGCATCACATTCATGAGTTCTGGGTGGACATGAAGTGGGCAGGGGAATACTTCCTATTTTTCCTATCTGTCCTCTATGTTTCATATCAGCTACCACTGCCTTAATTCAGCTCTTTATCATCCCTCATGTCTCATCTGACTATTTCAGCTGCCTCCTAACAGGTCTGGCCCTCCTCCAATATCTGAGTGACCATTCTGAAATGCAAATTTCACCATCTCTCTCTCTGCATTAAAAAAATCCTTCTTGTCCTTTGTCACCTCAGCAGCGGTTCTCAATATTTCTGCCCAAGCACATAAAGGCTGAGTACACTGTGGAACAATGACTTATTGGGGTGCCCAGATGATGTGTACACTGGCTACAACTCCACTCCTTTCTCTCCACTCAGTTAACTGAATATGTAATCAAGTAAGTCATTTACATGATTACCTTTGATATATTACTTTCATCTCACCATTGATTGGGTCAAACAGTACTTTTCAACTTTATGGCAGAAAATCACTGGTGTTTTGGCTACAGATGCCCCCATGGTGGGATCTTACCAGTTCCTCATTTTGTCCTTTGTCCTCCAGCAACCCACCCACTGTGCTGCTTCCCTTGATTGCTTTACTCTTACAATTCTTGCCTCTCTTTGTGGAATAAGACATGGAGTCTGCCTACCAGGAACTTCAAACTGACAAGGTCTCCCCTTCTCCTTGGGGATTTGAAGGAGTTCAGTTGGCATCTTTGGGCAAGTCTGACAGGTACAAGCATACTTTTAGGAATAATGGGACATGGTACTTGAAATCAGGTGTATCCCAGAAAACCCAGGACACAGGGCTGTCCCAAGGGATACAACTAGATACTAAACACTTTTTTAAAAATAGTATTTTTTAAATTTTATGCAATGGAGCAGATGCCATCATGAAGGAAAGAAGTCTATCTTCTGGTTGTAGTTGTCATTATGTCAGGACACTCTCCCTCAAAGGCATATATTATTGCTTGCTCCTCACTACCTTTTAGGGAAGGCCCTTCTGGTCTTGCTCTTATCAACCTGTTGACCACTTCAGGACCTGGACCTGGCCCTTAGTAGTTCCTCAGAAAATAGTTGTTGAATGAGTCAATAAATGAATGACTAAATGGAATTCATACAATTTAAAGAAAATGCTTCTAAATAAGCTACAGCTTAATCACACAAATAAGTCCCTGTAGACAGATGAGAAAAGTAAAACACAGAGGAAAGTAACACAAGTGAACCATAGGTATTCTGACTTCAAATCCTACTCCACTTAAGAATATTGCATCTTCTTCTACTTTATCATTTTGAATTTTCTATCTGAGCTCTCCTGCTGTAGTCAACTTTATAGTTTCAGAAGCCACTGGTCTAATTACGAGTTTATGTGAGGTCATATTACTAACATCTAATGGTCCTACAAGCTACATTCTACACTTTTAACCATCAAATACATGGAAATTAACCTTCTATATTCATTTTATTATTTTGGTTGTAATACTGTGAAAAAGTAAATCATCTCTCCATCTGGCCTTTATAATGGATAAACATCAGAGCTAAGGTGTATGCTGTTCAAAGATCTGAAATTATGGTACACAAAAGTGCATTTTTCTTTTTCAGTTTCCACTTTAGCACTTGCCTGATAGTGTTTTCTTATTTGGTGTCATCATTATTATTATTTTTTTGAGACAGGGTCTCACTCTCATTCAGGCTGAAATGCAATAGCTCGATCACAGTTCACTGCAGCCTCGACCTCCTAGGCTCAGGTGATCCTCTCACCTCAGCCTCCAGAGTAGCTGGGACTACAAAAGTGTGCCACCACACCCGACTAATTGTTTTACATTTTGTAGTGACTGGGTTTTGCCATGTTGCCCAGGCTGGTCTCGAACTCCTGGGCACAAGAGGTCCCCCTTCCTTAGCATCCCAAAATGCTGGGATTACAGGTGTGAGCCACCGTGCCCTGCCATTTCCTAGGTAAAAATATTTGTGCACATCCTTGTAGGTGTGATTAATGTTCTCTGCTAACAATGCCACTAAGAAATGCAGAACTTGCTGGAAGGAAGACGATAATGTTGATGCAAAGATAAATGTCTAAAGACTTGTCAAAAAAAAAATTTTGTGGACTCAACTACATTATAATACAAGCAGTCAAAAGTAATTGAATCCAAAATGATGACACTTATCTTTACTACTTAATGCTAAGAGAACACAGTCAGTGGATAAATATAAAAGTAAACATTTAATTCTAATGTTAGAGGAAAGTGAAAGGAACGGGTTTAGTAAAGCTTGCTTTATTTTTTGTTTTGAGAGGGGAACAGCACACACAAATCGGCGTTATTATTCTCATGCCTTGATAAAGCAATCAAACTGCTTTGTGCTGGTAGACATAAGCTGAATGTCAGTTTGCCAAGAACATATAGAACACTATAGGGAATACTGTGGAAAGCCTTGTTCTTGTGGGTGGATTAAAAAAGGAATGTCAGAGACCAAACTCCCTCAACTTTCCTTCTTACTTCCTATTCTCAAAATTTCCCTGCATCTTTATCCAACTTCTCCCCCACTTCCAGATCATACCTCCTATTCCATTCTAATCCTTCTACTTAATCCCTTGTTCCCATCTTGAAACACTGCGGAATCCATTAACTGGCCCCCAACCCACCCCTACTAACATTTGTTAATATCTCTCTCTTCACAAGTCCCTTCCTTTTAGCCTGCCAGCATGCTATTTATTTCCCATCCAAACCCAAGTCTCTCTTGATCCTGTCATTCTCTTTAGCTTTCCCATATTTCCCATTTCTCCTTCAGGCAATTGCCAAACTTCTGGAAAGATGATTGCCCACATTCACAGACCACAGCTGCTGAGCACCTACTCAGACCCCTGATGTGATCTTCCCAACTCCTTGGAGTATCTCTCTCCAACACTCATATTGGTTTGCATGACTCTTATTTCTCTCTCCTCGTTCTCTTACTGTGCCTTTTCTCTGTCTTCTTCCACCTGCCATTTCCTATATAAATATAGTATGCAGGAATTTGTCTTGGCCCCTCCACTTCTGTCTCTAGGATTGTTTCTCTCCTCTTCCTCCTCCTCCTCTTCCTCCTCTTCTGTTTATTGGTAATATCATCCCGTCCCAACCAATAATCTATGCAGGTAAATACCAAATCTTTTGTTTTAGCTTTAAGTGCATTTCTAGCCTCTGACCATGTATTTCCATCAGCTTCTGGATATCTTTATTTTAATTTTTCTAATGTGGTTGTAAACTCATTCATTAATTTGTTTATTCACTTACTCAATATATATTTATTAAATGTCCACTGTGTTAGCAAAAATGAAGGTTAAGCTGGTGTCCAAATGCAAAGGTTTCAATAAGGTAGGAGTTTATTTTTCTCTTACTTTACAAGATGGTAGAGCATCTGTTCTTCACAAAGTCATATAGGGAACCAAGGGCCCTTTCCCAATTTGTGGCTCTGATGTCAGAAAGTGTGTCTACACCTGTATGCCCACAGTTGGATAGCATGTGAAAAAGAAATAAAATGGAAAGGTTTATGATCAGTCTTTTAAGACCAAGCCCCAGAGTGGTCATCCCTCTAGCTCACATCATCACCCTGACTTAGGTAGCCATGCCTAACTTGCAAGAAAGGCTGAGACATGGAGTCTTTAGCTACGTGGCCCTGTACTCTGCTATATTCTGTTCTCATGGAAGAAGGGGAGAATATATTTTGGGTGAGAACCAGTGGTCTGTTGCTCCTACCAGGACTACATATACTGCCAAGCATTGACATTCACTAACAGTGGAATAATCCTAATTATATTTCTGTCCAAATCTGTTATTTTTTTCTTTTTTGCTCAGTATTCTATGCTTCTGTAGATGGCATTATCATCCTTCCAGCCACAGTGTTTTAAAACAGCCAAAATACCTTTAATTTTTAATTAATCTTTCATATTTCCTCCCTCCTGCAAAAGCCACAATTTTCCTAAGTATAACGTAGTCTTCCTGTTATTTCTAACTTGGCCGCATCTTTTTCCACTTTTCCAAACACTCTTGTAGCGTTAGTGTCCATTACCACTTGTTTGAAAGAAAGACAATGCCTACTCACTGGTGTCCTGTGTCCAGTCTTGCTCTGCCCATCACACATCCCTCAGCAGTCTCACTGAGACATGTCAGCCCCTGTGCATAAAGGAAGGAAGTGTGGACTCCTTAGCATGGCATTCAAAGTTTATAAGGATTGTGTACCCTTGTCTAGGTTTGGTGGGATTGGGTAAAATTACCTTCTCCATCCAGTTCCCTACTGCCTGCTCTGTCTGACATAGTCTACATTGAGCCATGACATGCTTCACATTTTCTTCCTCTGCACATTTATTTATATCTTCTCTTCTAGATCCACAAGTCCAACTTCTATCACTATTTCAAAGCCTGGTTTAAATTCTACCTTTTCCTAAAAACTTTCTTTATCTCTTTTATAATAGAAAAAAGTTCTTTCTCCCTCCTTTGATCTTACATAAAATTGTATCTATACCTCTTTTGTGATACCTAACCCTTTATTTCTTGTATTATAGCTGATAAGGACATCCTAATCTTCCCTAGCAACCTCCTTCATTTTGGGACCAAGACTAATTCTTCTGTATATTTCACTTAGGTCCAGTATAATGCATGGCACATAGTAGGTATTCAACAGATATCAATTTAACAAATGAATGTTTGAAGAATAAGTTAAAGGAAATCTAGAATATGAAAAATACAAAACAACGAGTCTATTAGAAAAGCACATCATTTCCACTGACAGATTGAGAAACTATTACTTGTGGAGCGAATTTTCACACAGCTGAAAAATTGGTAAGGCCTGGTCATTCATTTAGGGAGACACATTTGGAATAATAGTAATCAGTGTTTTGGTCTGGTAAGGTTAAGTGATAGTGATACAGCTTTAAAAGAGTTGTCATGAAAATGCAAGTATTTTCTTCAACAAGACACATTTTCCTTAGGATTATCTAAAACACTTCTGAGGTCCTAAGTTTTTGAAATATTGTGGGATTTTTGTCCTACATTTTCCAGTGAATCCTACGAATATTGAAATAATTTTCATTCTAATTATTCTGTGGTATTTTCAGTCATAGTCAAGATTCTGAAAACTTCTACTAGAAAGACCCTTTTCATAGGATTTTCCAGTTGAATTTTATTGCCTGGAGATATTGCAAATCTTAAGATAATATCCCCCAAACGTCTAACATTTTCCAAGCAAAAACTCCAATTCTTTTTGCATTTGCGTATCTGAAGCATTGGTAAAATGAAACGAGTGTTTCACTTCTAGTGATTCTGCATTTGCCCTCTGGAATTAGGGCAACATTTTAAAGTGGCGGGATCTCATAAATGTTTCATGGAAAATAAGAAAAACATGCTATAAAAATCACCAAACCGTGAGATAATAAGGAAGAGGAAGGAGTGGGTGATCAATGAGGCCCTCTGGGACGATTGTGGAATAAGTTCTTCTAAATCCTGGGCAAGATTTTCACAACTCATAAGCAACTTCTGGCTATAGGTCACACAGTTTTAGAAATTGCTTTAACCCTTTCAGGAACCATACCACCATTACATTTTGTCATTTCTACATCATCTGCATTTTATTTTGGAGTCCCATCAACTTCGATTAGAAGCAGGTCCTTATTAAAGGTGAAATCTTGGCAAGTTACTTTACCCTCTGTTAGCTTCAGCATTATTATTATTTAAATGCTCATAACTAGGGATTCAACTCTATTAGTGATGCTGGGCACAGGGTCTTTTATTATTTTTTGAGTGTTTGAAATACTTTATTATAAGTTTAATATGCACCTATAACATATGAAAGGTTTGTAAGAAAATAAGGAGATGATGAATGCAAACCACCCAGTTCAGCATGATGTAATAACTGATAATTATTGCTAATAATGATGCAGATAACAATTATTTTATACATATGTAGTCTCATCTATACATATATTAGGTAGGTGCAAAAGTAATTGCAGTTTTTGCCATTACTTTTAATATATATACAAGGTCTCATTCTGTTGCCCAGGCTAATGTTACAGTGGCATGACTGTGGCTCACTGCAACCTCAAATTCCTGGGCTCAAGAGATCCTCCTGCCTTCGACTCCTGAATAGCTGGGACTGCAGGTTCATGCCCCATGCCCAGCTAAGCCTTCCTAAATGTTTTTAAGAGTTAGGGGTCTCACTATATTCCCTAAGCTGGTCTCAAACTCCTGACCCCTAGAAATCCTCCTGCCTTAGCCTCAAAAATTACTAGAATCACAGGTGTGAGCCACCATGCCTGGTTCAATGTTTTCTGCTTTTTTTTTTTTTTTTTTTTTTTTTTTTTTTTGAGATGGAGTGTTGCTCTGTCGCCAGGCTGGAGTGCATTGGCACGATCTTGGCTCACTGCAACCTTTGCCACCAGGTTCAAGTGATTCTCCTGCCTAGCCTCCCGAGTAGCTGGGACTACGGGTGTGTGCCACCACACCTAGCTAATTTTTGTATTTTTAGTATAGACAGGGTTTCACCGTATTGTCCAGGATGGTCTCAATCTCTTGACCGCATGATCTGCCTGCCTCAGCCTCCCAAAATGTTGGGATTACAGGCGTGAGCCACTGTGCCCAGCCACCTGGCTCAATTATTGTATTACTTTAGCCATGGTTACCATGGTTATACACAAAGGAATGTTTTGGGAACTGGAGTAGAGGGAAGGAGGACAGATATAAACACTCCTAATCTCATTCCTCCATGATTTAAGTACTCTATGCTAGGGCAGTAAATGGAATTTACAGACATGAAACTGTTAAGAATACAAGGCTGGCCAGGCGTGGTGGCTCATGCCTGTAATCCCAGCACTTTGGGAGGCCGAGGCAGGTGGATGACAAGGTCAGGAGTTCTAGACCAGCCTCTCCAAGATGGTGAAATCCCATCTCTACTAAAAATAAAAAATTAGCCAGGTGTGGTGGCACGTGCCTGTAGTCCCAGCTACTCGGGGGGCTGAGGCAGGAGAATCCCTTGAACCCGGGAGGTGGAGGTTGCAGTGAGCCGAGATCGTGCCACTGCACTCTAGCTTGGGCGACAGAGCGAGACTCCATCTTAAAAAAAAAAAAATGCAAGGCAGTATATGATCAAAGCCAAAATGAATTATACAAACTATGTATTCCAAAAGAGTCCAGAGATGTGTTCAAATAATTTGTGTGTGTGTGTGTGTGCACACGCGCGTGTGTGTGTGTGTATGTAACACACTCTAAATAAAATCATACAGGACTTTAAGAAAGCAGAGACATTTCAGCCTAGAATGATGGAGTGACACCAGAGTTTGTTATTCAGATGAATTCTTGCAGGGCCCATTTTCAGAAACCCGGGGACCTGTTTCTGACAAGTCTCTCCCCTCCTGCCTAAAAATGCCACCCGTGTTCCATTATTCTGACATATATGGTAAAGCCTGAAATAAGCAGAAACTGCTGAATTGATGCGTTAACAAAACACACATGAACCCCAGGAAATTAACAGGATGATGGTCCCAGGTTAGCATGAGGCACAATAGCGTTCTGCTCCATGTGGTTTTCTGGCATGCTTATTAGATTCCCGGGCAGGGAAATGCCTCTACCTGGAGATTTAGATATTAGAATTGATACTCCCAAGCTAGAGCATTCTATTTGAAATAAAAGCAGTCTTTGTGTGGAGAGAATAAAACTACAAGCTTTGTACACTTGTAAACCACCACTGGCTCACAAATTATTCCTATTTTACTCTCAGATTGAGAAAAAAGACATTTGAATCTGATATATTTTAGTCTGTTAAAAAAAAAAAAAAAAAGAACAGGGTTCTGTCAGCCTAATCTCATTACACATGTAGCCATTACAGTCAAAATGAGTTTCCTCTGAATAAGTTTGGTTGTGTTTCAAAACCAATTCTCAGAGGAAAAGAGTCATTACACTCAAGTAGTATGTTACTAAATGGAGCTTCTATTATGCTGGGGTATTCACATTCATGTTTGCTGAAGCCATAGGGTGACAAGATGAATAATACAGGTTTTGTTCAATACAAAATTGAACTGAATGAAAGAGAAAGAGACACGACATTTAAAAAGCATAATGTTAATACTTTGTTAAAGGTTTTATTTAATAAGGAGAAACCAATAGCCATGGAAACATATGTTCACAGTACTTCCCTCTTGCTTCTATCTCATGTCCTACGAGTTCCTTTATTGTATGCATTATAGTCAGAATCACCTACCAGTTGACCACCTACCTCACTTTCATCCCATTCTTTGCTCCTGCATGTAAAACTGGGTCCTGTCAGAATAAAAGCTTCTCCACGGGAGGGACTCAGCCTGGTTTTTACTTTGTCTCTAGGGATAAGTGTCTTGGACACACAGAAGGTCTTCAATAAACATTCATCAGATACTATTTTCTGAAGGCTGTTTGTGTCCCCTTGAGAACTAAATAGCATAAAAGATGAAGCCCTCTGTGTGTGTTAATAGATGGGGACAGTAATAGCTAGATGTGTAATAAGAGGAGGCTGATAGAACTCTGAATTCTAAAGCAAATGTCCAGAAAGAACCCTCATAGCAAGGCAATGTGGCAGAAAAGTCGACTGGCTTAAAGTGAAAACGGACCTTGATTTACTAGGCATTCATTCTTTATGTACCAGTTTTCCTCAAAAGTTCATTAATGTGAGTTTTCTTTGTTGTTTTTAGAATCAATATGATCTTGAGGATTTAAACATAGTTGATATGTTTCAATCAATTGCTGTTACTCTTCTTGATGATCAGTTGTCTCTTCTTGGCTATGGAAAGCCTTTTTACATTTTTAAGTTATTTATTTATTTATTTTGGAGACAGAGTCTTACTCTGTCACCCAGGCTATAGTGCAGTGGCACAATCATGGCTAACTGCAACCTCAACCTCCTGGGCTCAAGTGATCCTCCCACCTCAGCTTCCCAAGTAGCTGGGATTACAAGTGCACCACCATCCTCAGCTAATTTTTTGTGTTTCTTATAGAAATGGGGTTTTGCCATGTTGCCCAGCTCGTCTCAAACTCCTGGGCTCAAGCAATCCACCTTCATTGACTTCCCCAAATGCTGAGATTATGGGTGTGAGCCACCATGCCCGGCCAGGATAGCCTTTTTAAATTGGTACTTTGGTCGTTTTGACAAGACACTAGGCAGCATTTTTACTTTTTAGTTATGACGAGATGTAGTAGTCTCATTTTGTTCACTGTGTGCCCTAGAAGGAGAATCAGCTTATTTCTCTAAAGAGCATTAGTTCTTTTCAGAAAAAAAGAAAAGATATTTGGAGGCCACAATTTATGCACTAGGGACACTCATTGTTCCTGTGTTGGCCATTGTTCCTAGAATTTTTCAGTGAACAGACTAGGAAGTGTGTGTGTGTGTGTGTGTGTGTGTGTGTGTGTGTGTAAATCATTAGGTAACATTGATACTTCCAATTCAAATTCATGGATTTAGGGATTTTACTTAACCTCATCAGAGTTGCATCTGTATCTGCTTTATCACGCTACAAAAATCGTGGTTCTCAATGATGCCAATAAAAAATATTCATTTTTCTCTTTGTTTTATAATATACTCAAAACAGTCTCAGAATAATGGTATCAAAAATATAATTACTGTAAAGATTAATATTTAAATTTCTTCTTTTAGATATGCCATAGACATGATATAAGTTAAGTAATTGTGTAACAAATTCACTTGCAAAACTGCCTCTGTGTGGTTATGATATCAACTCGTTACACAGTTTGGTTCACTTGTTTTATATCATTTTTAATTTTTAGAGATTTTAAAAATGTATCAATTTAATTTGTTTTGTAATTATGCAAAATATATACATGGTTATAAAGTCAAATCTACAATTATATTCTTTTTCTCAATAAATGATAGCATGGTAAACACACATTTTGCTACCTTTTTTTAACTTAACATAGTCCATGTTCATCACCCAGTAACAGTTTATAGAGATACTTCTTACTCTTTTTAACAACTTCATAGAACTTCAATGTATATATGTAGCATAGGTTGCTCAAGCAATCTCTCAGTGATGGATACTTGGATAGTGTCTAGTTTTTTTCTCCCTATTAGAAAGAGTGCTGTAATCAGTAGCCTTGTGTATATTTATTTTTGTATGTTTGCCCACATATCTTTAAGATGAGTGTTTGAAAATATTACTAGATATTTATGAAATTTTCTTAGATACTGCTGAGTTTTCCTTTATGGGGGTTCCAACATTTTGTCTTCCTATCAACATTATATGAGAATGGCTATTCCCCACACCCTTGTCAATGGAGTATGTTGTCAAAACCTTTAAGTATTTTCCAATATGTTAAATGAGAAATATTGTATCTAATTGTAATTTTAATTCCCCTTTCATTGTGTGCAGGTTGGAGCATCTTTTCATGTGGTTAAGGCACAGTTGCATTTCTTTTCTTTTCTGTGAACATGTTTCTCAAGTCAATTTTTCTATAGGATGATGATTTTCTTATTCTCTTCCTGGATTAAATATGAAATGAAAGGAGGGGAAGTGTTGCCTACCTCAGTTACTGAAGGGAAAAGCCTGAGATATTTCCACCCATGATTCTTAATCTGTAGTGCTGAGAAGATAAACTCAGCCAGAATTTGGTCAGGAACATGGGCAAAACTCTAGGTATTCTAAATTAAAAGAACTAATACAAAGAACCGAAGGCTTATATTATTCAGAAAACTTGAAGAGTGAAGGTCAGGAGAGTCATTTCCAGTGGTCTAAGCCTGAAACCAATCTTCCCAAAAGCTCACCTGGCAGGGACTAAGTTCAGGAACCTCTGGGAAGCTTCTGCTGTCAATCAGCCAGTCTCAGCTTGTTGCCCCAACACAGGGATTCTCACAAAGCCTGCCTGGAAGTCACTCTGAACCTTAAGGCTGCCCCTGTGCTGCCTGAAAGGTTCCAGAGAATCATCATTTCTTCTGTTCTTCCACCATCCAGTCTTCTGTAAGTGCTTATCAGTGGCACAATCTAAACTAGAAACTATGGGGAGCAGGGAATTCTGCGAGATGTAATTTTCAGGTCTCTTCAATGAGATAGCAGTGGAGGCAGATTCTAAATAGCTCTTACTTGGCCTTTGGAGAGCACACTTCCCTCCTTTCATTTGAATTATTTTTGTTTTCTTTCTGTACTTTTTGAATAAGAAAAAAAGAATTGAGAATCCAGTTAATAATAATAAAAACAATAGTTAGCCTTTATAGAGCACCAGCACAGTGTTGAAATCTTTACATGTGGGGACTGAGGAAGGAGGAGGAGGGCAGGCTCTCATTTTCACAGTGTTTTCTATCTGAGTTCCAGCAATTAGAAGACTAGGAAAAAAATACTTTAATAGACCTATATTCATTAATGGGCTGATATGTAATTAAACTATGCTAAAAACAAAAGCCTTCCTCATTTTTCCTAGCCTCTTTTCTTGACCGTAACTTGAATATTTTTGTTGGTTGATCTCCTGCAAATTTTAGCAGTAAAATACCCATGACACTTCTGAAAAAGAACAAGAGTGACCATTTTATAGGTTCCTAAAAGGTACCAGGCTGACACAAATGTACAGAGAAAATATCTGGAGTAAAAAAATGTACAAGATTGGACTGGAAAGGTCTTTTTGCATCAGAAACTAAGGAAATAATAGAAACTTTTGGGGTGGCATCAAAAGGACTCAGGAGATAATTTAACAATGGCGTCATTGGCCAAAGATGGAATAATTTGAACATTAATAATAACAACATCAATGGATTGAAATATGCTTAAATCCATAAGTTCACAGTGATACAAGGGGGAAAAGCTGTAATAGGTATCTTTGGAGGATGCTAGGGAACAAACTTGTTCGTCTGTAAATTAACAAATAAAAGAAAAAAATGAGCATTTAATGTGCCTTTTCTATATTAACTGTATCTCAGGGTCATCAAATAGTTCATGAGGAGAAATTTGTTTTTACAAAAATTTTGCACCAAATAAATGAAGACGGAATGATAGAATATCACCACTTGTCAAATGCTAGTTGATTAATGGATCTTAACAATGATCATCGATAGTTGCAACATCACAAAAAGAGAGACAATTCAAAATTGTGTCCCTACTGATAGAAGCACATGGCATCACTTGCAACTGTTCTTAAAAACAACAACAACAAAAATCTATTCAAGCTGTGAGTACTTTTCTACACGGGACAGAGGAAAATGTTAAATGACACCGCAGTGATACAATCATCAGAATTCAACAGTGGGAAATTCTAACCACAAGGAACAAAAAAAGAATGGAAACCTATAGTTCCCTTGGTTAGTGGATTTTTGGAAAAATTCATTCACACGTAGCCAATAAACACGTTAATATCTTGGCTGGATTAGGAGACATAAAATGTGGGAGAGCTTAGCTGACTAAACTGCACAAGCTGGGGAACATTTCCTTGTAGTTCCACTGGGCATAAAGTCTCTTAAAATATCCTTCAGAATACAATGGCACATGTAGTGATGTTGGCTTACTATCACTTCATTGCACTGCAAATAAAATTAAGTAATTGGTTTATGATATTTATTATGGCTCCAAAATACCCTCAAACTGAAAATGTCTCACATTTCCCTTACATGTGCTGTTTGGAGTAAGTAGTGGTAGATTTTCATTTCTTATAAAATATATGGGGCACCTTTCCAAAGTTGCTCTCTACCGAAGCTCATTATTTTTAACTAATGGTGAAAAGAATCAGACCCCTAAATCAGAAAGAAGTGGAATAAAAATACAAGTAAAGACAATATAGTTGCTGCTTCATAAAATAAAATATTTTTCATTTTTTAATAATTTAGTTCCCAATGTTTATAGTAAATGCTTCAGTATATGTAAATTGCCATAAGGTGAATGCCAAGGAATGAAGAAGTTTTTGCAATATAAGCTTATTGTACTGCTCCCTAGTTTCTGGTTTTGTTTAGAAGCCAGTAGAACCTCTAGACTTTTGGAAGGATTTGGAATTTACTGATTAGTGAGATGCCATTGAGGTATTTTAAAAATGATCTTAGACTTACACTTTCTTTGAAACATCTTTCTGACACCGAACGTCAACTAAAAATTCAAGATGGAGTTGTTTCAACTAAACACATTTAGAACTAGGAAACAGACTTGTGGGATAAAGATGGGGACATGGCTGTCTTATTTATCTGGTCATAGATATAATCCTTTCATTATTTCCTCTTCTTTGGATAACACTGACAGCAACCTGATACACTCTCTGGGACTGATGCTGATCTGCTGGCCCTACAGGGCACAGAGATGGGCTCTTCAGGGGGCTGAGTGGGAGAAGGGTGTTTCTCACTGCAGTTGCCTGTATAGGAGTTCTGCTATAGCCCTGCTATTTGCCAACTCCTCTCCAGCTCTTGACCCCAGCAGTAAACCCCACAGACTCTTGGTGTTGGAGCAACTCCCTGGCAGCCAGTCTTCTCAAGTGGCGTTCCAGTAAGATAGTTCCAGCATGGGTCTGAGGGCAGGCTGTTCATATTCCTTTCCTTTGACTTTCTTGTCTTCCTTTCTTCCCCCAACCCTGCCCCCATTCTGAAAAGGGAAGACCAGCCACTCTGTTGATCTGAATAACTATTAAAAGTGATGTCTGTACAATGGTAAATGAGATGATGTTCTTTTCTTCTTGAAGGTCCATCGGTGTTTGCAGGTGATTCACTTCAACTTTCTTTCATTTTCCTTTGGAGAGGTAGAAGCACTTCCTCTACTCCATATTTTGTTCAAAGATGGGTGGCAAATGGCCAGCACTCTCCTTTAAAGTCAACAACTAGTGATTCTAACAATTGTCTCTTTTTTCCTCTCCTCAGTTTCTAGTCTTCTGTTTATATAGACTGAGGTCTGAAGGAGCTGTGGTTAAGAAGAGGCTGCAAAGTACCAGACCTGGCAGAAACCTCTGGTTCCAATTAATTGAAACCTCCTTTACAATGTGGGTTCTTTGACACCTCTTTGGTCTTATATATTGGTCTTAGATGCTAATTATGGATCGACAAATAAAACCTCACTCAATATACTATTGTGTTAACTTATTTTATGTTGCATACATTATGATTTCTTTTCTCCTTCAATACTGCCTTTGATGAACATTTTAACCTGATTACGTTGACCTAAAAGCATTGGCAGGGAAAGCAGATAATTTTGTCTGTACAGACATGGCTAATCCTGTTAAGCCTGGGTATAGAGCCAGATTTTTATATAGATGAGCTGGTTTATATGTGGGGGGTGGGTTGGGCAGGGGTCATCTTGTTGAAAAGGAGAGGGTATTGAATTCTCATTTATAGAATCCTTTAATACTTTGTTGAGATAACATCAATTGTCAAAGAAGGGGAGGCTCTGTGGAAATTATGAGGGTAGGGGGAGGGTTGTAAAGCTCCCTAATGCCCTTATGGTTACTACTATAACCCCAGGCAATGAGAGAAAAGTATCTCTGGGCACCTATATTAGTCCTATATTAGAATAAAATATATTACATTCTAATGGGTAATTGAGGAGAATTTAATAAAGGAACTATTTGTAAGATGTGGGAAGCCAACAGGCACAAAGAAGCGCATGATAGCCAGTAACAGCAGGAAGCCATTAGAGGAAGGAGGGGGAAGGTTTACCAGGACCCAGAGAGAGCCATAGCCAAAGCTATAGAAAAGAAAATGAATCACTGCCAACCTATGGCCTAGCAGAGAGAGAACTGACGCCTTTCTCTTCCTTGCCTCTGACCTTCTGCTGGCACATCTTATTGGATGAACCCGACTTGTAGCCAACTGGAAGCCACAGGGAAGAGAAGCCACAGAGGCAGTCCATAAAAGTCAGTCTCCTTGGGGGGATGTCAGCGGGGATGTCTCCACCAGGGTGGAGAAGGGTAGAGAGCGAGTCTGCAGGGACAAGTGGAAAGTAACTGCCACAGACCCACTTCTCGCCTAGAAAAAGTCTGTTTGCTAACAGATTATCCTATCACATGCCTCATGCTAGATTGAGTCTCTGACTTTTACACCACCAGCAATCAGGCCAACTTTTCATGATTTTGTGCTTCTAGGCAGAAATTTTCACAATTTGGCACATCCTCAGCTATTCCTCATATATTCATCAATGTTCTGGAAAAGAAAACAGAGAATAGGTCACTCATCATTTGGTTGAGCTAAATCCTGCACTCAGTTGACCCTTATTTCATTCATTTTATTCAAGTCTGGACCTCTGTTCCTTTTTGCCTTTCTTAGCCCAAGGTAGACATCATCAATTGATCTTTGCTTCCTTTCCTGATGAGCTAAGATACAGCCTCAGAATCTTTCTTAACCTACTGCTTTAGCATCAAAATAAATTAACTGGAGTTGATGTAGAGGATGAAAGCATCTTTTATTCCTGTTCTATGGGTTTCCTTAAATTAAATGTTTCCTTATTTTATTTAACAGATTCCTTCCCATTTACCCTGGAAAACATTGGCTATACCCACTGGGTTTTTTGGTTTTGTTTTTACCATATGGAATAACGGCCAAATTATCATTAATTAGAAGACTTTTTTTTTCTTTTAGTTTTCTAAATATCAGGGTCTTACACCTTCACTTTTACTATAAGTTCCTTTTCCTTTGCTTTGCATAGGCCCAGCATTCCATCCTCTGTTTTCCTTTCTTCACTATGGGACTACACTTTCCCTGTCAGACTCTGATTCGAGTTTTGTTTCGCTCGCTTAGAAGAGGCTGTTTCCACACCAGGATCCATAACAACATTGCCTCATGTTTACAGGATTCTTTGGAATGCACAAAATACTTGCATATATATTTATGAACTTCTTTCTGATTGAAGGCAATGTTTTGTGATATCATTAAAGGATCTTGGATTTTTGGTTTATGGGACTATATTACTCTTCAGAGTCTCTTATTATCTTACTATAGCTTTTAGTCACCTTCTTGAGAAAAATACCTTTCTACCCACAAAATCTTTCTTTTTTCCTCATATATATTTATTCAGTTACATAGGTAATTTTTACTTTAGAGTGTTAGTCAAAGGAAGTAAGCCTTTAGAAAAATAAATGTGTAAAACAAACCTCCGATTTAGAAATCGAACTACAAATACTTTCTTCTTTCAAGATGATATTCAACGACTGAACTTATGTAAACCAAAGTTCATGTATGCATTTTCTAGCAATTTACTCATGATTTCAGAAACTTACAGTCACTTTTAATATGCATTTTTTTGAGAAGTGTTCTTTTTGAGGATATTAATGTTCTAATCCCTTCTTTTTTCTTAAAGAGGAAATAACTTGACACATTTCAGCTGGTCCTTAGAGAATGAAATTTACTACAGATGAAATTTACTACATTTCCTGTGGTATATTTTATAGGGGTCTTTAAAAAAAAATGTCTTTTTTACCTTTTGAAAGTCTGCAGCACCAATGTCTTTCCTCCTGGACATAATTTCTCCAGGTGTTCAGGCTGAGCTTGTAAAGCCTTCTACCATGATGAGCCTCTCTTTAAACTGGAAGCCTTCCTGAACTTTTTAAAATAATGAGACCTCACCAGGCAAATTTATGATAAAGTTCCTTTTCCTCTCAGGCAAACCCACTGAACCTCCCATCAATTCATAATTGGTCATTGGCCTGTAAGACAATGGTAATAAACAACAGAAAGTGTTTCCTAGGTGTTCTGATCTTTTTATGAGAAAGAGGAAATGACCAAGTGATTTCACCTTAGTCTATGAAGTCAAGGGATATCTTGCAATGACATTATTAATCTTGAGTCTAGATTCTGGCTTCTCTCTGCTGCCCCTCCGCTTTTTTTCTCCAGACCTTTGCTTCCTCTACCCCATGCCTATGAAGCCAATCCCTGTGGTATCTTAACTTGGAAATAGAGAAAAATTAGAGTTAAAATTAGAGGGTTTTTTTGTTTGTTTTTTGTTTTTTGTTTGCATCTATTAGTGTTTCTTCTGTTTTCTGAGGGGTTTCCAGAGCATGGTTAGTGCAGAGTCTGCAGCTTTAACATTCTTACAGCGTCTTGTCTCTTCTATAATTCAGGGCTACTAACGCCCCAGGGAGTGACTTTAAAACAGGAAGTTGCTCAAGCAAATTATTATCTTTAGGAGGACAGATCTATGGCCAAACTGTTGCAAAGGCCAATTGCCTGTTCTTTAGGGAGGCCAGCAGACAGAGGCACACTTCAGGAGCAGAGGAACTAAACATGCAAGGCTTCTGCTTTCTCTCATCTCTCTCTTACGCCTTAGAGAAGCCACCGGCTGAACTAAAAATAAGTCACTTAAACTAAGTTGTTAAAGAGTCGTCGTATTCAATTGGGTTTGCTCATATTTTTCAGTAAAGCCGTAAACGGTTATAAACACACTCTTCATTTTCCCTGTATGTACCTACCTTGCTCATGGTTCAGTGGCGAGCTTCACGAAGTCTTTTCATTCAAGTTTGACTTCTTTTTCCGCTTCATTTGCTGCCGAGAGCTCCAACTCATATGTGCTCATGCAGTTGGCTCCTGCTTTTCAGGGCTGTCTGGGAGGCAGCCAGAGAGCTCAGGTGAGGACTTAAAACATTTTGATTAAGTGTAGCCAATACCTCTGCTGCCCTTGGCCTGCTTTGATTTAAAACATTCCCGAATCTTATTTCTTATAGCCCATGACAGAAATGGGATGTACAGGGAGATCCAGAAGGCCATACGGAAACTCTCTGTACTAAAATTGGGAAGGATATACGTGGATTTAAGATTCAGTGAGATTCAGTGTTGACATTTCTTCCAGAATAAAATGGAAACATTTTATTTCACAGAACCATGAGAAAGTAAACAACAAGAAATGTGATTTGTCATAAATGTCTCTGTTGGCCTTCTGATCTGGGATGAACATGCTATGTGGGTTATGTGCTCCTGGAGTGCAAGGGCATGCTGTAGGTTGCATTTCTGCTGTGGGACCACTATAAGGCATGGCACACAGTGGGTGTGCAAGAAATGCTTGTTGAGTAAATAGCTGCATAACAAAGTGAGTTAGTATTAAACTCCAAATACCTTTAGGCAATGGTTATAGGAAAGGGAAGTAAAAAAAGTAAGAAGTGAAAAAAAAAAAAAAAGAAAAAAGAAAAAACCCTCCATTCAATTCAGTTTCTCCAAGATAAGTGGACAAGTGATCTTCAGTAGAAGATGAACCTGAGATTCTAGATTCTTCCAAGCTCATTCCACTTACAATTTTTGAGGTAAAAAGCTTCTTTTAAAAACAAAGTATAACACTATGAAAACACTAAATGTTTGATGTGGAAACCTTTTCAACATCAGTAAAAAGAACAAAATCTTTTACTATTTCAAAAACAGGGAAATGGTTTTAGATTTCCCTGAACATTTTAGAATTTAAAAGAATTGCCCATACATGAATAAAATCAGATTTTCATCAAAAGACTTTTAAGCAAAACTTCACACTTTTCTCCATAAAACAAAACAAATATTTTTCAGAGTAATATTCTCTTACACAAAAGATTTTCACAAATCATTAGAGTGTTCCATGTGAAGAAAATAAAATTCAAAATTATTCAGTAAAGTATTTTTCTTTCATTTTTTATTGCTACTATGAATAATAAAGCATTAAAGAGGATGAATGACTATAGATGAAAGTTAGCCTGCCAAACATAAAGAAAAAAATTCTTTTAATGTTTTGGTCACGAACTCTGACAATGATAAATCACTTTTCAACAGCTGCAGACAGCTGTTAAAGTCTGGAGCCTAAAACACTTAATTGGGGAAGTGTGTTAAAAGTTAAAGGGCCAGAGTCCTTCTAGGTTATGCAAAGACTTTCTTTGACGGACTATAATAGTGATTTCCAAGGTTACAGAAGAACACTTTTTCTACATTCATTAAACTAAAAATTTTAGCTTGCCAAATGTAAAGTATGATAGATATATAGATATAGATATCCAGAAATTGACATAGATACAGATTGGAAATAAGAGTCAGTGAACAATAAAAGAAGGCAGGCACTCAAACTCATATTTGGTGATGAGATCAAGATTACTGGTACTCTTTTATTTCAGATGTTTGAACTGGCCACTCCTAGTCACTTGATGTGGGCATTATTACAATTAATAAATTTGCTCAGGTTTAACTATTTAGTGATGATTGCCAACCCTACTCAAATTAGCAAAGCAGGAAATTTAAACATTTTGAATACTTTTTTTGTGTGTTGCTTGGTTTTTATTTTGACAATGTTTGGGCAGTGAGATACCTCAGTTAGTTTAGAGATTTCTTCACTTCAAGTCTGTCTTCATTAGGATATTTCAAACCCATTTGCAGACATAATATTTTTTCAAGACTCACAATTGCTGAAATAGCATCCCTTCAAAGTAGCCTTTGTTGATTGCACGTGGCTTTTAATCCAAAGTGTATTCTGAAGTAAAATACATATATAAATATAAATTACATGTATATAAATATTTATAGAAATATAAATATTACATGTATATAAATATATTTCTATAATATTTTTATATATTTATATATGAGTATATATATTCTGCTAAGCTCTGAAAGAGTTGATCTGATGGTTTTACTTTATTTTTGCCGTGGGTACCAAGTATATAAAGTTAAACATCATATATCTGTTTGAAGAAGGACATTTCCCATTGAGTAACTGTCGGTAGGTCATTTCTCCTCTGTAAAACTCCTGACATTCAGGAAAGGGAGTAGTTCTGTTTCACACTCCGTAGCAAAGGTGATCTCTGGGAATTGTTTGCTGAGTAATTTGCTGTTACACAATACATCATTTTTATTGGTAATAAGGCAGATGTCACCAACAGCGCAGTTTGTCCAAGGCTAGCTCTGAAATTTCCTTTAAGACATTATGCTCCCAATCAGGCAGAAAATTGTCGTCAGCTATGGCAGATTGAAAGATCACATTGCAGTGTCCAAGGACTGTTTATGACTTTACCAGCTATACACAGAGTGGGTGGTGAAGAGTGGCCTCGAGTAAGAGTATTTGTTCCAGTTATGATGCATCTGGAAACATGATTACTGTTTGTAGTGTATAAAATTTTGGGAGAAAAGTACCATAAAAATATGTTGTGTAAAGTTTGTATTTTGTGAAACAGATGGATTCATATCAGGGATAGAAAAATAAAAAAAGACTCACCCACACATCAGTAAAGGTCTTCATATAAAATTTTCTATTTGAAGCAATTCTATGTATTGCTCTAAAAGATTCCAGGATGAATGGCTTTAAATTAAAACTCTTCATTGCTAATTTTAATTATGTTTGCACATTTTGTTCATGAAATCCCATGGGCCATTCTTTTTTTTTTTTTTTTTTTTTTTTTTTGAGACAGGGTCTTACTCTGTCACCCAGGCTGGAGTACAGTGGCGCAATCTTGGCTCACTGCAACCTCCGCCTTCCGGGTTCAAGCAATTCTCCTGCCTCAGCCTCCCCAGTAGCTGGGATTGCAGGTACCTGCCACCACCCCTGGCTAATTTTTGTATTTTTAGTAGAGATGGGGTTTCACCATCTTGGCCAGGCTGGTCTTAAACTCCTGACCTCAGGTGATCCACCTGCCTCAGCCTCCCAAAGTGCTGGGATTACAGGCTTGAGCCACTGCGCTTGTCCATGGCATCATGATTTCTACTGTAGTACTTCAAAAAGGCTCAAGCCCACTTCAAATTTGGGATAATATTGTACCAATATTCTGCACTAAATTTTAAACTTTACTCTTCCATAAATGTGTAAGGAACTTATCCCAATACTCAAATAACTAATTGCAGGGGAGTTGGATTATAAATTTATTGTATTGTAATCAACCTAAATCCCCATCAATGGTAGAATGGATAAAGAAAATGTGGTACATATACACAATGGAATACTATGCAGCCATAAAAAAGATTGAGATCATGTCTTTTCCAGGGACATGGATGGAGTTGGAGGCCATTATCCTTAGCAAACTAATGCAGGAACAGAACACCAAATAGCACATGTTCTCACCTATAAGTGGGAGCTAAATGATGAGAACACATGGACACATAGAGAGGAACAACACACACTGGGGCCTATTGGAGGGTAGAGGGTGGGAGGAAGGAAAGGATCAGAAAAAATAATTACTGGGTACTAGGCTTAATACCTGGGTGGTGAAATAATCTGTACAACAAATTCCCATGACACAAGTTTATTTATATAACAAACCTGCATATGTATTGCTGAACTTAAAAATTAAACTTTAAAAAATAATAAATGCATTTTATGTATTATCACAAGTGTGGTAAGATGGCCCATGTCTACCATTGTGCCAAACCATACATTCTCTTGTTGCCTCATTATTTACAGTGTGTTGATCACTATGCATTTGCAAAGCCCACACTAACTACTGTAAAGACATAGACCCTAATACTGCAATGACTTAATGAAATAAAAGTTTGCTTTCTCTCGCACAGTTCAATGTGGTTGTTCCTGGTCAAGTGTTTCTACCCCAAGTAGTGATTCAGGGACCCAGGCTTCTTCAGTCCTGCAGTTCCACTATCCTCAATATGTGGCTCCTAAAGTAGCCCAGCAGATGAAATACACTAAGGAAAGTAGAGAAGGGAGGTGTTTGGGACACACATCCCATTTGCCCACATGCCATTGGTCAGAACTCAATCACAAAGTCTGACCTATATGCAAAATATGCTGAAAAATGTAGTGCCTGATTGGATACCCGCTTGTCAGCAGCTCCATACTATGAAAGGAAACAGGAAATTTCAGTGGCCTACTAGCCATCTCTGCCAGAGCAGAAAGATTTTGGGTTCTCACCCTCTCTCTCTTTCAACACCCAACACTTGTTTACTTGTTATAGGGATCAGAAAATGAGGCAAGACTTTTGATAAAAATAAATGAAAAGAGCAAATAAGAAAACTTTTATTTTGTGGAACTTGCTTGACATTTTGAATTAAGTAGAGTTCTTTGACTGGTTTAGCTTTTAAGATAGTCAGCTTGTTAATGATTAAGAATTTAAGGATTGAAAATGAATGTAAGAAAATATTTATGCCTATATCCATTTTCCCTCCACCCTCCCCAGTCACCAACCAGGCTGCAAGCTCATAGATTGAGGCACATTATTCTTCTCAGGGTTCAAAATGTCTAGCACATGGTATTTGCCAAATAATTTTTGAATGTCTGCCTAAGTGCACGTATGGAAGAAGGAGGAATTGTGGGACTGAGTACACAAAAAAACTTAGCCTTGTTTCCTGATGGAGACTTTTTCCAATAATTGATCACAAATGAATTAGTTAAAATATTTCTTAATTCGATTTTGTAAAACAAAACAAAACAAAACAAAAGTAGGGTACGGGTACAAATTTAAATTTAAAAATAAATTTTTGACCAACCACCCTGGCTCATGCCCGTAATTCCAGCATTTTGGGAGGTTGAAACTGGAAGATCACTTGGGGTCAAGAGTTTGAGATTAGCCTGGCCAACATAGCAAAACCCCATCTCTACTAAAAGTACAAAAAAGTAGTGGGGCATAGTGGCATGTGCCTATAGTCCCAGCTACTCGGGGGGCTGAGGCATGAGAATCGCTTGAACCTGGGAGGCAGATTGCAGTGAGCTGAGGCTGCACCAGTGCACTCAAGCCTGGGCAACAGAGTGAGACTCTGTCTTGAAAAATAAATAAACCTTTAAAAGATATGTAGGTGCTAGCATTGAAGTTTCCAGGAATAGGAAGCAATGAAAGCAAAAAATTTCATTTTCATCATGCAGATTACTAACGCTTATCGAGTTAAAAAATAAGGTATGGCAAAGATTTTGCAAAGGCATTTTTAAGCGGTGAACATGAAAAGAGCAATAACTGCAACACTTAGGACATATGAAAAAATATTAAAAAAAAAAAAAAACATTTCTACAGCAACAACACAGACAATCCAAGAAACTGAAACGCAAATATGTATGCCAAGATGGGAGAAAGTTGTCAATGATTCCTCAAGGATGAGTCTAAAGATCTAGCTAAGACATGTAAGAGTAAATCTACAGAAAATGGAAAGTCACACTGTGTAGAGGAGAAAAAAGGACAAATAATAGTGTTTTTATGTATTTACATAGAAAAAGGAATAAATATCTTTTAAATAAAAAATTTACCTTAAAAATACAAATTAAAGACAATGCTTTTTAAATAAGAAGGAAAATACTTTGTGTAGGACATCACTCCGTACAATCTAGGTTAAAAATAATTGGCCAATGTCTTTGAAAAGGCAATGGCTAGAGACAGGAAAGAGCCAGCACTGTGCATAGTTTAGAAAAAAAGTGAAAAATCTTACCTTTTATTACTAGGTAAATAGGGAAAAGAATCAAAACAAAATCCATTTGCACTCACAGACATTAAGGGTCTGCAATAACCAAGAACAAATTCTGTCAGGCTGTGCAAATATCTGCCTAAGAAAAAAAGCCAGTGCATGACTAAGAGAAGGATTTCGCAGCTGCTTTACTCAGCATGTCATTAGCAAACTCAGAAAAGTACCTGAGACCACTTACCTTAAGTATTTTCACACCTATAGCTTTGCTTTTTGAGAAAATGAGTGGCAGCAAATCAGTATCAATCTTAGAAACATCACAGTTGATGTTTTGCAGGTTGGTCCTGCAAAACTCATACTATTTTCAAATGATCTTCCATGCTACTTTTATAGAGAAACCACAGACAAGTCTCACTTGATTTCGCAGCTACCCTGCCATCATTCTTTCATAGCACTTATCTTGATTGTAATTTAAATCACTGTTGGATGTGTTGATGTGTTTAATATCTATCTGTCCCACTAGACTCCTGTCTCATTTATTGCTATATTTCAAGTACAAAACATGGTCTCTGGCATATAATAGACTCCCAGTAAGAGTTTAAGTGGAGGAATGATCTGAGGGCTGGAAGAATGTTCTACCCTTCACTTTGTTAATCCCTTCTCATCTCTCAGATGTTGACTTAAGGGTGGATTTCTCAGGGAAGCTTTCCTTGCTCCTCTCAACTAGGCCAAATCTACTTGTAACATGGTCTCTTAGCCCTGTATTCTTTCACTGCTCTTGTCAAAGTTGCAATTTTACATTTATTTATGTAATTATTTGATTATCTCTTTCCTCAATAATCTATAAGCTTTATGAGGGTAATTTATTTTATTCATAGAACCTAGCATAGTAATCAGCCTATAGTTGGCTTTTAATTTATGTAATTCTTCAGCATATAATTGGTTCAAATAAAAGAATAAAGGAACAAAAAAATATGTAAGAATGAATAAAGAGACGAGATATATGTATGAAGTTTGCTGCTGAACATACCCTGACTTGGGATAGTTTATTTATATATGCTTAAAGATAATACAAATTGAAAGTAACCTTTTAAAATTGACATGGTAATGGCAACAAATTATAATAACATAATAAAGGTAAAATATAAGATACACAATACATTGATGAGAAAAATATGCATTTGATACATATTTTCTAGATATAAGTGAAGTGAGTTTGCCAAACAGATTAAAAACAGTTAAAGCCCAATACTGAGATCCAAATATTATGTTAGAAGAGTAAGTTGAGCACTGTGCTGAATGCCCACTCAAAGAGAAAGATGTCCATAACTGGCTAAACAACTGCAAATAGCTAAAGAAAACTTGAAGCCAATTATAGGGAGTATCAATCAGTAGAATGAATGAAGGCTTGAAAATTAAGCCTTAAGAAAGATGTTAAATTGACTAGCATAATTGAACTTCAAGAGCAGGTGAAAGGAGCAGCACCCTCACGTAAAATTTTTTACAGTGAGACTTTAGAGCTATTTTCCAACTCCCCTATTGCCAGAGCAATAAAAATGAACAAAATACTGCAGGTGGGACTTCTGTTAGAAGTATGGATAAGTGTTTGAGGTTGAGCTATTCAGACCTTGAACTAACTTATTAAGGACACTGTGTCTCTCTGAAAAATTCCTAGGGACAGGTCTACCCTTACTGGGATAAAATGATTTAGAAGTCGTGAGAGCAGGTCCAGGACAAAGGCTTTGTGATCTCTCCAGTGCCCTCAACCTCTGCACTGAATAATAATGGGGTTGGGATAATAAAAGAGGGTTTTTTCAGTGGAAATCTCATATTCCTTCATTATAAGTCTGCTCTGCATTCACCCACATGATCTGCCTACTTCATTTGTGAAGCACCTTCTGGAGTTTATAACTAAATGAGAAATCACAGCATATTTATCCAGAATATGAGTGATAATGAAGAATTATCAGTTTATACAGCATCCAATGGGGATCGTTTTAGATTTGGGGTGGGGAATTATAAACTGAGAATTGAAGGAAAAATCAGAAATGGACTAAAATTGCTACCAAGGTCATGAAAAGGAATGTTTTCAAATGTTGAATATCTGTTGATTTAATCTACCGAGCACCAAGTGTCCGAGTATTGAGAAAGCAAGAGCTTCTTTGTCCTGAAATTTTCAGATATCATGAGTGGCCTTTATCATGATGAAATATAGAATTTCTAGATGATAAGCTAGTTCACTTTATTTATTCTTTCAGCATTAATTGAATATTAACTGAGCCCTTATGTGCAAAGTGGTAGCGGTACACTCTGTGAAACAAGAAGTTTCAAACAAGAAATCTTCCCTAGTGAGGTTTGTAAACTAACCTTTCTTTGATCCAATGTATCAGAGACTAGTTTAGCAAACTAGAAGCTATCTATGTTTATTCTATCCTAATGTAACTAAACTCATTTATTTATAGGTTCATTCAATCAACACATATTTATATCTCCTATAATAAATATTTGTTAGTTGAATGAACCTACAAATAAATAAGTTTATTCACATCTATATTTACATCTATATTTACATCTATTTACATCTATAAACAAATGAGTTTATTTACATCTCTTATCTCAAAGAGCTTTTGGTTTAGTAGGAAAGAAAATCAGTACACACCAATATCTAAACCAATGTCTGAAATATCGGGTAACTTAATTTCAGTGCCTGAGGCCAATATTTACTTTAGGTTGGCTCTGAACACTCATTCCCGACCCATTTCTCCTTTGTTTTTCTAATCTATCTTAGAAAGTAGAAAACCAAATAATTGATTTTGCAGCCACCATTGCAGTTAGGGGTGGCAATAAGACTTTTCCAATGAGGCAGTCTTCTGAGAGAGATTCCGTAAAAGATTTTGCTTTCCAGAGTAGAGCAGGAGTAAGGTGCAGTCTTTTGTTGTCCTTCCTTTACCTTCCTTGTCTGAGATGTAACATGATACCTAGAAATGCAGCAGGCATGTTGTGTTGGCATCATTATTTTCAGCCAAATGCACTGCTAACTGGCACAGTGTTAAATCACTCCGGTACACATTAAGCTACTATAGTGGTTCAAGGAGAAAAAGGAGTAACCAGCAAAGCCTTCATGGGGTGTTTTAGTCTGTTTGTGCTGCTATAACAGAATAACTGAGACTGAGTAATTTGTAAGTGATAGAAATATATTTTCTCATATTTGTGCAGGCTGGGAAGTCCAAGGTCAAAGCACTGGCAGGTTCAGTGCCTGGTAAAGAGCCGTTTCTTATTGATAGTACCTTGTTATTGCATCTTCACATGCGGGAAGGTAACAGAGAAAGAGTGAAGCAACTCTCTGAAGCTTTGAATTCATTCATAAGGGCATAGGCCTCATGGCTTAATCACTTCCCAAAAGGTTTTACCTCTTAATACTGTAATATTAGGAATTATATTTCAACATGTGAATTTTGGGTGTTACACAACATTCAAACAATAGCATGCGGGAAGTGGCTATTTATAGGGAAGTCTTTGTTTATAGAACTTGAAGACTCATTTCTTCTATTAGGCTGTAAGCTCTTTGAGAGAAGCAAATAAATCTTTATCTTTGTATGCTTGTGCCAAAAAGTTGCAAAAGAGTTTAGTACATAGGAGGTTCTTATAAATGTTTGTTAGATAAATATAATAGACATCATAATACTCCTCCATGCACACCTTAATGGATCAAGGTTAGATTACCATCTGGGGACATGCCTTTTGCACAGTCCAATTGGGTCAGACTTCTCCAAATTAGAGTAACATAGAACTATTTTAAGGCCACGAGGCAATTGATGAACCACATAAAATATATCAATATCTCAAATCAATATAAATTATATATCATTTTCTTCTAAGTTTTTCCAGTTTTACAGTTGTAGGAATTGGTACACAGTGGCTCAAAATAAACAAATTGATAGGTTACTAGGAATTCAGTCAACTAATTTTGCCTTGATTTGCTCTGATATAACATGAAATATACCTGAGCATTTATTGAGTCTCTATTGTGTTTTAGACACTGTGCTTGGTGCTGGGGATTTAAAGATTAATTGTCCCAACTCTTCAGGAACTCACTGTTCATTGTCAAAAGAAGCAAGTGAATAGACAAGATATCATAGTTTCTATGATATGAGCTTGTTCTGATATAACAAAGTCATGGAGGAGGAATTCCAACAAAAGCTTTATAAAACTTCGTGCCTGACTGTGAGGTCATTAAATGAACTGACAGTGAGGTCATTAAAATGGGGTTTGCAATTTTACTCACTAGTTTTTGGAAAATAAAATATCCTTCATACTTTATTAACTAATAATATCATCCCAAATTGCCTTTTATTATGAATAATAACTTTGAATTGTTTTCTATTAACAGGACATCTGTGCCCTAAGTGGAATGGTAGAGACCATTAAAAAATTGTCTTGAAAACATACAGCTGATATTTTAACGCCATGCATTGTAAGTACAGGTCAATCTTGGCGTCAATAGGAATTTATTTTTAGAATGTAAAAATCACACTTATTACAAGGGAGTCTTAGAAAACATCCAGCCCTGGGGCCTGTGGCAATACTCCCACGGATACTGTTGAAATAAGATTCTGGTTTAGTCATTTTAAGAAACAATATTTTATTCAGGTGATCTGTAAATAAAAAGTATATTTGCATATTTTTCTTCCTCAGAAAAAGTAACATGTAAATGTATTAAAATAATAAAATTGTTTATTTTATACTCTACTGAAGGAAAAAGATGATGAGAAGAACTTAGAAGTAAATGAATTCTTCATTTGATTTTAGCTGTTGAGTCACCCCCTAATTATTCCTAAAGTGGTTCCTACAAATAGCACAGCTCTGTTTTGAGATCCTGGGAAGCACAGGGCTCTTTGCTTCAAGTCCTTTGACATCCGTCCCCACCTCCCACCCCTCGACCAACCCCAAGTATCTTTTCATTCAACACCCCGAATAGCAAATGAGTTTCTTTTGTCTAACATCGTCTAGACAAATACTGGGGGCAGGGAGAATCTGGAGATTGCTATTTTGAGTGTGATAATTGAGGCTGTATTAACTTACTACATACCAGTTCTTACTAAAGAGTTTAAAATTGCTAATGTAAATCCACTTATTTCAATGAAATTTTAGTGCTTTGTTGTCCATTATCTAATGGTGCCTGAACATTATGAATTTTTTTAACAGAAATAATCTCCTGTGTGGCTTGTGATGAATATCTTGCTCTTTAAGTCTGTTCTTTCACAAAGCCCTAAAAATACGTGGCACACTTCTGCTATTGGGGCTGCCTTGAAAGCAGAAAGCCTCATTATATTCCTGAATTTTAACTAAAATGCGGGCTTTGTTTTCACACTTCTGGCAGAGTTTTTCAGCTTCAACAAGCATTTAATAGTGTGTGTATTCACAGGGAGTACTAAGGATTCCTTGAGGCTCAATTACGGGTGGACATAATAGATGACCTCGTAAACTTGCTGGCATTCTGAATCTACTCCTGGGAACTGTCAACTGGATAATGAAAAAATATGTTTGAGGGTTCAGCTGTGATTGTTTTCTGTGCACACACACACATGTATGTTGCTATTTGTGTGTGTTGGGATGTATGTGTAGGTGTTACTGTATGTGGGTGTATGTATTAATGTATATTGGGGTGTGTATGTGTTAGTGTATGTCAGTGTGTTGGCACATGTGTTACTGTATGTGTATTAGTGTGGGTGTTAGTGTGTGTGTTAGTATATGTGTGTTGATGTGGATGTAAGGGTATGTGTTGGTGCATGTATGTTAGTATATGTATGTATATTAGTGTGTGTTGGTGTGTTAGTGTATGTGTTAGTATGCATGTATGTTAGGGTATATGTTGGTGCATGTTAGTATGTGTTGGTATATGTGTATATATTAATGTGTGTTAGTATATGTGTGTGTGCTGGTGTGTCTGTGTGCTAGTGTATGTGTTGGTGTGTGTGTGTTAGTGTATATGTTGGTGTGTGTCGGTGTGTGTTTGGTATATGTATGTATATTTGTGTGTTGATTTATGTGTGTTGGTGTCTCCCTGTGTTAGTGTATGTGTTGGTGCATGTGTGTTGGTATATATATGTATATTAGTGTGTGTGTTGGGTGTGTGTGTGTATTGCAAAAACGGGGGTCAGGATAAACTGTGATACTTGATGGATATATTCTTTATTTTTATTTTTTTCATAAAAATGCCAGTTGGACATGTTCACTAAAGCTCTGGGTAAATAAGTTGGAAGGAAAGCCATGAATCGAGAGAAAGTGAGAGCTACAGTGAGGAGAGAGAGCATGACCTAAGTAGGAAGGGAAAGGAGAGAGGAAAAAGAAAGAAACCAGGGGAGGATGGAAAGGGAGAAACCTCACCCCTGCCCATGGGAGTCTGGCTTCTTCACTTACCATACAGCATGTGACAAAAAATGATTGAAAGATCAGGTTCAATCACATGGGCTGAAGTCCATCTCACCTCCAGTTCTGTCTTGCTCCACTTTTGAGGACTGTTAATGGTCAGCCTGATGAAGGGCAGTGGGTAGAACCAGAGCGCCGAATGCTTCTGAGCTGCGTGCTGGCTCCTGGGAGTTGACAACATTCTCCTGCCCATGAAGCATCAGCCCCAGAAAGAGCCGGGAGAGCTGCCCTGGGGATTCATTCTGTGTGTGTTAGAGGAGTCGGGGTGGGGGTGGAGGTGATTACAGGGAACAACAGAGAAAAAGAAAAGTATAATTTATAATTTCCCCTTACACTGAATAGCTTTGTAGCTGCTGAATACTGCTACCTGTTTTCATACTGAGATTTACCTAAAGATATTTTAATGGCATATGTACTAGTAAAAAATTTTAGTCAAATAATTTGTCTACATAAAAAGTCTGTAAAAAGCCTTGCCTTGCAAAATAAAATAAACTGTTAATTGAATTTAAAGATAGTAAGGGTTAGAAAAATAAGGAGCATGTTTACAGGGATAAATGTTCATCGCAAACAGGAAAATGTGGTTTCAACTAAACTAAGGTAATTAACAACAACACAAAAATGCCAAAGGATTTGAAGAACCGAAACAAAAACAAAACACCTCAGAAGGGTGATGTACCTTCCGACTCTCCCTTCCTCGTGCTCAGCCCCCACGTCAATCACCTCCTCTCAGCGGTCACTAACCTGGCTATTTGTCTGTTTCCACACTGCTGCATCACAAAACATCATGCCCACTTGCCTGGAAAAGATAATATCTCACACATATGGGTCCTGCCTTTGATCTCTGTGGTCGAGCTGGAGGTCAGAGGCCTGCCTTCTTCAAGCCCTTACTTCAAATGATTCCTTTCATTTACTGAGAAACCAAACGTTAGAAGGGCAAAGGCAGAAAAAATAAAGCCATGATTTAATAGCGATTTATGTGTTTGGCCTATTTCGGGTTGTGTTTTATTCTCTTTGGGTCACATCTAATCCTCATTCCTCACTGTTCCTCTGTCCTCCTCCCCCATCATTTGTTTGTTCTGTGGTCTGCAGACAAATTGGCACTCCAAGGATGCTCTCCCCTAGAACCAATCTTGTGCCATTTTGTCTTTCCTAAAGATAGCATTCAGAAACTGAATTCCTTGTCTCTCATTGACAACATATCTAAGTCAAAAGGGACAATTATAGAGGGGAATCTTGTACATTTAATGCTTTAAACTGTGCATATAAGTGGCTTTCTTAAATTCACCTGACTCCTTGAGGGAATGTTCTATTTGAACACAAATGGGGAAAGAAAGTAAATGATGGAGCAAGTTCGACCCAAAATTGAAGTCGAACTTAGACGTGGAAAACATTTGATAATATCTTCTCTTTCGTGAATCTTTAAAATAAAAATGATAATATCTAAAGGTGCTTCAGGTTTTAAAATTTTGAATTTCAATGTAAGATAAAACAAATTATTTTACAGCTATTTTGCAGGGTTATTAATAACCACCATAACATTGTCCTTCACTTGTATAATAACATGGAACGTTCATATGTGTTGAGGGCATCCCATGCACCCAGCACTGTAGAGGGTGCTTAGTCTGTGTCATTTCAATTATCCTCCAATAAGCCTCTTAGCTCAATATTATTCCTCTTCTAGAAATGACAAACAGTGACTTAGAGTTAAACACAAAGAAATGTAAACCTGGTTTGATTCCCATGGAATTGACAGTTCCCTTAGGGAAATGGACTAGAATGGATGAGTTTTACTAAAATAATTCAAAAATACTATACTAGGCTTTCACAATGGAGAGACTGGAAATCTCAGTTCAGTGCTGCAATGCTTGTATCATGGTAACTCTCTGCTTTCAGTGCTAATAATGGAGGCAGCCTTGATGAGAATGCCGGAGTGAAAGAGAAGTGGAATCCCAGTGTTGATCTGAGCCATATGCCATGGGCGAGATACTGAACTCTGGGCCCCAGTTTCTCTACAATGTGGATATAAAGAGAGTACTTACCTCACAGGGCTGTTTTGAAGATTAAATGACACATGTGATACTCTTAGTCTAGTGCTTTCCATATGCCAATATGTGTGTGTGTTCTGTATAACCATATATATTCTTTATACCTATAGCCCAACATTTATTTTATATTTCCTCTCTCCCTCTCTCTTTCTCTCTCTGTGTGTGTGTGTGTGTGTGTGTATATATATATATATGTAGATCTCTCTATATAGAGAGATCTCTCTCTTTCTATATACACACATCTACATATCTCTCTATATCTGTATCTCTGTATATCTCAATATCTATATTTCTCTATATATCTATACGGGATAGATATAGGCATATAAATATAGATGCATATATGTAATAAGATAAACTTGGAGACTGACTCTTTTGCCTCTCCAGTAGATAGCACTGTTGGGTATAGGCTGGGACTCACAGAGATACAGCAGTCATGCAATATAATAATCAAGATTTTTGCACCTCGACAAGATAAAGGGGAAAAATTAGATTATTGACCATTATGAGTGGTTAGCTTATGGAGACTTAGAAAAGAAGCATATAGGAGCAAAGTTTCTGACATTGCATTGCCTAACTATAAAAATCAAAAACAGAGAAGTCAGTTAATCCAGTCTGAGAAGGTTTATATATACAGCAGGAGGGCAAAGGCACTGTCCTAGAGATGCTGACTGGGACACAAGAAATCCATTGAGGACAAAACCATATTCAACTTTCTGTCAATAAAACAGGCAGGGGTATGGCAGTTAAGAGCTTGGACTTTGGAGCCAGGCAAGCTTGGTGTAAATATAGTAGTTTCCCCTTATCTGAAGTCCAAAATGGGGGCGTAGAGTACAATAAAATATTTAGAGAGAGAGGGAGCTCACACTCACATAACTTTTTTCACAGTATATTGTTAAATTTGTTCTGTTTCATTATTAATGTTGCTAATCTCTTACAATGACTAATTTATAAATTAAACCTTACTATAGGCACACATATGTATTAGTCTGTTTTCACACTGATAATAAAGACATACTCGAGATTGGGTAATTTATAAAGTAAAGAAGTTTCATGGACTCACAGTTCCACCTGACTGGGGAGGCCTCACAATCATAGCGGAAGACAAGGGAGAGGCAAATGCGTGTCTTACATGGCAGCAGGCAAGAGAGAGCATCTGCAGGGGAACTCCCATTTATAAAACCATCAGATCTCCTGAGACTTATTCACTACCACAAGAACAGTATGGGAAAGACCTGCCCTCATGATTCAATTATCTTCCACCAGGACCCTTCCACAACACATAGGAATTATGGGAGCTACAATTCAAGATGAGATTTGGGTGGAGACACAGCCAAACTGTATCAGTATGTATAAGAAAAAACACAGCGTATATAGGGTTCAATACTATCCATGGTTTTAGGCCTCTGCCGGGGGTCCTGGAACATATCTTCCATGGATAAGGGTGAACTACTGTACTAGCTCTGTCACTTACTAGATGTGGAACTATAAGCAATTTCATCAATCTCTCAGTACCTCCATTTCCCCAACAGATTCCTCAATACATCTTGAAGTGAGGATAAAATGAGTTAATGTAAATGAAGCACCTTCAGCACTGCCTGGCACAAGGCCAGCGCTCAATGGCCATTCACCGTATAGAAGTCAGACACTAGACAGGGTCCTCCGAGTGGATTCATCTCAGTGTCTAGAGAAGAGGATGTTTTTCAAAGCTTTCTCTCCAGGCTGTCAGAATCTACTGTACACTATATTAGCGAGAAAAGCCACAGAATTGGGAGGGGGCTACATGAGCTTTTCAGAGTTTACTAGAGTCTGACTCACTCGTTGCTGAGTTCTGAGAGGGGTAATCACTCCCTGTGCCAGCCAGGGTCCCATTTGCTGCTTCTGCTCAGACCAGAGTCTCCTGAGTAAAAACCTAGGAATGAATGATCTAGGAATGGCCTAAAGCTGAGGATGAAAGAGTCAGGGAATTATCCGACTAAGGGTGTGACAGGATTATAGATGTTCAGGAAACAGAGTTGATTGGGAGTCAATGTCTGTTTTATTGGACTATTCCATGAAGGTATAAGATTTAGAAGAATTTTGAAGGGTCAAATGGTTCTCACTCATAGGTGGAAATTGAACAATGAGAACACTTGGACACAGGGTAGGGAACATTACACACCGGGGCCTGTTGTGGGGTGGGGGGAGGGGGGAGGGATAGCATTAGGAGATATACCTAATGTAAGTGATGAGTTAATGGGTGCAGCACACCAACACGGCACATGTATACATATGTAACAAACCTGCACGTTGTGGACATGTACCCTAGAATTTAAAGTATATATAAAAAAATAAAGACTCAGTGCAACAAAAACATTGAAAATGTCTCATTAATTTTTTATATTGATTACATGTTGCCATTACGATATTTTGAATATGTTAGGTTAAATAAAAATACATTCGTAAAATAAAATAAAAAAAGAATTTTGAAGTATGAATGGCAACCTAAGGCTAATATAAACATAGAAAATGAGTTTCAGTCGCAAGATGACCACTGAGCAAGGAAAACAAAGAATACCGTTTGTTGGCACTGTACAAGGTTTACGGGTTCATGCCACAGTAGCTATACTCAACTGGCAGATTTGTGATTGAAAAGCCTTTATGAGTATAGAGTTTATGGGTTAACTTCTCCCTTCGTCTTGAAAGGAGTGACTCCCATGTGTTAACACCTTGGAGGAGTGAGTAATTACAAGATTAACCTTAGGTTCTCCTAGAATTAGAGGGAAGAAGTAACTGCAAAGAAGATGTAGACAGAAGCTCCTTGACTTATGAAGGAGTGGCATCCCAAGAAACTCATTTGAAAATATGATAAATCAAAAATGCATTTAATGCTGGCAACAAGTGACCGTTATTGATGTACAATGGTTGACCTTTGATTTTTCAACTTTATGATGGTGTAGAAAGCAATATATATTCAGCAGAGAATGTAACCCCATCATGTGTTGGAAGAAACTCCTTGAATTAAGATGGGGTTAAGTTCTGATAAGCTCATCAGAAAGTGGAAAAATAAGTCAAACCATCCTAAGTCAGGAAATGGGTGTATATTAGGAAAACACGTTACAAATCAGAGGCACAGTGTTGAGGCCACAGACAGGGAAAACCAGTTCCTTTCCAGATCTTGGTTGTACCAGCTGAACTCTGTTTCTCAGGTGTGCATTCCAAAGTTGGAAATGCTGCACAAACGGATTAGGTTCTCAGCACCTGTGATAGCCTAAGCTCTCGCTGACCTTGGAACACAAGAAGATAAGCTTCCCAGTAAGGAATTCTTACTTATGACTTGCTTGAATTGAGCCCAGTGCTGCTTTCTCTCACTTTTCAATTACCAGTGAGCCATCTTTCTCACTTGTTTTTAAAGTAACTTTTCTGTGGCCTTACCCAGAACCCTGTGCGATTCATTCAGGCTCACTAATCTCCCCACATATGAGTTTGAGGTCCTCTTTCCCACCTGCTAGTCGTTAAAACAATTACATGGTTAGGAGCTCACAAACAAAGCAATTAATAATGTACCTGGGTCATATTACCTCCCAGTCCCGTATGCAGGGGGATGAATTATGTCCTTGTCTCATTTAGGAGCTGTGTCTCTGGAATAATGGCACACACACACACACACACACACACACACACACACACACACACACACACAGTGGAAAAGGGGGTGGGGGATTTTTTTGACTTCTCTTATCTAGACACCTAAGTCTCATAACCCCTCACCTGACAATATGATCTTGGGCCAGTTTGTCTGACATTAACATTTACTTTTAAAATCCTGTGCTTGTTTCTTTTCTCTCCATTGTGTGTAAGTTCCTTTAGTTCATTAATTCATTATTTAGCACATACTTTCTGAGTAGCTACCATTCTTGGTGCTGGGGGTACAGCCATAAGTAGGCAAAGTTCTAGTCCTCCTGGAGCTAATGATCTCCTGGCTATGTGGTCTGGTTACATGAGTACTTTGCAAGTCAGAGGAAAAGTTTTTCAACGGTGCATAGGATACTTTTTAGTCTTTTTGGTAATAGTATGAATTATGATACCAGTTATCCTTTGTGCCATGCTTCCTAAGTTGTAAAGCATTCTGGTCCTGTCATTTGATTTTGTTACTCCCTATAGGAGGCACTGTCTGCTAGGGCTGGGGTTTTGTGACAAAGCACATTGTATCTTCTATGCCTCAGAATCCTCAGACTGTTCTGTGGCACTACAGACAGTGTAACACTTTCAATTCACTCTTTGAAGACTTTAAAAAGCATTGCTTATAATAAAAGAAATGCTGGGATAACACATTAAAATGTATACCGCAGAGGATAAACATCAATACAGAAAACATGTAACATTCGGGGCTGGGGGAGTGGAGATGGATGTTAAGCCCCTTTGCCCAAGAGGAATCATGGTATTCATGACTTCTGCATGGTGGGAGCTGCCTTTTCAGTACGATTTCAACTTGGAAGTTTATCTTATTGCTCCCTCTCCACACTGAGGCCAGCATGGTTTAGAACAGAGGTTTCTGGAAAGTAAAGGCATGGACTGTAGTAATTTCATGCTCAGGGTTGGGGTCCAGCCCCAGCTGAGGTCCAAGGGGAGTGGGTGGACGTGGGGCAGGACGCTGGAAGAACACTTGAGAGACAGCAGGTAAATGAGACATGGCTCTATTCAGCAGCTCCTTCACAGGGTCAGTGTTAGGTTTACACACTACACAAACAATAGTGGCTGAGAGCCAGGTGGTGAGATTCTCTATGTTATGTCTACATGGCTATGATTATAGAAGACATGGGACTGTGTGCTTGTGCCCCAATCCTGCTGAGTCATCTAGGTGTTTACCTCGGCCTGTGCCTGCTGCCCTATGTCTGCTTGGCTGCAGCAGGCACAGGCACCTGTGCACAACACACAGAGTATTTTGAGTACAGAGTATTTTGAGGAACAGCACAGAGTATTTTGAGGAACCTGGGCTATGGCAGCCCTTTTTAAATATAGCTAATGAATTCATTCCATTTAGCAAACATTCACCAGGCACCTTCCCTGTGAGGGGCTTTGTTCCGGGTGCTCTGTGAGGGATGGGTCAGGGTAGTATGTGTTGTAAGGAGGAGTATAAGTGCCTTTGAATTTAAAGAGTAAACTTGGGATATGTGTAGATACAAAATTGAGAATTATCATGCAATAGTTACATGGGCCCTAAAGAAGCAGTGACCTCAATGTGTCCTAAGTGACCAAGAACAGTTCATTCCTGTTCATTCAGTTAATAGATATGTTGAGTACTAAGAAAAATAGTTTCCATCCCCAGCCAACATTAGAATCACTTGGGCAGATTTTATACTCAACGTCACCATTCTAGATCAAGTAAATCAGAATCTTGGTGGTGGAGTACATGTACTGGTATTGCTTTAAAGGCCCCCAGGTGATTTTAATGTATAGTCAAGGCTTGAGTACCATGGGCCTAGCATATTGACTCTCAAACCTGGCTCTACATTAGAATCACCTGGAGAGCTTTAACAATGTACTAATCCTGGGTCCCAACACATGCCAATTAAATCTGACTCATGAAGAGAAGGACTTAAGTATCAGTACTTAAAAATGTCCCTAGGTGATTCTAATGTTCAGCCAATACTGTGAACCACTGGCCAGTGCTAGGCACTCCCATTAGATACTTGTAAATGGTAGTGAACAAATCTGACATAATCCCTGTCCTCACAAAGTTTAACATTTAATGAGACAGCCAAAGAACAGGCTACAAACAAATAAATTATGAGAAGCTGTGACAAGTGGGATGATGAAAACTAAAAGGTGGTGATAATTGAAAAATAATGATGGGGTATGAAGTGACGATGAACTTTAGAATGATCAGAGAGTTGACATTTAATCTAGGAATTGAAGGAAGACAAAGAGCTAGTCTTTGGAATAGGGGAAGAAAGGTGAGAAGGAGATGGAATGGGAATAAATATTTGTAAGTAATTTGAACAGCGCATGCAAAGTGGGGTGAGACAGAGCTAGATATATTTGAGGAAGTCTTCTGTCTGGCAAGGAATAAGTGATATGAGATGACCCGGAGAAATTAGGCAGGAACCCCATCATGTACAACCTTGCAGATCATGTGAAAGAACTTGCATTTCACTTTAAGCTTAATGAGAATCTATTAAAAGGTTTTAAGCAGGGATGTGAGATGCTTCTATTTAGATTTTTAAAAGATCAGGTAAGAGAGGAGAAGGCCTGAGAGGAGACTGATGCAGTGGAGATAGGAAGGATGCCTCCCATTGTATGTTAAATATATACAGAGGTCCCCTAAAATTGTTATTTAGAACAGGTATTTAATTTTCTTTTATATAATGAGCATTTCAGGGCTGAAATTCTGGCTTCTGCAGCTCCCACCTCTACCTTCCCTAAAGAGTGCCTACATCCTCAAAATAATATGATTGCAAAACAGCTTGTGCAGTCCTAGCTGGTGTGCTTTTGCTCTGAGTGGGAAGAGAGAAGTAGATCAAAGAGCCTCCCACAATCTAGCCACCTTTTGGAGATCCTTTTACTGGAGATCTTACTTACTTGCTGGAAGTAAGTAACTCAGTTCTTCTGCTTACTTTCTATTTCTAAGGAATCTTGCTACCTCAATCTGCAAAAGTGGCGAAAAATGTGCCTTTTCATCTGAGTACATTGCTGCACCCAACCAAATCTAAATTTTGTTGTAAAGAGGATGGAAAAATGATATTGGGTAGGCGCTACTGGGTTTGAGATATAATAGGAAGTAAAATCTTCCTGAATTGGAATTATTGCTGAATTGAACCTTGCTAAATTGGAGTGGAGAATTGAAGAAAAGCAAGCAAACAAGATGGGAGCCACAGGGGATTGGAAAAGACCATGAAACATTAGGTTGAGAAATCAGAAGTCCACTGGGGTAATGTGGAGTTTAAAATATCCGTGAGGCTTTGTTAGCAAGCATAGGGGTAATAATAATTTAAAAAACCCACAACCACCCTGAATCCAGAGAAATGGTATGGGCTGAAGACACACATTTGGAATTGATCAGCAGTTCCTAGCAGATTGCTAGGTGCAATCTCATTCCACCTAGCACTTCAATTTGTGAAGTACTGGGCAAAAGGTATTTAGAAGTAACTGAAAGTGGTTGAAGACTGGTATCTGAAAACCACCAATAATTAAGGGTCGGGCAGATGAGATGGAGCCAGCATAGGAAACTGAAAAGAGGCAGTGATTTAGACAGAAAACCAAGAAGGTAAATTCCAGTAGTCTAGGGCAGAGAGTATTTCAAGAAGTTTCGAGGTCACCTTGTTTAAAGTTTTTGAGAGGTTGAGAAAGTTGAAGACAAAGATGTATCTATTGGATTTGGTAAATGGGGTCACTGATGACCTTGAGTTTCAGCCAACAGATAGGGTGGAAGTCAACTGTAGTGAGTGGAAGAGTTAATGGACGATGAGGCAGTGCACATAGCATGTGTAAGACTCCTCTTAAAAGATGCTTGATTTTGGATAGGAGCAGAGTGATAGAGCAACTGCTGGAAAAAGGACTGGGATTTAAAGGGATTATGTGTGTGGTTTTTCAGTTGAAAAGTACTAAAGCATCTTTGTATACTCAGAGAAATCATCCAAAAAAGAAGGAATGGTGATGAAGGAGGGATGAGGAAAATCAAAATGGCTGCATCTTCAAGAAGCCTAGAGGGGGTGGAAGCCAGGGCAGCCTGGATGGCTTGGCTTGCGATAGGAGCATCCTCATCCTTTGTCATGTAACCCACTGTAGGAATGGCATTCTGGAGCTTAGGTTTAGTCATTCTCCATGACTGATCTTCATGTTTTCCTTTCCACCTCATTATGAATTTCAGTCTGAGACAATGATTGCAGTTAATATCATGGTACCTGCTGTGGGCAGACCAGGCTAGCAACATTTCCTGTAAAAGGTAAGGCTGTCCCACTCTGCAAGTATGCAAGGTATACATTTTATGTACAATTTTTAAAACTTTTGCAATAGTACACATTGAATACAATATTATTCCTCTCTTCTCTTCCTTCCTCTCTCCTTCCTCTCATCCCTTTAAGATTTTTGTTACAGAACATATGTACATGGGTGCTTAGCTTGGCTGGAAATGGGACATTGTGTTTAAATCCTCATTTACTTTTAAAATTGGCATATGGCATAGTCCATTTTGCATTACTATAAAGGAATACCTGAGGCTGTGTAATTTATAAATAAAAGGATAATTTGGCTCTATATACTTCTATAGGCTGTACAAGAAGCATGGGTACACCATCTGCTTCTGATGAGACCCTCAGGAAGCAAACAATCATGGTGGAAGGGGAAAGGGAGCTGGTGTGCCACATGGTGAGAGTGGGAGCAAGAGAGGGAGGAAGGTGCCAGACTCTTTTTAACATTGAGATCTTACAACAACTAATACAAAGTGAGAACTTACCATTACCATGAGGACTGTGCCAGGCCATTCATGAGGAATGGGGCCCCATGACCCAAATACCTCTTGCCAGGCCCCACCTCCAACATTGCAGATCAAGTTTCAACGTAAGATTTGGAGGTGACATACATTCAAACTATATTACCAACCATCCTGGTTTGCCCAGCACTGAAGGGTTTCCTGGGATGCAGAACTTTCGGTGCTAAACCGGGCAAGTCCTGAGTAAACCTGAAATGTTGGCCTCCCTAAGTATAGGTTGCAAGTATCATGGTAGTTTAAAGATCTTTGGAACTTAAGGTAAATCTATTGAAACAAATTATTATTTCTTCTCACTACTCAATCAGGCTTAAAATAAAAGAATACCCTGGTAAAGGTAAAACAAGTATAATCCAACTATATGAGTCTTTTGGAAATGGTTTAGCATTGCATAGAGCTCAAAAGCCCAGCTTTGGAGTCAGAAAAATCTGCTTTCAAATTCCTGGCACTGTTGCTGTATAAGCTTAGATACTCAATGAGTCTCTGAAAGCTTCAGTTTCCTCAGTTAATCTCAGTTCTGATAACTGTATCATGGTTGTGCAAGGTGTTAATCTTGTAACGTTTTTCTCAGTCTAAAATTATTTCAAAATAAAAGTTTTTAAAAATCTCTAATAGTAAACATAAAATCATAAAGTAACAACCAGTGTCATTTCGATCTCCTAAAATGTTAGAAGATTCTGGTGATATTTTATAATTACTGTATTTATGCTGAAGCTGTTAAAATGAGAGAGATGCAAGCATTGAAGCCTCAAAGTACAGGATAAAAATCAGCATCAGATGTGTGTGTATTTCTATTCAGTTCCACCTCAGAGTTGGGATTTATTAATTCTGTTGGGATTTATTAATTCTGTACCACTAAAATGTACAGGTATCTGAAAACAGATAGTGAAGAGTTGCTTTGTAATATTTATCTCTGTTGAAGTTGAGTTTTCACAATGTGGTTTAGTTTCAGAGCCTAATGAATAGAAACCATTTTCTTCTGTTCTTCCAAATACCTGAAAATACGGTGCACAAACCTCAGTAAACTTTGCCATTACATTATCTGGAAGTCACCCATCTCAAGAAAATTGTTTTCACCTATCAATTTATATGAAGATTGATAAAGCAATGGGAAACATTCAAGTGAGAGTTTGTAGGAAATGCCCAAACTGGCCAAATAAATTATTTCAGTACCTATGTACTTGTTACCTTTCTATCACTTTTATTAAATAGTTGTATTTAATTTTAAAATTTTATTAAAATATTGAAAATTACAGAGTTTAACCATTTGCTTAAAGTCTTATATTTTATAACATGAGTCAGCACAAATATACAAGTTTCAGAAATAAGTCTCACTGCCATAGTGATCTGCCTATTTTATATTTGGGAAGCATTATCGGCTGATAAATAAGAGTACAAAAAATAAGCAAAAAAAAAAAAAAGTGACTGATGAATGTTTGCATTTTTTCTCTCCAAAGTAAATCTCTAGAACACAAATGATTATTTTCCATTAGTATAAATACAGTACCAAAATATTTTTAGAAACTGATAAAAGTAGAAGATTTTAACTCTTTAAATTTTCTTAAAATTCTACAACCCTACAAATGGCATTTCCTTTTTTTTTTTTTTTTTTTTGGACGAGCAAGTGCATCTATCTCATCAATAAAAGGACCTAGACTTTTCCTGGTAATATTTTTCCCATGCTAACTGGCACTGAAAAAGTAAAATTGCTTAAGGTTAATCAGCCTAATCCGAAAGGCAGGAAGTTTACTCCCCATTTCCCAACAGTTTCTCTTTAATTTGGAAGTAACACTGACAGGTGGCCTCAACACTCAGGGCATTACAGACCACCTTGAAAGTCTCAGCACTAGTAGCCTTTGAAGTCAGAATAATCAACAAGTCATTTGATATCCGATCACATGGAAGGGCCCCCAGAGAAGGCCATCTCTCAGGTAGACTGATTGTCTATCAAACAGGGCTAACTCGATACAGTTTGCTGAGCAAATTCATAGACTTTAATGGAACTATAAACTGGAGAGACATGTCCATTACAAACTGATTTTCAGTGCTCTATTAAAATGTTAATATGTTTTTTTTTAAGACTAGATAAGCATCTAGAAAAAAAGATTCATTAGTAGTAAAGAAAGGAAGAAAGATTAGTTTGTATCTTATGGACAGATATCCCCCCCCCCCCCCCGCCAACCATTTTTGGTGAATGGTAAATTGTTTTATCAAATATTTTGGGTAAAAGGATATCTCAAGTCACATATTCCAGAATGAATGAAGAAAATGGAGAAAAACATCTGCATTCTTGGGAGGGAATTGATGTTTTTCTATTAGTACAAAGTTAAATTTTCCGGGCATTAAATGTTCTCTACTCTCTGAAAATGGTTGTTAAGGCTTCCATTTACCAAACCTGATTCCAGTTGCATTTATTGAGTTCTTAGCTTGGTTCTGCACTCATAAGCAGGTAAACACATGTTTTAATTTATGCAACTAATCTGTTCTATTCAAATGAGGAGTGGTTTATTCAAATGAGGAGCTACCTTGTATGCTCAGGAAAGGATCTAAGACCATGTACATGTACATCTGAGACATTTATATTGTCAACATTCATATCAATTCAACATAATACAACAATTTCTGAGTCTCTCCTATGTTTCCCACGTGGAACCAAGTGCTATGAAGGGAATTCCATGGAGCAACGGCTTCCTGAATAGTATTTATAAATATCATGGGCATGCCTCCCCAAAGTGAATGATATATTCAACATCTTTATATGGCCACAGGTTCCAGAAAATCACTGTTTCATGGTTTGCAGGAATGCCCTACCTTCCAGGATATGAAGATGTTCCCATAAGCAAGGATAGCTCCTGTGGTGCACTGGAAGAAAACACTGCTGCTCTTAACCTGTTCTTTATCCATCATAGTCTTCCATCTTCTTCAGAAGCTCAAGTGTAATGAAGAAAGAGAGGGAAAATGAAAGGCGTAGGAACAATAAATATTTCAATATAAACCAGTAGCAGTGGGAACTTTTCAGAAGAACCGAAGAATCACCTAGATTTGCAGACCATTTACCTTATCATGGGTGAATATGTGCCCCCTGATGGTTGCTGGGCAGCACTAAGGCAGAGTTAAACCTACTAGAGCAATTCGAATTGGAACTCGAATTCCAGTTCCAGATTTGGAACCCCAATTCCAGTTCCACTTCCAGAATTGGAACTCCAGTTCCAGGTTCAGTTCCAAAATAGGAACTCCAGTTCCAGGTCCAGTTCCAGAACTGGAACTCCAGTTCCAGGTCAAGTTCCAGAACTGGAACTCCAGGTCCAGGAGCATCTCCAGAACGGGAACTCCAGTTCCAGGTCCAGTTCAATAACAAGAAGCCCAGTTCTAGGTCCAGTTCCAGAACAGGAACTCCAGCTCCAGGTCCAGTTCCAGAACTGAAAATCAAGAGCGAGTACCAGTTCCAGAATGGGAACTCCAGTTCCAGTTCCAGGTCCAGAGTTGGAACTCCAGTTCCTTTTCCAGGTCCAGAATTGGAACTCCAGTTCCAGATCCAGTTCCAGAATTGGGACTCCAGTTCCAGGTACAGTTCAAGAATTGGAACTCCATTTCCTGTTCCAGTTCCAGAATTAGAGCTCCAGTTCCTGTTCCAGTTCCAGAATTGAAACTCCAGTTCCTGTTCCAGTTCAAGGATTGGAACTCCAGTTCCTGTTCCAGGTCCAGCATTGGAACCCCAGTTCCTGTTCCAAGTCCAGGGTTGGAAATCCAGTTCCTGTTCCAGTTTCAGAGTTGGAACTCTAGTCCCTGTTCCAGTTACAGAATTGGAACTCAAGTTCCTGTTCCAGTTCCAGAATTAGAACTCCACTTCCTGTTCCAGTTTCAGAATTGGAACTCCTGTTCCTGTTTCAGTTCCAGAATTGGAACTCCAGTTCCTTTTCCGTTTCCAGAATTGGAACTCCTGTTCCCATACCAGTTCCAGAATTGGAACTCCAGTCTGTTCCAGTTCCAGAATTGGAACTCCAGTCTGTTCCAGTTCCAGAATTGGAACCCTACTTCCTGTTTCAGTTCCAGAATTGGAATTCCAGTTCTTGTTTGAGTTCCAGAATTGGAACTCCACTTTCTGTTCTGATTCTAAAATTGAAACAGCAGTTCCTGTTCCAGTTCCAGAATGGGAACTCCAGTTCCTGTTCCAGTTCCAGAATGAAAACTCCAGTTCCAGTTCCAGACTTGGAACACCAGTTCCAGTGCCAGTTTCAGAATTGAAACCAGTTCCTGTTCCAGTTCCAGAATTGGAATTCCAGTCCAGATTGGAACTCCAGTTCCTGTTCCAGGTTCAGAATTGAAACTCCATTTCCAGGTCCAGGCCAAGAATTGGAACTCCAATTCCAGTTCCAGGTCCAGAATTGGAACTCCAGTTCCAGTTCCAGACACATAATTGGAAATCCAGTTCCAGGTATGCTTCCAGAATTGGATCTCCAGTTCTAGTGTCAGTTCTGCAATTGGAACTCCAATTCCAGTGCCAGGTCCAGAATTGGAACTCGAGTTCCAGACCAGATCCAGAATTGAACTCCAGTTCCAGGTCCAGTCCAAGAATTGGAACTTGAGTTCCAGGTCTAGTTCAAAAACTGTAGTTCCAGTTCTAGATCCAGTTCCAGAATTGGAACTCCAGTTCCAGGTACAGTTCAAGAATTGGAACTCCATTGGCAGGTCCAGTTCCAGAACTGGAACCCACTTCTTCTTCCATTTCCAGAATTGGAACTCCTTTTCCTGTTCCAGTTCTAGAATTGGAACTCCAGTCTTTTCCAGTTCCAGAATTGGAACTCCAGTTCCGGGTCCAGTTCCAAAATTGAAACTCCAGTTCAAAGTCCACTTCCAAAATTGGAACTCTAATCCCTGTTCCAGTTCCAGTATTGGAACTCGAGTTCCAGTTCCAGTTCCAAATTGCAACTCCAGTTCTTGTTCAAGATCCATAATTTGAACTCCAGTTCATGTTCCAGATCCAAAATTGTAACTCCACTTCCTGTTTGAGTTCTAGAATTGGAACTGCAGTTCCTGTTCCAGTACCAGAATTGGAACTGCAGTTCCTGTTCCAGTTCCAGAATTGGAACTCTAGTTCATGTTCCAGTTCCAGAATTCGACCTCCAGTTCCGTTTCCAGTACCAGAATTGGAATTCCAGTTCCAGGTCCAGTTTTAGAATTCGAACTCCAGTTCCAGGTCCAGTACCAGAATTGGAACTGAAGTTCTAGTTCCAGTTCCAGAATTGGAACTCCATTTCCAGTGTCAGATCCAGAATTGGAACTCCAGTTCCAGTTCCAGTTACAGAATTAAAACTCGAGCTTCAGTCCAGTTCCACAATTGGAACTCCAGTTTCAGGTCCAGTTCCAGTATTGGAACTCCAGTTCCATGTCCAATTCCAGAATTAGAACTTCAGTTCCAGTATCAGTTCCAGAATTGGAAAGTCACTTCCAGGGCAAGTTTCAGAATTAGAACTCTAGTTCCTCTTCCATTTCCAGAATTGGAATTCCTGTTCCAGTTCCAGAATTCTAAGTCTAGTCTGTTCCAGTTCGAGAACTGGAAATCCAGTTCCAATTTCAGAATTGGAACTTTAGTTTCAGTTCCAACTCCAAAATTGAAACTCCAATCACAGTTCTAGTTCCAGAATTAGAACTCCAGTCGCTGTTCCAGTTCCAGAATTGGAACTTGAGGTCCTGTTGCAGTTGCAGAATTGGAACTCCACTTCCTGTGCCAGTTCCAGAATTGGAACTTCACTTCCTGTTCCAGTTCCAGAATTGGATCTCGAGTTCCAGTACTAGTTCTAGAATTGAACCTTCAGTTCCAGGTCCAGTTCCAGAATTCGAACTCTAGTTCCAGGTCCAATTCCAGAATTGGAACCCCAGTTCCAGGTCCACTTCCAGCATTGGAACTCCAGTTCCTGTTTCAGTTCCAGAATTGGAACTCCAGTTCCTGTTCCTGTTCCAGAATTGGAACTCCTTTTCCACTTCCAGAATTGGAACTCCAGTCTGTTCCAGTTTCAGAATTGGAACTCTAGTTCCTGTTCCAGTTCAAGAATTAGAACTTTAGTTTCAGTGCCAGTTCCAGAATTGGAAATCCAGTCTGTTCCAGTTCCAGAATTGGAACTCCCATCCCCGTTCCAGTTCCAGAATTGGAGCGGCATTTCCAGTGCCAGTTCCAGAATTCGAACTGCAGTTCACGTTCCAGTTCCAGAATTGGGACCCTAGTTCCTGTTCCTGTTCCAGAATTGGAACTCCAGTCTGTTCCAGTTCCAGTATTGGAACTCCAGTTCCTCTTCCAGTTCCAGAATTGGACCATTAGTTTCAGTTCCAGTTCCAGAATTGGAACACCAGTTCCTGTTCCCGTTCCGGAATTGGAAATCCAGTTCCTATTCCAGAATTCGACCGCAAGTCTGTTCCATTTCCAAAAGTGGAACTCCAGTTCCAGTTCTAGTTCCAGAATTGGAACTTTAGTTTCAGTTCCAGTTCCAGAATTGGAACTCCAGTTCCAGGTCCACTTCCAGAATTGGAACTCGAGTTCATGTTCCAGTTCCAGCATTGAAACTCCAGTTGCTGTTCCAGTTCCAGAATTAGAACGGCATTTCCAGTGCCAGTTCCAGAATTTGAACTCCAGTTCATATTCCAGTTCCAGAATTGGGACACTAGTTCCTGTTTCTGTTCCAGAATTGGAACTCCAGTCCCTATTCCAGTTCCAGAATTGGAACATTAGTTTCAGTTCCAGATCCAGAATTGGAACTCCAGTCTGTTCGAGTTCCAGAATTGGAACTCCAGTTCCTGTTCCAGTTCCAGAATTGGAACATTAGTTTCAGTTCCAGTTCCAGAATTGGAACACCAGTTCCTGTTCCCATTCCAGAATTGGAAATCCAGTTCCTGTTCCAGAATTGGACCTCGAGTCTGTTCCAGTTCCAAAATTGGAACTCCAGTTCCAGGTCCACTTCCAGAAATGGAACTCCAGTTCAGTTCATGTTCCAGTTCCAGCATTGGAACTCCAGTTCCTATTCCAGTTCCAGAATTGGAACTCCCATCCCAGTTCCAGTTCCAGAATTGGAACTCGAGTTTGTGTTCCAGTTCCAGAATTCGAACTCCAGTTCCTGTTCCAGTTCCAGAATTCAAATTCCAGTTCCTGTTCCAGTTCCAAAATTCAAACTCTAGTCCCAGTGTCAGTTCCAGAATAGGAACTCCAGTTCCACTATCAGTTCCAGATTTAGAACTCCGGTTTCAGGACCAGTTCCAAAATTGGAACTCCAGGTCCAGGTTCAGTTCCAGAATTGGAACTCCAGTTCCAGGTTCAATTCCAGAATTGGAACTTCAATTCCACTGTCAGTTCCAGAATTGCAACTTCATTTGCAGTGCCATTTCCAGAATTGGAACTCCAGTTCATGTTCCAGTTCCAGAATTGGAACTCCAGTTCCTATTCCTGTTCCATAATTGGAACTCCTGTTCCAGTTGCAGAATTGGAACTCCAGTCTGTCCGGTTCCAGAATTGGAACTCCAGATCCAGTTCCATTTCCAGAATTGGAACTTTAGTTTCAGTTCCAGTTCCAGAATTGTAACTCCAGTTCCTGTTCCAGTTCCAGCATTAGAACTCCAGTTCTTGTTCCAGTTCCAGCATTGGAATTCCAGTTCCAGTTCCACTTCCAGATTTGGAACTCCAGTTCATGTTCCAATACCAGAATTGGAACTCCAGTTCATGTTCCAATACCAGAATTGGAACTCCAGTTCCTGTTCCAGTTCCAGAATTGCAACTCCAGTTCCTGTTCCAGAATTCTGACTCCAATCTGTTTCAGTTCCAGAATTGGAACTCCAGTTTCAGTTCTATTTCCAGAATTTGGACTTTAGTTTCTGTTCTTTTTCCAAAATTCGAACTCCAGTTCCTGTTCCAGTTCCAGAATTGGAACTCCAGTCCCAGTTCCAGTTTCAGAATTGGAGCTCCTATTCCTGGTCTAGTTCCACAATTGTAACTCCAGTTCCTGTTGCAGTTCCAGAATTGGAACTCCAGTTCTCGTTGCAGTTCCAGAATTCCAACAACCCTTCATGTTCCAGTTCCTGAATTGCAACTCCATGTACAGTTCCAGTTCCAGAATTGGAACTCCAGTATCTGTTCCCATCCCAGAATTGGAACTCCAGTTCCTGTTCCAGGTCCAGAATTGGAACTCCAGTTCCAGTGCCAATTCCCGAATTGGAACTCCAGTTTTAGGTCCAGTTCCAAAATGGGAACTCCGGATCGTGTTCCAGTATAAAATTGGAAACTTACTTCCTGTTCCAGTTCCAGAATTTGAACTCCGGTTTTTGTTTCAGTTCCAGAATTTGAACTCCAGTTCTGACGCCAGTTTTAGAATTGGAACTCCAGTGCCAGTTCCAGATTCCGAATTGGAAATCCAGTGCTTGTTCCAGGTCCAGAATTGGAAATCCAGTTCCTGTTCCGGGTCCAAAATAGGAACTCCAGTTCCAGGTCCAATTCCCCCAAATGGAACTCCAGTTTCAATGTCAGTTCCAGAATTAGAACTCCAGTTCATGTTCCAGTGCCAAAATTGGAACTCCAGTCTGTTCAGTACCAGAATTGGAACTCCAGTTCCAGTTCCAGTACCAGAATTGGAACTCCATTTTCTGTTCCAGTTCCAGTTCCAGAATTGGAACTCGAGTTCCTGTTTAAGATCCAGAATTGGAACTCTAGTTTGTGTTCCAGTTACAGAATTCGAACTCCAGTTTCAAGTCCAGAATTGGAACTCCATTTCCAGTGCAGTTCCAGAATTGGAACCCCAGTTCCTGTTCCAGTTCCAGAATTGGAACTGTATTTCCAGTGCCAGTTCCAGAATTGGAACTTCAATTCCAGTGTCAGTTCCAGAATTGGAGCTCCAGCTCCTGGTCCAATTCCAGAATTGGAACTCCAGTTCCAGTGTCAGTTCCAGAATTGGAACTCCATTTTCAATGTTAGTTCCAGAATTGGAACCTTAGTTCCTGTTCCAGAATTTGAACTCCTGTTCCGGTTCTGTTCTACAATTGGTACTCCAGTTCCTATTCCAGAAATCTAACAACAGTCTGCTTCAGTTTCAGAATTGAAACTCCAATTCCAGTTCCAGTACCAGAATTGGAACTTTAGTTTCAATTCCAGTTCCAGAATTGCAACTCCAGTTCCTGTTCTAGTACCAGAATGGGAACTCCAGTTCCTGTTCCAGTTTTAGAATTGGAAGTCCGGCTCCTGTTCCAGAATTCTAACTCCAGTCTGTTTCAATTCCCGAATTGGAACTTTAGTCTCAGTTCCAGTTCCAGAATTGGAACTCCAGTTCCCATTCCAGTTCCAGAATTGGGACTTTAGTTTCTGTTCCAGTTCCAAAATTCATACTGCAGTTCCTGTTCCAGTTCCTGAATTGGAACTCCAGTCCCAGTTCCAGTTCCAGAATTGGAACATCTGTCAGTTCCAGTTCCAGAATTGGAGCTCCAGTTCCAGTTCCAGTTCCAGAATTGGGACTTTGGTTTCTGTTTTAGTTCCAAAATTCGAACTCCAGTTCCTCTTCCAGTTCCAGAGTTGGAATTCCAGATCCAGCTCCAGTTCCAGAATTGGAATTTTAGTTTCAGTTCCAGTTCCAGAATTGTAACTCCAGTTCCTTTTGCAGTTCCAGAATTGTAACTCCAGTTGCAGTTCCACTTCCATATTTGGAACTACAGTTCATGTTCCAATACTAGAATTGGAACTCCAATTCCTGTTCCAGTTCCAGAATTGCAACTCCAGTTCCGGTTCCAGAATTCTAACTCCAGTGTGTTTCAGTTCCAGAATTGGAACTCCAGTTCCAGTGCCAGTTCCAGAGTTGGAACTCCAGTTTCAGATCCACTTCCATAATTGGAACTCCAGTTCATGTACCTGTTCCAGAAATGGAACTCCAGTTCCAGTTGAAGTTCCAGAATTGGAGCTCCAGTTCCAGGTCTAGTTCCAGAATTGGAACTCCAGTTCTAGTGTCAGTTCCAGAATTGGAACTCCAGTTCCAGTGCCAGTTCCAGAATTGGAACTCCAGTTCCAGTGCCAGTTCCAGAATTGGAACTCAAGTTCCAATCCACTTCAAGAATTGGAACTCCAGGTCCAGGTTAAGTTCCTGAATTGGATCTCCAGTTCCAGGTCCAATTCTAGAATTGAAACTCCAGTTCCAGTGTCAGTTCCAGAATTGGAACCCCATTTCCAGTACCAGTTCTAGAATTGGAACCCCAGTTCCTTTCCAGTTCCAGAATTGAACTTCATTTCCTTTTCCTGTTCCACAATTGGAACTCCAGTTCCTATTCCAGAAATCTAACAACAGTCTGTTTCAGTTCCAGAATTGGAACTCCAATTCCAGTTCCAGTTGCAGAATTGTAACGCCAGTTACTGTTCCAGTTCCACAACTGGAACTCCAGATCCTGTTCCCATTCCCGTTTTAGAATTGGAAGTCCAGCTCCTGTTCCAGAATTCTAACTCCAATCTGTTTCAGTTCCAGAATTGGAACTTTAGTTTCAGTTCCAGTTCCAGAATTGGAACTCCCATTCCCATTCCAGTTCCATAATTGAGACTTTAGTTTCTGTTCCAGTTCCAAAATTCATACTGCAGTTCCTGTTGCAGTTCCTGAACTGGAACTCCAGTTCCTGTTCCTGTTCCAGAGGTGGAACTCTAGTTTCTGTTCCTGTTCCAGAATTTGAACTCCAGTTTCTGTTCCAGTTCCAGAATTGCAGCTCCAGTTCCTGTTCCAGTTACAGAATTGTAACTCCATTTCCTCAGTTCCTGTTCCAGAATTCTAACTCCAGTCTGTTTCACTTCCAGCATTGGAACTCCAGTTCCAGTTCAATTTCCAGAATTGGGACTTTAGTGTCTGTTTGTTCTTTTTCCAAAATTTGAACTCCAGTTCCTCTTCCAGTTCCGGAATTGGAACTCCAGATCCAGTTCCATTTCCAGAATTGGAACTTTAGTTTCAGTTCCAGTTCCAGAATTGTAACTCCAGTTCCTGTTCCAGTTCCAGCATTGGAACTTCAGTTCCTGTTCCAGTTCCAGCATTGGAACTCCAGTTCCAGTTCCACTTCCAGATTTGGAACTCCAGTTCATGTTCCATTACCAGAATTGGAACTCCAGTTCCTGTTCCAGGTCCAGAATTGGAACTTCAGTTCAAGTGCCAGTTCCTGAATTGGAACTTTAGTTCCAGGTCAAGTTCCATAATTCAAACTCCAGTTCCTTTTCCAGTTCCAGAATTGGCACTCGAGTTCATGACAAAGATCCACAATTCGAACTCCAGTTCCAGTGCCAGTGCCAGAATTGGATCTCCAGTTCCAGTCCAGTTCCAGAATTGGAACTCCGGTTCCAAGTCCAGTTCCAAAATTGAAACTGCAGTTCCAGGTTCAGTTCCAGAATTGGAAATCAAGTTCCAGGCTCAATTCCAGAATTGGAACTCCATTTCCTGTGCCAGTTCCAGAATTGGAACTCCAGTTACTCTTCCTGTTCCAGAATTGGATCTCCTGTTCGAGTTTCAGAATTGGAACACCAGTCTCTTCCAGTTCCAGGATTGGAATTCTAGTTCAAGTTCTAGAATTGTAATTTTAGTTTCAGTTCCAGTTTCAGAATTGGAACTCCAGTTCTTGTTCGAGTTCCATAATTAGAATTCCAGTTCCTGTTTGTGTTTCAGAATTGGAGCTCCAGTTCCTGTTTCAGTTCCAGAATTGTAACTCTTGTTCCAGTTCCAGAATTGGAAATCCAGTCTGTTCAGTTCCAGAATAGGAACCTTAGTTTCTGTTCTAATTCCACGATTGGAAATCTAGTTCCAGGTCCACTTCCAGAATTGGAACTCCAGTTCAAGTTACAGTTCGAGAATTGGAACTCCAGTTCCTGTTTCAGTTCCAGAATTGGAATTCCAGTCTGTTCTAGTTCTAGAATTGGAACTTTAGTTCCATTGTCTGTTCCAGAATTGGAACTCCATTTCCTGTGTCAGTTCCAGAATTGGAACTCCAGTTGCTGTTCCAGTTCCAGAATTGCAACTCCAGTTCCTGTTCCAGAATTCTAACTCCAGTCTGTTTCAGTTCCAGAATTGGAAATCCACTTCCAATTCCAGTTCCAGAATTGAGACTTTAGTTTCTGTTCCAATTTCAAATTCGAACTCCAGTTCCTGTTCCAGTTCTTGAATTGGAACTCCAGTTCAGTTACAGTTGCAGAATTGGAACTGCAGTCTGTTTCAGTTCCAGTACTGGAACTCCAGTTCCTATTTCAGTACCAGAATTGGAAAATTCATTTCAATTACAGTTCCAGAATTAGAACTCCCGTGCCACTTCCAGTTCCAGAATGGAAACTCCAGTTCATGTACCAGAATTGGAACTCCAGTCTGTTCCAGTTCCAAAATTGGAACACCACTTCCAGTTCCAGTTCCGGAATTAGAAATTTAGTTTCAGTTCCAGTTCCACAATTGGAACTACAGTTCCTGTTCCAGTTGCAGAATTGGAACTTTAGTTTCAGTCCCAGTTCCAGAATTGGAACCCCACTTCCTGTTCTGGTTCCAGATCCAGAATTGGAACTCGAGTTCATGTTCCAGTTCCAGAATTGGAACTCCAGTTCCTGTTCCAGTTTGAGAATTCATACTCCAGTTCAAATGCCAGTTCCAGAATTCGAACTCCATTTCCAGTTTCAATTCCAGAATTGGAACTCCAGTTCCAGGTCCAGTTCCAGAATGGGAACTCCAATTCCAGTGTCAGTTCCAGAATAGAAACGCCAGTTCCAGTGCCAGTTCCAGAATTACAAATCCAGTTCTAGTCCAGTTCCAGAATTAAAACTCCAGTTCCAGGTCCAGTTCCAAAATTGGAACTCCAGGTCTAGGTTCAGTTCCAGAATTGAAACTCCTATTCCAGATCCAATTCCAGAATTGGAACTTTAGTTCCATTGTCAGTTCCTGAATTGGGACTCCATTTCCAGTGCCAGTTTCAGAATTGGAACTCCAGTTTATGTTCCAGTTCCAGAATTGGAACTCCAGTTCCTGTTCCTGTTCCAGAATTGGAACTCCAGTTCCTGTTCCTGTTCCAGAATTGGAACTCCTGTTCCAGTTGCAGAATTGGAATTCCAGTCTGTTCCAGTTCCAGAATTGGAACTCCAGTTCCTGTTCCAGTTTCAGAATAGGAACCCCAGTCTGTTCCAGTTCCAAAATTGGAACTCCAGTTCCTGTTCCAGTTCCAGAATTGGAACTTTAGTTACAGTTACAGTTCCAGAATTCGAACTCCTTTTGCCTTTCCTATTCCAAAATTGGAACTTCAGTTTCTGTTCCAGGTCCAGAATTGGAACTCCAGTTCCTCCTCCAGAATTGGAACTCCAGTCTATTCCAATTCCAGAATTGGAACTTTAGTTTCAGTTCCAGTTCCAGAATTGGAACTCCAGTTCCTGTTCCTGTTCCAGGTTTGGAACTCCAGTTCCTGTTCCTGTTCCAGGTTTGGAACTCCAGTTCCTGTTCCAGTTCCAGAATTGGAACTCCAGTTGCTATTCCAGTTCCAGAATTGCAACTCCAGTTCCTGTTCCAGAATTCTAACTCCAGTCTGTTTCAGTTCCAGAATTGGAACTACACTTCCAATTCCAGTTCCAGAATTGAGACTCTAGTTTCTGCTCCAATTTCAAATTCGAACTCCAATTCCTGTTCCAGTTCTTGAATTGGAACTCCAGTTCAGTTACAGTTGCAGAATTGGAACTCCAGTCTGTTTCAGTTCCAGAATTGGAATTGCAGTTCCAGTTCCAGTTTCAGAATTGGAACTTCAGTTTCTGTTCCAGTTCCAGAATTGCAACTCCAGTTCCTGTTCCAGTTCCAGAATTGCAGCTCCAGCTCCTGTTCCAGTTACAGAATTGCAACTCCAGTTCCCGTTCCAGAATTCTAACTCCAGCCTGTTTCACTTCCAGAACTGGAACTCCAGTTCCAGGTCCGGTTCCAGAATTGGAACTCCAGTTTCTGTGTCAGTTCCAGAATCAGAACTCCAGTCCCAGTGCCAGTTCCAGAATTGGATCTCCAGTTCCAGTCCAGTTCCATTATTGGAACTCCAGTTCCAGGTCTAGTTCCAAAATTGAAACTGCAGGTCCAGGTTCGGTTCCAGAATTGGAACTCCAGTTCAAGACTCAATTCCAGAATTGAAACTTTAGTTCCATTTTCAGTTCCAGAATTGGAACTCCATTTCCTGTGCCAGTTTCACATTTGGAACTCCAGATCCTGTTCCTGTTCCAGAATTGGAACTCCTGTTCGAGTTCCAGAATTGGAACACCAGTCTGTCACAGTTCCAGAATTGGAAATCCAGTTCAAGTTCCAGAATTGGAACTTTAGTTTCAGTTCCAGTTCCCCAATTGGAACTTCAGTTCCTATTCTAGTTCCAGAATTGGAACTCAAGTTCCTGTTTGTGTTCTAGAATTGGAACTCCAGTTCCTGTTTTGGATCCAGAATTGGAATTCTTGATCCAGTTCCAGAATTCGAAATCAAGTCTGTTCCAGAGCCACAATAGGAACTTTAGTTTCTGTTCCAATTCTGTTCCAATTCCAGAATTCAAACTCCCCTTCCTTTTCCAGTTCCTGAATTGGAACTCCAGTTTCTGTTCCAGTTCAGAATTGGAATTTTAGTTACATTGTCCGTTCCAGAATTGGAACTCCATTTCCTGTGCCAGTTACAGAATTGGAACTCCACTTCTTGTTCCAGTTCCAGAATTGGAACTCCAGTTCCTGTTCCAGTTCCAGAATTGCAACTCCATTTCGTGCTCCAGAATTCTAACTCCAGTCTGTTTCAGTTCCAATTCCAGCTCCAGAATTGATACTTCAGTTTCAGTTCCACTTCCAGAATTGGAACTTTAGTTTCAGTTCTAGTTCCAGAATTGGAACTCCACTTCCTGTTCCAGTTCCAGAATTGGAACTCCTGTGCCAGTTCCTGTTCCAGAAATAGAACTCGAGTTCATGTTCCCATTCCAGAATTGGAACTCCAGTTCCTGTTCCAGTTCCAGAATTTGAACTCCAGTTCAAGTGCCAGTTCCAGAATTCAAACTCCAGTTTCAATTCCAGTTCCAGAATTGGAACTCCAGTTCCTGTTCCAGTTCCAGAATTGGAATTTTAGTTTCAGTTCCAGTTCCAGAAATGGAACTCCTGTTCCTGCTCCTGTTCTGGTTCCACAATTGGAACTCCAGTTCCTGTTCCAGTTCCAGAACTGCAACTCCAGTTCATGTTCCAGTACCAGAATAGGAACTCCAGTCTGTTCCAGTTCCCGAATTGGATCTCCTGTTTCTGTTCCAGTTCCAGAATTGGAACTTTATCCTGTTTCTGTTCCAGTTCCAGAATTGGAACTTTATTTTCAGTTGCAGTTCCAGAATTGGATCTCCTGTTCCTGTTCCAGTTCCAGAATTGGAACCTTATTTTCAGTTCCAGTTCCAGAATTGGAACTCCAGTTTCTGTTCCATTTCCAGAATTGGAACTCCATTTCCTGTTCCAGAATTGGAACTCCAGTCTGTTCCAGTTCCAAAATTGGAACTCCAGTTCCAGTTCCAGAATTGGAACTCCAGTTCATGTTCCAGTTCCAGAATTGGAAATCCACTTCCTGTTCCAGTTCCAGAATTGGAATTCCCATGCTGGTTCCTGTTCCAGAATTGGAACTCAAGTTCGTGTTCCCGTTCCAGAATCGGAACCCCAGTTCCTGTTCCAGTTCGAGAATTTGAACTCCAGTTCAAATGCCAGTTCCAGAATTCAAACTCCAGTTTCAGTTCCAGTTCCAGAATTGGAACCCCATTTCAAGGTCCAATCCCAGGATTGGAACTCCAGTTCCAGTGTCAGCTCCAGAATAGGAACTCCAGTTCCAGGTCCAGTTCCAGAATTAGAACTCCTGTTCCAGTCCAGTTACAGAATTAGAACTCCAGTTCCAGGTCCAGTTCTTTTGGAACTCCAGGTCCAGGTTCAGTTCTACAATTGGAAGTCCAGTTCCAGGTTCAATTCCAGAATTGGAACTTTAGTTCCATTGTCAGTTCCAGAATTGGAACTCCATTCCCAGTGCCAGTTCCGGAACTGGAACTCCAGTTACTATTCCAGTTCCAGAATTGGAACTCCAGTTCCTGTTCCAGTTCCAGAATTGGAACTCCAGTTCCCGTTCCAGTTCCAGAAATGCAACTCCAGTTCCTGTTCCATAATTCTAATTCCAGTCTGTTTCAGTTCCAGAATTGGAACCTCAGTTCCATTTCCATTTCCAGAATTGGGACTTTAGTTTCTATTCCATTTCCAAAATTTGAACTCCAGTTCATGTTCCAGTCCTAGAATTGGAACTCCAGTTCCAGTTCCAGTTCCAGAATTGGAACTATGGTTTCATTTCCAGTTCCATAATTGTAACTCCAGTTCTTGTTGAAGTTCCAGAATTGGAGCTCCAGTTCTTGTTACAGTTCCAGTATTCAAACTCCCTTTCCTGTTCCAGTTCCTGAATTGGAACCCCATATCTAGTTCCGTGTCCAGAATTGGAACTCCAGTATCTTTTCCCGTCCCTGAATTGGAGCTCCAGTTCCTGTTCCAGGTCCAGAATTGAAACTCCAGTTTCTGTTTCAGTTCCAAAATTGGAACTCCAGTTCCAATGCCAGTTTTAGAATTGGATCTCCAGTCCCAATGTCAGTTCCAGAATTGGAAATCCAGTCCCAGTGCCAATTCCAGTCCAGTTCCAGAATTGGGACTCCAGTTACAAGTCCAGTTCCAAATTTGTAACTACAGGTCCAGTTCAGTTTCAGAATTGGAAATCCAGTTCCAGGTTCAAATCCAGAATTGAAACTTTACTTCCATTGTCAGTTCCAGAATTGGAAGTCCATTTCCAGTGCCACTTCCGGAATTGGAACTCCAGTTCCTGTTCCAGCTCCAGAATTGCAACTCCAGTTCCTACTCCAGAATTCTAACTCCAGTCTGTTTCAGTTCCAGAGAGTTCCATGTCCAGTTCCAGAACTGGACTTTAGTTTCTGTTCCAGTTCCAAAATACATATGCCAGTTCCTGTTCCAGTTCCAGAATTTGAACTCCAGTCTGTTCCAGTTCCAGAATTGTAACTCCAGTTCCTGTTCCAGTTCCAGAAATGCAACTCCAGTTCCTGTTCCAGAATTGTAATTCCAGTCTGTTTCAGTTCCGGTTTGGGAAGTCCTGTTCCAGTTCCAGTTCCAGAATTGGGACTTCATATTCTGTTCCAGTTTCAAAATTCGAACTCCAGTTCCTGTATCAGTTCCAGAATAGGAACTCAAATTCCTGTTCTTGTTCCAGAATTGGGACTCCAGTTCCTGTTCGAGTCCTACAATTGGAACTCCAGTGCCTGTTTCTGTTCCAGAATTTGAACTCCTGTTCCAGTTCCAGAATTGTAACTCCAGTCTGTTCTTGTTCCAGAACTGGAACCCCATTTCCTGTCTCAATTTCCTGTTCCAGTTCCAGAATTGGAACTCCAGTCTGTTCCTGATCCAAAATTGGAACTCCAGTTCCAGTTCCAGTTCCGGAATTGGAACTCCAGTTGCAGGTCCAGTTCCAGAATTGAAACTCCTGTTCCAGGTCTACTTCCCACATTGGAACTCCAGTTCATGTTCCAGTTCCAGAAATGGAATTCCAGTTTTTGTTCTGGTTCCAGAATTGGAACTCCAGTTCCTGTTCCACAATTCTAACTCCAGTCTGTTTCAGTTCCAGACTATTTCCAGAATTGGGATGTTAGTTTCTGTTCCAGTTCCAAAATTCAAACTTCAGTTCCTGTCCCAGTTCCAGAATCGGAACTCCAGTCCGTGGTTTCATTTCCAGTTCCATAATTGTAACTCTAGTTCCTGTTGCAGTTCCAGAATTCGAACTCCCCTTCCTGTTCCAGTTCCTGAATTGGAACTCCAGGTCCAGGTCCAGTTCCAGTTCTAGAATTGGAACTACAGTTTCTGTTCACGTCCCATAATCGGAGCTCCAGTTCCTGTTGCAGGTCCAGAATTTGAACTCCAGTTCAAGTGCCAGTTCACGAATTGGAACTCCAGTTCCAGTGCCAGTTTCCCAATTGGAACTCCAGTGCCAATTCCAGAATTGGAACTCCAATTCCAGTTCCAGTTCCAGTTCCAGAACTGAAACTCCAGTTTTAGGTACAGTTCCAAAATTGGAACTCCAGTACTTGTTCCAGTTTCACATTGGAACTTTACTTCCTGTTGTAATTCCTGAATTTGATCCGCAGTTTCTGTTTCAGTTCCAGAATTGAAACTCCAGTTCCAATGCCAGCTTTAGAATTGGAACTCCGATTTCAGTTCCAGGTTCTGAATTGGAAATCCAGTTCCAGGTCCAATTCCAAAATTGAAACTGCAGGTCCAGGTTCCGTTCCAGAATAGGAACTCCAGTCCCAGGTCCAATTCCAGAAATGGAACTCCAGTTTCAGTGTCACTTCCAGAATTAGAACTCCAGTTCCAGTTCCAGAATTGGAACTCCAGTTCATCTTCCAGTTCCAAAATTGGAACTCCAATTCCTGTTCCAGTTCCAGAATTGGAACTTCAGTGTGTTTCAGTTCCAGAATTGGAACTCCATTTTCTGTTCCAGTTCTAGAATTGGAACTGGAGTTCCTGTTTCAGATCCAGAATGGGAACCTCAGTTTGTGTTCCAGTTCCAGAATTCAAACTCCAGTTCCAGTTCTCATGCCAGAATTCAAACTACAGTTCCAGTTCGAGTTCCAGAATTGGACCTCCAGTTCCAGTGCCAGTTCCAGAATTGGGACTTGAGTTCCAGTCCAGTTGCAGAATTAGAACTCCAGTTCCAGGCCCAGTTTCAAAATTGGAACTCCAGGTCCAGGTTAAGTTCCAGAATCGGAGTTCCAGTTCCAGGTCCAATTTCAGAATTAGAAATCCAGTTCCAGTGTCATTTCCAGAATTGGAACTCCATTTCTAGTGCCAGTTCTAGAATTGGAACACCAGTTCATGTTCCAGTTCCAGAATTGGAACTCCAGTTTTGGTTCCAGTTCCACAATTGGTACTCCAGTTCCTGTTCCAGAAATCTGAAAACAGTCTGTTTCAGTTTCAGAATTGAAACTCCAATTCCAGTTCCAGTTCCAGAATTGGAACTTTAGTTTCAGTTCCAGTTCCAGAATTGCAACTCCAGTTCCTGTTCTAGTTCCAGAATGAGAACTCCAGTTCCTGTTCCAGTTTTAGAATTGGAAGTCTAGCTCCTGTTCCAGAATTCTAACTCCAGTCTGTTTCAGTTCCAGAATTGGAACTTTTGTTTCAGTTCCAGTTCCAGTTCCAGAATTGGAAACCCAGTTCATCTTCCAGTTCCAGAATTGGAACTCCAGTTTCTGTTCCTTTTCCACAATTGGTACTCCAGTTCCTGATCCAGAAATCTAACTCCAGTCTGTTTCAGTTCTAGAATTGGAGCTCCACTTCCTGTTCCAGTTCCAGAATTGGAACTCAAGTCCCAGTTCCAGTTCCACAATTGGACCTCCAGTTCCTGTTCCAGTTCCGGAATTGCAACTCCATTCCCAGTTTCGGTTCCAAAATTGGAACTCCAGTTCCAGTTCCAGTTCCCGAATTAGAACTCCGGTTCCTGTTCCACTTCCAGAATTGGAACTCGAGTTCTGAATCAAGTTACAGAATGAGAACTTTAGTTTTAGTTCCAGTTCCAGAATTTGAACTTCACTTCCTGTTCCAGTTCCAGAATTAGAACTTTAGTTTCAGTTCTAGTTCCAGAATTGGAACTCCAGTTTCTGTTCCAGTTCCAGAATTAGAATTGCAGTTTCAGTTCCAGTTCTAGAAATGGAACTCCTGTTCCTGCTCCTGTTCCGGTTCCAGAATTGGAACTCCAGTTTCTGTTCCAGTTCCAATTGCAGAATTGGCGCTCCAGTTCCAAGTGCAGTTCCAGAATTGGAACTTTAATTCCTGTTCCTGTTCCAGAATTGGAACTCCAGTTCATGTTCCAGTTCCAGGACTGCAACTCCAGTTCGTGTTCCGGTACCAGAATAGGAACTCCAGTCTGTTCCAGTTCCAGAATTGGAACTCCAGTTCCTGTTCAAGCTCCAGCATTGGAACCCCAGTCTGTTCCAGTTCCAGAATTGATCTCCTGTTTCTGTTCTAGTTCCAGAATTGGAACTTTATTTTCAGTTCCAGTTCCAGTTCCAGAATTGGAACTCCAGTTCCTGTTCCAGTTCCAGAATTGGAACTCCAGTTCCTTTTGGGGTTCCAGAATTGGAACTCCAATTACTGTTCCAGTTCCAGAACAAGAACTCCAGTCTGTTCCAGTTCCAGAATTGGAACTCCAGTTCCTGTTCCAGAATTGGAAATCCAATCCGTTCCAGTTTCAAAATTGGAACTCCAGTTCCAGGTCCAGTTCCAGAATTGGAATTTTGGTTCCTGTTCCAATTCCAGAATTCGAACTCCAATTCCTGTTCCAGTTCCAGAACTAGAACTCCAGTCTCTTCCAGTTCCAGAATTGGAACTCCTGTTCCTGTTCCAGTTCCAAAAGTAGAATTGCAGTTTCAGTTCCAGTTCCAGAATTGGAACTCCTGTTCCTGTTCCTGTTCCAGAATTGGCGCTCCAGTTCCAGGTCCAGTTCCAGAATTGGAACTTTAGTTCCTGTTGCAGTTCCAGAATGCGAATTCCAGTTCCTGTTCCAGTTCCAGAACTGCAACTCCAGTTCATGTTCCAGTACCAGAATAGGAACTCCAGTCTGTTCCAGTTCCAGAATTGGAACTCCAGTTGCTGTTCGAGTTCCAGTATTGGAACTCCAGTCTGTTCCAGTTCCAGAACTGGATCTCCTGTTTCTGTTCCAGTTCCAGAATTGGAACTTTATTTTCAGTTCCTGTTCCAGAATTGGAACTCCAGTCTGTTCTAGTTCCAAAATTGGAACTCCAGATAGAGTTCCAGTTCCAGAATTGTAACTCCAGTTCCTTTTGCACTTCCAGAATTGGAACTCAAATTCCTGTTCCAGTTCCAGAACTAGAACTCCAGTCTGTTCCAGTTCCAGAATTGGAATTCCAGTTCCTGTTCCAGTTCCAGAAATGGAACTTCAGTTCCTGATCCATTTCCAGAATTCGAACCCCAGTTCCTGTTCCAGTTCCAGAACTGGAATTCCAGCACCAGTTCCTGTTCCAGATTGGAACTTCAGTTTAAGTTCCAGTTCTAGATTTGGAACTCCAGTTCCAGATCCACTTCCAGAATTGGAACTCCAGTTCCTGTTTCAGTTTTAGGTTCCGAATTGGAAATCCACTTTCAGTTCCAGGTCCAGAATTGGAAATCCAATTCCTTTGCCTGGTCCAAAATTGGAACTCCAGTTTCAGGTCCAATTCCAGAATTGGAACTCCATTTTCAGTGCCAGTTCCAGAATTGGAACTCTATTTCCCGTACCAGTTCCAGAACTGGAACCCTAGTTTATGTTCCAGTTCCAGCATTGGAACTCCAGTCTGTTCCAGTTCCAGAATTGGAAATCCAGTTCCTGTTCCAGTTCCAGAATTGGAACTCCAGTTCCTCTTCCAGTTCCAGAATTAGAACTCCAGTTCCTGTTCCAGTTCCCGAATTGGAACTCAAGTTCTAATTCAATTTTCAGAATTACAACTTTAGTTTCTGTTCCAATTCCAGTTCCTCTTCCAGAATTGGAACTCCAGTTCCTGTTCCAGTTTTAAAATTGAGACTACAGCTCCTGTTCCAGAATTCTAACTCCAGTCGGTTTCAGTTCCAGAATTGGAACTCCAGTTCCTGTTCCAGTTCCAGAATTGAAACTCCAGTTTCTGTTCCAGAACTCTAACTTCAGTCTGTTTCAGTTCCAGAATTCGAACTCCAGTTCCAGTTCCTGTTCCAGAATTGGAACTTTACTTTCAGATCCAGTTCTAGAATTGGAACTCCAGTTCCTCTTCCAGTTCCAGAATTAGAACTCCAGTTCCTGTTGCAGTTCTAGAATTGGAACTCCAGTTCTTGTTGCAGTTCCAGAATTCGAACTCAACTTCCGGTTCCTGTTCCTGAATTGGAACTCCTGTTCCAGTTCCAGTTCCAGAAATTGAACTCCAGTTTCTGTTCCAGGTCCAGAATTGGAACTTCAGTACCACTGCCAGTTCCAGAATTGGAACTCCAGATTCTGTTTCAGTTCAAGAATTGGAATTCCTTTTCCTGTTCGATTTCCGGAATCGGAACTCCTGTTCTGTTTCCAAAATTGGAACTCTAGTCTGCTTCAGTTTCAGAATTGGAACTCCAGTCTGTTGCAGTTCCAGAATTGAAACTCCAATTCCTATTCTAGTTCCAGAATTGCAACTCCAGTTCCTCCTCCAAAATTGGAACTCCAGTCTGTTCCAGTTCCAGAATTGAAATTCCAGTTCCTGTTCCAGTTCCAGAATTAGAACTCCAGTTCCTTTTCCAGTTCCAGAATTGAAACTCCTGTCTCTTTTCCAGTTCCACAATTGGAACTCTAGTGCCTTTTTCAGTTCTAGAATTGGAACTCTAGTCCCAGTTCCAGTTCCAGAATTGGAACTCCCCTTCCTGTTTAATTTCCAGAATTGGAACTCAAGTTCCAGGTCTAGTTCTAGAATAGGAACTCCAGTTCCAGTGCCAATTACAGAATTGGAACTCCAGTCCCAGTTCCAGTTTCAGAACTGAAACTCGAGTTCCAGACCCAGTTGTAGAATTTGAACTTTAGTTCCTATTCCGGTTCCAAATTTGCAACTCCAGTTGCAGTTCCAGGTGCAGAATTTGAACTCCAGCTCCTTTTCTAGGTCCAGATTGAAACTCCATTTCCAGGTCCAGGTCCAAAGTTGGAACTCCAGTTGCAGTGCCAGTTTCAGAATTGGACCTCCTGTTACAGAATTAAAAGTCTGGTTCTAATTCCAGGTCCAGAGTTTGAATTCTACTTCCAGTTCCAGGTCCAGAGTTGAAACGCCAGTTCCAGTTTCAGTTACAGAATTTGAACTCCAGTTTCTCCTCCAGATCCAGAATTGGAAGTCCAGTACCACTGCGAGTTCCAGAATTGGAACTCCAAGTCCAGATCCAGTTCCAGAATTTGAACTCTTGTTCCTGTTCCATTTCCAGAATTGGAACTCCTGTTCTTTTTTCAGTTCCAGAATTGGAACTCCTGTTTCATTTTCAGAATTGGAACTCCAGTCTTTTCTAGTTCCAAAATTGGAACTACAGTCTGTTCCAGTTCCAGAATTCGAACTCTTGTTCCAGATTTGAAATTCCAGTACCTGTTCCAGTTCCAGAATTGGAACTCCAATCCCTTTTCCAGTTCCGGAATTGGAACTCCAGTCCCTTTTCCAGTTCCAGTGTCAGTTCCAGAATTGGAACTCCAGTTGCAGTGCCAGTTCCCGAATTGAAACTCCTGTTCCATTTCCAGAATTGGAACTCCAGTCTGTTCCAGCTCCAGAATTGGAAATCCTGTCTGTTCTAGTTCCAGAGTTGGAACTCAGGTCCAGTTCCAGTTCCATTTCCAGAATTGGAACTCCAGTCCCAGTTCCAGTTCCAGAATTGGAACTCCAGTTCCTGTTCCACTTCCAGAATTGGAACTCCAGTTCCTGTTTCAGTTCCAGAATTGGAACTCAAGTTCCAGTGTCAGTTCCCAAATAGGATCTCCAGTTCCAGTGCCAGTTCCAGAATTGGAACTCCAGTGCTAGTTCAAGTTTCAGAATTGGAACTCCAGTTGCAGGCCCAGTTCTAAAATTCGAGCTCCAGTTCCTGTTGCAGTTACAGAATTGAAACTCCAGTTGCAGTTCCAGGTCCAGAATTAGAACTCCACTTTCTGTTCCAGGTCCTGAATTAAAACTCCATTTCCAGTTCCAGGACCAAAATTGGAACTCCATTTCCAGTTCCAGGACCAAAACTGGAATTCCAGTTCCAGTGCCAGTTCCAGAATTGGAAGTCCAGTTCCAGTTCCGGGTCCAGAGTTGGAATTCCACTTCTGGTTCCAGGTTCAGAGTTGGAACTCCAGTTTCAATTCCATTTCCAGAATTTGAACTCCAGTTTCTGTTCCAGGTCCAGAATCGGAACTTCAGTACCACTGCCAGTTCCAGAATTGGAACTCCAGATTCTGTTTCAGTTCGAGAATTGGAACTCCTTTTCCTGTTGGATTTCCAGAATTGAAACTCTTGTTCCATTTCTAAAATTGGAACTCCAGTCTGTCCAGTTCCAGAATTGGAACTCCAGTTCCAGTTCCATTTCCCAAATTAGAATTCCAAACCTAGTTCCAGTTCCAGAATTGGAACCCCAGACCTAAGTTCTGGAGTCAGACCATGATTCTAGTTCCAATTCTGCCGCTTCCTGATTGACCTTTGCTGATTACTTAAATGTTCTGAGTCTCAGTTTCCTCATCAGTACAATATGGGCAATAACACACCTACAACATCCTCTATTCTATCATTAAGACGAAGGAGATAATACATGTACTTAGCATATAGCTTGATACAAAATCAATGTTCAGTATCTTGTAGCTTCTATTTGGATTCAGAAATGTTCTTCAAGTCTTCCTGAAAGCTTCTTGGCAAAGCATATGTTCTTTTTCAAGATCCTGACTTGTAATTGTTGTTATTTTCATTGTTTAGCTGTTAAGCCACTATTACCCTTTGACTTTCTCCCAACACGTCCCTAAATTCTAGAACTCGATAAGAGTATTTAAGTAGATTAATCTAGATCATTCAGAATTTTCTTTAAGAGAGTAGGAGAAAATATTTGTAAAGTCTGCCTTAAATACTATACTGCAGAGGCTGTAGATGAAGATTTTTAATCTATGTAACAGGAGCAAAGTTGTGGTTTAGGAAAGGTGGCTGAGAATAACATTCTAAGTACATTGACGGGAAACACAGAAGCCAATGACAAAGGCTGTTAAAATAATCCAGGTGTTAACTGGAGATAAGGGGGTAGGCCTCAGAGATAGTGCAGTAAACTAGATACATAGTTTTAAGAAATGAGCCTCAGGATATACAAACCAGATATATAGTTTGAAGAAACGAACCCAGGAAGTAGCACTATTTACAATAACACCAGGAAATCTGAAATATTTAGCGGAAAAATCTAGCAAAATATGTACAGGATCTGCATGCTGAAAACTACAAAGTACAGATGATAGAAACCAAAGAAATCTAAAACAAATAGAGCGATTTATAATGTTCATTTTTTGGAAAGCTCAATATTGTTAACACATCAATTTCCCCAAAACTTGTCTATACATTCAATGCATTCCCAAACAATATCCCAGCAGGATTTTTTGCAGATATCAGCGAAGTTAATTTAAAAGCTTTTTTATTGAAAAACAACAGCAAACAAAACAAAACTGTGATGTTGATGATTAATAGCACCACTTCCTCACACATCTACCGTTGCTCTCTTCTTTCTCACTCTCTGACAATTACAAACTTACTTAGTGTCTGTCCTTTCCACCCCACCACTATAAGTAAGTTCTATAAGAGCAGGGATTTTGTTTTGCTCTTGTTGAAGTCCCAACGAGTGTAAAATAATAGTCACTGGACACTTGGATACGTGGAAAGATGAGAGAAGGAGGGTTGAGAATTATTTGATGAGTATAGTGTACACTGTACAGGTGATGGTTACACCAATAGCCCAGACTTAATCACTACACACTGTGCTTGTATCTCTTAAATTTATAGAATAACCAAAACAATATGAAAAAGAAAAACAATCTTGGAGGACTAGTGGATTTCAAGAATTATGTGTAAAGCTGCAATAATCAAGACAGGTGGTATTGGCAAAAGATAGACACATAGATTAATGCTGTAAAAAAGAAGAGCCCAGAAGTAGACTGGGCTCTTCTTTTTTGGCAAAGGTACAAAGGCAATTCAATGGGGGAAAAATCACCTTTTCCACAAAAGATGCTGGGACAATTGGATCTCCACATGTGAATAATATAATCCTTACCCCGAACCGTGCACATGCAGAAAAGTTAATTCAAATGGATTACAGACTTAAATATGAAGCCCCAAACTATAAATCTTCTAGATTAAAACATAGGGGAAAACATTTGTGACCTTGGTTAGGAAAAGATTTCTTATATTTCTTATATATGATAATTCTTATATATGACAAATCATAATCTACACAAGAAAAAAATGGATAAGACAGGCTTCATCAAAATTAAAAACTTCTTTAAAAAATACCCTTAAGCGGAAAACAAAGCCATGCACTGGGAGAAAATTTTACAAATCATATGTGCAACAAATAACTTTATCCAGTATATATAAATGATGCAGGATTTTCTTCTGGGTCACTTTGCAACCTGGGGACCTCTGGCCAGCAATGCCCCACTGGTCCTCACTCTCCCACACTACATGTTGCAGGAGATGGCCCTCTCACTTGGTCAGCCCAGGCCAAGTCTGGCTTGTTCACCAGTTCCCAAGTTCTTGTCCTGCATCCAAGAATGAGGAGGTACTGACAATCAAAGAGTAAGCAAGGTGGGGAGTTTTGTTGAGTGATGAATCAGCTTTTAGTGGAGAGGGGAAGAGGGGACATCAGGGTGGTCCCCCTTCCTGAAGTCAGGAAAGTCCCCCTAATATGGCTGAGTCTGGGGCTGTTATAGGCTCAGAATGGGAGGGGGGGCAGGCTGCAAGTAGTATTGGAAAAGGCAACATTCAATTGGTTCAAAGTCATTATTCAGAATCAATGGGGAAAAGGTGGGCAAACAGGAACAGAAATTCTCACTCTGGGTTGTTGGTTTCATCTGGGACCAGTAGTCCAGTCGTTCAGGCTTCAAGTTGTTTTGGCTTGAAGGTGGTTTCACTGGGGACCCACCCCATCTGCCTAGGCATTCAGCTGCCTCCTGTCGCTATCATATAGTGTTCTTAAAATGCAACAATAAGAAAACAAACAATCCAATTTTCAAAAAGAATGAGTAAAGACTTGAACTGACATTTTACTAAAGAAGATAAGCACATGAAAATAAAAGATGCTCTTAGAGAAATACAAATTTAAACCACCATGAGATACCATTACAAATCTATTAAAATGACTAAAATGAAAAAGACTGACAATACTAAGTGCTAAAGCAGATGTGGTATAAATAGAACTCTTACAAATTGCAGGTGAGTATTCAAAATGGTACAGCCATTTTTGAAGACAGTTTGGCAATTTCTATAAAGTTGAACATAGCCTTACCATGTATCATACACAAGAGAAATGAAAACTTATGTATATACAAAAACCTTGTACACGGATTTTTATAGAGTCTTTATTCAGAATCACACATGCACAAACTGAAAATACCCCAAATGTGCTTCAACTGGTGAAAGAAAAACAATGCAAATGCATAGGATGGAGTACTATCCAGCAATAGAAAGGAAAAAAAATGGATATATTAATCAACATAGATGGCATGAATGTAGTATACTAAGTGAAGAAATCAGACTCAAAGGCTAATACTGGATGATTCTGTTTATATGATACTCTGAGAAATGCAAATTACAGGAATAGCAAATAGATGAGTGTTTGCCAGTGGACTGGGGAGGAAATTTGGGGAGGTGAAAGAATGTTTCTGTATCGTGATTATGGTGGTTGTTACACAACTGTAAGCCTAAACTGTATGTCTAAATGTATCACGTATAGGCCAAAAAGAATTAACTTTACTGCACACATATTTTTTAAAGTGAGTAGAGTAAAAATAAAACAGCAAAAAGAATCAAGGGTTTTTTGTTTGTTTGTTTTGTTTTTTGTTGTTGTTGTTTTTAGCTTGTGTGGTCACAAGGAAAAAGAACTAGGGCAAAAATTAAGGAAGACATCAGAAAAGAAAAAAGAAAACCAAAAATATGTAAAGCCCCGGAAGAGAAAGGAAGAAACTTTCTAGAAGCAGATGATGACAAGCATATTTAAATGTCAAAGAAAGTTGTTGACTTTAGAAATAACTGTTTCAGCAAAAGGGTTACCCCATCTAACATTTTATTTTTTCTTAGGTAAGCAATGCATTAATCTGACATCTAAATAACCACTCTTGTAAGAAGTCTGGTAACGATAAGAAAAGATAAAGGTAGGTGCTAGATGGGACTTCAAGTTTAAGAGGCAGATTTTTCAAGATGGAGATGGAGTTAAGAATGTAGGATACAGGAGGAGCAAGGGATTCATAGAAGAGGTAGAATGAAGATGTTGGAGAAGGGAGCAATGCGAGTGACAGCATGACCTCTTTGGAAGTAAGAAGAGATAGAGATTAGCCTTTAAGGAAGGGAAAGAACCTTTTTTCCCTTGAGTTAGAGAGAAAGGCCAGGGATAAAATAATGAGACCAAAACAGGAAAGGCCAAAGGACTGTAATGGGCTGAGATTATCCCAGGATGGCCTATGAACTCCATTCCTTCTTCTCTTTAATGGTGATGAGTCTTAAGACATTGTAGAAGACTTTCAGACGCTTTTTCCTTCCTCTGCTAATTTCAAAATGGCTGGTGGGAGCTCATTTTTGTAACTGTTGATGCTGCTCTTTGACAAGCTTAACCCGACTCAGTAGTGTATACAGGAAGGTGTTAATCTAGCGCCCCCTTGTGGGCTGAGAGAAGAACGAGGCTCTTTGTAATTCTTGGAAGCACAATACTCTAGATTTATAAGACGGTGGAAAAATTACCTGTCAGGTACAATGTTCACGTTTTGGGTAACGGGTACACTAGAAGCCCAGTTCCTACCAGTGTGCGATATATCCATGTAACAAACATGCATTTTAAAAAATGATTGTATGGAGGTGCTCTTATATTTTCCGAGCCTTCCTCTCCCCAAAGTAACCAAGGTTTAGTCAAGTGTCACCTTGAATAAACATTCAGGAATAATGTGCAAGCAGAAATGTTAATAATGGGTAAAAATAATGTTTGAATGAATTCTACTTCCAGATGTGTTCAAGTAAGTTTGTAGCTTTCATTCAGACAAGGTTTTTGTATATATAACTTTTGGCATTGAAAAAAAAACGAAAGGGGAAAAAATACTTCTGAGATTCTTCTGATTATTCCTAAGCCGTTACTTAATGAATGTCATTCATAAATCCATTTGTAAGACTATTGACCACTGACAGTGAAGCTATAGAAACCAACTTGCAATGGTGTTTGGAATAGGAGGCTTGGGATATGGATGTTAAACATCAGAAAATTCAAAGCGATTTTTTCATGAAAAGGCCTAAGAATAAATGAAATTCGACATATGTCATACGATGTTTGCCAATGAAATAAAAATCCTACAGAGACACATATAGTGCTTTAATTGCAAAAATAACACCTGCCCTAAGGAGAAATACAGTGAAAAGCCTCATGATTCCCATTACCTCTAATTGGAATCAAACAGCAAAATCTCTGACCTCCAGAGTAGGTATTCATTTCACAGCTGACATTTGATTTTTCTCAATTGATATTTTAAAATTATCAAAAAGGAAGCAAGATGTTTTAGAGCCCTGCTTAATTCAATGTTCTAGGCTTGATTTGTGAGACTACATTCAGAGGTCAAGTGAAGCCCTTCTCTATACCCCTTTAGAGCCATATGGCAAGATGAAGATAGACTCAGGTCATGGTGGTTTTTCCTTCTAAGCCATTCTGTTCATGGGAAAGTGCTGTGGCAAAGCAGAAAAAAGTGTGAATTTCCACACTCATAAGCAATACGTAAATAAATAACTTTATGGTTTCCATCCTTAAATGGAAACAAAATGCCTTCATCTTCAACATGCAATAATTTTGTCCATACCATCAGAGCTATTCACAGAGGTTGAGCACTTCTAGATCTAGATTTCTAGGTCTAGCATAATAAATGCAGCCCAAGCAAGCAGCAGTATGTGCCCAGTTGTCTGTACTCAAGCTGACTATAAAGACTGATCACCTGAAAGGTAAAATTTATAAGTTTCAAAGCTACCACGGTATTTATTTCTTGAATTTGCCAGTTGAATTATTAATAAATCTGCTGAGAAGTGCTGCTATGGGGAACGCCTTCCCTGGCTGTTTGAATAGTGAAAACTAATTACAATAACATGGCTGATGGCTAAAATGTTACTTGATAACTGTGCTGAGTCTATACAACAGCAAACACCTGAAAGAAAACCAAGAATGGCAATAAATTATCCTAGATATTTCGCCTATCCAATATTGAAATACACGAAAATGCACAAAACTATAGACACTAGAACTTCCCTGTAACATTATTTTCAGGATCCATTGGAATTTCCTATGGAGAAATTATAATAAGGATTATTTTAGATAAAACCATCTGGAAGAACGAAATCACCCCCTGAGAATACTGGTGATAGTGGAAATAGAAAGGAATAGATAGGAATAGAAATTTAGAAATCAACTTTAGGGAGGAACTGTGTAATCAAATCAATTTCCCTAGTTTTGGAACATAAAGAAGGATCGGCAAAAGGTAAAGCTGGATCCCTGATAGATGCTAATGATTAACAGTGTAACTTCCTCACACATCCACCAGCACTCTCTTCTTTCTCACTCTTTGGCTTTTTTATACTTATTTATTGTCTGTTCTTTCCCACCACCTCTACTATAAGTAAGCTCTCTAGGGGCAGGTGTTTTGTTTTGCTCTTAGGGAAGTCCCAGTGCCTAGACAATTGCTTGTAATGCAGTAGAAGCTCCCAGGAAAACACATATAGCTGGTAAATTGGGACAGAGAAAAATACAGAGAAAAGAGGCAAGACATAAAGTGCAGAACAGTAGTCACTGGAGACTTGAAAGGTGGGAGGATGGGAGGGGGTGAGGGTTGAAAACTTAGTGGGTATGATGTACACTATGTGGATAATGATTACACTAAAAGCCCAAACTTGACCACTACACCATATAGCCATGTAACAAAATTGCACTTGTGCCCCTTAAGTTTATACAAACAAAAATTTTAAAAATTTAAAAATTGTGTGAGAACTAGGAGAAAAACTATAAGAGTTATAAGCAGGTGGATCATTGCTGACAGGTGAGGCTGAAAAGTAAAAAAGCAAAACATTTAGGAAGGGACTAGAAATTAGAATAATAAATTAGTAAGAGGTTCAGTGGAGTCAGGAGCTAGGCAGGCCATGTCATGACTGGCATATCAAGCCACCTACTGAAAAGTGTCCCTCCAATTGGGCTTCCATAGCCCCGATGAGTGCCCCTTGAGTTAAGGAAAACATTTGTTAATTTGCAATTTAAAAAGCAGGAGACATAACAGAATATTAGAAGCCATTAACATGGATTTGTTTTTCAGATTGCCACCTTTCTCCTTCAAGTGCTTTTAAAATTAGCAACATAAATGTGTGTGATGTGACACATGACAAAAAGGCCTTCCAATTATTTGGAACAGTTGCTAAAATTAAGATTGATTATAGAGATCAGGATTGAGATGTATTTGGAGTACACAAGGTAATATTTTTTATATTGAATTTCCTATTTTTATCAAGGTAGCATTAACATAACTTTGACATTAGTGAGTATTCACACAGGTAAGAAAAATTGACCCTAGAGGCTAATATTGTGCAGGTTAAGCAACTTGAGATATAAATGTGCTCTGGATACCCTACATACAACCTGCCACCTAATAATTCTCAATTATAATTGCTATTCAAGGGCAGCAAGCCAGAGGGAATGCCTACACTGGAATTCCACAGAGATCTGACATGGGCTTCGGACAATTTAACTTCTTAATTAATGACTCATGAAAACCAATACAAAATACTGTCATTAAGTATACATATGACGCAAATTAGGTCACCATGGTGCTAGACAGGACCAAATTAAAAATAGGAAAGCAACCTTGTTAAACTGTCAAATAGAAGATGAGGGCATATGTAAACAAGATGGAGCTGACAGGATTAAAAGTTGTCACAATTTGACAAGAACCGAAACAAAAGAGAGAAATGAGGAAGGGGTAGGAGAGCAGATAGGAGGATCCCTTCAGCACAAATTGGACAGAAAAGATCTGAAGGTCATAATGATTTGCATGTTAATCAGTAATGTGTAAAGTATCTTATATATGTAAATACTTATCACAGTACTTTATATGAAGTTAAGTGCTTTTTTCAAATGGTAGCTATTAGCATTAATACATGAATAGGGAAATAGCAGGGCAAATGTGAGCTGTATTCTTAGTTTATTAATTTCATGCTATCTAAGATGGAAGTCAACCAGCCATAACAAGCTGCCTTTACCACTTGAGCCCACCACATTGGATCTCCTGGAGTGAGGCCATCTTTTCACAGATAGATTTTCTCATAGTTCCTGCTTCCCCTGGGAAATTGTGGCCACTGGTCTTGAGAATTTTCTCCTACTATCCAACCTCACAATCATTTGAGAGTAAAGACTTAGTAAGATTAGGAGGCAACTCATGGGGAAATGTAGCCCTTAGTCATCTGGAGAACTAAATTCTCGATCCAGTTGCTTTGCTATAAGAACCTGAAATTAATGGACACCCTTTGCACCTGGAACAATTATTCTACTACTTACCAAAGTACATTTAATCATATCTCCACTCCAACAGCATCCCCAACAGCCCCTACCTAGTCACTGTTGCCTTCCACCTGTCATCGCTAGTAAGAGACAGGAGCTCACTGGCCATGGCGAGAGTGAACTGGGACACAGGTGCCTGGAACACACACGCAGGTCATTGGAGTCCTGATTGCAACTCCAATATGTGGTGGGCCAACTTGGAAAGTGCTCAAAAACAGTGGGGTTTCTTTTTAATGATATGATTATGGGTTTGGGAACTTGATCTGGGGAGAAAAAGAAAAATGAACTGTATATATTAAATGAACAGAAGAGAATCCTGTCTAGGGACTTGATTATGGGGATTCTGGTAGTGATGGTTAGCTGCTGTTTTCTGTACACTTGAGAATGTTTCAGGAGTCTCGCTATGCAGCACAATGGGTTCAAGTTAGACATTAAAATCTTCCTGAAATGAACCATTTCCTGCAATAACGCACTTTGCTGTAAATTTTTCAGAGAAAACATACAGCATGTTGGAAAGCATTTATTCAGTTACATCAAAGATATGTGAAGCTATGCAAATTTTGAACTATCATCAATTGAGAACTTCTCGGGCAGCACGTGTACATTTAAGGGTGGAAGGATAGTCTTCAAGAAAAGCTCAAGTATCCAGGGCCTTCCGGTCAGCTGGTCTTGACTCTAGTCTTGTTTTCTTCGTACTCCAGATTTTTCTCCTGAGCTCTGGAGCCATAGTTAAAATAAGATTATAATTAAAGTTGAAGAAAGCTTTTAGAGTGAAAGGAACGGGTCATGGAGATGGTTGAGTAGAGATAGGGATGTGTCCTTCTTACATTGACCCAATTTAGAAAGGAAGAAAGGGGCATGAGATTTTTAGAGTCAGGCAGATATCACTTTGAATTTCAGATTAGTGAGTTAACTAGCTCTGGGACTGTGAATTAATTCACCTTTCTGAGCTTAACATTTTTCTCATACTTGAAATGGGAATAACAATGATATTTACTTTACAGTGATCTTGCTAGGATTAGGTGATGTATATAAAACTCCTGGTTTTATAGGTGTAGATGTAGTTGGTACTCAAATTGTAGTCCTTATTACATCCATCCTCTCCCATTCCTCATCCTGAGATACGTGATACTGTATTGCATTGTGATGTTGTATATATTGTGATGTTTGCCTTGATATGGCCCAAAGGAAATATTTTTTGGTGTTTACTTATAGGGTTGCCAGAAAATATACAGGAAGCCTACTAAATTTGAATTTCAGATAAGCAAGGAATTCTTTTTTAGCATAGGAATGTCCCAAATATTGCACGGGATGTACTTGCACATTTAAAAAGTTTTTTATCCAAAAATTTAAATTTCAGAACAAATTTAAGTAGGTGTCCAACATTTTTATTTGCTAAGTCTGGCAAGGCTGCCTACTCAGCATCTATTCCTTACTTATCCTTTTCTAACAGCACATTGGTTTTTATTCTGATGATGAACCCTCTGCTATAACAGTTGACTCTACCTGGCCCTCAAGTGGGCTATGCCAGGCCCTTAGATAGTTTAAGCCAATCAGCACATTTCAACCCCTGGAAGAAGTGATTGGTTGTTTGGTGAGAATGCAACCTAAGTCAAAGTGAATCTCAGGACTCTTGTTAGGAACACAGAACCAGAAATGCTAGCTCTCCCTTGTCTGTAGACAAGAAATAGGGAGCCCCTGAAATTGCTGGTAATTATTTGACTGCTATGAGGGAATCTGACCCATAGAGGATACAAAGTCAAAATTATTGCTGGGGAATAGCCCATTTCTGGAGCTAGGAGTAGGATCAGTTTCCTTGGAAGTACATTGTTGTGCGGGGAAATGATGAACACTTGAACAAGACCTTTTTTAAATCTTTTTTTTTTTTTTTTTAAGGAAGAAAGAATGAATGAATAATCCACCAAAGGGTGAAACATGGAACTAAAAAAACAAAAATGTGTCCTTTCATCAGTTCTATTACTTGGCTGCAAGTAATAGAAAAACCTAAGCCAGACAGATGTAAACAATAAAGGGAATTAGTAGGTGGCTATAACATATTTCAACCTAAATAACAACAGAGAGAGGCTCTCTAAAAGAAAAGGATATTTATTTGGGAATAGAACATTAGGAATACACATGTCATAGTAAACTATGTACATACTCAGGGAGGTAAAGATTTTTAAGGGAAATAAATGAGGAAGATGTCATAATTGTTCTGAAATAATTATCCTCGGCTACCAAAGTCAGTAATAAGGGTGATGCCAGTCTGAGATTGGACAGGCAGTTGCTGGGCAGTTGTTCTTGCAGAAGTATTTTTTGTCTAAGATTATATGGCCTTTGGGCAAGGTTGTGTTTTTTGTGGAATTGTTTTCTGATAGTTTTTCTTATCAGGCATACAAGCACGAGAAACCTCTTTTCATGGCCTCCCCTACTCTATTTGTCACATTTTTTATTTGCTTGTTTTCTTTCAACATTAGTGACTGCTTTGCTTTTGACAATTTTCACACATAAAATCCCAAAAGTAAGTAAGCCTCAAGTTTGTCTACAAGGTCCTCTTTAGGGAAGCTGTCATTTAATAGTAAAATATGGCAACACAGAAAATGAGGGAGAGTTGTTTTTTTCTTTTTTCTTTTTCTTTTCTTTTTTTTCTTTTTTAGCTTAGACACTACTTCTGTTTTTATGATTCTGTAATTCTATGATGATTTGGCAAACTCAAAATGCAGCTGTATTCATCAGTTTTCCAAATTATTATTTATGTGGCTTTACATAGAGTCCAGAGCCAATTTTTTTAGTAGAATTTTAGTAACATTTGTTTGAATCACAGTCTTATCTGCCTAGAAATGGAAGCTTCATATTTTTTTGTACATATCCCAGAATTGCTTCTGCCAGTTCAAGATTTATTAAGTTTATACTTATCAGGTTCATTTCTGGATGCCTTGTGTCTTTGCAAATTGTAATTTGTTCATTTTCAATAAAATGAATATGACAATAAAAAAGTCTGATATATAGCAGTCCTTGCTGTCTGAATTTAAATCTTAGATTTTTTAACATAATTTTTTCGACACCTGATTTTAATGACATGTATATAATGATAATTGCTACAAAATAAAAGGTATGTGATAAGAAATCTTTCTTCCACTTCAGCAAACACGTTTTGAGCACCATTATGTCTAACATTAGGATAGATATTCTTACCTCCATGAGCCACTAATATGCATACTGTAGAAGATATTTCAACCATGAGTCTGAACACTGGAAACATCCAAACAGTGGAATTTCTCAGAAATAGTTTTTAGGTGACTATCACTTTTTAAATTGCATATTGACATATTTGAAAATAACAAAGGTGTATTTCAGTGGTCAGAGATGACAGCTCAGAGCTGCCCTGTGGCCTAATCAAAGCCAAGGTTGGAATCAGAATAAGATAATCAACTGTTAGACTTGCAGGTACCATATTTACTGTCTTAGTTTTTAGCCAGTACATGTTTCAAAAGACAGAAACTGTCTTAAAGTGCTGCTTTCCAATTGAACAAATATGTATTAGATAAGTCATTGATTAATCAGTATAATGGAAGGAAATAGTTGCATAACACATCTAGTGAAACAGAGCAAGTCTTTTCCTTGTTTGCTGGGCTCCACTGGAATTCTACCTTAGCTTCAGAAATAGTGTTGTTTTGGGCAAAGACAGATTTCAGACCATCCCAGTAATATATCTTCTACTGTAGATAGCATCTGTTAATGATATGAATAAGAGTAGCTAGTATTTACTGAGCTGTTGCACCAGGAGTGTTTCACACTCATTTTCTCTTTTTGTCTTCAATGGAAAACTTTGTCCTAATTTTGTGGGGGAGTGTTTTGCTGAAGCCAAAGCAATAAGGGGCCATTGGGCAATGTCACTGTAAAGCAGAGCCAGCACAAGGACACAAATTCTTCTGGGTGTTGCTGGGGCTCATAAGCAGTAGGATACACCACTTAATATTGGAGGGTTGTGAGGCAGGTAATATTGTTCCCACTTTGTAGATGGGAAAACTGTGACTAGGAAGCTAGTCACCTGCTAAACTCACCTAGCTGATAAATGGAAAACCTCGATTAAATTCAGACTTCTCATCAAAGAGCTATATTGCTCTTTGTACTTCATGTCTGCTACAGTTCCATTCAACTACTTTACCAATTTGTATGTGTTTATCATAAAAAGCTTAAAAATATAGATGGTATCTGTCTTGACAAGAAGAAGCTTTCAACAATATAGGGGATGACCAGCTAAGGAAGTTTTGTGGTGTAATTGATTTGAGGATATAAATTTTTAAGAGGATATTAAGCTTCAAAAACAGCTTCTTTTCATCAGCATAAGCAAAGGTAGCTGAATCCAAGCAATACTGTTCTAAATCCATATGTTTCTCAAACATGTAAAAAATATAAAAACATACAAATGACATTAACTTTAAGCGGTATGTTTTTCTCATCAAGCATTCAACTATCACATATAAACTCTGTTACTGGCATTGCTAAGAAATTGTTTCTTTTGTGTAATTCAAATATCATTGTAATCTTCCTTTCAGGATCTGGCTTAAACTTGCAAAGCAGCCAAGACCTCGCTTTTCAAATTGTTCTTTTGTTGCACAGAGCAGGCACTAGCCCTCCACGTTAGAGAAATCAGTATCTCAGCAGAAGGCTACTGCTTGAAGCAGAACAACCTTTAAGGTAGGGAAAGATTCTCCACCAGATTGTTGGACATTTGTAGTTCTACTGCTTATCAGCTTTACTTGTATAATCTCCATCAAGATGCGTCTCTTTCACAGGGAGGCCATGTGAAGTATCTAGAATATTCTAAAGGTTGTCCATTCCACTCTCTAGTCTGTTGCTCTCATAAAAATGACCATGTGTAGTTCAGTGGAGCTTGTCATCCTGACTCTGTGGGGCAGGTTCTGGGGCCTGTTCTCCCTAACTCTATGGGACTAAATATTTATGTGTGTGGACTTTTGACATTTTTCCACACGTCACCTTGGAAAAAGTCACTTGCCCTTTCAGGCCTCAGTCTTCTCATCAATAAAATAAAACCATTGAACTAGATTGGCGGCTCTCAAAGCATTGTCTGGAAAGTCTGGGGGTTCTTGAGACTCAGGAAGTCTGCGAGGTCAGAACTATTTTCATGATGATACTTAAGGTATTGCTTTTTCAGCCCCGTGCTTTCACCAGTGTACAGTGAAGCTTTTCAGAAGCTACATAATGTATGATGCTGTCATCACTCTGAATAGATGATTAAATACTCTAATGTTTTAAAATTATTTTTGTTTTTAATTTCTAATACTATAGATCTCAATAGATATAACCCACATAAAATTTAATGGGATTCTCAACAATTTTGAAGAATGGAAAGCCATCCCGAGGCCAAAAATGTTCGAGAACTGCTGGGCTGAATCACCTCTGTCTCAGTGGTACATAACTGGTGGTACTGGGGATAAAATGCACAATTTTTTTAAAAATGATGATGAGAGTAGATATTAGATACTTAATATATTTTTTAAAATTCCTACTTGGTAAGATAAAAAATTGTGATCCTTTGTCCCTTCATTAAAAAATAATTACACTGCCAATCGATGCATACACAGGCCCGTGAACTCTTCTTGTAACATCCTATTATTAAGACAGGGAAAAACATTGGCTTTGATAGAGATTGTTATCACCCAAATGAGTATCAGATGGTGTTTTATTTAACTGTCTCTTTAGGCCCTTGAAACTTTTATATGGAAAATGTATTTGGTTGGAGACCTAATTAATAAAGAGACACTTTAATACTACCCTAATGTCAAGTTCTACCTCGTTTCGTCTTTATCTGGGCTTTCTGAGGTTTCTCCCAGTTGATTTTAAGTCACACTGTGAGACTAGGGCCAAAAGTTCAGTCCTCAAACATCATTTTAAGGTGTCAGAAATAAAAATTGCTGGGCATAGTGGCTCACAACTGTAACTTCAACACTTTGAGAGGCTGAGACAGGAAGATTGCTTGAGCCCAGGAGTTTGCGACCAGCCTGGGCAACATAGCAAGACTCTGTCTCCAATACATACATATATATAATTAGCTGGGCATAGTGGTACATGCCCGTAGTCCCAGATACTCAGGAGGCTGAGGATCACTTGAGCCCCAGAGGTCAAGGCTGCAGAGAGCTGTAAACATGCCACTGTACTCCCTTCTGGGCAACAGAGTGAGACCCTGTCAAAAGAAAAGAAAAAAAGAAAAGAAAAGAAAGGAAAAGAAAGGAAAAGAAAGGAAAGGAAAGGAAAGGAAAGGAAAGGAAAGGAAAGGAAAGGAAAGGAAAGGAAAGGAAAGGAAAGGAAAGGAAAGGAAAGGAAAGGAAAGGAAAGGAAAAAAGAAACAGAGAGAGGGGGTGGGGTGAGGGAGGGAAAGGAAGAAAAGGAAGAAAAAGGAAGGAAGGAAGGAAGGAAGGAAGGAAGGAAGGAAATTTAAAAAAAAAGGAAAGAAAAGGAGAACAAAACAAAGGAAAAGAGAATTAATAAATGTGAATTTTTCCAGTAGTTCCTCAAAAAATGGCTGCTGCCAAACTCTGAGGGGAAAATTCCCAATTCGATCAATAGCTCTCTTTGGAACACTGTATGTCTTTGACAGATTATTTCTGGTTATAAGGTGAAAGTTTGATTTTTCATTTTGAACAGGAATTTTTATGCTTAATTAAAGAAAACTGAAACTCAAGATCGTATCAATGAATATTGCCTTTCCCAAATCAATTATATGGTAAAACAAGATTATCATGTTCATGTAACCTGTATTAAGTTCATACCATTAAATGATGGATCAGATAATTAATTATTTCCAAAGCACTTTGGTAGTGCTGAAGAATGCATTTTTTTTCCTCATAGAGTCCTTCTTTAATTTGATTTCCAATATGTGGTGCTTTTCTCCAGATTTTTAAAAGTACTTCTTTTTATTCTTCTCCATTACATCATCCTTTTTTCTCCTTGAACTGAGTGACTAGGGGCCTTGAATTCATGATGAAAGACGATGTAATTGAGCCTGGTGAACTAACCACAGGAAAATCTGAGTTCAAACTCTGGCACAGTCTCCTCTTCATTATCAAATCTTGAAGTTTCACAATTGAGACAATGTATATTGTTATAATACTTCATGGATATGTTGTAAAGATTACTGAGTAATGTTTCTTTTGGCATCACTAATCTAAAGATGTAGGAAGAGATAAATGCTTTTCCAAATGCATTCCACTTGAGTGAGGGCGGAAGGTCTGGGAAGCAACTCTCTCCCAAAATGCCAATCAAGTCAACAGCAGTAGAAACAAGGTGTTAGAAGCATACCTTTTTCACTTGTAGGAAGTTGTAATTAGCCTAATTTCTTTTGGAAGGAGTCTGAGAGACCTGTGTATAGTCTGGGAAGTAGAACCTGTTCTTCTTCTTGCTGTGAAATTGACTTCATTCTGGTATTAGTTTCAAAGGTAGGTGAAAGCAGCCGGAAGCAGGTCTTACATCTGAATATCCGCACTGCTCTGTCTTTTCATTCACTCTCTGGGAAAGTACTAGTCAATGGTTTTCAGTGCAGAACCCCTTTGATCACTGCAGAGTCCTATTATGCTTCCATGGAAGAGCCTTCACAATGATGACATCTCAGTCTACAGCAGGGCAAGACTTCTCACCCTCAGCACTCTTGACATTAGGGGTTGGATAATTCTTTGGCTGGGGATAAGAGGCTGGCTCGTGCATTGTAGAATGTTTAATAGCAACCCTGGCCTCCACTCATTAGATGCCAGTAGCATTCCCACTGCACAGTGGCGACAACCAAAAATGTCTCTAGACATTGCCAACTAATCATTGAAGGCAAAAGAAATACTAATCTGTAGGGTCACAAAATATAGGAATTAGAAGAAACTTCACATGTAGTTCTGTTTTTTCTAAGTTGTAGCTTCTTGACCACTCATGGTATACTTGATGATTTTGGGAAGGAGGCAGCATTAAACGACATTGAACCACACAGTAGAAAGTAATTATCTTTTCAATTGTCTTTCAGGTATTCTCTTTAATCAAGGAGAAAAGTCTCTGTTTACTACTAGAACATCTTTGACACCTCCCAATATTTGCATATGATAGAAAACAAAAGAAGTAAACCCTCAGGTACATAGAAGGCAACATTATCTAGCTATTATTTAATAACATGGTTTTATTTTTATGGTATTTATTTTCATAATAAGTGGCACCGGTTCTTCATTTGCCCTATGGGTAAAAGTTTCTTTTCAAATTAATGTATTTGGTAATTACTTTGGAAAATATTTAGCAATAATTCTAATCCTGCCAAAAGTCAGGATAATGTTTACCCTGATGAAATAATGACTGTGAGGGGCCTGAGCGGGCTCTTCTGGGTGCTGGTAATATTCTGCTTCCTGGTCTGGTGGCATGAGTATGTTCAGTTTGTAAAAGCTTATCCAGCACGTAGTCATGCGTTGTACACCTTTCTGTATATACTTCAATTAAATTTTAAAATTTAAATTAGAAAAATAAAACAGTAGGTGGAAATAAAAATGTTAAGCGATATTAAATAAATAATTATGCAGGTGATATGTCAAATCAAAATAACCGCACAATTGTAAGTGATTTGTAAAAGACTAAAGTCAAGGAAACCCTGATTTTGTACAATTCTTTTGCATTAAAGATGGCACCCGGACCCAGGGAATGCAGGAGTTACTTGATCAGAGTCGATAGACAATGAGTAGCTAGTGGCTCTGTGACTATAACCAAAGCTTCAACTCCCAGTCCGGTGCCTTTTCTGATGACACAGGCCCTGTGCCAGGTTTCATACCCACTGGTTTCAACCCTCAGTTTCTGGCATCCTCATATTTCTGCCTCCCTACTCAGCCACCTGCCACGGTAACACCAGCACCTTCGATTTGACAGGTCTGAAACTTATTAATCGAAAGTACTTCACCTTTTTGCCCAGTGTCTCCAGAGCATTTGGGTAGCCATGAATTGGTAACAGGAACTTGACCTTCTGTCTCTGGCTGGAGCAGTCCCCTAAGCATTTTCTATTGGTTGAAAATGAACTGCAAAGCAAACTCAGAGGTCTCCCAACCACACTTATTCTCATGATTATAGTAATTGAAACCACACTGATTATTTCTAAAACATGCCATTATTTTCTAAACATTTCAAAGCATTTCCAGGTATTACTGTTTAACTTGAAAGCAAAATGCACAACACTGCTTGTGAAACAGGAAAGAGGACGCCAGGCACAGTGGCTCACATCTTTAATCCCAGCACTTCGGGAGGCCGAGGCAGGCGGATCACAAGGCCAGGAGATAGAGACCATCTTGGCTAACACAGTGAAACCCCGTCTTTACTAAAAACATAAAAAAAAATTAGGCAGGCTTGGTGGCACGTGCCTGTAGTCCCAGCTACTCAGGAGGCTGAGGCAGGAGAATCGCTTGAACCCAGGAAGCAGAGGTTTCAGTGAGCCGAGATCGTGCCACTGCACTCCAGCCTGGGCAAGAGAGCAAGACTCCATCTCAAAAAAAAGGAAAGAGGGGAAGAGTAAAACCATCCTCTTCTTTCTTGGAAAAAGCATCACCTCAAAAAGACCCTCGACAGGTCTATACTGGATAGCTGTTTTCCACCATTGTTGTTTGGGGTGGACTCATTACCTTATAAGAATGCCACCTGAGTTCAGAGTTGCTGTGGGGAAGAGGAAAGGGGGCTAGGTTTGGTGTGCTATGCCTTCAGGAATATCTCCCTTTAGGTTCTTCATCTATGAAATGGGGACAAGAAATGTCCTACTTATCCCATAGGGCTGTCATAGTGAACCCAGTGAGATAAAGTATTGTGACAATGTCCTGTAAAATGTGCAGTAAGGTTTATTGGGGTTTGTTGTTGCTGCTGTTGTTGTTGTTGTTAAGCAGTTCACATATTTTGCCTCCCCTAGTGAACATTATATGTGGCATATCTTAATATTAAATTAAAATTAAAATATTAAATTAAATTTAAATTTAAATGGCAAGGCTAGTTTGCTCCCATAACATATCTTAATGTGGCTACAGAAAACATATTACAACATGTTACATTTATAATGATCTCAGGCTTGAAGCTTTCTAAAACGTTTTGCAGGAAGTTTTGCGTTTTGTTATGATGAGAAATTTAGACTTTGACAAGCTTACAATTGCTCTTTCACCAGAATGATGATTCTTCTAGATGGAAACACTTTGCTGCAGTTTTTTCCGTGATAAGCAGTGCTGCATTCTGGGAATCCAGCCAGCTCCAACGGGGAACTGGGCAATATGGAAATTTCAGTAAGCACAATACACAAAGTGATTCTATATTGGCATTAGATATTATGCAGATGATGCACTAAATGGGCTAATGTTTCTTCTCAAATACTTCTAAATCTCTTTGCATACTAAACAAAAGTGGGAGTAACATTGATCTTTGGCTTCCATCGCACTGAGATTTGAATTCTTAAAGTGATTTGTGAGCCTAACTGGTATATTTTTTAATTTCACAGATCATAATTCTGTTAACAGCCAAGGTTTAATCACTGCCTTTTCAATGTGCTTGGGTACAATAAAAGACCGTTGCTTTTTACCAGTGTGTGACAGTGCATCAACCTGAAAGAACAGGAAAGGCTGCTGTGATGAGAAACTTGACATCCAAGGTATGCACCATTTGCAAGTTTACAAGTTGTTGGATTTCAAATGGCATGAGAGGAAGCCCTGTGGGCTGGAAGTTGACATGTCATTCTGTAGCCCTTAGCCTGACCTTTAAACATCTGCTCACAGGCAAAAGACACAGTACTCCAAATTATTATTTTACCTCCAGGCTGGTAACAGTATCATCTTCATGAATGACACCTTCACCACATCCACTCTTGTCAGGAAGGAAGCCTTTGTAATTCTCCAAAGCTCAAAGCCCACAATGTTCTACACAGTGACCTTGAGGGAATAGTCACCCCTTGGTACTTGCCAACTACAGATTAATTTCTATTGTTTAGTCCAGAGAAAACTGTCAAGGAACGATGGATTCATGTACGTCTCCCTGATGGGCTAAGTCACTTTAAATTTATTTGCAGATGAATTTGTTTATGATTAATATTTTGATGAGAATTACAGAACACATGAAGCTATTTAAAACTCTATTAGAAAACTTGTGCAGAACATCAGTAGAGACGAATATATTTGCCTCTGTGTAATAACTGCAAAATTGTTAAAAGAAAAAATAGAGGTTAAACTATTCTATTTTGTTAACTAAACCAAGAGAAACAGAGCCAAAAACTGAATTTGAGGATTGGCCTCAAATAGTTTCCTGAAATGAAAATTGGGATGAGAGAAGCAGTCCAAATGCAACGAGAACCAACTTTTATTTAAATAAAGCTGTTGGAGGCTGCGAGAGAGTACTTTTCCTTACCTTGTTTTTCGTTTTAAAATTACTCTTTCTCACTCAGATTGTGTGAGAAATTGACTAGAGATTATTGAAAAAACTTGTCATGTGGACCATCTAAGACATTTTCCCTCCCAGCAATAAGAACAAAAATACACCAGAGGTCCATCAAAGATATCAGTCAGGAACAGAGTTGCTGGGAGATACATTTGGAGATGCTTTTTTTCTTTTCCTTTTTTCTTGTCTTTTTTTTTTTTTTTTTTTTTTTTTCACAGTTGCGTGTCTTGGCACTGAATTGAAATCAAAGAAGGTATCTGGGCATATAACTGAGGCATTCAGGGGTATATGTGTATGTGTGTTTTAAATGAGGCAAAATTCATCTAATTAGCCATTTTAAAGTGCACAAATCAGTGTTTTGTAAATATATTCAAAGGTGTGCAACCATCACCTCCATCTAGCTCTAAAGCATCAGCATCCCCAGTGGAAATCTCATGTCCATTAGCAGTCATTCCACATTGCCCACTTCCTCCAGCCCTTGGCAACCACTAATCCACTTGTGTCTATGGGTTTGTGTATTCTGGATATTTTAAACAAAAGGAGTCACACAGTATATGCTCTTTTGTGTCAGTTTCTTCCACTTAGCATATCTTCAAGGTTCATCTGTGTTACAGCATGTATCAGTACTTCATTCTTTCTTATAACTGAATGACACTCCATTGTAGGGATATACCTCATTTTGTTTATCAATTCATCATTTATCCACTGATGGACATTTGAGTTGTTACCACCTTTCTGCTATGGTGAATAATGCTGTTACGAGCATGTGTATATAGTTGTTTGAATATTGGCGTCCACATTCAAATTTGAATACCTGTTTATCCCTAGGAGTGGAAGTACTGGGTCATCTGATAAACCTGTGTTTAACTTTTTGAGGAACTGCCACACTGTTTTCCACAGCATGTGCTCTTTTGCTTGTATGCATGTATTCCATCTCTTCTAACGATACTCCAGCAAAATAGGCCACTGCAGGTGAAACTTTAGGTGGCCTGGTCGTCTTGAATCTTTTCAGAGTGGAGTAGATTCAATGGCAATTATCTCTTCCATTTGGAAAACCTTTCTGGGGGTCTGCGGGTATGGGAATTTGCTTAGTCTGCTTTGTGAATCAATCCAAACTCCAAGTCTGTCTCCATAGGGGAGGACAGATGCCATATTTGGGAAATGTTAAATCCAGTAAAAATGTACTACGGTGTGGCCTTTTAAGACCTAGATCAGAAGTTGGAAATCTTTCCTTCCTTCAAATTTGCGTAGAGCATCAGGGAGACTTTTACGTTACAAGCACTAAGTTCCTTCGACTGTTGAAGTGCCTCAGACTTTTGTTTTCTTGTGATGTTTCCTGGGTTACATTGAGTCTTCCTACTCAACTCCATATATCCAGGAACTGGGCTCCTGACTCTTGAGAGATGGAGAGAAGTGTGCTGGTGGGCCTGCAAAAGAAGATAATTGGGGGCAGAGGAAATGGCCATGGAAAAGCACAGATACCATCAAGGGTTATTGAGGGGATGGGCTCCTCTGCAGAGTATGAATAAAGTGTTTGCAACACTCAGTGGGAAATGGAACAAATCAAAGACTGTTGAAAGTCAGTAAGGAGTCTCTTCGAACCCCATATGAGACAGAGATTGCCTCTCTTAAAGTTTATCAGTTTTATTTTTGAATTGTTTTTATCCAAAACTAGAAAGAAAACTCTTTTACGCTATCAAAAAAACCAACAGACATGTCTGAACCCTAATTGCCCAATCCATACATGGATACATAGAAATATGAGGTTTTGATACTTTGGAAAATCATCCAAACCATTGTTGAAATTTCAATACCTTGCTTGTTTTCACTGTCTTTCCTGGAGGCTTCTAAGCTCTCCAAAATTAATAAATAAGAGAAGTAACTTAGCCATTTCTGTGAGTTGCTTGTTAGAGAGCCAACTCCAAACTACAGTCTTTCAAGCATTCCTTTCCTTTGCAGATGGCTATTGATATAAATATTTCTCTAAATCCCGGAGTGTTCAAATGGGCTGGAGTTTCATGTTAAATGTGGACTTAAGAGAGTTCAGTCTCTCTGACTTCATATCATAGTGCCTTTTCCATCTCTGCTCATTTATCAGGGAGAAACTTTCTGTTGGAATGACTTTCTTGATCCTTGAACTATTAGTGGGCTAGCTCTTATCTGATGGCTTCAAAAAGGGCCTGGTTTGCTTGTGGTGGCCAAAAAGGTCTCAATTGACACTGCAAATAGTTAATTTATGACCCCAGGCTAAACTGGAAACCTCATTTCTTGACTAGCATATTTAAGAGCTATTTCTTTTTTTCCTCTTGAAATATAACTAATAATCAATAGATCATATTTAGTTATGCTGGGCTGTTCTGTTCATCCATTTTACCTCTATGTAATAAAGTCTTTGAAAGTATTGCCTTTACATTTTCTTCTATTATTGAATAATATTACCCATGAGATCAGAAAATATTAACAGTACCTCAAATGTCATTTCTTTTTCCTGTCATCTAAAAAGGGGAGCGTACATATTTAAAAATTGTGCTTCCAGGGATTTGAATAGTCATGGATGTTAGGAGAAAGATTGAAAAGGGGCAACTCTGCTCCCAGGTCTTCTGGAAAAGCCGATGTCATGATTGTGTGTCGTTCTGAGAGGTGCAAAGTTGAGCCAGGGCAGGAGCCAAGATTGAAAATAAACTCAAGCTGGGATGTGGGTCACAAAATAGCCACTGCTGAGCTCCCTGGAAGGAATGTAGTTGACTCAGTTATGGGACAGTCCGGACACTTTTCTCAACTGTTTTCAAGATGCGGGGCGAGATGACATAAGGCAAAGTGTTGAGAACCCCAGTCTAGGGTCATGTCCTGTGTTTAAAAATGTAGTTAAGAGGCTGGGGGTGTGAACAGAGAAACCATCACTCAGAGGAGAGTGCAATACCCAGATGCACATCCCTGGGCTCCTTTTACACCCTGCCAAGCTAGGTCCTCATGTTTATCCTGATTTGGATGCCAGACAGTCTCCTTTTATTTTCAGGGGGCCATAGATTCTGTTATGCTTTCCATGCTTTTTCCTGAAAGTGTGCCACAGTGTTACTATACCTTTCCCCAAAGTGAGTCAGATGTGCTGACCATCAGAATACCAAAGTGGTGGTTCCCATAGCAGCCAGAACCACATGGAAGCAAACAATAAAATACCAACACTGTTCTCAAACCCAGTGGAGAACCACGGTCCCTAGAGTGAATCGAGGGTATGCTCAAAACACTGTGCCTTTCTAAGTTGACATTTCTTTTCCAAACTGAAAGAGTTGTACCTCCTTCTCTGAAGGCATCTTCACTAAGTGAATATTAGAGCCACACAGATTTTCCATGAAAGGACTCTCTTAAGTTTCCTCTTGTATGCTCGATTATGGCTAGGATGACGTTATATAGTGGACTCACATACAAGACCCTTTTGTGGACTTTCAAAGTAAAGCCAGATGTTAGCTGCTGCTTCCACAGAGACTAAATGAGGTTTCAGGTAAATCAGATACATGCATGATTATAAAATTGCATGGTCCATTTCATTGAAATCTGCACTGGTGGAGAACATGATCTCCACGGCACAACCTTAAAATATTAAGCTGAACATTTACCTGGAAATATTTTAAACTTACATAGAATCATATTTGGGTGAAATAATTATGAGGACTCACCAGTTTTAGAATATTTACCTTTGGAACAAGGAGAAAGAATAAGCACATGTTCTTACCAATAGAACAAAAAATTATGTTTTCGATTCTGTGTAAATAAAACCCAGAAGACATTAACAACATAGTAGGAAACAAGAAGGAAAATTTCTAAACAGATACTTTTGCATGCACACTAGGGAGACAGCATAGCTTAGGAGCGAAGAGCATAAACTCTGGAGACAAGTAGATTTGGCAGTGGTGCCACTTGGAGAAGTTTGTTACTTTAGTATCGCAAAGCCTGGACTACCTTCTTTTAAGAGGGCCATTGTAGTGATAACATGAGTTCCCAGTTGTTGAACATTTACTGTGAGACAGGCACTATATAAAACAGTTTACATTCATTACCTCATTTTATCCTCAAAACTACTTTATAAAGTAGTACTATTATTATCCAATTACAATTTAGGTAACTGTGGTAGAGATTGTTTAAGTAAGTTGTGCAAGAACCTCATAGTTGACCTGTAGATCAAGCAGTTCCTAAGCATCAGATATATATTAGCACTTAATACATAATACCTATCATGAGATTGGATGTTTTGAATAATGTGCGTCATTAAAAGAGGCCAGGAAGGGTAGCGGGGAGAAAGGATGAAGATAGGTTGCTTAATGGATACAAACATACAGTTTGATAGAAGAAATGAGACCTAATGTTTGATAGATCAGTAGGGTGACTATAGTTTACAATACTCTATAGTATATTTCAAAATAGCTAGAAGAGAATAATTCAAATGTTTTTAGTATAAAGAAAAATATTTAAGTAAAGAATATCTCAATTATACATATTTGATTTTTATAAATTATATGAATGTATTAAAACAGCACATGTACCCCACAAATGTGTTCATCTATTAGGTATATATTTTAATAATACATAAATACAGCTGTCTTTTATTTTGAGATGGAGTTTTAAAAACTTTTTTCCTCATTTTGACATCTCAATGTTAAGTCCCAGAAATTGATATTCTCCTCAACAAGAAACAAGCAATAGGTCCTCAAAATAAAGTTATCCTGTGCTAATTTTTCTCTACATAGAGTTATCATTAGATGTCAAGGAAGAGTTTTATATTTACAAAGCTGATTTATGCAGCCCTAAAATTGGTTGTCTCACCTCCAAGCTTCTTATGGTTTTTTTTTTGCTGTTTTGGGGAAGGCGTTTCACCATTGATTTATAAAGACTTAGTCTCTCATCTGTCATGGAGAAAATACAGAGCAAAATTTCTTTGGGGAGAATTTCTTCCAGTGAAGAAGAAAGCCTAAAAATAAATCTGAACAATTCAAACATCCATGAATATTTTAAAATAAAATATTAGAATCCTGTATTTACTCATACACGAAGATACACATATTTTCCTGAAAGTCAGACAAGAGCCTCAATTTTGACAGTTTCTGCAGATATGAAAAAACAAAATAAATGCATATAAAGTCATGATACAGTGAACACTCTAATAAGCCTTATTGTTTCATGCCAGATAAAATAAAAGTGAGTTGATTGGGAAAGAATTCCTATGAATGCCAGCATCATCAAGAAATAAGTTAAAAGATCTTGTAGTGAAATGAGGGCCAAAACAGATAATCACAGACTTACATAAATAATAATCTGTCCTTTATATTGTGGTTGTGGCCCATAAATCTTGATTCATTTTTCTGGCAACGGGGCTGAATGTGCTCTGATCCCTCACAGTCTTGCCTGGACCACCTTGTGATGAGGGTCAGGAATTCATGGACAGTGGGTGGAGTTTGAATGAAATCCAGAACATGAATCAGGGGCACAACTTGCTGGTTCAAATCGTGTCCTAGCCACAGTGCCATGAGTCTAACAAAATGAGTCACTGCAGGAAACTGACAGCTTCTACACAACTTTATTTCCAGAGTTTCAAAGGGTATTTCATTTATCTTTATTGAACTTATTCTTCTAAAATGATTGCTCCTGTTAGGACAACATTCAACAACTACGAGACGAGACACCAGTGTTTCTTCTGAATATGGGGTCCGTGCATTACAGATCAGATGAATACTTTCAATCCTACCCGAAGTGACTGCATAGTGCAGAGTAATCCAATAGCTCACTAGGTCTATCAAAAGCCTGAAAGTATGTTACATTTTGGAAAAGTCCATGCATAATCAGGTATTCAGAGTTTAATGTCAAAAATTGGTTTTGCTGTATCCGCTTAGAGATGAGATTTTTAATTTTTTGCTTTACAGATGAATCTCCAGATTTCAAGTTGAGTGTTGGTAAATGATTCTTACATGAAGGCACAGGCTTCCATTGCCAAAGAAATGGTTTAAATCTTCTTTGACTATAGAATCTACCTGCCTAAGCCAATCCCTGAGTTTTGGGAGAATCTAGGCTTCCTAAAAGTTTTCAAGTATACATTTAGACATCACAGTTTTGAAAAGCTTCCAATACATTTGCCAAGTGTCACCCCCCTCAATATTTGAATACATTTAAGGGAAATCTAATCCATATGTTTCTGATTCATTTACATTTGAATCATAAGTATATTACTTTCTAAGGGCCATTTAATGTTCAACAGCTTTTGTGACTTATATATTTTATATATATATATTCAGACCTTTCCTCAAATATACAAAATAGGTACAATTCTAGTTCAGTTTTCCTGTTTTTGAGTTCATCCTAAATTTGGCAAAGAGTGTTCCCTACATATTCTCTATTTGTTATGTTAACTTCAGAAGCATGCCAACTTTTCATTCTTTTACTATATAATTATTAACTTTAGTGCCATTGTGGTTCCTGTTAATTCATTCCACACATTGCGTATCCTCTGGAGACCTTTATTTTTCAAGTATCTTTAAGCTTAGGTCATTTGGGGCTTAAGGAGTAAAAGAAATGGGGTGGGGGCAATTCTGCTTTTTTTGGAATGTGAATAACTTTTCAGCAAATAATTTCTTAAAAGTCATATGTACTGTGTGATCCATATCCAGCTCTGAATTCTTTTATCTTCATTTTGAAAACAAATAAATAACATTCCAGACAGCACAATCATTCTAGGAAAATTCTTCAAGGAGGCCAACCAACATTAATGCCGTCCTTGAATTTAAGGTGCTTGAATAGGAATCCGCTGTTTCCAAGGTGCTCATGTATAAAGACGTTTGAAAGACTGGAAACTAGGAAACACTAGTATTACACATTGCTGTACGACAGCCAAAAGCTTGTATTTTTTTAGCAAATATTATTTTTTCACTTTCTCCAAAAAGTTCATCTTGTTTAATACATTTCAGCAATGGCCATAGATATGCTTTTATTTCTCTCTGAAAATATTTATATTAATTGCTTCCATGTGTTGGCATTCACACTGATGTAAAGTTGTCTTTGCTATGACGCACTCAGTTGTTTACATTGACATGAAAATTTAAATATCCTATCTTTTCCTTACATTTATTTAACAGCTTCATATACTTGATATAGTAAAATTGCCATCAGATTTATAGAACTATCTTGAGAGATAAAATGGAGCCCAAGAATCTTCAGAAAAATAAATATTGTTGGCCCCATGAGATATTTCATGCATCTGGCAAACTATCTTCCGATGCATCTTTAGCATGGGGTATAATTAACATGTGGGAAAAATACCTATGCTCCATTAAACTATTTAACTCAATATTTTAAAAATAATTTTTCTATTCATAAAGCATCTATAATTATTCAAATATATCCATGAGCGTTTATTTTGTTTAAGAGGCATTCAAAGGTTATTACAGGATAAAATAACTGAGACTATGTCTACATAGTAGACTCATTGCAGTTTTATGTGTGAGTTTGCAGCAATTTGTGGTAGACAAAATGAATGGCATGATCAAAGAAATGGTTGGTGTATGTGGCCCTGTCTTTGCAACTAAATGGTTTGTTTGTCCCACCCCAGGAGCCATTTCATCAGCCCATGCGGTTGACTGATGGCATCTCGGGACTTTCCTTCCTAGTCTCCTCATGCTAGATTCTGTTCTGCTCACTTTCCTACCACTCGTTCTAGTGTTATCTCTCACCCTCTCTGTTGCATTAAGACAACCAATTCCCTTTCATAGTTCCCACCAACATATACAAAGACATTGGCTTGGGTTATATCTTTGCACTCATAAAGAAAAGTGGGCCAATATTTGAAAGATTTCACAGCAATTGAGAAGAAATTTGCTGTTATTTTCCATAAATGATCCAATTTGGAGAACATAGGAAACATTCAGCAATCAATAAATCCTATAATTATAATGTCAATACTTAAGTATGCTTTGGAGAATAAACTTCTCAGCTCGAATCTGCACTGTATAATTCACTTCTATGGGTTGGGTGCTTCAAGAAGACACACACAAAAGGTTTGTCTACCTTTAATAACTGTAGGGCTTAAATGTGAATGACACATCAAATAAACAAACACTAAAATGAGCAGTGCTGGTAATTGCTAATTCTATAATTAAATCCATGTTTTAAAATCCTGCTCTTGTCTTAGAAATGAAAATTACTGCTTTGATTCCTACTTCAAGCCAGGGAAATAAAATGAACATTTTGGTAGTATTGGATAGTGCAGAGAAAATCTCCAAGCAGAAGCCAACTAACTCCCATGAAGTTAACACTCCAAATAGCTGTTTCTTAAGGGCCATGGTTAAATGTTCAGTGTTTATGTCTTGGAATCCTGATTCTGTCACTGCCTGGTACAGTCTTGAGGATGTCACTTGGATACCAAGGAACCATGAAAAAGTAGTATGTTGATCTGCAAAGTGTAAATAAATAAGAAAACGTGATTGAAATTTTCTTTAACATATCTGAAGAAAAAAGCAAAAGGAATATTGAAATGAAATGAATGTATTTATAGAAAGAAGTATTTATGGTATCAGATAATATTGTTTAAAAGTAGGAAAAGTCTTAGAAATGACACCCAATCCCCCCAAAGTCAGATAAACTAACATATTTTTTGTTAATGTGAAAGTGCCTGCTGTTGTACACCTCCCCCACATGCAGTAAATTTTTGATGAGCAATTGCTAGATATTGACCAAGAGTCAAAGTTTATGATATAGGAAGTTCAGGGATCGCGGCCTCATGCTCAGGGAAGTGAGTGCACCAGGATAACAGGCATTAGCCCAACATCAGAGACAACGTCATACACACCTGCCCCAGGACATATGGTTACATGATTTGTCTAATACACTTGCCTAAAGTTTCTGATGTTTACTCTAGTGGACTTAACAAACCATTCCTCCTAGCATTTTTCAATATAGCAACAAATAGAGTCAGAGTACCTGGAACATAATGAGTGCAAGAATGGGGAAGCAATGCAACGTCATGGGAAAAAAAATAGATTTAGAGGCAAAAAGCTCCAGGTTGCTCCTTACTGCATGACCTTGGATTAATTATTGTAATTCACTGGGCTTTGATTTCCTTAGTTTTAAAATGGGAATGATATTATTCCCCTGTGGGAGGATTAAAGTTCTCTGTATACTAATAAAGCATCATACAGTTATCAAGCACTGATATTTATTTGCTTAACTTTTTTGTGAGATCTGTTATAAACCAAGCAAAGCATTATTGAGATGCTCTCTCAGCAATGAATAAAATCTGTAGTTCCCAAACCTCAAAGAACTTAAAGGCAGTGTAGTGAAGATTATAAGTGAGCAAACGGGCAATTTCAGTAGAATAGGCTGTGAAAGATACACAAAGTTATTAGCTAATACACTTAGGGCCAGAACTGTCTTTATTTAGAAAAAACACCTTAAGGGTGAAGAGAGAAAAGAGGAATGAGCTAGCAGGAGCCTATTCATTGACACGTATTTCAACGAGAGCCTACTATGTTCTAGACTCTCCTAGCCCTTGGGACCTATCAATAAACAGATCCCAACATCTTGCTCCCATGGAGCTTACAGTCTAGTGAAGGGAGACAGATGACCATAGACAATAATTTCGAGGGCGAGAATCCTGGAAGTGTACGTATGTGTGTGTGTTCATTAAGGATGGTTAGGGTAGGACTCACCAAAAAGGAGACATTTGAGGAAAGCCATGCAGGATGTGGGGAAATGAGTTCTACAGCCATTTTACAAACGGTGTTTCAGGAAAAGGTACCAACCAGTCCAAACATCTAAAATGGATCCAAGCCTTCAGCTCTTAGAATAGCAGGTAGACTGGTATCTAGAGTAGAAGGAGTAATGTAGGGAGGTGTGGAAGGTGAGGTCTGAGAGGTAATAACTCCCTGTGCTTGGAACTCACCAGCCTGTAAGGATTTGACTTTTATGCTGAGTGAGATAGGGAGTTTTGAGTAGATGGAATCACAACTTGTGTTTGAAAAGGATCACTCTGACTAGCAAGACATCCTTTTAAAATAAAAGAAAAAAAGAAACTGGGATTTCAAAAGGGAAAGGAAGACAATGAGGAAGAGACAATGAGAGAAAGCAGGCCGACTCCATGAAAGGAGACTGGAGCCTTCAGAGAGAAAAGTGAGACATTTCCAGCAAGGGTTGGAGGCCAAAGGACTTTTAGTCCAGATATGTTCAATCATTGGATTTACAAATTGTTTCTGTTACTGTGAGATAACCCTCTAACACCTCTGTAAATTCTTCATAAATTCAAATACTCTCATGTACCCTTCTATGTGGGGAATAAAGAATTACACCGCATCCCATGGTTTCCCACTCCCCTAGTGCCCATGCAAGTGAGAGGCATCTGCCATAGGGAAGAGTGGTCCAGGGTTGCAGGAAATAATGACCAGAAGTGGAGCTAAAAGTGAAGCAGAGCAGTCGCTGTAGAGAGAGGTGGCCAGAGAATGAGGGGAGGTGGCACTTTGACAGGTATTACAGTAACTACAACTGATGGAGCCTCAGGGTGCCAAGGGAGTGCCATACAGGAGAACCTACTGTGATCAGGAAAGGCATGTGTTAGGAAGTGACTTCTCAGTGAAGACCCAAGAATAAGTAGGCTGGGGGGTGGAGTGAGAGACTGCAGGGTGCAGGTGGGAGGGCCAGCCTGTGCTTGAGCCCAGGCATGGTTGCAAACCCAGTGGTCAGGAGATCCATGATAGTTTATGGTCTGGCTGGAGAGCAGAGAGTGAGGGGAAGTAGCAGGACAGATAACCTGGGGCCAGATGGAGATGAACGCTTTAAGCCAAGCATGGCTTTGAATGTGGCCCTGACTTTTTTAGCCCTTCAGCTATCATTAGTGTTAGTGTATTTTATGTGTGGCCAGAGGCAATTATTCTCCCAATGTGGCCCAGGGAAGCCAAAAGTTTGAGCATCCCTGCTTTAAGCCATGCTCTGTTTGTACTTTATCCTCATGGCCAAACTGAGACACTGACATGTTTAAGCAGGGGGCTGGCAATCCTTTAGAAATCTCACTTGGCCTAAAAACAGTTTGTTACTAAAGTCAATAGAAGCTCTATGGACCTTAGGAGGCAGCTAAGCATTATTCCACTAGCCTCATGGGGGAGGCCACCACTTAACAAACACCTACATTTTTAAGGTACTTCTGATTCTTATAATCATAAAATAAAATAGAACAGGGCAAATGGCATTGCATGAGCTATTTTAATTGCAAAATGACTTGGGAAACTAATGAGTCTTTCCTCAATGCAGAGTCTTCTATGCTTAAAGAGGTTTTTGTTTTGTTTTGTTTTGTTTTTTACCACTTGATTAATCTTTAATACTACTATTTATATCTACTCAATTTCAAGAACAATGTATGCTAGGTGATAATAAATATAAATTATTCCGTATTCTTCCAGGTCATCTTTAGGGGTGAAACAGATTAATCAAATTCTCAATATGCTTTTCAGACATCTTAATAACATAGTGACTCTGAATAAATAACTCGTCGTTAACTGACACATTTCCTCCTACTTCAAACAAAATATTGTATTGAGGGGCCATCCTTTAAAATCAATTCAAAACCCATTCCTGGACCACTCAGCATCCTTAGAACCTATCTGGCCTTCTGATGCTTCTTTAGCTGTGGCATCTGGCAGGGGCTGTTGGAGAGCCATGTTGTGGTGGCCAGAAGGGGAAGGGACAGAAGAGAGAAACAATTTGAGGTATGGACTGAGAGAAGAAAGATTGAATGACAAAGGAAATATGTTAACTTTCAAAGGGGATTTTGCTCAGGGTAGAGATGATTAAATTTGGTCCCATCTGGGAAGAAGAGTTGTTCTGTGATTGTTATTCCATCAGACTTTGGAGTTACTCTTCTCTGCAGGTACATTTATTTTCCACTGGAAAAAAACGTATTTATTTATTCCACTAACCATTCCACAGGACATGACTAATAAATAATAAATGGAAACAATAGCTCCATTTGGTGCAATTTATTTCAGTGGGTCAAGGCACATTTTTATTGCCTGCTGTTGAGAACACTGTGTTTGGAGTGTGTTCCTGTGCCTATTCATCAGGAGACAGGTACTGATATTGGCGGAAGAAGGGGACCAACAGGAACTAATCAATTCCACCCGCCGCAGTTTCTCCTGAGCTCTGCGGCTGCCAGCGCACAGGCCGTGCTCAACATTCTGAGAGCCGAGGAAACCACAAGCCAACAAAGTCTCCTTTGCTCTTGCAGTTACACATCCTATAGGAGGACGGATTTCCTGGGGTTGGGGCACACCGCGACATTTGCTGGTGAGAAGGAGCGGGGGTGGCGCGGGCCTTGGTGAAGGCCTGGCGTTGCTGATGGCTGAGCCAACTCCCTGGCGTCGCATTACTTGGAAAACAACCCTTCATGTTTCACTCCTCTGAAAATCGAGGGTGGTAATTCTTGGGCTCATTACCCTTGTCTGTAAAACATAGGCATGTGAGAATGTGCTGGAATAGGTTTCAAGGCCGTCGGACTTCCTGGTCTCGGTATCCGCTTGGGCACCTGTCTGTGCCCTTCCAAAACCATGGCCTCGGGTTCTGCAGGCATCGCGCTGGATAAGCCTGTGCTGCCTAGACTTGGGCAGACTTGGAGTGGCCAGACTGTAATACCATCTGCCATCAAAACTGCTTACATAGAAATATTTCTAGGCTCTTTTTTCAATTAAAAAGATTACAAAAGATATGTACAGATACATATATGTATCTGTACATATAATAATAATTTTTTTCTATAAAATTCATAGGGGAAACTCTGGAAATCCACATAGCAGCAAGGTTACAAATAGTGACTTCTGAGTAGTGGGATTTGGGTTAACTGTACTTCCTACTATTTTAAGAGCGTGGACTCTGGGTTTGAGTTCTACCTCCATCACTTATTAAATAGCTTGTTGATTTTAGATGTTATTGAATTTCTCTAAATTTCAGCTTCTCCCTTTGTACACATGAATAAATAAAAAGTATCCACTATTAAATGATATTAGATGAGGTTAGATGTATTAAAACTTAGTTCAGGCCGGGCGCGGTGGCTCAAGCCTGTAATCCCAGCACTTTGGGAGGCCGAGACGGGCGGATCACGAGGTCAGGAGATCGAGACCATCCTGGCTAACACGGTGAAACCCCGTCTCTACTAAAAAAATACAAAAAACTAGCCGGGCAAGGTGGCGGGCGCCTGTAGTCCCAGCTACTCGGGAGGCTGAGGCAGGAGAATGGCGTGAACCCGGGAGGCGGAGCTTGCAGTGAGCTGAGATCCGGCCACTGCACTCCAGCCTGGGCAATAGAGCGAGACTCCGTCTCAAAAAAAAAAAAAAAAAAAAAAAAAAAAAAAAAAAAAAAACTTAGTTCAGAGCAAGCACCCAATAAATGTTAGCTGTTGCTTATATTGTGCTATTATATTGATGCTGCTGTTGCTATTGATGCAATACATTTAGTGGATGAAATGAATAGAGGCATTTCCTTGGACCTGCGATTACCTGCTCACGTGTGTCCTTCTTACACCCTGCGAGCTATGGTTATCCCAGTAGCATTTCCCAAGAGGGGTGGGATGAATTCGTTCCAATCCTACCAACATCATTCACCAAACAGGCTGGGTCCATACTTTAAGACAGTCATATCATTTTGTTTTTGCTTTAAGTAAACAGAAAATAATCTTAAGATCCTGGTGACTGGGATGCTCACCAGGATCCTTTGAGTTCTCTTAAATTAGTAGGATTGTATTGAATGCCTTGGGCAACTTAAAAGGGAACCTCAGCAGAGAATTCCAGAGTGAATGTTTCACTCTTATAATCAAGTCCCACATCTTTGTGAAACAAGAAGAAATAATCACTAGCACAAGAGTCTTGCAGTCTGCAAAACTCTGAAAAAAAAAAAAAAGCAACAGGTGAGAATTGCACACTTGGAAAAGATGTTTAGTTAGAATACTGGAAATCCCCATGCTTCCACATGCATCAAAGCTGAGGCATTTAGGAAACATTGTTAAAGATTTGGATTGTTCTCTAGGCATTTTGAGTTTCTTCACAAGGTTCAAGGTATTTTACTCGAATCTCTTCTCTATAAAACCTTGTGTGGAAACATCTACTGATTGATAAGATTTCCGAAACCTCAAAAAGTCACATCTTCTAAAAAATGGTTACCCTACTCATCTGCCAAGATGTTGCCCTCCCCACCTCCAGCTAGGTCGTAGATTCCCCAAAAGGAATCATTTTCCTGGACTAGTCATTGTCTCTAGAAAAGTCACATTTCTTCTGGAGAGAGTTAGGGTTCTAGCTTAAGGGCACTCTCACCTGGCTGTCTCTCCACTGGAATTCTGAAGTGGATAAATTTCCACATGAAAATCTTCTATCTCCATAAACCTCCGTAAGTTTCCAAAACGATTCTAGTGAGTTGACCTCTGCACATATTGGCAGATGCAGAGAGCGAGGAAATCATTGAAACCAAGGCTAGTTAGACTTAGTGGGGGCAAGAAAAGAGAGTAAGCTCCAAGAAACTGGGCTTTAGACATTGGGAATATATAGGATGAGGGAAATGATAGTGACGTAGAGGATAAAGTATGGCAAATATCACTGTGGGGTGATCTCCCCAAGAGAGTAGGGAGAACCAAAGCCTGTCCAAGATTACTTTTGCATTTTTGTCTCTGGTCAAATCTGCTTTATTAATAGGTTAGTGCAGGGAACCTCAGAGACCAGCCTGTCCAAGGCTCTCCATAGGTTGTTTGTATCAAGAAAGGCCTGACATGTTTCCCAGCACACTTCTAGATATCCTGACGAGCTATCAGAATGGGGCCCGAAAGTCTACCTTGTAAAAAACTTTGTAAACTTGTAACACAGGTTGTCTGTGAAGCACACTTTGAAAAACTCATCTATCCTAACCATCTCATTATGAATGAAGAGACAGAAGCCCACAGAGATCACATGGCTTACTCTGGACAACATTGATAATTTGGTGTCAGAATGATCTGGAACCTAGGTATTTCTTACTCAAAATAGAGATCATTGCTGGAACTAGGTATAGCTTGCTGTGTACCATGGAGGCAAAATTTCATGCCTTTATAAAAGTAATGGTGTCCATCATTAGAATGTGTGGTCTCTGTCTGCCACTGTGAGAGTAATGGGAATGCCTCATATGTTTAATGACGAGCCAGAGATCTATGTCCAACAAAATATGGCAGAAGTGAGATTCATGGATGAAGACTGGAACTGTGGCTACAGACTGCAGTTGGAGATCCCTTTGGCTTCAACCCTGCACACTCAATGCTACATAAACAGAAGGCCCGGCTCCAGAATGGTCTGGATCTTAATCTCATTCCGGAAGAAGGTAAGAGAGGAGTAATAACCGCCCATTTTCACAACTGAAAGAGCAAGGTTCTATAGAGGCCTCTTGTCCCATGTCCTCTTCTCCTGGGATAAACATCTGTACCCCAGAGGTGGCCAGAGAATCCTGTTCCCAGTGCAAAATGCTGTGACAGGATCACTCCCAACGGCTGCCATCTGGTGCAGCAGCCTCACCTTTAGCTTCTCTCTGGGATGGACATTTAGGTGAGTTGACTCTGCAGGTCTTTCATTTAAAAACAAATTATGGTGTAAAACACTGTAGTCTCCAAACAAGACCATCAGGACATGACTTGAATGATGCCAAATATTTCGCCACTACTGGAAGCTTCACAGCCACGAGTGGCTTCCCCTTAGGCTGTCAGTGCCTTGACTGGGCTCCGCCAATGCCACCACATCACAGCTTGAGTGATTCTGAGAGAAACAGCCTTGAAGTCCATGCTGATGCTCAAAGATCCATGGTAGAGGGGTCAGGCTTGCTCTTTGAAAGGTCTTCTGAGGGCACAGTGGGCAACCATGGAGTCCCGAGATCCTGAGTTCCCAAATGCGAACATCATAGTCCATGTCTGTTGACACATTCGATTCAATCCTCAAGGCCTTCAGTTTGCTCAGACGAGGTGAATTTGTTGTATGTGGTAAAATTCTTCGTTCTTGACCTCTAGGGCTCTCTTGAGGGAAAACCCACATTGATGAATATCAAAATTCAAGAGTGCTATAACAAAACAAATGTGATTTTAAAAATATTTTACAGGGAGAAATGCTCTAATTACAAATCAAATGGTTCAGTAAAGTAGTCCAACATGAAGTCTCTCTGTCTCTTTTGCCCTCTCTCACACACATACAGACACACAGTTTTAGCACAGCATCAGAAGTAAAACATAATTTAGCATCTCTTTGCTATACAGGTCTATAGACTTAACACCTCAGCCACAATCTTGTTTTCCTCCTTTCTTTACTCCTCATTATAAAAATGTTTTAGAATGTTCAGCGACTGATTTGCTCAGTTAGAGAGATTTCATTACAAAAGAAGAATATTTGGGTACCCAAAATCAGGGAGGGTGGCAAAGTTCCCATTCCTCTGTTCTTTCATTCATGTGTTCGTGTGTTCTTTTATTCTTACACATGTGTTCATTCACCTACTAACTGAGGTTTAGATACCGAATTCCATTCCAAAATTATCTCACCCTTCACCCTTAAATTGTCCTCTTTTCTGACATTGGCATTCTCTATTAATGGCATTAGTGCCTTCCACTTTTCCTGTTTCCTCATTAGCCACCCCTTCCCACCACCATGACATGTATCCTTGCAGATCTAAGTCGTGATTAAATTATACGCCCACCTACCCTTAAGCAGGGATCTTGGACTTCCCTTTGATTTCTCCATATAAGGCTGGCACCTGGTCAGAGCAGGTGTTTCATAAAGTTGGAATGAATGAATGAATGATTCATCCTCTAACTTCTCTCACATCTATACCCTCTTTCTTCATTCAGGTCTGTCACACCTTTGTATAGACTACTGAGGTCACCCACTGACACAATCCCCCATCCCTAGTTTCTTTCCACCACCAGTTCATTCCATACACTGCCCTTTAAAGCACTGTTCTCATCTTGCCTTGTCCCACTGTTCTTGTTACTCCTCATAAAGCCTAAAGTCCTAAACTTGGCATTCAAAACCCTTCACAATTTAGCCCTTTATCTCTTCAGTCCTTTCTCCTGCCACATCGTGTTCTAAAACTGTTTTATCCAGTCCAGATGACAAACATGGCCTTGCCAGTGTTTGAAACCTTCTGTCTGTCTAGAATGTTTCTCCTCAACCCCCTATTCCCACCTCATCTCATCCTATCCAAATCCCACACGCCTTTGAAGGCTTGTTTATACAGACTCTTAATTAGTATTTTTCTCTGTCCTCTCAGAGTAAATTTTACTTACAGCACTCATCACCACATGCTTTCTTACATTTTGGTTATTTATTATCATATCATATTCTCCTCTACCAGGTGATAATCTCATTACGGGGAAAATTTGTTTCTCATTCATCTTTCCCCTCCAATGGCTAACAAATGCCTTATACATTTTAGGCACCCAATAAATGATTCTGATGGAATTTAATTGTACAGAGAAATATAATATAGCCCTTACTTATAAAAGAACTGCGGGGAAATACATGGAAGAACATGATATAGTTAAAGCCGTCAGCTTTTGGCTATAGAGATATTTTACTACCAACCAGAAAAGGAAGGCAGGTTTATATCATCTGCCATCAATGTCTGTTTCAGTGTCTGACATCTAAAGTATAGGATTCTCTGATTCAGTATCTCTAGATCAATATGGGTATTAACAATAAAAGTTTAGACGCATATAAAATTCAGCATTTTAATTGAGAATGAACTTAGAGATTTCCTCTGCCTCCCTCATTTCAACCATGAAGAAGCTGAAGGAAGCCCAAGGCATTCCTATTACCCCGGTACACTCATAAAATGACGGATACTGTGATCAATGCTTTATGGTGATTCACCTGGAATCCTTATCACCCTATGAAGTGGGCAAGGTTGTTAATCCACATTCCATACATGAGAAATCTGAGAGCTGCCGTTTAGTAACTTCTCCAAGGTACATAAAGCAAGGAGCAGACAGAATCCAGTTTAAAAATGTATCTTGTCTGATTCAACAATGTTCTTTATTATGCAGTTAAAGCAATGTTTTCAAGACCTTTCAACGAGTTAGCAGCAAAAGATGACAACTGCAAGCTTTTGATATGTAGTTCGTGCCTCTTTCATTTACCCCTTTCAATCAGATTTTGCTAGTAAATAAGGCAAGTTTTCCAGTTTAATGCAAATTAAAATCTAATACAATTTGCTTTCATACTTGTAAGTGATGGGTACTCTTCTTTATCTGTTTTAATGTCTTTTGTGTTTTTTAAAATATTTTTGATGTTTTTTATAATTTAAAAAAGTATATGGCAAAAAATAAAATAAATAGAATTTATTATTCTCTAATAGAATAATTCTCCAGGGGAATGACCATGTCTAAAGTTTCACAGCAGGCTTTATTTTATCAAAGATAATCTTTTTCAAGATTATTTTCTACCAAGACTCATCTAACAACACGATTTTAAATTTAGATAATGAGTTTTCAGAAAAATGTAACAAAAAGAAGGGGGTGAAGATTCGCATATTTTCTAGATCTGTGGGGTTGCCAGGGGGTTGGTGGGGGGGTTGGGGGGGGTGGTCCTATTGCTTTCACAGGCATAGGCTGCCCTCTGCTGTCAGAAATAAGCTCTTACAACTCTTTGTCGATTTCAAAAACAACTCGTGTATCACATGTGCCGCAAAAAAATAAGATTGTAAGGATTTAAGTACAACATTTACTCATTAAGTGCTAAGGTTATTGCCTTAGATCTAAAGGCAGAATCTGGAGATTCATTTTGGTGGGTTAGGGTAATAAGATGACTTTCATGTGTCTCAAGAATAACCCTTTTAAATAGTGACTCCTTGACAGCCTAAATCTCATTTAATGAGAGGTCAGAACCACCAGCCAGAGTGTTTCTTGTACTCCCCTCTCAGAAGAAAGAACCAAAATATGAGACAAGTTCCCATGGCAGGACTGTTGTCTGGCTTAAATGACATATATGTAAAGCACCCAAGCACAAGACCAGGCACGTGGTAACTGCTCAGCACATGGAAGTTCTCATCTTAATCTTCATCGTAGTTGCATCAAAAGCAAGTAATAAGAACATCTGGGCCTGTCTTGGAAAGCACAGGCAGGCTGATTGCCACACTTCCACCATTTAGGTCTGCAGCTGGGTAGAATGAGCATTTCATCATTTGGGTCTATTAAAAAGACCCTAAAGTACTGTACAACTCACTCGTGCTCCTTGCATGGAATTCACAAGGCTAGCCTTCCACATTTCAGAAAGTTTTAATAAGGGCTAAACAACATACACTTAGTGCAAAAAAAGGTGTTGGATATATCCAGATTTAAGCTGAAAATTCAACAAGAAAACCCCATTTTGATTTATTCACTCTTTTATATTTTTCAGTGATTTCCTCTTACATCTTCCAACCAAAATGGATTCTAGTACTGATAAACAACAGTAGCCATCAATCTGCCCCTTTTTCATGCCAACACTGCAAGAACATCGAAGCGACTCGTATTCCTTAGTGGGAGGTCACTTTGTACCAGGAATAAATGTTACATTGCACTCACAGGATTATTTTTTGGCATCCCAAATTGGTATTTCATTTACAAGTCATTTAAAATCCAAAGCTATTGGCATTAGGGAGTAACAACAGTAGAAACACTGCGAGTGTTAAGATCTTTGTGGATTTCATTAAAAAAAAAAAAAAAATCTATGAGTGGTTCAGCCAGAACAACTTTCACTGGGCTCACCGCCACATCCCTTTCCAAAGGCAACTCAGGAAAGTGGCACAGTGCATGAAATGTCATTCTTGTTTTGCTTGCTGAGGTTTAAATTTTTCTCTTGTTTTGGGTGTAAGAAATCAACAGGAGAAAGAGCATACAATTAATACAGGAAGAATGCAATGAATTGATATATTTAGAAGAATGATCATTTAGCCTTCAGCCTTCTCCTTTCTCTCACCATGGAAAATATTTTATCCTTTGGCAAACAGTCAAAGCTTGTTGCCATAGGGTGCTTTCCTTTTGGAAAATAACAATCTTTGTGGTTTTATAAATCTTCTTTGTTAACCTAAAGTTATTTCCATCAAATTTTTGAAGTGTAGCAAATACTATTGCAACTTTATCCATTCTGTGACTTCCAGGGACTTGCTAGGAAAGAGACTTCTCAGCGAGGACCACAGGTCTCACGAGGTCCTGCTGCAGGCTCCCTCTCCGTTTTTTCACACTGCTTCCCCAAAATTGCCGACCCTTGAGCACAACACAATCGCTTTCTTCAATCCTTCTGCCTTTGCAGAAGCTATTGCTTTTGTCTAGAGTGACTCTCGCTTCCCATCTTGTTTGCCTGTCAAACATGTAATTATTTACATCTTGTATCAAATCTTTTGATGCTTTGGGACATCTTCCTTATCATCACAGAATTTGTTTTCCATGATAGAATGTACCTCCATTATACGGCTTATAATAAAAGACAACTGTTTCTTGACATAATGACTATAACACTATTGACTTTGGATACCATGATAGGAACTCTGTGATATATCTCATAAGCATTATTTCCGCTCCCCCCATTCATTAAGTGTGAAATTGTATAGATGTGGAAACTGAGGGTTAGGGGAGTTACCTGGTTTGCCTGTGATTATGCAGCTTGTGTGTGTGGGTTGTGGATGTCAACCCATTTCCTTTCCTTCTCTAAGCCATGCTGTTTGTTGTCACTTTACATTGCCCTTCCATTCACCATCCTCGCTTGGGTGACAGCTCGTTTATGTCGGGCACACATTCTATTCCTTTTGGTATTTCTCATGTTAAGCATGGTACCCTATATCTAATTGCTGGGTCAAGATGCATGCTGAATGAATACATAAAATGAATGGCTCATTGCAAAACCTTTTTCAAGTGCAGATTGAATGGTTGATTCTCGCTTTAAAGGGTTGAGAAACGTAGTCCACAGGAGGAGCCAACATGAATGACTCTAGGTCCAACCCCACCCCATAGCCTCGCCTCCCCTTTCCTTTCCTGGGTTCACCTCTTCCCTGAACTTCGGACCACAGAGCTGCTGAAAGTTCACTTCCTTAGAACCACCAAAGTAGCTGCCCTGATTGCATGGAATGTTCTCACACTTCTCTCACTTTACTCACCAAGCCCTTTTTCTTTCATGTCAGGTGTGAAAGCCATACTCCCCAACAATACTTCCCAGGACTAAGGAGAAATGCTGAAAGCTAGAAAGTATAAAGCCTTTGAGGGGGAGCAGCAGCATGAGTGACTGGGAGTGCAGGCTCTGGAGTGAAATGCTAAGCCCATTCGAAGGTGCTGCCACTGACTTGCTGCTGTGTCTTTTGGGGTAAGTGACTGAAGGTCTCTAAGTGGCAATCTTTTCAAGCGTACCCATCCCACAGGGTTGTTCTGAGAGCTCATGCCTCTAGGCTTAGGGTCTGGTACAATATAACACTCAGGGAATATTAGCTAATATTATTATTATTAAGACGAAAATAGGAAGACAAGTAGTCAAACAGAAAGGGAGGAGAAGAGTGATCTTTAAAATCTGTCTCAGGTTTGAAGCTCCCAACTTATAGTGATCTTATGAAGAAACATAACTTCGGAGTTTTGTGCATGGATACAGCCATGGCTATGAGCCTTTCTTTGAAAGCTCATTGATATTTGCGATCAGGAAGCAAAAACTGTAGTCCTTTGCCTATTAAACCAGGTAAAAACGTACACCCTGTGATTTTTAAGGGATTTAAGGATAACTATTCAGGTAAAACCTGTTTTATGGAAATGGCTGGTAAACACTTGGGCCATAGTCTTTGAACTGAAGCATGTCAGATATCCAGTGATTAATGTTCATAGAAATTATTAATTGCAAGACAGAGGCACTTAACAAGTATTGAGTCTGAAGAATATTACTGATGATTTCTTCAGAGGTGCAAAGAGTGAGTGGGAAGAGGAGAGGGCACAGCAAGCCAGGGACCCACGGAGAGATAAGTGTGAAGATAACATTGGCCAGTTTCCTTCATTGCCAATTCTTCTTTTCCTCATGACTGATATACTTTCTTTACCCATTTGGCTAGATTTCCCAATAACTTCTTTGGTAAGCAAATGTGATATTTTCTCTTCCTTAGTGCCCCTCTGAACTAAGAGCTATGCACAAAAGCAAAGATTCTTTGGGGAGAAAACCTCTGGAGAAGGCAGTGAAGTGGAGTAGTCAAAGCATGCACATGAAGTAAGGTGGTCTGGGTTTAAATCCCAACTCTAGCACTCAGCAGTTCCAGGCTGTTGGCATTTTTTGTTTGTTTGTTTGTTTTTGTTTTGTTTTTTGTTTGTTTTGTTTTGTTTTGTTTTTTGATGGAGTCTCGCTCTGTCACCCAGGCTGGAGTGCAGTGGTGCAATCTCAGCTGACTGCAACCTCCGCCTCTCCGGTTCAAGTAATCCTCCTGCCTCAGCCTCCTGAGTAAGTAACTGAGATGACAGGCACATGCCACCACACCTGGCTAGTTTTTTTTTTTTTTTTTTGAGACGGAGTCTCGCTCTGTCGCCCAGGCTGGAGTGCAGTGGCGCGATGTCAGCTCACTGCAAGCTTCGCCTCCCGGGTTCACGCCATTCTCCTGCCTCAGCCTCCCAAGGAGCTGGGACTACAGGCGCCCGCCACCACTCCCGGCTAATTTTTTGTGTTTTTAGAGGAGACGGGGTTTCACCATGTTGGGCACGTTGATCTTGAGCTTCTGACCTCAAGTGATCAACCCGCCTCGGCCTCCCAGAGTGCTGGGATTACAGATGTGAACCACCACGCCCAGCCCTGGGCATTTAATTTAACTTCCCAGAATCTTGTTTTATTTCACTGTGAAATGTGGATATTTTTCGCCCCAGAAAGTTATTGTAAGAATTCAATGAAAGTACCTATGAAACAACTTTAGCATGGTTCTAGCATTCAAGGATTACTATTATTATCTTAATTGTTATTTACCTGCTTGTATATATATTAAAACCAAGTACTTTATCCTAATTATTATTTTCATCATTATTTTAACTACTATGATTTTCATAATTATATATGTATGTATATTTTTAACAAAAGATTTTTAATTAACCAAAATTATATTTGTGGATGATTCTCAATGCCTTATGATGATACACTTATTTTAAAATTTATTCTTTCTTTTTTTTCTTCAGGAAGGATCAGGTAGGAGCAATCAGGATGTTGCAGATCCTGATTATGCAGAGAATTAATCACATATCGTGTGAACTCTAGTCATCATGAACTCTGCCCTCCAAAAGGAGGAACAGGTAAGAATGATCTCACCTGTGGATAATACATCTCTTTTAACAGAATGAGCAAGTCCATCCACAGTCCATCTGTTCCTAAAACCATTTAGCCACTCTAGGGATCATTAAAACTGCACCAGTGTCCTTCCAATTTGGTAATAACCAATGGGAAAATCCACTTAGTTATTCTCAGGGAGCAAACCAGTTGACCAAGTTAGAGCTGGGTCTGACTTGCCCAATGAGCAATTCATTCGTCAGCAATTCCTTCTGAAGAGAGAAGGTTATTCTGTGGAATTGACAGAGATGGTGCAATACTTTGTGTGTCTGCCCTTTTGAAAGTAAAAGCACTGCAGGTCACTCACAAGCCACTGGGCAAATACCCAATGGCCCCTGAGAGTTATTCAGTGCCCCTGACTAGAAGAGTTGGCATTGGCTTCTGGGTATGAATCTTAGGTAAGGAGGAAAGGTATTGAGAAAATGAGAATAAAATGAAGGAAGCTCGAATTTAGCATATCTGCCTTTACAAGAATTGCTGTACGTGTTTGTCTTAGCTTAGGTTGTTATAATGAAATACCACAGATCGGGTGTCTTAAACAACAGAAACCTGGAGACTTGAAAGTCTGAGATCAAGCACAGTCAGGTTCTTGTAAGGGCCCTCTTTCTAGTTTTCTCACATGACAGAAAGGGAGAGAGAAGGGCATAGAAGAGAGGAGAGAGAGCAAGAGAGAGAGAGAGAGAGCTCTCATGTTTCTCCTTCTAAGAGTGTTAATTTCATAATGATGGCTCCACCCTCATGACCTAATCACCTCCCAAAGGCCTTAGCTCAAAATATCATCACATTGGGGATTAGGGCTTCAATATACAAATTTTAGGTGGGCAAAAGCATTTAGTCCATAGTAATATTACCCTTCCTTCCTCACTCTTCCCCAACCAGAGTGAATACTCTTGAGGACAGAGAGCATATCTGGTGCTAAGCACCTCAGAAGTAGGTGCTCAATATGTGTTCATTTAATTGTTGACTTGATTTACTATGGCACCAAAATGCAACTTTTAGAGAGGACAGAAGCTCCTGATTCTGTTCAGCCTTCAGAGGGGATTTTCTTGGTGAAAGTCTGCTTCCCCTAACTGAAGTCTGGAAAAAGGCATGTGAGCATTTCGTTGAGATGAGAATCCATCCCAAGGAGAATGTCTCAACCACACATGGTGTGTTTACTTGGGATAAATGAAACAAGAAAAAAAAAAAAAGGACAAATTAATGGTGTCTATCTACAAAATTCACTACCAAATGATCACTTTCAACTTTTGTTCTAGAAGCACAGTATGTAATATTTATGAATGGAAAATCTTTATGAAATGTATGTCAATAAAGGAAAACTTTCTTTCCCTTTTCCATATACCCCACAATTTTCCCTAGTAACACAGAAGATGTAAGCAGTGATTAAGTTGGTACAGTTCTCCTGCCCAATCAGAATTCACAGATAGAGAGCCTTGTTGGGTGTTCCGTGGCAAAATTGATGTTAAGCTTGAAAGTGACATTAATGATTCTGTAAGTTAGCACATTCCCCCAAGTAGAAAAAGCCAGCAGGAGGAGAGGTGGTGAGTTCCAAACTTCTTTAGTTTTATATTTGCCATTCAGCTTAAAAAGCAAATATATTACTAGTAACTTTAGTGTTCTTTGTGTTTCTGTCCTGAATCGCACCCATTTCTTGCCACCAACCTGAATTTGGTGCTTATTATTCCTATGCATTTTTTTGACTTTTGCTACATATGAGTGTATCTCCAAGCAACATATGGCATTTCTTTGCCTGTGTTTCAATTCTCTATACATAGCATTATTATGTTGCATGTTTCTGAAATGTATTCTTTGCTGCATAACAATAAAAATATATTTGCTTACAGTAAAATTACAAATTTATGTTCCTCACAGAATGCCATTCAAAAAGGTGATGAAGTGATAGAAGGGGGAAGAATAGGCACCAGAAGAGGGGAAGGTATTTGTAAAACTCATACCTAATAACGGTTCCCCATCCAGAAACCAAACTCACAATTTCCATCAGGTGAAAACTTGACTCTTTGGTATTCACTTCTCAGGCCTCTGTACACATGCAGCCTAGGATGTTCCTAGTGATAATGTCATTCATGCTACACCCACAAAACTATTACTGTCACGATACAGCTGCTCAGTAACAAGGACAGATCAGAAATTGAAACTGAGTTCTGATAGCTTGTTTGGAGACCACCTAGAAAATATATTGTCTGTGTCAAAAAATCCAACTTCACCAACCCCAGGGAGATTCAGCAAGGTAGATGCAATGGAAGAAAAGAAAAAGAAACTGTGGGGTGAGGTGAGTAATTGGTGGTGACTGATGGGCTTTAAAGCTAAAACTACATAGCGAAGCCCAGAATCCTTGGTAACCATGTAACTTGAGGCAATAGGATGGCCCTTTGTGGTAGGTGGAATGGGGGCCTCCAAGCAATGTCACATCCTACTCCCTGGAGCTTGTGAATGTGAACTTGTTTGGAAAAAGGGTCTTCTTTGCTGATATAATTAAATCATAGATATCAAGATGAGATCATCCTGGATTTTTCAGGTAGGCCTTAAATCTGATGACAAGTGTCTTACAAAAGACAGAAGCCACGTGGAGATGGAGGCAGAGAGTGGAATTCTGCAGCCAGAAGCCAAAGAATGCCCAGGGCCACCAAAAGCTGAAAGAAACATAGAAGGATTCTCTTCGAGAGCTGTCAGGAGAAGCTCGACCCTGCTGACCTTTGATTTCAGATTCTAGCCTCTAGGACTGTGAGAGAGAAATAAATTTCTGTTGTTTTAAGCCACCGAGTTTATAATAATTTGTAACAGTCCTAGGAAACAAATACACCCTTATTCCATCAGAGAGGCAAAGTATTTTTGTTGTCTAGGATTTCTTTTGATGAGGCAATTTCCAGTGTTTAAAGTAAGCTGAGCTCTGTTCTCCCTCATATACCCAAACTGCTGAACTATGGAAGTCTTCTTCAAGGCACATTTTCCTTCAGCCTCCCAAACAGGGAACAAATTTGAGAAATTAATAGAACTTCACACTCAATGGATAGATATCCCAAAGTCAATTTAATTGGGGCCCACGACAAAAGAAATTTAAAGGCCATTTTAGTTTTGCTAGTTTAATGTGAGCATATGTGCAAAGTTACAAAATTGAGATAAGATGCAACAACTGTACGAGGAGAGGCTAAAGAGATTGACAGTGAAATGTGTGAAGAACAACTAAGCTAAGTCAGTAAGAATGGAAAATAATGTGCTTGTTAACCCAAAAACCCTGGGCTGCATTAGTAAGAATGTAATAAACAAAGAGCAAAGGAGGCAGTAGGTGGGGTCTGTTGTGCCTGATACTGTTCCTAGCATTGCTCCTTGAGAATGGCATCTGCAAATTTGAGCACATCCAAGGGAGGGCAACTAGGACTCTAGAGTGCAAGTGTAATGATGAATAAAGGTCAGATGAAAGACTTGATGGTTCTCAGCTTGGAAAAAATCTATAGGATGAATGTGGTGAGGTCTTCATGCCTTCAAATGATCGTCATAGGGATTACATTGGGCTCTGGCAAGGAACACTGAGCCTGCAAAAGAGACTAACTAGAAGTGGCCAGGGCAGGAGGAAGAAACCAAGAAGGTGCCATCAGGCAAGCCAAAGGACAGTTCCAGCCTGGGCCTGGCAGTGTAAGTGCAGAAAAAATCCACAGCAACCTGTGAACAGGCAGTACAAACTAAGATGCAAGGAGCGAGAAACAGGGTTTTTGTAGAAAGGGAGAAATCCTTGAAGACCCACATTTACACTCTGTGTTTTGTCTCATACCAATACAGTCTTAATTTTAGCTAATGACCAGTCAACTGGAAAATAACCCAATGCACCTGGCCTCTGCCATCACTCAGTGATTTCTAAATGTTCACCTCCTGCCACCCACCTGTCGTGGCCATTAGGGAGAAAGTCTCAAGCCACAATAGTCATCATATTGCCCCTGCATTTTTTCCTGAATGTTAAAATGCACTTTCTCTTTTGAAATTATGATAATAGTAGTTTGAAACTAATTATTTTAAATGTCTAATTTGGCAAAATAAAAATAATTGAAATCACCAATATAATTTGTGGTATTTTTGGAATTTTCTTCTGGGAAATCAAAAAGTCTGGAAACTATGGCTCCATGTTACGCTAAAAGGAAACATAAGATTAAAACTTTGTATTCATAAACAAAAACCTGAACATTCTCGTCAAAGAGCTCTTTTCCTAAGAAATAAGCAAGGAAGAAAACATAGGGTCTGGGCTGTTTAGATGTTACTTATAGTTTGAAAATTTGCAAAAATTCATGTGCACATCTTTGTTAATATAGGATTCAAAATTGTGTGTCTGTGTACCTATGTATGTATGTATATAGCTGACAGTGGGACAATGAAGCAATTAAAATCTGTACACCGTAATAACAACCATAGTGTTATACAAGCAGTTTCCCCAAATTACTACAGTTCTTTCTCATGGACGCACCTACATTCATGTGATAATACTATTGGCCACAAGAGGGCAATATACATTCAGGTTACTAATGCCTGTCAAGCCTTTTGCCTCAAATCAGATTGAGTCAACTAGTCTTTGCTGTTCTTTGCTCCAAGGGCAAGAAAACATGTTAAAAATACTGTCTTTGTTTGTGTTTCCACCAATAATAATATAATTCGGCTCGAGTGAAGAGTCAAGGTGGAGAAGGTGAACAGAGCACGATATTGTTTTGCCTGTTCTCATCTTAAAACACAGATTTGAATCATTACACGTGTGAAATGCAGGCTTTCCATGGGAAGAAGTAGAATGGTTCTTGTATTTCTGGAAAGACACAGCAAGTGGATCTACCACTTTATAGGGTTTTTTTGTTTGTTTGTTTGTCTTTTTTGTTTTGTTTTTTTGAGACGGAGTCTCGCCCTGTAACCCAAGCTGGAAAACAATGGGGCAACCTTGGCTCACTGCAACCTCTGCCACCCGGGTTCAAACGATTCTCCTGCCTCAGCCTCTCGAGTAGCTGGGATTCCGGCACCCGCCACCATGCCCCACTAATTTCTGAATTTTTAGTAGAAACGGGGTTTCACCATGTTGGCAAGGCTAGTCTCGAACCTCGCGATCCGCCTGCCTCAGCCTCCCAAAGTGCTGGGATTACAGACGTGAGCCACTGCACCTGGCCTATATCTATCCTTAAATAAAGACAAGGCCTGGGTTTAACACGTGCATGAAATGGAGAGAATTATAATAATCTTCCCTATTTGTCTCACAGAGGACTTGTGAAGCGCAAATGAGATGCTCATCTCAAACTCTTCCTTGAAGTAACCACCTCCAAAATCCCCTCAGAACTGTAACCCTGCCCGCAAACATAACCAAACCACAAGGCAACAGAGAGCTACACATTAGGATTTCAGAAATAGAGTAGTGGGGAACCTCCCAGAGCTGTCTTCTGGAAGAGCTGTGATGACAGTAGCGCTGTTGCGGTTACTATAAGGGACCTGAGAAGCCACAGATGGCCCACAGGCAGAAGTGGCGGCCGTGCAGGGGGTGCCCCTGACACAGTGACAGGTGTGCGGAAATCCAGCTTATCGGCCTTGTTGGATCCCCTCCTGCAGAGTATGTGCTCCAGAAGGACCCCCGCCACCAGCTGCTTTCTTGAAGGTTGTAGGGGAAAAGGTTCCCTGAACCCCCTACACACCATCACCGTTGGTTCAAGGGGATTGCTGACGCCTCGCCGAGGATGTCCTGAAGCTGTGACCAGGTTCCGACAGGGAGTCAGTACTCATGGCTCTCCTTCAGACTGTTTCCTAAGGAATCCGAAATAAGTCAGAGCATTTTGATGTTAAGGAACGTGAGGTCTTTGAGAAGGTGTACAACCCCGATCATTGTATTCTTGACCAGTGACCTAAACCACTCCGGCTTGAGGAAAAGACAAAAAGTAACCTCGGGTTCATCTCTGCTCCCTAGTCGGGTGCAGTGCCTCATGCCTGCAGTCCCAGCACTTTGGGAGGCCGAGGCAGGCAAATCACTTGAGTCTAGGAGTTTGAGACCAGCCTGAGCAATATAGTGAGACCCCTGTCTCTACAAAAAATAAAAATAAACAACTAGCCAGTGTGGTGGCTCATGCCTGTTGTCCCAGCTACTCAGGAGACTGAGGTGGGAGGATCGCTGGAGCTCAGGAAGTCAAGGATGCAGTGAGCCATGACAGTGCCACTGTACTCCAGCCTGGGTAACACAGGCTTAAAAAAAAGAAAAAAAGAAAAAAAAAAAAAAAAAAAAAATCCGCGGCCTGAGGGTTTGCTGCAACTTACACATTCACCACGAGATGGCGCGCTAATGACGTCTTTTTATTACTGGGCCAGGCTGCGTGGCGCTCTTTTTCCTATTGAATCCTGTGGAAAGTGCTGGAGCTGCCGAGAGGTCCCCAAACAGCAGAAACAATGAGCGCGTAAGTACTTAATATAGTGGGGAAATGCCCACTGACATATATTTACCGCCCTTGAATTTGGGTTTCAAAGGACTCCTTTTCTTGAACTTGGTGACGTCATGAAATTCACCTAACATAAAATTTAGTTCTTAAATACAGCTGATTTCAGTGGGTGGCTTTTCCCAGCGAAGCCGATGCTGCCCGGTTGGGCGCAGAGGAGCCATCCTGGAGTAGCCTGGCTGCAGGGAGCTCCTTAAGGAGCCATATCCAGGCCTTTGGCACTGAGTTTTCTTTGCCTCCACTTGCCTTCTTGTATCTGCAACAAACCTTTTTAAAGTATTCACTCTTGCTTTTCCCAGTTTTCGGTAGTCAGCTACCTTGCTGTAGTAAAGGATGACACTGTGGAATGCTAAAAAAAAAAAAAAAAAATGTCATTTTAAAGTAGACAATTTACTGGCATTTAGCATATTCCCAATGTCACGAAATCACCATTTCTGTAAGTTTCAAAATATTGTCATCCTTCCAAACTATAACCCCTTAGCCATTAAACAGTTTCTCTCTATGTTCCCTCCTTGAACTGGCAACAACTAATCTGCTTTTTGTCCCAAAGGATTGATCTATTCTGAATATTTTATATAAATGGAATCATACAATGTGTAACGTTGTGTGTCTACCTTCTTTCACTTAGCATAATATTTTCAAGGTTCATCCATGTTGTAGCACAAGTCAGTGTTTCATTCCTTTTTATGGTGAGAGCTTCCAGTGCGATGTTGAATAGTCATGGTGAAAACAGGCATCCTTGTCTTGTTCCTGATCGTATGGGGAAAGCTTTCGGTCTTTCGTATTGAGTTTGATGTCAGCATAAAGGCCTCTTATGGTGCTGGGAAAGTTCCCTTCTTCTCCTGGTTTTCTGAGTGTTTTGTTTTTTGTTTTATTTTTTAATCACTAAAGGGTGTTGGATTTTGTTAAATACTTTTCCATGTCAGTGGAGATGATTGTGTGAGTTTTCCCCTTCATTCTATAATGTGTATTACATTGACTGATTTTCTCATGCCACACCATCCTTGCATTTTGGGGCATATAGTACTTTTGATAACTTTTCTTTAAAAATGGAGATGTGCCTAAATTATTGCATGAATATAGATGAGGTAGAATTAATTCTGCAGGTTAAGGCAGAGGGAGCGGGAAGGGTTTAGGGGACAAAGACAAAGAGAAGTCAGCCAGTAAAAGACACAGACCAGAAATAACCTTAAATGACAAAGGGATTTTTTTAAAAAGCCAAACTTTCAAGCAGGGTCTTTCTCTAATCCAAGACAGATGAGAAGCCAGTTTCCAAAAATCCAGTTTCATTTTCCTTATCTTTAAAATGATTAGATTATTTTGATTTTGATTGTCATTGCTATAATTATAGTTTCTTATCCTGTTTATATCGTAAAACTTTCCTACCTCTTACATAGTTTGGGGCCATACTTTTACATTGTTGCACAACAGTCCCAAGTTAGGTAATTACAGTAACCAGATAGTCTTCCTTTTTTATTATCTTTAGAATGCCATGATAAACTAAAGTAGATTACTTACTAGATACCTTCCAGCTCTAAAGTTTTGTGGCTTTATGATTCTACGAAATCTGTATCACAGATTCTTCCCTAACTGCACAAATTCTAAATCACAAATCCCAGATGGTTAGAAAACCTGTCTCTGGCAATTTCATTAAATCTACTGTACTTCTTATATGTTTCGATTCATCCATGTTTTCTCTTTTTCTGTCTTTGGTGAAGATGGAAAAAAGTGGATCAGCTGTTGTTGGTAGAAAATTGTTTGTTCCTGTAACTCACTTAAGCAAGTATCTATTAAGCTCAAACAAAAATGATCAGCTATTCTAGGCAGACTGGGGCTTCTCCTCGGTCATGGTATTTCTTGGCTCCCCTACCTCAGTTTCTCCCAGGAGCAGTTCTTTGCTTATCTTCAAATTGGCCACTCCCTGCCTCCACTGCTGGGCTCTCCAGGAGTACGTAATTTTGTGAGCTAAAAATCCTAAGTGATAATAGATCTATTTTCTTTTTAGTTCAGCACATATAAATTGGGTGTTTTTCAAATCATCTTCATTATAAAATAAAAAGGAAAGCAAACCCAAAAAGAAACAGATATGTTTATAGACAAGTGCCACTCCCTGGGTTGCGTTGGCGGGCACCACCAAGGCAGCAGATAGCCTTGACTCCTTTCTGCACTTTCATCCCATGTCAAGCTCTCAGAAGGATCTGTAGCTCTATGGCTCATCTGTTGTTCTGAGTTAACTCCTAAAGTTCAGTTAGCCTGGTTGGTGGGTACCATCTTCCCACCAGCTTCCTTTCACCCTGACAGACATCTCTTGGGGAGGCACAGGGACTGGTTTTGGGTTCAGATTCTCAGCTAGAGAGAAATAGGTTTAAACTCTGATTCCACCAGTTATTCCCTGTGTGGCCCTTGGAAGGTTATTGAAGCTTTGCGAGCCTGTTTTTCCACTCATAAATCAAGACTATCACAGGCCTATTCATGGGTCTGATTGATGGCACTTAGCATGTTTACGGTATGAATTTGTCTCTTCCAATTTTAAAGCTTTACATTTTAAAGTACTTTACTGGACTCGGTCAATACTCTTCTTTTTCTGTCCGAGGGATCCCTAGCACCATCAGATTATGTACAGCAGAAATAGTAGTGTCAAATGGTAGTGACTAAGTAGACATACTTTCCTGGTTGTCTGTGATGACTACATAACTCGGGTGGCTCCAGGGTACCAAATTTCCCAAATCTAATCACCCTCGTTTTAACAAGTGAGAAGGAATTTAAACTAAAGAGTAGCAATAACTGTTTTCTATCAAGAGAATTTTGTTAAATATTTATTGATCATCTGCTTTGTACCAGACAGATGAAGGTTGTAATTTCATAAGACACAAAATGAAAAATGATGATTCTTGCTCTGAAAATGTTTAGAATCCAATGAAGAAAAAAAGGCTTGCTCACATGGGATCAAGGCAGGGACCCTGTTTCTAAGCTTTGTGTCTCTGAGCTGCATAAACCTCTTCTCTCTTTAAGCCTTTAGTTACGATTTTACCCCCCCGAAAGAATGTAAATCCCCAGAATAAGACCAAATTTGATGAGGATGTTTTTGGGCCAATGGATGGTAGAGTTCCCAAATGAATGGTAAAGTTTCTCAATTCTGTACTGTTCCAAACTTGCCCTTTTTAAATTTTAGTGATAAATCATGACTCACGATGACTTTGCTATTCACTGTCTGGCCTGAATTAGAAACCTTGTAGTCATTGTGGCTTTTACCCTGGCTTTCATCACACACATCCAGTCTATAACCCAGTTAATTTGATTCTAGCAGTCGAAAGTCTCTTGGTTCCATCCCTGGTATTCCCACCACCATCATCTCAGCCTAGGCCTCAGTTTCTTTTGCCTGGACTGTCCAATTTGTGATCTGTTTAATCTATTCTGCACTTTGCCAGCCAAAGTAGCTTTCTATAAGTTTGTGCTCAGGTGAATCACATGTCGGGATATGGTACAGGTCTAAACGTGTGAGTCTAGAAGCAACAACAGTATATTTTGAGAAGTCCTGGAGAAAGGTGAAAATTGTCACAGGGAGATGTCCTAACCTAAAGAGGGAAAAATCACTAGATTCTTGAAATGATAGCTCAAATTTCAGCATCTCCTAGGTTGTCAGGAGTTTGAAGAAAACCAGTAGTTGTTTATACATTATAGTTTTTGCTGAAGGTTCTTTTGTTTGGATCTGATGTTTTTCCACTATAATTGCTGATGTTTTTCCACTATAATTTTTACTCTGGAACAAACAACATTCAATCTTAGAATCTTTTTAAAAGGTCTTAACAAATCTTGTATTAGGATTTTTTAAACACAAATGAAAGTTTGTCTTGAGAATAGAATAGTTTTAAGTACCATCATTTTTGTGCTTATTTGGTTTCTATATAACGTGAAGAAATTGTTTTCTACCTTTGTAAAATTAAATACTTATCGGAGAAATGAAGAGTCCATGGCAAAGTTTATCATCAACAGTGAAATCACGTGGAGATATTACAGATCTTCTGCAGAACAAGTCAAAAGGTACCTGAATGGCTTGAGTTTCATCTTTGCCATTGAAAGTAGTGGCAAAAACCTCAGTTACTTTTGTACCAAACTCATAAAACATTTAAATGTAGGTTGACTTTGTTCATTTTCTCAGGCTTTCAGCCTCCCCATATTGTGATGTACTAGCAATACAGGGAGACACAATCAGTGCTGTTCAGAAGACCCATAGTAAGTAGGGCATTCACTTACAACTGTAGTGCAGTTAAGGCCCCATCCAGCCCAGACACCTCATTTTAGGTGAGAAATTGTAGTTGGAAGAGGGAGAGACTGCCCAAGGCCACCCAACAAGTCAGACTCTGAGAACGCCCCACTTGCAACCCCACACGGGCTCCGGGGCACTTGGCCAGTGTGCATGGAAAACAGCTGCAGAGAAATAGCTGTCATGGTGCCAAATTCTTATCTGCTGGTGTCCTTCAGATTGGGTGGGCTGGATGCCAAGGAGAAACTCAGAGTCTGTGAATTCTAATCCTGGACCTGCTAGTAAACAGTTCTGGTCATAGGGTCTTAAATTTCCCTCCCTTTGTCACAGGCTGTTGTTAGTCTAGCAACCGGCGGATAATTCCCTGAAGTGACTGAGCAGAGCTTCTGGGATCCACCCCAGGAGAGCTGAAAAGCAGAGCAGCATCCTGAGAGTACATCTGAGCCAGTGCCTATTGTTGGCGCTGCTTTAACCCTGATATGTTATCGTGGCCATACCCATCAATCTACACACTTTTCTATCCAGCTCTCCTGCCGATGCAAATGTACTTTACTCTCTATTCCCTCACTCCCAGCATGAGCCGGATGTGTTGCTTGTCATGCAAATCAATACCTTGAAATTTTCTAAATTCTGAAGAGGCCAACCTTTTCAGAGGAGAACTGAAACAGAATGAGTTAAAGGCTCATGTCTTTCAGCTTTAAGGGAAAATGAAAGACTCTGAATGGTCAGGGATAGGCCTCTCAGCACCTGCTTAAAGTTTGTCAAGAGAATGTGGAGATCATCTCAGTGTGATGATAATGGTGACAACAATACTAATAGACTAGCATTTGCTAAGCACTTACTATGTGCCAGGCACCATACTAAGTATTTTACTTCCAATATTGCATTTAATCTTCCCAACAATACTGTCAGGTAGCTTCTATTATATCATCATTCTACAAATGAGAATACTGAAGTTCGGGGATTTGAAGTCACTTGTAAGAGTCCATGCTCTTAACCACCATCCTAGATGATAATCCCTGTCACTGGTTAATGATGGCAACCTGCTATCATTTATATTCTTCTGGTATGCCCTTCTACTGCCTTGTCTTGCTTCCTCCAATAGTCACCTCCCTCGTCAACTCTCTGGGAAGACCACCATGACAGCCTGGGACTGGGGTTTGTGCCTATCCTCTCACAGCGCTACCTTCTGTCATAGCCCTGGGCACATTGCACTTCAATTGTTGGGCCGTTTGTCCTTTTCCTCCTTTACAGCTCTTCGAGAAGAGGCAACTCTCTGATTCATTCTGGTCTATCCAGCACTATCCTGGGTAATAGCAGATAATCAAAAAATGTTTCCTGTATAAATGGCTGACGTGAAAAATTTACTTGACAGTATGTCTTTTTTTTTTTTTTTAATCTATTGCTGAGTATCAAAGAACTCCAAATTGTAGTTGCTTAAAATAGCAACTATATTTTCATTTTTCATGACTCTTTAGGTCAGGAATTAGGACAGGACCTAGCGGGAATGGTGCATCTCTGCTTTCTGTCCTTGTAAGGCTTCTTCTCACTCCACTAGGAAGATTTCACAGCTTGCCGGAAAGGCACCCCTGGGGTCCTGGGGTCCTAAGATTGCATGTCTGGGATCTGAGTCTCCACTGTCAGCTGTGCTCTTTGGTTCTCTCAGCTGTGGTCTTAGGACATCTCTCTCTCAGGTGGTTTCTCCATTTGGTGCCTTCAGGGCCTTGGTTGGACTTCTCATATGGAAGCTTAAGGATCCCAATAAGTAAATGAGGAAGCTGCTAGCCCTTACTGCTTAAGCCAGTGCTGGCAGAGTCACTTCTGCCTCCTTTCTATTGGTTAAAGCAAGTAACTGGGCCACCCCTACACAGGGCATGGAGACTGGGAGTTCTGGTTCACCAGGGATCATGCTTGTGACAAGGCACCCCATAGTTTAATAGAGCCAACTTCATCCCTCTCCAGGTCTCCAAAGAAATGTTAGTCAAAGGAAGACTGATCCCGAGAAGGTGGATAGCTTAGCCTATTTCATCAATTTGAGGGAAAACCTATAATGAAAATACGTAAATGTTAGAGATACCCAGAGAGTCTGTGCATGTAAACAGCTGGTAATACAGTGCCTTGTCAGAAACATCTACGATGCTCGACTCAGGAGCATAGCATTTAGCCTATGCTAGCAGCACACCTCTGGTAATTTCCATCACTCACAGCCCTGTTCTCTTTTTATATTTTGTTTACCCACCTTGTCCTCTCAGGCTCCTAAGCCCTTTGTTTCCACATTTTAGAGCATTGCTATTTATGGTATAGGTGCTCCTTAGTTGGATTTTGTATGAGGAGTCTGCGTTAATTTGTTTGCATTGCTATAAAGAAATACCCAAGACTGGGTAACTTTTAAAGAAAAGAGGTTTATTTTGGCTCACAGTTCTGCAAGCTTTGTGGGAAAAGTGGTACCAGCATCTGCTTCTGACAAGGGTGTACAATCATGGTAAAAGTCAAAGGAGGAGCAGGCATATTACATGGCTAGAGAGGGAGCAAGAGGGAGGCAGTGGTAGGCTCCTTTAAACAACCAGCTCCTGTGTGTACTAAGTGAGAACTCACTTATCACCAAGGGGATGGTGATAAGCCACTCATGAGGGATATGCCCCCATGATCCAATACCTCCTGCCAGGCCCCACCTTCAACATTGGGGATCACATTTCAATGTGAGATTTGGAGGGGACAAAGATCCAAACTATATCAGTGTCATTGTCACTTTTGCACAAGGGACTCTTCTTTCTCCCTCCCTAGCTCTTGGAACAGTTTCTTTAAAGATTATTTGAATCCCTTGGCCTTCATGACCTGGACTTTTTTAATTTTATGGTATCCTTTCTTTACATTAGAAGAAGCTTGCTTCAAAAATATTTGAGGATTCCCTCGGGTTTTTTATTGTTGTTTGTTTTTGTTTCTTTTGTACTTAAATTGCATTTAGTCATTTTAGTGGCTTACCTTAGAGAAATTAATCTACATTATCATGAGCAAATATATTTGTCAGCCATTTGGCAAACCTACAGATAAAATTGTCTTTATTGAGTATCAATGAAAATGATTCCCAAGTTTCTTGAAATAAATTTCTTTATTAGGATGATATAATGTTATGATTCTAACATAGATCTCAGAGAATAATAATATATGTGCAAAATAAATGGGATTTTAGAGTTCTGGGTTTTGGGCATCACTTTTCCTTTCATCTGAATTCCAGGTCCAGCCCTAAGGTTACAAAGACTCAAAATTCAAGGGCCTAAATAGGAGAGAGGAGAGATGGGTACTAGGAATAAAGAGTAGCAGGTGGTAAAGAAAGCCTTCTGAGTGCAGATTTCAGGAAACCAGCTCAGGCATTGGCCCTACTGATTTGCCTGGCTAGACTACAGAGGTGTTTATGGAGAAAGCCTAGCCCAGCTAAGTCATTATCCTAACCTCTCTAGCCAATCTTTCTGATGAAATATTTACTCCCATATCCAACCTACACTTGATCTACGGGCTTCTGTCCTACTGAGATTGCTGCAAAATCAAGAAAACACTACTAATTCTTATCAATGAAATGAGACTTAAGAATTATTTAGGCCAGTGGTTCTCAAACTTTTTTCATCTCTGGTCTCTTTATACTTTTGAAAGTTATTAAAAACCCTTAAAAGCTTTTGCTTATGTAGCTGGCTTGTATCTGTTGATATTTACTGGATCAGAAATCAAAACCAGTGAGACTCAGTCTCTTAAATAATTAATTAAAATAAAAAGAAATCAAAACAAATAAAAATATTTATTTATTTATTAATTTTAAAATAAGCTAATTACATGTGAGTGTAAATAACATTTTAAATGAAAAATAACTATGTTTCTAAAACATTTTGATGGAAAGGGTGGCATAATTTGGTATTTTTGCAAATAAATCTCTTTAATGTCTCACTTATTAGAAGACAGCTGTATTCTCATATCTGCTTTCTGCTTCAATCGGTTGTGATGTTATTTTGGTTGAAACTCCAGCCTCACAAAGACATGTAATTATAAGGAGAAATAAGTAAGGCATGTAATTGTATTTTAAATATGTATGTAAAATGTTGTATGTATGTAAGTATGTATGTAAACATATTTTAATGGATATTGCAAGTAAATGTGAACATTCTTTGATATGACACCAAAATTCCACAAGTGTAGTTTCTGAAATGTTGGCTGTAACATTTCATGAAATTGAAAATTAGATAAACAAACTTGTGGTACTCTGTAACATCAAAATCCATCAGTGTGGCTTATTTCACTAAACATAATTTCCTTCATTTCTATCCATGTTGTTGCAAATGACAGAATTTCATTCTTTTTTATGGCTGAATAATATTCCATTGTGTATATATACCACTTTTTTGAATCCAATATTCTCACCAATATGTGGGAGTTAAAAAATGTGAGCTCACAGATATGGAGAGTAGAATATTGGTTACCAGAGGCTGGGAAGGGTAGTGAGGAGGGAGGGTAAAGAGGGCATGGTTAATGCAAATAACAATACAGTTAGATAAGGAGTAAGATCTAGTGTTCAGTTGCACAACAGGGTGACTATAGTTAAAAATAATTTTTTGTGTATTTCAAAATAACTAAAACGATGGAACTGCAATGTTCCTAACACAAAGAAACAATAAAACTTTGAGGTGATGAATACCCTAATCACCCTGACTTGATCATTACACATTGTATGCTTGTATCAAAATATCACATGTAGCCCATAAGTCATACAGCTATTATGTATCCATAATAATTGAAGATAAAAAATCAAAACAAATTCATTGGTTTATCTTGTACCCTGAAATGAGTTTAAAAATCTCATGCATAATTTTTGATGCTGAATGTTATAGGAAGAAGCTTAATGAAAATTTCTCCTTAGTAACAAGAAAGAGGTCAATATACAAAAGTAGCATAAAAGAGCAAGGTGATAAAATGGCAAAAGGGACTGATGGGATAAATTTTCAGAGGATCGAGGACATAAACTGTTATAAGCAAAAGAGAAAGGAAATCTTGCTTTTTAAAAAAAAAAATTCTCATCTATGGAGCATTTCTCAAGTGCTTAATGAGATGATTTCATGTCATCCATTCTTAAAGTATTGTGTGAGGTTGAGTGAATGATTCCTGCCTTACAGAAGAGGTAAGGTGCATGATGCAGCACCAGGAAATGTGGGACTGGAACCTGCTACATCTGACCCAGCCATTTGTGAATATTTTTCTCAATGAGTTTTTACAAATTCCGAAAGTAATATACAAACTCTTTCAACAAACAAATAAAAGTAAAAGATAAAAGCTTCTTGCTCTTCCTCCCCTCCTGTTCCACTGCTCAAAGTTACTAATAGTCCATAGAGACATCATATTTTCACCAAATGAAAGCCCCAGCTTTTATTTGCTCCATGATCCCCTTTACTATAAGCAATAAAGAATCTCAAGGCTGATCCAGAACTATCTTGGTGATAGCAGAACCAACAAGAGAGAAGGCTGCTAAATGCTACCTGAGTTTACATGACTACTTGTGGATTTCTGACTGTGGCTACTTTCTGGACCTTCTTAGATCCCTGGGTTTGAAGGATTTCTCTGGATCAACTTTCACTCTTGTGGGAGAAGGAAGAAAAATAACACAAAACGTGAACAGTGAACACAACAGTGAAAGGGATGAATGGAGAGTGGCGAGTGCACTGATGCAAACACCCTGGGTGCCCACAAGTGAGTATCCAGAGTTCACACTGAAAGGAGATATGGCCAGGTGATCAGTTACGAAGGGAGCCAATCTGGTACCTCCTAGTGGACTTTCCCACAAGTCAGAAGCTTGGTGGTGAGAAGTGAATTATCGATTTACCTTGTTTCTCATTTCCAAATGTGACTCTGAGTTACCATTTTAATTTTTAATATTTTTCAGAAGTATCAACCAAATTATCTACCAAATTCCTATTAACATAGAATGTGTTCATTTAGTTATTTGTGTGTGTGTGTGTGTGTTTATAGACAAGAGATGTTTCCTTATTTATTTATTTTTTTAACTTCTAGGCATTTATTATCAGGGAAAAATCTGTGACTGTAAAAGTCTTTTGTAAATTTTAAGAGTCATTGTTGCTATCTGTTGAAGGAGCTGCCAGACTAAAGTGAAATTATAAGTTGAAGCCCAGTGCAAAAGAATATGCACAGCATCAATTCAACTCCACAACCAAGAGAAACGCCTGAATGTTTCAAAATTACAGTGCTGAAAGCGTTTCTTTTCAGATATTCATCTTAGGAAGAGTCTGTGGAAGGGGATTTTTGTTCTCTTCGGTTGAGTCAGCATCACTAATAATAATGCTTTGGTCCCTCAAAAAGCCCCCTGAAGAGTATTATTCAATTTACTCATTTTGTTTGTTGTTTAGCACATTGTACACTGCATTTCTTAGACTTCTTTCCTCTCATCTTTTCTCTCAAGTATGTGTAACCCTAAGCACATACTTCATTTTTTTCTCTTAAGCCCCCCTCCCACCCCACTTCCTGCCCACTTCTCCAGCCCCAACTCCCATTTCGCAAACTCAGAGCTCTAAAGGAAAATGATGAGAGAGAGATTTGGTGATGCCTGTCTACCACTTAGAACACACTCTAGTCATGGTACATAAAGAAAACACTGGTTTAAGATGTTTAAGGCCCCTCCCAACAGCAACACATGCACAGAAGCTTGCATAATTTACATGGACTCACTGGGACTTACTAGAAAGTGGCCTCTTTCTTTTTCTTCTTCTTTTCTTAAATAACATAATTCCTGGCATTGGACTTTTTACATATACTGTGGAGCAGAACATTCTTAAGAAAGTTTTTTTTTTTTCTTTATCTATTATGGGACTATAAAGTGGCCATTAAAATGAATTTCCAGAGTGCAGTGCAGCACTCCCTGTACATGTGAGTCAGTGCAAAGCACCACCTTAATTGGGCGTTAGAGACAGAAAATCTGTGAGTTTACTCCTGAATTGGCCAGAAGGAATATAATTATAGAAACACATATTTTAAATATTATTCTTTCACTTGTGGAACTTTGCCCAAATGTTTCCTTGTTTATTCAAATGCTTGTTCTTATTTGTATTCACTACAAATATAGCTATTCTGTCTGGTTTTCTGTATTTCTGTTTGTCCACTCTTGTGGGACATTTTTGTTTCACGGTTGTAATTCAGACATCTCAAAACAAGACCCAACCTTAATGACTGGACTCTGGGAATGTCACACCTGTTTAAGTATCCCCCTTTGTGGAAGTGGTTCCCTCTGCCTCTGGATTTCCTTTAGTGACCAGAATTTAGGGCACTGCTCATTGCATATTAAATGATTTGTTTGAATACATTATCATATTTATTCCTAAGGTAATATTCCAGATAGGCACTGTGATGACCCCCATTCTACAGAAGAGGAAACTGAGGCTCAGAGGTGTTCATAATGTAACTTGCACATGCTCACTAACCCCGTGGCAGAGCTTGATTTCAAGCTGGGTTCTTTAGACGCTCAGATTCTCTTTAACCAACATACACTGGGCTGCCTCTTTTCCTTGAAAAGAGCCCAATTTGCTGGATATTTTGGAAATGACCTTGACATCTGGCCTCCAGCAGACACTCTTCCTCAAGAAGCTGTCTACCCAGGACTCACGGCTGAAGTGCTTTTAACCATGGTAGGGTTTCCTGACACAGATTACTTGAGGTTCCCTTTTGTCAGAAAGCCCCTGATGCCAGACACCGGCTGATGTAGGACTGGATCCCCAGGGTGGGTTCCCTCCCAGGTTATGAATAAAAGCCCAAGACTATCTTGTCAGAAAGCAGTTCTTTAGCATTTTGGTTGGTTTAGCTCAAAACAGGAAGTCACTCTCCCCACCCCCACCCCTTACCTCCTAACTAAAATCCAGCTGTATTTTTCTCTCTCAGGGTCAAGAAAACTGCCTTTCAATTGCACAAAATGGACAGACCCCCAAGTTGAGCAGTTGTTTGTGCACTTTTATCCTTCACACTTTTCTAAATGTTCTACAAAGAGAACGTTGCTTTTAAAAGAACCAGCCATTTTAAAAATTGTATCATGGGGTTTCCAAGTTGTTACCTTCTACAAAAACTGCAGTGCAAATGGAAGAAAATAACACGGAGAATGAGTGTATGTTTAAAAAGCTATATAAACATTTGAAAAAAGAAAAGCACCGTTGAAATACAAATTGGTTTCTCACATTAGGGTTTTATTCTGCCAGTTACACTGGAGACCTGTGGGTGGGCCTTAGGGGTTTTTTTGAACTACTTGCAATTGTAAGGATTGGCGTGTGCTTTAAGCTGGAGTAGCTGCTGTGTTATGTGTGTGTGTGTGTGAGAGAGAGAGAGAGAGAGAAAGAGAGACGTACCCTATGTTAGCTTGAGGAGTGTATGCCTGTCAGGACAGCAGGGGCCTCAAGACTCTTAGGACTTTTATTAGGTCTCCACTTATAGCATCTAGGACGCCCGGCGCGAGAAGCAGCAGAATCACAGAGATTAATAAAGAATGACGTTTGGAAATGGAGTGATCTAAAAGTGATCGCCACCATTCCGCCCGCAATGACTCACCACCCTGACCAGAGGAGACCACCACCTTAAAAATTAACTTCTACAGCCAAACCATCTCAGTAAAGGGCAACAAAGACCACATCCTGACACCGCCAAGGGGCACACAGTTTCACAGCGCGTTTTATTATTCATAAAAAAATAAATTTATTTACATATGTTATTTCCTGTGGTAGTGCAGCCTCGGGGCAGGGGCGCGTTCCCTATCGCAGGATCACTTGCTATGGTTAGCCGCCCACCCCGCGCGCTCCTCCGCGCGGGGAAGAACCTGCACGGCGGGAGGCGGTGTTGGAGTTGGGGCGCCCGGAGCTTGGAGTGGGGAGGCCTGATGGAGAGAGTCTGGAGTCGGAGCTGGGAGTGCTGCAGGTAGGAGCAGGAGCGGGGCGGAAAGGGAAGTCCGAAGGCGATCCCAGCCAGGTTGGCGCAGTGGTGCTTGGGGAGGCTCCAGCCCAGAAGTAGGGAGGGTAGACAGACGCCTGATTAGAAAAAGCCGGGAGCTTGGGAAGGAGATCGGAATGAAGAAGTCACCCGGAAGGGAGGCCGAACGGCCAGGAGCTCGCCCGGCAAAATCCGCCTGCAGTGGTCTGGGAATTGTGTCTCCACCTAGCCCTGCGAGCAGCGGGCCTCCTCCCGCCCATTAGAAGGGCGCTGTGCTGGGATACGAATCTAGCCCAGAGAGGCTACTCGCCCTTCTTTGTCACTTAAAACTCTGTCCCGACGCGGATCTCACGTCTAGACTTCTGTCTTTAAAGCGGGTGTAGAGCGCGTTCTAACCGTTCCCTAACCATTGTGTCACCGCGAAAGGCCCGGGCTGTGTGGAATCGTCCCGCACGTGTGCGATGAATCTGGCTCGGCTGAGAACGGACCCCTGGGCTGTCTGGCGCGGGCTGGGGCAGCAGCCGAGAGTTAGTCTACAGAGCTAGGGCCCGAGGGTGGACCTGCGTCCGCGTTCTGGACACGAAAGGAGGCTCTTTCTGGAGAGGCAAAACGTGGTCGCCTAGATCCGCCGCAGCTGTAGCCGTGGGCGCTGAGCAGAGACAGCCATGCCCGCCACCTGTCTTGATCACAGTTCCAGGGAAAGGGGAAGGGTCAAGGAGAATCCAACGGAAACTGCTTCCCATCTCACGAGCCCTCCCTTCTCTCCGTGGCCCCCAAACACTCGCATTTAACGAATAATCCCATCAAGTGAATTCCAGTACGATTTAAGCGGTGGTTCCACATAGTCTGTTGGCTGCGGAAACTTCTTTGGTGTCAGAGTCCGGTCTTCCCGAGACCACGAATGGCCATGTCTGTAAAATCAAAAAGAACGTCAGTTACTAGAGAGAAACGATTGTCTCAAACCGAAACCGCTCTCCCACGCGAACCCCAGATATTCCCGACTTGGAGTAGCTAAAATTTTATCAGCATTCTGGGAATTTGCATGTCCTTTCTCTGAACTAAGATTTTCATTTTACTGGAGGTTGATAATCCGAGACGTGCCATATCCGTTCACGCTTCCTCCTGGACTTTGCCCGCAGGAAAATTTGGTGAAACTCGTATGACTTTGAGATTCTGTAGTTTAGTTCCCTTCCCCTAACGCGCGCGCGCGCGCGCGTACACACACACACACACACACACACAAAATCCGTCATCCACTCCAAGCTCCAAGTAGGAACTGGGCTTGGACAGGATTTTTCCCAAGCCGGGAGAGCTGGCAGATCAGAGAGGGACTTTCCAGACAAATCCCATCTGGGGAAACGTTACTATCTTCCAGAAGCAATTTTTCTAAAAATGCAAATGCTCTTTTATAGAGCTCGGCTTTCCCTCCTTTAAGAAATGGCTTGCCGATTCAAATCTGCCAGACTCTTAGCTGGATAAAGTTGGGCAAGGGAGATTTGCTGTCAGTCTGCAACCAGGTGGCAGACTGAGTTGGAACCAAGATTTACCCTGGAAGTTGGATATTAGTCAATGGCTGTCACTGGGGTACAATGTTCAGAACGATGCAAACACACACGGATGGTTGATTCTTCTTCAGAGAAATGGCTGGCCACTCCCTTGATTTGGGAGAAATTAAACTGGCCTTCTCGTTCCCAGTCCCAGAACCTCCACCCCTTTCGAATTCTTCCCAACGGGCTGACCCTGCCCTGGGTATCTCCTGGCTGCTCGCCCGATTCCTTGCGCGCCGCGCCCCTACCAGGTTCACTGGGTGCACGTAGCCGTTCTCATAGCGGTCCTCCTGCAACAGCTGCCGCAGGTGAGCGATGTAACTGGAAGCCAGCCGGAGCGTGTCCAGCTTGGAGAGCTTAGTGTCGGGGGGCACCCAGGGCAGGCTGGTCTTGAGCCTGGAGAAGGCTTTGCTCAGCACGCGCATCCGGGCGCGCTCGCGGGCGTTGGCCGCGTTCCGCTGCGACTGCTTGCACTCTGCGGCTGAGCCCTTGGCCGGGAGGGGCTTTTTGCCACCACCGCCCGCGCTGCCACCTGCGCCGCCGCCCCCAGCCACACGGGGCCGCTTCCTCTTGCAGCCTCCCGCGCTGCCGGCTGCGCCCAGAGCGCAGCGCTCCTCCTCGCCGTCGGGGTCCTCCTCCTCCGCGGACGAGTTGTCACTGGGCGAGGCGTAGCTGCGCTCTACGCCGCGGAGGGGCGGCCTCTTGGAGGCGGGGACCGGGTACTCCCGCTGCAGCCCCCGAAGCTCCATCTCCTCCGGATCACTCACCGAGCCCGTGGACATCCTGTTGTCCCCCTCGCCCACACGCGTCCGCTTTCCTCCCCCCTGGCCAGTCTCGCTGTCTCCGCCTTCCGCTCCCTGGCGGAGGCGGAGGCCAGGGAGCGCTCCGAGGAAGACTAAAAACCCAGGCCAGGAATCGCGGGGTGCGAAAGCGAGGTGGGCGGTGAGAGCGAGCGCGCCCCTCCGCTGACCCCGGGGAGCGTGGACCACAAGTTGGCGGCCAAGTCCAGAAATCCGCGCGCACCGCGGTGAGCTGCGCCTTTTGACAAGACTATCTGTACTCCTTGGAACAAACCACCCCGGGCAAAGCAGAGGGGGTTGGAAAGGGGGGCAAGAGGTGGGGCAGGGGCGTGGAAGGGGTGGGGACCGGTTTTCTGCGTGCAGAGGAGCGGTTGGTGGAGGCGGGGGAAGGGGACGTCTCTGCAGAGCCGAGATTTAGGCACCGAAGCCCGACGGACCTTCAGCATGTCTGTGCGGGATAAGTGAGCTTTCGGGGAGTAAAGGGGCAGATCTTGTTCCTACCGACCGTGCTTCCACCCCCAGGTAATCTTAGCAGTGGCAAAGATTACCAAACACTTAGGGACGACAGGATCCCGACCTCTGCTTGCCTGCCAGTCTTTCCAGTAGAAATCAGTTTTCAAGTTAATCATTCATGATGTATGATTGTCTGCCCAAGCCTTGCTGGACAAGAGGAAGAGCGGAACAAGCAAACAACATCCAACAGTGCACAAGTTACCACCTCTCATTTTCCTCCTCCTTTTCTTATAATATACCTTCATGATTTACAAAAATGGTTACAATGGTTCGTTGCATTTTCAAATAACATCTGTAACTTAATGATATTATCTCCAATTTGCAGAACTTGAAGCTGAGCCGCCTAGATAGACGTTAAGTAAAAGACCCAAACTTACTAACCTAAGTAGAAAAAAGGATTCAAAATCCGCGTTTGGGAATCTTGGCCCTTCGGTATTCTATTCTACCCCGTGCCTCCGGGTCACACATCACTGGATGTTGTAGCTGGTATTTCCCACTATTTCGAGAGTTCCATGCGTGATGTGATTTTGTTTTAATACTATAATACATGTGATGGAGGATCCGGCCCTAACGCTTTGTATTATAGTGTAGGGAATCCCTGCTATTGTATTTAATCGATTGTGTATTGAAGGGCGAGCTCCTGGAAGCAGAATGCTAAGTTAGCACAATCATCCATTCAAAGTAAAAATGAGAAAGGAGCACCCTGAATGATCATGTTCCGTTCCAAACAAGACTAAAACATCCTGCTCTTCCACACAAGAAAACACAATTTTGCATTCTCATTATTTCCTAACTCGAAGGTCGTCGCAGTTCCTGGTCAGGGGATAAGTACTTCTGTGGATACGAGCCCCAGTGGCCAGAGACTGGGTTCCCACTGGGTGCCCGTCACTGTACTCGCGGCTTGTGAGCAGCCCACTGAGTAATAAAACCCGTATAAGTTTGGCATATGGTTACCCCATTTTACAATGATGAAATTGAGTCTTCACACTGGCTTAGGTGTTCACTTGTTCTTTTCCTGAAAGCCCACAGGCTCCCAAGCTGAGCAAGGTGCAAGGGGACCGATGTGGAGTCAGTCCAGGACAGAGCTGGCAGAGATAGCTGGGCCAGCCTGGCTCCCGCCAGTTCGTACAGCAGAACAAATGCGTCCAGCTCGATGCCTGAAGTGCTGCAACAGGTGGCTGTCAGAGGCTGACTTCATCACTCAGGCATCATTCCACCTTAGTCTCCCAGGCCATGCTATCCTTAGCGGGGGCGTTTTGGGGCGGGGGGAGTATTTCACATAACCCCTCCCACTCACCCGCATTTGCAAAGGTTTTCTCCCTGTACAAGTTGTCTTTTGGTTGAAGGCAGAGGATGGGCTGGTTCTGGGACAAGTTGAGTAAAAAGATCGTTTGCCCTAAGTTATCTTTGGGGTGGGGAAATGCAGGGAATACTTGACAGAGTGTGGAAATCTTTTCTGGAGCGTTTGAACTTGAACTTGACCCTAGGATCACCTTGCCAGGTGAAGGAGAGGAGAGGGACAAGAAGGGGCAAAGAGATGGATCGAGGAGAGCCAGGCTAGCTTTCTGCAATGACTATTGATGACTTGAAGCTATCAGTATAAATATATAGTCTCACACATTAGGGGCAGGCGAATAGGTTTTTAAAATCTGAATTGTTTATACAGGTGCAGAACAAAGTCTTTCTTTAGAAAAGATTAATGGTGAGGAGAGCGCTAGATTTCTCTAAACAGTCACAAAAACTATACCCAGCCTCAACGCTGAGGAGGTCATGGCCAGTTTCTTGATTTCTTGAAGAAACGGTCTGACCCCACCAGTTCGGGCTTATTTTTCACAGCACTTGCCTCCCCCTCCCTGTCTTCTTTCTCTCTCATCCCCTCCTTCCCTACTTCCCTCCCTTTCTCTTCTACTCCATCTCCTCACCCTCCCTCTGTTCCCTTTCAAGAAAGTCAGATATTTTATTTTGTTTGTTTCATCTTTCATTTTCATTTAACCTCCATTTCTTTCATTTTTGTGAAATCAAGTTATATTTTCACTTATAACTGTTTTCAAGTTGCAGACTTGTAATGAAGGTTAGGAAAAGTATCTGATGTACATTTCTTATAAGCATATAACTTCAGTTTGCTTTAACATGTTTGTAATATCTGGCATTTGGTCATCTCCTTACACTTTCAAAGTGCTATTACTTTTTCTTCTCCTTAGATGATTACAACAGCCTCTCGAGCTGAACAGTGTAAGTGTAACTATCTCTTTTGAAAGCCTAGTATTTTTCATGGTTTTGACAAGTTACGTACTGCAAATGAATAATACAGCCTTTATTTTTATATTATAAAGCACACTGAAATCAATTCCTATTAGCTTATGCGTTACAAACTCTTAGATTTGAAACAGGTATAGACTGTTTATGTGTACATCAGTGGTCCTGAAATTCTTTAGTGACATTTAAAAAATATTCAATGGGGTTGAGTAGGGCTTAAGTTGCATTATAAAACAAAATATTTAATAATTCCTTTAATATTACCTTTAATGTTTCTTCATTCTGGCTTCCCTGCTTGCTGGATATATGACTTTTGGAATTTGCATTTTTTTGAGCCCTAGGTTTCTAATCTATAAAATGGATTATCTCTTTGAGCAGAAGAGAAAGTATATGAGCAGTTGGCTAAGTCAGAGCCTGGTACATGGGAGAAGATCAGTAAATGCTAGTTAGTATTATGAATTGCCTTGCCCAATATTACATGGCTAGTAAAAGTCAGGGCAAGAACCTGACCCAAGTTTTGTGCTCCAGGTCCTATTCTGGGTTTCAGATAGTACCAGGATGTTCCATTTGCTTTGACTACAGGCTGCTAGGGTCTGAAGTACACAGTCTCATCACATGACATTTTTCACAGGTTCCATATGGGACCTCACTGAGGGGAAAAAGGATGGGACCTCATTAGAAATTTTCTTTTCTTCCCCCAAATTCTCTCACCCTAAAATTGCAGTGCTTCTCCAAGTCTTACTTTCCCTACTGGCATAAAGGATTAAGCCAGAAACCCTGCTAGTGGTGTGGTATAGGTGAAAGGAGCATGCCCAGGCGGAACACAGATCAGTGCCTAACAGATTGAAACACTGAACAATGCAGGCTTGGTTTATTTTTTAATAAGGAAGCCATGAGGTGGGATGATAATTACAGACCATAGAAAAAAAGGCCATTTGTTGCCACTTCTTTCCTCCAACACTGTATTAAGTAATGGGTGAGAAACTCTAGAGTTGGGCAGTTCATGTGGACTTAGGACTCACGAAGAGCAAAGGCTTCCTCTGTCCTCTGTGAAGGCCGGGTCAAAACTATGCGGTGAGTAGGTACTTAAGAAATAGTTGTGGGACCAACACACAGCATCCTGTTGCCTGGAGGAATTGCCACACCTTTGGGCAATTGCCTATACTTTTGATCTAGGAAAATAAATAATCTAGACCAGCACTGGCCAATATGGAAGCCATTAGCCACATTAAGCTATTGAACACTTGAAATGTGGCTATTCATGTACTGTACTGTAAAATGCATACCCAGTATTGAAAACTTAATATGAATAAAAGAATATAAAAGCTCTCATTAATATTTTAAAATATGAATTATATGCCAAACAGTGAGAACATTTTGAATCTATTAGGTTAAATGAAATATATTACAAAAATTAGGCCGGGTGCGGTGGCTCAAGCCTGTAATCCCAGCACTTTGGAAGTCCGAGACGGGCGGATCACGAGGTCAGGAGATCAAGACCATCCTGGCTAACACGGTGAAACCCCGTCTCTACTAAAAATACAAAAAACTAGCCGGGCGAGGTGGCGGGCGCCTGTAGTCCCAGCTACTCAGGAGGCTGAGGCAGGAGAATGGCATAAACCTGGGAGGCAGAGCTTGCAGTGAGCTGAGATGCGGCCACTGCACTCCAGCCTGGGTGACAGAGCAAGACTCCGTCTCAAAAAAAAAAAAAAATTAATGTCACCATTTAAAATTATTATAATGTGGTTACCAAAAATGTAGAATTAGATATGCAGGTCCCATTATATTTCTATTGGACAATTCAGGGATTAATCTCATGGATTAACTATACCCCTGTACCTTGAGCATCTACTGTTGGTTGTGGCAAGGTGTTGGTAAGACCCACTCCCACCCACTGGGAGGGCACATTCTTGTGAAAATAAGCTTCTCTGTATTATCTAGCCTGCATATCACCACGTGTACTCAACCTCCTATCTATAACACACTCTGCCAGACACACACACATGCTGGAAAAATGAATGCTTCTGCTCAGTGGTGTGTTAGTCACATGGAATGCTAGTCTCGGTGTGTGTTGGCCACATGGGATGATAGTCACATGGAGAGCCAGTCAGGTGGGGACAGGTCACATGTAAGGCCCAGGGTTAGGTCTGGATAACCCAAGGCCTGAGATCTTCTTCCCTTGTCTGCGCAAAGCCTTGGGCTCTGCTCCAGGCTCAGGGCAGCCTCTGTCCTGGTGTTGTGCAGGATGCCACCACTCTTCAGACCAGAAAAGGAAGAAAACTCCCTTTACCCGGGCCCCACCAGCCATCAGGTTGGGCGTTCATGGAAATAGTCAAAGCCTACATGTGGAGCCCTTTGTCGTCCACAACATAACCAGGCCTCTGCTGCTGGTTTATTTATTTAAGGATTGTGGCAAGATTTTTTACTCTTCCCTCTGAACGTCGTGAGGCCTTAGCATGGAGAAGCCAGTGCCTGGATGGTTTGTGGAGGCTGAAGGTGGAAAAGCCAAGCCTAACAAATTAACAATGAAAAATGGAGCTCGGGGTAGGCTGCGGAGAGGGAAAGCGATAAGACTCAGCAGGGACCTGATTTTTCTTTGCCTTTCAGGAGAGAAGAAAAAAGTCCTCATTGATTGTCTTGACAACTAAAGCTGTAGGCAACTTCTGCAGGAATTGTTTTTTAACAATATCTCTAGATTTTAGGGAGCAGATGCTGAGGCTTAACTGTCCTGGGAACCCCAAGTTCCAACTGGAATGCTGTGTGTTTCCTGTAAATGACTTTGAATACTCAATTAGCCTAGTATAGAAGCCCAGCTTTCAGAAAGTAAAGGCGCTCTAGTGAAGTTTTCTGTAGGAGGCCTGTTTACATAATCCGTGGCCCTCCATGATGTTGGAGAATCCTGAAGAATGTTGAATACTAACCCAGTCCTACTCTGAGTTAAGAGTGTGGCTCGTAGATCTGAAAATAATCTTATTTTTGTAAACCCCTGGAACAGCCTTTCACTCTTAGGCAGAAGCTAAGAAAGTTCTGTCTCAGGAGATTTTCTCCTTTTAAGTACTTTTGATTTTATTGGCAATACCGGGAAATGTGAAAATATTCTGTTATCAAAACAGCCCTTGAAATTGTAGCACACAGCTCTGGTCTCCAGTGTTTGGTCCCAAGCCTACCTTGGTTTAATTGTGGAGTTAACCAAGGAGAGAAATATCATCCTGTCATGTGGCATGTACTGAAAAGAGCCCCTTTTGCTGTGGACATCAGGAGATCTCTGCATTTATCAGCTGAGAGGCCTCGGGCCACATGCTCACACTCTTGTAGCTTGTTTCTCTGTATGTAACCCATGGAAGTTGCCAGAGTTAAATGAGATTGCCTGCATGCAGGCTCCTGTGGAAACTGAAGCATTGTAGAAGGTCAGTTATTATATTATTTTCCACATTCTCTCTCCCGTAGGAGCTCATGTTTTCCCTTTTCCCTTTCCCAGTAGCAGGCCTTGCTTAAAGTGCAACCCACAGCCATGGCTCATCCCCTATAGAACATCAGCTAAATGCCTCCTGGCGCCAGAAGGAAGTTCTCATGTAATAGATACTTCCTGGTGTCACAGAACAAAGATTCTGTCCTCTTTGTCAACCAGTCCCTTACCCAACTCATCTATAAAAGAAGGGCCTAACTTATTTACATATGACCTTTGTTTCCCTAATCCCAAGGCCCTCTGGCCTCCAATTCTAAAGTGAGCTCTAACGGATGATCAAAACAGGAAGGTATTTTAGGAAATATGCCCACTTCTCTTAATTTTTCCCCCCTTTGGCTCATTTATGTTACTCTGTCCAATTAGCAGAAACAAACAAATAAAAATAACCTAGCTACATTCCTCTTCAGGTTTCAGTTTTAAAGGAGAACTCCTTGAGGATATTGGAAACAGAGCTACTTAAGGTATTCTCATGCGTTGTTTCACCACTCTGCTCCTATTTCTTCTTAGACTGCCACCCTTAAGCAACTTCCTCTAGGAAAGAGACCCAAAAAAATTAAAATAAATAAGAGGAAAACAAAAAGATTAAATGGTAAACTTAATGAAGGCTGAGGCTGTGTCTTGTTCATAGGGGTACCCCTAATGTCTAGCAGCTCATGAAAGGTACTATCTAAATATTGGATGGGCCAGGCACAGTAGCTCATGCCTATAATCCCAGCATTTTGGGATGCCAAAGCAGGAGAATTGCTTGAACCCAGGAGTTCAAGACCAGACTGGACAATATAGGCAATATAGGCCCCATCGCTACAAAAAACTTTTTTAAAGTAGCCAGGCGTGGGAGCACTACATGTAGCGCGAGCTGCTCGGGAGACTGAGGTGTGAGTCTGGGAGGTCGAGACTGTAGTGAGCCGTGATTGCAACACTGTACTATACCCTGGGTGACAGGGCGAGATACTGTCTCAAATTATTTTTTTTCATTTTAAAAAAATTATTTTTTTCCATTTAACACAAATAAATATTTGATGATTGAAAACTCTCACACACACATGAACATAAGCCCATCTGTGCTCATAATTAATGGGAGACAGGTACTAAACCCATCATTTGCCCTTTATTTAGCCAATTCAGTTTATTGGCTCAGTTTATTACTATGTGTTCTACCCAGTGTCAGCAGTTATAAGGACTCTTTTACACTTCTTATTAACTGAATGGACTTCTAGGGAATATTTCCTCTTATCAAATGGAGTATATTTTCCTACTTATTATACACTGTGCTTGCCACAGTGCCCAGAGGAAGTCTAAATAACTCAACAATTATATTTATTATAAACGTCCCAGGAACATTCTTTTCTCTACATGAAAATGAAATAGTGCTTTTAATACCATTTGCTACCATTTTTTTTCCTGACTGAAAAAATTCAGAATCTTTGTAAAATTTCAGGAGATCACAGACTTACAAAGCTTAGATTAAGGAGAGCAAAAGGCCAAGTGTGGAGCCCTTAAAAGTGCATACTTTTAATGGTTAAGCAGAGAAGGGGAATTCAGAGAAAAGAGGCAGTAATCAGAGAGGCGAGAGGAAAACAAGACAGTAGTGTTATTGAAAGCAAGGGAGTCATTTCAGAAAGTCATGGGTGGGGACTTTCAGTTGAGACGGTCTGGTAAGACAACATTTTGAAGTGTCGCCTGTGCTCCAAACACATAGCAATGAGAGCTAAAATGTGAAAACAGAAAAGCTAAAAAGATGCAACCATGTCCAAAAGCAAGGAAAATATCTCTTCAGACGAGTGGACCATAAAGTGAATGTTGAGTAGGGATGAAACTCCTGCCAGGTCCAGGAGTTGAGTTTCTTTGCAGTTGGGGAACAAAGTGGTCTCATGAATGGAAGGAGGCTGACTTGGGTAACTGCTGAAATTAGGATGTGGGAGAAGGTAAGGAAGCAAAGGAAGTAAGCCCAGCCTGGCCAGGATATTGGCTCCATGACTGGGTCAGTTCTGATTAGTTTTTTGTCTTCATAATCGGGCACATGTTCCTGCCTCTTTGCATGCCTGGTAACTTTTGGCTGGATGCCACACACCATGAATTTTGCCTTTTGGGTACTGAGAAATTTTGTATTCCACCAGATATTATTGATCTTTGTTCTCAGATGCAGTTAAGTTACTTGGAAATAGTGATTTCTTTGGATCTTTAAGATGTGTAGAAGGAACCAGAGCAGTGCTCCTTCTAAAGCTAATTGTCCCCCATTACTGAGGCAAGACTCTTATAAGCACTCAACCTAATGCCCTGGGAACATGAAATTTTCCAGTCTGGCTAGAACAGATATTATTCCTGGCTCTGTGTGAGTAACTGGCTGTGTTCCCTTTCATCCTTTTTGGTGGTGCTTCCTTCAGCCTCTGGTGGTTTCCTCACATGCTCGTGATGATTGACTGAATACTAAAGGGACACCCTCTGCAGATCCCCAGGTTCTTTCTCTGTGCACCTCTCTTCCGTCTGCCACCCTGCCCAGTAAATTCTAACTATTTTGGTCTGCCTAGCTTCTCAGGTCTGTCTTCTCAACTCAGGGAGTCTGTTTGGCTCTCCTGGGTCCCCTTGTCTTGCTCCACAGCCTGGAAACTCTGTCACAGCACTGGCTGGGACAATTGTAGGGCTTCCCTTGTTTGTTTCCCATCTTTCAGGATTTATTGTCCTTTATTAACTCGTGTAGAATGTTTTAAGAACCATGGTTTTATACATTTTGTCTGTTTTAGGGTAGTTTTAGGTAGAAAGGTAAGTCTTATCCCTGTTACGCAGTCTTAGCCTCAGGTGGAAGTCTTTGGAATGGCACCTTTATAGGAAACATATTTTATTTTATTTTGGTTTTGTTTTTAAGACGGATACCTGCTTGAGCATGCTTGTACTTTGAGAGGAAGATACTGGAGAAAAGAAAGAGATTAAATATATTAAAAATACGGGGAGGCGATTAAAGATATTAGCATATGGGAAAGATATATTAAAAATACGGGAATAGTGATGGAGCAAATCCCACAGGAAATGGAGGGTGATGAGTTAGCCTTAAAGAAGAGGATGTATGTATGTTTTTGCCTGAAATAAGAGGAAAATACATACTGTAGGATGTCTCTGTAGATCAGTAGAGATTTGTAATGGGAAGTTAAATAAGTTAGTCCCTGATGGTCTGTTTTCTCAGTGGAATATGAATTAAAGTTATCTGCATAGAATAGGTGGGTAGACATGAGTTATTAGAATAAACAGAAACAGGGAATGTGGGGAATAACCATTCTGGAGAATATAAAAGGAGTCTGAGTAGGGGTAAGGAAATGTATTGCAAAACAGTGTTAAGGCTTTGACGACACTGATGAGCACTTATACCCATTAACAAATGTGAAGTTATCTAGCATAGTGATTCACATGGAGTGGTTTTCAGCTAGAAATAGCTGAATCTTAATAAATTAACCTGTTTACATTTTTAATAGCAAGAACTTGCAAGAATGAACTGTTTATGGCATCATTAAGTTTTAATGAGGTAGAGATGCAATTTAGGAACTTGGAGATCAGGGGAAATACTCTTGGAGATTTAGATGAAGTTTCTACAGTTGGGGACCCATGATATGCAGGAGAGAGGCAAAATGAAGCCATACTTTTAACTCTTTGGGGTAGGTGGAGAGGGAAGGATTTGCAAAGATGCAGTATCACCATATTGCAGAAATGTTGGGGATACCACTGACAATATAATATGGAGTGATCTATATATTTCTCAGATCTTTCAGTTGTGCCTTATCTATGTAAAATGGACTTAAGGTCAAAATACATGAATGCATGCACACACACAGACGTACATGCAAACTATTTTTCAAAACTTAGGCTATCTGGAGATATTAGCAGATTTCTTTCAACATATCCCACAGTCATTTGGAACACAGCAAATTTAGGGTATTTTAAATCAATAATAAACTTATGATTTCTTCATTTTTGCTATAGGGCACTCATTAACATGTGGTTTAACAGGGGCAAAAAAGTAGAGTATGTCAGATTGTACCCCCATGTCCTTATATTCTCATTTTAAACATTACTATCCCCCATATTTTACAGATAAAGATATTGGAGTTAAGAGAGATGAAGTTCCTTGCTGAAGAATACAAAGATAGTTGAAGGGGAACTCAGATGTCTAGAATGAGAGTGTAGTGCTCTTGTTACTGTATCATGTCCATTACGGTTAATTTTATGTCTCATCTTGGCTAGGCCATTGTACCCAGATAGTTGCACAAACATTGTTCTAGATTTTTCTGTGGAGATTTTTTTTTTTGTATGAGATATACATTTAAATCACTAGACTTAGAGTAAAGAAGATTGCCTGCCATAATATGGGTGGGTCTCATCTGATCAGATGAAAGCCATAAAAGAAAAGACTTACCTTCCAGGAAGAAGAGGGAATTTTGCCAGCAGACTGCTTTCAGACTAGAACGCAGCTCTTCTCTGGTCTCCATCCTGCCAGGCTACCCTCCAGAGTTTAGACTTGCATCTTCCACAATCGTGTGAGCCAATTCCTTAAAATAAGTCTCTCTCTCTGTCCTCTCCTCTCTGACACACACACACACACACACACACACACACACCCCTTATTCACTGTGTTTCTCTAGAGAACCCGTACTAATACAATATTCTTGGACAATGCATGTGAAATACTAGGGAATTTAATAAGCAGGCTAAGCTACAATGCTGGGCACTCTGCTTAACTCCAGAGTATTTAAAGGAATAGTAAATCTTCTAGTTCTTGATATTTAGCATTCATTTTAGAAGCCATAGAAAATGAGTCTGACCAGGGAGGAAAATGTCACAAGTAACTTTTATAGTTACTGTAAAAGTTACTTGTGGTACAAAAACACATTGACTTTTTAGGTTTAATTCTAATGTTTATACTACTTGGTTGAAAAATACTAATTTTAATTACAATATTTTTGCTTGGATAATCACTGAACCTTCCTTGTAATTGAAATAGAATTCTCATCCCACAAAGTTCATACTTTAACGATGTGCAGTTAAGTGATTTCTAAGTATATTCAAAAAGGTTGTGCAACCATCACCACTCTGTAATTCCTAAACATTTGTATCACCCCCAAACAAAACCCCATAATCATTAGCAGTCACTTCCCGTTTCTCCCTCTTCCGGAGCCCCTGGCAACCACCAGTTTTTCTGTCTTTGTAGATTCATCTGTTTTGGACCTACTACATATATAAAATAATATTCCATTGAAAAACTTTCTATATAATAAGCTACAGACTTTTAATGCCTGTTTTCTTTTACCAAGCATAATGTTTTTTAAGATTCATTCATATTTTAGCTTGTTTTTGTATTTCAATTTCATGTGCCTGATAATATTTCATTATATATAATTATTTTATTTTTAATAATTATAATTATTTATTTATCAATTTATGGGCATCTGGAATATGTCCAATCTTTGGCTATTATGAATAATGCTGCTATGAATATTCATGTACAAGTTTTTGTGCGAACATATGTTTTCAAGTGTCTTGGGTATATACCTAATAGTGGAAATGCTGGGTCATATAGTAACTCTATGGTTAACTATTTGATAATCTATCAGGCTGTTTTCCAAAGTGGCTATACCATTTTACATTCTCAGCAGCAATGTAGTTTCTCCGCATCCTTACCAATACTTGTTATTTTTCTTTGTTTTGATTATAATCATCCCACTGGGTGTGCAAGTTATATCTTACAGTGGTTTTGATTTTGCATTTCCCTAACAACTAATGATGTTCAGCATCTTTCAATGTACTTGTTGTATATTTATCTATCTTCTTTGGAGAAACATCTATCTAAGTCTTTTTTCACTTTTAAATTGAATTTTTTGTCCTGTTGTTGTTGAGTTGTAAATGCCATTTGTTATTTGTTGAATGCTTCCTCCAAATTGTATATGTCACAAACTTAATCCACAATGTGGCAGTATTGAAAGGGCCTTCAAGAGGTAATTGGATCTTGAAAGCACAGCTTTCATGAATAGATTAATCTATTCATGGATTAATAGATGAATGGGATAATGGATTAATGGGTACTCATGGGCATGGAACTGGTGGCTTTGTAAGAAGAGGAAGGGAGAGCTGAGCAAGGTTCAGCCCCATCACTATGTGGTTCCAGGTTTCAGGATTCTTCAGAGTTCCCATTAGCAAGAAGGCTCTCAGCAGATGTGGCCCCTTGACTCCAGACATCTCAGCCTTCATAACTACAAGAAATAAATTCCTTTTCTTTATAAATTACCCAGTTTCAGATATTCTGTAATAAGCAGCAGAAAATGACCTAAAATACTCCCTCAGCTTTTGTTAATATGAGGATGTCTTAATTTCTTATTTAATTTTGAAGGATAGTTTGCTGAAATAGGATTCTTGGTTGGCAATTTTTTATCTCTCAGCACTTTGAATATATTGCCCCACTGCCTTCTGGCCTTTAAAGTTTCCCATGGGAAATATGCAGGTGGTTTTATTGAGGATCCTTTGTAAATGATGAGATCCTTTTGCCTTGCTGCTTTCAGGATTCTCTCTTTGTCTTCCTCTCAAAAGTTGTGTTATTATGTGTCTTGGTGTGGGTCTCTTTTAGTTCATCTTACTTGGAGTTTGCTGAGTTTTTTGGATGTTTGTATTCATGTATTTTATCCCATATGGGAACTTTTCAGCCATTATTTCTATGAATATTCTCTCTTCCCCATTCTCCATTCTCCTTATAGAAATCCCAGAATACATATATTCTGTTTGATGTTGTCCCACAGATCCCTTAGGCTCTGCTCACTTTTCTTTAATCATTCTTTTTTCTTTTTCTTTTTAAGAGACAGTTTCACTCTGCCTCCTAGGCTGGAGTGCTGTGGCATGATTATACCTTACAACAGCCTCAAACTCCTGGGATCAAGCAGTTCTCCCACTTCAGCCTCCCTAGCAGCTAGGACTACAGGCATGTGCCACCATGTTCAGCTAATTTTTAAAATTATCTATAGAGGTAGGGTATCACTAAGCTGCTCAGACTCATCTCAAACTCCTGGTCTCAAGGGATCTTCCTGTTTTGAAGTGCTGGGATTACAGACATGAACCACTGTGCCCTGTTTAAACTTTTTTCTTTTGTTCCTCAGACGAAGTTGATTTCCATTGTCCTGTCTTCACTGATTTTTTTTCCTCCCTGCTCAAATCTGTCTTTGAATCCCTCTAGTGATTTTTTTTTTTTTACTTTAGTCACTATACCTTTCAGCTCCAGAATTTCTCTTCATTTTCTTTTTAGGTTTCCTATCTCATTGTTGAAATTGTGATTTCCCCATAAGAAATGTATTACTTGTATTACTTAGGGTTTTTTTTTTTTTTTTTGCCATGTTTTAATTTTCTTCCATTAAGGTATTTTCTTTGTAATTTCTTCACTGACCCATGGGTTTTTAAATGATTGTGTTGTTTAGTTTCCATATATTTGTGAATTCCCCAAATGTATTTCTCTTACTGGAGAAATATTTTGTATTATTTCAGTCCTTTTAAATTTATTGAGGCTTGTTTTGTGGCCTAGCATAGGGCCTATCCTCAGGAATGTTCTGTGTACACTTGAGAAAAATGTATATCCTACTGCTGTGGGGTAGAGTGCTCCTCCAATGTCTGAAAGGTCTGCTTAATTTACGGCTTCCACTGTGATTGTAAGCTGTCTGTTTTCAAGGCTACTATGGAGCTGGAAGAGAAGAAAGGGAATGGGAATAGGACAAGTTAAAACACAGCAAAGCTTACTGTTCTTACTGATATTCAGCTGTTTTTCTCCAAAAAAAAAAAAAAAAAAAATACTCAGATTGCTGCAGGACTTTGGCTAATTTCAAGCATTCTGAAAATGTCAATTCTGATAGTTTTGTGAGTTTTCTCATTGCTTTCATGAGGAAGATTATTTTTGCAAGTCTGTCATTTTTGTGGACACCACCTTGTCTTCCACTAAATCTTAATGCATATTTTATATATCATGAGGTCCAATTAAAAGAGCAATAAATTAAGTACCAATTCTCTATGTGTAGGAAGGAGAATGTTAAGAAGTTTCACATATGTTAAGAAGCTCCATATTTAGTCTTTTCTGAAGTTTCCAATTTTCATTGGCACAGGAATCAGGCAGAGCAGAGGAACCACTGGGATTCAGCAAGATTAGCTTCACATTGCTTGTCTACCACATTCTCCTATGTAAACCACCCTCCTGTGCGTTTATATTCTTGTCTCTCCATCTTCCTCAATAGCTTGTTTCTGGCTAGTCTTTCCCTGACAGAGGCTGAATCATTCCCTTGAGAGAATCTGGCCTAAGAACAGCTGTGTCTGAAAGGCTTTCCTTCCGTATGCAAGAGGAAAAGCTAATTAGAGGGAGAGGTGGGTTTAACTGTTTGTATCTATGATGATGATGATGATGACGATGACAGGTTGATATCCTCTAATCCTTCTGTAAAACAATTTTTAGATCAATAAAAATAAATACAATGTATTTAGTTTCTTTTATTCTTATCCTTTTAGTACTTTCACATACAAACACAAGCCTCCCACTACGACCAAGTAGAAGTAGTCAATTAGCGTATATTCTGTCAATGAATTCTGGGATGAACCCAGTTAATTTAACTCTTTAAGCAAGGACATAGTGACCACCTAGTATGGACTGGGCATATGATTAAATTTCTGCTGCCATTCTCCCAGAATTTCAGCACTCTCCCATTCCTCCTATATCCTGCTTGCAAACCATCAACTATAGATTAGCTTTATTTTTACTGTCCCTTACTTCATTCATAAACACAGTACAAAGTGATCCAGATGTCATAAAAAAATCAATATTGTTTTTCTCTCTCCTTCTCTCACACTCTCACTCTCTTTTTCTCTCTTTCTCTCACACACAGTGAAATGAAAAACTACCTAAAAATAAGAAACGTTAGGTGAAGATGCTTTTTTTTTAGCTCACACCACTTCCTAGTCTTAGATAGGGCAACTGGAGAATGGCCATCAGTTATTTCTTTCTCTTCTTCATTGGCCTTACTCACCACGCAGAGACATGTTCCAACACTACTTTGAGATATTAAGATTGTGGGGAAATTTTCCTTTTGAAAGAGTTTACCTCTATATCAAATATGTGCAAAGAAAATTTTCAAAATTATTTTATCAATTTACTTTGTAGAGTTCAGAATGTCCTGGTTTAGTATTGGATTGCCAAGGTTGATATCCAAGGTTTGCCTGTTTACTTATTTCATCTTTGTATATAAGCTGAAATATTCTATATGTGGCTTGATACTCCCGGTTTTGTGGGGGAGGGTGGGAACACTGACAGCTGCCCAGAACTGCTGCAGGGGTGGACGGCTGGATGCAGGTGCACAGACTATCTCAATTTGACAGGCTTTAAGGCTTACATTATCTCTAGTGATATCCAATATCCTGTACAATAAGGTCCTTAAAAACAACAGAAGCAACACAGTTATACGTATTCACCAGAGCATATAGCACCACAATATTCACTCAGAAAATTTTTGTGATTATTAAGTTTACAGTGTCACAGCAGCTTAGAAATTAAATCTTGCATCTGACATTATGATACTTTGTTAACTGCAGTTTTCTTTTCAGTCTATACTCTCTATACTACATAAAGATTAGAAGTCTTAAGTTTTCACAACAATTACTTGCCAGAGGAGTGCAAATAAATGCTGGATGAATTATTTCTCTGGTTATATTTTGAAGGTGTAGAATGTTAGTATGCCTCTTATTTTGAGATTCTATTCTCAGTGTCCTCTGATCTAGTCCTGTTCTGCCACTAACTAGATCATGCACAAGTCTCTTGACTTCTGAATCTCTATTTCCTTGGATTTAATTGAATTGGTATTTCCTGCCCTGGAAGTTATCGCAAGGTGGTTTTGAGAATGAAGTAATAAGAAAGGATGTGAAAGTAATTTGGAAATGACTATTAGAGGTAGACAAGAGTGAAAACTTACCTCTCTTCCCTGCTAGGTTCTAACCTACAGAGAGAAGTACTAGTCAAATGGGGGCTGAAAGTATCATCCTTTTAGGCAAAGAAGTAGTCAATAGAATTCAGGGATCTGAGAAAGGTAGATTACAGAATGTGAATTAGATCTAAGTCCAAAAGTAGGTCCCCTTCCTCCTAGCCCAGAGAAAAACCTCTGTATTTTCAAAGTGAGTCGAGTGTTCTGTGCAGCCTTCCAGTCCACCTCTGGCAAGTTCAAGGGCTGCTTCTGAAAGGCAGGAGGAACTGGAACACAGAGAGAACAGCATACCTTCCCACTGAGCTGAGCAAGCACTCCCAAGGTGGGTTAGTACTCAGAGACATGAAATGCAAAGGTGTGCACCAAGGTAGGAGAGAGATCTTACTGCATGAGCACAAGACCATCAAAAAGAATTATATTTTGTGCCACCAGTCAGCAGTACCCTGTAATCCCATCAAGTAGGGAAATACGCTCTAATGGAAGTCATGCTCTTACCAAACAGATTAGCACCTCCCTTTCTTGTGAGGAGGAACAAGTAGAAGAAAGAGACTGGAGTGATGACTTCATGGCTTTCTGGAGTGAGAAAGAGATTGGGAGCTTCCCCCTCTATGTACGAATGTGTGAAGAAGAGCAAGAGTCCTCCTCCCACACAATCATTGGAATGAGGTATGTAAATAGATTAGGGTTTGCTTTATAGGGTTTGTCTCAGTGAAAAGTCCAAAGAAATTGGTTATATAAGGTGCCTTAAAAGTCACTTAAATATTTCCCTCATTTTATGGGACCAACAGCAAGGGGCCAACAGCAAGTTAGTTGCTAGGTCAGAAATTGACTAGTTCTCAGAAAGAGGAATTGGTTCAGAAAATACAACCCACACCAGGTGGGTAGGACTTTGGTGGGGGCCTTGGGCTCCCAGAAAGCAGCATAAGAACAGTGGGTCCTCTGGGGACCCAGGGGAGTGTGCTCTCAAACAGGGGAGGGGAGAGCAGAATGGATGTAGAGGAGATGAAGACTATAATTTTGTTTAATGTAATTTCCTGTAAATACTAAATTACACCACTGATTTAGATAATCAAGATAATATCAAGTCATAAGCATAGTTTATATTGTATAAATAAGGAATATGTATTTCTTTCTTCCTACCCTTTGAAGGCTTGTTTTCTTCTTTGTAGCATTTACCCTCCACTTGTTATGATGGGAACAGTACTAGGCTTCCATCTGGGAGCAGCCACTCTCAGTCACGTGGCAAAATTGGGCCTGGCCCACTCCCAAGGCTGATGGGAAGTCTGCTGACTAAGACCTGGCCATTCAGAACACTTCATTTCTCTGACCACAGGAACTGGTTCAGGGAAGGTCACGTGATCCAAACCAAGAAAATGACACCCTTTTACTGGTCCTCTTGGAATTGAAAATTCCTTTTGCTGAAGAGTTTATAGCTGAGATGCTGTGATATAAACTTAGAGCTGAAGTTGGCCATCTTGCCACAATGAGGAGGGAGCTGAGTTGAGAATAAGGCAGGCCCAGAGTAAAGCAAAGCTGAAATATGGAGAGAACGTTATTTCTTATGATGTTTTTGAGCATCGTAATCAGGCTTGTCCAAAGTCAGCATCCCATTACAATTTTCAGTTACATCAGCCTTAAAATTCTATACTCTCCCCTGTTTTTGTTTAAAGCAGTTTAAATAATATTTCCATAAGTCAAATTCAAAATAACCTTGACTCTTTCTCTTTAGAAACTCTCAAGCATGTTACCTGTGAGTAACATTTCCCTTTTCTTCTCTTTCTATTTCTGCTTTTTATTCACCTAAATATCTTCTAACCTGAATAATAAGGCAGAAATTTATATCCATTTATCAACGGTTAGGAGGAACAAGTAAAAGAAGAGAAACTAGAGTGATGACTTCATTACTTTCCAGAGCAAGGAAGAGAATCAAAGCTTCTCCTAGTAGGCTGTTCCATAGTGTGGAAATATCACAGTAGGAAGATATTTTGTAGTTATTTATTGCTGTGTTACTACTCTGTAACTTTGTGGCTTACAGCAGCAGTCATTTTGTCATATATAATCATGTTGTCTGTCATGACTTTGACCAGGAACCAGCTGGATAGCTTTTCTTTTCCACATGGCCCCAACTGGGGTCATATGGAGACATTCACCTGATTACTGGCCTTGTCTGGACAGTCTAACATGGCTTATGCATGACCTTTTGGTGGGGACGGCTGGGTTCTACCGGGGCCACTCCCATTTAGTCTCAGAGCTTCTTCACATATTCTTTCTTGGTGGATCAGGACTTCATGAGTGATTATTGAAAGAAGTCTTAAATTTAAGCTGTAAGACTTCTTGTTATCTAGATTCAGAAGTTCCAGGATGTCATATACACCTCATACTATCAGTCAAGCAAGTTACTAATGCCAATTCAGATTCAAGGGGTAAAATAATTAGACAGTTCAACTCCACCTTTCAATCAGAGGAGTAGCGAGCAAGATTTGCAGCCGTCTTTAATCTACCCATAGGTGATATAGTACAGTTGGAAGAGCTTGAACTCTGGGGTTAGACAAACCTGTCTAAGAAGGGCTTCATTACTCCTTGCTGTGATTTCTTAGACTCAATTTGTAAAATAGGGGGCAATAAAACCCCTCTCATAGGGTTTTGAGAATCAAGTGAAATAATTTGTGTGAAGTGCCCTAGGATAGTGCCTGGCATATAGCAGCCACTCAGTAAATTATAGTTTGATCTCTTTAGACAGAGTCACCTTTTGAATACAGCATGTAAGTTCCCTTTCTACCAAGAGTAGAGTCCCCCTCAATTGTAGCATGTTATTAAATGTGCTGAGATTTTTGTATCCATCTGTTAATTTTCACTGTGTGGAGGCATTTTGGGTGGTCAAAAGCTATCAATGAACTCTAGCTGCCTCTTCTTGGTTCCAGAGATAACGTTATTGCTGTTAATAATTTTCAGACTATTGTAGATAGTATGAATCTCTCTGGGGATGGAGTCATTTGTTTTGTAGAGAAATAGTTTTATCAAAAGTTAATAAATTCAGCATCTTTCTGCAAGACTGCTGTGTTCTTTCAGCATGGGGATTTGCAGTTCACTACTACTTTTGCCACAGACTAGGCACATCAGAGCTGAGTACATTTCATCCATGGGCTCCCACTGAAGAGTGAGAAGATCCAGTTGAGTGCTCAACAATGCATCTGTGTTGAAATCTCATCACTGACATCTGGAATCCTTAGTCAGCCTCAGAATTCTCTTGGTATTGACGTCTGTTCAAAGAGGTTGTTCTACATTTGTAAAGTCCCTTCCTCTTGAGGCACAACCCACCCCCCTCCCTTTATGTCATTCTAATAATAATAAATTGGCAGTACATGCTGGCTGTTTGGGATGGAAATAAATTTTATGTTTCTAGCATAATGGGAAAAAAGAAGAGACATACATAATACTCATACTTGGAATTACTAGGCTCTGGAAACCATTATTGCTATATCCACAGCCAACTCTGTGGGTTTACACTTGGCATATGAATTCCTAAGTGTTACTGTTGAAAGTTATGTTCAGGGGGTGTTAATAAATTATGAGTTTTCTGTAGTGCAAGGCTTAATGTTTTGTTCAGTGTTTTGCATACAATTGTTGAAAAGTATCATGATTAATATGTGGGTTTTGTCATCATTTTTCAGTTGTTTGAAAAACTTAGTGCCTTTTAAATGTTCCCACTTAAAGTTTTGTAGAAAAGTCGTCCTTTTATTCTCTTTTCTTGTTTCTTAAGATATTTGTGTTTCTACTTCTTTAAGTCATCTCATGTTGCAATATTGAGGCAATCTGGAATGTGGGTTTCCAAATTGTGCCTTGAGCAGCCAGCCAGCTGGGAGCCCTGCACAGATATCATGCTCCACTGCTGTGGGAAAACTGAAACCCTTCTCAACACTAATGACCTCCATGGTTCACAAATTCAAAGAAAAGAGATAGAAATTCTAATTGTAGCTATTGAAATCTCACTTTCTGTTCTTTTAAAGATGTTTCAACTCAAGTGTTTAGATGAAAGGAGAGAAAGAAGGATTATAAATTGTTATTTTAAAAATTGAGGGTAGCACCAGTTAGATCCATAATAGATTAAACAAGGTATTACATATCTCATCTATCTTACTTCAAAATTTAATCTTAATTTAGGTAAGAATATAGCTTTAAGAAGGCATATATTGGATGAGAAATAGCATTCATTTGCCTACTGATATGTCCATATAATATTTCTGATAATCCGTGTATCAGACTAAATTTCTAGGAAGGAAAAAAAAACCAGATTGGGTTTTGCCTCATGAAGTGCTTCACAGTACCTGTCAAGCCATCTGAACTGTGTTTACTCCAGTGATTTATAGATATAGTAAGACCTCTTCTTCTCTTAGATGGAAATGTTCATGAAATAATAATTGTACAGTGCTTTAAATCCCTTCAAAATATACACACTGCTCCCCAAATTCAAGTATACATACTAAATCAGTCTCATATAATACATACAATAATTTCCCTTCATAATTACTTTAAAGCAACACAGTTTTTGAATATATATGAGTCCTATTAACTGAAATACTTCCCTCACTTCTACTTTATCAACTTTCTAAGTTTCCATTTATTTTCTCTGTTTGGATACATTTTATCACACAGACATAATAAGTAGTTATACACTAATGGCAAAACAGTCACACTGAACCAAATAAAGCAAGTGAAGGAAAGAATTAGCTAAGAAAATTTGTGGTGTTTTATGGATGAGATGGCGTATACAATATCTAACATCATGCCTTACATTATCGTAACTCACAGCCTTCTTGCTTTCTTAATGAGTGACAATAGCAAATCTGGAAAACATCTGCCTTGAAAAAGAACACTAAGTGCTCTCAACTTAAAAAAAATGTTTTTCGGCTATTACTTTATAGCAGCCATGCATATCATATTGTGGTATGAGATGTCTTAGTTGCAAGAAATCAATATTCTCATGTTTGATTTCAAATTGTATAGAACAGGATCCCAGCATAATTCAAGTCATTGTGAAGCCACAGTTGGAAAAAAAGAACATGATTTACTATTAGCAAATCTTCAACAGTGCTGCCTGATTTCCCACGATGATTATGATTTGGTGAAGGAAGCTTAGCAACTATTGCATTTTTTTGTGCAATCTAAAAAGAAAATATGCAACATAAAAAGAAAAACTGCATGAACTGCATGAACAAAATATACACTGATTTGCATAGCTGACCTTTTCAATTGGCAAACATGTTTTGTTTTGGCTATACAATTAAATATATATTCCTTAAATCTCATTACCACTGCAATGGCAACTGTAGTTAGAATAAGTTTATCAACATTCCTGCCTGTGTTTCCGTCATGAACAAGTATAGTCTCCTTTTTCCCTCATTACCAATTGATAAGTGTTTGTAAGATGAAAGCATGACACTTCTAGAAGAAAGAAGAACAAATTCCAGTGTCAACTTATGCATTGCATTGATCTCCCTAATTTTTCTAAGTGGGTCTGAAAGTTAAAAATAATTGTTCATTTTTATTTCTCCTTAAAGTGAGAGGTGAGATCACAGTAGAGAAACTGCTTTTGCACTTCAAATACATGCTGTCACTGTATTAGTGCTATTTTTAATTTCTAAACTGTTACAAAAGCATGGGGTTTGGCAAAATGTTAATAATTTGTTTTCTGGCTTGAAAGATGAATTTGATCGGGGAAAAGAATTTATTTCTGGACTATCTCAGATATTTGTCATCATCATTTTATTTTTTATTTTCTTATTGCAGTACTGATGCATTATTATAACAAAGTGTGAAAATTTTCATTCAAGAGTGACTTTATCCAAGACATTATCTCATAGAACAGCTGGTATCCTTGTTTGGATTGACCGTGAACCATAGAAAAGTTTTCAGTCCTCACAAACTTTTGACTTGTCTTTGTTATAACGAGAGCAGTGTCTGAATTATTTATTTTAGCCATTTAGTTCTTCATCTATTGTTATGTTTGATGAAATAATTCACATAAGCTGAAGATAGAGTTTTTTCATATACCAGGTATTAAATTACACATTCAGTTTAACCTCAAATGCTCTTTAATTACCCAAAATGCTTTCAAATCATGAGGGTCATAATTTTATTTACATATCTTTTTTTAGATAATTCTGTTTAGCTCAAAGCATAAATAGATTTAAAATTTTAATCTTGTTAGTTCCAGAAGATAATCCTAGGGGTGTATAAAGAGGACTGAGCCAAGTTTGATGGTAGCTTTTGAATATTTTGGACTGAATAGAATCATATACTGTTTACAGTTGTAGTTTGCATGCAGGTGCATTGTGGGAAAGTAACCCACCAGTGAAAGTCACACGTGTTCTTTGCTTCAAATTTTTTAGTCACATAGTAAGAAATTAACAATGCTGTATTTGTTTTCTTTTTAATATTTCTCATATTTCTTACTCTCATTCTGTAGGAATGCATTCTAATCCAAGGACACATTCTCATACATTCATTAATCCTTGTGCTCCAAAATGATTCACATGAAAACTCAAAATCAGATGGTTTCATGTGTTCCAACTTAGCTTTTGCTAAAACAGGCGTCATCCTTGGACTTGTCATCTGCTGAGGTATTGAATTCCCTATTTCACTCAATTACATGATCTTAAGAATGTGGCCATTTGCCATATCTGTCTCAACTTTGAACACATGTTTTTGCATCTAACTGTTCAGCTTCAGGAATCCCTCAATAATAAATGACCTGCAGGAGGAAAGAGTAAATCATTTAAAGAGCTACCTAAATAATACATTAAAATATTGTTTATGTTTAACAGTAAAGCATTATAATATAATCTTCCTGCTAAGAACAAGTTTTAACTCTCTAAAGCATGCTACTGCAGTATCTGAGTTACAAATTAATTGTTTAATGAGCAGATTTTTTATAAGAAAGATTTTTATTTCTTTAAGTTTTAATCAGGGTGATATTTTTATAGAAAATAGTTGTCATATTCTAATTTAAAACAGGATCCTGATGTGGAATATTATAATTGTATAAAATTTATTGCCATGCATATATATTGTATTAGTTTTCTTCTTAAAATGAAGTGGACAATATGTTTGTTTCAGATATTTATAATTAAGTGATAAAATCAAAATAAACACATCCTTGTCTCCTCTGATAAACTTAAGTGACTGAGGGCACAGAATGTGTCCTATTCATTCCTCATATGCAGAAATGACTAGGACAGGGTTTGGCATATAGTATGTGCTCATTAAATGTTACTGAATTGATTTGAATCTTTATTTTGTCAGATGTAAAATACCTATTTTATTTGTAATCATACAACTTTAGACTAAAGGATAAAATGTAAGACTTTAAGATTATACCAGCTGGGTGCAGTGGCTCCCGCCTATAATCCCAGCACTTTGGGAGGCCAAGGTGGGCTGATCACCTGAGGTCAGAAGTTCGAGACCAGCCTGACCAATATGGTGAAACTCCTTCTTTACTAAAAATACGAAATTAGCTGGGTGTGGTGGCATGCACCTGTGGTCCCAGCTATTTCGGAGGCTGAGGCAGGAGAGTCAGTCGAACCCGGGAGGTGGAGGTTGCCATGAGCTGAGATCATGCCACTCCACTCTGACCTGGGTGACAGGGTGAGACTCTGTCTCAAAAAAAAAAAAAAAAAAAATTGTAGGCCCTTTAACCCCTTTGATTTGCATTTATTCACTCCTTTAAGAGAAATATTATGTAGGATAGGTCAAATTGCCTCTTTGTAGAAAAAGATTTCTGATTTCAGCTTGGAGATTAAGAGAGCTGGAACTACCATTCCTCCAAACTAAAAACAAGAAAAACAAAAGCTGTCAGGTTAGAAATTAATCACTTTTCTCGAACCCATGAGATAACTGTGCTTGCACGGTAAAACCTGCTCTGAAATCTGGGAAGAGATAAGTTATCTGCCAATAAGTTGCCAAATTCGAATAATCTAGTAAGAAGATCAGCCGGAAATTTTTAATGAACTGCTAAAACCTGAGTGTAATTGTGAAGTCCCTGGGGGCTGGGTGTGTAGGGGGTCAAGTTGCAGGCTATTCCTGTAGGAACTCAATCAGGCATTCACGAGGAAGACTGGGAAGAAGCCTAAGAAAACTTGCCCTGTGACACTCTCTGGAGCAGGGGACCTAGAAGCCATGGCAGTAATACTGCCAGACTCATCTTCTGTATCATCTCAAAGGAACAAAAGCCTTACTGTGCAGGGAGAAGTGAACAAAACTGTTGACTGAGGCCCCTGGGGAAAGGGTGAGAAGATGTGCTTGTCCTAGTATTGCCTCTGGAGAAGGAGCAGGGATGTTTGTTAATGTCACAGCCCCAAGACTGAGGTTCTCAATGCCTATCTAAAGCTAAGGCCTAATAAGGACATCAGAGAGCACCTCCCGCCATTACTCCCCCGACCTCCATCATCGTACCAAGTATCACATAAAATTAAGAGCGGAAGACGGCTGGGATAACTGTAAAAGAATGATTCTCTATTGCATAAAGGAAAAACTTAAGCCAAATGAGGAGACCCAAAACCAACCAGGAAGCGATCTTTAAACCCAGTCTTACTTCTGATTAGATTAACGTGAACCTCTACACTACAGACCTAACAGAAGGAAAGTGGGCTCTTCTTTAAGAATAAACAAATTTTTGCCTTAGTCAAATCAGGCTACTAAAACAAAATACCATAGACTGGATGGCTTATATAATAGACATTGATTTCTCACAGTTCTCGAGGCTGGAAGTCTGGGATCAGGGTGCCAGTATGGTTGAATTCTCACTGAGGGTCTTTCCAGCTTGTGGATGGGTCTCTTCTTCCTGTATCCTCACGTGGTGGGGCACAGGGAGTAGAGAGGAGAGAGAGAGATATGGTATCTTCTAAGGGCACTAATCTCATCATGAGTACTCTATCCTCATGTCTTCCTTTAAACCTAGTTACCTCCCAAAGTTCCACTTCCTAATACCATCACATTGTGGGTTAGAGTTTCAAAATATGAATTTTGGGGGGTACATGGTCCATAACAATATGTATATCAATATCTGTCACCTCGCATATGTCCAACTGTCAACAAAAGCTTTATGAAGCATACAATAAGGCAAAAAAGTAGTCTAACTTGATAAAGGAGTCAACAGAGTCAGACTCAGACATTATATAGATGTTCGAACAATCAGATGTGGAATTTAAAACAACTATAGTTACCATGTTAAAGTAATATTTTAAAATTTATTTTTCTTTTAAAATATTTTATTAATTATATAACACAATAGGGATAACATGAGTAAAATCATAAACATACAAATTGCAAAGATACAATATTTTGGTGTCATAATTTTATATAATGCAACAAATAAGAATACTCTTTTTTTTTTTTTTTTTTTTTTTTTTTTTTTGAGACGGAGTCTCGCTCTGTCGCCCAGGCTGGAGTGCAGTAGCCGGATCTCAGCTCACTGCAAGCTCCTCCTCTCGGGTTCACGCCATTCTCCTGCCTCAGCCTCCCGAGTAGCTGGGACTACAGGCGCCCGCCACCTCGCCCGGCTAGTTTTTTGTATTTTTTATTAGAGACGGGGTTTCACCGTGTTAGCCAGGATGGTCTCGATCTCCTGACCTTGTGATCCGCCCGTCTCGGCCTCCCAAAGTGCTGGGATTATAGGCGTGAGCCACCGCGCCCGGCCTAAGAATACTCTTTAATGTGATACCTTGATTGATCATAACATTTTTCTGGCTCATTTTTTTCTGCAAAATCACACCCACAGTTCATTTTCTGCAAAAGTCAAAAAGGTCATCAAAATTTTTACCTTTAGAAACTTCATTTTCAATCAAGATACTTGAAGAGACATCAGACATTTTTTTTCTGATTGCGAATCCTGCTGTACTTTAAAGAAACTTGATATATAATATTTGTACATATTTATGGGGTACATGTGATGCTTTGTTACATGCATAGAATGTTTCATGGTCAAGTCAGGGTATTTAGGATATCCATCACTTTGAGCATGTATTATTTTTATGTGTTGGGAACATTTTAAGTCCTCTCTTTTAGTGATTTTGAAATATACAATACATCGTTGTTAACTATAGTTACTATGCTCTGCTATCAAACATTAGAACTTACTCCTTCCAACTGTATGTTTGTACCCATTAACCAACCTTTCTTCATGCCCTTCCCCTGATCCCACCACACATTTGCCAGCCTCTGGTACTATCATTCTAGTCTCTGCCTTTATGAGATGATATTTCTCTTTCTGTGCCTCACTTATTTTACAGTGTCCTCTAGCTCCATCCATATTTTTTGCAAATGACACTATTTCATTATGTTTCATTATGTTTTATGGCTCAGTAATAGTTGCATATATATACCACATTTTCTTTATCCTTTTAGCTGTTGATGGACACTTAGGTTGATTCCATATCTTTGCTGTTGTGAATAGTGTTGCAATAAATGGGGGTACAGGTATTCCCTTAATATACTAAATATACTGATTTTTTTTTTTTTTTTTTTTTTTTTTTTTTTTTGAGATGGAGTCTTGTTCTGTCACCCAGGCTGGAGTGCAGCGGAGCAATCTCAGCTCACTGCAAGCTCTGCCTCCCGGTTCACGCCATTCTCCTGTCTCAGCCTCCCGAGTAGCGCCCGCCACCATACCCGGCTATTCCACCACACCCGGCTATTTTTTTTTTTTTTTTAAGTAGAGACAGGGTTTCACCATGTTAGCCAGGATGGTCTCCATCTCCTTACCTCGTGATCCACCCGCCTCAGCCTCCCAAAGCGCTGGGATTACAGGTGTGAGCCACTGCACCAGGCCCACTGATTTTCTTTTCTTTGGATAAATATCAAAGAAAAGGATATTAGTGCGGGTTGCTGAATCATAAGATAGTTCTGTTTTTAATTTTTTGAGAAATCTCCATACTGTCTTCCATACTGGCTATACTAATTTACATTCCTACCAACAGTGTATAAGAATTCCCCTTTCTCGTCATCCCTGTCGATGTCTGTTATTTTTTGTCTTTTTGGTAAAAGCCATTCTAACCAGGGAGAGATATCTTACTGCGGTTTTGATCTGCATTTCCCTGATGATTAGTGAAGTGGAGCATTTTTTATATGCCTGTTGGTCAGTTAGTTGTATGCCTTCTTTTGAGAAATGTCTAATAAGATCCTTTGCCCAGTTATTAATGGAATTTCTTTTTCAGCTGAGTTGTTTAAGTTCTTTGTATATTCTATATATTAGTCTTTATTGGTTGAATGGTTTAAAAATATTTTCTCCCACTTTACAAGTTGTCTTTTCACTCTGTTGATTTTTTTTTTTTTTTTTTTTTTTTTTGCTGCACAAAAGCTTTTTAGTTCAATTTGTCTATTTGTCTATTTTTTGTATTGTTGCCTGTGCTCATAGTGAAACCTCTGAGCCATAAAATCTTTGCCTAGATCAAGATCTTGGAGTTTTTTTCTTATGTTTTCTTCTAGTAGTTTTATAATTTTGAGTATTATGTTTAAACCTTTAGTCCATCTTGAGTTGATGTTTGTATATGATGAGAGATAGGAATCCAGTTTTATTTTTATGCATTTGGATAAGAACAATTTATTGAAGTTTATGTCCTTTTCCCAATGTATACTCTTGGTGGCTTTGTCACAAATCAGTTGGCTATAAATACATGGATTAATTTCTCAATTCTTTATTCTTTTCCATTAGAATGTGTCTGATTCTATACTAACGTTATGCTGTTTTGGTTACTACAACCTTGTAATATAATTTGAAGGCAGGTAATGTGATGCCCCCAGCTTTATTCTTTTTGTTTTACATTGCTTTGGCTATTGAGGCTCTTTTTATGTTTCTATGCAAATTTGAGAATTATTTTTTCCTATTTCTGTGAAAAATGTCATTGCTATTTCGACAGGGATTGAATTGAATCTGTAGATTGCTTTAGGTAGTATGATCATTTTAATAATATTAATTCTTCAATCCATGAGTATGGGATGTCTGTCAATTTGTCTGTGTAATCTTCAATTCTTTTCATCAGTGCTTTATAGTTTTCCTTACAGAAGTCTTTCACCTACTTAATTAACTTTATTCCTATCTATTTTTTGTTGTTGTTCTTATTGTAAATGGGATTGCCTTCTTGATTTCTTTTTCATTGTTGTATGGAAACACTACCTATTTTTGTACGCTGCAACTTTACTGCATTTGTTTATCAGATCTAAGCATTTTTTTGGTGGAGTCTTTAAGTTTTTGTAAACATAAGATCACATTATCTGCATACAAGGCTAACTTGATTTCACCTTTTCTATTTCAGATGCCTTTAATTCTTTCTTTGGCCTGGCTACTCTGGCTAGGACTTACAGTATTATGTTTAATAGGAGTGATGAAATTGTGCATCCTTGTCTCATTCCAGTTCATAGAGGAAAGGCTTTCTGCTTTTCCTCACTCAGTATGATATTTGCTGTGGGTTTTGTCATATATGGCCTTTGTTATGTTGAGGTATGTTCCTTCTATGTGTCATTTGTTGAATTTTTATTATAAAGGATGAATTTTATCAAATGCTTTTTCCGATCCGTGGAGATGTGATGTAGTTTTTGTCCTTCATTCAGTTGATGTGATGTATCATGTTTATTGATTTGTATTTATTAAACTATCCTTGTATTCCTGGAATAAAACCCACTTGATTATGGTGTATCAACTTTTTGATGTGCTCTCAGTTAGGGTTTGCTAGTATTTTGTCAAGGAATTTTATGTCCATGTTCATCAGGGATATTAACCTGTAGTTTTCTTTTTTCCTTGTGTCCTTGCCTGGTTTTGGTATTAGAATAATACTGGTCATATAGGATGAGCTAGAGACATTCCCTCCTCTTCAAGTTTTTAGAATAATTTGAGGAGAATTTGTGTTAGTTTTTTATATGTTTTGTAGAATTCAACAGTGAAGCCAAATAGTCCTCTGGGATGTACTATTTTTCAGAGATTTTTATAATTGATTCAATTTTGTTACTCATCATTGATTTGTTTGGGTTTTCTATTTCTTCCTGATTCAGCATTGGTACATTGCATGTGTCTAGGAATTTATCCATTTCCTCCAGGTTTTCTAGTTTTTATAGCATGTAATTGTTTATAATAGTTTCTGATGATCTTTTGTATTTATGTGGTATCAGTTGTAATGTCTCTTTCTTATTTCTGATTTCATTTGGTTTTCTCCCTTTTTTCTTGATTAATAAAGCTGGTGATTTATTGAATTTGTCTGTCTTTTCAAAAAACAACTTTTCATTTTATAGATTCTTTGTAATTTTTGGAAATATATTTCTTTAGTTCTCCAGTGATCTTTTAATTTCTTTCCTTCTAATTTGGGGTTTGGTTTGTTTTGGATTTTTTCTAGTTTTTTGAGGCACATTGTTAGGTTGTTTACTGGAAATATTTTTAGTTTTCGATGTAGATGTTTATTGCTATAAAGTTTCTATTAGCACTGCTTTTGCTAATTGCATAGGTTTTTGTTTGTTGTTTTACAATTTTAATTTGTTTCAAGTTTTTTGATTTCTTCTTAATTTCTTCTTTGACCCAGTGATTGTTGTTTAATTTCTTTTTTTTTTTTTTTTTTTTTTTTTGTTGAGACAGAGTCTCGCTTTGTCGCCCAGACTGGAGTGCAGTGGCAGGATCTCAGCTCACTGCAAGCCCCGCCTCCCGGGTTCACGCCATTCTCCTGCCTCAGCCTCCCGAGTAGCTGGGACTACAGATGCCCGCCACCTTGCCCGGCTAGGTTTTTGTATTTTTTAGTAGAGACGGGGTTTCACCATGTTAGCCAGGATGGTCTCGATCTCCTGACCTTGTGATCCGCCCGTCTCGGCCTCCCAAAGTGCTGGGATTACAGGCTTGAGATTGTTGTTTAATTTCTATGTATTAGTACAGGTTCCAAAGTTTCTCTTGTATTGATTTCTAGCTTTATTCCGTTGTGGTCTAAGAAGGTGGTGGGTATATTTCAATTAAAAACGTTATCGAGACTGGTTTTGTGTTTAAACATATGCTCTATCTTGGAGAATGTTCTATTTGTGGATGAGAAGAATGTATATTTTGCTGTTGGATATAATATTTTGTAAATTTCTGTTAGGTTTGTTTGGGGTGTAAAGTGCAATTTAAATCTAATGTTTCTGCATTGATTTTCTGTGTAGATGGTCTGTTTAATGCTGAAATGGGGTGTTAAAGTGCCCAACTATTTGGTTGGAGTCTATCTCTCCTTTCAGGTCTAATAATATTTATATATTTAAGTGCTTCAGTGTTGAGTACATATATATTTAGAATTGTTATATCTTCCTGCTAAACCGATGCCTTAATCCTTATATAGTGCCCTTCTTTGTCTCATTTAAGTGTTTTTTGACTTAAATTCTATTTTATGTGTATAAGTATGGCTACTCCTACTCACTTTTTTTTTTAATTTTAATTTTTTATTATTATTATACTTTAAGTTCTAGGGTACATGTGCATAACGTGCAGGTTTGTTACATATGTATACTTGTGCCATGTTGGTATGCTGCACCCATCAACTCGTCAGCACCCATCAACTCGTCATTTACATCAGGTATAACTCCCAATGCAATCCCTCCCCCTCCCCCCCATGATAGGCCCTGGTGTGTGATGTTCCCCTTCCCGTGTCCAAGTGATCTCATTGTTCAGTTCCCACCTATGAGTGAGAACATGCGGTGTTTGGTTTTCTGTTCTTGTGAAAGTTTGCTAAGAATGATGGTTTCCAACTGCATCCATGTCCCTACAAAGGACACAAACTCATCCTTTTTGATGGCTGCATAGTATTCCATGGTGTATATGTGCCACATTTTCTTAATCCAGTCTGTCACTGATGGACATTTGGGTTGATTCCAAGTCTTTGCTATTGTGAATAGTGCCGCAATAAACATACATGTACATGTGTCTTTATTGCAGCATGATTTATAATCCTTTGGGTATATACCCAGTAATGGGATGGCTGGGTCATATGGTACATCTAGTTCTAGATCCTTGAGGAATCGCCATACTATTTTCCATAATGGTTGAACTAGTTTACAATCCCACCAACAGTGTAAAAGTGTTCCTATTTCTCCACATCCTCTCCAGCACCTGTTGTTTCCTGACTTTTTAATGATTGCCATTCTAACTGGTGTGAGATGGTATCTCATTGTGGTTTTGATTTGCATTTCTCTGATGGCCAGTGATGACGAGCATTTTTTCATGTGTCTGTTGGCTGTATGAAGTCTTCTTTTGAGAAATGTCTGTTCATATCTTTTGCCCACTTTTTGATGGGGTTGTTTGTTGTTTTCTTGTAAATTTGTTTGAGTTCTTTGTAGGTTCTGGTTATAAGCCCTTTGTCAGATGAGTAGATTGCAAAAATTTTCTCCCATTCTGTAGGTTGCCTGTTCACTCTGATGGTAGTTTCTTCTGCTGTGCAGAAGCTCTTTAGTTTAATGACATCCCATTTGTCAATTTTGGCTTTTGCTGCCGTTGCTTTTGGTGTTTTAGACATGAAGTCTTTGCCCATGCCTATGTCCTGAATGGTACTACCTAGATTTTCCTCTAGGGTTTTTATGGTATTAGGTCTAACATTTAAGTCTCTAATCCATCTTGAATTAATTTTTGTATAAGGAGTAAGGAAAGGATCCAGTTTCAGCTTTCTACTTATGGCTAGCCAATTTTCCCAGCACCATTTATTAAATAGGGAATCCTTTCCCCATTTCTTGTTTCTCTCAGGTTTGTCAAAGATCAGATGGCTGTAGATGTGTGGTATTATTTCTGAGGACTCTGTTCTGTTCCATTGGTCTATATCTCTGTTTTGGTACGAGTACCATGCTGTTTTGGTTACTGTAGCCTTGTAGTATAGTTTGAAGTCAGGTAGCGTGATGCCTCCCACTTTGTTCTTTTGACTTAGGATTGTCTTGGAGATGCGGGCTCTTTTTTGGTTCCATATGAACTTTAAAGCAGTTCTTTCCAATTCTGTGAAGAAACTCATTGGTAGCTTGATGGCGATGGCATTGAATCTATAAATAACCTTGGGCAGTATGGCCATTTTCACGATATTGATTCTTCCTATCCATGAGCATGGTATGTTCTTCCATTTGTTTGTGTCCTCTTTTATTTCACTGAGCAGTGGTTTGTAGTTCTCCTTGAAGAGGTCCTTTACATCCCTTGTCAGTTGGATTCCTAGGTATTTGATTCTCTTTGAAGCAATTGTGAATGGAAGTTCATTCATGATTTGGCTCTGTGTTTGTCTGTTACTGGTGTATAAGAATGCTTGTGATTTTTGCACATTAATTTTGTATCCTCAGACTTTGCTGAAGTTGCTTATCAGCTTAAGGAGATTTTGGGCTGAGACAATGGGATTTTCTAAATATACAATCATGTCATCTGCAAAGAGGGACAATTTGACTTCTTCTTTTCCTAACTGAATACCCTTGATTTCTTTCTCTTGCCTGATTGCCCTAGCCAGAAGTTCCAACACTATGTTGAATAGGAGTGGTGAGAGAGGGCATCCCTGTCTTGTGCCAGTTTTCAAAGGGAATTTTTCCAGTTTTTGACATTCAGTATGATATTGGCTGTGGGTTTGTCATAAATAGCTCTTATTATTTTGAAGTACATTCCATCAATACCGAATTTATTGAGCGTTTTTAGCATGAAGGGCTGTTGAATTTTGTCAAAAGCCTTTTCTGCATCTATTGAGATAATCATGTGGTTCTTGTCTTTGGTTCTGTTTATATGCTGGATTATGTTTATTGATTTGCGAATGTTGAACCAGCCTTGCATCTCAGGGATGAAGCCCACTTGATCATGGTGGATAAGCTTTTTGATGTGCTGCTGAATCTGGTTTGCCAGTATTTTATTGAGGATTTTTGCATCGATGTTCATCAGGGATATTGGTCTAAAATTCTCTTTTTTTGTTGTGTCTCTGCTAGGCTTTGGTATCAGGATGATGTTGGCCTCATAAAATGAGTTAGGGAGGATTCCCTCTTTTTCTATTGATTGGAATAGTTTCAGAAGGAATGGTACCAGCTCCTCCTTGTACCTCTGGTAGAATTCAGCTGTGAATCCATCTGGTCCTGGACTTTTTTTGGTTGGTAGGCTATTAATTATTGCCTCAATTTCAGAGCCTGCTATTGGTCTATTCAGGGATTCAGCTTCTTCCTGATTTAGTCTTGGAAGAGTGTAAGTGTCCAGGAAATTATCCATTTCTTCTAGATTTTCCAGTTTATTTGCGTAGAGGTGTTTATAGTATTCTCTGATGGTAGTTTGTATTTCTGTGGGGTCAGTGGTGATATCCCCTTTATCATTTTTTATTGCATCTATTTGATTCTTCTCTCTTTTCTTCTTTATTAGTCTTGCTAGCGGTCTGTCAATTTTGTTGATCTTTTCAAAAAACCAACTCCTGGATTCATTGATTTTTTGGAGGGTTTTTTGTGTTTCTATCTCCTTCAGTTTTGCTCTGATCTTAGTGATTTCTTGCCTTCTGCTAGCTTTTGAATGCATTTGCTCTTGCTTCTCTAGTTCTTTTAATTGTGATGTTAGAGTGTCAATTTTAGATCTTTCCAGCTTTCTCTTGTGGGCATTTAGTGCAATAAATTTCCCTCTACACACTGCTTTAAATGTGTCCCAGAGATTCTGGTGTGTTGTATCTTTGTTCTCATTGGTTTCAAAGAACATCTTTATTTCTGCCTTCATTTCGTTATGTACCCAGTAGTCATTCAGGAGCAGGTTGTTCAGTTTCCATGTAGTTGAGTGGTTTTGATTGAGTTTCCTAGTCCTGAGTTCTAGTTTGATTGCACTGTGGTCTGAGAGACAGTTTGTTATAATTTCTGTTCTTGTACATTTGCTGAGGAGTGCTTTACTTCCAATTATGTGGTCAATTTTGGAATAAGTGCGATGTGGTGCTGAGAAGAATGTATATTCTGTTGATTTGGGGTGGAGAGTTCTATAGATGTCTATTAGGTCTGCTTGCTGCAGAGATGAGTTCAATTCCTGGATATCCTTGTTAACTTTCTGTCTCGTTGATCTGTCTAATGTTGACAGTGGAGTGTTGAAGTCTCCCATTATTATTGTATGGGAGTCTAAGTCTCTGTAAGTCTCTAAGGACTTGCTTTATGAATCTGGGTGCTCCTGTATTGGGTGCATATATATTTAGGATAGTTAGCTCTTCCTGTTGAATTGATCCTTTTACCATTATGCAATGGCCTTCTTTGTCTCTTTTGATCTTTGATAGTTTAAAGTTTGTTTTATCAGAGACTAGTATTGCAACCCCTGCTTTTTTTTTGTTCTCCATTTGCTTGGTAAATCTTCCTCCATCCCTTTATTTTGAGCCTATGTATGTCTCTGCGTGTGAGATGGGTCTCCTGAATACAGCAAACTGATGGGTTTTGACTCTTTATCCAGTTTGCCAGTCTGTGTCTTTTAATTGGAGCATTTAATCCATTTACATTTAAGGTTAATATTGTTATGTGTGAACTTGATCCTGCCATTGTGATATTAACTGGTAATTTTGCTCGTTAGTTGATGCAGTTTCTTCCTAGCATCAGTGGTCTTTACATTTTGGCATGTTTTTGCAATGGCTGGTACCGGTTATTCCTTTCCATGTTTAGTGCTTCCTTCAGGGTCTCTTGTAGGGCAGGCCTAGTGGTGACGAAATCTCTAAGCATTTGCTATCTGTAAAGGATTTTATTTCTCCTTCACTTATGAAACTTAGTTTGGCTGGATATGAAATTCTGGGTTGAAAATTCTTTTCTTTAAGAATGTTGAATATTGGCCCCCACTCTCTTCTGGCTTGTAGAGTTTCTGCCAAGAGATCTGCTGTTAGTCTGATGGGCTTCCCTTTGTGGGTAACCCGACCTTTCTCTCTGGCTGCCCTTAAGATTTTTTCCTTCATTTCAACTTTGGTGAATCTGGCAATTATGTGTCTTGGAGTTGCTCTTCTCGAGGAGTATCTTTGTGGCATTCTCTGTATTTCCTGGATTTGAATGTTGGCCTGCCCTACTAGGTTGGGGAAGTTCTCCTGGATGATATCCTGAAGAGTGTTTTGCACCTTGGTTCCATTTTCACCCTCACTTTCAGGCACCCCAATCAGATGTAGATTTGGTCTTTTTACATAATCCCATACTTCTTGCAGGCTTTGTTCATTTCTTTTTCTTCTTTTTTCTTTTGGTTTCTCTTCTTGCTTCATTTCGTTAATTTGATCCTCAATCGCTGATACTCTTTATTCCAGTTGATTGAGTCAGTTACTGAAGCTTGTGCATTTGTCACGTATTTCTCGTGTCATGGTTTTCATCTCTTTCATTTCGTTTAGGACCTTCTCTGCATTAATTACTCTAGCCATCAATTCTTCCACTTTTTTTTCAAGGTTTTGAGTTTCTTTGCGCTGGGTACGTAATTCCTCCTTTAGCTCTGAGAAGTTTGATGGACTGAAGCCTTCTTCTCTCATCTTGTCAAAGTCATTCTCCGTCCAGCTTTGATCCATTGCTGGCGATGAGCTGCGCTCCTTTGCTGGGGGAGATGCGCTCCTATTTTATGAATTTCCAGCTTTTCTGCCCTGCTTTTTCCCCATCTTTGTGGTTTTATCTGCCTCTGGTCTTTGATGATGATGGTTACATACTGATGGGGTTTTGGTGTAGGTGTCCTTCCTGTTTGATAGTTTTCCTTCTAACAGTCAGGACCCTCAGCTGTAGGTCTGTTGGAGATTGCTTGAGGTCCACTCCAGACCCTGTTTGCCTGGGTGTCAGCAGCAGAGGCTGCAGAAGATAGAATATTGCTGAACAGTGAGTGTACCTGTCTGATTCTTGCTTTGGAGGCTTCCTCTCAGGGGTGTACTCCATCCTGTGAGGTGTGGGGTGTCAGACTGCCCCTAGGGGGGATGTCTCCCAGTTAGGCTACTCAGGGGTCAGGGACCCACTTAAGCAGGGAGTCTGTCCCTTCTCAGATCTCAACCTCCATGTTGGGAGATCCACTGCTCTCTTCAAACTGTCAGCCAGAGTCGTTTGTGTGTGCGGAGGTTTCTGCTGCTTTTGTGGTTGTTTACTGTGCCCTGTCCCCAGAGGTGGAGTCTACAGAGACAGGCAGGTTTCCTTGAGCTGCTGTGAGCTCCACCCATTTTGAGCTTCCCAGCGGCTTTGTTTACCTACTTAAGCCTCAGCAATGGTGGGCGCCCCTCCCCCAGCCTCACTGCTGCCTTGCCGCGAGATCGCAGACTGTTGTGCTAGCAACGAGGGAGGCTCCGTGGGCGTGGGACCCTGCCGGCCAGGTGTGGGATATAATCTCCTGGTATGCCTGTTTGCTTAAAGCGCAGTATTGGGGTAGGAGTTACCCGATTTTCCAGGTGTTGTGTGTTTCAGTTCCCCTGGCTAGGAAAAGGGATTCCCTTTCCCCTTGCGCTTCCCAGGTGAGGCGATGCCTCGCCCTGCTTCAGCTCTCGCTGGTCGGGCTGCAGCAGCTGACCAGCACCGATTGTCCGGCACTCCCTTGTGAGATGAACCCAGTACCTCAGTTGAAAATGCAGAAATCACCGGTCTTCTGTGTTGCTCGCGCTGGGAGTTGGAGACTGGAGCTGTTCCTATTCGGCCATCTTTCTCCCTTTCTCCCTACTCACTTTTTGTTTCCATTTGCATGGAATATCTTGTCTCATTCCTTTCCTTTTGGTCTATGTATGTATTTACAGGTGAGATGAGTTTGTTGTAAGCAGCAAATAGTTGGGTCATTTTAAAAAATCCATTCGGATAGTCTATATCTTTTTTTAATGGTCAGTACAGATGTAATTTTTATTTTTTTCAAATATTTTTGATTCATAGTGGGTTGAACCCATGGATATGAAACCTAAAGATAGGAGGACTGACTATAGAAAATATAAATTTTAGTATCCAAACCAGAAAAGAAACAGTGTAGAAAAATATGGAGCTACCTCATTCATGAATATAGATGTTAGAATGCCATCATTAGCACATATCCAAATGTATGAATTTCATAAGCATAAGTAAAAAGCTATCTCAGAAATTTTACACACATGATATAATTTTTGAAGGCTCAAAACCCAAAAGTAAACAAGATTTTGCTTGGAAATGCATGCATTCATTCATGAAAACATTTAGAATTATGGACACTCCTCTGAGGAAGGGAGGGAAATCCAAACTTGATGGCACATGGCAGAGATTCTTTTCTTATACCATTCTCTGTCTTTAGCTGAATGGTGACTATTTGAAATTACTTTTTGTAGCTTCAAATAATTTTAGAGTTGGAAAGGACCTTTGAAATAAACAAGCCTGTTTTCTAAATTTCACTCATGAATAAACCAGGCTGAGAATTTCTAAATTCATTACATATGGTTGTACAAAATTATCCAAGCTTCTTGCTATTTTTTAAAATTTTATTTTAATTTTAGGGATACATGTACAGGTTTGTTATTTTGGTAATATGATTTGGCTTTTAGTATCCACCCAGATCTCATGTCAAATTGTAATCTCCATGTGTTGAAGAAAGGTCCTGGTGGGAGGTGATTGAATCATGGGAGCAGACTTCCCCCTTGCTGTTCTTGTGATGGAGTTCTCATGAGATCTAGTTGTTTGAAAGTGTGTAGCACTTCCCCCTTTTCTCTTTCTTCCTTCTGCTTCCACCACACAAGTTGTGTGGGTTTTTACTTCCTCTTCTGTCATAATTGTGAGTTTCCTGAGACCTCCCCAGCCATGCCTCTCGTACAGCCCTCAAAACCGTCGATTAAACCTCTTTCATTTATAATTTACCCAATATCAGGTAGCTCTTTATAGTAGTGTGAGAATGGCTTAATACAATTGGTAAACTCATGTATGAGGGTTTGTTTTTACAGATTATTTTGTCACCCAGCTATTAAGCCTGGTATCCATGACTTATCTTTTCTGACCCTCTCCCTTCTTCCAGCCTCCATCCTCCAGCATCCATATCTGTTGTTCAACTGTATGTGTCCATGTGTTCTCATTATTTAGCTCCTGCATATAAGTGAAAATATGCAGTATCTGGTTTTCTATTCCTGTATTAGTTTGCTAAGAATAATGGCCTACTGCTCCATCCATGTTCCGGTAAAGGATGCAATCTCATTCTTTTTTATGGCTGCATAGTATTCCATGGTGTATATGTACCACATTTTCTTTATCTAGTCTATTATTGATGGATATTTAAGTTGACTCCATGTCTTTGCTGTTGTGAATAGTGCTGCAATAAGCACACATACATGAATTTTTATGATAGAATAATTTCTATTCCTTTGGGTATGTAACAAGTAGCAAGACTGCTGGCTTAAATAGTAGTTCGGGTTTTAGGTCTTTGAGAAATCACCACACTGTTTTCCACAACAGTTGAACTAATTTACACTTACACCAATAGTGTATAACTGTTCCTTTTTTTCTGCAACCTCACCACTACCTGTTATTTTTTGACTTTTTTTCATAGTAGCCATCTGACTTGTGTGAGATGTTATCTCATTGTGGTTTTGATTTGCATTTCTCTAATGATCAGTGATGTCGAACTTTATTTTCATATGCCTGTTGGCTGCATGTATGTCTTCTTTTGAAAAGTGTCACTTCTTGAAGAGGTCCTTCACATCCTTGCAAGTTGTATTTCTAGGTATCTTATTCTCTTTGTAGCAGTTATGAATGGGAGTTCACTCATGATTTGGCTGTCTGTCTGTTATTGGTGTTTAGGAATGTTAGTGATTTTTGCACACTGATTCTGTATCCTGAGACTTTGCTGAAGTTGCTTATCAGCTTAAGGAAATTTTGGGCTGAGACAATGGGATTTTCTAAATATACATTCATGCCACTTGCAAACAGAGACAATTTGACTTCCTCTCTTCCTATTTGAATACACTTTATTTCTTTCTCTTGCCTGGTTGCACTGGCCAGAACTTCCAATACTATGTTGAATAGGAGTGGTGAGAGAAGGCATCCTTGTCTTGTGCCAGTTTTCAAAGGGAATACTTCCAGCTTTTGCCCATTCAGTATGATATTGGCTGTGGGTTTGACATAAATAGCTCTTATTATTTTGAGATACATTCCATTAATATCTAGTTTATTGAGAGATTTAGCAAGAAGGGGTGTGGAATTTTATCAAAGGCCTTTTCTGCATCTATTGAGATAGCCATGTGGTTTTTGTCATTGGTTCTGTTTATGTGATGGATTGTTTATTGATTTGCTTATTTTAAACCAGTCTTGCATCCCAGGGATGAAGTCGACTTGATCGTGGTGGATAAGCTTTTGATGTGCTGCTGGATTTGGTTTGCCAGTATTTTACTGAGGATTTTTCCATCAATGTTCATCAGGGATATTGGCCTGAAATTTTCTTTTTTTGTTGTGTCTGCCAGGTTTCGGTATCAGGATGATGCTGGCCTCATAAAATGAGTTAGGGAGGAGTCCCTCTTTTTCTATTGTTTGGAATAGTTACGGAAGGAAAGGCACCACCTCCTCTTTTTACCTCTGGTCCTGGGCTTTTTTTGGTTGGTAGGCTACTAATTATTGCCTCAATTTTAGAACTTGTTATTGATCTATTCAGGGATTCTACTTCTTCCTGGTTTAGCCTTAGGAGGGTGTATGTGTCCAGAACTTTATCCATTTCTTCTAGATTTTCTAGTTTATTTGCATAGAGGTGTTTCTAGTATTCTCTGACAGTAGTTTGTATTTCTGTGGGATCAGTGGTGATATCCCCTTTATCATTTTTTATTGTGTCTATTTGATTCTTCTCTGTTTTCTTCTTCATTTGTCTGGCTAGTGGTCTATCTATTTTGTTAATCTTTTCAAAAAACCAGCTCCTGTCTTCATTGATTTTTTGAAGATTTTTTTCGTGTCTCTATCTCCTTCAGTTCTGCTCTGTTCTTAGTTATTTCTTGTCTTTTGCTAGCTTATGAATTTGTTTGTTCTTGCTTCTTAGTTCTTCTAATTGTGATGTTAGGGTGTCAATTTTAGATCTTTCCTGCTTTCTCCTGTGGGCATTTAGTGCTATACATGTGTCCCAGAGATCCTGGTACACTGTGTCTTTGTTCTCATTGGTTTCAAATAACTTATTTATTTCTGCCTTAATTTCGTTATTTACTCAGTAGTCGTTCAGGGGCAGGTTGTTCAGTTTCCATGTAGTTTTGCAGTTTGAGTGAGTTTCTTAATCCTGAGTTCTAACTTGATTGCACTGTGGTCTGAGAGATTGTTTGTTATGATTTCTGTTCTTTTGCATTTTCTGAGGAGTGTTTTACTTCCAATTATGTGGGCAATTTTAGAATAACTGTGATGTGGTGCTGAGAATAACTGTGATGTGGTGCTGAGAATAACTGTGATGTGGTGCTGAGAAAAATGTATATTCTGTTAATTTGGGGTGGAGGGTTCTTTAGATGTCTATTAGGTCCGCTTGGTCCAGAGCTGAGTTCAAGTCCTGAATATCTCTGTTAATTTTCTGTCTTGTTGATCTGTCTAGTATTGACAGTGGGGTGTTCCATCTATTATTGCATGGGAATCTAAATCTCCATCTATTATTGCATGGGAATCTAAATCTCTTTGTAGGTCTCCAAAATTTGTTTTACGAATCTGGGTACTCCTGTATTGGGTGCATATATACTTAGGATGGTTGGCTCTTCTTGTTGCATTGATCCCTTTACCATTATGTAATGCTATTCTTTGTCTTTTTTGATCTTTGTTGGTTTAAAGTCTGTTTTATCAGAGACTGGGATGGCAACCCCTGCTTTTTTTTTTCTTTCCATTTGCTTGGTAAATATTCTTTCATCCCTTTATTTTGAGTCTATGTGTGTCTTTGCACACATGAGATGGGTTTTCTGAATACAGTACACCAATGGGTCTTGACTATCCAATTTGCCAGTCTGTGTCATTTAATTGGGGCATTTAGCCCCTGTACATTTAAGGTTAATATTGTAATGTGTGAATTGATCCTGTTACTATGATGCTAGCTGGTTATTTTGTCCATTAGTTGCTGTAGTTTCTTCTTAGTGTCTATGGTCTTTACAATTTGGTGTTTTTACAGTGCCTGGTACTGGTTTTTCCTTTCTATATTTAGTGCTTCCTTTGGGAGCTCTTTTAAGGCAGGCCTGGTGGTGACAAAATCTCTCAGCATTTGCTTGTCTGTAAAAAATTTTATTTATCCTTCACTTATGAAGCTTAGTTTGGCTGGATATGAAATTCTGGGTTGAAATTTCTTTTCTTTAAGAATGTTGAATATTGGCCCCCACTCTCTTCTGGCTTATAGGGTTTCTGCTGAGAGACCCGCTGTTAGTCAGATGGGCTTCCCTTTGTGGGTAACCTGACCTTTCTCTCTGACTGCTTTTAACATTTTTTCCTTCATTTCAAACTTGGTGAATCTGATGACTATGTGTCTTGGGGTTGCTCTTCTCAAGGAGTATCTGTGTGGTGTTCTCTGTATTTCCTGAATTTGAATGTTGGCCTGTCATGCTATACCTCTGCTCAAGGAAGTAAGAGAGGACACAAATGGAAAAACATTCCATTCTCACGGATAGGAAGAATCAATATTGTGAAAATGGCCATACTGCCCAAAGGAATTTTTAGATTCAATGCTATCCCCATCAAGCTACCACTGACTCTCTCCACAGAATTAGAACAAAACTCCTTTAAGTCTCACATGGAACCAAAAAAGAGCCTGTATAGCCAAGACAACCCTAACCAAAAAGAACAAAGCTGGAGGCATCTGGATACCTGACTTCAAACTGTGCTACAAGGCTACAGTAACCAACAGCATGGTACTGGTACCAAAACAGATATATAGACCAATGGAACAGAATAGAGGCCTCAGAAATAATGTCACACATCTACAACCATCTGCTCTTTGACAAACCTGACCAAAACAAGCAATGGGGAACGGATTCCCTATTTAATAACTAGTGTTGGAAAAACTGGCTAGCCATATGTAGAAAGCTGACATTGGATCCCTTCCTTACACCTTACACAAAAATTAATTCAAAATTCAAGATGGATTAAAGACTTATATGTAAGACCTAAGACCATAAAAACCCTAGAAGAAAACCCAGGCAATACTATTCAGGACATAGGCATGGGCAAATACTTTATGACAAAAACACCAAAAGCAATGACAACAAAAGCCAAAGTTGGTAAATGGGATCTAATCCAACTAAAGAACTTCTGCTCAGCAAAAGAAACTACCATCAGAATGAACATGCAACCTACAGAATGGGAGAAAATTTTTGCAATCTATGCACCTGACAAAGGGCTAATATCCAGAATTTACAAGGAAATTAAACAAATTTACAAGAAAAAACAAACAGCTCCGACAAAAAGTGGGCGAAAGATAAGAAAACACACTTCTCAAAAGAAGACATTTATGCAGCCAACAAACATATGCAAAAAAGCTCATCATCACTGATCATTAGAGAAATGCAAATAAAAACCACAATGCAATATCATCTCATACCAGTTAAAATGGCAATCATTAAAAAGTCAAGAAACAACAGATGCTGGAGAGGATGTGGAGAAATAGGGACATTTTTACACTCTTGATGGGACTGTAAATTAGTTCAACCATTGTGGAAGACAGTGTGGTGATTCCTCAAGGATCTGGAATGAGAAATACCATTTGACCCAGCAATCCCATTACTTGGTATATACTCAAAGGATTATAAATCATTCTACTATAAAGACACATGCACATGTATGTTTATTGAAGCACTGTTCACAGTAGCAAAGACTTGGGACAAACCCAAATGCCCATCAATGTTAAACTGGATAAAGAAAATGTGGCACATATACACCATGGAATACTATGCAGCCTTAAAAAGGATAAGTTCATGTCCTTTGCAGGGACATGGATGAAGCTGGAAACCATCATTCTCAGCAAACTAAAACAATAACAGAAAACCAAACACATGTTCTCCCTCATAAGTGGGAGTTGAACAATGAGAGCACATGGACACAGGGAGGGGAACATCACACACTGGGGCCTGTTAGGGAGTGGTGGCTAGGGGAGAGATAGCATTAGGAGAAATACCTAATGTAGATGATGGGTTGATGGGTGCAGCATGTGCACCATGGCACATGTATACCTATGTAACAAACCTGCACATTCTCCACATGTATCCCAGAACTTAAAATATAATAATAATTTTAAAAAGGCAGGTTAAAAAAAGTGTCTCTTCATATCTTCTGCCTACTTTTTAATGTTTTTATTTTCTTGTAGATTTGTTTAAGTTCCTTATAGATGCTGGTTATTAGACCTTTGTCAGATGCATAGCTTGCAAAAATGTTCTCTCATTTTGTAGGTTGTTTCCTCTGTTGACTTTTTTTTTTTTTTTTTGCTGTGCAGTAGTTTGTTAATGTAATTAGATCTTGTTTGTCAATTTTGGTTTTGTTGCAATTGTTTTTGGTATTTTCGTTATGAAATCTTTGCATATTCCTATGTCTTGAATGGTATTTTTTTTTTTTTTTTGAGACAGAGTCTCGCTCTGTCGCCCAGGCTGGAGTGCAGTGGCGCAATCTGGGCTCACTGCAAGCTCCGCCTCCCGGGTTCACGCCATTCTCCTGCCTCAGCCTCCCGAGTAGCTGGGACTACAGGCGCCCGCCACCGCGCCCGGCTAATTTTTTGTATTTTTAGTAGAAACGGGGTTTCACCGTGGTCTCGATCTCCTGACCTTGTGATCCGCCCGCCTCGGCCTCCCAAAGTGCTGGGATTACAGGCGTGAGCCACCGCGCCTGGCCGTCTTGAATGGTATTATCCAGTTGTCTTCCAGGTTTTTTATAGTTTTGAGTTTTAAATTTGAGTCTTTGATTCATCTTGAGTTGATTTTTTTGTATATGGTGTAAGAAATGGGTCATTTCAATCTTCTGCATATGTGTAGCTAGTTATCCAAGCACCGTTTATTGAATAGGGAATCCTTTCCTTATTACCTGTTTTTGTCATCTTTTTCAAAGATCAGATGTTTGTAAGTATATGGCATTATTTCTGGGCTCTCTATTCTGGTCCTTTGGTCTATGTGTCTGTTTTTGTACCAGTACCATGCTGGCAGTAAAGATTGAAGTTGGTTAGCATTTATTTATTTATTTATTTATTTATTTATTTATTTATTTCTGTTTTCCTTAGGATTGCCTTGGCTCTTTCTTGGTTCCATATGAATTAAAAAATTTTTTTTTCTAGTTATGTGAAAAATGTCATTGGTAATTTGAAAGAAATAGTATTGAATCTACAAATTGTTTTGGGCAGTGTAGCCATTTTAGCAACATTTATTCTTCCTATCCATGAGCATGGAATATTCTTCCATTTGTTTGTGTCATCTTTGATTTCTTTGAGCAGTGTTTTGTAGTTCTCATAGTAGAGATTTTTCACCTCCCTGGTTAGCTTTATTTTCAGGTATCTTATTCTTTTTTTGTTTTTAATTTTGTGGGTACATAGTAATTGTATATATTTATGAAATACATGAAAAACTTTGATACAGGCATGCAATGTGAGATAAGCACATCATGGAGAATGGGGTATCCATCTTCTCAAGGATTTATCTTTTGAGTTACAAACAATTCAATTACATTATTTAAGTTATTTTAAAATATATGATTAAGTTATTATTGACTATAGTCACCGTATTGTGCTATCAATAATAGGTCTTATTAATTCTTTCTATTTTGTTTGCACATATTAACCACAGCCATGTCTCCCCCAGCTCCGCTTAACATAATTATCTTAAGTTCCTTCCATGTTGTTGCAAATGGTTGGATCTCATTTTTTTATGGCTGAATAGCTACCATATTTTCTTTATCCATTCATCTGTTGATGGACACTTAGGTTGCTTCCAAACCTTAGCTATTGTAAACAATGCTGCTACAAACATAGGAGTGCTGATATCTCTTTGATACACAGCTTTTTTTTTTTCTTCTGGTTATTTATCCCGCAGTGGGATTGCAGGATCATATGGTAGCTCAGTTTTTAGTTTTTTGAGGAACCTACAAACTGTTTTCCATAAGGGCTGTACTAATTTACATTCCCATCAAAAGTGTACAAAGGTTCCCCTTTCTCCACATCCTCACCAGTACTTGTATTGCCTGTCTTTTGAAGATAAGCCATTTTAACTGGGGTGAGATATCTCATTGTAGTTTTGATTTTCATTTCTCTGTTGATCAATGATGTTGGATACCTTTCCATATGCCTGTTTACCATTCATGTGCCTTCTTTTGGGAAATGTCTATTCAAACCTTTTGCCCATTTTTTGATTGGATTATTAGATTTTGTCCTATAGAGTTGTATGAGCTCCTTATATATTCTGGTTATTAATCCCTTGTCAGAGGGGTAGTTTTCTCCCATTCTGTGGGTTGTCTCTTTATTTTATTGATGTATCTTTTGCTGTGTGAAATTTTAACTTGATGTGACCCCATTTCTCGATTTTTGCTTTGGTTGCTTGTGCTTGTGGAGTATTGCTCAAGAAATATTTGCCTAGACCAATGTTCTAAAGATTTCCCCAGTGTTTTCTTATAGTAGCTTCATAGGTTGAAGTCTTAAATTTAAATATTTAATCCATCATGATTTCTTTTTTTAAAAAAAATATTTCAGTAGTTTTTGAGGTACACCTGGTATTTGGTTACATGGATAAGTTCTTTAGTGGTGATTTCTGAGATTTTGGTTCACCTGTCACCTGAGCAATGTACACCATACCCAGTATATAGTCCTTTATCCCTCATCCCTGCCATCCTTCCTCCCAAGGCCCCAAAGTCGATTATTTTGTTCTTATGTCTTTGCATCCTCATAGCTTAGCTTCCACTTGTAAGTGAAAACATATGATTTTTGGTTTTCCATTCTTGAAGTCCTTCACTTAGAATAATGTCCTCCAGCTTATGATTTTATATATATTTATACATATAGTGAGAGATAGGGGTCTAGTTTCATTATTCTGCACATGAATGTCCAGTTTTTCCAGCACCATTTATTGAAGAGACTATATTTTCCCTAGTGTATGTTCTTGGCACTTTCATCAAAAATGAGTTTGGTGTGGGTGTGTGTATCTGTTTCTGGTTTCTCTATTCTGTTCCATTGGTTTCATCTGTCTGTTTTTATGCCGGTACCATGCTGTTTAGGTTACTATAGTTGCTATAGTTCTGTAGTATAATTTGAAGTCAGGTAATGTGATTCCTCCAGTTTTGTTTTTTTTTGCTGAGGATGGCTTTGGTTATTCTGAGTCTTTTGGGGTTCCATACAAATTTTAGTGTTTTGTTTTGTCTCTGTGAAAAATATCATTGGTGTTTTGATAGATATTACATGGAATCCCCATCAAACCGTTTTGGATTGCTTTGGGTAGTATGGATATTTTAACAATATTGATTCTTCCAATCCATGAGCATGAAATATTTTTCCATTTTTGGGTGTCTTCTTCCATTTCTTTTGTGAGTGTTTTATAGTTTTCATTATGGAGATCTTTCACTTCTTTGTTTAATTCCTAGGTATTTAATTTTATGTGTGTTATTCTGATGGGATTACTTTTTTTTGTTTCTTTCTCACATTGTTCGTGGTGGTTGTATAGAAATACTACTGATTTTTGTACGTTGATTTTGTATCTTGCAACTTTACTCAATTTGTTTATCAGTTCTAGTACTTTTCTTGGGGAGTCTTTAGGTTTTTCCAAATGTAAGAACATATCATCAGCAAACAAGGATAATTTGACTTCTTCCTTTATAATTTGGATCCCCTTTATAACTTTCTCTTGTCTGATTGCTCTATCTAGGACTTCCAGTACTATGCTGAATAACAGTGGTGATCGTGGGCATCCTTGTCATGTTCCAGATCTTAGAGGAAAGGCCTTCAATTTTCCCTCATTCGATATGATACTAGCTGTTGTTCTGTTATATGTAACTTTTATTATGTTGAGGTACGTTCTTTCTATACCCCATCTTTTTATGATTTGTATCATGAAGGGATGTTGAATTTTATCAAAGGCTTTTTCAGCATCAGTTGAAATGGTCACATGGTTTTTATTCTTCATTCTGTTGATACAATGTATCATGTTGGTTGATTTGCATATGTTGAATTATGCTTACATCCCAGCAATAAATCCCACTTGGTCATGGTGAATGATCTTTCTAATGTGTTGTTGAATTTGGTTTGCTAGTATTTTGTCAAGGATTTTTGCATTAATAGTCATCAGAGATATTGGCCTGTAATTTTTTTTTATGTGTCTTTGTCTGGGTTTGGTATCAGGGTAATACTGGCCTCATAGAAGAAATTTGGAAGCATTCCCTTCTCCTCTATTTTTTGGAATAGTTTGAGCAGAATTTATACTAGTTCTTCTTTAAATGTTTGATAGAATTTAGCAGTGAAGCCATTAGGTTCCAGGCTTTTCTTTACTGGGAGACTTTTTATTATGGCTTTGATCTCATTACTTGTTATTGGTATCTTCAGATTTTGGATTTCTTCCTGGTTCTATGTTGGCAGGCTGTATGTATCTAGGAATTTGTTCATTTCTTCTAGATTTTCCAATTTATTGTATATAGTTACTCATAGTAGCCATTAATTATCCTTTGAATTTCTAAGTATCAGTTGTAATGTCTCCTTCATCATTTTTTATTTTATTTATTTGGATATTCTCTTTTTTTTCTTAGTCTGGCTAAAGGTTTGTCAATTTTGTTTAACTTTTCAAAAAGCCAACTTTTTGTTTCATTGATCTTTTGTGTTTTTTTTTACATTTATTTCATTTGTTTATGTTCTGATCTTTATTATTTATTTTCTTCTACTAGTTTTGTGTTTGGTTTGCTTTTATTTTTCTAGTTCTTTAAGGTGCATTGTTACATTTTTTATTTGAAGTTTTTTTGTTTTTTTTTTAATGTAAGCGGCTATAGCTCTAAATTTTCCTCTGAGTACTGCTTTTGCTGTGTCCCATAGATTTTGGTATGTTGTATTTCCTTTATCATTTGTTTCAATAATTTTTCAGTTTCTTTTTAACTTTTTCATTGACCCACTGGTCATTCAGAAACATATTGTTTCATTTCCATTAAAGTTTGTATAGTTTCCAAAGTTCCTCCTGTTATTAATTTCTAGTTTATTCAGTTGTGGTCAGAAAAGATGCTTGACATTGTTTCATGTTTTGAAAGCTTTAAGACTTGTTTTGTCACCTAACATATGGTGTATTCTTGAGAATAATCCCTGTGCTGAGGAAGAGGATGTGTATTCTGAGGCCCCTGGATGAAATGATCTGTAAGTATTGATTAGATCCATTTGTCTTTAGTGCAGATTAAGTCTGATGTTTATTTGTTGATTTTCTGTCTGGGAGATCTTCCTGGTGATGAAAGTAGGGTGCCAAAGTCTCAGCTATTACTGTATTGGGGCTTGTCTCTCTCTTTAGCTCTCATAATATTTCCTCTATCTGGGTGCTCCATTGTAGGGTGCACATATATTTATAATTGTTACATCCTCTTGCTGAATTGATACCTTTGTCACTATATAGTGACCTTCTTTGTCTCTTCCTATAGTTTTTTTCTTCAAATTTATTTTGTCTGATATAAGTATAATGACTCCTTCTCTTTTTTGGTTTTCATTGTCATGGAATAGTTTTTTCCAACCCTTTGTTTTCAGTCTATGAGTGTCCTAATAGGTAAACTGTGTTTCTTCTAGGCAACAGAAAAGCAGGTCAATAGGTGTTTTTTTTTTGTTTGTTTGTTTGTTTGTTTTTTAATCCTTTCAGCCAGTCTATGTCTATTGATTACATAGTTTAGTCTATTTACAGTCAATGTTATTATTGATAAGTAAAGACTTACTGATGACATTTTGTTATTTGTTTTCTGGTTGTATTGTGGTCCTCACTTCTGTGTGACTGTCTTTCCTGTTTTCCTCTAGTAATGCTGACTTTCTCTAGTGACATGGTTTAGGTACTTGCTTTTTATTTTTTGTATATCCGTTGTATGTTTTTAGTTTTAGGTTACCATGCAACTTGCAAATACTATCTTATAACCCATTATTTTAATCTGATAACAACTTAATACAATTTGCTTAAACAAACAAGCAAAAAGAAAACTAATAAAAAACTCTATGCCTTAGTTATTTCTTGCCTTCTGCTAGCTTTCGAATGTGTTTGCTCTTGCTTCTCTAGTTCTTTTAATTGCGATAACTAAGATCAGAGCAGAACTGAAGGAGATAGAGACACAAAAAACCCTCCAAAAAATCAATGAATCCAGGAGTTGGTTTTTTGAAAAGATCAACAAAATTGACAGACCACTAGCCAGACTAATAAAGAAGAAAAGAGAGAAGAATCAAATCGACGCAATTAAAAATGATCAAGGGGATATCACCACCGACCCCACAGAAATACAAACTACCATCAGAGAATACTATAAACACCTCTACGCAAATAAACTGGAAAATCTAGAAGAAATGGATAATTTCCTGGACACTTACACTCTTCCAAGACTAAACCAGGAAGAAGTTGAATCCCTGAATAGACCAATAGCAGGCTCTGAAATGGAGGCAACAATTAATAGCCTACCAACCAAAAAAAGTCCAGGACCAGATGGATTCACAGCTGAATTCTACCAGAGGTACAAGGAGGAGTTGGTACCATTCCTTCTGAAACTATTCCAAGCAATAGAAAAAGAGGGAATCCTCCCTAACTCATTTTATGAGGCCAACATCATCCTGATACCAAAGCCTGGCAGAGACACAACAAAAAAAGAGAATTTTAGACCAATATCCCTGATGAACATCGATGCAAAAATCCTCAATAAAATACTGGCAAACCGGATTCAGCAACACATCAAAAAGCTTATCCACCATGATCAAGTGGGCTTCATCCCTGGGATGCAAGGCTGGTTCAACATTCGCAAATCAATAAACATAATCCAGCATATAAACAGAACCAAAGACAAGAACCACATGATTATCTCAATTGATGCAGAAAAGGCTTTTGACAAAATTCAACAGCCTTTCATGCTAAAAACGCTCAATAAATTCGGTATTGATGGAACGTACCTCAAAATAATAAGAGCTATTTATGACAAACCCACAGCCAATATCATACTGAATGGGCAAAAACTGGAAAAATTCCCTTTGAAAACTGGCACAAGACAGGGATGCCCTCTCTCACCACTCCTATTCAACATAGTGTTGGAAGTTCTGGCTAGGGCAATCAGGCAAGAGAAAGAAATCAAGGGTATTCAGTTAGGAAAAGAAGAAGTCAAATTGTCCCTGTTTGCAGATGACATGATTGTATATTTAGAAAACCCCATTGTCTCAGCCCAAAATCTCCTTAAGCTGATAAGCAACTTCAGCAAAGTCTCAGGATACAAAATTAATGTGCAAAAATCACAAGCATTCTTATACACCAGTAGCAGACAAACAGAGAGCCAAATCAGGAATGAACTTCCATTCACAATTGCTTCAAAGAGAATCAAATACCTAGGAATCCAACTTACAAGGGATGTAAAGGACCTCTTCAAGGAGAACTACAAACCACTGCTCAGTGAAATAAAAGAGGACACAAACAAATGGAAGAACATACCATGCTCATGGATAGGAAGAATCAATATCGTGAAAATGGCCATACTGCCCAAGGTTATTTATAGATTCAATGCCATCCCCATCAAGGTACCAATGACTTTCTTCACAGAATTGGAAAAAACTGCTTTAAAGTTCATATGGAACCAAAAAAGAGCCCGCATCTCCAAGACAATCCTAAGTCAAAAGAACAAAGCTGGAGGCATCACGCTACCTGACTTCAAACTATACTACAAGGCTACAGTAATCAAAACAGCATGGTACTGGTACCAAAACAGAGATATAGACCAATGGAACAGAACAGAGTCCTCAGAAATAATACCACACATCTACAGCCATTTGATCTTTGACAAACCTGAGAGAAACAAGAAATGGGGAAAGGATTCCCTATTTAATAAATGGTGCTGGGAAAATTGGCTAGCCATAAGTAGAAAGCTGAAACTGGATCCTTTCCTTACTCCTTATACGAAAATTAATTCAAGATGGATTAGAGACTTAAATGTTAGACCTAATACCATAAAAATCCTAGAGGAAAACCTAGGTAGTACCATTCAGGACATAGGCATGGGCAAAGATTTCATGTCTAAAACACCAAAAGCAACAGCAGCAAAAGCCAAAATTGACAAATGGGATCTCATTAAACTAAAGAGCTTCTGCACAGCAAAAGAAACTACCATCAGAGTGAACAGGCAACCTACAGAATGGGAAAAAATTTTTGCAATCTACTCATCTGACAAAGGGCTAATATCCAGAACCTACAAAGAACTCAAACAAATTTACAAGAAAAAAACAAACAACCCCATCAAAAAGTGGGCAAAGGACATAACAGACATTTCTCAAAAGAAGACATTCATACAGCCAACAGACACATGAAAAAATGCTCATCATCACTGGCCATCAGAGAAATGCAAATCAAAACCACAATGAGATACCATCTCACACCAGTTAGAATGGCAATCATTAAAAAGTCAGGAAACAACAGGTGCTGGAGAGGATGTGGAGAAATAGGAACACTTTTACACTGTTGGTGGGATTGTAAACTAGTTCAACCATTATGGAAAACAGTATGGCGATTCCTCAAGGATCTAGAACTAGATGTACCATATGACCCAGCCATCCCATTACTGGGTATATACCCAAAGGATTATAAATTATGCTGCTATAAAGACACATGCACACGTATGTTTATTGCAGCACTATTCACAATAGCAAAGACTTGGAATCAACCCAAATGTCCATCAGTGACAGATTGGATTAAGAAAATGTGGCACATATACACCATGGAATACTATGCAGCCATAAAAAAGGATGAGTTTGAGTCCTTTGTAGGGACTTGGATGCAGCTGGAATCCATCATTCTTAGCAAACTATCGCAAGAACAGAAAACCAAACACCACATGTTCTCACTCATAGGTGGGAACTGAACAATGAGATCACTCGGACTCAGGAAGGGGAACATAACACACCGGGGCCTATCATGGGGAGGGGGGAGGGGGGAGGGATTGCGTTGGGAGTTATACCTGATGTAATTGACGAGTTGATGGGTGCAGTACAGCAACATGGCACAAGTATACATATGTAACAAACCTGCACGTTATGCACATGTACCCTACAACTTAAAGTATAATAATAATAAATAAATTTAAAAAAAAAAAAAAAAAAAAACTCTATGCCTTAACTTCATCCCTCCACTTTTTAACATTTTTTGTTTCTATTTACATCTTATTGTATTGAATATTGTATTAGTCAGTTCTCATGATGCTGATAAAGACATACTTGAGACTCAGTAATGTATAAAGGAAAAGAGGTTTGATAGATTCACAGTTCCATGAGACTGAGGAGGCCTCACAATCACGGCAAACGGTGAAAGGCACATCTTACAGCAGCAGACAAGAGAGGGAATGAGAGCCAAGCAAAAGGGGCTCTCCCCTTATAAAATCATCAGATCTTAAGAGACTTATTTACTACCACAAGAGCAGTACGGAGGAAACAGCCACCATGATTCAGGTATCTTTCAGCAGGTCCCTCCTACAACACGTGGTGATTATGGGAACTACAATTCAAGATGAGATTTAGGCGAGGACACAGCCAAATCATACAAAGTATGTCCTGAAAGGTTGTTGTCATTATTATTTTTGATTGGTTCATTGTTTAGTCTTTCTGCTTAGGATAAGAGTAGTTTACACACCATAGTTACAGTGTTACAATATTGTGTTTTTCTTTGTACTTACTGTTACCAGTGAGTTTTGTAGCTTCACATGATTAGTTATTGCTCAATGTTCTTTTCTTTTTGATTGAAGTACTTCCTTTAGCATTTCTTGTAAGACAGATCTGGTATTGATGAAATCCTTCAGCTTTTGTTTATCTGGGAAAGTCTGTATTTGTTTTTTATGTTTGAAGGATATTATAACTAGATATACTGTTCTAGGGTAAAAGTATTTTTCCTTTAGCACTTTAAATATGTCATGCGACTCTCTCCAGACCTATAAGGTTGAAAAGTCTGCTGCCAGATGCATTGGAGTTCCATTTTATGTTATTTGTTTATTTTTTCTTGCTGAGAAAAGGATCCTTTCTTTATCCTTAACTGTTAGGAGCTTGATTATTAAATGCCAGAGGTAGTCTCCTTTTGGTTAAATCTGCTTGGTGTTCTATAACCTTCTTGTACTTAGATATTAATATTGTTCTCTAGGTTTGGTTAGTTTCCTGTTACTATCCCTTTGATTAAACTTCTTACCCCTATCTTTTTCTCTGCCTTCTCTTTAAGGCCAATAACTCTTACATTTGCCCTTTTTAGGCTATTTTCTAGATCCTGTAGACATGCTTCATTTTTAAAAAAAATTTTATCTCCTCTGACTGCGTATTTTCAAATAACCTGTCTTCAACTCACTAATGCTTTCTTCTGCTTCATCAGTTCTACTATTAAAGGACTTTGAGGCATTCTTCAGTATGCCAGTTGCATTTTTCAGTTCCAGAATTTCTGCTCAGTTCTTTTTACTTATTTCAATCTCTTTGAGAAATTTATCTGATAGAATTCTCAATTCCTTCTCTGTGTTATCTTGAATTTATTTGTTTCCTTAATAGAGCTATTCTGAATTCTCTCTCTGTAAGTTTACATGTCTCTTTTTCTCCTGAATTGGTCCCTGGTGCCTTATTTAGTTTATTTGGTGAGGTCATGTTTTCCTGGATGGTGTTAGTGCCGGTAGATGTTTTTCAGTTTCTGGGCATTGAAGGGTTAGGTATTTATTGTAGTCTTTACTGTCTGGGCTTACTGGTAACTGTCCCTCTTAGGAAGGCTTTCCAGATATTTGAAAATACTTGGGTTTTCTGATCTAAGCTGTTTCTGCTTTAGGGACACTACAAGCCCAGTAACACTGGTTTTTGCAGACTCATAGAGGTACTACCTTGATGATCTTGGACAAGATATGAGAGAATTCTCTGGATTATGAGATACAGACTCTTGTTCTCTTCCCTTACTTTCTCCAAAACATACAGAGTCTCTCTTTTCTAAGACACCTAAAGCAGGGGATGGTATGACACAAGCACCCCTGTGGCCACCACCACTATGACTGTGCCGGGCCAAACCTGAAGCCAGCACAGTGCTGGGTCATACTCAAAGCGTGCTGTAATGACTCCCTGGCTGCTGCCTATGTTTCCTCAAGGCTTGGGACTCTACAGTCAATAGGTGGTAAAGCCAGCCAGGTCTGTGTCCTTCCCTTCAGGGTGACAAGGTTCCCCAAACCCCAGGTGGGTCCAGAAGTGCCCTCCAGGTGTCAAGAGACTAGAATCAGAAAACTTAGAAGTCTACCTTGTGTTCTATTGGATTGTGGCTGAGCTGGCACTCAAACCTTCCTCTTTCCCAAAGCAGAGGAGCCTCACCGATAGCCGTCGCTATACCAGGTCATGAGGAGTACTGCGAGGTTACTGACAACGTTCTCTCAAGGTCTGTTAAGTCATCATGGTGGATACTGCTGGCCTGGGACTCACCCTTCAGAACAGTGGGCTCTCTTCTGGCTCAGGACAGGTTCAGAAATGCTATCCAAGAGTCAAGTCCTGGAATCAGGGACCCTAAGAGCCCACTTGGTGCTCTACTCACTGTGGCCATACTGGTACCTAGGGTGCAAGACAAAGTCCTTTTTATTTTTCCTTCTGTTTTTCTCAAGCAGATGAAGTTTTCTCCCATAGCCACCACTGCTAGTTATGTATTGAGTCTCTCCTGAAGCCAGCAAGTCTCAGAGGCTCAACCAAGGCCCTCAGTGTATTACCTGGGTGTTGCCGCTGGTTATTCAGGGCCCAGAGGCTCTTTAGTTAGCAGATGATGAACGCTGCCAAGACTGTGTTCTTTCCTTCAAAGCAGCAGTTTCTCTTCTGACCCAGAGTATGTTCAAATGTTGTCTGGAAGCTAGGACTTGGATGGAACAGGGGCTTCACAACTCTGACAGGTGCCCTATCCTGCTGTCACTGAGCTGGCACCTTAAATGTAAGACAAAGTCTGGCCCACTTTTTCATCTCATTTCCTCAAGTGGAAAGAAGGGCTGTCTTTGGGAGCCACGAGCTGTGCAGCTTGGGGTTAAGGGAGGGGTGATGCTAGCACTCCCTTGGCTGCCCCAGCTGGTATCTCAGTATGTCATGTGCCCCCACCATCACCCAGCCCACTGTCTCTGGGCCTTATTCAGCACTAGGACTCACCTATGAGTTGTGGTCCTTACCACCTAGACTGCCTTTCAAGTTTACTTGGATTAACCCTCTGTGGTGAAGTTTGCAGGCACTCAAGTTCCCACCTCTGGGATCAGGGAATCCCCTCTGGCTAGGGCTGGTTTAAATGCTGTCTCCATGGGCAGTCATCAGTTGAGTTTAGTCCGATTTTGTTTGTGCTCTAACAGGACAATACTGAGTCCAATACCTCAGAATTCCTGTGTTCTCCCTCCCTTAGTGGCCAGACATGCTCCATACCAGGCTACCACTGTGAGGAGAAGAGGGATGGTGTCCATGATTCAGGACTGTTTATTATTATTATTATTATTATTATTATTATTATTATTATGTTTTATGGTGTCCATGATTCAGGACTGTTTATTATTATTATTATTATTATGTTTTAATCTCTTCAGTGCCTCTTTCAGAGATATGTAGTTGAAACCAGGTGCTATGAATATTTACCTGATTTTTGGTTCTTAGGAAGGTTTTTTTTTTTTTTTTTTTTTTTCCTGTGTTGTTAACTTGGTGTCCTTGTGCTGGGGAAGGTCAGGGGTGGGGGTGGGGAATCCTTAGTGGAACTTTCTATTCTGCCATCTTGTTTCACCCTTCCTCCCCTAGGTATTTTATTATTTTTGTGGCAATTATGCATGGGAATGTGTTCCTGATTTGGCTCTCAGCTTGATGGCCATTGGTGTTTAGAAATGCTAGTGATTTTTGTATGTTGATTTTGTATCCTGAGACTTTTGTGAAGTTGTTTATCACCTTGAGGAAGTTTTAGGCCTAGACTATGGAGTCTTCTAAATATAGCCCTCTTCTAATATAGATGCTCCTGCACCAAACCCTTTGGGTTCCACATCTTCTGGCATGCTACCTCTGCCACTTCTCTAAGCATCTCTCCCTGACAACTCAAGTGTCCATGGTGGCCAAGGGCCCTCTTTCTGCCAGGATTCCATGGGAAGAGCAGGTTCCTTCTTGCCAATTTAACTCACCCATTTCCCCGGAATCAAGGGCCAGTCTCTGTACATGGAAGTTCTGTGCAGAGTTCCCAGCTTCCTCCCCATTCAGCCCAGCTTCTGTGTCTTCCCTCCATTTGTCAGAGGCATTTGAACCACAGTGACTCCATCTTGAATAAGGGCTGGGTAAAATAAGACTGTGACTTACTGGGCTGTATTCTCATGAGGTCGGGCATTTTTTTTTTCCAGACAGAGTCTCGCTCTTGTTGCCCAGGTTGGAGTGCATTGGCACAATCTCTGCTCACTGCAACCTCTGCCTCCCGGGTTCAAGCAATTCTGCCTTAGCCTCCTGAGTAGCTGGGATTACAGGCACCTGCCACCACACCTGGCTAATTTTTGTGCTTTCAGTAGAGACGGGGTTTCACTATATTGGCCAGGCGGATCTCGAACTCCTGACCTCAGGTGATCCACCTGCCTCGGCCTCCCAAAGTGCTGGAATTACAGGCATGAGCCACTGGGCCCCACCTGAGGTCAAGCATTCTAAGTCTCAGGATGAGCTAGGAAGTTGACACAAGGTATAGGTCACAAAGACCTTGCTGATAAAAGGATACAGTAAACAAGCTGCTTAAACCCACCAAAATCAGGCCGAGCGTGGTGGTTCACGCCTGTAATCCCAGCACTTTGGGAGGCCGAGGCGGGTGGATCACGAGGTCAGGAGATTGAGACCATCCTGACTAACACCGTGAAACCCCGTCTCTACTAAAAATACAAAAAATTAGCCGGGCATGGTGGCAGGCGCCTTCAGTACCAGCTACTCCGGAGGCTGAGGCAGAATGGTGTGAACCCTGGAGGCGGACCTTGCAGTGAGCCGAGATCGCGCCACTGCACTCTAGCCTGGGCGACAGAGTGAAACTGTGTCTCAAAAAAAAAAACCAAAAAAACACCGAAACCAAGATGGCTATGAAAGTGACCTCTGGTCATCCGCATTGCTTATTATATGCTAATTATAATGTATTAGCATGCTAAAAGACATTCCCACTAGCACCATGACAGTTTACAAATGCCATGGCAATGTCAGAAAGTTACCCTACATGGTCTAAAAAGGCGAGGAGCCCTCAGTTCCTGTAATTGCCTACCCCTTGCCTAAAAAATTCATGAATAATTCACCGCTTGTTTAGCATATAATCAAAAAATAATTTTAAGTATTCTTAGTTGAACAGCCCGCACTGTTGCTCTGCCTATGGAGTAGGCATTATTTTATTCCTTGACTTTCTTAAAAACTCGCCTTCACTTTACTCTGTGGATTCACCTCAAATTCTCAAATTCTTTCTTGCATAAGATCAAAGAACCCTCCTGGGGTCCACATTACGACCCTTTCTGCTCACCCCTCATTCTCAGTGTCTTCCTTCTGAAGATCTCTTAGGAGTACACCAGTCATCCCAGTTCCTTGGTAGGAGTTGTTCTTTGATGGCCAACTGCATCTAGTTTGCCATCTTCTACAGATTTTAGGTGGAAAACTTAATCCATTTACATTCAAGGTTATTATTTATATGTGATGACTTCTGTCATTTCGTTTATGTTTTCTGGTTGTTTTGTTTATCCTTTGTTCTTTTCTTTCTGTTTATCATTGTGCTTTATTGTTTTTTGTTTGTCTGTATGTGTGTTTTCTTTTGTAGTGGTAACATTTGAGTTCTTTCCTTTCCTCATTTTTGTGCACAACACTACTGCACACACTCATTTTTGTGTTTGCTCTACCAGGGAGTTTTATACTTTCATGCATTTTTCATTATGGTAGATATTATCCTTTTACTTTAAGGTTTAGGACTTCCCTAAGGATTTCCTGTATGGCTTGTTCAGTGGTCACGAATTCTATGATTTTTTGCTCATCTGGAAAAGACTTTATTTCTCCTTCATTTATGGAGGTTGACCTTGCTGGGTATAGTATTTTTGACTGACATTTTCTTTTTCTTTCAGCACATTGAATATGTCATCCCATTCTCTCCTGGCCTGTAAAATTTCTGTTGAGAAATCTGCTGTTATCTGATGGAGATTCCTTCTCTTACTCATTTTAGAATTCCCTCTTTGTATTTGACTTTTGACAATTTGACTCTAAGGTACTTTGGAGAAGACCCTTTGGATCTCTGAGCTTCTTCTATTTGGATAGCTAAACCTCTTGGTGTATTTGGGAAGTTTTCAGCTATTATTTCATTACAAAGCTTTTTTACACCTTTTGGCCTTCTCTCTATCTGAAATATCAAAAATTTGAATATTTGTTCTCTTTGTGGTGTTCTTTATGTTACATAGGCTTTGTTCATTTTTATTTATTTATTTTTGTCTAACTGTGTTATTTCAAAAGACCCATCTTCAAGTTTTGTAACTTGATCTAGTCTAATGCTTGATCTAGTCTATTGTTGATCTAGTCTAATGTTGATTCTTTTGCTTGAGCTCATCTAATTTTGAAATTCTCAATTATATTTTTATTTCATTAAAAAACTCTTCAGTTCTATGTTTTCTGTTTAACTTTTTTTATGATGTCTATCTCTGGTGAATTTTTCATCATATCCTAAATTGTTTTTCTGATTTTGATATGGTTTGGCTGTGTCCCCACCCAAATCTCAACTTGAATTGTATCTCCCAGGATTCCTGTGTTTTGTTGGAGGGACCCAGTGAGAGGTAATGGAATCATAGGGGCTAGTCTTTCCTGTGTTGTTTTTGTGATAGTGAATAAGTCTCATGAGTTCTGATGGGTTTATCAGGGGTTTCTGCTTTCACTTCTTTCTCATTTTATCTTGCTGCTGCCATGTATGAAGTGACTTTTGCCTCGATCTGAGGCCACCCCAGCCAAGTGGAACTGAAGTTCAATTAAAACTCTTTTTCTTCTCAGTCTCAGGTATGTCTTTGCCAGCAGTGTGAATACAGACTAATACAGATTTCTTCATATTATTTCTCTGTGTCCTCTTATAGCTCACTGAGCTTCCTTAATATCATTATTTTGATTTCTTTTCCAAGATTTAAAAATTTCTGTTTTTTATCAAATCTGTTCCTGGAGTAATGTGTTCCTTTGGAGGTGTCATATTTTCTTTCTTTTTCAGGTTTTTTGTGTCCTTACATGGATATCTACACATCTGGTGTATGTGTTACTTCTTTCAATTACTTGTATTGGCTTTTGCAGGGGAAGAATTTTTTTCTAAAGATGTTCTCCATGGTACTGGTTGGGTAGAGCACTTTGGCTTTCATTTGGAGTGTGTACAGTAGTGTTGCCTCCATATGATTTTTTTTTTCTTGGCTATATATAGCATCAGTGGTGTCAGCAATTTCCTCAGTGACTTAGGTTATGGTTATTCATGGAGGCCATGGTCAGACTTTGCTGGGGCTGGAGACACCATTTGGGCCAATTTTCAGGTCCCTTGTGGGTTAGCATGCCTATCCTTGGGCCCCTGGGTGGTGTATGTCAGTATTGGTTTAGCAAGTCTAAGCCAGTCAATTATTGGGCCTACAGGCAGCTTGGTCAGGTGCCAGTAGTGGTAGCACTGGGCTGGATGGGTAGGCAGGTTGTATGGCTTAGGTGATGGCAGTAGTATGACCAGTCAACCCTCAGGCTCACAGGTGGCATGTGCTGGTGTTAGCAGTTGCTGAATTGGGCCGAGTGGGCCAGTCCCCAGGTCCCCAGGTGGCACGTGTTGGAGGTGTCAGTGCTGGTGGTGACAGGCATGGCTGGCATATCCTAAGGCCTGTGGGAGGAGTGCACAGATGTCAGTGATGGTGAATGGGGTATCATGATTCCCCGACTTGTGGAAAGCATGTTTGGGTGCTAGCGGCAGGTTTTCTGGTCCTCTTGTTAGGACCCTTGGGATGTGTACATGTGCCTGTGGTGACCAATGAGTTGGGTGACCCTTTGGCCCCTGGTTGGTGTCCTTGGACACTGGAATGGAAGGTGGGGTGGGCTTGTCTTCAAGTTCACCTGATAAAACACACAGGTGCAAGCTATCGTGCACAGGGCGGGGTTATCCCCAGACTTCCAGCTGTTTGTGTTTGGGGGCCAGCAGCAGCTGACATTCTGAGCCTATGTGAGGCTCCCTTATGGTGTATATGTGCTCTCAGGGTGACTGATGGGAAAGGGCAATCCTCCGGCCCCCAGGTGACTTTCTTGGTGAGTGAGCAGGGGCGGTGCAAGGCCTTGAGAACTTGTCCTTGTGCCACCTGATGGCATATATAAGCAAAGACTGTGATGGGCAGGGTGGGGCAACCCTCAGGCTCCCAGGTTATTGTGTTTGGGTGGTACTAGCAGCCTCATTGATGGTCAGGGGGAGCCTGTCCTCAAGGTATATGCAAGTGCTTGTTGCCTCTGGTGCAGGGAAAGTGGGGCTGCTGTTAGTGGCAGTGGCCCCTGGAAGGAGGCTGTCAGGCTTTGGGAGAACATGCTTCAGCTCCATTTGTTTTGGTGGCAGCCTTCTCGTGCTGTATACCTGTTTCATAGGGTGTATAGTAATATGTGAACTAGAGTGCTAGGTATCCTATCAAATTGCTGGGGACCTTGTCACACTGATGCAACCTTCCAGTAGGATATGGAGGAATGTCAGTGGGGCTCCAGGGATGGGGATATGTAGGGAATGTTGGACCCCAGGGCAACATGCAATCTGGTAGGAGTTGGGCTCTCAAAGTGGTGCTGCTGTGTAAGAGCTGCTTGGGTCTTGGGGTAGGGAGTGTGGGTCCCAGCATGAGCTCCCTCTTTGGAGCAGTGCTGTCCGAGATTCCAGGCAGCTCTGTGTATTAGTCTCAGGACCTGCAAAGGCCTATGGGCTCTTTTTGGGTAGGACTTCAGGAGTCCGTGGTGGGAGTGTGAACCACTGGAAATCTCTCATTTACCATTTCCCTGTACTGGAGAAACTTTCTGGACTCCCAGCCGATACTAGCTGGGCTGGTTGCCTCACTTCCTTCTCCCTCTGTGCATCAGGCTTTTCTGTTTTCTGTCACTTCTCTGCTGAACTCTAGTGTTCTCTCTTAGAGGCTCTATTCAAAGTTTTATTATCCATTCATTTTTATTCTTCTTTGAGGAGTTGGCAAGTGCTAGGTGCCTCTAGTCAATCATCTTGAAGTCTCCTGATATGTGAAAGTCTTTAATGGAAAAAGTAGACAACATGCATGATCAGGCAGGTACTTTGAGCAGAGTCATAGGAACTGCAAAAAAAAAAAAAAAAAAAAAAAAAAATCATTGAAAAGAATAATTCAGTAACAGATGAAAAATACCTTCAATAGTTTCATCAGTAGATTTGAATTTGACATAGTTGAATAAAGAGGCTGTAAGATTGAAGATAGGGGTAAATCAATAGAAATTACCCAAAGCAAAACAAAGAAAAAATAAAGTGCAATAAAAAACAGATTAGAGTATCCAAGAGCTGTAAGACAAAATAAAATTATCTAACCTATGCAAAAATGGATTTTCTAGAGAACAAAGGGAGAAGAAGGCAGAAAAACCTTGAAGGCAGCCAGAAAAAAAAGACACATTACATAAATGTAAGAAGGATAAGAGTTGTAGTAGATTTCTCATGAGACACCATTTAAACAAGTGGACAATGGCATGATGTCTTTGTAGTGCTGAAGGAAAAAAAACCTGACTTATACCTGGGAAAATATCCTTTAAAAGTTAAGCAGAAGTAAAGATCTTCTCAAACATACAACAATTTAGGTAACTTACTGCCACAGACCTACTCTACAAGAAATGCTAAAGAATGTCTTTAGGTAGAAGAAATAAGATGTAGTCAGAAACATGAATTTATACAAAGAACTAAGAACAAAAGTAAAATTGAATATTTTTTAATTGCCCTAAACATTAATGGACTATTTAAAACAAAAATTCTACAATTATGTTTATACCCATTAATAGAAGTAAAATATATAAAAACAATGGAATAACACATGGACTAGGAGGACTTGGGAATATGCTGTTATGTTGCATATTGAGTGGTATTATATTATTTGAAATTAGATTTATTAACAATTACAGCGCTAAATTTTTTTTAAAAAACAGGTATAAATCCTCTCTGAGGAAAACACTGTCACCACTGTGGTCTGCCTTTCCTGCTCCTGAGTCACCACTGCTCTCATGCTCAGGGAGGAACAAGTAGGTCAGGAAGTTATGCTTAAAAGCCAAGGTTTTTAAGGACACCGGAAAGACATCAGTAGAATCCATAGGTGGTTGTTCACCAAATTAGAATTACCCTACCTAGCTGCAATGTGAAATCCCTGGAGAATGTGTTTGCTGACTTGATCAGAGGCTCTAAAGACAAAAAATCTCAAAGTAAAGCTTACTTAGCCTTTGAGACTCACTACAAGAAAAACTTTTAGTGATGAAGGTTCTGAGACCTGGGATTGTCTCTAGATGAGAATCTACCAGATTCATTGACTTGCACAGTTCTTCTGAGATTACTCTGATGTTTTCCATCAGTACTGAGCCAAGAGACTGCAGTCACCATTGCAGATGCTTAAATGAATTATTTCAGTAAATTGATTATCAGTTGTTAAAAACAGAGACATAAATAATGAGTAATTAGAAGAGATTAATAGCGAATTATAACATGCTCAATTAAATTCAGAGAAGGCAGAAATGAGCAAAACAGCAAGCAAGGGCAAGTGGAACAAAGAGAAAACAACTAGCAAGATGATAGATTTTAATGTAGTCATAACAATAATCACTTTAACTGTCCAAATTTATCAGTTAAAAGCCAAACATTATTAGGTTGGATATAGAAGTGTGACTCAGTTACATGTTGTCTACAAAACAGCCAATTTAAATATAAAGACAGGTTAAACGTAAAAGTGTGAATAAAGATATACCATGCAAACACAGAGGAAAAGCTGCAGTAAGTACATTAAATTCAGTCATAGTAGACTCCAGAAAAAGAAATATTATTAGAAATAAAGTGGGACATTACAGAATAATAAAGGGTTAACTTCTACAGGTATACATAACAGTTCTGAAGGTGTATGCACTTAATAGTAGAACTTCATTATACATGATGCAAAACTTAACAAAGCCACAATTATCACTGGCGACTTCAACACCCCTTTGTAGTTATTGATGTAACAAATAGCCAAAACATCAATAAGGATATAAATGATTTAAACAACATTATAAACCAACTTAATTTAATTGACATTTATCGCTCCACCAAAGACCTTTAGAATAAACATTCTTTTTAAGTGTACATAGACCATTCACAAACATAGACTATACTTCGGGCTACGAAACAAAACAAACTTTAATGAATTTTTAAAAATGGACATCACAGCAAGTACATTCTTAAATAATTACAGAATTATACTACTAAAATTTTAAAAAATATATCTGGAAGATCCCCAATTATTGGAAGTTAAACAGTACATTTCTTACTTCTTCTTTTTTTTTTTTCCAGGACCTCTTACTATACTGCCCAGGTTGGTTTCAAACTCCCGACCTCAAATAATCCTTCTGCCTCACTCTTTTAAGTAGTGGGATTACAGACATGTACCACCATGCCCAGTTAAATAATAGGTTGTGAAATAACCAATGAAAACAGGGCAAAAGGTCATAACAGACACCTCAATAAAGAAAACATATAGATAAAAATAAGCATATGCAAAGATGCTCAATCTTACTTGTCACTGGGAAATTTCAAATTAAACAATAATGTGATATCACTACACACCTATTGGAACAGCTATAACAAATACTTGATAATATAGGCATGGCAATAGGAACTATTTGCTATGATCAATATGATTCAAAGAAGAAATCATACAAATTCCTCAAAATTTCTTCCAGAAAATAGAAGAGGAACTTTTTCTAATGTATTCTATAATTCCAGCAATACTCTGTTACCAAAACTAGAGAAAGAAAATTAAAGGGAAGCCACAGAACAATACCTCATGAATATACACAGAAATTTCTCAGCAAAATGTTATTAAGTTGAATTCAGCAATATATAAAAAATATAATATCCTGACCAAGTAGGGTTCATCCCAGGAAGGCAAAGCTCTTTCAACATCTGATAACCAATTAATGTAATTTGATGTGTTCACAAACTACACAAGAAACACCACGTGATTGTATCAACAGATGCAGTAAAAGCATTTAGTAAATTTCTATATTCTTTCATGATTTAAAAAACTCAGAATAAAAAGAATAGAAAGGAATCTCTTTAACCTAATAAAGGGCATCCACACGAAAAAAACCCTGCTGCTAATATTATTTTAAACGTCAGCAGATTAAATTTTTTACCCCTAAGATCAAGAATAAGGCAAGATGTTTTGTCTTCTCACTCTCATTCAACATTATATTGAAAGTCCTAACAAGTACAATAAGACAAGAAAAAAAAATAAAGAGTACACAGATAGGAAAAGAAGAAATAAAACTGTCTCATTTTATAGAAAACATGACTATATATGAAGAAAACCCCACAATCTACACAAAAGTTCCTGAAACTAATAACATAATTCAGCAAGGTTGCAAGATGTAAAGTCAATATAAAAAATTCAATTGTATTTCTGTTTACCAGCAATTAACTTTTGGGGTATTGATTTTCAATTGCACATCTCTCTTAGAAGTATTTATGCTTAAATCTAGCAAAAATACGTGCAGGACTTGTATGGTGAATAACTATAAAACAGTGATAAAAGGAATAACATGTCTAAACAAATGGAGAGATATCCAGGTTCATCCCCAATCTAAAAATTCAGCATAATCTGAGTAAAAATTCCAGCAAGTTTTTCTATAAATATCCATAAATAGATAGTAAAATTTCTATGGAAAGGATAAGGAACTAACCAAAATAATTTTGAAAAAAGACCAGAATTGGAAGACATATGCAGCCAGATTTCAATAACTATTGTAAAAGCTACAGAATTATGATAATGTGGTATTGGTGTAAGCATAGACATGCATCAGTGGGGGAAAATAGAAAACCCATAATTAGACCAACACAAATATAGTCAACTTATTTTTTGAGAAAGATGTAAAGTCAATTCATTCGAGAAAGTACGATATTTTCAACAAATGGTGTTGAAACAACTGAACATTCATATGCAAAAAATGAGCCTACACATACACCTCATATTTTACACAAAAATAACTCAAAGTATATTATAGATGCAAATGTAAAATGTAGAAATATAAAAGTTCTAGAAGAAAACATAGTACAGCTTCTGTGTAACCCTGGATTTGGTGATGAGTTTGTAGATACACCACCAAAACTGTGAACCATTAAGAAACAAATTGATAATTTGTGCTTTATCAAAATTAAAACTTTTCTCTTAGACACTGTTATGAGAATTAAAAGACACCTCAGAAAGACTGGCAGAAAATATTTGCACATCACATATTTGGTAGAGTTTTTGTATCCAGAAATATGGTTTAAAATCCTTAAAACTCAACAGCAATAAAACGAGAAACCCAATTTTAAAAATCTGAATAAATGTTCTCCAAAGATCTATGACTAGCAAAAATGCTTAATGTTAGGTCAATTCAAATTAAAACCACACTGAAATGCCACTGGATACCTATCAGATTGGTTAAAATAACAGCAGCAGAGCAAAAACCTGATAATAGCAAATGCTAGCAAGAAGCACCGACTCTCATTCACTGCAGTGAAAAATGATACAAAATGGTACAGCCACTTTGGAGAATAGTTTGGCAGTTTCTTAAAGTTAAACATACACACTCTCTACCTCCTGGCAATCATGTAGGGCTGTATCAGGAAAAGTACAAGAGAAATCTATAACATCTTGTATTGTCACAGACTAAAGAAGTGCTAAAAAATAAAAATAATTTTAAAAATGCAGGCATGTCAAAGAACACAGAAGCTAATCTCTAAGAGCTCCCAGTGGCCAAACCCGGAATTATTTGAGCAACAAAAGAAATGATAGCATTGGATTATGGCATAAGAAATAAAGTAAATATCCATGAGTTCATACTGACATACTTAAGTGATTAGATAAACAAATAGGGCAGGGAAGAGACAAATCTTCCTTAGAGAATTCCAAATAGTAAATGCAGAAGGAATGAGGGAAATAGAAAATGGCCATTACAGCACCTCAGTAGTAATGGTTACAAGCATGACCCACAGATGAAGGCTAAACTTAGTATATGAAACTTTACTGAGAAATAAGATATTTACATAGCCTCAATATATGACAGCCCCAAGATATTTATTAATCTCTGTTGTGGTTTTAACAATTTCTACAAATTCCTGGATACTCACCTTTCCAGAATATAGAGCTTAATTCCTTTCTCTTTGAGAAAAAGATGGATTTAGTAGCTTGCTTCTAGCCAATCGATTATAGAAAGCGGGGGGAAATGGTAATTTTACAGAGGAAAAACCTGGCAGACATCATCTAAGTGATCTAACTAACTAGATAAGTAACTAGTTAACTGAAATAATCTAACTAGTACTAAATCAAATTAATGATGTGATGTGTTGTGATGACAAGGGCAGTAGACTATAGTGTAATTGTTCCCCCAAATTTATATCCCCTATCTACTCATGAGAAAATATTAGACAAACCCAAATTGAGGGTCAGCCTAGAAAAGTACCTTGCCAGTTATCTTCCAAAGTGTCAATGTTATGGAAAAAAAGAAAGAAAAGATTGGGGACACTAGGGGCACATGAAGAATAAATGCAATGTGGTATATTAGATTGGATCCTGGAAAGGACTTCAGTGAAGAAACTGATGAAATGTTTTGATACATGTACCATTGTTACATAAAATGTTAAACTTAGGAGAAGTTGAGTGAAGCATATAAAGTAACTTTCTATATAGTCTTTGCAACTTTTCGGTAAATCAAATATTATTTCAAAATAGAAAGACATGTTGTCCTGCACAGGGTGGAGTTGCACACAAGGAAGGGAAGCCTGGGGGTCTTTTATTGTGAGGTGGTGTATTGACCACTCTTCCTGCTATGGCTCCTCTTTTTTTAGCACCCGTGGTTCTTTCCTGTCACAAGCTTTGTTCTTCAAACATAATTCTAGGAGACCTTCAATACGTTCTTCATAAAGCAACCTTGGCTTTGTTTAGCCAGATATCTGTTGTTTACAACATAGTATCCTGGGTGATATGGTTTGCTTTTAAAAATTTAAATGATTTAGTCACTAATTGCATTAGTCCATTTTCATACTGCTGATAAAGACATAGCTGAGACTGGGAAGAAAAAGAGGTTTAATTGAACTTACTGTTCCACATGGCTGGGGAGCCATCAGAATCATGGCAAGAGGCGAAAGGCACTTCCTTACATGGTGGCTACAAGAGAATGTGAGGAATAAGCAAAAATGGAAACCCCTGATAAACCCATCAGATCTCATGAGACTTACTTACTATAGAATAGCATGGGAAAGACTGGCCCTGTGATTCAATTACCTCCCCCTGGGTCCCTCTCACAACACATGGGAATTCTGGGAGATACAATTCAAGTTGAGATTTGTGTGGGGACACAGCCAAACCATATCATTCCACCCCTGGCCCCTCCAAATCTCATGTGCTCACATTTCAAAACCAATCATGCAATCCCAACAGTCCCCCAAAGTCTTATTTCAGCATTAACCCAAAAGTCCACAGTCCAACGTCTTATCTGAGATAGGGTAAGTTCCTTCTGCCTATGAGCCTGTAAAATCAAAAGCAAGCTAGTTACTTCCTCGATTCAATGCAGGTACAGGTATTGGTTAAATACAGCCATTCCAAATGGGAGAAATTGGACAAAACAAAGGGGTTACAGGTCCCATGCAAGTCTGAAATCCAGCAGGGCAGTCAAATTTTAAAGCTCCAAAATGATCTCCTTTGACTCCAGGTCTCAATCCAACTCACACTGATGCAAGAGGTGGATTCCCATGGTCTTGGGTAGCTTGGCCCCTATGGCTTTGCAGGGTACAGTCCCCCTCCTGGCTTCTTTCATGGGCTGGCGTTGAGTGTCTGCGGCTTTTCCAGGTGCATGGTGCAAGCTGTCAGTGGATCTACTGTTCTGGGTTCTGGAGGATAGTGGCCCTCTTCTCACAGCTCCACTAGTCCCCCCAATAGGGACTCTGTGTGGGGGTTCCAACCCCACATTTCCCTACTGCAGTGCCCTAGCAGATGTTCTCCGTGACGCCCCTGCCCCTGTAGCAAACTTTTGCCTGTGCATCCAGGCATTTCCATACATCATTTGAAATCTAGGCAGAGGTTTCCAAACCTCAATTCTTGACTTCTGTGTATCTGCAGGCTCAATACCACGTGGAAGCTGCCAACGCTTGGGGCTTACACCCTCTGAAGCCACAGCCTGCACTATGTTTGGCCCCTGAGCTGTATGTCACGGCTGGAGCAGCTGAGACACGGCACCAAGACCCTAGGCTGCACACAGCGCAGGAACCCTGGGCCCAGCCCACAAAACCATTTTTTCCTCCTGGGCCTCAGGGTCTGTGATGAGAGGGGCTGCCGTGAAAGCCTCTGACATGGCCTGGAGACATTTTCCCCATGGTCTTGGAAATTAACATTAGGCTTCTTGCTACTTAGACGCAAATTTCTGCAGCCGGCTTGAATTTCTCCCCAGAAAATGAGTTTTTCTTTTCTATTGCATTGTCAAGCAGCAAATTTTCCAAACTTTTACACTCTGCTTACCTTACAAAACTGAATATCTTTAACAGCACCCAAGTTACCTCTTGAATGCTTTGCTGCTTAGAAATTTCTTCCACCAGATACCCTAAATCATTTCTCTCAAGTTCAAAGTTCTACAAATCTCTATGGCAGGGGAAAAATGCCTCCAGTCTCTTTGCTAATATGTAACAAGAGTCACCTTTACTGCAGTTCCCAACAAATTCCTCATCTCCATCTGAGAGCACCTCAGCCTGGACCTATTGTCCCTATTGCTATCAGCATTTTGAGCAAAGCCATTCAACAAGTTTCTAGGAGGTTCCAATATTTCCCACATTTTCCTGTCTTCTTCTGAGTCCTTCAAAATGTTCCAACCTCTGCCTGTTACCCAGTTCCAAAGTTGATTCCATATTTTGGGGTATTTTTTCAGCGGTGCCCCACTCTGCTGGTACTAATTTACTGTATTAGTTCATATTCATGCTACAGATAAAGACATACCCAAGACTGGGAAGAAAAAGAGGTTTAATTGGATTTACAGTTCTACATAGCTGGGAAGGCTTCAGAATCATGGTGGGAGGTGAAAGGCATTTGTTACATGGCAGTGGCAAGAGAAAATGAGGAAGAAGCAAAAGTGGAAACCCCTGATAAACCCATCAGATCTCGTGAGACTAATTCACTATCATGAGAATAGTACTGGAAAGACCGGCTCCCATGATTCAATTATCTCCCTCTGGGTCCCTCCTACAACACATGAGAATTCTGGAAGATATAACTCAAGTTGAGATTTGGGCGGGGGCACAGCCAAACAATATCACTAATTATTCATATGACAATACTGAACATATATTTTAGTATCTATGTATAGTTTATGTAAACATATAGAGCTGTGAAATCATGTGGAATAGTGCTAAGTATAAAAGAAGAGTTAGGTAGTTTTAGCTGAAGAACAATTATACTTACCTGGTTAGAGATGGGGAGAGGAAATCAGGAGGAGCTTTGTGGAGAATACTGAATTTGAATCAGGAAAGTATATAACATTTGGACAAATTATAGTCCAAATTGAGCAACCAGTTGCTGAATTTTGGTTTTATGTTTATCCAAATAGGCCTTTGTTTCTGCACAATATTAATTGAATATTTTTTAAATCTTCACTACCTACATATTTACCCATTCTAAATAGGTACAAAATAGATTCCATGCTCTCACACAATCTGATTATCTCCAATTGATGTGATTGTATCCCTGCCTGCCCTTAAAGAGAGTGATGGCAATTGTGAATTGTGAATTGAAATGGTCAGGACTGGGGCAGAAGACACAATCTGATGTATCAATACTTTGTTCTCTACAAGATGATGCTCATTTTTGGCTTTTAAAAAAAGTTTTGTTGTTTTTGGCTTCTCCTAAAAACATATTGAGTTTTACCCAGTTGCAAAATAATACTGAAATATAAATGTTCAAATGTACTAATTTGATTACATTAGGGGGAATTCATGACTTCTAGAGTACCTGCCCACTCTTTCTATGTCTATGGGTGATGGGGATGCTATCAACGAAAGGAGCATAAATTAAACTTATAAAGAAGTTCTTCATGTGTTACAGACATAATTTAGCATGTTCATTATAATGACTGAAGCCAAAGGATGGATTCCTACATGGAATGTTATGACTTCACTGAATATTGTATTTCACTTAGCTCTAGAAGCAGAGGAATCTGTATCAAGTCATAAATTATACAAGAAATGTAAAAGGGACACCTGAAATATAGCTAATAGATCAAAGAGAACAGTATTTTAACTTCTATCAAGGAATTTATTTGTGACATTGTGGGAATGAGCTATGTGAGTCAAAAAGATGAAAAAAATTTGGAAACATATCACAATATAGATTTGTATAAAGCATGCATATGTACACTTTAGCAAACAGTAAAAAAAATAGCCATATTCCTGGCACTTAGTTTAAAAAATAGAATATTATCAATATCTTTATAATCCCTGTTTTCTTTCTCAGTTCCCTTCTTCTCCCTTTCTCTTAGAGCTGTGAGCTGAAATCTTGTGTTTATTATTCATCTAACTGTCATTATAATTTTATTACAAATGTGTAGATTTATACACAACATATATGTTTAATTTTGTATGTGCTAAAGCACATATAAAATGGAATCCATTGTATGTGTTCCTCTGTGATTTGCTTTTTCTGTCAATGTTATGCTTAAGTTTTAATCATTTTGATGTCTAAACTGCAGTTATTCATTTCTAATGTTATATAGTGTTCATTTGTAACAATGCCCACAGATATTTTTATTTATTCTAATTATAATGAACATATTTCAGTGCCTACTTCTAGTAGATGCAAACACACAGAATGTAAAATAATATATAAATACTATTTTTCTATTTCAAATGCGAACGGAGACATGAGAGTTTCTCTAGAATAGTATTTTGTAAGCTTCTCTGACCATTACCTTGGTAAGCCATGAGTTGGCTTTGCAAAATTCTTACAAAACAATACTTTGATTGCAAGGGATTTCCTTTGACATTTTCTATCCCATTCCACTCCATTTCATTTTATTGAAAATACTCTGATTTTGTCCCTTGATATTCATTTACTGAGCCACTAATGGGTCGTAATCAGTCACCCAGCAGTTTTTAAAACATTGCACTAGCATGAGGAATGAAATTGCTGGACTGTAGAATAGGCAGGCTTTTAGTTTTATTGGACAGTACCTTGTCGATTTCCAATCAGCTGTGAAGTTGCTCTTCCAGCAGGAGCACATGTGTTCCCTTTGCTCCACTACTTTGCTCACTTTTGTTATTGTCAGATATTTACATTTTCTGGTTTATTATATTTTATGTTTTTAATAAAAGAAAATTGAACAGGAACTCAGCTGTAAAACTCACCATAGATAATTCAGATTAGTGTAAATCTACTCTGTCTATCGATAAAAATGACACGTTCATGGGAAACCAGAAGTTATCATTTTGGGGGACATTTTAGTAAATGAATTTTTAAGAAAAATATTGATTTATGCCAAAAGTATTCCTAAAGAGTGAAGCATAATCGGATCCCAAATTGACATTTTTAGGGGTCTCAAATTGTCTGGATCAAGAGTCAACTATGAAAAGTATGAATCTATGGTTGTTAAAAAATCTACTTTGGGCTTAATCTGAATCAACAGAAATTTTAGCAATACTGTAAGCAAATGAAGTGTGTGGTTTTGGGCTTTTAGAGCTCAAGTCTACAACACATTGAAGGAATTCCTGGTGTTGTTTTGCTGCTGTTTCTGTTTAAACTTGAGCAATATTTTAATTCCCCCAATTTTCCACTGCCTTCGATGAAGAATGATAGGAAGAGATCAGAATAATCTGCTTCTTTCACTCTTAATTCTAAACCCTTGAGATACATTTCTGATGTACATGGCTCTCACTAGTGGTAAATTAGGGTCTTGGGAGGCAGAGGAACTTGTACTCTATGACTTGTGCCTCTAACTGGCATGTAGAAGGTTCAGGAGTGTAGGATTTCTAAATTTCCATGCAGGCAATCCTTTAGAGGTTTGCGACATCCCCAAGCCCTCAGCCATTCCCAGTGCTGAGGCAAATTAAGAAGGCCAAGGAAGTCAGTTAAGTTATCTTCTTGTAGAAAGACAGCAAATTTATTTATGGCAAATTCTCTGGCCACTTGCCAACACAGAACACTGTTCACACAAAACTGATTGGGGAGGGAAGGCAGACAAAGGAAGCCTTCAAAGCTGAATCATGGGCCATAGCATTTCTGGGGCTTCCTAAGAGAACAGCCTGTATAGTTTCAGAAGAGTAATTTGGGTGAAGGTTTCCTGATAGGGCTTAAAAAAGGATGTATCCTACCATAAGATGAGTCTACTCTATGGAAAATGATATTTTACAGCATTTCAACGACAACATTTCATTTTTGCAGAGCAGCATCTATCATCCAGGGAGGAAAGGAGTAACACTGATAGGAGTTAAGCAAGTTTTTGATTCTAGTCTTGTTGTCAGGCAATTAAAATAACAAAAACCAAATAACAACTTCTATTTACAACTGGTCAAGATTTTTTAGAGTCATAAAATTCCATCTATTTTCATAAGTTAAATGAAACCTACAACATCATTTCCCATTTAACTCTCACACTATGTTCTCTATTTTAAAAATGAATAGAAAGACTTTCCACATGGAGTATTCTCCATCAGTTTGCTTTGAGTTCTGAAAACTTCCAGTTTTCATGCAATTATTGACATAGTCATAGTTAGGTTTTTTAAATTATTATTATACTTTAAGTTCTAGGGTACATGTGCACAATGTGCAGGTTTGTTACATATGTATACTTGTGACATGTTGGTGTGCTGCACCCATCAACTCATCAGCACCGATCAACTAGTTATTTACATCAGGTATAACTCCCAATGCCATCCCTCCCACCTCCCCCCTCCCCATAATAGGCCCTGGTGTGTGATGTTCCCCTTCCCAAGTCCAAGTGATCTCATTGTTCAATTCCCACCTATGAGTGAGAACATGCGGTGTTTGGTTTTCTGTTCTTGTGATAGTTTGCTGAGAATGATGGTTTCCAGATGCATCCATGTCCCTACAAAAGACAAAAACTCATCCATTTTTATGGCTGCATAGTATTCCATGGTGTATATGTGCCACATTTTCTTAATCCAGTCTGTCGACCATTTGGGTTGTTTCCAAGTCTTTGCTATAGTGAATAGTGCCGCAATAAACATACGTGTGCATGTGTCTTTATAGCAGCATGATTTATAATCCTTTGGGTATATACACAGTAATGGGATGGCTGGGTCGTATGGTATTTCTAGTTCTAGATCCTTGAGGAATGGCCATACTGCTTTCCACAATGGTTGAACTAGTTTACAATCCCACCAACAGTGTAAAAGTGTTCCTATTTCTCCACATCCTTTCCAGCACCTGTTGTTGTTTCCTGACCTTTTTATTTGCATATGTGGAACCAGCCTTGCATCCCAGGGATGAAGCCCACTTGATCACGGTGGATAAACTTTTTGATGTGCTGCTGGATTCAGTTTGCCAGTATTTTATTGAGGATTTTTGCATCAATGTTCATCAGGGATATTGGTCTAAAATTCTCTTTTTTTTGTTGTGTCCCTGCCAGGCTTTGGTATCAGGATGATGTTGGCCTCATAAAATGAGTTAGGGAGGATTCCCTCTTTTTCTATTGATTGGAATAGTTTCAGAAGGAATGGTACCAGCTCCTCCTTGTACCTCTGGTAGAATTCAGCTGTGAATCCATCTGGTCCTGGACTTTTTTGGTTGGTAGGCTATTAATTATTGCCTCCATTTCAGAGCCTGCTATTGGTCTATTCAGGGATTCAACTTCTTCCTGGTTTAGTCTTGGAAGAGTGTAAGTGTCCAGGAAATTATCCATTTCTTCTAGATTTTCTAGTTTATTTGTGTGGAGGTGTTTACAGTATTCTCTGATGGTAGTTTGTATTTCTGTGGGGTCAGTGGTGATATCCCCTTTATCATTTTTAATTGCGTCGATTTGATTCTTCTCTCTTTTCTTCTTTATTAGTCTTGCTAGTGGTCTATCAATTTTGTTGATCTTTTCAAAAAACCAGCTCCTGGATTCATTGATTTTTTGGAGGGTTTTTTGTGTCTCTATCTCCTTCAGTTCTGCTCTGATCTTAGTAATTTCTTGCCTTCTGCTAGCTTTTGAATGAGTTTGCTCTTGCTTCTGTAATTCTTTTAATTGTGATGTTAGAGTGTCAGTTTTAGATCTTTCCAGCTTTCTCTTGTGGGCATTTAGTGTAATAAATTTCCCTCTACACACTGCTTTAAATGTGTCCCAGAGATTCTGGTGTGTTGTATCTTTGTTCTCATTGGTTTCAAAGAACATCTTTATTTCTGCCTTCATTTCGTTATGTACCCAGTAGTCATCCAGGAGCAGGTTGTTCAGTTTCCATGTAGTTGAGTGGTTTTGATTGAGTTTCTTAGTCCTGAGTTCTAGTCTGATTGCACTGTGGTCTGAGAGACAGCTTGTTATAATTTCTGTTCTTGTACATTTGCTGAGGAGTGCTTTACTTCCAATTATGTGGTCAATTTTGGAATAAGTGCAACGTGGTTCTGAGAAGAAAGTATATTCTGTTGATTTGGGGTGGAGAGTTCTGTAGATATCTATTAGGTCCGCTTGGTGCAGAGTTGAGTTCAATTACTGGATATCCTTGTTAACTTTCTGTCTCGTTGATCTGTCTAATGTTGACAGTGGGGTGTTGAAGTCTCCCATTATTATTGTGTGAGAGTCTAAGTCTCTTTGTAAGTATCTAAGGGCTTGCTTTACGAATCTGGGTGCTCCTGTATTGGGTGCATATATATTTAGGATAGTTAGCTCTTCCTGTTGAATTGATCCCTTTACCATTATGTAATGGCCTTCTTTGTCTCTTTCGATCTTTGATGGTTTAAAGTCTGTTTTAGTTTAAATGTTCTGAGACTAGGATTGCAACCCTTGCTTTTTTTGGTTCTACATTTGCTTGGTAGATCTTCCTCCATCCCTTTATTTTGAGCCTATGTGTGTCTCTGCATGTGAGATGGGTCTCCTGAATACAGCAAACTGATGGGTCTTGACTCTTTATCCAGTTTGCCAGTCTGTGTCTTTTAATAGGACCATTTAGTCCATTTACATTTAAGGTTTGTATTGTTATGTGTGAACTTGATCCTACCATTGTGATATTAGCTGGTTATTTTGCTCGTTAGTTGATGCAGTTTCTTCCTAGCATCAGTGGTCTTTACATTTTGGCATATTTTTGCAATGGCTGGTACCGGTTCCTTTCCATGTTGAGTGCTTCCTTCAGGATCTCTTGTAGGGCAGGCCTGGTGGTGACAAAATCTCTAAGCATTTGCTTGTCTGTAAAGGATTTTATTTCTCCTTCACTTATGAAACTTAGTTTGGCTGGATATGAAATTCTGGGTTGAAAATTCTTTTCTTTAAGAATGTTGAATATTGGCCCCCACTCTCTTCTGGCTTGTAGAGTTTCTGCCGAGAGATCTGCTGTTAGTCTGATGGGCTTCCCTTTGTGGGTAACCTGAACTTTCTCTCTGGCTGCCCTTAAAATTTTTTCCTTCATTTCAACTTTGGTGAATCTGACAATTATGTGTCTTGGAGTTGCTCTTCTCGAGGAGTTTCTTTGTGGCATTCTCTGTATTTCCTGAATTTGAATGTTGGCCTGCCTTACTAGGTTGGGGAAGTTCTCCTGGATGATATCCTGAAGAGTGTTTTCCAACTTGGTTCCATTTTCCCCCTCACTTTCAGGCACCCCAATCAGACGTAGATTTGGTCTTTTCACATAATCCCATACTTCTTGAAGGCTTTGTTCATTTCTTTTTCTTCTTTTATCTTTAGACTTGTCTTCTCGCTTCATTTCATTCATTTGATCCTCAATCACTGCTACTCTTTCTTCCAGTTGATCGAGTCGGTTACTGAAGCTTGTGCATTTGTCATGTATTTCTTGTGTCATGGTTTTTATCTCTGTCAGTTCGTTTATGGCCTTCTCTGCATTGATTATTCTAGTTATCAATTCTTCCACTCCTTTTTCAAGATTTTTAGTTTCTTTGCGCTGGGTATGTAATTCCTCCTGTAGCTCTGAGAAGTTTGATGGACTGAAGCCTTCTTCTCTCAAGTCGTCAAAGTCATTCTCCGTCCAACTTTGATCCGCTGCTGGCGATAAGCTGCGTTCCTTTTGAGGGGGCGATGTGCTCTTATTTTTTGAATTTCCAGCTTTTCTGCCCTGCTTTTTCCCCATCTTTGTGGTTTTATCTGCCTTTGGTCTTTGATGATGGTGATGTACTGATGGGGTTTTGGTGTGGGTACCCTTTCTGTTTGTTAGTTTTCCTTCTAACAGTCAGGACCCTCAGCTGTAGGTCTGTTGGAGATTGCTTGAGGTCCACTCCAGACCCTGTTTGCCTGGGTATCAGTAGCGGAGGCTGCAGAAGATAGAATATTGCTGAACAGCGAGTGTTCCTGTCTGATTCTTGCTCTGGAAACTTCGTCTCAGGGGTGTATCCTGCTGTGTGAGGTGTGAGATGTCGGTCTGCACCTAGTGGGGGATGTCTCCCAGGTAGGCTACTCAGGGGTCAGGGACCCACTTGAGCAGGCAGTCTGTCCATTCTCAGATCTCAACCTCCATGTTGGGAGATCCACTGCTCTCTTCAAAGCTGTCAGACCTGTCCCCAGAGGTGGAGTCTACAGAGACAGACAGGCCTCCTTGAGCTGCTGTGGGCTCCACTCAGTTTGAGCTTCCTGGGGGCTTTGTTTGCTTACTTAAGCCTCAGCAGTGGTGGGCGCCCCTCCCCCAGCCTTGCTGCTGCCTTGCAGTTAGATCGCAGACTGCTGTGCTAGCAATGAGGGATGCTCCATGGGTGTGGGACTCTCCTGGCCAGGTGTGGGATATAATCTCCTAGTGTGCCGTTTGCCAAGACCCTTGGTAAAGCACAGTATTAGAGTGGGAGTTACCCAATTTTCCAGGTGTTGTGTGTCTCAGTTCTCCTGGCTAGGAAAAGGGATTCCTTTCCCCCTTGCGCTTCCCAGGTGAGGCGATGCCTCACCCTGCTTCAGCTCTTGCTGGTCGGGCTGCACCAGCTGACTGACACTGATTGTCTGGCACTCCCCAGTGAGATGAACCTGGTACCTCAGTTGAAAATGCAGAAATCACCCGTCTTCTGTGTCACTCATGCTGGGGGCTAGAGACTGGAGCTGTTCCTATTTGGCCATCTTGCTCCGGGGGTCAGGTTTTTAAAAAATAAATTGTTTCATTTAAATGTGAGCCTAAAGGCTGGACAAAAAAAAAAAAAAAAAAAAAACCAAAAAAACCCAAACAACAAAATTTTAATTTATGGTCTCTCTTAGGTCTAATATAGATAATACTTGACATAGTTTCAATTTTCTTAAATTTGTTGAGATTTATTTTGTGGCCTGTCGTATGGTCCATCTTGGAGAATGTTCCATGTGGTGATGAATAGAATGTATATTCTGCAGTTGTTGAGTAGAATGTTCTGTAAATATCTGTTAAGTACATTTGTTGTAGGGTATAAGTATATAGTTCATTGTTTCTTTGTTGACTTTCTGTCTTGATGACCAGTTTAGTGCTGTCAGTGGAGCATCAAAGTCCCCCACTATTATTGTGTTGTCATCCATCTCATTTCTTAGGTCCAGTAGTAATTGTTTTATAAATTGGAAGCTCCAGTGTTAGGTGTGTATATATTTAGGATGTGATAATTTCCTGTTGAACTAATCTTTTTATCATTATATAATGTCCCACTTTGTCTTTTTTAACTGTGGTTAACCTACTCACTTTTGGTTTCCATTTGCATGGAATATCTATTCCCACCCCTTTACCTTAAGTTTATGTGAATCCATATGTGTTTGGTGAGTCTCTTGAAGACAGAGGATACTTGGTTGGTGAAATTTTATCCATTCTGCTATTCTGTATCTTTTGAATAGAGCATTTAGGCTATTTACATTAAACATTAGTATTGAAATGTGAGATACTATTATATTCATCATGCTAGTTGTGTTCTGAATACCTTGATTTTATTTCTAATTGTATTATTGTTTTATAGATGCCCTGTGAGATTTATGCTTTAAGGAGGTTCTATTTTGGTGTATTTTGAGGTTTTGTTTCTAGATTTAAAACTCCTTTTAGCATTTCTTGTAGTGCAGGCTTGGTAGTGGCAAATTCTCTCCACATTTGTCTGAAAAAGATTTTATCTCTCATCTATGAAACTTAGTTTCACTGGGCACAAAATTCTTGGTGGATAATTATTTTGTTTAAGGAGGCTAAAGATAGGACCCCACTCCCTTCTGGGTTGGAGGGTTTCTGCTGAGAAAGTTGCTATTAATCTGATAGGTTTTCCTTTATAGGTTACATGATACTTTTGGCTTACTGCTCTTAAGATTTTTTTTCCTTCATCTTGATTTTAGGTAACCTGATGACTATGCGGCTAGGTGATGATCTGTTTGTGATAAATTTCCTAGGTGTTCTTTGAGCTTCTTGTATTTGGGTGTCTAAATCTCTAGTAAGACCAGGGAGGTTTTCTTTATTTCCCCAAATAAGTTTTCCAAACTTTTAGATTTCTCTTCTTCCTCAGGAATACCAATTATCCTTATGTTTGGTCATTTAACATAGTCCCAAATTTCTTGGAGTCTTTGTCCATTTTATTAAATTCTTTTTTCTTTGTCTTTGTCAGATTGGGTGAATTTGAAAATCTTGTCTTCAAGCTCTGGAGTTCTTTTTACCATTTGTTGGATTTTATTATTGAAACTTTCCAGTTTATTTTGCATTTCTCTAAGTGTGTCTCTCATTTCCAGAAGTTGTAATTTTCTTTTCTTTATGATACATATTTCTGTGGAGAATTTTTCATCTATATCCTGTATATATATTTTTTCATTTCTTTAAGTTGTTTTTCACCTTTCTCTCGTGTCTCCTTGAGTAGCTTAGTAATTGGCCTTCTGAATTCTCTATCTGGCAATTCAGAGATTTCAACTTGGTTTGGATCCATTGCTGGAGAGCTAGTGTGATTTTGGGGGCTTGTTAGAAAACGTTCTTTTGTCATATTACCAGAATTACTTTTCCGGTTCCTTCTTATTTGGGTAGACTGCTTCAATGGAAAGATCAGGAACTCAAAGGCTGCTATTCAGATTATTTTGTCCCAGGGGCTGACTCCTTGATGTGGTGCTCTCCCCATTCCCCTAGGGATGGGGCTTCCTGAGAACCAGACTGCAGTGAGTGTTATTGCCCCTCCGGGTCTAGCCACCAAGTGGAGACACGAGGCTCCAGACTGGTTCTGGGGAATGTCTGCCAAGAGTCCTGTGATGTGATCCATCTTCATGTCTCCCTGTTTTGGATACCAGCACCTGCTCTGGTAAAGGTGGCAGGAGAGGGAAGTGAACTCTGTGGGAGTCCTTACTCGTAGTTTTGTTTAGTGTTCTGGTTTTCTTACTTGCTGGTTATGCTAGCAGTGAAGTTGTCACATGGATGGACTCAGGATTGCTGGTAAGTCAAGGTTTTGCAGGTGGTGGAATTAGCTGTTGTTTTTCTCCTTCTTTGTTCTGTTATGAGTTGCTCTAATGGCTTGAGTTGGTTGGCTTCTAGCTTCTAGTGATCTTCTCACTTAAAGTTCATACATGGACAGACCATGAGTTGGTTAACCTGACATCCATTCCCAATTGCCTGCAGCTACTCTAGCAGCCAGGAGAGCTAAATGCTACCTTCATAATCTCCCAGGGGTGGCTATTATTATAAAGAAGTCACTATCTCTGACATTGCTGAGCTGCTAAATTAACATCAGCACCTATGTGCCTTCAGAATTCTTGTATTAAGAGAGAAATGAACTTCTTTTTGTTGAGGCCACGGTAAAATTTTTTTGATACTTGCTGTTGACTCATTCCTTATTATATGACATGTGTATCATGTGAGTTTTCTCTCGATTAAAACTTTCCATATAACTTTTTAGTAAAGAGTGTTGCCCTTTGTTTCAGACACTTCGGGGTGGGCTGGGGAAAGTCATGGAGTCTGTACATGTTGATAGTATCCCATGAAACTACTTGGAGGAATTAATGCACTGTTGCTTGCATGGATGGATACAGATGTAATAAAGCACTATCCAAAAAATGAGACTCACTGTCAAATTTTTTTCTGAGTAATTTTTAAAATAATCTCTTATGATTCATACATTTTAATGCCATTTCCATTCCTGGAGTTTGGGTGTAGTCTATGATCCTGGTGCTACTGAAGTTATCAGATTCTTTAAGGTCAGTGGAAGACATTTGATATAGAGAACGTAGAGACCAAAGTGTGTGTGTGTGTGTGTGTGTGTGTGTGTGTGTATGTGTGTGTGTGTATGTGGGGTGTGTGTGTGAGAGAGAGAGAGAGAGAGAAGGAGTGTTTTATGGGAAGGCTGGAGCAGAGATTCCAAGAAAAACTATTTTATTTATTACTGTTTCCTCTCAGTTAGGATTTCTGGAACATTTAAAATAAGATAACATTATCATTTTCAAATTGCATCTCTGTTATTCTTAGTTTATTGTAGGGTCAAATCCCCAAATTTAATTACCCCAGGGAAAGAATGCTTGTGAAATTTCTGTCCCCACCCTCCCATATCCAGAAAGGAGAAGAAACATGTTGAAATTTATCTACTCCTATGAGCTTTGAGGTTCTCTTTTCAAGCAGAAGTGTTGGGGATAAAGTTGGATAATTTGAACCTCTAGGAAGGGATAGTATCCATTGAACTTTACATTTTGCTCAGTGTGATAAAAACAAAATAAAACAGGTGCTCTTCAAATAGAGGTCCTTAAAATCTGCAGAGATTTTTCCATTCAGCTTAATTGTAATGTTTCTTTCTTGTGTCAGATTTGGCAAGGGTTTAGAAATTTAGTTTTCTCTTATTTGGGGTATTGTGAAGGGAACTGATTCAAAGGTCAAATAAGAATTAAGGTTTGAAAGCTAAAATTTATTGGATGTGTCTTCTAAAGCTATATTATTTCATGTCCTTTTCCCTATAAAGCCAAATAAATCTTTAGAACTCTTCATATTTCAAACACAATATTTTTCATATCCATGAAGTGATTTTCTGAAGCTCTTGAGTATCCTTGCCCAATGCATATGGCTTTTATGCCTGTACAGTACTTAGCAGGAATGTTATTAGTTATGCTTCCTGAGAATTCTGAGGGTGAACTCATATTGTTAACTGGTTTGATACTTAAGAAAACTGGCTAAGGCTTATCAGAGGCCACTTCTGTGGGCTCTTGGAGTTGCAACATGTGCCAAATGGCTGAATCATTCTGTACTTTGATATATTTTTAAAGATTCTTTAAACATACCATAGAATGAAACAGCTTCTTAGCTATATTGCCTTTTCAAGATATACCTTCTAATAATATCTCGTAGATATCTTTTAGTTTAGTTACTTCTTATACTTTCTAATTTAGTGTTGATACTGACTTTTTTTTTTTTTTTTTTTTGCATAGAACTAGGATTGGGAAACATGCCTGGAAAAAAAATCTCTGATAAACTCACATATAATACCCTTGCCAGAAACAATGCTTCAATTCCAATGAGGTCTAGAAGGGAAATGCTAACACTGGCTTCTTTATCTAGAAAACTGGAAAATATTATATTTAATATATTAAACATTATGTTAAATTAGGGATTTTGACGTGTTGATGATATCTGTGTAAGAGACTCACTGAATACAACCAACTTAATTCCCGAAAGTTGGACAGGAGCAAGGCAGAGCAGGGACTGATGTGTTTTGGAGAGTAGGATGGTAGAACAGTTTCACTAAAAGCCAGTGGCTCTCACTTCTGTTACCCTGAATACAGACTCTACTTTGGCTTGTTTCAGGACTATTTCGCTCAGAGGGGTGGTTTTAGAATCAGGGATGGCCAGAAGGAAGGTGAAGAGCTGCATTCGTAGGTGCCCAGTTTAACTGTTTTTCAGGTTTCTTGACTTGTGTTTTCCAGGAGTGGTGACAATGTGGAAATTTTAAGTGTTTCCTCTGACTGGGCTCAAAACTTTCCAGACAAAACATTGGTAGAAAATATCAGAACCGTATTTTTGAGGGGAAGAAAGTTGGCAGCTAGTTTTAAGGCTCCCCTTATATAGATCTTCTATTCTACAAATGTACAAACTAATACACAATTTCAAGATAGATTTATTTCTATTTAATTTGTACCTAGCCGGTCATTAATGGTATATTCGTAAGGAAAATGATAAACATTTTTCTAATTATGTACTTAATTTACGAAATGCAGAGTAATGTAGAAATCCAGTTGTTGATGTTATTATGCAAGTGTGAGATTGGGGATTTTAAAAATGGTATCCAATATTATGTTATGAGGACATTTGTTAGGGCAATTTGGGGAGGGGGCAGTTTTGGTAGAAAAAAATGTGAGAGTACATAGCTTTCCATATCTGGATTTCTTTTCACACTAGGGGTGAATGGCTCTTTTTGAGGAACTGGAATTTAGCTATCTATTTTTTGGTTGTTGTTTGCTTCATTTTTAAAGGCACATACCCTTTATTTCTGAGCATAAGGATAGGCATTTACCTAAATACAGATTGTTTCTTAAATCTTACTTAATGCAGGACCTTATAGGAAAGGTATGTTTTTATTGTTAGGTGACTCACGAGCTAGATTTTCCAGTGTTTCTTTTGAAGTTGAAGTATTTATTGGAACCCAGAGCAAAGTAGTACAGAGATGAGAGATAGCCAGCAAAGGGTGAATTATTAAGGCTGTGTGAATTACCCAGTCATCCAATGTGGATGACTGGAGCTTAATTTCATGGGGAAACTTTGAGAAATGGCAGATATTTCTCAGAATAATTCTTCTGAAGAGGTAAGGAAGCTTGCATATTTATACACCGGCTCCCATCATTGTTGATTAAAGGCTGCTCCCAGGAAGTGTTAATTCCCTGGCACTTGTACTTCAGTAGTTCTGGCAAGAGTCCTCTGGCACAGAGAGGCAGCCCCTGGCCATTCAAAGCCATCTGGAGAAAGCAGATAGTGGGATTCAAGGAATTTGGATGGTGCACTGACTGTATATGTTACAATGGCAAGTGCCGTAACTGATGCGGTCCAAGAATCCACACACAGAAGCCATCCTTATGCATGGAAAAGTTTGAGAATCATTAATATGGGCTATTGATCAATAAATTATAAATTGTCAGAGAATTGTTTAATGGAATTATCATTTTGTAGGTAAGGGAATTAAAGTCCAGAGAATTTTAATGATTGACTTGATGTCATAGAACCACTTTTAGCTCAATAGTCTCATGATTTAATGAATTATTGATGCTCAATTTCATTATTATTAATTTGAAGGCTAGATATTTCAAAAAAATTAGTACAAAGGCACATGGCTCCAATGCCCTTCCCCTTCCTTTTCAGCACCATTTCTACTGACCCCTTCAAGCTACCCACCCACCTGTGAGGCATTCCTTTATGAGTGCCGATGTGTGAAAATCGTTTTCTTTTAGAAACATACTCTGCTCACTACCTTTCGAAACTTGCTTAGGAAAAGTTCTTTGAAGTTTATGGATACTAAGGTATAAACGACTAAATTTGCTTTATATTGAAGTATTTTCTCAATGATAAAAAGTAAAATCTTAAGCTTCAATAATGAAGCTTTACCATTTTCAGTTTAGGAGAAGTTAATTTAGGATTGAAAGGGCCTGAGGCTAATTTTAATTATTCATACATATGGATTGTCCTTTTGGAAAATACTGTTGATCTTGTAGCCATTAAAGTGCATTTTATAAGATGAAATTGATTTAGCATGGGGAACACTGGTGGCCCTTAGAATAGAAGCTCAGTATTTAATAAATGTGAAAATAATGAGAAACTATAATATAGTCATTACTAGAGTTTTATAATTTAGAAATACATAAGTATAGTTTTCATCATATTGGATCACATAAAAAGATCTTAACTTTCTGCAGAAAAAGTCCATTTTTCGTTACAAACTAGTATAAATAGCACAGTTCAAAAAGAATCAGAATATACTGTTCAAATAATTTTAAAACTTCAATATTTGACTTTTAACTACTGTAATGTCCCCCCAAATGTTTTGGTTTTGACTATAATTAAATTGCATTTTGTTATATTCAGTATTGATAGCTGTCATTTTTTGAACCCCTACTGTGTGTCATAAAAATCTTAGGGGATTTACATACTATATTTCTTTAGCTTTGCAATAACTTCGCATGACGGATATTTTTATCCTTATTTTATGGAAATAAATGAATGTACATAACAAATTTTTATGACAAATTTGATGCCTGGCACATCACAGACATTTAGAAACTATTTTTAAAATAGGAATGAGTGAATGAGGACTTGTTCCAAGCCGCGAAGCTTTAGCGTGGTAAATGGAGCCAGCCGGGTGCACTTTAGCCTTCAGAACTGTTCCAGCTGCCCATACACAGGGTCTGAGTGAATGGTTCTGACACCCAGGGAACTGGCATTCGCTTGGCCTGGAGGATGGTCTGCACAGTTGAAGCTGGATGCGCTGGGACCTGTCCACAGGTGATTGCTAGTGAGAAAACTCTCTTATCCTTTAATCCTTGACCTCGCAGAGCCCATCTGATGCCCTGGAGTAACTCCTTTCTGAGAAATGGGTTTGTTGTCTCAGGCCCACTCAGTTCAATTTATCAGTTTATAACTCTGTCAAGGATCTCTAGCTCTTTCTTATTGCCCAGGGTCACACATCATTCATTTGTTCACTCATCAAACATTTATTAAGAACTACTGTGTGCTGGAAACTTGGCTGAATGCTAGGAATTCACAAACAAACTATTGAGTGAGATGGATTCTGTGTTGGGGGATCCACAAGTAACCCGATAGATGAACAGATGGACTTCTTGAGTTCTTCCCAGGATTATAAAAGGAAAATATACTTTTACAAAGTACATTTTTATGGGTCAAAGAACTAATCTAAAACACCAATGTTGATTAAATAGAACATTCTATTCAGACATTAGATTTTAAACTTTTATAAAATTTAATATAAAATGACTGTGGGGTAAATGAGCAGGGAGTGAGGCACTTCCTGGGAATCCCCAGGCCAGCCAAGAAGTATTCCTGAGCTATTCCTCATCACTAATCTAAGAAGGATCCTGCAGCAGGCACACCCGGATATCATCCCAGCACAAAGCCTAAAAGGCAGGCAGTTGGTGTGACAGCATTAGAAGACACCATGTTCAGCTACTGTAGCTCTCAGGGTGTGAGTGTAAGTGTAGCATGGCTTTGTTATGCAGTCTTATGGTTAATAGTAGGTAGCTATTGTTTTTGAAAGGTCTGTGTATGCTCTCTGACATGATCTCAACGTAAAAATAATGCACCATGAAAAGGAAGTTCTTCTGATCTGAATTCTGCCCTAAATCAAAGATTTCTTTTGTCACAAGAGATTCTATTTGGGATAAGCTAAAGTATCTAGATTTGTTCATAGACTTTTGAGGAAGGCATTTGTGTGTGTGTATGTGTGTGTGTGTGTGTGCATGCACACTAAGTTTCAGTGGTAAAAGTTAGTCATGGTGTCATGAAAGAGTTGAACTCTCCTTTAGAATTTTTTTCAGGATTCCAGATAGAATTTTTTTGCAAAGAACATTTTTTTCCCTTCAAGGCTCATGTTAAAATAAAGGTCAGGAAATTCAGTCAAGTATACAACTTAGCCACAACTTTCATCCAAAAGAACACGCATCACAGGTGTCGCTCAGTGCCACTGGAGTTGGTTTAAACACATTGGTTATGGTTATATATAGCACTTGAAGTCCAAACATTCACTCCAATTCCATCATCACTTACTTAGGTTGTCCCAGCAAATTCCTTTTGGACTCTTTCTTTGCCAAGTTCAAAAAGTAATGGGTTCTTAACTATAACAGAGAAAAATCAACTCTCCATTTTAGAAAAAGGTAAAAAGTTTTCCCTTCCTTCCTTCTCACTTTTCCCCAAAAAGAAGCTTCTAAAATGCAAATAAATTTGTAAATAAATACATTTCAGTTACTGCAACAATGAAAGCAATACACTAGTTTATCTAAGTGAAATTTTTATAAATTTCACTTTTACTAATAAGTTGTAGTAGAAGAAAATAATGTCTTATTTTAATTTTATCATTTTTATAAAACCACAGAAAAGAAAAAGATAATAATTGGGAAATTAATATATCTGTTACGATTTTTAAGTAAACTTTCCACTGAAATATGATATACCATATTTAAAAAGCATGTTCCTTGTAAGTGTACAGCTTGAGGATTTTTTTTTCACAAACTGAATATACTTGTGTAACCAGCACTCACATCAGGAACTAGATTGTCACCAGAGCATTATCCCAGAAGCCCATCTCTTTCTCTAATACTCAGTGCCATTTTCTACCTCTAAGGGTAGCCACTATCCTAACTAATAACACCATCGAACTTTTGCCTGTTTGACTTTTGTACCTTATATAAATGGAGTTATGCATTATTTACTCTTTTGTGTCTGGATAATGAATTGTGCAGGTGGGAATATGGTTGTACATGTCTTTTGGTGAACACATGCATGCATTTCTTTGAGGTATAAACTGAATGGAGGAACTGGTGGGTTATAAGGATGCGTGTGTTCAGTTATCATAGGTAATGTCAAATTGTTTACAAAGTGACTCTACATGCTTGCTTTCTATGCTCACTTATACTGAACTATACTGCTTTTCTCAATCTCATTTGTCATTAGAGAGATTTCTTTAAACTGAAAAGGTTATCTGAAAAGCACTCTGTTGCATATATTTAAAGATCATTTTTGCTAATATGGTTATTTTCAGTGGAATGTTTTCATGTCCTCAATCTTAACTTGTAAAAGCCTATGCTCATAATAATACAAACAATTCCACCTAAAAGTCAGACTGTAAGTTCAGCAATAAAAGATGAATCACCATGAGACAAAGCTGTACACACTTGGAAACATAGTGTATATACTAATCTTTCATAACAAAACTATTCCTGTTATAAAATGATACTAGATTGCTTTCCAGGAAAGTCAAGTGAAAACGTTACTAACTTTTTTCTTCAAGATATATCAGAGTTTTTATTTGCAAACAACTTGAAACCAACTCTGGTTAATTTATCAGGAAAGAAATGTGATAATTTTGGAGACCCACTGAATCTCTTGGGGGGCCAGAGAACCAGGCTTGGAGATATCTCAGTCGTGCAAGATGCCATAAAATATGTTTTGAACTGGTCCTCTGTAGACCAATTGCTGCTTCCACGGGTTACATGTCCCATAGCCTGCCCTATTTGTCAGTCTCCAAGATGGCCGTAGTGAGTCTCAGATCCTGACATTTGTGCTCTTGTGCTGTCTTCTTTCACACAGAGTCAGGGTAGCTCTGTGTGACCAATAGAGGTGGCAGCGTGTGACTTATAAGGCTAGAATATAAAGGACATTGAAGCTTCCCCTTGGTCTCCCACACTCTGGGGGAAGCCAGCTGCTGGGTCCTGAGGTCATGCAAGAAGCCTCAAGGAGAGGAACTGCAGCCGCCTGCTGACTGCCAGCACCAACTTCTCATGCTGGTGAGCCACCTTGGGAGCCAGCTCTCTGTCTTCAGTCACAGCTTCAGATGATTGCAGCCCCAGCTGATGTCTTGACTGCAAGCTCTTGAGAGACTGAGCCATAGCTACTCAGCCATGCTTCTCTAAGTTCTTTTTTCTTTTCCTTTTTTTTTAAGAGACAGTGTCTTCAGTCACGTTGCTCTAAGGTGTTTTTTCTTTCTTTTTTCTTTTTTTGTGACAGTGTCTTGCTCTGTTGCTCAGTCTAGAGTGCAGTGGTGCCATCATAGCTCACTGCAGCCTTGAACTCCCGGGCCCAAGCGATCCTCCTGCCTCAGCCTCCTGAGTAGCTGAGACTACAGGCACATTCCAACACGCCTGGCTAATTGTTTTATTTTTTGTAGAGATGGGGTCTTGTTTTGTTGCCAAGGCTAGTGTCAAAGTCCTAGGCTCAAGCAAGCCTCCTACCTTGGCCTCTCAAAGTGCTGGGATGACAGGTGTGAACCACTATGCTTGGCCAAGCTTCTTGACCCACAGAAGCTGAGAGAGAAATAAATGTTTACTTTTGTTTTAAGCCATTAAACTTTGGGGTAATTTGTTACACATCAAGAGATAGCTAATACAATCATCACCCAGACATGCGATATAGCTGCTGGAACTGTTGGCACCACTGCCTTTGGGAATGTATGTATCTGCAAGCAACATTACCCAACTGCATTCTGGATAATCCCCACTTCTTCAATTATGACTTCTGATTCAAAGTCTGGGTCCTTTGCAATTGACTGACATTGCCTGGGTTCACATGCGCATATTTTAGGTAAAAATAAGACTTGGAAATGCAAGTAGCTAATCTTTTCAGCTTCTAGAGGTGAGCTCTATGCCTCATAAGGTTGGAAACTCCTCAAACTTAGAAAGAGAGGTTAGATACTGGGCAGTCCATTGTCCACCATGCCCAGGCTCCTCACAGTGTGGGCCATCTGTGAGTGAGTACTGTCTGTGAGTTTTTTGCTGTTGGTCTGCAATGAGATAAATATAGACAGTGAGAATAGGGGGCCAGAAACTTTCATAGCAATTTGACACTGACATTTTTATTGTATTTGACAAAAATACTGATACACAACAAATTGGAAATTAAACAAGAAACTACCACAGAGAGTTTGAGAAGCACTGATAGTTTTCTACCACAAATAGTTTGAGAAGCACTGCACTACATCTATATATAACAAAGGACTTATTTGAAAACACTGTGTCTTTCACCTCTGCCTCCAGAGCCTCAGGACAAAGCTGGTTTCTCATGTGATTGATATCACAGAGCAGCAATTTTCTCTGTACTCCTTTAGTTACCCAAAGATGCTGACATGCTTTATACATAAACTCATTGCATTAAAAATCAAATTATTTTGGTGGGCAAGACGCAAACAAGAGTAATAATCTTGTTATTGTCTCAACAAACCTATAATACAAGGTAAATATTGTGGTTCCCCTTTTACCCGTGAGATAGCTGAAGCACCAAGAAATTAAATGATATACTCAATCACATGGCTCCCAAGTGAAAGCACCAGGCTTTGAACCCAGGCAGCTTGGCTCTTGCTAACACTTGCACTTTTGGCCACTCTGCTGTACTGCCTCTCTAACATAACAAGAAAAACACTGATATGTATCCAAAATATTATATCCAAGTATTGCCTAAATATGAACTTTGTTTCCTCTTTGAATCATGGCCTTTGCAAAGACCTCTAAGAATATTTAGGCAAATTATACTTTCCTAATAGTCAATGTACTATATATTTCAAAAGATCTAATGCCTGCTGTCTACAGCATTATAATGCACTGAGACATAATAAGTGACTGCTTTCCAGAATGAAGCTTTTAAGATAAATAAATTTGTGTTTTTAGGTCATTTAGGAATATTGCCCCTTTTTAAAAAAAATGGAGTACCTTAGCACTAACACACACACTTTTTAGAATTTTAATCTCTGAAATATTTTTCAGGGATTTCAGCAGTACACATCAATCTTATTAAAGGTGCATGTATGCGTTTTTATCTAATCTGATCCCTCAACAAGCCTGGTCCATTTAGCAGACCAGAAAGCTGATCTCCAGAGGCCAAAGGACCAACTCCCAATCGTGAAGCAGTTGTTCATGACCTTAGAGGATGTCAGGGCAAGTCTGAACTCCTGGTTGGAGGCTTTTCCACACCCTGTAACAATTCATGTCCTCCGCCAACTGACAGAGGCCTAACTGAAGAGTTCAAGATTGTAAATTCCCAGCACACGTTGAAGAAGTTGGGGATGGCTGAAAGTCATTTCACAGTAGGATTGATTTGCAGCCAGGATCAACCAGCCTTTGGCAGCATTTTTGTGTAGTTTGGACGATTCTATCATCAGATCTGCCTCTCGATATAAAATGTTTCCTGTTTGAGTTTCCTTTTTCAAATGAATGGATCTATTATCCTAGAGGAAGATTTCCTAGCTGCTCTGAGAAGGGCAGGATGAATGAAAGGTTATAGATCAAATGTGTTTATTTGTCCCTCATTAGCTGAGAATTGGTTTATGTGTATCATTTTATGGAAAGCCAAGGAATAATGACACACATATTGAATTTATTGAATCAAGTGTAACAGCACTGGGAAGGTCTAAGAAAACAGATATACACATACACAGAAAGAGAGAGAGTTTACATGGCCATTTCTCATCTCACTAGGGAAGTCAAGATGTGTGCACAAAACCTACCATGACAGTAAGTGAACAGTGCCAGTAAGACAGAGAACAGTCTTAGATGAAGAAGAAAAAAGCTTTCATAGACAAGAAAAAACTAGAATCTTAGGCAGGTTTTAGAAAACAACAACGTTGCTTAATACTTACTAAACATATACTTATTAAACATGACCTCATATAGCTTTACAATAGCTATTTAAATTAGGAACTACTGTATTTTATTTTCTGTTTTACAATTCTGGAAAATGAATTCCTTACATCAAATAGCAGTAAAAGATAACTCAAATTCAAGGCAGACTTTAAAGGACACACTCTTAACTGAGCAATTCTCTGTGCTGCCTTGGGGTGGACATAGGAGAGACGCCCAATCTCCAGGGCAGGGATAGAATACGGAACAGTCTAAGCAAAGGTCTGGAGGTAAGAAGGAAAGCATGTTCTGGGGTCAGTGCAATTGACCAAGTAGATGGTTTTGGGGAAAAGGTAGGGTTGATAAAATTGGAGAATCAATAAGGCTGAAAAATATTACAAGAATTAAAGATTCCTACATTAATGGATTCTGAGCAGGAAAATAAAATTATGTAAACACTGTTTTATAAGAAGGGTGAACTCAGCAGTCATGTGTAGACTGATAGAAGAAGAGAGGGCTGGAGGCTGGAAAATCATTGAGAATATGTTGCAGAAGTCCAGGAACAGGCAATGAAAGCCTGGACTAGTACACCAGTTCTCAGATTTTTGGTCGTGGGTGTACTGATACTCTTAAAAATAATTGAGGAGTCCAAAAGTGTTTTGTTTGTGTGGATTTTACCTGTCGATGTTTATGGTATTTGAAATTAAAACAGAATTATTTTAGGAAAAGTATTAAATCATTTAAAAATAACAATAAACCATTATACATTAACATAAAAATAACTGTGCTTTTTCATGAAAAATAACTATTCTTTTAAAAATATATAGTGAGAAAAATTACACTGTTTTATACTTTTGTAGATTTCTTTAATGTTTGGCTTGCTGGATTCCAGGTGGATTTTCATATATCCAATGGGCTGTGATGTTGCGCAACATGTGGACTCAAAAATTCCACTGCATGCTTATAAGAGAAACAGTGAACACGGCAAATCAAACATTAGTATTCCCATCATAGTAGTTTCGAACTCATGACACTCTGAAAGATTCTTGGGGGTTCCCATGTTTTCAGCTCACAACTTGAGAACCTCTTGGCTAGAGTGTAGCTGAGAAGATAAAGAAACACAGAGAACAACAGAGAAACAAAACAGCAGCATCTGGAGACCGACTAGGCTTAGGGGGAGCTGCAAAGGAAATGATCTGATTCAGTACGATGCAATACATCAAACCTGGGTGACCTGGGAAAATTGCAATGCCTCTTGCAGAATGGGGAAACCCATGGGGGAAGGCAGTCTGATGGGGAAGTTGGTAATTTCTGGTTTTGGTGATTTAAATATGAACGAACATAGATATCCAAGTACACAGAGAATTACGACCCAGAAACTGAGAGACTCATTATCAATAAAACTGAATGTTTTAAGTTAATTTAAAAATAAAATAGACACATGTACTGTAATTTCTATCCAGTTCATATTCATTTTTGTTTCTTTTAATGAGTGGAACATTAGAGGAGCTCAACTGTATTTGAAAAATTTAGTTTTCTAAGATGAGGAGTGAATATGTGGGCATTTTCCATGTTATTCTTTATATATATTCAATATGTCTGGGACAATTTATAATGTATTAAAAATTTTAAGTTCACACCAGCTGCTAACCCACACATCTCTCTCTCTCTCTCTCTCTCTCTCTCTCTCTCACACACACACACACACACACACACACACACACACCCCCCATATATTTTCGTTAGATCAGATGCCGTCTTATTTCCAGATGCTAGTGGTAGAGATGCCCATTTGGGAAAAAACAAAAGAAGAAAAATAAAGAAAAAAACCTAAACTAAACCCCATATTTTAATATTTTAGATATTGAAATGCAGACTATAGAGAAAGAACTTACTGTAGCATGGACAAAATATAGGAAAAGTGTAAGCCAAACAGGAAGACATACCAATATTCACATGGTACCAAAGAAGTTCATTTTATTACATACATTTACCAATGATTCAGTCAGACTGAAGCTCCCAGGAGAGTTTACAGCACTTAGTGGGAGAGATGAAAATGGAGAAACAAAGAATTACGAACTGTCTGATGTTTCCAGTAGAATCAAAGGCATTGGGAAAACAAAGTACTCGAAGGATACATCCCAGAGAAAGTGACTATATGTCCCTGGGAGGCTGTGTAGGCAAGCTTGACTCTGGAATTGGAATACATTGGATTGGAGTAGATTGGAGTGCTAGCATGAATCAGGCACTATTAGCTTTGAGACTTAGAAGAAATTACTCAATTGCATAAGCTTTAGTTTGAAAGTATTTTATTGATAAAAACATGTTAATAGTAACTGCTTCCCAGGATTGCAGTAAGGGTTAATGCAGGATATGACCCAGTGAATGTCAGCTCCTCTTACTGTGTAGTGCTGACCAACAGCCCCTCATCTGCCCTCCACACTCACCACTACTTAGCCCCCACCACATCCACGTTTCTCTCCTGGATGACTTTAAAATGCTGTTGCCAGCTTAAGCTCTCCATACTCTAACTGTTTTGGTTATAATCTTAGCCACCAGACAAGTAGTTGTCCTCCTTCTTAGGCCTTTGAAAGCCACAACCCTGGTCCCCACCAGCCTTCGCTCATACTAAAGCCTTTCTGGAGCATACTCCATGCTTCCTTTCTATTCATTTCAGAGGCTTTTAATTTTCTGATTCTTCTTTAGCTCTACAAGTATTACATATCCACCATATTACCTATCTTTATTTGCTTTAGACGTCATTCCAAATTGTATCCTGTAGTCATTTTAACCAGGTAAAACATGAAATTGGAAAGATTATATATGTTGTTTTATTTTTTTTTTACACAGGAAAATAAATATGATAATAAAACTTCTAAAATTCTTTTAAGAAGAATGTTTTGGGTGTGTGTATGAGGGCAGGATGAAAGGGGATAATCATTAGATAACATAAGTCAAATTCACAGTTAGAAGGAGGCTGTCATTGACTTTCAGCATCTATTATTTTGGCTATTCAGTGAATACACTCCGACCTGGGGCTCTGAACTTGAGGTAAGCCGGGTGTTCCTGAAGCCAGGTGCCTGCTTTGGATGAACGAATGGATAAATGAATGAGATAAGCACAAATCTACAGTACACCCAAAGATTACATAATCAAAAATAATGCCTGTACAAAGAATGGTGTAAATTGCACTGTGTAAATATTTTAGCCAAAAACTAAGCTAAACTTTCTCAACAGGAATTCCATTTTTAGTGCTTTTTTTTAAACTCAAGGACAGAATTCATATTAAGCAGGAATCAAAGTTACCTTAATGCCAAGTATAACATCTTTTTGCTAATAATTTTTTCGTAAATATATGTGTTCTATAAACTAACATAACCCTCATTTTTTTTTGCAGTGGTTTCATGACCTTTGCAAACAAATGAAATACTTACATTTGCTAAGTTCCCTTTAGTATTTAATTGCTAGAAATTTAAGGACCTAACACGGACTGCAGCTGTTCTGAGTTTCAATTATTTTTCTGCTTATCTTCCTGGCTAATAACTTGGAGCTCTGGGCTGAATGCATTCCATTTTTTAGCAATGGGAAACATCAAGACAAATCTTGGTTCCCACACAACTGAGTGGAACAAGGAGAATTGGGTCACCCAAGAGTTTCATCAACACTCCTGGAAGAGCTCAAGAGATAAGCAGAAGCATTAACACTACTGGAGACAATTGGTTTTGATCAAGAGACTCAGCAATAAAAGCAGGAAACTAGGCTGGAACAGAAGGGGTGGTGGGAAAGACTGTCTGAATGGTGAAGGATTTCTGTGTAAAATAATGATACCTTCTCTTTTAGGGGAATCTGAGCATTTTTGCTTTGGCACCTAGATGTTGAATCATATGTCTCACATAGAATCATAGATCTTGCAGAGTTTGATTAGACATAAGGCATCACCTAGACTTCTTTAAAGCTGGAGACACTAGGGCCCAGAGAGGTTAAAGGACTTATCTGAAGCCACACAGCTAGTACGTGGCAGGGCTGGGAACAGAACCCATTTCCTATTCCCAGTCAGGACACTTCCCTCTCCCCTATATCTGCTTCCTCTACTCCTTTAAGCATCTTGTCTCTTCAAGCCACAGCTGAAGTACTCTGGTAATATTATCAGCACACTCTCCAGATTGCTATTCTTGAAACTTATGTGTTTGGCCTTTTTTTTTTTTTTTTAAATGATGTTTTTGTAAAATTATTAAGTTTTCTGACAGAGATGAGCACTGAAGTTTGAGAATTTATTGCATTTGGACAATTTCTAGATGGCAACTTACGTATAGTTGTACGTTACTGAATTAAGGTGTGTTTAGATAATAATGCAGCTGGAAGGAGATATTTGGATCAAGTGAGCCAAATCCCTGGTTTGCAGATTACGGAACAAAACCCTAGAAAACAAAGGGGCCATCAGTTTAAAATACAAAACCCTAATATCACAGAAAATTCTATCAAAGCAAAGTTTAAGTGTTTGAAAATTGACTTTATCAAAGATTAAATAAAAATGGTCATGAGTTGTTGTTACTTTCTAAAAAAGTGTTGTTTATTAAAATGTTTGGCATATATTGTTGTTATTCATTGTTTTACTCATTTGGAGAGGTTCTAATAAGAATAGCAGGAAACTAACTGAATTATTTAAAAGCTAGGCTCAATGTATTAAAGGAAACCAAAAGTTTAATGTACTTTGAGCAGCACTAGATGACCATGACCATCAACATGATGAGTTGTATTTTAGTCATGCACAGTATTTGCTAAATGAATGAATAATAAATATAAAAAGTACTTGGCTGGAGATAAAGCATTGTACATTAGAATACTGACATTGAGCAACACAAATTTGGTAAATCTTTACTTTTTTAAAACTTATACTTTAAGTTCTGGGATACATGTGCAAAAAGTTTGTTACATAGGTATACACATGCCATGGCGGTTTACTTCATCCAACAACCCATCACCTATATTAGGTATTTCTCCCAATGCTATCCTTCCCTAGCCTCCCCACCTACCGACAGGCCCTGGTGTGTGATGTTCCCCTCCCTGTGTCCATGTGTTCTCACTGTTCAACTCCCACTTATGAGTGAGAACATGTGGTGTTTGGTTTTCTGTTCCTGTGTTAGTCTGCTGAGAGTGATGGTTTCCAGTTTCATCCATGTCCCTGCAAAGGACATGAACTTATTCTTTTATATAGCTGCATAGTATTCCATGGTGTATATGTGCCACATTTTCTTAATCCAGTCTATCATTGATGGGCATTTGGGTTGGTTCCAAGTCTTTACTATTGTGTATAGTGCTGCAATAAACATACGTGTGCATGTGTCTTTATAGTAGAATGATTTATAACCCTTTGGGTATATATCCAGTAATTGGATTGTTGGGTCAAATGATATTTCTAGTTCTAGATCCTTGAGGAATTGCCACACTGTCTTCTACAATGGTTGAACTAATTTACACTCCCACCAACAGTGTAACAGCGTTTCTATTTCTCCACATCTCTCCAGCATCTGTTGTTTCCTGACTTTTTAATATCACCATTTTAACTGGTGTGAGATGTTCTCTCACTATGGTTTTGATTTGTATTTCTCTAATGACCAATGATGATGAGCTTTTTTCATATGTTTGTTGGCCGCATAAATATTTTCTTTTAAGAAGTATCTGTTCATATCCTTTGCCGACTTTTTGATGGGGTTGTTTTTTCCTGTAAATTTAAGTTCCTTGCAGATTCTGGATATCAGCCCTTTGTCAGATGGATAGATTGCAAAAATTTTATCCCATTTTGTAGGTTGCATGTTCATTCTGATGATAGCTTCTTTTGCTGAGTAGAAGCTCTTTAGTTTAATTGGATCCCATTTGTCAATTTTGGCTTTTGTTGCCATTGCTTTTGGTGTTTTAGTCATGATGTCTTTGCCCATGCCTATGTCATGAATGCTATTGCCTAGGTTTTCTTGTAGCATTTTTATGGTTTTAGGTATGATGTTTATGTCTTTAATCTGTCTTGAGTTAATTTTTGCATAAGTTGTAAGGAACGGGTCCAGTTTCAGTTTTCTGCATATGGCTAGCCGGTTTTCCCAATGTCATTTATTAAATAGAGAATCCTTTCCCTATTGCTTGTTTTTGTCAGGTTTATCAAAGATCAGATGGTTGTAGATGTGTGGCATTATTTCTGAGGCCTCTGTGCTGTTCCATTGCTCTATATATCTGTTTTGGTACCAGTACCATGCTGTTTTGGTTACTGTAGCCTTATAATATAGTTTGAAGTCAGGTAGCATGATGCCTCCAGCTTTGTTCTTTTTGCTTAGGATGGTGTTGGCTATACTTACTTTTTAAAGTTGAGAGTCAGTTGAAAACTCATTGAGAAACTGAGTGTCTAGAACAAATATCTTAAAGAACACTGTCATTACCTCTCTGGGACAACTTTATTCACAGAAAAACTTGAGAAATAATAGTTTGTTACATACTAAGTGACATCACAAATGGTAAAAATGGGGTGTTCATAATATTTAGTTCCCTGCAATTTAAAACCCATATGTTGGCCTTTCAATAACTATTTTAGCCATATTAGGTGCATGAGTAGACTCCAGGAACCATCTGCTATGTGCCTGCCAATTAAGTTTGCTGTGTTCTCCTGAACAGAGTGACTGTTCCATTAAAACAAGTGGCTTTTCCAGGAAAAAAGATCTTGGGATTTTCTTTGGTTATTAGATAGCTCTACACCAGATACGAACATAAAATTTCTTTGTGTGGGGAGAGAGGAGAGCTTTCCTGAAGTTTGACTCGTATTACAAAAATGGGGGGGAAAGGGATTTAAGTGCTTATTTCAGTTCCTTTTCCAAACATGGAAAGTAAAATAGTAGTTCAGCCTCAATCCTTTCAGAGGAAGATCTCATTGCAAATGTAAGCTTCACTACTCAACTCAGTGTTTCATATATTGCAAATAACCTAGACTTCAAAATTCAAAATGCCACATGCAAATCCTAGTTTTTAGTCTGGAAGTGTTTGTGAGATCAAGAGCAAAAATATTTTCTCTGTGGTCTTAGATTCCCATTTAACCTTTTTTCTTTTTAATTGTCTGCATTAGGGAGTCCCATGTTTTATACTTGTAATTCTGAAACAGATGAGTAAATGAGTACTGCATTGTTATAGTTGGCCACAGAGCCAACTAGTGGCAGTAATGGAGCTTAATCATGACCTTCAAATTTTAAACATGCTCAGATTCTTGAAGTCAGATTGCCTCATACTTTGCTTTGCTGCTGTGTAATGGAAAGGGATCAAGTATACTTGACTTTTGTAGGTGACTTTCTTTAAAGCTAAAAGTTGCATAGAACACATTTGTTGAAACAACTTAGAAAACTTTATCTGTAATTCTCTTTGCAACTTACATGATTGTGCAAGCCTTATTGTTCTCAGTTTCTGAAATGGGAATAATCATTCATCCTGCATATCTCTTCTATTTATTATAAAAGTAAAGATGACTTAAAATATTGTAAATTAATGTGTAAGTGTAAGAAAGCATTAACTGTGGAGTTCTACACTTTCTGACCTTATGAACCTTTGATTTTCTTTACGGGAAACACTGAAATATACTGAATATCAGGTACCTCTCCAGAGCATGCATATTGTTCTACAATTGCTTACCTAAAAATGGTAAAGGTCAACTATCCAGAGAGGAGAAATAGAGAGGACAGAAATGCTGTTAAGTAATTAGCGTAGGAAACACATAGAGTCATAGTTTTCTGTCAGCTGGGTAAGTGCCTTCTCTCCTCTCTCTTTCTCACACATGCATATACACTCACATATGCTTCAATATAAATTCATCGATTCTTTATTGTTGTTCAAATTAGTAAGAATCTATTACTTTCTTTATGCATTTTGATACTCCAGTTGTCACAGATTTGGCCAGGAAGGAACCCCTTCAAGTTGTCCTCTTTGGCCTATTGACATGTCTCCATTGCCTTTTTAAGTCCTTCTTAGTTTTTGCCCAAGATGTATTAGGCTCCTCTGTACTTTCCTTTCCCAAGCCTTGGAATCAGCCATTTTTCTAAGTAGTCCTAGTTCCTTTTAGTAGAGTAAGGAATGTAGAAACCAAGATTTTCATGCTAGGTGTGCTCATTGATACTGGAGTGTCATTATTTTTAAGTTCTTTCAGAGAACAGGAGGAAATAAGAGAAAAGAGGTAGGAAAAAAAAAAAAACCCAAAAAACAAAAAAAGTGTATATCTGCTTGTTGATGAGATAATGAATGATTCTCCCAAGCAGAAAGAACAACATGTGTAGATGTGGGGGCAGGGGTTGGTAAGAGAGAAGAAAAAGAAGGAAGAGGAAGAGAAGAAGAAGAAGAGAGGGGAGGAGTGGTAGGTGAGGAGGAGGAGGGAGAGGCAAGAAGAAGAAAGGGGCAGGGAGAGTGAGAGAGACTTTATTAAAGTAACTTCTGTGTTTATGGAGCATAGGTTTAATCTTGTGGGAAGTATAATACATGGGCCTGGAGATGTAGAAAGGAAGGGCTCTATATGCCATACTAAGATACAGATGCTCCTCTACTTATGAGGGTTACATTCCAATAAACCCATTATAAGTCTAAAATATTGTAAATAAAAAATGTAGTTAATGCCCCCATAAATCCATCATAAAGTCAAAAAATGGTAAGTTGAACCATCATAAGTTGGTGATAATCTGTATTTGATTTATTACAAAAGGTGAAGGCTTTTAAACAAATCACCTCATTGACGACTCTAATAATGGGAATTTCAACAAGAGGTTCAAGTACTAAGTGGGGCCATGGTAGTGAGGCAGGAGGACATATTATGGGGCAGATCAGGTCTTCTAGCTCTGCCTAAATCTCAGTTCTGAGATGATGAATTACTTGGCATCCTGGACTTCACACCCTCCTTCCTTCCTTTTCTTTCAGTCATCCTGTTTTGGTTTTCTGCCATCTAAGCTGAGGGAATTTAGAAATGAATCACTGATTCCTGCTTTCTAGTAGTGTTCACAGAATCTATTTCAAAGACAGAAGCTTGGAAAGATAAATAACAAAAGCACAAGGCCATGCTATCTGTCATCCATCCTCTTTATCAGTGTGTAGGCACTGAGGACATGCTTGCTTAATGTAATTTATAATAAGTTTTTCATCAACTATGAAATAATCATGGCTCTTATGTCCCAACTCATCGCATATATCAGATAACGGACCTAACATATGTGTTGTCTCTTATGTCTCTGTATTCAATAGCAATTTATTTTTCTCTGGTTTTGCCTTATGTTAGAATGTGCATAATAACAATATATCCTTTATTTGTTGTTCTCTTATTTTGATGGTGTGGAATTACTGGGTTGCAGAATATGCATGTTTTCCACTTTATAAGATAATGCCAAACGTCCTCCAAAGTGACTTTACCAGTTGGCACTCCCATTAGCGTGTTTGCAATTCCCAACATTTGGTATTGCTAGACTTAATTTTTGTAAGTCTGTTTTTTTGTGTGTGTGTATGTGTGTGTGTGCATCTTCATATTTTCTTATTTTTCATTCTCTGAGTATAAGTAATATTAAGCCCTTTTTCTATATATTTATTTGCCATTCAGTTTTTTTTTTTTTTTTTTTTTTTTTTTTTTTTTGAGACGGAGTCTCGCTCTGTCGCCCAGGCTGGAGTGCAGTGGCCAGATCTCAGCTCACTGCAAGCTCCGCCTCCTGGGTTTACGCCATTCTCCTGCCTCAGCCTCCCAAGTAGCTGGGACTACAGGCGCCCGCCACCTCGCCTGGCTAGTTTTTTGTATTTTTTAGTAGAGACGGGGTTTCACAGTGTTAGCCAGGATGGTCTCTATCTCCTGACCTCGTGATCCTGCCGTCTCGGCCTCCCAAAGTGCTGGGATTACAGGCTTGAGCCACCGCGCCCGGCCGCCATTCAGTTTTTATTCTTCTCTGAAAAGAAATATGTTTTTCCCCATGGTTCTCTATTTGTTTGCTTCTTTTCTTATGTATTTGGACAAGTTTTTAAAAACTTTAAATTTTAAAAAATATTTATATATTTGAAAACAGGAGCTGAAACCAATACTTGTATAAAAATTTTCATTGTGGCATTATTTATAACAGCCAAAAAGTAAAAACGACCCACGTGTTCATCAACAGAGGAATAAACAAAATGTGGCATATGTGTACAATAGAATATTATCCATCAATACAAAGAAAAGCATTCTGATACATGCCATGACATGAATGAACCTTGAAAAAATTCTTTTAAGTGCAATAAGCCATAAACAAAATGAGACATATTGTATGGTTTTACACATATAAAGTATCTACAGTAGGCAAATTCATAGACAAAATGTAGATGAGAGATTATCAGGGGCTGAGAGGAGGAGAGAATGAGGAATTAAATGCTTGATGGTTACAGAGTTTCTCTTTGGAACAAAAAAGTTTTGGAACTAGTGATGATGGTTGCACAATATTGTGAATGTAATTAATGCCACTGAATTGCACGCTTCAAATGGTAAAAATAACAAACTTTATGTTTTACATATATCTTACCACAATAAAAATAAATAAATAGGTAAGGCATATTTGTGTGGGTCTACTTCTGAGTTCTCCATTCTGTTCCATTTATTTATGTGTCTATCCCTCCAACAGTACCATGTTTCCTTGATTTCTGTTGCTACAGAATGTCTTGAATTTGTGTAGACAGAATTCTCCCACTAGTTTTCTTTTTCAAAAGTATTTTAGCTGTTCTAGTTCCTTGGCCTTTCTGTATAAATTTTAGAATATCTTATCTATATCTACAATAAAAATACCTGGGATTTTGATAGGAATTGGTTAAGCCTGTATTATTATGTCGTCTTGATGAGTTGACACCTGCATTTTTATGTTTCTACATCCCTTTTAGGTTTTGTGTATTACAGTCAAATTTGTCTTATTTAAATAATATTGCCCTAGCTCTCTTATGTTTAGTTTTGGATGGCATATCATTTTTCATCCTTTTACATTTTAGTTATCTGATTCTTCACATTTAATGTTTGTTATGTTAGACAACATATAGTTTAGTTGTTTTGCTAATCTAGTTTGACAATATCTGACTTTTAATAGGTCTGTTTGGGCCATTTACATTAAAATAATTATCTGTATGATAAAGTTCAAATGTTTTCTACTTTTCCCATCTTATTTATCCCCTTCATCCCTTACCCCTGCCTTCTTTTTCATCAATTAAATATTTTTGGTATTTTATTTTCCCTACTATCATTTGCAGTATGTGTTTTAATTTTTTGGTTGACGTTGCTAGATCTTTGCATAGCATTACATCATTTCCCTTGTAACAGAAAAACCTCACAACAGTATAATTTAGTTTATTCTTTGTGCTCTTGTTGTCACACATTATACCCCTACATATTATATAAAACCCCAAAATATTGTCATCATCTTTATTTTACGAAGTCATTTTCCTACCTTAGGAGTTCAAAAATGAGAAGAAAGGCCTATACATTTACCTATACTTTTTTTACCATTTCTGATGCACTTTTATTAATTTTTGTATATCCAATTTACCAACTGATATTGTATTCCTTTGAACTGAAGAACTTTTAACATTTTTTCATAATAAAGTCCTGCTTTTAACAAATTATTTCAGCTTTTGTTTGTTTGAATTTTTTTTACCTTCATTTTCAAGGACATTTTTGTGGATGTGGAATGCTATAGTGTCCTTTTCTTTTCTCCCTCCCCAGTCCTTCAGTATTTCTTGTGCTTGTCATTGTCTTTTTTTCTTGGGATCTGTGGTTTGATATCTTTCATTGTTTGGGAGAAATTATCAGCCATTCTTAAAATGTTTACTGCTTTGCTTTATCTCTCTCTTTTCCTTCTGGGATTCCAAGGATAGTATGTAAGAACACTTGACTTTGTCCCAGAGTCCTGAATGTTTTGTTCTGCTTTTTTTTTTTTTTTTTTTTTTTAACCATTTATTTTTATGTGTTAGCTCAGTTTGGGTAATTTCTTTTTTTTTTTGAGAGGGAGTCTTGCTCTGTCACCCAGGCTGGAGCGCAGTGGCGCGATCTCGGCTCACTGCAAGTTCCACCTCCTGGGTTCACACCATTCTCCTGCCTCAGCCTCCAGAGTAGCTGGGACTACAGGCACTCACCACCATGCCTGGCTAATTTTTTTGCATTTTTTAGTACAGACGGGGTTTCACCATGTTAGCCAGCATGGTCTCGATCTCTTGACCTCGTGATCTGCCCGCCTCGGCCTCCCAAAGTGCTGGGATTACAGGCGTGAGCCACCGTGCCCGGCCAGTTTGGGTAATTTCTATTGAGCTATCTTTAAAATTACTGATTTTTTCTTCAGTTATCTGAAGTCTAGCAGTACCTCCCTCGAAGGCCATCTTTATATCTGGTATAATTTCCATTTGTTTCTTTCTTTTAGTTTTTATCTATCTGCTGAAATTCCACCATCTGTTTATGGATGCTGGCTATATTTTTTCCAAAAACTTGAACACATTAGTAACTATTATTATTTTAATTTTTTCTTTTGTAATGATTTTAGACTTACAGAAGAATTGCAAAAATAGTACAAAGAGTTCCTATATCTGCTTAACCCAGCTTCCCCTAATATTAATATCTTATGTAAGCATGGTACAATGATCAAAACTAAGAAATTAAGATTGGCACAGTACTATTAACTAAACTACAGCATGTATTCAAATTTCACAATTGTTTTTTTTTCTACTAAAGTCCTTATTTTGTTCCAGGATCCCAACAGGGTGCCACATTACATTTAGTTGTCATGTCTCTTTAGTCTCCTCTAACCTGTGACAATTTCTCAGTCTTTCCTTTTCTTTAATGACCTTGATGCTTTTGGAAACTACTATTCAGGTTTTTGTAGCACATCCTTCCATTTTTTGTTGGTGGTAGTTTTCTCCAGAGTTGATTGAGAATATTGATTTTGTAGAAATACAGCACAGAGGTGATGGGCTTTTCTCAGTGCATTGTATCAGGGAGTTCACGGTTATCAATATATTTTATTAGTGATATTAACATTCTTGACATAGTTTAGGTGGTATCTGCCAAGTTTCTCCACCGTAAATTAATATTTCCTTCTTTATAATTGACAAATATTTGGGGGGAGACATTTAGAGACTATGCAAATATCCTATTTCTCCTTAAATTTTTGTCCATGAATTTTAGCATTCATAGGTAGACCTTATCTGCAACAATTGTGAATGTAATGTTTTGATGGTCATTTTCTCTTTTTTTCCATTTTGTCTACATTTGTTGACTGGAATTATTTTGTAAAGGTGAGTTGTCCCTTCTTTGTTTGTTTATGTAACATGGACTCCAGTAGCACGAATCTGTTTTCCATCTTTATAATTTTCCCTTTTCCATAGTGTCATATAAATGGAATAATATAATATATAATATTTGGGATTATTTCATTTAGAAAAATACATTTAAGTATTGTCCATGTTGTTATTTCATTTGATAAGTCACTCCTTTTTGCTGTTGTGTTATCCCATTGAATGTATGTACCATATTTTATCCACTTATCAGTTGAAGAATATCTAGGCTACCAGTTTTAGCACTATGAATATAGCTTCTGTAAATATTCATATACAGACTTTTGTGTGAACATAAATTTTTAATACATTTGGATAATATGTAAGAGTAGGATTAGTGGGACACATGGTAAGTATATATTTAACTTTTTAAACTGTCTTCCAAAGTGGCTTTATAATTTTGCACACATTTTGAAAATTCCAGTTGTTACACATCTTTGGTGTTATCAGTTTTTATTTTTCAATTTTAGCCATTTCACTAGGTGTATAATGGTATCTCACGGTGAATCATAGAAATTTTACTTTTTCTGTTTGATATATTAAACACCTGTGTCATAACTGAATGTTGTCCTGTTGATTGCTTTGTTTCTTGACAGTTTTTCTTTTTCTTTCCCTTTGGAAAATTCTTACAATAATTGGTTGAAATCAAGACATAATATGTAGGATAGCACAGGCTGAGATTATTATTACTTGTGCCTGAAAATGGGCACAGGTTTTCTTCTTCTAGGTCTTTGATGTGGGGTTTAAGGTTTTCTGGTTAGGAGCCAAGCTGGGTTTGGGTGGTGACGTTGTTGCTACGATTACTCTTAATGCATCACTGTCTTCCAATATTTCTAGCATTACTTTGTGATCAGGGTGAGGACTGGATTGCTGAGGGTTTTTCATGATGTTCATATTTCACTCCTGGTTTTAGACTTTCCTGTGCACTTCAGAGATGTCTCTCTATGCTCTTGTCTGTCCAAAAGTGGTAAACTGATGTTACGTGTTGTTCAAGACTTGCTAGCTTGGTGGTGGAAGAATAGTAGACATATAGTAGACATTGTGATTCTGGTTCAGCCTCAGTCTTAGGCAAGTCATATTCCCCTAGGTCTTAGTATTTAGGGCTTTCTCAGTGATCCTGTCTCCCCGGTGTTAGAGGCTCTTTTTTATTTATTTATTTATTTTTAAGATGGAGTTTCGCTCTTGTTGCCCAGACTGGAGTGCAATGGTGTGATCTCAGCTCACCGCAGCTTCTGCCTCTCAGGTTCAAGTGATTCTCCTGCTTCAGCTTTCTGAGTAGCTGGGATTACAGGCATGCGCCACCATGCCCGGCTAATTTTGTATTTTTAGTAGAGACATGGTTTCTCCATGTTGGACATGCTGGTCTCGAATTCCTGACCTCAGGAGATTCGCCCTCCTTGGCCTCCCAAAGTGCTAGGATTACAGGCATGAGCCACCGCGCCCGGCCAAAGCTCTCTTATGTTCTACATCCGTGCCAGTTTCAACCTCTTACTCTAGGGTAGTAGTCAACTTTGTTCTACTTCTTTCCCCTGGCTGCCGTAAGTTTTCACTTGTGCCTTTGAACGCTGGGGCCTGGGTGAAGGAAGCAAAGTGCCTAGGGCACAATATTTAAGGAGATCTTCACTGTCAGATTTGTACAAATGCAAAGTTGACACTGCACAAACCAGGAAGTGAATGTCTTTTTGTATTTTGCCCCCTGGATGCTTTGCTTACCTCACCTGAGTCCTGGCTTTGGCCCTAGGAGTGACAGAGTTTTCTGCTCTTCCCCTACTGGCTTAAGGCTTTTTGTCTAATAGGAAGAAGAATTTGGTTAGGACTTCTTGTCTTTCCACACTGGCATCTGTTCCCTTTCTCCAGACTCACACACAAGGGAGATGTTCCAGGTCTTCTCTCCTGCCCCAATACTGCTTATGAGCACCCAGCGAGATCTGTGGACAAGAAGAGCCTATGAGTAGATGCAAACTCCTGTTGTGTCTGTGATTCCAAGAAGATCTATACTTTCACTCTATTCTTCACCTTAACAGTATCTCAGATATTATAGCTGAAATTTTACCAACTCCTTTGCTAACCCTGCCTTTTTCCCATGGTAAGCCTGTCTGAGGAAGCACCTATCTTTGCTTAGATGTCAGGCTAGTAGGTAGTCCCGTGTTTTTAGTTCTAATGAGCACAGGAAAAAATAATATTTGGGAAATTATCTATATTTTTCCTGTTGCTAGTATAGGAATAATGCTCTTTCTAGCTTCCTACATCTTATGTAGAATTTTTCAATACTTTAAATATGTCATTTTCTTATCTTCTGGTTTGCCTTTATTTTTACATAAGAAGTCAGAACTCACTCTTACCTTTGTTCCTCTGTATGTGATTATTAAAAATATCTGCTTTTATAATTTTCTGTAATTTTTCTCATAACTTTAACATTAGTGTTCAGGAATTTGATTATGATCTTCCTTGGTATGGTTTTATTTGTATTTATTTTGCTTTGGACTCACTGACTTTCTTAGGTTTATGGGTTTAGTTTATATTTTTCACCAAATTTGGAAATTTTCAGTTATTATTTCTCTAAATGTTTTTTTCTGTACCCTCTTCTTGCCTATTTCCTCTTGAACTCTAATTGTAAATATGATAGACCTCTTGATATTGTTCCATAATTCTGAAGTTTTGTTAAACTTTTTAGTCTTTTTCGTTTTTCTGTACTTACATTTGCAAAATTTATGTTGCTTACCTTTTTCTTCTGTTTCTTGTCTGATGTTTTTCTTTTGTTGAGTCTAAAAAATTCTTCTACTTATCCAATTATTTAGGTTTAATTTCATGCGTATTACCCCAGACATTTCATTTGATTATTTTTATATCTTTAATCCGTATCATTATTATATACATGTTTCTAAAAAATCCTTGTACATAATTGTAGTAGCCATTTTTACATCCTTACTGCAAAAAATACAGTTTTTCTCATTCCTTTGTCTGTTTCTCCCAACAGATTTTAAATTTGACTATGGGTCACCTTTTTCCTGCTTCTTCACATGTCTAGTAGATATATCTTATCCATATTTGCCAACCACAGCAGATTCTAATATAACAATCAACATTAGGAGCAGCTTTAATAGCATAAACGCTATTAGAAATCGAAAGTGGTATTGATGACAAAAATAAATACAGGAACACCAGACACCTTAAATATAAGAACTTAAGAAGCAAAATTACTTGGGAGCATTGATCTCAGGAGCATCTTTATAACTCCTAATGATACCCTTTCTTAGCACAGCATAATTATTGATGATTAAAATGATGACTTGAAAAGTCAGAAAAAAATGTGCTACATGTTCAGCACTCTCATGTAAAAAGGCAGCGAAGTGTGAATCATTAGGGAGATTCCTGCCTTTTCTCTCTTCTAGGTGTTTGATTCCAGGTTTCTTCTTGTAAGGCCTTGTCTGCTATGTGGAAGGCTCTTTTTTTTTTTCCTTTCTCTTTATCTGGCTAATTTCTGTTTATCTTTCTGGTTTTAACCTACCGTTACTTCCTCAAGGATGTCCTCCCTGATTTTTCAGTCAAAATTAGGTTCCTCTGTTATACACACTCTCATTGCACCGTAGACATTTCATCTATGGAGCTTAGTCATAATTACAGCAATTTCCACATTTATTTGTTTGGTGTTTATCAACACCACTATACTATGAACTCCATGAATGCACTGACCGTATCTGTTTTAGATATCACTGTGCTGCCCAGTGAATGATAGGTTTCAAAAAATAATCTTTTGAATAAATAATGTTCAAACTAAAACAAAAACAAACATCAGCATGTTGCAATACATCTACAAGACTTTGGTTTTAGTAAAAGTGTGCAGTATGAGTAAATCCCTTACATATGTATTTATTTCTTCTTAATACCTGGTAACAGTGTATGTGCTAAATATATGTTGAAGAAATAATGCTAAACAACAACGGGTTAATTTTCCTTATAGCCAATGCTTCTCAGCACCTGAGACTTGACGGTAACTGGATATTTTCATATTTTAATTACAAATTTAAATAGGCATCTATTTTCTTTTAAAATAGTGAAAGATGCTTTAAAATTGTATTTGTTGTCAGATGGAACAATGCTGAAAATATAGAAAGATACAACAGTATGTGCTTCATTAACCACTTCAAATCCCAAAGTTATTCCCATTTTACTTTTTTGGATCATAAACACTCTGTAGAGTCAAACTACCACAAGTAAGTACATTTGTCTCACCAAGAATTCCCCACATGGAAGCTGATATATTCTATAACTCATGATACCCATTTGGTAGCTAGAGACAAAAATGTGTTTCCTGAGAGAAAAAAAAAACAAAGGTTATGGGTTAATGTAATGGAAGATTAGGAATCCTAAGCAATTTGCTTATCAATCAAAACATTGGAAATTTTGAAAAAAGGAGCTGTCTAGTTAACAGAGTTTTCACCTGGGGCTCATTAGTGGTTTTAAAAGTGGGTCTTTCTCTAGTTTCTAACTAATGCTCTGCTGGGAGTTAGGCCAGGTGTTCCTTACACTGATTTCCACTTAAAGCAACTTTATCTGAAAGCCCATCACCTTCACACCACACAAGTGCAACTCTGTTCACTGCTTTCAGTAAATTAGCTCAGTCTCTACTACTGTGCAAAGACCAAGGTGAGTGGCTGGTTTCAAGTAATAAGCACTGAGGACCCTAAATTATTTTGCCAGTTTGTCTTTTGTTAATGGGAATTCAAGCTGTTCAAATTCTGTTGTTGTTTTCTTTTTTCCTTTTTAAAAACTTGTCTTGTCATATTGAAGGAATTAAGTAAGAGTCTTCTTAGTCACTTTAACAAATTTGTTGAGCAGTTAAAGCAGTAGGATAATATTTTTAAATGAAAAAATTTAGTTTACAACCATTTAGAGTTTACAAACAACACCTATTTGTCTTCTACCATGTCTCAATGAGAGTAACTGTCACTCAGCATGGTGGAGGAACTTGCCCCAATTCGGTCTGGTTTCTCCTTTCAAACTTCCCCACAGTTTTCCACAGTTGGAGCAGAGTTCCATTCCTCTTGTACTATGCCTTGCTGAGAAATCCCTTGACACATTCTTTCCTTTAATTTAATGTAAGACCTGGCCTTAAAATCTTTCTGTGTTATAGACTTCCTTTTGAAATCTTGGGCAGCTCTGAAAACAGAAAATATAAAACTACACCAGACTGTACCAAAACCTATTCTGAGGGCGATTCAGCAGGTTTGATTATATGCCAAGTACCTATGAATACCGCAGGCTGAAGAGCTTTCATGAGCCATTATGAAAATAATGTAATTTTAATGGTTTAGGGAAATGGGAAACCAGGAATAAAGGATCATAAGGGGGAGACAACCTACAACTCCAGTGTAAACAGGGAGTCAGAGAAAGGTAGAATGAAAGAAGCTTAAGACAGGTAATGTCAGAATGAATATATTATAATAGTGAAAGTGAATTAGAGTATAATGAGTATATTTCAGCTGTGTCTTCTAGATTCGATCAGGAGAATTTCATTCATATGGGAGAGAAGAGAATTGTGTCCTGTGTACTTAGAAGAGGACATAGGTTTCTATCTTCTTTGAGAAGCAGAAAGATCATTTTTCACGATCACTGATTATATAAAGACTGGTATTAGACTGACCACATCCTGATGCACGTGGGGAGGAAATGCACTTGGCATGTAGAGTAATCTGGGACCATAAGTATCCTCTTGCTAGAGAGGATTTGTATGTTTTCCTGTGTCTCTTTTAAAGGGCAATAAAAGTTTTTTCAGTTGGAAGTTGCCTGTAATACATTCTGGGAATAGTACCTTATCATTAAATATTGAGTAATCTATGGTAGCAAGAAGAATCAACTCCTACATTTGTTTATTTTACTTCCACTATAGTGTCCAGAGAGGAAGGTGGACAGTGTTTTCACTACATGAGACCTTTTCTGGGGTACTGATTTATATGACTGCCCTGGTGGGTGAGAAAGAACTTAGAAAGACTCTCCCTAGCTGTGTGATGTTCCCTGTTTACCATCAGAACAAGGAATGACTCCACATCCCATCCCATTTCTCCCATGATCAGGGCATCTGTGTTCTAGAGAGACCCATGGGCTTCCTCTTCCATAAAGTAGCTGGGGGCACACCTCTTACCTTGCCTTAGGCTTCTAAAATACTAAATGCACATACTGGATCTACTTGTTCCTCTTACTCTTAGAGAAATGAGACAGTGGTTAAAAACCCACCTCTTTGCTTCCAAAGAGAGAGTGGTTGTTTGTATTCGGAATGTTAGGTCAATCTAGGAGCAACATTTGAAATCATTTGCCTGCTTGACCAATTAGGACAACATAGGATGTGGTCTATACAGTCAGTCACAAAGAACTATAATCAACAGATGATCTTGTTTAATTGTAAAGGACTTTTCTCTCACATACTTTTAAAGTATTTAAATAACCCCCCAAGAATGGATAACTATCACCCAGGTGGTTTTTTTGGATGAGTTGGATGAGGGTGGTAGAAATCACTTATATAAATGTACTTGAGGCCGGGCGCGGTGGCTCAAGCCTGTAATCCCAGCACTTTGGGAGGCCGAGACGGGCGGATCACGAAGTCAGGAGATCGAGACCATCCTGGCTAACACGGTGAAACCCCGTCTCTACTAAAAAATACAAAAAACTAGCCAGGCGAGATGGCGAGCGCCTGTAGTCCCAGCTACTCGGGAGGCTGAGGCAGGAGAATGGCGTAAACCCAGGAGGCGGAGCTTGCAGTGAGCTGAGATCCGGCCACTGCACTCCAGCCTGGGCGACAGAGCGAGACTCTGTCTCAAAAAAAAAAAAAAAAATAAATAATAAATAAATAAATAAATAAATGTACTTGAAAAACCATGAAATCATCTTTCCCCCATAGTCCTGTGCTGAAACCGCTTCCTGGTTGCTAAGCCTTAACAAACAAGCACAAACCCTTTCAAGCCACTGAGAAGGTGTTATAGTTATAGTATGGCACCTGTAGTTAAAGATATAGGGGCCATACAATTTGGAACTAGAAACTGATTCAATAAAGCTCATAAATTTTGCTGATATTTGGGTCCAATATACAGTCCGTGATACATTAAGGAGGTAAACACTGGATTTAATTGTTCGTTTCAGAAACCAGTTGAGCTGTTTCTGCTGCTCCTATCAGCCTTTGGTAAAAACACACATACTTAATCAATCTAAAATATGGGTGATTTATGATCCTCAGCAGGTATTTATTTGAGAAGGAAATCACAGCAGGTCCTGGTTCATACTTGTATAAGGCCCTCACAAAAAATCATCTTACTGACTACCTTTCAAAAAATTATACATGCATAACTCCAGTCCTTGTTTTGCTTTTAATGATACCAGTGTAACTGAGACCTTCTACTTACCTGGTTTGGTAACCTGTGAGTGGGACCATAGGTTCCAGTTCAGGAAGTCAAAATCTCAAATAAAAACTAGGGATATAATGAACTCCCTATTTTTGGATTTGCAGCAGACAGAGGCAAGTGCATAGTTTTGGACTATATGTTGAATCTAAATCTCCTCCTTAGAGAGGTAATATGAGTATAGGCAAAGTGAACTTTGCTCTGTGAGAGGCTGTTAATGTCCCCGGTAAACCTGTGTCCAAAATGAAAGAGAGAAAGAGAGAAAGAATGAAAAGAAGGAAGGGGGAGGGAAGGAAGGAGGAAGGAAGGAAGGGAGGAAGGAAGGAAGGAAGGAAGGAAGGAAGGAAGGAAGGAAGGAAGGAAGGAAGGAAGGAAGGAAGGAAGGAAAGAAGGAAGGAAGGAAGAAAAGGAAAGAAAGAGGGAGTGAACACAGGTCTTATCAGGGTCTTATGCGATTTAGTGTTCCTTTGTAGTATTTCTTTTGAACAATAGCACTTAGGAATTAAATAATATTCTCTGTCCAGCATGTTTAATGTGCTTTCATTCCTGTCCTATGGCTTTTTCCATCTCCAAGTCATGAATTATTTCTGCAGCCCACTCAATTTCCACCCTCACTTTCTTACTTCTCTTATTCTGCTCTTACAGCTTTCTGTCTAAATATATTTTTCTTTCTTCATTCTCTATACCAAGAGTAAAACTGTCCTCATGATTTTCACACGTGACTACATTTTTACCTATTTTATGAAATTTTTGTTGACTTTTATAAAACTAGTTTTTACTTGCCATTAATTTAATATGAAAGCTATAGGACTATAGCTTATTTGGAATATTATGTTGAACTACCAAAAAATAGGAATTTCTATGAAAAACCCCAAAGAAAAAAAAGGTCCTGAAAGGTCAAATAGGAAGCTAGATTACAATGAATATATTAACAAGAGTGGTCTAATATTTTTCAAAGTAGGTTAGGAGGAGGATTCAATCTTCAGGAATCATCCCCACTAAGAAGAGACAGTCATAGCCTTTGCTGTTTTCAACCAGTTCCATACAATATCTGGGGTCTGATAATTTCAAGAAAATAGGAATCTATTTCAAGTTAGCTTTGGGATTTGTGGCACATTTTTGTAAGTCTTATATCATGTAAAAAGCTTATCAAGAGTAATGAAGATCTCTGTAATGAGATTTCTTAATTCATGCTTTTAGAATCTCTCTTTGTATTTGATATTCTTAAGCCTCACTACATTTGATATTCTTAAGTCTCTCTTATTAAATCCCCACACTTCTTATCTGTGCTGTTTAACACATTCAAATAAAGTCTTTATCTTTTATTAATTATAAAAAATATGTTTTTTCAAAGATTTTTCTTTTAATATGCTTTCTTTCTGGTACTCTTATCATGCATATGTTCGCACTTCTACATCTATCCTTTATATCTATTACTTCTCTTTGTCTATGTTTTCTTTTTTTACTTTTTTAAAATTTTCTTCTTGGAGAATTACTGAATCAGGCTTTTTATCTCTTTAAAATTCTTCAACTGCACCCATCCTATTGTTTGTCCCATCTACCATGCTCTTTATGTCAGTGTTTGTATTTTATTTACCTAATATTTCCTCTTTTTTATTATTTCTGGTTCTTGATTTATGTTACAAATATTTCCTATGATTTCTCCTTTAAATATTCTTATCAGGATATTGGAAATTCTTGATTTTCACAATTCTGCTTCAGTGGCATATATTTAACTTTTTGTCTTCTGAATTCATTGGGCTTCTGATGGTCCCTAGAGGTATCAGCTACTCAGTCAGAAAACACATGGGGAAGAAACTGAAGTCCATGCCACAAACTGTACCAGCTTTGGAACAGAAGGGACCAGATAACCTCAAGGAGAATGGGCCCAAATACCAAAAATTTACTCTTGGTGACCCTTGTTGCTTCTACTGTACCAGGCAACTCTCTTTGGCAGGATTCTACCTTTCCACACTTAGAAAGATCCTGCACTAGGGAAAATCAGCCTCCTGTGGTGGTATTCCAGCAGCCATGCAAGTTTGGAGGCAAAGGAGTTGGAGAACCAAATGCCCAAGGGCAGCTACTTAGCCAGTACCCACTACCTGCCTTCATTAATTGTTCTCACAGGCAGGGCTTTGAACCACCCTGGTACAGATCACCAACCCCAGTGCTTTGGGCTGTCTGTGCCATTTCTGGGGAATGAATGAGTAGTTACTGTACCAACTCAAGAAAAAAAAAATACGAGTTGAAGGACAGAGAATTAAACAATTCCATCCAGCTTATCCTTTCACTGCCACTTGGGCAGCACACAGCCCTGGGCTGCAGTTGCCCACCTCCCAGGCACATCAGCTCAACGTGGTCTCTAGTGTCAGCAGGGGAAGTTGTTTCTATTGTTTCCTGGAGTCCAGGCTTCTCTTTGGCTGCTATGGTTTCTCCAGGTTTATTTTTAGGGATGAAGCTAGCAGTGTATGTACCATCTTGACAGTAAACAGAGGCCATGAAAGGAGTTCTAGCTTGTGCCTCTGAGGAAAATCTCTTTTTGTACGCTGTTCAATGTCATTTACTCATTGAAAAGGTATTTCTACAGTAAATAGCTAGGGGAAAATGCCTCAACTTTCTTATTGAACTTTCAGAATTCAGTGGTCAGATAAATGATTGTTGATTTCCTAACCTTTAAAAATGTTAGAAAAACTTTCCATATGATGTAATGTGACATTTGGTTATGTTACATATAGCATGTGGTTAAAACTGCTAAATATCATTATAATTTTATTAATTTTCTGTGTTGAATTGTTATCACATATTTTATCTTGCCCAATTATCCAAATCCTTGGTGACTATTAATTATTGAGGAAAAGCAAGCATGGTCAAGTCAATGATATATGTGGGCACTCCTTGCTGTAGACAGGATCATAAAAATGACTGTATGAGCTGAAACCATACATATAGTCTTAATAATCAATGGGGAAATATTACAATTGTTTGTGACGTTTAAAATTTCTTGTCAAAACATTGAAATCTCTTTTACTGTTGGTTATAAATGTATAAGGAAATTTAAAAACATGGTAAAAGTTTTTCTTTAGTATGCTGTAATTTAAAGCATTAGAAATAGGACTTAAAGTGCTTTATACTTTTGCAAAAGAACTTGTGAAGAGTAGTTTGAGCAATGTTTGTCTTCTTTTCATGTATAACTTATAGTACTGAGTGAGCATTTTTTTCTAGGCTTTGGTGAATCTTGACACCCAATTCTAAGTTTGGATCAGCTTCCAACATTTTATCCTTTGCGCTTTTAACCTTGTGAAGTGTCTCTGAGTATCCATTTAAGGTAAAGATTTTTAATGGCATCAGTTCTTCTGTGAGATTTTCATCCTTTTCACCAGTACAATTTTTTGCACTTATGTTGGTAAGTTCATCTTCACCATGTTCTTCTGGCTGCAAATCTAGAGTCTCTCCATCAGTGGCAGTGTCAACATTCCATAATCAGTTATTTCTTCTAGAACTCTATTTACATTCCATACAAATTTCACTTCTAGCATCATCATTTTTTCTATTTGTGTGTGTGTGTTTCAATTTCATATTTGTTGGCCAGTTTCCTTTTCTGATTATCCATTTGTGTAAATGTCACATGGGTTTACCTCTGGGAGACAAGGCACAGATACCAACACACACTTCGCTGTCTGTGCAGGAACTGAATAACTGAGGCGCAGTGACCCATCACCAACAGACTGGAAGAAGTAGCATTAGCAGTCCATTGTTTATGACAAGCATCTGCTATTAATGTAGTGATCTGTGGGAAAAGAGCTAGCAGCAAAGTCTGTACTTTATACAATTACTCCCACTTAATATACTGTGAAATTTGTTGGAGGATTGCTGTTATTTAATGAAATAATTGTAAATGAAATTCATACACATAGAAACTATGCACAGTTAAACTACCCATCTATATTTTATAATAAGGCCAGTCATTTGGCAACTGGATGACTGTGGTGGCTGTAAAAGTATGCCCCTCACATGTCTGCTGGAGGAGGTTGATAGATGGCTTCAGGTGCTGAGATTTGAGCCTTCCACTGTGTTCCTACCAGGCCTGCACTTCCTATAGGCTACTCCTGGCCAATGCCTAACTTTTGCAGTGTCTGACTTTGGCAACTTTTGCTCAAAGACTCCCCACTAGCTGAGCTAAAACTTTTAGAAATGCATTCCAGTCTGTGGCTCTTCCTGTGCAACCCTCCTTCCTTCCCTCTCCTTTACAGGGGTTATACCTGAATCCCGATCCAAAGGCTGTCCCACCTCCTCTCTTTCTCTTCCGGATATTTCCTCTAATAAATCTGTTGCACATCTAACCTCATTTTGGCTTCTGCTTCTCAAAGGTTTTTTAATACAAGTAATTCTGAGAGTGGTCCAAGAAAACCTGAGTAACATGGAGATTTGGAACTGGATCTGTCGTCACCTGGCAGGTGAAGAGAATACCATCATGAGTGCCATGGAAGATACAGGTAGTCCCTGGAGTTTAATTTCTCAGGTGGTGACCTGGAGAAATGTCCAGATGAAGTACAATGATTACAGCCGTGATGATTTGAGCATTTGGAAGAACACCTACAAAGTCTGCAGAGCTGGCTAGTTATTGCTAAGTTGTATAAGTGCCCCACAGAAGGATAACTGGAAAGAGGGTCATTAACAAGCAGTTACAGGGTGACAAAGAGGTCCTTCTCTCTTGTGCTGAAAGTGCAGAGGTAGTTAGGCAGTAGACTGATGATCCAATAGAGTCATGGAGTGCCAGAAATGTCTGAATGCTCGGCCAAGGCATGTCTGCCAGGTTAAGGTCAGAGCACTGGTTAAGAAAACCTGAGATCCTGAAGCTTGGGTTGGGGACAAGACATCTGTTAATTTATTTTATTTGTTTGTTTATTTATTTAGAGATGGGGTTTTGCTGTGTTGCCTATGCTGAATTTGAACTCCTGGGTTCAAGTGACCCTCCTGCCTCAGTTTTCTCTGTAGCTAGAACTGGAGGTGCTTGCCATTTGCCAGGCTTAGGGACAGGAAATCTAAATGGTTGGCTCTGAGGATGTTGACTCTGCACAACCTCCTGAGCCACAGAGCTTATGATGGGGGGCCCCACCCTGGGGAGACCCACCCTCTTCTAGTACAAGCTAGCACTCCCGGTGCTGGAAGCCATTAAACAAGCTGCTCAGCAAAGGCAACAGGTGCCTCTCAGGAGCTGCCCCACTTACTCTTCTGGCTGCCAGTTGGTAACCAGCCAGTTGTTAATCTCATGGTATTGTTCCTCCAGTAGGAAATAATGATGACACAAGAAGTTGTGGGAAGACAAAGGAGGATAATTTAATTCAGTCTTGATCAAAGGAGGCACAGAGAGAATAGACTACTTAGCAAAAGTCAGGCATGTATTGGGGGTGTAAATCTTGGTGGAAGAGGGATATTCACATGGAAGAGAGGAGGAGAGGGAGGGGAATTCTATACAAAAGGCATGGCATGTGTAGGGGCACAGAGGTTTTAGAAAATATAACATTTTCAGAAGCTGAAAACAGTTCAGTATATCAGAAGCACAGGCAATATCAAGGAATATTGAGAGATGAGATACAGGTTGTGCAAGTGCCTTGTACGTTATCATATTTAGCTTTTGTGAAGAACAGTATAAGTAAGCCCAGAATGAATTTAGCTGTAGAGGGAGGGTGAATTCTGTGATTATATTTATGTTTATCAAAAATTACTTAGTGTCATAAAATTATGTATGCATATATGCACCAATGTAGTTATCCTTCTTTTACTTTAGTTGGTAGCAAAAATGAAGTTGTTAGTTTTCAATAAAAATGTTACAGGAAAGGGGTCCCGATCCAGACCCCCAGGGAGGGTTCTTGGATCTCCTGCAAGAAAGAATTCAGGGCGAGTCCGTAGAGTAAAGTGAAAGCAACTTTATTAATAAAATAGAGGAACAAAAGAGTGGCTACTCCATAGACAGAGCAGCACTGAGGGCTGCTGGTTGCCCATTTTTATGATGATTTCTTGATGATATGCTAAACAAGGAGTGGATTATTTATGCCTCCTCTTTGTAGACCATATAGGGTAACTTCCTGTCATTGCCCTGGCATTTGTAAACTGTTGTGGGAGTGTAGCAGTGAGGATGACCAGAGGTCACTTTCGTGGCCATCTTGGTTTTGGTGGGTTTTAGTCGGCTTCTTTACTACAACCTGTTTTATCAGCAAGATCTTTATGGCCCTGTATCTTGCGCCAACCTCCTCTCTCATCGTGTGACTTAGAATGCTTAACTGTCTGGGAATGCAGCCCAGTACGTCTCAGCCTTATTTTACCCAGTTCCTATTCAAGATGGAGCTGCTCTGGTTCAAATGCCTCTGACAAAAACATTCATGATATAAACTTTATTTTTAAGATTAGCTGGAATTAGAGCTATAAATTGACCTGGAACTTGCCCCCTTAAAATGTCTGTGGAGATTGTATACATGGTTTAGAAAAGCCAGTCAAGTTGAGTTCGCTAGATTTTCATCTGAATCCTGTTCCTTAGGAGACCCCCTTTTTTTTTCTTCAGTAGGGAGGCCAAATTTTAGTGTGTTTTCTTTGCAGAACTCTTCCAGTCAGTATTTGAACTCTTCCAGTCAGTATTTGTTCTAATAGTTTAAAGAGAATGACTTTAGAAAGTTATTTGTGGAGGCTCAGAAGCCAAAGGGAAATAAAAAGATTTGAAAATTGTTATAAAAATTAAAGGTTATGGAGGAAGGACAGCTCTGTAATACACATTTGGGTTTTCTCAGGAACCACCTGAGGTAGTAGTTGTCCTTGGATGCATACACTTCTTCCTGGAATCTCGACTTGATGATAACCTGGGCTGACAGAAAATAATGCCTTTGACCTGACCTCTGTGTGATTTCTTTTTTTCTACAAATTGGAACCGATACATTTTAGAATACTTGTTTTGTATTTCTTAGTGAGATAGCAAATAGTTGGAAAGTTGGCTCCATTAAGTAGCTGCATAAAATATTAGGATTTATTTTAAATATTGTTACAAGGGTTATTTGATGTTTCAGACATGAAGATCCAAAGCAACACAATAAGAGAAAAAGATTTTGTCTGACAAACATGGATTTTGGTTTGTGTGGGATAGAAGGAGATGCATCAAATTCTTTCCGGAATTTTCCCTAGGATTCTCTAAGTGTGGGCTTAAATATTATTTTTGTATCTATATTTTTGTTTGTTAACAGGATATTAAAAATGGACTTGATGAGAACTGAAAATGTCATTTCCTGATTGAGCAGGATTTGACTGATCAATGGAAAACAGTTTTGTCATGGCTTCAAATGGATTCCCTGTGAATCCTTCCAGTACTTCCAATTCCAGATGCTTCATAAAAACCATCAGTATAATGAATTAGACAGAAATATGAATCCCTCATATGGTATTTTGACCCCAGCTGGTAATATGACTGTGATCCGAGGCAAGAATTTCCAGAAGTACTAAATGCAATTGGAATAGCAGCAACAGATATTAGTTTCAGCTATCATGGTATCAGATTTTCATTCTCCTTCAGCCTGGTGCTACATGAAGAATACAAGCAGTCCTGTGAGATACTTCCCGAGTCTGAAGCTTTTATGTCCGGATCCCCAGAATCTAAATCCCTACTTGCACAACAAAAAGAGAACCTGGAAAATATGTTGGGAAATGAGAGTGGGGATAACAAACCTAACATTCATTAGGAATCTGTCCAACATGGCTTACAATGTGGTGCACTGACAGTAAAGTGGCCCAGCCCCCTGGGCCCCAGAGGAAGAGTTAAAAGACACCCAGCAGCTGTTCCCTTTTCTCCAGAGGCCAGAAGAGGAAATGGGTTTACACTGGAGCAGGAGGGATTTAGCTTGGTATATGAAAGGATTTCTGCCTCAAGGTAATGCTTTCTCACGAAAAGCACAATCACATCACCTGCTTCTGTTATTTAAAAACACAGAATCTAGTGTCTTCTGATGGCAGGTTAGAGACCACTGATCCCTGGAGTTCAAAAGGCCCACCGGATGGCTCTTGTTAATATTCCAAAAGGCCTAATCATACAGATTAAACATTTAAACACTATTATTCTGGTCCTCGAATAGACTACTAAGAATATATTTCTGAAAACCCTTTTAATGGAATGATATTGGCTCAGTATTATCTCATGTTGGTCATATGCTCTTATTTTAATAAATGTTTTCTGTGAATACAAATAGATAATGTGTTGTGACTTAATTTTAATCATTTGTTTGCCGGTCAAAATTCTACAAAACTTGGGACTGATGAAAAAGAAATAAAAAATTAAAAAGAAGCTGTTGGTGTTAAAAAGGCAGTAATCTGCTTTTCTATCTGCTTTTTTAAGAAGGGGACAGCAGAATGTATTACACTAGACTTGGGGTTCAGATACATCTGGGTTAGAAGTCTAACACTTTATACACTGTCTACAAGCACTTTTTTCTAGCCTCAAAAAGCCTTTACTTTGCTTATTTTAAAATAATGATAATACTCAGCTTGCAGATTAATTGTGCCTATCATATGAGAAAATATCACATGTGATATGTGCACATGCAAGACTAGTCTTGAAGGTCTCTTGTTCTGAGGAATGTGGAAACACAGAAATAAATTTTCCAGAAAAGAAATGAACAAATACTTGAAGTCATGCAATTACAAAAGGAGAAATGTTGTCAAATGGTCTTCAAAATGATGAAGTCATACAACCATTGCCTCAAACTCACATGCTTGTCTGTTAGTTTGTCTTCACTACATAAATTTGCTTATTGCAAAAACATAAGCAATAAGAATGAAGAGCTCTCACTAGTGACAACAATTTTATTTATTTTTTTGCTGTCTGCCTTCTTGGTTATTCGTCTTTTTACTAACGGAGCTTTAACACAGTTGGTTATGTATTCAACTCATATATTATTTATAGGTTCTATGTGTTGTGATTTATTCGTTGACTTCTCAAGGCTTAACCATTCTTTAATCCATTGAAAAATAGATGTGATATAGTTCTTTGGAGCTGCTGTCTACATTTTTTGTTTGCTTTCAGCATTTTACTAACAGCTCACTCTTACAAAAGAGGTAACAGGGAACCCAAGTTCCTGCATTAGACCAAATTTTTCTTTGGATTACACCAAATCTTTTCATTGCCTTCGAGTTGGATGGGCTGTCCTGCTTCTCTTACTCATGTGTAGGTGATATTTTGCTTTGTCCATTCTGCAGGTTATCTGGGTGTTTTACAGTCAAGGCTGAATGGAAGCAGACACCCCACCTCCTACAGGAAAGGGCTAACGGCAGCTGCCTGGATATGGCAGCAATTTTGGAGGTGGACAACAATTCAGTGTAGACACGTTTGTGGCTCTTCTGTGGATGATGCCAGCCTGCTTTTCCCAGGAACATCTCACTTGGAGCTTCTCCTTCTGCTTTACTGGTAGCAATTTATTACCAAAGCCATCAGCTGTATATTTAACCTGGTTTTGAAGTTTCCAAATAAGGATAATTCAAAAGTAGACCTGGATGGTTTAGGTTAGACAGACACAAGGTTATGATGAATACCAGTCCTTGGCGAGATTGATTTATGTACTCTTTTTAAGTAATAAGAAAGCATCTCTATTTTACGTTACAAGAAAGAAATTTCTAATCCGAAAGGCTGAATGTTTCTATTTCTTAAAGCAAATCAGAAAATAATTGTGTGACTGCATATGGTGAAGAGATAAAGTTTGGATAGGATAATCTTTTCAGGCAAAATTATCTTAAAGGTTGAGATGATTCTTTTAAAAGAAAGAGTGTATAGAAATGTATAAAATACATCATGTTCCTGTATTAGACAAGAATTCCAGAGAGGCTGGAAGGTTCATCCTCAGAAGTTTATACTTAAAAGATAAACTTAAGCTGTGTGTTTCCCCTAGGGGCTGGCTCAGCCATTAGAAGACCAACCATGTCCGCAAAGGCCAACACTGTCAGCCTGTCCAAAGTTCGTCTTCCTAGTGGAACTTGCCTCAAAATGCAATTAGTAGGACGTTTGTAAAAATCTTTCAGTGTATGGTTACAGAGAATGTCAGGTTGACTGTGCTTAGGAGGAGGCAAGGCCTTCTGCTATTCATTTCTGAAAAGTGCAAAGATCATTTGTTTGGATCGCAATGTATTCAACATTTAAATGCACTTACTTGTAAAGTCCTAACTGCCCTTCCCATGGCCATTCATAGAGATGCTTCCCAAGCTATTACACAGCCAGTGGCATGAACTCCATCCTGTGTTCCTCCCTCATGATTTGGAGAGCCTCTGTCACAGCGTTTTGCTTTCTCTTTTTTCTCACTTCAGATGTGGATTAAAGTCTGCACTCACAGCTTTCTCCGATAGTTTAAGGATATTTGATCCTTCAGTATTTATCCATTATTGGCTCTGTTTACCCAAGGGAAAATTAAGTGCAGGGTCTTAGAACAGTGAGCGCTTTAATACGCGGATGCATATGCTGATCTCTGACAGATGTTGGTCTTTGGGAACAACAGAAAGGGGAGGTACGTCATTCACTTGGGAAGCTGCTTGTGCAAACTGACTGATCCTGCAGGTGCCCGGGCAGCATGGCCATGAGCCACAAGCAATGCTGAGAAAAATGTCTCGTGCAAAGGAAACTCCTGAAATATTACGATCTTTCACACACACACCCAGCCAGCTGGCAGGGGATTCCGAGCAGTGCCTCCTAGGAAAAACAGTAGTTCTAAAAGGTTTTCATTTTAATTATATATTACTGGGCTTTAAGGTTTAATTTTGTGTTTTCTATGAAAAGAGAAGTTTTATTTGTAGTTGTTACTAGGAAATCTTATTTCTAAGTCTACTCAGTTATGATCATTTTCTCAGGCTAAAATGCATATTAGGCAAGGTGGCTTTTGTGCATGTCGGGGTGTGTGTGTGTGTGTGTTTGTGTGTGGTCTCATATATTTAAGGTAGAAGAAATCCCTTCAGGTAGATTTCAGTAAAGATTTTTTGGTTGTTTTTGAGACAGGGTCTTGCTCTGTTGCCCAGGCTGGAGTGCAGTGATGCAATCACAGCTCAGTGCAGCCTCGACCTCCTGGACTCAAGCAATCCTCCCACCTCACCCTCCAAAGTAGCTGAGGCTACAGCTATGCACCACCATGCAAGACTAATTTTTAATTTTTTTTGTAGAGTCAAAGTCTCACTCTGTTGCCCAGGCTGGTCTCAAACTCCTGGGCTTAAGTGATCTTCCCACCTTGGACTCCCAAAGTGTTGGGATTACAGGCATAAGCCACCCCAGCAAAGACTCTTGTTTCTGATTTAACTTTTAAAACTAGAAAAGTTTAGTGTTCAAGGAACCCCGCAGCAATAAGGTGATATCTTTGTGCAAGTGCATATTTTCCATTTTTCCACTGCCCTGGTCATTTGTATGAGGGGAGCAAATGCAGGGCTGCCCCAAGAGCGCCTTGAGGGCAGGGGCGTGTCTTAGTCACCTGGGCATTCCCTGTGCCTCCTGTGGTGCCTGCCACATGATGGGTGGGTTCTTATGTGCTCAGCAAGGTCAAGCTCCTGACAGAGACAGGTGTCCCAAGCTCCCTACGCAATTTCCATTGTGCGTGATATTCCAAAAAGGGAAGAAACCCTACCAGAGCCGTCGTGACTCTGAGACTTTCAGAACTTTAGGAAAACTTTATTTCATTGTGCATACAAACCCCTTATTTTTTCAACCATCAGTTGATATTATGACATCATTGGTCTAAATTACCAAGAATATTTTGTCTGATGTAGGCACTCTGTAGTAGGACTCTGGATAGATGCCATTATCCTGAGACCTCCACATTCATGAAGAGCTGCAGGCCTGGAGCCAGTCTGATGGGGCTCAAATCCAGACTCTGTGGCTTCCTGGGTAACTTTGATGGCTCAGCCTCTGGCTACATCAGTTGGTGTGAGGATTAAACGAACCAATCCATGTAAGTGCTCAGATCGGAGCCGTGCACACACTACATATCCAATACATATTATCATATTTGATTACTGAATTCTCTGATAACCTCTTTTCCAGGGAATGAGGTGAAATCTGGAGGGAATTCTTGAACTTTTCCTTCCCTGCAGTGACTCAGAATGTGGTACTATCGGGGTTTTCTGAGACCTCAGTTCTGCTCCTCCCCTCACTCTGCAGCCTGGCTCTGACTCTCCACCCCGGTTCTGCTTTATGCTATGGCTGCCTCTCCCCTGTCCCTTGTCTTGGCTCTAGGTCTGGATGGTCCTGGACTCTAACCCACATTCAGCTCAGACTCACCCTGGTGCCAATCGCCCGCACTATCCTGTGTGTTGTAACTTTAAGTGGCTGAAGGTCTCTTTCTAACATTTTAACTCAAGGGATTTGAATCACGTTTCCTGTCTCTTAGGGAAGACAGGGATTCACTTTTCAAGAGCATGGATCAAGTAGCCAGCCACTCGGTGGAAAGCACTGCTCTCCGTGCCTGGGACACAGTGGTGAACAAAACAAAATCTCTGTGCTCATGGAGATCTCATGCTAGTGAGGGAGTCAGACAGGAAGCAAATGGATATTTGATTGAATGCCAAGTTTCTGGTGCAAATTTTCTCAAGGGTTGCAAAGTAGTCATCGTAATAATTTCCACCTAGGGAATATTTACCCCTATGGGGCAAATCTGTCCATTTCTGCCCATCTGAGCAAGTAAAACACAGGACTGCCATAGTTATTGCGGAGCTCCACGAAGCAAGCAAGAGTCATTATTGGTTTATTCTCTTCCTTCCAGGAAAATATTTGCCGTGCCTGCAGCGTCCAAGGATCAGTTGGGGCCAATGTCAAGCCAGTATTATAGGATACTTCTCAGACTGACAGCCCAACGTCACTGGAAACCACTGGGCCACAGGAAAGGCAGGTAAGAATCATGGTTATAGATTCAGGTTTGGTGTCAAGACAACCGCTTTAACTTTTAGGTTCACTATCACTTATCAGTAGAATAACCATGAGCAAATTACTTAGCCTCTCTGTCTTAGTCTTCTAGGGTTGCTGTAACAGAATACCACAGACTGGGTGGCTTCAACAACAAACATTTATTTCTTTGAAGGCTGGGAAGTCTGAGATCAGGGTGCCGGTATGGCCTGGTTTTGGTGAGGACTATCTTGCTGGTTTGAAGATGGCAGTCTTCTTATGTCCTCACATGGGAGAGAAAGTGAGCTCTAGTCTTTCTCTTCTTGTAAGAACACTCATCTCATTATGGTGACTCCATCCCTATGATGTCATCTAAGCCTAATTACCTTCTGAAGGCCCCCACCTTCAAATACCATCACATTGGCGTTTAAGGCTTCTACAGATGAATTTTAGGGTGGGTGACACAAACAGACAGCCCATAACACCCTCTAAAGCTCAATTTTCTCATCTTTATAATGGGGACATGTAAGTATTTAGGTCGTAGAGTTTCATGAAGTTTAAATGAGATTATGCACCCCAGATTTGACATAGTACAAAATAAACTGTACCTGATGTTTAAAGTCAAGCTCATTTTGGCCCCAGGAAGTCAATAAGCCTATTTAGAGCATTCAAGAAGCAGAGCTACTGTTTGTCTTCTCTGGGCTGCCACAGGTGTGGTGGAGGTTTCCCAGAAGGCAGCAATATTTTGTTAAATAGAGCAGCCTCTTGGATACCTGGTGAAACCAAATCCCTTAGACATCACCTGTGAACATGACGAGCAAGGCCAGTCCTTAGGGAGATGGCACCCTTAGGAAGCAGGCAGGGGTTAAGTCGCGCAGTTCAGGGCAGGTCTTCAGTGATGTGGGTGAGCAAGTGTGGAAGGGAAATCAGATTACACAGAAGCTGGAAGACAGGAAAAATGATACTGTAGTTTATTTTCTGAACTGGCTAAGCAGACAGATGCCCCATAATTCACCCAGGTGGCATGAGGGCCCAGGCCTGTGTTAGCAGATGTATCCCAATGCTGAGTGCCTGGCTTGGATTCATTAGCAAGAGGTAGGGGTTTAGGGGAGGGGATTTATTTTATCATTTTTTTTTATTACTTTTTGAGAAAAGGTCTTGCTTTGTCACCTGTGCTACAATGCAGTAGTGCAATCACAACTCACTATAGCCTCTACCTCCCCAGCTCTAGGGATCCCCCCACCTCAGCCCCCAAGTAGCTGGGACTAGAGATGTGCACCACCACATTTGGCTAATTTCTTTTTTCCTTTCTTTTATTGTTGTTGTTGGTTTTTTTTTTTTTTTTTTTTGTAGAGACGGGGTCTCCCTGTGTTGCCCAGGCTGGGGGGAGAGGCTTAATACAGGTATAACAGAATTATAAATTTATTCACATAACTCAGCTGTGCAATAAAACTCTACATATTTTTTACATATTTATTTTTCTATAAATTCTACAAATTCTACCTATTTATTTTTCTCAACTGATCTAATCTTCCTGGGCCCCACCTGCTGGATTGTGGGGTGATCAGGGACTTACGATCAAATTCCAAGCTCACTCTCTTCCACTGTGATAGTTTCTTTTGAACTAGTCTTTCGAACTCTCAGTTTCTGTCAGATAAATATTTAGCTAAGGGAGCTGTGTTAGTTTGTCTTCTAAATGTGAGAGAGGCCCTGGTGGAAAAAACATATTTTTTCTCACAGATAAGACTGAAGGAAAGATTTAATTAGGGTGTCTCTACAAATGTAGATTTTTCATGATTTCCTTGCAAGCTTCCCTTCTGCCTCACTTTTTCCTCCTCTAGAGCTCCAATCCTCCTCCCTTAGCCCAAGGGAATCCAGTGCTTGCACTCTTTGTAAAGGAGCATGTTCTGGTGCCGGAATCCTCTGTACTTAGCAGCTACTCCTCCAAGGAAGATGTGCAAAGAGGGCAGCTTAAGCAGATGCAAATTTTAGGGTGAAGCTTTAGGCCCCAAAGCTCAAAAATGAGGAAGACTCTTTTCCTGCATACTTCAAGTGTCACTGCTGGCTAGTCTCAGACATAAAATAAGCTTTGGTTATTAAACATGCTTTTTAAAATATAAATAGACAACACTATATGTCCTAAAAACTATTATCCTAGTTGTTTAAAATGCATATTTATATACAGTGATATGGTTTGGATCTGTGTCCCCACCTCAATCTCATGGTCAATTGTAATCCCCAGTGTTGGAAGTAGGGCCTGGTAGGAGGTGATTCAATCATGGGGAGCATTTCTCATGGTTTAACACCATCCCCCTTGATGCTGTCCTCTCGATGGTGAGTTCTCGTGAGATCTGGTTGTTGAAAAGTGTGTGGCACCTCCCGCCAGGCTGTCTTGGTCCTGCTCCTGCCATGGAAGAAGCCTGCTCCCACCATGCCTTCCGCCACTAGTAAAAGCCCCCTGAGGCCTCCCCAGAAGCAGATGCTATCATGCTTCCTGTAGAGCTGCAGAACTGTGAGCCAAATAAACCTCTTTTCTTTATAAATTACCCAATCTCAGATATTTCTTTATAGCAATGTGGGAATGGATGAATACATACAGTGACCAAGTTCTGCCTTCCTATATTAAGTTGATTATAGCTGCAAAGTAGCTACATATACTAAGCTAAATGCGGTTTCAAATATTGAGTCCTTCTTAATATTTAGGTGTAAATAATTTGACTTCTGTGAAAGTTTTAAAATACATATATAACAAATATTTCATACCTAACTGTGAAGTCAACAAAAATATCACCCATTATACAGGGTAAATAGACTGAGATACACAGGTTAAATAGATAGCCTAAGATGTTACATTGTCCAAGTCAAAATTAAACTACTACTTAATTTTTTAAAAAAGGACTATTATGCTGAGACAGTTAAACACGGAAGAAAGCTTGCTTATTTAAGCAATGTTACCCAAGATTAGTGGCAGAGCACATAGAAAAAGAAGAGATAGGGCCCAGGTTTGAGAAAATTAAGGAAAATTGATGGATTACTTAGCTGATTAGTTTTAAGAAGTGTTTTTTGTTCAGCAGAGGTGGTCTGACCTCAGTGCACTTAGGGCACTGTTTACATGCTTCAGAGGGTTAAGGAGAAGAGTTAATCCCGAAGGTGTTCTGTTGGAGAGACCAGATAAGTCTACCTGAGCCCCAGCAGGGTATATATACTCTACTACCATCAAGCCTTCACCTGAAAATGTCTCCATTTAACATGGCAGTGCTGTCAATTAAGAGCCAATTTGACTTAACAAATTCAAAGAACCTACTAGTAAGTTTATACTCATGTACAAGTTCCAATGTACTATTTGTAACTCCTCCCCGGTCTGTTCCATGCAAGAAAGGCTCTTAAAGTCCTTCCCTTTTCATTGTACTACTTTGCTTCTACTACTAATACATATGAATGCCAAAGCAGCTGCCTCTCTAGAATTCCTCTTCCATTATAGAATCTTAGAAGTTGTGACTTTCATTTGTGCCAGGGATCTATCTTTATCTGTGGTTAATGCAAAAACCTGAGTCCTATACTTAAATACAACATTAGAGCTGAACAATAAGGATGTCAAATATTATAATCTAATTTCAGAACTATGATGCTACAGAAATAGTTAATTATAGAAATACTTAGAACATACTAGAAATAAATAGGATATTCTTGAAATACACATCAAAAGTCATATTACTCTTTCTTTTAGACCTATAGATGGGGTCGCACACCATTCTTCAAAGACTGGAGTCTCTCCATGAAATGACTTGATCCTATTAAGTGCATTCTGCTATGTGGTTGCCTCACCAACTCCCTTCTTGCCTGGACTATTACAGTAACCTGTGGATTGGTCTCCTTGCCTTGAGACGATGACATTTCTGGCACTTAAACCCATCAGCATCAAGTTGTTCTTTTGAAAACATAAATATGGCCATGTTACATGTTTTTAAACCTTTCAATGGAATACCTTTAACTACAGGATAATGTTTAGATTTTTTTTTTAATATACTTTATGTTCTAGGGTACATGTGCACAACGTGCAGGTTTGTTACATATGTATACATGTGCCATGTTGGTGTGCTGCATCCATTAACTTGTCATCTACATTAGGTATATCTCCTAATGCTTTCCCTCCCTGCTCCCCCCACCCCAAAACAGGCCCCGGTGTGTGATGTTCCCCTTCCTGTGTCCAAGTGTTCTCATTGTTCAGTTCCCACCTATGAGTGAGAACATGCGATGTTTGGTTTTCTGTTCTTGCGATAGTTTGCTGAGAATGATGGTTTCCAGCTGCATCCATGTCCCTACAAAGGACATGAACTCATCCTTTTTTATGGCTGCATAGTGTTCCACGGTGTATATATGCCACATTTTCTTAATCCAGTCTGTCACTGATGGACATTTGGGTTGTTTCCAAGTCTTTGCTATTGTGAATAGTGCTGCAATAAACATATGTGTGCATGTGTCTTTATAGCAGCCTCATTTATAATCCTTTGGGTATACACCAGTAATGGGATGGCTGGGTCAAATGATATTTCTAGTTCTAGATCCTTGAGGAATCGCCACACTGTCTTCCACAATGGTTGAACTAGTTTACAGTCCCATCAATAGTGTAAAAGTATTCCTATTTCTCCACATCCTCTCCAGTACCTGTTGTTGTTTCCTGACTTTTTAATGATCGCCGTTCTAACTGGTGTGAGATAGTATCTCATTGTGGTTTTGATTTGCATTTCTCTGATGGCCAGTGATGATGAGCATTTTTTCATGTGTCTGTTGGCTGCATAGATTTTTTAACGTGGTATGCATGACCCTTCACTCTCTGGTTTCCACACATTCTCCAGAATTACTTCGTGTTGCTCCCCTATGTCTATTCCTGCCTCCAAGAATTCCCAGCCCCTTGTGCTGTGGACTATGGCACTCTATGCCTCATACCTGTGCTGTCCTGGAGCACTTCCTTCAACTGATGCACAAGGAAATCTTGCTTATTCTTTCCTGATCTACCTGGGTTTCACCTTCACCTGTATGCAGAGTTAATGCCTTCCCACCCCCTGTTCCCATATCAGGCTGTGTACTATTGAAACATTCATCAATCCCTTCAGGCTGTGGCTTAATGTGCCCATCTCCTTATCAACCTTGGCAATTTAAGGACAGAGGTTTTGTTTTGTTTTGTTTCTTGTTTTTTAATCTCTCTCATTTTTGTGTGTTCTCAGGGGCAGGAGAGAAGGGATGTTAATATGTTGAATTAATGTTAATCATTAAAAGGGTCACAGCCCCAAATTTCTTTAATCCCTATTTATTCCAAATTGATTGAATTTATAATATTCTTATGAATTTTGAATGATCTTAAAATGAAATAATCTTATTTCACAAAATAATCCTTTGTTGAAATATCATTCAACAAAGATATTATTCTAAATACTGAAAACCAAAAGATTTTTAATTGGAGAAAGCATAAGTCATAGAGCTATTTGGTGGTCAGTTAAGAAGAAACTTGGACAGGATGCTACCAACAATGGGAAAAAAATAAAAGCTCCGATAACCATCCTGTCTTATAACCTACAAATAATATTATATACAATTTTAAATTCAAATGTATTTGTTAGCATGTTTGAAACCTATTTTTGTTTGTTTGTTTGTTTGTTTTTCTGGGCTCCTGAGATAGTGAATTGGACTTAGGAACAGATTGTGAAGAATAAACTAGAATCAGTCAAATGGATGGAGGGTGAATGTCCTCTAGGGAGGTAACTTACCAGAAAAAGAGGCCGAAGAGTAGGCAGCGAGGGAAGAGCTGGTGGCTCCTCATCTGCAGCACAGGGTGTTGTGAAAGTAGGAGAGAGAAGGCTGGCACAGGGTTGAGGGAGTCCACAGTAGATCATGGAGGGTTGTACAAACCTCACTAAATTCCAGAGACCACAGGAAGTCTCAGAAGCATTTTTCCAGGGGAGGGATGCTATCAGATTTGCAAAAAAGCAGACTTGAAAATCATTCTCAAGGTAGCACAGGTGCTGGAAGAATAATGAAAATTATTGACCCTTAAAAAGTCCTTATTCTGTGCCTGGTATTATTCTAGGCATATTACATATGCTACTGCATTTCATTTTCAGCAAACTAAGAGGCAAATACTAACATTTCTTCTTTTACTAAGCTATATGCACATTAAGCAGCAACACTGAGATCCAAATCAAGGTAATCAGGCAGGAGAGTCCGTGCAATTACCCCTGCTATAGTGCCTGCCCAAAGCCAGGAGGAACTGTAGCCTGGAGGTGGATAGCTTAGTTAAAAAACAAAACCAACAGTAGAAGGAAGAAATAATAACCTAGGGTAGTGATGAAGCAAAAAGAGAGATAAACGTAAGAGATATTTAGAAGGCAAAATTAATTAGGTTTGATAACCCCTTAAAAATCAGGTAGAGGGTGACGTTCAATGTCTGCACCAGACAGGTGGAGGTGCTATTTGCAAGAATAAAGAACAGAAACAGCATATTGGGTGTCAGGTGGAGAGGGAGCTTTTGGCAATGTTTGGGATTCAATTTGTGAAGCTAATATTATAAAACAGTGTACCAAAATGATATATTAGCAGTTATAAATGCACAGAGGAGGAAATGACTCATTCTGATTAAAGAAGACTCAGATAAGTTATCTGAATTTTGAAAGATGTGTAGATTTTCCTCAGTTGCAATATGAAAGAACGGGTATTACAGGAATATGTGCAAGTTAAAACATTGTAGGAAAGCAGGGTGAATCCCAAAGTACAGTGAGAATCTGGGCAGGCTGCACAGTGCATGGCAGAGAATGGGAGCTGATGCTGAAGGAAAGCAGGAGTGAAACTGGGAGAAGTTTCCATGTGCTTAGGAGCTGTTCCTCTCTGCTCAGGAGCGAAATACACTCTCATGAGTCCCAGGGTCGGTCAGTGCTTGTGTGTAGGTGTCCCTTTGGAAGGTTATGCACAAGGCAACATGTGAAAGCTGCTGGCCAGGTTTAGGGAATCATGAAGGAATTGAAGGCTGAAGCTCACAGGCTGGCCAGCCCCAGAGGAACTTCTATTTTCGCATGAGGATTCTGCTTTGCACTCTAGCCTCAGAATGTGCCATGGTGGCAGCTGTCATCAGTATAGCATCTTACACAGGGTGTGCTCCTTGGCTAGGAAGATATGCCCCTTAAGAGACTTCTGGACAATGGCAGGCATCATTTCCATTTCCCTCTCCAGGTCCCTACATCTCTCATATAGGAGTCTGCTACTGATGACAAATCTGGTTTTCTGAGCAACTTATTATGCCTTGCAAGCCACCTTATGTATTAAGTGGCATGCTTTCCTCCCTTTCCTGGCTTGTGCCCCAGTCACTCAAGTCTCAGGAATGTATTCTTTTCATTTCTTTTATTTTTTAACTTCATCTCAATTTTGTTTTTTTGTTTTTTTGTTTTTCAACTTTTATTATAGCTTCGGGGGGTACATGTGCAGGTTTAAAGGAATATTGTGTGATGCTGAGGTTTGGAGTACAAATGAATCCATCTCCCAGGTAGTGAGCATAGTACCCAGTAGGTATTTCTTCAGCCCTTGCCCAGTTCCTCCCTCCCTACTCTTGTATTCCCCAGCATATATTCTCATCCTTATGTCCATGTGTACTTTATGCTTAGTTCCTAATCATGACTGAGGACATGTGGTATTTGGTTTTCTATTCCTGCATCAGTTCACTTAGGATCATAGCTCTAGCTGGAACCATTTTGCTATAAAGGACATGATTTTGTTCTTTTTCATTGCTGCATAGTATTCTGTGCTGGATACATATCACATCTTTACCCAATCCACAGTTGATGGGCACCTGTATTGATTCCTGGCCTTTGCTAATGTGAATAGTGCTGCAGTGAACATAAGGGTGCATGTGTATTTTTTGTAGGACAACTTATTTTCCTTTGCATTTATACGCAGTAATGGAAACTTTTCTCTATGCTTTCAAATTTTATGCTCTGCCATCATTCTAGCATCTATCACACTTGGTTTAATTGTTTGTTTAAGTCTATGTGTCCTCCCCTGGACTGTGGTTTTCTTGCCCCTACTCCACGCCCACCCCCTTATTTCTGTAACAGTTGTGCCTAGAACAGTGCCTGGTACATAGTAGGCACTCACTAAAGTTTCTTGTTGAAAGTCGTTGAATAGTATGTAAGAAAAAGGGAAGCTTTTTATTTATTTACCATGGAAATTTATCTCAGTGTGATTAGTAAGCAAACTTTCCTTCTTCCTTCACTTTTCCCCATAGTCAGAACCTCTCACTGCAGGCTTTGGAAATGCGATCCTTCATAGAGCTTGATGCTTGGCTACTCTCACAGTGGATCAAGACTGCACTCTTATTCCCATATTTCAAATGATAATTTTTCTTGATTATGTGTGAAATGCACTTATCTGTGGAGGAATCGATCAGTTCTGACTATTTACACAGTTCACATCTGCAGGAGGAAACTCTTTCATAAATAAGATACAGCAAAGTCCAGAATCTGTGAAATCATTTTAGTCCAAATGAGTCTTTTGTGTCCTTTGTTCATGGAGACTGTGTGAAGCAAGGCGCACCTGTTTCAATAGTAACTGCAGCCCCACACTGAGAAAAGAATTTTTGAGTTGTGTCATTAGAAGTCATAATTGCATATGTGAGAGAAGAGAGGAAGGATAGGGCAGGATGCAGTCACATAACAGGTAAAAGGGGAAAACACTGTTCTCTTAAAATAGTGGAGTGCTTTAATTTGGCCTTAAATAGCAGTTGTATGCATTTTGCTTCCAATTCCAGTGTTCTCAGTGAAAAAAAAAAAAAAAAAAGGAAACTGACCATGGATTTATTCCAGGGCATTTATGCCTGATCTGCTACCTGTTGTGGACAGAGCATCTTGTAGGTTCTTTATCCTCATGTATGGACATAGGGGAAGACAATACTGACTAGTTAATCTTGACAGGTAATTATTAGGAGATGCCTGTTTTGTTTGTTTTGAATGTCTAAATTATCCCAGAAGGAGAAAAAAAGCAGGCTTCTCAAAGGGGTTGGCATCTGAGCTGAATTTTGAAGCATGAGAAGTTAGCAGGCAAAGACTATGGGGAATGAGTATTCAAAACCTAGGGCACCAACATGCACATGCAGGGAAAAAGAAACCAAGGTGTTGTACTCAGAAAATGCAGAAATACTGAGAGTAGCTCAATAAGACTAGAGTGTAGCTTAAGGGAGTGAGAAATGAACCTAGGCAGGCATGTAGAAGCCTGATGAAAAAAAGACCTTACAAAACACCCCAAAGACTGTGCCACTTATTTAGAAGTGAATGAGGAGTCAGCTGAAGATTTTAAGAAGGAAAGTCACATGGTTAGGCTTTTATTATAGAAAGACAACTTTGGCAATGGAACCCAAAAAACACGTAATTGAGGCAAATCTGTAGACAGGAGGAAGGCCCGGCAATGCCAGGCCCAGTCCAGTATGTACACCTGAGAAAAACTTCCACATGTGCATATAAGACACAAAGAGATTTGTTTCAGCCTTCTTTGCAATGGAAGTACTAGAAACAGTCTAAACACTCACTATTAAAGGATTGTGTATATAAAATGCAGCAGTGTCACAGAATGAATGTATTACCACAATTAAATGGCATGAACTTGATCTTTATATATATCAATGTAGATTGGCCTAAAAATAATCACGTTAAATGAAAAAAGCAAGAAACGTGAAATTTCAATTATGGAATTATCTAAATTTATATAGATTTAGAAAATGCACACAGACCTAAATAACATATGGCTACCTGTGTGTGTAAGTAAAAATTTAAAGTGAAGCGGAAGGTTATACACCAGTCTCACATAATGTTTGTGTGAGGAGAGGGGGCAGAGAGGGAAATAGAACTAAATAAAGGTGGTGAATAAAAATGGCTTTAGCTTTTTCTGAAATGCAATATTTTTGTATGTCTTTAAGGGAAATATAGATTATATTACTTATGTAATTTTTCTAAATATATAATTAGGGAAAAGAGATTAATAGCAAATATGATACAATATTAACAGGTATTCTGAATTGTGGGTGTGTTTGTTCAATTATACTTTGTATTATTTTATACTCGAAAAATAATTTATCTATCTTCTTATAAGTAAAATTGTGTGTATGTGGTGTGTGTATGCATGTGTGTATGGTGGCCAGATTCATGTGAGTATTAGCTGAATCTGCTAATTATGAAACCAGGTGATAGGAGAGTTTCAGATGCATTGTCAACCAGGTTACGATAAGAACAAAAAGAGTTGAATCAGTTTGTGACTTAGCAGGTCAACACTGACCTTGATAGGGATGACCTCAGCAGAGTAGTACAGGTGGACATCAGATTGCAGTGGATTCAGAGAATGAATGAAATATGAAGAAGAGGTGACAAGTGTCATCTATGTCCAGAAACTTGGCTGTAAAGAGGAAGAAATAGATGGACTAGTACGTAGAGGAGGATATAGGTTTAACGAAGGTGGTTGTTATTTTTACGAGTAAGGAAACTTGATATTGCTTATCTGAAACAGGAATAATATAATAAAGAGGAGAGGTCAAAGATACAGCTGAGAGAGGCAATAAGTGGTGAGGTTAGGGCAGAAGAAAATAGGAAGGAAGAGAGTCTACTATGGGAAGGTGGAGCCTCCCTGAGCAGTGAAAGTCAAGAGAGGCAAGGAGAAACTCAGAAGTGCAGAAAGGAAGGCATGATATGAGTTTGAGGAATTTCAAATGAACAGCTTCAATTTTTTTAAAAATGCAAATTGTGTAATTCTGCCTTGACTGAATATTCTCACTTGCATGGAAGAAATATAAGAATGTGTACTTTCTTGTACATAAATAACTATAGCTATTTATCTTCTTGTTATTATAGAAAATTATCAAAAGCAGTAGTAATATTATTCTTCTTGCAATTACAGCAATTATGGTTTTGGCAAGTATAATGAATATTAGAAAGAAAAGCAAATTACCAAGTAATGTGGACAGGGATGTGCTTTTAAATAATAGACTCTGTGCTTAGACCATGAAAGTTGTTAGGTCTATATTACACCAATATATCATGTTGGACATTAAACATATTATATTTTACCATGTGCTAATTACATGAAATACTCCATAGAACTACACTGATGTACAATTCTTAACTGATTTCTCTTTCCTCCTTTTCCATTTGTATCCCACTGAATGTATTCTTTATTTGACCTAATTGATTAGATTAATGGATATTTTTAGCACTTTTTAGTGACACCTTCATATATAATGCAAAATACTTGGAAATACTATCAACTGACTTCATTCATTTGAGAATACCAGTGGAGCTCCCAACATCATAATTTCTCGTAACTTGATTTTCATGGGATCATGGAATTCTAAAATTGGAAGAAATATGTTTCTAGTCATCTAGTATAGCTTCCAATCCATAGGCTGAATCCTTATGGCTAATGAAAGCCTGGAAGAACATTAGAACCTCCATGAGGAGGTAAGGAATGAGCAACATTTTCTTCTTTTTCTAGGCGAGGCAATTATATATGACATACTGTCTGTTGACGAATATGCTAAGTGCATCAGTAAGCATTTATTTCTATTCATTTGGCCAATAGTGGCCAGGCATATATTTATTGAATCAACATATAGTTACACAGGAAATGGCACACTCTGCCAACTAGGAGTTTCCAGTCACATACAGGAGACAAGACATCAGATAGCTAATAAGACACACAAATCCTCAGTACTCAAAGGATAACACAACTTGCTTTATAGTCATACAGAAACAATTATTTGTTTGTGGACATGGAGCATTCTTGGAAAGCTATTAGCTTCCATGTGAGGAAAGCTACATGAATGCTGATTATAACATGTTACAATTGAACATCAGCACTGCAAAGAAATGTCTGTGCTTTCACTGTTGGACTGCCTAACAGTTTCAAAGAGTTCCCAATCAAAACTTTGTGTGGTGGTATTCTTGAAAAGGGGGAGAGTCATTCGTGAAGCATTCCATATTTAAAAAAAAAAAAAAAAAAGTAAAGCAAAGAGGGAGAGTGGGTAGAACTTATGAGAGGAGCAAAATGCTCAGTTAGGGATGTTGGCCGGGTACCATAGCTCACTCCTGTAATCCCAGCACTTTGGAAAGCCAAGGTGGGTAGATCACTTGAGGTCAGGAGTTTGAGACCAGCCTGGCCAACATGGGGAAACCCTGTCTCTACTAAAAATAGAAAAATTAGCTAGCACGGTGGTGCATGCCTGTAATCCCAGCTACTCAGGAGACTGAGAAGGGAGAATGGCTTGAATCCAGGAGGCAGAGATCGCACCACTGCACTCCAGCCTGGGTGACAGAGCGAGACTCCATCTCAAAAAAAAAAAAAAAAAGATGTTTACCATGAGCCCAACATTTTTAAAAATAATTGTGCCCCAAAACTGGGATGCAAAAAGGAAGAATAAATTAGTCATATTTTCAGTAAAGAAATTGCATTGTGAGGCCAGGTGCAATGGCCCACGCCTGTAATCCCAGCACTTTGGGAGGCCGAGGCAGGCGGATCATTGGAGGTCGTGAGTTCGAGAACAGTCTGACCCACATGGAGAAACCCCATCTCTACTAAAAATACAAGATTAGCCAGCGTGGTGGTGCATGCCTGTAATCTCAGCTACTCTGGAGCCTGAGGCAGGAGAATTGCTTGAACCTGGGAGGCAGAGGTTGCGGTGAGCCAAGATCGCACCATTGTACTCTAGCCTGGGCAACAAAAGTGAGACTCCATCTCAAAAAAAAAAAAAACAAAAAAAAAAACAAACAATAAAAACCACTTTCATTGTGACGTTGGAACCCACGACTCTTTCTTATAAAGAACTAAACTTTTTTTTTTTTCTTTCTTTTTTTTTGAGATGGAGTCTTGCTCTGTCACCCAGGCTGGAGTGCAGTGGCCCGATCTCGGCTCACTGAAACCTCTGCCGCCAGTGTTCAAGCGATTCTACTGCCTCAGCCTCCTGAGTAGTTGAGACTACAGGGGCCTGCCATTGCGCCCAGCTAATTTTTGTAGTTTTAGTAGAGACGGGGTTTCACCATGTTAGCCAGGATGGTCTCGATCTCCTTACCTCGTGATCCTCCTGCCTCGGCCTCTCAAAGTGCTGGGATTACAGGCGTGAGCCACCACGCCTGGCCCAAGAACTGAACTTTCAATATAGCATTTAATTTCAGCCGAGACCCTTACAAAGCTGTGCTTTCATACATGTTACACTGTTTTAAGCAGATGATCTGTTGATTCAGAAGAGTGGGAGTTGAAGTCAAATGACTCCTTTTTTTCCTGAAAGCATCTTCATACTCTATTACAGAGAAGGCTGAGGCAAATTTCATGGTTAGATTCATATTTGAAAATTTTTTCGATTGCTTTGACATATTTTATGCAAAGTATTTTATATTCTATAACTAAAGTTATAATTTTTGTAAACAAAGACAAAAAAGGTAATTAGTTAAGAAGATGGGGGTACATCTTACATTTCCAATAAATCAAGGAGCAAAGTTTGCAAAGCCGAGCTATTATGCGCAAAACCACCATCTAGTGACTAGAATGAGTAACTGCATGCACACAAGCCATAAGAATATAAAAGCATCAAGGACCCATGAAGCAGCGGGTACAGGGACTTGCTCCCATGTTCTCACTCATTAGCCAATATGAATGAAAACTAATTTGTCAGTAATTAGTCTCAAGTCCTACTCTCTACACTCAGTGAGCCCTTTGGGTTTTACAATTTTATGCAGTCTCCCCCTTTTCAGTATTGGCTGTATTTTGAAATGACCTAATAATCATAGTAAGTTGTAAATGACAGATAATTGACTTAACACGTTCTCCTCCCAGGACATATTTAAATTTTGAAAGACATTACTAATCAATAGAGCAGGGATTTTGTGTTAGTAGGGCCTTAGCTATTTTTTTAATTAAAAAAATAAATCAACTTCTAAATAATTGACCAACTATTCATTGCATTTCCCCTGATTAACTGGCATGGTCATTAGAAAACCTTTGAAACATCACTCGGACATTAAAGTTCTGACTATTAGTGCTTTTCTCTTACTTAGGAAGGCAATACATACAAAGCAGAACACTATAAAGTTAGATTAACATATTTTGGCATGATGTGTTATCATATGTTACCTTGTATGCAATATCACATTTTTTGTTGTTTCCCTGTGTCAAAAACATAGCTTCCTGGCTAGGCTCAGTGGCTCACGCCCAGCACTTTGGGTGGCCAGGCAGGAGAATCGCTTGAGCCCAGGAATTTGAGACCAGCCTGGGCAACATAATGAGACCCCATCGCTATGAAAGAAATTACAAAGCTTATGAAAAATCTAAGAGATGGCTGATATGCCTTTTATGAAGAAGAAACAGATTCCTGAGAGTGCATTACAACAAGTGTATAACAATTTTTTTGGGGGGGGGCTTGGATTTTCAACCTACTGCACAACCTGCCCTTTCAGAACACTCCTAAATGCTCTATGGCTCAGAAAAATGTCTTCTGATTATCAGAGGGTATCCCTACTACTTGTTCAGAAAATAGTGTCCACAAACTAAATGTCCAACAATAGCAGAATGTTTAAATTAAACGCAGCATATCTTCATGCTGGACTAACTTATAGACAACAGAAGTCAATTGTCTGCAAATATTCAATGACAGAAGAAGTCTTTGAATGTAATTTGATGGGTTTTTAAAACCCCTATAATTGTATTTTTAGTAGGATTTCAAGTTTGAAAAAAAATAATTTTTTTATCCCTAGAAAAAAATACTGGAATAATGCACTTGAAATGTTAAGAGTGGTCATCTATGGATGGTAGGATTTGGGGATGCATTTTAATTTCCTATTTTACCTCACCTGTCTTTTCCAAAATGTCAGCTACCATGTTTTCCAGATTGCATTAATGCCCCCAGTTCTTCACTCATGTCTGCATCCATGCGCTTCCCCTCTAATTTTGTAGTTCTTCCAGTAAAAAGGTAGAGTATTTTCCCCACACCGTATAGTTGGGTTCATCCCTGTGGGTGGCTTTGGTTATTGGAAAGTTAGTGGAAATTTCATGAGTCAAGGCCTGGAAAGTGCTTTTATTGGTCTTACCCTCTTGTACCTCTGCCATATGCATGAGAAGACTGGCCTGAACTGGAGGATGTTCTCCAGTGGAGGATGACATTCACAAGGAGCAGAGCTAAGCCCCAAGCTGGGCCCAGCCGATCCCCGCTTACCTGCACATCTTTGCTGCTGGGATTGTTGAAGCTGATTGCTACGCAGCATTATTGTAGCAATAGCTATCTAATTCACTGTTACTACAAATAAGCAATATGTGTGATTCAAAGTAGTATCCAGTGTAATTGTGGAGTAGGAGGAGAGACCCAAGGATCGAACAGTTGTCTCCTCGCTGCAAAACAAGTGCAATGCTTCCCACTCCCTGGGCTTCCTGCAAATTTTCTTTTATAGATGTCTTCTTAGATATTGAGTTAAAACACACATTGAAATCTGTCATATGGGTAGGTAGAGACTGCTAGGACCACAGGTCAACTCAACTCAGGTATGTGCTTTTCCTATAATTTTTCCTCTCTTTTCCTGGTATTAGTTGTAAAAAAGGAAAAGTATCAATAATACATTTACATATATTCCTTGTCAAAATCACTGTATTATTTTTCAATTTTTCATGCTCCAATTGCTATCTTCACCCTCTCTCTCTCTTTGTCTCTCCTTCCTTTCTGCCTCTATGGTTTCCTGTATTACCATGGGGAAACAACACAAAGGGGCAGCAATGACAGAGGGTTCTTCTTAAGAACCCCTCCTTGAAACAACTCAGCTTAGTACAGCAATATTTCACTCCCTGAAATATTTTTCCCTGAATAGGTGAATCTTATGTGCCATCCTCTGGTTTATGGGCACTCCAGTGCATTTACAGAAGATATTTGACTACACTGATCACCCATGCTAAATGCAACAAATTCACTCACCATTCCATTTACCTCATGCCAGCGCTAGCAGAGCTTTAGTGAAGGCTGAGGACTCAGGACCAAATCAGTCTATCCAGAGTGGGTTTGAGGGACTACTAACACGACCGTTCTAAGACCTGGGGTATTACAGCTAGTCCTGGATCTTCAGTGATGCTGAAGAACCAACATTGCACCCGTCCCACCCCTTGGCTCTGGGCTAGCTGACATTTGGACACTTGACAGAGAGAGGGTACTGTAAGCCACCCATGGCTGCATGGGGAAGCTGTGAAAAAGGACAGAAAATGAGGACAACTTCATCACAGTCTCCAAGGAGGCTGACACTATCTGGTCTCCTCTTTCCTCCTCCTGCCAAACCTCAAAGGAGTAGGCATACGGAAGAAGGCGTCCCATCTTGCCTCCACCCTAGGCCCCTCTGGCTGTGCTGATTTGTGAATTAGGAAAGCCTAAAATGAACAAGAGATTCAAGTTTAGAAACAAAACAGCACTAAAGTATACTTTAAGAGCTAATACACAATAGTTTTGATAAATTGAAATGACTTAAAGAGATGGACTCAGACATGTACTATTAAGGAAAACTGAGAGCCAGCTAGAGGGGAGCATTTGACAGACAAGCGATGAGAGTACATATTGGAAAACTAAAAGTGTTTCATGTTCAGACTCCCAGCCAGTTGAGACTGCTTGCTGAACCACCTTCCTCAACTGACTCAGCTATGGATTTGGGTTGGGGAAGAGAAGAAGAGGAAGAAGGAAACAGATTATGAATGTTTCTTTTTCTTGGCCTGCTCCTGGCAAAATATTTGTCCCCTGCACTTCCCTACTATCTCTTTCTGGCCCCTTTCTGCATGCCCCAGTGGGGACTCTGCTGGTTTTGTGACCCAGTGTCTTTCATACAAGTGACAATTTCCAGACAGGCATGTTTCGGTCTTGTAGGAAGAGGGACCAGCTGGCCACATCAATTTGAGAAGATATAGTTGATGCTCCACATACTCTGTGTTCCTTGTAAGACCCCCTTCTTCTTTATCATCCGTCCTCCTCTTGTACTGATGTGTGTGGGGAGACAGGAGATTGGTGAGGAGGGGGTGCTTGTCCCAATTATCCTGAAATGGGGCTTTGGAAATCTTCAAACCTAGAATGGAAGTGCCACTCTCCTTTTGCCCTCATACACAGGCTGTAGGAGTTAATTCCAGGAAAACGAGAAGCACTTCCTCAGCCCCTCACACTGGCTTGTTAGAATTCTGTAGAGACCACCCAGGCAGGGGCATTGCATTCCAGGGCTCATCCCCACTGCCTCTCATTTGCCCAGTCAGCCACTTGGCTTGGCCCACTGGCTTGGACTTGTTTTTATTCCCACTGCCACAGCCACTAAAGGTAACAGTAGTTTATAAAAAACTACCAGAGTGGTTCCTCTGTGCAAGGGTCCTTCACAGCCACACCCTGCCGAGGAATGTGAGGTTACCCTTGTCTTACCTGTCAGAAAAGGATCAGACGGCAAGAGATTTTCCAGACCCTACACTAGGTTCCAAGGCTTTACAACAATAATGTCCGTATGTTCTCTTGAGAATAACATGGCAAACTATTTCTTACACATTAAGATAAGATTGACTCCCTAGTGTGTGGGCAAGAGGTCTCCCACTCTGGTGGCTTTTTGCTCCCTGACTCTACTAACTTAGGCCTCCCTTTGTGGGGTCCATCTTTGTAGCTTTCTCTGTGCCCTGTCCTGCTTTACTCCAGTGACTTCCTTTCCTGCTTGGTTCCCACTTCGGGTATCACCCAGAGAGCCCTTGGAACTGCTAGATTGAGCCATATGAGAGAGCCATGTTTGTAGGTCAAAAAGTCAAATATTAGGATATTTGTATGCTTTAACTTAAAAAACAAACAAACAAACAAAAAAACACTGTGTGCACCTACCAAGCCCAAGGAGAGTACAATGAGGGATTTATGTTGTGTGAAGTCAACCACTATACATTTTATTAGAACTGTGTCAGAAGATCCAATATTTTAATAAGCCTAATGGAAATCTTTTTATTCCTTAAAATTTCTTTTTCTAATATGAATAAGTATCTGATGGAACATCTTTATTTGGCACATGGGGTCATTTTCTTGCTAAAGTCAAGCTCATCAATATCTTTAACAGAATTAACTATGACTAATTCTGTCAAATATCACATTAGATCTCATTGCATGTCAAGTTGAAGTATCAATAAAAATATATTAATATGCTTTCTTAAGTAAAGGCTAAACCCAAGGAAACCAAGTCAGGAAGCATTCATGGACTTGTCCATTTGAGAAAACTTACAACTATTGTTCATGAAAAGCAACTTTCGTTTACTTCAGGTGTTCTCAATTCTAAGAAGTTCATGTTCTAACTGAGAAAGAATAGAGTTTAGCGTTTCAGGGAGAAAGAGGTTATTTGGAGTAGGTTAGTTTTCTTTAAATATGACTTAACCTCAGATTCCAAGTGAGCTCCTAAGCTGCTTGCTTCTCTCCAATTCTAACTTGAAGCATTTAGAAAAGCCCTTTCCTTTTGGTTAAAGTCACACATCCTAAAATCCTGCAGCTGTTCACCTAAGATTGCCAGCGAGATAACTGCTATAAAATTCAAACCATAAGATGCAAAATTTTGCACATTTTCTCAATTCCAGCCTCTCCAAAATATTCTGCATCCTTCCCTGCTTTGCAGGGTTTTGTGGGAAAAGGAGCAAATTTGCAAACCAGCTGAGCTCACCATGTGTCTCGGCTTCTTCAGAGCCTACGATTTGCCCAGGAGTGACTTAGCTGATAAATGCTGTGTTTGTTTCAAAGGATGGTAGACGCACTAAGGACCATCTTTGAAGTGAGTGGATATAGACCACCCTTTTGCTTTTTCCAGTGAACAAAAGCGCTGCCTTTCTAGTTCTAACAGTTTACACTAATACGGTGTGAAAAACTAAATATAGAATACTTTTGTTAAAATCAGATTAGACTAATTCTATATGAAGTGCTTTAATGAAAAATGTTTAATGGTTGAAATACTATAACTCTGGAGTTAATGTGCAGGTGCAAGAATGATATTCTACACTCCCTAGAGAGCAAACTAGTACATACTGTGAAATATCAATTAAAGTTTATAGTTGCCTGGGTCAGCTAAATGTCTTTTTCATGGGAAATTTTCATTCTTACGAAATAATCATTTGGGGTTAAAATATGTGCTGAATTATGTGGGCATTCTGAGTTATTAAGAAATGGATTTATTTTTACAAGCAAGCTGTAAGCATTCTTTGCTGTTTTTATGAGGTCATCGACATGACTTTTAAGTGGGGCTCCAGGCCAACTCTGATTCTCACATCAGTTCATTAATTCACACAGCTGTCTCTAAAAACTACAAGAATAATATATACTGCAGACAGAGGGCCAGCAAGGGGGTGGGTGAGATTTAAGGCTGTATTTCAATCGAGAGATCCTGCTGACATCATAAACTATGAGAAGACAGCTTAAGCTGTTTGGGGAGCAGCAGCAGCCCCCCTGATGGAAATATGGCTAGTTTAATTGATTCTTTTCAGTTTCAGAATATACAGAGTGGGGACACCCAGTCGTTTTTATTCTGAGCACAGTCAGAACATTAAAGGCAGGCACTGCAGGAATGCATTAGCAGGGAAACCCAAGCAGTGACTTAAGGTGTGGGGATGGATTTGATTGTGTTAATGATACATGAGCAGCCGCACTGACATATGAAGGGCATGGCAGAGTTTATCGCACAGGGATTTTGTTTTATAGGCAATTGTGAACTCACTGCCTCTATGAAGAGTTTTACCAAATGAGTTGTGACAAGGATGATATGATTGTAGCATGAGTGAGGGGTTGAGAGAACCAAGTCCTCTCTCTACTTCCTGATTTGTAACAAACATTGAATGTGGGGGACTAAACATACCCTGTGATGGGACTTCTGACAGCTTTCCCCTCTTGATCAGAAAGGGGAATAGCTAATTTTAGCACTAAAAACTCATTCTAACACGAGCCCACATTCCAGAGAATTTCGTACCAAAGTGAATTTGGAGACAACTTATATGCAACTAATGAGAATGTCCTCATTTCTGATGCTTCATTCAGCATTAATATGATATATTTTTTAAAAAAGGATATCTGTAGTTTCATATCCTTTAAATTCCAAATTTGTTTCAGTTGACATTAGAAGGTGAACTAAATCTCCCTGAGAGTAATTTCAGTTTTACAAATAAATGCAGCCAAGTTTTTATGTCTTTGGATGGGGGAAAGTTTTATGAAATGTGACATTTTAAGTGTGCTCTTCAGTAACTCTCCATTAAAACACTGACACCTGTGTACATGTGGATACAGGAGATTTGGTTACTCTTATCTCATTTGTATACACAAACGTCTTTTTGTACATGTGAATTGAAGCTTTGCATGAAAAACAGATGTGTCCTTAAAGAGTCTGAGACTGCTAAAGTATAAGAAAGACTGAAAAAAATGCAAATTAATGAAAAGATTGGGGTTGTGTCTCTTCTAGGCACTCCCTACATATATGCTTTTATAGTCCTCCTATAAGTAATTATCTTGTGGACAGTTGCTGTGGACTTTTCTCTTGGAAGTTTGAGAATACATAAAAGCTAGTGACACACAGGCTGCAATTGCCAAGTGTTCCCTGAGAGGCTTTCGAGCTGGCAGAGCTGGCTCTGCACCCACCACTCAAGGGCCCTATCACACTCTCTGCAGCCTCTTCCACAACTCGGTGGATGATGGTGAGACTGGGCCAGTCAGCAGTACTTCCTTGTCAAGACAAGGTTGAGAACTCCTCATGAATGCATTTGAAACCTTATTAAGAAGCAGGTCCACCCCTTGATAGTAATATTTTGAGAAATTCAAGTTTAGTTAAATAGACTGTAATTTGTTTTAAAAGATGTTTTGTGTTACATTTGTTTAGATAAAGGAAATGGGAGGACCAGGTATGGTGGGTGATGCCTGTAATCCCAGCTTTGGGAGGCTGAGGCAGGAAGATCACTTGAGGCACACGGTTCAAGACCAGCCTGGGCAATATAGCAAGACCCAGTCTCTGGTACATATATATGTGTGTGTGTGTGTGTGTATGTATACATTCATATACAGTATGTACATATATATAGTGTGTATATATAGTATATGTGTGTATATATAGTATGCATGTATATATAGTGTGTATATATACATATAGTATATGTATGTATATACAGTGTGTGTATATATAGTATATGTGTGTATGTATATATGTTTGTGTGTGTGTGTGTATATATAGTGTGTGTGTATATATATAGCTAGGCATGGTGGCAGAAGCCTGCAGTTCTAGATAATTGGGAGGCTGAAGCGGGAGGATCACTTGAGTTAGAAGTTTGAAGTTCCTGGGAGTTATGATTGTGTAACTGCACTGCAGCCTGGGCAATTGAGTGAGATGCTGTCCCTCTTAAAAAAAAAAAAAAAAAAGAAATGTGAATGTGTGAGTATAGCTTATTAGTGGATATTCATTTGTCAAAGGAGAATGCTTCTCAATTTTCTTGCTAGAGGAGGCAGTTGGATGGGATAAATGACAGCTCTTGAGGAAGAAGTGACCATCATTAGGCAAAATTGGACAGTTTTAATTAAGTAGGAGTAAATATAAATTCGACCAGGGAGCAGGAACTAAAGAAAATCTAGCACTAGTAAGAACTTTAAATGTTTGTTCAGCAACCAATATTCAGAGAGTTGGTTGAAATCAGAAGCAAATCAGGTTAGTTTTATGAGGGATAAAACTTCTTTAGTTAATGGTTGTCTGGTGTTATGGGACTAAATATTTGTGTCCCGTCCCACCCCCACCCCCAAATTCATATATTGGAGCTCTAACCCTCAATGTGATAATATTTGAAGGTGGGATCTTTGGGAGGAAATTAGGGTTAGTTGATGTCATGAGGTGGAGCTAGTGTCCTCATAAGAAAAGGAAGAGACACCAGGGCACTCACACTCTCTGTCTCTCTTTGCCATGTGAGAACACTGGCAAAGAAGAAGGTGGCTGTCTGCAAGCCAGCAAGGGGCTCTCATCAGGAACTGAGTCAACTGGTGTCTTGATATGGGACTTCGCATCCTCCAGAACTGTGAGAAATCAATGTTGTTAAGCAACCTAATCTGCGATATTTTGTTATAGCAGCTTGAACTGAGACAGCAGGTTTACTACAGATTTTATGAATTTGTTTTGTTGGAGGAGTCTTTTTTTAAGCTATTAAACTTTCTTTTTGTCAAAAGATTAGTTTATTTTATTTATGGATTATAGGTACCCACACTTTTGAATTGTGTAATTGTAGCCAAGTTGTCTAAGGTAAAGATTTCCAAATTGCTATTCAGGTCATTGTTCGTGCTGTGTCATTCGTACCTTACCAGCAACTGGTAGCAGCAAAACTGGTGCACCAAGGTGACGATGAAGGCATCAAAAGCATTCCAATAAAATCAGCATATTTTAGGACTTGTGGATCTTTTATATGCTTTTCCAATACAAATCTAACATTTTCCTTGGTATATATAAAAGGTGAGGGCATTAGAAATGACTCCTTTTTTTGTGGGAATGTGTGATATTGATTCAATAATGATTCAAGCCCTATTTTTGCCCCTCATTCTCAAATAAAAAACTACTCTGGGCATGATACCCCAAACATTGCATAAATTCATTTTGGGAATATTTATTATTTTATCTATTTCAAATATAGAAAATCATTGCAAGTCTGATTTCAGGTACTTTTCTTGTAAACAACAGTCTAAAGTTCTTTGGAGACTGATAGTATTCCGTAATAGCTGCCCATTCCTTCTGAGATTAGATTGCATTTTTTTTGACTGACATCCCTCTGGTTTGTTCTTAGAAAGATAGCAGACTACTTGAGATAACCCCATTATATTTTTGCAAGGATTCTTCAATATCAATTTTCTTTATCCTCAGGAGTACCTGAAAATTATTTCTCAGTCATTGACCATGGGCTCTGCCAATCTGGTGTCTGGGTTTGTGGTCTTGTGATGAACCAGATGGTTGGACCAATATCCAGCTATCAAGACCAAGTGGCCTCCAGCCTTTCCTCCTCTGCCCAGGCCTCCCCATTCCCTTAGTTATCCAATGTTTTCACGTGGGCCCCTCGTGGCTCCCCTTTACTGTGTCTGAGGCCCTGAGGAGTGGTGTTAATAGTAGTTAAAAGCATTGACTCTGGTTTCAGACAGATCTTGGTTCTACTTCTGAAATACTGTATGATATTGGGAATGACTGTTTCTTCATCTATAAAATGGGCATATGACCTCATGAAATAGTTGTGACGGGCACAGTGAGAACACGTATGTTTAGTACTTGAGAGCACCTACACATAGTAGGGGCTCAGGAAATGTCAGTTCTCTTCTGATCTCTGCACCTGGATCCCCTTATTTTGTTTCTTTCTCAGTTTCAACCCAAAGCTGACCTCTTGTGGCTATCCCATTGTACCAAATACAAAAGGTTTTACACATAAATAGCAGTAACTGGTGAAAGAGTTTCTGGGAAGCTATGTAACTTTCCCAAGATGATAGAGGAAATGGCAAAGTCAGACTCACAGTGGTTTGACAGCAAAGTCCATATCCTTAACCAGTATACCTTAAAGCCTCCCAGGAGCTGCCACTCTACCCGCAGATAATGGGAACATTCTCCAGAGGCATTTGGACATATAGATGGTAAAAAGAGCAGGGTGGACAATGCACGGCCAAAAATAAGCACATGATCTTTATCAAAGGTTTTATAGTACCACCTTTCACCAATAGTGGGGAAGTACATCCATTTATCCACACACTGGCCAACACTGGATATCACTGACCTTTTTTAGTTTTGACTTTCTGATGGATGACAAAATATCACTTTACTGGCCATTTGTACTGATTTTTCAGTAATAGGTTACATTTGAATTTGACTGATTTCTAATGTCCATCCATTCAAAGACGTTTTCCAAAGGAAAGGCCTATTTTCTAAAGGAAATAACAAAACAGCTTTCTGATAAAGTGGTCTTTACATGGTTTAAAATGGAATTTATTATGCCATTATTATTCAGAAGATAGCAGCTCTTTTTTGACTCATGAAGTTAAAATGACGGAGAGTACATTTAATATGCTTATGGTGTGGTTTTTGAATAAGAAAAAAATAGAGATATGAAAAATCCCTAGAGCTAACAGTGGATTCCAGCAGACCCACACCAAATCTTAGAACTCTGGTGAGTGCTTGGCACAGTACCTATGACAGCCATTTATCTCTCTTAAGGAAATTGTGTTTTCTTCAAGTTGTACCATTTTCTTAATACCTTACACTCTTGGCATCAGGAACTGAGCATCTAGATAAAAGCAGTATGTGTTTGGAATTTGTTTTTCAACAATTCGTATTTACAGAGCTTTGGGATAACAAGTGATGCACACTGGTTTGACATCTCATGAAAACACGTGTATACATTTCTATACACTGTGTAAATAGGCATATAACCACATTGATTTCTATTAGTAAAATGTCCTGTTGGGACCAATGTAACATTCATAAACACACTTCACATGCCAGAGCACAAAGTAAGTAACAAATATATAATAATTTTTGTACAATGAGACAGGCTATATTCTCTTGGTAGAGTGCAATTACGTGAGTGACAATTAACTAAAGATAACCTCCAAATGCTTTTGGACCATTAAAAATCATTCCTACATAATTCCTCAGTCAATGAAAAAAATCATAATGAAAATCTTACTTTTGACTATAGAAGAAATTTCAGAGAAAACATTTGCATGTTGAATCAACCAGTGTATAAAAAAATGTATCAGGACCAATTGTTTGTCATAGGAATGCAAGGATGAGTTAACATTAGAAACTCTATTCAAATAAATTAATGCACTAACAATTTGTTGGAATATTGCATTATAAGTTAAGAGGAAAAGTGGTGGACAGTTAAGTTAAAACTTTTAGGAAAATTGGCTAAAACCTGGGAAAAATAAAATTAAGTCACAAATTCACACCATACACAAAAATGAACTCCAAATAGCTTAAAGGACTTAACTGGAATAGTAAATTTTAAAACTTCTAAAAATATGTGTAATTAAATCTTTTTACAATATCAGGATAATGAATGATTTCTTGAGCACAACATAAAATGAACAAAACATAAAAGATTAACAAAATTTACATCATAATTTTTAAAACTTTGATGAAAAAATATCCCACCATGAACAAACAAGCATAAGTCATAGACTTATAGGAGGTTATAGAATATAATAGGCAAGAAATAATTCATATAAGGAATGTATTTTAAAAGTCTTACATCTCAATCAGAAAAAAAGAGAGTGACCAATAAACATATTAAATTCATTGACCAATAAACGTATTAAAATATGTTCCCTTTTATTAGTAACAAGGAACAGCAAGTTAAAATAACAATGTGATACAATTTCACAATCACAAGTTTAGCAGACGTTCTGATAACACTAGATGTTGATGAGGGGTTGGGAAATGGAAACTCATATACTGCTATAGTGGGAATATAAATTGCTACAGCTACTTCGGAGGGTAATTTAGGAAAATCCACTGAAATTGAAAAAGTACATAGCTTGGAGGCTAGACAGTACTATTATTTTTGTAACAAACCTTTTAGGACTATTTGATTCTCAAAACATATATGCAACTTTAAGAAAATGAAAAAAAATTTTAATGAGATATACAACTTAAATAAAAATTTAAATATTAATTACAAATAAACAGAATAACAAGGAACAATGCCTGGAAGTGTAGGCTAAAGCCAAACCTTCAAAGCCTCTGAATATCAAACTAAACTCTAGTTGTAACTGATGAACGTGGTAATGGTTAGTTGCTGAATGGTATTGGGCAGCAAAGTTACAAAGCAAAGCTATTCCTTGGAACTATCTTGCCAAAATGTGGAGGGGGCAATGATCAGCCACGAAACCTTGCCTTAGTAAGGGAATAGACTATTAGAAGCTGAACTCAGGCACAGTGCTAGGAATTGAGAAGAGAAGACAGATTGGAGAAACAGCCCATCTCTCTGCCTGCTGCCCTGTGCTACCATTCATCTCTTACGAGTGCAAACTTCTGCCCTACTAAGGACAGCCTGGCTCTCACTTGTCCCTACTGGCCCCTCAGCCCCCAGAGCCTCCAGGCCGTTTTGGACAAGGTAGCCCTTAAGACCATTGCCTGACTCATAACCTCATCCTGCTGGCCTTTCCGAGGTTTGCCTCTATGCCCAATAAGTGTCTTCTCACTCTTTTGGAAGATAACTTTGCTGAACTTCCTCCCATGCACACCAAAGAAGCAAAGAAGCTGGCCCCTCTGTTTTCTTTTTATCTTCGGTAGTATGAGCATTCTGTGTGATCTACCTTTAGGATTCCAGCGCTTCTACATCTTAAAGCACATTCTCAATGACTAAAGTCAACACTTTTGCAAGAAAGAGTTAATGTCCTGTGAACTAACAAAAAAAATTTAGATATACAGACGCTCCTTGACTTACAATGGAGTTACGTCCTGATAAACCCATGATAACTTGAAAGTCTCATAAACTGAAAATACCCTTAATACACCTAATCTACAGAACAACATAGCCTAACCTAGCCTCCATAAATGGGCTCAGAACACTTACATTTGTTTACAGTTGGGCAAACTCATGGGGCAACACAGTGCACTGTACAGTATCAGCTATTGACCCTTGTGATCACGGGGCTTACTGGGAGCTGCAGCTGTGGCTGTCCAGCGTTAAGAGAGAGTATGATACCCATATATTGCTAGCTCAGGAAAATATCAAAATATAAAATTCGAAGTATGGTCTCTACTGATGGTGCTTTCATACCACCATAAAGTAAAAAAACATCCAAAGTCAAACCATTGTAAATCAGGGACCGTCTGTTTGTCCTAGAGAAATGTTTACACACATGAACACGGACATGTGTGAGAATGTTCAATACAATATTTTTATTTAGCAAAATACTAAGAAAAAATTTAATGTCAATCAAAATAGGACATATTCATAAAAGGGGATACATAGCAGCTAAATGGATTAATAAGACACTACATTTATAGTGATGAATCTCTAAACAATAAAAGCTGAGGGGAAGAAGTTACAATTGTGATAAGAGTTTTGAAAAGATATGTAATAAATGTATAAGTAGTATCTCTGGGAACCGAGAGAAGAGAGTAGTGAAGACTGAGTAGGAATTGGCTATACCCTTGATATTTGATTTCTCAAAGAAGCATAGAAAATGACTATTAAAAGATGAAGTCTGTGTCATAGGCTGGGACATAGGGGCTACTAATGTACTCCATTCTCCCTATTAAAATGCCATTTTGAGGCCAGGCATGGTGGTTCACGCCTGTAATCCCAGCACTTTGGGAGGCTGAGGTGGGAGGACTACTTGAGCCCAGGAGTTCAAGACCAGCTTGGACAACATAGCAAGACGCTGTGTCTATTAAAAATAAATTTAAAATGCCAGTTTGAGATAGAGCTGTACACCACCATTTTCCATAACAAAAGCCTGGGCTGGAAACCCAAGCCGCAATCCAAGAAAATCATTGTGATTGTACCCATAGCTAGTCTCAGGCAATCTGGAGAGACTTGCATCCTATCCTGGGACCCAATAATTGGGAAAAGATAATCATTGCTATTGCTTTCTTACCAATCACTTTCCCTATAATGAAATAAACACTCTTGGTCTTGAAAAAATAAAAAAAACATGAAGCCAATAATGTAAAGTGCTAATATTTGCTAATGAGAGGTGGTAGCAAAATAGAGTCCATTATATTATTTTCTTTACTTTTCTGCATGATGGAAACAATTTTAATTAAGAAAATAAGCAAAAGCATATGCTTCAAAGTCCAGCAGACATTAGTTTTAAAGACAACATCCCCACTTAAGCGCTACCCATTGAGAGTAATAGCAGCTCCCTCCTAGGTTTCGGGTTAAGTGAGAAAATAGGTGTAAAGTTCTATCACAGGGTCTGACATATTAGGCTCAATTAATGCTAGTTTCTTTCCTTCTACCTCACTAAGCATGTAAGAAAAGCTCTATAAACATTCAGAGAATTTAAAAACTTATCTATACACACACAAACACACATAAATTATTTATTTATTATTGTAACAACAAAACTTTATCTTCCATTGATATCTGACAGCAAATAGCACCTGATATAAGTTCCCAATTGTTTATAAAATAAACTAATTAGTTTTTATAATATAAAAAGTGAGTCTTTAAAATACTTGATTAATTATTTCTTATGGCATTCACAACACTGAATTAAGATAATAAATGTTTTCTTTGTTAGTACATTAATGTATTTTCAAGGTTAATCTTAAAATCTTAAAAAGAATATATTTTATGTGAAGGCGTATTATCAGAAATTGTCCAATAAATCTAGTAAACACCATTAGAGACTGAAAACTGATACCAAAATACCATGGAAGCTCTTTTTTCTGGAAGACTTCAAATTAAAATGATTCAGATTCTTTCCAAATCAATTCTTCTGGAATTACTTATTATGTCAACTTTTATGTATTTAAACCTAAATTCTGTGGGTAAAATTCCAACACTTCGATGGGTCTATGAGAAGTTTCCATTTTATTTGCAATCAGCACAGGACATTCAATCCTTCTTCCTTTTTAATGACAAGAAGGTCAACTAAGTAAGGCCTAAAGCAGTGAAATTTAACTTTTATTTAATCATATTAACTTCCTAAAAATCAAAGCTGATTTTTCAAATTTCCTTATTGTGTTAGGTTGGGATTTTGCTAGTGTTATATTTTCTCTTTTAAAAATTATTTATGCATGGGAAAAAAACAATACGTAACCGGAAATTGGGCACAAAATTTCAAATCCATTTCCAAATGTCCAAATGTTCCAATTTTAACTTAGTAGGTTATAATCAAATATTGATCCTATCCTTGATAATAAAGAACCACCTTAACAACAATAGTTTTATTAATGAATACATAAAATACAATATGAGGAAGTGGTTTAAGTACTACAATTTCTTTTACAAAGTAGATTTCTTTATCTCATTTTAATTTAAAATGACCAACTTTTATAACAGTTGAGTTTTTAAATGGTGATATATGTAAATATTTTTGTTTGCTTATTTTTACAACTAGAAATTCTTTACTAAATTGTATATGGCTCTTAAATAGGATTGTTTGTAGCACAGCTTGTATAAATAAATACAGTTAAATTAGTTCATTGAGGTCAGTTTTGGTTCATCTATGGTTCTATGTAGTACTGTTACTTTTCTTCCCACTTTTAAATGAGATGCTTACAACAAAAATATTGTTAAGGTATAACAAGAAGAGAAAGTCAGTTTATATGAAATTTGCCTCTTGTCTGGTACCATTTGTGACCATGAGGCTGATGATGCTGACCACAGGCTGTGGAAAGAGCTTTGCTTTCACAGGTAACCAAATGCACACAAAAGAATGAGTGTATGTAACTTGCCCTAGATGGAAATGGAATTTCACATTGAAATAATTAATTTATTGCATATTTGACCCATTAGATCTTATGAAGAAAAAGTATTCCAGAAAAAAATGTAGTACCTCCTATAATGAACTTTTTAGATGGATATCCTGTGCTATTCATATTTTGAACAGATTGTTGTTTTCTCAGGTCCTTGTCAGATAAAAGAAAAATAGTCCTCTATCAAACTAAAAATGAAATTACATATTTTAAAGTTTAATTGAAGATGAACTTTCTCTGGGTCAAAGACTGAAGCTTATTTACGTAAATGCAAATTACACAACTGACAATAGAAAATTGTGTGTAACTATTACCAAAATTTTCTTTCAAAATTAACTCAGCTTGTGGAGTTTGAATTCTTCTTTTCCATAATGTCGGAGTGGCTTCCTGAGTAGACACAGTTGTCGTTTATTTGAAAGGAGGCTTTCAATAACCTCAGGAGAGACTTTCTTGCTTCCGACCTCTTTCCCATTCAGTTGCCACAGCATCTGGTATTTGCCATTCTGGATCTTTCTATTACTTTAAGCAATTACTTAGTGCAACAGAGAAGTTACCCACCTAGCTGCTCTAGCTAGAAGTGTGTGTTTCCTCAGTCCCACTCTCTCTTACCAGCCCCCACATCCAACTGATCACAAATTCCTTCCAAATTCTGTCCTCCTTCTGCACCCCTCCAGCCATTTCCTGGTGCCTCTGAGGATCACACTTCAGCTCCTGCAAGGCTGCTCCTACGCACTGTGCTGTCTCCCTCATCCCCGCAGCCACTGCTGTCACATCTTCGTAGCTTCAGCTGCACTAAGTTTTCACCTTTCCCAGAACAGTTCTGGCCCTTTCACAACTTTATGATCATCTCTTCCTGGATATAATTTTCTTCTATTTAGGCTAGAAAAAGTCTTCTTACCAATGAATATTCATCTCAAGTGCTACCACCTCTGTGAGGCCTTCCCTGATTGTCTCTTCTGTGCTCTGACAGCACGTCTCTTACAGCAGGACCATATTTTGGTAAAATTGTTTTTAACCAACACCAAGACCACTATACCAAGCTGCTGGGGAGCAGGGGTGCCCTCTTACTCTTCTGGGTCACTGTCAGGATGGCATCATGCATCACTGTGCCTGGCATACCATAGGTGCTCAATACATGTTTGGTGAATAAATGGCTGAACCAAACTCCAACATTCAGTAGTAAAACATGAACCCTCTACCTCCAAATATGTTTACTAGGCTCAGTTCTCTGGGCCTGGAGGTACCAACTAGCAAGGTAACACTGGGGGTGTTTGGGAACCTGATGGAACACAAGAGAGGACAGATGGGACTGAAGAGGCCATCAGACATGCTTCATCTACCTCACAGCGGGACCAAGGCAAACCTGGCCAATGTGATCAATACCTGGTTGCTAAAAATAGTAACCAAAAAAAAAAGAGAGGAGGAAGAAGGGAGAGAGGGGTTGTTTCTAGACATTTAGATCACTTAATAACAACTCTGTGGATAAATACATTTTAAAAAATTGTGAAATTTGAGTAACCTAAAAGTAACTGTTTTAAAGAGAAAAATTCAGTGGCATTTAGTGCATTCACAATCTTGTGCAAGCAGGAGTGATGGTACTCTTTTAGAGCTAGATGAATACATATTTTTAATTCTTCACTCCTGCTCCTAATCCACACAGTATCTCTTCAGTAGTTGAACACACTCTATAGCTATTCTCACTTTTAATCGTGAAGCAAATGTAAAGCCTGGGTGTTTTCTTCAAATGCCCAAGACGTCTAAATTCTACCTAACTGTGATATAATTGCATGAGGCTGAGAGAGGGGTTGGAAATGCCTGTTGGATGAATGACACTAGATCCAGACTGAAAGACTGAACCTCACATTTCCGCTTTAAAGTTTGGGACAATAAATGCATTTATTGTGGGACTTCTATGTTTGATTTCAGATGACAGATGCCACACAAGGATAATTCCTTTATTTCAGGGAGAAGCAAGGGGCACAAACCACATGAGTAGTGTGGATTTGGAACAGATTAACCTCTACCTGGCCTTCTAGGGAAATACAGTGGGATGGGAGTAGAATGTGAGTATAAGTCAGCAGTTAGATATAGTCAAGGTATTCTCTTTATAATGGTGTATATGTTGTTAAATTTGAACTTTGTAAATGCATAGCTATGATTCTACTTCTCTGTACTTTCTAATTGGTAAAACACCCAACATAGCAGAATGTAGAGACCAATATTGACTAGGGCAAATGTAAGTATACAATATTACAGCCCAGCCATCTGTCGAAATATCTGAAATATGATAAGTGCAAAGAGCATATCTGTCACAGGATATTGAGATCACATGGCTATAGATCAGTTTTAATTGATGAATTAGATATAATGAATGTAAAATACTAAGAGGATGTATATCAAATCTGAAAATCACAACTGACAACCTGTGCTAATATATTTATTATTTTGATTTTTAATTTTAATTTTGATTACATTTCTTCCCCTCACAAATTTATTTTTTTAGAATTAATTGCATATATTCATTCTGAGACATGGAAATCCTATCACTAAGGTAACATTGTCCACAAATGCTTGGTCTGGAATAATATTAAATGACAAAAGAGAATAGGATTCCACCACCCCATAGACAACACTCCATTGCAAGGGAACTAATAGGCTGTGAGGAGATTTATCCTGATGGTCTGTGGTTTCCTTCCAATAACATTGTTACTTGCTCATTTTAAAACATGACTTAATAGATGCTATGAAACCACATCATATTTTCTAGCTCCTGTAAGAATTCAGTGCTTCTGAGTATTAACTTTGTTTTCTTAGTGACATCAGTTTGTTTTAACGTTTCTATCAGGAATTCTATTGTGAGAGGAGACATAAATTAGGCTTTACTTAGTTTATTCTGAGTTTCTCTTGGGCAGAGTTTTGGTGAAATAATCTTGGAAAATTTTTAAAAACCTGCACACTATGGTAGCATAATCAAGTTTCTCCCTCACTACCTCATTTGACACCCTTCTGGGGAAAAAAAAAAAATTGCTATTTTAGGCAGGAAACAAACACAAGGGAAAGAAGGGATGTTTTGGGTGAAATTGGGGACAGATGAGAACTCCATGTGCTTTGGTGAAATGTAGCTGCTGGGTGTACCAATTCTCAACCTTCCAGCTTCCTCTACTTTTCCACCCTTTTTGACTCTCCCACCTGCAAGGTCAGCTGCTCTAAGGAGCAATTTATAAAGTTGCAGTTCATATTGTGCTTGCAGTTCCAGAACTGACATGGAATTAAATCAGTCTTGAGTGCTGTAGGATACAAAAGCTACCTTCCTAGTTTACTGAGACTTCAAGACTCCTAATAAATCTTGGAAAGGTAGCATTCCACTAGTGACTGCCCAGTTTCTCCCCTCACAAAAAGACCTTGAAATGGAAACAATGAAGTTTTTTTCGAAGTCATATTTTATGCCATGGAGAGAAAGACATACATGGAAGCCACATTCTTAAGCTCCCTTTTCCAACTCTGGGGCAGGCACTTCATGCGACAGTATTAAATGAGCTCTTACCTTACTCCTCCACCTTCCAAAATTGCTAGGGCCACACGGTGTGGAAACATCCATGAAAAGCTTACTGTACTCACAAAGGTTTTTGTTTCTCAAGAGCAGAAGGTAAGCCTTTAAAAATTCTCTAAGTCTACAAATACACCCCTGCTACAAATATGTAGCCCCTCAGTTTTCAGGGACACATGAAGCTTACTGGTGGAGGTTCAACACAATATGTCTGCAAAGGAATCTGAAGCAGATGCTGTCAAATGGTAACACTGAATTATACCCAATAGTGACTCATGTTTTCCAATATTTTAGAATTTAATCTTAAATCGTTAGTCAAATCCACCTAAAATCTCAGAGTACAGGGGCAGTTAGTGAACCTTTATTTTGTGCCATGTGCCATGCAAAATGTTTTGTAGATATTAGTGCTTAATTTCCCCCCAAAGCTCTCTAAGTGAAGTATTATTATAACCCCCTGAAATGGTACGGTATCATACCCTTGGTATTCAGTTTTGGTCAAACACCAGTCTGTACATTGCTATGAAGGTATGTTTTAGATGTGATTAACATTTAAATTAACAGACTTTGAGTAAAGCAGGTTACCCTCCAGAATGTGGGTGAGTCTTATCCAATAAATTGAAGACTGTAAGAGAAAAAGACTGAGGTCCCCTCCTGAGGAAGAGGGAATTCTTTGTCCAGCATGCATTTGCAACATCGGCTCTTCCCCGAGTCTCCAGGCTGCAGGCCCCCCTTGTAGATTTCAGATTTGCTACACCTCAAAATTGCATGCTCCAATTTTTCTTAAAATAAATCTTTCTCTTTTCCTCTTCTATATGTATATGTGTGTGTGTGTATGCGGTGTGTATGCATATACATATATACATGTTTCCTCTTGGTTCTGTTTCTCTGAAGAACCTTAACACACCACCAGTTTAAAAGTGATGGAACAGAGGCTCTGAGAGGTACACGTTTGCCAAAGGCCACACAGCTGGTGAGCGATTGGGCAGAGCACAGGCTGCCCTTTCTTTCTGGGCCATCTTCCTTCCAGTCAAGCTGGAGTCCGTGCTTCTCCCAGCCTGTGGCCAACAGCCACGTGAAAGGCATGTGAAGAGTTGGTTGTGTTTAATCCTGTCATCGGTTTTATTGGAAAGCTTTTCACTGCAGCCCACGTGAGGGAAAATGATTTGCTCAGGATGAATGTGGCCACCAATGTGTTATTTCCTTTAATCTAAACAGAGCCTCAGGCACACTTCATTGATCATGCCTCCAGGCTGAAAGGCCCCCTTAATGCTGGCCAGCAAATATTATGTTTCTGAGGCAGCCCTGTGCTGTCAACCACATTTCCTGATCTACTCTGATTAGATATATAAACAGCTTCAGTAAAACAGAGCCTGAGCTTTGCTGTTAAAAATATAAGATAAGGCTTCCATAAAGATTCATCAACAGCAGAAGTGCTGTCTGAGTTAGCGCTGAGCCCTCTGAGCTCAATTTGTTTTTTTCTTTTCCTTTTTTCTTTCTTTTCTTTTTTTTTTTTTTTTTTTTTTTGGTGTTGTAAGAGGGTCAACGAGCACACAACCATGATTTATAATCATGTTTTAATAGTGGCTGGTGTACTCACTGACTAAGGGAGAACTTGGGGAAAAGAAAGAGTTAAAAGAATTGGGCAGTTCATGTAGTGGTCTTGCATTAATGGCCCAGCACAGGACTGACATCACTCAAGTTTACGTAGTCATTTTATATCTGCTAAGACGTGTCACACTGTCCCAGCTAAGAGCAAGGAAGAGATGTGCTGACACCCGCAAGTTGCAAAAGCTTATGAAGAAGGACCAAGAACTCCCTGAAAAGCAAATGAAATGGTCAGTTAGGGAAAGGAAGCAATTAAAACCAAATGTTCTACACCTTTAAACCATGTATGTTTCAGATACATTGTGTATCATAAACGTGTGCCAGCCAAAGACAAGTTAAGATTTTATTATAGATATATGTGTTTAATTAGAATATGTTTCAAAATCCTCTCTAACATTAATCCCGAAGATGAAGTCTATTATCTAAAGGATTTTTCCAGCTCAAGTGTCTTTGAATGAGAATACATGCCTTTTCTAGATAATTTTTGGCATTCGTTCTGAAAAGAAAAAATTCAGTGAGAGTAAGAAGAGGACTATCCAATATTGCTTGGTGGGAAAATGTAAGAAGTTAACATACTGCAGTTTCGTTATTAATATACATCAATATTTTAATGTGTTTCAATACTTACATGTAATATCTAAAGGGATTTTACTCACTTAAAGAGCTGCTTACTCCCCACTTTAAAGATCATTTACAATTGTCCTAAATTAATCAATACTGTTTTTATTCAATACTAAAAATAATTGCTAATATTTATTATTTACTTAATTGACTTAATACTATGTACCAAATACTGCTTTAAGCCCTTTACAAAAATTGGCTGAGAAAATTCCTTCAGCAGCCAAGGAGCTTGCTGCTTTTTCTCGCCTATTCATTTCAGTCTATGAAATTATACTCAATAAATTTAAACCTTTATTGAATTAAAATAGTATTCTCCTGGGTCCATGCCTGGTTTGGGTTAACTAATGTCAAATACAAATATGCCTTTTATTTCCCATTTATAATAGTTTTTTTTCTTGGAGTTATTGTAATAGTGGTTCTTATGTCTGTCTGTGCATTTAAATCACGTGAGAAGTTTTCCAAAGATACAAGTTCCTGGCCACACGTGTGACTGTTGATTTTCTAAGGATGGAATGCAGGATTCTGCATGCCCAACAAGGAATGAATCTGATTTTCTTGTCACAGAAGAGGTAACTGCATTGTCTTAGTTCATTTGTGCTGCTATAGCAAACCACCTGAGACTGAGTAATTTATAAAAGAGAAATTTATTTTTTACAGTTCTGGGGGCAGAAAGTCCAAGATCTCTGTGCCAGCACTGGTGTCTGGTGAGGGCTGTTCTCTGCTTCCAAGATGGTGTCTATTGCTGTGTTCTTACATGGTGGAAGGCAGAAAAGCAAGAACGTGCTCCTTTCAACCTTTTATAAGGGTGCTAATACAATTCGTAAGCCTGGAGTCCTCATGACTTTACTGCCTCCCACAGGCCCCAACTTTTAATACTGTTGCATTGGCCATTAAGTTTCAACATGAATTTTGGAGAGGATACTATCATTTAAACCACAGTACAGTGTCATGAAGGTTAAGTAGCCTAAAGTTATACTGATAGTAAGCAGACATGCTAAATGCAATTATAGGAGGAGCTGCAGGGTTTTTAAAAATTATGCTTTAGTTAATCTTATGCTGTTTGTGCTTTGATGACAAGCAACATATTTTCTTTGTGCAAGCACTCAAATACTAAGAACTAAATTGATATTAGGCTATATTGAAAGAATGCATTTGGATAACTTGGGCCACCTCACTGAGGCTTCCAGAAAAAAATGCATACGTGTGAATGGTCTTTCGTTTATTCCTTTACATTAAATATTTGTAGGCTTGGTTTACACATGCAAATGGTTTCAGATATTAGATAGATAAGAGAGAATATCTGAGATTGATATGGATCTATGAGTAGGTCTGTAAAGAAGTCAGGGACTGTCAATGTTTTACATGGCTGGATTAGACATAACCCTGAGTCTAGGTTCAGAAGCCCAGGGTGCTAGTGCTGTCCTGGTCACTTCCTTTTATTATTATTATTATTATTATTATTATTATTATACTTTAAGTTCTAGGGTACATGTGCACAATGTGCAAGTTTGTTACATATGTATACACATGCCATGTTGGTGTGCTGCACCCATTAACTCGTCATCTACATTAGTTATATCTCCTAATGCTATCCCTCCCCGCTCCCCCCACCCCACAACAGGCCCTGGTGTGTGATGTTCCCCTTCCTGTGTCCAAGTGTTCTCATTGTTCAATTCCCACCTATGAATGAGAACATGCGGTGTTTGGTTTTCTGTTCTTGCGATAGTTTGCTGAGAATGATGGTTTCCAGCTGCATCCATGTCCCTACAAAGGACATGAACTCATCCTTTTTTATGGTTGCATAGTATTCCATGGTGTATATGTGCCACATTTTCTTAATCCAGTCTATCATTGATGGACATTTGGGTTGGTTTCAAGTCTTTGCTATTGTGAATAGTGCCACAATAAACATACGTGTGCATGTGTCTTTATAGCAGCCTGATTTATAATCCTTTGGGTATACACCAGTAATGGGATGGCTGCGTCAAATGATATTTCTAGTTCTAGATCCTTGAGGAATTGCCACACTGTCTTCCACAATGGTTGAACTAATTTACAGTCCCACCAACAGTGTAAAAATGTTCCTATTTCTCCACATCCTCTCCAGCACCTGTTGTTGTTTCCTGACTTTTTAATGATCACTGTTCTAACTGGTGTGAGATAGTATCTCATTGTGGTTTTGATTTGCATTTCTCTGATGGCCAGTGATGATGAGCATTTTTTCATGTGTCTGTTGGCTGCATAAATGTCTTCTTTTGAGAAGTGTCTGTTCATATCCTTTGCCCACTTTTTGGTGGGATTGGGTTTTTTTTTTCTTGTAAATTTGTTTGAGTTCTTGGTAGGTTCTGGATGTTAGCCCTTTGTCAGATGAGTAGATTGCAAAAATTTTCTCCCATTCTGTAAGTTGCCTGTTCACTCTGATGGTAGTTTCTTTTGCTGTGCAGAAGCTCTTTAGTTTAATTAGATCCCATTTGTCAATTTTGGCTTTTGTTGCCGTTGCTTTTGGTGTTTTAGACACGAAGTCCTTGCCCATGCCTATGTCCTGAATGGATTGCCTAGGTTTTCTTCTAGGGTTTTTATGGTTTTAGGTCTAATATTTAAGTCTCTAATCCATCTTGAATTAATTTGTGTATAAGGTGTAAGGAAGGGATTCTTGGTCACTTCCTATTTGCTCATCCCTGAACAAATCCCAGGACCTCTTTGGGATCACTTCTAGCTTTTGCCTCCCAAAGGATTCTCTAACAAAGAGATTGACGGCTTCCCCCAAGGAGTACTCAGAGCCCAGGTTCAGGGCAAGTGTTTGATGATCACATTTCTGAATAAAGACAAATTCCTCATTTTGGACAAACAAAAATGAATCTCTGAAAAAATACATGTATGGGAAACCTTAGGGAAGATTCTTACTTTCAATTCAGTTATTGACTCACTTGACACATAATTGCACCAAGTGATACATGGTGGAAAGGAAAGAGTGCACTTAGCTTTTCCTCACAGAACAAACATCTTCTTTTATTTTATAAGCTCACACAACACAGTTTCCCACATTTTCTAAGGAAAGGAATGTTGTATGATAAACATTATACTCAGAGCCTTTACTATAACAGTATATTATTTCCTTCATTTTGTCTTAATTTTCAAGTACACCATGTTGAGATCAACAGCTCTAGCTATTTACTGTTTAAAGCTCTGAAGTATTAATCCGTAAATTCAGGAAGCATTGCCATCTATAGTGTGTAGTTTGATGTACAGCAGATTGCTGAGTCTTAACAGTGCCTGCCTTGGCTGCAATTTCCCATTTGCTCAATGTAAACGGGAGTCTTGCTACCACAGACTGGAATCAGACATAAGCCATCTGCTTCCAAGAGAGCCAAAGTTATAAGAACCATCTCTGTGAAACAAGTTGTGTTTACCCCAGCTTCTATGGAGTTTAGCCTTGCCCAACCCCTTCCTCATGTTTATATTTCATTGCTCCATTACATATTTCTCCCCAAATCTATCAGGCTTGACATGATGGTGCATGCCTGTAACCCCAGCACTTTGGTAGTCTGAGGTGGGAGGATGGCTTGAGCCCAGCAGTTCGAGACCAGACTGAGCAACATAGTGAGACCCCATCTCTACAAATAATTAAAAAGTTAGCTGGGCATGCTGGTGCACACCTATGATCCCCGCTGTTTGTGAGGGTGAGGCAGGAGGATCAGTTGATCCCAGGAGGTCAAGGCTGCAGTGAGCCCTGGTTGTACCATTGCACTCCAGCTTGTATGACAGAGCAAGACCCTGTCTCAAAAAAAAAAAAAAAATGCCCTCAAAATCAATCCTGTGATTTCAGCGGCATTTCACTGTGATTTCTTTTCACTATAATGTAATACATTTCCTTATATATCATATTGTGCAACTACTGCCATATGACATTGCCAGATCCATTTTCTTCTACCATTCACTGTCTGTTGATTACCCAGTAACATCTGAACCAAGTGTGAAGTTCATAATGACTAGATTTATAAAATAAGGAATGAGGACAATTCTCAGTGCCCCCCAAAGTTCATGAAATACAATTTATTTCACTGAACCTCTTAAGTTTAGTTAAATTGAAACAAATATCACCTCCCCAGTTGAAGTGTGAGCAACTTGACTAATGAGGCTGAGCCTTGCAGCTCCTTTGTACCCTCACCATAATTAGCACGCTTAGGGGCCCCTGCATTGCCGACTGGCTAGCTAGGAGTGACTGTGCCCTACTTTTTACTACAGTGTCTTTCAGAATGCATCTGTGATTGGTGGTTAAACCCTCTGCTTTCGAAACAAGTGCCCAAGAAATCCTTTTTTTTTTTTTTTTTGCTTCTGACTAATCTGTGTTCATACATGTTGCTGACTAATCTTGCTACTTTCAGATGTGATGCTGAGTGGTCTTCCAGAAATGCCAAGTAAGGAGGTACTTTAAGAACTAGCAAAGGTCCCTTAGTGAGAATTGACCTGGCATGAAGGGACATCACACATTGTGAGAGTATCTTATAATCTTATAACTACTTCTATGAATAAGTGCATGCACAGTGACAAGCAATAAATAGGCCAGTTCTTCTGAAAATTCTAGAGAACAGTTAAGTGATGACCCTTCACAGTTTCTGTTTCTGTTCTGGTTCAGTTTTAACTCTTGTACAGTGTACAGACTTTGATTGAGTACCACTGCTTTAAATTATACTTCTGAAGTCATGGAGGGCAGAGTAGGAGGCAAGCGGCCTCTGCCCCAGTGATGGGCAAGCGTATACACTTCCATAGGCCACATTTAGACCATACAGGAGGGAAGCAGTCACTCCCTATCTTGTAAAGAACCCTCCCAAAGGACTTTCAGCTAGGGATGAAGCAGCCTAAGCCCCCAAAGCCTCGATATATAATATTGGATATAAAAGGTAAGAGTGGGGAGTTGCAAGAGACCAGCAGAGGAGACATAGGCCATACCAGGGGACTGTAATCTCCAATTGCACTCACAAAACTGTCTCCCAAGAGAGCCAGCTTTAGATATCTCTCATACCCAAGCAGTATCCATGTTAGATTAGAGCTGTCCTGCTCAAGTAAGACTTCTCCTTTCCCCTTCTGTAGGAGCCAGGGGAAGCACACTGAGTGTGGAAGGAGGGATTGGTGGGGAAAGACAAAAGGGGCAAATTATAACCTATCCCCTCTATACTGCAGCTTTCTAAGCTGGAGGCAAACCAGGCTAGGAGAGGGGAAACTTTAAATTTGGTGAGAATCTTTAGTTCTCATACTGAACTTTTTATTCTCTAAAACAGGCTAGAATAGAAAAAGTTCACAGAGTGGTTTTCAGGGTTAGAATTAAGAAAAAATAATATTGTTTTTAGTTTATCATTTGCCACGTATTCAAATACTATAATAGGCATATTACCAAATTTGACATCTCCTAATGAAATGAAAATGACAATATACTCCGTATTAAAATTGCTGTTATGAAATAGAACAGAGGTTCCACAGAAAAATAAAATGCCCTAAAGAAGAAACATACTGGCTTCTGTCCGGAGATGGCACAAAAATTTTCCCAGCTCCATCCTATCGTGAGTTCCTCTGCAATAAATTGTTGGCTTTCCTGGATATTATATTCTCACTTATATTTGTTTGAATGTCTTTATTCTGACACTCATAATGATGAGGCACATTACTACCCTCTGTCCTCTCTAGGTATATTTAGAGAATAGCCATAAAGCTCTTGCATCTCTGCTCTGAGCCTTTTAAAGGACACATTAAATAGGTGGGATTGTAACTATAAGAAGGCAATAAAGGTGTGGAGAGGTCTAGATAGAATATTTCATTAAATAGTATTTGGGGAAATTAGCATGTATATAAAGAAGAGAGAAAAATTAAAATAATAGGATACACTAATAAAATTTTAAATTGTAAAGCTAAAGAAAAATTTTCACTAACCCTGTGAGGCCAGTTAGAGCAGAATTTAGAGGAAGCAGTTGTAAGGTTAAAATTTGGAGCCTCTTTCTTTCTTTCTTTCTTTCTTTCTTTCTTTCTTTCTTTCTTTCTTTCTTTCTTTCTTTCTTTCTTTTTTCTCTCTCTCTCTCTTTCTTTCTTTCTCTCTTTCTTTTTTTTTTAAGATGGAATCTCACTCTGTCGCCCAGGCTGCTGGGTGCAATGGCATGGCGCAATCTCGGCTCACTGCCACTAATTTGGAGCATCTTTCTAAGACTTTGCATGTAAATGTGACTGGATGGCCATCTGTCAGGAAAAGACTAGACAAACTGAATTGGAAAAGTGAAAAAAATAAAAGTGGATGAAGATGTCATTATTTTAGTCAATTCATTTACTGATAGCACTTGTGGTCCCAAATGGGCCCTGGGTCTGGTCTGGGGCAGCCTTGGGGTCGCTGTTTATTATGATCCTCATTACCAGTTCCTCCTTTCTGCATCGAGAGAGGCTACGCCTGCCTTGTCCTCAGACCAGCTCCTACCCGTAACTGCCAGCCTTGGTCTGCACAAGAAAGCAGAGCAGGGCCACTGCATATAGATCATGAATACATTGTCTATCCAATAAGCCACTCAAAGATTTTTGCCTTTCTCTGTGCTATCAGATACTGAACAAGAAGAAAATGACTTCTTTTTATTTATCTTCTCCTTTTGGAAGTCTAGTCTCTCAATCATGAACTTCAGCACCTCATGCTCCTTCTGCTCTTATGCAAACTCTCTTTCAGATAACTAATGATATCAATAGGATAATTTAGTATGGCCATGCACTGATGAGATGAGGACTTCAAGCCCTCTGCCTGGGCCATTAATCAGGGAAGTTCATCCTCTATGCCCATGTCCTGCTCCTGATAATAGACACTCAGTAAATATTTGTTGAATGAATGAATCAGTTAGCCCAGAAAGCTAATTTATTTTCATTTTTATTTCTGGCAAAATAAAATTTTTTGTTGCACTTATAATAGTAATAGAATGAAGATGTGTTTTGAAATAATGTCTACTAGTTAATTAGGAGGATTAATCCTATGCTCATTGGAAGATAACTATCACAGTGATGAATTGTGTTTGACCTCAAGTTCTATAGAAATAAAATCAGTTGAAGCATCACGTGTAGAAAAGGATGAAAGCAGAATTGCAACAGAACTGGCAGAGTCTGAACAAAGGAGAGCTCCAATAACATTCAATTACTACAGAAAACCAGAAGTTACCTACAGCAGCGCCTGGCACATGAATACCAAGTGTTCAGTAAACGTCAGGATGATGATGATGATTATTATCATTCCCATTATAACAAGATAATTTAAGTGATATTCAGATAAGATATTAAATGTCAAATCACACATTGATGGATTTGTTTCCTTTTAATTTTTTGAGACAGAGTCTAGCGTTGTCACCCAGGCTAGAGTGCAGTGGCACGATCTAGGGTCACTGCAACCTCTGCCTCCTAGGTTCAAGTGATTCTCCTGCCTCAGCCTCCCAAGTAGCTGGAATTACAAGTACCCGCTACCGTGCCCGGCTAATTTTTGCATTTTTAGTAGAGATAGGGTTTGGTCATGTTGGTCAGGCTGGCCTTGAACGCCTGACCTCAGATGATCTGCCACCTCGGCCTCCCGAAGTTCTGGGGTTACAGGTGTGAGCCACCATGCCTGGCCATGTTTCCTTTTAAATTTGATTTTAATTATTCTGATGACCTCAAGAGAAATGTTGCCGGGTGACGACAGTATGTTTATACACCTATTAATGTTAAATCTTTGAGCAGACCTGGAGCTCAGAGCTGGAAATTAATAGCATTAATTTGTTTTCACTGCATTTATTTTTAGAATCACTTTACATTTATTACAAACAACATTGGTTTTTATCAATGTTAAGGTTTTAAGTATTCTTTAAAATAACATTTGTGTGGATAAAACAAGTCCATTTAAAGAAAACGTGAAGTTAGTGATAGGGTAGGAAGTACACAAATCAGGCAAAATCCTGACGGAGAAGGGTTATGTCGTGAGTTTGGGAAAGTGTATTGGGGAGTTTGCTTGAATGCTCAGATCACTGTAGTCTAAACGTTTCTGCTTGAGAGAGACACTATGCCACATGTGGGTGCCCACCACCACTACCCAGTCACCTGAGTAGCATAGGTTGCCGAGGAAGTAATCTCTCCAGCATCAGATAACCAGTGGAGAGGAGGAAGCAGCTCCAGTGTAGGTGGCTGTACTACACTAGTGCCAAATGTCATTGCTCCCTTCCCTTCCTCTCCAACCCAGCTGGCAGTTAGGTATACTCACTGCATCCAGTTTGGCAGGAACGTGCCACAGAGTACAGACACTTATCTCCAATGATAGGCTGTAAAGGGTTAACAAAGGGGCTCTCGGGGAAGACCAGGTTTGTGACATTTGCTGATTGCAGTGATCTAAGTATAATTACCTTACCTGATTTTAAGTATGGTTGGTTGTTTCCAACAACCGGCTGGCAAAATTCCTGAAAATTTCAGTTGCCTCTGGGGAACCTGTGCCAGTGGGCTCCAGCACACCAACCCATTTTCATTCTAAGTACAGCATTTGATTATGTAACCATCCCGACAACCTCCCCGCCCCACCTCGCCCTACCGACTCCCCAAGTCTATCTTGTCTTCTAAACATTAAGCTCCATGAGGGAAGAAAGCATGCTGCCCTCTTCACCATGGTAATTCCAGTGCCTTCCTGACACCCAGCATATACCCCGTAAATACTGATTGGGTATTAAGCGCATAATATGAGATTTAAAAGAGTTCCTACAAAGACCCTTAAATCCTCCAGATTTCTTAAGCTTAGGAAAGTTTTTTGCTTGTTTTTTGTTTTTGTTTTTTTTTTTTTGTTTTTTTTGTTTGTTTGTTTTTTGGTTATCTTCTTCTTATTTTGAGCAGCAGACCAGCGTGACTCCACAGTTTCAAAGAGCAAGCATCTATGTTTGTGTAATCCCGAGCCAAGCTGGGGAAAGGGAAGCAGAGCAGCGCTGACCCAGCTAGGTCCCTGGTGCAGGTACTCAGCTCCTTACAGCGCGCCGAACTCCCCTGTACGAGCGAACCTCAAGTCACTGCCGTCGCGCTTCTTGTTGCGCGAACTCTCAAGGCTTACAGGTCGTCTCCAGGAGTCAGAGAAGTCCGGACTCCGGCGATCCCTGCTCCGCGGAGAACTGGGGAGCCCCCGTTCCTGTGCCACTCTTAGACGGGGTGACCTCGGGCTCTGGGAAGGAGGGCTGTGTCCGTGTTACGAGGGGGCCCCGGCAGGTGGCGCGCAGCACCGAAGCGCAGGCCAGGACGCTAGTTTCTCTGTGCCCTCTCCTGGGTCACTGGCGCATCCACCTCCCCGGCCACCAGTGACCAGCAGGGGCGTGCGCAGCTTCAGAGATGCAGAGTCTGGAACTGCCCTCCCCCTTTCAGTGTAGGACTGGCGACACCCCTTTCTTCCTGCAGGCAGCGATCTCCAGAGACCTCCCCCACCCTTTGGAGGGCGGTTTTTTCAGCGGCTCAAAGAAAACACATCTTTCGTGTCCCTTGTCAGACTGTCCTGCCTCTAACTGCGGTGTGCAGAGAGCCTTGCGAGACCTTTGTCCTATCTTACTGGGCTTCAAAGCTACCAAAGGCGGTCGGGAGAGAGGAAATGACCCGAGGCAGGACGGTCCCCCAGCTCCATATCCCAGCCTGGAAAGACCTATTTTTTCCATTCTGCACCTTGGGCCTGGCAGCTTAGGAAATAATGACACATGGCCAACAGGCCAAAATACCTTGGTTCCACTTCCAGCCCTGTCACTTACGGGCTGTGTGACCTCTGACAAGTTGCTAAATCTCTCTGGACCTCAGTTACTCCGTCTGGAAAGGAATGGAGTTGGACCTCGTGACTAATAAGGTTCCATTTCAGTTCTGATCTCCTAGGATTCTAAATCTCTGCTTCCTGAAAATATAAAAATATACCACACTCGTTTCCCCGAGGAATACAGTTTTAATGAATAAGGCTAACTATACAGTTAATAAGACTTAATATACAGTTTTAGTGAATAAGACATACATGTAGAAAACAAATGCAACATGCTTGTTTCACTTATGACAAACAACTAATAAAATATATATTTGAAAGTTTCAACAAAGGACTCATATCCAGATTCTACAATGAACTCAAACAAATTGGCAAAAAAAAAAAAAAAAAAAAAAAACCCATAATAATCCTATCAAAAAGTGGGCAAATTACATGAATAGACATTTCTCAAAAGAAGATATACAAATCGCCAGCAAACATATGAAAAAATGCTGAACATCACTCATCACCAGGGAAATGAAAGTTAAAGTCACAATGAGATACCATCTTACTCTCCCAATAATAATCATTATTAAAAAGTCAAAAATCAAGTGTTGGCATGGATGTTGTGCAAGGAGAATGCTTTTACACTGCTGGTGGGAATGTAGATTAGTACAACCTTTATGGAAAACAGTATGGAGATTCCTTAAAGAACTAACAGTAGAACTGCCATTCTTTCCAACAATCCCACTACTATGTATTTACCCAAAGGAAAAGAAGTTATTGTATGATAAAGACACATGCACCGGTATGTTTATTGCAGCCCAATTCACAATTGCAAAGATATGAAACTAAACTAAGTACCCATCGACCAATGAGTGGATAAAGAAAACGTGGTATATATACACCGTGGAATACTACTCAGCTATAAAAAGAATGAGATAATGTCTTCTGCAGCAACTTGAGTGGAGCTGGAGACCATTGTTCTAAGTGAAGTAACTCAGGAATGAAATATTGTGTGTTCTCATTTATAAGTGGGAGTTAAGCTATAAGTATGCAAAGACATGCAGAGTTGTATAATGAACTTTAGAGACTCGGAAGAGGGAGGATAAGAAGGGGTTGTGGAACAAAATCTACATATTGGGTACAGTGTACACTATTCAGGTGATGGGTGTGCTAAAACCTCGGAGTTCACTACTGTATAATTTCTTCATGGAACCAAAAACCACTTGTACCTCAAAAGCTATTAAAAATTTTTAGAAAGTTTTTTAAAGAAAAAATGTTTCAGTATTAAGAGCCCTTCATGTGACTAGGAATTGAGGATCCCAACAACTAAATAAGTAGATAAAATGACAAATAAAAGGATTAACAGCTGTCTCTGTGTTCAAAGAGCCTACAAATAGATGTATAGACATATGAAAGATCACAACACAAAGCAGTACCAGCATGAAAACTAGATAAATTGAGTGTAATGACTTTTGTATTTTGTTTGGATTATAGCTAAAACAGTGAAAAGAGGCAAGGGTAGACGTGGTGATACTTTTTCTCTATCAAGACTCAGGGCAGCCCAAGTACATCCATAATGTCATTACTAATGACACCCAAGGCCTATTTCCAAATTATTATCATTCAGTGCCATCTAGTGTTAAACTGATGGATGGACTTTTTCATATTATTTTGTTTTTGTAAATTCCTTGTCCAGCTCTATGTAGTCAGATTAAAGTGAGGCAAACAAACTCTGTCTCCTACACATCTAGTATTGTGATGTCTGTGTTCTGAAAACTCATGTGTTTCCTGCCCAGCCAGGCACAACCTGTGGTTCAGGCTCTCAACTCATTCTTTGCTTATCTTTCCTGGACTGCCGTCATCGGTGCCAGCACTCTGTCCATGGTCTTTTCCTTCAGACAGCAGAATTTCATAGGACTAGATGCATCCGTTTCTGAGCAAAAAGTTTGTAATAGAAAAAGAAAGTCTCTAACTCATACATAAGTTGGAGAGATGACTCAAAATAGTACTTCTCTATTTTTGCAAGTGAGTTTTTACATTCACTTGAATAAAATCCCAATTGCAACAAGCCTTTCAAATTTGTGTTTAAGAAATACTTGAGTTCCGAAGGTCGCAAGATGTTTTCTAAAATCCAACGGAAAGTTATTTAGGTAAACACCAAGTTCCTTTTATGTCTGTCTTACAACCGTAGTAAATATACATCTGGGCATATGCCTTTGTTTAAAATGTCTCCAATTACTGAGTTGCTGATATAAAACTTCTATTTAAGTTGTTTCAGTGAACTTGTTAAACAACAAAGGCAACAAAATACTACACTTATACCAACTAAAAAATCAAAGAAAAAGGAAATGATTTATTCATAATAATCAAATTTAAATACTCTGCATGTATAAAACACCATTCTAAGAACTGACATTCTATCAAGCTTCATTTTGAACAATTTGCATAATTCCTTAACAGCAGTGAAAGTAAAATGTAAAAATTCAAAATCACATTTTATAAGAGATAAAAAGTAACTACTGTTGTGTTTCTAGATCTTCAAAAGTAAGCTTATCTGAAGATTGACTCAACTTCTACTTTCATGTTAGAGGGATAAGAAAACAAACCCAACATTTGACAGAAAGATATTTTCATATTGTTAATGGAAGGTCTATTGTAGCAGGAGAATCTCTTGTTTTTACTTCGTTCCTTCATTCGTCCTCCAGTTTTCAGCTTCTTGAGATAGCACTTTTATGCTTTCCTGATGATGGAGATTTTCATCTGCTATGGTTTGAATGTTTGTCCCCTTCAAAACTCATGTTGAAATTTAATTGCCATGGTAACAGTGTTTTGAAGTGAGACATTTCAGAGGTGATTAGGACATGACAGCTCCACTCTCATGGGTAAGAAAATTGGGGCCATTATAAAGGGTGAGATTGGCACTCTCTCCCTCTCTCCCTTGCTCTCTTGCCTTCCACCATTTGATCATGTAACAGGAAGGCATCACAAAATATCAGCACCTTGATATTGGACTTCCCAATTTCCAGAACTATGAGAAATAAATGTATGTTCATTATAAATTACCTATTCCCTAGTACTCTGTTGTATTTTATAGCAGCACAAAACACACTAAGCCACCATTCAAACACTCTTTTATGGACACTGTATTAGTCAGGGTTCTCCAGAGAAACAGAACCAATAGCATTTATATAAATACATAAAAAGAGATTTATTATGAAGGATTGGCATTTGTGATTATAAAGGCTGAGAAGTCCCGAGATCTTCCATCTGCAAGCTGGAAGCCCAGGAAGGCCAGTGGAATAGTTCCAGTCAAACCCCAAAGGTCTGAACACCAGGGAGTCAATGGTGTAAGTCCTGACCTGAGTTTGAAGATCTAAGAACTGAGGAGAGACAGTGGGTAATATCTAAGGGTGGGAGAAGAAGGATGGCCCAGCTTAACCAGAGAACAAATTTTTCCTTCCTCTGTCTTTTGGTTTTAATAAGCCTTTAGCAGATTGGATGATGCCCATCCATAATGGTAAGGGTGATTTTCTTTACCCAGGCCACCAGTTTGAATGCTATTGTCTTCTGGAAACACCCTCATTGACGTACCCAGCAATAATGCTTTACCAGCTATCTGGGCATCCCTTAGCCCAGTCAAGTTGACACATAAAATTAACCATCAAAGCTACCTGAAGCTAGTCTTCATCCTTCTAATATATCTGTAAGGCTATTTTGGCTCCAACCACTTCAGAGTGGATTTTGATGCAACTCCTAGAATCTGGAGTAAATCTTTTTGTAATGTTATCTATTAGTTCAGCTATCATTGGCATGCTGGGCTTTTCTATACCTCAGTGCAACGGCTGATTGTTACATTTTTGGAAATTGTGCAAATTTTCATGTATCTTTCTTTCTTTTTAAGAGTTAATTCTGAGATTATCAGGGCAGGGAGAAAGCTACTAACTAGCACTTTTTGGTTAAACATAGTGGTAGCCATGGACAAGCAGCTACTGAAGTTAACCATTGAGCAGAGGGTCAGAGGAGAAATGGAGAGAGAGCTCTGGGAGTGAACGTGTGTGCAATAGACTGTGGAAGCTATTAGCTCACAGTCAGGTAAAGTGGCCCTCTTTAATAAAACACCCACACACACTTCAAACTTCCAAAGTTCACTCAACAGGAAGTTCCACTAGGAGGAAAGAAGGGGGTAATGGACCATGCAGTATCAAATCTGCAATTAGAGTATAATAATTACCACTATCCCTATGACGTTGGCCTTGATGGACTCTGTTTCCTCATTTAAATATTCTTAACTAAGTGTGAGCAAAATCCCTTGACTCAATAACTTGCTCACACCTAAAAAGGAATAACAGGTTCAAAAAGAAGCTGTAGGAAATTAGTGAGGAAAAAGAGAAATAAACATACAGAGTGCCATAAAACCGAATAATTTGGCTTAGTTTAAAAATGTGCTTGCTCTCTACGAACTTTCAAATGTGATTCCATTCCCCATGGATTTCCAGAAAGAAAAAGAAGATCTTACCTAAAATATGTCATTAACTAGTTTCTACCCTACTTCCTTAAGACTAGTCTTTCTACTTAACAGTTCACTTCTTGCAAGCCATTGTGGACAGTTGTGCCTTTCAGAGACCAGACTGGGCCAAGTCCTCTCTGTCTTTTAGTGAAAGCCCCCTCTCCCAGGAAATGCTTCTGTTCTGAGACTCAAACATTCCCTGTTAGGTGAGGTAACTGACATTAGAAATGGCCTCCCCCTTTAGAGCTGGCCCTCTATACACAGGTAATGTCATTTTGTATTTATTCACTGCGGTAGAGATTGCTGGTTGACTGCCAACATCTATTGACCCATTCCTCTAAATAACAGAACATTTATCTGGGCACACACCTGCATGGAATTAGCATGGTATTTCCCAGTCTCTCTTAAAGAAAAATGTGGCCACTTTACTAAGTTCAGGTAATGGCATATAAGTAAATGATGATGTGTAGATTGCAGGAGCCTTCTTTAAGAGACAGCTGGTGTACCCCTTTTTCCTATCCCTTCCTTTAATCCACTGCCTGGAACATGGATGCTCACATTTTGAATCCTGAGGACAAGGATTACTTGCCTGGATAGTAGGGTGATAGGATTATGTGGAACAGAGTTGCCATATTAGCCTATTAGTCTAGTAGGACTCACTTTTAGACTTTGTTTATAGAGATAAATAAATTTTATTTGTATTATTTTTTAAAGCATCGTTATTTTGAGTTTTGCGTTTGCAGACAGATCTGTCTTGTATTGTATTCCCCTCCTTCCTCCAAAATTCTTATGTTGAGGCACTAACCCAAGGTACTTCAGAATGTGACTTTACTTGGAAAACGGGTCATCGCAGATGTAATTATTAACAGTTAAGATGAGGTCATTAAAGTGGTCTCTAATCCAATATGATTGTTCTTCTTATAAAAGGGGAAATTGCGACACAAAGGCACACACACACACACACACACACACACACAGAATGCTCTGTGTAGACGAAGGCATGGATCCAGGTGATGCCTCTATAAACAAAGAAATGGCAAAGATTGCCAGCAAATCACCAGAAGCTAGGAATGAGGTTTGGAGTAGATTCTCTCTCACAGCTCTGAGAAGGAATCAAGCCTGCTGACATCTTGGCAAGCTTCCAGAACTCTGAGACAATAAATGTCTGTTATTTATTGTCTAGCCCTAGCAAACCGATATACAATCTTAGTCAATTTAAGACTGGCTAGAATAACCTTAGCTTAATCTAGGGCAATTTTCACACCATTCAGACAGCAGAAACTACATACACATATCCATGTGCCCATCTGAACTTCTATCATAATTTCTCAGCCTATCGATTTTAGCAGTGTGGCCAAATGTCAGTTTCTTTGGAATGCCAAAATAGGGGAATTTTGTTGTGGCTGTCCTATGAAAATGAAGCTCTGTCACAGAGGAGTGTGTGAGCCAAATCCAAATACTGAGTTTATTTTACCCTCCAAATAGAATATTTTCACCCCAGTGAAGCAATTGTAAGCATCTCATCCAAAGCATATTCACTATCCTTGAGTATTCTTGGTTGCTTATTGAATGAATAAGTGAATGAGGTGGATTTGGCTGACACTAACCTTTGGGATTACCTCACAGCTTGCCAGTGGCAAGCTTAGTAAATACTGGGCCATAGTGTCTAAGGATAGGTCTCTAGAGTCATATGTCTCTAAGTACAAATGCTAGCCTCCTGTATTAGTCTGTTTTCATGCTGTTGATGAAGCCATACCCAAGACAGGGTAATTTACAAAATAAAGGGTTTTAATTGTACTTACAGTTCCACATCACTGGGGAAGCCTCACAATCATGATGGAAGGCAAGGAGGAGCAAGTCATATCTTACATGGATGGCAGCAGACAGAGAGAATGAGAGCCAAGCAAAATGGATTTCCCCTTATGAAACCATCAGATCTTGTGAGACTTATTCACTACCATGAGAATAGTATAGGGAAAACCACCCCCATGATTCAACTATCTCCCATCGGGTCCCTTCCACACACAACATGTGGGAATTCAAGATGAGATTTGGGTGGGGACACAGCCAAACCATATCACCTCCTTTTCTAGTTGCTTGGTTTGGAAGAGTTATGTAATCTTTTTGAGCTTCAATTTCCTCATCTATAAAATAGGGAAGATACTAGTTACTCTCTTATAGGGTAGTTATGATTTATTTTATGTGAAATGTTTAGAATGGTCCATGTCATGATGTACTGCAGTTGGTTTGTACTGGCTCACAATGACCGATAGTGCACCTTTTTTCTGATTTTGCCAATATTCTCATCCTCATATCCAGTGACATCATATTGATAGCTTGAAATTAATTGGCCATGGTGAGAATATTTACACTACAGATATTTGCAAATACTATACAACAGAGGCTAGCTTGCCAGCACACCATCAGTTAGATGACATCGGTAAGTTCTGTGTAAAATTTAAGATTATTATTACTCAGTAGGTACTCCTGCTCCCTTATGGTTTTGAGAAAGCATTCTGCTAGTTAAATAAATCATTTTGAATTAAAATAACACTGATAGGACTCCTTTAGCAATGTTTTACCTCTTGGGAATCACTGCCTACATTTGTGGTCTATAAATCTGAATCCTTAATTCACTCGGATAGATTTTTGGCTCAATGAAAGTAAGAGCTTTTCTCACTGCTGTAGCCCCAATACATGGCACAGGCCGGGGACAGAGTGGGCACTCATAAATATTTGTTAAGTGAAAAAATAAATGAATGAAAGTATCTGAAACACTTGCATTTTCAAAAGGTTTTGACATCTATTTCCTTTTCTTCTCAAAGCTACCCTTTGAGATGGATAGGTCCTATTTTATCTCCATTGCATCGATGAAGAAACTGCAATGTAAAGAGGTGTCTAATTAGTGATTTACTTCCTTTCATCATATATGTCCATTACACCAGTGTTTCTCAAAATGTGTTCTATAGATCATAAATCCTGAAGGATGTTAATCGTTATTATGTGCCAGGGGACCCATGGGTATATAAGTTTGGAAAATAGTGAAGTAAAAACAAAAAAATGGTTTACTTACTACAGGTTTTCTCAGAGCCTTATTAAGCCAATGTGCATTGTGAATCCGGGAGGTAGTGGAGACAGCTTAAGTATGCAGCATTTCCTATATTTGACTATAGTTTGCTTGATTGTTTTTTTGTTTTTTGTTTTTGTTTTGAGATAGGGTCTTGCTCTGTCACCCAGGCTGGGCTGGAGTTCAGTGGCGTGATCTCTGCTCACTGCAAGCTCCACCTCCTGGGTTCATGCCATTCTCCTGCCTCAGTCTCCCAAGTAGCTGGGACTACAGGTGCCCGCCACCACGCCCCACTAATTTTTTGTATTTTTAGTAGAGAAGGGATTTCATTGTGTTAGCCAGGATGGTCTCGATCTCTTGACCTCGTGATCAGCCCACCTTGGCCTCCCAAAGTGCTGGGATTACAGGTGTGAGCCACCGCGCTGGCCACTTGATTGATTTTAAATGAAGCATCCAGCAGTGTTAGTGTGAAAGTTCATTAGGTAGTACTTTTCAGACCCTAACTTGCATATGAATGGCCAAGGGAACTTATTAAAATACAAATTCTGATGAGGAGGGAAGAGTGCCTAGGGCGGGGACCTGAGATCCCACATTTCTTTTTTTTTTCCTTCTTCTTCTTTTGTTTGAAACAAGGTCTCACTCTGTCCCCCAGGCTGAGGTTCAGTGGCATGATCACAGCTCACTGGATCCTCAAACTCCTCGGCTCAGATGATCATCCCACCTCAGCCTCCCAGGTAGCTGGGACAACAGGAGCATGCCACCACATCTAGCTCATTATTTTATTTTTTATTTTATTTTTTTGAGGCACAGTCTCACTCTGTTGCCCAGGCTGGAGTGCAGTGGTGCATCTCAGCTCACTGCAAGCTCAGCCTCCCAGGTTCACGCCATTCTCCTGCCTCAGCCTCCCGAGTAGCTGGGAGTACAGGAGCCCACCACCACGCCCGGCTAATTTTTTTTGTATTTTTAGTAGAGACGGGGTTTCACCAGGTTAGCCAGGATGGTCTCGATCTCCTGACCTCGTGATCTGCCCACCTTGGCCTCCCAAAGTGCTGGGATTACAGGCGTGAGCCACCATGCCCGGCCATCTAGCTCATTTTTGTATTTTTTTGTGGAGACGGGGTCTTGTTTTGTTGCCCAGTCTGATCTTGAACTACTGAACTCAAGCAATCCACGTGCTTCGGCCTCCCAAAGCTCTGGGATTACAGACGTGAACCACCATTCCTGACCAGAGATCTTGTATGTCTAACAGGCTCTCAGAGGGTGCCCATGCTGCTGGCCCACAGGTCACACCTTGAATAGCAAGGCGCCAGAACATACAAGAGTCAAGAGGAAATGGCATCTTATTGAAAGAGCAAACGAGAACACTAAAACACCCTATCCACCCTCAGGACCAGCTGTTAAAGAAGCACATTGTTTAGAGGGGTGAGGAAATAAGGGACAAACCTCCATATGATGAGCAAGTAATGGAGGAACATAGAGCTAAACTAAATTGCTGGAGTAAGGCAGGTCCCTTCAGCTGAAGTCTAGGTGGTGAATTAATTATTGAAGGGACGCAGAGATGGCTAAAGGGACCCTGGATTTCTTTGTGGACTCAAGTAGCTTCATTTTTGTCATTTTAAAACCTAGGTTCAAGGAGAAGAGGGCAAGGCCCACTACTGCTTCAGACTTATTGTTTTCCCTCTCTATCCACAAACTCAAGTTCCATGAGTTATTAGTTTTTTAAAAAAAACTTTTTAATTATTCAAAATGGAATATGAATGTTAGAAATTGGAAGGGAAAAATGGGGACTGACATAAAAAGAGATTAGCCTGGGCCAGGTGAGGGAGTAATGCTATACAATGTATTCAGCTATTTAAAGGCTTCAGAAATGCTCCTATCTCATTCAGACTCATCTTCCTGACCTCATCTGGTCCCTGCTCTGACGTGGAAACTTAGCTTGGATACCTGTGTTTCTCCAGCAGTGGTTGTTCTCTGCTGGTGCCTTGAACTAGCATACTTTTCTTTCCTAGTTCCTTGGCAACAGTGTTCTAACAACCTTTGTGGGTCACACAGTTCCTAAGTGTGGAGCTGGGATTAAGCTAATGGAGGTGTAATAAGACTCTCCCACAATGTATCTATCAATGATTCACTTCTACTAATTATAACTTGACATGTTTTGATAACTTAATGAAAGCAAAAAGGTTAATAACTCATTACTTCCTTGTTGGTCAAATCTTTATCCATGTAAAGCAATAATTTTGCATAATTTTATATTTTTTCCCTTGCATTCTTTGGGTTAAGTTCATTTTGTCACTCCTGTTTATATTCGTATATTTATTTGTTCATCTTTTTATAATACTAGTTTAGATTATTCTCTAGGGATTATATTTTTTAACCCAGAAAGGGAGTATTTTGTTTTTTACTGAAGTTTAGATTAGTTGTCAGAACTGATAGATTTTATTTTACTTGTGTAGTCTTGTTTATGTTTTCACATTTGTGTAGGTCTTGATGTTTTCTTTTAATTTTTTAAGTTTTTCTTATATTGCATGCTTTGTTTCTTTATATCTCTTTTTGTATGTACTAATGAGTACTTATTCTGTTTAAATTATATATATATATATATATATTTTTTTTTTTTTTTTGAGGCGGAGTCTCACTCTGTCACTCAGGCTGGAGTGCAATGGCACGATCTCTTGCTCACTCAAGCTCTGCCTCCCGGATTCACACCATTCTTCTGCTTCAGTAGCTGGGACTACAGGAGCCTGCCACCGTGCCTGGCTAATTTTTTGTATTTTTAGTACAGACTGGGTTTCACCATGTTAGCCAGGATGGTCTCAATCTCTTGACCTCGTCATCAGCCTGCCTTGGCCTCCCAAAGTGCTGGGATTACAGGCGTGAGTCACTGCGCCCTGCCTAAATTATATTCTTGATTTTCTAACAATTAAAAAAAGAATTATCCACCCTCTATTTTCTAGTCACAAGTATGTTATGAAGCAGTATCTTTAATTTGAATAGAATTGAGTCCTTGCTAAGAAAAATGAATGAGATAAGGTATTTCATCTTCTGTTCACCACCCGTACCTGTGAAAGCCAGTCTGACTTTTTACATCTGTCAGTGATCAATACTGAAGATATAATCTGTAGTTACAAAGCGGTTGGCTTGGGCTTTGAAATGTAAACAGTGATAATTTATGAACGGGTTTGTCATCTTCCCAAAAACATCTGCCCATGTGCCCTGTGTCATAACACATTCATGCTACTGCGTTCCTTGTCTGTTGTAACATTCGTTGATTAGTAAATATTTATAGGTGTCTCTTGTAACAAAGTTTGGCTTTGGGCATGATCAATTAAAAATAAATTTTAAAATATCATAAAAGAACTATGTAGTGTCCAAGAAGAACTTAGAAAATATTCTTTTCTTCATGTTTCTGCCCTGTGTTGTATTGCTCTTGTCTTATCTGGTAGAATTGTCATATATGTCAAACGGGTAGCCTCATTATGATGAAAAATGAAACAAAGGGTGCTTTTTTCCATTACCCTATACCCTGAAATGGCAAAATATACACATATGGCACCAGAAGAACAGGGAGTTTGCCTTTTTCTAGCTTGTTTTAAAAGTGCAGTGCAGACAAACTAAATCCAGCTGGGAATTCTGTGGGTCACAAGCATGAGGCGGTGCAGAACTGAAACCTCTGTCTACAGCAGACTCTCAGAAGATTTACGTGCAAGGTTAAGCTAGCATATTTTTGTTTGTGTTGCCTTAAATCTTCTCCTTTGAAGGTTATGATAGCTGCTCAGTGACTAAGTGGTTATTTTTTTAAATCAGTGATACATTCGTTGTTTAGAAAGCATCTGATACTTCTTGTCTTAATAAAAATTTTAACAACAGATAAAACTCTGTATATAAGCATATCTCAAGTGTATAATCCTAGTTTGCTATTTACCAATCTGATTTGTGTAACATTATACTGTCATTTAAAATATACTTTTTAAGCCAGATTTTACATTTCAAAAGTTATCTTTAGTAATAACTCTCAGTACACTTACTTGTAAATAGTACCTATAAAGTTTTTACAGACTGTAAAAATGTATTTACTCATCCCTGTAAGCTTACATTTTATAGCTAATTACTATTTTCTGATACTTTATGTATATATACATATATTTTTTCTTGAAAATGATTTCCAAAAATATTTATTTAAATGCAAATCATAACGGTAAGTGAAAACATTTAAAACATGTACTTATTTTTGTAATTGCCATTCTAAATAATTTAATCAAAACACCCCCATTCTGATTTCATTCCCATTCATCTTTTCCAAGAAGTTGAGAACCTGAGTTTTAAAAAACACTGTACCCAAGCAGCAAATTTGCAACAAATTGAAAGGCCTGCCACACGTTTTGGCTCTATTGACCCTAATACTTTTCCAATTAAAAATAAAAAAAACTTAACAAAAAATAGACTGGAATGATTACCTTAAGCCACTGGGCACTTTGGGGCTTTATTTTATTCTGTTTTCAAACTGGCATATGATAATTGAATTTTCTTGGGGAAAACTCGAAGCAGCAATCCAGCTTTTTAGGCAAAAACTCCACAAAAAATACACTCCACTTGATGAATCTCCACTCGCAAAGAACATCAGTGAAGCCCGGGTGGTATTATCTTCGATAACAAAGAATCACCACATTTTGATGATTCTCATTCTAAGTGCTAAGACTTAAAATGACAATATAAAACATGGCTCAAAATGTTTTAGTAGAATTTAGCTTTATCTCTTGTTGACTTTTCTTTACAGTAAAAAAAAAAATAGAAACCACTTTAAAAGCATAAAATTTTGAAAAAGTAGACATGTCACATATGTAATTTACTTCATATTGTGAAATTAACATGGTACATATTTCAGAGGTTTGATAAAGCTCTGTGCATTGTCATTCACTAGTTGATGGAAACTTTCAAAATCTCTGATCCTCTGGCTGGTCATTTACTGACAGTGTCCTTTATGGGCTTATGTCTTATCAACTTGAAGAACTGATGTGGCAGCATAGAAACAGGATGTTAAAAGGTACAGTCAGATCTTGCACACTGAGTGTTAAGTTTACAGTAATTTGGATGAGCGAAGGGCCATTTCATTATCTTATCAACTGAGAAGGAATGGCAGAGCTGACCACTAGACAGTGATGCTATAGAGGTTTTAGAGGCACAACTCGGTTTTATACTTGGGAATGAGACAGGAGTTCAGCAGGACTGGTTTTACAAGATACAAATCACAAATACCTTGCTGGTAAAACAGGATGCAATAAAGAAGCCAGCGAAAATCCGCCAAAACCAAGATGGCCAAAAAAGTGAGTTCCGGTCATCCTCACTGCTCATTATATTCTAATTATAATACATTAGCATACTAAAGGAAGAGCCCACTGGTGCCACAACAGTTTACAAAATGCCATGGCAACATCTGGAAGTTAACCTCTATGGTCTTTTAGTGGGAGGAACCCTCAGTTCTGGGAATTTCCTGCTCCTTTCTCAGGAAACTCATGAATAATCCACCCCTTATTTATCATATGATCAAGAAATAACCATAAAAATAGTCAACCAGCAGCCCTTAGGGCTTCGTTGCCCGAAGAGTAACCACTCTTTTATTCCTTTACTTTTTAATAAACTTGCTTTCACTTTACTCTATTGGCTTGCTCTTGAATTTTTTCCTGCAGAAAGCCAAAAACTCATGTGGCCTCCTGGGCTGAGCCCCAGTTTCGGCATTTGCCCTGTGACAAGTAAAGAGACTATTTGATTTAATAAATTTTCCATCTTATTTAAATTTGGGTGACTTTAGCATATTTAGAATTGGGAAAGTTTTCAAAGTGATGCAGGATGGTGATAAATGCACACATTTTTACAATTCAGTATTATAGCTTTCCAAGAGTTTTCTGGTTTCTTTTACCACACTCAGAATTTGAAAGGCAACCATCTGGGTCATGAAGATGCTTGCTGATCAACTGCTGGAGTAGAAGAGACTGCGGGGGTAGAAGAGACTTTAAGTCCCTTGCTGAAGACTGCAGTTTGGCTTACTGGTTTTAGTTATTTATACGACCTAACCTGTATCTCGAGGACTGTGGACGCCACACAACATCACAGAAAACTTGGTAGTTGGAGGTTTATCGGATTATGAAAGATTTTGTGTCTGCCTGTGGTATCCTGAAAGTACAGACACTTGCAGTCTTGAACCGCAGCTTCTGGATTATTTCAATTATGAATTCTTTAGACAGTTTTTTTTCTTTTTCTTTTTTATTTTTGAGACAGAGACTTGCTCTGTTGTCCAGGTTGGAGTGCAGTGGTGCAGTAACAGCTCACTGAAGCCTTGACCTCGCTGAGTTCAAGTGACCCTCCTACTTCAGCCTCTTGAGTAGCTGTGACTATAGGTGCCTTCCACCATGACAGGCTATTTTTTTAATTTTTGTAGATAAGGGGTCTCACTATATTGCCCAGACTGATCTCGAACTCCAGGACTCAAGCAATCTTCCCACTGTGGTCCCTCAAAGTGTTGGGATCATAGACATGAGCCACTTCCCCTGGCCTTAGGCAGTTTTGGTTCCTTCAGAATTAATGATCTGCATCTGCCATCTGCAAGGCCTGTGGATCTCCACTGATTTACAGAGGGTGTGCCATTACTGAGTTGACTTGTAGAGAGAAAAACAAACTGCCTTTGTTGAACCGTTTGATTTTTCCTCATATTTTTCTCTTTTGTGAAAGGCCTTAACCAAAGATCCCTGCTTTGCCTCTGGAATATGCCTGCAGTAATGTTTGTTAAGAAATTTGAGTTTGGGAGTAACTGTTCCTGTGGGGCCGTAGAAGAGCTGGTTGTTATTCTAATAGATTCCCGACCCTTGCTATTGCTTCAAATTAGATTGTTGCAAGTTTAGAAGGTGCAGGTGAAGTTTTCCTTTTAGGTTTTGCTGCTACTGACACAAGCACAGACATGCTGCCCATGAGCGATAATCTCCGTCTCCTTCATCCTCTTTCTTCCCCATGAATTTTTAAAACAACCCAAATTACCTCTGATAACTGTCTCTTCTGAGAGTTTTCTCCCTCAATACTTACGTTTTTCAGACTTGGTTCTGGAGAGCGGATTATGTCTTGTTTAAGCTGTTAAGTATTTGTGATTCACATAAAAGTATAGTGTTCCTCCCTTCTCTATGGGGGGAATCATGAATAGCACTGAACCCTATATATATACATATATATGTATATACATATGTATATATGTGTGTGTATATATATACACACAGTATGTTTTCTCACATACATACATACTTATAATAATAAAGTTTCATTTACAAATCAGGCATAAAAAGAAATATTAACTAACAATAAAATAGGGCAATTATATAACAATATACTAAATTTATGTGACTGTAGTCTTTTACTGTCAAAATATCTTATTGTACTGTACTCACCTCTTTTCTGATCATGGTAGACCAAGGATAACTGAAACTTTAGAAAGAGAAACTAGGGATAAGGGAGGACTACCGTACCACTTTATACACCTGTTTTGTGCATCTGTTTATTGGCAGTCTGTATTATCTGAAGTAATTGAAATGAAAACTTTTTAAATAAGTGCCACCATCTGCCTTTGGACTTGCAGATTCTCGATAAATCGCAATAGAAAAAGGAGCAGAAGCATACGTTAATGTCGCTATAGGTTTTCCTGAGATGAGAGATCCTCCTGCACACAAGGGAGGTCTCAATGAGGTCTTTTGGTTCCAGCTCAATATCAATTACACCCCTAGAGGGACCGGTTTCCCTCAGTGGTTTCCTTGTTGACGTTTGCAGCTCAGGATCATGCCTCCTTTTGCCTCCTAGAAACCTGTGGAAATGCTGGACACCTTGCGTAGGGTGTCTGGAGCTGGAAATAGCAAGGGGTAGCCCACATCTTCCTGTCTTCTGTTGTCTCCTATCACTTCACTAAAACTATCAAGCAAAATCAGAGCCAAATGACAAGACGACTGGCTTCAGATTCTAGAAATCAGCCCAGTTTAGTTCACTCTGTGGCTTCATGATGGTTTAAACTTCATGATGGGTTAAACAACTTCACTCAACTGTACCTTCAAAAATTATGCCCTAAGTCTGAAGTCTATGACTCAGGCTTCCTGACTTCAGTGTCTGCTCACTTGTTTTTATTATGTTTGTGGTATCCCATGTCTCTTAACCTTAAAATGCCCTTACCTATGAATGTTACATTCAGATATCCACTCAGTAACCTCTGAAGTATAAAGTCAATGAAGAAAGTGTGCTCTTTTTTCTGATTCTTATTTAAGAGATAGTATAGCTTTGCATTAAGAACACAAAATCTAGAAGCAGACTGCCTGAGTTTTCATCTCAGCAATGTGACCTCGAACAGGCTACTCAGCCTAGAAGTGTCATGATTTGTTTTACAAAACAAGGATGATAATTATCATAGCGCCTACCACATAGGTTTTGAGAATCAAGTGAGTTAGTACATAGTACTTGGAACAGTGCCTGATACACAGAAAACTTCATAAGCCTTTTCTTTTTGCTATTATTTAATGTGCTCACATCAAAATGTCCAAAATGATTAGAAAATATTCATTGATGATGATTTACTCTGACAAGTAAGGAGTTGGTGCTCCATCAATGTTTAATGAATTGAGTCTAAAGCAAAAATAAAGATGACAAAAGTGCTGAAATATTTTAATCAAATTTTTCTCTAAATATAAGGTTTTTATTTTACTACACACATTCCAGGATTTGTTTGGCTAAGGGGATTCAGAAGTACGTGGGAGCTTCAATTTATATCAGGCTGCTAATTAATTAACTGCCAAAGAAATTCCATGGGTAATTGGTATGATGTGAAAATCCTAGTGCTTTGTAACTCCCTTTATCTCAGGTAAATCAGTTTTCTTGAATACATTGCAATAGTGTTTACTGAGTTAGGTACTCTGTATGCGTGTGGTTGTCCAATTCTACCAACACTTTAAAAAATATATTCTATCATCACCATTTTAGAGAGGAGGACACATGCCCAGAGTCACTCAACCAATAGAATTAGAGTCAATATGAAGGCACAAGTTGCTTCTTGCAAAACACAAGCCTTTCAAGTGCCCATGCTAATCATAGTTAACAATCATTAAAACAACAGCCCAGATTGAAGTGGTGGGAACAAAAAGGCAGAAAAGTGGTGTTTAATGCTTCTTCCACCACTGAGAGGCAAGTCATTCAACTTCTCTAGGACACAGTATCAACAGAAAAAGGACACTAAACCACTTTTCTGAGGCAGACTGAGCCAGTTTTCTTGCAGTCTCTTTCAGGTCTGCAGTATTTATTATTTTCACTGATTTCTCTGATTTGCCTGTATGTATTTGTTGAGCATCTGTTATGTGCAAGGCACAGTGCTAGAAGCTCCACAAGATGAAAAAAAATGAAATATGATGTAATTCTTTGCCTCCTTTGAGACTACTGGTGATAGTGACCCATAAAGCTCAGGGAGTCTACCCTCTAGTTGGGGGAGGATGTGGCAAGTCACAGTCACCGTTAACAGGCTGCAGTAGCAGAGGAGAAGTGCAGTCTGTGCCAGTTCAGAGGAGGCAGGAAGCATAATGAGTGGGGAGCATTAGGAAAAGACTTCAAGGTGGAGATGGCATTTAAACTGAGCTTTAAGAGTTAGAGAAGGGACATTCTGGCTGGAAGAGAATAGAGTTGGAGGTAGGGAGTTGGGAAAACATAGTGTCTTCATGAAACAATGGTCTTCCAATTTGGATGAAATGAAGAATACTGGAAGATAAAGCTAATTTGGATTGAGAAGCCAGGTTAAGAAGATTAGGTTACTTATGAAGAAAAAGAAAACGTTTAAGCTTTTTAGCATGGGTGTGAAGGCTTAGAGCTTCACTTTAGGAAGATTAACTCAATTTAGTATGTTGAGTCCTTTTGAGTCTAGGAGCCGGAGAGAATCCTGGTACCATTGATGGAAAACAGGAAGTCCAGAGGAGTTGGTTTGTTTCTCTTACCACCAAATTCAGGTTTCTATGTAATTAATTTGAAGAACTGCAGAAATGTTGGACTGGATTTTAGGAGAAGGAGCAGAAGTGAGGAAACAGAGGAAACAAAGCCAGGTACAGACCTCAGGGATGTACACATGGAGTTAGTTGGCATGAAATAGAAGCCAGTCGGGAAAGAAGGAAGCAATCAGTGGAAAAGCAGTTCTGTGTTTGGGGCTAAAGGAGAAAGAACTGAGAAAATCAGTGAAGACCATTGAATTATAAGCTTCTTGAGAGTACAGGTTGATGAGATTGTTGTAAGACAATCCGTTTATTTAAATATTTCCCACGACAGGCATGGTACAGTGTTTCTCACATTCTTGGCACTCAGTGAATGTTGACTGAGATCTGTATTGTGCAATGCCACACAAGGTTTGAGGAGAGGGAAGACTGAAAAGACCGTTTGTCTTTATGATCAAGAGATCTTTGGTTATTGCTCCTGTATTGTGATTTTCCAGCCTTTCTGTTTTAAGAAATATAAAGAACACAGATATTATTCATATCAAAGATGAAGGCATATACAACATTGACTCTAGGCCGTGTGTTGTGTTGGACCATGAATGTAAAAGTATCTGGTTTTGTAATAGTACATATTGTCCCTCAGCACTCTGCTGGTTTGTATGAATATCAGTATGTTTGAGAATGTGTGCAGGAAGGTGGAAGTAACCAAGCTGTCCAACTCTAGAAAAGTCCAGTGTGGTGGGTGCCCACAATGAAATAGTAAGCCACATCGAAAGCCCTGTACTAGATGGAATACAGTAACACAATTGTATCTTGTAAACATCATGTCCAGTGAAAAGGAGTAAGAAACAGAAATGAGTAAAAAAAATAAGAAATAAGTGAGAAGAGAAATAAGAATAAAAAAACAGAAATCAGAAATAAAAGCTATAGCATAATAACATCTGTGTAAATAATAACAGACTCAAAACAACACTGTATAGCATAACACAAGGACACATACTTAGCCAAAGACATATCCATTAGCATGAATGTCTCCTGGGGGTAGTGAGGGAATAAACATCCAAATCAGGATGATGGAGAAAATCAGACAAAACAAGAGAAAGACCTTGAAAAGATTAATGATGAGGTATGTGATTAATTCATGATTTGAGTAGACATCAAAAGAAAAAAGGGAATATGTGATGCAGGCGTGTTTCTTCAAATCTCAAACAAAGGTTCATACAATAATGACAGGGATACTATATAGGTTTTACATTTATTATGCTCACTGGCAAACAAAAACAGAAACAACATATATTATCTACAGTAAAATTCGTGCATATCATAAGGCCTATTAATTTTTGCTTCAACTATATGGTTCAAAGTGACATCAGGTGTGTTGGGGACAGCAAGAAGGGTGGGGCTATTCATCACAGTAGGAACAGAATAGTGCACATGGTGCCACCCACAGGTTCTTTCAACATGAAGAAGCTTTCCAAGAAGAAGCTTAGGTTAGGTAGACCTCAACCTAATATTTAAGACTATCATCTAAGGCATTATTAATACTTGTGACTATTTTCTAGGGCATCACATATTATGCAATTAGCAAGCAGGAATTTAGTACTGACATTTGCATTCTAGCTTAATAGTTACATTTATTACTTCTTTTCATTAAAAATTGTGTTCTAGCAAATTCATTTTCTACCCATTCAAATAATGAGATTATCTCTCATCAAAGTCAAGTCCAATTTGAACATATCTGCAAAGATATCCCCAATATATAGTGATTGGTAGAAAATATGAGTAGAGGATAAAAGATGGTTTACTTTTATAGAGCATGCAGGAACCACGATTTCACACGTAGTGAAATCAGATTTTTGCGTCTTCCTCACTCTTTTTAAACTGAAAATTAGAACCAGCAAGTCATGCACCCCCCTATTAGAAGCCTCATTGAAGGTCTGAGGAGCTAAGGCTCAAGATGGTGTGTTTTTGCCTTGACTGCTCTCAACACAGTATTCCATCTGCTATTTCTTTGTTCCATCTGCTCTTTCTTAAACCTGTCTTGAAAAGAACAATGGTTATCTTCATCCTCTGTCTCAGAGATGATCTCCATCTTCTGAATGATCAGTTTAATGAGCTCATGCTGTTTTTCCAGGAGAAAAGTAAGATCCTTCAGCCTAAAAGGACATACACATTTCATGAATTTATTTTCAGTTCTTCTTTTAGCCCTTCTGATTGTAGGAAGGCATAGGTTTTAACCTCGGTAGTCACAATCCTTCCAGGAAACACAATGTTTTTGAAGTTTAAACGGTTTTTCCCAAAGTTACACTGTTAGTTCATGGCTAGTTTATTTTTGTTCCCAGTTTACAGGTAAGAAACTATTATAGAGAAAGGTTAAGCAGCTTGCCCAGTGTCATAGTTATTAAGTACCTGGTTGAATAGGGGTTTGAACTCAGGTACTAACTAACTGTAAAACCCTCATGCTTAACCACTGCCCACCACATAGTTACTCCAGGGATCTTCAAAAGCTTTCAGAGCTTTGCTTTATGAATTCAGATGAAGAATACAGTTTATAATACTACCTCCAAGAGAAAGAAAATCAGCATTTTAATTTTTATTCACTTATTATTGGAAGCCAAACTGATTGGTGAATAGCGGCAAATATGTTGTTGGTTCTAGAGAATGTCTCATGACCCTCAATACACTAGCTACAGCTGTCAATAAAGCATGACAATTATAAAATAAACAAACACCAATATAAAATATAACCTTATATTGTGCATTATTATTTATGAGTTTTAAATTTCTCAAGTACAGATAGAAGGAAAAATACATACCGGTATTTCTGCTTTAATATTTCCATTTCTAAAGACGTATCAGCATTTGGTATTTCTTGTCTTATTTCTCCAGTGCAAAATAAAAAATAGAATATATGCTGTTGGATAAAAAAATAGTAGTTACTCAAATTGAATTCAATTCAGGAACTTTTTCTTAAGCATGTGCCAAAATTCAACCACCACTGATACAAATATGCATAAGGCATAGCTATGCCCTCAAGGAACCCACAATCTGCCAGGAGAAAGAGACATGTGAAGAAACAGCTGTGAAAGGAAGTCATACATATAGTCAGACAGAAATAAAACATGTACAGATAAAACAGAAGAGCAGTAAATTAGGGTAGAAAATTGTTTAGAAAGGGGCTTAGCTGAATTGTTCTGTACATTTTCATGAGAAATGCCCATCATGGAAGGTGGTATTCTATATGAGATTCATCGCTACTTTCTAAAACTGCACTGCACATTATCCAATACAACTCAACCAATCAACAAAGTTTCACCTGGAGAAATTTCTGAAATGTTATTTTAATACATTTCATTTTAATTTAATATCTTTTAAACCACAGTTGACTGGAGAGGGTCAAAGGGCAGATGTGAAACGATCAAGAATGAGGCAATTCTAGGCTTCCAGGCAAGAGAAAATGGTGACTTGCACAGGACACCCAGGAAGTCAAATGGACCAGACTGAGGGGAGAAGGAGAGGGAGGGGACAGATCAAGGGTGACTCCTGGGTGGCTGGCTCGCACAGGCTAATGAATGGTGCTGACATTGTTGCAAGGAGGAACCAGGACTTTTTCACTTCTTTTCCTGTAGGGGATATGTGAGGAGAGGGTGAAACATGAAAGCATTGAAGTTTGGTTTTGAACCTGCTGAATGTGAGGCACCTTTAAAACATGCAAGTGGAGATGTCAAATAGGCAGCTGGGTGTAGGGGCCAGGAACTGAAGGGTGAGCTCTAGGATTGAGAAATCAGTTGCTGAGCATTCTGTTTCGGTAGTAATTGTAACCATGGACATGTGTAAAATCAGTTGGAGAGATACTGTGGGGTTAGAATAAAGCCTAAACTGATACTCAGGGCCACTTTATCACCTTATGACTACACAGGGGAAATTAACCTGAAAAGAACTCAGGAAGAACAGGTGTAGAGATGAAGGGAGCCCAGGCATACTAAGGATTCGCACCCAGTTATTCTGGCTCTTCATATGGCCCTTCTTGCATTATAATGCAATGGTCTTGCTTAGTCTTTGATCACTTAATTAGCTCCTTTTCTATAGTGGACACTCTGTGTGTGTGTGTGTGTGTGTGTGTGTGTGTTCGTGTGTGTGTGTGTGATATGGTTAGGCTTTGTGTCCCCACCCAAATCTCATCTTGCATTATAATCCCCATAATCCCCACGTGTCAAGGGAGAGACTGGGTGGAGGTAACTGGATCATGGGAGTGATTTCCCTCATGCTGTTCTCGTGATAGTGAGTGAGTTCTCACAAGATCTGGTGGTTTTATAATTGTCTGGTAGTTCCTCATGTGTTCGTTCTCCTTCCTGCTGCCTGTGAAGAAGGTGCCTTGCTTCCCCTTCACCTTCCACCATGATTGCAAGTTTCCTGAGGCCTCCCCAGCCAAGCGGAAGTGTGAGTCAATTAAACCTCTTTCCTTTATAAGCTACCCAGTCTCAGGGAGTTCCTTATAGCAGTGTGAAAACGGATTAATACATTGTGTGTGTGTGTGTGTGTGTATGTGTGTGTGAATGTGTGTTCTTTATTGTGTATTCTAAACACTTGGCTGTATATACACACATATATATCTACACATAAATGTAAATGACATGTGACTGGGAAAAGCAAATAAAGTATACCTGTACTGTAAAAAAGACACTAAAAGGGTATGGCTGGTCCCTGGCCCATCTGCTCTAACAGGGACAGCATGCATTTAACACAGATGCCATGGATGAGCCACCTGAAAGGGGAGAGCAAATATCACCCTCCTCTCACCCAGCTCTTTCACGTCTTGGGTTAATCATATCCTTTTTTTTAAAGCACAACTTCTCTGCCCACAGGCAGAGAAGACTCAAAGTCTATAAAAGGGCCCCCTTAGGGTTAACACAATGAATGGATGTCAAACAGTGTCATGTTATTGATGTTGTTATTTGTTATGTGTACTTACAAATAATAGCCCACCACATCTGGGTTTGTTGGGATACACGATGATGGATTTCTGATCCACTTTGCGTAGAAACCAAAGTGGCAGCTTCTTCTCTAAGCTGGTATGAAGTTCCACCTAAAGTGCATTTTGGGTTTAATGATAGAATCACTAGTTAGTATCTGGAATTTTTATATGGCACAGAGGCAATCATTAATACAGCAAAATGAAAACTGATTTCTATGTCCTGACTTCTGTGCCACAGCTGGGCTGGCCAGGCTTCCTTATCCCCTAGCTCACAGTCACCTGCTCCTTCCTCTCACCTCACCCACTGACAGGGCAGCAATCTGCCTTGGAGCAGGAAAAGAAAGAGAGGAAGAAGTTGCTTAAAAAAGGAATTCAATATTTAGTCACTTGCTCTTTATTGTTCAGGGATAGTCACCTGATGTTTTATTGTTCAATGCTGGAGATTTAAAGAAGAAAAGGGTAGTTCATACTCTTGGGGTATTGCAATACTACAAAATGTGCACAACTGGACAGTGTGAATGTGTGTGTGCATGCATACATGTGTGTGTGTACATATGTATACACACCTAGCGCAGGAGAGAAGGAGTGCTTAACTGGAGGAAGACAAAGGTAAGCAGTAAAAGAATTAGAACTCTCAGGCCTAAGAGTATGTCATGCATTTTTCATGTCTGTGCTATCAGGTGCAAAATGGTTTATCTACGATGAATTTTAAGTATAATTACTAATTACTATTTGCAGGGATAGCAAATGAGATATTTCTCCACACTTAATTTTTTTCATTTATTTTTGCCAAATTTATCTCTGCTTTTTTATACCCCTTTGTATCTGGTAAATAGGTATGTTTACTGTAACTACTAGTGAGATTTGCTTTCTAACACCAAACACCTTCCAATATTAGCAATTTATAGCCATAAACAGTGAAATGGTAAGAACTTCCCTGACACTACTGCTTAAAATTGTGGCTCCCCACTGTCCCCCACATGACTTTCCCCCATGTGGCTTCCTTGCTATTTTTACAGCACTTACCACCATTTAACATACTGTGCATTAGTTCCAGCTTCAAGAAAAGCTATGTTTTCTTGTATTTTATTAATAATACCAGTTAAATATTTTCACTGATTTTCTATAATAATTTCTAGGGTTCTTTTTTTTCCCCTTTGCTCTTTAGGGTGATACTACTTTCCCCTTCCCATACATACAGTTTTAGAAGTCACGTCTTATTTCCTGACACTTGATTGAAAAAGATTTACTCAAGCTTGATGTTTGCCAACAGATAAAATACATAGTGTGTCTTAACCTGTTCATTATCTACATAGGTCTCTCAAAGATGGTCCTGGGGGAGGCTGGCAAGCAAAGCCCCAAGTCCAGTATGGGTCTGGCGGGACCCACTGAGCCTGGCTCCGCTGGGCTCAGGGAGCATCTTTACCTCCTCTAACTGGTGGGTTTTCCATGCTGAAGGGTAAGATGCACTCTGTGGATTTCCCTTTATAATTTGCAGCAGGGATATAAATGTTTATGGACTGTCTGCAGCTGCCAAAACTGTGGTGGAAAGTGGAGATACCAACATTTAAAAACACCCAAACAGTTTCAAGTCCCTCAAAATACTCATCACACCTATCCCTAAGGAACTGACAGTCCCCATATAGAACACATCTCCCAGCATGCGTTGTCCCAAGGCCTGTCTCCACTTCCCATGGAGATGATTCCCTGAGAGAACTAAACGGCCCTGTCGGAAATGTGTGCTACTTGTCTGGTTCTGCTCATGGTTCTGCTGTGGGCTCAGACATAGGTTTCAGAATGGATGCAGAGAGTTTCTTAAGAAACCACTCAGGAGAAGTAGGAGAATGGCTTTCTGGTTTTCCAGTCGATGCTGTTTTTGATCCAAAACAAGGCATAGATAACATGGGGGCACTAGGATTTGTGCCATTTACTTTCAGAGAGCAGAGTAAACAATATAGGTTTGTGCTTTTCAGCTCAACCCCACTGACACTGTAATTGAGTGAGCTTCCCCAACTTTGCTTGTATTATTGTTTTTATCTATTCCCCAAGGTATTTTAAAGAGCTGTTAGGGCAGTTATGAGGTATTGCTGACATACCTGCCAAGAGGTTTATACATCTCCTCTCCATATCCATACACCTGAAGTCCTAAACACCATCTTTGTGACAGTAATAACCTGCCATTAGCTCTTCCTGCCTTCAATCTTTCCTCACTAAACCAAAATAATAACAGATCACTATAAACACCATTTTCATTGTGGAAGGGCTGAGAATAACTCTTCGCTAACTTACAAAATAACCTGAAGCACTTCATCATTTAGTGCCCTTTGCTAAGGTTTTTCTTTGCTGGTTTTGAATAAACCCCCCTATCATCTGGAGCAATCTAATCACCCACTAACATGAATGATCCTTCCAGGCAAGGGGGCCTTGGGCCGGGGCCTTGGGCCAGTGCCTTGGCCGTTTTCCCCAGTTCTGATGTGGCCCTTTGTTCTTGCTGGCCCCTCCTTTCAGGACGGTATCAATGTCCTGTTAAATCTCAACTATCTTTCAACACTGACTCATCTCACCCCCTCCATGTAGCATTCCCTTAATTATTTTTGCATTTTTTTTCTGTACCTGATAATCATTTGTGTTTGTTCTCTAAATGTTCCAATCACTCTGTTATCTCTGTATAATATACAGCCATGTCATAGAGCATATAATTTACAAATGGTTCTCAGTTGATTTTTGATATTTAATTCTATGAATGCCTAGCTGGTGTGCTAAGTAGAATAGCCAGGGATCACATTCCTCTGTTTCCTCTGGGCTCTCATAAGTTGTACTGGACTTTGTATACACTATGTATTGAAACATTGTTTTTCAATAAATAAATATTAGTGTATGGCTGAATGAATAACAAAGAAGAAAGAATTTGGACAAATAAAAGTGAAGAGGAGACAAGAGTGAATAGAAAGTTATATCATTACACGACTTTTCTATCTCCTCTCTCAAACTGGCCAAAGTTTCTGAATGCATATAGTCAACTGGTCAACAAATATCCTTGAAGCATCAAAAATGGCCATTTGAATTTGAAATTTAAAGACAATCCAGTCAAGAGCATAAAAATAACTTTGTGTTGTATGACAGAAAGGTACCTCACAAGGTTCAATAGCCAAATACCTAGCCAGGAAACTTTGACACCAAATTTTACATCAAATTGTCTATAAAAATGAGAGCGATGTCACAAGAGAACAAAACCTCACGGATGCAATTAAAACGTCAACATAAATCATGCCGTGGGTACCCTGTGATTTCCTACATAAAATATAAGGAGCGCCTTCGAACAGTGGGGCTAGGATGCCAGTGATGCTCTCGATCCAGCAGCTAGCTACCTGGGTGGCCACATTTTAACATGGGTGGCCACATTTTAACATAACACAAGGTGCTCAGGCAATTTCTCAATTTCTCTGCTAAGATTGTTCTAGGACATTTTTTTTCATCATCTTTTATTAGAGCAGGTATACCAGATAACATGCAAACAGACACAGGATGTGACTCCTCAGGATTAAGAAAGCTTCCATGCTAAATAACTGTGCTCTCAGAAAAGGAAGAAACGATAATGGTGTTAGTTTCAGTAAGTTTAAATAAACGTGATGCAGACAATACCTAACTTAGGATGGTCTGACTCATGATTTTTGACTTTATGGTGGTGTGAAAGTGATGTATATTCAGTAGAATCTGTACTTCAAATTTTAAACTTTGATCTGTTCTGGGCGAGCAGTGTGTGGTACTCTCCTAGGATGCCAGGCAGTGGCAGCGAGCCACAGAACCCAGTCAGCCATATGATCAAGAGGGTAAACAGTCCAACTTTACAGTGTAAGTGGTATAAATTTACAACTGGCATATTCCTTCAAAATGTCCATTTTTGACTTGTAATATTTTTAACTTATTGTGGGTTTACCAGAAGATAACACTGCCATAAGTGGGGAAGCACTGCACTTACCTGCATAGCTATCCTCTTCAATGATGCATGTTTCTGGACCTCAGCAATGTCACCAACTGCCAAACCAATCTGAAGTATGACACAAAATTTAATCACCACAGTTTAACGGCCCACTGAAAAATGCATGTAAGGTCTGTCTTAGTCCATTCACACTGCTATAACAAAATAGTTTAGTCTGGGTAAAGTATAAATAGCATAAATTAATTGCTTACAGTTCTGCATGCTGGGAAGTCCAAAATCAAGACTCGGGCAGAACTGGTTTCTGGTGACAGCCCATTCCTCATAGGTGGCACCTTCTATGTGTTCTCATGTGGCAGAAGGACAAAGGAGCTAATAAGCTCCTTCATAGGAACTAACTCCATTCATGAGGGGTCTCCCCTCAGGGCCTAATCACCTCCGAAAGGCCCCACCTTCTAATGCCATCTTCTTGGTGATTAGGTTTCCATATATACATTTTGGGTGGGACATAAAAATTGAAACCATAGCAAGGTCTCTGTGGCTAAAGTGGGAGAGTGGGCATATGATCTACTAGTAGTAGCAGCTGCAGAATACTTTGGTCATACACCTTACAGAAAACTACAAGGCCTATATACCTCTGCAACGGTGATGGCCACATTCTGAGGTTCAGTACTCTTAAGTGCTATAAAAACTTATGACACATAAATTAATCTGAAATTCATTTCATTTAAGATAATCTGTTATTTTTTGAAAGGACAGGGATGATGTGATATCACATGCAATTGGGTGTAGCCACACAACATGGTGGGAAACTCCAGGAGTTTAGTAACTAAGGTAGACAAGAGTGATTTAACAACATGGAAAATAATACTAAACTGAGAGAATGATACATATTATATCTTACATATGTTCAGAAGGGAAACATATACTATAGGGGCAGGAGAGGCTCTGGTGAGAAACCAGAAATGTATGGCTAGATAGAATTAGGAGGGGGGAAGCTCCTAGCTCAGTTCTACTCAATCTGTTGAATTCGCTGATTTCACTCACTCATTTATTTTTCTGGTACTTAGTTCCTGCCTTTGCTGAGCCAGCATCTTGCATGCTGCACCAGAAAGAAACGTCAGTGACTGCTCTTGAGGAGCTCAAAGTCCAGTAAACTCTATGAGATGAGGGATCTGTCAAGCTCACCACTGTATGCCCAGTGCTTAGTATAGAGCAGGGCATGTAATAGGTAAACAAAACAGTCACAGAATGAATGAAGAGAGGGAGAATACATTCTAGGGCTTGCAAACTAGCACTGAGAACTGGATATAGTCAGGAAATAGGTTTCACTGGGCAGGATAATATTGTTTTGGTTTTTAATTTGCAAGTTTTCAGATGGGTGCTCTCTCCAATTTACATTGGCCCCCATCAAAACCAACCATCTCTGCCAGGCGCAGCATCTCACATCTGCAGTCCCAGAAATTTGGGAGGCTTAGGTGGAAGGTTCACTTGAGCCCAGGAGTTCCAGACCAGCCTGGGCAATATGGCGAAACCCCATCTCTACAAAAATTAGCTGGGTGTGGTGTTGAGCACCTGTATTTGCAGCTTCTAGGCAGGCTGAGGTGGAGGATCAGCTGAGACTGGGAAGTGGAGGCTACAGTGAGTCATGATCACTCCACTGTACTCCAGCCTGGGTCACAGAATGAGATCCTGTCTAAAAACAAACAAACAAACAAACAAAAAACTAACCCTAAAACTAACCATTTCATACCTGCTGCTTCACATATTTTAGATACTTGCCTGGGCTCTGAAGACATTTGAGCTTATAAGCCATAGAAGAGATCAATTATTAACTTTTAATGGTCACTAACATTTATCAGATGCATATCATGTCCCAAGTACTGTTTTAAGTTCCTTGTATTAGCTCATTTATTCTTTGCAATAATCTAGGAAGTAGGTTTTATTATTATTATTTGTTTGTATCCTAAAAACTATGGTAACACAAGGAAAGAGCACCCAATAGAGTAAGGTAATTGGAGACGGGTGGGTGGTTAAGGAAGTCTGCTCTGAAGAAATGATACCTCAGCTGAGTTTTGAAATCTTAGAGCTAACCCATGGTGGGATGTTTTCCAGGCAAAAGGAAGAGCCTGTACAGAGTCCAGACAGCATGAAGGAAAGTGTGGCGCACTCAGGGAGTGTGCATTTCTGGGTAAATCCTGGGAACAGTGAGGTGTTGGGAAAGATCTTGGTAAGATCCAGCTCACAGGGACCTTTGCCTGCTATGCTGATGGGTTTGGACTGGATTAAAGCTTTTGGAAAAATATTTAAAAGAGCCACTGATGGGATTAGCTTTTCATTATCAGGGCATCACTATGGTGGCCATTTGTAGGAAGAATGAGACAAAGCAGTGAGGTATGGTGGAGATGCTCTTGAGGCTGCTGGAGCAATTTGGATGAGGAACCATGACAGTCCAAGCCAACTGGAAGCAGATGTGAAAGCCAAAGAATTATTGAAAGAACTGTGGAAAAATGTGGGAGAGTGAAATAGAGACTATCTGCCAATGATCTGAGTAGGATAACTAGGAGATTCTACTGAGAGGCAGTAGAGATTCTGAAGGAAAAGATAACATTAGTCTTGGCTCTGTTGGTTTGATTTTCCTCCAGGATATCCAGGTAGAAATGCACAATGGATGCCAGATGTGTGGATCTTCAGAATGGGGCCAACCTGTACTACTGCTAAGCCCAATTCTCTTCTGGATAATTATCTTCCAAAACATAAACAATTATCAGAGAAGAATGTGGGCTTTATGTCATTCTCCATTATTCCTATTGCCATCCTTTGTTTTCCTAGGTCACCAAAATAAAACTCTGGAGTTGTATCAAATAAATGAATCAAAATACTTACTCATCTGCATATTTTTTTTCCTTTCCAGAAACACTGCCTAGTACAGTCTCTGATACATAGTCAGACTCAAAGAAAGTGTGTGGAATATGTACAGGTGTGCATAAATGGATAAAGGAAAAACAGGCACAACAATGCCAATCAAGACTCCCCATGGACCTGGAATGGGATGCACCTTTGCCTGCATCAGCCAACATGCTCATGCCTTGAGCAGATTCTCTAGAGAATTCCATGTGGAAAGGCACTCTCATGTCTGCTGATACTATCTAGGCTTTGACTGGGTTCAAGGTGGCATCTGAACGTTGTAGACGCCCTCTGCATGACAGACTTCCCCACTTGAATCTCTGGTCAATGGTAAATTCGAGCATAGAGACAATATATTCCATAAAGGTCTCTGCCTAACCTCTGATCCCCTTTCCAACTCCAAAACATCACACACCTTCATCTTTATTGCTTTTCCCTGCTTCTTATTTCTTCATAGCATTTATCACTCCCATGCAACACATTTATTTGTTTATTACCGAACTTCCTGACTGTTTGTAATCACACTGGGACTGAATATTGGTCTGCTTTCTTCATCACTGGTTCCTAGAACTTGTAACAGTTACTGGCATTTAGTAGATCCTTTATATTTGCCAAGTGCATGCATCTTTGCATGCCCTGAGCCTCTTGATATGCCTGATGCTTCCCAGGCACCAAATGAGTGTTGAATGAATAGATTTTGTAGTAATCATCTCCCCAGTGGAGGGAGATTAAAGAAGTTAAAAAATAATTATCATTATAAAATGTTTCAAATGATCAACAAACAGAAAATACAAGAAAAAACTACTTACAAGTAAATTCATGAGGACAATTGGGACAAATATTGCGAAGCAAATAAGTTGTGCAAAGGACAGAAATGGATGTGCCAATTCATTTCTCAGATATGGTTCTAGGAAGGACTCTCGATAATTGATATCTCCTAACATCATGCTGAAGGTCTGGATTATAGAAAGCAATGGAGAGCTGAAGGGATCCTGAAAACACATGGTGAGGAACAAATGAAATGCAAAGTTTCTACCATGAAAAAGTGTTTCCTGGAGGTAGAATGATAAAAATTATATTCAGAATACATTTTTAAAGTCATAGGTATATAGCTACTGAAATACAGTGATAAAATATTAGTAAACAGTGGTAAAGTCATCAAAAATATGTTATCTGCATAAATAATAAATCATCTGCATTATACATAAACTTTTTGACAATGGACAAAGTTACTTAACATAACTATACATTTTTTTCGGCAATAAAAGTCATTTGAAAGAAATAGCAGATAAAAACTAAAGTATTCGAATACTGTTATGCAATTAAGAATTTTCTAGACTATTTAGATTTAAGAATAAATATATATTTCCATAATTCACAGCAACAAAATCAACTACTGATGCAACTGTCTTACCTGTAAATTCAGGAGGATGTAAAAGCTGAGTCCAAAAGCCAGAAGAAGGAAGATAAATACAACTGTAGACCTCAATAAAGTTTTCAAAATTACCTCCAACATAACAATAAAAATTCCACAATTTTCAAATCTAGAAAAGTAAAAAAACACACAGACACACACATTTACTCACTTTTGTAGTCAAAGTGTATTCATTCAGTGACAATATTTATCATGTATTAAATCAGGTATTAGATTTCACAGATGAGATCCTTGAGGCCAGTTATTTCGAAAAAGAAAACATAAGAATTAATTGAATAATCATGTCTTAATTTTCAAGCTGTTAGTCACATTACTTTTGCTTTTATTCTCATTATTAATGTTATCTGTTTTTTTGGATACAGGGTCTTGCTTTGTCAACCAAGCTGGAGTGCAGTGGTGCAATCATTGCTCACTGCAGCCTTGACTTCCCAGGCTCAGGTGATCCTCCTGCCTCAGCTTCCTGAGTAGCTGGGACCACAGGCATACATCACCCCCAGGCTGGTCACGAACTGCTGGGCTCAAGCGGCAGCCTTCCTTGGCTTCCCATAGGGCTAGGATTATAGGCGTGAGTCACTGTGCCCAGCCTTAATGTTACCTTAAATGATTTTACCACTTGACGACTGGACATTACTTCGACTGAAGTAGGAGAGAAAAATAATAGCTTCTCAATATCAAAGAAAATGCTACCAAATGCTTAATAAAGAAATTAGAGAGATAAATTGTGTACTGCATCATGCAGAGATTGAGTTCATGAACCGGAAGGCACCTAATGCAGGGGACACACCACATGATTTGCATTTTATCCTCTTCATCTCCTTCGGTTTTCTTTTCTACCCCCTGCATCCTATATTGTGAAATGTTTGGATAGATAATGGGTGTGCCATCTGGCCTCTAACTTGTACTTTGCCTTTGACAAAGATGACTTTTAAATGAGGAGCTTACAAGATTCTGAAGTTGAAAGGGACTTCAGCTAAATTCACAGAGACATATAATGACTCACCAAAGCCACTAATAATGACAGAGCCAAGGGTGCGACAGTGCCTGAACCTGTCTTAAATCCTATTTCTGGGCCACTGCCTTTCTCACCATACCATGTACTCTCCAAGGGGTGGCACTGAACTCTCTATCACTGTGCTCATGACACAGTAATGCAGAGCATATGGTGGAAAAGACACGTTCCCTGGAGTCAGAAAGACTTTGGTTAAATACCTGTATCTTGACTGACTCGCTGAGATCTTCAGCAAATTACTGAACTCAGTGCTTCAGCTTCCTCTTTTAGAGAATGCAAATAATAACACTGACCTCATTATTGGAAAGATTATGTGAAATAACATGAAACTCAACATTACCAACTGTCAAAGGCCTGGGAAATCTAGAATTAGATTCTTTGGGCTTATTTTTTCTTGTATACCACTTTGATTCCCCATATATCTATCAGTTCATTTTGAGTGTTTTAATTCAAAGTAAATGTTTACAAAATAATATCAGGTAAAACAAGAATAGCCAATACTTTTCCCATTTACTCCCCCTATTTAATCTAGATTTGTCTAGACTAGTGTTCTTGACCAGGGCTTATTTGGCACACAGGGAACATCTGGCATTGTCTGCATTCATTTTTGGTTGTCACAACTGGAGTAAGGTGGATGCTACTGGTATCTAGTGGGCAGAAGCAAGGAGCCAGGAATGCTGCTAAGCATTTTACAGTATACAAGACAGTCCCCCTCCACAGATGATGATGAGAAGAAGAAGAAGAAGAAGAAGAAGAAGAAGAAGAAGAAGAAGAAGAAGAAGAAGAAGAAGAAGAAGAAGAAGAAGAAGAAAGGAAGAAGAAGGAAGGAAGAAGAAGGAAGGAAGAAGAAGGAAGGAGGAAGAAGGAAGGAGGAAGGAGGAAGGAGGAAGGAGGAAGGAGGAAGAAGGAAGGAGGAAGAAGGAAGGAGGAAGAAGGAAGGAGGAAGAAGGAAGGAGGAAGAAGGAAGGAGGAAGGAGGAAGGAGGAAGGAGGAAGGAGGAAGGAGGAAGAAGGAAGGAGGAAGAAGGAAGGAGGAAGGAGGAAGGAGGAAGGAGGAAGGAGGAAGGAGGAAGGAGGAAGGAGGAAGAAGGAAGGAGGAAGGAGGAAGGAGGAAGGAGGAAGGAGGAAGAAGGAAGGAGGAAGAAGAAAGAAGAAAGAAGAAAGAAGAAGAAAGAATTATCTGGCCATAAAGTTCAATAGTGCCGAGTTTGAGAAACCCTGATCTTCATTCTGAACTCTGGAACCATGCTCCAGCGTTTCCTTAATAGGGTATAAAAAAAATTCTTCATATTTTGAAACAACTAGAAAAGGAATAAGTCAGTTTTAAATTTACACCAGGTACAGTAGTTTTTCTTTTGATATTAAAAATGCTTAAAGGATGTGGAAATCATTCAAGCTTGTTTTACCTTTGAAGATACAATAAGAAATTCATCCAATAGAGGTAAACAGCAATTGCTCCACATTGCCACTGCAGATGAGCTGGTATTTCAACGAACAAGGGCAGCACAAAAATGATGCCCGTTGTGTAGATAATCCATTCCAAAACATTGTTCATATCCATAAAATAATTCCTTTTCTGGGATAAAAAATAATAAAAAATTACCACATATAGAGACCTAGCATCTATAGGTGGTTATATACATGCACCCAGTAATAAAATTTTTCTAGCTTTGCAGCCAGCTGGGGAGAAGTTTAGGACCAAGGAGTAACCTCATGCCATCCTGGATTGACCTCAGTGCCCCCAGGGTATGAATCGGTGTTGGAGATGGCCAGAATCCTCTGTTAACCTGGTGTTATGGGAGTCTGACGCCTAAGGAAATCTTACAAATTGCTGGGCTTTCCCTGTGGAGTCCACTCCATCTTAAGGAAACTTCTTGGGGACTGCAAGTTGGTTTAGTAATTCCTGGGCCTTTCTACCCATATAACAACATGAATGTGGAGCTCTCTTTACGAACTAAAGTTATTTCTAAAAAGGTTTGGGACATGCACTGAAACTTAATTAGGAAATAAAAACAAATAATAATGGTATTTTCAAACTTTTTATGTATTGGGCATTAGATTTCCAACAGAGTAGATCATTTAAATATTAATAAGAAAATGTGGAGATCAAATCTGACAGAAAATTCATGTAACTTTATAGCTCAATTTAAACTATAATCTGTAATTTTCATTTCTGGAAAATGAAAATAACGGCAAGAAAAATTAAGTAATGTGCCTTAAATCGTTTAAGGTAAAATGCAACACTACAGTCTAAGTATCAGAATTGTGACAAATTTCTTAAAGTATCTATATGAAAGTACTTGCAATGTATAATGTTTTAAAAATGCAAAGCAATATTATCAAATTTATAAATGCAAATACCTGTGCTTACATGATGCAACAAAGAAAATTTTCACAGAAAGTGAGGTGTTGTATGAAAGACATAAGATTTATAAAAATAATATTCATTAAAATATACAAAAAAATTGTAAAGACTTTCCAACCTCCATGCTGAGAAAAGAAGGATCTATGCCATTTATCAACCAAAGGTAGGGCCTGCAAACAATTTATACACTTGGTTCTGATCTGAACTTGGCTCACTCATTTAAAAAGTAGAATATAAAGTAAAAATTTTGCTGTAAAAAGTTCCAAAATTGTATTAAAACCTGGAATTTTATTTAATCAAAAAAAGCATTTCTGTTAGAAAAGGAATTCAAAGAAAGACTCATTTGAAATGGAGTCTTGGGCCAGATAACTTCTTCATAAATATTTACATTTAAAATTATCAAGTTCAAAATTTAACCATTATGTTAGCAAAATCTTTAAAACTATGTAAGAGAAAAGAAAGTTCACTCATAAAGACCATTTGTAGTTAGAGAGATCCTTAAGGACCAGTAAAAGTGGAACATCTCTTTCATAGATATATCAAGTAGGCAGTGACCTTACCTAAAATCATGTGATTTCTACCTTTTGAAACATTTATGCTTGGTGTTTCTAATCTTTATGTTAGTCAAGCTATGTAATTTTATTATGACATAATATAGTAATAGCTTATCAATTAACTTATGTCCTGCATATTAAAATATGTGCAACTTTAGAGATACAAAATGTATTACATACCTGTTGGAAAATTTGCCCCGCTTCTTTGCAATACCCAAATATACTTGATAAAAACACTAAAATCATACAAGTTTTTATTAGATATGAATTCTAAAACAAAAAAGGATAAGACACTTAGTTATGAGAGATATAAAACACTTTAATATTTCCATAATTTTCACTATTAAATTTATTTATTTTTTTTTTTTTGCTTAATTTCTATATACTGTCCACTTTGAGTTGAACAGAAAATTTAACTGACACCAATACTAATATCATTTACTAGAGATGAACACATCCTCATTTCAGAATGTCCTTATTAAGTGAAGTTCAAAAACTGATAATTGAATTAAAAAAGAATATGAATCTGTAGGCCAATACAAATTTGTTTATTGTCACAAAATACATACAACAAAATTTACCATTCTAAAAGTGTTACATTGCCGGGCGCGGTGGCTCAAGCCTGTAATCCCAGCACTTTGGGAGGCCGAGGCGGGCGGATCACAAGGTCAGGAGATCGAGACCACAGTGAAACCCCGTCTCTACTAAAAATACAAAAAATTAGCCGGGCGCGGTGGCGGGCGCCTGTAGTCCCAGCTACTCAGGAGGCTGAGGCAGGAGAATGGCGGGAACCCGGGAGGCGGAGCTTGCAGTGAGCCGAGATCGCGCCACTGCACTCCAGCCTGGGCAACAGCGTGAGACTCCGTCTCAAAAAAAAAAAAATAAATAAAATAAAAGTGTTACATTTTACATGTACATTTTAAAATATGTAATTCAGCAGATTAAGTATATTCACAGTGTATTACCACCATCACTATTATCTAGTTCCATAACTTCTTCATCATCTTGGATGGAAACTACATATCCATAAAGCATCTCTCCCCATTTCCCATGTCCCAGTCCCTGGCAACTGTAAATCTGCTTTCTTGTACACCTATTTTAAAGTTTTACACTTCACTATTTAAGCTGGCATCTAACACATGTCAGTTCCTTTTAAATTAGTTTACTCATTCGTTGACCTGTTTGTTTATATTCCCTCTCCTTCCACAAAGGATTTTAGGAGAAATTAGTACCGTATACAAATTCTTACAGGCTATTTATAATGAAGTCCTGATATGTCACATTTATTATGGGTTTAGTAGTCTTAATAAAAAATACATTTTTTATAATCTTTTATTTTAGAAAGTTAAAATTTGGAATTACCGTGGTATCTAGTATTTCTGAATGATCACTAGTTTCATTGATGATTCCGGTTGAGTTGAAAGCCATTCCTGGTTTTATATTGACAACGAGAATGGTCATAGGTATGAGACCAAGACAGTAAGATCCTAAATTCATCATATGAGCTCTAAATCCATAAGCCAACCTACAAAAATATAAGCAAGCCAGAATTGAGTAATTTCAAACGAAAATATTTACTTAAGATAGTTCGGGAAAAAGTGGTTATAATCTCTTTAAGAAAACTTGTTGGTAAATTCACTGAAGCTTAGAATCAAGTAAATCTTCTAATTCACCTTTTTCATTTTCAGAGAAGGACTCTCAAGTTCTAAGCAAATTATGACTTAACAAATTAATGAAAGAGCCGGGATGTTAACCCATATAATCTGTCAGCAATATGAGTGCTCTTCCTAGAACACACCTCTTTCTTCATTGTCAACTAAATTTCAGGGTCCAAGATATTTCTACATGTTCTATATAAGGATCCTTTCCATGCCCCAAATATTTCATTTAATGTTAAAGATAAATTTTAGTCTCTAAAGAGCTTCTTCATGTCTTATATAATAATTCCCTCCCACTCCAAATATTTTATTTAATGATAAAGATAAACAATGCCAGCATTTTTTAACCTTAACTTCTTTTTATTTGGTCTTTTTCACTTTATTTTATTATTATCATACTTTAAGTTCTAGGGCATTTGCCTTACTTATTTCTTCAAAGTAAAATCATTAACATAACAAAAACCAAAACATTAAAATACCATTACAATATAATTGTTTTGAAGACTTTGTAATAGATCCAATAGGCACAGCATTAAACAAGAAATACTATTCAATACCCACCATTTCATGAGTAAATATTCTTTACACACAGGATGATTGAGAAGCTCTATGCGGTTATTTTGTACCATTGCCTGAGAAATAAAAAAATGTGTAATAAAAACACAATCATAATCAACTACTGAGTATAAACTAATCTTTTTATTGTCTGGTTTTATAGCTGTGTTTTGACATTGTAAAAGTAACATATTTTAGAACATTAAAAAAATAAAAATTAGATCAAGATTTTAAAAAACACAAATTAGAACCATTTTGTACAGGTAAAATTGTTTGATTCAGTCTGATTCTTTAGTTCTCTGACTACTTGACCTAGCATAAGCTTTTTAATTTTATATAGGATTATAACAAGAAAGGACATTAAAGATAAATTAGCAAGTTATACCCTCATTCTGTCCTTGAAGAAATTCAGGCTTATCTTTCTAGAAGGATTTTATGCAGTAGAATATACATACATAGTTGTTAAATTAATCTAGATCATAAGTTTTCATTAAAGTTATTTGTGACTACAAGTATTTATTGAAAAATTAGTTTTTAACTATTCAAGAAATAAATAAATAGAGGGACTGATGCCAACAGGGTAGCAAAATAGGAAGTCCTAGGCCCCCCTTCCTCCATAGAGATATGGAATTAAAAACAATACACAGACCATTTTCTTTGTGAGCAATTCAGAACTTAGTTAAGGTGTTTCTGTACCCAAGGTGAGCACGTAGCCAAAAATAACCATATCAAAGACAGTAGGAAAATGCATGGCCTTTACTTGCCACGGCTCCTCCCTCTGGCAAAGCACAGTGCCATTGGGAGAAAACTTCCAACTCCTGCCTTCTCCCTGGAAAGAGAAAGAAAAGGGTGGAACATATCCACTGACTTCTGACTTCTAAGGGGCTGACCAAGGGAATGATTTTTATCTTGCCTGAATCTAAGCTCTGACACAAATGGGTGCCAGCAGGGGATCACTGATAACGAAGTGGATCACTGGGTCTTAGTCTAGCACCAGAGAAGATAACAGTGTCAACAGACAGATCCTAGGCAGTGTCCCAGTATCATGACTTGCTACAGCACCAGAGATACAGGGAAAAAGAGACAAAAAGTCTACCACATACTGAAAACAATTAGCAAAATGGCAATAGTAAGTCCTTTACTGTCAATAATTATTTTAAAGGTAAACTGGTTAAACTCTCCTACTAAAATACAAAGGTTGATTGAATCAATAAAACACAGGATTCAACTATATGCTGTCTGCAAGAGACTCACTTTAGATATAAGAACACAGGCTGTAAGTGAACGGATGGAAAAATATATTCCATGCAAATGAGAACCTGAAGTGAAAAGAAACAGCCATATTTACATCAGACAAAATAGACTTTAAGACAAAAACTGTGACAAGAAACAAAGAAGGACAATATATAATGATAACAAGGTCAACTCACCAGGAAGATACAACAATCATAAATATATACAAACCTCACATTAGAGCTCCCCAAAATATGGAACAAACTTAGATAGAACTGAAGGGAGAAATAAACAGCAACACAGTAATAGTAGGAGACTTCACTATCTGACTTTCAGTTATGGATAGAACAACCAGACAGAAGTTCAATAAGGAAACAGAAGACTTGAACTTGAAAGAAGCATTAAAACATTTCAAAAGATTGAAATCATATAAAATAGCTTCCTCACTACAGTGGAATAAAACTAGAAATCAAAAGTAGAAGGAAAATAGGAAAATAAAAAAACATGTGGAAGCTTAACAACTCACTCTTAAACAGCAAATAGGTCAAAGAAAAAATAAAAGAGAAATTTAAAGTATATCTGGAGACAAATGAAATGAAAACATAATATACCAAAATGTATGGAGTATAGCTAAAGCAATACTAAAAGGCAAGTTTATAATGGTAAACACTTATGTTATAAGACAAGAAAGATCTCAAATCCATAATTTAACTTAAAACTCAAGGAAATAAAGAAAATACAAACTAAACCTAAGATTAGCAAAATGAAGAAAATAATAATGATTAGAGCAGAGATAAATGAAAGAGAGAATAGGACAAAATAGAAAAAAAATCAATGAAACCAAGAGTTGGTTTTTTGAAAAGATAAGCAAAATTTAAAAATTTTTACTAGACTAATTATGGAAAAAGGAGAGATGATTTATTGGCTATGACACCAACAGAACAGGCAACTAAAGCAGAAACAGACCAACAGGACTATATAAGTTTAAAAATTTCTTCAAGTCAAAGGAAGCAATGACCAAAGTAAAAAGGCAACCTATGGAATGGGAGTAAATATTTATAAATCATATATCTTATAAGGAGTTAATATCCAGAATATTTGAGGAACTCCTACAACTCAACAAGACAATAAATAACCCAATTGACAAATGGGTCAAGGCTGTGAATAGGTATTTCTCCAAAGAAGATACATGAATAGTCAATAAGCATTATTGCTTATGACTATTGAATGAGAAGATGCTCGACATCATTCATTATTAGGGAAATGCAGTTTAGAACCACAATGAGATACCACTTCACATCTGTTAGTTGGCCACTATCAAAATAACAAAAAATAACAAGTATTGGTGAGCATGCTGAGAAACTGGAATCCTTGTGTACTATTGGTTGGAATGTAAAAGGGGACAGCCATTATGGAAAACAGTATTGGGGTTCCTCAAGAAATTAAAAATAGAATCACCACAGGATCCAGCAAGTCTACTTCTAAATGTGTATATGAAGAGTTTAAAGCAGGATCTCAAAGAGATATTTGTATACTCATGTTTGCTGTAGCATTATTCACAATAGCCAAAAAGGAAAAGCAACCCAATATCTTCAACAGACAAACAGATAAGGAAAATATGATACATACATACAATAGAATATCATTCAGCCTTAAAAAGAAGGAAGTCTTGTCACATGCTCTAACATGGATGAACCTTGAGGAGATTATAGTAATTGAAATAAGCCAGTCACAAAAGTACAAATGCTGTAAGATTCCACTTTATATGAAGTACTTAAGGTGGAGAAAAATCATAGACACAAAAAGTAGAAGGGTGGTTGCCAAGGGCTGGGGGAAAGATGATGGAAGTTGCTGTTTAATAAGTACAGAGTTTCAGTTTTACAACATGAAAGAATTTAGGTATCTCTTGAGTAACAATGTGAAAATACTTAACACTACTGAACTATACATTTGAAAAGAGTTAAGACAGTAAATTTAACTTTATACTTTTTACCACAAGTAAAAAAGAAAAGAAATACCCAAACAAATTCTCTTAAAATACTGGAACATTGGGATAAGGCCATAGTTCTCACCACACCTAAGCCTCAATTCTGGGCAGGACTCCATTTCCCCAGTAGTATCACCATTGCTAACTTGTACATCCTTCCAAATCCTTTTCTGTATTTCTACACAGAAACACCCATGTTCAAAAACTCAGATGTAGTTATAGAAAAAAAGGATAATTATTTTGTATTTATGTTTTTACTCAAATTATGTCTTCAATTTGCTTATTTATTCAACACAGCCTAGAAACATATCAATGTTATATAAAGATTCATCAAGAACATTGTTTTTAAATACTGCTTAATATTTCATTATTTGGATATAGTAGTTTATTGCGACCTTCCCTTATTTATAAATATTATTATTGTTTGACATTTTATAATTAAAAATAATGCAGCCAGAATTGGTCTTCTTAGCCCTTGGGCAAGTTTTTTATTTTAATTTGATGAGTTATATATTTCATTTCTAGAAAATTCTCAGACATCCTTTCAATTGTCTCCCTTCTATCTCTTTTTAAAAATGTTCATCTTTCTGAAATAACTTTTAGATAGAAGTTGGAATTTCTATTTTTAGCTTCCTTGTATTAACTCTGATTTGATTGTACTTTCCAAAATTATTCTACCAAACAACTTCTAGGTTTTTGCACTAAACACCCACTTACATTTTGAAAAACCCTATACTATAGTTTTCATCAGCACTGTGTTAGATTTTTTTCAATCTCAGTGTTCATAAAAATCTTTTCAGAAGCTTATTTAAAATTTTGATTATTAGGTCTACCCTCTAGCATTCTGGGTTAGTAGGTCTAAGATGGGCCTTAGGAAACTTCATTTTAACAAGAACCACAATAATTGTGATTCAAGCAGCCAGAGATTCCAGTTTAAAAACTACTACTGTGACACCAACAATGGAATATTTGCAGGTTCACCATTTTTCTTTTCTATTTATTTTTACCCTAACCATTTGAAAAGTAATTGAGATATATGTATATACAATATTCTGGGGGAATAAAAGAACCCCTTGCAAATATTCATTACCAATTGGATGCCCAATGGAGCTCATAAAGCTATATCTCTAGCTATTCTTGGAAAAAAAAACACAAAAACCTAGCAGGATCTAACTATTGTTTTTGAGACCTCATCTAAACTTCCACGTAGATTTGATTTTTTATCCATTTAAAATTGATGGTTTATTCAAGCTAAAATAAAAAATATGGAAAAATATTTGTGAGAGTAATTCAAAATGTTACTATTGAAATTTTTAAAACACCATACTAGAAACACACACAGATACTTGTTTTCAATGTGCTTTCATTAAAACAATCCTCTTATGTTTCTGAAATCTTGTAACTCTGCTTTTAAACTAATAACAAATACAACAGACCTACCCTTTGATGCATGCAAGTACATTGTAAGTTTAAATATCACCCAAATAAAGTGTAAATAAGACTTAAAGTATCCAATGTATTGGTAGCTATGCTAATGGATTTTCCATAGTAGCTCTACTCTTGCATGCACCATTAATGAAAATAGCTCTCACTGGCTCCAGTTTGTCTTAATCTCAGTATCTGATTTCTTATGTTCTCTATTTGGTCCATCTAGACTTTCAAATTTTCTGTGCACAGTAATTTCCCATCAGGTCAGTTACCTTCCTGAAGAGCCCCACTCAGCTCACTTATAACTAAAGCAAGGTTTCCTAAGCTATTTAGGCATTGTAGAATCGGGTGCTGGTTTGATACCTAATATATTGCATTTATCTAAGTGAACCTATTTTATTTAAATTACACTTTGCCCATTATTATATATTGTCTATTTCTTTTTAGATGCTATATAGATCTTATTTCTTCCTATTCTTATTCTGATAATGGAGACAAAAATAGATACATTTTTTCTGATAGAAGTATTGCCTATTTTTAAAATTATAATTAAAAAACACATACATATGCAACAAATTTTCTAAGTATAACTGTAGTGTAGTTACTGTTGATCACTCGGCTATCGATTATGAACTATACTCATAGCAAAACATAACACACTCAAGGAGAGCTAAAATGCTTAGAGCAATGGTGAGTCAGTTACCATCACCAGTGTTAAGGGCATAAAATCCCCACGAGTCTGCATTCTCCACACTCCAAGTGCTCAGTAAGCCTTGTAGGTTTAACTTTGGGTGACAGCTGTTACCATGGTCTGTACCAAAGTCTTCAATGTTGGGAAATGACCTCATTGAAGGTGAATAAAAATTCTTCATTGACCTACAGCAATGTTGTGTAATAGAATTTTCTGCAATGATGAAAATGTCTTCTACCTGTGCAGTGCAATATGAGAGCCGCAAGCCAAATGGGCTACTGAGCATTTAAAATATGGCTAGTGTGACTGAAAAATAAAATTTTAACTTTATTTACTTTAAACTAGTTTTTAAGTTAGGAAGCCACATGTGACTAGTGGTTCCCATATTAGATAGCCCAAATCTAGACCAAAATTTGCATCTCCAGTCCTCAAATGGTTTACATGCACACAATTTTAATTTGTTGCCAATATTTACACAATTGTGGGCTGTTGTTGTCACATGGCAATGATTTGTTGAAACTAGTAGCCACTGTCCTTTTAACCAGAAGCCTAAGTTACTTATCTGTTACTGTTTTCTCTGTAGTTATTTCAGTTTGAGACCTTTGACTCAGATTGAAGAGCATCAAATGCATTATTTTCATTGCTTCATTGGCTAGAAACATAAAGGCATCTTTTAAAATAATAGTTACTTTTTTAAAAGTTTCTTGGGAAATTTAAGTCCATGCTGTGTCTTAAAAGCCTACTTCAAACTGGGTTTATTCCTCTGGAATCTAAGATCTAAGAACCTCTGAATGGTCAGAGTTTACCTTGGAACCCAGTGGCTAGCTGAACTTAGAAGCTGTGGCTGTGAAATAATCACCTCTTGCATTTTCCTGTGGTTGACACTGGAGGAAACTCTTGAATATGTAGGTGGATAGAGGTGGCAAGCAAGTGTTACCTGTGTTGCCCATGGTTTATTTGATTCTGGATTGGAGCAGATCTTACGTGACCATTAGAAATGAACTGTAGAACTTTACAGCAATTGAAAAAATGATTGCTTTCTTTATTAAAAAATAAGGGTTTGAGTCACATGGCAGACATAGACATAGAACTATAAAACTGGAATTCTCTTGATCCATCAAGTATTAAAACATTTTAGACTATTGTATCACAACATTTTAGAACCCAACTAGAAACTATTTAGATAATGAAAACATTGAACTTACATTGAGGGCTGTAAGAGGTTCATATATAACATCCTGTGTAGGTGTTTTTTTGGTGAATTCTAACGGGCATTGAAGATATTTGAAATTATACTCGATCTGTAGAAGACAGATTTTTTTTTTTAAAAAAGTACAGTTAGTCAAGTATAGAATCCCCAAAGTAATTCTTGAAAAAATCAAATACACAAGTTTACAATTCTGCTGAAAATTAAGTGATTTGAAGAAAGTTATTTCAAGTGGAGACAAGAAATTAAGTTATTGCAAATTAATTCCAAAAATAAATATCCTGGAAGGCTGTTATTCAATTGCTTTATATCTCATAGGCATGGAAAGAGAGGAGTTCTCAAAAGATCATTTAGATATTTTAGATCTTCAATATTAAGGCACAATTAGTTAAGGAAATATAAAGACTAGAAAAAATGATGCTATTAAAAACTATTAAAATGTTAGGGGAAAACAGAATGTAAGGGAAAAATTCTCTCACAAGTAGATAATACAATAATACGACAAATTAGATCAATACCTTCTACAGTAGGTTACAGATCAATAGTAACAATATTTTTAATATTTTTCAAAGAATTATAACAAAATAATAAAATAAACTTACATAGTAGTCTCGGCAGGACTTGTCTTCTGTAGAATGCAACATGCAGAAATCTAAAAGTACCTTTGAAAAAGAAAAACCAGGTAAGATATTGGGGCAGTACACTACATATTAGGAAGGATTTTACCTTATTTCTAAAATAACACACAAGACATTTCCTTTCCTTGGCCTCTGGCATCTCAAGAAAAAATTATAATCTATGTCATTCAGGAGCAAAGTTTAAAATACAAAATGTTACAAACACTTTTGCATGCCTCAGAAACACCAGTGATTCAGAAAAATACCATGTGCTTGAGAATAAAATTGCACGTACTAAAATCTCGGTAAGAGATAGTCCACTAGTTGTGCCTAAGATTTGATGTCTTTCTGGGCTTTTAGAGGATATATAGATTACAGGTTGAGCAACCCTAATCTGAAAATGTGAAATTCTAAATGCTCTAAAATCCAAAATGTTTTGAGCACCCACATATTTCCATAAGTAGAAAATTCCACACGAGTACTTAATATAAACTTTGTTTCATGCACAAAATTATTAAAAAACTATATAAAATTACCTTCAGGCTATGCTTTTAAGGAGTGTATGAAACACAAATGAATTTTGTATCTACACTTGGATCCCATCCTTATGATACCTCATTATATATAGGCAAATATTCTGAAATCCAAAACATTTCTGGTCCCAAGACGTTGGGATAAAGGATAGTCAATCTGATTCCTTTTCTGAGTACCTTACAGTGACAACTTATTGTTCCTAATCAAGATTTTCCATCCCAGCAATGGAGTCTTTCTATGGTTTAGGTCCCATCTTCTGAATTGCCCCAGTCTGGAGTAACGTGTTTGCTTCTGTACCTCATGTGCCAAGCAACACGGAGAGAGTATGTGTTTAGAGGAGGGTGGACAGGGGGATAGATGTTGTAATGAGAAATAGATGAAGGCTCTCTAGATACTTAACTTAGGGAAAGAACACTTATGGGGTCATTAGAGCCACCCCTATGGTGTTCGGGAACAATTGTTTTTGTGGGGCTGCATAAACAATGTGAGACACCCCAAATCTAGTGGTCCAAATTTATGGTCCTGAGAAAGAAATACTACCTAGCCAGGCTGCCCTCTTGGAACCAGGACTAGACACGATACACCATATGGCCCCATCAATGCATCTAGGACCTCCTGGGGCATCTGGTGAACCTGCAGAACTTGAGGGTAGAGGGTCAGACTATATCCAGAAGGGAAGAAACAGGGCCCTGGCTGGTCTCAGGTAGCAAAGGGATTAAGAAAATTACAAGGCAGGCTCTGTTGGTGACTGGATAGCAGTACTAGAGGTCACAACAACCATCATGAACAATAAAGACAAGACTAGCCAGTAGTGCTGTGTAAGGCAGAAACAGGCAGGTCTGGTTGTTATAGTTTGAAAACTGGGTAATAATCAATGTGTGCAAAATAAAGGATGGGCTGTCTTGGGTGGGGGCCAGGGAGATTTCAAGAGCAACTTTTCAGAAATGTTGTATAAGTAATTCAAATGCATTATGTCAGGCTTAAGACATTTAAATTCACTTATTTTGCTGAAAAGTAGTCACAATACAAAAGTAATAAAGTCATTATAGAAAATTACCTAGAAAATGTAGTAGCATAAGGAAGAAATTAAAAACTAATCCTATTCCTGTAACAGATAATTCTTATTAACATTTTGGTATAATTTTGACTGTTTACTATGTTTTCACATGGGAATATTTCAACATTGTTTTACAATTACAAATAATGTTGCAGAAAACATTCTGTAAAAGTCTGTATCTCTGATTATTCATTAAGACAGATTTTAACAATTGTTAACTACAGAATAAGAAAGTTTGAGATTGAGTATTTATGTGTCCTTTGATGAGATGTAGGCACCTAAAAAGTTAATCTGTCTGCCATTTGTGTACTGGACTGCTCAAATTTTCATTAGGCATCATAAAAAAGAAAATGCCCAAAATATTTAGTGCACAGGAAGTCCCTGCTCAATAAATAAAATACAATAAGTGCTAGTAGTACTAATAACCACAAAAGCAGTACAAAAATAGTAGGAGGTATATTATGTATGAACCATTATCCTTAGCACTTTATATATTTTACCCCCACTTTTGTAATCACGTTGTAAGATCAGTATTAGCATCATTATTTTAGAAATAGAGAAAACAGAAAATAAGCTCAGAGAGGTGAAATGACTTGCCTAAAACAACTCAGTGAAAGGCAGCACCAGGATTAAATCCCAAGACCTCCAGAAGGCTCCAAATCTGGTCTTCTATTCCCTGTGTCACTATATCTTACTGCCTCCTTCAGCATTTGGATATATTTTTCCTTTGCAAGATATCTGAAGTCATTCTGCCTTTCTTGACCATTCCATGTCTGTCCCAACCCTCAAATCCCAACTTTCCCAGATTGCCTTTTAGCATCCTTTAATACTCATCCGCTCAACAATCTGTGCATGTTTGTCTTGTATGGAGTATCCGATCATATGCTGGTGTATATTTAATGTAGCAAAGAGAGTCACATATTTAAAAACTCACAGAGGCCAGGCAAGCAATGTAAATGAAGGAACCATGCCAGGCATAAGAGTTTTTTTCCATTGTTCTTGAGATGTTGGCTATCCTTGGGCAAGCTTTTATCTTCACAGTTTGGATAAAGTCATAATTCAATACTTCTCTACTATAAGGAAAGCAATTGCATAAGAATGACAATATGTGACAACTAGGCACTGGAGCCCAATATACAAAGGGGAGAGGTGGAGCATTTTATTTTATTTTATTTTTTATTATACTTTAAGTTCTAGGGTATATGTGCACAACATGCATGTTTGTTACATGTATACATGTGCCATGATGGTTTGCTGCACCCATTAACTCGTCATTTACATTAGATATTTCTCCTAATGCTATCACTCCCCCCTCCCCCCACCCCACAACAGGCCCCAGTGTGTGATGTTCCCCACCCTGTGTCCAAGTGTTCTCATTGTTCAATTCCCACCTATGAGTGAGAACATGCGGTGTTTGGTTTTCTGTCCTTGCGATATTTTGCTCAGAATGATGGTTTCCAGCTTCATCCATGTTTTTAAATAGGAGAGTGATTGTCCCACCCATGGGAAGCTGCTGGTGCTCAGCTCAGCAATTCCTGCCCTGTGAGAAGGTAGGCCCAGGTACAAGATCTCATTCTTATGAGAGGCTAGATATTTGGAGGAAAATATAACTGGAGGAAACCAGATACCTTAAGGAAAGCATCCTGGTTTCAAACATTAGCAATTCATGCAAATTTGAAACAACAATAGCATGCATGCCAAGTGAAACATATACAAAGGCTTTATTCAGCCAACAAACACCAGTTCGTAGTCTCTGCTATAGGCGCAGATTATTTAAATAAAAATATTTTACCATATTATTACCTATTACATATAATAATAGGATTCTTTAATCCAAGAAGGCCTTCCTTAAGTAGTTATTGTCTCATTTCCCTTATAGCCTAAGGAAAATGAGAAGCTTTAAAGCTGGAAATTATTATTATTAGGTTGTGATTACAACAATAAATCCTCAGATCATATATGTCAAGCATAAACCCAGGAAGAATTTTGTTTTAGAGAGTTTACCTTCATGCATTCAGGGAGGTATTCTATCATTTCTGTAATTGGACATTTGTTGCCTGGAGAATTATGACTAAAAACCTTAAGACATTCATCCCATCTGTAAAAAATAAATAAGTAAGATAAGCACAGGTCTTCATCCTTCTGTTCTGTACAATAGCTGAAACTCAAGATTATTTCTTTAGGGGAAACCTAAACTTAAGCGTATTCATGAAATACAATGCTCACCCTTGGTTCCAATGGAACCAACATGTAAACCAAGATCAACTCAGTAACAGGATCCTTGTCCATTAATGGACATTAGGAATGTGGGTAAATTTCAGGATGGCTGTTATAATCATTGTTCTGTCTCTGTATCTAAATGCCATTCCAAGAAGCTAGGACTATATCTTCTTCTTCTCCTGAAGTTATGAAATGGTCAGTATTTACAGAGCTGACTACGTTAGGTAGAGATTCCACATTCACATACCTATATCATCAGTGTAGTACTGGTCCCATATTTAATAACTAATGCATGTGTACATCCTGTATTGAGTTAAACTACAAACTAACACGCGTAAAGTGCATTGATAAGCATAGCCTCTGCCAGAACATTCCAGATTTTGCCCATTTTCTTCATCACCATCCAACTGAACAGGGTAAGACAGTGCTTACCATACCAAGGAGGAACTAAATCTATGGCAGGAGGCAAAGAATAGCCCATTTATCTCCAAGATCTTATCCAATTCTCCGTTAAACTCTATCAGTAAAACCCATCTAGTACATCTACATTGTCAAAAGAAAAGTTTGGATTGAACACTTGCATTAAAAGTGCTTTAAAGGGATGATCAGTAAGAGATTTTTTAGACTGCCCATGCTCAAAAACACAGGCTTGATGTGCCTTGAATATGAGAATGTTTGCTCTGTGTCCACTACTAGGTGACACTGGGCCCTTGTGCGTATCTATCTGTGATTATTATAGAAAGTGATACTAAAAAGATATTATGAGAAGTGGAACAAACTATCCTCTAACTTAATCACTAAAACTCCTTGGCGTATGGTTTACAAACCCACCAACTCAAAAGATTACATGTTAAGAGTCATCCCATTATATGGCACTGATAACCAATTCGATTTGCCTTGGGGAATATTTTTGCCAGCATCCAGTTTTAGGGTTTCTACTGGCACGTGTTGGGCAAATTCAGGTAGGGCAGTGCAGAGTTTGTTTGACAATGATATGGTTCCAGACACTACACCTGAACCCCTGGAGTCTCACAAGAGTGATGTGAAGCTTGGTTTTATGTGCCCACATTTTATTTTTTAAGAAATATAAACTGAAGATCAGAGAGGTTAAGCAATGTGCCTGTTGTCATCCAAAAAAATTCATTTATAAATTTAGGTAGACATTCAGAAATAACTAAAGGAGTATAATTGGATTGTAACACAAAGGATAAATGCTTGAGGGGATAGATACCATTCTCCATGATGTGATTATCATGCATTGCATGGCTGTATCAAAGCATCTCATGTACCTGATACATATACACACCTACTATTTACCCACACAAACTAAAAATAAAAGGGTCGGGCACAGTGGCTCATGTCTGTAATGCCAGCACTTTGGGAGGCCGAGGTGGGCGAATCACTTGAGCCCAGGAGTTCGAGACCAGCCTGGCTAACATGGGGAAACCATGTCTCAATGAAAAATACAAAAATTAGCTGGGCATGGTGGCTCGTGCCTATAGTCCCAGCTACTCAGGAGGCATGAGAATTGCTGAAGCCCGGGAGGTGGAGGTTGCAGTGAGCAGAGATCACGCTACTGCACTCCAACCTGTGTGACAGAGCTAGACCTTTTCTAAAAATAAATAAATACAAATTAAAAATAAAAAACTTTGAAGATTGATGCAAACAACTGATATTTTAAATTTTAATTAATGGCCGAAACTCATTTCTTTTCTCTTATTTTCTCAGACTTCAAATCATCCTGACACCAGAGAACACTACATGACAGTGGACAGGAAGACAGTATACCTTTTGCTCCTGATGATTGTAAGAACCACCTCCTTCCTCTTATTGTGAAGTGCAAGGTGCAAAAAGGAGGCCTGCTGCTTGTTCAGGACTATGTCAGCATTGTGGCTCAGAAGAAGCGCAACGGCTTTGGCGTGGCCTTCCCTTGCAGCAAAGTGAAGTGCAGTGTTCTTTTGAGGAAAAAGAGACACAGAAAATGTGGTGACAATGTCTAATCTGCCTTATTTCACCACTTAACTGCTTAAAAGACATTAGCGACACTACTATTTAATACCAAAATACATAGGATTTAAAACTGGTGTTCAGAATCAAGCTTCAAAATAATGAGTTCACAGTTCAAACATGGTGTGTGTGTGTGCATGTGTGGGAAGTGGATCTGTGTGTGTGTGTGTGTGTGTGTGTGTGTGAGAGAGAGAGAGAGAGAGAAAGAGAGAGAGAGAGAGAGAGAATGAATTCCAAGGTATTTGTTTTGTGTTGCTTTTGCAATGGGATGATTCTACAAGGACAAAGGATAAGCTTTCAGGGTAAAGATGTTGGGTTGAACACAGAAGAAAATCCTCCTGAGACTGATCATTTGGAGAACAGTGGCTTACAGATTTGGGGCTTCACAAGCTTGTAAATGTTTTTTTTTAAAATCAGTGACTGTTATAAGTTTGCCCATTTTTAGTTTCCCCACATAAAGATTTTTTTTTTTTAAAGGCAACAACAATCTTCTATCCCCATCATTTTATGAACAAACATACGTTTCAAAAGTCACTCTCCCCAACAGAAGGACATAATAGCACAATAAAGGGCAGTATTTCAAATCAATACACTTCAAAACAACACTTATCTTAATGAAAACTCACCCCTGCCTTCATTTCTGTGGACCTACCAGGGAGTAAACGCTTTGCCATCAAATTTCAATGGCCTGTGGACCTCGCTGCTCTGTGAGACTGGGGGTTTCCTCAACATTCACCCACCCCTTGGTATTCTCTCATTTCTGCTGCCTTTTGATTCATACTTCACCTCAAGAATCCACTTGCTAAACATCCAACAAAAGGCTGGGAATAGAGCAAGGAAGGTAAAAGGTGTCTTGGAGAGTTTTCTGGCAATGTTGGAAGTTTCTGCTATGTCAAGATTTTGGGTAAGCATGAGGACCACAGTGCATACCCCGTCTTCATCCAGGCGATCTGTGCACTTCAAATTAGTATCAAGAATGACCTTCATGGTCTGAGTGTACCCGCCCATGGACGCATGATGCAAAGCCGTCCAGCCATTGTGGTCACTGGTAAAGAGTTAAGAAAAGATATGCGCATACACTTAGCAGACGAAATGTGGGATGGGATGCCATTTGGCTTATTCTAGGTAAATCTGATGACAACAAAAAGCATAAATGACATCTGGCAACTAAATATTTATAAAACATTTATAATAAATGAGCTAATTCCAAGCTTAATGATCTTAAATGACCTATTTCTAACGTGATTCACACGTTTTTTATTTAGTGGTTTAAAATACGAAAGTATATAAAACATTACCAAACACTTTGGGGTAGGAGACGTACGCTTAGCGTGTCTGTGTCATACATCATTTTTTTAAAGCTATAATGAACTGATACACATCAATTTAAATCTTGTTTTATTCTTTCAATGAACATTGTATCAACAAATTTTTATGAAGTAATGTTAGTCTTTGTGGTCAATAGTTATTGGTAATACTACTAATAATATAGTATATGGCTATAAGATACTTCGCTTAGTGTCAGTTATTATTCTAAGAGTTTAAATCTGAAAAACTTCCCTCTTGTGCTCTGAAAGATGCTTACTCATTTGCTTTGAAAAATGTTTATCCTTTTCCACAGAAATTCAAGATGTAAATACAACGAAGCCTTATCATATTAGTTATCTTTTTTCAAATTACCTGGAAAAAAATTCCTGACACTATTTGATTTCAGTGCTAGTGAGCAGATGTTTTAGAGTGCAAGAGCCATGTTGCTATATCAGTTATGATGTAAATAAGCAACAACTGTCTGGCCTGGGTCTACTTGGGTCCCTTTGCAGGCCAGTTTCTTGGTGTTTCTTTGTAAACCAGAAGAAACTGAGCAAAACATTTATTCTTGTAGCTGTAGCACTAATTTGCTGTCATCAATATTATGGTAAGGAAATGTGTTTTTGAACATTAGCCTAATAAGCTCTTTGCTACTGCTATGGTAAGATATTAAATGAAAAACCTCTGTAAAATGTTTCCAGGTTTTTTCTTTCTTATCACAATGTCATTTAATTATGCCACGTATTTTCTTATGCTTACATATTTTAACTTTGTTTTGTTTCTTGTGCTTGAGCTCATTTAAGCATAATAAAATTCAGAAATGTTTACTGTCTTCTGTTGTCACTTAAAGGGAGCTTTTTATATCTACCATTCATCAGATTGAATGAAAAGTAGAATATTTGAACTTGTATGTTTTGTGTGTGTGTACGTGCACACACACACATACACAACCATGGTTTTGTCTCTATATAGGAATATGGCAGCAAGATGAGGTAAAATATGAGAACTGTATTTCAAAGAAAGGTTCTGAGAAAGACTGCACAAAGCCACTTATTCTGTGACCTCGAACAAGGTTCTTCAAGTCTAAAAACTTCAAAGTCTTTCAGTTGGAAATAATACTGACTTCCCTTGCAGTATTTTTAGAAGTTATATATGTTTTGATGATAAAATAAAATGGATAAAAGTACTTAGTGAGATATAAAGTTAGACCTCATAATTAAAAATATAATGAAAAGATAGCCTCAAAATGGCTAATTAAAGAAACTATATAAACATTCCAATCATATATCCTCACCTGAGAAACAAGGCACCTTTTTTCAGAAGAAGCTGAACTACTTTATCATGTCCATTCTTTGCTGCCAGATGGAGAGGAGTCATTCCATGAAGGTCCCCTTCATTCAGAAGCCTCGTATCACTTATGTCTTGTAGGAGCCTCTGACAGGTATTGATACGCCCGTAACTTGAAAAAAAATTAGGTTTTGTATTTTCAAAGCAAATATTAAACGGAAAGAAAACATGTTCATACATTGCTAGACTGACCCTTACCTGGCTGCAAAATGCAGAGGTGATTTCTTATCTTTGCTTTTGGAATGAATGGACACATTAAAGCCAAGAAGGTTATTTACAGAATCAGGGCCCCCCTGTCTACATGCATAATGTAGAGGAGTACACCCATCATTGTCTTCATCCATTACCAGCTCTTTGATCTGTTGCATCTATAGGAAAAAAATTCATATTATACAAATAACTCTGCTATTATGCTAAAATGATGGTTTTAAAACTATTGTGTAGGAAAATATTTTCCAACAAGGGTCAATATGTACTCCTTAGGGCCAAAATTGTAAATAACCTAAAGGATTTGAGAGTAAAATAAATATGAAGGAAGTTGAATGCTCTGTCTTCATGTAATGTACATTACCATATTAATGTACATTACCATATTAAAGGATCTGAGATACCATGCCAATGGGAAAATGTACTTAACATTTTTAACTCAGCATTTTTCAAATATATTGGATCACGGCCCTTCCCTCTGCCCCTCCTCTTATTTCCTCCCACCCCCAAATAACACCCAACAGCTTCATGTTAATACATTCTGTTAGGTAAAATGGATCGGATGTTAACATTAGGTTTACTTTATGTTTTATATGCTTAAGCTTAAGCTTCTCATATTTTGTTATTTTTTTAATGTTCAAATACATACATATTTTTTATTATGAAAGACAACGGCAATATTGAAATCTATTGATGACAAAAATGTGTATTTCACATGCATGTGCTAGTCACTAAGTATTAGCTGGTGAATATAAATATAAAAATAATGCTTTCAACCTCTCCTCAGCAAGTCAAGTATGCTGAGTAATTTTTCTTAATAGATGGTGGAGTATTGATAATTCATTATTTTACTTGGATTTTTCCACTGATATGCAAATCATAATAGTCAAAGAATGAAGAAAATCAAACTAATTAAAGATGTTATCTTTATCATAGATGATTGCATATGAAGTTCCTTTGTAGGTTAAAAAACTCAGTTTCACTACAATTATCATTGTCATCATCATCACCACCACCACCATCACCATGTTGTAACTATTCAAATATGTCATCTTTATTTTAAAACATTTTTAAAATTCCAGAATCAGTTTCTATAACAACAAAAATTACAATAAACAAAATTAGTTTATTTTCTGTTGAACCCAATTCAGTTAATGGAAATCCATAGATATACATTACCTGCATAAATTCAGGTCGCAGATTTTTTAATCCATAAGGTTGCTGTACAGTTAAATGCAGAAAATTACGTCCAAAATTATCTTTTATGTCTACTTGGGCACCTGAAAAAAACACTATGTAAATATAAACTCTATTCATTTATTTAAAGCATTGTTTATGTGGATTCTCAACTTAGCAAAAAAAAATTTGACTTAAAATTTGACTTCCTTTAGTTTACAGGAAATTGTGTTTAGATGAGAAAACTAAACATATTTAAAATCAGGTTTACCTTACTCTGTGTGTCTTTGTGTGTGTGTGTAAGTGGGGTAGAAAATATGTGATGCATTACATAAATACATAAAGCTTTACCTTTTAAAGCATAAAATATAAGTACAGACACATTAGAGATCAAGAAAGAAGAGGACAGCAGAGAAGGACACCTCACTTCTTTCTTATCAGGGGCCCAGGTTAGAATCTAAAACGGGGAAAGTTATAGTACCTACACCACATAGGACTGACACATTGAAAGACAGTTAATTAAATGTTCAGCAAATGCCTGGGATATAACAATTGCTTTATAAATGTTATCTACTATTGTTCTGAAATTGTCTTTTTAAGTATGCTCCCTTACTGGACAGAAAATTATTCTAGACATGAAAAGTGTTCTATTTATCTTTGAAGTCACAACATCTGGCGCAGGGCCTGGCACACAATACACGGTGGCACACAATGAAGGTTCATTTGGTACACAATGAATGTTCATCTAACCAAACTGAGTAGTACTTCAAAAGACTTGGCTTGGTCCCTCTTGGTACCTTTAGAGAGTAGCAAATTTACAATATTCCAAGATGCAGAAGCAGTTGCTAATATAAGTGGAGAGCGTCCTTCAGAATCGATCTTATTAATATCTGCTCCCTAAAAATCAAACAAATCATTCAACAAAGAGCTTAAAAACAGAAAAACCATCATATATTGTAATCTCTAACTAATGGTAATTCATTGATATAGAGTGTCTATATTATGGCTAGCACTGAACCATATGATTAGTTATAGAATTATTCGAAAGTTTCCCATAGTTCATATGTTGTATCATCAGAAATCAAGGAATTCATTTATAATTTCAACAAAAAATTATTCTCACATATTAGGCTTTTTACTGACACCTGGCAATAGCACTAGTTACTACTTGAACCATAAAAATAATATCCTTTTACTTAGATCAATAGTTTCCACTGCAAGAAATGATTTTTAAATGTCTATAATTTTAAGTCTTCCAAATTCATTACATATATGATTTAAGAAACATTTACAAAACACCATCCACTTTTTTAAAAAATCCTATTTTATCTGAAATAGATGAACTGAAATAATTGAATTGAAATCACTCAAATTCTAAAGTAAAATTTTAGCCATTTATTTAAGAAAATTTATATTTAAAAATCACATTAAATATATATTTTTAAATGAATAAGTCAATGTTAACCATTACATATTATAATATTTGATATGACAAGAAATCAAAGGCGTTTAAAAATTTCATGGAAATAATTCTGCATTTTATATAGGGTAATAAAAAATAGCTTAAAATTCAAACATGAATATTTATTTGTTCTTTTGGGGCCCACTAATATAGATGACAATGGGGGCAGCATCCCCTTGGCAAGTTCCATGGTCAGTGAGGCTCTGCCACAGTTCTCTTGCCTGGTGAAAAGATGGCAGCCTTTGCAGGAAATCATGCATAACTATCATTTATGGTTTATGGCATATAACACATAGTTTATGGCATATAATGAGTCTCCCCAGGACTCTTCTGTGTAATTATCGTAATTTCAATAGTTATGATTGACAACACACACATGTTCAATACTACAAATGGAAATCTGTCATTGCTGATATGGTGCAGCTTACGTAAATTCACCACACATTCATCCGTATAAAGGGCTTATTAAAATTCAACTCAAAAGCTGACTGATTCCACCTCCCAGAGTGAAAAAGATCCCATGCTTCATGCTTTCATTTGTAATAAATCTTTGACAATATTTTTCAACTCCTCAGTTTTTAAAGGTGGCACTGAGGCAGCTGGGGTAGGAGCTTCCCCCTGTGCTGCCTGTCCTGCCTCCACCTTAAAGCCACCAGGCTGAAGAAGGGTCACCGCCCAAGCTCACACTCCTGTAAGACCCTCTTACAGGCCATGGGAACAGCTTTCCTTGCAATGTACCTGCCAACTTCCTGCACTAAAAACACTGATATGGATATCCAAATTACGCTTTGACACTTCTAAGTTCACAGTAATGTTTGGCCATTACGTATTCATACACAATATACTCTGCTTCCAAGTATGTCAATCATCCTTTTGTACACTGTTTTTGCTGATAAGCAAGAAATTAAAATTTGATTCATTTTTGAAAATCCATATTATGTAATTATATGATTTCTTCAATTATAAACAGTAATAAAAATAAACCAGTAAAAGGAATAGTTACCACTGAAATTAAATAGTCTGCTAGTTCATGGTGATCAAATAATGAAGCTCTGAAAAAACAGAATTATAAACATTATAATAAAAGTACTATTGACGTAAATACAAATGTATTTAATAAAGCTACTATATTTGGAAAGTGAATTTAACTAATCATAAAATAACATGATAGACTGTAAGAGAATTAGTAAGCTTTCAAAATTTATAATTTGATTCTGACTAGGGTAGCATTTTCAAAGTAATAATAATAGGAGAACACCAAATACATCATAATATTTTCTTCCTCATCCTTTAAGAAACCTATTTTATCCTGAAAAATAACCATAAAGATGTTCTGAAGTGAGTAGTAACATCTGTCCCAAGATAGAAAAGACAAGGAAATCGCTGGTACTGCTATGATCATGGGGAATAGCAAAAGCTACATGTAACGTGTGCCTCAAATTCACTTGCAGGGTTCAAAAGCCCCTCTTTGGGGGGTTTCTCTTTGGCAAAAGTTAAAAGGCAGTGTTAGTTTTTCTGAGTTTTTATAAAGCCAAAAATAATTATGGAGAGAATTGAAAACATTTTGATATCATCTCACAGGCAGTCATAAGCAACACCATAACAAATGTTAACACTAAGGATTCAAAGCTTTGTGTTTCCTATCGCAAATCTCATATCTTTGTTTCAAGGTTCTCTCAGCTATTTTTGGCCTTTCATACATAAATTTCAGAATCAGTTTGTTAATTTGATTGACAAGAGGTTGCATTATATTTAAAATATATTAATCATATTTAGTAATTACAAGGGAACAAATTCTAACATTAAGGCTCCATTTTCCTAAGATAACTTCTCATTATGCGTATTAATATATTAAGGTTGTGTTCTAAAGATACATTTTAACAATAACCAAATCATTGGGTTTGTAAATTGGTGAAACATTGGAAACAAAGAGTTTTCTTCTTTAATTCCTGAGACTCATCTTAAATACTTTGATATATTCTAGGTTATAAATTGGCACTGGGATTTTGTGAGCTACCCACATGATTCTAATGTGCAACAGCTTGAGAATTTCTGGTCTAGAGGTTAGTCTATCTATTGAGTTTTCATTTTATTTCAATGGCTTTTTTAAACTTCTTTTTTACTGAATCGTTTTCATATCACCAATCCTGGATTCAAATATGACAATCTGTTTTTCACAATCTTATGTTATCTTCATATATTTAGTTTTATGTAAATGATTATTCCTTTAAATTTTTGAAGGTCTCAAATATCTTCATTTTAAAATTCTTTTTGGAATGCCCTATTATTTCTATTTTCTTGGAAAAAAATTGGTCTTTGGTCAAATGTGTAGATTTTTACTAGTTTTATGCTATAAAACTTTAGGTTGAAAATTCATCCTAAGTGGGAGTTTCTTTCTATTCACACATATCCTATTGTGTCTGGTGGTTTTGCTGTGTACATTTATTAGAAACAGATCTTATATTGGTAGCTAGAGTTTCTTTTTTTTTTTTTTTTCCTAAGAGATATTGTAGAATTCCAGGTCCAATTGCCTATTGAAAATATATTGGCAGCTCTGTGTGTGTGTGTGTGTGTGTGTGTGTGTGTAAGAGACCGAGAGAGCGAAGGCTCATCTCAGATACCTCTTTCACTCACATGGGTAACATCTGATACTTGTCTTTCCAAAAGAACTGAATTTCCAGTCTACAAGTAAGCCTATGGTTTAATACACTTTGCCTGATGTGTATTTCTGCTAAACTTCAAATAAATTTGTTATTGTTTTTGGAAATTTGGTTATAATTTCCTAAAACTATATCTTTTGAAACCATTTACCTATAATTGTTGGTCAGCAGGAGGGATTAGCGTGGGGGTGACATATCCATATGTATCTACTCCATTTTTATCACTAAAAATGGGGATAACATAAATATGAGAAATTGGAACAGATTAGAAATGACTTGGAAGACCGTGTATGTAGACTTCTTTAGCACACAGAAAATTAATCTTGAGCCTATATCCGCTGGACTTGAATCAGAATATGCCACAGGTGATTTTATTTTGTGAAATTTCTTTAACATTCTACTCCCATTCCCAAGGAACATATGCGATTCCAGTTGATCCACAGGGTCTTTGTTATCTTTGCCTTTTTCCTTTGAATCACAAAATCTTTGCTAGCATTAGTGCTAACTGCTCCTTGCAATGTCTAATTTCACGCAGGAAGATGGAAAATCGGTATACAGAATGATAGGTAGGAAACTTGCCTGTGAAGCATGGTCTCATGACTTCCATCGGTTGTGTTAACAATATCCACGCTACCAGAATAGGACGATATCATCAATTTAACAATCTCAGTGGCTCCCTGGGTGGCAGCAAAATGAATGGCTGTGCACCTTCCCTTCTGTAAAGGATTTTAATACTAGAATCAATGTTTAAATCTCAATGTAAGAATATAACTTACATTTGGCGTGAGCTTTTTCTTCACAGATTCATAAAATCAAGGAATATCTATCAGACTGATCACCATTAATCATCTGAAATGTGATAGATATTCCTTGATTTTATGGACCTGCAAAGAAAAGCATCCATAAACAAATGGTAGCTGACAATTGTGCTTCCTTCTATACAACATATACTTGCACCATCATTGTCTGGGTGCCATTCTTTCCCCCAGGGAACATGAGAACAATGTCCCAATCATTGCTGTAAGCATTCAGTGTATGAAGTGACTTCAGACCCCATACCACCATTGGCAGCTCTTCATTTCTATATTGAAGGGACAATATAGAAAGAGTGAAAGGCAGTGTTAGCTTTTCTGAGTTCTTTTGAGGTTTCCAGAAGCCACATGAGATTAATATCCAATCTTCTCTTCCTACATAAAATACAGGCCTTTGGAGTATATTGGAGGGGAGCTTATTGCCACTCAAAACTCAGACATTGAAGGAGAAAGGGCCAGAACTCTCCACTTTTGGTCAGAGATGCCTGACATAAGCTCAGCTCCCAAATACAGTCAACACTTTCACATACATATTTTTAGAAATTAGTTAAGTGGTCCTTAATTTAAAAATGACAACTCTTCTGAGTAGAACTAAAACCAAATACATTCATGATTGCGCTTTAATGTTCCTGGCTGAACATTATCGTCTTCTGAGGGTAGGCCTTAACTTCTTTTAATGGCAACTGCACTAGATAAATATTCTTTGTTGTATCTATATTTGTGTCTGCAATTGTTTGGGGGAGCACTCAAAATTTTTTACATAGATTGAAACTTGGGGTATTCTCTTGTTCTGCTTCTTCATAAGCAGAAGGAAATATGTATTTCTTGTATGCATTTCAATCTAAATTAACTGTAAAAGAGCTATCAAGTATTTTACATGCTTATGACAACTCTAAAAGTGTCGTATAGAATATGAAGAGTTACCTCCACTGGGTCTATTTGTGCGCCATTGTCCAGGCACATTTTGATCATTTCCAAGTCACCATTTTGCACAGCCAAGTGGAGAGGGCTGGCTTTCCCATTATTCACAAAGTTAATGTGCAACTGTCTACTGTACCCATGCTCTTCACCTTTAGAAGAAAATAACATTCAACATAACAAGTATATAAAATAAATAATAGGGAGGGTTTTTATTTTAAAAAATGAACAAAGCATAAAACAAAGAAAGGGCACTGAGACACATAAAAGCTTGTGTTTAATTCTGTTAAATATTTTTCAAATTAGGCTGGGTGCGGTGGCTCACGCCTGTAATCCCAGCACTTTGGGAAGCCATGGTGGGAGGATCACGAGGTCAGGAGATCGGGATCAGCCTGGATAACATGGTGAAACCTCATCCCTACTAAAAATACAAAAAATTAGCTGGGTATGGTGGCATGTAACTATAGTCCCGCTACTCAGGGGGCTGAGGCAGGAGAATCACTTGAACTTGGAAGGATGAAGTTGCAGTGAGCCGAGATCACACCACTGCACTCCAGCCTGGGCGACAAAGTAAGACTCCATCTCAAAAGAAAAAAAAATCAAATTAATAGCATCCACCAAAATAGACTTATTTATAGTGTATAACATAGAAAAAGCCTCAACTCACCAAACCTTAGTATTATTTCCATGCATTCTTTGGAACCTGAAAATGCAGCTTGGTGAATAGGGAAACATCCCCATTTATTTGATTTACACGGCTTAGCTCCTTTGTTAAGCTGGAAGAAAAGACAGAATGAAAAATGACACCAGTTAAACCCCAAATCACAAGGGTCTATTTGTGTACCATTTAAGACGAGAATTTACGTGCCTCTCCCATATCATTTTACTACTATATGTCTATGTAAAAGTACACAGAGAGCTTCATATGTTATGAAATCTAGGCAAGAAGGTAATTTTGAAGTAGACTAAGATTCTGAAATAGAGATATTTTATATCTTCCAAAGAAGTAACAATGTAGACACAACAATATCAATCTTGATACCCCAGCAATAAAGTCAACACATTTTTCAATGAGATTAAAGAGATTTTTGAAGACATTATCATGACTTTCATGACCATTTTCAGTTTCTTATGCAAATAAAATGATATTTCCTAGATTCTTTTCCCTTTATTTATGCAAAATTAATAAATGAATGTGCCACTACTCTTGTTAAGCCATAATCAAATATTTTCACTAATGACATTTCTTAAGTAAAAAGATGTTAGAAGAACTGAATGTTATATTACCTTTTTATGTGATCCAATCATTTTAAACTACCATTTTTTGTAAATCATTAGCCTTCAGTTTTAAATACCTCTAATTACTACAAAAAATGATTTTGAAAAAGTATAAAAGTGTGAAGAAGCCAATACCACCTGTAATCTCAGCTTTTAGAGGTAGTATCAGTTTACTTTATACAACATAGTCCAGAAATTTTATATATATATAAATATATATATTTAAATATATAAAATATTTATATATAAATATATAATATAAATATAAAATTTTATATATAAATATAAAAAATATATATATATAAAATATCTATATGGAGAGAGTCCAGAAATTGAAGATGCACTTTGTAAAATCATATTATTAAAGAATATTATTAAGTAAAAGCTTTTTTGAACAATATTAGCACACAGTATACACATAAATTAGACTTGCAAGGAAGCCAGACTTTAAAAATATATTGTTTTCTGTAGTATTTTCAACGATACTATTTATTTATTCCAATTTTGTTTTGGTTAATTTAAGGCTCTTTTCCTCAATTCTTGGTTTGAGTGTTACTTATTTTTATTTTCTTTATCATTTATTCTCTTTGTGGTCCAATCATGACAGCTTAGAGTATGTACCTGTTTCTAAGTCCATCTAGTAAAGGTGCTAAAACATATTTGTACGGCACATTTAAACATTAGGTAAATAGTTTTAAATTATTTAATTGTATTTTCTTATTCTCTGAGATTGTGAAGAGGTAAAATCAAGTGGTGAAAATACAGATGCTGGCCTGGATAACATGCAACTAACTGAGGAATATTTGAAAACAGTCTATTTGCCAGCATTCTAACAGCACACTCAGATGGAGCACTGCCAGAAGCAGGAGGAAGTCATGTAGACAAGCATCTCCATCGCTTCACTGGACCATGCCAGGAAGCCTCACCAGAGAGAAGGCTGGCTCTACTCTCAGGCCTGTGGCTAAGAACCTTTGCCATTACATCACACAGGGCTCTGTTTTGAGACCCAGTGACAGGGTCTTCAGGTCATGGGAGCTGTGTTTCCTTTGATTTTTCTCTTATGGGCCAAATAAGTCTGCAACTGACTATATTCATCTTTCCTTTGACTATTCAGAAGCTCATAATCATACATTTGATCCATCTTTATAACATTCAGGCCATTATACTTTGTATTTTGCATTCTAGCCTGACCACCAGCTTCATCTCAACTTTTCCTGCCTATATTTTCTTTTCACTTTGATTTTCTCATAATTTTCTTTACTGCTTTACTATTAGTCTTCTATAAGCAATATCAGATCCTCTTAAGGGGGGAGTACATACACAAAAACACATAGAACAACTTTTTTCTGACCTAGTTTTTGTATTTTATATTTTTCTAAGGAGAAAAACTTAAGAGCTTTTATAAATAATAATAATCCATGTTGTATTCATGAAAAGATAAAGAAAGCAGAAAGATATGACAAATATACAAACCAAAATCTGCAGTGCTTCACTATTATTTGTGGTGCACGCAATGATCACAGCTGTGTTTCCATTTTCTCCTTCCAAATTAATATCAATAGTTCTGTGTTCAAGCAAGACCTGCAAAAAGGGGGGAATAATTGTCAAAATTCTTGCAAATTTCCAAATAAGGTACTTGCCTTCCACTAGAGTTTCAGTTTTCAAATGCCAGTGACCATGTCTGTTTATCTTTTATTCATCCTTCTCTCACACAATCTGGCACAAAATCTTGCACATTGTGGGTACTAATTAATTTCCCCATTGGATGAAATAATCATGATTTCAATGTCACAACAATCAAGGCAATACTGAGTTCTGGAATTGTAAATAAAATAAGAATTATAGATACTAGTTATCATAGCTTCACTTAATACTTCCGACTTGTATTAAGTAAAATTATGTTAACTAATATTTTCAGGAAAATAAATGTGTGGAGCCATTAGAATGTGTTCATGGTGGAGGGGAAGAGAGTTAGGGAAGAAGGAAGAGAGTAAAACAGAGAGAAAGAAGGAGGGAGGGAGAAAGGCAGGAAGGGATTTTTTTTTTCTCTTCCAGTTATTTTTCTTTTACCTGGATTGTAAGAATTTTAGGAAATGTCAGTGGAAACTCTATTCTCTTTAGTAAAGAAAACAGAGTTTTGTGTGGCATAACCCAATTAATTCAAACTTGTCCTGGAATGGAAACTTTCTCTACAATGTAAGAAATTAGCATCCTTATAAAATGGTCAAGTAATTTTTCTGATGAAATTTCATTGAAGACCTGTTACCTCCTCACCTGACTGACTGCCATCTGATTACTGCCCAAGCATCTATAGATCTTTGACTAGTCTTTCTTTTACATTCAATGTAACAAAATTATCTCATATAAACGTCTTATCACATCTTGAATTGGCCTACTAGAGGCTTTTCGTCTTGCAGAAAGACTATGATAAATGATGACATGTCCTTATAATTAAATAATGTTAAAAGAATTTATTAAATAAGCTGTTTCTTAAAAACCTTCATTTCTTTGAAAAAAGTATGCAACCTCCTACCAGAGCCTCTTGTTAACAGAATATATCTCTTGTGAGTGTCAGCAAATAAATTGGATTTATTAATTAGCTCTGCTCATAAAAGAAAATTAAACTCAGATTTTAGTACATAAGAATATGTGGAGAAATGATTGACAGAGTAAGGGAAATGAGAACATAAGATTCCTTCCATGGACTTTAGGCACCATTGCATTCTGTTCTTAAGCAGCTCTAGATTCATATAGAAAATAGCCCACCAAAGTCTACAAGAAGAGGGTTTTCTCTCTTTGCCCTCTTAGAATCACAGATCATAAATGTATAGCTGTGTTAAATTATATGTGGCAGGGATCCCAGAGAGAGCAACTAAACTGTGCAGCTACTTCAAATTCAGTCATGACCAGGCAGGTCTGGAAGGTTCGGAGGTGAGCTCTCCACAGGTCCCTTTGTTGAGAATCTGGAAAGCCTCATGGAAGGGTCAAACAACTGGATACTTTGAAGTAAAGCCCCAAGGACTAAGGCCTGCAGGCCACTGAGAGACAAAACCACCCCCTAATCCCCAGGCCAATGTGTCCCAGGGAATATTATGCATACCATAAATAATTGTGCAAGAACTTGAAGTGATGCGTGGATGACAGTTTTTTTACTTTACAACTATTATAGGCAGCAGAGGAAGGTTTAAGGGAAGGTCAGTGGAGCAGTCCACAGAGCAGCTTCTAAACTGGCAGGGGCTGGGTGGGTACAGGCTGGAACATGGGCATAACTGGGAGAGGCAGGTAGAGAGGATTGCTGTTTGCAAGCATGAGGGGAGACATTCCAAAACACCTTCTCCTCCTTCTATTCCTGTCATCTCTGGTGAGCCAGAGGAGTCTGAAAATATTTTTACACATAGTTGAGGTTGGTAAGACCAAGTAAAGGAGAGTCGGTTTTACTTAGAACTCTATTTTTCTGCTTGCTCTTGTGTCACCAGGAAAATTTGTTTTATGTCCATAACAAAGTTTACGAATCAGTTAGGAGCTTTATTTTCTATTTCTATGTGATACCTACCTTTCTGTATTCGTTGGTCTGGAGATTTCTGTTTCTAATTAACAACAGTCCTTCAAAAGTTACCTGCCTTCAATTCCCAAACCACACTTTCAGGGCCAATATTAATTAAGTTAATAGGCATGTGTTCTTGAAAAGAGCCTTCAGAGGGAGCAAGAGCTCCATGAGGAAATATTTGATATCTCTGCAGGAGTCCCTGCAGTCACTAGTGACCCAATCCAGATGATATAGAAACAGCACTTGACTCATGAATAATGAATAAAAAATAACAGCTTGTTGCCAGAGAACTTTCTAGTAACCTCTTCAGGGAGCCACCCTGACCCATCTCATAGGTACTGAGACTTCTGATCTCCCCTTCTCAGTCAGTCAGAACTCCCATTTACTCGTTTGTTCATGCATTCATTCATTCATTCATTCATTCATTCAACAGCCATCATTTACCAGCACAGTACTGAGGAATAAGAGACACCTGAATTAGTAAGACACAGCTCCTCCCTCAAGGATAATTAGCCAGTTGGGAAGAAAAGCACATGAACATTTGATTCCAATATCACATGTTAAGAATTTTAATAGAGCCACATACAAGGTACAGTACAAAAGCAGAAAGTGGCTCTCTCCTACCTTTTATGCCAGACTTAAAGGAGCCAAAGTTTCAGAGGGCTGAGAGAAAGTTTCCTGGGCTAAATGGAGCCTGAAACTCATGGAACTCTTTGGATATTGTTTCTACCAGAAAACTTATTATAAGTTCCAAATAGCCTACCTTAGAAATGAATTTCTGGAACATGCTCCATTTGTAAATTGCATTCTTCATCCTTTAAGCATGTTTGTGTTCTAGGGTGTTTGAGAGACTCTGAGATGTAGTTTACAAACCATGGCCTAATTCTTACCCTTTAGCATTTTTCCAGGCTTTCCTCTATTTGACTGAACTTACTCTTACACCTTGAAAACCAATAAGATGTTTCCCAGTGGTATCCTTATGTCTTCTGCTAACTAATCTGTCTGACAGGCCATCCATTCTAATAAAAATAGTGAATCATAATTATGTTTTCTGTTTTCACTGAGTCTCTCATTACCTTCCTCCTTTTAATCATTAAAACAGTCAGGTAAAAGTAATGAAGCCTAAACCTGAAAATATAAAGATGAAAATAAACTTCTTTGGTCTTGCAGTTTTACTTGTGGTGTGACGTTAGGCAAGTTATTCAAATTCTTTTGGCACCTCAGTGTACTCAGCTATGAAATAAGAATTCTAGTAGAATTACTTCATAGTGGGTTTGCTTAGATAAGAATTTAATAAACAAACACACATAAAGCTCTTACGAAAATGCCTGATGAATAAGAACTATTCAATAAAGTCAGAACTAATCATCATCATTAGTTACTGAGAAGAAAAGCAAATGTAATAATTACATTTTGTTTGCCATGGAAGCTTAGAAGGTGCTCATCCTGGTGCAGGCAGAGAGAGCTGGATCTGGGTCCCAGCACCTGTGCTGCCAGTCAGGCCCACTGGAGCCGGCCAGTAGCCTTACCTTCATCACCTCGTTGTGCGTGCCCTGCACAGCTAAGTGGAGGGGCGCCATCATGTTGAAGTTTCGGAGGTTTGGGTTTGCTCCTCTGCTGAGAAGAAACTTAACACTTTCAATTTGGTTTTTTTCTACAGCACAATGCAGAGGGGTATTTCCATAATCATCCATTTCATTCAGTACTAGAAAAAGAAACCAAAATGTGGATTAAATTTTGCTTAGACTGTATTCAACACTTCCTGAGTGCCTATCCACTCCAAACGCAGTGCCAAGTGCAACTGACATCAGCTCCATCTTTTAATGGAAACTAAAAACACAGCTTCAGTCCTAATGAAACATTTAATGGGCACCTAGTGGGAATATATAGTAGCACGAGACTGACTTTCTCAATTGAGTGAAATTTCTATGGGTAGCATTAATAAGAAATAGATCCTCCTATTGCTACATGTTTTTATCTATATGAGTTTTGGGATTGTAATAAGATATTGGGATTATATAAAAGCAAGAACCATGTTCTAGGCACTCTGCTAAGTTCACATGACCATTATTTCATTCAAGCCTCCAATAGCCTGCAAAGTAACACCATGACTAATGTTCAGAAGGAGGAAGATGTTGAGATTCAGAGAGGTTAAAAGTCTTGCCAACATCACAGAGCTAGTAAGGAGGTATGACAGTTACCACACTTCTCTGAACCTCAGCTTTCTTGTATTCAAACTTGGTAAAAAAAAAATTTGAAAAAGCATATATTCATATACCTACACACATACACAGGAGGAGAGAGAGAGACAGAGAGAAAGAGAATCAGAGAGAGAGAGAGAGAGAGAGAGAGAGAGAGAGAGACAGAGACAGAGAGACTCTGTGATGTTGCAATGTTACTGGGACAATAATATTAAATCATGTCTCTAAAGATCACAGCAGAGTGCCTGGCCTGTAGCAATGGTTCAGAAAATGTTAATGAGAAATACAACACACCACTAATAAACCACAAGACTAGAATTTGAGCTTCAGACCCTGATGCCACAAGTGGTTTCCATGTATTTCTACGATAGGATATATGGCACTATGTACCCCGTGAGCTCAGCATATAAGTAATATGTCCTTTCATCCTGCAAAGTCCTATAGCTATTCTAAAATAGACATGGCTGACTGCTTTATCAACCTTGTAAATTGGTGACAGTATATCTTTATGTCCAGGAAAGGAGAAAAAGTATTTGCTCAAAAATATGATTTGGGGACTATCTATGATACATGGTACTTGGAACCATACAGCCATGTTTTCTGTTTCTCTCCTTTTTAAAATGTGTCTCTCCGCCATTTCCTTTCATTCATCTAAGTGTTTCATTCTAAATAACACACACACACACACACACACACACACATCTCTTGACCGTTCTGTCTGATCAAGAAGAAGCACTCCATTCATCATTCCATTTGGCACCAAACTTAAACAGGGATCTATACTTACAAACTCCCATTCACTAATTAAATAACTTGAATTTGGCTTTTATCCTCATCACTTTTCAGAAATCATTTTTATTTTTATAGAGGTCACTGGGGCCTTCTAATGTAGAGGCTTTATCTTGATCTCCTTCATACTTGATCTCTTTGTGGCAAGGGCTCCTTCTAACTCTTCTATTCCAGTAACTTCACCCACGACATGTGTATTTTCACTATCTTCATCTTTTTCTGGCTTTTGCTCTGCCATCTGTCTCTTGATGTTGGTACTCTACTCTTAGCTACCTTTGCTAGCCGTTTTGTGATCCCCTAAAGGATTTTCACACATTTCCACTGTCTCAGCGACTTCCTGTGCAATCATGCTCCTGTAGGGCAGCCCCTTTCCTTCTGCATTTCTGTTGTGTGCTGGATATTTCCAAGAGGATGTCCCCTGGACCCTTCAAACTCACTGTGACCAAATCTCACACCTTCGCACTCACTTCCTTTCTGTTGTCTCATATTCCTCCTTTTGGGGGATGATTATATTATTAGCCTAATCTCCTAAATTTAAGAATTTCAAAGTCAGTTCTAACTCCCTGCCTCTTTCTCTTCCCATTTACTCTGCTGTTGAGCACTATTGACTTTACACTAATATCTCTTGAACCTCTCCCTGTCTCGTTTTTGTAGCTGCACAACCCTGGCAAACTCTTATTCTCTCTTTGCTATCAAAATAGCTTTTTAGTTTGGCTTCCACTTCTAATCCATCTTCCACAATATTGACAGAATTATCTTATATAGCAAAGGTCTTATCATACCACTTCACTGCCTTCATCTCTGTGGTATCCACCTCCTTCATTGTCTGCAGTTGAATTTCTTTTCCTTTTTTTTTTTTTTTGAGACGGAATCTTGCTCTGTCGCCCAGGCTGGAGTGCAGTGGCCAGATCTCAGCTCACTGCAAGCTCCGCCTCCCGGGTTTACGCCATTCTCCTGCCTCAGCCTCCCAAGTAGCTGGGACTATAGACGCCCGCCACCTCGCCCAGCTAGTTTTTTGTATTTTTTTAGTAGAGACGGGGTTTCACCGTGTTAGCCAGGATGATCTCGATCTCCTGACCTCGTGATCCGCCCGTCTCGGGCTCCCAAAGTGCTGGGATTACAGGCTTGAGCCACCGCGCCCGGCCCTGCAGTTGAATTTCTTAAACAAGGTAGAGTGTACAAGGCTGGCACCTGGAAAACATCACTGTAGGAGCATGGTACACCTTCTTGAGGTGTCAATTTTATTTAATGATGATAATTTAAATGTAAAATAACCTCAATGGAAATAGTATAAAAGAGTATGTAAAATGTACACGCATTCTTACAATCTATCTAAAAACTCAAATGAAATCTGTGCTTGTTGTGGGGTGTCCTAGATCTCTGCAATATGCTTAGCTATATTTCAGTAGAAGAAGTTGAGGAGTCCTGGTGTGTAGGAAAACTCACAATTCTAAGTGAAATATATAGGCTCTTTATAACTGGCACTAATTGCCCTTAAAAATCACTTCATTCCATTCTTTCTAGTGAATTGAATGGGATGAACGATTTCCGGAAGATGCATTGTAATATTTTGTTACCTTCCAAAGAGGAATCTCTGGTGATCTTCTCCATTAGCTCAATTTGGCCTTCTGCTGCGGCATAATGCAAGAAGAAGGTGTCCATATCATCACATCTTTTTAATTTCTTTTGTTTATTATAGTTTTGTAATCCATATGCACTTCCTTCAAAAACCACCTAGAGGTATTTAAACACCGTTACACCAAACAAGCATAAGCAAAATTGATAGCTATAACCATTTTATAGCCTGAAAGAACTTATTATTATCCAAAACTATCTATCATGCTTATAATGAGGTAAATATTTTTCTTGAAATACACAAAATGTTTACATACACAAAGAAGGTTTGAGAAAATGCCCCAAGATTGATCAATATATGAAATATATTTTTTAATCCTGAACTCATTCATATATGCTTAGAAATAAAGGCCTTTCTTCCTCGTTGTGAAGGAAATGCAGAAATCTTCCCCAAACAAATGATTCAGGTACTTGCTTTAATTCTACCTTTGACCATAACTAGTCACATATGCCACATAATATATATCCAAACTCCAGTTTTTTATTTTAAGGATAACTAGAGCATTTCTCACTACTGAAAATAAAAGCTATCAATGAAAATGAAGTATTAAGGTATTTAATGTATCTTTAATACAACTAAGAAAATATTTAGAATATTAGGATTTATTCAGCAAATGTTAGGTTGGAATAATAAAACTTAATTTCTTAAATGTTTGACCTTTAGTTTTTGCCTCTGTTATTACAGAATAGTACCTAACAAATCACTTTCCTATGGTAGTCTCTTAAATTGAGATGTGTTACTTTTTTTCATATAAGCTACATATAGCTTTAGTGACTACAGGATATGACAATAAGCATCCAACCACTTCCAAATTTACACATATTCAGTAAAATTTAAAATGGGCTTCTTGCAGAAATAGGGACTTTTTCCATGTCTTATCCTATCAAAGAAAGTGTTGACCTAAATCTATTTGGAAGTATTTTGGTACTTGAATTTGATATGCTCTTTGCATAATAAAGGGATTATGCTGCCCACTCCCTAGTGCCAGAAAGAGCAGTTTAGGATGTCTGTTCAGCAATGTGCTGTCAACACAAACCCAATTCCACACTCCTTAGAGGGAGTACTAGGTTCAGGTGCTCACAAGGTATTACTGAATTCACAATGACAAAACAGCATCTAAATACTTTACATGAGCATATCAGATGTACTAGATCATCTCAATCAGTACCTGACGTTGTCAGGCTTTGAAGAGATTTTTTAAAGTTCTGAAAGTCAGCCAAGGATGTCATTTAGACAAAATATATATTCATTTAATGTAGTTTCACGTTGTCACAGGGTCACTTCAGATTCCTTTGGAATCTGAACTGTATGATTAGATTCAGAACATAATAGACTAGATCACTTTTAGATAACCTAATTCTAACTAAACGCTTTAAAACAGAGATATCAAATACATCTTTTTTAGGTTGCTTTAATGAAATACATATAAGTAGCAATGTGGCCAAAAGGTTGGAAACTAAGGTGAGAGAGAACAATTGGAAGGTCAAACGCTAAAGTATTCACTATCTTGAAAGAAAATAATTGGAAAAGGCTAAAAGCATCAGTCCAGTGGTTCTTTGTCCACATTTCTCACCTTGTAAGTTTTCTGTGATCCTTCAGTTTTGTTAGTGTTCCTGAGATACTGTGTATGTGCTGGAGAAAATATGTTATACAGCTTTTCTTCTAAATTTGGAAACCACCAAAAACCCTCTAGAGTTCAAAAAGCCCTTTACAGTATTACATATGTTTCTTTGTAATGAGTACAACTACTGAGATTTTTACAAAATGATATGGAACTACCACAGCTAATGAAATAAAATATATAATCTCTCCATCTACAAACTAATGTAGCTTCTAAAAGGCTTAAAAAAACATAAGTTGCTCTATGTAGGCGATAAATCTAAATAAAGACAATTAGAAACACGAAGACAAATAATTTTGAGACTTGCTGCTAAGAAATTCTTCAGCAAATATCTCTAGAAAATAAAACCACATGGGTGATTTCAGAAATTTAAAATTTCCCCCTGTACCATATTAATTGTAAAGATACTATTCCAGTGGTTGAAATCTATTCATGACTCAGTTCTCTGGAGTAAGCCAAAAGGCCACAGTTATCATGCTAACATTAAGAAGTACAAAAAATGTCTGTGGCCAAACTGGACATGTCAACAGACTCACCTTGGGAGGCCTGGCTACTTGGTGTGTGTGATTAACTATACATGCCTGACTTACACACACAATTGGCAATAGTGCAAATTCCTGCAACCTGTTTAGACAGCAATTTGTCAATTTCTACCAAAATTAAAGCTGTAGTACCTCTTGACCCTGCTAGGACTTTAACATACAGACATATCCATAAAAGTACCAAGGGACAGACAGAGAAGTCACAGACATACTCTGTCACATGTGTAATAGCAAAACAAAGCTATTTTGTTACATACAAAACAGCCTAAGTGTCCATTAGTGCAAGACTGGTTAAATAAATCATGATCTATTCATACAGTGGAATATTAAGAAGCTGGTAAAAACATGAGGTAAATCTACAAGTGCCGATTTGAAATGTATTCTAAAATACATTTTGTGAGTAAATCAGAGTGGAAATCTGTGAGTTCATAACTTTGCAAATAAAACAAGATCTATTAGCATGTGTGTTTTTGTGTAAGCATTTTTTTTTTAACCTGGAATATACATAAGAAACTGTTAACATGGTCTAACTGTCGAAAGAGATTTGTGATGAGGGTTTGGAGAGACATTTTTAATGATGTCTCAACCTTTTAAAAGAGCCCCTTTCTCCTGCTGACAATCTGATGAAATCCAGTGGTGGACTCTGAGCACCCAACAGCCTTTATCCCTTAGACTATGCCATCAGGTAGTAGCTAGTGCTGCCTTCAGGTCCGAGAACTGCATAGGTAATATAAGTGCCCATCCTAGAGCCCCAGGCCACCCACCCGTCTTCAAAAGGTCACCTCCTCCACAGCGTTTCCTGAAGCTCCTACCCCCTGGAGAAGGAATTTGCCACTCCTGCCTCTGTTTTATTGGGGACATGTTCTGCAACGCTTTATGTGCAGATAATAGGTTTCTCTGTTTCACTCTGTTAGAGCAGAAGGCTTGTCAACCACCAAAACTCTTAAATAGTTATCCAGCGACTACTAGATACAGTCATTCGGCTGTTTGGTTCTAAATAAAATCTACGGAAAGGTCCAAGTGAAACGGCACACATTCCAAATTGTCCTGATTTTAGGCAGCTGCCCAATCTTGTGCCAGATGATACAGGTACTTTTTGAGTAGGTTTCCCCGGACTACAGTAGCCAGTCCAGGAGCAAGAATTCGGTTGGACAAACAAGCAAAAAAAAAAAAAAAAAAAAAAAAAAAAAAAAAAAAAAAAAAAAAAAAAATTGATAAAGCGGGCGCTGTGTAGGCGCGTCATGAGTGGGGTCTCCTCTTGGGCTGTGAACACATCCCAAAGCTTGCAACCTCCTGGCCACCCCACGCTTTCTCCAAACCAAGTGCCCGCAAGGAAACCTCCAGCCCACCCCCGCCCGGACGTCGGAACCCCTCCCGACCCGCGAGCGCCCAGGGTACCTTAAGCGTTTCCTTGCAATCGTCGGTGTCGTCCTGCACATCCTCATAGACAACACCCTGGGACGCCTTCTTTTCTCCAGGGCGCCACATCTTCCTCAGGCTGCGCTTCATTGACCCCACCCCGGACGCCACCTGGTGCAGCTGCTCAACACGCGCGCGGGCACCTGAGGCGAGAGTGCTCTGTCAGCCAGCTAGGCGCTGGGTTCTGCGCGAACTCGAGCTCTCCAGCGTTGCAGCTCAAAGGCAGCGAAAAAGTCCCTCCGCCGGAGCGCCGGACAACTTCTGGAAGGAGTTCCGAGTACCGCGCTACTTTTGTAGTGCAGGAAGCAGGCGGGGCGCGGAGAGGAGGTAGAAACCCAGACCTCCTTCGCAAAGAGGGCGGCGGCGCCGCGTCTGCTTTGGACTCGCCCCTGCAGGGACAAAGTGACTCGCCCGTCCCGCTGTCCTGCAGCTGCAGCAGCGCGCTCCCAGAGTAAGCGTGTCAGGTCGGGGTGGATGCAGGGAATTTGTTACAATAAACACACTAAGAGCCCCCTTGCCCTGCCCCCCAACCGTGTATGTGAGTGTGTGTGTGGAGTGGGGGGGCGGTAAAGAGAGAGGAAGAGAGAATGACTGTGTACATTGGAAAGATTTTTAGTTTTCAGGAGTTTTTTCTAACTAAAATCGTATGGACCTGTCTTTCCCACCACGTGCACCTTCTTCTGGGGGCCTCTTTGATTTGGAAATAAAGTTTTTAACAAAACTTCTCGTTCCAAACATTTGGGAAAATAGCTAAATCCTAGCACTGGTTTGAGGGACTAGATTAAGTCCCTGTGAATATCAGGTCTCGTTTCCTGTGGATAATAATATTGATCCTCCTCACGCTTTGGTGTTTAAAGGTGGTTAATAAAAAGGTCAGGTTAAACGTAAGCCACTGCTGACTGGTGCAAGTTTGTTTGTCCCCAGCTTTGTATGAGAGACTTATATTTATAGGACTGCTCTTCATTAAGTGTCAATTGTGTAGAATAAAAGGCGTTCCCTCTCAATCGAAGAGGCTGGTTCTACTTTTATGTGCAGAGAAGGGAGCCTCTGAAACTGTTGGCGGTAAGTTCAAGTTAACAAGGCTAGAAAGCAAGAAACCTTCTTTCTAAGGCTGATTATACCTTGCACAGGACAGAACGTAGCTTTGACAGTCTTTTGCTTTGACAGACTGTGCTTCCTGAAGGCCCTGGATTGTCGTATTCACCTGCTCATATCCAGCACTTAGCCCAAGACCCCCGTGGATCTAGGACCTGGCATAGAGGTGCACTCAGTAACGGTTTGTGGACTGTCTGACCTAGGGGCTATGGTGGGCTGAGTTTAGGGCCAGGCAGAGTGGACATGATGACGTTGAGGAACCATGAAAGGTCCCCCCAAAACTTCCAATGGGTATGGCAGGTTGCCATCAATTCCATCCCTGGAGTGGAATTCCTTGGAAGGATTATATTGAACTTAACCACATCATGAGTCCATGAGTATGACTTGCTGGAGGATACAGGTGTTTGACTTCACCTTTGCACTCTTTTCCCACCAGCATCTGTTCCGGGTGTGTAAGACAAGAATCAGTTGCACAGCTTGCTATGATTTAGTTGAAGGAGGTAATGCATTTGGAGAAACCAATAAAGAAAAGAATCCAAGGGTTGGGTACAAAGAATAACTCACTGAGCCATTGCTGTCTACCTGACATTTTCCATATACCGAGTTAATGTTTTAAAATGGAAATGCCTCATAGGAATATTAAGACTTTATTTTTTATCATTGACTATTTTGATCAATAGCTTTTCTCACAACACTTAGCTGGAAAGGGTCACTAAGGCAAAAAGGGAATAAAGAGGATGTTCAAAGTGGTCATTTTGGAAGCTGGGGCAGTGAGCATGTCATGGTAGCAAGCATCAGATACTCTGTTGGCCCCGAGAGACAGGGGGCGAGGGGGGTTGCGGGGCGGGGGAAGGCAGCGTGGCCCGGTTCAGGGAACTCCAGCAATGGACGGTTGAGGGGAATTCTGGGAGAAGATTGGCTCCAGGCCAACAGCACCCCTCCTTTGTAATATCCCCTGGGGTCAGCTGCCAGCACAGAATGATGCTTTCTGCATTCTTGCTTCTCTACCCTATTGACATTCCCCAAAGCAGGTATTCTTTTTAATTTGTCTTCTCTGTCTTTAACACTGAAAAATACAGATGGTTAATATTATAAATATGAGTATTTTCCTGCTTTCTGCTTATAAAAGCGAAGAGATTAAAAGATAGTTTAATTTTTAAAAAATATTACGAGGGTCTTGTTCATTTAAGGCATTTTTCAGGCAGTGTCTTCCTAAGACCTCTCAGGAATTCCCATGACTATTTCTTCTTAATTGTTAAATTATTTCCTACCCATCAAAAATATATTTTTCATAGGCAGGCAGGACAGCTTCCTCTAATTGCAAGATTAATTGCAAATCTTGGTCTTAAAATGCAAAATGTAGACAGGAACAAGATGGTAGCTAGCTATTTACAATCAGGATCTTATTTCATTTGAAGTTTATTGATGAATAGCAATAATGTGCAAGCTTTTTATATCAATTATACTTTTAAAATGATAATTATTAGAGAAAAGAAACCTTGCTAGAAATTTTCTGAAGGGTAATTTTTATTATCAAATTACAATTTGACATCACACAGGACCTTATTCGAGAAACTGAGAAGTAATAATAATAAATAATTTTATTTAAATTATCAGGGAAAATATAGTTATATGCATATATTGTTCAATAACATTTTATGAAAAAAATCTAAATTACCAAAATTCTCCTTAATTATTTTGTTCCTTAAATTTAAAAATGTTTTGTTTATAAATTAATTACAAATATATTTATTTTTAAAGTCACTAATCCAGATATATTATTAATGAAAAGGGGCCCAATATACATACTAAGGAAAATAGCATCTTTTATGAAAAAAACCATAAAATGCACCCATGGAAAGTGCACAGTGTGATGATTTGTGTAGTAAATGTATACAGTTATACAACTATCTATGTAATCCGGTTTTAGAATATCTCCATCAATTCAAAAAGTTTCCTTAGACCCAGATGTAGTAATTCCCTCCCCCACCCAGACCCCTAAGCAACCTTCAATCTGTCTTTGGAGCATAGTTTCTATAGTTTAGCCTTTTCTAGAAATTTCAGATACATGGAGTCATACACTATGTAATCTTTAGCATCTGGCTTCTTTTGCTTAGTATAATGCACTTGAGATTAACCCACATTGTACTATGTATCAGTAGTTTCTTTCTTTTTATTGCTTAATAGTATTCCATTGTATAGATATACCATATTTTCTTTACCCATTTACCAGTTGGTAGACATTTGAATTATTTCCAGTTTGGGTCTATTATAAATAATGCTGCTATGAACATTTTCATACAAATCTGTGGACATACATTTTTATTTCTCTTGTTTAAATAGATATCTAGTAGTGGACTTGCTGAGTAATGTGACAAGTATGTGTTTAGCTTTGTATGAAACTGCCAAATTGCCTTCCAAAGTGGATGTACCATTTTATATGGCCTCCAGCAGTGTATGAGGATTCTACTTACTCCATAGCCTCACAAAAGTTAGTATTGTCAATCTTTTTTATTATGGTCATTCTAGTGGTATATACCATTGAGTCTTTAATTTAGCATTTCCCTAATGGCTAATGATATTGTCCATATTATCGTGTCTTATTAGTCGTTCATATATTTTCTTGATGAAATGTTTATTAAATTCTTTTGCCTCTTTTGAAATTGGGTTGTCCTCTTAATATTAAGTTGTAAGAGTTCTTTATTCTAAATATAACTCTTTAATCAGATAATTTGCAAAGCTTTTTTCAGAATCTGTTATTTCTCTTTATTTTCTTAATAGTGCCTTTTGAAAGCAAAACTTAATTTTAATAAAAGTGTAATTTGTTAATTTCCTATATTGTGTTTTGGGTGCCTTATATAGAAACTTTTGCCAGTGTAAAATTAAAAAGCTTCTCTTCAGTATTTTCTTCGACAAGTGTTAGCTCTTAACTAGATCAATTTTGAGTTAATTTTTGTTCAGGGTGTGGGATAGAGGTCTAAGTTCATTTTTATTGCATATGGATATACAACTGTTACTAGTTGTTAAAAAACTATACATCCCTCATAGAATTGCCTTCGAACCATTGTCAAAAATCAATTGACTACAAATGTAAGAGTTTGTTTCTATACCCCTATCTTCTTCCATTGATTAATATCTCTATATTTAAGCCAATACCACATGGTCTTGACTTATATATTCAGGTTAATAATCTCTTGTCAGATGGGTAGTATGATGGTTAATGTTAGGTGTCAGCTTGACTAGATGGAAGGATGCCTCGATGACTGATGAAGCATTGTTTCTGGGTATGCCTGTTGCATTTAGTCTATAGATAGATTTGGTGAGAAGGGCCATTTTAAAAATATTGAGTCTTCTGATCCATAAACATGGTGTATTTTCAATTTACATAGATCTGTCTTGATTCTCTCAGCAGTGCTTTGTAGTTCTCCATGTACAGTTCATGCATATTTTTGGTTAAATGTATTCCTAAGGATTTTATTAGTTTTAAACTGTTTTAAATGAAATGATTTTTAAAATTTTACCATCAGATGATTTGTTGTTTACAGAAATACAATTGAATTTTCATAATGATCTGTTTTCTACAGTATTACTAACTTTGCTTATTAATTCTACTAGATTTGTAAGGGACTTTTTAGAATCTTAAACATACAAGACAATGCTAATAAAGACAGTTTGCTTCTTCCTTTTGCAAATGTATGCCTTTAATTTTTTTTCCACCTCAATCACTGATTAGAAGCTCTGGGACATTGTTGAATATAAGAGGGGAGAGTGGATATCCTTACCTTTTCCCCAATCTTAGGGGAAAACAATATCTTTCAACATTAAATACTACATTAAAGTAGGATTTTCATTGATATCTACTATCAGGTTGAGGAAAATATTTTTATTCTTTGTTTTTATCAAGTGTAGGTGTTGAATTTTGTCCGATGCTGTCTCTACAACTATTGAGATGATCACGTGTTTTTCTCACTTATTTTATATTAATAGATATTCTAATATTAAACCAACCTTTTCATATGTTACTGGATTCAGGTTGCTAATATTTTGTCAAAGATTTCTGTGTTTAGGCTCAAGAAGAATATTTATCTGTAGTTGCCTTTTTTTGTGATATCTTTGTATAGTTTTGCTATCAGTAGTGTAACAGTGGCCTCCCTGAATAAGTTTTAAAATGTTGTCTTCTATTTTCTGAAGTAGTTTGTATAATATTGGTATTTTTTTTAAAGGTTTAATAGAATTCACCATTGCAGGCCTTTGGGAAGATACTTAATTACTAATTCAATTTTTATCTTTTATAGAGCTATTTTGATTTAATATTTTTGCTTGAGTAAATTTAGGTAATTTGTTGAGAAGTTTGTCCATTTAATCTAAGTTGCTTATGTATTTGTTGGCACAGAGTTGTTCATAGAATTCCTTTACAATCAATTTAGTCAATCAGTTTCTTGTAGGGTGTGTAATAATGCCCCTTCTTTCATTCTTGTTTTTTGTCATTTATGTAATCTCTCTTTCATAGCTAATAGTTTATCAGTTTCGTTGATTGGTTTTCAAAGAACCAACTTTTGATTGTATTGATTTTCTCTATTGTTTCTCTACTTTTGGTTTCATTTTTTTCTCTCTTTAACTTTTCTTTCTAATTATTTGGGTTCAATTTGCTCTTCTTCCTTTACCTTTTTGAGGTAGAACATTCAGTTGCTTACTTGGATCTTTCTTCTAATGTAATTATTTAAAGATACAAAATACTTGCTCAACTTTACAGTAGCTGCATCTCATAAATTTTGATTTGGCATGTTTTCAGTTCTGGTTTCTTCTTTGGCTCACAGATTACTTTTGGAACTGTGTTGCTTAATTTTCAAGTATGTGGGATTTTCCCAAAATTATTTCTGTTGTGGATATTCAGTTCACTCCAATTATGATCAGAGAACATACTTTGTATTGTTTCAATCCATGTGAATTCAAATGTAGAATTGTTGAAACATTTTATGCCTAGCATATGGTCTATCTTGTAGACTGTTCTACATACACTTGAAAATAATGTATATTCTGCTATCATTTGGTAAAGTTTCTGAGCAGGTATACTTGAGTGATAGTGTTACTCAAGTTTTCTATATTCTTAGTGATTTTCTATTTATTATGTCATCAGTTACTGAGAGTATTAAAATATCAAATTATAATTGTTAAATTGTCTATTTCTTCTCACAATTCTGTCAGGATTTATACTCCATTGAGAGAGTGTCTCTGTTCTTAGATGTATGCATACTTATAATTATTGTCTTCCCACTTTTTATCATTATGAAATTTCCTTTATGGTCTTTAGTAATATTTCTTATTTTAAAGTCTATTTTATATGATATTGTCATGCCAGATCACTTATGCTTACCATTCACATGGCAGATCTTTTTCCATCCTGTTAATTTTAATCTATTTGTTTTTAAACTATTTCTTATAAATAGCATGTAGTTGAATCTTTCTCTTTTATACAGGTTGACAGTCTCTCCCTTTTAATTACAATATTTACTCATTATATCAGACATTTAATATGATTATTGATATGGTACTGCCATTTTAATATTTGTTTGTTTGTATCACGTCTTTTTCTTTCACTCTTTTTTTCTCTACTGCCTTCTTTTGTATCAACAATGGTCTTAACATGTCATTTTAATTCGTTGGTAGATTGTTTAGATGTTTTCAAGTTATTTTCATAGTATAGTGATTACAATGTTCATCTTTAACTTCTTATTACAGTCTACTTAAGGTTAATACTTGTTTAATTCAGTAAACTATGGCAATGTTGCTCCAATGTATCACAATTTCCTCTCCCATTTTATGTTATTGTCATATGTAATACATTTGTACATCTATGCATGGTATATACTCTAAAATGATGCGTTATAATTCTTATTTTAAACAATTTCACATTTTTAAAAGAAATTAAAAGAAGAAAAGAGGATACACATACACATACACAGACTTTTATATTTGCCTACTTATTTACCATAGCTAGTGGTCTTCATTTATTCTTATAGATTTGAGTTACTGTCTGCTATTATTTTCTTTCAATATGAAGGATTTCTTTTAGAATATCTAATAAGGCAAGTCTGCTTGGAAAATAAAATAAGGAATACTTTTTGCTGGATATAGAAGTTTTGTTTGATAGGCATTTCTTTCCTCACTTTGAGTGTTATTACACTGCCTTCTGGCCTCCATTGTTTTCAGTGAGAAGTCAACAAATTATCTTATTTTTTTTCAATGAGATAAGTAGTTTTTCTTTTTCTGATTTCAAGATTTTTCTCTGTCTTTCAGCAACTTGACTATAAGGTATCCATGTGTTGACATCTTTGTGTTTAACTCTCTTAGTGTTCATGAACCTTCTTGACTTTGTAGATTAATACTTTTTTTTCAAATTTGAACAGTTTTCAGTCATAATTTCTTCAAATAATTTTTCTTCTCTATCTCTTACTCTTTTCTTTTTGGGACTTCCATTATGTGTATGCTGGTAAATTTAATGTTGTCCATGTTTCCGTTCAACACTTTTAATCCTTTTTATCTCTGCTTTAGATTAATTTTTATTGATCTGTCTTCAGGTTTACTACTTCTTCATTGTTCCCGAATCTGCTATTGAGCCTACTAGTAAATTTTTCATTTATATTGTTGTCTTTTCAACTCTAGAATGCCCATTTGGTTCTTTTTGTTTTTAGTTTCTATTTATTAAAATTTCCTTATTGTTTTATCATTGTCAACATATTTTCCTTTAATTCTTTGAAAATGTTTTCTTTATCATTCAACATCTTTATATTAGCTGATTTGAAATACTTAACTGCTAAATCTAATGTCTATGCCCAAACAGAATTAGTTTCTGTTTGTTGCTTTTTCCTCTTTCTGAGTATGCACTACACTGACTTGTTTCTTTGCTTGTCTTATAATGTTTTGGTTTATAACTGGACATTTTAGATGAATATTTTAGCAACTCTAGGTTTTGATTAATTTTTAAAAATTTTTTCTGTAACTTTCTCAGACTTAAACTGTAGAATCTGTTTCCCACATGGTTTGTAGCTACAGCTGTTTCTGTTCAGATATTTTAAATTTAAATTTTAGTTTTTATCCTGAATTCTTGGAGTCATTATCTACATGAATGTGTATTTCTTAAGTAAAATAATCGCTTTTTTATTGTTATTCAGTGAGTTGAAAGCTGGGTACTAGTTAGAAGAGCTGAACATATAGTCACAGAAATGAAAGTTGACAAATTTCTATAGATCAGTGTATCTGCTTCTTATTCTTATAGTCATTTTAAATTTTATTTCAATCTGGAATTTCATTAGGCTATAGAACTGTTTAGGTTATAATCTATTTTAGTTTTAGAAGCACTCACCTATTATACCATTAAAATATGGTATATTTTAGGGATCAGCATTTGACTGTATTTTTTATTTTTGTATAGTTATTGTCTACTTAGATTTTTCTGTCTTCTTGAGTTAAATTTATCAATTTTTAGTTTCCTTGAAAATAATCCATTTAATGAACATTTTAAAAAATTTATTAGGATTTGTAGTATCCTCATAAATTTCTAAATCTTCCCTATATCTGTGGTTCCCACTGTCTTGCTTCTAATGTTCATTTGTAATTTGTAAGTTTTTAAAATTATTTCTTAGATATTTGATTTTTTAAAGAAATAGCTTTTGGTTTTAGCAATCATATTTTCTATTTTTTGTTTCTTATGAAATATTTTCGCTTTTATCCTTTCTATTTAACTTATTTTACATGTGAAATTATTTCAGAATTGATTTTGAAGTTTTTCTAAAAAATTATCTTGGTTTTTGTCTGTTTTAAATTATTTTATACATGCACTTAAAGTGATTTTTTTTTTTTTATTTGAGACAGAGTTTAGCTCTGTCACCCAGACTGGAGTGCAGTGGCACAATCTTGGCTCACTGCAACTTCTGCCTCCCTGGTTCAAGCAATTCTCCTGCCTCAGCCTTCTGAGTAGCTGGGATTACAGGCGCCTGCCACCGCACCCAGCTAAGTTTTGTATTTTTAGGAGAGACAGGGTTTCACTGTGTTGGCCGGGCTGGTCTCGAACTCCCAACCTCGTGATCTGCCTGCCTCAGCCTCCCAAAGTGCTGGGATTACAAGCATGACCAGCGTGCCCGGCCAGTGATAAAATTTTATTTGAGACTCACTTTTGTTGTCTCATCAGTGTTGAAAAGGCATTGTTTTAAAAGTTATGTCTTACTAACTCTAACAGTTGAATTCTAATTTCCTTTTCAATGCAAACATTGAAAATGATGTTTTAAATTATGGCTAGGAACTTTTTTAAACTAACTTTTTCTTGTTAGTTTGTTGTTTTATTGATAGTGCTCAGTTATCTTATATTGCCTACAGTTTTAAAAAATTTGTTGAGATTATATTGTCCAATATATATGGCTGAAGTTCCATTTAAGTAGTATTTTTAATATGACATTTTATACAGATTCATTAGCTTAATGTTATCAATTGTTCTTCAAGTCTTCTACCTATTATTTTTCATTTACTTGATATGCAAACATCTATGGTAAGGAATTCCACCACAACTGTGTAATTGACAGTTTAGTCATGTATACAATCAGTTACTTAATTATATACTTATAAACTATGTTTTTAGTACAGAAATGTTCATACCAATGGTGGTAAATTTATACCTTGATGAATTATAATCTAATCAATATGAAATATATATATTTATCTTCTTTAATTTTTTATACTTGAATTTCATTTATACTAGATATTAATACTGCCATACCATCTTTCTCTTTGTTACTATTTTTCTAACATATTTTTTTATTTTCAACGTTTATCTGTACTTTTTTTTCCTTTATATGTGTTGCATGCAAGCAGCTTAGAGTTGGTTTTATTTTGTTTTTAACCTAATCTTGTTTTTAATTGGGAAGTTTATTTATATTTATTGTTATCATGGATACATTTGCATTTGTTCTTTTTATATAACTTTTAAAATTTTTCCTGTTTTCTTTTTTATTTTAATTCCTCTTCCTGGTTAGGTTCACCTTGTGCATTTTCTTTTAACCTTTACTGATTTGGGGAATGCACATTCTACTTTTTCTTTTTTTTTTTTTCTTTTTTTTGAGATGGAGTCTTTCTGTGTCGCTCAGGCTGGAGTACAATGGCTTGATCTCGGCTCACCGCAACCTCCGCCTCCTGGGTTCAAGCAATTCTCCTGCCTCAGCTTCCCGAGTAGCTGGATTGCAGGCATCCGCCACCATGCCTGGCTAATTTTTTTGTATTTTTAGTAAAGATGGGATTTCACCATGTTAGCCAGCATGGTCTCGATTTCCTGACCTCGTGATCCATCCGCCTCAGCCTCCCAAAGTGCTGGGATTACAGGCCTGAGCCACCACTCCAGGCCCTTGCGCATTCTACTTTTTTTTATGATTTTCCTTAATTTTAACAATCGCACTTAAGCTTAAGATTTTTGTCAAACTCAAGAGTTAATGATTATCTATATCTTCCTATTTAAAATATAATAAGCTTAGGTCTTCCTTGATCACTTCTCCCATCCGTATTTATACATTCTGTATTTTTTTGTAATTCTTTGTCTTGTATTCATATTAGTTTTTCTGTATTCTATACACACATAATTCTTCCAGACAGAGGTGGTGTGTTGATACTAAAATTTCTAAGTTTTTGCATGTCCTTAACTGTAATGAAGCTGTCCTTATTTTGGCCTCCTATTGTTTAAATAAATACAAAATTCTTTCAAAGTCGTTTTATCTCAGAAATTGGAAGATTTTGATGTTACTTTTTAATATCAGTTTTGCAGATAAAGTATCATATCAATCTGTTTCTAATTCATTTCTTTGTAAGTTATTTAATTTTCTCTCTAAAATCTTTTAGAATTTTTATCTTCTTGGTGTTCTAAAATATCACCAGTATGCAACTCAATAAAGATCTTCTATTGTTTACCTTGTTCAGTACTGTAAAATAATTATCTGGAAATATCATTTCAATCTAGTAATTATGCTTCTTTGGCTTTGGGAAATTTTATTCCATTATATTAGTAGTATTATTTATTTCTGCATATCTCAGGCATCTTTTCATGGCAAGTGGTAGGAAAACACAACTAAAATGACTTGACGAAAAGATAAATTGATTGATCCCAGTATTAAAATGGCCTATGTTGGTACTTATTTAAGACACAACTTTATCCAGAGTCTCACTCTCATTAAAGCGGATTTTCTCTTTCTTTTAATTTTTTTTAAAGGAAGAAATTTTACGACATGTTTGAAGACTCACCTCTCTATCTATGGCAGTCTCAGGCTGAAATCTGCCAAGTTTATGTCCAGTGGTATGATCACTGAATTTTCTACCAGCTCTATAAAATTCTATGTATATTACTGGCTGTAATTGGGTTATGAATTCAATTTCTTAGCTAGTCACCATAGCCAGAAAAACAATAATCTGATTATCCAGACCTAAGATTCATACCCTGTGTTGAAATCAGGCATGGAGCCAGCTGTACCCAAATTGAATTTGAGTAAACTCAAAATGGATTGAGAATGGTACAAGAATAGTTTCCATTTCCCTGAGAGAAACTGAAGTATGCCATTGGCAAAAGAAAGGAGGAATTGATGTTGACTGTCTATTTCTAGCTGAATATATAGATGCTCCTATACATTCCATTTTCTCTGTTTGATTTTTCTTAGTGCATATTAAAATTTCTTAACCCATTTTCCTTGCATCTTAAGCTTATCATTAACATTTTTTTCTTTGTCCTTTTATATTGTATTATGGGAATATTCTTTGAATTGATCTTTCAGCCCTCTGTTGTGTTTTTCAGTTATATGGATCTATCAAGTATGTGTGTGTGTGTGTGTGTATATATACATACATATATTATATATATATTTCATGAAGAAAGCTTTATTTCAAAGTTTCTAATTGAGTCTCTGTCAATGTAACATATTCTCACATTTTAAATTATATTTTATTCTAAAGCCCTGCTTTGCTTGTCCTGTTAACCTCTTTTTCTCATTATAATAATGTTAGTTCCTTCTAGTGTTCAATAATCTCTGCTCATTTTTGTGTTTTAGTATTTCTGTCCACTTGCCTCCTCTAGTCACTAAGATCAGTCTCTTATGACAGAGGCTGGCTGGGCCACTAGGAAGACAGTACTGTGTGCTTCAGCTCCCGTTCTGGGAACAGGAGCTCCTTGTCCTCCCTGGAGCATTGCTCTGCCTCAGGGCCCACTTGCCCACACTCTGCTTTAGCCTATGGGCAGATACTTTTGCTGCCTGTTGCTTAGTACAGATCAGAGAGGGGAGTGGTGCTTGCTAGCCTAGCTCTCACCTTCGTTTCTCAATTAATAACTTGTCTGATGAATGCTTGAAGCTGTCTTTATATCTTGTGGCAACTGACTTTGTGTTCAAGGCTCCTCCTTCACTCTTCCCATCACAGCATTCTTTTGCTTATGTTTAGTTCATGTTTTGCTTCACTTTAACAACTTTGTGTATTCAATCCTGTCTACTGTCTATCTTTCCAGAATCCTGTAACATTTCTAGTCTGTTGGTGGCATTCTTTTTTTCCATGCTGTTTTGGATTTACTTTTTCTTTGAATTTTTTTTTTTTTTTTTTTTTTTTTTTTTTTTTTTTTTTGCTGTTTTATAGGATTTCAGATGGGAAGGAAAGTAGATATGTGTGTATAGACAACAATCTCAATCCAAGTGCTTTCTTTTAGTTTCTGTGTAATTAAAAATTCTGTTCTGTTTCTTCCAAATCATATGGAAAGGAGAAAATAACTTTATGCCTGTCTTGAAATATTGGAATGACAGAAAAGTATTGAGTCAGGGAGGAAGGAAGGAACTAATGTTCATTGAGAGTCTACTGCTCATCAAGCCATGTCTTTAGTTTGCTGACAACTGAGTTCCAGATGGAAAATTTTGTTTAATATGGATAAGTAATGAGAAAAATTACAAACCTCCACCCACACACCACTTTGACATCTATGAAATGCTCTTTTCTACTGGTAATCAGAGAAACTTAATGTACTTTGTTACAAAGAAACCTAAGCATATCTTGCTGTTTCTACTCCCCAGAAGACAAACTGATTTACACAGGTTATCCAAAGCAGCACCATTCCCAGGGCTCTTGGCAACCATGGTCTAGAGTAACTATGAAAGCAATCAATAAAAAGCCAAATCTGATAAGATTATTTAAAATGTGAGATATAAAAAAGCTAATTAAGTTGGCCTCCAGACAAGGGAAATCTTGCTAAGAGTCATTTGTTTTACAGCAAATCGTATTTCAAATTTTAGAATAAAATAAGATATATACATGTATCTTACTTGTATTAAATTCTTGTGAGTGTGCACATATTTTATTAACTTAATCAGATGATGAACTTAATCTTTCTGCTGTGAATTTTTAATTCTAACTATTTAACCTGAAGCAGTTGCCAAAATTTGAAATGCATTTCCGTGATATCTGCCAGTGAATGAGAGATATAGTAGATTTCTTCAAGTACAAGTAATACTTTATAAGATTTGGAAGTACATTTTAAGGTACTTATTAATTATAAGAATCTTCTATGATGCAACTCTGTGCACTTAATTTATACCCAGATCGTTTCACACCAGAATCCACAACAGTAAGACCACAAAAAAAGCTCTTGTCTCATGAAGAATCTTTGCTATTTATTTTAATAATTTTATCATATGTGGAACTTTTAGAAAACTGCACTACTTTATTATATAAAAATATTTAATTGTATTTATCTTAAGTAGCTAACACAATATCTTTAGTTCAAAGTTTGTCTTCAGTCTATAAAGACATTCAAACTTGTTTGACTTTTCAAAAATATACTAATTTATCCCAGTCTAGAGGAAACCTTTTTAGGATTCTAAGACATAAGCTTCTCAATGAATTCTAGACAACCATAGCTCAAAAAATTCAAACAAAATTAGATGTATAGAAGTTTTTACCTCATCTAGTTCATGGTGGTAACTATGTCAGATTGAAACAAAATAACATTAAGTACAAAATGAGAACTTTTTTTTTACAGTTAAAATTCAAACTGGCATTCAGATGTATATGTTAGTGTAATAATTATACTTATTTTATATATCAGAAACCTGTACTCATCTTGTGAAATACATGCTTTATCCTTTAAAAATTGGAAAGTTACAAGATATTGAAGAAAAGGTATGCTTACCTTTCTTCATAAAAATTGACATCCTGTTTCTGATGTTACACAGGCATAAATAATCAAGCGGAGAAGTGTTCCTTTCCTCACACAGGCAATAGGTTGCACCCACTTTTATAGTCTCATATAATTATGTAAGGGGCGGTTCATTCTAAGAGTCAATATTATGCCTTTTTATTAGACTATATGGTGGGTGATCACTATGTATTCATAATTTGAACTTTGAAATTTGATTACTGTCTACTCGAAACCAATCACTTAATTTAATTATTGCTTATAAGTTTGTTTCACCTACCATGGCTCCTTTGTAATGCAAAACCACAAACCAAAGTCCAGTAGTTTCCCCTTATCCATGGGAGATACTTTCCAAGACCCCCCAGTGGATGCCTGAAACTCAGATAGTACTAAACACTATGTATACTATCTTTTTCTTACAAATATGTACATATGATAAAATTTAATTTGCGAATTAGACACAGCAAGAAATTAACAACAAAAATAATAAAATGGAACAATTATCAACACATAGTATAAGAAAATTTGTGTGAATGTGTTCTTTCTTAAAATATCTTATTCATTGTACTTGCCTATGCTTGGGCTGCAGTTGACCACAGTAATTGAAACTGCAAAAAGTGAAATCTCAGAAAAAGGATGACTACTGTAGTTAACAGTAGTAGTCATAGAAGAATTACATAGCCTTGGTGGAAAACTAATTACCGTCCTCCTACTGAATAAAAGACAGATTATCAAGAAAAGTAAATGAAGAATTGCAGCATTGTCATTTACTCCTTAAAATCTGTTATGCACCAGTAAACTGAAGACAAAACTGAACTATCCAAGAGAACGTATCAAAATAAAATATGGCAAATTCCCATACCATCAGTATGTATCTGTGTCTTCTAGAGATATGACTCAGGGAAGCATAAACTTCTTAAGAAAGTAGTTAACAAATTATCTTGTGAAAACCATAATGTTTTATTAAATCAAGCTAACTTTAGACATCAGATATGACAACTTGATTGAAAATGCCTCATCTGATGCATTCTCTGTTTTCTGTCCCTAGAGCATTTTTATTCACTCTCAATTATTAATTCAGAAACATTTATTGAGTAGTAACTATATACGACGTGGTATATTAGGATCTCCCAAGAAACTACCAGGTTAATAAGAAAGAAAAGTAGATATTTGCAGCAGAATGTGCAGAGTGTAATATGTACACTAACTGTGGCAATAATGGTTGGTGTCTCAAATATGCAAAGTCCTAAACAGTATTCTTAATCAGCCAGAGACTTTTTTCAACTGGTGGTTCAGAGACCAAGCATTCTACCATAGAGTACGTCTTTCATCTTCAATTCATGGTTTTCTATGTTGTCATGTTCACTTGTACTGAACCATGAAAGGGAAAGAGCATAGAGCAGTTCTAGGGACATTGTTTTGGATCAGGTCTGTTGTGGCCATGCAGCTACAATAATTGCAAGGGAGGTTGGAAAGTGTAGTTCCTAGGAGGAAGAGGAAACACATTTGTCAATAGTCCTTTTCCAGGTGCTGTGGGACCACAGCTATGGATGAGGGTTGGTCAGGGAAGGCTCTCTGAAGAAAGGGATGTCCATATTGTATTGATTTTGTTGAGTTGGAACTAACCAGGATAATATTGGATTAGCAAAGAAAAACGAATGCGAGCAAGATCATCGTAGATGGAAGAGCATGTGCAGATCACGGACAGAAAAGACGATGGTGAAATGAAGAAATTGCAACATGGGTTCTCATGAAGGAATGGAAAGAGAGGAGAGCAAGAAGGACTATGGATGCTTTTGTAATGGGGATGTCCACCTTGTAAGGTTTAAGATTCCAATTTTTTTTTTTTTTTTTTTTTTTTTTTGAGATCACCCGATTAGCATTGTAGGTGGTGAAGTAAGCAGGCCAAGAGTAAGGTCAGTAAAATCAGTAAGGATGACATCACAGTCATAAACTCAGAAAGGTTGAAGTCTTGAACTGTGGCAGTTGAGATTAAGAGTCGGAAGGATTTATTAGACCTCTAAGACATAGACACTACTGAACTTGGAGGACAACTTGAGGGTGAGATGAGTGAAAGTAGGGTCTAATGTGACTTCAAGATTTTTGACTTCCTGGGAAGAGCAGAGGGACAAAAAAGTGGGGTATGTTCAGAGGCAGGAAGAGAAAAAGACTCCGTCATCAAGAAAGCCATGAGTAAACAGTTTTAAAATGGTAGAAAAATATAACTGCAAAAGTTGCAAAAAGGTGAAGAAAATGAGGACCAAAAGGTCTTTTGTCAGGAATTAGAATCTCACTGGTGACTTGCTGAATTCAACTTGAGAATTTAAATTGATTGATTAACAGTAAGCACTTCAACAACATTGGAAATGATAAAGCACCACAGTCATGCCAGAAATTTGTTATAAGTAATACAACAGCTTACCCTAGTGTTTAAGTGATTTAGTTATAGAGGCAAAAGGGCTTTAATATTAAATATTAATATTTAATATTTATCACAGTGATATTGGGCAAAGTTTAAAATGAATATGATTATGCTTTGAATATACAAAAATGGTCTTTAGTACAGAACTATTGGAATTCTAACTTTGATATTTATTCATGTGAAAGCTTTAATCTCTGTGTAAATTCTTTGGGAACCTTGATGATGATAATGCATACGATTATTATTACTCAAAAGTCATACCGAGTATTGAAATTTGCAATAATGAATTTAAAATTTCAATATTAAAATGATAGAAAATTACACTATAAGCAAGAGTAATGACTTGTGGAACTCATGACAACAACATTTCAAAGTAGGATCAGTAAGGGTATTTTGAAGCCCGCTTATGTGATAATATAATTGAGTTATTATTTAGTAGCCAAAGCTAAACATTTTAATAGCAGACATTTCATATGCAGTAAAAAAATCTCTGAATGATAAAGAACAGCTTATAGACAATTAGCAAAACTGGACTTAGTAGAATAGAAAATCGAGGTTGTATTAAGAAAATCTCTCAAAAATTAAAAGGTAATACTGAGTTGTCTGTGACAAATCTCAAAGAACAAAGAGTAATAGAGAAATAATGTATTGTATATTTAGTTATAGAATCTTTGATCCTATTAAAAACTAAAATAATATGCCTCTTATATTGTATTAGAAGTCAAAAGCTTCTAATGACCTGCATCTTTACTAAAATTATAATATGGTGGATTATTATGAAAAACAGTAGTAATCTGTCTTTTGTTTGGTTGTTTTGGTTTAATTTTTCTGCTGGCTCACCAGGCATGAGATAAATACAATGCTCCCATGTTATAAAATAAGACAAAACATAGACCAATACAGAGAACACTACAAAAATTGATCTATTTCCCCAATATGAAATCGGCAAACCATACCCAAATTACCTGGCTATCCACAGAAGACTCCACCAATGCTCTGCTAAATCAGACTTTTACAGGCCAGGAGAACAAGGGTCGTGCAATGATGTAACATTTGCAATAAGACGAAGTTTTAGCTCCCAACCTGCCACCTGAAAGTTTTATAACCTTAGGTTGGTCATTTTATTTCTCTGAATTTCAGATCCCTTATGCACAAAATGGAAATAATAAACTCATCTTTATTAGAGTTATGTTAGAAACAAAGTAGACAATGTATCAGAAAATCTCGTTATACTATAAAGTACTATATAGCATAATCATCTGGGGTTTACAAGTGGCATTACATAATGCTTATTTATTATGCTGATGATCCTTTTTCAATAATACAAGAAAGCATTAGGAGCACAATACACGATAGACCATTAATGAACCTTTCAGGTAGAGAAACAATATATCTTGGACTTTTCTAAAGCCAAACATGATTTATTATTGTGGTCTTAGGAATAAGATAAATCTTTGGGGAAATGGCTATAGAGTAACTTTTTAATTGAGTTGCTGTAATAACAGGAAAACTAATGCAGCTTATGCTTTCTCAGAACTCTACATCACCAAGATATTTACAGGAATTGGCAGACATTGTTCACATTTATTGAATGACCACAATAACCTATTTTATATGTATTACTTCATTTAGATACTTAACATTTGTTATCCCATTGAATTCTTACAGCAACTTATGAAGCTGCTCTTATATTTTTCCCATTTTACAGATGAGGAAGCTAAGGCATAAAGTGGTGAACTGACTTGCCCAAAAGATCCTTAGAAACAGAGATTCCATAAATGTCTTTGGTTGCCAGTTCTAACGTTAATAATCTCCAGGCATCAATCTCCAGGCCTCCCCTCCTGCTTTCATTACTCTACTCACGTAATTATTATTTTCATCTGTAAACATTGAGCCTTCATAGTCTGATTCATCCTGACTATGCTTAATAAATACGTCCACAAAAATTGCCTGCCCAAAAGGAAATACTTCCAGATAAATTTCCTGTGTTGTGGTTAAAGAAAATGAAACAAATTACGATCACTTGCTTGTTCATTAAGGTAAATATATCCAAATTAGAGTTAATATTGAATTAACTATTCATTGCCCTCATTGAGATATTCCAAGCACAGACCCCAGGTAAATAACCAGTTAATCTATAATAAAGACCAAATTGAGAGCCAGTGTGAGCACAGCTGCCCCATTCCCTTACAAATCTCTTCATTTTTGTTGAAAACATCAAAGGCAATATCTGTTTTCTTTTATATCTAATAAATTTAAAATAAGTCTCAGTGTACACATTGAAATAAAATATTAGAATGACCATATTGCCAAACATTAATCTCTTATTTTATTCAATTAAGATTTGCTGAAGACCCTCTGGGCTAGTTGATGGAAGTCTATAAAAGACTGGTTTCAGTAGTTTTAGACATAGTTTCTGGCCTGAAAACTTTCTCCTAGAGAGAAAAACACTTAGGTGTGTTTACAGGAGTCAAGAAATGGTGGCAAAGGCATTTTAGGGAGAAGAAACTGTGTGGATAAAGGTTTGATACCCTGAAAGAGTCATAGTTTTTCAGTACTTTTGGTGCATGAACCCTACAGGGGACAGACTGCATAGCAAAGTAGAAGTGAGATTGTTAAAGGTTTTATCTTCATCTCGCAGTTTGTATGGGACCCCAAAATATGTGGAGCAAGATTAAATTTGCTTCTCAGAAAAGTCAGTCTGATGCTTGTCTGAGGAATAAATTAGAAGGCACAAAAACAGTTAGAGGTCCTAACAGGCAGGAGATCACGAGGGCGTGACTGAGGGCACTAAATGGGAATGGTGAGACCTGGTAGTTGCAGAAGCTTTATGGGAGGCAGAGGCATCATGAATTTTAAGGAATTTGATGTGGGTGAGTGAAGGAGGATTTCTCATTTCTGAGATGATTCTGTTTCTGGGCAGTGGGGTCTCATTTATCTGAGGATCAAGAGAGGTCCGAGTTCAAGGTACAGTTGAGGCTACCAGAGCAAATGGAATCAACCAAAAAGAATCAGTAGAGCAAAGATAGCAAGCCAGATGAGTATCAGAAATGAGTGGGTCTAACTCTCTAATAGATCTAAGAAAAAAAAATTTAAGAAATAGATGTAGACAGGTAGGGAAGGAAAAATTACTGTGCAAGCCACTGACAGTGGGGAAACTAGTGAACCCATGTACTTTTCAAAGTCCATCTACTCGAAGTGTGGTCCACAGATCTTCCACTGTGACATCACCTGAGAACTTCTTAGAAAGGCAGAATCTCAGGCCCAGCCCCAGAGCTAATTAATCTGAATATTCATTTTAACAAGATTCCCTGTCAATTACCACCTCTGAGAAAGCACTGGCTTTAAGGATGCAATTGTTTTCCTGCTCTAGGTCATTGTTTTGATGTGCAAATATGGACCTGGTATTGTCAAATCTGCTTTTTCATGAGGCAATACCCCGATTTTAGAACTTAGCAGTTAAGTGGTCAGGGTCCCAGAAGGGAGCAGAATTACCCCAGATGAATCAAATGTAGAGACTTAAATAAAGGACTTCTTGCAGAGGCTGGTTAGGACAAGCATGGCATGGTGAGATGTCCAGTGATAAGCAGCAGTGCAGTGGGAAGCATTACCGCCTTCTAGGGCTGAAGGAAAAGGAGAAGAAAGTGAGTTATCAGAGCGCACTGAGAGCTGGCAAGCTACAGAAAGGGCTGCTTAAGGCTGTTGCCTGGAGACACAGCACAGAAAGGTGCAAGCAGGAAAACATCCTCTGAATTCTCTCTTGCAATTCTTCAGTTTTCTACTGATGTCTTAAGTTGGCCAAACCCATCTGGCAGCCACTTATAAGGTAGCTCACTGGAGTCACCTCCCAGAACAAGTGGGCAAGGCAAAAACAGATTAAAAACAAACACACAAAAAAAGTAGAAATACTGTGCAAGCCAAACAAAAAGTACTATGTAAGCCAAACCAAAAGTCCTCTGGTTCTCGGACCAAACCGAAGGTAGGGCTGCTTATTCTCTGGGCCCAATAATGAGATGCAGATGAACTGGCAAAGAAGAGAGTTTATTTCTGTAACTGGATACAGGGAGAAGGCTGGGAAAATGTCTCCAGAACAACTCAAAATTACAAAGTTTTCCAGAGCTTATATATCTTCTAAGCTATATATCTACGTGTATGTATACCTGCATCTAAAGACATAAGTCATTAACCTCTTGTAATGTATAATTAAGTCAAAGTTTTGAAGACCTTGCTCTGGAACCTTAGTAAATTTATATAATCTAGATGGGTCCAGGTACTGGGGTGATTACCCTTATCTTATCTCCTGCTAGATCATGGAGGTTTGGGGACTTCCTTCAGACCGCCAGTTAACTTGTTTGTGGAGGCCTGGGGGTTTTCTTCAGATCCCCGGTAAAACTTGATGAATCATAAATGAGTCCTGTTAAGAATTCCTTCATTATCTTGTCATGCTTCAAGGCCCAGGAAAGGCCCGGGCAAAACTCTTGGTGAGCTTTTGTTACACTCCAGTCTTTGTATAAGGGCATTGGCTCTTTCAGCTTTTAATATTTAACTTAACAACTTGGTCAGTGCTGAAACAGCTGTCATGGAGGCCTGCCTGCTCAGCTGTTAGTGAGACCTGGCCTGCCACAATCCCTACTGTCAATTTGCACATATTTTCTATCATGCTTGTATATTTATTAATTATGAGAATTGTAGGCAGATGGGGTGTCATAATCTTTCTGGCTACTTCCTGATGAGAGGGGGTCATTGTTATGGTGCACCGATCTCAGCGTTGGAGTGGAAGAGGTCGATTTGTTCCTGGTAGTACTCTCTCTTTGGGGGGCTTAGAGGCAGTGCCTGCTGAAACATGATAGTGTGAGCTCGAGAGATGTTTTAGAGCAATATGCAACAGCGATGCTTTCCACAACATAACATTGTGCCCATGCCTACAAGGGTGACCAGGACTGCAAGGATTTTCTGCCACCAGGAAGGCCTTCCGCTAAACCATGATGCAATCCTGTCATTAAGTGATAACCCAGGACTACAGATTGCCTGAATCTGTTGGTGCATATACTTTAAGGCCAGAAAAATATTCCCAGAATTGTCAGGTACATACATGCAAAATTCAGTTTTGGTGAGGGTGCAGGTTCTCCCTTGGGCTGCTGTTATAATGTCTCGGGCCATTCCATTTTGCAAGATAGCTTTCTGCATATGGTACATTTCAGCATTCGTAAGGGAAATACTTCGGAGACTGTCGTTCAAGGCTCACTGCATGGAATTAGCTAGTGCCTCTATGTGCCATATGACAGTTTCTAAGCCTATTGAGGGCATAAAGATTGAGGTCAGATGATTGTACCAGTGAAAACTGACCTGGTCCATCTGTTAAGCATATGTAAGAGATTAGCTGGGTTTTGGATGTTTTTTATCCAGTGTCCCTGCGCCAATTAGGAGACCTAGAGTGTAGCACCCCAACAAGCCCGAGGGCAGTCATGGCCATAAATTGGTGCCACAAAGACATTGGGTTCTGTTAGGGGGATACCAATTTTGGCCAGGTTGTTGGGACCAGTCGGTGACAAACAAATCTCTTTGTTGTAGCGCTATAGTATGTTGGCCTTGTTCATGAGGAATGTGTGGAATCCATCCCACAACTCCAGTTAGTCCAGTGGTCAAGGGAGTGGTTCCATTGTTTCCAACATAAGGCAGGTACTTGGCTTAAATGTCCAGTGGAGGCAGTTAGCCAAATAAATCTGTCCCCAATTTGAATAAAGCCATTTTTATACTGGACATTTTGTGGTATCATAGTCTGGACATACACCTTCAGATTCAGCAAGGGAGTAGCTAAAGCTATTACATCATCCCTTGTTTTGTTTACAGAGAATGGCTTTTTTTTGCCCTGGACCTTCTAAAGTTTTGTTTATGGGCCACTCTTAGACATTTGCCATGGTTACTCCTGTCATTTGTGACCCAGTCCAAGATTTTAGATTTCCCAGAAAAGTTTGCAGGTAAATCCAGTCCTTCCCCTGGAGGTATCCCCAGCAAGGCAACCTCATGGTGCTAGAAAGGAGTAATAGGCCACCGACCCAGCAGGAGCTTCATTGCAGGTTCTCTGCATGGTCCTGTGCCAATTGTAAGAAAAGATTAGAGGTGAGAGCAGAAACAATGAGAGGCATAGCGAGGAGCATTATGAGAAAGTCTTATGAAAGTCTTATCGTTTTCCAAATAGAAACTTCAGGTCTTCTCGGGGGTCGGCCTCCCATCTGTCAGTCGGAGACTCCTCTGCCACAGGGCTCTTGGCTGGCAGGAATCTTTTCACTCACATGTGGTGGACCCAAGGCTTGATATCTGCCAGTTTCAGTGCTTTGCCCGTGGTCAGGAGCATGTCATAGGGCTTTCTCCATTTCTCCTGTAGTTGTTGGGCAGGACCAGCTTCCCTCCATTCCTTCAGCAGCACTTGATTGCCAGGTAGGAATGGGTGACGGGCTTTTGCAGAATTCACAGTGTCCCTGTTAGAAGCAAACTTATGCAAAACGTTAAGAGTTTGTCTTAAGTGAGCAACATAATCCTTAATAGCCAACTCCCTATCTAGGGGCACTTTGGTGACCTGAGATGGGTTAGCTGCAAAGGGTCTCTCAAAAACAATTTCATAAGGACTTATTTTAATCCTGTTTCTGGGGGCCTTCTCTTACCCAGAGCAATTTAATAGTAAGTATCTGAATCTATTTCAGCTGAGTCTGTTGACACAACTTGGCAATGATTGTTTTTAAGGTGCGGTTCATTCTCTCAGTTTGTCCAGAAGATTGAGGTTTCCACGCTAAGTGCAGTTTGCATTTTATTTCCAAAGCTTTGTTTACTTGTCATCTCAGAGATGAATGAAGGCCTATTATCACTATGAACTACATCATGGAGCCTATATTGTGGTATGATTCCTTCAGCAAAACTTTAACTACTTTAGTTGCTCATTCAGTGTGACATGGGTATGCCTCCACCCAGCCAGAGAAAGTGTCCACTAGAACTAGAAGGCATTTGTACCCCCCAGGGGCTGGTGGCATCTGTGTAAAGTCTATTTGCCAGTGCCTCCCTCCTTCTTGCTGCCCAGCAGGTGCCTCCCTCCCTCTTGCTGCCCAGGCCGCCCTAGATTATCATTATTAGGCTCATTCCAGGTGCACAGATGACAATGCTGAATTATATTCTCTAAGTGGGCCTTTAGTCCTTTCCCTTTCAAATAATTTTGTACAAAGGCCAGCGAAGCATCTCTTGCCAAACTCATGCTATCATGAATGTACTTTAACAGAGGGCAGATGCGATGCACTACTGCCCAGACTAGGCCTGCGTTGTTTACTCTCCACCCTTCCTTATTTAATTTGAACACCTTATCTTCTGCGGCTTTCTCATCTTCAGAAGTGTACCAGGGCTTGAAGGTCATTAAATCTATTTGGGGAATTAAGGGCACCTGGATTTCAATGCTGGCACTGGCTAAATGCCTGATGGTGTGGTCTGGGAAAGCATCGTCCCTTGACACTTCAGAATTACTGTGTTAATGGTCAGGGCAATGCATTACAGCTATTTCCTGTGGGGCCTTTATCTCCTCTAGCAATTCTAATACTTGCTTAGCATATTTAACATCAGTGTTATCCTCCCTTAGCAGCCCTCTTTCCCTCCATATAGTTGTGTACTTGGAGTCAGTGTGTATGTCGACATTCTTACCTTGGAATAGTTACAAGGCTTTCATGAGGGCGATTAACTCAACCTTCTGTGCTGAGGTCCCTACTGACAAAGTTCTTGCCTCTATTACCCCTGAGGAGGTCACCAGAGCATAGTTGGCATTTCTCTTCCCATCAGTGACCAGGCTACTCCCGTGTACAAACAAAGTTCTATCTGTGCATGGGAGGGCTACATCCTTTAGGTCCAGGTGGCTGGAAAACACTAGGTCTATGACCTCTGGACAGTTATGCAGGACTTCCTCCAGCTCCCTGGTTGGAGGTAACAGTGTAGCAAGGTTTACAGTTCCAGTGCTTTGCAGCTTTACTGTGGGTCATTTAAAAGTATGGCTTGATATCTACCCAATCGGCCTGCTGTCAGCCAGTAACCTCTTTTATTCTCCAGTAACAGTAACACTGGGTAGGGCACATATATTGTGACAGGCTGCCCAAGGTTAGTTTTTCAGCTTCCTTGAGTAGCAGGCAAGTGGCAGTCACTGCTCTAAGATAAAAGGACTTTGAAAAGTATTCTGTGGGTTGTAATACTTCACCCAACCTTTGCACTGGGACTCCAAGCACTAAACCCAATCTCTCAAGCACATAAAGCTGGAAGGGATTATGAAGATTTGGAAGCCCTAAGGCAGTGGGGGAGGTAACTTAAACTTCAGTTGCTCAAACAAATATTGGTGCCTTGCTTCCCAGTCAGAACGATGATGGTTGGCTCCTTTTAACAGTTCATATAAAGGTTTCACCGTTAGTCCATAATTAGGAATCCAAATCTGGCAAAATCTGGCCATACCTAGGAAGCCGCTCAGCTGCTTTCTGGTGGTGGGCGTGGCAATGGAAGCAATTGCATTCTGCCTTTCCACAGTCAGGGCTCTGGTTCCTATCTGTAGGAGAAATCCTAAATATTCCAGAGTTTGCTTGCATACTTGGGCCTTTCTGCTTGAGACCTTGTACCCACAAGCTGCCAGATAGTTTAAAGTTTTAATAGGGTTATCCTGGCACTGTTGCTCAGAAGGGCTAGAAATTAACGAGTCATCCACATATTGCAACAATACTTCATTTTCCAGTTGTAGAGTTCTTAAATCATAAGCAAAAGCCTCTCCAAATATATTTGGGGTGTTCTTAAACACTTGAGGGAGTACAGTCCAGCAATACTGAAATGGAGCAGCGGTCTTAGGGTCTGTCTACTCAAAAACTAACAATTGCTGGCTGTCTGCATCCATTGATATGCAAAAGAGATCATCTTTCAAGTCTAGCACTGTAAACCATTCGTGATTCCCAGGCAATCAGATAAACATGGTGTATGTGTTAGCCACAGTGGGGTGAATGTCTTCCACAGTATCATTAATCGCCCTTAGGTTTTGCACAAATCTGTACTCATGTGAGTGAGGCTTCTTTGCTCAGGCAAGATAGGAGTATTGTAAGATGATTGGCAAGGCCTTATTAGGCCATACCATAGGAACCGGACTCAGACTAGCTGGATGGCTTCCCAGGCTTCTCTCTTTGAGGGGTATTTTTTTTTTTTTTTTCCAGATAGGTTGGGCCCCTTCCTTCAGTTTTTGATTTTTACCAGACTCATATAAATTGCCCTCCTGGGTTGGTCTGATGCCCAGACCTCTGGTTTTATCTTGTCGACGACTTCCTGAGGGACCATCTCTACCTTAGGGCATGCAATCTCAGCACTTGCCAGAAGTGCTTGTAGCTGCAGTCTGTGTTCTGGAGGTACTTGGAGACACATCTGACATTTCTCAGGGTTAAAGACGATTTGATCTTATAACTCGCATAGCAGATCTCTGCCAAGTAAAGGAATCGGGCAGTCTAGCACATAAAGGAATTGGTGAGTTATTCGATCATTATCCACTTTACATGAGAGGGGGCACAGAAACTGCTCAGATCTTGGTTTCCTGCTAACACCAACTATGTTCACAGATGTGTCAGAAAGTTCAGTGATTGGTGTATTAACTACCAAATAACTAGCAATGGTGTTGATTAAGAAGTCCAATGTTTGTTTCCTGACTGTTAACTCTAACCAAAGCTCCTGTGGGGAAATTTTGATGTCAGATAGATTTGGAGCTGCTGGGAATTCCAGCATCCTCAGTCTTCCTCTGATTCATTCCTGAGCTTAATTGCCATCATTGGCGTGGGGTCATTTTGGCTTAAATTTGGCTAATCCTTTTTCCAGTGCCCCATTTCTCAGCAATATGTGCACTGATCATTTTTTATTTTCCCTTTTCACTTTGCAGGTCCCTTCCCTCTTGGGGTTTTTCCCTGCTGCTGCCATGAGTATTGCTGCCTGCCACAGCACTTTAGTTTCCTTTACCACCCTATTGTGGTAAATTTTGTATGTGATATCGATCAGTTGAGAGGCATTCATCCCAATAGCCCCTTCTATTTTCTGCAGCTTCTTCCCAATGTCAGGGGCACTTTGCCCTATAAAAGTTAGGTTTGCCATCCTAACATTTTCAGAGACCTGTGGGTCTATATCTAGATGCTTCCTGTAGGTCTGACAAATATGCTTCATAAACTCAGATGGATCCTAATTAAGCCTTTGTTGGAGCTCTTGTACTTTGTTTAAGCTTTTAGGTTTGGGTACCCCTGACTTAATGCTCTTGAAGATGCACCTCCTGTAATGCTCCAGGCAGGCATTCTGCCTCCATTAGCCTCACTTGGGTCCCAGTTACGGTTAGTATGGGGTATTGCCCTGTCAGCGTCTGGGGTATTGTCTGGGTTTTCATTATGAAGGTGTTCTGCCTCTTCCTTTGCCTTATCCAATACTAGCCTCCTCTCATCTGCAGAGAGCATAATGTTTAAGAGGGCTTGCACATCTGCCCATGTGGAGTAGTGAGTGACAAAGAAGGTGGTGAACAGCTCGGTCATTTTCTGGGGGTCCTCCCTATAGCTCGGGTCAGAGCTCTTTCCGTTTAACAAATTGGATGTGGAAAAGGGCTGTAGGCCCAATAATAACCAGCCGGAGCCCCCTGCTGGTTAACCCCTACAGGGTACTGTCAAAGTGGAAATTGCCCAGCTCCAGGTTGGATGGTTCCCCTGCCAAAACTAGTGCCTTGTTTGGTCCAAAAGGGAAAGATGAGCCTTGCTACTTCCTTATACTCTGGGGGTGGTGATTTTCTCCTTTCCTGCCTAGGTTGGGGGGTGGCATTAGCCCCCACCAGGCTAAGTGGAATATTCTCTCTTATGGGGTTAGGTACATTTATCAACTGTTGGCTTTCTGGGTCCTTATCTTCATCTCCCTGAGAGTCAGGGCAAACCTTGACTGGGTGCTGCACGATTAACTTACCTCCCTTCTTATTGACATCCTTATTATGTAATAACATAATAACGTAGATTATTTCTTCCCATCTCCCTGAACACTTACAAAATGACTCTAGCTCATAAATAATGAAATAGCTCAGGGTCCCCAAAATCAGCCATCTCCCCTCAGATTCTAAAACATACATTGGCCAAATCCTATTACAATAGTAAACTAATTTCCTTTTAGTCATAGAAGGATACTTAAACTACTACTAATCTGACCGGATTCTTCCCTGAGGGCTCCTGGCAGTAATGGACTCAACACCTCTCATTTTCGAGCCTATATGTTATCAAAAAGGACAAGACAGATACACAAACAAGTGGAGACAGATATTGGACAAACACAAGAACATGAAAAGGAGTGCAGTCAGACAGAACAGAGTCAAAACCAACTCAAAACCTGATCTTAACCAAATGCAAAGTGGGTGTGTCATGAGCCCTCTTGCTTCCCTGGTGGACAAATGGCTTAACAAGCCTAGATAGGAAAACAACAGGTCCCTTATTAAGGGTGAACTTAACTCATCCTTTGAGCGAGTCCACTCCTGATCTCCGTTCTTCCCCAGTAGTGGCAGGGATATGCGATTTTGTACATGGAACAGCTGTCAGGAGGGATCCCCTGAAAAATCTCACCTAGCAGCTGCTGGGATCCTCCTGAAGACTGTCTCGTCACCAGCTACTGGCTGCTGAACACATCAGCGTCCCAGTGGCTCCTGGCTGGCTCACCAGATTTGTTCCCAGACTGAACCGAGGGCCAGGCTGTTTATTCTCGCAGCCTAATAACGAGATGCAGATGAACTGGTAAAGAAGAGAGTTTATTCTGTAACCAGGTACAGGGAGAAGTACAGCAAAATGTAGCCAGACCAACCCAAAATTACAAAGTTTTCCAGCACTTATATACCTTCTAAGCTATATGTCTATGTGGAAGTGCGTGTTTATCTGAAGATATGTGATTAACCTAATCCAATCCAGAGGAAAGTCTGAGTTTTGAAGACATTTATCTGGACCCTCAAGAAATTTACTTAATCTAGATGGGTCTAGGTGCCAGCAGTGATTACCCTTATCTTTTCTCCTGCTAAACCATGGAGGTTTGGGGAGTTCCTTTAGACCCCCAGTAAAAGTTGTTTAATCCTATATGGGTCCTGTTAAGAATTCCTTCATTATCTTGTCATGCTTCAATGCCCAAGACAGGCCTGGGCAAAACTCTTGGTGGGCTTTTATTATATTCTGGCATTTGTATAAGAACACTGGCTCTTTCAGCTTTTGGTATTTAACTTGATCACTCAGTCAGTGCTGAAACAGTTGTCATAGAGATCTGCCTGCTCAGCTGTTAGTGAGACCTGGCCTGCCACACTCGTTGTTATAACTAGAATAAAAAGCAGGGATTCCAAACTTGTAGAAACAGAGTAGAACAGTGATTACTAGGGGCTGCGTAGGGGAAATGGGGAGGTGCTGGTCAAGGAGTGCAACTCCTCATTTATGCAAGATAAATAGTTCTGAATATCTAAATACAACAATATGACTATAGTTAATGATAATGTGTACTTGAAATTTGCTGAGAGAGTGCATGTTAAATGTTCTCATCATGAAAAAAAGGTAACTATGGGAAGTGATGGATATGTTAATTAACCTGGTTGAAGTGAATATTTCAAAATGTATAGATATATTAAATAATACAGTCGTATGCCTTAAATATATACAATTTTTAATTATTTTTGTTTCTTTGGGATTACAGATGTGAGCCACTTCACCTGGCCTACAATTTTTAATTATGAATTGTACCTCAGTATTGTTGGGGAAAAACAAGAGAGGAGTGCCAAGAATGATGTCTTCAGAGATATGACCTGGACCACCATGTGGGTGTGATGCTTTGCCTTTTTAAGTGGTGTCATTTTGAGTTAGGAGTAAGAATGTGGTATAAAGGAGTAGGTCAGGCTAAGAAGAAACCCAAAAAGACATCCAAGAATCTCTCCAAGTAGCAGCTGAAATGCTCTATTTTTCTTTTCTTATCATCTTTCTGTTGTTTCCAAGTGCTGTCTTTCTTCCACTTTTTATACTTGTACCCAGAATTTCCAGATTTGTGTCTTTTTTCTTGGGTGAGCTTCCTAGAATGAGGATTCTGATTCAATTCTAATCCAATTCAATGGAAATAAATAGATCCAATTCAATTCATCAATTTAAAGCATTAAAAATCTGCCTTCTTTACAGACCACACTCCCACAAGATGCTGGCCTACCTGGCCAATGGCAGTTCAAAAGTACAGAGGATTCACTGCATACCTTCGACTTTGGTACATACTCTCTAAACAAATATTTTTCTTTCTGCACAGAGGTTAATCCTCCATTATGATCAACAGATCAGGTGCTTATATTGCCAAATGCTGCCTGATTATAAAGTTTCCTCATCACTATTTTATAGTGTTGTTTTCTACTCACAAGGGTGTCTAACCATATGAAAAAATTTAAACATCAGGAAAGATCTCTTAGCCAATGAAATAAATATTTGGGAAAACAAGATAAACTCGGATGTGTTTGTTCCAGGAAAGCAACTATGATATAATCTCCATCTTCATTTGTTGATTTTTCTTTCCTTCAGTGGACTTTAGTGCTATCTTTTGGCATTCTTTGATACATTTTCACAGCCTTATTTCATTTTGACTTCACAGAAATAACTCGGGGACCTGGTGTGTAAAGATGAACTATCATCAAAAGTGTATATGCTTCTTATTATTTTTACATGGTGGTGATGAACTTACCTTCATGTATTAACACTTCTTTTTACAGACTTTTTGTGGTGTTATTGTGGGATTGAAAGCATCAGCTCAAACGTTCTCCTTCTCTGCATATACTCATTTAGTTAGAGCAAGTTTACATTCCAATAAATGACCTGACTTATAAGGCTTCCCTTAAAAAATATGTATATTCAAAAAATTAGTCGGGCGTGGTGGCGGTCGCCTGTAGTCCCAGGTACTGGGAAGGCTGAGGCAGGAGAATGGCGTGAACCCAGGAGGCAGAGCTTGCAGTGAGCCGAGATCGCGCCACTGCACTCCAGCCTGGGCGACAGAGCAAGACTCCGTCTAAAAAAAAAAAAAAAAAAGTACATTAATTGTTACATCTCTGCACTAAAGTATTAAAAAAATAAGTTGGCTTTTATTTGTTTTTCTTGCCCTTCATGTTGATTTATGTTGCTACACCTGGCATATAACACATGTTGGAGAATACAACGTTGGGAAACCTATGCAAGTACTTTTTGTAAAAAATGGCAAATGGTAGACAGCCATGGTACAACCTGTGACGGATGTTGTTCCTTGATTACCTGATGTCATTAGCTCTTTAGTAATACTGAGTTTTGTCTGTTGAATTCCAGGAGATAACCGATAAATTGCCTAAACTAATCATGATAATCCCATTCCACTTTACCAGTGATTAGTCTTGAGTATGAACATCTAGAACTTGAGATATGAAGAGGTTGGATAGGGGCTGGGGCTTCTGGAAATAATTTTTCTCCTTGATTAAAGGAGAGAATCATATGATGAAAATCCCGTTTCTTCCTGCCTAACTTCTTCAGCTTTGGACACTGCCATGTGAGGGTTTAATGCCTGGATCTGTGCCATGAAGCAAACAGGAGGAGAATTAAAGCTGCAGCAAACAGGGGGAGAATTAAAGCTGCAGCACTCAGCAGGGTAGGTCAGAAGAATGGACAGATTCTGTGTCTGATGCTATCACTGAGTTGCTGAAACAACCCTGGAACTGCTTTTCTCTGCACTTTTTGTTAATAAAACAATAAATATTTTCCCTGCATTGAAAGGCATTCCTTATAATATGTAGTCTCTCCCAGTTTCTAAAATGCCAGCAGTGACCTAAGGAAGTACTACAATAGTAATTTTTTTAAAAAAGCCTTCATTATTTTACCCGTTTCCTTTTATTAAAAATTTTAAAGATATCTCTAGGGGGGCTGGAAAAAGAACAAACCTATCAAAATTAAGCAGGGATCTTCCCCTCAAATTTTGACTTAATTTGTTACTGGAGGAGGGAAGACCCATTATTTATATTTTCAAGAAGAAAGTCAACTAGCAGGAGTTTATTTCTCTTCTGCTTATCCTGTTACTTATCTGCTGCTGAGGCCAATTACAATGAGGAAGGAATCAGCACTGATAATTATGCCTGTGTACTCCTCAGTTTTTGTTACCATCAAGGTTTACTAATTGGAAAGTTATCTCAGAGCACCACCGTATTTCAAGAGCTTAGGCCAACTTCCGCAATGATGACTCAAGGCTTCTAATATTGAGTCATGTTGAGTAAATAGAGGTCCTAGTAACATAAATTCCACCATCATATCATCAGTTTAAACATCCTGTGCTCAAGAAGCACCATAATTCCCTTATATAAATACTCAAACCACAGCAATAAACATGGCTAGCATGTTGCTATGTCACTCGAATCCACAAAAGTACAATTTGTGATAGAAAGCTAAACTTCCACTTTCTGGCCTCTTGAATCATCATATAGACTTTCCTATAATTGTAAAAATTAAAACATTAATTTTTAAAAAGCAATTTTATCAAATATATTTGCTCATATATTTATTATTTCAAAAGTAAGATATATAGTAAAAACCATTTAACCAAACTGGGAAACTCTATCATTCAGGTCCATTGGAAAGAGGGATTTTAAACATAGAATTCAAATGTGTATATATATGTGTGTGTTCATGCATGTGTGTGTATAAAACATTCAGGGAACATTGTCATTTTTTAATTAAACTATTGTTAACTATACTTATGTACATGTGTGTGGAGTTCATAAGCTTGAACTATCAGATTTTTTCTAAAGTCAAGAAAACAATATGAGAATCATATCCCGTTCAAGTGGAGTGAACTTCTCGATCACTCTAGACAAGTCCCTACATTTCCTTTTCTTTAAGAACACGTATCTATTTACATAATGCAATATCTCCAGTTCTCAGGCCAGACACACTCTTACTTTTAGTTTTGTTTGACAGATTTGATTCCTAGACCTAAAACTTTTATTAAGATGTCTACAATCATTTGCATTCCTACATTTTTCTTCTTCCTCTTTACAAAATTTCTAGGACTGTGAACCTGCAGATACTTTCTTAAAAGCATCTTTTAACTGACATTAGGATGCTGGGTGGTCATGACCCAGTGGTCTTCAAAAACCTGGAACCATTGCAAGTCTGTTTAGGAAGATGGAATGAGAAGGGGAGAAAGGGAGAGTAAAGTAAAAATTCTTTCTCTAGCATTGAAAACTTGCATATATGCTCTGTTTGGAAACTTGAATGCTTGCTGAATTTTTAAAATATTGTTAAGGAATTATTGGGAATAATAATGTTATTGTGGCTCCATTTGAAAAAGAGGCCGTATAATTTAGAGATACAGACTAAAATATTTATGGATGAGATGATATGATGTCTGATATTTGCTTCAAAACAATATGGAAGTGGGAACTGGAAGCATACTTGACACAAGAGTAGTCACAGATCTATCATTGCAGCTGATTGCATGGTTACTTGCAGGCTTGTTATGCTATTCTGTCTATTTTGTAAACAACTCTATACATATATTAAAAACCTACATTAGTGGGGCATGGTGGCCCATATATGTAGTCCTAGCTACTTGAGAGGCTGAGGCAGGAAGATCACTTGAGCTGCGGAATTCCAGACTGCAGTGAGCTATGATCATGCCACTGTACATGGATGAAAGAGCAAGAAAGACTCTTTAAAAAAAAAAGTTTATACATAATAAGAGAATTTCAACTACTTTTCAAAAATTGAACATATGTATCTGTGTAACTGTCATCCTGATGAAGAATCAAGAAATTATCAGAAGACCCCACTTGTGCTCCTTTTAAGAACACACCCACTTTCCCAAGTGTAATCACCATTGTGACTTCTAATATTTTCTGTTTGCCTATTTATATAATTTATATAAATGAAATCATAGATTGTACATTCTTGTGGCTTGATTTTTGTTCGATATCAGCATGAGATATTTTGGAATTGTTTCATGTAGTTGTAAATCATACTTTCTCATTGGGTCATATATGCTAATGTGTGAATATGCCACCATTTTCTTGTCCATTTAACTATTGATAGACATTCAGAATTTTCAGGAATTTTGCTTTTACAAATAGTGCCACTATGAAATTTCTATTTCATGTCCTTCGGTGAGCATATGCTCGTGAATGTTTGTTGAATATATATCTAAAAATAAGTTAATTGGGTCATAGGGTATTATATTTTCAGTTATAGTAGATGTTACTAAACTGTTTACCAAAGGAGCTATACAAATTTATATTCATATCTGCATTAACTGTTCTGTTTTCTCCACATCTTTGTCAACACTTGGTATTTTCCATATTTTTCATTTTTTATTTCTGGTAGGAGTGTTTTGATGCCACATTGTGGTTTTATTTTGCAATTCCCTGAAAACAACAAAGTTGAGTATCTTACTACACTCCATTATGTAACTTATTATACTCGGGGTATTTGTATGTTCTCTTTTATAATGTACATAATTTATTTATAATATGTATGTTCAAATATCAATATTTTCTCTTTGGATGTGTCTATTTTTTAAATTGATTGGTAAAAACTCTTCATATGTTCTGGATACAAGTTTTTTTCAGGTATATGTGAGAGAATATATTCTTCCATTCTGTGGGTTGTCTTCATGGTAACTTAATATATAGAAATTCTTGATTTTAACATAGTCCCCTTTATCAATGTTTTCCTTTATCTTTAATGCTTTTTGTGTACTGTTTTAAAAAACCTTTGCCTACTCCAAGTCACAAAGATGACTTCTTACATTTTTTCTAAAAGCTTTGCTATTTTTCCTATCACATATAGATGTACAATCTATATGAAATTGATTTTTATATATGATGAGATAGGGAAAATACATTTGTCCTTCATATGAACATCTAATTAACCCAGCACCATTAAGTTATTTTTGTCAGATGCACTACTAGTTTGGTTTTGTCATAAACCAGGTGTCTAAATATCTGTAGATTTATATCCTGATTGTCTATTCAATCCTCCTGTTCACTTTGCCTACTTTTGCATCACTGTATTAACACTGAATTAATACTGTTGATGGAATTTTAATCTCTTTATCTGTTAACTTCTATATCTAAGATCATTCATGAGTCAACTCGCTGTCTAGAAATTGTTGATTGCATGTGAGACATTTGGTATTTACAAACAAAACAAAACCTGAAGGCTGTAGTTAATGTAAGTCCCCATAAGAGAGGTTCCCATATTTCCTTTCTTAGGAAGGCAGGGAGAAAGAGTGAATATCTCAGTTCCATCAGGAATTGTGCCAAGTCAGGGCTGAGTTGCAGTTTTAAGAAGATGCAGTTTAGGTATGATTCATATCTATTTTAAGGACATATAATTTCCAGGATCTTAATTGAGATATTTTTGATGCTTGCTTCTTTACTTTTGAAACATTGTTGTTTGATTTCCGGCATCGGAGATCCTCAGTTGACCTCTTTAGGTCCTTAACTCATATGGAATTAAATTTTGGTGAGTGTCTTTAGGAGTATTGGCTGCATTTTTAGGTGTAAAACTACTGAAGCTTCCTCTCTGCTCCTTAGAAGTATTTTGTATTCCTCCTCAGCCTCCTGTACAGACAGACCTAGAACTCACAAAATGACCTGTGGGAAAATTTTTAATGCAATTAAACCCCTTAAATTTGCGATTCATTACTTGAGCTCCATGTAACCACTGAAAGCTTTGCTGGTATCTCTTTTCTCCTACAAAGTTTCTCTGCGTGGTCTTAACTCTTTCTTCAGCCCATGCTCAGGATTTTCAAATTCTCCCAGAAAAAAAACATACATTTGGCTGTCACTGCTTTACTTCAGATGGGTCTGATCTCTCTATAATTTCAGTTATTTGTATCCTTTTTGTTTCCACTGGTCTATGATGTCTTTAAAAATCTGGTTTGCATAATTTATCTGACTTTTTTTACTTGTTTCCCAAGGAGGATTAATCTACTCTTACTCCATCCTAACCACATGCTTATTACTCCTGCTTTTCTGAATATACAATTTCCCATAATAAAGTATATAGAGAAAGTAAAAGTGTCTACGGAAGAGTTGTGCTAAGTCTTAAAGAAGGTTTAAATAATGTGATTGAGGGATAATATCTCGTGCTTCATTCATGAAGTTACTGGGAATGGCCTTCTCTATGTCTCCCAGGAAGCATTAGTGAAGAACCAGCATGTGGTACAGAAGGTAAGTTTCAGGATCCTTGTTTAAGAATCTTCCTTTTCTAGGGTAAGAGGCCAGCAAAAATGGAATAAAATAAAAAATGTATCCAGAAGAATGCACTAGAGGAAGAGGGCCAAAAGAGCCGTCTCTTACTCCCCAGGGAGAAGAAACGTTGAGTCCACAATGACAAGAAAGCAGCATTCCTGGCAGCCACCGTACCACTGAGGAAACGAAGCAGCAGCAGGAAAGGTAACAATTTTGGCGGTAGGAAAAAAAAAAAAAAAAAAGCTTAAGATTGCAAACTTGGCTGATGGAAACTCAAAGCTAATACAAGGTTGGTGTTTCACTAGGTACAATCTGTTCCAGCAAATAAAAATCAGAGCAACTATTATTGGTCAAACTTTGACCTTGTCTGCAAAAACAAAACCAAGTTATTGAAGACAAAGACCCTATAGTTGATACATTCAGCCATTGGAAGGTTGTAGTTGCATTATTGCAGGGAATCCAACCTAAATTTCCTTAAACAACAAGGCAGTATATTGGTTATAGCTAATGGTGAAGCTGATTTCAGCCATGGACCAAGAGTTATGGAAAGTAGATCCTCATACAAAAATTGTAGCTGTCCCTAAAAATAGGGAAGATGAATGATGGGGAAGCCACTCATAAATGTCCATCTCAAAATATGTGGAAGATAATTAATTAATTAACTAAGTCTTGTTAATAACTAAGATTGTGATCCAGCAATCCCACTCCTGGTTACTTATCCAAAGGAAAAGAAATCAGTGTATCAAAGAAATACTTGCACTTGCATGTTTATCACAGCATGATTCACAATATTAAAGATATGAAATCAACCTGTATCCATCAGTGAACAAATGGATAAGGAAAATGTGGTATAGATACACAAAGGAATACTATTTAGCCATAAAAAATAATTAAATCATGTAATTTGCAGCAACATGGATGGAACTGGAGGTTAATATGTTAAGTGAAATAAACCAGGCATGGAAAGACAGATACAACATGTCTTCACTCGTATGTGGGAGCTAAAACAGTAGATCTCATGGAGGTAGAAAGTAGAATGATACACACCAGAGGCTGGGAACGATGTGAGGGGTATAAAGAGAGACTAATTAATGGGTGCAAACATACAGTTAGAAGGAATAAAATCCAGCAGAGTAGAGTAACTGTAACAACAATATAGCGTATATTTCAAAATAACTAGAAAATACCACAAATATTCTGACTTGATCATTACACATTCTATGCATGTATCAAAATATCACATGTGCCACATAAATATGTACAAATACTATGTATCAATACAAATAAAAAATAAGTAAAAATATAAAATTTTAAAAACTTCATTTTTTAGTAACAACTTTTTCCAAGAAAAATAAAGATAAGAAAGCATGTTACACTTCCAGCAAATAATGAAACACAGCTTTTAGTCATATACATTTGAATGTATCTGTAAATTTTTAGAATGAAAATCTTTCCCCTTCCAGCATTTCTGGAATGCTACTATTTTAACTTTGCTAAATAAATTCTGGTGAACATATTTTTGCCTTTTCCCCAAAAGTATAATGTAATACAGTAGGAGAAAATAGTTGTCAAATACACTGAGTCATTTATTAAAGTTATAACTCAGGAGTTTGAGACCAGCCTGGCCAACATGATGAAACCCCGTCTCTATTAAAAATACAAAAAAAAAAATAGCCAGGCATGGTGGCACATGCCTGTAATCCCAGCTACTTGGGAGGCTGAGGCAGGAGAATTGCTTGAACCCGGGAGGCAGACGTTGCCGTGACCCAAGATCACAACATTGCACTCCAGCCTGGGCAACAGAAGGAGACTCTGTCTCAAAAAACAAAAACAACAACAAAAAAAACACATTTGCCACATCTTGGGCACTTCCAGCACAGCCAAGGTTTGCCCTGTATGTGACCTCTGCAATTACAGCTTCTTGGTCTGGAGAGAAGAATTTAAAGGCAATGAAATCATATGCTGAAAGGTGAAAATAAATGACTATGTCCATCATATTACTTCTTACAAAAGTGTGAATTTTAAAAAGCACCAAGAGCATAAAATAGCAAGCAGTTGATGCGGAAAGCGAAATATATTCAGAGTCAAATCCTGAAATGAAATCTGAGAGGCCATATCAGTGGGTGAGGGATTTGATTTAGTCATGTCAAGGTATCAAAAAAACAAAACAAATTTTGAAAAGCAGAGACCGCTCAAAGATTTTCAAACATTTTTTTTTTCTGGCAGTACGAATCATCTTTCAAATAAAGTTAACTTAGAATCTCAGTATGTATGTACAATGGGCAAACACAAAACTACTCTTGTTGAAGCAAGGGCCGAGGGTCTAAAGCCCTTTTCCAAACATCTTTCAGTGCACCACATCAGCCCCTCCAGGGTTGTAATGGAAAGGTACAACTTTACAAAGAACACATTGCATACCACTGAGGTAGAGAAAAGAAACAGAGAGCAAAGTATGATACTAGTTAATGCTGAGAGAGTACTAGGGAAGGGAGCTACTGCCAGGAGAAGCAGGACACAGTTTGAGAACCTACTGCATGGTCTCCGAGATTGCTAGAGATCCTGTTCTCTCAGTCGACTCCAGCTCCCATTGTCTTCCTAGTTCCTCCTTCACTTCCAGGTCAAGCATGTCCTAAAACAAACTTCAATTTGCTTGTATTTATCTGAATTATTTTAGTGATCTGAGTGATTCTTCTATATTTTACAAAACGGGAACAGATTTCATCTTTATTTTCTTGGTCACCAGTTCAAATGTTTGTCCATGGTAAAGTGTCTTATCCTTGTATCTGTCACTCTATGACATGAAAAATTATGAAAAATTTAATTAAAGGTGACAGATAAAGTGATATTATTGTAATATATCATTATTATTATTTATTCAACCAACTCCATTTGAGCCAATAGGTCCTTTGTAAACGTTAGGTATACAGTGGTATTCAATTAACACATTGCTCCTGCTGTGATTCTTTTCATTATTAAAAAAGGAGAAGCCAGGAGAGAGAGGAAGCAGAGAAATCTTGACATTGATTCACATTCTTTTTCTTTTTTTCTTTTTTCTTTTTTTGAGATGGGATCTCACCCTTTTGCTCAGGCTGGAGTGCAGTGGCGCAATCATGGCTCACTGCAGGCTCAACCTCCCGGCCTCAAGCCTACTACCAACTCAAGCTCCTGAGGAACTGGGACTATAGGCATGTACCAACACACCTAGGTACTTTTTATTTGCATTTTTTTGTAGAGATGGGGTCTTGCCATGTTGCCCAGGTCAGTCTTTAACTCCTGACCTCAAGTGATCCACCTCCCTTAGCCTCCCAAAGTGCTGAGATTATAGGTAGTTCATTCTTTATAATTTCTGAGAAAATTCGTTTTTAAGGTCATCTCTTTTTTTTTTTATCACAATAGCATAAAGAATATCATTACAGTGAGTTAGGATTGCCTAGAGGTGATCCGTGTGGGCTCCAAGTCTGAATGCCTTGGTATAAACCACAGCTTCCACTTCCTGGCTGTGGACCTCTAGCAATTTACTTAATCATTCTATTCAACTCATCTGAAAAGGAGATAGAATTATATTTCAGCCCAATGAAATCCCTCCCTGGCCACCATTCCATAATAGCAGACATGTCCTGAAGCAGACATACAACATTTCAGAATATTTTCTGTCAGTACTAGGAAAACGGAAGTCCTTGTAATGAATAGTTGGACACAAGACCATTTAAGGATTAATTCTTAAGAGTTATGCTTGAGCATGCAGGATAAGACCTTGTCAGATTTTCATCTCCTATTAACGTAAGAGTATGAAATATTTCTAAAATATTTTAGCCGTTTCACATATTTTAAATACTTTATTTCCAACAATGAGATGGCATTTATAATATACAAGTCACAAATTTCACCAGTAAAAACTCCTTCCAGACTTTCCCTAATCGAACTAGTAAAGCCTAAGATATTAACTTAAGTGCTCATAGAAGCCACTTGTGGAGTGTAGGTTTTTGATGTAACACAGGTTAAGTTTGACAGGATATCTCAGTGCAGAAGTCAGTAATGTTATTATCACCCTCATTCTGAAAACTATACCTTTAGTACAGATGATATTATTTATTTTGTATTTATAGTCATATTCTACTATGTTCACATATAAATTTAAAGTAATTATATGTTTATGCATATTACGTTCAGCAAACATAAAGGTAGTAGATGAACAAGATTAAAAGTAAAAGTTATTTAACTGGGGATATGATCCCCAGCTTCTATTTTGCTGTATAGCATCCAATGCCCAACACTTCAAAAGGTAACATAGGTATCTAATACTATTTAATACATTCCTTTCTGATTAACTTAGATTGAGTGAATTCTGTTGTCTGCAACTGAGTACACTTACAGATACAAGGTGGAAGGGCAGTGTTCTGTACCACTCTGATAAAGATCTCCATTTGGTTTGGCCTCAATCAATTTATATGACTTCACTGAGTACATATAATACATCGGTTTTTAGTGCACTTAAAAAATAAAAATATGTACTACATAATATGTTAGCACCCAGACCATATTTCTTCAATATTACAAAAGACTGGGTCAAATGCTTGCTTCTTTGGATCAAAAATGTACTTTCAACAGTATTCTCCTGGCCTTCCATTTGAGTGATCCATCAAGAAAACAAATTAGGCCAGGCCAGTGGCTCACACCTGTAATCATAGCACTTTGAGAGACCAAGGCAGACGGATCACCTGAGGTCAGGAATTTGAGACCAGCCTGGTCAACATGGCGAAACCCTGTCTCTACTAAAAATACAAAAATTAGCCATGCATGGTGGCAGGCACCTGTAATCCCAGCTACACGGGAGGCTGAGGCATAAGAGTCGCTTGAATCCGGGAGGCAGAGGTTGCAGGGAGCCAAGATCATGCCACTGTACTCCAACCTGGGTGACAGAGTGAGACTCCGTCTCAAAAAAAAATGCCTCTCTCCATAGGCTATCCATCTGAGAATGTTTTAAGATAGTTGTAGAAATCACCTTTATTTCTTTTAATAAAATCAGTTCAGCATGTGTTTTTCTTTGGTCTTCCAAAGTTTCTTACCGTGGTGCTTACCATGGTGGTGTGGCATTCTCTCCTATGAAGATTTCCCTCATTGGGAGATGATTATTTTGGAAAAGGAGGCATACACTCATATTAGAAACGCCTAGAAACCTGCTTACTTGTAGGTTCAGTTCAGTTTTTAAAAAATAGTTAGAAACCTGCTTACAATTTCTTGACCTAATATCAGCCTTTATTTCCCCTGCCGTTTTCAGTTAAAAAGATGATTTTCCTGTACAGAGAAGCTTAAATTTTAAGAAAAGCATTTGAATAATTCTCTTTGTTAAACAATGTGTCAAAAATATTTACAGTGTTTATTCCGTGTATTTACAATTCATAGCCAGTTATATGACTGGACTTCCCACTATTTCAAGTTTTGATACTTTGATATAGAAAACCTTCAGGTTTTTTTTTGTTTGTTTGTTTGTTTGTTTGTTTTTACTCTTCAGTATTGTGTTAGCTATTCTAATCCTTTGGTCTTTCCATATAAACTTTAAAATCAGTTTGTCAGTATCTACAAAGTTGCATGCATGCTAGATTTTGATTGCATTTAATCTATAAATCAGTTGGGAAAATTGACACTTATATTGGCTCTTCCAAGCCATAAATATGGAATTTATCTCCATTGATTTAGATCTTTATTAATTTCTTCTTATCAGAGTTTTGTATTTTTGCACATATAATCTAATACATATTTTATTAGATTTATACCTGAATATTTGAATTTTTTGTGCTATTATAAATGATTTTTAATTTCAAATTCCAGTTACACAGTCCTGGTATTGAGGTAAGCTGTTGATTTTAGTCTATTAACCCTGTATCATGCAAAGTGTTGTAACTGCATATTAGTTCCAGGCATTTTGTAGTTCTTGTTGGCTCCTCAGAATTTTCTATATAGACAGTGGTGTTATCTGTGGACAGTTTTATTTTATTTCTATACCAATACATATACCTTTTCTTCCTTTTTCTGTCTTATTATACTAGCTAGGATTCCAGTATGATCTTGGACAGGAGTGATGTTGGGAAGGTAAAATCTTTGCCATGTTTCTGATCTTATGGGAGAGCATCTAGTTTCTCACCATTGTGATGTTACCTGCCCCTCTTTACTCTTGATAATTTTCCTTGTCCTGAATTCCACTTTATGTAAAATTAATATACCTCCTCCTTCTTTCTTCTGTTTAGTGTTAGGATGGTATATCTTTCTCCATCATCCCTTTATTTAAACCAATCTCAGCCTTTCTACTTTTAAGGTAGGTTTCTAATAGAAAACATATAATTGGGTTTTTTTTACCCACTTTGACAATCACTGTCTTAGTTGGTATAGTTAAACCATTCATGTTTAAAGTGATTATTGGTCAATTTTGTTTGGTATCTACTATAAATGTTTTATATCTACTTGTAACTGTTTTCTATTTATGACACTTGTTCTTTGTTTTTGTTTTGTTTTGTTTTGTTTTTTTCTTCCCTTCCGTATTGGTTTCCTAGGGCTGCCATAACAAATTGCCACAAACTTGGTGGCTTAAAACAATAGAAATTTATTCTTTCACCAATCAGTAGGTCATAAAGCCAAAATAAATATGTCAACATGGTTGTTTTCTGCAGAGGCTCTGAAGGAGAGACTATCCTATTCTCTCTCCAAGTTTCTGGTAGTTTCCAGCAATCTTTGGTGGTCCTTAGCTTGTAGATGTTATCATTCCAGTCCCTGCCTTCGTTTGTCACATTGCCTTCTTCTCTGTGTCTCTTTGCATCCTTTCCTCTTCTTAAAGACACTAGTCATTGTATTCATGACTTGTCCTAAATCCAGCGTGATTTCATCTCAAAATTCTTAACTAATTACATCTGCAAAGACCCTATTCCCAAATGAGATCACATTCTGAAATTTTGAGTAGACATAGATTTAGCAGAAACACTATTCAAATTACTATATTCTACTCTCTAGTCAACCAAAAGTTATATCTATCACATATGGAAATTCATTCACCTCATTCCAAAATTCCAAAAAGTTGAAATCTATCCCAGCATCAATTCTAAATTAAAAATTTTATCTAAATATTATCAATTCAAAAGTTTTAAATATCATCATCTGAATAAGTTATGCATGAGACTTGGTATGGTCCATCCCAGGGCTAAATTACTCTCCATCTGTGGACCAGTGAAATTGGAGAGGAGGCAGGACTCAATTCTGGACCATATTGAAGACTGGCTGAAACAGAGAAGAGGCACCAAAAGCACTTCTCCGTAAGACATGCCCACCAGTGCCGTGTCAGTTTACCAGTGCCATGGCAACACCCAGAAGTGATTGCCCCTTGCTATGGCAATGACCTGGAAGTTACGACCTCTTTTCTAGAAATTTCTGAATAACCCATCCCTTAATTTGCATGTAATACAAATTGGATATAAATATGACTGCAGAACTTCCCCTGATCTGCTACTCTTCATGCTGCCTGTGGGGCAGCTCTGCTCTGCAGGAGCAGTCATGGAGCTGTAACACTGACACTTCAATAAAACTGTTTTCTTCTATTACTAGCTCACTCTTGAATTATTTCCTAAGCAAAGCCAAGAAGCTTCATGGGCTAAGCCTGCTGTGCATCAGGTAGTGCCCAACGTGGAGCTGAGGAGAGAAGATGATGGTGTGACAGATGGTGAGAGAATTGGCAGTTGGCAGTCGGCAAGGCAAAAGCAAAGGCAAGAGAGAAGAAGAGACAGTGATCAGTGAGAGGATGACTGGAGAAGTGATGAGCAGAGAGATGGAGCGAAATGGTGATAGAGATGGTAAAGCAGTCGGTGACCGAGGCTGCAAGAGCTATAACACTGTGGCTGTAATATCAAAGAGCTGTTAACACTGCAAGAGCTATAACATTAACCAAAGGCTCTTTTTAGAGATATCATTTTCCCCAGCAGGCAGCAGAGCTGAGTGAATGGGAAAGTGGCCGTAGTGCCACCGCCTTGTAGGAGACCCACTGCTCCGACCCACAGGCAGATGGGTTACCGGTTTGATGCCAGCCCCTCCCACCACGACAGCTGAGTGCACCCAAACTGAGGAACCTGAAGAGAACTTTACCAAGGTCTCACATGGATGATCAGTTGGTGTCATTTTGGCTCCTGTGGATGGGTGAGTATACCTTCTATCTCCCCCCGACCCCAAATAATATTGGGTGAGATAGGAAACAAAAGCCTTTAGCTAAGCGGTTGGTTAAAAGTTTCCTGTCATTTGGGTGCCCTGAAGCATGTCTCTGTCACCCTTTTTCTTGTTCGTTTCTCTGATTCCATTTTACTGCCCTATCAGCCATTCCATTTTAAGTCATAAAATGTTTTTTTTTATTGCTGCTATAAACACACATGCACATGTATGTTTATTGCAGCACCATTCACAATAGCAAAGACTTGGAACCAACCCAAATATCCATCAAAAATGGGTGTTTTAATGGCAGTCTTTTGTTTGTTTGTTTGTTTTGACTTTCTGTTAACTGTATTTGGGAAACTGTTTAAGGCAGGATACTTGCTTGTGAGAGGTCTCCTCTTGTGTTGACTCTGGGATGCCACAGTCACGTTGCTTCATGACACCAACTTGAACTGGGGTTCACTGTTGGCCACCCCAGGGTGCCCCAGGATTGTTGGCATTTGGTGAGGAGATCCTCATTGACTGACACTCAGGTACTCCAGGTGTTTGGGCATTGGTACTGTTGGCCACGCCCTAGATGCTCTGGGATTTTCAGCATGAACATTCCATCTAGGATTGTGGGTTATAGCCCCTCCCTCTGGGGGAATCTTAGCCTTTCCTTTTCTGACCTGGAGTTAGGGGTCGTTATTTTCCTAATAGCCAGTTCCAGAACCCTTCCTGTGTATTGTCTTACAATCACCTTTGTCAAGCCTGTCTTTGTCAAAGGGACCAAGAGTTCCTGGGCCCCTGGACTGATAGCTGACCACCTACAGCAGTAGACAAGTGGCCACTCAAACATTGTTTTTGGTGTCTCTACTACTAGGTAGGTCCTCCATCAAGTAGTGACTTCTGACATCTCCCCATGGGAAATGCTCTTCACCCCTTTGCTTTCTCCTTTCCACAGTCACCATTTCTTTAACCCCTTTCTGCCCAACCTAAGATGCTTTCTTCACTCTGGAATTTAGGCTCAACATTCTACTGCCCTTTTATATCTCGTGATCTACTTCTGTAATATTTTGCTGTCCATATTTATGCCTTCTTTGTAGAAAGTAGACATTTAGAAGGGAAAAGTAAGTAGGCATTCACTAAACTCAGGCTAAGTGAAACCCTCTGTAAAGATTCTTATTAGACCTGGGGATAACAGTGAGCATCCCGAGAGACTCATTATTGGAGTGCCTTTTAGGCAACTGGAGTAAATTCAAAGTATACAAATTGAATAAGAAAAAAAAAATTTTTTTATTGCAACAATGTTTGGGTTCCATATAAATTGGTGAACCAGCAGATCTGGCCTAGGCATAGTTCTTTACGTTGTGATATGGCACAATTAGATTCGTTCTGTACAAAGGGAGAAAAATGAAAAGAAGTTCCTTATGTGCAGTCTTTTAGGGCCCTACATAAATAACCTAACCTAAAGGCTAGCTGTAGAATGTATCTGGCTTATGATACTCTCAGGTACCCAGAAGCCACACCAGATATCCTAGATTACTCCCTCCTAGTTCTTCTTCCCAGGAGGTCTACAGTGCCCCCCTTTAGAGCTTCTTCAGTCTCCCTAATTCTGAGGGGGACCATCAGTTTTGTAGCTCAGGATTATGCTCCAATATCATCAAATTCACCTCCCCCTTACCCTACAATCCCTGACCAATATCCTCCACTGCTGGATGAAGTAAGCCCAACTAGTACCCCCAGGAGTGGAGCCCCATATCAACCCCCAAAGTCAAGCCTGTGTCCTTTGCAGCAGGTAACTGAAAGAGAGGGAGAAACTAATCAAAGTATATGCAACTTTTTCCATGTCCAATTTGGCTTTATGCAAGGGGAAATTTGGTCAGTTTTCAGAGGATCCAGGGAAGTTTGTGGAGGAGATTATTAAGTTGACAATGTCTTTTGATTTAACTTGGCATGACATGCAAATATTATGTGCTTGTTGTACCATAGAGGAAATACAAATAATTCTAGGTGCTATCCATGAATGTGCAGCTGGAATAGCCACCTGTAACCCAGGCCATGACATTTATTGTGTGGAAGCAGATGCAGTTCCAGATCTAGCTCCCCAGTGAGATTACCAGAGGGGTCCCCAAGATCTTAAATGCAGAAATCACATGCTGACTTAACAGAAGGTATGAAAATGTGTATGGTTAAGTCCGTTTATTATGACACGTGAGATAAATAACTCAGAAGAAAGGTAAACATCCCACTCTATTTCAGGACCATTCGGTTGAAGCACTCGAGAAATATACTAATACAGACCAAGACTTCCTGGAAGGGTGAGCTCTCCTGGGTGTTCATTTTATTACTCAATCTGCCTATAACATTTGGAGGAAGCTACAAAAGGTAGCAATGGGACCCCAAACCCCCATGAGCCAAATCTCAGACAGTGCCCTGGGACAGGGCAGAGGAAAAGGTGAAAACCAAAAGAATTGGCCAAAAAGCACAATTATTAGTGGCTGCTTTAGACTCCCTGCTGCCTTGGGGTTGCCTACCCTGAGGAAATGTGGTGAGATCAGCATCTGGGTTGCTCAGACAAGAGCCCTCAAGTTGCTGGCTTCTAGGCCAAACTCAGTGTACTTCTATAAGGTAGAGGGCCACTGGAGGAAGGACTGCTCCAGGTTTAAAAGGGAGTCTAAGCAGGAGGCTTAGGCAAAGAATTGCTTGAACCCAGGATGTAAGGGTTGCAGTGAGCCAAGATTGCACCACCACAATCCAGCCTGGGTGACCAAAAAAAAAAAAAAAAAAGAAAGAAAAGAGTCTAAGCCATCCAGACCCATAATACCCAAGAAAGCAGAGGATACATGGAGCCCAACATCCTCCACAGCTACTACTGGACACCTTACCATTTCCACAGAGGAGTCTCAGGTAAGTTTTTATATGGCAGGCAAAAATATTGAGTTCTTATTGGACCTGAGAGCAGCCCACTCAGTTTTTACTCATTTCTAAGTCCTGCAGTCTTTCCACTCTTGTATGGTAACAGGGATTGATGACCAGCCAAAAATGAGGAGATTTACCTACCCACTTGGTTGTCCTTTGGGGATACCATACCTTTTTCCACAAGTTTTTGCTTATGCCTGTGTGCCCTGTCCCTTTACTGCAGAGAGACTTACTTTCCCTATCACAGGCCATAGCTCAATTCGGTGTGCCTCATGAAAAGGCAGTAGGCCAGGACTAAACACTACTCCTAGCTGTAAGTACTAGCCTTAACACAGACAAGAAGAAGGCCTCGCTTCTTAAGCGATTACTTAAGAAGAAAATCGCTTCTTAAGTAGACCCCTCTGTGTGAGACATGAAGTCCCTGGTAGAGCTGTAAATGTACCCCCAGGCTAGGTTATTTTAAAACCCAGTGTTAATTACCCATGGAAGATATAGTATCCTTTGAGACCTGAGGCTCAGAGGGACAATCAGCCCCTGATAATGAAGTTCCTAAGTATGAATTATCTCAATTCTGTCAGTCTCCATGTAACACCTCCATTTTACCTGTAAAGAAACCAAATGTAGAATATGGATTTGTTAAGGATCTGAGAGCAGTTAATGAGACAGTAGTCACAGTCTACCTAATAGTTCCTAATCCTTATGCAATATTGACTCAAGTCAATCAGAGTCTGAGTACTTTGGGATTATTGTGGTTAGTTAGGAAGTCTAGGGAGATGGCTGTGAGATTCCCTGGATAGGCCCGAACATGGAACCTTCTATCCTGTGGATGTTGATGACAAATCTGACACCATGAAGATGACTCCCTGATGCTATAAGTTTTGAAATATTTACTGTAGGGTTTGTTCCCACCCATACTAGGTCACGATAATTGGCAGAGCAAGCAGGATTAAGAGTGACAGCTTGGTGTCTGATTGGGCCTTAGAGTAGCCTCTATACCCAACAAAGGCAAAAGAGGTGTTTCCTTGGAGAAGGCAGTTGACTAACACAATAGAAAATAAGTATTACACTCACGAAAAAGAGAAAAATTAATACTCCCATTCCCACCCACAGCATCATGGTTATCACTTCTGGCTGAGTTTTTTAAACAGGTAACAGAAGTCTTCAAAGGCTCACAATGTAGGTCATGATACCCTCCTTTTTCTTCCTGCAACTCATTAGAAACAGGTTTTATCCTGGATATAAAACTAATTGGTGTACCCAATTAGTTACCCCTTGAAGTTTAACAGCAGTGCAAATATGCAACGATGTCTGCTATGGGCCCTTCCATGTCAGTTGTAATTGATCGTTGGGGGATTCTTCTTTCCAAGTTTTCAGTAAGACTGTCTCCTGGTTGTATTGTGGGGGCGCGTGTTAATTCTCTCCTTTGTAGGAGGGAGCTATATTTTATTTCCATATGATTGAAGGGCCTTTTGATGCTGGCCTAAGTTGAGCATATGGGTGAGCATTGTATGTGTGTCCTCATCAAATAGGAGGTCTACAGTTAAAAAGGGCCTACCATAAGTCATTTCAAATACACTAAGTTTTATGAGTTCCCTTCAGAGCCATTCTCACACGTAAAAGGTCTATGGGTAGAAGAGAAATCCAGGCCTCTGAAGTTAAATTGCCTCAAAAGGCTTTGAGAAAACAAGAAGAATAAGTTGATGTCTTTGGGTCGGTGATTCCTTGAAATTAAGGAATTCCAAGTGAATTAAGGGAGCCAGGCCTAGAAGGCACCCTGGGAGTCATCATGAGAAAATCCTGGGGTGGGTATAAAAGAGCACAGGGCAGAAAGCTGGGTCTGTACTAAGACTGCCCATTGCATCCAGAGACTTCTGTGCTCTGGCTGGCTTAAACTACAAGTTATTGGAATTCACCTGGATGAGGAATGTCCTTACCTTAAGTCAGGATGGAATACTTACTAAGAGTGGTTTTTATGAAAGTAAATATTATTTCTTCTCAAGCATCTGAATATAATTTAACGTAGGGTGAAGGGACTTTTTCTTCTGGTTTCTGGGAAGAATTGACTTGCTTTAAATGATGAAATGTTACAGCAGTAACAGCTCACAATTGCACAATTGGGACTGTTAATTGGGATTAGTTGAATAATTTAGGGAGATCTCATCCTAGTCTTAACCAACTAGAAAAATCTCTTCTCCAACCATTATTATTGTTGTTGCACTCTTGTCAGATGACCCACTTTTCTATTTCACTAATGCATCCTCTTCCAGTTACTGTTGCTACTTTTTTGTTGTTTTCTCCGAGTTTCTACATTATTAGTATTCAATAGGGTTGAGGTTTTCCTCAGCACTTTTCTGAAGAAGCAGCTCAGTTTACTGTGAGAAGCTTAATAATAAGAAAAGTATTTTTTCTTATTTCTGATGCTTTCGGCTTTCTGATGCTTAATGTTGTTTGTCAGGGTTCTCACTAGATGAATATGAGGAGGCTTTTAAAACCCATTAGCTTTCCAAGAGCATTCCCTTTTCTTTCTTGGATTCAGATCATTTGCACACTGTTTTCTTCTGGGAGTGGCACCAGTAACAAGGGAATCAGCTCTAAACTGAGTTCCTGAAATTAAGTTCATTAGAAAGATTCTTCTCTTAGTAAACCTTAATTTTATATCCAGCTATTTACAGAAATCTCAATTTCAGCTTTTCTCAGATACAATTTTTATCAAAATCTGGATAACACTTCATCCTATACTTTCAGTCTCATAAATTAGGTTATATTCAAAAGCATTGAGAGTAAAAGCACTTTCCTCTTTTCTTGTGAAGAAGTTACAACTGTATTTTTAGAACATGGAGTTTAAGAATATCATAATAAAAGAAGTAGAATTACTTTTAAAAGATTATGAGTAATGATCTTTACAAAATCTAAACGAAAAATTTTGCTGTGACGTTCATTGTCTTTCATGTTCATACAGTATGCTATTAATTGTGTAGGAGGGTCATATTATTATAATAAGTGACGGAGGGACAGTATGTTGTAATATTAAGCAGACCAGGAAAGTGTTCTATTGCCCTTGGAAAATGAACGTATGCTACATATGCGATGGTGACCTTAACGTGTGTACATTTGTAAATGTACAGTTTAAGATTGCTTTTGAAATACATATTTTTGGAGTATTAGTTACATGAAGTCAAAAGGTAAATGCAAAATTTCATGGAGGGGTTTCCTCTCCATTCTGTAATGCTGAGACTTCTCTCCTCTGTTCAGCTAGGATATTCTAGCCTTTCTGGTACATTACGATTATATATTATGGTAGCAAAAGTATTCACATGAGAATTATACAAATTTGATTCTCACGTGAACTATCTGTATGGATTATTTTCATACAGACCATGTGGTAGGTTATGTTATCTCTGTAAGCCTCAACTTCCCCATAAGGGGAATTAGGGTGATCATGTTCACCTCACAGTTTCATTATACAGATACATGGCAGAATATTTAAAGCACATGTTAATTAGCAGCCATTCTTATATTCAGTGCCTAAAATACTGTAGTTGCTTAAATAAGTGTATGAACTTGAATATTACAGGCAGTACACAACTGGATGCCCATATTATTTTGTTACAATATAGCTAAAATATTTCTGAAGTTCTATTTGAAGTATCTGTGATTTACAGATTACCTAGAGGTGGCATTCCTAACATATAGATGAATATACTCATTATATCCTGAAAGTTTATTTAGTATATCCCCACATAAATTTGATATGAACTGTGGTTAAGTTTCTAGACTACATCACAGAAAACTATAGCATCCATAAAATAGCTGAAATCATATTGTTACAGTAGGTGGCTAGTTAGACATGAGCAGGGCAAGAGAGGGCCACCCCCTGCCCCACCAAGAATGTCAGGTGACCATCAGGTGATGATCAGACAGCTGTTAAGCTGTCACTCTAAAATACTAATTGGTTGCAGCTGGCACCAGGACAAGCCAGTTTTTCAACAGAGAGCTAAAACCTGAAGCTGGTGATCAGAAGCTTCCCAATAAGATCTCAGGAGTTGGGCCAATGGGCTCAAGCATCCACACTAAGAGGCAAAATGGTGGAGTTTAAGCACTTGACTGATAAGGGAAAAAGGACTCAGTTGTGCATGTGGGCCCTCCCAAGTACTGACAGTCACTGCGCATGCAGACAGTGCACCCCAAAGGAAGAATTAGAGGAGAAGGAAGACCCTAGAAGCATGACAACGTCTAAAACCCCAGTTCAAAGATCAAACAGTGCAGTTGAATCTCTCAAGTCATCCACTTTGCCCTCTTCCAAGTGTACTTTACTTCCTTTCATTCCTCCTCTAAAGCTTTTTAGTAAATTTTCACTCCTGCTGTAAAACTTGCCTTAGTCTGTCACTCTGCCTTTTATGCCCCTCAGTCAAATTCTTTCTTCTGAGGAGGCAAGAATTGAGGGTGCTGCAGGCCTGTGCCGATTTTGCCATCGCTAACAATGGTAGTTTACCTAATGCACCAAATCCATTAATCTTGAGAGCCCTAGTTTACTGTGAGTATATGTGCCTTGAAGGCTTAGCTAACCCTGCTGACCACTGAGTCTTCGTGGATATGGTTTTCCTCCTTGAGATTATGAGTGCAGCAAAGAGCTCTGGAGAAATTGGGAGGAGAGAAGGAAGAAAGAAAATTTCAACAGAACACCTACTGGAAGAAATTTGGAGACTGTTGAGAAAGGGTCTGAGCAAAGGTAGAACTAATTTAAAAGAATTATATTATACACCCATGTTCATAGCTGCATTGTTCAAAATAGCCAAAAATGGAAGCAACTCAAGTTTTCATCAACAGATGAATGAATAAACAAAATGTACTGTATGTACATACAATGAACTATTACTCAATCTTAGAAAGCAAAAGGATTTTGACACATGCTACAACACAGGTGAAATTTGAAGATACTATGCTAAGTGAAATAAATCAATGATGAAAAGTAATGCTGTATGATAAGGTGTGAAGAGTAGTCAAATTCATAGAGATAGTAAAATTGGGGTAGTTTGGAAAGGAAGTGGAGGTTGGATAATTTCTGTTTAAAGGGAATGGAATTAAAGAGTTCTGGAGATCGGTTGCATAAAAATATGAATTTACTTAATGCTATTGTACACTTAAAAAGAGTTGATAAAATTGTACGTGTATCTCATCAAAATGTTTTTAAAACTAGAAAAGTGGATCCTAGTACTAAGAAAATAGGTCATTTATCTTGATGGTCAACATGCCTTGAGACTTCTGACAATTATTTAAGGTTCCCCTTGGGGACTACTTGATGGACAAGGGAGGGGTAAAAGGGTTGAAAAACTACCTATTGGTGTTACAGTAGGTAGCTAATTAGGAATGAGCAGGGTAGGGGAGGTCTCCCCAACCCACCCAGGAATGTCAGGCAACCATCAGGTAGGTGATGGTCAAGCGGTCATTAAACTATAAACTATCTCTCTAAAATAATAACTGGTCACAGCCAGCACCAGGGAAAGGCAGTCTTCCAATAGATAGAAAACACCTCAAGTTGGTGATCAGCAGCTTCCCGATGAGATCTCAGGTTGGGCAAATGGGCTCATGCATTTGCACTAAGAGGCAAAATGATGGAGTTTAACTGAAATGTGACTTTTCTCTATGAACACTCAACTAGTAAGGGAAGAACACCTCAAGTGAGCATGTGTACAAGTCCGGTAAACACACTGCGCATGCGGCTCCTCCCAGGTGCTTGCAGGCCACTGCACATGCAAGACAGCCCACTCAAAGGGAAGAATCAGGGAAGAAGGGATGCAAGACCCCAGAAGCATGCCAGTATAAAAAACCCTAAGTCCACAGGTCAAACCGTGCACTTGATCTCTCAAGTTGCCCACTTGGCCCTCTTCCAAGTGTGCTTTACCTCCTTTCATTCCTGTTCTAAAGCTTTTTAATAAATGTTCACTCCTGCTCTAAAATGTGCTTCAGTTTCTCACTCTGCCTTCTGCCCCTTGGTCAAATTGTTTCCTCCAAGGAGGCAAGAATTGAGATTGCTGCAGACCCATATGGATTCGTCACCACTAACATACTTCAGTACCGTGACTTGAATATGTTCCACTGCTAATGCTGACTACTATGTACACTACCGGGATGGTGAAATCAATCATACCCAAACCTCAACATCATGCAGTATACCCATGTAACACACCTGCATCTAAAATTAAAGTTGAAATAAAAATAAAAGCTCCCTTAGCTGGAGCACAAGATTTATAAATTAGGGTTCTCTCGTGGTAAGTGGATTAGTTTGCTAAGGCTGCCATAACCAAGCATCACAAACTAATGGCTTAAAAAATAGAAATTTATTGTCACAAAGTACATGGGGCTAGATGCCCAAGATCAATTTCTGGTTCCTTCTGAGGGCTTCTAGTTGTTTCTTGGCCTTTCCGACCTCTGCTTTCATCTTCATGGGGCATTCTCCCTATGTGTGTGTCTGTGTCCAGTTTCTCCTTTCTCTAAGAGCACCAGTAATATCGAATTTGGGGCCTACCCTTTTTCAGTATGGCTTAAACTTAACTAGTTACATCTGCAGGGACCCTATTTCCAAATACGGTTGCATTCTGAGGTACTGGAGGTTAGAACTTCAACATACGAATTTTGGATGGGACACAATTTAGCTCATAACAGTAAGCAATACATGAAAGGAGGTAAAATAGATTGAGAAAAACTTTCAAGTCCAAGAGCATATGTAATTTTAGAAAATTAGCGAAGCAAACATTTAATACAGTAAAAATGTATTCCTGAAATTTTGCCTGCTAAACCTCATGTTCAGGCTGTTTTTTGTGTTGTCAGGTAGCAGCATTCACATACACTTAAAGATGGGCTGAAGACTGTGTATAAATAAGATTGGTTGAAAGTCTTTCTAAAAGGAAATATGCCCTTGAGCGTTCTACTTTCTACTAATGTAAAAATATAATACACTGAAGTTGTAGGATGTAGGAGTTTGCGTGTGGTAGTGAGAAGATTTAAAAGAGTTTATGCCTCATCTTCTATTGTCAACAGTCAATGGAGGAATGTAATAAAACTGAAAAATCAAGAAGTTTACAATCCAAAAGCCTATTATTTTGAAATACAGAGATAAGTAATAACATAATTAGATTAAAATGGAGATATTTGAAAATGGCAGTAGTATATATAAGAGACTGTAAACCAAAAATAAAATCCTAAGCCCCTCAACCAACTGGACAAACCCCCCTCTTAGCCAACGGGGTCACAGAAAAACCTGAAAATCTGAATTCCCAGCCATAACAGGAAGGGAGATTGGACAGGCCTGACTACAGCCTCTCGCTTTTTGAGTTTAGTCACAAATGACCAGCATTAACATTAAAGCAGAGATCCTAACACTGACTAAACAGACTCCATGGCAATAAGACACCAAATTCCAGTCTGACTCTGGTATGGCATCACATGACAAGATAGTGACACAGGAGGTAGAAAATAATTATTTGGGCAGATAGTTAGGGCGAAAGAGTCCTCTGCAGAATTTCTTTTCTAACAAAAAGCAGCCCCCAAAATCATTTCTTTTCTAACCAAAAGCAGCCTGAAAAATTGAGGGGCAGCATAGATAAGCAAGCTGGAAGTTTCAACAGGGAAATTCCAGCAGCTGCACCTAAAGAAAAAGGCTACCTGGGGGCCAGGGATGTCCGACATGGAGGCTCCATCTTCCCAATTTTTTTTTTTCTTTTTTTTTTTGTTACCACATATACAGTAATAAAGAAATGGGCAGTATGGTGCAGCTCAGGCAAAGGACCCACCTGCATAATGAAAGATTAGGGTGGGAACTACCACAGATTTGTACCCTATGCAAATGACACACCTGGTTTGACCAGTTTTTCATGCGCTATGTAAACCAGACACCACATCACCACTCGCTCATCTATAAAACCCCCTGCATTTCACAGCAGATTTGGCAATTCATTTTTCCAGGACCCCCTACCCACAGCAGGGAACTATTCTCTTTCTTTCACCTATTAAACTTTCAACCTCACTCTTTGTGTGTTCATGTCCTTGTTCTCCATGGCCATGTGACAACAAACCTCAGGTGTTACTCCAGACAACAAGGCTGCTTCAATAGCAGACCCCAAAGACAAAAATATTCTACCCCAACATATATTTATTTGACATATTTTGAAATGACTCCTGGAAAGCTGTCTTTAGTGGGGGAAATTTGCATCTGTAGAGAATCTCCATTAATGCAACCAGGCCTTCCCTTTCTAGGCCTTTCCCATACCTAGGAGAGTTTAAATGAGAGGCTGACACTTTTGATGTCTGAAAACAGACATTTGTGATCTATCCTCTCTGAAAACTGCTACCCATGAGGCTTTCTCTGCATAACAAGAACCTTGGCCTCCAGACCTCCTTTATCTTCACTCAAGCATTTCTTTCTACTGACTTCAAGTCTTTAGACAAATCTTAACTCTTTCAACCTATTGCCAATCAGAAAATCTTTGAATCCACCTATAACCTGTAACCATCCCTCTTGAAGATATCTCACCTCTAATCCTGAACCAATATATACATTCCTTCCATGTATGAATTTATGATTTTATCTACATTCCTGTCTCCCTAAGAGGTATAAAACCAAACTAACCCAACTGCCTCAGGCACACTTTCTCAGGACCTCTTGAGAGCCATGGTCACTCATATTGGCTCAGAATAAACCTCTTTAAATATTTTAAGAGATTTTTTTTTTTAATCAACTGGACTATTTTTTTAAAAGTCTTACAGAACTATCTGGTTGTTTAAAATATGTACATGTATAACTTTGTTAAAAATAAGAATATAGTTATCTAAAATATTAGAGCATTTATAGTACTATTGACCTTTACCAAAATTACAGCTCTCTTACAGAAATTAAAGTGATTCTTAATTTTCATTTTGGAAAACAAATGTTTCCACCAATCTCTGGAGCTACTGGATGTTTGCCGCCAAACTACCTTATAAATCCTCTGTCTCTCCTTACAGCAAATTGTCTTTACACAAGAAGACAAGGAATAGTAAACACGGGTAATTTAAAATAGAAATAATACAATAACCTGTGATTAACAATGATAGTAACATGATGCCAACTGAACTTTCCTGGAAAATGTAAACACCCAAGAACATACATCACAGATTATGTCTTGACAGATGGAGAAAATCCAATTAACACTCCTAATATTGTTTAATTCCATGGCAGATGTGTCTAGACATAGGAAGGGAAAGGAGGAAAAAAGAAACAACAGTTAAACCTTGAACTGTGAACAGTGATAAGTGTTATGGCATCCTGAATTCAAATATGCAAATATGGAGGCTTTAGAATAGAAGAAGTGCAAGAAACTGCCAAGTGTAAAGCCCTCGTGAAAGAATTCTAACACCCAAAGTAATGAGTTGAGTTACCTCTACTGCTTCAATGGAAAACTAATTTTAAAATAAAGCATATTTATTTTCTCTAGTCCTTTATGCAGAGAAACACTTTAGGATTATAGACCAATTTCATCCCACTGGAGTAGAAAGGGATAGCAATTGATATGGGGAAGAGCATTTCCACCAAAACTACAGGTTCTCAGGGTACAGTCATGTTTATCTGGCTGATCAAAGGACAAAAGTTCAGTAGAGGGTCTCAGTAGGGGAAGCAGCATGAGCTGGCTGCATGTCCTGTTGCCTCAGACTTTCCTGTTGAGCTGGCTCTGTAATCTTCTTACAGAGCCACCAGACTGTGGTCCTGCCTTCTACCTGCACTGCCAGGCAACCAAGGGCAGGACCAGGTTCTAGGGGAGGAATACCCAGGTGATGAAGGTCTGGAGCACTCCATGCAAAAATAATACAAATCCTTTAAAACAGCATATGTAAAATAAATCACAACGTATATATTAAATATACAATGGTGCTGAAAATTTGTAATATTCTACAGTTGTTAACTTTTATCAGTTATCTAAGCTTTGTATCTAAAGCTTACAGGTCTTTGTTCTAAGAATGAGTCTGGTAGCCAAAGAACATTTTTTTTTTTAAAAGAATGGTTTGTGCTTGGAAGAGCCTGTGTCCCCAAATGATTGTGTCCCTCAGAAACTACTTTTCAAGGTAGCTCCTAAAGTCAAGTCTGCATTAACATCCATTCTTTTTGATTCCAGATTATTCACCCTGTCCACTTGCTTAATTTATGTGTTTTTACAAAAAGACATTTACATATTCCAGAAGTATAAAGCACAGATTCAATTCCAAATGATAGTTCTCTCTATATCTGTAACTATTCATTTTAAAATTTATCACAGACACCTAGCATTCAGCTCTATAAAACCTCTCTGCTTCTGATCTTTCAGATCAATGTTTTTTGGTTGATTTGTACTGTTCATTTAAAGAACAATGGCTTTAGTGTCATATGGTCCTGCTAATTCTGACTCCTCCACTTACCATGTGAGAAACCTCCCTGAACCTCAGTTTACTTGTCTGTAAAATAGGGATAATAATATACCTAACTCAGAGTGCTGTTTTAAAAATTCTATGAGGATCTGTTAAGAAAACAGCTAGTACAGTACACTTGATAGGTATCCAAAGCAGTCACTTTTTTCTTTTTTTTTTTTTTTACTGTAATAATCATTTGTTGATGGCTCTAGGCTTTCTTATGTCTCTTGAGAAGGAAAGGAGTAAAGAATGAAGCCATGTTTAATGTAAATTTATTATTATTCAGATATGGTGAGACCAATAGATCAGAGATGATTGTCATTGAAAAGTAGTTTGTCAGTCACAGTTCCCAAGAGGTAGATCATGCTATGCCATGCGGGAAAGCACCAGGTTTGGTGAGGAGACAGAGGGAAGAGAGGGAGGGGAATGTGAACAAGAGCCTCTATCATGGTTTCCATGGGAAGAAATGGGTGAGGCAGGGTACGCAGGTTTAGAAATTGTTTGGTTTGATCAATTTCAGTCAACTGTGAGCTGTAGGGGCTGTCCTGAGTTGTCAGGGTACCTGGCCCTGCAGTGGATTGGGGCAGGGAATATTAGTCCTGAGTATAAGGGCCTGACACAGGAGGTGAAGGGTATGTAGGTTCTGGACTGGTTGGTTTACATATGAAAGGCACACTTCCAAGGGTAAACAGTTTAGTATCTCTAGGAAGTGGCTGCCCTAAGAGGGTCAGTCTCTCCAGGTTCAGCAAGGCCCCAGCTGACGAAGCACCAGAAATAGAGAAAATAAAAAGGTTTGATTTCTCTTTTCCTTCCTTCCTTCCTTCTTCTTCCTTTTTGTTGTTACAGAGTCTCACTCTGTCATCCAGGCTAGAGTGCAGTAGAGCAATCACAGCTCACTGCAGCCTCAAACTCCTGGGCTCAAGTGATCCCCCCACCTCAGCCTCTCAAGTAGCTGCAACTACAGGTGCACATCACCACATCCAGTTACCTTTTTTTAATTGGTGTTATTTGTAGGCATGGGGTCTCCCTATGTTGCCCAGGCTGGAAAAGGGATGATTAATACATCATTCTAGATTAGGTTTATAGTAATTTTCTTCAGCCAGCTTAGGATGCTTTGTTGTTTTGCTGTGACCTATTTTTTTCCCTGCAAATATGTTTGATAAATAAGGAAACCTGAAGATCTAGCCATCCATTAGTTACAATAACAGGTATCTAGTTAATATTTTCACAATGAATTGGCCATATTTTCTTTCACAATTTCTGCCAAAATTCTTATAATCTCATATGATAATTTCTTCTGACAATTTGCCTCACTCAAAGAAGAAATAAAATAATGTTTTATGTTCCTAAAGTGAAGAAATTTAAAAGTATTTTGTATTCAGATTAATTTTATTTTCTTAGTTTCTCCTCCTTTTTTCCCTTTCCTTCCCTATTTATCTTTCCTCCTTTATTTTTTTCTTCACCTGTCAAAATAACTCTAAGATAATATTAAGAATGTTATATTTGAGCTCATATTTCTCTGTGATGTGTCAAAGTAAAAAAATATAAAAAATTAATTATGGTATTAGAGAACAATATACCAAACAACGTAGTGTAAAAGTCAGTAAGTCATCTCTCTTATTGCTTGGGGGGTAAATGCCATACTATAACTTATTTCACCTTAAATATTAGGTAGAAAAGTTCTGAAATCTTATCATTTTGAATACTTTATTTTTCTATTTATTAGTAAGTCTATTGATTCCAATAATATCCTTAACAATTTCTTGGTTACTCTTCTATTTAGGATATAGAAACTTGAAAAAGATGATTGCTCCTATCATAACAATGAGAAAATACTAGATAAGCTTTTTGAAAAAATCTATTTTTTGAACTATTTAAGAGTTTCAGAAGTAATACAATTCCAGAGAGAGATAACTCATTCCTAGGCCAGTACAGGAGGGTGGCTGCTTCCATCACTGAGGGAAATTATCAAGGCTGGTGGAGGGGCAGCCAAATAAGAAGCCTATCCCAGACAGGATTTAGAAAGGGCAAAGAGAAACAAATCACATTTTCAATGGTCATGTAGGAGTTGAGTGGTGAAATGGAAGCTAAAAGGAGCCCACACTCAAAATTAACCCTCCCATCCAACAATTGTCTCTTGGAATTTTCCCTGCATCACTTTCCAGGTGGTGCCTGGACATGAGGTTGAACAGAAAGCAGAGATCTCTTTTTTCCACAATGTTTATAAAGTCCTGCTAAGGATGAAGCCTAAAACCACCCTCACAACGTTTGATATGAGTAACAAACTGAAACTAACTGAAACTGGAAGCCAATCCCAACTCAGTTCAATTTCTCATTAGGCTAATGCTCAGGAGGAGAGGAGATCTTGTAGATTATGAGGACTGGACAGTGGTATTCTGGCTGAAAGTTAGTTTCCTGCTTTCTAGAGCTAAAATGGCCAACACTGCTAGTGCTTTAAGGCAGACTGGCCACCCTTTGACTGTGTTATCTAGTTGTTTAGAGAGGTAAGCTACAGAGGCAAAAGAAAGAGGATTTCCTTTCTGTTGTCCTAAGACACCGAGGGCTATTCCTCGGCTTTCAGCAGTATAGAGAGTGAAAGGTTGGGAGATATCAGGTAAGGACAGAGCTGGCACAGTGATAAGAGCAGTTTGGAGTTAAGGGAAGCTGGGGAGTATGTTATGTGAAGGATTTAGGGTTCATTAAGAGGGCCTTTGACCACTTCATAGAGGGGGCAAGCTAGGAGGGCAAAGTTGGGAATTCATATTCTAGAGAAGCCTGCTAGCCCTAGGAAGGAAAGGATTTTGCTTTTGGAGGAGGGCGGGGGTAGATTATCTATTAATGCTGCTTGGGCTGGGGTCATAGCCTGGGCCCCAGGGAAAGTTGAATTCCTAAGTAGGACACCATGGAGGTGGAGAGTTGGGCCTTGGAGGGGGAGACCCCATATCCTTTGACAGTGAGGAAGTTTAAGAGAGTGGCCGTGTGAGTTTGAGAGTTTTTAGAGAGGGTCTGCAAAGAAGGTCATCCACATATTGAAGGAGACAGCTGAGAGACAGGTAATAAGGAAGTGAGGTCTCAGAAGAAATGAGGGCTATCCCTGAAGCCCTGAGGGAGGACAGTTCATGTGAGTTGTTATGACTGGAGGGTGTCGGGGTCAGTCCAGGTGAAAGTAAAGAGGTTTTGGGAATCAGGGTGTAGGGGAATGGTAAAGAAGGCATCCTTTAGGTCAATTGTCGTTTAGTGGGTGGTGTTGGAGGGGACGAGAGAGAGAAGTGTATAGGGGTTAAGGATTACAGGATGAATAGGGAGGACAGCCTGATTTATGGCTCGGAGGTCCTGAACGAGTTGGTATGAGCCATCAGATTTTTTAACAGGGAGGATGGGGGTGTTATATGGAGAATGTGTTTGTCTAAGAAGATCACATGAGCAGAGCTTGTTTATGATGGACTAGGGGCCCTTTTGGTGGGTCAGGGCCATGGGAGATGTTGGGAAATTTGGAAGGGCCTTTTAACTGGATTTTGATGGGGTCACCAGCTATGGAAGGGGTGGCAGTGTATCACACTATTGGGTAATGAGAGAAGCAGGAAGCAGCTGCTGGGGAGAGGGGTCAGGAGCCAGACTAGCGGAGAGGAGCAGGAGGGACTCTGGTTGAGGGAGGCAGGAAAAGGTGATAGACGCTTTGAATTTGGCTAAAAGATCTCGGCCTAGAATGGAGGTGGGTCAACAAGGCATGATAAGGAATGAGTGTGAGAAAACGGTATCAAACAGGAACCAAGGAAGAGGTCTGGTGGCGCATGGATGCGAGATGAGTCTGTCAACCCCCACAACTGAGACTTGAGAGGGATGAATTGGTCCTGAGAACTCAGGCAAAGCCAAGTAGGTGACCCCACTACCGACTAAAAAAGAGATCGGCTTACCTGCTACTAGTAGAGTTACCCTGCCTTTTGATGCTGTGATGCCAGTTGGGGCCGGGGGCCCTGGGCCTCGTCAGTCTTTAGCGGCTAGGCCGAGGAGCTGTGGGAGTGCAAGCGACTCTTCACTTTTTGTCTTGTTGAAGATGTGGTGGCCCTGAGGAGCAGGCTTCTCTGTCCATCTGTTGAGAGGACAGCCAGACTTCTAGTGGCCTGTCTGCTGGCAGACTGGGCAAGGGCTCTTCGGCACTCATGGGTTGGGGCATGCCCATGCCCAGTGGCCTTCTTTGTCGCACTTAAAACAAGGCCTGGGAGGGTTGCTGCTATTGGGTCTTTTGTGCCCTTGGGTACTATGGTGAGGTTGGTGGATAGCTGCTGCTAGAAGCTGGTATTTAGCACGATCTCTTTGGGCTTTATCTAATGTATTTTGCTCATCCTGTTATTGAAGACTTTGAAAGCCAGGTTAAGGAAGTCTTGTTGTGGGGTTTGAGGGTGATCTTCAGCCTTTTTAAGTTTGCGCTGGATGTCGGGGGCAGATTGGGAAATAAAATGGGTGTTAAGAACAATCATTCCTTCTGGGGAGGCAGGGTCGAGGCGGGTGTATTTTTGGAGATCCTCTGTAAGGCTGGAAAGAAGCTGGGCAGGGTTCTCATCTGCTTTCTGGGAGATATCTTTGCGTTTTTCAAAATTTACAGCCTTATGAGCAGCTTTGTTAAAGGCCTGCAATGAGGCAAGTAACCGTATGGTTACCGGATGCTTGGCTAGGATCTGTGGGTTGGGATTCCCAGGAAGGCTCTTCCCGGGGAACTGCAGTGGCTCCTGTGGGCTTAGTAGGATCCTGCCGATGAAGGTCATCAGCATGTGCCTGGGCTGCAAGCCACACTCTTTCCTTCTCTTCCGGGAGGAGGGTAGAAGAGAGAATAATATAGAGATCATGCCAAGTAAGTTCAACTCGTGAGATTTTGGTGAGATATTTAACAACTCAACATTTGGGTGAGATATTTAAATTCTTTGATATAAGTATCAGGATTGGAGGAGAAGGACCCGAGACATTTTTCAATTTGGGGGAGATCAGAGAGGGAAAAGGGGACGTGGACATGAACAATCCCTTTGACTCCGGCTACTTCCCAGAGCAGGAGTAAAGGAGCTGGTTGCAGGGGATGTTGGGCTCGAGAGCAGGTAAGGGGTGGAGATGGGGAGGACTCAGAGTCAGAAGTGGGGTGGCTGGAGAGAGTGGGGGGAAAGGGGTAGGGCTGGAGTGGGGCTTTACAGTGGGGGATCATGATGCTCCAGTTGAGGATCATGTTGTCAAGCAGGGGAAAAATTGGCAGGATCAAAGGAAAAGGAGTCATCAGCTGGAGCTGTTGGGGGGTGGCAGGAGACAATTTGCGTTTGGAGCAGGGGAGGAGGATTTGGAAAGTAGAGCAGGAATGGCAGAGGGAAGCATGGTTACAAAAAGTGAAGAAAGTCGGAACATAAAGAATCTCAGACCATTTCCCATTGTGATGGCAAAAGTTGTCTAAGTCTCTAAGTACATTGAAATCGAAAGTGCCATTTTCGGGCCATTGGGAGCCATTGTCCAATTGGTATTGAGGCCATGCAGTATTGCAGTAAAAGATAAGCTTCTTAGAATGGACCTCTGAACAGAGGCCAAGAGCATTTAGATTGTGGAGAAGAATCCCAAGGTGGGTAGCCTTGGAAGGGGTAGACCAAGAGGCTCCCATAGTGAATGCAGAAGGCAGGGTAGAGGAAGAAGAGACCGCCTATGACAAGGACTGCGGGAGAAGGGGTCCCCTTTCCTGCGGGCCTTGTCCAGAACAGAGGAGGCAGTCACCATGTCAGACATCCCTGAAATGGAGGAACCGGAGGCCTGGAGGCTCAGAGGAAGCCCCTGGCCCAGCTCTGGGTCTTTCAGAAGTGAAGAGATGGTCAAGAGTTCTGTGTAAACGACAAAAGTCTCTCTTACCCCTAGCAGAGGCTCTGATGGTGGATGAGGTAGCAAACAATGGGAGGGTCTGGGAGATCCTCTGGGTCTTTGGCAGGTTCGGGAAGGGGAGGTTGGCCAGGTGAGGGGTGATAGAAGAGAGAGAAAGAGAGAGAGAGAGACCTCTAAGGACGCCCAGCCAGAGCCTATCCCCTTCCAGGTTTCGGCACCAAAATGTAAGGCTGGCGGAGAGAAAGGATGAGAGAGAGAGATCCAAAGTCAAGCGAGTAAGTTTATTAACCTGCTGGCTGAACCACCACAGTCAGAGGAGGCAGCCCTGAGCTTACGAAATGAGGAGTTTATACGGGGGAGAGAGACCCTGGGGCTGTTTGTCGGTTGACTTTACCACATATCATCTCATGATATACAATATATTATCCAGTGAAAATAGGAATTTATAAGAGGATGTAACTTAGGTTTATCCATGTTGTCGTGACCTCCCCTGTGCTGCCTGGAGGGCTGCAATCAGATTTTGCTCAGCAAGTCTGGTGACCTTGCTGTGGTGCCCAGATAAGGGTTCAAGAATGCAGCTGCAGAGTGTTCAGGTAAGGGTCAGCTGCATTGAGATGGGGGGTCCTGGGGCAGCTTGTCCCTAACAATAACAAGTATTGGGGAGAGTGTGATGCTACTGGTAGACTCATAAGCTCTTGTTTTAGAAACTATTTGATGCTCATAGCAACATGGATAAATCTCCAAGTAATTATGCAGACTGATAGAAGCCAGAAAATAAAGAGCACATATTACAGGGTTCCATTTGAATAAAGTTCTGTATGTGAGCTAATCTATGGTAACTGAAAACAGATCAGTGTTGCCAAGGAACAGGGTGGGACAGTGGGAGAGGGGAGTGATTACAATGGGGCATGGCGACATTTTTGGGAAGGAGTTAAATATTCATTACCTAGACAGAGGTGACAGTTTCACAGGTGTATACCTATGTCAAAACTATTTCTATTGCAAGGTTTACAGTATCAGTCAAATGTAAAGTTGATTTTATATCAATAATAATTTTATAAAACTAAACAATACAACATACCATAACTATAATAATAAACCAGCAGTTTATCTTGTGTCATTTTTTAGAAATACACATCCAAACCAGATTGCTAGTTCATTAAATTCCACAACTAGAGAATCATTCTTTTGAACTTGAATAAAATATGAATAACTAAGAATAGCAACATTTTAAATCTTTCAACTCAGCCCAAATTCCATAAAGTGGATCTGCCTGTGTCCTCCATGGTCTGATTTCTCTTCAACCACAGCTTCCATCTCTCATCACCTCACCTGGATCCCAGGCATAGAGAAGCATCGTGTCAGCTTCTATGCTCTTCTGCATATACCTGCATGCCTTGGCTTCTGTTCTGCGCTCTACCTACAGTACACTTTGCGCCCTTCTGTGTCTTCCCCCTCTCCAATTTTCATTCAAGATAAAGTTGATTGTTTTCCTGAAGCATTCCTTTACCAACCATCCCCTCCTGCCTAAGCTCCGGCTCAGGATAGATAAAGCTTCTCCTTTTTCTGTTTCCATGTAATCTTTACTTCCATTATCATAATTCAGTGACTGCAATCTTCTCAAAGGCAAGGAACAATCTTTCAACACAATGAATGAGCCCTAGACCTTACTTAGAGAGCACAAACTGCAAACCATAGTCTGTCCGGAGGCCACGAAGGTGTTTTGTTCAACCTGCAAAGAATTTGGAAACATTTGACATTAAAATCTAGGTCAGGTTGGGTGCAGTGGCTTATGCTTACAATCCTAGCAATTTGGGAGGCTGAGGCAGGAGGATCACGTGAGACCAGGAGTTTGAGAGCAGCCTGGGCAATATAGTGAGACCCCATCTCTACAAGAAATAAAAACATTAGCTGGACATGATGGCACGTGCCTGTAGTTGCAGCTGCCTGGAGGGCTAATGTGGGAGGATTGCTTGAGCCTGGGAGGTTGAGGCTGCAGTGAGAAATACTTGTATTACTGCACTGCAGCCTGGGTGACAGACTGAGACCCTGTCTCAAAAAAACACAGAAAAAATCTAGGCCAGCGTTCTTGCACAGTAACAAGTCCCTACAGCAAGAGGCAGTTATGGAGAATACCCAGTTTACAATGATCCTCACCACTCTCCATTGGCTCCCAACACACACTGTCACTTTCCTTATTTCTTGACTTGGCTGGGGCCTTTTCTAGGTGCAACATTCCCTGGCTCTGATGGGCATTTGATCTGAGATCCATATTAAATGAGCAATCAACATTTTAAAAATGAAGACATTTTGTAGATTAGAATAAATAATTGGAAGAAAAGTATTTTCAAAAGAGGAGTGAACATGGCTTTTTTGGAACAAGAGTGAGTTGGAGTATAATTTTTTCCCAGTTATTATATCCCAAGCGAGAATCATTCACTTTCATGATTTAAAATGTCTCCAAATGGTTCTCTACATTTTTCCAAAGCCAAAATAGTTGCTGTGTCTATACAAACCACTCCATGACCATCTAAAATATGTTTGATAAATGTATAGTAAGCTAGATTGATCTTGGTGAAGGAAGGCGGAACTGCTACTTACAAGTGCCACAGGATATTCACTCAGAGTTTATATACAGCTAATTACAGATATATCCAATTTAAGGTGCTCCTAACAATTTGAAAACATTCCATGATAATCCATTTATAACAAAACACTGGACCCTAATGAAATAACTCAGATTTCATCACCTTATTTCCACTAGAATCTTCATCTGGTCTGCCCACTGCCTCCGTGATTGCTGTTTGGCTGCTCTTCCCATCCCATTAAGGAAGCAAATAGTTTCCGAAAGTAGTTTAATTGGCGTGTAAGTCAGGAAGCCACTTCTAATTGTAGTTCAATGATGCCTTTTTAAAAGCCACAGTCTGCTGAGGGCCATCCTGGAAGAGAGGGTATTTATCTAGTAACAGCAAAGTAGCACATGTGGGAAGCTTTCATTACCAGTAGACTTCTTGAACACAGTAGAGTAGATACGGTATTCCACGGGTTCCATAAAACATCTTCCAGAAAGCCACACATAAAAAATCGAAGCAAATAAACAGAAAACAAATTATCAACTATTTCAAAATCATGTTACCTCTAAATCCATAAATATTCTTCCATAATAGAAATGAAAGAGATAAATATATACATTTTAAGAGATTCGGAGAAAATTTCCCTTTATATATGGGGGAAGTATATGTATGTGATTTATTGTAATTATATAATAATAAATTATCTTTGACTCTCTTGACCATTATGTTTCTAGGTGACCGGGCTTCACTCCTGCAAATGCCCAGAAAGTAGGGATGCCTGGTGAATGAATGTCTTTATGAGGAAGAGGAAGGTATTGTAGTCAGGCAGACTTTGCCAGGCCTTGGTGATATTGAACCCATCATAAAGTCAAAAGAGTCCTGCGATTTGGCCTTCCAACTCGGCACCTTCTTTCCTTCCAGGGTGTTAGTAATAAAAACTGAAAAAATGATGCCTGTACTCCTGCTGATGTCCAGCTCAGTAGTTATTAACATATGTATGGTCCCCAAATGCCTCACAGTGAGCCCTGTACATAGTAGTGGCTCAATAGGTAGTTGTTAATTTCCTGATCTGACCTGTGGTGCCCGCCAGAGGAGTGTGGTTGATGTGCCACTCCATTCAAGACACACCTTAAATGGTCTGTCGCCACCCCAGGTCAACAGAATCTTGAATGTGAATATCTCTAATAGTGCTTAGAATGTACTACAGCAACAGCAAGCAGCAGCTGAGAATGACTGACCCCACTGCATGAAATGAGATTGATGGACAGTTCTCTATGCAGTTACCTTAATTATGGATGGAAGTAAGGTAGGTAGACGGATAGACTAGTAAATATGAGTATAAATAAAGCAATTAGAATTAATTACAATGTTTCTACCTATTATTTCTTTTTCTTTCTCTCCATCTATCTATCCATCTACTATGTAAGTACAGTACTTAATAAATGCTATACAATGGTGTTCTGGTAGTTAGCTTTTAATTCTTCCCAAGGAACTGAAGAAACAGGTGTGTTAGTTTCCTAGGGCAACCATAAACAAAGTGCCACAACTTGGGTGGCTTAAACAACAGAAATCTATTGTCTCACAGTTCTGTAGAAAAGAAACTCAAAGCTTGTTCTGAGATGTTGGTAGGGTTGGTTCCTTCTGAAGGCTAGGAGGGAGAATCTATCCCATGCCTGTCTCCTAGCTTCTGGTGGGCTGCTGGCAATCTGTAATGGTCCTTCGTTTGTAAAAGCATCACTGTGATGATTTCTGCCTTTCCCTTTACATTGCGTCCTCCCTATGTGATGTCTCTTGGTCCAAATTTCCCCTTTTTATAAGAATGCCAGGCATATTAGATTAGGGGCCATCCTACTCCAGCAGGACCTCATCTTAGCTAATTACGTCTGCAATGACCCTATTTCCAAATAAGGCCACATTCCGAAATACTAAAAGTTACGACTTTAGCCCATAAATTTGGGGGGACCACAGTTCAACCCATAACAGCAGATATGCCTAAGCAAAGTGTTCTCACCTTTCCTGTGCTACATTGTGTCCAGATCCCACTGACACTTCACTGTTTGTCTTACACTATTCTTGTCTTGTGTAAAAGTGCGCTGGGATGGTTATTACTTTGCTAGGGACTTCATCGTAATTGATAACTCTTAGGCCAGGAAAAGGCCAGGCTTTAAGAGCAGAATTCATCAATCCTGTGTAAAAGAGGTTGCCCTTCAGCCATGCTGTGTGGGTGTCCACCGCCTGTTATGTGTTAGGTGAAAAAGGCTTCTCTAGGTGGTTGTGTCCTGTGAGAGCTCTTCTCTGTGTCTTCCTCTGCTTTCTTGTCCCAATGTTGGGCTGGCTGCCAAGGGTAACTGCCAGATTGATGTGGACAGGCTCCTTCACTGCCCAGAAATGCACTCTGACAGGTGTACTGCCTTTGATCATTGACTATGGACTTTAACATTTAACAGCACTATACCCAGCCACATGGTCTGCATGGATGCTATTCGGTAAAACCGCTAGATTGGTCACAACCCTTTGATTTAGACATTTAAAACTAAGTTTCTCATCCCCACTTTGTCACTAAGCATGTAAGTAAAAATAGAAATTCAAAAACTTTACAAAGCTAGGTCAACGTATGTCCCTGGGCTTCCCTTTATCTATGTAACGTATGACCCTGTCACAACTAAAAGTAAAATTGCTTACATATCACATTCTGTCCAAAAGCTTCTACTAGCTGGATGTAATGGAAGTTGAGTTTACATTTGACATTTGGGTAATAATCAATAATATTTATTAAGCTCACATTAAGTTAATAAATAGTAGAATTTCAGTTATCTAGACTTCTTGGAGGATAAGTTAATTCAGAGAGCTGAATTTCTGGATGACTATTATCATTTTCACCCCAACATAAAGAATTAAGTAAATAAATAACCTTTGGATGTAATTTTTTCCTGACTAAATTCTATGTTTTGACACTTACTTTAAAAACTACGTACTTACTTTTTTATTAAAAATATGTTTTTAACATATTTTTTCTGAATTTTATTATAAATTTTATTATAGCCCATATCAATAAAAATACATGACTATTTGACCCTACACTAATACAACAAAACTTTCATTTCCTTTTTTCAGATGTTGGATCTTCATATATACCCACTGATATGGTTTGGATCTGTGTCGCCGCACAAATCTCGTGTCAATTGTAATTGCATTGAAGGTGTGGCCTGGCGGGAGGAGATTGGATATTGGAGGTGGTTTCTCATGAATGCTTTAGCAGCATCCCCCTAGTGCTGTTCTTCCAGCAGAGTTCTCACAACAGCTGGCCGGTTAAAAGTGTGTGGCACCTCCTCGCTCTTTCTCCTCTTCCTGCTCCTGCCGTGTAAGATGCCTGCTCTCACTTTGCCTTCCACCACGAGTAAAAGTTCCCTGAAGCAGATGCTGCCATGCTTCCTGAACAGCCGGAAGAACTGGGAGCCAATTGAACATCTATTCTTTATAAATTACCCAGTCTCAGGTTTGTTTTTTTTGTTTTTGTTTTTTTTGAGACAGAGTCTCGCTCTGCCACCCAGGCTGGAGTGCAATGGCGCGATCTTGGCTCACTGCAACCTCTGCCTCCTGGGTTCAAGCGATTCTCCTGACAGCCCTCTGGAGTAACTGGGAATACAGGCGTGCGTCACCCCGCCAGATTAATTTTTTATTTTTGGTAGAGACAGGGTTTCACCACATTGGGCCAGGCTTGTCTTGAACTCCTGACCTCAGGTGATCTGACCTCCTCGGTCTCCCAAAATGTTGGTATTACAGGCATGAGCCACTGCATCCGGCCTCAGGCATTTCTTTATAGCAGTGTGAGAATGAATTAATACACTCGTATTAACCGTCTGGTTTGGACACTGCTTATATTGGCTGTCTTGCTGCTTCCAATCTATCATGGAAACCAGGTTTTCAAATGTGTCAGGTATCCGTACATGGTAAGTAGAAATGGATTTGGACTTGGTGCCATGTGTGAAACATTCATGAATGTTTGTGTTTGGGTACTATGATACCCATTTGGGTTTCTAAGGCTCTCTCAGTACTTCTTCTCAGTTTATTGTATCTGTTAGTGATATATCCAGAAATATGAGGTTTCCAAATACCTATTTGAAAATTCCAGTATTCCGGTATGTCAAATATCGTGGAGAGGTGAGGCCTCCATTCTACTAATTAATAATAAGTGCACTTTCACATATATTATCTCTTCTTCTATGACCCCGGTTTTTCTGTATCAAGCTTCAAAGGGTTTACAATCTTGGACTACACAAGGCATGCAGACAAAGAAGATTAAGGACATTTACAAAGGAGTAGGCATTTAAAGATCTTAATAGAACATTTATAGGTTCTCACATGGGAGAAATTTACCAGAAAAGAAGTATTCTACCCACAGGACTGAAGAGGAATCAAGAGGGCTCTTAAGGGAACAGGAAGTAAGATGAAATTATATAAATAGGAAAGCACTCATGGAGAGGAGGGATGAATGCCTAGGGACTAAGACTAAGTCCTAAGAAACGCACCTTGGCAAGGGCTGGGAAAAGTGTTAAGGAAGGAGTTGCAGGGCCCTGGAGAAGCAGGAAAGTGTGGTATCATTGCCTGTTAATTAATCATCTCCGTGTTTTCTACTTCATTCTCCTGGATGGATGCTTCAAATGTGTCATTTTCACAAACAAAGCAGAGTTAAGATTATGCTTTGTTCCCTTCCCAACATGTCTGGGATAGGGATACACCTAATTCTGGGGCAACTAGATGCAAGTTACACAGTGCCCTAAGCCATCTATCTATTCCCTCCTGGCCTCATCACCTTTTTTACTACCCCCCACTCCCAATCACTAATGTGGCCTCTGTTTCCTTTGAAGGTTCCCTGTTGTCAGGTTCCTCTTTGGCAGGGGCCCAGCCTGATACCTCTTATGATGTCATTCCTAAGGACATGATATTACTAAGGATAATTATATTCCTGCATCCTTGGTGCTCTTGCACCACATTCAGGTAGAATAGGTACTTGACACTCATATGTAGGAAGAACTATTTAGCCAAATCATACTAAATTACCAACCTTCAACCAATTTTGACCTACAAAAGTTTTCATAATATTCAATCTAATGACTTTTCTCCCTACTCCCTGTGAAAGAAATTACTATATACTACTCTTTTGGTCCACTGATACGTGGTTACATAGACCCACTTATTTAAAAAAGAGCTCATGGGGTGAGCTGTTTTGCAATTCAATGTTTCTTTAACTTTAATCCAAGTTTATCAGATATTATTTTCCTTGGGAAAAAAAACCACTTTATCTTTCTCAAGGTATGTATTTTCCTTTTTGCCTGCAACAGTTTCCTGATGTTGTAGCAGCAAGGGCATTAAGGTTTGTAAAATTAAGGAAACCGCTACATAAATAATCACATTTCTTAGGTATATGCTCATGAAATCCTTTAACAAAGTTTTATTTAAGGACCCAAAATTTCAATTTATGTTATGGATTGCAATGAAAAAATTCTTTAATACTTTGGAGTTCAACAAATAGTAGCTATTACAAAATAGAGATTCACAAGTAGGATTAACAAAGGCCATGTTGCATACAGTGAAACAGCTGTTTCCTTTAAAGAAAAGATTGCCTCTTCTAAATGTGGAAATGCTGAAACGCATTCCTCTAAGAGATCATCCAAAGAGTAAGTTTTCAAAAATTGCTTAAAATCACAGAATTTTTAAACTGAAAATGGTTAGAGGCTACTGAATCCAACCTTCTAATTTTTTAGAATAGGAAAGAGACTTAAGTAAATTTATGCAGTTGGTAGAACTGGAATTATAATCCGAATTCCTGAAATCTTAGTGAAATTTACTGCCAAACCTATTCAGTGAAAGACTGAGTCATGAAAAAGCACGAACAGTGACTAACTACACAGAGTGTCCAGTGATCCTCAAGCTCGCTGAACTGCACCCTGGCCAACCATCACATAGAGGGATGTAACATTCCTGTGTTCCTTTTTCTTTTGTAGAATTTCATGGGAATTGGTGTTCTCCAGGAACTTAGTTCATCTGCTGCCAACCAATTCTGATTTTCAATTAGTTTCCTGAAACAGTAAGTAACCAAAGGTGGTTCTTAGTGTAAGGTGGGAGATATGACTATGTTAAGTATGACACTGAATTCTGAAAATTGATGGCTTAAATGAGATTCCAATGGGAGGGAAAATTTGGTGTTTGCACACAATGAAAAAGATGGCACCCTCTTGTCAAAATTGATACTGTTCAGTCAACACCGTGTGTACCTTAACTTAACATAATGAAATAGCACCTGGAAAAAGTGTTCCTTCCTTGTCTCTTTAGGGCATCAGAAATCCCTGGAATTTCCTGGATTTTGAGTGCATGCAAGGTTAATCCCAGGAAGCTTTCTGAGCTCAGAGTGTTTCCAGTCCAAATGAGAATATGAAGCTCTAAGGCAGCCTGCAAGCAGGCGGAACTTGGGGGTTGGCTACAGCTGATTTTCTTAGGATTGAATAGAACTTAAATTTACCCCTGTGGGAATCTGGACTGGCTCAAGTTCAAGAATTTGTTCTTCGCCTGACATATGCAGGTGAAATATGTAGTGGTTCTACAAAAGGAAACTTATTTCTAAGTATAAATATAAGGGAAAAAGTTACCAAATTTATGCAGGTTTGATTACTTTTTTGTTATTAAAATATGTTCTTTCACTTTCTCTTCACCACGGATGTAAGATATGAATTGAGAAGTTGACACAAATATCATTTTAATGAAATAATTATCTTGTGTCCCATGGAGAGTTGGATTTACAACTTGATACCATCACGTAACTATATGCCATTGAAAATAGGTAAGAGTAAGAATTTAATTTAAAAGAATTTGAATGCTTTAAAAACTTTCATTTCAGGAGATTAGAGGGGTTGCTCTCTGTCATCATTCATTCACAGGTCGCTTTATAATAAGAATCAGCTAGTTGCCCCCAAATACATCCTCCGCCTTTTGCTTTCTAATATGGCCCTAATATTAAGTGAACACTGACAAACAATATTTTAGGCTCCTCAGCAGCAAGGGATGGCCATGTTACTAAGTTTTGGCAAATAAGTTAAAAATAGAAGTATTGTGTGCTGTTTTGAGAAGATTTCTTTAATAAGAAGAAGCATAAGCATGCTCTTCTCCACTTCTTTTTTCTTTTCTTCAGCATTTAATATGAATCTCATGTAGTGGTTGGGGCTTCAGAAGCCATCTTGTGCCATGTGGAAGACAGTTGGCAGAGCAAAGAACAGAAAGGAGCTAGACTTTGGATAATTAATGCAGCTGCAAAGCTAGCCTGGATTAAAAGCCTCTGAATGTCTTTTGCATGAGAGATAAATTAGCTTCCTTCTTGCTTAAGCCATCATTGTTTTCTGTTTTCTTTTTTTTTTTTTTTATCACATTAAATCTAATCCTTAAACCGTACAATCATCGAATGATCAGTGATGATTTGCTCTGTGGAAGTTTTCTGAGAACTGACTGATAATATTACATGTGGCAGGAGCAACTATACTTTCCGTCAGCCCATAAGTTAGGAATTGACACCTTTTCTCTAGTTTTAGAATGTGTACCGCACTCACTCTTTCCCAGGGGAAGAGCAATAGCTGATCTTATTGGTGAATTTTGAGATGGGATGAGTGTGTCTGCTTCAGGTTAAGCTTCTCTCAGCTTCCCCTTGTGATCAGTTTCCCCTGGCTGACTCCACCCACAGCAGAAGAAGCCTACACTCATGCCCAGAAAGTCAACTTCAGTGAGGAAGTAATTTGGCAGCCTAATAGGTCCTCACATCACAAAGGAAGCTTTATCCGTTTGTAAACCTGTTTCTCATCTCCTTTCCTATGTTCTATTTCTTAACTAGTTTTGATTTGGGGCAGGGGGCTGTTTTGTGGAGGGGAATGATTACCCATTATCCTCAAACCCCAAGAATAAGGGTCACTAAGAGGATCCATCAGATTTTTCTAAGATATTTTAATAGTCCTTTTATTTTATGATGTCATGTAGCAAAAGGTAACATCACTGCTATTAGATTACTCCTGGAAGATAATTAACAGAAAGAAAATTCGTATTTCTAATTTTGAAATCACCTTAAGTAAATTGTGTTCCATTTGTATTTCATATAATTATTTTTTATGCTCTAGCAAAAATATTTACCAAGTTTTATAAAGAGGCCATTATAGAGATATTTCTTAAATCTAGAATTATACAGGCATACTTACAGGAAAATCATTACAAAGCTTGTTTTGTTTTGTTTTGTTTTGTTTTGTTGTTTGTCTGTTTGTTTGTTTTGAGACAGAGTCTTGCTCTGTCTCTCAGGGTGGAGTGCAATGGCACAATCTCGGCTTACGGCAGCCTTCGCCTCCCAGGTTCAAGCGATTCTCCTGCTTCAGCCACCCAAGTAGCTGGGATTACAGGCATGCGCCACCAGGCCCAGCTAATTTTTGTAATTTTTTAGTAGAAACGGGGTTTCACCATGTTGGCCTGGCTGGTCTCGAACCCCTGACCTCAAGTGATCCATCCGCCTCGGCCTCCCAAAGTGCTGGGATTACAGGCGTGAGCCACCATGCCCAGCCCGAAGTTTTTAATCATCTAGTCCTCTTGTTGAAGAGCCACAACCTGGCATAATAATTATTTACATAAATATACTGCAAACCACAACGTGGGGTTTTTATGACATAATAGTAAACAGTTTGGATTTCAAAACAATTTACCAAATTCTTCTCTTTGAAACCACTGTATATTTTGCTAAAAATAGAGAAAATGTAAACTTCTCAAAGTCCATACTTGAGACTCTTTATTCTGTTAAAGGGCCATTATTCTAGACCTAGTTTGAAAAAGAGAATTTCTCAGAGATGGGCGTTTAATTTAATTAAATGCCATCATGATAAAATTGAGAAATTAGTACAGTCTTTCCTCCAAGACTGAGGTGCCACACTAAAGACTCCCCAGGTATTCAGTCATCCCTGTTTTTCTCAAATAAATAAGTTATGACCAAGATTTATGATTTACTATGTATGGCTGCATTCTGTTCGCTAATATTTTAAGTGAGACTTTCTTTATAAATATCCCTAATTGAGATTTCCCTGGTTTTCTATGTTTGTTGTGGGATTTTTGATTTTTTGCTTTGTTTGTTTGTTTTGGCACTAATATAGATTTTAGGTACAAATATTTTTTGTATTTTTGCTTTGTTAGGCTGAATTGTGAATCATATCACTTTCTATGTTCTGAAACAATTTAATAGTGCATAAAATAAATGTTCCCTGAAATATTTAAATAAATCCCTTGTAGAAACCTGAAATGTTTTATGCAGACTATTTGATAAATGTTTAAATTTAACACTTGGTTATCATCTACACATATTGTGTGCTTCATACTCAATCAGTTTCATACTTTTCAAAACACACTTATTGATTCTGACTTTTGAATTTAACACACCATTAGGCATGATGTTTATGACAATAATACATTTCTTCAAGTATTTAAGTTCTTAAATTTTTTAAACTTTTGGTTAGATTTTCCAAAGTTTGTTTACTTTTTTCCTGAAAACAGTCATCTTCTGATTTTTTTCCCAAATAATCAGCTCTTTGGGATGATTATTATTCCAATAATTAGATTAATTAGTTCCATAATTTTTATATTACAATAACTCTTTTTGAAATACACAAGATGCCTAGATTTAGATAGATATTTACAATTTAAATAATGTTAAAAAATCAGAGTAATTTATTATAATATTGTTTCCAATTATTCAGATTCTTCAATGTATCATTAAACTCTTACTCTTCTATTGTTTACTGTAAAGGAGGTGAAGACCAACACAGAAGCAGATTAATATAACATAGACTCACAAACAGATAATTAGGCTACTAGTATGTGCATTCGAGAGATACACATAGGGTATTATAGAAACACACACATCAGTTTAGTTATCCAGCTAGGACCTGGGGCATCAGGAAAAACCTCTTGGACAAAGTGATACTTGAGCCTGGTATTAAAGAATGTGTAGAAAATTCAGGCAAAACTTGGACAGGGGAAGGGATAGGGCACTGCAGGGAGAGAAGAGAGTAGGGACAAAGATACAGAAATGTGACAAGGCATGGCCCGTGTTGGGAACCATGGCTGTTCGGGGTTACTGGAGTGTCACCATTGAGGTCAGGGAGGGAGGCATGGCCTCATACACCTGGTCAGGAATTGGACTCTATCCTAAGTGGCAATGAGGTTTAAATATGGAAGAAAAGGTTAAATTTGAGGTAGAGCAATTTCACCTTTTTGCCACATGTAGGATATATTTGAGAGACACAAGAATGGGAAACAGATTAGACAACATTAGAGAGTTGAATAAGAGATGAGAAAGTAGAGGTAAGAAAGTATTGATAGTGGTTTCAAGAAGTTTGCATTGTAAGAACAGGGGTTCTTATAACCACTGATGTGGGTTTGCGGGGTGGTGTGTATTGGGAGCCAAGATGAAGACAGGTTCAGAGGGTTTTTTCATAAGATGGAAACATACTTCTGTCCGTACATGCTGAGGAGAAGAAACTGATAGAGAAGGAGAGTGCATAGAAAAGGAAGATAAGGGTGAGGATGGACCAGGTCCTGGAGGATGCCGAAGGTTTGGAATCAAGGTCATGGGTAGAGTTGGGGGCACGATGGAAGAGTTGATCTTGGACAAGAGTAGAAGCCCCTCATCTCCTGAGCATGGAGGAGATGTGCAAGGATCTTCCCCCATAAGCTGTAGGCTTTCTGAGGCCTGAGATCCTGAATCTTAGCTGATGGTAAACACTACATCTCTTGTTGGTGAGTGAAAGGATGGATGGAAGTAGACATCTTAGGTAAGAGTGAATAAAAAAATGAGGGCAATCACCCCCACAGCCTCAGTTTGCTTAAGAAAATGTCTAGGTCATATTGGCAAGCTATTAGTATGCGTTAATTTTGTTCAACATCTCTCATTTCTTCAGTGGAAGCATCAGGACCCTTCCTTCCCCTGTGGCTCCACACTGGTCAATCTCCTACACCTTCACTGAGTCTTTTCACTGGACTTTTCCTGGTAATCTGGTTTTTATTAGACACTGGTAATGAATAGGCCTTTCTGCAGAGTGTGACCTTGGCAACTGGGTATCTCAGGACCAGCTGAGAATGCCATGAGTAGGGGCTGTTAAATAGACTTAAACCACCCTTCCCCCAATTTAAATAGCATGTGTATCATTTTAACTCCAAGACAAGTCAGCGTTAGCATTTCTGTGATGCTCAGCACTTGCCTTGCTCTGCATTCAACTCCTCACCATGTGGCAATGGTTTCCTGACTGTCAGCAGCGTGGTCCTCACAGATTTACAAGGCATGGATGGTGCACTTCCAGAGGCTCATGTCCAAGTCGCATTTACTTGCACGGACTCAGTGCTTAATCCAGTGCTGGGCATCATGTCATTGTATCAAGCAGTGAAACAAATTAATAAATGAATGGTCAGATTTGTTTAAAAATGTGTACCTCCTTGGAACACCACTGACCAAGCTGAAAGTTCCTTCTTGTCTTCCTCCCTCCTCCTTCCTCGCCCCAGCTCCCTCTCCCCTACCTTGACTTACATGTCACCTCCAAGTTACCAGTTCTTAACTTTGCCTGCACTTTGGTATCCTCCAGGGATTTAAAAATATAGATGTCTTGGTCCTGCTCCTGCAGATTTTGATTTGGTTGGTCATGAGTGTGACTCTTTTAAAACAAACAACTCATGGAACCCTATTGTGCAGCCCAAGTTGAAAACGATGTATTCCTCGCACTGACCGAGGACCTCGGTTCTGGCGTCTTCCTCGCACTGACTGAGGACCTCAGTTCTGGTGTCTGCCTCGGCACCTGCATCCCACCTGCTTCCCTCCTGCTTTTCACCTCTATAATCCTCACCACCTTATCAGGAGCTGCTCGTTCTGGCCAGAAGCAGGCCTAATACAAGCTGCTTGTGTGCACGTCAGCGTCACGCCACAGCAGTGATCGGCTCAGTCCGACCATCTAAGATTGTCTGAGAGACTGCTTTCGAATCACTGCTTCCCATGCACTGAGCCGCCTGGAAGGGTTTCCTAGAACCACATACAACAGGGAGTTGTTCTTCTCCAGGACGGACTCTCCTAGGGGGGACAATCTTGTTTCATGGTGGGTTTGTTCCTCCCTGTCCACGCCCCATACCACCCTCACCCTTTTGAAGCAAAGACTGTGTAAATTCTTTAAATTATGCTTAAAATCAGTCATTCTCAAGGTGAAAGCAGATTTCTCCTGAGGACACGGCTACTTAGATTGTGCTACAGACTTTGTATCATAAAGAGAAACGGTTGTGCGCGTTGTCTCAGTTTCACCTATTAGGAAGAGCATGCCGTCTTACCCGCAGCTCTGCTGCCACCTCCTGGCCGCCTTCAGAATAACATCTTTTCAGCTCTTGCTAAGTAGCTTCTGTTTTTCTTGGATAGCATTACTTTGTTTTACGTTTCTTTCTCATTTCCCTTCCCCCTCATTCTCAGCACTACTCTTCTAGATTTTGGTTAGACTATTTAATGTCTCTTATAGATTCGTGTTGCACATCTGAGAATTTATTTTTTATTATGGAGCTGGCCAAGTCAGAAAAACACAGAGAGAGAGAGAGAGAGAGAGAATTAGCCATTTGCACTTTGCTGCCAAATAATCAGACACTTGATATCCCTAGGAAATGCACCAGCTGGCCCCGCCATGCTTCATGCTTGAATCAGCCAGGTTAGCAGCATCCTCCACCTGGCCAGCATCCCCATGTGTATTATTTGTCCATTCTTGCACTGGTATAAAGAAATACCTGAGACTGGGTAATTTACATGGTTCTGCATGCTGTAAAGGAAGCATAGTGGCTTCTGCTTCTGGGAAAGCCTCAGGAAACTTACAATCATAATGGAAGGTGAAGGGGAAGCAGGCACATCTTACGTGGCTGGAGGAGGAGCAAGAGAGTGAGGGAGGAGGTGTTACACACTTTGAAATAACCAGATTTCATGAGAACCCTATCACGAGAACAGCACTAAAGGGATGGAGCTAATGCATTAGAAACCGCCTCCATGATCCAATCACCCAAACAAGACTTCACCTTGGATATTTCTTTTCTTTCTTTTCTTTTCCTTTCCTTTCCTTTTCCTTCCTGCCTGCCTGCCTTCCTTCCTTCCTTCCTTCCTTCCTTCCTTCCTTCCTTCCTTCCTCTCTCTTTCTCTCTCTTTCTTTCTTTCTCTCTCTTTCTTTCTTTCTTTCTTTCTTTCTTTCTTTCTTTCTTTCTTTCTCTCTCTGTCTCTCTTTCTTTCTTTTTTCTTTCTTCCTTTCTTTCTAGCAGAGTCTCCCAACCTCCTGGAACTTCAAGCAAACCTCCCACCTCAGCCTCCAGAGTGACTGGGACGACAGGTGTGCATGACCACACCTGGCTAATTTTTTTTTTTTTTTTTTTTTTGAGATGTGGTTTCATTTCCCTATGTTGCCCAGGCTGGTTTCGAACTTCTGGCCTCTCGTGATCCACCTGCCTCTACTTCCCAAAGTGCTAAGATTACAGGTGTGAGCCACCATGCCTGGCCCTGGGGATACATTTCAACATGAGATTTGGGTGGGGGCACAGATCCAAACCATATCACCATGATAGCCACTGTTTTATTATCAAAGGCAGTATTAAATACCATAGTAAATAAGCTTTTTGGTGAATTCCTACCTTCATTTTTTAAGTCATTTTTATGATAGATATTAATTTCATTTTAACGTTTTGTGATTATTACTAATGTTTGTCAGTAGAAGGTAACATTACTACTCTCCAATATGAAGAATAATTTCTTTAAAAACACGAATTTAAGGAGATACTTTTTAGCCTACATTTTTTTCTCAATGAAACAGTATTTTGGGGCCTACTCACCTCTCACTTTATGCCATTGAACTATGGACCCAGGTTAGATCATTGGTTTGGATTAAAGATGGTAAAAATATTTTGTTCTAAGAGCAAACTGTCCCTTAGTACATATAAGGTTTGGGTCATTTGGTGGATTTTGAGAAAGTAAATGTGAACTTAAAATGCTTAGTTTAATTTCCCTAATCACCCAGGTGATGGCAGCATATCCACATTTTATCAACTATGAACACATAAGGGAAAGGAAATCACCTCTACTTAGCACTGCTAAATATGAATTTCCCGTAATTAGCTCCAAATAATTTCAGTTTTCCAAGTCTTTTAGTACTAATACTGTAATGTCAAGTATTTTAAACATATCACTGAATAATTACTGAGACCACATCTGTAATTTGCCTACAGGTGAGCTGCATTTTGATTGCATGACTCCTTCCTTTGGCAATAACAGACCAATCAATTATTTTCTAGATTAGCAATGTCCAGTAGAACTTTCTGTCATATATCTGTGCTGTTCAATATGGTAGCCACTAGGATCGTAACCAAATGTGGCTATTGAGCACTTGAAATGTGTTGATGCTACTAGTACTACCAGTAAGTAGTGCCACTAGTGCTCCATAGGAACTAACTTTTAACTTTATTTACTTTGAATTAAATTAAATATGTATCATCATGTATGATAGTAGCTATTGTTACTGGAGTATACAGTGCTGATTGATACAAGTGACTTAGGCAACAAGTCAACATGTTTCTCAAACTGACTGATTGCTACTTTGTGGGTTTAAAGCTCATTCAACTGTGTAAGCTTATTCAACTGTGTAAGCATATCTAATCAGAGAAGGCTGTTAAAATTAACTTTTAATGGGAATTCCCAGTCTTGTTCCTGACCTAACTCTTGGTCAGATTCTCTCCAATCCCACTAACTCTTCCTAAAGCTCCCAGCGCCACCCTTCAACCCACACCTTCTTGCCTCTTCTGTGAACTGATGGATACTTTTTTTGTCCTTTGTGGACCTCCCATTCATGTGCTGCCTCTGACCATGGGCCTCAGCATTCCACACATTCTCCCTGGGTTATCCCACTCGTTTCACAGCTTTAATTCCTGTCTTTGGGCTGCTGATTTCCAAATCTATAGAAGCAGCAACCCTGACCTCGGCAATACTTCTCAAGGCCAGATCCAACTGCTTCATGGACATCTTCACCTGGGCAGCTCCCATGTGAAATATCCATAACTAACATTCTTCTAAGTCTGCTTCTCCTCTAAGCTATATTTCCATTATAGCCCATCGGTTACCCGAGTCAGATACTGAGTCCACCGTCTCAACTTTTTCTCCTTCACTTTCCCCACATTCTACTGATTTTAGCTTCTGATAGTTTCCAAATCGATTTCCCATCTCTCCACCCTCATGGCTATTGCCTTATTCAGTCTTTCATCATTTCTCTCCTACTGCAATTGTTCACTTGATGGTTTCCTTATTTTGTTTTGTCTGCCTCAAATCCTTTCTCCCCACGGCCACATCTTTCTAAAGACATCTTTGCCACTGAACACTCTCCTGTGGCTCCTGCACTGCCTAGGGATTAAGACCAGAGCTTTTACACTGTTTACCATGACCTGCTCCATGTAATGACCCAGCCTCAACCGCCACCACTCCAGTCTCTCACTCTGCCCTGTCATGCTTTCAACTGCTTGTGACTCCCTGGACACACTGCTCTGTTTCCCGTCTCTCTTTTCATACCTCTGGGGTTTTATCCATCTTGCTCCATTCACTAGAAATATTCTCTGAGCAATCCTCCCTTCTTTCCTGGCTAAGAACTATTTATTCAGGCACAATTCAAGCAGCATTTCCTCTAGGAAGCTTCCATTCAATTCCCGGACTAGACAAAATTACCTGACACAGTCTTTTTGCACATCGTTGTCACTGTAATTATAATTGTTGATTTCTCTTTCAGCTGCTTGAATGCAAGGATTTTCTCTTATTCAATGATTGCATACAGTTGATGCTCAAAATTTTAATCAAACTTTTGCATGAAATTCACATCAAGTTGTAAAAGCTATTTCTCCATTTCAATAGATGTACAGAAAAGTAAAGGGTGAGTGTTTATAGAAGAAAATTGTGAGCCACTCTGGATTGGACTTTTCTACATCCAAATTGTCCCAAACTTTCTACAGGAACTTGCCAATCACAATGGATTAGTATTATTATTATTCTTTTAACAAAATCATCCCAAGTGACCTGTAGCTCATCTCAAATGCCTGCTTTGAAAATGAACATTCAAAGTCAGTGCTACCAAATAATGCCAATGAGCTAACATCAAAGAAACACTAAAACAGAATAATTTTCGAAGTTTGCCTTTATCAATGTTGTTCAAAGCCTGATTTTGAGGACTTCATCTTAACCTTCCCTGTGCTTTGTTGGGCTTGTCAATTCTTTAGTAGATGGATCCTTGTGATCAGGACTAAACCCGGGGCTTGGATCATTGAGCTGGCTCAGTGTCTACAGCCTCTTGGTCTGCCTGCACTCCTCACACTGTGCCCTGGGTGCTAAACATCCCATCCAAGCCTGAAATCCACACTCCACAGAGAGATGTCATCTCTCCGGACCACTTTCACTATGCAAAAATCAGCTGCTTGCAAGAATGGCTTGATCTGGTGAGTGATGTATGGAGCAGCCAATTTCCCTTTTAAACTAAAAGTCAAAATAGTTAAAATTTTGCTAACCTTAAGGCATTACATTTAGATGATCTCTTCAAAATGGAAGCATGGTGGTTAAAAGGGAAATGTGATTTTCTGTCAATTTCATTGAATTGAATTTTCCCTCAGGTGTGGTGCTTTCAAATTTACAAACCTTTCAGATTTTAGAGTCACACTACAACTGTAAGCTAGTATTTTACTTAATGATGTCATTACATGACTAGCATTATACCCATCATTTTAAAGGAATCCTGCGTAAAAAGTCACTGATATTATAGAAAGTCATTCCAGAGTTAGAGACATACACATATACACAAGAAACAGTCACAAATTATTTTGAATCAGAAAACTTGTCAAATATTTAAATAATTTAACCAATTTTTATAGTACTCTTGTCTTAGTCCATTCAAGGGGTTATAACAAAATACCTGAGACTGAGTCACTTATAAACAACATAGATTTATTTCTCACAGTTCTGGAGGCTGGAAAGTCTGAGATCAAGGCACTGGCAAGTCAATGGTTGGTGAAGGCTGCCCTCTGTGCCTCCGAGATGTAGCTTTGTGGCTGCATCCTTCAGAAGGACTGAATACTGTATCCTCACATGGCAGAAACCCTTTAATAAGGCACTAATCCATTAGCCCACGTGGTCTAACCCCCTCCTGAAGGCTCCACCTCTTTATTCTGTTGCATTGGGAATTAAGTTTCAACACAAATTTTGAATGGGCACAAACATTTAAACCATAGCAATTCTCTTTGATTTATCTCTTTGTTTAAAAAGTAGGCTACTTAAAATTTCATTGGATTCCTTAATACACACACTAAGGAGCTTTTATCAAGGAGTTTTTATCATAGTTCTACAAAATTGGAACACCACAAGGCAGAACTCTCATGAGGTAACTTTTTTCCGATGTAATATATATTTAAAGGCAGATTGATTACAGTTGATGAATTTTCACCACTAATCTCACATTTAAAAACTTGGTGATTGAGAAGAACAAGTTGTTTAGCATAAATATTAAGTGAAGTTACACGCTTTCAAAAGAGAAAAACTAGCTTTGACTCCATGTAGCTTTCTGCTCCACCCATCTATCATTGTAAAAGGGAGAGAGGCACAGAGCAGAATCAATTATTGTTCTCTGCAGGAAACTATTAAATTCTTTCCCCTTGACCCATTTCACTCACTCATTGAAATTGCACCCTTTGTAATACATTTTTTTTAAAATCTGCAGTTTGCTGTGAAGTTTTATAAACCAACCTGTGATGCAAATTTTGACTCAACAAGCTACTTTTTAGAGGCAGGATCTTGCTCTGTCACCCAAACTGGAGTGCAGTGGCACAGTCATAGCCCACTGCAGCCTCAAACTTCTGGCCTCAATGAATCCTCCTGCTTTTGCCTCCCAAGTACCTGGGACTACAGGTGTGTGCCATCATGCAGAGCTAATTTATTTTTATTTTTTGTAGCGAAGGCGTCTCACTATATTGCCCAGGCTGGTTTCAAAATCCTGACTTTAAAGAATCCTCTCACCTCAGCCTTCCAAAACACTGAGATTACAGGCAGCAGCCACTGTGCCTTACCAAAAAGCTCGTATTTCTTAAAGTGCTTTGCTTTTAAGTGCTGAACACAATTTTTAAAAGCATATTTAAATAGCATACATACACAGGCCCTCTACATATTAGATGAATGACTCACATGTGTCATGGAAAGAGATTATTAAAAATATTTTCTTCGTCTTTACAAGGGAAAAACCCAGTGCTGCTGTTTCTTTTTTTTTTTTCTTTGCTCTTTTTTTTTTTTTTCTTTTCTTTTTTTTTTTTTTTTGTCACTCTGTCGCCCAGGCTGGAGTGCAGTGGTGTGATGTCGGTTCACTGCAACCTCCACCTCCCGGGTTCAAGCAATTCTCATGCCTCAGCCTCCTGAGTAGCTGGAATTACAGGTGCCCGCCACCACGCCTGGAAATTTTTTGTATTTTCAGTAGAGGTGGGGCTTTCGCCATGTTGGTCAGGCTGGTCTCAAACTCCTGACTTCAGGTGATCTGCCCACCTCGGCCTCCCAAAGTGTTGGTATTACAGGCATGATACACCGCGCCTGGCCACTGCTATTTCCTTCCACGTGAAGGAGCTCAGTTGGTATAATTTCAAGCCTGAGCCTCCCTCTGCTCCTTCGCTCAGTCTGTTCCTAGGAGGTGGAAGACTCCTCTGACTATTAAGTGTCAACTCTGAGGAAGGTACATTTCAGGAAGGATGAAGGGAGCTTGCTTGGCTCAGCTCTGCCCTCTTCCTCTTGGAGTAGGGGTGTGTAGCAACCTGCTATTTCCCTCTGCACCCCCAAGCTCTGCCACTGCCTGTGAGCGCAGCTTTCACAAGCTGTGCGTTTGTACTCCGAACTAAGCTTTAGCTTCCAACTTAGCGTTTGTCATAATATATTTTATGTCTTGCTTCATGTTTCATTTCTCAGTCTATTCAGATCTCCAGTTGAGATAAAAGTGTGTGTTTTTATTTTAGAACCTGTCACGTCAATACTTAGTGCATAAACAAGGAACACTGACAAATATAACGACAAGAGGGGAATTTGGGGAAGACAGGCTGTTAGTGGGAGCAAGGTTTTGTGGCTTTGGACTTTGGACTTCTGTGTATAAAGAGTAATTGACCTTCACACTTTCTACAGGATCATGTGAGGTCAGATGAGATTTTAAAATTGTGCAGTGGCCTATGGTGAATTTTTTTAAATTTAGTTTTAAGTTCTGGGATACATGTGCAAAACATGCAGGTTTGTTACTTAAGTAAACATGTGCCATGGTGGTTTACTGCACCGATCAACCCATCACCTAGGTATTAAGTCCTGCATGCATTAGCTATTTACCCTGATGCTGTCCCTCCCTCTGCCCCCACCCTGACAGAAAGATCCCAGTATGTTGTTCCCCTCCCTGTGTCCATGTGTTCTCATTGTTCAGCTCTCACTTATAAGTGAGAACATGCAGTGTTTGGTTTTCTGTTCCTGCATTAGTTTGCTGAGGATAATTGACAGTCCCAAATACATGGAATCAACCCAAATGCCCATCAATGATAGACTGGTTAAAGAAAACGTGTTACATGTTACATATACACTATGGAATACTATGCAGCCATAAAAAGGAAAGAAATCATGTCCTTTGCAGGGACATGGATTGATCTGGAAGCTATAATGAAATTTTTATCATACTGGGTAACCACAACTTATGACAATTTTATGTGCACGCCATGGCTGTTTGTATAGATGGGGGAGTGGACTTTGAGGACTCAAGTAAATGGTGCTCAGACTTACTGAACCTACAGAAATTTGGGCCTCAGCAAGGAGTGGAGAAGAACTTGGTTCTCCAACGGCCCCGACTGCAAGGGCCCCAGCTTGAGCACAAGCCTCCAGCAGGCACAGGGAGAACCAGGTACGAGCTCACCCTGCAGCTCATCATGCAGCCATTGCCTAGGGGAAGATGCAACCATAGAGCAAAGAGGCATTCTTTACTTATGAAAATGTTGGGGTGAGAACAATTTTTACTGGTTTTACTGCCTTCCGAGCTGGGGCTGCTAAGGCAGTTCAATTCTACACGTGCTACATAATGCTTCCTTTAAGTGATTAACAGCTAGACAGGAAAAACTAGATTTGCTGCCCAAAATTCCATTTGCAAGCAGGACCAAGGAGGGAATTGGAGAGATTATTTTAGAATTCACTTGGTGTATTCATAGAATCCAGTTTCAAAATGCCACATCATTTCTAGGTGGGAACACAGTTACCATAGGTGTCTGTAGGTGTGCCTGGAGGGAGAGCATGTGACAAATATATAGAATTAGAGGGAAAAACTATATTGAGGTCCACATATATGAGATATGTTTCTCTCTCATCCCCTTGGGCAGTGCTTCTTAAACATTTAGGATGCATTCAAATCACCTAGAGGGTTTGTTAAAACCGGAGCTACTGGGCCTCAGCTCCAGAGTTTCCAATTCTGCAGGGCTGGGTGGAGTCTGAGAATCAGCATTCCTAAAAAGTCCTTGGTGAGGCTAATAGTTCTGGTCCAGGGACCACACTTTGAGAACAGTGGCCCTGGGTGTGTAGGCATCAGAAGCATCAACAGTGGCTTCAGTTTAAGTGCCTGGCAGGGGTGATTTTCCAGCAGAAATAAATCTGGATCAGAAGGGAAAAATATTTTCCAGGCAGTGGGTTGATTAGAGCTAAGCAATAGTATGATAAGCTCATTGAAAATCTGAAAACATAATAGATGATAGTTTCTGGACCCACTAAATGCACTAAATGACCTCATCATTTCTTCTTTTTTTTCCATTAAAATAAGAAGTTTATTCCCATTCTTTCCGTTTCCTGGAAAATGAAATGAACAGATGGTTGGCATCTTATATGTTGCCCCAAGTGAGAATATTGTTTTGTTCACGTTTGCTCACTCACCACTTTTTTAACTTTTATTTTAGGTTCGGGGTACATGCCCAGATTTGTTATACAGGCACATTGCATGTCACAGGGATTTAGTGTACAGATTATTTTGTCACCCAGGTAATCAGCATAGTGCCCAATGGGTAGTTTTTGGATCCTTGCCCTCCTCCCACCCTTCACCTTCCAGTAGGCCCCAGTGTCAGTTGTTCCCCTGTTTGTGTCCATGTGTACTTGATATGGTTTGGCTCTGTGTCCCCACTCAAATCTCATGTCGAATTATAATCCCCAGTGTTGGAAGAGGAGACTGGTAGAAGGTGACTGGATCATAAAGGTGGTGTCTAATGGTTTATCATCATCCCCCTAGTGCTGTCTCATGACAGAGTTCTCATGAGATCTGGTTGTTTGAAAGTGTGTAGCACCTCCCCCTACCGTCCTGCCAGTCGTGTAAAGATGTGTTTGCTTCCCCTTTGCTTTTCACCATGATTGTAAGTTTCCTAAAGCCTTCCAAGAAACCGAAACCTGCCCAGCCTGCAGAACCATGAGCTGATTATACCTGTTTTATTTATAAATTACCCAGTCTCTGGTAGTTCTTTATAGCAGTAAAAGAATGGAGTAGTATAGTACTTAATGTTTAGCTCCCACTAATGAGGAAGAAAATGCAGTATTTGGTTTTCTGTTCCTGCATTTATTCACTTAAGATAATGGCCTCCAGCTACATCCGTGTTCCTGCAAAGCACATAATCTGATTCTTTTGTATGGCTGTGTAGCATTCCATGGGGGTACCAATTTTCTTTATCCAGTCTACTTTTAATGGGCATTTAGGTTTATTTCATGTCTTTGCTTTTGTGAATAATGCTGCAATGAACATAGATCGTATTCATATTCAGGTGTTCTGAATATGCATATTTAGGGATCTTTGTGGCAGAACAATTTATATTCCTTTGGGTATATACCCAATAATGGAATTGCTGGGTCTAATGGTAATTCTACTTCAAGTTCCTTGAGAAACTGTCAAACTCCTTTCCACAAAGGCTGACCTAGTTTACATTCCCATCAGCAGTGAATAAATGTTCCCTTTTCTCTGCAACTTCACCAGCATCTATTATTTTGTGACTTTTTAATAATAGCCATTCTGACTAATGTGAGATGGTATCTCATTGTGGCTTTGATTTGCATTTCTCTACTTATTGGTGATGTTGAGCATTTTTTCATATGCTAGTTGCCACATATATGTCTTGTTCTGAAAAGTGTCTGTTCAGGTTCTTTGCCCACTGTTCAGTGAGGTCGTTTGTTTTTTTTTTTTTTTTTCCTTGTGAATTTAAATTCCTTACAGATTTTGGGTATTAGACCTTTGTCAGATGTACAGTTTGCATATATTTTCTCCCATTCTGTAGGTTGTCTGCTTATTCTGTTGATAGTTTCTTTTGCTGCACAGGAGTGCTTTAGTTTAATTAGTCCCATTATTCTGTTTTTGTTTTTGTTGCAACTGATTTTGGTGTCTTCATCATGAAATCTTTGACAGGGCCTATATCCAGATGATATTTCCTAGGTTATCTTCCAAGGATTTAATAGTTTTAGATTTTAAATTTAAGTATTCAATCCATCTTGAGTTGATTTTTGTATATGATGTAAAAAAGGGGTCCAGTTTCAATCTTCAGCATATGGCTAGCCAGTTACCCCAGCACCATGTATTGAATAGGGAGTCAGTTCCCCATTATGGACTTTGTGGGAGATCAAATGGTTGTAGGTGTGTGGCCTTATTTATAGGCTCTCTATTCTGTTTCATTGGTCTGTGTGCCTGTTTTTGTACCAGTACCATTGCTGTTTTGGTTACTGTAGCTTGTAGAATAGTTTGAAGTCAGGTAATGTGATGCCTTCAGTTTGTTCTTTTGCTTAGGATAGTCTTAGCTATTCAGGCTTTTTTTTTTTTTTTTTTTTTTTTTTGAGAAACAGAGTCAGACTCTGTCAGGCTAGAGTACAGTGGCGTGATCTTGGCTCACTGCAACCTCTGCCTCCTGGGTTCAAGTGATTCTTCCATCTCAGCCTCCTGAGTAGCTGGACTACAGGCACATGCCACCATGCCTGGCAATTTTTTTTTAATTTTTTTTTTATTTTTAGCGGACATGGGGTTTCACCATGTTTGCCAGGATGGTCTCAATTTCCTGACCTCACGATCCACCCACCTCAGCCTCCCAAAGTGCTGGGATTACAGGCGTGAGCCACCACACCTGGCCAGACTCATTATTATTTACTTACTTTTTTGCTTTCATGTGAATTGTAAAATAGTTTGTTCTAATTCTATGAAGAATATCATTGGTAATTTGATAGGAATAGCATGAATCTATAAATCTCTTTGGGCCGTATGGCCATTTTCACAATATTGATTCTTCCCATCCATGATCATGGAATGGTTTTCTCATTTGTTTGTGTCTTCTCTGACTTCTTTGAGCAGTGTTTTATAATTCTCGTTGTAGTGATCTTTCACCTCCCTGGTTAGTTGTATTCCTAGATATTTTACTCTTTTTGTGGCTATTGTGAATGAGATTGCATTATTGGCTTGAATTTTTTTTTTGATGGAAATGCTACTGGTTTTTGTACATTGATTTTGTACACTGAAACTTTGCTGAAGTTGTTTATCATATCTAGGAGCTTTTGGGCAGAGTTTATAGGATTTTCTAGGTAGAGAAACATACCATCTGTGAAGAGAAATAGTTTGACTCTCTCTCTTCCTACTTGGGTGCCTTTTATTTCTATTTCTTGCCTGATTGTTCTAGCCAGGACTTCCAGTACTGTGTTGAAAAAGAGTGGTGAGAGTGGGCCTCCTTTTCTTGTTGATGTTCTCAAGGGAAATGCTTCCAGTTTTTTCCCATTCAGGATGGTGTTAAGTGTGGGTTTGTCATAGATGGCTCTTACTATTTTGAGCTATGCTCCTTCAATGCCTAGTTTGTTGAGAAATTTTAACATGAAATAATGTTGAATTTTATTGAAAACATTTTCTGCATCTATTGAGATGATGATGTAGGTTTTGTTTTCAGTTCTATTTATGTGGTGTGTCATATTTATTGACTTGTGTATGTTGAACCAACCTTACATACCAGAGATAAAGCCTAGTTGATCATGGTGAATTAGCTTTTTGATGTGCTGCTGTATTTAATTTGCTAGTATTTTGTTGAGGATTTTTGCATCTATGTTCATTGAGGACACTGGACAGAAGTTTTCTTTTTTTGTTGTGTCCCTGCTACGTTTGGGTATCAGAAAAATAATGCTGGTCACATAGAATGAGTTAGGGAAGAGTCCCACCTCCTCAATTTCTTGGATTAGTTTTAGTAGGAACAATACCAGCTCTTTATACATCTGGCAGAATTCAGCTGTGAATCCATCTGGTCCTGGACTCATTCTGATTGGTAGGTTTTTCATTACTGATCCAATTTCAGAACTCATTATTGGTCTATTCAGGAATTCAGTTTCTTCTTGGTTCAAACTTGGGAGGTTATGTGTTTCTAGAAATTTATCCATTTTTTCTAGGTTTTCCAGTTTGTGAGTGTAGAGGTGTTCATGGTAGTCTCTAAGGGTTTTTTGTACTTCTGTGGGGTTTGATGGTAACGTCCTCTTAATAATTTCTTATTGTGTTTATTTGGAGCTTCTCTGGGAATTTTCTTCTTTATTAGTTTAACTAACAATCTATCAATCATATTTATTCTTTCATGAAACAAACTCCTGAACTCATTGATCTTTTTTTAAGGTTTACACCATCTCAATTTCCATCAGTCCAGTTCTGATTTTTGTTATTTCTTTTCTTCTGCTAGTTTTAGAATTGGTTTACTCTTCTTTCTCTAATTTCTCTAGGTATGATATTATGTTGTTAATTTAATTTGAGATTGTTTTAACTTTTTGATGTGGGTATTTAGTACATACATTTCCCTCTTAACACTGATTTAGTTGTGTCCCAGAGATTCTGGTAAGTTTTATTCTCATTAGTTTCAAAGAACTTCTTGATTTTTGCCGTAAATTCATTGTTTACCCAAAAATCATTCAGAAGAAGTTGATTTAATTTCCATGCAATTGTTTGATTTTGAGTGATTTTCTTAGTGTTTATTCCTAGTTTTTATTGTGCTGCAATCTGAGAGTGTGGTTGGTTTTGTGTGTGTGTGTGTGTGTGTGTGTGTGTGTATGTTTAATTTGCTGGGGACTGTTTTATGGCTGATTGTGTTGATTTTAGAGTATGTGCAATGTGCAGATGAGATAAATGTATATTCTTTTGTTATTGGGTGAAGATTTCTGTAAATGTCTGTTAGGTCCATTTGGTCTAGTGTTGAGTTAAAGTCCCGGATATCTTTGTTTGTGTTTTGCCTTGATGATCTGTCTAATAAATAGTCAGTGGAGTGTTGAAGTCTTCCACGATTATTGTGTGGTTAGCTAAGTCTCTTTATAGATCTCTAAAACCTAACTTCAGGAATCTGAGTGCTCCTGTACTGGGTCCGTATATATTTGAGATAGTTAGTTTTTCTTGTTGAATTGACTCTCATTATGTAATGCCCTTCTTTTTCTTTTTTGATCATTGTTGGTTTAAAGTCTGTTTTGTCTGAAATTAGAAGAACGACCCTTGCTTTTTTCTGTTTTTCATTTTCTTGGTAGATTTTTCTCCTTTACTTTACTTTGAGCTGGGTGGGTGCCATTGCATGTGAGATGTGTCTCTTGAAGACAGCATATAGTTGGATCTTGCTTCTTTATCCAATTCACCACTATTCTGCGCCTTTAAATTGGGACATTTAATGCATTTACATTCATGGTTAATATTGATATGTGCCGATTTGATCCTGTCATCATGTTGTTAGCTGGTTTTTATGTAGACTTGATTTGTGGTTGCTTTATAGTGTCAGTAGTTTATGTACTTCACTGTGTTTTTGTGGTGGCTTGTAGTGGTCTTTCTTTTCCATATTTAGCACTCCCTTAAGGATCTGCTATAATGCAGGTCTTGTGGTAATGAATTCCCTTAGCATTTGCTTGTCTGAAAAAGGATCTTATTTCTCCTTCATTTTCAAAGCTTAGTTTGGCTGGAAGTGAAATTCTTGATTGGATTTATTCTCTTTAAAAATGCTGAATATATGTCCCCAATCTCTTCTGGCCTGTAGAATTTCTGCTAAAAGTCCACGGCTAGCCTGATTGAGTTCCATTGATAAGTAACGTGAACTTTCTCTCTAGCTGCCTTTGACATTTTTTCTCTCAGTTTGACCTTGGAGACCTTTGATTATTATGTGTCTTATATAGACATATACAAGGGGATACATAGGGGATGATTGTCTTGTATAGTATCTTGCAGTGTTCTCTGTATTTCCCAAATTTGAAATACGGTTGGCTTCTTTAGGGATGTTGGGGATATTTTCATGGGTGATATTCTCAAATATGTTTTCCAAGTTTCTTGGTTTCTTTCCCTCCCCTTCAGGGATGCCTATGAGTCATAGATTTAGTCTCTTTACATAATTTAATATGTCTCAGAGACTTTGTTCATTCTTCTTTATTCTTTTTTCTTTATTTTTGTCTGCCTGAGTTATTTTGGAGAACCAATCTTCTAGCTCTGAGACTGGTTTCTCAGTTGGTTAATTCTGCTACTGATACTTGTGATTATGTTATAAAATTCTTAAAGTGAAGTTTTCAGCTCTATCAAATCACTTTCATTATTTGTTAAAATGGCCATTTCATCTTTCATTTCCTGTATCATTCTATTATATTTTTTTAGATTCCTTGGATTGGGTTTCAACTTTCTCCTGAATGTGGAAGATCTTCATTCCTTCCATATTCTAAGTTCTGTTTCTGCCATTTCATCCATTTGAGCCTGAATAAGAATCATTGCTGGGGTACTAGTGTCTTCATTGAGGGAAATAAGGCATTCTGACTTTTTTAGTTGTCCAGTTCTTGTGCTGGTTCTTTCTCATCTGTGGGGGCTGATGTTCCTTTAATCTTTGAAAATACTGTCCTTTGAATGAGTTTCTCTACTTGTATTTTCTCTGATACCCTTGGCAGTTTGATTGTGGTATAAGGTGGATTCAGTCAACTGGTCTCATTGCCGGAAGAATTTAGGGGGCCATGGCTCAGCTCAGCACTACTGGGCTGTATACTCTAACTCTAGGGAGCTGGTACCAGGCCCTGGCTTTATTCACTGGCCCCTTGAGATTCAGAACCTGCTGAGCTGAGGTGCAAAAGTGTTCCTGGTCTGCTGGCCACCACACTCTGATGTGTGGTGCCAACTAAAGTGCTTCATCTGGGCACTGGCAGCAAGACCCATGCTCATTTGCACACATGCCTGTGGCCATGGAAGTGCAGCAGGATGCATGGGTGTTGGCCAGGACAGGGACCACCAGGAGTGGGGCTGTATCATTACCATGCACACTTGTGGCAGTGGTTGGGGTTCATAGGGAACAACCAGGGCAAAGTTGCCAGTGTCCCTGTTTGCACTTGCACTGGCAGAGGCAGCTGTGGGGACTGGGCATTGGCGGGCATGAAACTAGTGGCATTCATGCACGTGTTCACAGTGGTGGCAGTGGCAGCACAAGATGGAGGCAGGGCCACCAGCAACCAGTGTCCATTCCCACATTCACAGTAGCAGCAGTGGTAGTGTGGGAAGCAGGGTGGGGTTGCTTGCATCTACGTGAGTGTTGCCAGCAGTGGCAGTGCAGCCAGGTGTCTGCTCATTAGGGAGGCAAGGGCAGCAAGGTATGCTCACATAGGCAGCATTTGGGTTACACAGTACATGTGCACATACACACTAGTGGAGGAGAAGTGATCTTTGCCTGTGTGCATTCTCACAAAGCAGTGAGGGTGTGGCCATGGGTTAGTGCATCCTGGCAATGCAGGCATGGAGGAGGCTGCAGTGGGAGAGGGTTTGGGTGTACTGTTACATGTCACTGGAGGCTGCACTGATAGAGCTCTCTGATGATCAGGTGCAGTCTGCTGGTGAAGGAGCTATGATGTGAGCCCCCAGGAAGCACCTCGATTAGGCATCCAAGGCTGCATTGCAAGCAGGTGCAGTCAGATTGGGACCCTACGAGAGGCCAGCAGATAGGGGTGCCCTCAGATAGACCTGACTTTATCTAACCAGCATAAAAAACAGGATTTATACCTCTCTGTGTCTCTTTGATCCCAAGCAGTTGCTTGGCTAAAGATATGAATTATCATTTTTGTTTTTGCCTCTGAACATCTTCTTCAGGATGGCAACATGGCAAACCATTAACATCAAATAAGATCAGTAGAAACTCTTTGAACCATTGAAGAATTCTCCTTAAGTGTATTGCCATCATTGGACTCTCTGCACATTAGCTGTCAACAAGTTTATCTTCTCAAAATTACCATTTTTATTTATGATAAAAGTATTTAATTATCTGCTACATAGATAAAGAAACAGAATGGGCCTGGCATGGTGGTTCACACCTGTAATCCCTGCAATTTGGGAGGCTGAGGTGGGCAGATCACGAGGTCAAGAGATTGAGACCATCCTGGCCAACATGGTGAAACCTCATCCCTACTAAAAATACAAAAAAATAATAATAATAAGTTTGCTGGGAGTGGTGGCACACATCTGTAGTCCCAGCTGCTCAGGAGACTGAGGCAGGAGAATTGTTTGAACCTGGGAGATGGAGAATGCAGTAATCTGAGATTGTGCCACTGCACCCCAGCCTGGTGACAGAGTGAGACTCCACCAAAATAAATAAATAAATAAATAAACAGAATGCTATAGAAATGATTTTGATACTTAGCATTCCCTATAACTTTCGCTTTGAATCTGGTGGGTTTCTATGAGGGAGACACCTGTCATTTCTAGGCCTGACATATTGCTGCTGATTTTGTTTTTGTTGCTTTTTTCTTAATTTTATTTCATTTTATATTAAGTTTCAAGATACTTGTGCAGGATGTGCAGGTTTGTTACACAGGTAAACGTGTGCCATGGTGGTTTGCTGCACCTATCAACCAGTCACCTAGGTGTTAAGTCCTGCATGGATTATCTATTTATCCTGATGCTCTCCCACACCCCACTCCCCTGACAGGCCCCAATGTGTGTTGTTCTCCTTCCTGTGTCCATGTGTTCTCGTTGTTCAGCTCCCACTTATAAGTGAGAACATGCAGTGTTTGGTTTTCAGTTCCTGTGTTAGTTTGCTGAGGATAATTGCTTCCAGCACCATCTGTGTCCTAGCAAAAGACATGATCTAATTCCTTTTTATGACTGCATAGTATTCCATGATGCATATATACCACATTTTCTTTATCCAGTCTGTGACTGATAGGCCTTTGGGTTGATTCCATGTCTTTGCTATTGTAAATAGTGGCACAATAAATATACACATGCATGTATCTCTATAACAGAATGATTTATATTCCTCTGGGTATATACCCAGTAATGGGATTGCTGGGTCAAATAGTATTTCTGGTTCTAGATCCTTGAGAAATTGCCACACTGTTTTCCACAATGGTTGAACTAATTTACCTTTCCACAAACAGTGTAAAAGCATTCCAATTTATCCACAGCCTCACCACCATCTGTTGTTTCTTGACTTTTTAATAATTGCCATTCTGACTGGCGTGAGATGGTATGTCATTGAAGTTTTGATTTGCATTTCTCTACTGATCAGTGATGTTGAGCTTTTTTTCATGTTTGTTAGCTGCATAAATGTTGTCTTTTGAGAAGTGTCTGCTTATGTCCTTTGCCTACTTTTTAATGTGGTTGTTTGTTTTTTTCTTGTAAATTTGTTTAAGTTTCTTGTAAATTCTGGAATTTAGACCTTTATCAGATGGATAGATTGCAAAACTTTTCTCCCATTCTTTAGGTTGTCTTTTCACTCTGATGATAGTTTCTTTCCCTGTGTGGAACACTTTAGTTTAATTAGGTCCCATTTGTCAATTTTTGCTTTTTTGCAATTGCTTTTGATGTTTTTGTCATGAAATCTTTGCTTATGCCTATCTCCTCAATGTTATTGCCTAGATTTGCTTCTAGGGTTTTTATACTTCTGGGCTTTACTTTTTAGTCTTTAATCCTTCCTGATTTTATTTTTGTATAAGGCGTAAGGAAGGAGTCCAGATTTAATTTTCTGCATATGGCTATCCAGTTATCCCAGCACCATTCTTTAAATATGAAATCCTTTCCCCATGCTTGTTTTTTTCAGGTTTTTCAAAGATCAGATAGTTGTAGATGTGTGGTCTTGTTTCTGAGATCTCTATTCTGTTTCATTGGTCTGTGTGTCTGTTTTGGTACCAGTACCATGCTGTTTCGGTCACTGTAGCTTTGTAGTATAGTTTGAAGTCAGGTAGCATGATGTCTCCAGCTTTGTTCTTTTTGCTTAGGATTGTCTTGGCTATTTGGGCTCTTTTTTGGTTCCGTATGATTTTTAAAGCAGTTTTTTCTAATTCTGTGAAGAAAGTCAATGGTATTTTAATGGGAATAGCACTGAATTTATAAATTACTTTGGGCAGTATGGTCATTTTTATGATATTGATTCTTCCTATCCACCAGCCTGGAGTATTTTTTCCATTTGTTTGTGTCCTCTCCTGTTTCCTTGAGAAGTGGTTTACAGTTTTCCTTGAAGAGGCCCTTCACATCTCTTGTTAGCTGTATTCCTAAGTATTTTATTCTGTTTATAGCAATTGTGAATGGGAGTTCATTCACAATTTGGCTCTCTGTTTGCCTATTGTTGGTGTATAGGAATGCTTGTAATTTTTGCACATCGATTTTGTATCCTGAGACTTTGCTGAAGTTGCCCAGATTGCTGCTGATTTTGTATGACAACTCTGCGTGCTATAACATAGCTATTTATTTTCTGAAGCTCTCTGATACATTTTCTTGAACTCAAAATCTTCAGTCTTGCAGAACATTTAGCATTTCACTGTTTACCCTTCCAAATACCAAAATGGTAATATACCTTATTAGGTAACCTGGTTTACAAGAGAATGAGACTTTCAGAAAATATGGTTTATCATGCACAAAATGAAATGAATGTAAGACTCCTAGGTCAATATTTCTCAAGTGCAAGATTATCAAAGGAAGGGGAAAAAGAAGAATAAAGTAAATTATTTAAATTGGGACTGATTTCTAGACCATAGCAGATGGTAACCTAAGGGGAACAGATGACTCACCGTATCTATTTAGAGAAAGCCAGTGAACAGACTGTTACCCATCCTCTTATGAGTTTGTTTGCCTGTGAACTGACCTAAGATATCTACCAAATTTATTAACTGTCTGATTGAAACAATGGCTTAGTACCAAAAGAGGAAGGAAATCACTGTTGACCATCTTTAAACACCCACCAGACTAAGGCCCAGGAAAGAAGACAGTTCCAAGGGAGTCATTTTCCAAGTTAGCAGCTGCTTATTTGCTTATGTAGCTCAATCTTCTGCGGTGCTGTTCCCTATGAGAGCTGAGAACTTCAGCCACGTCAATGGTTACACAGAACTTGCCTTTCTATCAGTTTCCATCATAACTGCAAGCACACCAAACATTTAATGAGATTCATAAGGTGGTGCTGCAGACCATGTTGCCCTTTTAGACTTGTTCCTTTCCTAAATCTTCACTTCCTATGCACATATTCTATATATGTCCCATGTTACCTCAAACCTTGGTACCATCACCCACCAACACATTTAGCATTCTAGTTAGGACACTCATGTGTCTTTTAGAAAGATTCATGGATTATAAGGTGCTTTTGTTGTTGATGTTGGAGTTCCACTCTGTCACCAGGCTGGAGTACAGTGGCACATTCTCAGCTCACTGCAACCTCTGCCTCCCAGGTTCAAGTGATTCTCCTGCCTCAGCCTCCCGAACAGCTGTGACTATAGGCATGAACCACCATGCCCAGCTAATTTTGTATTTTTTATAGAGACGGGGTTTCACCATGTTGGCCAGGATGGTCTCAATCTCTTGACCTTGTGATCCACCCTCCTTGGTCTCCCAAAGTGCTAGGATTACAGGCGTGAGAAGGTGGGTTTTTTTTTTAATGCTTCACTTAAATATGCTCACATATGCAATGGACTCTTTATAATGTTTAGCAAGAATCTTAGCCATATTGGTAAAATTTATTTCAGAAAAGGCCAGTTCATGTTTTTATCCTACTGGGCAGAGGCTAAAGATATATGTACCTCCAATAATAAAATCTTCAAAAACTATCATCTATTCATACATTATGGTAGCAATGTTAAAAGGTAAAGGAAGGTGTAATGAAATTAAAACAAACCTATATCCTTTCAGGTATCAGACCCCAGGTAAGAATAAAAGGAATAGGGTAAGCAAATAGTCTGGAGATTAATCTGCTTAAAATAAATATAATTTTGTTTACATAAGCATTATCCATAAGAAAGGTTTACATAATGCATACAAGGTAGGGTGTGACAAATCCTTCACCTAGAGAGCTTCCAGAGTTACCAACCCCATATTATATTTTCTGCTTATTTGCAAAGGCAGGAGTTGCTAAATTCTTTGAAGTTGTTATACCCACAAACAAAGCTACACGTAAGTACAAAAACGGTCACCTTGTTTCTTTAGTCTAGCTTAATCTGAAAGAGTTCCAATCTTATGCCTTGATAATTTCATAGAATGCCTCTCAGTTTAGGCTTAGTCTGGTGTTTCCTCCTCATTCAATTTAGGTTATGTGTTTTTGAAAGGAGTATTATGCCTTGTGACTGTCTCATTACAGAGGAGGCTAACTTTATTCAGTTAAGGTGGTGTCTGCTACGTTGTTCCTACGTAAAGTTGCTATTTTCACCTTCCCCATTAATAAACTTCTTGTGAGAGATACTTTGAGACTGTAATATCATGCTCCTCATCAGATTCTCATCCTCTAATTTTAGCTGCTGCTGACAACTATTTCAGCAATTCAAATATTACTCTGATGGTTGCAAAATGGTGATTTTCTAAGTCCATTATCCATTTACATGTATTACTTGGCAATCTATTGTAAAGAAAAGGACTTTTTCTTCTCTATTTTTCCCATTTGTTGGTTTATATAATGTCAGGGCAACTCACGGATTCTTTTATTTTTATTATTATGATACTTTATGTTCTAGGGTACATGTGCATTTTATTCCAGGATGGATTTGTTGTCCAATACTGCATAGCCAATCATCCTAAAACTTAGTGATTACAACAGTAATCATTTATTGTCTCACACCCACTCTGTGGGTCACAATTTCAGAGTGGTTTGTCTGAATGGGTCTGGCTCAGGGCTTTGATGACGTTGCAGTCCGGAGTCAGCTAGTCTTCTGAACATTAGACTGGGAGTAGAGGGGTCTGCTCCAGGGTGGCCACTCACAAAGCGGGCAACTTGGTGTTTGCTGCTGGTGGGAGGTCCCTCCCCAGGGCTGTCTGAGTGTCCCACAGTACGGACTCTGGGTTCCCTCAGAGTGACCCATCCAAGAAACTAAGGTGGGAACTGCATTGCCTTTATGACCTACTCCTGGAAGTCATGCTCTGCTGCCTCCACTGCATTCTGTTACTAATACAGCTCCCATTCAGTGTGGGAGGGACTGCACAAGGGCATGAGCCTTAGGAGGTAAGGTTCATTGTGGGCCATCTTACAGGCTACCTATGAGTGGATCATTACTGTTTATTATCATTATTTATTTTGAAACTCACTTTTCTCCAGATTTGGCCCTTCAACATGGCTTCTATATCCTTTTGACACTCCCCCATTATTCTTTCAGAACTTCCTTAATTCCAGGTGTTATAAGAAATCCCAGGCTCAACTTATACCTTCTTTGCTCTAGCTCTGGAATTAACTATGTATTTATGGATTCTTTTTAGTGAAGAATTGTTTTGAGAAACCAAGATCTGAGGGTTGTGTGTGCTCAATGCTACCAGAGTATCATTGCTTGTACATGCTCTCAGCAGAAAGAGGTAGTAAAAGAAAATGCATGCATACACACACACACACACACACACACACACACACACACACACATATATATAGCCTGAATGTATATTGATACCTAAAATTCCAATCCAGCACCACAAATGTTATTCTAGCCTTCACCCTTTCTATATTTTTAAATCTCTTCTCCCGTGATAAAAATTCTTTTTGCATTTTCATCAATATATTTATGTATTTGCTCAACATCAGAAATTACTAAAAGCAGGTGCAAAGTTGTGTTCTAATGTTGGCAGACAACCTTATTATTTCTCTAATGAAATTGACCTATAAATTTTCATACTTCAAAAGCCGTAATAAATAAATATTAATCAGAGAATCTCACAAAATCTGTGACTGAAAAATATACATATGAGTTCAGTCAAGAAAAAATGAGTATAATCAGACTGCTACTCAATTTTAACGTTGGAGAACAAAGAAGGTAAATAGCTAATTTATGACAAATGAGGGTTTACTCATTGTCAAAATACAATGGATCATTTGTTGTAGACTCAAAAAAGTAAGATCTTTATGGAACTTAATAGTATCAGCTTTTCCAGTGGCCCTTTTTTCTTGTTCATATAAAACTTGACTTTTTTCAATTCAATTAAGTACAATTGCAATTGTACTTAATCAAACTGCAATTTGAAAATAGTAAACTATATTTTAATTTATTATCTGCTGTTTTTGGTAAATTGATGCATTACTGACAATCAAGGAATATACACATATAGATATTAATTAATGTCATTCTTATATTACAAGACACATTTACTGACTCATTTAAATGACTTAATATGGTGCATATACCAAATTAAAGGCTGGAGTGATCATTTAAAATTTCTAATCACTTTCGACAGCTTGATTCTACTCTGCTTTGTAAGTAATATTTGATGTAATTAAATTCTCACAATATAATTTATTTGGGCCAGTTAGAACCATTAAATATTAATGCCAAGAACAAGCACAAAATCACACACATGTGCACTTACACATGCGCACACACACACCTCCCCTAGGAATACTCCTTAGCTATGTTATGTACATGTTTATTGACTATATACTGCTCATTCATTAATTCAATGAGCAAACAAAATTGAACTCCATATCATTGTGTCAGGAATTGATCTATGTTCTACAGATAAAATACTAAACAAGACATAGTCACTGCCCTCAAAAGGTTCACAGGTCAGTCAGAGAATAAAATAAGCTATTGTAATTCCCTGTTGTAAGTGTTTCAAACGACAGAGGTATCAGAAGATCATATAGTAAAGCCAACTTCTATTTCTTATCCCTATCAGTAGACTACTTCCAGGTGTGTAACCTTGACCACGTGGAGATAAACAAAATATGAATACCTTTTTATATCAGCATAGATGCCTTTACAAAAATCTAATGAATCCATGAATCCTACTAACTACAGGCTTCTGGTCCTTATTTGAATTATAACACACTTAAAAAAAAAAATCTGGTTTGCTAAAATACTAAAACTGAAGTCAGTTTTGCTCTGATATTAATATATTCCAGCTCCCTTTTGATTGTTACTCTTGATATACCTTTTTCTATTCTTTTACTTTCAGTCCGTATTTTTGAATCTAAACTCTGTCTCCTGTAGACAGCATATAGTTAGAACATGTGTTTTAGAATCTAATCTGATAATCTGTCTTTTGACTGTTTTGTATAATCCCTTCACCTTTTTTTTTAGATGGGGGTCTTGCTCTGTCACCCAGGCTGTAATGCAGTGGCATAATCTTGGATCACTGCAACCACTGCCTCCCCGGCTCAATCAATCTTCCCACCTAAGCCTCCCAAGCAGCTGGGACTACAGGTGGACACCACCATGCACAGCTGATTTTTCTACTTGTAGTAGAGATGGGGTTTCACTATGTTGTCCAGGCTGCTCCTGTACTCTTGGGCTCAAGTGATGCACCAACCTCAGCCTCACAAAGTGCTGGGATTACAGACATGAGCCACCTCACCTGGCCAATACATTCACTTTTAGTGTTAGTATTGGTATCTGTGGATTTACATCTGCGATTTTGCTTTTTGTGTTCTTAATGTCTCATTACTTCTTTGAATTCTCTCTTCCTCATTGATTGTCTTCTTTTGTTATATGTGAATATTTTCTAATGTAACCTTTCTATTACTTTAATAATTTTAATTTTATTTTTGAAATATTTTCCTAGTAGTTGCTCTTGGGCTCACAATATACATCTTGACTATACTACATTCTATTTCAGATTTATACTAACTAAAACCTAGTGAAATATAGGAACTTTCCTACACATGGCTTCATCCCTCCCTTCCGGTTTTGTGTTATTATCTTTTTGTGTTACTATATGGCTATGTATGTTTAAAAAAAAAAAAAAACTAGGCAGGGCACGGTGGCTCACACGTGCAATCCCAGCACTTCGGGAGGCTGAGGCGGGCAGATCACGAGGTCAGGAGATTGAGACCATCCTGGTTAACATGGTGAAACCCTGTCTCTACTAAAAATACAAAAAAATTAGCTGGGTGTGGTGGTGGGCACCTGTAGTCACAGCTACTCGGGAGGCTGAGGCAGGAGAATGGCATCAACCCGAGGGACAGAGCTTTCAGTGAGTGGAGATTGCACCACTGCACTCCAGCCTGGGTGACAGAGTGAGACTCCATCTCAAACAAAAAACAAAACAAAACAAAACAAAACTAATAACACATTGTTATAATTTTATTCTACATATTTGTGTATTTTAAAGAAGTGGATAGAAGGAAAACAAGTATATATTTAGAGATTTTGTTACATTAACCTTTTAGTTTACTATCTCTGTTTCCTCTTCATTTCTTCTTGTGAATTTAACATACCATTTGTTGCACCTTTGTGTCTATCTGCCTCAATTATACTATTATTGTCACATGTATTACATTTCTGTATTTTCTAAGCCCAACAATACAACTTACCTGTATATACATATACACATACACAAATACATAGATGTGTATTTATGTATTTATTGAATTAAATTTAAAAGCAGTTAAGAGAAGAAATAAGAAAAAAATGTAATAAAACTGTTTTTCATAATTACCTACGTAATTACCTTTACTGGTATTCATAGTTTTTACTTGTGGATTCAAATAGTTGTCATATCACTTGCTTTCACCCAGGAAAACATTAGTATTTCTCAAAAGGCATATCAGCTAGCAACAAATTATCTCAAGTTTTGTTTATCTGGGAAACTCTTTACTTTGCCTTTATTTTTGAATAATAGTTTTGCTGACAGTAAGATTCTTGGTTGAGAGGGTTTCTTTTGTTTGTTTGTTTGATTGGTTTTTTGTTTTTTACTTTGAACAGTTTGAATATGCCATCACATTGCCTTTTGGGCTCCGTTATTTCTGTTAAGAAATCATCTGTTAATCTTATTGGGGTTCCCTTGTATGTGGTTAATTATTTTTCTCTTATTGCTTTAAGATTTCCTCTTTCAACATTTTTACCATGATACATATGACTGTAGTTTTCTTTGCATTTGTTCCACTTGGATTTTACTGGATTTGTAGATTAATGTTTTTTAACAAATTTGGACAGATTTTAGCCATCATTTCTCCTAATATTTTTTCTGTCTCTTTTTCTCGTCTCCTTCTAGCACTCTAATTATGTGTATATTGGTGTGCTTAAAGGTATTCCACATTTCTCTGAGACTGCTAAATTTTCTTATTTTCCTCTTTGTTCTTTTGTTCTTTAAATTGTGTAGTCTCTATTGATGTGTCTTCAGATTCACTGATGCTTTTCCTATATTCATTGTACTTTTAAGCCTCAGAACTTTCATTTGGTTATTTTTAATAATGTCTATATTTTTACCAATATTTCCTATTTGATGAGACCTTGTAATCATATGCTTCTTTAATACTATTTTTTCTTCTTCTTCTCCTTCTCCTTCTTTTTCTTCTTCGCCTTCTCCTTCTTCTTCTCCTTCATTTTCTTCATGAAGTTTTGCTCTGTCTCCCAGGCTGGAGTGACATGGCACAATCTCGGCTCACTGCAATCTCCACATCCTGGGTTGAAGCATTTCTGTCTCAGCCTCTTGGTAGCTGGAACTACAGGCTTGCCCCACATGCCTGGCTACTTTTTGTAATTTTAGTAGAGACGGCGTTTCACCATGTCAGCCAGGCTGGTCTCAAACTCCTGACCTCAAGTGATCCACCCACCTCTGCCTCCCAAAATGTTGGGATTATAGACATGAGCCACCATGCCTGTGCCACTCCTTTAATTCTTTAGACATGGTTTGCCTTAGTTCTTTAAACATATTTGTAATAGTTGCTTTGAAGTCTGTAGTCTGTAGTCTGTAGTCCAAGAAGCTTGGACTACAGGCAAGTTTCACTACACTTCATTATTTTTTTAATGTATTTGTAGAGACGAGGTCTCACTATGTTGCCAAGGCTGTCTTTGAACTCCTGTGATCAAATGACACCCTACCTTGGCCTCCCATAGTGCTGGGATTATAGGCGTAAGCCACCATGCCCAGCCACCACACAGATTTTCTTAAAATTACAAATTTATTTGAATCTTCTTTCCAAATATTTTATGTCCAACAATTCCAATCATCTTTCTTATTTTTATTTAAACACAAAATATACCCAGCGATAAGAATTTTTCCAATAAATAGCTCCATTTAATAAGACGCAAACTTCACGTTATTTTAAAAGATAAACTTCCTAAAGGGAAATTTACTGACCTACATAATTTTTTAGAACCAAATTTGTGGTATTATCCTTTTGGATAATGACCAAAAAAATATGGATTATTAATTTTGAATTTATTTTGTGAGGCCATGTCCTAGGCACTGAGCAACCACAAAAAAGAATTTTGTTTGCTGTTCACATTTATGTATCTATATATCTGAAGATAACAAGTACATGATCAAAAAATAATTAAGCAGGAAGTCCCCAGGTGGTGAGATTATCTCAATGATTTAAGTACAAAATATGTGAACCTGACAAATATTGCACAGCTAATGCAGATGAAAAGATATGAAACAAAAGTGGTATCCTTCTTCTTCTTCTTCTTCTTTTTTTTTTTTTTTTTTTTTTTTTTTTTTTTTTTTTTTTTGAGACAGAGTTTTGCTCTTGTTGCCCAGGTTGGAGTGCAATGGCACGATCTCAGCTCACTGCAACTGCTGCCTCCCAGGTTTAAGCAATTCTCCTGCCTCAGCCTCCTCAGTAGCTGGGATTACAGGCATGCACCACCATGCCTGGCTAATTTTGTATTTTTAGTAGAGACGGGGTTTCTCCATGTTGATCAGGATGGTCTCGGACTCCTGACCTCAGGTGATCTGCCCATCTAAGCCTCCCAAAGTGCTAGAATTACAGGTGTGAGCCACCATATCTGACTGAAAGTGGTATCTTTCTTAAAATGCAGACTATGAAATACATCCCTATGTATTCCCATTTGTTTATTATAACTTAATATTTTTACATTTTAATCTTTGTGCTCTCCTTTCCCACACCACCTTAAAAGTTACCTCTTCTATCAACAGTCAAGAGCATGCAATTGCCAAGAATTTTGTGAGAATTCTCACAGAATTTTTATAGACAATTGAAAAATCAAGCCAACGTTTGTTTTTTAAATAAACATATGTTAAGTCAGTGATTGACATCCTACTTTTGAAAAGACAAATCTACTTGAAAATCTATGATCACACATTCCATTTATCTAACAGATAGCAATTGCCAAATTGAAGGAACACTACTAAACTAGTTATGAGATTTGTATAAAAATAATATTTTAATGTTAGCATTTTTGTTACATATACATTCATCTATAAAAGCAATATATAGTATTGTTTTACATGCATTTAAATTTGTTGTAAATTGTACAAACACTACAGATATCATGTTGTGAGCTGCTTTTTAAAAAATTTAACATTGGCCGGTCACAGTGGCTCACGTCTGTAATCCCAGCACTTCAGGAGGCCAAGACAGGCAGATCACGAAGTCAGGAGATTGAAACCATCCTGGGTAACACAGTGAAATCCTGTCTCCACTAAAAATACAAAAAATTAGCCAGGCGTGGTGGTGGGTGCCTGTGGTACCAGCTGCTCGGGATGCTGAGGCAGGAGAATGGCGTGAACCCAGGAAGCGGAGCTTGCAGTGAGCCGAGATTGCTCCACTGCACTCCAGCCTGGGCGACTGAGTGAGACTCTGTCTCAAAAATAATAATAATAATAATAATAATAATAATAATAATAATAATCCCAAAGTGCTGGGATTACAGACGTGAGCCACTGTGCCTGGCCAACATTATGTTTTAAGAATAGCTAGGTTGATATGTATAGGTAAAGTTTGTTCATTTTTAATTGCTCTGTGAAGTACCCTTATGTGAATATTTCACAATGCAGTCTATCCCCTCTTTTATTGGTATACATTTAGGTTTGTTTCAATTATTTGTTATTACAAGCATCACTTGTACACTGTTCTTTATATAGGTTCATATAAATAATTATAGAATAAATACCTAAATATGGAATTTCTAGGTCATGTAAAATGCCCAAATTCATACTTACTAAATAATATCAAATTGCTCTACAAAATTGTACACAATTTACCTTCTCAACAGCATGGTAGGAGAGTTTCCATTTCCCTACATCCACACCAATAATTGGCATTGTTAGATACTTGACAATATGAGGATAAAAATCTCATTTACTATATTGCATTTTTAAATGAGACCCCTGTGTAGACTAATACATGTTAGTTGTTAGTTAAAAATGGACAAAACCTTGCTAATAACTTCTCCACATCTGTGCCTTATTTTATATAGAAAGATATATTTTTGGTGTGTTTATCATGTAGAAGACTTTTAGTTTTACGGAAGTCAAATTTATCAGACTTTTTATTTTTTAGGGCTTGAGATCTTGTATCTGGTTCAATAAATACTTGATTCTTTGTCAAAGATTTTTCAATTGTTTTCTTATAAAACTTTCAAAATTTTACTTCTTATATTGTGATCTTCTATCTACTTGGAATTTATTTTGCTCTAAAGGATGGTTCTAATTTTACTTTGACTCTGTGGAAAGCCAGCTTGCTTTGTACCATTTATTAAATAGTCTCTCCTTTCTCTATTTATAATGTCATCTTTGATAACACCAAATTTTTATAATTCAGTTTCAAGGTGCTTGATTCTTTTCTTATATCAATAACATATGATCTTAAATATTATAGTGTTATATTAAGGCTTGGTATTGGATCTTGGTACTCTATTTTTTTTCCTCAAAATTTATTTTTTTTATTATTCCATATAAAGAGTTTAAGCACTGGCTGACCAATTTCAATGAAAATCTTACTGATATTTAAATTGAATTTGCAACAAATTCAGAAGTAACATTCTTTTTAGAATAAGTGGCATTGGATTGGGTGGCTGAAGTAACTTTAGTATTAACTTTGGCTAAATCTTTTCTGTAATTATTAATCCTTTTGTCACTTACACAGATCATTTATGACATGCTTAAGCTTTTTGACCTCTCCTAAACATCCCTCTTTTTAAACAGTTATTTTATTTAGGACAAAAATTTACAAACAAGATCTTTCTTATATAAAATCTCTTTTCTTTACAATCTTCTTTATATAGTTAGGGTGCATGGTTGACATTGCAGGAACTAAAGGGTGTGACATGTTACCAAACCCAATAAAAAGTACTAAATAAATAAAATTGGTCTAAATAAAGATCAATGTACTTCTAATATTAAACATTGAAATACACATGAGCTATACATAATTTAAGAACGATTAATAAAATAAGTAGATCATGATTTACCTGCTTATTTCATTTCTGGGTCACAAGTGGCTGGAGCCTATCCCAGCAGGTCAGAGTGCCATGTAGAAATCGAATGTGGCCATGATGCCAGCCCACTGCTGGCATACTCATTGATAGTAAAACTTTCATGTTTACTTCTTGTTGGTAACTTTTATCCCTGCTATAAGGATAATAATTAAGCAAAATACTACAGTAATGAAGATTCTATGTCCAATATGAAACTTTGGGGATGCCACGGTATACAGTCCTACTGCAAATAGTAGAGTGAGTATAACAATTTCCACAAGGGTGGTGTATTATATAATTTCCATCTAAAATTTTACTCACTAAGATACAGAATTTCTCTTTGGGGTCTATGTATTTACAAATGTACTCCCATGGATAAATAAAATCACCCTGCAAGTATGCATTAAAAAGAAGTTCTAATATCTAATGGTGAATCTTGAGGGGAAGAGTAGAAATGACTGAAACTATCTGGTAAGGTAGTGATGGGACTGAGTAGAATGAGTAGCCCTCATTCATTTACTTATCTTTTATAATTTTCAGCTTAAGATCTCCTATTTCTTTGCATGATATCTGAGACATTCTTTTAGGCTGTCAGGGGTTGCTCTCTCAGCTTTCCAGACTTTAACTTGAGTGTGTTGTAGCCAGAAGTCGCTACCTGTAAGTTTTACTGCTTACTGCTGGGGAGTTGAAAGAAGATTGGTGTAAGACTCTTCCCTGCTTGGACTTAGGAAAAGGGAGAGAGAAGGGAGAGCTTTGATCAATACCAAATTTTCTAGTGTAAATAAAGGTGGTCCTATTTCTTGGGGTTGAGCTTCTGCTACTTGTGCCAATTCCTGTTAGAAGTGAGACTTAACATGCTTAACCAACTCAGAGGTCTCTTGGTCTAATACAAAATCATTTGTTAAGGAAAATATGTCCATACAGCATTTCAAAAGGGCTTAGACCTAATGTTGAAGGGGTATTTCTTACCCACAGTAAAGCTATGGGAAGAACTGTGATACAAGGAAGGTGAGTTTCTTGGGGCAGTGTTCTGAGGTGTCTTTCAATAATATTGTTTGTCTTCTCTACCTTTCCTGAAGACGTGGGTCTCCAAGTACAATGGAGATGATATTATATGCCTAGTGCCTTTGAGACACCCTGTGTGATGGCTGCCTTAAAACAAGGAGCTGTTGTCACTCTGGAGGTACTTAGGTAGAACAAAGCAGAGAGTTATTTCATTAACTAACATTTTTATTATCTCAGAGGCCTTTTTGAAATGATGTTTCTACCCAGTTAGTGAAAGTATCTACCCTATCAGGAGGTATTGGATGCCTTTTGCCTTTGGTGTGTTTATGAAATCTATCTGCCAGCCTGCCCTCCCCATCCTTTGAGTTTGAAAAGAAAGGAACCACCTGTTGAGCAGATTATTTTTAAGACAGACTTCACAAGCATTAACTACCTGTTTGATATTTTTAATGAGTTCTCTCCTGAAAACAATCTCTGAGGACACTGATAAGTTTTATCCTTTCCCAAGTGCAAAGCTTGGTGCAGGATGTTCCACTGCCTGGAGCCTGTAAAGTGGAATTTGCCATTCTCTGACTGTGGCCATCCTGAAGGCTGGAAAGTGTACCTCAAAAGATAGCCCATTCTATCGCTGTAGGGGAGTACTGAGGCTTAATTTCTCTTATGGAGCCTTCCAAGATTAGAGGGCCTTCAAGTGTATTGATGTCCTGAGCCTTCCTTGCTTCCTTCCTGGCTGCCTGATCAGCTAACTTGTTTCCTTCTGCTATTTCATCTACTCCCTTCTGACGTCCTTACATTGCATCACTGCTGCTTCTCATGGGAGGAAATCTGAGGGTAATAACCTGCTAATTTCCTGGTGGTACTTTATAGGAGATTCATTAGCAGTAAGAAAGTGTCCTTCCTTCCCAATGACAGCTTGAGCATGAAGAACTAAGAAAGCATATTTGGAGTCAGTGTAAATGTTTCCTACTTTTCCCTGGCTTCATTGAAGTGCTCTTGTAAGAGCTATCATTTCTCTGAATTGAGCACTGGTGCCTGGAGAGAGAGACACACTTTCAATAATATCATTCAGAGTGATTACTGCATATCCTGCCTTGCAGACTCCTTGCTCTACAAAGGAACTTTCTTCCATGAAGAGGGTCCAGTTTGGATGTTCTAGGGGACTTTCCCTTAGATCCTCTCTGACTACTTAGGTCTGTACCACAACTTACTCACAGTCATTTTCAGTTTCCCCAGTTTCCTTAGGGAGAAAAGTGGCTGGGTTTAGGTGAGAACAAGTTTTCCATTTGATTGTAGACCCTTCTACCAGCAGAGCCTGATATTGAAGGAGCTGGCTCCCTGTTAACCAAAGACTGCCTAGAAGACAGCTATCCTTTTACATTATGTTGTGTATAAATAGTTAAGCCATTTCCCTGGGTTAATTTCCTGGCCTCTGGTACCAGTAGGTCCACCACGGCAACTGCTTGGAGGCATGCTGACCATCCTTTAGCTGCCAAATTAAGTTCCTTACTCAGGTAGCCTACTGGCTGTCAAACTGATCCTCGGGCTTGAGTTAAAACTTCCAAGGCTATTCCCTTCTTTTCTGATACATAAAGATTGCCCTTCCTTTGGAAAGGCTGAGGGCTGATGCCTTATGTAAAGCTTGTCTTAACTGGTTAAAGGCCTTTTGACCTTCAGGTTCCCAGGCTAGAAAATGAGTTTTAACTGTTTGAGTCTCTTTTATGAGGTGATATAAAGGACAAGCTACCTCGCCATACCCATGTATCCATAGTCCATCCACAAATTCCTCTAATGGCCCTAAATCCTCTTAGTTGCTTGAGGGTTTTAGGGAGGGGAAAAGAGGAAATGGGCTTAATTCTTTCTTCCCCTAATGCTCTGGTCCTTTCAGACAACATTAAACCCAGGTACTTTACTGAGGTTTGGCAAAGTTGGGTCTTGAATTTTGAAACTTATATCCTCTGCTGGCTAAGAAGTTAAGAAGAGCTTCAGTGCCTTCCTGAGAAGCTTCCTCAACTGGGGCACAGAGAAGTAGGCCATCCACATATTGTAAGACCCTGACCTGAGGATGGGAAAACTCAGACAGGTCCTTTGACAGTGCCTGTCCAAACAAGTGAAGACTGTCTTGAAATCCCTGAGGCAGCATCATTCATGGTAACCAGGTGGTTTGGCCAGAGGGATCATTGAAGGCAAATAGGTATGGGGAGTCATGATGTAATGACACAAAGAAAAAGGAATTCTTTAGATCTAGGACTGTGAACCATTTAGTTCCCTCTGGTATTTGATTTAGCAAGGTATAGGAAGTCAGGACCACTGGATGAATTGAGACTATAACCTCATTAATCAGGCAGAGGTCCTGAACTAGTCTCCATTCCCCATTGGATTTTTGCATCCTTAATATTGGAGTGTTGCAAGGGCTGTTACAGGGTTTGATGAGGCCCTGCATGTTTAAGTTATTAATAATGGCTTCTAGCCCTTTCCTAGCCTCTGGCTTTAGGGGATATTGTCTCTGGTTAGGAAAAGAAGCAGAATCCTTAATGTGGATCCAGACTGGCCTAACAGTGATAGCTTGACCTATTATTCCTTGAGTTCATCACACTTCTGGATTAATATTAGCTTCCACCAAGATTAAACAAAGAGCTTGTCCCTGGACTATAAGGATGTTGGCCCCTACATGAGCTAAAATGTCTCTGCCTAATAAAGGAGTGAGACTTTCAGGCATGATTAAGTGGGTAGGTGTAAATAATAGGTCCCCTCAACTACAATTAAGGGATTTAGAAAAATATTGTGTTAGAATCTTTCCTGAGATGCCCATCACAGTCATGCTATGGAAAGACAGGAGGCCTGGATCAGAGAGGAGAAGAGAAAGGCTGGCTCCAGTGCCCAGTAGGAGGCCCACTCTCCTTCCTTCAATTTCCAGAGTCACCCAGGGCTCCTAAGCAGTAATGGAAGTTTGAGCCACTGGAGCCAGTGGTTTGAGCCCCAGGACCCATCAGTCCTGCTGGACCACCTGTGAGACTGGTTCTGAACCTGGTGACCTCTGCCTCTGGGGGCAGTCTGATGTCCAGTGGTCCCTGCCACAGGCTGAACAGGGTCAACATTGCTTCTTCTGGCTGCCTGGGCAATCTTTCTTAAAGTGCCCTGACTTGTCACACCAGTAGCAACTAGTAGATGCACTTCAGGGATCCTGGAATTTGCAAGGCTGCAGGGCAGCTATTAGGGCTTCTGTCCTTCTCTTGTGTTTCCTCTCTTTTTGCTAGGCCTCCTTCTAATCTCTTTTATAAAAGACCGAAGTCGCTACCCTCAGAAGGTTTTCCAAGATGCTATCTGTTCCTGCAGCCTGCTTTTGCAGTTTCCTTCTAACATCAGGAGGGGCCTGTGTAATAAACTTGTCCTTTAGGATTACTTGTTCCTCAACTGAACTAGGAGATAAGGAGATGTGTTTTATTAGTGCCTCTCATAGCCTCTCCATAAAAGCTGTGGGATTCTTATCTGGATTTTGTTCTATTATGGACAGTTTAGAATAACTAAGAAGTTTGTCCCTCATTCTTCATAGGTCCACCAATATGAACATTAAAAAGTGTTTTGTTTTCCATTCATCTGTGGAGTCACTGGGGTTCCAATCAGGGTTCTCAAGAGGTAGTACCTCTCTTCCTATTGGGAGTGATTGTTCCCTTATTTCTTTGCCTTCCGTATTTTCTCTTTTCCTTCTTGGCCTAGTATAGGATACATATTTCTCATCTCTGAATTTCTCTGCTGTGTGCAGAGCTGCCTGCTTTTCAACAGTAGTTAAGGTTTGGTTTAGGAGCAGGATAACATCCCTCCATGTGAGGAAAAGTGCCTGAGTTCAATTTTGGAAAGCTTCTATATACTTATCAGTTTCACCAGAGAATCAGCCCCAGTCTCCCTTTATTTGCCTAAGGTCCTGCAATGAGAAGGGAACTGGAAGCCTAGTGGCATCACCTCTATTTGGCATTTCCTCTAGGGATAAGAGTGAAGCTCAGTTGACTGTGCAATGCTTGCAAAGGTTTAGTAAGAAGTCTGCCCTTCTGTAAAATCAGATGATCCACTTTTTTCTTCAAAGTATCAGGGTTAAAGGAGTTCCAGTGCTTCAGACTGTACTCCTGAAGAATGCAGTCTGAAGATGGTCTGCTACCCATCTGGAAAAAGATGCAAGTAAAAGCTGTCCCTTTAGTCTCCTCCCTTTCCTTTGGAACAGCCCAGGGTGGAGGGGATGACATGTGGGTGTCCCCCTCCCAACCATTTTCTCTTCTTGTTTCCCCGAGCCCCAGCATCTATTAAAAGTGCCACACATGGATGCAGGCATGACCCTCAGCTATGGAACTGGAGGAATTTAGGGACGGGATTAGTTATGCTTACCTATGTGACTCTAGTCTTCCATTTGTGATTTCCCTTTGACATCCTAGACTTTTGTGATCTCTGTGGCTCTCCAACAGGTGGATCTTGGTAAAGACTACTTAATAGTTGTATTTGGGCAAGGACGCTTTATGGAGGGACTGTGCTGGATTGAGCTCTATAATCTGCTATTTTGGCCTGGACTGAAGTATTTATTCTTAGGCAGTGGGTCTGGTTAACTTCTGGACATAAAATCCCTTACTCTTTAAGTACCATTTTAATTGGAGGCAGAATAGTTGCCTTAAAAAAATGTAGGGACAAAATGGTAGTTGTCCTGCTGATGGGACAGATCGATACTAAAATTTAGTTTTAGAGGATGCTTTCCTCTTTCCCCCTCATTGTTGAATTTTCCCATTCACAGAAGTAGCACAGAAGTAGTCTCTACTAGAGCAATGAAAAAGGGGAGGAGAATTGGAAAGCTAGAGTATTTCAGCAAAGGGCCAACAATGTGCCTCATGGAAAGCATTCCTATTCCACCAGGTGGTGCTATTGACCTAGAAATACCACGTGCTCTCCAGCTCAAGGGTAGAGTGAAAGAGACACAAACTGGAGGTTGTTGTGGGGGAAGGGTGCGGAGAAGACCCTCTGTTCCTAGAAAATTACAAAAACGACATTGCTTTGAGCTATATTCTTGGTTGCTATGTGTGGCATTTCCTGATCTTGCCTAACATGTTTATTTCCCTGAAATATAAAAATTCCCACAGCATTGCATACAGAGAGTGGATAGGAGACATAGCTGTAGTGGACAGAAAAGGAGGAAATTTGTGATAGACAAAGATGGAGATTCTGTTGCTGACATTCATCAGGCTGTCAGACGCTGGGGTTAGTCCAGAAGCCTTTGGGTAACACCAGGGTGTGACCCTGGCCAGGAACTCTCAGTTTCTTCTGGACCTCTTCCAGTCCCATGTGATGGCTAGGTTTTCCATGAAAGGAAACCAGTATAAAACAGAGCCAGCATTCTCAGCAACCTGAGGGCAATGGGGGGTTCACTAAGTTCTCCCCAGCAAGCCTGTCACCTAAGTCTTGAGAATGGCGACATGCTCTAATGGCATCTAGGTGGCTGTCAGATGCCTGTTATTTAGTTTTATTTTAAAATTGAGGATGAGAGGCCTAGAATGAAAGGAAATGGTTGGGGTCTGTTCCTATACTCACCCTTCCAATGAATCTGCCTTGAATTCTGGATGGACCACCCAAATGAAGCAATGTCATTATCTGTGGTGAATACCTGAGCTTCATTGTCTCATGGCCATGGAAAATTAGGATGTGGACACAACAGAGTGAGGTTAAGAGCAGAAGTATAATAGGTGAAAGAAAGAGAAAAGCTCTCTTGCTACAGAGAAGGGCCTCACAGAAAATGGGTTGCCACTTCTGTGGTGAAATGCAGGAAGTTTTACAGATAAAATTACATAGGACATGAAAGATTGATCAGAACAGGTGTGCCATTTGCATAGGGCCGGAAAATGCTTGCTGCCCCCACCTTAATCCTTTATTATGCAGATGGGTTCTCTACCTGGCCACTGCCTTGTTATCTGTTTCTTTACTGTACACGTGGTGACAAAGAAAAAGGGAAGATGGAGCCCCCATGTTGAACATACCTGGCCCCCAGGTAGCCTTTTTCTATTGGCACAGCTGCTGACATTCACTTGTGCAAGCTTCCAGCTTGCTTATCTGTGATTGCAACTCAGACTGCTTTTTGTGAGAAAAGAAATGATTTGAGGACTGCTTTTGGCTAAATGGGAAACTCTGCCAAGAACTCTTTTACTCTCACTATCTGCCTAAATAATTTCTTTCTAGCTCCTGTATCACTAGTTACTTGGTTTGGAAGTGTCCAGACCAATGTAATCTAGGCATTGAGTTTCAGTTTCCTCATCTACTAAGTAGGGAATCTATTAGTTACTCTCTTATAGAGTACTTATGATTTATTTCATGTGAAATGTTTAGAATGGTCCATGCAGTGATGTACTGCAGTTTGTTGTACTGGCTCACAGTGATTGATAGTGTACCTTTTTCTGATGCTGCCAATCTCCTCATCCCCACGTCCAGTGACATCATATTGGTAGCTTGAAATTAACTGGCCATGGTGAAACTATCTACACCAGAGAAGTTGGCAAATACTATGCATCAGGGGCTAGCTTGCCAGCACACCACTGATTAAATGACATAATTAGTAAGTTCTGTATAAATCTGAACATTATTATTATTGCATTATTATTATGAATAAGTAGTACTGTTCCCTTATGGTTTTTAGAAGACATTCTGATAGTTAAATAAATAACTTTGAATTAAAAGAACACTGATGGGGTACATTTAGCAATATATTACCTCATGGGAATCAGTGCATACATTTGTAATCTAAAATCTGAATCCTTAATTTACTCAAATTGAGTTTTGGCTTCATGAAAATAGGAGCTTTCCTCACTGCTTTAGCCCCCACATGTGGTACAGGTCTGAGATGGAGTAGACACTCATAAATGTTTGTTCAGTAAATAAATAAATGAATGGATGTATCCCAAACACTTGCATTTTCAAAAGACTTTGACATTTATTTCCTCTTCTTTTCAAAGCTGCCCTTTAAGATGGATGGATAGGTCCTGTTTTATCCCCATTGCATAGATGAGGAAATGGCAATGCAAAGAGGTATCTAATTAGTGATTTGCTTCCTTTCATCATATTATGTCCATTACACCAGTGATTCCCAAAATGTGTTCCATAGATCATAAATCCTGAAAGATGTTAATAGCTATTATGTGCCAGGGGACACGTGAATATATAAGTTTGGAAAATAGTGAAGTGAAAAAAAAAGGAATTGATTTACTTACTACAGATTTTCTCAGAGCCTTATTAAGCCAATGTGCATTGCGAACCTGGGGGGTAGTGGAGATAGCTAAGAAAGCAGCATTTCCCATATTTCACCATAGTTTGCTTGTTTGATTTTAGATGATGCCTCAAGCAGTATTAGTGTAAAACATCACTAGGCAGTGCTTTTCAGACTTTAACTTGCATAGGAACTGTCAAGGATCTTATTAAAATGCAACTCTAATGAAGGGGAAAGAGGACCTAGTGTAGGCCCTGAGATCCTACATTTTTTCTTTTTTTCTTTTCATTTGAAACAAGGTATCACTCTATTGCTCAGGCTGAGGTTCAGTGACATGATCCCAGTTCATTGCGGCCTCAACTTCCTCGGCTCAGATGATCATGCCACCTCAGCCTCCCAGGTAGCTGGGACTACAGGAGCATGCCACCACACCTAGCTCAGTTTTGTATGTTTTGTAGAGACAGGGTCTTGCTATGTTGCCCAAGCTGGTCTTTAGCTCCTGATCACAATCAATCTACCTGCCTTGGCCCCCCAGGGTGCTGGAATTACAAGTGTAAACCACCATGCCTAATCAGAAATCTTGTATTTCTAACAGGCTCTCAGAGGGTATCCAGGCTGCTGGCCAACAGACCACACCTTGAATAGCAAGGCACCAGAACATATAAGAGTGAAGAAGAAATATTTGGCCTTTTATTGAAAGAGCAAATGACAACACTAAAACATCCTACTGATGCTCAGGACCAACTGTTTAAAGAAGCATGTTGTTTAGAGGGATGAGGGAATAAGGGACAAACCTCCATATGATGAACAAGTTATGGAGGACCATAGAGCAGGACCTAACTAAATAGCTGGAGTAAGGCAGGTCCCTCCAGCTGAAGTCTAGGTAGTGAATTAATTAATGAAGTCACACAGAGATGGCTAAAGGGACCCTTGATTGCTGTGTGGACTAAAGAAGCTTCATTTTTGTCATTAAAACCTAGGTTTGAGGAGAAGAGAGCAAGGCCCACTATTGGTTCAGACTTAGCGATTGTTTTCTCTCTCTACCCACAAACTCAAGTTCCATGAGTTATTAGTTTTTTAAAAACTTTTTAATTATTCAAAATGAAATATGAATGTGAGAAATGGGATTGGAAAACTGTAGACTGACATAAACAGATGTTAACTGACCAGGAGCCGTAGTGCACACCTGTAATCCCAGCATTTTGAGAGGCCGAGGTGGGCAGATTGCCTGATGTCAGGAGTTCAAGACCAGCCTGGCCAACACGGTGAAACCCTGTCTCTACTAAAAATAAAAAAATTAGCCGATGTGGTAGCAGGCACCTGTAATACCAGCTACACAGGAGGTCGAGGCAGGAGAATTGTTTGAAACCAGGAGGTGTAGGTTGCAATGTGCCCAAATTGTGCCACTGCATTCTAGCCTAGGAGGCAAAAGCGAAACTACATCTCAAAAAAGAAAAAAAAAAAAAGATGTTAACCTGGGTCAGGTGAGGAAGTAATGCTACACAATGTGATTGGCTATTTAAAGCCTTCAGAAATGCTCCTATCTCATACAGACCCATCTTCCCAACTTCATCTGGTCCCTACTCTGGCCTGGAAACTTAACTTTGGTACCTGTGTTTCTCCAGCAATGGCTGTTCTCTGCTGGTGCCTTGCCCTAGTAGACTCTTCTCTCCTAGTTCCTTGGCAACAGTGTTCTAACAACCTTTGCGGGTCACACAGTTCCTAAGTGTGGAGCTGGGATTAGGCTAATGGAAGTGTGATAAGACTCTCCCACAATGTATCTATCAATGATTCACTTCTACTAATTATAACTTGACAACATATTTTGATAACTTATTGAAAGCAAACATGTTAATAACTCATGACTTCTTTGTAGATCAAATTTTTGTCATTGCAAAGCAATAGTTTTGCCTAATTTTATATTTTTTCCCTTGCATTCTTTGGGTTACACTCATTTTGCCACTCCTGCTGTTTATATTTTTATATTTATTTGCTCATTGTTATATTTTTATATTTATTTGTTCATCTTTCTGCAATACTAGTTTAGATTATTCTCTAGCAATTATATTTCTTGACCCAAAAGGGGGCTATTGTGTTTTTTACTGAAGTTTGGATAGGTTGTCAGAATTAATAGGCTTAATTTTACTTGCGTAATCTTGTTTATGTTTTTGAATTTTTGTAGGTTTTGATATTTTCTTTTATGTAATTTCTTAACCTTTTCTTATATTGCCTGTTTTGTTTCTTTTCATTTTTTTTCTGTGTACTAATAGGTACTTATTCTGCTTAAATTGTATTATTGATTACATAACAATTTAAAAAGAGGCTATCCACCCTATATTTTGTAGTTGCAAGTATATTATGGAGCAGTATCTTTAACTTTAATTTGAATGCAATTGAGTCCTTGCTAAGAGAAGTGAATGATGTAAGGTATTTCATCCTCTGTTCACCACCCATACCTGTGAAAGGCAAACAGCCTGACTTTTTAAAATAGTAGCCAGTGATCAATGCTGAAGATTAACCTATAGTTACAGAGCGGCTGGCTTGGTCTTTGAAATGTAAACAGTGATAATTTATGAATGGGTTCGTCATCTTCCCGTAAACATAAGAGATAAAAGCGACACTACCCTGTGTCATACGTACCCTGTGTCATAACACATTCATGCTACTGCGTTCCTTGTCTGTTGTAACATTCATTGATTAGTATTTATAGGTGTTTCTTGTAACAAAGCTTGGCTTTGGGCATGGTCAGGTAAAAATAAAATTTAAAATATCATAAAACAACTATGTAGTGCTCAACGGAACCTTAGGAAATATTCTTTTCTTCATGCTTCTGCCCTGTTTTGTATTGCTCTTGTCTTATCTGGTAGAATTGTCATTCATGTCAAATAGTGAGCCTCATTACGATGAAAAATGAATAGCCAAAATATACTCACATGGCACCAGAAGAACAGGGAGTTTGCCTTTTGCTAAAAACGTTCAGTGAAGACAAGCTAAATCCAGCTGGGAATTCTGTGGGTCACAAGCATTATTGGTGCAGAATTGAAACCTTGGTCTAGAACAGACTCTCAGAAGATTTACATGCAAGGTTCACCTGGAAGGATATTTTTGTTTACAGTGTTTTAAGGCTTTTCCTTTGAAGGTTATGATAGCCGCTTAGTGATTTTTTATTTTGTTTTTTTGTTTGTTTGTTTAAGTCAGGGATACGAAGTGATGTTGGAGTGTCAGAGTGCGGGGTAAATACCTGAGGTTCATTGTCTTGCGCCAAGGAAATTGAGTACACAGACACACAAGAAGTGAGTTTAGGAGTGGAGGTTTAATAGGCAAAAGAAAGGGAAAGGAGAATAGCTCTCTCTCCTGCAGAGAGAGAGGGGCACCTGTGTGGGACGTGTGGGACGTCTAGCCCGTAGCAAAGTGCACCGGATTTTATAAACTGACTTGAGGAGGTGGTGTCTGATTTACCGAGGGCCCAAAGATTGGTTGGACCAGGTGTGAAGTTTACATACCACACAAAGAAGCTGGCCACCCCACTCTCATCTTTTATTATGCAAATGGGGTCTCTAGTTGGCCAGAGCCATATTATCTTCTCCTTACTGTACATGTGGTTGGCAAAGAAAAGGGAAGACTGAGCCGAAATGTTGAACATGTCTAGCCCCCAGATAGCCACTTTCCTATAGACTCAGCTGCTGACATTTACCAGTGCAAGCTTCTAGCTTGCCTTACTATGTCTGCAACTTGATTTTAAAGGCTGATCTTTGTCAGAAAGGAAAATAATTTTAGGACTGCTTCTTATTAAAAGGAAAACCCTACTGAGGACTTCCTTGCTCTAACTGTCTGCCTAAATAACTTCTTTTTAACTCCTATATTAATACATTTGTTGGTTAGAAAGCATCTGATACTTTTTGTCTTAATAAAAAGGTTTAATAACAGATAAAACTCTATATTAGCACATCTCAAGTATATATTTCTAGATTGCTATTCATCCATCTGATTTGTGTAACATTGTACTCTGTCACTTAAAATGTACTTTTTAAGCCAGATTTTTACATTTCCAAAGGTGTATATAGTAATAACTCTCTGTACACTCACTTGTAAATAGTTCCTCGAATGTTTTTTTAAACCGTAAAAATATATTTAGTCATCCCTGTAAGCTGAAATTTTGCAGCTAATTACTATTTTCTGATACTTTATGTATGTATATGCATATATTTTTTCTTGAAAATTATTTCTAAAAAATATTTATTTAAATCCAAATTATAATAATAAATGAAAACATTTAAAACATGTACTTGTCTTGTTAATTGCCATTCTAAATAATTTAATCAAACACCCCCATCCTGATTTCTTTCCCATTCGTCTTTTCCAAGCAGTGAAGAACCTGAATCTTAAAAATCACTGTATCCAAGCAGTAAAACTGTGCCAAACTTGAAAGGCCTATCCCACTTTTTGGATCTATTGACCCTAACACTTTTTCAGTTAAAAAAAACTTAGCAAAAATTAGAATGGAATAATTACCTTAAGCCACTTGGCACTTTGGAGCTTTGTTTTATTCTGTTTCCAAACTGGCATATGGTAACTGAATTTTCTTGGGGAAAACTCAAGGCAGCAATCCAGCTTTTTCAGAGACACTCACCTTGATGGAATCTCCACTTGCAAAGAACATCAATGAAGTCCAGTGTTGTTATCCTTAGTCACAAGGAAATCACTACATTTTGATGATTCTCATTATAAATGCTAAGATTTAAAATGCAATATCAAACATAGCTCAAAAATTTTAAACAGAATTTAACTTTATCTCTCATCAACTTTTCTTTACAGTTAAATATAGAAGCCACTTAAAAAGCAGAACACGTTGAAAAATTTTGAAAAATATACTTCATAATGTGAAATTAACATGTTCCACATTTCAAAGGTTTGATAAAGCTCTGTGTGTTGTCATTCACTAGTTGAGGGAAACTTTCAAAATTCCTGATCCTTTGGCTGGTTAATTACTGACAGTGTCCTTTATGGGCTTGTGTCTTATTCGTTTCAAGGACTGATGTGGCAGCATAGAAACAAAGAATGTTAAAAGGTACGGTCAGATCTTGTACACTGAGTGTTAAGTTTACAGTAATTTGGATAAGTGAAGGGTCACTTCATTATCTTATCAACTGAGAAGGAATGGCAGAGCTGGCCACTAGACTGTGGTGCTATAACTGCTGGTTTGAGAGGCACAGCTAGGTTTTATACTTGGGAATGAGACAGGAGTTCAGCAGGACTGGGTTTCACAAGATACAGATCACGAAGAGCTCACTGATAAAACAGGATGCAATAAAGAAACCAGCAAAAATCCACCAAAACCAGCATGGCAACAGAAGTGACTTCTAGTCATCCTCACTGCTCATTATATGCTAATTATATTAGCATACTAAAGGATACTCTCACCAGTGCCATGACACTTTACAAATGCCATAGCAATGACTGGAAGTTAACCTATATGGTCCTTATGTGGGAGAAGCCTCCAGTTGAAAGAACTTCATGCCCTTTCCCAGGAAATTCATGAATAATCCACCCTTATTTATCATATGATCATGAAATAACCATAAAAATGGCCAATCAATAGCTCCAATAACTCTGCCTATGGAGTATCCACTCTTTTATTTCTTTACTTTTTAAGAAACTTGCTTTCACTGCATTGGCTTGCTCTTGAACTTTTTCCTGTAGGAAGCCAAGAACCCAAATGGCCTCTTGGGTTGAGCTCAAATTTTGGAGTTTGCCCTGTGCAAATATATTTGGTTTAATACATTTTCCATCTTATTTAAATTTGGGTGAATTTAGCATATTTATAATTGGGGAAGCTTTCAAAGTGATACAAGATGGTGGCAAATGCACACATTTTTACAATTCAGTATTATAGCTCTCAAGAATTTTCTGGTTTCTTTACCACACTCAGGATTTGAAAGGCAACCATCTGGGTCATCAAGCTGCCTGCTGATAAGAGGTTGCTGGAGTGGAAGAGACTTTGAGTCCCTTGTTGAAGACTGCAGTTTGGCTTACTGCTTTCATTTCTTTACAGGACAGATAACTTGTATCTCAAGTACTGTGGATACTATACAGCATCACAGAAACTTGATACTTGAAGGTTTGTTGGATTGTAAAAGGTTTTGGGTCTGCCTATGGTATCCTGAAAGTACAGATATCTGCTGTCTTGAACCCCAGTTTCTGGCTTATTTTCATTATGCATTCTTTAGACAGTTTATGATCTTTCTTTATTTTTATTTATTTTTAAGACAAGGTCTTATTCTTTTTTTCATGCTGGAGTGCAGTGGTGCAGTCACAGCTCACTGCAGCCTTGACACCACCAAGCTCAAGTGATCCTCCTACTTCAGCCTCCTAAGTAGCTGGGACTACAGGTGCATGCCACCATGACAAACTAATGTTTTATTGTTTGCAGAGATGGGGTCTCATTCTTTTGCCCAGGCAGGTGTTGAACTCCTGAACTCAAGCAATCTGCCCACCTTGGCCTCTCAAACTGTTGAAATTATAGGGGTGAGCCACTGTGCCTTGCCTTACATGGTTTTGATTTCTTCAGAATCAATGATCTGCGTCTGCAAGGCATATGGATCTCCACTGATTTACAGGGGGTTTGCCATTACTAAGTTGACTTGTAAACAGAAAAACAAACTGCCTTTGCTGAGCCATTTAATTTTTCCCCACATTTTTTTCTCTTGTGAAAGCCTTTAACTGAAGATCCCTGCTTTGCCTCTGGAATATGCCTGCAGTAGTTTTTGTTGAGAAATGTGAGTTTGGGAGCAACTGTTCCTATGGGACTCTAGAAGAGCCTGTTGCTATTCCAACAGATACCTGAGTTTGGCATTGCTTCAAAATTAGATTGCTGCAATCTAATTTAGAAGGTGCAGGTGAAGTTTTCCTTTCAAGTTTTGCTGGTAATTGACACATGCCCAGACACTTCTGCCCATGAGCCATAATCTCCATTCTCTTCATCCTCTTCTCCATCAGTTTTTAAAACAACCTAAATTACCCCCTGATAACTTTATCTTCTGAGAGTTTTATCCCTCAATACTTATTTTTTTCAGTCTTGGTTCTGGAAAGGGGATTATGTCTCCTGTAAGCTAACTACTTCTGATTCACATAAAAGTATAGTAGACCTCCCCTTCTCTGTGGGGGATACATCCCAAGATCCCCAGTGGATGTCTGAAATCGTACATAGTATTGAACCCTACATATACTATGTTTTTGTCCTAAACATACGTATTTATAATAAAGTTTAATTTACAAATTTGGCAAAAGAGAAGATAATAACTAATAATAAAATAGAGCAATTATATAACTATATGTTGTAATAAAGTTTATGTGACTGTAGGCCGGGCGCGGTGGCTCAAGCCTGTAATCCCAGCACTTTGGGAGGCCGAGACGGGCGGATCACGAGGTCAGGAGATCGAGACCATCCTGGCTAACACAATGACACCCCGTCTCCACTAAAAATACAAAAAAATTAGCCGGGCGTGGTGGCGGCGCCTGTAGTCCCAGCTACTCGGGAGGCTGAGGCAGGAGAATGGCGGGAACCCGGGAGGCGGAGCTTGCAGTGAGCCGAGATCGCGCCACTGCACTCCAGCCTGGGCGACAGAGTGAGACTCCGCCTCAAAAAAAAAAAAAAGTTTATCTGACTGTAGTGTCTTGCTCTCTCTTAAAATATCTTACTGTACTGTACTCACCTATTTTCTGATTGTGGTTGACCACGGATAACTGAAACTTCATAAAGAGAAACGGGGGATAAGGGAGGACTACCGTACTGCTTTATACACCTGATTTGTGTATCTATTTATTGGCAGCCTATCTTATTCCGTGGCAATTAACATTGAAACCTTTAAATAAGTACCACCACCTGCCTTTGAACTTGCAGATGCCCAATAAGTCTCAAAAGAAAGAGGAGCAGCACCACAGGTAACATCACTGTAGGTTTTCCTGAGATGAGAGATCCTCCTGCACACAATGGAGGTCTCAGTCAATGAGGTCTTCTGGTTCCAGTTCAATATCAATCACACCCCTAGAGGGCGCTTCTTCCCTCGGCGGTTTCCTTGATGGTTTGCAGCTCAGGATCATATCTGCTTTTACCCCGCGAACCTGTGAAAATGCTGGACTCCTTTTGTTCCAGGGTCTGGAGCTGGAAATGACAAGGGGTAGCCCACATCTTCCTGTCTTCTGTCTTCTGCCATCACCTCACTAAAACTAACAAGCAAAATCAGAGCCAAATGACAAGACAAATTGCTTCAGGTTCTAGGAAGCAGCCCAGTTCAGTTCACTCTGTGGGTTCATAATAGGTTAAACAACTTCACTGAACTGTAACTTCAACAACCGTACCCTAAGTCTGAAGTCTAACATCTTTGATAATAACGTAACTTCAGCCAATAGTAGTTTCAGTGGGGAAATTTTCACCATGTCATCAGGAAGTTTTTCAGCTCCCAATTCTTGTAATTTCCCCTTACTGGCATGGTGGATCTTGAACCCAGGTTCAATATTAAGCTGGGCACCTGAGTCTCCTGCGTCCTGGAGTCACTGGCTGCAGCTCCCAGACCTTGAGCCAGCATCAGCTGCATGTTCTGGCTAAATGATTTTTAACATTAAATGTTTCTTAGATGTACTTTAATAAGTTTTAAAAAATCACATTCTACCATGACCAATGGTTCTTTGTTTTGGAAAGATGCAACTAATTTCCAAACTGCCTTTTAAATCTCAACACCTTTAAAAATCAGCATTTAAAATAAATGTGTTGCCCAAATGCATGTAATAGAGAACTTGAGGAGTTCTTATAAGTAATAATGTTTATAACTAGTTCTCAAATTATGTTTTATTTTCACCATCTTGTTATAAATCCCTGTTACTTGAAATTAGATATCTGACTGGTAAAAGGAGTATCCAGATATGCAACGACTATTTTATCCATATTAAAAGAATAAGTTTTCATGTTTGAGTTTTTGCGATTTATAAAAAGTCACTCGTGGTATGGTAAACTATCAAGTACATGAATTAAATTGTGTTTGAGAGATTTTGGAACCAAACTTGGAAAAAACTTTGAAATATGATGGCTAAATTTTTAATAGTTTTTGTATAGTTATTACTTAGTCTAGATAAAAAGAACAAAATGCTTTAAAAAATTGTTCTTTCATATATTTGCAAATGATTTAGTCTTCCATATTGGCTAGTATTTATTGAGTGCTGACTATGTGCCAAACATTTTACCTGCACCAATTCATTTAATCCTTAGCGCAACTCTATGAGGCATGTACTCTTATCCCCATTTACTAGAGAGTTTAAGTATCTTGTTTAAAGAAGTCACACAGCGAGATAGCAGTTAGACTTTCTATGACTCAGGCTTCCTGACTTCAGTGTCTGTGCACTCATTTTCATTATGTCTGTAGTATCCCATGTCTCTTACCCTTCAAATGCACTTACCTATGAATGTTACATTGGAAATATCCACTCAGTAACCTCTAAAGTATAAAGTCAATGAAGAAAGGATGCTCTTTGATCATATTCTTATTTAAGAGATAGTATAACTTTGTATTAAGAACACAAACTCCAGAAGCAGACTGCCTGAGTTTACATCTCAACAGTGTGACCTTGAACAAGCTACTCAGCCTAGAAGTGTCATGATTTGTTTTACAAAACAAGGGTGATAATTATCATAGCGCCTACCACTTACAGGTTTTGAGAATCAAGTGAGTTAGTACATAGTACTTGGAACAGCGCCTGATACCACAGTAAACTTCATAAGCCTTTTCTTTTTGATATTATTCAATATGAAGGCACAAGTTGCTTCTTGCAAAGTACAGACCTTTCAAGTGCCCATGCTAATCATAGTTAACAATCATTAAAACAACAGCCCAGATTGAAGTTGTGGAAACAAAAAGGCAGAAAAGTGGTGTTTGATGCCTCTTCCACCACTGAGAGGCAAGTTATTCAACTTCTCTAGGACACAGTATCAACAGAAAAAGGACACTAAACTACTTTTCTGAGGCAGACTGAGCCAGTTTTCTTGCAGTCTCTCTCAGGCCTACGATATTTATTATTTTTACTGATTTCTCTGATTTGCCTATATGTATTTGCTAAGCATCTGTCATGTGCAAAGCACAGTGCTAGAAGCTCCACAAGATGAAAAAAAATGAAATAGGATGTAACTCCATGGATCTCTTGAGACTACTGGTGATAGTGACCCATTAAGCTCAGGGAGTCTACCCTCTAGTTGGGGGAGGACGTGGCAAGTCACAGTCACCATAATAGGCTGCAGTAGCAGAGGAGAAGTGCAGTCTGTGCCAGTTCAGAGGAGGCAGGAAGCATAATGAGTGGGGAGCATTAGGAAAAGACTTCAAGGTGGAGATGCCATTTAAACTGAGCTTTAAGAGTTAGAGAAGGGACATTCTGGCTGGAAGAGAATAGAGTTGGACGTAGGGAGATGGGAAAGCATAGTGTCTTCATGAAACAGTGGTCTTCCAATTTGGATGAAATGAAGAATACTGGAAGATAAAGCTAATTTAGATTGAGAAGTCAGGTTAAGATTAGTTTGCTTATGAAGAAAGAGAAAACCTTTAAGTTTTTAGCATGGGTGTGAAGGTTTAGAGCTCCACTTTAGGAAGATTAAATCAACTTAGTATGTTGACTCCTTTCGAGTGTAGGAGCTTGAGGGAATCCTGGTACCACTGATGGAAAATAGGAAATTAGAGGAGCTGGTTTGCTTCTCTCACTACCAAATTCAGATTTATATGTATTTAATTTGAAGAACTGTAGAAATGTTGGACCAGACTTTAGGAGAAGGGGCAGAGGAGAGGAAACAGAGGAAACAGAGCCAGGTATGACCTCAGGGATGTACACATGGAGTTAGTTGGCAGGAAAGAGAAGCCAGTCAGGAAAGAGAGAAGAAGCAATCAGTGGAAGCAGTGGAAAAGCAGTTCTGTGTTTGGGGGTAGAGGAGAAAGAACTGCAGAAATAAATGAAGACTCATTAAATTGTAAGCTTCTTGAGAGTACAGGTTGCTGAGGTTGTTGTAAGACAATCTGTTTATTTAAATATTTCCCATGACAGGCATGGTACAGTGTTTCTCACATTCTTGGCACTCAGTGAATGTTGACTGAGATCTATATTGTGCAATGCCACACAAGGTTTGAGGAGAGGGAAGACTGAAAAGACCATTTGTCTTTATGATCAGGAGATCTTTGGTTATTGCTCCTGTATTGTGATTTTCCAGCCTTTCTGTTTTAAGAAATATAAAGAACAAAGATATTATTTGTATAAAAGATTAAGGCATATACAACATTGCATCTAAGCCATGTGTTCTGTTGGACCATGAATGTAAAAATGCTTTGTTTTGTAATAGTACATATTGTCCCTCAGCACCCTGCTTGTTTGTATGAATGTCGGTATGTTTGAGAATGTGTGCAGGAAGGTGGAGGTAACCAAGCTGTCCATATCTAGAAAAGTCCAGTGTGGTGGGTGCACACAATGAAATAGTAAGCCACATCAAATGCCCTGTACTAGGTGGAATATGGTAATGCAGTTGTATCTTGTAAACATCATGTCCAGTGAAAAGCAGTAAGAAACACAAATGAGTAAAAAATATAATAAGTGAGAAGTATAACAGAAGTAAAAAGTAAAAAAAAAAAAAAAAAAAAAAAAAAGCACCTTAGTATAATATCAGTGTAAATAAAAACAAACTCAAAATAACACTATTCAGCATAATACAAAGACACATACATAGCCAAAGACATATTCATTAAAGTGGATGTCTCCTCGGGGTAGTGAGAGAATAAACATTGGAATCAGGATGAAGGGGAAAATCAGACAAAAAAAGAGAAGGACCTTGAAAAGATCAATGATGAGGTATGTGATTAATTCATGTTTTATACTAAACATCCAAAGAATGAAGGGAATATGTGGTGGAAGTGTTTTTTGTTTTTTCAAATCTCAAAACACAATGCAATAAAAGGCTCAAACAATGACAGTAATACCATGTAGGTTTAATATTTATTATGCTCATTGGCAAACAAAAACACAGAAACAATATAAATTATCTATAGTAAAATTCATGCATATCATAGGGGCTATTAATTTGTACTTCAACTATATGGCTTAAAGTGACATTAGGTGTGTTGGGGACAGCAAGAAGGGTGGGGCTACTCATGGTAGTAGCAATAGAAGAGTACACAGGGTGCCACCCACAGGTTCTTCCAACACAAAGAAGCTTCCAACTGGTAGAACTCAACTAATACTTAAGGCTGCCATCTAAGGCATTACTAATACTTGCGACTATTTTCTAGGGCATCAGATATTAGAAAATTAGCAAGCAGAAATACAGTACTTACACTAGCATTCTAGCTCAATAGTTACATTTATTACTCCTTAGCAATAAACATGTGTGTTCTAGCAAATTCATTTTCTACCCATGCAAATAATGAGATTATCTCTCATCAAAGTGAAGTCCAACTTGAACATATCTGCAAAAATATCCCCAATATATAATGATTGGCAGAAAATATGAATAGAGGATAAAAGATAGTTTACTTTTGTATAGCATGCAGGAACCATGATTTCACATGTAGTGAAATGAATCAGATTTCTGCTTCTTTCTCATTCTTTTTAAATTGAAAATTAGAACCGGCAAATTGTGCACCCCCACCCCCACTCCCACCCCATCGCATTGAAAGCCTCACTGAAGGTCTGGAGAGAGAAGGCTCAAGGTGGTATATTTTTGCCTTGACTGCTGTCAACAAACAAATAATTCCATTTGTTCCATCTGCAGTTTCTTTCTTTTTTTTTTTTTTTTGAGATGGAATCTCGCTCTGTCGCCCAGGCTGGAGCGCAGTGGCCGGATTTCAGCTCACTGCAAGCTCCACCTCCCGGGTTTACGCCATTCTCCTGCCTCAGCCTCCCGAGTAACTGGGATTACAGGCGCCCGCCACCTCGCCCGGCTAGTTTTTTGTATTTTTTAGTAGAGACGGGGTTTCACTGTGTTAGCCAGGATGGTCTCGATCTCCTGGCCTCGTGATCCGCCCATCTCAGCCTCCCAAAGTGCTGGAATTACAGGCTTGAGCCACCGCGCCCGGCCTATCTGCAGTTTCTTAAACCTGTCTTGAAAAGAACAACAGTTATCTTCATCCTCTGTCTCAGAGATGATCTCCATCTTCTGAATGATCAGTTTAATGAGCTCGTGCTGCTTTTTCAGGAGAAAAGTGAGTTCCTTCAGCCTAAAAGGACATACACATTTCATGAATTTATTTTCAGTTCTTCTTTTAGCCCTTCTGAATGTGGGAAGGCATAGGTTTTAACCTCGTGGTAGTCACAATCCTTCCAGGAAACACATATTTTTGAAGTCTAAATCATTTTTCCCAAAGTTACACTGTTAGTTCATGGCTAGTTTATTTTTGTTCCCCGTTTACAGATAAGAAACTATTATAGGAAAAGGTTAAGCAGCTTGCACAGGGTCACGGTTACTAAGTAAATAGTTGAATAGGGGTTTGAACTCAGGTAAGCTAACAGTAAAACCCTCAGGTTTAATTACCACCCACCACATAGTTACTCCAAAGATCTTCAAAAGCTTTCAGAGGTTTGCTTTATGAATTCAGATGAAAAATACAGTTTATGATACTGCCTCCAAAAGAAAAGAAATCAGAATTTCAATTTTTATTCACTTATTATTGGAAGGCAACCTGATGATAGTGGCAAATAAGTTGCTGGTTCTCAAAAATGCCTCATGACTCTCAATACACTACCTACAGCCATCAATAAAGCATGTCTTAATATATATAAAATAAAAACCAATATAAAATATAACCTTATACTGTACAGTATTATTTATGAGTTTTAAATTTCTCAAGTTCAGAGAGAAGGAAAAATGTGTACTGGTATTTCTGCTTTAATATTTCAATTTCTAGAGATGTATTAGTATTTGGTATTTCTTGTCTTATTTCTTAAGTGGAAAATAAAAAATAGAATAGACTCTGTGGGATTAAAAAATAATAGGTACTAAAATTGAATTCAATTCAGGAATTTTTTCTTAAGCATGTGCCAAAATTCAACCACCACTGGCACAAATATGCATAAAGCACAGCTACACTCTCAAGGAGCAGATTGTGGAATCTGCTAAGAGAAACAGGCATGTGAAGAACGAGCTATGAAATGAAGTAATACGTTTTATCAGAGGAAAAAATGTACAAATAGAAAAGGAGTAAATTAAGGTAGGAAATTGTTTAGAAAGGGGCTTAGCTGAATTGTCCTATGCATTTTCATGAGAAATGCCCATCATGGAAGGTGGTATTCCATAAGAGATTAGTTGTTAATTATCTAAAACTGTACTGCACATTATCCAATACAACTCAACCAATCAATGAAGTTTCACCTGGAGAAATTTCTGAAATGTTATTTTAATACATTTTGTCTTACTTTAATATCTTTTAAACCATAGGTTGACTTGAGAGGGTCAAGGGCAGATGTGAAATGACCAAGAATGAAGTAATTCTAGGAGTCCAAGCAAAAGAAAATGGTGACTTGCACAGGCCATCCAGAAAGTCAAATGGGCCAGACTGAGGGGGGAAGGAGGTGGAGGTGACAGGTCAGGGGTGACTCTTGGGTGGCTGGTTTGCACAAGTTAATGAATGGTGCTGACATTGTTGCAAGGAGGAACTTTAGAAAAGGACCAGGACTTTTTCACTTTTTTCCTGTAGGGGATATGTAAGGAGAGGATGAAATGTGGAAGCAGTGAAGTTTGGTTTTGAATGTGCTGAATGTGAGGCACCTTTAGATATGCAAGTGGAGATGTCAAGTAGGCAGCTGGATATAGGGGCTGGAAAATCAAGAGTGGGCTCTAGGATAGAGAAATCAGTTGCTGAGCATTCTGTGTTTAGGTAGTAATTATATCCATGGGCATTTGTGAAATCAGATGGGAAGATAGTATGGGGTTAGAATAGAGCCCAGATTGATATTCAGGGTGAATTTATCATTTCATGACTCTACAAAGGAAATTAACCTGCAAAGAACTCAGGAAGAACAGTCATAGAGATGAGGGCAGCCCAGGCATGGTTACAATTAGCACCCAGTAATTCTGGCTCTTTATATGGTCCCTCTTCCATTATAATGCAATGGTCTTGCTAAGTCTTTGATCACTTTATATACTTTCTACAGTGAACATTCCAACTCTGTGTGTGTGTGTGTGTGTGTGTGTGTGTGTGTGTGTGTGTGTGTGTGACAGAGAGACAGTTAGGCTTTTTGTCCCCAACCAAATCTCATCCTGAATTATAATCCCCATAATTCTAATTATCTCCAAATGTCAAGGGAGAGACCAGGTGGAGGTAACTGGATCCTGGGGGCAGTTTCCTGCACACTGGTCTCATGATAGTGAGTGAGATCCCTTGAAATCTGATGGTTTTATAAGTGTCTGGTAGTTCCTCCTGCATTCATTCTCCATCCTGCCACCTTGTGAAGAAGGCGCCTTGCTTCCCCTTTGCCTCTGTCATGACTGTAAGTTTCCTGAGGCCTCCCAGCCATGTGGAACTGTGTCAATTAAACCTCTTCCCTTTATAAACTACCCAGTCTCAGGCAGTTCTTTATAGCAGTGTGAAAATGGACTAATACAGTAAATTGATACTGGGGAGAGTGGGGTACTGCCATAAAGATACCTGAAAATGTGGAAATGACTTTGGAATTGGGTAACAGGTAGTGGTTGGGACAGTTTGGAGGGCATAGAAAACAAGAAGATGTGGAAAAGTGTGGACTTATTGAATGACTGCCCAAAATGCTGATAGTGATATGGACAATGAAGTCCAGGCTGAGAAGGTCTCAGATGGAGATGAGGAACTTAGGAATTGGAATGAAGGTGCTTCTTACTATGCTTTAGCATAGGGACTGTCAGCATGTTGCCCCTGCCCTAGAGATCTGTGAAACTTTGAGAGATGATTTAGAGTATCTGGCAGAAGAAATTTCGAAGCAGTAAAGCATTCAAGAGGTGCCCCGCATGCTCTTAAAAGCATTCAGTTTTAGGCATCCACAGAGAGATGGCTTGGAATTGGAACCCATATTTAAAAGGGAAGCGGGCATAAAAATTTGGAAAATTTGCAGCCTGATAATGTGATAGAAAAGAAAAACCTATTTTCTGGGGACTAATTCCAGCCAGCTGCAGAAATTTGCATAAGCAATAAGGAGCCAAGTGTTAATCCCCAAGACAATGGGGAAAATATTTCCAGGGCATGTCAGAGGTCTTTATGGTAGCACCTCCAATCAGGCCCAGAGGCCTAGAAGGAAAACACAGTTTTGTGAGCCAGGTCCAGGGCCTTGCTGCTTTGTGCAGTCTTGGAACTTTGTACCTCACGACCCACTCGTGGCTAAAAGGGGCCAAGGTACAGCTCAAACCTTTACTTCCGAGGGTGCAAGCTCTAAGCCTTGGCAGGTTTACATGTTGTGTTGGGCCTGCGAGTATAAAGTCAAGAATTGAGGTTTGGGAACCTCCGCTTAGATTTCAGATGATGTTTGGAAATGCCTGGATGTACAGCCAGAAGTTTGCTGCAGAGGCAAGGTTCTCACGAAGAACTCCTGCTAGGGCAGTGCTAAAGGGCAATGTGGGGTAGGAGCCCCAACACCGAGTCCCCACTGGGGTACTGCATAGTGGAGCTGGGAGAAGAGGGCCACCATCCCCCAGACCAGAGAATGGTAGATCCACTGACAGCTTGCACCATGTATCTGGAAAAGCTGCAGACACTCAATGCCAGCCTATGAAAGCAACTGGGAGGGATGCTGTAACCTGTAAAGCCTTAGGGATGGAGCTGCCCAAGGCTATGGGAGCCTACCTCTTGCATCAGTGTGACCTAGATGTGAGACACCGAGTCGCATGGAACTTTAAGGTTTAATGACTGCCCAACCAAATTAGACTTGCATGGGACCTGTAGCCCCTCCGTTTTGGTTAATTTCTACCATTTGAAACAGGAATTCTTACCCAATGCCTGTACCCTCACTGTATCTTGAAAGTAACTAATTTGCTTTAGATTTTACAGGTCCCTAAGCAGAAGGACTTGCCTTGTCTCAGATGAGACTCTGGACTTGGACTTTTGGGTTGATGCTGGAATAAATTATGACTTTGGAGGACTGTTGGGAAGACATTATTTGTTTTAAAATGTGAAAGGGACATGAGATTTGACAGAGGCCAGGGCTGAAAAGACCTGGTTAGGGTTTGTTTTTCCACCTAAATCTCATCTTGAATTATAATCCCCATAATGCCCACATGTCAAGGCAGAGACCAAGTGAAGGTCATTGGATGATAGGTGCAGTTTCCCTCATGCTGTTCTCATGATAGTGAGTGAATTCTCACAAGATCTAATGGTTTTATAAGTGTTTGGTAGTTCCTCCTGCATTCATTCTCCTTCCTGCTGCCTGTGAGAAGGTGCCTTGCTTCCCCTTTGCCTTCCACCATAATTGTAAGTTTCCTGAGGTCTCCCAAGCCATGTGGAACTGCGAGTCAATTAAACCTCTTTCCTTTATAAACTACCCAATCTCAGGCAGTTCTTTATATCAGTGTGAAAATGGATTAATACTGTGTGTGTTTGTGTGTGTGTAAATGTGTGTTCTTTATTGTATATTATAAACACTTAGCTGTACATACACACATATCTATCTACACAGAAATGTAAGTGACATGTGACTAGGAAAAACAAAGTATATCTTTGCTGTAATAAAAGATACTGAAAGGATAAGGTTGGTCCCCCACCCATCTACTCTTACAGGGACAGTGTGTATTTAACACAGATGCTATGGATGAGCCTCCCAAAAGATGAGGGCAAATTTCACCCTCCTGTCACTTAGTCCTTTCACATGTTAAGTTAATCATATTCATTTTTTTAAAGCATAGCTATTTCTTTCTCATTGGCAGACATGGCTCAAAGTCTATAAAATGACCCCCTTAGGGATAACACAAGGAATGGATGTCAAGTAGTGTCAGATTATTGATGTTATTTGTTATGTGTACTTACAAATAATGTTCCACCACATCTGGGTTTGTTGGGATATATGGTGGTGGATTTCCGATCCACTTTGCGTATGCAACAGCATGACAGCGTTGTTTCTAAGCTGGTATGAAGTTCCACCTAAAATGCATTTTGGATTTATTAATAGAATCATTAATTAGTATCTGAAATTCTTATATGGCACAGAGGCAATCATTAGTACAGCAAAATGAAAACTGATTCCTACTTCCTGACTTCTGGACAGCAGCTGGGCTGACCTCTCACTTTCATTTCAGGGGATTCTATGAGAGCATTAAATGACGCTGTAGTAAATGCATGCTACATGTCCCCTTCTGCTGTGGGCTCAGACATAGGTTTCAGAATGGATGCAGAGAGTTGCTTAAGAAACAACTCAGGGGAAGTAGGAGAATGGCTTCCTGGTTTTCCAGTTGATGCTGCTTTTGATCCAAAACAAGGCACAGATAACATGGGGGTACTGGGATTTGTGCTATTTACTTTCAGGGAGCAAAGTAAACAAAATATAGCATTGCACTTTTCAGCTCAACCCCACTGGCACTGCAGTTGAGTGAGCTTCCCCAAGATATTTTATTTTGTACTATTGCTTGTATTATTCTTTTTATTTATCCCCAATGTATTTTAAAGAGGTATTAGGGCATTCATGAGGTATTGCTGATATACCTACCAAGAAGTTTATACATCCCCTTTCCATATTGACATACCTGAGTCCTAAACATCATCTTTGTGACACTAATAACCTGCCATTAGCTCTTCCTACCTTCGATCTTTCCCCACTAAACCAAGACAATAGCAGATCACCATAAACACCATTTTCATTGTGGAGGAGCTGATAATAACCCTCCACTAACTTACAAAGTAACTTGAAGCACTTCATCGTTTGCTGCCCTTTGCTAAGGTTTTTCTCTGCTAGTTTTGAATAAACCCCCGTCATCTGGAACGATCTAATCAGCCACTAACATGAATGATCCTTACAGGCAAGGGGGACTTGGGCCAGTGCCTTGGCCATTTTCCCCATTCCGATGTGGCCCTTTGCTCTTGCTGGCCCCTCCTTTCAGGATGGTATTGATGTCCTGTTAGATCCCAACCATCTTTCAACACTGACTCATCTCACCCACTCCATGTAGCATTCCCTTATTTTTGCATTTTTTCTGTACCTGATAATCATTTAACTGTTTTTGTTCTCAAAATGTTCAGATCGCTCTGTATCTCTGCATAATATACAGCCATGTCATGCAGTGTAGAATTTAAGAATGGTTCTCAGTTGATTTTTGATATTTCATTTTATCAATGCCTAGCTGGTGTGCTAAGTAGACACAGCTGACTTAATAGTCAAGGATCACATCCCTCTGTTTCCTCTGGGCTCTCATGCTAAGTTGTACTGCCCTTTGTATACTATATGTATTGAAACATTGTTTTTCAATAAATAAATGCTAATGTATGGCTGAATGAATAACAGAGAAGAAAACTGTGACAAATAAAAGTGAAGAAGAGACAAGAATGAATAGAAAGTTATATCATAACATGATTTTTCTCTCTCTCAAACTGGCCAAAATGTCTTAATGCGCATAGTCAACTGGTCACCAAATATCCTTGAAGCATCAAAAATGCCCATTTGAATTTGAAATTTAAAGACATTCTAGTCAAGAACAGAAAAATAACTTGGTGTTGTATTACAGAAAAGTACCTCACAACATTCAATAGCTGAGGACCTAGCCAAGAAACTTTGACACCAAATTTTACATCAAATTGTCCATAAAAGTGAGAGAGATGTCACAAGAGAACAAAACCACATAGATTCTGTTAAAACTTCAGCATAAATCATGCTGTGGGGACCTTGTGATTCCCTGCACAAAACAGAAGAAGCTCCTTTAAACAGCGTGGATAGGATGCCAGTGATGCTCTTGATCTAGCAGCTAGCTACCTGGGTGGCCACAGGTTAACATAACAAAAGATGCTCAGGCAATTTCTTAATTTCTCTACTAAAATTATTCTAGGACATTTTTTCATCATCTTTGATTACAGCAGGTATAACAGATAACATGCAAACAGACACAGGATGTGACTCCTCAGGATTAAGAAAACATCCATGCTAAATAACTGTGCTCTCAGAAATGGAAGTAATTATAATTGTGTTAATTTCAGTAAGTTTAAATTAGATGTAATGCAGACAATGCCTAATTTAGGATGGTTCAACTCATGCTTTTTTGACTTTATGATGGTGTGAAAGTGATACACATTCAGTAGAATCTATACTTCAAATTTTAAACATTGATCTGTTCTGGGCTAGCGGTATGTGGTACTCCGCTGGGATGCCGGCCAGTGGCAGCGAACCACAGAACCCAGTCAGCCACATGATCAGGAGGGTAAACAATCCAACTCTAAGGTGTAAGTGGTATAAATTTAAAACTGGCTTATTCTTACAAAATTCCCATTTTTGACTTATTTTTAACTTATGGTGGCTTTACCAGAAGATAACACTATCATAAGTGGGGAAGCACTGCACTTACCTGCATAGCTATCCTCTTCAATGATGCATGTTTCTGGACCTCAGCAATGTCACCAACTGCCAAACCAATCTGAAGTATGACACAAAATTAAATCACTACAGTTGAAGGTCCACCTAAAAATGCATGTAAGGTCTGTCTTAGTCCATTCACACTGCTATGACAAAATATTTTAGCTTGGGTAATTTATAAATAGCATAAATTAACTGCTTACAGTTCTGCAGGATGGGAAGTTCAAAATCAAGACTCGGGCAGAACTGGTTTCTGGTGAGAGCCCATTCCTCATAGGTGGCGTCTTCTATGTGTTCCCATATGGCAGAAGGGCAAAGGAGCTAATGTGCTCCCTCATAGTTCTTTTATAAGGGAATCAGTTCCATTCATGAGGGCTCTCCCCTCATGGCCTAATCACCTCCCAAAGGCCCCACCTTCTAATGCCATCTTCTTGGTGATTAGGTTTCTATATATATATAGTGTGTTTGTATATATATAGAGAGTATATATATAGTGTGTGTGTGTGTGTATATATTTATATATTGGATGGGACATAAAAATTGAAACCATAGCAAGGTCTCTGTGGCTAAAGTGGGAGGGTGGGCATAAGATCTACTAGTAGTAGTAGCTGCAGAATACTTTGGTCATACACCTTACAGAAAACTACAAGGCCTATATACCTCTGCAACGGTGATGGCCACATTCGGAGGTTCAGTACTCTTAAGTGTTATGAAAACTTAAGACACACAAATTAATCTGAAATTCATTTAAGATAATCTGTTATTTTTTGAAAGGACAGGGATGATGTGATATCACATGCAATTGGGTGTAGCTACACAACATGGTGGGAAACTCCAGGAGTTTAGTAACTAAGGTAGACAAGAGTGATTTAACAACATGGAAAAAAATACTAAACTGAGAGAATGATACATTTTATATCTTACATATGTTTATAAGGAAAACATATAGCACTGTTTTTGGGAACACGTGGCAATAATTTCTTCAAGTCTTCAGGAGTGGCTGTGTTTCCTTTGGCTTTTATTTTACGGGCCCGATAAGTCTGGAACTGACTATATTCATCTTTCCTTTGACAATTCAGAAGCTCAGAATCGAATGTACGAACCATCTTTATAACATACAGGCCATTATACTTTGTATTTTGCATTCTATCCTAGCCACCAGTTTCATCTTAATTTTTCCTGCCTATATTTTCTTTTCACTTTGAATTTCTCATGGTTTTCATTACTGCTTTACTATTAGTCTCCTATAAGCAATCTCAGATCCACTTAAGGCAGGGAGTGCATATACAAAAACACATAGAACGACTTTTTTTTCTGACATAGTTTCTGTATTTTATGTTTTTCTAAGGAGAAAAACTTAACAGCTTTTGTAAATAATAATAATCCGTGTTGTATTCATAAAAAGATAAAGAAAGCAGAAAGATATGAAAAATATACAAACCAAAATCTTCAGTGCTTCACTATTATTTTTGGTGCACGCGATCATCACAGCTGTGTTTCCATTTTCTCCTTCCAAATTAACATCAGTACTTCTATGCTCAAGCAAGACCTACACAAAAGTGGAGAATAATTGTCAAAATTTTACAGATTTCCAAATAAAGTACTGTCTTCCACTAGATTTTAAATTCTCAGATGCCAGGGACCGTGTCTATTTATCTTTTTTCATCCTTCTCCCACACAATCTAGCAACACATTCTGCACACTGTGGGTACTAAGTACATTTCTCAAATAGATGAAATAACCATGATTTCAATGTCACAACAATTAAGGTGATAATGAGTTGTGGCATTGTAAATAGAGTAAGAACTGTAGATACTAGTTATCACAGCTTCACTTAATACTTCCGACTTGTATTAGTGAAGCTATGTTAACTAATATTTTCAGAAAAATAATTTTATGGAGCCATTTAGAATGTGTTAGCAGTGAAGGAGGAAGTCAGGAAGGGAAGAAGGAAGAAAGTAAGAGAGACAGAGAGGAGGGAGGAAGGCAGGAAGGAAATGGTTTCTTTTCCCCTTCTAGTCTAAGTAAAATTTTTCTTTTACCTAGATTGCAAGCATCCTAGGAAATGTCAATGGAAACTCTATTCTCTTCAGTAAACAAAACAGAGTTTTGCATAACACTTTGGTATGGCTTAACTCAATTAATTCAAACTTGGTCTGGAATGGAAACTTTTTCTACAATGTAAGAAATTAGCATCCTGGCCGAGCACAGTGGTTCCTGCCTGTAATCTCAGCACTTTTGGAGGCTGAGGCAGATGGATCACTTGGGGTCAGGAGTTCGAGACCAGCCTGGCCAACATGATGAAACCCCATCTTTACTAAAAATACAAAAATTAGCTGGGCTTGATGGCACAAGCCTGTAGTCCCAGGTACTTGGGAGGTTGAGGCAGGAGAATTGTTTGAACCCAGGAGGCAGAGGTTGCAGTGAGCTGAGATCATGCCACTGCACTCCAGCCTGGGAGACAGTACAAGAAACAAAAAAAGAAGAAAGAGAGAAAGAGAGAGAGAGAAGGAGGGAGAGAAGGAGAGAGGGCAGAAGGAAGGAAGGAAGGGAAAGAGAGAGAAAGGGAGAGAAGGAGAAAGGGTGGAAGGAAGGAAGGGAAAGAGAGAGAAAGAGAGAGAAGAAATTAGCATTCTGATAAAATGGTCAAGTAATTTTTCTGATGAAATTTCACTGAAGACCTGTTACTGCCTCACCTGGTTGACGGCCAGCTGATTTTTGCCCAAGTGTCTATAGACCTTTGACAAGTCTTTCTTTAATATTCAATGTAATAACATTATCTCATCTAAATATCTTATCAAACCTTTAAACTGGCCTACTAGAGGCTTTCTCTCCTGCAGAAAGACTATGATAAACAATGGCATGTCCTTATAATTAAATAATGTTAAAAGAATTTATTAAATAAGCTGTTTCTCAAAAACATTGACTTCTTTAAAAAAGTTTAAAAACTTTTTACCAGAGCCTCTTGTTAGCAGAACATGCCCCATGTGAGTGTCAGTAAATGAATTAGGTTTACTAATTAGCTCTGCTCATAAATGCAAATTAAACTGAGATTTTAGTACATGAAAATATGTGGGAAAATGATGGATGAATTAAAGGGAAATGAGAACACAGGGTTCCTTCCATGGACTTTAGGCACCTTTGCATTCTGTTCTTAAGAAGCTCTAGATTCATATGGAAAATAACTTACCAAAGAAGAGGCTTTTCTCTCTTTGCCCTCTTAGAATCATAGACCATAAATGTGTAGCATGTATGACGCTGTTATTACTGTGCCACCAAAAGCACAATCTTTCAAAAAGCTGTGTTAAATTACATGTGGCAGGGATCCCAGAGAGAGCAACTAAACTGTGCAGCTACTTCAAATTCAGTCATGACCAGGCAGGTCTGGAAGGTTCGGAGGTGAACCCTCCACAGGTCCCTTTGTTGAGAATCTGGAAAGCCTCATGGAAGGGTCAAACAACTGGACACTTGGAAGTAAAGCCCCAAGGACTAAGGCCTGCAGGCCACTGAGAGACAAAACCACCCCCTAATTCTCAGGCCAACGTGTGCCAGGGAATATTATGCATACCATAAATCATTGTGCAAGAACTTGAAGTGATGCGTGGATGACAGTTTTTTACTTTACAACTATTACAGGCAGCAGAGGAAGGTTTGAGGGAAGGTCAGTGGAGCAGTCAATGGAGCAGCTTCTAAACTGGCAGGGGCTGGGTAGGTACAGGCTGGACCATGGGCATAACTGGGAGAGGCAGGTGGAGAGGATTGCTGTTTGCAAGCATGAGGGGAGACATTCCAAAACACCTTCTCCTCCTTCTATTCCTGTCATTTCTGGTGAGCCAGAGGAGTTTGAAAATATTTTTACACATAGTTGTGGTTGGTAAGACCAAGTAGGGGGGAGTCAATTTTACTTAGAACTCAATTTTTCTGCTTGTTCTGGTTTCATCAGAAAAATTTGTTTTACCTTTCTGTATTTGTTGGTCTGGAGATTTCTGCTCTCTAATTAACAATAGTCATTCAACAGTTATCTGCCTTCAGTTCCCAAACCACATTTTCAGAGCCAATATTAATTGAGTTAATAGGCATGTGTTCTTGAAAAGAGCCTTCAGAGGGAGCAAGAGCTCCATGAGGAAATATGTGACATCTCTGTGGGAGTCCCTGCAGTCACTAGTGGCCCAACCCGGATGATATGGAAACAGCACTTAGCTCATGAATAATGCAGATATTTAATAAAACAACAACAACAACAACAACAAAACAGCTTGTTTCCAGAGGACTTTCTAGTAACCTCTTCAGGGAGCCAGACCTATCTCATAGGTACTGAGAGTTCAGCTCGCCCCTTCTCAGTCAGCCAGAACTCCCATTTACTCATTCATTCATCATTTGCCACCACAGTGCTGAGGAATACGAGATATTTGGATTAACAAGACACAGCCCTCCTTCAAGAATAATTACCCAGTGGGCAAAAAAAGCACATGAATATTTCATTCCAATATAATGTGTTAAGAATTTTGATAGAGCCATATACAAGGTACAGTAGGAAAGCAGAAAGTGGCTCCTCTCATACCCTTCAGGTCAAATGTAAAGAGTCAAGGTCTCAGAAGGCTGAGAGAAAGGTCTTTGGGCTAAAGGGAGCCGGAAACTCATGCATCTCTTTGGTGATTTATAGAGAAGTTGGTTTTCTTGTGACTTACCACAATAGCCAAATCATCATTCACAATAATATTTCTACAGGAAAATTTATTATAAGTTCCAAATAGTCTTCTGGAACATGATCCATTTGTAAACTCCATTCTTCATCAGTTAAGCATGTTTGTATTTTAGTGTGTCTGACAGACTTTGAGACGTAGTTTAAAAGCCATGGCCTAATTCTTATCCTTTAGCAATTTTCCAGGATTTCCTCTACTTGACTAAGCTTACTCTTAAACCTTGAAAACCAATACAATGTCTCCCAATGGTACTGTCATGTCTTCAGCGAACTAATCGTTTCAACAGGCCATACACTCTAACTAAAACAGCAAATCATAATTACGTTTTCTGCTTTCATTGAGGCTCTCATTACCTTCTTCTTTTGTCATTAAATCGGTCAGGTAAAAGTGATAAAGCGTAAACTTGAAAACATAAAGACGAAAACAAAATTCCTTAGTCTTGCAGTTTTACTTGTGATGTACCATTAGGCAAGCTATTCAAATTCTTTTGGCACCTCAGCATACTCAGCTATGAAATGAGAATCCTAGTATTTTATTAGATCTTTCTTCATAGAGGGCTTATTTAGATGAGAATTTAATAAACGAACACACACAAAGTTCTTAAAAAGTGCTTGGTAAATAAAAACTATTCAATAAAGTTAGAACTAATCATCATTATCATCATTAGTTGGTGAGAAGTAGAGCAAATGTAATTATTATATATTGTTTGACCTGGAAGCTTAGAAGGTGCTCATCCTGGTTCAGGCAGAGAGAGCTGGATCTGGGTCCCAGCACCTGCGCCACCAGTCAGGCCCATTGGAGCCAGCCAGTAGCCTTACCTTCATCACCTCATTGTGCGTGCCCTGCACAGCTAAGTGAAAGGGCGCCATCATGTTGAAGTTTTGGAGGTTTGGGTTTGCTCCTCTGCTGAGAAGAAACTTAACGCTTTCGATTTGGTTTTTTTCTACAGCACAGTGCAGAAGGCTATTTCCATAATCATCCATAATAATTGCATTCAGTACTAGAAAAAGAAACCAAAATATGGATTAGATTTTGCTTGGACTGTATTCAACACCTCCTGAGTGCCTATCCACTCCAAACTCAGTGCCAAGTGCAACTGACATCAGCTGCATCTTTTCTATGGTAACTAAAAACATAGCTTCAATTCTCATGAAACATTTAATGGGCACCTAATGGGAATATATAGAAGCATTGTACTGACTTTATCAAGTGAGTTAAATTTCTATTGGCAGCATTTATAAGAAAAAGATCCTCCTATTGCTACATGTTTTTATCTATGTGAGTTTGGGTATTGTGATAAAATATTGAGATTATGTAAAAGAAAGAACTATATACCGGGCACTCTACGAAGTTCACGTGACCATTATTTCATTCAAGCCCCAACAGCCTGGTGGGCATCACCATGACAAATGTTCAGAAGGAGGAAGATGCTGAGGTCCAGAGAGGTTAAAAGTCTTGCCAACATCACAGAGCCAGTAAGGAGGTATGAAAGTTACCATGCCTCTCTGAACCTCAGCTTTCTCATATTCAAAATTCATTAAAAAATTCATATGTCTACACAGAGAGAGAGAGAGAGAGACCTTGCAATGTTGTAGTGTTACTGGGACAATAATATTAAATCGTGTCTTTAAAGATCACAGCAGAGTGCCTGGCCTGTAGGAATGGCTCTGAAAATGTTAATAAGAAAAAAAACCACACCACTGATAAACCACAAAACTAGAATTCGAGCTTGAGCCCCTGATGCCACACCTGGTTTCCACAAATTGCTACAATATGATATATGGCACTATGTACCCTGTGAGCTCAGCATATAAATAATATGTCCTTTCATCCTGCAAAGTCCTATAGCTATTCTAAAATGGACATGGCTGACTGCTTTATCAACCTTGTAAATTGGTGGCAGTGTATCTTTATGTCCAGGAAGGGAGAAAAAGTATTCTCTCATAAATATGATTTGGGGACTATCTATGGTACTTGGAACCATATAGCCACGTTTCCTGTTTCTCTCCTTTTAAAAATATATCTCTCCACTATTTCCTTTCATTCATCTGAGTGCTTCATTCTAAAAAACACACACACACACATGCAGGGGCACACACACACATGCATGGGCACACCCACACATACACACATCTCTTGACTGTTCTGTCTGATCAAGAAGAATCACTCCATTCATCATTCCATTTGGCACCAAACTTAAACAGGGATCTATATTTACAAACTCCCATTCACTAATTAAGTAACTTGAATTTTGCTTTTATCCTCATCACTTTTCAGAAATCATTTTTACAGAGGTCACTGGGGCCTTCTAATGTAGGGGCTTTATCGTGATCTCCTTCCTACTAGGATCTCTTTGTGGTAAGAGCTCCTTCTAACACTTCTGTCCCAGTAATTTCATCCACGACTTGAGTATCATCAATCTTTTATCCATTACTATCTTCATCTTTTTCTGGCTTTCCCTCTGCCATCTCTCTTGATGTTTGTACTCTACTCTTAGCTACCTTAACTAGCAATTTTGTGATCCCCTAAAGTATTTTCGTGCATTTCCACTGTCTCGTTGACTTCCTATGCAATCATGCTCCTGTAGGGCAGCCCCTTTCATTCTACATTTCTGGATATTTCCAGATACTGTAGAAGATTGTAGATAATGCCTGCTGGATATTTCCAAGTGGATGTCCCCTGGGCCTTTCAAACTCACAGTGACCAAATCTCACACCTTGGCACTCAATCCCTTTGTTTTCTCATATTCCTCCTTTTGGGGGATGTTTATATTATTAGCCTAATCTCCTAAATTTAAGAATTTCAAAGTCAGTTCCAACTCCCTGCCCCTTTCTTTTCCCATTTACTCTGCTGTTAGGTACTATTGACTTTACACTCCATTATCTCTTGAACCTCTCCCTGTCTCCTTACTGTAGCCTCACAACCCTGGTGAACTCTTATCCTCTGTTTACTATCAAAATAGCTTTTTAGCTTGGCTTCCACTTCTAATCCATCTTCTACAATATTGGCGGAATTATCTTATATAGTGCAAGTCTTACCACACCACCTCACTGCCTCCATCTCTGTGGCATCCACCTTCCTCGCTGCCTACAGTTGAACTGCTTAAACAAGGCAGAGTGTACAAGGCTGGCTCTGGAAAACATTACTGTGGGGGGATATTACACCTTCTTGAAGTATCGATTTTCTTCAATGATAATAATTTAGGTATAGAATAACCTCAATGAAAAGAGGTTAATAACCTCAGTGGAATGAATAGAAGAGTACATAAATATATATGCATTTTTACAATCTATCTAAAAAATTCAAATAAAGTTTGTGCTTGTTGTGGGGTGTCCTAGATCTCTGCACTACGCTTTGCTATATTTCAGAAGAAGAAGTTGAGGAGTGCTGGTGTGTAGGAAAATCCACATTTCTAAGTGAAATATACAAGCTCTTTATAACTGAAACTAATAACCTTTAAGAATCACTTTGTTCCACTCTTTCCAGTGAATTGAATGGCTTGAAGGATTTCTAGAAGATGCATTGTAATGTTTTGTTACCTCCAGGAAGGAAATCTTCAGGGAACATCTCCATCCACTCAAATTGACCTTTTCCTACAGCATATTGCGAAGGGAAGGCGTTCATGTCATCACAATTGTTTAATATCTTTTGTTTCTTAAAGTTTTGTAATCCATATCACTTCCTTCAAAATCCACCTAGAGGTATTTAAACACCATTACAACAAACAAACATATGCAAAACTTATGACTAAAAGTTAATCATTTTATAGCCTTAAATAATTTATTATCCAACACTCTTTATTGTGCTTATAATAAAGTAAAAGTTTTTCTTGAAATACACAAAATATTTACAGATACAAAGAAGGTATGAAAAAATGCCCCTAAATTGTTCAGTATATGAAATAAATGTTTTTATTTTTTGACCATAAACTCATATATGCTTAGAAATAAAGGCCTTCTTCTTTGTTGCCAAGGAAACATAGAAATCTTCCCCAAACAAATGAATCAGATACTTGCTTTAATTCTACCATTGACCATAACTAGTCACATATGCCACATGATAATATATGTGTTCAAACTCTAGTTTGCTATTTTAAGGATAACTAGAGCATTTCTCACTACTGAAGAGAAAAGCTATCAATTAAAATGATATATTAAAGTATTTAACATATCTTAATATAGCTAAGAAATGATTTAGGATATGAGGATTTATTCAGTAAATGTCAAATTGGAATAAATAAAACAATTTCTTAAATTTTTGAACTTTGGATTTTGCTTCTAGAATCGCAGAACAGTACTTAACAAATCACTCTTCTACGGTAGTCTCTTAAACTGAGGTATGTTACTTTTTAACTTATAAAAAAGATTTCTATATAAGCTACATATGTCTTTAGTGACTACAGGATATGACAATGAGCATCCAACCACTTCCAAATTTACACATATTCAGTAATAAACGTAAAACGGGATTATTGTAGAAATAGGGTATTCTCCATATCTCATGCTTTCAAAGAAAATGTTGATCTAAATCTATTTGGAAGTGTTCTGGCACTTGAATTTGATATGCGATTTGGGTAATAAAGGGATTGTGCTGCCCACTCCCTAGTGCCAGAAAGAGCAGTTTAGGATGTCTGTTCAGCGATGTGCTGTCAACACAAACCCAATTCCACACTCTTGAGAAGGAGCACTGGGTTCAGATGCTCACAAGGCACTATTGAATTCACAATGACAAAACAGCATCTAAGTACTTTACAAGAGCATATCAGATGTACTAGATCTTCTCAATCACTACCTGACATATTGTCAAGCTTTGAAAAGATTTCTTAAAGTTCTGAAAGTAAGCCAAGGATGTCATTTAGACAAGTTATATATTCATTTAATGTAGTTTCATGTTGTCACAGAGTCACTTCAGATTCCTTATGATTCTGAACTATGTGATTAGATTCAGAACATAATAGACTAGATCACTTTTAGGTAAGCTAATTCTGACTAAACCCCTTAAAACAGAAATATCATATATATCTGTTTTAGGTTGCTTTAATGAAATACATATAAACAGCAATGTGGCCAAAAGGTTGGAAACTAAGGTGAGAGATAACAATTGGAAGGTCAAATGCTAAAGTATTCACTGTCTTGAAAGAAAATAACTGGAAAAGGCTAAAAGCATCAGTCCAATGGTTCTTCGTCCACATTTCTCATCTTGTAAGTTTTCTGTGATCCTTCAGTTTTGTTAGTGTTCCTGAGATACTGTGTATGCGCTGGAGAAAATATGTTACACAGCTTTTCTTTTAAATTAGGAAACCACCAAAAACCCTCTAGAGTTCAAAAAGCCCTTCACAGTATTATATATGTTTCTTTGTAATGAGTACAACCCGTGAGATTTTTACAAGATGATCTGAAAGTACCACAGCTAATGAAATAAAATATATAAATCCCTCAATCTAAAAACTAGAATATAAATAAATAAAAAGCCTTAAATAGGCCACGTGCAATGGCTCACGCCTGTAATCCCAGCACTTTGGGAGGCCGAGGCAGGTGGATCACAAGGTCAGGGGATTGAGACCATCCTGGCAAACATGGTGAAACCCCATCTCTACTAAAAATACAAAAAATTAGCAGGGCATGGTGTCAGGCACCTGCAGTCCCAGCTACTCGAGAGGCTGAGGCAGGAGGATGGTGTGAACCCGGGAGGAGGAACTTGCAGTGAGCTGAGATCGTGCCACTGCACTGCAGCCTAGGCGACAGAGCGAGACTTTGTCTCAGGAAAAACAAACAAACAAACAAACAAAAAAAGCCTTAAATAGCATAAGTGGTTCTACTTAGGCAGTAAATCTAAATAAGGACAATTAGAAACATGAAGAAAAATAATTTTGAGACTTGGTGCTGAGAAATCCCTCAGCAAATATCTCTAGAAAATGAAACCACAGGCCAGGCATGGTGGCTCACACCTGTAATCTCAGCACTTTGAGAGGCTGAGGCAGGTGGATCATGAAGTCAAGAGATCGAGACCAACCTGGCCAACATGTTGAAACCCCTTCTCTACTAAAAATACAAAAATTAGCCAGGCATGGTGGTGTGCACCTGTAGTCCCAGCTACTCAGGAGGGTGAGAGGCAGGAGAATTGCTTGATCCCAGGAGGCAGAGGTTGCAGTGAGCCGAGATCACGCCACCGCACTCCAGCCTGAGAGACAGTGTGAGAAAAAAAATAGAACAAAGAGAGAGAGAAAGAGAGAGAGAAAGAGAGAGGGAGGAAGGAAGGAAACCACATGGGTGATACTAGAAATTTAAAATTTCTTACTGTCCCATATTGATTGTAAAGATACTATCCTAGAGGGTGAAATCCATTCATGACTCAGTTTTCTGGAGTAAGTCACAAGGCCACAGTTACTTTGCTAATATTAAGAAGGACAAAAAATGTCTGTGGTCACGGTGGACGTGCCAACAGACTCACCTTGGGAGGCCTGGCTACTTGATGTGTGTGATTTACCATACATGCATGCCTGATTCACACACACAGCTGGCAACAGTGCCAACTTGTGCGACCTATTTAGAGAGGAATTTGGCAATTTCTACCATACTTAAGGCTGTATGTACCTCTTGACCCTGCTAGGACTTTTACATACAGACAGTCCTGCAAAAGTACCAATGGAAAGACAGACAGAGAAGCCACGTCTACACTGACAGACACACTCAGTCACGTGCATAATAGCAAAACAAAGCAAATACAAAGCAGCTTGAGTGTCCATCAGTGCAAGACTGGTTAAATAAATCATGATCTATTAATACAGTGGTAAGAGGTGACAATGTGCTAGCAGCCCTCACTCTTGGCACCTCCTCGGCCTCGGCATCCACTCTAGCAGCAGGGCTTGAATAGCCCTTCAGCCCCCCACTGCCCCTCTCTGGGCTGTCTGAGGCCAGAGCCGGCTCCCTCTGCTTGCTGGGGAGGTGTGGAGGGAGAGGCGCGGGTGGGAACCGGGGCTGCACTCAGTGCTCACAGGCCAGCGGAGTTCCGGGTGGGTGTGGGCTCCAGGGCCGCGCACTCAGAGCTGCCGGCCTGCGCCGCCCGCCCCGGCAGTGAGGGGCTTAGCACCTGAGCCAGCAGCTGCAGAGGGTGCACCGGTCCCCCTGGCAGTGCTGGCCCAGCAGCACTTGAATTTTCACTGCGCTTGAATTTTCACTGGGCCTCAGCTGCCTCCCCGAGGGGCAGGGCTCCGGACCTGCAGCCCGCCGTGCCCGAGCCTCCCCCTACCCCAGTGGCTGTGGGCTCCTGTGTAGCCCAAGCCTCCCCCTACCCCAGTCACTGTGGGCTCCTGTGCAGCCTGAGCCTCCCCCATGGGCACCGCCCCCTGCTCCATGGCGCCCGGTCCCATGGACCACCCAAGGGCTGAGGAGTGCAGGTGAGGCTCAGGACTGGCAGGCAGCTCCGCCTGGCAGCCCCAGTGCGGGATCCACTAGGTGAAGCCAGCTGGGCTCCTGAGTCTAGTGGAGACTTGGAAAATTTTTATGTCTAGCTAAGGGACTGTAAATACACCAATCAGCACCCTGTGTCTAGCTAAAGGTTTGTAAATACACCAATCAGCACTCTGTCAAAATGGACCCATGGCTCTCTGTAAAGTGGACCAATCAGCGCTTTGTAAAATAGACCAATCAGCTCTCTGTAAAATGGACCAATCAGCAGGATGTGGGTGGCATCAGTTAAGGTAATAAAAGCAGGCTGCTGGCGCCAGCCAGCTGCAACCTGATTGGGTCTCATCAACACTGCGAGGCTTTATTGTTTAGCTCTTTACAATAAATCTTGCTGCTACTCATTCTTTGGGTCCACCCTGCCTTTAAGAGCTGTAACACTCATGGCAAAGGTCAGCAGCTTCACTCGTGAAACCCATGGGGAAGAAAGAACAACTCCAGATGCACTGCCTTTAAGAGCTGTAACACTTACCACCAGGGTCTGCAGCTTCATTCCTGACAGGGAGACCATGAACCCACCAGAAGGAAGAAGCTCTAGAAACATGTGAACATCTGAAAGAACAAACTCCAGACACACCAGCTTTAAGAACTGTAACACACTGCGAGGGTCCGTGGCTTTATTCCTGAAGTCAGTGAGACCAGGAACCCACCAATTCCGGACACAGTGGGATATTATGAAGCTGGTGAAAACTGGTAAATTTCCAAGTGCTGATTTATGTTTTGGTGTATTCCAAAATATATTTTGTGAGTAAATCAAAGTGGAAATCTGAGTTCATACTTTTGCAAATAAAAAAAATAACTATTAACATGTGCGTTTTCGTGTAAGCATTTTTTTTTAACCTGGAAAATACCTAAGAAACTGTTAACATGATTCCACTGTTGAGAGAGAGTTGTGAGGAGGGTTTGGAGAGTCTTTTTAATGTTGTCTCAACCTTTTAAGAGAGGCCCTTTTTCCTGCTGACAATCTGATGAAATCCAGTGGTGGACTCTGAGCACCCAACAGCCTTTATCCCTCAGACTACACCATCAGGTAGTAGCTAGTGCTGCCTTTAGGGCCAAGAACTGCATAAGAAACAAGTAACTATCCTAGAGCCTCAGGCCACTCATCCATCTTCAAAAGGTCACCTCCTCCACAGCATTTCCTGACGCCCACACCCCCTGAAGAAGGAATTCGCCATTCCTGCCTCCATTTTACAGGGGACATTTTCTCTGGTTTCTTTGTTTCACTCTGTTAGACCAGAAGCCTTCTCAACCCCCAAAACTCTTAAATAGCTATCCGACAACAACCAGACACAGCCATTCAGCTCTTTGGTTCTAAACAAAATCTACAAAAAAGTTCAAGTGAAACGGCACACATTCCAAATTGTCCTGATTTTAGGCAGCTGCCCGATCTTGTACCAAATGATAGATACTTTTTGAGTAGGTTTCCCTGGACTACAGTCGTCCAGGAACAGGAACAGATTGGGCAGACAAGCAAACAAAGCAGGCGCTGTGTGGGCGCGTCATTAGCGGGGTCTCCTCTAGGACTGTGAACACCTCCCCCCAAAGCCTGCAACCCCCCTGGCCACTCCACGCTTTCTTCAAACCAAGGGCTGCTCGCAAGGAAACCTAGAGCCGACCCCGACCAGACTTCAGAAACCGTCCCGACTCTCCAGCCCCCAGGGTACCTTAAGCGATACCTTGCAGTCCCCGGCATCGTATGGCACAACCTCATAGACAATCGCCCGGGGGCCCCTTCTTTTCTCCAGGGCGCCGCATCTTCCTCGGGCTGCGCTTCATTGACGCCACCTGGTGCAGCGCCGGCACCTGGGGCGAGACAGCGCTGTCACCCGGCCAGGCGCTGGCGTCTGCGCGAGCCGGAGCGCTCCGGCGCTGCAGCTCACAGGCAGCGAAAAACTCGCTCCGCGGGAGCCCTGGAGAACTTCTGGAAGTTCTCAGGCCCGCCCTACTTACAGTGCAGGAAGCAGGCGGGGCCTGGAGAGGAGGTAGAAACACAGACCTCTTTCGCAAAGAGGGCGGCGGTGCCGCGTCTGCCTGGGACTCGCCGTTTCCGGAGCAAAGTGAGTCGCCCGTCCCGCTCTCCTGCAGCTGCAGCAGCGCAGTCGCAGAGTCAAGCGTGTCAGTTCGGTGTGGATGCAGCGAATTTGTTATAATCTACACACTAAGAGCCCCCTTGCCTCGCCCTGCCGCCCCCCTCAACGGGGTGTGTGTGTGTGTGTGTGTGTGTGTGTGTAAAGAGAGGAAGAGAGATTGACAAGGTACATTGGAAAGTTTTTTTAGTTTTCAGGATTTTTTTCCAACTAAAATTCTATGGACCTGTGTTTCCCTCCATGTGTATCTCCTTCTGGGGGCCTCTTTGATAAGGAAATAAGGTTTTTAGCAAAACTTCTCATTTCAAACATTTAGGAGAACAGCTAAACGCTAGCACTGGTTTGAGGGACCAGATTAAGTCCTCATGAATCTCAGGTCCCATTTCCTGTGGATAATAATATTGATCCCGTCATGCTTTGGTGTTTAAGGGTGGTTAATAAAAAAGTTAGGTTAAAGGTAAGCCACTGCTGACTGGTATGTTTGTTTGCCCCCACCTTTGTTTGAGAGACTTACCTTCATAGGTCTGCTCTGCATACGTGTCAATTGTGTAAAATAAAAGGCGTTCCCTCTCAATCGAAGAGGCTGGTTCTACTTTTATGTACAGACAAGGGAGCCTCTGAAACTGTTGCCGGTAAGTTCAAGTTTACAAGGCTAGAAAGCAAGACACCTTTCTAAGGCTGATTATACCTTGCACAGGACAGAACGTAGCTTTGACAGTCTTTTGCTTTGACAGACTGCTTCCTGAAGGCCCTGGATTGTCGTATTCTCCTGCTCATATCCAGCACTAAGCACAAGGTCCCGGTGGATCGAGGACCTGGCATAGAGGTGCACTCAGTAATGGTTTGTGGACTGTCTGACCTAGGGGCTATGGTAGGCTGAGCTTAGGGCTAGGCAGAGTGGGCATGACGATGTTAAGGAACCATGAAAGGTTCCCCCCAAATCTTCCAATGGATATGGCAGGTTGCCATCAATTCCACCCCTGAAGTGGAATTTCTTGGAAGGATTATATTGAACTTAACCACATCATGAGTCCATGAGTATGGCTTGCTAGAGGATACAGGTGTTCAACTTCACCCTCTCACACTTTTCCCACCAGCATCTTTGTTCAGGGTGTACAGAATAGGAATCAGTTGCACAGCTTGCTATGATTTAGTTGAAGGAGGTAATGCATTTGGAGAAACCAGTAAAGAAAAGAATCAGAGGGATGGGTAAAGAGAATAACTCTCATTGAGCCACCGCTGTCTACCTGACATTTTCCATACACCGGGTTCACGCTTTAAAATGGAATACCTCATAGGAGTATGATGACTTTTTATTCTTTATCATTGATTACTTTGATCAATTGCTTTTCCCACAACACTTAGCTGAAAAGGGTCACTAAGGCAAAAAGGGAATAAAGAGGTTGTTCAAAGTGGTCATTTTGGAAGCTGGGGCAAAAGGCATGTCATCAGATGGCTCTGTTGGCCCTTAGAGACCAGGGAGGGAGGTGCTGCAGGGAACTCCAGCAATGGAGGATGGAGGAGAAGGCTGGGAGAAAAGTGGCTCCAGGCCAACAGCACCCCTCCTTTGTAACATCCCCTGGGGTCAGCTGCCAGCACAGAATGATGCTTTCTGCATTCTTGCTTCTGTACCCTATTTACATCCCCAAAGCATGTATTCTTTTAAATTTGTCTTCTCCAGCTTTAACACTGAAAAATATGGATGGTTAGTATTATAGAACTGAATGTTTATATATATATATATATATATATATACACACACACACACACACACACAGAGAGAGAGAGAGAGAGAGCGAGAGAAAGAGATGTTTGTTTCTAGACCCCTATCTTCTTCTATTGATCAATATCCCTATATTTAAGCCAATACCATATGGTCTTGATTTATATATTCAGATTATTAATCCCTTGTCAGATGGGTAGTATGATGGTTAATATTAGGTGTCAACTTGACTAGATTGAAGGATGCCTTGATGGCTGATGAAGCATTATTTCTGGGTATGTCTGTTGCATTGAGTCTATAGGTCCATTGGGTGAGAAGGGTCATTTTTAAAATATTAAGTCTTCTGATACATACATGGCATATTTTCGATTTATGTAGATCTATCTTGATTCTCTTGGTAGTGTTTTGTAGTTTTCCATGTACAGTTCATGCATATTTTTGTTAAATGTATTGTTAAGTATTTTATTAGTTTTAAGCTATTTTAAATGGAATGGTTTTTTGTTTGTTTGTTTTTGTTTTGTTTTGTTTTGTTTTGAGATGGAGTCTCATTCCAGGCTGGCGTGCAGTGGTGTGATCTTGGCTCACTGCAACCTCCACCTCCTGGGTTCAAGCGATTCTCCTGCCTCAGCCTCCCAAGTAGCTGGGACTACAGGCACGCACCATCATGCCTGGCTAATTTTTGTATTTTTAGTAGAGACGGGGTTTCACCATATTGATCAGGCTGGTTTTGAACTCCTGACCTCATGATCCACCCGCCTTTGCCTCCCAAAGTGCTGGGAAAGTGCTGGGATATAGCCACCACACCCAGCCGGAATGTATGCCTAGTGACTTTGAGACCCTTCGTGTGATAGCTGCCTTTAATGAGGGGCCATTGTCACTTTGTAGGTACTTAGGTAGACGAAAGCAGGGAATTATTTCATTAAATAACATTTTTATTACCTTAGAGGCCTTTTCTGTACAGCATGGAAATGCTTCTACCCAGTTAGTGAAAGTATCTACCCACACCAGGAGATACTGGATGCCCTTCCTCTTTGGCATATGGGTGAAGTCTATCTGCCAGTCCTCCCCTCGATAGCTTCCCATCTTTTGTGTTTGAGGAGGAAGGAGCCACCTGTTGAGGGGATTATTTTTAAGACAGACTTCACCAGCATTAACAACCTGTTTTACTGTTTTTAATAAATTAACTCCTGAAAACAATCTCTGGGCACATTGATAAGTTTTATCCTTTCCCAAGTGAAAAGCTTGGTTTAGGATCTTAAGGAATTTCCACTGGTTGAAGGTGGGCAAGTAGAGCTTGCCATCCTATGACTGTAGACATCCAGAGGGTTAGAAATTGTACCCTCGACAAATAGTGAATTCTGCCTCTGCAAGGGAGTACTAGGGCTTAATTTCTTTTATGAAGCTGTCACAAATTAGAGGGGCTTTGTCTGTTGAGGCCCTGAAGCTTTCTTGCCACTGACTTGGCTGCCTGATTAGCTAACTTGTTTCCTTTGGCTATTTCATCTGTTCCCTTCTCATGACCCTTAGAATACGTCACTGCCACCTCCTGTGGATGGAAAACTGAAGATAATAATTGGTAAATTTCCTGATAGTATTTTATAGGAGATCCATTAGTCGTAAGAAAGTGTCTTTTTTTCTAAATGGCAGCATGAGCATGAAGAACTAAGAAAGCATATTTGAAGTCAGTGTAAATGTTAGTTACATAGTTACATTTCCCTTGCTTAATTCAAGTGCTTTTGTAAGAGCTATCAGTTCAGCTAGTTGAGTGCTTGTGCCTGGAGAGAGAGGTGCACGTTCAATAACATCATTCAAAATGACTACTTCATGTCCTGTCTTATAGACCTCTTGTTCCACAAAGGAACTTCCATCTGTAAAGAGGTTCCAGTCTGGAGTTTCTAGGGGAGTGTCCCTAATGTCCTCTCTGACTGCATAGGTTTGTACCATGACTCATTCGCAGTCATGTTCAGGTTCCCATTTCATCGGGGAGGAAAGTGGCTGGGTTTAAGCAAGAAAAGTTTTTTACTGAACTGATGACCCCTCTAAGAGGAGAGCCTGATGTTTAAGCAGCCATTTGTCTGTTAGCCAAAGGCTTCCCACAGAAGACAGCAATCCCACTACATCATCTGGGGTATAAACAGTTAAGACATTTCCCAGGGTTAATATGGTGACCTCTGGTACCAGCAGGACCACTCCAGCAATTGCTCAGAGGCATGCTTGCCATCCTTTAGCCACCAAATCAAGTTTCTTGCTCAAGTAGCCCACTGGCTGTTGAGCTGGTCCTCAAACTTGAGTTAAAACTTCAAAGACCATTTCCTTCTTTTCTGATACATAAAGATTGAAGGTCCTCCTACGGGGAGGCTGATGGCTGGTGCCTTAAGTAAAGCTTGTTTTAGCTGGCTAAAGGCCTTTTGAGACTCAGGTTCCCAGGTTAGGAAATGGCTTTTAGCCACTTGAGTTTCTTTTTTGAGGTAATATAAAAGATTGAATGCCTATTTCACCATACCCAGGTATCCATAGTCTGCAAAATCCTGTAATGCTCCAAAATTCTCTTATTTGCTTGAGGGTTTTAGGGAGGGGGAGGTTGAAAATGGGCTTAATTCTTTCTTCCCCTAATGCTCTGGTCCTTCAGACAACTCTAAACCCAGGTACTTTACTGAGGTTTGGCAAAGCTGGGCCTTGGATTTTGAAACCTTACATTCTGTCATGTAAGAAATTAAGAAGAGCTTCAGTGCCTTCTGGAGAAGCTTCCTCAGTGGGGTCACAGAACAGAAGGTCATCTACATATTGCAAGACCCTGACCTGAGGATGGGAAAACACAGAGAGGTCCTTTGATAGTGACTGTCCAAACAAATGAGGACTGTCTTGAAATCCCTGAGGCAGCACCATCCATGCTAACTGGGTGCTTTGGCCAGAGGGATCTTTGAAAGCAAACAGATAGTGAGAGTCATGATGTAATGGAATACAGAAAAAGGAATCCTTTAGATCTAGGACCATGAACCATTTAGTTCCCTCAGGTATTTGAGTCAGCAAGGGATAAGGACTAGGGACCATCAGATGAATTAGAATTATGGCCTCATTAATGAGTCAGAGGTCCTGAACTAGTCTCCATTCCCCATTGGGTTTTTGTAATCCTAATATTGGGATGTTGCAGGGACTGTTACAGGGTTTGAGGAAGCCTGGCAATTAAGGTTATTAATAATGGCTTCTAGCCCTTTCCTAGCCTCTGGCTTTCGGGGACATTGTCTCCGGTTAGGAAAAGAAGTGTAATCCTTAACATGGATTCAGACTCTTAGCGGTTATAGCTCAACCTATTCTTCCTTGAGTTACCCACACTTCTGGATTAGTGGGAAACAAAGAGTTTGTTCTCAGGCTATAAGGATGCTTGCCCCCATGTGAGCTAAAATGTCTCTACCTAATAAAGGAGTGGGACTTTCAGGCATGATTAGGAAGGCATGTGTGGATAATAGGTCTCCCCAGTTACAGCAAAGGGATTGAGAAAAACATTGGGTTAAAAACTTTCTTAAGATGCCTATCACAGTTGTACTACAAGAAGAAGGGAGGCCTCGATAAGAGACAAGAAGAGAGGCTGGCTCCAGTGTTCAAAATGAGGTCCACCCTCCTTCCTTCAATATCCAGAATCACCTGGGACTCCTGAGCAATAATGCAGTTTGAGCCACTGGAGCCGGGAGTTTGAGCCCCAGGACCCATCAGTCCTAATGGACCATCCGTGAGATGAGTCCTGAGCCTAGTGACCTCCATCTCTAGGGGCAGTCCAATCTCCAGTGGTCACTGCCACAGGCTGGACATGGTTGAGGTGGGTATTTATTTTCTTTTTTTGCTGTCTTGGCACTCCTTCTTAAAGTTCCCTGACTTCCCACACTGGTAGCAACTAGCAGATGCGTCTTGGGGATCCTGGACTTGGCAAGCAGCCTCTGTCCTTCTCTTTTGTTTCCTGTCTTTCTCTGGGGCCTCCTCTTGGTCCCTATTATAAAGACAGAGGAGGTTACTCTCATCAGGTTTTCCGAGATGATATCTGGTCCTATATTACTATATTATCCTTCTGTAGCTTTCTTCTGATATCAGGAGCTGCCTGTATAATAACCGTGTTCTTTAGGATTAGCTGGTCCTCAACTGACACAAGGCATAAGGAGGAGTGTTTTATTGGTGCCTCTCTCAGCCTTTCCATAAAGACTGTGGGATTCTCATCTGGCTTTTGCATTATCCTGAACAGTAGAGTAAATAAGAAGTTTGGCCCTTGTTCTTCATAGGCCCTGCAATATGCACATTAAAACATGTTTTCTTTTCCATTTATCTGTGAAGTCTTTGGGGTTCCAATCAGGGTTGTCAAGAGGTACTGCCTCTTTTCCTATTGAGAATGGAGATTCTCCTATTTCTTCTCCTTCCCTATTTTCTCTTTTCCTTTTTGGCCTGCTACATAGGACATATTGCTTTCTCCAAACTTCTCTCCTGTCTGCAGTACTGCCTATCTCTCAGCTGTTATTAAGGTTTGGCTTATGGGCAGCATAACATCCCTCCGTGAGAGGTCAAACACCTGAGTTAAAGTTTGGAAAGCTTCCATATACCTATTGAGGGTCAGAAAATCAGCCTAAGTCTCCCTTTATTTGCCTAAGGTCCTGCAATGAGAATGGAACTTGAACACTAGTGGCATCACCTCCATTGGGCATTTCCTATAGGGATAAGAGTGGAGCTTGGTTGACTGCAACTCTTGCAAAGGTTTAGTAAGAAGGCCATACCCTTGTACAAAAGAAAATGAGCCACTTTTTTTTTTTTTTTTTCAAAGTCTTGGTGTTTAAGGTGTTCCAGTGCTTCAGAATGCACTGCAGAGGGGTGCAGGCAAAGATGGTTTGTTACCCATCTAGAAAGGGAAGTGAGAAAAAGGAGTTCCTTTAATATCCCTTCTTTCCTTAGAAATGGCCCAGGATGGAGGGGAAGACAGTAGGGGCATACCCCCAACTGTTTCCCCTCCTTGGTTTCCTGAGCTCAGCATCCATTAAAGGTGCTCCCCATGGATGCAGACATGACCCTCAGCCATGGAACCAGAAGAGCGAAGCAACTGGGATTAGTCACCTTCACCCACGTAACTCTAGTCCTCTGCTAGTAATTTCCCTTTGATTCCCTAGGCTTGTGTAATCTGTGTGGCTGTCTGATAGATGGACTATGTAGCAGCTGTATTTGGGCAAGGCCTCTTAATACAGGGAGTGTATTGGGTTGAGCTCTGTATTCTGCTATTATGGTCTGGACTAAAGTATTTACTCTTAGGCAGTGGCTCTGGTTAGCTTTCAAAAGTAAAATCTCCTTACTATTTAAATAGTGTTTTAATTAGAGGCAGAATAGGTACCTTAAAAGAATGTAGGGACTAGATGCAGGTTTTCCTGCTGATGGGACAGCACTGAGACTAAAATTTGGCTTTGGAGGACATTTTCCTCCTCATTATTGAATTTTTCCATTCAAAGAAGGAGCATAAATCCTGGTTTCTAGTAGTGGGATGCAGAAAGAGAGGAATATTGGGAAAATAGAGTATTTCAGCACTGTTAACAGCGTCACCAGGGCGTGTGAACTTTGTACTTGTAATGACCCAAGAAGCCACTGCATTCCTCACCCCTACTCAAACCTATACAACACTGAGGAACATACCCTAAGGAAGACTGGGAAATAGATTTCACTCGGATGCCAACATACAGGGGACAAAAATATCTGCTAATATTTATAGACACTTTCACCAGATGGATAGAGGCTTTCCCAACAAGGACAGAAAAGGAATTAGAAGTGTCCACATTCTTACGTAAAGGGATAATTTCAAGGTTTGGATTACCAAAAAGTCCACCCAGCAATAACATACCCTCCTTCACAGCTAAAGTGATCTAGCAGATTTCCTCAGCCTTGGACATTACACATTATCTTCACTCCTGAACACCTCAATCCTTGTTAAGCTAAAAAAAAGCTAACCATGTTTCTGAAAGGACATCAGAGAAACTCTGTCAAGAGACTTCGCAGGCCTGGATTTCTCTCCCACCTGTAAACCTTTTACATGTGAAAATGGCTCCAAAGAGAACTCTAAAATTTAGTCCATTTGAAATGACTTATGGGAGACCCTTTTTAACTTTATTTTTTTTTTTTTTTTTTTTTTTTTTTTTTGAGACGGAGTCTCACGCTGTTGCCCAGGCTGGAGTGCAGTGGCGCGATCTCGGCTCACTGCAAGCTCCGCCTCCCGGGTTCCCGCCATTCTCCTGCCTCAGCCTCCTGAGTAGCTGGGACTACAGGCGCCCACCACCGCGCCCGGCTAATTTTTTGTATTTTTAGTAGAGACGGGGTTTCACTGTGGTCTCGATCTCCTGACCTTGTGATCCGCCCGCCTCGGCCTCCCAAAGTGCTGGGATTACAGGCTTGAGCCACCGCGCCCGGCCTCCCTTTTTAACTTTAAACCTCCTGTTTGATGAAGACCCATATACAATGCTCACCAGTATTATCAACCTAGGCCGGATTCAAAAAACCCTTGTGTGTGTGTGTGTATGTGTGTGTGTGTGTGTATATATAATATTCCATTATATATATAATATGTAATATATATATAATATTCCATTATATATAATATGTAATATATATAATATTCCATTATATATAATATGTAATATATATATAATCCATTATATATAAAATAGGTAATATATAATATTCCATTATATATATAAAATAGGTTATATATAATATTCCATTATATATATAAAATAGGTAACATATATAATATTCCATTATATATATAAAATAGGTAACATATATAATATTCCATTATATATATAAAATATGTAACATATATAATATTCCATTATATATAAAATATGTAACATATATAATATTCTATTATATATAAAATATGTAATATATACTATTCCATTATATATAAAATATATAATATATATACTATTCCATTATATATAATATGTAATATTATACTATTCCATTATATATAATATGTAATATTATATATACTATTCCATTTTATATAATATGTAATATTATATATACTATTCCATTTTATATAATATGTAATATTATATATACTATTCCATTTTATATATAATATGTAATATATAATATTCCATTTTATATATCATATGTATATTCCATTATATATAATATGTAATATATATATAATATTACATAATATTATATATAATATATAATATGTAATATTATATGTAATTATATATATATAATATTGCATAATGGAATAATATCCAATGGAATAATAATCCAAAAGGAACTCCTTTTTCTCACTTCCCTTTCTAGATGGGTAACATATATATATATATGCAATGGAATATTATTCCATTGGATATTATTCCAATGGGATATTCAACTTCAGAAAACAAAAAGATTCTGACACATGCTACAACATGGATAAAATTTGAAGACACTATACTAAGTGAAATAAACCACTTACAAAAAAAGTTGTATGAATGCAGTTATGTGATGTATGCAGAGTAGTCAAATTGATAAAGACAGAAAGTAAAATGGCAGTTTTCAAGGACCGAAGGAAGAGGAGGTTGGATAATTTCTGTTTAATGGAAATGAAATTTCAGTTTGTAAGATGAAAAGAGTTCTGCAGATTGGTAGCATAAAATGTGAATTTACTTAATGCTACTGTATATTTAATGATATACAGTATTTAATGATAAAATTGTACATGTATTTTATCAAATTTTTTTAAAACTAGAAAACTGGATCATAGTACTAAGAAAATAGGTCATTTATCTTGATTGTCAACATGCTTTGAGTCTTCTGACTATTATTTAAGGTTCCGCTTCGGAACAGCTTGATGGGTGAGGGAGAGGGGAAAGGGTTAAAAACTAACTATTGGTGTTACAGCAGGTAGCTAATCGGCATAATCAGGGCAGGGGAGGGCTCCCCCACCCACTCAGGAATGTAAGGCAATCATCAGGTAATGGTCATGTGGTCATTAAGCTCTCCCTGTAAAATGGCTGATTGTAGCCAGCACCAGGGAAAGGCAGTCTCTCAATAGATAGAAAACACTAAAGTTGGTGATCAGAAGCTTACCAATAAGATCTCAGGAGTTGGGCAAATGGGATCATGCATGCACACTTAGAGGCAAAATGTTGGAGTTTCAATGAAATATGACCCTTCTCTGTGAACATTCAATTGGTAAGGGAAGAACACCTCAAGTGAGAATGCGTACAAGTCCAGTAAACACATTGTACATGTGTCTCCTTCCAGGTCACTGTACATGCAAGGCACTATACATGCAAGGCCACTGTATGCAGGCCACTGTACATGCAAGGCAGCCCACTCAAAGGGAAGAATCAGGGAAGAGGGGATGCAAGATCCTGGAAGCATGTCACGTACCTTGGTTTAAGCCCATTTCCTCCTTCCTCCTCCCTAAAACCATATAATTAAGAGAATTTGGGGGCATTACAGGATTTTGCAGACTATGTATACCTGAGTACCTTAAGATAGCTCGTCACTTATATCACCTCATGAAATAAACTTAAGTGGCTAAAACTCATTTCCTCACCTGGGAAACTGAAGCACAAGAGGCCTTTAACAAGCCTCACTTAAGGTACCAGTTCTCACACTTCCAGTAGGGAAGGCCATCAATCTTTTTTTTATCAGCAAAAATGGGAATGGCCCTGGGAGATTTAACTCAAGCTCAAGGACAAGTTCAACAGCCAGAGGGCTACCTGAGCAAGGAATTTGATTTGGTGGCTAAAGGATGGCCAGCATGACTCTAGGCAATTGCTGCGGTGGTCCTACTGGTACCAGAGACCAGCAAATTAACTTTGGGAAACGTCTTAACTGTTTACACCCCACGTATTGTAGCAAAATGCTGTCCCCTATAGGTAGCCTTTGGCTAACAGACAGCTGACTCCTTAAATACCAGGCTGTACTTTTAGTGGAGTCTACAGTTCAATTACAATTGTGTTCACACCTCAACCCAGTCACTTTCCTCTCTGAGGAAATTAGGGCACCTGAACATGACTTTGAACAAACTGTTGTACAGACCTCTGCAGCCAGGCAGAATCTCAGGAAAACTCCCTTAGAAAATCCAGACGGGACCCTCTTCACAGATGGAAGTTCCTTTGTAGAGCAAGGTCTCCATAAGGCAGGATATGCAATAGCCACTCTAAATGATGTTATTGAAAGTGCTCTCCTGTCTCCAGGAACAAGTGCTCAATTTGCAGAACTGATAGCTCTTACAAGAGCACTTCAAAGAAGCAAGGGAAAGGTAGGTAACATTTACACTGACGCCTTGTATGCTTTCTTTGTTCTTTATGCTCGTGCTGCCATTTTAAAGAAAAGACACTTTCTTACTACTAATGGATTCCCTGTAAAATATCATCAGGAAATTAACAGGTTATTATCCTCAATTTTCCTTCTAGGAGAATTAGCAGTGATGCATTCTCAGAGACATCAGAAGGAAACAGATGAAATAGCAAAGGAAAATAAGTTAGCTGATGAGACAGCCAAGTCATTGGCAAGAAAGCCTAAGGGCCTCAACACTCTTAAAGCCCTTCTAATCTGGATAGAATCTCTAAGAGAAATTAAGCCTCAGTACACCCCTACAGGGATAGAATTGGCCACTTCTCAGGGGTACATTTTTTACCCCTTAGGATGACTACATTCAGAGAATGGCAAACTTCACTTGCCAGCCTCCAGGAAGTAAAAAGTCCTTAAGATCCTTCACCAAACTTTTCACTTGGGTAAGGATAAAACTTACTATGTCCAGAAACTGTTTTCAGGAGAGAACTTATTAAAAAGAGTCCAACAGGTTGCTAATGCTTGTGATGTCTGTCTTAAAAACAATCCCCTCAACAGGCAGCTCCTTCCTCATCAAATACAAAGGATAGGATTCTATCCAGCAGAGGACTGGCACATAGACTTTGCCCACATGCCAAACATGAAGGGCATCCAGTACCTCCTTGTATGGGTAGATATGTTTGCCAACTGGGTAGAAGCATTTCCATGCTGTACAGAAAAGGCCTCTAAGGTAATGAAAGTATTAGTTAATGAAATAACTCCCCACTTTGGTCTACCTAAGTACCTCCAAAGTGACAACAGCCCCTTGTTTCAGGCAGCCATCACACATGGGGTCTCAAAGGCACTAGTCAGACAGTACCATTTCTATTGTGCTAGGAGATCCCTGTCCTCAGGAAAGGTAGAGAAGACAAATGATATCATCAGAGACACCTCAGAAAACTGTCCAAAGAAGCTCATCATCCTTGGGTCAATCTTCTTCCCATGATTTTACTACAGGTAAGAAATACCCCTTCAAAGTGGGTGTGGGCCCTTCTGAAATGCTATATGGATGGCCTTTCCTTACAAATGATTTTCCAGTAGACCAAGAGGCCTCTGAATTGGTTAAGTATGCAACCTCCCTAGCTCACTTCTAACAGGAATTAATACAAGTAGCAGAAGTCCAGCCACAAGAAATAGAAGAACCTTTTATTAAACCAGGAGATTTGGTATCGATAAAGGCTCTCCTCTCCCTATCTTCTTCCCTAAACCCAAACTGGGAAGGGCCTTACACTTTTCTTTCAACCTCATCAGCAGTAAAATTTACAGAAATTAACTTCTGTATATGTTACAATCGAGTCAAATCTTGGAAAGCTGAGGGAGCAGCCCTGGATGGCCCAGAGGAATATTGTGGATATCAATGTGAAGAGAGAGGGGATCATTAGCTGAAAACCATAAAAGATAAGTAAATGAGTGAGAGCTACTTGTCCTACTCAGTCTAACCCCTACCTTGCCAGATACTTTCAGTCATTTCTACCTTTCCTATCAAGATTCACCATTAGATATTAGAACTTCTTTTTCATGCATACTTTCAGGGACATTTTGATTATCCATGGGATTACATTTGTGACTTTATAGACACCCAAAGGGAAAGTCTATATCTTCACGAGTAAAATTTTAGATGAAAATTATTTACTGAACCATACTTGAGGAAGTTACTATACTCACTCTACTATTTGCAGAAGGACTATGCACTTTGCCACATGCAATGTCAAATTCCAGAAGGAAAATTCTAATTGCTGTAATATTCTGCCTAATTTCCACCTTTATGGTAGAACTAATAATTATAGAAATGATTAGCCAAAGTTAACACTAAAGTTACTGTATTCACCCAGTCCAATGCCACTTATCAAAAAAAAAAAAAATTGCTTTTATATCAATGCTTCTGGTAAAGTACAGCGACATCTGGTGGAGTCAAACCAGTATTACAACCCTTCAGAATGGCTAACAGGTATCAAACTCTTCTGCAATGGTTGTGTCCTATAGTACCCCCACTAATTGTGGTAATCCTAATATTCATATCTGAACCCTATATTCAAAACCTTCTTCTTTTCACCTAGAAGCTATTAAACTCCAAATAGTGCTGCAGATGGAACCACACATGGACATGACTTTCTTTCAAGGACCCTTTGATCAACCCCAGGATGAGCCTTAGCTGCTGTTACCTACACAGCGCTCCTCTCCAGCAGGAAGTAGTCAGAAAGAGTCATCATAACAGCAGTTAGGATTTACACTCCTGAGGGGGAAATATGATACAGAGGTAGAAAGAAATTATTTACGCAGATAGTAAGGGGAAAAGAGTCCTCCACAGAATTTCTTTTCTGACAAAAAGTGACTCACAACATTGTTTTTTTTCTAACAAAAAGCAGCCTAAAATATCAAGCTACAAACTTACATAAGCAAGCTGGAAGCTTACACTGGAGAATGACAGCAGCTGCACCAACAGAAAAAGGCTAGCTAGGGGCCAGCCATGTCTAACATGGAGGCTCCAGCTTCCTTTTTTTTTTATTACCCTGTGTTCAGTAAGAAAAAAAATAGTCAACATGGTGCAGCTGAGGCAGAGACCCGCCTGCATAATAAATGTTTAGGGTGGGAGGTACTAGAGATTATGCCTTGTGAAAATAAAACACATGATCTAACCACTTTCTTCATGGCATATATAAATCACACACCACCTCTTCACTAGCTCATTGATAAAATGGCAGGCATTTCACCACAGAACCAGCAAGCCATTTTTCCAGCACAACTCTCTGCAGCAGAGGGCTATTTTCTTTCTCTTGCTGTTAAAATTCTGCTGTCAACTTCACACTTTCTGTGTCAGTGTTTATTCTCCATGGCTGTAAGACAACAAATCTCAGGTGTTACACTAGACAATGAGGCTGCTTCAATAGCAGACCCCAAATATAAAAATATTTTACCCTGACATTTGTTTCTTTTATATATTTCGAAATGACCTTGCAAAACTGTCTTTAGAACATTGCCATTAATGCAGCCAGGCCATACCATTCTAGAACTTTTCCAGATCTAGGAGAGATTAAATGAGATTAAATGAGAGGCTGACGCTTTTAACATCTGAAAAGAGACATTTGCCACCTATACTCTCTGCAGGCTGCTACCAATGAGGCTTCTTCTGCTTAACAAGAAACTTGGCCTCCACAAACCCCCTATCTTAAATCAAGCATTCCTTTCTACTGACTTCAAGTCTCTTTAGACAAAACTTAACTCTTTCAAACAATTACCAATCAGAAAATCTTTGAATCCACCTATGACCTGTAGCCATCCCCCTTGAAGATATCTCACCTCCAAACTTGAACCAATACATTCCTTCCATGTATTTATTCATGATTTTATCTATAATTCATGTCTCCCTAAGTTGTATAAAATCAAATTGTAACCCAGTTACCTCAGGCACACTATCTCAGGACCTCTTGAGAGCTATACTCACTCATATTGCCTCAGAATAAACCTCTTTACATATTATACAGATATTTTTTAATCAACAGACTATTTCATAAGTCTTGTAAAATTATCTGGTTGTTTAAAACATGTACATGTATAATTTTGATAAAAATAAGAATATAATTATCTAAAATATTGCCACGTTTATAGCACTATTCACCTTTGCCAAAATTATAGCCATCCTACAGAAATTAAAGTGATTCTTATTTTCCATATTGGGAAAAAAATGTTTCCACCAATTTCTGGATCTGTAGCAGGACCAGCCACAGGCAAAACTCCTCAGACACTGAGTTAAAGAAAGGAAGGGCTTTATTTGGCCAGGAGCATCAGCAAGACTCACGTCTCAAAAACTGAGCTCTCCGAGTGAGCAATTCCTGTCCCTCTTAAGGGCTTACAACTCTAAGGGAGTCTGCGTGAGAGCGTCATGATCAATTGAGCAAGCAGAGGGTACATGACTGGGGGCTGCATGCACCGGTAATTAGAATAGAACAGAACAGGACAGGCATTTTCACAGTGCTTTTCCATACAACATCTGTAATCTATAGATAACATAACTGATCAGGTCAGGGCTCGATCTTTAACTACCAAGCCCAGGGTGTGGTGCTGGGCTGTCTGCCTGTGAATTTCACTTCTGCCTTTTAGTTTTTACTTCTTCTTTCTTTGGAGGCAGAAATTGGGCATAAGACAATATGAGGGGTGGTCTCCTCCCTTAGATCTAGTGGATGTTTGCCACCCAACTGACTTCTAAATCCTCTGTTTCTCCTTGCAGCCAATTTTCTTTACGTAAGTAGACAAGGAATAATAAACATGGGTAACTTTAAACAGAAATAATATAATAACCTGTGGATAACAATGATAACATGGTGCCAACTGAAATTTCCTGGAAATTTTAAACACTCAGGAACATATATCACAGATTGTGTCCTGACAAATTAAGAAAATGCAATCCACACTCTTAATATTGTTTACTTCCATAGCAAATGTTTCTAGACATAGAATGGGTAAGGAGAGAAAAAAAGAAATAACAGTTAAACATTCAGCTGTGACCAGTGTTAAGTTGTATGCCATCCTGAATTTAAATATGCCAATGCAGAGGCTTTAGAATAGAAGAAGCCAAAGAAACTACCAAGTATAAAGCCCTCGTGAAAGAATTCTAACACCCAAAGTAAGGAGTTGGTTTATCCATACTGATTTGATGAAAAACTATTTTTATAATAAAGTACATTCATTTTTTCTAGTCTTTTGTACAGAGATGCACTTTAGGATTACAGACCAGTTTCATCCCAAAAGAGCAGACAGAGGTAGTGATTGATATGGGGAAGCAGAATTCCCACCAAATTACAGGTTCTCAGGGTACAGTCATTTTTATCTGCCTGATCAAAGGACTAAAGTTCAGTACAGGGTCCCAGTAGGGGCAGCAGCATGAGCTGGCTGCATGTCCTGTTGCCTCAGACTTTCCTGTTGAGCTGGCTCTGTAATCTTCTTACAGAGCCACCAGACTGTGGTCCTGCCTTCTACCTGCACAGCTGGGCAACCAAGGGCAGGACTAGGTTCTAGGGGAGGAATATGCCGGCAATGAAGTTCTGGAGCACTCCATGCAAAAATAATACAAATCCTTTAAAACAGCATATGTAAAATAAATCACAACATATGTATTAAACATACAATGGTGCTGAAATATTGCAATATTCTAGAGTTGTGAGGTTTTATTAATTACCTAAGCTTTGTATTTAAAGCTTACAGGCCTTATTCTAAGAATGCTTAATCCAATGCTGGGAATCATGTAATTGTATCAAGCAGTGAAAAAAGAAATACATTAATGGTCAGATTTGTTTAAAAATGTGTATCTCCTTGGATCACTGCTGACCAACCTAACCTCTTTCCTGCATTCCTGCGTCCTGCCTGGCCTCAGCTGCCTCTCTCTTTCCTTGTCTTAGACGTCAACTCCAAGCCACCAGTTCTTAATTTTGCCTGCACTTTGGTATCCTCTGGTGATTTAAAAATATAGATGTCGTGGTCCTGCTCCTGGATATTTCGATTTGGTTGGTCATGGGTGTGACTCTTTTAAAACACCCCACAGTTCGTATGATGCAGCCCAAGTTGGAAACGATGGCTTCCTTACATTGACTGAGGACCTCAGTTCTGGTGTCTTCCTCACACTGACTGAGGACCTTGGTTCTGATGTCTGCCTCAGCACCTGCATCCCACCTGCTTCCCACCTGCTTTTCATCTCTATAATCCTCATCACCTTATCAGGAGCTGCTCATTCTGGCCAGAAGGAGGCCTAATACAAGCTGCTTGTGTGCACATCGGTGACACGTGCCAGCAGTGAGAGGCTCAGTCCCTCCATCCCAGATGTCTGAGAGACTGCTTTCGAATAACTGCTTCCCATGCACTGAACCACCTAGGAGGGTTTCTTGTAACCACATACAATAGGGAGTTGTTCTTCTCCGGACGGCCTCTCCTAGGGTGGACAATAGTCCATCTTCTTCTCTCATGGTGGGCTTGTTCCTCCCTGTCCTCGCCCCATACCACCCTCACCCTTTTGAAGCAGAGACTATGTGTAAATTCTGTAAATTATACTTAAAATCAGTCATTCTCAAGGTGAAAGCAGATTTCTCTTGAGGATATGGTTATTTAGATCGTGTTACTGGCTTTGTCTCATAAACAGTTAAGGTTGTGCACATATTTGCTTCAGTTCCACCTATTAGGAAGACCATGCTGTCTTACCTGCAGCTCTGCTACCACCTCCTGGCCACCTTTAGAATAACTGGAGCTGAAAAGCTTCTGTTTTTCTTGGACATCATTACTTTATACTTTGCATTTCTTTCTCATTTTCCTTCCCCTCATATTCTCACCACTACTCTTCTAGACTTTGATTATACTATTTAATTGCTCTTATAAATTCATATGGCAAAGCTGAGAATTTATTTTCATTATAGAGCTGGCCAAGTCAGAAAAACCAACTATACCAGTTATTTGGGATCACACACACATGTGCGCACACACACACATACACACACTCTCTCACAAAAAGACAATTAGCCATTTGCACTTTGCTGCCAGTTAAGGAGGCACTTAGGCACTTGGTATCTATAGGCAATGCACCAGCTGGCCCCACCATGCTTGAATCAGCCAGGCCAGCAGCATCCTCCACCTGGCCAGCATCCTCATGTGTATTATTTGTCTATTCTTGTATTGGTATAAAGAAATACCTGAGACTGGGTAGTTTCTAAAGTAAAGAGGTTTAATTGACTCACAGTTCTGCGGGTTGTACAGTAAGCATAGTGGCTTCTGCTTCTAGGAGGCCTCAGGAAACTTACAATCATGGTGGAAGGCAAAGGGGAAGCAAACACATTTTACATAGTGAGAGTAGAAAGGAAGAGAGAGAGGGGAGAGGTGCTACACCAGATCTCATGAGAACCCTATCATGACAACAGCACTATTGGAATGGTGCTGAAGCATTAGAAGCTGCCTCCATGATCCCATCACCTACCACAAAGACCCACCTCCAGCACTGGGTCTTTCTTTTCTTTTCTCTTTTCTCTTTCCCCTTCCCCTTCCCCTTCCCCTTCCCCTTCCCCTTCCCCTTCCCCTTCCCCTTCCCCTTCCCCTTCCCCTACCCTTCGAGAAAGATCTGACCTCCTAGGCTTCAAGCAATCCTCCCAACTCAGCCTCCCTGGTAACTGGGAGAACAAGTGAGCACCATGCCTCGGTAATTTTTTTTTTTTTTTTTTTTTTTTGTACAGACGAGGTTTCCTTTCCCTATATTGCTTGCCCAAGCTTGCCTGGAACTACTGAACTCTGGTGATCTGCCTGCCTCTGCCTCCCAAAGGGCTGAAATTACAGGTGTGACCCACCATGCCTGGTCCAGAATTGGATGGGGACACAGATCCAAACCAAAGGCAGTATTAAATACCATAGCAAATACCATACCAGGATTAAATACCATATTTGGTGAATTCCTACTTTCATCTTTTAAATCATTTCCATGATAGATATTAATTTCATTTTAATGTTTTGTGATTATTATTAATGTTTATCAGTAGAAGCTAGCATTACTGCTTTCCAATATAAAGAATGATTTCTTAAAAACCACAAATTTAAGGAGATACTTTTACTTTTTAGCCTACATTTTTTTTCTCAGTAAAACAATATTTTGGGGCCCACTGACCTCTCACTTTATGCCATTGAACTATGTAACCACTTTAGATCATTGGTTTGGATTCGAGATGGTAAAAAATATTTTTTTCTAAAAGCAAAGTATGTCTTGGTACATATAAGGTTTATATCATTGGGCAGATTTTGAGAAAGTAAATGCAAAATTAAAACGATTAATTCAATTTTCCTAGTTAACCAGATGATGGCAGCATATCCACATTTTATCAACAGTGAACACAAGGAACGGGGACTCGCCTCTACTTAGTACTGCTAAATACTAATTTCCTGTAATTATCTCCAAATAATTTCAGTTTTCAAAGTATTTTAGTAACAATACTGTAATATTTTATATTATAAACATAGAACTGAGTAAATACTGAGACCACATCTTTAATTTGCCTACAGGTGAGCTGCATTTTGATTCCGTGGCTCCTTTCTTGGGCAATAACAGACCCATCAATTATTTTCTAGATTAGCAATGTCCAGTAGGACTTTCTATCATATATCTGTGCTGTTCAATATGGTAGCTACTAGGATCATAACCAAATGTGGCTATTGAGCACTTGAAATGTGTTGGTGCTACTAGTACTACTAGTATGTAGTGCCACTGGTGCTACTGAGGAATTCAGTTTTAATTTCATCTGAATTAATTCAAATATATGTAGTCATGTATGATAGCAACTATTGTTACTGGAGAACACAGTGCTAGTTGACACAAATGACTTACCCAACAAGTCAGCGTGTTTCTCAGACTGATTAATTGCTACTTTGTGGGTAAAAGCTTGCTCAATACAAGCATAGCTAATCAGAGGCTATTAAAATTAAACTTTTGTTGGGAGTTCCCAGTCTCATTCTTGACCCAACTCTTGATCAAATTCTCTCCAATCCTACTAGTTCTTTCTAAGGCTCACTTCCCCCATGCCACCCCTCAACCCATGTCTTCCTGACTTTTCTGTGAGCTGATGGATACTTTTTTGTGTCCTATAAGACCTCGCATTCATGTTCCACCTTTGGACCATGGGCCTCTATATTCCACACATTCTCCTGGGTTATCCCACTCACTTCATGGTTTTAATTTCTATCCCTGAGCTGCTGACTTCGAAATCTGTAGCAGCAGCCTTGATCTTGGCAATACTTCTTAACGCCAGATCCAAAGTCTTCATGGACATCTTCACCCGGGAAGCTACCACATAAAATATCTCCCATGGCTCTTGCACTGCCTAAGGATTAAGACCAGAGCTCTTACACTGTTCACCATGACCTGCTCCATGTAATGACCCAGCCTCAACCCCCACCACTCCAGTCTCTCACTCTGCCCTGTCATGCTTCCAATGGCTTGTGACTCCCTGGACACACTGCTGTGTTTCCCATCTCTCTTTTCATACCTCTGAGGTTTTATCCATTCTCCTCCATCCACTAGAAATAGTCTCTGCTCACCCTCCCTTCTTTGCTGGCTAGGAACTATTTATTCAGGCACAATTCAAGCAGCATTTCCTGTAGGAAACTTCCATTCAATTTCCAGACTAGATAAAATTACCTTACACAGCCTTTTTGCATATCTTTGTCATTGTAATTATAACTGTTGATTTTCTCTCTCAGCTGCTTGAATGCAAGAATTTTCTCTTATTCAATGATTGCAGGCAGTTGATGCTCAAAATTTTTACCAAACTTTTGCATGAAATTCACATTGAATTGTAAGAACTGTTTCTCCATTGTAGTAGGTGTATTTAAAAGGTATAGTGAGTGTACATAGAAGAAAACTGTGACTAGCTCTCAATACGACTTTCTATATCCAAATTGTCCCAAGCTCTCTACAGTAACTTGCCGATCGTAATGGATACGTTTTTTCACAAAATCATCCTAAGTGGCCTGTAGCTCATCTCAAATACCTGCTTTGAAAATGAACATTCACAGTCAATGCTACCAAATAATGCCAATGAGAAAGCATCAAAAACATACTAAAAAAGATGAATTTTCAGTTTTCTTTTATCAATGTTGTTCAAAGCCTGATTCTGAGGACTTAATCTTGGCCTCCCCTGTGCTTTGTCAGGCTTGTCAATTCTTTAGTAGATGGATCCTTGTGATTAGGACTAAACCCAGCACATGGATCATTGAGCTACCTCAGTGTGTACAGCCCCTTGGCCTGCCTCATACTGTGCTCTGGGTGCTAAACATCCCATCCAAGCCTGAAATCCAGTCTCCACACACAGATCTCCATCTCTCTGGACCACTTTCACTATGCAAAAATCAACCACTTACAAGAATGAGTTGATTTGGTGAGTGATATGTGGAAGAGCCAATTTCTCTTCTAGATTAAAATTCAAAACAGTTAAAATTTTGCTCACCCTAAGGCATTACATTTAGATGATCTCCTCCTCCAGTTAGAAGCATGGTGGTTAAAAAGGAAATGTGATTTTCTATCAATTTCATTGAGTTGAATTTTCCCTCAGGTGTAGTGCTTTCCAATTTACAAACTCTTAGACCTTCCAGATTGTAGAGTCACACTACAACTGTGAGCTAGTACTTTACTGAATGATGTCACTATGTGACTAGTATTACACCATCGCTATTAAGGAATCTTGGGTAAAGATCACTGATATTTTAGAAAATCATCCCAAAATTAGAGACATACACCTATATACAAGAAATAGTTATAAATTATTTTGAATCAGTAAATTTGTCAAACATTTTTATAATCTGACCAATTTTTATAATATTCTTGTCTGAGTCCGATTGTGGGGCTATAACAAAATACCTGAGACTGAATAACTTGTAAACAACAGAAATTTATTTCTCACAGTTCTCGGGGCTGGGAAATCTGAGATCAAGGCACTGGCAGGTTGATGGTTGATAAGGGTTGCCCTCTCTGCTTCCAAGATTCAGTTTTGTTGCTGCATCCTTCAGAAGGGATGAATACTATATCTTCACATGGCAAAAACTCTTTTATAAGGCATTAATCCATTAGCCCACATGGTCTAACCCCCTCTTGAAGTCTGCACCTCTTTTTCTGTTGCCTTGGGAATCAAGTTTCAACATGAATTTTGAGTGGGGCACAAACATTTAAACCATAGCAATTGTCTCTGATTTATTTTTATTTTTTTATTTTTTTAAAGGTAGGCTACTTGAAAGTCTGTTTGGTTCCTTAATACTCACATTAAGAAGATTTTATCAGAGTTCTACAAAACTGTAATGCCACGAAGCAGAATTCTCATGAAGTCATTTCTTTCCCATGTCATATATATTTAAAGGCAAATTGATTACAGATGATGAATGTGGAACACTAATCTCTCATTTAAAAACTCAGTAACTGAAAAGAACAAGTTATTTAGCAGAAATATTCAGTGAAGTTGCACTCTTTGGAGAGAGAAAAACTAGCTTTGACTCCATGTAGCTTTCTGCTCCACCCATCCGTAGTTGTAAAAGGGAGAAAGGCACAAAGCAGAATCAATTATTGTTCCTTGCAGGAAACTAGAAATTCTTTCCACTTGACCCGCTCGACCCACTCATTGAAATTACACCCTTTGTAAAATGTATTTTTTTAATCTTCAGTTTTCTGTGCAGTTTTATAAACCAACCTGTGATACAAATTTTGACTCAAGAAGCTCATATTTCTTTCTTTTTTAAAATTTTGTTAAGATACAAGATCTTACTCTGTCACCTAGGCTGCAGTGAGGTGGCACAATCATAGCTAAATGCAGCCACAAACTCTGGCTTCAAATGATACTCCTGCTTTAGCCTCCCAAGTAGCTGGGACTACAGGTATGTGCCACCACGCCTGGCTAATTTATATTTTTTAATTTTTTTGTAGAGAAATGGTCTCACTATGTTGCCTAGGCTGGTCTCAAACTCCTGGCCTCAAGCAATCCTATTGCCTTAGCTTTCCAAAGTACTGGGATTATAGGTGGGAGCCATTGTGCCTGGCCAAAAAGCTCATGTTTCTTAAAATTCTTTGCTTTTAAATGCTGGACACAACTTTACAAAGCATATTTAAATATATCTTAGATAGCATGAATGCACAGGCCCTCCACACCTTAGACAAACAGCTCACATATGTCATGGACAGAGACTATTTAAAACATTTTGTTCTTCTTTGCAAAGGAAAAACCAATGCTGCTGTTCCCTTCCACGTGAAGGGGCTCAGTTGGTGTAATTCCAAGACCGAGCCTCCCTCTGCTCCTTTGCTCAGTTTATCCCCATGAGGTGGAAGACTCCTCTGACTACTAAGTGTCAACTTTGAGGAGGATACATTTCAGGAAGGATGAATGGAGCTTGCTTGGCTCAGCTCTGCCTTCTTCCTCTTCGAGTAGGGGTGTGAAGCAAGCTCCCATTTCCCTCTGCACTCCCAGGCTCTGGCACTGCCTGTGAGCCTGGCTTTCACAAGCTGTGCATTTGCCCTCTGAACTAAACTTTAGTCTCCAACTAAGCCTTTGTCATAATACATTTTATGTCTTACTCCACGTTTCATTTCTCAGCTTATTCAGATATCCAGCTGAGATAAAAGTGTGTGTTTTTGTTTTAGGACCTGTCACATACCTCAGTACTTAGTGCATGAACAAGGAACACTGACAAATAGAAGAGGGGAATTTGTGGAAGATAGGCTGTTAGTGGGAGCAAGGTTTTCTGGCTTTAGACATTGAACTTCACTGTATAAACAGTAATTGACCTTCACACTTTCTATGGGATCATAAAAGGTCAGATGAGTTTTTAAAATTGTGTAGTGGCCTATGGTGATTTCTTAAAATTTAATTTAATTTAAAGTTCTGGGATACATGTGCAGGATGTGCAGGCTTGTTATCCAGGTAAACGTGTGCCATGGTGGTTTGCTGCACCCATCAACCCATTGCCCAGGCATTAAGCCCCACATGCATTAGCTATTTATCCTGATGCTCTTCCTCCCCCTGTCCCCACCCACAACAGACTCCAGTGTGTTGTTCCCCTCCCTGTGTCGATGTGTTATCATTGTTCAGCTCTCACTTATATGTGAGAACATGCAGTATTTGGTTCTCTGTTCCTACATTAATTTGCTGAGGATAATTCACAATAGCAAATACATGGAATCAACCCAAATGCCTATCAATGATAGATTGGATAAAGAAAATGTGATACATATACAGCATGGAATACTATATAGCCATAAAAAGGAATGAAATCATGTCCTTTACAGGGACTTGGATGGAGCTGGAAGCTACGGTAAAAGTTTTTAATCATACTGGGTAACCTCAACTTATGACAACTTTATGTGCAAGCCATGGCTGTTTGTGTAGACAGGGGAGTGTACTTTGAGGACTCAAGAAAATGATGCTCAGAACTCACTGAACCTACATAAGCTTGGGCCTCAGCAAGGACTGAAAAAGAACTTGGTTCTCCAGTGACCCCGACTGCAAGGTTCTCAGCTTGAGCACAAGCCTCCAGCTGGCGCAGGGAGAACCAGGTACAGGCTGACCCTTCAGTTCGCCATGCAGTCATTGCAGTGGGGAAGACACAACCACAGAGGAAAAACAGGCATTCTTCACTTAGGACATAATATGGTGGAGAGAGAACAATTTTTATTGGTTTTACTGTCTTCTTAGCTGGGGGTGGTAAGACAGTTCAATTCTACACATGCTACATAATGCTTCCTTTAAGTGATTAACAACTAGACAGGAAAGACTAGATTTGCTGCCCAAAATTCCATTTGCAAGCAGGACCAAGGAGGAAATTGGAGAGATTATTTTAGAATTCACTTGGTGTGTTCATAGAATCCAGTTTCAAAATGCCAAATCATTTCTAGGTGGGAACACAGTTACTACAGGTGTCTGTAGGTATGCCTGGAGGGAGAGCACTTGGTAAATATATAGAATTTGAGACAAAAAACAATATTGAGATCCTCATGTTTGAGATATTTTCCTCTCTCATCCCTTTAGGCAGTGTTTCTCAAACATTTAGGGTGCATTTAAATCGCCTGGAGAGTTTGTTAAAACCCAGGTGGCCTAACACGGTGAAACCCCGTCTCTACTAAAAATACAAAAAACTAGCCTGGCGTGGTGGCGGGTGCCTGTACTCCCAGCTAGGCGGGAGGCTGAGGCAGGAGAATGGCGTGAACCTGGGAGGCGGAGCTTGCAGTGAGCCGAGATCGCACCAGGGCACTTCAGCCTGGGCGACAAAGCGAGACTCTGTCTCAAAAAAAATTAAAAAACAAACAAACACACACAAAAACCCAGGTTGCTGGGCCTCAGCTCCAAAGTTTCCAATTCTGTAGGGCTGGGTGAGGTCTGAGAATCAGCATTCCTAAAAAGTCCTCAGTGAGGCTGATAGTTCTTGTTCAGGGACCACACCTTGAGAACCATGGCCCTGGGTGAGCAGGCATCAGAAGCATCAGCAGCAGCTTTAGTTTAAGTGCCTGGCAGGGGTGATTTTCCAGCAGAAATGAATCTCGGTTTGAAGGGAAAAGTATTTTCCAGGCAGGGGGTTTATTAGGGCTAAGCAATAGTATGATAAGCCCATTGAAAATCTGAAAACATAATAGATGACAGTTTCTGGACCCACTAAATGACTTCACCATTTCTTTTTTCTTCAATTAAAATAAGAAGTTTATTCCCATTCTTTCCATTTCCTGGAAAATGAAATGAACAGATGGTTGGCATCTTACATGTTGCCCCAGGTGAGAATATATTTTTGTTCACATTTGCTCACTCACCACTTTTTTATAGCTTTTATTTTAGGTTCAGGGGTACATGTGGAGGTTTGTTATACAGGCACATTGCATGTCACAGGCGTTTGGTGGACAGACAATTTTGTCACCCAGGTAATCAGCATAGTATCTGATGGGCAGTTTTTGCATCCTTGCCCTCCTCCCACCCTCCACCTTCCAGTAGGCCCTGGTGTGTTGTTGCCCTGTTTGTGTCCATGTGTACTCGATATGGTTTAGCTCTGTATCCCCACTCAAATCTCATGTAAATTGTAATCCCTAATGTTGGAGGAAGGGCCTGGAAGGAAGTGATTGGATCATAGAGGTGGTTTCTAATGGTTTGGCGCCATCCCCCTAGTGCTGTCTTGTGATAGAGTTCTCATGAGATCTGGTTGTTTGAAAATGTGTAGAACCTCCCTCCACCCTCCTGCCGGCCAGGTAAAGATGTGCTTGCTTCCCCTTTGCCTTTCACCATGATTGTAAATTTCCTGAGGCCTCCCCAGAAGCAGAAGTCTGTTCAGCCTGCAGAACTGTGAGCCAATTAAACCTTTTTTATTCATAAATTACCCAGTCTCACGTAGTTTTTTTATTACAGTACAAGAATGCACTATTACAGTACTTAATGTTGAGCTCCAACTGATAAGTGAGAACATGCAGTATTTGGTTTTCTGTTCCTGTGTTAATGCACTTAAGATAATGGCCTCCAGCTACATCCATGTTCCTACAAAGGACACAGTCTCAGGCTTTTATGGGACTGTGTAGCATTCCATGGTTTATATGTACCAATTTGCTTTATCCAGTCTACTTTTGATGGGCATTTAGGTTGATTCCATATCTTTGCTTTTGTGAATAATGCTGCAGTGAACATATTCATGTGCATATCCAGGTGTCTTTGTGGTGGAACAATTTATATTCCTTTGGGTATATACCCAATAATGGGATTCCTGGGTCTAACCATAATTCTACTTTAAGTTCTTTGAAAAACTGTCAAACTCCTTCCCACAATGGAACTGATTTGCATTCCCATCAGCAGTGTTTAAATGTTCCCTTTTCTCTGCAGCCTCACCAGCATCTATTACTTTTTGACTTTTTAGTCATAGCCATTCTGACTTACATGAGATGGTATCTCACTGTGGTTTTGATTTACATTTCTCTACTTATTGGTGAGGTTGAGCATTTTTGTATATACGGTTGCCACGTATATGGTTTTTTTTGAAAAGTGTCTGTTCAGGTTCTTTGTCCACCGTTCAATGGGGTTGTTTGTGTTTTTTGGCTTGTGAATTTAAGTTCCTTACAGATTTTGGATATTAGACCTTTGTCAGATGCAAGTTTGCATATATTTTCTCCCACTCTGTAGGTTGTTTCCTTGTTCTATTGATAGTATATTTTGCTTCATAGGAGCTCTTTAGTTTAATTAGGTCCCATTCATCTGATTTTGGTGTCTTCCTCATGAAATCTTTGACAGGGTCTATATCAAGGTGGTATTTCCTAGCTTATCTTCCAATAATTTTATAGTTTTAGATTTGACATTTAAGTGTTAAATCCATCTTGACCTGATTTTTGTATACGATGTAAAAAGAGTTTCAATCTTCTGCGTATGGCTAGCCAGTCATCCCAACACCACTTATTGAATAGGGAGTCAGTTCCCCATTACTCTTTTTTATAGACCTTTTTGAAGATCAGATGGTTGTATATGTGTGGCCTTATTTATGGGCTCTCTATTCCGTTCCATTGGTCTATGTGCCTGTTTTTGTACCAGTACCATTGTTTTGGTTACTGTAGCTTGTGGTATAGTTTGAAGTTAGGTAATGTCATGCCTTCAGTTTGTTCTTCTGCTTAGGATAGACCTGGTTATTCAGGCTCTCTCTCTGTCTCTCTTTTTTTCTTTCATGTGAATGTTAAAATAGTTTGTTCTCATTCTATGAAGAATGTCATTGGTAACTTGATAGGAATAGCATGATTCTATGAATCTCTTTGGGCAGCATGGCCATTTTCAAAATATTGATTCTTCCTATCCATGAGCATGGAATGGTTTTCCTCATTTGTTTGTGTCACCTCTGACTTCTTTGGGCAGTATTTTATAATTCTCATTGTAGAGATATTTCACCTCCCTGGTTAGCTGTATTCCTAGGTATCTTACTCTTTTTGTGGCTATTGGGAATAGATTGCATTCTTGGTTTGGATGTTGTTGGTTTATAGAAATGCTACTGGTATTTGTACATTTATTTTGTACCCTGAAACTTGGCTGAAATTGTTGATCACATTTAGCAGCTTTTGGGCCTAGTCTATAGGATTTTCTAGGTAGAGAAACATACCATCTGCGAAGAGAAATAGTTTGACTTTCTGTCTTCCTACGTGGGTGCCTTTTATTTCTATTTCTTGCCTGATCGTTCTAGCTAGGACTTCCAATACTATGGTGAAAAAGGGTGGTGAGAGTGGGCCTACTTTTCTTGTTGATGTTCTCAAGGGAAATGCTTCCAGCTTTTGCCCATTCAGGATGATGGTAACTGTGGGTTTGTCATAGATTGCTCTTATTATTTTGATGTATGCTCTTTAATGCCTAGCTTGTTGAGGGTTTTAAGATGAAAGAATGTTGAATTTTATTGAAATTCTTTTCTGTGTCTATTGAGAGGATGATGTGGGTTTTGTTCTTAGTTCTGTTTATGTGGTGAATAATATTTATTGATTTATATATGTTGAACCAACCTTACATACCAGAGATAAAGCCTAGTTGATCATTGTGAATTAGCTTTTTGATGTGCTGCTGGATTTGGTTTCCTAGTATTTTGTTGAAGATTTTTGCGTCTATGTTCATTGAGAATAATGGCCTGAAGTTTTCTTTTGTGTGTGTTTCTCTGCTATGTTTTGGTATCAAGATAATGCTGGCCACACAGAATGAGTTAGGAAAAAGTCCCACCTCTTCAATTGCTTAGATTTGTTTTAGTAGGAAAGATACCAGCTTTTTACACATCTGGCAGAATTCAACTGTGAATCCATCTGTCCTGGGCTTATTCTGATTGGTAGGCTTTTCATTGCTGATCCAATTTCAGAACTCATTATTGGTCTGTTCAGGGATTCAATTTCTTCTTTGTTCAATCTTGGGAGGTTATGTGTTTCTAGAAATTTGTCCATTTCTTCTAGGTTTTCCAGTTTGTGAGCGTAGAAGTGTTCATAGTAGTCTCTGAGAGTTTTTTGTATTTTTGTGGGGTGGTTGGTAATGTCCTCCCTATAATTACTTATTGTGTTTATTTGGATCTTCCCTCTTTTCTTCTTCATAAGTTTAACAATCTATTGATTATATTTGTTCTTTCAGAAAACAAACTACTGGATCCATTGATTTTTTCTTTGTATGGTTTTCTCCATCTCAATTTCCATTAGTTCAGCTCTGATTTTTGTTATTTCTCTTCTTCTGCTAGCTTTAGAATTGGTTTACTCCTCTTTCTCTATTTTCTCTAGGCATGATATTATGTGGTTAATTTGAGATCGTTTTAACTTTTTGATGTGGGTTTTTTAGTAAATACACTTCCCTCTTAACATTACTTTAGCTGTCTCCCAGAGATTCTGGTCTTTTTTTTCGTTAGTTTCAAAAAATGTCTTGGTTTTTGCCTTAATTTTATTGTTTACCCAAAGTCATTCAGGAGAAGGTTGTTTAATTTCCCTGCAGTTGTTTGATTTTGAGTAATTTTCTTAGTATTGATTTTTGTTTTTATTTTGCTGTAGTCTGAGAGTGTGGTTGGTTTTTTGGGTGTGTTTTTTTTAATTTGCTGGGGATTGTTTTATGGCTGATTGAGTTGCTGATTTTAGAGTATGTCTAATGTGCAGATGAAATGAATACATAATCTCTTGTTATTGGGTGGAAAGTTCTGTAAATGTCTGTTAGGTCTATTTGGTCAAGTGTCGAGTCAAGGGCCTGAATATCTTGTTAGTGTTTTGCCTCAAAGATCTGTCTAATAAACACTGTCAGTGGAGTGTTGAAGTATTCCACTATTATTGTGTGGTTATCTATGTCTCTTTATAGATCTGTAAAAACTTGTTTTAGGAATCTGAGTGTTCCTGTGCTGGGTCCATATATATTTAGCATATTAGGTCTTCTTGTTGAATTGAACCCTTTACCATTATGTAATGCTCTTCTTTTTCTTTTTCTTTTTTTTTTTTTTTTTTATCATTGTTGGTTTAAAGTCTGTTTTGTCTGAAATTAGAAGAGCAACCCTTGATTTTTTCTGTTTTCTATTTTCTGGGTAGATCTTTCTTCTTTCCTTTACTTTGACCTGGGTGGGTGTCATTGCATGTGAGATGGGTCTCTTGATATGTTGATATGTGCAGATTTGATCCTGTCATCATGTTGTTAACTGGTTTTTATGCAAACTTGATTTGTGGTTGCTTTATAGTGTGAATAGTGTATGTAATTCACTAGGTTTTTGTGGTGGCTTGTAATGATCTTTTCTATATTTAGCATTCCCTTAAGGATTTCTTATAAGGCAGATCTAGTGGTAATGATTTCTCTTTGTATTTGCTTGTCTGAAAAAGATCTTATTTCTTCATTTTTGAGGCTTAATTTGGTTGGAAATGAAATTATTGATTGGAATTTATTCTCTTTAAAAATGCTGAATATATGATCCCAATCTCTTCTGGCTTGTATAATTTCTGCTAAAAGTCCACTGTTAACCTGATTGGGTTCCTTCTGTAAGTGACCTAACCTTTCTCTCTAGCTGTGTTTCACATTTTTCTTTCCATTTGACCTTGGAGACCTTTGATTACTATGTGTCTTGTATAGACATATACAAGGGGATACTTAGGGGATGACTTGTATAGTATCTTGCAGAGTTCTCTGTATTTCCTGAATTTGAAATAGTGAAATTTTCATGGATGATATCCTCAAATATGTTTTCCAAGTTGCTTGGTTTCTTTTCCTCTCCTTACGGATGCTTATGAGTCATAGATTTGGTCTCTTTACATAATCCCATATGTCTCAGAGACTTTGTTCATTCTTTATTCTTTTTTCTTTATTTTTGTCTGCCTGAATTATTTTGGAGAACCAGTCTTCGAGCTCTGAGATTGTTTCCTCAGCTGGCTAATTCTGCTGCTAATACTTGTGATTGTGTTATGAAATTCTTAAAGTGAGGTTTTCAGCTCTTTCAAATCAGTTTTGTTTTTTCTTAAAAAATGGTCATTTCATCTTTCATTTCCTGTATCATTTTATTGTATTCTTTAGATGTCGTGCATTGGGTTTCAACTTTCTCCTGAATGTCAATAATCTTCATTCTTATCCATATTCTAAATTCTGTTTCTGCCATTTCATCCATTTGAGCCTGGTTAAGAATCGTTGCTAGTAAGGACACTAGTGTGGTCATTGAGGGAAACAAGGCACTCTGGCTTTTTGAGTAGACTGAGTTATTGTGCTGGTTCTTTCTAATCTGTGTCAGCTGATGTTCCTTTAATCTTTGAAATTACTGTCCTTTGGATGGTTTTCTTTGCTTGCGTTTTCGTTGATGCCCTTGGGAGTTTGATTGTAGTATAAGGTGGATTGAGTCAACTGGCCTCATTTCTGGAAGAATTTAGGGGAGCCATAGCTCAGCTCAGCACTCCTGGGCTGTATACTCTAACTCTAGGGAGCTGGTAGCAGGCCCTGGCATTGTTCTCTGGCTCCTTGAGATTAGGAACCTGCTAAGCTGAGGTGCCAAGGTGTTCCTGGTCTGCTGACCAGAACACCCTGATGTGTGGTGCCAGCTAAAGTGCTTCTTCTGGGCAGTGGCAGCAGGACTCATGCTCATTCGTACACATGTCTGCTGCCATGGAAGCACAGCAGGATGCATGGGTGTTGACTGGGACAGGGACCACCGGGAGGGAGGCTGTATCATTACTGTGCACACTTTTTCCAGTGGCTAGGGTTGGGGGGAAACAGCTGGGGCAGAGTTGCCAGTGTCCAAGTTTGTACTTGTGCTGGCAGAAGTGGCTGTGGGGACTGGGCTTTGGAAGACATGAGGCTAGTGGCCTCCATGTGCATGTTCACAGTGCTGGGTGGCAGTGGCAGCATAAGATGGGGATAGGGCCAGCGGCCACCAGTGTCCATTCATACATTCACAGCAGCAGCAGTGGGGTGTGGGGAGCAGTGTGGGGTTGCTTGCTTCTGTGTGAGTGCTGATGTCAGCAGTGGCAGCACAGCCAGGTGCCTGCTCATCAGGGAGGCAGGGGCAGCAGGATGTACTCACACAGGCAGCAGCTGGGTAGCACAGTACCCATGAACACACACACCCCCCAGTGGAGGAGAAAAAGTGAGTTCTGCCTGTGTGCATGCTGGCAAAGCAGTGAGGGTGTGGCCATGGGTTAGTGCATCCTGGCAATGCAGGCATGGAAGAGGCTGCAGTGGGAGAGGGTGTGGGTGGGCTGTTGCATGTCAGTGGAGGCTGCACTGATAGAGCTCTCTGATGATCAGGCTGAGTCTGCTGGTGAAGGAGCTATGATGTGAGCCCCCAGGAAACACCTTGATTGGGCATCCCAGGCAGTGCTGCAAGCATGTGCAGCCAGATTGGGGCCCCGTGAGAGGTCAGCAGACAAGGATGCGGTCAGATAGAACTGGCTCCATCTAACCAGCATAAAAAACAGGATTTATACCTCTCTGTGTCTCTTTGATCCCAAGCAGTTGCTTTGCTAAACACATGAATTATCTTTTTTGTCTCTAAAGATTTCCAAGATGACAATATGGCAAACCATTAACATCCAATAAGGTGAGTAGAAACTCTTTAAACCATTGAGGACTTCTCCATAAGTGTATTGCCATCATTGGACTCTCTGTATATTAGTTGTCAACAAGTTTGTCTTTTCAGAATGACCATATTTATTTATGGTAAAAATATTCAATTATCTGCTACATAAAAAACAAAATGCTATAAAAATGATTTTGATACTTAGCATTGCCTATAACTTTAGCTATGAACCCGGTGGGTCTCTATGAGGGAGACACCTGTCATTTCTAGGCATGATATAGATTACTGTTGATTTTGTTTTTGTTGTTTTTTCTTAATATTATTTTATTTTATTTTATATTAAGTTCCAGGATACATGTGCAGATTTGTTACAAAGGTAAAGATGTGCCATGGTGGATTCCTGCACCTATCAACCCACCACCTAAGTATGAAGCCGCACATGAATTTTCTATTTATCATGATGCTCCCCCACCCCCATTCCCCTGACAGGCCCCAGTGTGTGTTGTTCTTCTCTCTGTGTCCATGTGTTCTCATTGTTCAGCTCCAACCTATAAGTGAGAACAGGCAGTTTGGTTTTCTTTTCCTTTGTTAGTTTGCTGAGGATAATCACTTCCAGGTCCATCTATGTCCCTGCAAAGACATCATCTCATTCCTTTTTATGGCTGCATAGTATTTCATGGTGTGTATGTTCCACATTTTCTTTACCCAGCCTACCGTTGATGGACATTTGGGTTGATTCCACATCTTTGCTATTTTAAATAGTGCTACAATGAACATATGTGTGCATGTATCTTCAGAATAGAATGATTTATATTCCTCTGAGTATATACCCAGTAATGGAATTACTGGGTCAAATGGTATTTCTAGTTCTAGATTCTTGAGGAATTGCCACACTGTCTTCTACAATGGTTGAACTAATTTACATTTCCACAAACAGTGTAAAAGTGTTCCTACTTCTCCACAGCCTCATCAGCATCTGTTGTTTCTTGACATTTTAGTAATTGCCATTCTGACTGGTGTGAGATGGTATCTCATTGTGGTTTTGATTTGCATTTCTCTACTGATCAGTGATGTTGAGCTTTTTTTCATGTTTGTTGGCTGCATAAATGTCTTCTTTTGAGAAGTGTCTGTTCATGTCCTTTGCCCACTTGTTGATTTTTTTAATTGTAAATTTGTTTAAGTTCCTTGGAAATTCTAGATATCATACCTTTGTCAGATAGACAGATTGCAAAAATTTTCTCCCATTCTGTAGGTTTTCTGTTCACTCTGAGGTTAATTTCTTTTGCAGTGTAGGTCCACTTTAGTTTAATTAGTTCCCATTTGTCAATTTTTGCTGTTGTTGCAATCTTTGCTTGTGTCTATCTCCTGAATGGTATTGTCTAGATTTTCTTCTAGGGTTTTTATAGTTTTGGGTTTTACACTTAAGCCTTTAATCCATCTTGAGTTAATTTTTGTATAAGGTGTAAGGAAGGGGTCCAGTTTTAATTTTATGCATATGACTAGCCAATTATCCCAGCACCATTTATTAAATATGGAATCCTTTCCCCATTGCTTGTTTTTGTCAGGATTGTCAAAGATCAGATAGTTGTAAATGTGTGCTCTTATTTCTGATGTCTCTATTCTGTTCCACTGGTCTATGTGTCTATTTTGGTACTGGTGCAATGCTGTTTTGGTTACTGTGGCCTTGTAGTATGGTTTGAAGTCAGGCAGCTTGATCCCTCCAGCTTTGCTGTTTTTCTTAGGATTGTCTTGACTATTCAGGCTCTTTTTTGGTTTCATATGAATTTAAAAGTATTTTTTTTTTCTAATTCTGTGAAGGATGTCAATGTTAGTTTAATGGGGATAGCATTGAATTTATAAATTACTTTGGGTAGTATGGCCATTTTCACAATATTGATTCTTCCTGTTCCCAAGTATGGAATGTTTTTCCATTTGTTTGTGTCCTCTCTCATTTCCTTGAGAAGTGGTTTGTAGTTTTCCTTGAAGAAGACCTTCACATCTCTTGTTAGCTGTATTTCTAGGTATTTTATTCTCATTATAGCAATTGTGAAAGGTAATTCATTCATGATTTAGCTCTCTGTTTGTCTACTGTTGTTGTATAGGAATGCTTGTGATTTTTTGCACATTGATTTTGTATCCTGAGACTTTGCTGAAGTTGTTTAAATTGCTGCTGATTTTGTATGACAACCTCTGCATGCTATAACATAGCTATTCATTATCCGAAACTCTATGATACATTTTCTTTAACTCAAAATCTTCAGTCTTGCAGAACATTTAGTATTTTTACTGTATACCCTTTCAAATCTCAAAATGGTAATACATCTTACTAGGTTACCTGGTTTACAAGAGAGTGAGACTTTCAGAAAATATAATTTACTATGCAGAAAAAGAAATGAATGTAAGAGTCCTAGGTCAATACTTCTCATGTGTAAGAGGATCAAAGGAAGGAAGAAAAAGAGATAGAAAGTAGATTATTTAAATTGGGACTGATTTCTAAACCATAGCAGATGGTAACCCAAGGGGAAGAGATGACTCACCATATCTATTTAGAAAAAGCCAGTGAACAGACTGTTACCCATCCTCTTATGAGTTTGCTTGCCTGTGAACTGACCTAAGAAATCCACCAAATGTATTAATTGTCTCATTGAAAAAATGGCTTAGTACCAAAAAAGGCAGGAAATCACTATTGATCATCTTTAAACATCCACCAAACTAAGGCCCAGGAAAGAAGACATTTCCAAGGGACTCATATTCTAAGTTAGCAGCTGCTTATTTGCTTATGTAGCTCAGTCTTCTGCAGTGTCCTCCTCCGTCAGAGCTGAGAACTTCAGCCATGTCAATAGGCACACAGAACTTGTCTTTCTATCAGTTTACATCATAACTCCGAGCACACCAAACATTTAATGAGATTCATAAGGTCATGCTGCAGACCATGCTCGCTGTAAAATGACTTTTAGACCTGTTCCTTCCCCAAGTCTTCACTTCCTATGCACATATTCTACATCTTAGCCCACCCCCATTTGCCCAACCTAACTTGCATGCTTTGTTTTCCCTCCTCACAATTCTTAGCCAGTTGTATTGCAAAGCAATTCATCTGTCCCATGGTACCTCAAAGCTAGGTACCATCACCCACCAATGCATTTAGCATTCTAGTTAGGACATTCATGCCTTTTAGAAAGATTAATGAATTATAAGGTTTTTTAATGCTTCACTTAAATATACTCACATATGCAATGAATTCCTTCATAATGTTTAGCAAGAAACTTAGCCATATTGATAAAATCTGTTTCAGAAAAGGCCACTTCATGTTTTTAATCCTCCTGGGCAGAAGCTAAAGATTTCACATATGTACATCCAATGACAAAATCTTCAAAAACTAACACCTGTTTATACATTGTGGTAGTAAAGTTACAAGGTAGAGGAAGGTGGGATAAAGCTAAACCAAAGCTATATCCTTTCGTGTATCAGGAGGAATAAAAGGAATAGGATAAACAAATAGCCTGGAGATTAATCTGCTTAAAATAAATATAATTTGGTTTACATAAGTATTGTCCATAAGGAAGGTCTATATAATGCATACAAGTTAGAGTGTTAACAAGTTCTTCACCCAGAGAGTTCCCAGAGTTACCAACCCCATGTTATATTTTCTGCTCATTATCATGTCATCTTATGACTTGATAATTTTATAGAGTGCCTCTCAGTTTAGGCTTAGTCTGGTGTTTCCTCCTCATTCAATTTAGGTTATGCATTTTTGAAAGGAGTATTATGACCTGTGACAGTCCCATTACAGAGGAGGTTAACTTTATTCAGTTAAGGTGGTGTCTGCCATGTTGTTCCTGCGTGAAGTCACTATTTTCCCCTTCCTCATTAATAAACCTCTTGTGGGAGATACTTTGAGACTGTGTAATATCCTGTTCTTCATCAGATTCTCACCCTCTAATTTTAGCAGCTTCTGACACCTATTTTACAAGTCAATTATCACTCTGATGATTGAAAAACTGTGATTTTCTAACTCCATTATCCTTTTACATGTATTACTTGGCAATCTACTGTAAGCCCTTTTCTTCCCTGCTCCTCCCATTTATTTATTTATATCATGTGGGAGAAACTCATGGATTCTTATTTTATTTTAGGATGGATTTATTGTCCAATACTGCATGGCCAATCATTCTAAAACTTAGTGATTTAAAACAACGGTAATCATTTATTGTCCTGCACCCATTCTGTGGGCCACAAATTCAGTGATTTGTCTGGCTGGACCTGGCGCAGGGCTCCGATAAGGTTGCAGTCCAGAGCCAGCTTGTCTTCTGAAAGTCTGACTGGGAGGAAAGGGTCTGCTCCAGGGTGACCACTCACAAACTGGGCAATTTGGTGTTTGGTGCTGGTGGGAGACCTCTTCCCAGGGCTGTCTTGAGTATCCTACAGCATGGTCTCTGGGTTCCCCCAGAGTGAGCCATCCAATAAACTAAGGTGGGAACTGCATTGCCTTATGACCTAACCCTGGAAATCATGCTCTGCTGCCTCCACTGCATTCCATTGCTAACACAGCCCCCATTCAATGTGGGAGGGAACTGCACAAGGGCGTGAGCCTTAGGAGTTGAGAATCTTTGTGGGCCATCTTAGAGCTTATCAACTAGTGGATCTTTACTCTTTACTATCATTATTCATTTTGAAACTCACTTTTTCCCAGATCTGGCCAGTGAGAGGTCCCTTCAACTTAGCTCCTACATCCTTTTGACATTCCCCCATTATTCTTTGAGAACTTCCTTAATTTCAGGTATAATAAGAAATCCCATCTTAATATTCCTTGCTCTAGCTCTAGAACCTGAACACCACCATTGTTGACTGCCCAACTGACCAGTAGAAAGAACTAATGCCAAACCTCTGATATGACACCTGCCTCCTGGAGGCAGGCTGGTTGCAATAGACCCTTCTACCCTACAAGGAATAATGACATGTCCTTACTGAAATAGATACCTTTTCTGGTTATGGGTTTGTTTTTTTGCCCACTATATTTCTTCTAGATTCACTATATGTAGTGCCATATTTACCATCCTGTTTCCATTATAGTGTTGCTTCTAACAAAGAAGCTCATTTTACAAAAAGATAAGAATGACAATAATACCACGGTCAAAGAATTCATTGATCTTTCAATGTACTTGATAGAGTTGGCTTAGGGAAAACCCAGTTACGGAGCTAATTCTCTGAAAAGTATATGTGCCATCCAAAAGGACATGGTGTATGCAAAAAATCACTGCCACTATTTGATTATCTTTCTCCTATAACCAGAATATATGAGTCCAGGAATCAAAACATGATAATTGAAAGGGCTTGTCTAACTATTATACCTAAAAATCATTCACAAAATTTTCATTTCTTCTCTTCATGTCTTTGGACTCTTGTATGTTCTCAGAGAACACAACAATTGTTTCCAGTTGGAAACTGGGACTGCCATTTGGTCATTTTGGTCTCATCGTGCTATAGAGCAAATAGACAAAGAAGGTTTAAGTGCAGGCTGTTATAATTGGTTCTGATTAGCAAGAGGAAATTTGGTTGCTACAACACACAGAGGTGGAAAGGGAGGAGTATATCTGGGGCCCAGAGGATTTTGTGAGACGCCTCCTGATATTTCTATGTCAATTAATAAAATTAATAGAAAAGAATAACAATTTAATTGAGGCAGACTGACTAGGGACTTTGATCCTCCAAGAATAAAAGTTTAGAGTATTGTGGTAAAATGTCCTAGCTAGCTAAAGTGCTGACTGAGTGAAAAGAGAACACAGAAAGGGTAGTGGGACAGGAAGTTATAGATATCAACGTCAGCCTTATGACATGTTACAGAAACAATTATAGTGGCCATGTATTATTTTATTTCTTGTTTGTCTTGGTAGCCAGCTTCCAAGATAGTCCCAGTGATTCCTGCCACCTGGTATTTCCATTCTGTCTCTCTCTCTCCTCCTTCTCCTTTCTCTCTCTCTCTCTCTCTCTCTCTCTCTCTCTCTCTCTCTCTCACCACTTGCTCTGGCAGAAGCCAGATACTAGGTCATGAATAGTCCTAAGGAAAAACCTACATGGCAAGAAACTAAGCACTCCAGACAACAACCATGTGCATGAGCTTGGAAATGAATCCTTCAGCTCCAGTCCAGCCTTCAGATGTGGATTAGTCCATTCTCACACTGCTAGAAAGAATTACCTGAGACTGAGTAATTTATGAAGAAAAGAGCTCGAGTTGACTCATGATTCTGCAGGCTGTACATTCCATGCATCCTCCTGCATGCCTGGGAGACTTCAGCAAATTTGCAATCATTGTGGAAGGGGAAGGAGAAGGGGAAAGGGAAGGAAGAAAGCACATTTTACCATGACGGAGCAGGAGACAGAGAGGGAAGAGGGAAGTGCTACACCCTTTTAAAGAATCAGATCTTGTGAGAACTCACTCACTATCATAAGAACAGCAAGGGGAAATTCTGCCCCCATGATCCAAGAACTTCCCACCAGGTACATCTTCCAACACTGGAAATTACAATTCAACATGAAATTTGGGTGTGGGGACATAGGGCCAAACTGTCTCAAGATGACTGCAGCCTTGGCCAACATCTTACTGCAATTTTATGAGAAGCCCTGAGCCAAAACTATCATTAAGCCACTTCTTGATTCTTGATTCTCAGGAACTGGTGAAGCATAATGTTTTTTCATTTTAAGCTCCTACATCTTGGGGTAATTTGTTATACAGGAGTAGGTAAATAATGCACTTATCATATTCACATATATACATATTAGCTAATCTCCTTTCTTTTCATTATAATTTTATATTATGAGTGCTGTGGTGGTTTCCTTAATAATTTGGACTCTTGGGTACAGAATAATCAGATGAGATTGTGCCTGAACAAGAGATGAATAATGTGATTGGTGGATCTTTGTATCTCAGCTTGTTTTTAAGAGAGGATAAGACCATCTTCACTTGTACAAGGCTTAATTGCATCATACTAGGTGGAAGCATAAAGAGGGTGTTATTGCTGCCTGGAAGCTTAAATGTGGCTAAAGGCAGTGATATTGACTAGCCAAGTGTTTGGGCTGGGCTGGTTATTTTTCTGTTTGGTCTTAGCTCCCACACATTTCAATTCTTTGATCAATGCTGCTGGGCTTGGGTACTGAAAACTACATTTCCCAGATGCCTTTGCCAGCTGGCATCCTATTTGTTCTGCCAATGGGAGGCATTGGGAGGAGACCAGTAAATAAAACCTGCATGGTCCTTGCTCTGACAGTAGTGACAGTTGCCAGCAATGAAGGCAGTGCAAGAAGGGGTAGGCTGCTGTGACTCCAGCAGCCCAGGAAGTGCACCACCTCTCTGGTGACTCTGCTACCTTGGTGACCACACTTTGATTCTAACGTTGTCAGAAAGAATAGCCTCTCAGCATTTCCAGTGCTGGCAAGCTGCAGAGCTACCCACAGCACAAAAATCAAGTGCAACACATAGGTTCTAGTTAGGGGTATTAGCAACTTTCTGACCTTTTAGTCTCATTTCTCTCCCTTTTTAAAAAAAATCCCTCTAGCATCCCCTGCTTCTCATATTTGTTCTTCAGCCTTCCTAATGTCTTTATAAGTCATTCACTGTATTATATCTCTTCTAGTTTAAATCCTTCAAGTGGTTTATATTTTCCTAACAGTAATGAGACTGACAGATACTCAGGCTTCATGAAGATGCATTTTGGGAAACGACAAGCTTAAATATTCCTCAAAAGTTCCTCTTTATCTCTAAATATTTCAGAAATACATAAAACTATAGTATTTGCCTTCATTTTTCTCTAGAAGCCTGTGTATATGATCAAAGTTTTTTAACATCTGGAAACTAGTACAGTGCTAACACTTCTAGTAAGAACCAGTGCAAAGCAATCCATGATCCAGAAACTAGTAATATGAAACATTTAACTCAGTACTTAAATATTCAACTACAAAGTAAAATGTTCTCATGCTGAGATACATTTAGCTTCAATATAATTATTTGCTTGTTTTACTGAAAACTCATGTCCTCGTGGCATGTTGTGTATTAACATAGTGTTTATAGACACTTTCAAATATTGATTTTTTTTCCTTTTTTTCGATTATATGGTTTTTCATGTACTTCTAATATATTAAATAAAGGAGGAAGTTGAGAATGAAAACATTGGTACAGAGACGCTTATTAATTGATATTGATAAATGCTAATTGCTCCCTATCTGATCTGGCTTCTGGCAATCTCCAACTCCACCCCTACCACTATCTGTGGTTCTGCAGCCACACTGGCCTTTTTGCTAGTCCTCAAGTGCACTAATCTGTTCCCATCTCAGAAACTGTTCCCTCTCCCTAGAATGCTCCTCCCCGTATCTCTCTGCCTCACTACCTCACATCATTACTGTATTTGCTAAAATATTAACTATAACGAGAGCCTTTTCCTCTCCCCATATCCTGGCAGTCCAGATTGCCGACCCACGTAGTCCCTCTCCACTGGGCCTACTTTGCTTTTCCTCTCAGCACTTTTGTCTCCCTGAAATCATGTTCTGTAAATATATGCTTATTCTTTTACTCTCTCTCTCACTGAGTGTAAGTTCTGTCAGGCCTAGAAAACTGTCTTTGTTCATCACCTTATATGTTGTGCCTGGAACAGTGGGTGGTTGGCATTTACATAGTCACTGTAAACATTTATTAAATCAATGTTTTGGTTCATACGTTTTCACTATCATGCATGTTTCATATTTTTACCACTGCCAATTTTGGAGATTTAACATGCACTTTCAGCATTATATGTTTTAAGCAATACAGAGTGTGATGATTAATAGTATGTGTCAACTTGACTGGGCCATGGGGTACCTAGGTATTTGACCAAATGTTTTATGAGTGCTTTTGTGAGGATGTATTTGGATGAGTTTAATATTTAAATCAATAGACTGAGTAAAGCAGATGATCCTCCCTGATGTGGGTAGGCTTCATCCAATCAGTTGACAGCCTTAATGGAACAAAAAGACTGATCTTCCCTCTAATAAGAGGGAATTCCTCCTGCCTGACTGCCTCCTAGCTGGAGACACTAGTTTCTTCCAATAAAAACATTGGCTCTTCCTGGATCTTGAGCCTGCCCACTTTTGGCCTGAATTTATACCATCGGCTGTCTTGATTCTCGGGCCTTTGAATTTGAACTAGAATACACCATTAGTATTCCTGGGTCTCCAGGTTGCCAATTGCAGGTCTTAGGATTTGTCAGCCTCCATAATTGCATGATCCAATTCCTTATAAGAAATACCTTGATTGATACATAGATAGATAGATAGATAAATAGATAGATAGATGATAGATAATAGATAGATACATAGATATTAGTTAGGTAGACAGACAGACAGACACATTCTATTGGGTTCTGTTTTTCTGGAAGTCTTGACTAATACACAGATGTTATCTAATTTTTCTATAAATTTCACATACATTAAGCACTTTTTATGTCAACCATCTCGCAGGTAAGTGCTGTTGGTCAAAATTTGCATGACAATGTTCATGAGTGGTGTGGTTCTAGTTGCCACTACTTTGAGACACATACCTCAAGGATGCTATGAATCTTGGCTCATTACTTTCATTCAAATGTGTGTTTAGCGGTCAACATACTCAAGTTAAACTTAACAGGATTTCAATACAACTTTGCAATAAAAGTACCTTCTATCATGCAGTCACATTTGATAAAGAGATTATGGCTCAATAAGGTGAATGAATACTGCCACCACCTAGAGTGCCCTAAATCATACACAGTGTGTATCACTGTGTGTAGCACCCCATAATTAAACTGTTTTCTAAAATGAGTTAATTTTGCTTTATTAAGTTCGTTTTAAAAAAGAATATATGTGCCTCTCACTTTTGAGTTCCTTAAGTCAGGTTCTTTTCCCCCCACTCAGAGGTTTCTACATATTCTATACATTTTAAATTTCAAAGCATTTTAAATGATGTTTATGCTAGAGGAGTTCTGCTTTTATAATATTGAGAAATTGACACGTGAAATACCAGAATCAATTTTGTGGTTTGTACTGTTTTCCTATATGAGTCTAAAATATGTATTTTCTTCTCTATGCTAATTAGATGTTAACTGGAATATAAGAGAATAAATTTACAACTCAAGTCTCCTTCCATTGCCTTATATTTTGTTTGCATAGTTTTGTTGATTTTAAGTCAGAATTTCCAAAAAGGAGAGAGAAGCCCGACAAAGAATCCCTTAGTCATACATCAATTAAAAGTTATTTTTGTTCTGCCTTCATCCTTTTCCCTCGGCAGACATCACTATCTTGCTTATATCTATCCTTTTGAGGTAAGAGAGACCAGCCTAAGCCCTCTTCGCATCATCAGTGTCTACTTGCACATAGGAGGTACTCAACATGTTTATGATAGTAGTACTTTTTGTTTAAGGAATAAAACAATTTACATTTGTCAATGCCCTATAAAAATGAAATCATGCAAATATTGGGATGGATTTGACTTGTATGTCCCAAATTATTCTATTTTGGATAATAGTTCTTGTTTCATACTTGTGGGTTTCAGTAGGTTTTGTTTGTGTTTTGCTGAGAAGGCACACAGCCCTCCCCCTCCTACTTTGCCCTAGATACCTGGATGCTTGTATTGTACACTGATGTTTTTACCTCACTTGCAGGGATTGAGCCTACTTGCCAGTGTGCAGCTCATTCACATGAATCCCCTGTAGAAAAATAAAAAGCAGATTCTTCTGTTTTCTGACCATTTTTTGAGACAAGCTTAGGCATTCCCCCATCCTTTTCAATTGGATTGGCTACTTTCATTAATCTTGAACTAGCATTATATATAACATACAATTTCCATGATCTCAAAGGTAGTTTGTCCCATGCCGTGGCCTCCATCCACTCTTCATTAAGTGAGTGTGTGAGCCAATGAAAACCTGTGATCCTTCCTAAAGTCGATTCAGTGGAGTCGTCAGCTTAAATGGGTGGATATTCTCTGATCTTACAATTTAGGGAGAAAACACAATATGAATTTTTAAAAGATTTATTAGGTTGAAAACTGAATGGAGAATATAACTTTTATCATTGTGAAATTTCTGATTAATATCAAAATAATTTTGTGCTAGGTACTGTAACAAATTAAAGATCAAGGAGCAGAAACATGAGGGCAGGGACCCTTTAAAAATCTATGAAAATTACAGAAAAAAATCACATGAAGAGAGAGCCATCCAAAACATACTAATACGATTATGACTAATTTTAGTGAAGTCACATTGGAAATGATGACGGAATATTTTTTAATTATCTGGTCAACTTAGATGAGCAGACGTTAAATAATCCAGAAAAAAATGCCCACTTCAGCATTTTAAATTTCAGGCTGCAGTCTCCCAGGGAAAGCCCTAGAAATTTCATCACTAACAATTTTAATATACACAAAGAAATGGTCAGATGTTACATAATAAAAAAATTCTAAAATTACAAAGAAATTGTTTGTAAGAAAAAGGTTTTAATGAACTTTTTAAAAGTTTCCCAAAAAGTCAGTTCTTTTTAAAAGTTGTCCTTTCAAAATAAGTATATCATGAGAAAAATAAACTCACCCTAAAATAAATCACAATAGCACACTGTTTAGTAAATTTATTTGTTCTTGTCTGGTCATAAAAGTTCTCCCTCACATCCTATCTACAGAAAAGGCAGTGCTTGGGGAGGAGACTGTGATATGTGACTTGCTGGAAAGAACCATCCTAATTGGGCAGTGCGTTCAGGAGTTTATACAAGGGATTCTGAGACTTTCTCTCTGAAAAGGAGTTGGGGCAGACCCTCTGTAAAACTCAGATGTATGTTTCTAATTATGTTGGACAACATGCTTTTAGAAATATACTGATTAAGTAAAGGTTACTTTTCCTTGTTTATAAATCTTGATTCTGCCAGGTGCCGGGTAGTTGGTGACTGTGTGTAGAAATTATATGAATTTATGAGCATTTATTTGTTTAATCTTTAAAAAAGTCAAGCTCAAATTTCTGTAGCACATCAGCTAGTTCAGACTTAAACAGTGAAAAAAAATTATGAGAATTGTTTTTGTTTACAAGCATTTATTCATTTAAAATTTTAGAAAGTAGAACTATGGTTGAACTATGAATTAGAATTCTGAAAACACACACACACACACACACACACACAAACACACAGAAAAAAAGGCTAATGAAATATTAAAGAGACATTCAAGGAGCAGCAGGACGAGAATGAACCTATATGTTTCTTTCACAGAGAACCGTAAGAAACAGAAGAAACGCTGGAAACAGCAAGAGTAATCATAAAGAGCAACCAGATTTGAATAACTGTAATAAATGTAGGATAACATAAAAGAAATGCATTATCCAACCATGTGCTCAGCAATCCAAGCATGAAACGTCAGTTACTGTATCTGTAATACTGATGAAAATTGTTTTGAGTCATAACTGTCTTAGAGAACTCAGGTTTTATTAGTTTTGGTTTTAATTCAGTAGTATAAGAAATTTAATTTTGGGAGTTTTGTGATTATAAAAATTTAATTACCCTTATAATGTTAGTTGTTTAGGGGACTGGACCTCCTTCTATTTAATAAAATACCATCTTCTCCCACTGGATGGCAACAGTGGCTCAAAAATCAAAGGAGTTTTGCAAACTGCCTTACCATGTTGAAGATCTCAATTAAAGGACAAGTGAAGCAACAAATATATGAACAGATAACTACAAAACCACAATAATCTAGTTGTGTACCCCATGAGAGAAAGTGTGCAAATTCATGAAACTGTACAGTATGTAGAAATGAGAATTTTCTTTAAAAAGTTACTGGGTTTTGTTTTAGGATCTATTGACAATATTGATTATAGTTTTAAATTAGAATAAAAATACCATTGTAAATGATATCATAATCCCAAGTGGATTAAGTGCCGTCAGACATACAAATGAGCTACATGGACGTGTCAAGGCATCATTTTTCTCTAGACCAGATTTTAAAAGTAACAGTTTGTCTTGAACTACTTTAAAGTGGGACTAATGTCTTAACTATCTTATTATCCTACATACCCAAAACATTGGCTGGTACCTACGGATATTTATTGAACAGAAACAAACCAAAGATATACTCAATCTTATGAGGATCATAAGATTTTGTAAAATTCCCTTCCAGTCATCCCTGGCTTTCCAACTTTGCAATTGTTGCAAAGGAATGTCAGCATTTATTTACCCACTCAACAGGATAATTGGGGGCTTACCATCTATCAGTCACTTGTTAGGTGCAGAGACTTTAAATTCAAATAATGCCAGGTTCCTGCCCTCAGGAAATTGGCACTTTGATGGAGTAGAACTTGTAAACAAATAATTTTAGGAGACTCAGAAATATTTACAGATATATAGCTATACATACTGCTGTTAGAGAAGAAAAAAGGGGCAAGAAATTCCAATAAGGGACAGATCTTAGTCTTCAAAAAGAAGTAACACTGAGGTGTTTTGCAAACTGTTCACCTACTAGTCAAAATAGATGAGTCTCTCATCAGTCAGCAACATAAAGTATCAGTACCGTTGCACTCACAAGGAAAATACTTGAATTAGAAGTCTTGGAGCTCCTGTTAAAATTCAGGCTAATAAAAATGAGATTCAGTGAAGAGATTCTAAGTGTGTGTAAGACATGATCTATTTACACATTTAGAAAATGGAACAGGTCTAGGCTCAGTGTTTCTGCTTCCCTACACCCCTCCAAATCTTGGTCAAGAGCTGCATAAGAGTGCCCCTCATCCCACAGGGTCATGAAGAAGAGTCCTACCCGAAACTCTTCTCCCCAGCGTCCCTCTGCTTCTAATCCTTCTCTATTCTTCTCCTTAGTCTAGGCTTCTGCTGAAGAGCCCTTAACAGAGATCAGTATCCTGTGATCCTGCACATCCACGAGACATCTGCGTCTCTAACATCCCTTGGAAAGGGTTTACATAGGATTGAATGGAGGGAGAGTTACTATTGTTTTTACTTCTTCTCTAATCCACATTTGCTCGCTCACACACCAGATTTTAGTGGCTTGACTTCTGTGAACACAATTTTCTGTCAGACACTTATTTTGTTGATTTAGTTCTGTTGGTAAACATTGGAGCACAGTCTCATAGTCATCCCTCCGCAGCTAGAACTGTCAGCTACTAGGAGCTAAAAATAAGAGGGACTCCTAGGCATTTAAACAAATATTGCCATTTAACACAATCTCTTTCTTTCTTCTAAGAATTCAAAACGTAAGATCGGGGCATTTTTTTTTTCACATAGTTAAGTATAAACTAGCTAAAAATGGTGCCATGTTTTAATATCTGTAACCTAGAATTCTTATCAAAGCAAAAATATTTTCACTTCTTATACCCCCATTGTGGTAAACCTTGCTTAAGCAGATTAATTCATAGATATGTGAGTACTTAATTTTAAACGTGAATCTCCCTAAGGAAAAACATTTTCACTAGCTGATAAAATTCTCTCATCTCCTCAGTTACTTTGCTGTCTCCAATGTAAGTCCTTTCTAGAAAAAATGGGATAACAGCTGGCATTATTTGGTCTCCGTTATGTGCATGATAAGCAATTTACACACATTCTCCTCTTTAGGCCTTATAAGAAACATATGTCACTCTTAGGAAGACATATTATCTCCATTTTCCTCAAAAGACAACAGACTTGGGGGAGTAAGTAATATTTCAAAGACGACATAGAAAAGTGTCAATGCTGGAATTTGAGCTATGGTCAATCTGACTTTAAAGCTCTGCTTCTAGATTTGTAAAATTTAGTCTATCCTTGACACATGCAGTTAATAGAACACTTTTCCTCTAGCACTGGCAGAGGAAGGGATTAGAATAATGAGGTAACTTTCTACAATATGTAAAACCATGTATACCCAACATCACATCAACAATCATGCAATTAAAAATGTGGTTTAATCATATCTATAGGTATGTTTTGGCATAGGTGAGACTCATACTTCAAAAGCAACAATAAAAATGAGTTAATATTTAGATTATAAATTCTGGCACACACACCGTATGTTCTTTAACATTCATTGAATTTATTGAAATAAAACCAGTCATGTAAAATTACTTAATGATGACCTTACGGAATGTCTTGTAGTTCTCAGTGTATGTTTAGGACTTCCTGGTGTTCTACTCTTACCATAGACCAGGGGATTACAGCCTGTGCCTGGTCCCATCAGGACCCAGCAGGTGGATGTTAGATATTCTCTTACCTTTTAGGTCACTTACCAATCAATAAGTTGAACAATGGCCTATGTTCCTCATATAAGACAGCAGAACATTCCAGGCTTCTCTTCATTCAAAAACTTCTCAGTATTGGCCTAGAGGCTTTGACATCTCTGCCTCACTTGGAATTTGTAGTGGCTTGAAGTCATGGCTTTTGGGATGCAAGAACATAACCTTCACCTCAAACATAACCTTCACCTCCAACTTCTAACTCCATTTATATTTCTCAATTATTTGTTTCTGCTGGGCCTTTTGTCTGACATCTTGATTTTGGTGCCAAATTAGTCTTTGTAAGAACCAGTCTAAAAGTAGGCCCTGCTGTTTATTCTAAGTTTTTCTGAAATCCTCTGATTTTCTTCCTAGGTATGTCTGCATAAGTTTAACTATAAGCAGTCCATTTTCAGATCTAAATTTTATTGGTGCTCCTAGTGTGTTATCAGGAGAATGATTTTTGCTGCACATCATAAAATCCTGGATTCCAATAGGCTTAAACAATCCATTATTCCACATAGCAGGACATCCAGAGAAAATGCAGGCTTCAGGTTTGGTTGACGTGGTGATGTCATCAAGGATCCAGGATCATTTCACCTCTTCTCACCCATTCTCAGTTTTGGCTCCATTTTCATGCTGGTAGAAATACAGCTGCAGCAGTTCTAGTTTTCTCATTCTGACACAATATCTAGAAGGGAAGAGACCATCCTGTCCCTGAAGTCTCTCTTTGAGCCAAGGAAATGTTTCCTGAAGGTCCCTGCAGACTTCCTCTCATGTCTCATTGGTCATATGCCCATGCTTCAACTACTCACTGGCAAGAGGGATGGATCTGCAATGATGGCTTCATGTCAGTCACCTGGGTAGAGTGAATGTTGGGGAATCAGTCACAATATTCACATGTAGTGAATTTATTCCGAATTTATTATAAATAGTGATGATGGTGGCATACTATCTGGTTGTATGCATAGTGCCATGACATTAGTCTGTTGAAAACAAAGAAGTATTTTACCTGGTATAATATGTTCCAGATTCTTGGGTGCAGAACTACAAAGTATATTTGATGCAATGTTCCTGTTATATTTACAAGACCTACTACATGCTGGAGTTCTCTGATACAATGCTAATAAATTTATCCAAAGCTAAAATTTGAATGGATTGTATTATCTACTTTATCCTTATGGAATAAGAATGCCTCTTTTCAATGTTGGTTGTAATATAGGAATGTTAAGTGATGCCTTTCACTGTTGCTTAATTTTAGCAGAGGCCCCAGGGGCTGAAAAAGAAAAATCAGAGAAATCAGTCTGGCTATGCAGGATATGTTAAGACACTGTGATTCTGGGTTTGCCAGCATTGATAGATCACCCACCTCCATATCACCAAAAATAAGAAAGTTAAAGGCACCAGTAGGTTAGTTTGCTGAAGGTTCTCACTGAGTGTGTGTTCCCTTCCCTTTCTATGGGTGAGTAGAGATGGGCATACTGCAAGAGAGGGAAGCTGCAAGAGCACCACTCACAGAACTTGGCATATGCCCATAAGTATTTGGAGGAGGTAGTGACTGGTGCTTGATGCCCATCTGAAAATGTCTAATGGGAAAGGACTTGCCAACCACTCTGAAGGGCAGAGCAAGGAGAGCTTACTACAGTCAGAGGAAGCTGCTTTCTACCGAAAGCAAGGACAAGGTATATTTCCCATGATGACCAAAACCCACAGGAGGATGGTGGTCATGAGTCTTCTTAACAGTGATCTGAGTAGGAAGAAAACAGTAGGAAAAAATTAGAGTGTGGTGGAAGCTGAAGAAAGAATGGCCAGCAATTACAAACATTTATTAGATATCAAGTGCCCATTGGATTTGGTGTGAAGTTCATTGGTACCTTTGGTGGTGAAGGAGCAAGGCAGGCTGTAGCAGATTGCATTTTCACAGTGGTCAGTTGTAAGTCTAGTGAAAAGGAATCAAGGGAATTGCCATCTGTACTCATTATTTGTTGCTTCATAACAAGATCCTCCTCACCCTCAAAACCTAACAGCTTAACAGAGCACACATTCATTATTTCACAGTGCATGTGGGTCAGGAAGTTAGCACAATTTATCTGGATCCTCTGCTGTAGGGCTTCTCAGAAGGCAACAGTCAAGGTGCCAATCAGAAGTGGAGTCTCATCCGAACACTTGACTAGGAAGGAGCTGCTTTCAGGGACATGGGATCCTTGGCAGAATTTAGTTTCCACAGGACTGTTGGACCGAGGGCCTCGATTCCTAGCCAGCTGTTGGCAAGAGTCTACCATCAGTTCCTTGCCACGTGGCCCCGTCTATTATGGTGACATATTAATTTCATATTGCTGAATAACAAATTACCAGTTTTAGAAACTTGACAGAATCCAGAAGGGCTTGACTAAGTTCTGTGAATCTCATAAAGCTGAAGTCAAGGTATCAGTCATGCTGGGTTCTTTTCTGGAAGATCTGGGGGAAAATGCACTTCCAAGCTCACTTAGGCAGTTAGAAGCATCTGATCCCTTGTGGTTGTAGATCCGGGATCCCTATTTCCTTGCTGACTGCATTCTTCACTATGTGGTCACTTCCATCTACAAAGCCAGCAAAGGGGTGTTGAATCCTCATCCTTTAAATCTCTTACTTCCCTTATTGCCACCAGCCAAAGAAAACTATTTGTTTTGAAGGACTTGTGTGATTAGAATAAGCACACCCAAATAGTCTCCTATCTTAAGGTCAACTGTACCATGTAACATAACGTAACCATGGGAGTGATATCTTATCAGGTCCATAGGCTCTGGGGATTTGAGTACAACATCTTGGGGTAGGGCAGGTGAGAAATTCTGCCTACCGCAGGAAGTTCGATTTATCAAAGTGTGGTGGCTGAGAAAGAAATGCAGCCTCCCAGCAAGATGCACAAGTGGTCAGCAAAGTCAGAGTGGTGTGTAACCTATTTGTGGAAGTGGCATCCATTACCTTTGCCATATTCTATTGGTAGAAGCAAATCGCAAGACCTTGCTCAAGGTATGGGGCCTCCACTAGGGTATGCATAGCAGGCAGTGGTGGTCGCTGGGGTCCATCTCACCATGCCCTGCTTGCCATACCTTCCAATGTTTCTATTTTCTCCCAGGAGTAGGAGGCCTAGAGCGAGTAGGAGTTGCTATGGAAAAAAGTTTTGGGTCAAGTGGGGAAGTGTCCAAATAGAGTTGAGAACAAGGAAACACACAAATTAGGGAAACACAGAATTATTGCTGGATAGTATGGGATAATCCCTTAAGGTAAAAGGTTAGGAATTTAGCTATTAAAAGACTCACAAAATGCTTCTAGTTTTCAAAATTCCCAGTCTAATTTGTGTGGCATATATAGATGCTACATGGCATTTCTACATTAATAAATGGTCCAAAGCACTTTGACTAGATGTACCATTCTTTGTGAGACTATCAGATGGGCAGCCATGGCCCCAAGGAGATTTTCTACCCCAAATCCCACAAATTCCCACTCACATACATATTTATTTTAGGTGACAATAACCAAAAAGTTGGTCAATATAATGATATAGTTAAAATGTAAAATTATTGTTAAGTTAGGCAAAGCCTAACTGATTTCAAAGCTTCTTCAGGATTCTCCAACTTTGCACAGTTTGAGCAACTGTGCAGTGAATCAAACTACTGACAGGAACTAGCATACAATAAGCAACTACAAAGTCTGCAGTGGTGTAACTCAGGCATAATACTGGGCAGCACAATATTGTTCTGACCTTAAACAAATTACTTAACCTCTCTAAGCCTTCATTTTTTTAATCTTCAAAAATTAGAGCAATAATGTATCTTTCAGTGTATTAAATGAAACAACACAAGTAATTAAAACAGTGTAAGGAATACATGGTATTATTGATCTGAAATGAATTTTTCTATTTCGTTGTTTAATTTACTCCAAAAAGAATTATTAGTCCAAATGTTGCCATTCCAACCTAAATTGCTGTAAAATCAAATTTCTAAGGTCTATTCTAAGATGCTACAAAAACTTAAAGCAACATTTTATATTTCCTTTTTTCTCATTGGGAGGGGAGTCTAAAAACAATGCAATCCCCTTTTCAGTAATATACACTTTATCCTAATTTTATATTTGTTCAAAAGAGTAATTTGCAATCACTTATTGTGTTCTAATGTTGGCAAAGAACCCTATTATTTCTCTAATGGAATTGACCTATAAATTGTCATACTTCAAAAGCCTTAGTAAATAAATATTAAGCAGAGGATCTCACAAAAACTGTGACTGAAAAATGTACATATGAGTTCAACCAAGAAAGAAATGAGTATAATCACAATGCCACTCAATTTTAATATTGGAGAACAAAGAGGGTAAATAGCTAATTTATGACAAATGAGAATTTACTCATTGCCAAAATACAATGGATCATTTGTTGCAGACTCAAAAAGGTAAGATAGTAATGGAATTTCATAATATTGGCTTTTCCAGTAGGCTTTTTGTTGTTGTTGTTCATATAAAACTTGAATTTTTCAACTTAATTAAACTGGAATTTAGAAAGTACTGAAGTATATTTTAGCTTATTATCAGCTGTTTTTCATAAATTAACCCATCATTGACAATCAAGGAATATATGCATATAGATACTACTGTCATTCTTATATCACATAGCGCTTCTCTGAAGCTCTATTCGTTTTCTTATTTTTCTCTTTTTTCTTTAGATTGTATGATCTCTGTTGATCTATCTTCAGTTTCACTGATTTTTTTTTTCATTTTATTGTACTTTTCAACTTTAGAACTTTCATTTGGTTATTTTAATAATTTCTTTATTTTTACTGCTATTTTCTATTTGATGAGACCTTGTCATCGTGTGCTCCTTTAATTCTTTAGACATGGTTTGCATTAGTTCTTTAAACTTTGTAATAGTTGCTTTGAAGTCTTTGTAAGTTCAACATCTTGACTTTTTCAAAAGCAATTTCTATTGCCCGCTTTTTTATCTTGAGTGTAGGTCACACTTTCTTAGTTCTTTGAATGCCATGTAATATTTATTGAAAAAAATGATTTTTTAGGTAATACTTTATCTAGGCACTTTTTACTCCCTGAGCTATCATTTAATTTTAAATCCTATAAATATTTTACAAAATAATTCAAATGATAAATGTTAATGACTAACCCAATTTATAAAATTTTGAAATCCTCTTGTTTTCTAGTATATTCTTAGATATAGCACAGTGTCAAATACATAATAGGAACTAAATAATATTTGTGAATACATAAATTTTATGCAATGGATAGAAGATAGAAAAGGCTGTGGCATAGCTGGTGGTGGCAAGCAAAGCTAGAGGACTTCAGTAAGATTCCCACCAAGGTAGCCAACTGGTTTCCTTGATATGGCCCTTGCTCCATCACATATTCTCAACACAGTAGCCTTTAACAACTTTAACAAAGACATCTTTAACAAAGACCATCGGTCACTTTTCTGCTCAGAATCCTCCAGTGGCTTCCCATCACCCTCAGAGTGCAAGGCTCCCATTGCATCTCTGCCTTATCTCCTGCTACTCTTCCCACCTCAGTCTATTCTGCCACCCTGGCCTCCTTTCAAGGTATTCGCCCTGCCTCTCTCATTTGCATCTTAGATTATGTCTGCTTAGAATGCTCTTCCCTACTAAATTCATATTATTCTTTCTCCTATGTCCCTCCAATCTTTCCTCAGATGTCACTTTATCCACCAAGATTTCTTAGCCTCTCCTTCCTGTTGTGTTTTTCTCCTTGGGATTTATCATTATCTAATTACTACATAAGTTACTTTTCTATCTCTCTTATTTTCCTTATCCTCTACTAGAATGTGAGTTCTGTGAAGGGATTTGCTTCTTTTGTTCCTGTTATATCCCCGTTTCATTGAAGAGTATCTGACACATAGTTGACAATTCAAAAATATGTGTAAAATGCATAAACAAATGTGGCAGTATGAATGGCTAATAAATAATGCTTCATTCATTCTACTAGTATGTATTGAGTACCAATGATATGCCAGGAACTCTTTTTGGCACTGAAGATACATTGGAAACGCAGACACATGAAATCCCCCTCCTCATGTAGCTGCAGGGAACAACTAAAGGAAGAATATAATTTTTGTTGTTTAAATATATTATGAAGAAACCTATGGCAGAGTAAAATGTAAAAAATATGAGCAGATAAACACTGATGACAAAGAGATTAGTTTAGGGAATATCTCGGTATGGAGGTGACATTTGATGATGACGATGATGATAATGGGAATTAATGATAGTGAAGAAGATGATAATGATCACTGTAACAATGAGGAGGAAGACAGTGATAATAGAGGTGGCCAAAAATTAAGCAGGAGGTTTTGGTCACTAGATGTAGTTTTGTAAAATTTTCACCGTGTAGTGCTGATTCCCAAGAACAAATTGTCTGTTGTATCTAATTGTTAAATGCTTAAATGAAAGATTGTGTCAAAATGTGAGAATAGCATCATTAGTACCCTTCCTGATTCTGTTACATCTTGTTCTTTCCCAAATTGCTTGTTTACTATTTTTTAAAAACATCTCGTATACTTTCTAGGAAGGATCACAACGTATTTTAAATTAGACCATAACCATGACTACTCCTTATTGAATAGAAAATTACATAATACTCAAGAGACGTCAACAATAAGTTTTCATTTTAATGAAGACTTTGACCTAAAGTAAATTAGACATGTCTAATCTCATTTCAAAAATCAATTAAATCTTCCAGCAGGAGACCAGCCAAAGAAGTTCCAAGAAATGATTTGCCTGGACAATAACATTACTATTTCTTCATCTGAGTAGTAAATCATGTTCCTAGCCTCACCACCCTGTCACCACAGCTCCCCCAAAAGACTGTAGTATTGCAAATCCTTTCCAGTATAATCCTGACACTTCCAGGCATAGAGCAGAGTGTATATATCTGAAGTCAGCAATCCTCTTACATTATGTCTCAATAGTAACATAACTTTTTATTCTATTGTAATTCATTATATACATATATATATATATATAATGTTAGCCACCAATATTTTTATTTATTTTATTTTTATTTTTATATATTTATTTTGAGACAGAGTCTTCTCTGTTGCCCAGGTGGGAGTGCAGTGGTACAATAACAGTTCACTGTATCCTTAACCCCCATATAAAAGAATTTTGTTTTCTATTCACTTTTATATGTCTAGATATCTGGAGATAACAGGTACATGATCAAAAAATAATTAAGCAGCAGGACAGTCGCCAGGTGGCAAGAGATTATTTCAATGATTTAAGAACAAAATATGTGAACTTGGCAAATACTGCACAGCTAATGCAAAAGAAAAGATATGAAGTGAAAGTGGTATCCTTCTTAAAATGCAAACTATAAAATACATCCCAATGTATTCCCATTTGTTTATTATAATCTAATATCTTTAAATTTTAATCTTTGTGCTCTCCTTTTCCATACCATCTTAAAAGTTACCTCTTCCGTCAACAGTCAGAAGCATGCAATTGCCTCGAAAATTCACATAATTTTTATAGATAACTGCCAAAAGGAGCCAATGTTTCTTTGTTTAAATAAACTTGTATGTATTTATGTAAACATATATGTATAAGTACCCTACTTTTGAAAAGACAAAAATGCTTAAAATTCTATCATCATACATTCTATTTGTCATACAGGTATCGATTGCCAAAACAGAACACTACTAAGCTAGTTATGGGATTTGTATAAAAATAATCTTTAATGTTAGCATTTTTATTACATATATATGCATCTGTAAAAGCAATATATAGTACTGTTTTACCTGCATTTACATTTGGTATAAATTGTATAAACATCACATATATCATGCTGTGAGTTGCTTTTTAAAAAATTTAACATTATGTTTTAAGAATAGCTAGGTTGATATGTTTAGGTAAAGTTTGTTCATTTTTAACTGCTCTGTGGAGTACCCTTATGTGAATATTTCACAATCTAATTTATCCACTCTTTTATTGGTATACATTTAGATTGGTTTCAATTGTTTGTTATTACAAGCACCACTACAATAAACATTATTGTACACTTTTTAATGTAAGTTTATATAAATCATTATAGAATAAATACCTAGATATGGAATTTCTAGGTCACATAAAATGCCTGAATTCATATTTACTAAGTAATATCAAATTTTTATCCAACATTGTTGTACACAATTTACCTTCTCAACAGCACTGTAGGAGCCTTTCCATTTCCCTACATCCTTACCAATAGTTGGTATTGTTAGATACTTGGCAACGTGAGGATAGAAATTTCGTTTACTATATTTGTGTTTGTTCGTGAGAATAATTTATTCACACATAGATGATTACATTTTAATTCATATTTATTAGTGCGAATAATTATCCCTTTATAAACTTATTGACTTCTGAGGTTTTCTCTCTTATGACTTTCCTGTTCATGCCTTTGCTATTTTTTGACTTGGATTTTTAGTGTTTATTGATTTGTAGAAATGTTTGCCCCTGCGTAGACTAATACATAGTAGTTGTTAGTTGAGAACTGACAAAATCTTGCTAATAACTTCTCCAAGTCCTTGCCTTATTGTTTATAGATATTTTTTTGTGGTGTCTTTATCATGTAGAAGATTTTTAGTTTTGCTGTGGTCAAATTTATCACATTTTATTTTTCAGGGCTTTAGATCTTATATCTGGTTCAATAAATCCTTGATTATGCTGTAAAATACTTGTTTTTCAATTGTTTTCTTAGAAAAGTTTCAAAGTTTTATGTATTATATTATGATCTATCTACCTGGAGTTTATTTTTCTCTAAAGTATGGTTCGAATTTTACTTTGACTCTATGTGGAAAGCTGATTGGCCTTGTACTGTTTATTCAGGAGTCTCTCCTTTCTCCATGTATTTATAATGGCATCTTTGGTAATGCCAAGTTTTTATAATTCCGATTCAAGGTTATTGATTCTCTCCTTTATCAATAACATATGATCTTAAATATTATACTGTTATATTAAGGCTTGATATTGGGTCTTGGTACTCTATTATTTTTCTTCAAATTTTATTTTTTTATTATTCGACATAAAGAGTAAAAACTCTGGCTGGTCAATTTCAATGAAAATCTTATCGAGACTTAAATTGAAATTGTAACATATATAGCTGGGGTTTTGGGTAGAAGTACAGGTACTAGTGAGCCTTCTCTTCCATAAATACTTACTTAGGATTTCTTCTACCTTCTTTTTGAAGTACAGGTACTTCTTTACTAGTGAGTCTTCTCTTCCATAAATACTTATTTAGGATTTCTTTTATCTTCTTTTTAAAAACAAAACTCCTAAGCTTTTTTCTTAGAAGTTTACTTACATTTGGTTAGAATTATTCAAAAGGTTCCTGGAGTTTTTCTTGCGATTGTGGAAGTATCTTTAATTCAATAACATTTTATGGTTGCTAAAGTTTTTTTGGGGGGGGATACTAACAAATTTGTGTGTTGATAATTTAATTTGCTGAATTTTAGAATCTTTCTAACATTTATCTGTAAATGTTCTTTGATTTTCTAATCATATTGTCTGCAAGTGACGGTCATTTTGTCTCTTTACTTATGTTTATAATTTCTTGTTTACTTTATTACATTGTCAAGAGCTCACGGACAATGTTGAATAATAGGGGTGACAACAGGCATCCTTGGCTTCTTCCAGATTTTAATGGGAATATTAAAAAAGAATGACCCCTCTTGACCAGAGAGGGAAGTTCAGGTCTTGATTAATTCACATTACTATCTAGCCACATGCCATTCTCAAGGAATTCCTCTTGCAAGAAACAGACTATTCATTAAATTCAGAGCAACAGAAAGTCACCTCGTGAGATAAGACTGATATATCTCTTGCTGACTTCAAATTATCCACATTTCAGTCATTATATTAATGATAATAGCAGAATAAAACAATGTTTCTGCTTTTATACATTGTATATTCCCATTGCTGTTTTTCAGAAGTATTTATTAGAGGAAAAACTGCCAGAATTTATCATGGTCCTAAGGCATAATATACTACAGCTCTGAAAGCCATAGACAGACTCTATGTTTAGAGTAACTGAGATGTCTCCTCTGTCTGATTTCTATGGATATTATATCATTTGGGGAACAAAATGGGTCATTATAATTCATTTCACATCCTAATTTTCATGGCTTAAAGTAATTTATCTTCAAGAGTATACAGATTGAGCCATCAAGATCTGCCCAGATAGTGGAATATATAAGTCATGTTCTTTTGTTATTTCATTTTATGAGGAGTTTGTTCACTGCTGCTTCATTCTGTGCCCTGGTTGAACACTGTTATTGCATACAACCCTGAGGTTAATTTTTATTTGCTAACTTATTTTACTTTCTTATTTGTGCAATTGTATTAATGGCAGATTTCTCTTTCAAGGCCCTTGGACTCAGGACATTAAGGAGAAAAAAATGGTAAACCTAGCCAATATTCCTTCCTTCCAATCATCAGAGGCGAGATGGCTGTGATGCTTCCTCTTTGAGGTGGGAAGGCAGTATAACATGAAGCCCGGGACTCAGTGGTAGGCGTGGGATGGCTTTGTGAAATTCCCGATTCTTGGTTGCCCCTTTGATTGAGTTTCCATGTTTCCTGTTGGCTTTAAGGCAGTCTCTAAATTATCATGCCCTTTCCTGTGTTGTCACTTAAACACTGTAGCTTGTTAAGTCCTAGAGGAGATGTGTGGGTTATCCTCCTATTCCTTACCTATAGGAGATACTCAAGTGTGGTCACCGGTCAGGACTCAGGGTCTCTTGTGGAAGTAGTCTGACTAGAGGTGAGAGATGACAAGTCTGTCTTCACTTTTTAGAGCCATGAGTGTTGGGCTCTCCATCTGACATCACCTCCTATCTGCATCCTGAGAAGGGGCTCCCTGTGAGAGCCTGCTTTTCTGTGCTATTTTCTGAAAATACCTTCACTTCCTTCCTTACACTTTCCAAACTTTACTAACAGAGACTTTACAGCATCTGGAAGGTCTCTAATCAATCTGATGTTAGTGTAAGTAACCCCTGAAGTCAATTGTTTTAATAGATAGTGGTTACATTTTCTCTTCTGGAGTGCCCATCTATACTACCTATTGCAACTGCCTTTTGGATCCAAATACATAAGTGGTATCTCCTCCTTTCCTTAAATACACAGTTAAAAATCTAAGAGGAGATATTCAACCCAGCACTCACTAAAATAATTTTCTAGGGGTGCCTATTCAAAATGTAGCATATCTGACCTTAGCCAAGGAATACTGACAGCAGGTGAATATTATACAGATGTGGGGTAGTTTGCCTCCAAGCCAGCTGTCATCAGTTCCTGTGTTCCTTGTATGGAAATGCCATTCTGCTGTCAAGGAGCAAAGTCTGTTATTTCACCTCTTCAGGTCAGGCTGGCCTGGTGGCTGCTTTGATCAATAGAATACACAATAAGTTACACTATGGTTTGAGTGGGCAGTTCCCACCTGGTTTTCTTGGAATTCTCAGCCTGTAAGATGTTATCTACCACTGGGAAGTCTAACTACCCTGAGGACACCGTGGTTAAGGATGTTCACACTGGCCACATGGAAGGGCTTTGTTGGAGATAGGATTATTCAGTCCAATCTGCTCCAGCCATCCCAGCTCAGGGGCCGACGTGTAAGTGAAGAAGCCTTCAAGCAACTACATTCCCAGCCACCATCAGACTGTAGCTGCATGAGAGACCACAAGGTAGAACTCTCCAGTTGAGTTCCACTAGCCTCCAGGACCACAGGATATCATAGTAAAATAATCATTTTTTAAAGACCCTAGACTCTGGAAATATGCAGCAGCAAGTAGATTTTCTTGCCAGTTTCAATGGTCCACACTGAGAAATATTGTTAAGTTATCAGCCAAAGACACTACATCATTAATGTGTTCAGGCTGTGGATGACTTAAAAACTTCAGCCCTCTTTGCTTCACTGACCAAACCACTTCCAGTTTCTTATCTCTTTAGTCACTATCCAACCTCTTAATATCTTCTAGCTCTTGGCTTGCCATTACAGGAGATACAGCATTGTAGTAGTGTTTGACCTCTATGGTTGGCTGCTTGCCTGATTGTTCAATATGAGCCCAGTCCTGGATTCTCTTCTGGCAAACAAACCAGGTCATGGTTTATGTTTACTTCAGATACCTCTGTCATAGATTTCATTTCCCCTACCAAGAAAGACACCAATTAGAAAAAACATATCATATCCAGAAATCCTGGCAAGCTAATTCAAAAATCTCCCTGACCTGAGGTTCTCATGGAAACTCCTTCGGAATCATCACTCTAATAAGCTCTTCCTACAGTGCATACACTTTGCTACCTTTCTGAAATATCCAGTCTGGAACAGTGCATGACATCAACTTCTGAAAGGCCAGTGTCAGAGTTGTTTTCTACCCTTCCTCTGACTTATGCTAGTGTTTCCAGAACAGGCACAGCATCAAGCAGGTTTTAGGTTCTCCAGCTCAGGTGCCATGGTGAAAATACTGTTCTGTTCCAATTCTGGAGCAGAGGTTGACTTACAAAGGCAAATGGGTCCTCCTTCAGAATTAATTGCATCCCAGAATGAACTGCTGTAGTGCAGCCCAGATGGAGGCCTCCCCACATTCTCTTCAAGAGCCACATTTCTCCTGTGCATGTCTCCATCATAAACAACCAACCAAACAGAACCCGGAGCCTACACATCCATAATGTACAAATAATTCATTTATAAATCACATATGAAATATATACACACAAATGCAACTTTAAACAAATGAAATTATAAATGAATGGAAATTATCATTGTAGAGTAACCCAGGACATCATCTTGCACATCATTCCCGGAGGCTGCTGGTGGAGTACATTCAGGGGAAGCAGGCTCGTCCCACTGCCAGGCCCCTATCTGTGCTGCAGCCCCACCCTGCTCTCAGGTCCACTCTGACCTTTGTGTATTGCCTTAGATTCCTCCATTAAAAAGAAAACCAAAACCACTTTTTATTATAAAATCTTTCAAAGATATGCAAAAATAAGGCTGGGCACAGTGGCTCACGCCTGTAATCCCAGCATTTTGGGAGGCCGAGGCAGGTGGATCACCTGAGGACAGGAGTTCAAGACCAGCCTGACCAACAGGGAGAAACCACATCTCTACTAAAAATACAAAATTAGCTGGGTGTGGTGGTGCATACCTGTAATCCGAGCTACTCAGGAGGCTGAGGCAGGAGAATCACTTGAACCTGGGAGGCAGAAGTTGCAGTGAGCCGAGATCACGCCATTGCACTCCAGTCTGAGCAAAAAGAGCAAAACTCCATCTCAAAAAAAAAAAAAAAAAATACAAAAACGAAAAGAGTAGTGCAATGAACTCCCATTTACTCATCATCCCGCTTAAAGGAAAGAATGCTCAAACTACTTTCAACAATACCATCCTTCTCCCAACCTTCTCCATTCTTGTTTTCAGTATTTTATTTTAAACAAAATCATAAACTTCTTTCACAATATTTCACTTTATATCTGTAAGTGATAAAGACTTTTTTTATTGGCATTAAGAGTTTTTATTTAGAATTTGATCCACAATCTATACAAGTTATTTACAAGGCATGAAACTGGAAAACAGCACAAAATACAATTGAGGTGTAAGCTCAGAACACAATATGTCATGTTTCAATAAATATAATTCAAAATTTGTAAACTAGGTGACCAGATACATGAGTCTTATTTTTAGGAAAACCATATGAAATATTTATTTCACGTGAGGTAGAGGACAATTACCACCCCGAATGCACCCAATCTCGTCTGATCTCAGAAGCTAAGCAGGGTCGGGCCTGGTTAGTACTTGGATAAAGATGTTTTAAACCTATTATACCACTATCACATTCACCAAAATTAACGATAATTCCATAATATCCTAAGACATCCATTCAATGTTTAAATGTCCTCAGTTGTCTCATGCATTTTTAGATGTGTTTCTTCAAATCAGAATGCAAACAAGATTCACGCATTTTAATTTGCTGATATGCCTCTTAAATATTTTTTAAAATCTATAACCTCTTTCATTTGTTTTGTTTTGGTACTTTCAAGTTCTCCATGGTCTGAATTTTGCTGATTGCATTCCTGTGACATTTTTAAAACCTGTTTCTATCCTTCCTATATGATGTTCTAGAAAGTGATAGTTAAATCTGTAGACTCGATCAGATTAAAGTTAAATTGTTTTGCCCCCATTTTTTTATTCTTCCAAGTCTAGGTCAACTGTACCATATTTCACTGATGGTTCATGTATTAGTTATCTGTGGCTGCATAACAAATTACCACAACAGTAGTGGCTTAGAGCAATGCACACTTAACATGTCACAACATTGGTGCGTCAGAAGTCCAGTCGTGACTCAACTGGATCATCTGCTTAGAAGTCTCACAGGGATATAATCATGGTGCTGGGCAGGGCTGCAGTCTAATTTGAGGCCCACTTCAAAAAAGAAATATCCCCTTCCATGCTCACTCAGGTTGGCAGAATTTCTTCCTTGCATTTCTGTTTCTTGCTGGCTTTGGTTCAAGGCCACTCTCATCTCCTAGAAGCTGTTCAAAGTTCTTTGTCACATGGACACCTCCTAACAAGGCAGCTTGCTTCTTCCAAAGCCATCCAGGAAGACAGAAGACTCCAGCAAAATAGGTGCTATAATCTCAGGGTCATAATCATGTACACATAGTTACATAAATCCTTTACATTTTGCCATATTTTCACTAAATAGAATATTAGTTATATTCTAACTAATAGAATATGGCAAAATTGACAGGATTTATCTAATTATATGTACATGATTATGAACCTGATATTATCTAATATTCTAGTAGCAAGTCACAGGTCACTCCAGGGGAAACAACTATCTATAGGCATGAACATCAAGAGGTAGGGTCATACGGTGCCCACCCTACAGTCTGCCCACCACTCTTTGAGAATACCGAATATAGCACAGCGTAGAATGTTGGTGACTTTCACTTTAATATGTATTAGATATGCCATTGCTTTGGGCAGTACTGCCACTAGGAATGTTTTACTGGCCACTTCTCTCTTTTTGGCTCTCACTTATGCCTTTCTAAGTAGGTTTTGTGCTATCCACACACTGGGCCTCATCTCCTCTTCCTGGACTGTTTTGAATGGTTTGATTTTTCTTCTGCAAGAATTTAGTTCTCTTTGCTCCTAACTTTCACTTTCCTGGCCATTCCCTAAGGCCTTTTCCCCACAACTAAATGGCTTAGCAAAGTGTTTTTGCTAAAAAGTAATAAAAAACAAATCTGTATTTTCCAGTCTTCGTTTACATGAGCAGTACACCACAGTTACTCTGTTTACCGCAGTATTCAGCACAATTTGAAATGCTTTCAGAAGCTGAGCAATGAAGAATCTCATGGACAGGTTATTGCTGCAAAAGGTCTTGCCTGTGCTTCTTTACAGTGGGGGCTACACGATTTCCTGTCTCCTAAAGTTCTTAAGGATTTCAAAATGTTCGTTATATATGGGTGAGACTTAGGCTTATTAAACCAAAGGTATTTTGCTGATCGCAGCTGTGGGAGTCTACAGGCTTCAGTCTTCCTGTTCATCTGCTCAAATCAAGCAGTTCACTTACAGAAAAGATGAAAGAATAAGAAAATCCTGACTCACTGACAAATTTAAATTCTTGGTCATAGAAGGGGAAAAAAGCTGTTTCCCAGGAGGTCTCTCCAACATAGTGATTCTCAAACTTTAGTGAGCATCAGGATCGTCTGGAGAGCCCATTAAAATACAGATTACTGAGTTCCACCTTCAGATTTCAGTATCTGGGGATGCTATTCCCAGATTTTTATTCAATAAGTCTGTAGTGGTGCCCAAGAATTTGCATATCTAACAAGTTGCCAGGTAGTACTAATGCTGCTGGTGTGAGGACCACACTTGGGAAACCACTGCTCTAACATATTGTTCAAAATACCTCCCAACAAGACAAAATGGGGTAGGACCACATAGAAAACAATGCCTGCAAATTCTGAAGGTCATGCCACCTTAGCAGTGGCCATGCCAAGTAGCATAGCAGACAAAATGTCCAAGTAGTCATAGACTCACTACCAGTGCCACTGAGTTTTCCAGGGTAATCATGGTTTTCTAGATAGAGTCATATAACTACAAGATCTGAGAGAGTATATATGGCTGTCTTTGAAGAGGATTTGAAGCCATGAAGAATTGAGGTATTGATGCATACAACTGAAGTTCACTGGACTCAGTATAGCACCGTGAGAGAAGCTGAATGTTGAGATTATAGTCAATCAGTCATTAGCAGTAACATTTTAAAATTAAAGAGAAGTCAATAAGATGCCTATTGGAACTTTTACACATTTCACTACTTGGATTCATCCATTGTTACCAATAAAGAATAACTTGTGCCTAGTGTTTGCAGAAAACGATTTGTAATGACCCTTCTTCAATACTTGGTGGTAGGCAGTATTTTTTATTGGTTTGATTTGTTGGGCTGTTGTTCTTTAAGTTAAGTATACTGTTTAGGTCATTTGTAAGACAATAAATGGAAAATAAATCCCTGAGCCTTACAAAAAAATTTTTAAAAAATAAACCAACTTCAATATAAAGTAATTTTCATGCCTAATGTGTTCCTAAATAATTAATTTTACTACTTCCTTGCACTTCTAAAAGCATTATTTCAAGACACAACAATATTCTCTTGTAAGGCATTTTGTTTAGAAGCAGGCAAATGCCTATGGTTTTATCAAAGCCCACAGATGTAAACAAAACAAAACAAAAATGTCAAAGCAGCATTATTTTAGGTGTAGTATAAAAAATAAGAAGTATTTCATTGAGTCATATGGCGAATTTTCTCCCCAATATTCCTAGTTGTTATATGGTCCATGAACAGCGTGAATAGTCAATGAGTCATGTATCATTGGAGAAAAGCAGTCAATAAGAAAGGTGGGAGCAGAGTTTCTCCAGTGTGCATCTTAAATCTGGGCATCTCAGCGACCCTTGGATGCAATCATTATTGTCCCTGGAGGAGAATTCACAGGTGATGCTGGAAAAGTTGTCTTGGTCTTACCTCCTTTCTCTACTAACATTTGCCACTATCTGATCTATCCACCAAAGGTAATTTTTGTTCTTTCTCCTCTCCCTATACATGTGATTTCAGTATCTGTTAGGTTGAACCACTTGATGATTTTTAATCCACATAAACAATTTCATATACCACAACCTAGTACTTTATCAGGAACAGTGATTATAATATGTATAACTAGAAAGTGCTGTAGAGAACACAGAAATTCAAATCTGACCACCTTTGGATTTAAATTCTTTTAGGATAGTCACTTGTAAATTTCATTATGACTTTTTAAAATAAACAAATTCATTCATAGTTTTTAGCATCCAGGTATCTAATCTAGACAGACTTAAAATACCACAGGGAAGGGGATGCAGGTAGGTTACCCAAGGACTTTTTCTTCTTCAGTTATAAAAAGATTACTTAAAGTAGTTATTGAATGAACAATCAATTGCAGAAAGAACTCGAATTTTATAAATTTCACACATAAGTGGAAAACTAAAATCCTACAAAAAGTTCATATTGTACTTTACAATAATCTTCAAAAATACAGGACAGACTGGGCTCAGTCAACACATAAGAGAAAACTTGGCAGTAAATTTGGGAAATAGAAGCCATATTCATTCATCCATTTGTTTACCTATGTGTCCAGTTAATATTTGTTGATTCCTTACCTTAGACCTGACACTGTTTTACCAGCTGGGTTTACACTCATGTAAAGACAGAGACATTCTCTTCTCTCATTGAATCTACCTTCTATTCCAATCTTATTGCCACTAGGAAGGGTGAGAATGGTCCAATTACCTATACAAATTCCTGACTAATGATCAACTGGCTGCCTATACCAAATTGGCTATGGTTTATTTTATATATCTGACTTATATTTTTGTTTAGGATTGTTTCTTCCTTCACACTCTAAATGTCTTTTATCTAATGTTCTTGCCTAATCGCTCTGGCTAGAACCCCTAGTAAAATGTTGATTAGAAGTGTCAAGAACAGACATCCTTGTCTTCTTTTCTTAAAAACCACTTTATTGAGGTAGAATTAACATTTAAGATCTGTAGTGTATGCAACTCGAGGAGTTTGGGGATAGGTATTCACCTATGAAATCATCACTACTGTCCAGGTCATGTGCATGTTCATCACCTTCCAAAATTTCCTCTCATCCCCTTCATTATCATTATAGTTTTGTGTGCATGGCAAGAACATTTAACACAAGATCTACCATCTTGGCAGATTTTAAATATACAATACAGTAAAGTTAGCTATAGGTATTATGCTGTATAGTTGATCTCCAGAACTTATTTATCTTGCATAACTGAAACTATAGCCTTTGACCCTCACTTTCCCAATTCCCCATCCCCCAGGCCCTGGCAGAGTTTAATTAGAAGAATAGTTACAAGAAGCATAATGAACCTGATAATGATATACTTTCATACAGTCTGGATTCTGTCATTTGACATACATAATTTCTCTTGGAACTAAAATTTCTTAATTATAAAATGTTATTTTTTGCAGTGTGACTCTACAAGTTGTATGTCCTACCTCACATGTGTTAAAAGAACTCTAGTTTCTTCCCAGCTCATATGGTCAAGGGGAAATAGATTATGTGACTCAATTATTGCCAGCCAGGGACTTTGAGCAATGTCTCAGGCAGGCATATTTTGTTGTCAGTAGTGGCATCTGGTAGCTAGTAGCCAGGGCCCAAGACTGCTAAACATTGCTACAAGGCACAGTGCAACAAACCCCTGCTCTTTCCCCTCACTGTCCCAAACAAAAACTATTCTTGCCCCAAATATCAATAGTGTTGAGGTTGAGAAACTCTGCTCTCACTAATATAAAAGATTTATTCTCTTCACATCTTATTTTTTCTCTGTCTCTAAACCTGACTTTGAAAGTTTGACTCTGTTAGTTTATCCAACCATTCATTTATTAATACATTCCTCCCAAAACCATTAAGATGTTGTGGGGGATACAGAGAACAGGACAGTCTCTACTTTATATCTGATTTCAGGAACCTACTTTACACATCACTGGAGAATCATTTGGTTTTCTGAGAAGGAAGAGTGACCGATTAAATATTCCTTTGGACAATCATACCAGGACAACTTTTGTGCATTCTGCTCATCTTTCCAGTTCTCTCTGGCTCGAAGTGAATGTCATTTTGCATGGTAGAAGTCTGGTTGTGAATTATTTGGAAGAGAAAAATGCAGTTCTGTTGTTCAAACTGCATCAAAGGCAGAACCATGTGGGGGTGAGAAGGACAGGAAAATACGATCCTTTGTAATTATAATGTGGGGAAAATGTTTGGTTTAATAACAGGTTACAAAATAGATTTCTTAATCTAAAACGATAAAATCTCCTGAATAGGGGCAAGCTGATACCTCAGATAATGAACAAATAAGGCAATATTTATTTACATTATATACCCTGGGGTAGGTCTAATAAGTCTTTCTTATCTACAGTTAGTCACATTTACACTTTAACAGTACACAATTCTTCTTCATTTGCACTAGAAATGACGATGAGTCAAATTGGGAAGAAAAAACATGAGAATTGTGTGACATATTTCTATCTGAATAGTCAAATATAGGTGTCCTTTGAATGCATTTGACTGAAAAAATATAGATACAGGAAAGGTAGGAAGAAACAAAGAATGCAATTGTATTTTTCATCATCAATCACTACTGCACATACACCGTGCATGCATATACACACATGTATGAACAAGTGTGTGCATGTATGTATAGATGTGTGTATATGTATATGCACATACACACACAAGCACACAGTGACCCTCTGTGTCCATGAGTTCCTAATCTGTGGATTCAAACAACTGCAGATGGAAAATATTAATTTAAAAGGATGGTTCTGTCTGTACTGAATATGTACGGGCTTTTTTTGTCATTATCCAATAAACAATACAGTATAACAACTATTTATATAGCATTTACATTGTATTAGGTGTTATAAGATATAGAGATGATATAACATATACAGGAGGATGTTTGTAGGTTATATGCAAATAGTATACCATTTTATATAAGGGAATTGAACACACATAGATTTTTTGGTATCTGCTGGGGGTTCTGAAATAAATTGCCCACAGATACTGAGAAACAACTGTACAAATACACACACACACACACACACACACACACACACACACATTCTGTATTATTCAGAAACACCCATGTAATGAAGAGGTACCCTGTCTATCTTTAAAGAGCTGATTAAGTAGCTCCTGATAGAGCACTGTGCTATTTGCTCTTATCCTCAATTTTCCTCATGATTCACCTAGAGTATGGCTATCTATCTGGAAACAGCTAAAATTAACAGAACAATTTAGAAAACCCACTGAGCCAAAGTTGCACAATGAAGACTAAAAGAAGGGAGGAAGATGAGTGACTCAGGGGATTCTTAATGGAATTTTAAGCCTTTTGTATTAATGCTCCCTCAATTTATGGATGGTGCACTGTTCTCATGGATACTTTCAAAGTGCTTTTTGGGAAACTCATTACTCCAAACTGGTGAAGGCAGATAGTGGTATTTTAGGAGCAAGTCAGGACTAGAATCCACATTTCTAGCTCTGAATTTCTAGTGTTTCAAAACTTAGGTTCTAGGGAGCATCAGCAGTGACTCAGGAGCTGGAGCGGCACTCACAGCCCCTCCACCTTGGGAGCCTGCTCCAGCTTCTCACATAAAGCAGCCTAAAGGTCTGAAGGTGTTTCTGAGAATTCACTGGTCCAGGATGACATATGGGGATACCAAAAACAATCCAGTGATTTCCCCCAGAGCAGCTTACATCCCCAGGAGTGTACTAGGAGTGTACTAGAAGTGTTAGGGCCCCCAGAAGGGGACCTCTAAACACTCTCCGCACTCACAGATGAGAATCTCTCAGGCCGGCTACTAATCCGCAGTGGGCGCTATCATTTCTGTGCACTCCCCACCCAGAAGACCCTTCCACTTCAGCTCACAGCCCTTAAGTGGTCACAAGATCTGGAGTACTTCAACCATTTAAACATCTGGGATGGAAATACTGGTTTTTCCTCAAACATCATCATAAGAATTGGCACAATGCTTTCCCAAGGCCCACACTCATTCCACTGCACTGTGTCCCAATATCTCAGAGAAAACTGGATGATGGATGGGCATTTCGTGAAAGATGCTTCCATCTCAGTTTTGTTATTATGGAGATAGATTCTCTCTTTAATTCATGACCATGAACTTCAAGTGGGCTCTACAGGCAAAATGAGACAAACAAAGAGGAGCTTCTAGAGAGGTCTACAAGAAGCTATTGCCCCCCTTATTGAAGTCTCTTCTGGCCAGGAATGCCAGCAGCCAGGAAGATCAGCTAGACACAGAGTAGAGGAGAGCAAGAGCAAGCTGTGTGAATTTATCCCCACATCTCAGAGCAACCACTTCCTGAGGGTAATGACCATCATCTTCCCCTTTTGATGAACTCTAACCTAGAAGCGAATGGAGATGAGAATTCTGGAAAAGGTAGCTTCTGGCTTAACAAGTTAACAATAACACACCCCAGAAAAAAAATGATAGTCAACTTAGATAAGACTAAAAATTCGTTGTTAGATCTTATAGTGATGACCATGGCAAGAGCAAATTTGGTGGCATATTTAGAACAAAGGGTTTATATCTGGAGTGGATTTATAAGAGATCAGTCAGAAATGATAGATTTTTTGAGAAGTTTACAGCACAGAAAGGCAAAGAAATGTAGCAGCTAGGTGATAAGCAAGGCCAAGGGGGGATTTATTTTCTAAGTTATAAAAAAATAGCAATATGTTTGTGCACCAGTGGGAATGATCCCGTAAGAGTGTAATGCACACCTATACTCCCAGCACTTTGAGAGACTGAGCCTGCAGTGAGCCGAGATTGCACCACTGCACTCCAGCCTGGGGTACAGAGTGAGACCCTGTCTCAAAAATAATAATAATAAGACTGTGCATTTGATTTTAAAAAGATGTTGGAGTCATGAGTTTGGATAGAAAAAAGGAAAGAAAATCAAGTGCACTGGAGACACTGGCTTTTGAAAGGACCCTGGAATGCCAGCAGTGCTTCTTATCTCCCCTGCTACCAGCCTGGTCCAAGCCAGCATCTTCTTCTACTGAGATAACTGCAGTAGCTCCTAACTAGTCTCCCTTCTCCATGTTTTACCCACCTATAAACCCACATAGCGGTCAGTGTGGTCCTTTTAATACATATGTCAGATTAGGTCATCCCAGTGCTCCAAACCCTGTAATGGACACCCTCTTCACTCAGAGTAAAAAAAAAATCCTTGTAAGGCCACACAAGTTCCCATCAGGTGGTCAGGTTCTCCATTGTGTCTAGAGTCTTCTTTCCTACAGTTCTCTATCTCTCATTTACTTCTCTTGCCTTGTTTGGAAGACCCAGGCACCCTCTTATCACAGGGCCTTTGTTCCGGCTTGTGCCTCTGACTCAGACATTCATGTCCTAGATATCCCCTTATTTAACTCCTTCTCTTCCCTCAAGGTTTTGTTCATATTTCACCTTCTCAATGAGGCCCACCCTGACCACTTATTTAAGTTGCAACCTAACCTCACATTCCCATCCCTCTTATTGTGCTCTGCTTTTCCTTTCTCCCACAAGTATTTACTACTTTCTAAAGACAATGTAATTGACTACAGTAGTCCCTTTTTATCCACAATTTCTCATTTTGCAGTTTCCGTTACCTGCAGTCAACTGTGGTCTGAAAATATTAAATAGGACACTCCAAGAATAAACAATTCATAAGTTTCAAATTGGGTGCCATTCTGAGTAGCATGATGAAATCTCACACCATCCCTTTCCGTCCTGCCCAGGACAGGAATCTTCCTTCGTCTAGCATTTCCACGCTGTATGCCCTGCCTGCCCCTTAGCACTTAGTAGGTGTTTCAGTTATCAGATCAACGGATTACAAGAAGAAGAGTGAGTACAGTACAATACGATATTTTGAGAGACACAGAGACAGAAACCATACTCACATAACTTTTATTATAATATATTGTTATAATTGTTCTACTGTATTATTAGCTATTGTTGTTAAGCTCCTACCATGCCTAACCTATAAATTAAACTTTATCAGACCTGGTGTGGTGGCTCACGCCTGTAATCCTAGAACTTTTTTTTTTTCTGTCTCAAAAAAAAAAAAAAAAAAAGAAAAGAAAAGAAAAGAAAAGAAAAAAAGCCAAAAAAAAAAAAAATACTTTATCATAGGTGTGTATGTGATATACTTTGGCTCTGTGTCCCCACCCAAATCTCATCTCGAATTGTAATCCCCATGTGTTGATGGTGGGCCCCGGTGGGAGGTGATTGGATCATGAGGGAGGTTTCTAATGGTTTAACACCATCCCCCTAGTGCTGTCTCATGAGTAGTTCTCACAAAATCTGATGGTTTTAAAGGGACTAAAGAGCTTTTGCAGGGCAAAAGGAACAGTCAGCTCACAGAGTGGGAGAAAATCTTCACAATCTATATATCTGACAAGGGACGAATATCCAGAATCTACAACAAACTGAAACAAATTAGCAAGAAAAAAATAAACAATCCCATCAAAAAGTAGGCTAAGGACATGAATAGACAATTCTCAAAGGAGATATAGAAGTGGCCAACAAACATATGAAAAAATGCTCAACATTACCAGTGATCAGAGAAATACAAATCCAAACCACCATGTGATACCACCTTACTCCTACAAGAATTTCCATAATCAAAAAATCAAAAAATAATAGATGTTGGCTTGGGTGTAGTGAAAAGGGAACACTTCTACACTGCTGGTGGGAATGTAAACTGGTACAATTACTGTGGAAAACAGTAGGAAGATTCCTTAAAGAACTAAAAGTAGAACTACCATTTGATCCAGCAATCCCACTATCCTGTATCTACCCAGAGGAAAAGAAGTCATTATATGAAAAAGTACTTGCACAAGCATGTTTATAGCAGCACAATTCACAATTGCAAAAATGTGGAATCAACCCAAATGCCTGTCAATGAGTGGATAAAGAAACTGTTTTTTATATTTATATATATATATATATATATATATATATATATATATAACATACAAACATAACATATAAACATACATATATATATATGTATGTTTAAAACTGTTTTATATACATATATATATACACACACACACACACACACACATACATACATACACAATAGAATACTACTCAGCCATAAAAAGGAATGAATTAATGGCATTCACAGCAACCTGGATGAGATTGGACACTATTATTCTAAGTGAAGTAACTCAGGAATGGAAAACCAAATATCGTATGTTCTCACTTATAAGTGGGAGCTAAGCCATGAGGATTCTAAGGCATAAGAATGAAACATTGGACTTTGCGGACTCGGGGAAAGGGTGGGAAGGGGTGAAGGATAAAAGACTACAAATTGGGTGCAGTGTATACTGCTCAGGTGATGGGTGCAACAAAATCTCCGAAACCACTACTTATATTACCAAACACCACCTGTTCCCCAAAAATGTATGGAAATAAATTTTTTAAAGTGTGTGGCAGTTCCCTTCTCTTGCTCTTTTTCCTGCTCTGACATGTGAAGATGTGCTCACTTCCCCTTTGCCTTCTACCATGATTGTAAGTTTCCTGAGGCTTTCCAAGTCGTGCTAAACTGTGAGTCAATTAAACCTCTTTTCCTTATAAATTATCCAGTATCAGGTAGTTCTTTATAGCAGTGTCAAAACAGACTAATACTGTATGTATATATATAAAAAAAACCATAGTGTATATGTGATTTGGTACTATCTGCAGTTTCAGGCATCCACTGGGTGTCTTGGAACATATTCGCAATGATAAGGATAAGGGGAGACTACCATATTTTCCCATGTTTCTAGTCCGTTGCCTCTCTCACTCAGAATGTGGGCTTCATGAGCATCATATTCACTGTTGTATCTCAAGCTCCTTAGAACAGTGCCTGGCACATTGTGGACAGTCCATAGGTATTTTTGGATGAATTAATATATTTAGCTATAAGAAAACCCTAGTAAACTTTCTAAAGATTTATGAATGAAAAGTCAGAGGCTACTTCTTTGTGCCAGGTTAGTATACTACTCTTTGTAAATCTCATCAGAAGTGTGTCTACTAAGCTGCAAAAAAAATTATTTGAAAGTTGAAGGAAGTGAATGATATTTTTATCTAACTTTTGCATTTGTTGCAAGGTACATTCACCAAATAAATATTTATAACAAACTTCATATAAGCTTAGAACATATCAATTGATAATTTCATTAAATTAAGCCTCCCCAACAACATTGTAAGATAGGCATTATCATACCTGTTTAATTGTTAAAGAAAATGAAACTCAGAAGTCTTAAGTGGCTTACTCAAATTCTCATAAAATGAGTAAACGGGGAAGCTGTATCTCAATTACAGACTTTATGTTCCATTGAAGATGCTTCTTAACTTAGCTCTATTACGTGGAGAAATAGCATATGTAGTACCAAGTACAGTAATTAAATATTGAAGAAATTTAACAATGCTATATCTATAGCCTGAGAGGTTTACATAAATCTTAACTAAATATCTACATCTATATCCATGTCTCTTTCTATTTTTATATTCTCTATCTAAATATCCATCCATTCATCCATACATACACACATGTATAAATTTATTGAGCACATAATCTGAGCAAGGTAAGTATTATGTGCTATGCAAATATTATCTGAGTTTTATTCTATCCCAAACACCAGAATTAAGGTATCCCATTTTAAACATGAGAAAGCTGAGGTGCAAAGAGGCTAAATAACTTGCCCCAAGTTAACAGCAGGAGGAGCCACAATGTAAACCTGGAAAGTCCAACTGCATAGTCAGTGCTCCCAACCATCTCAGCATACATTTTCCTCCCTCAATTAATGAGAACAGGTTTGATTATATTAATTTGATAATATTTAGAGGGATACAATTTCTGAACTGCTTTGTTCCATTTCTAAAAGGCTTAGTTTATCATAATGCCTTTGGCTGGCATCCTTCTGTAAGCCTGGTGGTTAATCAGGCCTTCTGTCCTAGGTGAAACTGACATAAAATATCTACTGCAGTGAGGTTAGTGTCTCCATCCTGACTGGGCTCCACTTTTCCTTGGAGCCCCATATTTAATGTAAGGTGCTCAGTCTTCAAGCACATACATCAGTGGCTCTACAGACTGGCTATTATCAACCCAATTCCTGGAGGCTGAGCCCAGCAAATCAGAATTCTACATTTAAAATAGGTGTTTTCAAAGCAAGCTTCTTACCTTAAAATGTGGTTAAGAGTCCTTCATTGATTAAAACGTGTTCTGCTTTGCATTTCTCTGATGGCCAGTGATGATGAGCATTTTTTCATGTGTCTGTTGGCTGTATGAATGTCTTCTTTTGAGAAATGTCTGTTCATATCCTTTGCCCACTTTTTGATGGGGTTGTTTGTTTTTTTCTTGTAAATTTGTTTGAGTTCTTTGTAGGTTCTGGATATTAGCCCTTTGTCAGATGAGTAGATTGCAAAAATGTTCTCCCATTCTGTAGGTTGCCTGTTCACTCTGACTGGATTAAGAAAATGTGGCACATATACACCATGGAATACTATGCAGCCATAAAAAAGGATGAGTTTGTGTCCTTTGTAGGGACATGGATGCAGCTGGAAACCATCATTCTTAGCAAACTATCACAAGAACAGAAAACCAAACACCGCATGTTCTCACTCATAGGTGGGAACTGAACAATGAGATCACTTGGACTCAGGAAGGGGAACATCACACACCGGGGCCTATCGTGGGGAGGGGGGAGGGGGGAGGGATTGCATTGGGAGTTACACCTGATGTAAATGACGAGTTGATGGGTGCTGACGAGTTGATGGGTGCAGCACAGCAACATGGCACAAGTATACATGTGTAACAAACCTGCACATTACGCACATGTACCCCAGAACTTAAAGTATAATAATAATAAAAAATAAAAAAATTAAAAAAAAAAAAAACAAAAAAAACCGTGTTCTTCTGTTTGCCATCCTCATAGGTATGGACATTTTAATCTAAGCAGTTTGGAATGGGAGGGTGTGAAGAGTGGCCAAGCTAAAATGTCAAGTTCAGACTGCAAATATATAATTTTAAGAGATGTGTGTCTAAGAAAGCAATCCACGTGTCTATAAGCTGACTTCAACTATGCTCTAGAAGTCCCCTGAAACTCTAAACCTGATCAGAATTCAAGATGAAAGCTCTTTGACCCTAGCAGAACTGGGTAATACTTCTCATTGTTTCTCTTTGCTGGTCTGTTATTACCATTCAAGGAAATAGAGAGCAGAGGGAAACCATACTTCTATTTTTAATAAATCAATAGCATATGTAACCATGTTTTTTGAGGCTTTACCATCAATCTGTGATATAGGCATTATTTCATTTAAAGGAATGGAATTGCAATCAGGTTGGATAAGGCTGTGCAATCTAATACTTAGTCTAAAACGAGTACAAACGTATTCCTGAATGTGATTATAAGAATAGGTTTTTTTCTGAATGCTGTCTGACTTTTATTGGGCTGCTCCACTAAATTCCCATTAGACCTATCTTGATTTATTTTAAACACTGGTCATTTATTCATTGTTTCATTTAACAAACATTTATTGAACATCTACTATGTGATAAAAACTGTGCTACACATCAGGGCTAGGGAGATAAGTTAGATACAGTTTCTAACATGAAGGCACTTATAATTTCATAAGAAAATAACCACTTTAACAGATAATGATAATGTGGTAAGTCCAGCGATGGAGATAGTTATACAAGACCCTGTGCCTATGAATTGTTTAAACCAATTTCTTCTGTATATTAAAGCAAATCAGAAATAGAAACTGTTACCCTGCTGCATGCAAAATTTGTTTACCATAGTACACAATATGTGCAGCCATGCCATCAAATCATTACATACATGGCATAGGTCTACTTCATTATCTTGGGCATACTTTTAAAAATAGCATTCTACACAGTGTGCGTTATTATTTTTTACTTCTTAATGACCAAGTTCTAGTCCGTTTTTTATCTCTAGTTCTCAATCACAAAAGTTCTTTCTTTATTCTTCTTCCTGACTGCCTATATATATGTTTTTTTAATTTGTATTTATACTTATTTCTTCAGAATGTAGGATTGTTTCTGTCTGTCTGCTTTATAAGTGCCCAAATATTATTTTCATGAATGTCTTTCATGGTTATTGATTGGCAAACAAGTCAAATCCTAAAACTACAGAGTAACAGGCTAATCCCAATTCTATTCCCCATTAGCAAGAGCACCTCCTTGCTCTCCAACCAGAGTGAGAAGGCAAAGATGCTACTCCCACTCAGATTGAGCATATTATTTATGTTCTCTGTGGGGAGTTGCATGAGTTATATCACTAAGAAAATTAATTCCTGCACTTCTGATTTTACTTACAGAGTTTGTTGGTGCTTGTGGAAAGAGTAAAATTACAAATCCTGATAAGTTAATGACAGAGACCCTATGTAAATTTGTTTGGAAATTTTCTTCATCTAATCATATCACCTTTAGATGTGCATGGCCAGTGTGTAGATCTGCACTTCTTTGCATAATCAAATAGAGTCTTGAAATTGTCAATGCTTCTCGGAAGAGAGAAGGTGAAATCAATGAAAAAGGAGAGGGGAGAGGGGCAAAACAAACTAATGGTAGGCAAGGAGCCTGGAGAGAAAGACAGCCATGGGAAATGAGCGGTGGTGGGTTTGATAAAGGATTTTAAGGAACAAAGATGCTATTATTTGCTTTCTAGTTTTTTGGCGATACTGTCATTTAACTGCCTCAGATATCCACAAGACTTTAATAACTCTGCTACATAAAACAATCCTGTGTTTGAGGTTGTTTAGTGAACACAAAAGTAAAGTGGTCTGTAGTGCACATTAAGGTCATCTTGGGGGAGACAAGAAACCAGCCACAGGCAGGAAGAAAAACACAGGGGAGGCTGAAACTTAAGTGGAAAAAGAGAAATTAAAGCAAGAAATGACAGGAGTAAGGTAATCCTCTAAAAATTCCTGGATTTGAGATTGTGATGTGTATCTCTGAAAGTGTGTGCAAGTGTGTGCTTTAGGTGTATGTTAGAAGGTAGCAGAAGATGTTGAGTTTCTCACTACAGGTGGAATAATATTTGAAACACGTTAATTTAAAAATTGCAAAATTAAGTTAATCCATAATTCTAAAAGATTAGGGGATTCTAGGGAGAAGAATACTTGGATTACACAATCAATGTGTTTCAGATGAAATGGTAGTGCTATCCATCAACCACATTTGCATTGAAATATATTTATTTTTGTATGTTTGTTTTGCAGATTAGATAGCTCAGATGGTTCAAGTCTCTACCAATGAAATCAAACTCTGGAGTTTACACCTCCCTCCAGGCATTTCTCTTTGTGCAGAAGAAAATTGTACCAAACTCAAGGCCACCCCAGGATGGTTGATGCAGAACATGCAAAATTCTACCTTCTTCCAGGCCCTTGCAAATGCTGTTTCTTCTGCGAAAACTGTCTCCTGCCTTCCAGTTCCACACAGGATACCCTGTCAGTCAGTTGCCCTGCAAGACTCAGCAAAAGGGATTCTTCCCTGTAAATGTTTTTATGCATCTACTCAGGAAAGAACATCCTCACTTCTCTGCATTGTATTCCACATGGATGACTTCAGTGATATGGAGAAAGACAGCTACAGTGAATTAATAATGTTTGGGTAACTATTAGGGACTTTTAAGACAAAATATGCACTTGACATTGAATTAATTAACATTATGTAATGCTTGATTGCATTGCATCATTTTGCATGTAGCATATATCAACCTCCCTGTGTTGTACCGTGAGTCATTCCAGATACAGGGAACACATGTACTCATTTCTTTCTTGAATCCCACGTTCTTACATGATAAGTATTTATTAGTAGATGTATGCTACATGAATAAATTAATAAATTGGTGAATGAATGGATGTGTAGATGGTTATGTAAAAGGATAGATAAATTTCTTACCCCTTGACACTTACACTATTTTCCCAGAAGATGCAAGGCTTTTATTTATGTTGTTATATTTTGCTGGGAGATTTTCTTGTTTGTGATTTTTCATTCACTATGTAAAGAAGAAAATATATACCTGTTAACTGAGGTAAACCTAAAACAAATTGCCTAAGACCATGACCAACTTGTCTACAATCATAATCATAAACAACATTGTATATAAATATATCATAGTTGATCATAAAGGAGAATAAGAAAGAGATGATAGGTGAATTAATGAAAATGTGACACCACAAGTAAAAAATAAAATCAAAAGCCAAGGGGGCTAATCACATGATTTTATGTAGAAAAATCATGTTCATTTATGTTATATGTGTGTGCATGTGTATGTATGTCTGTATGTATATATACATATATATATATCAGATTACATATATATTTCAGAACTAGATCAAGAAAAGACTGGATCTATAATTTGTGAGGCCCAGTGCAAGATGAACATGCAGAGTGTCATGTTCAAAAATTCAGAATTTCAAGATGGCAAGAGAAGAGCATTATACCCATCAGAGTCTGAGTTCGGATGCCTATGTGATTGCACAGTTCAAATGCCACAAAGTCAGCCCTACCTAATTATTCCCTTTCTACAATCTTTAGATAAAAATTTTGTTTGCTTACAATTACAGTATATATAATTATAAATATAATGTATTATGTTATAAAATTATAATTAACATATATGTAGTTATAATATGTAATTATTGGCTATCATGCTCTCTTTGGCTAGAAGCTACAAAATGTCAAGGATTATAGTCCATGGATCTATTCCACTTTGTTACTGTTATACATATTATCCATGTCCTCAAACACTAATATTCTATGTGCTAATCCATCAAGATTGTTTACATAGGGGAAGGCTCAAGACAGCTGATGAGATGCAGTGAGGGTGTGCCTCTTCCATGGAGAATAACCAAAATATTGAATAAATATTCACACTTCAAATAGATTTTCTGAGAGAGAAAACTGGGATTCAACAGAGAGGTGATGGGAGACACTGAGGATAAAGAAGGAAAAAATGGGGCTCCTAGCCTGGGATCACCAGTAGTGGGCACTGGACCTGCACCCAGAGAAAAATAAGTGGAGGACGCTGGGGACTCACATTCTTACCATGGGCCTTTGTGATCCTAGCTACAAGAGAGTTCCATGGCTTGACAAACTGACTGCAGACTGCTCGGTTCTGGCCTCACCATTCTGTCCTGCTTCTGCTGGCTGGACACTGAAGAGAGAACCTTCAGGTTGGGGTGTGGAAGCTGGGTGGGTCCCAGTGCCACTTGCTAGGCTGCAGATTCTGGCAAACCCTCTTCCCCCACATAGGTACTGTGGCCCAGGAAAAGTACTTTCATCCCTCCCTGGAAGATTGCCCCAGTGGCTTGAGAGCTAACCCCTAATCCCCACTGGGGTCAGCACTTATGCTTGCCATGGATAGCCTAGTTACACCTCCACTGACCCACCCAGCCCAGCTTTGGCCCCTACAATCACCTTGGAAGCAAAGCACAAGGATGAGTAGCCCTGAGATTTCCACAGCCCGCCCATCACTGGAGAAACATTAGTACTTCTCCTGGTTAGTAAAAGCTAAGAAAAAAATCCCACTGCCACCACTGCAGCTGCGTATCTTCTGCAAGCACCACCTACTGGCTGGGAGGTCAACATGCATAGACTCCCACAACTTTGCTGACACTATCATGCAGCACTCAACTAGTCTTTATCAACAAAAGTGAGACAGCTACTGGCCAATAAGGGGAACTGCATAACCCATTCCAATTCCTGCACAGAATTGTGCAGCACTGGGGAGTGAAACAAGCTGCCTAGACCTCCACTTTTCTGTTTTCGCTGATGGCAGTGAGCCCAAACACACACCCAGTGCACCACTGTTACCACCTACAAACAACCAGTATTTATGAAAACCACTGCAATAAGGTTATCTATAACCAAAAAATTCATGCAGAACCTTGGCCTCCTAAAAGCACAAAGAAGTGAAGTCAAAAGACTGTCCCCAACATATGCTACAGTCAAACTCTCAAGAGCTAAAAATTAAAGTCCCATCCAAATGAAAGTAAATTCAAAAATAAGAAGTGACAGATTTTCCAGATGAAAACAAAATGGGGCACAAGGTCCCTGGCACCATGAAAAACCAGACTGTAGCAACACCTTCAAAGGATCACATACTACCTCTCTAGCAATGACTCCTAACCAAAATGAAAATTCTGAATAAAAGCTAATTCAAAATATGAATTTGAAGGAAGATCAATGAGACTCAACAGATTGTTGAAAGCCAATACAATGAAATAAGAAAAATAATTCAAAGTATAAATAAAACATTTTCTAAAGGGATATTTTATAAAGAAGAATTTTTTGAAATGAAAATTTTGCTGAAGAAATAACAAAATATAGGTAAAATCTTTAACAGTAGACTAGACCAAGCAGAAGAAAGAATTTTAGAGCTTGAGGACAAGTATTTACAATTAACCAAGTCAGATAAAAAAAGAAAAAAAATTTAAATGAACAAAGCCTTCAAGAAAGATAAGATTATGTAAAGGAACCAAACTTATGGGTTACAGGCATTCTGAGGAAGAAGAAAAAAATAAAAACTTTAGAAAAGTTATTTGAGGGAATAATTTTAAAAAAATTCCCTGGTCTTCCTGGAGATGTAGATATCCAGATACAAGAAGCACATAGAACATCTGGAAGATACTTTGCAATACTAACGTCACCAAGGCATACAGTCATTAGACTATTTAAAGTCAATGTGAAGGAAAAATATCCTAAAAGAAACAAGAGAGAAGCATCAAGTCGCCCAAAAAGAAAATTCAATTAAACTAACAGAGGAGTTCTCAGTAGAAATCTTACAAGTCAGGAGGCACTGGGGTGCTATTTTAAGTCTTCTTAAATAAAAATACAACCAGCCAAGATTTTATATCCTGCTAAACTAAGTTTCATAAATGAAAGATAAATAAAGTATTTTCTAGACAAGATGCTAAGGTAATTTGTCACCACTAGACCAGCCCTATTAAAAATGCTCACAGGAATTCTAAACATGGAAACAGAAGTGTGATACTTGCTGTCATAAAAAGACACAAAACTATAAAACTCATAGATCGTATAAAGCAACCACACAATTGAGACTACAAAGCAACCAGGTAACAATTAACATCACAACAGGAACAAACCTTCACGTTAATATTAATATTAATATTAACCTTGAACATAAGTGAAATAAATGCTCCACTTAAAAGATATATACTGGCAGAATGGACAAGAATACCAGATCCAAACATATGTTTCCTACAAGAAGCCCACCCGGCAAAGACATTTGTACTCAAAGAGGTGGAAAAAGATATTTCACACAGAAAACAAAAGTAAGCAGAAGTAGCTGTACTTATATAAGATAAAACAGACTTTAAGTCAATGACAGTAAAAATAAAAAGATGAAGAAGTTGTTGTAAAATGATAAAGGAATCAATTCAATAAGATGCAACAATCATAAATATATATGCACCCAACACTGGAGCATCCAGATTCGTAAAACAAAATACTAGTAGATCTAAGAAAATAGATAGAAAGAAATCCAACACTAGTAGGGAACTTCTATAACTCCACCAAAAACACAATAGAACATCAAGGCAAAAAAATTAACAAAGAAACTTTGGACTTTAATTAGACTCTAGACCAAATGAATCTGACAGCCATTTACAGAACATTCTACCCTACAGCCATAGAATATATATTCTTCTCATGTGTGCATTAAACATTTTTGAAATTTTGCTATATTCTATGCCACAAGACAAGTCTCAATAAGTTTCTAAAAATCAGAATCATAGTAAGCATATCCTTGGACCACAGTGAAATAAAACTAGAAATCAATACCAAGAGAAACTCTCAAAACTATATAAATACATCTAAATTGAGCAACTTGTTTCTGAACAATCTTTGAACAAAGAATAAAATTAGGGGAAAAATTTGGAACAAATGAACATGGAGCCACAACATACCAAAACCACTGGGACACAGAAAAAGCAGTGCTAAAATGGAAGTTTATAACATTAAATGCCTACATTAAAAAAAGATAGAAAGATCTCAAATTAACAACCTAATGTCATACCGCAAAGAATTGGAAACACAGAACAAACAAAAAATAAAGCTAGCAGAAGAAAAGAAATAACAAAAGTCAGAGTAGAAGTAAATAAACTTGAGATGAAAGAAAACAGTAAAAAAGATCAATGAAATAAAAAGTTGGTTCTTTGAAAAGATAAAATTCATAGACCACTAGCTAGATGGACCAAGAAATAAAGATAGAGGATTCAAATAAGCACAATCAGATGACGTAACAACTGATACCAGAAATACAAAAGTTTATTAGAGACTATTGTGAGCATCTGTACACACACATACTATAAAGCCTAGAGGAAATAGATAAATTCCGGGAAACATAGAATCTCCCAAAATTGAACCAAGAAGAAATAGAAATTCTTACCAGACCAAAAATGAGTAGCACAATTGAATCAGTCATTTAAAAAATTTTCCAACAAAAAAAAGCCCTAGGATAAGATGGATTCACTGCTGAATTCTATCAGACATACAAAGAAGAATGGGCACCAATCCTATGGAAACTATTCTAAAAAAATAGGAAAGAGAGGTTCCTCCCTAACTCATTCTATGAAGCCAATATTACATGGATACCAAAGCAAAGTAAAGACACAACAACAAAAAAAGAAAACTACAAGCCAGTATCCCTGAGTAGATGCAAAAAACCTCAACAAAATACTAGGAAACTGGATCTGACAGTGCATCAAGAATATAATACACCAAAATCAAGTGGACTTTATTCCAGGGATGCAAGGATGGTTCAAAATATGTAAATCAATAAATATGATTCAACACATAAGATATTTAGAAACAAAAACCATATGATCATCTCAATAGATGCAAAAAGAGCGTTTAATAGAATCCAGCAGCTCTTGTTGATACAAACCCTCTATAAACCAGGCATTGAAGAAACATACCTCAAAAAAATAAAAGCCATATACAACAAACCACAGCAAATATAATGCTGTGTGGGGAAAAGTTGAAAGCAATTCTCCCTCAGAACTAGAACAAAACAAGCATGCCCACTCTCCAAACAACTCCCACCAGGCCCCACTTCCAACACTGGAAATCAAATTTCAGCATGAGACTTGGAAGGACAAAACAAGCCATATTCACACCATAGCATATGGTAATATCTCTAAATTCAGAGGTATGTCGTGAACCTTTAGCTCCAAAGACAGAAGGCCAATCCAAACTAGTTAAACCACAATGCAAGTTGTTGGCTTACTTAACTGGAAGTCCAAAGGTGAGGTGGGCTTCAGGATTGATTAAATAAGCAACATCAGCTCAACAGGCCTGCAGTTCTCATACCTTTCCTCTCCTCCAGCTGTAGGGTTTATCTTTGGGTAGGGGGTAAGATGGTGGCAGCTGCTTAGGTATCCTCTCAATATAAGACAAATTCCCTACAAAGAGAGAGAGTGTTGCTTCTTGAAGTTCTTCAGGAAGAGTAGCAAATCACGTTGCTAGAAGCTGCAATTTTAATCTCGTTGGCTCACACTGCATCACATGCCTACTCACAAAGCAATCATTGGCAAAAAAAATAAATAAATAAATAAATAAATAAATAACAAAAATAGCAAAAAAAAAAAAATAAATAAAAAATAAAGGTATTCTCTCTCTTCAGCACAACAGGGCCCATCTCTAGACCTTGGATTTGATGAACTTGAAGCCCCATCAAACCTGTATGAGAACTGTACCAATTTTCTCACTCTGGGATGTTTAAAAGGTAAATTTCATTCTCTACCACAGGAAATACAGTTGTATTTGAGGATATCTGAGTAGCATAATTTGTAATGAAGCTCTTTCTATTGTAAGAGGAAAAAACATGCTTTTAAACAATATTTTCTTCTCTTATAATGCCTTTATTTTTTTAATTATGGGAATGGTACTACTCCCTTTAGAAAACTAAATATTCAGAAAAATAAAAAGAAGATAATAAAAGTTATATGTGATTTCTTACCATCATTAGCGTTCGGAAAAGATCTTGCTACTTTGTTTTCTGTGTATATTTGTTTATCACATATTCAATTGGCTGCTAATGATAGAAACCCATTTTGGAGGGGCGGAGCAAGATGGCCGAATAGGAACAGCTCCAGTCTCCAACTCCCAGCGCGAGCGACACAGAAGACCGGTGATTTCTGCATTTTCAACTGAGGTACTGGGTTCATCTCACTGGGGAGTGCCGGACGATCGGTGCTGGTCAGCTGCTGCAGCCCGACCAGCGAGAGCTGAAGCAGGGCGAGGCATTGCCTCACCTGGGAAGCGCAAGGGGGAAGGGAATCCCTTTTCCTAGCCAGGGGAACTGAGACACACAACACCTGGAAAATTGGGTAACTCCCACCCCAATACTGTGCTTTAAGCAAACAGGCACACCAGGAGATCATATCCCACACCTGGCCGGGAGGGCCCCACACCCACGGAGCCTCCCTCATTGCTAGCACAGCAGTCTGTGATCTACCGGCAAGGCTGGGGGAGGGGCGCCCGCCATTGCTGAGGCTTAAGTAGGTAAACAAAGCTGCTGGGAAGCTCGAAGTGGGTGGAGCTCACAGCAGCTCAAGGAAACCTGCCTGTCTCTGTAGACTCCACCTCTGGGGACAGGGCACAGTAAACAATAACAAACGGAACAGAAACCTCTGCAGACGCAAACGACTCTGTCTGACAGCTTTGAAGAGAGCAGTGGATCTCCCAACACGGAGGTTGAGATCTGAGAAGGGACAGACTCCCTGCTCAAGTGGGTCCCTGACCCCTGAGTAGCCTAACTGGGAGACATCCCCCACTAGGGGCAGTCTGACACCCCACACCTCACAGGGTGGAGTACACCCCTGAGAGGAAGCTTCCAAAGCAAGAATCAGACAGGCACACTCGCTGTTCAGAAATATTCTATCTTCTGCAGCCTCTGCTGCTGATATCCAGGCAAACAGGGTCTGGAGTGGACCTCAAGCAATCTCCAACAGACCTACAGCTCAGGGTCCTGATGGTTAGAAGGAAAACTATCAAACAGGAAGGACACCTACACCAAAACCCTATCAGTACATCACCATCATCAAAGACCAGAGGCAGATAAAACCACAAAGATGGGGAAAAAGCAGGGCAGAAAAGCTGGAAATTCAAAAAATAAGAGCGCATCTCCCCTGGCAAAGGAGCGCAGCTCATCGCCAGCAACGGATCAAAGCTGGACGGAGAATGACTTTGACGAGATGAGAGAAGAAGGCTTCAGTCCATCAAATTTCTCAGAGCTAAAGGAGGAATTACGTACCCAGTGCAAAGAAACTAAAAATCTTGAAAAAAAAAGTGGAAGAATTGATGGCTAGAGTAATTAATGCAGAGAAGGTCATAAAGGAAATGAAAGAGATGAAAACCATGACACGAGAAATACGTGACAAATGCACAAGCTTCAGTAACCGACTCGAGGATCAAATGAATGAAATGAAGCGAGAAGAGAAACCAAAAGAAAAAAGAAGAAAAAGAAATGAACAAAGCCTGCAAGAAGTATGGGATTATGTAAAAAGACCAAATCTACGTCTGATTGGGGTGCCTGAAAGTGAGGGGGAAAATGGAACCAAGTTGGAAAACACTCTTCAGGATATCATCCAGGAGAACTTCCCCAACCTAGTAGGGCAGGCCAACATTCAAATCCAGGAAATACAGAGAACGCCACAAAGATACTCCTCGAGAAGAGCAACTCCAAGACACATAATTGCCAGATTCACCAAAGTTGAAATGAAGGAAAAAATCTTAAGGGCAGCCAGAGAGAAAGGTCGGGTTACCCACAAAGGGAAGCCCATCAGACTAACAGCAGATCTCTCGGCAGAAACTCTACAAGCCAGAAGAGAGTGGGGGCCAATATTCAACATTCTTAAAGAAAAGAATTTTAAACCCAGAATTTCATATCCAGCCAAACTAAGTTTCATCAGTGAAGGAGAAATAAAATCCTTTACAGATAAGCAAATGCTTAGAGATTTTGTCACCACTAGGCCTGCCTTACAAGAGACCCTGAAGGAAGCACTAAACATGGAAAGGAACAACTGGTACCAGCCATTGCAAAAACATGCCAAAATGTAAAGACCATCGAGGCTAGGAAGAAACTGCATCAACTAACGAGCAAAATAACCAGTTAATATCATAATGGCAGGATCAAGTTCACACATAACAATCTTAACCTTAAATGTAAATGGACTAAATGCTCCAATTAAAAGACACAGACTGGCAAACTGGATAAAGAGTCAAGACCCATCAGTCTGCTGTATTCAGGAGACCCATCTCACACGCAGAGACATACATAGGCTCAAAATAAAGGGATGGAGGAAGATTTACCAAGCAAATGGAGAACAAAAAAAAGCGGGGGTTGCAATACTAGTCTCTGATAAAACAGACTTTAAACCATCAAAGATCAAAAGAGACAAAGAAGGCCATTACATAATGGTAAAGGGATCAATTCAACAGGAAGAGCTAACTATCCTAAATATATATGCACCCAATACAGGAGCACCCAGATTCATAAAGCAAGTCCTTAGAGACTTACAAAGAGACTTAGACTCCCATACAATAATAATGGGAGACTTCAACACTCCACTGTCAACATTAGACAGAAGAACGAGACAGAAAGTTAACAAGGATATCCAGGAATTGAACTCATCTCTGCAGCAAGCAGACCTAATAGACATCTATAGAACTCTCCCCCCCAAATCAACAGAATATACATTCTTTTCAGCGCCACATCGTACTTACTCCAAAATTGACCACGTAATTGGAAATAAAGCACTCCTCAGCAAATGTACAAGAACAGAAATTGTAACAAACTGTCTCTCAGACCACAGTGCAATCAAACTAGAACTCAGGACTAAGAAACTCAATCAAAACCGCTCAACTACATGGAAACTGAACAACCTGCTCCTGAATGACTACTGGGTACATAACGAAATGAAGGCAGAAATAAAGATGTTCTTTGAAACCAATGAGAACAAAGATACAACATACCAGAATCTCTGGGACACATTTAAAGCAGTGTGTAGAGGGAAATTTATAGCACTAAATGCCCACAAGAGAAAGCAGGAAAGATCTAAAATTGACACTCTAACATCACAATTAAAAGAACTAGAGAAGCAAGAGCAAACTCATTCGAAAGCTAGCAGAAGGCAAGAAATCACTAAGATCAGAGCAGAACTGAAGGAGATAGAGACACAAAAAACCCTCCAAAAAATCAATGAATCCAGGAGTTGGTTTTTTGAAAAGATCAACAAAATTGACAGACCACTAGCAAGACTAATAAAGAAGAAAAGAGAGAAGAATCAAATCGACGCAATTAAAAATGATAAAGGGGATATCACCACTGACCCCACAGAAATACAAACTACCATCAGAGAATACTATAAACACCTCTACGCAAATAAACTGGAAAATCTAGAAGAAATGGATAATTTCCTGGACACTTACACTCTTCCAAGACTAAACCAGGAAGACGCTGAATCCCTGAATAGACCAATAGCAGGCTCTGAAATCGAGGCAATAATTAATAGCCTACCAACCAAAAAAAGTCCAGGACCAGATGGATTCACAGCTGAATTCTACCAGAGGTACAAGGAGGAGTTGGTACCATTCCTTCTGAAACTATTCCAATCAATAGAAAAAGAGGGAATCCTCCCTAACTCATTTTATGAGGCCAACATCATCCTGATACCAAAGCCTGGCAGAGACACAACAAAAAAAGAGAATTTTAGACCAATATCCCTGATGAACATCGATGCAAAAATCCTCAATAAAATACTGGCAAACCGGATTCAGCAACACATCAAAAAGCTTATCCACCATGATCAAGTGGGCTTCATGCCTGGGATGCAAGGCTGGTTCAACATACGCAAATCAATACACATAATCCAACATATAAACAGAACCAAAGACAAGAACCACATGATTATCTCAATAGATGCAGAAAAGGCTTTTGACAAAATTCAACAGCCCTTCATGCTAAAAACGCTCAATAAATTCGGTATTGATGGAACGTACCTCAAAATAATAAGAGCTATTTATGACAAACCCACAGCCAATATCATACTGAATGGGCAAAAACTGGAAAAATTCCCTTTGAAAACTGGCACAAGACAGGGATGCCCTCTCTCACCACTCCTATTCAACATAGTGTTGGAAGTTCTGGCTAGGGCAATTAGGCAAGAGAAAGAAATCAAGGGTATTCAGTAAGGAAAAGAAGAAGTCAAATTGTCCCTGTTTGCAGATGACATGATTGTATATTTAGAAAACCCCATTATCTCAGCCCAAAATCTCCTTAAGCTGATAAGCAACTTCAGCAAAGTCTCAGGATACAAAATTAATGTGCAAAAATCACAAGCATTATTATACACCAGTAACAGACAAACAGAGCCAAATCAGGAATGAACTTCCATTCACAATTGCTTCAAGGAGAATAAAATACCTAGGAATCCAACTGACAAGGGATGTAAAGGACCTCTTCAAGGAGAACTACAAACCACTGCTCAGTGAAATAAAAGAGGACACAAACAAATGGAAGAACATACCATGCTCATGGATAGGAAGAATCAATATCGTGAAAATGGCCATACTGCCCAAGGTTATTTATAGATTCAATGCCATCGCCATCAAGCTACCAATGAGTTTCTTCACAGAATTGGAAAAAACTGCTTTAAAGTTCATATGGAACCAAAAAAGAGCCCGCATCTCCAAGACAATCCTAAGTCAAAAGAACAAAGCTGGAGGCATCACGCTACCTGACTTCAAACTCTACTACAAGGCTACAGTAACCAAAACAGCATGGTACTGGTACCAAAACAGAGATATAGACCAATGGAACAGAACAGAGTCCTCAGAAATAATACCACACATCTACAGCCATCTGATCTTTGACAAACCTGAGAGAAACAAGAAATGGGGAAAGGATTCCCTATTTAATAAATGGTGCTGGGAAAATTGGCTAGCCATAAGTAGAAAGCTGAAACTGGATCTTACTCCTTATACGAAAATTAATTCAAGATGGATTAGAGACTTAAATGTTAGACCTAATACCATAAAAATCCTAGAGGAAAACCTAGGTAGTACCATTCAGGACATAGGCATGGGCAAAGACTTCATGTCTAAAACACCAAAAGCAACGGCAGCAAAAGCCAAAATTGACAAATGGGATCTCATTAAACTAAAGAGCTTCTGCACTGAAAAAGAAACTACCATCAGAGTGAACAGGCAACCTACAGAATGGGAGAAAATTTTTGCAATCTACTCATCTGACAAAGGGCTAATATCCAGAACCTACAAAGAACTCAAACAAATTTACAAGAAAAAAACAAACAACCCCATCAAAAAGTGGGCAAAGGATATGAACAGACATTTCTCAAAAGAAGACATTCATACAGCCAACAGACACATGAAAAAATGCTCATCATCACTGGCCATCAGAGAAATGCAAATCAAAACCACAATGAGATACCATCTCACACCAGTTAGAATGGCGATCATTAAAAAGTCAGGAAACAACAGGTGCTGGAGAGGATGTGGAGAAATAGGAACACTTTTACACTGTTGGTGGGATTGTAAAGTAGTTCAACCATTATGGAAAACAGTATGGCGATTCCTCAAGGATCTAGAACTAGATGTACCATATGACCCAGCCATCCCATTACTGGGTATATACCCAAAGGATTATAAATTATGCTGCTATAAAGACACACGCACACGTATGTTTATTGCAGCACTATTCACAATAGCAAAGACTTGGAATCAACCCAAATGTCCATCAGTGACAGATTGGATTAAGAAAATGTGGCACATATACACCATGGAATACTATGCAGCCATCAAAAAGGATGAGTTTGTGTCCTTTGTAGGGACATGGATGCAGCTGGAAACCATCATTCTTAGCAAACTATCACAAGAACAGAAAACCAAACACCGCATGTTCTCACTCATAGGTGGGAACTGAACAATGAGAACACTTGGACTCAGGAAGGGGAACATCACACACCGAGGCCTATCATGGGGAGGGGGGAGGGGGGAGGGATTGCACTGGGAGTTATACCTGATGTAAATGATGAGTTGATGGGTGCAGCACACCAACATGGCACAAGAATACATATGTAACAAACTTGCACGTTATGCACATGTACCCTACAACTTAAAGTATAATAATAATAAATAAATTTAAAAAAAAAGAAACCCATTTTGAACTGATTTAAACAAAAATGGGAATTTATGTAAAGCCCATGGGATATTCCATGGAACAGAAGGGAAGCTGAACTGTTATACTAGAAATTAGAAGGAAGCAGAAATTTAGAAATTAGAGGCTCTATATTTCTTTATTTTTTTGCAGCCTGATTTCCTTGCTTTGGGGGATAGATAGTCCAACATAGCCACCCCATGGGTCTCAACTCTATACCTTCTTTCTCCATTAAGAACAAGCCAGTGTTCCTAGAGGAGTCAATCTGTTTTCCCAAGCTTGTGCCAAGAGTTCACATTTGGTCCCATCAACTGTGATAAGGAAATAGTTACACAGAATAATATGGTTACTGAAGACCCAACCTTCAGTAAGGAAGCTGGGTCATTTATCAGAGAAAGATAACCATTGTTCCCTGGACAGATGCCCCTAAAGTTTATTCCTCCTCCTCCTATTATACTACTACTGCCACTACTACTATAGAGACACAAAACACAACCACAAAAACCTATAAATGTCATTGAGATTATTCTGAACAAAAAGTTTTAAAATCTGTCTTTCAAAACGTTTTCCACACATTCCAACATAAAACTCTCTCTCATATGATTATAATTGCTTCCAAAACACCATTTTCAATGGCTGTGTAATATCCCATCTAATGGAGGTACCATTTCTTAGTGGTCCAACAATTGGAGAATAAATGCTTTAATCATTCTCAATGTCTTGTTATCATAAATAATAATGCTTGAATAGAAATCTTTGTAAAGTGCTTTTTGCCTGCATATTGGATTACTCCCATAGAATGGAGTCTTAATAGGGGAAATAATGGGGGCAGAAGACTTATTAAGACTCTTACTGCACATTGCCAAATTGTGTTCCAGAAAGGTTGTACTAAATTACATTTCTTGTAGAAATGACTGAGAGTTCTCATTTTTGTGGAGTGAATATTTGGTAATATGGAATCTAATTACCCAGAGATATCCTATTCAATGAACTGTGTCATCATATCAGAACCATTATACAGGTACAGTAGAATTTATTCCAACTGTTTTATCAAAGTAGAATTCCCAAACACTGCCTGCTTTCTACATCCTTCCCAGCAGTTAGGAATTCTGTATTTCAGTCTTTCTCTCCTGAAAGTTTGGGGCCACCAGGCACTGCAGACTCATTGAGTAGTGTTCTTCTGACCTTCCAAAAGGGGATGGATGACAATAAAGCTCTTCTGTTTTGACATGTGTACCCAGGGGGTGATCAGAAACCAAGTCTTTAGTGAACGCCTGGTCAAGTGGAGAGAAAATTCTGTCTAACTGACCATCACTCAAGAGGAAGTTGGCCAAAAGCAGTGGCTCATGCCTGTAATCTCAGCACTCTGGGAGGCTGAGGCAGGAGGATTACTTAAGGCCAGGAATTCAAGGGACAAGCCTGGGATTCATAGAAGACCCATTTATACAAAAAACATAATTAACTGGGCAAGGTGGTGTGCACCTGTAATCCCAACTACTAGGGAGGTTGAGATGGAGGATCAGCTGAGCCCAGGACTTGGAGGTTGCAGTGGTCTGTGATTGCACCATTGCACTCCAGCTTGGGTGGCAGAACAACAACCTGTCTCTAAAAAAGGCAAAAATAAAAGAGGAAGTCAAAGTTGGAAGCCACAAAGAAGGATAACCCAAAGCGTGGGGTGGAGGGAGATTAAAGACAAGATCACAAGTGTCTGTAGGGATCAAGCAGATAGAAGAGAGAAGCATTTTGGGTATGGGTTGAGGCCAACTAGAAAGCCCACCTCCTCTGTAAAGTCTCAGCTCCTCAGCTCCAGCTATTGTTACCATGGGAGATAACTTGGAGTTCTGGGATTCAAAATCTTTTTGAAAGAAACCAGAAATGTGAATTTTTATAGATCTCCTAATTGTCAAATATTGTTTCAATTTTTCAGAAAACCTGTTCTGTGACAAATTTCATTTAGCATAATGTCTTCCAGTTCTATCCATGTTGTTACAAATGGTAGTATTTCCTTCTTTTTTAAGGCTGAATAATATTCCATGGTATGTATTTACCACTTTTTTTTTTTTTTTTTTTTTTTTTTTTTGAGATGGGGTCTCACCTAGAGTGCAGTGGCATGCTCTCGGCTCACTGCAATCTCTGCTTCCTGGGTTCAAGCTATTCTCCTGCCTCAGTCTCCCAAGTAGCTGGGATTACAGGTGTTCACAATCACAGCCAGCTAATTTTTGTATTTTTAGTAGAGATGGGATTTCACCATGCTGGCCAGGATGGTCTCAATCTCCTGACCTCATGATCCACCAGCCTTGGCCTCCCAAAGTATGAGATTACAGGTATGAACCACCATACGCAGCCACCATATTTTCTTTATCTAGTCATCTGTCGGTGGACATTTGGGTTATTTCTACTTCTTGGTTATTGCGTATTATGCTGCAGTGAACATGGAGTGTTGATATCTCTTGTAGATTCCTATTTCAATTCTTCTGAACATATACCCAGGAGTAGAACTGCTGGATCATATGGTAGTTGTATTTTTAGTTTTTTGAACTTCTCTACTCTTTTTCTTAGCAGCTACAACATTTTATATCCCCATCACATTATACACATATTCTAATTTCTCTTTCTCACTAACACATATTATCTTTATTTTTTAAAATAATAGCCATCTTAGTATGTGTGAGGTGACTACACGGTTCCACTTACATGAAGAATCTAAAATAGTCAAACTGCTCAGCACTTTGGGAGGCTGAAGAGACATGATCACTTGAGGCAAGGAATTTGAGACCAGCCTGGGCAACATAACAAGATCTCCGTCTCTACAAAAAGTAAACTTAGCCTGGTGTGATGGCATGTGCCTATAGTCCCAGCTACTTGGGAAGCTGAGGCAAGAGGATCCTTTGAGCCCAGGAGTTCAAGGGTACAGTGAGCTATGATTGTGCCACCACGCTCCAACCTGGGTGTCTCTTAAAAAAAAAAATTAAATAGTTAAACTTACTGAAGCAGACAATAGAAAGGTGGTTGCTATGGGCTGGGGCTGGAGGGAAGAAGGAAATGGGGCGTTGTTCAGTGGACATAAAGTTATAGTTACACAAGATGAATAAGTTTTAGAGATCTGCTGTACCACAATATGCCTATAGTTAACACTACAGTGTGTGCACTTAGAAATTTATTTAGAGAGTAGATCTTAACTTAACCATTCTTACCAAAAGAAGAAGAGGAGGAAGAAGAAACAGCAGCAAAGGGACACAGGAAAACTGACAGTAATGAATATATTTATTACCTTGATTGTGGTGATGAGAGGTGAAACCAGCTGGACTTCCTGGGTTGAGTGGACACTTGGAGAACTTTTCTGTCTTATAAGAGGATTGTAAAATGCACCCATCAGCACTCTTTAAAAACGTGCCAATCAGTGGTCTGTCGCTAGCAAGAGGTTTGTAAAATGCACCAATCAGCACGCTGTAAAAATACACTAATCAGCTCTCTGTAGCTAGGATTGTAAAATGCACCAATCAGCGCTCTGTTAAAACGCACCAATCAGCACTCTGTAGCTAGCAAAAGGTTTGTGAAATGCACCAATCAGTGCTCTAAAAAAAACACCAATCAGTGCTCTGTAAAATGCACCAATCAGCAGGATTCTAAAAGTAGCCAATAGCAGGGGGGATTGAAAAAAGGACACTCTGACAGGACAAAAATGGGACATGGGAGGGGACAAATAAGGGAATAAAAGCTGGCCACCCCAGCCAGCAGCAGCAACCCACTCAGGTCCCCATCCATGCTGTGGAAGCTTTGTTTTTTTGCTCTTCACAATAAATCTTGCTGCTGCTCACTCTTTGGGTCTGTGCTATCTTTAAGAGCTGTAACACTGACCATGAAGGTCCGTAGCTTCATTCTTGAAGTCACGAAGATCACAAACCCACTGGAAGGAATGAACTCTGGACACATCTTAAGTGCTCGTCCAGGATATTGCCACGCAGTGAGTACCATCAGATCCCTTTCGCTTGCTATTCTGTCCTATTTTTCCTTAGAATTCAGGGGCTAAACACTGGGCACCTATCAGCCAGTTAAAAGTGACTAGTGCAGCCACAAGACTAAAGACACAGGTGTCAGGTTTTCTAGGAAAGGACTCTCTAACAACTCCCAAATCTTTGGAGTTGGGAGTGTTAGTTTGCCTGGAACCAGCTTCCATTTTTCCTGAGCTTCTGGGCTAAGCCAAGGGTCGACAGAGAGGAAAACCATTCAGCTCTAGGGTCCTGACAAAAAGTTGGTTGACCCTGCAGTCATGAGCAGAACTCTCAAAGTTACATTGCCCAAGCGAGACTTGCCCATCTATTCTATCTGGACCCTTGCTGCCTGGGTCCTAACTCCTGTCAGACAAACTTCCTCCTGCCTCTCTTCTCCAAGGCTAGTCCCACTTCTAAAAACCACTCCCTGTCCTTGGTGCTCTTTTAGTTTCTCCTATAAGAATGATTTCTAGTATAAATTTCAGGACTCTGTTCCCTTCTTTAGGCACACGGGCTCACCAACCAGAAAGACATAATTTGGCACAAAGACCAACCCTGGAGATCCCTTCCCTCCCTCAAAGTATGGCCCTCCACTCCACTTTGAGGCATATCATCTTTATAGGACAAGGGTAAGCTTCCAATACTAACAGGAAAAAATGCTTAGGACTCTAACAGGTTTTCTAGAATGTGTCGGTAAGGGCCACTAAATCCAACCTTCCTCAGTCCTCTTTGTGATCTAGGAGGAAATCTAGTATTTCTGCCGCTGCTTCGGTAAGTGCAACTATTCCAAACAGCAGGGTCCAGAGACTGTTGCAGGTTCTTGGGCGGGGAGGGGGGGGATGGGAAAAAAACAAAAAACCATGGGCAGTTTATTCTTTCAGATAGGAAACACTCAGTTATCAAGAGGCTCACCCTTGAAATGCATCCTAAGACATTTGGGACCAATTTGACCCATGAACCCTGAAAAAGAAGTGGCTCATTTTTTTCTGTGCTGTGGCCTGGCCCCAATATTCTCTCTCTGATGGGGAAAAATGGTCACCTGAGGGAAGTATAAATTACAATACTATCCTGCAGTTTGACTTGTTCTGTAAAAGGGAAGGCAAATGGAGTTAAATAAATTATGTCCAAGCTTTATTTTCATTGAAAGATAATCCACAACTATGCAAAGCTTGCAATCTACATCCCACAGGAGGACCTCTCAGCTTACCTCCATATCCTAGCCTTCCTACAGCTCCCCTTCCTATTAATGGTGAGCCTCTAATCTCCCCCACCCAGAAGGAAACAAACAAAGAAATCTCCAAGGGACCACAACCACCCCCCCACCCCAGGCTATCATTTATGTACCCTTCAAGCTGTAGGAGGAGGGGAATTTGGCCCAACCCAGCAACATGTCTCCTTCTCCCTTTCTGATTTAAAGCAGATCAAGGTAGACCTGGAAGTTTTTGGATGATCCTGATAGGTATATAAATGTCCTACAGGGTCTAGGGCAAACCTTCGTCCTTACTTGGAGAGATGTCATGCTATTGTTAGATCAAACCCTGACCTTTAAAGAAAAGAATGTGGCTTTAGCTGCAGCCTGAGAGTTTGGAGATAGTTGATATAATAGTCAGGTAAATAATAGAATGACAGCTGAAGAAACGGACAAATTCCCTACCAGTCAGCGAGCTGTCCCCAGTGTGGATCCCCACTGAAACCTAGGTTCAGATCATGGGGTCTGGAGTTGCAAACATCTGTTGACCTGTGTTCTAGAAGGACTAAGGAGAATTAGGAAAAAGCCCATGAACTATTCAATGATGTCCACCATAACTCAGGGAAAGGAAGAAAATCCTTCTGCCTTCCTCGAGCAACTACAGGAGGCCTTAAGAAAATATACTCCCCTGTCACCCGACTCCACCGAGGGTCAATTGATCCTCAATGATAAGTTTATTGCCCGATCAGCTGCAGATATCAGGAGAAAACTCCAAAAGTGAGCCCTGGGCCCTGAACAAAATCTAGAGGCATTATTAAAACTGGCAAACTCTGTGTTCTATAATACGGACCAAGAGGAACAGGCTGAAAAGGAAAAGCAAGATCAGAGAAAGGTCACAGTCTTAGTCATGGCCCTCAGACAAACAAATCTTGGTGGTTCAGAGCAGACAGAAAATGGAGCAGACCAATCACCTGGTAAGCTTATTATCAGTGTGGTTTGCAAGGACACCTTAAATAAGATTGTCCAATGAGAAACAAGTCGCCCCCTCACCCGTGTCCACTATGCCAAGGCAATCACTGGAAGGTGCACTGCCCCAGAGGACAAAGGTTCTCTGGGCCAGAAGCCCCTGACCAGATGATCCAACAACAAGATTGAGAGTGCCCAAGGCAAGTGCCAGCTCATGTCATCACCCTCACTGAGCCCCGGGTGAGTTTAACCATTGAGGGCCAGGAAATTGACTTCTTCCTGGACACTGGTGCAGGCCTTCTCAGTGTTAATTTCCTGCCCCAGATGGCTGTCCTCAAGATCCATCCAAGGAATCCTGGGACAACCTGTAACCAGGTATTTCTTTCACCTCCTCAGTTGTAATTGGGAGACTTCGCTCTTTTCACATGCCTTTCTTGTTATGCCTGAAAGTCCTACACCCTTATTAGGGAGTAACATATTAGCCAAAGCTGGAGCTATTGTCTATGTGAATATGTGGAACAAGTTACCCATTTGTTGTCCCCTACATGAGTAGGGAATAAACCCTGAAGTCTGGGCATTGGAAGGACAATTCAGAAGGGCAAAAAATCCCCACCCAGTTCAAATCAGCCTAAAAGACCCCACGTCTTTTGCTTATCAAAGGCAATATCCCTTCAGGCCTGAAGCTCATAAAGGATTACAGGACATTGTTAGACATTTAAAAGCTCAAGGCTTAGTAAGAAAATTCAGCAGTCCCTCCAACACCCCAATTCTAGGGTACAAAATCTGAATGGTCAGTGGAGACTAGTGCAAGATTTTAGACTCATCAATGAGGCAGTAATTCCTCTATATCCAGTTGTACCAAACCCCTATACCCTGCTCTCTCAAATACCAGAGGAAGCAGAATGATTCACTGTTCTGGACTTCAAGTATGCCTTATTCTGCATTCCCCTGAACTCTGACTCCCAGTTTTTCTTTGTCTTTAAGGATTTCACAGACCACATGTCCCAACTTACATGGATGGTCTTGCCTCAAGGGTTTAGGGTTAGCCATCATCTGTTTGGTAAGACACTGGCCCAAGATCTAGGCCACTTCTCAAGTCCAGGCACTCTGGTCCTTCAGTATTTGAATGATTTACTTTTGGCTATCAGTTCGGAAGCCTCATGCTGGCAGGCTACTCTAGATCTCTTGAACTTTCTAGCTAATAAAAGGTATAAGGAGTCTAAATGGAAGGCCCAGTTCTGCCTACAAGTCAAGTATCTAGGTCTAATTTTAGCCAGAGGAACCAGGGCCCTCAGAAAGGAACAAATACAGCCTATACTGGCTTATCCTTGCCCTAAGACATTAAAACAGTTGTGGGGGTTCCTTGTAATCACTGGCTTTTGCCAACTGTGTATCCCCAGATACAGCAAGATGGTCAGGCTATCCTATACTCTAATCAAGGAGACCCAGAGTGTTGTGGAAAGTCAGGGACTCCAAACGGAGGGACTGGCTTGAGCCACAGCAGAGGAACATAAATTGTGAAGATTTCATGGACATTTATCATTCCCAGATAATACTCTTATAATTTCCTGTGCCTGTCTTACTTTAATCTCTTAATCCTGTTATCTTCGTAAGCTGAGGATATACATCACCTCAGGACCCTGTGATAATTGTGTTAACTGTACAAATCGATTGTAAAACATGTGTGTTTGAACAATATGAAATCAGTGCACCTTGATAAAGAACAGAATAACAGAGATTTAAGGGAACAAGGGAAGACAACCATAAGGTCTGACTGCCTGCGGGGTCAGGCAAAAAGAGCCATATTTTTCTTCTTGCAGAGAGCCTATAAAAGGATGTGCAAGCAGGGAAGATATCGCTAAATTCTTTTCCTAGCAAGGAATATTGATATTAATGCTCTGGGAAAAGAATTGCCTTCCTGGGGCGAGGTCTATAAATGGTCGCTCTGGGAGTGTCTGTCTTATGCAGTTGAGATAAGGACTGAACTACATCCTGGTCTCCTGCAGTACCCTCAGGCTTATTAGGGTGGGGGAAAAACCCCCACCTGTTTTCTGTTGTTTAAGATGTTTTTCAAGACAATATGTGCACAGCTGAACATAGACCCTTATCAGTAGTTCTGAATTTACCCTTGTTCTGTTTCCTCAGAAGCATGTGATCTTTGTTCTCCTTTTTGCCCTTTGTAGCATGTGATGTTTGTGACATACTCCCTGTTCTTGCACCCTCTCCCCTTTTGAAATCCTTAATAAAACTTCCCGGCTTTAAGGCTCAGGTGGGCATCATGGTCCTACCAATATGTGATGTCACCCCCGGAGGCCCAGTTGTAAAATTCCTCTTTGCATTCTTTCTCTTTATTTCTCAGCCAGCCAATGCTTATGGAAAATAGAAAGAACCTATGTTGAAATATTGGAGGCTGGTTTCCCCTATACCAGAGGGCAAATACTCATCTAGTAGAGTGGGAACCAGAGGCAGAAACAGCCTTCAAAACCTTAAAGCAGGCCTTAGTACAAGCTCCAGCCTTAAGCCTTCCCAAGGACAAAACTTTTCTTTATCCTTTACAGAGGGAGCGGGAATAGCTTTTGGAGTCCTTACTCAGACTCACAGGACAATCCCACAATCAGTGGCTTACCTAAGTAAGAAAATTGATGTAGTAGCAAAAGGCTGGCTTCACTGTTTATGGGTAGTTGCAGGGGTGGCCATCTTAGTGTCAGAGGCTATCAAAATAATACAAGGAAAGGATTTCACCATCTGGACTACTCATGATGTAAATGGCATACGAGGTGCCAAAGGAAGTTTATGGCTATCAGACAATCACCTGCTTAGATACCAGGCACTACTCCTTGAGGGACTGTTGCTTAAAATACGCCCATGTGCAGCCCTCAAACCTGCCACTTTTCTCCCAGAAGATGGGGAAACCAATCGAGCATGACTGCCAACAAATTGTAGCCCAGACTAATGCCACCGAGAGGATCTCTTAGAAGTCCTCTTAGCTAATCCCAACCTTAACTTATATGCTGATGGAAGTTCATTTGTGGAGAATGGGATACGAGGGGCAGGTTATGCCATAGTTAGTGATGTAGCAGTACTTGAAAGTAAACCTCTTACCCCAGGGACCAGCACCCAGTTAGCTGAACTAGTGGTGCTTATGTGAGCCTTAGAACTGGGAAAGGAAATAAGAACAAGTGTGTATACAGATAGAAAGTATGTTTATCTAATCCTACATGCCCATGCTGCGATATGGAAAGAAAGGAAGTTTCTAACCTCTGGGGTAACCCCCATTAAATACCACAAGGAAATCATGGAGTTATTGTGAGCAGTGCAAAAACCCAAGGAGGTGGCAGTTTTATAGTGCCAAAGCCATCAAAAAGTTGAAGGAGAAATGGCAGAAGGAAACCACTGGGCAGACGCTGAGGGCAAAATTACTGCCAGTGGAACCTCCTATTAGAAATACCTATGGAAGGACACTTAGTATGGAATAACCTTCTCCAAGAGATTAAGCCCCAGTATTCCCTGACAAAACAGAATGGAGACTTTCATGGGGGCATAGTTTTCTCCCATCTGGGTGGTTAACAACAGAAGAGGGAAAGGTACTTATGCCTGAAGCCAGCCAGTGGAAAATACTTAAGACCCTCCACCAAACTTTCCATATGGGTATTGAAACACTCATCAAATGACCAAATCCCTATTTACAGGGCTAAATCTCCTCCAGACCATTCAGCAAGTAGTCAAAGCATGTGAGGTGTGCCAAAGGAATAATCCCTTGGTCCATCATAAGGCTCCTCTGGGGGAAAAAAGAATAGGGCACTATCCTGGAGAGAGTTGGCAGTTAGAATCACCCATATGCCTAAGTTAACGGGATTTCAATACTTGTTGGTCTGTGCTGATACCTTTACAAATTGGATAGAAGCCTTCCCCTGCAAGACAGAGAAGCCTCAGGAAGTGGTTAAAGTCCTAATTCATGAAATAATTCCCAGATTTGGGCTTCCCCAAGCTTATGGGAAAATGAAAATAACAAATTCACTCACCTTTTAAACATACACAACCAGTTCTGTCTACCTAGCCAAGGCATATTCTTCTTATGTGGAACTTCAACCTATATATGCCTCCTCACCAACTGGACAGACCCGCTGCACTTTAGTCTTCCTAAGTCCCAACATTGGCATTGCCCCAGGAAATCAGACCCTACCAGTGCCCCTCAAAGCTCAAGTCCCTCAGCACAGGGCCATACAACTAATACCCCCACTTAGAGGGTTAGGAATGGCCACTGCTACAGGAACTGGAATAGCAGGTTTATCTACTCCATTATCCTACTACCACACACTCTCAAAGGATTTCTCAGACAGTTTGCAAGAAATAACGAAATCTATCCTTACTCTATAATCCCAAATAGACTCTTTGGCAGCAGTGACTCTCCAAAACTGCCCAGGCCTAGACCTCCTCACTGCTGAGAAAGGAGTACTTTGCACCTTCTTAGGGGAAGAGTGTTGCTTTTACACTAACCAGTCAGGGATAGTATAAGACACTGCCCGGGATTTACAGGAAAAGGCTTCAGAAATCAAACAACGCCTTTCAAATTCTTATACCAACCTCTGGAGTTGGGCGACATGGCTTCTCCTTTTTCAAGACAGCCATCTTGCTATTACTCACCTTCGGGCCCTGTATTTTTAACCTCTTTGTCAAATTTGTTTCCTCCAGGATCGAGGCCATCAAGCTACAGATGTTCTTACAAATGAATCCCCAAATGAGCTCAACTCACAACTTCTACTGAGGACCCCTGGACCGTCCCACTGGCCCTTTGGCCTATAGAGTTCCCCTCCAGAGGACGCTACAACTGCAGGGCCCCTTTGCCATACCCAGCAGGAAGTAGCTAGAGCAGTCATCACCCAATTCTCAACAGCAGTTGGTGTGTCCTGTTTAGAGGGGGGATTGAGAGCTGAAGCAAGCTGGACTTCCTGGGTCGAATGAGGACTTGGAGAACTTTTCTGTCTTACAAGAGGGTTGTAAAATGCACCAATCAGCGCTCTGTAAAATGCACCAATCAGCAGGATTCTAAAAGTAGCCAATAGCAGAGAGGATTGAAAGAAGGGCACTCTGATAGGACAAAAATGAAACATGGGAGAGGACAAACAAGGGAATAAAAGTTGGCCTCCCCAGTCCCAGCAGCAACCTGCTCAAGTCCTCTTCCAGGCTGTGGAAGCTTTGTTCTTTCACTCTTCACAGTAAACCTTGCTGCTGCTCACTCTTTGGGTCCATGCCATCTTTAAGAGCTGTAACACTCTCCACAAAGGTCTGCAGCTTCATTCTTGAAGTCAGCCAGACCATGAACCCACCAGAAGGAACCAACTCTGGACACAGTGATAGTATCATAGGTATATGCATGTGTGCAGATTAGTCAACTTGTATAACTTAAATATGTATAGTTTTCGTATCAGTCATATTTCAACAAAGCTATAAAAAAGATATCATCAAAAATGAAAGAGAAAATGAAAAATTAATTTTCAAAATGGAAAAAGCAAATGAAAAATGCCAAAAACAAGTGTATTGGCCAAACACTTCTGCGGCCTAGATATTGCCACAACTTTTGTGACCTCTCATATGGAAGCTGAAGTGTCACCTGCAGGAATTCTTTATGTGGTTTTCATGGTCACAGACACAGTATGGCTGGGAACACATTAAAAATTTCAAGGAGAAGGGACAGTTAAGGGTCAGACAAATATGAAGCTGGCTGGAAGCTCCAAGTGTGGAATGCATTTGTCTGTAAATAGTAAGACCCCTAGATACATAGAGGCCCATTTTATAAGAGAGAAGATAATTTTTACCTTGGCTGAGGCTATACTTCCAAAAATTGTGAGTATTGTCACATTCTTATGCAAAAAGTACATCCTCTGTGAAGGAATAAGCATCTGAAATAATGTGCTCAGGTAACTGATTTCACTGGCTAGCCCCAGCAAGTCTGGATTCTGCAACTGTTTTATAATGTATCACTTCAGCATGTAGATGAGTTCCAGATAAGACATCAATTTGTGATGTTCACGTCTAAAAATAGAGCCACAGCCTAGTCAGTGTTGCCCTTTAGATTCTATTTCCTTTTTACTCTGCTGTCAGCTAAGTCCCAGGGATCACCATAAGTCTGATTATAAAAACAAGTCCTGGCTGGGCTCGGTGGCTCATGCCTCTAATCCCAGCACTTTGGGAGGCCTCTAATCCCAGCACTTTGGGAGGCCAAGGCAGGTGGATCACGTGGTCAGGAGATCGAGACCATTTAGGCTAACATGGTGAAACCCAACTCTACTAAAAATACAAAAAAGTTAGCTGGGATGGTGGCCGGTGCCTGTAGTCCCAGCTACTTGGGAGGCTGAGGCAGGAGAATGGCATGAATCCGGGAGGCAGAGCTTGCATTGAACCAAGATTGCGCCACTGCACTCCAGCCTGGGCAACAGAACAAGACTCCATCTCAAAAACAAAACAAAACAAAAACAAATAAACAACAAACAAGTCCTGTGTTTGGGAAGGAAAACTGATGTGTTGGAAATCAGTGGACATGGCTGTTTTGAGTGGCTTCCTTCCCTCAGGAAACTGTAACAACCCCATCTATCATCTTGACAATGCCATGCATTACATATAGAGCCTTCAGATTCATAACCATCCGAGGACCTTTCATTATGTATCAGTTTCTTAAATGCAGGGGAGCAAAGCTCCTCTTGGTTTTGCTTCAAACATCACCAGGAGCAGTGAACACGTGCCCCTCTCCCTGGCACCCTAATCAGCTCAGCTCAGGAGGCACTGTAATCTGCCTTTGATGGAATGGAGGATTGCACAAGAAGAGAAACCTATGTTGAAGCACATTCTCAAGATATGGACATACATTTCAAACTACAATCTAAGCAATAACTTATTATTTCCCCTTTGCTACCAGTAGTTTAGCAGAAGAGCCAACATACACGGTTTTCAAATAGACCGCTAGAGAGTCACAGATCAGCTCTTGATGTGGGGGCTACTGATTGCTTCTTGCAACATTTCATGCTGTGTGAGTTTTAATACTAAGGGAAAGAGCTTATCCTGCATCCTGAATTAGCTGTTTAATATCTGTACCAGCATGTTTGTGGCATAGAATTATATGAGAAAAAAAAGTATAACTGCAAAAAATGTATCTCTCCTCATTAGGCTATTACCTCCTTGATATCTGGGACAATGTCTTATTCATAATTCTATTTCCAAAGTAACTTTTCTGACTTGTACCTCCATGTCTTTAGAGGCCCTTTTATGCCAATAGGTGCCCAATTAATATTAGAAGACTTCAGAAATATTCCCATTGATCATACCACCTTTCTGATTTGCCCTTCTTCCAACTACTCCTGAATACAGAATTGGAAATGGTCTTTAGAGTCAGCCTAGCTTCTGCTCTGGAAAGCTGTAGAGCCACAGAAAAAAGTCTTACTCCTGAGGTTTCCTCTTTTTAAAGATACTATGCAACATAATGCTCTCCTGTCATGAGAATATTTTAAAATTAGTTAGCTTGATATGCTAGTAGGGGTATAGAAAAAAGTTGGATAACATTACACCAACCCATTAACAGGCTATCTCTAAGAGAACATGAAATATTTACATGAAATAATTGTATATATTTTTGTAAAGCATGGTTTTCTTTGACAGAGAACACACACTTTTGTATCAGTCCGTTTTCATGCTGCTGATAAGGATATACCCAAGACTGGGTAATTATGAAGGAAAGAAGTTTAATTCACTCACAGTTCAACGTGGCTAGGGCGGCCTCACAATCATGGCAGAAGGAAAGGAGAAACAAGTCACATCTTACATGGTGGCAGGGAAAAGAAAGCTTGTGCAGGGGTACTCCTCTTTATAAAACCATCAGATCTTATGAGACGTGTTCACTTTCATGAGAACAGCACAGGAAAGACCTGTCCCCACGAATCAATTATCTCCCAACAAGTCCCTCCCACAAGATGTGGGAATTGTGGGAGCTACAACTCAAGATGAGATTTGGTTGGGGATACAGCCTAACCATTTCACTCTGGCCCTTGCCCCTGCCAAATCTCATAACTTCACATTTTAAATCCAATTATGCCTTCCCAACAGTCTCCCAAAGTCTCAGCTCATTTCAGCATTAACTCAAAAGTCCACAGTCCTAAGTCTCATCTGAGACAAGGCACATCCCTTCTGCCTATGAGCCTGTAAAATCAAAAGCAAGTTATTTACTTCCTAAATACAATGGTAGTAGAGGTGTTGGGTAAATACAGCCATTCCAAATAGGAGAAATTGGCCAAAACAATGGGGCTACCAGCCCCTTTCAAGTCCAAAATCCAGTGGGGCAGTCAAATCTTAAAGCTCCAAAATGATCTCCTTTGACTCCATGTCTCACATCCAGGTCACACTGATGCAAGAGGGGGGCTCCCATGGCCTTGGGCAGCCCCACCCCTGTGGCTTTGCAGAGTATAGCCTCCCTCCCAGCTGCTTTCACAGGCTGGCATTGAGTATCTGTGGCTTTTCCAGGCACACAGTGCGAGCTGTTGATGGATCTACCATTTGGGGGTCTGGAGGATGCTGGCCCTTTTCTTACAACTCCACTAGGCAGTACCCCCAGTGGGGACTCTGTCTGGGGCCACCCACTCCACATTTCCCTTTGCATCACCCTAGCACAGGTTCTCCATGAGGTCCCCACTCCTGCACCAAACTTCTGCCTGGATATCCAGGCATTTTCATACATCCTTTGAATTCTAGGAGGAGGTTCCCAAACCCCAATTCTTGACTTCTGTGTACCCACAGGCTCAACAACATGTGGAAGATGCCAAGGCTTGGGGCTTCCATCCTCTGAAACCATGGTCTGACCTGTATGTTGGCCCCTTTTTAGTCATGGCTGAAGCAGCTAGGATGCAGGGCACCAAGTCCCTAGGCTACACACAGCAAAGGGACCCTGATTCTGGTCCACAAAATCATTTTTTTCTCCTAGGCTTTTGAACCAGCGATGGGAGGGATTGCTGCAAAGGCCTCTGATATGCCCTGGAGATATTTTCCCCATTGTCTTGGTGATTAACATTTGGTTCCTTGTTACTTATGCAAATTTCTGCAGCCAGCTTGAATTTCTCCTCAGAAAATTGGATTTTCTTTTCTATTGCATTGTCAGGCTACAAAATTTCCAAATTTTTATGTTCTGTTTCCCTTTTAAAACTGAATGCCTTTAATAGCACCTGTGTCACCTCTTGAATGCTTTGCTGCTTAGAAATTTCTTCTACCTGATACCCTAAATCATCTCTCTCAAGTTCAAAGTTCCACAGATCTCTAGGACAGGGGCAAAATGCCGTCAGTCTCTTTGCTAAAACATAACAATAGTCACCTTTGCTCCAGTTCCCAACAAGTCATTCATCTCCATTTGAGACCACTTTGGCCTGGATTTCATTGTCCACATCATTATCAGCATTTTGGTCCAAGCCATTCAACATGTCTCTAGGGAGTTCCAAACTTTCCCACATTTTCCTGTCTTCTTCTGAGCCTTCCAAACTGTTCCAACCTCTACCTGTTACCCAGTTCCAAAGTCACTGCCACATTTTCAGGTATCTTTGTAGCAGCACCCCACTCTAGTGGTACCAATTTACTGCATTAGTCCATTTTCACACTGCTGATAAAGACATACTTGAGATTTTATAATTATAAAGGAAATTACAGTGCTTAGGAAAGAGGTTTAATTCACTCACAGTTCCACATGGCTGAGGAGCCCTCACAATCATGGCAGAAGGCAAGAAGCAAGCCACATCTTACATGGTGGCAGGGAAGAGAGTCTGTGCAGGTGAACTCCTCTTTATAAAACCATTAGATCTTGTGAAACTTATTCACTATCATAAGGACAACACAGGAAAGACCTGCCTTCATGATTGAATCACCTCCCACTGGGTCCCTCCCACAAGACATGCCAATTGTGGGAGCTACGATTCAAAACGAGACTTGGTGGGGACACACCCAAACCGTATTACTATTTTTGTAAACAGAAAAAGCACGCACCCTTTTAAAATAATTAGGTTTAATTTGCTTATGCTCAGTTTATATTAATCAAATGACCTCCTCTTCAATTATATTTGGGAGATACTTTCCACTCATCAGCAAAATCTTTATCCACCACAGTGAGATATATCTGAGATGTCTCATCAATGTTTTTTACTAATTCATGTTAGATATAAGTTAGAAGATTATACTTTCTGACCTTCTAGGGCTGCATAATATTGAGGGTCTACAGTTTCAAGTAACGCAAGTTTATTGACACCGCAGAAAAGTTGGATATGACAGAAATACAGTTTCTTAACCATGTAGAGTTGAGAAGCATTTGGAGGTAATGTAATCCAACCTTACTCATCATGCTGGCCTCCCGCTGCATCAACCTCTTTAGAAAGCTTTCTGGGAGGGGGAGCATGGAGACTTACCAGGGAACACTCTCCATGGTTGTGCAATCTTGTTAAGAGAACTTCCTTTATAAACTGAGCTGCAATTTGCCCCACCAGAATATCCATCCATTCATTGATCCCGTCTCTGCCTTCTGGAGCTGCACACCCAAGGCTGTGTGCCCAGCACCATGGCTCTCTCTACCTGTCAGAACATGCCCAGAGCTCCTTATAAGTTTGTGAGACAAATAGCCTGACAGCAGTTGGAGGGAGTAGACAGAAGGGCCTGGTGAAGAATGAATGGATCGGGCACAAATTGGTTTTGGAAGTGAGTGTTCATCAGTTTCACATAATGTTAAAGCACAAAAGAGTTTTTATTTATTTTGCAGGAGCAAGAAAAATTGTAAACTAGCTTTAGATGACCAAAAAATAATATCTGGTCTTCCTGAGATATAATAATTTCTAAAGGAAAAGATCAAAGTACGTATTAGGTAATGGGTGTATTCCACGTCCAGATATAGAAAAATAAATTTCTTGGTAGCCTCCACTAATTCTACTCCAAATCTAGAGTGTGGGGCCTTTTTAGACATGACTCTACTTGGTAATAAGACTTCTATGGTGTTCTAACAGCTCTGTGCTCTTGGATAGGCCCTGGAGTTGAACTGCCTTACAGAGAAGATGATGATGGTGAGAGTATAAAATGCTATCACCCAAATTACCTCATCTTGCTCGGGGTTCAGCGTCTAGAAGAAAGGACAGTTAGCATCTCTCAATTTCATTACAATAAGTTGTACAGCTCACCCAAGAAAGCTTCTGATAATAAAAATGAGTAGATGATGAAGTGCATATGTGTTGGGGGAGGGAGGCACTGCACAGACCTATCACAGTGGGAGATTTCACCCAGATTGACTTGGATCATTAATCAGCATCCTTAGGGCTAAGTTCAGCCAAAGACATGTCTCACGCTATCAGCTATCATGTAAAAACCCATGACCTTTTGACCTTTCCATTGTTTCGCTTCTGAACTTAATAACAAAATGGAAACGACTAACATCTCCTCCACTCAGAAAATGTCCAGTTTTTCTGTTCACTTTGTATGGCATTTTCCCTCTCTCTCTCTTTCTCTTTTTCCCTCTCCCTCTCTTTCTCTTTCATGGTTTAGAAGCCAGTGAAAAAAGTTTCAGAAAATTAATTCAGTAAAACATAGAAAAGTGAAATGAATGAAGATTTAGTAGGAGCTTTTATGTTAAACAACTAGGAGTCCTCTGGTAAATTAAAAGAGAAAGAAATAGAATTTCCTGTAGAGACTGAAGAGGGGAGAGAGATTAGAGAAATATTTTTTTTTGAAAAAAGAGAAGATGGCCAATGAAAATCAGTCTGCAGGTAAAGAGACCAACTTGAAAATGAGAAAAAAAAAGTTATATTCTTCAGAATTAAGAAAGTAAGGAGAGAATGTTGGATATATTGAACTGATAAAGTAGTGTATTAGTTTCTGTACTTGCTATAACAAATGACCACAAATTCAGTGGCTTAAAATAACACATTTACTATCTTAGAGTTCTATAGGTTAGAAATCTGACCTCTGATGGGGCTAAAATCAAGGTGTTGGTGCGGCTGCGTTCTTCCTGGAGGCTCCATAAGAGAGCCTGTTTCCCGCTTCTAGCAGAGCCCATATTCTTTGGCTCCTGGCCCCTTCCTCCGTCTTCAAAGCCAACAATGTCTGGTTGAGTCCTTCTCACATCTCATCACTCTTACACTAATTCTCCTGCCATCCTCTTTCACAGTTAAAGACCCCTGTGACTGCATCGGGCCCATCTGTGTAATCCAGACTAACCTCCCTATTTTAAAGCCAGCTAATTAGCAACTGTAATTCCATGTGCAACTTCAATTCCCCTTTGGTATGTAAGCTAGCATAATCACAGTTTCTGGGGATCAGGATAGGGGCATCTTTGAGAGGCCATTAGTCTGCCTATCACAGATAGAAAGTTAAGGAAACTTGGTTAGAGTCATTTGTTTAATTAATAAAATTGAAGATTTAATCATTTTCTCAAAGTGAAAAAGAAGAAATACAACTGGAATTCATTTTGTTTTCAAGAGGTCAAACAAAAGTGCATAGAACCTGCAGTATCTTTGGCCAACATTAACTGTGTATTCTGAAAGAATCCAGAAAATACTACATGCATCAGAGGCTCCTATGGTATAAAGATTACTTTCCTTATTTTGGTTGTTCGGTTCCTTATTTACACTTACTTGTTTAATGTCTGTTTCTCCCTTAGGCTATAAATACCACGAGAGGGAACAACTGTCTTTTTTATTCTCAGCTGTATCCCTTGCACCGAGCATCCCCTGCACCTAGCATCTTTACTAAGCACTAAATAAATATTTACTGACTGATTTTTAATAAACATTACAGTCTTACTGGATAGTCTGACACTACCACATTTGCCCATTTCAAATGGCTTTACTAGTAATGAAACATAAAAGCTTCCACATTCACTTACAGCTCAGAGCAGGGTTTTCACACCATATGGTTCAAAGCCTCTCCTAAGCTTACCATGCCCATGATCCCCCAGGCATTCCCTCGGTCATCTGAATTGGCCCTGCACTGTCCTAGGCACTTGGAGACTTGCCAGGATGGTATTTATCTTGGTGTCTAATAGCTCACTTCTCTCATCAGATTCCATAGCCCTGATTTCAAAAAGCATCCAACAGCTTGACCAGGACAGACAGAGGTCTTTCTTTCTTTCTTTCTTTCTTTCTTTCTTTCTTTCTTTCTTTCTTTCTTTCTTTCTGTCTGTCTGTCTGTCTGTCTTTCTTTCTTTCTTACTTTCTTTCTTTCTTTCTTTCTTTTTTTACAGTTTTATTGAGGTATAATGGATACACCAAAAATATGCACATTTAAAGTATACAGTTCAAAGAGTTTTGACATATGTATGTATACCCCTATGAAAATACCACAATTAAAGCGTTAAATGTATCCATCACCTCCAAAAATTTCTTCTTTCCCCTTTGGTTTTGTTATATTCTGTTTTGTTTTGTTAAATGTCCTTTGTGTCAGGGACGTTTAACAAGAGGTCTACCCTCCTAACAAACTATAAGTGCACAATATAGTTAACTATAAGTACAATATTGTACAGCTATTTTATAGAAGCTTCTCAAAAGGCAATGTCTTTTTTCTTCCAGAGCTTATATATTGGCCCATTGAACATGAGGGACCCATTGCAGTGTTACTGGAGCAGCCAGTTGTTCCCAGGCCCTCCTATCTTTCCTCTCTAGGTAAAGTCATCCTGGAAGGGTGAAGGTCACAATGACTAGAGTGGCTCTTGGGAATAATGTTTAATCGACAACAGCCACTTACTTCATATTAAATTCCAGCCACAATTCTATGGGCTATCTGGCCATGACCCTCACAATGCAAATCACCATGGACTTGGATTACGTAATTCTGAGCTAAATATTTGCTTCAGACATGTAGTTGGCTTTCCTGACTCACTGAGGTCAGGGCACTTTCTAAGCACTGTTTTTCTGTTTGAAATGACAGATTTGTGCTGATCCGTCCAGTTTCTTTTGTGCTTAGCAAGAAAAGTTAGTCAGACCATGAACTTGGCTCAGGAGGACAGACTAATCATCAAAAATTAAAGGTAAATCCATTTTTGGTGATGTACCCCCAATCATATAAGAAATTTTAAGAATTTAAGTAGTTTAAGGTATAAGGTACACAAGGTTTATTCAATTTTGTTCATCAGAAGGCTGCTCCATTCAACATCCCATAAGGGAGTCTGTGAGTCCTAAAAGGAACAAATTCATCAACCATTTAAAAGAAACAATTAGTTTATAATCTCATCTCACTCCCTACAACAGAGCAAATTCTAGATATATGGAAGAGATAAATATGAAGTTAGATATAGAAAAACAGATGCAATTATTCATCAAACATATAGGAGAAAAATGTCTAAATGTGGAAGCAATTGGAGAAATTACAGAATAAAAGGTTGTAAATATAAATATTTATAGTACATAAAAATTTTAAATGTCTCTAATAAATACTATAGTAATTAAAAGTCAAACAACGTATAGGAGAAAATTGTTATATTGGAAAGGATTGCTATTTTTTATGGAAGGGTAGTTAACTTACTTTAAAAAGAGAACACTAAGACCTGATAACACAGTAAGCCAAAGACAAGAACACTCTTAACTAACCAAAAAGCAAACATGACCAGTCGATAAAAATATAGAAAATGCCTCTATGTCTTTTTTGTCCTCGGTTTTATTCCTTGCACCTGTCATCCCCTGCACCTAGCATCTTTACTAAGCACTATATAAATATGTATTCACTGCTTTTAAAAATCATTCAATAAATAGCCGACTAGGGGGAGGAGCCAAGATGGCCGAGAAGAGATTGCCCCAGTCTGCAGCTCCCAGCGAGAGGAATGTAAAAGGCGAATGATTTCTGCATTTCTAACTGAGCTACCCTGTTTATCTCATTGAGACTGACTAGGTGGTTGGTACGACCCACGGAGAGCAAGGAGAAGCAGGGTGGGGTGATGGTTCACCCAGAAGCTGCACAAGGGACCTCGCTCCCCCAGCCAAGGGAGCCAGTGAGAAACTGTCCTACCCACCCAGGGTACTACGCTTTTCCCACAGATTTTTGCAATCCGTGGATCAGGAGATTCGCTTGTGAGCCTACACCACTAGGGCCTTGGATCTCAAGTACAAAACTGGGCAGACCCATGGCAGCTGCTCTGGTCCCTGGCTGTCCGGACAGGCACCGAGCTTCAGGAGTTTGTGCATACTCCAATGGCACCTGGAACTCCAGCGAGGGAGAAGAATCATTCACTCCTGTGGAAAGGGAGCTGAAGCCAGGGAGCCAAATGGCCTCACACAGTGGGTCACACTCCCACGGAACCCTGCAATCTAAGACCCACTGCCTTGGAATCCCTGCTGACCAGCACAGCAGCCTGGAGTCTGCCTAGGACGACTATGGGAGGCGGGGCAGTGACCACCATTACTGTGGCTCTAGTCAGCAGTTCTCCCGGCCAGTATTATGGAGACTGGGAGGTTTGGACTGGGCAGTAGTCCTCTCAGTACAGCACAGTGGCTGTGGCAGATTGTGGCCAGACTGCTTCTTTAGGTGTGACCTAGATCCATTCCTCCTCAACAGGCAGGGCCTCCCTACAGTAATTCAAGCAACTCCAGTCAAGGGCTTACAGACAGAACTCTCATCTCCCTGAAACAGAGCACCTGGGGGGAGGTGTGGCCACCATCTCAGGTTTAGCCGACTTAATCTTTCCTGCCTGCTGGCTCTGAAGAGTCCAGCTGATCCAGACAAGGGGGATTCCCCCAGCTCAGAGTACCAGCTTGGCTAAGGGACAACCAGACTGCTTCCTTAAGTAGGTCCCTGATTCCATGCCTCCTGACTGGGTGATACCTCCCAACAGAGTTCACCAGACACCTCATACAGGAGAGTTCTGGCTGGCATCAGATCAATGCCCCTCTGGGATGAAGCTTCTGGAGAAAGGAGCAGGCAGCCATTTTTGCTGTTCTGCAGCCTCCACTGGTGATACCCAGGCAAATAGGGTCTGAAGTGGACCCCCAGCAAACTGCAGCAGACAGGCAAAAGAGGGGCCTGACTGTTAGAAGAAAGACAGACAAACAGAAAGCAATCACAACAACATCATCAAAAAACAAAAGGCCCCACAAAAACCTCATCCAAAGACCAACAGCCTCAAAGATCAAAGTTAGATAAATCCATGAAGATGATGAAACACCAACACAAAAACAATGAAAATTCCAGAAGCCAGAATGCCTCTTCTCCAAATGATTGCAACACTTCTCCAGCAAGGGTACAGAATGGGGCTGAAGCTGAGATGAATGAACTGACAGAAGTAGGTTTCAGAAAGTGGGTAATAAAGTGGGTAATAAAGAACTGAACTAAAGGGTTATGTTCTAACCCAATGCTAAGAAGCTAAGAACCATGATAGACAATTACAAAAGCTGATAACTAGAATGACTAGTTTAGAAAAAAACATAAATGACCTGACAGAGCTGAAAATACAGCACAAGAATGTCATGAGGCAGACACAAGTATCAATAGCTGAATCAACCAAGTGAAAGAGAGAATATCAGAGCTTGAAGACTGTCTTGCTGAAATTAGACAGGCAGACAAGATTAGAGAAAAAAGAATGAAAAGGAACAAACAAAACCTCCGAGAACTATGGGACTATGTAAAAAGACTGAACCTACGACTAATTGGAGTACCTGAAAGAGACGGTGAGAATGGAACCAAGCTGGAAAACACACTTCAGGATATCATCCAGGAGAACTACCCCAATCCTGCAAGACAGGCCAAAATTCAAATTCAGGAAATCCAAAGAACCACAGTATAATACTCCAGGAGAAGATCTACCCCAAGTTATATAATCATCAGATTCTCCAATGTTGAAATGAAGGAAAAAATGTTAAGGGTAGTCACAGAGAAAGGCCATGCCACTCTACAAACGGAAGCTCATCAGACTAACATCAGACCTCTCAGCAGAAACTCTACAAGCCAGAAGAGATTAGGGGCCAATATTCAACATTCTTAACGAAAAGGATTTCCAACCCAGAATTTCATATCTGGCCAAACTAATATTCATAAGCAAAGGAGAAATGAAATCCTTCTCAGACAAGCAAATGCTGAGGGATTTTGTCACTACCAGGCCAGCCTTGCAAGGACTCCTGAAGGAAGCACTAAATATGGAAAGGAAAACCTGTTACTAGTCACTACAAAAACACACTGAAGTACACAGACCAATGACACTACGAAGCAACTACATTAACAGATTTGCAAAATTAACTAGCCAGCATCATGATGACAAGATCAAATTCACACATAACAATATTAATCTTAAATGTAAATGGGCTAAATGCCCCAATAAAAAGACACAGAATTGCAAGCTGGATAAAAAGACAAGACCTATTAGTGTGCTGTATTTGAGAGACATCTCTCACTTGCAAAGACACACATAGGCTCAACATAAAAGGACAGAGGAAAATTTAACAAGCAAATGGAAATCAGAAAAAAGCAGGAGTTGCAATCCTATTTTCTGACAAAACAGACATTAAACCAACAAAGGTCAAAAAAGACAAAGAAGGGCATTACACAATGGTAGAGGGTTCAATTGAACAAGAAGAGCTTACTGTCCTAAATATATATGCACCCAATACAGCAGCACCCAGAATCATAAAACAAGTTCTTAAAGAGCTACAAAGAGACCTAGACTCCCCACACAATAATAGTGAGAGACTTTAATACCCCATTGTCAGTATTAGACAGATAATCAAGACAGAAAGTTAACAAAGATATTTAGGACTTGAACTCAGCTCTGGACCAAGTGGACCTGATAGACATCTACAGAACTCTCTGCCTAAAATCAACAGAATACACATTTTTCTTGGCATCACATGGCACTTACTCTAAAATTGGTCACATAATTGGAAGTAAAACACTCCTCAGCAAAGGCAAAAGAACTGAAATCGTAAACAGCCTCTCAAGACCACATTGCAATGAAATTAAAACTCAAGATTAAGAAACCCACTCAAAACCACACAACTGCATAGAAATTGAACAATCTGCTCCTGAATTACTTCTGGGTAAATAATGAAATTAAGGAGGAAATAAAGAAGTTATTTGAAACCAATGAGAACAAACAGACAACGTAACAGAATCTCTGAGACACAACTAATGCAGTGTTAAGGGGGAGATTTATAGCACTAAATGCCCACATCAAAAAAATTAGAAAGATCTAAAATCGACACCCTAACATCACAACTAAAAGTACTAGCGAACCAAGAGCAAACAAACCCCAGAGATAGCAGAAGACAAGAAATAACCAAGCTCAGAGCAGAACTGAAGGAGAGAGAGACACAAAAAATCCCTTCAAAAAATCAACAAATATAGGAGTTGGTTTTGTGGAAAAAAATCAAAGAAATAGGTAGGTTGCTAGCTAGACTAATAAAGAAAAAAGTAAAAAGATTCATATAAACACAATCAGAAATTATAAGAGGGATACCAACACTGACTCCATAGAAATACAAGCAATCATCAGAGAATAGTATAAACACCTCTATGTGAATAAAACTGGAAAATCTAGAAGAAATGAATAAATTCCAGGACACATACACCCTTCCAAGACTGAACCAGTAAGAAGCTGAATCCCTGAATAGACCAATAACAAGTTCTGAAATTAAGGCAGTAAGAAACGGCCTACCAACCAAAAAAAAAAAAAAAAAGGACCAGGTCCAGATGGATTTATAGCTGAATTCTACCAGAGGTACAAAGAGGAGCTGGTACCATTTCTTCTGAAACTATTCCAAACAATTGAAAAAGAGGAACTCCTCCCTAACACATTTTATGAGGCCAGCATCGTCCTGATACCAAAACATGGCAAAGATACAACAAAAAAGAAAACTTCAGGCCAATATCCCTGATGAACACTGATGCAAAAATCCTCAATAAAATACTGGCAAACCAAATCCAGCAGCACATCAAAAAGCTTATCCACCATGATCAAGCTGGCTTCATCTCCAGGAGGCAAGGCTGATTAAACATACGCAAATCAATAAATGTACTTCATTGCATAAACAGAACTAAAGACAAAAATCACTTAATTATCTCAGTAGACACAGAAAATGCCTTTGATAAAATTCAACATACCTTCATGTCAAAAACGCTCAATAAACTAAGTATTGAAGGAACATACCTCAAAATAATAAGAACCATTTATGACAAGCTCACACCCACTGTCATAATGAATGGGCAAAAGCTGGAAGCACTATCCTTGAAAACTGGCATAAGACAAAAATGCCCTCTCTCACCATTCTTAACATAGTATTGGAAGTTCTGGCCAGGAAAATCAGGCAAGAGAAAGAAATAAAGGTATTCAAATAGGAAGAGAAGAAGTCAAATTGTCTTTGTTTGCAGATGACATGATCCTATATTTAGAAAACCCCATCAACTCAGCCCAAAAGCTCCTTAAGCAATAAGCAACTTCAGCAAAGTCAGGATACAAAATCAAAGTGCAGAAATCACAAGCATTCCTATACACCAACAACAGACAAGCAGAGCGTCAAATCATGAATGAACTCCCATTCACAATTGCTACAAAGAAAATAAAATACCTAGGAATACAGCTAACAAGGGAAGTTAAGGACCTCTTCAAGGAGAACTACAATCCACTACTCAAGGAAATCGGAGAGGACACAAGCAGGTGGAAAAACATTCCTTGCTCATGGATGGAAAGAATCAATATCATGAAAATGGCCATAGTGCCCAAAGCAATTTATAGACTCAATTGCTATTCCCATTAAACTACCATTGACATTCCTCACTGAATTAGAAAAAACTACTTTAAAATTCATATGGAACCAAAATGAGCTCATATAGCCAGGACAATCCTAAGCAAAAAGAACAAAGCTGGAGGCATCACGCTACCTGACTTCAAACTAAATTACAAGGCTACAGTAACAAAAACAGCATGGTACTGGTACAAAAAAAGGCACATAGATCAATGATAAAATTAGATAACTCAGAAGTAAAACTGCACATCTACAATCATCCGATCTTTAACAAACCTGACAAAAACAAGCAATGGGAAAAGGATTCCCTATTTAACAAATGGTGCTGGGATAACTGGCTAGCCATATGCAGAAAATTGAAACTGGACTCCTTCCTTACACCTTATACACAAATTAACTCAAGATGGGTTAAAGACTTAAATGTAAAACCCAAAACTATAAAAATCCTAGAATAAAATCTAGGCAATACCATTCAGGACATGGGCATGGGCAAAGATTTTATTATGAAATTGGCAAAAGCAATTGCATCAGAAGCAAAAATTGACAAATGGGATCTAATTAAACTAAAGTGCTTCTGCACAGCAAAAGAAACTATCATCGGAGCTATCAGACAACCTACAGAATGGGAGAAAAAAATTGAAATATATTAATCTGACCAAAGTCAAATATCCAGAATCTACAAGGAACTTAAACAAATTTACAAGAAAAGAAAAACCATTAATAAAGTGGGAAAAGATATGAACAGACACTTCTCAAAAAAAGATATACATGTGACCAACAAACGTATGACAAAAAGCTCAACATCACTGATCGTTAGTGACATGCAAATCAAACCCACAATGAGAAATCATCTCATGCCAGTGAGAATGCAGATTATTAAAAAGTCAAGAAACAACAGATGCTGATGAGGTTGCAGAGAAATAGGAATGCTTTTACATTGTTGGTGGTAAATTAGTTGAACCATTATGGAAGACAGTGTGGTGATTCCTCAAAAATTTAGAACCAGAAATACCATTTGACCCAGAATCCCATTACTGGGTATATCCTAAAGGAATATAAATCATTCTATTATAAAGATACATGCAAATGCATATTCACTGCAGCACTACTCACAATAGCAAAGACATGGAAGCAACCCAAATGTCCAACAATGATAGACTGGATAAAGAAAATGTGGTACATATGCACTATGGAATACTATGCAGCCATGAACATAAATGAGATCTTGTCCTTTGAAGGGATATGGATGAAGCTGGAAGCCATTATCCTAAGCAAACTAACGCAGGAAGAGAAAACTAAAACTGTATGTCCTCACTTATAAGTGGGAGCTGAACAATGAGAACACATGGACACAGGGAGGGGAACAACACACACTGACACACTGAGGCCTGTCAGGGGAGGGCAGGTGGTGGGAGAACATTAGGGAAAAGAGCTAATGCATACTGGGCTTACTACCTAGGTGATGGGTTGATAGGTGCAGCAAACCACCATGAAACACATTTACCTATGTAACAAACCTGCACATCCTGCACATGTACCCTGGAACTTAAAAAAATAAAATAAAATAAAAAGAAAAGGCTTCACCTTGTAGTAAACAAAGAATTTTTTTTTAAAAAAAGTGAGATTCCATTTTAACTCCTTTATTTACTTATTCAGCAGCTGATTAATTCAACTGGCCTTTATTAAACAGGCACATACAAGATGATGATAATTTAGTTACTGGACACCCAGAGTCCCTGACCTGTGAGGTTTCAGCCCAGTGAAGGGAGAAAGATTCAGATAGGAAAAAGAGGTGCAAAGAAAATCAGAGGGGTCACATATACCTGGGCAAGGAATGGTTTTATAAATATTTCATATCATTAATAATAACACTGCTGGTAAGAATTTAGCACAAATGGACCTTCCTATATACTGCAAACAGGAGTAAAAATTGTTACCATGCTTTTGAAAAGTAATTTGTCAAATTATTTTAAGAACTCTAAAAATATTCACTCTTTGACCCAGTTATTATTCTTCTGGGTATCGAATCAAAAGAGAGGATTTTATGTTCAGAAAAAAAATTATAGACCAAGATTTTCATAACACCATTAGGGATCATTATAAGGGCAAAAAACTGGGAGAAATTTAAATAGCCACATTGTAGAGAAATCATGGTTCTTCAATTTAATGAAACATTATGTAACCATTAAAGATAATTTTCATGAAAAGTATGATATGGAGCAAGTATTGGAAATCTACAATGATCTATATAATGGCATTAAAACTATGTGATAAATTTGATTTGCTGAAAAATATTCCTGAGTGAAAATTTTAGTGGAAGCGGTGTCTGGATAAGCAATTGTGGTAATGATGTTTTTGTTCTTAATAATTCACTTTCTTAATAACTGTAAGAGGGTTATACTTTCCTGTGCAATTGGTCCTGGGCTTAGCCATGTGACTTGCTTTGACCAGTGGAATATGAATAGATGTGCTCTGTGCCTTAGTCCCACAGAAGCTTTAAAGGAAATTGTATGATTGGACTTAGTCTCTTGCACTTTTCTGCTCTTCCACGAGAACAATACATCCCAGATAGGGGCTACTCCTTATGCCTGGAGCTCAGAAAGAGAAGATGGCAGGTCAACCTGCAGACCACCTATAATGGGATAGGGAAATGAATCTGTTGCTACAAGTCCCTGGGGCTTTGTAGCTATTTGTTACTTCAGCAAAGTCTAATACAAAAACACTGTGTGTTTAATATTTCAAAATATGATATTTCCAGTAATGTCTTCATAAGCATTTAATAATTCTCAAAGTTTCAAATATAAACAAGTGCCTCTGTCTGAAACCTGAGAACAACCTTGGAGGGGAATGAAAATAGTTATTTTCAAGCAATATGGAGGATGATGTCTAGGTGTCATGGGAAATTATCATGACTTGTCCTGAGGAATTTAAGGTATCTCAGTTAAATTAAATAACTTGTTTTTTACTCTTAAATTTAGCTTACTTTTTACTTTTTTTATTGAAAATCAGGGAGAAAGCCATTTGGGACCAAGCATTGGAACAACTAATGAAGATCTCGATTCAGGAACAATTTCTATCCCTGTAAAGTGCATTCTTTCCCTTACTAGCTCATTCTTATTCTGTCCAATTAATGTTCTCTTCATTACCTCAGAATAATAAGAATCGGCTCTGTGCCATTATTCTAGTGATGAGTCCAGTGGCTTTGTCTGTTGGCAGGGGTGACAGCAAAGAACCCCTAATATCTGAAGTACAGAATGAAACCATAATAGATAGCAGCAAATAACATTCAAAATGTTATTTAGAAACAATCTTTTTCTTATTCCAGAAATGAGAATAAGAAACTCTCTCTACACTCACTGCTGCCAATGATATATCTGAAGTAGTACATAGGAGATTTTATCTTGGGGGTGGGGAACCTAAGAACCATACTTTGGCGTTGGATCGAGGTACAGCAATAAGAAGTGGACTACCAAGTTCTCTGGCAAGTATGAAAATGTACAATCAATTTATAATACTTTGATACTAATGCATATTGGAATATATGCATTTATTTAACCAGATGTTATTTAGCATCAACTGAACCTCATGCATTCTACTAGGTACCAGGAATACAACAGTGATTGAGATTGACATAGCTTCTGCCTTTGCAGATTCTTCAGAGAATGATGTGACCCCAGGCCTCATTAACCATGTAGTCCAGTGGGAAAGACATTTAAGTAACTAGGAAAGACTATGGAGGACAACAAGAGCAACTCAACTAGACAAAGAGGGAACCAAGGAAAGGAAGTATTATAGAAGAAGTGAGGATAAGCTTATTTCCAAAGGATCAATAAAAGTTATCCAGGACAATAGAGGGATGAAGACACCGAGATCAAGAAAAGTCCAGGAACACCATGTTAAAAGTGAAATGGGACATGTGCATTATGGGAAATCAAAGAGGTTCAATGAGTGAGCATGAGTGGGGGATGATAAGTAGAGGAGGCTGGGGAGGTTGGCAGGCACCAGTTCACTTGGGGGCTTGAAAGCCATGCAAAGGAGCCAGGGCTTTGTTTTATGAAGAATGGGATGCCAATAAAAGGATTTTTGGCAGAGAATTTGTATGATCTGATTGATGTTTCAGTGAACTCACTCCACTAATATGATTGTGAGTGGGCCATTTGCTCTATAGAGTCCAGAAAATAAGTGATGCGTCCAGAAGTACAGTGTGGGCAGGGAAGATGGAGAGTGGATAGATCCAAAACATAGTTAGGGGATAGAATCAGTTGGAATTATCAGGATAATCCAGATGACTCCTTTTGTCCCATCTTCACACTCCCCATTACCATGCTGAAAATTTGGATTCCTAGGTATTTTATCTCACCGGGAGCAAATACCCTGGTCTGACTGATTGCTGTATTCAGACTGCTAAATTTCTCATTGTCTATTAATAAGTTATATTTCTTGTTGCACACTATAAACTCATGTGTGTTTAGTTTGTAAATTTAAATCAGGATTCTCAAGTCTGATAAGTTCTATGACTCCAGTAGGATTATCTGGATCCGGGCCAGGTGCAGTGGCTCACGCCTGTAATCCCAGCACTTTGGGAGGTCGAGGCAGGTGGATTACGAGGTCAGGAGATCGAGACCATCCTGGCTAACACAGTGAAACCCCGCCTCTACTAAAAATACAAAAAAAAAAAAAAAAAAAAAAAATTAGCCAGACGTGGTGGCACGCGCCTATAGTCCCAGCTACTTGGGAGGCTGAGGCAGGAGAATCACTTGAACCCAGGAGGCGGAGGTTGCAGTGAGCCAAGATTGCACCATTGCACTCCAGCCTGGGTGACAGTGAGCTGTCTCAAAAAAAAAAAAAAAAAAAAAAAAGGTTATCTGGATCTGCAAGGCCAAGGGCCTCTTCCTCATATAATAAATTCACCAATCATGCCATCCTGCAAATCCTCTTGATAGGGGCTCTGTTACCTACATTTATGTTATAAGGTATTTCCTTTGAACTTCTATCTGTCTCAGAGAGGCTTTGAGTCATTTATTAGTTCTAGTTCCATTTAGTTCAGAGATCACGAGCAGCACTAAAAGCAGTCAGTGTTAGGAAAAAGCTTATTAGAGTAAAACAACAGTAAATTGGAGTTCCCCAAATCTTTCATGTTTGTAGTCACAGTCACATAACTTTCAAGATTGTGCAAGGCAAAGAAATGTAAACCACAAGCTATGCCTGGAGAGTGGTAAGGGCCACTCGGGAAGGAAGCCTAGCTCTCTCAAAAGAGAAGATTTATGCTATTCCAAAGCCTCAATGCAAGCAGCCTCTTAAGTTAAATCAGTCATGGTTGTGTGAATTTCACTTTTTTGATTTGCAAGTAGCAATGCCATTTGAGCTAATTATCAATTAATTGTTCAAGATTTGCTTTCAGTCATGTGCCATTACATATATTTCCTCATGACTGATCACATAAATCCATCTAAATTTGTAACTCCTATTATACTCTCAATTCATCACAAATATTTCTTTCAAACTATTATTATCATTTTCAGTTATGCAATTGTAAAATAATTTCCTTAATATTCACTTCTTCAAGTAGTTCTGTTGTGCTCATCACCATATTCTTATTGTTTATTGCCTGTTAAGTACTCAGCAAATATTTATTGGTTAATCATTTAGGTGATTGATTGCATGGGTTTACAAGTTGGATTACAAGAGTATAAAGGTTTATGGTTTTATGATGACACATATTTCTGCAGGGAAGGATTTATTGATGATCCTGAAGGATTTCATCCTGGTTCCCCACAGCTGGATACATGCTGTGAGTAAAACCTAAAGCTCAGAGAAGTTAAATAGCTTTCTGCAGATTACACCATAATGGTTAAAAACACCAACTCTGGAGCTGGACTAGTTCTTCTGCTTGTTAAATGTGTGACCACGGTCAACTCACCTAACCTCTCTGTGTCCCAGGTTTCTCATTTGTAAAATGGGAATGATAAAAGTACCTCTATCATGAGCTTGTTTTAGGATTTAAAGTACTTAAGAGAGTGTTGGGCACCTAATAATTGTCACTTGCTGTTAACTATTATTTTTGCATAATTGAAAATAATCTAGGCTTGCTAATTCCTAGGATCTTAAGTCCAACCTTGTATTCAACACTGTGGTTGGCTTTCCTGTTACCTGTAGCTGAAAGCAATCCTAACAGACACAAAGAGGCAAAATTGAAGATATATTTCAAGCAGAAGAAAGTCTGAACAAAGGGTCTGTCTTCCCAAGAGATAGGTTGGAAGCCTAGCATGGCAGGCATGAGAGTAGATAGTAAAAAGAGAGAAGTGTGGGGAGCATGGCAGGAAATATGACTACAAGTGAAAATCCCTGAATGCTATAGGTGTGGATTTGTATTTATATTTTATAATAACAAGCTAACAGAGAATTTTAGGCAGTTAAGTGTTGTGATTAATATTGCTTATTTAGAAAAGTAACCCAGTCACTTTTTTTACAATGCACTGGAAGCAGGTTAAGAGAGAGGCACAGTAGATTAAAGAAGGGATGAACCAAAACAGCATTAATGGAATGAAGAAGAGAGGCCATCCACAAGAGAACTTCATGTTTCTGGCACCAGAAGATGCCTTACCTAGCAATAACTAAAACACTGGGAAGTTTGGGGAAGGAGTTTAAAAGTGAAGTAGGACTATGGAGTCAAACTGTTGGATTGAATCACAGCTCCTCCACTTAGTACCTGCGTATACTTCAGCAAGATCCTCAATCTCAAAAAGCCAGTGTTCTCACCTGGGAAGATCTTCTATATTTTCTTCCAGATGTTTTATGGCTTCATGGTTTACATTCAAGATTGTGATCAATTTTGAGCAATATTTTGCATGTGGCATGAGGCATGAGTTATTTTTCATATGGATGTCAAATCATTCAAGCATCATTTTCTCAATAAGGCTACTCTTTCCCTCATTGAATTACCTGGGCATCTTTATTGAAAGTCAGTTGTCTATATATGTATAAGTTTATCTTGAAATTCTATTTAGTTTTATGGATCAATATGTTTTTCCGTTGTCTTAATTACTAAAGCTTTATGGTAAGTTTTGAAATCAGGTAATGTGGGTTCCCAAACTTTGTTTAATCTTTTTCAGAAATTTTGGCTATTTTAGGCCTTTTGATTTTCCATGTGAATAAGATGAGCTTGTCAATTTCCAGAAAAGGACCTGCTAGTATTTTAATTAGGATTATACAAACATATAAAAATCTATAGATCAACTGGAGAAGAATTGACATATTTACAATTTTAAATTTTCTAACTTGTGAATATGGTATATCTAATGAGCCATGTTTTATTTTTACAAATAATTTGTGTCTCACACATATTTTGTCAGCTGTCTCCCTAAATATTTCCTGGTTTAATGCTATTATAAATGGTGTGCATTTTAAATTTCTGATTGTTTGTTACTATTATATGGAAAAACAATAGATGTTTATATTTTTGTAGGTATTTTGGATTATTTCTGTTTATATATGGATTAAATGTGCAAATAAAGACAACATTTTTTACTTTCAATCTGCGTCTCTTTTGGTTTTTTGTTGCCTTACTTCACTGAATAGGACCTCCAATACAATGTTGAATAGAGGTGATGAGAGTAGATAGTCTTGCCTCTTCCTTATCTTAGAGGAAAAGCATTTAGACTTCCATCATCAGTCTAATGTTAGCTGTTGGTTTTTCATGGATGATCCTTATCAGATTCTAGAAGTTTCCTTCTATTTCTGGTTTAGTGAGAATTTTTATGATGAATGGGTGTTAAATATTATCAAATTATTTTTCTGTATCTATTAAGCAAAGCATGTAGTTTTACTTTTATAAGCTGTCAAATTGGTGAGTTATATTGATTTTTGAATGCTGAAACAACATTTAAATGGTGAATGGTGAATGGCTATGGAAACGTCTACCTGTGTTTTAAACTCACAATACATTTATTACTATTTTGCTTTAAATACTAAACTATCCCTTCAAAAGTTTAATGTTAAGAAAGTTTCTTTTCTGTGTGACACCATTTTAACCATTTATGGCACTCTTCATTTTTCCATATATTGACTAAAATTTCCATCTGTTATCATATTGTGTCTGCCTGAAAAAGTTCATTTAACATTTCCTATGGCGCATGTCTGCTGACAATGTATTTTCTTTTTAAAAATTTTAAATTATATTTTATTTTAAGTTCTAGGATACATGTGCAGGACACATAGGCTTGTTACATAGGTAAACATGTACCATGGTGGTTTGCTGCACCTATCAACCCATCACCTAGGCATGAAGCCCCGCATGTGTTAGCTCTTTGTAATGATGCTCTCCCTCCTCCTGCCTCCCAACAATGTATTTTCTCAGCTTTTGTTTGTCTGAAAAAGTATTTTGCCTTATTTTTGAAGGATATTGTCACTAGGTATGAAGTGCTGACTTGTATAGTTTATGAGGATAAGTCTGCTTTAATTCTTATCTTGGTTTCTCTATGTTTCTTTTCTCCTCTGGCTGCCTATGAAGTATTTTCTGTATTTTTGGTTTTCAGCAGTTTGACTCAAATTCATGTGCCTATGGGTGTGTGTATGTGTGTGTTTTATTCTGTGTAACCCCCTCATCTTGGGTGTGAGTTACTTCATTCTAAGGAAAAGAATATGGCAAATGTGACGGGTCATTGCTTGGGAAATTAGGTTATAAAAGACAGTGATACGGTCTCTCTCTCTCTCTCTCTCTCTCTCTCTCTCTCTCTCTCTCTCTCTCTCTGTGAGGAACTGAGGCTTTCAGTCCAGCAACCCAGGAGAAAGTGAATCCTACCAAAAACCACGTGGGTGAGCTTGAAACAAGATCCTGCCTAGGCTGTGCCTTGACATTCCGGGAGCTCCAACTGATGGCTGCAGCCTGTGAGAGGCTGAATCAGAGAAATTGGAGAAGTCATGCCCAGATTCCTGACTCACAGAAACAGATACTAAGCATTTGGTGTTTAAAGATGCTAAGTTTTAGGACTTGTTACACTGCAAAAGATAACTAAAACTGCTTCCAAGAGGGAGCCATGGGGGCCCATGGCACAGACCTTGTGAAGGAGCACAGACTTGCCTAGTGTCGGGGCTTCCCCAGATTCTTACCTGCCAGGGTAACCTACACTCTGCCTTTAAAAACTGACTAACATTTCAGCTATTTACGTCTTTCTCTTCCTCCCATGCTCTGCCAAAGGCACCCCATCTCTCCTTGGAGGAGTTGTCACTCTTTGGAATTCAGCGCACCTGGATGCCCTACCTACTCAGCTCCCTCATAGGCTCAGGAAAAGTTACAATTTTGTGCACTGTCCAGATTTTTCTCACTGTTCAAGGGTGATGACAGTATCCTGCAGCTTTCTACATACTAATCAGAAGCAGAACATCCACAATTGTTTCTTAAAATTTAAACCCTTCCAATGTCCCATGCTCCCCCAACCCTTCACTTAGGGCAGGATGGAAATGTATTCAATGTCAATTTGGAGGCTCTTTTCTTTCCTCTATGAGACCATATGGAAATCTCAGAATTACATAGTGTCTGAACACCAAGGCCTGGGTCTATGGCACCACCTTCTTTGGTACTGTTACATTGGCCTCAGGCCACTGTGGTCATTCTCCTGTTCCCACCAGCCACTTCAGGAAACCCCTAAGGTTCCCTTGTGCCTATCCTCCCCTCTGACCACAGAGCCAGCATTCTGTGGTATTTCTCATGTGGAGGCCTGAGTCCTAGGGAGATACCTGGCTTCCTTCATCTCCTAAGTCTGGGGGAAGCTCAGACATCTTTCTAGAACAGTCAAGTCCATTTTCCATGACCCTTTTTCTCTCTAACCCTTCTCCTAAGAAAAGGATTGGGGGGTTCCTAAAATTGCTTTCTCTTTTCTGGTGCCCCTCAGCACGGCTCTCTCTAAGAGCCTTTAGGAAGATAATGGCAGCCCCTCTTGGTTGGAGTGGGTGTGAAGAGTTGTGATGTTACCAGCAGTTATTCTAATTTCTTAGCAACAAATTTTATTACAAATGACCTATGTCTCTTTGGTTCCAGTCTAACTCCCCAGTACAAGAGAGAGACTTAGCGCTTCAACTACAATCAAGAAACGTGACATAATTCCTATGTTGAATTCACTGACAAGTGAGCAACCAAGACCTACAGGAAGATATCTCTGAAGCAGTTAGAGGCTTATTAAGCATTCACTCTTAAACTAGTGCATTAAAGAATGGCTATGATAATATCATCTCATTCTTCGGGAGGCTCCGAGTGGTTATACACTTCTCTCATTTGTTGCCTATAGCCCCCTCCACTCTCATTGACAGCGGATGACCTCCCCTCATACTTCAGAGCAAAAAGAAACTGTCAGACACAAACCCACTCCCCTTCTTTCCACTGGAGCTGCACAGCTCACACCTGCATCTTTCCCAGGGGATGTTCTTCTCCCCTCAAGCTTTGTATGTCTGCAACTATTCTTACTGCCTGAAGAGATTCCCCAGCCCGCAATTATATTCCCATTTTCTTGCATCATCTATCCATTTTGTTCTATAGGATAATTCTCATCAGCATATTTATATGTTCTAGCATCTCCTTCCTAAAGGCAAAGAAATTTCCTGCTGGAGAGGAAGCTGGGGTCAAACCTTTGTTGACTGCATCTTCGTCTCCAGCAACTGCCATGGTTGCTGCACCCTTTCCCAACCAAATATATTTGGAGAGGTGTTTCAACCTGCTCGCTCCTCATTCCTATGTATAGTTTCTCCCTTTGGAGTGATTCCCCACTCCTCCTCCACTTTCAGTTTCACCTTACATGTCCCTCAGGTCGCTCAGAGAGGCCATCTCTGATCATGCTGCCAAAAATAGGTTTTCTTCTTTTAGTCTCTTTCTCAAAGCATTAGCTCAGTTCCCCCTAGATGAATTACTATGACACGTTTTTTTTTTTCTGTTTGATTTTCTAAATGATATGCTGATTGTTTGCTCCCTCACCAGAATGTAAACTTCATGCAGACAGAAACCATGCCCAACCTCCCCACTATTGTATTGTCTCTGACCAGCATAGATCTTCTCATATAGGAGAGGCTCAACATACTACATGATGACTGACTGACTGACCACGTGAATGAATAGATAGATGAATGAAACACACCATTGAAAACAGAGCTTTGGTTGTGATGTTTAAAATACACTTCTTGGGCTGTGGCATGGCTCTTTTAAAAAATTCATTGTATTATTCTTTAGTTTGGTTGAACTTGAAATTTATTTATTACAATGCTCAAATGACAAAGCTGCAATGATATCAGGTTGTTTGCTGTACACATCTTTCGTGAGTAATACAGCAGTAAATACATATTTTTAAGCTATTTCCTGAGCACAGCTACAAATCTTTCGTAAGTTTCTGATTTCCAATTTTAAGAATTCTAAGATTAGATGATTTAGAGTGTTTCAGTTCTCTGTGAGGCACATTTTCCCATATTTTTCTTTAATCTCGGGTACTGCGAAGTTGCATTCTACAGAAAGACAGATAATAATTTTGTAAAATATTTGGTATTGTCATTTCAAAACTGGCTAAAATTTAATTTTATTAAGATCTCCATCTGTCAAGTTTCTTGAAGTTTTCAAGGAGCACTAACACAAATTCAAATGAGCTTTTAAAAATATTTTACAAAAGTCCATTAAAACAAAATACACTTTTTTGCTGTATTTCATTTGCCCTTACCGGTGATAACCACCAGAATATTTCTGTATAAATCAAAACTCTCTCCCTTTTAGTCTAACTATTCTTCCAGTCTCATATGCACAGTGTTGTCACCAATTATTGTTTACAACATCATGGTACTTTATTATGAACGTGCTTATGAATACATAAGCAATGTTTAGGACCTTCATTCAGCATAACACACCCCCAAAGATGGCCCCCTTTTTTTCCCCTTGGACCTAAAGCCTTGCTTTTGAAACTATTCCTACAAGTGGAGATTTGGAGATTTGTATTCAAAATCATGTGACATTACACAGAAGCAATTCAAAAGGAAAAGAAATTAAAAAGAAAAAAAACCCAAATTGTCAAATGCTTCCACTGCTAGAAACATTAGGAAAGCAAGACCTCTCCAATCACCCCCTTTGATCTGCAGGTTGCAGCAGAAAACCCAAAGCTGGCACACCAATGATGGGCAAAAGGAAATCCTTCTGAAAACATTCAGCCATCTCCTAAGATTACAATCATTCTCAGTTTCATTTTCTGAAAGATGTATAAAAAATTGGATTTTGGAGTTTTTTAAACAGGTTTGCAGATAGTGGAGAAAAAACCAAGTCAGAGGGAAAATGGTATGAGTGAAAAGCATCTCCTGGTGTTATATTCCAGTTCATTTATTTGCAATGCTCCCCATCCCCAAAGGACTCAGTCAATAAATTATTAAATTATTCTAGCACCATCATGTTTGATAGCTGAGCTGAGGCAGTGCTACCATTTGATTAGTCCTTTCTAAGAATCTAAAGTTACCAAAAGCAACAAGGTTGCTCATAATATTAGGAGGAAATAGTATCTTTGTTCCGACTTATTAAGGGTTTAGTTTTATCATGTCACTCCAACAATCTTTGCCTTTGAGAAATCTGTTAAGGGTCATAACAGCATATTGTGACTGTTTAAAATAAAGCAACTTATATCAAAGGGATGACTCCTTTCTCCCTCTCCTCCAAAGAATCTTAGAAAAACCGGAGAAATATTGAAACTAGTGCCTTTAGTTACATAAGAATCCTGTAAAAGATTTTGGGGTTCTTTTAAAAAGATTTTTAAAAGTAATTTTTGACATCCTCTGGGAACCTTAAACATACAATTCTAATGTGAGCTTTTTTTCCTATGCCCCTTGATGTTCTTGATATACATGTGATAAATTACTAGCTTTACCACTCTTTGGATCTGGTTGTTAAATTTTGTTTGTTTGTTTGTTTGTTTGTTTTAGAGACAGTGTCTCCCTATGTTGCCCAAGCTGGTCTAAAACTCCTGGTCTCAAGCAGTCCTCCCACCTCAGCCTCTTGAGTAGTTAGAATTGTAGCCATGAGCAACTACATCCAGCTACATATGCTGGTCATTTTTAAACACCTGAGCTGTCTATGTAATGCCTCAAGTTAACGTGGTGAAAATGGTCAATAGAAGCCCTAATGTCAAGGTGACCTTTCTGTGATGATGATCATTGTTCAATTGCATAAAAATCAACAACTTCAAAACTATTTTTTGACACAGTAGTTTAGTTTGCCACATTATTTCAGTATTATAGTTAAAATCCCTGGTGTAAAAGAAATGTAATTTCGTGTTTATGCTAAGTGCTAACAAAAAAATATGTGTGTGTTCTCCAAAGGCAATTGAATTCTAACTACTTTATTTTAAGTTCACCCTCTACTGCTGATGTGAAAGCCCTGTATTAATAGAGTTAGTATTGGCTTACCTGTTCTGGAGTCCTTGAAGCACCATAATCTTTAAATAGGAAGACCACACATCCTGGACACAAAGCCAGTATACTCATCTCTTAGTCCATTTATAAATGCAGGATACTTCTCAATGTAACAGACCTGCTCTGACAAGGACAAAAATGACACTATTCCTTGTATGTGTTGCTTTGTGGTTGCTTCTGTTTTTAATTTGGGGTTGAGGGTAACATCTCACCCTGCTAGCTTCCAATGGTCATTCCAAAGTTGTAATGTCTCAAAAACAGGCTACCCTTCTTTGTTAAAATAATCTCAGATTTAATGAGTATCTTTTATGTGCTAGTCTATCTCCTAGATGGTATCACATATATTGTAACTACTGACCCACAAAACAATAGTATGATTATTATTTCAGTGGTAACAGGCATGAAAACATTGAGAGGGACATTGTAACTCACCTTTCCTTTCCCCTTACTAGTTTTCATGCTAGCATTGGTTCAAATTTCAAGGCCAACTTTAATTTGGTTTTAAGATACTTGTCAATATTATAGCCATTTTAAAAGAGGTAGTTCTGTTTAAATGTCTTTTGCTTCAGTTAATAAATACAGAAAGTATTTGAAGTAAACAAGATAATTCTTCTTAATGCCCAGTGCTGTTTGCTAATTATTGTTTCAATATTAGGATTATAGTGACAGTCATAGAAGACAAGGCTGGAGTGGTAGTCTTAAATCTTGCACACAATTTTTTGGACAATTTTTGCCTTGAAAAGTGAGTTCCCTACCCCTTGAGTGAGAGCTACTTAATGGTTTGTTTCCAACATGGCCAAAGTGACCATGTATGAATTCCAAGACTAGGCTATAAGATGAATTATGTCTTCCTCCTTGGTCTTGCACTTAGAGCCCCTGTTCTAGGGGAAGGCAGCTGCCACATCTTGAAGACACTTAAACAACCACGTGGAGAGGTCCACATGGCGAGGAACTGAGGCCTCCTGCTAAATATCAGGTGAATATGCTGCTGTGGAAGCAGATCGTGTACCCCTAATCAAGCGTGGAACAGGGGCCAATGAACTACAGTGCATAGGCCAAATCCCTCCTGTGGCCTGTTTCTATGTAGTCCTAAAGCTTAGAATGATTTTACATTTTTAAAAGGAGGTGAACAAACAGAAGACAATATGACAAAAATGATGGTGTCCACAAAACCTATTTGCTATGCACTGTCTGCTGCTTCAAATGACTGTAGTTGCAATCTCATGAAAGATTTTGAGCCAGAATCATCGGCTAACTAAGCTGCTCCAGAATTCCTGATGGTCAGAACTATATGTATTAGTCCATTCTCACACTGCTATAAAGAACTACTGGAGACTGGGTAATTTATGGAAAAAAAAGGTTTAATTGATTCGCAGTTCCACAGGCTGTTCAGGAAGCATGGCTGGGAGGCCTCAGGAAACTTATAATCATGGTGGAAGGTGAAGGGGAAGCAAACACATCTTACCATGGTGGAGCGGGAGAGAGAGAGTGAAGGGGGAAGTGCTACACACTTTTAAACAACCAGATCTCCTAAGAACTCACTGATTATCATGAGAACAAGAAGAGGGAAATCCACCCCCATGATCCAGTCACCATCCCTCTGTCCCTCCCTCAACATTAAGAATTACAATTCGACATGAGATTTGGGTGGAGTCACAGAGCCAAACCATATCACTATGTAAAAAACATAAATGTTTATTATTGTTTTAAGATACTAGGTTTGAGGATATTTTTTTTGCACCACAATAGATAGCTAATGTACCTGGTTATAATAAGAACCCCATTTCACCTTAGCCACTAATTACTCACATTTTCCCCATTGACATTCTATTTTGAAGAACTACCCATACTCCAGATTTAATCAATTTGTTCCTCAAGATTAAATTCAGGTTAATCATGTTTCTCAAGAACAGTACATCAGTGATGGGTACTTCTCATTCTTCACATCAGGAAGTATACAAGATCAGCGTGTCCCAATATTGATATTCAGTTTGTTCACCTGGCTGAGGCAGTGACTGCAAGGCGTTTTCACAATAAAGGTAATGTTGTTCCTTTGTAATTAATCTATAATCTGAAAAAGAAGTACTTTGAAACCATGTAAATAACCTGTTTCCCAAAACCATTTCACACAGTGGTTGGTGAAATCCATGGTTATTTCCTTAGTCGTGTATTGCCTTCATTGTTGTGGAATTGTGATTCTTAAACCTCTGTCAATACCATGCAAAAATAGAATCGCCTGGCTGAGACCTATCTGAATTAATGGCTGACAAGATTTGAGCTATAAGACAATGGTTGTTGTTTGATATGTCTCACAAAATTTCTATGTTGCAATTTAATTGCCAATGTGATAATGTTAAGAGGAGGGGCCTTTAAGAGTTGATTAAGCCATGAGGGCAGAGGTCTCATGGATGCGATTAGGTCCCTTATAAAAGGGCTTAAGGGAGTGAGTTTACTCTCTTTTGCTCCTCTTCCATGTGAAGAAACATTGTTTTTACCCCTATTTTGACCCCTCCCTCCCTTCTGCCATGTGAGAAGACACAGATGGTGTCATCTATGAGGAAGAGGCCTTCACCAGACACTGAACCTATTGGTATCTTGATCTGGTACTTCCCAGCTTCCAGAATTGTGAGAAATAAACTTCTGTTCTTTATAAATAAAAAAAATTCTATCATTCCTCCTACATATATTAGCTTGCATTACACAATAAAGAAGAGGTTTCTGATCCTTCTCCCTCCCTCTTTTAATAATCACATATATACATAATTATATATATAGAAGTTGACTATGAATTTTACTGATATAAAAGATGTATGTAGCATACCACTTTAAACAACTAAAATACATCATGTTCTTTATTGTAATGTTCATTTAGCCAATTAATTCTCAAATAATGCTTTCACTGATTCTTGCCAAATTCTTAAATCCTAAGCCAATGATGGTTGCAATACATCTATGATTTGATCACTTTTTCTGTTATTCACAATGTGACAGCTATGGAGTATACATGCTTTTAAAAATAAAAGTTTATTTCAAAATGATTAGAGATTCACAAAAGTAAAAAATTATACGCAGAGGTCCCATACACCCTTCACTTCTCCACCTCCACTGTTAACACCTTACATAGCCACAGGAGAATATAAAAACCAGGAAATTGACATTGTTACAATTCACAGAGCTTATTCAGATTTCATCAGTTATAGACACTCGTGTGTGTAATTTTATCATGTGTAGCTTCATGAAACTTCCGCCACCAAGATGCAAAACTGTTCCATCACCACAAATATGCCCATGTTATTCCTTCATAGTCATACCTGTCCCCTTCTTGGCCCCCAGATAGTAACTCCTGGCAGCCAGGAATGTGTGATCCATTCTATAATTTCATTACATCCCGGTTGTGATATAACCTTTCAAAACTGGCTTTTTAAAATCAACATAATTCTTGTAAGGCCTACCCAAGTTGTTGCATGTTTCTAATAGTTCATACCTGTTGATTACTGAATAGTATTCCACAATACCCGGGGTACCACAGTTGGTTTAACCATTCACCCATTGAAAGACATTTGGGTTGTTTTGAGTTTGGGGCTATCATGAATAAAGCTGCTATAAACATTCCTGCACAGGTTTTTGTGTGAACATAGTTTTCATATCTCTTAATAAACACTAAGAGTGTAATTGCTGGTTAGAATAGTACATATATTTGTTTGTTTTAAAAGAAACTGCCAAACTATTTTCTAAAATGGCTGTACCATTTTACATTCCCATGAGAACATGTGAATGATCTAGTTTCTCCTCATCCTTACCAATATTTGGTATTATCATTTTTTTTTTGGCCATGCTGATGGGTTTGTACTGATACTTTCTTATGGTTTTGGTTTGTATTTCCCTAATGACTAATGATATTGAGCATCTTTTCATGTGCTTAATTACCATCTGTATATTCTCTTTGGTGAGATGTCTATTCATGTATTTTGCCTGCTTTCAAATTGGATTGTTTAGCTTTTTTACTGTTGACTTTGGAGAATTCTAGACACTATTCTAGATACGTGCTTCTGTCAAATATGTGGTTTGCAATTTTTTCCCCCAGTCTGTAATTTGTCTTTTTGTCTTCTTAGCAGGGACTATTTATTTATTTATTTATTTATTTATTTATTTATTTATTTTATAGATGGAATCTTGCTCTGTCACCCAGGCTAGAGTACAGTGGCACAACCTCAGCTCACTGCAACCTCCATCTCCTGGGTTCAAGCGATTCTCTTGCCTCAGCCTCCCAAGCAGCTGGGATTACAGGTGACCGCCACAGAGCCTAGCTGATTTTTGTATTTTTAGTAGAGACAAGGTTTCACCACCTTGGCCAGGCTGGTCTCAAACTCCTGAAATCATGATCCACCTGCCTCAGCCTCCCAAAGTGGCATGAGCCACCGTGCCTGGCTAGCAGGGACTTTTACAGCAGAAGCTTTTAAGTTTGATGGGATCCAATTTATCAAATTTTCCTTTTATTTATGGTGCTTTTGGTGTCAGGTGCAAGAAATCTTCACCCTGTCTTAGGTCCCAAAGATTTTCATCTCTGATTTTTCCTAAACGTTTTATGTTTTCTATTTTAAATATAACACACTTTTAAGTTTATTCTGCATTATCAACATTCTTCACTTTCTCAAGTTTAGGCAATCAACCAGACAATATATCCAGGCCTAATGTGTAAATTTTGCCAATTCCTCTTGTGTAAATACTCACACTATAACCAATTTCTAGTCATCAACCTGATTTATCTCAAAGCAGAGTTGGGAAGAAATGTACACTAGCACACCATTATACAACATTTTCACAATAGAAATAAAATAGGCATATATAGCCTTGAGAGCATAGATAGTAGTAAAACGTGGTAAAACATTTAGAGAGTGATGTTTTGAGTATTTATTTCTTTTGTTTTTAATATAATTTATTTTAAAATTTATATAATTTATTTTATAGTAAATGTTGTTCCTTTTTATTGTTGAATAGTATTTCATTATATGGGTATACAACTTGAGAACTCATTTACTTGTTGAATAATTGGATATTTGGCTAATTGGGTTGTTTCTGTTTGGGAGATATTATGAATGGCATTACTATGGATGCTATTCTATAAGGCTTTGTGTAGGAATAAATTTTTTCCCTTGAATCAAAATAAAATTCAAAAAACATTACAATCAGTTCATACAAGCTTGTATTTATCCAGCAAACCACTGGGCAAATAGCTATGAGTGGAGTTGCTGGGTCGTAAGGTAGGTGAATATTCAATTTTGTAAGGAATTGTCAAAATATTTTCCAAAGAGGTTATATTATATTATATTAATTATATTTTATTAAGATGGAGTCTCCCTCTGTCACCCAGGCTGGAGTGCAGTGGCAGAATCTTGGCTCATTGCAATCTCCACTTCCTGGGTTCAAGTTATTCTCTTACCTCAGCCTCCCAAGTAGCTGAGACTACAGGTTCATGCCAACATTCCCAGCTAAGTTTTGGATTTTTAGTAGAGACAGGGTTTTGCCATGTTGACCAGGCTGGTCTTGAACTCCTGACCTAAGGTGATCCACCTGCCTTGGCCTCCCAAAGTGCTGGGATTATAGGCACGAGACACTATGCCTGGCTGTACCATTTTATATTCCCACCAAACAACATAAAAAAATTCTGCTTGTGTCATATACTCACCAACATTTAGTGTTTTTATGGGTTGAATTGTGTCAGTCTCCAACAATATGTTGACGTTCTGACCTCCAATAGCTCAAAATGTGACCTTATTAGGAAACAGTTCCATTGCAGATGTAATTAGATAAGATGAGGTCACTAGAGTGGGCCTAATCCAATATGACTTTGTCCTTATAAAAAGGGAAAATTTGGGCATAGAGACAGATAAACACATAGGGAAAATGACATGAACATGAAGCCAGAGATTAGGGTGATGTATTCACAAGCCAAGGAGTACCAAAGATTGCCAGCAAACCCCCAGAAGCCGGCATAAACTCCCTCACAGTCTCAGAAGGAACTGACCTTGCTGACACCTTGATCTCAGACTTCTAGACTCCAGAACTGTGAGACAATAAATGTCTGCTCTTTAACTCCAGATGTACTTGGTTTCTTCAAGCATTTGTTCAGCAAGATTAAAAATTAAAAATGTCATTCAGACAAGAAATAATGAGTGACCAGCAGTTTAGATGGTTTGCAAAGGACGTGAGATTTTGGGAAATGCCAGAAGAGGATCGAAAAGCCAAAATTTACAAGAGATTTCGAGCTATGTTTCATGACAAGAAGTTCAAGCTGAACTATGCTGTGGATAAAAGAGGGCGCCCCATTAACCATAGCACTACAGAGGATTTGAAAAGTTTTTATGACCTTTCAGATTCTTATTCCAATCTCTCTAATGAAGATAGCTAAGTGTTGAAACAAAAGAAAATAAAGAAGAAAAAAAAACCCAGACTAAAAAAGAAATAGATTTTAAAAATCTAGTTGAGGAGGAAAAGAAAGAAACCAAGAAAGCTAATCAAAAGTGTTCCGAAAATAAAACTGATTTAAATAATTCGAAGGAATCAAAAAAATTAAAACCTCATGTAAACCTAAGATAGAATCAAATATAAGTCCAAAGAAGGCTAGCAATGAATTTACACAAAAAAGTACAATTTCTGGTACTTTTTAATGGCGGCTATAGGAAGTTAATGCTGTGTTGTTCATCTTTTTAATTTTTCTATTCTATTGTGTATAGCTGTATCTTATTGCACTTTTAATTTGTATTTCCCTAATGATTGATGATGATAAGACCTTTGTCAGGTGCTTATTAATGATTCATACATCTTCCTTTATGAAATACCTATTCAAGTATTTTGCCCAGTTTTCAATAGAGTATGTGTCTTTCTACTATTTGAGGTACAGGAGTTCTTAATGTATGTTCTGAATACGAGTCTCTGTAAATATTTTCTTCCAGTCTGTGGCTTGCTTTTCTTTTTCTTAGTGGTGGCCTTAGATGAGCAAACATTTTTAATTCTGATGAAGTGAAGAGAATTCGTTGCCCTACATAACAAAAGTGCAGGGGTAGAACTTTTTTTTACTTTGTTGCTTTCTTCAACATCTAGATAAAAGTTTAGCCCCTCTAGTAAGTTCTTACTTTCCTATCCTGCTCTACTTTATTTATTTCTTTCAGGGGTCTCAGCACTATTTTTACTGTGTGTCTTACTTAGTCTGTTTGTGCTGCTGTAACAAACACCAGAGACTGGGTAATTTATAAATAACAAAAATAAATTTCCTCACAGTTCTAGAGGCTGGGAATCTAAGATCAAGGCACCAGTAGGATTGGTTTCTGATGAGGGCCTGGTCTCTTTATTCAGCATGGTGCCTTGTTGCTATGTCCTCTGGAAGAAACAAGCACTGTGTCCTCACATGATGGAAGGCAGAAGGGCAGAAAGGGCTTTAAGCCTCTTTATAATAGCACCTAATCACATTCATGGGGGCAAAACTCTCATGACTCAATCACTTCCCCAAAGGCCCCACCTCTCAATACTGTCACAATGGGCCTTAGGTTTCAACATATTAATGTTGAAGGGGACACAGACATTCCAACCATAGTACCATGTTATCTGATATTTTCAAACTCCTTTTGTGATTTTATTTATTCTAATTTTGATATCTTGGTTCCTGGTGGCAATGATATTTTGAGCTATGGAATCTAAAGTGGTGGAGGAAAAAAAAAAGCACTTTTGTGCATGTAGGAGTGAAGGCAGGGACAAAAAGAGAGAGGCGGAATGTAAGAAAAACTTGGACTTTTGAAGAAGAAAGCCTTGACTTCAAATCCTCTTCCTCAATAATTATTGATTTTGAGCAGTCATTGAAATGTCTTGATCTCAGAATTGTCCCATGTAAGATTTGCATGATAATTCTCAACTAATAAAGTTGCTAAAATTGCATAAGGTGCCTAGGAAGAACACCAAGTACATTGCTGGCACACAGTAGGCACTTGCAACAAGGATGTATTACTATTTTTGCTGTCATTATAAAGTTACTGAACCATGGAAGATTCATAGATGGCTGGAACTATTAAGTTTGAAAGGCATGGATCATTTACTGAGCAAATCAAATTACCCTACCATCCTTAGCCACCTTCACTTCCCCTGACCCAATCATCTTCCTTCCTCTTCAATCAGTGATGTGCTGGTGAATGTTTAACAACTGGTTTTCCAGGGAAGAAAAGTTTTCATTTGTAACATTTGCCAATTTCCATAAATACCTCCATTACGGTTGATTTCAAACTACCAATGTGATGTCACTGAATGCAGCATCAGGAAGAGATGCACACAGTCTGGTCGTCCAAGTACATGTGTGGGCTCCAGCACTCCCCTGTCTTCAACTCAACTCGGAGAGGTCACTGTTTTGTTTTAATCATGTAGGTCTCTTCCATTCATTTGACTTCTCAATTCTGTAATCAGATTACCAATTTAAATAAAATTTAATTATTCTTCACATGTGTACCACCCTACTACACCTCTAGCATCACCACTCAAAATCATTAAGTAGCTTTATTGCAAGGATCTACATAATTTGGCCTTTTCTAACTGTTCAGAATCATGTCAGACACACTATTCTTTTTACAAACCCCCAACTTTCATTCCGGTTATCTTTTCTGCTTCTCTTTTGGGTCTCAGCTTAATCAATTCTATAGGAAAGTCTTCCTGAGCTTTTGTCCAACTCCAGTACATAGAATATTTCTCTGTTATATTCTTTCACACAACCAGGTTTCTTTCTCAAAGTACTTTCCCATCACTCAATCTTAAGAGTAATTATTGGGTTAATATCTATTGTTCCACAGCATGTAAAATCTGCTGCATCAGGGACTGCACCTCTATTTTCTCTAGTACTAGAACCATCTTTGGGAAAGAATAGGTTCTTAATAAAAAGTTTTTGATTCAATGCATTTATGAATAAAGTCATTTATTTACATCTATTATATCTAGTTGTTTGTATGAGTCCATTCTCATGCTGCTAATAAAGACGTATCTGAGACTGGGTAATTTATAAAGGAAAGAGGTTTAATTGACCCACAGTTCAGCATGGCTGGAGAGGCTTCAGGAAACTTACAATCATGGCATAAAGGGAAGCAAATACATGGTGGCAGGAAGGAGAAGTGCAGAGTGAAGCACGGTGGGGAAAGTCCATTATAAAACCATCAGATCTCGTGAGAATGCACTCACTATCACAAGAACAGCATAGAGGTAACCACCACCATGATTAAATTACCTCCCATTGGGTACTTCCATGACACATGGTTATTATGGGAACTACAGTTCAAGATGAGATTTGAGTGGGGACACAGCCAAACCATATTATTGTTCAATATGCATGTCAATTTTACCTAGCATGTATTGGATGCCTACTGTATGCCAGTCCTGTGTTAGGCATTTAAAAGCGTTATTTGTAATTCAACAAAATATACAATATTCAATTTTTAAATTTATTTATTTGAGAAACTGTTTTTTAGTGTCTACAATGTATAAGATTTTGCATTAGGGGCTTAGACTATGGGCTACTTGGTACAATATTGAACCTAAAATCCTTCGAGCAACAAAATGAACTATAATTTATTTAATATGTTTTAAATAGCTCTAAGAAGAACTCTACACCTATAAAATGGTGAAAATCAGTGATGTTTTAAAAATGTGTGGCCTCAATTCACCCACTAATTTACTACTAGTTTCAAAGGAAGAAAGAAACTAATTTTTTTCCCTTGTTCTAAAGGATTTGGGTCATTGAAAAAAGGTATCTTGTTGATTCATGAAAAAAGTGATTTGTTCAGTTTAGCAAAGATATTTTCAAATTTTATGGTAACTCTGATGACAGATGGTCAGAAAAACAAAAGAGATGAACATGTAGAGTTTAATGGAAGGAATTGAAATTACTGAGTTGGAAAGGGTTTGTATTTAGTGCCAAATGTAGCACAGAAGCAAATGCATCAGTGCAAGGACACATTTATCAACTTAACACATATCCATTGTGTGGCTAAATCCCACTTGACTGTAATGAGCTTCTGCACTCAGTTGAATTGGCTGGAATCTCTTTATTTGTTTATTTTTGGATGTGAAAATCTGTGCCCGGCGCTCAAAAGTTCCTCTTGGTATACCAACCGTATCAATTACCAAGCAAAAACAAAGGACAAAGGAAATAAGATAGTAATGACAAAAGCCTTAGATCCTTTTTCTCTAAGGTGGTGTTTCCAATCAATATGGCAGAACTAAGAATGACTATAGAGGTCAGCCATCTGGCCAACACTTTACCCTCAGAGGACATTTTCTGACTTTCCTTTTCCTTAAGTTCATACAAGCAAGGGGACAGGTGAAATAAATCATACTTCATACTCCCTTTTTCATAATATTTTTATACAGATCAAGTCAGATTAACAGAAACATTCATTGAGGGAAAATCATTCAAATAAAGTAGATAGCATGTTTGTAACAAGCTAGACACTATTTTACCATGTGAGTGTGTTGCTATTTTAGCCTATACACCCTGACAACACTTATATACCATAGCCAAGTTAGTGAGGTGACATATTAAGTAAAAATGGAAATAAACTGACTGTAGCCTTATTAAAAACCAAAATATGTTAAAACTCTTGTGTCTTCAGTCATTTTCAGTGAAACAAAAACAATAAACTCATCCCAGAGGACCTAAGTGTGATCACTAGATATAATACAAAAATGTAGATATGTAAGGTATGAAGGTGAGTAATATCAGAGAGAGACTTAGGTTATTCTTGCTTAGCTCCTAGTAAATTTATTTACTTAACTCTATAAACCAAGGTCAAGAGCTATGAACTTTATAGAATTCCTTACTAGATGTTGGTATTGTTCACTCATATGCTAGAGAGGATTAAAAGGCTTAAGCTAAATAAAGTGTCTGTGGAAAATTCTGTCACCTTCAGGACTGCACAGGGACTGCAGTGGATGAGTAGATGTTGGTCTTTGATTTTTCTTTTCTTCTTTTTTACTCTCTCTTTTCAACTCCATGGTTGGAACTCACAGTACAGGTTATCCTATTTTTAAAAAAGGAATTTTTAGTGCTCTCAAGATATTAAACCTAATATCTTAACACATTCCATTTGAAATTTTTGTCTCCTTTTTAAAAGACTGTAATCCTGGACTCAGTGGGTCAAAATTCTAGACAAAGAGCAGATAGGTCTAACATATGACATTTCCATTATGGCAACTTACATGTACATTAACACGTTATAGAGAAACCTACTGAGAATATTCTAAGGTTATTTGCAGTTTTCTTTTTTTTTTTTTTTAAACTTTTCCTGGCCTTCGACCCAGGTAATCAGTTAATTATGGGCTATGATTTTTAGTGCAGATTCCCAAGCCTGTGGCATAATGCTATTTCAGGAGTTTAGGAAGAATGACTTGAAACAGGAAACAATAATTTCCAGTTGTCATTAAAAAACTGATGTGTTCTGCCTATTATTCACCAACAATCCCTACCATTTAATTTTTTTTACCCTTTATTAAGGAAAAACTCAAACATATACAAATAAAAAGGGACAGTATAGAAAAACCATTATTTATTCATAACCCAGCTCCACTAATTATTTCTACCTTCTTATTTCATCTATATTCTTCAATCTACCTCCCACTTCTCCTCCAGATTATTATTATTTTTTGAATTTGTTTCCACAATTCCTTTGCATTTGTAGCTTGACTACAAGATACCACCTCTGAATGGTGTGGATGCATGCCTTCTACAAATAGAAATGTAAACATTCTTGTACATACAGAAGGTAAAGATGTGTCATTATCTAGCTTTAATAGACAATTAGTCTGGCAATGCAATTCCTGCCAAAGAGAAGAAATGTAGAAAACAATTTTGAAAACAAAGTCATCATTTCTTTCCATTGACTAGGTTTTAGCCAGCCTGATAGTCCTCCCTCTGTTAGGAACACAACCACTTTCTTCTTTGCAGAGCATATTTCTTGTGGTTCTAGTAGAGGCAGCCCTGCCCTGCCCAGGATTGAACATGTGATCCAGGCTGTTAGAAGAACTCCTCCATTCCTATAGTAATTAGACATGATTGGCATAGGACACGTGGGCCCGAGGGCAGAGGCTTGTATATTTCAGGAGATATGGGAGATTGGGAGCTATGAGGTCTGTGTGAACCTGAAGCTAACAGTCATCTTATCAGGCAGAAAGAGCCTGAGAATGAAGCAATACAGAAGAAAAAGAGGTGGAGACAGGAAGGGAGAAAAGAGACAGACAGAGAGAGAGAGAGAGAGAGAGAGAGAAACAGAGAGAGAGAAACAGAGAGAGAAACAGAGAGAGAGTACACCATTTGGACACTTGCATATACAGCTGTGCCTGAAGCACTCCTGAACTTTTCAGATGCGTGAACCAATAAATTTTCTTAAACTATGCCTCTCCATTTAAAACAGAAATAATCTCAATATGGTAAATGTCTTCCAGCATTTTACTGGCCACCAGACATAGATACCACACTGTAAATTCATTCGCATTCAGCTACCTGGAAACATGTTTCCTACCAGCACTAACTAGGGCATGCGCCCCATGTAGGGCCACATCCATGAGGAGATGGGATATCAAGATAGTGAGAATCAAGGTAGTGAGAATAGCATGTCCAAAACTGAAATCCTGACCTTTCCTTGCAATATATTTCTCCTTCTATATTTTCCATCCTATAAATGATGTCTCCATTCATCAGTTGCATAAACTGGAAACTTAAGACCTATTCTTGCTTCTCTCACTCCTTCGTATACCACCAGCAATCTATTACTATGTCTTGTCTGTTCTATCTTCAAAGCACAGCTCAACTCCATCCACTTCTCTGCATATCTGCTGGCTCCACCATACCCAAGCTACATCAACACACATGCACTAAATCAACAGCAGCCTTGATCTCTGTGCTCTATTTCTGTTCCTCTGTAATCCATACTCTACCCAGATTGTTTGCTAAAATACTAGATTCTATAACTCTCTGCCTTAAAACCCATCGGTGCCTCTTCATCCCACATAGAATAATTTTCAAACCTCTTAGAACAGCCTGCAAGGCCTGTACGACCGAGTCCCTGAATCTGTAGTAAACATTAACTGTAAAAAATAGCTTGCTACAAAAGTATACAGATGAACTGTGAACCACACAGGTTGGACTGTGTGGGACTACTACTTATATACTGTCCCCAAGACAGCAAGATCAATCTCTCCTCTTCCTCCTCCTCCTCAGCCTACTCAATGTGAACATGAAGATGAAGACCCTTATGATTATCCACTTCCACTTAACAAATAGTAAATATCTTTTCCTTATTATGTTCTTAGTAGCATTGTCTTTCTTATTGCGCCTACTTTATTTTAAGAATACAGCACATCATTGACATCATTGATAGTAGCTGCTTCCTCTAAGTGGCCCACACCAGAAAAGGAAATAGACAGAATATTTCGTGCAATGACTTAACTTCCTTGTGTTAGACTTGGTATCCCTTCAAGATTTTTTAAAGAGGTGAATAGAGGGAGTAACTCTTTCTGGAAGTTGAACAAATGGCTCTATGCTTCCCCTGCTTGCTGGCTATACTAAGTTGCATTTAGAATTTGGTTCTAAGAATTGCCTTCTCTTTTTTTCCCCCCAATAGGTTGAGCTCTTTCCTTCTTGCCATTTTTTTAAAAAACTAGACAAGGCCTTGCTATGTTGTCCAGGCTGGACTCGAACTCTTGGGCTCAAGCAATCCTCTCTCCTCAGCCTACCAAGTGACTGGGCTATAGGTGTGCACCACCACAACCAGATTTTCTGGTTATTTTTAAATTGGATAAAACTGTAGATGATTCAACCTCCCCTCTCTCAAAACACTCCTAACAAGTAAGCAGTCTTCCGGCTTCTGCCTGAGCTGGGGGATTGAGGGTAGGTCACTAACTCTCAGTAGCTCCAATGTAGGTACTCAAACCAGTCTGAGAGCCTTAACAATGGGTAGTGATCTCAGTATGTCTCTTGGGGCAACACACAGTCAAATCACTTCCTGACAAGTTTTCCCCTGTGAAAGATAAAGAGCCCTAAAAAAATACAGTAAAGAATGCATATAACATACAAAATATGTATTAATTTACTGTTTATGTTATAAATGAATAGTAAATATATTTTCTCTTCCTTAAGATTTTCTTAATAACATTTTCTTTTTTTCCTTGCTTGATTATAAAAAACAATATATATACATATAACATACAAAATATATGTTTATCAACTGTTTATGTTATTAATAAGGCTTCAAGTCAATGATAGGCTATAGTAGTGAATTTTGGGGGTGAAAAAAGTTATACACAGATTTTTGACTGTGTGGTGGTAAGTGCCCCTAACCCTCATATTATTCAAGAGTCAACTGTATATATTTAGAAGCTTTAAACAATAAAAACTATTGTTAATTATTTAGGAGAATATTGTTAAATATGTGGAAGCCTAAACAAATTTTTGTTGTGAATTTCTATAATTAATCTATTGTAATAATTTAATGACCTTTATGTCAGGTTTCACTGGAGGCAGTTTCATCACCTTGCATTCTATGGCTGCTAATATCTCCTTGAGTCCATAGAAGCAACTTGGGTCCACACGTGGGACCAAAGGCAAAGTACTCCATCTTCCTGATGAACCAAGCAAGACATGAAAAACCCAAGCCATTCTGACAAGTTTTGAAATCAGGAATAGAACTATTGATTAAAACTGTGATAAATTCAAATACATGTTTAGTTTGAAAACCTTGCTAATTCAAATACATAAATTAACTGTGCAAACAAAATTTACTTTTGTACTTTATAAGCAATCCTGTTAAGGTCCATGAGCTTGCATACAAAGAATAGACTAGGCAAAAATACATCAGAATGTTCACTGGGGTCTCTTTCTTGAATGTGGTATTCTTTTTGCATTTCCAATTTCCAAACTTTTTACAATGGGTATAAATTATGCTTGAAATGAAAAATAAATGTTAACTCATCAAATACGAAACTCAAAGAATACCAAAGAGATGAAATGATAGTCTTGAAAATTCAATATTTGTATATTTTGCAGGCCACGTCACAGCAGGAAATACAGGAGAAACGTCATTGACCTGACATGCTTGTAAATTTCTGAGCCATAGCTCATCATGTCCAGTATCATTAGGGTACAGTTTTACTTCAGCATTTTAAGAGTCTTTGTGACTAACTGTAACTAAATTGAATAGTTAACATTTTACTGAAATTCTATTATGCACAGGCATGCAAATCCTTATCATCTGTTATCTTCATTTAATCCTTAATCACAATCTTATGGCTTAGTAAGGAGTTCTCACAATCTTATGGCTTAGTTCATGTAGTCAGGGATCCCTGGGGGTCTTTGGGATCTTATCAGGGGGCTTGCAAGTTCAAACCTATTTTTAAAAATAATACAAAAGCACTATTTGTCTTTTTCACTGTCTGTTTTATATGTGGGAAGATAGGCTCAGAATTTAAGTGGATTGAACAGGATCACATAGTAAATGGTGGAGCTGGAATTTGAACCCTCGTGGCTCACTCAAAAACCTGTGCCTTTAACCACTATACTCTATCATTTAGATTTCTTCCACTTCTAGGCTAATGAATTTGTCAAGTGGAATTCAGAAAATCTTTAAAAGTTTTCAGTGTCCTTGTTGGTTTCAAGCAGTCTGCTTCATAGGGTGACCTCAAAAAGTTAAGATTTTTGTTAGATTGATGGGAACCAAGAGAAAGTGATTCCCCCTCATGTCTGTGACTTAGAGGTAAAAGGTTTGCCTTCACTTTCCTAGGTTTGGGCTGAAATTTTATGGTCTTTCAAGGAAGATGAGAGAAACTCATTGGCTTTTCCATAAGTTTCCATCTTATCTTACCTCCTGGCTTGTCCATCAATACCATTCCATCCTACATGACTTGAGGTGTTCTTATCAGAGCCACTCTTTGGATTACACATTCCAGTACTTCTTCGTGCGGCATTGTTATCAGAACATTTAGAAACCTTGGACTCTGGGGTATTAACGACCAGTAGCACATCTCCCCCTCACTGGGATAGCCAAAAATACTGCCCCACGTTTTCACACTTTCCTTAGGTATAACTGCCAGTTAAGAACCATAGAGAGGCAGCATTATCTGCAGACTTGATATGCTATGGACAACCTAAGAGAGCCAAATTCATCTATTATGAAGGCAGGATGTTTATAATCAATGACATGAGTATTTATCATCAGCAGCAATAATGATGAACTGATTGATCAGATTAGTAAAATTGCCATCTTGGACAGCAAAAGATACATTACAATTAGAAGGTAGTGCAGGGAAAATTTTACAAGCAGAGTGAGACTGTTCCAGGTAAACCAAATATATGATCGCCAAGGCATACAGTGGAACCCTGTATTGAAGGACTCAGATGAACAACCAAAGTCATCCTGAATCCCCTGGACCCCTGGAGGTTGGGACTGGGCACAAGGCATAATTGCTGGAGAAAGGTCAAATATGACCTCTACCTCTTTAACCCTTTTGCCCATATTTTCCACGCTTAGCATGAAAGACAGAATTCTTAGCTCAGAATAATAGAACCAGGCAAATGTTAGAAGAATTCGAATAGAAAAATGATCATTGCCTTCCTTGCCTGGATGAAAAGCTACTGTTATTTTAGTAACATAATATACTCTTTCCAGACAGATCTCTGAACTCAAAGACTTCTGAAGATTGAAACGGTAAATGCCAGACAGGAAGCTATTCATGAAGAAGGTCAAGAAAAATAGGTTAAAATGCATAACAGCCATTGCTGGAAACTCAAGGCATCTCCAGTGTTCCTCTCCAGCTCTAATTCCTGTGCTCATCCTAGGTAACAGAGCTCAAAGTTCACAACCAAGACTCAAATTCCTTGGTTTTGAATCTCAATTCAATACTACATTCACCAAACTAGTCAAAATCATCATCTCCACAAAATGGTGCAATTTACCCATTTAAGAGTCCCACCACTACTGTCAACAGAGTTAAATACCAAGAGCAGAACCTACACCGTCAGACAGCCCTTGGTTGAATGTGTTAAGGCCTTGTTATTATTCAGTTAAATAAGAGTAAGTCTTTTAAATCCAAATTATACAGTCATATTTGTCTAGTGATCCTCTTCTGCCTCCCCCAGGACATTAAATCATATCTCAACCATTCTGACAATCAGCTAAATATTACAATGAAAAATGAGTTCCCACTGTGAGTTCAAAGAAAATACGTACAGCATATTCACACTTGGTTCCCATGGAATAGAGTCTTTTATTGGGAGTTAAGAAGATATAAGAAAATTATTTTGTGTGTTTGTGTGTTTTTACATTATCCTTCTTAGAGTTATTAATGCTAATTGATAAATAATGACAGCTAATATTAACTGAATGCTAATTGATAAATAATGACAACTAATATTAACTGAGCATCTTCTCCAAACTTGAGATAGCACTATTTTACATATGGTATGAGTCTCATTCCACATAGTCAGGAATGCAAGAAATATATCTTTATTTTTAATTAATCAATGTAAATTTTGTTTTAATGCCCATCCCTGGCTGGCAGGAACCTTAGTGTCAGTCACTCACTCCTCACCAGACCTCACAGTCTCCTCACCAACCCCAGAGTTGTACTACTGCCTAGGATCATACAAAAAAACAGAGTAGGAGGACTGTTGTGCGCTGATAATGTATCCTCACAGGTCCCACTGAATTTCACATCCTCCCTACCTGTAGGGCTTCTCAAGTCCCATAGTGCTCAGCTGCTCCAGGCCATACATGGGACACAGGTGCCATTGTGAAGTTTTCTGTGGTCTCCTTAGCTTGTACTCACCATGTAGGCACTCCCCTCTCTGGATTTTTGCTTTCTCTCTGGATGCAGCCAGAAAGTTGCATGAATACCTCCTGCTTTCAGAATTCATAGACCTCTGTTTGCCCCTCTGGCAATCACAGGTTTATTTGTGTAAACTGAGGGAAATCCTTATCCTGCCAAGTTTTCCAGGTTCTTTTCTTATCTATTCCTTTCTTCCTTCTCCTCCCTATGCACAGCCTGTACATTCTCCTATGAGTTTTGCTTTTGGAAGGATGAATCCAGATAGAGTTCCAGGCTACTTTTGCTTCACACCTTCCCCAACCCCTGACAGAAGTAAGTCAAGGGAGCCAGCCACTTGGAAACGGCAGAAGGAAGAAAGAAGAAAAGGTAAGAAAAAGTGCAAGGAGAAAAATGCCTTAAGATATCCAGCCTGGCCAAGTGCAGTGGCTCAAGCTTGTGATCCCAGCACTTTGGGAGGCCAAGGTGGGCAGATGACTTGAGAGGAGAAGTTCGAGACCACCCTGGCCAACATGGCGAAACGCCATCTCTAATAAAAATACAAAAATTAGCCAGATGTGGTGGCCGGCACCTGTAGTTTCAGCTACTTGGGAGGCTGAGGGAGGCTGAGGCAAAAGAATCACTTGAACCCAGGAGGCAGAGGTTGCAGTGAGCAGAGATGGAGCCACTGCACTCCAGCCTGGACCACAGAGTGAGTGAGACTCCATTTCAAATAAATAAATAATTTTTTTAAAAAAATCCAACCTAACATCAAGTCACCACAGTGACACAAGGTGATATGTGTTGCTGTCTCAATGTTATGAAGAGGAAAACTCAAATTCAAAGTAGTTAAAACAAAGGAATATAAATTTTCCCAGGTCACACAACTATTAAGTAGTAGACAGGAAATGTAGCTTTAGGTCTCTCAGATCCCAAAATGTAAAATCAAACTTGTGGCTTTCTTGATGAAACAGGTTACATCATAAAAATGTGGAATAGATTTATAAGTATCTCATTTATTTAGATTATTCTAAGTGTCTACTTGGGGGATTTTTTTTTAATTATGAGAGAAATTTCTTCAGCATTGCTAGAAACTGAAATATAGGCATATATGTTGAATGCATTGCTTTTCAATTTTTTTCCTCATGAACCTGACTAAGATTGTATTACTTCCACCAGTATCGACCCAGGAGAAAGTATTTTCAAGGCAGCTTGACAAGTGTTCATACTGTAGAGGATCTGAACAAGAACAATAGCTCAGTGGGGCATTACCTGCCATGATTCTCTTGCCTGCTGGGTTTCTGGCTTTCAGACATTTTGACAATGATGTAGTCTTTAATTGGCCTCTTTGCAAATGCCTGCTCCTCACTTTTGACATTAATTGCTAATTAATAAAAGCATGAAAATGTCAGTATATCAGCATATGAGCCAATACCTTAATGTTGAGAAAGTACATAAAAACACATCTTTTATATTTGGGATAGGGAAAAAGTAAAAAACTAACCAGTTACAACATCCCTTCTTCACACTTGCTCTGATATGGTTACAGAGTCAGCTTTCACAATACCCTCAGTACCTTCCCTTCTCACAGAGACTAGATAAAATGTTTCTGCACAAGCAAGGTGCTGTGAAACTATTGCCACCCACTACAAGGCACCCACTCACTGCCCAAAGTCAGGAGAGATTCATACTTGTTAAACTTGGGATGCTCTGGGTACAAAACATAAATGCACAAATATCACACACTTGAATGGTTTTATTACTTCAGTTTTTGGAACCTGGGAGGAGATTTGGTCTTGGCCTTGGAAAGGAGAAGAAACTCCCCCTGGGCCATGAGCCTAAACCACTTGTCCTGGCTCAGGTCATCAGAATGCTCCCCACTATAGCAATGAGACAGACCCCCTCTGGTAAGGATAGGACACTCAAAATTTTCACTTGCTTTAATAATTTCTGAAAAATATATTCCTTTGAGAACCTTATGGGGAGAGATGGGTTTGCAAATATTTCTCCTCAATAGCAACCACTAAATACCAGGTTGTAGCATCATTTAGAGCTCAGAAAATTAAGAACATATACATATTGAGAGCACTTTTCCCATGACTCTTTATTCTGCTGCTCAAAAGCTTCTGTTAAGGAAAAAAAAGAACTATAATTAAAATGGAAATAGAGATTCTAGCATTTTTTTAATATACTAGATATTCTAAAATCATTTGGTTTGAAATGGGTTAACTTTCATCATCTTACTTGAAAGTAATACCTTCAGGTATCATGGCAAACTTTGAAGACCTTATCACTGTTGCTAGTGAAAAATGGATATTTGACAGAAATGATTATGCTAATTCTCCACTTTGTTTTTTTTTTAAGATAAAATTATTTTAGAATATTTTTTACAGAAAAAATGCAAAGGTAATTGAGACACTTTCCTCATACTCCTCACTCAGGTTCCCCTAATGTCAGCACTTTACATTACCATGCTGTATTTGCCAAAACTGAGGAACCAGTGATGATACATTGCTATTAATTAAACTCCAAACTTTATTTTGGTTTCATTAGTTTTCCCATCAATGTCCTTTTTCTTTCCCCAGGTCCAATCCAGGGCACTGCATGGCATTCAGTTCTTATGTCTCCTTAGTCTCCTCTGTTCTGGGACAGTTTCTCGGTCACTTTGTTTTTATGACCTTGATAGCTTTGAGGAGTACTGCTCAGGTATTTTATAGAACGTCTCTCAATTTGGGTTTGTCTGGTGTGTTTTGTTATGATTAAACTAAGGTTATGGGCTTTTAGAAAGAATATCAGAGGTGAGGTGTCCTCATTCTGTTATGTCCAGAAGTATTTGAAGTATCTGAAGAGGTATTTGATATCAACATGATAAAACATAGTGATACTAACTTTGATTACTTGGTTAAGACAGTGTTTGCCAGATTTCTACACTGTGAAATTACTACTATTTCCATTTCATACTCTATTCTTCTGAAGCCAGTTCACTAAATCCAGTCCATACTCAAGCTGGGGAGAGATTAAGTTCTACCTCCTGGAAAAGGAGAGAGTACCTACCTATAGTTTTAATAATTATTCTTTAAGGAAAATGTATCCTTTCTCTACAATGTATTTATTTATTCAATCATTTAAAAAGTATTATGGATTCGTATTTATTTTATTCTTTGGGTAATGCGTCATTTGTTTCTTTTTCACCTGAATTATTTCTGCTTTAGATATTGGGAGCTCTTTGATGATGGCTCTTGTGCCCCTTTGACATGCTCCATGCTGTTGTTTTTTGAGCACTTCCTTACTTTCTGGTGCTACAGGATGCTCCAGGGTCATCTTGTACTTTCCCTGTCCTAGTCCTAGAATTAGTGACTTCTCCAAGGAACCCTGGTTCCTTTTACTGGAGAATTCTTTTTAGAAACCAAGACCTGAGCACTGGAATGCTCATTGCTACTAGGAGTTACTGCTTCTAGGTTCTCTGAGCTGGCAGAACTACTAGATTATGCATACATATGACCTATGTATACTCACACCTTTATAATTACTTCTATATCTATTCATTTGTAGAAATATTAAGATAAATATTAGTTCATACTGTCTCTGGTTCTAATCCAGTAATATGAGGTTCATTCTATTTTTCCCTTCTTACTTATGTATAACTCTCTCTTCCATAGTGAGAAACCTATCTCCCACCATCTACAATTCATAGACTTATAATGTTTGCTTTTTGAAATGGAGATGTAGGTTAGAATACCAAAATATACAAGCAGATTGAAGTAGTGTCTTGTGTGATCCATGGAAAATGTAATTCAACTTAAGAATTGCTAAAAGTAATTATGACACTCTGCATTTGTAAAATGCAAAAAAAAAATGTATCTCATAAGATTACTTGTGTTAATTTAAATGAGAAAACACATTTAAAGATTTTCATAAATAGTAATTTGGAAAAAATACTGTTACTACTATTAATAATAAATGAAACTGTTAAAATGAAATTCTTTATAAATTTTGTATTTTTAAAGCATAATTTTTCCCCTCTACATGAAAATCTTACATTGGTTGAATAGGACCAAAGAACTGAGAACTTTGTTTAGAACCAACTGGAAATTGGCTTTGAGATCAAAATGGTAGGGATGGATGGCCAAGTTGGCTGACAAGTACAAAAAAGGTGCTCTGGGTGAGATCATGATTCTACAGCTGTGCTGCTCTTGGTGGATCCCTCAAAGACTAGCAGGCCTGAGTATTATGTGAAACCCCAAATGTATCACTAAACAGAAGCACAGTGAGCTCAATCCAGAAGATAGAGGAGTACTTGGAAAGTAAGCCGGGCACAGATGAAGACAGCTCAAGTACAGCTTACTAAAGATAAAAAGAGGAGCCTTGTTTTTCCAAAATAGATTAGAGGGTACTGTCTCCCACTCAGCAGTGTGCAAATGCAAAAAGCCAAAGATGAAAGAAAGATTAAAATATAAGCATAGAAAATGACAAACAAGAGCAAATAAGACAGAAAGGCTCAACCAACATCATTTCTTCTGCGAGTAAGGCTATAAAGCCTCCATAGCCAGTAGAGTATAGAGATGTTACTCTTTACTCTTTTAGAAACGCCAACCTTGGTGATTGTAAAGGTATAGTCAGTGGCCTACTGCTGCTAGGTTCTCTGGAACAGGCTGAGATTTGATGCAAAATGCAAATCCTTTCTTTAGTTTGTATCAGTAAGATCATATATATTTCTATGGATGTTCATTTTTACACATAATTAAATCATTTTCAAGGAGTCTATTATGTTATGTAAGATGAGCACATCCTTAAAGTTCAGTATGGCTCCCATACAAAGCTGAGCAATGTTGAAGAGCTACACTGGGCACATGCACAATCAGCTAGTTGGATTTTGCAACTGATTCATTTTCTGGAAGAACCATTCATTCCAAACGCATTATTGGTGATGTCTTAAATTGACCATGTTTTCCACTCACAGCTATTCCAACATTTTACTTACAAAAACACTCACAAGTTATCTTATTGACTAAAAGTTTAGTTTGAAAGCACCTGGTTAATCCTGAAAAAAGAGTGCTGTGTGCTCACATAAACAATATTTGGAACCTGCAGTTTATGTTTACTTATTATTTAAATAATTCATACCAACTTAGGCAAGTGACTCACGACTGTAATCCCAGCACTTTGGGAAGCAGAGGATGGCTTGAGGCCAGGAGTTTGAGACCGGTCTAGGCAAAATAGTGAGACCCGCCTAGGCAAAATAGTGAGGCTCTGTCTCTACATTTTTTTTTAATTCTCACTCACATTCTAACCTTCTCTCTTTCCTACCAAGAGCCTTCTCCTATGTCTTCTTCAGGTTTCAGGGAAGTGCTGTGGACTAATAAGCCTTTACTCAACTTTTTTCTTTTTTTTTATTATGATTATACTTTAAGGTCTAGGGTACATGTGCACAACATGCAGGTTTGTTACATATGTATACATGTGCCATGTTGGTGTGCTGCACCCATTAACTCGTCCTTTACATTAGGTATTTCTCCTAATGCTATTCCTCCCCCCTCCCCCACCCAATGACAGGCCCTGGTGTGTGATGTTCCCCTTCCTGTGTCCAAGTGTTCTCATTGTTCAGTTCCCACCTCTGAGTGAGAACGTGTGGTGTTTGGTTTTCTGTCCTTGTGATAATTTGCTGAGAATTATGGTTTCCAGCTGCATCCATGTCCCTACAAAGGACATGAACTCATCCTTTTTTATGGCTGCATAGTATTCCATGGTATATATTTATACATGCCACATTTTCTTAATCCAGTCTATCATTGATGGGCATTTGGGTTGGTTCCAAGTCTTTGCTATTGTGAATAGTGCCACAATAAACATTTGTGTGCATGTGTCTCTATAGCAGCATGATTTATAATCCTTTGGCTATGTACCCAGTAGGAGTAAGGGTTTGGCTGGGTCAAATGGTATTTTAGTTCTAGATCCTTGAGGAATCACCACACTGTCCTCCACAGTGGTTGAACTAGTTTACAGTCTCACCAACAGTGTAGAAGTGTTCCTGTTTCTCCACATCCTCTCCAGCACCTATTGTTTCCTGACCTTTTAATGATCGCCAATCTAACTGGTGTGAGATGGTATCTCATTGTGGTTTTGATTTGCATTTCTCCGATGGCCAGTGATGATGAGCATTTTTTCATGTGCCTATCTCTACATATTTAAAAAAAAATAGCTGGTCATGGTGGCATGCCACTGTAGTCCCGGCTATTTGGGAGGCTGAGATAGGAGGATTGAGCCCAGGAGTTCAAGGATGCAGTGAGCTATTATCACATCACTGCACTTCAGTCTTGGCAACAGAGTAAAACCTTGTCTCTAAAAATAATAGCATAAAATAAAAATAAATTATTCATTCCCATATTGTTAAACCAGAAATACCTAATCATTGCCAACATCCATTCCCTAATAAAACAAATGTGCATAGACAATGACATTTAATTGTCCCCTCCTTGATTATTTTTTTTTTTAAGTGAAACGTGGTTTGGGGAAGACCGAGGGGCAGAAAGTAGTAAAGACTGAGGCCAGGTTGGAAGTGGCAACTGTCACTGTGAGTCTGAGCTCCCACTAAACTGTGCCCATAGTTGCCACTGAAATCAGAGGTAGGCTAAGGGTGTGCATTGGGGCAGCTGGACCACTTGCTGCTAATGCACAAAAACTGTTTTGTATCATTGTATGGAGCAGGAATATTTCTCCTCTAGCTGTTACTCTCTTGCCCCTTTGGGGATAATTTACTTATTTCATTCTCACATCAAAGTAGCTAAAGATACCAATGTATAAAAAAATAAGAAAAGTATCATGTGACATTCAGTAAGTCCTCATTTTTTGAATTATATGCCTTATACATTTTTAAAAACTGAGAACTTAATCCAAATATATGTATATTTGGTTATTTATAAATTATATACAAGTATTTCAACACTGATAAATCATATAAACTATGCAATATAATATATATAGAATATATATGTATATATAGATAGCAGTGTAATACAATATAATATATAATTTAATAAGTTTTAAATACATACAAATATAACTTTTAATCATTTTTTTCAACCTCAATACATCATCTGACATACTCTTATTTTAGAGACTAAGAATTTTGAGATTTATGTAAACATGTTTTTCCCCAGAATATGAGTCTGAAATAAGAAAATTGCGTCTGCACTGCTTAACTCCTGTTTCAAATCTGTTTGTACCTGGTTACTAAAAGCTACCAATAAATTTCATTTTACATGAAGTTCATTAATGTTATAAGCTCCATGAATTTCTCTTAATTCCTTTATTTTCTGGTAATAATGCACTGATAAAAGGAAGTATATTCTTATACTCATTAGATTTACTGTCTGCCCTGAAGCCCAGTCCATAACTCACTAATCAGGTTTGGAAAGGCATCTTCCTCTTAATTTATAAATGAAATAAAAGCACACTAATTATATCCTTGCACTGCTGCCAATGTATCCAAGTAATTAAATACTCAGTTCAGTCCTCAGAAGGAAGTTTTAGCAATTCCACACTCCTACTAGAAATATTTATAATATTCAAGCTTACAAGAGGTGAATTCCCATTATTTTATTCTTAAAAATTATGTGAGCAATGAACCTGCTTCATTCTCCATATATAAATACATCTTGTTTTATCTAATGACAAAAATTGCTAAATGAGTTTTGTTTTTGTCTTTTCTTGTTTGTTTGTTTGTTTTTGCAGAGATCAACTGAAACCCATCAATTTACCTGATGGAGACTTGATAGGAAGTGTAATCTGACCTTGGTAATCATTCTGTAATCAGCTCCCAAGGAGATCTATTTCTTACCCAGTTCCTAATTCCAAGATTAGTATGCTTTTTTATTTTGTTGCTCATATTGAGTTTTTCTGACTGTCTCGCCCTAGTCTGGTTTGTTTTTTAAATATTTTTTTTCCATCTGCTGGTATTTAACACTGCTATCACCATGATTTTTTCCAGAGCATCTCATTTTTTAAAGGTTATTTAGGAAATGTACTATGTATCATATTTATCTTTTGATGTCTTTAACACTTTTTGGTTGTGAGAGAGAATGAATGTTTACTCAACATATTCACAGAGCTTACTTTACCTTGTTTTCAAACTGATAGTATATGCTAGCAGATGGCAGGATTTTCCAACATTTAGACACTATTATTTAAAACATTCATGAAAGCATGAGCCTAAATTATGAAATTATATTTAAGTAAATTATAATAAAGCAACATGTATATGAATTTAATGCAAAAGTTCCATATTGTTAGGCAAGAAAATTTAAAGAAAATGTGGTGTGGGCGTATGTGTGCGTAATACTACTCAGCCACCAAAAGAATGAAACCATGTATTTTGCAGCGACATGGATAGAACTAGAGGCCATTATTTTAAATGAAGTAACTCAGAAACAGAAAGTCAAATACCACATGTTCTCACTTGTAAGTGGGAGCTAAATAACATGTACACATGGACATAGAGTATGGAATAATCATGACTGGAGACTCAGAAGGGTAGAAGTAGGGTGAAGGGTAAAAATTACTTAATGGGTTCAATGTAATTTGTATTTGGGTGATAGCTACACTAAAAGCCTAGACTTCACCAGTAGATTATATATCCATGTAACAAAATTGCACTTGTACCCTCTAAATGTATACGTAGAGAAAAGAACTTAATCTGACATGAAATAAGGAGAAAAAAATAAAAAAGATATTGGGAGTCAGTAGTGGGCAGAGGCCTTTGAGATTGTTGTAAAGGTATCTTATTCCTCTTCCTTCTCTGTTGCTTCATCCACCACAAGTTGTACACCGTGGTTCTTGCTTCTGGCCACCAATCCCCTGGAGAAGAGATATTAATGGGGAGGGTGGGCCCACCTTGGGGAATGACAGAACCACATACAGGAGAGGAAAGGCTGCTCTTGGATGTAATGAGCCAATAATAGACGAGTCACATTTATTGCTTCCATTCCTGAGGATCCTGAAAAACAATGGAAATTATATTGGTGGTGAATATTGCGGTGATTAAAAGCACGCAGGCTTTATTCAGACTACCTGGATTGAATGCCAGCTTCATCACCTACAGTTCAACAGTTTAGGGCAAGTTAGCAAGCCTCTCTGTGCCTCAGTTTCCTCCTCTGTAAAATGGGAGTAATAGGGGTATTTACTGTGTAAGGTTGTTAAGAGGATTAAATTACTTAAATATTTGTGAATTCTTATGAGTGCCTAGTATTTAAAAAATGATATGTGTATTATCAAATAAAAAAGTACAATAACTAAGACATTAATCCTTTCCTCGTCATTTCTTCCCTTCTCAGAATAAAACACAAGGTCCTTCCAGTGGCCCATCCCTTGCAATCTGTTCCCCATTCTCATCTGATTTTGTTTCCTCTGTTCTGGTACTCAGTTAGGTTGCAGTTTCTAAGCCCCTTTGTATCATGTGAGGTTGTGTAACTGACTTCTGGCCATGGCATGTGGCTCATCACGATACACTTCTAGGCCCAGCCTACAGTCGCCAACCATTCTGGTTTGCTCAGGACTGTCCTGGTTTTAACACTGAAAGCCCCACATCCTGTGAGAACCCCTCAATGCTGAGAAAACAAGGACAGTTAGCCACCCCAACCCTGGCCTATTAAAACCTCTTGAAATCTTTCATATTCTTTTCTACTACCTGCTGGATATCAATGTCTAGAGTGACCTTGAAAGTCACATGTTGACAATAACAGAACCACCATCAGCCTGGGCTTTTGAGTGAAGCAGAGTTACTGCCTCTTCTCCTACTGGACTTTATGTGAGCAAAAAAACAGTTTCTGTTTTGATAAAGCACTAAGATTCCATTTCATTAGCTTAACCAATAAAATAACTAACATGCTGGTCATTCTAGCCTCTCTCTTGTTCCTGCAACAAACTGAGAATTCACTAACTGTTTACTTTGCTCAGAAGACTTCTTTCCAGATATCTTCATAGCTAATTTCCTTACCTCTGTTCAATTTTCACTTAACTCTTGTTTTCCATGGCACCTTCTCAACCAGTGTATTCAAAATAGCAGGCTATCTCCCTACTCTCATCTCCTGATTCTTTTATTTAGTTTTTTTTTCTTTTTTTGCCATAGTATCATCACTTTCTGATTTATACTGTATCCTTTACTCTCATTTTTTGTGTTCTTACTGTCTTGCCTCCCCCACTAGAATAACTAGCATATAAGCTCAAGAGAGTTGAGAGCATTGTTTGCTCACTGTATATCTCAAAACTCTAGAACATTGCCTGGCACATTATAGGCACTCTATACACATTTGTTAAATGAATTACTTTATTTCATTTTTGGAATTTATGGATTTTAACCCCACAAAGGGGTAACCCATTTCATAGAGCTTTTATATAATGATTCCTTCCAACAATTTCCAAAGTATTGTGATGAATTTTAGAAATTATGGACAGAACAATCCTGCTATTTACCATTTCACAAAAACCTTTATTCCTGGTTTGCATCCAAATTTCTCCAAAACGGAGGATCTAAATTGAATATGTCTAAAATAAAATATTTAAGTCTATGGGTTTCTGGGCACTTGTAATACCTTAATTACTGATTAGACTTCACTGTGCCTTGTATTTTTCTATCTTTTTAATGCTGGAGCATAAAAGCTATAGCAATAGATTACTATTTACATTTTATCTCTTTCTGCCTCTCTGTACTCCTATTAGTGCTTGAGTTTCCCAGCAATTCTGGGTGTTCAAAGAGTGTTAGAGACTTATCCAATATTTACCCTTATAAATTGTAAATTTGTATGTAAGTAGGAGGCACGGAATCTTTGAGGAGGACGAAGGGACCTCAGAGTCAGTTGACTTTACTATTGTTTCATTATTTAAAAATAAAGAATGTATTTGTTGTATTTAGTTTCTTACTTAGAGCAGGTATTGTTTACTGGTCTTTTGTGGCAATGATTATAATGCAGAGGTATACAAGTCACAGTTTGTGTCTTCTTTTCATCTCATCAATAAATAGAACACGAGGTATCACTTGTTCTGTGGGCACTCTTTTCCATCCAAGGTTCCAGCTAATCAGGACTTGGAGTTGGCAGGAGTATCATCCCTAAGTGGTTGCTTTCAGAGTGCAGAGATCTTTTGTGTTCAGAGGAATGTTACCATGGAAAAGTCCTCCATCCACTGGTAGGATCAGTATGATTCCGGAAAAGATTAAACAACCCACCACTGTGTAATTCCACTGTTTATTTATATACCTCTGAGAACTGTTTCAGAACTGCTGTTATCATTGAAGGGTGCATATTCACAAAAGCTGCGTAATGCGAGATCAGTTTTGAATAACCAGTTACAGATGACCTGATTCAAAATCTTTCAGAATTAATTTTTTTAGAATTCATTGTGAATTTATTTGCATATTTTTTTTTTCAATCAATCCCCATATCGACCATGCTTCTGGAACTGGGCTAGATGTTGGGATGATGGAGCGAACCAATCTCCATCCATGACCTCAAGGAGCTTGCAGGCCAGTTAACGATGGTAGAGATGAGTAAACAAGAGAATGTCATTCAAATCCCTTCACATGATGTGAAAAAGAAAAGTGTAGAGTATCCTAACCTAGGTTGGGCTTGTCAGAGACTGTTGAGTTCAGGCACTCAGTAGTCGAGATGATAGCGGGTATGATGCGCTAGGGGAACTGGAGACAGTCCACAGTGGCCGATTGTTGTTGGAGAGGGAGTGAAGGAAATGTTACAAAGCGGGCAGAAACAGGGTGGGGCAAGGATTCTGTGTACTGCCAAGGAGTTTGAACCCCATTTTGAACATAAGGAAACTTATAAAGCTGTAAGCAGAGGAGTAACACTATCAAATGTGCCCTTCAGAAAGTTCAGTCTTCTATAGCGAAGTGAAGCAATTTAAAATGATTAAAAGATAAACAGAAACAAAAACAGGAGACTGAGAGACCTATTTTGACAGGCTTTACTAGAAGAGGTTCAATGATGGTGGCAGCACAAAAAGTCAACTGTTGGGGAAGACAATACAGGAAAATAGAATACCATCTCTATGTGTGAACTGATGCGGCCCTTCAGCAAGGCAGGGAATGTTGGAAGAGCTAATGAAGTCAGTTTGGGAGACTTTAAAAATTGGAATTATTGGTAGGTCAACTGAAAGATGTCCATACTCTGCGTTGGCTTTCTATTTTTTAGTCTTGTTAAAAGTACAATTAGGAGAAAATTAGGAAAAGTTGGATGAGGAGGAAAGAATGATTTCTCTATTTTAGAGGCCTGCAAATGTTTTGACTACGACCCATAGTACGAATTATATTATGCACATAGACACAGATATGAAAACAAAAAAAATTGATGTAATAGTAATTACCCTTATTATGTATGATGCACTCTGGTATTTTCCATTCCTATACTATTTTATTATCTCTCCATAATATGATACATTTAATGACTGTGAATATAGAAGTTCAACTTAACTAACAAAGAGTGCTTGAGGACATTTTGTTCCTTAGAGTGGAAGGCTTTAGACATAAAATCTACTGGAAAAAAGACCTGGACTTTGAAATCAGACCTAGGTTCCATCCTGGATTCACAATTTATTAACTATGCTGCCTAAGGCAATCTACTTACCCTTCAGGGACTTGTGATCATGATACCAATTATCACTGATAAGTTACTTCTCCATAGCAGGCATGGAGCAAGTCCACGCAACAAGTGAGGACTTAATGAGAGAAATGTTGTTCTGAATAGGTAGGATGGACTCCCTAGAACAAGGTCTGGCATATATTAGTTCAGAAATGAATGAATAAAATATACATACATATGCATATAATTCTGATTTACATTTATTCATTCAGAAATAAATGAAAAAATGTATTTACTAAAGCTCTTATTAAATAAGATATTTCATTTCTTTCTTTTTTTTTTTTTTTTTGATGGAGTTTCGCGTTTGTCGCCCAGGATGGAGTGCAGTGGTGCAACCTCGGCTCACTGCAACCTCCGCCTCTTGGGTTCAAGAGATCTCCTGCCTCAGCCTCCCGAGTAGCTGGGATTACAGACATGTACCACCACTCCCGGCTAATTTTGTATTTTTAGTAGAGTCGGGGTTTCTCCATGTTGGTCAGGCTGGTCTCAAACTCCTGACCTCAGGTGATCCGCCTGCCTCGGCCTCCCCAAGTGCTGGGATTACAGGCATGAACCACCGCACCTGGTCTCAGGATATTTCATTTCCTATAAAGTTGTTTCAGACATTCAGAAGAATACAGATATATGCATATACACACAGACATATACACGTGAATATGTGTTTTAAAAATTATAAAGATAAAATATAAACTCATGTGCCCAGAAAAAAAATAGTAGCCACACCTTCAAAGTACCCTATGTGCTATCAGGTCTTATGCTTTGCCTTCCCCAGAAGTGATAGCTATCTTGAATTTTGTGTTCATCTTCCCCTTGCATAGCTGCATTGTAGTCCCACATTTAAACAAATCTTTAAAAATGAACTATTTCCTTTATATAACTTTGAAGTTACATCTGTGGAATTAGTCTATGTGTATTTCTTCTGTGACTTGCTTTTTTCTTCTCCATGTCAAGTTCATGACATTCATCTAGAAGACGGGTGTAACACATTTGAGACACGTTTGCTTTTAAATATCCCACAGTTTATTTATACCATTTCCAGTTAACAAATGCGTGTTTGTTTCCAGTTTGTTCACTCGTTTTTGTATTACAAACAATGCTACAGTGTGCAATCTTGTACATGTTTCCTGTGCACATGTAAATAAATTTCTAGAGTTGCCAAAGAAAATATACGACACCCAATTAAAATAGAATTTTAGAGAAACAACAAATAATTTTAAAAATATAATGATGTCTCATGCAATATTTGGGACATACTTCTGGTAAAATTTACTTTGTCATATCATTGGAATTAAATTTAAATAGGTGGTCTACATTGTTATTTGCTAAATCTAGCAAATTTATGAAATGCTCATGCCAAAGAGTGCTCATGCCAGGCTCTTGCTAAGCCATGGAGAATGCACAACCTTAACGCTTTAGGTATTGTCAAAATGTTCTTTTTTTGTTCTGGTTTTTGTTTGTTTGGTGGTAAATGTTTTCACAGTAAGTTGTTTGCTCATTAATTTACTTACTTTTAATTATTTTTTTTTTAATTAGACTTAGTGGGTACACATGCAGGTTATTACAGGAGTACATTGTGTGATGCTGAGATGTGGGCTTCAGGTAAACCCCTCACTCAAATAGTGAACAGAGTACCCAAAAAGGAGGTTTTTAACTCTTTTGCTCTCCCTCCCTCCCCACTTTTTAGAGTCCTCAGTGTCTTCTATTCCCATCTTTACTTCCATGTGTACCCAATGTTTAGCCCCCACTTGTAAGTGAGAACATGCAGTATTTGGTTTTCTGTTTGTGTCAATTATTTTACGATGATAGCTTCCAACTGTATCCATGTTGCTGCAAAGGACATGATTTTATTCTTTTTATAGCTGCATAGTATTCTGTGGTGTATATGTACCACATTTTTTTAATCCAATTCACTACTGATAGGCATCTAGGTTGATTCCATGTCTTTGATATTGTGAATAATGCTATGAAAAGGATACAACTGCATGTGTCTTTTTGTAGAACAATTTATTTTCCTTTATGTATATTCTCAGTAATGGTATCACTGGGTCAAATGGCAATTCTGTTTTTAGTTCTTTGAGAAGTCTCCGAACTGCTTTCCACAGGGGCTGAACTAACTTACAATCCCACCAACAGCGTATGAGCATTTCTTTTCTTTGCAACTTTGCTGACATGTTATTTTTCAGCTTTTTAATAACAGCCATTCTGACTGGTGTGAGATGGTATCTCATTGTGGTTTTGATTTGGGTTTATCTAATCATCAGTGATGTTGAGCATTTTTTCATGTTTGTTGGCCACTTGTATATCTTCTTTTGAGAAGTGTATATTCATATTCTTTGCCTACTTTTTAATGTGGTTATTTGTTTTTTGCTTATAAATTTGTTTAAATTCCTTATAGATTCTGAGCATAGTCCTTTGTCAGATACATAGTTTGTGAATATTTTCTCCCGTTTTGTAGGCTGTCTGTTTATTCTTTTGATAGTTTCTTTTGCTGTGCAGAAGCTCTTTAGTTTAATTAGGTTCCACTTGTCAATATTTATTTTTGTTGCACTTGTATTTTAGGACTTAATCATAAATTATTTGCATAGGGTGATCATAAGAAGTGTAATAGTTTGAGGTCTTACAGTTAAGTCTTCAACCCATCTTGAGTTATTTTTGGATACGGTAAGAAGTAGAGGTCTAATTTCATTCTTCTGCATGTGGTTAGCTAGTTATTCCAACACCATTTATTGAATAGGGAGTTCTTACCCCATTGTTTATTTTTGTCGACCTTGTCAGAGATCAGTTGGGTTTAGGTATACAGCTTTATTTCTGGGTTCTTTATTCTGTTCCATATTCTGTGTGTCTATTTTTATACCATCATTATGCTCTTCTGTTACTGTAGCCTTTAGTATAGTTGGGTAATACGATGCTGCCAGCTTGTTCTTTTTGCTTAGCATTGCTTTGGCTATTTGGGCTTTCTTTTTTTATTCCATATTAATTTTAGGATAGTATTTTTCTAGTTCTGTGTAGAATGATGTTGGTAATTTGACAGAAATTGCATTGAGTCTGTATGTTGCTTTGGGCACTATGGACATTTTAATTATATTAATTCTTCCAATCCACAAACATGGAATGCTTTTCCATTTGTTTGTGTTGTCTATGATTTCTTTCAGCAGTGTTTTGCAGTTCTCCTTGTAGAGATCTTTCACCCCCTTGGTTAGACGTATTCCTAGGTATTATATTCTTTTTGCAGCTATTGTAAATGGGATTATATTCTTGATTTAGTTCTCAGGATAAATGTTATTGGCATATAGAAATGTAACTGATTTTTGTAAATTAATTTTGTATCCTGCAATTTTACTATAATCATTTATTAGATCCAGAAATTTTTTGGTGGAATATTTAGGGTTTTCTAGATATAAAATTATATCATCAGCAAAGAGAAACAATTTGACTTCCTTTTTTCGTTTGGGGGTGTCTTTTATTTCCTTCCCTTGCCTGATTGCTGTGCCTAGGACTTCCAGTACTATGTTTAATAAGACTGGTGAAAGTGGACAACCTTGTCTTTTTCAAGCTCTTAGGGGAAATACTTACAACTTTTGACTGCTTAGTGTGATGTTGGCTGTGGGTTTGTCATCAGTGGCTCTTATTATTTTAAGGTATGTTCGTTCACGCCTAGTTTGTTGAGGATTTTTATCTTGTAGAGATTTTAGATTTTATTGAAAGCTTTTTCTGTGCCTATTGAGATGATTATATGTTTTTTTGTTTTTCATTCTGTTGATATGGTGAATCACATTTGTTGATTTGCTTATTTGGCACCAATGGTGCATCCCAGGAATAAAGCCCACTTGATCGTGGTGGATTATCTCTCGGCTGTGTGACTAGTTTCGTTTTGTTAGTATTTTGTTGAGGATGTTTGCATCTGTGTTCATCAGGAATATTGACCTGTAGTTTTCTTTTTTTGTTGTGTCTTTGACTAATTTTAGAATTGGGATGATGCTGATTTTGTAGAATGAGTTACGGAGGAATCCCTCCTCCTCAATTTTTTGTAATAGTTTCAGTAGGATTGGTCCCAGCTTTTCTTTGTATGTCTGATAGAATTCTCCTATGAATCCATGTGGTGCAGGTTTTTTTTTGTTTGGTAGGTTTTTTATTACTGAATCAGTTTAGTAACACGTTATTGAATTGCTCAGGGTTTCAATTTCTTCATCATTAAATTTTGAGAGGTTGTATGTTTCCAGCAATTCAGCTGTTTCCTCTAGATTTTCTGGTTTGTGCTCATGGAGATGCTCATCATAATCTCTGAGGGTCTTTTGTATTTTTGTGGGATTGGTTATAATGTCACCTTTGTCATTTCTGATTGTGCTTGTTTGGATCTTCTCTCCTTTTTTCTTTGCTTCTTTAGCTAGCGATCTACCAATATTGTTTATTCTTCAGAAAACACACACACACACACACACACACACACACACACACACACACACACCCCTTTTTGTTTTGATGAGCCTTTGTATGTTATTTGGTCTTATTTTCATGTAGTTGTGCTCTGATTTTAATTATTTCTTTTCTCCTACAGGTTTGGGTTTAGTTTGTTCTTGTTTTTCTAGTTTGTTTATGTGAAATGTTAGATTTTGAACTTGAGATCTTTCTATCTTCTTGATGTAGGCATTTAGTGCTGTAAACTTTCCTCTTAACACTGCTTTTGCTGCATCCCAGAGATTTTGATATGTTGTGTCTCTATTTTCATTTGTTTCAAATAATTTTTTTATTTATGCCTTAATTTTATTTGTTTACCCAGAAGTCATTCAAGAGCACATTTTTTAGTTTCTATATATTTGTGTGATTTTAAGAGTTCCTCTTGTTATTGATTTATATTTTTATTCCACTGTGGTTTGAAAAGATGCTTGGTATGATTTCAATTTATTTGAATTTGTTGAGACTTGCTTTGTAGCATGTGGCTAATCTTAGAATATGTTCTGTGTGCTGAGAATAATGTATAGTCTGTGGTTGTTGGCTGAAGTCTGAAAATGTTTTCTAAAATTGCTAAAGCAATATACCACACACACCACCACCACCAGGAAATTATGAGTTTCCATTGTTTCATATCCTTAGTGTTATGGATTGAATTGTGTCCCCTAGAACTCATATGTTGAAGTATCAATCCCCAGTGTGACTGTAATTGGAGACAGGACCTTTAGGGAGGTGATTAAGGTTAAATGAAGTCATAAGGAAGGGACCCTAATCTGATAGGACTGATATCTTTATAGAAAGAGGAATAGGCCCTGGATACCTCTCTCCTCATGTGCACACAGAGGAAAGGCCATGTGATGATACAGTGGGTAGGTAGCCATTTGCAAGGCAGGAAGGTGGGCCTCATGAGAAACCAACCCTGCCTGAAGCTTGATTTTGTAGTACCAGCTTCTAGAGCTGTAAGAAAATAAATGTCCACCCAATCTGTAGTAATTTATGGCAGCCCTAGCAAAGAAATACATTAATCAACATCTGACTTACCAACCATTTTAATTTTTGTGAACATGGTGGCAGGAAATGATATGCTTTGTGATTTTAATGTGTGTTCCTGTAGTTGGGCATCTTTTCATATTTATTGAGCATTTATGTTTCCTTTCCTGTGAAATGCCTACCCATTTGCTTTTTAAGTTCTTTGCCATTTTATGACTGAATTACTGGAAATTTTATACATCATATTCAGTACATGTGTGTATATGTGTGTAGAATATTAGTACTTAATTATTTGTGTTTCAAATATCTTTCTCCACTTTGTTACTTGTCCTTTCATGTTTTAGCAATTTTTTGATGAACAAGTTATTAATTCTGAGCTACTCCGGGCACACTGCCCATGGATGACCCCTGCTCTGAAAGGAGCAGTAATAAAAACAATTTTAAATAAAATAAAATATTTTAAGACATTATTAATTTTGATAAAATTGAATTTATTCATCTTTCTCTTTATGGTTTATGCCTATTTCTCTTGTTGAAGAAATGCTTTTCTAACTTGATGTAAACAATAGTTTCCTCTATTTCTTCTAGAAGTTTATTTTTTCCCTTTCACATTTTCACCTTTAGTCTATCAATAAATAATTCTTGTTTATGGTGTAAAGTAGAGATCTACTATCACTTCCGTTTCAGTGTCCCAGCATCACTTACTGAATTAGGCGCCCTTTCTCCAAGGACATACAATGTCTCCTATCTTGTAAGTCAAGTTTAAATACAAGCCTGAATCTGTTTCTGAGATCACTATTTTGTTTCATTGGTCAATAGCTATCCACACTATACGATTTCTTAATTATCATAACTTTATATGAAGTCTTTATCGCTGGTATAGCAAGGTCTCCCAGCTTATACTTCTTAAGAAGTCATGGCTCTTTGTGTTTTTTGTTCTTCCATATAAATTTTAGAATCATCCTGAACATTTCCTTAACAAACTCTGTGGGGATGTTCATTGCATTAAATCTGTAGATCAATTTAGGGGATTCTTTACAATATGGCATCTTCATATCCATAAAACATGTAGGTTTGTAATTCATTTTGAGTTGATTTCTGTGAAGGGTGTATGATCTATGTCTCCATGTGTTTATTTTTGTGGTGGTTGTTGTTTTGGCATGTAGATGTCCCATTCTTACAGCACTATTTGTTGAAAAGTTTATCTTTTCTCCATTGTATTGCCTTTGCTCTTTGTCAAAGATCAGTTGATTATATTTCTATGGGTCTGTTTCTGGGCTCTCTATTCTGTTCCATTAATCTACTTATCAATTTCTTTTTCTAATACTTCCCTGTCTTGATGACTGTAGTTTTACAGTAAATTCTGAAGTCCTATAGTGTCAGTCCTCTGACTTTGCTCTCCTTCAATAGTGTGTTGGCCATTCTAGGTCTTGTGCCTCTCCAGGTAACTTTAGAATCAATTTGTTGATTCCCACAATTCAACTTTCTGGGATTTTGATTGGGGTGACATCTGTGTTTCTGATCGATATCACTTTCTTTCTGTCTGAAGAAATTCTTTTAACACTTCTTGCAAGGCAAGTGTGTGACAACAAGTCCCCTAAGTTTTTGTTTGTGTGGAAAGTCTTAAATTTTTTTCACTTCTGAAGTATAATTTTATGTGCTACAAAATTCTGGGTTAGTGGGTTTTTATCTAAACATTTTGATTATTTCACTCCAGCTTCTTCCTATTTGCATTTTTCTGAGAAGTCAGATGTAATTCTTATCTCTTTTATATAGATAAGGCGAAGTTTTTTCCCTCTGGCCTCTTTAAAGATTGTTCTCTTTGTCTCTGATTTTCTTAAGTTTTAATATGATATGGCTAGGTGTAGTTTTTTCATATTATGTCTGTTTGGTGTTCACTCAGCTTCCTGGATCTGTGGCTTAATGTCTGACTTTAGCTTGGGAAAATTCTTAATCATCATTGCATAAAATATTACTTTTGTTCTTTTCTGTCTTTTTTCTCCTTGTATTCTATTACATATATGTTAGATCTTCTGTAGTTGTCTCACAGTTCTTGGATATTCTGTTCAAATTTTTTCAGTTGTTTTTTCTCTTTATCTTCAGTTTTGGAGTATCTACTGACATATCCTGAAGCACAGGGATTAGTTCCCCCACCGTGTGTTGAGTACTAATGAGCCCATCAAAGCTGTTTGTTATTTCTGTTACAGTATTTTTGATTGTAACGGTTCTTTTTTGTTCTTTAGTAGCATATCCATTCTTTTTTAGAATATCCATATCTCTGCTTATGTTATCTATCTGTTCTTGCATGTTGTCTACTTTTTCCATTAGCTGTTAGCGCCCTTAGTGTGTGAATCACACTTCTTTTAAATTCACAGACTAATAATTCTATCATCCCTGCCATGTTGGAGTGTGGTTCTGATATTTGTTCAGTCTCATAAAATCCTGTGTTTTGCCTTTGTATGCGCTGTAATTTTTTGAAACCCAGACTCCATGGCATAGTCCTTTAGTTGTGTGGTAGTAAGGCACCTGAGGAGGGGAAGTGTTCTATAGGCCTGTGATTAGGTTTTAGTCTTTGGTGGGCTTGTGCCCCTCAGTTGTAAACTTTGTGTGTGCTTCTCAGGTTTCTCTCCTCTTTAAGTGGGCCAGAATGGCTGCAGTGACTGGAGTTGAATAACCCCTTTCCGTAGGTCAGTTAGTCTTTGATAAAACCCCACCAGGCAAGGCTCTGGTAAAGCCGTTTTGCTTGAGGACAGGTCTTGTTAAGAACGGAAGGCTGTGGGGTGTTTCAAAATGGTTATTTTGTCCCTCCCCTTGCCTCAAGTGTGAGATTTTCCTCCAAAATTCACTGTGAGGACCTGTTGGAGCTTTTTTAGGTAAAACTCACAAAAGCATGGTCCTCCCAGGACTGCGCTTCCTGAGGGTTTTCTTTGCCAGGCTGGTCTGCACTGAGTCTCCAGCAATTTGTCAGTTCCAGTTCAGGTTTCCCTACTCTGATACCAGTTCATGCAGGATCTCTGCTTGTGGGTTTCCGATCTGGTAAGCTGTGATTCTCTGTATTCACCTGGCCGTCACTCCAGCTTTGGGGGCAGTGGTTTGCTATACAACCTACCTTCTTTGATAAATACAAGAAGAGTTGCTGGTTCTTCCATTTATTCAGCTTTTTACTTGTTAAGACAGAATAATGACTTCCAAGTACCTTATGTGCTGGATTGAAAACCAGAAGTCCAGATATATTTTTCCATTAGTTCCATTTTTAATCTGTGAATCATATTTGGGTTTTCTATGCAAGCAATCATATTATCTTCTATATGAATTGTTTTGTTTCATCTTCTACAATCTCTTCTGTCTTTTTATTGTCTGATTGTGCTAATAGCTTGAATACACTGGTGAATAGAAATGATATTATTGAGTATAGTTGTCTTTTTCACAGTTTTTAGATAGAATGTTTCTAATGCTTTACCACAGACAACAACGTTGGCATTCTATTGTTATTTTACTAAGAGATTTCTTTGTTATTTGAATAAATATTGCCTGTTATTAAAAGTGTACTCTGCATGTTTTCAGTTATATGAATTTTCTCCATTAATCTTTTAATATGTTGAGTCATATTTATAGATTTTCCAATGCTAAGCCACTTTGAATTCTTGGGATAAAACAAAACTGGTTATGATGTACAATCTTCTTTAAACATTACTGGGCCGAGCGCGGCAGCTCACACCTGTAATCCCAGCACTTTAAGAGGCTGAGGCGGGTGGATCACAAGGTCAGGAGATCCAGACAATCCTGGCCAATATGGTAAAACCCCATCTCTACTAAAAATACAAAAATCAGCTGGGTGTGGTGGCATGTGCCTGTAGTCCCAGCTACTCAGGAGGCTGAGGCAGGAGAATCACTTGAACCTGGGAGGCGGAGGTTGTAGTGAGCCGAGATCATGCCACTGCACTCCAGCCTGGCGACAGCAAGACTCTGTCTAAAAAAGAAAAGAAAAAGAAAAAATCACTAAGTTTGCTAGTATTTTACTTAGGATTTTACTGTCTTTTAGCTTCTAGCTTCTTCTTCCTTTTAGCTTTGTGTTTCAAGGTTACACTATCTCATAGAATGAGTGGGCAACTGTATTCATCAATTTATATTCTGGTAACAAGTAACCCCAGAATCTAAGTGGCTTGAGTAACAAATACTTATTTCTTGTCTGGCAGTCTGCAGGCTGGCTGCAGCCAAGCTGCCCTGCCCTGTGCTCAGCTGGGTTCCACATGTCTCCTCAAGCCAGGACCAGATTAGAGAGCAGCCAGTCCCTGGGACGTGATCTTTACACAGCCAAGCCTAAAGTCCATGGGAAAACCATATGAATAGAGTGTGGGTGTAGCATCTTATTCTAGAGGGTGAAAGAAAAGTTAGGAACCATACTACAAACTACCATAGAGATTATTCTCTTTTTTTTTTTTCTGTTTAGAAAATTTTGTAAAATTTTTGAATAATAATTTTTCTTGAATGTATGGTGATTCTTATCTATGAAAACTTCAGGGCCTACTGTTTTGTGGTTGTCATTGTTAAAATAATATTAACTATTGTTTCAATTTTTTTTATTGGCTATTGCCTTTCGAATTTTCTATTCTTTCTCTTTTGGAAAGTTATATATTTCCAGAAATACGTACATTCCATTCATCTTTGTAAAATCATTGAAATCAAGTTGTTTTTAATATTATTTCATTGTTTTTATTTATTTATTTATTTTGAATGGAGTCTCATTCTGTCGCCCAGGCTGGAGTGCAGTGGCGCGATCTTGGCTCACTGCAACCTCTGCCCCTCCAGGTTTAAGCAATTCTGTGCCTCAGTCTCTGGAGTAGCTGGCATTACAGGCGCATGCCACCATGCCTGGCTAATTTTTTCGTATTTTTAGTAGAGACGGGGTTTCACCATCTTGGCCAGGCTGATCATGAACTCCTGACCTCGTGATCCATCCGCCTCAGCCTCTCAAAGTGCTGGGATTACAGGCGTAAACCACCGCGCCTGGCCTATTTCATTGTTTTTCTAAACTCTGCTGGATTCAAAGCTATGTATGTTTTATCATTTTTAATGCTTTTTTTTATTATTATTCCATGCTCACTAGATTTTTCTACTTTAAAAAAAGTCAACTTTTTATTATGCTGATTATCTTGATATTATCTTTATTTTTGCATTACAGTGAATTTTTAACCTTATTTTCTAAAAACACTTGAAAGACATACTATATATGATGAGAAGCAATTACCTCCTCCTTTTGTATAAAAAATCATGCCCAGTTATAAACTAGTATTATTTTATATTTATGACAGAGGTTGGAGAAGCTGTTAGTGGATTGAATACAAATATTTATAGTATAAATTATCTACAGTATAATCATCTTTCATGCAGCCTGTAATAACTTTGACAAATTTGGGTAAGTGCTTAAACTAATTTAAAAATTTCAAATAACCTTTTCTGAAATTAATATGTATATGTCACAGAGATGTTTCTATATGAGCTTGGAACTTGATAATAGCCATGTATGTGTATAAACCACATAGAGGTATGTTTTTTGTTATAGTAAATGTCACATCTCTATGCTATATCAACGTCATTCAGTATGAAAAAAATGCATAAGACAAGAATATTTGAGGAAAGTAGGTGGTTGAGGGTAATTACTTTGAGATTTCTTAGATACATCTATGTCTACATTAATGGTGGTTGTCTCTGCATCTTAGAGAAAATTATAAAACATACAGCTATCACTAATAATTATAATTTAAAAACACTCAAATATTTTATGGCTTTTTGTTCATTATCCATATTTTTGTACATTTTTAAATATTTAAAAACACTCTAAATCATGGCTCACTAGTTTCTTTTCTTCATTGTATAGGACTTAATGCATGTGCTGTCCTATTCTGGCTTGTTTTTATCCTTTTAGATCAAATACTTACATTGAAGGACACCTTACTCTTTTTTATTTCCCCAAATGTAAATACTTACATTGAAGGAAAACTTACTCTTTTTTATTTCCCCAAATGTATAATAACTGCAATTAGCATTCCTGAGTTTTTTAAAATTTAGGAAATAAGAGAAAAACACAAATAAACAGAGGAATCATAACAGTTAATTTTTCATCTTAGGCACAAGACAGTGTAATTTTCTTTCTGTTTTGTCTGGCAAAGCAAAAAAGATAGGACATGTTATTATGAGGTTTTAATATAATATTTCTAAGACAGAAAAATAAGTATATGATAAATGAAAATATTCTGTATTTCTCTGCTTCTTTTATTACTCAAATCTGATTATAACCATCAACTGATTCATTAAGGATTACCCAAAACATAAATGAGTAATGCAAGTTATTTTACATTTTTTCTGTACTTGTAAAATATTTTTTAAAATGCATAGATTTTTTCCATTTCTGCAACTTATTGAAAATCATAAAATTTAGATACACAAAGTTGTCTGATATGAAAGTAGAGAAAATAATTTTCCCTATTAAATCAGGCTTTAATCAGATAGAAAAAAAAAAGGTGGCAAATGTGGACATATGCATCTAAGGTCCCTAAAGATTGTTTTTCTTTTACTCAAGGCGAACCCTCTTTTCCTAATATGAAATATACAAATTACACTTCAAGAGATAAAACAATGTAATAAAATACATTGCTTAGTTAAAATACAGTCATTTTAGAAGCAAAGATTGACTAACTTGAAGACATAGCAATAGAAAACATCAAAAGTTTTCCAAAGACTAAAAAAAAGATAAACAGAACATTTCTGAGCTGTGTGACACCTTAAAGTGGTTTATTGTTGTGAAACTGGAGTCTCAGAAGGATAGGAAAGTGAGAGACAGAAAAAAAGTATTTGAAGAAATAATGGTCGAAAAAAGGCCAAGTTTGATGAAAACTTTAAGACCAAAGATTTAAGTAATTCAATGAGCCCCCAAAACAAGAAGCATGAATAAAACTGTGCCAAAACATTATAATCATATTGCTTAAAACAGGTGATAGTGAGAAAATATTAAAAGCAGTAATGGGGAAACACATTATATATATTGAGAAATAAAAATAGAAATAATGACCGACTTCTTGTTGGAAACAAGCCAAAAGACAGAGGAGTAACATCTTAAGATACTGGAAGAAAAAAGCCACAAGCCCAGAATCCTGTACCCAGAGAGAATATCATGCAAAAACAAAAGTATAATAAAGACTTCTTTAGACAAAAATACCTAAATTCATCACTAGAAGAACTAAATTATAAGAAATATTAAAGGTAGTTCTTCAGTGGAAAGAAAGGATAAGGAAGGACAGCACAGAAAATGGTAACTGTGTGGACAAATAAAGAAATTTTTATCTTATTTTCAAATCTTTTCAAAAGATAATTATTAAAACCACAAATAATGTAATCTTTATGAACTATGTAGAAGCAAAATGAAAGACAACAATTTGCTAAGGGGAATTGGAAGTATACTGTTAAAAAGCTTTTATACCATATGTGAAGTCACATATTACTTTATGGAAAGCTATGATATATTTGGAGTTTATAGCATAAACTCAAAATCAAACATTAGGACGAAAAAAACATAGAAGTAACTAATAAACCAAAAACTAAATAAAATGAAATCATGAAAATTACTCAACTAACCAAGAGTCATGACAAAAAGGAAAACTAAGAACAGATAAGATAAATAGATAGTAAACTGGTAGATTTATGTCAAATGATATAATAGTCATATTGAATATAAATGACCTGAACACCAGATTCAACAAACAAAAGCAAGACCAACTGTATTCTATTTGAAGGAAACTGACGTTAAATGTAAAGCCATAAATAGTTAAAACTAAAATAATAAAAAGACGTACTATGCTAACACTACTATGAAGCAAACCACAGTAGCTATATTATCAAAGTATATTTCAGAGCAAAGAATATTACCAGATATAAAATCATTTTCTAATGCTAACAAAGTCAGTTCCTCAAAAGGACATAAAAACCCTAAATATCTGTGTTCTTAACATCAAAGCTTCAAACAACATAGAGCAAAACCCAAAAGAACAGAAATAAGAAATGCGTAATAGTCAGATTTCCTCATCCCAGTTCTCAGTAATGAATAGAACAAATAAGGATAGAACAGAAAGGGTAGAACAGATTTAAATAAAGGAAGACAAAAATTGGCTGGAAGGGTTTAATTAGGTTTAGGAGTCAGAATCTTGTAGGGAAAGGAGAAGGAATCAACAGAGGGAAAGAACAGCAATGCCAACTTGAGTAGGATCAATGGATGAACACTCCCAAGGATACTGGAGGGTTGGGAGCACATGCAAAGGTGGAGGAGTCAGCCCAAAGAAGACAGGCACAGGCAAAAGGGAAAACGAAGATTTAGGAGCCTTTGAGTTGAGGAGAATAAAATTAAAGAAGCCTAACATTTAAGTCTCTAATCCATCTTGAATTGATTTTTGTATAAGGTATAAGGAAGGGATCCAGTTTGAGCTTTCTACTTATGGCTAGCCAGTTTTCCCAGCACCTTTTATTAAATAGGGAACTCTTTCCCCATTACTTGTTTCTGTCAGGTTTGTCAAAATAAAACCATAAAAACCCTAGAAGAAAACCTAGGCAATAACATTCAGGACATAGGCATGGGCAAGGACTTCGTGTCTAAAGCACCAAAAGCAATGGCAACAAAAGCCAAAATTGACAAACGGGATCTAATTAAACTAAAGAGCTTCTGCACAGCAAAAGAAACTACCATCAGAGTGAATATGCAACCTACAGAATGGGAGAAAATTTTTGCAATCTACTCGACTGACAAAGGGCTAATATCTAGAACCTACAAATAGCTCAAACAAATTTACAAGAAAAAAACAACCCCATCAAAAAGCGGGCAAAGGATATGAACAGACACTTCTAAAAAGAAGACATTTATGCAGCCAACAGACACGTGAAAAATGCTCATCATCACTAGCCATCAGAGAAATGCAAATCAAAACCACAATGAGATACCATCTCACACCAGTTAGAATGGCGATCATTAAACAGTCAGGAAACAACAGGTGCTGGAGAGGATGTGGAGAAACAGGAACACTTTTACACTGTTGGTGGGACTGTAAACTAGTTCAACCATTGTGGAGGACAGTGTGGTGATTCCTCAAGGATCTAGAACTAGAAATACCATTTGACCCAGCCATCCCCTTACTGGGTATATACCCAAAGGATTATAAATCATGCTACTATAAAGACACATGCACACACATGTTTACTGCAGCACTATTCACATATAGCAAAGACTTGGAATCAACCCAAATGTCCATCAATGACAGACTGGATTATGAAAATGTGCACATATACACCATGGAATACTATGCAGCCATAAAAAAGGATGAGTTCATGTCCTTTGTAGGGACATGGATGCAGCTGGAAACCATCATTCTGAGCAAACTATTACAAGAACAGAAAACCAAACACCGCATGTTCTCACTCATAGATGGGAACTGAACAATGAGAACACTTGGACACAGGAAGGGGAACATCACACACTGGGACCTGTCGTGGGGTGGGGGGAGGGGGGAAGGGATAGCATTAGGAGATACACTTAATGTAAATAACAAGTTAATGGGTGCAGCACACCAACATGGCACATGTATACATATGTAACAAACCTGCACGTTGTGCACATGTACCCTAGAACATAAAGTATAATAAAATTAAATTAAATTAAAGAAGCCTACAAATCCTTCTTCTCTCCTCCTGCATTTGAGTTACTCAGAACCACTGCAGATGCCATGTGGTCATACAGATGGATGCCAGTACAGATTTATGGTATCCAATCTCATGTTCACCTATGCCATGTCCTTAATGAACTATCAGCTCCTTCTCTTCTCAATGACTACTCCAAAACCTCAGTCTTATGTTGAAGTTGGTATTATGTCCTTCCTGTCTGGGTCTATTTGCTCTCAGATCCATTTCTTCCCTTCCCCTGCTCTTTTCTGTATTTCAGCAGCCTGATCTCTACAGGCTGCCTTTTCCAGCCTGGCTTCTGGGTGTTTCCTCCAGTGGAAAGCACAGGTGAGTAGTTGAAGGTGGAACAGGAAGAGCCTGTAGATATTTCACTCTTCCTTTGTCCTTCAGGCAGCTGCAGCTCCTGTGCAGCCTCGAGTCTACAGGCTGAGTCTTCGACTCCCTGGGGAAACATTGCTTGTGAATTGGGAGTAATTCACAAGCAATGCTCACTTCTACCCAGAAGTACAGGCCACTGGGCTCCAGATGCACTGCCTTCTCTCTCTGTTCCTCTATCCTAGAAGTGGTAGTGGTTTCCCACTGATGCTAATCTCTGGGGTAAATTACTATTCCTGCTTGGCTTCTTAACTCTTCCATTAACCTATGTAACCAATTACGTACATTAAAATTTTCCTATATTAAACATTCACATACTTTATGATTTGCGTTTTTTCTGAAGCCAACCACCTAACTGTGAGATCTTGATTCTTGCCCCTTTGGAATTACCTTGTTTATGTATTGACTCTGATCATCATTTTTGCTCTTCTTTATCTCTCTCCTAACTACAACTCTCCTTTGGACAACACATTTCCCTTTAACTTTTATTCTCTTCTTTCCTGAACACAGTTCTGCCAAGAGTGATCTGCACTTACTGCCTCTGCCTTCACACTTCCCATTCCCTTCTGAACCTACTCAAATCCAGTTCTACCCTCACCATTGAAGTAGACCTGGCTCTTCTCCTTGGTTGCCACTTAGTATCCTTTGTGGCTTTTCATCCGCAGTGAAGATGTTCTCAAGGCTCCTTCTCTTCTACTTCTTCACTCCTCCCCTTCCTTACGCAGTCTACATATTCTCTCTGGATGATCTTATGCATGCTCATGACTTTGTTATAATCTTGCTGCTTATGACTTCCAAGTTTACAGCTAGCTTTAGCATCTTGCCTGTTCCAGACCCATATGTCCAGTGTCAATGCCTTCTACTCAGCTTGACAAGGAGCACTGTCAAATTCAAGATGTTCAATGAGGGATTTCTCTTCCCCCACAAGCATATTACAGCTTACATTCATTATCTTGTAGAATTGCATCACCGTCACCGACTTACTGAAGCCAGAATGAGAAGTCATCCTAACTCTGTCCTTTCTATTTATTCTCTATATTGAATCAATCATTGTTTTTTATCAGCTATTCCTCTTATATCACCGCCACTGCTGCCATTTTCATACTACTGACATATTATGGCCTTTTGTCTGTTTTCCCTTAGAGAAGAACTATCAGAACCTTCTGATGATCTTAGCGCTTCAAATTTTACCCATCTTCAGTCATCCTTTCAATTTGCTGCCAGAGAACTTTTATAGTTCATAGTTTGGACCATGTCCTTGACCTATTTCTGTTAGTATTTCAGTTGGGCCTCATTACACCAAATGATAAGATCAAAATGCTCCATCAAATTCTTACTGCCAGAGCCTCTTTTAGGCCTCATCTCCAACACTGCTAGTCTCAGAACAACTCATGTCCTCATACAGCTCTGTGCCTGCCCACGAACGACCCTCTTCCTGGAGATACTCCCTCCATACCCTGGCTTCCTCAATAGTCTTGAAAATTCCTTTGCATCTTTTAACCCTCCTTTCAAAAACCTTCTCTGTAAAGCTTTTTGACACTTTTCCAATCATTCTTAAGTGCTCCTTAAGCGTACATAAGGAGCACTTCAGTGCAAAAATATACCTGTTTGCATTTTGAGTTTCATAAGCCTAGGTGCTGAATTTGGTGCAAATAAAATCCCGATAAATCAAAGTATACCTTCACACCAATAAGATTATGTAAAGATTTCCAAAGTAGGAGGATTTGGAGTGGGAAAGAAACTTCAGAGAAAAAAAGTGTAGATACTGGTTGAGCCCTGTGCCATTTGGACTGAGCTCTGTGAGAGAAGGGAGGGTGGAGGGTGGAAGGTAATAACACAATGTCCACAGATTTGAAGGGTCTGAGAGTGGAGAAGATCATAGCCTATCTTCCTGAGTAGACCTTCAAGGAGGCAGTTGAATAATAGCAGATAAATGAATACATGGTGTGTCTCAGCAGACAGGAGCTATTAGGATGCAGCAGAAATGAGAAGATGCCATCATGGGCCTGAAAGCTACATGCAGGCAGATAGGATCCTAAAGAGTTGCACAGTGTATTGTCAGGCCCCGTGGATCTTGTGGCAGCAGCTTATTCCTGTGCACAAATCCAGGGCAGAGAAGTTCCCAAAAGAGTCACCAGAACTGTGGTGCCACATTGGAACCAGGAATAATGCATCATGACTCCTATAAATAAAGTCTGTTAGGATTTACTCTTGGAGTTGCTTAGGTGTTCAACCTTTTCTCCCATCACCAAGTCACAAGGTGAATTATAACTGTTAGCCAGTCATAGAGGCCATGCCAGGGGATGGTGAGTCTACTGGGGGCTCTGGGGAAAGCTTTGTTCACTGTCCAAATGGAGGCTCTGGAAGGGAAAGCCTCTTTTTGTACCCAAATGCTGCTATCTCTTGATCATCTCTATAACTACTACAGCTACCCTACAGTCATGAGGCAAGATACCAAAGCTAAAAATGGGGAGAGGCAAAGAAAAAAGATGAAAAAACTAACGTTCTTCATGATGTCAAACTGCTATATCAATTCTGAAACCAGCCCTCCAGGGAGATAAGGAAATATATTTCACTTTATTATTTAAACCACTATGAGTCTGGTTTTCTGTTGTTTGAAGCCAAAGCATTCTGATTAGACAATGCTCTTGAGGATGTCTCAAGAAACCTGAAAATTACCCTTTTAAAAGCCAGCATGAGCCTTCTTTTTGTTGTTGTTGTTGTTGTTGCTGTTTGTTTGTGTGTGTGTTTGTTTTGAGACCGAGTTCACTCTTATTCCCCAGGCTGGAGTGCAATGGTGCAATCTTGGCTTACTGCAACCTCCACCTCCTGGGTTCAAGCGATTCTCCTGCCTCAGCCTCCCGAGTAGCTGGGATTACAGGCTCCCACCACCATGCCTGGCTAATTTTATATTTGTAGTAGAGACAGGGTTTTGCCATGCTTGTCAGGCTTGTCTCAAACTCCTGACCTCAGTTTCCCAAAGTGCGGGGATTACAGGCATGAGCCACCACACCCTGCCATCTTTCTTTTTTGCTTATTTCCAGGAGTTTTTCTATCAATGGTACACCCTTTGTCAGCCATTATGGGTTGAAATGGCTCAACAGAACATCAAAGGAAGCCAAGGTGGACAGCATAGTACATTTTACATAAAAACACTGAGCTGGGAAGATAGCACACATTGGCTGAGAGATTTTATGAGAGGGAGAACTGAGGCCAAAGGTGTAGAGTTCAGTCTCCCTGCTAGTTTTCTCAGTCTGAGAGCACAAGATAGCAGTTAACACATGAAGGGGAGATTGGTTTAAATGTTCCCTAGGAAAATATCTCGGGAAAAGAGACTACAGATTTAACTAATTAGTAAGTTTACATAACTATAAAATTAACCAGTGCTGCACAGATAGCATCAAACAGGATGCCCAATCAGCATGGTTTCATGGCCTCTGATCTCTAGAGACTACAAGCCTAAAGAGTAAGAGAGAAACAGACAGTGGCAGTTGCACAGGGCTGTCAGGAAACAAGAAGGTGGGAGAGGGAAGAAGGGAAGGTTGGAAGAAAAGGAAAGACAAGTTAACATTTAAGAATCTAATGTGGTAATGAGGGCACTTTAGCTCCATCTGACTGTAAAGTCTGGTTGAAGAGAGAGGCACGTGAAGGCAGAATGGGTGACAGGCTGAAATCATTAGGAAAGGGTGAGTAGACTTAACAGGACCAAAAAAGTGGCAGATGTGGTCAACCAAAAGAGGTATTACAGAATTTGGTATATAAGACATGGATTCAAAATGGCAGGGGCTAAGATGTAACTAAGATGTCTCAGTGAGAGTGAAGGATGGAGGTCAAAGGTCAGGGGTAGAAGTATGGTGAGGACCATGTGGTAGCTCATCATCACTATGGACAGGGAGAGGAAGATGATTTCAGAAAATAGCATAATCATTCGTCATGGACCAAATACTCCATGTGCTGATAGGTATCTTAGCCCATCCATAACTGCCAAATACCGGGTCACTAAGTTAGTGCAAAAGCTTTGATGTTTTTATTGTTTCTTAAAAAAAAAAAAATTAAAAATTCGATTTCAAAATAAGTTCCATTTGATGAAGGTGTTCAGCATAATGCTAATCATCGACTGTTACTTTAAAAACACAAATAAATGCAATGCATATTTTATTAAGGTGTTTGCCCTAGTCTGCATCAAAATACAGTCACTCTATATTCTGGCTTGCTAAACCATTCCTGGAGGACAACCTCTGAACTTGTTGAGAAGACCATTAGATGAGCCTAGACATAAATGGAAATTTTTTTATTTTTATTTTTTGTGCCTTATATTTTATAACAATTTTATGCTCTGTTTACCAAGAAACATTAAGATGGAAAATTTTAAACAAATCTGTTTCTAATTTTAATTTTTTCCTCCCTGTGTTGACTGATTCTTTTCGTTGTTCATGTGTGTGTTTTTGTTTATTATGTTTAGGTTGTTACTCAGGCTGAACCCTTGGCTCCCAGAAGAGATGCAGCTTCATTCGCAAGACATAGACTTTGTAGCCTCCTGAGCACCACCAGATATCTCTACTGAAGTCCACAGAACAAGACTATTGGACCACGTGTTCTGTATGTTCTCTAACAAATATTTAGGCCTAAGAACTTTGTTTCAACACTTTCTTTAGAGAGATAGGATTCATTTATATCATATGGAATGATGAATAAACTTGGCTTTGGGGATCTGATGGACCTTGTATTTTTCTCTACAAGGCCTTCTGGAAAACATTATTTAACTTATCTGTTTCTTAATTTCCCATCTGTTAAAAAAAAAAAGTGACAATAATGCTTATCTTTTCAAAGTTTTATGAGTTAGATAAAATAAGACATGTGTAATACCTGATCAAATAAGTACTCAATGAATAGTATTTTCCTCCTCTTATTGTCTTCAATCGGTCTAGATTCAATTTTTTTTAAAACAGTGATAAGACTTCATTTGAGGGTTATTGGACAAGCTTTGAGATGGCAATGATGTTAGGTGTTCACAAATTCCATCATAGTGGCTAGAATTAAGACTTATGGTTGTCAGGTTATAAATCATTGCCTGAGTGACTCCAATGGCTCTGTGGCCCAAACCTATACTGGATTTGTTGTATTTATTGGAAGAGATCAACAAAAATGGTGCCACCCTAGTGTCTGATATTGCTCTAACTATACAATGTCTTCCATTTCTTTTAGTAAAGAGAACTAGAGGTATTTCATTTTATATGGAGAAAATAGTAATTTACATTCATTGTCTTTCCCCAGGTCTAAGTTAATTCTAATACTCTTTTCCAAAATGTAGTTAATAAGGATATTGATTGCCTTGAATTTCTGAAAAAAAAAATGATACATTGGTCCAATATATTGATAACTTCATGTGAAGGAGAAAGTGTCAAGTACACTGGATGCTCTGCTAATACACTTGTGTGTAATAATAATAAATAGATAATTTACCATTTACCATGTTGGTAAATTTTGGATAAGTACACTAGTCAGAGACATTACAAGAAAACCTCTTGGAAGTAAAGGATGAGTTATTGCTCCATTCACCCCCTGCCATTAAGAGATAGAATATTTGTTGGGGATATTTGTATTTTAAGTCAGCATAAGTCACACTTGAGAATATTGCCCTAATTCATTTTCCATTAGGTGACTTAGGAGAGTAGTGTTAAATAGGGCCCAAGTCAAGAAAAGGTTTTGCAGCAGGTTCAAGTTGTGGTTCAACCTTTCCTGCCACTTGGGTCGTATGAGCTTGCAGATCCATGAGCGGGGGGAGAGGACACTCTTTGGAGTCTCTGGCACATTCCAGAAAAAGAGTCACCAGGTTCTAGAGCAAGGTCACACCTTCTTCAGCAAGTAACTACTCATCACTTGAAAAATAGGTCCCACTTCTGGTTTCCAGTGCGGCATGTAAGGAGCTTAGAAGTCCTCACTCCATCTGAATGACAATAAAAAGCTGAACAAACTGAGAAATCAACAAGTCTTCTTATATCCATCAAAGAAGTGAGGTCACAGGAAAACCCGGCCCTCAAAACTAAAGGAACAGATAGGTGAATACAAGGAATCACAACCCAGCTGGAAAGTTTCCAAATAATTGAAGATTAAATAACACATGCGTCAGAGAAAATATCTTAAGAGAAATTTGAAAATATATTGAACTAAATGCAGACTAAAAGTACAATTTATCAAAGTTTCTGGGATACAACAAAACCAGCGCTTAGAAAAACATTCACAACGTTGAAAACATATATTAGCAAAGAAGAAAGATCTAACATAAATGATCTAAACTTCCACCATAGAAAACCAAAAATAGAAGAGTAAATTAAAGTAAGCATAATAAAATAATAACAATTAGAGAAGAGACAAAATTAAAAATATAAGAGAAAATCAACAAAACCAAAAACTGATTCTTCAAAAAGATCAATAAAATTAATAAGCCTTTAGCCAAGTTAACTAAGAAAATATAGAGAACACAAATTTCTAATATCATAAATGAAAGAGGAGGTGCATCACTATAAATCCTGTGGACATTAAAAGAATAATGAAACATGCAGTGTTTGGTTTTCTGTTCTTGTGATAGTTTGCTGAGAATGATGGCTTCCAGCTACATCTGTGTCCCTACAAAGGACATGAACTCTCCTTTTTTATGGCTGCATAGTATTCCATGGTGTATATGTGCCACATTTTCTTAATTAAGTCCATTCTCACTCATAGGTGGGAATTGAACAATGAGATCACTTGGACACAGGAAGGGGAACATCACACACCGGGGCCTGTTGTGGGGTGAGGGGAGGGGGGAGGGATAGTGTTAGGAGATATATCTAATGTAAATGACAAGTTAATGGGTGCAGCACACCAACATGGCACATGTACACGTATGTAACAAACCTGCACGTTGTGCACATGTACCCTAGAACATAAAGTATAATAAAAAAAAAGAATAATGAAACAATACTATGGAAAAACTCTATATCTACAAACTTGACAACCTAGAGGAAATGAGCCAATTCCTTGAAAGACACAATCTGCAAATCTTACACAAGAAAAAAACATTATACTCGTATCTGAATATGCCCATATTCATTAAAGAAATTAAATTAATAATAAACTTCCCAAACAGAAAACATTAGGCAGGCCCAGATGAGTTCACTGGTAAATTCTGTCAAACATTTAAGGAAGAAACTATACCAATTCTTTACAATTTCTTCCAGAAAATAAAAGCAGAAGAAGTACTTCCTAATTCATCTGTAAGTCTGGCACTACCCTAATACCAGAACCAAACAAAGGCATCACAAGAAGATAAAATTATAGACCATTATCTCTCATGAACATAAATGCAAATATCCTCAAAATATATGAGCAAATCAAATCCAACAATATAAAAAAAGAATTATACAGTACCACCAAGTGGAATTTGCCTCAGGTAAACAAGGCTGGTCTAACAAAATCAATTAATGTAATCTGTCACATCAACTGGCTAAAGAGAAAAATTACATGATCATATCAATAGCTGCAGAACAAAAGCACTCGACAAGATCCAACAATCATTCAGGGAAAAACTCTCAGCAAACTAGAAATAGAAGAGACCTTCCTCAATTTTATAGAGAATACCTACACAAAACCTAAATCTAACATCATACAGTAGGCAATAAACTAGTGGCTTTTCCTGATAAGATAAAAACATGACAAGGATATTCCTCTCACTACTTCTTTTCAATATCACACTAGAAGTCCTAGCAAATAAAAAGAAAAAAACAAGAAAATGAAATAAAAGGTATAGAATTGGGAAGAAAGAAATAAAACCATTTGTGTTCAGAGATGACGTGATAATCTATATAGAAAACCCAAAAGAATTGATGGAAAAACTTCTGAAATGAATAAGCTATTATAGTAAGGGGACAGGATGCAAGCTTAATATACAAAGTCAATCACATTGCTATATATAAGCACTGAATATGAGGAATTTGATATTAAAACACATTGCCATTAGCACTCTCCTAAAATTGATATATTTAGGTATGAATGTGACAAAATACATATGAGATCTATATGAGAAAAACCACAACACTTTGATGAAAGAAATTGTAAAAGAACTAAATAAGTGAAGAGATATTCCGTGTCCATGGTAGGAAAACTCAATATTGATATTGTCAAAATGTCAGTTCTATCCAATTTAATCTATAGATTCAATGCAATCCCAATAAATCTCTACAAGTTTTGTTTGTGGGTATTGAAAAAATGATTTTATTTTTATTTATTTATTTTTATTTTTTTTAAATGTATTTATTCATTACGACAGAGTCTCGCTCTGTTGCCCAGGCTAGAGTGCAGTGGTGTAGTCTCAGCTCACTGCAACCTCTGCATCCCAGGTTCAAGCCATTCTCGTGCCTCAGCCTCCTAAGTAGCTGGGATTACAGGTGCCTGCCACCACACCCAGCTAACTTTTGAATTTTTGGTAGAGACGGGGTTTCACCATGTTGGCCAAGCTGGTCTTGAAATCTTGACCTCCAGTGATCCACCCACCTTGGCCTCCCAAAGTGCTGGGATTACAGCCATGAGCCACCACGCCTGACCAAAAATGATTTTAAGGTTTATATTGTGAGGCAAAAGATACAGACAATTCAATACTGACGTAGAAGATCAAAATCAGAAGACTGACATTACCAAACTTTAAGATTTACTATAGAGCTACAGTAATCAAGACAGTGTGGGATAAGTCTGAAAACAAACAAAAAATCAATGAAACAGAATAGAGAGCCTAGAAATAAACATACTTAAATATTTCAACTGATCTCTGACAAAAGAACAAAGACAGTCTTTTCTACAAATGGTGGCAGAACAAGAAGACATGCATATGCCAAAAAAAAAAAAAAAAAAAAAAAAAATTAGAAACGGATCTTATGCCCTTTACAAAGAAAAAAAAAAAAAAAAAAAAGACCTCAAAACAGATCATAGATCTACATGTAAAATAAAAAACTATAAAACTCCTAGAAAGTAACACAAGAGAAAACCTAGATAAAATTGGCTATGACCATGACATTTTGATTCACCAAATGTGTGATTCATGAGCGAAATAATTGGACTTCATTAAAATTAGACATCTACTCTGAAAGACAATGTCAGAGATTGAGAGGACAAGCCACAGAAAGGTAGAAAATATTTACAAAAGATAGATCTGATATCTAAAATATGCAACAACAACAACAAAAACTCTTAAACCTCAAAAATTTTTAAAAATGAGGTTGTGGTGTTGTTTGTTTTTCTGGGGTGGTAGATTAGAGACTCTTAGCAGACCTCAGTCATTTGGGAATAGCAAAATAGTACTTAAAAATCAACTCTGTGAGCTCTAATTCAAGAAAAAAACATGGGAATTCACTGGAGTACTGAAGGACACCCAAGACCCCGGGGAGGAGAAGATGAGCAGCCCCCTGTTAGCATTTGGCTAATAAAGTGAGTGAAGCCACAGTCCCTGAGTGAGGCAGCCAGTCTCCCTCTGTGTCAAACTTTTCTACTAGTGATCTGTGCAACCCAGGCCAAGGGAGGGCATCCCGCTTCTCCCAAACCTGGGAGCTAGTTCCGGTAGAAACTGAGAGACAAAGAAAGACACTAGGGAAAGTTGCAGATACTTTCCCAGACCTGGGACTGAAACATGGATGCTATTTTTTAATCCAGGCTCAGACAAAATCAGTCATTGTTTGGCAACCTGGCCATGGCAGCCACTGCAGACATTTCAGTCTCTGGCCAGATAGATCGAAGTGCTTGCACTGGAGTGGGGTAAGGGCCCCCATAGCCAGAATTCACCAAAAATTGTGGAGAGTGCCCCAGCAGTAGCCTCTGGACTTAGGCTCTCTCCTTTAGCAGAACTGGAGCAGAAGGAAAGTTGCTGAAGCTGACATTTATTCTGGATGCATGACTTGCAGCCAGGCACAGTTTTACCCCCATCTGCTCCCTTGGTACACTGGGGGAGAGTGACTGACCAGCTCGAGGACACAGAGGAAGGTAGACTTCAGTCACTTGGAGATCTAACCCTTGTTGTGGACTGCCCCTAAAGGAAGGGTAGTACAGCCTGCCAAAGCCTGCCTTGGGTCAAAGGAAACGCAAACGTAGTGCCAGCCATTGAATGGGGCAATACCAACGCCTGGGAACAGACTTGGAGAAGGAATCATCTCTCCCCACCTCCTGCTCCCTCTCCAGTGCGCTGCTGCAGACACAACAGTGGCTCATTCCAGTGAGCCTTAGGGAATGCAGGCTGAAAGCCACACTTCTAAGTCTTCTCCAGCAGCTCCATCCACAACTGAAGGCCAGCAGTACTGGGGAAGGGTACTTAATTGGCTTCTCCATTTTCTCCACCCCAGATGAGCACACACAGAGTAAGAGTTTCCTGCTGGCTTTTACTCTTAAGCACCATATACTGTACTGCAGCCTGGATTATACCACCAAACAAGAAAACACAGCTCACCAAGCAATGTCTGAGTAAGCCATTGTATGAATCTATCTGCATTGAAGGAAACTGTGCAGAGCCCTGGCCCTCTGAACGCACTCAGAATTGAAACCAATTAATCATACACAACATACACCACAGCCATATCCTAAAGAGAAAAAAGAATTAAAAAGTCATATCCAAACAATAGCATATTCATAAAAAGAAGCATCAGCTCCCTCAGATGAGAAGGAACCAGCACAAGAACTCAGGCAATACAAAAGCCAGAATGTTTAATCACTTCTAAAGTATGGCACCAGCTCCCTAGCAATGGATCCTAACCAGAATGAAATGACTGAAATGACAGATATAGAATTCAGATACGGATAGCAAGAAAGCTCAATGAAATCCAGGAGAAAGTTGAAATCCAACACAAAGAACACAGAAAAACAATCTATGATTTGAAAGACAATGTAACTATATTAAGAAAGAACCGAACTGAACTTCTGGAATTAAAAATGTTACTACTACAATTTCAAAATACAAATCAGAAGACTTCACAACACATTAAATGAAGAAGTAAGAATTACAGAACTGGAAGACTGGTCCTTCAAATCAACCCACTCAAAATTTTTTAAAGAATTTTTTAAAAATGAATAAAGCCTTTGAGAAATATGGGATTATATAAAGCTATCAAATGTACAACTTATTGGCATTCCTAAAAGAGAAGAAGAGAAAGTAAGCAATGTGGAAAACATATTTGAGGATATAATTCATTGAAATTTCCCCAATTTTGCTAGAGAGATTGACATGCAGACACAGGAAATCCAGAGAACTCCTGCAAGATACTATACAAGATGCAAGATACTATCCACAACGCACGTATTCATCAAACTATCCAAGGTCAATGCTAAAGAAAAAATCTTAAAGGTAACTACAGAAAAGGGCCATATTCCCTATAAAGGAAAGCCTAGAGTAAAGGGCCATATTCCCTATAAAGGAAAGCCTGGATTTCTCAGCAGAAACCATACCAGCCAGAACTGGGGAAACACTTTTAGTATTCTTAAAGAGAAGAAATGTGACCTGAGAATTTTATATTCCGCCAAACTAAGTTTCATAAATGAAGGAGAAACGAAATCTTTTACAGAGAAGCAATCACTGAGAAAATTTGTCACCATCAGATAGTTCCTACATGAGACACTTAAGGGAGTTCTAAATATGCAAATAAAAGAACAATACTCTCGGCCGGGCGCGGTGGCTCAAGCCTGTAATCCCAGCACTTTGGGAGGCCGAGGCCGGCGGATCACAAGGTCAGGAGATCGAGACCACAGTGAAACCCCGTCTCTACTAAAAATACAAAAAATTAGCCGGGCGCGGTGGCGGGCGCCTGTAGTCCCAGCTACTCAGGAGGCTGAGGCAGGAGAATGGCGGGAACCCGGGAGGCGGAGCTTGCAGTGAGCCGAGATCGCGCCACTGCACTCCAGCCTGGGCAACAGCGTGAGACTCCGTCTCAAAAAAAAAAAAAAAAAAAAAAAAAAAAGAACAATACTCTCTACCACAAAAGCACACGTAAGCACATAGCTCATGGACCCTTTAAAGTAACTACACAATTGAGACTAAAAAGCAACTAGTTAACAATGCTATGACAGAAACAAAGCCTCACATATCAACATTAACCTTGGTCATAAGCAGCCTAAATGCTCCATTTAAAAGACACAGTAGCAAGGTGGTTTAAAAAAAAAAAAAAAAAAACAAGACTTATCCTCTGCTGCCTTCAAGAGACCCATCTCGCATGTGATGACATCCATAGGCTCAAAGTAAAGGGATAGAGAAAAACCTATCCTGCAAAAAAACAAAAAAGAGTGAAGGTCACTATTCTTGTATCAAAGAAAACAGACTTTAAACCAACAACAGTGAAAAAGGAAAAAGAAGGACATTACATAATGGCAAAGAGTTCAATTCAACAAGAAGACTTCACTATCCTAAATGTATATGCACCCAACATTGGAGAGCCCAGATTTATAACACAATTACTTCTGGGACTAGGAAAAGATTTAGACAACCACAAAATAACAGTGGAGGATTTCAACATTCCATTAACAATACTAGACAGATCATCAAGGCAAAAAACTAACAAAGAAATTCTGGACTTCAACACTTGACAAATTGAATCTAATGCACATCTACAGAATACTCCACCCAACAACCACAGAATATATATTCTTCCCATATGCATATGAAATATGCCCTAAGATTGACCACATGTTCGGTTATAAAGCAAGTTTCAATAAATTAAAAAAAAAAAATCAAGCCAAGCATCTGCTCAAATCACAGTGGAATAAAAATAGAAATGAATACCTAAAATAACCCTCAAAACCACACAATTACATGAAAACTAAACAATTTGATCCTGAATGACTGTTGTGTAAACAATAAAATTAAGTAAGAAATCAAAACATTCTTTGAAACAAATGAAAATAGAGATGCAACATACTAAAACCTCTGTGAAACAGTGTTAAGACAAAAGTTTATAGGACTAAATGGCTACATCAAAAAGAAAGAAAATATCAAAATAATATCCCACCTAAAGAAACTAGAACAACAAGATCAAATTAATTCCAAAGCTAGCAGAAGAAAGGAAATCGTTAAAATCAGAGCACAACTAAATTAAATTCATACCCACACAACCATACAAAGATTAAATGAAATAAAATGTCTTTTCTTTGAAAGGATAAACAAGATTGATAGACTGCTAGAAAGAGTAATAAATAAAAGGGAGAAGGTACAAATTGGCTCAATCAGAAATGACAAAGGTGATATTATAACCGATCCCACAGAAATACAAAAAATCCTCAGAGATCACCATGAACATCTTTATACTTGCAAACTAGGAAATCTAGAGGAAATGGATAAATTCCTGGAAAAATATAACCTCCCAAAATTGAATAAGGAAGAAGCTGAAATGCTGAACGGACCAATAATGAGTTACTAAATTGAGTCAGTAATAATAATAATAATAATAATAATAATAATAATAAACTAGCAACAAAAAATGCCCTGGACAATATGGATTCATAACCAAATCCTACCAGCCATACGAAGAAGAGCTGGCATCAATCTGACTGAAACCATTCCAAAACATCGAGGAGGAAGGATTATTCCCTAACTCATTCTGAGACCAGCATCATTCTCATTTCAAAACCTGGCAAAGACACAACAAATACAGAAACTTCAGGCCAATATCCCTGACGAACGTAGATGCAAAAATCTTCAACACAGTATTACCAAAAAAAATGTAGTAGCTATCAACAAATTAATTCATCACAATCAAGGAGGCTTTATTCCTGGGATGCAAGGTGGTTCAACATACACAAATCAATAAATGTGATTCACCACATAAACAGAATTAAAAAACAAATACCATATAAGCATCTCAACAGATGCAGAAAAAGCCTTTAATAAATTCCAACATCCCTTAATGATAAAAAGCCCTCAACAAACCAAGCATTAAAGAAACATACTTCAAAATAATGAGTTATGTATGAGAAACCCATAGTCAACCTCACATGGAACAGGCAAAAACTGGAAGCATTCCCCTTAGTCCTGAAGCAAGACAAGGATGTCCACTCTCACCACTCCTATTCAACATAGTACTGGAAGCCCTAGCCGAATAAATTAAGCAAGATAAGGAAATAAGAGACATCTATACTGGAAAAGAGGAAGTTACATTATCTCTCTTTGCTGATGCTATAATTCTAGACATAGAAAACCATAAAGACTCTGCAAGAATGATTTCAGTAAAGTTTCAGGAAAGTTACAAAATCAGTGTACAAAAACCAGTAGCATTTCTATATACCCCTAACATTGAAACTGAGAGCCAAATCAGTAACGCAGTCTCACTTACAATAGCCACCAAAAGACGAAAATACACAAGAATACATCAAAGCAAGCAGGTGAAAGATCTCTACAAGGAGAACTATAAACACTACTGAAGAAAAATCATAGACAACACACAAAAAATGAAAGAACATTCCAAGCTCATAGATTGGATGAATCAATATCAATAAAATGTTCCTATTTCCCAAAGCAATCTACAGATTCAATGCTATTCCTATCAAACTACCAACATCATTTTTCACAGACCTAGAAAAGACTATTCTAAAATTCATATTTTAGAAGAATAAGAATTCCAACTTGAAATTATAGTATAAGGCTACAGCCAGAAAACAGCATTGTAATGGTATAAAAATAGACGCATAGACCAATGGAACAGAATAAAGAACCCAGAAATACAACTGTACACCTACAACCAATTCATCTGCAAAGCTGACAAAAACAAGCGATGGGGAAAGGACTCCCTATTCAATAAATAGTGCTGGGATACCTGGTTAACCATATGCAAAAGAATGAAATTTGACTTCTACCTCTTACCATATACAAAAGTTAACTCAATATGGATTGAAGATTTAAATATGACTTCAAACTATAAAAATCCTAGGAGAAGACCTTGGAAATAGTCTTCTCAACATCGATCGGCCTATGCAGAGAATTTATGATTAAGTCCTCAAAAACAAATGCAACAAAAACAAATATTGGCAATTGGGACCTAATTAGATTGAAGAGCTTCTGCACAGCAAAAGAAACTTAACAGAGTGAAAAGACAGACTACAAAATGGGAGAAAATTTTCACAAACTATGCATCTGACAAAGGACTAATATTCAGAATCTATAAGAAACTTAAACGAATCAACAAGCCAAAAACCAAATAACCCCATTATAAAGTAGGCAAAGGACAAGAACAGACACTTCTCAAAAGAAGACATACAGGCAGCCAACAAACATAGGGAAAAAATGTTCAACATCACGAATGTTTAGAGAAATGCAAATCAAAGCCACAATAAGACACCGTCTCACACCAGTCAGAATGGCTATTATTAAAAAGAAAAAAAAAAAAAACCACAACAGATGTTAACAAGGCTGTGGAGAAAAGAGAATGCTCATACACTTTTGGTGGGATTGTAAAGTAATTCAGCCCCTGTGGAAAACAGTTTGGAGATTTCTCAAAGAACTAAAAATAGAACTGCCATTTGACCCAGCAATCGAATTACTAGGTATATACTCAAATGAATATAAATTGTTCTATGAAAAATACACATGCACTCGTATGTTCATCACAGCCCTATTCACAATAGCAAAGTCAAGGAATCAGTCTAGGTTTCCATCAGTAATGGATTGGATAAAGAAAATATGGTACATATACACCATGGAATACTATGCAACAATAAAAAAGAATAAAATCATGTCCTTTGCAGCAATGTAGATGCAGCTGGAGGCTATCATCCCAAGTGAATTAACATGGAAACAGAAACCAAATACTACATGTTCTTACTTACAAATGGGAACTAATCATTGGATACACATGGACTTAAAAATGGGAATAATAGACACTGAAGACTCCAAAACAGGGGATTAAGGGAGGTAACAAAGACTGAAAATCTTCCTACTGGATAGTATGTTCACTATGTGGGTGACAGAATCAACAGACACCTAAACCTCAGCATCATGCAACATACCCTCGTAACAAACAGGCACATATTCCCTTGAATATAAAATAAAAATAAAAAAAAAGGAATTTTTAAAATGAACAACCTGGTTAAGAATGAACAAAATACTTAAAGGACTAAACTACTTTACAATCCCACCAGCAGTATATGAACATTCCTTTTTTACCCCAACTTCACCAACATCTGTTATTTTGTTTATTTTTAAACCATAAATACACCTCATTAAAGTAGATATAGAGAAGACAACTAGCCATAAGAAAGTATGTTCAACATCATGTGCTATTAAAATTAAAACTAAAATGACATACCAATATGCACCTATCAAAATGGCCAAAATTCAAAACACTGCCAACATCAAATGCTGGCAAGGATGTGAACAAGAACTATCATTCATTGTTGGTGGGATTGCAAAATGATACAACCACTTTGGAAAACAGTTTGACAGTTTCTTACAAAATTAAATATACTCTTACATACATTCCAGCAATCATGATCCTTTGTATTTACTCAGATAAATTGAAAACATATCCACACAGAAACTTACACAAGAATGTTTACAACAACTTTACTCATAATTGCCAAAACTTGGAGGTGACGAAGATATCCTTCAGTAGGTGAATGCATCAACAAACTGTGGTACATGTAGATAATGGAACATTATTCAGTGCTTACAAGAAATGAGCTATCAGTCATGAAGAGATATGGAGGAAACTTAAATGAATATATCTGAGTGAAATAAATCAATAGAAAAAAGCAATATACTGTATGATTCTTACTGTGTGACATTCTGGAAAAGACAAAATGACAGAGACAATAAAAAGATCAGTGGTTGCCAAAGGTTACTGTGGAGGGAGGAATGAACAGGCAGAGTGCAGAGGATTTTTAGGGCTGTGAAATTGCTCTGTATGATACTAAAATGGTGGATACATGTCTTTATACTTTAAAAAACCCATAGACTGTTCAGCACCAACAGTAAAACCTAAATATAAACTACGTATTTTGGGTGACAATTAAATGTTAATACAGTTTCATCAATTGTAATAAATGTACCACTCTGGTGTGGGATACTGATAGTAGGAGACGTTGTGCATATGTAGGGACAGGGAATATATGCAAATGCTCTGTATTTTCCACTCAATTTGACTTTGAACCTAAAACTACTCTGAAAAAAAATGTATTAATTTAAAAAAATAAATTAAGTCCTGGCATGCTTCCAGGTCCTACTAGGAACTAAGAGCTTGACTACAAAATATCAGTAACTATGCAAAGAGCTTCCCATCATGAACTGTAATTGTCAGATCCTCAAAGCCTTACAGTTTGTGGGTTCTAGAGTAATCTCTTATACAATGGAAATGATACACAGGGGAACAAGCCCAGCCTGCTACAGCAGGCATTAGTGAAATACATTAAAATGTGTCTAGGATCCTCATTTTATCCATCACTATTGTACTGTCATTTCCTACCTATGGCCTTGTGAGAATTTCCCTAATGAGGCAGGAAAATGCTTATGCCTGACTTAGGGATGGATTGGATCCATATGTTGGTGCAAGCCAAAAATGAGCCACTCCTAAATTACAATCCTACTCAGAGATGTTCCTAAAAGTTAGGGGTGAGGGAAAATTCTGTTGATAGAGCTGTGAGTATTCCAGATTCTCAACTTATGTGAAGGAATAAATAGCCTGATATAAGAATATAAACTATGGCTTGGCTGGTTGGTCAAGGGCCTTGCTATGATCTGAATGTTTGTGTCCTCATAAAATCCATATGTTCAAACCCAATCCCCAATGTCATGGCACTTGGAAATGGAGTCTTTGACTGGGATGATTAAATTGTGAAAATAGAGGTCTTGGGAATGGGATTAGTGCCTTTATAAAAGAGGCCCCTTCCCTCATGTGAGCACAGAGTAGGAAGGTGCCAACTATGTAGCAGAAAACAACCTCACCAGACCCTGAATCTGCTGGTGCCTTGATCTTGGAATTCCCAGCCTTCAGAACTGAGAAATACATTTATGTTGCTTATGAGCCACCTAGTTTATGGTATTTTATTATAGCAGCCTAAATAAACTAAGATAGGTTTAGAATATTAGAAAAATGGAGGCAAGGGTTTGAGGTTAGCAACATACGGATGGACCTGTGAAAGGAAACAAATTGGGAAGATATCCGTACACATGTCATTGCCCACCAGAGATTATACTTCATAGAGAATGCACTTATGACTCCAATGGAGTTGATGATTCTCTCAGCAGATGTCCGGTAGGCTCTATCTTTAGCCATGACAGTATACAAGAGGACCGTGAACAGAGAAGTTATGGTGGCAGAACTAAAACCTATTTATGGATAGGAGTTCCCTCTTACCAATGCTACTGCTGAAGCTTGACTTATCAATGGCAGAAAACAAATCTTAGCCCTTGGTACGATACCTCAAGGAACCAGACTGCCACTTGATGATATGTTAATGCAATGAATCTCTATTATTCTGGAGAGGTCAGCAGTTGGTCCTGAATGGAAATGACACTTAGACCAGAGAGGAGCATGCTTTCTGTCCATTGTGCCTCTATCTGCACTACAATGAAGGCTCTGTGAGACCTAGTTTACTGATGTGGGATCTCTTACAACATAGCTTCATACTTTAAGGCCAAGGAACCCATTTTATGAGAAAAGCAGTGCCCTGAATGGCACATGACCCTACTAGCCATTATTTCTCACATACACCAGAAATACACTCAGCCTGACAGACACTGGAATAGCTGATGAAAGGCTCAGCTAATGCACAACTTAGCTATCACACCTTGAAGGGTTCGAGTAAAGTTTCCCAGGATGCAACATATACATGAAGCAAAGAATGATTGTGTGGAAATAGGATTGGTTCCTCTTGCCGTCATCCTAGTGCGCCACTTGAAAAGATGTGTATCTCATTCCTTCTGGAGGTTGTATAAATTAGAGTATTCCTCAGTAAATATTAACTTCCCCCAACATACACACACAAAGTCCACAGGAAGAGTATACTTCTCTGCTCTACTGATGTTGAATTTGACAATGTGGTATTCTTGTACCTCTTGGAGTATAAATTTCCATACTTTGATTTTGGGCTCAGAAAAGTGCCTTGCTTTAGTCAGTGATATGGTGGTAGTAGAGATGATGCAAGCAAAGGCTTGATATGTGCTAGTACAGCTGGCCTTGCTCTCCTATGTTTCTGCCATCGCCAAGAACATGCAAAGGTAACCTGCCTTTCCAAGGAGAGTACAGGAAACATGTAGCAGAATCATCCCAGCCAACCCAAGGCCCACAGCTTAAAACAGAGGTTTCCCAATAGATCTGTGAGCATTATAATAAATGTTTACTGTTGGAGGTTACTGAGATTTGAGATGGCTTATTATACAATAAATGAGTAACACAGAGGCCGTAGTTCCAACGGAGGTGGGAGACACTTCCATCAGGAAACACAGCAACAGTTCCACTGAACCTAAAGCTGTGATTACTGCCATTCACTTTGAGATGCTCTTGCTGGCAGAGCAGAAAGCATTTAAGCTGGAAGAGCAATCAGCCCTACTAATCATGATGACCTAAGACTGTTGCTATATAATGGGACCAGGGAGAAGTACAAAACATAGTAGATTCACCAAAACATCTGTTGTTGCTTCCATATTCATTATAACAACAAACAGGCAATTGCCACAATTGCAGCCTGATAAAGGCAAGATTACTAAAGGCTTAGAGTCCTTAGGGATAAAACCCTGTGTTCTTCCGGACAAGCAAACCAGACTAGAATGACCTGAATGGTCAGAGGCGAAGAAATTACATAGTAGAATAAATAGTGGAAAAGGAAGACAATGGAATAACACCTATGGCCTGACTGAACAAACCATAGAAGTATGTACTATTGTTTTTTCCACTAACTCTTCTGACCTAGGTCTTTTTGGTTTTTTTCTTAAGAGAAATTGTAACCACCTTGAAGAGTCAGTGACAGATTGGAATCAATGTAGAATATGAAAGGATAAAAGAAACTGACTGATGTGAGGTGTGAATTGAGAGGAAGGGAGGGAGGAAGGAAGGAAGGGAGGGAGGAAGGAAGGAAGGAAGGAAGGAAGGAAGGAAGGAAGGAAGGAAGGAAGGAAGGAAGGAAGGGAGTTAAGTTGTGTACCTCAAAAATATATGTCCAAGTCTTAACTTCCAGTACCGTGAATGTGGCCTTAATCGGAAATAGGGTCTTGGAAGATGTAATTAAGATAAGGATTTTAGGATGGAATTATTCTGGATTTAGAGAGTGCCCAAATCCAATGACTGGTGTCCTTATAAGAGAAGAAAGCAGGATATTTGAGACACATAGGCACCAAGGAGGCCATGGGAAGACAGAGGAAGAGACTGAAATTATGCTGCCATGAACCGAGAAACACCCGGACCCAGAATCTGGGAGGGGCAAGGAAAGATTCTTCCCTAGAGCCTTTGCAGGAAGCATGGTCCTGCCAATATCTTAATTTCAGACTTCCAACATCCAGAACTATGAAAGGATACATTTATGTTATCTTAACTACCGAGTTTGTGGCAATTTGTTGCAACAGCCCTATGAACCTAAATATATGAGGAAACAAGATAAATAAGCAAGAATTGCAAGTACTTGAAAATGTCCAAAACTTTTACATAATTTATAAAACGAGGCAGTAGTAAGTGATCATAATGATTCCTTCTGGCTCAAAACATTCATGAGTCTACAAAGGTTTTGTGCTAAATAATTGCCTAATGTATTTTTGAGGAACTAAGGGAAGATGAGTGAGATGGAACTCTGATGTGCTTCTTAGCTTGGGCCATCCTACATCAAGGCTTCCCTGCAGTACAAGCTGATTATATTTAATCAGTACATCTTTTCTCCAGGAATGGAAATAAGAACATTTCCTTTGATTGTTCTGTGAAATATATATGTGAAGTATATGTGTGAGATTGCCCTTCAAGGAATTTCAGTGAAAACTATTTGATTCAAAGTCGTTAACGTGATTGTTAAATATATAAAATAAAGAAAATAGATTTTATTTTAGTCTGAATGCAGCAGAGATCAAAGAAAATTGAAAATAATGATAAGTGTAATTCAGGTATAAAATACAGAGAAATGAACTTCATAAGTAAATTGGCCTCCAGCCTTAATATTAGGTTTCAGTTCTGCAGGTAGAATTACTGTGTAAAAAAATCTTTTTTACTCAGTAACATATTGGGTTTTTAATTCGTCAATCAAGAAGGAAAGCTGGAGGTAAAAAATTATTCCACTGGTTCTTAGGCAGAGATGTAGAGTGAACGGGTTTAGAATTTGCATCTCAGAAATTCAAATATAGAGAAAAAAACATACAGGCATTCTGTTACTTTTTGAACATGGATATTCAGCTATAAGTGATATGAATTCACTTGCTTATATATGATTTTATTAACTACATATTTTTGCTATTTATAATCACTCCCTGGTGAGCTCATCCAGTTTCACTGCTTCAAATACCATCTCACTGTCAACAACTCCCAAATTTATGTCTTGAGCTCAAACTTCTCCCCTGAACACCAGACTCATACATCCAACTGCCTCTTGACATCTCCACATACATGTTGAATAAACAGCTCAAATCTAACATGTCTCAAACTCCTGACCTGCTCCACAAGCCTCCTGCAACTGCTTATGACTCCATTTTCATGAGTGGCATCTCCATCCTTCTCACCATTTTTCCTCTTATATGTCACACCCCATCTTCAAGACATTCAGTTGTCTTTCCCCTAAGCATGCATCCACATTCTGATTACTTCTCATCACTTCCACCCTAGCCCAGTTTGATCATCTCTCACCTGGATCTCGCAATCATCTCACTGGTATTTCTGCTTATACCTTGGGCTTTCTACAATCAAATTCTCAAATAGCTGCAGGAAAGATCCTTTTAAAACTTATGTTAGGTCATGCCCTTTCTCCACCCAGAAGCCTCAGTTTCTTCCTTCTCACTCAAAGTAAAAGGTCCCCATTACCCACCTCTTTGATGTTGCCTGCTATGACCCGACCCACTCACTCCTCCATGGACCCTGCTGTCTCTGAGGACAGCAGGGAACACTCCTTCCTCTCCAAGCTTTTGCTATTGCTATTTGCTTGCCTGGAATGTTCTTTCTCCAAATACCCTCCTGGCTAGCTTTCTTCACCTCTTGCATGTCTTGTCCAAATGTCAGTGTTAAAAGGAAAATGATGGACAAGTTAGATTTAACAGAATTTAATTGAGAGAAGAACCATTTGTGAAGCATGCAGCTCCCAAAACCAGAATAGGTTCAGAACAACTCTGGGCTGCCATGTTGCCTGATCACATATATGGACAGAAAAAGGCAAGTGACTTAAAGTAAAAGGACATGAGGTAAAGAAACATCTGGGTTGGTTACAGCTTAACATTTGCCTTATTTGAACATGATTTGAACAGTTGGCCACCTGTGTTTGGCCGATACTCTGTGATTGACAAAAGAGTAGGTTACAGTCCGTTTACACATCCAGTTAGGATACAGTTCCCTGTGCATAGAGAAATCTTTAGGATGAACTTAAAATATATAAGAAGACAGCTTTAGGCTCAATTGAATTTAGCATCACCTTCTCACTGAGGCCTTCCTCTACTGCTTGTGTTCATACGGATCCTCCAAAAAGCAGACACCAAGATGGCGGTAAGCATGCGCGGATTTTGTAAGGAGAAACACCTATAAAGGAACATTAGTAGAGAACTAGAAGCGTTAAGAGAATTATATCAGGCTGACCCTGAGGGAAGGAGAGAGGAAAGGGAGTTGGGTACAAGTGCCCTAGACAGCTGGGCAGTTCCAACGCATCAGCCCTCTGTCTTTGCCCCGGGACACCCGGCTTTTCGTTACCTCACCACACACAGGCAGACTGTTGTCCTCTACTTGGAAGGGTCTTTTCCCAGTTTTCACTGGACCAAGTGTCACTTATAATTTTATTCTCAATTTCATGTCATTTCTATAGAGAGGGCTTCTCTAACTCCTCTATCTAAAGTAGTTTCCTCCATGTGACCCTCCTATTTATCTATATTCTTTTTCCTTGGACACTCTTGTCACAATTGTTACTATTGTTCATTTCTGGGCCTGCTTATTGAAACTTTGTCTCTCCCTTTAGGCTGTAAGCTCCATGAAATTGATACTAAGGCTCCCTTTCTCACTATTGTGTCCCCAGGGCCTACCTAGCACCTTCCAGCAGAGTTCTCAGCAATAGAGGACACTCAATAAATGGATGCTTAATGAATCTTCAGTAAACAACTGCAGTACATAATGCTCTTGAAAAGTATGTCTATTAAAATGTTTTAGAAACTTTTTTAAAAATGTTAAATACATAAAAGTCAGAGCTAGCAGAAAGGGGGTCACAAGGTCAAATTCTCAGGACATCTGTAAAGATATCCACATCCCATTTTTCAGAATCACCTGGTCTTTGCATAGCAGACCTGAATAGGCTGAGCATCTAAACATCTCTGTGACTATAGTAATTAGGTCTTCAGCCTACCTTCAGTTATGTCTGCCCTGCCAAGTAGGAGATAAAAACTTCCTTGAATGCTAGAAGTAAGCCCTGAGATTGTCACACTTGCTGATAGCCTCATTTGTTCATTATCCTAATGTAAGATGTAAATTCAACTTAGCAATAACTACCAACTCTAACATCTTTGTAGGCACTGATCCCTTGATGTTTTGCAAATGCCTGTAAGTATCACACCTGCTCCGGCACTCCCATTCACAGCAGGTCATGGCTACAGGTCAGCACCAGTGAAATCTTTAGCAATGGAGCTGCTACCTGATGTCCCAACTACTGACCAGGAAAGCATCATCTCTACCTGCTGCTGGGTGATGGGTAAGCCAGGCCCAAATTCCCATCTTATGACTTTTTTCCTAGGACCACTGATGGTATCACTTTTATTTGTCCAGGTCCTGTAAGAGGCAGATGCCAAGATGGGACTAAACTCGCATGCATTTTATTATATTAACCTAACTTGTGATATTAACCTAACCCAAGTGAAAGAAAAGACCAAAGAAAGGTTGCATGGGGGCATTGTAGACTGCTGTACTGTCTAGGGAAGGTTCTGCAAAGCCCTCAGGAAGTCCTCAAGCCAAATTCAACTGTCAGCAGAGTCCCGTGCATCCCAGGAATGGGCCTGCCATAGTATTTATGCCACATTCCATCACTGAGCAGCCCACGGAAAGGATGGCCTCAGTACAAACCCAGTGATGGATTTCAAGGTGCAGCAGTTGAAGCCCTTGAACTCTGTAATAGGCAGAATGTTTCCCAAAGATGTCCACATCCTCATCCCTGTAACCTATAAATGTTACATCATGTGACAAAAGGGAATTTTCTCTGACTAAAGGCAGAAATGTGACAGAAGGGTAAATCAGAGAGATTCAAAGTATGAGAAAGGCTTGCTGTGCTGCTTCAGGAAAGCAAGTGACCTTTAGGAACCAAGAGAATCTCCAACTGACAGACAGCAAGGTAATCAGTACTACATTTGCAAGCAATTGAATTTTTCCAAAGACTTGAGTGAGCTAAGAAGTGATTTCTCCCACAGAGCCTCCAGATAAGAGGCCAGGCCTATCAAGATCTTGATTTCAGCCCTGTAAGATCCAAAGCAGCCAAGCCTGCCAAGGCTTCTGAGCTACAGGAACCATGAGATAATAATTGTGTGTTTTATTGAGTTACAAGGTTTGAGGTAACTTGTTACAGCAGCAATGGAAAACTAATACACACACTCTGTAGCTGGAGGAGAGTGAGGCACGTTCTCTGGACTTCCACACCACCCCATGTAAAGTCTCAGCCCAGTCCTTTATTCTGTATCGCTTATGCCTGCCTTATTACTCTCCATATACATGTCACTTTGTAATAGTCTATATCATTTACTGGTTTACTTTGTTTGTTGCCTGCTTCCCTCTACAAGGGTAAGAGTTTTTATCCATTGTTCACTGGGGTTCAAACAGTGCCTGGAACATAATAAAATGCTTTTGAAAATTTCTTTTAATTTTATAAATAAATATTCATTCCATATTTCCATTTGGTTTGGATTGTGGCAGTATACAACTGAATGCATGGAATATGGGTCAAAAAACTCAAGAATAGAAGGAAGTAAGGCTATAATAAATGGGTATTGATTCCGTTGATCTGCTCTTTCTGCCTAGGATTTATGTGGTCACTGATCATTTAAATAGCAGCATATTTTCACAGAGTAATTAATACTTTGTTTCCAGGGACAACTAAGTACAAATCTTTTGGCTCATTGATTGCGAAGAATATGGCCAGGCCCTTCTCCTTTGTCACTCCTTAGTGACAACCCCCCTAGTCCAACTAAGCTGGCAAGCCCCAATTTTGGCATTTTATAGTTTACAAATCACATTGACATCTATAAACTGGTTTTCTAATGAGGTTATTAACCTGAGGTACAGGTGATATAATCTCCAACTTGGAGATAAACTGAGGCTCGGAAAGACAATCATTTGCTCAAAGTCATACAATTACTAAGAAGCAGAGCCTGAACTCAGACCCATGACTTCCCATATCAAATCCCATGTTCCTCACATTGTGACATGCTCCCTCTTGGCTTGATTGACTTAAAAATGATGGAGAATATGGAAGTCATGTGGAAACAGAAAAACTGACTTAAGAGGTTTAATTGTGGGAACATGAGAAGACTTTGAGAGAAGAAAAACATCTGGGCAAACAAATTTAGGAAGAGTATCTAAAAAGCCTTATTTTTGAGTATGCTTAAAAGCAGAATGCATGCATTAAATGTGTACACAATTGTCTGGGATTCATCCATATATCTCATTAGCCAGGATATGACCCTGAAAAAACTGTAATAGAAACCATAGCTTTAGGTGCAGTTTTCTCAATTTGCCAGTACAAAATAAAGAAGAATCTTATGTGCTGCTGAGGTCAGAACATTGTAAATTGTTAGCATCTCAAGCCCACTGTGACCTTCACCCGGCCGAAGAAGACCATTAAGCGTAGATGACAAGGCTTTCCTTATATCCCATGCTGACTTCTACCCAGTTTTTCTTCTAAAATGAAAGATTCCATGATTGTTTCTAGTAATGTGAATGGTTAAAAAATTAGGGGAAAATTATAAAAATAATACTTGGTCATTTTATAATAGAAAAATTAAAAAATAGAGAAAAATAGAGAGTAGTACAAATACTGCCCCAAATGCCATTCTTCAGGGGCACTGACTATCAATATTTTAGTATGTCTGTCTTTAATTTTTTGCACATTATAAATAAAATGTTTTAGATAAAATTAATGTACTTTTAATTCTCCTTCCCCAGACCAGTCCCCAGAGTGAAGCACTTTTAAAGATGTGACACATGTTCTTCAAGTTGATATTTTAAATTTTTCTTAAATATACATGGGTATGATATTTCTTTTGTGTTTTTAAATTTTTACATGAATACTACCATACTGTACTAAAGATCTCTTCAAGGCCAAGCCTGGTGGCTCACTCCTGTAATCCTCACACATTGGGAGGCCAAGGTGGGAAGGTCGCTTGAGCCTAGGAGTTTAAGACTAGCCTAGGCAACATAGGGAGACTCCATCTCTATAAAAAATAAAATAAAAATAAACATTAGCCAGACATGGTGGTGCATGCCTGTAGTCCCAGCTACTTGGGAGGCTAAGGTGGGAGGATCACTTGAGCCCAAGGGGTCGAAGCTGCAGTGAGCCGTTATCACACCACCACACTCCACCATGTCCTATCTCAAAATAAATAAATAAATAAATAAATAAAAACTCTTCAATTCATTTTTTTATTCAGTTAATATTTTGATCGATTTATGTTGTCAAAAATTAGTGTACTGTTCATGAATTCTAACTATCTAAAATTACACAATATGACTAGACCACAATTATTTATTCCTTCTGAATAATATTTAGTTCTTTGCAGTTTTTTCTCTCATATTCCAAAAACCACTATAGTGGATATTCTTAAAATATGACTTCCTGGAGCATAATTGCAAGAATTTATCTGGAGAATATTTTTAGAGGAGAAATTGCTAGATCAGAAGGTATGCACAGTTTTAACCTCACTTGATTTTGCTCAGTTACTCTCCCTCTAATGGTTGTACGAATTCACAGTGCCATAGCAGTATGTGAGTTGTTTTCCTCACATGCTTTTGTATGTAACACATACATATGCATACTTATATGTATACATACATATATCTAGACACGTAGCTATACATTACTTCATATTCTGGATATGAATTTTGGTTTATGTTTCAAATATCTTCTTTCAAATATTTAATGTTTGTCTTTTTTGTCTTTTTTTTTTTTTTTGATAGACTCTTGCTCTGTTGCCCAGGCATGAGTGCAGTAACATGATCATAGCTCACCGCAGCCTCGTTCTCCCAGGCTCAAGCAATCCTCTCACCTCAGCACCCTGAGTAGCTGGGACAACAAGTGAATGACACCATGCCTAGCTAATTACTATTATTATTACTACTATTATTATTATTATTTGGTAGGACAGGGTTTTGTCACATTACCCAGGCTGGTCTCAAACTCCTAGGCTCAAGCAGTCCTCCTGTGTCAGTCTCCCAAAGTACCGGAATTACAGGCCTGTGCCAGACTGCTGTTTGTCTTTTACACTAAATTGTCATACAAGTTCTATATTTGCTTATCGTCAACTTCATCAGACTTTTCCTGTAAGAGTTGTGCTCCTTTGGATCTTATCCAAAAGTCCTTTCTTGATAATTAGCTATTCATATGCAGAAGAAAGAAACTGGTCTCCTACCTCTCATCATATAAAAATATTACTCATGGGGAGGGGGGAGGGGGGAGGGATTGCATTGGGAGTTATACCTGATGTAAATGATGAGTTGATGGGTTCAGCACACCAACATGGCACAAGTATACATATGTAACAAACCTGCACGTTATGCACATGTACCCTACAACTTAAAGTATAATAATAATAAATAAATTTTAAAAAAAAATATTACTCAAGATGGATTAAAGACTTAAAAAATCCTAGAAGAGAACCCAGGAAACATGTTTCTGGACACTGGCCTTGGCAAAAAATAATTATATCCAAGTCCTCAAAAGCAATTGCAACAAAAACAAAAATTGACAAGGGGGACCTAATTAAACTAAAGATTTTCTGCACAGCAAAAGAAACCATCAACAGAGTAATCAGATAACCTACAGAATGGGAGAAAATATTAGCAAAGTATGCATCTGGCAAAGACCTAGTATCCAGAATCTATTAGGAACTTAAATCAACAAGAAAAGATCTAATAAATTCTTATTAAAAAGTAGGCAAAGGACATGAACAGACACTTCTCAAAAGAATACATACATGCAGCCAACAAACATATGAAGAAATGCTCAACAGCACTTTGATTTGATTTATATCATCAGAGAAATGTAAATTGAAACCTCAATGAGATGCCATCTTGAAACAGTCAGAATGGTTATTACTAAACAGTGAAAAAACAACAGATGCTGGCGAGGCTGTGGAAGAAGGGGAATGCGTATACACTGTTGGTGGGAATGTAAATTAGTTCAGCCACTGTGAAAGCAGTTGGAGAGTTCTCAGAGAACTAAAATTAGACCTATCATTCAACCCAGTCATCCCATTAGAGTGTATATACCCAAAAGAAAATAAATCACTATCAAAAAGACATATACACTCATATGTTCATCAAACACTATTCACAATAGCTAGACCTGGGATCAACCTAGATGCCTGTCAGTGGTGGATTGGATAAAGAACATGTGGTATATATGCACCATGAAATGCTACACAACCATTAAAAAGAAAGAAATCATATCTCTTGCAACAACATGGGAACAGTTGGAGGCCATTATCCTAAGTGAATTAACATAGAAACGAAAAACCAAAAACCACATGATCTCACTTATAAGTGGAAGCTAAACATTAGGTACACATGGACATAAAAATGGGAACAATAGACACTGGGAACTACAAGAGAGGAGAGGGAAAGGCAGGGATAACGGTTGAAAAACCACCTATTGCTACGATGCTCACTACCTGGGCGATGGGCTCAACCATACCCCAAACTTCAGCATCACGCAATATACCCTTGTCACAAACCTGCACATGCACTCCTTGAATCTAAAATAAAAATAGAATTATTTAAGTTCAGGCTTCACACTCAGTCATTGTGTTGTATATTCGCTGTTTGCCATCCCAGATCCACCTACCACTCTTCTATATTCTGTTCTGTGCTCTGTAAATCCAACCTCTACAAAATGCATCAGCTGAGCTCCCTTGACCTCTAGTTTCCTCTTGGGTTTGATCAATGGGAGACATCTGCAGGAGATCAAGGGATGGGAGGAGAGAAAATTCAGGTATTTGTATTCCTGATTGTGAAATTTTGGAAATGTTGCATTTCTCTATCTAAGGTCACGGTTTCTATTGAGTAGCCCTTTTTCTGCAACTGAAGGTCTCCACATTTCATGTGACCATTCCCTTCACCTTCCCCTTTAAGCTTAGAGATTGAAACAGTGAGGACTGTTTCTTTCCAACCCCAGAATGCTTCACCATCCTATGTCAGCTTCCCTTAATTGTCTCCACAACTTTATAACTAGTCCATTCATTTAACGCTCTTCAATTACTGCTTTTTTCCTGCCCAGACCCTGAACAATATAGTCATGAATATATTCTGCTATATATAATTTTAATAATTTTCTGTATTTTTAGAATTTATGTGATATGAACTTTATGTACATGATATGAGGTTAATGTATATAGTATGAGGTCAGGAACTAATTTCATTTTTTCCCATGTGGAAAGTCATGTGTGCAACACTATGTATTGAAGTCCAGTCTTTTCCCACTGATGCATCATACTCACTTGTATCATACACCAGGAAAGCACATACACTTGAGTCTGTTTCTCAGTTATTCATTCAGTTCCAGAAAGGCAAGACATTTAAGCTCCCCATATGGCTAATATGTATTTCATATTGCTGTTGTGAGAATTGAGTTAATGCTTTCCTATTGATCACTACAGGCTATTGCTTTGATCAATGCAGGGCACATAGTAAAAGCTAAAAAATAAGTTATTTATTGTTTTCATCAATTTTTTTTATATCTTTGCACAAATCCTGCATTCTTTGACTATAGGTTTATATTTAATGTTGATATCTACTGGGATATGTCTCTTTTCCTGTTTTTATGTTTGTTTGTTTTATTGTGGCTTGACAGAGATTCCATGTGGCATTTTTATTTTCCAACAAATCCTTCTAGCATGATGGGATCTGCTATGTTCAAGGGCCCCAGTTGGCAAGTGAAGTGTGATTTCAGGTGAATTCTCAGCCTTGGCCTGATCTTGCAGAGAGGTAGATAGTATAATAACAGCACAGAGTTTTTTCCATCTTGAGGAAGTAAGCTGGTCTTTCATATTTCTCTATCAGTCATTGGGTTGCTGCAGATTGGGAAAACGATGAGACAATCCCTGGGTTCTTCCATCTCTCAACTGTCTACATGAATCAACTTGAATAGGCTCATGATGGTTCATCAAGAAAATTGCAGGAGCAATCCGGTAGAATGAAGAGCACTGTAGTCGGAGGATGGCAAAAGGCTGTGAGGGGCACTGAGCAGAGCACCAACATAGTCCATTACAGCAGGTCCAAGCATGGCACTCACCAAAGGCACAGGCAGATAGAGCTCAAAGCCCCATCACCTATCAGATGCAACAGCAAACCTTCCCATCCGAGAGCAAGCCTTGATGTCAATAAAAAGATGTATTCAATCCCCAAATACAATCCAGCAAGCTCTATATTTCTGTACAGGATGTGCACAGATGCATATAATATTTATCAATCCCTCAGTTCTTATACTTTTCCTTTTATGACTTCTTATTCACAAAAGGAATTTTCTGTTTTAAATTCATTTATTTTATGCCTTACAGTTAGTTTTCTTTACTTTAATTCAATAGATAACATTTTGGTACTAGCATTATTATTATGTAAGACTTTAGGACCCATGCTACTATATTTTCTAGATTTAAGCTCATATTTTGGAGTGAAGTTAACATTACTGATGGCATCTTCACCAAAATTACTTTTGATCAAAGTTAATGTTGTAAAGAAATCTCAGTATTTATAGTATATGGTTCTAGTTTTAGATTGCTGATGGGTACCTGTGTGACATAATGGGGAAACTATTTGTGGTGATGACAACCATGAAGCAAAAAGAACATGTGGGCATAACATCATTACAGAGGGATGAAGGCTACCTTCATAAACATAGGACAAAACTATTTGTTAAGCATGACAAATCCAAACAAACAAAATTGAATAAAATTTTGGAAACAGCTATTTCAGCACTTAAAAAGTAAATAATTCCTTATGTTCATATAACCTTGGAAGAGATTATACAGTGCTTGGGGTCATATACTTAGAAAGATTGTGATAAATATTATGACATTTAAAAAAATATGGTTTAGCCACTGGCTAGTCTCAAGCAAAAAATGAAGTGATTTGTTCCATTAGACCCAAGAGGTCACAAAACCTAATTATTCCATTGCTTCTTCTGGCATAATCTCTGTGTCTGTTGTTTTAAGATGTTAATTCTCCAAGGATGCTATTAGTATTTCACTTCTGCACTGTTTGTCCCACACTGGAAACAGTGCAGGTGTTATAAATGTCATTGTGTTTCCAAAGCACAAACCTCTATTAATCATGTATGTTTATGATTTAACAAGAACTAATGTTACTAAGTGGTAATGGGATATTATTAGGTAATGTAATGGGATATGGAGAATTCTCTAAGAACAGTGTGCACTTTCATGCATCTGTGTTTTAGTGTGTACCATTCTCTTGGCCCAGGACCCTCTTTACCTCTCTCTGCTGTTGAATTTCTGCCCGTATTCAAGGCCCAGATTAAATATCAGCTCTGTGAAGCCTTCCCTGTTCTTCACAGTAAAAAGCACTCTCTCCCTTTCCTTTGCTTATACAAGCATTTTAATACTTTTCAGACTCTGTGTGTCTCTCTCTGCCTGCTTCTTGTCTGTCTGTCCTATTACAGCTTAAGGTCTTAGAATGGATCCTGCGCAAGTTCATTTCCCTAATACCCAGAAACATACCTGACACGCAGTCGGCACTTAATGAATGTCTACACCGTATGTTGTTCTTTTCTGAAGGGTTCCTTCACTCCACCAGTACCTTCGTCAGTACCTGCCATATGGATGTCTCTTTGCAAATGTTTGTAGAATTAAATAGAATTCATTTACATGTAACACAAATATTTGATGATTATTTTAATTTCCTTAACACTCTCCAAATGGCGCTAAGAATAGTGCATTAATGCTTATTATCATTGCTATTGGCAGTCCACAATGGCACTTAAGAATGAATACTTGGTTTCAACTTTCTTCAGTAAAAGCTTATAAACTGAAACCACTCTACATGTATACTGGAATTGGACAATTAAGTAAATAAATGGCAGAAGGTAAGAGCCAAGTTTCTCACTGGTGGAGTGGGACATTCCAGACAAGCAACAGGAAAAGGCTATAATGATCCATGTGATAACAGAGTTGGAAACTTCAGTATAAACTCATATTTAGCTTAGAGTTGGAAACTTCAGTATGAACTCATATTTAGCTTAATATAAATACAGATGGATACATAAGTATATTTTTAGATTTGTATATGTGCAAGAGTTGGTATGCACATACGTATTTCCTTGCTCTATCAGTTGAGAAGACCTAGAAATAACAGCACCCCAGTAGCAACAAGCACACCCAAAGTCCAGACCTTGGTTTCTAGTACCACTTCTCAGTGCTAGGAACCAGGGCTCCTTGGAGGAAATTGCTGATTATAGGAGTAGAGTAAGAAATATACAAAATGAGCCTGTAGCACCTTATGGTGCCAGAAAGTAAGGATGTGCTCAAAAGAACCCCACAATGTTGAGGGTACATCAAAGAGACATTGGTACTATATTAGTCTGTTTTCACACTGCTAATAAAGACATACCCAAGACTGGGTAATTTACACAGGAAAAATGTTTAATGGACTCACAGTTCCACACGGCTGGGGAAGCTTTACAATCATGGCAGAAGGCAAGGAGGAGCAAGTCACGTCTCACATGGATGGCAGCAGGCAAAGAAAGAGAGCTGTGCAGGGAAACTCCTCCTTATAAAATTGTCAGATCTCTTGAAACTTATTCACCATCATGAGAACAGCATGGGAAAAACCTTCCCCCATGATTCAATTACCTCCCACCGGGTCCTTCCCACAACATGTGGAAATTCAAGATGAGATTTGGGTGAGGATACAGCCAAACAATATCAGGTACCAACTGAAAAATCTCCCAATGGCCAAAGCTGAAACAATTTGTGCAACAAAATACAGTAGTGACAGATTATAGCCAAAAGTATAAAATAAATATCTGAGAGTCCAGTCAGATATAAAAATGATGAAAGAAAGAAAGAAAGAACGAAAGAAAGAAAGAAAGAAAGAAAGAAAGAAAGAAAGAAAGAAAGAAAGAAAGAAAGAAAGAAGGAAGGAACGAAGGAACGAAGGAAGGAAGGAAGGAAGGAAGGAAGGAAGGAAGGAAGGAAGGAAGGAAGGCAGGCAGGCAAGCAGGCAAACATCCTCTGCAGAAGAATTCCAATAATTTGTGTAGCTACTGCCCCTCAAGGCGGTGGAGCATAGCTCCTCTTTCCTTAAGTGTGGGCTGCCCATAGTGACTGCCTTCCAGAGTGCAGTGTGGAAGACTAAGGAAAGAGGATCTTTTCAGTGGAGAAACTTCACAAGTATTGCCTCAGTCAGATGATCAAGATTAACATCAACAGTGATAAGTCATGTCAGTGGTGTGATGTGATGAGAATGGCACTTTCCCTCTGTGGTTTTCTTCCCCAAAACCCGTAACCCCAGTCTAATCATGAGAGAAAAACAAAGCAAACAAACAAACAAACAAAAAACAAAAACCAGAAAGATCCTGACAGGGAAGTACATTCTACAAAATACCTGGCCAGTACTTTTCAAAACTTTCAAGGTCATCCAAAATAAGGAAAGTCTAAGAAATCATCACAGCCCAGAGGAATCTAAGAAAACATAACATTGAGAAGTAACGTGGTGTCTTGGATAGCACTCTGGAGCAGAAAAGGGACATTAATTACATACTAAGGAAATCTGAATGAGTTACAGACTTAGGTTAAATTTTTAAAAGCCTTTAAGTACGTAAGGTAAAGAGCTCAAGCATAGTGGAAGGTTTGCACTGGAGCATGCTGTACATTTGCTATATCGTCTATCTAATTTATATTATTATATGCTATATATTATTATATATTATATTAATAATGTTAATAAGTTAATATGACTGATATATTAACATTATTAATATAAAATGAAAAAATGAAAGAGGTAATGAATGACCGTTCCTTATAATTATGCTCCTCACCCAATCACATACTGCAGGTCCTCAAATAATGTCTTTTCGTTCAATACCATTTTGTTATAATATTGATGAGAAAAAATCTCTCCCTGGTTGGGGTCACTCTCTGTGAGGATTTGACATGTTCTCCCCATGTCTGTGTGCGTTTTCTCCAGGTCCTCCCATTTCCTCCCACATCCTAAAGCCTGTTAGCACACCCTGCAATGGGATAGGATAGTATCCTGTCTAGCGTCAGTCCCTACCTTGCACCCTGAGCTGCCAGGACGGGCTCAGGCCACCCACCACCTTGAATTCGAAAAGTGGGTTAGAAAATAAAAGTAAATTATTATAATAAAAATTTAAAAAGTATACAATAATTATACAAATGCATGACAAGTGATGCAGTATGAAAGTGCTCAGCAAGACTGCTTTCTTTATTAATGCTTGTTTTTGAACTGCTAGGTGGCAGGAGGTGCTCCTTATAAATTTTCACTTTGTAAACATTCATTCCTTGATATAAACCACCATCACTATGGCTGTCATCACTTGGTGATTCACCAAAAATTAGATAAGTAACTATCTTAGTTGTTTTTATTAGTCTTTATTAAATGTATTTGTAGCTCACATTTATATCAATGTTTAATATTAGAAGTGTATGGGTCTTTATTTAGAAGTTTAGTGATATTTTTGTGACCATATATATGCCATAGGAACTTAAGTCTTGCTTATATTAATTAGCCTATGGTGAAAATGGTTTTGTTATATATCATTTTGCTTAAAGTCACAGTTTCCAAGAACCTATGGATGACGTTGAAGACTTACTGTATAGGTACCACAATCATATAAACATGTATGTTTGTATCTACCTGTGTCTATGAAGAAACATAAATACTAGTAAGTAAGAGTAGATAATCAATGATATACATTTCTGGTCCATTGGATTGGCTTTATTTTCAGAACCTGAGCCCTTTGTTTTTATTCTCCCTCTCTTGTTTCAACAGAATATAAAAGGTTTTACAGGCAAAGTGGTTGCATATTTCTAGGACTATTAGACTTCTAGGTTTCTGTGAAATTGAGAATTAATGTTATAAAGAAAATACTAAAATGTCGTATATAGAAAATGACCCCCAAATATACCTGCTGATTTCTACTCTTAACACCTTGGTGCAATTGACCCACACGTTCATTCACATATTTCCTGGGGATGCTGGATGCATCACTTTGCACAACTCCTGGCCTCATGCCACTTACTCCCAGTGTTCTGAGAGATACAGACATGGAAACAATCAAGTCAGTGCCCTATAACAAAACCACATGTGACATCAAGAAAGGTCTAACCAAAGGGGTTTGATTCAGCTGTCCTTGAAGGATAAATAGGTATCCATAAACATACTAGAGCTTAGAAAAAAAGGAATACTTAGAAAAATGATTCATTCATTATAGAGACAGGGGCAGAGAGAAACCTAGGAATAGAATTTTCCTGCTAAGGAAAATCAAGGCAAAACAGCAAGGTTGGTAAGATTTGTCTTTGATGGTGTTCAGTGTTTAGGATCTGGTGTAAGACAACCCGAGTTCATACCCCAGCTCTACTATTTACAACTTAGTGAGCTACTTAAGCTCTCTCTGCATCTAATTCTTTATCTGTAAGACAGCTAATAATAATAGCTCCCACTTCATCTGGTAAGAGAATCAACGAGATAACATGCATCTAATACTAAGTGTAGTATCTGGCATATGAGGGTCAATGCACATTGTTGTTACGTATATTAGTACTTTTTTTTTTTATCACAATATAGGCCAGTCCTGTTGAGGTTGCTTGATCTATCTTGGATGTGATGCCTGCATTTTGGGAGCCTACCATCAGAGAACTGGTGGGACCTGCCTTTGGCTGCAGAGAACTTACCATTTTTCCCCAGCATTGAAAATAAATCACCTCATGTTTTTTATTAAAACTCTTATTTTTATTAGATTATCTTTGAAATTGTTAATTTGTAAGTTTTGCTTAACTTTTCAGGAAAAAAGTAATCTAGAAAAATTTTAAGAAACACAAACATCTATGTATAAATAAAGCACTTTTTTCAAATTTTAAATAATTCCCTTCTGCTTCATGGGTGAGAAGGCAGAGGTGTGCCAGAGGTGTCTACTCTAGGTCTCCCTTGTCTCAAGGGAGGAGTTGAAGTCCCCACCTTTCTATGGAATCCTGATGATCAGAGCATCCCCTGAGAGCCTCCTTCTCTGGAAGCTGCCAACATTTTCTCTTATATATATGTTTCTGTCTCCTCTTAATGGTATTATCTCTACCCCATGTTACTAGCGACACTCACTCCCCTTTTAGTTTCTAAGTGATCTCATTTCTTCCTCATTCTGAAATTATTTGGTCAGCATCTCATTGATTAGGATTAGGTCTCTTCCCCTTCTAACAAAAACCAGTCTGTCTGTACTAGAGAAGGTCCCATCCCCACCCACATTCCAAGGAGGTAAAATCTACTATATAACGTTTTAACTTCATATTGAAATAATAGCCTGCCTTCGTGGCTTATGACAGAGAAAAAATTTAGTGGTGGGAGTTCTCAAGAAATTTGAAAGGAAGGATAGCTTTTCAGCAATCTGAAAGGAGAGGAAGCTACCATCCTAAAATTTTTCCATGAACAAAATAGGCATGGGTCCAGGGCCACCACATAGAAGCTTTTGGACCTAGAATAACTCACAAGATGGCTGCTTGCACATTGCTGTTTTGGAGACATTTTATTAAATTTAATCACAAAGTAGCCTAGAAGGAGAAAGAAGCTATAGAAAGTCCAAATGCGACATGAAGAGTGGGGAGAAAGAGCAATCTCTCTGGCTTTGGCTGACACTGGCAGAAAGCTGGCCCCTAACTTGTACATGTCCATGAACATTGGGTCTCTTAACACACCAATCATTGGAAACTACCTGCTGCTCATGTTTCACTGGTACCCTGGTCCCAGACTGAGCCCGGCATGGCAGCCACTTCACAGAAAGCTGAATATCCTAATTTGCCACCATCTGAGATGTGCAGAGAAAACTGGCGTTTTTGTCCACTTATATATTCTCAATCTCCAGCAAGTCTATGAAGAACATAAAGGCTTAGTGGAACTTAGGTGGGAAAGGTAATTGGGAGGAGAATAGCAGATGGGGTGGAAAATGGAGAAGAGAGAAAAGAAAAGAAAAGAAGAGAAAAGAAGAAAAAAGAAAAGAGAAAGAATCGCAGATCTTCAGTGGCCAGGGACTTAAATTCAACTGCTTCATCTTTTCATCAACAGCATCTCTACCATATGCCTAAAAACCTTATGCTAAAACAAAAATATAGTGATATATGTTAAAATACCCCTCAGAATTAATTTATTGTAAACTCTTTTTTAGGATAAACCTTTCCCCTATGAATAAAATACAAACAAAAGTACCAGTTTTTAGCCTTTTGGATGACAAGTTGTTTCTCAGTAAAGTCTACACTTTGGTCTCAGTTTGACTCTTCAGGAATATCCCAAATAAGTTTAATCTCTCCTCAACATTATAGTTCTTTATTCAGAAATGGAATTTGTGTCTCCAACATACTATTTATTTCTCTCAGGGGCAATAGTGTGGAATTTATTTATTAAAATAAAATGCAACTAAGATGATCATTTGCAAATATTGAAAGGATGTGTTTTTTGTTTCCCTTCATGTAAAACACATTCCCTGGCAACCAATCGTCAGTATTGCCTCAGGAAAGAAGGTGATAAAATGCCACCTCAGGAAGGAAGAGGAAGTTGGTAGCCCACACCTTCTTGACCTCATGAGTTGCAGGAAGAATAAGGGAGGCTTGTGTAAGAGAAGCTGGTCTGTGAGACAAGTTTGTTCTCACCCTGCATTTCTGGGTCAGAATTCCAGAGTGGGAAGGCATCTAGGCAGAGGGAAGCCAACAGCTAAGGAAGGGAAGCCCTCTAATGTGGCTGACATAGTAAAGTGGTGGTGTGGAGGGGGTCGGGGGAATGCTCCTCAGCCACACTCAAATCCTATGTGGCAGGAAGCAGTCTGAGACCACCTGTTTGCCTTCAGTCCCACAGCCTGTGTGGCCATAGGTTGTCACAGCAATGGGGAAAAGTGATTCCACATTGGAGACTACAGTACACGTGGCCCAAGCTGGGACCAGAGGCGAGTTGCAGCAAAACCTCAGGGGTCTGCAGACCCAAAGGAGGCCATGCTGGGGCTAGACAACAGAGGGAGGACCCCAGGTACGGATGAACCACTAGCCTCAGACATCATCACCAGATGATAGCTGACCAGGTAGTGACAACTGCTTAGAAACAAGGGGAGCTAGAGGACAGTAAAACCAGGTTGCCACATATTTAATTCTTACCATGAGATAAGTCTTGTTCTAAGTATTGCACATATGGTTCATCTGCTATTGAGAGCAGCCCTGAGATGGCTGGTGCTATGAATACTCCCATTTTAAAGATGAAAACATGGAACTCAGAGAGGTTAAGCCATAGGGCTGGGATTTAAACAACAGGCTTGTTTTCTGAGACTACATTGGAAAGTAAAATGCTGTATCACTTTTGATAGATTAGATTATTGTTCAGAAATATTCACCCCTTCCTTTTCAACATCCATAGGTGGAATATGATTCCCCCCACCACCTGGGTTTGGCCAGGTCACTCTGGACAATGGGAGGCTAGTGGACATAACATGACCAAAGATTTAGAAAGTGCTTGTTTACCTGAGACTATTCTTCTAAGCTTCTACTTTCACCATGAGATGACTATGCCCCAGCCTGTCCAAGGAGGATGAGAGACATGGATCAGAGCTGCCTGGCCAACAGGAAGACCAGCAGCCTGAAGTACAGCAGCCCAGACAAGCCTTGCCTCAACAATCCAACCCCAACCAACTGCAGACTCATACATGCGTCCAGCTGAAATTTGCAGAAGCTCCCTGGACAAACTGCAGATTCATAACAATAAATTATTATTCTTTCAAAACACTAATTTTGGGAGGTGTTTGTTATGTAGCAGTACAGTGGCAACAGCTAACTAATACATCATTTGTCTAGTACAAGTGTTCCAATGCATGGATCCAAACCTCTCCCATTATCTCCTTCTACAAAAATGTCTAACAAACCATGTCCAAAGCCCTACGAACACCCAAATCATCCAAATACTGACTTGGAAAGAAGGGGAAAGGAGATAAAATCTGAAGGACTAAGCATTTATTTGAAAGGGACTCAGTTACTACAAAAGACCATTGAAGTTCTTAAGTGAGGGGAGGTCATAAAATTTGAACAGTTATTGGTAAGACGTTTTTCTTTTCTTCCCCCCCAATCTGAGTACAATGTGTTAAATTTGTAACTATGTTACGAATAAACTTAACCAAATTTTAAAACTTAATCAACCATGAAGCCCTAGACACCGGTAGATCCAGGCCTTATAGAAATTAGTACTTATTTAACTGGAGGGGTGCTCTTTCAGAAAAAGAGTACAGGCTGGGAGGAATAGTTCACACCTATAATCCCAGCACTTTGGGAGGCTGAGGCAAGAGAAGCACTTGAACCCAGGAGTTTGAGACAAGCCTGGGCACCGTAGTAAGAACTCGTTTAAAAAAAAAAATTTAATTGCCCAGGCATGGTGGAGTGTGCCTGTAGTCTTAGCTATTCAGAAGGCTGAGGCAGGAGGATCCCTGGTGTTTGAAGCTGCCCTGAGCTATGATTGTGGCACTGCACTCCAGCTCAGGTGATAGAGTAAGACCTTGTCTCAAAAAACAAAACAAGAAAAAGAAAAAGAAAAAGAAAAAGAAAATGAAAAGAACAGAAAAAAGTAAAACATTGAAAATATACCATTTGTTATAAAAGTGATTTTTTAGAATTAGCAAAAAACATAAGTTCCAAAATGTTAAGGCTGGAAAAATATCCAAATAATGACAAAATCCAAAAACATGAGTATAAAATTGTTATTAATTAACTGCCTCACTCACCTCTACCATATTTTTCTAGCTTACTTGTCTTCATTTCTTCATATGATCATTATTTTATTAAAAAACACCTTTCATCGAGAAAAACAGAAGGATAACTAATTCTTTCTCCTGAAAGATTGATTGCAAATTTTTTTTTTTTTCAAGACAGGGTCTCATTCTGTCACTCAAGCTGGAATGCAGTGGTACAATTATAGCTCATTGCAGCCTCAACCTCCCAGGCTCAAGCAACACTCCCACCTCAGCATTTTAAGCAGCCTGGACTACAGGCACACAAGACCACATTGGCTCAATTATTTTTATTTTTTATTTTTATTTTTGTAGAGACAGAATCTCGCTACATTGTCCAGGCTGGTCTTGAACTCCAGGGCTCAAGTGATCCTCTGGCGTTGATGAATTGTTTTTATAATTGTGAGACACATATAACGTATGACTTCACACACATACCATGGCTGTAGTACTGTCGCAGGTTTGTACTTTGCAAATGCAGAAATTATCATGAATTCCATTTTGTCTAAATCTCCTAAAAATTTATGGCATATTTGTAATGGTAATTATAAATTGTATTTTTATAAATGTACATTTATAATTGTATGTTTATCAAAACCCTCATTCTATCTAATTAATTGAATCCCCTTCTTTCCCTAAGACTAGTATTGGAAAACTTCTCCCCCCTCACTGCTATTTGGACTGGTTACTCTTCAGGCTTCAGCAAAACTATAATTTGGGGGTTGTATACATTGTTACTCTGGTTTGGTACTTCTGTCTCCCAAAGCCTATCTTGTCTTATTCCTTAGTTTGGTAGGAACACCTCCTTAAGTAACTTTTTAAGAAATGATGAGCATCATAAAGACAGATATATAGGCCAATGGAATATAACATGGAGCCCAGAAACAAAGTCTCACATATATTGTCAAACTATTTTTGATGTGGTATTCAAAACCATTCAATGAGGAAAGGATAGTCTTTTCAACAAACGGTGCTAGGAAAAGTGGGCATCTACATGCTAAAGAATTAAGTTGGATCCTTAACTTACGCTATATATATAAAAATTAACTCAATATATCAAAGTCTTAAATGTCAGAGTTAAACCTATAAAATTCTTAGAAAAAAACTAGAGGAAATCATCATGGCATTGGATTTGGCAATGATTCCTTAGGTGAGACATCAAAAGCACAGACAACAAAAGGAAAAAGATAGTTAAATTTCATCAAAATAAAAAACTTTAGTGTTGAAGGACAAAATCATGACGTTGGAAAGGCAACCTATAGAATAGGAGAAAATATTTGCAAATCATATGCTGATAAGGAATTAATATCCAGGAAATATAAAAAACCTCTACGACTCAAAAACAAAAAAATAAACAACAAAAATGCAAATTGAAACCACAATGTGATATTACTTTTCCAGCAAACCACCATGGCACGTGTATACCTATGTAACAAACCTGCAGGTCCTGCACGTGTATCCCAGAACTGAAAGTATATATATATAAAAAGTAATGGCAAAAACCACAATTACTTTTGAACCAACATAATATTATAAAACAAAACAAAACAAAACAGAAACTGTTTTCTGTTCGGGAGGATGAGAAGAAATTGGAACACTTGTGCATTGCTAGTGGGAATATAAAATAGTGTAGCTACTGTGGAAAACAGTATGGAAGTTCCTCAAAAAATTAAACATAGAATTACCATATGATCCAGCAATTCCATTTCTGGGTATACACCCAAAAGAATTTAAAGCAGGGACTAGAACAGATATTTTCACACAAATATTCATATAAGCATTATTCACAGTAGCTAAAAGTGGAAACACCCTAAACGTCCATTGATAGATGAATGGATAAACAAAATGCAACATAAACATACAATAGAATATTATGAAGGCAATAAAAGGAATAAAATTTTGATACATATTACAACATGGATAGACCTTGAAAATATTATGTTAATTGAAATAAGTGAAACACAAAAGGTCAAATATTGTAGGATTCCACTTATTACAGCTATCTAGAACAGTGAAATTCATAGAGACTAAAAGTAGAATAGGGGTTACCAGGGCTGCAAGGAAGGAGTAATGGGTAGTTATTGTTTAATGGATACAAAATTTCTGTTTGGCATGATACAAAAATTCTAGAATGGATAGGGGATGGTTGCATAATAATGGAAATGTATTTAATACCACATAAATCATACACTTAACTGAGATTGCGCCACTGCACTCCAGCCTGGGGGACAAAGATAGACTCCATCTCAAAAAAAGGAAAAAATGTGTTAAAATGGTAAATTTTGTTATGTGTATTTCACCACAGTAAAAATTTTAAGAATATGGAAAAATCAGATAAGCTACTTAGAATATGTTTTAAAAATGATGAGTGAGAAGAAAATATTTTGAGTCCTTAAAAGTCTAAAAATCTTTTAAATTTTCCCTTAGACTTTATTGATAGTTCAGAAAAGTGTCAAATTCTAGGCTGAAAATAATTTTTACTCAGAAATCTAAAGACTTTTACTGTGAAAAATCTGAAGACAGCGTGGTTTCTCATTTTAATCTTGAAAGTTCCTAGCATGTTTTCTTAAAGTAAGACCTACCTACCGAAGACATGAGAAATTCAGAGTGACCTTTTCCCTTATATTTTCAACAAAGGATAAAGCTTCAAACTTAACTTATGTTTTAACTTAGGTTACTTTATCTGCTAAAAAAAAAAAATCTAACAGAATAGAGAACCCAGAAATAAATCCACATATCTACAGTCAACTCATTTTTGACAAAGATGCCAAGAACACTCATTAAGGAAGACAGTCTTTTCAATAAATAGTGCTGGAAAAACTGCATATCCATCAGCAGAAGAATGAAACTAGACTCCCATCCCTCCCTGTACAAAAATCAACTTAAAATGGGTCAAAGATCTAAGTGTAAGACCCAGACCAATAAAACTACTACAAGAAAATATAAGAGAAAAACTTCAAGACATTGGTCTAAGAAAAAAATTTATAAGTAAGACCTCAAAAGCACAGGCAACAAAAGCAAAAATAAACAAATGAGATTATATCAAACTAAAAACCTCTACACAGCAAAGAAAACAAGAGAGTGAAAAGACAACATACAAAAAGGGAGAAAATACTTATAAAGTACTTATCTGACAGACAATTGTATCCAGAGTATACAAGGACTCAAACAACTCAATTGCAAAACAAAACAAAACAAAAACAGACAGTCCGATTGAAACGTGGGCAAATTATCTGAACAGATATTTCTCAAAGAAGACACACAAATGGCCAACAAATATATGAAAAAATGTTTAGCATCGCTAATCATCAGGGAAACACAAATCAAAACACAATGAGCCAGTTAGGATGGCAATCATCAAAAAGACAATAAATAAATAAATAAATAAATAACAAATGCTGGAAAAAATTTGGAGAAAAGAGAACTCTTATATACTGTTGGTGGGAATATAAACTAGTACAACCACCATGGAGAACAGTGTGAAGGTTCCTCAGAAAATTACAAATAAAACTACCATGTGATCTAGCAATTCCACTATTGGGAATTTATCCAAAGGAAAGAAAATCATATCAAAGGGACCTCTATACCCCCATGTTTATTGCAATACTATTCACAATAGCCAAAATATGGAATCATCCTAGATGTCCAACAACAGATGAATGAATAAAGAAAATGTGGTGTATATATACACAACAGAATACTATTCAGCCATTAAAAAGAGTGAAATTCTGTCATTGAAGTCAAGATGGATGGAACTGGAGGATGCTAAGTGAAATAAGCCAGGAACATAAAGTTAAACACCACATGTTCTCACTCATTTGTGGAAGCTAAAAAAAAAAGTTGAACTCATAAAAGTAAAAAATAGAGCAGAGGCTGGGAAGGGCAGGGGAAGGGAGAGATAGACTGAGATTTATTAAAAGATACCAAATTACATCTAGACAGGTGGAAAAAGTTGCATACTAGTGGTCCCCAGCATTTTTGGCACCTGGGACCAGTTTCACGGAAGACAATTTTTCCACAGACAGGGGCAGAGGGTGGGGGTGGTGTGGGGTTGAAACTGTTCCACCTCAGATGATGAGGCTTTAGTTAGATTCTCATAAGGAGCACACACCTAGATCCCTCGCATGCGCAGTTCACAATAGAGTTCATGCTTCTATGATAATCTAATGCCGCCACTTAATTTACAGGAGGCAGAGCTCAGGCCGGAATGCTCTCTTGCCTGCAGCTTACCTCCTGCTGTGTGGCCCAATTCCTAACAGGCCACAGTTCCAAACCACACCAGTATGGGACCGGGGGATTGGGGACCCCTGTTCTATACACTGTAGGATGACTATAATTAACAATAATATATTTTAGAGTTTCAAATAGCTAGAATGAGGACACTGGACATTCCCAACACAAAGGAATGATAAATGTTTGAGACGATGGATATGCTAATTACCTACAGCTGATCACTATGCACTATATACATAGAAACATCACTGTGTATCCCATGAATATGTACAATTATTATTTGTCAATTAAAATTTAAAAATAAATACATACACAAATTACTAACAAATAAAATTTTTAAAAATAGGCCTGGTGCGGCGGCTCACACCTGTAATCCCAGCACTTTGGGAGGCTGAGGTGAATGGATCATGAGGTCAGGCATTCAAGACCAGCCTGACCAACATAGTACTCTGTCTCTACTAAAAATACAAAAAATTAGCTGGGCGTGGTGATGGGCGCCTCTAATCCCAGCTACTTGGGAGGCTGAGGCAGGAGAATCGCTTAAACCTGGAAGGTGGAGGTTGCAGTGAGCTGAGATCATGCCACTGCACTCCAGCCCAGGCAACAGTGCAAGACTCCATCTAAAAACAAAACAAAACAAAACAAATACAAAAATTGGTTGTGGTGTTTAAAAATAAGTCATCCCCGCAAGTTTTAGATCTCTGCAACCAATTGACCATATACTTCCAATGAAGACAAGATTTTCTGTACCTCTTCCAACAAGGAATTTGAATCTTATTTGGATATATTTTGCTTGTTATGCTATGTTGCAACTTAGAAATACTGAAGTCCTACTTCCTAATTAAGAACTATAGATCCTTATATAAAAAATAGCATGGAAAACCATGAAACTAATCATTAACTGTAAAGACAAAAGCACTGTTGGGACTGATTTTATCAAGGGAGACTGCTCAGTATCTTTTGATCCTGGAATTTTAATTAAAATGATGTGTTTCAATTTTTCATTTTCTTCCTTTAAATGAGAAGACTACCAAGCCTGAAGGCTTAAATACAAACCAGAAATAATTATAATATATTGGTAAGAGCTATACTTTCGAGTAAACTTTTTCTATGTACTTAGGCTCTGAGTTCATTTTCAGTAACTAATAATATGAACATAGTTGAGTTGTCCTCTAAATATTTTATGTACATAATAGATATTACAACCCACACATCCATAAGCTTACACAATACTGCTTTTATGTTTCCTATTATTACTAGATAAATAAATATAATCTTTTCTGCAACCAGAAAGTCAATGATGAATGCTTCCTAAATGATATCAAGAAACATAAACAATATTAATGATTATTACTTGCTCCTTAATTCTGTTTACAATTTGTGAGCAACTTCAGATCAGTGATTTCAGAATTTGAATTGAATTATCTGTACTCCTTAAAGTCATACAAGATTTGGGGCCTAATTACCTTTATATCCAGCATCATAGCAACACAGTCAACTATGGTACTACAGTCAGCTGTTCTCATACCTGAGTGCAGAAACTCAAGGCAATGTTTTTCCACATGGAGACCATCACCACCATTCCCTTGTTGGTCTTTAGGGCTCAAAGCAAGATGCATGCTTTTGTTTTGCAACATTCTATTGAATTTTCTGCCTACTGGATTTAGTTTAACTTGATATAATGCTATTACTTTTTCCAGTAGTCAATGTTGTCTTATACATTTAGTAAACAGTCAAATTATATTATTTTGTTTTATGGGATTTTAGCCTGCTCTTGAAATCTGGCAGCACTGGGATCAGAAAAAGAAGAAAAGGACAAATAGCAATTGAATGAGCCCATCTTACGGGGATCACTGCTTACTGCTTTTGGTACTGTTACCTTCTTTGTAGCTGTGGCCCTTCTCTGAAATGGGAGTCAACTCCATCATCACGTTATTGTTAAACTCACATTCCACCGTAAACATAGACCTGCACCTTAATTTTTTTGTAAAGGTTTACAAATCCTATGATGTATCTCACCAAATCTAACTCTAATAATACTATAATCTCTAAAGCAGGACACATATGACATTCTTAATATTTTACATTCATATGGTTCTTTGCATCTTATGAATAATATTTTACATACCTAATCTTACTTAATCCTGAAATAAATTCCATGAGAAGGGAATTATTACTCCTATTTTATAGATGAGAATACAGAGGTTCAGTGAGTAAAGGGATTTGCCTAGGGTTGCACAGCTATTCATCGTCAAGGCCGGGACGTTAGCTCAGCCTTCTGAAACCACCTTCATGCTTTTGCAAGTATCTAGCACCTACTCTGGTTGCTTTCCATATATTATAATGTGGGCAAATTAAAAGAGGTGACTCTTGATTCAAGTGTTTCAGCATGTCTTATTTCAGAGTAAGTGAGTAAAATAGTGTATAGCTTGACAATCAAGGTTTTCCACATTCTTGTTCCAACCTTTATTGTTGACTCTATTACTCTCCAATCTCTATATGTGCTTTGGCTCTAGTGACACTGAGCTACTTTTTTTCCTAAGAAATGATAAAAATTTAAATTGTTACAAGAATTTGGGTTATTAATTTATTTTGACCAAGTTCCCACCATGAGTCAACTACTGAAAAGACACAAAGAGAAAGAAGAATTCATGTTTGTTGAGTGCCTTCCAGGAATGACATCTTTACATATGTTATTTTAAATTGATACATAATAATACATACTTATACAGTACATGTGATGTTTTGATACATGCATACAATGTGTAATTATCAAATTGGAGTATTTAGGATAACCATCACTTCAAATACTAATCATATCTTTGTGTTGGGGACATTTCAAATCTTCTCTTTTAGCTCTTTTGAAATATGCAATAAAGTATTGTTAACTATAGTCACCTGACTGTGCTATTGAAGGCAATGTTATTCCTTCTATGTAACTGTATGTTTGTACTCATTAACCAACCTCCCTTTATCTCACAACTCACACTTCCCAGCCTCTTGTAACATTCGTTCTACACTCTGCCTCCATGAAGTCAACTTTTTAAAACCCCTGCATATGAGTGAGAACATGTGATATTTGTCTTTTCTCTGTCTGGCTTATTTCACTGAACATAATGACCCCTAGTTCCATCCCTGTTGCTACTAATTAAAATTTTTAGTGGCTGAATAGTATTCCATTATGTATATATACCACATTTTCTTTTATATGTTATTTTAATTAACGTTTTAAATGAAGTTTCAAGATGGGGATATCTTCTTCCTGCTTACAAACCAATATCCCAAGGGTTTGAGAAGCTAAATAACTTGCCCATTCTCTTGGTAACGTTTTGAGTTTTTATTGAGCCATAGAGATGGTTGTGACTTCAAAGCTAGTGGTTTTTAACTATTTCTCTACCAAATTTCTCTTAAGATGCTGATCATCTAATTAAAGAAACAGATGGCCTTTGAAATTCTCTATGAAAAGTAATTTTGAGACAGTATTTAATACATATATTTTAAATCTAATCTAATATATGATGGAAAAAGTATGTCTATTCTAAATGTTACCATTTTCTAGAATAGATGAGTAGCAGATGATAGGTTATAGTTTAGGAGACTTTCTTCTACCTAAAGTAGTCAAGAAAGGCATCAGGGTGTAAATGAGCTTTAAGTGGGACTTATCAGAATTCTGATTGGTGAAGAAGGAAAGAAAGAGTATTCCAAGATAAGAACATGGGACAGTTGAAAGTATGGAACTGAGAAAGTCCACGTCTCTTTGACGGATAGTGACTACAGGAATATGTGTTGGGAATGAGGGTGGTAACATGGGAATAGAGTCAAATCATGGAAACCTTTGAACCCCCCATTACAGATTGAGGATTTATTCTATAGACAACAGGGAATCATTCTTAAATCCAGCTGCAATGCTCTCAAATCAACCAGTAAAGATTTTGGAAGGTGAGATGGGAAGGAAATTTCCATTGGAGGGTATGAGGCAAGGAATGAGGCAGTGTGTGTGCATGTGTGAGTGTGTGTGTGCATGTGTTTGTGCATATGCAAGCCTAGATTAGAAGACATTGTGAAAGAAAAATCAAGACTTCGTAAGTAACAATGTGGGGAAGAGCAGTCAATGACTTAAGATAACTGTCAAAGCTTCGATGCTGGGGGATGGTGGTATCATGGGTGAGGATGGTGATATCACGGGTAGGCATGGTGATAAGGAGGAAGTGCTCTTTATAATGATTTCTATGCCTAGCTATTTATGATGAGTTTTATATCTCTGAATATCTCAGGATTTCTGTATCTGTTTCCTCATTAATTTGAGATCATGGCATAATATCCCAGTGGAAGGACCCAAAAGACAGTTGTAAACACACTGCTAATTGTTAGAAAATTGTCCAAGGGTTAGAGAATATGGCTTCGGAAGTTGTCTGCATAGAGATGAAAGTTCTAGGGGTGGCAATGGTTCCCAAGGGAGAAAAACATGGGGACATCAGAGAGGAGGACACACTCAACACTTAGTTGGCTTTCCTCATTTCATTGTTTCCATGCAACTCTCCAAGGAATAACTCAACTTGTGCTAGAATTGAGTATGTTTTTCTTAGCTACTAAAACTGCAACTGTAACTTCAGTAGATATAATTGTTCAAGTGTGATCATATGAAGAAAAGAAGAAAGGAGTGTCAAATAGGAAAACTAAAAAGTTTGCTAAATCCACAAATACATTTGGGAAAAAAATACAGTACTTTGTGCCGAAGTCATTTACTATGAGATAGCCAAGCAAACTTTAATTTTGAAATGACTTAGAATTTTAATTCTCTAAATACATAAGTATGACAGGATATAACGATAGGTAGTCCAAGTATTTAATAACGTTAATGCTTATAGAACCTGATATAACTATACAGTTTCAACATAAAAGGGGGGCCCAAGATATATTACCTAACGTTCCTTATTATTTACGTAATCAAAGAAAGCATCGCATCTTAGTTGCTCATTACGTTGATGAGCATTATCAGAGAAAAAAAGTTCTAATAAACAGCATTTGGGGGAGTTTTGGCGGTTTTCTTAGAGAATATGAGAAAAGAAACCCTTTACCATGAGCAGTTACCCTCTGTAAGTCTCTTTTTATTTTGTCCGCTTTGTTTTCTTTTAAGAGGGGCTTACTATACTAGACACCTAAAGAACAATACTTTGTATTGTGTAATTTTTCATACATTGTAAAATGCATCTTTTTTTTTTTTTTTTTTTTTTTTGAGACAGTCTCGCTCAGTCGCCCAGGCTGGAGTTCAGTGGCGCAATCTCGGCTCACTGCAAGCTCCGCCTCCCGGGTTCACGCCATTCTCCAGCCTCAGCCCCCGCAGTAGCTGGGACTACAGGCGCACCCCACCACGCCCGGCTAATTTTTTGTATTTTTAGTAGAGACAGGATTTCACCGTGTTAGCCAGGATGGTCTCGATCTCCTGACCTCGTGATCCGCCCGATTCGGCCTCCCAAAGTGCTGGGATTACAGGCGTGAGCCACCGCGGCCGGCCGTAAAATGCATCTTTTAAAAAATAGGTTTAATTCTCTTTAATCTTATGTTTTATTGTATGCATTTTAAACAATTGAATATAATCTCCATGTTATCTTCATACTTGTATCATCATTCTTTGGACATAGGACCTCTATATCTCAGTTTCATCATCATTTGTTCTAGCAGTACAATTTTAATGTCCCACTTCCTATTTTCCTCTTTAATTGTTTGTGTTACTCTTTTCCAACTCCTTCTAATGTGGCTACATTCTTCTGATAATATAGTGTAGAGCATCAGCTGTAATTTTCCAGGTCAAATCTTAACAGAGTCATTTAAATGTCAGCAGCCACATCGTTCAAATGGAGATGCCAGGAGTATTTTATAGCTCTGAAAGCTAAACAATAATATTGTCTTTGGGCACTCAAATTTCATGCTTCAGGGAATAAACTGGAGAGTTTGTAAAGAGACAGAAAAGTGTTTCTTCTTTCCTCAGCATTTGCTATTTAACTAATTCAATATATCCACTCTGCTTTTTCATTAACTATTTTTGCATTAGTTTCTAGTTCTATAACTATTGGTAATTGCCATAAGCAATATAGAAAATTACGTAAGGCAATAACCTGGCACTGTATTGAAAGTCTCATGCCTGGGAACTCTCTTGAGCTTGTAGTTCTTAATAGGTAAATTTCATTTTATGTACTATATACAAACACATTCTTCTCCAGACAATTATTTCATGATATCCTATATGGTGCCCTTCAGATTTTTGTGCAAAATGCTGAACCTCAGAGATTTTTCATAGGAATACAATTATTAGAAATACTTTAAATTAATGCAACTTAGAGTATGTGATGAGATTACACTAGATTTCTTTTGCATCAACTGTTATCATATTGAGTTGTATGACTATTTCATTCAGTAATTTTAAAACAATATAAAAGATTGACACATTTTTCTCTGGGTACTATAGATGGGAACATCACCTGATAGTAGTGATATACACCTCTGGTTATCATATCAAGGTCTAATTTTGGTGGTGAGAATAAGTACAGAAAGAAGGAACAAGAGAAGTTCTCTAATGCAAGTGAGATTTCATCCCCCTAATCCAATTAGCGTTAACCACAACAGGAATGTGTTTTTTTGTTTTTGTTGCTGTTCTCAGGAGAGGTTAGTTTTCTATTACACTCACTTTCTTATGTGGTGAAAAGGAATATGAAAAGCGGAGCCATAGCTAACTTCAATCTCATGAAGATTTGCTTCTTGAAATAAACCAATATCACCCACAAAGTGCCAGGTGAATTGATCGATTGCTGGGGCAGTTTGGGAACTTATTTGAAAGCAGGGGCAAAAGGTCAAATTAGATTGCTTTTGCGCTAATTAGACTCATTTAGCAAGATAAATTTCCATGTTTGATTCTCCTTTTCCATATCTGATTATCTCTGTAAGCACTGTGATTAGCTAAACCAAATATGAAATATAATAAATTCTAAAATCTGGTTGGTCTTGTTTAGCTATGCCTAGAGTAGAAGTGGTGGTGGAGAGGAATGGTCATTTACAAGTCTTGTTTTAAAATATTTTCATTTCTGTTTTTTAAATTTCAGTCAAAATCACTTGCTCTTTGTTCTAAAATATATACCTGTGTTTGTTGAAACAAGTCTTTTTTTATTGACTAGAAATAGATGATTAAACGGAACCAAAAACTTAAAATGCACATTGATAATATTTTACATCAAACAATATATGTAACATATGAAGTCGAATATTGAATATGAGTGCCATAATTTGTAAATGTATTCAAGTCCATAAAGTGGCAATTTGTTAGTAGTAATTAAGCAACCTGCAGCGTGGCATTATTGAAAAAAAATAATTCTTTTGTCTTCATAGTGGTATTTTACGTACAATGTGCTTATATTTGAGTTCATATCCCTTCTCATATGAGTTTATCAATTTTCACATCTATTTATCTTTAATACTAATTGTTCTTCAATAATCATTGTGTTAAGTTCTTGATGTAATTTTATTGAATATACAATGTTAGGATGCTTATAAAACACTCTGACTTTTTATACTTGTTACCAAAATACATTTTATTTAGAAAAAAACATTAAACCACAACTTTATTAGTTCTGGGAAATGATCATTGTCAAGCTATAGATCCTAGAAATGACCAATATTTCTATTTGATATTGCAAAGAAGGTTCTGAAGGTACAAGAGTACCAACTATAAGGAAGACCAAAAAATGTGGCAACATTACTTTTTCATCATTCTTAGAATTAATGACACCTTTGAAAGTATGTTTCAGTTGAATGTATTCTCAGCTCATGCTTTATTCCCAGAAGGGAATAAAAGCACTACTGGGATTAGTTACCACAATTTAAACTCGATTGATTTTTTGAGTCTTGTGTCTACTTGGAAATTTATCAGAAAAGACTGAGGGTAGCTAATTTAATCTTGCTTTTTATGGCTTTTGACAGGCAAGGTCCTTGTCTGGCCAGTAGGGACATATTCTGTCATTAGATCCACTTTTTGTTTATAATGATGTGAAGTCTGGAGCTGGGAATAATGCCCTTGTATTTGCAAAGCAACTCTTTCACTTGTAACTATTTACACCTCGTCTACTGTTGATGATTCCATTTCCTCTTGTTCTAAGCATAGGAAGTGCTTCAAATTTGCTTTTCCTTTCTTTCTTTCTTTGAGACATAGTCTTGCTTTGTCACCCAAGCTGGAGTGCAGTGGTGTGATCTCGGCTCACTGCAACCTCCGCCTCCTGGGTTCAAGTGATTCTCCTGTCTCAGCCTCCCTAGTAGCTGGGACTACAGTCGCCCACCACAATGCCTGGCTAATTTTTGTATTTTTACTAGAGACAGGGTTTCACTATGTTGGCTAGGCTGGTCTTGAACTCCTGACCTTGTGATCACCCCACCTCAGCCTCCCAACGTACTGGGATTACAGGTGTGAGGCACCACCCCCAGCCCTAAATTTGCTATTTCTAAGGGCCCCAGAGCTTTTTGCTCCACTGCACTGGTGGTACGTTCAAAATCTTAAAGTGTTTAATACTTCTGGGTGGATTATGATCCACGTAGGTGTCTTCCCTGTGTAAGCCTGAAATCCTTCATCGTAGTCTAGGGCAACATGCCTTGTGCCCCAAGTGCCCAGGCATCTCAGATCAAATTTACAGACAAGAGTCATTAGACAACTAGTGAGCCCTGTGGGTGGATCAGCACCAGTCTGCCTGCTGGGAAAACAAAAGATAGATGATCTACCTCCATCACCCTTTACGACCAACAATCTTTGTGTAGATTGTGTTTGACAACACGCACATTTATACCTAAAAATAAAAAATATAATATAATAATTATTGTATATAATATACAGTAATTATATAAATATAATTATATAAGCATATTTATATAAACAAATATATTAATACAAATCTATTAGCAATATATTATATTATGTTAATATATTATTATATTATATTAATACAATATAGTATCACATATAATTTTATATAATATATTTATATTAATATAAATTTATTAATAATATAAACTAAGATTTATGTTGATAAAATATAATCTATATAATATTTTATATAATAGTTTCCCATATTAACTCTAGACAGTGTAATGAGACAGCAGAAAGATGTTATCAATGTGGGGTGAAGTAGGTGTAATATAGCCTAAAATTTTAAGGTCATATGGCCTTAGGTCAAATTTGAATTCATTTAAGTATGATCCTCAGTCAAAAATTCTCTCAGTTACCTCCTTTATTAACTGGGATAACAACAATATTATCTACTTTAAACAACTATTTTATGGATTAAATTAGCCAATACCTATAAAGAATTTAGACCAGTGACTGACAGGTAGTAAGGCCTTTTATTTATCTTTGCCTACACAACACAATTACATAAGAGAGATGGGACTTGAATCTGACTAGGAATCCAATCCTTGTTCCACTATGTCTTGGAATAATGTGGCTAAATTTCAGATCCTAAGTGGCATGTTTTTAACATTTCCCATTCACTGGCCCCAGAAACCTCTTACCCTAAGCTTCATGGATTCCTAAGAACAAACTAGGCTGCTTAGACACTAATGATATGTGCAAATTGGTCTAAGTGTGGATTCAAACACAATACTTATAGTCATGCTATTACATGGCAGAAATATGTGTTTAAACATCTGGCATTTTTCAAAAAGTTCATACTCAGAATAAGAACTGTTAAAAAACATACAAATCCAGTCAGTCTGGAGCTTATCTCTTACTTTAAATAGTCAAAGGACAGCCAAATCTCAACTAACTATGAAAGAATCAATGAGATAGTACTTATCTCCTCAAGGAAGACACAGACAGCTCATTTATTTTTCAAGCCTTCACAGTAATGTGCTAGTGTAGGATTTCAGTGGCTAAGATTCTGTGAGTTGCTCAAAATTGCTCAAGCTTTCCTATATTTTTATTTAGAGGAAAAAAAGAAGGCATATTACATTTAATAATATGATAAATTCTGTGTACCCTTCAGTGGTCACTCTCTTCTATGACAATAAGTACCATAGTAATATTTGCCCTTATAAAAAAATAAATTTAAGAAGTACAGTCCCAGTCTGTGTACATACGTGGTTTATGATTAAGAATGAAAGTAGTTTGCAAAAATTTTCTCCCATTCTGTAGGTTGCCTGTTCACTCTGATGGTAGTTTCTTTTGCTGTGCAGAAGCTCTTTAGTTTAATGAGATCCCATTTGTCAATTTTGGCTTTTGCTGCCGTTGCTTTTGGTGTTTTAGACATGAAGTCTTTGCCCATGCCTATGTCCTGAATGGTACTACCTAGGTTTTCCTCTAGGATTTTTATGGTATTAGGTCTAACATTTAAGTCTCTAATCCATCTTGAATTCATTTTCGTATAAGGAGTAAGGAAAGGATCCAGTTTCAGCTTTCTACTTATGGCTAGCCAATTTTCCCAGCACCATTTATTAAATAGGGAATCCTTTCCCCATTTCTTGTTTCTCTCAGGTTTGTCAAAGATCAGATGGCTGTAGATGTGTGGTATTATTTCTGAGGACTCTGTTCTGTTCCATTGGTCTATCTGACAAAGGGCTAATATCCAGAACCTACAAAGAACTCAAACAAATTTACAAGAAAAAAACAAACAACCCCATCAAAAAGTGGGCAAAGGATATGAACAGACATTTCTCAAAAGAAGACATTCATACAGCCAACAGACACATGAAAAAATGCTCATCATCACTGGCCATCAGAGAAATGCAAATCAAAACCACAATGAGATACCATCTCACACCAGTTAGAATGGCGATCATTAAAAAGTCAGGAAACAAGAGGTGCTGGAGAGGATGTGGAGAAATAGGAACACTTTTACACTGTTGGTGGGATTGTAAACTAGTTCAACCATTATGGAAAACAGTATGGCGATTCCTCAAGGATCTAGAACTAGATGTACCATATGACCCAGCCATCCCATTACTGGGTATATACCCAAAGGATTATAAATTATGCTGCTACAAAGACACATGCACACGTATGTTTATTGCAGCACTATTCACAATAGCAAAGACTTGGAATCAACCCAAATGTCCATCAGTGACAGATTGGATTAAGAAAATGTGGCACGTATACACCATGGAATACTATGCAGCCATCAAAAAGGATGAGTTTGTGTCCTTTGTAGGAACATGGATGCAGCTGGAAACCATCATTCTTAGCAAACTATCACAAGAACAGAAAACCAAACACCGCATGTTCTCACTCATAGGTGGGAACTGAACAATGAGATCACTTGGACTCAGGAAGGGGAACATCACACACCGGGGCCTATCATGGGGAGGGGGTAGGGGGGAGGGATTGCATTGGGAGTTATACCTGATGTAAATGACGAGTTGATGGGTGCAGCACACCAACATGGCACAAGTATACATATGTAACAAACCTGCACGTTATGCACATGTACCCTACAACTTAAAGTATAATAATAATAAATTAATTAAAAAAAAAAAGAATGAAAGTAGTGTCTTCATGGTTCTGATATTTGAAGATAAATATCCACCCATTTTTGTATAGTTTATACCAAATAAAACAAAACCTGCCTCTCAACTCAGAGATAACTCTTTTAGCTTGTTAATATACAATCTTCTAGAATATACACACATACCCACTCACAAACACATTTACATATATGTTTACGTTTCTCCCTTTAATGGGGTTCACATCTTTTTATTTTTTATTTTTTTTTACTTTAATAGCTTTAGAAGTATAAGTGGTTTTTGGTTACACGGATGAATTGTATAGCAATGAAGTCTGAGACCGGAGTAGCGCACTTTATAACCAATGAGTAGTTTTCTATCCCTTACTTCCTTCTTACCCTTCTCCCTTCTGAGTCTCCAATGTCCATTATTCCATTCTGTATGCCTTTGTGTACCCATAGCTTAGCTCCCACTTATAAGTAAGAACATACGGTAGTTTGTTTTCCATTACTGAGTTACTTTACTTAGAAAAATGGCCTCCAGCTCCACCCGAATTACTGCAAAAGACAATATTTCATTCTTTTTTATGGCTGAGGAGTATTCCATGTTGTATTTATAGCACATTTTCTTTATCCACTGATTGGTTTATGGGCACTTTGGGTGACTCCATATCTTTGCAATTGTAAATTGTGCTCTGATAAACATGTTGCAGCTGTATCTTTTTTTTTTAATTGGTTTTGCTCAGATACTTTATCCAACCAAAAAATACCAAGAATCTATTATGTTTGGTATTGTGTACATATACATATATATTTTTATACACCAGCATATGATATGTGAGGAAACACATTCTTCATCTAAATTGTACCTAATGATACGCATAAGGCTATTTCAGGTTATATTTATATTACAGTTATTTATCTGACCAAGCATTATGAAGAAAGTATTTTGACATCTCAAACAGATATTTCTCTCCTTTACTGTAATATAATTTAGTCATAACTCAAGGTAATTGTGAGAAATTGAAATACAAGCAAAAGGAACAGTTCCGTAAATATCAATAAACAAAAGACTTAAAGGGAGCGATGTGAAAACATGTCTGACTTTTCAGCTAGATCATTTTAATTTTTTCTTTGGCAAACAACTGAACAAAAACCCCAAATTACCCAAATTTACTAAGGAAGTGGAGCCACATGATGATAATCAACACAAGAGTCTCTGCAGCCATTCGGAATTCAAGCTGTGCATATGGAGAACTCTGCTATTCCAAACAACTTGTATGCCAGGGGTGATTCTCTGTAATCCATTTGAGCTATGAGTCATTTAGGAAGCAAAATTAGCATTTTTCCCCCCAAAGATTGTTTTTTCTTGTCATTGCATGCTCACATACAGGACTCAGAGCTGATGGATAACTTACTCCTAGTGCCCTGCTTCCCAGAAATGCAGATAGCAGCGTTGCGTTTCACCCAAAGGATAATTTACTCTCTTGACTAATGACCACTTAGATAGTAGGCAAAAATATTCAGATTTCTAAAATCTAATGGAAATTTAAGGTAAAAATGTAAACAAATATTTGTCAAATTATTAAATTCTTAGCGAGGTGATCAGTAATGTTGATAGAGAGCTAACAAAGGAGATTTTTGGCACTCCTACATTTATAAAAAGTCATGCTAAGTTAAGTTTAGGCACACTCGAAATGAATTTGAAGAAGTCTTCCTAGCCTAAAAATATTTTGTAAATTCCATTCAATTAACAAATATTGATGGAATGAGAAAAACTACAAAATAAATCTTTGTTAGATGAATACGTATATCTCAGATGTATGGCTTTGGGTTAGACGTAAAGAATGCAAACAATAAAGGGACATGGAATTGTTTCTGGGGGACCCTAGAATTTAAAATGTTAAGAAATGTACACAGTAAATACATGGTATAGGAAGTGGAAGGTGATATATGTCTTAAAAAGATTGCTGGGACATTGTGCAATGGACACCAAAAGGGAGAAGTCATGGAAGAGGCAGAGTTTGAAGTGACTCTTCCAGGACTGTAATGATTTGGACGTAAGACCTGGAGAAGAGTATCCCAGATACTCGCATGCAATGGCACAGAGGTGCACAGACGTTGTTTGGTAGGAAATGGGAAACCAGGGAGTATTTGCGAGTAGGGAAATGATAAGGTTAGGGTTTTGCGAGGGGAAAAGCAATTGGCAGAAATTATTTAAACTGTGTGGGAGGGTGGAAAGGCTGGGTGGGAGGGAATGGACTGCCTGCAGGTCCCTGGAAATGTGGAGCTGGAGCTTGGGACTGGGCCAGAGTTGGGGATAAGAGTTTGGGAATCTGGGTGACCTCTTCCTAGTGTTCATAATTGAGAAGCCCCAAGAAGAGCAAAGGGCAGGGCCGTTTCTTGCTGGAGGGCGACAGCATCAGAAGGGCCAATCTCCATGCTAAATATCCCGCCCAACATCTGACACCTCAAAACAACAACAACAAGCAAAGCAAAGCAAAACAAAAACCCACCCCCAAACCAAAAACCCTCAGTACAAAGTAAGGCCACCTCCCTAGGGAGGTGGGAAGTCAAGGTGCAGAGAATCAGAGGATAGCGCATTTCAGGGCTTATCAGGGCTAAAACTAAGGCAAGGATGACATGGAGTATATTTAAAACAGTGTACTTGGACCTTCTTCAACAGCATCTTTCTTGGTCTACAGAAACTTACGAGTCCCAGCTTTAAATAGATTGTCATGGCCTGCGTTCGTTTCTAAAAGGTGTTTTAAGCTACTTTGTTTTCCTGAAAGCCCCTGTAACTGTGCCGGCGGTCTCTATTTCGCGACTGTGAAGGAGCACTGGGGTCAAGAATATGTAAGGTTCAGTGTTATTACTCAAGTTCATTGTCTTTACCGCGCCCTGGAAGTGGGTACGGGTCTGAGTGTCCACCTGGCGGCCTCGCCAAGGAGGAACTTGGCATAGTTTTCCAGCTGGTAAGTAGATTGGCAAAGGAAAGAAAGCAGAGTATGAAGAGCGCCCCCATGAGAAGCAAGAGTTAAGGCTGCCACGGACCCGGCTTTACCCTCAAACCCAGGAAAGCGGGGTCACTCGGGGCTAGGGACGGCCCCCGAGCGAGCGGGGCTGGAGGTGTCCCGAGGAAAGTCAGATCTTATCTGCGCTCCTAGTTATCTCCGCAGCTCTTTCTCTAGGAAAATAATCCTGACACCATCACTCAGGAGCCATCTGTCTTCGCCCCAGTTCCCTGGGGTCGAGCAGTCAGTCCAGGGTCAGGGTAGTGCTGTGGGCGGGCGGGAGGACAGCCCTGCAGTTGGAAGCAGAAGGGCCGAGGGAATCCTGCGAAGCCGCAGGAGTGCGTCGCGGCCGGGCGTCCCGGGGCTTTCCCGGCCCCGGGTGCGCTGCAGCCGCGGGGGCTGCGTCCCTCTAGCCCAGCGCAGCCGGCTGGGAGCTGCAGAGCGAAGCAGGTGGGTGTGGAGCCAGGCCCGGGGCAGCAGGAGCAGCGGGCGCGCGGGAGCTGAGGGAAGCACCTCGCCGAAGTGTGGGCGGCGCCCGCCCGCGCCCCAGCCGCGCCCTGGGCACCAGAGCGTTGTCCCCAGCCGAGCGCACAGCTTCGGCGCCGCGAGGCCGAGCCCCGGCGTCCCCAGAGGTGCCCCGCCGGCTAGCGCAGCCCCGCCATCCCGCCCCGCCGCCCACCTTGAGAGCCGCGAGCGCCGAGGAGAAGGAGGGGGAGGAGGAAGAGGAAGAGAAGGCGGCGGCCGCTCCAGCCCGCGGGTGCGCGGAGCGCGGGAGGAGGCGGAGCGGGAGGCTGGGGTGGCCGCAGCCGTGTGTGCGCGCCGGGCCGGCGAGCTGCTGGGCGGGGGAGCGGCGCCCCAGAGCGCCCCGCCTAGCCTCCCGCGCGCAGCCTCTACCCTGCTCCGCCACAGACACACACCCACCAAGCACCCACCGCCCTCCGCCCTCCGCCCTCCGCCCTCCGCCCTCGCGGCCGCCGCCGCCGCTGCGCCTCGGGCAGCCCCAGCGAGCGGCAACTCCCGGGCTGGCGCGGCTCGCTTTCCAGCTCCTTCCGCGCGGCGAGCTCAGCCCCGCTCGATTTTTCCTCTTCTGTTCCAGCCCTCTCTCGTCTGGGTGGCGGTGGCGGCGGCAGGGGGATGGGGACCCCGCGTGGGGAAGGGGGTGAAGATCGATGAAGATTATTGTTCTTTTAAAGGATGCCTTAGCTTCCTCCCGCCGCCTCTCCTCTGAACCTTCCTACTAGAGACTGTGAACCAGAGTCAGGGATGTAAAGACAGGGGGAAAGCACGCCAGGAGCTCCAGCCAGCCGGGGAGACCCTCCTCTGTGGAGGGGAGGGGGATTTCCAGCGACAGATCACTGGCGAAGGGGATCGTCGCGGGGAGAGGCTCCCTGGAGGGAGCGGGGAATCCCACAGCCCTTTGTGGTGCCCGAGCCTATGCCGCCTGCTGAGCGGGGTCTGTGGGAGCTAGGTAAGTGGCGGGGGCATTGCTGCTCCCCGAAGGGGTCTTCCTTTAAGAATGAATCATCGCGGCAGCCTAGCCACACTTGAGTTGCTAAAGGAATTGGAAACTGCCATATGGCGCCCAGTGGACTTACACACAAAGCTGACTTAGCCCTGAGAGGGTTTTTAATGTAAGGCTCCTTCCTGGTGGGGAAGGCGCTCAAGTGTTAGCCCCTGAAAAGCTTCCAAGCAGCCTGACTGGGAAGGGATGGGGATGTTATTTCTAGGAGCCGAGCTCTTGTTGCCTTCCGTCTATTTGTTGGTAAATGCCACACTCACATGCACACACTTGTGGGACTGGATTTAGGGAGTGTGATGCCTCTGATGTATGAACGATCCTCAGAACACAGAGACATGCATGCATTTTATTCTTCAAGCGGTGCGCGGTCTCCGTTCTGTAGCACGGTTCCTGAGGGGGAGAACGGGTCTCTAAGGAAAGCGCTTCATGGCTGTTGCCAACACACTCTGCTAGGGGACTTGGGAATACGTTTGCCCTGAATAGCACCAAAAGACATCGACCATTTGCCTCATCAGTTGCTCCTGATGCTTAATGATCCTCTTCAAAATAGTATGCCGCCATCCATTTTCTCGAGTTGTGAGCATTTATGTGTATTCATTCATAAAAACTGTCAGTGTGCAATATGCACAAACATGCCATTTATGCAACATTTATGACTGCACATGTGTTTCAACAATAAGTAATAATGCATACAAGATTACATTGAAAAAAATTAGTATGCACATACACTGGGTTAATTCCACGCAGGTTCCACATTCCTTCTAATCAAGTTGTGCAATAATGTCAAGATTTTAAGTATCGTATCACATTTTCATTTTTGCACTAATTTTTTTTTTTATTTTGTTGGAAATCTGGTTTTTTGAAACCGAGGGAAAGGAAGAGTAAGCATTTTATTGTTGTCGTTAAATGTGTAGTATAGTGTGGGACGGAGGTCTCTTGGTTTATTTACCAATAAACAGCAATCAATATATTACACTTCATTGTACAAGAGAGAGAGAGATTTCGGTCAAAAATCTTGTCTTACCTGTCAGTGCTGAATAACTTACAGGAAAGAGTTTATAAAAGAGGGTAACATTCTTAAGTTGTATATAAAGAAAATACAGTTTTGTTTTATCTATTTCACTCTTTAGGGGCGTGTATGTGTGTGTGTGTGTGAATACATATAAAGTTGTCCAAAGCTTAACTTGTAATACATGAGTAAAACCCATCTAGACTAGACATCTAGGCTAGAGAGTTCTTTGTTCTTAAATTAACTCAGTTTAGTAATTTGACACATTACAAATGTGTATGCACATTTAATTGCTGTTTGAGGTGGTGTTTTTAATGTAAGGGCATGGATAAAGTGCTTACTTGTGTGATTGCATGGACTCTGAAAATACTGAAGGTCCAACGTAGAAATAACTTTCTTCCCCACTGAAGGAAAAGTATCCTCATCACCTAGAAGAGTTAATATGCTTCACAAAGTAAATACCATAATCCCCTCCCTCTTGCCTTCAGGTTTAGAACAATTGTTTATCACAAATAGAATTCTGTCTAATGTACCCTTCTTCCTTTTCTGGCACCATTCAGACTTTTGGAGAAAAGAGTGAATCACTTGGCAGTTCTGTTTGTTTTCTTCCTCCTTTAACCTTCATCTTTCCCTCTCCATGTTAGTGTTCTCACATCTCCCTCATACACAAACCCACACGTATCGACTCCAGAAAATCACTCTCTGCCTGCCACTTTGAGAGTTCTCATCTCACATCTTTCTTTTCTATTGCCTTTCTTTTCTTTTTCTCCTGTTTTTCCAAATAGAATCAATCCCTGCATCAGTTAAACTATTTTGCATTTCACTGTTCTCCAAATCCAACAGTTCAATTTTCCAAGCATACATATTTACTGAATATTCAGAGGGGTTAGTAGAAATTATTACTTTATCCATTCCTTTCTGTTTGGCTTTTAAAACTTCATTGTTTAGGCAATAGGGCAACTTCCTGCCTTTTTAATTTTCAGTATGATAATAAAAGTGAGATTGCTAGAATAACGAAATGGCAGGATATGGTTTTGGTCACGTTTCTCAACTTAAGAGTGTGTCTGTCCAGGTGTTTTGTATACCTGCCTGCATGTCTACAAATGTGCAAGTCTGCAGAGCACCTTCATTAAACGTTGAAAAATATTTTTTCTTGAATGCGTATCTGGCATTCTTATATGGTAGAGAGATCAGTATAGTGTATAACGTATTATGAAAGTAGACCCAAATCTAGGAAATCTGTAAGATACATTTCATTCTGCCCTAATGCATTTTTTTCTTCATAAAGAACTAATTAGTTCCTTTAAAACTTACTATCTCTTAAAGACTAATTCCAAAGGAAGATTCTTAAAGTTGATAGGAAATCTCACACATATTTTAAGGAAAATATATGAGGGTAAGATATTCTACTTATTTCAAAATGTAATTTTTTGATATTTGTTTATATTCTTCAGATTTTTACATAAAATCATGATTCCTATTATTTTCGCAGAAGCTTCAGACAAGTGGACAGTACAAAGGCATTATATGTGATTTCCTTTTTAGCCCAGTGTTTTTTGTTTTGTTTTGTTTTTTGTTTTGTTCTGAGACGGAGTCTCGCTCTGTCGCCCAGGCTGGAGTGCAGTGGACGGATCTCAGCTCACTGCAAGCTCCGCCTCCCGGGTTCACACCATTCTCTGGCCTCAGCCTCCCGAGTAGCTGGGACTACAGGCGCCCGCCACCTCGCCCGGCTAGTTTTTTGTAATTTTTAGTAGAGACGGGGTTTCACCGTGTTAGCCAGGATGGTCTCGATCTCCTGACCTCGTGATCCGCCTGTCTCGGCCTTCCAAAGTGCTGGGATTACAGGCTTGAGCCACCGCGCCCGGCCTGTTTTTTTGTTTTTTTAAGGCTAGAGTTTATGACTTTGTTACTCCCCAAGTGATAGAATAAAGTTTATAGAGCAGAGCAGCATTAGATTTTTTAGTCACATTCTACAAGTATCTTTATAGCCTAGATCTGTAGGACATTCTGTTTCATTGCTTATTTCCTCCTTGTGCTTCTTAAATATGTATTCCCACCAACTCTTAACTGCAAGTACGGGTTGTGAGGCAGAAAGCCATGTGTGTGAGACCAGTAATCCCTTGACCTGTGTAAGCCAAACCCTTTTATTTTATCTTAAAAAGTGCCTGTTCCTATAGGTTGAATTGTAACTATCTTTGCTATCTAATTTGATGTCCCATAGCCACTCATTGACTCATTAATTCATTTATTACTTACTAAATATGTGTGTGTATATATATATATAGGTATAAGGAGAAGAGTGCTTGAATAGAATGTAACAAATGCAAAAAATATAGAAGCTAGGCCCTCCCCTCAAGAATTTTTTAAGGAAAAAATAAAACTGGAAAAACTAATTGAAAAATCAGTTATAGTTCAAAATGAAAGATCTTTTTTATACAGAAATGCACTTAATACTTAGCAAATTAATTAAGACAAATCCATGAAGAGGATCATGAAAATTTTCACAAACTATGCATTTGGCAATTGTTAGAAAACAATAATAGTAATAATAATATTATTAAAATATTTAATTTTAAATTTAAATTAGAGTATTATGATTACAAGTAATACTATTTTATTGACATATATAAAATAAAGTTATTGTTATTATTATTTATAGCACTTACTTAAGGCACATACTGTTTTAAGCACTTTGCAAGTATTATTTTCATTCTCACAACCACCCTATGGGGTAGCTGTCAGAAATGCCCTTTATTATATAGATGTGAAAACTAATGTTTAGAGACTTTTCTTAACTTGTCTAAAGTCATACAGGAAATAAATGGTAAAGTCAAGCTTGAACCTTGGTGCTCTGGCTTCACTTAACCACTATGATATTGAGAAGTGTTAAGAACGAGCCCAGGCAGAACAAGAAAAAAATGCTTGCAGTTCCTAGATTTATTTGGAACTGTATCTTCTCACTCACCAAAGGATGCCCTGGTTATTACTATAGGGGGATGCTTGAAAAAGGCCAAAAGTAAGAGACAACCCCCATATTTTTGACATTAATTTGAAATAAGAATGTAGTTTAGATTTTTATAATGTAGGTGGGATTTTATCAGAATGCTAACACATTAGAAACTACTAGCTTTACAGTGACCACAGAAAATGAGGCTGGCTGATACAGACGATCTGACTGGTCAGTTTATTTTCATTTTCAGGTTTTTTAAAACAAGTTTGTGAATTATTTTGAACATAGTATTACAAATATGTTTAACTTAGTTACTCTTAGAATTATTTATTTTTTTAATTATTAGTTTTGAAATATAATTTTTTACTCATGTCCCCATTTTTTTCCCTATAAAACATAACGCAAATATTTCAATGGAAATTAAAATATAGTTACTTAACAGATTTACAAACTAGTATAGTCTTTAGAATGCATTTATTTTATTAAGTGCAGAGTTACTATGATAAAATTATGAAAACATAGAGATTTTCATCAAGAAAAGTTTATATATTTGAAGAAAAGTTTTTTCTAAATAGCTACAACTTCCGTTTATGTGAACAATGTCATCCAGATTAAATTTCAAAGCTAAAATGATTAAATATTGCCTGCAGGAAGCCATAGAATCAAATATTTAGATATATCCTCATGATTGACATTTTAATTTTTCACACAAATATTAGGTCTTGTATATTCAATCACATTGTATAGCCAACCTTGAACCTACAATTGGCTTATTACATAAAATTTCATTTTAAAAGTTTGGGTATTTTAGAACTTATATACATTTCCTTATAAAAATAGTACTTTAAATGATGTTTAGGTCCTCAGACCAATCCACTAAAGCCCTTTTAATAACTAATACACCTGAAGTACAGTACTGTTAGTACTAAAAAAAAACCACAGCCATTATGTATAGCAATGCTCCTGGAGAATCATTTGATTTACATGTTTATTGGCTTCCTTTGTGTGAGACTCATTTGAGATACAGAGGTGAATGCAGTACTGCCTAGGTCCACAAGGAGGAGAGAAAATGGAGAGGGTATTTGTACACAAGTAACTGACGTTAGGCAGAATGAAGTAAGCAATATAAGACCGATAGGGGCAAAGTACTGAATAATTGATTCCGAGTTCTACCATGAAATCCAGGGACTTCATATCCCTTTGGGGTTCTTATTTGGTAGTTCATCCTAAGGGTGTCTACTGAGCTTCTGTGTGCTAAGTCCTAAGCCAGTTATTAGAGACATAAATATGCATAAGACACCATGCACTCACAGCCTACACTTGTAGAGAAATAAATCACAACCAAATATTATAAATGCTATTGATAGAGTGGGATGGCAATTCAGTGGAGTAGTTGTATGACAGAAGCATCCCAACAGTAACAAAATACAGTCGTTTTGAGTTTCTAAATATATTTAGAGCCACAACACTCTACTCAGTCAGATCCAGTACCCCCTTTCTATAAACAATACTTTGTAATATCCCCTTTACTTTCCTGAAATAATATTTATAGATAATAAATCATATTTACACATATAACATTTAAAAATCAATATAAATTCCCTATCTGTAAGAGTAAATAAGAAGAAAGCAGCTTAAGATAAAGTAGTAGACTTATCAATATGTGTATGCTCAGATATAACTACACTAAAAGATGTACTAAAATAATCAAATGACTGCTACTTAAAATGCATAAGTTTGGATAAGAAGATAAGTTCAGATAAGAGTAGAAGATAAATTTGGATAAGATGATAATATTCAATTGAATATTGGTGACACTTTTGTATATTTGGCATTTTGAAATAAGAGCAAAATAAATATATTCATTGAGTGTGACAGCAGTAATTGCAAACAGATGTGGGTGTACTGGATTAGTGAATCAGTTAACAGGAGCAGCATGATAGCTGGTGACATAACTTCCCAAAATGGTGAGCAAATCTGGTGATAGCCTCTTCTATCATTCCTAGAAAATTCCTCTGTAAAAACGTGCTATGAACGATAGGGCTAAGGTCTAGTCACAGATAAAGGCAAGCAAGTTTTTCATTTACATAGGTGTCTGGTGAGATGTGTAAAAGTTATGGAGGAAGCAGGATTTCCTGCATTCTTGGGCCTTGCCCTTCAAACACTTGACAACTTTAGGAAACTCACTCAAAAGGATTATGTTCATCTCATTCAGCAGCACTGATTATGACTATATTCTCCCATTGAAAAAAGCCAATCCAATTCTACTGTGTGGGTGGCTATTTTGTAAAAGCAAAGCTCTCTCTGTTTTTAGTATGAAGGTAAGTTTAGCGGCTAAATACAAAATAAATAGCAACAAAATCAAACTATGTAGATTGCTAAACATTAGGGACATCCCATTAGTGGGCACAATTTGATAATTTAGTTATCACTGTGAAGAGTTTCATTTTCTATGTGGGATAGTCAGACAGGACTTCACAGATGAAGTGACATCTAAGTTCATTTTTAAAAGATGAGTAAGCATTCCCCAGGTGGAAAAGGAGTTGGATGGAGAGCATTCTAGACAGAGGGAACAGCATTTGCAAAGCAATGTCATAAAAGGGGCTTGACTGTTGACTGAAGCTCAGCATTGGCAGTTGTAGGGAAGTGATGGGAGACGAAGCTGAAGAAGGTTGGGGATTAGGTGGGAAAGGTGTTTATGCCATCCTACATAATTTGGATTTTATCCTGAAAGACGGGTTGTTGGTGGAGTTGGGGGAGGCGGTCAACAAAAATTTTTTAAAAAGTGGTATAGTCCACTTTATTTTTGGTGACAATCTCTGAGCTAATGTGAATAGGCTGAACTTTAACAGGAGAAAAGATTGATACTTTGGAGACTAGTTAGGAGCCTTTCAAAGAATACAACTAAGATAATGTCTAAGAATTGCTTTAGACAGGGATGGTGAAGAAGGGGAGGAAGGTTTGAATTCCTGATGGTAAACACTTGCAATCTAAGGGTCTCCAAGTCTTTCACCTCTCAATACAGATAATAATAATAGGCATTAGCTTCCTTTTTTGCTTTTCAAGGGTGATTGTATTAGTTTAGGTAGCTTGAACTTCTGTACTAAACTTCCATATTTCAGTGGTTAATAGAATGGACATTTATTTTTTCCTTATATGAGAGTCCAATGTGTGCATTCAGTGCAGTGATTTGGGGACCCAAATCTTGCTCATGATACTAGAAACATGAAGTTCTCTGCATTCCCCTGACATTGTGGAAGAAAATGAACATAGAGAAGGCACACCCAAGTAGTGACACACCTGGCTTCCATTCACATTCTGTTGGTGAGACAGTCACATTGCTCTGTCTGTATACAAAGAGGGCTGGAGTATGCAACCTCTGGGTGGGAGGCCACTTTCCAGTCGTATTTCTGTATCATGGAAAGGCAAGCATAGATTTTGCTAAATAGAAATTTCTACTATATTCTGCTCTCTGGCTACAGGTAAGAAAACCTTAGCCCCAGAAAACAACCTGAATCTCACCTAGTCACTGTATCCATCTCAAAGTCCAGGTTCTATGGCTGATGCCCACCACCATTCAGTCTGGATATGGCCCCTCATTGTCTAGAAACTTCTGTACTAAAAGGCAAGTTATCGGTCTCCAATATACAGGCATACCTCATTTTTATAGTGCTTTGTTTTACTGTGCTTAACAGATGCTGTGATTTTCACAAATTGAAGGTTTGTGGCAACCCCGCATCAGGCAAGTCTGTCAGCACCATTTTTCCAACAGTGTGCTCACTTCCTGTCTCTGTGTCACATTTTGGTAATTCTCCCAATATTTCAAATGTTATTGTTATATAGGATATGGTGATCCATGATCAGTGATATTTGGGGCACCACGAGCTGTGCCCATATAAGATGGTAAACTTAATGGATAAATGTGTGAGTTCCAACTGCTCCCCTGACTGGCTATTCCCACAACTTTCTCCGTCTCCTTGGGCCTCCCGGTTGCCTGCGACACAACAATATTGAAAATAGGCCAATTAATAACCTTACAATGACCTTTAAGTATCCAAGTGAAAGGAAGAATCACATGTCTGTCACTTTAAATCAAAAGCTAGAAAGGATTAAGCTTAGTGAGGAAGGCATGTTGAAAGCCAAGATAGGCTGAGAGTTAGTCCTCTTGTTCCAGTTAGCCAAGTTGTGAATGCAAAGGAAAAGTAATTGAAGGAAATTAAAAGTGTTACTCCAATGAATACATGAATGATAATAAAGGAAAAAGAGTCTGATTGCTGATACGGAGAAAGTTTTAGTGGTCTGGATAGATCAAATCAGCCACAACATTCCCTCAACCAAAGCCCAATCCAGAACAAGACCTTAACTATCTTCAATTCCATGAAGACTGAGAGAAGTGAGGAAGCTACCGAAGAAAAGTTCGAAGCTAGGAGAGGTTGGTTCATAGGTTTAAAAAAACTAGGCCATCTCCATAATATAAAAGTGCAAGGTGGGCCAGCCTCGGTGGCTCATGCCTGTAATCCCAGCATTTTGGGAAGCCAAGACGGGTGGATCATGAGGTCAGGAGTTCAAGACTAGCCCGTCCAACTTGGTGAAACCCCGTGTCTACTAAAAAAATACAAAAAAAAAAATAGCCAGGTGTGGTGGCAGGCACCTGTAATCCTAGCTAATTGGGAGGCTGAGGCAGAGAATTGCTTGAACCTGGGAGGTGGAGTTTGCAGTGAGCCAAGATTGTGCCACTGCACTCCAGCTTGGGTGGCAGAGCAAGACTCTGTGTCAAAACAAACAAACAAACAACAAAGAAAAACAAAGTGCAAGGTGAAGAAACAAGTGTTAGACACGGAAGCTGCAGCAAGTTATCCAAAAGATTTAGCTAAGATCATTGATGAAGGTGGCTAAAATTAACAATAGATTTTTAAAATTTCTTTAGAGACAGGGTCTCACTCTGTCACCCAGTCTAGAGTGCAGTGGCATAACAACTCACTGCAACCTTGAACTCCTGGGATCATGGGATCCTCCCCCTTCAGCCTTCCAAGTACTTGGGACTACAGGCATGCACCACAACACCTGGATAATTTTTTTATTAAAAATTTCTTTAATTAAAAAAAGACAGGGTCTCACTATGTTATCCACAACAGATTTTTAATGGAGATGAAACAGGCTTCTGTTGAAAGGTGATGCCATTTAGGCCTTTCCATAGCTAGAGAGGAGAAGCCTGGCTTTAAAGCTTCAAAGGACAGGTTTACTCTCTTGGTCCCTACCAAGAGATGATGATGTAGCTGATGACCTTAAGTTGAATTCATTGCTTACTTTCTATTCTGAGAATCCTAGGGCCCTTAAGAATGATGCTAAATTTCCTCTGCCTGTGTTCTAGAAATGGAACAATGAAACCTGAATGACAATGCATTTGTTTACAGCATGGTTTACTGATATTTTAAACCCACCATTGGAACCTACTACTTAGAAAAAAAATTCTTTTCAAAATATTACTGCTTTTTGACAATGTTTCCCATCACCCAGGAGCTCTAAGGGAGATGCACATGGAGATTAATGTTTTCATGCCTGCTAACACAATATCCACTCTGCAGCTCATGGATCACGGAATAATTTTGACTTTCAAACCTATTATTTCAGAAATACATTTTATAAGGCTATACCTGCCATACATAGTGATTCCTCTGATAGATCTGGACAAAGTTAGTTGAAAACCTTCTGGAAAGGATTCACAATTCTAGATGCCATTAAGAACATTTGTGATTGATGGGAGGAAGTCAAAATATCAGCATTAACAGGAATTTGGCAGAAGTTGATTCTAACCCCCATGGATGACTTTGAGGGATTTAAGACTTCGGTGAAGAAAATAACTGCACATGTGGTGGAGAGAAGTAGAATTAGAAGTGGAGTCAGAAGATATACATGAATTGCTGTGACCTCATAAACTTGAGCAGAGAAGGAGTTGCTTCTTATGGATGAGCAAAGAAAGTGGTTTCTTCAAATGGAATCTACTCTTGGTTGAAGACACTGTGAACATTGTTGAAATCACAACAAAGGATTTGGAATATTACACAAACTTAGCTGATAAAACAGAAGCAAGATTTGAGAGGATTAACTCGAATTTGAACAAAGTGCTAGTGTGGCTAAAATGCTGTCAAGTAGCATTGCATGCTACTGAGAAATCTTTTGTGAAAGGAAGACACAACTGTGGCAAACTACATTGTTGTCTTATTTTAAGAAATTGCCACAGCCACCCAAATCGTCAGCAGCTACCACTGAGATCAGTCAGCGGCCATAAACATTAAAGCAAGACCCTCCATTAGCAAAAAGATACAACTCCCTGAAGGCTCAGAGGATTGTTAGCATTTTTTCCCCAATAGAGTGTTTTAATTAAGGTGTGAACATTTTTAATAGAAATAATATAAAATACTACAGTATTTTATAAACATTACCTTTACATGCACTGGGAAACCAAATATTTCTGTAACTTGCCTTATTGAGGTATTTGCTTTATTGCAGTGATCTGGAACTAAACCTGTAATATCTCTGAGGTGTGCTTGTATAATGATGGATGAAGTTTGGAATCATTGCATTTAAAATTTCCATTTGGAAAAGTGAAGAATGGGAGACATAGATCAGTCATTGACTCATAACATGGAAGAAATCCTACTGGATATTGTTAAAGGCCCCCTGTCCTGGCAACAGGGCACATTCCTTCTTTAGACCCTTGTTTACTATCTTGGAAGAAATTCTTTGTTCTTTGTTCTATGTAGTCCAGGCCACCTTCTGGGAAGTTCTTCATTATCCATTATTCTCCATGGCCACATGCAAAATGAGTATTGGGAAGTATACTCTTCCTGGAACTTACAGGGCTTTATAGGCCTCCTTCTTCCCAATCCAAGCCTAGATGCCTGGAGGTGGTTTTAAAGTCATAGAATTTTTTTTTTTCTTTTTTCTTTTTTGTTAGGCCTGGCTCTTAATTTCTTTGACAATACAATTTCCTCAGAATTTTCATAGGTTACTTATGTATTTGCTTTCTGTCAGTTATACTACTAGCTACAGTGAAAGTTCTTTCCTATTCATAATTTTTGAAGCTGTTTCATTCCTTTGTTCATGTCTTATCCACCCATAAGTGGTTATGTTGGGGTCATCTCAAAAATAGGCTTGGGTGGTTAGGTCACTTCATTAATGAGAGATTTACTGCAAGGCTGAGTCACTTTGTCGAACTGGGAGGCTATAACGGACTTCTGTTACTCAAAGCCTTTTTCATTGTTATTTCTCACCCTTATCCTCCCTAAAGCAGTGGGCTGTTGCAGCTTTATGAGGTTTTCTGTTTCAATCAATTGTTTTGTAATACTTTGCTACAGGCAGTGAGGAGCAATCACCACACCACACAGTAACATTTTGGCTGTTTGCAATCTTTTTTTCTGAAGTTATAGACCTGCCTTCTAAGTTCGCACAGTTGTGCCAGAGTATGGCAGGGTCCAGGCATCTTGTCTTCTATATCCCTTTCCTTGCTTGGGGCAATGCCACATAATTAGATTTTTGTAAAGGCAGCACTCCCACCCGCCTAACCTCAAGGTATCAATATTAGGATAATGCTAGCTCATTCTGTAACAAACACCAGAATGTTAGCGATTTGGCATAACAAAAGTATATTTCTTATTCACATAACAATCAAATGAAGAGTGCGAGAGCACAGAAAAGGCATCACCAGTTCTTAAACATCTTGACTCAGGTGTGACAACAACACTTCTGGTTACATTCCACTGATGAAAACTAGTCAGATACCCCTCTATCTAGATGCCTAGATGAGGGGGCTGGGAGTGGGGGCTGTGAAATGTAATATTTGGCTCAACAGGAACTTCTCAGTGGCAATTCTATAAGGTGAACTATAAATTTAAATAGACAACTAGCCATCCCTGCTGTCGTCATATTTCTTCAAAATAAATGAGGGGGGAAAAGTGTTTGAATTGCATGCACTCACTGGTTAATCCATGTTGTGGCACATCCTTTACCACACTCCTGAAAGGCTCCTCTCAGACCTCTGGGATGTCTTCTTCTGGGACACATCTCTCTTCCTTCTCTAAAGCATCAATCAGTATTATAGTGTTCTCATATATAAAAGACTCTGGCTGAGTGCATTGGGATAAAGGATGGTAATTATAGCATAGACAAGAAACTAATTCTAATTAAATGTTAGATGTCACTGCTCCTAAAAATGCATTTGCCATTTCTCATCACAGGAGTTTTCTCACTGGTCCGTATCTCACTGGGACCCCGGTACCAGCCATTTTCTGGACACTTCACCAACCGTTTTCTAGATCTCTCTCTTCTTCTGGACACTTCCTCCCATCCCTTCATCTAGAATTTTCCCACTATCCTTTCTCAAGGTGACAATGGATGATTCCAAAAGACAGAGGTAGTTCATTATGCTGAACTGTTTAACTCTTGTTTGCCTCTGACTTGCCCAAGGGCACTTGCCAATAATAGCCAGATAGCCCATTATGTTTTTTTCTGAAATAAGAAAGCAATTCTTTCCCTAGGAGGACTTACTGCTTCTTATACTCTAACTGGCTGGAAATTGTAGCCAGCTTTTTACAAGTGCACATTCAGCTAATATTTATTAAACACTTTTCAGGTGTAAAGTACTCCGCTAGGTCATGAGGTTATACAAACTTAGTCCTTACCCTTGCGAGGCTTATGGTCTGCCTGAAAACAAACATAGAACCCCTAGATCCCTGGCAGTGCTAATTGTAGTGAGTTTGCCCCAGGTCCAAACAATTGATAATTCTTTGTGTTGTGGACATTTTGAAAGGGGTGGGGAGTAGCAGCATGCAGGCTGTGGTGTGCAGAATTGGGGAAGTTGAGACATTATGCTGTCATTATTTCCCAGAGATAAATTCTGTACTCTGCTTCTGGTCACTTAGTTATTTTTTGCAGACTCCAGGTCTTAAGCTATGTGGTTCTTTTTACACTTCCCACTCCTATTTTCTAACAGTCAGGAAAAGCCAGTCCTACAAGGAGATCAGCCAGGTATGGGAAAATGGCATCTGGAGAGAATAGACCAAATGACAGATGGCAGTCCCAGTAGACAGGAAGTTAGACTTTCTTCCTAGGGAATGTCCTGGCCGAATATGGTAAGCAGTATCTGGGAACAGGTGATATTTGGAGATTCAGACAGGCAGGCCTGACAGAGACAGGAAGGGTTAGAATGGTCCAGCCCCATAGGCTCAGAATGCTACCGCTGAAAGGGACGTAGAGTTTAGGAAGAAGCCTCTTTTAAGTAGCTAGCAGGTACCTACATAGTTAAGACAGCTCTATTCTCAGGAAAACAGGGTGATGTTCACTTTATTAATGAGGGGATTCAGGCACAATGGACAGGACCATTTCTTATGCCATCACCAAAGCACCAATCCCACTTTCCTGAAGTTTCACTGTAGCTTACTATCTGGACTCTTAGGTTTTTATCTTGTCCTCTCAAGTAATTAATTTTGCCCCCCCCCTTTTTTTTTTTTTTTACAAAAAGCAAATCTGATTGTGTCACTCATTTACCTAAAACCCTTAAATGATTTCCCACTTTTCTTAGGATAAGGTCCTAAACCTTCAACTTAGGGGCCACCATATTCCTTCTTCATTTCCCAAAGCATCACTTGTAGAAGGCTGTTGTACATGATGGGCTCTGGTCAGTCTGGCCCCTGTCTGCCAGCACTATCTCAGGCACCACTCATCCCTTGTTTTGTGTTACAATTTCTGGCTTTATTTTAATTCATCTTAAGTGTCCTGAGCTTTCTTGCTAGAGGCCGTCATGCATAGTTACTTGGGATGCTCTCTCTTCCCACTTTCACCTAATATATTCTTACTCATGTCTCTGAACTCAGGTCAAAAATCACTTGCTCAAAGAAGTCTTCTTGGCTCCCAGAGCACGGAAGGTGTCTCATCATGCTGTCTTCTAGCACCCTGATTCCTTATGGCACTTACCCCAAATCTAACTTTAAATTTTCAGGCATTTACTCATTTAGTATCAGCTTTCTTGCACTAATATCAGCATCTTTTGCAAGAATATAAACTCAGTGAAGGCAGGGATTGCCCCTTTCATGCACTTCTTTATCCACAGCACCTCTCACAACTCCATGCACATAGCAGATGCTTATTATGTGTTTGTTGAATAAATGAGTGAAGGAATGGATGGAGCTGGGGCCCATGTCAAGTTCTAGGTCATAAAATGGAACCGGGAGCCCAGTTCCCAAGAATTGCTGTTCAGCGTAGGGCAGGATAGAACCAGAGCAAGTCTGCCTGATCATGAAGCACCAAACCATGACCGTGCACTATTTACATTCATGAACTCTTTACATTCTTCTTGACAAGGACCGAGATGGTCCTAAAATCCAAGAGGAAATAGAGTTTGTAAGTGGAGGCCCAGGTATACCACTGCTGGGAATAGAAGTAGAAGTAGAGGGTGGTAGAAACACAGTCAAGGCAAAACATGGTGCTTCCAACAGAATTTTTTCTGTCATTCTTATTAAGAACAGAACTTATTTCTTATTTAAGAACAGAACTCAGCCTCATAACTTTAAAGGAAAGTTGTCTAGACCAGTGCTTCCCAATAGAACTTGATGTGATGATGGAAATGTTCTATATTTGTACTCTCCAATACAGTAGTCACTAGCCACATGAGCTATCAAATATTTGAAATATAACTTGAGAGACTGAGAAGTTGAATTTTAAATTTATTTATGTTGAAATAGCCACATGTGACTAGTGGCTACCATGCTACATAGTATATAGGTCTAGACTATTATTAGCATGAACTACCTTAAGAAACAGTTTCAAAAGCAGTATGGTTTAAATTTTAGACATATTCATTTACAACCAGTGTTGGCCTCCAGTTTACCATATAAACATGTAAGCAATCTCTGGTGCCCAGTGCCAGTTTGACTTTGATGTGTATCTCCTAGGTACATCCTATTGAAGTGATTTGAATGAACTATCTCGTATTTCTGTCCACTGGCACTGATCTTTATTGAGGGCATTTCTATCTTTAGGCAGGCTGTACAAAATGTGAAGTACTGTACACATGTAGAACACTTCCTCTATAAGTATCTATGTCATATGACTGTCTCACATCCACTTTTCCCAGGCAGGATTTTTTTTGTACCCTCCCCTCTTCTCTCTTTCTTACTGTTTCCTTTTTTAATGTCTAAGATGACACAGATACAACACTGTGTCCTTTAACAAGTTCCTTTTCTTTTGCATATTGATTTCTTTTCCTTTGTGCTTATTTCCAAAAGCTGTTTTATCAGTTCAGATCCTTAACAGCAAAGAAATTTAAAAAAAAAAAAAACACACACAGACCAAAAAACAGTTCAAATCATTAACAACAACAACAACAAAATCTCAGAAATGATGATAGATCTTGGCTTGCTGATTAGTACATTTTGGATATTGATCAGATATAATAATTTCAATATCAATATATGAAGAATTTAAAATAAGGCATTGCTCTTGGTTTTTCCCAGTTTTCACCTAGATAACATGGTAGTTGCATTTAATCCTTTGAAATTGCCCATTTGTCTGACTCTTGAGTTCTTTGCCCTGCTTTCCACAAATAAATAACTTTCCAGTGAGGAAATACCAGAATAACAGTGTGGTGTTTAGAAGGCAAAAATCTGAAATATCATAATAAAGTAACATTTTCAAAGAAAGAGTCTATCTTTACTCCTTTATCCCTAGTCTGAATAGCTTAGAACAAATGTGCCTCAGGGCTTTCATGCTAAATGTTCCCAGTTCATAAAATCGTGATTATTAATCAGGCTATCATTAAATATTAAGTTACTTTTGAGATAAATGTCATTTTAAATTTGGAATCCTACTTTTTTTTTTCTAAATCTAAGGAGAGCATTTTCATTAGGCTTTATGGAAAGAGTGCACATAGAAAGCTTAGAAGCTATTAAGAAGCTACTTCTTAAACTTGGCTTCTGGTTTCATTCGAGCCCAGCCAAATAGTTTCCAGAATAATAAACACAATTTGTAAACATCTATATAAAGCTAAAGTAGAACGTTATGGTCATCGTTTTTATCTTTTTTTTTTAATCTGGGGACCTATTTTATTGCAGGCATTTTATAACATTTGAAATACAGTGTTTGATGGGTAGCAGATGCTCAATAAATATTTGTTGAATGAGTTAACAAATTAATAAAACCTCAAAGAGTTTTTAAAATTACAAGTGGTGGCTAAGGCTATTGAATCCATAAGTGCATACTATATTCCACAAAGCCCCATGAATTAAAATATCCTTGTCATTTGCTGGTACTTTATATTAGCTTCTCTTCTTTTACAGCAATATGTTTAAATCAGGGAGAGAGTTTCAACTAGGTGCAAGTTAAATACATATTCAAGTCCGTAATGTTATCTGGGCCTACAAAACACATGCTAGAACACAAAACCAAAAGTTCCTGTAATATTCTTTGCAGTGATCCTGTGGGTTTCTTGAGAGCAAAGGGCTACTTTACCCAATTTTGCATCATCCCCCATGCTCAGTATTTAGTGACAGTCAAGTAACATTGTTTTGGAAGGAGGAGATGGAATGAGAGAGGAATAATGGATCTAAATCAGTATTCTTATTTATATTTTATGGTCTTTTTCCATTCTGACCATTATTGGAATAATAGAAATTATAGACTTATGTTGTAGCCCGGAATCATTAATAATAGGTTCAACTCGCCAGTATTTATAGGTTTCACTGGGTATGAGATAGTCAGATTACTCTTGCTTCACATTTTTTTCTTCCACTGTTTAAATTGTGTATTTATTTTTGGTGCTCTGCGGTAGCAAAGTCTAATACAAAGAACTGGATTCAGAAGCAGGAGCTTTAGCTACTGGCCCTGATGCTGAAAGGCCCTGGGAAGATTGTTTAAATCTACCAGTGTTTTTCACCCAGTTAGAGTGGACCCCTTCCAACTACTATACATTTTGTATTTTCAGCATTTAAAAAGTATTGGTAGGCATCTATTTTGACCATAAATCTTGAATACTAAGACAATTAGCATTACTTCTGAAAGTCACATACTAAAACTTAGTTTAGTTTTAAAAATTCAGAGCTGTCAAAACAGTTGCCAATTCTACCATCTCTATCCATAAGAGAATTGTAATGTGATAGTAAATGTTATACATGTCATTCAGGCCAAGGGGTAGACAAAATATTACAGGAATTATTTGTGGTTCACTCTCACCTTCGGTATCATGCTATTAGGATTGCTCAATATTGATCCCATATTTTTGCTCATTTATTATAGGCATCCAGAATCCTTCAATTCAAAGAAAATTCCCAGTGTCTTATAAAGGTCAAGAACATGGTCTTTGGATTAAGATAATGCTGGGTTAGAATTCTGGAGGCTGCACCTCCTAGTTGTGTTGTGAGCAAGAGACTTACCTTTCTGAGCCTCAGTTTCTTTACCTGTAAATAAGAGATAATAATACCCACCCCAAGGAGGGATGAGAAATAATGAGAATTCTCACCATGTGAATTAACTGCGATAAGCACAGTGGCTACATATAATAATCACTCAATATTTGGTAGGTGATGAAAGTGATAATCATTAACAAAATTCACAAAGCAAATGAGATCATAACTTTGGCTCTCCTTCAGATACAACTCTAAGAATATCCCTACCTTCTAGGAAATGTAAATTTTACTTATGGGCATTTTGATCTTAAGCTGAAATAAAATCCAAATTGTAAATTTGTGAATCCATCACAATAGCTTATTTTACACCGACATGTTCTTTTATTATAATCCTGACTACATGCAGCTTGCAAAGATGAAAAACAGTGCTTTAAATATCACCATCTCTAAATCCAGAAAAACTAGTTCTTTCCTTGAAGAAAAAAAAAAAATGAAAAAACACATAACAATATTAAAGAAGAATTTTTTAAAGTAAAATAGAATCCATAATTTTACAACCCTTAACCACACTACTCCTTTCAGTGAGAATAATAGCCTTCGTTTATTTTTGAATATTTTCTCCCTTTGTCCATAGTAACATTCTCTGTTATATACTGTTGCAACCATAATTATTATGATTTTTACACACTGTTTTTCTCATTGTTTATTTCAAGACTGCATCATCTGGTACAAGTCACGTGAACTCAGGGCTTCAGTTGGTCCATCTGTGGTCCCTAATTTTTACCTTTTTATTTTAGAAAATGTTGATGGAAATTGATGAGTTCATGTTCCTCACCAAATGCTTTGATATTTTCTTATCAAATTTTGCTGAATTGTATTTCTAGCAGTAAATTTAACATCCTAAGATTCATAGATGCTAGTAGGTCATCTTGCCCATCTGCCTTTTTTACCATTAATTATTTATTATTGTTGTAGCTTTCCAGTGTTTTACACAACAGAGACACATGGTAGGTTGAGTGAGGGGGCAGGGGTGAGGGAAGGAATATTTATAAAGTGCCATACACAGATGGATGGTTAAAAAATGCTGTTTAATGATCCTCTCTAATGACAAGGATGGATGGAAAACATTATTCCCAAGGAATATGGAGATGGTGGTGTCTATAGTTCAGGGAGCCTCTTCCCTTTTCTGTCTAATAATGAATAGAAATAATATTTAATAATGAATAGAAAAAAATCAAGCATACAATCGATTGTGACAAAGTTCAATTTTTAAATTAATTCCATAATATCATTGATTTGTTAGAAACTCGTTTTTCATGCTTGAATCTAGAACACAGTGTTTTGAGTATGAGTAGTCAGAGAAAGAAAAAACGGGACCTCCAGTTGATGCTATGCCGAGTGTCCCAAGGTAAATTTTGGAAGCGGTTTGCTTTGAGGCTGAAGGTATGGTATCTTAGTCCTTTGAGGCTATTACTACAGGATATCTTAGACTAGGTAACTTATAAGGAGCAGAAATTTATTTCTCACAGTTCTGGAGGATGGGAAGTTCAAGATCAAGGTGCTGGCAGATTTAGTGTCTGGTGAGGGCCTCTTCCTTAGAGATGGTGTCTTCTTGCTGTGTCAAGGACACAGGCCGCTCTCTGGGGCCTGTTCTGTAGACACTAATCCCATTCATGAGGGCCCTGCTCTCATGACCTAATCACCCCCAAAAGGTCCCACCTCTTAATACCATCAGCTTGGGAAGCAGGATTTCAACATAGGAGTTCTGATGGGATGCAAGCATTCAGACCATAGCACATGGCCACCTGTGTATTGTGATTAGAATATACCAGGAAAGACTCTCACCTTTCCCCTCACATGATTTTCCCATCCCAGTTACTGTCCAGCATGTATTTCCATTATTATAGGATTATTCCTTTGAGGCTTCACATGGAAATACATTCTATTATTTAGAAAGAGAAGAAATCATTGTTGACAGGTATAAGCTTACATTTTGAAGAAAGAAAATGGACTCACTAACTTTGATACCTTCTTCTCTTTTACTTTTCTTTATTTTTTTAATTGGTGGAAATGCCATCATATTGAAGAGGCCCTCACCAGACATGAAAGCTGAGAAATGGAAAATTCACTTGTATAACATTTTAAACTTAAGAAATTTACCACAGTCAACTTTTTCCTATTCCTCATCAGTCCAGTCGAAGATGTAAATGAGTAGTATTCACACAGAAATCTCACAGAACCATAAAATCACAGTGACAGAAGGCACTTGAGGGCCATCTTGTCAACCTCCACAGACTAGGAGTTTCTCCTGTGTATACCTGACGGGTGATCACCTGGGTCTACATGAACACTGCCAGGCAGTGGGCCTGGTAGTTTTTTGAGGTAGCACTGTCCATTGTTGGGCAACAATAATTACTAGAGAGTTTTATATATGTACAAATTATTCTCTACCTAGTTCCAGGAAATCCAGCTCTTATTTTTAACCCAGGCCTTGTTAAAGTTGGCAAATAAAGGTCATCAGAACTTTAAATAAATTGGAGGTTATCCATAATAACTGGTAGTATTACATTATGTTAACCAAAATATCTAACAAAACAAACAAGATACTAGTTCTTTGAAATTTATTACTTATTCATTCATTTCTTGGGGGGTAGTCCACAACATGTGTTAAGCATTCATATTAGGTGACACACTAGCTAGGTACAAAAGATGCAAATATGGATACAGAGATGTTTGTCAATTTTAGTAACTCATATCAAGTAGATGTTTCCAGGTTTAAGCCCTCATGGCAACTTGTACTTTGCTGTTGTTGCTTTTATTAGAATTGTAGTTAGTTGCTTGCATGTTTGTAGAATATCTGTTTACCTCCATGAGAGTGTAAGCTGCACCATGTCAGAGACTGTGCCTCAAGCAGCATAGGGGTTCATACATATTTGCTGCATGATAAGAAAGGATTCTAATTGAATAGTTATAATGAGAAAAGCATTATAATAGATAAAACAAACTTCTAACCCACTGAAGCAGGAAAGATTAATTCTTTCTGGGAAGGTACTTATTTTTGATCTTGAATAATGAGTAAAAGTTTATTAGGTGGAAAATGCGGAAAAGAATATTTCATACATAGGAGTCATATTGAATTTGGGGAATGGCAGGTAACATGAGGTAGCAGGAGTAAGAGGAAACTGAATTTTAAATAAATAAGGAAGGAAATAATTAAACCTGATTATTTACTTTTTTAGTCAACTAATATTTATTGCATGTCACTTGGGACACAATGATGAATAAGATCAGATGTGATCCCTGCCCTCCAGGAACTTAGAATCTAGTGAAGAAGATGGATATTTATCAAATAATCAAAGTAATCATCCCAACAAATATAAAATTGATGTTGTGACAAATGCTACTAGGATGAAAGGTACCTGGTTCTATAAGTTCTTACAATAAGAGGATTATTGTATTGTCAAGGAGGTCAGGGGAAAATAAGATGTGATCCTTGAGTTGATATCTGAAGGTGAAGAGGGGAAAGAAAGATGTACAAATTCCCTATGTATTTGGGAATTTGTACAATTTGTACAAGAGGGAGAATAGCACATTAAATAAATGAAAGAAGGATCTACAACGGGGTGGGGGGTGGGGGACAGCAAGGGACATGTAGAAGCACAGAAGTAAGTGAAAGATAGACCTTGCAGTCTTTGTATAGTGTTGTGTCTTTATTTTTTTTCTTTATTTTATTTTATTTATTTATTTTTTGGAAATGGAGTCCTGCTCTGTTTCCCAGGATGGAGTGCAATGGTGTGATCTCGGCTCACTGCAACCTCCACTACCCAGGTTCAAGCAATTCTCCTGCCTCAGCCTCCTGAGTAGCTGGGATTACAGGCGTGCGCTACTACGCCCGGCTAATTTTTGTATTTTTAGTAGAGACAGGGTTTCACCGTGTTTCCCAGGCTGATCTGGAACTCTTGAGCTCAGACGAATCACCTGCCTCAGCCCCCTAAAGTGCTGGGATTACAAATGTGAGCCACCGCACCCAGCCAGTGTTGTGTCTTAATCCTGAGAGCCAGAAAGCCATGGGAGCATCTTCTACAAGAGATGGCGCTGACCTCCTGGTGTTTGGGCTGTAGTGTGCAGAGCTGACTGGAGAGATCCAAGGCAGAAGGAGGTTGTTATCATCAAAACCAGTGCTAGGGAAGCAGAGGTAAGGAAAGAGCAGTTCTGGGAAGTGCACCTCTCTTTGCAAGAACACAATTAAGTTGCCTCACTGCGGCCATTACCCTTTACTGAAGCAAACAATATGTAGGAGATAATTCATCTCAACTTGGTGTAGTTTGGATTAGTATTTTGACATGGGGTGTAGATTAAGAAATAAAAGGTTTTTAAAACTCTGACTAGAAGGTGAATGGCAAATAATAATGAGGTGGGATTTAATGGAAAGAGACTTTTATAGACAACTAGAGATCTGGGTTCTAGTTCAAGCTCAGCAACTATCAACTGAGGTCAGCCAAGTCATGTGACCTCAGTGAGTCTCAGTTTTAAAAGATGTAAATAAAGAAATTGGACCAGATCATATCTAAACTCCCTTCTGCCACATTCTGTGATTTTAGTCTCAAAACATGGAAGTATATAAAGCATGGTGTAATACTTAAGTCATAGAGACTTCTCAGTATTTGAGCTTTTAATACAGGCACATTACCTATAGCATGTTTGAGTATGGAGAAATAGGAACAGAATGATAATTTAAAGTGTATTTTTACTATGAGACAGAGCCCAACTGAGAAACGGTCCTTGTTCAAGAATATTACTACTAAACATTTCAGACCAATCATTACATGATCTAAAAGCTAATTTTTACTGGAAGAGACCTTACAGATTGTTCAAATCCTATCCAAATTTCATGAAGATTTCCATATTTGGTTTCATAGAGGTAAGTCTGTCTTATGCCAACCATCCAAATGGAATGTAAAATTTATGTCATTCACCCAAATCGTGGATTGTATCATCCACATGGAATACCAGGTAGTGACTGAAGTTCGTGATTTATTTTTCAGATATTACTGGGTGGCCCATGGTTTCCCATTCCTTTCAGTAGTACCAGTAGATTCTCTGTTGGTTGCCTTCCTTATTTTTTTCATCACCTTTCATCTTTATCCCCTTCACTACACCGTGAGTCTGGGAAGACTTGCAAAAGGAAAGATTTAGAAGGACACATCTTGGGTGCCAATATAAAGGGCACTTTTACCATCATAATAGAAAACCCAGTAGCTGAATAGCTGAATGTGGATATAAAAGTTTGAGCCCTTTTCTGTGTGCCTTTTGAAGCATACTAAAAATTTCCAGCCATCACAATACCTTGTAGTCTATAAAAGGTCCAAGATGCTTTATAATTCAATATTATATTTTTCAGAATAAAGAAGGGTTTTTTTTTTTTCTGGTCAGCTATGTTTTATAAAAGGCAATGTTTCTAAAAACCAAATCTGGTGTTTTATTCTGTAATTTTAGTGAATTTTAGTGAACATATATGTTTAGGGCCTAATTATTTAAATAATTATCCTGACGAAGAAAAATTATATTATGGGTCTAAACAAAATAGTTTATTTATAAATTTGGAGACAGCTATGATATTGAAAGATGCTCATATTACATATCCTATTTATTACTTGTCTTGTCCCCTTCTTACTGCAACACAATGCTTCCTTTGACCACTGAAAGGAAAGCTTTTAGGATTTCATCTGAGTGTATCTAAAAAAAGCATCGGTTATATCAAGGATAAAAGTTCTAATTTTTTTTTTTTTTTTTTTTTTGAGACAGAATCTCACTCTGTCACCAGGCTGGAGTAGTGGTGCAGTCTCGACTCACTGCAACCTCTGCCTCCCGGGTTCAAGCAATTTTCCTGCCTCAGCCTCCCAAGTGGCTGGACTACAGGTGTGCACCACCACTCCCAGCTAATTTTTGTATTTTTTGTAGAGATGGGGTTTCACCACTTTGGCCAGGATGGTCTCTATCTCTTGACCTCATGATCTGCCCACCTTGGCCTCCCAAAAAAGTTCTGATTTTTTTTTAAAACTAAGGAGTATATACTTGTCCTAAAGTTAAGGAAGAAATTGATATTAGCAGCCTTTGATTGCAGAAAAGAAATGTCACCTTCCACTTTCTGAGGACAAGGACAGCATTTCAGTTATTCCTAGAATTTTATATATTAAAAATAATAAATAGTATGAAATTTATTAAACACTTCTGACCAGGTTCTAAAGTAATGCAGGTTGCAGGTTTGTTGAATTTCTTAGAATAGCTGAAAATTTCCAGGACTTCACTTTAAATATATATACTTTAAATATATATATATTTTATATATATATAAATATATACATTTTATATATATATACACACATATGTTTTTAGGTTGTTATAATGTTATTGGTTTTTTATTAGTAAATTTTGGAGGTGCTTTAAAAATTGCAGCCAACAATGGAATTAAAAAATATACACTGATTTAATCTTCAGCTAACAGTTACGATGCCTTTCTCTTCAGATACCTACTGCAGATCATCTTGTGGTTCTCTGAAATATAGTTTCTACAGAAACTTATTACTTAATGCTGTATATGAAAATTTAAGAAAATGCCTTAGAGCTATGTATGCAGTGATACAGACTTAAAGGTCTCAGAGCTGTTTGTTTGCAGTGCCTGCTCAGCATGTTCTAGCAACACAAAAATGAAATGTTAAACATCGCTTACATCTTTAGAAAGGTTTGCTTTTTATCTTCACAGGATCGCACATGTGACTTACCCTGCCTGGCTCCATGAAGGAAGTGTCAAGTGTATGACATAATGCTAGTATTTTTGAGACTACAGTAAACCCCACTCCCCCTCCAAACCTGGAGCCTCAAGCTGTAATTAAGATGCCATGATGAGAAAGTTGTGTTTTGTCAGTTTTGGCCCTGAGCGGGTGGCAGCATAATGCCACGCTGCTGTAGAAGCAGGGTGCAGCTGTGCAAAACTCAAATGTTTGTTGTTGTTTATTGTTTACAGAGCCGCTTTTTTTCTAGAAGACTAATGAAGGGATATTGAGTACATTCGCGCTGGCTGACTGATTGTAGCAAGCTTAACTTTCAATTGATTGAATGAGGTGAAATAAATCAACAAACTGCTGAAATAAAATATTCACTAAGATTTTGCCCTTGACATGAAAACATGTGTTCTGAGGTCTCAAACAAAAGTGTCTTCTGTTTATACTGACAATTTATGTTTATAAATTATTCACAGTTGCATAATATCTACACAATTTAAGCACTGAATTATTGCATTTTATATTACACTTCTATACAGAATTGAACTGCGTGATTATGGGATAAAAATCATTATGATAGACATAAATTCACTTACAAAAGTATGATGAGAAAATACATCATCTCCACTTTAATTACTGAGATTAAAAACGTAAATTTTGCGAACGCTCTAGGGTCGTAAAACACAATACCCTTACCCACAGGGAACTGGCAGACTCATTGCTAGAAGTACAATTTATATGGCAGAAAAGGACATAAATTTAAAATGAAAAGTTAACGATAGAAAATTAACTAAACACTAAATAAAATAAATGACACTTTCATGATGTTCTGAAGGTAGTCTGTTTCAAGCCATGATAAATATGAAAGTAAAGGTTCTTGAAATGAAATATGAAAACCATCTTCCTCAAGAAACTAGACATGGAAAATGTTTCATTGACTGTGAAGCAGCATGATAGCTTTATTTCTATCTGAAGTAACGATGGTGATTGGAGGGCATGGGGAGGTAAAAGGAGCAGAATCGCAGTGAAAGGAAAAAATTAATTAAGTGTCATAGGAGATTAAAGAATTTTAGCCATGGACATGCCACCACTTAATGGGTGAAGAAATTAAAGTTCAATTAGCAATTGAGGGCAATGCGGAACTGAGGTGTCCTGAGCCTCAGACAGAGCCCCTTTTATGAGTCCATAGACCTCCAACTCTGTTTAGATGTTTTTATCTCCTGGAAGGTATTTTCAGCCCAGGAGGCCTCTATATTAGCATTGGCTACAGTAAACTTAATGAAGTATGTATAAGTCTGAAAAAATATAGTTTGGTTTTGTGCTTGTTTAAGGGGCTGTGAGGATGGAAAGATCTAGGGATCAGGACAGGAAAGGAGGGAAAGCAAAGGAAGAAAGATAGGTAGCATGTGGCATAACAGACATGGGGGAAAGTAAGAGAGAAACCCACAGAAGAAGAAATAGAAGGGAGAAAGGCAAGCAAGCAAGCAGAAAGGTTCAGTGAGTTTCAAAGGCACTGTTGATCAGGGCTTATGCTCTGCAGCTTGCATTTATTATAGGCTTATTCGGAAGGCTTGATTAACTTTTGGAACACTATTCACAGCTCTTCAACTGCTCAGGAACTTATGCCTTTGAGCCTGCGCTCTTTATCAGGTAACAAGCAGAACATTCTGCCCAGAGAGAATAAAAAATCTTTTAACCATGGTAACAATAATGAGAGCAGGTCATCTTTAAATCTTAAGAAAATCAAATCAACAGGCCGTTTTCTCACCCTTAGTTTCTCTATCCCTGCTATCAAGAAAGGGCATTGAATTTCAGTGTGTCTTTTTTTGCGGGACTTGTAATCAACACTGGATTTCTTATAATAGAAAGTTCTTGATCAGTGAAGAAGATGTTTTGAAATTTAAGTCTTATGACCTCTCTTCACTTGAGACATACACCCTACAAAAAGGAAAATTCACTATACACAATGCACGTGAAATTATTTAAGACAAATAGTGACCTACCAGTGACTATGATATAGCATTTCCTTTTTTAATGACTTCTTCAAAATTGCAAGGCACACCATGCCCTTCACCACAAACAAATGACATATTTGTGTCATTCTGGAGTTAATTCTCTTCCTGGAAAACCTCTTATCTGATATTATAATCAGTTCAAAAATGATTTATCTTCATATTAGCATAAGACATGGTGGTGTTCAAGAAAAGTACATTTATTTTATTTGTATTTGTATTCAAATTCAAACTGTATCAGCTCACAGTTTGTTATTTATGTGGACAATTCGATGATTGATTGTTGAGATGTCAGTGTACCTACAACTAAGTTGTTTAGTGGAGACTCCATATTCAGATGAATCACTAGAATTGCCCCATCTCTAATATTTTCAGCTGTTTTTGCCTGATCCTGATGGTTCATCATCACCTGAATATAAAATTAGAACATGAACATCAGTGGCACCAAAGACAGATGCTATGAGGTGCCTGTTACGTGTAGGTTCAGTGCTCAGTAGAGAAAAGTTTGGACCCACAATCCCAGGCCTTTACTTATAATTCAATGGGAAAGACAGAACATATATGTAAAGAGAAAATTTAAAAGCTAGACTTTATTTAATAGAAACTAATATAGCTTTAATCTTAGTTTTCTTTCAGTGCTTGGAAACCAAACTTTAGGAAGAAATATGAATATTCTTATTCTATTCAGATATACCTCCTTGTAGTGAGCATTTCACATAAACAATCTCATCTAATCATCATAATACTGTGCATGAAATAGATACCATTGTCTTTATTTTGTAAATTAGAAAATTCAAGCCCAGAGAATTTAAGTTGCTTACTCAGTCATTATAGATATTCTTATTTTTGTAAATATAAGCATTTTTGTCATGTGTGATGAAAGTGTGTGTGTGTGTGTGTGTATGCTGAAAATATTCCTGTAACTCTGTAGTTGAAAAAACTCCTGCTGCAAGTATATTTATTGGCCACATTTGAAATAATTCTTATATAGTCCATCTACATTTTTCATTACATTGTCTTGTATTCATTCAAGAGGATCTTTGGCCTCCAGATGGAGAAATAAATTTAACTTGCAGGATGGAGAAGCCAGGGGCATGCAGAAATTGGTGTGTATCTTAAAAGAGAGTTCTAATTATAAGGACCTCTTAAATCTAATAGTTTTTCCCTTTAGTATAAGCTGTTTACTGTGTGAAACATGATGTTTTATATTAAAGGTGGTATTCTGGATGAATTGCTTGAAGCTCTATGATTTTCTGCAAAAACATTATAGGGGAAGATAACTAAGAAGATGCTTGCTGCTACAGATCAGAATAACAGATCAATAAGAGGGACTACAAGAGCAGTAATACTTTAAAGAATTAGTACACAGGAGAAAAAAGCCATGAAGCAGAAGAATACACACACATACACACACACGCACACACACAACACCCACAAACGTTCTGATGTATATTATATATACATAACATATAAACACAGATGCATTTTAAATAAGTGATCCCAATAACTCCATGTTTGCATCTTCTGGCCACATAGATTACTTTGGTCAGCTCTCTTGTGGAAAATAATTATGGAATGGATTAACTGTTTAATATTTATTAAACTCCTACACTGTATAAGCACTGTGCTTGGTGATAGGAACATAATAATAGAAAAGATGGTCTTTGTCCTCAGGAGTTCCCAGCATACTATGGGAAAGGTATATTGCAATGGTATGGTGGAAGTTTCATGATCCCACAGCGGGAATATTATGGAGAGCTTTCTGGAGGAGGTGAGGTTTGAGCTGAGTCTTGAAAAGCAAGTACTGGTTAGTCAGAAGGAAACAAGAAAGATGTTTCCAGAACACAATATGGAAAGGCCAGGAGCTTGAAAGGGAATGTTGTGTGCAGTCTGGGGTTGCTGGAATATAGTGATGAGGGAAAGATGAAAAGTGAAGGTGGAGAGGAGGCTGGACCTACTAGGACTAACTAGGCTTTAAAGTGCTGGTAGGACTTCAAAAATAAAATTCCAATAATGATGACATTTTGCAGGATTTAAAGCATGTGAGTGGCAAGGTCAAATTTGTGTCTTAGCAGAGCATTCTAATAGCTATGTGGAAAATGGTTTTTAGGTGGACAAGACTCAAGTTTGGGATCCAATTTAAGGCTGTATTAGAAGTGTAGGCAAGGCTGGCCGATTGCTTAAGCTTGGGAATTTCAGACCAGCCTGGGAAATATAGTGAGACCCTGTCTCTAAAAAAAAAAAAAAAAAAAAATTAGCCTGGCATGGTGGTGCAAGCCTGTAGTCCCGGCTACTTGGAAAGCTGAGGTGAGAGGATCACTTGAGCCCGGGAGGCAGAAGTTGCAGTGAGCTGAGATTGTGCCACTGCACTCCAGCCTGGGCTACAGAATGAGACTCTGTTTAAAAAAAAAAAAGAAAGGAAAAGAAGTCTAGGCAAGTGATGCTGAGGATTCAAACCAGCATTGTGGTAATGGGAACCTTCGTAACAGTGTTGGAGGCGTTAAGCAATGGTTAGGAGGTATAATTGGTAAGACTTGGTGCTTATTTGGATGTGGACGGACGGATCGGGACTTCACAGGGTTTTAGTGAGGGTGACTGGGTATGGGATGGGGAAGGCCATAAATCTGAGATGGAGAATGATCAGGAACTGGTTGAGGAGATTGGCACCTTGGTCAGTTTAGCTTAAGATGTCTGTGGTTTATCTAGAAGGAGTTCATCAGGGCAAGGTGCAGTGGCTCACCCTGTAATCCTAGTACTTTGGAACACTGAGGCAGGTGGATTGCTTGCACCCTGGAGTTCAAGACCAGCCTGGGCAACATGGAGAAACCCCGTCTCTACAAAAAATACAAGAAGTAGCCAGGTGTGGTGGCATTTCCCAGGTACCTGGGAGGCTGAGGTGGGAGGATCATCTGAGTCCAGGAAATCAAGGCTGCAATGAGCTGTGATGGTGCCACTGCACTCCAGCCTGGGTCACAGAGAGAGACCCTGTCTCAAAAAAAAGAGTTGATCAAGCACATGGATATTTTAGTCTGCAGCTTGAAAAAGAGGTCTCTCATGACATGTTTGGGAGTTGCCCGCCTATAGGTATATATCATTGAATACACAGCCTCTTCTGTGTAGTACATTGTGTTGTCTTTTCCCCCCTTTCCTATATCCTAAAGGAAAGATGTGTATCTCCAAAACTATCTAGTCGTTAATATTGTACCTTCTGGTTGTATTCAGTCATTAATATTGTACCTTCTGGTTGTAACAACAGAATGATCCCATAGAACAGGAAATACTCTAGGAAAATGCAAGTTACCAAGTGATTGTTGCTTTCTTCCAGCTTTGTCAGTGGAAATGCCTGCCCCCGAAGGATATTGCTTCAGTTGACCTCATTTTTTAAGGATCCTGGCTCTGCAGCTTTGTCCAGTTCAAAATGGCAGAAAAGGCTCCCCCGGGCTTAAACAGGAAGACTTCAAGGTCGACACTTTCTCTTCCTCCAGAGCCTGTGGACATTATCCGGAGCAAAACATGCTCCAGGAGAGTTAAAATCAACGTGGGGGGCCTCAACCACGAAGTCCTGTGGAGAACGCTGGACAGGCTGCCCAGGACGCGCCTGGGGAAGCTTCGAGACTGCAACACACACGAGAGCCTCCTGGAAGTGTGCGATGACTATAATCTGAACGAGAACGAGTATTTCTTTGATCGGCATCCAGGAGCCTTCACTTCCATTTTAAATTTCTACCGGACAGGGAAACTCCATATGATGGAAGAAATGTGTGCACTTTCTTTTGGCCAAGAACTTGATTACTGGGGGATTGATGAGATCTACTTAGAGTCCTGCTGCCAGGCCAGATATCATCAAAAAAAAGAACAAATGAACGAAGAACTGAGGCGAGAGGCAGAGACTATGCGAGAGCGAGAAGGAGAAGAGTTTGATAATACCTGCTGCCCTGATAAAAGGAAGAAACTGTGGGACTTGCTGGAGAAACCTAACTCATCAGTGGCTGCAAAGGTATGAAACCCATGGTATTGCTTGCCTGTGTATGGTCAGAAAAGATGCTACCTACATGCAAGAGAGTATAACTTTTTTTACTGTTTTAGTAACACAGAACAAAGCATGGCTACACAGACAGTGAAAAACTCCTTTCCAAAATCTTATTTAGTCCAATATAGTAATTCATTCTGGTTAATGTCATAAAGTGGCATTACCCTTTCATAAATAATAATAATTGTCTGTAGAAAGGGGCATGGGCAACAGAGGATGAAAGAGAGTCCTCGTTTTCCTGGCGCTGTATCATGTTGGTGACTTGGAGGTTGAGGAGAAAGCACTAGCTCAGACTCATCAGGCACTGAGTCTTGTGGAAGATGAGGGCCTGATCTCCATCTTAAACAAAGGTAAGGTACTGTCACTGGAAGGAGAGGAGGTACCTCTTAGCCTGGCTCTGTAGAGGTTCAAGGAAAGAGACGAGAGCATGGCCCCAGGTAGCTCAGAGGGCAGGCACCACACACATGAGGAAGGGACTGTTTTACTAAGCTGTGTAAAAAATGAGTCAATGTCCAGAATGCATCCACGTACCCACCTTGTGAGGCCTTCTTTAACAGTGCATGTTTCTGACTGTTGTTGATTTTTTTTTTTTTTTTTTACAATTGAGGTATTACCATGTCTGAGTTCATAAAGTATTTGCTTAAAATGAAGGCAAATTCATATTTTCCCATTGTGACTGCATGTATCTAAATCTCATAGTAAATTTTTTGTCACTAATTCCAGTATGTAATTCAACTGTGTGATTCTGTTTGTCTAATTTTATCTAGAGCTTTCAAGGTTAGCCCAAACCAATTTCCACTCCATATATTTAGTTCTGTATTGCAGTATGAATGATAAGTAAAAATTCAAAAAGCCATCTTTAGCTGCAGGAGTATAGTATTGACATTTTGTGCATAATGGATGAAAATGGAGTATGGAATGGAGAAGGGAAGAGTGTGTCATCACATGGATTCTTTTGATTATTTACTGTTTTTTCTAATATATTCTCTCTTGTAAACGGTAATGATTTCAGAATTTGTAATAGACCATATGAGATTTTTGACTGGAAATTAAGATTCTACATGATAATCTATAGCACATAAATAATGTAAATAATCAGCTAATGCAGATGATCGTAAAACTGCTTTTTGTTTGGTTTTCTTTCTGGTTGACTTCTAAAGGCATTTTACTTTCCAGCCAGGACATGCACCTACGTGAAATAAAATGATATCTGTTGTCTATAACAAAGAAATGCTTATTTTGTGGCAAATGGAAGACTTTAGGTTTTTTTGTAATTTTGGATAAGTTGTTTCCTTTCACTTAACTTGTAAGAAAAAAATAAATGTGCCACATTTGTGGGTTTTGATTGAGAAAGGCTACTGCTCTTTCCAATATCAAGTGTTTAGGTACATACTTGAGTTACTACTAAAAATATGGAGTGAATTTTGAAAATGAATGAGACAGATTCTGGAGTTAAGTGAGTATTGTGGGTGTTAAATGAGTTTTTTTCAAGCCTTTAGGCAACTAAGGAATAAATCATTGTTCCATCAAAAGTTCCAGAGAAAGTTAGCCAACTATATAAAAATAAAGCAATTAAGTCAAAGACAATTTGAAAGGTTACTGAAGTTTATTTGTTCATAATGACATTATTAACCTATATCTAAAGTTAAGTACTGTTACAGAAAAAATTTAAGATATATGTATATTTTCCCAAAGAATTTCTCACAAGGATAGAATAAGGTCAATAACCTGATTTCCTACACAAGGTAGTTCATTTAATCTGTAAATTTTAGAAGAAATAGCCGTTTCTTAATCTCTAAGAAGGTAACTATGACCACGGCTCATTACAATAGACCTTTACATATGCATCCAACATATTATTTAAATTTGCTTCAAATTGTGTCTGTATGAATAGACAAGAAATCGACCTACAAACTCTACCCAGCAGCCAAAGACATTGGTTTTGGAAAATTTTATGCAGTTATAAATGGTAAATTTGTTTCCACATTGTTAATCAAGCTAAGTCAATCTTCACTATAAGTTGATTCTTTACTAAATTTCCATACAGGATTTATGTTTGTTTATATGTCTACATTTTCCTCTCTGTTTGAATAGTGAAATATTATGGAAATTATTTACATTTGATTACATAGTAGTTTAGTAAAATTATTGTTCGTTTGTCTGAGGTTTAGAGCCTTTTAAAAATGGCTCTGTGTAATGTCTTATATAAACCACTACCTTTTCCTGTACTCTTCTGGAGTCCTATAACTTGTTTCTTTTTTTTTTTTTCTTTCTGGAGTAATTCTTGGTGAGGGGAGTGGTAATGCAGGTATGTGTGGATAGTATTTTCACAACTTAAGAAAAAGTAGTAATATTACAGCTGCAGTAGGGTGATATTCTAGCCCTCACTATTTACTTTTTTGTGGGTACATCAGGCTCTTTCCTATGTTGTGAAGCCCTTGTGTAGGAATGCTGGGAACCTTCGTGTTCGTCCTCACTTAGGAGGTAAGGTAGCTTTAAAGCAGTATATCTGTGGACCTTGCCTTTCCAGTTTTTTGCTTATTCAGTATGATAATTTAGTTGAACATATGCTGTATGTGTGCCACACACATGAAAGTAGGTACTTAGACACTCCATTCTTTCCAGAATTTAAAAATGTCCTTAAAATATTCTCTTCTCTTTAACTGGGATTTCATATCATTAAAATATTTGTGTGTTTTTCTCTTTCAGTTTTTTATAACTTAATAGATTCCTGTAATGAAGAAAGTATAAAAACTATAAGATTATTTGCCAAATCCCTAGTATGGAAGGAAAAATTTGACCCTGTCTATCAGGTGTTGCATAACAGGCTAAAATATCTATTCTTTGATATGAAATAAATACGCAATAATCAGTTAAGCAATAATTGTTCAGCCCATGCTGTATGCATCCCCTATGATATAAAAAATTATTACAAGATCAATTGATCTACTATTTTTGTCTTTGGGTATTTCTCTGACAATAAGAAGTCAACTCGTTTGGAACATGTTCCCTGGTGTCACATAAGGAGCCACTTCTCTTACTTGGATGTTCTGGTGTGTTAATACCTGAAAAAAAGCCAAAACGGGGTTTAACAATGTGGTATATCTGAAATATTACATTTAACAAATTAACATTTTTGCACACATATATAAAACTGTGAAATATAATCATACTATTCAAAACATAATGACAGGGAGAATAGAAATACTCATTTCTTAGTTCTCTGGGATACGGTGTGACTTGGTAATGGGACACAGGTTTATATCTGTATGATGGACTCTGTCTTTTTTGACTCTTGTCAGTGTATGTTGGTAACTGTACATGCCCTCATACAGAAATAATGTACACAGTTTAATTTGAGGTGGTTTGTGAGTGTGTGGCTCAGCTGAATGGGCCCAGGGCCTGACTGGAACTACTCCCTGGGTTACTATGACAGGAATTGCTGACTTTAGTGTGCCTTTCATAGGATCGTGCAAGGGGAAGAAAAGGGCTCAACTTGCTGCCAGCTTCTTGGGCAAAAATTGGAATTCAGCTTGATCCTGTACCTCTTCCAGGTCATGGCAATTTAGTCAGTCTCTGGACTGGAAACATTTTTCTCTCTTTTCCTTGGCTTCTTCCCAAGTAAACTGCAGTAGCTATTTCCCTGTAAATATTGCTTATAGTGACGTCAGTCTAAAAGGTGTTTAAAAGCATGTTTGAGAAATGGGTCTTGTGGCAGGCAATATTCTCAGCCTTTGGGATGAAACAACAATCAGGAAGTAGCACAGCCCACCTGAGATCTGAAAGAAACTAGACTCATCAGTACCACACAGGGCCCTCACTTTGGATGTCTTAAGAAGATCAAGAACAAAGGAAATCATCTGGGTTTCCGGCAAATCCAGGAATCTGGGCTCATGGCTGAGTCCTCTGAGGGAAGACTCCCTCTAAGAGCATAAGTGGATGTGTGTACTGGGCAGTGCCAGACAACAGGCTGATCTCAGGTGTCAGGTCAGGAAGCTAGAACGTAAGCAGCCCTTATTGGATAAGAACAGCAGGAGGCGAAATCTGCGGAAACACTTTTCTATTCGTCTGAACCAAACAGTGAGAGCATACAGCAGCTTTTTCGGGGCAGCATACAGGTCAAGTGGGGGCATTGTTTAGGACCTGCTTTCCACTCCTAAGTTTCCTCATTTATGCATAGCCACCACTTCCTCCCTCCCTTTCCCCCACTGCTCTTCCCCCTCCTCCTCTCTCTCTCACTCACTCACTCCCTCTCTCTCTCTCTCTCACACACACACACACACACACACACACACACACACACACACACGCATACATGTCTTGTGCCCCTCAGGAACTGGCTTTATTTTAGTTTAAGAAAAGTGGGGAATGATTGATTAGAGAAATATTTCTCCACTTTTTTTCATCAATAGCCCCCTACAGAGAAAAAGTAAGTTAAACTGAAAAATGGAGTTCAGAGGGCCACAAATGATGGTACTATGTAAGTTTTTTTATTCCTCCTCACTAGCACCAGTTTTCTCTCCCTGAAAATGCGTGGAACGGAGGGAAGGAGATGACCGTGTTTCTTGCCTGCATCTTATTCCCTGCATACATCCACAGGTCCATTGTTGTTGGCACGGTGCAGCACGGCACCTGAAGGGCCAGGACACGATAGCCATCCTTGGATCAAGTCGGGAGCTGGTGGTGGCAGATGGGCAGTCTGTGCTTGGAAATTCAGCTCTCCACAGAGCCAGGAGTCCAAATTATGAGTTTCTTAGATACTGGTACCTGTTTGGTTGCCCTGTTGATAACTCCTTGAGAACTATCTCCCTATTCCAACTAAATTAGAGTGTAGGCCTTTCAAGCCACAGAAATAGTAAAAAGAAAATAAATCAAAATAAAACAAAAACTACTGTGTACTTATCAAGGGAGAAAGAATACATAACATTCTCATTCTATTTATAGTGTACGGATCAGTTATTCTAATGCTTTGAATGAAAAATGAAGGAAGGCATTGGAACAGAATCATAAATGATTTTCTTTCAGTTCAAGAACAGAACTTACACATGTTATGCTTGTAAGTAGATCCAGCCAAGTGAACAACTTGGGCTGTGTAACATTTTGTTTAGTTTTCTGATGGCCATCTTAGTGGTAAGAAAATATAACAATAGGCTTTAAAACCAAAAATGAGCCAAAAACATGAAGTGATGCAGTGTGAACAACACAGAAACCCATCTATATTGAGGCCCCTCTGTGTACCGTGCAGTGCTCTCCTCTGCATTGAGGCACCTCTTTGTACTGAGCAGTACTCTCATTCTTATCTGCAGTGGGCTAATTATTATGCCAGTCACACTGTTTCTTTATTGGTGGTTTACCATTTTCCTTTCTTCCCCTTTCCTCTCTGCATCCCATCTGTACAGATTAAGCTGTTTGTGTTCTTCCAATAACATAGCATGAGAGTTCAGAGATGTTAACAGATGATAGAGTTTAAAAGAACTTGGCCAATCTGCAGAGGTTTAGCTTGAAGATTTGCTTTTCCCTTTCATAAAGTGTATCATCCATGAAGACTAACAGGTCATAAACCTGAAAGAAACAAGGCATAAGAAAATAAAACAGATAAGATAGAAAACACCATTGGGTTTTGGTTTAAATGTCTCAAATATTATGTTTTTTAGCTGTAGCCATCCTATTTCTAGATCCACGCTTCTCTGCTTTCCCGGAAAGGCTGCCCTGAGAACTCACCACTGTTCAGTTGGCCACGTTTGGTCATGGCAGAGAAGGGCAAGAAAAGAAGAAGAAGAAGTCATAAAAAGCTCACACCCCCACATCCCGTTGTAACCTAGGGTGCCATATGTTCTGCTTTTATGGAGATAGTCTTGGCTAATACCTTTTGTCCATGTCTAATTATTAATAGCATTTCTTTTTACTCTTCAGAGTGTCCCAGTTTGCACAATGAACTAAGTCATCACCTTGCAAGTGAATATTTTTGAAAAAGTAAATTACCCAAGAATCATGCACTTTTGGATTCCTCTTTGCTTCTTGGTTGCATCTGAAGAGGTCTAGTCTTAATATCCAAGCAGTTTTTCCATCTCTTTAGAAAAATCATTAGTTTTCATTAATATTAAAAGACATCAGATTCTTTTCAAGCTTTATTTTTTAAACCTCAATAAATACAGTAATTATCATTTTCAGTGTTAAAAAATGAGTTCTTTCTATATTACTTAGTGTTATCACAAAATAGAGTACATCAGCAGTATTTAAATATTCTGGCCTTGAAAATTTATATACACTGCTTTGATTATTAGCAAGTTTGTTTTCTTTATTTCATGTGAGGAAGTTTGTAAAATACATGATCTACTCTTTTAGGTAAGCGTAAATATTATGAAGGAAGGTTGCAATATTTAACACTGTCCACTTTGGAATACTCTAGAAGGATTTGAATACTGTTTTTGATTAAGTCTTCTTATCTGAGCTTTATCTATCATTAAAAGGAAGAAGAAAAACAAATACTTTCCAAATGCTAAGAGTTTATAAGAAATTTCCCATGGGGCATATACCTTGACTTCAGGTAGCCACCCTGTATTGTTTACTTTTAAGCATTTATGTTCTCTAGTGGAACTTCAATCTGAAAGTCCATCTGATAAGTACGTGAAATTGCTTTGATTCCTCAAGGAGATGGTTGGTTATTGTCTTATCCATGTTTATTTATATTGTTACAATAATTTAGCTTCCCCCCACCCCCACCCCAGCATGTTGCAGAGAATCTTATGAGGATTGATACATCGATATATATAGTATATATTGATATACTAATAGTCATACTATTGATTAGCATTGTGATTGTGATATGGCATAGATACAGCAGTTAGTTATACTGGGACTAAACATGAGAAGACGCTATATTGAATGTCACCGATATTTTCCTTTTTCTTAGCCACTTTTATATTTTATAGAAATATTTGGCATATAATATAAAACAAAATATTCTCTTCCCAGAGATCCTATAGGATTATTTGTTAAGGAGTGTTGAATTAGTCAGTTTTATTGAATATTACATATCACATATAAAATATTGAATATTTTATTGAATGCTAAATATTGCATAAATTGAATCATGAAAACTAAACAGCTTTGGGCACTTTATTAATTTTAATTCCTCTACATTTCCAGTTTGTTCCACAAAAAAGGCAGTCCACTAGAAATACATACACTAATTATTCAAATAAAATTTAAAATAATTCAGAGCAAAAAACAGAACTAGAAGAAACGTGTTTTAAATCATCACAGTAACTCTAGAGAATGCTTTGTTTTCCACAAAATGTTTCAAATTATTTAATTAACAAATGACAATCTTATAATTTTTTAGAGTTTGAAATTCATAAACAAAATATGTTCATAATTTTTAAAACTTGCCTTTCTGGCGCTACCTGACGTTTTAACTGACCCCAAGTAAGAGCCATTCCTAACTTAGAGACTCTGTCTGTATACCCATTTGAATTGATCATTTGGATAAAGGAAGGTGTTTTCCTTTATCATAATTAACAAAGTTTATTTGAAAAAAATTGTGATCAAAACATGGTTCTAAAGGAAAAAACAAAACAGCTGCTAAAATACAATTCATGAAATAACCATAGATTACAATAGTTATTTTTGTTTTGAGCATTGAGTTAGCATTGGTGGTTTGATTCTATTTGAGAATAACCCCAGAGTTCCATGGCATTCGGTAATCTGTAATGCCCTGAGGCATAAATCTGCATTATGTATAACGTGAGCTTGGTGTGTAGGAGCTAGTGACTTTGAGAGGGAGCGAGCTTAGCTGGTCACCCAACGCTGTCCACTCTACTCAATTTGTTTCTTTCTCCTCATTGTTATTTGCACTAGCTCTCGTTAAATGTTACTATATTTATAGGGGAGATTATGTGGCATAGTAGAGATTTATAAAGCTCTCAGGACACATCCCTTATTAAAAATATTCTATCTGGGTATTCTAAGAGGTGGTAGAAGCTTTTTAAGATAGCAGTAAGCTTGGGAATTATTTTTGCCCATTAACAGCCTGTTTGGTCATTAAAATCCTTCCTTCCTCTGCAGGAGGACAGAGAAAGATGAAGGTGACCTCATGCCACACCAGCAAGCTGTTCCACATAGTATGTGGGCATTGGAGGCAAGCTGCACTTACTGTATCTGTCAGCAACATCCAGTTCTTAACCTCCTTTCCCAGTGTCTCCTGGACTGTAGTTGATGATCACTTTAGAGTTTATAAGCAGAACGTTGAAGGACTTGAAGAGACTGAGACTTCTCTGCAATTGCTATGTCAGGCTTAACACAAACATAATGAACCTAGAATAAAACAGCTACTTATGGATGAATGAGGAACAGAGACATGTAGTAACTGGCACAGAGGCAGGAAATAGAAAAATAGAAGAGGAAGACATTTGCTTTCATCTCTCTAAAGTTTTTCCAGGAGATACTAGGAACTAACATCAGAATTATACCAGACTTTCCACCTATATAGTATTTATTTATAGGCTGTGTATATATCTAGGTTTAAGTTAACTCCTTAACTAATGCATAAAATGAGTGTATTTTTACACTTAAATCATTTCCTTTAATGTCTTTAGAAAGTTTTAAGTAAAGGAATTCCTCTGGATATTACTAAGGACAGGTACCTGAACCCAACTGATGTTTGTCGTCAAGTTTCTGTGTCTAGGGTGGCTGAAGCCGGTAGCAGCAGCCCTCACTGAGTGGTACCCAGACAAAGTCTATTGTATGTGCCTGTGTGTGTGTGTGTGTGTGTGTGTGTGTGTGTGTGTGTGAGAGAGAGAGAGAGAGAGAGAGAGAGAGAGAGACAGAGAGAGAGAGAGAGAGAGAGAGAGAAAGATGTTACTCTTACATACTACCACCTCTCCATTAGAGTATGTTCTATTATAAAGAACCCACCTGCAGAAAAAGCAATGAACTTCAGCATGTATTTGGCAATTTAGAGTAGATGCAACTTTGTCATCCACATAAGACAGTCAGCCCATTCAGAATACAAACTTTTGTGATAACCTGATAGGGCATGAAAATTCATAGGAAGCGCTCTAAAGGTCCAAGAATAGAAGGAAGAAATATTTTTATTAGTGTCCCAAGATTTTGTTTCAGGACACTAGAGGTCATTGACACCCTAGATTTCATGCTTTAACTTCTCTCTCATTGAGTCACTCATGATGCAACCACAAGTGTTGAATGCCACTTTAAATAGCTACTTCAAGCCTATGCCACAGCAGTGCCAAGGACAGCCAAGTCAACCAGGTGCAGCTCCAGATGAGTTTGTTTGGTTGCAGCATCTGTCACTGCAGCCAACCTCAGGATATTTGCACAGGAGAGGAAGAATCCTGGCCTTCAAGTCATCGTTTTAGCTTTAATCAATATACTATCTAGAGCTCAAATTGGAATATTGAAGGGCAGTTGTCCTATCTGATGTCATCTAAGTTCTCAACCAAATGGATTCTTCAAATATAGATTTTGTAAAACACTCAGATTTTAGTTTGAATCTTAGAATTGCATTTGTTTCTGGCAACATTTTATATAGGACTATCTAACTTGTGCATTCATGTCAGAGCATGTAGTTTTATTCAGGATTTGGTTGAATTAAAAAATAAATCAATGACACTATGAAGAACAACAACAGATTCATGCTGTGATAAATTAGATGTATTTCATTAATACAATGACAATTTTCTTTCACTTTGGGAAACTAGCAGAGACCCTACATAATATCCTTGAGGTGAGCAACCTGTTCTGTTTCAGAGCATGTTTTAGCTTACAGGCAGAAAAACATTAGTAGGTAATCTTATTTTCTGAAAGGTGATAATTTGCCATACTACAGATGGAATGAACTATGTATGCAGTGAAAATATGAAATAGTAGGCCAGAGTCTAGGATAACATGAATTAGCCATTCATATTTGCTATATAAAAAAGCTGACACGCTTTACTATATTTCTTAAAAGAAGAAATATTCTTCTGCAGGTGTGAAAATTATTGTGTTATATAAGTAAAGTTATTGCATTATGAGTAATATTAAAATTCAAAGCAAAAAAAAATCTGCTTTAAGTCCTGGTCTTTATTTTTCAGACTCTAGCTTATGAGCCATTATAAATATTTTAAATTACATGGAATATTTACCAAGTGCTAGTCACATACACCTTTTTAAAATAGTTTTATATACAGATTAGCCTGAAGAAACTTTAAGGCAGTAAACCGTTTTGATAGGCAGATTTTAACAATATATCAAGTGTATTTATGAGCTTAAAGAAATAAATATTATAATTGAAAAAAACTGTTTTGGATTCTTTGTTTACCCGTCTTGGTTATTTGGCAAATGCCAAAGCTTTGATGAGCTTTTCTCCCCTGTTGCACTTTGATGCATACATTTAAAAATAAGTGAGCCTGAAGATCAGATGACAGGCCTTTGCTGTTTATCTGACCTGGCTGTGGTGGCGTGGCCTCATGGTGTACTTTCTGTGCAGAAGAGGTTCTCTAAGGCACCATATTGCCACCAATGGGAATTTGGAAAATATCCAGTCATTTTCATTGCAACACGGCCCAAATAAGGAAATGCCTTTCTTCCTTCAGCCATTATTTTATCTCTGCCTGAGGAGGTTCTGTTAATTTCTACATACCTGCTTCTTAGCTCCTGTCCCACTGCCTGCTCTGCTCAGAGCCACACTGAGCCCCTTGAGAGCCTTCCTCACCTAGGACTGTTTGGGTTATACTTTACTGAACAGCTATTGATTTTCTATTGAATTTCTTTGGCTCCAATCAGACTTCACATTTCTTTTTCATCTGGTTGTAAATCTTTTCATGAGTTGATGTCTACTTAAATTTTCACAAAATTGAATATTGTAAGAGTCTGAATGGAAGAAGCTAGCTCACCCTCCAAATGAATTTCGTTTGGATTTTAACCTATAAAGGAGGTGTGTGTTTTTCTTTATCCTAAAGCATTGGAGGCTGAGACAAGGTAGAATTTTCTCTCATCAACTCTTTAAAATCAGCATCTACATAATAATTTTCCTCTCCCTTTGAGAGAAGCTGCTGCTTCACCCACCGTCTGCCCTCCCTTAATCCATGAACTCGGGCTGTGCAAGTTAAGCTGGTTTTACTTTCCGCTTTCTCATAATAGCGTGACTATCCCCAGAGCTTTCTGTTTTGAGCAGAAATTTAACTCTGGGGAAAGAGACTGTTAATTGATACCTAATACAGTAACAGATGCTTTTCACAAGGCTGTATTAGCTTCTGTTTTCAAAGTCCTCTGTGAGGTATGGATACAACTTCCTAGTATCATCAGAGTGTTCTTGCAACCCTTACTATATCTTCTTATTCTGAGACCAGTTCTTTTCTAACAATGCTGCTTCCTTCCCAACCTGGGGAAGAAAAGGAACTTGTTCCCTGCAGGCCAGGGTCATGAAGTGAAAAGTACTTTCTCATGTCCCCTCAGTGATTAATATGACTTTCTCAAAACAGCAGGAGGGGAGAAATTTATATTTATATTGAGTGTCTGCTATGTGCCATACACTGAGCTTGGTGATTTTTGGTGTTGTCTCTACAACTTTTTCTGTAAAGGGTCACAGAGTCACTGTTTTCTGCTCTGTGGGCCATAAGGTTTCTGTTGCAACTATTCAGCTCTGCTGTTGTGGTGAGAAAGCAACCATGGGCACTATGGAAACCAATGGAAGTAGCTGGATTCCTATACAGCTTGACAGCAGGTGAATTTAGCCCACAGGCCATAGTTTGCCAACCACTACTTTATATCAATCCTATGAGAACACATCATTAATTGTGTTACAGAGATTAGAGAGTTGAAACCCAGAAATATCAAATGTGTGTCGAGTGTCCCACACTAATGCCATATTTGATATTCATACCCAATCTAGCCACAGCCTGGCTTTCCCACAGTTGTATTACTAGTTGTATTTTTCATTCCTTTCCCATCATTGTCCAATATTCTCATCACTTCTTGATATTCACTGAAGGCTTTGGTTTATCACTTAAAATCATCTTATACCCTACCCACTTGCTATCCCATAGGACAACAGTGAATCATAAATTCCACCCTAGATGTTTCACATTTTGAACTCTGTTAGCATATGGATAAAACTAGTCTGTCTTTGGGATCTTGATTACTATTTGAAACCATGGAGCCCCCTTCCATTTCCCACTAAATCTACACTTTGTCCCTATTGCAAGCTCTTTTACCTTTACTTATCCTATTCTTTTTCTACTGAGTTAGGACCACTGGATGTACTGCTGTGATCTAGACCTCGATCAACTCATGCTTGGACTATTGTTGTAAGTCATGAACTGGACATTTTCATTTCATTCCTGGCCTCCCCCCTCAATCCTAATCCATTCTCCATTTAGCCAACAGAATTAAGATATGTCTTTCTTGTGGGCCACTCCTGAATTAAAAACTGCAATGATTCCCCACTGCCTGCAGTCTAGTCCAAACTCCTTAGCATTGCATTTAAGATGCCTCACAACCCTCTTATATTACCACATGCCTTACCACTTCTCAAACACAGTGCCCCAGGTGTTGCAGATTACCAACCATTCCTAGACAGGTTGTTCACTGAACTCAACAGAGTGTTTCCACATGGCTATATCCATCCAGAAGGGACATCATTTTTTTCTAGTTTGCACAAATGTGCCTCATATACCAGCTGCAGCCACACCTGCACGCAACTGGCACAGTCATACCCTTATGGCCACCACTACTTCCTTCTCTGTCCTTCTTTCTGTCTCAGCTCATATGTCACGCTCCTGTGAGGTCTGTCTGATTCTCTCTCTCACCTGTTTTCCCCTAGTTCTCTCTTCATCTTTGTAATCTCATGATTTTGACTGTGCTGTGTTCAACTGCTCAGCTAGGTTGCAGCATTTGAAGAATCCGACCATGTTTCTTATCTTCAATTACTGATACCTAGCATAGCTCCTGACACATAAAGAACACTGACTGTGCCTCCGAATGGCACCGAAGGGCAGGAATAACAGCAAAACTAAATGTTTCACAGTATTCCTATTTCTCTGTGAAGACTAAATAGCATAGATAGAGGTTGGGTATCTGATTCTCACGAGTAGACCTGAGTAATGCTGGGTTTGTTTTCAACAGTTTAAGAAAGCCGAATGTCTTCCTGATTTTAAATGGTTGTACGTTTTCGATATTGGCTGAGAACCACAGATGTGGGTTTTACATTTTTACATTGTATAAACTCTCCATCTAAAATAGCAGTGTAGGCTGCTCTGTATGCCACAGGGTTTATGCAAAGAAAGGAATCAGGTGCTGCTGACAGGCAGGTTTGCAGATGCTTTGCTTTGCTTTGCAAGGGTTGCTCATTTGGTTATCTGAACTGTAGGTTCTGGGAACTATTGTCACAGGTAAAATGTAGCCTTTGTGTGGAGGAGAGCTTGATCTGACCCCCAGGGGATACGCAGCCCTTCTACCACTGATGGCAGATGGATGGATCACTTATTTAGGTTCAACCATCCACCCTTTACAGGACCTGGGCCCCAAGTGGGGTTTGTGAAGCAGGTTCAAGTGCACTGGTTACCAAATCGTCTGAGTCGAATGAGACAGAACACCCCCACATATAAGTTACATGAAGCAGATTTATTACTTACAGATAGGGAGCAAGGGACAATAGAAACCCGGAAGTCAGGGCAAGCTTCATCCCCCAAGGTTCAGGAAAGCTGCCCAGGGCAGATGGAATCTTGTCTGCATGTGCCCTACTTGCACTGCAGCTGAGGGACAACAGAAGGCATCCTGTTCTGGGCTTTAAGAAACTAAAGCTTTGAAAGGCATCCCGTTTCTACAGGAGACTGGAATAGAGCTCTAGCTGTTCTGGCCAGTCCCTGTTTCAGACGTTGCACTTCCAGCACATTCTATAGTTATTCTAGAGAGCTATAGGCAAGAAAGGGAGGAGTCTGTGTTGGTACAAGGCCACCCAGGGAGCTGTCCCTCAAAGCTATCCTAGTACTCAGGAGAAGTCACAAATGTGGATAAGTCCAGAGTTTGAAACAAGATAGATCTCCGAAACAATGTCTTTTTGTGAGCATTTGAAGATAGTCTAAAACAAGTAAGTTCTTTTTAAAACTTGTACGATTTTAGAGACAAGATCTTGCTCTTTTGCTCAGGCTACAGTGCAGTGATGCAATCAGAGCTTGCCGTAACCTCAAACCCCTGGGCTCCAGCAATTCTCCTGCCTCAGCCTCCTGAGTAGCTGGGACTATAGATGAGCACAACCACACCCAACTAACTTTTTAAAATATTTTTTTTTTGTAGAGACGAGGTCTTGTAATGTTGCCACCTGGTCTCAAACAGCCTCAAGCAAGCCTCCCATGTAGGCTTCCCAAAGTGCTGGTATTACAGGCATAAGCCACCATGCCCGGCTTTGGAAAAATAAATTCTTAATGGTGTAATGTGAAAAGAGGAAATCAAGAATCTTTATTTTTACTACAAAAGGTAAAAGAATAATAATGGTATCAGCTTAGGGGAACTGATTTTCATTGTAATCCAAAAAAAAAAAAAAAAAATTTCTGGGAACTCTTAAGTTCAGGATTTATATAAATATTAGGTATTCCTTTTTCTTTTTTTTTTCTTTTTTATTATTATTTAAGTTCTAGGGTACATCTGCACAACATGCAGGTTTGTTACATATGTATACATGTGTCATGTTGGTGTGCTGCACCCAATAACTCATGATTTACATTAGGTTTATCTCCTAATGCTATCCCTCCCCATTCCCTCCACCCCCAACAGGCCCCAGTGTGTGATGTTCCCCTTCCTGTGTCCAAGTGTTCTCACTGTTCAATTCCCACCTATGAGTGAGAACATGTGGTGTTTGGTTTTCTGTTCTTGTGATAGTTTGCTGAGAGTGATGGTTTCCAGCTGCATCCATGTCCCTACAAAGGACATGAACTCATCCTGTTTTATGGCTGTGTAGTATTCCATGGTGTATATGTGCCACATTTTCTTAATCCAGTCTGGCATTGATGGACATTTGGGTTGATTCCAAGTCTTTGCTATTGTGAATATTGCCACAATAAACATATTTGTGCATGTGTCTTTATAGCAGCATGATTTATAATCCTTTGGGTATATACCCAGTAATGAGATGACTGGGTCAAATGGTATTTCTAGTTCTAGATCCTTGAGGAATCACCACACTGTCTTCCACAATGGTTGAACTAGTTTATTGTCCCACCAACAGTGTAAACGTGTTCCTATTTCACCACATCCTCTCCAGCACCTGTTGTTTCCTGACTTTTTAATGATTGCTATTCTAACTGGCGTGAGATGGTATCTCATTGTGGTTTTGATTTGCATTTCTCTGATGGCTAGTGATGCTGAGCATTTTTTCATGTGTCTGTTGGCTGCATAAATGTCTTCTTTTGAGAAATGTCTGTTCATATCCTTTACCCACTTTTTGCTGGGGTTGTTTGTGGGTTTTTTCTTGTTAATTTGTTTGAGTTCCTTGTAGGTTCTGGATATTAGCCCTTTGTCAGATGAGTAGATTGCAAAAATTTTCTCCCATTCCGTAGGTTGCATGTTCACTCTGATGGTAGTTTCTTTTGCTGTGCAGAAGCTCTTCAGTTTAATTAGGTCCCATTTGTCATTTTTGGTTTTTGTTGCCATTGCTTTTGGTGTTTTAGACATGAAGTCCTTGCCCATGCCTATGTCCTGAATGGTGTTGCCTAGGTTTTCTTCAAGGGTTTTTATAGTTTTAGGTCTAATATTTAAGTCTCTAATCCATTTTGAATTAATTTTATATAAGGTGTAAGGAAGGGATCCAGTTTCAGCTTTCTACTTATGGTTAGCCAGTTTTCCCAGCACCAGTTATTAAATAGGGAATCCTTTCCCCATTTCTTGTTTTTGTCAGGTTTGTCAAAGATCAGATGGTTGTAGATGTGTGGTATTATTTCTGAGGGCTCTGTTCTGTTCCATTGGTCTATATCTCTGTGTTGGTACCAGTACCATGCTGTTTTGGTTACTGTAGCCTTGTAGTATAGTTTGAAGTCAGGTAGCATGATGCCTCCAGCTTTGTTCTTTTGGCTTAGGACTGTCTTGGCAATGTGGGCTCTTTTTTGGTTCCATATGAACTTTAAAGAAGTTTTTTCCAATTCTGTGAAGAAAGTCATTGGTAGCTTAATGGGGATGGCATTGAATCTATAAATTACCTTGGGCAGTATGGCCATTTTCACGATATTGATTCTTCCTATCTGTGAGCATGGAATGTTCTTCCATTTGTTTGTGTCTTCTTTTATTTCATTGAGCAGTGGTTTGTAGTTCTCCTTGAAGAGGTCCTTCACTTCCCTTGTAAGCTGGATTCCTAAGTATTTTATCCTATTTGAAGCAATTGTGAATGAGAGTTCACCGTGATTTGGCTCTCTGTTCATCTGTTATTGTTGTATAAGAATGCTGGTGACTTTTGCACATTGATTTTGTGTCCTGAGACTTTTCTGAAGTTGCTTATCAGCTTAAGGAGATTTTGGGTTGAGATGATGGGTTTTTCTAAATATACAATCATGTCATCTGCAAACAGGGACAATCTGACTTCCTCTTTTCCTAATTGAATATCCTTTATTTCTTTCTCCTGCCTGATTGCCCTGGCCAGAACTTCCAACACTATGTTGAATAGGAGCGGTGAGAGAGGGCATCCCTGTCTTGTGCCAGTTTTCAAAGGGAATGCTTCCAGTTATTGCGCATTCAGTATGATATTGGCTGTGAGTTTGTCATAAATAGCTCTTATTATTTTGAGAGGTGTTCCATCAATACCAAATTTATTGAGAGTTTTTATCATGAAGGGCTGTTGAATTTTCTCAAAGGGCTTTTCTGCATCTATTGAGATAATCATGTGGTTTTTGTCTTTGGTTCTGTTTATATGCTGGATTATGTTTACTGATTTGCATATGTTGAACCAGCCTTGCATCCCAGGCATGAAGCCCACTTGATCATGGTGGATAAGCTTTTTGATGTGCTGCTGGATTCAGTTTGCCAGTATTTTATTGAGGATTTTTGCATCGATATTCATCAGGGATATTGATCTAAAATTCTCTTTTTTTGTTGTGTCTCTGCCAGGCTTTGGTATCAGGATGATGCTGGCCTCATAAAATGAGTTATGGAGAATTCCCTCTTTTTCTATTGATTGGAATAGTTTCAGAAAGAATGGTACCAACTCCTCCTTGTACCTCTGGTAGAATTCAGCTGTGAATCCGTTTGGTCCTGGACTTTTTTTGGTTGATATGCTGTTAATTATTGCCTCAGTTTCAGAGCCTGTTATTGGTCTCTTCAGGGATTCAATTTCTTCCTGGTTTAGTGTTGGGAGAGTGTATGTGTCTAGGAATTTATCCATTTCTTTTAGGTTTTCTAGTTTATTTGCATAGAGGTGTTTATAGTATTCTCTGATGGTAGTTTGTATTTCTTCGGGGTCAGTGGTGATATCCCCTTTATCATTTTTTATTGCGTCTATTTGATTCTTCTCTCTTTTCTTCTTTATTAGTCTTGCTAGCAGTTTATCAATTTTGTTGATCTTTTCAAAAAACCAGCTCCTGGATTCATTGATTTTTGAAGGGATTTTTGTGTCTCTATCACCTTCAGTTCTGCTCTGATCTTAGTTATTTCTTGCCTTCTGCTAGGTTTTGAATGTGTTTGCTCTTGCATCTCTAGTTCTTTTAATTGTGATGTTAGGGTGTCAATTTTAGATCTCTCCAGCTTTCTCTTGTGGGCATTTAGTGCTATAAATTTCCCGCTACACACTGCTTTAAATATGTCCCAGAGATTCTGGTATGTTGTATCTTTGTTCTCATTGGTTTCAAAGAGCATCTTTATTTCTGCGTTCATTTCATTATGTACCCAGTAGTCATTCAGGAGCAGGTGGTTCAGTTTCCATGTAGTTGAGTGGTTTCAATTGAGTTTTTTAATCCTGAGTTCTAGTTTGATTGCACTGTGGTCTGAGAGACAGTTTGTTATAATTTCTGTTTTTTTTTACATTTGCTGAGGAGTGCTTTACTTCCAACTATGTGGTCAACTTTGGAATAAGTGTGTTGTGGTGCTGAGAAGAATGTATATTCTGTTGATTTGGGGTGGAGAGTTCTGTAGATGTCTATTAGGTCTGCTTGGCGCAGAGTTGAGTTCAATTCCTGGATGTCCTTGTTAACTTTCTGTCTCGTTGATCTGTCTAATGTTGACAGTGGGGTGTTGAAGTCTCCCATTATTATTGTGTGGGAGTCTAAGTCTCTTTCTAGGTCTCTAAGGACTTGCTTTATGAATCTAGGTGCTCCTGTATTGGGTGCATATATATTTAGGATAGTTAGCTCTTCCTGTTGAATTGATCCCTTTACCATTATGTAATGGCCTTTTTTGTCTCTTTTGATCTTTGTTGGTTTAAAGTGTGTTTTATCAGAGACTAGGATTGCAACCCCTGGCTTTTATTGTTTTCCATTTGCTTGGTAGATCTTCCTCCAACCCTTTATTTTGAGCCTATGTGTGTCTCTGCATGTGAGATGGGTCTCCTGGATACAGCAAATTGATGGGTCTTGACTATCCAATTTGCCAGCCTGTGTCTTTTAATTGGAGCGTTTAACCCATTTACATTTAAGGTTAATATTATGTGTGAACTTGATCCTGTCATTATGATTTTAGCTGGTTATTTTGCTCGTTAGTTGATGCAGTTTCTTCCTAGCATCGATGATCTTTAGATTTTGGCATGTTTTTGCAATGGCTGATACTGGTTGTTCCTTTCCATGTTTAGTGCTTCCTTCAGGAGCTCTTGTAGGGCAGGCCTGGTGGTGACAAAATCGCTCAGCATTTGCTTGTCTGTAAAGGATTTTATTTCTCCTTCACTGATGAAACTTACTTTGGCTGGATATGAAATTCTGGGTTGAAAATTCTTTTATTTAAGAATGTTGAATATTGGCCCCCACTCTCTTCTGGCTTGTAGAGTTTCTGCCGAGAGATCCGCTGTTAGTCTGATGGGCTTCCCTTTGTGGGAACCCGACCTTTCTCTCTGGCTGCCTTAACATTTTTTCCTCCATTTCAACTTTGGTGAGTCTGACAATTATGTGTCTTGGAGTTGCTCTTCTCAAGGAGTATCTTTGTGGTGTTCTCTGTATTTCCTGAATTTGAATGTTGGCCTGTCTTGCTAGGTTGGGGAAGTTCTCCTGGATGATATCTTGCAGAGTGTTTTCCAACTTGGTTCCGTTTTCCCCATCACTTTCAGGTACACCAATAAGACATAGATTTTTTCTTTTCACGTAGTCCCATATTTCTTGGAGGCTTTGTTCATTTCTTTTTACTGTTTCTTCTCTAAACTTCTCTTCTCACTTCATTTCATTCATTTGATCTTCAATCACTGATACCCTTTCTTCCAGTTGATCGAGTCAGTTACTGAAGCTTGTGCATTTGTCATGTAGTGCTCGTGTCATGGTTTTCATCTCTATCAGTTCGTTTATGGACTTCTCTGCATTTGTTATTCTAGTTAACCATTTGTGAAATCTTTTTTCAAGGTTTTTAATTTCTTTGCGCTGCATTCGTAATTCCTCCTTTAGCTCGGAGAAGTTTGATTGTCTGAAATCTTCTCTCAACTCGTCAAAGTCATTCTCCGTCTGGCTTTGTTCCGTTGCTGGTGAGGAACTGCGTTCCTTTGGAGGGGGAGAGGCGCTCTGATTTTTAGAATTTCCATCTTTTCTGTACTGCTTTTTTCCCATCTTTGTGGTCTTATCTACCTTTGGTCTTTGATGATGGTAACATACAGATGGGGTTTTGGTGTGGATGACCTTTCTGGTTGCTATTTTTCCTTCTAACAGTCAGGACCCTCAGCTGCCGGTCAGGACCCTCAGTTTGCTCGAGGTCTACTCCAGACCCTGTTTGACTGGGTATGAGCAGCAGAAGCTGCAGAAGAGTGAATATTGCTGAACAGCAAATGTTGCTGTCTGATCGTTCCTCTGGAAGCTTCGTCTCAGAGGTGTAACCGGCCATGTGAGGTGTGATGTCTCAGTCTGCCCTTAGTGGGGGATGTCTCCCAGTTAGGCTACTCGGGGGTCAGGGACCCACTTGAGCAGACAATCTGTCCGTTCTCAGATCTCAAACTCCATGCTGGGAAAACCACTATTCTCTTCAAAGCTGTCAGACAGGGACATTTACATCTGCAGAGGTTTCTGCTGCCTTTTGTTTGGCTATGGCCTGTCCCCAGAGGTGAAGTCTACAGAGGCAGTCAGGCCTCCTTGAGCTTCGGTGGCCTCCAACCAGTTCGAGCTTCTGGGCTACTTTGTTTACCTAAGTAAGCCTGAGCAATTGCGGATGCCCCTCCCCCAGCCTTGCTGCTGCCTTGCAGTTAGATCTCAGACTGCTGTGCTGGCAATGAGGGAGGCTCCATGGGCATGGGACCCTCCGAGCCAGGCGCAGGATATAATCTCCTGGTGTGCTGTTTGCTAAGACCCTTGGTAAAGCACAGTATTAGGGTGGGAGTGACCCGATTTTCCAGGTGTTGTGTGTCATGGTTTCCCTTGGCTAGGGAAGGGAATTCCTCTTCCCCCTTGCACTTCCCGGGTAAGGTGATGCCTCGCCCTGCTTCGGCTCTTGCTCGTTGGGCTGCACCCACTGTCCTGTCCCCACTGTCCAACATGCCCCAGTGAGATGAACTCGGTACCTCAGTTGGAAATGCAGAAATCACCCGTCATCTTTGTCGCTCAGGCTGGGAGCTGGAGGCTGAAGCTGTTCCTATTCAGCCATCTTCCTTGTTTTTCTAGGCATTCCTTTTTCTCTCAAAAATGCTTTTTATCAGCATGCTACTTGATAATAAAGAATGTTTAATTCAAATATTATTCTGGCATTTCAGACCTTACTGATGGGATTCTCTATTAGTCAGTCCCTTTTAAATTCTGACATGTTTCAATTTAATAATTCATAAAATTATTGTTTGAAGGGTTATTTTGTGCATTAGAAACCTTTAAGCCTTATATACATCTTCTAAGAATTTTAATGAGATATTTGCTAAGAGTAAAATTGTTTTCACTTGTTTAATCCTTCGACATGATAACTGTTTTTGAGCTTTTAGTAGATTGTATTATAATTTAATTCTTTCAAAATTCTGCAGCAAAAACAGAAAAAAATAAACTGTCATGTTATTTTCAGTACTGCTGTTAATTATTTGTGCACTGATTGGAGGAAAAGCCATCTTTGAAGAAATCACAAGATTTTATAGGAGATGAAATTGATCAATATAAAATGAACAGAAAATGTTCTTTATACTAGCATAGACTTGAGTAAACTTTTATTTGGTATAGTATTTAGAATTTCAGAGGAGGAATCTAATTATGCAAATTTTATCAGATAGAGAAAGCTTTGTGAATAAGAGGAATAGAAAAATCAAGTAGCAGGAATAGAAAAATGGTTAGAGTAGAGGAAGAAAGTGTAAACAAAGGCAAAAGGAAAGAAAGGAAGGTGTCCAATGCATGCATGGTATTTTAGAGAAACTGTCGGTGGTAGGAATCAGGCCGAAGGGCCAGGGAGGGCCATGTACTGCCCTGGTTTGAGGCCCACCTGAGAGTCTCCATCCACACAGAAGGGCATAGGTGGATGAGCTTTGGCCTTATAAGTGTCAGCTGCTGGTAGGAAGCAGCTAGGTAGGTGCACACACAGGTGAGGAGGACAGGCTCTGGGGTAAGACAAACTTGGAATGGAGGCTCACTGTGCCATTTAACCACCTTGGTGACCTCGCTAAGCCTCAGATTCTCAGCTGAATAGTGAAGGGACACTAGTATGTACTGAACACAGTGATTGTGAGGATTAAATGATCTAGTTAGCTGAATCCCTGCTACACACACACAGCTAGCATGTATTATGTTACCATTATTACTCAAACTAATTTATTCTGAACCATCACAAAGAGGGATTTTTTTCCATAAATATTTATTATTGTTCTGTTGCAATTTGAGTAATCTTATTAGCTTGTGACGGCCAACATCTGCTTATAGGCAATAAACTATTTTTACCTGATTTTAGAACTAAACCCTTAAAAGGTAGTTAATTAATGTTTATTGACTTGTCCAAATTGTCATAAACATGATATTTTAGATAAATGGATCATGAAATACAAATCAAAATTTAAATCTTAAAGAGGCTTTTTTTTTTTAAATGCCTTCTGTTAATAGAAAAAAAATGAAAATAAAAAAAGAATGAACTGATCATTCCAAAGTTTGCTTACATTATAGCATATGTATTTAAATATTCCATTCTGATGGTAGCTGTCATGTTAATCATTGAAAATAATATAACTGCCTGGAAATTGAGCAGCTATAAATAGTTTTATTCTTGTTCACACACAGTGCTTTTGCTTTGAAAGAGGGAAGTGATCAGACTATCACTTTGCACTTTCTGGTAGGGCCGATTGGTTCTTATTTCTTATGCAAGTATCTGTTAGTAGGGTATGAAATTGAACACAGATCATTGATCTAAAGGCCTGTCATTGTGATGCATTAACAGTAATATGTCTGATTGCAAATAATTATTTGGCTCAGGAAGAATTGGATTCAATGTAAATATAATCTCGTCTATAAAATCTGTCCATGCTGAACTGCAAGAAGTCTTGCATTTATTCAAAAATGCTATATTAATTAGGGAGTAATTAGAATGCCATTATTTATTTAAAAAACAGTTTTTAATTACTAGTTTTTCACAAGGAACCACATTTTCTGAATTTAAGCTTGAAGTGGTACAGCGTTTCTGATATATAAATTTAAATAAAAATTTTCTCATAATCAAAATTTCAGATGTCATATTTAGATTAGCATTTGGTAAATTATCTTCTTGATTAAGAACAAGGTTAGGGAGTGCCTTGGGGCTGGTAGTTCATTTATTACCAGGTCTTAATTCCCCAAATTATTTAAAGCAGTACAGATATGTATAACATGACAGGATAATAAATGACTGAATGGATTGTGGATAGAGAGATAGACAAGATAAGCTAGATAAAAAGACAGACTAGATAGATAGATAGATAGATAGGTGAAAGGAAAATATGGGTAGCAAAATAAAGAGAAAACTGGGAAGACTGGCATATAAAAAATTCATAACACAAGTGCCTATTATAGCTGGTGGGGGAGGATACAGACCGAGTGATTTTTAGTGCTAAAGCAAACAGGAAAACATCAATTAAAAGAACAAAATTCTATATAATGTGTACTTTTCAGGCAGGGCACATGGGCCTTCTGTTACTGCATTCTTTTCTTAATAGGCTCCTCCTACTAAGAGGAGGTGTTTATGGTCAGCTCTTCCGGATGATCATCCATTTATTGAACAAATATTTACTGAGTACCTGGTGCAGTTCTAGATCCCGGGGAGTTCCAGCCTTGAACAGAACACACAGACAAAACTCACCTCCACCACAGAGTTTTCATTCTTGAGGGAGGAGATAGGTAATACACAAAATAAACGAATACGTGTATAACATATTAAAAAGAGGTCAATAATATGGGGTAAAATAAAGCAAGAAATGCAGTCAGGGAGTGCCTGGGGCCGGTAGTTTCATTTCAAATAGGTTTCCCAGGGAAAGCTTCACTGAAAAATATTTGCTTTTGAGCCAACACCTGAATGTTTTCCACCTGGGGAGATTCTGTCCTTCAGGCACATTGGCAATGCCAGGAGACTTCAATTTTCAACTCTGGGGGAGAGGGTGCTAGGAGGCCAGGGCTGCTGCTGAACCTCCCACGGTGCACAGGACAGCCTGCTAGGACCAAAAAGTATCTAGTCCAAAATGTCAGTCGTGCCACTGTTGAGAAGCCCTGGTCTACTGCAAGGAGCAGTGGAGTGATCCTGGGGAAGCGTAGTAGGGCCTCAGCTCAGAGACATCAAAGGAGTCTAGAACCCATAGGGCCGTGAAGCCTCTTAGCAGGGCTTTTGCCTTTTTTCCCTGAAAGATCATGGGAAGCCTGCACGAGTTCTGAGCAGCAGTGATCTGACTAACATGGCACCAGGCTCTCCCCAGCTCCTACATTGAACATAGACTTTCACAGGGGGAGAAGGTGAACCTGGAGACTATTGTAATAATTCTGGAGAGAGACTGAATCCCATTAAATGGTAAAACTATATGGAATGAGTGCATTTATTTATTCAATGAAAAATCATCTAGAATATTTACATTTCGTGTCTTTCATCTTAAAACTGGGGTTTATGGGTACATTGTCCTAGATACCCATTTTTTTTAATTATGAGGGAAAAAATGCTATCTTTCGTAATTTAGATTTCAACAGTTGCAGCAATAGAATATCAAAAAACAAACAAACAAACCAAAACCCCAAAATACCTCTTTTTAAAGTAAACCAGTTTAAGAATGCCAGTGGTGGTAGGTTTGTTTTCAGCAATCCTCATAATTATCCTTGTTTAGTGCTGTCAAAAAAAAAAAAATAAAGTGTTTAGAGAAAAAGAACATTTAGACAAAAGTAAAACCAGGCACAGACAGATCTAGATACCATTTTAAAGGGCCATTTAAAGAGGATTTTTTAAAAAAGTCAATCAGAGACAGCATATAGACACACATACAAACAGGCAAAGCCAGACAAAGATAAATATGAGGGAATCCATGAACGCGGGGAAAGTTAAAGTCTCAGAAATACTCTGGACCCTATTTGGCTCTGGAGCTGGGGAGTGAGACTCAAGCTGACACTCCTAATGGCCTTTTCTCACCTCTGCTCCTCAGGGCTAGTTCCATTTAAATGAAGGATACAGTCCCTTTTGGTTTTGTTTGATTATGTAACAGAGAAAAAAAACTATTTAAAAAAAGTATTACCTTTTACTGCTTCCCTAACTATAAATAGTAGTCATGATTTATAGGAAGCGAAAAATATTTGTTTTTAAATTTAGACCAAGATTCACCCAATGATAACGTAAACCACTCTCACCTTCCCACCCATGTCCTTGCTGGAACATGGACTATGTATCAGGAAAACCACAGCAAATGTCTTTGTCATCTTGATTTAGTGAGGAAGTAAAATATTGTTTCTATTGAATGAAAAAAGGCATGGTCTTATACATTTATAATGCTTAAAAATCATGGAAAACACTTTGGTATTTGCTTTGTGGTTATTTGCTCTTAACAAAAACTACCATCTGGAGCCCAGATTTGGAGTTGCTAAAGATAAAGAAAAAAAAAAATCAGAAACCCTTGCTCCTTTCTCTCTCCCCATCTCTCCCATCTCTCTTGGCTCCCTAGTCTAGATTATCACAAAAAGGTTGAAGTCATGTGGAGGAGGCCTCTGGAGCCTCACCTTGCTGAACATGGCTCTGGAACTCTGCCAGGGATGTACCCACCTCTGGTGCCGTAGGCTGCTCATCTCTAAGGTAGAGTGGTCATGATTTCTGTCCCATGGAGTCTTGCTGAGGATTGAATGATTTAATACATGTGACATGGCGTAGCATAATACCTGGCAAATAGGGAGCACTAAAAAGCGTGTTTTTTTGTTGTTGTTAATTAGTTTCTGTCCCTGGCCAAGTGGCAGACTGCAGGCAAGAGATGCAATAAGCTTTGTACACAATTCCCAACTAACACGAAGGAATTGCAAGGGATTCCCTAGGAATTCTTCATAATATATGAGTTGATACAATTTTCTTTTAAGAAACTCTCATGCATTTATTAGTTTCTTCTTAACTGCATTTTCTGTGAATATATGTTCATTTCCCCAGTTAGAGCTTAAACCCCTTGAAGGCTTGTTTTATTTTCTTGTTTTATGTTTTCTCTCTCTCTCTCTCTCTCTGATGCTCAAATTAGTGTTAGAATGTGTTGTAAAGCATTAAGCACATGATCAATAAATGCTTAGTTTTTCAATGCTTTCTTTATATCTTTTTCTAGAGACAGGGTCTCCCTATGTTACTCACGCTGGCCTTGAACTCCGGCCCTCAAGTGATCCTCCTGCTTCAGCCTCCCAAAGTGTTGGGATTATAGGCATGAGCCATGATGCCCAGCGGATGTTTTCCTTAAAGACAGAAGTTGTATGAATGGTGGAAGAAAGAGAAAAACCTAAGATTTTACATATGAGTGATTATGACAAAATATGATTGTTTTGTGACAGAGATCTATTGGTGTTTTTCTGAGCAGGTTTGGAAAATACCTTATTTCAGCCAAGTAATAGCAACTGACATTTGTTTGAATTTGTCATTTGATATTTTAAAAATCTATATTAAAAAAAAAAGGAAACTGACAGTTTGAAGGGCAGTGGTTTGAAACATTTAAAAGGGTATGGTATTTCTATCTAGTCAGATCACTTCCAAAAATTAATTGCTATTTCTTATGTTCTCTTTCACTCTAAGTAGACTCTTATTAGCCCACCAGCATTCCTAAAAAATGACATAGTGATGTTTCTCCATGTGGAGCAGACAAAATGTCCACACTGCCAGATGCCTTAGGCTTACCAGAATGAATTCCTACAGCATTTCCATTCCTTACCTCTTACTGCAGAACAGAAAAACTTTTATAAAATTGGCCACTTGGAAATCCATGAAGGTGGTTACCCGTGTCAAAACCATTACCGTGTGTCAACTCTACTTTGAACAACCTTCTTTGAGGAATGAAAAGATTCCATTTGTAGCCACTTTTTATTGTTGAAGTTTTAGAGTTCCAGGTGATAGTTACATTAGAATTTCTCTATTGTATACAAAAGCTCTAAGATGATTGGATTAGTTCACCAAAAAGACAACAAAATTTATAAATTGAAATCACTTTTGAAGCAAACGTGTTAAATGTTTTGTAATTCCTGCACTTAGTCACAGACGGGGAGAAAAGAAAAGCCTCTCAGTAGAAAAGAACTAAGGAAATTGAAAAGCCTGATAGCCTGATAGTGCAAGAAGGACGTGATGTCTGGGAAACAGACAAGTATTAATTGTCTACCATAATACATTTCATGTTATCGTGTTTCAGTCACACAATAATCCCCTGAGTTGGGTGCTCTCATTCTTACTTTTGAGGATGAAAAACTAAAGCTTAGAGAGATTAAGTAACAAAACCAGGGGCATTTTCAGCTTCAAATTCTGTTTGGAGTAATTCCATCAGCCATGCTGTCCAGACATTGTAAATGACCCTTGAAAAAAGAGGGAGACTGTAGTCAACAATCCAACCACATCACATTTTTTAAAAGCTGCCTCCAGTCCTAGGACCTGGGTCACTTCCAGGGTCATTTATTTAATTTCCTAGCCATCAGGAAGTAAACTCTACAGAATGAATAACATATGATCCTCTCAAAGGTTGCTAGTTATTCTCAAACCTGGTGTTGGCCTCTTTTAATTCTTTATTAAAATACGACCTATGGACAGCAAAGATGAATCTTAAATTTTCTGTTTGACTTTATACTACAGTGCATTGCTGTCAAGAAAGAAACAGTTCTTGAGATTTTTTTCCTGGAATTTACTCAGTATGTATGGACTGGATAGTGCGGAAATAACAAATCCTGACTTTGTAACCTTGATGAAACAGGTCATCAAAGCCTGGCTGCTTCAGGACCTTGTTTTTGTTTCCTGGCTTTTCACACTGAATGACAATCCACTTGTCATCCTGTCCACCTCCCGAGGCTGAAAGCTTCTTGAAGACAGGGAATATAGCTCTTAGCTCATGATTTCCAGCTCCTTGTACAGTGACAGCATGGTAGGTTCTCTGTGGATGGTGGCTCAATGAAAGAAGCAGGGAATGACTTTGTTACATCTAAATACACTTATGTAGTCTTAGTCCAAATACTGAAAATGTGGGGCCAATGTAGTCTTAGTCCAAATATTGAAAAGCTGCAGTGGCTCACACCTTTAATTCCAGCACTTTGGGAGGCCAAGGCAGGAGTATCAATCTTTTGAGCCCAGGAGTTTGACAGCAGCCTGGACAACATGGTGAAATGTGGGCTCTACAAAAAGAATACAAAAATTAGATGGGTATGGTGTCCTGTGCCTCTAGTCAGCTACTCAGGAGACTGAGGGGGAGGATCACTTGAGCTGGGGAGGTTGGGGCTACAGTGAGTCATCATGATCACACCACTACACTCCAGCCTGGGCCACAGAGCTAGACCCTGTCTCCAAAACAAAAAACAAAAAACAAAAAAAACAGGAAAGAAAAGAAAATGTAAACTCCATAACAGGATGAAACTTTAAGTCACTTTTTATTTGTTAAATTGTTACGGTTATTACATCTAGATTACATGAAGAAAATAGGGTTAAATATTTCTTTATAATTGGGCATGTGTCCATGAGCTGGAGCCAGAGTTAACTTTATAAAATGATTCACTGGAAATCTGAAAGGGAATGGATTTAAATGTCCATTCGCTTTCACGAAAAAACGGTTAATGTTATGCTCCTTGTGCACTGTTTTTGTGGAACACATTTACTGAAAAGCCGTTCTCCTGATTTTTGGACTAGAACAGAACTGCCTCTGGAAACACGGTCACATCTCTTAAACCAGAAAGTTCTGTCTTCCTCATACATTTTTACAGTGGCACATTTTAGAGTTTTTGATTTTTATTTTCTAAGTTTTCTTCCAGTCTGAGGATTCTGAGTCTCTCTGGGTTTCGTTTCTTTTTTCTTTTTCTTCCTTTTTCTTTTTTTGAGATGGAGTTTTGCTCTTGTTGCCCAGGCTGGAGTGCAATGGCGTGATCTCAGCTCACCGCAACCTCCCCCTCCCAGGTTGAAGCGATTCTCCTGCCTCAGCCTCCCGAATAGCTGCGATTACAGGCATGCACCACCACGCCGGCTAATTTTGTATTTTCAGTAGGGACGGAGTTTCTCCATGTTGGTCAGGCCGACGTCAGGTGATCCGCCCACCTCGGTCTCCCGAAGTGCTGATATTACAGGCTGGAGCTACCACGCCCTGCCAGGTTTCTTCACCTTAAGAGAAACTCTTCCATATCACTCATGTATTAAACTTGGACCATGGAACCAACAATATAGCAGCCAACACTTACTGAGTACTTACTCTACAGTAGTCACTGTTGTAAGCACTTTAATGGAATGACTCACTTCGTCTTAATGAGCAAATGAGATTTGTATTTTTTTCATCCTATTTTACAGGTGAGGGAACAGAGGCACAGATAAATTAAGAAACATGGCCTGTCAGGCATGGTGGCCTATGTCTGTATTCCCAGTGCTTTGAGAGGCAAAGGCAGGAAGATTGCTTGAGGCCAGGAGTTTGATACCAAAGACCTAGTGAGATCCTGTCTCTCCAAAAAAAAAAAAAAAAAATTAAAAATTAGCCAGACTGTAGTCCTATCTACTCTGGAGGCTGAGATGGGAGGATTGCTTGAGCCCAGGAGTTCAAGGCTGCTGTGAATTATGATGGCACCACTACACTCCAGTTTGGGTGACAGAGCCAGACACCATTGCAAAAACAACAACAAAGCAACAACAACAACAACAAAAAACACGCCCTGAGTCACATAGCTGGTCAGTGGCCTAGCTGGGCATTGAATTCATAGTCCGATACCAGATTCTCTGGGCTGAAACACTGTGCACACTGCTCTGCTCAGGCAGCAGTACAAAACTTGGAGGAAAACATACCAACAAGGAGAGGACAGGCAACCCTGGAATGGACAGGGAGCTCAGCTGAATAGACAGCCCAGGGCCCACACCAACAGTTTATTTCTTGCAGACCAAAACAGTATGAGGTGACCCTGAACGTGTGAGTGTGGATTTCTTCTTCCTCAGAACATATAGAATGGATGATGGCAGATAAATACATTAGTTTAATTCACGTAGAAGGTTTATTTGTAATTTTGGACTGTGTGTCATCTATTGCCTGCTTTGCATCAAAGTTTGTAGTATAGCGAAAACTGTATATTTAGCTTTTCAGCATATGCTCTCCTGTTAGTTCAGTATGTGAATTAGAACAATGCCTCTCAATAGGAGTGGCACTTCTCTGTAAGGAGGCAGTGTGTGTGTAGGGGGATTGTCTCAGTGACTGTGGCACTATCAGTGCTTGGTAGTGGAGACTGGGATAGTCTACCTCCTGCCATGCTTACAGCCATCCCACGGAAGGAGGAGCTGATACACTTCAAAAGCATGTCTAATTATCTAAACCTAGAACCTAATTCTGTTGACATATTTTTAAACCGAGTTTTAGTAAACACTGAATTTTTCAGGAATACAACAAAAGTGTAAATCTAAGAATGATTGTACTTTCTTTTGCTCTGGATTTTATAGGGATGTTCAGTCTTTCTGAGAAATTGCGTATCGCTTGCAACACTGCTCATGTTGTCTGAATCACTAATAACATACATCTGCAGATACTGCTTTCATGGTGATTATACAACTAAGAGCAGGCATGCGACCACTTTATTCTGGTTGTCTAGCCTGAGCATTTACATTCTGGAAATACAGATTACTGTAACTTATTTTCCTTTTATCTCGTTTATATTATAGCTCATTAGGCTCTTATAATGATTTTTAAAGTGTATGTGTAGATTATCCACGAATTTCACTAAAGTATAGTAAAAGAGGCCACACAAAATGATGCTTTTCAAAGGAGGTGTTACAAGTGATAGAATTCAGAATTCCTGCGTTCGATTCCATTTGGAGCTGTAGACACCCAGAGTCATTTCACTCTTCAAATTTTTAAAGCAATTTTAACCAGAAGTAATTTAATGACCTGAGAATTACTTCCTTTTTAGGTACCATGTGGTACAGCAAAGATATATATGTATACCATCTACCTGCTTTGTAATTGGTTTGAATTTTACCAAATCCAAAAACAAAATAAGAATGGAGGTGTCTTCCTGGGATTGTTCTCCTCATTTCCCTGCTGCCTTTTTTTTTTTTAAGCTCCTCTCTAAAAGAACATTGGAATCAAAAAGGAGCTAATACCATTGAGCAAAAGGGCAAAGTTACTTCTTTTAAAAGAAAAGCTCATTTTTCACCATGGTAACCAGCATATCATATGACATACATGCCACATGGCCTGTGAAATATGAATCCTTTCAGAAATATATTTCTATCAGAGCATAATGAGCTTTCGTATTAGTATAGAAAGGACTAGAATAAGGTGACACCTTAGGCTGATTTGGGTCAAGCCATTCCTATAATGTCTTCTAACAATTGATTTGCAGTTTCCAAGAGGTAACACTACCATTTCATTTTTTAAAATGCTTAATGAAAGTGAACCATAGGCTGTGAACACAAGATGAATGCATTCTACTGAGTTTTAGAAATGGCACGTTCCCATTTCCTGTGTCACAAACAAGCACAAAAATCTGGGACTCATTCGATTTCTCAGGATGTGTATTTGTAGCTGCTTACGTACTCCAGTTAAAACAAAAACAAAAGTTAAAATCGCAGCTGAACATAGTATTACCATAGCCACTGCTTTCTTTCAATTATAGTAGCTAAAACCTTTGGTTCTGATTTAAATTTGACATTTGACAAAGGACTAATGAAGGAAAGGAAGAGGAAATCCTTTGATAAGTATGCATCACACCTTGGGAGAGGTAAAAATGAAAATATTTCACTCGACTTTTAAAAATCCTTTACCCTTTTTGCTTGGAGACACCTTTTGTTCAGTCAGCTCTTTTTTGTTAACTCCTTTGAAAATCTCTTGTAACTGTAGTACTTCCTAAGTGTACTTTCCCAATGCTAAGGCACTTTATATTCAGTTGATCTAGTTTCTTCGGCATTCAGTGGTTTAATAGGTCCCTTAAGGCGCTGTGTAGCTTCAAATCCGATGACTCAAATAGGCACAGATTTCTATAGCTAGACACTGATCTGCTTCTTTCGGGGCATCCAATAGGGTATTAATTGTTTTGGAGCTTAAAGGTTTCTTTATAAATATGTAAATCAGTCTAATATACCTTAATAGTCTGGGACTGAGCTGGAAACTGATGCATGACTAAAAGAAGGTGGACTTCTTCCACAAGTCATAGAAAATCACACCTGCTGTCTACTATGGCAATGAAATTTTATTCTAGTAATCCTAATGGCAAAACCATAGAATTTCATGATGTGTTTAGGTATCAGTGAAGAAAAAGTCAAGAGTTATATATTTATATTTCTGGATCCCATTCCTCATTCTCCTCAAATTTTCCTGTTCACTAGACCTGAATTCTCAAGATTTTAAGGAGACGATTCAAGAAAGATAAGATTTCTATACATAATAGAGAAAATCCACTGAAGGGTAATCAGATTACCAATGGATTGAAGATATCGTCATATCTCATTCAACTTTGGATCCTGTGTATGTAGCATGGGTCTCAGTAGATTATTTTGGCTATCATTTTATGCAAAGTTTTTCATTTATAATGTTAGCCTTTTGAATTGTAAGAATAGTATCACTGAGAATAATCTTACATAAGTTTACATAACTAAGAACTAGATAATCTCTTGAAATGAATATTTAGCTACATAAAGTATACATGCAAAACTTAAAGCATAAGAAATTTACATTTTGGCTTAGGAGATTCACATTATTATTGAATTATGCTATGTCCATCTGCTCAAGTACTGGATATATTTAGGCTCTTGTGAGCCAAATTGAAAGATTCAATGGATTATTCATCTGCTTCATGCTTTGATACATAGAAACATAGAAAGAGAGAGTTATCTTCTCTCTTTGTTTCATGATAAGGAAATTGTAAAATCTGTACTTGGGTTAAGAATGACTTTGTGATTTTCCTCTACACTCTAAAAGAGAGAAAATGGAGTTAAATATAGTAGAGTAAGTGCTTGCATTAATACTAAATTTAAGAATGGCTTTACTTTAACCTAATATCTCAAACTATACATCAGTATATATCCGCATGTCATAAGGGTTAGCTGAAAACCATTAAGACTTGGGGTTAAAAAGTAGAAATATGATTTAAGGGATAAGAACTATCAACTTTGTGTGTGTGTGTGTGTGTGTGTGTGTGTGTGTGTGTGTGTGTGAATGGTTCATTTCTACATGTAAAGTCTACCTAAAATTAGGTTGTCTTTGGGGCTGCTCACAAGTATATTTTTTATGTAAGACATGGCCACATGATTTGCATTGGCCAGTGAAATGTGAATATTGTAGTGGGTGCCACTGCTGGAAAGACACTTCAAGAGTCAGTGTCCAATTTATACATTCCCTTTTTCTTGTCTTGGTGAATATGAATGTGTACGTTGAGATGGATCTGCCTTCAGCCAGGCTTTCTCAGTGACTTTGTTAAGTGAACACTCTGAAGGTCCATGCTAGACGTATGTAGTGAGAATCAGAGACGTTTGTGCATTAAGCTTCTGAAAGTTGGGGATTTTTGTTATAGCAGCATAACCTAACCTAATGTAACATACCTTGGCAAAACCGAAAATATCCATACAGATTATTTTTGTTTTGTTTCCCTGAAAGATAATGCAAGCTGGTCTGGTGTAAGCATTTATAAGAGAATCTGAGGGAATAAAAATAAATAAAAGACTTTTTGAATTTGAGCTACTTTGAAATTTGTAGACTTTTATTTTAGGCTTCTTTTTAAAGTTGTCAGAAGAGCAGACAACATGTAAAAGGAAGTTTGCTTTGATTACATTGAGTATTTGGCATGCCTGATAGTCAGTGGTTGTAATTTAAATTAGAAAACAAAGAGTACTATATTTAGTATTCATGGTTGTTTGTTGACATCCTTTAAAGTTTGTGTAATATTTACATTTTAGAAAGATATACTGAGCCCTAAATATTTGTGTGGAGAGAAGTATTTTAAAGTACAAAAAACTATAAAAGACTTATTAAAGGAGTTTTATTAAATTCTTCAAGCCCTTAAGGTATACTGAATTTTGTTTTGGGAGCTGTAGATACATTATGATGTGTTAGATTATCTCTTTGGTTATAGAAAAGGCAAAAGAAACTGGCTCTGGGGTCTTTAGCAACTGAAGAGAAAAGTGGCAATTCAGTGAAAAGACTGGCTTTTACAGAATGTGTCACTACTGAGGTGAGTATTGAGAAAACTGGTGTATCTGGTTTTCTCTCTTATCTCTGCTTTAATTCCTGGCAACTCTAGGGAAAGAGTTTAGAACTGATGTGAGATCCAGACTGGCCTTTGACCTGTTTCTCATTTTGTGATCCTTTAGGAGGCTATGTCAGATATAGGAAGGACCACAGGGAGTAAGGGCCACTTCAAGGGCTGGGTGAATTTCCAATAACCCCTTCTTGATCTGAGCCATAATCTGCTGCCATGGCTGAATTGATTTTGTGTGATCAATTGTTAAGGCCATTTTTTTGTGGCATTTAAAATGATAGAATCTGCTGGGTTATGGTTAATGACTTAAATATTGAACAAACCAGAGTCTGCCAAATGACTTTGCTCTGTTTATTGAGCTCATAGAAGAACATTTGATTTTTTTTTTTTTTCCAGATGGAAAGAAAAAGAAAATTTCCGTGTGGAATGTCAGTTAATACAAACTTTTCACTAAGTTTCTGTGAGGATTTTTTCACTTAACTCTACTCAACAGTAATTAATTGAGCAGATACTATACTAGACACCGTAAGGGTAGAAAGATGAGTGAAACTAGCCTCCATCTCAAGGAATTTAGAGTCTACCTGAGGAAATGATAATTTAGTTATATACCTCATCTTGGTATTGCAGATGACTCAGCTCCATTGATATATATGATAGCCTTCAAATGATTTGCAACTGGCAATAAGAAGATAAAGCAAGTTCCTTGATATTAAGAAGTTAAGATGTTTTCAATTTCCAAAAAGTTAAAAATTTACCTCTACCACAAGAAGCAAAGCAATTTGCATCCCCCTCATCCTCAATCCCTGCCACTGAGCATTATTCGAATGGTCCACCCCCTTCTCTGGACCAGTGATGCTTATATCACTAAGATATAAGTCAAATATATAGTCAGATAGAAGAATTGTTAAACTGCTTTAGCTTGTGATGAATAGTCTTGGAGATTTGGTTGGGGAGGTGTGGAGAGGGGGTTGGGGAGTTGACATTTCAGATATATTTTGATATTTAGAGAAATAAGGAAGCAGAATACTTTATTTTGGTAGCTGTAGCCTTGGCTTTACCTTTGGTAATGACCAAAATTACTAGATGAACGTGTCAGTGAAAAAGCTATAAAAATATCAGCAAGCTCTATGCTCATAACACAGCAGTGCTTTTCCATACCTGAGAATCATTGACTCAGCAGATTGAACTCAGTAAACACGCGTAGTAAAAGAGTACAGATGCCCCTCATTCCTGCCCGACATGTTACTTATAAAAGAGTTTCCTTGGCCAATTGACTTACTCTCTTTTTTTAAAAAAGTATAATAAGCCATTTTAAAGCATTTGAATAATTAGTTTTAAATATTATAGCAGATTCAAAGCATCAAATTAGATTAAGAAAAAATTCCTTAGTGTTCAGACATTAGTCAAAAGTGATGGTTAAAAAACACCTGTCCAACAGAGGAAACAGAAAACAAGAATTGGTACAAGAACAAAAGGCTCAGCAACCTGGGACCATTTAAGGTAAGAGGATTGTTTTTCACAGTTTGAGAGTTCCTGAGGGTCTTGCTGTTTTACAGATCAGCCATGCAGTGTGATCCTGTCACACATTGGAGAACAATCAGCATCTTGCCATTAGCAACAACTAACTCCCTAACAGAGCCCTTCCTGTGCTCCTCCCCACCCTCAAGCTTCTTCCTGCCCACCATCATTTCCTACTCTGTTCCAGCCCTTGAACTCACTCACGTGGTCTGCAAGTGCATCGTGTGTCTCTTGCCTCTGAGTCTTTCTGATTGCTAATTCTTGAAATCCTTGCTAATTTCTTTTTTCTTTTCTTTTCTTTTTTTTTTTTTTTTTTTTTGAGACAGAGTCTTGCTCTGTCACCCAGGCTGGAGTGGAGTAGTGTGATCTCGGCTCACTGCAACCTCTGCCTCCCAGGTTCAAGCAATTCTTCTGCCTCAGCCTCCCAAGGAGCTGGTACTACAGGCATGCACCACCAAGTCTGGCTAATTTTTGTATTTTTAGTAGAGATGGGGTTTCACCATATTGATGAGGCTGGTCTCGAACTCCTGACCTCGTGATCCACCCACCTCGGCCTCCCAGAGTGGTGGGATTACAGGCATGAGCCACGGCACCTGGCCGTCCTTGCTAATTTCTAAACATACTTGAATTCTCACCTCATATGTCACTAGCTCTGAGAAGCCTTCACGGAGCAAGGTGGTCTTGGTCATGTGTTCCCATAACACCCTATATTCCTGTATCTGGTCCATGCTACATTATATTGCAATTGCTTGTTTAATGGTCTCAAGCAGGGTTAGTGAGCTATGGCTCATGGACCAAACCCAGCTCTCACTTATTTCCGAAAATAAAGTTTTAGTGGAACATAATCATGCTTGTTTCTATGGCTTTTTTCATGGTACAGTGGCAGAGTTCACTGGTTGAGACAGACACTGTATGTCACACAAAACCAAAATCTATCTGGACTGTTCCAGAAAAAGCTTCCTGACTCGTGGTCTCAAGAACAAGCAATGTATCTACCATGTTCACCACCGAATCTAATATTTAGCACAGTGTGTGTACCAATAGATGTTCCACATATTTTAAAGGAATTAACTAAAAATAAATACAAAGCAATTGGCCAAGGAAAAATTAAGATAATTAGTCATAATAATTGCACTATTATGTCCTAAGCAATGTCCTAGGTGCTCATGTAACCTTCACAGCAACCCTAGGAAGAAGGCATTATTACACCCAATTTGTAGCTGAGAAACTGAAAGGAAGGTGAATAAATGATTTCTTAAATGTCACCAAGTTTAAATGGCTTACCTGGAGTTTGACCTCAGATTTCCTTTGTAGTAAGGTACTCTGATGTCAGGAGACTGTATAATATGTCATCAGCAAAGAGCAGCCTCTGGCAGTAGAACGCAAGATTCAAATACTGGGTCTACCAAGTACTACTTTTCTGACCTTATCCAGGAAGTCATTGAATTGCTCTGTTCCTAATTTTCCACAGCTATACGAAGTTGTTTACCCTCTCTGGCCTTTGTCTCCACATATGATAAATGCTTTGATTTTAGTGTCTTACTGGAATGCTGTGAAGTTTAAATGAGATACTATACATACAATGTTTGAAGCACTTGGCACATATGAAATAATGAAGACATGCCCATCATTATTATATAAGGCCGCCTCAAAATCTTTACTAATAGCTTCAGAATTTTCAAGAAATTGCATTCTGTTTATAACTTATATTTTACCTAATTTCAAGGAGGATTTTCAGTGCTATTTTGTCTAGTGTTCTATATACTCTGTAAAGGTAAGGAAGTGATTCAAGATATAGCCATATTAAAACAACACGAAGTATTATATCTTATTTTCTGTGATGGGCTAAAAAATCATCTTCCATCATTATTGCCATGAACTTTGGCTACTTTTTGGAGTTTTCCAAATATCACATGCATGATGCCAAATGTGATGCCTGAATCAGCATGTGGTTTACCTCCTAAGGATTTTCATCTGGTTTGTTTTCTGCTGATGTTATTGACTCTGCTATTGGCCCCAACATTGTGGAAGCACTGAGAAACAGCCAGCCAGCATGCTTCCCCCCGCCCATATTTTTTTTTTTTTTTTTTTTTTTTTGAGATGGAGTCTCGTTCTGTCGCTAGGCTGGAGTGCAGTGGCACTGTCTCAGCTCACTGCAATGTTCGCTTCCTGTGTTCAAGCAATTCCCCTGCCTCAGCCTCCCAAGTAGCTGGGACTATAGGCGCCTGCCACCGTACTCAGCTAATTTTTTTGTATTTTAGTAGAGACATTAGTAGAGATGGGGTTTTACCATGTTGGCCAGGTTGGTCTCGATCTCCCTACTTCGTGATCTGCCCGCCTCAGCCTCCCAGAATGCTGGGATTACAGGCGTTAGTCACCGCACCCAGCCCCATTTTTCCTCTTATAAATAATAGGATCAACCCACTGCATAAAGGAATATGGAAGTCTGGAGTCTACAGCTTTTGGTTTTGTGTTGTTCTTGTTTTCAGATGAAACATCTGCATGTTATCAGGAACCATAAGAAAGTTTCATGAACATTTTTAAAAAATAAAAATATGGCTACTCACTGGAAATATCATTCACCATGCCATTATAGAAATTGATGTTACAGTCTTGCTTCAAATATATCCCAACTTCTTGAAAGTTAAACTTAGCAGAGAGGCAGAGCATTTTATTCATCAAATCATTGTTAGAAGAAGGATTAACTTTTTTGGGTACTTGAGTAGAGTTTAGCCATAATGATGTAGTTAAGTTTGTTTTTACTGGTCCCATATGGGAATATTAATTTGTCCTGGATCCAAGGTTCTAGAATTCATCCCTACCTTTATCAGCCAGGAAGTCCCAACCCAAAAATGCTAAAAAAGAAATTAAACAAGTGCTGGTGAGGTTGCAGAGAAAAAGGAATGCTTATATACTGATGGTGGGAGTGTAAATTAGTTCAACCATTGTGTAAAACAGTGGAGTAATTCCTCAAAGACCTAACAGCAGAAATACCATTCAACCCAGCAATCCCATTACTGGATACATACCCAAAGGAATATAAATCATTCTATAATAAAGACACATGCATACATACGTTCATTGCAGCATTATTCACAATAGCAAAGACATGGAATCAACCTAAATGCCCATCAATGGTAGACTGGACAAAGAAAATGTGGTATGTATATACCATGGAATACTATATAGCCATAAAAAAGGATGAGATCATGTCCTTTGCAGGAACATGGATGGAGCTGGAGACTATTATCCTTAGCAAACTAACACAGGAACAGAAAAAAAATCAAATATCACATGTTCTCATTTGTAAGTGGAAGCTAAATTACGAGAACATGTGGACACATAGAGAGGAACAACAGATACTAGGACCTACCAGTGGGGTAGAGTGTGGGAGGAGGGAGAGGATCAGAAAAAATAACTAATAGGTACTAGTCTTAATATCTGGGTAATGAAATAATCTGTACAGTAGCCCCCATGACACGAGTTTGTTTATATAACAAACCTGCACATGTGCCTCTGAACTTGAAATAAAAGTAAAAAAAAAAAAAATTAAAATGGTAAGTTCTAGTCACAAACAGTTCTGTATTTTGGTCTTAAGATTGTACTGCTACCTGTAAAGAAAGAAAGAAAAAAAAGGGTATCAGCAAACTTGTTGATCAATTACAAACTTTGTAAATTAAGAGCATTTCATTTAATGTTCTCTTAATTAACCCTAGTTTTAACTCTCAATTGGAGTTGATGCATTTGACTTTCACCATTTGTGTTTATTACATCGGCCTTATATTTGCTAGCAAGGGATTATCAGTAATAAGCATTTTTTTCATGAAATGATTTCAAAGACAAAACTTTAGTAATTAAGTTGTTAATGTACATTCCAGTGGAGTGTATGGGAAATACTGTCATTTTGCCTCATCATTTAGAGAAAGGGGAGAATCATGAACCATCTGAGTTTAGAAAAGGAGGCAAAATTGGAGGCACAGGCCTTTCATCCAGCAGTAATATTGGAAGTTCTGGTTACAAATGTTATTGGTTTCTTTTGGTGGTAATATATACATGAGAAATGAATCTTTAACCCCCTTTATGTGAAGTTTAAATCTTGCATTGATTGCTGGATGGTGGGACACGTTACAACTTGATTGATGACTGAACTTCCACTGTGAAGTGTTTAAGGGGCAAATATTCAGGCAAGATGAGTTGTCACTGTGTTACTGGAAATACATCTATTATCCTGTCAAGGTAAATCTAAACTCTTGAAATAGGTACTAATGTGGTTTCTTGACCTGAGTGGCTTAAAATGCCAGTTCAGTGCAGAACACTCTATCACAAAACAATCCACTGAGAATATCACCTGAGCAGCATTTCAACAAGCCTAAGTGATGTTGGCAGCCAACTAATGAGGACATGAAGTCATGAACTGAAGCTCCACAGGCCTGCACAAATTTACACATGCATTTTAACTTGCTTTGGTCTTCAGAATTGCAACTCAAGTTTGGTCAGCAATCAAGTAGTTGAAGGCTTATACTTCTCTAGACAGGTTCTATTTCTTTCTTTTTTTTTTTAAATTTATTTATTATTATTATACTTTAAGTTGTAGGGTACATGTGCATAACGTGCAGGTTTGTTACATATGTATACTTGTGCCATGTTGGTGTGCTGCACCCATCAACTTGTCATTTACATCAGGTATAACTCCCAATGCAATCCCTCCCCCCTCCCCCCTCCCCATGACAGGCCCCTGTGTGTGATGTTCCCCTTCCTGAGTCCAAGTGATCTCATTGTTCAGTTCCCACCTATGAGTGAGAACATGCGGTGTTTGGTTTTCTGTTCTTGTGATAGATTGCTAAGAATGATGGTTTCCAGCTGCATCCATGTCCCTACAAAGGACACAAACTCATCCTTTTTGATGGCTGCATAGTATTCCATGGTGTATATGTGCCACATTTTCTTAATCCAGTCTGTCACTGATGGACATTTGGGTTGATTCCAAGTCTTTGCTATTGTGAATAGTGCTGCAATAAACATACGAGTGCATGTGTCTTTATAGCAGCATAATTTATAATCCTTTGGGTATATACCCAGTAATGGGATGGCTGGGTCATATGGTACATCTAGTTCTAGATCCTTGAGGAATCGCCATACTGTTTTCCATAATGGTTGAACTACTTTACAATCCCACCAACAGTGTAAAAGTGTTCCTATTTCTCCACATCCTCTCCAGCACCTGTTGTTTCCTGACTTTTTAATGATTGCCATTCTAACTGGTGTGAGATGGTATCTCATTGTGGTTTTGATTTGCATTTCTCTGATGGCCAGTGATGATGAGCATTTTTTCATGTGTCTGTTGGCTGTATGCATGTCTTCTTTTGAGAAATGTCTGTTCATATCCTTTGCCCACTTTTTGATGGGGTTGTTTGTTTTTTTCTTGTAAATTTGTTTGAGTTCTTTGTAGGTTCTGACAAAGGGCTAATATCCAGAACCTACAAAGAACTCAGACAGGTTCTATTTCTGTTCACTATGTGCCCGGGTTGGGAGTGGGAAGGGCAGTGAGGGGGAAGAAATCCTGGGAAAGCTTTGTTATCATTCCTGAAGGGAACCTTGTTCTATTTAGCTTAGAAGCTAGATTTTTTTTTTTTTTTTTTTTTTGAGACCGAGTCTCGCTCTGTCGCCCAGGCTGGAGTGCAGTGGCCGGATCTCAGCTCACTGCAAACTCCGCCTCCCGCGTTTACGCCATTCTCCTGCCTCAGCCTCCCGAGTAGCTGGGACTGCAGGCGCCCGCCACATCGCCCAGCTAGTTTTTTGTATTTTTTAGTAGAGACGGGGTTTCACCATGTTAGCCAGGATGGTCTCGATCTCCTGACCTCGTGATCCGCCCATCTCGGCCTCCCAAAGTGCTGGGATTACAGGCTTGAGCCACCGCGCCCGGCCGAAGCTTGATTCTTGATACTAATAACTAATATTAGGCAGCTCCAGCCATTCTTAAAATCTATCAAGAGAGAACAAACCTGAGCATTTAATTCTCAGAACATCAGAATCAGTCACTGAGTGGTCTGCTGTGATTGTACTAGGCTGAATTTGGGGAGGTGGCCTCAAGTTTGTCTTAACTTCTTTTTTTAAGGGTTGCATGATAAAATCAGTAAGTAGAATTTTGCTGCAGATACTACTGAATCATGGCTAGAAGTTTTGCTGCTCTACTAAATTTTAGTCAAAGGAGGACTGTGCATTTTGTATTATTTTAGTTTCTATCATTCTTATCAATATCTGTTCATTTAGCTTTATATAATTTCCATGTGAGAGATTAAATGAATCATGCTACCTTATTATATAGGCAGACCCCAGTCATTTTTTGCATTAAAGATAGGCACTATCTTTTGCATAGTAAAATGACTCTTGCTTAAGCCAAAATATAGTGGCTTCAGCAGTAGCCATCTTACTATGACTCATAATTTTATGGGTTGGGAATTCAGGTAGGACATAGCTTGGCAGTTTTTCAGTTGACTTCCCACTGAAGTCAGCTGGTTGAATTCAGCTGACAGTTGGCTGATGTTTGCTCATGAGCCTGACACCTTCATGAGAGTAGCTGGAAGGCTGGGCTTATGTGGGATCCTCTCCCTTTCCATGTCATCTCCAAGTCTTTCCATATGATCTCTTCAGTAAGATAGTTCTTCTCCTTGTCAGGGAATTCATGGCCATCTTTAATCTGTCACAAATGAATTAGTCAACTTAGTTTCCTTTGAGGTTAAGCACTGAAAAAAAAAAAGTCAGCATGCCCACTGATGTTTACAAACCTAATGTATACTTCATTAATCCCTTACTTTCTACAGCCAGTGAAATTATCATCTTGAGTTGTGCCACTCAAATTTAACCTCTGAACATCTCTTGCATAACCTTCTACCTGGTATCCTTGTCTCCTGCATCCTCCCCACTACTGCCAAAATCATTATATTAAAACACATCTGTGATTGTGTCACTTCTCATCAATGGCTCCTATTGGTTTATAAAGCAAAGTCCAATAGCCTTAGCCTGGCACACAAGGCCTTCCATCATTTGGCTCCAGTCTTCTTTTTAACCATGACACCCACCATTCCCTTCCCAGCTCACCCCAAACCCCTTTGCTAACTGTCATGTTCCATTGCACTCTGACTATACTGTTTCCCAAATGCAACATGCCTTTGCATGACTGTATACTTAGCAGCTCTCTTCTCCTTGAATATTATCCCTTCTCCCCATGTCTACCTACTAATGTGGCCTATTCACCTTTCAAGGTTCCATTCATATGTCACCTGCCTTGCACTTCCATAACACTGTGCTTATATTATCAATACAGGAGCAGATCACTCTTTTGCTGATACTCATTTCTTGTGTGTCAGAGATGCAGAGCAGAGTGGTCAAGAGCACAGACTCTGAGCCAGATTGTCCCAAAGTGAATCCTGGTTTCACAACTTACTAGCTGTACTGGGTTGATTAGTGTCCTCATCCTTCTAAAACCTCAGAATGTGACTGTATTTGAAAATAGGCTTGTTGCAGATGTCACTAGTTAAGATGAGGTCATACTGGAGTAGGGTGGCCTCTTACTCCAAACTTACTGGTATATCCTTATACGAAAAACATGCAGAGACAGACATGCACAATGTGAAGAGACACATGGAGAATGCCATACGACCTTAGAGGTAGAAATTGGCATGATGGCATCTACAAGCCAATGAATGCCAAGGTTTGTAGTGATACCAGAATATTGGAGAAAGATATGGTGTTGATTTTCCCCCAGAGCTTTCAGAGAAAGCTTGGCCTGCTGACACCCTGATTTTGGACTTCTAGCCTCCAGAACCGTGAGAGAATACATGTTGCTGTTTAAGCCACATAGTTTGTGGTACATTAATTAATAAATTAATTAAGAAATTAATAAATAAGCTGTATGACTTGGAACTAGTTATTCATCCTGTCTGTGTGTTTTCTCATCTGTAAAATGGTCATAACAATCAACCCAACTTCATAAAGTTTTATATACATTAAACGAGTTAAGATGCAGTAACTACTTAGAACACAACCTACACACAATGAATGCTCCCTCTGTACTCTATTACTGATACTTATATGTATGAATCCTCCCCTAAGGTAGAGATCATGTCCTATTTGGTTTCTATACCTTTTTGAGAAGCATTATGACATAGCAGAAAGAATCAGTGCTCAGAAAAACAAAACCTTGAGATCAAGTTTGGGATGTGGCATTTAAGAGCCACCGTGTGATTTTGAACAACTAAGTTAAATTTGAGCCTCAGTTGCCTTATCTGTAAAATAAACAATTAATGTCAACTTTGCAGTATTCTTGTGGAAATTAAAATTAACATGTATCTGACACATAGTAGGTACTCAAATAATGAGAACAGTATACTCTTCCCCAAAATCACCCAATAAAGTGCCATGAACATACTAGTTGCTCAAAAATATGTTTTTAATTGGATCATAAATTAATTGTCTTGTACCCATTTAAATTAACATTTTTGGCAGTTCATTCTATATTTTTCTGCAAAGTGTTTTTGTGGTTTTAAATTTTGTGTCCTTCTACTTAGACTCCAAAGGTCATCCCTATCTTGGATTAGAATGCTGAGTAGAAGCGCATGATTTTTTAAAAATGTATCTTTCATTATTTAATGAACTATCCATCAATCATACCTTCTCTTGTGTTTTGTGAAGGAGGAGAAAATGATTTTAACATTCTTGACAAGCTTTCCATGACTGCATCTTGATGCCAAGTTGGTTTTCTCTTGTTCTCATAACTTTATCAGCAGTCTTGCTTAGAATATTTTATTTTGTTCCTGTTGTGCTGTCACTTTGGAGACAGCCAATCAACCTAAGCATGGTTCACCATGGTGTGTGCCACTCAAATATGCAATAAGAAAGTATTTGCAGCACCAGGCTAGGAGATGAAGTTAATTAATAGAAGTAGGCTGTAAAAAGTCACTTGGGGAAAATGTCAGGAAGAAATGCAACGCCCCATTGCACCACTGCTGTGCTCATTACCAAGCCTGACACAGCACAGCTGGGACATGGCGTTAACAATGGTGCCATGGAGGCCTGCTTGCTCCTCGGCAGCTGGTTATGTCTGGGCTACACTGGGGGCTCCACACTAGACATCATTAGGGGTTTGTAGTGTTGGCAGCTTTTGATTTTGTTCTTTTAGCCTATTTGTGTCATTACTACCAGTCTGAGACATGAAGATTTTTAACTATGGGGAAAACCATTGCATGGCTTTAAAGGATTTTCATAGGAGAAAAAAAGAATAGGATTTCATGAGAACCATGTGGTCTTATTAAGACAACTTTCTAAGTCATTACCAAGGAAAGAAAAGTCTTTCAACAGTTAGATGTTACAGTTATACAGAGGGCTGTATTTAAGTATTTTTAATCCTATAAAAAGTGCTTCAACCTTTGAAGTTACACACAAAATAATTTAGTCCCAGACCAATTCCATTGGGAATAAATATTCCAAATGAATCTTTTTTCCAATTTCAACTTTGTCAAGATATGTGGTTCAATAAAGATTCTAATGGTGGCAGGTGAGCATAAATATAGACAAGATGGTAATTAAATAGAATTTATCTTTGTAGGAATATAAAAATCATACTTTTTAGGCTAACTTTTTGATAGAAGCTTCAAAGATGTCACATCCTTAATATCTTCAAAACAAGAGGAGTACTAACCTAGCAATTGGAAAAAAAAGACAAAAGGATGAAGAAAATTGACAAATTAATTGAAGAAAAGGAAATTGAAACAATCTACTTTTTCAGTTGTACAGTGACAAAGATTGCAAAGATTTTGAAAAACAGGACTCAAAGCTGGTAAGTATACAGAATACATTATCTCTCTAAAATAAGTTAAATTGGTATCATTTTCTAGAAAACAATTTAGCAGTATGTTTATGTTCTTTGACCCAGTAGCTTTATTTCTAGGAATTAGTCCTAAGAAATAATAAGAAATTCACAGTATTAGGTGTAAACACTTCTCACAAAATTATTATAATAGGGAAAAACTAGAAACATTATAGAAGAATGACTAGATAGCAGTGACAAATCCATGGAATTCTGTACACTTTGATGAATATTTAGTGGTATATGTACATACTCATAATCCAAGTAAAAGAAAATACAGAATTTTAGATGGAATATTACACTGTTGTATAACATAATATTTTTTTAAAATGGGAAAATGCATCAAAGTTCTAATTATTATCTCTGCATGGCAGGATAATGGTGATTTGTGATTTTATTGTTATTAACATTTATCATGCTAATTAGCAATCATTATTTCACCATCAGTAACAAATGGGTCATTAATTTTTCAGCCTGGAGGCATTAGAGAGAGGTCCTCAGCTCCACATCGCCTGTGGTATTGGACCCTTCGGAGGCAGTTCATTGGCCATTTGGGCCAGCATGTGATTTGCATGAAGGCCTGATAAGCCAAGGAGGAGAGATCATGAATAGTCCGCCAGGACAGGTCCTCACAGAGAAAAAGACTCAAACAAATAGATATCCACCACTTAACTGCTGTGACCTGTGAGCACCAGGAGATGTGGTCTCCCTTGCTGAGGGAGAGTAAAAGTTAAGGTGGAAAAGTGTATCTGAAATGAGAACCGGGTTCTAGATTCTAAGACATCACTGCTGGGGAATGAGTGCCTCTTATGGGCTAGAGGCTAGAGAAAAGCTGAGCTTCAGTGTCTGGGAGAGCAGACCTGAGGGACTAGTGTTGAGGACTGAAGTCAGGATCTATGGCCAAGAGTGCAGATTTGGCTAGAGAAAAGAGCAGGGCAAAATGAGTTATAGAGCAGTGGACTGTATTGTGTGTTGATGTAAAGAGGAAAGGTTAAGCACTGGGCACCTGCCTCAAAAATGGGCTGATGTCTCCTGGGTTCCCTTTTGAGTTACTTCCAACACAGTTTTTGAGCACCATGGACAGTGGTAATGCTAAAGAGAATGACACATATCAAAGGCAACCAGAGGGGCAGCCGTATTAGTGTGGGGAAAGGAATGGAGTTGGAGGAACAGGGATGGAGCCATTGGAGAGGCACATTAGAAGCAGAAGGAAGGAGGGTGGGCTTCCTAAAGTAGAAAGGACCATCCTTCTCAAGAATGATTGCAAGGCATGCCAAGGACCCCTTGTTTCAAATGCAGTAGTTTGGGGAAGAGAGATGGAAGGCTGGAAGTTTAGCAATGTATTTATTGGAGATTGAGCTAGAGAATGTAATTGTGTTACTGTTACAGTGACTCATTCTTTACTATTGCATTTCCAGGCTGGCATGTCCCGGCAAATGCAAATATATTGAAATGTATGAAGAGTAATGAGGATAAAACATGTAAGTGTCTCTGTGCCTAACAGTAATACAATAAGCAAGGAAATGTCATTTTGTGATTTATATTTTATGATCTTTTTAGAAAGTGCTTTTTCATCCTCAGACATAGCTATAGAAAATTCTCATCTAGTCTCTAAGATTTTGTCATTTCATATTGAATGATTGCTTTTAGAAAAATGTTATTTGTTATAGAGACCCATGTATGCACTTCATTTAGGACTAAAGCAAGTTTGAATAACCATATAAAACATTAGAAATAAACTTAATTTGTTTAACACATTTTGAATATCACATATTTACTTAAAAAATTAAAATTATAATTATGAAATGAAAGTGACTTATTTAACTGAATTAGTAAACAAAAATACAGAAATTCATTCATCTGCTCATCATTATTAAACATTTATTGACCACCTGCTATACGTCAGGCACTGGTCAAAGAGCCAGCGTTTGAGTAGAAACCAAGCTGATAAGATCCTGCCTAATGGAGTATATATTCTCATGGGGGCAAGAGATAGTGATCTGAAAATTTTTCAGATATTGATGAGCTCTTCAGGGATTTCAAAGTACAGTGATGTGATAGAGACTTCTGGGTGGCTCCTCCAGATTTTGAGGTTGAAGAAAGCCCCTTGGAGAAGGAGCCTGCCTTGTGCACATCTGTGGCAGATGTGGCAGATGGGGGTGGGCATTCCCCGTGGAAGTGGACTGGCTGGAATGGGATGGTGAGAGTGGGCAGAGAGGCAGGTAGAGGCTGGAAACCAGGCAGGGAGAGGAGGCAGGACTTGTTCTGACTGCTGTGGGCAGGCAATGGAGGGGTTAAAACAGAGGTATTATGCTATCTGATTTCTATTTTTTAAAAAATTACTCTAACCTCTATGTGGAAAGTGGAGTCTAGGGTAGCAAGAGGGAAAGCAGAGAACATGTTGGGAGGCTATTGAAATAGGTACATGAGAGGTGCTGATGCCTTGGGTGAGGGCTATGGAACTGGAGACGGGGAAGTAGAGGCTATAAGTTAGAGATGCCTGTGGGTGTGCTCCTGGAAGCTAGAGAGCAGACACACAGGAAGGAGCTAGCCTCGGGGTACCACCAACGGTGAGGTGTCCAGCAGTGGGAGAGGGACATCAAAGGAAACTGATAAAGAATAGAAACTATAGTGGTGTCTCTCCAAGATGAGAGTAAGAATGTCTCAGAAAGGAAGGACTGAGACATCAGTTCAGCCACGTTTAGGCCACCACTGGGCACATGAATTAACTCGAAACTAGTAGTTAAGAGTACATAGCTTCACAACTTGGCCCAACTTGTGAAGTTTGGGCTTCAGCGGTTATCGTATTGATGTCAACCATCCAAAGATCATAAAAGGATGGTTTACAAGGAGGAGTTAAGAGGTTCAAACAAGTGATTTTACTTGATAACTTAACAGTTTAGTGCAATGATGTATAACAAGTAATTTTCTATTATGGAAGTATAATCTTAGGCACGAGTGATGTAGTAGGGAGTAGAATTGTTTCATAGACGATTAGAATGAGAAGAAGTATGAGAGGTTATGGTCTAACACCTTTTTCATTTTTAAATATGAGGAAACTGAGACCCAGAGCATTGAAGAGAATTTGTTCAACATCATATAGTAGCTGATGAAATATTCAAAGCTAGAACCTTGGTCCATGTTTCTTAGGTCAAGTATGTCCTTAACACTCACACACACATACACTCTCACAAGTGCATGTAGCACATAGGACAATATAGCAGTAGTTGATAATTATTTGCTTTCAAAAGTGATTTAAGAGTAATGCTGAAAAACAAACTCTCCTGGAGCATTTTCAAGGTTTATTTGATTCATAAAATTTCAGTCAACACTTCTTTTTCAAGAAGTTCCTTTATGAAGTGAGTTACATTTAACCATATAAGAAGAAAAAAAATATTCTTTCTGAATCAAAAAATTAGCATAATAGATATCTGCATTAGAGTTTATAATTTTCATTAGAGACAAGAGTTTTTCCCACAATAAATATTATTAGTATTTTCTATTGCCCTGTTATTTGTGCTTGAACATAAGCTAGAGCAGACATAGATAATATCAGATTTGGAATTTACAGCAGAATCTGGTATCAGGGAAAAACACAAAGGAAGAAATATTTAATATTGTATATTATAATGTCAATTAGGATCAACTTAGTATAAGTTTATTTGTAGTTCTTGGAATATTTGTAAAATATTTTAGACTACTGAGCACTATGTTTATGTGTGCACTTATGTAAATCATTTTTCATTAAAGTCCCCAGTCGAATAAAGCATGATCATCTAGACATCTTCAGTGCTGCCACACTGCGCAGACCCAGGACATCATTCCATTGAAGTCCAGCATTCAGGTGCTGCTGTTCACATGGAATATTTTCACAACTCTCCCTGGAGTTGTACAAGTTGCAGCTCTGGCTGTCTTCTTTCTTCTTATATAAAAGATCCTGAAAACCTAAAATAGATTTTTGTTGTACCTACTAAAGTGCAATCACTTAATAATATTTCAAAAGAATTTGGTGACATTTCTGACCGCAGGGATGGGATAAGACAACAGGAAAAAAAAAAAACTTCAAATCAGTGAATAGAAAAGGATTAGAGCAGGGGGTTGTTGGAGAGAAGAGAAAAGATAATGACTTTTAAAGCTCTCCAAATCACATCTCTTGAAAAGTAGATGTTGTACTGAAATATAATCCCCTCAGCATCAAGGGTTTAACATTCGAGTGTTCCTACCTAAATCAGTGGGATTTCTTCCTCCAACTGATGTGCATAAAAACTGAGCTCTTAACTAAGTTAAGGAAAAAGTTTTAAACAGAATCTAGACTTTAAGCAATTGAATTATGGTAACATGAAGATTTTCCTCATATTTTTTTTCTTTTTTGTGTTCACCAAGTAGTATTTTTAAAAGCCTGGGTGTGCAATTTGTTTGCCTCTTCCTGAAATTTCCAAAACAAATTATGCCTAGCAAAAGGATAAGGATATGATCTCTTATGTGTGCAATAAAAATAACACTCATAATAATATCAACCAAAAAAATAGCACTTTCTATATGCAAGGCACTGTCCCAAATACTTAAATAATTTAGTAACATATTAATCCTCACAACCGACTCTATGACATAGGGTTTATTATTAGTCTCATTTTAAAATGTGGTTAAAGAGTTAAGACATCATTAAATTAAAAACTGAATCATTCTAAAGGAAAATGAAGGCAAATAACTATTATAATGAGTAAATTCAGAAGACAAGTGATTTATGTAACATACAGGATTTTGGTCATTAAAAACATATAAAAGCAAGACAGGCAGCTTATCTCACTGACAGGGTAACAGGAAGACCTCAGGTCAAATCCAATGAGATCAGATTTGTCAGAAAAAATGATTTTGTCTCCAATCAGTAATGACCTTTCAGCCTGCCTGTGGATTGAGGGAATACCTTCAAAACATTGACTTTATCACTGAGCTGATGAAAATAATGGACTCAGTCAATGAATCAAGACATGTATGTTGAGATTGCTCTAAATTCATGAATCCTGGATTGTAGGGAGTAGGGAGCACTGAAGAAAAGGAAAAAAAAAAATCTATATGCTATCCGTTCTAAAACTGAGACCATCTTTTAATTCTCAGAATGTTATTAGTATTTTCTTATAGATTCCTGACAATGATGCATATGGATGATGTTAAAATATCATTTTTAAAGTTGACTGGTATTACAAGATAGATACCTGTATTAATTTTCCCAATACCTTTCACAAAAAGTCTTTTTTTTTTTTTTTTTTTTTTTTTTTTTGAGATGGAGTCTCGCTGTGTCGCCCAGGCTGGAGTACAGTGGCGTGATCACGGCTCACTGCAAGCTCTGCCTGCTGGGTTCACGTCATTCTCCTGCCTCAGTCTCCCGAGTAGCTGGGGCTACAGGTGCCCGCCACCACGCCCAGCTCATTTTTTGTATTTTTAGTAGAGACGGGGTTTCATCGTGTTAGCCAGGATGGTCTCGATCTCCTGACCTCATGATCCCCGCTGCCTTGGCCTCCCAAAGTGCTGGGATTACAGGCGTGAGTCACTACGCCCGGCCACAAAAAGTCTTTTGTAATAAAAATTATCTAAACAAGTCTCTTAAATGTAGATAAGGTTACCGTATTTTCAGATGCTCCCCTGGAAACAGAGTTGACTCACTGCTTTCAAACTTGCAACTCTTGGGTTTTTGTGACCCCAGCACACTAAAGTCAGTATCTGAATCTGCCAACATCTCCCTTGTTATTTTAATCACCTATGATGTTTATAACTTGCAATATGGACTTTTGATGATCTATATTTTCCATGATGAGAAAGACCCCCTTGCCATGAGGACTGCCCATGATCTTTTTGGGAACAGGAAGGCAAAGAGGATGTGTGTAGCAACTGGCTTTGCTGTTTACTGCATGGCACACTGAGCTCTTGACAGTGGACTGTGGAAGGGATACCTTCTATTTCATAGTGTATTGTTCTGCCAATTGCAACTTTTTGCCTTATGTTGGTGATGCATGAGAATAGAAAGTATCAGGCATTGGCTCACTCCAGTTTGGCTTAAAATCCTACGTAGCCCACTCTGCCCACCCTTGAGAAACCCAATTTTTTTTTTTTTCTGGATCCTAACTTTCTTCATTTTCAGATGGGAACAATAGGATTTGTGACAAGGACTGAATATTAATCAATTAATTAATATTTTTGCCTGAAACATGTCAGAAAAAATCCCTAAATGCAAAAAAGCTATTATTTAGAGTAGAAAAAATAATGCCAGCTCACTTACTCTTGAGTTCAAGTGAAATAGAAACTTAAAAACTCCACACAAACTTCAGATACTCTCAAACAGTATATCCCATGCAATCATTATAAGATTTTACTTAAAACTTACCGTCAGTAAATTCAGTGTCTTTTTAATTCACAGTCGTTCCAGTGATAGTAAGCATTAACATCATAAGCCTGACTATTGCCCCATTCCAACTTAATTAGCAAATATAAATGATTTATTATTCTAAAATCAAAGGATTGAACAATGCAGGGTTCTCAGTGACGAATGACATTTAATCTGTCCACAAGTGACCAAAGATTTGCTATTTGGTAAATGTAAACATAAGCAACATAATCTTTGAAAACACAAGGAAGTAAAATAAAACTTAGTGGAAGACTTGCTGGTGAATTTCTAGAGTCAGATATCACTTCCAGTTCTTTGTCATTCATACTGATGACATTTGGCCCTGCTTTCTTACTTCTTTAAGTTTTCCATCTCTTTCAAGCAAGTTACATCATGGAAGATGCTATGGGAGTTAGAAACACTTGCCCCTGAAAATCTGGTTCTAATTTAGGTCTTCATAATAAAGCCTGACACATTGAAGCAGACAGTGTCAGGAACTGAGACATCAGGGTCAAAGTCTAGAACAAGATGAACAGAAACAGTTGCCTTGGGCTTTGTGGAAGTAAAATGGACATCTGAATGCTACTGGATGAAATAATTGATTTTTCCTGAGGCACGTATGATTTTAGTCCTTAGAACTTCTAAGCTTTTTCAAGTTTTAACTTGCTAAGAATTATTTTTTAATATAAAGTACAGCATGAGAAAATCAGCAGGAGTGTTCTTTTCAGTAGATATCAAAGTTAGATTTTCTATGTTTTAACATTTTTGGAAAATTAAATATGACAGTATTGTTAGAAGATACGCTCTTGGCCGGGCACGGTGGGCTCAGGCCTGTAATCCCAGCACTTTGGGAGGCTGAGGGGGATGGATCACAAGGTCAGGAGATCGAGACCATCCTGGCTAACACAGTAAAACCCTGTCTCTACTAAAAATCAAAAAAAAAAAAAATTAGCTGGTCATGGCGGTGTGCGCCTCTAGTCCCAGTTGCTGGGGAGACTGAGGCAGGAGAATGGTGTGAACTCTGGAGGCAGAGCTTGCGGTGAGCTGAGATTGCACCACTGCACTCCAGCCTGGGTGACAGAATGAGACTCTGTCTCAAGAAAAAAAAAAGAAGAGATGCTCTGCTGTGGAAATAACGTTTCTATCAAGTTAGCATTATTTTGTTTACACATGTACCATGTGCACACATGTGCACACAGTCTCACAAATAAATGTCGCGTAATAAATGAAAACTAGATAACAATGGCTCAAGAACTGCTCCATGGGTACATATGGGCTGTCTGTTTCTGCCCCACTGTATCATTATTGTGTTTTCCACACCATGGCTAGAGAGAGTGAATCTGAATTTAGAAAGATGAGCTGAAAATAAAAGTGAAAACAGTGGATTTCAAACAGGCAATTATCTTCCAGATGAATTCAATCATAGCAAGAAAAAAAACCCTACAAACAAGCAAAACCACAAAGCAGGCGATCACATCTGGCCTCTGCAAGTCCTTAAGGAAGCTACCACTATGTCTGTGATAATTTTGAATTTATATTCCTCAAAAAAAGAATGTTTTAAATATCTTTCACACTGTTATCCAATATACATTGAGTCACTGACAGACTATGAAGATTTATCTTATGCACCTAGACAGATATGTCTAATTATTTCCATGTTTCAGCAGCATTTGACTTGGAAGAAACAAAATGTAACAATAAAATCCCTCTTACATCAAATCAATGTTTCACTGTGTATTAAGATCTCACCATCTGTGGAGTGTGTTCAATTGGAGATACATCATCCCTCAGTCTAAGCTGTACTACTACAAGTAAATTTCACTCCACATTGGCCTGTCCTAGCCACTCAGGGGTATCTGATAACCATATTCACGCCTCCAGTGTAGTCGCATTGTAAACCCTTGATGTGGTTAAACAGTGCACTTGTTAGTTGCTGTCATTGGCACATTGAGCATTCAATTAGCAGAGTTCCTTTCTTCTGCCGTAAATTCAGAATGGTCCACATTTAAAATTCATCACGAGAATGAAGTAACGTGAAAGAGTGAATTTCTTGAGCTCTTGCAGTTATTCAGATGGGATCTTACCCGTTCTCAATACGCAGAGATTATGGGTTTAAACTCCCACACTGTTGCTGAGATAATGACACCAACTCAAAGCATAAATGTGGACGATCTAAATTTAGTCAGGTAGCAGTGGATTCTCCTGTAGAAATGCTGCCTTTCTGCTAGGAAGGATGAGGAAACGTAGCTAGTCACACATTGATGTAAATTAGTTTTGCTCCTGAAAAAGAGTGTAATGTACAATCTGCAGTAGGCAGCTCTTATTTCTGATAGCATCACAACCTGTTCTCCCAGTGCTGTTTATTGGGTAAAAATTGTTTTATTAGATATTGATTAAATGCCAAACAGCAAGGAAACACCTTTTAGTTTTAAATATATGTATTTTATAGATACAGAAAGATATCTATGATGTCTTTATATTAGTTTCTACCATTGAAGGATTTGTTGTCATCCTAAAGGGTCAATGCGTGATGGTAGGTGTGGAATCAGAGAAGACTTGGGTTCAAATCCTAGCTCTACTCTAATAGTCCTGTGAAGGTAGACAAGGTTCTTAAATCGGAAATTCGATTTATTGTGCTGTTAAAGGAATCTTCCTCACCTGATCGTCCAGTGAAATGAGATCACACAGTGAAATGGGGATTGAGTACAGCGTAGATGCCAGTCCCTGACTGTTGTAGTTAGTGGACACAATTGCTCTTATTCTCTGTGCTGAAGAGTAGGTGTTTATAAGGGCACCTGCTCTTATAGGATTTTTCTAATAAGAATTGCTTCGGGATGCTATAAATCTGTCATCTTGTGACTAGGTGCTCAAAGTCTTTGTCTCCCTCCCGTTGGTTCTGTCCTTTCTGAAAACAACTTATTTCATTTCTTAAATAATTTGCTGTCCCCACTCCATCCTGACAGAAAAGTTCAGAGGAGACATGATTTCCTTGGAGACTCAGAGATGCCATAACTTACATATAACCACACAATGGCCCATGTGAGCTAGGTGGCTAAATGCCGAAATACTTTTGAGAGACCAAAAATATCAAAGAAGTAGAGGCAATGTATTGTCCCTGGGAGGCAGGACGCTATGAGCGGGTGATAGAAGTGGCTAAGGAAGCAGCATCAGTCCACACCGCAAGGGGAGACCAAACCTCCCCACATAACACCAGCTGCCCGAGCAGGCCCTTGGACTCCACGTTTGCGGTGGGTAGGGAAAGAAAGGCCTGTCCAGAAAACAGGAGCATGGAGCTCCTTAGACTTGAAACATAGACCCAAGTCTGCCTTTTACTAATTGCATATAGTGGATACATCATTTGCTTTCTCTGAGTCTCGGTTTCCTTATCTCCAAAATGAAAATCACAGACCTGTCTGCTTATGGGAATGAAATAAGATGTCGTGTGTGAAAGCACTTGGTAACCTGTGGTTCTGCTTAATACTAACCACTCCATGGCTCTGAAATCACACACTGAAGGGCATGTGAGGCAAAAGATGAAGCAAAAACTCCCTTTAATCCTCTGTGGTTTGGCTTCTCAGTTGTACGAGAATTGCCTAAGGTACTGGTTTAAAATACAGATTTCAGGGTTTCACCCCATAAGTTTCTAGTTTCTTTGGCCCATGGCGGAGCCTGGAATCTGCATTTTAAACAAACATATAGGTGATTGGTTAGAACTGGTTGGTCCCTTGGGCCACATTTTGAAAACTGCTGTTCTGCCCCTCTTAGCCAGACCACTGGGGATGGGTGTGTTTTGGGGGATTACTAAGAGCTAATAATGTGGAAAATCATATATTATAGGCTGGAAACTTTGATACCTCTATTGTACTTTAAAATTTGGAAAGTTTATAACAAGTTGAATAGGGCAAAAAAGTTTTCTTTGCCCAAGTGAGGCATAGTTTTTAAAGGTGAGGGAATGAAGTAAACAGATAAAGGAAGAAAGTCAGATAGATAAGATCAACATATTTACTCTCAGTAGTGTCTTTAAACTCTCAGCTGCAAGTATCATAATTTGCTTTGATAAGTTTTTTAAGTTAGTGAACAAAACATAATTAAGTTTAAGTTGAGCAGAAAATAATTTATTGCTTTTGAAATGCTGGCTGCCCTGTACAGGATTATCTCAATCTTTAACTGTCTCCAGTTCATGAAACCCAAGGCTACCTATTGACAAGGGAAAAAAAAGCTTTTCTGAGGTACATGAAAAGATTCAGGCATTTTAAGGTTCTCAATCATATCACCTTTTCTCTCTTAGGTTTTAAGCTGAAGGATTCCATTTGAATTTGCACGTTTTGTTGAAATTAAGTGGAGGGCCTTTCCGAATTGTCAGCTTTTATTTCTTGCCCATTCAAGCTTCCATTTAGAATTGGTATAAAATTAAATCTGCGGTGGAACTATAGCTATAATTTTTTAATCAATATGGATTTTGATTGTGCAAGTGGCATTCTTATGAGTAGTGGAAGCTAACAACAAAACGGTGTCACATATAATAACCTCATGAGTGTTAAGAGTCAGTCTTACTGGCTTTTTTTATTCCAATGTTTATGAAATTTTTAAATCACCAAAGTCAGTCACATCTCAGCCTGTGTAAAATTCTCTAGCTCTTAGGCTTTTTTCATTTTTCTTTCAGGTCTCAGTTCATATATTAAATGTGGTTCTAAGGGTTCCAAACTACCCCTTGCAAAGGAACCCCTTTCATCTCTATCACTTTATTTGGCTTCATTTTCAAGCACTGTCTGAATTGTCAAGCATTTCATTTCATGTAGCACTGTCTGAAATTTTCTTATCTGTGTATGCATTTATTTACTGTCTTCCTCTTCCTATGGAATGCAAAGGTTATCAGAGCAAGGACTTTTGCCTATCTAGGTTATTGCTCTTTCTAGGACCTGAAGCTATACCTGGAACACAGGGAGAAAACTAATAAATATTTACTGTATATATGAAGAGGAGGAGTTAATATAATAGGCACAGTTTTCTCAGGGCTCTATATTCTGTCCTTTGCCTATTACTGAAGTCTGCTGGAGGAAGATTGGAGGGACTTAAATGGATCTCACAGCTCTTACACATTCCTTAACTAAATGGCTTCCACAATTCCTCTCTCTCTTGTAATGTTCTGTGGCTTCACACCTCGAGCCAGGTGTCTGCTCAATTGTGATTTATGCAGGCCAGTTCCAAATAGCAGTGAAATAGTGACTGAATAGTAAAGGGCCACAGATGCATCTATGAGGCCAGGGTCGGGGGAAATGGTCTGTGCCCTTTCATTTCCCTCTCTTTCCTCTACTTTTCTTAGCTAGGAGGTATCCTTATGTCACCTGTCTGAAACCTGTATACTAATGTTGCTCCAATCCTCCCATCTTTCCAACATGATAGTTTCCCACCTGGTGTCTGAGCAGTATTTTGGAAGAAAACACTCTTATTTTCAATTCCAAAACAAAGATAGCCAGTGATGTATGTTGCAGAGAGAAAAGGAAGATAGGCAAGGACAGGATTTGGAATGGAGGCAAGAGAACATTGTTTTAGAAAGGCAGGGATTTGGTGCCCAAATCAGATTGTTCTGCCTTCTCCATCCAACTCCAGAAAGACTTGAAGAACTCTCATCTTTGAGTGGCAGGATCAACTTCCATGCCCTGAAATTTCCATTTGGTCCTCGCATATTCAATATGGAGCAGAAACCAGTGCATTTTGTCAGTATAGGCTAGCATCACAGAAATGAAAAAAAAAAAATGACAGTAGACTATAGCTCGTTTTGATTAGTGGACATTTTTACAATAGACCCTTAATTATTCAGTCACTATTTCACTGCTACTTGGAACTGACCCTGTTAGTCTTAGTCATCTATGTTGCATGTCTTTCCTTCACTTGTAAACTCTCCATCTAGTGGTTTTCCCAGATGCTGAATTTGCCCCCCACCACTGCCCCAAGAAATAAACAACTCATTAAAAATAGAGCAAATTTTGGCAAATGCTGTCTGCAGCCTATTTTAGAAAACACGCACCATATTATCTAAGCGGTGTCTGAAGCTCTTTAGTGAGGCATATGTAACTATGTGGTGGAACGACTTCAGGGATCACAGCATGGAGCATCGGCAGTGACATCTGGAGTCTTTCATTATGCAGTTACTGGTGCTGCACAGCCTCCCACTCACCTTGGTACCTGCACACACTGCTGTTTCTCCTGCAGCCCCTTGTGTGGCTGCATCTGTATGGTGGGAAAGCTAAAAATATCTACCGAGATGGCAATGTAGACTGACATTAGCTCATAATCCTTGCAAGCTGCACATGTGTGTTAAAAAAAAAAAGAAAAAAAGAAAAAAAATCCCAAAGAACTAACATCCCAAATGATTCAGGTTTCTGTAGGAACTAGAAACAGAGAAGTAGACTCAAGATCAAAACCAAATAGTGCCCCCAAGTCATTTTTGAGATCTTATACCCTTAGAATCAGAGAAACTGTCCTTCTTTTTCTTGCCCATTAATTCACCCTAAGTATTAGTTTAAAAATACAATGTTGCTGTGTTGTCATGTATCCAACTAGTTGATAAAACTACAAGATTTTAATAAACATAAATTTTTATTATTTTGCAGTTGATATTGAAATAGAACACTAGTGAAAGAATTTTAGTTACTCATTTTTTTCCAGAAAAAATGTATTTTAACATGAAAATTGTATATTTGGACACAAAAACTACTATACACAACAAGAAACCATGATTTGATCAATTATGACATTATTATCTCTTCTAAAAACACAGAAATAAGCAATTCCAAGAGGAAAAAAGAAGTCTGTAAAGTCCTATTCAGTTTACTTTTTTAAGGAAAATGATATTTATTTGACTCAGGTCACGGTTCCGTTGTGTCTACTTTCTTTGTAAGTTCAGCTTTGGTGCTACCTAATCCTCTCTTTGCTTCTTCAGTTTTCACTTGAGCAAGAGATGGATTCAGCATTAAATCTAAATAGAACTCCATTTTTGTCTTCAAAGGTACGGTCTGTCATTTTAACTCCGCCAGTTTCTCTGATACCGCTACTAGGGACTGATGAAATGGAGAAGCATCCATGCCTCTAGCTGAAAGTGGCTCCTCTGCAGCTTTGATTTCAAATCTGAACTCTTCTAACTTTGCTTTTCCTGTTCTGAAGATGACTGTTGACTTTGGCCCTTTCCAAAGACACATGAAACTCTACTTTTTTGAGATCCTCTTGTTGAGATTTTTCTAATACTAATGTTGTGGTTAGATTTTTTTTTTCAAGATTTTCCCATTCAGTCTTCATTTCCTCAGTTTGGGATTTTGTTTGAAAAGATCAGATGTCGAATTGTTCACTGCAGGGATAAACCGCGCTAGTGAGGTATCTTTGGTTTCAAGGGTCATGCGCTGTCAACCAAAGCATTCGAATATGTGGAACCCACGCTGGAGAGATTGGCAGGGGGAAAATTCACACTCCTCATGAGAAGGTCTTGAAGAGGCTTGGCTTGTGATTCATATCCACTTGCTTTCTGCCTGTTTCAAGAGGTTCACCTCATACTGTGGAATGGGATTACCTCCATTTTTTTTTTTTTTTTTTTTTTGATCACACAGCAACCTGCACCTCTTTCTCCTACTGGGGCTCCATAGCTGATGCTTCTGCCACTTCACACAGAACTCCTCATGGAAAAGTGCCCCTTATTTATTAATTTTCATTTCAATAATATTATTTTATTATCTTCAAATTTTATTTTATCTAAATCTTATCATCCATAAAAAAAGAAATGAGACCACAAATTTGTGGGAATGTGTTTTTAAAAGAATCCTGCTAACATACATACATTTCATCTCTTAACCCTTTCTGACTCCCTGTATATTTTTATTTTTTCCAAATGATTCAATCCCAACATGTCAGTAGCGACCTCCCATACATACCAAGAAGCTTCTGCCATCTGGTTGTATATGTGGAGGACGTGGCAGTCAAGATCCCCAGAAGGATCAAACCCCCCGGCCAGATCCCAGCTTCCAGATCTGTTTTCTCAAAAAACTTGAAAGTTGGGATGGAGTATAACAACTTGACACCATCATCAGTTCAGCTAATGGTTGTTTCTCTTGCTTCCCAGAAAGTTAGTTTGTTTTTTGTCTTTTTATACCGGAGTAATGACATTACTTGACTTGAGCATTTCCCTGCACTCATTTTTAATTATTTATTTATAATTTTTTATTTTTAATGTTTGTGGGTACATAGTAGGTATAAATATAGGGTACATGACACGTTTGGATACAGGCATACAGTGTGTGATAATCACATCATGGAAAATGGGCTATCCATCCCCTTGAGCCTGCACTCATTTTAATTAGCAGTCGTTTTGTTTTTACAGAAATAATCTGGCATTAACCTCACAGTTTTAATAAAATGTAGACTAAAATTCTCTATTAATTACACAAGTAAAATAAGGATCTAATGAAATCTGTGGCATGATTTCACCATCCTTTGAAACTGATTTTGAAAAGTTGTCTCCCAGTTTAATGTTGGAAGCTGGTCTTCATACATCCCAGAAGTGTTCATCGTGTTCATGTAACCTCAAGCATAGGCAACATTTCCCTCATTCATGTTATTTCACCAGCTCTATTAGACCCTGAGACAAATTATATATACTTAACAGTTTGCCTTTTAAAATATGTTTGTATTATCTATAATCAATTTTTTAAAAATCATTTTGTCAATTAGTGCATATTTCATGAGTATCTATGATGTTACCAAGCCCTCTGAGAAATGTTAGGGATAAATTGATAAATAACAGTCTAATTCTTATGGAATGTACATAGAAAATAAACAGTGTTTGACTTTTCTGAGGCCTTTTTTTGTTCTGCAAAATAGGAATCAAAATGTTTGCATAGTTTCAATATGTTATAGACATTTTAAGTGGCGTATAAGTGATTTCAGAAGAAGAAAAGCCTACACTTCTGTAACTAGTCTTCTGGATAATATCTACACAGTCTTTCACTGTAATCCAAGAGTACTGAGATTAATTGGAGCATTTCTTGACCCTCCAATAATAGGAGACATTCGAACGTGTTATTAACATAATCTGCCATTGTAGAGAACAGCTGAAATAATGTGGTATGAGTATCATGATCAACCTTGATGGAATAAACATCTTCCTACAGATGCACAGTGAGATGGGGATGAAAGCCCTTTTTCTGTGTCAAGCTTCCAAAAATGGTTAATTTATTACTCTGAATACTTTAGGCAAATTACAAAGAATGGAATGAAGAAGGATGTGAATAATCTAAGTAATTAAACCCTACTGTGCAGCTTCTTTGAAAGTTAGTCTAGGGTTTATGCCATAGAATTATGTAAGAATCTGTTAAGAGAGCTTATTGTTTAATTGTTCTGGTCTATATAACAGTGTTAACTAAAACATAACCTGTGTTCAGTAGAATTTGGTTTGAAGTGGGTTTATCTCCAACCCCTATCTACTAAAATGCTCCATGCATCTTAGTTACCTGTAAGAAAGCCCCGTAGTAAAGCTCTGAGAGCTCCCAGACACCAACATTTCTATTTGGGATCGTTCCAGCTCCTGCTAGAACTTGCCATGTGGTTTTATTCAAGACACCATCTACCTGAGCTCGAATTTCTCTATCTATAAACCAAGGGAGTGGGCCCCAAATTCTGATTTTATCAAAATCAGAATACTATAAGAAGGAAAGTGGAGGTTTACAAATACCATTTTTGATGTATCTTCATTGACTAAGTGTTAATTATACTGCCATTTCACTGCAGCATTTCTGTTGTAAAGACTTCTGTTCCAGTGAGTCAGAGTCAATCAATGTTGAGGTTAACTTTCTCTGGCTATATTGATTGGGTGATAGTTATCCCCAAAGCTGGAGGAAGCAAATAAATTCCTCCTACCAACTTAAATTGTAGAGATGTCTGTCACAGTTTAGGGGCATTTCTTGCTATTTGCCCTTCTGGAGTTGTTTTGATTCCAGGAGGACAGAGACTCAACTCCAGCTTTGAAGAGGAAGGTTGGAGATGAACAGAGGGAGATACCTCTGAGCCCAAGGAAGCAGCACCAAGGATAAAGTGGGGAAGAAAACCAAGTGTCACTTATTGAAAAGCGAAGGCTGTGATCTGCAGTTTCTGATTTGTTCTGATAGAAGACTTTGGAACCCAAACCATCTGGACACATTTCTGGGACAATAAAGAATTGAAAAAGGTTTTACAAATAGAAGGAAGGTGGATAGGTTATCAGGGGAAAATATGAGTCACGACCTTGTGGACTAGTTTAGAGGAACCAGATTCCTAGCACATAGGAGGCCTTAACCAGATTAAAAAGATAACTGATTTGTCATATTTATCTGCCTGGTCATATTCAAAAAGCTTCACCTGTATTAGCTTAATTAATTCTCATGACAACCACTACAGGTAGGTCTTTCCTCTCCTTATTTAATAACACGAGAACATGGATTTATAAAGAAGTTAGGTGCCCCAAATCACAGTTGTGAAGCATCTGACCCACTGAGGCTGACCCCAAAGACAGACTGTCATTGGCACAAATGTCCTTTCTGGCTCTAGGCTTCTTAGTTCCCTCATGATCACCCCTTCCTTTCATGGCCCCCCAGATGCTTGAGCACTTCCTGATCGGTGCATAAGCATGTATTCATTATTTAAGAGTGCTTATGCCAGTATGTAGCTTATCTACAAATCATTACTAGAGACAGAATTAGGAGCCATGCCTCCTCCTCATTTCTCTACTCACTCGGCTCTTCTTTTTAAATCAATCAAGTCTCCATAATGTTCCTATTAGTAAAATACTTAAACATAAGCTATTTCACAAATATGTGCTAAGTTCTTAAATATCTTCATTCTGCCTCATGCATGCTTGGCTTTCTGTGCTAGTGTCTCAGTCAAAGCATATGGAATTGGATAGTTCGGGTAGAAAGCTTCTCCAATTATCTATATGTTCAGAAAACTGGGAAAACATCCTCGAAGAAGAAGCACATATTAAGTGCCTTTTCCCTGACAGATTTTAGCTTACCACAGGATTTCAACCCTTTGTTCTTGGGGAAGTACTTTCTTCAGCAACAAAAAAGATAACATTATGGTTCTGTGGTACACTGTGATGCCTCTCAAACCTTCTTTATAAGCCTGAGATGGCTTTTCAGAAATGGTTTTTGCTCAGAGGTATGGGTTTTTTTTTTTTTCATTGAACAAGGAATGGAAAATATGCTAATTATAATTGAATAATAGACTCAAAATTTAGATTAACCCTACCTGATCACACTAACAAGATACTGTGATTCGGCATTCATTTGTTTGGTCAACACATCATATTGAGCATTGCAGTAGGCAGATTCATATGGCAGTCCCCATGACCCCCACCTCCTGGTGTTCAAATGTGGATGGGGCCTGTGACTTGCTTAAAAACAACAGAGTAGGGAAAGGCAGTAGGATGTAGTTGGTTACATCACATAACATTGCAGTGCCCCTCTTGCTGGAGCCTCTCCTTGCTGGCTTTGAAGATGCGAGCTGCCATGCTGTGGGCTTCCCGTGTTGGGAGCTCACCTAGCCAGGAACTGAGGGTGGCCTCTTAGAGCTGAGGGAAGCCTCCAGCCAACAGCTAGTGAGAAATACGAGTCCTCAAGATCACATCCTTTAGGAACTGAATTCCGCCAACAAAAGCAGATCCTTTACCAGTCAAGCCCCATAGGAGACCTCAGCACCAGCCAGCAGACACCTTTCTAGCAGCCTGGTGAGACACCAGCGGGAGACGTAGTCAAGCCGTGTCCATATTCCTGACCCACAGAAGCTGTGAGATGCTAGGCCTCTGTTGTTTTAAGTCACTGAGTTTGTGGTAATTTGTTATATAGAAACAGGAAACTAATACAAACACCCTCAGTATTCCAGACACATTTTGAGGAATTGGAAATGGAGCAGTGAACAAAATGAAGTCCCTGTTCCAAGGAGCTTGCATTTCAATAAATCTAAAACATAGACATTTTAGAAGCTTTAATTCATCTCAGTTTCAAAGTGAAAACCTCAGTGGTCCCAAAATGGGAAAGAAAAATGTACTTAAAATATTTATTTTTTACTTTTACTATTATTTTTTGAGACAGTCTCACTCTGTCACCCAGGCTGGAGTGCAGTGGCGCAATCACAGCTCACAGCAGCCTTGACCTTCTGGGCTCAAGTGGTCCTCCCACCTCAGCCTCCTAAGTAGCTGAGACTACATTCGTGTGTGACCATGCCTGGGTTATTTTTGTCTCACTTTATTGCCCAGGCTGGTCTTGAACTCTTGGGCTAAAGTGATCTTTCTGCCTCGGCTTCTCAAAGTGCTAGGATTGCAGGCATGAGCCACTGAACCCAGAAAAATGAGCATTTCTTTTCTGGTCCGAAGAAGGGAAAATAATGCTGGACATATCTCAGTATTGACTTACCAGGTGATCTTATTCAAGGAAAGAGTGGGAGAACAGGGGTTGTCAGCTACAGAACACGAGTTCTCCACGGACTGTAGCTTTAGAATCAGAACTTTGCAGTCCCACGATAATGCAGTCTTACAGTATATGTCACTATTTCAAAAAAAAAAAAAAAAAGATGCTGAAAAGCTTAAATGCATAACTGCCAAAAGTCACCAAAATAAGAAAAACAATTTCAAAATCAGCCTAGTGATTTTGTTTCTATAGAAAGACCATTGTGTAAAAGAAAACCTAGAATTCATTCAGCATTTTCAGAAGATCGAAGTCACATTCAGGGACAACATGTATGTTAGTTCTAGTGTCCAGACAAGACAGCTAAGAAGGGCTTGAATTTTCACACAAGCTACCTGGCTTTATAAGTAACCCCAGAATGCTCAGGCACACAGGCCACAGAATGCCCAGAAGACACAGGCCATAGTCCACCCAAAGCCCAGTGTCTAGCAAATTTGAGCTGCCAGTCACTTGGGGGACCAAGGAGCCTGTACTGTATTTGAGAAACCACAAAGCTAAGCCCACATTCTATAGAATAGACTTTTGAAATTAATGTGTAATCAATCACACTCAGAATATATTTGGGCAGCTTATATGTACAATGTGTTGCATGCAGTTAAATGACTAATATTTCTATTGCGGTGTACAGAAGGTGTTCATAGAACTAGCTCTTGTTTAATCGCAGTTATGGTTATTAATAAGATGTATTGAGCACTAGTTCTGTCTAGACCTTGTGCAGAGTGCTTTGATATGTTTTTAATTTTATTTTCTTAAAAGGATTATTGTCCCCATTGAATAGATGGGACTAAACCTTAGAAAGCCTAAGACACATACACAAGATCCAACAATGAGAAAATGTTGGGCTTACAATTTTAATTCAGGCAGTCTGATTGCAGAACTGGTGCCCTTGACCGCTATGCATGGCACCTCCTGTTAATGTGACAAGCACGGTGTCAGATGCCGTGTTCTTTCATTTGTTCTTTATAACAACCCTGCAAAAGGTATTTGGGAGTGATGGGATGAGCCTTGAAAAACTCTTTCAAGTAATTAGTTTAAGAAAGAGGGAAGATATCGACATGCATCTTCTGATGCCATAATCACTTTTTACATTACCAGGCTAACTGGGGGCTCTAAGGGCTATTGTTCTAAGTAGGAAACCATTGTGTGTTAATATTTATCAAGTATTTAGAAGATCAATCTACTTCCAAGACCTTCCCCATCAGTTTGATAATGCCTAAAATTCTAAAAGCTCATGCCAAATTTCTTTACCTTAAAGCTTTGAAATTATTCTTAGTCATTTACCCTTATCAGTCATGTATACTTTAGTAAGAATAAGTTTATCTCATTCATGAAAGTAGATTTTTATGGAGAAGAGGATGCAAAAACTTGAGGATTGCAGATGCTGAATCTTCTTTAGAGAAGGTCACTAAGAGTGAAGAAAAGAGCAGATGATATTTAGCCTAATGGCTACCAGAGATATTAAGAACACTTTCTGGAGGTCTCAAATTTGTTTTTTTTTTTTTTTTTCTGTATAACTAATTATATTTTCTATCATAGACAACCTTGTGTATAACCTAGAAATGGTGGAAAGTATATGATCCAAAAGCAAGGTACCATCAGTTCTCCTCTGTACTTATTTTGAAAATTGGAAATTGTCCCAACACATTTGGATACATTAGAGAACAATTTGAACATAATGAAAATGTCTTGTTTTTTATGCGTGATTTTTATCCATGATAACACTAGGTGAATGCAGAAAACTGCATCCAGATGAACAGAGCTGTGTAGGAATGTGCAAACTGCACACAGGCTCACACCTCAAACATCTGCCAGCTTCCTCTGCTCACCATGTGCTTTGAGCCACACCCATCCACATCTGGCGTTAGAACTTGCCTTCTGACTTCAGATAACCCTCCTTCCATACCTCCTAATGGCTTACTAACTGCAACCTTTTGACATTTACTTCTGCAAGCAAACTCCAGGTCTTTTTTCACGATAAAATATAGTATTTATTGTGGTATTTATGTATTTCTTAATCATTTAACATGTGTAAAACTCTACTGGTTTTGTTAGGTTTTAAAAAAATGTTTCCCTGATGACATGTTTTTTTGTTTGTTTTGTTTTGTTTTGTTTTGAGGCAGAGTCTTGCTCTGTTGCCCAGGCTGGAGTGCAGTGGTGGGATCTCGGCTCACTGCAACCTCCACCTCCCGGGTTCAAGCGATTCTCCTGCCTCAGCCTCCCGAGTAGCTGGGACTACAGGTGTGCGCCACCATGCCCAGCTAATTTTTGTATTTTTGGTAGAAACAGGGCTTTGGCATGTTGCCCAGGCTGCTTTTAAACTCCTGGCCTCATGTGATCTGCCTGCCTTGGCCTCCCAAACTGCTGGGATTACAGGTGTGAGCCATCATGCCTGGTCACTGATGAAGCTTTTAGCATCCATTTTTCTGATGAGTCCTGTAGGATTTTTTGCCTGGTGATTTTTAGGAATGTGTGTGTACGTGTGTAACTTTATTGCAGAACTGATTTTTTTGTCCCTTATTATGCAGATTTCTCCTGTTAGGGTGTGTGTGTGTGTGTGTGTGTGTGTGCCATGCACTTGAAGGGGTAGCTGATAATTATTTGAAGTATTTCTTTTCACAGTGGTTTAGCAGGTTAGCAGATTTTTCCCAAAAAAGAAGAGCTAACCATGCATCAAAATAACACTTTTCAGGAGAATTTCTAGAGGATAGCCCCAAGGAATGATGCCGACTTCATCCTTTATTAAGGTTGGTATCTCAGGAGAAGTTACGCTGATAAACATGTGTGGCCCCCGTACCTCGGGAAGGCAGCTTCCAGCATGCCCCATTTCATCCTTAGATCTAGCTAATATTGGGAGTTGGTGGATTTCTCTTAGGGTCAACATTTGGAAATAGGCCGAGTCCACCTCCCTGCACCCATCTGCTGCTGAATACCATCCAAATGAGAGCCTCACTCTGAGGTTAATGCCTTGGCCTGGTGACCATGCCAGCTCTCTCTTCTTACCTTTATAAAGTCCTGTATGCTTCCCTTCCTCCACTTCAAATCTTCAGAAGTATATCTGTGAGCTATGGGCAGCCCCGGAATTTACGAAAGCTACAAACATAACGTACTTAATATTTTAGGCACTAAATAAATGCTAATATAACTGAGGAGTGTCAAACCAATTGTTAGGAGGTGAGTGCAAGACAGTGACACCACAGACAAAAAAGGAAGGCATTTGAAGCATCCGTGTCACACGGTAGTCTTGATGTAGGGGAAAGCCAGGTATGGTTAAGTCCCAGTAAGAAATCCATGACTTCTGAAGAATAAATTGAACTCATTCTCAAAGAAACGCTAAAGAGAAGTCTCGGTGTTAACAATGGGAAGGGTCCTAGTAGCAGGGAGAATAGCCCCCACAGTGGCTGGTAACTGCTTATTGAGGGGCACTGTTGTCACCTGAAGTTAATCCCAACTCCACTTCCATCAGTCAGGTAAACTCACCCCTTATGGGAGTCTATGACTTCTAGAAACTCCACACTTAACAATCTGTTCTCTCATTCTACCTTTGTTTTACACAGTATCCCAATGAAAAACAAACTTCTCTTCCAGAATTTCCAAAATAATAATAATAACTATAACTCAACGGTCAGCCTTATTGGTCTAGCCTGAGTCTTATGCCAGCCCTGGGCTAGTCATGATGACTGGTGTGGCAGGGAAAATGTGATGCTCTGATTGACTATGCCTGATTCACATGCTCAGTTTGGAGCCGGGGAAGGAATCAGTTTCACTTGGATCACATGAATTGAGAATAGAAGATAAGCAGTTTCTCAAGGAAAATTGGGGTGCTATCGCTAGAAGGGGAATGGGTTCTGGGCAGGCAGGAACACGAGATGGCCCCTCTAAGAGTCTCCTAAGCCAGGCTGTGTGCTAGGCACTGAGCCTGTGACAGTGAGCATGACACAGAGTCAATGCCCTCCTCTAATTTATAGTGATTTGGATATTAATTCAGTAAACACACAGGTAAGGAAACTGAGCCTAGAGAGATGAAGTCACGTTTTTCAATGTTGCACAGATAATTACAGCCAACACAGTGACTAGAAACTCTGAAATGATGGTCAATATCAAGATGCCATCTTGCCTTACTCGTATAGCAAGCTGACCTATTTGAAGCATGGTTGTCTGTCTAGCACACATTTGTGTAGGATATTACTGTTATAACCAGTTGTATCCTGGAATTGACTCAAACCAGCTGGTGCAAAATTACTGTGTACATCTCTTTCCTTCTTAGGATTCAGTGAAATAATGTTGGTAGCATGAAATCAGCTATGGTGGTATTTACACTAAAAATTGGCAACCATCACCACGAGCTGATTGTTACACCTTTACCAACATACCACCAGTTACCATGGTTATAGGAATTTAGTCTTCAAGCAAATTGTTTTTTTCTTTTCCAGAGTATTTAATAAAATTCACATAATTATTGATACAGATGAATAGATGTGACAGGTCAGGAAGTTCTTAAACCACAGAATTTTTGTTTCTTTTTTCTTCCATTCTACTCCAAATCCCAAGGTCTTCAATCTTATACATTTAATACAATTTATATTTTATTTTCGTATTTGGTACATGTTGATCAAAGCGAAACCACGGATGAGAGGAGACTACTGTACCACAAACTAAGCGGCTTCGACAGCAGAAATGTATTGCCTTGCAATTCTGGAGGCAAGACGTCCTAGATCAGGGTGTCAGCAGGATATCTCTATTACTAAGGCATCTGTAGGTAACATGTATAAATTTTCAGCATCAGACTTGACCTTACTAATACTGATTTTTAGCATAACAAACAGACTAGACTTTAGCTATGTTCTTCTTAACTGCCCAAATTAGTGGCCAATCACCTATACCTAAAGTTTTCAACTATCAGATTTGTTAGCATTGTCCTTTGTACTAGCATGCATTTATTTTGGTAAAAGGGGAGAAGGAAGATACATCAAGACACCCCTTGATAAACCTAACTCAAAAAGGAATAAAGACATTTGTATCAGTTTCTGTGGCTGCTGTCACAAAGTGCAGTAGGCACCCCTTATCTACAGGGGATACGTTCCAAGCCCCTATGGATGCCTGAAACTATGGATAGTACTGAACCCTGTATGCAGTATGTTTTTATCTATACATACATGCCTATGATAAAGTTTAATTTGTAAATTAGGCACAATAAGAGATGAACAACAATAACTGATAATAAAATAAAACAATTATAATAATATACTGCAATAAAAGTTATGTGAATATAGTCTCTTCCTCTCTTTTCCTCACAATATCTTAAGAGTTACCCTATGTACCTAAGGGTAACTGAAACCCCAGCAAGTGAAACTGCGGATCAGAGGAGACTACTGTAGCACACACTAAGAGGTTTAAGCAACAGAAAATGTATTGCCTTGCCATTCTGGAGGCAAGAAGTCCTAGATCAAGGTGTTGGCAGGGTTGGTTCCTTTTGCAGGCTGTGAGGGAGAAATCTGTTTATGCCACTCTCCTAGCTTCTGGTGGTTTGCTGGCAATCCTTAACATTCATTGACTTCTGCGGCATCACTCCAACTCTGTCTTCATCTTCACATGGTGTTCTTGCTGTTTGCATCTCTGTGTCCAAGTTTCCCCTTTTTTATAAGGACATCAGTCATATTGGATTAGGGCTCACCCTAATGACCTCATTTTAGCTTGATTACATTGGTAAAGACCGTATTTCTGAATGAGGTCACATTCTCCGGTACAGAGGTTTAAAACTTCACCATATCTTTGTGGGGAGGACACAATTCAACCTGTAACAGCATTGCAATTAAATTGTTAAATTGTCACACACTAATATCAATAGGTAAAATGTTCTTTGTTAAGCTAGAGTTCTAACAAGTAAATATTTCATTCCTTTTGTAAAACAAGTATTTCTGCTGAGTTGATTTCCATATTATTCAGAATGTCTTAAGGACCTGGTCTTCAGCCTGTGCTCCTTGTTCAAATGCAGCATTAATTTTAAGACAGGGCTCAGTCAACTCAGCCCACTGCCTTTTTCTGCCTAGAATAGTTTTTCCATTTTTAAAGGGTTAAGTGGGCTGGGCGTGGTGGCTCATGCTTGTAATCTCAACACTTTGGGAGGCTGAGGCAGGAGGATCACTTGAGGCCAGGAGTTTGAGACCAATCTGGGCAACATGGCTAGACCCCCATCTTTTTTTAAAAAAAAGATTTGCTTTTTTTTTTTTTTTAATTAGCTGGATATGATCACATGTACCCATATTCTCAGCTACTTGAGAGGCTGAGGTGGGAGGATCACATGAGCCCAGGAGGTTGAGGCTGCAGTGAGCTATGTACATACTACTGCACTCCAGCCTGGGAGACCCTGTCTCAAAAAAAAAACAATGGAAAAAAATCAAAAGATAAGTATATTTCATGACGTGAAAATTATATAAAATCCAAATTTCAGTGTTGTCAACAAATAAAGTTGTATTGGCACACAGCCACACTCATTTCATTTGCACATTGTCTATGGCTGCTTTCACACTACACAGGCAGAGTTGCAGAGTTGCAGAGTTGCAAAGGAGACCGTTAGTCTGCAAAACCTGAACTATTTACTCTCTGGCCATTTACAGGTAGGATGCTAATTTTGTTAACTATACCTCACTCACAACTAATTGCTGCTGCTCCCGAATGACACAGCCTAGTCTCTGAAGCAGACAGGCATCATGCTGCCGACCTTTGTGCTGTGAGGGGGGTGTCTTCATTCATAAATTATAGCATCATCATGATTCTGCCTATTTTATTACTATCAGAAGAATCACGCAGCTAATTAGTAAGCATTTAATTAGAAGTCAGAACCAGTGCTGTTAATGGGCATGCTTAATATTCCATCGACAAAATTAACTGCTGACATCAAAGGTGTGTGGTCATTGCCACCTCCAACCCCCGCCTAATATGGCAGCATTTTATGTCTATTTGTTATACATAACTTCCATGTGTAACTTGCATCTTGAAATAATTTAGTTCTGTTGAATCCACTGGGATTGTATTTAATCCTGTCTGTATTAGTTTTCTATTGCTGCCAAAGCAAATTACCACAAATTTAGCAGCTTGAAACACCACAAGTTTTCTGTCTCGGAATTTTCCAGGCTAGAAGTCCAGTGGGCTTGACTGGTTCTTCTGTTCCAGGTCTCACAAACTGAAGTCAAGACGGCAGCAGGGCCACATTTTTTTCTGGAAACTCTGCGAAGAACCTGCTTTCAAGTTCTTTCAGGTTATTGGCAGAAAGAGGAGCTGATTTCTGTCAACAATCTGAAGGAGGGTGGTGGTCCCTGCTTCCTGGCTGGCAGTGGGTGGGAGCCTATCTTAAAGGCTACGTGATCCCTGCTCCCATTGCTCCCTCCATTTTCAAGCCGCCAAGGCCATGTCAAACCCATCTCATGCTTCAGATCTTCTCGTGACTTCTGCCTCTAGCTGGAGAACAATCTCTCCTTTTAAGGGCTCATGTGATTAGATTGGTTTCTTTTGGGTAATCCAGGATAATCTCCCTATTTTAAGGTGCATAACCTTAACTACACCTCCAAAGTGCCATTTGCCATGTAACTTAACATATTCAGATTCCGGGAATTAGGGCATGGGTGTCTCTTGGGGGCCATTCTGCCTGGCACGCCTTCTCTGGGTTCTGTGTTCCTAACCTGAGTGTCTGCATCTCTGTTTTCTCCTAGAAGACTCTGAAGGATCAGTACTTGGCCCTAGGGACTGCACTTGCTTTTCCACTTTGGGAGCCCGCAGAAACACTACCCTTTGGTAGTCTCTTTCTATTGCAGAGTTGGCATTTCAAGTTAATTTTTCATGGATGTATCACCATGTTATTCCCATGCAACACAATTAAATGACCCTGGCCACCACAGCTGAAAGCATTTATACTTAGTTATTTCATACAGCTGTGTTAGAAAACCGCTGCATACATCAACTGTGATATAAATGTACCCTGCTAGAGTTGGGCTGTTAACAGCCTGCTTAGACTGATGCTGCGGCCATCAAAAAAGGTCTGTGTGCATCTTGGTTGCCCATCTTCTTTCTCCGAAAGGCAAGAGCCGGGGAGTCAGACTGGAACACCTTGCCACTCTGAAGTTTAGAATACATCCATTTTCATGACTTCTCAAATTAAAGGTAAATTGTCACCTTGCTGTGCACTGTAATGTTTCTGCTTACCCGTGTAAATCTGGTTGACCTCCATGTTTGGAAGAATTCCTTACATTTGATCCAAATGTAAGAAAACTTGAAGCATTTTGGAAGTTCAGGCTGAGTTATAGCTGCATTTTGGAAATGCTAAGTACCTGATAACTAAAGGGAAATTCCAGCAGAGTGGAAGGGGAAGTAGGGATGGGGAATAATCTTTTTGTTCACTGGCCATGATCCTGGCACAGAGACCCTCAGAGTGCAGACTAGGACTTCTTAAACACTAGCATGCTCATGAATCGCCTAAGATCTTAACATTCACATTCTAATTATAGGGTCTGAGATGAGGCCTGAAATTTCATATTTCTAACCACTTCCCAGATGACGCAAGCTCTGTAAGTCTGTGGGCCACACATTGAGTGGTAAGAATTTAGAGAATTTAGACTATGAACAAAATGAATCAATTTCTTCCCAAAGGGTTATTTTTTTCACACGAACTATTATATCTAGGTTAAATATATTCATATTACTGGCAAAGTCAAAGAGCTCAGCTTTCCTTTCCTTGCTAGGTATTAGGATTTAAGTACAACTTTAAGGATGCTGCATTTCCTCAGCACAGGAAGAACAACCATGAAGAATGCCATTAGTTCTAATCAACTCAAACCTGATTAAAGAGAATAATGTAATTTAAAGTGAAAATTTTGATTCAAATAGGTTCTTGATGGCAAGATTAGCATAAGAAGATAATTTCTTTAAAATATCTTAAGTATAGCTGGAGAACGAGACAATGTGGTTTAATGATTTTTGTTGATGGGGAGACATTTAGGGCCTGAACTAAAATATTCTCTTCCTTCATTCCCTCCTCTGCATCTCATTTAAGCCCCCTAGAATTCTTTGGAAAGCCTGGAGACATGCTCGCTTTTATCATATTGGGAGCTGGTCCATGAAGTATGAATGTGAAATTTCAGCATTTGTGTAACTGCCAGCAGGTGTGGTCTGAATGTGTAGTGCAGCCTCCACTTTCGGATTTCAGGAAAGAGCTAATTCCTCGGTAATGCTCTGTGATGCTTGAAGCTTGGCGTGAAGGCTGGGCATTCCTGGGGAGGGAACTACCTGTCACTGGTCCTGATTCTCTGTCTGCTGGCAAGGCTGGATCCAAACAAGCTTCCTCCTTCCCCTTTTTGCAGTCAACTGCAAATCCTGAATGAAGGTAGACAGAGGCAACACCCAAGAGGCTGACACCATGTCTTTCACCTTCCAAGATCAAAGGATTTAAGAGTGCTGCTAAAGCACTATAATTCGATTTATATGAGATCCCGAATCACCAAGATTAGGCTTGGTTATCATGAAAATGGAGGAATTATCTTCTCAGGGGTTTGTCATCCTGTCAGTCAGCTGATTTGCCTGGTTGACAGGAAAGGCCCCAAGGGAACTCCATGTGATTCTGCTGGGGAATATGAAGCCCAGTATCGAATGAAGGGTGCCCTGTCTCTGCTGCTGGGATTGCACTGTGGTTTAGCGGGAAATGTTCCTAGGCTTCAGTTTTATGTTCTCACCTCTAGTATTGCCAGGGGCAGCCACTTGCTGTTTTCATAGGATGGAGGTCCCCTGCAAATGCTGGTAAATGCACTGCAGTGTTTAATTAGGAAGAAGTATGCACAAACTTCGTTTGGTGTGTGGCATATAAAGAAGAGAAGGTAAAGCATCTCTGTCAACAAAGAATTCAAAGTGTAAGAACTCCTGGCTGCCTTCAGCCTGACAGAAAGTGTCTTATCATCTGTGTCTGCTCTGCAGCATCGTAGTCAACAGTGCAGGCTTTAGAGAGAATCAGTCTGATTTCTGATACCTGCCCTACTACCTACTCATTGTGTCACTGAGCAAATTTTAATTCCATTGTGCCTCAATTTCCTCATCTACACATTGGGAAGAGTAGTACTGTACTTTATAGGGTTTTCATTAGATTAAATAAGTTTACAGCTCTGAAGTGATTAGAACAGTGCATAGCATTTATAAGTCTGCCAGGAAGGTTAGCTCTTATTCAGGTGCTCAGAGAACTCGACGTAATAGCAGGGAAATCAGAAGACATGGGTTCAAATTCTGACTTTTTCATAGATTTAGGTCTATCAGTGTCTCTGACATTCTTTGTAAAACAGGGACTGTAATATCTATCTCCCATGGTTTTAGTTAAGCTAAAATAACAGCTTATGTGAAAGAGTCCAGCAATAAATCGTCACTCAGGGACAGATGGTTGAAGTCTTACTTATTATAGCAAATATGTTGTCCTAAAAGGTATTAAATTAACTGATAGCAAGCAAACTAGATTTTTATGTAAATTAGAAATCTATTTGCAGGCAAGTATCCATTATGAATTATGGAAGGGATACAATTTTCCTCTATTTGGTTCTAATCCTTTCATTTTGATTAGATTAAGTTATAATCCTGACAGTGACATTTATTGAGTGCTTTTTACTTTATCTCATCAGTCCTTGGTACACTCTGGCAATATTATGGTAGATAGTATTATGATCCCTGTTATACTGCATGTTGGAAATATGTGGCTCAGAGAGGTTAAGTAACTTACCTAAGGTCACACAGCTACAAAGAAGCAGAGGCAATGCTGTAGCCTACTCCTCTTTGACTCCCAAAAAAAAGTGCTCTTTATAACTATGGTGTTTTCTCTTCTCTACATCAAGTCAAATCTCGTGGTCTCTTAGAGCAATTTTTGTCATGACAGTTCAAATTATAGATCAGATCTTAGTTTTAGTTCAAAGGCAGAAGCAGTCTAACTTCAAAGTTAGAAGTAGTCAAATGAGAAGAAAAACAAACAGCCATAAAAATCCGACGTTGGCCCATTTCTGCCACCAACATGCCATAAGACTGATCATTGTTTTCCAGTCTTGAAATATCTTCTCCCCAAATCAGAGGCAGCCCCACAGTTTTGTTATAGGAGAGGCTTCTGGACAATATTGAGTCGAAAGGGGAGAGTGGTGGTTGATGCTCTTGCCTTGAGTGTAAATTTGCCAAGCAAGCATATAGTTTGTGTTACAATACTATGCTTGCTAGGTGGTTTGGCAGGCTTCATAGAGATTTTGGAGGCTAAAGCCCTCCTGCACATCACAGTCTTACACCTTTGACTCAGTTTCTGCTAACAATAACCAAAGTATATGAGGATGCGATAGTTTACTGCACTGTTTGGCCAGTATTTAGTAGTGTTACTAGAGTAAACCAAACCACAAAAATCAGTTCTATTCTAAAAAAAACTCTGTGTTTTACAGTGGCCTGGTCAGGAAAGTTAATCTGTTTTTGCTTAGCAAGTGGTAGGAGATTTCACAGTTTAGTTCATTGCTTTTATAAACAGTGTTTTCCTTCCTCTCTCTGAGTAGATCTTTTTTTGTAAGGAAATTGGAGCTATCAATCTATCCAGTGTAATTTCATCCTTTTCCATCAGATGATCTCTACTAATGAATCAGGAAGCCCGTGTGTGGGCTGGGAGACGGGAGGGAACTGAGAAGATATAGAATGAGGAAATGTAAGCAGCACTGCCAGTGATGCTCATGCAGCGAAGATATGCCCCACTGTCACTGTTATAGCCTCTCTGTCTCACACTTCTTTAGAAGCTAATTCTTGGAATCCTTGGCAGAACCCTGCGAGTCCTTCTCTCATCTCCCTTCCGTGCCAATCACATTTAACAGACTACTTGCTTGGCTATGCACTTGACTAAGACTGTTCAACTACAGGTCACTAAAGACGTGCCATCAAGGGATTGCACAACCTCATAGGAGAATATGTGACACAGAGTAGGTGCCGAGAAGCCTACTGGAAGACCAGATTGGAAGATAGTTGAGAGGGAGAAAAAAAAGAAATGAACAAGCTATGGAATAAGAAGTAAGTTATAAGGGCAAAGACACATGGGCCGTATGTCAGTGTTTCCTTGCTGCTCCTCTCACCAGCTCTGAGACTGTGGCCAGCTTAGCCTTTGTGTTCTTATCTGCAAAATGGGATAATAATAATACCAATCTCCTATTACTGTAAATATTGAGTGATAAAATGAATGGAAAGCAATTAGCACTTAGCACTTTTGTTCATTCACTGTTAGAATTATCCCTTTCCCCCACCATCATAGAGTTCAGTCTCTGCCATTCAGAACTCTGTAAGGGATCATTTATGATCCTATCACCTTTGAAATGGGTCAGGACCTATTCTTCTGTCCTGTCTTCTTTTTTCTCTTTATTTTTATCTTTCACATGTCAGTGAAACTAGAGTGAGCACCCTAAAGTTTTCCCCTGTGGCTCTATGGAAACTCACAAAAGATTGGGAAACTACCACGAAGTGAAGGCTTTTCACTCTCTAATCCCAGGAGCTCTTTCCACCTAGGACACCGACCACCGGGCTTCGTAAGTGTTGCTGATTCTTTGACCTCTCTCTAAAAATAACTACATGATGGTCTCTTCTTCACAGCTCAAGGTAAAGCCCCTCTTGTAGAAGCCGGGTTCATCTTCTAATTAGCATTTCTACTTGTGTAGTTTTCTTGTATAAGACAAACAAATATTTTTAAGCTGGCCATAAAGTTGGAACTGCCATCTAATTTCTGCCTCTGAAACAAAAATCGCACAAGCCGGCAGTGCACCCAAACCACTATGAAATCCAGTCTCAATCAAGTCAGACTCTTTTGTAACTGGAAAAAACTCAGAAGCCGTTTAGTGCCATTTTCTCAATTTTTTGGTTGAAGAAATTATATTGGAGAGGTTAGATGACCTGCTAAGCATGTAGTTATTCCAGAAGAGCCTGGAACCTTTCCTACTACATTGCATTGTTTTCCACCCTCAAATGGAAAAACTAAACACCCTTCTCACCTTTAGAGGATCGATGCCTGAAGGAATTGCTTCCAAGCATTTCAGACAGTATTAAATCTATCACTCAACTTATGTAGATCACTGTGACTTCCTTGAATTTTCATTATTGGCTTCCAGGCACATGCAGTGTGCTTAAATCATCACCTATAAAGCTCCTTCTTTCTACCTCCAGTGATGGCATGGGTTGATAATATGAATTGGTTTTTACAATTTTAGATACTTCTATGGTTAACAAATCCATCGTGATAACAAAGGAAGCTAGAACTATTGGTAGTAGGTCCCTGACCTTGGAAACTGATGAACACATCTTCCCCAGCTTGATCTTGGCTGCATCTGAGAAGAACCCTGGGCTGCATAACTCCTGGGTCTGACCCAACATGCTCTACCACCCACAGCAACAGCACAGAAATATAACCAGCAGGACGTCTATTGATTACACATCCACAAGTTATATTACTGATTACCTACTCCTCAACCTTCAGGCAGGCAAACACATTTTCAGCTCTCATGAAGTCATTTATTTTCACGCTTCTTAATATGTCACATTTTCTTCCCTTGGTTCTGGACTTTTCTACCTCTGGCTGTGAGGTTTGCCTTTTGTATTATTTGCCCAACAGAGCCTCCTTAACCTGGTCTCTTTTCTGCCTCTCACCCAGATATTCTGCTGAATTACTCTCGCGGATAGTAGTATGCTCTTTCCTAAGGAGGGTTGTGCAAGAGTACAAGGGAATCTGTAACTTCATCTGAGTTTGGCTTCTCAGGCTTCATGATCACTGAGTAGAGCAGTCATTTGGAACCCATTCTGGTTGTTTCCTAAAGTCACCAAGGAAGCTTTGAAAAATGCAGGTGCCAGGCCCACCAGAGACCAGTGAAACACAATTTCAAGGGAGAGGGCATGACGTTGGTCTATTTATTGAGTTCCCCAAGCTAATCTAATGGGCAGCCAGGGTTAAGAGCTACTCACCTGGAATTTTCCTGTAGCAGACAATAAAACTAAAAATAGAAATATGGAATGGAAACCCAAAAAGGTTAAACAGGTGGCACAATGTCAAGTAAAGGAGAACTGATAGCAGAGAAGGGGAACAGGGTGCGTGTCAGTATGTCTTGTTTTTTTTTTTTTTTTCCTGTCTTTTCAGGAGTCGTTGGTCAAATGCATCATTGCATGATTCTAGCATTGTAGCCCAAGATGGGATGATGGTGACCCTGATTTGTGATAAAGAGGCTTTTTGGCCTTGTTAAGCAAGAAATGAAGGAACAAAGTGGTGTGTGGTTTGTTTAGTGGACAGTGACCATTACTGTGATTCCAGTTTATGCTTGCTGAAGTGAGCCTATTATTTTTATATTGGTCTTCCCATAAGACAGCAACTTCTCTAATAATGGAAACGTGCCTGTGCCAGACACACAGCAGGAGCTAAATATGTGCTTGTAAAACAAATCAAGCAGGAATGAGTAAGCGAACAGCTGAATTACACCTATGGGCCAATCCTCTGTTTTGTTGATTTTTTTTTCTTTATTATGGTCATCAGTGATCTGATGTCAGGGCATATTGTGGAAGTGAAGCAGCCCAAATCCTGTCTTCTCAGAGTGAAATCCTCTAGAAAGTTATGACTTAGTCATTTTTAAGAAAATGCTGCTTTCGGTGGATATCTGTAGTAATACTCAGTCCAGTGGTGCTGGAAACACTGATGCTGAGCAATATTGAATTTTTTTAGAAACTTCATTAAAATTTTTATTTTTAAGCTTTACAAAATCAGATCATAATAGGAGACTACAAGAAAGTCTACGAAGTGACTCATGATAAAAAATGTATTAGGAAAAAGGTGTTTAATTATAGTTTATAAACTATTGATGTTACATTATGGTTGGTTTTAACATAGCCAATAGACTCTTCATGATTTTGATGAAAAACTTTATCTTCTAGACCTAAGATCTTTTAAATTATGCTATTATCAGCTAATCAATTAATTCAATTTTATAGTAAAAGTGTTACAGAACCAGTCTTAGGAAAATGGTATAAAAGTAAAAGAAGTTGGTCTTCAGTGCCCTCTCCAGCCATAATCTTGTAACTTACATGATAAGTGTTCATACTATGCACATCTTTGTAGGTATTGGGAGAGGAGGTATGTGTGTAGGGGGCCGAGAACATGAGTAAAGGGACGATAAGAATTTTGAAAATGGAAGCAAAAGTGCAGATCAAGCACTTGCTGCCTTGTATAATTATGGCATTGATGAAACCGCCCCAAATTCCCTCTTTACAATCCACTAAAATGTTACTGGATGGAAAATCAAAGTACCATATATATGCTTTAATTTGGGAATGATTATTTTGGTGTTAATGGTTCCACAGTTGATAATAGACTTGTTCTCTACCTGTAGATGCATTCGTATTTTCTCATCCCTAAAGTTCCATTTTACAAAGCATCTCACAATATACTTATTTTTTCTGTCACTATCCAGGTGAGCTAAATCACATTCATATAATTAGTTCTTTACTGTCTATTCAAGGGAGAGATATGTATTGTGTGTTTGTGTGTTAGGCAAAAGAAATGGGCCTTCTAGATGTTCTGACTTTCACCTTCTTTCCTTGCTTAGTTACTCTCATTACTAAGGCTTCCAGTCCTTTTACCCTTTGTTTTTATATCACGTTAAATTAGACACCAACGAAACTAGATAACTTTGGATCTCCTTAAGCCATCTGAAGGCCATGAGTGTATGATGACCAAACACCAGAATCTGGGGACAGACTGTCTAGATTTGAATCTTGACAATGCTTCTTCCTAGCAGCATGACCTTAACTAAGGGCAGGCTACTTAACTAAGACTCAGTTTCCTCATCTGTAAAATGAATACAGTCATATTACCTACCTCATAGGCTAGTCATGAGGATCAATAACATACTGTATATAAAATAACACATGTAAGTGCCTAGGATAAGTGAGGAGCTAGATGGTTGTTAAGTACTAACTGCAGTGCCAGGAATTTCATAGGAAGCCATAACAGCTACACATGTGTGCCTTCATAAGCCAGAAACACTTATTCAGTGAATTGTCAACTACTTATTAAACATGTCCTCTGAACATAGGACTGTGCTAAGCTCAGCTCAGGATTTGAATTGAACCTTGAAGTTTCATTAAGTAGGATTTAGTTAAGTGGAGAGGAAGAATGATCGATGTTGTTCAGTATGGTAGGTGGCCTCTAGCTAAGTGTGGCTACTCAGCACTCAAAATGTGGCCCATCTGCATTGAACTATGCTGCCAGCATAGAATACACAGCTGATTTTAGAAACTTAATGCAAAAGGAGAAAATGTAAAATATCTCATTAATAATTTTATATGGATTATATGTCAGACTGATATAGTTTTGGATATATTGTATTAAATGAAATATATTATTACAATTTATTTTACTTATTTCTTTTTACTTTTTAAAAAGATGACTATTAGAAAATTTAAAATGGCATATGTGGCTTCTATTGAATTTCTAGCAAGCAGCACTGTTTTAGATGGCGCAGCTCATCCATCATTAAAAAGAACACAGAGGCGCAGGGAGTGAGCACGGTTTGTGGACTCACACAGCTTACAGTCTAGGAAAGGGACACAGTACCTTACATGACTGGGTTCATAACTTGTGGGGTTTGAGCTCATCCGTATCATTTGCACTCAGTGGTGGAAGTTGGAGGCAGGATAGTAGCAACAGTGACTGTCACCCACCGAAAGCCCGCCTGCACAACAGAAGAATTTTCCTAACCAGTTTAGAGAACTTAACAGCAAGTTTTGTTTGTCTTCTGCAAAATTGGATATCAAAATAGTAAAATCAGGGTAACACTGCTCATTGCTCCTTCTGCAATCTTCAGAGCTTCTTTGTTCAGAGAAAAATTTCTTGCACTGGTTGTGTAATATTTTGGCCAATGTAGTTGAGACATATTTTGTAGTACTTTGTTGAAATAATATCAGATGTGAAATAAGCCAGCATATAGAGGACTCGAAACAAGAATTAAAAAGGCACACTTTAAAGCTTTTAGCGTTGTCAAGAAATAGTTATTTTGACTTTCAGATAGATAGCTTTTGAGCCTGCCAAGTAAAGGAAACGAAATTTAAACTATCTACTAGAGCTTTATTTTTCTTCTCATACATGCCAAATTTGAAGTGGCTGTTCTGCCTTCCAGTGAAGAGCATGCTCTCATGGTGTTCCATGTCTGCACAGTGGGTGCTTTCCATGCACTCTTTCCACACAAAGTCAAAACCATACAATATCTTACACCTTCATTTTTGGAAATAGAGAAAGGACGGATGGAAAGAAGGGTGGAAAGAAGAAAGTGGCCATTATAGAACTTCTTGTATGTGCCAGATCCTGTGCTAGACATCAGCATGTGTCACTGAGGAGGTATGGGATGGGCTAGAATTCCCTGGTAAGTAATTTAAGGCGTGAAACTAACAAATATCATCCCAGGACATCTGTGACAGTATGGCACACCTCAGACTCTGCATCAACCCCTAATCTAGACTAAAACCACATAGTGTTTACCTTAAGGGTTCTTTCTGCCCATTTTGTATGTCTGACTCATGGAGTGGCCTGAAATCTGCATATGCCATTAAGAGCACTCCATGGGGTGGAGTGTGGCCCAGTCACTCTGCTGAGGTGTGTTGGCTTGCCTTTTGATGAGGATGCAGAGCTCATATTTGTGGCCTACTCATCATTTCCTTCCAAGCTTGTATCATTTTTTATCATTGCTAGGTTTTCCTTCTGGAAAATTATCTTTAATTCATGAATTCATAATGGAAAGTATGGAGACACTTGAACACTTCCCATCCAGATCTCATTTTTGAAGACTACTGGACTTATACGTGAACAAGGGAAAATACATCAGATGGACCCATTTCTCTTTACTCTGAGCAAAGGCTTGTAGAGAAAAGTTGTAAGGAAAACACCACCCCGTACTCAAGGAAAATATGAACCCTTCAAAAATGCACAGAAAGGGAGTTTAAACTTTTCTAGAATGTTCCCAGCAATTTGAAATTGGTTTAAGTGGGACAAATCAAAGCAAATAACCTTTGCTTGTCAATAGGTTATAGTGCTTTGCAACATCTGGGAAAAGAATGCCCCTTCATTAATTGAATTGAATATGCAGTGAATAAGTAATGATAACATTATGATCAGCAACCTAGATCTGTACATAAAATGCCATGTTCTTTGAAAGAGAGTTTTGTGCTGTATATGAACCAATTGCTTTCATACTCTGAAAACAATAATTCATACCAAAAACTTAATTACCCATGTGCACTGTAACTATGCCAACCACATTAAACCCGGATTTTTGAAAAGGTCACACCCCCCTTCTCTTTAGATAAATGCTAACTGGAAATAAAGTAGCATTTTTGTTTTGCTTTGCCCTGAATTATGCTGCTGAGTGATATTAACTGGTTGTTTACCAGATTTCTATCCTATACTATTTATCCCGTCCTGACAATGCAGGCTGGGTCTTTCCAATAAATGGGAAAGAAATAAGGGATGAAAATTCATTCAACTTGCAATGTAATGTGTGGCACCACATACTGGAGCCCCAAAGTATCACGACCATTCCTCCTGTAGCTTTAGGACAAGCTTTGCAAAATTGGAGCTGCCTTATTGGAAAGCCTACATGTTTGTCTGTGGTACATAAACATAGCCTCAGACTAGCATCTTATTTGAAGAAGTCTGGTTATAAAGTGGATAGCCATCACTTTAATTGTCAATTTAATATGCATCAAGTGTTTTCTTGGATATCAATTGTATTCTCTTACAATTTAATTTTGATTTGTTGAGAACAACTTTCCCTGTGCCAGGTAGTTACTGAATTGTTCATGTACTTTATCTCAGTTAGTCCTTGCCAAAGCCTGTGAGCTTGTTTCTCTTGCTTTGCAAATAACGAAACTGATATTTAGAGAAACCGAATGACTTGACCAAACGAAATGAAAGTGAGGACTCAAGTCTAGGTCGGCTGACTCCAAGTCTGGTGTTAGGCACGTTGACTTTCTGTATTCCAAGAGTCTACGCTGAAGGATGGAGAAAAGAATGCCCCAGATTGTAGTAAAGAAAAGCAAACAGTGCCAGAGTTTCCTATACAATCATCTTTTCAGAAATTAGAAACATTATATTTGTGATCTCTATGGAATATAATTGAGCCACAGCTCCATGATGCGGTCCATTTCCAATGAGCACTTGGAAGAGCCCTAACCAATGCCACACCAGTGATGACCATCTCCACTATGCAATGATGTAAAATCCTAGGTCCTATCTCCAGCCTAAGAACCCTGTACCATGGAGGCAGACATTCATCCCCAGGAGCTGGCATTTTATGGCCCGAGTATATATACTAGGTCTCTACTGCTTGTCATTTTACAGGCTCCTTATAGACCATATATTCTGTGGTTGGAATCCCCTGGTGTCAGCTGCTCCCAAACTCTTCACATGAGCAGCTATGAGATGGCAGTAGTGCATTTTATGCTCTCAAGTGCATCATTTTTTAAATATATCACAGCCTCAATCCTGCCTTAGCTAGGCATAGTAACAAATCTGCTGTCTTCCTGTACTGCTAAAGGCAGACCCAGAGAAAGTATTATATATAGTTCACTTTTATTCACTTGGCTTAGCTCTTAGTGATATCAGAGCTACCGGGCTCCTATTTCAAAGTAACTTATGGGTGGCTGTGTTCTTCTGGAGCTTCAGAGGGGCACAGGACCACTCTAAATTCTGTTAGCTAAAGTGCCTGGTGACCTCACAATGGAACTGAATTATGTTCTGATGCTTTTTGCCAGTCTTTAAGTACTCATGAATTAAACCACATCTACTTTAGGATGAAACTTCAAATGGAAACATCAGTGATTCTCCTACCTTTACCAATTTTAGATACCGATCCATCAGTATCTAAATTTCTTGATTAGTAAATGACAGATGGTATTGGTGAGTCTTCCCAGCTGTGGTCATTAACATTTAACACATATTCTGTACAATACATTACAGGTTACAGAATGGTATGTTAGGCCACCTGCCACTGAAATGGCAATTGATGATCTTTTTCTCTTCAGTTTTTCATTAGTGTCGTCAGAAGAATATTTCACCTTCATTTTAAAACATGGATGAAAGATTCACCATGTTGAGTTAGAGAGTGTTTTTGGAGTGTGAATCAACTGTATTTTTACTATTATTTGATGTTTATTCAAGTTTAATAAATGTCAAGATACATATATACATATATGCTGATACGGGTTTATCAGAAATACTATATATACTTAAATATATAATATTTTCAAATATAATAGATAAATTTTATATATTAGTTCTGTTTGAATTATATTTTACTTTGTATATTTGTATTTTTACTTACAGATATTTAGTGCTTAACACTTTATATTATGAGAAGTCTAGTTAAGAGACATATTTTCTTCTAAAGTTCTTATATCTTGTAGGTGAATATATGATTGTCCCTCAAAACTAAACTATTTCAAAGAACTGAAGGATTGGCTCATAAATCTTCCAGCATGTCTTTGGTTGCATGATGGAAGTTGAAAACATAATATTCAGACAAGGGTTATACTTCCCAAGAAAGTGATCAAAAAGCACTTCTGTATTTAGCCTTAAAAATGAAGGAAGTGCTGGCATATGCTACAATATGGATGAACCTAGAGGACATTGTGTTGTGTGAAATAGGTCAGACACAAAAGGGCAAATATTGTGTGATTTCATTCCACTTATATGAGGTGTCTTGAGAAGGCAAATTCATAGAGGCAAAACATAGAATGGCGAGTATCAAGGGCTGGGGGAAGTGGACATAGGGAGTTAGTGCTTAGTGAGTATGAGGTGTTTGGGATATTAGTTCTAGTAAAAATTCTGGAGTTAGTGGTGATGGTCACACAGGAGTGTGAATGTGCTTGATGCCACTGACTTGTACAGAGATGCAAAAATGAGAATACGTGTTTATGAGAAAGCATTTTTTTGGTACTGAAATCCTCTGAGGAAAGTTACAGGGATTCTATTTTCTTGGCCAAAGTTCCAAAATAAAAAGAGGTTAAGTAACCTCAAGATCACTCAGTAAATAAATGGAAGAGCTAAAAATGGAACGGAGGGTTTCCCGACTCTCTCTTGATGAACACGTGAGCATCCTTCTCTGCAGCAGTGAGGTTGGCAGCATGCATGAGGGATTGGCAGGCTGAAGAGAATCTTCCATGTCTTAAAATAGTTGCGGAGTTCTAAAAACTTATCATGGCAAAGCAAACTCTGTTACAAATGCTGACTCCCCATCCCAGCTCTAGCACTCTCTACTAAGGAAACTAAGGAAATGAAGGAAATAGATGGCCTTTGAATAGCCACATTTTCATATCCTGATGAATTCCTGCTATTTACTTAATTATTTGGGTAATTTTTAGCATTGCTTTTCCTCTTTTTTTTTTTTTTTAATAGCATCTGTCAAGTTTGCTAGAACATTTTCGGTGCCAAGGAAATTAATAGAAATTTTAAAATCAATTTCAACAAACATATTACTCTTCAATTTGCTTTAAAAGGCACATACATTAATTGAAGTTCTTTGGACACCTACTCAAAGTTATAAGTATAATAATTATATTTCCATGAAAAAATGAGAGCTTAGTACTATCAAGGATAAACACAGCTGGACATTCATTGTAGCAGTGAAAACAGATTTTATTCAGTAACCACTGACAGTCGGGGGCAGAAAGGAGCTCCATTCTGATTTGCGCAGAGGTGACTGGGCCTTCGAAAGGGAGAAGGAGGGAGTGGGAATGGGAATGAGCCCGGGCTCAAGAGTCAGAGAAGAGAAAAATTACGAAGTTGGTCAGTGTAAATGCAATTAAGGCAGCTGTGCCCCCTAGCTGTCAATTAATCTAAGTTAGGATTCTGTCCTTCCACCAGGACTGGGAAACAGAGGCTCTAGCCTTCCTAATAATTACATTTCAAAAGAATGGCTTTCAGGTACTTGAGAAAGGCACTCTGAAGGTTTGATAGATACATATAGATCTCAGAGGGATAGAAGAAAGATTCACAATTTGAAGTCCTTTTCAGTAAATGCTCTAAAAAAAGAGTGGTCGGGGCCTATGGTCAGGTGTAGGCTAGAATGAACTGTAAATTCTTTTGACAGCCTTGAACTTTTGCAAACAAGAGCTCAAAAGGGGACTGGATCATCCCAGGATGCAGCCTTAGGTTACTAGACTTCTCTTAGTGCAGAGGTGTGAATGGAACGTTTGTGTCGAGAGTTTCTGCAGTTCTTGGTACCCTTGATGTCATGTCTTTATAAGAGAGAATATAGTGTCAGATGTTAGATGCAGAGATGACAGCAAAAAGTTTGATTTTAAGCTGTGCTTTAGGTCTTCTGTGTCACATTAGATATGAGAATCATGAGTGAGGTTTGACTTTTGATAAACACTTTGTCTATGGTTGCCTGTGTTTGGAAGAAAGTATCAGTGGTTCACTGGCCTCAAGGGATTCTCCCAGCCTCCTGAGTAGCTGAAACTGCAGGCATGTACCACGCACGCCAAGCTAATTTTTTATTTTTATTTTTTGTAGATATAGGGTCTATGTTGCCTAGGCTGGTCGTGAACCCCTGGGCTCAAGCCATCCTCATGCCTCAGCCTCCCTAAGTGCTGGGATTACAGGCGTGAGCCACCACACCTGGCCTTTTTTTTTTTCCAGAATATAAATTAATAGTTTGAGTAAAATATTAACAAATTTATGTTAATGAATGGGTGTTTGGTAATATATCCAGTTTTACCTTGTTTTAGTTCACAAGCCAGAATTTTCCCCCACTTAAGTAGGATATAAGATTTATTTGCCTAGCTAGAAAAATCTATATTGCATAATGCATATCAGAAAAAAAGACAGAAATTATAATTCAGAAATGACACCCTGTCTAAATAGTTTTATAAACAGATAGAAAACTATATTATTCACCAGATGAAATAGTAATACCAGAGGATTAATAGACAATATCTATAAAATAGGCACTACTTTGTAAGAAATATGTTTGCTACTAAATTAATCTGACATTGTCCTTCCTGTGAAATTTTACATTGTGCAAGTTTTATTTGTTTTTTTCTTGGATTGCATATTTTTCTCATCTTTACAGATATGTGCATAATACAAAACCATGCCTTCTGTGTTTTTCTATTAAAGATATTTTTATTGTCTCCTTTTAAAATAGGATGTTTTCATTATATCTAATAGCTTAAGAAAATACTTTTTCTATTATTCCTCTGTATTTTACAGAATGGAATAAATTGTGCTTTTTTGCGTTCTTCTCACTCACAGTTTTCAGAACTTTTTCACTTTAGATTTGTGGATATGGGTTTCTGTTTTCAAGTTATACATCACTGAGTCTGTCTTTTCACTTGGTCTAAACGTCTCTGTGACAGATACTAGAACACCTCCTATTCACTTAAAGGATTCAATATCATTCAATTTGCAAGGCTGTGGTTGGAAAATGAGTCATGGGCTCTTTGAGTTTCCCACTGAGTATTCGAGGATACAAAAATGGTAACAATAGTCACTGGAGACTACTAGAGTAGGGAGGAAGGGAGGAAGAGTTGAAAAACTATTAGGTACTATGCTCACTACCTGGGTGATGAGATCAACTGTACCCCAAACTTCAGTATCATGCAATATACTCATGTTACAAACCTGCATGTGTACCCCCTGAATCTAAAATAAAATGAAAACTAATTTTTAAAAAAAGGTGATTTCCACTAATCATCAATGAGAATAGATACTTTCATGATGGGAAGTGTGGGGTCCAAAGTGTTGAGCAGTATATTTTGAGAAATATCCCAGGCCTCTGTCATAGACTAGCTCCCTTTAGAACCCCAGAGAACCCCTAAACATCATAATCTTTTTCTCTTTGTGGAGATTCTGAACAGTCCTAAACATGACATGATGAAGTGATTAATAGGAGAACCACCTGGAATGACTCCAACAGGTGCAGCCATTAAATTGCAACCAAAAGGATGACTTTTGCATCTCACTAAACAGATGGTTCTCCTGTGAGTGACAGGTCTGTTCTTAATTAGCTGGTAATAAGAATGCAGTGAACTTGGAAGACCTACCAAAGGGGGCAACAGGGAGGAGTGATCCAGCGTTCCAACTCATTTCATGTCACTATGGATCATAAAGGAATAAAGCACCATTAAAAGGAAAGACAATTATACGGAGAAGCCTGTAAACTAGTCACTTACATAGTTAATTATTTAAATGAAATATGTGTTTGTGGGGAAAAATTAGTTAAGTAACACCCTGTAGCTATTTTATAGCCCTTGCCTAGAAGCTTCTATATATAGCTTGGGTTTGTTTTTACATGTCCATTCAACTAATGATTCCAGATTTCTTAACTACCTTAGACACTCTTCTAAATTTCCAGTCTGGGACTTTCAATCGCCAGATGCCTCAACCTCATCTTCTATCTTCCACTTAGTTGCCACTTTTTTCTAATAGTTCTGCCCCTGCTCACCAGTTCTTACAACGAAAAGAGACAAGAAATGACATTAGAAGAGCTCTGGCTTTGAGTGAGACACTTTCAGTACATTTCATCATTTAATGTTTCCAACAATCTCCGTATCACTGATAAAGAAACTAAGATTCAGAGAGGTTAATAACTTGCTCAAGATTGTGTTCACAGCACTTATCAGAGCTAAGGGTCACTACCAGATCTCTCTGATACCACCTGTACTATTCTCACTCTGCATTCAGCATCCCAGTATCTTGTCACTGACTTAGTCACCCACTGATGAGAGAGTGTGTCTAGTATCTACAAGAGTCTGCTTGGAAAAGAGCAGTTTTAGGATTTATAAGGTATATATGTGCATATTTTTAAAAGGACAATCAACATTTATCATGCTTTCTAAAGTATTAACCTTGCTTTCAATATCTGTAAGCTCTAGTGAAGATTTAGAAATAAATACAAGGAGATAGATGTTGATAGAGGTCCCCCTCCCTAGTGAAAATGACTTTTACTCTCCACATAGAGACTTGTATTTACTATATGGCAGCCAAGATCTATTTAATAGACGAATACATTTGGAAACCTCCAGATAGCATTGGAGCATTGGAAAATGAATTGTCAAAATTGACATTCATTTTCCAAACCCTAGAATTACCATGTCGTGAGGCTGTGGGTTGCATTGGAAAAAATGTCTTTTCCTGTGCTCTGCAGCATTCATTGAGAAAACTTCAGTGAAGAGATGATAGGGAATGAGGAAGACTAAGCATAGCCTAATACTTTTCTTTCAATATAAACATGTTTAGAGTGTGTGCATGAGGCATAGTCATATGTCATATTTCATTTTCTATAAGCCTTATAAAAATAATTATATTAATATCCAATTTGACCTATAGTTGATTAAAGTCATTATTTCTGCTAGTAAATAATTTTCAGTGAGGGCCTAGGGAGGCTATTTGGGCAAAGGAATAATAAACAATTTTCTCTTGGGAATTCTTTCAAAAGTTGCATTTCAATTAAGATGGTGTTGGATAACAAAAGCAGTTGAAGTGGAATTATGAATTTGAAGTACTTACCATCCAACACTAAAACAACTCATTAAACCCCTACTGTTAAAGATTACTTAACATTAGCATCCACGGAGACTTTTTGCCCACCAAAGTCAATGAAGGCAGTGCTGAGCCACACAAACCAGTGATAAAAGGCTCAGCAGTGACTTGGCTAGAGGCCCAGATGTGGTTCATCCACTATAAATTTTACTAGATAATCATAGTCAATTCCAAGTACTTTTTGAAAAATGCTTCTTTTTTTTTGTCTTTGGGCACCAGATCTGCATCCAGTCTATCCAATAACCTTACACTATTAGGGAGAAATGTAACATCAATTTATTGTATCATTTCATGATATAATAACACTGGAAATGAGCATATCAGAAATTAACCCCTAATTTAGTATATGTAACTCTATACTCAATCTCTTTATTTGGATATTTAATAGACATCTCAAAGATGAACCCTTGAGTCCATCCCTCTCCCATATCCCAAGGGCATGATCCCATTTGCCCCATCCTGGTAAATGGTAGTAACCAGTGGTTTGAGTGAGAAAAATAATGTCTTCTTGATTCTTCTTTCTATCTGATTCCCTATGTCAACTTCTAAAGTCTATACATTTCACCTCCATAATCTACTTTGACCACTTCTCAATACCTTCCCACCACTAGTCCAAGGCCCAAGCTTCATTAGTCCATGCATTGCCCTTGGACAAATTTTTTAAAGGTATCTCTTTCTCAAAGCAAAATCAACTGCTAGGATATTGGTATAATATACTCTTTCTCTAAGGAAAACATATCAATGCCCATCTGCTGGAAAGCAGTTGTAATAAATATACAAATCCATAACGCTCATGCTTATGCCACAAATGGTGCCTCTGGGATTGTGTCATGCAAAGCCCACAGAATTGTGTATGGCAGCCCTGAGTGAGGCCACCCATCGTCTGATGTCTAGACTACTGCAAGAGCTATCTACCTGACCAATATCCTCTCTTGCCCTCCTGCCACAGTCAGTGTTTTCCCATGCGGCATCTAGAATGGTCTTTTGAAAATTGTATATCACATTTTGTCCTTCTCCTGTTAAAAGCTTTCCAATGGCTTCAGTTTATGCTCAAATAGAAAGTAAAATCCAAACTCCTTTCCATGGTCTATAAATCTCACTAAGATCTGGCCTCAGCCTATCTCTCCAGTCTTCCCTCCAAGCTCTCAGGCTGACATTTAATCAGGATGCATTGATAGGGCTTAATGACCGGTACCCTTTCTGACTGACTGGTGCCCTGCCATGCTAGACATTAATATGTTTAGTATGTACTTTGACTCTGTTCATTTGGCTCTACTCATATGGATTTTGCAGTTCCTGGACATAGCAGGCTTATTTTAATCTGTGTTACTTTCCTAGGGCTGCCCTCACAAATTACCACAAACTGAGTGGCTCAAAATAACAGAAATTTATTCTCCAACAGTTGTGGAGACTAGAAATCTGCACTCAAGGGGTCAGCAGTGTTGATGCCTTCTAGAGGCAGTGAGTGGGAACCCGTTGCCTGCCTCTCTCCTAGTTTCTGGTGGTTGCCAGCAATCCTTGGTGTTCCTTGGCTTTTGGCTGCCTACCTCCAATCTCTGCCTCTGTCTTCACACGACCTTGTCCCCTCCTCTCTGTGTCTGTATCCCCTTCCCTTCTTTTATAAGAAGAGACTTGTCATTAGATTTAGGGACTAATCAGTTCAGGATGACCTTGTTCCCAAATTCATAATTTAATTTCATCCATAAAGATTCTTATTCCATTAAGGTTATATTCTGAGGTTCTGCATGAACATATCTCTTGGAAGACCACTGTTAAATCCACTATACTTTGTAGCAATTTTTCATGTAAAATTTCTTCCCTGAATATTTTTCACCTGGCATGACTGGCATTGTTCCTTTACTTTATCCCAAGTTCTTCTCAAGGAATAGTTCCTCAGAGAGGCTTTTCCTGAGTGCTGTATCTAAAATAGCTTTCCCTTCTCCCCATCACTCTTGATTCTTTTATTCAGCTTTATTTTTATTTTCATGACACTTTGATATCACCTGCCATGTCATTGGGTATTATTTATTTTTTGTTTATTGATTCTTCTCCTGACTATAAGCTCCATGAGGTCAGGAACTTTGTCTGCATCTCATTATTACCTAATGAGGAATCAGCAAACCATGTCCCGCTGGCCAAACCTGACCTGCCACTGTTTCTATGAAGTTTGATTGGAGTACAGCCAAGCCCATATGTTTACATATCATCTATGGCTGCTTCCATGCTGTAACAGCAAAGTTGAATCATCATGACAGAGACCATATAGCCCACAAAGCCTAAAATACATGCTAGCTGGCACTTTACAGAAAGCTACATGTTGATGGCATATGTGTCTGGGTTATGTTATATACTTGTTGAATATTTATTGTAAAGAGTTATTTCTAAGCAGAGAAATTTAATTTGGTTTTAGGGTTGACACTGAAGAGAAAGATATCTGGGTCCTTTTTTTTCTGTTTCTAATTTAGAGCGATTCATAAATGCTAATTTCAGTGGTTAAAAGAGGAAGAGGAAATTCTGTTAAGACAAGATTAGAGAATGCACTTTTTAGATCACAAATTGCTTTAAAGAGTATGCCATCTTGTTTAATTTTCATAATGATCCAATTTGGTCAATATTGTGCTCTCTGTTTCACAGGAAGATAAAATGAGGTCACCCAACTAGTAAGGGGCAAAGCCAGGACTCCACTGGGCTCTGACTTCAGGTTTCAGGGTCTTCTTTTTGCTTCTTTTCCACAGCAAATATCATCTTCCAAAGAGAGTAAACATAGATACCTCACTGGGGCCATTTCATACATCCAACATTTTCTATGAATAAGTTTAAATCATGAAGTATATCTCAGGCTTCTCAAATTATAAGCATTTTCTTACATTTTAGCATAAGATGTAAAGATGAAAGGGTGACAGCTATTTCAGAGCATAAACAATGCCATAATTTTTGTACCCCCACAATCTCTAGAAGAGTGCAACATAATACCCAAGGGAGATAACCAATACTTAGTAAATGTAATTGTATTCTAATACCCAATACAATATAAAAAGAAGTGCTATCTAAAGGCCTGAGAAACTTAAAATATTTTCTTGAAATCTCAAATGGCCATCTAAACAATAAAATGATAGGTACTTGGGTTTTCTTTAAAATTTTAGATTCTTTGTATCATTTACTGCTTTTTCAGATTCTTCAAGTATTTGCTTTACTAAAGAAGTGTGAAGTAAAAAGGCGGTGAACATGGGTATTTCAAAAAGCCATTAGTGAACCTGAAAAAAATCTCCTAGAACATGAGAAAGAAAAACAAATCAGGAAAACTGTGAGAAAAAGACAAAAGATAACTGCTGACAAGGTTACAGGGAAAAGGGAATGCTTATACATAGTGAATGAAATGTAAATTAGTTCAGCCACTGTGGAAAGCAGTTTGGCGATTTCTCAAAGAACTTAGAACTACCGTTTGACTGAGCAATCCCATTGTTGAGTATATAACCAAAGGAACATGAATCATTCTGCCATAAAGACACTTGCACATGTATGTTCATCACAGCACTATCATGATAGACAAGACATGGAATCAATGTAAATGCCCATCAATTGTAGAATGGATAAAGAAAATGTGGTACATATACATCAAAGAATACTACGCAGCTATAAAAAAGCATGAGATCATGTCCTTTGCAGCAGCATGGATGGAGCTGAAGGCCATTATCCTAAGCAAACTAACATAGAAATGGAAAACCAAATACTGCATATTCTCACTTATAAGTGGGAGCTAAACATTGAGAACATATGGACACAAAGAAGAGAACAATAGACATGAAGACCTACTTGAGGGTGGGGGATGGGAGGAAGATGAAGGTTGAAAAACTACCCATTGGGTGCTATGGTTATTACTCGGGAGATCAAATAACCTGTACACTGAAGCCCTATAACCTGCAGTTTACCTATATAACAAACCCTGAACCTAAAATAACAGTTAAAAATCAATCAATCAATCAATCAATAAAAGATCTGGAGGACAGAGCAAAGGATTCAATGTCTATATGGTAAGAGTTTTAGGGAATGACAGGATTAGTGAATGAAGAAGAGACATACGGGTATCTACTACTTTCTAAAGTAAATAGAATAGCTATAAACCAATAGATCTAATAGGTTCCCCAGAAAGGAAAGTTAATCAAATAGCAACCAACAAATAAGAGTTTTGACCATGATACATTAGGAATTCTGCTGGTATTTGTAAGATTATATAAGGAGTAAAAAAGTATTCATAATAATGATTAAGACTTTGAATAGAAGAGTGGAAATTTCATCAGTCACATTATTCTAAAAGATGGCATGGATATATCTACCTGAGATTCAGTCCTTTCTTGCTTTTTATTTATTCATCTACTACGTGTGGTTACTGGACAGTCAGTGCTATATGCTGGTTCTACACAGCAGAATATGGCATGTTCCTTGTCCTCAGGGTGTTAGTCAGATGAGAGACAATTTCAATAGATGTGGTCTTCAGAAAGGTCAAGAAAGGTTTCTTAGTGGAAGAGACTTTCGAGCCACTCAGGAAGGAAGGGACATTACGGGCAGAGAAACCAGTGCATGCCAAAGCACAGAGGCAAAAGAATCCTACTTTAATTCTCAGAGTCCTGGGCTTTTCTCCATTTCTTCACCCTTATACTTTCAATTTTGCAGCACTGGAACTTTCAGACCAACTATTAGGAAAATTGACATCTTCCTTCATTGTTTCAATGATATTTTCCAAATGAAGAAGGGTACAAATTAAGGCAAAAGATTAAAAAGGATAAAGAAAGGAAAGGACAAGTGTCTTAAAGACAAAGCAACTTGCACCTCTGAGAGTGAGCTATCCTCAGAAGTAAGATATTTAATATGAAATATTTTGCATGTCTATTTCATTCAGAAAGCCCCAAGGCAGAAACCTGTTTACTGTATGGCTTATGCAATGCTGAATTGGCTGTCAACATTCAAGTCATAAATAATAATAATAATGGCACACAAAAGCCAGGAAATGCAAATGCAAAGGCTTTCATTGTAATGTTAACACTCATCCAAATTGTATGTGTATAATATCTCTCAATATCTGGATAAACTTTCCAGGGCTGTTTTGTTATATGAAAAATGTATAATATAGTCAAGTTATGATTATAATGAGAATCTTAGACTTTCACAATTTGGTCCTTTTCTAAGCCTTATGGTTTAAAGCCTTCACATTATATTCACAGGAAGTTTCACATTAAGGAATAGAAGCAGACTGTCTTTTGCATTTGTAGATAACACTTTTCTCCCTGTATAGATATAATAGCACATGCACTGTGGAACCCAGTTTTTTTCAGTAGAGGTCACAGAGTTTCTCAATGACCATCTCATCAGATCCAGCTTAGGACCAGCAGCTCACTTTCTCATTATCGGGCTACCAGCAAGGAAGCATTGTGTTGCCTGAGACAGAAAGCTGATGGTTCATTTCCATAAACACACATGTGGGATGGAAGTCCCAGCCTCTAACTTATCACTGGCCACAGGCTCTATTTTGTTAGGGTAGAAACCCACTCAATATACCTTCAAATTCACTTAACTAAATTGCTTTTAATTCAATTTAATAAATATTGATTGACCTCCTCGGATATTTCTGTGTTTAAAACATACGCTAGGCACAGTGCAAACTACACAGATTGAAGCACAGTTACTACTCCACAAACCCACAGAATTACAGTCTGTAGGAATAGTGGTCAATTACACAGGGATTTAGCAAGATAATATACAACTAAAGAAGTATAAAGTACTTTGAGAATTTGTAGGGAGAAATTACAGGAAAAAATCTCAAGCAAATTCTTAGAAAAGAAATCACTAAAGATAACATTTTAAAGATGGACAGGATTTTTTAAATCAAAATTTATTCAGTTAATAACATATTAATCTTGAGTAAATGTAGCCCTAGTTACACAAAAATATACTTTGAGTTTCTAATATCTTCAATTTCAAGATTACTCTTGTAAAACTCTTACTACATTCACGTTATGGAGAAGTTGTTAAACAGCAACAATTGAAATATCATCTTGAAACTAGTAAAGGAAGGAAATGGGACATTTATTCATGAAATTCACTTTTAAGGTACATTTATAAAACAGTCTCCTAAGAATTACAATTCTATCCAGTTTCCACTGAGCAATTGTATAATCACTCGACTATAGCACTGAAACTAAATGAGAGGAAATTCAAAATTACTTTGGAAAAGAAACAAAAAAGTTTCTATGCTTCTGGATCAATAGGAGAGACTTGTTGAATAGTTCCAACAAGAACATTCGACAATATAAAAACAAAATAAGATGTAACCACTCATAAAATTCACATTTATATAACGTATATCTAAAAACATTCTCCTATGATGATTTTGGGGTGACACAATTCACACCCATATAAGTCAGAGAATTTAAATGATAAATGTTGTGTCTGTCCTGACTGCTCTGCCGATCAGCTCTTCCTCCATCTGTCTCCTTCTCCGTGGACTTCCTATTCCCTGAGACCCAGCAATATTGAAATTAGGCCAATAGTAAACCTACAGTGGCCTCTAAGTGTTCAAGTGAAGGGAAGAGTCACTTTTTCTTCGCTGTAAATCAATCACAAACTAGAAATGATTAAGCTGAGTAAGGCATGTCAAAGCCAAGACAGGTTGAAAGCTGGGCCTCTTGAGCCACATAGTCAGCCAAACTGGGAATGCAAAGAAAAAGTTCTAGAAGGAAATTAAAAGTGGTATTCCAGTCAACACACAAATAATAAGAAAGAGAAACAACTTTATTGCTGATATGTAGAAAGTTTTAGTGGTCTGGACAGAAGATCAAACCAGCCACAACATTTCCTTATACTAAAGCCTAATCCAGAGCAAGGTCCTAACTCTCTACAATTCTATGAAGGCTGAGAGAGGTAAGGAAGCTGTAGAAGAAAGTTTAAAACTAGCAGAAATTTGTTCATGCTGTTAAAAGAAAGAGGCCATCCTCATATCATCAAAGTGCAAGGTGAAGCAACAAGGGCTGATACAGAACCTGCAAGTTTTCCAGAACATCTAGCTAAGATCATTGATGAAGGTGGCTACACTAAACAACACATTTGCATTGTAGATGAAATGGCCTTCTGTTGGAAGAAAATGCTATCTAGGACTTTGATAGAGAGGAGAAGTTGAGGCCTGATTTCAAAGCCTCAAAGAACAGGCTGACACTTGTTAGGGGTTAATATAGCTGGTGACTTTTTAAGTTGAAGCCAAAGTTCACTTACCATTCCAAAAACTCTGGGGCTTTAAGCTTGATGCTAAATCCTCTCTGCCTATGCTCTATAAATGGAGCAACAAAACCTGGATGACAACATATCTGTTTACAGCATGGTTTACTGATAATTTTAAGTACACTGTTGAGGCTCACTGCTCAGAAAAAGATTCCTTTCAAAATATTACTGCTAACTGACAATGCACTTGGTCTCTGATGGAGATGTGCAGGGAGATGAATGTTGCTTTCATGCCCATGAGAACAACATCATTCATTTTGCAGCCCATGGATTAAGGAGTAATTTTGACTTTCAAGTTTTATTATATAAAAAAATACATTTTATATGGCTATAGCCACCATAGATAGTGATTCCTCTGATGGATCTGTGCAAAGTAAATTGAAAACCTTCTGGAAAAGATTCACCATTCTTGATGCCATTAAGAACATTCATGATTCATGGGAGGAGGTCAAAATATCAACATTAACAGGAATTTGAAATAAGTTGAGGGGTCCAAGACGTCAGTGGAGGAAGTGACTGCAAATGTGGTGGACATAGCAAGAGAACAAAAATGAGAATTGGAGGTTAAAGATGTGACTGAATTGCTGCAATCACATGATTTGTCTTTAATAGATGAGGAGTTGCTTTTTATGGATGAGCAAATAAAGTAGTTTTTTGAGATGTTGGATGTGCTGTGAACATTGTTGAAATGACAATAAATAATTTAGAATATTACATAAACATAGTTGATAATTCGGCATCAGGGTTTGAAAAGATTAATTCCAATTTTGAAAGTCGTTCTACTGTTGGGTAAAATGCTATCAAACAGCATTGCATGCTACAGAGATGCACACTGAAACTGTGAAATTTCATTGCACCGTCAGATTCATGCCACATTGAAAGTAGAGTCAATGTGGCAAACTTCATTTTTGTCTTATTTTAAGAAATTGTTATAGCCACTCCAATCTTCATAGTCACCACCCTGATCAGTCAGTAGCCATCAACAGTGAGGGCAAGACCCTCCACCAGCAAAAACTCGTTGAAGGCTCAGATGATCATTAGCATTTTTTCATAACAAAGTATTTTAAATTAAGGCTTGTACATTTTTTATTAGACATAATGCTATTACACACTTAATAGACTACAGTATAGTGTAAACATAACTCTTTTGTACACTGGGAAAACAAGAAATTTGTGTGACTCACTTTAATATAATTTTTACTTTATTGTGGTTATCTGCAACTTAACCTGCAATGTCTCCAAGGTATCCCTGTAGAATTCAGTGGACAGAATTAACCTACGGCATTCACATTTAGATACTCTAATTATAAAACATTATACTGAGAATTATAGTTATACCAAGCTCCAGTTTGATCCATTGTATAATCACTTAACAGCAATATAACTAATAGAGGAAACATCAAAATTATTTTCATCTTGTGGGGGAAAAGCCTCTTGCTGTGGTTCTAGACCTTCAGAAGGATGCTTGTTAAAGGAGAATGAACTTGGACGGTGGCTCACTTTTTTCAGGTGGGAAGGTTGAAACTAAAGAAGGTTGCAAGTGTCTGCCAGTGCATGGAGCCCCAGAAAGTGCTTTGGAGTGCCCTTGTAGAGGATGAAGTGGTCCGATGAAGGAATCCTGCCTTAGAGTCCTTACTCCATCAGGGTGGCATCTGGTTCACATGGGATGCTGGACCTGACTTCCTGTGCCATCACAACCAGATGATCCTTTTTCCTTGAGGATCTGGCCACCCAGAGGATTCCCTGGTGGTTCTCGCAAGCCCTACCAAATACCTCATTTCGAACATCAGAGACTTAAGTATGCCTTTTGGAATGTTTAAATTCTTCCATGATAAATTTTGTCTGATTTCATCTCTCTTTTTAGGTTATTGAGATTTCTCTCAGCTGTCAGAGCTCTCAAAGTATTACCATGAACTTTTCTTTCATGGGAAATAGCTGGCTTTGATAACAGTAATTTACTAGAGTTTTTGTGGAACAAATTTTGGCTTGTATTTTATGTGTCCAGTCTTTACATGGATAGCTGATCTTGTCACCAGTGTTGGATAGATTCACCTCTGTTTTTATGAGTTTAACTTGTTATTTATTGGATATTTAATGAAAATTCATTCTTTAATATAGTTCAGAAAGGAGCTAAAGTTTCTCCTGCAATTTTTGCATCTTCCTTTCTAATGCTTTTCCCTAATTACAGGGACACTTTCTCAGCTTTAAGATTTCTAATTTGATCATTAAGTGCATCCATTATTTTGTCTTTTTTAGTTAATTTAGTGTACATTTGGTTGTTTTTTTATTTTTCAAATACATTCTTTTTCTTGAGATGGAGTCATGCTCCATTGCCCAAGTGGCATGATCTCAGCTCGTGGCAACCTCCGCCTCCCCGGTTCAAGCGATTCTCCTGCCTCAGCCTTCCAAGTAGCTGGGATTACAGGCATCCACCACCGCACCCAGCTAATTTTTGTATTTTTATTAGAGACAGGGTTTCACCATGTTGGCCAGGCTGGTCTTGAACTCCTGACCTCAAGTGATCTACCTGCCTCAGCCTCCCAAAGTGTTGGGACTACAGGCTGAGCCACTGCGCCTGACCTCAAATACATTTTTGACTCAGCCATAGCAATTGTTTTCTTCAGAACTCCTTTTGATTTCTGTTCTAAGAGGTCTGCATTCTCTGATGCATTTGTTATATCCAATTCCACATGTCCTCACGATTCATATTGTCTTCTTCAAGAATAGCAACCCAGTCTCATCTTTAGCAAGAGATCATCCAGAGACTTTATTTGATGTAGTCATTTAAACTTGTCTCATAGATACTTTAGTATACTCTGCCATTTTACTCTTTTTAATGTGTTTCTTTCCATTCCTCATCATTTTATGAAAACCACTTTAACTTCCTTGAGGAGTGGAATTTTCATTCACAGCATCTTTTAGTGTCGTCTGAAGTTGTTCTTCATTTCTCTGATATGTTTTGAAGGCTGTTTTAGTTGCAGCTACTTAAAATTGGATGTGTGTTGATGCATCTTCTAAAAACTGAATCTTTCTTGTCATGTCAGGCATCAGCTCAACTTGTTCTAAATGTTTAGATTTCTCTTCTCAAAGACCTGCTCTAAAAATTTCTATTTTAAACCCAAGTAGAGACCTGGAGACTTATAGCTTTTTATTAATGATCTCAGTTTTGTTTTGTCTTTTGTTTTGTTTTGTTTCTGATACTTTGTTCTTGAGTCTGGCTTCCATTAAAGTTGATTAAAGGCCTTAAATTTCTTTTTCAGAGAGGTTAAGTCTCTCAAGAATTTGATGTTTTCTCCCTGAAGGGCAGAAATTCCAGCATCCAGTTCTTCATCCTGCTTGCCTAAAGTAAACTTCCAATGATTAAACATCCTACCATGACTATCAATGCCACCACTCCCATAGCCATCCATGGGCTCTGGGTCTGGCCTCAGGGTTCTGGCAGCACTACTGCCTCCTGGCATTAATCTCCAGGGACAGCACAGTGCAAAGGATCATGACCACCTGTGGCTTCTCCATGGCCCTGACCCTGCTTTTCAGGAACTCAGTGGCCACAACAGATTGTAGAGAGCACGGGGGAGCATGCCACCCAGGACCAAACCAGTATAGGGCAACCAGCACAGGCCTCAGTGGGGGTGGGGAGGGAGGACGGTTTCTCCTAACATTCTCCACATAACCAAATACCTAGGTAATGATAATATCGCTTGACACTGGGCAATATGAACGAAGGCTACTGAAGGATATGGATGATGGCTGGGGGCTCCAGCTACCCCAAGCCCTCAGGCAACTAAGAGCAGCAATGTCACACTATAACCCATTTGGGCTACTAGTTGGACAACACTGTGGTGGAGGATTACAGTCCCCTGACCCTGGTCAGTGCTCTTCATTTTCTTGAGTAAATGTTTTATTCTGCAGTCCTGGAGATGTCATTCTACCCACGAAGGTCACAGAAAACTGTGCTCTCAGTTCTTCCTTGTTCTGTGTCTGGCCTGCCTTGAATAGCAAGGGGAGTGGGGCAGCAGGGCTAATGGAGGGTTTGGCTTCTTTCACTCATTTTACATTTAAGAACAAAAGAAGACATAAGTGAGATTTTCATAGTCCGTACATTTCAAGAGTATGCAATTCAACTGTGAGCAAGGAAAGCATGATTTTCAGACTCTTTTTGAATGTGGTGAAATGTTTGATGACATAGAAGTCTTCAGAAAACTGATGATCAGAATGATCATCTTTGATACAGTGGCAGGAGTGCTGGGCCACCTGAGCTCCACCCTAGCATGGAGGCTGCCCCTGGCACATTACACTAACCAACATTTATGGGACACTTCTACATTCCAGGTGGGAACCAATTGCTTTGCTGGGGTTAGTGCATAACAACATTATGAGATAGGTACTTGTATTTTTAGTTCTTGTAGGTGGATTAACAAAGGATTTTAGAGGTTCTATAACCTGTCTAAGATTTGCACAATTAGTAGACACTTGATTATAACCCATTTTTTTTTTTTATGATACAAGACATGGAAGACTGAAAGTGAGGAAGTATTCCAAGTAACAAGTAGGGTGCTTTGGTTGAATATGGAATATATGTTGGATATCATCAGAGAATAGTGAGAAGGTAATTTGGAATCACTATTTGTGGTAGATATTGGGTAGCAGTGGTTTTTAAAAAGCTACTTAATTATTCAGGCTGGAGTTTTGCAAACTGCTTCACTAAGTTATGATGTTTCTGACTGTGTGCCATGCTGGGCGTTGGGGTAGAGTATTAGACAGTCATTAGTTCTATAGGCTCACCACTCCCACCCTACTTAAAGCAAAGCATTTCTACTTTTATCTGCATTATAATTTAGTATAACACTCATTTTCAAGAAAGGATTCTATTGCTTAAGTATAAAAGTTTGACTGCTGTTTGGAACAATGAAAAGTCACTGGAGCTATTTGAGAAGGGAGAGACGTGATACCAGATAAGCTGCAGTAAGGTGCAGATATTTATGTAAGATAGATCTGTATGGAAAGAGCAAAGGTAGGACAATCAAAAAGGATGATATTTACACTGAAAAAATAATAGCTTTCATATTTCTCTATTTTTATTGTTAATTTTATAAACAAAGACCTTAAACATTTTGAAGTATTACTTCCAAAAAGCAACTGCAGTTGGTCTGTTTGTTAGTGTAACATCATTGCCTCCTTCTGAGCCTTTTTCCATAAATAAATGGTCCTCCTCCTTCTTGCTTCAAAGGGAGCCCTGCCTTAAATGAAATTCTCTTTGAAAGCAGATGTCAGGCCATTTTAGCTTTTCAATATGCTCCAGTTTTTTGCTTTAGATTAAAGTAAAACAGGGAATTCATTCTCACTGCAGGAATTATGTGATTCACCTAGGCTTTCAAAGCTGTAAGATCCCAGGAGATCAGAATGAGGCTTACCGGTCTTTCTTTGTCCGGTAGATACCCTGTGTCAGCTCAGCTCCTGGCTCTTTTACTCTGCAGCGCCCTCCCAGGTGAGGTCCACACTGGTACTCTACGCAGGGCCAGCTCAGGGATTACGTAAAGGTAAAGTGTCAGCATCTGAGGAAGGAAGAGTTTCCTACATTTTGTGCAGGGGTGCATTTGAGTTCAAGCCAGCATGCATTTCTGTGCTTGAGAATAAAGTGCCATAAACACATCCAGAGATAACATCCACAAACACCTGTCACTTCTCCCCCAATAGCTTCAACAGTTTTCATAATCTCTGGTTTGATTAATGGCCTGCTGACAAGGGTCAGCATAAAATGCCACCTCTACCAAATAAAACCCTTTTATGTCACAGACTGGTTCTATAGAATCTGTTATTTCAAAGGAAAGACTACCCTTTCTGATTTGAAATATATAAAGCATCTCTTTCATTTTAACATTGACACACATAACAAATCTTTATTAAGTACTTGTTACATTTCAGACAGTATTCTAGATACTAGGGATATAGCAATAAGCAAAACAAAACTCCCTACCCACCCAGTACTGCTTTCCAGTGAAGAGAAATAGACACAGTAAATAAGTAAAACCACAGTGTGTTAGGAAACGTTAACTGCAAATGCGTGAGACTTGTTTGCAATCATTAGGGATTGTAAGTTTAAGTAAGGTTATCAGAGAAGACTGTGGAAGCAAACCATGTCGAGATAGGCTAAGGAAACAGCAAAGACAAAAGCCCATGGCAGGAGAATGCCTGCAGTATAACACAGACAGAAAAAGAGCCAGAGAGACGGCAGTGCTGAAAGCCAAGGAAAAGAGCGAAAAAGGCCAAGGGGAAAGGAAGTGGGGAAGAACATCTAGGCCCAGGTAGGCACCGGCATTTACTCCATATCAGCTGGGAAGACACTGGAAGGTATTGACTAGGGGTATGTGCTTGCCATAATCTCACTTGCTTTTGCATATGACTACTTGAGGTGATGCACTAATAGGATGAAGAGGAGAGGAAGGAATAGGTAGACATGTGGCATTTGTGATAACCCATACAAGAGGACCACAGTCTTTGCTGGAGGCTTGATAAGAAGTAAATGGATACTGGTATAGGGCTTGACTGGAAAAAAACAAGGAGGTCTCCAAGGCTTTTAGCTGCAACTACTGGGAGGGTGGAGTTGTCATCAACTGAAATGGGAAACTGCTGGGCAAATTGGATGGGGAGAAAAGAACAGAGCGGACCTGTCACAAACCTGCTGCTTGTCCCTCCTATCCCCATTTAAAAAGTGAAAGAAAATGGTTTAGAACATCCAAATATATATATACATATATATGTGTGTGTGTGTGTGTATATATATGAAATTCCCAAATATTTTTAATCAACATTATAAATAATATAATAGAGGTGTATCATCAGAGTATTTGGGGAAAAATCTCTCATTCACCATTATACCCTCAGAACCTAAGGTGGGCCTGGCACAGAACAAGTACTCCATGGGTACGCAGTCACTGAGTTCAATCAGATTTCCCAGTGTGGAGACTAACATGTAAGTTTGTTCTTAAATCGTTCCTGTTTTTATGGATATTTACGAATTATAGGGTTGTATTACTCCCAGCCAAAAACTTAGTTCTATTCAGATGATTGTGTTCTATTCAACTGAAAAACAACCATAGCCCCAGCCAAAACAGACTAGTGGCCTCCCATCAAGCTAATCACTAAACACAGTCAAATTTCCCCACCTAACCAGCTGGCACGCTGTGAAAATAAACTGGTTACCACAGCGAATGAGGGGGGTGGAGTTGTACACACTTGGAGAGGAGGGAAGTGGCTCCCCACGTCCCCTGGACAGGGTTTAGCATTACTTCCCTTCTTTTCTACCTTGCCACAGCTCCACTTTTATGACAAACTATGACCATGTATCTGGTTTTTTGTTTTGTTTTGGTTTGGTTTTTTTGAGTAAAATCAGAAAGATGTATTCCTTTTCAAGATTACTTGACCCTGTGATCTTTTTTAATTGCTTTATGGGAGGCTTCAACTTCCTTTCCTTTAGAAACAAAAATAATAATAATGCAATTAATACACTGAGGTTCTTTATGCAGATGCTTCTGGCAGGCCTCATTTTCTCATCAGAAGTACATACCTGATACCATCTGCCTACATGAGCAAGCTACATTTTCCATCCCTTTTTCATGGTTCTTTCTGCTGCTTAAAAGAGAGTAAAAAAGGTCCTCCCACTTTATTTTATGTATCTCCCACCTTGAGAAAGTGTGATTTTGCCCATTCTCTAAAACTTAAGGAGAATAATAATGGTCAATATCTGTAACACTTTGAAAAGCACTTTTGGATACATTATCAAGTGTAATTTTCATATCATTATCTTGATTTTGTAAAGAATATCAAAAGCTTTGATTGAATTCTAAATGAAAGGTTTATGAAGCAGTATTCTGTGGTGCTATGTTTTATTCAGTAAGTTGTCTAAAATGTGGACAATTTTCTAGTTTCTTCAGTGACCTTCAAATAAAAAATAAAAAGTTCTTTTTTCTTTTCTTTTTTTTTTTTTTTTTTTTTTTTTTGAGACAGAGTCTCACTCTTGTAGACCAGGATGGAGTTCAGTGGCGCAATCTTGGGTCACTGCAACCTCTGACTCCAGGGTTCAAGCTATTCTCCTGCCTCAGCCTCCTGAAAAAATAGAAAGATTTTTATTTTATTTCTTTTTCTTTTTTTTTTTATTATTATACTTTAAGTCCTAGGGTACATGTGCACAACGTGCAGGTTTGTTACATATGTATACATGTGCCATGTTGGTGTGCTGCACCCATCAACTCGTCAGCACCCATCAACTCATCATTTACATCAGGGATAACTCCCAATGCAATCCCTTCACCCTCCCCTCCCCATAATAGGCCCCGGTGTGTGATGTTCCCCTTCCCAAGTCCAAGTGTCTCATTGTTCAGTTCCCACCTATGAGTGAGAACATGCGGTTTTGGTTTTCTGTCCTTGCGATAGTTTGCTGAGAATGTTGGTTTCCAGCTGCATCCATGTCCCTACAAAGGACACAAACTCATCCTTTTTTATGGCTGCATAGTATTCCATGGTGTATATGTGCCACATTTTCTTAATCCAGTCTGTCACTGATGGACATTTGGGTTGATTCCAAGTCTTTGCTATTGTGAATAGTGCTGCAATAAACATACGTGTGCATGTGTCTTTACAGCAGCATGATTTATAATCCTTTGGGTATATACCCAGTAATGGGATGGCTGGGTCATATGATACTTCTAGTTATAGATCCTTGAGGAATCGCCATACTATATTCCATAATGGTTGAACTACTTTACAATCCCACCAACAGTGTAAAAGTGTTCCTATTTCTCCACATCCTCTCCAGCACCTGTTGTTTCCTGATTTTTTAATGATTGCCATTCTAACTGGTGTGAGATGATATCTCATTGTGGTTTTGATCTGTATTTCTCTGATGGCCAGTGATGACGAGCATTTTTTTCATGTGTCTGTTGGCTGTATTCATGTCTTCTTTTGAGAAATATCTGTTCATATCCTTTGCCCACTTTTTGATGGGGTTGTTTGTTTTTTTCTTGTAAATTTGTTTGAGTTCTTTGTAGGTTCTGGATATCAGTCCTTTGTCAGATGAGTAGATTGCAAAAATTTTCTCCCATTCTGTAGATTGCCTGTTCACTCTGATAGTAGTTTCTTTTGCTGTGCAGAAGCTCTTTAGTTTAATTAGATCCCATTTGTCAATTTTGGCCTTTGTTGCCATTGCTTTGGTGTTTTAGACATGAAGTCCTTGCCCATGCCTATGTCCTGAATGGTATTACTTAGGTTTTCTTCTAGGGTTTTTATAGTATTAGGTCTAACATTTAAGTCTCTACTCCATCTTGAATTAATTTTCGTATAAGGAGTAAGGAAAGGATCCAGTTTTAGCTTTCTACTTATGGCTAGCCAAATTTCCCAGCACCATTTATTAAATAGGGAATCCTTTCCCCATTTCTTGTTTCTCTCAGGTTTGTCAAAGATCAGATGGCTGTAGATGTGTGGTATTATTTCTGAGGACTCTGTTCTGTTCCATTGGTCTATATCTCTGTTTTGGTAGCAGTACCATGCTGTTTTGGTTACTGTCGCCTTTTAGTATAGGTTGAAGTCAGGTAGCGTGATGCCTCCAGCTTTGTTCTTTTGACTTAGGATTGTCTTGGCAATCTCTTGGCAGGCTCTTTTTTGGTTCCATATGAAGTTTAAAGCAGTTTTTTCCAATTCTGTGAAGAAGTCATTGGTAGCTTAATGGGGATGGTATTGAATCTATAAATTACCTTGGGCAGTATGGCCGTTTTCACGATACTGATTCTTCCTATCCATGAGCATGGTATGTTCTTCCATTTGTTTGCGTCCTCTTTTATTTCACTGAGCAGTGGTTTGTAGTTCTCCTTGAAGAGGTCCTTTACATCCCTTGTAAGTTGGATTCCTAGGTATTTTATTCTCTTTGAAGCAATTGTGAATGGAAGTTCATTCATGATTTGGCTCTGTTTGTCTGTTACTGGTGTATAAGAATGCTTGTGATTTTTGCACATTAATTTTGTATCCTGAGACTTTGCTGAAGTTTCTTATCAGCTTAAGGAGATTTTGGGATGAGGTGATAGGGCTTTCTAAATATACAATCATGTCATCTGCAAACAGGGAAAATATGACTTCTTCTTTTCCTAACTGAATACCCTTGATTTCTTTTTCTTGCCTGATTGCCCTAGCCAGAACTTCCAACACTATGTTGAATAGGAGTGGTGAGAGAGGGCATCCCTGTCTTGTGCCAGTTTTCAAAGGGAATGCTTCCAGTTTTTGCCCATTAAGTATGATATTGGCTGTGGATTTGTCATAAATAGCTCTTATTATTTTGAGATACTTTCCATCAATACCTAATTTATTGAGACATTTTAGCATGAAGGGCTGTTGAATTTTGTCAAAGGCTTTTTCTGCATCTATTGAGATAATCATGTGGTTTTTGTTTTTGGTTCTGTTTATATGCTGGATTATGTTTATTGATTTGCGTATGTTGAACTAGCCTTGCATCCCAGGGATGAAGCCCACTTGATCATGGTGGATAAGCTTTTGGATGTGCTGCTGGATTCGGTTTGCCAGTATTTTATTGAGGATTTTTGCCTTGATGTTCATCAGGGATATTGGTCTAAAATTCTCTTTTTTTGTTGTGTCTCTGCCAGACTTCGGTATCAGGATGATGTTGGCCTCATAAAATGAGTTAGGGAGGATTCCCTCTTTTTCTATTGATTGGAATAGTTTCAGAAGGAATGGTACCAGCTCCAGCTCCTCCTTGTACCTCTGGTAGAATTCAGCTGTGAATCCATCTGGTCCTGGACTTTTTTTGGTTGGTAGGCTATTAATTATTGCCTCAATTTCAGAGCCTGCTATTGGTCTATTCAGGGATTCAACTTCTTCCTGGTTTAGTCTTGGGAGAGTGTAAGTGTCCAGGAAATTATCCATTTCTTCTAGATTTTCTAGTTTATTTGCATAGAGGTGTTTATAGTATTCTCTGATGGTAGTTTGTATTTCTGTGGGGTCAGTGGTGATATCCCCTTTATCATTTTTTATTGTGTTTATTTGATTCTTCTCTCTTTTCTTCTTTATTAGTCTTGCTAGTGGTCTATCAATTTTGTTGATCTTTTCAAAAAACCAGCTCCTGGATTCATTGATTTTTGGGGGGTTTTTTTGTGTCTCTATCTCCTTCGGTTCTGCTCTGATCTTAGTTATTTCTTGCCTTCTGCTAGCTTTAGAATGTGTTTGCTCTTGCTTCTGTAGTTCTTTTAATTGTGATGTTAGGGTGTCAATTTTAGATCTTTCCAGCTTTCTCTTGTGGGCATTTAGTGCTATAAATTTCCTTCTACACACTGCCTTAAATGTGTCCCAGAGATTCTGGTATGTTGTATCTTTGTTCTCATTGGTTTCAAAGAACATCTTTATTTCTGCCTTCATTTCGTTATGTACCCAGTAGTCATTCAGGAGCAGGTTGTTCAGTTTCCATGTAGTTGAGCAGTTTTGATTGAGTTTCTTAGTCCTGAGTTCTAGTTTGATTGCACTGTGGTCTGAGAGACAGTTTGTTATAATTTCTGTTCTTGTACATTTGCTGAGGAGTGCTTTACTTCCAATTATATGGTCAATTTTGGAATAAGTGTGATGTGGTGCTGAGAAGAATGTATATTCTGTTGATTTGGGGTGGAGAGTTCTGTAGATGTCTATTAGGACTGCTTGGTGCAGAGCTGAGTTCAATTCCTGGATATCCTTGTTAACTTTCTGTCTCGTTCTTCTGTCTAATGTTGACAGTGGGGTGTTGAAGTCTCCCATTATTATTGTATGGGAGTCTAAGTCTCTTTGTAAGTCTCTAAGGACTTGCTTTATGAATCTGGGTGCTCCTGTATTGGGTGCATATATATTTAGGATAGTTAGCTCTTCCTGTTGAATTGATCCCTTTACCATTATGTAATGGCCTTCTTTGTCTCTTTTGATCTTCGATGGTTTAAAGTCTGTTTTATCAGAGACTAGGATTGCAACCCCTGCTTTTTTTTGTTCTCCATTTGCTTGGTAGATCTTCCTCCATCCCTTTATTTTGAGCCTATGTGGGTCTCTGCATGTGAGATGGGTCTCCTGAATACAGCACACTGATGGGTCTTGATTCTTTATCCAATTTACCAGTCTGTGTCTTTTAACTGGACCATTTAGTCCATTTACATTTAAGGTTAATATTGTTATGTGTGAACTTGATCCTATCATTATGATATTAGCTGGTTATTTTGCTCGTTAGTTGATGCAGTTTCTTCTTGGCATCAATGGTCTGTACATTTTGGCATGTTTTTGCAATGGCTGGTACCGGTTGTTCCTTTCCATTTTTAGTGCTTCCTTCAGGATCTCTTGTAGGGCAGGCTTGGTGGTGACAAAATCTCTAAGCATTTGCTTGTCTGTAAAGGATTTTATTTCTCCTTCACTGATGAAACTTGTTTGGCTGGATATGAAATTCTGGGTTGAAAATTCCTTTCTTTAAGAATGTTGAATATTGTCCCCCCTTCTCTTCTGGATTGTAGAGTTTCTGCCAAGAGATCTGCTGTTAGTCTGATGGGCTTCCCTTTGTGGGTAACCCGATGTTTCTCTCTGGCTGCCCTTAACAGTTTTTCCTTCATTTCAACTTTGGTGAATCTGACAATTATGTGTCTTGGAGTTGCTCTTCTCAAGGGATATCTTTGTGGCGTTCTCTGTATTTCCTGAATTTGAATGTTGGCCTGCCTTACTAGGTTGGGGAAGTTCTCCTGGATGATATCCTGAAGAGTGTTTTCCAACTTGGTTCCATTTTCCCCCTCACTTTCAGGCACCCCAATCAGATGTAGATTTGGTCTTTTCACATAATCCCATACTTCTTGAAGGCTTTGTTCATTTCTTTTTCCTCTTTTTTCTTTAGACTTCTCTTCTCGCTTCATTTCATTCATTTGATCCTCAGTCGCTGATACTCTTTCTTCCAGTTGATCGAGTCAGTTACTGAAGCTTGTGCATTTGTCACGTATTTCTCGTGTCATGGTTTTTATCTCTGTCAGTTCATTTATGGCCTTCTCTGCATTGATTATTCTAGTTATCCATTCTTCCATTCTTTTTTCAAGATTTTCAGTTTCTTTGCGTTGGGTACCTATTTCCTCCTTTAGCTCTGAGAAGTTTGATGGACTGAAGCCTTCTTCTCTCAACTCATCAAAGTCATTCTCTGTCCAGCTTTGATCCATTGCTGGCGATGAGCTGCGTTCCTTTGGAGGGGGAGATGCGCTCTTATTTTTTGAATTTCCAGCTTTTCTGCCCTGCTTTTTCCCCATCTTTGTGGTTTTATCTGCCTCTGGTCTTTGATGATGGTGATGTACTGATGGGGTTTTGGTGTGGGTGTCCTTCCTGTTTGTTAGTTTTCCTTCTAACAGTCAGGACCCTCAGCTGCAGGTCTGTTGGAGATTGCTTGAGGTCCACTCCAGACCCGGTTTGCCTGGGTATCAGCAGCAGAGGCTGCAGAAGATAGAATATTGCTGAACAGCGAGTGTACCTGTCTGAATCTTGCTCTGGAAGCTTCGCCTCAGGGGTGTACCCCGCCATGTGAGGTGTGGGATGTCGGTCTGCACCTAGTGGGGGATGTGTCCCAGTTAGGCTGCTCAGGGGTCAGGGACCCACTTGGGCAGGCAGTCTGTCCGTTCTCAGATCTCAACCTCCATGTTGGGAGATCCACTGCTCTCTTCAAAGCTGTCAGCCAGGGTCGTTTGCATCTGCAGAGGTTTCTGATGCTTTTTGTTTAGCTGTGCCCTGTCCCCAGAGGTGGATTCTACAGAAACAGGCAGGCCTCCTTGAGCTGCTGTGGGCTCCACCCAGTTCGAGCTTCCCAGCGGCTTTGTTTACCTACCTAAGCCTCAGCAATGGCGGGCACCCCTCCCCCAGCCTCGCTGCTGCCTTGCAGTTAGATCACAGACTGCTGTGCTAGCAATGAAGGAGGCTCCGTGGGCATGGGACCCTCCCGGCCAGGTGTGGGATATAATCTCCTGGTGTGCCGTTTCCTAAGACCCTTGGTAAAGTGCAGTATTAGGGTGGGAGTTACCCGATTTTCCAGGTGTTGTGTGTCTCGGTTCCCCTGGCTAGGAAAAGGGATTCCCTTCCCCCTTGCATTTCCCAGGTGAGGGGATGCCTTGCCCTGCTTCAGCTCTCGCTGGTCGGGCTGCAGCAGCTGACCAGCACCGATTGTCCGGCACTCCCTAGTGAGATGAACCCAGTACCTCAGTTGAAAATGCAGAGATCACCCATCTTCTGTGTTGCTCGTGCTGGGAGCTGGAGACTGGAGCTCTTCCTATTCGGCCATCTTGCTCTGCCCTCCCCGAAAGATTTTTATTCTTCAGTTAATAATTAAATTTTTTTCCTGAACATGAAGATTATAACTACTAGAGATTTCTTCAATTCTTATCTGTTTTTGTTACTTTTATTTTTGGTTTTCCTTTCTACTTATAACACTGAAGTAGAACAAAAAAGAACACAGGTTTTGGAGCCAAATATTTTGATTCTGTTTTTTCCACATAAGAGAGTATGTGTGTGTATGTTTGTGTGTGTGTGTGTGACAGAGAGAGAGCGTGATGGAGAGGGACGGAGAGAGCAGAGAGAGACAGAGAGAAAGAGAGAAACTGAGATACTTTGGGCAAGTTATGTAAATTCTCTATGTCTTGGTTTGATCCTCTAAAAAGCAGGGATAATGATAAGCACCTCGCAGAGTCTTTGTGAGGATTACCTGGGTTAGCTCATGGAAAGCAGATAATACTGAGCCTGAAGCATAATAAGCTGCCACTTTGTTCTCTTCCTGACCTCTGAATGATGGAGATCCTCAGGGATTGGTGCTGATTCCTCTCTCTCGTATGTGCACACATTCTCTCTAGGTGGCCATACCCATTACTGTGCTTTAAGTACTATTCATCTGTCCACCTGCTTTCACCTCCTAAATGTATGTGTTTGGTCCTCTCAGCTTAGATGTTTCACAGGATCTCAAACTTAACATATCTAAATTTGAAATTTTTTTTATCCCACAAACGTTTTATTCCTGTAGTCTTCTTCATTTTGGTAAATAACACCACCATCTGCTCAGTTAGTTAAGACAGAAACCTAGGAATCATCTGCAATTCATCTTTTCCCTCCCTCCTGAAATACAACCTACTACCAAATTCTGCTTCGTCCATGTCAGTATATATCTCAGATCTGCCTTACCTCTTTATTTTCACTAACCTTCCTCACCCCAGCCCCGTCTAAATCACCATCATCTCCCTCCTGCATGGCTCCCTAAGCTCCATGCTTCCACCCTTACCCAGTTCTAATGCCTTCCCCACACAGAAATTATGGTGATCTTTGGAAGATGTAAATCAGATGTCATCCTCTTTACTTAAAACCCATTTAATGGAGTCTTGTTGCACTTAGAATGTAAACTCCATAACCTTTAGAACGTTCACACCAAAGATTCCTCATGATCACGAATTCCTTACTCACTAGTCCCTGCTCTCACTGACTGTGTTGGGGGTCCCCAAGACCACTCTCAGACTTAGTGATTCCCTAGAAGGACTCAAATAACTTAGAAAACTAGTACTCATGGTTATGATTTATTGTAGCAAAAGGATTTGGGCTGAAATCAACAAAAGAAAAAGACACATAGGTTGGAATGCAGGAGAAACCAGCCATGAACTTCCAGTTGCATCTTCCAGGAGTCATACACATAGCACTTAATTCTCCCAGCATTGGTGTATGTGACAACACATATGGAGTACAGACAACCAGGGAAGCTCCCCTGAGCCTTGATGTCCAAGGTTTTTATTGGGGATCAGCCACGTAGGCACGAAGCACCCATGTGGCTGACCTTAATTCCTCAGTTTCCAGCCTCTCCAGAGGTCACATTGACACCACATGGCCCACAGTCCCCACCATAAATCACATTATTAGCATAAACTCTCTAGCATGGATTATGGCTCATGTAGACAAAGACACCACTATCAGGCAGGGTATTCCAAGTACTTAGAGGTAGTTTCTTAGGAACTGATCAAAGGTCAGACTGTCCTTCAGAATATACAGGGTTTGGACAACCCAGGCCTGCTGAGTTAATCCTTTACTGCATGCTCACCAGCTGGCAGTTCCTAGAGCAGACCAAAGCCTTTTCCTCCTTAGGCCAGTGTCCTGTGTGCCTCCTCCTCATTCTTCAGATCTTACTTTAAATATCACATCTTCAAAGAGGCCTTTTCTGACCACCTGACATAAGTAGGTTCATTCCCTTTATTATTTTCCATCACAGAATCCTGTTTGAATGCTTTGAAAGACTTGAGTCATGAGTATGTTTGTGTGTTCTTATTTAATTGTTTATTATTTGTCTCCCCAACTAGATCTGAAGATCCATGAGGACAGGGTTCATGTTATTCCTGTGCCTCACACATTGTGTGAGATGTGATTGTTACTCAAAAGATATTTGTTGAATGATGGAAGCTGTTATTTTTATATTATATATTTGTGTGTGTGTGCGCACGTGCATGTGTGTGTGTGTATCTTGTCTCTTTGGATTTTATTTGTAATTTTAGTGAATGTTTTATAAATCATTCTAATTTGGCATTCAAAGGTAAGGATATTCTGTCTGCTATATCTGTAACCTCTTGGGTTGATTAGACTGACCTGGCTGGTCAGGAAATTTCTAGTTTCTCTCTCTCCGGGTGTTTCTTTATGAAACCGCTCACTTTGTGAAGGAGTGAGAGAGGTCAGGCAGAAAGCCACCTGTTCTTCCAGCTCCTTTCCAGAATTAGTGGCACAGCTCAAGATCCATTATGATCATTTGATCATGCCTCCATTTGCTTTGTGAATTGCATGTGTATGACATTTACATTTTAACTGAACCGGTACTATTCAGTGAGTTTCCTAGAATTAATGTAACATAGCTCAGGAAGACTTTAAAGTAAGTATGACATTTTGTTTTGAATTTGACTAATATATTTAACTAATAATGACTATTAAAATAGCTGAATAAAAATGTATCTTTTTTAGTTCAAAGAAACCTGACAGAGAGAAAAGAGATAAATACATTCAAAAGATTCTGATTCACAGTGACGTGTATAATTTTGGAAATGTCACTGTAATAAACAGAAACTTCTCTCAGTTTTGAAATTAAAAAAAAAAAAAAACTCTAATTGCCCATGGCAATTTTCAGAATATTCTTTTATTGTAATGAAATCATGTGATATGTATTTCATTCAGATTTTTTACAAGAATTTAAGAGACTGTAGTACTTTTAAATAAACCAGAGTTGTAAAAACCTTCTGTGAGTGCACATTTTCTATTTCAGTACAAAACCCTTGGCATGTCATTCAAGGATCTAGAGAATTAAGAACCAGCTTATATGTACAGCCTCATCTTCCAGTCACCTAGGACTACCCCGTGCCAGCCTCATTGCCTAGTATTTCCAGCCCTCATATATTTTACGGTCTAGCTGGAACCCCCAGGGTTGAGAATATTGACTTGAACATATGAACAACATGAATGTGCCTAAGAGCTAATTAGCATCATACAGAGAACACCTGCCAGGCATGAGGAGAGCTGCGCTCTGGTGTCAGTCCTTCCTCTGATTAGTTGGATCACTTGACTACAGCTCACCGAGCCTCAGTATTTTCATTTGTAGCATAAGGACATTGAACAAGACTATCTCTAAATTGCTTCCAGCTCTAAAAGCCTGGGTACTATCTTCCTTGTGTCAATAATCTAAAGGAGTTCATTAATTATCAAGGGATTCAATTGTGCTCAACCACCCATGTGAACAATTCAACCTCATCAAAAGTGAATGACCAGCAGGTTACTTCTGATGAGTGGTCACTGCTTTTAGAGAGAAATCAATTTGAACTTCTCCTTACTTTAGTGGTGCCTCCAAGGCTAATTACTCTCTTTGCTAGAACCTGGATTTGGGATATATTAATTCAAACAGAAAGTTGTGGGGAAATTTTGAGAACTATCATTTACTGTAGAATATCTAAACTTTGCATGTACTTTGTCTGCCTTCCTATGAACAAGATTTCATGGGAGCAGTCTGGGCTGTTCCTCTCTTACCCGCAGATCTCTCTTTTTCAGAACCTCTCCACTCTCACTGCCACTTTCCTAATTCAGATCCTCATTGTCTCTCACCTTGACAGTTTCAATGCCTATATGATTGTCCATTTCCTCTCCCTACTCAAGGCGGTTCTGTGCAGTGTGATCAGATTAATATTCCAGAAGTAGGAGTGTCTGTAGACATAAGTACAAATTATTTGGCTTGCTGTTCAAGGCCATAAACAATATAAATCCAACCTGGCTTTAAGGTATATCTCCCATGAATTAATCATTTACCTTTGCTCCAGGAAAATTGGATTACCCCTTGGCCCTAAACACGTCCAGCCTTAGCTACCTCTGCACCTTCATCACCCTCATTAGTTTTTAAAGTTCTGCAAGTTTTTAAATAGGGTACCTCTCCCAAAACAGCTGAGATGTGTTACCTCTCACATGAAGACTTAATTTTCCAACTCCAAATGGATATGACCTCTCTCTCCTTTAAATTCATCTGTTATTAGGGATGCCCCTCCCATAGTGCTCATATTCTGCCTTCTATTATTTTGTACCTAACATAATAAAGTTACAAAATTTCAGAGCTGCATAGAACCTTACAGAGTATTCTTATTTGACAGATGTTTTATGCATCCTACAGAATTCTAAACAGGGATGGAAGTTGAGTTTTCATCTAGCTAGTGCCTTCACTACAGGTACTATCACTCACCTTCCCAATTTTGTACCATGGGGTCTTGCACAAAGTTGATGCACATTCCATATTTGTTGGATAAATTGAATGCAAATACCTCAACATGGAAAACTGAGTGTAGATGTACAAATACTCTTCTTACGTTAATTAATAATATTGTTGCAAGTTACTAATACTGTTTCAAGTTAATAATGTTGAACATTACAGCCTGCAAAACCTTGATTCTTTGATTGGTTCATTCATCCAGCATTTATTGAACAACTACTCTGTGTTAGGCACTGTGTTGGGTTATTGCCCTGGAGTAGTTATAGATTAGCAACCTGCTTATTATGAGACTTGTGATTAAACCAAAGGGAAAAAGAGCCTTACCACTGAAATTGTGGTAAGAAAAATCCCATCACAGCCTTAATATATGAAGGTGAATACAGTGGACTGCCAGTCATAAAGGCTCCATCTTCCATCCTTTCCTGTATCTAGTTTCTCTTTCAATGTGACTTTGTAGTTTCTTACTTCAAAAGATGTAGTGTATCTGATTTCCCCTTGATTCTGAGCTTAGCCACATGGATTGCCTTAGTCAATATAATCTTAGCAGTCATGCCACAGGCAGAGGCTTGAAAATGCACTTGCCTGCCTGTTTCCTCTCTTACTTCATTGCCATGATCACAAGAATATACTGACAATAGCCTGCTGGAGCATAAGATAGTGCTGAGTTCCCCATATATTTTGAGTTGTAACTGTCCTGGGTCCACTCTCCGGCAGTTAACACCTAGACATGTGAGCTCAGCTAAGTCCAGGACAGATCAGTCTCAGCAGACTCATGGGCTAAATAAATGGATATTGCATCCCACTGTGGTTGAATCGTTGTTTGTTATGCAGCATTTTTGTGGCAATAGCTAACTGATACAGTGAGAGGATAATCCTCAGTCTTTCCTTAGTAAGGAAGTGACAATTCATTCAAATGTAGTGGTTTCTTGTTTGTTTAAATATCTAAGGGTAGCTAGATCCAATATTCATTGAATATGCAAAGATATTCTGAAAAGTTTGTTACAAAATTATTGCATTAAATTAGGTATAATGAATTAGAACAATACAAAGGGCAGTTTTGGATCCTACAGAATTTCTCTATTTAGAAACATAAAAGATAATACTCAACTCATTTCCCTCAGGTTAATTAATGTAGACATTTCCACTACAGTTGCAGCAAATTAACATGGGCTGCTTCTCCACACCAGCAATTATCAACATGCTAACACATCCTGAATTATGGATGGTTTCATAAAATTTGACAAATTGACATTACTCTTTGAGAAATAGTTCTAGTGGCACCATAAGGCTTTGGGCAATTGTGATAAATTAAGATGTGTTATTTTTATCATAATTGGTCCTATTATCATTCGCTGATATTTAATATAATCTATAGTAAAAGTTGTTTTTGATGTCTTGAATTTAACAAAAGAGCTCTTTTTTCTTCATTTAATGGCAACTGCTCCTAAGATGTCCCAAGTCTTCTGTTTATTGTTAAGGTTTTTCCTCAAATGTACTGGCACTTTTGGAGCATAAATCTCAAACTCAAGTGCAGTCTTCCTGACTCCTAGTTTAGTGGGGATCTCATGACCATTGAAAATAATTCACATTCTTATAACTTATATCATGCATGACTGTTACCAATACATTGTGACACAAAAATAATTAGTAGTAGTATAAAAAGATGCAGAAAATAACAAGCATTAGTGAAGGTGTGGAGAAATTAGAACTCTTGTGCCTTGCTGGTGAGAAAGTAAAATGCTGCGGCTGCTGTGGAAAATTATATGATGGCTTCTTAAAGAGTTAAACATAAAATTACCATTATGATCCAGCAATCCCACCTCTGGGTATATATCCAAAAGAATTGAAAGCAGGGACTCAAATATCTGTACACCAATATTCATAACAACGTTATTCACAATAGATGAATCCACATTATTCACAAAAGGTGGAAAAAGCCCAGATTTCCACTAACAAATGAATAGATGAGTGAAGTGTGGTGATATGGTTTGGCTATGTCCCCACCCAAATCTCACCTTAAATTGTAGTTCCTATAATCCCCACATGTCACAGGAGGGACCAGGTGGAGATAATTGAATCATGGGAGCAGTTTCCCCCATCCTGTTCTTGTGGTAGTGAGTTAGTTCTCATGAGATCTGATGGTTTTTTTTAAGGGGCTTACCCTTTTGCTGAGCACTCGTTCTTCTCCTTCCTGCCACCTTGTGAAGAAAGACATGTTTGCTTCCACTTCTGCCATGACTGTAAGTTTTCTGAGGTCTCCCCAGTCATTAAGAACCGTGAGTCATATGGAACCAAAAAAGAGCCCGCATCTCCAAGACAATCCTAAGTCAAAAGAACAAAGCTGGAAGCATCACGCTACCTGACTACAAACTATACTACAAGGCTACAGTAACCAAAACAGCATGGTACTGCTACCAAAACAGAGATATAGACCAATGGAACAGAACAGAGTCCTCAGAAATAATACCACACATCTACAGCCATCTGATCTTTGACAAACCTGAGAGAAACAAGAAATGGGGAAAGGATTCCCTATTTAATAAATGGTGCTGGGAAAATTGGCTAGCCATAAGTAGAAAGCTGAAACTGGATCCTTTCCTTACTCCTTATACGAAAATTAATTCAAGATGGATTAGAGACTTTAATGTTAGACCTAATACCATAAAAATCCTAGAGGAAAACCTAGGTAGTACCATTCAGGACATAGGCATGGGCAAAGACTTCATGTCTAAAACACCAAAAGCAACAGCAGCAAAAGCCAAAATTGACAAATGGGATCTCATTAAACTAAAGAGCTTCTGCACAGCAAAAGAAACTACCATCAGAGTGAACAGGCAACCTACAGAATGGGAGAAAATTTTTGCAATCTACTCGTCTGACAAAGGACTAATATCCAGAACCTACAAAGAACTCAAACAAATTTACAAGAAAAAAACAAACAACCCCATCAAAAAGTGGGCAAAGGATATGAACAGACATTTCTCAAAAGAAGACATTCATACAGCCAACAGACACATGAAAAAATGCTCATCATCACTGGCCATCAGAGAAATGCAAATCAAAACCACAATGAGATACCATCTCACACCAGTTAGAATGGCGATCATTAAAAAGTCAGGAAACAACAGGTGCTGGAGAGGATGTGGAGAAATAGGAACACTTTTACACTGTTGGTGGGATTGTAAACTAGTTCAACCATTGTGGAAAACAGTATGGCGATTCCTCAAGGATCTAGAACTAGATGTACCATATGACCCAGCCATCCCATTACTGGGTATATACCCAAAGGATTATAAATTATGCTGCTATAAAGACACATGCACACGTATGTTTATTGAGGCACTATTCACAATAGCAAAGACTTGGAATCAACCCAAATGTCCATCAGTGACAGACTGGATTAAGAAAATGTGGCACATATACACCATGGAATACTATGCAGCCATCAAAAAGGATGAGTTTGTGTCCTTTGTAGGGACATGGATGCAGCTGGAAACCATCATTCTTAGCAAACTATCACAAGAACAGAAAACCAAACACCGCATGTTCTCACTCATAGGTGGGAACTGAACAATGAGATCACTTGGACTCAGGAAGGGGAACATCACACACCGGGGCCTATCATGGGGAGGGGGGAGGGGGGAGGGATTGCACTGGGAGTTATACCTGATGTAAATGACGATTTGATGGGCGCAGCACACCAACATGGCACAAGTATACATATGTAACAAACCTGCACGTTATGCACAGGTACCCTACAACTTAAAGTATAATAATAATAAATAAATTAAAAAAAAAAAGAACTGTGAGTCAATTAAACCTCTTTATAAATAACCCAGTCTCAGATATGTCTTTATTAGCAGTGTGAGAACAGACTAATACATGTTGTATAGACTACAATGGAATATTATTCAGACTTTAAAAGTCATGACATTCTGTTATGTGCTACAACATGAGTGAAACCTGAAAACATTATGTGAGTTAAAATAGCAGCACAAAAGGACAAATATTGTATGATTCCACCTTTACGGTATACATAAAATAGTCAAATTAATAGAGACAGAAAGTAGAATAGTAGTTGCCAGGTGCTGGGGGACATGGAAATGGGGAGTTATTTTAAGGGGTACAGAGTTTCAGTTTGAGAAGATGAAGAAGTTCTGGAGATGGATGATGATCTTGATTTCACAACAATGTGAATGTATTTAATGCCACTGAACTGTACACCTAAAAATTGTTTAAATGGTGATTTTTATGTTAGGTATATTTTACCATAATTTAAAAAATGAAAGAGAAAAAACTATGAATTAGTAGTTTCAGTGGCATCAGGTACCTTCCATGGTCATTGTGGGGACATCTTCCCTCTGCATTCGGATAGCCCTTCTCTGCTGGAAAAGCCAGCATGATGTGGTGTCATAGTGATAAGGGCATAGGCTATAAAGTCAGATGCATGAGTCTGAACCCTAAGCACAGCTCTGATGACTGTGGGGCAAGTTAATTAACCTATTATTACCCTTAATTGTCTGTTCTGTATATGGTGATAATATCTACCTAAAAAGGTGATTTTAAAGTATTAAACATCTTGGAGTTCAAAGTGTTAGTTATTTTTCACTAAGCCTTCTGAATTTCCTTCATTTTTGTTTGCTAAACACCATTTATGTTAACAACATTTAAAGTTGTAGGTTTATTTAAAGATCAAGGACATATCAAGGTCCACTTAGATGTTGGAAGAGTATACCGGCATTTCCGTTTGCAACTTTAGGCTCTTGAAGAAGCAGTGTACAATAAGTAGACTTTTATAAACATACTTTTATTCTTCAGCAACTTTAGCTTATTAAAGTTCAGTATAAATAAAAAGATGCGTTATAAATATCATCGTGATAAAGATTGTAATTCTCTTTTAATAATAAAGACGATGTGAAGTTATATGCTTAAATCGCTAGCAATAGATACATGCCATTTGCTTTGTAGCCCCAGTGTTTGGCATATTTTAAGTATTTAATATATGTTTTGCGTGGAAGGAACAAACACTAACTTCTAACTGCTAAAGAAGGGTAGATTGAAAACTATAAGGGTATAGTGATGAAATTGTGTTGGAAACATAAAGCCATCAGAGGAAGTTTCAGTAGTTGAAAGAATTGTCAGAAAAGTTTATTTCTTGCTACTGCAGAGTGTTGGATGTAGTTATACCAAATAAAAAATAAAAACTTTTCTTGTGTAAAAATTTAAAAAGAGGTATTATGTAGGTATGAGAAATAAAACATGTTCCTATAACAATCCAAAAGTAACTGTTATGGGTTCACTTTGCTGGAGGGGTTGACTTCTATTTGCTCCTTTAGTCATCCCTTTGCTTGCATACAGCTAAATGTAGAAATGACTAATGGGGCTACAACACTTACTGGAAGAGAACAATATGAAGGAAAAAATGGATTGTTTTCATCACAAAGCAAGGTAGTATATCTAGGTATATTGGAAAAAAAACTTAATAAAAAGTGTTTAAGGATCTTTGCCAAGAATTTTCTTAATCAAAGCTTTTATGTTTATGAGTTTCCTGATGGAAGCAATGAGTAGCAGTCTTTGCTTAATTTGTTTCAAAGCAATATTGAAGAAAATTGAACAAAATATGTTATAAGAAAAATTCTGTGCTGGTCCCCAGGGTATGGACTATCTGACAATATAATAGATGTTTTCCATTTCCCCGTGTCTAGAATTCTAGGTGATTACAGGCCATATATTACCCTTGGTTCACTCCCACCATTTTCCCTGACATTAATGGGAGGCTTGTTGCAGAAATAAGGCAATCTGCAGTTGGATTTTTTATTTTTTGTTTTTATGTATTTATTTATTTATTTTTTGAGACAAGTCTCACTCTGTCACGCAGGCTGGAGTGCAGCGGCGCAATCTCAGCTCACTGCAACCTCTGCTTCCTGGGTTCAAGCGATTCTCCTGCCTCAGCCTCCTGAGTATCTGGGATTACAGGCATGCACCTCCACACTTGGCTGATTTTTGTATTTTTAGTAGAGATGGGGTTTCACCATGTTGGTCAGACTGGTCTCGAGCTCCTGACCGCCTCAGCCTCCCAAAGTGCTGGGATTACAGGCGTGAGTCACCGCACCTGGCCTGCAGTCTGATTTTTATTTATGGAATGAGATCATTCTATCAGGTATAAGAGCTCCATTGTCCTTTGTTCCACACTCAAGACAGACAAAAAAATGCTAATAGCAATTATGTGAGTGCATTGGAGAAGAATTAAGACTTGGAAAAGTGTAGTGTTGAAAACATTCCCTTAAAGACGGGCATGTTTTCAGTAAAGCAGCAATAAACACTGTAAACTGGTTGAGTTGTTTTTGTTCACATTATATATCTTCTCTACCTCCCAAACCTACTTAGTTTTCGCATATGCATGGAACTTCAAATTTAGAGGTGCAAATTTTGAGGAAATGACAATATTTCTTTTGCCAAGCTCTCCTTTGTAAAACCAAGTGTGGTAATTGCTAAACATGAAGAACTTGAAAACAGTTCACTTAAATCAGAAAGTAATGGGATCCAATAACCAATGTGCATTCACCTAAATTACCATGGATAATAAAATTGCTGTACCTCTGTTCTGAGTTGTTAAAATCCACATGCAGTATTTCTTCTCTCCCAAAAGCATCATGGAAAGACTCCACTATATTTCTCCTGACGTAGTGAGAGTTTCTGCTTCTGATCTGCTGTCTCTGGTTCCTATAATCCTGCTCTCATTATCTTCTCCTTACACATCCACTAATTCACCATTCTAGATGGTATTCAGAACTTTTTCATATACTAGATCATAACTCCTTAATTCTTAGATTGTAATTCCAGTTAGAACATTGCTGATTTAGAGGGATACATAGAATTTACATTTAAATATTAGTGGATTAGAACAAGAATCTGAAGAAAAAATATTAACTATTAGTGGAATTCATTTATAAGTTGACTGGCCAGTATTCTGCAGAGATTTAGGTTAGTTGGGCAAGCAGGGGTTAACTTTCCAATGATGTTGCCTTGTATTTCATTGAGGAAATAGACACAATCACAGGAGAACTTCCACAGATCCCACTACCACCGCTAATCTTCAATGCATCTGAATCCATACACATTCTATTCCTTGCCTCCAGCCCTTCCACTTTATATTGGATCCTATTATGGGCTGAATTTTGTCTGTTCCCCCCACCCCTGTCAAATTCATCTGTTGAACTCTTAACCCCTCAGTACCTCAGACAATGAGATTATTTGAAAATATGGTGTTGCAGATGTAATTATTAAAGGTAAAATGAGGTCATACTGGAGTAGGGTGGGCCCCTAAACCAATATGACTTGCATGCCTATAAAAAGGAGAAATTTGGACACAGACATGTACACATGGAGAACTCCTGTGATGCTTGGAGTCATGCTGCCACAAGCCAAGCAACTACAAGAAGCTAGGAGACAGGCCTGGAATAGAGCTCTCCAGTGTACCTTCAGAGGAGTCATAGTCCTGCAGACACCTTGATCTCAGACTTCTAGGCTCCAGAACTGTGAGACAATCAATGTCTGTTGTTTCAGCCACTTGGATTGTGGTGCTTTGTTAAAACAACCCTGGGAATCTACTACAGGCCACAACCTCTCACCACCAAGCCATTGTCTTCTCCATCCTCAGGACAATTTCCCCTCTGCATGGGAATGCACACAGGCATCTGTAAGCCACCTCCAGCTATGGCCCTATTTCTTTGCTCCCTCAGATAGCAAAATTATTGAAGAAATTGCTTACACGCCTTCTCTCTACTTTCCTCCATTTTCTTTGGAACCGATTCCAAACAGGCTTTTTTTCAAAACTGCTCTTAACCTCCACACTGCCAAATCTAGGACGCATATCTCAGTGTTTATTTAATGCCATCTGTCAGCAGCATTAGTTTGGCTACCAGGATGCTTTCTCTTTGTGCTTCTCATAACTCATTGGCCACTTTTTCTTAGTCTCCTTTGATGGTTCCTTCCATTTTGCTGACTTTAAACATTTGTATTTCAATTATATCTCAATGAAGCTTTTATAGAAATAAACAAATAGTGGAGTGCTTCAGGTCTTGGCTCCTGGACCTAATAAGATGCTCTGAATCTACATTCATTCTTAAATGAACACATCCAGTCTTCCTGGCTTTAGATAAAATACCACTGTAGCAAGGGATTCAAAGTTGTGTCTAGTGTGGACCTCACTCTTCAATTCAAGAATTGTCTATGTAACGTTACTAGACATCTCTATGTGTCAAGCAACTCAAATTAAAGCTGCCTCCCCTGAACTGGTTCTTCCTCAGTTTAAGTAATGACCACTCTATTCTTCCTGTTGTGTGAACTAAAAATTTGGACACATCCTCGGCCCCCTTTTTGTAATACCCCACATCGATTATATGAGAAAATAACCACTTTTCACCACCTCCACTGCCTGTCTAAGCCATCATCGCCTCTTAACTCGTTCATTGCAAGATCATCCTAACTGAAGTCATATTGCATTAATAATTTCCGTGTAGCTTACATAGCTGCCTGGGAGATCCTTTTAAAACATAGTCACGTTACCACCTGCAGTGGCTTCCATGTTACTTCCATCCAAAGTCTTTATCAGGTCCTCATAGAGTCCTGCAGGGTCCATGTGATTGTTTCTTCACTCATTCTGTTGCAACCAACTGGTCTCTTTTCTTCCTCCCCACCCCTGACCTCTGTCTAAGCATTCCAAGCACGATTCTACCTCAGGGCCTTTGCACTTCTCTTTGCCTCTGACACTTTTCTGCCAGGTGGCCATCTGACTCATTTCCTCATTCCCTTCAAGTCTCTGGCTCAAATATCATCTTACCAGAGAGCATTCTTTGATAAAACCCTTGCGTAGTTATTCTCTATCCTTCTTCCCTTATTTTGTTCAAAACAACAACAGTAACCCTGAAAGATTCATCATGTCAGGGATTTTATTTATATCATGGGCCATTTAGAACAGATCTTGGCACACAAATATGTGTTGACTGAATTACTGAATGATCCAGGATTGGGCTTGATTAGGTGAGACTTCCAGGAACAGCCTGAGGTTTCTGTACTTCATTCAATGCTATGTTGTGCTCATCCTGCCCAACTATGCACCTCAGTGTAAACCTTGGTTTGCTTCTCTTTATCCTGCCTAGGACCTTGCCATGGGTCCCTGTGCAGATTCTTGTGGTGATGCCCTTTGGGGAATCTTTCTTTGTCTTTATTTTCTTGGTATCTAGATGAGTGCCCATCACATGGTCAATGAATCATTTTTTTTTTAATGATTAAGTGTATAGTTGGTTTTTAGGCCTTCGATGTTGAGTCTTGAGCTATAATCCTGACCCAAATTGATTCTTTGGCTATGATCTTATTTCATGTCAGGTTTGCTTTAAAGGGATTTAGATAGAATATTTTCAAAAATGTGATAGCTAAACCATGTTTTGGAAGTACATTGTGAAACCTCACTTAAATAACCTAAAGCAGTAAAAGCGACATCTGACTTTTAAGGAATAGTATGGACAGTGTTCTTATGTTCTTATTCATGCACAAGCTCACATAAGGCAAGTATCAACTTTGTTCTTTTCATGTTTATTAATGGGACATGCTCTTCATGTCTGGCAAGAGCCTTTCATCACATGATAATGAGATTCCACTGGGTCTTGGTCCACAACACTTAATATATTACATCAGCATTTCTCAAGCATTTCTGCTGAAAAACTCTAATATCAGAGGAGAGCAACATGCATTCCTAAGGGTCTGGCTATGTAAACCAAAGAAGTCAACAGCAAATTCAAAAGTGTTTTATTATTACAATTTATGGAATTTTCCGTTCTATTCCGAATACGCCTTGGAGTTTTTATGTTTTGACATAAAATATTGTGAGATATTTTCAGTTAAAATGTTTATATTTTGTCCTGAATCCTCAAAAGGAAACTGAAGATGAACCATGTTTATCCTGTGGCTTTGTGTAGCCCCTGAGACCTGGCATCACTCTAAATGCCTGATCTGGGACTCCCTGCACGATCTCTGGACAGCAGCAGCACTGACCATCCTTGTTAGATGTGACTCTGACAACTTTGGAACCAAACTAACTGCCTATAAAGACTGCTCCCTGATTATATCGCTGCTCTTGGCAGCTGATAACTTCCTGTCTGATCCAATCCTCATCTCTAATGGAATGATGCATCACTATGTAATGGGTCCTGTTTTATTCATCCTGTTCTATTAAGCAAAGATCAATAATGCAACTAACATCCTGAAGGTTCACATTATACCCAAGTTTTACTATGGTGTCACCCACCTTGGCACAAGACTTAGTGTAATAATATTGAATACCTAATAAGATTGTAATTATCTGGATTTCTTAAGCACTACAACACAGTTTCAACTCTAATTCTTTTACAGGCTTTCCTGGGCCTGTGCTCCAGGGAAGGAACCATTTGAGGTACCCTAAAGGAAGAGCTTACAAGGGAGGCATGGGTGGAAGTGTGAAGAAATGAAGCAGATGTGTTAGGGGGATGGAGAACCTCAGTTTGAGGGAGGATGGGAGGTGAACTCAGAAAGATAGGAAAGATCAGATATGTACATGGAGCCATGTACATCTTACCTTCTCACTTGGCCCTAAATGCTGGAGTGACACCACTGGAATTCATTAAGTAAAAGCAATAATGCAGCCAAAGCAAGGCCATTGGAAGCTTTTGATCCAGAATGGAACATGGTGAAAGCAGCATCATATGGATGTGGATTTGGTGAATCCTATATGGGCTGCTGTGACATGGAACAGCTGGCAAAGCAGAGCTGAGGCTGTCCCATAGTCCAAGTGGGAGGCAATGAGACATTGAAGGGTAGGAAGGAGAATGGGTTTGGGAGCTACCTCCTGACTCTGAGACCTCATCTGTGAAGTGAGGATTTGACTTAGCTCACAAGGTCATACTGATGACTAGTGAGATAAAATACAAAAATGTTTAGCAGCGTGCCCTGCCAGGCCCTCAGAAGTGCATGAGACAGAGTGGCATAGCATGGGCTCTGAACCTACTGCCTGGGTTTACATTCTGGCTTCACTACTTTGGGCTGTTGGGGTCTGCTGCACAATCCTTAACTTCTCTGAGCTGCACCCTCTTCCCTGGAAGATGGGGAGAATTACAGAGCCTGCCTCAAAAGCTGGTTGTAAAGATTTGAAATATTAAGTGTCCCATATGTGCTCACAATTGTGTGCCCTCTACCCTCCTGTGATAGCCTCAGACTGCGAACCAAAGAAATAAAGGAGCAAACATGCAACGATTGAGAAGAACAGATTGGACTGACAACTGGTTAATTTATATTAGGGGCAACGTGAAAAATAAGTCAAAGATGACCCTCAAAATGGTTCCACAGGCAGAGAAGGGAATTCAGGATATTGAATGAGTTTGGTTTGGGGGACAAGGTTATACAATGAACGATGTTAAACTTGAAGAAACAGTGCTACAAAAAATTAAAAATTTTAAGCACAGAAAAAAGACAGGTTTAGAATAGAAAAAGACAGTAATAATATAAAAGACACCAAAAAAAGACAGCTTTTTTTCTATTCTTAAAATTTTTAATTTTTTACTTTTTAAACTTTTTTGCTAAGAACTAAGATGAACACATACATTAACCCAGGCCTACACAGCGCCAGGATCATCAATGTCTCTGTCTTCCATCTTCACATCTTGTCCCACTGGAAGGTCTTCAGGGGCAATAACATGCACAGAGCTGTCATCTCCTAAGATAATGCCTTCTTCTGGAATACCTCTGAAGGACCTGCCTGAGGGTGTTTTGCGGTAAACTTTTTAAATGAGTAGGTGCACCCTCTATAAAATAAGGATAAAAAGTATAGTATAACAAATACATAAACTGGTAGCGTAGTCATTTAATATCAAGTATTATATACTATACAGAATTATATGTGCTCTATTTTTATACAACTGGCAGCACATAGGATTGTTTACACCAGCATCACCCCAAGCACGTGAATAGTGCATTGTGCTAGGACATTGTGACTGCTACAGTGTCACTAGGTGATAGTAATTTTTCAGCTCCATTATGATCTTATGGGACCACCATCATCTATGTGGTCCATCATTGACTGAAGCTCTGTTATGTGCCACATGACTATGTAGTGATTTAACATCCCCTGGTCCTTCAATGAGTGTTCTTTAGAAAACTCCTAAATCTAGGGGTTAAAATTATATTTTCAAGTCTTTAGCTTTGCTCAATTAAGCAAGACATTTGACTTCATAGACTGTAACAAGAAGGGTTTCTATTTTCCTATTTTCTAGACACGTATGGTTAGTGTTCCTGAGATAACATGTTACTATTAACCTGTCTGATTATATGATTTATATGTAAAAAATAATTCATTTTAGCGAATAACCGAAGCTTAGCTTTTGAAATACATTATAACGGGTTCAGGTCATGATGAACGTCCTCTGGAGTGTGGCTACCCCACCTAACATACGTAGCATAATCTCCTGAAAAGCTCAACATGACTTACTGGGTGGCTATAGATCAAGGCAAAGAATATCTTATACTTTTCTAAATTATATATATTATTGATTATACCATACCTTTTGGAATTTAAGAAAACTGCTAACTAGTATTATAAAGGAGTTGCTAATTACAATATGAATATCATTATGTTCACCCAGGAATTTTCCTAAGCTCTAAAGTCAATTCTAGTAAATCCCAGGAACTAAAAAAACCCATATTTGATTGTGGCTCTTTGTCACTGTATTGCCTGACTCAGCCTTAGAGTTTTGTCAACACAGTTGTCCAGGGAGTCATAGACACTAAAGTTGGATTTTTTTTTTTTTTTTTTTTAATGACAGGATCTCACTCTGTTGCCCAGGATGGAATGCAGTGGGACAATCATGGCTCAGTGCAGCCTCAACTTCCTGGGCTCAAACAATCCTCCTATTTCAGCCTTCTGAGTAGTTGAGACTACAGGTGTACACCACCATCCCCAGCTAACTTTTATTTTATTTGTTTTGTTTTGTTTTGTAGAGATGGGGTATCACCACGTTGTCCAGGCTACTCTCGAACTCCTGAGCTCAAGCAACCCACCCACCTTGGCCTCCCAAAGTGCTGGAATTATAGGGATGAGCCACCATGTTTAGCCTAAGGTTGAATTCTGATCGTCACCTAGGCAACTTTGATAAAATATCATCATTGAGATAAGATTGCTTCCAAATAGTAGAAAGTGTTGTGTGTTCTTGTTTATCGTGTATCTATATATGTTAAGTGGAGAGAGAATTAAAAGAATCACAGTCTCTGGTGTTGATTAATAATAGGTAGATCCTTCTGAATAGTGTTTGTCCTGTTATAATGAAGGGACTTTCTTATTCTTTCCTATGTAATATCAGGAAATATGAAGTAAACAGCAGGGATATAAAAGACACAAGTAGCTATCACCATTGAACAATGTTGGCACTGTCCCTAAGCCTTTTCCATTGCTCCTGACACTTTTTCTTTTCTATTCCCCTTCAAAGGTTTTGATTATTCATGCATGTAAGCATTAATTCATTTACTCATCCATAAATGTTGATTGATTTCTAGGCACTGTGCCAGGCAAGTATAGAAAGAAAGAAGAAAACAATAAAATCCATTTTTATTTGAAGTAGAGGGAGAGATTGCAAGGAACTTAAAAAAAAGAATTGAAAGAAGAACTAAGTTTTAGGAATGCCATGAATGAGGCTAACTCATAGGATCTGGGTAGCAGGAATGAATGCACAGTTTCACCAGGGCACTGCTGCTGAAGTGTATCAGTACTCATCTATTTGTGGTTGTTCTACTCAATTAAAATTCTAGAAGGAGCTTCTCATTGGCCTGGCCTAGGTCAGGAACCCACCACTTGGCGAGGGAGAGTGACATCTTGATTGAAAGGCCCTCCAGTGGAGTTTGAGGAGCTCCCAAGTTCTCCTAGCAAAAGATAAGAGAACAGATACTGCACGGGCAAAAAGAGCAGGTGCTTGCTACAGAGGAGGCTAAGTGGGTGCTATTTGTCTTACAATATGAGACACAGATAATTAGACACATGGGCAGGGTGCTGTGGGAGTGCAGAGATGGAGCATTTAGGGAGGAGGAAATTCACTCATTAGGAGGCCATGGAAGATGGGGTTGGAAACGTTGGCAGGAGCTAGGTCATGAAGGTCTTTTTATGGCGTATTTGTGAGTTTATACTTTTTCCCTTGAATGATGGATAGAGATTGAAGGATATTAATGAAAAATCATTTTATAAAAATTAGTCTGCTGATGAGGCAGTGGACACATTAGAAGGTAAGAGCTAGAGTGAGGTAATCAGTTAGAATAAATGGTGAGGAGTGGCCTAAAAACAGCATCCGTGGAGTTAGAAGGGGATGGGTTCTAGAGATACTTATAATCTACAGGGGTTGGTGACTGACCATGAGACCTGAAGAATAATTAGGATTCTGGGAGGCTTTCCAGTTCCTGGCTTGAGCCAAGTGTGTGGTCACCAATAGAAGAAATACAAAATAAGGTGTTCCGAATCTGACTCATTGATCTGATGTTCCCCTGGGACATCTGGGTGGCACTAGCCAAGGCATCAGTGTTGTAGAAGGATGTGAAAACCAGCGAGAGGTCAGGGCTGCAGATATGGCAGTTGACAGTGTATATAGGTGGTAGTTAAAGCCCTTGAACCAGGGGCAGAGTGGGTAGGAGTAAGGGGTGTAGAGTCAGAGTCCTTGGGAATCACAGTATTTAAGACACAGGAGCAAGAAAGCAGGGTGTGAGGAAAGAAGGAAGATTAGCTGCCCCTGCATCACCCCCTCCTCACCCCCACCTACCCTCAAATGATAAGAAGGTTTGAGAAATCTGTAGAGATTAAATTAAGTCCATTTCTGTACATAAAGCCCTAGTACAGTACATCCTGGTACCATGGGGAACTCTTGAATATGTTAGATTTTAAAAGAATATTTGATCAGTGACCAACAGTTAAAACAGACTATCACTAGGAGGCTTAGAATTTGTTAGGAACTGGACTGGCAGACCTGTATTCAGAGTAGAAAGTCATTGAGTAGATTTCTGAGATGTGTGCCTCTCCCCTGAGATATTCACACAGATTTATTTTATGGGGTCCACCCAACATAATTTAAGTGTCCATTTCATTGTGCTTTGGCCCTATGAATAAATACAGTCATCTTTATTCCTTTGCACTATTAATGTTTTCTCTCTAAATAATTTATGTCAAAACAAATTTAAGAGGTTTCCATGGAGTAGAAAAAATTATAATTTCACTAAGGCAAGGAAAAGGAAGAAACTCTTCTCTGAAGTACAACAGGACTTCATTACTGTTCCAATGCACAAATGTTGGATTTAATACATATTATATCCTTCTTATAAGTCAGAAGAAGACTTCTGACATAAAGCCAATTGTGGCAGGCCATACAGAAACAAATTTGTATCCATATAGAAATGAATTTGTATCTGAAAGGAATGACTTGGCATTGGGGAAACATCACTTTTAAAATCAGCACCCCATATTCTTAGGGTGTTTTCAACAATTTCAGGGTTTTTTTTCTTCCAGTTTCTGAAGACAATATATATCAAACATATGTTCATAAGGACTTGGGCAGTGTTAATTAATTCATTAACGAATATAATTAGGTTCCTGCTATATGCCATGCTTTGTCCTAGAAGCTAGATGTACCATGTTGAATCGTACCAACACAGCGCCTGTATTCTCAGTTTGCAGTGCAAGGAAAGACAATGTACAGTGCTAAAAATGAGGAGTGATGGGTGCTCTGAAACTGGAAGTCCAGAGAGCCATGGGAACGAGTAACAAGCATACCTAACTAAATGTAGGGGTCAAAGAAGGTAACCCAGAAGAGGAATATTGAAGCTGAGACCTGGAGATGAGTGGCAGAGGGGGTGAGGCAGGGTCTGAACAAGAAGGCAAAGGAATGCCAGTATAAGAAGGTCCAGGCAGGGTGCGCTGGCTCACGCCTGTAATCCCAGCAGTTTGGGAGGCCAAGGCAGGCAGATCACCTGAGGTCGGGAGTTTGAGACCAGCGTGACCAACATGGAGAAACCCCATTTCTACGAAAAATACAAAATTAGCCAGGCATGGTGGCACATGCCTGTAATGCCAGCTACTCGGGAGGCTGAGGCAAAAGAACCGCTTGAACCTGGGAGGCGGAGGTTGCAGTGAGCTGAGATTGCGCCATTGCACTCCAGCCTGGGCAACAAGAGCGAAACTCTGTCTCAAAAAAAAAAAAAAAAAGAAAAGAAAAGAAAAGAAAAAACAGAAGGTCCAGATGTCAGAGAGCGTGGCACCTGGGCACTGGTACGAAAACAGAAGTTCAAGATGCCTGAAGGGCAGCACAAGTAAAGGAGAGTTCTCTTGATGCCAATTGTTTCTCTCTTTTTTTTTTTTTTTAGATTTTTATCTATAAGATTGTCTTTCCCATTTGAAACACAAAATGTCTCAATATATTGCTTTGTCAAGACCTTGAACTTTTTACACAGGGAGACATACTCTGTCCCTTTGATGGAGTCTACAGTATGAGCTTGTTGGAGTGTAGCCTGGGCAACCAATGTCCTGCTATTCAGCTTATAGGCCTATTTGGGCTTCTCCAGGTTAACAGTATATGATCATCCTTTTTTGGATAATTTTGTTTTGAAACAGGATCTCACTCTGTTGCCCAGGCTGGAGTGCAGTGGCACAATCATAGCTCACTGGCCCCTCTAACTCCTGTGCTCAAGTGATCCTCCTGCCTCAGCCTCTCAAAGTGCTGGGATTACAGGCATGCACCACCACACCTGGTCTGGCGATTTTCTTATCTAAGAAACATGAAAGGGAATGAGAAGCAAAGCTACAGGGCAGTAAGTTGGTACTGAAGAGAGCAATCAATAAATTATCTTGCCAGCATAGTAAGCAACCTAAAAACAAACAACCTCAAACACAGTTCATCATCGAGTGTTCGGTAATGACCTCTCAGAAATTGTTTCTTGTCATTGGGCGATAAATAATTTCCTAAGACTAATATGGGATTGTTCACCCTGTGGTAGAATTATATATCCTGGGTGATTTGGGTTAGAAACAGAGTTCTGGGCACAAAACTCAGAGATTAAACCCACATCATGTTTATTCAGATCAATATTTAGAATTAAACATATGACCTAAATAGCCATCTTAAAATTATTTTATTCTCCAGGACAATAGTCTTCTTCCAAGCTGGATGGCATGGAATAATGAGGCTAGACTGTCTCCAGATTCCTGTAGAATTCCCTGGAGAAATCTGATTCACAGGAGAGCTCACCTCATAGCATCAATTACCTAGGGAGCTCTGTGGGAAGTCACTTGGGAGTGCTACTGAGAATAATAAAAAGCATCCTCTCTCACTGACAGGAAGTTGATGATATCTTCATTAATCTTTAGAATGAATTAATATGATTCAATTTACTCTTTAATGTGGATGGTCTCTGATAGCAACATATTGGAATATCTGTTTCTAAAAACAAAGCAATTTTTAGAAACTCAATTAATCAATACAGTGTTTTTCATGGTATTTTCTCATGACTTGGTGAGCATTTTTTTGGAACAGTATAAGTGTTTTTCTTTCAGCTCTGTTGTCATCACCCAATGGAAATTTTAGACAGCCTTTATGACAATAGCAGAAAATTTTCCTTGCTAAAATGTAATTTTATTTTGTGGGTATATTATATTTAGCCTATTTTCAAGCTGGACCTGTCATCCTTCTCCCCCAGTGAGTGGTGAGAAAGCTGTCTAAGGAGATTTAGTCTTTGTCCCCTCTAGCAAGTGTGCTTTCTTGGGGTGGACATGTGATTTTCTCAGTGGGGAGGAGTCACAACAATGGGACTTATAAAGGGTAAAACTGCAGCAATAAAAATACAAAAATAAACCATAGTCTAAGTAGTGCGCCATTAAGCCTAAGGTCATAAGCTCAATTGTTTCAAATAGTTAAAGAATTAGTTGGTTCTTTCAAACTGAAATTTTGTTTCTGTAATTTTGTTTTGACCTTATGCAAGTGATGGTTCTACAGTGTCATATTCTAGAAAGATAAAAGAGCCTTGAAAATGGAGACATTGATCCACATGCTTTTACTTGACTGTCTTTTAAAATAAGGTACATGATGCCTCCATATTCCATGTTTTAGAGGCCCAGAAATGGCCTGCCCTAAGGAGCTATAGTTGGGAGATGGGTTTCTCTCAGCCTAGGCAAAAGCAGGGGATCCTATGTGGGGCAGCTGGAGAAGTTTGGACTATGGAGCACAGGACAGGCCAGAGTCTGTGAGGCAAAGTGTGGAAAGGCTAGAGGCTGAATAGCATCCTCTTTACTGGAGATAGAACCAAACCCTGGAAACCTGAGAGGCAGGGACCCGAGCATTCACTGAGAGCACCGCTATAGTTGCAGCTCCTACATAAGGCAGGAGTCCGTCTTCCACACTGATATGAAAATGATCTTTGTAAAATACCCATGTGATTGTCATGTACCTACTTGAAATCCTTCATGGTCCTGTAACTTTCAGGTTAAAAAATCCAAGAGCCCTTTTGAGCTACTTAGCTTTCTGAACTGATTTCCTACTGGTCTCTGAGTTTGCATGCATTGCTGTAGCCCCCAGGACATTGAAAAAATGTTCCCAAGTGCATCAAGCTGTTTCATCCCTCCATGTGGGTTTTTTCACTGGAATCCCTATTCTTCTTGGGCCATCATCTAGCTAATTCCTGCTTAACCTCCTTGGGTTGGCTGGGTTGAAAATATATCTCCCCCAACAATACCCTACAACTGCCTTCATGATAGTATTTACCATGTTTTTCTCTAATTCTTTAGTTTGTTTCTGTCTCTCCCCTGCACCATAAGTTTCTTGAGGGCAGAGACCAGGGCTCATTTTACTTTGCATTTCAGTGCCTAGCAAGGTACATAATAAATAATTGAATAAATATTGAATAAATGAATTAACTACTTTAGAGTGTAATTACCATAATTTTAAAAAGAAAGGAGGAAGCTTAATTTACTCAATATTTTATTTATTTATTTATTTATTTATTTATTTATTTATTTATTTGACAGGGTCTCACTCTGTTGCCCAGGCTATAGTGTAGAGGTGTGCTCTCTGCTCACTGCAACCTCCGCCTCCCAGGCTCAAGCAATCCTCCCACCTCAGTCTCCCGAGTAGCTGGGACTACAAGGGCACACCACCACACCCGGCTAATTTTTTTTGTATTTTTTGTAGAGACAGGTTTCACCATGTTGGCCAGGCTGGTCTCAAATTCCTGGCCTCAAGTGATCTGTCTGTGTCAGTCTCCCAAATTGTTGGGATTACAGGCATGAGCCACCGTGCCCATCCTATTCATTATTTTAATTTGTGGTACATTATGTTTATAAATAACTTTCACATATTGAGGAAGGATAAATACATGGTATAGATGGAAGTAGATATAAATGGAGATAGAGAGAGAGAGATGGTACTTTAAAAGTTATTTCATTTGTGTAATTGCTCATCAATAAATATGGATTGACCAACTGTTATGTGACAAGCACTGAGCTTGGCAGTATAGAGAGAAAATCATTTAGAGACAGGCCCTGTCTCCAAAACTCATTCTGGTGGAAATGAACAGACACACAAGCAATAAATGTGGTACATTTTGACAAGCACTGTGGTCAGCATGAACTGATTCTTGAACTTTAACATTTTACATTTAACATTGAACTTTATTGAGGTTAAATTTACAAATCATAAAATTCACCCATTATAAATGTACATATAACAATTTTTAGTATGTTTGCAGAGTTGTGCAATGACTACCATGTCCTAATTTTAGGACATTTTCATCACCCAAAAAGAAAGCTTGTGTCCATTTGTGGTCACTCACTCTTCATTCCCACTCCCAGCCCCAGGAAGCTGCTAATCTCCTTTCTGTCTCTATAAATTTGCCTTTTCTGGACATTTCCATAAATGGAATGGTAGTGTATGTGATCTTTGTGTTTGGGTTTTTCCCGTGGCATAAGGTTTTTGAGGTTATCCATGTGGTGGCATATATCAGTATTTCATTCCTTTTTATTACCCAGTAGCTTTCCATTATAGAATATATCGCATTTTATCTGTTCACCAGTTAGTGGACATTTGGGTTGTCTCCCTTTTTGTGCTAAGGTCTTTGGAATTAAAAAAAAATTCTTCTGATTGTGAGTCTGGCTTATGTTTTGCATTGCTACCTATGAAATCTGTCTTTATTTTACATTCAGTGACTAGACTGGGGCTTAATTTCTTTTATTTGTGATGGTAGAACAAAACTATTATTTTTCCTGAAATTATTCATTCCATTAGCAGGTCTGCATTAAAGCTTGCTCTTGCAATGAAAAAAAAAAAAAAGAGGAAGAAGAAGAAGTCAAACTTCCTAATTTAAAGCTAGGTAGCTGTAGTAGGGTGCTATAAGAAATATATTTTTCTGAAGCCAATCTGCCATATTTTCTGCATTCATTGAGCTTTGAAAACAGGAAGAATTTCATTTCATGTCACTTGTTCCCATGAGTCGTACGCTGTTTAGAAATGGACATGTGTGAGATATCTTGATTCCTTCAAAAGTAGATTTATAAAATGCTGCCCAGTAAGAGCAACCATATGATTCCATAATTATTGTTTCCCAATAAGCTCCCAAGAAGCAAATTGCTCCCAAGAAGCAAATTGCTGTCATTACCAAATGTCATCAGTTAAATAAACTACGATCTTTGTGTCTGTAGACCAAATGAGGATCCCTCCTTTAGGGGAATAAAACCAAAAATAAGTGTTCTCATTTCTCAGGAAGTCTTTCTGCCTTTTGCACGGTCCCATACACATGCTTGCGTCTCTCATAGCACTTGGCACTTTCTGTGATTCTTGGTCCCACTAGACTGGAATCTTCTTGCAGACTGTAACCAAGTCCCACTTGCCTAGGACCATCATTTCTGGAAGTGCCCAGTTTCAGGTTTTGATAGGACTTGAAACAACTTACCACAAAAATTTATGTGACCATTTTATTTCATTGTTTTATCAAATACATAGCTATACTTCTTTAACTTAAAAATATAAAAATATATTATGATTATTTCTTTAATTCAGATGCCCATGAGGGAAGCATGTAGAACTGTCTTTTCAGTATGTTTTAATGTTGCAGGTAAAAGAAGAATCTCATAAATTCTTTCACCTTTTAAAATCAGAAAGGGGTGGTTGACTTTCACTTTTGCAAAATCCTCTGGCTCCATGTTCCTCAAAGTAACGACAACTGAATGTGTAGAAGTCTTGAGGGTACCCAGATGCCTGTTGTATTTGAAATACCCACGGCCACCCCTGAACTTGCTGCATCCATGGAGCCAAGTGTCAAGTCGACTTGGTGCCCATTTTCATATGATGAGCTGGTTCTACTCCCCCAGGCTAAGAGGCATTTAATCTGTTTCCCTTTGGAATTAAGTGTTTATGTAACTTGACGTTTTAAAAAATAGGCTTTGTCTTCCCCAGTGCCTGTCATTTTCTATAATACTCTGATCTGAACTCTAGCAACAGACATCACTGTGCCTCCCTGAGCACCAGACTTTCTCATAGCATAAAAATGAAGTCGTGTAACTGTGAGGACACATAGTACCATTTTGGACCAAATTACCAGTTGATTTAAATCCTCTCAAAACAGCCAATGTTGAAGTTGCCATAAAAAGAAAAGTGTTACGTACTTGAACTAATGCCATTTCAGTGCACGATGAAAAACTCCTTCCAGTTGATACCAGTTTTAAGACACTGAAATCTCAGAAGGTCTAAGCCTTATAACTTCTAGTGAATGTAACTGGTAGTTTTTATTCATGCATAACAAGCTAATCTGTTTGCTGTAATAATATTCAACATCTGCAGGTGCCACATGTTAAGTACACATTGCAACTACATGTGTAGCAACTTACTAATAATTTCACATCCTCAAAAGTTCTCCAGCCCAGACATTCAAATGGAGAACCTGGCAGTTTCTTGACTTTCCAAGGCTGATCATCAGGGAACTTGAATGCAGCTTCATTGTCATGGTTCATCCTCCCATTGATAGTTACATGCTTCATTCTATTTCATTTCTATTCCTTACTGTTTCCTTCTGTAATATCAATATTTCCATGTGAGATGATTAAACACCACTAACTTTCTATTCCAGTGCAACTTAAAGTTAGTTGTTTGTCAGTGATTTGTGATGAGATAAACACAGAAATGGGCAGTAAGCATTTATATATAACAGTGTGATTATATCTGCTGAATCTAATTTTAAAAATTGGAAGCTGGCCGGGCGCGGTGGCTCACGCCTGTAATTCCAGCACTTTGGGAGGCCGAGGTGGGCGGATTCACGAGGTAAGGAGATCGAGACCATCCTGGCTAACACGATGAAACCCCGTCTCTACTAAAAATACAAAAAAATTAGCCGAGCGTGGTGGCGGGCGCCTGTAGCTACTCGGGAGGCTGAGGCAGGAGAATGGCGTGAACCCAGGAGGCGGAGCTTGCAGTGAGCCAAGATCGCACCACTGCACTCCAGCCTGGGCGACAAAGCGAGACTCTGTCTCAAAAAAAAAAAAAAAAAAAGAAAAAAAAGAAAAGAAAAATTGGAAGCTTTTATTTTGTACATCTTTGTCTGTTAATTGATTTTTCTATTAATTAATTTTATTGTATTTTACAATCATGTGAAGGATTGGAGTTAGGATGGGGAATTATATTCTTTAACATAGTTTAAGAAACACTGCCGCATTTCAGAGATATTTGGTTAGTGGGAAGAATGGACAGGTTCCCATGTTTCCCACCTGAGAATATAGTTTGTTGTTATTTGTAAAAGTTAGTGTGAAAGTTCTTCTCCTCCAGTGGTCTATAACATTAATTGTCTAACATTATGCCAACACCCAGGAATTATATTTTGGGATAAAGAGGCATTTCAATTCTAGGCTTGTACCCACCAAACTACTCCCCACAAATAAAGTCATTCCATCTCACATACATAATCTCACAAATTATATGAGACAGCTTTTCTATTTCTATAATTGTATTCCATATTACTGGTTTTAATTCCTAATTTGGCGTTATTAGTACTAAATATTATTTGTTATATTTTAACTATTTATTTTTTTATTATTCATTATATTCATTTATATTTTAAAATATATTAATGTATTTTCTAATATGCAAGATTTTTTCCAAGAGCGTGAACTAAGATCAAAGCCTAGGTCTTTGAAAAAATTTAAGTCGAATAATAATACTGCTGGTAACATGAGTCTCATGAGTTTTGTTTTGTTTTGTTTTAAGGATTCACTAATGATAAAATTATATAACTTACTTTTGATAATAAAACAATAAGATACTGTGATTATCATAATATTGTGATATCATTAGCATCTGACAGCTCTCCTTTGGCCACCAGTCTTAGCTGCCTTTTCTAATTTGAACAAATGAAGAACAATTGGGTGCCCTTTGCCGTACCTCCTCTCATTTGCTACTGGCCAATTTACGGTTACAGCCAGACATGGTGGATGATGTGTGTGTCTCTGTGTTTACATGGGAAAGGTGGGCAGGGCTGGGGAGCAAGAACTTCCTACAGCACTTTTCTTACCCCAGTTTGTCTCTGTTCTTTGCACAAAGTGGAGACCACTCCTTCGGTGCACGGATGTCCTTTTGCAAAAGCACTGCTGTGACACCTCTTATGTCTGAATGTATAACTGCTGATGTGAAGTTCTGTCCTTCTTGTGCTCTTGTACAAGGTTCTCAGGGGCTCGAGAGACTGTGCCACACAGGGAGTATAAATCGTATTGTCTGTCAGCCTACACGTCCACGCCACAGCCGGGGAGAGGGCAAGCTCTGTGTTCTAAAAAAAGCAACAACTCCCTGTACAAATTGTCAGTCATTTGGCCTCAAATGGGTCCCAGGCTCAGAAATAGGCAGTTCATAACATTCCAGAAATATTCTCAGAATGACTTAAAAGTTAACCAGTTTAACCTTAACTGTGGACGCCTGCTCTCCCAATAGTCACAGAGTTATAGTTTGGGCTGGATGTGCCCTGAGAGGAAATAAAAGGAAAAACAGAAGGAGAAAGAACCAGGGATGGGAGAGAGTACCAATATTCCTTGTCTCTGTCATTCCCTGCATTCAAGAACTATCAACCCTGCTTATCTAAAAATCAGCAAATTATCCTAAATCTGGATTTCCCTCAAACACAATACCATGGTTTAGAGTTCGACATTGTTTTTTCATTTCTTAAACCACAGGAAAACTTGTATCAAATTGAACACGATTCCAAATATAATATGGAATGTTTATCTTAAGGATCCAATGATATATATATACGTTGGGAAAGAAAACAGAAAATCGATATCGAATTTGAGCATTTTAATGTTATCTGGTGTCCCCATGAGAAGAGAAATAATTAATTGTTTCATAACTACATAATGAACTATTAAAGGGTATGGAAGTACTCTAGGCCTAATTTAATTTTTGTTTATTCTTCAAAGGTCATTTCTTAAAATATCCTCTTGCAGACATGCAAAGCCCTTTACTTTGCATAAGGTGGCTAGGACAAAGACTGGCTTTTAGAGGCAAATCAGTGAGTTTGCATGTGAGACGTGCCATATCTGTTCACTCACAAATATATCCCTTTATTCTTGTCTCTCCAACTGGAAGCCCTCCTCAGTATTCAGAAATACCAGGGTTTATATACTGTGTGCATTTGTTCTGTTTGTGTATTCCTGAATTTTATAAAGAGAAATCTGCCTTAATCGGTCATTCTAAAGACCAAAAATAAATCCATGATGTAGCAGCAGTTCTTACTTAACAACAATTTTTTTTAAGTGTTTATGGAAAATCTTGATCAAAATATTCTAAAAGATGGAGACTTTTACATAGAGAACACTTTTAAAAAGTGTTCTCATATCTTCCCAAAGATAGCAAAATAAAGGAAAATAAATACTAATTCATTAGTATGAGTCATTGATAAGCACATTTTAAAAAAATACTGAGTTGTATTACCTTTGTTATCAATCTGGATCAAGCAACAATTTGTAGTAGTGGTTGTTTTCAATTTAAAAAGTTTTAGAGCATCTGTATGGCCATCTTTTTCTTATTAAGAAGGTAAAAGTACACTTTTAATTAATAAAACAAATAGTAATAAATTAATAAATTATTAATAAAATAGTTAATAGAATAAATAAATACCTTATTTGTTCAATTTATTGAATGCTATGTTTCAAGCTCTTAAATTGGTATTTTTCTTCTGAGAACAAGGGCACCTACATTTTTGTCAAAATTAACTGTAGGTTATTAGCTTAACTGTATTAAACTGAACCTTTATAACATTTTATAATGGTAAAACTTCATCATTATATGCCTGTAATGCCTGTATTCCCTTATCTGTAAAACAGGTTAATAACATACCAAGTTTAGAGGAATCATTTGAAGAATCAACAATATAATCAACATTAAGTAAAGAACAGTGTTTGGCATAAAGTCAGTGCCCAAAATATGCATATAGTTTGTTTGATATAAGTAACTATCAACCTCTCTTATTATCCCGCCACTATTTCCTCTAGTTTGGGAAGGAAATGAAGAGATAAATATTTCATATTTTAATGAAAGTAGAAGAATCTTTAACAATGTTTCCTCTACTTAGCAGCTTCACCCTGTCAGCATCAGAAATGGTTTGCTTCAGTAATTTCCTTCTCCTGTTTTAGAAATAAAATATCTCCTTCAAAATTAGGGGCCAGGTATTTAACTAAGTATGGAGTTTACTTAGAGAGTGACCTGTTTGTCCATGTTCATGATTATGTGACTATGGCAAATGCTATCTAAGATGACAGATTTTTAAATATTAATCAAGTAATATAACAAAATGTGCATTTTTAAAAAAATGAGAGTCTTCTTAATCTATATTGGACATCTCCTCTGATTCATTCATGATCTTATGTTCAAAGGAAGAGGTTTCTTTAAGCAAAAAAGATAGAGCCTTCAGCAAATTAAACAACAGTAACAAACACCTACTCTTTTTTTTCTGGCATAATTTTTCTATTGTCTAATTCACCTCATCAAATGTATTTCCTAGAACTGACTTTTGACACATCAGTATATTTATGATCCCTGAGTGAATCACTGACAAAACTTTGGTCATTGTTTAACACAGCCAAGTTACTCCAGCAATTTCCTCATCCTAATTATTTAATGCTTTCTGCATCTGTTACGTATTTTCCAAGACCTCTTGCAAATCTGGTATTAGCTGCACAAGGTGACACATCAAATTAGTAACAGAGATAGAATATAGATTGAGTTGAATCACAGTCCTCGGCTGTAGCCCATGAACCACACTGAGAAAGTGATTTTCCTAAAGCGATTTAGTAAATGGCACTTGCAGAGTCATCTATTGGAGGCAGTTTGATGTAACCTTGTCGGGAGACGAGATGATAAATCTGATGGTTTTTGAAGTTTCCCTCCTTGCTTTCCTTCCTCTATTTTTACTTCCTTCAATAAATATTTATTAAGGGCTTTCTCTGTGCTAAGTGCTTGGGCAAGAGTTCAAGAATGAATCAGATGTGGATCTTGCCCTGAAAAGGTTTATAATCTAGCTGGGAGATAAAGCAGGAATAAGGAGGATGCATGTGGCCTAAGAGTTGCATGAAGTAATAGGATAATTCACAGGCAAGAGATGATTTCAGTTCAGGGATTTAAGTAAAATATTAATCTCTTAGAGAACTTGCTAAAGACAATAGACCTTTCTCCAGAAAAATATACCTCCCATTATGTATATAATCTCAAAAAGCTCATGGCACCACTGGAAGTGGTGTTGGGGGGTTATGATGTGGCTGGACCCTAGGTTAAGAATCTCTTAGAGAATGCATATTGGACTAGAGCCTTAAAATCAGGTAGGATTTGGATGGGAAAGGTATAGTGGAAGAACCCGTGGATGGAGAGAACAGCCTGAGGTCACCTGGAGTAAGTACAAGGATCATCAGAAACAGCCCCATTCTGATCTTGGATTCTGCTGTATTATCTAAGAGCAGGTTTTCTGTATAAATCATTCTGCTATCTTTAGGGACCTTTATGAACCATGGACATGGTAAATGTTTCTCATTTAGATAAAATTCATTTTCATCCATTATTGTTTTCCTCTATGGAGAAGGGTTTATTTTTTCTATATGCTAGTCTTTCTATGGGAAAGGTAAACAAAAAAGAACGGCTCTGTGTAATTAATTTGTTGTTTTTCAAAATCATTTCTGCGTACTTTTAAAATGGAGTTATCCTCCAAAGAAACTTTGCTACTTCATATTATCCCAGTCATTCATATGCAAGACTAAACAGTATCGATCACAGCAAATTACGACTTAATCAGTATAAATATCACTACTGCCTTATTGTTGAAGCTTATTATGCTGTCCTTTGTCATTATTGGGGGTGTTTCAAAGCCTATATTCAAAATAAACAGACTGGTACAACAGCTACTAAATGAACAATTCTCTTTCTGTACTATGTGAAACATGCCTTAGCCTCCCTGTCTTAGGAAAGAGTTGGATAACAGCCAGCTCCTACAATTCTGGTGCAGATTGATGTAATATTTGTAAAAGGCTTGGGGAAAGCCTCAGATTCATAGTAAGCACTCAGCAAGTGTCATCATCATCATTAATTAATATTTCTACCTTTACCTTAGATACTATCTATGTCTTTTCATTACCTAATTCTCCAACTAAATGCTGCTCACATGCTATTCAACAAAGATTTTACCTAGGGAGTCATTGCTCCCTAAAAACTTATATTAGAAATAGCAGCAAAGTGCGGTGGCAGGTGCCTTTAGTACCAACTACTCACTACTTGAGAGGCTGAAGCAATAGGATAGTTTAAGCCCAGGATTTCAAGACTGCAGTGCACTATGATTACACCAGTGAATAGCCACTGTGCTCCAACCTGGGCAACAAAGTGAGGCCCCCGTCTCAAAAAGAAAACAGAAATAAAGAAAAATAAATAGGGTCCACTATTCCAGAAAATTCAATTCAATTTCAGAAAGTTAAAATTTATTGAACTTTGGGAAGCAGTTATTCTCATAAAAAATGATTTATTTCTAACGTGAGGCAGCATTTGAATTAGTTTATTTCAATAAGTTCCTCTAAAACTAGTTTTCTAAGTATGATTCTTGTACCAGCAGCATCAGCATCATCTGACAATTGTTAGAAATACCAGTGCTGGGCCCAATCCCAGGCCTTCTGTATCTGAAATTCTGGGATTGGAGCTGAGCCACAAGCCCTCCAGGTGATCCTGATTTAGTGAGGTTTGAGAATCACCATTCTGCCATCACACAAGAGGAAGAAAGAAAGGGCATTCAAATAGGAAAGGAAGAAGTCAAAATATCTCTCTTCACTAACAATATGATTCTATACCTAGAAAACCCTAAAGACTCTGTCAAAAGGCTCCTGGAACTGATAAATGACTTCATAAAGTTTCAGGATACAAAATCAATGTGCAAAAATCAGTAGCATTTCTATATGCCAATAATGTTCAAAATCAAGCAAACTCAAGCAAAATCAAGAATCTAATCCCGTATGTAATAGCCACACACACACACAAATACCTAGGAATGCATGTAACCAAGGAACATCTCTACAAGGAGAACTACAAAACACTGCTGAAAGAAATCATAGATGACATAAACAAATGGAAAAACATTCTACATTCATGGAGTAGAATAATTAATATCATTAAAATGGCCATAAGCCAAAGCAATCTACAGATTCAACACTATTCCTATCAAACTACAAACATCATTTTTCACACAATTAGAAAAAACTATTCTAAATTTCATATGGAACCAAAAAACGAACCCGAATAGCCAAAGCAATCTTAACCAAAAAGAACAAATCCAGAGATATCACATTACCCAACCTCAAACTATACTGTAAGGCTACAGTAACCAAAACAGCATGGTACTGGTTCAAAAACAGACACATATACCAACCGAGCAGAATAGAGAACTCAGAAATAAAGCTGCACCCTAGAGCCATCTGATCTTCAATGAAGTCAACAGAAATAAGCAATGGGGAAAAGACTTCCTACTCAATAAATGGTGCAGTAATAGCTGGCTAGTTTTGTTCAGAAGAAAGAAACTGGACTTTCACCAGATAAAAAAATTAACTCAACATGAATTAAACATTTAAATGTAAGACCTCAAACTATAAGAATCATAGAAGAAAGCCTAGGAAACACCATGCCTTGGGAAAGAATTTATGACTAACTCCTTAAAAGCAATTGCAACACAAACCAAAAACTGACAAGGGAGACCTAATTAAACTAATGAGCTTCTGCACAGCAACAGTAACTATCAACCGAGTAAACAGATAACATACAGAATGGAAGAAAATATTGGCATACTATGTAACTGACAAAGGTCTGACGTCTAGAATCTATAAGGAACTTAAAGAATTCAATGAGCAAAAACAAATAACCTCATTAAAAAGTGAGCAAACTAATTTACACTTCCAGCAACAGTGTAAAAGTGTTCTTCTTTCTCCACAGTCTTGCCAGCACTTACTGTTTCTTGACTTTTTAAGTAATTGATATTCTGACTGGTATGAGATGTTATCTCATTGTGGTCTTGATTTGCATTTCTCTAATGATCAGTGATGATGAGCTTATTTTCATGTGTTTCTTGGCCGCATAAATGTGTTCTTTTGAGAAGTGTCTGTTCATACAGTTTGCCCACTTTTTGATGGGGTTGTTTGTTTGTTTTTTTCTTGTAAATTTGTTTAAGTTCCTTGTAGATTCTGGATATTAGACGTTTGTCAGATGGGTAGATTGCAAAAATTTTCTGTCATTCTGTGGGTTGCCTGTTCACTCTGATGCTAGTTTCTTTTGCTGTGCAGATACTCTTTAGTTTAGTTAGATCTGATTTATCAATTTTGGCTTTGGTTGCAGTTGCTTTCGGTGTTTTCATCATGAAGTCTTTGCCCATACCTGTGTCCTGAATGGTATTGCCTAGGTTTTCTTCTAGGGTTGTTATGGTTTTGGGTTTTACATTTAAGTCTTTAATCCATTTTGAGTTAATCATTGTGGAAGACAATGTGGCAATTCCTCAAGGACCTGGAAACAGAAATACCATTTGACCCAGCAATCCCATTACTGGATATATACCCAAAGGATTATAAATCATTCTACTATAAAGACACATGCACACGTATGTTTACTGCAGGACTATTTACAATAGCAAAGACTTGGAACCAACCCAAATGCCCATCAATGATAGACTGGATAAAGAAAATGTGGCACATATACACCAAGGAATACTATGCAGCCAGAAAAAAAAAGAATGAGACCATGTCCTTTGCAGGAACATGGATGAAGCTGGAAACCATAATTCTCAACAAACTAACACAGGAACAGAAAACCAAACACTACATGTTCTCACTCATAAGTGGGAGTTGAACAATGAGAACACATAGACACAGGGAGGGGAATATCACACACCGGGGCCTGTTGGGGGCTGTGGGTCAAGGGGAGGGAGAGCATTAAGATGAATACCTAATGCATGCAGGACTTAAAACCCAGATGATGAGTTGACAGGTGCAGCAAACACCATGACATATATATACCTATGTAGCAAACCTGCACATTCTGCACATGTATCCCAGAACTTAAAGCAAATTAATTAATTAATTAATTAATTAATTAAATTTTTTTAAAAGTGAGCAAAAGACATGAACAGACACTTCTCAAAAGAAGACAGACAAGTGGCCAATAAACATATGAAAAAATGTTCAACATCAATAATCAGAGAAGGCAAATCAAAACCACAATGAGATACCATCTCACACCAGTCAGATAGCTTTCAAAAAAATAAAAAAATAACAAATGTCAAAAGTCAAAAAATAACAAATGATAGCAAGGCTGTGGAGAAAAGAGAACACTTATACACTGTTGGAGGGAATTTAAATTAGTTCAGCCTCTGTGGAAAACAGTTTGGAGATTTCTCAGAGTACTTAAAACAGAGCTACCATTTGACCCACCATCCCATTTTTGGGTATATATCCAGAAGAAAAAAAATCATCCTACCAAAAAGACCATGCATTCACACATTCATTGTAACACTGTTTACTATAACAAAGATATGAAATCAATCCAAGTGTCCATCAGGGATTGGATAAAGAACATGTGGTACATATACACCATGGAAAACTACACAGCCATAAAAAGAATAAAATCTTGTCCTTTACGGCAACATGTAGGTAGCTGGAGGCCATTACTCTAAGCAAATTAACACAGGAACAAGAATACCACGTTCTCTCTTATAAGTGGAAGTTAAACATTGGGGTACCCATGGACATAAAGATGACAACAATGGTCGCTAAAGACAAGTAGAGGTGGGAGGGAGGGGAGCAAGGGTTGAAAAACTAACTGTTGGGTACTATGCTCATTACCTGGGTGATGGCATCAGTTGTACCCCAAGCCTTAGTATCACATAATATACCTATGTAACATACCTGCACAAGTACTCCCTGAGTCTAAAATAAAAGTTAAAATTATTTTTTTAAAAAAAGAGAGAAAATGACCACTTGAACACATTTCAAACCAAAACCAAACAGGCACTGTTGGTTGCACATTTAAAATGTGATTTAACCATTTTCTTTATACTTAATATTCAAGAAATTAACCAGTTACATAAAAGCAAGCACATCTCATAGCAGTGGAAGTCATTTAATGACCAAATTATCTATTCGTAACATCATCCTCTAGCATCTTCACTGCCCTGCATTCCACAGCATGTTGATACTGCAGAGATGCAGTATGAGCTGTGGTATTTTACCTTACACCTGTCCCTTTATGTAGATTTTTAAAAAACTTTCCTCTACTTCCATTTTGTTTCATACTTCCTAAATTAGGAAAGAGGATAGGCTGGAGTAGGCAGAATTATCATTACCAATACTATTTCTAAGAACTTATCCTAAGGAAATAATTATGCATGAGTTCAAGTGTGCAGAGGTTCAGGTATAAGGACATTAATTGAGGGTGATTATCATAGCAAAAAATGGGAAACCCTTAAATGTCCAATAGTTGGAGGCATGGTTGAGTGATTTACGGAACACACATAAAAGTAAAAATTGTGCAGCCATTTTAAATGATATGGACATATCATTATTTATTAAGTAGAAAAAACTTACAAAGCAGTACTTTTGCGTATAGAATAGATATGTAATATTGTACATTTGAACATCGTGTATGTTATCCAAAACATTAACAATGATTATTTTTGAAAGCTGAGATTACAGGTAATTTTAGCTTTCTTCTTTTTAATTAGGTGTATTTTCTAAGTTATCTGCAATGATTATGTTAACTTGGGAAAAAAAATACTTAGCAAAACACAAAAAATCAGACAAATTCATCTTCATCTCTGTCACTGATAATGAAGCCAAAAATCCCACCCCAGCACTATGTCACAACATGATCTTCTCAGTGGATGCACATACCAGAACATAAATTAACTTTCCTGGGTTCAAATTCTGTGCCAGCTCCTTTTTGAGGTTGGAGGAACTCACTCAGCACTGCTCTCATTTCCAGTGAACTCAGTTTCTTCCCTACCCTCTGCTTGTCATTTTCCAGGGAACTCCCCACTGAGACCAAGACATAGAGGAGTTTCTGAACATGGGCAACACTGCTCATCTTAACACCAAACAAATTGTGCCAGCAGTATGGAGTCTGTACCAGTATCCTAAAATTATAAACATGCTGTATAGATGGCCTGGTTTCGTTTTCATTTTGTGTTATGTCCCCCAGAGTCTGGAAAATAGGACATGCAGTCAATTACTTTGCTAGTGGCCATTCAGAAACCTTGGATTCCTTGCACATTGAAAAGGAGGGGAGGGCTGACCTTATCAGACCCAAACTGTCTCGGGCCACCACTCTTGGAAGGAAAGAAATAATGTGGAAATATTGAACTATGATGTTCATTTAATTCAAAAGTCAGCTTCCGCCAGGAATCTGCTAGAAAAAAATAGTGGACTTGAGCTGTTAAATGTTGTGGTTTGTTTAAGGGAATCCTTTCAGCCTGGCTGACAGCTCTGGCACGGAGTCCTGATGTGGAGCTGCTATTATACCTTAGAAGAGGCTCTGGAAACAGCTGGGTCACCAGGTGTTAGGGGAGAATGCCGGGTGTCCTATGGATTTCCAGGGATCCACTCCCTGGGGCATGTCTTTCCATCTGCTTTCTGTGCACTGCATCTGGACTACCATTCTGCAGTGACTGGACCCGCCTGCAGACTGACAAGGAGCATTAAGGGACCACTTCTGCAGCTCATTTCTATTAAGAAAGCCTTTAGGTTTGTTTTTCTTCTTACTGGAGCAAGAATTGAGAGCTCTTATGTAAGTATGAACGAAGGCTTAATCAGAAGGCCAGCAACATGAGCGTATAGAAATTAAAGACCTTTTCTTTTCCTAGCTATGCCATTTTCTGCATAATTCTAAGCTCAGTCTGGTGCAATTAGGAGGCAGAAGTTTAACCATCAGCTTACACAGAATGTTACAAACCCTCCCACTATTGTGAGATAACAGTAGCAACGTTCAGCTTCGGGGAAGCCTCTCAAAGATGAAGATTGGCAGGCAGTAAGTGATTAGGAAGTGCCCCTGGACTCAACACCTGTGGGAGAACATAGAGGCGCACAGAGAGCTGGACTGGGCAGGGGAAGAAGTTGAACTTCAACATCACTGCCACAGCGTCCAGCTAGTCTGGAGCTAGGGTGACCCTTCACAGTTGTCAACAGTTGGGGCAAGGGGCACTGGGCCTGTATACCTCTACACTGACCAGTCCTTGGGTACAGGCTGTCCCATGATCTTGGACCACGTAGCTCTCTTCAGCTTCAAACAGTTCCCAGAGAGGGTCTCAGCTGAGAGCTGCTGGCTGCATATACTTCCAGCATCAGAGAGGATGAGGGCTTCTGTGCCGAGGTCAGGGTAGGAGAGAAGCTGGGCCATGCCTTAGTGTCTACTATAAAGAATAGCTACTCCCCCATAAAAAAAAAAAAATTCTCACTGTAGTAGGTGGTTTAAATGAAACCATGGGGGTAGCTCTGGGACAAGAGATATGAAGTCATTGAATGCCACGAAAACAACCCATGAAAACGATGTGTGAGTAGGGAGGAAGCACTGGACCGAAGGATATGTCATTCTTGGAAAGTTAATAATCCTTCCATGAATCATTCTATTAATTTCACTCTTACTAGTATATTGCCTTTGATTCTATGCTTAAAAATGTAAACATAGTAGATGAAGTTCACAGAACTAGAACCAAAGCAGATGTCTGCATTTGAGTTTTCATTGTACAGTTTCCAGAGGGTAGTCATCCCACACGTAAATCTCACAGCTCGAAATCTATTCTTGGATAATGTCAGTGACCATGAAAAACAGATCTTTGCTACTAGAGTTAATTGAGAGAGTTCAGGTCCCAATTATTTTACCATTCATTTAGTCGGTGGCATTTATTGAGCAAAGAACCTTTTATATAAAGTTGTAGGGCACTACCAAAGTGGAATGGCATTAATGACTGCTAACATTTGGCTCGTCGTTCATTCTCTATGGAACATTTCAGCATAATTTTATTTCATTTAATGAGTCGTGTTAGTGTCCCCATTTTATAGATTAGGAAAGTGGAGTTCAGAAAAGCAAGTAACTTGCACCAAATTAACTATTAAGGGGTATTATTATCCTAAAATTTTGCCAGGGGTCTTCCATCTGAAAGGAGTTGCTGAAATGGCAAAACTATTATAGCTCTTTCTTGGATACACTGTCATAGAAAGCTGGTGTGTGTTGAAAAAACAGCCAAGTAATCCTAGACAAAGGGCGCAGGTAAGATGAGCAGTGTGTCCCCAAAAGGACCTCAGCTTTCAAAGGGACTCTTCTACCTAGCACTTGGTTATGGATCTGTTGATAGGAGTGCCTCATGGATTTTGACTCAAAGTGTTGGTTTCAAACCATTAACTACAACATTTTTAAAAAGTAAAAAAATAAACAAGTAAAACTATGGAGTAGGCTTCAAGATAAATCAGGAGTTACTCTCTTGAGTGATCTCTTTAAAGATGAGGAATTTAGCAGTGACTCCAAATACAGTCATCCTTCAGTATACACAGGTCTTGATTCCAATCCTTCCTCTCCTTCCACAGGTAACCAAAATCTGCAGATGCTCAAGTCCCTTATATGAAACAGCATAGCATTTGCATGTAACCTATGCACACCCCCCTTATACTTTAAATCATCTCTAGATTCCTTATAATACCTAATACAATATAAAGGCTATGTAAACATTTGTCATACTGTATTTTTATTTGAATTTTTAATTGTTGTATTGTTATTTTTTTTTATTGCTTTTTTCCCAAATATTTTTCATCTATAGTTGGTTGAATCCTCAGATGCAGAACCCATGGGTACAGAAGGCTGACTGTATGAAGTTGTGGGAGGTAATAAAGCCTATGGTGGTTTAAATCTTATTTAGCTCAGATGGACCCTGTCTTTCTGCATGAGTGAGTCCCTTTGACATCTTTTCTCACTTCCTCACTGTGTTCTTCAGCTAATCATTTTTGGGGACTGAAGCTTGAGCTATTTACCAGTAGGGTGATTTAGCTGAAGATTTGTTATGCCTGGAACCTTTTTCTTGAGATGGCCCCTCTCTATTGCATACAGGCTTCATAAAGTTGTCTAAGCCCACCTACTTATCTTGTACTGATTTTATATGTAAGAACCATCTCCCATCCATTAACTCCATCAAGGAATTCCCTCCCATACATGGTCCAATCCAGTTTATCTGGTAGAATGTAAAGTCAGAGTAATGACGGATGACATTAGAAGGCATTTAGGCTAGATCTCACTCATGGAGAGAAGGGAAGTAAAGATTAATAACCTCGGAGACTCTGTGCCTGGGCAGAAGTAAATCTCACTGGCAGGTTGTGCAAGTGTCTGTAAAGATGGAAGTGAGGGAGGTGTTTTTTCAACCTGCTGTAAGTTTGGGTGTAGTGTAGTGGTAGGGTAGCTCATAGACAGGAGGAACCCACTCAAAGTTTGTTGGCTGGTGGAGGAAGACAATCAAGCCAAGTAAACCACAGCGTCTGGAGAACATGGGTGTCCATGGATCTTAAGAGACACCAGAGTTGGTTTGTATGACATGTGTAGCATGAGAATGAAGTGATTGTTACCAGGTGTCTGATAGCAGATAATGGCACCCCAAGCTCCCTCAATGGGAGAACTGAGAGTGTAAACAAGAGGCTCAGTTTTTAAAGACCTGAGGTGCTATGTGAGCTATTCAGACAGGTTCAGAGTCATAGAGACAAGAAGACGACCAGTTTCCTGACTGAGCTATTACATGGAGAGTCAGTTAGAAGACTAGGGCAGAAGGCCCATTCCTAGATCTGAGGCTCCCCTATTGGAAGAGCTGGCTAGGGAAGGAAAGATGGCAAACAGAGACTCCCAGAGAAGTCCCCTCCAGGGCCAAGGCAAAACTGAAAGACTGAAGAAGCATGCATCTGGTCAGCATAGAGTGCAGGTATCTGTTGAACTGAGTCTAAAACCCTTCTGAAGAAAGACTCTGATGCTTCCCTCCTCTCACTAAACTCAGTCAAAGTCCTGAGTTTCCACAATTAAAAATAATTGCTACGAATAATTGTAGCACTGTTCTGATAGCTAAATATTGATACTTGGTTATGGATCTGTTGATGAAAGTGCATCATGGATTTTGGCTCAGAGTGTTGGTTTCAAACCATCAACTACAACATTTTTAAAAAGTAAAAAAATAAATAAGTATAGTCCACAGTGACCCATGTTAAATAAAATGCCTTTTCTTTAAGGTGACTGTGAATTGTTCAGGCATCAGGATTGCGTTTTAATTTCCCTAGAAAGGCAAATTACCAGTTAGTGTCATGGTGCCAGGTTTTTCCTCATGCATACAGGCACAGGGATTTATAGCTTTTTACAAAACCATTTCTGGAATCTTATTGTTTCCATCTATACACACTGCTGTGCTGAACACTCCATGAGTTAGGAAAATAAATATGACTGGTCTTTTCATTGTCTCACATGTAATAAAAATGTGCTGATATTTTTTGTGTACTATAAGACCCCCTTTGAAGAAGAGGGATGGGCAAAGTTGCCACAAATTTCTTAAAATAACAATTGGGCCTCATTGCTTTAAATCACATACTTCTCAAAAAAAAATATTTCCAGAAATTAACCTGCTTTAAGCTACCCACAGTCCCCGTCTCTGTTCATGAATCTCTGTTTGTTGAAGGTGTGTGCTACTCATTGCCTGACTGGTTCTCTGCTGAATTGCTCTTCTGTTTTGCTGCCTACTTCCTGTGATCAGCTCTAGGACTTCTTTGTTAAATACCAACCTTGTACTCCATTCTGCATATTACCTTGTAAAAGTTGGTGCTTTCCAATTAGTACTTTATGGGCTAAGTAGGAACCACAAGAGGTTATTTAATCTCAAACCTTGCCTTCATAGGGCAGAAGTAAACCATCCCAGAGAGGTAAGAACTTGAATTACAAAGACATCCAGAGAAAGTAACTTCACAACTTTCTTTGCTAACCCACTTTAATGTTTTAAAAGATAATAACCCTCACAGACAGAAAGTGGTTCTGCTTAAAATCTTTAATTTAGGTTCCTCATGCTGAAATTTAAATTCTTCTTGGGAGCCCAGGGAGGATGAAAAATAGTTGGTGGATGCCTTCATGTTCCAAAGGAACCTCCTAACTGTCCCTGTATTTCTCTTCTTCTAACAACCTGATCGTTGATCTGCAAGCATAGCTATTTGTTTGGTTGGGTTGCTTGGGTCTTTTCTTTCATCTCCATTTCCACAGAGCCCCAAATGGAACAAAAGGAGGCATGGTGTGTCAGTGATATGAGCTAGACAGCATCAGAAGCCCTGACCCCACTCCCACAAATACATGTTTCAGGGGAACATGCATCTCCACACATACGGAAGTCCTGCCAACATTCAACACCCATAAAGAGGCTATCCAGAACTCAAGAATGAAAAGTGGTATACCGTCTGAATAAGAAAACAGAACACGAGTAAGGTTTAACGTTTTTCCTGCTCACAGTGTTGTTGCTGTTCTTTTCTAATTTTCCTAACCATCTAGATATGATTTGGGAAATACACCCTTTTGCTTTCAAGGAAATTATCAATTAAGGTCTCAGCCAGCAGGAAACAGACCACAGAACACATTCACATTAGGGTGATTTGAGGGGAGTGCAAAAAAAGGGACTCTTTACGAAGGTGGAGAGGGAGAAGGGAGCTGCAAGAGGTGTTGTTTAGTGGCTCTCTTACTACCCCAAGGCCTGAAGAGTTGAGGAAACCCGAACCCAGCCACAGAAGGACTGTGTATAGAGAGACCCAGACACGAGCTGAGACCTGGGGCCATGGAGGCATCCAGACCAGTGTGACGCCATAGCCCACTGCAACCAGTCTCTCCCCAGCACACCCAATGGCTAACCCCAACAGGATGCTGGAGTGCAAGGGAAACTGCTGCTGTGGTCCAGTCCAGGCAGACTTCCAGGGCCAGAGCAAGATATCGGGAAGGGTGGGGAGAGGACGTGGGGAGCAAATGAAAGATTTCCAGTGCAGATGATAAGAAGAAGTGTGGCTGCTTATGAGAAGTGGAATTTGTGTTCTCTATTTGGCTTAGTTTCTTTTTTCTTTGGAAAGGACATTATTTCAACAGTGCAATTGTTGGACAAACAGCTAAGCGCTCGTGGAGGTGAATCTGCAATTTTGTTCTAATTTGCTGAGATCATCTAAAATGACTTATCTTAGTACAATAAGGAATCAATAGTTGAGTATGGACTGGAAGTTGCCATTGATTTCAGAGAGTGCCATCTTCTGGTGCATTATCATAGAGTTAATGCTTCTTTCATCAAGGGTAGAAACAAGCCTCAAATCTCCCTGCAATCTTTTCTGTACCAGTGTTAATTATTCAGACATTTTACCCTTTAACAGTGGAAAGAGTGATTACTTTTCAGTCTTTGATTTCAGTATCTCCATGAGTCTGCCTGTCCCTCGCTCCCCTCAGCCAAGAATCAAATGCAGACTTGTTTTATATCAGAGTCATGTGGTTAAATATCTTTCCTAGTTCCTACCTTTGGAACTCACAATAATGTCTTTTTGCCTCTATTTTTTCTTAATAACGGGAGCAATATGTTTCCAAAGTCTGATACAGTTTAAAGAATGAGAATCTGACATAAGGTTATTCTTATTCCTATCCTATTTTTATCTGCAGCCTTAGTTACACGAGAGATTTTAGAAATCAAACTCTCTCCCAGGATCCGCCTTTCTACCTCACAGATATCAGTAGCCTAACACGTAACTTGGCTATATATCCTGCCAGATTGTTAAGGAGCCACTAATAAAAAATGGCAGGCACTGAAAAAAGAGACACATTGTTCACCCTTTGATAATACTGCTCTAAGTACTGACATTATTTACTTCCCCTTTACATATTTTCATCAAGCAGCCAGCTGTTTGAGCTTAACCTCTTCAGTTAAATAGATCTAGAAGAACAGGAATAAGACTTTTTTTTTCTACAGAAAGAAAAACAAAAGTAAAAGAAAAATCTCCCTAAGCTGTCTCTATCACTTTCTCTGTGAAACAAAAAAAAAATTTAAATTTTCATTGGCATGTGGTAAGGACAAGAGAAGATTCTCAAAACAAAATTTCCAATTGTGTGAAATGTGGCTAACCTTCTGTATTAGACCATTTTTGCATCACTAGAAAGGAATACCTGAGACGGGGTAATTTATGAAGAAAGAGGTTTAACTGGCTCACAGTCCTGCAGGCTGTACAGGAAGCATGATGCCAGCATTTGCTTGGCTTCTAGTGAGGCCTAAGGGAATTTTTGCTCATGGCAGAAGGTGAAGCGGGAGCAGGTGTGTCACATGGCAAGGAAGAGAGTGAGAAAATGAGGGAGAGGTGACACACACTTTTAAATAACCAGATTACTCTTGAACTAACTGAGTGAGAACTCACTTATCACCTCAAGGGGATGGTACTAAGCCATTCATGAGGGATTCATCCACCCTGCTGATCCAGTCACCTCCCACCAGGCCCCACCTCCAACCCTGGGGGTTACATTTCAACATGAGATTGGAGGGGACAAACATCCAAACCTTATCACCTTCTTAAAGAACCAGATTCTTGCAGTCTCCCAGCTTTCTTGTCAAGCATGGCTCTGTTTCATGATAAAGGAGCCACTAAGTTACTATGTACCCAGAATGGACAGACGTTTCTTCCAAAGATGCCTCTTAGAGCTGAGTAGTTGCACAGTCATGGGAAATGCCTGGCCTCATCCTGGATGAAGCTGTAAAGTAGGAACTGTTGACTTTGTCACCTCCTGCATTTTCAGTAACCCATACCCCAGGTGTCCATGGCCTTCAGTCTGCACTTCACAGTCCAGGGAGCCTATTGAAGCACCCCCCGTCATCCATCAAAACATTGTTATCCTGGGTGCCCATGCTCTCAGGACCATGTTAGCTGGCAGATATTTTAGGGAAATAAAGAATAATTTTCAACCATCCATGAGTGAACTATTTAAATTTTATAAAGGCTTCGCAGAGACCCTAACACAAAGGAAAGTTGGTGATTTAAGGGCAGTTATGCCATCTGGGGCCCTTCAAATCACATGCCAAAAGATGTGGCTAATACTTTGCACTTCTATTTCATTTCTCATATGTCATCTCTTTCAAATCATATAATAATCCCCAAATAAGAAACTAATACTTGAAAATGATAAATGCTTCAACTAAAGACACTAATTAGAGCCAATAATGAACTGATATGGGAATATGGCCTTAGTTATGGTACAGGCTCTGCATAGATATATATAACTAAAGAAGAATATGCGTGTGTGCATGTGTGTGTGTTGAGGAAGAGCAAAAACTAAAGGAAAAGTGGATGGGAAGAGCAAGCAGGCCCATGTACCTCAGTAATGGCAATAGTCAGCCTCACACTGAGCCGACTTACCAGTGGCCTGGCCACAATGTCCCAGACCCAATAGCATAGTGAAACTACACAGGACCCTTCAGTATGGCCAGAGATGCTGTATTATGTATTATGTTACGTCCTTGGTTAGATACAAAGAAAAATTTCTTAAGATGTTATTAACCATCCAAATATACTTCTGAAAATCTCTAGATACTTTAGAAAGAAATTTAAATTTCATCTTAAAATTAAAGTACAGGTTTTCCTGAATGGGAAACAATGGATTCGAAGGTCTCTCAAGGCTGTTTAAGCAGATGGAGAAGTCAGAGTGCTGTTTCCTCTTTATTCGTTCATCAATATTATGAACTTCATGGATCAAGATAGGCTAAATTATGCTAGTGACAAACAATACCAGAATCTCGGTGGTCTGCAGTGCCAAGGATTTGTTTCTTGCTCTTGTGTCCATCAGTGATGCTGAGCAGAGGGGCTCTTCTCAGCATCATTCTCACTGCAGGACCCTGACTGATGGAGCAGCCAGTATCTAAGAATTTACTGATTCTCATGGCAGAGGAAAAGACAGCTGAATAGAGTCTTGGACTGACAATTGATTACTCTGGACCAGAAGTGGTACTTTCACTTCCACACAAAACTACTTGGCCAGAGCATCTGCACAGCCCAACACAACCGTGGGCGCGCCAGGAAGTACAATCCTGCCATGCGCCCAGGTGGCAAATACTCCGAAGAGCCAGAAGTATTTGTGAGCAGCACTGCTGACTCCCATGCTGCCTGCATGTGCCAGGCCTCCTACAAGGCCCAGGCTCACCATCTCTCCTGCTGTGGCCTGTGCATTCACACTGAAGAGTCTATCCATAAACCGGGAACTTCAGTAACATTTAATAAAGTCTACAATAAAGGATACACAAGAGCATATTGGAGGGAAACCCTTGCTCATTTTTCAAGATTCACAGGAGGTCTTTTAGAGAACATAATATTATATTTATGAAGTACCCTAGAGGATGAATAGGCACTAGCCAGGCAAAGACAAAGATGGTGCACAGGGTTCCTGACAGAGGGCACCGCATGTCCAGAGGCTAAACACTGGGATCTTGAGGGGACCATTTAAAAAGTTAATTAACTTGGGCCAGGCATGGTGGCTTATGCCTGTAATCCTAGCACTTTGGGAGGCCAAGGTGGGTGGATCACTTGAGGTCAGGAGTTCAAGACCAGCCTGACCAAAATGATGAAACCCAATACCAAAAAATATTAGCCAGGCTTGGTTGCAGGCACCTGTAATCCCAGCTACTCAGGAGGCTGAGACAGGAGAATCACTCGAACTTGAGAGGCAGAGGCTGCAGTGAGCTGAGATTGCACCACTGCGCTCTAGCCTGGGTGACATAGTGAGACTCCATCTCAAGAAAAAGAAAAGAAGTGAATTAACTTGCCTTTTGTCCTAATTGATTACTTGTTTAATATGTTACTTATTCTAAATATATGCTCAAATATCCTTTTAATTTGCCTTCATTTAATGATGACCACTTTCCATAAAAGAAAAAGCACATAGCAGGTAATAGATATTTTATCTTTTAGACTCATATGAGCAATCTTAGTGTAGAAAGAGTAGGAAATGAGGTGACAGGAGAGAGGAAAGGAAAAGGGAGAGAAGCAGCAGCATATTTTTAAGGACATGCCAGGTGCCACATCAGGCTGTAAGACCCCCAGTCTTAGTGGTGAAATGGATAGTAGTGTCTTACTCACAGGTTCCTATTTCACTGGCAGGTTTCTTACCCTCTTTTATCCTATGATATGCTTTTTGTTTTGAAGAAAGTTGGCCTGGTGGCATAACTCAGAAGGCCAGACTGCTCTATCAGCCAGTCCTGTGACCTGGGCTAACTTTTGGTTGGATAATGTGGTTTTCTTTGGTACCAATTATAAAACAGGAGCTATCACTGACTGGATGCTTATTGAATGCCCCAGTCAGTGGTCCCAAATTTACATCTATTATAGCTTATGTGCTTCAGTATTCTTATATTTAATAACCACTTTGTCAGAAAATTATTCATTTTGACAATAAATCTTTAAGGTGAGTATTGTTATGGGGTTCCTCCCCTCTTTCTTGTGAATAAGAAAATCGAGGCTTACAGAATACTGTGGGAATAAATTGGCTGGGTCATAAGATGAGATTTTTTCCCCCACCTTTCAGTAGATCTGAATAATTACCTCAAATGTCAAGATAAGGGTTATGGCAAATAGTAGCAACAAGAGACTTGAGAAAACATCTCAAGAGAGGCAACAGTGTTTTTTTGTTTGTTTGTTTGTTTTGTTTTGTTTTCTTTGCTGATAAGTTAGACCTGGAATCAAGTCTAACCTTGCAATGGGAATACATGGAATATTCTCTCTAATCACTGTTTTAAACTCCTTTTGATATTTCCCTCGACCTTCACATAACCCATGGTATTAGCCACATCCATAAGGAAAAACTCAGTTCCCAGTAAATCCTGACTTTTCCATGTTCTTGTGGAAATAGTGGAAGCACTGGGAAGATATGACCCTGCTCTCCTAGTCTTTGAAACTCAATTTTCTTGGGGACACCAAGCATAAAACAATCTACTTTGTCTATCTTTTAATGTACAGAGAATAATGACATTCCTTTCATCTCAGATCTTTCCTGCTGAAAATATTCTCTTGTATTTATTGCTAAATAGATTTATTTAGCAATTAGGTACTTACCAGTTTAGTTTGCCAAGTGGCTGGAGTTTTCATATATATATAAACTAGATTGCCCTTTACTTTCTGTCTGCCTAAGTCATTATAAATGTCCTCCTATTGGTTTCCTTTTAATTTAAAAGTAGAAAAAAGCTTCTGGGCCTGAGAGTTCAACACTTTCCTCCTTTGCTCTGCTCCCTCACCATCTACCAGGGAGGCATCATGAGCAGGGAGTGGCAGCTGGCACTTGCAGTACTTTAGTGGCTTAAAAAAAATAAAAGAAAGCAAAAGAATGAAAAAAGAAAATTCGATTCTAATTGAAAAACAATAAGCCAAAAAGACAAAAGGAAAATTCTAGGAAAAATGAATTTCATGAGAAAATATAACAGGAAAAAAAGTGGTTAAGAAGCAGATGGTGAGATGGCCAGTCTTTCCTGTCTGTATTCTGAAGAAAACCCTCAGAGGCTCTGAAGCATTCATGATGGGGCTCCTTGATGTCTATGAAAAATGGAGCCCAAAGCAGTTAATGACCAAGCCTGGGCTAATTACCCATTTTATCTCCCTGCACGTTTCAGTCTGGCCTCAACACACTGTACCGTAAGTTTTTAAGTATATATTTATGCTGTCTTCTTCAGAGATGAGCTGTTAGCCACTGAAATTCCAAACATGACTAAGTCCTGATCTCTCAGGATATACTGATACCTTGGTGCTTGGAAGGAGATACATTAGCCGGTCAGTTTACTGAGACTCAGTTCGGAGGTGTCAAAAAGCAAGAGATAACGGTCATGTATGGAAGACATGTATTCGTCTTTCCATTTCCTCATCTGTTCTGGAGAAAACCTCTCTGCATCTTAGTCCTTGCTGTTTTGCTGTAATTCTTCACCTGACAGTGGTTTCTCTAAATTTCCATCAGACTATGTCTTTCCCAATTTCTTTCAACTCATTTTCAAAAGGAATCTTCCTTTCAAAAGCCCTTCATGGTCAAGTTTATCTCCTTGCAAAACTTTTCGCGAGTCTCCACACTCTTCCCGTCATATTTGTTTCCTCACTGTAGTCACCCTTTCTGTTTACTTCTCTTGTCGCCTTCATCATAGTGCATTACACTTAGTTGTCTGTACTCTCTCCCCTACTCCGTCATGGGTCCATTCATATTGGCATCCACAGGGCCCAGCACAATGACTAGCACATAGTAGACACTTGAATAAAACTAGTTGAATGAGTGAATGAACATAATGAACACTGGTTGGGTTTCATCATTTGACAGACATTTATTGAGCAACTACTGCATGCCAATGTACTCAATCTCAATAACATATGACCCACCCTAGATACTATAAATTATCAGTGAATCTAAATACTTTTCATTATAACGCTCATGCTTTTCCAAGTGCTTAGATATACATTTTCTTAGTAAGTTTTCTTCCATTTCTATTAAGTCTTCACATTTTGTTTTGTACTGTGTAGATACAGTAAAACTAGCTGATCAGAGCTTTTTAAAAGAATAGTAAGAGAGAGATGAAGAAGTTTCATTTAACCTTGGCCTTGAATTCACAAAGAACTCCAAATTTGGACTTTGTCGTAATCTCTAAGTGAAGCTATGCCTACATTAAAGATACACTAAAAAAACTGAAACTTTAAAATTGAAACTGAAACATCATCCAACATCATCCTTTTATCGCATTCTTGGCTCACACTGCCTCTGGTGTATATACTGCTATTTCTATGACACACGTTTCTTTATTGGATCTCTCTCAAGCCCAGCCTACATATACCGCATCATCTGGGGTTTGCTGTCTTTGCTGGTGAACTCTGCTGAATGGTGATAATGTGGGAATGAGTTCAGTGTGGTCTTTCCTCCTTTAAAATAGAAGCATCATGAGGGCAAAGACCTCTTCTCTTATTCCAGCCATATTCCCACTATCTAACAAGAAATCTGGTAAATAATATGTCCTCAATATTGTTACATCTCTGCTACCTAAAAGAAAGTGAGAGTAAGGTTATTGATTGGGTTAATATAAGAAACAAAGGAAAAATAAGATATCAAAGGAAACAGTGGCTCAGTGGTCACTACAGAGCCACTCATCCCTGGTGCAAGACTCTACAGTTAACTCTGTGCCCTCACAGACATGAAATCACCTTACTCAGACCCCACCCTGCACCATCATTCTCATTTAACAAATGCAGACATTGAGTCTGCATGGAGCAGCAAGGGTCTGGAATCAGTCATGTGGCTTGAAGTTCCTTGTTCTACCCACTACTGTCCCCAAAAAGCAAACATGCACCTTCCTCTTTGATATAACTAGGCAATAGAAACTTGAACCTATGGCTTCTGTGCTCCTTCACTGAGGTCCAGACCTAAGTATATAGCCACCAACTGGACACTTTCCCCTGGAAGGCCCAAGAGCAAGCTGTCTGAGACTAAATGCACCCTTTTCTCCCTTGACTGTCCGTGCTTGATCCATTTCCAGCATGTGCTGTCTTAGTGATAAGCACCATGGTTTTCACAGCTATGCCAGCTGGGAACCCCAGGATCCTCTCTGAAGTCCCCTTGCCAGGTCTATGAAAGCTATTGTCAAATCCTCTTCATTTGCCTCCACACTTCCTCTCAAATCTGACCACACTTTCTCTACCACCATCATCTGTCCGGGCTATCCTGGTGGCCAACCACCATGGCAGCATGCACCTCCTCACCAACCTTCCTGCACATTCTCTGGCCCCTCGTTCAGTCTGTTCTGCACCTGGCAGGCAGAATGATCTTCCAAACTGTAAATCTTACCTGCCAAGATCCTTCTTCAAATGGTTGGATGGCTTCTCATTGCTTGTACAATTAAGGCAAATCACCATGTTGCCCAAAGGACCTGCTGCCTACCTCCCTCTCCCACTACCCTCTGAACCAGCCACGGGGCCTTCACTCCTTCCCTGGGATTTGCAGCACTCCCCTCTAGCCCAGAGCCTTTGCCTGTGCTGGGCCCTCTGCTCAGACTGCTCTTTCCACTCTCTTTGTCTAGCTAACACCTGTTATTCCTTTATAGTACTTTTCAGAGTTGCAGCTTATGGGGTCATTGAATCAGTGCCTGTAAGCTCCAGAAGTCCAGGGTGTGTGTCTCTTTCTGCTCACCTGGCACAGTAGATGCTGATTAAATAAATGGACAAAATGGTTCTAGGCTTATGCAAGTTAAAGTAGACTTTGCTCTAGATGCCGAGAATACCTCTGTTTTTTCAGAAAAGTTAGGGAGTTAAATTAAAATAAGCATGCCTAGAAATCTGTTGACAAAGTCAACTACATTAAATACAATATAAGAATTATGAACAAATTCAACAAAAGTATTTAGTGCCTACTATGGAGAATGCTAGGTTTTGTACATACGCCAAGCCCTGTTCACATTCTCCTAGTCCAAGCACACAGAAAACCTTATCATTAGAAAAAGCTCTATCTTTTTCTCACCAGTCACTTGAAAACTTAAACTGCCCAAAGTGCTGAGAAGAGCCAACCTCCCTTCTTCTTTTGACATTAGTGATGTTATAGACAGTGCATATTCTTGCAAGGAGAATTAACATTTGCCTGAGAGGACTGAGAAGTATTTGATTTGAATATGTCTAGTAATTTGGAATTTTTGCTTTTTATACTGTTTGATTATGAAATGTTTAGTTAATTAAATTGGCAATTGGACAGGGAGATGCACAGAAGTGAAATTCCTCTTAAATTACTCACCCTCCATGCCTCGCTTTAAGTAGAACATCAGAATGATTGCATTAATATATGCTGAGAGTATGCTTGGCACAAGGTGCTTATTTGAACTAAAACATATTTAAAATGGGGTAACACTAGAACTAAAGAAACTAAAATTCCTAATAGTCACTAAAAAACTAAGCCTTGTTGTACCAAATGAATTGACCATCCTTATTTCTTTAGTGTCCGCTATAAAAACCATCTCTTGACAAACCTCAGACTGTGTGCCCTCTCACAGGAAGTGATTGTTCTCATGGCCTCCCTGGAGCCCCAAGCCCTCCTGAGTCCCATACTCCCGCTCCTGGGAGACCCAGTGGGCTCTGTTGTCATGTTGGTAACCACTCAGCTTCCTGGTGTCAGTCCCTCCTCTACCTAGCCTCAGACACTAGGTAGAATTGCTTCCCTTACTCTCACAATCTAAGGGCCCCAAATGCAAAAGGCCCAATGTGGTCATGTTTTCCAATCCAAATCTGTTGGACATGCACTCTTTCAGAGACCCAAGAAATGGTAGAATTTTCCAAGCCCACCCTAGGACATTCAGTTATGGAAACATCCTGAACCAGATTTCTGTCACTGGCAATTATCTGAAGAGGCTAGAGGGCTTAGCTGTGACTTGTTAAATTAGAGCAAGTACGCTCTGTGTGTGCATTTCTACCATGATCACTTCCTGTATCAATTTTTTGGGGGCAGATTATGAGTAACCAATTTCTCCCTGGCTGTTGTATCACAATGTTTACATCTTGTGTCTGGGAAATGTCACTGCTTTCCTCATTCCTTTATTCAGGTTCAGAGTACCTTCCTCATATGAGTTAGAGCTTCTCATCTTCTGCTCAATTAGTCTCTGGTCCTTTTATTTGCTCTGCCCTCTTGTCATAGTGTTATAGCAGTATTTCATCTTCCTTGAGGATATCACTTGTCACTGTCTGCTTTATATTTTTATTGTGTACCCACAGTTCTGTAAATTAAATATGAGTGAGTAGTTATGGCCAGGAAAATCAATCTTTAAACAAATTAATATTTCAATGCCAGTTGTACAGCTATTCCTCCATTTAATGTGTGTCTTGGCTTACAAATGGAGGACAAAGAATGTATCACTTTGGAAAAACTTAAATCAAAGTGAAGACAAAGAAAGCAAGCCAAATATGCCATAAGACTTTGAAGCTGAGTGTTGGAGGAGAGCTAGTGCCTTAATTGGTGGAGTCCAGCTCTTTTAAGACAAACAGCTGCACCTTTATTTGATCTCTTTTCCGGCCATTTCATTTTCATGATATGGAAAGTAGAATATGAATCACCATACCTACCTAAAATTGCCAAATACAATATTAGGACACCTGGTTAAATTTGAATTTCAGATAAATAACAATAGTATGTATGTCTCAAATACTGCATGCGACATACTTATACTAAAATTAGGTATAACTGAAGTTCAAAGTTAACGATGCATCCTGTATTTTTTTTCTTGCTAAATCTGATAATTCTACCAGATCAGGCAGTTGTGAGAAATTAAAGCAATTTCTTGAGATAATGTAAATGGAAGGATCTAGCATAATACCTAACACACAGCAAGTAAATATATTAATTTCCCTTTCCTTTACTAGAAAGTCACAGGTTGTCATTCTGATAATAATTTTTTTTACTCAGAGAAATGGTTTAGCTTTGGGAGCTTTAGCACCAAAGACATGCTACTTTTTATTTTTTATTTTCCTAACCTTGGAGATATCACATTTACTTCCGCAAAATTGTTTTAAGATTTAGTTCTCTTTACATCTCTAGAAAATCAATCACTCCCCTTCTCCATTTAAAAAATATGTTTAAAAAAGAAAATTATTATTTTGTTTGCAGCAAAAGAATAATTTTTCTCCCCCACTAGATTATTCCAAAATTAAAATACAGGCAAGAAATGCCAGGTATTTTGAAATTTTCCTGTCTTGATTGTACTTCAAACAGGGTGTTTGTGGCAAATGCACATATTTTATTTCCTTCTCTGTCTAATGAAAGATATTTCTATCATTATTTGAAATAGTTCTAGGCATAGAGCCAGCACATTGTTTACTAACAGTTTAAAAGAAGAAGAGTTGTAGTGATGGGGCCAACTGAAAGTCAAATTCAGTCTAGCAAATTTTCAAAACTGAACTAACACTTAGGGAAGTCGGCTCTCTTCTGCTCGTAGGAGCATCATAAGTTTTCTAGAAGGTGGACTGGCTATATATATACATATATATACGTATATATAAAGTTATGCATTCTTCTGAAATGAACCACTTCTGGAGAGAGAGAGAAAAGAAACTGCTTCAGCTCTCATTGTTCGCTTGCGGGACCTCCTTTCCAGCCCTCATCCTTCTGCCCAGACTGTGAGCTCCTTAGGAGCAAGGCTCATCTCATTTTTTCCTTATACGCACAGTAACTTACACACAGTAAGCCCTTAGTAATGATTTGCGAATGGAATTAATTTTGAATGAACTGACTATACGATTTGTTTATCCTAAATTAATTTTTTAAAAGGCCTCTAAAAGCACATACCCTTTTGTCCAACAGTTCTGTACATTTATGCCAAGGGCAGAGGACTTTACATTTGCAAAGATATGTGATGAGGATGTTTATCACAACTTTATTATACTACTGCAAAGTGCAAACAACCTAAACATCTACTGTGAACTAAACTGCATCCCCCTGCAAATTCATATGTTGAAGCCTTAACCCCCAGTGTGCTGGTAGTTGGAGATGGGACTTTTAAGAGGTAGTTAGGTTAAGGTAAGATAAGGACGTGGAGCTCCCATCACGGGGTTAGTGCCTTTGTGAGAAGAGACACCAGAGAGCTTGCTCTCTATCTCACCCTGCCATGTGAGGACATAGCAGGATGGTGTCCAACAGCAAATCAGGAAGAGACCCCTCTGGAGAAACCGACCATACTGGCACCTTGATCTCAGACTTCTAAGCTCCAGAACTGTGAGAAAATAAGTTTTTGTTGTTTAAGCCACCCAGTCTATGGCATTGTGTTATGGCAACCCATGCTGATGAAGACCAATATCGAGGAGTAGGAAATTGGTTATATAAATCATAGTAAACACATACATAGATGATTGTGTGGTCATTCTTTAGCAGGCTTGTAGTATGAGAACATTTTCATTATGTTTAAGTGAAAAGCCACACTATAAGACAGTATTAACTATGGTACTATTTTTTATAAAAACTAATTTATATACACATATGACATATCCAATTTATTAAAAAAATACAAGGTCTTATGTCAAAATGTGAACAAATAATTGTTTCTAAGAGATTGAATTACAGGTTATTTTTCTTTCATTTTTCTTTGTGCTTTACCAAATTTACAAGTTCTGTATTTTAAATCTTTTTTACTTTTGTAATCACGAAAATCAATTAAGAGATTTTTTTTGTGGGTTGTTGTTAATGAGCCAACATCCATTCCAGGAAGTGACGTTGAAAATGAAGAGGCAACTCAGGAGGTACCTTCAGGAGGTACCTTCTCAGACCCAGGAGTCTTGCCGCATGAGAACTGAAAGTTCCCAGCTCCAGCCAGTAGCCTCTTGATGTACTAAGAGACAGAGTTCAGAGCTCTGATAGCAACGTGAACCTCACCTAATGAAAATGCTCTCTATTTGCCTCTCTTTCTGCTTTTTATCTAATCACTATTCACTTGCCAATTTCCTGGATATTTTTGCTCATTGGATTAAAAAGACTAGTAAGCTAAAAAAGAACCAGGAAATCTTTAACAAGTTGAAGCAGAAAGATTTTTTAATGAGCTAAAGAGACCTTTAGAAATGGAAACGAAATGAAGAGAAATGTTTCAAGCAGAAAATGACTTGACTTCTTTATTCATCCCCCCCAAACCTATTTTAAATCCCCAGTACACTCACTCATTTGCCTAATTTCCACACAATTTGAAATTTGTTTAGCTATCAAATATTTTAGCAATAAAGCTGAAAACTCAGAAATAGGGATAACAGTCTCATCTTCCATTCTCTATTGCAGTAAGCTCATTAACCAAAACTTTTGCTCCTCTTTTCTTTGTTCTTTTTTGTCGTACAGCTCATTATAGTAGCACATATGTATAGCTTTACTGCACTATTATAAAATGAAAGCATTTTTATAGCTTCCATTCAAAAACCAAGTGGAGCTACCAGTCTATGCATTTGCTAGGTGACCTTCAGCCCTCAGTGTAGATAAAGTCTTTATACCTTGGCATCTTGTTTGAAGTATTGACAGTCTGTATGTAATTGGAAAGGCTGTGGTTCTCTTACATTGTCACAAAATATGTGAAGTAACCATTAGCCAGGAGAATTACATAGACTTCCTGTGAAATGGCTGATGGCACACAAATTCATAGCAGAATAAGTCACAAGGAAGATTAGACAAGAGATCATATATCATGATTGAAAAACACAGAACGTAACATTGAAGATCCTTTATATAAGAAGGAAATATACTTGCTAGTATTTCTAGGAACTGATTAAAGATTCTTTAGCTATTTTAAAGCATAGTTTTATGGAGTGCACATAAATAATAATCTTAGCAATACGGTACATTTTTCCATTTACAGATTTTATTTGACTACCAGGATTATATACCCAAAAATGCAAGGAAAGTGAAACTAATTTGGAAAGCATAAAAACCAGTTCAAAACTGCAGAAAACAGAATACAGTCTCCTTGTTGGGTAACTTGTAATTGTTCTATTACCTGAACCATGTTGCAGTAGTGAAATCTTGCAGAAGAATGAAGGCCAACTCTCCTTGTAATTGCAGGGCTTCCAGAAATGTCCCTGTTCTCAGTTTGACTCTGTTCTCTGGACATTTCTGCTCAGTTTTTAACTTAAGAGCATGGAAATAAACATTAACGCCATGTATTGTTGACTAAATATTCAGGTCAAATATCTGTATTACTAATGCTTTCATTTAGCCTGATTAGGTATGGCACTCAGTTATTTTTCACAGAGAAGCTGCTCAAGAAATGTCATACAGGATTCCACCCTGTATGGCATTCCATCCTGTTCCTGTTAATCCTGCTTTCTGGTCTTGTTTCTTTGATCTATACATTCATCTATAAGAGCTAGATTAACGAATAATCATTCAGGACTAAAGACAAAGACTAGATCAGACAAACCAATAAACACCTACATGTACATATTTCAAGCACCATACTCTTCTAAAATATAAAATGAGACAGTAGCCCTCAAGGTAGCCATGGTCTGTGACACCAGCAGATGTAGATAGATATCTGTGATAAAATATATAATGTGATACATACTATAATGGAGGTATTAATATAAACATGGGAAAATTAGCTGCATCTAAATTAATAATTAATTTTTTACCTTTAAGGCAGAGGGAGAGGGGAGGGAAAGTAATACAAGAGAAGTTACTGAAAAGGAGTAACATTTAGGCTGGGCCTGGAAGAATCATGAGGTCTTTGCCAGAGAAAGCAACACAGGGCATTGCAAAAAGAGCAATAAACCATTTGTTTATAACTGACATTATTCTTCAAAGAATTTGAGGTGAATTTAAGTTAAATAGTTTATCTTGCAATAAAGTATATAAATAAAACTTTAGTGTTAGGAAACTATAAACAAGAGTACAACGTTAAAGACCGGGTTTAGATTAGGATGCGCGTGAAGACCATGATGTCTTTCACAGTTAACAAAAGCTGAGAGACAAACCTGTGTCCTGGCAATTAAAGTGATCAAAGAAACTCTTTGTAACTCGGGCTCACTATTTAGTTGTGCTCCAGCTCTGGGTGTCAGCTTGTCATCTGCACAATGAGGAGTTCCTACTGCATAGAGTTGTGGTGAAGATGGTGTAAAGCACATGGCACATAGGAAGTACTGAGGAAATCTCAGTTGACCTTCAGACCTAGTGTCCATTGAGTTTGCATATTGTACTGCTAGGAATGCACACCAATACTATTCCAGTGGTCCATTTCCTATTTTTTTAATTTGCAAATATTACTTTGGGCTTCTGCTCCAGCATTTTGATATAGAGGACCCTATAGGTTAAAAACTGACTCTTAAATGCAAACTAACAGGGAGGTCAATTTCCTGACCATGCACGGGTACTCAGAAAGAGAAATCTGCAGTAAATTGTCACATGTGAAGTTTCACTTGATATCAGTATATTCCAGAACATCCTTTCCTCTTAACAAATGTTTGAGGAAGACAAATCCATTTTCATGAAGTACAAAGATAGCTGACAACGTTCAATGACTCCATCTCCTAAGAATATTTGGGTCTTGCTGGGCGTGGTGGCTCATGCCTGTAATCCCAGAATTTGGGGAAGCCAAGGCAGGTGGATCATCTGAGGTCAGGAGTTCGAGACCAGCCTAACATGGAGAAACACTATCTGTACTAAAAATACAAAATTAGTTGGGTGTAGTGGCGCATGCCCGTAATCCCAGCTACTTGGGAAGCTGAGACGGGAGAATTGCTTGAACCCGGGAGACGGGGCTTGTGGTGAGCCAAGATCATGCGCCATTGCACTCTAGCCTGGGCAGCAAGAGCAAAATTCCATCTCAAAACAAAAACAAAAACAAAAAAACGGTCTTAATGAGGGGCAGAGAATAAACTTTTAATTTGGTCATTTCAGTTCTTTGATAAACATGGGTAGATAAATTTTCCTGATAATTCTGTGGTGCTGTTGTTTTTGGTGTTGTTTAATGTAAAGTTCCTTCTTGATGCTCCTAGACATCATCCCACATAGGAAGCCCCCAATTCTGTCTGCTCCTGAGGGGAGAATGTGTGCTATACATTAGTAGCAAAACTTTCAGAGTCACCTAGATGGTTGGGGAGGAGTTGAGCTTGTTAAGGGCCAACTAGAGCCTTAAGTACATTTACAGTTTTGCTTTTGATACATCTCCCCTCGTGAATTTTCTTATCTGCGAGCAGTCAACCGCCATTCCAAATACATTTCAATAAATTTTAACCTGGATATCTAAAATAGCCTTTAATGAAATCTAGATTAATTTGCATTAATTTCAAATTAAATGTCAATTGAATACTAAAATCATATTAGGAAATAACAAAGTGTATAATGCTTATCTTAATGATTGATTAATTATGCCTGTTGTGATTTGCCTTTTTTATGAATCTAGCAAAGTCCTACTGAGTCCTAATAAGGCGATAACTCACAAACTAATTCATTTGTCCTGGTTCCTTCACAGTCAATGTCATTTTTTTTTTCATTTTCCCTTTTCAATAAACAGTGAAATGTGAAGGGAAAAAAGCAATTAGCTCTTTCTTAGATACTTTTCCTTTGAATACTGAACCTCCAAAGACAAAATGGCAGAGTTAAATCATCTAAGTAAAATATAGTATGTGTAGAGAGAAAGAATATAGCATATAATTTTTTAAAACATCAGAATCATAACGTATAATTGAGCCTAATGTTGAACTTCTGAAGACCAGCCAACTTGGACAATTTGTTATGATCGTATTTTTAAGAAATTGTTCAGATAACTCTCACTAAAACAAACCACCTTAGACTATAAAAAAAAAATTTAGAAAACTTCATACCAGAAGATGTTCTCTTCTACAAAAACAGTGATACAAGAGTTTAGCTTTCCTGACCAGGAAGCCATGGTTAACCCTTCTTCCTATTCCTTCCCTTCTGTTGTGTGTCATCTCACTAAGGGCTAGGAAATGATTGCTGGATGTGAGATGTGGATCCTTAATGATGCTGGTGCAGTGGTCAGAAGCTCACACTTTAGAGAACTGGGCTATAAGAGTGGATTGGATGGAAGGGTGAGTGAGTGGGGAAGATGGAGGGAGTAAGAGGAAAACATCTTGCGTCATACACATATTATCCTGTACTTTCAGAGGATGAAATGTTTTGGCTACTCACATATTTCATTTGCAAGAAAGTCATCATATATATCAATGATGAATAGTTCACTTAAGAATTAACATACGATTAAATACACTGAAGACAAAACCATATTGGACATAATTAATTTCTTTTAATGATTCAGAAGGCATTTCAGAATCTGGCAATCCTCATTTTGAACATCAATCATCATTGTATGTTAAACATGGAAGTATCTGCCAAGAGAGTTTGCCCATTAACCAAGTGTTACTGTGCTTTTAAAAATATTTCACAGACAAGAAGACAGCAGCTTCATATCAAAGGTACGAGTTTAGAAGCTGCTTTGGGCAAGGCCACTTGCTCAAGGATAAATATTGTGATGCAGTGTGGCGCTTAGTCACAAGAGAGAGGCAGTGTTCAATGTGAGTGTGAACACATCATTTGACCTTTCTCAGCTTCCGTTGCCTCTCAGGCAATGTGGAATGCTAAGGCCACTCCTCTCAGGACAACAATGAGAAATGAAGAGGAGAGAAAAACAGATCATAAATCAATATATGTCACAGAACTTCTAATGGAAAGTGTTCTATGTTTGAACAGAATTGATTTTAGAAATTCTGATTCTTTGATGTCATGCCTGGTAAGCTAGATCTTTGCCAATTTCAGTCTTGTGAGTCTGGGGCCACTTTGGTTTCCTAGGAACCAGCGGCCTAAAGACTGTCTCTGCTGAAGTCATATGTGGCATCTGGTAGAACCCATGACTTTAGCTAATTCATCTTTGCAGAATAGAAAAGGTTTCTACACAGTTAGATGTGAGTTGCCTGCTGAATCTCCTCCTTCAGATGCCAAGAGGAAGCCTCTGTTGGAAGTCACTGCAGCCAAGTGGATTCTATCTGGTACAGGGTGTTTTGTTTATTTCCCACAGAAGATGTTTCCTTTTATTCTGTTGGCCTTGGGAGTTGAGCTGTCTGCCGTAGTAGCTTTCTTACTTGTCTGTACAGTTGTCTATTCAGAGGCAGCTTATTATGTGTCTAGCTGCAGGCCTTTAGTTGGAAGGTGCTACTCCTTAGCTAGAACCTGTGAGCACTACAGTTTATCGGTCTGTCAACTCAAACTCTGACTTTAGAAGTGAATATGAGGCAGAGTCTGTTTATGTGACAAACTGCAGTGGTGTAGTGAGTTTTCACTCCGCCCTGACTCTGCTGCTGAGAGGCAGCCCACAGGCTTCTAGGAAACGTCTGGCAACATTGTGCTGGTCACTTTCTATCCTTTGAATGTTTAGACATTGCAAGAAAATGTGACTAATAGAATCGAGATATTTAGTTGACAGCCAGATTTGTTTTTCAAAGGATTTTTGACTGCAAGAATTGATTAGCTAAGAAAGTACTTAGAAGCACCTAGCCAGCCCATATTTACAGCAACTGAGATGTTTCAGCCATTGCTGACAATCCTGTGGACTTGGGGAAAGGAGTAAGTTGCATAAGCATGACTTCCATCTATTAACTGTTTTTCAACCATGCTTGAGATTAATATTAAGTATAAGGTATATTAAAAATAAGATGTGTAAGAGCATCTTGTACCTCTCTAAGACTAGGCTGCCTACTCAGCCCTGGTGCTATGATGGTGCTCCATGAGATGTCCCTATCATAACGTGTATCATCCTGCACTGTTGCTTACCTGTGACTCACCTCTCTCCCCAACTAAAATGTAAGCACTTTGAGAGTAGTAATTTTATCTTTGCATCTCCAGCACCTACCACTCTGCCTGATGTGTTGAAGATGCTAAAAACATAACAGAACAGATAAATGCATGAAAAGATAAATTAACATGTAAGAGAAAGGGAGTAAGGAGGAGAAAATAGAGAGAAGGTATGGAAGAAAGAAGAATGGAAGGAGGAAAGGTCATACAAATGTGAAAGTTATTGTTATTTAGTCTGGGCAGATGTTATACTAAGAGTTGTAACTTCATTTATCACCTTTAATCTATGTGTTCTCATAGCATGTTCAGTTTTCAAATAAAAATTTAGCAAAATGATATCCCTTCATTTACTTTTCACTTACATTGTCTTTTTAAAATACAAGCCCTCAGCTGCAGGTCTGTTGGAGTTTGCTTGAGGTCCACTCCAGACCCTGTTTGCCTGGGTATCAGTAGGGGAGTCTACAGAATATAGAATATTGCTGAACAGCGAGTGTTGTTGTCTGATTCTTGCTCTGGAAGCTTCGTCTCAGAGGTGTACCCAGCCGTGTGAGGTATGAGGTGTCGGTCTGCACCTAGTGGGGGATGTCTCCCAGTTAGGCTACTCAGGGATCAGGGACCCACTTGAGCAGGCAGTCTGTCCATTCTCAGATCTCAACCTCTGTGCTGGGAGATCCACTACTCTCTTCAAAGCTGTCAGACAGGGACATTTACATATACAGAGGTTTCTGCTGCTTTTTGTTTAGCTATGCCCTGTCCCCAGAGGTGGAGTCTACAGAGACAGGCAGGCCTCCTTGAGCTGCGGTGGGCTTCACCCAATTCGAGCTTCCCGGGGGCTTTGTTTACTTACTCAAGCCTCAGCAATAGTGGGTGCCCCTCCCCCAGCCTTGCTGCCACCTTTCAGTTAGATCTCAGACTGCTGTGCTAGCAATGAGGGAGGCTCCCTGGGCGTGGAACCCTCTGGGCCAGGTGTGGGATATAATCTCCTGGTGCGCCATTTGCTAAGACCCTTGGTAAAGCACAGTATTAGGGTGGGAGTTACCCAGTTTTCCAGGTGTGTATCTCAGTTTCTCTTGGCTAGGAAGAGGAATTCCCTTCCCCCTTGTGCTTCCCAGGTGAGGTGATGCCTTGCATTGCTTCAGCTGTCACTGGTCAGGCTGCACCCACTGACCAGCACTGACTGTCCAACACACCCCAGTGAGATGAACCTGGTACCTCAGTTGAAAATGCAGAAATCACCCGTCTTCTGTGTCGCTCACGCTGGGAGCTGGAGGCTGGAGCTGTTCCTATTCAGCCATCTCGGGCGCCCCTTTTGCAATCTACTCATCTGACAAAGGGCTAATATCCAGAACCTACAAAGAACTCAAACAAATTTACAAGAAAAAAACAAACAACCCCATCAAAAAGTGGGCAAAGGATATGAACAGACACTTCTCAAAAGAGGACATTCATACAGCCAACAGATACATGAAAAATGCTCATCATCACTTGCCGTCAGAGAAATGTAAATCAAAACCACAATGAGATACCATCTGACACTAGTTAGAATGGCAGTCATTAAAAAATCAGGAAACAGCAGGTGCTGGAGAGGATGTGGAGAAATAGGAACACTTTTACACTGTTGGTGGGACTGTAAACTAGTTCAACCATTGTGGAAGACAGTGTGGTGATTCCTCAAGGATCTAGAACTAGAAATACCATTTGACCCAGCCATCCCATTACTGGGAATATACCCAAAGGATTATAAATTATGCTGCTATAAAGACACATGCACACGTATGTTTATTGAGGCACTATTCACAATAGCAAAGACTTGGAATCAACCCAAATGTCCATCAGTGACAGACTGGATTAAGAAAATGTGGCACATATACACCATGAAATACTAAGCAGCCATAAAAAAGGAAGAGTTTGTGTCCTTTGTAGGGACATGGATGCAGCTGGAAACCATCATTCTCAGCAAACTATCACAAGAACAGAAAACCAAGCACTGCATGTTCTCATTCATAGGTGGGAAGTGAGCAATGAGATCACTTGGACACAGGAAGGGGAACATCACACAATGGGGCCTATTGTCAGGAGCAGGGAAAGGGGAGGGATAGCATTAGGAGATATACCTAATGTAAATGACGAGTTAATGGGTGGAGCACACCAACATGGCACATGTATACATATGTAACAAACCTGCACGTTGTGCACATGTACCCTAGAACTTAAAGTATAATAATAATAAAAAAGTAAAAATAAAATAAAATACAAGACAACTAGACCCAAGAATTTTGACTTTTGCTTTGATGTGTGAGACAAAGTGTAGGTAATTGGCATACTCACCTCAACCAGGATGGACTTTCAACATGCAATGAGTCTTCCATTCTTGACCAAACAGGAGGCAGCCTAACATAATGGCTGAAAGCATGGGTTCTGCAATCAGATCTGGGTTCAGAGTTTACTCTACCACTAATTAAATATATGCCCTTGAATATGTGATTTATCTGAGTCATTATTTCCTCATCTGTAAAGCAGGGATTATAATGACTGTGATATCGCACTGTCAGTAGACTCGATGAAGTCGTACCTGTAAAGCATTCAGAATGGTACCTGGCACCCTGTAGACATGTACTACATGTTGGCACTCCAGAACTATCCCTTTCCAGGAAGGCAGTCGCTAGGACAGCAAGGAGGAGGAGTGTTCTGAGCTGATCACCCCAAGCTGCAGTTTCTGATGTAGCCCCTCATTTTCGATGTAGCCCCACGTTTGGTGTGGATGACTTGAAGGCACCTGCTATGAGCGCTGAATTCTTGGAGGTGGGAAGGGAGACAGGGTGGTTGGAGGGGGAAGCCTGACATTGAAGTGAACTAAATCTGTGCAAGTGGCTATTTTTGTCAGCCCAGCCACCGTGGGTGTGTGATCGGGCGTCTACTTTTGATCCAGCTCTTTTTATAGATGCTGCTTTTTCTTAAAGGCGACTCTCCTTGATCCTCTCCCAGACTGCTGAGCTGATTTGGAAGATTGCTTATGGAGTATTTATCATCTGCAATCTGGAATACAAAACATTTAGATTAGTAATTAGATACTCCTTTAAGATGTAAAAGCAGTCTCATTATCAACTGTAGCATAGATTCAGTGTAAGGGTATTTTATCCGTAAAGACTACAAACACAGCATTACCATTTCAAAAGTGCTTCAGATTGTCAGCCTAGGCTCAACCTATACAGGCAGCTTTGGTGAAAATAAGAGCCAACATCAGTACATCCCAGCAGCCTATCGTCTTTATTCTTATAATGAAATTTTGATTTCAACCATTTCAAAACATGTCCCCATTATTATCACTCAGACTGGTTCAATTAGAATCCCCTAGCTCTTTCCAAAGAGCATGTATATGAAGTTACAAACTGTCGGATATAAAGGGAGGACATCTGTGTCATTTGGTGCTTTTAAATATTTTTTTAAAGAATTGTCTGAAATCTTTCCTACCTGTATTAACACACTGAAAAAGGTATTTTTAAGAAGCTGGATGCTACTATGAGCCTGAACTACAGGATCCATAATACGATGCCAGATGTGTCTCTGGTAACCATGGGTGAGTATTCCCTGGGAGAAGAAAGCTGAATGAGGCTCGCTGCCATGCCTCCGAATGTCTTCAATACCAAGTAGACTGAACACTACTTCTTGAAAGAGGAAATCAGTGGCAGTCAGTGAAGGCATGCTCTAGGGGATTACCTGGCTGCATGGTGCATGGAGCACCTCATAATAACAGGGAAGATTTTTGACAGCTTCAGACAAAGGTCAGCCATTTTAGAAAACTCTGAACTCTTTTCTCCCTTGTTCTTCCCCACCAGGGCCAGGCAGGTGGTCCATGCAGGCTGTGCTAAAGAATTAGGCAGCTTGTACTGTACGAAGTGCATTTTCATTACTATGAAGAAAACAGGCTGTGGGGGGAATTTGATAGATGGCTTCCACTCAAAGGACAAGATGCATTTATCTGAAGGCAATTCAGTGGTTTATAATGGACAGCAGGGCTCCTTTGTCTCCTTGTCACAATCTTCCTGTGAGCATCACCATGATTCATAGTCAAATTATAGTCACTTTATACCACCCCAGCTATTTAAATCACAGACTCCCCAATCCACCATCTTCACAATTCTAAATGGCATCCAGGGGTGAAGTTCCGTTTTTTAACACAATTTGTACAAATAAGAATTGGTCATCAGGATGACTTTTTTGATTATTTCTTGTGCTTTGCTATAGATAAGTATTGAGGCTTTTAAAAGTACTTTGATTAGAATCACATCATTTCCCAGAAAGACATATTATTTTATTCATAAAAGTCATTATGTATCTCACCAAAAAAATGGCAATAATTTCCCATTTCCCACAAGAAATCTGTACATCAACCTTGATACTCAGCTCGGGTAAAGGTCTCCCATTCAAAAACAGCTGAGGTGATAGCGTAACAAGATATTGTCTAGATCAGTGATTCTCAAACTTTATTGCGTAGTATTGTCATCTAGTACAATCAGCAAAAATTCAGACATTGAAGCTCCTTCCTACTTTATCAAGGCTGGCCTTTCTATTCTGTATGTTCTCTCCAAGTATTAATACACACTGGACTAGCTAATTTTATTTGCTTAGTATATTAAGAAGAAGAACAATCCTGATCTGTCTTTTGGGAGCAGTAGGGCATAGTTTCTGTAGGAATATGCATATAATAGACACAGTATGCATAGCAGTCATTTACTAAATGGATTGCCAGTCCCTTAGTCTCTTGATTTGTTCAGATCTAACAAGATTGTTGTTAATGGTTGTTGTTAAGATGTATCACAGAAACTGGGCAGAGTGGGCCAAATTTCATCTTTCATATAACTTATAACTTCCCAGTAAATCAAACTACAAGTTGATAGACAAGTTGTTTGATGATTGCCCCTGCTTAGAGAATATGGTATGGAAACAATTTCCATATGTCTATGCAGGCCCACAAGTTTTCAATCTGTGATTCCAAAATTCCAACAACACTGAAAACTGAAATATTTCTCAAGTTTTGCACCAAAACTCACTTGACAGCAAAACTTGGCCTGAACTGATGTGAGGCTAGTAATAGCCTTTACTTATTGTATAATTACACAACTTAATGTGAATATTGAAACATTTCACTGAAAACATATGAATGATTTGGATTCTCTGATGGTCATATTATGCAAATTCAATATATGCAGCCTATTGTCTCTCCATCATTTAAAAAAAAAAAAAAGCTTGAATTCTGAAATATATCTGGCCCCAAGATGTTTGGATATGAGGTTGTGGACCAGAAATATATTGTTCTATTTTGATGATGGAGAACTGGAGGACTTGTCTGCTACCTTGTTTTATCCCAAGAGTTGTTATTAGTAAAATTCAACAAGATAATCAGTTTCCAATGTTCATTAGTTGAAACCTAAAATGATTAACTCGTCCTAAGAATCCACAACAAGTATTAATGTTCAGTCATTACTCAACCATGGATTCTCCTTACATTTGTTTGACAAGATGCTATGTTTGAAACAAACAAAAAAAGAGTTTGCTTGGTTTTCAAATTCATTTCTTATTATCTCCTACCTTGCAGCCAACTCTTTCAGCACCCCCGCTTCAGTCTATAACAAGATACAAGGATAATGCATTCTAAATTAACTTAAAGTTTATAACTGAAATTTGAAATAAAAATAAATACAATGGTAAAAACTGAGCCAAGTTAACATAATATGTGATTAGTTATTTTGGAATGATGTCAGAGATTTCTTTGGGAGAACTCTACTGCCAGGGACCTCAACTGCTGAGAAATTTAGTATTATTCCTGCTATAGTAAATGTGCTGGTGATTGCTTGGAAGATATGCTCCTTGAAAGGGAATACATATATAAATATTTTTCTATCCTTGTATTTACATTTATATATGTTACATATTAACCTAAATAATTCATAATTGTGCTTTACAGTTGTGCAGCATTGAAATGAAGTTGCTATTTTTTTGTTGTTTGTTTGTTTTGGGGTTTTTTTTTTTGCTTTTTTTGTTATGGTTGTTTTTGTTTGTGTTATTAGGCATACAAGAAACCAAGGTGACTGAAAATTTACAGTTAGTAAAAAATACTCTTTCTCAGGATATTTAAGCATAAAATAAGCTTTGTGAAAGAGTCTAATGATAGTTCTAACTGATTTTTTAACATAAGTTTGGATTATAGTTTAGTTTGCAAATAATTTCTGAACCAAATAAACAGCAATGTACTTGCCTTCCAACTAAGGACTATTAGTTGTGATTGATCATATCTGGATTTTGCCAACTATATTAAGCAATAAATGCTCCTTATGGACAAAATTGATAGCCTGTCCTGATTAAAATCTTGGCTTCAATTCAGGGTTACTATGGACGAGGTTACACCTTCACAGCTTGTAAACATGCCTACTTAGCAGTGTTCATTAACGCAAATTAGTTGAAGATAAATATTCTCAATAGTAGTATTTAAAGAGAATGTAGATCCTTCTGTGATGTTTTCTAGTACATAGCCAGATTCAATGTTTAGTTTCAACTATTATAATTGCAAACTTCATGACAGCATGGAAGATATCATGATTGAGGTATTGAGTCGCAAACTGAGTCCTCTGTGGTAAGATGGGAAGATTACTAAATTTATTAGTACTAACTAGTAGTTGGACATGGCAATGGGGTGGACTGGGGCAACAGTTGAAGAGGACCGTCCTGCTGTAGGTTCAAGAACAGACAATAGTCTGCGTTCCTTCTCCTCAGAAGAATACACAAAACTCAGTTCTTCATGGTTACAGAGCTTTTAACTCCTAATATTTGTTTTTCAGATTCCCTAGTTTTGATGGCATTTCTACTGTAATTTAGAAACACCTCTATCAGGTACCACTAAAAAAAGATCCGAATGAGATGCAGGATTTTCCTCATTTTAAAAATGGTGGCCCTAGACCCACTGCAGCCTTGCTCCATGCATGTATAATCAAGAATTTCCAGACTATTTATATCCGAAAATACCCTTTTACATAAATTGACATACTCTAAACCAATATAGTTTTCAGAGATTCTTTAAAAGAGTTCTCAACTTGAGGGGCTCTCTGAGAGATGGGGTTTGGGTAGCCAATGCTCTGTTATGTGTAAGAATTGTGTATTTTCTCCAGGAAGATGATCCATAATGTCCACCAACTTCTCAGAGGCTCCATGACACCTCAAGAAAGGTTAAGAGCCCTCATTTTAGAGGAAATGGCTACATACAATTTCTGAACTACTGCCTTTATTAGAAGTTTGTGCTGACCTTTAACTCACTCTGAACTCTGACTGTAGGCAGGAAGCCCCTCTGGGAATTGATCACCAAATCATAACTTGAGTGCTCATTCTATCAAAAGTGACTTCTAGGATTGTTTCCTGATGCTTAAAGCACTGTTGTCTAAGTTGTCTTCCAAGATAGCAACTGCCAGCCCCAAGTTTGTTTCCTCCTTCTCAGCTCTCTCCAGTGTTTGCTTCTACCCTTCAGGGCCAGCCCCATCTATGTGTCACTGGATACGCCAATGCATTAATGTGGGGAGCCACATAAAGCCCTCTATGTCCTCTGCCAATCCCTGGGAGAAAAGCAAGTCATCTCTACTCCACTCCTTGCTGTCCTGCTCTAACTGCTCCCAGTTGGCACGCGGTGATTAAGATTAATTGGTTGCTGCGACTTGGTTGTTCTGGCAAAATGCAGCTCAGTACCAGGGCACAGGGGGTCAAGTTTGAGCATCCCTGGCAAGATAATAACACACTGAACCAAGAATTAAGTTAAAAAGAGTTTTATCATATTAAGTAACATCTATCTTCTAGCCAGAGTTTTTCTTCAATAGGGGCATCTGGGAACACTTTTGACATAGGATGTAGTTTTCATTTTGACATCAAATTTAATAGGGTTTTAAAAAAGTTATTTACATATTCCAACTATACTATTTATTAGGATTGAAATATTCTTTTCTTTCTCTTTGAATTTACCTTTCAAGTAACAAGTGACAGGTCCTGGCTTTAGGATATATTGTGGGTTTCAGTGTATCTGTTTATCTCACCTATATCCTATATGGTTTCATAGATACCACCCCATAATCACTCTGACCTACTATGTTCTCACTCAAAGTTTCTTCTTTTATAGTCAAATCTTTCAGCCCTCTGGAAGAAAATCTGCCTACCATATGTTTCCTCCCAACTCCCAACCCCCAGAACTGGGATTCATTTAATAAATATTATTGAACACCTATTATGTACTGGGGTTTCACATTAGGCACTGGGGACAAAAATATAAATGAGGTACAGATCCTTCCTCACTTTTTAAAAACTGTGGTAATAGGGGAATTAGACATTTCAATACTTTGTGAAATTGCTGGTATAGGGTTAAAGACATAGATACAATAGAAACAAATTGGAGGACACAAAACTTTTTAGGGATTAGAGAAAACTTCTTAGAGGAGAAAACTTTTAAAGGGACAAGTAGGAATTAAGCAAAAGTGAGTGGAAGTCCTTTTCAAGCAGAAGGAATGGTCTGGAGGTGCAAAAACAGATGATAAATCTGGAAAATTACATATGGTTTGGTAGGGCTAGGGCTTTGAGTTTATAGAAGAATGTGCTAGAAGATGAGGCTGGAAAAATAAATAGAGACCAAGAAAAAGGATTCGCTAAAACATGGCAAAGGATTTGGACTTTGTCCTGTAGATAAAAGGGAGCTTTGGAAGAAATAGAAAGGGTACTCAATCATCAGTTCTATCAGTACCGTATTGTTCACCCCTTTATTTTTTGTTCTGATTGTTTGATGGGAATTCTAACCTTCCAGCTAAACAGAAGAGAGAAACCACATCAAATTGTGCCATGTACAATACTGTACACAAAACAGTCATTTAGTGAATATTTGCTGATTGATTTATTGGAACAGTACAACTGCTTCTAGATAGCTATACTTTGGGCCTACTATAGTCACGTAATGAATAACATTTTGTAAATACTCATCTGAGAGTTTCAGAGTCTGTTAAGAAAAAAAAATACTTCCTTGTGAACTTATGTGTTGTATCTTCTTTCTAAATTTGGTTGATATTGATATTCTTTGAGCCTGGCTAATACTCAATGGTAGTTAAATTCAGATCAAGTTCAATTATTTGTATGATATTTGAAATTGTGTCATATCAAACGGGTACTGTTTTTATTGGCATATTGACACTGACCCAGAAGAGAAAATGAGGTAGTCATTCCTGAAACAGATTCAGAACAAGATTTATGGCTAGGGAATATAACCAGGGACCCATGTGAACTAGGGCTCTTGGAATGCCTCAGATCAAGATTCACCTGTCAACGTAACTGGCTAAGGCTTCAAGTTCTTCAATAAGAAATTGAGGCCTCTGTCCCCTACTAGAAAGTGTATATGGCAGAGGAAGATACCCTATTAAACCATAGTAGTCATTCATATCTCATATGAATAGGCTTATAAAACCCTTCCCAAAGAGCAAGTTCTCATGGGGAAAAGATGAGAGGCCCATGAACAAATGACTGCCAAAAGGAAGGGGCAGAGCATTTCTCAGATGGAGAAATACAATCTTGACTTTCACAATGTACTTCCAGGCCTGAACTCTCCTTTGAATGCTTCAGTCTGAATTATAGCCAAAGAAAAATCCCTCAGCCTATCTTCAAATCCTAAATACTGACCTTTCTTCTCACAAGATCTTATATTTGTCAATTCTTCCAACTACCATCAAGCATTTTGAAATTCATGTGACTTAACTATTTTTTAATATTGAGAGGTAGAGATTTGCAGCAAGAGAAAAATGAATTATAAATTGTTCCATGGGTTACTGTATCCTGCATATTGTAACTTTGGCTATTTTAATTGATGTCTTAGATCCCTCACTGTTTGTAATCTGTATTATCTGTATTTCTCTATTCTCAAGACATGTTCACTTTTCAGATCCATTTTCAAACTGTGAACTGAAATACCGAAATACTGTTTATTACTAAAATGGAAAGAATTTTCTCTTTCTATTATGTTTTAATTTCATGTGTTTCCTATATCTCCCTTTTTTTTTGTAATCTGACATTTCATAGAAGCTGATTCTGATGACATTGATGTGAAAGGAATCAGATTTGGAGACCTGCTCCAAAGACCAGATTTGGAGCCTGCCTTCCAGCCTTGTATTCTGCCACTTCCCCATGAGCAACACCTGGCTTGTGAACTACCTGCAGTTTCTAGAATGTTCCATGTACCTTTGTATTAGGAGCTTTACTTTTGAAAACCTCCTTCTGCCCCCTGTTACCTGCTAAGTTCTTACTCAACCTTTGATACTCAGTTCAAAATCAACTATTTCTTTACTCCCCCAGGTAGAATTAGTGATGCTCTTATCCATGCATATAATTTTTATTATTGTTATTATTATTATTATTTCAATAGATTTGAGGGAACAGATAATGTTTGGTTGCATGGATAAGTGTGTAGTCTTTTATCTGTCTTTTTCCCCCTCTCTCTTCCCCCATGTCTCAAAGTCCACTGTATCATTTTTATCCCTTTGCATCCTCATATCTTAGCTTCCACTTGTAAGTGAGAACATATGATGTTTGGTTTTCCATTCCTGACTTACTTCAATTAGAATAATGGTCTCCAATTCCATCCAGGTTCCTGCAAATGCCATTATTTTGTTCTTTTTTATGGCTGAGTAAAAAAGATTACACCACAATGCCATACCACCTTACTCCTGAAAAAATGGCCATAATTAAAAAATCAAAAAATAATAGATGTTGGCATGGATGTGGTGAAAAGGGAACACTTTCTACATTGCTGGTGGGAATGCAAACTAGTACAACCACTATGGAAAATAGTATGGAGATTCCTTAAAGAACTGAAAGTAGAACTACCATTTGATCCAGCAATCCCACTATTGGGTATCTACCTAGAGGAAAAGAAGTCATTATATGCAAAAGACACTTGCGCATGCATGTTTATAGCAGAACAATTTGCAATTGCAAAAATATGGAACCAGCCTAAATGCCCATCAGCCAACATGTGCTTATATTTCAAATTGCTACCCTGTTTTTACATTTTATTGTTGTTATGGTTTCAGTTAAGACTTCTTTAGATTTTGCCATAGTTTAAAACTGTGTTTGTTCACCATTGATCTTCAAATCCCATTCTTTCCTTCTGAGTACAAGTTTCCCTTTCTTGAAGTGCATTATTTAGTAATTCAGCACAGGTCTGTAAAAATTCGTGTAGTCTTTTTCTGAACATGTTTATAATATTGCTTTCTCACTTGAAAAACAGTTTAACTAGGTAGGGGTTGTCTTTGCTTAGGATTCCTAACACCATAAGGGTGGTATAAATTAAGACTTTACACCCATGGCTGGTGCAGCCTTGGGATTTCTATTTATCACTGGAGACACCTCCCACTTCACCACATTTCAGAGCCACAGACAGAATACGCTGGCCTGCTGCCTCTCTGGCTGGCTGATCCCTCATGCCAGCGATGGGCATCCAGGTGGCCTCTAACTTCCCACACCACAAATAACATGGTGATCAACATCCTCATCCCCTTAGGTACTTGTATTGGAAGAACGTTTCCTGTCCTCCTGTGCGTGGAAGGGGTATTTTCTGCAGGGATCTGGCTTTCCGCAGCGTTCTTCATCCCAGCTTCCACTCACATCTCACATCTCCCATCCTTGGCAGAGAGGGCCAGAGCCAATGCACGGGATCCTGCAGTCAGCCTATGACTTTACTCATGACGTCTGACGATAAATTCTTCTTTCAGATTTGGCTCTGTATTTTTAAAAAATTATAGCTACACTTTAACAGCATTTATAAATGTTGCCATTGGGGTTGGGGTGGAATCTATACCAGCTCTGTCCATATGTTCCCAGGACTAGAAACATGGTATGGGCTATATCTCACTCAGTAATGAGCACCTTTCAGGCAGATGATGACGCTTAGTCATATTTTATTTTTAATAAAGTGTAGTCTACATCCATAAATAAAAGAAAGAGGACATGGGCTCCAGGTGAGACCATGGATATGTCACTTATTGGTATTAGAATGATGGCCTCAGCCTGTTCATATATAAAATGAGGAGCTTGAATTGCAGCTAAACATTCTGAAAGATCTTTTCTAGCTGTAGTATATTATGACTTTAAGAAACATTAAGACAATTCCTTATGAAATATTAGACACTGAAGTTGCCTGTCCATAACTGAGTTATAAATGTGGCAATATTCTAGGCAGTTAAGACCCAGAGAGAAAACATGTGACTACTTGTGTGCATCCTCTCTAACTGTGACCTGTACCTTCCCTAGTATACGTTGAGTGTGTTGCAAAAGGCTGCATGTGTTTATCTAGAGAATAAATATTCAGCTGGAATGCCAATTTCCCTTTAAAAGCACATTCTTTATTTCAAAAGACTGTATTGGATGGCAGTTTAAAAGGGATCGCAGCTGGTTAAATTTAGGGTGTTGAACAAATTCCAATCCAAGAATAATCCTTGGCGCCAAGCCCATGGCATTTTTATTTGATTCTAAATTGGATAAATTGTAACTCATTTAAATTATTTGCTTTCTGTATTTTTTCTTCTGAGACAGGCAACCAACCAATGGTATTTTTTCTGTCTTTAACACGGCAGTGAAATTATGACATATTGTATATATACTATCACATTTCCTGTAAGTTTCACATATTATTATACAGATTTGACTATACTTTAAAATATGCCAATCACATCAGATAAAATCCTACTAAAACTTTGCCCTTAGAAAAATATGAGAAAATAATTGCTCTATAAGTCTTTTTCCTGTAGTTAAGACGGCCTTATATTTCATAATGTAGTTTTAGTGAATTCGGGAGCCCTAAATCTTATTTTCCTATATATTTTTCTCCAACTTCTTTATCAGATTTTGTACTCTTCTTTTTTGGGCGAGATGGGGAGCTTTATGCTTCCAGAGAGACAATATTAACTCTTAAAAATAATATAAAAAAAGAAACAGGCCTTTCATCTATTTTGTTGAGACTGTTGAAAGTGATTTAGGGATACTATTTGAAATCTAGGAGAGGATAGATCCATAAATCCCGGAATAAGAGAAGACCAAGTGCAGGACTTTGAACGAGACCTAGTGGAGAGCAGAAGGAGCCACAGAAATGACTGCAGTTCGCTCTTTTGTATGTGTGTGTGACTCAGTTTCCACAGTTCCTTAAGAGAAGACACGAGTATTGTGCATTTCCTAAAAGCCTCATACCACCCACCACAGTGTGCAGCACTTGGTGAATGCTATTCCGCCATTCATCCAGTAATAACTGCCAGTTACTATTCCATGAGCCAAAGACACAGTATAAACAAGGTAGCTGTAAAGCCCATGTCATCACAGTGCTTATGTTAGGGTTATGTGTGTGGGAGAGGTGGAGACAGAAATATATTTGTAACAAAATATAGGAATAATATAATATCTATAGCAGTAAGCCCTTTAAAGAAAATAAGCCAAGAAATGGGCTAGGAAGTAGCTCCACGATGGGCCCTAGATAGAGGAAAGGTGGGGAGCCTTTCCACTCCCTCTGGATACCTCTGGAAGGAAGTAATATTGGAGCTAAACTGGCCATGCTGAGAAGGAGCTGCCATGTGAATTGCTTAGGGCCGAGTATCCCAGAGAGAAAACACAAGTGCCAAGGACCTGAAGCAAGAACAAACTGAGAATAGCTGAGCAGTAGTAAAAAGGCTGATGTGGCTGGAGCCTAATGCACAATGACAGGAAAAAGCCATAGGGGTAAGCCAGATCCTGAGGGCCCATGGCCAGGAAAGTTGTTTGAAATGTATTCTCTTTGCAATGGGCTTATCGGCTGCCCCACTGGATCCTGTGTGTCTTGTCCTTCCACTGCTGTGGTCACTACCAGCTTCGCTGAGCTGCATGGTCCTGCTTGACAGGGTCCAAAGAGACTTAGGACATAGGCAGAAATAACCCAGCACACTGCTACTGCAGCTCTCTCTTTCACCTCCTGAATTACATATGCATGTTGGGATCCCTCTACCTACCTGATCCAGAGAGAACTGGTGCCAACTACCCACCCCACCTTGGGAAAGAAACCTAGCCAGTAGAAAAGCTGTACTAATAAAATAAATCTGCAATAAGGAGGTTTTTATCCTAAAAATATGTGCAGTGTTAGGAGAGAAGAAATGTAAGAGAAAATGAACATGCATATTTTTAGGGCATGCGTCCTCCTAGTTACCCAGGGGTTAAGGGCACAGTCTTCCATAGGACAGTTCTCATTTCAGACACCAGCCACAAATTCAGAGTCCCAGAGCCATGCTCACTCCTGACCATCTGGCCACAAATTCAGGCATTCCTACTACTCTTGTAAGTTTGATAATTGACTAGAAAGAACTCATTGGAAGCACTGTGTTTGTGATTATAGTTTTATTGAAAAAAATACAAATTAGAACATATACACACAGGGCAAAATCTAGGGTGATTTCAACCATGAAACTTTCATCAGTCTTAGGGATGCATTCCCCTCTCAGCACATTGATATGTGACAGTATGCAGAGATTTGCCAACCATGGACACTCAACCTGGGCTTCAGTGTCCAGAGTTTTTATTGGGGATTTATTAACTAGGCAAGACTGATTGGATAAGAGATCAGAAGGTTGATCTCCATCTCCAGCCCCTGCTGCCCTCCCCAGAGGTGGAGTTGGTATCACCTGACTTGGAGCTCCCACCCTTTAATCACATGATTGGTCTTTCTGGCATAGCCAGCCCCATCTGAGTCACTTCATTTGCATAAACTATCAGGCACTGGCCCAGGTGCCCAACATGAATAACAAAGACACTCTTATCACTCTGAAAATTTCAAGAGTTTAGAGGCTAACTCTCAAGAGCCAAAGACAAAAGCCAGTCAAATTTTTGCTTGCATACTAAAACTCTCAAATCAGATTTGTAATCAATTATCTATTCTGTGTACTAGTCCTGAGTACAATTTAGGTTGCTTGAGTATTGCAGAAGCAGTACTTGTTGCTTGAATTTCATGGCAGGCTAGAGCTGTGGGATTTAAGGCATCATTATAAAGTAGTACAGATTTGTGTCATTCATCGTAGGCATTAAGCACCCCTTTCCCAAGCAGCATTTCTGGATGCTCCTTCCCTACCTGACAAGCATCATGATTCTACTACCTCTCTCCTCTACCAAGTGCATGCGGGATATTTGCTTATGCCTGGCAAATGTTACATTGAGCAGATGGCATCAATATTATGAAAAGTGGTGAGAGAAAGGCAACCCAACCCTAGCTTGTCCTTTTATTCAATTGAGAGTGGTCATAAATAGAACCTCAATGTCCTTAACATTTAGAACCAGAGGCTGCTGACAACTCTTTAAAATTGTCTTTGTCTACTAAAGAAAAGACACCAACAAACAAGCATAAAACAAACCTGGGTGACTCAATGGGGAGATCATTCAGAGAATTTCATATCTGACTGCCTAATGGTCTGGGAGACGTGTGGCCCCATCTACTGGTTTTCCAGATGACCTTGAGTGATGCACAGAAACTCTGCCTTCTCTGCTTCCCGACGTGTGTGACAGCTGTAAGGTACAGCCTCAAAATGATTGCACTGCTCTTTGAACAGGTGTAATATATCTTTCTGTGATTGCTGGGCCTGCACTGACCTGAAGAACTCTGTGGGAGATGATGGCCACATGACGGCTAATTTCAGATGGAGAGCCACAAAATTGAATCACCCAAATGTTTCCAAGCAGTGCATAGACCAACCATCCAGAAAACTAGATTTTCTTCAAACTAAATTTTATTGTCCTGGCGCCTCAGTTTAATACCTCTTCTCACTATTCCAGTTCATTCCAAGTGAAGGTTTTTCTGATCAGAATTCCTGAGGAAATCTGATGTCATCTTAATGGGTTTAGTGGGGTGTTTTAAAAGGGTACCTGGGATTTGTTTATTGAGATGTAGAAAGACACACCGAAGCGGAAATGATTGTCATGTAAGAAGTTTTTTTATACTCACAGATCCCTAGAAATGGGAGACATGACACACATTCCACCACCACAAAGGGAATGTGTCAGGAAGCAGAGAGAGAGGAAAGAAAAAGGAGCAGGAGCAAGCCATTGTTATGGTTTCTGCCAAAGGAACAGGCAAGGCAGGGCAAACAGGTTTAGTACTGGCTAGTTTGAATAATTTCAGCAGGCTCTGGGACAGAGGAGCTGTCCCTAGTTGCATGGTGCCTGGCCCTGTGGTGATTAGGGCAGATGGATAGTGACTGGCCCAGATCATAAGAGCTTGAGCTCCATAGAGGAGGTAGTTGGGGGCATGGGCTCTGACTGGTTGGTTTGCACATGAAAGGCAAACTCCAAGACAAGTTATGTACTGGCTCTGGCAGGGGCAGTCCCTCAAGGGTCAGTCCTTCCAGGTCAGCAAGGTCTCAAATCTCAAAGTGTTACTGGAAAGGGGTCCCGATCCAGACCCCAAGGGAGGGTTCTTGGATCTCTCACAAGAAAGAATTTGAGGCGAGTCCATAGAGTAAAGTGAAAGCAAGTTTATTAGAGAAGTAAAGAAACAAAGAACCCTAATTTATTTCCTGAATTAGAGATTCTGTAGGTTCTGTATCAACAAAACCCTTTGACTTTGCAAATCCAAAATCTGAAACTACAGTAAGAAAATATATTTCTGAAAGAATACTATAATTATTTCTAAAAGCAAAGGAAATGAACAAGATAATTGTCAACTTATCATAATATTGTCATGCTTAGTACAAAGTTCAAACCTAGATGATACACTTTTTATTTTAGAGAGCAATTGAAATTATATGTTGACACCTTTTTTTCCACTCAGTCAAATATAAAGCAACTGCAGTTTTTCTTCTGTTTAGAAACAATCTGGTGCTTCTGTCTTCAAAACTGCTATTTACATATCAACAGCTTTGTTCAGCTCCCCTGCTCTTTGGTCAAGTGTGAAATTGGAATGAAAACAGGGTGGTACCCACAGATAGTAAGATAATAAAAAAAGCAAAGAAGGAGTAAATAAGATGATTAGAAGAAAGAAACAATATAATTTAAAAGTGGACATGGATTATCTTTATTTAACATGAATTTAATTTTTATTGTCGTAACTTCTTTGAACATCCTGCATGTTAATTTCCTCATTGGTTCAAGTCTCATTGAGTTGAAAAACGTAAAGTTTTTTTTTTTCTTATGAAGACACTTACTGAAGTAAATGTAGCCTCTAAGAGGACTTTATGTCATTCAGCCTTGTTCTATCAGATAAGTTTCAACAGACCTCCCAACCTTTCCCTGTTCTGGATGATTGCACACCAAATCCATTAGAGGAGTAAACTGTCATTGATTCATTTTATAATATTGAATTTTGTCATGATAAATCTCATGCTATTTTTATTTCAAAGATCTCTAAGCATTCAGTGCTTTGAGGGGAAGGGTCTTAGAGAAGAAGGATCAGGTTAAGTAAATAAATATTTTTCCAATCCTACTGAATTTACAGAGTACTCAACTCACTTTGTTTTTTTTTGTTTTGTTTTGTTTTGTTTTGTTTTTAGAAATTAGAAGCTAAAGACATATAACATGAAATTTTATTATAAGGGTTTATTCTTTTTAAAAATCTCTGATTTTTTAAATTTTATTTTTATAATTTAATGTTTATTTGTTTTTATTGAGTGACAAGAATTTTTTTTAAATTTATTTATTATTATTATACTTTAAGTTGTAGGGTACATGTGCATAACGTGCAGGTTTGTTACATATGTATACTTGTGCCATGTTGGTGTGCTGCACCCATCAACTCGTCATTTACATCAGGTATAACTCCCAGTGCAATCCCTCCCCCCTCCCCCCTCTCCATGATAGGCCCCGGTGTGTGATGTTCCCCTTCTTGAGTCCAAGTGATCTCATTGTTCAGTTCCCACCTATGAGTGAGAACATGCGGTGTTTGGTTTTCTGTTCTTGTGATAGTTTGCTGAGAATGATGGTTTCCAGCTGCATCCATGTCCCTACAAAGGACACAAACTCATCCTTTTTTATGGCTGCATAGTATTCCATGGTGTATATGTGCCACATTTTCTTAATCCAATCTGTCACTGATGGACATTTGGGTTGATTCCAAGTCTTTGCTATTGTGAATAGTGCTGCAATAAACATACGTGTGCATGGAGTGACAAGAATATTATATACTTATTGTGTACATGATGTTTTGAAATATGTATACATTATGAAATGGCTCAATGAAGCTAATTAACATATGTATTACCTAACATACTTACCATTTTTTTTGCAGTGAGAACACTTAAAAATCTCCTCTTAGCAATTTTTGAAACACAATACATTATTGTTAACCAGTCACCATATTATTCAGTAGATGTCTTCAACTTATTCCTCCAGTATAACTGAAATTTTGTACCCTTTGACCAACACCTCCCAACACCCTTCCCCATAATGTTTTTTCCTGTTGTACATAATGTGTATAGTACTCCAGAACCTAAAATCATTCAGCGTCTTTTCTAGTCCACTCATAGATTCTACTCTGACCAATCATTTTCGTTTTCATTTTATTTACTTATTTATTTATTTTTTAAGACCCGGTCTCACTCTGTTGCCCAGGCCAGAGTGAGTGTCATGATCACAGCTCACTGCAGCCTCCAACTCCTGGGCTCAGTTGGTCTTCACGCCTTACCCTTCCGAGTAGCTGGGACTATAACACATGCCACCATGTTCTGCTAACTTTTTTTTCCTTTTAGAAGAGACGAGGTCTCAGTCTCACTATGTTTTCCAGGCTGGTCTCAAGCTCCTGAGCTCAAGCGGTCCTCTCACCTCAGCAAGACATTCCAAGAGTGACCCACTCTGAGTGGCCTGACCAGTCATTTTCTCTAAGAGTTTGAAAAAAAATGATTTTTAGCTGGTGAATATGTTTTATGATCAGGAATGATCACTGTATTTTTATGGACTCTATAGATAATCTCCTTTGCCTCATCTCAGCAAAGGAAGCAGAAACTATTTTTAAACATAAATATTCACTGGCCATCAGAGAAATGCAAATCAAAACCACAATGAGATACCATCTCACACCAGTTAGAATGGCAGTCATTGAAAAGTCAGGAAACAGCAGGTGCTGGAGAGGATGTGGAGAAATAGGAACACTTTTACACTGTTGGTGGGACTGTAAACTAGTTCAACCATTGTGGAAGACAGTGTGGTGATTCCTCAAGGATCTAGAACTAGAAATACCATTTGACCCAGCCATCCCATTACTGGGAATATACCCAACGGATTATAAATCATGCTGCTATAAAGACATATGCACACGTATGTTTATTGCGGCACTATTCACAATAGCAAAGACTTGGAACCAACCCAAATGTCCATCAATGACAGACTGGATTAAGAAAATGTGGCACATATATGCCATGGAATACTATGCAGCCATAAAAAAGGAAGAGTTCATGTCCTTTGTAGGAACATGAATGAAGCTGGAAGCCATCATTCTCAGCAAACTATCGCAAGGACAAAAAACCAAACACCACATGTTCTCACTCATAGGTGGGAATTGAACTATGAGAACACTTGGACATAGGAAGGGGAACATCACACACCGAGGCCTGTCATGGGCTGGGGGTAGCAGGGAGGGATAGCATTAGGAGATATACCTAATGTAAATGACTAGTTAATGGGTGCAGCACACCAACATGGCACATGTATAATATGTAACAAAACTGCACGTTGTGCACATGTACACTAGAACTTAAAGTATAATTAAAAAACAAATAAATAAAATAAACATAAATATAAATACTTATAAACCAACCTATTTATTATTGCCTAGAACTGTTCAGACAAGAGAGGTAATGTTTTACACCCAAAAAACCATGATATTGCTTTAAAAGATTTTTTTACTATGTAATATTTGGCATATACAAAAAAGTAATATATATATATCCATGTTTAAAACATAATAATAAATTAAATACCTATGAACCAACCACACAATGAAGGTGTAGAATATTAGTAATATCTATGTGCCCCTTCCCTGCCTTCCCACACTCACAGAGGTCCACTAGAGTGAATTTTGTGTTTATCAAAGATTTTACCATCTATATTTACAGCCTTCAACCACATACTCCTTAGCTGTGCTTCTTGTTGAGCATTATAAAAAGTGACATCATACATAGTGTTATAGTAACTCTACATAGTCACAACTGTATATAACCTTCTGTGACCTGCTTTCCCCCGCAATATTATGTGTCAAATATTCAACTGTTTTGTTACACGTCACTGAACTTCATTCATTTTTTCTTATGGTATAGCATTATCTTATATGGATGTCACAATTTACCTGTTCTCCTAGCAGTGGACATTTGTGTTGCTTCCAGTCACTTATCTCAAGCTGTTATCTCAGTGCTTATAAATGAGTGTTTCTTTTATACCCAGGAATTCCATTCCTGGGTTATGAGTTATGCTTATGCTCACCTGCACAATTGAATTTCAAGTTGTTTTCCAAAGTGGTTAGACCTCCTTCTCCTTCATCAGCAATGTATTCGATTGCTCCTTTGTATGTCAAACTTAGCGGTCTAAGGAATAATTAATGTTTGCATCACTGAACTCATTGAGAATACTTGTTTCTGTGAGTTATTTTTCAAGGTCTCCGGAGGAACTTCCGGCCTTAGTAAGGTCATTACAGCACATTAACTTTGTCTTCTGGGTTTCTTTACTTGATTTTACTTTAGTTTGCTCACAGATGCCCCTTCCAACCAATGCACCATGTGCTTAAGGTTTTCCTCCATAATTAGTCCCATCAACAGTTTTTGTCTTTTGTTTTCTGAATACATGCGCATTAATGGCTACGTGTACTGTCCTACTCATACAGGGACAATAACCACCTTATCAACAACAATACTGACTAACATTTATAAAAATCAAATTTTATCAGTCACTCACTTATCCTTCTCTCCAGTTTCAGCCAGGAAACAAGTGAAATCAAGATATGATATCACGTTTCTGCTTGTAAAATTGCACTGGAGAGATAGAAGAGCTTGGTCCCATCCTCATTCAATCTGTCTCCAGTTACTCCTGGAGAAACTTAAGTAGGCTGCCCTCCCTATATCAGAGGTCAGGCCCTGACTTGAGACTATCACTTGGTAGCAAGAAGCTAAGGAAGAAAGGATATTCAGCTTCAAGGGATGCAGGTAGAAGGCAGGAGACAGAGACAGACAGACAAGAGATGGAGACTTAGGTTCCCTACATTTCAGTGTAGCAGCCCTACCTCTGGAAGCCATGGCCCACTGCAAGCCAGACTCACCACAATCACATAGCTCATGCCTCTTCCTATGGAGGAAACGGACCACTCTATATACATTATCTTATTTAATTTGTAAAACATTCTTATGCATGGATATTAGTATTTCATTACAATGTTATAGATGAAGACACTAAAAGATTATAAATGTACTGATAATTTCATAGCTAAAAGTGATAGAGCTGAAATTCAAACTCAAGTCTATTAACAACAGAGCCCAAAAGTTTAGCCTCTTTCCTATACTGCTTCTTTTTAACAGGAACATTCTGGAAACCCTGCCTTCATTCAGCAAAGTAACTATGCTGAGGTAAAGACCTGGCACCAAGGCAAGTCATAAGGAGATGCCTCAGGACTTCTTGGTTCCCCTAAAAATATACATTGTGCAATCGCCTTTGACTTCAGAATTCCAAATTCAGCATTGAAAAACTAGCTTAGTAATGTTTCCACTTAGACATTTTAGTACTTAATTAAATGAATGCCCATGTGAGGCTTATTATGTGCCTGGCACTCTTTGGGTTGCCATCTGAGCCCCTACATATACATGCATGCACATGTACACACATGAACACATATACACATATGCACATACACAAACAAAATGAAAAAAAGACATATTGCCTACCCTCAAGAAGCTTGAAATCTAATGGAGGCCAGGAGGGAAGAAGGAGAAAATACTTCATTCAACAACTTTAAGTGTCTTATTCAGACAGAGAGAGGCCTGTAGTATACCTGGTAGAAACATAAAGAAGGAGATGGATGCAAGAAATATTCAGGATTCAAAGGATTGGGTAGCCCAGTGCATATGGGTGTGATGGAAATGAATGGTGAAGTCTGGGTAAACTCCCCACTTTCAGGCTTGGATGGCCAGGTGGTATCATTTGCCAGGAAAAAGAACAAATTGCGGAAGAATAGGTTTAGGGGAAACATGATTAGTTAAATAGACAAGTGTGAAAATGGCTGTAAAATAAAGCTACCATGAAAGATGATCATAGAACTCTGCAGCTGTTACCATAGAATCTATGATAGTTAATTTCATGGGTCACCTTGACTGGATCAGAGGTACCCAGATGTCTAGTTCAACATTATTTCTGGGTGTGTTGGTGAGGGTGTTTCTGGAGATTAGCACTTACTCCATAAAGTAGATGGTCCTCTTTAATGAGAGTGGGCATCATTTAACCTATCGAGGGTCTGAATGGAACAAGGAGCAGAGGAAGGAATTTGTCCTTCTTTTCTCCGTCACTGCTGGAGCTGGGACATCTCATCTGATCATCTACTGCACTCAGACTGGGAGTTACACCATTGGCTCCTCTAGTTCTCAGGCCTTCGGGCTCATACTGGAAGTACACCACCAGCTTTCCTAGTCTGCCTTATTCAAGGAGCTTATAGTCTAGTCCAGCTTGTAGATGGCAGGTTGTGGGATTTCTCAGCCTCCATAATCACATGAGCTGATTCCTCATTTTATATACATATATCGATATAGATATATTTCCCATTGGTCTGCTCTCTGGAGAACTGTCAAAAATACAGAAACTAAGGGTTTTTTACCAAGATGGATGATCATTACTCCAATTTCTAATCCTTCCAAGATGCCACACACACTCTACTCAGGTTCCTCCAAGACACTGTGCACTGAACTCTCAGACAGGACACCTAAACTCTCATGTGTTCCTGTTTGCTTCCTTCTAGAATATCATAAAATCAGTGCTGACATTTAGATGACATATTTCCATTTTTTTAGCTTCTGAGACCTCAGTCTGTGAATCAAAATGTTAAGCACTGAAGGAGAGATTCTGTCCTGAATGTGTCAAGCTGACAACGTGAGGAAAGATTCATTCTTCTTAAGACTGCTGTATTTTCTTCTTTTACAGGTATCTGGATAGCAAACCTAAATCTTTGAATAGAGTTGAATAGATTTTTGTTGGTAGGAGTGGTGGTAAAAATCCATGTTTTCTTCAAAACATTAATTTTCATTCATTCATTATTTCTTTTGACTTAAAGTCTTTAGTTCTGCTTACTAATGAGTTTGTGTTGATACCACAATATGATATTAAATGTGTGACACAACATCATAATGATCATTTTAGCAACATCAGTTTTATAATAGCATAATTGAACACATTTTTATTTAGGAACTCTTATGCCTGGCAATATAGTAGTGAATCAGGCAAGCACAGTGTCTTCCTTGTTCAAGGAGCTTATGAGTCTAGTCCAGAAGAGTCATTGAAAAAGTAGTTGCAGTTGGGTTGAGAATTACACACTGGGAAGTACCGAATGCTATAGGAACCTGGAAGAAGAGGATGTAACCAACTGAGAAGCTTGTCAGTAGCAAACAGCTTTTATTTGACCCTCATATCAACTATGTGCAGTAGGTTATCCCATTTTAATTTTGAGAAAGCAGGCTCCATGAGCTTGATGGACTTGCCTTCATAGTTAATAAGTGTTCAGGACTAGAATCAAACCTTTTATTCCAATCCCCAAACTCTTTCCACTAAACCACTGCAGAATAGCAATCATGATTTAGAAGAAATTAATCCTAGATATGGATAAAAGGGAGGATTAGTCACTAGCCAATCAAAATTTAGCCTTAGAAATTCTTCCTAAGATTTTTCCTCTCTAGTCATCCAACAGAACGCACATTAAGCAAGATGTTCTTGGTGATTTTCTGCTTATTTGCATCTGTGAGAACTGGGATCTGGAGTCCTGCAGCATTGCACCTGTTGGGTGAGGGGAGGAGCCTGCAGTTCAGGTACTGCCCATGTGGAGCCTGAGAACAGAGTCTCCCTGGGAAAGCACAAAGACAGATTGGCTCCTGGCAAGAGCTTGGCCTGGAACTCCCTTAAGTCTCATCAAGCCCACTCTGAACTGGAGCTATCAAGCTTGGATAGAATGCATGGAATCACTACTGGAGTACTCTGAAAAAATAAATAGTAGCAGGCCAGTTGGGGAACAAGACCAGAACTTGAGGTACCACTATGGTGGTTTCTCGTTTTCCTATGGAATTTCACAGTGTGGAATCAAGGCAACCCAAAGGCTGGAAGGGGACCTTGAGTAAGGACAGAGAGAATGCCAGGAGAAGCCACCTAGGTCTAACTCAAGACATGCAAAAGGGACAACCAATGGAATTTTTTCCTCTCAATTCTTTGCCTGAACTCCCAGACAGTTCCACTGCAGCAGCCACAACAGGAGTCTAGTCTGCAGGTCCCTAAAACCCAGAGGGGGAGGACCCTTCCATTGTAATTCAAGGATCTGTAATCCCAAAAGGGTATGGAAGACCTACCTTCTCTCTGCCCTCTTGCTTAGCCCTGAATGTGGGTGCAGTTGCAGCAGAGTTGTGACTAGACTCCAGCTTTCTGCCTATCCAGAAGACAGAAAATGAATAATTTGGAACTGAGTAAAAATGTGCAACTGTTGTCTTACAAAAATACTGTTAAGAAAATAAAAAGACAAACTGTGGTTGAAAAGTAAATGTTTGCAATTCATATATCTGATGAAGGACTTGTGTGCCGAGCATATAAAGAACTCTTAAGACTCAAGAGTAAATAAACACATTCAGTTGAAAAATCAGCAAAAGCAGAAGAATTCCATGAAGTTTATATAAGTCCGCCCTCAAGAAAAGGGAGCAGAACTACCCACTCCTTGAGTGTAGGTTGTGCATAATGACTTCCTTCCAAAGAGTGCACTATGAAAAGGGGGAAGGATAACTTTACAGTGGTGAAGCCTGACACACACCACCTGAGCCAGATGATCGAGGCCAATATCAACAGTTGATAGAAGATACTCTTGGTAAGATATGATGGGAATGGCATTTTTCCTCTGTGGCCTTCCTCCCCCAAACCTACAATCTCAGTCTAATATTTAATTAGAAAAACATGAAACAGATTTCAATTCAGGGATGTTCTATAAAATGCCTGACCAGTACATCTTAAAATTATTACAGTCATCAAAAAAACAGGGAAGTCTGAGTAACTGTCACAGCCAAGAGGCCTAAGGAGGCATGATGACTAAATGTACTGTGGTATCCTGGATGGGATGCTGCCACAGAAAAAGGACATCAGGTTAAAAGAAAGGAAATCTGAATTAAGTGTAGACTTTAGTTAATAATGATGCATCAACATTGCTTCATTAATTGGAGCAAATGTACCATATTTTTTATGCAAGATGTTAATCACAGGGGAAACTGCATACATGATGTAGGGAGACTCTATAATATTTGCAAATTTCTTACAAATCAAAACTGTTCTAAAAAATAAAGTTTATTTTCTAAAATTACATTAAAAGGCAAAAGAAATGGCAAAAGACTTGACCAGACACTTCTTCAGGGAGGATATATGAATGGCAAATAAGCACATGAAAAGCTGCCCAACACCTTTGTTCATTAGGGAAATGCAAGTTAAAACCACGATTAGATATTACTACACAATACCCGACAGTAGACAACTCTAGAATCCAAGAGGTCTTAGTTGTCATCTGTACCCAGTGTGCTTATGAATGAAGGATTGCTGCTTGTTTTATAAGGCAACTGTTTTGGCTTTCTTAAGCCAGAGAAACTTTCCATTCTTGAAAGTTCATTGACAAGGAAAATTGTTCCCCCACCGCACCCGGCTCCCTATTCACCGCAACACCTCCCTGTGTGCAGGACGGGTATAGGAACTGGTAGCATCTTCATCCTGCAGGAAGGCTGGCTGGGGAAGCTGTGTCCAGGAGTCCTGCCAGCTGGGGAAAGCTGGCTCTTGTAGCCCTCCTCAGCTGTACATATGATGCTGCTTTCTGGCCACGACTGCCAGAAAAGTCTGGATCTTCTCACAAGTGGATCAGTTGAGAAGTGGTCTGTATAAGCCTCATGTGCCAAGAAAAGCCCAGCTCATTGTAGTGGGAACCACTCCATGGGGTCCACAGTCAGGAGCAGGCTCTGAATCACCTTGGAAGCAGGTCACAGTCTTCCACGAAGCAGGAGCCCTGTGACACCGCACAGGTTAGTGAGTTGCTAGGAGCAGTGGCTCCCTCTCACTTCCTGCCTTTACTCCTCTCTCCCTCCCTTCCTGTCACCCTGTCCTCTGTCCCATCACACTGCCCCAATCCTCAGTTATCCTCCACTCTGAGTCTTACCTGTGTGATATCTTATACCAGTATCCTATGTCCTGTATATGAGCTCAGGTTTTATGTCACAGAGGTAGTGCAAAGACAGTGATCTGGACAATAGTTTAGACCCATGGTTCTTGATCTTGGCTAAATACTTGAATCACCTACAGAGTTTTTAAAATTCCAGTGCCTAGCACTGCCCCAACTAATTATAACATGTTTTGGGAAATCGGGAGCCAAGCATCAGTATTTTTCTGAAGTTTTCTAATTGATTCCAATTTTTGGCCAAGCTTAAAAAACCGCTGATTTAATCTGAAGCACAGTAGAGGAAAGGAGGGAAGTTGTTGGTCTAGCTAGAGACTCTGACCCTTCTTACAGCTCAGTTGGAAACTTCCTGCAGTAGGTCAGGTAAGAGGATAAGTACAGCAGTAGTGATGAAGAGGTGGGACAGCTTTCAGTGATCATGAAAGGTGGGATCAGCAGACCACAGCTTGCAGGAGTCATTGAATAGAGAGTCAAAGAGGGGTCTAGAGGGGGCCATGCATTCAGATTTTATTAAATTAGTATAAGGAAGGCAGGAAGATGAGGAAAATAATTTTGGTTATGGACATGTTGGATGTCACATAATTCTGGAGCTATCCAGGTGGCATTGTCAGATGCTCAGAGGAGAGTTGGGCCAGAAATATAATTTGGAAATTATTGGCAGAGCATAGTACCTGGAAGCTTGGGAGGCAGTTAGATTATCTTGAGAGAGTAAGTGGAGTGGAAAGGACAGAGCCTTGGGGAGCACCAATGTGCTTAACGGGAGAGCAGAGGAAAAGCCAGCCAAGCAGACTGAAGAAAAGAGAACCATGAGAACTGTCATGAAAGACAAAGGAGCAGACAGTTTCAGGAGGAGAACTCAGCAGGTCTGATGCTGCTGCTAGATCCAGTATGGTGTCTATTGAATTGGCAATGTGAAGGTCAATGGGGACTTACACTAGAGCATTTTAGCAGAGTGGCAGAAGCCTGACCACAATGGGGTTGGAGAGGGAAATGAGGAAAGGGAGACAGCAAATATAGATTACTGTTCTGAAAAAAAAATGGCTGTGAATGGAAAGAGAGATGCTCCGTGGTACCTGGAGGAAAAGGCAGAATTCAGGGAGGAATTTTCATTTCTTCTTTTTTTTTTTTTTTTTTTTTTTTTTGGTGAATTTATAAGCTACAGGGAAAGAACCAGTACCAATAAAGAGACTGAAACTCCAAGAGAGAGATGGGTAATTGATACATCAAGGATCCTTAGTGGGAGGGAGGGACTGGTATTTAGAGATGGTGGAAATTTGAGTACAAGGGACCCCTTTGTTTTGTTTATTTTATGTGTGTGTGTGTATGTGTATGTGATCCTAGAGAAACAAAAAGGGTTTCTTGAGGGAAGATTATGGTATCAACACATTTTTATTTGAGCCTTTCCTTGTAGAAGGCCAGGGTTGGCACAATGGGGGCTGAAGCTGAAGTTTGGGCACGACAGCAAAGGAAAGCGAGACTTTCAGGAACAGATGTGAGCACAAACCAAATCCCAAGAAGTACTGAGTTTCAAAGTTGAGGAAATCAAGAGTGGTCTTCAAGTTCAAAGGTTACAAGTGGGGCCAAGATTACAATACCAAGCCAAGCCACGTGCCCTGTGGGGTGTGCATGGCATGGCAGAGGGGAATCAAAGGCATAATAAGGAAGAATCCTAGGAGCTGAGGCTTTGTTATCCATTGCCTGGCCTGAAAGGAGAGCACAGGAATTTGAGAGAGTGCCCTCTATAGAGTGGTTCTTTCTCTCTGCTCTGAACAAGGCAGGACTCATGGTGTCTGATGAGCAAAAGGGGACAGGAGTTTGGTAAGGAGACTGCAGGAGAAAGGAACAGTTCTGAAATGGCCACTGAGAAGAATCGAAAAGGAAGTTGACCAAGGAAAAATAAAAGAGTGGTCCAGCTGAAATTGGAGACTAGCAATATGTAGTGGCATTAGTCCTCATGGTTGAGTTATTGTCTCCATTGGCACTTGGCAGCCCAGTTGTAGTAGCGAACAAACAGCATTGTGAGTTCCATCCTGCCAGGCAGGTGTGGCAAAGTCCAGGGTCCAGGCAGGCGAGGATGCTGGAAAAGTCCAAGCCGAACAGGCGCAAAACAAATGTGTGTAAACATAGATCTAAATGTAGCCATGTACTTATATAGCTAATAAATGACTCACAATTATGAAAATTAATCCAAACCTGTTTTAGATGGCATTTTCTCACTTTTCTGAGAGTAAAATCCCCTGTTTGTTTTATTCAAGACACTCATCTGCTCCATGTTTATTACACAAACCTCTGAGTCTTCATTTCCATTTTGAAAGGACAAAGTTCTACTCTCCTCATTGTTGCACAGTTATCAGGCAGATACCGAGGTGGCTGAAGTTCCAGCGGTGCTTTTGCAGTGAGTACCTAATGCTTGAATAGTGATTTAATTGGCAGTCATTGAAAACTCAGGGCCCACAGTTCTATATTTTTTAAAGAAAGAACATTGGTTATTTCCCATGGGCATTTCATTAATGGGGAAAAAGCAGAACTCTGCAGACTAACCTGGTTTGACATTTACTTAAAATAAGCCAAGTGCTATTTATCTGGATTACCTTATTATATGCCCCAGCTCTGCTGGATAATTAAGGGACAGCTGGAGAATGAGGATAAAATTGGGCCAATATTTCACAAGAAGAACTTTTAGGGCTCCTTCTCCTGTGTTTAATGAACTTAGTCTGAACTAATGAAAGTGTTATGTTGGGGCCAGGGGGATAGAGTGGAAGCAAAGGGGAAGGTTGAACTCCCTCTTGTGTTAAAAAGAACCTTGCTTATTTTAATCAGTAAAAAAGTTGGAGGGATAGAGGGAAGGATGTGAATCTTTTCTGTTTTAATAGAAAAAATGTGGTCCTTGGCTCATTTCTTCTACTTTATATACTGTATTACATAATAAAATAAGGCAAATGAAACTTACTCTGAGAAGAAAAGAATACCACCTCTCTATATTTATTGGAAATTAAGACATAAAATGTCTTACTGGGAATTTACGATAAAACCCCCTGGATAATCTGGGAAGAATCCTGCAAAGGATCATGCCTCCTATAGGCACTTGCTGTATATTAATAGGTGGCCATCAGAATTTAAATTTGGTTCTCTGCTCCAACTCTGCTGCCTTCTTTCTCCTACCACTGTTTCCCAAAAGTATGCAACCACAGTATGCAAGGCTTGGAACAGAACTTATATTCTCGTCTTTTTGTGGAATGAATTAACCAAACTGCCACATGGCAGATCCGGAATGCTGTGATCCACACTAACCATTAAAAGTAACAGAAATCACCATTCCTGTACTTTGGAAGCAGTGATGACTAGGGCCTTGGAGATAGAGATAGAGAGGGTGAGACAGGATATGAGGTTCAGTCTGCCCCAGTTCTGAATGGCATCCTCATGGGTAAGGTGGCTCAGCAGGCAATCATCATTCATGGGAGGATTTATCAGGAATCCTTTTAGGATAAGCCCGTTGTTCAAAGGCTAGGAGTGCTGACTGGATAGCTGAATGAGATGAGATCAGAGTCAAGGTCAGGGGACAAAGCCATCAGAATTCAGGGAAGGTAACCAGTGTCACTGGCAGAAGCAAGGAAATTCAGCGTGATTGGAGGTGTGGTGTCTAGACTTTGGACAGCCTCTTCCTGAAACAAATAAATCAGTGGTCCTCATAGTCAACCGAGATGCATGTTTTTACTTAGCCTTACTTTTTCCTTCTTTGGGGCTTTAAAAGATCCCTCTTACAAACAGGAGACAAGTTGTTGTAAGGACAAGCCCAGATGTCATGGAAAGTCTACAGATTTGGAGCCAGATCAACCCAGGTGAACCTCAGCCTCAGCACTTGCTACTTTCATGGACTTAAGCAAGTTAACTGACCTCTGTGAGCGTCCATTCTCTTAACTTGGAAGTGAGGATAATAATAACTACCTATCAGGCTGCTGTGAGCACTCAGTGAGGTAATGCATGAGGTTTCTGGCACATAAGAGTGTCATAATAAATATTTCTCTTTCCCATTCATGCATAGACATTCAAACAACTGAAGTCATGTAGGCCAGTACTGAAATCCCCCATTTTTCAAATGAGGCAAGTAAAACATCTTGCCCAACACCTCAGACCATCGTTCTCAAATTTGGTCCCTGGACCAGCAGCAACAGCATCACCTACGCACTCAGGCCCCATCCCAGACCTACTGAATCAGAAACACATGAGATGGGATCCTGTGTTTCACTGAGCACTCCAGCTTATTTTGGTGCAAAATGAAATTTTGAAATTATTGTATGAGGGTAAATCAGATCAGTAACTCACAGTATATGACAGGTACGGAGCTCACAGACCTCAGATTAGCAGCATATACTAAGTATGACCTCGTATTTACCTACTAAGATTCACTTGGTGTTGGCAGTACTTTACTTTCAGCTGCATGATATTGGCCTCAAGCAGGGTCCACATCATGATGGTACCAAAGTCCTGGACTTGGGGAGAACAGTAATTTCCCAAATTCCTTCTACTGTCGGACTGTATGTTTGATGACATATTGTAATCAGGTTTGAGAAACAGCTCATCACCTCCCTGGTACATGAAGCCAGTTCTTAGTGGGCACCATCACCTCCTCTTTCCTTTCTTCCCAGATGTATTTGGTGACTGAATATCAAAGTGGTCACTGGGTAACTTAGGATGCTCTTGACTATTGTAAAACCTCAGAGTCTCAAAAACAGTTATGACTATCAATAGCAGCAGCCCAGAGAATAAGCTTCTGGTTTTTCTTGATAGTTTAGCCTATGGGTTTGGGGAGCAAGGTCAGTCTACAATATCTGACTTACATAGTCCAGAACAGAGGTGTACTTGGAGGAGATGTTGCCCCACTCTCTACCCTGCATCCATCCTGGGGGCCCTGCTTTGGGTACTGCCTCACTGTGGACTTTGAAATCACTCTGCAGCAGGCATCTGTCATGCTGTGGGTTACCTGCACACCTGCTCCCTCTCTCTCCTAGTCCTTCCATGTGAAAGAAAAACAAAATACAGCCTTGAGCTTGAAACACATGCATTCACAAATGAGCCCTTTCCAACAATGCCCAAGGAGATTTGGAAAACAAAACCAGCTCTTTCTCTCTTGTACACACTGTGGTCGCCAAAGGATAAGCATTGTTCTGTCAAGGTCTAACACTTGCTAGAGTGATTTCTGGAACCTTCAGGGAAGAGAGATTGTGTTTATAATGAGAGGAAAATGGATTAATCAAAACTCTAGCCTTCAGCTGTCACCACTAGAATACAATATGTCAATTGGAATATGAGGTGGCTTTGACAAGAATACCATCTTGCTTGCTTTAGTCAATCCTATTTGGAGCAACCTGATTTAAGCAATGATTTTCTCTGCAGCAAATGAATGCATACCAACAAAATCCATTAGCTATGAAAGTTATGGCATTGATTTTAGAATAAAATGCTGTTGCAAAAGAAGGGAATCATATTCTAATATCTCCACTTCTGACAGCCTGTACAAGTCTTAGGAGAGAGCTACTTGCAAAAGTATATCCCCTTCATAAGGCACAGATAACTTGTATATCTTAATCAATAGCCTATAGACTCTGTAGTATATAGTCTATAAATAAGATCACTAGCAGTTAGATTTATATTAAAAGTCTAAAACAATAATTTGTTTTAAACTGGCATTAGTTTGGGGGTTTAGAGATATTTGTATTTCTGTAGGTTCTTTATGAAATACATTGTGCTACCTACCAATGAGTCAACCTGAGTAACGCCACCCTCCTGCCCTAAACAAACATGCAACCATGTCACCGAATTTACATTAGAAACCCATTTCAAGTTACCACCTGCTTCACAGCCAATGTGACTTTCTGACAGTGTGCTGTGATCAGTGGGGGGAGGTGCTGTGGATTTGAGGCCATAGCTTTAACATTTTCCAAGCTTGAATGATATGACGTCTGTACCTATTCCAGCACAAGCATATCAGCAATCTAAAAGAGATCTGCTGACATGTTTAGACAAATTGTCTTAATATTGCCCAAAGCAAAAACTGAGAATAAAATAATTTTTAATGGAATTTCACTTAGACTCCATCCCGTCTGAGTTCTCCTTCACGCTTAATATCTCCATTCTCCATTCTTTCCTGGGTACACAGTGTCTTCACACCACCCTGGGCCTTACTTTATCTGATAAGGGATGCATCCCTTGATTTCTTCATGTGTAAAGTGAGGATATACATTATTCATATCCATGCATATTCCATATTCATAGGGATTTCAGAGGATTCAATGAAATAATAATATATCAAGGAGCTCGCCTATAGAAAGTGTTCAATAAATGTTAGCTCTTATTATTCTGTGTATGCCGATCTGTTCCAGGAAGCCTAAAGCTCATTAATTTGATGTTTCTGTTTCTCCATTTGAGCACTGAAAAGTTGACTTTGTTTCCTAGCAGCTAAGGAAAAAACAGAACAAAGCAAAAAGTAAATCATATTAATAAATATATATAGTGTGCAAATATTCATAAACATGCATACATACACACAATAAGTGAATTTTTCATTTTAATGGCAAAAGAAGGCATATGTATGTATGTGTGTGTGTGTGTGTGTGTGTGTGTGTGTGTGTGTGTGTGTATACATATACACATACGTGCAGAAAAATCCTTTCTTTGAATTAAGTTATCTTCAACCAGGGCTTTGCAAAGTAAAAAAAGAAAAAAAAAAAAAAAGAAAACAGAAAAAGCAATGCTTTTAAACCACAAACTGTCCTTGGGCCATTCCTGTCCTAAAGCTGAGGGACTGATATCAGGTAGTAACTGAGAAAGGGCTTTTCTCTAGAGTTTTTCTTGCTAATGATATACGACGTGAAGACTCCGGAGCAGTGCACACTGCTCACCGGCACCACTTGGGTATTTCACTAATGTGCAGATTCCTAGACCTAAGAAATCTGAATTTCCAAGGAATTCTGAGTCTCCTTTTTTTTTAAAACTCCCCCTCCTCCCCAAGGCAATTACGATGAGCACTGAAGTATCAGAACCACTAATTTTTTGCTATCTCTGGCTACATGTTGACAGATGTGTTTTTGAAAAATCCAGTGTCTTAGATGGGCATTGGCCAGATGCTGGATCCTCTAAAACTGAGCTGGAGCTAAATGGGGGGTTGGAGCAGTTAATGGATTGGAGAGCCATTTGCTGAGACACAAAACCCAAGGAGAGAGGCACCATTTGGTTGTGATTATCTAAAACCCAGACTTCAATGTCTCAAAAATAATTTAGCATGGACATTGGAAACTGAATGTCGGCAGGTAAAGCCAATAGTTTCCAATGATAAAAACAGAATTCTTTAAACAATTATTCAAACATGAGGTTCAATCACTGAAGTACTGTACTTCTTGGCATAGTTTAGGTGCTCAGTATGGAAAAAAACTAAATAACAAGAAGAATGAATTATAAGCTTAAACAATAAGTATTATTGTAAAGGCCTATGTGCCACACTGTTGGAAAACAGAAACAGAAGGCTTCCCAGAGGAGGAGACCCTGGGGAAGGAGTTGGGCTTTGGTAGGAAGGTGGAGAAGCAGCATCCCAGGCAGAGCAAACAGAATATACAAGGTACAGGCACAGCAGAGATTTTGTCTTGTTCAGGAATTCCAAGTAGTTCTCCACGCCAGGAGTCCCACAGTCCCACAGTCCCACAGAGAAAGCCACAGAAACCAGGGCCAATGACCAACAACCACTGAGATCCTGGAATATGATTTCAGGGGTGAAAGTGGAAAGGAGGACTGAGCTAGATGCCAATGACCTTAAGGAAAGAGGCACAGTGCCCTGAGAGTTGGCAGAGCACAGAGATGGAGACAGGCAGGATGGATAAGATGGCTTTCACTGCTGGATGATGGGCAACCAGCACCTGATTGGAGCAGATATGGGAGAATGTGCCACCTTTACTCAAGATTTGGCAAATAAGAGAATAAGGGCCTGTAGAAGGCAAGGAGGTAGAGACAACATTTCACAAAGAGGTTGGAGATATAAGGGAACTGTATTCCAAAGGACACGGTAGAAATGGCTAAGGAGGGGACCCTAGGGGTCGGAAGAGCTGGAAGAGGGATAAAACACACAGGGTTCATGGTTCTATCAAGCAGCGTGGTGGTCAGGAAGGACAGCCTTGGGAAACAGGCAGTGCCATCCACTTGCCCTCCAGTTCTAAGTAGAGTCTGTCCCGTGCCCCAGGTTGCCTCCTGGACAGTTGATGTACACAGCGTACCTCTAGACTGTAAGGCCCCTTGTTTTGGCCATCATATATAGTCTTATATTCCATTTGCCTGTGTTATTTCTTAGTTGAGAAAATAGGCAATAGTAATCATCACAGAATAATCCTACCCAATTCCTGATTGCTTATGCACATATTTAGGAGAGTATGTTCTCAAATTTATCAAGAGAAAATGAGCACTAAGAGGCCGGCTTGTTTTCAGTGCTTTTCCACTCAACAGAAGCATAGACCAGAATTAGTGTCTATTCTGGGCAAAATATAACTGCAAAATTCACAGGGAGAAATTCCCTGACAGGAGATGACAAGAGTACCCCCACCCAGCACTGAGTACGAACTAGCTATGACAAATATTCTTTTAAGTTTATGAAGTTAGTGGCTCTCAATTGCAGAATATCCCAGGAATCTATAAAATAGGAAGAGACTGACATAACTCTGTTTGATTGTGAGGAATTTTAGGTCTAGCCATCAGCAAGCCTTGTTTCTGGATCCCAGTTGCCTGAACTACACTGCAGGAAACGATGTCCTAAACTTTCACTCATTATTCCTCACAGCCAAGCTGAGCCCCAGCCATTAGGATGGACTCTCACCCAGAGTTGTTTATCAACAGTTTCCTCCTATCGGGGAGATAATTGCTGGGGAAAGTCCCTGAACTTGTGAAGCCTTCAAATGGAATTATCTGACTTCCATTTGTGTGTTGTGTTGATAAATATGCCATTAGTTTCACCACCACTCTCTTTTCTGGCAAACCTTATTAAACCAAAATATAATGGCAATTCTCTGCTAATTTCAGTCAATCTCCTTTGTGCTCAAATGTAGTTAAAAGGAATATTTCTCCCCAGACCAGAGTGAGTCAAATCTTTATCTCTGAGAGGCTTCTCAGTTTTAACCTCTTTCACAAAAATATCATAAATTTAAATTGTGTGTATTGTCAGCAATTTTAAGGGTCAGAGTAAGTTTAATGGAAAATAGTCACTTTCAAGATGATTGGGACTTCTATCTGCAGAGCTGAGATAAGCACAGACAAGCTGATAATCAAATAATCAATATACTAATTAGTTTATTTAAAACATATAGGTAATGAATGCTACAATAATTCTTGAACTTCAGCATGCATCAGAATCACTGTGGAGGGCTTGTGAAGACACAAATTGGTAGGCCATACCCCCAGACTTTCTAATTCACTGGATCTGGGATGGGGCCCAAATATTTAAATTTTTTAATGCACTACAAAGTGATGTTGATTGCTGCTGCCCTGGAAACCAGGCTGTGAGAACTTCTCTTTTATCCCAATAACTATTAATATCATTTTAAAATTGCAGTTTATGATGATAAATTGATTGAGCCAGATGTTTTACTCTTTCATTCTTAATGCTTCTTCTTAAAGAATGGCGTAGGACCAAATACACCCAACTCACCTGGATGCTTGTACACAATGAGAGGGGTCCATCCCAGATCTATGAATCTGAGGCCCTGAGTGATGAACAAGCTTCCTAGGGACACCTATGAACTGCCCTGTGACACTTATTCTCAAGCCTTGGCTCCCTATTGGAATCACTTGAAGAGCTTTAAAGAACACAGATTCCTGGGTTTCAGCTACAGAGATGGTGATATAATTGATTTAAGTGCAACCTGAACATTGTGTAAAAGCTTCCCAGAGATTCTCACATCCAGCCAAAGACTCACTGCTCTGAAAGGATAGCCTATGAACAAACTCTTCCCAATTTCTTCTTTCTTAAACTATGTTCCACAGGAGAATTTGTGGTCCACCAGATGTTTATAAGTGGATTTTTCTAATCTAACATGGCCAAGAAATACTGGGTTAAACAAAGTTACTAGGTTGTTTGACACTAAGATGCCTCGGAGTCCTTAATATATTTCTTCACATCACAATTCTTCCCTGTGAGATTTCCCAAACTGTTTCACCAGGGAACACTTTTTCTAAGAGCACTTTCTTCAGTGAATTTCAGAGAACCCCATAAAATTGCGTGTATGCTTGTATATGAATGTATTAACATGTGCACTTATGTTTTCTGGGAAGAAACATAACATTCATCAGATTTTGCAACCAGTTCTGAATATGATCAATATATACTTAGGAAATACTCACCTAGACTGTCAGATCCATTTGGGGTGCTAAGAAGCTCTATAAGGAGTATATAAAGGAAACAGAATTATTCCTTCATTGTCTGAGACATTTTCATGCCATTGATAAAGATATACCCAAGACTGGGAAGCAAAAGAGGTTTAATTAGACTTAGAGTTCTGCATGACTGGGGAGGCCTCAGAATCATAGCAGGAGGCAGGAAGTGAAAGGCACTTCTTACATGGCAACAGCAAGAGAAAAAAAATGAGGAAGAAGCAAAAGTGGAAACCCCTGATAAATTCATCAGATCTCGTGAAACTTATTCACTATCACTAGAATAGCATGGGAAAAACCAGCCCCCGTGATTCAATTACCTCCCCCTGGGTCCCTCCCACAACACGTGGGAATTCTGGGAGATAGAATTCAAGTTGAGATTTGGGTGCACAGCCAAACCACATCACGTGGTATATCCATCAGGTTATTTTTGCACTAATACTTGCTAGTTCCTTTCTTGTGTTTTTTTATATCTTTATTGATATAGTATTTATATACTATAAAATTAACCTATTTAATGCATACAATGTAATTGTTTTAGTATATTCACCAAGTTGCACACCCATCACCAGAATCTAAGTTCACAACATTTTTGTTCCCCAAACAGAAATCCCATGCTCATTAAAGAGTCACCTCATCCTCTCTCCTTTCCCAGCACTAGGTGACCACCAATCTGTTTCATATAAATGGAATCATACAATATGTGGTCTTTTGTGACTGGTTTCTTTCACTCAGCATAATGTTTTTAAGGTTCATCCATGTTATAACATGTGTCACTACTTCATTTCTTTTTATTGTTGAATAATGTTTTATGGTATGGGTATACTACATCTTATTTATCTATTTATCCATTGATGGGCATTTGGATTATTTCCACGTTGAGGCTATTATGAATAACACTGCTATGAACATTCATGTATGAGTTTTTGTGTGGATATGTGTTTTCAGTTCTCTAGGAGTGGAATTACTAGATCACATGGTAACCCCATGTTTAACATTTTGAGAAACTGACAAATTGTTTTCCAAAGTGCCTGCACAATTTTGCATTCCCACCAGCAATGAAAGAGGGTTTCAGTCTCTCCACACCCTTGCCAACTCTTGTTAGTATTTGTCTTTTTTATTATAGTCATCCTCCTGGGTATGAAGAGGTATCTCATTGTGATTTCTATTTGCATGTCCCTAAGGGTTAATGATATTTTACATCATTTCATGTGTTTATTGGCCTTTGTATATTTCCTTTGGAGAAAAGTGTATTCAAATCCTTTGCTTATTGCTAATTGTATTTACCTTTCTATTATTGGGCTGTAAGACTTCTTTATATATTCTGGATAGAAATCCTTTATGAGATTATGATGTGCAAATATTTCATATTTCATCCTATTTTGTGTGGGATCCTATTTTGTGTGTCTTTTCACCTTTTTGTGTGTGTTTGTGACTGACTCACCCTGTTGCCCAGGCTGGAATACAGTGGCACGATCTCAACTCACTTCAACCTCCATCTCCCAGGCTCAAGCAAGCCTTCTGCCTCAGCCTCCTGAGTAGCTGGGACTACAGGCATGCACCACCATGCCCAGCTAATTTTTGTATTTTTAGTAGAGACATTGTTTTGCAATGTTGCCCAGACTGGTCTCGAACTCCTGACCTCAAATGATCTGCCCACCTCGGCCTCCCAAAGTCCTGGGATTATAGGCGTGAGCTACTGGGCCCAGCCATCTTTTCACTTTCTTGGTGTAATTTTTTTTTTTTTTTTTTTTGGTGCTGTATTATATGCAGCACAAAAGCTTTTTTCATTTTGCTGTAGTCCCAGTCGAATTTATCCTTTGTTGTTGTTGTTGTTGCTTGTACTTTTTGGTGTCATAGCTAGGAAATCATTAGAAATCATTCTAATCCAAGATAATGAAGCTTTATGCCTGGTTTTTTTTCCTAAGAATTTTATAGTGTATATCTCACACTTATTCTATGATTGATTTGGGGGTTAATTTTTATGTATGGTATAAGGAAGGAGCTGAACCTCATTCTTTTGCATGTGGACATCCAGTTGTCCTAGCATCATTTGTTGAAAACACTATTCTTTCACCGCATTAAATTATCTCGGCACCCTCCTCATTCTTTTGAAAATTAAGTGACATGGCCGGGCACGGTGGCTCATGCCTGTAATCCCAGCACTTTGGGAGGCCAAGGTGAGCAGATCACCTGAGGCTGGGAGTTCGAGACCAGTCCGGCCAACATGGAGAAACCCTGTCTCTACTAAGAATACATAATTAGCCCGGCGTGGTGGCACATGCCTGTAATCCCAGCTACTCGGGAGGCTGAGGGAGGAGAATTGCTTGAACCCGGAAGGCAGAGGTTGCAGTGAGCCGAGATTGTGCCACTACACTCCAGCCTGGGCAACAAGAGCAAAACTCTGTCTCAAAAAAAAAAAAAAAAAACAAATTAAGTGACATAAAAAGACAAAATAGTAATATTTTCATTGATTAAAAGATTCATTGCAAACCAGATATGGTGGATATGTATACTGGATACTGTTAGCATCCTAGAGTAGTTTAAGAGCCTAATTCAGCCTCTATTGGACACTGATCAAATAGTTCGTGTGTTCTGGATTCTAGGATAGAAAGGTAAATTAAGCATAATTTCTATCCAATCTCTCAGTCAGATAAACAAAAAAATATTGCACTATAGCAAATGTTCTAATAGAGATATGCACAGGCAAAACAGAAACATAGTAGTAGCCCAGTGATTAATTCTGCCAGGTGTGCAATTTGAGCTCAGCTTGGAAGGTGGGAAAGACATTTCCCAGAGGAGGAAATGGCAATGGAATGGAGGGAAGTGACGTGCAGGGAGTTCCACTGGACTGGAGGCTTGGAGGGTGAGAGTGGATGGTGTAAAGTATTTGGAGAAGAGACAGACAGACAATCAGATTGGAAAGAGCTCTGCATTCCTCCTGTGGAGTTTAGGCCCCATTCTATGGGCAAGAGGAAGCCACTGAAGGACCATAGGAAGGAGTGGTTTTGTGAATTTCTGGGAGGCTGCTATGCCCTCTTTGGACTTCTGGCTTTGGCAAGAAGTGGTCCCAGATCTAGCATCACTGACCAAGAATCATAGAACTTTCATTGTTTCCAACCCATATTTATGGTTTCGTGTCAGGTGTTTACATTACCCCTTAGGAAATCTTCCACCCTAAGGATCCCAATCACAGCTCAAGCTTCATTCCTTATACAGAGCCCTGATAAAACCAAAGCCTGGGGAAGATAAAAGAATAACTTCTCATCAGAGTCCAGTCAACTCTCATCAATTGGAGAGTCAGTCCCCATATTAGTTACTCTTTGGAGAAAGGAATAACAGCCCTTGAAACTATAGGAGCACCATAACTCCAGAAATCCACAGCTTATGCCTATGGCTACAGCAACTAAAAAATATTCCTTCATCAGCAGTCATGGGATAACCCAGAAAACAGTAAAATGTGTTTTTCTTGTGCAGATGGAGTCAGGACACAGACACGTACCTGTAACTCTCTATACCCCATGTGCCATCTGTGTCCCCAAAGACTGTAATGGTATTTGATGATTTCTATTATTAAGACATGGGTTTGTGTGTGTGCTTAATTGAGAACACCTCTTAAGGAAACAATTTGTAATGTCCAATCTGAGTTCCAATGAGGAAAGTCTGAGTGCTGTTGTTCATAAAACAGAGCAAGAAAATGTCCCTAAACATTGCAAGAGAGAAATACAATCTTCAAAATTAGCAGTGAGGGGGGTAGCATAGCAGTGAAGTATTGGAACATGGTCATGCTATATAAATTTAAACTGGGTGTTTGTCACTTACCGGCTATATAATCTAGGGCAAGTTGCTTCTTAAGCAACATTTCCTTGATCTCTAAAATAAGAAATAATAATGACACCTATCTCATAAAGCTGTTGTGGGGATTAAATGGAAAAATCCATGTAAAAGGCTTTGCTATCCAGCACAAATTAAGTGCTCAATAAATGATCACTATTATTATTACTAGGACAAAGAGAGTTCGTATTTTCACTTGAGAAATCAATATAGATGCAGTATACTGCAAATAATCATGTGCATTCATGTGTATAAAAGCTTCAGAACTGAGTCGCTGGCCAAACCACGCAGCTATGCACATTCACCTTAAGCAACATACATTAACTTTTGGGCAAATAGCACTGTTCTTACCTTGCTCCAAATGATATTTTAAAAACATTCCATTATGATAGGAACTCAGCTACATTTGTGTATGATTATTTATGTATTGTTGCAGAAAAAAGCTCCCAGCTATTGGCTAAGAAACATGACCAGGAGTAGCTCAAGCTGAAGTCTGTGGTTTCTCCCGAAAAATCATCTGAGGTTGCAATTACTATACCAGACATGGATGTAATCTGTATGATTAAGGAAGGGATACATTAACCAAAAAGTTGTGATGATAAAAAGGAGGAAGATGATATGTAATTAACCTTTTCAACAGTTAATATCAGTGGTTACCTAAGCCTCTTTACACAGAACTGCTCATTTGAAAAGCATGGAGTTTTGCTGTGGCATTTTCTTAAATATTTAATTTGCCTGCCTGCAGATAAAGTGATTTCCTCTTTATATTTTTTATTTGAGTTATAAAGTTCTGCTTTCACCACATCAACATTCAAAGTTGTATTTTATTAAATGAATTGATTTTGAAAGGAGCTGATTATTTTCTAGATTGTTTAAATAGAAACTCATATCTGATAAATATTAATTAACGTGAGTGCAGCCTAAATTTTGCACCAACCTGTTTTTATATTGGGTTGGTGCAAAAGTAATTGCAGTTTTGCCATTAATTTCATTACATAGTAAGCTTGAGAAGGGGAATTTTAGGTTCTGTGATAGCCAAGTCTCAGTGAGTAGGTGACAGGCCAGGCAAGGAGCAAGCTGGTACAGAGACCAAGGAAACCTCTGGGATCAGACAAGTGCAAGCAGAGGGTGTCAGAAGATTTGGTATGAGAGAAGTCTTGCCAGGGTCAAAAGCCAGGTATTCAAGGAGCTGGAAAGAGCAGACCCTTTGATATAATATTATAAAAAGAAAGCCCAGGCCTTGAAATCTGAGAGGTATGCATGTTTATTCAGTCATCATAGGGTCTTAGAGAAGGCCTAGGAGCAGGAAATGAAGCAAATATCCTCAGCACAGGTTAGTATCAAGAAGATTCCATGGAAGGCTACAGAGTGCTGGCCCAGAGGACTAGTGGGTGGGACTCAGGACTTCAGTTGCTGAAGGAGTCGGGAAGAAAGCTAAGACCACAGTTGGTGATGAACCCGCCAGAACACCAGTTAGGAAGCCAGCAGAGGAATGCAGGGACATGGGACAGGGAGAGGAGGCAAGAGCCAGGCACAGCAGATCAAGGGCAGAGCAGTCTAAGTTGCAAGGCTGATTCTTCAGCCAGAGGCATGGGCTGGAGGACCCTGAGCGGGGTCAACATTATCCTCAATCTACAGCAGGTCGTACCCATAGGCATAAGTTAAGCCAGAGTTACCCGAACTCAGCACTATTCCATTTTTGACCAGATAATTCTTCGTTGTGGGTGCTGTCCTGTACATCATAGGCTGCGGCATCCCTGGCCTCCAGTCATCAGCATCCAGTTATGACAATCAAATTGTCTCTAATCATTGTTAAATCCGTCATTGCTAAATGTCCTCTGGTGGGCAAAATTTCCCCTGATTGAGAACCACTGGGTTAAGGGGGCACCTCCCCGAGTTTGAGGAATCCCAGGATGAAAAGTCAAGTCGAGGATTAGGCATTCAGAGCTTCTGTTTTGCTGTTGATGATTAAGTTTGTCTTCCCCACCCTTTCTATTTGGACTTCGCAGAAGACCTTCTTATTCTTAAGCGCCAGGTCTTTTCTGGTCATGTTCGCCATTTTTCTAGACTCCTCTGTAGTGTGGTGGTAGGAAATATCTACAGTATTCAGTGTTTTCCCTGAAACAATTATATACCTACATGTGATTTACGAAGTGATGGTTACAAATACACCAGTCTGTCCATTTCACGTAAATACCTGGATGAAAGATGTTCTGTTCCAAAGCATCGGAGGCACTATGCAAACACAAGTATGACCTGTGGGGAACTCCATTTTAGGTTAGGTGGGTCTGCGATACTGGGTTCCAGTCAATGCCTGTCTCTGAGATGTCAGCTAAGGCATTCTAAAAGCCCTTAAGCACAAAAATATCCCTCTTGCTGGCTAGTCATTAATGCTCAAAATGGCCAAGGGTCAGGTGGCAATGGTGACAAGTCCAGCTCAGCCTGCCCAGTAGGGGGAATTTTTCATAATAATCCTCCTCTTTAGTCCATTCTGTCAATTGGCCAGAATCTAATCTGGAAGGGTGACATGAAAGATCTTAACAGCATCAGCATCTTTCTTGGCCTGGGCATGTTCTAGACAGCACTGCTTAGCATCTGTCATGTGAATTATTTGATAGATGAGAATCAGTCACTCAGCTGCCTCCCTGCTAAGCTGCACGTCATGAAAACTTACCCAGCCTGCTTTGTATTGCCCAGGCCTGCCAACTACTCATTTATCTTCCCCCATGTGGTGAAAACAGGCTGAGTTTTTGTTAAGGTGGAAGAAAGCAGACTCTAATCCAGTCACGTCAATACTAATACATTGTCAGAGATCTACATGCAATCCCATAGAAAGCCCTGTAGAGGCTGTGTGGGTCTCCTGAGGAGAACATGACCCAAATGTGACCATTCAATTATTCCTTCATCCTCTTATTAACATAGATTACATTAGGGTGGCTCCAGAATTTCTCCATGGTGGGAGGGAGATAGTAGAGGTTTTGCTCAGATTATTTTTGGTGTGGGATAGATTTAAGGGTACTAATAGAAATTGTGGGGAGGGGCCTAAAGTCTGCCCAAGCTGTTTTTGGCCGTATTAAATTTTATTACTATAGTATTGTCTGTGATGTTAAGTAAAATCTTTCACCTTATCAAATATTTTCAGCTGGTTAGGTTTTACTTTTTTTTCCCTAGAGTTCATTTACCTTCACAATTAATTTTGTACCTAAGAACTTTCAGACTTAAACTATAGAACTACGTGCTAAAATATTTGTATGCAACTACAAGTTGCTCATTCATTGTAAGGTCTGAGCTGTGGTTGATACGAGATATAATAATTAGTGAGAAGTTCAAGAACCTAGCGTGAAAGTCCTGTGAAGCTTCTCAAATTCTTAAAAAGAGTATGATTCAAGTCAGGTTATTAGTTATACTACTAACAATTATAGTAACAATAATAATAATTTTAAAATATCAAGGGCTTATTATATGCTACTAGACCAAGGGCTTTTACCTGCATTTCTCATTAGATCCATTATAACCCTTTGAGATTGTTACTGTTATTAACCCCATTGTATAATAAGGAAACTGAGGCACAGAAAGTAACTTGCCTAAGGTGAGTCATGGGGTTAGTGGGTGGCTTAAATGTTAGCCAAGTATTTAAGCCCAGGAAACCTGACTTCAGAGTCTGAACCCATCCTGATTATACCATTCTGTCCATTTTTTCTTATAAATGAACCAAAGGAGAATATTTCTACAGTTTTTACTTCCCACCCTTTTAAAAATATTTTGTCATCTTCTGTCATCTTAATTATTATTGTTATTTTTTGAGACAGAGTCTTCCCTTGTCACCCAGGCTGGAGTACAGTGGCACAATCTCGGCTCACTGCAACCTCTGCCTCCCAGGTTCAACCACCCTCAACCCCCTAAGTAGCTGGATTACAGGCGTGTGCCAGTACGCCTGGCTAATTTTTGTATTTTTAGTAGAGATGGAGTTTCCACATGTTGGCCAGGCTGGTCTCAAACTCCTCAAGTGATCCGCCCACCTTGGCCTCCCAAAGTGCTGGAATTATAGGCATGAACCACCACACCCGGTCCTGTCATGTTAATTATATATACACATATATAAAATTTACATATATAAAAAGTATATTGATCAAAACATAAATAAGAGAATTCTCATGTCCCACTATAAATTTATATTACCCTGAGTTATATACACTGCAATGTGTTTAGAGCAGTAACTACAAATAAAATAATGTGAGGATCTAGTATTAATTCCAGTGCCTCCTATTTAGAGACCTGCTGGAATTCTTTATCTGTGTGGCTCAGGAATGAAATCTCCTGGGCTCCAGAGACAGATAGCAACCCAACCCCGTTTGCATTGCAAAGAGAAAGGAGAGCAGCCCATTAACGATTGGCCAGGTAAGAAGCATTTAAGCAGCTGAGATCAGGACGTGAGAGAGGTGTCAAGGGACCAGAGAAGTCACAGCTCATCCCTGATGCCAACACCAAAGGAACTCTTGGCACAGACCACACCTCACTAGCTCCTCACCTCCCCATTCCCATGGCCTCTGAGGCAGAGGAAGGACAGTGAGGCCAGCTCTGCGCTTTGGATTAGGGCCTTCCGCAGCCTGCAGTCCTTCCCTGGAACAGACAGTGACTGAAAAACCCAACCAACCAGGGCTACCCTGCCCACATCTGGAGGTGGTGGTGGACCCCAAAGAGAAGGAGAGAGTGCAGGTAAAGTCAAATAACACTGACATTCCAATTTTTAAAAATACCATGCCTGCAGAGCACAGCCATCTGCAGCCAGATTGTGGACCCAGGCTGCCAATTTTGAGCCCTGTTAGAACATCCCAGAATGAGAAGGCCTAAGGAATTCCTTCAGAATAAAGAACAGTTTGACCTAAGAGGAACTGTGGTGCTCCCTTCAATAACAAGATGTGTGCATGTAGTTTTTAAAAGCATGTTCTGTATTCTCCCTTTAAGTAAATATATATTTTAAAAACACAGATGTGTGACTTGACTTCATGACTCACAGTAAACAATCCAATGGCAACGCCCCTCAGCCTTGGAGCAACAGCAGAGAAGCACTTTGCCTCCTGACCTCCCCCTTCCAGTCTTTTATTAATAAACACGGGAGATTAAGTGGCTGTATGAATGAGCTTTAAAAAAAAATGACCCACAGTAAGAATAGCCAGGTAGGCCACATCTTGGATTACAAAATCTTAGGCTGTGCCATTCTTTAAAAATCATTTATTTCCTGTATTTTTAAAAACACATTGCTTTTTATTTATCCTCCTGTTCTAATTTACATATGTTTGGTTTGTGTGAGCATTGGGATCTCGAGAGGATGCTATCAACTCTGTTGGTGAATATTTTTGGCGCTTTCAATGTAGGATTTCTTGTTCACAGCATCTTATTTGTGTTTCTATGATTGCTGCTAACAGTATCCTTTATACACATATGTGGGGTGGGGACTTGGGAGCTGGGCCTGAGGCAGACGAATCTAACATGGCCAAGAAAAGGGTGTAGGGTGACGGTTATGACACACACATTCAGATATCAGCATGCATTATCCAGGTGCTGTGAATCAGTTAGTTGTAGATTATGGCATCTCCTTGACCATCTCCCGAGCAAAGGTCTTTAGGGAGAGAGACCTTGCTGCCTGCTGAATCAGCTGAGCAACCTCGGACCTAACCATTCCACCCTCGACTGGAAAATGAGAGGGTTCAATGACTTTTGAGATTCCTTCCAGTTTGACACTCTAGGACTCTATGATTCATTACTGTATTCTTTTATCTAGTGCTGTATGATGATTTAAATGGAATAGTCCCCCAGAAAATACGCAGGAAGTGTAGGCATCATCTTAAATCAAAGAAGACGAATTTCTTTATTTAATTTAATCCACGTTGCAGCAAGACTTTAAAGAATTCTCATGTGACTTAACTGAAGTAGTACTTCTCTCTTCCTCTTTTTGTAGTATACTGGTATACCAATGAATCAAGTGCCTGGAGGTGAAACAGTGCTATCTAAACATAAAGATCAATAGACTGGTGAATAATATTGTCAATTTGTTGTGATCTTAGCCTTGCATATTTGCAAGTGCTACTAAGACATTTCATGAACCAGTATGACGTGGTACTTGGCAGATGACAGAACGAGACCCTTAGGTTTGGTAGGTATGGGGGCGATGAAGTTTTCTTGAAGCTCTTCCAATTTAGAAATGAAAGAGACTGTGAGAGGACTGAATGGTGTCTCAGCAGGCCAGGTCATCCAACGTAACCCCTACGATAGGAAGTCAGGAGCCTAACGGTTCAATGTGCCTTAGAAAGATCACCCTCATTTGGTCTCCAGTTCTTGGTTTATAAACTTGGTGTGACAAAAAGTGTTGTCCCAGTGAATTGTTGCCACCATGTTTTTTCTAAGAATTTCCAGAATCCCAGATGTTTACAAAGTGATAAATGAATGTGCAATATGGTTATATTACTAAATATACTCTTTTAAAATTGTGTTTGTGTCAGTATGCTTAAAATACCTAATTTACTTCTTACACTCAGGTTTAGTGGTCATTGGAGAGAAAGAGGAAGTAGTATAATACATGACATTCTACCATTTTGAAGACAAAAAACATATATATCACTCTTCAAAAAAGTTGACTGGTATAATGTTTTTGGAATTTATACATTTCTTGCTTTGTTATAGAGCATGCAATTTATAACTGCTTCTGAGGAAAAATCCAATACTGGATTTTCATTTGACGTTTTCTCCTATACTATTTGTCCCATTATTCCAGACAGCCTGTTTAGCTTTCTTAAAGTCAGCCTTTCTTCCCCACTGTCTTTTCTTTAGCACGGGATATTAGAGGTGCTGCTGTTTCCATGCTTTGTTATAGACTAATGTTAGACTAAAAATGAATTGTCTAAAATAGCATCCACGAGAGTTAATAGCTCCTGTGGGTGGGCCATATAACACTGCCATCACTTGCTGTGTGATATTTATAATTAATACTCTCTCCTTTCCAGCCAACAGTTTTGCAGCTTAGTTTTCTAATTATGGAAACAAAGAGTGAGTTTTCACACAGAGGTATTATTGTTTTTACTGCCCTGGAAAATGAAGATTTATGAAAAGAAAGTTATTTCCATTGGCCCCTGGCTTCCTACCAATCCTTTAGGTGCAGCAGTTACCTCACCTTACTTGAGGGAGAGGAAGAAGGCACACCTCTTTATTGGGGGAATATTAAAAGGTGGCTCAAATGATTCCACGTCTCCTTTCTCTAGAAATTTTTCCAGGCCAGGCACGGTGGTTCATGTCTGTAATCCCAGCCCTTTGGGAGGCCCAAGCAGACAGATTACTTGAGCCCAGGAGTTTGAGACCAGCCTGGGAAACATGGATAAACCCGCTCTCTACAAAGAATAAAATTTACTGGGTATGATGGCATGTACCTACAGCCCCAGCTACTAAGGAGACTGAGACAGGAGGATCACTTGAGCCCAGGAGGTCAAGGCTGCAGTAGGCCATGATCACACCACTGTACTCCAGCCTGGGCCACAGAGCAAGAGCCTGTCTCAAAAAAAAAAAAAAGAAAGAAAGAAAGAAAGAAAAAGAAAGAAAATAAATCATTCCAATTCAATAAAGTGCAAGATATCAGAGTAATATATTATATCCCAACACAACCTCGTAGCCTCATTTCCTGCTGGGTCACTTGGAAAGCCAAGCATAGCATTTGGCTGGCGTGTTCCCTTTTAAAATAGCTGCCAGTGCTACCTGCAGAGCAGGTGGTAGTAAGAAGCCAGGTCACACCTAGACAGCCAATTGGAAGTGGTTGGATTGCTGAGCTCTGTGGTGATTCCCAGTGTCCCAGTCACAGCAAGTACACAAACTGCTGGAAAGGAGCCAGTGCCCTCCTGACCTGTGGCTCAATCACAGCGTAGTCTGTCGCTTTCTGAGTAGATGCCGATCAAGGCTTTGGCATGAGAGGCTGGAGAAGAGAAAGCTGGACTGCATCCTCAGCCTGCAAAGCCAAAGGATAGTGTAGCATTTCTTTCACTTCTCTATCTGATGGTGCAGTCGTTTTTGCCTCCATTAAAGGAAGGCATTGGTCTCTCTCTTCAATTTCACCTAATGCTGACCATAGGAACACAGGATAAAATTGCAGTCACCCAAATATTTGCATGCAGGACAGCTTCAACATAGAATGTTCCTATTTCTTGGGCAGAATGGCCAAGCAGGCTGGCATCTTTACTTCAGGCTGAATTAACACCAGATGCCTTCCTGCCAGAAATCTCCCCAGCCTACTGAAAACTACCTGGAACCTGAGTTCACCAGTGAGGACATGAAAAGAAATGTTTTAAAATATATCTGACATGGTTCTTCAATTCTAATCATATTAATTTTCATTTTCCCATTTCGGGAATTATTGCAAAACTCAATTAGTGAGTTTTATGGCTCTGAAAATCTTACCGTCTGGCTAGAGCTCTTCTTTTTTAAAGCAACTTGTCAGTTTTAGAATAGAAAATTATCAATAAATGAGGGAAAGGTGCCAGGTCAGAACATGTAAAACTGTGGTGATTGAATGATATTGAGGGTAAGTCAGCTGAATATTATTCTCAGCTCAGCACAAAACTGAATAATGAGAACTGTGTAAAAATGACTGCTGCTTCCCAATGACTCGGTATTTCAATATCCACCACTACGTTTCAGGATTATTCCTTTAGTTTGACAATGTTACTGAGATTTATCTAGCACCCATCTTCCAATCACGATGGACAGTGCTTGGGTGATGGAATAGACCTCTCCATTTATTCTGGGTGGTTGCTCCCGATAAAGCTGTCCTGCAAAGCTGCCGTTTCACTATAAATCAAAGCCTCTATGTCTAAAGTGTTATTTAATAATGTTCAAAGCTGTAAGTGGAATCTAGTGGTTCACACTCAGAGCTAAGAGCCAAATACTTCATGCTGCCCTCTTTGCCCAGACACTTTTACTTTATTGTATAACTTACGACTGTCTCTATGCTTGGAGACAACTGAATATCTGAGGCCAATTTAACAAATGAAGACCAAGATATCTGCAAGAATGTCATCTTGAAATCATTTTATCTTAAATTATATGGTTAATATATGCTTTCCACTTCACTTTGCGTTATTCCTCTTCTATTTCCTGTCAAATAACTGCAAATATCATTTAGCTGCTGTTGAAAAAATTTTAAAATTGCCAAGTAGAAAGAGATCTATAAAACAGAGTATTCAAGATCAGAGAGCTTTCCAAACTTGGAACTAGATTTTAAGTCTGTTCCTAAGTTTGAGTTAATTGCATAAATCTCAAATCATTAACAAATTCTCATTTTTTCCCTTCAGTCCAAAGTTTCTTAATGATTAATATTGTGCTTAGATCACATTGAAAGTTCACTCTTTCCTTTATTTAGTCTATCATTGGTGGGCATTTCAGTTGATTCTATGCCTTTGCTATTGCGATTGATGCTACAATGAACATATGTATGCATGTATCTTTATAACAGAATAATTTATATTCCTTTGGGTATATATCCAGTAATAGGATTGCTGGGTTAAATGGAATTTCTGGTTCTAGGTCTTTGAGGAATCTCCACACTTTCTTCCACAATGGTTGAACTAATTTACATTCCTAACAACAGTGTAAAAGCATTCCTATTTCTCAGCAGCTTTGCCAGCATCCGATATTTCTTGATTTTTTTAATAATCATCATTCTGACTAAAGTGAGATGGCATCTCATTGTGGCTTTGATTTGCATTTCTCTAATGATCAGTGATGCTGAGCTTTTTTTCATATGTTTGTTGGCTGGCCAAATGTCTTCTTTTGAGAAGTGTCTATTCATGTCCTTTGCCCACTTTTAATGTGGTTGTTTTTTTCTTCTAAGTTTAAGTTCCTTGTACATTCTAGATATTAGACCTTTGTCAGATGGATAGAATGCAAAAATTTTCTCCCTTTCTGTAGGTTGTTTCTTCACTCTGATGATTGTTTATTTTGCTGTGCAGAAGTTCTTTAGTTTAATTAGATCCCATTTGTCAATTTTAGCTTTTGTTGCAATTGCTTTGATGTTTTTGTCATGAAATCTTTGCCCGTGACTATGTCCTGAATGGTATTGCCTAGATTTTCTTCTAGGGTTTTTAAAGTTTTGGGTTTCACATTTAAGTCTTTAATTTATCTTGAGTTAATTTTTGTGTAAGGTGTAAGGAAGGGGTCCAGTTTCAATTTTCTGCATATGGCTAGCCAGTTCTCCCAGCACCATTTATTAAATAGGAAATCCTTTCTGCATTGCTGTTTTGTCAGTTTTGTCAAAGATCAGATAGTTGTAGGTGTGCAGTCTTATTTCTGAGAACTCTATGCTGTTCCATAGGTCTGTGTGTCTGTTTTTGTACCAGTACCATGCTGTTTTGGTTACTGTAGCCTTGTAGTATAGTTTGAAGTCTGGTAGAGTGATGCCTCCAGTTTTGTTCTTTTTGCTTAGGATTGTCTTGGCTATATGGACTCTTTTTTGTTTCCATATGAATTTTAAAGTAGTTTGTTCTAATTTTGTGAAGAATGTCAATGGTAGCATAGAATACTATGCAGCCATAAAAAGGAATGAGATCATGTCCTTTGCAGGGACCTGGATGGAGCTTGAAGCCATTATCCTCAGTAAACTAACACAGGAACAGAAAATAAAATACTGCATGTTCTCACTTATAAGTGGGAGCTGAAAAATGAGAACAACATGGACATAGGGAGGGGAACAACATACCCTGGAACCTGTGGCAGCTGGGGAGAGGGAGAGCATCAGGATAAATAGCTAATCCATGTGGGGCTTAATACCTAGTTGATGGGTTGATAGGTGCAACAAACCACCATGGCGCACATTTACCTGTGTAAGAAACCTACACATCCTGCACATGTATCCTGGAACTTAAAATAAAATTAAATTTAAAATTTAATTTTAAAGTGTCTGTTCATGTCCTTTGCCCACTTTTAATGGGCATGTTGCTTCCAAACAGCATGTTGGTGTGAAACATCATGAAGTTTTTATTATACTTACTCCCAAGACGTCTATTCCTCATATAGTGTTACTAAGAATTCCAGGGAAGTCCACTTAATCATTTAGAGTTACTTAGATATAGGGACAGTTGCAGGGTAAATGCACCTGATAGCAATAACAAGCATACCCTGAGATGGCAGACACATCTGAATGTGTGTTCCAAGCTAGAGAATCCCCTTCGCCACCACAACTCTCTCCCCTCTATGACACCTCCTAATAAAACCCCATGTCTCATTTGCTGACTCTGGGTCTCTTCTTTGGCCTCTTGAACTTGGTGCCTTACCTATTGAGATTAATAGAGGTTTGGCACAACAGTGTTCAATGAATGCCTTATTGTTTCATTTTGATTATTAAAACATCTGAGAAGACCCCCAGCCTGGAGCTCCTTGTTATGACCCACTACTTTTATGAGACCCCCATCCTTCTAAGCCATCCATTCTAAGTGGCTCTTTCTATCCACTTTTTCCAAATAACTCCTTGTGTAAGACCCACTTCCCTCAAATAATTTTCCCAATATTTGCCTTGCTGACTGTGAGTGAAGTTCAACTTGAAGTTCAATTCCATTTTGAAAAATTTCTGTTGACCTTGGCAGTTTTTGAGGATAGTATTTAACCATTAAGCTCTTCTCCCTCTATGCCTTTTTTCTTTTTCTTTTTCTGCAAGCTTTAGTTTAAGAACCTTTCAAGCAATTGTTACCATTATAAGAGAGAGATTGCTTTTACTATTCATAAGAATGGTCATGGATTCAGAACTAATTAGAGTTGTAAGTAACTTTAAAGTTTACCTTCTGCAACACCATCTGATGCTTGAATCTACTCTACATTATAGACACATCCAATCTTCTGTTTTACAAAACTCTTCCCTGCAATAGTTCTAAGAACTTTACAGATACCTTATGGGAATCCATTTGTTTCCACTTCACAAGAAAATAGTCAACCCACCATTATTTCTAGCCTCTTCTAAGGGGTCCCAGCTTCTACTTTCCACCCCTTCCCTGTAATTTATTCCTCACATAATAGCCATGGTGATCTTTTTAGAGCATAAATCAAGTCACATCCTTACAGTGACTTCCTATGAAATTTAACCCCTTACCCCGGGCTTCAAGGTCTTGCAAGACTGACCTCAGGTTCCCTCACCAGAATTTTTTTATGCTTCTTCTTGCCTCTTCTCTCTGTTCTTCAAACTGCTAATCTCTCAGGCCCTTGAGTATGCAGGTTTCTTCCTATCTCAAAGCCTTTGCAATTGTTGGTCCCTCTGCTTATAAATCCCTTCCTGAGTCTTTGGATGCTCAGGGTACAATTCAGTGTCACCTTGTCAAAGAGGCTGTTGCTGAGCCACTATCTGAAGATGCCCATCCTCGCCACAAATCTTCATCTCTATCCCATTAACTGTTTTGTCCTCTTCACAGAATCAATCACTATCAGAAGTCACCTGTTTGCTTGCGTGCTGTCCTCCACTAAATGTAACCTCCATGGGACCAGGGACCTGCCTTTTGTTTCCTGCATATACCAGGCATGTAGCCATTTGGATGAATGAGAAATTATGATCCAAGTTTTTATAAAACTTACATCTAGTCACATGAGAATGGAAACAAGCTCCTGCTTCTGTGAACATGCCCTGATATTCATGATTCCATGACCTCACTCCTATGCTTCCCTTTACCTGAAAGGCTGTTTGTTGTCTTCTGGTTAAACCCTATCATCCTTTAAAATCAGTCCAGCCGCCTCGCCATTTAGGAAATGTTTCCTGACCTCCTCAGGCTGGATACATAACCAGTTCTAAGCATTCTAACATTATCATGTTCCCTGCAATCTCTACCACTGTGCTTACCACACTGTATTTTAAAATATTTAATTGGCAAATATTTAATATATTCAAGATAGACAATGGAATGATTGGATGTATTATACATATACATTGTGTAATGATTACCACCTAAATTTCCATCACCACTCATGCTATGCATCATATCCCCAGAACTTCTTCATCTTATAACTAAACCTTTGTATATTTTGATCAACAGCTCCCGAACCACCACCCACAACCCCCTACTCAGCCTCTGGTAACCACTGTTCTACTCTCTGCTTCTTAAGCTTGACCTTTTTGGATTCCAAAGTGAGATCAGACAGTATTTGTCTTTTTGTGTCTGGCTTATTTCACTTATCACAGTGTTTTATCATTATTTATTTGGTTGCTGGGTGTATTAGTCTATTTTCACTCTGCTATAAAGAATCTCCTGAGACTGAGTAATTTTAAAGGAAATAAGTTTAATTGACTCACAGTTCCACCTGGCTGGGGAGGCCACAGGAAACTTACGATCATGATGGAAGGGAAAGCAAACAGGTCCTTCTTCACATAATGGCAGGAAGAAGTGCAGAGCAAAGCGGGTAAAGTCCCTTATAAACCCATCAGATCTCATGAGAACTCACTCACTATTATGAGAACAGCATGGGAGAACTGCCTTCATGATCAAATCCCCTCCCATGAGGTCCCACTCCCAACACATGGGGATTAGAATTTGTACTACAATTCAAGATGAGATTTTGGGTGGGGACACAGCCAAACCATATCACTGGGCTCTTCCAGGCGACAGGGATCTCCTCAGGCAAGGGATTATTCATCTTTATTTTCCCAGCCCTGAGCTTGTGCCCCAGCCCCTGCACAATAAAAGTTTGTTGAAGGAGAAAGGAACCTTAAACTTCTGACTATAGTTGACTATGTTGCCAAGTTGTATTGTGTGTTCCACAGAGGGCAACCATTAATATTTTAGTCCACATTTCATTGCTAATAATCATTTAGACTTTCAGAGTTTTAAAAAGAACACCTTCATAATCTAATGTCTCAATTTAAATTATTTTCAACATAAAGGGAATGTGACTTGCTGCTATAATTTTAAAAATAATCTGAGTAGATAATCTGAGTGGTTGCTATGGATAACCTAAATCCACAAATAATCCACAAACCCCATTTTAGGAATTAATTACACCAAACATTGGATCAAAGCTGCTAACCAATAAGGAATTATATTGATATGAGTTTAACTTCTGTACATTTGTCTTCCTAACAAAATATGAGAGAAAGACAGGGAAAAAAGGAATTATAAACAACTCAAATACTGGATAATAAACTCCTGAATAATTGGGAATTGCCTACATTTGTGTTAGCCATTTCTTATATTTCCCTAGGACTGTCAAGTTCATCCTTGGGAGTGATGAGAGCCATTGAGGAAATAATAAAACACACTCTGCTATGGTTCTTTCATTCTCTGGAAAGAAAACAAAGTTAAGTTAACAATCAGATAAAATCAGAAAGAAAAATGACAGGGATTTAATAATGCTCTTTAATTGAAACAAGTTGTTTTGCCCTAAGAGAGATGATACCATTTAATCAGGGATTTTTTTTTTATTATTATACTTTAAGTTCTAGGGTACATGTGCACAACATGCAGGTTTGTTACACATGTATACATGTGCCATGTTGGTGTGCTGCACCCATTAACTCGTCATTTACATTAGGTATATCTCCTAATGCTATCCATCCCGGCTCCCCTTACCCCACAACAGGCCCTGGTGTGTGATGTTCCCCTTTCTGTGTCCAAGTGTTCTCATTGTTCAAGTCCCACCTATGAGTGAGAACATGCGGTGTTTGGTTTTCTGTTCTTGCGATAGTTTGCTGAGAATGATGGTTTCCAGCTGCATCCATGTCCCTACAAAGGACACGAACTCATCCTTTTTTATGGCTGCATAGTATTCCATGGTGCATATGTGCCACATTTTCATTTTTTTTTTTTTTCTTATTATACTTTAAGTTCTAGGGTACATGTGCACAACGTGCAGGTTTGTTACATATGTATACATGTGTCATGCTGGTGTGCTGCACCCATTAACTCGTCATTTACATCAGGTATATCTCCTAATGCTATCCCTCCCCGCTACCACCACAATAGGGCCCGGCGTACGATGATCCCCTTCCTGTGTCCAAGTGATCTCATTGTTCAATTCCCACCTATGAGTGAGAATATGCAGAATTTGGTTTTCTGTTCTTGTGATAATTTGCTGAGAATGATGGTTTCCAATTGCATCCATGTCCCTACAACGGACATGAGCTCACCCTTTTTTATGGCTGCATAGTATTCCATGGTGTATATGTGCCACATTTTCTTAATCCAGTCTGTCATTGATGAACATTTGGGTTGGTTCCAAGCCTTTGCTATTGTGAATAGTGCCGCAATAAACATACGCGTACATGTGTCTTTATAGCAGCATGATTTATAATCCTTTGGGTATATACCCAGTAATGGGATGGCTGGATCAAATGGTATTTCCAGTTCTAGATCCTTGAGGAATCGCTAACCAGGGATTTTTTTTTTTTTGACATCCTGTTTTATATGATTGGAGATATCTACTATGAATAATAAGTCATCTGTTTTGTTAGTATAGTTCTAAAATTTCTAGTATATTGTCTTCTCAAGCAAAGTAACTTTGTCTCCATAAATCCATTTTTCCTTTGGCAATGGTTTAAATAGATTCAGGAACTAAATGTAGAAGACGAGATTCATTCATTCAGTAACTATTGAGTGCCTACTGTGTATCAGTCACTGGTTTAGGTGCTGAATGAGACACATCATGGGGTTCATATTTAATGATATATTTCCCCATAACCAGCATACTGAAAAGGCCAATTCCATTTTTAAATGCATAACTATTTCCATATTGAAATGTGACTTGAAGACACAGAAAGGTCAGTAGTTCTCTGCAAAAATAAAGTTGTTTATAATTAAATGTGAAGGGGGAAAGAACCCAAAAATGAAGAAAAAAAAAGGAAAAAGACTTCATTTGCATTTTCACATTTAGTATGCTCACTGCTTATCTGTTTATAAAATTATAAATTATACTAGGTTTTCATGTCAACTCCTACAAGCACAAAAATAACTTTACAGTATAATTTGACTTAGCTGTATTATTTAATATATGTGCACTCATCTCTGATGAGACCCAGAGCACATTTTGCTCATGAATCCCTGTAATCCTTTAGGCATTTTATGACAAATTTCTTATTAGCCACAATCGTAGCATGAGCAATATATGATAAATGGCTCAGCAAAGGTTTTTCAGTGAGTTTGAAATGCTCTCAGGAAGAGTACCCATGTTTAAGAATCTATGCAATGCCTTAATCTTTATACTTTATTCTCCCTTGTCTGTGTATTTGATTTTCAAACAACCACCCTAAAGTACTTTGTAAGACTGCAATATGAGATTGGTTTCTGCAATCTGCGGGATTTTCCATGGAATATTTTCTGCGGGATTTTCCATGGAATATTTTCTCCTCTTCCCATACAACTAGGTAAATTCAGCTGGGGTTCAGCTCTGAGGCTCTGAATTATCACTGGAGCATTACTATCTCAACACTTCTCTGTTTGATTCATTGGACAGATTATTTTACATGATCAGACAATTTGGTTAATCCTCTTCAGGGCCAGGAGAACTTGAGGATATCTTCTGATTTGCTTAATTCTGAATATTTTAAATTGATTATGTCTATCTCAAAGTAAAAACAGTCTAAGGCACTGTAATAAAAATGTGTGAGAATAATAATCATTGGAAAAAGAGACTCTTAAGGAAGAACAGACATCTCATTTTCCATTTTCTTCTCATTATGTCTGAAGAGTAACACTCCTACATCTCAGGGATATCAAATTTGATATAAATTCACAAATGAAAGTGATAATAAATCAATGCCTAGATCTCTTATTTCATTGCTTCATGCTAGTACTTTCCCTACCAATCATTTGCTGACTGTGAACTATCCCCTTCTACTGATAAAGTACTCATCATTTTTGCCTCTGATTCTAATTAGAAAATGAATCTACCTTTCCCTTGACACAGGGAGTAAACCGTGAAATGATAAGCACTTTGCCTAAGAAAAGGAACCACTCCATGAAAACACTAAGATAAAAACTTCAAATATGACATTTAAATGAATGGGTAAGCCTGGGCAACATAGAAAGATCCCATCTCTATAATTTTCTTTTTTTTTTTTCTTTTTTTTTTTTTTTACTTAGCCAGCCATGGTGGAACACACCTGTACTAGATACTTGGGGTGGGGCTGAACTGAGAGGATGGCTTGAGCCCAGGAGTTTGAAGCTAAAGTGATCATGCCACTGTACTCCAGCCAGGGCAACAGAACAGAGCTCTGTCTCTAAAATAAATAAATAAATCTGAATGGTTTTTTGTTTGTTTGTTTGTTTTTGCTTTTATGTAAGCTAAAGTGGGTGCTTTAAAGATATTCAGTAAGAGTGTGTGGCTGAATTTTTTTTCTTTTTATTTAGTGTAGGTATGGCAGATTAGGGAGAGGAGGAGTATAAAACTCCAGATACATCTTCACACAAATTGCTTAGCAAGGGTCTTTAAGGACTCTTTTCACTTTGAAGGAATTACAACTGGAGATTAGAAATGGTGGATTTCAGAGTACAGTTTATGGAAGAAAGATAATGCAGAATTCTAACTATCTATATCAAAGAAATGAGAGTTGCCTTGCCTCTTCCCTAACCCCCACCCCAGTAAAATATTGGCAAATGAATGTCCTTTATGCATTTTACATTACATTAAAATGACATTTTAAAATTATGTATTATGGTTTTTACCGATTTTCTCACTTTAACCAATTTTTGTATTAATTACTACTATTTTTACTCATGTCAGATAAGTCAGCTTTACTGCATAGCAAGGTGGTTGAATACGTAGGCTCTGAAGCCAGACATCCAGATCTGGCACTTCTTACTGTCTGTGACTTTGGGCAAGCTGCTTAACTACTCTGATCTTCTATGTCACTATTTGTGAAATGATGATGATAATATATCTACTTCTTAAGTTTGTAAAGAGGATTAAATAAGATCATTCATATTAAGGACTTGGCATTCTGTTCATCTCTGACAGCACAGTAAACTCTTAATAAACAATATCAATTTATATATTTTATAACAAAAATTGTAACCCAGGTGCATTGGTCTACTTGGCTTGTGTAACAAAATACCACAAACTGGGTAGTTCAAACAACAGAAGCTTATTTTCTCACAGTTCTGGAGGCTGGAAGTCCAAAATCAAGGTACCAGCAGGATTGGTTTCTAGTGAAGTGTTTCTTCTCAGCTTGCAGATAATGTCTTCTCATTGTGTCCTCATAAGGCATTTTCTTTGTGTGCACATAAAGAAAAGGAGTCCTGGGGTCTCTTCTTCTTACAAGCGCAGCAGTCCTATTGGATTAGGGCCCAGCTTCATGATTCCATTTCACCTAATTACCTCCTGAAAGGCCATTTTTCCAATATAGTCACATTAGGGCTTCAACACATTATTTTTGGGAAGACTCAAGTTGGTTCAAACACTAGTACATTTATACTCTACTTATAAAGAGTAGAGTAGCTTTGGGATACAGAAATGACCCGTCATGAAGGATGAACTCCAAAGAGTTCTGTCCAAAGAGAGGACAAGTTTCAGTCCACAGTGATCCAAATTGAAGAGAATTAGAGAACCTGAACTCCATACTTAAATCTACCATTCACTATATGAAATTGCAATAATTACTTAATTTCCTTCTTTCTTAGATACACACATTAAATCTAATTGTAGATGAGCCCATCATCTACTTGCTTCAAAGGATATATAAAGGACTAACATAACACTGCTTAATATAATAACTAGTCTGAGATTTCTGGAAAGGGCAAGGTAAATTCCAAGGAGTAAAAACAAGCTTATTCTCCTTGATTTTATCTTTATTGATTCTTCCATTCGTTCATTAAAAATGTATTGATTACCTACTATGTGCCAGACACTATGGGTACAGAGGAAATAGTTTCTAGAACATGACCTTAAATGGCTCACAGGCCACTGGGAAAGGGAGACATGTAAAGAAGTAATGGTAACAAGCCAGAAACGTATACACAGTTGTAAGGTTAAATGCCATGAAAATATAATAATAGCTATCACTTGTTGGGTGCTCACTATGATATCCCAGTTACCATGGCACATGCTTTATATTCACCATCTTATCTAATGTTTGCAACAACATTGAGTTAAACACTGTTATTAACAACATTTTATGGGATTAGAGAGACTAGGTGTCTTGTTCAATGGCTCATAATTGAAAAGCAATAGACCTTAGGTGAGAATTCAGTTGTGTCCAATTCTTGAGTGCATTTTCATAACCACAGTCTCTACTGTCTCCCTGCTCTGGGAGTACAAAAGAGTATCTAAATCTTTCTGAACCATGGAAGATCTAACAGAAGATGTTACTGTTGAGCTGGCTGTTGAAGGTTGAAGAGAAGTTGGCCAGGTAGAGAAGGAGGAGGCAGGCATGCAGGAAGATAAAGCCGTGAAGGAACATAGTTTACTCAGGCATGGAGAGTAGGACTTATATCAGGGAATGGCCCTGTGTTAGATCAAGAATACGGGAAGGACCATGCTTTATCCTCAAGACAGCAAGGGACCCTGGAGTTTTTTTGAGCAGGAGAGAAACATAAAATGAAATAAGTTTTCTATTTTGTTAGGGCACTCTGATGGGTGCCCTAACAGGGTGTTCTGGCATAGAGAGGGCAGTGTATCAGAAAGTTGCACCATATTAGAAAGAAGAAAACCAGTTCACCACTATAGAACGCCAAGCAGGAGGTGATATTCATCTGAATTTAGGAAATGGGAGTAGAACTGGGGAGGAGAATGTTGAAAAGATATGCTTAAGAAAGAGACTTGCCAGTAGTTTGCAGTTAATTAGAGATGAAAAATGAATTGAGTGAGAAGGTGAGACTGACTCCCAGGTTCCTAGTTCAAAGAATTGGGTGAAATATGATGCTCAGAAGCAAGAGAGGGGAAATAGGAAGAGTGGGTTCAGAGTGGATGGAAGAACTCCATTTAGATACTCTGAGTTGCTTGTGTGATATATAAGTAAATGTTGCTCTAAGACAACACTAAATGCAATTCTGGAAGCCCAAGGAAAGAAGTCAGAGCTGGAAGTGGTGATTTGGAACCAATTATCCGGAGGCCTTTACCTCAAGTCAAGGCAGTAAATGAAAGACCCCAGGATAGCAGCTTGGGAAAGAGAACCCTGCTAAGGTCAAAACCCAGAGGAACTCGAGTAAATGAAGAGACACTAACCAGGGTAGTAGAGAACCAGGGAAGAGTGGCATTCTGGAAGTCAAGAGAATTCAAGAGGGTAACAGGACTCAATGCCACAAAGGATAAGTAAGGAGGAGTTTTTAAATGTCCACTGATTTTGACAAGTAGGAGGTCACTGATGACACTGCAGAAGTGGCATCATTAGAATCTGGGGACAAATGCCAGATTATAGTGGGTAATGGGAGGAGGAAATGCAAGTCTTGAGAAAGAATATGTTTTTAAGAACTTTGGCACTCAAGGGAAGGATTGTTCTGTGACAGCAGCCAGCAGGGAAGCAGGATCCAGAGAGAACATGTGGTTTTTTTCTCCCTACTGCCTCTGATATTTCTAATAATATCCTAACTTTTCAGGTCTTTGAAAAACACCTTACAGATACTTTTTAAAGTTTTACTTCATTTGCTAGTGATAAATAAAATGTGTTTGTATGTGTAATTTGTATAGAAGGTTTTCTTGTACTTTATGTCCAGCTGACATAAAAGTCTTAGTAAACTCATCTTTCCTAAGGAGTATCAAGTTCAGAATGCCTTCATATACTTTCTCTGTTGGTTTTCATTAAAACATATTCTAAGTCTGTTAATGTTATTTAATTTGTGTTTACTGTATGATCAGAATAAAGAGAATATCCTATGTGAGCATTTCCATGAATAAACAGACTGACTTGAGGAAGAAACAGTCAGCAAATGACTCTTCCCAAGGATTTGCATGTTCAGAGCATTGACAGGGAGAGATTCTTAAAATGTGACCGAAATGTTCAGAGTGATTAGTATGAGGCAAGATGTTAGAGACTCAGGCAGTTTTCTAAGTTTCAGACAAGAGAGATCTACAGTTCTAAGAAACAGGCTGTGCCCTTTGCAAGTAGCCCATTTTGGCATCCTGTTGGGATGCCAAACAGCTGTAAAGAATGCTTGGGGCTGGGTACAGTGGCTCACACCTATAATCCCAGCACTTTGTGGGACCAAGGTGGGTGGATCACTTGAAGCCAGGAGTTTGAGATGGCCTGAGCAATATAGCAAGACCCCCATCTCTACAAAAAATAAAAAATTAGCCAGGCATGGTGGTGCATACCTGTGGTCCCAGCTACTTGGGAGGCTGAGGCAGAAGGATTATTTGAGCCTAATACGTCAAGGCTGCAGTGAGCCATGATCAGGACACTGCACTCAAGCCTGGGTGACACAGGCAAGACTCTGTCTCAAAAATAAATAAATAAATAAATAAATAAATTTAAATAAATAAATAATTCTTGGGTCCAGGCTTCACTTACTCCTTAGAGGAAACACAATTAATTAACTGGATTAGAAAGCCCTCCTTGGTGAAATGACAGAGTTCCCTTTAATGAAGCATCTTCATCAGTTCAAACTGAAAGGCCACCTTTCTTCATGAAATGCCAACTGAAAATCATTTGAGAGCAGCCAGTACCCTCCAATTTTTCTGGCTTGGTTATCTGTTCCAGAGGCCACAAATCTGATCCAAGCACCTTTGCAAAGTAAAGAAAAGACTTCAAGTAACATGTTAAGATGATATCTTCTAGGGCTTGAAGTAAGATTTCTCCAAGTTAAAAATCTATTAATGACACTAGGCCTACTTCTTTAGTACTTACTATATGCCAGGCACAATCCTACCAGTGAGTATACCTATAGTTCAGAGAGAGAAAGAGAAAAATCACAAGGAGTGCCTGGGGCTTTATAGACATGGTTCATGTTTACTATAGCAATCCAGTGAGGAAGGATGTCATCATCCCATTTAGCAGCAGTAAATGGGGCTGAGAAAGCTCAGTAGTTTGTCCAGGGTCACAGCGCTGGCAATTGCAGAGTGAGTGTCCAATGCAGGGCTCTGGGCCTGAGGTCTGGTCTCCGCCTTGCTCCAGGATGCCTTCTTGTGGCCAGATAGTTAAGCTAACAAAACCCCTTTGTGCCTCTCAGGAGATTGCACATCCCACATTTCTCTGGCTTAATCAGCATTTTAAAAATATTTCTCCCCACCTCCCAAGCTGTGTGTTTACTTTTTATGACCACTAATAGCATTTGTGACTTTGTAAGGTAAGATGATGAAGTAAAAATCAATTTGTCTCAAGGTAAAAACTAACCTTCTTTATTATCAACAAAAGATTTCTCCTGTTAGGGATATTTTCTACCTGTATTAATGTATTTATGTATTTAACAGATTTTCCCCTTCTCCCCAGGCCAAATTATATTGACCGTCAGTGGCATTTAAACTGGCTGCACAGTACTTGGGCAGCCTAGGAAAAAAACTTTCAAAAATACTGATGCCAGGATCCCACACTCAGATATTCTATTTTAATTATCCTGTGGTGGAATCCAGGCATATATTTTTTTTTCAACTTTCCTAGAAGGTTCTGTGGTACAGCCAGAATTGGAAACCACTGACATTCACAATCTGATAGCTCTACTGATAGCCTGCAAGCTAAATCATGTGTTTATAAGACATCCAAGCCTACCCAGTTAAGGATCTTAACTTGATCTTTTATATAATGTCAGCCATATGGAAGATAGCATAGTGAAGAATCAATAGCACTTATCAATACAACCATGGATCCCTGGAATTCTTTTTATCCTTCTGATTAAATATCTTAGAATTTAAGTTGTTGAAATGTTTAAGAAAAATGAACAATAACACCCTTTCCCTCTCCCCTCGTCAAGCCAAAGAATGACGCTTTGGAAACCTGAGACTAGCTAGACAATTCTAAACGCTCTTATTTGTTAAGCAACTAAAAGTTTCCTGGATTTTCCAGCGCAGCATCAATTTTTCATATCCTTTCATATTCTGATGATTACACGGATACCACATTCATGTGTTCATTCAAATATTTGGTGAGAACCTATCAGATTCTAAGTACTGGGGTTGGTTTCTGTTTTTACCAAACTTACATCCTAGAGGGAGGATTAGAAATGAACCAACTAATGAACCAGAAAAAAACTAGTGCTAGCAAGAAGAAAACAAGTGTGTCACGGATACTAATGGGTAGTTACTTGAGATTTAGTGATTAGGGAAGGCTTCTCTGTGGAGGTGACAATTGAGCCAACAAACAAATGACAAAAAGGAGCCAGCCTTGTGAAAGTCTAAGGAGAACACATTTGGAGCAGACAGCTAATGTCCTCAGGGCAGGAATGGGCTTAGTGTGCTAGAATAGCACGAAGGAAAGCAAGCATCAGAGGAGACATGGATGTGGAGGTAGGCAGTCAACCAGTCATGTAGGCAATGTTTCTATAATAACTCTGACTGCATCTTCCAGAGCACTTTTAAAAAATACCAAAGCCTAGGCCCACCCCAGTCCATCAAATCAGAATTTTTAGGATTAGGGGAGTAACTCCACAAAATGACCCCTTAAATAAATAATCTGAATGTTTTCTGTTACTGCTTTAAGAGTTCTGTTAACAGTTGTATATTGTGAATGGAATGGTATTTTTAAAACAATGTTAACTTGTTTAAAAGAAAATACACTGCATGAACTAATCCATGTGCCACAAAAAAGGTCAAATGTTTCAGTGACACAGGAAATCCAATTACAGTTACCTTGAGCTTAGTCATTTATTCATCAGAGAGTTTCAACATTTGATTTATCTAGGTGTTCCCCATGTGCAGAAAGGACTGAACCACTTAAGTAAGGCTTTGAAGGCCAGGGTAAGGATGTAAGAAAATGGAGTTTTATTTTATATGTAATGAGAATTAACTAACTGAATGGCTTTAAGAAGGGAGGTGATGCCACTCAATGGAATATGGATTTGGGCAGATTCCACAAGATGAGAAATGAGGAAAGCAGTTAAGAGGCAATTGCAGTATTCTAGAAGAGAGGTGACGGTGGTTTATCCTAGTCTGGAACAAGTAGACAGAAGTGGTCAGGTTTGTCATCTCACAGGCATGGTTACAAGTGTGGTTAGAGTCTACAGCATTTACTGGATTGAAGATGGGATGACTCATAAGGCTAAGGTTAAAAAATGGTGGCTAGGCCCAGTGGCTCACACCTGTAATCCAGCACTTTGGGAGGCCGAGGTAGGTGGATCACAAGGTCAGGAGATCGAGACCATCTTGGCCAACATGGTGAAACCTCATCTCTACTAAAATACAAAAAATTAGCTGGATGTGGTGGCGTGTGCCTGTAATCTCAGCTACGTGGAGACTCAGGCAGGGTAATCGCTTGAACCCAGGAGACGGAGGTTCTGGTGAGCTGAGGTCACGCCACTGTACTCCAGCCTGGACGAGAGAGCAAGACTCTGCTTTTTTTTTTTTTAAAGTTATGGATGATGGTATTCTTTCCCAGGATAGAGAAGGCTAGGAGAAGGGCATGTTAAGGGTAGGTGACTAAAATATAAATATGTAGGCTCTAAGAATCTGTCATTCAACTTGCTTATTGGTCAGTTAAGTGACAAGACCAAATAGGCAGTTGAATAGATAATTATGGAGCTCAGCACAAGATTGAGGCGAGAGATACAAATTTACAAGCCCCCATTATGTAGAAACTATTCAGAGACATTAAGATTGCTTAAGAGTATCTGGAGAGAAAACAGCCAAAGGAGAAAGTATTTAAAGGAGAAAGGAATGGCCAGCTGGGCCAAATGATGCTGAGGGTCTACTAGAGAAGTAACCACTGGAAAGAAAACTCTGTCTCCATTTTAGGGTTTAGGAAATACAGTCACCAGAGGAAATTCTGGTAATGACAATAAGATTCTTTCCACATGTTAACAGATACATTTGGCAAAATAGCTTTGGACTGAAAATATATAGGTAAAAATGGTAAAGGTGTGTGTGTGTGTGGGATCGATACAAAATCATTAAGAGGTAGTAAGATTTGTAGTTTTAATACCACCCCAGAAAAAAAAAGCATATGGATCACATTTCTTCCTAAAGTAGAAAAGTGGATGTGTTACAAAGTAGACAAATAGTGACTCAATAAATTTTACATATTTTCTACTTGCCTTTTTAAAAGAAAATTCCATTGGACCTAGAGTTGATATGTAAGATACAACAGTTGTGGGCTAGGCTAGAAATTTCAATCCATAAAATGACCTATTCCGGGACTAGGGGAGAAACTCCACAATATGACCCTTTAAATAAATGATCTGAATATTTTCTGCTGCTACTTTAAGAGTTCTACTGAAAGTTGCATAATGTGGATGGAATGGTAAGCTATTTTTTAAAGCAACCTGAATTTGTTTAAAGGAAAATACAATGCATGAGCAAATCCATGTGCCACACAAGGAACCAGATGTTTCAATGACACAGGAAATCGGATTACAGTTACCTTGAGCTTAGTCTTTTGTTCATCAGAGGGCTTCATGTCCAAAAACAAACAAACAAACAAAAAACTAAAATTAGATTTCACCCTTCAAATGTTCTACAATGCCTCATATTAGGGTGAACTGGGAAAAAGCTAAGATATTGTAAAATTCCTGAAGACGACTCTAAACCCATACCAAACAAAGCCAAAAACATTTGTGCAACCATTATTCATATTGATGATGAAGAACAGCATATTTATGTTGTTCTTCATACAGCAAGCAAGCCTCCCTCTCAGACAGGCATAAAATTATGCATCCAAAACACACCAAATTAGCTTCTGTAATTTGAAAGAGTTTGAAAAAAACAAAGTCTTTTTCCAAATGACTGATACATGAATATGTGGCCCCCAGAAACTGTTGTCCAACTTGCAACATGATGTGTAATGCCCAGAAAAAAGTATACCCAATAAAGTAAAGCGACTTTCTTCCATAATAAATAGATCATAATGTCACCCTTTTAAGGCTCCATCTGGCATGCCTTACATTAGGCAGCCACATTTATGACTCATGATCTCTTGTATCACCAGGAAATATTTACTGAAGGAAATGTTTGTTCAGGTTTGTTTGTCGTAGGGGGACCACCTGGTTGGAGCCGATGTGATAATCAGTGTTTGAATTATCACAGATTCAGGTTTGTTCTTTACAGCCAAAATCCAGCATTTCTCATATCTCCCTGGGTTTTCATCACAAATACAGAAGGGTGAAATTAAAGGGATGATCTTATGTATTAAAGGATATAAAGATAAATATGTTTGCTCCTTTTTTATTGAGGCAAACAGCTGGCTAATGTTAATCATACAGCCAGCGATTTGGTAACTTTCCAAAGATATAAAAAATAAATTTATTTTATCATTATTTCTGTGACTTTTAAATAGTTTCAGAAAACAGATTCATGTCGAATTTAAAAGTAATTATGGTTTTCAGCTTCCCACTGGTGCTGTGGGAGACTTTAGAAATATGTAGGTCATTTTGTGAGATAATAAGATTGGGATTAATGTACCTATCCAATCGAATCAGATTTACTCTAACTTACTAAAAATTGTAAGTCAAAATGCCCTAAAAACTCCTGTGGAAATGAATACCAGGGAAACAGTTTTTGGCCTATCGTTACAGAATAAACCAAACAAGTATTTTCTATCTTATAGTAGCTAAAGTAATTGTATGAGAACTTTGGTTTGTCACCAAAATGATGTCAACTGAATACTGAAAAGTATCCTCTGGGGTGCATGTCTTATGTGGAAAATTTCAGTTCCATTTTGCAGTATCTGGAAAGTTATTTTCTGATAGTTCTTGAACAGAGAGAGCTTGCTGGATACTCTCAGAAATGTTTTTAGGTGAATCTGATAACCGATTAGGATAAAGTGTGTGAAAGTGCTTTGTAAATTACAAATAATTCTATTTATTTGAGCATCATGACCTCTCTAGGTCAATAACAATGATATGATATGACATTCAATATGATATGATTTAATAATGAGAGCCTCAGATTCTACTGGAGTTCTTATTTCATGATTCAGGTGATGCTGGGGATGACATTTGTAATCTCTAAAGGAGAATCCTTGTTTGCCTGAATTTGTAAAGATTATTGTTAAAAGTATCTTAAAAGATTTTTGAAGAGTCTATCAATACAGTCAGCTCAAAGACTTCTGGAAACGTACTATATACTAAAATTAGTCTTCCCATTTTGTCACCTCAGAAACCAGAAATTCCAACTTCCATGGCTTACTAATAAACATAATCCTGCCAATAAATTACCCCCCACCCTTTATGTGTAATAAAAAATTGACCTTATTTGCAATGGGGACATCAGCAGCGGAACATCTCCAAGCCAGGGGGCTGCTCTCCCCACCCTAGAGGCCACAAGAGTTTAGCTTTGACCTCCTGTCAGTTTGATCAGTTTATTTTTCCACTTATATTTTTAACTTTATCACCGAGAAAATGTGCTACAAATGGGAGTAGCTTAATAAAGTGAAATGAAGTTTGTGAGATTCAACATCTAGCACCTGCCAGGTTTTGAGCATTTTCTCATCCATCTGGGATAACCCATGCTGACAAAGCTTAGCTCTGTGAAACCAATTATCCACATCGCTTACAGGGACACGGCCTGAACTAGATTATGATTATGCCCACTGCTGTGAATACATGACACCTCCCAGGGGTTGCACGTAATGCCATTGTGGCATACCCCATGGATGTCTTTTTGGAGGGTGGGGAGGGTGGCAAACAGCTGAAAGAGGACTCCCAGTGCATTGCAATATTTTTAATGTGTTTTCATGACCAAAACTTTTAAAATTTTCTATCTGTGTCTAACCATGTCTTAGATCCCATTTCCTATCTCACTTGTCCTTTACAACATTGATTTCCTATCTCATTTCTTTCCCTACCTTTTCCCTTCTTCATATACACTGAACTCTTTCCTTCAAAGTATTTTCATCAGGATGGTTTATGATGGGTTAAGGTTGGAAAACACACAGCAATTCTGCATTTGCCCTTGATGCTAAGAAGCAACTTACATCTTCTGCATTTTGATGACTTTTAAGAAAATAGCCCCTAGTTTGAAAATCTGCAGGCTCTGCCTCGATTAGTGATACCCATGGGAAATTTCCTGTTATGTTTTAAGACTAGCCTACAAAGATTGAGTTTTATCCCAAATCTCTGCATCTTGATGATTTTGTAATCTGAAACAAATATGCAATTCTTCAGTGACACAAGCATGAATGCCCTGGCATGCCCACTGGAAGTCTGAGCTCTTTCTGAAGGCAGGCTCTGTGTGTATTTCTTATATCATCCTACCATACATAGCACTCAGCATAATGCCTTGCCCACAGAATGGTTCACTAAGTGCTTGTGAAAGTGGCCCTTCTACTTCTAATTTCTGCCCTTCGACTCCTGGAAACCCCCAAATAGCTAAATATTAAAACCTAGCTCCCCACCTTGGGAATCCTGGTCAAATTTAAACACATACCAACAGAGATGTTGATCAAGAGTGGTTTCTTTTTGGTGGGAGAAAGAAGGCCAACTCTCCCTCCCTCCCCTTGGCTCATTCCCACCTCCCGACCGCCAAACACCTTGGTATTCTATTTCTATTTCCTTACTTCATCCAGGACCCGTTCCTACAGTATCACTTCCCCTAATGGTAGAGACAGTCTACCATGTGGTAGAGATTGGTTGTCCAGTGGATTAATATGAAAAGCTCGATTCCTTTAAGAACTGGTGTTTTAGGGGAGGAGGCACAGGATGAGCAAGTTACCAGATAACTATCTGGTGGGTCAAGGAAGTGACAAATAAGTGAAGAGAATCTCTCGCTATCTTTTTTCTTCTTGCAGCCCCTTGACGGCCAAGCCTCTCCAGGACCACATTTGCCAACACAGCACCATCTCTAGGGGCACTATCATTGTGAAGTATCTCAATGGGAGTCTTGGAGCACAGCTCCCTTAGTTATAGGCTTTAGTTCCAAAATGTGGAAGACACTCAAGCTATGTCCCTGTATGACGACCACATGAGAGTGCCCCATCACCATCTTCTCAACTCTATAGATGACCCTTGGTCACGTCATCATACTTGTTTTGCACAATTCAGAGAGCCAGGTGAAAAGTACTAGAGAGTAAATTTTTCCTACATTCTAGTGTAGTGCTGTCATCTTCAGCAAATCAGTGTTAGTTTTCTTAACTATAAAATTAAAATAACACTTTCCTCCTGACCCCCATCTAAAAAAATAATAAATAACAAATAAATATGCATTAAGGACTCAACACTTTTTAAATAAAATGCAGAGTTCAAGAGCACATTATTTTATTATTATTATTATTTTCCAATACAGGTTTGGTTTTCAGAACTCCACAAAACATAGCGATATTCACACTTTTCGACAAAAAGAATTTACATTCAAAACACTGATGAAACAAATTTCCTTAGCACCTTTCTAAGTTTCTAGAAGCTCGAAAACCACATTGTGGCTTTTAAGAAAGGGTAGGGAATCAGACAAGACAATGATTTCCATGACCATAGAGTCTCAGAATGTTTGATCTGTCAGGCATCTAAAAAGATAGGAAAAGAAGGACAAGTGACACAAAAGTAGCAAATATGTATTCAGTACCTGCAGGTTCTGTACCAGGTACCGAAAGAGGGAGGCATCTGAAGATGTGGACATACAAAAATATAATTGAAGGAGAAATTTGATTTGTGGGAGGACCCAGATTAATTTTAGTCAGAAAGACTTCTAGGAAGAGGCTATGTTCAGTATGAGCCCTGAAGGATAGGAGACTTTCAGTAGGTGGAGCTGCCAATCCTGTACGTTTAAAGCAGGACAGTTTACCTGTTGAGGTGCTTTCTGGCAAGGCTGCGGTCCATTTCCCTGGTCCACACGCAAAAGGGAAGATAAGAGAACATTGGGCTAGCTGGTTGAGGCCAGAGCATGGTGGGCCTTGAAAACCAAGTCAAAAACCAATTTAAATGTCATCTGTAGGCCTTAAACTTTGGAAGGTTTTGAGCATGGAACTGAAATGATCAGAATTATCTGTATTTAAGTATAGAAGCAGACATTTATCTAGGGTCCCATGAAATATATACGTGTGTAAACATATTTTTTGTTTTGCTTCTTGGAATGGCTTCATAGGCTGGAGAGGACAATTTTAAAAATAGACCTTTAAACCAAAGTTGTCAGAAGCATCATGTCTTTGTAATATAGCTATCCTCCTTCAAGAAAACAGTCCAATTTATTTTGTGGAAGATACAACAGGCTGCAGCTCTGTATTTCAACTACAATTCATAAATGTTTACAGCATTCAGCACCTGACTCCTGACTATAGGCCACTGTGTCTCTTGGCTAATGATTTTTGTTATTAAATAAATTTGAATTTTGTATGATAAGAAGATTCCTGAAGTAGTTTGTTTATTCCTCAATAAAAGCCTCTGTGTTTGTAAACAATCCCCAACGAGGCCAATAGCTCACTTGAATCAGTGCCCTGCCTCCCTTAGGCTCCATATTTGAAAAAATATAGTTATTACCCAGAGCTCTATAAAAGATTCAATATCTAATTTGTCTGTTGGGAGTCAATAAATAAGTTTTGCCAATGACACAATCTTTACTATCTTTTTATAGAGATTATTTTTGTCCCCCAGACCCTCAAGGGCAAGAAGGCAATTGGCTGCCGTTGTGTTTATTATTATAACAGATAGAATTTCAGCTTCTGTTTCTGAAGTGACACTTTGTGGAGTGACACTGCATTTACAGTTACTGATAATAAAAATGGCTCTTAAAGTGCCAGGGTTTGGCTTCCAACAAGAAGAATACCAACTAAGTTAAAACTTCCCCATAGGTGCAGAGTCTTCCTGAAAGAGTGAAATTTCAGTTCCAACCCAGGTTGATGCCAGAACTCACAAGTTTCCCTCACATTATGTTTGCTCTGTTTCCTGTATGGGATGACTCACCAGTGGCTCAAAATGTGAGCAAGAAAAATTGTAACTGAAATCTGAGTGTTTTTCTGCCCCCTCCCCCCACCCCAGGCAACACAATGCAAGCCAAACCCCTGTTAGGCCTTGAGAGGATGGGGACAATGCTAAGTTTTACTAGAGTCTTTTGAATTAAAATATGCCATTACTTGATTGAAATAGTACTGTTATACAGCATGGTAGTTATCATATACCTGCTTTTGTAGATGCTTGTCCCAAAGACCTAAGATATCTTTATTGCTAGCAGTGTCCTTTTTTTCTAAAAGAATTAACATAATAATACATAGGAATAGGAACAGCTCCAGTCTCCAACTCCCAGCGCGAGCGACACAGAAGACCGGTGATTTCTGCATTTTCAACTGAGGTACTGGGTTCATCTCACTAGGGAGTGCCAGACAATCGGTGCTGGTCAGCTGCTGCAGCCCGACCAGCAAGAGCTGAAGCAGGGCGAGGCATCGCCTCACCTGGGAAGCGCAAGGGGAAAGGGAATCCCTTTTCCTAGCCAGGGGAACTGAGACACACAACACCTGGTAAATCGGGTAACTCCCACCCCAATACTGCACTTTAAGCAAACAGGCACACCTGGAGATAACATCCCACACCTGGCCGGGAGGGTCCCATGCCCACGGAGCCTCCCTGATTGCTAGCACAGCAGTCTGTGATCTACCAGCAAGGCAGCAGCGAGGCTGGGGGAGGGGCGCCGGCCATTGCTGAGGCTTAAGTAGGTAAACAAAGCCGCTGGGAAGCTCGAACTGGGTGGAGCTCACAGCAGCTCAAGGAAACCTGCCTGTCTATGTAGACTCCACCTCTGGGGACAGGGCACAGATAACAACAAAAGCAACAGAAACCTCTGCAGACGCAAACGACTCTGTCTGACAGCTTTGAAGAGAGCAGTGGATCTCCCAACATGGAGGTTGAGATCTGAGAAGGGACAGACTCCCTGCTCAAGTGGGTCCCTGACCCCTGAGTAGCCTAACTGGGAGACATCCCCCCTAGGGGCAGTCTGACACCCCACACCTCACAGGGTGGAGTACACCCCTGAGAGGAAGCCTCCAAAGCAAGAATCAGACAGGTACACTCGCTGTTCAGCAATATTCTATCTTCTGCAGCCTCTGCTGCTGACACCCAGGCAAACAGGGTCTGGAGTGGACCTCAAGCAATCTCCAACAGACCTACAGCTGAGGGTCCTGACTGTTAAAAGGAAAACTATCAAACAGGAAGGACACCTACACCAAAACCCCATCAGTACGTCACCATCATCAAAGACCAGAGGCAGATAAAACCACAAAGATGGGGAAAAAGCAGGGCAGAAAAGCTGGAAATTCAAAAAATAAGAGCGCATCTCCCCCGGGAAAGGAGCGCAGCTCATCGCCAGCAATGGATCAAAGCTTGACAGAGAATGACTTTGACAAGATGAGAGAAGAAGGCTTCAGTCCATCAAACTTCTCAGGGCTAAAGGAGGAATTACATACCCAGCACAAAGAAACTAAAAATCTTGAAAAAAAAAGTGGAAGAATTGGATGGCTAGAGTAATTAATGCAGAGAAGGTCATAAACGAAATGAAAGAGATGAAAACCATGACACGAGAAATACGTGACAAATGCACAAGCTTCAGTAACCGACTCGATCAAGTGGAAGAAAGAGTATCAGCGATTGAGGATCAAATGAATGAAATGAAGCGAGAAGAGAAACCAAAAGAAAAAAGAAGAAAAAGAAATGAACAAAGCCTGCAAGAAGTATGGGATTATGTAAAAAGACCAAATCTATGTCTGATTGGGGTGCCTGAAAGTGAGGGGGAAAATGGAACCAAGTTGGAAAACACTCTTCAGGATATCATCCAGGAGAACTTCCCCAACCTAGTAGGGCAGGCCAACATTCAAATCCAGGAAATACAGAGAACGCCACAAAGATACTCCTCGAGAAGAGCAACTCCAAGACACATAATTGCCAGATTCACCAAAGTTGAAATGAAGGAAAAAATCTTAAGGGCAGCCAGGGAGAAAGGTCGGGTTACCCACAAAGGGAAGCCCATCAGACTAACAGCAGATCTCTCGGCAGAAACTCTACAAGCCAGAAGAGAGTGGGGGCCAATATTCAACATTCTTAAAGAAAAGAATTTTAAACCTAGAATTTCATATCCAGCCAAACTAAGTTTCATAAGTGAAGGAGAAATAAAATCCTTTACAGATAAGCAAATGCTTAGAGATTTTGTCACCACTAGGCCTGCCTTACAAGAGACCCTGAAGGAAGCACTAAACATGGAAAGGAACAACCGGTACCAGCCATTGCAAAAACATGCCAACATGTGAAGACCATCGAGGCTAGGAAGAAACTGCATCAACTAACGAGCAAAATAACCAGTTAATATCATAATGGCAGGATCAAGTTCACACATAACAATATTAACCTTAAATGTAAATGGACTAAATGCTCCAATTAAAAGACACAGACTGGCAAACTGGATAAAGAGTCAAGACCCATCAGTCTGCTGTATTCAGGAGACCCATCTCACACGCAGAGACATACATAGGCTCAAAATAAAGGGATGGAGGAAGATTTACCAAGCAAATGGAGAACAAAAGAAAGCAGGGGTTGCAATACTAGTCTCTGATAAAACAGACTTTAAACCATCAAAGATCAAAAGAGACAAAGAAGGCCATTACATAATGGTAAAGGGATCAATTCAACAGGAAGAACTAACTATCCTAAATATATATGCACCCAATACAGGAGCACCCAGATTCATAAAGCAAGTCCTTAAAGACTTACAAAGAGACTTAGACTCCCATACAATAATAATGGGAGACTTCAACACTCCACTGTCAACATTAGACAGATCAACGAGACAGAAAGTTAACAAGGATATCCAGGAATTGAACTCATCTCTGCAGCAAGCAGACCTAATAGACATCTATAGAACTCTCCACCCCAAATCAACAGAATATACATTCTTCTCGGCACCACATCGCACTTATTCCAAAATCGACCACATAATTGGAAGTAAAGCACTCCTCAGCAAATGTACAAGAACAGAAATTATAACAAACTGTCTCTCAGACCACAGTGCAATCAAACTAGAACTCAGGACTAAGAAACTCAATCAAAACCGCTCAACTACATGGAAACTGAACAACTTGCTCCTGAATGACTACTGGGTACATAACGAAATGAAGGCAGAAATAAAGATGTTCTTTGAAACCAATGAGAACAAAGATACAACATACCAGAATCTCTGGGACACATTTAAAGCAGTGTGTAGAGGGAAATTTATAGCAGTAAATGCCCACAAGAGAAAGCAGGAAAGATCTAAAATTGACACTCTAACATCACAATTAAAAGAACTACAGAAGCAAGAGCAAACACATTCTAAAGCTAGCAGAAGGCAAGAAATAACTAAGATCAGAGCAGAACTGAAGGAGACAGAGACACAAAACACCCTCCAAAAAATCAATGAATCCAGGAGTTGGTTTTTTGAAAAGATCAACAAAATTGACAGACCACTAGCAAGACTAATAAAGAAGAAAAGAGAGAAGAATCAAATAGATGCAATAAAAAATGATAAAGGGGATATCACCAACGACCCCACAGAAATACAAACTACCATCAGAGAATACTATAAACACTTCTATGCAAATAAACTAGAAAATCTAGAAGAAATGGATAATTTCCTGGACACTTATACTCTCCCAAGACTAAACCAGGAAGAAGTTGAATCCCTGAATAGACCAATAGCAGGCTCTGAAATTGAGGCAATAATTAATAGCCTACCAACCAAAAAAAGTCCAGGACCAGATGGATTCACAGCTGAATTCTACCAGAGGTACAAGGAGGAGCTGGTACCATTCCTTCTGAAACTATTCCAATCAATAGAAAAAGAGGGAATCCTCCCTAACTCATTTTATGAGGCCAACATCATCCTGATACAAAAGCCTGGCAGAGACACAACAAAAAAAAGAGAATTTTAGACCAATATCCCTGATGAACATCGATGCAAAAATCCTCAATAAAATACTGGCAAACCGGATTCAGCAGCATATCAAAAAGCTTATCCACCATGATCAAGTGGGCTTCATCCCTGGGATGCAAGGCTGGTTCAACATTCACAAATCAATAAACATAATCCAGCATATAAACAGAACCAAAGACAAGAACCACATGATTATCTCAATAGATGCAGAAAAGGCTTTTGACAAAATTCAACAGCCCTTCATGCTAAAAACGCTCAATAAATTCGGTATTGATGGAACGTATCTCAAAATCATAAGAGCTATTTATGACAAACCCACAGCCAATATCATCCTGAATGGGCAAAAACTGGAAAAATTCCCTTTGAAAACTGGCACAAGACAGGGATGCCCTCTCTCACCACTCCTATTCAACATAGTGTTGGAAGTTCTGGCTAAGGCAATCAGGCAAGAGAAAGGAATCAAGGGTATTCAGTTAGGAAAAGATGAAATCAAATTGTCCCTCTTTGCAGATGACATGATTGTATATTTAGAAAACCCTATTGTCTCAGCCGAAAATCTCCTTAAGCTGATAAGCAACTTCAGCAAAGTCTCGGGATACAAAATTAATGTGCAAAAATCACAAGCATTCTTATACACCAGTAACAGACAAACACAGAGCCAAATCATGAATGAACTTCCATTCACAATTGCTTCAAAGAGGATAAAATACCTAGGAATCCAACTTACAAGGGATGTAAAGGACCTCTTCAAGGAGAACTACAAACCACTGCTCAGTGAAATAAAAGAGGACACAAACAAATGGAAGATGCTCATGGATAGGAAGAATCAATATCGTGAAAATGGCCATACTGCCCAAGGTTATTTATAGATTCAATGCCATCCCCATCAAGCTACCAATGAGTTTCTTTACAGAATTGGAAAGAACTGCTTTAAAGTTCATATGGAACCAAAAAAGAGCCCGCATCTCCAAGACAATCCTAAGTCAAAAGAACAAAGCTGGAGGCATCACACTACCTGACTTCAAACTATACTACAAGGCTACAGTAACCAAAACAGCATGGTACTGGTACCAAAACAGAGATATAGACCAATGGAACAGAACAGAGTCCTCAGAAATACCACACATCTACAGCCATCTGATCTTTGACAAACCTGAGAGAAACAAGAAATGGGGAAAGGATTCCCTATTTAATAAATGGTGCTGGGAAAATTGGCTAGCCATAAGTAGAAAGCTGAAACTGGATCCTTTCCTTACTCCTTATACGAAAATTAATTCAAGATGGATTAGAGACTTAAATGTTAGACCTAATACCATAAAAACCCTAGAGGAAAACTTAGGTAGTACCATTCAGGACATAGGCATGGGCAAAGACTTCATGTCTAAAACACCAAAAGCAACGGCAGCAAAAGCCAAAATTGACAAATGGGATCTCATTAAACTAAAGAGCTTCTGCACAGCAAAAGAAACTACCATCAGAGTGAACAGGCAACCTACAGAATGGGAGAAAATTTTTGCAATCTACTCATCTGACAAAGGGCTAATATCCAGAACCTACAAAGAACTCAAACAAATTTACAAGAAAAAAACAAACAACCCCATCAAAAAGTGGGCAAAGGATATGAACAGACATTTCTCAAAAGAAGACATTCATACAGCCAACAGACACATGAAAAAATGCTCATCATCACTGGCCATCAGAGAAATGCAAATCAAAACCACAATGAGATACCATCTCATACCAGTTAGAATGGCAATCATTAAAAAGTCAGGAAACAGCAGGTGCTGGAGAGGGTGTGGAGAAATAGGAACACTTTTACACTGTTGGTGGGATTGTAAACTAGTTCAACCATTATGGAAAACTGTATGGCGATTCCTCAAGGATCTAGAACTAGATGTACCATATGACCCAGCCATCCCATTACTGGGGATATACCCAAAGGATTATAAATCATGCTGCTATAAAGACACATGCACACGTATGTTCATTGTGGCACTATTCACAATAGCAGACTTGGAATCAACCCAAATGTCCATCAGTGACAGACTGGATTAAGAAAATGTGGCACATATACACCATGGAATACTATGCAGCCATCAAAAAGGATGAGTTTGTGTCCTTTGTAGGGACATGGATGCAGCTGGAAACCATCATTCTTAGCAAACTATCACAAGAACAGAAAACCAAACACCGCATGTTCTCACTCATAGGTGGGAACTGAACAATGAGATCACTTGGACTCGGGAAGGGGGACATCACACACCGGGGCCTATTATGGGGAGGGGGGAGGGGGGAGGGATTGCATTGGGAGTTATACCTGATGTAAAGGACGAGTAGTTGGGTGCTGACGAGTTGATGGGTGCAGCACAGCAACATGGCACAAGTATACATATGTAACAAACCTGCACGTTATGCACTAGTACCCTAGAACTTAAAGTATAATAATAAAAATAATAATAATAATAATAATACATAACATTTTAATTCTGTAAAAAGAATAGAACACGCTCACTGATTACCTCTGAGCATTTTTTTGGTGAGCCCCCTTGGGAAAATGGATGTTGTACCCATTGTCGTTCAGGTTTTAGAACTGAACCCTTTGAAGGTCAGACAGCAAGATGCTTTAATTTTGTAGATCATTTTGTTGTCATAATAGTTTCCACTATCCCTAACTTTTTTCTGAAGCATTTCTTGATTTCAAAATACATTTATTGAGTGTGAATGGAAGCAGGATAAATCAATATGAATGACATGGTCCCTTCCTGAAGTCTAGTGAGAAAGAGCGATTGAGTAAACTCTTTGCTATAATATGGTACAATGAGGACTGTGATAGAGGTAGGATTAGGGTGCGATAAGACCATCAAGGAGGAGGTTCTTTACCTTGGCACATCTGAGAAGGTGTCTGCGAAGAGGTGGCCTGTAGAAGCTTAGAGCTGGAGTAGAAGTTCCCCAGATGGACTAAAAGAGGGCTACGTAACAGCAAAACAAAACAAAACAAACAAACAAACAAAAACAGCAACATGCCCTCATTTTCCATTTTACATGTTTGCTACAACAAATGCAGAATCACTTAAGCTGTTCCTCTAGGCTCTAACAAGGGAAAAACTTAAATTTAAAAGAAAATTTAAGTAACCGATTTCCTTATCAAACTTCTGTAAAAGATAAGTTTATTATTTAGTCCTGTTAGCCTGCCCAGATCTCAATTTGAATAATTACATTCCTCCTACCTAATTCATCCCTGTAGTTTTAATTGGTTTCAGAATTTGACTTGCTTCTCTTCAATTGTTATGTAGTGTTGTTATTTGGTATTAAACAGCTGTTACGTTCTACCACAGAGCTGAATATTTTTCAGCAATGATGCGGTGATTTCAGTCCTATGAGGCAGATAAAACAATTTGCCAGGGCTTTGACATGACAAATAACCCCTAAATGGATAGACGTGGCATTAATTATTGGTAACAATAGTTACCATCCATATAGTCACTGCTCTTAGAATAACACAAAGTGTTGTTTTCAGTCTATAAAGTCACATATGCACAGAAGAATTCTTGTTTCTTTAGATATTGTCTTTAGATATACACTCAAAAGTATTGATGTTCTTTCTTTGCTGATATTATATTAGTTTTAATTAAATGCATGCTGTAGTATACTAAGAACAGATGTTTATTTGGTTTTGTAATCAACTTAGAGGAAGTTTTTTGGGTCATTTATGTGTTTGGCAATGTGCTATGTAACCATTCTTCCTTCCATCACTTGTTTGTTTATATCTTACTGGGGATGACAATATTGAAAGTCTGCAACTAAAAGCTACTCTGAAGCCTGACTTCATTCAGCATATTCATGAATTCAGTCATCTTAGGGAGCCACCTTATTGCTGCCACTGTTGTTAAGGGCCCTATTTGATACCCCTAATGGAGACTAGCATTCTCTGCCATCCATCATGGTTTTCACATTTGGTAAAAGTTCAGGCCCAGGATAAGCAATAATGACCTAATTACTAGAAATGTAGACAGCTTCCTTCTCCATCTCTTTCACATCAAAAACAGGTTTTCTTCACTCTTTGGATGAATGCTGTGGATTGTCTGAAATATCTGTCTCTGAAAACTGGTGTTCAGTGAAAGATTTATTTCTATCTAAATGTCCTTAAAGTGTATCACCCAAAACTTTGAAAAGTTGTGCGACCTAGAAAAATGATCACCACCATGAGACACATCCTCTCTGCTGACAACTGTAGCTCTGTGTCCATGGTCTCGACCTGTGGAAATGAAGAAGGCAGAAAGCACTTCCTTCACGTTGCAGGGTGTATAAGGAGCAAGTTCAGCACAGATAGATACCATCAGCATCAGGGAGTAAGAGCAGATGATTGCTGACCTGGGCAGGACCCCCAAGAGCCAGCCAATTCCCTGTCCTCTGTTTGTTGTGGACACAGCAGTCCACCCTCCATAACATTCCCTGTATTGCCTGCTGCTTCCACTCCAGAATGATTTCAGATGCCCATTTCTTGTTTTATAGCATCTCACCAATATTTTCCCAAACTTCCCTAGTGGCAGAAATGTTCCAAAAGCCATTATAATCACTCTAGAAAACTAGGAACTACATCACCAAGGTGGCCTCCTACCTGGACCACCAACATCGCATCTCTATACAATGGACGCAATAGTACTTTCACATACTCCTGATAACTAAAATACATATCAAACTCCCAAGGAAGTTCTGGTGTATAAGACTGTCTAGTAAATATCTGATATTTCCCTCTTTCATTCCTCTCTATAATCCTGTGAGTGTACAGGTCTGAAAGAGAGGGAGTTAATACTACGTGCAGAAAGTGACATAAGAATTTAGTATCCCAAGGATAGTTTTGGCATAAGGACAGGAGGATACAATGCAAATGAGTGAAGAGATATCTGGCAAATGAGTGAAGAGATATCTGGCAAAGGCAGAGAGAAGCCAGAAGCATGAACGAGGGTTACAAACTGTGCTTCTTCTGGGCCGCTGGGATAATGGGGTTGGAAGAACAGAGAAAGCAGGAAGGAAGAGCTGAGTAGACCTAACTTTGGGCAATAGCTTTACCTCTCCATTCCAGGTAGAGAAGGGTATCTGTGCAGGCAGGAAGGCACTTTACAAGGGTACCAGAGAGTGATGTGTTCCAGAAAAGAAAGTGGCTCAGTATGCCAGCGTGAGGGCACGTGAGTATGGCGGGAGAGGGTCTGGAAGGAAGTTCAGTCTGCTTGTGAGGACTTGCAGGCCTTGTACAGAGTCGCCCCTATCCCCCAAGGCAGTGGTGAGCAATCAAAGGACTTTTAAACAGAAGGGCAATTTCTGTTAGCAGAAGTACAGCCAATATGCTGAAGTGGGGAGAGATTGTAAAGAAACAAAATAAGGAAGCTTCTTCAGTAGTCCAAGGCAACAACTAACAAGAGCAAGTACACCTGCCTTCCTCCCATTTTTTTTTTAACCTACATGTTACTACATATCATTCTCTTTACTCACTGCTGTGATGGAATATGGAGCCTAGAAAAATCTAGTCTAATTTGAGTTATAAAGTATCATCAGGATACAAAAACTGCTAATGGTCATTTGGAAATAGGATCACAATGGGGAAAGATTGAACACCTAGGAACAGAAAAAAGAATTAATTAAATTAAATCTTGTGCTGATGAAGATTAGTATTGGTATTTGATTGTACCCCCATTAAAGGTTTTTTAAATCAAAAGTTTTAATCAATGTGTTTTTTCCTGGATCTCCATACCACCCCAACTCCCCTGAGGTTAAGCCAAATTAACTTCTAATTAAAACATAACATTTGAAAATGACTTGTGGGGCTTTGCCACATAATTAATAAAACGAAAGGAATGGCAATTAAGTTCTGAAAATTCATTCCCTCATTGAGCAAACATTATTGGAACACCTGTTGTCTGTAGTATTCAGCTTCTATGCTAACTGTTGGCACTACCAAGATGGAAAAAGCTGTTCCTGCTTCTTAGAGCTGGGGCAGAGGCATGGAATGGGTACGTCGGGATTGGGCTGAGTGAGAGAAATGAAAAGGAAGTCCTGGACCCCACAGGTTTTAAAGAGGAGTGGGTCTTTTGCTCCTTAGAGTAGATGTTGCAATGAGACTATCAACCTCAAGTCATTAGGTTAAAGATGAGACATGGCCGCGACTCTTCTGCTGGACACTGGGGTCAGATTGCCAGGTTCAAGTCCCAGTTGCTCACTTACCAGCTCAGTCTCCTCACTGGAAAAATGGAGAGCCTCACCTCACAAGGATAATTCTAAGGATCATGTGGGTTCATACACACAAAGTGCTCAGAGCCATGCCTCACACACTGGAGCTGCTCAATCATTGTTATCATTGCCATTAATATTAAGATCAGTAGCCAAACAATTTACAATAGTGAAGAGGAAAAATAAAATAAATGCAGCAAGATCGAATATGTCAAGAGAGAGATGTCTTCCCCCGATGTCTCCTCCCTCTACAGAAGTATATTTTCTACCTTTGGCCATGGTTCTAATCAGACAGTTATCATTTCTACAATCAGACAACCACAAAAAAGATATTGTTGCTCTCACTTTCCAAAATTCTGCCTGGCCACCTCCTGAGGAAAGTGTGACATTGTGGTGTGTGGATCCCCTAAGGGAATCAGAAGATGGAGTTGAGAACATAGCTGTATGCAGACATTCCAAGATTATTCCTGCTGCAAATAAAGATCTTGGGAAAGAGCAATATAGAGTTAGCCCAGTCTATTGACCCAAAGATGTTTAAAATTAGCCCTTTTTACCCCTCATTAACCAGACTGATTCATGCTCTTCTCACCCTTAAACTCATTTTCAACCTGGTTCTTTAAATGGTATAACCAACCAAAATACTTATAATTGTTCTCAAGGTATGCGATCCTACCAACATCATTATGCCCCTTTGGGCACTTCATGAAATGCTTCTCTGTAGTCTGTTGGCATAAAACCTGCAAAGGTAACTTTGATGCAAAAAGAGACCCGACTACTGGAACCATGTATTAATAATGTCCTTCTCTATTAGCAGTCAAGGTGTTGTAGGAAGGGCATTGGGCTGGATGAGGAAAAGAGACCTGGCTCTAGTCCCGGCTGTGACCTTGAGAAACCACAACTTCCACAGCTTCAGTTTCTTCATTGCAAAGGGGCAGCGGTAGACTTTGTAAACCCCATTGTTTTACTTTACTTCATGCTCTCAATTCATTAAAAATGATGAGGCCGGGCATGGTGGCTCACTCCTGTAATCCCAGCACTTTGGGAGGCTGAGGTGGGCGGATCACGAGGTCAAGAGTTCAAGACCAGCCTGTCCAACATGGTGAAACCCCGTCTCTACTAAACATATAAAAATTAGCTGGGCATGGTGGTGTGTGCCTGTAATCTAAGCTACTTGGGAGGCTGAGGCAGGAGAATCACTGGAATCCAGAAGGCGGAGGTTGCAGCGAGCTGAGATCATGCTACTGCACTCCAGCCTGGACGACAGAGCGAGACTGTTTAAAAAACGAAAAAAAAAAAAAAAGAATAATTTGGCCGGGCACGGTTGCTCAAGTCTGTAATTCCAGCACTTTGGAAGGCCGAGGTGGGCAGATCACGAGGTCAGGAGATCCAGACCACCCTGGCTAACACAGTGAAACCCCATCTCTACTAAAAAATACAAAAAATTAGCCAGTCATGGTGGCACATCCCTGTAGTCCCAGGTACTAGCTACTTGGGAGGCCGAGGCAGGAGAATCGCTTGAACCCGGGAGGCAGAGGTTGCAGTGAACCGAGATTGCACCACTGCACTCCAGCCTGGGTGACAGAGTGAGACTCTGTCTCAAAAAAAAAAAAAAAAAAAAAGAAAAAGAAAAAAACATGATGAAAAATTTAATCAAAGACATAACTGAATAAAATTCTTAATAGAAAACTGTAAGATTATTTCATTCCTTCATTCAACATGTATTTATTGAATGTCCAGTGTGCACTGCACCCACCAAGTACAGTGGGACATGTAATGGACAAGGATGGGTCTTTAATGGAGCATATATTTTAATGTGCAAAACAGGCAATAAACAGATAAATCAGCAAACTAATTTCAGATTGTGGGAAGTGCTCTGAAGGAAATAAATGAGTGATGAATGAGAGAACAGCAGAAGGGGTCTCACAAAGCTAAAGAAGGTATCACAGATCTCTCTTTCTTCTTCCCTCCCTCTCCTCTTCTCCCCACCCCTCTCTGGGGCAGATACATCCTAATGGTGGCTAGAATGATAAAGATTGGCATGAAGGAAATGGCACAAAGGAAAAGGAGGAGAGGTTTCCTAGAGATGGTGCAGCCCACTACAAAAACCTCAAGGAAGGAAAATAATTGGGATTTTTAACACAACTACCAGGCCTAAGTATGCACACATTAACAGCCAGTGGAAGATTTATGGCTGTTTTTGGAAGCTGCAGAGATATGGTTCACAGCACACAGTCATGTAGGTTATGCCCTATATCTCAAAATATGTCTCCTCCCAAAAGAGCTCTTGAGATGAGTATATGAACCATATATGGTGTGAAAGCCAATACAAGCAAGCTGTTTTCTGGATTCAGGGTTCTTGTGAGAATCATATGGGATGCTCTTGAGTAAGCCTTTGTAAACTTGACCACTCTGCAGGTATAAGTTATTACTGTGCTTCCTGCTAACATAGGTCTTGTTGATGGCTTCTGAAAGCACCATTCACCCTAAGTAGACACTCGGAATGGCTCTGTGAGCAACTCTGTTCTTTCCTGCTTCTATCTGCCTTTGCATGTATCAGCCTAACCTTGCTTGGAACCCTACTCAGAGCATGACAAAGGTTAAGTCTGACCTTTCATTGTCCAGACAGACAGATTTGTGTTTGACTTGCTCGCTGTGTCCCAGAAAACTGCTCAGCATCATGAATCAGAAAACACCATCTAGATGGCATCTGGGCAGGGGATAGCCAGCCACTTCTGTGTCACACAAATGAAAAACCAGAGTAAGTGTCTCAGTTTGGGTCACACATTTCTTCAGGATAATAAATAATAATAAATGAAAGAAAGAAATGTAGATAAAAATTAGCACATGTAAAGAAGGGAGCATTTTGCTAAATCCTCTGGTGAGTCAGTAAGGGACATACTAATTTACTTACTCTTATTTCTTTGGGAGAAATAAGAAATTAAAGAGAAGGAAACAGAAGGGCAAAGCCAGTTAGCAAAGGTGAGGTATGGAAAGAGCTGAAATATTGCCAGAATATTCTACCATGACAACCTCCTGATGCTAATCTTCCCAACAGTTTCAAGGCAAGTTATACAAGAGCCAAGAATCTTCATGTTGCAGTGTTTCTTGATTTGCTCAAATACAACCTTCAATTTGATTTCACTGAATCTTATGCTGACAGGGATCAGTACTGCCCTGAAACATACTCTTCTAATATGAGCTCCAAAGCTATGAAATAGGATGGACTTTATCAATAATTCCTGCATATCACTGATAAATTTTAGAATCTATACTTTGATCAGAAGTCAATCTAAATCGATATAATAATCTCATAGTATTTTTAGAATATTTTTTGAAGCTTCATACTATTTCTAGATAAAAGCTTTAGGATTTTAGATGACAACATATGAATGAACTACCAAATGATCTGTTTCATGTCATAGTTTTAAAAAGCACCTAATACAGTGCCTGGCATATAATGGGCAGCTCAGTAAATGTTTCTCGAATGAAAACTGTTCAGCAGAGTCTTTATTTCTAACCAGAGTCATTGTAATCTAGCCCCATACAAACCTTAAGTGTGATCTAGAATCCATATCCTTCATTTATAAAGTGGATTAAAGTTTCAGAGGATGCTTGCAATTAGAAATATTAGCCATGAAGCTTTTAGTGTCTTTGGGGAAATTTTTCTAATACCATTGATGATTAGATCATTTAGTAAGAAAATAGAAAAAGATCCCATGTACTTGACATAGTGCCCAACCCACCCCCAAGCCATCTCTTAGGCTAGTTGATGCCTCCTTATCCATCTAGTTCAGAGTCATGTCCTAAGGGAACCTTCCTGACCATAAATCTGCGTCAAATCTTTTACACACTCATAGTACACATTCGTTGCACTCATAATTCCAGCCTTGTTAAGGATTCTACTTGGAGCTTTGTGAAGATGAGGTCCCTTTAATTGTTCACACAATTCTAATTTTGTATCTATTTAGTTCATTACTCTTTGCACCCTAGACCGTAAGATCCTTGAGGACAGAATTATGAAAAATATTGCTTGCCATTTTAGCATCATGCCTGGTCAAAACTGAGTGCTCAATAAATACTTGTTTACTTCATACAGGAAGTATGACATGGTTTTGTGTGCAGGACCTGTGTGGCCCATTAAGTTATCTTAGCAATCAGAAAAGCTGCCTTTAGATCCAGTAAGTTACACTCCTGTGTTTTCCTTTAAATGCCCAGATCTAAGTAGGGATAGTACTTCATTCCACATGAAGATAAAGTTCAAACATCATGTATTCTTTCTCTTTTATAAGACAAACACTTTAACCAGTTTCTCTTCTACTATCTGAAAATCAGCTGTCCTTCCTCCTATAAATCTCATTTTCTCCCAATGGCATATATGACATTTACAAATTAAAATTAAACTTTAATTAAAACACACAAAAGAGACAATGTTGAACTTGGAGTAGTTACAGCTCTTTTCCCTGGAACTCCTTGCAGCAACTATCATTACCCTGGAGAATTAAAGGGAAGTCAATTTGATTAGCTCAGGGACATTGGTCTCTGAGATAAAGAAAGACTTCTGCTTTCAACTTTATTTGAGAAATACATCTTTAAAATGAATTCATAGTGTTAATATTGCCCCCAAATATGACTTCTATTACTTATCTGGCAAGGATAATCAATTTGTAAGAATGACTCTTCCTATGGAAGCCCCAAAGATCCCAAATGCTCTCAGTTCTCCAGTAGATTCAGTATACCATGGAATCAGACCTTCTGCCTTAAAATTTAGAAACACATACCAAACTGAAATCTTAACCTGTCCTCCTTTAAAAGAAATAATTGCCTAATGCCTTTTGCAAAGGTATTTCATTTTTAGCCTTTTTTTTCTTATTAGCCTTCGTTCTTGTTATTTTCTTTAATAATAAATATTTTATTATTTTCTTTGTATTGCTTAGTTTTCAGCCTTAATACCCATCACTCTAACTATAATTACCTCACACTTTTACATACCGTCAATGGGACCAGAACACTAAAACCCCAATGGCTTAATATCCCTCTCACCTTTGCTCCTCCTAGAATGGTTTTTACCTGTACAATCAAGCTACCTCCTGCCTAGAATCTAGGTGGGTGTGGTGGGTGCGGTGGGTGCATCACTTGCCCTCAAGATGCCATAGCGGAAGAGGAATATCTTGAGAAAATGCCAATCAAAAATCAGAACAAATCATCCAATCAGGCTGAAGGAACTTACCACAGAGGGTTCAGCACCAAGGGGACAGAGGTGAGAAAACAGGTGGGAGAGAGAAGGCTGCAAGGTTAGGAGCAGGAGGCTCATCTAATTTATCATCCATTTTATTTTGAGAATGAAAGGCACTATGAATAATAAGAGGCAGAAACCTGGACTGTCGCCGATAAACAGAGATTCGTGATCACTGTCATCAGAGTGGGAAAGGAATCCCTGGACTGTCGCCGATAAACAGAGATTCGTGATCACTGTCATCAGAGTGGGAAAGGAATCCAAAACAATCCTGCAGGCTCTGCTGTGGTGGAGGCTTTTTCTCTGTCCTTCTTTGTCCAAGTGTCCATTGCTGACCAGCCCTCCTCTGATGGGCATATGAATTCCTTCCTTTGTTTAGATAGGGAAATACCATCCATCAGATATGGCAAGTCTTGTCTTTCACTGCCAGTGTCCTTAAGGTGATATGCCTGGATGTCCCTAATGGGACCAATTATGTGTTAATTTTATAGTATAGCTATTAGAGGAGGACAGACCTATGTCCTTTATTCTCAAGCTTTTGAAGGAGATCCTCCATCCTCCTTTAGTTACTTCCAAACATTTCCTATATTAATTAGAAGAACTTCCATTTAAAAAGAGGTATTTTTCAAAGTTTTAGTGTTTGACATCAAGTAATCTTGATGTTTGACAGAGGAAAAGCATCCTTAGCATCCCAACCTAAAATCCACATGTTTTGGGATGGACATTCTTATCTAAAATGCAATCAAATCAGTCAGAAGGGCAGGGCATCCGTTATGTCAGTTATGATCATATGAATCATGACTGAATTTGTTGTACAAGTCACAGTTATCAAACTAGAACATAAAAGCAAAGAAAAACAGGCATCATTTCATGAAAAGACACCTCTCCAAACCATATTTATGTTATATTTTATCCTACCTTCTCAATCATTTCTTTTTTAGCTGATATCTTACATAGAATGTTTCAGTTACCTGGAAACAAGTCACACAATGCCAGATACCGGATACGGAAGGGATTTCTTTTCTTTTCTTTTCTTTTCTTTTTTAACCTTCTTGATATTAAGTCAAATTTCTACATGACTGTTCCCATTCTGAGCTTCTAAGAGTATTTTATCCTTTTCTTCTACAACATCTATGGTTTTTTTTTTAAATATGTAAATCTTTGGTTCACTTGAAGTTTATCTTCAACAATTTAACGTAATACATTTTGACAGGGAGAATTGATAGCTTTCTGTTGCCACATATTTTGATCTGAAACTATGGGACGTCTTTTCACATGTCCAAGTCTTACTCTGTATTCTTCCAAAATGGCTTAAGGTTGTTACTTCCAGATTCTCATTGTTTTATCTTTGGGAATACTATCCTAAATGGAGTCTTTTCTTCGACTATATCTTCTAACGTGTATTTATGTATACAGAGACGATTGATTTCTATTAATTGATGTCTTACTGAATTCTCTCATTGTTTTTATGCATTTCTGCTGATTCTCTTGGGTTTTCCAGGTAAATATTTCTTTTTTTAATTTGGAAAGGAGATCTTCTTTCTCATAAACGGTTGCAGCCTGCAGTGTGGCTATTCCAACAGGCTAGGAAGCACAACCTCCTGCCTCCTGCCCAAAGCCAGAAAGAAACACTTCAAGGGTGGGACAAAGGGAACAGGAAATTAATGCTGAACAGGGTGGCCAAATATATATATTCAATAAGGTATAGGAGGAGTCATGAATATTTATGAGAAGAGAGGCGCATGCGCAATTGAGATTTATGCACCTTCATGGGCTCCATGCACAAAAAAATGGTAGCGTTAGCATGAGCTGAAGGTGGAGCTTCCAGCCCTCTGATGTCAAAAGGTGAAGCAGACTGGGCACAGTGGCTCACGCCTGTAATCCCAGCACTTTGGGAGGGCGAGACGGGCGGATCACTTGAGGCCAAGAGTTCAAGACCAGCCTGGCCAACATGGTGAAACCCCCGTCTCTGCTAAAAATACAAAAATTAGCTGGGCGTAGCGGCATGTGCCTGTAATCCCAGATACTCGCAAGACTGAGGGAGGAACATTGGTTGAATCGGAACCTGGCAGGCAGAGGTTACAGTGAGCGGAGATCGCACCTCTGCACCCCTGCCTGGGTTACAGAGTGAGACTCCGTCTCAAAAACTTTAAAAAAGTGAAGCAGAAGACCCTTTGGGTATACTTTCTTATCTAAAAATAGTACCAGATTTACTTTCTCCTTTCCAATTTTTACACTTGTAATTTCTTGTTCTAGTTTAATTTTGTTAAATAATAGTGGTAACGGTGGGTATCCTTGTCTCATTTGTAACAGCAGGAATGCTTTTTTGTTTCTCCAGTAATTTTGATGCCAGTTTTTGGCTAACACAGATGAAAAATGGATAGATAAAAATATAGATATATATTTATTACATCAAGGAAATATTTATCAATTCTTACTTTGAATCATGTTTTCTTAAAATAGAAATAGTTGCTAGATTTAGGCAACTACCTTTTCTGGGTTTATGGAGATGACTATACATTTTATCTAAGTCTGTAAGTATAATAAATTATATTAATAAATAGCCTAATACCAATCCATCCTTATATTTCTGAAATAACCTCTACTTGGTCATAAAGTGTTATTTTAATGTGTTGCTAGATCTTGGTTGCTACTATTTTATGTAGTATTTTTACATCGATATGCATAAGTTCTTGGGGCTGTAGTTTTCTTTTTTGTGCAGTGCTTTTCAGCTTTTGGTATCAATGTTGTACAGACATCATACAGGAATTTGGAAGTTTTCCTTATTCTTCTGTGCCTTAGAGAAGAATAAATTGTGGAGAACTAGATGCTCTTTAACTATATGGTAAAATTCCCAGCAAACTTGATTGATTGCCTGCTCTGAGCCAAACACTGTACTTGGTTGCTGGAGATACAGAGATGAGTGAGGGATGTTCCCTATCTTCAAGGAACTCACCATCTAATGGAAACAATAATATATTACAAAATGGGGTATTGGTTTCTACAGTAAACGTATGTAGGAAGTGCTAGAAGAATATGAAGAATGGTTTCATAAAGAGAATAGGAAACCGTGCCCAACCAGTGTTGGCGTTTCTCATGAGAAGGGCAAGCAAAAGCCCAAATGAAGTTATTCCAGAAGTTCTGTTCCCCAAACCTGCCTCGGCTGCTGAAGTTCCTGTAATTGGGGTCTAAAGACTTCTTTTTTTTTTTTCACATTAGAAACATCATTAAGACTTAAAATGAGCTGTCCCTGGGAGATATGAAACTCCCACTTAAGTTTACATCCAAAAAACAATAACTTACAGACATCTTCTGAAAATAATTTTGGTACAGAAAGAGTAAAGATTGTAAGACCCCCAGGTCCATGAAAGTGAGGCTGATGAGGAGGTTCTAAAAGGGGAAGAAAGGACTGTCAAAGGTAAACTTTGTCAAATTTATTCATTTGCCTGAGTCTACCCAGGATGCAATCAATGAGTAGATTAGCTTGTCTCTTCACACGCGTCTCTCCCTTTCTCTGCCCCCGGAAAGTTTTATTGAAGAATTATATACATACACAAAAATACACAAATAGAGAGTGAATAGCTTAATTAATTCTCACAAATTAAGCATTCCCATGGAAACAACAGCCCCCTTAACCACCCCCAAGGGGTACTCTCCTCACTTCTATCATCATATTTTAGATTGCCTGTTTTTGAACTTTATGTAAATGAATTCATGAGTGCATGCTTCTTTTTCCTTCTTTTTTAATTATACTTTAAGTTCTAGGGTACATGTGTACAACATGCAGGTTTGTTACGTAGGTATCCATGTGCCATGTTGGTTTGCCATACCCATTAACTCATCACTTACATTAGGTATTTCTCCTAATTCTATCCCTCCCCCAGCTCCCCACTCCATGACAGGCCCCCATGTGTGATGTTCCCCGCCCTGTGTCCAAGTGTTCTCATTGTTCAATTCCCATCTATGAGCGAGAACAAGAGTGCATGCTTTTTTTGTATCTAGTTTCTTTTGTTTAATGTTATTTTTGTACATTCTAGCCATGTGGATACATATTAATTTAATCCTCATTGCTGTATAAGTATTACGTTGTATGAATATATCACAATTTATCCATTCTAATACTGATGAGCATTTAAATAGCTTCCAATTTGGAGCTATTATGAATATCTTGTACTGCTTATAAGCATTCTTGTTCATGATTTTTTGTTATCCTTCCTTTAGGGTATATACATACGAGTGTAATTGATAGGTCACTGGATAGACAAATGTTCAGCTTTTATAGGTACAACTAGTTTTCCAAAGTGGTTATACTAATTTACATTCCCTCCAGCAGTGTGTGAGAGTTCTCTTCGCTCTATATCTTCAATGATATTTATTGATTCCCATCTTTATCATTTTAGCCATGCTGTGCAATCCACAAATGAAAGTTAGTTCAGTGCTTTGTAAAACTTTGGCTAATTTTGATTAAAGGGCACATTTTTATAAAAAGAAAAAGAATAGGAAGTTTTTAGTGGGCAAAGACTTCATTATTCAGAGGTTAAAATTCCCCTATTAAATTAATTTTCATTTAGATTGATACTAGGCAAAGTTCTAACACTGAGGATTTGCCCTTTTAAATGTTTCCATTCTAATATTGCTACTTTATTCTGCACACCATAGCTCTAATAAATGACATCGCCAAGTGTGTGTAATAATAATGCTTTGAATAAATAATGCAAGATAATGAGCCAAAGAATAGTGTTTTGAATTACAGAGAAAACAGTGGGCTGAGCTATGGTAACAACTAGAAAAATTAAAGAAGTCAATCAGAAGGTCAATACAGTTATTAAAGAGAAACAAAGCAGAGCCAAGCAAAGGATATTTTTCTATTGAGGTTGTATAATTCCTTGTAAAACGATGAGTTAAAGGTCGTGAAAAAGAAGTTGCAAAAATATGCCTTTTAATTTTTAGGATGTTTTCTCCACCATGGTTCATGAGCTCTTTAACAAAATCTACCTAGGTAAAAGTGGCAGCCAGTTGTACCCATTAATGAAAATACGAAGTGCATCCTCCTTTTAATATTAAAGAAGAAAGGAAATGGAAATGGAAGGGGTAAAACAGAGTAGATGGAATATTCTGAAATGGTTTCTGGGAAGTTACTTTCATGAGATATGCATATTTTAATTTTCTACTGCAAACTCTATCCAGAATGTACTCAGACATAAGTGCTAAAAAAAAAATAAGGAAAGCCTATTTTATACCTTTCTATTCATTCTTAAGTATAAATTTTTAAATATACATAACATGTGCTTTCTCCTATAGTAGCACTTACCAGTGTTACAACTGTTTGTCTCCATTCCCCGTAGACTATGCACTCAGGAAAGGCAGAGACCTTTGACCATTGTTCTCCGTTGTATCTCCATTGTTTATCATATCACCTTAACCAGTCAATAAATATTTGCTGAATAAATGAACAAATGAACAAATAGGGACTGAGACTAGTTTAATATTTTCCTTAGTCTTTCATTGACTAACTCCCAAATCTCATCTTTCATACCTTATATCTTAAAACAAAGGGCAGGGAATTGAATCTAGTCCATTATACTGAATTTCTTTACTAAAAGAAAAGTTTTGCATGAAGGATTCTACCGCAAGAGAGAGAATGAGAAGACTAGTTTTGTCCTTGAGGAAGGTCAGGAGAGGGCATGAAGCATTCCCTAGAACTCTGAGAGCAAACCCAAAAATTGAAACCTTACTATGAAAAGCTTGTGAGAACTACATGAGGGTATGAAGAAACAGTGACATAATATAAAAGAAAAAATATTCAAGTGTAATTGTTTTGAAATAACAACAAATGATAGCAATGAGAGAGGAGAGAAAACAAGAAAGATTAAGGTTTTTGTAATTAAGTGATTCTAAATCACACCACTGTAAGTAGGACACATTTTAGAATACTGTATTTTGTAAAGAGAAAAAACTTGAAATCAGCAATGCTCAAGACCAAGAAGGGAAGCTGGGGTAGCATGGATCGTACTAAAATGAAAATAGATTTCCTTAAAGAGGGAAGATTGAACAGATTTCTGCAAAATGTGATGAATAGTAATGCTCATCACCATGAGACGTTAGTGAAGATAAGCTTCTCAAATTTAAGCTAGATCCCTGAACCTGGGTCCTTTGCAACTCACACAGCTGCCAATGCATCAGCCAGGTTTTATTTTAACAACATTTACAATTTCCCTTTCAGTTGAAGCAAGGCTGAGGGACCATCTGAACAGATAATGAAATAACTGTGAAAGTTCAGAGCATGCTGAACAAAACAAAATATGTTTTGCCTGATTTATGCAAACTAAACATATTGTCAAGGTTTTGAAGCAGTTAGTCCAAAATATGCACAAAATACAGCAATTTCTCAAGTAGCCTGGCAGCAGATGAATTCAATGGTAATATGTCTCTGAAACAGTTTAATCAGACTATGTAGATGTGCTGAACATTTTGATATTTTTGTGGTATGAATTCATGAATAATGTCTTTTCCTTAAAGAATGCCCGACCAAGCTCACCCTAAAACCTCAACTCTTGACCTGTAGTAGTACAGCTCTTCCTTTAAGGATTCTAGGAGCATCTTTATTTTTGAAGCATCTGTTAAAGAAGAAATGGAATTAAATGTTAATTGCTCCTTTTCCTGTTGTAAGTAAACCAGATCAGTGGTGGGCCTCCACCGCTGTTTCTTGCCCACTGTGACTCATCCCGAGGCCTCCAGATGTGGAACTTCCAAAGCCAATTGGAAGAAACTGTTCTTTGATAGCTCAGAAAATATCCAGGTCTTTCTATGTCTGTGGGGAGTTTTTCTACTCCCAAATATGGCTACAAAGAAAAGATCACTGAATTCTGCAGATATCCAAAGTTAGAGAATTCTGAAATCCAGTTTTTTATACACCCTGATGTGTTAGGTACCGGAAGAGAAAACAGCCTTTAGAAAAATAATATTTCAAGGGTGGGGGGAACATTGTCCTTAGAAAATACTTTACAGGGTTTTGAATGAATCAAAGAGTATCTGCTTATGACAACTTCTCAATGGTTTTACATTTCTGAAAGAGGAAATTGTGATTCACAGGGCAAAGCCTTAATTAGGATTGTGGCAAGTGGTGCTGAAGAAAGTCTTGTCCCCTTCTTCTCACCCTACACCCCTTCACTGAGCAGGTTCATCCAAGGCCTCCCCTGTAGGACTGAAGAATAGACACTGCCTACTGCCTACTTCGGATGCTACTGTCATCCCAAAGAGACATAGCAAAACCGCCCAGATAGTCATTGATTTTTCTATAATGGCTTTGGAGCAAGCAAAATAATCAAATGTTTGACTCAATATTATCTTGGATTTTGGTGTGAAGAGTTTTTGCTCTTATGAAAAGCAAAATGTCATCATTTCTCAACTGCTTTGAGGGTGACTGATCAGATTTCTAAGTCCTTTGTTTTTCACCTTTCTTCACTAAACTCTGCAGTAGCCAGTTTCATTCCACAGAATTTAACATTTCTTTCAGTAACTTTCTCAACAGAAACCCAATAGATTTTTTCTCCTAGGAATTTATGGGTGAGTTACCTAACCTGCTGAATTTATTGTTAACAATTTTGGGGGGATTCCTCAGTGACTGAAACAAGTGAAGGTAATGGCTTGCAATTCTCTCCTCACAGAAATCTTCCATTTTCTCAGAATAGTACCTGCAGATGTTTTTGTGCACATTCTCAATCATTCTAAAATCTAAACTAATAACAATAAATAAATAATTTCTACTACACTTCAAACCAATAAAGTGTTTTATAAATACCTTCATGGATGTCTGTCATGAAATGGGAAATTTGAGTTGGAGAGGAAGGATTAGCTAACAATATTGTCATTTCACAAGTAAAGAATTATGGAAAGAGGGGTTTGATGGATATATATGGCTTTACCCAATAGGATTTCATTCTTAAAATGTGCTACTGATTCTACCACAAAATGGAAAAAAGTCCTGCAACGGTTCTATATCTAGGCAAGGGAAATTTATTATCCTCCAACAACAACAACAACAACAACAACAACAAAATCTTTAAAGAAAAATATCGTGGCCTATCACCCTAGTATGTAACAAAAATATTATATAACTTATTTAGTAATGTCAAGATACTGTTTCTGATATTCAGACAACTAGATAAATTCAAATCTATTACTACTATTAAAATGCACCCAAATCCAATATTGTTTGTACCTTAGGAGAGAACTTGATTTGGGGTAATTATGTAATAGGCAGCAAAGAAGACCAACACAACCTTAGTTCCACTAGTAACTTGATCTGTGACCTTGAGACTGTCACTTTAATTTCCTAGGGCTCCCCTGGAAAATGCACAGTCATACCTCCTTCATACCCTGCTATTTTAAGAACTAAGTAATGTGAACTAACACGGTGCCATGCCAGGTGTGCGAGAAAATCTTTTAGGTAATAATGATGTAAGTCTTAAAATTAATTGATATTGAATGAATATATTTTATGATGCTAGTTTAGAAACCATCTAGTTTTATTTTCTTATTCATCTGCTAATTTTTAGGCTCTGTATTTCCCTTCAGTAGCTTAAAATAGAATTCTTCCTCTTCCACTCCTCCTGATGCCCTCCTTGGTACACCTACAGGGTGCCAAGATATACTGTATTCATTGACTTCTCTCTCATTTCTCATATTTAATTAATCACCAAGTTTTTCCAATTCTTTTGTTCACAGCACCTTTCTTTTCCATTCTGTCTCCAGTTTAGACTCTCCCAATCTCACACCTAAACAACTACAGGGTTGCATCTTGGTTCTACTACTTACCAGTTGTGTAAAACCATTCTTTTGTGTCTCAGATTCACCATTATTTATTTGTAGAATAGTGAGATAGTAAAACCTAGAACTGAGAAAGTAAGCTTATCCTGCTAGCAATCAGGCTGTGAGAGCAGGTAGGTAAATTCAGAGACAAAGCCAACATAAAATAATGATTCTTCCAAGGTCATGCCACAACCACAAAATGTCTTACACCCTTTCTTTTGAACAAGTACTGCTTTTTTAATCAATGACTTCCCAAGACCCACTTTGTTGCTCTGCTTTCTAAAAACAAATATTACAGCACTACCCAGTCACTAAGCTACCCCCACTTCATGGCAGCAACCGGCCCAGAGCTAATCCCCATTTCTGCTAATCCAAACTCAGAAATAGCACCCAATCCAGAGGTGATCCCCATTCACCTCAGCACCCCGTTAGAAATATTCTGCCAATCCCAAACCATACAAAAAGCCCCTGCCTACTTCTTCTTAACAAGACACTTGACAAGTTCTCATTAGTGTAGGCTCACCTTTGTTGTAGCAAGTTGAATAATCCTTGTGGGACTACAGGTGTGTTTCTTATTGTCTCTCTTGGATGAGATAGTATCAATAGGAATAGGAATCAATAGGAATGTGATAATTATAGGGAATTATAATAATATAATTCCCTTAAGGATGCTGAGAGAATTCTATGAGATAATGTATATGGAGCACTTAGAATGCTAGGTGGCACATAGTAAGCCCTCAGTAAATACTAGCTGCTATTTATTTTTGTCGTTATCATCATAATCATTATCATTGTAACACTTTCCTTATTGATATATGCTTCCAATCTCTTCCCTCCCAAGTCACTCTGCATGGGACTTCAAGTTATTCTCATCTATGTATTCCACTATCTGAAACTCAGCAGATTCTTCATTGCTATCAAATAAAGTGCAAACTGTCTAAAATCCAACACCTGCTCTGTTGACACCAAGTACCTGTGTCTTCATATTCTCCTACCAGATGCCTCCACTCCAGTTGGCTGGTTTTTTCCTGGTTCCCAAAGCATGGGTTACACATGGTCTGTACGCTTCTACTCAAGACAAACTCTCATTTTGTATGGCCCCCTGACTTCCTTCCCAACTCTCCAGATACCCATCCTTTGGCTTACTGCAAAGCCCTCCTCCTCCAGAAAGTACCCTCATCGACCGCTCATCCCCTTTGAGCAACACCAAGCCTAAGGTTTATTCCACTGACTTAGCATAAAATCACAAAATCATATCCTCCTTTGCATGGCTACTTTTCCTACAAACACATTTTTATTTAGATGGTAAGCCCACTAACAAGTACTGGATCACATACCTCTTGTCATCACAAATAATTTTGTCATAAATAAATGATATCCCTTGAATAAAGAGCTTCACAAATCAACCTTTCCATTTTCCTAAATAGTATATTTATTCCAATGAACTCCTTTCCAATTAATTTGCACAATGAATTTCTCTAAGCATGCAGGGCTGTCAGGGTTTCCTCCTCAAGCATGTTCAGAATGGGATTTTCAATTCCCAACTGCAAAACAAATAGATAATTTGCACATAGTTACATTGCCTTTATCTGTCTCTCTGTCACAAAATTGTATCTAGATATACTTCCCTATATCTAACCTATGAATTTTTGCTCTGTGACAGTTCTCCTTTAAATTTTTCATTTTCTTACTTTGTGAAATAGATTGTAGTAAATCTTATGATTATTTCTACCTCAATTCTTTCCCTCTAAATTAATTTAATATTACTTTCTTTGCCTCTTGAAATTTTCAAAACTACTAAACTTATCCTCTCTAAATTTATTATCCCACTTCTGATCCTCTCTGTCAGATCATTTTATAATAACCTTTCATTTCCATTCTGATTCATTCAGACAGAATCATCCTATTTCCATAAGTTCACTGGTTCTGCTAATGTCTTCTCAACATTATCTCTTTCCTTTGAGGATTTCCTGCTACGAAGTCCAGGGCGTATTTTCAGACAAACCAAATACATTTTTCCTAGTCTCCTTCAAAAGAACTGTAATCTGCTAAAGTTTTATTACAGTATTCTGTAACATGTTCTGGTATTTTTTCTTACAGATTTAAATACTTCAAAACACTGAATGAAGATTATATATTCTTCTTCAGTTTTCATATCTCAAAAGCCAATATTATCTAATAGACAAAAACACAGAAGAGATTGGGGAATTTGTCCCACTGCGACTTTCTTTTGCTCCTAACTTTTCACTGAACCCTCTTGTTCACATGCTCATCAGGCATCAAGGACCATTATACTGGTCCAGGGTAGTCTGATCTGCTTTTTAAAACTGTTAAATATGTAGTATTTATTATTAATGTGCCTAAATATGTACTGTTTATTATTAATATGCGTGATTATTAGTTTATTAAAAGTTAGTCTGCTAATGTGCTAACACATGACTAAAAAAGAGCTGCACAATCTTTGCAGGGGTTGGGGCAGCACCAAGTGCAGGGGTAAAAACCTAAGTTCAAGTACCAGCTGCAACCTCTTATAGCCAGATGGCCTTGGATGACGCTTAGTTGCTCTGAACCTCCGTTTCCACTATGAAGTGGGGATGGTAATAGATGTGTAAGGGAGTTGTTATGAGTTTTGCAAAATGTGAAATATCATCATAGAATTTGTTAAAGAATTTGAAGCTAGTGATCTGTTTTCTGATATACGCATTACAAGTAAGTTTCTATACATACACACACACACACACACACACACCAAGCCCCCACAGTGTGTAGAATTGGAAAAAATAGACAGTGATTAATGAAATGTGGTACCATTCAATTTACCTTCTATAAGCAGTCACAGATAACGAATTAAAGGGGTTGCTTTGTTTAGTTTGTTTTTTTATAACAAAGGTGAAGGGAAGGATGGAGGGAGGGAGGGAAGGAGGGAGACAGAGAGACAAAGGGAATCTGCAAATCATCCTTTCTTCCTGCCTCTCCCTTAGCCCACCACTCCCCACACACTTCCAGTCAGTTACCAAGTCCAGTGGATTCCACCACCTCAATGTATCTTAACTCATCCCCTTTCCTCCGTCCTCTTCCCCACTACCGCCACCAACAGCTCATCCTGTGCTACTGCACCTGCCTGCTAACCAGTCTCGCTGTACCATTTTAGCCTCACTCCAATCCATTTGCTAATCTGATCATGTCACTGTCTTGCTTAAAACTCTTTGGTGGCCTGCCAGGTCATTTTAAATAACCTTTCTTCAGGAATTAGCTGTGTTTTCCTGTGGCTGCTGCCCTCTGCTTCAACAAGACTGATACTTTTGCATTTATGGCACCTGCCAGATGCTGTAGTGTTTGCTGGTTAATTGTATATTTGCTTTCTGTTTCCTCCCTTCTGGAAAGTTCCTCTATGGGGAGGGCCAGTGCTTGGTATCTATGTATTGAGTGACATGACAGTCTAGGAGCGAAGACCAGACACAGATAGGAAAGAGTGGAGAACGCATTTGAGACAATATCCAGTGATCACGTGCCGCAGGCTCTACGCTTAAGTGTTGAGTGAGGTGTTCTGATCTTTCGTAGAAAGAAGCAAGCACAGTCAGCATCTCTCGCTCACTGTCTCTCCGCCTCCACCACCCTAGTCAAGGTGCCATGATTTATCATTCAGACGATTCAATCTCTTTCTGTTCACCTCTCACCACCCTGGCCCCCATCTCCTAGCCAGTTTAATCTCCAACAGCAGCCACAATGATCTTTTTTAAGTGGCTATAAATCAGCTTACCTCACTCCCCTGTTTATAACTCTTTAATGATTTTCTACCAAATTTAGAATAAAATCTAAACTTAGGATAGCGTTCTCCAAATTCAGACACCTTCCTAGTTCTCTGACCTCTGGCTCTTCTGTGTGGCTGGAATCTTTGCCAGGATCTTCCCAAGGTGGAGATCTTTCCTTTCTATCACATCTCAACTTAAGTACACCACCTCATTTTCTTGACCTCCCAAAGACTGTCCATGACAGGTGTCACTGTGGGATCATTTATTTGTGTGCATGATCTATCTCTCACTGTGACCCCTTCCCACCCAACCTCAGCAGCTCGCTGAGCGAAAGGCACCCATCCGCGTGGCTCACCACTGTGTTCCCAGTGCCCAGCCTTCCCTGGCTCCTAAGAAGGAGGAAGAGAATATTTGTTAAGTTAATGAGCACTCCCTCATGTTCTGAGCAGGTCATTTTGCAAATCCTTCATCTCTGCTTTTATCAATATGCTCTCTGCCTCATCTGGGATCTCTGTAACTTAGGAACCTCTTGAATAGTGTATGTTTGTTCAGCATTTATGACCCAGCAGAAGCCAGAAAGAGAAAGCCACCATGAGTCATGCTGTGCAATTTTGAGTACCTTGAGAACAGGTGATATTTTTCACAGTGTCATCTGCAGTGCTCTGTAAGTGCTTCCCTGTTGCCATGGTAAAGGTTTTATGAAGCAAATCCAGCCCAGGGAAGCATGTTCTCATGCTTTGGAGTCTGTGCACAGACACAGTCTCCCATATGGACCCTGGACCCAGCCAAGGGTGTTGTTCATGGAATGTCCTTCATTAATCATGATCTGAGTTCAGTCACACTGGGATTTGATACCTGTCATACTCTGCTTCCAAGTTCCTTGTCAAATGCAAGTTTCCAGGATTTCACATAGAAGATTCATGATGTTCAAGTTGTTGAAACTAAATTCTCAAGAGGCAAACACCTGTAATTTTTCTACCCATAATAATAATTATAGCTCACATTTATTAAGCATTTACTTTCATTGTCTCATGAATTCTAAGAACTATCTAGCTGGCAGATACTATAATTAGCTCCATTTTACAAATGAAAAAGCTGAGGCTCGAAGAGGCTAAGTAAATGGTCTCAGGTGACACAGGAAATGCAAAGCAAGCTAAGTGTTGGAGCTGAGACCAGACCAAAGCCCAGGTGTCATGTCACCCTGAGGGCCATGGGCTTTACTTACACCTCTAAAGGCTTTCCATGAAAGCCTATACCAGTTCTTTAAGGACCCCGGGAGCCCAATCTCGTAGCTGGTATACCCAACAAGCATGGTAGGTGGTTGGCAATCACAATAAGCCTTTTTTTTTTTCATTTCTCCCACCCCTTTGAACTCTATACAATATGAGTAATATTGTTCTTGTCCACAGACGCCATAATTTTTCTGCTCACTCAGAGGAAGCTCTTTCATGTGGCAAACACAGTCTCAGCTGTGCAGTTCAAAGTATTAGTGAAAACTTGGAACTCGACCAAATATCAAATCTCTGCCCTCTTAGCTTGGCTCACTTTAGGCCACCTTCATGACACCCCCTTCCTGTATCCGTCCTGCAGGAGTAGGGTGAGAGGCAAGGGAATAAGACAGCTCTTACGTGAACTAGCATCCCTGTAAGCTGGCTTCCTGCTCCTCAGCCTGGCAGGGGTTTGGAAGCTGACTCTGCGCCATGTGCCTCTGTACTCTGGGGGATCCCTCCTCGGTTCTGCCCCCACAGTTCCCCAGCCCCCCTGTAGTGGCCAGGTGTCACCTCCCAGGCATCTCGAGGTGTGCTGCCAGACCGCTGCTGCTGAGACCCTCTTACCTCTAAAACAAGCCTCTTAGGTGGTATCTAAGGAAATCTGACGACTCTTTCCTGCTTGACCCCAGGCACACTCACGTTCCTCATCTCCCAAAACTGCAAATGCAGGCCCATCCCAAAGAAGCAATTTTAGTGTAAGGGAACCAAAGCAATGAGTCCGCCCTTCTCTGTATATACTGGATCATGATGTCCCTGTTGCAGGGACAAAGCTGAGTTTCCCACAGTTGCCCCCATTCCCCATCACTAGACCTACAATGAAGGAGGGACCTGCCCTCTGGGAAGAGAGGGAGTGGATGGGATCCCTTGCAAGGCTTCCTCTGTAGACCCTCTCACAGTCCCCCACTCTCTACTCTGCACTCTGGCTCCTTTTTGAAAAAATGGTGGTAAAATATACATAACATAAAATGTACCACTTTACCCATTTTCAAGTGTACAGTTTTGTGGCATTAAGTACATTCACATTATTGTGCAACCATCACCATCATCCCTCTCCAGAACATTTTTATCTTCCCAAACTGAAAGTCTGAACCCACTAAACACTAATTCCTCTTTCCTCTCTCTTCTCCCAGCCCCTGGCAACCACCACTCTACTTTCTATGAATTTGACTATTCTAGGCACCACATCTAAGTGGAATCATACAGTATTTGTCCTTTTGTGATGGGCTTATTTAATGTAGCATAATGTCTTCAAGTTTCATCCATGTTGTAGTATACATCAGATGCCCTTCCTTTTTAAGGCTAAATAACATTCCAGAGAGAGAGAGGGGTACCGCATTTTGCTTTTACCTTGTCATAATTGTAATAATGCTGCTATGAACATGGGTGTACAAAATCTCTTTGAATCCCTGTTTTCAGTTCTTGTGGGTATTTATCCAGAAGGGGAAATCCTGCATCATATGGTAGTTCTATGTTTGATTACTTGAGGAATCACCGTACCATTTTCCACAGTGGCTACACCATGTTATGTTCCCCCCAGTAGTACACAGGGTTCCAATTTCTCTACATCCTCCCCGATGCTTGTTATTTTCTGTTGTTTTGATAATAGTCGTTCTAATGGGTGTGAAGTGGTATCTCACTGTGGTTTTGATTTGCATTTCCCTAATGACTAATGATGTCAAGCATCTTTTCATGTGCTTGCTAGCCATTTGTATATCTTCTTTGGAGAAATGTCTAATTTCTTTGCCCATTTTGTAATTGCATTGTTTGGTTTTTTTTATTGTTGAATTGTAGAGTTCTTCATATATTCTGAATATCAGTCCCTTATCACATACATGATTTGCTCATATATTCTCCTACTCCATGGGTTCTCTTTTCACTCTTTTGATAGTGTCCTTTGACACATAAGCTTTTAATTTTGATATAGTCCAATGTATCTATTTTTCTTTTTGTTGCCTGTGCTTTTGGTGTCATATCAAAGAAATCATTACCAAATCCAAAGTCATAAAGGCTTTCCATTACCTTTTCTTTTAAGAGTTTTATAGTGTTTGCTTATGTTCAGGTTTTGGTCTATTTTGAGTTAATCTCTATATGCGGCATAACATATCTGACATCCTTTTTAAGGTCTTAATCTGCTGTGGATCTTAGCATCATGGATTTTCCTTGGAAATCTCATATGCAACTTTCTCTTACACCTACTTTGGTATCCATTACCTATCATATCAGTACCTCAGTCATAGCTGAGGCTGGAAGAGTCTAATTCTAACATCTGTAGATAGGAAGTATCTACAGGAAGTAAGAACTGGCGATTATCAACAGTCCTCCCGTAGGATCCCATGGAACACAAATCCTACTGCAGTAGCGGATCTACATGTTGGGGTTTTGCATCCTAATGAAAGTGCATTAGGAGCGGAATTTTTTATGCCTATGAACAATAAGGAAGGGGAAGAGGAGTATTCAACTGGAAGAAGAGAAGGCTGCGGGGGATAAGAATAGTTTGCAAGCATATGACAGGGGTTGTGGACAGCTGTTCTCGTACCTCACGGAGGAAAGAATAAAAGGAAATAGGTTTAAATTGCAGCATGGAAGATTAATTTAGATATTTCCTGAGTGTGTATCTAGGTTACCAAGGATGGTAAATCTTTTCCTTTAGAGATTTATCTTTTTAAAGAAAATAAATGTGAGGTTGAATGGAGGTGGGGATGAAGTAATTGACTCTTTAGAATCTTCCCTATTGGGACATGATATTGCAGAAAAAAATCCATATTTTGAAAGGAACTAATTTCTTCACTAGTCAGTAATTTTGAACACAAAGGATTAAAATCCAAAGCACTCTCAGGTATAACTTCCAAATATGTTGCTGTCTATTGCCTTTGCACAATTCTGTGCCATTTGTGATGGCTAAATGTAAGCAGCAGTAATAGCTACATAGCATCTTTATGTTGCTTTGGCTTCTTAGTTCTCTGCCATACTTGTTTTAATTTGAATGCTGCAGGGAGAGGATCAAACAGTGGTAAACATTTCTTTACTATTATCATCGTCTTTTGACTGGCCAGTGTATTAAAGAGGGACCTGGCTTGAATTTCTATAATATTAAGTAATTCAAGAATTATTTATGTTTGGTTTTAGAATATATCATGTGGCTTAGCAGGGAGAGATTGACCTTCATATAATGGCTGAGGGCTGGGGAAGCTGGCTATTAGTAAAATTAGCTTTCACCCTCTGAGCATATACCAGCTGCTCAGAAGAAGAGAAAGAGGAGAAGTAACTTGGATGTATGCTGGGAAGTCAATCTGACATTGAGATTTTTTTTCCCACAAGTAATCCATTAAATAGATCCTTGATGTGTGAGGGAAACCAAATCTATCCTTTAAAATATATCAGAGAGATTTTTTAAACCAATATATTCTGCCATGGTGAAAAATTCCAACCAAAACATTTCCTTAGCCGTGACCTTTAAAACAACTGAACAATAAAGGACAAATGAGAAAAATGCTTTAATTGCTACATTGGCACCCAAGAGTTGTAAACAGATCCTAACCTCTAACTTTTATTCACTCATTTACATAGTCATTCAACAAACCTTTATGACTGCCCACTCTCTAAATAGGTCACAGGCCAAATATTGGAGGTACAAGCCTCAGAAAGGCCTCATTTTTTTTTTTCTGTAGCTGAGCTCCCTTTCTGTTCTGTGCCTTCAATTTTAATGAATAATTTTCTTTCTACAACAAAATATCTTTCTAATTGCAATCATTTAGAAAAAGAAAAAGGTTGATGTAAGGGATAATATGCAATATATGAGGGGAGAACAAGGTTAAATAATACGAGTTTCTTTCTTTATTTTGTTTTTGTTTTTTGTTTGTTTGTTTTTGTTTTTTTGAGATGGAGTCTCACTCTGTTGCCCAGACGAGAGTCCAATGGCGCAATCACAGCTCACTGCAAACTCCACTTCCAGGTTTCAAACAATTCTCCTGCCTTATCCTCCCGAGTAGCTGGGATTACAGGTGCCTGCCACCATGCCTAGCTAATTTTTGTATTTTTAGTAGAGATGTGGTTTCCCATGTTGGCCAGGTTAGTCTCAAACTCCTGACCTCAAGTGATCCACTTGCCTCAGCCTCCCAAACTGCTGGGATTATAGGCATGAGCCACTGCACCTGGCCTACAAGTTGATTTCTAACCTCTTCTCTCATGAGGACTCAGCTTAAATATTAATAATCAAAAAAAATCAAATTGTATACATGGTCTTAAATTATTATAGTGTATTGTTAAGTAATGGGCTGAGCGCCTATGGGAAAAAAAGCTTAGTTTTTATGGAATTTCAATATGATTCTCTGTTTATTCTAATGTCCTGAGTGCTTGGGTTGTTACAGTAATATGCATCCCATAAGTACTTATACATATTTTCATTAATAAAAAATGGGTTAATGTTCATGCTATGAGGCCATTCATCATATGGCCCTAGCAGAGAAGTTGGCAGGAGTACCGGGATTTTTTTTTAATGTGCATATTTTATTACAGCAGTTCTCCTAATGTCATAGGATTTTGTTTGAGAAAGGACAGATTTGCCGCTGCAGGGTTTCAGTGTTTATCCAATTTTAAAACCCTGGACATGTCACAAAACAGCACATGGGCTTCCATCTGTTTGCTCTTTCTATGGATCTGTTTTTTGAAAGGATTGAAAAGATTTATTATGCTAAAAATATATTCTATTCTGTAGTTTTCAAACCAAGCTAAGACAATTCATTTTTCAAGCTGTCTAAGAATGAGGATGCTATGGCCAGGCAAGGTGGCTCACGCCTGTAATCCCAGCACTTTGGGAGGCTGAGGTAGGCGGATCACGAGGTAAGGAGATCGAGATCATCCTGGCTAACACGGTGAAATCCCATCTCTACTAAAAATACAAAAAATTAGCCAGGCGTGGTGGTGGGCGCCTGTAGTCCCAGCTACTTGGGGGGCTGAGGCAGGAGAATGGCATGAACCTGGGAGGCAGAGCTTGCAGTGAGCCGAGATTGCGCCACTGCACTTCAGCCTGTGACACAGAGCGAGACTCCGTCTCAAAAAAAAAAAAAAAAAAGAATGAGGATGCTATAATCACACGTTCTTTAATTCTGTAAGCCTAGAAAGTCCTTTATACTACTTAACTAAAAGTCCCAAAGTAAAACACACACTAGTAGTAAGACTAGTGCATTTCCCTTCTAGCACTCAAAGAAAGCTTCACATTTTTGACAGTTTGCAAGTACCACCTTGTATTTCTTACTCAGCCTTATTGCAACTATCATAATAAAATATTATTAAACTTACATTGACCTGCGTGCATTTATCATCTCCAGGGTAATGTTAGGCTTCTCTGCTGGGCCCTAACTTGGAGGTGCTTTTTGGATCCCTCCTCCTGTGATTCATTGTAATTTCATTTCCATTGTCATGGCTCTGACCAGAGAAGATTCTAAATATCTGCCCCCAAAGCCAAAATTTTATCTGTTGAAAAGTGAAATGAAGAGTTGAGTCAGTAATTTATTTTAGATATTACTTCTAAAACAATTCCCTAAAATTTATGGATGTTGAAGGCCTGAATTATCATTCCTGAAGACACTGTCTTACAGGACTTATGTACATGAAATACGCCACATTTAACTGAATTCAGTCATCATCCAACTTGCCACATCACTCTAGAAAAGCAGCCTAGATTAATGAAACTACTTTATCAGTAAATGGTAGATACACTGGACCCAACTGAAATCTTCAGAATGAATGGAAATCTACTAATATTGTCAGAAGGTTGTTCTTTGACACAGTGATAAGACAGCTTCCGTATAAAGTGTAGATGGGATAATAATGGGGGGGAATTAATATTTGCACAGCTGTTCATAGTTCCCAAAGAATTTTTTAAAAATATTTTCTCATAAATTCTCACCACAGCTCTATAAGGAGGATCCTGTTATTACTACCCCATAGATGGGGAAAGTGGAAATTGCAGAAATGAGGTGATATTGCTTCAGGTCACATTACTACTAAATGATGGATTGGATCTGCAGCCTGGGTTTGGTGCTTCTAAATTGCACTTTTCTTTTTACCATGGTACATTCTAATATTACCCTTTAACATATTTCTCCATTTGGCTTTGTCAGCCCTTTTCTAGGACTTGATCATTTGAAATTAGCCAAAAAAAAAAAAAAGTGTCTGAAATTATAATGTCTTACTGATTATTTTTATGTGTGCTCAGCCTTCATAACCATCAATATATGAATACTGGGAGACAAAGTGAAAAATCATATCCAAAATTATTATTGTCTGTGAAAATAAAAGGGTAGCAAGAAGGGAAAAAGAAATGGAGAAAAAAAAGCTGCTGCTTCAAAAAAAAAAAAAAAAGCCAACTAGGTATTCCATAGTTGGTCGCTAAAAAGTGCTACTATTTGTCAACTGAGAATATCCAGTCTTCTTCAAAATCGTATTTCTTCTGCTCTTCACTATGCCTTCAGCTTTTAGTGTAACACAGCCCACTTCATCATAATCTCCTTGCCTTCAAATGACATACTCCCACATATGTTGCTGTAACAGCAGAAATTCTTGGAGCTGAAAAATGTCTTCATATTAAAAAAAAAAAAAAAAAGGGCAGGGAGGGAGGGGAAAATACAGTGAGAGGAGAGAAGGAGACCTCAACTTTTCTATCCAGATGGCAATCACAGCATAGGTTATCCTCATCTGTGGAAATGTGCTCACTCACCTACAGGTCCTGCTCAACCAAGATGGACTCATTCAAAGATTCAGGGCTATTCAAAACCCATCCTGGTGCTAATTCACACTGAAAGAAGGAAACCTTGAACATCATATACTAAATAGAACAAGTCAACCACTCCTTATTCGTGTAAGAACTGCTTGTCGAGTTCTCATTACTACCCATCCCACCCATCCCAGAAGTAACTTGTTTCATGTTTCATTTACCCTCCTAACCATAGTGCATGGTAACTTTCCATTTTAATATCTATGGATTGGATTATCTTTCATGGTTTATGGAATGCTTTTCAGTCCATCTGTGTACTTGATCAGGCTTCTGGCTCATCAGCAGGCAGACATGCATGCCTGTCCTTCCATAGGCACACCAGAACTAATAATCAACACCTTGTCTCTTGGTTTTGAATGCTATTTTAACCTCACCCAGGTAACATCTTTTATCTCTGCTTTGTGGCACTGGGTGAAAGAAAGCAATAAAACTTTGAGTGACCCACGACTCATGCCTGATCGACTAATCTTCGTTTGGAATGAGGGGGAGATTGAAATATTCTGTGGCTTCACATAAAATCCCAGGTTTACCAAAGCTTTAGCTTAAGTCTTGAGCCACTTATGTTTGAATTTTGAGCAATTTCTGTTTTGTTATCCTGCTGATATACCAATGCCATAAAATAGGAATTAATTTTAAGTACATTAGAAGCCCTCTTAACCTTCTGCTTTAACAACTCTTCAGATTGGCTTTGTGCCTCATGCCCTGGGTAGTCATGCTGACTGGGCCTCCTCCCAAACCAAAAGCTTAGGCTGCGGGCTACCCCAGGATGGTCTTGCACTTACACCCCCACAGAAAGAGCTCTGTGCTCACCAAAATCTCATTACATTCATTTACCTCACTTATACTTGTGTTATAATTATGCTATTTAAGTAAATAGTACATCTGCCAATAAAATATGAATGCCCAAAGAGAAAGAGTTGTTTCTATTGAAACTAAAATGAATGCCTTAGAAAGATACAATCAAAGCAAGTTTCAAAAAATCACCACCAAACCACATATGGGTTATAAAATATTAAGAAAAGAGAATATAAACTTCTAGAAGGAATTTAGATTGTTTGCAAAGCTTTAAGCCACTTTAGGGAAAGTTAAATGGGATACTGAAGATTACACTTTATGGGTGTGATTCAATCAAACAGTGGACATGAAACATGAATTGGCAGGCATACATGCATATTTAAGAGGCCTTTGCCTATATCAAAAGGTTATCAAATGAATGTACATTTATATGTTTTCAATTAAAATAAAACATTGCAAATATGTTCATGTCAACTTTTATGTTTTCCCAAGTTGCCAAACCAATTTTTGGTCCCAACTATGTGGAAATACTTCAAGAACCCATAACAAAGATATGAAATGAGAGTGAATAACTGTTCAATGCTTTGAGAAAAGATGCAAGGAATTACACCTTATGTATTACATGAGGTATTCGAAGAGACTATCCTTTATACAATCAGATCATATTATACATGATCTTAGCCAAAAGGCTAAGAAGCAATCAGATTATATTATAAGTGGTCATTTTATAATATTATTTTCAGTCTTTTAACAGTCAGATTTTGAAACTATTTTCTAGTAGTACCATAAAGGTTAGGGAAAAGAATTGGGGAAAGCTTCAAACAGAAAAAGTATTCGGCTGATCCTTAAAGGCTTAAGAGAGATAGGAAAGACAGAGTTTGAATCAGAAGAACTAACATGAAAATGTATTTTTTACAGTAATGTATAATGTATGCTGTAGGAGTGAAGGATATAATCCAAGAAAAAGGTATACATGTGAGAGAAACTTGGAAGATAACTTTATAAAAGGATGGCCTGGAATGTCAGCCTAAACTGGACTTTATTCTGCAAAAAAATGAGTTATCAAAGCATCCTAACAGGATATAATATGATCAGGGTTATATTTTCACATAATGAGGACCAATAAAAGATAATTCCCTGAATTTAGCAATTAGAAAATTACTGGTGACTCTTGGGGAATAGTTTTAGAAGGATTGGAGGCAAAAGTCTAGTTCAAGGTAATAATGAGTACATAGTAAGGGAAATTTCAGAAACAGCATAGACGTTACTTTTGAGAAGTTGCACAGTGGATGCCAGGGAAAATAGAACTAAAATTAAAGCAGTACCAGAGCCGAGGGAAGATTCTTTAAGGGTTTGGAGACCTACATTATTTGTGTCAAGAGCTTTAAAGGGTCTGAGACTTAACCCGCTTCCACGCTATCAAGTTAGCATGCCACAGTTCCACGGATGCTAGCAGAAGACGGAGCCCCTGAGTCAGAGACAAAGGACTTTATTACTGCAATAGCATTAACCAGAGGATAAGTGTTTTTCTCATGCTATTTCCCTCATGTCACCGTCCAACAGGGCAACAGAGAGAAGGCCGAGTGACACCTACATACACAGTGGGTTTCTTTATAGGAGAGAAATGCTGGATTTAGAGATCCCAAATCTTTTATGATGGACAGTAAGTGAGACAGAGAGTGAGATACTCTCTGTCTTCCAAGGCTATTTGCTATGTAAACGTCCTTCGGATACTAGTCCAGAACAAAGGCAGTCATGCCTCTGCTCAAAGACAGAAAGATACGTAGGAGACCTATGGAGAACTGTTTCCCAACAGTGAGTAAAAGAAATTTGGAAGGGGAAATATTGAAGATCATAAAATATTGTCAGATAATTTAATGCATAAGGTTTGACAAAGACTTAAAAGAGCTAGAATCAAGAGCATTGAAGGTAACATTGGTTTTAGAAAGTAGAAGGAACTGTTTCTATCTAGAAAAGGAGAGATCAAGAAAGTAATGAGTATGTTACAATAAATTTTTAAAGAAGAAAAATAAGAAGCTTCAGGAACTTTGATCAGCATGAAGAGATGGGGTCAACTGTGAAGATCTACCAGGATGGTTCAGGGCTGGGAGCTGGGAAAGGTAAGATGGAGAAGACATGAAAAATTTCCTAAAGTTTTAGATACCTACTATGAAAAATGTGACACAATGTCAAAAAGGAACAGATAAAAAGACTGCAGGAAATAGTGAGGTTCTAGCATAGGAGAGGTAGATTGTGTGACTTCATAATCAGACAGATCAGACCAGTTTTGTGACTTTGACCAGTAACTCTCTGCTCTATGAAAATTGAAAGGGGGGAATCAAATGATGGGAATTATTTAGGGTGGGAGATAGCAGAAGGCCTAGGGTGTGAGGAATTCTAAACTAATGGCATCTTTAGGTGTAAAAAGAAAGTTAATCATTAAATCAAGAAGTGTGGAAAGCAAGGAGCTGTCCAGCAGAAGTGTGGCTGATAGCTGGGAGGTACAGATGTTACGGTTGCAGAGAGAGAATACAGTTCCACAGAAGAGCAGTTCTAAATGAAAAAGGGCCTTCAGAGTTGAGACAAAGAAAAGTTAGAAGTCAGGAGAAGGCCCGCCAATCAATTGACTCAGAATTAAGGCAGAAGAAGACAGCATGGACAACAAAGGGGTCCACCACCCTTCTTCTTAATTTTGATTCTTTTTGTAGACTTGCATTTGGCTCTTGCGTTTTCTCACATCAGCAAATGTGATTTTGCCCAAGTAACAGCAGTTATACATTGATACAGACCATATACTGTTTTCCCCACAAAAGCATTTTTCTTCCCACAGGATTTTTAAAAGAATAGTTCATTGGGAAGCATATTCATTCTGTTTTTCACATAAACTAGTTATTTCTAATTATCTACTTATTTTTGCATTGGTGTGAGACATTCTTTAAACTACACAGGAATCAAGTATCTCACATTTTAAACTTTGCATTGTTTCCTTAGTGTCCTTAACTTCCCCCCTCTATCAAGTCTCTTGGTGGCAAAAATATCTCATTATACTAATAAGGAAACACTGAAGGAAGAAACATCTAACCCTGCAGATTACAAGCTATGAGATGACTCTAGAGTTCTGATATATTTGGAGAACCATTGCTACAGGAAGAGGAAAGCAATTCATAGGAGAAAATAATAGCAGAAGCAGACAGGGCATGAACTTGGGTCAGGTCTGGAGCAATATGGGCATCAGCTTTCACTTAAGCCTCCCAGGAGAACCATTCCCAAGGACTCCTTCTCTAGCCCAACTGACAGGAACTCAAATAATTTCAAATCTTTGACGTGGAGTGGAACCAAACCAAAATTCCTTGCTGGAAGTCCTGAGACACAAACCTGAGCCAGGCCTAGAGCAGGCTTCCAAGGAACTAGAACTTTCGTGAGGCAACTTCAGTCTCCTATTTTGCACAAGAGTAGGGGAGTGATCTTGATCTTGATGTCCAGCATACCAGTATTAATTGATAGAAAGGATGCACTCAACCTGCGTGTACCTTTCTATAAAAGAAATGAAGTGATATTCTGCTTGTCTTGTGACATTTCAGGGAAATAACTACTATGAAGGTGTAGAAAAAAAGCCACTCACCATCTTTGAATATAATTTAGAAAGTCATGCCTGAAATGTGTATAGTATTGCTTTCTTGTTTTTTTTGTCACTCTGTGTGGAGCCAGGCAAATAAGGCAAATGATTTCTCCAAATAGTGCTAATGAATGGGGAAACGGTGGGAGGAAGGGGATAGGGTGAGTCCTTTAGTGAATATTCCTTTAGTGAGGCTCATTCCTCCTGTTCCAACAACAATTTTACCTTTGCAGAGTAACTCAGCTTATACATTGCTGAGGGGGTGGAAATTAAGCAAATGAAGCATGCATGTGGGACAGAAGCTAATCAGGACAAATTCTGACCAAAACCACTTTGTCAGAGTATTTCAGATCCTGAGGATGTTCCTGAGACTTCACATTAATGCAGAATGTAGTTGTGTTTTCAAGCATTTTAATTTCATCTACAAATAATGATGTTTATTTTAGAAAGAAATAGTATACCTCACCACCCTCAAAATTAAACTAAAACCAGCTGTAGTTTTATGTGATATGGTCTTTGCCTTATCAGAAAAGAGAAAGCAATAGACGACAGGAAGGTAACAAGCTAAGCATAAGCTCCAAGATGCCGAATGAAAGACAGAGAGTTCCCAAGGCAGAGAGTTCTGGGAATCTGTTTTCTTTATTACAACTCTGGCAGGATAACCTATAAATGAATCGCCTCTATCTTTTAAGGTTGGCACTGAGAGCTATAGGAACTGGACTTGACAATAGTTACTGTACTTCAAAGTAAAAATCTGCACTTATTCTGAAGTTTTGTGTGCAAAAAGCTCCCAGATGTGTAATTTGCAAGGACCCCAGGGGTGTAAGCAAACTAGAAAGTACAAATCACACATGGCACAAGTTGAAAATTCACAATTATCTGATTAATGGGATAGTGTGGAGAGCCAAACTGAGTAAATCAGATTGAAAACCTACCTCTTTCCCTTACCATTGCAAATTCACTTATAGAAAATATTCATTCATTCACACTCCCATTCACTCCTTCTGCAATCCTACTGATGCTCATTCAGGTGCTGTGCTAGCTGTGAACCTGAACAGACTTCAGAGTACACAGGCCTCAACATTCAACTTTCCCAACGTATGTCAGTCTGGCCCTCACTGTCTTTTTCCTTGTCTTTTTGTAATAATTCATATTTAACATTTTATCCTTTACTAATTTTGGAATATAACAGCAAAATTTTCAATTAGGATGTTTTGCTCAAAGAATTCTCTAGATTTTAAGTTAAAATGTCAATGCCACATCTATTCCACTTCTGTTCACCTGCCATTGTTTCTCTTTTCTTGAATTTGCCAAGTGCCTATCACAGGATTAACAGAAACCCGTGTTTAGTAAAAGGTTCACTGCAGAGATATTACTCAAAATGTTCCCATCACAGCTATAACTTTGCTTTTGTTTTAAACTGGCTACAATTTACAAAGTAAATTTCTTTTCCAACAAGGCTATTTTCTCATCAACTTATGGTAAATGAAACAACAATTAAAATGAAAAGTCAGATACGTTTCTTTGAAAAAAGTCTCCAATAGACTGAATAGAAAATGGAAGTATTTTTCAAGACCTGTGACATGCCTTTACTGGCAACAGCAGACAGATGCTTGTTGCTAAGTCATGATGCCAGCCTGAGTTGACTCTTCTTGGAGTTTTAATGGTTTCCTAGAAATTTAACAAGATACTGTGTTCCTTTAACAAATGCCTACCCCGTGCCAAGGAGTATGAAGTTGCTCCATATTACTTTTTATCATTGTATCTTCTTATTCTACTTTCATTACCCGAAACATTGTCAACAGGCTGGGCACAGTGGCTCACACTTGTAATCCCAGCACTTTGGGAGGCAGAAGCAGGTAGATTGCCTGAGCTCAGGAGTTCGAGACCAGCCTCGGCAACATGGTGAGACCCTATCTCTATAAAAAATACAAAAAATAGCTGGGCATGGTGGCACATACCTGTAGTCCCAGCTACTTAGTGGGATGAGGCAGGAGAATCCTGGAACCCAGGAGGTTGAGACTGCAGTAAGCCATGTTCATGCCACTACACTCCAGCCTGGGTGAAAGAGTGGGAACTTGTCTCAAAATAACAAACAAATAAACAAACAAACAAAATATTATCAACAGCTTTCTCCTTTTGTGCAGGTACTTCAAATTCAAGGTGGACTTCAATAAAACACTTCCCAGTGGGTACCACCACTTAAGGTCTGAACATTTCTCCAGATGATGGCATCCAATTCTATAAAAATGAGTTCAAGCCCTACTTTTTCAATTCAATATATTTAGAATTAGACGTACTGTTCTTAGAACAAGAGAAATCTTTACTGATAACTACTATCTTGGATACTGTCTAGTGTTCTTATAATTGCCCTTTATTCATGATCAAAAGGACCACACTATGTTTGTGGGTCCTTCTCAGAGCAGCCACATCCTTCACACTACCTGGAGGTCTCCAGAGGTGCCACCTACAGTTAGAAGCTCTTGTGTCTCTGTTCATCGACTGAACTCCCATTATGTCCATGATGGCTGCTGCAGGAATTTGGGCCCTCTTGCTCTCCAGAGATCCTTCTTAGAAACCTGGACTTTTAACAATTACCAACAGCTTTTCACATTAGAACCCTCTGATCCTTGACGAGTTCTTAAATCAGATAGACAGGCACCATCCTTAGATGTGCCCTGACATTTTCATTGGTCAGATTACTTCTCAATCCTCTCTGGACTTAGGTTATTTGAGCAAAAGCTATTAATTACATACAGTGAAATCTGTTTACTTCAAAATCCCACCACTTAGGAATCCATGGTTTTTAGGAAATAAAGAAAATAAGTTTAAAATTTATTGTCTCATTAGTCAATAAAATATTGTTGAGCCAATTAATAGCATAGCAAGAACTGTTAATCCCATAATAATCAACCCCATAGCAATGAATCCATAGCAACGGGAAATGTTACAGACTTTTAAAATGAGATTTTTCAGTCACTTTAAAGAACTTCCTATGCTTCCTTTTTTTAAAAAGAAAATTATTTACTGACTAATTTATTAACCAACAAAGTCTATGAAATATGTTAGCAAAAGTTAGGCCTGCATGCATATTTAAACAACACAGATACATTTCTAGAGAATTATTTATGGAGTTTTATTTACATATTCATACTGGTATTACCTTTTTATATTAATTAGGTTTTGTGCCATTAATATATTTTTAGGAAAGTACTCATCCTTCATATTCTCTGAAAATATTCATAACAAAATATTTTAGAGTAAATTCTATAGGTATTATAAACTATTTTCTTTTTTTTTTATTATACTTTAAGGGTACACGTGAACAATGTGCAGGTTTGTTACATAGGTATACATGTGCCATGTTGGTTTGCTGCACCTATCAACTCGTCATTTCCATTAGGTATTTCTCCTAATGCTAGCCTTCCCCCAGCCCCCACCCACCAACAGGCCCCTGTGTGTGATGTTCACCTCGCTGAATTCTGTAATAAATATTTTCTATGTTTCTACATAGTCTTATTTTTAATAGTAAATGATTAATCATTATTTAAGTGGCAAAAAAAGAACACAAATTTACAAGAGGCATATCTTCTGTTTTTTAGAAAATCTCAGATTCAACTTCCATTCAGCCAGTATCTTCTGAACACCAATTGTATGCCTTGCCATGTAACATCGCAATAAAAAGATGAATAAGACACCGTATCATCCCTGATGAAAGTATAGTTTAATAATGAAAAAGCAAAACCACACACAAAATATGTTCAATAATTCCTACAGGTACTATAGAATATGTATTTCACTCCAGGGGAGAAGGCTAGAAAAAGTAAAGAGGAGTGCCCCTTGAGCTAAACTTTGAAAGGCTTCTTTTGTTGTTATTGTTGAGACGGAGTCTCGCTCTGTCGCCCAGGCTGGAGTGCAGTGGCCCGATCTCGGCTCACTGCAAGCTCCGCCTCCCAGGTTCGTGCCCTTCTCCTGCCTCAGCCTCCTAAGTAGCTGGGACTACAGCCGCCTGCCACCATGCCCGGCTATTTTTTTCTATTTTTTAGTAGAGACGGGGTTTCACTGCGTTAGCCAGGATGGTCTCGATCTCCTGACCTCATTATCCACCGCCTTGGCCTCCCAAAGTGCTGGGATTACAGGCGTGAGCCACCGTGCCCAACATTTTTTTTTTTTTTTAATACTTTAAGTTCTGGGATACATGTGCAGAACGTGAAGGTTTGTTACATAGTTATATACGTGCTATGATTGTTTGCTGCACTCATCAACCCATCATCTACATTAGGTATTTCTCCTAATGGTATCCCTCCCCTAGCCCCCCACCCCACAACAGGCGCCAGTGTGTGATATTCCCCTCCCTGTGTCCATGTGTTCTCATTGTTTAACTCCCACTTATGAGTCAGAACATGCCATATTTGGTTTTCTGTTCCTGTGTTAGTTTGCTGAAAATTATAGTTTCCAGCTTCATCCATGTCCCTGCAGAGGACAGGAATTCATCCTTTTTTGTGGTTGCATAGTATTCCATGGTGTGTATGTGCTACATTTTCTTTATCCAGTCTATCATTGATGGGCATTTGGGTTGGTTCCAAGTCTTTGCTATTGTGAATAGTGCTGCAATAAACATACATGTGCGTGTGTCTTTATAGTAGAATGATTTATAATCCTTCAGGTATCAATGGTATTTCTGGTTCTAGATCCTCGAGGAATCGCCACACTGTCTTTCACAATGGTTGAACTAATTTACACTCCCACCAACAGTGTAAAAGTGTTCCTATTTCTCCACATCCTCTCCAGCATCTGTTGTTTCCTGACTTTTTAACGATCGTCATTCTAACTGGCGTGAGATGGTATCTCATTGTGGTTTTGATTTGCATTTCTTTAATGACCAGTGATGATGAGCTTTTTTTCATATGTTTGTTGGCCACATAAATGACTTCTTTTGAGAAGTGTCTGTTCATATCCTTTGCCCACTGTTTGATGGGGTTGTCTTTTTTTCTTGTAAATTTGTTTAAGTTCCTTGTAGATTCTGGCTATTCACCCTTTTTCAGATGGATAGATTGCAAAAATTTTCTCCCATTCTGTAGGTTGCCTGTTCACTCTGATGATACTTTCTTTTGCTGTATGGAAGCTCTTTAGTTTAATTAGGTCCCATTTGTCAATTTTTGTTTTTGTTGCCATTGCTTTTGGTGTTTTAGTCATGAAGTCCTTGCCCATGCCTATGTCCTGAATGGTATTGCCTAGGTTTTCTTCAAGGGTTTATATGGTTTTAGGTCTTACGTTTAAGTCTTTAATCCATCTTGAGCTAATTTTTGTATAAGGTGTAAGGAAGGGGTCCAGTTTCTGTTTTCTGCATATGGCTAGCCAGTTTTCCCAACACCATTTATTAAATAGGGAATCTTTTCCCCATTGCTTGTTTGTGTCAGGTTTGTCAAAGATCAGATGGTTGTAGATGTGTTATTTATGAGGCTCTGTTCTGTTCCATTGGTCTGTATATCTGTTTTAGTACCAGTACCATGCTGTTTTGGTTACTGTAGCCCTGTAGTATAGTTTGAAGTCAGGTAGCATGATGCCTCCAGCTTTGATTTTTTTTTTTTTTTTTTTTTTTTTGCTTAGGATTGTCTTGGCAATGGAGGCTCTGTTTTGGTTCCATATGAAATTTAAAGTAGTTTTTTTCCAATTCTCTGAAGAAAGTCAATAGTAGCTTGAGGAGGATAGCGTTTAATCTGTAAATTACTTCAGACAGTATGGCCATTTTCACAATATTGATTCTTCCTATCCATGAGCATGGAATGTTTTTCCATTTGTTTGTGTCCTCTGTTATTTCCTTAAGCTGTGGTTTGTAGTTCTCCTTGAAGAGGTCCCTCACATCCCTTGTAAGTTGTATTCCTAGGTATTTTATTCTCTTTGTAGCAATTGTGAATGGGAGTTCATTCATGATTTGGCTCTCTGTTTGTCTATTATTGGTGTATAGGAATATTTGTGATTTCTGCACATTGATTTTGTATCCTGAGACTTTGCTGAAGTTGCTTATCAGCTTAAGGAGATTTTGGGCTGAGACAATGGGGTTTTCTCAATATACAATCATGTCGCCGGCGCGGTGGCTCAAGCCTGTAATCCCAGCACTTTGGGAGGCCGAGGCGGGTGGATCACGAGGTCAGGAGATCGAGACCATCCTGGCTAACATGGTGAAACCTTGTCTCTACTAAAAATACAAAAAACTAGCCGGGCGTGGTGGCGGGCGCCTGTAGTCCCAGCTACTCGGAGGCTGAGGCAGGAGAATGGCGTGAACCTGGGAGGCGGAGCTTGCAGTGAGCCGAGATCGCGCCACTGCACTCCAGCCTGGGTGACACAGCGTGAGACTCCGTCTCAAAAAAAAAAAAAAAAAAAAAAAATATACAATCATGTCATCTGCAAACAGAGAATACCCTTTATTTCTTTGACTTGCCTGATTGCCCTAGCCAGAACTTCCAACACTATGCTGAACAGAAGTGGTGAGCGAGGGCATCCTTGTCTTGTGCCAGTTTTCAAAGGGAATGCTTCTAGCTTTTGCCCATTCAGTATGATATTGGCTGTGGGTTTATCACAAATAGCTCTTATTATTTTGAGATATGTTTCATCAATACCTAGTTTATTGAGAGTTTTTAGCATGAAAGGGTGTTGAATTTTGTCAAAGGCCTTTTCTGTGTCTATTGAGATAATCATGTGGTTTTTGTCATTAGTTCTGTTTTTGTGATGGATTACATTTCTTGATTTGTGTATGTTGAACCAGGCTTGTATCCCTTGGGATGAAGCCATCTTGAACACGGTGGATAAGCTTTTTGATGTGCTGTTTGATTCAGTTTGCCGATATTTTATTGAGGATTTTCACATCAATGTTCATCAGGGACATTGCCCTGAAATTTTCTTTTTTTGTTGTGTCTTTACCAGGTTTTGGTATCAGGATGATGCTGGCCTCATAAAATGAGTTAAGGAGGATTCCCTCTTTTTCTATTGTTTATAATAGTTTCAGAAGGAATGGTACCTGTGGTAGAATTCAGCTGTGAATCCACCTGGTCCTGGCCTTTGTTTGGTTGGTAGGCTATTAATTAATGCCTCAATTTCAGAGCTTGTTATTGGTCTATTCAGAGATTTGACTTCTTCCTGGCTTGGTCTTGGGAGGGTGTATCTGTCCAGGAATTTATCCATTTCTTCTAGATTTTCTAGTTTATTTGTGTAGAGGTGTTTATAGTATTCTCTGATGGTAGTTTGTATTTCTGTGGGATCAGTGATGATATCCCCCTTTATCATTTTTTATTGTGTCTATTTGATTCAACTCTCTTTTCTTCTTTATTAGTCTGACTAGTGGTCTATCTATTTTGTTGATCTTTTCCAAAAGCCAGCTCCTGGATTCGTTGATTTTTTTGAAGGGTTTTTTGTGTCTCTATCTCCTTCAGTTCTTCTCTGATCTTAGTTATTTCTTGACTTCTGCTAGCTTTTGAATTTATTTGCTCTTGCTTCTCTAGTTCTTTTAATTGTGATGTTAGGGTGTCAATTTTAGATCTTTCCCTCTTTCTCCTGTGGGCATTTAGTGCTATAAATTTCCCTCTAAACACTGCTTTAGCTGTGTCCCAGAGATTCCAATACATTTTGTCGTTGTTCTTATTGGTTTCAAAGAACTTATTTATTTCTGCCTTAATTTCATTAATTACGCAGTAATCATTCAGGAGCAGATTGTTCAGTTTCCATGTAGTTGTGAGGTTTTGAGTGAGTTTCATAATCTTGAGTTCTAATTTGATTGCACTGTGGTCTGAGAGACTGTTTATTATGATTTCCATTCTTTTGCATTTGCTGAGGAGTGTTTTACTTCCAATTATGTGATCAATTTTCAAATAAGTGTGATGGTGCTGAGAAGAATGTATATTCTGTTGAATTGGGGTGGAGAGTTCTGTAGATGTCTATTAGGTCTGCTTGGTCCAGAGCTGAGTTCAAGTCCTGAATATCCTTGTTAATTTTCTGTCTCATTGATCTAATATTGACAGTAGGGTGTTAAAGTCTCCCACTCTTATTGGGTGTTAAAGTCTCCCACTCTTATTGTGTGTGTCTAAGTCTCTTTGTAGGTCTCTAAGAACTTGCTTTATGAATCTGGGTGCTCCTGTATTGGATGCATATATATTTAGGATAGTTAGCTTTTCTTGTTGCATTGATCCCTTTAGCATTATATAATGCCCTTCTTCATCTTTCTTGATCTTTGTTGGTTTAATGTCTGCTTTATCAGAGACTAGGATTGCAACCCCTGCTTTTTTTTTTTTTTTTTTGGTTTCCATTTGCTTGGTAAATATTCCTCCATCCTTTTATTTTGAGCCTATGTGTGTCTTTGAACGTGAGATGGAGGGTCTCCTGAATACAGCACACTGATGGGTCTTGACTCTTTATCCACTTTGCCACTCTATGTCTTTTAATTGGGGCATTTAGCCCATTTACATTTAAGGTTAATATTGTTATGTGTGAATTTGATCTTGTCATTATGATGCTAGCTGGTTATTTTGCCCATTAGTTGATGCAGTTTCTTCATAGTGTCGATGGTCTCTACAATTTGGTATGTTTTTGCAGTGACTTGTACTGCTTTATCCTTTCCATATTTAGTGCTTCCTTCAGGAGCTCTTCTAAGGCAGGCCTGATGGTGATAAAATCTCTCAGCATTTGCTTGTCTGTAAAGGACTTTATTTCTCCTTCGCTTATGAAGCTTAGTTTGGCTAGATATGAAATTCTGTGTTGAAAATTCTTTTCTTTAAGAATGTTGAATATTGGCCCCCACTCTCTTCTGGCTTGTGGGGTTTCTGCCGAGAGATATGCTGTTAGTCTGATGGGCTTCCCTTTGTGAGTAACCCGACCTTTCTCTCTGGCTGCCCTTAACATTTTTTCCTTCGTTTCAACCTTGGTGAATCTGATGATTATGTGTCTTGGGATTTTTCTTCTCTAGGAGTATCTTTGTAGTGTTCTCTATATTTCCTGAATTTGAATGTTGGCCTGTCTTGCTAGGTTGGGCAAGTTCTCCTGGATAATATCCTGAAGAGTGTTTTCCAACTTGGTTCTATTCTCCCCATCACTTTCAGGTACACCAAATGTAGGTTTGGTCTTTTCACATAATCCCATACTTCTTGGAGGCTTTGTTCCTTCCTTTTCATTTTTTTCTCTAATCTTGTCTTCATGCTTTATTTCACTAAGTTGATCTTCAATGTCTGATATCCTTTCTTCCACTTGATGGATTTGGCTATTGATACTTGTGTATGCTTCACGAAGTTCTTATGCTGTGTTTTTCAGCTCCATCAGGTCATTTATGTTCTTCTCTAAACTGGTTATTCTAGTTAGCAATTTCTCTAACCTTTTTTAAGGTTCTTAGCTTCCTTGCATTGAGTTAGAACATGCTCCTTCAGCTCAGAGGAGTTTGTTATTACCCACCTTCTGAAGCCTACTTCTGTCAACTTGTCAAACTCATTCTCCATCCAGTTTTGTTCCTTGCTGGCGTGGAGTTGTGATCTCTTGAAGGAAAAGGGGTGTTCTTTTCTTTGGGATTTTCAGCCTTTTGGGCTGGTTTTTCCTCATCTTCTTGGATTTATCTACCTTTGGTCTTTGGTGCTGGTGACTTTTGGATGGGATTTTTATGTGGATGTCCTTTTAGTTGATGTTGATGCTATTCCTTTCTGTTAGTTTTCCTTATAACTGTCAGGCCCCTCTGCTGCAGGTCTGCTGGAGTTTACCAGCGGTCCACTCCAGACCCCGTTTGCCTGAGTATCACCAGGAGAGGCTGCAGAACAGCAAAGATTGCTGCCTGTTCCTTCCTCCAGAAGCTTCGTCCCAGAGGGGTACCCGCCAGATGCCAGCTGGAGCTGTCCTATATGAGGTGTCTGTCAACCCCTGCTGGGAGGTGTCTCTCAGTCAGGCAGCATGGGGGTCAGGGACCCATGTGAGGAGGCAGTCTGACCCTTAGCAGAGCTCGAGCACTGTGCTGGGACATCTGCTGCTGTCTTCAGAGCTGGCAGGCAGGAATATTTAAGTCGGCTGAAGTTGCGCCCACAGCTGCCCTCCCAGGTGCTCTGTCCCAGGGAGATGGGCATTTTATCTATAAGCCCCTCACTGGGGCTGCTGCTTTTCTTTCAGAGATGCCCTGCCCAGAGAGGAGGAATCTAGAGAGGCAGTCTTGCTATAGCAGCTTTGCAGAGCTGCAGGGGGCTTCGCCCAGTTCAAACTTCCAGGCGGCTTTGATTACACCATGAGGGGAAAATCTACTCAAGCCTCAGTAATGGCAGATGCCCCTCCCCCCACCAAGCTCCAGCATCCCAGGTAGACTTCAGACTGCTGTGCTGGCAGCGAGAATCTCAAGCCAGTAGATCTTAGCTTGCTGGACTCCATGGGGGTAGGATCCAGTGAGCTAGACCACTTGGCTCCCTGACTTCAGCCACCTTTCCAGAGGAGTGAACAGTTTTGTCTTTCTGGCATTCCAGGTGCCACTGGGGTATGAAAAAAAAAAACTCCTGCAGCTGGCTCTGTGTCTGCCCAATCAGCCGCCCAGTTTTGTGCTTGAAACCCAGGGCCTTGGTGGTGTAGGCACCTGAGGGAATCTGCTGGTCTGCAGGTTGTGAAGACCGTGGGAAAAGTGTAGTACTTGGGCCAGAATGCACTGTTCCTCACAGCACGGTCCCTTATAGCTTCCCTTGGCTAGGGGAGGGAATTCCCCCACCCCTTGCACTTCCCAGGTGAGGCGACACCCTACCCTGCTTCAGCTCACCCTCCATGGGCTGCACCCACTGTCTAACCAGTCCCAATGAGATGAACTGGGTAAGAAAACCTAGGCAACACCACCCAGGACATAGGCATGGGCAAGGACTTCATGATTAAAACACCAAAAGCAATGGCAACAAAAACCAAAATTGACAAATGGGATCTAATTAAACTAAAGAGCTTCTGCACAGCAAAAGAAACTACCATCACAGTGAACAGGCAACCTACAGAATGGGAGAAAATGTTTACAATCTACCCATCTGACAAAGGGCTAACATACAGAATCTGCAAAGAACTTAAACAAATTTACAAAAAAAACCCCATCAAAAAGTGGGCAAAGGATGTGAACAGACACTTCTCAAAAGAAGACATTTATGCAGCCAACAGACACATGAAAAAATGCTTATCATCACTGGCCATCAGAGAAGTGCAAATCAAAACCACAATGAGTTACCATCTCACACCAGTTAGAATGGCGATCATTAAAAAGTCAGGAAACAACAGGTGCTGGAGAGGATGTGGAAAAATAGGAACACTTTTATATTGTTGGCGAGACTGTAAACTAGTTCAACCATTGTGGAATACAGTGTGGCGATTCCTCAAGGATCTAGAACTAGAAATAGCATTTGACCCAGCCATCCCATTACTGGGTATATACCCAAAGGATTATAAATCATGCTGCTATAAAGACACATGCACATGTATGTTTATTGCAGCACTATTCACAATAGCAAAGACTTGGAACCAACCCAGATGTCCATCAGTGACAGACTGGATTAAGAAAATGTGGCACATATACGCCATGGAATACTATGCACTCAGTTGGAAATGCAGAAATCACCCACCTTCTGCATTGATCTCACTGGGACCTGCAGACCGGAGCTGTTCCTATTCAGCCATCTTGCCAGCTCGAGGGCGAAGGCTCCTTTAAAATGTAAAATGATTTTATGAGTTGGGTCAGGATTCCACTCAAGAAACAGAATAAAAGGCCAGCTTTCTCTGGAAGAGGTTGGGGTCAGAAGCAAACTTCAATGTTCCCTTAGGAAAGCCAAGCACCCACCCGGTGCCCTTTACACATCGCCCCCTTGTGGTCTTCTCATCTCCACTTCAACATGGGACCTCCCAGATGACCAACCTTGCAGGCTTTTCAAATCTTAACTACTAGGATTGCAAGTGCTTCTACAAACAAGTCGCTTTACATCTTCCAGCCCTTCGTTGCTACTTTAGCTATTTGGTTTCCCAGATATTCATTAACTTATTTATAAATTCAAGTATTCTTATGTCAAGACTGTATTTTCTTTTGCATCTTTACAACCAACCAAGGATGGGAAATCACTTTAAATGTGTAAAGGATTTTAATTTCATTTGATGGATTCATCTGTTGCTACCAACCTAGGAGGCCCTGGTTTTCTGAGAAGTCATTAGAATTTTTCTATGCTCAAACTGAAGAAAATGGAAAAAAAAAAAGTGATCGTCCAAATAAAGTAAGGCACAAAACACCAAATATATTCGCCATAACATCCCAGATGTTCCAGGCAAATGGTTGAGAGAATCACTAGATGAACGTTTTCCACATGTAACCCAGATAGTCACCTCAGTTCCCCAACTGAGAATGATAGCCCCTCCCAGAACGATATTTGCTACAGCAGGAAAGTTAGGGTAGAACAGAAATCTCTGTGGGAAGTTTATTAAATTCTCTCTCCCTAAACACTCATTCTGCTCATCATAGATCACAAGCCAGGCCTGCCCTATTGCATAAAGTTTTCACTTTCTGTTATTTCATGTGTGTTTCTTCCTGCATTGCATTGTTTCTGGCATGAATCCTAAATATTAATGCTGCTTGGAGGCTGTTATTTACACCAGTGAGGCCCAATTTGCATTTGGAATATAGAAAAACAACTGCTTTCTATTTCCATTCTATCAGTCATAATAGGTCATAAAGTTAAGCTCTTAACTACAAGATTTATCTGTTTTCCAGATATGAAAGGCTTGGAGCTTTGGCTCCAACCACCCCAGCCTTTAGTAGCTACTTGAATTATTGGCTTTGGTTTCCTCGTCAGTAAAGTGGGGATTTTAGGACATACTTTACAGCAGTGTTTTTAAAACTCTCTGGTGAAGGAACAATTTCTACTTTTTCCTTTGTTTTGTTTCATTTCAATTTGTTATGGAACAATACTTTTGTAAAGAATAATAATAAATAGATCGAGATAAACATAGTCATGTTCTTGACTATTTGGGCAATGTCACAATTGCTGTAAAAGAAACTCTAAATGCTTATTCTCAATTCTGGTACTTTTCTTGTCTTGTATTAACGACAGTTTGCAGATGGGTCCAGTCCATGGACCACATTTTGAGTAGCATTGCCTTAGAGGACTGAGCTGTGACTTCCTATGTAAAACAAGGCAAGGCATAACATATAATAGGTCTAAATAATGCTAGTTTCATTTCCTTTCTCCTAAAATTAAATATTAAATTCATTGATTAATTCATCCATCTATTTATTCAACAAATATTTATTGATAACTTATTAAGATTCAGGCACTGTTAAGTGCTAGGTATATAGTAATGGAAAGAAGTCAGCTTCTACCCTCAAGAAGCTTACAAGCTATTGGAAATGTTTTCACTAGAGTATCTCAAAAAAATAAAATTAAAAATCTAACATAAAGTTATTATACTTTTAAACTTTTATATCTAATATTCTTTTTAAGTATTTTCATCATCTTGAACATATAATGTATATATGCTATATTAATATAGTATTAATATAAGTATATATTATTTCTTCTAAGGCCCAGCTAAGTATTTATGATTCATTTTCTTGGCCACAAAAAGAGGTTTTTCCATCATCAGCCTTGTAATTTTTTTATTTTAAAATATCTAAATCATAATTCCCTTTGGTTTCATCTTCTTTTTTAAATTTTTTTTAAATTAACAATAATTGTACATATAGGATACATGGTACTGTTTCAATAGATACAATATGTGATGATCAGATCAACATAATTAGCATATCCATCATCTCAAACGTTATCATTTATTTGTGTTGGGAATATTCAAGATCCTCCTTATAGCTATTTGAAACTATAGGTGATTGTTAACTATAGCCATCCTATAGTGTAAAGACCACTAGAACTTATTCTTATTGTCTAGCTGTTTTCATCTTCTTTAACTGTTCCTGAGACATCAGAATGAGTTCTACTCATCTTTCTAATGCTAAGCACACATATCATATGAATATAAAACTCATTTTTCCTAAATATAAACCCTTTTAATCTGCCAATCATCATTTAAAACAGAGAACATAAACCAGCATTCTGCTTACTTTTAAAAAAATCTTCACTCCTTTGAAAATTTATCGACTTTTAAAGTGAGAAAGTTAAGTATCTTTATTGCTTTGGAGAAGAGCTAGCCAAATATATGCTTTAAAAGCAGGAGCTCTCCTGGTATCCATTTATCTTTTCATTCATTCTACAACATTGCAAGGTATCTGTGTCATCCTATTATCATTGCTGTGAAACATAAGACTTGGGAGGCAGTCTGGAATCCTTCTAAGACTTTGACTTCAAAACCTAACATCTAACAATTATGTGCATCCAGGTAATCAAAGTCTTGCCATCAAGGTACATCGAGGGTCAGTTATCTACAACACCCACCATTTGTCAAACAGAATCATGTGCGTTGTGAGGGCTGGGACCATATCTAGTCTGTCTTTGTATCCCAAACCTAGCACTGTTTTGACATCTAGTAGTGGACACCCAACAAATGTTTGTTGAGTGAATATTAAACACAATAACAGCAAATTTTCAGGGATGTTTGTATATACATCTAATTTTGCATAATTAAAGGTATTTAGGATTGCTCTTGCCATTTCGATATTTGGGTGTGTGAGTGTATGTAAGTATGTGTGTGTGTGTAGATAGGGTCTCACTCTGTCACCCAGACTGGAGTGCTGAGGTACAATCTTGGGTCACTGCAACCTCCACCTCCCAGGTTCAAGCCATCTTCCCATATCAGCCTCCTGAGTAGCTGGAACCACAGGTGACTGCCACCATGCCTAGCTAAGTTTTTGTATTTTTTGTGGAGACGGGGTTTCACCATGTTGCCCAGGCTGGCCCTGAACTCCTGGGCTTAAGTGATCCTCCTGCCTTGGCCTTCTAAAGAATTGAAATTACGGATGTGAGCCACTGCACCCAGCCACCATTTACGTTTAATAAATTGCAAAAAGCCTCTTTACCCGTGATAGCCAAATGAGTAATTATGGTGCACAACTCAGATTGTGTTTTACAGAAAGGAATTATTTGATGGAGACTTTTATGGGCTGTGGTACTCTCCACACAATCCTATAAATTCCATAATCCAGTTAGTGTGTAGAATACCAAAAGAGAAAATTTAATGGAATCGTTTTATAACCCTGGCTGAATGAGATGCAGAAAGTTAACACATGGCATAAATTGGATAGGCTAATTAGTCTAACCTCTTGCCATTTATATGTGTACATGTGTGTGATTATCATATAAGACAGACTTCTATATGAGTATCAATCTTAAAAATTTCTTCTTTGATAGTCAATTTGATTGGGAATCCAATATTTGTGGCTGTGTCTAATTTGGTATTCCATAGAGCTCCTCTTATCATCCTCTAATATATGTCTACAATGAATAACTCTCCACTGTGATTGGCACGGCATAAACCAAGGCATCGAGACACAGGCACTAAAGCATATCCCATAAAAAGAGTTGATGATCACCAAACTTCATTATCTTCCTAGAAGCTAAAGCTAATGCAGCAAAGCCTATAAAATTTACGATCAAACTGGCTCTTTCTATGGAATGAACTAGAATCTCTCTCCAAAGATGAACTACAGAAAACTCCACTTCTCCTTATTTCTGCTTCCAAGTCACTGCCTTACGTCTCAAGTACGTGTGAAACTCCTCCTGTGTGCCAAGCCTGAGGCCTGGGCACAACTGGGTGACAATGAAGTCTAGTTAGGAGAGACAAGTTGTAGCATCTGAGACAATCGGTGACAGAACAATACATGATAAAGTGACTGCACTGTACTATTTAGCACTGTATTACATTTTCACATTCATTTTGCATTATTCTTATAATTTGGGATTCAAAATGAATTTTGATGTGGATAATTTGAAATGACCTTAAATCTTTCTAAAGAATTGGACATGGGTACCAGAGTCAGAGCTCTCCTCCAAAAACTAAATGCAGTGTACCTCTCGACTGAACTTCCATCACTTTCTCCTAAGTGGCACGAACCCTTCGAGAACAGGCAAGTTGACTTCCACCCCGGACTTGTCACTGAGCATTTATTTACTCAGGTCCCACCGCTCTAAACTGTCCAATGGCTCCATGTAAAAGAAGGAAGATTCCAGCACTACCATTGGCATGATTTGTTTAAGCAATGATGCTGCCACTCCTTTGGAGGGGAAAGCTGATGTTTACCTGAATTGAGCAAAGTGTTCTTTCTTCTTCCTTTTTTTTTTTTTTTTTTTTTTTTTTTTTTTTAATGTAGAAGCTGTAGGGAAAAAAAAAAGAGAGAAAGAAAAAAAAAAAAAAAAAAGCATGTACTGCTGAGTTCCAGGATTTTCCCTACTGTCATTGCAGGTTCCTAATTAGATATGACAAAATCAGGTTTGTTATGTGTAAAAGATTAAAAAGGCACATAGAGGCTGGGCATAGTGCCTCATGCCTGTAATTCCAGCATTTTGGGAGACCAAGGGAGGTGATCACTTGAGCCCAGGAATTCGAGACCAGCCTGGGCAGCAGAGGGAGACCCTGTTTCTGGAAAGAAAAAAAAAAAATCGGAAACAATTAGCCAGGCATGGTGGCGCACATCTGTAGTCCCAGCTACTCAGGAGGCTGAGGCAGGAGAATCACTTGAATCTGGTAAGTCAAGGCTGCAGTGAGCTATGATTGCATTACTGCACTTTAGCCTGGGTAACAGAGAGAGACCTTGCCTGGAAAAATAAAAGACCATTTTGAATGTGTTTCCGAGGTTTTTCTTCCCAGATATGACTTTTAGAAACAATATTATCCTCTTTTCACTATTGTACCATGTTTTTCATTACCACTTCTACTACTTTTCCACTAATCAAAAGAGAGATTTATATTACTCATCAGCAGTATTACATATTTTATTTACTTTTTTGTTTATGCTCATACCACTATGATACAAACTACAGTTGAAATATTGCAGGTCCCATAGTTCTATTACATTAATCTTGGTTTTATAGCAGAATATATTATTAAATATTTGTGTGAGATGCAAAAGCCGTCAGTAGCCATATTGTACAGTGGATAATCTACAACTGAATAAGTTCAAATGTAATCATTTTTTGCACAGGTAAGATACTCCAATAGAATCTGATGGTTAATTTCTCAGTCTTATTTCTCTATGTAAAGGTATTTTATAAATGAATGTATAACAGTGAACAAGTACTAAAAAGTTTTTAATTGCACATCATTTTAGAAGTTTAGTTTAGAAGTTTATAAAGTTGCTCAGGTAACTTTTTCGGTAATGTGGATTTTTCACTTCTGGATTTCTCATACATAGAACTCAGAAAATAAATCTGTGATCATAACACTTTCTCATTAATACAATGTAATCAGTAGCATCAAAATAGTGACTATTTGGAGAGTATTTGTACTAGCATATGGGTAATAAATTCCACCCCTTCATGTGGTAATAGCCTCTTTTTCTGGAGGGGAGAGGGAGTGAAATCATTGGTTTCTGTTCAATTGTGTTGAAAAGAGCACTAGACTTGCAATCAGTAGGTTTGACTCCAAAGCATAGTTGATACTTATTTGTGTTATCATGGACAGCCACTTGTAGCAAATACTGTAAGCTCCTCCTCCCAATCCCCTTTACCAGGTTAGTGTCCCACTCCCTCAGCTGCTCAGAGTGTTGGCTCCAATGGAACAGAGCTCTTCGCTTCTCTAGGCATGGAAGCTCATGGAGGGTCAAAGAGGAGCTGCCCAGGAAATTCAGCAGCTAGTGGCTGAGCTGACATGGCATACAAAGGCTAGTTTCCTTGCCTCCAGGTGGGACCAGCTGTGTGGTGCAGCGTGCTCCAGAGCTCCCCGAGGGATCAAACTCAATCTGACCCCCAGCCGAGACCATATTCCTTCATCTCTTTTTCCCCTTGCACCATCCTACTTTCCTCATTCCCTTTCTGCTGAAAGCACTCGTCCAAATATCATTGAACAAGAATCCCTGCCTCAGGCTGTGACTCTAGGGAACCTGACCCAGGATACCTTAACCTAATGTCTAGGCCTCAGTGTATTTATCTGTAAAATAAAAGTAATCACTGATCCATGGGATTATTGTGAGAATTAAGCAATGCATCATTAGGTGAAAGTGCTTTTGTAACCTGGAAAGATTTAAACAAATGTTAGCCCATCTTCAATGTTATTACTAAAACCAATGCTAACAAAGTGATTCCTGTAATTCTCCGAGTGTTAGTGTTTCCACTCCCTCAAAGTGTGCTATAAATGCCCTTTTTGTATGCATCTAAGGTGACAACCCTTTTCTCTGCACCTTCACATGACTTGAATGAAGATTTTCCCAGTTTCTTCCAAATTCTGCTTATGTTAAAATTTTAAGTAGTGTTTTTCCATACAAGTAGATAGGTATTTCAGCAATATTCAGCTTTCTTATCTACCTTCCTCACTACCGATGAGATATTGTTCTCTTAAAACAATAAAAAAGAAAAAGTGACAACGACTCATCTGTAAATCTGAAACATTCCCCTCAATTAAATTAGAACCATTTCGGGCTATTTTGTTTCAAATCCTATGAGGTATTTGTTTACTTATTTATGGGATATTATTTCTTTTTTATTTAGAGCATCTAATTGCTTCCCGGACTAGTCAAACCTAGTCAAGAAAGCTATTATGGCATTCCCTAAACTAGATCTTGCTACCTCTTAAATATTATGCATTTTTCCTAAGCAGGCAAAATAAATTAGAATGAGTAAAAACTCACATTCTTACGTACACACTGGGCATATACATCTGAGATAATACACAAGTGTCAGTTACATATTTTTTAAGTGTTAGGAAAAGACAATTTAAAATTCAGCTTTTGATGTTCATTTTTATCCTGGGGACTGTCATGTTCCATAATGCTAACACTGGGCCATACTTTTTCAGATTTTTCAAAATGCCTAGAAGAATAAAACCTCATTCATTCACTTAACAAATGTTTACCAAGTATCTGCTAAGTGCAGAACACTGTGCCAAGAATCTGGGGACACAGTGGTGAGGGGAACATATAGGACACCTGCCTTCTTCAGGTGCAGTGTAGATAATGAGACTGACTTCAATCAAACAATGAGCAAATGTAGCTAACTCGTGCTAGGTGCTATAAGAATAGTGAAAGTTGAGCAACTCCAAGTTATCAGAGAAATCTTCCCAAAAAAGTGATCATTAAGCTGACATTGAAGAAAAAGTGGGAGGAAGTAGAGGGGGAAAGAGCATTCCAAGCAGAAATACTAGCATATGCAAAGGCACTGTGGCAGGAGAAACATGGTCAAACATTACAGGTCAGGTTAGAAGGCCGAAGATAGTAAGACAAGCCTTTAAACTAAGAGCAATAATCCAGACAAGCTATGAACAGAATTGAAAAGGGAAGGTCACCCAGCTAAGATCCATCTCAGTCCAGTGAAAATGTATTTTGTGTCTTCCACATCAAGGGACTGTACCCACGTTAGTTCTAGGAGGCCTTCCCAGTGGGGACCCCACCAACACCTTTCAGCACTATTGCACTCTGTCCTCCACACACCTGCCTCTGAAAAATCGTCCTTCCTTAGCCCTGAATGGCTGGCTCTCACACAAAGGCTACTAAAAGCAGTGAGATCCTTATCATACAGTTATATTTATTAAGTCTGAATCCATCCTCCACTGTAGCTTCCTAGGTTATATGCCTGACATGGTTATGCTTTAAACCCTCCAGAAGTTTATCCTTGCTTGTAGAATAAAATTTGGTTTTGCATAGAAAGACCTTCAAGACTGCACTCTCTCCACCTCCATCTCACATTTTTTCCTGTATCATTACATCCGAGAAACTCCAGACAGCTTTTGATTTCAAGTTTTCGGCAAAGTTGGTGCATGCCATAATGTTTCAGGCTTCTGGCCTTTCTTCTGTTTCAATGCTCAGCTCTAACAACCCCTCCTCAAGAAAGCTTTTTCTCACTTCCCATTGCCCCCACCCAAACAAATTATCTGCCCTCTGCTGACCCAATATCATCTCTCCATATTCTTTGTTATATTTTCCATATTATTAAGCTTATTCAATTATGTGTCAATCAGTAGCCCCCACTGAACTATGAGTTCCACAAAGGCAAATACATGATCTGTTGTTTTTTTGTTTGTTTTTTTCTCTATATCTCCAAGGACTAGTAGAGCTTCTGGTAAACAAAAAAGATAATTAGACTAACTGAGCTGGTGGCGGGTGAGTTTGCCTTCCAGACCCTTTAAATTAGCTGTCCAGGAATCTAGACCAGCGCTGTAAAATGGAAATACAGTTGTCCCTCAGTATCTTTGGGGACTGGTTCCAGGGCCTCCCACGGATACCACAATTGGTGGATGTTCAAGTCCTTCATATAACATGGTATAGTATTTGCATATAACCTACGTACATCCTCCCATATACTTTAAATCATCTCTAGATTTCTTATAATACCTAATACAATGTAAATGCTCTGAAAATAGTTGTTACAGTGAATCGTTTAGAGAATAACAAGAAAAAAAGTGTGCATATTCAGTACAAATGCAATTTTCTGAACAGTTTTAATCTGCAGGTGGTTGGATGAACAGATACAGAACTCATGAATAGAGAGGGCTGACTATATAATATAATGCAAGCCACATTTTAAATTTACTAGTAGCCATATTTTAAAAGTAAAAATAAACAGGTGAGATTAACAATAACATATTTTATATAATGCCGTATAGCCAACATATCATTTCAACATATAATCAATATGAAATTAATGTATACATTTTTATACTAAATATCATAAATTTAGTGCATATTTTACACTTACAGCAGTGTCCATTTGAACTGATCACCTCTGAAATTCTCAAGAGCCACATGTGGCTAGTGGCTGCCATATTGGACAGTGCAAATCTAAGATAGTTAGCATCCAGGTAAAGTCAGCAACAACAACAAAAGAAAAAACCTGAGACTAAATTGAACAGACTCAAGAGGGACCTCATTGAAAAGACCTTGAAGAAGTCAAACGATAATTTAGATGCTTATGTAATCTGATTTGGTTTTCTATGTTGATGGAATGAAATGTCTCTACTTGTTTCTACAAAATATCTGGAGATAGTTTAACTATTGTATCATTATTACCTGAAAAAAAATAAGTCAAATCAGTGCTTCCTTTGTTTTTTATGAATCACTGTTCTTGGTCCTAAAACCCCAGATTCATTTGAGGTAGCTGGATGCAGTAGGTTAAAGAACATTGTGAGATGATATTTTAAATTTTGGAAAATACCATATTACAGAAGAAAAAAGCCAACAACTGGAATACTGTTGCCTAGCAACATTTCTCCTTTTGCCCCAGAATCAGCATTTTAGCTTTTCTCAATTGGTCAATTTGTTAATATCACAGAGTGAGTGAGATTCAACAAAGTATCCTGCCCCCCTCCCCTACCACAGAAACATATGGAAATGCAGAAGTAAAGTATATGAGCAGAAAGACTGTAATCCTCCTTAATATGACTATTCAACCTCTGCACCTAGTTCAGGGACTGGCAGTTATTTCTTGAGAAATATAATCTTATTTCATTCATTCTTTTACTCAATTGTTCAATGACTGTTTACTGAGCATTTATTATATGCCAGACCTTGTGCTAGGCCCCGCAGCCATACAATCACTGTCTTTCAGGTACGTGAGCCTCTTGAGTGAGTCAGACTTGAACAGTATGCACAGTGAAAGGTATGAGAGCTGTTAGAAGCAGGATGGAACCTGGACCAGAGGTTTATTAATGAAAAGTCATTGAGGTGAGTACTGAAGGGGAAGTAAGAGTTGACTAGTTGAATGGAAAGGGGCCAAGCATTCCAGGTACAGGAATGAGCATATGGAAGACACAGATTTGAGACTGCATATGGTTATCTTGGCTTCCAGAAGCTAGCCCTTCTGGGAGTGAGAAGAAGCCCATGAAGAGTGCAGGGTAGAACTTAAGGACTAAAATGGCAGTTAGTAAGGCTGGAGAAGTAGGCTGGAGGTCAAGTTCACAAAGAGCTCAAAATGATAAAATCCCAGGTGCCTACAAGATGGTTGTTTGCAATGGGTTAAAAAGAGTGGCAGAGTGCCTGCCTGGAGATGGAGGTGGGTAGATGAGGTGGAAGCAATGGAGCAAGGTGGCAGACAAGAGAGAGAAGAAGAATGAAGAGTCAGAAAAAAAAAATAGAGAACTTCGTTAAACACAATAGATCGAAACTGCATTTGAACCAATGATCATGATGCAATAACCTTGGAAAAGCGATCCATTCATCAAAAGCCTAGTATTTTCAGGCTCTGTGCATAAAATGTCTTATTTCATTCTCCCCACAACATATTTTGCAATAGAGAAACTGAAGCTCTGAGCAGTTTTGTAACTTTCCCGCGATTTTTTCTTAGCAAGTGGGTGCACGGGAATATAAAATCTGATCTGTCAAGCTGCAATGTCTACACTCTTTCCACTAGGCCAACAAAAAAGGGAACCTTACTTAGCTGATGTTTAAGAGTAACTTTAGAGTTAAAATGGAGTTAGTCTCTGACATTAAAAGTTATATTAGAAAAGTTGTTAAACCTTATCTGCTTGGCCTTAAATGTTACAACTGAGCATTTTCTAGTTTCATCACCTTTCTACATGCACAGGTAGGCATAAGATGATGTATTTCAGTACTTTGAACTAGCAGACAGAATGGTAACACATAAAATCCACATTTATTACATTCTAGTTCAGATAGATAACATTTTTAAAGTATAATATTTTAAAATCATTAAAAAGTTTAACTAAATTAAATTGCTTTGGTCCAATAATATTTTATGAGATTTATATAATTTTAAGATATGTCTTTAAAGGAAACCATAATCAAGTCCATTAACAGCACTATTTTAACTTTTTTTAAAAAGAAGTGTGGTTTTACAAGAAAAAATATATATATACATGCTTAGATCAAGGAGTAACTTTGACTCTCTACTATAATGTGCAACTTAGCCATTTTCTGCTGAAATTTGTTAAGTAATTTTTTCATACCTGCATTGTTTTGTGTTAAGGCACTAAGCAGTTTTCCTGCTTTGCAGAGTTAAACTGGCAGCACAAATTTACTTTTCTCCACAGCTTGACACAGTACTCATGACCTCTCATACAATGAAGAATATCAAGAAAAGATCTGGAAATGAGGTGGGCAATACATGAAGTTTCAAGATAGTTGTCATTATAAATCTCTAATAGAACCTGCCAGCATTGTCAGTGCCCTTGCAAAGTGACTATAGAATGGGACCACCGGAAAGTACAGCTTTCATTGTCGCCTTCTCTCTTCCTCAGTACGTGTTGTCTTATACAATAAGAGTTGCTCCTCTTCCTGGTAACTTTCTCTGAATAAATGTAATTCTCCAAGGGTAATAATGATCTCTGTTTGCTGTGCCATTTATCTCATGTAAATTAGTCTTGGCTTCAAGAATGGAGCTTCTAATTTTGTTTGCCCCCATCACAAACATAGGATTACACAAATACTAAGATGATTACTCCTGCAAAATGTCCTCATAGGTTGACCCTACAGACCTTCAGTTTTCACAATTAATGCCTCCAATTTTTAAAGCATGAGTCTCAGAGAGAGGAGGACCTCTCAGTGTGAATCTGGGACACAAATGTTTGGTCTCCTCAGGCCCCTATGAGGAAGAAAAAGGATGAAGTGGTCTGCTGTGGTTATTGGCATCTCACAGATGGGGAAACATAAGAAGGAGTTTACTTGAGATTCCTCACGTATAGCAAGCAAAATGGGGAAGTGTCGTGTGGAATATTATCAAGCAGCAGTATCCTATAAGTTATCAATACATTGATGCCTTTTTCAAATAACACCATTTTTGAAATATAATTCACATCCCATACAATCCACCCATTTAAAAGTATAAGTCAACGGTTTTCAATGTATACAGAGGCCTGCATTCATCACCACAATCAATTTTAGAATATTTTCTTTACCCCGAGAAAGGAACTCTGTATCCCTTAGCCATCACCTCCTCATCCCACCTCTCCACTTTCCCAACCCTAGGCAAGCCACTAATCTACTTTTTGTCACTCTAGATTTGCCTGTTCTCGGCATTTCATGTATATTCGCAGTACAGTATATGGTCCTCTTGGATTGGCTTCTTTCATGTCGCATAATGATTTTAAAGATTCATCCATGTTGAAGGATGGATCAGTACTTCATTTCTTTTTTTTTTTTTTTTTTTTTTTTTTGAGGTGGAGTTTCACTCTTGTTGCCCAGGTTGGAGTGCAATGGCATGATCTCAGCTCACCGCAACCTCTGCCTCCTGGGTTCAAGCAATTCTCCTGCCTCAGCCTCCAGAGTAACTGGGATTACAGGCATGTGCCACTATGCCCAGCTAATTTTGTATTTTTAGTAGAGACGGGGTTTCTCCATGTTCGTCAGGCTTGTCTCGAACTCCTAACCTCAGGTGATCCACCCGCTTTGGCCTCCCAAAGTGCTGGGATTACAGGCATGAGCCACCGCACCCAGTCTTCATTTCTTTTTATTGCAAACAATATGCCATTGCATAGATATAGGGTATTTTATTTATTTATTCATTAGTTGATGGGCATTTAGGTTGTTTCCATCTTTTGGCTATTAAGGATGCTGAGGTCAACATTTATGTAAAAGTTTTTGTCTGGACATATGGTTTCATTTTCCTTCAGTATATGAGGTAGGATTGCTAGGTCATAGGGTACCTTCTGTTTCACCTTTTGAGGAACCATCAGACTTTTTCCCAATGAGGCTCCATCATTTTACATTCCCACCAGTAAGTAGTGTATGAAGAGTCTCAATTTCTCCACATTCCCATCAACACTTGTTATCTTTTTGTTTGTCATCCTAGTAGATGTGAAATGGTATCTTATTGTGGTTTTGATTTGCATTTCCCTGATGGCTAATGATGTTGGGCATCTTTGCATGTGCTTACTAGCCATTTGTATTAAAGTCTATTAAAAAAAAAAAGTTTCTCTGCTGACTTTTAAAAGTAACACTGTTGAATACCAGGTAATGGGCAGAGTCCTTCAAATAAACCATTGACTTTTTGGCCTTTCCTGTTTTTGCTCACATCTATAAAGCTGCAGCTCCATTTGTCTGGAGAACCAGCATCTCATAGCAAGCAGGCCCTTTACTGCTATATGAGGAAATGCACTTAAAAGAAGTCATTTCTACTCCTAGCATAAGGAAATCAAGAGGCAAAATGCACTCCGCCGTCCTTTTTTCAATCTGTATTTACATGGTCACAAGAACAGATGAGTATCCCTTCAGATATTTCTGAAATGCATGATGCATCTTCTTAAAGGATGAACCAAAAAGACTTTTGAAGGAAAAGTTTCTGATTTACATGGAAAATATTTACAGGTTGTTTTTATGTGTGTGTATACTGTATTATAAACCACTTCAAATCAAGACCTGTGTCATTTCTTTAATACCACTAAAGTTCTTTACAAAATATAGAGCATACTGTAGCTACACACAAATTAGTACATTAGTAAGTGAATTATCTGGCTTAGAAGAATCCACACCTTAAGCCTCAGTAAGCTAGGAGGACACCGGAAGTTTCTTTTCTATGTACATTCATTTATATGTTCTCAAGATAGTAAGATCCATAATGAAAGTGATTTTTCTTGCTTTTTAGCTTAAGTGTCTTGTCTGAACAAAGTCCATTTATAAACGTTGAGCGCCTACACATTTGCTAATGTCCCCAATGGAAAGAAATCAAAATGATCAAATTTGCAAATTGTGACTTCTCTGTGTATTTCCAACCTCAAAACCATTATGTCATTTATTATAACGCAATTTTGGTAAAAATAAGAATTTGATCATATCGACACAATTTAAAAGCCAAGGAATGCTTTCTAGTTCCTCTTACTTGACAGCCTTTCAGAGGTAATTACAGCACCGTTTCCCGAGGCTGGTCTTGAGAGATAAAAGCTCACCAAAGAAGCCTGATGGTTCAAGGGTGGGCAGCAGCACCTGCTGTAAAGTACAGGCAGAAGCAAATTCCTGAGACTCAGCTGTTGAGTAGCAAGGGTTCCTTTGTGCAGCAGAATGTGGGAGGAGGCCTGAGCTGGTTTTGGCATTGACCCTTCCTGGTGGGCCACTTACCCAGCCTGCCTGCAGCCGGACTGGACTAAATGTTCCCTGCCAAAAGGAAATTCTCAATCTGCCTGCCTGACCAGAATAACAAAGCAAATGAAAGACTAATTCAAAAAAGTTCATTGATCTTCTTAAAATTAATGATGTGCTTAAAGTTTACTTACTGTTAATTATGGTGGCCTCCTAATGTCCCATGAATCCTCTGTAAAATAGGGATACTTTCGGTCTCCTGTGGCCTAAGACTGTCCTTATCAGAGTTGTTACCAAGGCCAGGTGCGGAGGCGCATACCTGTAATCTCAACACTCTTGGAGGCCAAGGCAGGCAGATCACTTGAAGTCAGGAGTTCAAGACTGGCCAATATGACAAAACTCCATCTGTACTAAAAATACAAAAATTAGCTAGGCATGGTGGTGCATGTCTGTAGTCCCAGCTACTCTGGAGGATGAGACACGAGAATTGCACCACTGCACTCCAGCCTGATCAACAGAGCAAGACTCTGTCTCAAAAAATCAAACAAAAAGAGTTGTTACCAACTTAAGAAATGTTTGGTTGCATCTTCATTTCATTGAGAAACACTAGCAATTTGAAACTCAAAGAAACTTGTAAAAAAAATGGTCACCATCTTTAATTTTTGCAAGTCTACAGACAAGGCAAATTTAATCTTTTTAGTTAGTTAAACAAATAATTAGTTTTCAGGTATAAAAACAGATGTAAAGAGAAGTAAAAACAGATGTAAAGAGAAGTAAAAGTCATGAACACACTAGTATTTTTGCCAGCTGTGGCTATTAGTTAAAAGTGGCCACTAACTGTATAGTCCATTCCTTTCTACAATTCTATTTTACACAAAACCTAAGACCTATAAAATTTTTAGTAGTTACTAAACATGAAGTTTTTCAAGATATGTATATTAAAGAGATTTTATGATTTCTAAGATCATTTTTATTGAGAATCTTTTCCTTTTCTAAATCTAGGTCATTGGATTTAACACTAAAATTATAAAGGACAGGAGTTTCAGTTTCCCCCTCTATGAAAAGGGGGATTCAATAATAGCTGGTACTCAGTAAATGAAGCTGTTGTTTTTACTGTTACTATCATTTCTCAGTTCTCCACTCTTGTTCATGTTCTAGTTTGTGGGCCGGTATTGTATTTCTGTGGGACTTTCATTTTTACTTCTCCATCCCAAGGCTGTCTAGGTAGAAACACTAATGAGCCCTTATTATGTGCTAGGAGTAGTTCTGACAGCTTTACAGGTAGCTGTGGTATCTTCATAAAGACTCACAAAGGTCAGCATACACTCTTTATCTATGAGAAAACTGAAGTCCAGAGACATTAAGCCACCCAACCAAAGTTACAAAGATGGTTAAATTAAAAACCTGTGATACAAATTCAGACTTTTCTGACTTCAAAGCCCATGTGTTTTGCCCTATTCCAAGTATTCTTTTTAATTACAATATAATGTTAAGAAGTACAGTTTTATTCTCTCAAAAAACCATACAATAACTCAAAATAAGCCAATTTAGTGCTGCCTAGTAGGGAAGATCTGATTTAATTAATAAATTCTAATGGTTTAGAAGCAGCATGTCATTTGTTTCTATGTAAACAGCACTCCTACAGGGCTTGTCAGTGCTGAAAACAATTTGTCCTTTAAGTATTTTAAACATTCCCTCTGCAATCTGGTTTGCACTATTAATTTTACACTATTAAGAAAGCATTTACCAAGCAAAAATAAGCCAACACAGCTTGAGCCTATCAAAATGATAATAAATGTTGAATTCGTGGGATTTGTATTAGGTTTTTGGATATTTTAGTGGATTTCAGAATTCACACCAGATTATTATGCAAAAACCCATGTCAACTAAAAAATCCTTTAAAGGAAAAGAAAAAAACAGGCTTATATTTGTATCAGCATCCCAATCAGCAGTGCTGTTTGAGCTGTCTTCCCACCTGGGCCCTCACCATCGTGTCGCCATTAGTGTTCAATGATCTAAGAGTTGGTGTCTGTACACACACAGGACATTCCTTTACAGACCTCCGGCCTCTGAGACAGTAACGGAGTCCACGTGGCAGCCTGCCAACTTGTGAAAGTGTGACGAGGTGTGTGAAAAGGGCATAGCCACTGCGGGGCATGGTGGCTCATGCCTATAATTCCAGCAACTTAGGAGGCCAAGGCAGGCAGATCGCTTGAGCCAGAGTTCGAGGCTAGCCTGGGCAACATGGTGAAACCTTGTCTCTACAAAAATAATTAGCCAGGTGTGGTGGCATGTGCCTATGGTCCCAGCTACTTGAGAGGCGGAGGAGGTGGGAGGATCACTTGAGCCCAGGAGGCAGAGGTTGCAGTGAACCAAGATGGCATCACTGCACTCCAGCCTGAGTGACAGAGTGAGACACTGTCTCCAAAGAAAAAGAGGGGAGGTGGGAGAATAGTCGCTTTTTGCACACTTACCCAGGTGGCAGAGGAGGGAAAAACCACTGATTTCTCAAACCAAACTCCAAACTGCCTCACAATCGCCTCAGTTGTCTCAATTGATTCCCTAATCCCGATTCAAACCAATTGTACTTCCTGAATAGAATGACCGTGTGGTGGCCAAGGCAATGGATCAGAGCTTAAAGGACACAAAAGTCATTAAATGAGTAATAAACATCAGGTTGAAGAGTCTAGTGCCCCCGCTGTCAACCCAGAAGACAATGGTGGCCCTTTCATGCTCCCTATCAAGGAAAATATGCACTAAATGGATCTATGAAAATGCAAAATTGTTTCATTCTAAAGTCTATCTTTTATGTCTTTAAGGTGGGTCATTTATTCTGAAGCTATTCTCTTTTATCCTGGTTCTTTAAAACAAAACAAAAACCAAAGCAAAAAATCTGTGAGTTCCCTTAGTAGACACCCTTCTGCCTGTGGTAGAGGAGGTATAAATAATTTATTGCATTTCCATTAAGGTCAACCTACAGTGTACATGTGTCAGAGGAGTATGAGCTCTGAGCTAATGATTAAGGATCAACATAGGTGAGGTTTCTGATGCATTCCGTGAATACCGATGTGTGCTGACATGTAATTTGCCAATAGAGATATGGAAAGTAGCAGAAAGACGAAGGTGACTGTAATAGGATTCTACAGACAGCATGTTATATAGAGTCATTCCCAGCACTTTCTCCTCTTTCCTTGCATGGCTTGATTAGCCATCTGATGTTTCTTCAAGAGCATTTGTGAAGGAATAGGAATTGCTGCCAGCCAGGCTCTAATAGAGCCCTGGTTAATTAAATCTCTCAGAAGAGATTCTGTTTGGTTTAATGAAGTGGGTGTGAGAAGGAATCAGAACCAGCATTAGATGCTTATGTGTTTGTCCTGCTGACAACTCAAATTCAAAATCTCTAACAGGATTCATCTTCTCCCCCAACCTCCTGCTGGGTCTCATTCACCTCCCACATGTCTCACCTGTGTCTCTGTCCTCTGCCTACGGCCACTCTCCTGGCAAAGGCCTTCAGTCTCTTCCCAGAATTATTGCAACAGGCTCCTGGCTGACCTCTGAGGATTATTCTGGGCCTCTCTTTCCCTTTACTTCATCCTGGTGTTGGCTGAGTTGTAGCCATAAATTAAGAATGCTTGGTCTCTGCTCAGAAATGCCTGAGGACCCCTTGCCACTCCTGTTTTCATTCCCCATCCCTGACAATTGTCCTTTGCTTGGCTCCCAAGGCTTGGGATTCTATTCTCTCCACCAGGACCAGATACCCACTGCTAACTGTGGAAATACTCTGCTCCAGAGCATCTAGCTCCCAGGCCTGTGCCCCAGTTTCCTGTCTGCCCATCTTATTGTCCTTTTCCATTCTCTCTCTCTGAAACAAGTTCCCTGGAACTCCAAGGACATATTTTGTTTGGCTGATTTCATGAGAAAATGTATTTTGAATACATATAGCATAGTACTTGACACTCACTAAATAATTAACAATGGTGATGATAATCACTGTTAAATCACTTAGAATAGTCCCATAATGATTGCTTAACATTAGTCTTCACCCCTCCTTCATTGCTTACATACAAGAGCCATTCACAGAACTCTGAAATTATAAAAGCTTTACTTCTTAAAAGCTTTTGAGTTGCAGAATTGCCAACACACTAAACTCTTTCATGCCTTCTGTATTCTTGTCTTCCTGCTCTTTAACTCACTGCCTCTTACTTATCCTTCTGGTTTCTTCTGAATGTCACCTCTTCAGCAAAACATTCCCTGACCATCCTAAGGAGACACCCTGACCCCCATCCGCTCTAAATTCACTTTGTCCCTTTCCTTTTGGTGCTCAGTGCTACTTGTGATCATCTATTTGTTTGCAGTAATTTGTTTGTGTGATACCATCTGTCTCTCACCCTATACTATCAGGTCCACAAAGGCAGAGGCCGTGACCTTATCCCAGCTCCTGGCACACGACCTGCCCCATTGTGGTCACTCCATAAATATATGTTGAATTAATGACCCGTTTCGACCCTTTGCACACTGGCATTCAGATACTGGAAATGAGGACCACAAAGAGTTACCAGTAATGGAAAAGGCCAATGAAAACATTTGCGTATACTGAGCATTCTGACTTTGGAGAAAAACAGTTCTCATTGTGAAACTTGTGCTGTGTTACTCGCAGAACACACTCCCATTGCTCTTCCCTGACAAACCATCCTTCCCAGTTCCACTCAATACTGAGAGCATTCTACTGGAAAACAGAAACATTATCTGCTTCAAACATCGGTGGTATCTGAATTCAGTAAAGTGCCCCATAGGGCAAGTCAATGGAGCAAGCTGGGAAAATGGGAAACTGTCCTTTAAGTATGTTTGCACAGATTTATTTCTACCTCAACTTCAATTACTCAACTTAAGTTTCTACTGAACACCTTTGCCTAACAGGCACAAGATAGGCGTACACAGGATCCCCAAATTATCAAAAGTACTTGATTTTGAGAGTTAAGCTTAAAATTCTTATTATTGCTGTTGCTCTGTTTGAACACATTTCAGAACAATCCTTTTGGGAATACACATTTGTCAAGGTAACATTCTGGAACCTCTCAGGACCCACTTGCAGGAGCATTCAGAGAAGTGGGTGTGCTTCCTATGAGCAGCCCAACAACTGCTATGGGCACTCTCATTTTATTATTTTTTAAAAGAAAATAAAAATTCTCATCTATTTTAATTTTTTAGCACAGGAAGGTAGGTGTTGTTTTTTTTTTAAGTTAGGGACTCCCAATTAAATTAATCACAGGCTTTGAAATTAATTCAGGTGGAAGGGTCAGCCTCTCCAGGGAGGCATCCCAGAATCCCCAGTATGTGCTTGTGGCCATTTTCTGTGCTCTCACAGCATCCTACACATCTCAGTATTGCACACTGTCCCAAAGGACTTGCCCCTTGAGGACAGGCACTGTGTCTTTCAGCTCTGAGTCCCAAGGAATTTCTAAATCCCAAACTATATCTTTCAGTCTGCCTGGCATATAGTAGGAGCTTAATAAATAATGATACATGAATAATTAGCCAATGACTTGGAGGTATGTGAGTCAATTGTCCATCCCTTTATAACCCTCTTAATTTTCCCCTATTTTAGACATATCTACAGAAGTAACACCTAACTAATGTGTCACCAAATACTATGTTGTGAAGCATATGGCTTGATATGAGAAATCAGGTAGCTCCAGATGTGAATATTTACTCATTTATAAAAAAAAGTTATTACCTATATTGTACAATAAGTACCGTGTTGAGCATGTCTTAAAACAGTGGGCCAGAGGCAGAGTGGTGGCTCATGCCTATAAGCCCTGAACTTTGGGAGCAGAGGTGGTTGGATTGCTTAAGCCCATGAGTTCGAGGCCAGCCTGGACAACAAAGGGAAACCCTTTCTCTACCAAAAACAAAACAAAGCAAAACAGTGAGCCAGAGATTACCTTGTTGATAATAAACAATGGTTCTTGTTTAAACTTAGTCAAATGAGTGTGTGATCTATAGACCTATGTAAAAAGTAGTCCACAGTGACAAAGGCTATATTTGTCATGAATATAACTAGTGAATTGAGACATTTTTTGCTCCTGCTTGTTAAGGTTTCAAGAAGGCATGCCCTACAAATCCACTCACATTTCAAGTTAGCTATTAGCACATACTAGACATGGTATGACCTGAACCATTCATCCAGTGACAGCGGCCCTATTTCAAAGTCTTTTTTTCTTTTATGTCAGATGAAGATGACATCACTACTATCATTTTCTAGACTAGGGCAGTGGAGCAATGGCCACTCGCTGTAGGTAGATTCCAACATTACTTGGCTGTTATCTTCTTTATGGGTTTTACCTCATAAGGATGACATGAGGATTCACAGGAAAAATTGTATCCAGTTCTTTGAAATGATTGGTAAACATGGCAGATATTCATTTCATTGGCCAATGAAATAATAGTCTACAAGCCAGTGGAGGTTGATTTTGGTTTTATTTTTGTTTTTTGTTTTTTTTTTAGAGACAGGGTCTCACTCCATTGCCCAGGCTAGAGTTCAATGGGGCAATCATATCTCACTGTAGCCTCAAACTCCTGGGCTCAAGGGATCCTCCCGCCTCAGCCTCCCAAAGTGCTGGATTACAGGCATAAGCCATTGCACCCAGCCTATTCTTCCTCTTTAATCATCACACATTCATGCTTTCCAATTCTAATAAGGACCCCATTATTGGCCAGATGCGGTGGCTCGCGCCTGTAATCCCAGCACTTCGGGAGGCTGAGGCAGGCAGATCACGAGGTCGAGAGATTGACACCATCCTGGCCAACATGGTGAAATCCCATCTGTGCTAATAATACAAAAATTAGCTAGGTGTGGTGCCACGCTCTTGTAGTCCCAGCTACTCAGGAGGCTGAGGCAGGAGAATCACTTGAACCAAGGAGCTGGAGGTTGCAGTGAGCTGAGATCACGTCACTGCACTCCAACCCGGCAACAAAGCAAGACACCGTCTCAAAAACAAAAAGCAAAGAAAAGAAAAACAGACAAACAAAAAAAAAGGACCCCATTATTAAAAGCAATTCTGAAGCTTAATTGTCTATTTTAAGTGAACATTTTTACAATGCTACCTTAGTTGCCTGAGTTATAGCTCAGGCAGGAAGACATAAAATGTGTTGTTCTAAATTGGTTTGTTCATAAAAGTAGAAATACTCAAAATAGAGAAAGATGGCTGAGTATCAGAAGGGCATGTTTGGGCCAAAGGTACACATCTTTGTCCATGAAAGGCTCCAACCAGGACCCCTCCATATCCCAATATCACCACCACCCATCACAAAGCAAACGACCCTTCAACAGGAGAGCCTCTTCCTTTTTTCCACCAAAGTCCTCATTTGTCAAAATCACAACTAGGCAGGTGACTATAAATTGGGGTCAGGGTAGGCGATAGTTGTTGGTAAGAGAAATTGGTGCCAGACCCCAAGAAGATGACCACTCCATACAAAGCCAGCACCAGTTATTTCACTAACATCAAGAGGAAACACATCTAGCTCAAGAAGCTGCCCAGAGATAAGAACTGGGGTATGGTTTAGTTACCTGCCTTGAGCTTAATGACAGCAACAGGTTTAAGTGGCCTTGGGAGACAAAAAGAAGTAGATGTGTGCCTCCAGACCAGCTAGCGGGATTTGAAGGGAGAAGCAAACACAAAGAAAACTCACAGACCCTCCTCAAGGTTTACATACATTAGGAAGGCGACAAGGGAATAAAGCTGCATATTTACTTTCATGGGCCTCGGGCACTTTTGCTTTTGTGGGTTCCTTCCTTTATTAAAAACATATTAAAAGAATAGGAGAAAATATTTGCAAGGCATATACCTGATAAAGGATTAATATCCAAAATATATAAGGAACTCCTACAACTCAATAGCAAAAAATAAAATAAAATAACCCAATTTTAAGATGGACAAAAGAATTAAACAGACAGTTCTCCAAAGAGAGAACAAATGGCCAACAGGTATATTAAAGATGCTCAATATCATTAATCATCAGGGAAATGCAAATCAAAACCACAATGAAATATCACTTCACACCTGTCAGGTTGGCTGTTATCAAAAAGACAAAAGTGTTGGCAAGGATGGGGAGGAACTGTAATCCTTGTACACTATTGGTTGAAATGTAAATTTGTATAGCCACTATAGAAAATAGTATGGAAGTTCCTCAAAAAACTTAAAGTAGATCTACCATCTGATCAGGCAGCCCCATTTCTGAGTTTATAGCCAAAAGAATTAAAATCAGGATTTCGAGGTGATATCTGCACCCTCCCCCATTCACTGCAGCATTATTCACAATAGCCAAGGCATAGAAACCACCTAAATGTCCAGCAGCAGATGAATGGATAAAGAAAGCATGCTATATACATACAATGGAATATTACCAGCCTCAAAAAAGGAAATCTTACCATATGCAACAACCATATGGATGAACCCGGAGAGCATTATGCTAACTGAGATAAGCCAGTCACAGAAGGACAAATACTGAATGATTCCATTTTTACAAAGTTCCTAGAGTAGTCACATTCATAGAGACAGAAAGTAGAATGGTGGTTGCCAGGGGCTAGAGGGAGAGTTTGGAGGAAATAAGAGAATTAAGAATGATTCATTATGAAGAGGTATTATTGTAAGATTGGTTACAAGAGCAAGGGTTATTGAGTAAGTTCAATTTGCAAGTACCTGCTGGGTGCCTATTGCATATCAACACTAGGATGGGAAATGCTGGGGATACAAAACTACAAGTAATGTGTATCTTGCAGAAGCCTGAAATCTAAGACACTTCAATGCTGGCAAAAGTTATAGTTATGGATTATTAGCTGTGATCTCCTTCTCATGAAATTTGATATTATTTTCTACGGATTTCTTTATAATGCTTTTCATAATCAAGATTTTGGTATTTTGAATGTTGGGAACTTTGTGAGGTACGCATTCATTCATTAATTCATTCAATAAACATCTACTGAATAGCTTTTGTGTGCCAGACACTATATACTTCCTTTCTCTACATAATTTTTCAACTTCTTTGCTAATAATTCCTGTTGTATGATACTTCTAGCTATAATACATGTGTTTCTATTATTTCATTCGTTTCTTTCAGCAATCTGTGAGGTTGGCAGGGTGGATATTATAGACGATGAACCTAAGATTCAGAAAATTAATTGTCTGGCTCGAGGTCACATAGTAAGTATTTGGCGGGGGAAACAGAACTAGAAGCCATCTATTTTGACTCCACTTCAATAATTTTTCTTTCTTTTCTTTTCTCTTTTTTTCCCTTTGAGACAAGGTCTTACTCTGTCACTCAGGCTGGAGTGCAATGGCGTGATCTTGGCTCACTGCAACCTCTGCCTTCCAGGCTCAAGTGATCCTCTCATCTCAGTCTCCTGAGTAGCTGGGACCACAGGTGCACGTCACCACACCTGACAAACATTTTGTATTTTTTATAGAGACAGAGTTTTGCTGTGTTGTCCAGGCTGGTAGTTTTTCTATATGTCACAAAATTGCTATGCTTATTAAGAGCCACCATTTTGTAGTGCTTTGTCACAGGCAGTAGGTATTTTGTATACATTACCTCACTTAAATCCTCAAAATTACAACTTATGGGGAAGCCAAAACTCACATATATTACTTTGCTCAAGCTCATACATAGGTGGAAAAAAGTGACATTTGAACCCTTACCCTATACTGTTTCCCATTATGGGACACACTGTTTCCTATTATGGGACACACTGTTTCCTTTCAGATGAGAATATAACATGAGGAATGTTCCAGTTCTGCATTATTGAACTCAAGTTCAGTTAGAGTTAGAAGAAAAAATGACTATAATACAAGTAATACACAATAATGAATCCAGCCTGAATTATCTTTTTCTCAATGCAATTATATAATTTTAATGTTTTTTAAAATTTATTTTTACTGCAGTAAGACCACTTGAGATCTATCCTCTTAACAAAATAAGTGCATGATGCAGTATTGTTAAGTATAGGCACCACGTTGTACATAGATCTCTAGAACTTATTCATCTTATATAACTGAAACTTTATGCTCATTGAAGAGCAACCCCCCATTTCTCTCTCCCTTTGTTTTCTGTGTCAGTAAAACTCTGAAATTATAAAGGGCTTTGAAGGTACATTATTTAAATGAATAAATTGCCCACTGCACTTCTATTTTAAATTTATGTTGTTACCTTTACAGCTAAAAGATGCTTGAGAAAACATATTTTGTATTATAGGAGATCTAGTAGAGTAGTGTGAACTCATATGGTATCTTACCCAAATCAAACTTCAGAAATTCACTAGTGATTCTTGGTAGTATGAATGGCTTCCATCATGCAAGTCCATTACACCTTGGAGCATAATCGTGACCAAATCTAGGAGTTTCTCATTGATGGGACCAGTTCTCCATGCTCTTTTCTCAGTCTTAGAGAGTGGCCCTTCCATGTCCAAGAACGATTTGCTCAAATGTGAAATCTTATACCAGCTTGTCAGCTTCACATAGCCTATTGAATCCTTGAAGCAGTGACCATTTGCTTGTTACAATAGAGAGTGTCTTTGGAGAATAAGGATGTGGTGCATTTTGTGGAAATTGCTCCATTTGGCAGCATCTGCCATCTGGCATTGGCATCTCAGCAGTGCAGCTGTGATTGTAATTGACTAAAGTTCTCAGCAGAAAGAACTCTGACCATCTTTCTTAGGCAAATACCTCTGTTAGAAAAGCTTCATCCCCAGCATTTCCCAGTCAGCCTTTCAAAGTTAAATCTCACAAACTGGCTTTCTTTGATGTGGTCTTCTGCAGTTTTCTCCCTTCCCCATCAGTTCTAATGTGGTGGTGGTTTGTGCATTGCAAGAGTCCCTGGATAGTTGTTTGGATGATAATCAGCTTTAGTTCTGGGGAGAAACTTCCCCCAGAAAGAAGCCTGTAGATTTCTCTTACAAGTTGAAGAGGTTTCTGTGACTCTAATTTCTGTCCTAAAAATCACCAGTGAATTGTCACGAGTGGTACATAACAGTTAATGATACCAAGATATGCTACAGGGAAGAGAGAACAGCTTTTCAAAATGGAAATGCACCTTTCTATAAAAGAAGAGCAAAGAGTTAGAAACATGGTCTCCATTCTTTGCCTAAGCTGCTGTCATTAGGATAAAGAGTGTAAGGATCAAAAAGAAAAGTAAGTTCTAGAAGAAGTCTAAAATATCCCAAGGGGTTACCTTATCTGCCTAGCACAACTTTTACATTTCTCTATGGGGGCCAGCTGTGTCCTGCTATCCTGAATCTCCTCAAAGGATGGTGTCTCCCCCAATTAAAGACAGTGTCGGAATATTCCTCACTGAATTCCCAGTGCCTCTCCATGGCGGGCACACAGTGGGAACTCAGATGTTTATCGATGAAGTGAATCGCCTAGGCTCTGCTGTGTGCACCAATACAGCAGCACCCATGCTTAGCACAGCACAAAGTCAGGTTCTTCTCCCAGACTCCCAGCCACTTCCTTGTCCCACCATGGCACAACTGAGGGTCTCAGTGGTGACTTTTTGTCTTCAAACCCCTCATTCATTAAAATCCAAACTTGAGAGTGGGCCAGAATGGCCAGCCTCCACTGTAGTCATTTCCTCTTGTGCTGCAGAGAGGGGACCACATGTCACACGGATTAAGGCTGCTTCATTTGTGAACGGCAAGGCAGAGCACAAATGCAAGGCCCCACCCCTTCACTGTTTAGCAGGGCCAATAGAAAAGACAGAGTCTGAGAGTTAACATGACTTTGAAACCTGGTTCAGACACATGCCATGTGGCCTTTGACTTTAAAAACAGCAATAGAAAACCTCTTTAAGTTTGGGATTTTTCATAATTAGAATAATGAAAGCAGTGTTCCTTACCCCATTGGGGTGGGATTCAGTGATGTACATGGAAGTGCCTGGTGCAAAGTAGCTTCTCAATGAATGTTATTTGCTATCCATAAGAGCCTCTGGTGGGGCCAAGCCGACCAACAGGTGAACAGGAACCCATACTATAGGTGGTGAGAGTGTGGCAAGAGAGTAATACATAATCTGGTCTTCTGTATTTGTGTGACAGCACTGGGGACAAAAAGAATGACACAGACCCATGGTCCTACACAATGTAGTGAGCATGCATGCCCTGAAGGGTCTTTCCATTGAGAACAAAGGGAAATTCACATCTTGTGTGGTAAGTCACCATACAGTTCCACCGGGACTGGGCGACTTGCAGCAGGCAGCAGCATCCACCTATTAGCACATTTACCTTTCGGTGAACCAGAGCTCCTCCTGTGGACTTCAGCTTCTCCCTTGTATGTAGAAATAGCATGTCCTGAAACTCATTTTCTGATAGCAGATAGAGTGTTGTTTACAGTTTTGACATGAATTGGTATTCCATGAAATAGAAGCAGTATTTTCCTTACTTCCGAAAGAAATATCAGTAGGCAAGTGTGGACTTGCCTTCTCCTGCTCGTTCAGATCCTCAATTTAAAATGAATTGGGATTATTTGCTCTCTTATCAGTTGGAGACTATTCTTTTACTTTAACTCGTTTTTCTTAATTTGAGTAGAACATCATTCTAATTTTTTAAAAAATCTTTACCATAACCAAAATTATTTTGGAAAAATCTTAGGTATAACTTTGTCCTAGGGACTTATCAGAATTAGTTGGAGATACCCTAAAAATTTTGAAGACATTGTACACTGAGGGCTGCCAGCTTTACTTTACGCCAGCCATGGTGAACACTGACGAGCCAGCACTTCTATCAGGATGTGTGAGTGGGATTCACCCACTCACACAGAGAGGTGGTGAGTGGGATTCACCAACTACAGCATCTGGAGAGTCAGTGAGTCTGCTTTCCCCCTTCGTCTGTATCTAGGGCCTTCTGCAGTAAAGCTAAGTGACAAGCAAGGCAAGCTTTGGAAACGCATCACAGCCCCTGCCCTGCAGTAGCTAACCAGCCAAAGCCTGGACAGGTGGACACAGACACCTCTAGGAAGGGAGTTGTTCAAAGGCAGAGCAGCAAAAGAACTGGCTGAGCCAATGAAATGTTTACATTGCAGCCGAGGCTCCTGCTCAGCTGCCGGAACCAAACAACATCTGTTGCAGTCCTACAGGGCCCAAAGGCCCTCATCACCTTCGTGTCAGGAGCAGGAGGGGGGCTGGCCTGACTGTGACACCATCTGTGTGCCAGGAACTCAGGCCAAAAGGCCTGGCACTTGAGAGCTTAATTTCACTCCATCCAGTCTGCGACAAGGAAAAATCTTGGAGCAGACTAATAGCATCCTCACCCTCTCTCTCAATGACCTAGTCTGCCACAACCTCAAAACAAACACAACTGATAATTTGTTGCTTTCAACAGTCCACAGAGCTTCTTTACACCAACACCCTCTGATCGCAGGCTCACCTCCTCCAGCCTCAGCTGCTGCTCTGCAGTCCTGGAGAATACTTGTCAGGGGAGCTGAAGAACCAGAGCTGCTGTTCTCAGAACAATGACTGCTAGCACTGTCATCTTTTTTCACAAAGAAACACACACTCCCAGCCTCGTCCTGGGCCCTTGCTGGTAGCCGAGGCTTCCTCCCAAGGACGTAGGCTTGGATGATGGATGATTATCCTGGGTGAGGAGAGAATAGGTACACCCTCAGAACAAAAAGAGGGAACCTGCATCTTCTCCTTCTCACCCTCCCCTTCGGTTATCCTGAACCCTCCCTTGCTCCTCCAGGTGCTATCCATGGGCCAGCAACATCAGCATCACCTGGGAGCAATAGCAGCCTGGCAGCCCGCTCCACAAACACAGGATCAGAATCTACCTTTTAACAAGATCCCCCAGGTGATTCAGATGCGTGTTCAACCTTGAGAAGCCCTGGTCCAAATCTTATATTAATGGTCAGATGTATGATCATTTTATATTAACACCAAGTGGAAGGAAATCTCTGCTCATTGCAAATCTTAAAAGATAAAGGAATTAAGGCACTCAAACATCTGTAGACAGAAAAGTACTACCAGAAGTTAGATGTTAATATTGGCAATCTTATCTAAAGTCTGGCTACCTTTGCCCTGCCTGTAGCTCAGAGAGGGAAGAAGAGAAAAGAATGTTGTGCAGGCACAATCTGTGAAGCAGCAGCACCCAGACAATGGAGAGGGCAGGTTTCCTCTCCCTGGCCGTCCCTTCAAGCAGGGAGAGGCCCTATAGCCGTAGCATCCACCTTCTGTTGCAGCCAGAAAAGAGCCAGTGAAAACCACTCAGAAGTTCCCTGTCACTGAAAGGCCATTAAATTTTTACAAGATGAAAAGTACTTTTTCCAAAAATAAAACCCAGCGTTATCATTTTGGTAGGCTGGGAAAATGTACAGTTCCTTTTTATAACTGCAAATAAGAGCAGTTCTGTACCAATTCTAAATTTTTTCTTCTGATTCTGCAATCTTCTCTCCTTAGCAGGAAAAAAAAAAAAAAGTAGTGAAGCGATCAGTTGTTATTTAGACCCCCAGGGCACACCTGTGCCAACAAAGCGTGTTCAACCTTGAGAAGCCCTGGTCCAAAGCGCTCATCAAATTCCTGAGATACCACCAGCGCCTCCACATGGGGGTGGTTTTTCGGGTGAAACAGTGCAGTGTTGTGACTCATGGGCCGCCTATACCACTCTGGCCCTCGGTTTCCCCATCTGCAGTAAGCCGTTACAAAGGAACTGGAAAAACTCATGTGCCTTCATGGGCTACCCTTGGAATGCAAGTGAGTGAGGAAGTTGGGGGAGACTGTGCAGAAAAGGGAGAGTGTACATTGAGGTCATCAAGCGGTGAGTGCCATGGCTCTTTCCAGCTCATTCAGTGGTCCTGTTTGGGTTTCACAAAGCTGACATGTCAGGTCTGTGCTTTATTTTTGACCATGCCAACTGTTGACAGTTGAGAGAGAGAGAGAGAGAGAGAGAGAGAGAGAGAGAGAGAGAGAGAGAATGTGTGTCTTCATTACTGCTCTGCACTTGAAGTTCCTAGCAACTGGGCCAGTAGTGAGACCCAGTCAGTCGTGGGATTCCAGCAGCTGGTGCTTTCTCTGCCAATTCTAAACAAGATGATGGTCTGCTAGCAGAAATCCTCAAGGAGCTCTAGAAATAGAATGAATAGGAGAAAGAAAAAGAAAAAAAAAATCCAGGAGAAGCTTGTTTCGTGTTGCTCTTGTTGTTGTTTTGTGCTACATATTATTTTAAGATATGTTCAAATTACTTGAAGCATTTAAAAATCAGGAGATTTCACATTTTTAAAAAAGAATTCAAATTTCTGGCTTCCTCTGAATTGGAAAATCTGATGACACAGCCTCATTTCCATGTGCCCACAATCAGCTAAAGTGTCACCACCTCCCTCTTTATCTGCTTTCTCCAGGCCCTTTCTACTTCCCCTCCACTCCCCAGGCTTACACCTGCCCACGTCTGGATCCTGATTATTTACCCTCCTGGTCCCAGAAGTCATTTACGTTCTCAACGCTATTACAATCTGATGCGAAGCCAGATTCCCAGTCTCTGCAAGGCCAGATGGTTGAGAACATGGCTGGGGGAGGGTCCATTTCACTAGGTTTACAAAGCACAGAAATGTTTCTTTATCTCAGAACATCAGATTTTAAAAATAGGAAGGCGCTGAAAAGAAGATGAAACAACTATGTGGTGAAACTTAGAGGCAGTTATTTAATGGGGTGCCAGCCACCAATAAGCGTCTAATCCTGGCGTAACTACAGTCTCTCTGCATAGGTTCCTGCTGTCCTCAGTTATCCACTGACCTGGCTACAAGGATGGTCTTAGTCTCTCAGCTGACTCAGTGACCCGTTGTTGCTGGATTTGTTGCTGCATTTCACTTCAGTTGTATAAAAGCACTCATTTGTTGCTGTCCCTTTACTTCAATTTATTAGGAGTTATTCCAGATCTATAGAAGAGGACTGAGAATAGCATAACCCAGCCACTTCCCAGCTTTATTGGAAGCTAACACTTTGCCATATGGCTCTAGGTTGTTTTTTTCTAAGGAATAAAACAGTAGTGTATAAGGATAGTTGAAGCTCCTCCTGGTATCCCTCCCCAATCCCATTCTCTTTAACTTTCCAGAGGTTAGCGGCAGCCTAAATTATTCTTTTTCGTGCATTATTTTAAATATACTTTTTAGATTTAACCATTTGACAACAGGCCCATTTTGAAGCATTATGTAGTGTTCCACTGTGAAATACATCATGACTGATTTTAATATTGTCTTTTCTTGATGGACATATAAATTGTTTCTGACTTCTTGCTGTTACCAACAACACGGCGATGCATGTTCCTACATCTGTCTCCCTACACACATGTGCACCGGTCTCTTTACACACCCAGAAGTGGAATTGCGAGTCACAAGGCAGCAGTTTTTACCTTTATTTTATTGCCGATTCTTCTCCAGAATAATTGCATTGTTTTAGCTCTTTGAGGAGCAATATATGAGAGCTTTCATTCCTCTTCCTCTTTTCTAGTACTTGGCATTGTCGAGGCTTCTAATTTGAGCCAATATGAGGATGAAATGACATATTGTCATTGTTTAAATTTTTGTTTTTTGATTTCTAGTGAGCTTGAGCATCTTTCCACGTATTTGTGGACCATGGGCATTTCTCACTCCATAGATTGCCTATTCCTTTATTTTCCCCCTTTTTTTTTCTATGGTTGTCTTCTTTATGTTGACTTGTGAGCATGCTTTTCAATTCTAGTAACAATCATTTGAAGGTTATGTGGGCATCGCAGTATCTTCTCCCAGTGTGTGTGTGTTAGCCAGGGGAGGGGTGGGTTGTGTGTGCGTGTGCACACGTGTATATGTGTTGTGGGGACTTTTGTTTTACAGAAGTTTTGATTTTAATGGAGTCCAGTTTGTTAGTACTTCACTTTATGGCTTATGCTTTTCATGTCTTGTTTAAGAAACATCTCCCTACTTTGAGGTCATAAATATATTTTCCTGCATTATTTTCTAAAAGTTTTCAAATTTCACTTCTCACATTTAAATCATTGATCCCTCTGGAATTTGTGTATGTTGGGAAATAAGGCTTTATAATTTTCCATCTTTATTGAAGACTTTATCCTTTCCATGCTTAAGTGTAATAACACCTCTGTCATATATGTATTTTCATGTATGTTTGGGGTTGTTTCTAGGCTCTCTATTCTGTTTCATTGGTCCTTTTTAATCTATCCCACACCAAGATCACATGTCTTAGTCACCAAGACCTCATAATAATGACAAGTCCCACTATCTTTTGTATTTCAAAGTATCTTAGCTCTTTTTAACCTTTGGCTCCTCCCAATGACTTTTAAGATAAGTTTGTCATGTGTCATAAGAATCTCTATTGGGATTTCAACTATAATTACAGTTATAGATTAATATGCAATTTTGTTTTAAAAAGATATCTTTTAGCAAATTAGGAAGTTCTTATTTGTAGTTTGGTTAGAATTCTTAATCCTAAATGAATGTTGAATTTTATCAAAATTTTTGGTGTCTATTAATATGATCATATATGGTTTATGACATAATCTCCTTTATAGTATATTCATTAATAGATTTTAAAAATACTAAACTATGCTTGTATTCTTAAATAAATATTCCTAGGTCATACATGCTGCTGACCTAATTGACTAATGTTTTACTTAGGAATATCTCATTATATTCATTAGTGAGAGTAGTCTGTAACTTTATTGTACTTTCTTGTTCACTTTTAGCTACTAGCCAGATGAGTTAGGTAGCTTTCTCTTTTTCTATCCTCTAAAACACACTATGCAATAAAGAGATTATTTATTGCTTGAAGATTTGTTAAGCATCACATATAAAACCATATGAGTTTTATGTATTTTGGGTAAGCTTAGCCTTTTGATTTCTGATTCAGTTTCTTTAATGGTTGTTGGTATATTTCGATTCCTACCTTCTCCTTGAGTCATTTTTTAAGTCATTGTTTTCTAGGAACTTATACATTTCATATTAGTATTAAACATTGGCACAAAGGTATGCATCAAAATATATTATGGACTTTTTAAATTTCTACAGTATTAGTAGTTATATCCACTTTTTAATTTCTATATTGTTTCTATTACTGTGTCTACTTCTCCATCTCTCTTCCCTCCCTCTTTCTCCTGCCCTTTTCCTTTTTCACTTAGACATCACAAAGCTGAACTCTGAATAGAAATTTCTTCTGCTGGCCGGGCGCGGTGGCTCAAGCCTGTAATCCCAGCACTTTGGGAGGCCGAGGCGGGCGGATCACAAGGTCAGGAGATCGAGACCACAGTGAAACCCCGTCTCTACTAAAAAAAAATACAAAAAATTAGCCGGGCGCGGTGGCGGGCGCCTGTAGTCCCAGCTACTCAGGAGGCTGAGGCAGGAGAATGGCGGGAACCCGGGAGGCGGAGCTTGCAGTGAGCCGAGATCGCGCCACTGCACTCCAGCCTGGGCAACAGCGTGAGACTCCGACTCAAAAAAAAAAAAAAAAAAAAAAAGAAATTTCTTCTGCTACAATTTTGAAATTATAATTTATATTTGAGACAGTATGTAGGACTATTTCTAAATATTCATGATTTTAAGTAGAATATGCTACCATAAAGACTGTCTCCTGGTATTTTACTCTACTGTTTCCCAAGATATTTTTCTAATTCTGACTAAAGATATCAATGTTGCAGTGTTGAGTGCTATCCAACCCCATCCCTCAACCCCAGGACTTTTAAACTGACTGCTCTGGAAGGAAAACAAAACAAAACATGTTATTCCCTACCTTTGTATCCCACAAATTATCTTTCCCTATATCAGAAATAATTTTAATTGTTCAACCTTGTATATTTAAAGATGATGTTTAGATCAAACTCAGTTTAAAAACATATTTCTTTTTAGATATCCTGTGTACCTACTACTGTGCTTCACTTCATTGGCAGCCTGTGAGCTTCTTCACTCGCCTCCTGACCTGGGCACCCTGTAGCCTCCCCCACCTCCCTGTTGCTCCGATCTGCATTGTCACCTTGTAGAATCCGTTGATTTGTTCCTCTCAAAGCCTGCATCACATTTCTGTTATCCTAAAGGCTGTTCTCTCTCAGTCTCTCTCCCTTTACCAGACACTAAAAAGAAAGCCAAGCCACACAGAAAGAGGGGGACAAAGAACATGGCATTCTTGTGACGGTCTTCTGGCTCCTAGCCAAAAGTTCTACTTAGAAAGGTTTCCTCTTTCTTTCCTAGACATTCTGTCTCCCCCAAGGAGTTAAACATAAAGCATCTTTCTATCTGGAAAACATCAGTCCTCACCATCTACTCTCTGCTCAGAAAGATATATTTTCTCCAAGTCATGTTCCTTCGGCTACATGCACCCCTGAGCTCATTCGGCTTATCCCCACAAAGCCTAGATCTGGCCTCAACCCTACGTAAGTTCCCATGATGCTGCCCTGGCAATGGCGTTCACAGACTGCCTCAGAAAGTTTCAAGTCCAGACTCTTTCAGCCAAACAAAATAGCAGCGATTTAAACAGATCATCAGCTACTTGCATCGCAGTGGCAGCTGGCACATTGTGAACATTCAGTAAATATTAATCAATAGCTATCCAGTGGCACTGAAGAGAGACAAAGGAATAATCTGAAGGCTTAACCAAGGTCACATTAAACAATCGCTGGGCCCTAATTTTCAAGGGATGGCACATGTTCCCTCAACTAGAGAGACTCAGGCCAGGAGAATTTGCCCAATGCCAAAAGGATTTTGCTTCTGGGTGCCAAACTCTCTAGGACAAAGGATATGTTCTGTTTATGGTTGATCTGTATTAGTGAAAGGGGATAATTAAGGACACCCTAAGCCTGCTTAGTGAGAATTTTCTATAACTGCTTTCTGAGCCATCAAGTAAGGAAGTTGAGTTAGATCTTGAGTATAGACCTTAAAATAAAACCGCAGCATTAGAAATGCTTCATTCCATCCCAGAATGGCTTATTTGTCTAATACAAGTTCAGTCCAACATCACACCTGGTACAATTTTCTACATCTGAAAGTTGGTCATGAGGGCAATGGATTTTGACTACTTAGTGACCAACCTTCCAAAAACTAAAGCAAGATGGAAAATATTACCTAAAAGCACAGAGAGGGAACTTTACCAAAATGCATAATAAACTCAGTACCAACCAGTTATACAGGAGAAGAGCTGACATGGTTCCTGATTTTCTTGGATGGCCCAATTTCAAATAAACACTGTACAAGCTCATCAGAAGATGGGCCCAGTTTCTAGCCAGGAACAGGAAGACAGGAAGAGGGCTTCTGACCAAAAGCCACTGTATAAACTAGCTCAATGGATTTATCCTGGCCTCCTGCACACAGGAGGAGCTATAGTTTCTCAGGAAAAGGCTTCCCTCCAAGGCAAACTGTTGTTCCCAGAGTTATTTCAAGCCTCTACTTTCCTAAGTACTTTATTTCTCTGACCTAACTAGTTATCCCTCTTGGATTTTTGTTCCTACCATTCCCAGGTGGGATCCAACCCAACCTTGTCCCAACTCTTCTCATTCAATCAACTCCAGCTCTGAAACCCCCATATGGAAGCCAGGGCCCTACACTTTCTCTCTGCCCAGAAAGGAGCTTGGAATGTGAATAGGCCTGATGGTGTGAACACACCATTGCAATCCTCTTCAGCCTATTTCCTGGCTCCCTGAAGGGTGTTATTTGGAAGATACACCCAATAAACACAGTCTGCCTTATACCACCTGTGTGTCTTGTCTCCCCAAGATTTTAAGCTCCTCAGGCAAGAGCCTTACTGCTTCAATCAAGTGTTTGGCACATAATCATCTCCTGATAAATATTCCTTGATTGAATGCCAGTTTTGTTGTTGTTGTTGTTGTTTGAGACGGGTTCTCACTCTGTCACCCAGGCTGGAGTGCAGTGGCGTAATCATAGCTCACTGCAGCCTCAACCTCCTGGCCTCAGGTGATTCTCCCACCACAGCCTCCTGAGTAGCTGGGACTACAAGCACACACCACCACACCCTGGGTTAATTTTTGTACTTTTTTCTTTTTATAGAGACAGGGTTTCACCATGTTGCTCAGGCTGGTCTTGAACTCTTGGGCTCAAGTGATCCACCCACCTCAGCCTCCCAAAGTGCTAGGATTACTGATGTTAGTCACCACACATGGCCACAGTCAGTTAATTTTCTAATCTCTCTGTAATCACAGTCATAATTATAAAAGATACTTTTAAGCAGCTATTAAAACTTTGCTTTTAGTATGTAAAATTCGTGGAGAAACAAGACTGAAGTAAATTTCTTAAGCCCTTGGCTCAGGCTGACTATTGCTTTTGACACAACTATACATTTTAAAATAAGAAAACATTCCATAAACATAAAGGTAAATTATACCCAGTACCTTGCCATCATTAAAGCCTGACTTGAAAAACAGCAAAATTAAGCTCCTTGTTTCTCGGTTATAAAGGCTTATGTTACAATTCCCCAATAAAGCTATGGGACATAAACTGCTGCTGCCTCTCAGTAGAGGGGAACATAAGCCAGTCTCTCTCCTTCGTAATTATTTTATTTAGAAGGCATAGAAGAGACATATAGAAAAATAACAGTATAAAGAGTACAGGGAGAACTCATTTCTTGGAGCAGACTTCAAATGAATTAGAAATGTATTTTTGCCATCTGCTGCTGCTACTGCTCTTATGAAATTTGGGATTCACAAATTGCAGTTTGTATAACACTAACTCTGGGACTCAGAAAATCTACTGCAGGATCTGTTACCTGAAGGAAATGTTCTGGATTACTTCTGAAAGCTGCTCGGCACAGTAGAGGGCACACACTCTGAAGGACTTTCCCAACATGTGACAGGCACTACCACGTGCTTCTTAGGGGAGAGGGAGTGTGATAGCTGCATGGTACCAGGTATTGCACCACATTTCATGGTTGAAAAATCCCTTTGCAACACATCACTGTTACTATTCCCAGCATCACTGGATGTAGAAATCTTCATTATACAGCTAAAAAGACATACTTACTGAGGCTAAATAACTTATGATCCCAGGGCATTAAAGGATAAGGTAGGAATTTAAACTAGAGGCATGCTTTCACACAGCCACACTCAATGAGGAAAACAGACATTTCCCTAATGAAAACAAAACCAAACAAAACATATCAACAGCCACGTGCGGTAGCTCATTCCTGTAATGCTAACACTTTGGGAGGCTTAGGCGGGAGGACTGCTTGCATCCAGGAGTTCAAGACCAGGTTGGGCAATATGAAAAGACCCTGACTCTACAAAAAATAAAAATTTCACCAGGCATGGTGCTGCTTGCCTGTAATCCCAGCTACTCTGGAGGCTGAGGCAGAAGGATCACTTGAGCCTGGGAGGTGGAGGCTGCAGTGAGCCAAGATCGCACTACTGCACTCCAGCCTGGGAAAGAGTGAAACGCTTTCTCAAAAGGAAAAAAGAACACACACACACCTCAACAATCAATAAAATGGAGTAATAAATGTAGAACTCTTGGCACCCAAATAAACTCCATTAATATATATACATACACGGAGTCTCATTCTGTTGCCCAGTTGGAGTACAGTGGTGTAATCTTGGCTCATTGCAACCTCCGTCTCCTGGGTTCAAGCAATCCCCCTGCCTCTGCCTCCCAAGTAGCTGGGATTACAGGCATGTGCCAGCAAAGTGCTAGGCTTACAGGCATGAGCCAACATGCACGGCCTTATTTTTTCATCTTCATTTCTGGGCTTGGAAAGAAAAGACAGGGATGGAGAACATGTTCTTTAATCATTTGACATAGGGTCTGATTCAGATTCTACAGTTCTATGGCATTCTCCGTAACAAAGTGACCGCAGATGATTCATCTACCTAAATACAAATATCTAGAAGTCATTCCATTTATTCTTCCAATAATACCAGGCACCACAACTACAAAGATGAAAAGACATGCACTGAAGGAGCTTTTCAAGTCTAGCTGAGGGTGGGGAGTGGCAGTCCCAAGGGTGTGGCAGGGGCGGAGATTGAACTCTGCTGCTTTGCAGACACAATACAAGTAAGTCTCAGCTCCGAACTAAACAACATTAAACCCCTTGTTCCTCAGTAATAGAGGCTTATACTATGCCTTCTCAGTACGACTACAGCACATCAGCTGCAGCTGCCTTCAGATAGTGCTCTTCAGACCTGTGAGGCTCAGGTCCCTTCCCTGGTCATATCACACTGCCTCACCTGTTCCCAGTGGTCACTACAAGAATCAGCAGCATCCCCCTTATGGAGGAAGAAGCAAATGTGCATAAACTTTGAATTCTTATTGCCTACAGGGGGCATTCTTTTATTGAATCCTCACTACAACCCCATTTTCCAGATGAAAACACTGAGGCTCAGAGAAGTCAGGTAGTGCTAACATCAGGAAGAAGTGAAGGAGCCACCCCAGACCTCAAAGTCCATTATGTTTCAGTGGTTCCACTGCTTTTGCCCACAAGTAACTGTAAACAACAATAGACGTAGTTCTGTTACCGTCTACTTAAACTGAGACTCTTTAGTGCAGATTGCAATTTGTGGCAGTAAACTAACTCAACAATGGTGGCTTATTACATAAATTTCAGGACTGCCTTAGAGAACCCTAAGGAATACCAAGTGTAATTCTCTCACGTGAGAACCTCAACACAAACCCCATCGTTCTCAGAACCAATAAAGTTGCATAAGCGAAGACTGAATCCATATGACACATAGTTCAATAGCAGTAGTGGCCAAGATCATCTCCTCTCCTTTATTCAGGTTCTGCCAGGCTACAGTGTCATTTCTAAAAATGATTGAAATGGAACACCAGTTTTGTGTTTTGTTAGAAAAATCTTAGTGGTTCTAAAACCACATGCTGCTTACATATTTTTAATGTAAAATAAATATGTTTTCTTGGCACTGTAAAGATTGTGGTCATATGTCATCATGAGGCAGCAATGGTAGAAGCAGCCGAGATTAGAGCTGGAAATGGTAGCATTTTCCACTTCAATGTACAGTATAGTTGTGGGTTATGCAGGATGCATTCCATAAAGGTCCACCACTGTCTTCAAAATTATTTTACAGGCTTATGTAGCAAGACTTAGGAGGGATTAATAGCAAAATGACATGCTTATATAATTAGGAATGGACCAGGGTCATATGAGGCAGTTCTCTGAAATGGTAACCATTCAGCTTAAATTACAAAAGAATCACATCATTTTCAATGTGGTATCAAGAAAGCCAACACCAAAAATTTAGGCACCCCGGTGTCTTGTGATCCATTTTAGCACTTAAGTACAACACCTAAACTGCAGACAGAACTTCGATGAATAAATTACTAAATGGATGACTTCATTCACTCATAGTTCATAAATCTTTGTATCATAGAACATTTTCTGAGACTTAACCAAAGCTGGTCATCATCCAGATAGATGAGATGATGCTTCAGTCTAGTCTAAAGGGATGCTTTGGCCAAAAGTATCTAGAGACTTTTTTTTCCTTTTAAATTAGAAAAATAATCCCTCAGGAATTAACACATCCCACTTTCTACCAACCATTATTCCTTAGTGTGAATAATTTAATCAAATGTCATCCTTGTGATGGATGACTGGTCACATGGAATTTTGATAAGCTCCAAGTGGAGGGGAGAGAATTTGGGAGCCTGGCAGGTGGTCACAGGTCTGAGAAGACAGAGCAGCTTGAAGGAAAGTGGGTTAAAGGATGGAGGGAAGCCGAAGGTATTGTTTCGACATCCTCAGTTTTGCTCCATTTCATTGTTAATGTGCACACAAAACAGCGGGAGAGGAAATCTGCAGGTTTCTCCCTGAGCTGTATTAGGTTCTTCATTTTAAACCCCTCTCCCACTGGGGATTGATTCAAAATTAGTATATTCCCCATACTGGGCTCTCACTATTTGATTCCTGAGGGTTAGTGATCTCACTACCCATGTAAGAAGGGGGAGATAACAAGGTCTGTGTGTGTAGAAGTCAGCCCCAGAAGCAGTGACCTTAGGAAGGGTTCCAAGTCACGGAATGTGGCAGGAAGGAGCTTCCAGCTGGGCCACTACCCACAGAAAGTCAAAAATGACCTCTTCAGTGAATTAAAACATCTAAGCCTACTTCATCCTTTTTTCCCATTTTTGACATGGGAAAACTGGCTCTTCTCAGTTAATCCAGTGTAATGTACTAGGCAATCCAGCACATGCCACATGTTTCATGGAAGTCACTTCATTGAACCTCAGCAGCCTGAAAATTTATATACCATACATATTTTGTAGATGAGGAAACTGAGGCTCCCAAAGTTTACACAGCTTGCTCAAAGTTTATGTCCCTGCAAAGTGGCACAACCAGAATTCGAACCCATCTATGAGACTCCCAAGCTCAAGCCCTTTTCCTTCTCCTATACTGCTTCTTATCCTAAATTCCATACCTTAATTCTTATTTATTTTTTTCTAAATTCCCTATGAAAATTGTTACCCAGGGAAAATTTTCCACCATCCTATAGCTCTGGACATACAGCCATTAGGTTGTAAATTAAATTATTGTTCAAATAAGTATGCAAAATTATTTTTAAAAGCAGCAAATGTGCTTAAGGAAATGGCCATGATAACATTTCACTTCAGAAACTGTGAGCTTTGCAGTGTCAGCTGATCAACCCTTGGGAATATTTAATGATTTTGTCCTGGACTCCTGCACAGTGAGAAAACTTGCTTTGACCTTAGGATGATGAATATGTGTGATTTAGATCTGAGGACTGGTAAAAGAAAGGAGGTTGATGCAAGTTGATTAAAAAAAAACAAGATGGCCATGGCATGGTATGATTTGCTATTTATGAAGAGATTCTGTTTGCTTTTGTGATAGATTTATCTGCCCTGATATTTATTCTGCTTATTAAAAAAAAAAATCACACTCATCAGTTTGCTCTCTGGGCATGATAAATACATTTCATGTCCCAAGTCCTATTACAGTAAATTTATTATTTTTTATTTCAACATGGAGCAAAAACTGTATTTTTGATTTGTTCTTTCCAACTCTGTCAAATGTTTTATAACCTAGATTTTATGCATTTCTTACTTTTAGTTATTTTATTTGCATTTCTGGGACTTCTACCTATTTTAATAAAAAAAAAACTCTCATTTTTAGTAAGCACAATTAAGAACTAATTTAACCATAATACCTTCCACAAAATAATAGCACTAAATGAGCTGTGTGAAGTGTTTTTTTATGTGCATCACCATATTCAGTCTCTATGTATAGTGCTTATCAAAATTAGTTGAAGCAACTAAGATTAAAACAACTCATGATTGTTAGCCCATCCTTTTTTGGCCACCTAGCAGATAACACAAGAAAAAATGTTGAGGCTTAGGTAGTATCCATACACACCAAAATGTTTAGCCAGTTTCTTTTTTCAATACAGATGTTTGTTGTTATCCAAACTTAAAAGCCAAATGTTTTGATTGAATTGATTTGCTACATGGTCAGTGAACAGAAATGTTCACAGAGAACAGAGCAAATTTCATGACAATGTAAAATTAGGTTTGAACCAAGGGGTGTGCCATCAAAAATGACGCAATAATAAAGTCATGTGTAAATCCAGTTGTCCATTCTTTCATGCCATCCCTAACTATTGAGCCCCTACCCTCTGCCAAGCACTGTTCTGGGCACAGAGGATACAACAGTGAGCCACAGTTATACTTTCTTTGCTCTTTTGGAGTAAATTACCTAGCTACAAGAAAAATCTCAGAGTGATAAATACTATGCCAGGAATTCAAATAAGGGATTGGGGTAGGTGAATGATGAAGGTCTCACTTGAACATTTAACCTGAGATCCGAATGACAAGGAGGGGCCAGCAATGCAACCGTGTGCAGGAAGAACATTGCAGGTGTAGGGACAAACTAATGCAAAGACCTTAAAGGTGGAGTAGAGTAATGCAAAGGCCCTAAGGGTGGAACTCAGCGGGAGAGCTGTGTAGCTGGAGATCACTGGTCAAGGTGGAGGGGGAAGGAGATGAGGTCAGAGAGGGTGGAGGCACAAGGCCACATGGGGCTTTACAGGCCAGAACAAAGAATTTGCATTTTATTCTAAATGTGAGAGGAAACCCTGGGAGGGTTTTAAGACGAGGGATGTGATTCAATTTATATATTCTTTAAGTTTTAAAAGTTTAAGTTAGAATCATAACTATGCATTAATTCTTAGAATAAAGACAATGAATTGTGTGTTGATTACATTAGATTGGGTGACATCATATCACCTCCTGGCTTCACTTTTCCCCTTGCAGTGTGATCCACATTTGAAACCTTCATCAAACTTTCCAAGACTTCTCTTGTGAGGTGTCCAGGGCAGCAGCATCCTTCCCAGTTCATTCTGTTTGGATGATGACTGGTCTAAACTCCATTTCCCAATAGCTTTACATGTGATTTAAGCAGTTCTCCATCACTTTCCATAAGTTCATAAAATCCTGCCTCTTTTCAAGAATTGTAATTTCAGTTTACAATAGCTTTGCATTGCATATTTTAGACCATCTGGACATTCAGTGAGAACACAGACATGATGGGGATGGACAGACCCCAGATGGAAAGGAAGGATGTTTGAAAAGTATTGTTAAGTAATCAGGTGAGGATTTTCATGTTGTTTCCCTAGATCCCTTAAGTGCAGGGACTGAGATCATAAATATTCCTCTGATCCACTGGACCCTCCCACTAAGGCTCTTAGAAAGTGGTTGGGAAAATGGACCAACAGTCATAAAACAATCAGTGAACACAACAGAATGATACTTATTAGGCATCTATAATGACAGATGTGAGAGGCAGAATGGTGTTCCCCTGAAGATGTCCATATCCTAATTCCCAGGACATGTCGATAGGTTATGTCATATGGCAGAAAGGAATTATGATTGTGAAGGGAATTAAGGTGCTGATTAGCTGACCTTAAAATAGGGAGATTATCCTGGATTATCCAGCTGGGCCCCAGGTAATCACAAGGATGCTTGAAAGTGGGAGAGGGAGTCAGCAGAGAGCTGTAGAAAGATGGAGTCATGGAAGAAAGGCATAGAGCAATGTAGTGTTGCTGCCTTTGAAGATGGAAAAAGGGGAGCATGACCTAAGTAAGCTGGAAAGAGCAAGGAAATGGATTGTCTCCTAGAGCCTCCTAAAAGGAATACAGCCTTGTCAGGATGCCTTAGTTTTAGCTCAGTGAGATCCATGTCAGGCTTTTCAGCTACAGAACTGCCAGATAATAAATCTGTGCTGTATAAGTCACTACGTTAATGAAAATTTGTTACAGCAGCAATAGGAAACGAATGCAGCAGAATAAAGTTCCATGTCATGGAGTAAATTAGGAAGTGCAAGAGGTGAGGATGAGATAGATGAACATAAAGTCACAGGCTCAGGATTTCATAAAAGAGGCAAATCTTTGTCCATAAAACCTGTGATAGAACACCTTACCTTCTGCAGAGAGTAAGACAAAACAAAACTCTTAATGCCTTTAAGATCAATACTCAAGACCAGCAGCCTGACTAAATTAGTACAAGGTACAGGGATGTTTTCGTTTGATTTCTGTATAAATTAAAAAATATTTGGGCTAATTAATATGACTACTGATTAGGGATAGATTTTGTTCCTAATTTTAAAAGTCTATATTTTATAACCATTTAAGTTGTCATTTACAGCTCATAAAATTTGCAGGGTATAATATCCTTGAGCCTTTATTTTTTTCAAGTTTCCAAAATACATTTCTGTAAACTTGAATCTTTGAGAGGAGTTATGATGAGGCATTATCTATACTCTGGCAGAGTTTTGTTTTGCTGAATGTTCCAGACTGAAAAAAAGTTAGCTCAGGAAATCCTCTCAAGTGGCTATTGATATTTAATAAGCTTAACTCTAATGACAAGCTTCAGCCAGTCCCTCTTCCAGAAAGTCCACAAGGTCACTGTTTATCTGTTATATAAGTTAGAGGAGGATACCATCACCTGGATTCCTTATACTGGGAATTATTGTGGATTTGGCAGTTGTCCCTCTCTAAATTTTCTCCTTCCTTTGGGCAAATGCAACATGTACCTTTCACCTTTGTTTCCACATGGCTATGAGCACAGTATCTTTCATAAAGTCAACACTCCCATTCTAATATCCAGAACCTACAAAGAACTCAAATTTACACGAAAAAACAAACAACCCCATCAAAAAGTGGGCAAAGGATATGAACAGACATTTCTCAAAGGAAGACATTCATACAGCCAACAGACACATGAAAAAATGCTCGTCATCACTGGCCATCAGAGAAATGCAAATCAAAACCACAATGAGATACCATCTCACACGAGTTAGAATGGCAATCATTAAAAAGTCAGAAAACAACAGGTTTTTGGAGAGGGTGTGGAGAAATAGGAACATTTTTACACTGTTGATGGGATTTTATTTTATTTTATTTTTTTTATTTTTTTATTTTTTTTTTTTTGAGACGGAGTCTCACGCTGTTGCCCAGGCTGGAGTGCAGTGGCGCGATCTCGGCTCACTGCAAGCTCCGCCTCCCGGGTTCATGCCATTCTCCTGCCTCAGCCTCCCGAGTAGCTGGGACTACAGGCGCCCACAACCGCGCCCGGCTAATTTTTTGTATTTTTAGTAGAGACGGGGTTTCACCGTGGTCTCAATCTCCTGACCTTGTGATCCGCCCGCCTCGGCCTCCCAAAGTGCTGGGATTACAGGCGTGAGCCACCGCGCCCGGCCTTGTTGGTGGGATTTTAAACTAGTTCAATCATTCTGGAAAACAGTATGGTGATTCCTCAAGGATCTAGAACTAGAAATACCATATGACCTAGCCATTGCATTACTGGGTATATATGCAAAGGATTATAAATCATGCTGCTATAAAGACACATGCACACATATGTTTATTGCGGCACTGTTCACAATAGCAAAGACTTGGAAACAACCCAAATGTCCATCAGTGACAGACTGGATTAAGAAAATGTGGCACATATACACCATGGAATACTATGCAGACATAAGAAAGGATGAGTTCATGTCCTTTGTAAGGACGTGGGTACAGCTGGAAACCATCATTCTCAGCAAACTTTTGCAAGAACAGAAAACCAAACACCGCATGTTCTCACTTGTAGGTGGGAATTGAACAATGAGATCACTTGGACATGGGAAGGGGAACATCACACACTGGGGCCTATTATGGGGAGGGGGGAGGGGGAAGGGATGGCATTGGGAGTTATAACTGATGTAAATGACGAGTTGATGGGTGCTGACAAGTTGATGGGTGCAGCACACCAACATGGCACACGTATACATATGTAACAAACTTGCACATTGTGCACATGTACCCTAGAACTTAAAGTATAATAAAAAAAATAAAAAATAAAAAATAAAGTCAACACTAAATGATATTTCATGAATGAGTAAATGAAGCATTCAAATTATAGCAGAAAGGTTGAGCAAACTGTCCTTTTCAGATTCATAATTATGTATGAATCTTTATGCTTATGTATGAAACTACTGCATTTAAACATTTGTGCAGATATGAGTTTCTGTAAATATACAAAGGTTATACTAATATATCTAATTTTGCCAACAGCAAATATCAGGCTTCTTAGTGCTAAATTATTAGATCAAATACACTAATTTCAATGATCCAGAAGACATTTCAAACAAAGCATTGCATTTAAAACTCAGAAATTCCCTTTCTCACTGTGCTTTTTCAAAATGACTGATTTTCATATACTATCTTAATTGAGGTCTACATCTAGGCTCTGTCACTAGGAAGAAAAAGTCAAGAAATTAGTCATTCATATCTTCAAGCCTAACAAAGACATCAAAAGACATCAAAATCAGAAAATTTATTTTCACTCTCATTGTGAATATCTATTTACCCCAAAAGAGCATTTTTGAATTGCTTTTTGTTGTTGTTGTTCTAGACTAAGAAATTGGAATAGCCTTATGGAAAATACAGACTAGGGTTATGCTTGCAGTTGCATAGACTTATGTAACATAAATGCATTTTCTAAGTTCTAAACAATTCCAGATGGAGCTTTTTTTTATTATGTCATTACAATGTAGAAAATTGCCTTGATCTTTCCTATGCATGCCCCTACAGTTTGACTGAGACCACACCTTATTAATTTTGTCTAATCCCTTACACCTAGAATATAGCGGCCACCCTACATTTTTGTTGAATTGTACTCTGTAGATAATAGAAAACTAATAAAATAATACAAAATCAAGTGAAAGCAAAAAAATTATCTAATTTACCTTTTTCATATACACAATAAAACTGAGTAATTAAGCTTCCAGATCCTAACTCATCCAGTTTGGCAGGATAGTAGAGAATATAAGAAATTACCTGAACATCAAATTCAGAAAACCAAATTTTGCCACTAAGATATTTGAAATATAAATCATCTTCAGTTTTAATTATACACCGAATATTTCAATGCCCTCTCCTTGTTTTGCATGTGTAATGTGTGTAATCATAGATCAAAATTAAGTGTTTTATTTAAGAACCTATTTAAAAGATGATAGCAGCTAATCATTTAAAATTAGCTCCATGACCAGAATAACACAGCCATGCAAAACTGAAGCTTAGGATTTGATCCAAATTATTTACATTGTCTCTTTGTCCCAAATTCATTAATTCATAACTTCTGTTTTCGGCAGCCCACGCATTTGGGCTGTTTTGATATCACCTTTGAAACACTATTGCTTGGGGAGCAGGGATGATTGTTTTAAATGAATCCTAAATGTGGGAAATCAATAGAAATTCCCATCCATAAAAGAAATTTTCACCTCGACACTTTGTTCTTCATTTGCAATTTTGACTTCTTGGGTGCACCCTGTTCTCAGATATGGAGGGTGCGTCTTGGAGAAAACTGTCACAGGCCCTCTTGGAGGGACAGAGCTACACTAGGCAGTGACGAAAGGCACACCTCTGATACCTCTAGCTTTTAATGGATTTCTTGGGCTTTCCAAAAGCAGCCCTTGAACCCTGGGAAATGGATTATCCGTCTTTTGTTTCACACTTCAAAGTCTGTTTTTTAATGGGGATTTATTTCTCTATGGAATTCAGGAGGATTTGCATATCTAACAAGGACTGATGTATTTGGAGAGAATTGAGGAGAATTTCTTTGGAACCATTGAACACCTTTAACATTGGAAAGCTGACCACTTATTTTGTCTGAAATAGTCCCTGGACTGCATTAGAGGCCAAAGCAACATTGGCTTAAACTATACTTACCAAATGTATTGAAGTCAAGCCAAGGCCCTTATCAAACCAAGCCAGAAATTTCCCTTGTCTTTCCTAAGCCTTTCCAACTTTGTTGAGCTTCCTAGAAATGTACTTTTTATTTTTTAATTTCAACTTTTAGATACAGGGGCTACACGTACAGATTTGTTACATGCGTATATTACATGATGCTGAGGTTTGGGGTATGGATTCCATCACCCAGGTAGTGAATATAGTACCCAATAGGTAGTTTCTCAATCCAGTAGTCCACAGTGTCTGTTGTTTCCATTGTCCCCATCTTTATGTCCATGAGTACCCAATGCTTAGCTCCCACTTGTGAAAATATGCTGTATTTGGTTTTCCATTTGCTGCTTTATTTGGATTAGAATTATGGCCTCTAGCTGCATCCATTTTGCTGCAAGAGATGCGATTTCATTTTTTATGACTGTGTAGTATTCCATGGTGTATACGTACCATATTTTCTTTATCCAAATCCACCATTGATGGGCACCTAGGCTTTATTCCTGGGATGCAAGGCAGGTTCAACATATGCAAATCAATTACTGTGGTTCACTACTTAAACAGAATTCAAAGCAAAAACCATATAATCACCTCAATAGTCACAGTAAAAGCCTTCAATAAAACCCAATATCCCTTCATGATAAAAACCCTCAACAGATGAAGCATTAAAGGAATATACTTCAAAATAATAAGAGCCGTCTATAACAAGCCCACAGCCAAAAGTATACTGAATGAGCAAAAGCTGGAATCATTCCCCTTGAGGGGAATGATGGCCACTCTCACCACTCCTATTCAACATAGTATTGGAAGTCCTAGCCAGAGCAATCAAGCAAGAGAAAGAAATAAAAGTCCTCCAAATAGAAAAGGAAGTCCAACTATGTCCCTTCACTGACAATATGATTTTATGTCTAGAAAACCCTAAAGACTATACCAAAACTGATAAATGACTTTAGTAAAGTTTCAGGATATCAAATCAATGTACAAAAATCAGTAGCATTTCTATACACCAAAAACATTCAAGCTGAGAGTCAAATCAAGAACACAATCCCATTTACAATAGTCACAAAAGAATTGAAATACCTTGGAATATAGCTAACTAAGGAGGTGAAAGATCTCTACAAGGAGAACTACAAAACACTGCTGAAATAAATCAGAGATCACACAAATAAATGGAAAAACATCCCATCCTCATAGATTGGAAAATCAATATCATTAAAATGGCCACACTGCCCAAAGTAGTTTATAGATTCAATGATATTCCTCTCACACTACCAACATGATTTTTCACAGAATTAGAAAAAAGTATTCTAAAATTTCATATGAAATCAAAAAACAGGCTGGGTGTGGTGGCTCATGCTTGCAATCCCAGCACTTTCAGAGGCCAAGGCAGGAGGATCACTTGAACTCAGAAGTTCAAGACCAGCTTGGGCAACATAGTGAGACCCCATCTCAAAACAAAACAAAACAAAAACAGCCTGAATAGCCAAAGCAATCCTAAGCAAAAAGAACAAAGCCAGAGGCATCGTGCTACCTGACTTTAAACTATACTACAAGGCTACAATAATCGAAACAGCAGGGTCTGATACAAAAACAGACACATAGACAAATGGAACAGAATAGAGATTCCAGAAATAAAGCTACATACTTATAAATATCTGACCTTGACAAAGCTGACAAAAACAAGCAATAAGGAAAGAACTCCCTATTCAATAAATGTTTCAGGGATAACTGGCTAGTCATTTGCAGAAAAATAAAACTGGACCCCAAACTGTCATCATATATATAAATTAACTCAATATGGATTAAAGATTTAAATGTAAGAACTCAAACAATAAAAATTCTAAAAGAAAACCCAGGAAATACCCCTCTCAATGTCAGCCTTGGCAAAGAATTTTTGGCTAAGTCCCCAAAAGCAATTGTGACATAAACAAAAATTGACATGTGGAACTTAATTAAACTAAAGAGCTTCAGCACAGCAAAATAAACTATCAGCAGAATAAACAGACAACATACAGAGTGAGAGAAGATATTCACAAACTATGCATCTGACAAAGATCTGACACCCAGAATCTATAAGGAACTAAACAAAATCAATAAGCAAAAAACAAATAGCCCATAAAAAATGGGCAAAGGACATGAACAGGCACTTCTCAAAAGAAGACATACAAGTGTGCAACAAACATGAAGAATGTTCATCATTACTAATCATCAGGGAAATTCAAATAAAAACTACAGTGAGATACCATCTCACACCAGTCAGAGTGGATATTATTAAAAAGTCAAATATTAACCAATATTAGGAAGGCTGCAGAGAAAAAGAAACACTTATATGCCATTGGTAGGAATGTAAATTGGTTCAGCCTCTGTGGAAAGCAGTTTGAAGGTTTCTCAAAGAGCTTAAAACAGAGCTACCAATTGACCCAGCAATCTTATTACTGAGTATATACCCAAATAAATTATTCTACCAAAATACACACACACACTCATAGGTTCATTGCAGCACTATTCACAATAGCAAAGATGTGGTAGCTTTTGAAACCATCATTATTTCATGACTTGGGCCATCTGTACTCCTCTACTCTGGAAGCAGTAGGCCAGAGACCCGTGGGAACACAATGAGCCAGGCAAGGAAGAATAGCAAGCTGGGATCCAGTGGGAGGCATAGACTTGCTGCAAGAGATGACTCCAACAGTACAGTGAGGAGGAGGTGGCAGACTATCTGAGGGCAGTGACAATGTTGGGCACATTTTAGCAAGTGACTGGTAAGAAACAGTAGCAGGGTTTCAAATAAAGAGACAAAACCCTGCGTTGGGATATCCAGGCAGTAGTCAATATGTAAGAGTCAAAGAGCTACACATTATTCCTTTTGAAAACATAAACAAAAATGTATATAGATTCATATCTTTACCACCTTTTCTGCATCAAAAGCAATACATTATAACTTTCTTCTATACCTTGCTTTTTTCACTTAATGAATACTAAAGATCACTCCACTATAATCTATGAAGATCCTCATTTCTTTTGTACAGCTGCACAGTGCTCCATTGTGGATGTGCCATAGTTTATGGTCCTGAAAGACATTTGGGTCATTTCCAATCTTTTCTTCTTACAACAGTGCTAGAATTAATAGGCTTGTGTGTGTGTTTGCCATTTTATCTTTGGGATAGATTCCTAGAAGTGGGTTTGCTGAGTCAAGGTATATGCACTTTTGCTGGATACTGCCAAACTCCCTTCTGTGGAGGCTGCACTATTTTGCATTCCCATCAGCAATGACCATCAAGTGCAGATAATTTTGTGTTGGAGAAGCAGGGTAGGAATTTGAGCTACTTTAAGCCTGGTGCTTTGTTTTCTGTTGAAGGAGAAAACAAGGTCACCAGTGAATAGAGGAGATAGGTTTGAGTTGATGTCTTGAGGGGAGCAGGGAAGTTATAGCAGAAAAGGGAAGTACTCAGCAAGTGAGACAGGACCATTCAGTAATGTGAAGGGCTCAGCCAAAACTCTGTATTTTGAGATTTTTGTAACATTAGTCAACATAGTAGGGCGAATTTCTTCAGCAGTGGTCCATGGACCAAGTACAGGACTTAAAAATGACAAATGATTGGATTAATCTATGGGAAGGTGGAGGTAGCAGATAGACAAGGGGGTAATGAAATTGAAGTGTTGGCAAAACGATGGAATCTAGACTGAAAGAAGAAGGAAATAAAGCTAAAAGGGCCTAAATAGAAAGGATTTAAGGAACAAAGGACCATGATGAAGAGCCAAAGATAGGTGTTGTGAATGGAGAGTGAAGGGAAAACCAGAGGGATATGAAGCTGTGATCAGAGGGTGGAGTTTTAGAGTTTGAGATTTCAGATCTGGAGTAGTGCCAGGTCATAGCAGGGTCCTGGTGGGGAAATGGATGTGGACAGATGAATTGGGAGATAATTGAAATTAAGAAGGTTCAGAAACTGAAATGCTAGGGCTTTAGAAGGGTATGCTACATGGATATTGAACTCTCCTGGGGTTTGAGGTAGATTTGACTGAATATTTTATCAATGGAGGAAATGTCTATTATTTCACTCTGATAGGGCCTATTGCCTAATCTGTAGCTGAAGTTCATAAAATAATCATTAAATGAACAACTGAATGAGTAATCCAATTGCTGTAGGAGGGACTTATTCAGCTTTTAGGAGATAATATGACTTAAGGATATTAGTGATATCTACTTTTAGTATTCAAGATAGTATTACTGACTTGTTCTGTGATTTTGTCTGACAGTTGACTACTAAGGAAAATTGGCATATTTCTTTCCCTGCATCTTATTTTTCCTCCATCTGTGAGGAAATATATAGTGGAAAAATCTCTAAACAATAAGATGGGAAATCAGAGATTTGGTCCCAGATTTGCTGCTCACTACTTGTAACCTTATTCAAAGCTCTTATTTATTTATCTTCAGAAATAAGGGTGGTTTTGGATAACCTCTATTTCATTTCTAATTCTAAAATTTGGGTTTCTTTGAGTATGGAATTTGAAGTAGCTCAGAATGTAAAAGTTCTAGTTGTGTTCACCCCTCTAGTCGGAAATTCTTTTTGTTTAAGATTGCTTTGAAGGCAAGCACTGAAACTCTTGAGTTGTCCTAGGAACAGATCCTGAAACAAAAATGTGAGGGCAAGTGGTTTATTTGAGAGGTGATCCCTGGTAGCACTAGTAGGTGATTAGCAAAGGGAAAGAGCCTGATACTGGGTGTGTTGAGGACCAGGTCTTTACTTTGGGCGTTTGAGGTTGAGTTCTGGCAGGGACTGCTGGTAGGTGGAGGTCAGAATTGACCACCCACACAAGGAAAGAAGCTGGGGCATTTGTGCTCCAACCCATGTCTGTCACTGGCTGGATAACCTAAGAATTCAACTGGCTGGACATGGTGGTGCATGCCTGTAGTCCTTGCTACTGGAGAGGCTAAGGCAGGAGGATTTCTTGAGCCTGGGAGGTCAAGGCTGCAGTGAGCTATGATTGTGCCAGTGCACCCCAGCCTGGGTGACAGAGTGAGACCTTATCTCAAAAATAAATGAATGAATGAATTAATTAATTAATTAACTAATAAAACTACTTAAGGGAAATTATGCCAGTTCCTGGCCAGAGAATGAGGTTCAAGTTGTTGGAAATAACCTCTCAAATATTCCAATGACTCTGAATCAAAGGTCACCTATGGAAAGTTCTTTCCCATGAAAGCTGGACGTCTTGGAAGCCAGATACCTCCATTTTTATCATGTCAATAACATATAAATTTCTCTTTCTACCTTTTCTAGGTGGATTACCTAGGTTTTAGAAGGAAAAATATATTTCTTTATTCAAAAAAAACTTAATTTTATAGAGTACTTAACTGGATAAGACACAACTCTTTACCCCTGACGAGACTCCATGCTAAAGGGGAGATAAAACCATGGGGAAATATAAACAAATAACCACAGTCCAAAGCTGCCTTACTCCCATTTGAGTAGTATAAGTAAAAATAGACCTCTGGGTTGTTTGTTAAAGGTGTTTGAGAAGTAGAGTAATTGGAACATTTTCCTTTCTCATTTTTTATTTTTATACCATCTTTTTTCTATTTTCATCTATTTCTATTTTTATCTAAATGCCTTACTCTTGTATGTAGAAGTTGGCTGTATCACCAATCACTTTCATCAATGTGCTTACAGATAAATATAGCATTACTCAGATGCATAGCTACATGATTTTTAAAGTGTGTATAGATAGTTTTAGACTCTTTGAAAGTTATTCACTTTTCTGTATAATATTAACTTCACCCCATTTTTCCTCTGCACTTTGAAACAGATTTGGACATTTTGAAATTTTTTAACACAGAGAGTGGAAGAAGGGAGAGGGTCAGGAAGAATAGCTAGTGGATGCTGGGACTAATACCTGGGTGATGGGATGAGTTGTGCAGCAAACAACCATGGCACATGTTTACCTATGTGACAAGTCTGCACATCCTGCACGTGTACCCCTGAACTTAAAAGTTGGAAATTTTAAAAAAGAAAAAAAACAAAAAAGAAATCATTTAACAATTAGAAAAGAGAAAGAAATATACAAATTAAATTAGCTTAGGTGGTTACCTCTAAGTAGTTTTGGTGTTTAAAATTTTTTTATTTTTTAAAATGTTTCTTCATTAGTGTTCCCATAGCACCTTACATAAACATCTACTTGAAAATTTATCACTCCATATTATAATCCCTTGTTCAAATGCCTCCCCACCCCTCTCTCCCCTTACTTGCCTCCTTCCCTCCTCCATTCTTCCCTTCCTCCCTCTTTCCTTTGCACAAGAATACAGCATCCAGGAGACAGGAACTTTGTCTTACTCACTTTTGTGTTCCTTGTACCTTGTATTGGGTAGATGTATAGCTGGATGGAAGGATGAGAGACAGCTATAAGTGAACTCTTCCACAAGATCTGGAGAATGATGATGATCATGACAATCTTTTAACCATGAAACACCTGCTAAGTACTGACTTCACCTTCAGTGTTCCTGACTCCTATCTATCAAATGGTTATGGCCTAGGAACCAAAGTCTTTAAAAGTTTATCAAAATCTCTTAGAAGCTAAGCTTGACTTCTGAAAATGAAGGTAATTGAATATTTTTAAAGCTCACTGCAGACTGAATGAACCAAGTGATGAAATGCACTCATAGGCTGAATTAACAGAGTTTTATCAAGGATTCTCTCCTCCCCTTTTTGCCCCTTCAGTCTGGCCACCTAAAATATCCCCAGTTCCCAGAATTCCACAGCTCTCTACTTCAGTTTGGCCATTCAGATGGAACTTAAGGAAAGGTACTTGGAAGTGTAATTGCAGAAAATAAACATGAAACTCAGAACTTTATAGAAATATTTGTGCACTAAAATTGTAAGAGGGTTAGAAAGTTAAGTGAATTTTAATGGCATGAGGCAATTTTATAAGGAAGAAAGCTTTCAGTACAAGAAGAGTAATGGCACTTAAGCAGGGTGGAGAGGTCACTCGGTGCAGCTGACTGCAGTCCTCTGCTGTGGGCATTTGTTTCTGGTTGTCGGAGAGCACGAGTATTGCAATGCCATTGACTGTCTGTTAGGAAGTAGAGCACTTCAACAGCTGGGGGTAAGAGGCAGGCTTCCTTATAGCAAAAAGGCTTTCAGTCAGATCCCCATTGTGTTCCAAAAGCCTGACTTTAACTCTGAACCCACCAAAAACGCTGGAAAAACTGATTATTTGAGTCCATCCAGAACTCATGCAGTATACCATGCTCACCAAATGCCACTGGACCATCCGGAATTCATATAAGATGTTTGGGATACAGATCAAGGGTGCCCATGAACGAATTTGGAATCCCTCAGGGTCACTGCCCATAGCAGAGACAATTTCAAGCCAAACCCATTGGATTCACCCTGAACAAGACCTTTCTCCTCTATTATCAGAAGTAAGCCAAAATTCAGTTTTCTTTCTTCTTCTCAACATTTTTGTTAAGTTGTCAAGCAGCTCTGAAGCTGCCATTTTCATTTTCAGGTGAATATCTTAGACTTTGTTTTTGCACATGAGTAAAACTGTTTGCTATATTTAAGGAAGCTTTAAGGAAGGAAGAAATACATAGCAAAGTGAGACCCAGGCCTTGTGCCTTTTGCTCTTTTCCACTAAAAACAATTCATTTCTGATGGTTTAATTTATTTAGCCATGTATGGTTTTTAGTCTAAAACTCCTATTTTAAGAAGCCAATGAATCTTTTGCTTTTCAGTCCCCTGTAGATCTTGTGACTCTGGCTAGTATCAAAAACACTTCCAGAAGAGGTTTGGGTCACCTTCATTAGTCCTGGGATTAGCTCACATAAACAAGAGAATTTATAATTTAGAAAAAGTATTTGTTTCCATTTCTTTTACAACCAAAGTGTTCAATGGTTTAAAAATAGTTTAAAAGATACTCGGTAAAATTTAAACTATATGGTGAAAGAAAGCTGCTTTGGTGATTTTATGTAAAAAAAATCATTTCCTCTGTTAGAGTAGAAGTTGGTTTGCAAATTAACGAGGTGGAGCCAAAATAGAGAATTGCATCGTAAGAGAGTGACTCACAATGTTTTGACTTTTTAAAATATATCTTTCCCGACAGCAAAGACTGCCTTGTCATTTGATTGCTTTCTAATTAATGTTAAGTTTTCCATTATAAATATCAGAGTTTTGCCACCAGAGCTACCAGTTGTGACCTCGTATTACCTGTCCTTGTAGGACGCACTGGGCAATTATGACCATGGGTGTCTATGACTACAAAGATGTATCTCCTCATATTCTAACCTTAGGTGTGGTACAATTAGTACTGCCATAGAACATTTCCATTAATAGCAGAGAAACAAATCAATGTTTATTTGCTTGGAAGTAAAAATAGGTACTTGCTGATAAGTGTGTGTTTCTTGCTACTTTTATTTATGAAGAATTAACCAACCATGAAGTATCCTTGATAAATAAAACCAAGTTGCAACCTTTAAAAACTATTTAAGGCTGGACGCGGTGGCTCACACCTGTAATGCCAGCACTTTGGGAGACCGAGGGAGGCAGATCACGAGGTCAAGAGACCAAGACCATCCTGGCCAACATGGTGAAACCTGGTGTCTACGAAAAATACAAAAATTAGCTGGGCATGGTGGTGCACACCTGTAGTTCCAGCTACTTGGGAGACTGAGGCAGGAAAATCACTTGAACCCAGGAGGCAGAGGTTGCAGTGAGCCAACATCATGCCACTGCACTCCAGCCTGACTCCATGTCAAAAAAAAAACAAAACAAAACAAAAACTATTTAAAAGTAGAAGAAGGAGGAGGAGGAGGAAGTAGAGGAAGAGGAAGAAGAAGAGCTGTACACTATGCAAAGCAGAAGATGGATGGAACAGATAAAGTCAATCCAAGGCTCATGGTATGTTCAGCAGAGCAGATTCTGCTTAAAGCCCCTCCCTAAAGGTTTCATGCCACCTAAAAGGAGAATTCAACCTGGAAGGAGTACAGAGACATATTTGGATTCTCTAACACAAAAAAAATGTTTGCAAATAGAAAATCAAAGCTGTGTTTTAAAGTTTCTGCAGTCGGACCATGCCAAAAGTGGGCTTGAAAGCATCAGTAACTCTCTCTCTCTGCCTATATGTCCCTATGTTTAGTCATTTAGATTCAGAGGTAGCTGAAGGTAGCCTCCCTACTGCCTGTGAGCCCAATGGACAAATTTAAAAGTTTATAGCCTTAGTATACCCTGAGTATTATATAATAAGGTTTACAACATGAATTAATAAGTTCTTACATTTAACTTCCAATTTATTTTTTCCTTTATGAGTTCAGGAAAAAAGCTGTACACCTGTCTACAAGAACTGTCATCCTCCATGTGAACAAAGACCATTTATCTCTTCTTATGGCACATCCTGAAAATTTCAAGCCTTTGAATCACATTGTATGCGGAGCTTGGTTAGTCCTCCTCTAAGAAAATGTCTAAACTGACTTTTTCTTGGGTATTTTTTTTACTTTGCCTGATTCTTTCAGCAGATATTTATTGAGCTCCTTTTTTGTGCCATACACCGGAGAGATTTTTGAACCATGAAGGAATATAAACTTTTCTCCCCATTTTATACCTAATTTAGCTCTTTCTTTTCCTTCATCTTAAGCATCAGTTCCTCCCAGAAGCATCCCTGACCTTCTAGTTTAGGTTGGTCGTGTTTATTGCATAGAACCTCAGTGTTTCCTTTATAGAACTAATTTCAGTTGTAAATCAATTCATTTATTGATTATTTTGCTAATGTCTATCTCCCCAATATTAGAACAGGAGCCATGTCTGATTTTCTTAACCTATTTATTCCAGTACCTGGCCCACAGTAGGGCTCAGCTAATTGGTGGACTGATTAGTACTTGATGAATGAATGGGTCAATGAATGAAACATTGTTTCTTCCCTCCAAGAGCTCATAGCATAGTATAGGAAAAGAAGCATAGCTGGGCAGGGAAAGTAGATGAGACTGGAAAGGTAAGTATGGGATAAAATTATAAACAGCGTGGCTAAGGTGCTTTCACATTATTTTGTTGCAAAGAAGATGCCAACGAGATGTGGTTTAGACAAAGGCAACAGCTGCAGAGCAGCAGGAGCACAGGAGCTGAGTCAGAGCACCTCACACATCCCTCTGCTTCCTTGGAAGAGTAATCAGAGTTGCAAGGAAGGCCCTTTAAAGGATTATTTCCTTCTCATAGAGTGGGGCCTGGCTTACAGAAACTCCCTGACCCAAGGAGACTTGAACCAAGGGCTGATCCAAACTTGGTTTTGACACATGTGGCAATACAGCAGAGTAACGAGTTGCTATTTTTCTTCCCAGCCATTTTTCAGACAGTTTCAGCAAGATTGGAATTCCAGGTGTAGTCAGTCAACAATATTTATTAAGCACCGGTCATGTAGCACGTCCTGGGGTTAGAAGTATTTTTTTTTTTAATTGATGTGGATATGACCACTGTCCTTGCAAACCTTGGAGACTAATGAGCCAAATACAACAGCAAATAATCCAGGGCAGCTCCATGTGGTAAGTGTTCTGATAGGGAAGGCACAGAGAGCTGTGGGTTCACATGGGTGCAGCTCATGGGTCCCAGGTGACACATGGTCCCAGAGGACATGTGCTATAAGATGTGAACCCAATGAGGAGAGTTAATCAAGGGAGAAAGGGGAAGAAGAACGCATCAGGCAAAGGGACCAAAATATGCAAAAACTCATAGACAAGAGAGAACATTGCATGTGAGAGGAAGGGAAAGGGATTCTGGAGCATGGGGTGGAGGAGAGGAGTGGCAGGAAGGCACAGGGAGCAAGAGGTGAGGGAGAACCTTTAGAGTTTGGCAGGACAAGATCACGGAGTGCCTTGTAATCCACGTCAGGAGTGCAAGCTTTATGGTGATGACAATGGGAAGATTAGAGGTGATGGGAGTATTAAAGAGCTGACTGTTACAACATGGTGGATGCACTCGAGGAGCAAGAAATGGGAGGAAGGACAGTTCCAAGGTTTGGGCATGAATCTGGGGGCTGAAATTATGGCAGTCCCACACTCAGGTAGTGGCAAAAAGGATGAAGAGTAATGGGGAGGTATGAGAGATATTGAAGAGGTCAATTTAAGAGGTCAATTGGTTAGGCTTTACGGACTGATTGGTGATAATGGAAGAAGAAATGAGGAATCAAGGATGCTTGCATCACTGCGGGATGGTGGGACCTTCCCCTAAGCTGTGACACATGGAGGAGGAATAGATTTAGTGCCAGAGGAAAGATGGTGAATTCTATTTGAGGTATGTTTGGGTGAAAAGTACCCATGGGACATCTTAGGGGAAATATTCAGCTGACATTTGAATTGACAGATCTGAAGCTAAGGACAGAGATCCCAATTGTCTGTGTGACTCCTCTTGTTGGTAGTCCTCACATGTTGGCATATACAACAGTCACAACAATGTGGACTTTCACGTCAGGGGAGACCAAGGCTCAAGTCACTTATGAGCTGTGTGGGCTTGTACATGTTACATTGCTAAGCCTTTCTGAGCTTTAGTTTCTTTTTTATAAAAATGTGTTAATAATGTTACCTACTTCGTAGGCTATTGAGAGAAATACATGAAATAATCTTTGTAAGGCACTTAACCTCAATCAATCTTTACTGGTGGCAGTGGTGGTAGTGCTGGTGGTGGGAGTAGTGTTAGTGGGAGTAGTAATGTCATCTACCCTGAAAATGTAGATTTGAGAACCACCAATACATAGAACCATCAAAGGTGGATTTAAGAACCACCAATGCATAGATGATACAGGGAACCACTGGAGGAAATGATGATAAGAGTATAGAAAAAAACACCAACATCGAAGGGATACATAAAGGGCATACACAATGGAGATTGAGAAGTAGCCAGGAAGGTAAGAGGAAAATGAAGAAAGTGCCATAGCATCATGGAATCCAAGGGAAGAGAGGGCTTTAAGAAACTCTACTGGAAGTGGTCAGTGGAGTAAAATTCCACCAAAGAGTCAAGAAAGGTAAGGGCTGTAAAGTGACATTGAATTCAGGGACAAGTTAGGATCAGTGATCCCTGAGAAAAGCGTTTCATTAGAAGAGCAGGGATAAAAGCAAAATTATAACAGGTTGAGAGAAGTTGTCAGATATGGATCACTATTTAATATGCAAATATTTCTCATTAAAAACAGTGCAGGGCAGGAGCATAAGAACAAAGTTAAAAGTGTATTCTGACTATAGAAATTTGAGTTTGCCTCGTGCTGTGGTTTGAAGTGTAACAAAAAGACCTTCAGGGTCTGAATTTGGATACTCCATTCTAGTTCTTTATCATGCATTGTCAGACACTGCTGAAGGAAGGGAAAATTATAATCCTAAAGTCATTTCCTATAGAGGAGACTTCTTCAATACACCATCCAAGTATAATGTGTTTATTCTGTTCTCAAGGCTTTTTAAAAAAGGAATTAAACTGTATATAGCATCAGTAGCAATTTTCTGCATTACATGTGTATTCACGTGGAGAATTCATTTTCCCATTTACAGCATTATAAGGTCTCTATCGGGCAGGGACTCTGACAACAGTCTGCATCGCTAGATCCCATTTCAGGGTCTTCTCAATGACTTTTGTGGATTTGAAAGCAGCCTTGTTTTCCCTTCACTATCAGAGAGAACACACAGATTTGGGATTGGCACTCAGGATTCATTTATCTTTGTGAGGGCATTTTACCTGATCTGTATTAGGGCCTTAATGAAATAAGCCTTAATGAAAAAAACCCTCAAATGAAATCAACTTTATTTCCTCCAAACACACGCAGGGGCACACACCATTCAAAGCCTTTGACCTGGAAATAGCATTGAACAAATAAGGAAACTGAGGCACCAAATGATTCGTTTTAGCCAAGACTGTACCATGGTATCATTGATCAAACTAGAGCCAGGTCTCAAGCTGAGTACCCTTCCCATTATGGCCTTCAAGTAAAAGACCAACACTGCCTTTTTAGCCAGGACTTTCCAGCTGCCATGGTAGTCTCCAATGTTCAGCATCATCTCAATGGGCTGACTTGCAGCAGGTGATTCTTACTGTGCCATCTCAAGTTTGAGAACCACTGCACTACTTCCTTCTTTTAACAGGGCTCTAGAATGAGACTGGCTGGGTTCAAATCCCAGCTAGACCACTTAGTAGCTATGGACAATTTACTTAATCTCTTTGTGCCTCAGTTTCCAGTTTTGTATACTGAGAACAACAGTATCAGCTGGTAGGTAGAGGCAAGGACAACAGGAACTAACACATGTCATGTATTTAGCACTGTTCATGGTCCTTAACCATGGTCTTTCTGTTTCCCCTTCTACAATCAAGGTCTAATAATGGTACCAACTTAAAATGTGGTTAAGAGTCTGGCATGAGCTGATGCATGTAAGTGTTTAGTTATCACTATTAAATATCTCACATCATTCAGTTTATATTCTAATCAAACTTGTTTAAAAAATCAGACTAGCTCCTGGGCTTTGTCATCAAAAGTTGTGTGCATCTTCATGTGAGTCATTTTCCCATGATTCCTTCCCAATTTATGTCACTGTCTTCATTTCTGAAGTTCTGTTTGTAACAACCCAAAATATGTAACCCAACTCCACATGGAAAGAGCTTTCCTGTGTTGTGGTGAGTGGAAAACCTCTCAGGTGTTCTGAAGATGACTGGCAGCCCTCCCCTTATGAAAATACATGAGGTGAATGAAATAACTAACTTCAGGAAAAAGGCCACAAGATTTACATCCATTCCAACATTCATAGTCTTTATGAGACAATTCACAAAAAAAGGTGTACGTATTCCCTACAGTAAGCTTAGTACATCAATACTACTATGCAAAGTGGTAACTAGCTTTTATACATATATATATATGTAATATATAATATATAGGGTATATATGTATCCTATATATGTAAAAGATGTATATAATCTATCATGTCTTGCAGTGTTCTGAGCACTTTAGATAACTTAACCTCTACAACAACTTTATCATATAGTACTAGCATTATCAGTATCCTCCTTTTATATATGAAGAAACTGAAGCACAAAGTGAGTAAGTAGCTCAAAGAAGATCAATCAGGTAATGAGAGGCAGAGCCAGGATTTGGACCCAGATGGTCTGGAGCCAGAGGCTGCATACCTAACTGTTACCTATACCATCACTCAGTAATTAACACCTGAGATTATCCCAAAGGATGCTCAACCCAGGGCTTCATTTTATGGGGAAGGGAATAAATGTTTCAGAGAAAGATTTTTACCTTTGAGCAGCTTCACATACCTAGAAGCTTAGTTGTTGCTGTTTTGCTCAGAAATGCACCACTGATCTGTGTGAGATAAAGCTTAGCAACAAAGCTAATTTAAGTACCAAAAGGTGAAAGGGGGTTTATCTTGAAAATGCACTCCAACATTTTCGGCAACCAGGGCTGTGAAGCAAGGTCAAATTCAGAGCTAAAGTGAATTTAAGTAAAAAGATAAGTTATTTTATCTCTTCTCTATAAAGTATGCAGTTTCTAAAGTAAAGGTGCCTTTTATGTAACATCAATATTTCCAGGAGAACCCTGGGCAATTAGGGGCAGAGCACGATCGAACAGAGACACCTACTGGTGAGAGCAACTCTCACTTCACAGATTTCTATCATAATTTATTTCAAGAATGACAGTGATCTCATTATCATTTGAAATGTATTGGATATGGACAGTATGGTTGTAAGATACAGAGTCTTCCCTTCAGGAGACTACATTTTAGAAAGAAAATATTATATGTATTCAACTATTCATGTAATAACTCAAGCACAGGATTGCCATTCTCCCTTATAGAAATACCAAGGTACTTTTGAGGGTACTGCAATAAGTAGCTGTACTCGGCTGAGGCAAATACCAGGTTAGGTGCAAGGTCCCTGGAGTCCTGCATTCCTCTCCTTTCAATCAACAGTGTCTGTTGATTGAACACTTGCATTCCAAGGATGGATGAGATAGAGGGCCACAAGGCACTCTCAACTCAGAAGCCAGGAGCCAGGGAGCTGATCATTCTAAATCTCTCCGGTGGCCCTTGACAGGTACTTCCCAGCCAATCTGGAGTTCCAGGATCAGACCTGGTCTTATCAGATCAGATGTTCGTATCTCTTCTGGAGTACTCAAATGTTACTTTGGTTCTCCAGATATGACACTTTTCAGCAAACATTTCATGAATATATAATTGTTTGAATTCTCTCCTGTGACATGTCAGTTGGTTGATGTTGAATTGTACTTTAAATATTGTACTTTCCTAAGTTTTGACTAGGAGAGAGTTCAGAAAGGAGAAGTGGGGAAAAGGATGTGTCTTAGTACATTCAGGCTGCTGCAAAAAAATACCATGGACTGAGTAACTTATAAATGACAGAAATTTCTTTCTCACAGTTCTTGAGGCTAGGAAGTCCAAGATCAAGACACCAGCAGATTTAGTGTCTGGCGAGGGCTCATTTCTTTGTTTGTAGATGGTACCTTTTCACTGTGTCCTCACATGTCATCTCTCCTGGGCCTCTTTTATAAGGGTTCTCATCCCATTGATGTGGTCTCCACCTTCAAGACCTAATCACCTTCCAAAGCATTCCCCCATTCTAATATAGTCACCTTGGGGGTTATGACTGCAACATATGAATTCAGTGGGGACACAAACATCCAAACCATAGGAGGATGAAGGAAAATGAAGTTCAGGAGAAAAGAAAACTGTATAGGGAGATGACAATATTACTTTTTGTTTGTTTGTTTTATAGTTAAAACACTTTGGATTCTCAGTTTAAACTTTCTAAACTTCCTAGCCATGTTCACTTATAATTGAAAACTCTTAATGGCTTCAGAAGGAAATAGTTCTCAGTTGGGTTGTTTGAATGCAATTGTTTATGTGGTTGGGTTTTAGTTTCTATGAGGAATTTGGAGTTAAAGTACGATAGTCTGCATACCTGAAAGTGCAACTGAATGATACAAAAGCGATTACACCTCAGATCCAAATAGGATACTTTGATCTAAGGGGAAAGAGAGGATGAGAGAATTTAAAACAATTTAATGGAGCATACACTTGTGTTGAGAATTCAGCCAACTATTGAGATACAGACTTAATATTAAAAATAAATTCATCAATATTACTGATTAGAGTTTATTCATGAAATTCATGAAGCACCTACGTATAAGCATTGTATTAGGTGTTGTAAAGTAAACAGATCTCAATCAGACATATCCTGACTATTGAGGAGTTGTAATCCAGCAGGAAAGATAAGATAAATGACTAATCTTTTTTTTTTTTTTTTTTTTTTGAGATAGTGTCTCATTCTGTCATCCAGGCTCGAGGGCAATAGCATGATCTCGGCTCACTACAACCTCCACCTCCTGGGTTCAAGTGATTCTCCTGCCTCAGCCTCCCAAGTAGCTGGGATTACAGGCATGCACCACCATGCCTGGCTAATTTTTTTGGTATTTTTAGTAGAGATGGGGTTTTACTGTGTTGGTCAGGCTGGTCTCGAACTCCTGACCTTGTGACCTGCCCCAAACTCCTGACCCCATGATTGGCCTCCCAAAGTGCTGGGATTACAGGCATGAGCCACCGTGCCCAGCATGACTAATCTTTAAGACAATAGGAAGAAGCTGCAGGGAGAATGAAACAGATAAGGACAATGGGAAGCACCCTTCACTTTTTGAATTCCCTCTTCCTCCACATCCATTCTATCCCCAAAAAGAAAACAAGCAAGTCTGGAGGCAGTTGAACCAGTTAGAAGGCTAATCCTATTGTTTGGGAATGAGAAGTTAACTTTCTTAATTAACATGGGAAGGGGAAGGGTGTAAAGGATGAGTGAATTGAATTTAGGGACTTCAATATAGAGCTTATGAAAGAAGAGTTGTACATAAACATAGATACAGACATAGAATATTAGAACGGGGGGGGGAAACTTTAATTTCCAAGTGGAAAAATGAAATAAAGGCAGTACTTTTAATAGAAATAGAAAAATCTGAAAGGATTCTTTGCAGGAAGGTAGAGTAGAGAGCATCATCATGAGTTTCGTTTTTCAACTATTTGTAAGGCTAGAGGAACCAATTGATTTGTAAGTGAAAATATCACAGAAGAATTTGGAAATGTGGAACTGGTCTCAGGAGACTATTTCTAAGCCAGGAGATCCATGGAGAGGATCCAGATCTTGAGAGCTCACTGATACCTTGTGCAAAATATGATATTAACTTGTTTATATTATGGGTTAATTTTAAATCACTTTTACTCCCACATGCTTTTGGAAAAGGTTGGTTAAATATAAAAGATTATAAAGGAGATTTTGAGGCAGGATATTTCCCTGACCCCTTCATGGGCAGGACTGGGATGCACAGGTGCTGGAACTAGCCAGCCACTTCGTTAGTGGCAGGAGCAGACTCCACTTGCTTGGTCCTGCTGTGTTCCACCCCTCATGGGAGGGGGACCACAGGTGACAGGGTGCAGGAGCCAAGGTGAGAGCTTTTAGGCACCAGCAGGAGCAAAACTCCATGAGGGCCCCACAGCAGCATCTGAGGGTGGTGTCTGAAACCCCTGAAACCCCAGAAGGAGTGCTACAGTGCTGTTTTAACTTTGCTGTCTGTGGACAGCTTAAGTATTAATAGCTCAGTATAGGTTTACTATGCCAGACTTTTGCATCTGCACTCCTGGCACCTGAGTTCTTCTCTGGCATCCAGGAGGAATGAGGTGTCATGAAGGAGTTGAAGATGGTAAATATGGGGAATTTTATTGCTAATGATAGTGGCTCTCAGCAGGAAGGGAAGCTAGAAAGCGGACAGAGCTGGAGGTATTCTTCCCGTGAAGTTTGGCTGTCCCCAGCCAGACTTCTCTCTAAAGCTACATCATCAGGTTGTCCCTCTGAAGTCAAGCTGCTTCTCTCTAATGTCCAACCTTAGTCTCCAATGTCCAGCTGCTTCTCCTCTCTCTGTCACCTGAGCCTGGGGTTTTTATGGGCATAGGACTGGGGGTGGGGCAGGCCATGGGTGGTTTTAGAAAAGGCAACATTCGAGCTGGAAAACAGAGATATAATTTATCATTTTGGGCCACAGTATCAGGCTTTTGGGTTTGAGGGTCCTTCACAAAAGACCCACCCTCTTCTGCCCAGAATTTCCTTGCCTTCTGTCCCTATCAGTTTCTAGACATAAACAACAGTAAATCATTAATCTGAGAAGGAAATAATTTCCTTGTAAAGCTTTTTCGATGAGTACTGAAGTTGAGAAATGATTTAAAGAGTGAATAAATCAAAATAAAATAAACTCATGTACAGCAAAGAGAAACAAGGATTAAAAGGTTGAATTTAGCACCAAATAAACTTCCAGTGGAATGAGAGAGTAAATACTATAATTAGTTGACTAAAAGTAATAATTAATATGTGAGATATCACCCTTATTATAATGTTCAGATTTTTTTAAAAGGCAAAAAGAGACAATATGAATAATAGAGAATTTATGCTGTTCTTAAATGAAAATATGGTTATTTTATTGAAAATTAGAAAAAATTCCAGAGTTAAAAGCCTGAGACCTAGTCAATAAATCAACTCCATTTAAACTATTCTTAACTAGCAATTGTATGTGACATGAATAAAGCCAAGTATTTTGGTTTCAGTTCAAAGAGAATTTTTATTCTGTCAATGGTGTTGAAATTGGGAAAGGAAAAAGATGGTTATATATAATTTAAGTGGTAAATTTTTAAAAGAATGCTGGTCCCTTATACCAAAATATATTTTTCCAGTAATATCAGCTTTACAACTAGGTATAACAGGTGAATGTTTTGTGGTATAATTTAAAAGCCCCCACTAATCAAAAAATACCTCCATTGCCTAAAATTCTACTGATGATGATGGAATTCTACTGATGAGTCAAGATATAATCTGACTCTCATAGTGATATCAGGTTGGTAGAACAGGAGGTGAAGGCAATGGTTGCCTGGGCAGATATTTGGACAGGGAAGAGAAAGGACCCAACGAGGCGTGAAAGGTGTAGAGAGAAGGGTAAGTAGGCTGAAGGGTATCCAAGGTAAATAAAACTTGTCCCACAGTGTTTCCCAGGCTGACCAGGAATGCCAATATGCAAACAGGCAATTATATTCTCATTTTCAACCTACCTAGTCATGGTTTTACAGAGAGAAAATTAGTTCCTTTCAGCCTATTCCTATTGTGAATTTTGGTGTTCTTTATTTATCTGCCAAATCTGTGGTACCTGACAATCTCCCAACCATATCATTAGGATGAGAACTTTAAAGCAAAAAGATCAAGCAGCATAAAAGTTGTGTCTTCTGTAGCACTGCTAAGTCATCATCTGTCTGTGCTCTGTTCTTTTGTCTACTTAGACTCTCAGAAGCAAACACTATTTAAGCAATGAGAGAATAGGGTTGTGAGAATGACACCGGGCATATTTTTTATTATTATTATGTTAACTCCTTTATTTATGTAGAAAGCTTAGAATTTGTTTCACTTAGCTTAATGTCTTAGGAAATAAGATAAAGAAAGTCTAAGGGTTACAGATAGTATTTGTTGGATTGCATTTGCATAAATAAAAATTTGATGGAAATAACATATTCAATAAGCATTTAAGATAAGTACTCAGACCTGGAAAAATTCCAAAATTCCCCTTTTTAAGGAATTCTAAACTAGTTTATAAATAATGTGGCAAAATGCATTTTGTATATTGTGTTATGTTTATATAAATGATTCAAAAGCATTAAATATTACTCCAATAGTAGGAGAAAATCGATGATTCAGTCTCTCCTGGTGCACAAAGCTTTCAGCCTCCTACAGGCCATTTAATGTGGTGCAGCTGGCCAGCAGCAGCCAGGACTCACTGGGTTGCAGTTTGATGTGCTATCGTAATATAATGTGTTTGGTCATTCCCTCTGCCTGTTTTAGGAGGTCAAATTTTAGATTCCTAGCACACAAAAAACTAGCCTAGCATTTAGAAAACCTACAAGTCTGAAAGACAACACTGTACTCAGTGACCAACTCTGCAAACAACAGCTGTGGCCACAAATAAAATACCATCTATTTGTGAGTAAATAGAATGGAAAGGGCTTTTGGGCACCCACAGGTCTTTTCCACCATATCTTCAAGCACAGCTAGCAATATTTATCAGTATTATCATCTCCAAAGGAGATATACATCTGTTTATATATGTAAATGCATGTATTTATATGCATGCATATGTTACACCATAGCATTAAGGTGTTTCTGTGAGAATTTTTCAATTCTCTACATATTTAAGCATCTTCAGCACTATACGCAGGAACAGCTCTACCTGGTTCATGGCCAAAGTGGAGTTCCCATAGCCTTGTCCACTAAGTCTTCTCCTTCTCTCAGCAGTGGCCCCACAAGGCACATCCAAAGAACCCCTGGGCTCCTGAAAACCACAGAAGGAAGTGATTCTGCCTATGGAGATTAAGAAAGACTTTTTGGAGGGTGGGGGGAATGGGTAGTTTTTAAACTGGGACTGATTCAAAATAGTTGTGTACCACACAAAAGATAGGCTTCTGAACAACCACTGTTTTTTCCATCATCAGAAGAGAAGATATGTGTGGTAGCCTTCAGATGTGACCTGCCACCTCCCCTTTGCAGCTGATGAATATTTGACAGACTACAGGAAATAAGGTGTGGCCACAGGCTGTGATAGAGTGACCATATGTAGGTCTACCACTGACAAACTGATTGCATTCGACCAAGTGAGGATCCCTAGCTTGAAATTACAGAAATATTTTAAACTTCTACATAAGAAGTAAGAAATTTAAACATGAAAATGTTTAGGCTATATGTGAAAATTATCTGGACATTTGTCATAATATACTCGGTGTATTTTTATCTGTAGACTAAATATCTTGGTGGTTAAATTTTGCTTTGATAATCAAATATTATTGCAGACATATGTCTTCATCTATGAATACTATTTGTTGAATACATGCAGTGTTAGCCACTATTTAAAAGCACTTACTAGGTACTAGATATATTTAAGCTCTAATCTCAATGCTGTCACCTCTATTACCTGAAGAGTAGATTCCTCATAGCCAGGTGTGCGACAGAACTGAGATTTGAATCCAAAATGTGACCTATAAGCTAATATTATAGTTTAAAACTATTGAATCAATTATTTTAAAATTAACTACTTAAGTTATATATAACTTAAGTCATGTAAGATCACTAGATCTCAAGTCATGTAAGATGAATAAATATTTACCTAATCAAAAATTGGGTCTCTTTTCTTATTTTGAGACAAATCATATAACTGAAAAACCCACATATTTAGAAACCAATATCAATCAATAGTCTATCAATAATGTTAACTTTTCTTAAATATTGAAGGATTTCATCAGAAGTTTAAAATAATGTCCTAGCCAGGCACAGTGACTTGTGCCTATAATCCCAGAACTTTGGGAGGTCAAGGCAGGCAGATTACTTGAGCCCAGGAGTTTGAGACCAGCCTGGGCAACATGGCAAAACCCCCCCTCTACAAAACATAAACATATATATATATATATATATATATGCTGGTCATGGTGGTGTGCACCTGTAGTCCCAGCTACTCAGGATGCTGAGGCTGAGGTGGGAGGACGGCTTGAGCCCAGAAGGTGGAAGTCTCAGTGACCCTTGATTATGCCACCACACTCCAGCCTGGGTAACAGAGCCAGACGCTGTCTCAAAAAATAAAGTAATAACAAAAATACTGTCCTACTATAGCACTAAAGACCGGGTGTAATCTAATATATGGCATTTTCTTATGATGAAGATTTAAGTACTAAGTAGCTTTGCTAGTGATTAATGAAAATGTATCAACCCAACTTATTCCCTAGGAAATATTATGAAGTAAACTACTTTATTTAAAATCCAAATAGCAACAGAATACAAAAGCAGTAAACAAAAGATCAGAAATACAAATGTTAGAACTAAGAAAGGACCAATTGGACCATAACACTGAAACTATACACATATAAATAAGTTGTAGATAAGGTATACACAGGGGTATAACAGGTAGATAATTTGTAGAAGTCCTAAGCTAAAGTTATGTCAAAAGAGCAAGAGTTCTGTCCCTTTTTGCAGAGTGCGGAAGGTAACCTACCTTGTCTCTTATTGAGTGAAATTATCCAAAGTTCAGCTTGAGAAACATTGGGATCCTGTTACCTTCATATGAATCATCAAAGTGTAATAATTATTATAATTTGATATAATACTATTATTATCATCATTTGGGGTAGGAATATGGCTTAGTATACATATGCAAACGTCAACAAACATTTTACAAAACACTGTTTACCCTTTCTTATATTTTGTTTTCTACTCATCTGCTCTATTCTACATTTTTAAAAAATGCTGATTATGACTATGAAATTGATTTATAATCCACCAATGGATTGCTACCCACAATGTGAAAAAATGCTGTTCTGATCAGCCACGCATAGGAAACTACCACCACGTTTCTGCAGGACCTGCTTTGACTCCGAGCTGAATAGCAGAGAGATGAGTTACAGTACATAGTTAAACTTATTGGTGCTTCCTATGTAAACATGGGTTTATCTAGACAACAGGATGAGAAGTCCTCAGCACCTTTAACCTACAAACCACCACTAGAGGAAGTGTTTTAAAAATTGGTTTTTAAATTTCCTAACAATAGAGAAATTTCGTGTTGCTAACCTAACTGTTTTAATCTGTTATTTTGTAGTATTTCCTTATTTATATTTCTCCTACATCCCACTGGTGTGAGTGGTTTTTACAGCTTCTGGGACCGCACGTTCTAACTTGTCCTGGGCTGCTATTTAGAATGCAGGTGTTAATTACCTATTTAACAAATCGTAACTATGGATACTTCCAGCAGTAAATACAACTTAGTTTCTCCAAATTAAATTGGTTTTCCTGCTGACTAAGGCTCCAAACCCCTATGACTTTCCTGTCCTTTTCAAATGACATTAGATTTACTTTTGAAAGGAATGTATGAAACGGCTCTGTGAGTGTTCTTAGCTCTATCTCTCATTAAAGTCTGGATCTTCTCACTGAATAATATAACCTGGCCATATTCATTTCCTCAGGCTAAGAAAGGTACTGTCTCACAGTTCTGGAAGCTAGAAGTATAAAACCAAGGTATGGACAGAGCTGTGCTTCTTCTGAATGTGCTAGAAAGTAATCCTTCCTTGTCTCTTTCTAGATTTTGGTGGTTGCTGACAGTCCTGGATACCACTCCAACCTCTGCCTCTGTTGTTACATAGCTATCTGCCATCTGTGGGCCTCTCTATATCTCTCATGGCCTTCTTATGAGGACACTGGTCATTGGATTTAGGGCCCATCCTAATTGAATATGACCTTGTCATAACTAATGACATCTGCAAAGACCCTGTTTCCAAATAAGATCACATTCTGAGCTTTTGGATGTACAAGAATTCTGGGAAGATACTATTTGCCTTAGTCCATTCCTGCTGCTATAACAAAATACCTTAGACTGTGTAATTTATAAACAATGGAAATTAATTTCTCAGTTCTGAAGGCTGGAAATTCTATGATGAATACAGCAGCAGATTCAGTATCTGGTAAGGGCTCACTTTTTGCTTCAAAGATGGGGCATCATTGATGTGTCGTCACATGGCAGAAAAGGCAGACATGATCTCTTCAGCCTCTGTTATGAGGGCACGAATTCCATTCATGAGTGTAGACCCTCTCTGTCTCAATCACTTCCCAAAAAGCCCCACCTCTTAATATTATTTCATTGTAGATTAAGTCTCAATACATGAACTTTGGAGGGACATAAGCATTCAGACCATTACACTATTCAACCCAGTATGCTGATTTCCCAAAGGGATCTGTAAATCAGACGGGATCTGAAACAGGTCTCAATCAATTTAGAAGCTTATTTTGTCAAGGTTAAGGACATGCCCATGGCACAGCCTCAGGAGGTCCTGATAATGCGTGCCCAAGGTGGTTGGGCTACAGCTTGGTTTTATATGTTTTAGGGAGACATAAGACTTGAATCAAACAATATATGTAAGATGTACATTGGTTTTGTCTGGAAAGGCAGGACAACTCAGGCAGTGGGTATTGGGGGGTGGGGGGAGCTTCCAGGTCATAGCTGGATTCAGAGGTTTCCTGATTGCCAATTGGTTGAAACAGTTGGTCTAAAAACCTGGAATCAATAGAAGGGACTGTCTAGGTTAAGATAAAGGTTTGTGGAGAGGAAGGTTTTTGTTATGCAGATGAAGCCTTCAGGTAGAAGGCTTCAGAAAGAATAGATAGTGTTTCTTATCAGACTTAAAAAGGTACCTGACTCTTAGTTAATTCTCTCCTAAATAAGGGGTTTGTGAGGGAGACCTGGAAATGGAAAGGAATTCTCTACAGAATGCAGATTTTTCCCCACAAAAGACAGCTTTGTAGGGCCATTTCAAAATATGTAAAAGAAATATATTGTGGGGTAAAATACTTAGATTTATTTTAAGGCCTGCTATCTGTCATGTTGGTATCTTATTGCTACAGAGTCTGCTTTGTCAGTCTTAAGGTCTCCGCTTTAATGTTATATGCCGGTCAGCTGTCCCTGAATTCCAAAGGGTAAAGCACATAATGAGGCATGTCCGACCCCCGCTTCCCATCATGGCCTGAAATAGTTTTTCAGGTTAATTTAGAATGCCCTTAGTCAAGGAGTGGGGGATGGTTCATTCAATTGGTTGGCGGGCTTAGAATCTTATTTTTGGTTTACAGACTATATATTTATCTCTACCAAACTTATTGAAATCAGTCAGCAACATGCACAGAAATGGGCTAACTGGCAATTACATAAGAAAGGAGGCACTAATGTCAAACAGGACGTAATAAGGATAAAGTTCTTCTACCCCTAACATTATATAGTAGTTAATAATTCTGCCCAAAATCTTTAGTTCATTTATTTTTAAAATGGAGTTAATTATCATTAAAAATTGGCATTTATACAGAAATGTCTAACTTCCAAAACATCTTCACATGCATTATATAATTTCAACACTACACCCTACTAACGTAAACATAATTGTCATGATTAGCACCAGTCTATGGATGAAGGAACAGGCTCTGTGTTTTGACTCAGGTCATGCAGTTAATTCAGTAATACAGAACCAGGATGAGGGTCAAGTCATCTGACTCAAAATCCAGCATTCTTTCTTTTCTTTTTTTTTTTTTTTGAGACGGAGTCTCGCTCTGTCACCCAGGCTGGAGTGCAGTGGCGCAATCTCGGCTCACTGCAAGCTCCGCCTCCCGGGTTCACGCCATTCTCCGGCCTCAGCCTCCCGAGTAGCTGGGACTACAGGCGCCCGCCACTGCGCCCGGCTAATTTTTTTCTATTTTTAGTAGAGACGGGGTTTCACCATGGTCTCGATCTCCTGACCTTGTGATCCGCCCGCCTCGGCCTTCCAAAGTGCTGGGATTACAGGCGTGAGCCACCGCGCCCGGCCCAGCATTCTTTCAACTACCAAATTGAATTGTGTTATGTGAAAGTGTTTCAAGCAATGGCTGTCAAGCACAGGCTGGGAAAGGAGGTCAGGGTGGAACTAGAGACCACTTCAGCCTCACCTCCAAGGTTTTTTCTAGCTAACTACATCCATCCATCCCAGAACCTCGAAACAGTGTTGAAAAGCTCCATAGCCCATGAAAATCCACTCCTGACCCCAGAACTGAGATCCACTGGTTAAAATTGTATGGGAGAGCCTCCAATTCTGATTTTTTTAAAGTGGCATGCATTTATGTCTGAGGCCAGTGCCTCTCAAATTAGATGCCTATATGAATCATTTGAGAATCTTGCTAAAATGCAGATTCTGATTCAGTGGGCCTGGGGTGGGGCCTGAGATTCTGCATTTCTAATCTGTTCCCAGGTGATGCTAAGATTGAAGAACCACATTTTGAATGGCAAGGTCTTATGTAGCCCTCATAGCAGAACCCTGCAGCAGATAATAGAATGTGTCTGTGTGATTGCAGAAAATGTCCACATCTGACCGCTATAAAAAACAGGGCCTCTCTGCCCAATAAACACCTCCTCAGTCTCTAATAAATACAGAAGTGCTTGGGCCCATTCAAATTATGAGTCCTTGGTGGTTGCCACCCAAACAGGCTAAATAAGACTCAGTGAAAGGCCCTTGTCTGTGATGCTTAGCTTCGTGACAGGAAGAACACCTGTCATGCTTGCAACAGAAGATTCAGTAAGACACTACTGTTCACAGGGCCCTGGAATGCATAGCAGCCTCCCGTAATAGCAGATGTAAAGTGGATCACACAAGCTCTCTGCAGATACGGCTGGATTTGGCTCCCATCTGACTTTCCCTTGGCAGAGCCACTCCATTTCAGCATGACCCTCCATATCTTCTATTTTCTGGCATTGTGTAATGTGGTCTTAATGACGCTGACCCCAAAAGTACTTTTCAAAAGAGGTTTACTGCAGAGATTCATTAAAAGGAAAAATGATTGCATTATGGCTTTTGTTTTTACTTTCTTTCAAGCTGCTGGGACATGGTCTTTAGATATGGGGATAATGGTGGAAATAAATCCCTGCAATTCTCTGTTAATGGTGATAGATGAGATGATGAAGCCGACTAGGTGTCCAAGGAACAAAGCCAGCTTTTAATGGCACTTTAATTCTGGAAATTTAGAAGACTTCCTTGCAGAAATTGGAAGTTGGAGTGGCAGAGAAATAATTCAACAAATGAGCATGCTTTCAGGGGACAGCTAGTATAAATGGATCCTTAAACTGGTCTTCTCCCTGTGTGCTTTCAGAATGTACACTTAAGATAAAATTTTATAAAAGAAGAAAGGTCTGGCAAATAATATAGTATTTCTCTCATCATTTTCTCATGTACCAATGAACTGTTGTTTAAAAGAGGAATGTTTAAACATATGGAGAAAAAGGTCAACGTCACTGATCATTAAAGAAATGCAAATCAAAACCACAATGAGAAACCAAGCTGGTGAAATTGTGGAGAAAAAGGAATGCTTTTACACTGTTGGTGGGCATGTAAATTAGTTCAACCATTGTGGAAGGCAGTGTGGTGATTCCTCAAAGATCTAAAAGCAGAAATACTATTTGACCCAGTAATCCCATTACGGGGCTTATACGAAAAGTAATATAAATCATTCTATTGTAAAAATACATGCACAAGTGTGTTCATTGCAGCACTATTCACAATAGCATAGACATGGAATCAACCCAAATGCCCATCAATGATGATAGACTGGATAAAGAAAATGTGGTACATATGCACCATGAAATACTACGCAGCCATAAAAAGGAACGAGATCATGTCCTTTGCAGGGACATGGATGGAGCTGGAAGCCGTTATCCTCAGCAAAGTAACTCAAGAACAAAAAACCAAACACCACATGTTCTCGCTTATGAGTCGGAGCTGAACGATGAGAACACATGGACACATTGCGGGGAACAACACACATTGGGGCCTGTCAGGGCTGGGGGTTGGAGGAGGGAGAGAATCAGGAAGAATAGCTAAGCGATGCTGGGCTTAATACCTAGGTGATGGGTGATCTGTGCAGCAAACCACGTTTACCTATGTAACAAATCTGCACATCTTGCACATGTAACCAACAACTTAAAATAAATGTTGAAGGAAAAAAAGAGAGAAAGAAATGTTTAACTCTAAGAGAAATTTCATAGCCTAAAGCTCTTATTAGAATACTCTTTAACATGAGGAAATATTTTTTCCAGAACACACAAACTTTATTTATCTTGCTCTCAACTTATAAAATCTAGTTAAAATGTATTCACACTTATTATTTTCATTTTATCATTTCTTTTTTTTATATCCAACTTTTATTTTAAGTTCAGGGGTACATGTGTAGGATATGCATGTTTGTTACATAGGTAAACGTATGCCATGGTGGTTTGCTGCACAGATCATGCTGTCACTTAGATATTAAACCCAGCATCCATTAGCTTCTCTTAACATAAGGAAATATTATTGGGAAAGATGATTTAAGTAAGTCAAGGATCACTTTTTCTACCTCTATAAGATAATAGTGGAGATTTGTTGGAGCTACTCAATCTTCCTGGTAAATTTTTATCATAAACATGAGAAGTCCTAGATCCTTCTAGCTCCATAGCAAGCAGGGTTGAGATTCTACTTCATATATATTTGTATAGTGTATCCCCTTCTTTCCCTTTGCTGCTGCCATTGCATTAAAAATTTATTGTCTTATCTTCAGCTGCACCCTGCCCACCACATCAGTCGTATCATTGCAGACATTAATCTTTGTGAAATGCAAATCTGAGCACATCTTTGCCTTGCCTGAATTCCTTGAATGGCTTTTACTCCTTACAGCAACGTCCTCAAGCTTTGGCAAGCATCCGAATCACGTGGAGAACTTGTTAAAACACAAATGGCTGGGACTTTCCCTGGAGTTTCTGATCCAGAAGGCATGGAGGGCTAGAGAGTTAGCCCTTCCAGCAAGTTACCACATAAAGCCAGTGCTGCTGGCCTGATGCTGTTGTTCTGGGGACCACACCTTGAGGAAAACTGGTCTATAGAAGGAAATCCATCAAACTCTTCATCACTACACTGAGTGCCCTTCAGAATTTGTCCATCATCCAACTCCCCAGAAGTGTCTCACCCCCACTCTTTTCTTTTCTTTCTTTCTTTTTTTTCCTTTTGAGATGGAATCTTTCTGTGTCACTCAGGCTGGAGTACAGTGGTGTGATCTTGGCTCACTACAACCTCCACCTCCCAGGTTCAAGCGATTCTCCTGCCTCAGCCTCCTGAGTACTTGAAATTACAGGCACATGCTACGATGCCTGGCTAATTTTTTTATTTTTAGTAGAGACAGGGTTTCACTGTGTTGGTCAGGCTGGTCTTGAACCCCTGACCACAGATGACCCACCAGCCTTAGCCTCCCAAAGTGCTGGGATTACAGGTGTGAGCCACCACACCAGCCCCCCACTCTTTTCTGTGCCTCCACCTGCATTCAACCACACCACACTACTCACTTCTCTGAAATCAAGGCTCTCGCAATTGGTTGTGCAAGTTGTGCACTGCACAAAAGGTGGAGGCATCATTCACATTATAATCTCTTGATGGGTTCTTTCTGGAATTGACCAGTTTATAGCCTATACCCTTATATGCAGCAGTCCTGAAATAATCACAAACCCCTATGTGTCATGCCTCTTTATGGATGCCCCCAGCCACACAAAAGTACTTGGAATTTTTTGAGCAAACCATCATCTTTTGGGCTTCAAAGCCTTTGCCCACCGTTTTCCTCAGTCTGTAATGTCCTTTATCCCTTTTCTGTGTAGAAACCTCCATGAATCCTTTAAGGCCTCCCTCGCAAAAAAGATTTATGATTAGCATTATCCTGAGACCAAAGAAAACACTTTTCCAACAGGAAAAAGAAGAGTGTTATAGAATCTGAATAGAGCCATAAATACTCTGGTATAAAAATTCAAAACACTCCAAGTATTCAAAATCTGTTTTTTCTCCCTCAGGTTTTCATGAATTATCTTTTCAAAGAGCTAGAAAACTGATAAGGAGAAAAGTGAGGACTTCTGTTCACTTTCTTTTTCTTTTTCTTTTTCCTTTTTTTTTTTTTTTTTTTTTTTTGAGACAGTCTTCCTCTGTCACCCAGGCTGGAGTGCAGTGGCACAATCTCAGCTCACTACAATCTCCATCTGCTGGGTTCAAGTGATTCTCATGCTTCAGCCTCCCAAATAGCTGGGACTACAGGCACACGCAACCACACCTAATTTTTTTTTATTTTTTGGTAGAGACAAGGTTTCACCATGTTGGCCAGGCTGGTCTTGAACTCCTCACTTCAAGTGATCTGTGCGCCTTGACCTCCCAAAGTGCTGGGATTACAGGCATGAGCCACCTCCACTTTTTTATTTTATTCTAGATCTCCACATATCTAAGATGTTGTATGTACGTGTATGTGGTAGTTTAACAAATTATGCTTGCAAATGTATATTTATTAAATGGAATATACAGCATTCTTAAGTTTACATTTTTTGATCTTTTATTACCTTCCTGTGGGGCTTTACTTTTGATTACATGGAACACACACACACACACACATACACAGTTTTATAAAAAACATATTTTAAGACATGAGACAGGTCAAGTTCACCTGGAGAAACCTCAGCTTAACTCTTTAATAAACACTGCAAACTAGATAGTTTAGTCCTAAGGAAAAAAAGATTCAATTGTCTAGGTTTGTCATGCAAACCATTGCTTAGGTGAATGTGTTTGAAAGTGTTAAAAATGAGCACTAAATAGTTCTGGAATTGTATTTAACTGGGAGATAAACAGTTGTTTTTTTTTATTCTTTCCCAATGCTGGCTAAAGGCATTTTCCAAACATATCTCCAGCATCTCTTACACTTATCACATTCTGCACTTGGCAGGATGCTTTCATGCACATGATCCAGTTTGAGCCTTAATAACCCTCTGAGGCAACCGAGGCAAGTATGAGGCACCCCTCATTTTGCAGATGAGAGAACTGAAGCTCAGAGAGGGACCTGGCTTGTGCATGCAGCAAGCGGAGGTAGAACCATGTGTTTGAATTGCTGGTCCTGTGCTTCTTTCCACCACAAAACATCCATTATCTTCAAAGGACTAAAATCAACAAGCTGGTTCAATTGAGGCAGGTCTCCGGCTGCTTTACTTCCTCCCACAAACAGAAATCAATACAGCCAATGTTGGTACCTACTAATGTGAGTGCTGGGAGCCCTCTTCTGAACTCCCTGCGATCCTGCAAATGTCTGTGTCTAAGCGAAGAAATCACGTAATCATCCAAGTGATTCAAGGGGGAAAAAAAGGTTGTATCCAGAAAGAATGTCTATTCCCAGTAACTAAATGCTTAGAACATACACAGCACAATGTTTTTCAGTCTTCTCTTTTGAATGTTTTGCTCATTATGTAACAAAATTTTACTTTGGACATTCAACTAAAATGACAGCCATCAGTTGTGACTTGTCCTGGGTTTGGTTGACAGACATGACTGGAATTAGTGAAATGTTTTGGTTTAGACAGAGAATCACCAAATGTTGGAGGTTAAGTGACCTTGCAGATGACCTAATCCAAATTTCCAAAGGGTTTAACCAACATCACGCAGTTAATTGTTTGGAATCTCCACTTCCCTGGCCATATGCACACATAATTCTGTTTGCTAGAGCTGAAATAGTTCACTCCTGCCAGCTCTAGAGGTCAGTTGTTGGAGGTGAAAGGGATTAAAAACCTGAGGCAGGTGGGGCATGGTGATTTATGCCTGTAATCTCACCACTTTGAGAGGCCAAGGTGGGTGGATCAACTTGAGGCCAGGCATTTGAGACCAGCCTGGCCAACATGGTGAAACCCTGTCTCTACTAAAAATACAAAAATTAGCTGGGCATGGTGGCACACACCTGTATTCCCAGCTACTTGGGAGGCTGAGGCACCAGAATCGCTTGTGCCTGGGAGGTGGAGGTTGCAGTGAGCCAAGATCGTGCCACTGCACTCCAGCCTGGGCAAGAGAGCCAGACACTGTCTTAAAAACAAGCAAACAAACACACACCTGAGACAGTGAGATTCTAACTTGTGAATGGTTGTGGTAAGCGAAGCAATACCTAAGTGTTCCTGGACCAAACCAAGGGTCAGGCTGCTTATTCTCATGGCCCAATAATGAAATGCAGAGGAATTGAGAAAGGAGGGAGTTTATTTCTGTAACCAGGGAGAAGGCCTGGAAATTATCTCCAGACCAACTCAAAATTACAAAGTTTTCCAGAGCTTATATACATTCTAAGCTATATATCTACATGTAAGTGTGCATTCATCTGAAGACAAAAGTGATTGACTTCTTTTAATCTATAACAAAGGCCTGAGTCCTGAAGACCTTCCTCTGGAGCCTCAGTAACTTTACCTAATCTAAATGGGTCCAGGTGCTGGGGTGGTTACCCTTGTCTCCTGCTAAATCACAGAAGTCTGGGGACTTCCTTCAGACCCCCAAAAAACTTATTTGTGGAGGCCTGGGGAGTTTCCTTTAGACCCCCAATAAAACTTCTTTAATCCTAGACAGGTCCTGTTAAGACTTCCTTCATTATCTTGTCATGCTTCAAGGTCCAGGAAAGGCCTGGGCAAAACTCTTGGTGGGCTTTTGTTACACTCCAGCCTTTATATAAGGGCATTGGCTCTTTCAGCTTTTAGTATGTAACTTAACCACTCAGTCAGTGCTCAAACAGTTGTTACGGAGACCTGCGTTAGTGAGACCTGGCCTGCCACATAAGTGCTACAAGAGCTTGCTATAAAGTAAATATTCATGTTTTGAAGTGCATCCTCAAGCTTAAAGCAAAATTTCACATTTATTATATTTATTGTGTTAAAAAAAAAAAAAACTCTACAATAACACAATAAACTTGCATTTGGCTCATTGCACCAACACATCACCTTGGTATTTATTGAATCATTTGTCTAAAGTGATGTCTTTCTGGGAGAGCTCCAAGCTTCACAAGATGTTTAAAATAAGTCCTTCCTCTAAATTGAGAGCAAATGGGTTTTGACAAATTGAATTTCAACATGAGACAGATAATAATGCACTTCAGTAACTATGGTTCTCTTTAACGTGAATGTGGAACGGCTAAGGGCTCGAATGATTAGTTTTTCCCTTAGTAACTATTTGTCTTCAAGAATGTGCCCTAAGTCCTGTTGCGCATATGCCAAATTTCCAAGTGTTAAAGTGGTCATATTTGTTAAGCTGTGGCCAACTAGACAATAGACTACAGCAGGACTCTACTGTGTTCCGTCATGATTTCTCAAAATTAGCTGCAGAAGTAAAGTGACCTACAGTCTAGCTCTGATTGTGGAATCAAGGACTGAAGGCACCCTCGGACCTTTCACTTTATCCTTTGCCAAAAGGTGGAAGACAATAGAATGGATTCATTTGCATTTCTACTTCTCTCCTCTCTTTGAAGTGATAAACATCAGTAAAATGCATTCAAAATTAACAAATGAACAGATTAGATATGGAAAATCTAGAGTATGGATTGTCAGTACAAGAAGAATGGCAGTAAGCCCAATACTTAAAATGCCCAAAGATATATTAGCAACAGTGTGACCTCCCAAAAAATACCTTGGTTCATTATGATAAGAGCACAGGAATGGATGGGATCTGACCACTGATTTTTCAGGAATATTTTAGTGGCAGAATATGGTACATGCTACCCTGCCATTGGCCCCTGAGGGTTGGCATTCAAGGTGAGCATTCCCAACTTGCCTTTAAAACAATCTGAATCTATTAGCCAGGGATTTATCTAAATCTTCTCAAGGGAGTTTCTAACTTTAGCCTTCACAGCCTCTTAGAGGAGTTAAAGAGGACCTTTATTTTTCTGTTGTGATTCACTAATCCATATTTTTAAAGGAAATTCTAAAGTACTCTCAAGTAGAAAGTATTTAACCTAGTTCTAAGAAAAAAAAAAAGGTATAAAATACTAATTAAGTTAAAGGTCCGTAAATCTTTATTTACTCTGCAACACATTCTGAAATGCATTATACTATTGTTTCACTTTATAGCAATTTAAGGAGGAAAGATGGAAGTTGGAAGAAGAGGAAGAAGAAAACAATGAAAGATGTAAAGGGGCCAGGCAGTGGCTCTCAGCACTTTGGGAGGCTGAGGCAGGTGGCTCACAAGACCAGCCCGGGCAACAGGGTGAAACCCCGTCTCTACGAAAAATACAAAAAAAAATTAGCCAAGCGTGGTGGTGCATACCTGTAGTCCCAGCTACTCAGGTGGCTGAGGTCAAGGCCAGAGGATCGCTTGAGCCTGGGAGGCAGAGGTTGCAGTGAGCCAGTGAGCCGAGACTGCACCACTGCACTCCAGCCTGGATGACACAGCAAGACCTTTCCCCCTCTCCCCGCCCCCCACCCCCAAAAAAAAAAAAAAAAAAAAACGTAAAGAGGAGAAGGGAGGAAGTGAAAGGAGAATAACCCAGAAGTGGAGAAATTTAGAGAGTAAACTAATTTTTTAACAATCTAATGTGTACTGAGCTGTGTGGCGTTAAAGTATCTAATCACTGCCCTTTGAAATGTTTACTAGATGTTCAATCTCTAAATGAAACAGTCACTGTCAGAATATGTTTCCCAGAGCTACATATGATAACTGAAACCAATGACACCTGCCAAGGTCACTGGCAAAGGTCAGATGAAACCAAGCCAGACCTAAACTAGGTAAGAGAGGTCTCCTTCTCCACCAAAACTTGAGTATGCTAAATACACAATTTAACTAAGCAAAGAAGCACTTCCTTTGCATTACCCTCAAATCTTCATCCTTCTGCTTGCCCCATACATCTAGAACACTGGGGTTTGGTGAGAAAATCCCCACTTGGGCTGTCTATGTCCTGTATGGCTTTACAGACATTCCACATACCTGTCCTTGGCCTTTGTCCTTCCAGACTGCAGTTCTGGGTTATTTCATTTATTTAGTGATGTCTGTGTGCCACGTAATTTTTATAACAGCTGCGAAGTAGCTATAATTGTTGGCTTTATTCAACAGATCTGTACTTTGAGACAGAGAGGTTAAATAACTTGCCCAAGGTCACCCAATAAGTAGTAAAGCCAGGGTCAGAGCTCAGATTGCCTGACTCTAAAACCCAGTCACTAGTCCTCTCCTTACTTCATTCTAAGCTCTTCCTCTTTTCTTCCACGTCTGACATCATGCCACCTGGAATGTCAGCCCTGCAGTGAAATCATCAGGGATGTTCTTCAAACTCTTCTTTATGAAACCTTCCTGCGCTCTTTGAAGTTAGTGTGTATATCCTGTTCCACATGATGCTGGCCAGAAGTCCACACATCTGAGGACAAAGGCCATACTGACTTGGTTCTGATGTCAGTGCTTGCCACGTGAATAGTATCCGTTCTTAGAAGAAGCATTGTTGTACTGAGTGCCATGTTCTCTCTCCAGGTGTCGGTCTGAGTTTATTTTTAATTGTAGAATGAAACTCCTAGAGATCATCAATTCTGTCTAGCTTATGTGGCATGTGAGACAATTCCCTTAACAAAGCACAAACCAGGTGGTTAAGAGAGAAAAATTACAGATAACTAAGAGAGGAAAGATAATTACTCCCCGCAAAAACTATTCCAGCCATACGTGGCCCTCATCCAAATGGTGGATGCCTACACACATGTTCCTAAGAACAATGAGCGTGGAGGGAGAATGGAATTTAAATGTACATTAGGCTTCTAAGTGAAGTATTTGTGTTAGTTAGGGAATTTTAAGTTGTAAAATTACCTTCTTATAATCCTCTTGGAAGAACTTGGAGCGTTCCATATTAGTAGAAGAATCACCGACCCATCTGTCTCCTAGCTGCCTAAGCAACTAAGAGGATTTGCTGACTTGAACTTTTCTCTTTTCCAGATCCTGGCCATCGTGTCTATCCTGTTCATCGTGCTTTCCACCATTGCTTTGTCTCTCAACACACTGCCGGAGCTGCAGGAAACGGACGAATTTGGACAACTCAATGACAACCGCCAATTAGCACATGTGGAGGCTGTGTGTATTGCGTGGTTTACCATGGAGTACCTTTTGCGATTCTTATCCTCACCAAATAAATGGAAGTTCTTCAAAGGCCCACTGAATGTCATTGATTTGCTGGCCATCTTGCCGTACTATGTCACCATTTTTCTCACGGAGTCCAACAAGAGCGTGCTACAGTTCCAAAACGTGAGGCGCGTGGTCCAGATCTTCCGAATCATGCGCATCCTCAGGATCCTGAAACTCGCCAGGCATTCGACAGGCCTACAGTCTCTGGGTTTCACTCTTAGGCGGAGTTACAATGAACTGGGCTTGTTGATATTGTTTCTGGCCATGGGGATAATGATATTTTCCAGCCTGGTATTTTTTGCTGAGAAGGATGAAGATGCTACCAAGTTCACCAGTATCCCTGCATCATTTTGGTGGGCCACCATCACCATGACCACTGTCGGCTATGGTGACATTTACCCTAAGACATTACTAGGGAAAATCGTGGGAGGCCTGTGCTGTATTGCTGGGGTTCTGGTTATTGCCCTTCCTATCCCAATTATTGTGAACAATTTTTCTGAGTTTTACAAGGAGCAGAAACGCCAAGAGAAAGCAATTAAAAGGAGGGAGGCTCTTGAGCGGGCCAAAAGAAATGGAAGCATCGTTTCTATGAACTTAAAAGATGCCTTCGCGCGAAGTATGGAACTGATAGATGTGGCTGTGGAGAAGGCCGGAGAGTCCGCCAACACGAAGGACTCCGCCGACGATAATCACCTGTCACCAAGCAGGTGGAAGTGGGCCAGGAAGGCTCTGTCGGAAACAAGCTCCAACAGGTCTTTCGAGAATAAGTACCAGGAGGTTAGCCAAAAAGACTCCCACGAGCAGCTGAACAACACGTCTTCCTCCAGCCCACAGCATCTGAGTGCCCAGAAACTGGAGATGCTGTACAATGAAATCACCAAGACACAGCCTCATTCTCACCCAAACACAGACTGCCAAGAAAAGCCTGAGAGGCCATCTGCATATGAAGAAGAGATTGAAATGGAAGAAGTGGTGTGTCCACAGGAGCAGCTGGCCGTGGCACAGACCGAGGTCATTGTGGACATGAAGAGCACCTCCAGCATCGACAGCTTCACCAGCTGTGCCACCGACTTCACAGAGACAGAGAGATCGCCCCTGCCACCGCCCTCCGCCTCTCACTTGCAGATGAAGTTCCCAACAGACCTCCCAGGGACAGAAGAGCACCAAAGAGCTAGGGGCCCCCCGTTTCTAACTCTATCCAGAGAGAAAGGGCCTGCTGCCAGGGATGGCATGCTGGAGTATGCCCCAGTCGATATAACTGTGAACCTCGATGCCAGTGGCTCCCAATGTGGGCTACATAGTCCTTTGCAGTCTGACAATGCCACCGACAGTCCTAAGAGCTCTCTAAAAGGCAGCAAGCCACTAAAGTCCAGATCCCTCAAAGTGAACTTTAAGGAAAATAGAGGCAGTGCACCACAGACCCCACCCAGCACAGCCAGGCCACTGCCAGTCACAGCAGCTGACTTTTCGTTCACCACCCCGCAGCACATCAGTACCATCCTCTTAGAAGAAACCCCCTCCCAGGGAGACAGACCCTTGCTGGGTGCTGAGGTTTCAGCACCTTGTCAGGGACCTTCCAAAGGGCTGTCTCCCAGGTTTCCCAAGCAGAAACTGTTCCCTTTCTCTTCAAGAGAGAGGAGGAGCTTCACTGAAATAGATACTGGTGAAGACGAAGACTTCTTAGAGCTCCCAGGGGCAAGGGAGGAGAAGCAGGGGGACTCCAGCCCAAATTGCTTTGCAGATAAGCCTAGTGATGGGAGAGACCCTTTAAGAGAAGAGGGCAGTGTGGACTCTTCCTCCCTGCAGGACACAGGTCACAACTGTAGGCAAGACATTTACCATGCTGTGAGTGAAGTCAAAAAGGACAGTCAAGAAGGGTGCAAGATGGAAAACCACTTGTTTGCCCCAGAAATTCATTCCAACCCAGGAGACACAGGTTATTGTCCCACACGTGAAACCAGCATGTGACTAGTTACAAAAGCAATAAATTAAAAAAAAAAACAAAAAAACTTGTTTCTTAAAAATGAGGTTAATAATGCCTGTGAACTAAAAAAATGGGAAGCCTTCCCCAAAAAAAGTGCATAAAATGTTATTTTTGCATGGCATGAACAGTTTAGCTTAAATACTGTTTAAATAAAGAGTCAAGACTGAATTTTGTAACAAACCAACAAAAATGACTGAAGAACAGTGAACAAATAAAAAGAGCTCTATTAGGAACCAGTATTCTGCAATGTCTGACATTTTTGATCCTTTCATTTCAAATTGTAGGCCGATTTTCAAGTCTTAACATTTATGTTACATTGAAGCTTAGAATTTTCATATGAAAGGATGAAATGTCATTGCATGCATTCGTAATTATGAGGAATAAGGTACTGTGAGCTTGCAAAATGCATAACTTTGTAAATAATGGGGCCTGGATGCAAAAGTGTCATGAACACATGGAAACAAGTTTCTGAGACACAGGTATTTCCTTCACAGCTACTGCCTGGAGGAGCTGTACAGACTTCCTGTTGCAAAATTGCAACCTCTCCTTAAACCATCTCGCATATCTTGCTTTGACTTATAAAGCTCTTATAAGTACATTTGTTTAAAGGAATACAGTATTTTTTATTTATTTGTGATATAATTCATAGGCTGCATTTTACTTTTTTGCTTCTGCTTAGTTGTGGCATTTGTGGTTCATTTATAAATCATAGACATGGGCAAGATTTAATGACCAGATATCAAAATATTTGAAATTTTGCCAATAAGTTATATATCATGCCACAGCCGATTACAGGAATGCATTTTTTAAAAACCTGAAATTATTTAAAAGGTTATATCATACAATTAAATGTTTTTAATGGCAGTCTACATTTGGAAATTAGTTCTTTTAAGAAATGCATTTTGGCCACCTAAAGATGACTGTATTTTCCACTTGTATCCAATATAACATAACCTTTTCTAACTAAAGTTCTAAAAATAGAATACAGATATGCCAAAATGGAAATTCCAAAAAGTGACCTGACAAACTAAAAGCAGAGTCATTTAAGTGAGATTGCCACCGCCACTCATAGAGTTGGCTCAGAAATTAGTTGCTACGAAAAGAACCCAGGTGTGGTAACGGGTCACCCTATATTTCTCAACATGGGATGTGAGGTCGGGGGACACCACAATGTGTGGGAGGAAGTTGTTCCTTTTGCTGGATATGAATTACAGAACCCAGAGCACAGATGGCAGTCACACCCTCCTATAATTACAGCAACTAGAAACACCCCCTTGCATTTCCAGCCTTTTCAGGGGGTGATTGGGACTCTCTTTGTTCAAAATGACTTTCAGAGACTTTTACTGGGAACGGTGAAATCCAGAGCAGTGAAGGCACTGACCAGAGATTGCCTGTTGGTGAAGTCTGTGCTAGAACCCAGCTCATCTTAATTCACGCTGCTTCACAGGAATCGAGGCTCTGGTCGAAATTTGCAACCACCAGATGTGTGATTCTAGGCAAGCCTGTACAACCTCTCTTGGTCTCAGTTTTGCCCCAGTAAAAATCAAGACAAAATTGTTTCCAAGGTCCCATAAGACTTTAATATGATTCCTTGGTCTCCCAGGAAGGTCCAGATTTTGCCTCAGCACTTTGTACCCGTCTGTGTGTGTGTGTGCGCGCGTGTGTAAAATTCAGGGAAATAGGAAGATGCTGGGCCAAATTTCAAGCACAATATGTTGTTTAAAGAAAAAATTCTAAATTTTTTTTTATTTTTAAAAGGAAAAAATAGACCAAATATTTAGACTCTTATTTAAGACTTTAAAGAAAAACATTTCTTCATTAACAGAATCTGGTCATTATATCTCAGATAAGAAAACAAGTTTTGATCTTAGTTGAAACACAAGCAGACCTACTGCTAAAAATAATTTTAAACATTTCTTTTTTCACTGTGCTTAGAATTTCTTAGTGATTTTCATCTTAGTGATTTTAGTGTATCATGTTTCAAAACATAACCTTTAAGAGTTTATGGTCATTAATTGTTGATATTTACATTACTCATGCTTATTTCAGTGTCTAAAGCTAAATATTGATCAGTTTTGTAAATAGAGTGTTTGAATTTTCTATCTATAGTTTTTCAAGGTCAAACAGGTATATCTGCTATTGGATGAATAGCAAATAATTTATGAAAATCATTTTATTTACATAGCCTCATAAAGCAATTATTTTCAAACGTCTCTTATTGATGAATCTCAACTCTTTTTATTCATCTTTCTGTATAAGTGGACTTGTCTTAATGCACTAAGAATTGACTGATGCCCACCTTTCCTATGTCTGTTAGGCCCTCTGCTGAGAACACTGCTCCAGAATATTTAATATTAGAAAGCTTGCCTAGTCAAAGAATCCTAGACATTCCTCCCTAGAAGCATCCTCCCCAAAATCTTTTTTCTCTTCATTCTAAGGTACTTTTTTAAGTTTTAGAGAATTTTCTAGTACAACCCATGGAAAGCTTATCCTTCCATTTTTCTTAGTTCCTCTGAGCCAAAAGTCTTCAGCTAGGGAAAAAAGAAAATGCTCCTCTAAAAAACATCTTTGACTTCAGTGTTTCACAAGGAGGCAGTGTGGGGACTGAAGGCTCCCAGGATGCACTTGTGTAGCACTTCCTAAGCCTTTTCCACGAACTGCACGTAACGCAGAGAATAAACATGTGTGCCTGGAATGGTCTGGGAATGTCCCAAGCACAGAGTTCTTTTGAAGTCTTATATTTTACACTAAAAATTCATGTAAATGCTGCATTTTACTTTATAATTTTATATATTCCATGTGTTTAAATATTTTTAAAATAATGTTTTATATTATTTACCAACTAGTAAAATGGATACTTGTATAACTTTAAATACGTCTTTTGTATCCCCTGGAAAAATAGATCCCCAGTTTGAGATGTACTGCATGAATGGCAGGAACAGAGACTGGTTCCCTGAGGGCCACTGGAGGTTTCTGCTGCTGAGAGCGCTCACCCCTTGTTACAAGTGAGAATTATCTGAATGACTACAAAATAACTCAGTTCCACATATGGCTAATTTGATCTAATTTGATTCTTCTGACTCTCTTAACAACCAGCACAAATTGCCACAATATTGTTTGAGGTCAAAGATTGAGTCCAATCCTACGAGGATAGAAATGGGTGCATCAACGTGTGTCCTGAGTCAGACCACACACACAAGGATGATATGCTAAGTGGGTGCCTGGAATTGACTTGATTCATCTCTAAACATTTTTACTAGAAATTTCTCTACTGTGACACAACCAGCTGCTTTGAAGCAAGCATTTGATCAAGTATTATCCTGATATAACTAGATTTGGTAACAAGGAGAATATGTGCCAAGTGTCTTCCCATTAATTTCTTCTCAAAACAGTCTCACTCTCCTATAGACACTGGCCTAGGAGAGTCAACAATTCAACTATTTTCTCTTGAAATTTGAATAGAAAAAAAAAGCCATATGTATACAGAGTACTTATAGTTTCTTATCCCACAACAGCCTTTGAATATTCAGTAAAGGACCAGCGGGGTTATACATTTTGCTCAATTTCACACCCGTCCCTGGTGAATAGAACTTGGCCTCATCCACGTCATCTGGCTTCAAGTCTGGCATTCCAATATACTACAGGAAAGTATGTTTAGTTAGGCTTGATTTTTTTTTCTAATAATATCAAAAATATGTAAATAAAACTGGAGGTGTATTTATAGTCACACAGTTTCTTTAAAGCTACAGTAGATGATGCCAAATGGTAAAAACATGAGAGAACTGGCATTGACCATCTTTTGCATATATGTTTCCCAATTTGGAATTTTGACCGTAAGATATACATTCCTTGGTTAAATAATTCATTGTTCATGATATCACATGACATACTCATTAAGCAGAGGGTGGCAGAATACACTTAATCTGAAACAAAAGCAAATAGAACTTTAGAAATACTTCTAAGTTCAAAAATATTGTCTAATTAAATTTGATAATCATTTCACTGTTCATTCATTCAAATACTAGTTGAGCATCCCGGTATGGTGCTAGGGTACAACCCGTGGCTTCATGGAGCTCACTGCCTGGCCCACTTAAAACCAAGCTGAGGATTTGGGTTACTGAAAAATGTCTTTTCTGAGGATGGAAAAACCATTCAATTATCAAGCCAGGGAAGCACACAACAGAAACAAATGAAATGATTTTCCAAAGAACTGTTTTCCTAAAAAGTAGATGGATGGCATAGTCTAATCTGTAATTATTTTAGAATCACAGTTTAGATTTCACACTTGAAATAACAAATTGTTCGTCTGAGTGAGGTTATGTGTTGTCTTTCCTTATTATCTGATACAATGAAAAATAAATTTTTATTAGATATATTGCTTGTCAAAATAGCTAATTATAGTCTGTAACAAATCACTAGAGCAAAATTTAATACTAGTGGAAAAGTCTGTTTAAAAGTTTATGTTTTAATAGTGTGTTTGATGGTTATATTATTAAAAGCAAAGCATTTTAATGCTTTTTCTTCCTATTAACTATCGGCAACATTTTAGGGATCTATCATTAATCATTGCTTAGTCCTCTAAATTCCTAAATGAAAGATTTTTAAAATTCAATATTTAAAAACTACTTAGTTTGACTCAAGGTATTTATTCTCTAGATCCATATGGATTCTGCCACTGTACTGCCCTTCCCCAAAACAGAACAAAAAAGAAGAAGAAAAAAAGAGAGAAAGTAAAAGAAAGCCCATCCCTACTAAGAAAGAGGAAAGGTCCCAACTTCAAAATCTTGGTGAACACCTCATATTATTCAGTTTAGTATTTATTGTGACGTAGTGACATAAATGCTATCCTTTAGTGGTTTCAATGACCATTTCTTCTACTTGCCTTTTTAAAACAGCCTAACTTAATTGTATAAATCTTTATTTACCATAATCTCTTCCTTGTTAAGTCTAAAAGGATTTTAACCTGTAAATACACATATAAATAAAGGGAAGTGGGGGATTGTCTTTAATAATAAGGTCACCCAAGGCCAGCCAAAGATATAAGTACAGAAAAAAAGAAGAAAGACTAAGAAAAATGTAAGTAAATTTAAATATGTTTTTAAGCAGAGAAATTTATATTAGGTATAGGCATGCACTTGCATAAAATTTAGACTAAATACTTATTATTTATAGGAAATTTAGAATTCAGGCCATAATTCCAATTCTACTTTCTCTCCTGAAGAAATTATTTCTTATCATCTGACAGATATTTCCAGATTGCTGTTGATAAAATGTTTTATTCAACAATTATGTATTGAGGGTCTCCTATGTGCCCAAAATTAACTTAGGTACAGTTCATTCCCTCAAGTTTACAGTCTAGCAGAGGTTTCATATTTAAGAGGTTATATTCCCAAGTAAAATCCAATTCCAGTGGATTATAGTGAGCTAATAATAGTATGACAGTAGATTTGAGTTTGTTGTTGGAGAATGTCTATAACTCCCTTTTATTTTCCTTCAGACTCAAGTTATTTTTTTCCATTCTCTAATCTAGAATCTGAATTTCCACCACATAGGGTTTCTAAACACCCATGCTTAAAATTGCAGTAGCTGTCTGAAATCTAGTGACAATGTATTTGAATGAAGACATTTCCCACTTCAGCAGAATAGGATTCTAGCCAAAAATGACTTTGAAAATGATCATTTTTATACTCCCATAACTGTTCTGTTTGATTTTTTTAAATCCTAGGCTGTATGCTGAGCTAGATGCCACCCCAAGCTGCTGATTTTATGAAAGCCGAACGCCCATCTGAGCAATGTTTATCTTCCCTCCACGGTGGGCAATGCTGGCCAACAATATGGCTACATAGTTTTTCCTTTAACTATTTTTGCTCCATTTCAACCTAAAACAGACTTAGGATGGTATACCAAACACTTAAAATAGACTTCCAAAATCAAAACGCAGGGAAACTGACACGGAATAGTGAGGACAGAGCAGAGTGGAAAGATACAGGTTCAGAGAGGATGTCAGGGGCGCTCTGCCATCCGGCTTGTTATTCCCTGTGTCTAGTGCCCTCTACTGGTCAGTCTGAGAGAAGGTGGAATTGTACAGGCCAAGAAAGGATGCCTTAACCAGGACTTGAAAACCACCTTCAGTCCCCTGCATATAGCCAAAACCTCAGTTCCAACCGAGGCATTGTTTTTTCAGTGATTACATCTCAGGTTTTTTTTTCTTTTTCCAAAATATTTGATAAAACTCTTGCTACCCTTTGCACAGCACTTTCAGAGTATTCCTACCTCCAAAATCAAAACAAAATCACAAGTGTAGCTGAATGTTTAGCAGTGACCTAGTCTACACTTGGGATACACAGTAAATGCTCTTTTGACCTTTCTGCCATTAGTGGGAAGCAAGATAAGAACTCAAAATGGTGGGTTAAAAAAAAAAATTCATGGGTCTGTAATGATAAGGCTATTTGGGTTAACTCACCCCAAAACCCAGTTTCCATTCTACTTGAAGATTACAAGTAGAGCCTGAAATACCCCTGAATTGACTCTTGAAAAAAAAGGTGGTTTTAAACTCCCCATAGACATCTGTGTGCGCTGACCAGAAATTCTACTACAGCCAGATTTCTGGCCCATCTTTAAAGCAAGATGTTTCTAACATTCTTATTTGTGTATGGGTTAGGCTATGTTTTCAACCTGTAAATTATACTCACATCATAATGTTTAATGACAGGAAGATTTTTGTAAGGAACACACATACGCAGAAAGAAACATGTATTGCTATTACCCAAATTACGTATCCAACAAAATGTTATCACTAGAATTAATTAATAAAAATGTACATATTCTATGAAAATCTCACTAAAGAATTGGCAAAATTTTTCCTATTAATATTTAGCTCAAAACCAAAGAGAAGAGAAAAAGAAAAACCTGCAACTTACAAAACACTTACAAAAACTAGTGTGTGACACTATCTTGTCACACAATAGCCAAGTTTCAAACTTATGCAATTTTAAAGAGGCATGATATTAAACCATAAAAAATTCAGTGAATGCATAAAGAAGGTTTATTAAGCAAATATGAGGTACCATTAAACACACTGAAGCATTTTTAATAACCTTTAATTTAACTATATAGTGGCTATATTTGCTTGCTTTTAGCACCTTGATTTCAATCTGAAGTCTTTCTCTCTGATGTTGTTACTTGTGTGTTTGCTTACTTGATTTGTTTTGTTTGGAGAAGTGAGGGTAGGTGGGAGAAAGTATTTTAAAAAGAATATTATTGGGCAACTTATTAACATTACCTAGTGTACCTGGAGTACAACAGAAACCATTTGTAGACATGCCTCGGCCATCACACTCTCTTCCCCCTTTTTGTCAAGTTTTACCATTCTGGTTTGGAGACAGATCTTGTGATCAAATTTCAGATCCTGCTAATTAAGATTTTTCATTCCTCTCCTGTCTGCAGTACCCTCAGCAATCCTTCCCTAGGATTTCCCTGAGCAGAGTATATCAGGTATCAAGTCAAAAGGAAGACCAAATGAGCCATTAGCAATCACAACTTGAAGCCCAAAGACAAGAGCAACAGGAGGATGTCCCAGCAGTCAGAAAACATAGCGAGGCCTAAGGACAAAGGAACTGTCTCTATGCAGTATAATAATGTGATCTGACCAACAAAACAAAGACATAGTGTTTTCCCCCATGATGAACAAAAAAAAAATATGTACAGTATGTTTTAAACCTCTATTAAGTTATTTAACTTCAAAGGTAAATAGCTGACTGGTGAGAAAGGTGGTCCCTAATTCACTAGTTTATCACAAGGATTTAGGCATCATCCTAAATGCAAACTCTCCATTTAATTTGTGTGTGTAACAGGTTGTTCATGTGCCTGTTTTCAGGGCAGTATACAAAAACGAAAATACCACTATTACCCTTTTTATCATTTTATTTTATTTTATTTTATTTTTGAGATGTTGCCCAGGCTGGAGTGCAGTGGCACAATCTCAGCTCACTACAACCTCCACCTCCCGGATTCAAGCAATTCTCCTGCCTCAGCCTCCTGAGGAGCTGGGACTACAGGCACGTGCCACCACACCTAGCTGATTTTTTGTATTTTTAGTAGAGACAGGGTTTCACCATGTTAGCCAGGATGGTCTCTGTCTCCTGACCTTGTGATCCGCCCGCCTCAGCCTCCCAACTTTTATCATTTTCAATGGTAATAAACACTTCAATCAGGGAAAACTTATATTGCTCTGTTAGTTTTTATATGGTTTTAGGCCAAAACTGCAATGGCAATTTAAGCAAAACCTTAGCAAAAGATTCTAGGCATAGAGAGAAAGCCATATTGACAATATGTACTTTGCTATACATCCAATTATAAATAATTTGCATTTGGATTCTTTTTTTATATATTCTTTCATGTAAAAATCTTTTTAAGTGATCATTTGAAATTAATATTTTTTATTTTCTTATAAATACAGGTTTTTTTAAAAAAAATAGCGTAAACAAGATGATATACAGTAAAGCACCTAGCACAATGCCTGACAAATAGGAGGTATAGATTTTCTTTTCTAAAAGTATTCCAAAAGAAAGGATTCAATCCACATTAGTATGCTAATGACTTAATCTTCTAAAATTCTTCTGTGGCTTCCTAAACAGTCAAAATTTTACGCGTGTATGTGAGTATAACTCACTGTTACATAAAGAGGGCATTTTATTTGCTAAATTATACATATTACACATATGTATAATTACATATATTATACATGTTATATATTATACTATATAAATTATGCATATACACCCCATGTGGCTTTAAAAATACATTGACATTATTTGGACAAACAGCATTCTATTAAAACTAGGTAGTGCATTTCTTTTACATAATTGCCTTAACTTTTTAATGTTTAATAGACAAATACAAATTTCTTCTTAAGGAAGAAATTCCTTGTCCACTTCTACAATTATTTTTTTATTTTTTTTAATAGAGATAGGATCTTGCTATGTTGCCCAGGCTGGTCTAGAACTCTTGGCCTCAAGCAATCCTCCTGCCTCAGCCTACCAAAGTGCTGGGATTACAGGTGTGAGCCACCACACCCAGCCCTTAAAATTATTAGGACTTCAAATGTACTATCTATTTGAGGAGTCTTTTACAGCCTCCTTGTTACCACACATTTGAATATATTTAGTCGTTATGTGAATATTCAACAAACTGGTCCATCTTTCTGATTTAAATGTTTGTACACCTAAGGATGTATTTCATAAAATAGTTCATAACCAGTTTGGTTCTAGATTTACTATAATTGGCTATCTGCTGGAATAAACTATAAAATGAGAATAAAAGCTTTCAGTGTCAAATTTTTTTCTTTATTAAATTTTGTTTTGATTAAATTGTCATCTGTATAGATTTCATCAGAGATGATTTTTTTACTTTTTAAATGTCAATCTCATTGATCAAGAAAGATAACAGAGAGAGAGGCTCATTTTCTATTCTGATTTGTTTAAAATGCCAGGTCATATACATTTAGATAGGGCCCTTATTTTTCTACAAGAGCAGTGGAGCTGGGTGATGACCAAGGACTACATATAATGCAGCAAGCCTGCTGTACAGTCCTTACACTGTCTAAATGCATCTACTCAACCAAAGCAGACAGGCACTATGGAATGACGAGGGCGCAGCCAACACTAATACTAAAGACAGGCTAACTTGGAAATTCTTGCACTGAAACTACAAAGAAATTTCCAGATACACTAAAAATTCACTTTTAGAGTATCTGCTAGCCATCATCAGTAAAAGGAAAATAATACCTTGATTTTAATGAGGTTTTATTGTTTGGTTGGTTTTCAGGTGGTTATTTGGGGTATTTCATTTGTTTGGTTGGTTTGTTGAGGGTTTTTTTGCTTATTTATTTTATGAAAACTTTAGCATAACACACTACTTAGTTTGGACTTGAAATCAACTTATGATGCTTTAAAAAAATCCATGTTCTAAATCATAATTGCATGACAGTTTAGATCTTATTACTATTTAGTTGTAGCCTAACAAATACTGTATTCCTCTGTTTTCTCAAAAAAAAGTTCCTAGTTTATGAAATAGTATTCAGATAAAGCCTTATGCTGCCCACCAGCCCACTAAATGTATTAAATACCTGTCTCTATGTAGCTTATGTAAAAACGCAATGTGGACTGTCCCATGTCTGCTGCATTTAAAAGCTCATCGTGATTCTATCATCTTGCTATGCCAATGCCTTATGTTACGGTGTCATGTATATAGGCCATGGTACAAAAGTGACTGTCAACTGCTTACTCAACATCTAGTCAGAAAAGGTCTGAGGCAGTGCAATAACGCTTTTAGTCAAACTGGCTCACTGTTGGAATCATTTACATCTGTGTGTTCTTTACCATAAATACTGAAATAGTATTTTTTAACTGTCTTTTCAGGCTTGTAATAAATATCTCTGTGTCATATCTACATAGTCAAAATACATTGAGTAATTCAGTTTAAAAGTGTTGCCTACTAACAAACTAAACAGAAATATCTACTGATTTTCCCATGTAATTGCTTATTTTACATTGCCAATGTAGACCTGCCTCAAGTGGTGTCTTTCACCACTATCATGTGTAAAATAAAGGGAGGCTATTGTGGTGAATTTTTACCTGTCTGAAATTAGCTCTTTCACTAGTCAAAGGATGTACATACCTCAGAAGTGACGTGTCTACCGAGGTCCAGTATTCAAAAGTGTATCTTATTTTAATTTTTGGAGACAAAATTAACATATGTAGACTTTCAAAGGCCAGCATTGGTGGGGAGGAGAAAGGAAATGATGGAAAGATGGAAGGAAGGAAGGGTGATGAGATGAAGGGAGAGGAAGGGGAAAGAAAAGAAAAGAAAAAAGCTAATAGAGGAAGGTAAATCTCTAAATGAGTTAAATAAGGCTTAAATGAAGTTTATATGGTTTATTCTCTAAAAGTTGATTGGCATGGGGGAGGCCGTATGTGTTTGTGTGTATGCACGTGGGCATGTCTAAAAGTCAGGAGGGGGAGCCTGAATTATCTACTGCTTTTTTGGTTAACTAGTCCTATTTTTAAATCTTTGTCTAACTCCCAAACCTATTAATCCAACATGTAGTACTGAAATTATAAGATTATTGTTAAACTCAGGACAGCTCTGTGGAGATTCACAAAGTAATTTTATGAAAACTTACGAGAAAGTTGCTCAGTACTGTCACTAATTAACGCGCACAAAAAAAACTTATTGGGAATAATTATAGTGATTTCCCTGCAAAACGAATTAATATACAAGTTATTCTTTTTTCTCAAGTTGTAGAGGTTTTTATTGTTTTTATTAAGTCTCTAACATCTCCCAGGTTTAAAAATACCAAAACTATTTTTTAAACTTAAGGAATAGAGTATCAGAAATTAAACATTAAATTAATAGTTCTTAAAGTTACTATATATATGATAAGTAAAATAATTTCCTGTTTCTAAGTTATACATGGTATTAGATTTCTAGGTACAGTCGCATGAAGCATCATTGACTTTTATTAACTTCAGTGTTTTAGAGGGTTTTCATACTAATCTATGAATGCTCTGAATGCTGCAGGGAAAAAGAAGCACAATCAGTATTTCATTTTTTATGAATTCTCAATTGAGTTATCTTATCCTGTCCACACACATAATAGCATTAGCATTTCATCTTATACCATGTTGAAATACTTTTAATACAAACTCTCAGTAGAAGCTTAAGCATAAGTGGTTAAATCTTGTCTAGTCTCATTCACCTGCCTCAACATGCTTTCTTTCATTCTATTTGCATACGAAATGTTCTTATTTCAGTTTTGTAGACGGATATGAGTTAGCATACTCGTGTTTGTTCAGCTGTCCATCCCGCATCGTTACTACAATGCCTTTCTCTGCCATTTAATGGTGTTTGTATCAATGTTCCCATATCTGCTGCATTTTAACTCCATAAAAAGGAAATGTGATTTCGTATTAATAGTTTTGTTGATCAACTCAGTATTTCTGCACCAATCAGCATAACTATATGCATGTAGTAGTCTGTACAATTGTTCAACATCAAAATACTTGTTTACTTTATGTCAAAATGTCTATAAAATTGCTGGCATTGTTCTCCATTTCAGTCTGGTAGAATAAGCGAGATAGAAAATAAATGTGTAAATGAATCATCGTGTCATTTCGCTTCTCTGCATGAAGCCACTTTAACGTGAAGCATGGCACACATGCCTGCCACCCAACAACCCATGGTTTCTTGACACCTCATTACTGACTCTCTAGGCAGGCAGCTTTTGGAGGAAGTGTAGAATAAAATGACCAAATTTGGAAAAATAAATAAAAGTGCAAAGAAAAGAAAGACGGTACTCTCCTTTTCAAATGAATCCCTTTACACAGCCAACAGATGTATCATTTGGTTTATATTTTTAAAAAGTTCAGCACAAACCACTTGTTGAAATTCTGGGGTGAGATCATCAAAAAGCTTAAAGATAGTTTTGAGGTAGTCTTTCTCTGCCATTTCCTGACAGTCCTTGTTGGCTAAATCAAGTCTTAATTCCTAGGGCCAGCTCGATGGGTGTGCGACTTGTGCAGATGCATGGAAGTGCAGACATTTAAAAGGAACCCACACTTAATTTAATGCCCTATTGTCATCATCTTGAAGTTCTTAATAGTTTTAGAATGATGGACCCTGTATTTTTATTTTGCATTAGGCCCCACAAATTATACGGCCAGTCCTGCCTGATCAGTGAGGTAATGATAAGACTTCTCATTGATTTGGTCTCCTCAAGACAAGAGGTTAACAGATAGTGAGGAAAGAGGCTTATTTATTTAACAAAGTCTTTTTTTTTTTTTTTTTTTTTTTTGAGACAAGGTTTAGCTCTGTCGCCCAGGCTAGATAGAGTGCTGTGGTGCAATCACAGCTCATTCCAGCCTCGACCTCCTGGGCCTAAGCAATCCTCCCACCTCAGTCTCCCGAGTAGCTAGGACTACAGGCGCATGCCACCACACCTGGCTAATTTTTTGTTTTTGTTTATGTTTTTGATTTGCTTGGTAGAGACAGGGTTTTGCCAAGTTGCCCAGACTGGTCTCAAACTTCTGGGCTCAAGCAATCTGCCTACCTTGGCCTCCCAAGGTGCTGGGATTACAGGCGTGAGCTACCGCACCTGGCCCAAAAAACTCTGATACAGCACTTACAATGTGCCAAGTCCTATACGTTCATTTGTTCATTCATTCTTCTTAATACTAGTACTATTTTCATCCCCATTTTATAGAAGAGGAAGTCAAGGTACAGAGAAGTTACATAGCATGCCCAACGTTACACAGCTAGTAATGCCAGGATTTGAACACAGGCATCCTGGCTACAGAATTTTGGGCACCTGACCATTGAAGCTGTGCTAGTTCTTGCTTTGCTGTGATGCCTTTTCATCAAAAAAAATTTATCATTTTGTTTGTTAACAGAGCACTGCAGCTATACATTACATTCTTTACCTTGAAGACCTTTGCATAATACTATAAAAATTTTAAGGATGACTCCTTCTGAAAAATTGCAGTTCTCCACAGCAACTGTTCCCCACTCCCGTTGCCAAAGACACTTGCCTGAGTTAACAAGAGATGTCTATAAATATTGAGTAAAATATTGCCGGTGTATCTGTGCCCCAACATGGATGTGAGTGCAGAATGCCTGGTCTCTCTAAGTCAACTCTTACACCGATGACATAGAGGAGAGAAGTGACAAGGAGAAGGGGCTGTTTGTAGGCTCGATGACACATTCCTCCATTTGCTCCCTCTGCCTTTCTGGTTCAGATATCACCATGCAGCTTCCTGAAATTAGAAGGGCCAGAATGCACGAACAATTGACACTCTGGTGTCATTTCGTTTAAAAGAGGAAGAAACATATAAAAGATGCATTTTGATGGACATAAGAGGTTGGCACTTGTAATGCAGGGTAACTTGGTCCCGTATTCTGAGAATTAGACAAGAAGCAGTGTGCTCCATGCTCATTCAGTCTGCAGGAGCCCTTCTACTTTGGGCCAATGCTCAAGGTCAGAGCCATAGATGAGGAAAGGATACTTAAAATGTCTGCCTTACCCACACCATTCAGGCTTGACTGCACCCCACCCCCTCCCCCAGGAGCAGCTGTTCCAGTCAAAAGCTTGGTAGGATTCTTTGGTCATCCCAGAGGGCAGGCAGTCTTCAGGAGAAGGGCACTCTGTCCACATAAGGAAATATAAATCCTCTCCCACTTCGGTTTCTCCCTTCTATTCACCATGCTCATCTCCTGATTCCTTCCTTTTGAAAGATCAGGAGAAACAGACTAACTGAAAATAACTAGGAGAAGTTGGGGAGGAGTCATCTACTCGTAGAATCCATCTGAACTAAGAAAAATGGAATTAAAACAGATCTTCCCTCTGTTGACCTGGCTGAATGTGAAATTCCCATCCCAAGGCATGGTCCCTTCTCTCTGCTCCAGTCGCCCTCTTCACCATCTACCCTCAGCCCTAGAAAAACAAATCCTACAGTGCACAATTTGGGCCACAAAAAAGATTAAGGTGGGAGGGGGAATAAGAGCATGGCATCTACTCTAAGAGAACTAAAAAAAGAAATTTTTTCTTCCTTTTCCACCTTCTTCCATATTCAATCTCATGTAAACAGATGGGTTTAACAGTGTGACTCAGACGGCTGCAGAATAGCAGAGAAAACACTGGAGCCAAAACTGAGCATATTCAGCCCCAGGGTTTTCATTTCTCAGCCCTTAGGACTCCTCTGGCAGTCTTCTAAGAACTAAAGTTTATCCAAGTCCCCCAGCAACGACTTTAGAGCACGGCTGGCAAAGTGGTCAATGACTCTGATCAGGGCTAAATGTTGCATGAATGTCTCTGATTGGTTGGAACATGGTGACAGCTCACATGACTTTGAACATTATTATTCTTCACATAAGAAACCAGTGTGATACCAGGAAGTGTCAGTGCAGAGCGTGAAATAGCCAAACTCATCACAGTATTCAAGGTTGTCACAAAACACAGGGTTTACTTCTGGCCTCTATAACTCGCAAATACCCTGGATGAACTTAAAGCATCTCCAGAAGAGAGTCATGGTGGCCCCTCTGCCAAACTGAAGAAAGCAGCAAAGGAGAAACAGAGAAGGTGGACCTGAGAAATAGCAATATGTTCAAGAACAAATTTTTTTTAAGTATACCACCAGACTAGGTGACAGGATTATCAGTCATACAATAACTTATGTTTTCTTGAGTGATTTTTTAAAGGTAGTCAACATTCAATTATTCAACACACATTTTGTTCTTCTTTGTTAGACACCATGCTAAATACTAGGGACACAAGACTAATAAGATGAGGTCCCTCCCCTCAAAGAGCTTATAGTCATCATTGCAGGGATGGCAGACAGTTGATGCAATGTGGCCATTCCTTTCCTGCCCCCTTCTCTCACTCATGTCAGCCATTAATCATGTGTTCCTTGCCACTGACCCAGGATGTAACCTCAGGATACAACACCCAAATCAACCACTACCAGGCAGTCAGAGCTGCTAATCCCAAAACTATTCAGTGTTTTTTCTATCACCAGATAGACCAAAAACGTGATGTCTCCCTTCATAATATTACAATCATTACTATTATGGCAGTTAACGTTCTTTGAAAGCCCATTATATGCCAGACACTGTTCTAAGAGCTTTATAGGCACTCCTATCTCTTTCAATCCCGTGTCTCTAAGTGGTTGGTTAACAGAAATCTTATGTGGTCCTCACTGAAGTCTCATTTAAAGGAAATGGGAATAAACTCCAGTCTGAGGAAATTAGATGTCCTTCAGACAAATTTTGCACAAGTGATGGATGTTTCACATTAGCGATAACGAGAGAGCTGGTGAGATCTTCTTCCCAGGATGTCTTCAGAATTAGGATAGATTCTCTCCCAGCTGTAATGAGAAGTGCAAACCTGTCGGAATGAAGAAAGACGAACCAGATGACCTTTCTGTGTTCTTTTCATTTCCAAGATTTTATAATTTGTGGTGCTCCAGAATCAAATTTATGTTTTGCTAAAGTCTATGGTAAATTGGATTCATTAAATTGTCTCCATATCCACTTAGCACAGATGACAAATCAGTAATGGGGGGAGACAAGCAATTTACGATAATATATTTTTAAACCTCTGTTGGTTGAATATCTACATTTTTGTGCTGAAGCACAAATCTTGCTTACAGAATTACTCTCAAATGTATCTCAAACCAAATGCTACATGTGATGCAAAGGTTAAGGCCTGAAAACTCAAGCAAACAAATTACTGTAAGTTGTGTGAATAAATTAATTTGTGCTGAAATACCTTATGTTAGGATGAGTGTAATTTCATGAACATACATTACTGGTAGACACAAACTGATTCTTAAAACCCAGTGATTTAAAGAAGAAATAAAAACAATGAAAAACATTAGACAATATTTTTCTATTTTAAGAATTCATTTTTTTCTAGCCAGAATTCATAAAAAAACATAATTTATGTTGCATCTGATTTCAACAAGAAATTGCCTTATATTGCTTATTATAAAATCATTTCCCAAAAGAAGCTAGAGCTTTAAATTAGAAAATACCATTTTGTTTTTCAGCTTTAAATAATGGCATTCTAACATTTATATTCCATCACATAGGACCATCTGGTTTTATCTATTCTTAAACCCATTGTCTGTAGGGTAAAGTCTAACCTATGGTCCCTAACCCCAACATTACCCAGAATAAAGACAATATAGATCTTCTCTCTCTCTTTTTTTTTTTTTTTTTTTCCTGAGTCTCGATCTGTCACCCAGGCTGGAGTGCAGTGGCGCAATCTCAGCTTGCTGCAACTTCTGCCTCCTGGGTTCAAGCAATTCTCCTGCTTCAGCTTCCCTAGTAGCTGGGATTACAGGTGTGCCACCATGCCTGGCCAATTTTTGTATTTTTAGTAGAGATGGGGTTTCACCATGTTGGCCAGGCTGGTCTCAAACTCCTGACCTCAGGTGATCTGCCCAACTTGGCCTTCCAAAGTACTGGGATTATAGCTATGAGCCACTGTGCCCGGCCAACACAGACCTTTTCAAACAAACTAGAATTCCAATTTCCAGTGACTAACTTAGGGAAAGAACAAAGCACATGCCAGGGCAATGAAGGGAAACAAAAGCACACAAGAAAAAGGAGAAACTGGAAAAGCAATTTACAAATTACCAAGATTATTATCAAATCAGGAAACACAAAGAAAAGACACGAAGGTGTCTGTCTTTTTGTTCCTTTATTTTCCTTTTGCACATTTTGGAAAAGCCACAAGGGAAGAGAAAGTCTAGCACATCATGAGCCCTAAGCATTGCCTCCCTTTAGAGACCAGATACCAGAGGTCTGCCAACAACATCAATTGGATGCTTCTCCTTCAATGGTGCAAGCCTTTCTGTGGCCCCATGGATGGTGATCACATCACTGGGTGTGGTGCAAAGAGAGGGATGGAGGACCTGGGGCAGTCAGAAAGAGCATCACCAAGGTAACTCCAGTGCACCTCACCAGAGAAGCTTGTCACTGTTGAAGGCAGGAGCCAAGCCATAGTGAACACTCAACTCCTGGCCATCCTAGCCATGTTGTGCTCTATCGCATCCTCTGCTTTATTTTCCCTCATAGCTTATCATACTGTGAAATCTTCTTTTTCACTGCTTGTGTTTTGTTTTGTTTTGTTTGAGGGTTTGTTGTTGTTGTTGTTTCCGAGACAAGGTCTCCCTCTATTGCCCAGGCTGGAGTGCAGTGGTATGATGACAGCTCACTGCAGCCTCAACTTCCCAGGCTCAAGCGATCTGCCTGCCTCAGCCTCCCAAGTAGCTGGGACGACAGGCACACATGACTGTGCCCGGCTAATTTATTATATTTGGTATTTTGTAGAGACAGGGTCTCAGTGTGTGGCCCAGGTTAGTCTTGAACTCCTGGGCTCAAGTGATCCTCCCACTTCAGCCCACCAAAATGCTGGGATTACAGGCATGAGCCACCACACTTGGCCTCCTACTCTGATATTTTCTTATGTTTATTTATTTGCTTTATTTATTTGTAGTTTGTTTTCTACTCCCAGCACCTCATCCTATCAGAATAAGCATTTTATGCAGCAGAGCCTAGTCAGCCTGTTCATCTCCATATTCTAGCACCGGAATAGTGCCCAATAAATATTTATGAAATGAAAAAGTGGGCAAATGAGGGTAGAACAATGAAAAGGAGATACTGATATCCCAAAAAGATGAAAGCAGGAATAGATCCAATGAAGTCAAGGCAAATGCATCCTGTTGCATGCAATAAATACACAAACTTTATCAATTTTTTTAAATGTAATTAAGAAAAAGAAAATGAATAGCATGGATGCATCTCAAAAGCATTATGCTAAATAGAAAAGCTTTACACACTCACATACACACACATACAGACACACGCACACACAGAGAGAGAGAGCGAGAGAGAGAGAGAAAGAGACAGAGAGAGAGAGAGAGAGAGAGAGAGAGAGAGAGAGAGAGAGAGAGAGAGAACCGGGACATCCCTTGTTAGGAGGTACATGAGAGGAATTATGTCTTAAACAAAGCATACCAGGCTGAGCTCCTTACACTATGCAAGGTCTTGTGGGAAAAACAAAGGAGAAATAGAAGCAACCTCTGCCCTCAAGGAAGCTATATCCTGTAAATTACTATCTATAAATAGAGACAAAGAAAAATAAATGCGGGGACCAAAGTGCAAGCAGAGTACAGTAGCACAGCGGAGGATGTAGAAATGATGTGTGGAGACCTCAGAGGGGTTCACCAAGGAAGCAACATACGTGTTAAAGGGCTTTGGGGAGCTAAAAAAGGAAAGGGCACCATGATTAAAAATAAGAAAGTGACCAGTGTGTTCCAGAAGCAGCAAATACTTCACAGAATGCATAAAGATACTGTATTAGTCAGGGTTATCCAGAGGTAGGACCAGTAGGATAGATAAAGATACAGAGTTGACATATGAGAGGGGATTTATTAGAATTGGCTCATGCTGTCAGGGAGATGAGAAATCTCACAACAGGCTATCTGCAAACTGGAGCCCTTGGGATACTCATAACCTGGCTCAGTCCGAATCCAAAAGCCCCAGCAACAGGGATGCCAGTGATATAATTCTCAGTCTGAGGCCAAAAGCCTGAGACCCTGGAGGGAGTGGTGGGGGTGCTGATGTGAGACTTGGGGTCCAAAGCCTGAAGAACCTAGAGTTCTGATGTCCAAGGACAGAAGAAGAGAGAGGAAATATCTCAGCTTCAGAAGAGAGACAGGAAATCGCCTCTCTTCTGACTGTTCTTTCAGGCCCGCAGTTGATTGGATGGTGCCAGCTCATACTGACAGGGGATATTCCCCACTCAGTCCACCAACTCACATGCCAGTCTCCTCTGGAAACACCCTCACAGGGATACCCAGAAGTAATGCCTTACCAGTTCTCTAGATTTTCCTTAACTCAGTCAAGTTGACACCTAAAATTAACCATTACAGGTATAGAGTGGCTTGAGGTTACAGGACCTTGAAAGTTATGCTAAGGAATTCCACCTTTACACAGTAAAGAATGAGATTTCTTGAGGAAGAGAGTGTCATAGGAAGCGAATAGGGCATTCGAGCAAATGGGACAAACTTGACAGGGGGAAAAGTTACCTAGCACTTACTTGTCATGCGGTAAAAAATATGCTAGGAGCTTGACGTGCCTAATCTTATATAATAGTCACAAGGGCACATGAGTAAGGAAGGCACTCCTGCTACCCATTTTATAGTATAGAAATTGAAGCTTAGAAACTGAGTTTTTGGAAGCAAGAACACTATTCTAATAATTTAGATAAGAAATAATGAGGGTCTGAACTAGGACAGAATAAGGCCCAAGAGTAATGAAAAGAATGAATGGTATTTTAGAGCATTGGCATTTTATATGCATTGTACTCCATTATTTCCATTAGCACACTTTGTATTACAAGTGACCAAAAAAAAAGCTCACATTTGCTTAAATAATAAAAGGAACTTATTGGCTCAGGAGCTGAAAACTCCAGTGCCAGTAATAATTTCAAGTGTGGCCTGTTCGGCCACCCAAACTATGACACCAGTGACCCAAATGCAGTCGGTCCCACTGCTCTACCACCTTTGGGGTCAGAGTTATCTGCAATCACCTCGTGGTGCTTTGGCAGCTCTAAGCTCTCCCCTCCTCACTAAATACAGCTGCCTCAGTTTCTGGATTCCTATAACATTGTGGCTCTCTTTAAGCAAAAGAATAAGAAAAACAAAATCAGATATAAAGGAAAATAACTTTTAGAATGCAAAAAGAAATCATACGAAACTACAAATTTTAAAAGCTGACAAGGCTGGGTGCAGTGGCTCATGCCTGAATTCCAGCATTTTGGGATGTCAAATCAGGCAGATAGCTTGAGCTCAGGAGTTTGCGACTAGCCTGGGCAACGTGGCAAAACCCCATTTCTACTAAAAATACAAATAATTAGCCAGGCATGGTGGTGTGCACCTTTACTCCCAGCTACTTGGGAAGCTGAGGTGGGAGAATCACCTGAGCCTAGGAGGTCAATGCTGCAGTGAGCCAAGATCATCTCTCTGCACTCCAGCCTGGGCAGCCAGAGTGAGACCCTGTCTAAAAAAAAAAAAAACCAAAAAAAAACTGACAAATACCAAAACATTACATGACAAAATTAGCATCATACTTTATCAGTAGTAGTAATACTAACTACTAGTAGTTAACTTCCTGATACAACTCTAGAATATTTTCTTTCTATATTTTTGGCTAAAATAACTTTGAACACTTCTTCATATTATGATTTTGTGACATTTCCTATGGAGAATTATAATTCAATTTTTCCTCTATTGTGGTGGATAAATATTTTTATTATTATTTCCAGTTTATAAAAGGGTTTTACCACCTACTGTTTTACAACTAGTTTTCGGCAGTACCGCTTCTGCCACTTCCTCCAGAGCTTCCCGCTCAGGTTGTGCTCTGTATGAAAGTTCAGTCACTAGATCTTGCTGGCCGTGGCCTCCCCTGCTCAGTCCTGAAGCAGCTGGCCCCAGTCCACCCTGCTCTTGGTTCCCACACATACACCTGAGCAGGGAGTAGAGCAGCCTTTTGTTCAGTAACTTCTCTTGGTGTCAAAGACAGGATCTGGATGCTTCATGAAGTCAAGCAGGGACTGAGTGAATGAGGTCTGTTGCTAGACTCAGGGCTACCACCAGGTCTGTAGTAATGCTGTGAAACACTCCCCAAAATCTTAGTGGCTAAAATTACAAATATATACTTTTTCACTCGTAGGTTCACAGGTGAAATGGGATGGCTGTGACTCGGGAGTGGGTCTAGATTTGGACTGGCTCCACATCTCATTCTGGGATGCATGGCTACCGAGGGCTTGTCATTCCCATGGTGGATGGCAGAAGTGAAAGAGGCTAGCCAAACCATGCAAGTGTATGTAAAACCTCAGATTGGACATTATATTTGCTCAATTACCACGGGTGAAGGCAAGTCATATGACCAAGCCAAAAGTCAGTTGAGAAGGTAGGTATACTTTGCCCAGGTGGATCATGGCAAAAGCAGAGAGGGAAGGAAGAATCATGAACCAAAATCATCATCCACCAGCCTCTTTGTCACAAATGATTCATTTGTATCCAGGAAGGAAAATACCCTCACCCCTCACCAAGACACACCAAAAGTCTCATCTAATCATTGCATCAGGTCCATAATCTCATGAATGTACATCAGGTCCAACTGCAGCTCTACTTGATCTGAAGGCCTACGAACTGCCAAGCAAGTTATCTGCCCAGCACATCTGTCATATAGTGGCAGAACAGGGATGGAATAACTGCAGTAAACACTGCCATTCAAAAAGGATAAGAAGACCGGATGTGGTGGCTCATTCCTGTAATCCCAACACTTTGGGAAGCTGAGGTGGGTGGATTGCTCAAGCCCAGGAGTTCAAGACCAGCCTGGGCAACATGATGAAACCCCATCTTTTGAAAAAATACAAAAATTAGCCAGGCATGGTGGCATGCACCTGTAGTCCCAGCTATTTAGGAGGCTGAGGTGGGAGGATTGCTTGAGCCCCAAAGGCAGAGGTTGCAGTGAGCAGAGATCATGCCACTACACCCCAGCCTGGGCAACAGAGTGAGACCCTATATAAAAAAAAAAAGGAAATAAAAAAAGAAAAAACAAAAAGGAGAAGTATAGTAGGCATATAGGTATATAGCAATTGCCAGTCTGTGAAAATTTCAAAAATCTTTTGGGCAATGTTTGCACATTTTCTCTACTCTAGGAAAAGGATATATTATTTGATGAGGGCCTGGTTCTGCTCCATAGACATCGCTCTCTATAGCTCTCCAATCTGCTGTGCTCCATGACTCTTGGCTCCCCTCTCTGAGAAGTCTTTATTTTCCATTTCCTCAATCATATCTGAAGACAGTATTGGAGAATATGATCTTTTTGGTAGTTTGGACAACTTCCTTAGCCCACTTTATGATGCAGAAAATTTGGAGTCCAAAAGTCTTTTATAAAAAACTAGTTATATTGGCTAAGCACAGTGGCTCACGCCTGTAATCCCAGCAGTTTGCAAGGCTGAGGCAGATAGATCACTTGAGGTCAGGAGTTTGAGACCAGCCTAGCCAATATGGCGAAACCTCATCTCTACTAAAAATACAAAAATATTAGCCAGGCATGTTGGCACGTGACCATAGTCCCATAGTCCCAGCTACCCAGGAGGCTGAGGCAGGAGGATTGCTTGAACCTGGGAGGCAGAGGTTGCGGTAAGCTGAGATCGCGCCACTACACTCCAGCCTGAGCGACAGAGTGAAACTCCATCTTAAAAAAAAAAAAAAAAAAAATGGCCGGGCGCGGTGGCTCAAGCCTGTAATCCCAGCACTTTGGGAGGCCGAGGCGGGTGGATCACGAGGTCAGGAGATCGAGACTATCCTGGCTAACATGGTGAAACCCCGTCTCTACTAAAAATACAAAAAACTAGCCGGGCGTGGTGGCGGGCGCCTGTAGTCTCAGCTACTTGGGAGGCTGAGGCGGGAGAATGGCGTGAACCCGGGAGGCTGAGCTTGCAGTGAGCCGAGATCACGCCACTGCACTCCAGCGTGGGAGACACATCGAGACTCCATCTCAAAAAAAAAAAAAAAAAAAAAAAAAAAAAAAAAAAAAGCTTTATTGAGATATAATGTGTAGACATACAATCCACCCATTTAAAGTATAAATTTGTTTCTGATATTGGCATAGCTACTGCAGTTTTCTTATGGCTATTATTTGCATGATATGTCTTTTTCCATCTTTTACTTTCAACCTATTTGTGCCTGTGCCTCCAAACTGTATTTCTTGTAGACAGCATGTAGTTGGTCCTAAGGAAGCAGTTCACACGGACACAATAAAGGATTCCCAAGGGCCTAGAAAGCGCTCAACCTCACTCAAGTCGGATACAAATTAAAGCAACAATGAGATATTTTTCTCCCATTAGAATAGCAAGGATTTGTTTTAAACAACAACATAAAGTGTTTGGACCTTGTGTAGGGAACTTGCATTGTCATACACTATGGGAATGCAAACTGGTACAATTTCTTTGGAGAAAAATTTAACAATGTCTATTAACAGTTTAAAATTTTATTTGCCCTAGCAATTTATCTTTAGGGGTTTATCTTTAAAAAAATATTCCCACACAATAAGATATGCACACAAGAATATTCACTGCAATCTATTAAAAGAACAACAGTAAAGAAACTTAAAAGTCAATTAATCAGAAGTGGTTACACTAAGAACAGAAAATGGATTTCCATGAAGCTGTTAATAATAATAATAATAAAATAGATCAGTACCTCCAAGACAGTTTCTTACATGAAAAAAAAAAAATAAAATGGTAATCATGGCTGGCTTTGGGACAGAGGCCAGCCTAAACATTGAGGGCTGGGTTGGGGAGGAGATTTAATACTTTTTGCTATAAATTTTTTCTACTATTTGGATTTTTTTCACATGCTTGTATTTTTTTTTCCAAATTAAAAAAACACAGACTGGGCATAGTGGCTCACACCTGTAACCCCAGCACTTTGGGAGTCTGAGGTGGGTGGATCACCTGAGGTCAGGAGTTCGAGACCAGCCTGGCCAACATGGCGAAACCCCATCTCTACTAAAAATACAAAAATTAGCCGGGTGTGGTGGTGCCATGCCTGTAATCCTAACTACTCTGGAGACTGAGGCAGGAGAATCACTTGAAGCCAGGAGGCAGAGTTTGCAGTAAGCGAGATTGTGACACTGCACTCTAGCCTGGGCAACAGAGTAAGACTGAAAAAGAAAAATAAATGAAACAAAAAGCCAGGCCAAGCACAAGCGTTCACACCTGTCATCCCAGCACTTTGGGAGTGAAGAGAACAAAGATTACCTGTTAGCCATCAGGCAGACCATCAAGCAAACCATCCACAGTCAAAACTTATCTGAGGAATTCAGAAGTAATTAGACTTTCCCATTGGCTAAAGTATCTGGTACCAGGCTTCTTTCCCAAAAATTTGTAAGTAACTAGAATTTCTATACATCTCCAGAATGTATGCATGCTGAAACTCATTATTCAATCTTTTGTCAAGTCACCAAAATGTCTACAAATGTAATCATTTATCATGATCTATGTGACTAATATGATCCAAATTACCTTTACATTCCCGCTTTAAGGTTCATAAATACCCCTAAGGAAAAATCCACCATGGCAGTGAGCTCAGTCCCCTTTTACTGAAGCACCCCACTACACTCTTCTGCAGTGTTCTATCTCATGACACTTTCCTTTTCCTTTCCTTTCCTATACTGTTGTCAGTAAATTCTTCTTATTACCCATGAGCCAATCACTTTCTGTTGCTGGGGCTCTCACACCTTGCCTGGCAAGGAGGCCAAGATGGGAGGATCCTTGAGCCCAGGAGTTCGATACCAGCCTGGGCAACAAAGTGAGACCCATCTCTATAAAAAAGCAGAAAATTAGTCTGGTGTGGTGGCATGCACCTGTGGTCCCAGCTACTTGGGAGGCTGAGACAGGAAGATCACCTGAGCCTGGGAGGTTGAACCTACAGTGAGCCGTTAGTGTGCTACTGCATTCTAGTCTGGGTAACAGAGTGAGACTCTGTCTCAAAAAAACAAAAAAAGTTTAAGACAAGAAAAAAATTGATCATAGCAGTAAAGCAGGAAAGGCCACAGCTGGAGTGCAAGGGTGTGGGTGCCAAGGCCCTTGGATCCCTGAAGCTTCACGGAAAATCACTGACTACCCATGACAAATTGATTAACAGGAGAAAAGACATAGAAATTTATTTAACATGTTTACACAGGAGTTTTCAGAATGAAGACCCAACCCCGCAGTGGGGTACAGAAGCTTATGTACCATCTTGAGGTTATGTCTTGAGGTTAAAGTAGGCTTTAGTGGCAAGATAGGTTGCAGGAGGGAGAAAGAAAGAGGGCTGGCTAGCACAGGTGGCCTTGTTATGTAGATGAAGCCTCACAAGTAGCAGCCTTCAGAGAGAATACATGATAACTATTTCTTTCACATCCTTAAGGTGTCAAACTCTCAATTCATCTTGCCTAGATCCAGACAGGGAAGGCCTAGCTACATTAACAGAGTTTCTCTACAGATGCAAATTTCCTCCACAAAAAAAAAGCTTTGCAGGGTCACTTCAGTCTGTTGGCCCTGTGGCAGTCATCTCAAAACATGCCAAAGAAATATATTTGGGGGTAAAATATTCTGACTTCCTTCAAGAGATCATCTGAACTCAAGAAATGCAAGAATGGAGGTGTGGGTGGAGCGTCTGGGCTCATCTTCCCTTTTCTTTCATCCTGATCACAGCCCACCCTGCTACTTACCACTGTTTTAGAGTCAGAGAATAAGCCTCCGGGAAATGTCTCCAAACTAAGATGAGTGGCAGCGAAAGGTAGGGTGACAGACTGTGCCATGCTGGCGTGGACCCTGACGGTGCACAGTTCCAGTGGCTGCTTCCTCCTTCCCACTGACCTGCCTGCTGAGAATTTTCTGCTTCCAAAGGCACATCCTGTGAACATTTTGAGGGAGCCTTATACTTCCTTTTAAACTCGCTTGAATTTGCCCTGGGCAGTTCACAGATATTGAGGCACTGAAAGAAATTTCCCAAACAGCCAAAAAATTATTTGTGGAAATGGAAAACTTGCTCTCACTGAACAAGTAATCAACCATTATTCTCCAAAGAGCCATTTCCTCTTTGTAAGCACCAAAGTCCACTTCATTCCTAGTTTCATAAATGTAACTGTTTTAAAAATGAGCTGCCATCACAATGACCACTCCACCATTATAGATGAAAGCAGCAAAGTAGGAAATAAGGGACCTAGCAGTAGTGGGATAATTCCCTTGGCTCTGAGAAATTGTCTACATTGCGTTTTAGGCTGCAGTTTTGTAGATGGGCCAAGCAATTCCAGACTCAAAGTATTATTAATAGTTTAACCATCAACAGAAAAAGCAGGCCGATTTAAATTTGCTGGGGAAAAAAAAATTGCTTTAACAAGATTAAAACACACTCTTTATCCAGATGAACCAAGATGCAAAGAGTTAAAATGAAAACAGCTGCCATTTTTGCAAAAGATAAAAACAATACAACATAGGGTCATAGAGTATAATTACAGAAAAGATCTGGAGCAATCTTTGTAGTCATCCAACAGAGTCTTCCTGGCAGCGGCAAAAGCAAAACCAGTTTATTTGAGACTGTGGTACCACAGTAAAGAAAGAGTTAAATTAACGTGAGACTGGTCACACAGAAGCCAGGGTTATTCCTCAAATCAGTTCCCCAGAAGGCGTTTAGATTAGCCTTCTAATCTAAAAGATGATCTGGTGGGGAGTGGGTTATTCCTCAAATCAGTCCCCCGGAAGGCGTTTAGATTAGCCTTCTAATCTAAAAGATGGTCTGGTGGGGAGTGGACCGGGGAATGGCTGCTGCTGATTGGTTAGGGATGCAATCATAGGGGTGTGGAAAACCGTTCTTGTGCACTGAGCCTGCCTTTGGGTGGGGGCTACAGGAGCAGTTGAGTCATGAGTCATGAGTCTGAGTGGAATTATTCTGAAAAACATCTCAAAAGACCACCCTTAGGTTCTACAATAGTGATGTTATCTACAGGGCTATTTGGTGAAGTTACAAATCCTGTGACCTCCTGACCAATAACTGGCTGTTGTTTATGCCTACATCTTAGCAGAATTCAGACCCCTCTCATATCCTAAACTTGGAGCCTTTCATTATGTTTACAAAATATTTTGGACAGGACTGTTATCACCCTTGCTTTACAGTTAAACTATAAGCTAAATTCCTCCCATGGTTAGCTTGGCCTATGCCCAGTAAAGGGCAAGGACAGCTGGTCTGTCAGGCCAGAAGCAGGATGGAGTCAGCTATGCTGGATTTCTCTCATTGTCATAATCTTTGCAAAGGCAGTTTCATTAGCTAGTCTCCATTAAAAGCAGGCAGTAATGGTTTTTAATCGTTTTTGGGGTCAGAACTGTCCTTTAGAATCTAGTAAAAACGTAGCTGTTTAAAAATACAGGTCCTATTACCACTGACCCCACAGAAATACAAACTACCATCAGAGAATACTGTAAACACCTCTACGCAAATGAACTAGAAAACCTAGAAGAAATGGATAATTTCCTGGACACTTACACTCTCCCAAGACTAAACCAGGAAGAAGTTGAATCCCTGAATAGAACAATAGCAGGCTCTGAAATTGAGGCAATAATTAATAGTCTACCAACCAAAAAAAGTCCAGGACCGGACGGATTCACAGCTGATTTCTACCAGAAGTACAAGGAGGAGTTGGTACCATTCCTTCTGAAACTATTCTAATCAATAGAAAAAAAAGGAATCCTCCCTAACTCATTTTACGAGGCCAACATCATCCTGATACCAAAGCCTGACAGAGATACAACAAAAAAAGAGAATTTTAGACCAATATCCCTGATGAACATCAGTGCAAAAATCCTCAATAAAATACTGGCAAACCGAATCCAGCAGCACATCAAAAAGCTTATCCACCATGATCAAGTGGGCTTCATCCCTGGGATGCAAGGCTAGTTCAACATACGCAAATCAATAAACGTAATCCAGCATATAAACAGAACCAAAGACAAAAACCACATGATTATCTCAATAGATGGAGAAAAGGCCTTTGACAAAATTCAGCGGCCCTTCATGCTAAAAACTCTCAATAAATTCGGTATTGATGGAACGTATCTCAAAATAATAAGAGCTATTTATGACAAACCCACAGCCAATATCATACTGAATGGGCAAAAACTGGAAGCATTCCCTTTGAAAACTGGCACAAGACAGGGATGCCCTCTCTCACCACTCCTATTTAACAGAGTGTTCGAAGTTCTGGCCAGGGCAATCAGGCAAGAGAAAGAAATCAAGGGTATTCAGTTAGGAAAAGAAGAAGTCAAATTGTCCCTGTTTGCAGATGACATGATTGTATATTTAGAAAACCCCATTGTCTCAGCCCAAAATCTCCTTAAGCTGATAAGCAACTTCAGCAAAGTCTCAGGACACAAAATCAATGTGCAAAAATCACAAGCATTCTTATACACCAGTAACAGACAAACAGAGAGCTAAATCATGAATGAACTCCCATTCACAATAGCTTTAAAGAGAATAAAATACCTAGGAATCCAACTTACAAGGGACATAAAGGACCTCTTCAAGGAGAACTACAAACCACTGCTCAGTGAAATAAAAGAGGATACAGCCAGGCGCGGTGGCTCACGCCTGTAATCCCAGCACTTTGGGAGGCCGAGGCGGGCGGATCACAAGGTCAGGAGATTGAGACCATGGTGAAACCCCGTTTCTACTAAAAATACAAAAAATTAGCCAGGCGCGGTGGCAGGCGCCTGTAGTCCAGCTACTCAGGAGGCTGAGGCAGGAGAATGGTGTGAACCTGGGAGGCGGAGCTTGCAGTGAGCCGAGATCGCGCCACTGCCTGGGCGACAGCGCGAGACTCCATCTCAAAAAAAAAAAAAAAAACAAGAGGATACAAACAAATGGAAGAACATACCATGCTCATGGATAGGAAGAATCAATTTTGTGAAAATGGCCATACTGCCCAAGGTAATTTATGGATTCAACGTCATCCCCATTAAGCTACCAATGACTTTCTTCACAGAATTGGAAAAAACTGCTTTAAAGTTCATATGGAACCAAAAAAGACCCCACATTGCCAAGACAATCCTAAGCCAAAAGAACAAAGCTGGAGGCACCATGCTACCTGACTTCAAACTATACTACAAGGCTACAGTAACCAAAACAGCATGGTACTGATACCAAAACAGAGATATAGACCAATAGATCAGAACAGAGCCCTCAGAAATAATACCACACAGCTACAGCCATCTGATCTTTGACAAATCTGACAAAAACAAGAAATGGGGAAAGGATTCCCTATTTAATAAATGGTGCTGGGAAAATTGGCTAGCCATAAGTAGAAAGCTGAAACTGGATCCTTACCTTACTCCTTATACGAAAATTAATTCAAGATGGATTAGAGACTTAAATGTTAGACCTAATACCATAAAAACCCTAGAAGAAAACCTAGGCAATACCATTCAGGACATAGGCATGGGCAAGGACTTCATGTCTAAAACACCAAAAGTAATGGCAACAAAAGCCAAAATTGACAAATGGGATCTAATTAAACTAAAGAGCTTCTGCACAGCAAAAGAAACTACCATCAGAGTGAACAGGCAACCTACAGAATGGGAGAAAATTTTTGCAATCTACTCATCTGACAAAGGGCTAATATCCAGAACCTATAAATAACTCAATCAAATTTACAAGAAAAAAAACAAACAACCCCATCAAAAAGTGGGCAAAGGATGTGAACAGACACTTCTCAAAAGAAGACATTCATACAGCCAACAGACACATGAAAAAATGCTCATCATCACTCACCATTAGAGAAATGCAAATCAAAACCACAATGAGATAACATCTCACACCACTTAGAATGGCAATCATTAAAAAATCAGGAAACAACAGGTGCTGGAGAGGATGTGGAGAAATAGGAACTCTTTTACACTGTTGGTGGGACTATAAACTAGTTCAACCATTGTGGAAAACAGTGTGACGATTCCTCAAGGATCTAGAACTAGAAATACCATTTGACCCAGCCATCCCATTACTGGGGATATACCCAAAGGATTATAAGTCATGCTGGTATAAAGACACATGCATATGTATGTTTATAGCGGCACTATTCACAATAGCAAAGACTTGGAATCAACCCAAATGTCCATCAGTGACACACTGGATTAAGAAAATGTGGCACATATACACCATGGAATACTATGCAGCCATAAAAAAGGATGGGTTCGTGTCCTTTGTAGCGACATGGATGCAGCTGGAAACCATCATTCTCAGCAAACTATCGCAAGAACAGAAAACCAAATACAGCATGTTCTCACTCGTAGGTGGGAATTGAACAATCAGATCACTTGGACACAGGAAGGGGATCACCAGACACCGGGTCCTATTGTGGGGAGGTGGCGGGGAGGGTTAGCATTAGGAGATATACCTAATGTAAATGACGAGTTAATGGGTGCAGCACACCAACATGGCACATGTATACATATGTAACAAACCTGCACATTGTGCACATGTACCTTAGAACTTAAAGTATAATTAAAAAAAAAAAAAGGAAAAAAAAAATACAGGTCCAAGAGTTAGATGGCCTGAGTTCATACCTGTCTACCATTTATTACGTTTGTACCTTGGGCAACTAACTTAACCCTTGCAAATCTCAGTTTTCCTGTCTATGAAATGGAAATAAAAACGGTGACTGTTTAATAGGGTTGTTGTGAGAGCCAAACAAGATAACCCACATATAGAGCTTACAACAGTGCCTGGCACTTACAAAGCACTTAGTAAGTGTTACCTATTACTAACCCTATATGGGCTCCAGTATCCAAAAACACAGGGATGTCTGGCTTTAGACAGGGGTGGATCCAGTGGCTCAAATAATGTTCTTGTATCTCCTCTGCTTTCTCTGTGTTGGCTCCATTCTCAGGCAGGCTTTCCCCAATAGGAGTGTTCTCTTTGAAACACGAATAAAAAAGCCTATCTCCTTAATATTCACAGATTTGAGTCTCATTGTTTTGATGTCATGCCCAAACCTGAACAAATCACTGTGCTCAGAGGAATGCAAAACTCTGATTGCAAAGCTGATGTCACTGAGTGCTGGGAAGATCATCCCCACCCAAGCACATACAGGGACAGACAGAATGGAAGGGTGGCGTTTCCCTGAGAAAAACTGGGATGTCATCCTTCCTAAGACAAGACAGAATGGAAGCTGGGCAGGGAAAACAACAGACAACTACCTATTCCAAGATTAATAACCTCTGTTTTAGTCAAGCACCTTTTCAATCGTCAGGGAAATTGGAAAGATTCCATGATTTTTTCCTTTGTCCATTCAATACTTAACAGTTCTAAATGTAAAATATTATTCTTTTGCCTATGAACTTGTTTTTTTTCTTTTGAGATGGAGTCTTGCTCTGTCGCCCAGGCTGGAGTGCAGTGACATGATCTCAGCTCACTGCAAGCTCTGCCTCCCGGGTTCACGCCATTCTCCCACCTCAGCCTCCCAAGTAGCTGGGACTGCAGGCACCCGCCACCATGCCCGGCTATTTTGTACTTTTAGTAGAGACGGTTTCGCCGTGTTAGCCAGAACAGTCTTGATCTCCTGACCTCGTGATCCGCCCACCTCGGCCTCCCAAAGTGCTGGGATTACAGGTGTGAGCCACCATGCCTGGCCAAACCTTTAAGAGGAATTAAAACTCTCTTTCTCTAAGACTCTAGAGTCATTTTCAAAAGAAAACTTGTTTTTACCATGTTTTGATTCTGTGGTATTTGGTTTTTGGAATCTTGGTTACTTTGTCTGTAAAAATGAGACGGTTGTCTTGGATCAGCTCTAAAGTCCCATGCAAACATCTGTGATTTCTAAGAACAATAGCAATGACTCAATGAAAATTTTGCTTGTTAGCATCAATTCCATGTGCTCTAGAAAAGTCTTTCTTTTATCTGGGCCAGTTCTTCAGAGCTCCTCTCTGGAGTGGATTGATTTCTGAGGACATACACTGGATCCACAGTGCCTGGTCCATGTTGTGCTTTAGTTCATTACAGCTGTGTGACTTTGGACAAGCTGCCTAACCTTTCTGAAAATTAGTTTCTTTATCTGCAAAATGAAGGTAATAACAGACCTTACCTCATAGGGCTATGTGAGCATTAAATAATTTAATAATGAAAGTATATGGCCCTGTGTTCATGAAGGTGTTAGTGTAACTGCAAGACCAGCCCAAACTGGGCGTACTCTGTGCATAACACAACATTGAGTTACCTTGTAGGTATAACAGAACAAAAACTGCAAGTCATGTGACCCAGGTACGTGCAATAGGAAAAGCTTTGACTTCTAACAATACCTGGAACCAACAATGCCTCTCCAAGGAACCAAGTAGACAGGGACATGACTAGAACCTGAACATCAGAACCTTTCAGAAGTGAGGGATCCATTGGCCCAGAAGATCTGGGACTGAAATCTACCTCAACGTACCTTACTGTTAATGGTCAAATCTAAAGCCCTCCAATCAGACTCTGCAAAGCCCACATTCCTAAATCATTTCCCTTGATCTCTGACCCTTAAAATTTGTCCCAAACCCCAAACCCCAAACCCCAAACTTGGGAGATGAAATCAAGCTGTACCTCCTGACTCCTTGCTAGATGGCCTCAAAATAAAGCCTTTCTTTTCTCAAAAGCTAGTGCCATAGTATTGGCTTCTAGGCACATCAGGCAGTAAGTCCATTTACTCAGTATGATAACATTAGCTATTACTAAGAAAGCAACATCACCACAAGTGAAGAAACATAGTGGACCCCCAACAGCACACTGAATTTTTTCATTTAAAATTTCCATCTTGGCTGGGCACAGTGGCTCATAGCTGTAATCCTAGCACTTTGGAAGGCTAGGCCGGGAGGATTACTTGAGGCTAGGAGTTCAAGATCAGCCTGGGCAAGATAACAAGAATCTGACTCTATTTTTTAAAAAATTAAAAATTAAAAACTTCATCTCTCTTTCCAAAGATCCTTACCCTTCCAAAAATAAGGACATTAGTTTTCTTTTCTTTTAGTTTTTGAAATATGTATTTGAAAATAATTAGTTAAATAAATGCTTCAAATGAAGACTCTTTAGCCCAAGTTATATTCAAAGTAGAAAAAATGAACTATCAAAGACCGTTCCCTTTAGGCAGTTCTCCAAGTTACCGAACTTGGACTTGACATACCCATTCTGCTATGGCTTCTGGCACAACTGGCTCTAACAGGTCCGGCTTCATAATGGAAATCCTGCCATCTCACATAAAGGTTTGACTGATTCACATTATGGTCAAATAGGCAAACCTCCAAGTCCTAGAACCAAACAATATGTAGTACATTTTACATTGTAACCCAGCACATACATAAATATACAAAACTACATACATATTAATATCAAGATTCATAAAAGTTTGATGACACAATATATAACTTTACCAGGTAAGACTGATTTTTCTTTTTTTTTTTTTTTTTTTCTTGAGACTGAGTCTCACCTTGTGGCCCAGGCTGGAGTGCAATGGCACGATCTTGGCTCATTGCAATATCCGCCTCCCGAGTTCAAGCAATTCTCCTGCCTCAGCCTCCTGAGTAGCTGGAATTACAGGCACGCACCACCATGTCTGGCTAATTTTTGTACTTTCAGTAGAGACGGGGTTTCTCCATGTTGACCAGGCTGGTCTCAAACTCTTGACCTCAGGTGATCCACCCGTCTCAGCCTCCCAAAGTGCTGGGATTAGAAGTTTGAACCACCATGTGCAGCCAAGACTGCTTTTTCTATACTATTTTATTTCATGTTTTACAAAATTTTAGATACCCACTAAATTTATTTCAAGATCTGCTAATAAGTAGTATGATAAAGTTTAAAACAGCCTTAGAGCCTCAGTTGGTACATTAAGGAACTTAATAAGAAAATAAGCAACAGGGAAACTGAAAGCTAAATAAATAGTTTTAGTTATTTTGAATTTTTTACTAACTGGGATCTTCTTAGTTTCCCTCCAGCCGGAAACAATTGTGTCCTTCTCAGAAGTCTCATAGACTTTTTTCCGAAATCAGTCAAATTTATTCCCCAGCTTTGCTGTAAACTCCTGGGAATACAGATACTGCATTTTATGTGTTAACTGAGACATGAGAGAAAGAGCTCTGAATTTAAGTAGGAGAATCTAGGTTTGAAGTCAGTTCTGCCATTTGGAAGCTGAGTGATTTTGGGTAGGTCACACAGTATCACAGAGCCTCATTTTTCTCATCTGTGAATTCAGGACAATAATAGTCACAAAAAGTCAGGTAGAACTTTCAGTTTCAGGTCCAATGTGTAAAGAGCTTGTATGTCATCATTCCCATTCTCAAAACAAGAAAAAAGTGGAACAAACTGAAAATTAATGACTTTTCTTGGACCCATCAGAGAATTGAGGTCACAGAGCAAACTGCCACCCCCAAATCTGGAAAGACAGCTGAATGCAGACAATCACAGCCAATATCTACTGACCTGGAGCAGAAACCACTGGAGTCATAAAGTGGTAGGAACACTTATATGGAGGCTGAATGGACTAGAATGAGAGTGAGAAACTCCTGTGGGCCATAGTCTTGGGTGAACCCACACACTTTCATGGGCTTTATCTTCAAGAACTCCAACAGGTTCTCACATTGGAGAGCCAAGAAAGATCCCCCCATATCTCTGGCGGTGGGAAGGGGATTGTAACCATTTTGAAATACACTGAGTACTCCAGAGCATTCCCCAAAATGAAGGTCAAATCTCTAGCAAAAAGCCTTTAACAGAGCCTTACCCCATCTACAGAAAAGGCATTTATCCAACTCTACTCCCTCTAGTCTTACTGTATCACCTAAGATGGAAGAAAAAAAGGCTGAAAAATATTTGCAGAGGGCACAATCTAGGGAACGCAAGACCAGTAAAAGGCTAAGATTAAATTATAAGATTATAGAATGTTTCCCCTCCCTCACACTTCACCATCACCTCAGCAAACCTCCAGTATAATAACAATGGATTGCTGCTGAAAGAGCTGCAAGGCTTAGACTCTAGATAAGGAGGAGTTCTTAGGGAAGTTCAAAGACAATAAAGAAGACCACAAAAAGAACACTAAAGTAATTTGAAGCGTCTGGCTTTTGCAACTGTAGCAAACATTAAACACAGCTCAACTCCTAGCCAAATTAACATTAAACCTCACACTAAAGGTCTTTTACCTCATTTCCTATTAATGAATACCTCATACCCTCATTTCAGGGGAAAAAAAAATTTAACGCATGCTAAAAAGCAAGAAAAAGCAAAGTCTAAAGAGAAAAAGCATGATGAGAACCAGCATCAGATATGACACAGATTTTGTAATTACCAGACAGAAAATTTTAAATACTATAATTAATATATTAAGAGCTCTGCTGGAAAAAGTAGACAACATGTAAACACAAACGGGTAATGTAAGCAGAGAGATGGAAATTCTGAAAAAGATTAAGAAATGCTAGGAGTCAAAAACACTGTAAGAGAAATGTAGAATACTTGCGATAGGTTAATCGGCAGACCAGACACAGCTGAAGAAAGACTCTGTGAGTTCAAAATTATGTCCACAGAAACTTTTCAAATGGAAAGGCAGAGAGATAGAAAGAAACAAAACTGAAATCCATGAAATGAAATCCAATTTGGAAAGATATAACACATGAGTACTCGGAATACCAGGAGAAAAGAGAACAAAGCAGAAGAAATATTTGAAGTAATAATGGCTGATAATTTTCCAAAATTCATGGCAGACACCAAATCACAGATCCAGGAATCTCAGCAAACACCAAGCAGGATAAATACCAAAAAATCTACATGTAGGCATATCATATTCAAAGTGGAAAAAGCAAAGATCAGGAGAAAATCAGGAAATAAGCCAGAGAAAAAGAACATGTTACCTATAAAAGAATAATGATAAAAATTACAGGGCCGGGCAAGGTGGCTCAGGCTTGTAATCTGAGCACTTTGAGAGGCCAAGGTGAGCAGATCACTTGAGTCTAGGAGTTCGAGACTGGGTAGCACAGTGAAACCCCATCTCTACTGAAAATCAAAAAATTACCCAGCCATGGTGGCGCACCTCTGTAGTCCCAGCTACTCCAGAGGCTGTGGTGGGAGAATCTCTTGAGCCCAAAAGGCTGAGGCTGCAGTCACCCAGCATCATACCCCTGTACTCCAGCCTGGGTGATAGAGCAAGATCTTGACTCAAAAAAAAAAAAAAAAAAAAAAAATTACAATGGACTTCTTGTCACAAGCTGCCCAAGAAGCAAGAAGAGAAGGAAGTGTAATATTTAAAGTACTAAAAGAAAAAGTCAACTAGGGTGGTTGGTTTCATACGTATATACATTTGACAAAACCCCTGGAACTATACCTTAAAATTGATGCATTTTATTTTATGTAAATTATAACACTTTCATAAAGTCTGGGTTTTTTTTTTTTTCTTTTTCTTTTTTTAAATCTACCGAAGTCAGTTACCAAAGGAGGACCTGGGGCTTTAAAAAAATGAGTAGGCCAGGCGCGGTGGCTCACACCTGTAATCCCAACACTTTAGGAGGCTGAGGCGTGCAGGTCACTTGAGGCCAGGAGTTTGAGACCAGCCTGGCCAACATGGCAAAACCCATCTCTACCGAAAAAAATACAAAAATTAGCCGGGTGTGGTGGTGCATGCTGGTAATCCCAGCTACTCTGGTGGCTGAGGCACAAGAATCCCTTGAACCCAGGGGGCAGAGGTTGCATTGAGCTGAGATCATACCACTGCACTCCAGTCTGGGTGACAGGAGGACTCTGTCTGAAAAAAATAAAAATAAAAATGAGTGAAGTGGCTGGGTGCAGTGGCTCGAGCCTATAATCCCTCCAGTTTCTGAGGCTGAGATGGGAGGATCCCTTGAGCCCAGAAGTTCGAAGCTGCAGTGAACCATGAGGGTGATACTGCACTCCAGCCTGGATAACAGAGGGAGAGTTTGTCTCAAAAAATAAGAAATAAAAACAAAAAATAAGTAAAGCATAGCCCTCATCCCTCATGACTTAAAAACCATCAGAGATAGTCATGGAGTGGGGAGGAATGATTAGCATAGGATGGTGAGTGGCCTAAGAAAAATAGAAACAAGGCACTAGGGGGCAAAAGGATATGCCTCTGACTATCCTGCAAGGTCAGGGAATGTCTTTAGAGGAAGTGACATTGGGGCTAAGGCCTAGAGAATAAGTGGGAGATAACAAGTGTCTTTTACTGCCTGTCATATTGTTGTCTCCAGTTACCACTATATATACCCATGTAACACCTGAGGTGCACCGCTTCCCGAATGGCCAGCCTGCTGGCCCCAGGAGGCCACTGCTGTATGGAGAGTCCTGGAATTTCCCTGCGGGCTCAGAGTGAGGAAGGACGACCAGGCTGAGTGTGGCTTTGGAATTGATTACTTTGTGTCCTTGGGAATTTGTCATTTCTTTCACTTTAAATTTGAGACCATAACAAATGTCCAAAATGTAGTCCAATTTCAATTTATAATGTTTTACTATGATTTTTTCCCAAAAAGAACAAATTATAGGCAGAAAAATTCAGGTGTCAGAAAGACTCCAATGTTTCACTTTGTTTTTCACTTTGTTCAAGTTTTGTGTCCACACACGAAGTGTGTCCACATAGTTGTTGCCATGCTGTTTTCTAAAGGTCTGGTGAGTGCTGACTAAAATTGGGAAAATTAAAAATAAAGTCAATCATTTAAAAACAACAGTCTTCCAGGGATTGTTTCTTACCTCTTACTCCTCTCTGCAGTCCCCCTCCCATTCACTTGCCTCTCTCTGATCCGCAGGGCCCAGTCCTTGCAGCCCTTGAAGCCCAAGCGGGATTCATTTCCTGTAAAATTAGTGCAACTTTAGCTTCAGGGCACCTTACTGCAAGGGCCTTGTCCAGATCCCCAAAGGGACAACAGCTCAGACTTCACAAAATCTGGATCTGCTCTGAACCTATTTCGTTTGACATGAGTATTTCTTTTATTTTTATTTTATTTTTTGAGACAGGATCTCATTCTGTCGCCCAGAGTGGAGTGCAGTGTTGCCATCACGGCTCGCTGCAGCCTCCAACCTCCAGGCTCAAGTGATCCTCCCACCTCAGCCTCCTGAGTAGCTGGGACCACGGGCCCTCACCATCAGGCCTGGCTAATTACTTATGTTGTTATAGATACTGGGTCTCCCTATACTACCCAGGCTAGTCTCAAACTCTTGGGCTTAAGTGATCCTCCCGCCTCAGCCTCCCAAAGTGCTGGGGTTACAGGCATGCGCCACTGCACCTGGTTAAGTATCTCTTAATCTGGGGTCGCTGGGCATGTTTACGGCCACACTCCACAGTAGCTCCCAGGCTTATCCAGAGGGGGACAATGAGGAAGGGGTGGGTCCAATCTTTTCTCTCTGGTTGCCTTATAAGTAAACCTATAGATCTGATGAACCTACTACTCCTTGGCTCTTAATAAACCTTAATAACCTTTGAACACACAATTTTAAATGTTAAGCCTAATGAAACTGATAACACCACTACTTTTCATTTTGTGTGTTAATGGGGACACATAAAGGAACTCAAGTAATGACTCTCATTAACGAAAGAACAAAATTAGCATTTATGGATTCAAATTAAATTTTGGCTTCCAGATATGATGTTTTTGCTTTTCACTAAAAGAGTGAACTTTTACATTAGAGAAGGAAATAATAAAATGCCCAAATAATCAAAAGGAAATGAATGCAAGAGTGGCACCATTTCATTTCAGAGTTTCTGATTCTTCATGGCCTATCCAGAGTTCCATGCGCCTTCAGAAACCCAGGTTCACCAGCAAGACAGAATAAGATCAATAGTAAATGTGGGTGGGGGGTGGTGGCTCACACCTGTAATCCCAGCACTTTGGGAGGCTGAGGTGGGTGGATCACTTGAGGTCAGGAGTTCAAGACCAGCCTGACCTTAGGTGAAACCCCAAGGTAAGGAAACCCCATCTCTACTAAAAATACAAAACTTTGCCAGGCATGCACCTGTGATCCCTGCTACTGAGGTGGCTGAGGCACGAGAATCACTTGAACTCAGGAGGTGGAGGTTGCAGTGAGCTGAGATCTCCAAGATCGCACCACTGCACTCCGGCCTGGATGACAGAGTGAGACTCTGTCTCAAAAAAAGTAAATGTGAATGTGCTATGAAAAGGGTAAACATTTCTTTAAAATATCAGTTGTGCGTTATTATTGTTTTTGCTGTTTTCATAATAATACTAGCCCTTGGGACTAGAGTCTATATGCATCACAAAATATTGAATACATAAAACTGAAAACTTTTAGCACCTTCAGTTTTGCCAGGGTCATGAATATCAGAAGTTGTTCAAGGTCTTTAAAAATCAAAAGCAAACATACTTCCATGTGGCATGAATGGTTAAAACGAACAAACAAAAAAAGACACTGGGAGCAATAGCATTTCACCTGGACCCTGTATAACATACTCGCACAAAAATAAGGCTTTATTTTCCTCCAAAACACTCTGAAAAATGCCTACAACTGGTTAGTTACTACTGAGGGAAGATGTCTCCTTCTATTTTGGTGGCCCTGCAGCTTTCGCTCCCTAATTAGAGCCTCCATATTGTCTGGCCATCTGCTTCTGGGCTCTGCCCAAGTTGTGGTGATGAAGGGGTATTTTATGATCTCATCCATTTTGTGGGAGGATAAATTCCATATTAGTCTGATCAGGACAAAATGCCTTTGGAGAAAACACATAGACCCCATCTGGTGCTTCCTATGTAAGAGCTAAACATTCTCCCCAGCTACAGAGGTTCAGGTTTTCCTATTTGACCATCTCGCAGCCACCTAGCATGAAGATGCCATAGGCAGAACATATTCTCTCTATTTTCTCAACCTCTGTCTCCACGTAATTTGTTACTTGATAGAAATATTTGTATTTTCCCCATGTCTATCTGCCTTCTCTAACATTGAGTCATTTTGGCTATTAGGTACAACTCTTTGGAGAACCACTAGCCTAGACTAACACTTTGACCCCAACTTCTCATATTTTTACATTCAGTCAAACACTCTGGTACATTGTCTGCAAAGATAGCCATCAACAGCTCCTCTCAGCCACAGACATGCACATTCCTCCTCCTGTCAAGAGGTGGGGTCTACTTGTCCACTACTGGATCTGGGATGGCCTTATGGCTTGCTTCGACTAAAGGGACAGGGAGATAATGACACTGTGCAGTTCTGTGTCTGGGCCTTAGAGGTTTGAGTGTCTGTGTTTGCTATTTTGGAGTCTGGCTGCCATGGAAAGAAGTCTAATGTATCCTACTCAAGAGAGAAGCCATGAAGACAGGTTCTGGAGGAGACATCATGTGGAAGCAGAGACCACATGAAGAAAACCAAGGACTTCCAACATATGCATGAGCCCAGCCGATACCATGAGAAGAGAGAGGCCCAGACACCTCACAGTCTTTTGAGCCATCCCTGCTGAAGTGCCGGATGTGACTAAGATCATCTCAGGTCCTCCCGTCCCAGCCAGTACCCTGTGGGCAAAGGAAAGCTATTCCCGTCAAGCTGCACCCGGGTTCCTGACTATAGATTTGTGAACAATAAAGCAGTTACTACAAGCCCCTAAGTTTGAGGTGGTTTGTTATACAGCAGTAGGTAACTGACAGAAATACTGTGATAGACCATTGTAATCATGGCCTTCAAAGCATGAGGCTGCCCTGTGTCTAAGCTCCCTTGTAATAAGATATTGCCGTACCTCCCATCACGGGTCTCCACCTCTTGTTGGGAGGTATAGCAATATCTCACTACAAGGTAATGAATGTGGCAGAAGAAACTTTGTGCAAGTCCCAGAGCCTGGGCCACAGGAGGTCTTGCAGCTTCAGCTCTCACACTTTTGGAACTTGAAGACCACCATGCTGGAGGAAGCAAGCCAGGCTAAATTAGTGGTGGGTGGGAGGCCACAGGGAAGAAGGCCAAGGTACCCTGCTGACAGCCAACTCCATTTGCCAGAAATGTGAGGTCCTCTTGAACCCTCTGCCAGTGGATTACTGTGGACACATGAGTAAGCCCAGGAAAGACCACCCACATTGTCAACCCATGGAGTCATGAGAAATAACTGTTTTGTTTTAAGCCACTAAGTTTAGGGGTAGCATTCTGCCTAGCAAAAGATAGTAGAAAAAAAAATACTATCTGGCTCCTGGCTGGTTTGTCTGGTCTGGATCCCTCAGGCTTCCCCACGCCAACCACAAGCACCATGTAGCCTGACAATCCAAGCACACCATGTGGTGTGACAATATACACAATATATTGTCAGGCCTGACAATATACACAACCTCCTAGCTCCATTTAACTGTTGGGAGTACAGAGCAATGGTGAGGCCCACAGGCTCTAGAATTGCACTAGCTGGAGTCAATGAGAGCTCCACCACTGGCAAGATGGGCAAGCTAAGGCAAGTTTCCCTGTTGGTAAAATAGGGATAATGATGGTAAGGACCTCACTGGGTTGTTGTGAACAGTCAATGAGATAATCTACATAGAATGTACTCAATAAATGTTAGACACCTCATTTTCCAAAGGCATGAGATAGGTTTTTATGGAAAGTCTTTGCAAGTTTCTAAATGAAGTCATATCCTTCAAAAATCTTTTTATAAAATGAAACTGAGAATGAAAAGCCCACATCCTATAGCCCTCCAAACCTTCTTCAGGGAGTTGTCATGGTAGTACTGGAAGGAAAATGCTATAGGGCATTTTTTACGGGATAGATCTGTAGGAGGGAATCTTCTAAATGATAATTGAAAATATTTTTGGGCAATGCTTTAAGCTCCACTTTAACAAAGAAAACTGCTATTTTCAATTATTTCTTAAACGAGAATTCTTGAAACTTCCTGTCAATATGAAAATAAGCACCTAAATACTTGTTTTTTAATTATAATTTTAAAAAACAAAGATAGGGTCTCACTATGTTGCCCAGGCTGGTCTCAAGCTTCCAGGCCCAAGTGATCCTCCTGCCTTAGCCTCCTAAAGAGCTGAGATTACAGGCGTGAGTTCACCATGCCTGTCCCTTGTTTTCTATTGATGTTGCACACAGAAACATTGATAAACTAGAAAAAGCACACAAAAATGGCACTGGTGTTAAATTTCTTGGGATAGAGCGAAAGAATCTCTTGAGGCGATATGGCAATAGAAGCAGAGAGAGAATTAAGCAGCTCTAAAAATTGGAAAATAATCACTGAAGATTGAAAATTTGATGAAAAGATATGTCCATGCATCACAAATTTGTATACTAGGAGTAACAGGGCCAGAATAAAGGTATATTGTCCAATTTCTTGTACTAAAAGACAAAGAATGTCTTTTAATTAGTTAGGGGCTCTCACCTTAGTACTGCTTCATACAATTGAGATATCAACAAAATTGCCAAGATAGTGGATTCAGAGTAAAATAATCTCTTTAATAAGAACAAATAAGATGAGAATTCTCTAGAGCCAGAGACCGTATCACAACTCTGAAATATTTTTAAGAATCAGCATTGAAAATACTAAGAAAAGAAATTTGTTCTCCTTAGTAGTTTTATTTAGTTCAGGCTGCTATGAAAACAAGACACCATAGACTGGGTAATTTATAAACAGCATAAATTTATTCCTCACAGTTCTAGAGGCTGGGAAGTCTAAGATCCAGGTGGTGGCAGATCCAATTCCTGGTGAAAGCCCTTTCCTGTGCAGATGGACAGCTTCTTGCTCTATCCTCACATGGCAGAGAGAGTGTGCTCTTTCCAATCTCTTCGTGTAAGGTCACTAAGCCCATCATAAGAGCTTCGCCTTAAGACCTAATTACCTCTGAAAGGCCCCATCTCCAAATGCCATCACACTGGGGATTAGGGTTTCAACATATGAATTTGGGGAGACATTAACATTCAGTTCATAACATTAGTTAAAATGTCACTATGGTAGATAGTATTTGCTTTTCCTTTTTTTTTTTTTTTTTTTTTTTGGGACTGAGTCTTGCTCTGTCACCCAGGCTAGAGTGCAGTGGCATGGCGTGATCTTGGCTCACAGCAACCTCCGCCTCCCAGATTCCAGTGATTCTCCTGCCTCAGCCTCCCAAGTAGCTGGGATTACAGGTGCCCACAACCATGCCTGGCTAATTTTTGTATTTTTAGTAAAGATGGGGTTTCACCATTTTGGCCAGGCTTGTCTCAAACTCTTGACCTCATGATCCACCCACCTTAGCCTCCCAAAGTGCTGGGACTACAAGTGTGAGCCACCACGTCTGGCCAATATTTTCTTAAATGGCCACAACAATCTTTCTTATCTCACATACTCTTCCAGAACCTTGCCATTCTCCTATAAGTAGGTGGAAGCTATGCCTCTCCCCTGGAACCTGGGCAGGACTTTGTGATTGCATCAAATAATAGAGCAGTAGTTTTCATCCAGAGGTATCTTACCCCCTAGAGAACATTTGACAATTAGTTGTCATACTGGTGGGGGAGGTGCTACTGCTGCTAAACATCCTATAATGCATAATGTCCATAGTGCTAAGGCTGAGCAACCCTGTAATAGAGTGTGGTGGAAGTGATGCTTTATGACTCTCTCGGCTAGGTCATGAAGGGCAATACAACTTCTGCTTGGCATGCACTTTTTGGAGTTGCTCACCTTTCGAACCTAGCCACCACACAATGAAAAACCCAGGCCATAGGGAGAGATCCGCATGGAGAAGAACTAAAGCCCTGGCTTTTAGCCCTTGCAGAAGTCTCAGCCAACAAGTAGTGGCAACTCAGCCAGACATGTGAGTATACCATCTTGTAGTCAGACCCTCCTCCCCTCAGTCAAACCACCTAAGCTGATGTATGGAGCAGAGATGAGCCATCCCCTGTGAGCCCTGTTCAAAGTGTAGCCCTGTTCAAATTGCAGATTCATGAGAAAACCATGAATTCACTATTTGGAAATGGTTTGTTACATAACAATAGAAAACTGTTATCTATCTACCCATCTGTCTATCCACCCATCATGCATGCATGCATCCATCCATCCATCCAATCTCATGAGTTGAGGTGATTAGCACCTTAATAAATAGTATTATGTTGTTGATAAAACATTTCTATAGCTTATCCTCACATGCCTTATTACTTAGTAAAGAGAGACGAGTAGGGGATCTTTGGACAAAAATGGCCCCTTCCAGCAGACCCTTTAGTCACAATGCATTAGTGGTCACCTATACAGAAATACCTGTGAATCTGACATGAAGAACATCTATGGTTCTTAAGCCAGTAAAAATAACACAGTGAAAACAAATTGGAATTCCAAGATTGTACAGCAGTAACTTAAAAGAGCATAGTTATTGATCCTCTCATAACACTTTTGAAATAAATATAAGGTTTAGATGCATTCAGCATGGTAAAAATATTACTTTTAAAGAATCAATACATATAGTATTTAGCTAGAAAGCTTTATAGGAAAATTTTTTCAATATGGGCAAATTAGTAGAAGACATTTAAATGATGGTTTTTATTTCTATTCAGAATTTCTATATTACAACCTCTCAAAAATTATACCAAGAAACTTTCACCAGGCCATTGACATACTTAATAAAATAATGTTGGCAAATGGAATGTTTTAAACATGAGTTGGTATCTTAGAATTTATCAGGATATTTCTAGTCAACATCCTTACCCTTTGTAGTACCATGGTTTGAATTTTATATATCTTTAGAAATTAATACTTTTTTCATTAACTGAGTTTTACATAGTTAATATTTAAAAATCATAATAGTAAGGTAAAGAATACCATCTTTCGCCGGGTGCGGTGGCTCAAGCCTGTAATCCCAGCACTTTGGGAGGCCGAGACGGGCGGATCACGAGGTCACAAGATCAAGACCATCCTAGCTAACATGGTGAAACCCCGTCTCTACTAAAAAAATACAAAAAACTAGCCGGGCGAGGTGGCGGGCGCCTGTAGTCCCAGCTACTCCGGAGGCTGAGGCAGGAGAATGGCGTGAACCCGGGAGGCGGAGCTTGCAGTGAGCTGAGATCCGGCCACTGCACTCCAGCCTGGGTGCCAGAGCGAGACTCCGTCTCAAAAAAAAAAAAAAAAAGAATACCATCTTTCTTCTTTCTTCACCTGATCCTTTTTTTTTTTTTTTTTGAGACAGAGTCTTGCTCTGTCACCCAGGCTGGAGTGCAGTGGTATGATCTCAGCTCACTGCAACCTCCACCTTCTAGGTTCAAGCAATTCTCGTGCCTCAGCCTCCCCAGTAGCTGAAGTTACAGACATGCACCACCACGTCCAGCTAATTTTTGTATTTTTAGTGGAGACAGGGTTTTGCCATGTTGGCCAGGCTGGTCTTGAACTCCTGGCCTCATGTGATTCACCTGCCTTGGCCTCCCAAAGTGCTGGGATTACAGGCGTGAGCCACTGCACCAGGCTCACATTATTCGTATATGTCTTATTTTTGCTGTAAGTACTTTGTGGAATGATGTTGGATAGATGGATAGATGGACAGATGATGGGTGGAAGAGTGAATAAATTGATAGATGCCAGACAAGTAGATAGGTAGGTAGGTAGACGACAGGTAGATAGATAAAAAGACAGGCAGACATATAATCCTCTCTGACAGAATAATTAATCCAACTAAGATTTTAAATCACTCCAGTTTTCTCAGTAAAATTTATCACTGAAAATGTGATAAGACAACTCCGATCTCTACCTAGAAAGAACTGACTGCCTTTTTCTCTGCGCTCTTACTGCCTGCTCTAGCTCAGTGTCCTCACTTATCCCCAGGCCTACCAGCCTCAGATCAAGCTACACAGAGGACTGGCCCCTGACTATACAGGAACTTTTACAAACATAATTCATGGCCTTGTTATAGTTGTCTCTCAGAATCTTGTCCTGCCCTGCGCTGCCCCTATAGTTCCATTGGGGTTTCTTGCCCTTGGTGTGTGATCATCTTCCTTGTTCCTGAAAATCACATCATTCCTACCTGTTGTTTTGTGCTGGCCTTTCCATTGTTTATAGTCTTATGGTTGTGTGTGTTCTCCTGCTTTTCTAACTGGTCCTGGGAAAGTCTTCCACAGCCACCTGAACACACACTTTGGACTCCTTGTCAGAAGCCCAAAAACAACCTTTTCCCTCCCAGATATGGTGATTCCATGACCATCTTCTTCTGCTTTCCCCATTCATTGCTACCCACAGAGGCTTCAACCCCGTAGTTACCTGGCGCAAGACCTGCAACATAGTTTCTTGCAACCAGAAGAATGTATAATAATCTTTCAGAAATCTTTCTGAAATAGTAACACTAATTTTTGAATTGGCTTAATTGGTATGTTTAAGTCATTTTAGAAGAGTGCTTCAACAATCTGTGGTGAAGGATCAGTTTCTTTTTTTATTTCCAATCTCTGCTGTGCATGACTAGTTTGCAGGTCTTACCACATGTTCATATGAGATTCACCATATGGAGTTCAACACCTGAACTTGTCTAGACCTTTGCTCAACAAGACAAGTCCACTGATTATATGCTTGGATGTCTTAGCAATATTTAATGCTATAAGGTTTCTAAACACTTAATTTCAGCTTTGAACTTTGTGAGTCACTAATCAATCATTCACAGACTGGCACCAGTTGTAGACCACGCTCTGGGTAGCACTGAACTAGAAAATTACTTGGCCTAAATGCCTGCTTCCTGAGAGTATCACTTAATGAAGATATTAAGCATAGAAAATTTAGAGTCTCTTTGTTGGAATATTTTATTTGTATATGTTTTCCATTCCAATGAGTCATTCTAAGAGTAAAAAAAAAAGAGTTTGACATCAGTGCAAATAGACTCCAATCCTAGCTCCATCACTTACTAGATACCTGTCTTTGGACAGCTTATTTAACGTTCTGTGCCTCAGTTTCCCTCATTTGGAATATGTGGATGACATATTACAGAGATTGTATGCGAATTGGCCTGATGATATTATAAAGCATTCAGCACAGTGCCTGCAATGTAGCCATGAACGATCAATTGTGGTTCCCATTATTTTTAAATTGTTAAAGCTACCTTGCTATTAAAATTGTCTTCCAATTCATATCATTTCATTTTCTTCAAGTAAGACTTTCTTAAAACTGTCTTTCCTTCTCTGGTTGAAAACAAGAAAGAGTCATTTAACAACTCTAACCAATGTCTTTAAACTACAACAAAGTGGTTATCTTATTAATAAGTATTAACCCAGCAACTATATATTGGAATTTCTTTCAACATATACTGGAATATCTTTCCATTATTAAATGACCTGAAAAAAAATCTATGAAATCCAAATATATCTAATTTAAATCTAAAACAAATAATTGTATTGAGAATATCCAGGCTGTTCTGTGTCAACCACAGCCTAATAAAAACTGCTAGAAGTATCAGAGGCCCACATTCCTCATTCTAAGTGTCTTGCAAAGACCTGGAGACATAGCTGGAACTGGCCTGATATGGTTTGGCTGTGTCCCCACCCAAATCTCATCTTGAATTATAGCTCCCATAATCCCCAAATGTCATGGGAGGGCCCCAGTGGGAGGTAATTGAATCATGGGGGTGGGTTTTCCCATGATATTCTCATGACAGTGAATAAGTCTTATGAGATCCGATGGTTTAATAAAGAGTAGTTTCCCCTGTACATGCTTTCTTGCCTGCCACCATGTAAGGTGTGCCTTTGCTCCTCCTTTGCCTTCTGCCATAAATTACCCAGTCTCAGGTATTTATTCATAGCAGCATGAAAATGGACTAATACATGGCCCTACTGATCAAACACACATTTTACTGCTAAGTGTCTTTCTGCTTTGGGACAAAGAGGCCTTGTCCCAAATTCTTTCTGGATTTGTATCCTTTCATTTGGCTGTAAGAAATCAGGTAGACTGAAAAATATTGATAATCCAGGTTGGTATGGATGGTTAAACCAAGCCACTGAACACTGAAATCACATGCTTTAAGTGAAAGTGCTTCAAATTCATTTATCTGTTTGTTTCAACTGACTTGTTTAGCTTGCCCAAAATACATTGAAAAGGCCTGTATACACATGTTGTTGTTTGTTGGGAGAGGTAATTGCCTCTTAGAGACAAAGGTTCTTAGCGTCCTGCATGTTCTTGCTGGTTATGCCAAGAATACAAGGTCCTGACAACTCTTTAGCTGGACCATTTCTCAGGGTTGTGTCGGTAACAATCTTGAGGCAATGTCTCCCCTGAGGGTAAAAAGAAGTCTTGCTTATCAGCCACTATAAAAGCAGTGGCTCCCTCAAGCTCAGTGTCCCTCAGTGTAACAACCCACTGTGTGCAGAGCATCCATCTGTATCACCCCAGTGGAGTCAGAGGGAAGGGAGGAGAAATGCAATGTTATGCTCATGCTTGCTGTGCTGTGAGGAATAAAATCTTTTGTTTCTGATCCCGAATTGTCATGCCTTCTGCTACCATCTATGAAACAGTATTGGCTAACTTGTAAGAAGTATAAAATCTCAAACCTTTCACAGTTTTTTTTCTAATATAGTAGTAAACTAAAATATTGGCCAGAAATAAAGCAATGAATAGGATAAGGGAGGTAGAGTATGTTGAAACATGAAAACTAGTTCTATGTATCACTTAACTCTCTCTAAAAATAAATGTGCTTTTGATATGTTGAAGGGAATTTTGTGGATTCAAGCCTCTGGATTAGCAAGTGGTGGCAGGGTTCACTCCAACCACCATAGCTTCTCTAACATCCTGCTATTATCAAGACATATGAAAGGAAGGATCTGTGTGGCCAAAACAGTCTGTCAATACTATTGTGTCAAAGCTTCCAAGGCAGAGCAAATTTCTTAAAAACACAGTTTCACATACACACACACAAAAGCTGTACCTAAGTTTTCTTCCTTGTATCAGACACTGCAAGAGGATTTGCTTGGGTAAGCTTTTAACATAAGAGTCCAATAACAATAACAAATTGGTATAATGTAATCATAATTTGATATTTCACAAAATAAAAGCCAGCATTGGCTATTTAAGTTTTCAGTTATTAAGATTAAAGACATTGTAAAAATAATATAACTACTAAGCAACAAAGACTATTCATAATTCTGTCAGCGTTTTTGACCAATGTGAGACAAATTTTCCACAAGAGGCTTATGAACTTGTTTCAAAGTAAGAACTGCCACAAAAGTGGGATTGCAGCTATGCCCTACTTTTAAAAAGCATACATACAGGACAGGCATGGTGGCTCACGCCTGTAATCCCAGAACTTTGGGAGGCCAAGGCGGGCGGATCACCTGAGGTCGGGAGTTCGAGACCAGCCTGACCAACATGGTGAAACTCCATCTCTACTAAAAATACAAAATTGGCCAGGTGTGGTGGCACATGCTTGTAATCCCAGCTACTAGGAAGACTGAGGCAGGAGAATCGCTTGAACCCCTAGGAGGCAGAAGTTGTGATGAGCTGAGATCGTGCCATTGCACTCCAGCCTGGACACCTGGACAACAAGAGCTAAACTCTGCTTCAAAAAAAAAAAAAAAAAAAAAAAAAAAAAGCATACATATAACCATCTAGATTTACAAAACAAATAGAGGATGACTATTTGAATCATAAAAACTCTTTGATTTAGAAAAATATTACTTTAAGTCAGTGGTTCCCAACTTGGGGCAGTTTCTCCCCCAGGGAACACTTGGCAATATCTAGAAATATTTGCAGTTGTCACAGCCAAGGGGGAGTGACACTGGCATCTAGTGGATAGAGGCCAGGGATGCTGTTAAACACCCTGCAATGCACAGGGCAGCCCCAATAACAAAGAATTATCTGGCCTAAAATGTCAAGAGTTCTAAGGCTGAGAAATCCTAGTTTAAATAGAAATTTTCAAAAACATGTGTTTAAGTACATTTGAAATTGATATGTTGAGTTCGGGCATGGTGGCTCACACCTGTAATCCCAGCACTTTGAGAGGCCAAGGTGGGCAGATCACCTGAGGTCAGGAGTTCGAGACCAGCCTGGCCAACATGGCAAAACCCTGTCTCTACTAAAAATACAAAAATTAGCCCTGCATGGTGGTGCATAGTTGTAATCCCAGCTACCTGGGAGGCTGAGGCAAGAGAATCACTGGAACCTGGGAGGTGGAGGCTGCAGTGAGCCAAGATTGTGCCACTGCACTCCAGCCCTGGCAACAGAGCGAGAGTGGCTCACGCCTGTAATCCCAGTACTTTTGGAGGCCGAGGTGGGTGGATCACGAGCAAGGCGGGTGGATAACGAGGTTAGGAGTTTGAGACCAGCCTGGCCAACATGGCGAAAACGCATCTCTACTAAAAATACAAAAATTAGCTGGGCATGGTGGCACAAACCTGTAATCCCAGCTACTAGGGAGGCTGAGGCAGGAGAATCCCTTGAACCCGGGAGGCAGAGGTTGCAGTGAGCTGAAATCTTGCCACTGAACTCTGGCCTGGGTAACAGAGTGAGACTCCATCTCGAAAAAAAAAAAAAAAAAAGAAAAAGAAATTGATATGTTGAAAAAGCACTAATTATGACATAATGAAAACCCATCTACTTTTTATATTTCATCTTTCTTTTAAATGTTACTTACTGTGCATAATTGTACTCCAACTCTTGATGAAAATTACTGACAGTTCCCTGACTTTTCTAGTTTTCACTCTTAGGTCCTATGGTCACTTTAATGGACAAACAGAGGCCAAATTAGCATATTCAGTCCAGAAGTTTAATCAAAACTCTGAATTTGATTTAATTCCAAATATCTCTTGCCCTAGCTTGAGTTCAGAATGGAAGCCTGGTGTGGTGGTGGGGGTGGGGTCATGGGGTGAGGGTGGGAGGCTGTTGGTTGGCATCATTGTCTCTTGGTTCTCTGTTTCTCTGTTCTTGCTTCTCTTTGGTCCTAAGTTTTACCCCTAAAGGGCTGGCACATGGGAAGGGAAGAAGGGAAAAAGTATCAAAGGTCTTGCTGGAACTCCTACCATTATCAGCTGCTTTCTCACATTCTGGGACTGGCAGAAGTTTAAAAAAATGGTTCTCTGTCTCCTGGTGCTTTCTTGGTCTCTTCAGAGGTTCCTACTGAACCCTTTATTGTATAATGATTATTTGTATGCTCTTTGTCCTCGGTTCCTGGCACAGGGCTTCTAAAAATCCTGGAATTTTCTGAGAGATAGAGATGCCTTTGTTATGATAATGAGGTGACTTGTGGTAGTCCCTAGGTAGCTTTAAGATGGGGGCCGGTCACCAGAAAGACCAACCATGTGAATGGAGGGTTGGGACTTTGGACCAGCTGGACCTCCAGGGAGAGGAAAGGGGCTAGAGATTGAGTTCAAAGACGTGGCCATTGATTTAATTATTCATGCCTAGGGGATAAAACACCAATGAAAACTAGACAGAGAAGCTCTGTGGAGCTTCCTGCCTGTTGAACACATTGATGTGTTAGGAAGCTAACCTGCCTGGACTCAATGGGGACAGGGCATAGAAGCTCTGCATCCTCTCCTAGACCTCACTCTATGCATTTCCTTTCTAATAAAGCTGTAACCATGAGTATAGCACTTTCCTGAGTTCTGTGAGTCATTATGGAAAATTGTCAGCTGAGTGGGTCACGAGAACCTTCAAATATATAGCCCTTTGGGTAGGAAGTACAGGTAGCCTGGGGAACAGTCTTGTTAGAGAGCATGCCCTGAAATCTGTAGAGTCTCTGACACTAACTCCAGGTGGTTAGCATTAGACTTGTATTATAATACACACCAGTTGGGTTTTTACCAAAATATCCTCCAACAATACTTCTCTGCTCCCTTGATAAATTGTAGGTGTTTCTCTACCAAAGCTTGTTCCTAACCACAACTTCCTCAGCTTCTAAGAATTCACCTTCAGCTTCTTGCTGCTGACGTGCCTTCACTACTCAAGGCAGCCCTAGTGGTCAGGACTCAAGACCACTCCATACTGATTCAGTTGAGTGCTGCCCACGTCTGGTCCATAGAGAGCACTCACACCTCCTCTGCACAACAAAATCAACAAAGTAGTGCCTTTTAGCCACCCCCACCAAAGCAAGAGCTCTTTTCTTGCCCTCCGTACTTCCCGAACAGGAGTAAACCTCAGTCTACTACTCCTCCAACTATTTGGTCACAAGTTGAGGTTCCTGTAAGAGAAACTTCACCAGGTGTGTGAGGAAGCTTCATTAGACCTGATGTGAAGGAAATAGAAACTACCTCCCAGATCTTTCCCAAGAAAGTACAGGCTCATGATATAACAGCTCTGTACAAAGAAATTTTTTCACAAAATCTTCCCTCTTTCATTCTCTGGACTCTTGTGTAATGTTAAAGTAAGTGAGGGAAATTAGAATAGATTCTAAGCTATTTCCTCTGAAAACCTAAAAACTTAATGGTTATTCAGTCCCTCACTTTAACATTTCATATTTATTATTTTTTGGCAGCACCTCACTTGAAATTTTAACATATGTTATATATTTAATTAAAGATTAAAAACAAAGCTGAAAAACTAGGAGAAGATAGGAGTTTAAATAAAAAATTATAGAATGTCTTGATAATTGAAAGCCAAATGTCAATTAAGACAAAACAACCCTGAGTTAATCAGTCAGGAGTAAAAACATTAAACTAACAAAAAGTGGTTTATAAGCAACTTTTTCTGGGAACAAATATGTTGTTAGATCTGTTTAAAACATTTAACAATGTACATTCTAGTTGGTTATCTCAAAGGGATCCCTGCTTTAACAATTTCCTATAAAGGTTAGGGAAGGCAAAATAGAAAATGAACCTTGAAGTTTACAGCAAGATTGAAAGGTTTCCCAAAAGCTACACAGCTCACAACTGTAGTTAACCCTTAAGTCACATCACTAATATTGTCCTGTTCTGTGGATATTCATAACGTGTCTTCTATCCACTATTAGAAAGATTTATAAGAGTAAGTGCTAGTTTCTCTGTCACTTACTAGTTTAGTCAAGATATTTAATCTCTCTGAGCTTTAACATTCTCATATGCAATATGGCAAAAACAAAAACCCTACTGAATGAAACAATTCAGGTTAAAAATGGTGGGTGAACACATTTTTACCTCCTCTCTGCAATGCCTCTAAAATGAAAGTAAATAAGTGATTTAATAAAAAGAGCCCTTGCTAACATAGAGAATAGATGGGGAGATAGCAGTAGATAACAGATGTCTACAGAATTATGGAAAGTGGATGAATCAGGGGTTAACTTACTTAGCACATCACAGAAGCGTGAAACTAAAGTCAGGGATGAGGGGATTCTTCTTCAGAACTCTAGAAAACCTAAGAAATTAGGCAAATCAGGTACCACTGAAAGCAGAAATACAGTGTAAGTTTCAAAAAGACACAGATAGACTGGGCAAGGTGGCTCATGCCTGTAATCCCAGAACTTTGGGAGGCTAGCTTGAGCCCATGAATTCAAGATCAGCCTGGGCAACAAAGCAAGACACCCATCTCTACAAAAAAAAATTAAAAATTAACCAGGTGTGGTGACAACTACTTAAGAGGCTGAAGTGGGAGCTGAGGTGGGATGATCGCTTGAACTCGGGAGATCGAGGCTGTGGTGAGCTGTGATTGTACTACTACACTGCTGCCTGGGTGACAGAGCAAGACACTGTCTACAAAAAAAAAAAAAAAAAGTGCAGATAAATTTCAGATGCTTTGCCCACCCGAGTACACAACTGGATTCACCACCACATCCTCAGGTACACAGCGGCCTAACTGAAGCGGGGTAGGACACTGTGCTAAAAACAGAGATTTTGTGTGAAAGTCAATATTCTGAATGTTAAACCCCAGCTCTTTCCCTCAGTTTGGCTCCCAGATCATGGGCATTCTGGCTGAAATTACAGAGAGAGTTCCTCTCCACAGAAACCATCCAAGTCAAAAAAAAAAAACAAACAAAAACCCAAACTTCTAGATACTAAAAGATGGTAGAGGTTAGGGTTCCGGTGAAATATCTAGGTCTCTCTCAATCATTCTACAGTGTGGCCCACAGAAGACCAGCCTCAGCAACAACATATACAGCTTCCAACTCACTTTTTTTTTTTTTTTTTTTTTTTGAGACAGGGTTTTACTCTTGTTGCCCAGGCTGGGGTGCAATGGTGCGATCTTGGCTCACTGCAACCTCTGCCTCCAGGGTTCAAGCAATTCTCCTGCCTCAGCCTCCCGAGTAGCTGGGACTACAGGCATGCGCCACCACTCCCGGCTAATTTTTACATTTTTAGTAGAGACGGGATTTCACCATGTTGGCCAGGCTTGTCTCAAACTTCGTGACCTCAGGTGATCCGCCCACCTTGGCCTCCCAAAGTGCTGGGATTATAAGTGTGAGCCACCACTACTGGCCCCAAGTCACCTTTCAGTGTTCCATTCCCAAATATGGACAAGGGTTGTGAGGTACTTGAGGAAAATATTTAATATTAAAGAAGAAACCAAGACAAACAAGCAAATAACCAAAGAAGTCACAGGGGAGCACTGAAGCAATCAAGCTAGAGACAAACTATATAACACATACTTTGAGAAAGATAAAAAAAGATCTGACATCTGTGAAACAAGAACATTAAGCCACTTTTAAAAAGGAATATTCAGAAGAAAAGAAAGAGCTCTTGGATATTTTAAAAAAATAGCTATAAGGATTTCAAAAGAAATGTTTAAATTGAGACTATTTCACAGAAAGTAAAAAGATAAAAAGACAATTTTTTTGTTTCTTTTCTTCTATTTTTTTTTTTTTTTTTTTGAGACAGGGTGATATGATTTGGCTGTGTCCCCATCCAAATTTCATCTTGAATTGTAGTTCCCATAATCCCCATGTGTGGTGGGAGGGACCTGGTGGAAGGTGCTTGAATCATGGGGGCAGTTTCTCCCATGCAATTCTCATGATAGTGAGTTAGTTCTCACGAGATGTGATGGTTTTGTAAGGGGTTTCCCCCTTTGCTTGGCTCTCATTCTTCTCTCTCCTGTGGCCCATGTTAAGGACGTGTTTGCCTCCCCTTCTGCCATGATTGTAAGTTTCCTGAGGCCTCCCCAGTCATGCTAAACTGAGTCAATTAAACCTTTTTCCTTTATAAATTACCCAGTCTTAGGTATATCTTTATTAGCAGCGTGAAAAATAACTAATACAGTAAATTGGTACTGGGAGTAGTGTGGTGCTGCTGTAAAGATACCCAAAAATGTGGAAGTGACTTTGGAACTGGGTAACAGGCAGAGGTCGGAATAGTTTGGAGGGCCCAGAAGAAGCAAGGAAAATGTAGGAAAGTTTGGAACTTCCTAGAGACTTGTTTGATGGCTTTCGCCAAAATGCTGATAGTGACATGGACAATGAAGTCCAGGCTGTAGGTGGTCTCAGATGGAGACGAGAGACTTTTTGGGAACTGGAGTAAAGGTGACTTTTGCTATGCAAAGAGACTGGCAGCATTTTGCCCCTGCCCTAGAGATCTGTGGAACTTTAAACTTGAGAGAGATGATTTAGTATATCTGGTGGAAGAAATTTGTAAGCAGCAAAGCATTCAAGAAGAAGCTGAGTATAAAAGTTTAGAAAATGTGCAGCCTGATGATGCCACAGAAAGAAAAACCTATTTTCTGGGGAGAAATTCAAGCCAGCTGCAGAAATTTGCATAAGTAACAAGGAACCAAATGCTGATGAGACAATGGGGAAAATGTCTCCAGGACATGTCAGAGACCTTTACCGCAGCCCCTCCCATCACAGGCTCAGAGGCCTGGGAAGAAAAAATGGTTTCCTGGGTCAGGTCCATGGCTCTCCTGCTCTGTGCAACCTGCAGACTTTGTGCCCTGCATCCTAGTCACTCCAGCTCCAGCTGTGGCTAAAAGAGGCCGAAGTACAGCTCAGACCATTGCTTCAGAGGGTGCAAGCCCCAAGCCTTGGCAGCTTCCATGTGGTGTTGGTCCTGCTTGTGGGCAGAAGACAAGAATTGAGGTCTGGGAACCTTTGCCTAGATTTCAGAGGATGTATGGAAACATTTGTGTGTCCAGGCAGGAGTCTGCTGCAGAGACAGAGCCCTCATGGAGAACCTCTGCTAGGGAAGTACAGAAGGGAAATGTGGGGTTGGAGCTCCCAGAGTCTCCACTGGAGCACTTCCTAGTGGAGCTGTGAGAAGAGGGCCACCATCCTCTAGACCCCAGAATGATAGATCTACCAATAGCTTGCACTGTGCAGCTGGAAAAGCTGCAAACACTCAATGCCAACCTGTGAAAGCAGCCGGGAGGGGGACTGTACCCTGTAAAGCTATAGGGGCAGAGCTGCTCAAGGCTATGGGAGCCCACCTCTTGCATCAGCATGAGTTGGATGTGAGACATGAGTCAACAGGGATTATTTTGGAACATTAAGATTTGATGACTGCCCTATTGGATTTTGGACTTACATGGGGCCCATAACCCCTTTGTTTTGGCCAATTTCTCCCATTTAGGGTAGGTATGTTTACCCAATGCCTGTAGCCCCATGATGTCTAGGAAGTAACTAACTTGCTTTTGATTTTATAGGTTCCTAGGCAAAGGGACTTGCCTTGTCCCAGATGAGACTTTGGACTTGGACTTCTGGACTAATACTGCAATGAGCTAAGACTTTGAGGGACTGTTGGAAAGGCATGATTGTGTTTTGAAATGTGAGGATATGAGATTTGGGAGGGGCCAGGGGTCCAATGACATAGTTTGGCTGTGTCCCCACCCAAATCTCATATGGAATTGTAGCTCCCATAATTCCCATGTGTGGTAGACCCTTCAATTACCAGTGTGAGGTAATTGAATCATGGGGGCAGTTTCCTCAGTACTAATCTTGGGATCATAAGTTCTCATGAGATCTGTTGGTTTTATAAGGTGTTCCACCTTTGCTTGCCTCTCATTCTTCTCTCTTCTGCTGCCATATTAAGAAGGAAGTGTTTGCTTCCCCTTCTACCATCATTGTAAGTTCCCTGAGGCCTCCCCAGCCATGCAAAACTGTGAGTCAATTAAACCTCTTTCCTTTATAAATTACTTAGTCTCAGGTATTTCTTCATAGCAGCATGAGAACAGACTAATACACAGGGTCTCACTCTAGCACCCACGGTGGAGTGTAGTGGTGTGTTCATGGCTCACTGTAGCCTCAAACTCCTGGGCTCAGGTGATCCTCCCACCTCAGTCTCTCAAGTAGCTAGGATTACAAGCATGCACCACCACATCCAGCTGATTGTTTTTGTTTGTTTGTTTGTTTGTTTGTTTTTTGGAGAAATGGGATCTTGCTGGTCTTGAGCTCCTGGCCTCAACAGATCCTCCTGCCTTGGCTTCCCAAAGCACTGGGATTATAGGCATGAGCCACGGTGCCCAGTCAAGAGACAATTCTTATGGAAAGAAAGGATTTTAAAAACTGAAATGTTTAGTCAGAGAGCCATTTTATGACTATTAGGAGTTCCAGAAAAAGAGAACAGAAAAAAAAATGGAGAGAAAAAAATTACCAGAAATAACATAATTTATCAACATATGAGATTGAATAAATAATACAATTTTCCAGATTTAAAATAACCACCAAGGGTCCAGTACAATCAATAAAAATAAAACCACATGAGAGAACAGTATCATGACATTTCAGATGACTAGAGATAAAGGGAAAATTGTAAAACCTCCCAGACAGGGAAAAAAAAAAAAAGCTTCCAAACAAATGATTAAAAACTATAAATGCATCAGATCTCTCTATAGTATTCCTGGAAGCTAAAAGACAAAAAGCAATATCTTCCAGCAATTTCCACTTGTGCATCCTGTACTCAAACTATCATTTCAATGGGAAGGGAGAATTATTGCATTTTTAGGCAAGAATAGTTACCTCCCATATGGAGAGTCAGACCCTGGAGAAAAAGGCACTGTTGGTTGCCTTTTTCTGCCTCAATTCTCCTGCAGGCCAAAGCCTGATATCCACCCCCACATCTCTCACCCCCAGTATCCACAGCCATATGTTTCAGGAGACTCTGAACTCCCCTAGCTCCAGCTCCAGAGGTAAATCATGATTGGTCTCTTGATTTTCTTTTCTTTTCTTTTCTTTTCTTTTCTTTTCTTTTCTTTTCTTTTCTTTTCTTTTCTTTTCTTTTCTTTTCTCTCTCTCTCTCTCTCTCTCTTTCTTTCTTTCTTTCTTTCTTTCTTTCAGACAGGGCTCACTGTGTAATCCCAGCTACTCAGGAGGCTAGGCAGGAGAATTGCTTGAACCCCGGAGGCAGAGGTTGCAGTGAGCCAAGATCACACCACTGCACTCCAGCCTGGGAAACAAGAGCGAAACTCTGTCTCTAAATAAATAAATATAATAAAAATAAATTAAATTAAATCCCAAAGACAGAGCTCACTATGTTGACCAAGCCAGTCTGGAACTCCTGGCCTCAGGCAATCCTCCCACCTTGGCCTCCCAAAGTGCTAGGACTACAGATGTAAGCCACCACACCCGGCCCATGATTATGCTCTAAGTCAACCTTGGTGATCCCATTCCCCTTGAGGCAGAGTTGGCTAAGGCATAAGCATGTGACCCTTTTCTGGTCAATGAGAGGTAGGGGAAGTTGGCTGGGGACTCCTGTGAGAATTTCTTTTCAAATTAAAGGTATGTGGCTTAGGTCGGGTTTAACACCAAGATGGGAATTTGTGTGCAAATAATTTATCATGGAAGTGGTCCCAGGTGTGACAAGAGAGGGAGTGTCGGAAGCAGGACAGCGAAGGGGAGGAGACCAAGCAAAGGTGACTCTCCCTGATTCCACAGAAGTCTGAAAGTGTACATTTCACCAGACAAACTGTCCCATGAAGGCAAAGGAGCTAGACTTCATACTCCTGCCCCATCGGTCATTGGTCAGGGGCCTCCCAGGGGGAAGACAATGCCCAAGCATATCTTCTGTGCTCTTGCTAGCTAAGAAGCTCCAGCAGCCCAAGGGTAATTCTAATAGCAATAGGAGTTGATTATCAGAAGCAAAAAGGAGGAACAGCTACACAAACAGTTGAAAAGAAGAAAAGAAAGAAAAAGATTCAAGGGGTTCTGAGTGGAATGCCAATATTTTCTTCTACAGCAGTGGTCGCCAACCTTTTAGCACCAGAGAGTGGTTTCATGGAAGACAATTTTTCCACAGACTGGTGTGGTGGGGAATGGTTTCAGGATGATTCAAGCACATTACACTTATTGTGCACTTTATTTCTATTATTATGACATTGTAATATATAATGAAATAATTATACAACTCAGCATAATGTAAAATCAGTGGAATCCCTGACCTCTTTTTCCTGCAACTAGATGGTCCCTTCTGGGGGTGATGAGAGACTGTGACAACCATCAGGTATTAGATTCTCATGAGGAGCACAAAATCTAGATGCTCTGCATGTGAAGTTCACAATAGGGTTCACACTTACGATGGTTAATATTGCGTGTCAACTTGATTGTATTGAAGGATGCAAACTATTGTTCCTGGGTGTCTATGAGGGTGTTGCCAAAGGAGTTTAACATTTGAGTCAGTGGACTGGGAGAGGCAGACCCACCCTCAATGTGAGTGAGCACAATCTAATCAACTGCCAGCTCAGCTAGAGCAAAGCAGACCTGCTGAGTCTTCCGGCCTTCATTTTTCTCCCATGCTGGATGCTTCCTGCCCTCAAACAACAGACTCCAAATTCTTCAGCTTTTGGACTCTTGGTCTTACACCAGTGATTTGCCAGCATCTCTCGGGCCTTTGGCCACAGACAAAGGCTGCATTTTTGACTTTCTACTTTTGAGGTTTTGGGACTCAGACAGGCTTCCTTGCTCCTCAGCTTGCAGATGGCCTATTGTGGGACTTCATCTTGCTATTGCATGAGTCAATACTCCTTAATAAACTCCCCTTCATATATACTTCGTGTGTGCGTGTGTGTGTGTGTGTGTGTATATATATACACATATATAAAATGAGTCTATCCTATTAGTTCTGTCCCTCTAGAGGATGCTGACTAATATAGCACTTCTACGAGATATATATAGCACTTCTACGAGACTAATACAGCACTTCTACGAGAATATAATGCCACACTGATCTGACAGGAGTTGGAGCTCAGGTGGTAATCAAGTGATGGGGAGTGGCTGTAAATACAGATGAAACTTTGCTCACTCATCTCCTACTGTTCAGGCCCCATTCCTAATAGGCCACAGACCCGTACTAGTCCATGGCCTGGGGGTTGGGAACTCCTGTTCTACAGGATGCAAGAGGAATTCTCCCTGGCCAATCTTATACCATGAATGGGGGGCATTCAAAAAGAAGGCAGGGATGCACCGAGTGGGGTAGAGTGGAGAGATGAAAAGAACCTGGGTCTTTGATGATGTTGCTGAGCCAATGATTGACCTACATTGGCAGTGACCCACACCCAGCCTTCTTGTTATACGGTATAATACATTCTCCTTGTGATTTGAGCTATTGTAAATGAGGTTTTCTGCTATTTTCAAACAAAATCATGCTAAATGATCCAAGGAGAGAGGTAAATTATCTATGATAGAAGTCGTAAGTAAAAATAAAAGCAGTCCTGATGCAGAGTGAGCATTGAAAGGATCCTTCTGGGAGGCGGAGGAGAATACTAGCCGGGTATGGGGTGCCAGTTGGTACCACCTTGGCCTTTTCCATCAAGGCACCCTCTGAAAGGGTGGCTCCATGCTCCTTAGCTCCCTCTGATAGACTTAGTTCCAACAGATTCCACATTGGTGCTCTGTGGAGAGCAAATAGAGAAAACTTAGATTTTGAAATTAGCAGAAATTTTTAAGGCCAGAAAAGCAAACATAATATGCCACGGTCACAAATGTTACTTGTATTTGCACAGTAGCTTTCAAACCTTCAGGTTCAAACCTTCAGGCTTCAGGGATCTCAGGCCTCCACCCCGTTTTGTGTTTAGCCCTTTGGCATATTGGGGTTACATGTGGACTTGTAAGAAAGAATTTTATAGATTAAAGAAAAAGAAAGATTGAAAAATCTTTGCATTATACCATGTAGTCTATTGTTTAATGAAATATTTCATTGCATGATGACCTCTACTGGCAGAATAAATGCATCACCACAGCTGACAAAATAAGACAATTTAATCTGTTTAGTCAAGGAATTGGCTAATATGGAAAGACAATGCTAGCCAAATATGTTACTGAGAATTGTTAAGGCCCAGTTGTACTCTCAATATGTTTATTTTCAAAAAGATTTTGTAAAATATTTCAAACATATGAGATATAGAGGATAATATAATAAATACATACCTGCCACCTAAACTTAACAAGTCTTAACATTTTGTCTTGGCTGGGCACGGTGGCTCAAGCCTGTAATCCCAGCACTTTGGGAGGCCGAGATGGGCGGATCACGAGGTCAGGAGATCGAGACCATCCTGGCTAACACGGTGAAACCCCGTCTCTACTAAAAAATACAAAAAGTTAGCCGGGCGAGGTGGCGGGCGCCTGTAGTCCCAGCTACTCGGGAGGCTGAGGCAGGAGAATGGCGTGAACCCAGGAGGCGGAGCTTGCAGTGAGCTGAGATCTGGCCACTGCACTCCAGCCTGGGCGACAGAGCAAAACTCCATCTCAAAAAAAAAAAAAAAAAAAAAAAACATTTTGTCTTATTTATCCAGAGTTTTAAAATTAGTTAATTATTTATTTATTTTAGAGACAGGGTCTCATTCTGTCACCCAGGCTGGACTGCAGTGGTGTGATCATAACCCACTGTAACCAGAACTCCTGAGGTCAAGCAATCCTCCTGCCTCAGCCTCCCAAGTAGGTAGGACCAACATCTTTTTTATTATTTATTTATTTATTTATTTATTTATTTGAGATGGAGTCTCACTCTGTCACCCAGGCTGGAGTGCAGTGGCGCGATCTCTGCTCACTGCAACCTCCACCTCCCAGGTTCAAGGGAGTCACCTGTCTCAGCCTCCCGAGTAGCTGGGACTACAGGCGCCTGCCACCATGCCCGGCTGCTAATTTTTGTATTTTTACTAGAAACGGGGTTTCACCATAGTGGCCAGGCTGGTCTCAAACTCCTGACCTTGTGATCTGCCCACCTTGGCCTCTCAAAGTGCTGGTATTATAGGCATGAGCCACCACGCCCAGCCTCCAACATCTTTTTTAAAAAATAAGACAGTTACATGTATGTTAAGCCCTTATACCCTGACTTCCTGAAAAGGGCCCCTTTATCACCTCTCCATAGGTCATTGCTTAGCTGGGTGGGGTGGCTCACGCCTGTAATCCCAGCACTTTGGGAGGCTGAGGTTAGAGGATCACTTGAGCCCAGGAGTTCAAGGCCAACCTGGGCAACATAGTAAGAAATCATCTCTACGAAATAATAATAATAATTAGCTGGGCATAGTGGTGTGCATCTATAGTCCCAGCTGCTTGGGAGGCTGAGACAGGAGGATTACTTGAGCCCAGGAAGTGGAGGCTGCAGTGAGCTATGATCATGCCACTGCACTCCAGCCTGGGCAACAGAGCAAGACCTTGTCTCAAAAAAAAAAAAACAAAAACAAAAAACAAAAAAACCAAAAAACAGGCAGCACTGCTTGTTGTTCATCTTTCCCATGAATCTTTTCCCATGCTTCTCCTTCATATGTATTCATACAGAATATAGGATATTATGTTGCAAGCTTTAAGTTTTTATATAAATGAAATAACATACATATAATTACAAGTTTTACAATTTTTTGCTGGTTGAATAGGCCCATTACTGAGACCATGTTCCCCTTCTCCAGGGTAAAAAACAAAACCCTGAGATTTAAACTCATGGGAAGTGCTGGGCCTGTTGGCTCACACCTGTAATACCAGTCTTTTGGGAGTCAGAACGGTAAGGATTGCTTGAGTCTAGTTCAAGGCCAGCATGGACAACATGATGAGACCCTGTCTCTTAAAATAAATAAATAATAAACAGATAGGGAAAATATGTCCCTTCATAATAGAGGTAGGGGCTGGGCGCAGTGGCTCATGCCTGTAATCCCAACACTTGGGGAGGCTGAGGCAGGCAGATCACTTGAGGTCAGGAGTTCGAGACCAGCCTAGTCAACATGGTGAAACCCCGCCTCTACATAAAAAAATACAAAAATTAGCTAGGCATGATGGCAGGTGCCTGTAATCTCATCTACTCAGGAGAATTAGGCAGGAGAATCGCTTGAATCTGGGAAGTGGAGGTTGCAGTGAGCCGAGATCGCCAAGATTGTGCCACTGCACTCCAGCTTGGGTGACAGAGTGAGACTCCGTCTCAAAAAAACTAAACAACGGCCGGGCGCGGTGGCTCACGCCTGTAATCCCAGCACTTTGGGAGGCTGAGACGGGCGGATCACGAGGTCAGGAGATCGAGACCATCCTGGCTAACACGGTGAAACCCCGTCTCTACTAAAAAATACAAAAAACTAGCCGGGCGAGGTGGCGGGCGCCTATAGTCCCAGCTACTCGGGAGGCTGAGGCAGGAGAATGGCGTGAACCCGGGAGGCAGAGCTTGCAGTGAGCTGAGATCCGGCCACTGCACTCCAGCCTGGGTGACAGAGCGGGACTCCGTCTCAAAAAAAAAAAAAAAAAAACAACAAAACAAACAAAAAAAAAATGAAACAAAACAAACAAACAAAAAAGCAACAACAACAACAACAAAAAACCATAATAGAGGTAAGTTAGATAAAGTTATCAAAGAGATCAGGTACAAAAATATTTGAAAACCAGGGCAATGAAAACTAGCAGTAGCTGATGTTGAGCACTTATAAGTGCTTTCTTTAAATCACTGAATCCTCCCAGCAACTCTATGCAATATCTTCTATCATGACCTTCATTTTACAAAGAAGGAAACCAAGGCAAAGAGGTTGCTAGCTTGTCTAAGGTCACATATCTGAGTAGCGGGACCTGCGGTCTGACTCCCTGCTCTGAATGTGATGTGATATGTAGATGAAGCCCCGTGAAGAATTCTAAGCACCACGAGAAGCACCCCTATAAACCAATCACTAGCTGCTGCTGATGCACTTGAACTCTACAATGCTCCTTCCTTGTGGCTTTCTAAGACCCCCAGCCAGGCTCATGAGGGGGCTGAGAGTGGTCCTCTTGTCTCTTTTCAGAGATTTAACTGGCAAGAACTTGAGCATCCTCTTACACGCAAAACTTCATTGTCCCTTGGCATCAGAAGCTATTAATAAGATTTGTTCCTGATTCCAACAACTGTGACCTGAGACAAGTTAAAAATATTTTTTCTGGATCGTGAACCTTCTCTAAAATAAGACAAAATATTATCCTTTTCCATCTGAAATAATCTTGTTGTGATGAAGAATAATTTATCGTGCTGTGACATCCTAAGTCATTAAATGGGAGGATCTGGCAGCCCTGCTTCATACACCCACGCACTTATCTGCAAAAGTTTATATGCATGAGAGCTTCTGGCTTTAAGACTTTAGCAGAAAGAGGAGATGGATCTCCAGGCCTAAGGAACAGAGACGAGGAACATGAACTCTGGCTAATGTCTACTCCCCTTGGGGAGACTTTCCTGGGAGAAAAGAGAATAATGTGGAACATGAGTGTCTGGTTTCAAGTTGTGGGCCCCTAACTTACTAACTAGCTTTCTCACTTTCCAACTTCAGGTGATTTAATAACCCTCTCTGGCCGGGCGCGGTGGCTCAAGCCTGTAATCCCAGCACTTTGGGAGGCCGAGACGGGCGGATCACGAGGTCAGGAGATCGAGACCACCCTGGCTAACACAGTGAAACCCCGTCTCTACTAAAAAAATACAAAAAACTAGCCAGGCGAGGTGGCGGGCGCCTGTAGTCCCAGTTACTCGGGAGGCTGAGGCAGGAGAATGGCGTAAACCCGGGAGGCGGAGCTTGCAGTGAGCCGAGATCCGGCCACTGCACTCCAGCCTGGGCGACAGAGCGAGACTCCGTCTCAAAAAAAAAAAAAAAAAAACACCCTCTCTGTGCTGCAGGTTCATCCTCTACAAAATTATAAGATAATATTAATATCTACCTAATAAACTTGCTATGAAGATTAAATGAGTTAATACATATGGTACAGTTAGAAAGTTGCTGGCACCTGGCCAGGCGCGGTGGCTCACGCCTGTAATCCCAGCACTTTGGGAGGCCGAGGTGGGAGGATAACCTGAGGTTGGGAGTTCGAGACCAGCCTGACCAACATGGAGAAACCCCATCTTTACTAAAAATACAAAATTAGCCAGGCGTGGTGGCACATGCCTGTAATCCCAGCTACTTGGGAACCTAAGGCAGGCGAATCACTTGAATCTGGGAGGTGGAGGTTGTGGTGAGCTGAGAAGGCGCCACTGCACTCCAGCCTGGGTAACAAGAGCGAAACTCTGTCTCAAAAAAAAAAAAAAAGAAAGAAAAAAGAGAGAGAGAGAAAGTTGCTGGCACCTATTATAAATGCAATAAATGTTAAGTATGTGGTATGGTCTGAATTGTGGTGTTCCCTCAAATTCATATGTTGGAACAGAATATCCAACGTGATAACTTAAGAGTTAGGGCCAGCCAGGCGCCATGGCTCAGGCTTGTAATCCCAGCACTTTGGGAGGCCAAGGCAGGTGGATCACGAGGTCAGGAGACCGAGACCATCCTGGCTAACATGGTGAAACCCCGTCCCTACTAAAAATACAAAAATATCAGCCAGGTGTGGTGGCGGGCTTCTGTAGTCCCAACAACTCGGGAGGCTGAGTCAGGAGAACGGGCGTGAACCTGGGAGGTGGAGCTTGCAGTGAGCGGAGACTGTGTCACTGGGCTCCAGCCTGGGTGACAGAGCAAGACTCCGTCTCAAAAAAAAAAAAAGAGGGCCTTTTGGGAACTGATTAAGTTATGAGAACATCACCCCAGTGTATGGAATTAGTGACCTTATAAAAGAGGTTGGGATGGGTACAGTGGCTTATGCCTATAATCCCAGCAATTGGGAAGGCTGAGGAAGTAGGATCACTTGAGCCCAGGAGTTTGTGACCAGTCTAGGAAACATAGCAAGACCCTGTTCTATTTTAAAAAAAGGAAAAAAAAAAAAAAAAAGATTAAAGGGAACTGCCTTGCCCCTTTTGCCAATTAAAAACACAAAAAGAAAGCACCATCTTTGAAAAACAGAACAGGCTGTCACCAGACACCTCAACAATCAGTGCCTTGATCTTCGACTTTCCAGCCTCCAGAACTCTGAGCAATACATTTTTGTTGTTTATGAATGGCCCAGTCTGTAGCATTTTGTTGTAGCAGTTCAATTACACTAAAACAGTGTGGTTGATATATCATTATCATTACCATCAGTAGTATCTGGCTCAGGGGACTTGGTCTGCCCTCCTATTGAGAAAGGGGGCAAAGATAGAAACTGAAGGGTCTGTTTTTTAGTGGATAAACAGCAAATCTGAGAGTACTGTTGAGTTCTTAATAGCTGATGTTTTCAAATCTATAAGGAATTTCACTGATAAAAATGTTTTCTACTCTTTGAGTATCAATTTTCTTCTAGTCATGTCTAAGAAAAATGTAACATAGATTCATTCAATATCAACTGAATGTCCACCACATGATAAGCAATTTTCTAGCCATGGGGATACAGTAGTGGACAACACAGACAAAATGCCTTCCTTAGCATATCTTGTTCTTTAATGAGACTGACGAAGAGACAACTAAAATACCATCAGTTAGTGACACATGCTACGTAGAGTACTGCAGATAGAAAATATTTAAACAGAGTAGTCAAAGAAATTATCTCTGAAGATAGGTGACATTTGAATGAAATGGGTTGGCAGGGAGCAATACAAATATTTGAGAAAACAATCAAGTCAAAGCAAGTGCAATGACCCTGGAACAGGAACAAGTTTAACCTATTTAAGGAAGAGCAAGAAGGCCAGAATAGCTATAGCGGTGGTGGCAACAGACAGAATTTTTTTTTTTTTTTGAGACAGAGTCTGGCTCTGTCGCCCAGGCTGCAGTGCAGTGTCCGGATCTCAGCTCACTGCAAGCTCCGCCTCCTGAGCTTACACCATTCTCCTACCTCAGCCTCCGGAGTAGCTAGGACTACAGGCGCCCGCCACGTCGCCCGGCTAGTTTTTTGTATTTTTTTTTAGTAGAGACGGGGTTTCAACGTGTTAGCCAGGATGGTCTCGAACTCCTGACCTCGTGATCCACTCATCTCGGCCTCCCAAAGTGCTGGGATTACAGGCTTGAGCCACCGCGCCCGGCCCAGAATTTTTAATAGATATGGTTAATATCATGTAAGGCCTTGTAGTCTTTAATAAAGAGTTTGCATTTTATTCTAAAAATGATCACAAATCATGGTAGGTTTCGAGGAGGCGAATGACAAGTTGTGATTTACATTTTAGAAAGGCCATTCAGATTATTGTGTAAAAAAATCGCTGGGTGCAGTGACTCATGCCTATAATCCTAACACTTTGGGAGGCTGAGGCAGGTGGATCACCTGAGGTCAGGAGTTCGAGACCAGCCTGGCCAACATGGTGAAATCCCCATCTCTACTAAAAATACAAAAATTAGCCAGGTGTGGTGGCAGGTGCCTGTAATCCCAGCTACTCGGGACACTGAGGCTGGAGAATTGCTTGAACCCAGGTTGCAGTGAGCCGAGATTGTGCCACTGCACTACAGCCTGGGTGACAGAGTGAGACTCTGGCTCAAAAAGAAAAAAAAAATCGACCATGGCAGGGCAAGAGTGGAAGCAAGGAGAGCCATTGTGAGGCTACTATGTGGGTCACATGAGACATGAGGGTCACTTGGCTGAGGGTGGAGATGCAGATCATGGTAAATAGTCAGATTATAGATCTATTTTGAAGGTAGAGCTGACCAAAGCTGTTGAAGGACTAGATCTGATGTGTGAGATTAAAGAAAAGAATCAAAGATGAAATTTGTGTCTTTGACCCAATTAATTGGCTAAGTGAATGGCGGTGCCATTAACTGAGATGGGAAAGATGAGTAAGGTCTAGTTCAGTGGTGTCCAATCATTTTGCTTCCCTGGGCCACATTGGAAGAAGAACTGTCTTGGGCCACACATAAAATACAGTAACACTAACAATAGCTGATAAGCTTTAAAAAAACACAAAATAATCTCATATGTTTTAACAAGGTTTATGAATTTGCGTTGGGCCGCACTCAAAGCTGTCCTGGGCTGCATGCCACCCACAGGCTGCGGGTTGGACAAGCTTGGTCTAGTTTGATGCAGTATGGGTTATATTTGGACTGGTCAATTTTAGATGCACAATAATCCAAGCAGTGATGTGGGGGTGCTCAGCAGAAATTTTAGAGAGGGAAGTTTATGTTTGGCTCTCAACAGGATCCACATGATATTAAACAGAGAGAGTAGATAAGATCAACTAGAGAATGAAGTTCAAAGGCTGAGGTTAAGGACACTACAACATTTAGAGTTTAGCAGGAAGAGGTATAGTCAGCAAGGAATACTAAGAAGTGGCTAGTGAGGTGTGAAGAATACCAGCAAAGGATGTTATCCTGTAAGTCAAATAAAGAAAACGCATCCAGGAGGAGGGCATGATCAAATGGGTCAAGTGATCTGAGTCTTCCATAAGCTTTAGATATCATGGAATAAACTTAATAACTGTTATCTGCATGTATTTGCCTAGTAGTTTACAGCAGCATTTCTCAAAGTGTGTTTGTTGATATTGAAGAAAATCAAAATATTTTACCCCAAAATCTATTTCTTTGACATATTTTGAAATGGCTGCCACCTGGCCAGCAAATAGAACTGGCCTTGCAAAACTGTCTTTTGTGGGGAAAATATGCATCTGTAGAGAATTTCCATTAATGCCTCCATGCCCCCTCCCCTTTCTATGCCTTTCTTGAATTCAGGAGAGGTTGAGCATCTGACCCTTTTAAAAGTCTGAAAAGAAACATTTACCATCTATTCTCTCCAAGGGAGGCTTCATCTACATAACAAGGCCACCTTTGCTAGCCAAGCTTGTTACTTTCTCCCTCATCACCCGCTGATTTATCAACATAACCTGTTTCTGGCCACCCTCTGAGTCTGCATTCTTTACTGTGGCTCAGGATGTTGGGTCTTCATTCTTAAGGCTCCCATGTACACACATTAAATAAATTTGTATGCCTTTTCTTCTGTTAATCAATCTGCCTTATGTTAGTTTTTCAGGGAAGCTTTCAGTGGTCAAGAACTTATGGTTCCCAGAGTACGATAATTATATAGGACGTTCTGCAAAAAAAATAAAAAATAAAAAGGAGTGCTGTGATCAATTATGGGACATGTTTCATTCAGAAATTCATGATCCACATTAGTGTATTTAAAGCTCTGAGAAGTCCATAAAAAAGAAAACTTCTACCTTTTAAAAACAGGAATTCCCCAAATTGTTTTTTTCTAAAAATCAGATTGAGGATAACTTACAAGCAGGAAAATCCAAACATTTCAGGTGTATAATTCTGAGTTTTTACACAATCACATAACTACCACTGCAATCCCAATTGTTTTTAAGTCACAAATCATGTCATCTATCAATGGCTCTAGTTCCACTTTAAAAATGCTGCCAGTTTACAGAGCACTTTTCGATGTATTTTTCCATTTAACTCTGATGTCAACCCTCTGAGTTTGGAATCATTATTTCCAATAAGACAGATAAAGAAAGAGGCATAGAGAGGTAAAGAATCATTCCCACTGTCATGCGCGTCCATGTGAAGAGACTAACAGGTTTTCTGTGAGCAATAAAGCTTTTTAATCATTTGGGTGCAGGCGGGCTGAGTCCAAAAAGAGAGTCAGTGAAGGGAGATAAGGGTGGGGCCGTTTTATAGGATTTGGGTAAAGGAAAATTATAGTCAAAGGGGGGTTGTTCTCTGGCGGGCAGGAGTGGGAGTCACAAGGTGCTCAGTGGGGGAGCATTTTGAGCCAGGATGAGCCAGGCACAAGATAATGTCATCGCTTAAGGCAAGGACCGGCCATTTTCACTTCTTTTGTGGTGGAATGTCATCAGTTAAGGCGGGGCAGGGCATTTTCACTTCTTTTGTGATTCTTCAGTTACTTCAGGCCATCTGGGCATATACGTGCAAGTCACAGGGGATGAGGATGTGCCAAGTCACAGGCGTATATGTGCATGTCACAGGGGATGCAATGGCTTGGCTTGGGCTCAGAGGCCTGACACCCACAAACACACAAAGCTACGCAGTGAAAGAGGTAGATTAAATGCAAATATTCAGATGAGTTAGATTTTCACTTGATATAGTGGAAAGATAACACTGGGTAAGACTATCAACAACCACAATTATTATATTGAGTTCTTCAACCATCAAACACCTCTTTAAAGTAGGTGTTGTTATTCTTACCTTACAAATGAGAACATAGGGGTAAAGTGTCCAATCAGTTTGCTCAAGGATAAAGAGAAATTGGTGGAGAAAGAATTCAAACTTAGGCCAGGCACGGTGGCTCATGCCTGTAATCCCAGCACTTTGGGAGGCCGCAGCAGGAGGATCACTTGAGGTCAGGAGTTCGAGACCAGCTTAGTCAACACGGTGAAACCCCCTCTCTACTAAAAATACAAAAATCAGCTGGGCGTGGTTGGGGGAGCCTATAATCCCAGCTACTTGGGAGGCCAAGGCAGGAGAATGAGTTGAACCGGGAGGTGGAGGTTGCAGTGAGACAAGATGGTATCACTGCACTCCAATCTGGGCAATAGACCAAGACCTAGTCAAGAAAGAAAGAAAAGAGAAGAGAAGATAAAAGAAGAGAAGAGAAAAAAAAAGAGAGAGGGAAAGGGAAAGGGAAAGGGGAAGGGGGAGGGGGAGTGGGAGGGGGAGGGAAGGGGAAGGGAAGGGAAGGGGAGGGGGAGGGAAGGGGAAGGGAGGGGAAGGGGAAGGGAGGGGAAGGGGAAGGGAGGGGGAGGGGAGGGGAAGGGGAGGGGAGGGGAGGGGAGGGGAGGGGAGGGGAGGGGAGGGGAGGGGAGGGGAGGGAAGGGAAGGGAAGGGAAGGGAAGGGAAGGGAAGGGAAGGGAAGGGAAGGGAAGGGAAGGGAAGGGAGAAGGAAGGAAGAAAGAAAGAAAGAAAGAAAGAAAGAAAGATTCAAACCTAGAACTCTGACTCCAGAGCCTGAAATCCTAACTGCATGGGACTGTGCTGTCCAGTATGATAGCCACTAGTCATACTTGGCTATTTGAGCACTCCAAATGTGGCTACTCCAATCTGATATGTGTGTAAGCGTAAAATACACACAGGATTTTAAAAACTGTTTTTTTAAGTAAAATATCCAAGTTTTAAAATTACATGTTGAAATAATAGTTTGGATATATTTATAATATTAAAATTAATTTCACCTTTTTCTTTCTATGCTTTTTAATGTGGCTCCTAGAAAATTAAAAATTACATATATGTGGCTCGTATGCTGCTTTAAAAAGTAGAGGCTGTTCATGGTTTTCTTTCTTAGTGCTGTCAAGGTCAAGGTGCTTCCTGTTATTTCTCTATTCAAGGGTAGAAAACATCACCAGGGTGCACTGTTTTATTGGGCATTGATTTATTTCCAAGGGGTGGAAACGGGATTCTTCCCCTAGGTCCCCAGCTGTTTGTATTCATATTCTTTTACTCACACGCAATGTTAATTGCTTTTGCTTTTGGAATATGTGTTTTATTAAAAATATTGGCTAACCAAGGACTTGATAACGGCATACACTAGAAGGTTTTTTGTCTGTTTTCTGTTTGTTTGTTTTTTGAGATGGAGTTTCGCTCTGGTTGCCCAGGCTGGAGTGCAATGGTGCAATCTCAGCTCACCCCAACCTCCGCCTCCCGGATTCAAGAGATTCTCCTGCCTCAGCCTCCCGGGTAGCTGGGATTACAGACATGCGCCACCACACCCGGCTAATTTTTTATTTTTAGTAAAGACCGGGTTTCTCCATGTTAGTCAGGCTGGTCTTGAATTCCCTACCTCAGGTGATCTGCCCACCCCGGCCTCCCAAAGTGCTGGGATTACAGGCGTTAGCCACCGTACCTGGACCTTTTTTTTTTTTTTTTTTTTTTAAACAAAACAATCAAACAAAATGACCATGGAGACTCAGTCCTGGGTTCCAGTTTTCAATGAACTGCATTTTCTTGCAGAGTGAGCCCGCACCACCACAGTGCCTGTATTCTGTCAGACTCACGCTACACTCAGATCCTGTAATGCATGAAACAACTTAAAAAAATCTCAAGGGGTCACAAAGATCTTTTAAATATGTTAAAAGCTCTAAATGATTAGAACTGCCTAAAATAATGTTTCTCTTCCTGAAACCTGCTTTGTTTTAAACTCAAAACATTCCTTCAGTCCTTGGGCATTACTTTATTGATTCCGAAAAGGGAGGAAGTCTTCACGAGTAGGAATGTGTTTCTTTATCATTATTATTGTATTATGTCCACTACCTCAAAATGGAGTGGTTCATTTTATGTGTATGGTTCGGTAGCTAGCAACCCTGGTTCTATATTGGGATCACCTAGAGATACTTTGAAAAACACATATGCTTGAGCCTTGCCCTTAGAAATTCTGATTTAGTGAATACGAAGTATAACTCGGCCAACTGAGAACATGTGACATGCGGTCGAGGTTGAGAACTATTTATGAGGATAGCAAAACTAGTGTTTTAGGCCCTGTAAAATTTACTTTAAAAAAATCAGTTTATACCCAGGTTTCTCCCCTCTGCATCTCTGTTCAAACCTTTTTAATGAAATCCCTCTGGCTTAGACACTCTCCCTGTGAAACCACCTTTGCAAAAATCATAACTGAGAAATTACAGTGAAAGAGGTCTGACCTAACCGACAACACCTTGCTTCTAACATTCAAGCTGTTCATTCCTAGGTGTAGGCCAAACTAACTTTGGGAGGAACTTAGTTTATAGTTTAGCTTTGAAACAAAGAATATAACAGCACTTTCCCCCAAATAAACCCCCTTCCTGTCTGGGGACTAGACTGCCTTTGCAGGACTAACAAATTAGCTACAAGATTAGAAGTTATGGTTTAGCAGTGATGCAACTGGAAGCTGCAAGATTCTAAACCTCCCCAAATGGCTCCTGGGAATGAAATCACTATTGTGAAACCTAAGATCAGTGCTTGAGATATTTTGCAGACCCTGCACTGGATAGATCAGCCGGCACCTCCCAGATCAATAAACAGGCTCATCTAGTCTTGCGGCCCCCACCCAGGAAGTGGCTCAGTACAAGAGGACAGTTTTGACTCCCTAAGATTTCACCTCTGACCCGACCAATTATCACTCCTGACTCACTGGTCCCCTACCCACCAAATTATCCTTAAAAACACCAATCCTCGAGTTTTCGGGGAGATTGATTTGAGTAATAATAAAACTCTGGTCTCCCACACAGCTGGCTCTGCATGAATTACTCTTTCTCTATTGCAATTCCCTCCCCTGTCTTGATAAATCAGCCTGTCTAGGCAGTGGGCAAGGTGAATCCGTTGGTTGGTTGCACCTCCACCAAACTCCTATTAGGGTTACTGTTAGCATCACTCATTAGTCTGATGTTTATGTACAATGTGTGTGTGTTGCTTGTCTTCCCAACTGGTCTATAATTCTTTATGGAGAGGAGTAGTATCTTTATATTAAGAGAGAAGACCACCCCTCATATTGTCTTATGCCCAATTTCTGTCTCTAAAGAAAGAAAAAGTAAAAACTAAAAGGCAGAAATGAAATCCACAAGCAGACAGCTCGGCACCACACCCTGGGCCTGGTAAAGATCGACCCCTGACCTAATTAGTTATGTTATCTATACATTACAAACATCATATAGAAAAGCACTGTGAAAATCCCTCTCCTGTTTTGTTCTGATCTAATTACTGGTGCATGCAGCCCCCAGTCACATACCCCCTGCTTGCTCAATTGATCACGACCCTCTCACGCTCACCTCCTTAGAGTTGTGAGCCCTTAAAAGGAACAGGAATTGCTCACTCGGGGAGCTCGGCTCTTGAGATAGGAGTCTTGCCAATGCCTCCGGCCGAATAAGCTCCTTCCTTGTTTAACTCGATGTCTGAGGAGTTTTGTCTGCAGCTCGTCCTGCTACAATATTTACCATGCATCATACTAGCGCAGTACATTTCACATAACAGGTACTCAATAAAGGATGTTTCATAAGTACATATGTCGTTTGGATATTGATGAGACACTTATAAATGCAAAAATAAAGCAATGTATATAATTCATAATGAGACCATTAGTTTATATTAGCAATGGGATAGACTAAAATATGGGTTAAAACACAATTATTTAATATGGTAGACATAAGAATTTAGGAAACTTATAGATTTCAAAGTGTTGTTTAGGAAATAGTCCAAATCAAAAACAGTCTTGGGAAATGCAACAGCATGGGGAATGTTATCTAGGTTTTATGGGAATCTTTCCACAGTATCTCTGCCTACTGGCATCCAGAATCATAGATGTGTGCTTACCTGGCAGGGGAGATACCATGATCACAGGATCATCGATGATTCCAATGGTGAGAAATCAGTACCTGGCAGTAGAAATCGGCACTTTACTGTGGGAAAGCCTGAATGGTTAGGAACCATGTGGGATATGAAGTCAAATCTGCTACCCCAAACCTTCAATCTTTGGTTTCAGGCGGTGCTCTTAGGATCATCACAAAACAGATTGAATCTCTCCCCTCATAACAGTCCCATTAAATGATGTAAAGTCAACTATACTTGTGAGTCTTACTCCATGAACTCAGGTTTGCAAGAAATATAATTTTACTCAAGGGATGACTTTTAAATCACCGAAATCACACAGGATTCTCTTTCCTAATCCACTCCAGCCCAAAGGCACTACCTCCTAATACCATCTCACTGGGGGTTAGGGCTTCAGCATGCAAATCTGGGAGAAAACAAATATGCAGTCCATAATACTAGGTTCATAATGTGCTGTAGCCCGTATTCCCTTAGTCTCTATCCCCATTCCACTGTGTTATTTCAAAACAGAACTTACTTCCCATGGGACCATTAGAGCCTGAAGAAGAGATCTCTTCTCATGCATCATCATTTTTCCCGGCAGCACAAATATTCTGCTCTTCCTGCTAACGCTAACACTATTCGAGCACTTACTATTTCCCTGGCTCTTTTTTTTTTTTTTTTTTTTTCGGTAGAGATGAGATCTCACTATGTTGCCCAGGCTGGCCTCAAACTACTGGGCTCCAGTGATCCTCCCACCTTGGCGTCCCAAAGTGCTGGGATTACAAAGTGAGCCACTGTGCCTGGCTGAGGTTTTGTTTTAAACTCTTTACATTTACTAAGCTCTTTAATCGTGCAGGTATTATTACTATTCACATTATACAGACAAGAAAATTGAGACATAATTTACCCAAGGTCACACAGCTAGTGAGTAACTGGTAGGGAATATTCCAACCTAAGCAGTCTTAATACTAGAATACAGTGCCTTAGTTACTCAACACTTAAAGTGTATCACCTTAAAGACAACAACAAGAAGTGTGTGAAAATGTGGAAAGGCTTTGATGATGTTGGATGCCTTATAAACAGAAGAGCTTTTAAATTAAACTTTTTAGTCAGTTATCACACACATACTGAAAAGTGCATAAACGATGTTCAGTGAATTTTCATAAAGTGAACACACTGATGTAACCATTACCCACATCAAGGAACAGAAAACGGAGCCGGGTGTGGTGGCTCAGGCCTGTAAACCCAGCACTTTGGCAGGATAACTTGAGGCCAGGAGTTGGAGATCAGCCTGAACAAAAGAACGAAATCCTGTCTCAAAGGAAAAAAATAATAATAATAATAACCAGACCACCCATCCCCACTTAGAATTTCCTTTTGTGCTAAGTTTCAAAATTCAAAATAAGCATTCGCTTATTATTTTCTACAAACTGCATCCTATAGTCGTCTCAAACCTTGATTCAGATACATTTCCATTAGTAGTATAGTCTTTCTAAAGCAGTGATTTCAAAATGTGGTGCCCAGCCAAGTAGCATTAGACTGTCAAATTCAAGGACCCCAAGCTAGACCAGCAGAACAGGAATTCTGGGAGTGGAACCCAGCAATTGTGTTTTAGCAAGCCCTCAGGCTGATTTTGATGCATCTTGAGGTTGGAGAAGCACAGATGTTAGTCTGTTGGAATAGCTGTGGCTCGTTGATCAAGTAGTAACAGATGAATACTAAGGTTTAAAAGTGTTATGCTTTACTAACAGTGACAAGTTCTCATTACCCATCTCTTTCTGAAATAGGCTACAGGCAAATGCGTTTTCATTTTAAATAACCGGTGTTGTTGCTCCAGTCAAGGTTGCATTTTACAAGGAATAAGGAAGATAAAGCTGCCTCCCCCTATCCTAATTTCACTCCTCGCTCAGCACCGGGTCCTCCAGTTTACTTACAAAGCCCTGCCCTAGACTGGCGGAAAATTCAACCCACAGAGGCAGGAACAGGTCTCGGCCAATCAGAAGCCAGGCTTGAGCCTCTCGCCCATCTCCCGCCGGCGGAAGAGACTCTCCGCGGCCACGCCCCGTGCCCTCGAGAGCGACCCAATCGTTGCTCGGCGCCCGAAGGGGCAGTACCAGCGCGAGCCATTGAACATGGCGGAGGACGCCTCCTCAGCGGCCCCAAGCCCGCGGGGCTGTGCGGATGGTAGGGATGCTGACACTACCGAGGAGCAGATGGCAGAAACGGAGACAAACGACGAGGAGCAGTTCGAGTGTCAGGAACTGCTCGAGTGCCAGGTGCAAGTGGGGGCCCCCGAGGAGGAGGAGGAGGAGGACGAGGGCCTGGTGACCGAGGCCGAGGCCGTGGCTGCCGGCTGGATGCTCGATTTCCTCTGCCTCTCTCTTTGCCGAGCTTTCCGCGACGGCCGGTCAGAGGACTTCCGCCGGACCCGCAACAGCGCCGAGGGTGAGGGCGGACCGCGTCCGGGCTGGGGACTATGCGGGGGCTGGATGCGGGCCCCGTGGCGCGCGGCAGAGGGCTGGTTCCCAACGTCGCCGAGGGAGGTGGGGAGAGAGGGGCTGCTGCGGCCGATAAGTTGAGAGTCCGAGGCTCCGGGCTGAACTTGTTCTAATCCCGGTTCCGCCCGTTGTCAGCATCTGAGTTTTTCTCAGATTGTTTTCCTATTCGATAAAATGAAAATAAGACCCTGTTTAGGTTTGATGCAAGCATTAAATGATTTAAAATGTATACAGTTCCACTCAACCCAGTACCTTTGTCTCTTCTGGCGCTTTCTCAGCCAAAATAGTCAGGTATTCCTGTGGTAATATTCAGCAGTCACTGTGTGGCCTCCAGTGACCCCCCCCCCCCCCCCGCATCAGTGTTATATGTTAATTTGTGAGCTATTAAACCTCATTTGGCCTGCTGGCTGTACAGCAGTTACTTTCTGTATAGTCTCTAAATAAAAGTAAATGCTGGCCACATGCCTGTAAGTCCCAGCTAATTGGGAGGCTGAGCGGGGAGGATCGCTTGAACCCAAGAAGCAGAGGTTGCAGATCGTGCCACTACAGTCCTGCCTGGGTGACAGAGTGAGACCCTGTATCAATAAATAAATGAATGAATGAAACCGTTCATGAAATCTGCTGCTCAGACAGCCTATAAGTGATGGACAAAGACATAGATCCATAGAAAAAACCAGCATAGTTTTTTCAGTCTAAGGTTCTCTCAGCTCAGATGTTTGAGTTGATTAGCGGGGCCTCCCCCGCCCCGATCCCGCCGCTGTCCCAAGATGGGGTTTCACTGTCTCCCAGGCTGGAGTGTAGTGGCGCCATCACAGCTCACTGCAGCCTCAGCCTCCTCAGGCTCAGGTATCCTCCCGCTTCAGCTTCTGGAGTAGCTGGGTCTGCAGGCGTGCACCACCACCCGCAGGTGTAAGATTACAGGCGTGAGCCACCGCGTCTGGCCTAGTGTAGCTTTTTGAAAAATAACAGAAAGATGTTCTGGTACTTCATTCATAGTTGGCGCTAAAATTACAGTGCAAGTATATGTTTATAATACTATAATTATGCTATTTAATAGAATTTTCAGAAAGACATATTGACATTTCGTCTTCACCATAATCCTGTGAGTTAGGCAAATAATCTTAGTTTAAGGTACTGATAGGTTATAAGGGAGTGTTTCAGCTCCATGCTTTACCTTCCAGTTCCAAGATCTTTCCTCTATATTGCAGTTAACTCTGGAGCCAGGGATACTTAACATTAAGTAGAAAATTAAATCCTGGAATGAAGCTAGTTCCTCAGAATTATTAAAAAGTTCTCTTAGAGTTGGAGACATCAGTATGAACTGTTTAGCTCATGTAGGTATAGATGACTTAGAAATATTTACATATGCATGTGTAGACATGTATTTCCTTGCTCTGTCAGATAAAAGGGCACAGAAGCAACCTAACTTTGAGTACACCTAGCATCCCGATCTTGGTTTCTAATAGCGTTCTCCAATAAAAGGAACCAGGGCTGTTTGGAGAAGTGACTGATTCTGGAACTAGGACAGGAAATATACAAAATAAACCTGGAACATCTTGTAGTGCCAGGAAGTAAGGAAGTGCAAAAAAAACCAACCAAACATCTCAGTGGTGGGGTTAGAAAGGGACACAGAGCCATCTCCAAGACCTCCCAGTGGCCACAGCTGAACCACTAGTGCAAGAACATAAAGTGGTATTAGTGTATAAGCTTAAAGTATATCATAAATATCCACGAGTCCATACTGATGTGAATAAATAATTGAATAAATGGGAGAAGAGGCAAATCTTGCATGCAGTATTCCAAGTATTAATAATTTGATGTCGCTACTCCATCCTCAAGGAGATGGAACATAACTCCTTGAGTGTGGTTTGCACACAGTGACTTTCTTCCAAAGAGTACGGTATGGAAAGGGGGCAAGAGAGAGTTAAGTTCACAGTGGAGAAACCTGACAAACACTACCTCATCTAGGTGAACAGGGCCAACATCAGCAGTAATAGTTGGTGATATGTTCACTTGTAATGAAAATAGAATTTTATCATTGTGGTCTTATTCCCAAAAACCCATCACTTCAGTCTTATTGTGAGAAAAGCATCAGACAAATCCCAGAAGGACATTCTACAAAATACCTGACCAGTACTCAAAATGTCATAATCAGAACCAAGGAAAGTCTGAGAAACTCTTGTAGACAACAGGCTCCTAAAGAGAGAAGACTAAAAGTAATATGGTGTCCTGAATGGGATCCTGCCACAGAAAAAGGACATTAAGTAAAAACTAAGGAAATCTGAATAAAGCATGGATTTAGTTAATAATAATGTGTCAACACTGATTCATTAATGTAACACAACATACTAATGTAAAAGGTAAAAAAAAAAAAAAAAAAAGGAGAAATTGCTTCAGGGTATATGGAACCTATCTACCATTTTTACAGTAATTATGTGAGTTTAAAACTGTTCTAGAAAATAGTTGATTTTTTTTTAAAGAAAAAAAAAAATCCTGTTCATAAAAACATCCCAGAGCCAAGGTTAAAAACAAATTAACAACAAAAACCCACCTTCAGAGTTGTAGCTCAAGACTGAAGGAATAATCTAGGCTACTCTCATTATTTTAAAGTTAAGGGCACAGAAACCAAAGAGAGTCAGCTATTTTTCAAGTTGTACTGCTAATCAGTGGCCAATAAGCAAACTGTGAACAGTGTTATTTTTGGGTTCCCATTTTTAATTTTTAAGGACTTTTAATTTCTTATTTTATTGAATCTCAGTTTTCAAAATTGTAAAAATATACAATTCTTGATGCTTTCTAGAAAATTCTTAATTCTTTTATTTAGACTCAGAAATACTCTCATATCTCACAGATCTCAGATGATACCTTTTATAGACTGTTAACCCTACCGTGGGAAGCAGTGTAGTATAACAATTAAGAACATGGACTCTGGAGTAAACTGTCCTAGTTTGATTCCTGGCTCTGCTACTTTTTAGCTTTAACCCTGTCAAAAGAAAAAATTACAACTAAGTTTAGTTTAAAGACCTCACTTAGCTTTATTGTGATTCTGGATTCAGGTAATACTTTATTCCATAAAATAAGTGCTCAATGAATTGAGCAGTTGGAGGTTGACTTTATAGACAGTAAGGACTTAAGGAAGCTGAAACAACAAAAAGAAGATTGGTTGTTTCACAATTACTTGTAAGGCTGGGACAGGGAGACAGAACAATAGATCTGTGGGATGCAGAATGGATGTTGTGTTAGCAGGCATGAAAGCAACAGTAATTTGCTTGTACATATGTCTCCATCAGAGCTCTTGACTGGTTAGGCGCATTATCAATGAGCAATGGTATTTTGAAAGGAATCTTTTCTAAGCAGTAGATCTCAATAATGGGTTTAAAATATTGAGTAAACCATGGTGTAAACAGAGGCACTGTCATCTAATCTTGTTCCATTTCTAGAGCACAGGCTGAGTTGATATAGCATAATTTTTAAGGGCTGTTAGATTTTCAGAATAAGAAATGGGCAATCGGTTTAACTTAAAGTCACTAGCAGCATTAATCCCTAACAAGAGAGTCAGCCTGTCCTTTGAAATTTTGAAATTAGGCATTGACTTCTCTCTGGCTGTGAAAGTTCTCTATGACATCTTCTCATATGAGGCTGTTTCATCTACAATGAAAATCTGTTGTTGGCTGGATGCAGTGGCTCACACCTGTAATCCCAGCACTTTGGGAAGCCAAGGCAGTTGGATCATTTGAGGTCAGGAGTTTGACACCAGCCTGGCCAACATGGCGAAACCCCATCTCTACTAAAAATACAAAAATTAGCTGGGCATCGTGGCATACACCTGTAATCCCAGCTACTCAGGAGGCTGAGGTACGAGAATCTATCACTTGAACCTGGGAGGTGGAGGCTGCAGTGAGCCAAGGTCACGCCACTGCACTCCAACCTGGGTGACGCAGCGAGATTCTGTCTCAAAAAAAAAAAAAAAAGAAAAATCAGTTTAGTGTAACCACCTTCATTTGTGATTGTTGCTAGATCTTCTCAATAACTTGTAGCTTTTACTTCAGCACTTGCTGCTTCACCTTGAACTTCTATGTCATAGAGATGGCTTCTTAAACTTCATGAACCAGCAACCTCTGCTAGCTTCCAACTTTTCTTTTGCAGTTTTCCCACCTCTTTCAGGCTCCTTAGACTTGCTGTGTATTAGGCTGTGGCTTAAAGGAACATTGTGGCTAGTTTGACTTTTTTTTTATCCAAGTCAAACTTTCTCCATATGAGCAATAAGGCTCTTTTACTTTCTTATCATTTATGTGTTCAGTGGATTAGAACTTTTAATTTCCTTTGAGAACTTTTCCTTTGTATTAACAGCTTGGCTGTTAGGCACAAGAGGCCTATGTTTCAGCCTATTGTGGCATTTGACATCCTTTCCTCACTAAGCTTAATCATTTCTAGCTTTTGATTTAAAGTGAGAGACATGCACTTCTTTCACTGAAACACTTGGAGGGCATGTAGAGTTACTCATTGGTCTAATTTCAATATTGTTGTGTTTCAGGAAATAAGGAGGCCTGAAGAGAGGGAGAAAGGGGAGGAGCTGGTCAGTGGAACAGTTAGAACACACACAATATTTATGGAATAAGTTTGTGTCTTATATGGCCATGATCTGTGGTACTCCAGAACCTTTACAATAGTAACATCAGAGGCTATTGATCACAGACCACCATACAGATACAATAATAGTGAAAAAGTTTGAAATATTGCAAGAATTATCAAAATGTGACAGGTACAGGTACTGTTAGAAAAATGAGGCGGGCACATTGGCTCACACCTGTAATCCCAGCTACTCGGGAGGCTGAGGCAGGAGAATGGGGTGAACGTGGGAGGCGGAGCTTGCAGTGAGCGGAGATGAGCCCCTGCACTCCAGCCTGGGCAACAGCAAGACTCCGTCTCAAAAAAAAAAAAACATGGTGCCATTAGACTTGGCTCAAGCTGGGCTGCCGTAAACTTTCAATTTATAAAAAACATGCTATCTGCAAAGCACAATAAAATGAGGTATGCCTGCACCTATCCTTGGTGGTACTCATTAAAATTTTAATTAGTTGCTTACATAACTTTTTGTTTTAATTTGTGTCGTCTCAGATTAAAACCTTCATGGGGGCGGAGACTGGCTATCTTAAGTCATCACCTCCTAACACAGGCTGGCAGTAGATGTTCAGTAAATATTGAATGGCTTGTGTTTAAATTCTATATAAATTTTGTGCTCTCTTAAAATCCTGTTAAATTCTATTATGACTGTGTATGGTCCAGATAATCTCTGGTATAGCATAAGATTATGTTAGAATTGAGGGAGGAAATTGGGTAAAAATATATTTGTCTTTTTTTTTTTTTTTGAAACGGAGTCTCGCTCTGTCGCCCAGGCTGGAGTGCAGTGGCGCGATCTCGGCTCACTGCAAGCTCCACCTCCCGGGTTCACGCCATTCTCCCGCCTCAGCCTCCGAGTAGCTGGGACTACAGGCGCCCGCCACCACGCCCGGCTAGTTTTTTGTATTTTTAGTAGAGACGGGGTTTCACCATGTTAGCCAGGATGATCTCGATCTCCTGACCTCGTGATACACCCGCCTCGGCCTCCCAAAGTGCTGGGATTACAGGCTTGAGCCACCGCACCGGGCCAATATATTTGTCTTATATGCCTAATTGCTAAAGAACTGCTTTTCAGTTTGCTAGTTTTTTAAGCTTTTTATATACACCAGCCAAGCCCTGGATTAAGTGTAATGGTAGTGGTGGCACCTTCAGGTCTTAGGTTAGATATTATTTCCTCAGAGAAGCCTTCCCTGATACCTCCTCTGTGCAGAAGATACTTAAACACACAGATTTCTTGTTATATGCTTCCAAAGCATTCTGTACTTGTCTTTTTAAAGTTTTCGCCACATTTTTACTTCAGTAGTTCAATCGCTTGTCTCTCATTGCTACATGGTAAAAAGCTCACTGTGGTCCATGAGTATGGCTTACTTGGTATTGTATGTAGTCACTGCCTGACTCAACATCTGGGTGGGCATTCAAGTTTTGGTAAGGTTAATATTAATATGTTTTAAAATACAGCTTTGTAAGCTAAGCAGACTCACTTAATTGAAACATTGATAAAAATAATATAAAATATTTTCTGTTATATGACATGTTTCTAGGTATAAGTTTCCAACCAGTGATTTTACACATTTTACAATTTGTATCTAAATCTTTTTTGTTAATGTAGACTGCTACTTGTGAAAGAATTTTCAACAATTTTTATTCTGCACGTGAAAGTTTTATTTTGTAAGAAATGTCTTCATTGCTATTCTTTTTTTTGTTCTGATTTTTAATCAGATCTTAAATGTACAACTCTATGATAATTTTTACAACATGTTTGTAGCCTATTACTGAACAAACCACACAGTGGCACTACTGCATCAAGTTTGATTTTAATAAAATTTACTTTTTTCTTTTTTAGCTATTATTCATGGACTATCCAGTCTAACAGCTTACCAGTTGAGAACGATATACATATGTCAGTTTTTGACAAGAATTGCAGCAGGAAAAACCCTTGGTAAATATGTGTTTTTATTTTATATTGGAAATATTTCAATCTGTGTCTAAATGTAAGACAATGAGAAGAAACAGATTTTTTGGGGGGGGGAGTTTGCCTACAAGTGTCTGGTGCATGGGGTGTGAGGTGTGTGTGTGTGCGTGTGTGTGTGTGTGTGTGTACACACATACAGTCATATCTAAAGCAAGTAAAAGAAATGTAGTCCCTGTCACCTTAGAACATTGGTTCTCAAACTTCAGCCTGCTCCAGAATTACTTAAAGGACTTATTAAAAAAAAAACATAGTGCTGAGTCTCCCTACCTCCCATGAGTTTCAGATTCAGTAGGATGGGTATGGGGCTCTGAAATGTACATTTCTAATAAATTCCCAGGTGATTCTGATGCTACTGTTGGGGAAGTGTGTTTCATTGACTCTGTTTGGTAACTTTGTGGTGACTCCAATCATACACACTCTGTTTTTTACTGGCAACTATTATATTTGAAACCTTTTATTTGAACTTGATGCCAGCACTTATTTATGTAAGAAGTACAGTTTATAGCTGTAATCTCTCTCCCTTGTCTCTGTAGTTCATTTTAGATTGTAATGGGCAAGCCTGATTCAGTTTATCAGCAATGGCTGGTATTTACAACATGGTCATTTTAAAAGGCTATTTGATGCAAATAATTTTATATTTAGATTGGTTTTTTTTTTTTTTTTTTTTTTTTGAGACAGAGTCTGGCTCTGCCGCCCAGGCTGGAGTGCAGTGGCCGGATCTCAGCTCACTGCAAGCTCCGCCTCCCGGGTTCACGCCATTCTCCTGCCTCAGCCTCCCGAGTAGTTGGGACTACAGGCGCCCGCCACCGCGCCCGGCTAGTTTTTTGTATTTTTTAGCAGAGACGGGGTTTCACCGTGTTAGCCACGATGGTCTCGATCTCCTGACCTCGTGATCCGCCCATCTCGGCCTCCCAAAGTGCTGGGATTACAGGCTTGAGCCACCGCGCCCGGCCTAGATTGGTTTTTATAATTTACAAAATACTTTTCCAACAATCCTGAGTAGTGGGCAGTACTTACATAAAACTGCTTACTTACTGAAGTGTTGTCTTACATAAAATCCCAGTATATTAGCACCACTGTCAAAGCCCCCACTAAAGTAGCTCTGGCTGATGTAGTCAGCTTTGTTTGGGGCGTGAGGGTAGGTCTGGAGTTGGTGCCAGTACCATAAATGGACAGAACTAGATAGAGGCAGAATCGTTGTGAAAGAAACAGAGCTATAGGTAGGCCTGGGCCAGTTGCTGGAGAAGTAGCAGGTTGGAGCAAAATTCTAGACCGTGCATACTGTAAGTTGACACTGTTGTTAACAGGGTTGTTTTCCAAATTAAGGTGGAAAAGTATTCTAAAGTGCCTGGCAGTGTTTTACACATAGCAGTTGTTCAGCACGTCTTAGTTGCTTCCTGGATAACCTTTTCTCCAAAAAAGGCGGGGGGAATCCAGATTTTATGTGTGATCTCATGGTTTAATCTTGGAATTTACCAGGATACTCTTTTGGATATATCCTAGATATAATGGGCAAGGGTCAGCTATCAAGAATCAATGTATTTCACCATAATACACTCAACTGAGGCAGCATTTAAAATTTTATGTGTTGAATTTTCAGCTATACATAACCCCTTTTTTTTGGTTTTGTTTTGTTTTGTTTTGTTTTGCTCTATAGTGGCACTGCGTAATAGAGATATGTGAGCCACATGTCTAATTTAAAATTTTCTAATAGTTATGTTAAGAAAAGTAGGCCAGGCATAGTGACTCATACCTGTAATCCCAGTGCTTTGGGAGACCTAGGCAGGCGGATCGCTTGAGCCCAAGAATTTGACACCAGCCTAGGCAACATAGCGAGACCCTGTCTCTACAAAAAATTTAAAAAATTAACCATGTGTGGTGCTCAGGAGACCGAGGTGGGAGGATTGTTTGAGCCCAGGAGGTTGAGGCTGTGGTGAGCTGTGATTGTGCCACTTCGCTTCAGCCTGAGTGACAGAATGAAACTCTGTCATGAAATTTAGAAATTCCCATTCCAGCAGGTGTAGCTAAAAAAAAAAAAAAAAAGATGGAATTAATTTTGATAATCTTATTTAACTCAATATTTCTCAAACATTATGTCAATAAGTTATCAGTGTAAAAAATGTTAGTAAGGCCAGGCACGTGGCTCACACCTGTAATCCCAGCTCTGGAAGGCTGAGGTGGGCGGATCACTTGAGCCTAGGAGTTTGAGGCTGCAGTGAGCTATGATCACACCACTGTACCCCAACCTGGGCAGCACATCAAGACCCCCATCTCTTAAAAAAAAAAAGAAATATTTTACCTTTTTTGGAGTAAGTCTTTGAAATCTCATGTGTATTTTATACTTAAGGTACATCTCAATTCAAACTAGTCATATTTTAGCTGTTCAGTAATTATGTATGGCTAGTAGCTACCATATTGGGTTTAGTCTCTCCTACCCCACATAACTTTGACAAGATTGGACATGTTTGGGGTGGTGTGGCCTTAGACCCCCACGTAGCTGCAATATACAGCAGATATCTTAAAGGGGAAATGCTTATCATCCTCCTCTCATGGAACTTTAAGCTTTTTTTTTTTAGACAGGGTGTCTCTCTGGCCCAGGCTGGAATGCAGTGGTGCTGTCATAGCTCACTGCAGACTCAAACTCTTGAGCTTGAGTGATCCTCCCACCTCAGTCTCCTGAGTAGCTAGGACTACAGGTGCACCATCAGGCCCAGCTAGTTTTTAAATATTTTGTAGACACGAGGTCTCGTGTTGTCCAGGCTGGTCTTGAACTCCTGGCCTCAAGTGACCCTCCCGCCTAGGCCTCCCAAAACTCTGGGAGACTTAATGTACCTTTCCACCACAGCCTATTGCATTGCCCTGGAACTCAGCACATGTCCTGTGGAGAAAAACCAATCATGTTTGCAGTTCCTCTAGTTTCTTTTTTTTTTTTTTTTTTTTTTTGAGACGGAGTCTCACGCTGTTGCCCAGGCTGGAGTGCAGTGGCGCGATCTTGGCTCACTGCAAGCTCCGCCTCCCGGGTTCCCGCCATTCTCCTGCCTCAGCCTCCTGAGTAGCTGGGACTACAGGCGCCCGCCACCGCGCCCGGCTAATTTTTTGTATTTTTAGTAGAGACGGGGTTTCACTGTGGTCTCGATCTCCTGACCTTGTGATCCGCCCGCCTCGGCCTCCCAAAGTGCTGGGATTACAGGCTTGAGCCACCGCGCCCGGCCAGTTCCTCTAGTTTCTAGTGGACTGTGCCAGTCCCAAGGAAACCACCAAAAGCTGTTCTTATTTGTCTTTCCCCAGTAAAGTCGCTCTGGCTGGAGTACACTGGATCCTCAACCTTATCCAAAATCAGCTAATCAGCATCTCACCTCAAAAGGGATTCTCTCTGGAATTTTAGTTCATCTCATTTTCATTGCTTTCCATGGCTATCCCATGTCTTTAGCAACATGATTTTGGAGTTTAACTGTTTTCTAGTTGTAGTGTGAGTGTTTTGTTTGCTGCAGTGTACTACATCCCACCTGGAAGTAAATGTCTATACTGTAAATTTTTTGAAGCTAAGAGCTAACATACATTTTTCTATATGTCACATTTATAAGAAGGAAGGCAGATAAGTGAGAAGGGTTAAGTAATGTCAGTCAAGAAATACTTATTTGAAAATGTGTGTTGAAATTAGTTTCTGAAAGAAAGCAAGCAGATGAAAAATGAGGAAGAAAAAGTAGGCAGTCTACCTTTGCATCTTCATTTTACTACTTTTGAGACACAGTAAGTGATTTTTAAGTATCTTGGTGTCTGCTTCTACTTGCTAGGTGTGTGAGCTCTCTGGCTTTCAGATCTTACTGTATAAAACGAGTGCCACAGTGCCTGACACTCAGTGTTAGTTACTAGCATGAATATCTTTTGTACACCTTTCTTACCTTATGCTGCTCCATTTTTCTGAAGTGTTCTCCTTCCCATCCTTGGTACTCTACACTTAGTTTATCTGTTTATCCTTAATGCCCCAATTTGGATGACTTCTGTTTCATGAAGGATTCACTTCTAGTATTCCTACTTAGAGTGAATACCCTGTTCCTCAAATACACCAGATTCTGCTTGAGAATTTAATCTCTGGGAGATGGGTGTAGGCATCAATATATTTTTTCTTTTTTCTTTTTTTTTTTTTGAGACGGAGTCTTGCTCCGTCGCCAGGCTGGAGTACAGTGGCACCATCTTGGCTCACTGCAACCTCCACCTCCTGGGTTCAAGCGATTCTCCTGCCTCAGCCTCCTGAGTAGCTGGGACTACAGGCGTGCACCACCATGCCTGGCTAATTTTTCTATTATTAGTAGAGAGAGAGTTTCACCATGTTGCCAGGATACTCTCGATTTCTTGATCGGTGGATCATGAGATCCACCTCCCAAAGAGCCACCGTGTCTGGCCATGCATCAGTATTTTTCAAAAGCTCTTCAGCTGTTTCTGAGGTATAGCAAACATGGAGAACCATTGGCATAATGCACAATTCCATTAAAGTACCAGTTATATTGGTTTGTTTGCATGTCTTCCTCTATAGCTAGGATGTGAATTCCACAAGGTCAGGAACTTTCTTCTTCATGTTTGTATCCTAAGTACCTGACACAACCTGGAATATAAAGAGACTTAGTATGTGAATGAATATATTTTTATATTTAAAATGTTGGAACAACAATTTGGAGAGGACAACAGGAAATAAAGTAAAAATATTTGAAACTACAAATATTTAAACTGCCTGCTCACTCTGGTTTTTAAAGGAAAAAAAGATGTGCTATTTAAAATGCTCTTTATTCGGTTGGACTCGGTAGCTCACGCCTGTAATCCCAGCACTTTTGGAGGCCGAGGCGGGTGGATCACCTGAGGTCAGGAGTTTGAGACCAACCTGGCCAACATGGCGAAACCCCATCTGTACTAAAAGTACAAAAGTTATCCAAGCGTGGGGCGGGCACCAGCTACTTGGGAGGCTGAGACAGGAGAATTGCTTGAACCCAGGGGGCGGAGGTTGCAGTAAGCTGAGATCGCGTCACTTCACTCTAGCCTGGTCAAAAGAGCGAAACACCATCTCAAAAAATAAATAAATAAAAATAAAAAATTCTCTTTATTATGCTTATTTGTTGCATACTTGCTATGGGACTACAACTGTGCTAGGATTACAGGGGTTTAGAAAAATACACTAAGTGGCTCCTGCCCCCCAAAATTTGAAATATTATGCATGGTAGACTATGAAGTTTTTTGTCTTCAAGACACTTTAAAATCTAATAGGGTTGTGGAGGTAAGTATAAAGTACTGCAAGGCATTAAAAAAGGAATAATGATACAAGAGTTTCTTTTTAATTAATGGAACGCTTCATGGATTTTTGTGTCATCCTTGTTGAGGGGCCATGCTAATCTCTGCATTCTTCCAATTTTTATATATGTGCTGCCAAAGCAAGCACATACAGGAGATTTAGAGAAAGGATATTTCCTAGTCTCTTAGCTGCTGGGGTAAGGACAGCGTTCAATAAAGAGGTGGAGTTTGCGCTAAGCCTGTAAGAATTGCTAGAGTTTGTCAGAAAGAAAGTATAAAAATGGTAGTCTATCCACATCCTCAGATGTGGTGTGGGGGTGGGGGGATGGTAGTCTAGACAAAATGAAAACATTAGCATTATTTTGAAAATAAATTGTAGTTTACCTGGATAGTAGAACTCTTGATTTCTATATACAACTTCATAAACTTGGTCCTCACCCAGGCTTCCTATGATAGTAAATGTTAGCACCATTTATCCAATTATTAAAACCCAAGAGTCCTCCATTTTTTTCTCATACTCTACATGCAATCCATTAACAGGTTCTATTCTACATTCAAAATAAGTTCCAAAACTGATTAACTACTTGCCTCTTCCATCATCTTTCTAAGAGCGTGCATCCAACTTGCCCACTGACCTTCCTCCTGCCCTTTGTATTTGTTTTTTCAAGACAGGGAGGGTCTCACTCTGTCACTTATACTGGAGTGCTGTGGTGTCATCATCACTCACTGAATCAGACTCCCTGAATCAGACTCCCTGGCTCAAGCAGTCCTCCCACCTCAGCCTCCCGAGTAATTGAGACTACAGGCACACGCCCCCACCTGGCTCTTCCTGCCCTTTGAACATCAAACTCCTCCTCAGGATCTTAGCACTTGCTATTCCCTCTGGAATGTTTTTCTTCCAGATCTTTGGGTGACTGTGCCTTCTGCTTCACGTTATGCTGTTCTCAGCTCCACTGTCACTTCTTCAGAGAGGTCTTTAACCTGTCTGAAAGAGCTTCCCCCTCCCCTACCATTCATTTCCAGTACCTTTTTTATTTTTTCTAGCCTTTACTACTCTGAAACTGTATTTATTTCTCATTAGCATGTGAACATCATAAAAGTGGGGATTTTGTCTTATTCACTGAGACATTCCAAGTTTTTAGGCAAGTGCCTATATATAGTGAGTGATCAATAAATATTTATTAAATGAATTGTAGACTGTAGATGCTAGACATATAAGACGTTATAGTGAAGGCTCTTGAATGTCCGAATGAATTGTTGCTGTGTAATTTGCTAATTAGTTATCAGTTGTTGTGAGTCTTTGTTCTGAATAACTTGATCATAATTCTTTTAGGAAAGCTTAATAATAGTACAAGTATTATCTCATTATATAGTCACATAAATTCTGTGAGATAGTATTTATTGTCACCATTTTATAGATGAGAAAACTGGCCTGTCTTGAGGTTTGTTGTAGTGCATTAGACTTAGGAACCACTTAAGAATTCTGTTGCTATGACATGTTATGTAAAATAGTTTAGTTTTTAAAATTCATATTTTTGTAAAGAAATCTTCAAATGTTTGTTATCTCATCAACCTTTTTCCATTTGAAATTGATCTTAATGAGAAAATTAACTTAGAAAATAAAATCACTTCTCTAAACTGGTATAAACGAGGAGCACCTAGCACATAGTATATACTCAATAAATATTTAAAGGAAAGCGTTATTAAAAACTGACAAAGTTCTACGTAGCTTTCTGAGTTACTTATTTTTGTTCTGTTTTTAAAAGATGCACAGTTTGAAAATGATGAACGAATTACACCCTTGGAATCAGCCCTGATGATTTGGGGTTCAATTGAAAAGGAACATGACAAACTTCACGAAGAAATACAGAATTTAATTAAAATTCAGGTATGAATAAATAACTTATGCTTATAATTATTATATTTCTAGAAAATAAGAACATTTAACACTTAAAAGAAATTAAGAGAAACCTAGTAGAGGTTAAGCAATAGTAAAATTTAATGTATTGTTTCTCTTCAGAAATTTGACCTTTGGTTTATAGCCTTAACATGATCACTGGGGGCTGGAACTTAATGTTCCATACTTAAGTATATGTTGCCCCCATGTTGTGGAAAATTTTAAAACCAGGGATTTGTGCTCTTCCAATTGATATTTAAAGATTATGGAAAAAGTAGATAATATTTTTAATTAATGGTAAATTTTAGATTTTTCTAATCAAGAGTATGTAAAATTTTAACCATGTAGGGAGAATTTTAGTAGACAGTGAGTAGTTTTAAAAAGTCATTCAAAGATACAGTAGCTAGCAGTCAGAGCAAATACTAGGTACTTTCTTAGTTAAATAAACTTTTTCTCTTTTGAGAATTTTAAAAATTTATTTTCAGGTTGAATAGAAAAGAAAAGCTAGGTCATTCCCCACCTTCCCAAGAATTAGTGTGGTGATAGTCAAGTAGAATTAGGACCTGAAGAAAAGAAAATGGGCAGAAAAACGACTGTTTCCTTTATGAATTCAACCCAGAGCAAAGAGATTTGTCATGTTATTGCAATCTTTTAGACCGCTAGAGAAAGCAAGTCTTTCTTAATACACTACTGTAAAGTCAAATGGGTGACAAAGTTTATAGCAGACATTTAATATATTCCTTACTATTTGCCAGGCACTGTTCTAAACTCTTTCACATAAAACTCTTATGTCCTCATAAGAATCTGATGAAATAGGTACTATTGTTTCCACCATTTTACATATAAGGTAACTGGGGCACCAAGAGGCTAAGTAGCTTACCAAGTTTACATAGCTACCCAGATGGTAATAGTGGTCCTGTCTTACCCTGTTACCAAAAATGCCAATGTGTGAAAAAAATGATCATTCAAAAACATCTAGCTTCTTAGGTTTGTATTAGATATTTTCCAGGGATTCTGACTAGCAAATTTTATATATCCTAATCATCACAAACATCATCTACCTCCTCTTATTTCCCTTTTACTCAAAATTAATATTTAGGTGGGTCCTAAATGTCCATGGTATGGCTTCTAATTTATTTACTAATACATGCTTTTGATTTGGTCTAAATTAGAGATAGAATGCTGGGCATTTATGAGTAAATGTGCATGGGACCAGTGCAAATTTTTCATGTCATTTCAAGCGACACTTACTTTGTCTTTGAAAAAGTACTTTATATTTTTTATCAAACTAAAATTATTAAACTACATAAAAATGTTTTCAACAGAGGATTTCAGACTTACTTCAGTTATCTTAATAATTAAATAACTATTAGATATTTTTAAACGCAGTCTAAGGTTGGTATTTTTCATCTTTTAGGCTATAGCTGTTTGTATGGAAAATGGCAACTTTAAAGAAGCAGAAGAAGTCTTTGAAAGAATATTTGGTGATCCAAATTCTTATATGGTAATTATTTAAATTAAAACCACAGAATTTTAGAACTGTTTATGTAGAATGAGGAAAACTGAAAGAAAATTGGAGGAGAAAATAAATGCTTTATCTTTTAAACAGTATAGAATAATACTGTGCAATAGAAAAACTATGCAAGTCACATATGTGATTTAAAATTTTCTAATAAGCTGGATGCAGTGGCTTACACCTATAATTCCAGCACTTTGGGAGACTGAGGTGGGATGATCCCTTGAGCTCAGATATTTGAGACAGCCTGGGCAACATGGGGAGATCCTCATCTCTCCAAAAAAAAAGAAATAATAAATAATGAAAAATAAATAAAATTTTCCAGTAGTCATATTAAAAAAGTAAAAAGAGGCTGAGTGCAATAGCTCATGCCTATAATACCAGTACTTTAGGAGGCTGAGGCAGTAGGACCATTTGAGGTCAGTAGTTCAAGATCAGCCTGGGTAAAACAGCGAGACCCTGTTCTCTACGAAAAAATTAAAAATCAGCGAGGTGTGGTGGAGCGATACTATAGTCCTGAGGTGGGAGGATTGCTTCAGCCCAGGAAGTCAAGGCTGCAGTGAGCTATAATGCTGCCGCTGTGCTCCAGCCTAAGCAACAGATAGAGACCCTGTCTCTAAAAGTAAATAAATAATAAAATAGTATAGTATTTGCATATAACATATGTACATCCTCCTGTATACTTTAAATCATCTCTAGATTATAATAACTAATACAATGTAAATAGTTGTACTGTTTAGGAACAAAAAGATACAAAAAAGTCTGTATGTGTTCAGTACAGGTGCAATTCTTTTCCCCCATACATTTTGTGGAAGAAATACCTGCATTTCTTTTGGGTTTATATGAAGAGTAGAACTGATGAGTCATAAGGTGTGTACATACTCAGTTTTAGTAGATATTGCCAAGCTGTTTTCCAAAGTAGTTACGTCAATTCCTCCAGTAGTGTAAAAGAATTCTAGTGGCTCCACAGATCTTACATCTGGGTTTTCATTTTAGCCATTCAGGCAAATATGTAGTGCTGTCCCATTGGATTTTAATTTGTTTCCCTGATGAATAATCAGATTGAGCACCTTTTGATAACGTTAGTAGAAAGAGTTGGAGAGTGACTACCTTAATCCAATAAGGAACCTGGGCCTAGCTGAGGGTAGGTTGGGCAGTTTTGGCAAGGCTTTGTCTATCTCTAATATAACCCTGTCCCTGGGGTATAGCCCTCCAGAAATTTGTCTTTTGGGTTTCCTACCCTTATATTTTCTCCATAGCACTATGAGACTACTGAAAATTCTACTCTCCTCATACCTCCCAGAAGAGGAAAACTGACGGCCAGGAAATATTAAGAGGTTAAGATAAGTACTTAACCTCACTAGTATTAATGTTGCCTCATTAGAGCAATATTAAGTACTATATTGAAACACTACTTCCCATCCCTTAGACTGGCATCAATTAAAATGTCTTAGAATACCAATAGTTGTCTCAACAAATTGAGAAATGATTGTACTACCTGCCATAACTTCCTTTCAAGACTGTATATTGGTACTTCTTTGGGAGATCATTTTAGCAAAATCTTTTAAGCATGCATTCCAGCAATTCCACTTCTAGACAATATCCTAGAATAGCTGGTTTCACTTTTAACTGCATATTTTAAAAGCCATAAAGCTTTAAAGACAACAAAAAACCAAGGCCTTCCTGAGATAATTGCTCTGAGATTGAGCCTAAGAATTTTTTTTTTTTTTTTTTTTTTTTTTTGAGACAGAGTATCACTCTGTCACCCAGGCTGGAGTGCAGTGGCCGGATCTCAGCTCACTGCAAGCTCCGCCTCTCCGGCCTCAGCCTCCCGAGTAGCTGGGACTACAGGCGCCCGCCACCTCGCCCGGCTAGTTTTTTGTATTTCTTAATAGAGACGGGGTTTCACCATGTTAGCCAGGATGGTCTCGATCTCCTGACCTCGTGATCCGCCCGTCTCGGCCTCCCAAAGTGCTGGGATTACAGGCTTGAGCCACCGCGCCCGGCCGAGCCTAAGATTTTTTTTAAAGTTCTCCAGCTTTTATTGTACAGCCAGCATTGAAAGAGCTACTGTCCAAGGAAAACACATACAGTGCACAGAAGATAATGTAGGAACATGTTGAAGAGCAATACAGTAATTGCAAGTAGCCTAAATCCCTCAGTAGGTTTGAAGAGTGGATGAATAAGTGATGTTTTTGATCAGTGTAGTACTTTATAATGGCAAAAATAACTACTTCTAGGAATATCAAATCAGCATGGATAAATGTTGTAAACATAGAGTTGACTAAAATGTAGCAAGTTTCAAAAGAATACAGATCGTACAACACCATTTGTAGAGTTAAAACCATGCTAAGCAATGCTACGTGTTATTTGTGGATACATACGTAGTACAAGTAAAGGAATTCATGGGAATGGTGAATTCTAAATTCAGGGTAATGGTTACAGTGAGGAGAGAAAAGGGGATACAATCAGATTATGGTAGTAAACAGGGATTTTAACCATATCGATTATGTTTTATTTCTTAAACTGGGTAGTGGGTACTCTGGTTTATAATACATATCTTTTTGCATCTGTCTAAAATATAAAATATTTTTTTAAATGAGGAGAGACCAGAAGAAGTAAGAAAAAAGTACATTGGCATGTCATTTAAAACTTAATTTTAGGGCCGGGCGCGGTGGCTCAAGCCTGTAATCCCAGCACTTTGGGAGGCCGAGACGGGCGGATCACAAGGTCAGGAGATCGAGACCATCCTGGCTAACACGGTGAAACCCCGTCTCTACTAAAAAATACAAAAACCTAGCCGGGCGAGGTGGCGGGCGTCTGTAGTCCCAGCTACTCGGGAGGCTGAGGCAGGAGAATGGCGTGAACCCGGGAGGCGGAGCTTGCAGTGAGCTGAGATCCAGCCACTGCACTCCAGTCTGGGCGACAAAGCGAGACTCTGTCTCAACAAAAAAACAAACAAACAAACAAAAAAAACACTTAATTTTAAAAGTATCTGTGTCTCTGAGTTTATAAAGTGATTTCTTTCCAATTAAATAATATATGACAAAAATCCTTGTATCTGTAACTTTGTGTGATTTATGTTAATTCATTTCTTCTCTTTTCTTTAGCCTTTCAAAAGCAAATTGCTTATGATAATCTCTCAGAAAGATACATTTCATTCCTTTTTTCAACACTTCAGCTACAACCACATGATGGAGAAAATTAAGAGTTATGTGAATTATGTGCTAAGTGAAAAATCGTCAACCTTTCTAATGAAGGTATACATATTATTCAAGAGTGACTCTAATAATAGACTTAAAGGAAATGTTACAATAAAGGAGAATACTTGAAATAGAAATCCTTTAAAACTAATGGGAATTTTTTGTTGTGGTTTTGTAGAAAGGTGTGGTAAAATGTTACATTTTGTGGACCTCATTAAAAGATTTATGAGTGATCTTTGTAGTACTTTTGTAACTTTTCAAAATTAGGAAAATTTTCAAAAGAAAAAGTTGAAGGGAAAACTTAGAATGAATTAGAAATAAGAAATAGGCAAAAGCAAATATTCATTGTAATTTAAGTAAATTTTAAAGACGTTTTTAAACACATTTTTGGGGAAAAGTAGAATTGCATTAAAGAAGGGCCTTTTAAAATTTTTCTAGGCCAGGTGCAGTGGCTCATGCCTATAATCCTAGCACTTTGGGAGGCCAAGTTTCAGGAGTTCGAGACTAGCCTGGGTGACATGGTGAAACCCCTTGTCTACAAAAAAATTGGCTGGGCCGGCACGGTGGCTTGTGCCTGTAATCCCAGCACTTTGAGAGGCTGAGGCGGGTGAATCATGTGGTCAGGTGATCGAGACCATCCTGGCTAACACGGTGAAACCCCCTCTCTACTAAAAAAATACAAAAAAAATTAGCCGGGCGTAGTGGCGGGCGCCTGTAGTCCCAGCTACTCCGGAGGCTGAGGCAGGAGAATGGCCTGAACCTGGGAGGCAGAGCTTGCAGTGAGCCAAGATGGTGCCTCTGCACTCCAGCCTGGGCGACAGAGCAAGAGTCTGTCTCAAAAAAAAATAATAATAATAATAGCTGGGCATGGTGGCATACACCTGTAGTCCCAGCTACTTTGGGGGGGTTGAGGCTGTAGTGACCTGAGATTGAGCCACCGCACTCCAGCCAGGGTGACAAAACGAGACCCTGTCGTTAAAGACATTTCTGGTCAGGCGCAGTGGCTCATGCCTGTAGTCCCAGCACTTTGGGAGGCTGAAATGGGTAGATCGCTTGAGCCCAGGAGTTTGAAACCAGCCTGGGCAACATGGCAAAACCCCGTCTCTACAAAAAAAATAAAAAATTTAGCCAGGCATAGTGGCACACGCCTGTAGTCCCAGCTACCTGGGAGGCTGAGGTGGGAGATCACCTGAGCCCAGGAGGTTGAGGCTGCAGTGAGCTGTGATTGTGCCACTGCACTCCAGCCTGGGTGACAGAGTGAGACCCTGTCTCAAAACAAACAACAATAAAATTTTTCTAGTAACATTTTATTCTCTGTCTTGACTTCAGAAGTTTTAAGTTGACAGTGTTATAGTGGAGCATCTTGATTGAGATAATTTTTATTTCAAAATATATAGAATTTATGTTTTTTTCATGCAGCCTTTTCTCTTAAAAATTGCCTAGAGAGCATTTTGTCTATCAAATATATTTACAAGGAAAGACCACCTTCGTAATGCGGATAAACCAAGCAGATAGCTAATGTAGCTGCTGGCAGTGTCATAATTATTGGTGAAAATAACAACACAGTGCCCTTTATTGGCCTGTGAACAGATATATTGGCTATGACTATCAAAGAATTACAAGGCTTAATTTAATGCTATTTGTTTAAAATGGCTTAATGCATTTCTTCCTATCCTCCTACCTCCACACACACCATTTTTTAAGGCAGCAGCAAAAGTAGTAGAAAGTAAAAGAACAAGAACAATAACTTCTCAAGATAAACCTAATGGTAATGATGTTGAAATGGAAACTGAAGCTAATTTGGATACAAGAAAAAGGTTTGTAATTTAATCAATTTGTGTATTCTTTGTTTTATGAATGTTCTGTCTTTATGTAAAATTGATGCGAGTCTTTTTGTTAAAAATAATTATTGAGTAGCATGTTATCTTGCTGATGATTAACATTTAGGTATTTGGAGTACTGTAGAGTTATTTCATGACCTGTGCAAACTACATATGCCAAGCAAAAGTAGAGAATAAGAAAATATTACAGTTTAAATAATGTGGATAGTTTACCATTCTTACTGAGGGTATGCTTAGGAACAAAGGTGAGGTTGGACTTCTGTGCCCCTTAGTTGTTTTTAGATTCTACATGTTCTCATTATGTGATTCATGTTTCACTGTACTAAGAGTCTAGTATATTAAGATATTATTCGTATATCTTCTCTAACGGTAAGCTCACTACTTCATCTGGTGCTTGACTGAAGAAATAGTGATTTGCTTTAATACTGGAGGAAGACAAGCTGTGTCAGTCCTGTATATTGAGAGATATGTTAAGTCTCCAAAATTATTTTTTCTTTAGGGATTTTCAGGGGTGATTTTGTCTTTTGTTTTAGAAGCTTAAGTATCTTCCCCTATTGAGGAAGCTATAACTCTGATATTATAAAGATCTTCTTTCCTATTGAACCCATGGTCTGTTTTCTCTGTTCTTCTACCTTAAACCAAGGCCAGATAATCAAATTTCTGTGGTCTCTGGATGGGTATATTTGGAAATGGATGTAATATTACTTTCTTCTTGGGACCAAGACCTAAGTGTTGCAGGGACCCCATCTTAACTACTTATTTAGAGGTGGAGATTGGGGTTCAAGTTGGATCTACACTGGACTTGTCACATCTTAGGACTGAGGCTCTATCATCTTATAGTGGTCCCTCCTATTGTTCCTGCCTGTCAGAGCATGACCTGTTCCTTTCATCTCTCCAAAGGCTGTACTAAAGTCTTATTTCACATTGATGTGCTTTTTTCTAAAACCCAGTTTAAGAAGTAGAGATTCCATATTTATTGGCCCAATTACTTCATTTTGTTTCAAAAATCAAAGTTTAATGATACTAATACCCAATACATTCTTGTGGGCAAGCCATCCTGCTCATAATTATACTGCTAATACCATGGTTCTTACAGATAATGACAAGCACACTTCCTATGGACTCTCCTTATATAGTACTACCCACTTATTTCAGATGCTCTCCTAGACACAAACACAGTGCAATCCATGTGTACAAACAGAACTCTTCATGTTCTCATTTGCCTCTCTACACCCTGCCTCTCTTCTTTAACCTCACACATCCAGCTGTCTCTCCAAGTATTAAGAACCCCACCTCAGAAATGCTTCTCCAATCTATTTTTATCTCTATAGCTTTGTACCATTCAAATCCATCCTTGACATAACTTCCAGAGTTAGCTTCCAAAAAAATAAATCTCTTTAGATCACTCCCAGCTTAAAAACTTTTTGGCTCCTATTTCCTACTAGATAAGTCAGAATTTATTGCCATGGCTTATAAAGCCTTACATAGACCCATTCTATTTTTTTTAATATACAGTCTTATCCCTAAGCATGAACCCCTCCCTGTCCACGTACATCGTACTTTCTAGCATTACAGAACTTCTCCCTGATCTTAAAATGTTAGAAGTTTTCACACCTCTGCCCTTGCTTTGTTCCTTCTATTTGAATTCCTATCATTTTATTTTCTCCAAGGCAAGCTCTTACTTGCTATTCAATCTATCTCAGAGATCACCTGGATGAAGTCTTTCCCAGCTCTGTAATCAGAGTTGTTACTTCTGTTTTTTCATAGCATACATCTCTATAAAAGGACTTATCTTTGTTAGTAACTTATCTGTTTACCTGATTCTTTCACTAGTTTGAGAATTATTTGAAAGTTCTTACTTAGCCTTGAAGCATCTTAATTAGCTTGGTATCCTTGTTGCCTAATTCATTACCAGGCATACATTAGAACTTGCTGTACACTAGTTGCAGGGAACAAAACTAAAACTAGAAACAGCGTAAAGATCAAGAATTGAGCAAATACCAAAACCATCCTGGAAGCAGAACCAGGGCAAATAAAGCATTAAATCACCAGTGTCAGGACAGTTACCAATAAGGGTTCAAGTAAAGCAAGTATAGAATCAGAAGTGTGATTGTGAGGTCAGACAAATCCTAGAAAAATTGAAACCCCCATGTTATGAAGACTAGATGAAATAAATATTTTGCTCTGATAAAGCTTATACAGTTGTTCGTTGGTGTTTGAAGGGGATTCGTCCTAGGACATCCACCCTCCATGAATACCAAAATCCACAGATGCTCAAGTGTCTTACAAAAATGGTGTAATAGCCAGGAACAGTGGCTCACACTTGTAATCCCAGCATTTTGAAAGGCTGAGGCAGGAAGATCACTTGAGCCCGAGAGTTTGAGACCAGCTTAGGCAACATGGCAGAACCTTGTCTTTACAAAAATTAACCAGTCTTGGTGGTGCATGCCTGTAGTGCCAACTACTTGAGAGGCTTAAGTGAGAGGATCGCTTGAGCCTGGGAGGTCTGCAGTAAGCTATGTTTGTGCCACTGCACTCCAGCCTGGCTGACCCTCTGCAAGACCCTGTCTCAAAAAAAAAAAAAAAAAAAAAAAAGGTGTAATATTTGCATATTACCTACATACATCCTCCCATATACTTTAAGTCATCTCTAGATTACTTAAAATATCTAACACAGTGCTGAAATAGTTGAGATGGACAGCTTCATGGAGATACTAACCTTGAGCAGGGGCTTTTATAGGATGGTTAAGATTTTTACAGATGGATAGAAGAGGAAATACCATTTTAGGAGAGAGGAATAGTACCAGTGAAAGCATGGAGGTGTAAATAGTCATGTGTGTGTGGAAACCATTTTAACTATAGCAAATGGGAACTTAATCAATTCCCAAAAGTTCACTTGGAGACTGGTGGGGAGAACCATAAATTAAAATTGAGCCCATCAAATTGTATACTTTAAACATGTGCCATGCTTTTTATGTATCAGTTATACCTTAATAAAGCAGTTTTTAAAACTTGAATTCATAGAAATAAAGTGCCATGGAAGAGTTTTTGAAAGAGTGTTATTATAAATGCTTGACTACAGCATTAATTATGCTTATGTCTGGAGAAGCTTGATTTGATACCTCTTATAAGTATAAGCATGTCTGGACAAAAATTAGCCATGTTGTAATGGACTGTGTATGTCCCAATGTTACCGAGGTTTCTTTTCAAAGTTATTTTTTATAAATTGAAATATGTCTTGACTATGTGGAAAGTACTACCCTTATGAAAAGTTTCTTTTGTTTACATTCTTACAAGTTTTTTCTTCTTTTAAAGTGTTAGTGACAAACAGTCTGCGGTAACTGAATCCTCAGAGGGTACAGTATCCTTATTGAGGTGAAGTAAATTGACATTTTTCTTCTTTGTCTTTCAAATCTTTGATTGAAGCAATTCATGCAGACCTAATATAACTACCACATAAATGGTACAATTGAAAGAATATCTCAGGGTCCTACTTAGCCCAACAGATATTCAACGACTCTGAGACATCTTGCAATTCCAAACTGTAGAGACTTGCTTCTGAGACTGGGTTGTTTCACATTGTTTCTACAAAGCCCTTATTGGAATACACATATAGGGAGTTCTTGAGCTTAAAACAGATGTTTAGTAAACACTTATCTGTCATAGAAACAAAGATACAATACTGGGGCAGGAAGGGGATGGGGATTACATTTCTAATGAATGCCCCCAATGCCAATATTATCAAAGTTACTTGAAAAACTTTATTCGATCTAATAGAATCACTGTGACAGACAATGCAACCTGTCCAGAGGGCAGAAAGTCTGCATGAATGATTTATAAGATAGAGCAGTTGGGATCACAAGTGGAACCGTGGGAGGAGGTGGCTGACTTCATGTGGAAGAGGTGATTGGACATGAAGAATTGAGAGGCCAAGATGGTATATGAATTGTCCATGAGAATACTGAAATAATTCATAATAGCAGCACTTAGGTGTAGAGAAAGATCTGTGAATGATGAAGAAGTGCTTGGAAGGATGGTGAATGGCTGTGAAGAATGATCGAAGGTGATATATCTCAGTGGCATGAATCCTCAAGGCTGAAGTTTCTATGGAAGCAGGATCTTGAAAGTGGCATTCATTAGGAAATGAAAACTGCTGTCTCTGGCATCCTGTAGTTTATGGAGGGTGGAAGATGAAGCCAATCTCTACTTGAGAAGGCTACCAAGGAGAGAAACATTGTCCCCAGGGGAAAGCTAGATTTTAGACAAGGCAAAGAGCAGGAAGGGATGGTTGAAGAGATTGAGAATGACATTCCAGAAAGGACAATAGAAAGTCTTGGGAAGGAGGGAGAGAGGGGAAGAGAGAAAGGATAGCTGGTCACATAGAGTATCTATAGGGATAAAAGTATAGCTAAAAGAACCTACATTTTAGGTGGAGGTAATACAGCTGCCTAAGCTTAAGTGAACTGCTTTTTGAATCTTAGTTTGCTCCTTCATAAAATTGGATTAATATAATACCAATTTGGCAGGGTTTTTTAAAAAAATGATGCCACATCCTGTGTTTCCAAACAGCCTTACCTTTCAAAACTCTTTTTGGAAGCAGTAATGATAATCAAGTGATAACCTGCCATTATGTAAAGCAATTTTGAAATCCGTCTTTGGGGAAATAAAAGCCTTAAGAGAGAATGAAAGCTAATACTTTGTAGTTTAAGGATTTTTTTTCCTTGATGTATCTAATTGGAAGGCCAAAAGAGTCTTGCCTTTTCTTTTTTTTTTCTTTTTCTTTTTTTTTTTGCCTGCTTCTTCTGAGACGTCAAAAAACATCTTGATTTCTGCTGAGTAGATCAGATAGAGGAAGATGAGAGAGGCAACAGAAATCTTAAGAGGCCACAGGTTAAGATGGGGCACTAAGCAGGGAGAGCACCAAAGGAAGTAGGCCAAAGTATTAATAGAAGATCCTAGAACAGATTAAGGCAAATCATTTACCTTTTTTCCATTGCTTTACTAATCTTTTTGGAACCAATTACAAACTTCGTGTTTTATTTTAGGTCTCACAAGAATCTTTTCTTATCTAAGTTGCAACATGGAACCCAGCAACAAGACTTTAATAATAAGAAAGAAAGAAGAATAGGAACTCTTCAAAGTGAGTACTGTTATAACAGTTTTAGAGGGGGAGAATTCATGTGTCCTCAGACAACCCAGCTGTTGACTTTACTACTATAACAAAAAAACACACACTTCAGAAAACTGAAGCACGAAGTCTTGACTTCATAGAGTTAATTGAAGTAGTGTTTAATTGAGAAAGTTAGCTATTTTGATTGTCTAGCTTAGAGTTCTTTTGGTATACTGCTTTTCTTCCTTGACTGTGTTCAGCAACTTCAAATATAGTCATATGCCACATCATGACATTTCAGTCAAAGACAGACTGCATTGCATATAAGATGGTGATCCTGTAATAATGTAATGGAGCATATATAGAAACTTGATAATGTGGCACTTGATATTGGCATTGCATATCAAGTAGGGGAAATGATTGATAATTAGCAATGGTACTGGGAACCGTGGGTTTTCTATATGAATATATATATATATATATATATATATAGGTATGTTTGTGTAAGTGTACTCTTAATGTTCACATAAGGACAAAATAACCCAACGACCCATTTCTCAGAACATAACCCCTTGTAAAGCAATGCATGACTGTAGTTACTTTTCAGAAACATTAAGTACAGTTGATTCTTGTTATTCACAGTAGTTATGTTTTATAAAGTCTGAGAGTGTTGAATTAGCAAATTACAAGTTTCTTTTTGGTATGTATTCATTTAACAAATGTTTATTGACCCCACATTAATATTTTAGGTACTGAACTGATACTGAGATTTTTAATATGGATCTAAATATAAATACTTATTGATAAAAATAATAGACATAATGAAATTAGGATTATTTCTCCATGCTCATAAGGTACCATCTTGATGCCAGGCAAATGATAGGCCTGCAGTAAATATTATAGAATAAATTTGTTTATACCTGATGGCTGATGACATGGCAACCATTAGCAAATATTTGTAAATAGAGCTCTAAAATATTTACATTCATAGATATCATTCCCATTTTAAAGAGGTACCCCCTCTTTATAGTTTGAGGATAGTAATTTTGTTTGTGCTAAACCTTTTTTTCTCTTCTTTATCTGTTTTTGGAGACAGTCTTACTTTGTTGCCCAGGCTGGAATGCAGTGCAGTGGTGAGATCTTGGCTCACTGTAGCGTCTACCTTCCTGGGCTCAGTTGATCCTCCCACCTCAGCTTCCCAAGTAGCTGGGACCACATACACATGCCAACCCTGCTATTTTTTGGTTTTTTGTTTGTTTGGTTGTTTGTTTTGAGATGGGGTCTTGTCCTGTCACCCTGGCTGGAGTGCGGTGGCTTGATCTCGGCTCACTGCAACCTCAGTCTCCAGGTTTCAAGCAATTCTCCTGCCTCAGCCTCCTGAGTAACTAGGATTACAGGAGTGTGCCACCACACCCAGCAGATTTTTGTATTTTTAGTAGAGACGGGGTTTCGCCATGTTGGCCAGGCTGGTCTGGAACTCCTAACCTCAGGCAATCCGCCCACCTTGGACTCCCAAAGTGCTGGGATTATAGGCGTGAGCCACCACACTCAGCCTTTTTGTAATTTTTGTAGAGATGGGGTTTTGCCATGTTGCTCTGGCTGGTCTGTAACTCCCGAACTCAAGCAATCTGCTCACTGTAATTGTGCCGAGATTACAGGCGTGAGCCACTGCTCCTAGCCCTAACCTTTTTTTCAAAAACTAAGTTTTGTGTTGTACAGTTGACATGTGCTTAGGGAAAAAAAAATCAAGTTAATTCAGAAAAGTTGAAAGAAAAAGCCAAATCATCCAGATTTCATCAGTGCAGAAAAACTCACCAGCATTGAGTGAAATTATTAATATTTGAGTTGAAAACTTTTTATAGGTAAATGCATTCAATCCTCAAAATAACCTTATGAGATTAGTGCTTTTTTTTTTTTAAATCATCTCCATTATACAGATGAGGAAGCTGAGATTTAAAAAGGTAAATAAAATGCCTTTGATTACAGTGTATGAATAGAACAGGAGCCACAATTTGAAATCAGACAGTCTGATTCCAGAGCCCAGCCTCTAATTGCTTAGATGGACTGCCTCAATAGAAGAATGGATAGATTGAGAGCAAATAAAATTTTAGAAAATTGTGATCAAGTTACATATGTTACTTTAAAATATATTTACATTTAATTTTTAAGATGTAAAACAAGGATTCAGTACTTCAGATGAAGGTGGTTTCACAAGAAATCTATCAGTAACCTTTATGATCTGTATAAAATAAAGAATATGAAATGCTTTAATAGATCAACTTTAGTCTTGTTGATTGACCGTAGCAAAAATTTCTTCCACCAATCCCCAATTTTTCTTGGTTATATTCTATATAATCAATATTTGTAGCATTGTTTTCCCATGTTGGATTTTCAGTTCAAAATATTTTTTCATTTTCTTAGAGACTTTTTTACTGACCTATGAGGGAAGTTGTTTAATTTCCAAATATCTTTCTGTTACTGATTTTTAGTTTAATTCTATTTCAGTCTGTGAATATGCTTCATAGTTTTTTTAAGATTTGTTTTATGGCCCACAGTATGGTTTATTTTGGTCCATTTGGATGTGCCCAGAGAAGAACATGAATTCTGGCATTGTTGTATGAAGTGTTTTAAAATGTCAATTAGGTCAAGTTTTTAATAATGCTGTTCAGGTATTCTATATATGTACTCATTTCCTCCCTACTTGTTCTGTCAATTAGAAAAGTGATAAAATCGCCCAGCTATAATTATGAATTTGTCTTTACATTTATGTGATTATTTCCTTTTTTCTATTTTAGTCCTCTAACACCTGTTTAAACATTTCTCCTAATGCTAAAATCTCTCCATCAGAGCTAGTGTGGTTTCCATTTTCCTGACTGGAACCCACCCAATATATATGTCAAAATCCCATGTATGTTTAGGTCTCTTGGTCTACTCCTGCAACAATACCATATTGTTTCAGTTACTGTAGTTTTATAATAGATCAGTTTGTAGTAGGGTAATCTTATTGTTTTTCAAGAGTATCTTGACTATTCTGGTGTTTTGGTCTTCCATATTGTCAGGGAAAAAACCTAGCCATCGGGCTTTATAAGCAGTAAACCTGCTGCTACTTTATAGGTACAAAAGGGAGACAACAAGACTTAGCAACTTAATGAGCTAGAGTAAGACAGATTATTATAGCAAACAACATGGCATTGATGTAGTTGTTCAGATTTCCCTACCCCAAGTCCTGTGGACTATGCAGCAGGCCTAAATGGATGCTGTGAAGGCAGTAAGTTATATTTCAGCTGAGGAAAACTCAGAGCCAAGGGCCCAGTGCTTTTTGAGTAAGCAACAAAACTTGTAACAAATAGCAACCAAGCCAGTACCCTCTCCCAGGAGAAGAGCGGTTGGCCTGGTCATCATGTTATGGTTTCCTTGACCTGCTTAATTGCCTATCTGACTGGCTATAGAAAATGCACTATTTCAGGAGATGAATAAGGCTTTTGTACATGCAACAAGAATTGCAGGGGTGCTCACAGCCAATGGTGGACTACCTCTCTTAACACATAATTTTAGAATATTCTTGTTAAATTACACAAAGAACCCTGTTGAGATTTTTATGTGAAATTGCATTGTTAACAATAGATGATTTTGCAGAGAACTGACACTATTACATTAAGTTTTCCTATGCATGAACAAAATATATTTCTCTAACAGTTTTTATATATACAATCATCCCTTGGTTTTCACAGGGGGTTGGTTCTAGGACTCGTCCTCCTGCCCGCCCAACAGGGATACCAGAATTCTCAAATGCTCAAGTCCCTTACATAAAATGGCATAGTCTTTGCATATAGACCTGTGCACTCGCCTACCACATGCTTTAACTCATCCCCAAATTACTTATAGTAACTAAAACAATGTAAATGATAACTAAATTGTAGTAAATAATTATTAGACTGTATTTTTTATTTGTATCATTTTTTATTGTTTATATATATATATTTATATATATATTTCCCCCGATGTGTGTGTGTGTGTGTGTGTGTGTGTATATATATATATATATATTTCCCCCCCCGAATGTTTTATTCCAAGGTTGGTTGAATCCACAGATGTGGAACCTGCGAATATAGAGGGCCAATAGTAGGTAGGTGGGTAGGTAGGTAGGTAGGTAAGTAGATAGATAGATAGATAGATAGATAGATAGATAGATAGGTAAGTAGATAGATAGATAGATAGATAGATAGATAGATAGATAGATAGATAGATAAAACTTCTCATAACATGTTTTATATACATAGTAAAGCTTTATAATTTACTACAACATATCCCTTTTGCTAAAGTTATCTAAGAGGCCGTGACATGATGGCTCACACCTGTAATTCTAGCACTTTGGGAGGCTGAGGCAGGAGGATCACTTGAGCCCAGGAATTAAGAGACCAACCTGGGCAATATAGTGCAGCCATGTCTTTACAAACAAATTTTTAAAAATTAGTCGGGCATGGCAGCAGGTGCCTCTAGTCCCAGCTACTCAGGAGGCTGAGGTGAGGGAGGATAAGGAAGAAGTATCACTTGAGCCCATGAGTTTGAGCTATGATCATACCACTGCACTTCAGCCTAGGCGAAAGAGAGAGACCCTATCTCTTGGAAAAAAAAAAAGTGATCTCTAAGAATGTTAGATTTTTTGTGGCTATTGTAAATAGTATCTTTCTATTGTTTTAATTAAATTATTTTAACTCTTTGCTGCTAATGACTAGAAATCCTATTGCTAATGAATGAAATCCTTTTTGTGTATTGATCTTACTGATCTTTTAATTCTATTTGTAGATTCTCTAAGATTTTCTGCCCAAACAATTCATTTTTCAATATTTACAGTTCTGTTTCTTTTATTTCTTGTCTTATCAAACTATGAGTAAGAAAGAAGGAGTTAGGAAAGGATTATTCTTCTTAGTACTCCTAAAACATTATCATAAGAAAATTTCAATGATCCTATGCAATAAATATTTTTCCTTTTTTTTAAACAGATGATGAAAAGACAGGTTCAGGGATGTGAAATGATTTACTTAAAGACATATAAAAGAATCAAGTCTCAAAACACTCCCCATCTGATTTCAAAGACTGTTCTTTGTACTATACCATACTGCTTCCAGATTTGAAGGAAAAAAATCAAACATGTAGAGTACTTTTTCTTAGAATAGCTTAAAAGAATTTCATGATAATCATTAAAAATATAATTGCTCTTTTTTCTTTAATGTGAAACAATATTTATGACATTATTTTTCTACTTTTAGGTACAAAAAAGAAAAAAGAAAGCAGAAGAGCCACTGAAAGCAGAATACCTGTTTCAAAGAGTCAACCGGTAACTCCTGAAAAACATCGAGCTAGAAAAAAACAGGTATTTGGTTTTTTTTATATTTGAATAACACTTATGGACATTAAAGTTATAACTTGAATAATTGTGATTATTTCTGTTCAACCTCCCAAAAATCTTGAGTATAAAATATTTACGCATTGCCATCTTTTATTTTGCCATCTTAGATTAGGTGACTAATCAGCCTATTCAAAATGAAGTACTTCACCCACATTGAAAAGTCTTAAGTTGGGTGTTAGTACTGACATCTATTTGGAATTATTGTGATACTATCATAAAATCTGTTTATTAGATGTAAGATGGGACTTAACTCCATATTATAAGCTTTGATATTTAAATTTCCTAACAAGGATCCAATTTAAATAAGATTTTTCTTTACTTGAAAACAAAGAAAAGATACCATTTGATCACAACATTTTATTAAGGTGGATCAATTTAGGGCACGATTCATTTGTTTCCACTTTCAGTGACTATAGTTTTGTGCCATCTGTCCAGTGTCCGAAACTATTATTTTATATATTTTTTGATTGTCTAGTTGTTCACAGCAGATGGATAAATCTGGTCATTGTTTTTGTGGTTGTGTGTGTGTGTGTGTGTGTGTGTGTGTGTGTTTTCCCCTTTTTTTGTAGAAATGGTGTCTCACAATGTTGCCCAGGCTGGTCTTGAGTTCCTGGGCTCAAGTGATCCTCCCACCTTGGGGTCCAGAAGTGCTGGGACTATAGCATGAGCTACTGCACCCATTCAGGCCCTTGTTTTCTTTTGTGGCTGGAACCATTTTCTTACTCGAAGGTGTCTTTTTTTTTTGACAAGCTAATTGCAAATAGCTCATACTGAGGTGTTGCGGATAGTGTCAAGTTGCAGGCTACTAGGAATATGTTCTGTGACTCAAGGTTATGTTACCCTTCATTTCTTCCCCAGTGAACATAGCAAGCAACTTCTACTTTTGATTTGCTTCCTACACATATTACTTGCCTTTGTGATTCCCTTTTTTAGCCTTGCCATCTCTGGCCTTTAGTAGGTTGAGGGGAGCTTCTGCTGTTGCTGACCAGAGATTTAGGGGGTATACCTCAGGGTATTTTCATTAGAAAAGCATACACCACATGTTTCCTGAGATCTGTAGACAAAGTTGCTTTTTCATACACCTAAGTTACACTGATTATGTATACCCTTTCTACCTACATTATGGTTCAGGTTGTAAATGCCTCTTACTTTTTTCAGAGTTTTATTTCAGGATTTTATTTCTTGTTGCTTTTGGGTGAATTCCCAAAGGAGAAGAGGGAAATGCTAACCTTATGCTACCATGTGCGACCACAGTCATGCATACGTTTTGTACTGAATTTTTTTTGCAGTTTGAATATGATGTATATAGTTTGTTTATTTATCCTGCTTGGTGTTTTCTGAGCTTCCTGAATCTGTAGTTTGGTGGCTGTCTTTAGTTTTGGAAAATTCTCAGCCATTATTACTTCAAATCTTTCTTTTGTTCCTTTCCTTCTTCTGGTGTTCCCATTATGATTCCAAATGTTACACCTTTTAAAGTTGTCCCACAGTTCTTAGGTATTCCTTTATCTTTTTTCATTCTTTTTTCTCTTTTCAGTTTGAGAACTTTCTATTAATATATCTTCAAATGTACTGATTCTTTCTTCAGCTGTGTTTAATCTACTTATGAGCCCATCAGAGGCATTGTTCATTTCTGTTACCATGTTGTTGATTTCTGGCATTTCCCTTTGGTTTTATCTTGGAGTTTTCATCTCTCCATTTACATTTACCCATCTGTTCTTGCATGTTGTCCACTTTTTCCATTAAATCCTTTGACATATTGATCATAATCATTTTAAATTCCAAGTCTGACAATTTCAAAATCTGTGCCATATCTGAGTGTGGTCCTGGTGCTTCCTTTGTCTCTTCAGACTGTGTTTTTTGCTTTTTAGCATGCTTATAATATTTTGCTGATAGCTAGATATATCAGGTAAAAGGAAATGAGATAAATGATCCTTTAATATGAAGTTTTTTATTTTTTTGTTTGTTTTTTGTTTTTTGAGATGGAGTCTCACTCTGTCATCCAGGCTAGAGTGCAGTGGCAGGATCTCAGCTCACTGCAAACTCTGCCTCCCGGGTTCACGCCATTTTCCTGCCTCAGCCTCCCGCGTAGCTGGGACTGCAGGCGCCCACCACCACACTCGGCTAATTTTTTGTATTTTTAGTAGAGACAGGGTTTCACTGTGTTAGCCAGGATGGTCTCGATCTCCTGACCTTGTGATCCACCCACCTCGGCTTCCCAAAGTGCTGGGATTACAGGCGTGAGCCACCGTACCTGGCCTAATGTGAGGTTTTATGTTTATCTGGCTGGGAGTTATCGTTTTCTGTAGCTGTAGGTGTCAAAGGCTAAAATTTCCTTTAGTGTCTTGTTTTTGTCTCTCTTGTCTCTGGGTTTCCCTAGAGACTGCTTTTTAATAAGAATCTGAAGGAGCTCTTTCAACTATAATGCCCAGGATCCTGACTGATGTGATGGTAAGGTAAGGGGAGGTGAAGCGTTCTGGAGTCCTGTGCATAGGTCTCCCTTCTTTTAGTAAGCCTGTGTTCTAGACTGTGACCTTCATAAGTGCTTCTCAGCCCACCACCCCTTGGGTGAGACATGAAGGCTAGAGAGGGGTGGAATTGAGTATTTCCACAGGTAAGTTAGGTTCTTGTAAAACCTCAGTTGGTTAGGTTCTGGCAAAATTAGTTTCTCTTGAGGAAAGGATTTTGTTAAGGAGACCAGAACGCTCTCCTCATTTATTTTGAAATGAGGAGTATTTCTAAATAGGGAGTATTTCTAAATGGCTACCTTTCCCCTCCTGCTGTCAGAAGCAGGAAAGAATTGTTGTCTGATCTTTACCCTGAGACCTGGTAGGGCTCCTGGAGATAAAACTCCCAAAACTTTGTGAGTCCCTCTGAAACTGGGCCCCTGGAGTTTTTAACTCTCAAGCTTATCCACACTGAGCCTCCATCAGTTCCTCAGTCACAGTTAATTGCTTCTACCAGTATTGGCTCCAGCTGTAAGCTTCTGCTCCTGGCCTTTCTGTCCCCAGTAATTCTTGTGATTCTCTCAGTCTGCCTCTCTCTTTCTCTAGTTTTCAGGGCAGCAGTTTGCCCTGTGACATTCATTCTTTGATGTATCTAAGAAGAGTTACTGATTTTCAGTTTGTTCAACAGTTTTTTTCTTCTGGGGACTGGAGTGATGATTTCCAAGCTCTTCATATGTGAGACTGGAAACCAGAAGTCTCTGCCTTACACATATAACTGATCTTTCCCTGGAGTTCTTCCAGCAGGCATTCCAAATGAGGTGTTATTTGCAGATAAATATGAAGAAAACTGTTGTTTCTCTTCTATTCAAAACAAAATGTAAGGTATCAACCACGTAATCAGTGATAATATCTATCACCCTTTCCTATGCCAAAAAAGAATTCTGTGGATATCACAAGGGCCTGGTTTTATTTTTTAGCTTTCTGCTGTTGGCCTTTTGTTAAAATACTTGTTTTAGAAGGTAAGTGATAGACTTAATTTTATTTTGTATTGAGGTTTTTAAAAAAAAAAAACTTACGGCAATAGCCCATGTCTACTTGGACAGTTTTCTTTTTCCTACATTGGTCTGTTAAAGATATTTCTTCCTTCCTTATCAGAATTAAAGAGCCCTCCTTTTATAAATTTATTCCATTAAAGACGAAAAGTAAATGCCTTTCAAACTGTTTTCCGTAAACAGTATATAATGAGAAATACTGTAGCAGTATTTTCTTTTACTATTTGTAGTATCATTTTAAGGCATTAAAAAGCATTATTTGTTCTTTAGAATGGATATACAGTTTTCAGATCTGAGTTATATCATCTCTAGCCTTGGGAAAGAAAAAGATTGGTGTGTTTTAATTTGTTACGTGCTCTTTGTATCTTTTCAGGCTATTGGCATGGCTGGAGTTGTTATGATTTTGTATTTGATTTTTCTAGAAAATAAAAGACAAATGACAATAAAACAAAGGAAATTACTTGTATGGGTTTAATGTCCAGAAATACATCATCTTAAACTCTTCCCCTAACTATTACTATCAGTGGAATCTGGTACAATCAGTTAAATGTATAAAATGAAGAAATGGAAAGTTTTAAGCATGGTAGTAGACTTTATGAAATTGTACTGCCCTTATGTTTTCTTTCTGATCTGACACTGATAGGTTAGTTGTGTCACTCATTCAACTCTAGCTATAGAAAGTAGGAGTTGGTACCAGTGACTACTAGGCCACTTGAACCTCTAAACTTAAAAATCACAGCTTTCCTTACTTGCCAGATGATAGCTTATTGTGTATGATGTTTTCAAAACTCTTTTAGTCACAGGTAAAATTAAACAAAGACTGAAAACATTTAAATCAAGCAAAATAATAAAGGCACAATCAACCATGAAGTAACATTATATCAAGCTAAAGTTACTCTTTTTCAATAGAAGAAAAAAACAAAATACTTAATGCTAAACACTGTTAGTTTTCAGTTAATCTGTACTGACAACATTACTACTTTCCTCTAGGTTAGGGGTGAGCAAAATTTTTCTATAAAGAGCAAGATTTATAATATATTATTAATATATTTATTTTACATATATTTCACATACATAGTTTCTGTTACATATTTTAAATATATTTTTTAAATGACTTAAATTTAAAAATGGTTCTTAGCTCCAGGGCTGTAGAAAACCAGCCTTGGCCTGGGTTTTGGCAGTGGCTTGCTGACCCTTGCTATAGATGATACATTGGAAAATACTGCCTAAATATACTGCACCCAGGACCCCAAATAGGATTCAGAGAACATTGGTCATTTCTTGAAAGAAAGGGGCTTTTGTATTGTCCTATCAAACGTCATCTGTGCACCTTATTAAAAATAATACAGCTCAGATAAGAACAAGAAAACAATGCCGTATATGTGTATGAAATTTGCCTAAACCACAAACTAATTTTTAAAGCTGAATAATGTATATGACAAGTTTTTGAAAGAAAAAAATTCTTAACTTGGAGACCATGGAGTTGATAGGCTCTTTAAAGGGAGTCTATGTGGCCCCCAAATTTGTATATAAAATTTTAGATACCTACACTTTTCTGTGGAGTAGATCTACAAGATTTTTTTTTTTTTTTTTTTTTTTGAGACGGAGTCTCGCTCTGTCGCCCAGGCTGGAGTGCAGTGGCCGGATCTCAGCTCACTGCAAGCTCCGCCTCCCAGGTTTACACTATTCTCCTGCCTCAGCCTCCCGAGTAGCTGGGACTACAGGCGCCCGCCACCTCACCCGGCTAGTTTTTTGTATTTTTTTTAGTAGAGGCAGGGTTTCACTGGGTTAGCCAGGATGGTCTCGATCTCCTGACCTCGTGATCCGCCCGTCTCGGCCTCCCAAAGTGCTGGGATTACAGGCTTGAGCCACCGCACCCGGCCAGATCTACAAGATTTATATGACCCCAAAGATTAATAACCCACTGTTGAAGTGCTTTTAATCAATCACCTGACACATGAAAAATTTATTAATACATCTCTTGGTTTTTGTCAGTTAATGACAAGCAGTGTAGTGAGGTTTTGTAGGAGTGAAGGCTGAGTCAGGCATTAATAGATGGTTATAGGAGGCTGTCAACCTTTGTCTAGCGATTGAATAGCCATGTACTTGTAAGCAGCACAGTTGCTGATAGGTGTGCCACAGACAAACAAAAGCAAAAGCAGGTACAGAAGAGACCAGGCTGGTATCTTGGATTTAAGTCACAAAGCAGAGGAATAGCAAGAACAGGGGATCAGGTTTAAGGTAGCTCAAACAAACTTCTACATGGGTTTGGTTACGGTCACTGCCAACTTTTTGGTACTGAGTCATACACAAGATGGTTCTCATGTCATGTTTGTCTTCTTCAGGTCACCTTGAATTCTAATATTGCATCAGACAACTGAACTGGATTTTTTTTTCCTTCGATTATAGTGAAGTACACATGATATAAAATTTACCATTTGCCATTTTAACTATTTTTAAATGTACAGTTTGGTAGCGTTAAATATATTCATATTATGCTACCATCACTACCATCTATCAATAGCTGTTTTCCTGTTACAAAACTGAAACCGTACCCATTAAACAGTAACTCCATTTCCATCCTCCCAGCCCCCTTGCCACCATCATTCTACTTTCTGTGTATGAGTTGGACTGTTCTAGCCACCTCATATCAGAGGTAGCATAGTATTTGTCTTTTTCTGTCTAACCTAATGTCCTCAAGGTTTATCCATGTTCTAGAATGCGTCGGAACTTCTTTTGAAGGCTGAATTATATAAACATGTAATATAATATAATTTTCTTTATCCATTTATTAGTTGATGGACAGTTGGGTTGCTTCCACATTTTAACTATTGTGAATAATGCTGCTATGAACATGGATGTACCAAATACATTTTCAGGTCCCTGCTCTCGACTGTTTTAGATATATACCCAGAGTGGAATTGCTGGATCATATGGTAGTCCTTTTAAAATTTTTTTGGGTAACTGCCATACTGTTTTCCATAGTGGTGCTATAATTTTACTTTCCCACCACCAGTGCACATAGGTTCCAATTTATCCATATCCTCACCAACACTTAGCAGCCATCTGAATGAGTGTGGGTTGATGAACAGGGTTTTTAAGGAAAATGTGAAGTGCTGGAGAATTTCTTGTAATCTAGACACAGTAAATAATCACGCAGATGGTCATATTGCTCTTTCAGCATGCCAACAGAAGGAATAATTAGTTGGTTCCCTGTAGCAAATGCCAAGTATCAGTAATTTTTCTATGTATAGTATTAAATTTGATTTTTTAAAATGTTTAGGAATTTTCTCTTAGCATAAAATTAAATGTTCCTAATTAGTTAGTTGTGTTTTTGAAAGTATTTTAGACAAGATTTGAGTTTTATATGGGTGTGTAATACTTCCCCTAACATAGGCAGAACAGGGTTTTCACTGAGTTCATTAGTGAAGTACTAAACATTCACAAAGCCTATTTGGAGATTTGGAGGATAATAAATACAACTATTAACAATTGTAGAAGAGCATTTTAAGAGACAATGTGGGCTTAAAGTCAGAAAAATTGAGTTGACATGTAGCGCTGTCACTTTCTAGCTATCTGATCTTGGGCAGCTGAGCTTACATAAAATGAATGGTAATAATAATGACCCCTAAAAATGTTATGATAAATGTATAATCTTATAAAAAATCTAAGAAATGTTTAGAGAAATCTTCCATCTTTAAGAAACTAAGCATTATTTTGATTTTTTTAAACTGGCATTTATAGTAGGTATTTTCTTTTTGAATAATTGTTTCTGTAAATAACTGTTTTACTTTTTATCAAAAGGCATGGCTTTGGGAAGAAGACAAGAATTTGAGATCTGGCGTGAGGAAATATGGAGAGGGAAACTGGTCTAAAATACTACTGCATTATAAATTCAACAACCGGACAAGTGTCATGTTAAAAGACAGATGGAGGACCATGAAGAAACTAAAACTGATTTGCTCAGACAGCGAAGACTGATTGTGTTTGTAAAAGCTTGATGAAAGGACAGTTAAGTATTTTGATCACTGCATTTTGTTTGAAACTTGTGTCATTTATGTATTTTAAAACTTTGAGGGTTTGTGCTATAAGAGTTAAAGCATATGCTATCATTGTATTAAGAACCTTATTTTGATAAAATGTAAATTTGTTGAACCCTACCACATTTAGTATCCCCACCCCCAAATCCTGTTCCAATGAAAAAACTAAAACATGATCCAAAAAAAAAAAGAATTTCAGTTAACCTATTTTGTGTCTCTAGGCTGACTTCAACCCTGTAACATAACCCATTAAAATGAATTTTCTTTTTTTTTTTTAAGACAGAGTCTCTGTCGCCCAGGCTGGAGTGCAATGGCACAATTTCAGCTCACTGCAACCTCTGCCTCCCAGGTTCAAACGATTCTCCTGCCTTAGCCTCCTGAGTAGCTGGGATTACAGGCACACACCACCAAGCCCAGCTAATTTTTGTATTTTTAGTAGAGACAGGGTTTCACCATGCTAGTCAGGATGGTCTTGAACTCCTGACTTCATGATCCGCTCACCTCAGCCTCCCAAAGTGCTGAGATTACAGACGTGAGCCACCGTGTCCTGCCTAAAATGAATTTTCTAGATTATTGAATAACAATAGTCCTTTGATATGAGATAACAACTTGGTTTATGACCTTAATATACTACTTAATTACTTAAGATGTTTATTAATAGAATGATAAATGTACAAAGTAACCTATAAGCATGACATACTTTTGCTTTCAATAGTTTTATGTAAATAAAAAAACTTGAAAATAGTAATACCTGAGGACCCATGGGAACAATAGACACTGGGGAGGTAGGGTGGGGAGCGGGAGGAAAAGCTGAAAAACTACCTACTGGGTACTCTGCTCACTACCTGGGTGACAGGATCATCTGTACCCCAAACGTCAGCATTATACAGTATACCCAGCTAACAAACCTGCCCATGTGTTCCCTGAATCTAAAAGAAAAATGGAAATGATTTTTTTAAAAAAGAAAAAGACAATAATATTACCCATGGTACAAAATTTGTACTATTAGCAAGAATCATTTTGTGTCACATTTAGAAACAATTTGACTTTTGTTCCAGTGTTTAAACTTTGACAAAAATGGTTTTGAATAGATCTTTATAACCTAATGCCATAAATACAAGATTCTCTGATACCGTCATTTAATATATCAATATTGGGCCTAAAACAGTATTCTGCAAAGCTTAAATTGGTATTAACTATGATCATCTTGATGTCTATGATAGATAATAAACAATGTCATATATACCTAACTAAGCAATTTTGGTTTTTCACCATTTTATTCTTTAAAAGATTTAGACAAACAGAATTATTTAGCATTTTGAGTTATGTGCTTTATTTAGCAAGTGAGTAAAAATATTGGAATATTGAAGTATTTGCATAAAAAATCAAATGGTAGTGTTTCGTAATCTCTATTGTATTTCCAATTAAGGTTTCATTATTACTTTCCCATTGTTCCTGAATTTGTTATCCTATATATAAACAGAAACATGGATGAGTACCATATGCTTCCTGACTCCTTTCTCCTTTATCTTGTTACACCAAGAGATACTGTCACTGTTTACTGGAGACATTTTGTTGATTAGTGCCAAGGCTGGCATCATGAGTCAAAATAGACTTAAGTCAACCTCATTCCAAACACCTGCCATAAATCATCAAATCTAAGTTGCCATTAATTGTAAGATGCCCTGTTATTTCACATACAACTAGAAGAGAAGATCGGAATCAATTATAGTATGGTGCTTTCTTATTTTGAATTTTACTTATTAGAAGAGCTAGTTTAGATTTATTTAAACATAAGATTTTTATCACGTAACTTGTGGATACTAAAAAAGAGAAATTATAAGAAATAAGTTGGGTAATATATTCCTAAAACCTCATCTTCTCCAGTTTGAATCTTTTTTGAATCCTTGTTTTGTTTTGTTTTGTTTTGAGACAGGGTCTCACTTAATTGCCCAGCCTGGAGTGCAGTGGCACAATCACAGCTCACTGCAGCCTCTATTTCCTAGGCTCAGGTGATTCTCCTACCTCGGCCTCCCAAGTAGCTGGGACTGCAGGCATGTCCCACCACACCCAGCTAATTTTTGTATTTCTTTGTAGAAATGGGGCTTCTCCATGTTGCCCAGGTTGGTCACAAACTCCTGGGCTCAACAGATCCGTCCACCTCAACCCGCCAAGGTGCTGGGATCACTGGCATGAGCCCCTGAGCCTGGCCCCTGAATTCTTTTTAGTCAGAAATTTTGTTGAGATAATGTAAATTCACATGCAATTGTAAGACATAATACAGAGATCTCTTGTACACTTGGCCCTGTTTTCCCAACTATTAATATTTTGTAAAACTATAGTGTATCACCACCAGGATATTGATATTGATACAATCCATTCATCTTATTTCCCCAGTTTTGTATTCTGTGTATTTAGATCTAAACAGTATTATCACTTGTGTTCATATATCTACCACCATGAGGATCCCTCACATTGCTCTTTTATAAGCATACATACCTCTTTCCTGCATCCTTCCCTCAAATCCTGACAGCCACTAACCTATCCTCTATTTATAAAAGTTAATCATTTTAAAATCTTATATAGTGACATCACCAAAAATAGCAAAAGAGGGAGCTCCAAAGATCTGTCCCGCCACTGAAACAACCATTGCTAGCAAAAACTTCAGATCAATTTTTGGATCTCTACTATCTAATAACAACAACCAGAGGAATGCTTAATGAAGAGGCTATTTAACTTTGGTAAAAGGGTTTTTGTAGTTTTGCTTACGTACCTACCATGCCCTGTCTCCCAGCCAGGCAACAGCTGAGAGGACAGTGTCCTGTGTTCCTAGTGCATCTTGATGGTGCCAGAGCAAGCAATACAGATCTTGCTCTCACAGAAATGTGAGTGTGCTTTGACCTGCCTGGCAGTTCTGAAGGTTCAGCTCAGAGGTTTGCCTTTGTTTTGCCCCCTCCACAATAGAACAGCCTCACAGTGCTTATCAGAAGCATTACCTGCAGCCATCTGGGGCTGGGGACAGCAAATGGGGCAGGCAGCAAACACAAAAAACCTCGGGAAGGAAGTAACTGGGAGGAAGATATGTGGGAGAGAGAAGGCTCAGAAGGGCCCTTGTCTGTACTAAGTGGCCTCTGGAAGGCCACACACATGCCTAGCACTGGGCACAGTTTTGGAAAAGACCTGAGAGGACTCTAGGCCTTCACCTCTGACTGATCGTTAGGCTCCACAGAAGCAGAAGGTGGAAGCTAAAGCAGAATTTAGGTGGCCTGGCTAAGCGCTGAAGGAATGCCCAAGTCAGAACCAATCTGCAAAGCCTGGGAGAATTATCATTTTTAATGTTTTATTTTATTTTATTTTTTTAAATAGAGACATGGTCTTGCTTTGTTGCCTGGGCTTGTCTTTAACTCCTGGCCTCAAGAAATCCTCCTGCTTCAACCTGTCAAAGTGAAAGAGTACATTTTGTTCTTTTGAACTCATGACAGTTAAGGAAATTAAGTGAAATGCTGTACATATTCTTTGCCATCTTTCACTCAGCATGTTTGTACAATTCAAATTGTAACTGTAGCTTGTTTATTTTTATTTCTACACTAATCCACTACATGATTCTATCAATAATTTACACCGTTGGTGAGCACTTGAAGTAAAAATTAAGACCAAACATGTGAAAAACAGACTTTTTATTTGGAGCTTGCTGTAGCAAAGGAATTAGCCACAATCTCTTGTGTTTAGCAGACTCAAAGGCAGGTAGGTTTATAGTGGGGGGAAAAGGGGCAAGGTTCAGGAATGCTCTGCTTGGAGGGTGTTGGCATGAGGAAGCTGGAGGCTGACCAGCTAGCCGCAGGTGTCTTACAGGATTGTTTTGGGGAACCTATTTGGCTTTCTCTGATTGGTCCCAAGTTGGAAGAGGGATGATGACAGTAACTGAGTAAGTCTTGACCATTCTGAATGGATCGCTGTGGAGATTGTGGTTTGGCTTCCAGGACTGGTTGCTGCAGAAGGCGTGGGTGAGAGTTCTATTGTCACAGAAGCTTGTCCATCGTCCGTATATATGCCTAGTCTCAGAGTTGTTTCCAGTTTCTGACTGCTAGGCTTTTACATTTCATATGAAGTATGATTTTAGAAATAATATGAACTCTTGCCTGCCAGAACAAGGTCCAATGAATTTTAAAGGAAGGAAACACAATCTAGAACTCGACAGCAAAGGTCAACTATGAAAAGTTAGGTATGAATATTATAATTCCTAGAGTAAGCATTTTTTCAAAAATATAGACAGCCAATAGAATACTAAATTACTTTATTTGGAATACTAATGAACCAGAAACAAAAAGTAGTGAAACAAAATCACAGGGACAAACAGAAGAAATAAAATGGTACACCTAAATCCAACCACATCAATAGTTACATCAAATGTTAACGGTCTAAGCCAGAAGGCGCATGGCAAACTTCTGTAAAGAGCCAGATATTAGGCTTCGTGGGCCATACGGTCTGTGTACTCTGCCTCGAATTAGCCATAGGCAATATATAAATGAGTGAGTATGGCTGTGTTCCAACAAAACTATATTTACAACAACAAACAGGCTGGATTTAGCCACAGGTTATAGTTTCCTGACCTTTACTGTGGAATCTAGAGTGTGTTTCCTTCCTTTCAAATTTGTTGGACCTTGTTCTGGCAGACAGTTAAGTTACTTCTGAATCTGAGAACTTCTTTTAATTCTCTTGTTTTTTTTTTTTTTTTTTTTTTTTTTTTTTCCCAGTTTTAGAGTTTGGAACCACTTATAAATTAACAGGTTGGTTTTCCAAGATCAGCCTAGTGATAAGAATTTGGGCTTCAGATAGACAGGATAGCTGACTGCCAGTGACCTCTTAGTCCCATTCAATGTTCACACAGTTCCTTGAGCCTTAAGGGAGGGTTTGAAGTGGCTTCTGGTTCAGTCTCCCCCTAAGAATATAGTCTTTCAGTGTCCTCATTTAATTATTCCCACCTCAATGTGTCCTTGGGCTTTGACTTCTGGCCCCCTTGCTGAGGAAGAGAAGACAATAATGGAAGAAGTGTAGAAGGACCCCCTTTCCTCCAAAGCTAACAGACCTCTTCAAAGAGGACCTTCCTACCCCTGGACCACAGTCCGCACTGGGGAAGAAACTGGCCAGAGGGCACAGGCGGTGCTAACCTGGAACAACAGTCCATTAAAACTGGAGGGTGGGGCCGGGTGGAAAGGTGGAAAGGTGGCCTGAGGGCACAACTGGAACTATCCATGTAGCTCCACCCCCACCCCACCCCCAATAATAATGACAGGACTAGGACTAGAAGGGAACGGTTTTCCTGTCACTTTCACTCCAGAGACCCTCCAAAGCCCTCTGTTGGTAAAGCTTAATGGTCATTGTGTCAACAGATGTTTAGAGTCCACCCATGTCCATCTATCACAAAGCAGGGCAAAGAAGGGTGGATTTGGAGCTGAGAGCCATTATATTGATAACTGGCACATAAAGTGCTTTAATTTTTTTCAACTTACTCCCCCCAACACACACACACACCCCGTCATATGTCAAAATGACACTAAGTTTTCATTTAAATCTATCCTATATTGAAAGAGCAAAAAAAAAAAAAAAAAAAAGGCAGTTTGACTCAAGAAATGCAATGGTTTATATGACCTACAACTCTCAAAAGAAAAGAGTAATAGTTTTGCAATGTTTTGATGGTATCTACAAGTCATAATTTAAAGAGATACATATTAATTTTTCCCTTTCCATGTTTAAGTCCTCAAGGGACTCACATCTGTTTTAGCCCAAATTTGTATAGTGTTTTGCTTTGCATGGATTATATCATTTAATTCTTGCAAAACCTTGATGAATGGTATTATTAATTAGCAGAATGGTAGTAGTAACAGGGAGAGTGGTATTATTAATTGCATGTAATAGATAAGGAATCAAGCTTCAGTTATTTTGACTTGCCCAAAATTGATTTGGTAAGTGACAGAACTTTATTTGCTGATACTCCACAATTAAAACTTTTCATTATTCAGGTAGACTTCTTTTCCCTTTTATTCTATACATGTTGATACGCTTGTTATAAATAAGCCCAGGCCTGTGATCTCGATACCCGTGGAGCTCTGCAGCTGCAGCAGATAGTAGAATGTATGGGAATTCACCCAAATGCACCTACAGTAGAAGGGTATTTTTCATTATTTCAGAGATGCTTTTCCTCTGTGTCTGGTTATAGATCCGTTGGCATGGCATCAAGCAGATTGATGTTCCTCTTATCCCAAGCTCCAAGCCTTTCTTTTCTTTTTTTGTTTTTGTTCTTTTTGAGACAGAGTCTCATGCTGTCACCCAGGCTGGAGTGCAGTGACACAATCTCTGCTCACTGCAACCTCTGACTCCTGGATTCAAGTGATTCTCCTCCTCGGCCTCCCAAGTAACTGAGACCACAGGTGCTTGCCACCACACCCAGCTAATTTTTTTGTATTTTTGGTGGAGACGGGATCTTGCCATGTTGCCCAGGCTGGTCTTGAACTCCTGGCCTCAAGCCATCGTCTAGCCTCAGCCTCCCAAAGTGCTGGGATTACAGGCATGAGCCACCACACCCAGCCATCCCAGCCCTTTTTACTTCTACCAAGTGGTTACAACAACTTTGATGAGCTGTTATTCAAAGGAATCCTGTGATGAGCAATTTTGAAAAGAAAAATGATCTCTGTATTATATATTTGGAATTTTGAATAGGAAGTAGGTTAAACATGTGTTTAACACTTACCACATCCCAGGGGCATCTCGATCATGGCACAGTGTGACCCCTACATGCTATATGTGTATGAAGCACAGAAGCACAGAGGCAAAATACACCTCAGTCAACTTCCCTTGACTTCCCTTTTAAAGAGTCTTTTCTATATTTCTGGATTACTTCTTTCTCTTTTTTCTGTTTTTGTTTCTGTTTTTTTTTGTTTTGAGAGAGGGTCTTGCTCTGTCATCCAGGTTGGAGTGCAGTGGTGCAATGACTCACTGCAACCTCTGTCTCCTGGACTCAAGCAGTCCACCCACCTTGACTTCCCTGAGTGCTGGGATTACAGGTGTGAGCCACCATGCCCAGCTTTCTTATTTTTATTTTTATTTTGAAACCTATTACAGTAACTCCCTGAGAAGAAGATGAGACGTTTAGCTTCCTCACACTCACTCCTCCTCCTTCCCCGTGCACCTCCCATGCTTTGTTCAATATTATTCTCCTTTTACTTGCTTAAGGTACTCTTTCTTATGCCATTGACTTTAGACAGAATTCCTTGGCTTTACTAAGTAAGATGGAGAAAAGCAATTCCCAATGTCACACTCACTCATTTTGTTAGCTATGACTATTTCATTGTCAAGCGGTTGGTTGGTTGGTTTGGTTTTGGTTTCACCATTCAAACACAGTCTGTCCACTAATTATAATTAAATATTTTGTGCTTTATGTGTGGGTAGATTCTAAAAAATCGGAAACCAATAAACCTGTTTTACGATTATATAGTATATTATTCACATTAGTTCCTAGAAGTGTGGTTGACTCATTAAAAATGTAATCCCGTATCACAAAATTCATACAACTAAAGTGTCAAAATGTTCTCTATTTCCCCCCTCAATAGCTCAAAATCATGCCACATTTAAGCTTCATATTTTGATCATATTTTTATTTGCAGTTTTATCCTGAAACTTTTATTTCTAGTTTTATGAAAGTAGTACACGTTCACAATTTTAAAACTGAAATGGTTCTCCATGGCTTAAAATACAAAACACTCTTCCCTTTCACTACCCTTTGGTGCTTCCTATAAGCCACCATTCTCAACTCTTTTAGCTCTTCTCTTAGTTACTGATTTTTGTATTTGTTAAAAACATGCACTTACTGCTGTTTGTTGTTTTTCAGTTTATTATTATTATTAGAGACAGGGTCTTGCTCTGTTGCCCAGGCTGGAGTGCAGTGGTGCAATCTCAGCTCACTGCAACCTCTGCCTCCCCAACTCAAGCAATTCTCCCACCTCAGCCTCCTGAGTAGCTGGGACCACAGTCATGCATCATCATGACTATTTTTTTTGTTTTGTTTTGTTTTGTTTTTAAGGAGATAGGGTTTTGCCATGTTGCCCAGACTGGTCTCCAACTCCTGGACTCAAGCGATCCACCTACCTCAGCCTCCCAAAGTGGTGGGATTACAAGTGTGAGTTACCATGCCTGGCCAGAGATAATATCTTATTGGCCTCTTCTATATGGGATGCTGTGCCTGGCCACACCTCACATACACTCATTGCACTCACACATGTGCTTCTCCTCCCCAGTTCCTTCAGCACGTTTATGCCAGTTTTTGTTGAATCAATTGTAAGTGTTCATATTATGTTAACTCTGTAATTGTTCTTTACACCTGAGCTGTACAGTTTCTATGTACATGTCACTTACTCATCTCCAAATTCTCCAACCAAATTGAAAATCTCAGAACATAATGAAAGATGTAGGCCCTCCTTCGGATTGCATTGTTTTTTTGGAACGGTCCCTGCCCCTGCTCCCAGGTAGTCTGGCTGCTCTGCAGGCCTGCTGCAAGCTGTCACGCTTACATTGCCCTTCGTCTGCACTCTGGGGATCCTCAATTCTCTCCCAGGTTGTGTTCCTTATTACCTGGACCCTCTTGCTTGGTTTACACTCCTGTTTAGATAGAGCACCTCCTCCTGTACCTTCACAGAAAAAGCACAGAGAATGGAAAACTCCTATCTTGCATGTCTGAAAATATCCTTATTCTGCCTTACATTTGAATAATAATTTTATAGGACATAGAATTTTAGTTTAGAAAACATTTTCTTTCTGAATTTTAAAGGCATTGCTCTGTTGTCTTATAGTTTCAAATGTTGCTTTGCCATAAATATTCTGATACAATTCTAATTACTGATTTTTGCACATGACCTACTTTTTTCTCTCTGGAATATTTTAGATTCTTGGGTGTCTGATAATCTGGAATTTCATGGTAAGATGCCTTGGTGTGAACCTTTTTTTTTTTTCTTGAGATCTTGTGCTGTCACCTAGGCTGGAGTGCAGTGATGTAATTACGGTTCACTGCAGTCTTGACCTCTTGGGCTCAAGTGATCCTCCTGCCTCAGCCTCCCAAGTAGCTGGGACCACAAGCATGCACCACCACACACAGCTAATTTTTTAAACTTTTGGTCCATTCCAAGATGGCCAAATAGAACAGCTCTGGTCTGCAGTTCCCAGCATGATTGACGCAGTAGACGGGTGATTTCTGCATTTCCAACGGAGGTACCTGGTTCATTTCATTGGGACTGGTTGGACAGTGGGTGCAGCCCACAGAGGGTGAGCTGAAGCAGTGTGGGGCATCACTTCACCCGGGAAGTGCAAGGGGTCAGGGGATTTCCCTTTCGTAGCCAAGGGAAGCTGTGACAGACTGTACCTGGGAAATCAGGAAACTGCTGCCCAAATACTGGGCTTTTCCAAAGGTCTTAGCAAACGGCACACCAAGAGATTATATCCCGCACCAGGCTCAGTCAGTCCCATGCCCATGGAGCCTTGCATACTGCTAGCACAGCAGTCCCATATCAAACCGCGAGGTGGCAACCTGGCTGGGGGAGGGGCGTCTGCCATTGCTGAGGCTTGAGTAGGTAAACAAAGTGGCTGGGAAGCTCGAACTGGGTGGAGCCCACTGCAGCTCACCAAGGCCTGCCTGCCTATGCAGGGCATAGCTGAACAAAGGCAGCAGAAACCTCTGCAGTCTTTTTTTTTTTTTTTTTTTTTTGAGACAAAGAGTCTCACTCTGTCACCCAGGCTGGATGCAGTGGTGCAATCTCGGCTCACTGCCAGCTCCACCTCCGGGGTTCACACCATTCTCCTGCCTCAGCCTCCCAAGTAGCTGGGACTACAGGTGCCTGCCACCACACCTGGCTAATTTTTTGCATTTTTACTAGAGACAGGGTTTCATTGTGTTAGCCAGGATGGTCTCGATCTCCTGACGTCGTGATCTGCCCACCTTGGCCTAAACCTCTGCAGTCTTAAACATCCCTGTCTGACAGCTCTGAAGAGAGCAGTGGTTCTCCCAGCATGGTGTTTGAGCTCTGAGAACTGGACAGACCGCCTCCTCAAGTGGGTCCCTGACTGCCGTGTAGCCTAACTGGGAGACACCTCCCAGTAGGGGCCAACTGACACCTCATACAGGTGGTGCCTCTCTAGGACGAAGCTTCCAGAGGAAGGATCAGGCAGCAATATCTGCTGTTGTGCAATATTTGCTGTTCTGCAGCCTCTGCTGGTAATACCCAGGCAAACAGAGTCTGGAGTGGACCTCCAGCAAACTCCAGTAAACCTGCAGCTGAGGGACCTGACTGTTAGAAGGAAAACTAACAAACAGAAAGGAATAGCATCAACATCAACAAAAACGACATCCACACCAAAACCCCATCTGTAGGTCACCAACATCAAAGATCAAAGGCAGATAAAACCACGAAGATGGGGAGAAACCAGAGCAGAAAAGTCGAAAATTCTAAAAACCAGAGCGCTTCATCTCCTCCAAAGGATTGCAGCTCCTCACCAGCAATGGAACAAAGCTGGACAGAGAATGACTTTGACAAGTTGACAGAAGTAGGCTTCAGAAGTTCAGTAATAACAAACTTCTCCAAGCTAAAGGAGGATGTTCGAACCCATCACAAGGAAGCTAAAAACCTTGAAAAAAGATTAGATGAATGGAAAACTAGAATAAACAGCATAGAGAAGATCTTAAATGACTTGATGGAGCTGAAAACCATGACACAAGAACTACATGACACAGGCACAAGCTTCAATAGCCAATTCGAGCAAGTGGAAGAAAGGGTATCAGTGACTGAAGATCAAACTAATGAAATATAGCAAGAAGTTTAGAGAAAAAAAAGAGTAAAAAGAAATGAACAAAGCCTCCAAGAAATATGGGACTATGTGAAAAGACCAAATCTATGTTTGATTGGTGTACCTGAAAGTGACAGGGAGAATGGAACCAAGTTGGAAAACACTCTTCAGGATATTATTTAGGAGAACTTCCCCAACCTAGCAAGGCAGGCCAACATTCAAATTTGGAAATACCGAGAACACCACAAAGATACCCCTCGAAAAGAGCAACCCCAAGACACATAATGGTCAGATTCACCAAGGTTGAAATGAAGGAAAAAATGTTAAGGGCAGCCAGAGAGAAAGGTTGGGTTTCCCACAAAGGGAAGCCCATCAGACTAACAGCAGATCTCGTGGCAGAAGAATGATCTCTACAAGCCAGAAGAATGTGGGGGCCAATATTCAACATTCTTAAAGAAAAGAATTTCCTTTTTTTTTTTTTTTTCTTTTTGAGATGGAGTCTTGCTCTGTCACAAGGGTTGGAGTGCAGTGGCACGATCTTGGCTCACTGCAAGCTCCGCCTCTCAAGTTCACGCCATTTTCCTGCCTCAGCCTCCTGAGTAGCTGGGACTACAGGCACCTGCCACCACGCCTGGCTTATTTTTTGTATTTTTAGGAGAGACGGGGTTTCACCATGTTAGCCAGGATGGTCTCAATCTCCTGAACTCGTGATCTGCCCACCTTGGCCTCCCAAAGTGCTGGGATTATAGGCGTGAGCCACTGCACCCGGCCAGAAAAGAATTTTCAACCCAGAATTTCATATCCAGCCAAACCAAGCTTCATAAGTGAAGGAGAAATAAAATCCTTTACAGACAAGCAAATGCTGAGAGATTTTGTCACCACCTTACAAGAGCTCCTGAAGGAAGCACTAAACATGGAAAGGAACAACTGGTACCAGCCACTGCAAAAAATGCCAAATTGTAAAAACCATCAATGCTAGGAAGAAACCGCATCAACTAATGGGCAAAATAACCAGCTAACATCATAATGACAGTATCAAATTCACACATAACAATACTAACCTTAAATGTAAATGGGCTAAATGCCCCAATTAAAAGACATAGACTGGCAAATTGGATAAAGAGTCAAGACCCATCAGTGTGCTGTATTCACGAGTCCCATCTCTCATGCAGAGACACACATAGGCTCAAAATAAAGGGATGAAGGAAGATCTACCAAGCAAATGGAAAGCAAAAAAAAGCAGGGGTTGCAATCCTACTCTCTGATAAAACAGACTTTAAACCAACAAAGATCAAAAGAGATAAAGAAGGCCATTACATAATGGTAAAGGGATCAATTCAACAAGAAGAGCTAACTATCCTAAATATATATGCACCCAATACAGGAGCACCCAGATTCATAAAGCAACTTCCCAGAGACCTACAAAGAGACTTAGACTCCCACACAATAATGGGAGACTTTAACACCCCACTGTCAATATTAGACAGATGAACGAGACAGAAAGTTAACAAGGATATCCAGGACTTGAACTCAGCTCTGCACCAAGTGGACCTAATAGACATCTACAGAACTCTCCACCCCAAATCAACAGAACATACATTCTTCTTGGCACCACATCGCACTTATTCCAAAATTGATCACATAGTTGGAAGTAAAGCACTCCTCAGCAAATGTAAAAGAACAGAAATCACAACAAACTGTCTCTCAGACCACAGTGCAATCAAACTAGAACTCAGGATTAAGAAACTCACTCAAAACTGCACAACTACGTGGAAACTGAACAACCTGCTCCTGAATGACTACAAGGTAAATAACTAAATGAAGTCAGAAATAAAGATGTTCTTCGAAACCAATGAGAACAAAGACACAACGTACCAGAATCTCTGGGACACATTTAAAGCAGTGTGTAGAGGGAAATTTATAGCACTAAATGCCCACAAGAGAAAGCTGAAAAGATCTAAAATCGACACCCTAACATCACAATTAAAAGAACTAGAGAAGCAAGAGCAAATAAACTCAAAAGCTAGGAGAAGGCAAGAAATAACTAAGATCAGAGAAGAACTGAAGGAGATAGAGACACAAAAATCCTTCAAAAAATCGATGAATCCAGGAGCTGGTTTTTTGAAAAGATCAACAAAATTGATAGACCGCTAGCAAGACTAATAAAGAAGAAAAGAGAGAAGAATCAAATAGATGCAATAAAAAGTGATAAAGGGGATATCACCACTGAACCCACAGAAACACAAACTACTATCGGAGGATACTATAAACACCTCTACACAAATGAACTAGAAAATCTAGAAGAAATGGATAAATTCCTGGTCACATACACCCTCCCAAGACTAAACCAGGAAGAAGTTGAATCCCTGAATAGACCAATAACAGGCTCTGAAATTGAGGCAATAATTAATAGCCTACCAACCAAAAAAAGTCCAGGACCAGATGGATTCACAGCCGAATTCTACCAGAGGTACAAAGAGGAGCTGGTACCATTCCTTCTGAAACTATTCCAATCAACAGAAAAAGAGGGAATCCTCTCTAATTCATTTTATGAAGCTAGCATCATCCTCATACCAAAGCCGAGCAGAGACACAACAAAAAAAGAGAATTTTAGACCAATATCCCTGAAGAACATCAATGCAAAAATCCTCAGTAAAATACTGGCAAACTGAATCCAGCAGCACATCAAAAAGCTTATCCACCACGATCAAGTGGGCTTCATCCCTGGGATGCAAGGCTGGTTCAACATACACAAATCAATAAACATAATCCATTACATAAACAGAACCAAAGATGAAAACCACTTGATTATCTCAATAGATGCAGAAAAGGCCTTCGACAACATTCAACAGCCCTTCATGCTAAAAACTCTCAATAAACTAGGATTGATGGAAAATATCTCAAAATAATAAGAGCTCTTTATGACAAACCCACAGCCAATATCATACTGAATGGGCAAAATCTGGAAGCTTTGAAAACTGGCACAAGACAGGGATGCCCTCTCTCACCACTCCTATTCAACATACTGTTGGAAGTTCTGGCCAGGGCAATCAGGCAAGAGAAAGAAATAAAAGGTATTCAGTTAGGAATAGAAGAAATCAAATTGTCCCTGATTGCAGATGACATGATTGTATATTTAGAAAACCCCACTGTCTCAGGCCAAAATCTCCTTAAGCTGATGAGCAACTTCAGCCAAGTCTCAGGATACGAAATTAATGTGCAAAAATCACAAGCATCCCTATACATCAGTAACAGACAAACAGAGAGCCAAATCATGAGTGAACTCCCATTCACAATTGCAACAAAGAGAATAAAATACCTAGGAATCCAACTTACAAGGGCTGTGAAGGACCTCTTCAAGGGGAAACTCAAACCACTGCTCAGTGAAATAAAAGAAGACACAAACAAATGGAAAAACATTCCATGCTCATGGATAGAAAGAATCAATATTGTGAAAATGGCCATACTGCCCAAGGTAATTTATAGATTCAATGCCATCCACATCAAGCTACCAATGGCTTTCTTCACAGAATTGGAAAAAACTACTTTAAAGTTCATATGGATCCAAAAAAGAGCCCGCATTGCCAAGACAATCCTAAGTCAAAAGAACAAAGCTGGAGGCATCAAGCTACCTGACTTCAAACTATACTACAAGGCTACAGTAAACAAAACAGCATGGTACTGGTACCAAAACAGAGATACAAATCAATGGAACAGAACAGAGGCCTCAGAAATAACACCACACATCTACAACCATGTGATCTGTGACAAATCTGACAAAAGCAATGGGGAAATGATTCCCTATTTAATAAATGGTGCTGGGGAAACTGGCTAGCCATATGTAGAAAGCTGAAACTGGATCCCTTCCTTACACCTTATACGAAAATTAATTCAAAATGGATTAAGACTTAAATGTTAGATCTGAAACCATAAAAACCCTAGAAAAAAACCTAGGCAATACCAGTCAGGACATAGGCATGGGCAAGTACTTCAGGAATAAACACTAAAAGCAATGGCAACAAGAGCCAAAATAGACAAATGGGATCTAATTAAACTAAAGAGCTTCTGCACAGCAAAAGAAACTACCATCAGAGTGAACAGGCAACCTACAGAATAGGAGAAAATTTTTGTAATCTACCCATCTGACAAAGGGCTAATATCCAGAATCTACAAAGAACTTAAACAAGTTTACAAAAAAAAAAAAAAAAATTAAACAACCCATCAAAAAGTGGGCAAAGGATATGAACAGGCACTTCCCAAAAGAAGACATTTATGCAGCCAACAGACACATGAAAAAATGCTCATCGCTGGTCATCATAAATGCTAATCAAAACCACAATGAGATAGCATCTCACACCAGTTAGAATGGCAATCATTAAAAAGTCAGGAAACAACATATGCTGGAGAGGATGTGGAGAAATAGGAACACTTTTGCACTGTTGGTGGGAGTGTAAACTAGTTCAACCATTGTGGAAGACAGTGTGGCAATTCCTCAAGGATCTAAAACTAGAAATACCATTTGACCCAGTGATCCCATTACTGGGTATATACCCAAAGGATTACAAATCATGCTACTATAAAGACACATGCACATGTATGTTTATTGCAGCACTATTCACAATAGCAAAGACTTGGAACCAACCCAAATGTCTGTCAATGATAGACTGGATTAAGAAAATGTGGCACATATACACCATGGAATACTATGCAGTCATAAAAAAGGATGAGTTCATGTCTTTGTAGGAACATGGATGAAGCTGGAAACCATCATTCTGAGCAAACTGTCTCAAGGACAGTAAACCAAACACCACATGTTCTCACTCATAGGTGGGAACTGAACAATGAGAACACTTGTACCCAAGTTGGGGAACATCACACACCAGGGCCTGTTGTTGGGTGAGGCAATGGAGGGATAGCATTAGGAAAAATACCTAATGTAAATGATGAGTTAATGGGTGCAGCAAATCAACATGGCACATGTATACATATGTAACAAATCTGCATGTTGTGTACATGTACCCTAGAACTTAAAAAGTATAATAAAAAGAAAAAAATTTAAAAAAAAACTTTTATAGAAACAGGCCTCGCCATGTTGCCCAGGCTGGTTGGTCTCAAATTCCTGGGCTCAAGTGATCCACCCACTTTGGCCTCCCAATGTGCTGGGATTATAGGTGTGAGCCACTGTACTGGGCCAGCCTTTCTTTGTAAAGTAAGGAGACTGTCACTCAGTAGACTTTGACGTGCTCCCATTATTCAGGTTTTATATCTCTTTGACTGATTCTCAGATGTCCTCATATATTATCTCCTAATTTCTGTGTCTGTAATTTGTTTACCTTCTGGGGAAAATGGCATTAAGCTTTATGTTATAAATTTTCATAACATTTATATATGACTATTACACTTTTTAATCTTCAAGAGCTTTAAATATTCCCTTTTTAGAGCATCCTGTCCTTATTCTATGATTTATCATGTCATCTCTTCATTCCTGGTAGTGATCATTTACTCTGATTTATTTACTCTGAGTTTTGTTATATTTCTTGTTTCTTCATGTTTAATTTTGGTTGCTCTTGTTAGTGGTTTTTCTGAAATGTCTGGTTGTCCTGTGCTGTCCATTTATATTTATGGACAAGAACAAAAAAGTTGATTGAAGCCAGATGAGGTGGTTCATGTCTATAATCCAGTGACTCAGGAGGCTGAGGTGGGAGGATCACTTGAGTCCAGGAGTTTCAGACCAATCTGGACAACATAGCAAGTTACCATCTCTAAATAAATAAATAATACTTTAAAAAAGTTAAAAAGCTGATTCAAGTTCTGTGAGCACTGATGGGACATGTCAAATGTTATGGACTGCATGGTTGTGTCCCCGCAAAATTCGTATGTTCAAACCTTTATCCCAAATATGATGGAACTTGGAGATGGGCCTTTGGGAGGTAATGAAGTCATGAGGATAGAGCCCTGATGATAAAATTAGTGCCCTTATAAGAAGGGACATGAAAAAGCTTTCCCCGCTTACTCTCCTCTTTCTCTTTCCTCCTATCCCATCTCTCTCTCTTCTCTCTCTTTCTCTTTCTCTTTCTCTCCCTCTGTCTCTCTCCATGCTATCTGAAGACAGCGAGAAGGCATCCATCTCCAAACCAAGGAGAGGGCCCTCACTGGTTATCAGATCTACTGGTACCTTCATCTTGGACTTTCCTGCCTCCAGAGGTGTGAGAAATAAATGTTTGTTGTTTAAACCACCCAATCTATGGTATTTTTTTTTTTTTAATATATAGCAGCCTGAACAAAGACATCCAGGTAGCGATATGCCTGTATAGTGATTAGACAGGGACATGGCTCCTTCATTAGGGGACCACCAACTGTCAACACCTGTTGTCATTTCTCTTGGATAATCCACTTCCTCAGAGAGGAATCTAACAAACTGGTGTGTAGGGATGAGAATGGCAGTGAGGGAGTGAAGGAGGGGCATATCTATCCCTGCTTGCAGTATTCTCAGAGCACATGGAAAAGGTAACCGGGGGTCACCAGTCAGAATAGACTTTCACTCAGGCTTCATTCTCAGTCTTTGTGACTGGTGTTTCCAATCCAAACTCCTCCATAGACTGAACCTTCTGTCAGGCTGTTGACCTACAGCATGAGGGAGGGCTTCTAAGGCTCTGACTTAGACCAACCATCAGCCATTCATTCCATTGAAGGAAAATACCTGGAACCTTCAGTTCCAGAGCCTTTCCAGAGTGCTAGAAATTACCTTGCTTACTCAAATTCACCTGTAGATCTAGGTGTTTGGCTTTCTCCTCCGATTTTAATAGCCATCTTTTCTGGTCCTGAAATGTTGTGGCCATCTCTTCTGCTTTTTCTCTCTTGACCTCCTCATTATATATGGGCTTTGTTGTTGTTTTGGTGGGGGGATGGCTTTGAAAATCCCTTAACTGTAATTTTAGTGGGAATTGGCACATAAATACATGTGTCCAACCTGCCATGTTTAACCAGAAAAAAGAATGTCCTGCTTAGGACATTTTAATAAAGCTTCCAATCCTGTGCCTTTAAAAGTCTGCATGTTGCTTTCACACTTTATTAGTGATAGCTGCTATCAAATGTTAGTTTCACGTTCATTTTCCCTCAGAGCTTGGAGGCTTTCTTCTGTTAGATGTTAAGCATGCACTGATGCTGATGAGAAGAGTGCTGTCTTCATGGGGACTCCTGTTCCTTTACAGGTAATCTGATGTTCTCTCTCTGGAAGGTTTTATGGTCTTTTCTTTATCCTTCATTTTCAAGTTCACAAATTTGTCTCTAGGGCTGAGAGTCTTTTTATTCATCCTTTGGTGCTTGGTGGGACCGCCCCACCAAGAATGGCTCTCACCTCTGATTCCAGCTTCTTGTGTACCCGTGTTAAAGGGTATGGCCCCTTTATTCTGGTTCATCTATCAGTAGGTTCTCATTTGCTTTCAATTTTCAAAAAAATTATTCAAAATCTGTGGGCTGATTCTGCCCACCTCACTTCTCATCTGCTATGGACTTATTCTCTTCTGTGAACCCTGTCTCTTCAGTGGGATCTGAGGAAGGAGAGAGGGTAAACATGTGTCTGTGTCACCCTGACCTAGAGTGTGACCTTCTCCCTCATGGTGCTCTTTGTCTGATCGCTCGGACCTCAGAAGGCCCAGGTCTTTGTTTTCTAAGCCAACCTGTGGTTGTTTGTATGAACCTTCACTAGAATATTCTTAGAGGGCAGGAACCGAATATCATTTTTGTGCATATCTAGAAAAGATAGCTAACTGAAATGTTTATGCCAGATGAGAACCTAAAACTTTAAATTATTGCTATTGTGGTTTATGCTTAATTGTAACATTCTCAAATAAAAACTAAAGCAAAACTCTAAAAAGAATACTGTGATTATAGTTCACCTCATTCCTTTTTCTCTTCTTTTTTTCCTTCACTTGTTTTTCACTTTTCAAAAATGGCCTTTATCCCTTGCTTCTTTCCGCTTCTTTTCTGGTGGCTGTATTTATTTTTGTTGAAATTCTTTTCCGCAAGCACTTTTGAAAATGAGTCTAATAAGGGATTCTAGAGTTCGTAAATCTTTTTAGAGTGCCTGGGGATAGGGCCCTAAGACTAAGGTACTTATTAAAAAAGAGTGCCAAGAGGTCTTTTATACTTTGATTTTTAACTTTGGAAATAAAAACTTTTGGTTTTTCATTCATCACTTGGACTGCATGTTTCAGTTCTGAACTATTTCCCTTGGGCTTTGCTAAAATTAATAACAAGCTTTTCAAAACTGTTAGTTAACATTAAGTTAACTCTTCTAGCCCATAAAATTTTCTCAAGAATAGAAATGACAAAAAATTTAACTTCAATAAGAAAGCAATTACTGGTCATCCACCAAAAATTAAAGGCATAAGGTGAAAAATTTATTTTATACAACTCAATTATGTTAAATGTTATAACACATATCGGAACTGTAAATGCACCATTGCTTCACTGCTATTAGTAGTCGCTGTACCTATACCTATCAATTCTGAAGGATTTTTTGTTTTGTTTTTGGTGAAATTTTATCATTCTCTGACTAGTCCAGAAATTTTGGGTTATTTTCTAGTCAAACAAGTATAGAGCTTCTATAAATGTGAACAAACAGTTTATTTACTAGTATAAAAATTTTAAGTAACATTGGAAATTACCTGGACATAGCCTCAAAAATCTAGCTTTATGAATGTTAGAAACAGTATGAAAATGTTAATACTGACTTAAAGTTGCTAGCCTTGATGGACTCACATATTTTATTACCAATTTCTGAAAAATTTAATTTTCCACAAAAACAACTTTGATAATTAAATGAAAATATAGTCAGAAATATTGCCACTCTCGGTGTTATTAATTATTGGGGAAATTTCCATCCCTATTGCTGTTGTCAATCTGTCATTACATGATAAGGACCAAGAAATATGTATTTTAGTAAATCATTTGTTAGTGAATATTATTCAATTGAAACCAAAGGAATTTCATGTAGTTTACATGTCAAGACTCAATTCTTTAAACTAAATATCTTGAATTCAAAATTTACTTCAAAAATGAAAGGGGCTTAGCTTTTCCAGTGCAGTGTTTGGCAAAGTCAGGCTTTTCATGGAGTCCTGGATGAGGAGTCCAAATTTGGCTCTTTGGCTGACTGCAGAATGACTTGTCATCCCAGGTCCTTAAACATGCCATTTTGCCTCTAGGTCATTGATTTTCCAATCATAAAATAAGGAGACTAACATTTCCTTGTGTATGTGTGAGATCATAGCATCTGTAATGACGTCTATGCCTTCCATAACCAACACGCCATCCACCCCAAACATTAGAAAATGCATGCGGTAGGAAAAAAATAGTGAGCTTACATCAACTAAACTTGAAGTTGGACTCTTGAAAGATTATTTTATTCAGCTTCAGGCTTTAAGCCTTGGAAATAATCTTAGATGCAAATGGTGGTAGAATTTTCGGAATGAAAGCAATTGTTTCATTCACTGGTACCAACATTTCTCTTCATGAAAATTATAACATTTAAAAGAACTCCCATTGACCTAGAATGAGTGTTTGATCCTTTCACTTATGCGAAAAAAAATTTATTCTTCTTCAAAAAATGTTTTTAGTATAGCTGTTGGTTTTTCATTACAGAATGCTTACTAAAAATTTAAATAATTTGCCCTGTGGAAAAATTATTTGTGATAATTTTCTTGAAATTATTTCAAAATTTATGGAATATTAAATATATGGAAATATATGTGTAGAGTGTGCATTCGTGTATACATTTTTTAAAGGGAGAAGCTTTTAAAAGATTATAAAATAGAAAGAAAGACTGCAAGATTCAAAACATAGATCCCCTTAAATGACACTTCCATCACCAATAATTGGACTGAGTTACGTAATTTTACTTTAGCAAACAGACATGTATTCTATGTCTCACACGCCACCTGCTGAATGAGAGGACTCCAGATGAAAGGTCAAGAACATAAAACCACAGGAGCTTTTTGAGTGGGTCTTCAACTTAGTTAAAATAAAAATAAAGGACCTGTGTTCCTTGAGAACTGGCCCCTAATTTTTCTTTCTCTACTTCAGAGTGTGGCAATGATGTGTTTGGGGACTCTGGCCAAAATTGAAGGTTTAGGAAACATTGAACATGACTTGAGAATATTTAGCACATTTACAAATGCATTTGGAAATATTTATATCACCATCTATATAAAAATGAAACTGTGAACAGCTGGACAAGAACACTGGTCTACTCGCCGAACTTTTTTCCAAGTTCCTTGACATCGAGGATTACCAATTGCTTGCCAATGGAGAGTCTGATTTCTGAAATGATATTTCAAAAATGTTAGTTATACTAAAAGCATACCAAAGAAAAGTCTAATTTACAGAATTAAAACTCAAAGTTAAAAAATACTGATCACAGTCTGAGCAATACAGTGAGACCCTGTCTCTACAAAAAAAACATATATATATTCATAATTATATATATAATATATATAGATATAATTTATATCTATATTTGTTTTAATTAGCCAGACATGGTGGCACATGCTTATGGTCTTAGGAGGCTGGGGTAGGAGGATTGCTTGAGCCCAGGAGTTGGAGGCCATGATCTCACTGCTGCACTTCAGCCTGGGTGACAGAGTGAAACCCTGTCTCAAAAAAAAAAAAAAAAAAATTATTTGGAATGCACTTGAAAACTCTGTGTTACCTCCTTCCTCCTTCCTTCCTTTTTTTTTTTTTTTGAGACAGGGTATCCCTCTGCCGCTTAGGCTGCAGTGCAGTGGTGCAATCATGGCTCACTGCAGCCTCAAACTCTTGGCCTCAAGCAGTCATCCCACCCCAGCCTCCAAGGTGGCTGGGTCCACAGGTGCATGCCACCACATCTGGCTAATTTTATACAGAAAAATTATTTGTAGAGATGGAGTTTAACTGTGTTGCCAAGCTGGTCTCAAACTCCGGGGTGCAAGGGATCCTCCTGCCTTGGCCTCCTGGCTCACGCTGGGATTAGAAACATGACCCACTGCACCCAGTTCCCCCATTTTTTTTTTAATGATCACAAACAGAGTTTCCCTTGTTTAGTTTCTCTCAAAGCAAGTTTTAATTAATTGCTACTTTAGGACACCCTCATGTTGACAGAGTAACTTGGGGTTACTGTATTTGCTTTTCCTGCTCTATTTGAGTACAAGTGCTGCATAAAGGAAAATGGCTGACTGTTCCATGTGTATTTACACTGGGGGGTCTGAACTAAATGATCTCTTTTAATGCTTTCCAACTCTTTGATTTCATAATGAAAAAACAATGAGAGAGCTGAAAAGAGCAAAGCCAGATGATTAAAATTATTATTTTTAAAGTCACTGCTACCTCAGCCAGGGTGTAAATACTTTATGGGTACAAAATAAATTATAAATTCATTTAAAATCAAAACATGGATGAGGTATTCAGAAAAATATTATGTAAATATTTTCTATTTGATATAAATTCCTTGCCCACTTTATTGTTCATATGGTGTGCTCAGTGGGGGCCATGAGGCTCTAGTGACTAATAAACATAAATACAAGTTATTAAATATGAAAACATTCTACAGGAATAATAATTGACTGGAAAGGCCCATATTTTACGTTTTAATCTGTATTTCTACCAGTTTCACCTGACATACTGAAAACCATAATCTGTGTGTGACCTAAATTAGTCTTTGCCCAATAGTTGCCCAGCATGAAGTTGACTCTTCTTTTAGTTTTGAATAGTGTTATCAAATTTAAACACTAAATAAGTGCAGAACTGGGATACAGGTGCATGACGGTAAAACGTTTTTGGAGTCAATTCTTTCAGAGAAACCTACAGATTTTTATAAGATTGTTATACTGCAGAAATGACCCCACCACTGTCTCAGTCAGGGTTTTATGAAGAAGCCCCACCAAGCAACAGTTCTGAAACTTCACTGCGGGTATGAATTACCTGGGCAGGGGTCCCCAAATTAGGACCCTGTAGAGGCCAAAGCCAGCCTACCCCTTCTTTGTGTCTGGACTGTGACTTAATAATTTTTATGTTTTAAAGTGTTGAAACAATAATGATATTTTGTAATTATATGAAATTCAAATTTTAGGGTCCATAAATAAAGTTTTGTTAGCACAAATCCAAGGTTCGCATAGTGTCTGTGACTGTTTTCCTGCTACAAAGTCAGAGTTGAGGAGTTGTCACAGAGACCACACAAAGCCAAAAATAGCTACTCTCTGGCCCTTTACAGAAAACGTTTTCTGGATCCTGACCTAAGACATTATTAAAAAATCCACCTCCAAAGAGTGATTCAGTTAGTAGGAAATGAGGTTCAGGAATCTGCACATTTTACATCTCCATCTCATGAGATTCTGATTCTAGTGATCTTCAGAACACCACTTTGGAGTTGGAGTGATCAGGTTTTTGGTGATCATTTGGGAATGTGATCTAAACTCCAATATCCTTTTTTTTTTTTTGGAGACGGAGTCTGGCTCTATCACCCATGCCAGAGTGCAGTGGTGCGATCTCAGATCACTGCAACCTCCGCCTCCCGGGGCTCATGTGACCCTCCCAGCTAGCCTCCCCAGTAGCTGAGACTACAGGCATGCACCACCATGCCGGGCTAATTTTTAATTTTTTGTAGACATGGGGTTTTACCATGTTGCCCAGGCTGGTCTCAACTCCTGAGCTCAAGTAATCCACCCGCCTCGGCCTCCCAAAGTGCTGGGATTACAGGCATGAGCCACCACTCCCAGCCCCCAATATCCAAATGGATCCATATTCATTGCTGGTGTATAGGGCCTGTGGGTTCCATGGTGGGAACTGGAGCCCTGGCCCCTAGCAGTGCCAGAAAGATGGTCCTCCTCACCTACTGTTTTGACTTCCCAGTCATCCCTTGATATGTTACATACTGGTCAGCTGTCCAGACATGGAGAGGACACGTTTCTCAGAATGAGTGACAAGAAGAGTACTTCAGTTAATTTCCCTCCTTACCCATCGGAGTCCAGGCCATCTCCGGAACAACGAAGGCTCACAGAGTTCATAGCTGGAGGCTGACAATCCACACACACCGTGTATCCCTCTCGGAGATACTGCATCCATCTAGTCAAGGGCCGGTTTTCCAGAGCACAGTGAGGAGTCAAGGACTCTGTCTTAAACTCCATACAGTACCTACAGCAAAAGAAGTAACAATGACACTTGCTGTAATGAGCGGTGGCCTAACGCTGTAGAAAGTCTTAGGAAGCCTGTCACCTCCGAGGGCATCTGGCCGACTGGAGCAGGTAGTGAGTGCATCTTCACAAGTTACGTGTCAATCACCTTTAAGGTTTCTCATTCCCTGAACCATGGTGAAACACTACTCATAATCACAAAGAACCTTTCTGCCCTTTTTCAGTCCATCACTGAGCTCTCTGGGCAACATAAATGTGCAGAAGTTTGGATATCCTGTACCCTGTCTAATCAGATCACTAAATTGTGCACAGAAGGCCAGGTTTTTGTAGAAACCCAGCCCTTGATAATTTTGCTGATCTTAAGGAATTCTATAAATTGAACAAGCACTTGCTTGAGCCTGAGAACCCTAAAACGTGAGCCCAGGAGGGCTAGTCCTTAACACCTAGGCCAGCACCTCTGCTGTTCTGCTCCACGAAAGTACCCGGGATATTCCTCACCCTCTCCACCCACCTCACGTGCATGGTCTGGAGTAATGATGATAAGTTTTGACTTGAAGTCAATCATCACGGTTATATTGGACATCACAGGTGAAAGCAGAAGTGGGAGGCTGAGACGTACTTTTCTGAAAGAAGTTAGTGTCACCTTAAACTGAGCTGTGGAAATCTCTAACATTATATGTGACTAGACACTGAATGCCCAGGGGAGCATCCAGACATGTGGAATATTTTAGAAATCTGTACTTCAACACAGTTTTCCAATTCTTCAGGGAAACAAGACATAGTAAAAACTCTGAGTATTGTAGCAGAAACTTGTTGCATTGTCAGTTCCATGGGCTAATTTCTTACCCATACACTTATGAGTTACAATAGGTTGAATGGGAAGTGTTTGGAGAATCTGCTTTAAAGACCTTTAATAATGATAGGTACAGCTAATTAGTAACTAAAGGTAACAGTATCTTTAGTTATTGAGATAAGAAATCCTACAATGTGGCTTCAATCAATTTTAGACAGCTAACCCCAGACATCTCTTTTTTTTATTATTTATTTTTCATAGAGATGCGGTTTTCACTATGTTGCCCTGGCTGGTCTCAAACTCCTGGGCTCAAGCAATCCTCCTGCCCCAGCCTCCCAAAGTACTGGGATTACAGGTATGAGCCACCAGGCCCAGCCTCAGGCATCTCTTCAATGCTATTTTCTCATTAAATGCTCATACCAACCTCATGTGGTAGGTTATTAACAGTCATTTTTTAGGAAGAAAAAACTGAGGTGGAAAAAGTTGTTCAAGGTCTTATGCTAGTGAAGGCAGTGTGGGGACCTAAGCATGCAGCTGTCTGGTATTCCTTATCTGATGGCAGAAGAATGGATTTCAGTTGAGCGTGAAGCTGACTTCCAGCCTGTGCCAATAGATTTCCATAAGAAACCTCTGACTTGAAGTGTGTGTCACTTTCAAATTCACCAAACAGAGGTGGTGCTGAAGTCTAAGGTCCCACATAAAGACTGCAAGAGAAGCATCCTTAGTATGATTGATAAAATAAGCTCGTAAAATAATCTCATTTGTATACAGTTTGTTTCTTGTTGGAGATTGGACCTGAGAGGTAGATACTTCTTTATAGCCCCACAAAAACCAGGAGGGGACAAGTATTTTCCCAACCCTGATGAAGAGTCCATATTTTAGCCAAAGTCAAAGAGCAAGTAACAGAAGAAAACATAAACCAAGTTGACCCTCTTGCATTGACTTCACTATATAACTGGAAAAACATGATTTAAAAAAAAAAAAACAACAACAACACGAAATTACCCAGCATCCTCTGTGTGCGTAGACCAGTGTGGAGACGTAGCTTGTCGTGTTCTCTCCTTGTTGAATGCAGAGGTAGTTATAAAGGCAGGAACTGGAAAAGGGAGATTTCTGTTGAATTCAGGGAGCCAAAGTACTCAGAGCATCGTTTCCCAATCTTGGTTTTGTACCTGTCTAAAGGTCTCCATTCCTAAACTCACAGGGCTACGGCACACCATCAAGGTGTGAAATAAGGCCAACTTACAAATTTGATAAAGATGTATGTGCACACAGATGGGTAGGGAGGGGGCCTGCAGGCCTTTGACAAGCACATTTGTCTGCAGTAATACAACTGTGTGAGGAAGGAGAGGGGCCAGGAGGAAAAACTAGAAGGAAAGGAAAATGGGGGTGAGAAGGGGAACAAGGGAAAAAGTGAGATAATAGAGATTATGAAGAGAAGAGGGGGTTTTTAAAAATGAAAGGAAGAGAAAGAAAGAAAGGGAAAAATAAGATAATAAAAGAATAGAAAGGAAACAAAGAAGAAATGAGAAAGAGAAAACAAAAGAGAGTAAAAGGGGATGGAAGGAGAGAAAACAGACAACCAAAGGGAGAAAAAAATGAGAAAGGAAAAAAGCAGCCGGCGTGTTGATTCATGCCTGTAATCCCAGCACTATGGGAGGCCATGGTGGGTGGATCACCTGAGGTCAGGGGTTCAAGATCAGCCTGGCCAACAGGGCAAATCCCTGTCTCTACTAAAAATAAAAAAATTAGTTGGGAGTGGTGGTGAGTGCCTGTTAACCCCAGCTACTCGGGAGGCTGAGGCAGGAGAATCACTTGAACCCGGGAGGTGGAGGTTGCAGTGAGCTGAGATTGCGCTCCTGCGCTCCAGCCTGAGCAAAAGAGTGAAACTCCATCTCAAAAAAAAAAAAAAAAAAAAAAAAAGGCAGAAAAAGCAGAGGAGGAAAGAAGGTGAGTCTTCCCCAAGCCTCAGGTAACCACAGCGGGAAAAGTTCATGGAAGCTCTGCCCACCACATAGTACCAATGTGGCTGCCCAGTGCCAGCCTGCACAGCGTTGTCCCCACACAAGCTCAGGGAAAGGAAGTCTTCAGTGGTCCCCTTCTTTTCCCTCTTCCTCCCCACAACTCTACCCCAACTCTGATGCTCTGGGTCAGAGAAAAAAAATGGTGCCAAGAATCCTTCCTCCTGCCTCTGCTCACTTTAATTCTATTGTGTTTGTGTGTCTCCTCTCTACCTCATCACTAAGTCTAGGGAGGCATTTGTTGCTATAATAACACCTATAGGTTCCAGTCTCCTGGATTGACTCTGTTGTCATCTTGAGGAAGGAAGAGTTTTGCCTTGTCCATCACTATAGCTTCACACATTTACACACTCAATAAATATTTGTGCAAGGAATAAATGAACCAGTGAGTGAATGAATGAGGTCATGGGTTTGCACCCAAGACACACAGGCCCTACTTCCCTGTAGTCTCCTGTTCCTATACTGAGCCTTGCAGCCAAGATGGCTCAACAGTCCTCCCTACCTCTGTTTCAGAAACTGGGCAATTCCAGGAAAGGTAGACACAGCTGATACCAACTTGTGAAATGCCAAAGTCATCATCAACATGAGTTCAACAATGTGAGGATACTGGTCGCAAAACAGATGCTTCAAGCCTACATGTTGATTTTACCTATCTCTTTACTATCCCAAGATGACAAACCTTAACTCTTCTTGAGCTTTTCTTAATGAGGAGTTATTTTTGTATTACTAGGGAATTTAAGACAAGAGGCCAGGCACAGTGACTCATGCCTGTAATCCCAGCACTTTGGGAGGCCAAGGCAGGCAGATCACTTGAGGCCAGGAGATCAACACCAGTCTGGCCAACATGGTGAAACCCGGTCTCTACTAAAAATTATACAAAAGTGAGCCGGATGTTGTGGCATTAGGCCGTAGACCCTTCTGTCAGGAGGCTGGGAAAATCGCTTGAACCCAGGAGGCGGGGACTGCAGTGAGCCAAGATCACACCACTGCACTGCAGCCTGGGCAACAGAGTGAGACTGTCTCAAAAAAAAAAAAAGACAAGAGCAGCTGCCTAATACCAGGTAGCCACTTGCTCCTGTGTAGCTCTTTTTTTTTTTTTTTGCTACACTGACATGTTTAATTGTTTTCCAAATGTGACCGTAGCGTTTGCATTTCTAAGATCTACAGACAGAATTAGAAAGAACAAGTGAGTGCACGTATATCAGGATCCCTCTCTGTTTCTCTCAGACAGAATTATCAGAAACACAAACATCTAAAGGATTTTAGTTTTCCCATATATTTTCATTTCTGTTCTTCAGACACATGTATGTATTTCTTCACTAAGTGAAGAATAAATTTACTGCTAAATCCATGCAGCATTATACAAGTCCACCTGTAATTTTTTGGGGATTCTTTAGCTCAGATATTTATGTAATCGAGTTTGTATGCATATATCATTACAAAAGTTCAAAGGCAAGGTTCTTAATGTATAGCTCAGAAAAGTTATGAAGTGGAAGGAAAACATAAATATATGACTCTAGTTTCTGATACAAAATTCTTGGAAAAGGTTCTATCATAATAAAAATAAAAGCTAACAATTACACACTTCTGAGTTTCCAGGGACAACTCTAAGTCACTTTTCATGTATTAATTTAATTCTCACAAGCCTCTTGAGGTAGATCCTATTATTTCCCCATTTCACAGATGAGAAAACTGTGGCACAGAGAGGTTAAGAAATCTGTTTAAGGCTCATACCTAAATATAGCCCAGCCAGGCAATGTCTTCGAAATCAAACTCCTCAGGGCGGCACTCCACTGCCTCTATAATAACACAGATGACAAAGTTCCAGTACTGCCTGCAGCACGTTTCCCATGAATTATTTAAATTCGGCTTTATTTTCCCTTTCTGTCACTAATCACTGTGTTTTATGTGAAGTCAGATTTAAGAACGGAAAAGAGAAACTTTTAGCCCCTTGTATCTGGAGTGCCCTCAGGCCATGAGGTAGGGGAGCCAGGGAGGGCACGCAGTGGACGCAGGGTCACCCCCTGGGTACCATGGCCCCTGGTATGTGTATGGCCTTCTCATTTACAAAGTAATTTCACATCATATGTTACTAACCTTCACCAAAACTTTGCAAAGTGGTGTTATACCAATTTCATTCATCAGAAAACTGAGGCTCACCGAGGTTAAATGAAGGGAAGATAAATAGTACGTGACTAAGCAAGAACCCAGCACAGAAGCTATCTTCTGAGGACTTGGGGGTTTTCATTTTTGTTTTCCATTTTCTGTTTGTGTTAGAGACAGGGTCTCACTCTGTTGCCCAGGCTGGTCTTCTGGGGCCCAGGCTGGTCTTCTGGGGCCCAAGCAATCCTTCTGCCTTGGCCTCGCAAAGTGCTAGGATTACAGACATGTGCCACCAAGCTTGGCCCATCTGTTTTTTAGGACTTTCTATCAAGCTTGGTTTCATGCTCTTGGGATTAGGGTGCATCCTAAGAGCAAGCCAGGGCTGCTCCCCTCCATGTCCTGCCCCCAGGCCTTGGGCTTGGTAGTGGTACATTCTATTGCCAAGGTCCCTCTCCTCACATGATCCAGACTGCCTGGAGGTCCCAGAACCAGCACTACTTTTTAATACACCCCCCTGATTCAATTTGCATTACTTAAGTAATGAAATAACTTAGAAATTGTTTTTGCCTCCCGCCCCACTTCTGCTAATGTGCGGAAACACGTAACCCAGCATCCCCGGGACAAAGGCCCCCAATAAATCTAAGTTCCCCTTCCTGGCAACAGTATTCAAGTGCAATATATTCTTTGTTCATAGGCGATTTGCCAATGTTTCTGGCGTTCTATCAGCCTACCATTGTTTGGTTTTACAACAACTTCCACTTCTAAAAGCAGGGCATTGCATATACTTACTTTGAACATGAAAGTAAATTAAATTTGCTTTGAGAATTTCGTAACGCCCTCTGACACAATGGGGTGTCACAAAAGCAGGCCTGCGATCACTGGTCTGTAGATATGGTGCAGAAGAGAGTAAAATGAAAAATTGACAAATAATATCTACCTAGAGGCATATGGTTTATCATATTGCACCATTGGTCTCCTTTTAGGAGGAAAACACATATATATAAACAATTGTCATTGATGTGCAACACATTCAGTAATGTGGCTTTTTTAATTTGTTTTTATGATAAAAGTATAATCATGGTATGCATTAAATGAAACAGGAAAAAGGAAATAGCTACTTGATCATTAATAAGAGAGCTTCGGGGATCATGTTTCCTTCACTGGCTTCACGGGCCTTTGTATTTCTACTTAGTTACAAGAATCTGTAATTACAATTTTAGCTGTAATGATGACAGTTAACAGCAAAACACTATTGAGGTGGGAAAATCCCACAGGACTTTTAGCCAGGAGATCCAGGTTTAAGTTCCAGTAATCCTTCACACGTGCTGTCACCTCTTGGAACTCCAATGTCCTCAGGTGTAAACCAAGGATAATGACTCTGTCCTACCTCTCTGTGGAGGCAGAACTGTGACCCCAAGGATGTCCGTGTCCTGATCCCCAGAACCTGTGAATATGTTATATTACATGGGAACAAGGAATTAAGGTTACAGGTGGAATTAAGGTTGCTGCTCAGCTGACCTTAAAATAGGAAGCATAGCCTGGGTTTTCCAGGTGGACCCAATGTAATCACAGGAGCCTTAGAAAGAGTTGGTCAGAACCTGGCCAGCATGGCGAAACCCCATTTGTACCAAAAATACAAAAATTAGCCGGGTGTGTTGGCGGGCACCTGTAATCCCAGCTACTTGGGAGGCTGTGGCAGGTGAATTGCTTGAACCTGGGAGGCAGAGGTTGCAGTGAGCCATGATTGCACCACTGCACTCCAGCCTGGGTGACATGGCAAGACTCCATCTTATATGAAAAGAAGAAAAAGAAAAAAAAGATGTGGCAACAGAAGAAAGGGACAGAGAAATGCACTGTTGCTGGCTATGAGGATAGAGGGCAGTGGCAGTGAGGAAAGGATGCGGGCAGCCTCTGGAAGGTGGAAAAAGCAAGGAAGAGGAGTCTCCCCCAGAGCCTCCAGAAAGGCCTGTAGCCCAGCTGACACCTTGATTTTTGCCCAAAGAAACCCATGTCAGACTCTGATCTTCAGAAACGTAAGATAATAAATCTGTTTTGTTTTTTTGATACAGAGTTTCACTCTTATTGCCCAGGCTGGAGTGCAACGGCACAATCTTGGCTCACTGCAACCTCTGCCTCCCGGGTTCAAGCAATTCTCCTGCCTCAGCCTCCCAAGTAGCTGAGATTACAGGCATATGCCACCACACCCTGCTAATTTTTTATTTTTAGTAGAGACGGGGTTTCACCATGTTGGTCAGGCTGTTCTCGAACTCCTGACCTCAGGGGATACATTCACCTCGGCCTCCCAAAGTGCTGGGATTACAGGCATGAGCCACTACACCCCGCCTAATCTGTGTTGTTTCAAGCCACTAAATTTGGGGTAACTTGTAGCAGCAGCCATAGAAAATGAATACACTCCACGGGGTTGCTACGAAGGCTGAACCAATGATGTCTGTAAGATCTCTCTGCTATGCAAACATTAGGGATTCGTGTGCCGCACCACAAAGTTGCCTGATCTGTGAACAGGAAGTCCAGTGGGGGTGGGAGGCAGTAACAGGGACACAGGTGATCATGCAGCAGGATGAAAGCCTCCAGGTTGAGTGTGGGCTGCTTCTCCATGCTCCCACGCCAACCTGTGTTTCCTTCTATCCCAGAGCTCACCACCATGAGTTCTATTTAGCTGTGATATGTTTATTAATCAAGTTTGGATCTCTAAAACCTAGCACAGTACTGGCACACATAGGAGGTGCTCAGTGAGTGTTAAGTTAATGAAACCCATAAGTGAATGCATAGTGCCTGGAGTGAAACAGGGCCTGGGGCCCATGGAGAATCCACCAAATTGGATGTTCACGTGATTGCCTCTCATGTCCCTCTTGTTTTCCTCTAGTAAACCATCATTTTCCAAAGAGCATTCCACAGCACATGAATGATTTTAGTGGGACGCTCCATAGAAAGGGAGGTCATATAATCAAATTAAGTGGGAAAATACTGCAAATCCTCTCTCTCTCTTATAGAATAAAAATGCAGATCCACATAATAAAGGCTCTGAAAAGTTCTTTGGTAGCGAAAACTGTTTGATTTACCCCATATTTTCCAACTAATCCCTTTTCTTGCACAACTATTCTAATAAAAGAGGATACGCTTTGGGAACTTCTGCCTTCAGGAAAGTGCTACTTAGGTGACCCAGCTATGACAGGGGGGTGTCTGTCACGCTTGGGCTACAGCAGTGGCTCTCAAACTCCAGTGAGCATCCGAAGCCCCTGGAAGCCTTGCTAGAATGCAGAGTGCTGGGCCCACATGCAGGGATTATGATCTCATGGGTCTGGGTGGGTGAGGCTGAGGAAGCAGATCCTGATGCTGCTGCTCCAGGACCACCTGTTAGGAATCACCAGACAGGGTTGTTGGAGGGGTCCTGTCTTCCCCAACTAGCTTGTGACAGGAGTAATCATCACCAAGACATCTCCAACAGGAGGGGAATGCTGGGGACCAAAGTCAGGACTGCAAATGCCAGCCGCCCTCCCTCAAGTAGAGATTTCTCCTCTCTTCCCAAGCTGACATCTTTTATTTTATGATAGTAGTGAAGGAGGCTGTTCAGTACAGATATGCTAAGACATAGTCGCTAACAACTTCCTGCATTGTCCTGGGTAGAGACCCAGGGCTGGGAAGGGGAGCGCGACAGCCTGGTGCCCCACTGAAGAGCCTGATGTGCTGAAGGAACCCTCTAGCAGTCAGGCACGGCACAGGAGTAGGTAGGCTGCTTTTCCTGATAGGTTGGCGCTGGCTTTTAAGAACCACCAAAAACATCCACAATGTCCCACAGCGTCTTCCTCCCCGAGCCGTTTGTGTAGTGTCTCTGAAAGTGACTGGGCACATGTCTGTGAGCAGCCATGCCTGAAGCGCTCAGTGATCTCCCTGTGACCTTAATATGACCTCCGCATCAATGGGGGACAACACTCTGGCCCCTCCACTTGCCACTCCACTACCAGAGTGATCTTCTCCCCTGCAAAGAATACCCCAAAGATAAAGCCCAGAATCCCAAATAGGGTGTTCTCTGTGCTCCCACACGCCAACCTTCCTTTGCCAATTGCGTGCGGGCCTTGCACTCCCCCATGTTACATAAAAGAGCCAAAGATGCTTATTCCTCACGCTAGGCTAAGACCCTTTTAGCTCGCAAACATGCTGGCACAAAATTCAAATTTTTTACACATGCAACTGTTTTTAAATAGCCAAATAGGCAGATTTTTAGCCACCTAGGCCTGCCTGCCTGCACACCTGTGAAACTATACCCAGCATCTGTTGGCCACTGATAGGCCTTGTGTTATCAGACCCCAAGATGCTGCTGCCCTTCTGAGGTCTCTGACCAAGAGACTCCCCACTGTGCTGCTGGATGACCTCACCTTGACATTTAAGGCCCCTTTCCAGTCTCCCTCTCCCCCAGGAGTTGCTGTGCCCTTCTCCCCAGCCCACCATAAGCCTCTGAAAAGTCTCATGCTGTGAGGGCGGCCCCTCTCATGCAGCCCTGTCCAAGCACTGCCCAGTAAAGCTTGCTGTGCTACTGCCTCTCGTGGATACAGCTTTTCCCTTGATCAGCTTCCAAATCCCTCAAACCCTCTACACCTGGCCATCAGGTTTAACCGCACTAGTCTGCCTGTCTGGGCAGTCTACATACCTCAGCCCCATCTCCAGGGAAGCCCCTCCTCCTCCTTTTCCCTCAAGACCAAGGGGAATCACCTGATTACACCCGCTGAGAGCTCCCTGCACCTCTCACTTGTTTTCTACAGGTTGCACCAATTACTGCAGCTGTAAATCCATTAACTCCCTGGATTATCTGATGATTGCACCCCTCTCACTAGGCTATGATCTACCTGACAGCAGGCTCCACATCAACTTCTCTCACCATCGTGACCCCAGTGCCCAGCCCAGCACCTGGCATCAAGTAGACTCTCAATAAATATTCGTGTGTGGAAAAAAAGAAGGAACAAAATGGCTTTACAAGGATTGTGTTGACATGAAATTTCCACATTCCTATGAGAAACACATGGTTTTTGCTATCCTGAGAAGTCAGTGTTTGCCCTATTGGATTCAATGCAGATCAACACATTAACTTTTTCATTTATTTCTCTGTGAGCCTTGTACGGTCTCTGGCTCATTAATGAGCCGATTCCTGGCCCCTCCATTGGCCACTCCAAAACCAGAGTGATCTTTTCAAATTACTTTAGCCCCAATCCAGTCTTGAGAGGAGAGGCAGGTAAAAGGAATCATTTAAAAATAATAATAAAACGCCGGGTGCAGTGGCTCACGCCTGTAATTCCAGCACTTTGGGAGGCTGAGGCGGGTGGATCACGAGGTCAGGTGATCGAGACCATCCTAGCTAACACGGTGAAACCCTGTCTCTACTAAAAAATACAAAAAATTAGCTGGGCCTGGTGGCGGGTGCCTGTAGTCCCAGCTACTTGGGAGGCTGAGGGAGAAGAATGGCATGAACCCGGGAGGCGGAACTTGCAGTGAGTCAAGATCATGCTACTACCCTCCAGCCCGGGTGACAGAGTGAGACTCCATCTCAAAAATAGTAATAATAAATAATAATAACAATAATAATAAAACAATCATTTTATCATTGTTTAGAATTCTGTGATTTTTCTGCGATTTTCCCACATGTGTGAGTGTGCATAATGAAACAGGAATTGCAGTGGAAGGTGAAATAGCGTTATCCTTCCTGGACACTTACTATGCTGTGTGAAATGTCATCCTCCTATCTAAAGTCCTTCATGACTAGCTTGATTGAGTTCACTCAAAACCACAAGCATGCGGTTTATTTCATTACTGAGCCCATGCACAATGAGAATGGGCCATCGGATTATAAAACACACGAAGGGAAGTGAGGGAAAGGCAGGCGTTTGCACAGCTGGCCATAATTCCTTTATTAAGCATTTCCTGAGCTTCCTATCTACTTTGGGCAGCCTGGCCCATCCCACTCCCTGTGGTGGATGGAACTTTCCCTGGCACAGCATATGGCCTTTTATGGGATGAAGTGGTCAAAAAGTCATCACAGATAACAAAGGCAGCAACCATGAAAACATCAGTACCATAGGAGTGCCCGCAGTTCTGGCCCTGCGGGGTGGAGTACTCCAGGCAGCCGGCTCTCTCTTCCAGGGGTGGGCAGGGCGCCCCGCCGTTCTGAGGCTCCTGCTGCACAGAGCGCCTCCGCACACGGGTTGTAGGCTTGCACTGGTCTGCACAACCACTCCAGGGGCTCCATTCCCCCACGAAGCATGGGCGAGCTGAAAAACAGCACAAAAGGACGCTCACCTGAGTAAATCCCGCCAGGTTGTCAGGCTGTTCCCGCCAACACAAACAGCTGAGTTTAGCCCCATGTAAACTTCGCCTGGCCCCAGGCCCTGTATCAGGAGATGCACACAAAGCCTCAGCAGGTCCCAGTTGACACTGACTCCACCTGCCCACCCTGATGGTGAACTGATAACCTGGTAGCCCTTAGAAGCAGCTGGATACCCGTGGATCCTAAATGTGGGTCTGACCCAGGGAAACACACCCAAGCAGAAGAGACGGATGCTTTCAGGGGAATTTCTCATACTCCCTGGGCCGAGATCAGATATTTGCTTTTGTTTTTCCTTGATATTAACTTTATTTGCCCCTGCCCATAACATTTTTATTATAACAAGACATTCTCATCATAGACAATATAAACAAAAAAGAAGGTATGAAAAAGAAAATGTACTTCACCCACCAACAATCCCATCACCTACCCAGGTCAATTCTTCTCAGCAAATGTGTCTTCATAAGAAACAGGGCTTAGGGCCATGCATAGGGACCCCTATACTTTAAGTTTCTCCTGTTTACTCTATTTTCTTTCTCCATGGCTTGTAGACTTGTAAACTATGAGGGTTGGAGTTTAGAGATGAGCCACCAGGGCCCAGAGAGGTAAAGAGTATTCACGGTCACGCATGAAGAGGCAGAGTCAGGCCAAGAATCTGGCCCTGGAGTCTTTGTGCTGTTGGTCTACGCTTTTCCACACCATTTGGTCGGCGTGGGGCTCAGCTGGTTTCTCGGCAGCCAGCCGTGCACTGGGCTGCTCCCTGGAGTCCAGCAATACGTATTAGGATTCCCCTGATGGACAACTAAAGCCATTCTCCTTCCTTGATTCTGAAGTCCACTTACCAAATCTGAAGATGTAATTTAAAAATGCAATTTCCTCACCATGACCATAAAATCAATATGGCATCACATTTAACTTTCTCATTCAAAGTTCTAATGTGTCTCAGACTGTAATCAGCTTTTACATTGAATTATTTCAGGATTTAAAATTAAATATAAGAAAAGGAAAGAACCAGAAGACAGAAGACGTGCCCATGACCTAGATGCCAAACCTTTTTTTCCCTTGAAGTGTGATCCACTTTCCTGTCATCCTCGTACTTTCCAATTCATAGTGTTTCCCACAAGAATTAGCACTCTGACTTCTTTGAAAGCTTGATTTGAACTTCTGCATTTATAGTTTTCGGAGGACATGTGATTTGGCAGCACATAGCTACCCCTGACATAAAAAGGGTCCCAAGCAACATAAACATGTCAGTATTTTTAAAATTTCCAAACTAGTTTAAAACATGCTTTCATTCATCAACTAAATACCTATAGGTATCACAAGTCGACTACCTAAAGAAGCCAGAATGAGCCACGTTAGAGTTCATTCCCAATATCCGCCATGCATACCTACATCTTTCAGAAAACCACTAACAGGTCACTTCCTGCTTTTGTTGGCTCTTGTTAGCCCTTCCCATTTTATTTTCATGATTTCATAATTTCATTGGCCCATCGAAGCAAAAGGCATTGAAAGAGATCCCCTAGGCTGTGAGCTGATTGAGAAGGATTACTTCTATCCTTCATTATTTCAATACCTCTTTTCTTCCACCTTCAGCCTTGAGTCTAGCTAGTCCTGCTGTGATGTGTTAGGCTTGAACAATACTTAATAAGGCATACAAAAGAATGCACTTGTTTCAAAGATTAACATTTGGACATCACTATAAAATACAATTTTGCCATAGCCTTAACTCAGAACTTAGTAATATGGCCTTGAGTTAGACTCAGTTCTTATGGTAAAAGATGACACTGGGGAGGGTTTTCTGACTGAACTTAGCCTCCCAGGATTCCATCATCATATGTGTCTCTTGTCTAGTATTTGTTTCTTGTCTTTGGTTTGGTCTCACAGTTGCAGTCCTCAAAATTACAGAATCAATCACTGCATCAAGTTGTTCCTGTTGGTTACAGTTTGTCCTTAGCAAAACGCTATATCCTATTTTTCCAATCCATGATTTTAAAAGCTCCATAAAGAGAATCAGAAAGTTGTAGGGTCCAGAACAATGACATCTCAATAGCTTCATTATGAGACAAAATAAAAAACACTCACTCAGAATTACAGGAATAAAAAGGTGTTTCACAAAATATTTTGTGTCAGAAGATGAAATAAATTAAGAAGTATTTATTCCTATACTGCACCAAAGATTCTATTCTTGGTTAGCTTGTGAACTTTTGATTATTTGGATTGCAAGCCATCATAGATCACAAGAGATCTTTGGTCATGGAGGATAGGGGAAGTAAGGAAACTTCTGACAGATTTATTACAAGTCATTTATTATGGCTGCCTGACACAGATTTCCCTCTGGACGATTCCAATAGTATTCGTGTCCCCTTTCCCACTAGCTTATCTAATTCACATCTATTCACAGCATATCAAAATATTCTTTTTACAATCTGACCTTCTCAATCTTCACTTGAGTTTCACCAGCTGTTAATGGAGCCGATAGACTGTGGCACCTAGGAGTGGCATGGTGGCCTTTGACTCCAAGTTTGTCACAGCTTCTCAGTTGCTTCAGAGTTAGAATTTGATGACATCATCCACCCCTTTTAGGAGAAGAAAGCCTAGATTTAATGGGTGCCAAGAAGCTCGGTAAGCTTTCTCTTTTCTTTTCTTCTCTGTTTAAACTCAAGTTAATATTCGGGTTGGGTCTCCCCAGAAGCAGCCTGTGAGACATGGATTTAAATGCAAGCAATTTATTTGTGAGGTGATCTCAAGCACCATAGAGGAGTGGAGAACAGAGTCAGAGAAGCAGACAGAAGAGAGCACAGACAGAAGAGAGCACAGACAGAAAATAGACACTTAAAAGCTCTGCTGAAGGCCTGGCAGGCACCTCTGGCTCTCAGCTCATTGGAGAGTGAGATAATGGATATAGATTCAGAGTGCAAGGAATTATCAAGTCCTTGCCCATTTACCAACTGGTCCCCCTTTCTCAAGAGCTTTCCAGCTATCAGAGATTCCTACCACAGCCAAAGAAGAATAAGTGATATATCTCAGTAATGAATCACACACAAGAGCAGCACATTTTCACAGTCCTAATGGAGATAGCCAGTCATGTCCAAGTACAATTACTTTAAAAGATGGATCACTAATTTTTTAAAAGAATAAATGACTTAAACTCCCTCATTTCATTTGGATTTCATCTGACATCCGAACTCCCTGCTGTGACCTACAAGCTTCCATTCCTGCGTAACCTGGCCTCTGCCTGACCTTCCACTTCCACCTGCACTTCACCGCCCATCTCCGCTCCAAGTTCAGCCACATGGGTCTCTTTACCCCTTGAACACACCAAGCTCTTTCCCACCCTGGGACCTTGTACACATTTTTACTCTGCTGGGAATATTCTCCCCACACTGGGCATAGCTGGGTCCCACTCACTCTTTAATTCCCAGACTAACTATTTCCTCTTCAGGGAGTCTTTTTCTGGCCAGCTTTTTCTAGTCTTCGCCCAGCCCCATGACACAGACACACACACACACACACACACACACACACACACACACACATTTCCTTTCAGAGCTTGGTGTTCCTTCCCTTGTAGCATTGCCATAATTCATAATTACATATTTATTTGTTGTGTTTATTGTTGATGCCCCTGAGGATCATGATAGTTTTTTATTTCATTCCTGGCACTTGGCACGTGGTAGGTGCTTAATCATATTCATTGAACGAATGAATGAATGAATGAATGAATGAATGAATGAATGAAATGGCATTGGGCATGTTTCCCCTCCTCTCTAGATAATGTTCTACATTGAAACAGACTCTGATCTGTTCATATCATTTGTTAGAAACCAAAGCACTGACGGAGGCTCCAGCAAAGGAAGGAAGTAGGGTGGAAGGACACAAACAAATCAGAAGCCCCCACAGCCAAACCCATGGGAATTCTTAGTCTGGCCCAGAGTTTGGGCTCTCCTGGCAGCAATGGCCCCAAGGGTGTCCATTGGAAGGAGCACTGTTTTCTGTGCCTAAAGATCAGGTAGGTCCAAGCTTCTCCTGGCAGCTGCGTGTCCTTTAGATCCATTCTGATCTATGTATATCTCCTGCCAGGACCACATTTTGAAAGTAACAAGCTTCTTTACTTTTATTATCTGTGCCATAATATGGCATTTCCTTTCATCTGATCCAAATTTCCCTCACTCAAGAATTTCAGAATATGTTTAAAAACATAATAATCCACGCTTACCTTTTCTGTACCACTCATGGTCTGACGTGGTCTGTGCCACTCATGGTTTGGGGAGGTCTCCTTTCCTCCCAGCCAGACTCTTCAAGGTCATGTCTTCCGCTTTTGGACCCATCTTTCTAGGCACTTCTCATCTCGGAGTTACCACTGGACTTTCTCTAGGTCTGTTCACAGCTCAGGAAGTTGTGCCAACCAGAGCAAGACACCCTATTCTCAGCCTTTAGGTACCAAAGGGTCATTTAAAAATATACATATTTTTTCAAATGCTTTTCTAGGCAATGCCAAATACATGCACACAGAGAGCAACAAAATGAGCCGACAGCCAGAGCCATTCATTTTATAAAGAGAGTTTGGACTATTTCTTCTTCGATGTGAGGCGTTGTTCTTGTTTTCATGTAACGGTGTCTCCTTGGTTAATCACAGAGACTCAAGCACTCTCCTTTGTAATCTAGCCCTGCCTATTGGCTCTTTGCCATCTAAAAGTTTAAGACCACCCACAAATAAGTGCTTTCTCCCTCACACTGTGAAGTTCAAATAGTCCTAATCATTCCTAAGGAAATGTTCTTACACCATACCCACAGCAGTACCCGTTTATGCACAGCTATTGTTTCTTCACATTCTGTGGAAGAAAAAAAATCCGGTCCTAGTATCCCCCAACACCCACACATGCACACCTCATAGTGACAAAAATTTAAATATATGTCATCTCCCTTTTCTTTTTTTCTTTTTTCTTTTTTTTTTTTTTTTTTTTTTTGGAGACAGACTCTTGCTCTGTCACCCAGGCTAGAGTGCAGTGGTGTGATCTCAACTCACTGCAACCTCCACCTCCTGAGTTCAAGCGATTTTCATGCTTCAGCCTCCCGAGTAGTTGGGATTATAGGAGCGCACCTCCATGCCTGGCTAATTTTTTGTATTTTTAGTAGAGACGGGGTTTTGCCATGTTGGCCAGGCTGGTCTCGAACTCCTGACTTCAGGTGAGCCTCCCACCTCGGCCTCCCAAAGTGCTGGGATTACAGGCATGAGCCACCGTGCCTGGCCATCATCTTCCTTTCTCTTTCTCCATGTGTATTCCTCTTTCTGTAGAACCTTGTCAAAGCTTCTCTGAAAGCCAAATGAGACTACGTTCCCCAAGTGCCTATTACTCCATCAGAAAGCTCAAAAAAATGATCAAGACTTTTTTCCCCCTCTTGCGGAAACCATGCTATCTGGCCCCCAAAGGGTGGTTTTTTTTCTTTTGAGACATTTACTGGACTAGTTCCTGAAGTACTAGCAAGATGATATGGGCTGCGTCATTTGATAAATAGAATTTTATACACTATGTAACCCAGGGGAAAAAAATATATGAATAAAAAAGAAAATCGTACTTTTTTTTTTTTTCTGGGTAACAGGTTTCCAGGTGAGTTGTTTTCTTGTTTTGTGCTTTTCTGTATTTTCCAAATTTTCTGCAACAAACATATATTTTGTATATGTTTGTATACAAAATATATACAAAGGAAGGAAAATCTTTTATAAAGGAAATGTGGCAACACCCTGGATGGCAGTGTCATCTGAAGCCATGGACAACATCCCCCGGTGGGGATGGGTGGGACGACTGCTCACACTCTTTTGACAAACATTATGAAGTGGCATCATGATAGCCATTGGGGTTTATGAAGATGAGCAAGACACACTCTGCCCTCGAGGGGCCCCGAGTAGATGGAGGGAGAAGGCTTGCTCACTCTGCTGGTGTTTATGTGGGGCCTACCCCGCAAAGCACACTGCTTCTCGTAAGACCTCATTTCTCTGAGGCAGAAAAACATCATGTTTTGACATGTGGGCTCTGGATCCGGAGGATCTGGCTTCAAATCTCACTACACCACTTATTAGCACTGTGACTTCGGACAAGTTACCGAACCTGTCCGTGCCTTGTTTACCTCGTATGTAAAATGAGACCAAAATGAGGAATAACTTCAGCGGGTTGTGGGATCAAGTAAGTTAATAACTGTGAAGTGCTTGGGAGAGTGCCTGGTATGGAGTAAATGTTAAGTGTTAACAACTTGACCCTCCTTCACTGCTCACCCAGGGCCGCAGCCAAATTCTACTAAGTCAAGTTCATTTGAATACTGGCTCCAGGCAGGCCCTGCTCTTTTTTTTTCTTTAAAGCCAAAGGCGACGTCTCTCAGACTGTTCTGGCTCCTATAAAGCCTCAACTCTGTAAATCATCGTAGACTCTGGCATCTTTCCTTTGGGTGAGTTTGGAGCCTATATTTTCAAGCATGGTGCCTCTTTCCCTCCAGATATGATGTCATCAGACTTTGGCTAGTTTGTTTCCTAGACTCTCCATAAATCTAGGAGAAGACACCAGCCCATATAGGCTATTCAATGTTTGTCCTGCTTCACTTGGGTTAATTATTACCCTCTCCTTAAGCTGCCAATCAATGATCTAATGCAACTACTGTTCTACGATCTTAGAAAATGCAAACTCTAGGAACCCAGTTGGAGAATTAGAGATTGGGGGTGTTACCCACTTCATTAGCAAGTCTTCCAAGAAGTTCTTCCAGGGCAGGGTAACTTGGATCTGTTCCCCTACTCTACTTTTCCCCATCCCTGGTAAGGCACAGCCAGTGGAGAATTTTCCATCCCTTTTTTAGTGGAGGTGGGAAGGGAGCCGTGATGCTTCCTTGGTGTTGAAACTCATGCCATTGTCGTAATGAGATTTCCTGAGATCATTCCCGAACAGATGTATTTGACAGTTTAGTAACTGTATAGATTCAACAACATTTTAGTTTTTACATGAGAAAAAAAGTCTTCTTATTTAGAAAAAGAAATGCCAGTATTTAATCTCTTAGCCACATAATAACAATAGTAATACTGCATTTATCAAGATGAAAAAATCAGAAGGAATAGAAGTAAAGCATGCTTAGTTACACTGACTCAGTTACATTTTCCATTCACGTTGAATGTAATATCAGTCAAAAAAGGCTTTAGGTAGCAACAATAGGTAATATAATGGGTAAGCAGGAAAAGAGGGCCAGGCGCCATGGCTCACACCTGTAATCCCAGCATGTTGGGAGGCCAAGGCAGGCAGATTGCTTGAGCCTAGGAATTGGAGATCAGCTTGGGCAACATGGTGAAACTTCATCTCCACAAAAAATAGCCAGGCTTGGCAGCACACATGTCTGTAGTCCCAGCTACTCAGGGAGCTGAGGTGGGAAGATGGACTTGAGCCTGTGAAGCAGAGGTGTGGAGGTTGCAATAAGCTGAGATCACACCACTGCACTCCAGCCTAGGTGACAGAATCAGATCCCCTCTCAAAAAGAAAAAGAGAGAGAGAGAGAAGAAGAGATTCTAAGAGGCAGAATGGTTCTATGGGCATAGAGTAACTGAGGGTTCTGAGATGCTGAAACCTGATTTATCCAGGAATAAATAATAGCCATAAATTGGCACAAATATATGTGGCAATTGGCAGTCTGAAATCAGGCACTTCAGATCTCAGCTCTGCTCATTGGTGTTAACTTGAGTAATGGAAACCCTTGGAAAGCCTTAACTGTTCTGTCTATAAAAATACTAGTATAAGTCACCAGGTTCTTTTCCCAAATGCTTGAGGCAGTTGAGTCTCAGAACTCAGGACTTCCCGGATCTTAGAAAGGGAATACAGTCTATGTACCTTATTTGGAGTGTTCGCCTCTCCTTAGCAGGGTCTGGAGCAGTTCCTTGAAAAATATATTAATATTTTTGACGCAAAATATAAACAAAGATTATCAATATCCTTCTATCAGTGCAAGTCAGGTGAGATTTTTGCCACCAAATGAGTTATGAAAAAACTTTAAAATGTTAGCACTTTTTAGATTGGGATTGTCATACGGGTTTGTGGACCTGACCTGCTGTTCTTAAGAATTGTTGGGATGCCTGGGCGTGGTAGCTCACACCTGTAATCCCAGCACTTTGGGAGGCCAAGGCAGGTGGATCACTTGAGGTCAGGAGATTGAAACCAGCCTGGCCAACATGGTGAAACCTTGTTTCTACTAAAATTACAAAAAAATTAGCCGGGCATGGTGGCGGGCGCCTGTAATTCCAGCTACTCAAGAAGCTGAGGCAAGAGAATCGCTTGAACCTGGAAGGCGGGGGTTACAATGAGCCAAGATCACGCCACTGTACTCCAGCCTGGGTGATAGAGTAAATAAGACTCCTTCTCAAAAAAAAAAAAAAAAAAATTGTTGGGAGGATTAAGTGACACAAAGTATTAAGTATCTGGCACATGGTGTGAGTTGAATATAATGTGTTTATGATTTAATATTAACAAATATAAATTATAGCAATATGTTGTCAGAAAATTATGATGTAAATATTTAATCAAATAAAATATTCTCCGCTGTCCACTAGTGCTAAGAGCCAACCGACAGTACATTTGCTACCTAAATGTCTACCACAAGCCAGGTGCAGTGTAGCCTCCTTCTGTCAACTCCACAGTCCCACACAGTGGTTTCATCTCCCCTGCCCTCACCTTTTTTTGAGACAGAGTTTTACTCTGTGGCCCAGGCTGGAGAGCAGTGGCGTGATCGCAACTCACTGCAGTCTCTACCTCCTGGGCTCAGGTGATCCTCCCACCTCAGCCTTCTGGGTAGTTCAGACTACAGGTGCGCTACCACACCCAGCTAATTTTTGTCTTTTTAGAAGAAAAAGCGTTTCGCCATGTTGGCTAGGCTGGTCTCAAACTCCTGAGCTCAGACAATCCGTCTGCCTTGGCCTCCCACTGTGCTGGGATTATAGGCATGAGTCACTGCTGCCTGGCAGTATCATTCATTCCCCTTTAATGAGGTGCTTTAGGCCCCACGAGGGTGACTTTTCCAAAGTCACAAAGCCAAACGGCACCAGGGTAAAGGTCGAACCCGGGATTCTGACTTTAGAGGCAAAATTGAGGCATTCAGATTACTTCTGGGATTTAAAAAAAAAAAATCACAAATAAAAAACAAATATTTGAGACTTAGACTCTGTGAGAGGAAAGGCTGCATTCCAGGAGTTGCCCCAAACCAGCTTCCAGCTGCCAGGTCAGCTCTGGGCCCAGGAGGCCAGGAGCCATGGTCCATATGGTTGTGGCGTGGGTCCAGGGCTAAGCAGGCCGGGCCTCTCAGCTCCCGGCCCTCTGCTCTCACCCTCGGAGGGGCAGACTCAGTCCCACCAAGTGGCCACCTTCCGACTGTCTTTATTTTCCTCCTCCCTTTGCAAGAAACTTCAGACACAGAGAATTTCTCAACACAGAGCTTTTCAGTCCCACACCTGCTTCCTTCTAGGCCTGCAAGGTCCTCTATTGACTCTGCCACAGGGTATTGCAGGCTTCAGAATATGCTCCTTTTAAAATTCAATCTGACACTATCTCCTTTTTCCCAACTCACAGCTCTTCTCTGGGGCGCACACTTACAGTGATTTCTGAGAGCTTCAAAAGACAGCAGGCCGTCTCACCGCTTCCGTACTTAGCCACTAAATCCCGACTCCAAAACCATAAGCTCTTTGTCACACTATTCTACCGCCTAGACCGAAAATAAGCAATTTCTTTTTGACCAAATAAAGACTGAGGGTTTTGCAATTCCTGGGAGCACTGTTAGGTCTCACTAGAAAGCAAGTTCTTCTCAAGACATTCGCCTTGTCTCCTCCTCATCCCTCTTATGTGCCTGCATCTCTCCAGATCTGGCTGCCTCCAGCATCTGTTCTGTTCACCATTTTGGCCTCGAGGCCTAGCACAAGGCCTGGCACAAGCAGGTGACGTCCACAGTAACTGCTGGACTGTGACATTGGGCTTCCCTCCTACAGCCTGCCTCTCCCTCCTCCGGCAGGCCTCTTCCTCATTCTGCAGGTCCAGGCTCACCCATTACTTCCTCAGGGGAGTCTTCCTTGAATTCCCTGGGTCTTTTAAGTGCTCCTAGAGAAAGTCCTAGAGACCAGAGACTGCATCTTCATCACTTCTCTATCCCTGCGCTTACCACAGATCAGGGGACACTAACTGGGCCACAGGAATTCCATCATTACCTTTAAAACATAGGCAAGCCCCTCATGAGAGAGGCTTTGCTTGAGTTATACAGGGAAATGAGGCCGACAGTTTAGGATGCTGTGAGGAGGGGCTGGAGACACCTGGCTCAAGGGCGCTGCATTTCCTAAATAGCTGACTCTTCCATCTTACTTTAGTAGTAAAATACTCTGGCTTTGCAGCCAGAAAGGGAAAGAAGCTTATCAAAAAACTTTATCAAAAAGAATATCAATATTCACAGGTAAATCATTAGCTTTCAACCAGGGTCAAAAAATCTTAATGCTTTCAAGTGTGTTCTTTCAGCATCGGGCCTGGCGGCGGGCTGAAGCCCTCTTCAAACAGCACAGAGGCAGGAGGGGTGCCCCCCGTCACTGGGTATCTGGTTGCCCAGGGAATGGCATAGCCCCAGAAAACGCTGAGGATCCCACAAGCCGGGATCCTTCAGCTCGAACCCTAACATCTGTGTGGCTTTGGGGATGATGTGATTAACAGGAGCAGGGCGACTTCCACTTCCATGGCTGGCTTCTCTCAGGTACACCTTGTTCCTTAGGGCTGTACTCATCATTTGTTCCTTTATCTTTTAATTCAATTAAACCAGTTTTTATTGAGCCCTTACAGGGGCAAGGAACTGTGAGATACTGTGGGAAATCTAAAGTTGAAAAAGACTGACCCTAAAGGAAAACCAGCAAGATTACAACATAATAGGGACCTCGAGATACAATCCTTGTCATGCTGTATAGAGAAAATTGAATTCCAAGAACATACTGTACACCTCCTAGGAAAAAGAGCCTGTGCTACATTTTGGGGTCCAGAGATGAGGACACCTTCAGTTTTTTAAGACCTTGCTCTTCAGAAGAAAGTATTAATACCTTCCCAGAGCACGCCCTTGGCACAAAGTGGGAAGATTATACAATCCTGCCCTCATCACCCCTCACCAGCCCCAAAGATCGCCGAGGGTTAACAGAATGAAGGTGGTGGAGCCTGGCCCAGGGACATGCCCGTTATCTGTCAGTGCCATCTCTGCCGGCCAGAGGTGGCCCTATCCAAATGGAGTTCCTGAGTCGGAGATTTCGTCACCCGGCTTCCCTCCAGGAGAACAGCGGGATCCAGCCCTTCCATCCAGGCTTTGCTCTGTCTGGGGGTTGTGGGGAGGACACTTCGCTGTCTAGGAGGGGACTGGGAGACTCTAGGATGAATGGAGCCTGGCGTACCTGGATGGCAGTGGTGGGGATGGGTGGGGATAGAGGGGCTGGCACGCCAGGAGGGAAGGGGCTGGAGGACACCTGGCTCAGGGGCTGAGGTCCTTGGCACAGAGCCCTGCCCTGTGCCCGCTGGTTGCAGGCGAACGACCGGCGCCCCACCCTCGGCCTGGCCACCCACCTGGGCACGCCCTGTCGTAGTCGAAGCAGCAGTCCCCGGTGAGGCGACAGGCTTGGTCGCAGAAACACGTCCCGTAGACCCTGTCCAGCCTCCAGCCGCGGGCGAAGCAGGCGGGGTCCCGGCCGGGACAGCAGCGCCCGGCCTCGGCGCAGCCGGCCTGGGATCCGGGCCACAGCCGCGCCAACGCGCACAGCGCCATCCACAGGGTCCTCATGGCCAGGGTTCCGGCGGCGCCTGCGACGCGGCAGACCCCCCGGGCAAGCGCTCTACTCCTCGGCTGGCCGCGGCCCGGGAGTTGCCCGAACGGCCGGAGAGGCACAGCCGGGCCCTGCCCCGCGCCCGGCCCCCGCTCTCCGCGCCGCCCCTCCCCAGCCCTGGCGGCGAGACCGTCGAGGCCCGGGCGGGTGGCGGAGCTGCCCCTGCCCAGGTGGAGAGGGCGCTGCAGTTCCCGGGACGCGCCCGCAATCGACGGTCCCGGCGCCACCCACTCCCCGCTGCCAGCCCGCGCCCCAGCTCCAGCACGGGGACCTACGGGGCGCGGGAGCGGAAAAGCAGGTGCTGGTTGGCGCGGGGGGCGGCGGTTGGGGTGGGGTGCCTGGGCGTAGCCAGGAGCCTGGCCGGGGAGGCCACATTTCCTGGCTCTAAACTGTACTTCTAACGCCTGGGGATACATTAGCAAGCGGGCATTTTCACTATAAAGCCTTGAGACCAAGAGCACTCGAAGTGCACCAAACCCGTCTCAGCAGCACTCTACTCTGCGCGGGCCACCCGCCTTCGCCTGGGAAAGCTCATTCAAATACAGAGCGGACAGCAGCTCGCCCACCCTCTCAGTCCCCGCAGGCCGCAGAGAAGCCAGGAGATAAGTCCGAAGAGCATCCTTTCTTTCTGCTGCATTTTATAATGGGACTCTTGTGCCCCAGGAAAATGCCACTTCGCTTCACGAGGAGGCAATTCATGAATGGTGGGAAGAATAAATAAAATAACGGGGCTCTGCTTTCTGATAAAGCCAATTTCTCCCCCTGAAAACTCTGTGTACTGATATTTTAGAACTTTCACTTTAATAAAATGCTTGCCTAACTTTTTATATATATATTTTCTTCTCCCTTTCTCTCCAAATGTGTTACGTTTTCTGCACCACTCTTTTTGTTCACCAAAATTTATTCTGGAATTTTCATATTATGTTCTTAAATCATTTAATCTAATGTGGTTTTTATGTGAAGCCAAGAATATAACGTTTTTTGCATCTGCGAACCTAAGAAATCAAATTAATTTCATAGACTTTCTTCCTTTCTCATAAAAGGATTTTTAGAGGAATTTTCTTTACTCATCAGAGAGAAAAGTTAACAAAAGTAGAAATGAAAAGCTTGACTACAAAAGCAGTAAAACAATACAGTAATCAACCATAAAAAACACATTGTGAAATGAAAAAGATTTAATACATCATAAGAATTTTATCTTATAAACTCTAACCACAAAGTTTGACCAGTGGAGACTAATCTTACTTCATCTTCCAAGAAAAACACACTCGAAAGTCAAAAAGAAATTTTTTCTTTGTGAGCTTATACAAATAAATTCTCAACGTTGAGATTAGTTTTTCCTCTTTAGGTAAGTCTCTCTTACTTTTGTAGTCTAAAGAAATAACATATACATATATACTTATATGTGTGTGTGTGTTGGTGTGGGTGTGGGTGTGTATCTTTAGCTTTTGTAGCTGGAACTAAATAACTTTGCTAGCAAATTATACCCTCTGCCTTTTCCCATGTTACAGGTTTTATTAGCAGTTTTGTATTAACTCATTCATGTAATTTATACCCACGCCTTCTCTAAGACTGCCTGCTTTATAGAACGCCTTTAGGCAGATACTTTTTTTGTAATGCCATAAGAATCTGGAACAGTTCCAGAAAGATGTAAAGGAAAATGATCTGCTGACAAGTTCACTTTTAGGAATAAAACATGAAACGAAGTGATAACAGAAAGGAGAAGAAGAGGTCTGGTTTAAGAGAATTAAAAGTATAATGCCAAATGTCTGCTCAAATACCATTTTTTTCAGCCCCCTCCCCACCCTCACCAGCCCTTTTCCTTATAGGCAAAACCAAAATTGAAAATCAAAAACAAAAAGTTAGGAGGTCTGTGCTCACAAGATTTAGGTTCCAGAATTACAAAATTTGGGTCTAGTTCTGATTCTATGATTTCTGACAAATCTCAGTGCCCCCAACTCAAACATAGAACACTAAATCTTTTTAAATTGTTGTGAGATGCCCACAGAGATGAGGCGATGTTAGTGGGAACTAAATATCTCTATTAATGTCCTGATGTCCACCCCACTCCCACTCCATAATTTAAGGCTAAATCACGTAAAGACAAGTGCAGTTTTGGTTGTGTGCAAAATTGGGGAAAGCAGAAAGGTTTTGTTGCTTAAAAAAAAAAAGAAAGAAAAAGAAAACCACAAATGATTACTACTTTAACAGCATAAAAAGGAGCTTGTCTCTGGTAAGTAACATTAAAAGAACAAATCTCAAGTTAAAACTTGTACTGTCTTGAAAATATCAAGATAAGTCTCCCGTAGCAGGCTCTAGCAAAGGAAGCTGTTCCTGCAGGAATGGGCAAAGTCAGAGGACCCTGACATTTAAAGCAATGGAGATGACATCCTTACTGGAAACTGGATGCAGTCAACTGTAACAATTAGTGGCTTTGTTTTCCTTGCCCTGGAGATGTTTGGAGAGCAAAAATCATCCCAGTGATCAGGTGGATGACTACAGGAAGTAATAAAATGTACCTTAGCAGACACTCTTTCTTCTGAAGTGTTGTCTTTGGAAGCTGTCCAGGATTGGTAAAATTATGGAGGCGGGCGGGGGGGCGAGGCGGAGGGGAGAATGGAGATCTACCTATTCATCATTCTAGAACGTAGTAATTTATTTATTTATTTATTTATTTATTTATTTGAGACAGGGTCTTGCTGTGTCGCCCAGGCTGGAGTGCGCTGGCACAGTCATAGCTCACTGCAGCATCAAACTCCTGGACTCAAGCGATCTTCCCACCTCAGCCTCCCAAGTAGCTAGGACTACAGGCACATGCTGCCACACCCAGCTAATTATATTTTGGAAACACTGGGTCTTGCTATGTTGCCCAGGCTGGTCTCAAACTCTTGATCTCAAGCAGATCACCTGTCTTGGTTTCCCAAAGCACTGAAATCACAGGTGTGAGCCATCACCTGGCCAGAATATAGTAATTTTTTAAAAAAAATCCACATATATGATTTTATTTGATGCTGTATAATTGTGAGGAAAATATTAGCATCCTCATTTTGCAGATGACAGAGAGATTAGACATGTAGCTAATTAGTGACAAAACAGAACTAGAACTGAAATTATTCTTTCCAAAACACCGCAACATTCTTCCCCTTACATAAAGCTTTTTATGAGGGATTGGGAAAGATTGGAATAGAAAGTAAAGACAAATAGGATTAAGTACTGTACTAAATTCTGTAACTATAATAATGTATGTGTAAATCAAAATACAAATACTTTCCAGAAAGGTTTGGGTGCATTTAAAATGTAAGTTTTACTTTTTTTTTTTTTTTTTTTGAGACAGAGTCTCACTCTGTCACCTAGGCTGGAGTGCAGTGGCTGGATCTCACTGCATCCTCCACCTCCTGGGTTCAAGCTATTCTTGTGCCTTAGCCTCCAGAGTAGCTGGAGCCTCCAGAGTAGCTCCAATCCTATGATTGCCCAAAAAGTTACTTGTTTTGCTGAAGGGGAGGTTAAAAGGAGCTAAACGACCTGGGCAGTGTCTCAGGGGGTCAAGCCCAGCCCTCTCTGGAGAGCTAGCGCTGTTCATATGGTTGCATGCATTCTCTTTCTGAGGGTGTGATGTCATTCCACATTGAGGGTCAAAGGTGGGTAAAAATGGTTCTTCCCTAAGAAGACCAAAATCCAGTGGAGGAGCTGGACGTGTAAGCAGTCACCGCAGCAGGTGGTGATAAGTGTTACCATTAAAGGGAAGGGGAAGGGATGTCTGAGATACTGACACTGGATCCGGGCAGACAAGGAGGATTTTGAATTTGGGTTATGAAGATCAGGATTCATCCCTTTACGTTCTCCCTGGAAAATGCTGATTCAGCCACCAGGAAAGCTCCAATAACTTTTGGAAAGGTACTGCCTGTGTAAGCTAGTACCTGCATTTATTTCATAATGCCAAAATGTGCAGACTAGTATCCAAAGATGCTTGTTTAAGGTGGTATGCATAACTCACTTTGAGTAATTCTTCTCCTATCACCTTATAGACAGCAGTCAAGTACATCACCAGTAAGGTTTATGCTGCCATTTCTATGCCCTTGACCCTGTCAATGAATTTATTTTACCACTTCCATATCCAGTTTACATTTTTTTCATTGACAGAGAAAAGAAGGGAAAAAATGGTGACCCTGTCAATGAAAAAAAAAATGTAAACTGGATATGGAAGTGGTAAAGATAAATTCAATCAATTTTTCCTTTCTTTTTCTAACAGACTTTTTAGATTTTCCTTTCCAGAGGAAGCATCTCTTCCCTCCATTATTAGACTGCACCCCTAGTTCTAGGGATGAGCTTTGAGGATTAATCTTATCCTCAGTCTATGAACCCATCATTCAGAGGCTGGTCCAATCAGAGCCTCAGGGATCAGGGACATTTGTTCAATAGATGACTTGGTTTCATCTCTTCACATACTAGGGGAGAATGGGGACGCGTTTGGCCATGTGAAGCCAGCCTGAGATCTTAGGCAACAAGCCAGGGGAGAGAGAGCCAGGAAATCACAGGGGCTTTGCTTGACATTAGAAGTCAAACTTCCCCCTTCTCAGTCCTCTGCCCTATTAAATCCTTTTTATAATTTATGCCATTTCAATTGCAGTTTCCGTGGCTTTAAACAAAAGCACTCAACAGAGGGCATATGGAAAGTGAAAAGAGCTTAAGTTTTAAAGAGAAAAGTGGATTTGAACTGTGGCTTTATCGCTTATTATGCAACATAAATAAATTATTGTAAACTCAAGTCTCAGCTTCCTGATCTGTAAAAATGGAGATAAATAAGAAAAGCATTTAATTATATAATTTACACGTCTAGTATAGTTCCTGCTTCATAAAAATGAGCTGGTAATTAATAATTATTGTATGTTAGCCCTGGATTTTAACACAAAAGACATGCTTTAATGATGACTAATTTTTGTTTCCATTAACTAGTGTGTCAGGCTACATGGTGCAATCGGAAGAGCTCCGTAGTGGGAGTCTAAAACCCTGGCTTTGATCCTGCCAATGAGTGATCTTGGGCAGTTCATTTAGCCTCTCTGGGCCTCAATTTCCCTTATATAATTTGATAATGGGAGCCAAGAAAATCTCCAAGAACCCTGTTAGTTCAAAAATTGTAATATTCAATTTAAGTAACAGTGTAAGCCACAAGGCAGTGGTCTCACGTGTGATCTCTTTGACCTTAATAGTAGGATGCAAGTAACACAACTGCAGAAGTGACTTTGCAAAGTCTCTCCAAGTAGAGCTAATTTGGAGACAGACATTTATGTCAATAGGTTAATTACAAGTTCATCATAGATGATTTTCCGGATGTGCATAAGTCGTGGTGATTATTGAAGCAATTATGTGGTAAAAAGAAATTTGGATTTAAGAATCAGGAGATGGATATTGTAGTTTTGTGTCTATAACTCACTAGCTGTATGACCTTAGGGAAAGTATGGAATTTCTCTGTGCTCAGAATCCCAGCTATAAAAAGAAAGGCTTTGAGAGGCTCTATGAGATCTCCTACAAATCCAACACTGATTCTATGAATATAATCTTCTAATTCAGGGGTAGGCAAATTATGCCTATTTGTATGGCCTGTAAGCTAATTTTTTTTACATTTTTTTAAATGATGGGCAAAAATTTTAAAAAAAGAATATTATTCTGTGTCACATGAAATTTAAATGAAATTCAAATTTCAATGTCCATAAGTAAAGTTTTATTGGAACACAACCATGCCCATTTGTTTCCATATTGTCTATGGCTGTTTTTATGCTAGAAGGGCAGAGCTGAGTAGTTGCAGCAGACAGAAACTGTAAGACCTGCAAAGCCTAAAATATTTACTACCTGGCCTTTATAGAAAATGTCTGCCAATGCCTACTGAATGTGTCCAGCTCTAAAATTCCGTGAACTAAAACACAGAGCTGGGCCAGGCACACTGTCTTACGCCTGTAATCTCAGAACTTTGGGAGGCTAAGGCAAGTGGATCACTTGAGGCCAGGAGTTCAAGACCAGCCGGGCCAACATGGTGAAACCCCGTCTCTACCACAAATACAAAAATTAGCCGGGTGCGGTGGAGCACACCTGTAATCTCAGGTACTCGGAAGGCTCAGGCAGGAGAATCGCTTGAACCCAGGAGGCGGAGGTTGCAGTGAGCTGAGATTACACCACTGCACTCCAGCCTGGGCAACAGAGTGAGACTCTGTCTCAAAAATAAATAAATAAATAATAAAATTTAGAACTGGACACATTCAGTAGGCAAGGTGACATTAAACACTTTGTAAACGACACAGCATTAATCCACATATAAGGGGTTTAGATAAAATGGAATTCTGAAATTAAAAAGGCGCAGCCAGAACACTCACGCCCAGCAAACATTGTTTATGATGGTAAGACTACGGATAATGCCAAGGTTAATCCTGTGCTGCTAGAAAATGCTGTGGAATTATAAGAGAGCTTACAAAAATGAAAAGGAGAAAATCATCTGGATGACATTAAAGAAGTCATCTAATTTTGCTCCTTTTTTGGTAAATAGCCTTCTCTGATCCACAGTAGAGATCTATATAATTGTTCTTTCTTCCTACATGCAAAACTCTCCTTGTGTCAGCGAAGGGCAGAGAGTCCTAGGAAGCCTGCCACGCAACAAATCAGAGAGAAATGGGCCCCTTCAAGGGAAAGGAATGTTCTACCCCATTTAGTTCTAACAAGTAAGTGGGAAGTAAGTGCACTCACTGGCCAGCAGCAGCCCTGTGTGGGTGTGAATGCAGCTAATGGGTGCGTATTATGGTTTTGACCTTGATCCTAGACATTTGCTTGAGGGAAAACATGTTCTTTGCACACTAGGCCTCCAAATACTCTCTTATTCACAATACATTTATTAAGGCCTATTTAGTACCAGGAACTATATTAAATATTTAATGTATCTTATCTTGTTGGAGCTTATAAGGCAGGTGTTACCATTTATCTTTCACAGTTGAAAAAAATTGAAGTTTGAAGATGTAAAATAACGTGCCCAAATTAGAGATATTCAAACCAGTTCTGCAATTTCCAGCGTCCACATTTTTTTTCTACTTAGAAAACGAATTGTATAGTTAGCAATTGGATTTCTATTAAGATTTCATAGACTTTTTGTGATAAATATCTTGAAGACAAAAAAGGCATAGTTAGACCGTTAAAAAAACCTAAGACCTTAAACCTTGTGGTATCATTTTCTGTTAAGTTTCTTAAATTTTAAAATATTTAATTAATGATAAAGATTATTGAAATGGAGATGGAAAGAACTAGGTTCTAAAGGTTTGTTTGTTTATTTATTTATTTATTTATTTATTTAAGACAAGGTCTCACTCTGTAGCCCAGGCTGAAGTGCAGTTGCCCAGGCTGGAGTGCAGTGGCATGATCTCAGCTCACTGCAACCTCCACCTCCCGGGCTCAAGGGATCCTTCCACCTCAGTTTCCCAAGTAGCTGGGACTACAGATGTGCGCCACCACACCCAGCTAATTTTTGCATTTTTTGTAGAGACAGGGTTTTGCCATGTTGCCCAGGGTAGTTTTGAACTCCTGGGCTCAAGTGATCCTCCAGCCTTGGCCTCCCAAAGTACTGGGATTACAGGCATGAGCCACTGAAACTAGCCAAGGTTCTAGTTTTGTTTTTGCTACTCTCTACCTGTGTGATTAGGGCGTTTACTTAAACTCTACAAGTTTGTTTTCTTCATCTGTAAGGGAGGGACAGCAAGATCTACCTTGACAATCCCACAGGGATCTTGTAAGGATCAAATAAAATAGTATATGTGAAAGTGCTTTGAAAACACTCACTATTATTTCTTGGTTACTGTTGGGTTCCATTTTTCATATTGCAGTTTTTTATATTAAAATGTTTATATTCTAAGAAGTAAACAGAAGCATGTCTCAAAGATTTCAGTAGATGTAAATGCAAGCTTTGTACATACTATTGGCTTAAAAATATAACTTTCAAAACTATTTCTCCTTTCACCAAGCTTAAAAGGATAAAATTATTATCACAAAGAGAAACAATCTTCTAACTTTGCATAAGATGTTATGCCAAGAGAGTGGTACAGCCACAGTTACAAACCCTCTAGGAGCTTGCATTAAAATGCAATGTCAGATGTGGCAAAAGTTTAAATTCCATGCCCACACACCACGCAGCACACATGTGCACCCACCTAGATTATAGCCACCAATATTATTTCCCACAAATTCCTGCTTTTACAGCCTTCCAAGAGTCACAGAGGATGCAGGGCCACGGATTAGCAGTAGTCAGCCTGTCCAGCAATTTCCACGCTGTGGCTACGTGGCCACTCCGCTTTCAAATATCTGACCAATGGGAAAGACCCACCGAGTACAAACATCTCTCCTCCTCCTACAGAGAGCTGTTCCAATCAGCAGCCCATCTGCAGGCTGATGCCAGGAACAGAGTCAATATCTTCTCACCTTTTTTCCTCCTCTGAACTGTCTAGCACCAGCTGTCCTCCTCAGACCTGCTATTTCGCAGCCCACGATTCAATTAATTCTATCTCAGTAAATCATTCTTTGACATGTACACACACATTCTCTGTCATTCCTGCATTAGTTTGCTAGGGCTGCCATAGTGAAGTACCACAAACAGGGCGACTTAAACAGAGATTTACTGCCTCACAGTAGCACAGGGAGTCTGAGATCAAGATGTTGGCAGGTTGATTCCTTCCGAGGGCTGTGAGGGAAGAATCTGTTCCATGCTTCTCTCCTTGGCTTATAGAAGGTTGTCTTCATGTTCACACGGCTGTCTTCCTGTGTACGTGTCTCTGTGTTCAAATATTCCCTTTTTATGAAGACAACAGTCATATTGGATTGGAGCCCTCCCAAATTTTAACTCAACCGATTATGTCTGCAGCAAACTTATTTCCACATAAGGTCACATGCTGAAATACTGGGCTTAACACCCAGTATTTCAAGATATGAATTTGGTGGTGGGGAGAGACACAATTCAATGCATAACTGTTCCCCATCTTCTTTTCTCTTCCAATTTGCTCAGACCCCTCAAGGCAGTCTCTTATTCTCAATCTCTCTTCTACATGCTCTCAACCTACCCCGTCAGCCTACAAAGTATTGCATTACGGAATGGGAACACATAAGAATGGGCATGTCTAGGGAAAAGAAGGCCATGTGCTTTGAAATTTAACTAGACCTGGGTAGAGTGTGAGCAACTCCTAAAATCACTCAGGTGGTATGGATTATCTCCCGAAGGTCTTTCTTCACCGTCCTTTATTTAAACCAGTTTGTTTTCTTTCCCTCAAGCACCATCGTTCAAGATAAATATTTCTCACATAGCATTTTTGTGTTTCAGTCGTTAATATTCAACTTCTATTGCAATGTGATATATTTACATTGTCAATGTGTAGTATGTTAAGTGGCACAAAATAAACTGGAATAAAATTCCTGGCTAAGAACAGTGGCTCATGCCTATAATCCCAGAACTTTGGGAGGCTGAGGCAGGAGGTTTGCTTGAGCTCAGGAGTTCAAGACCAGCCTGGGCAACATAACAAGACTCCATCTTTACAAAAAAAAAATAATAATTTTTTAAAAATTAGCTGGGTCTGGTGGCATGCACCTATGGTCCCAGCTACTCAGGAGGCTGAGCCCAGGAGTTTGAGGCTGTAGTGAGCCGTGATCATGCCACTGCACTCCAGCCTGGTAAAAGAGCAAGACCCTGTCCCTAGGAAAAAAACACTTGAAAACGAAAGTCCTTATGAGATGGTAACTATCTCTTCTCCCCTTCCCACCCACATCCCTGCAAGACATCATTACAATTTTTTCTCTAAGTATTTATTGCAAACCAGTTATGTGCTGGGCACTGTGGTAGATGTGGGAGATACAGAAGTGACTCATGACGTCTGCTGTAACGAGAAGGCAGACAGACATAATCAATGCTCCAAGCCTCGTAATCATGGTATTTGTAAGATGACACGGCAGCACACAAAATGCAGAAATTAAGTAAGCATCAGGTATCAGAAGTCATCAGTCCCTACCTATGCAGTAAAGGACAGCATTCTCGGTGAACATAAAATCTCTTAATAGGTTAAGCCTAAGAAACCAAGCCCAGCCTGCGGAAGAAAGGTGCATTTTAGCACACTGCGGGAAGCCTGGGAGGCGGCTTGGAAGTGCAAGTGGGATACGAGGTGAAAGGGTCTTTGAGCAGTCTTTCATCCAACCACGACCTCAGTCTACTGCTGTGGATTAGTTTGAATTTGTTAAGGACTTGGGTACGCTAAAGTGATGGATGCTGTCTTTGACCTCAGGGACACGCACATTGCTCGGTGGAAATGAATGAAGCATTTCTGAACTTGCTTTAAAAACTGCAATTCAAGCCTCTTCATCAATTTACAGGTATCATTATAATCATCCAACCAACGAATTGTTGACACACTATTTCATCTACCCTACAGATGACTATTATGAGCTGCAATGTGGCCAGTCATCCATAGAAACTTTTGATTTTCTCTTGGTAGTTAGTTTCACATCATTTCCGCTTGCACCAATTCTTGCAGTTTGTTTAGGATTGAATTATTTCAGCATTTGCCACATACTCAGCAAGCTAAAATCTGGATGCACTGGCAAGTCAGCTTTAGAATTATCCTTTTTGAAAGAATAGTCTCAGAATCACAATTTTCACTTAAATCATTTGATTGTGTCATCAAAAGCCAGAAAAAGTCTGCATGTTTATTGTCTATAAAGCCAAGGTTTGGTCAGGATCTTGTACACAGAGTCCTTCATTACCACTAATTTTTTAGTTTTACATCTCAGTAATTAATAATAGGTGAATGTATTCATGACCTATGTTGCACCAACCCAATCCTACCTTGCCCTGGAATGGATTTCTTTCCCCCAGATTGTGGCACAGGACCAAGAAATGTTAGAAAGGTAAAGCCGAGATAGTTAGAGATCATCTTATCTATCTATCTATCTATCTATCTATCTATCTATCTATCTATATCTATATATATATATTTTTTAATAGGGTCTTGCTCTGTCAACCTGGCTGGAGTGCAGTGGTGCAATCATAGCTCACTGCAATCTTGAACTCCTGGGCTCAGTTGATCCTCTCACTTCAGCCTCCTGAGTAGCTGGGACTACAGGCATGCACCACTATGCCCAGCTAATTTTTTAAACATTTTGTAGAGACAGGTTGCCCAAGCTGGTCTAGAACTCCTGGGGTTAAGCAATCTTCCTGCTTTGGCGTCCCAAAGTGCTGGAATTACAAGCCTAAGCCACTGTGCTTGGCCCACCTACATACTTTTATAGTGAAGAAACTGAGGCCAGGGAAGTTGCAAGACTGACAAGATTTTGCAGACTCCAAACCATAATTCAGATCTCCAGACTCCAGTTTTGCTTTTAATGTTTCCCATTCTATTTTTTAAATTGTATTTATTTTATTCCTTTTTTTTTTTTTTTTTTGGAAGAGATGGAGTCTCTCTGTGTTGCCCAGGCTGGTCTCAAATTCCTGGCCTCAAGCAATCCTCCTGCCTCAGCCATATTCCCTCCATCCCCGGCTGTATTTTTTAAATGGACAAACAATAATTGTATATATCTGTGGGGTACATGGTGATGTTTTAAAATATATAATGGATAGTGATCAGACCTGGCTAAGTAGCATGTCCATTATCTCAAACATAATTTCTTTGTGTTGGGAACATTCAATATACTCCCAGCTGTTTGAAACTGTATAGGATATTTTTGTTAACTAGAGTCATCCTAGAGTGCTACAGAACACTAGAACTTAATTGTTCTATCTAGTTATTTTTTCCCTCTGTTCCTGCCCTCATCTTTCTCTCCCTGTGAACCACATTAAGAATTCTGATCCTTATCTAAAAAGATTGCTAATCAACCAAAGGATTTGAAGCTGGCTGAGCGTGATGTGATTTCTACCTATTTTTTTAAACTCCCTAGTGACAAGTAGAGAGTGAATTGAAGGGAGCACTGAAGGGTTTGCCCTGGCCACAGCCCTAAAGTGGCCCCATGTGTCTCTGGAAGCCCCTCCACCCCAAACACAGTTCAGTGTCCTTGGATGGTCACTTGACCTAAGGGCAACCAACCAGCAGCTATGACAGAGTCTGCCCAGCTAGAGATATGCTGGTTACTACTCTCTCTCCACAGAGATTTTGGTTGAGTCCTCAGGGGTGAGACCCTAGAAATCTAGATCTTTAAAAATTGCCCCAACTGATGTAAATAACAAGCCAGTCTTGGGAGCTACTACTCTAGTAAATTTGAATTAAAAGATACAGAAACAGTTCTCAACAGTGGTGGGTACTGGAAGAGGGTTGTTGTAATATCAGGGCTTGAGACTATTTTAGGCCAAGTGCCAAGTGAGTGATTAGAAGGTGTTGCTTGGAAGATAGAGGAACTGAAGAGAAAGAGGCAGAAAAGGAAGAAAGGAGCTCTTTCTGAATTTCCAACTGCCAAGGACTGGCTCTACTTTATTTCATGTCCCTGCAGTTTCTAAGAATATTGGATCTTTACAGGAATCCTTCCTCCCTCCCTCTCTCTGTGTGTGTATGAGTGTGCACTAAGTCGAGTGGGTTTTTGGTCCTTGCTATTGAACACTCATCAAATTGGAGGAACTGTATAATGTCAGAATCTTTCCTCATCTTTCCCTCCCCTTAACTCTGCATTCTCCTTAATTCTCCTCCAATCCAACTCACACCTTTGTCCATGTCTTTTTCTCTTCCCAGGAACTGATGATCTAATCCAAGTCAGAGTATCCTTCAGTGCCATCACACCAATGACAAGGCTTTGGTGTGATATCTATAAGCAGGCACATTTCCATTTGCAAATCCTCCCAGAATTTCTGTAACACAAAGAACACTGGGTTCGTGGAATGTGTAGGGGCCAGAGTTAGCTGAGGAGGAGGGCAGTTGGTGAGGGACTTGTTGAGGGGCTGCTTTACTTCACACTTTTCAATCACACCTTGTTGGTCAAGATCAGAAAAGCCTGCTCAGAGAAAAAGCTCTGATTTCAGCATCTATTCACACCCCTGAAAGTTTAACCCCAAGTCACCATCAGGAACAAAAACTTTAGTACTGACCTTCTCAAGTAACTGTGACCTAAAACTCACATTGGATTACATGGTCTAAGAGTTAGCTCTTTGTAGATAAAACTTAAGTATCTCTACTGAGGAAAACAAGAGGAAGCTTCTATTTAGAATTGGGTCAAATTGAGAAAAATGAAAGTCATTACCCTCAAGACACCTTATTTCTAGTAGAGTTACCTACACATACATACACACACACACACACACACACACACAAACACACAAACGGAGTGAAAGAGAAAGAGAGAAAGGAGAGAGAGAGAGAGGTCAATGAAAATCCTGGAAGAATTTTTACTAGAATGTTAACTGAGTAACTTTGGATAAAGCAATTCATGTTTTTATTTTGATTTGTTTTGGTTTTGCTTATTTGTATGTTCTTAATGTTTTATAATAAACATCATATTTACAATACTATTGCATTAGTATTATAAGAAATTTTTTTAAGAAAGGAAGAAAAGAAAATAAGCTGCCCCCCCCCCCCCCGCCAAAAAAAAAAAGGAAAAAAAGAAAAAGAAAAGGAGAGAGGAATGAAGAGAGTAAGGTTGGAAGGGACAAAGAGAGGCTTGGGAAAAGGTATTGTCAGTGTTTAGACCCCACAGTCAGTCCTGGTGTGTGTTTTGTTGTCTTGTTCTGCAGAGTGATGTTTCCAACTTGATGTGTGAAATGTGGGGGCTAAATGCACCACCAGGAAGAGGAGAACAGAGGGAAACCATCTGCATGTGGAGAATCTCTTCTAACAGAGGATTTACTCAATAGCAACAACACTTTGTTCCTGTTTCAAGTTTAAATTATAGCCACAGCAATATTGAAAACCCGATGAAAGGATCGTTCAGGTTAACTTCAAAGAGGAGCTGAGATGTAGGATCTGTCAGGGGAGAGCATGCCACACCTCCACCTCCACACTGGGACCCACCCGGGGCTGGGACTACAGATGTGCAGGGCTCGCTTTGTTTACTCTCCAGGGATTTAACTGATGGAATCAGGATGAGGGCACTTCGCACAAGCTGCGTTTTTCTGTTTTTCTTTTCCCCTCTTCTCTCTCTTGCTTATTTCCTTATATCTGTGTACTCTTGAAAGACATTCTTTTTCCTTCCCTCTCTCCCTCTTTCCCTCTCTCCCTCCTTCCCTCGCTCCTCTCTCTCCCTTCCCATCTTTCCTCTCCTCTAAGCGCCTTGAATGAGAAGCTCCTAAGACCAGAAGCTGCCTGGTTGTGTGATTCCGTGATTCGCAGCTTCACTCCTGGTTGACTAGTCGGTGATACACCTTTCCTGGCTTCCAGGTCCTGGCTGGGGACTGACCCAGAGCTAACCTCTCACTCGAGTGGTCACTGAATCATTTAGGATTATTAGGAATTCTTTTAATTTTATTTTTAAGATTACTTCAAGGATGATTAAGATCCTTATGTTTTTCTTTAGAAAAATAAATGTACTTTAATATCTTGGATACAGATAAGGCTAAAGCAATACCAAACAGGTCAGATTAAACTGCAGTGTAAATTCCAGACATCTGATGCCAAATTTCAGAAAGAACATTTCCCTCTTACCCAAAACAGTGACTAACAATGGTATTTTTGTTTTTAATGCTTACAAAGCACTTTTGCATCATATTGAGTGAAGCTTTCTACAACTCTGAGGGAAACAGGGCACATGTTATATTAACCCCAGTTTACAAGAATAGGAAACAGAGACTAAAAGAAGTCAAGCGGCCTGCGGAAGAAGGTAGCCACCTGGGAAAGAACTGAGGTGCAGCTGTTTGGCCTACATCTGGGGCTCCTCCACACCAGCCACCACTTACTTCCATTCCCAAAGAGAAAGCAGCTCCTTTCCCAGAACTTGCTGCACTGTCCCTGCCAGCACCATGGGCGGGACAGGACTGGAGGGAAAAGTTGGAGGCTCCCTAAAATAAACTTCCAACAAACTTTTATTTTTCATGTTTTAATACATAATTTTTCCAATAAAAATTATTTATTAAAAATTTAAATACATATATGTCTATTTTGAGGCAGAGCCTCACTCTGTCACCAGGCTGGATGCAGTGGTGTGATCTCAGCTCACTGCAACCTCCTCCTCTTGGTTTCAAGCAATTCTCCTGCCTCAGCCTCCCGAGTAGCTGGGATTACAGGCATCCACCACCATGCCCAGCTAATATTTTTATTTTTAGTAGAGACAGGGTTTCACCATGTTGGCCAGGCTGGTCTCAAACTCCTGACCTCAAGTGATCTGCCTGCCTCGGCCTCCCAAAGTGCTGGAATTACAGGCATGAGCCACCACACCCGGCCCTAAAAGCTTTTTTTTTTTTTTTTTTTAAAGACAGGGTCTCTCTCTGTTGCCCAGGCTAGTACAGTGGCATGATCACAGTTCATAGCAGCCTTCAACTCCTGGGCTCAAGCAATCCTCCCACATTAGCCTCCCAAGTAGCTAGGACTGCAGGCACTCACCACTATGCCCAGCTAGTTTAAAAATTTTTTTGTAGTGACAGAGGTCTCACTATGTTGCACAGATTGATCTTAACTCCTGGCCTAAAGTGATCCTCTCACCTCAGCCTCCTCAAGGGCTGGGATTACAGGCATGAGCCACCTTACCTGGCCCTAAAAACACTTGATAACTCACTCCAGAATACATTTTTAAAAAAATATTTACGGTCTTAGAGACAGAGGAAATCAAAACATTTACATTTACATGAGGTATTTTTATTGTAGGAAATTATGATAGGGTGGTTAGCAAAAACTTTTAAGCAGAACAAGATAAGGGGATAAAATTCTGTGGGAGAAGTGGAATGGAAATCCAAGTCCAAGGAGGGAAAGAAGCACTGCAAACTTTCCCACCGTTAGGGGAGAACTTTCCCATGTATTACAAATACATGGCAGTGGTTATAAAATGGCTACCATATCTGTAGCATACTGGGTTTATTTAAGAGTAATTATAGTAGTGTTATTTATAAGTGCCAATATTTACAATACAATAAAAATTACAGCTTTTGCATCAAAATAAAAAAACTTAGATGTCACATTTTTTAAAGTATGGGGATACAAAGTTTTTCAACATTCCTTTGGTGGGGAGTATAAACAGATATTTTGCTGACCACTGCATTAGAGAACTCGTGGCCTCATCTGAGGGTAGAAGAGCTGTGAAATGTGCTTTTCTTAATAAACTATTTAGTGGGAGAGAGAAAATTTCAATGAACCTGTAGGTCAATTGCCAAATTGGATATGACTTCATTTTAAATTAGACAGGATCCTACTTTTTAAAAACCATAAGGGATCAGAAAACTGTGGATGAGGGATTTGACAGAGTACTTTAAAAAGCAACGCTTGAATAAAAAAGATTGGACTATTTTGTGTTTGTGATCAACTAAATTCTGACTGTTCAATAAGCCTTTTATGCAATATCTTTCCACTAAAAACACAGGCCTTTTTCTTCAATTAATTCAGCTGAGCAGTGTCAATGTGCTAAGGAGAACCATAGAAGATTGTCTACACATTGGGCTAGCCCACCAGTCAGTCTGCATGTCCAGGAAAGGGGGCCGGGAGTAAGGGCGTCTCTAAGTTCGTAGAACTGTCAAGAAGAGACCCCAGTAGTGAGAGGCCCTAGGGTGTTGGAGGGGGTATGTCCTGAAATATGTCTCTTAATGAGTTAGCTGGAATTTAAAAAAAAATCTTTCATGTATCCATGGATAAATATATATTTATTGCTACAATGAGCTGAAGTTAGTATAAATTTACAAGAATGGAAGGTGTTTTGTCATAGCAAAGCCCCTCAGCCCCTTGAACATCATCTGAGTATTCTATAATCAAAATTATTTTTAATAATCAGCTTGCAGCTCAAAAAGGACTTCCTTCAATTGTATTGAGAGAAAATATTTGACAATGAACTGAACGGCAAAAATATGTTACCTGATCTTTAGAATCACTCACCTTCTCAAGACCAGTGTCAAAACCATCTGCCAGGCTGAGAACAATGGCTCACACCTGTAATCCCAGCACTTTGGGAGGCCAACATAGGGGGGATCCCTTGAGGTTGGGAGTTTGAGACCAGCCTGGCCAACGTTGTGAAACCCTGTCTCTATTAAAAATGCAAAAAAAAAATTAGCCAGGTGTGGTGGCCCACCCCTGTAGTCCCAGCTACTCAAGGGGCTGAGACAGGAAAATCACTTGAACATGGAAGGCAGAGGTTGCAGTGAGCCGAGATCGCACCACTGCACTCCAGCCTGGATGACAGAGCGAGACTCTGTCTCAAAACAAACCAACAAACAAAAAAAAACCCATCTGCCAAATTGTCCCTTTATTAGGCACCCCAGAGGTTTGTCAGACACAGGACAATGCAGTATGGTAAGATTAGAGATAGGTTGTATCTTCCTCTTATGAAATGGAAGTGGAATGATCATAAAAGGAGAGGTGGGAAATGAGGGTCTCATAATAATAAAGATATTCTGCAGTCAATTTTATCCCCATTTTATAGAGGAGGAAACAGGGAACATAGGGGATGAGACAGTTTGCCTGAAGACTACTTGCGTAACTGGAAAAGCTTGACTTAAAACCCACACTGTTCTGATTCCCAAGTCTGTAGTTTTAACTGTTATGTCTCCCAGGAGCAATTACATGGAAAGTGACCATTTGTAGCCCATCTTAATCACAAGGATGGCTAGCAGGGGTGCTCCCTGAATCCCCGTCCTTTTAGTGCCATTGCCTTGCTGTGTCCTGCACACCCATCACACCCATCCACTCTCCTTGATCCTCCTCTTTCTGTTCTTCCCATTTTTCTTTAGGTTTAGCAATGTCTTAAGATTCCTCTGAAGGCACCCGCATGCACTGCATCATTCTTCTCGGGGTTAAAATCTCTGTGCAGCCTGTCTTGTGGGAAGAATATTCAGGATTTGGACCTGTTTTCCAAGGTCACATTCCATTCCTGGACCATTTTTTTCCACTGAAGCCCACACAAAATAATTAATATCAAATAGTAAGACAAGGTCTTCAATAATTAACACCTGGAAAGAAGCCAGCCAACTGACATTAAAGCCAGACTCCATGTAATTTGGTATCATGAGCTGGACAAATAATGAAGAAAAGAACATGTAGTCACCACTCGAGTATTTGGGCTGTAGCAGCGTAATAAAAGCTGGACAACAAGCAAAGATGGGACATAGGAAAGTGGAGATGGAGTGGCAGTGTGGACAGGGGTAGCTAAACTGAAGTGATACATGAGTTGGAGATGGGAAATCCTGGAAAATATGTGGCCTCCAGGCAGTGGCTGGCTTCGTATGGTTAAAACCACAGATTTCACTGAGCTCTCCTAGGTTCTAAGCTAGCAGTGAAACAGCAGCACTTGGTATAGCCACACAATTGTTCTGAAGTCAGTTCTATTCCATTCGGGCTGGCTGCAGCCAGGGGTATGAGGAGTGATGGCATACTTGGTATGAAATGGGCAGAAAGCCCCACTTTCATAAATACCATCCCCTGTGTCTACTGCCTCGTTATGGGGCTTCAAATTTCCCCAACTAGTCACCCTTCTGAATTAAAGCACTGGAGGTGTCTGCTGTAATGTGTACGTTGAGAGCATATTGGAAGATTCTGACAACAGAGACACTCATTTTTTTTTTAACTGAGGTTAGCAATTTTCCCTTGTCTGGTTAGATTTTCCTCTTCCACGAACCAAGCTGTTTCATGGCACCTGCATTACTGGGGAGCAGGCCATGCCCACCTGCCCGGTGAGCCACAGCGGCCCAGGCCATAAACGCAGTGAGGCTTGAACAGTGAGAGGGACACATACTCCACCACAGTGTGGAGGATGCAGCTTCACACGAAAGCAATTTTAAAGTCCAGAGTTCATTACCAGTTTTGTTGGGGTTTTGACTTTTCTTTCTCTCTCTCTCCCTTTCTTTTCCTTCTTTCTTTCTTTCATTCATTCGTTCTTTCTTTCTTTCTTTCTGTTTTTTCTTTTTTCTTTCTTTCTCTCTTTATTTTCTTTCTTTTCTTCCTTTCTTTCTTTCTTCCTTTTTTTCTTTCTTTCTCCTTCCTTTCTCTCTTTTCTTTTCTTTCTTTCTTTCTTCCTTCCTTCCCTCCCTCCCTCCCTCCCCCACCTCCCTCCCTCTTTCTTTTTTTCTTCTTTCTTTCTTTCTTTCTTTCTTTCTTTCTTTCTTTCTTTTTCTTTCTCTCTTTTTTCTTTCTTTCTCTCTCTCTCTTTCTTCGTTCGTTCATTCGTTTTTTGAAACAGGTTCTCTCTCTGTTGCCCAGGCTGGAGTACAGTTGCTCACTGCAACGTCCACCTGCTGGGTTCAAGTGATTCTCCCACCTCAGCCTCCTGAGTAGCTGGGACTACAGGGTGCATGCCACCACACCTGGCTAATTTTTGTATTTTTTTTGTAGAGACGATGTTTCACCATGTTGCTCAGGCTGATCTCAAACTCCTGAGCAGATGATCCACCAGCCTCAGCCTCCCAAAGTGTTGGGATTATAGGCGTGAACTACCATGACTGGCATTTTTTGCTTTTCAAAGAAAGTATTTCCTCAGAATTTTCTTAGGTGTACTGAAATATCCAAGAGAATGCATAGGTAATATACCTTCTATTTCAATGAAGTATTAAATGCTCACTGGCAAATGAGTGATTCACTTCTGCTTTGTGTTTTAATTAAGGTGAAATTCACATAACATAAAATTAATCATTTTAATATGAATGATTCAGCCAACTGGCATCAAAGCCAAACTCAGTGCAATTTGGTTTCATTGAGCTGGACAGATAATGAAGAAAATGAACAACACTTAGTTGCCCCTGGAGTATTGGGGGTTGTAGTGGAGTAATAAAAACTGGACAATAGTGCTATTTAGTACATTCACAATGTTGTGCAACCATCACCTTTATCTAGTTCCAAAACATTCTCCTCACCTCAAAAGGAAACCCTGTGTCTATTAAGCAGGTATTCCTGATTCTCCCCTTTCCCCAGGCCCTGGCGAACACCAGGCTGTGTTCTGTCTCTATGGATAAACTCATCCTGGTTATTTCATATAAATAGGATCATATGATATGTGACTTGTTGCATCTAGCTTCTTTCACTTAGCATGATTTTTTTCAAAGTTGATCCATGTTGTAGTATACATCCGTAGTTCATCCCTTTTTTGGCTGAATAATACTCCATTGCATGGATGTACCACATTTTATTTTTCTATCCATCCATTGATGAACATTTGGGTTGTTTTCACCTTCTAGCTATTGTGACTAGCACTGCTATAAACATGTGTGCACATGTGTATGTCTGAATACCTGTTTTCAGTTCTTTGGGGTATATACCTAGGTGTAGGATTATACAATCATATAGTAATTCTATGTTTAAATTTTTGAGGAACTGCCAAACTGTTTTCTACAACAGCTGTACCTTTCTATATTCCCACCAGCAATATGCACTTTTTATTTTTATACCAGGCTGGGGGCACTGCGAGGTGATATGGCCCCAGCTTCCAGGTGGTCAGTGTGCACATTTTTAAAAATTATAGCCATCCTATTGAGGATGCAGTGGTATCTTATCATAGTCTTGATTTGCATTTCCTTAATGACTAGTGATGTTGAGCATCTTTTCATGTACTCACTGGCCACTTGTATATCTTCTTTAAAGAAATGCCTATTCAAGCCATTTGCCCATTTTTTAATTGAGTAATTCACTTTATCTTTATTTTTATTTTATTTATTTATTGTTATTATTATTATTATCATTTTTTGACATGGAGTCCCACTCTGTCACCAGGCTGGAGTGCAGGGGCATAATCTCGGCTCATTGCAACCTCTACCTCCCAGGTTCAAGCAATTCTCCTGCCTCAGCCTCCTGAGTAGCTGGGATTACAGGCGCCTGCCAGTATGCCCAGCTAATTTTTGTATTTTTAGTAGAGATGGGGTTTCACCATGTTGGCCAGGCTGGTCTCAAACTCCTGACCTCAGGTGATCCACCCGCTTTGGCCTCCCAAAGTGCTGGGATTACAGGCATGAGCCACAATGCCCAGCCAGGTAATTCACTTTAAAATTGATATTTATTGCCTCACAAAACCATTCATAGTTGGTATTTTCTAACTTTTAGGGTAATGATCTGTATCTTGCCTTGTTCCTGTTAGAGCTCTCATTCTGATTCCATTCCAAGAGAAATGTTAAGAACTTTCTTTTGATACTCTTCTCTGATCACAATTCCCATAATAATAGGGCTAACATCTATTGAGTTCTTACTGTGTGCTAGGCACTGTTTGAAGTGCTTTCAGTTATTAATTCATCTAATCTTCATGACAATCCTATGAAATACATTTCACAGAGGAAAAAACTGACACATCCTGCTCCAAATGCATAGTTAGAAAATGGTGAAGTGGGGATTTAAACCCCATTTGGATAGGCATCAGTGTAGGTAAAATAAGGGTGGATTGAGGTAGTCCTCAGCCAAAATTTCAGTCTTGTTAACAAATTCTAAAGGGTAGTTTTCAGCTCAGTTTATATTTCAGGTTCTATAAAGCTATTAGGACAGGAAGATGAACTTCTATGTGCAGAATTGAAATGCGGTCAGGAGAGCAACAAGCATGCTGAGAGTCTTAAAAAATTACCTATGCAAATAGAAAAGAAGCGGACAAAAATAAGCACCCCTAGGGGTGAAATGGATAAACTTCAGTGAAAAACCACGAGTTTCTACTAATGAATGGGATCAATGATGCAGGAAGTGTGAGGAATAGGAGTGCTAGTCTTATCAGTGCTAAGACCGAGATCTCAATCAAGGGAACCCAGAGACTGTACTGTTCATTCTCTCTCTCTCTAATAGAGATGGGGTCTTGCTATTTTGCCCAGGCTGGTTTCAAGCTCCTGGGCTTAACTGACCCTCCTGCCTTGGTCTCCCAAGATGTTGGGATTACTGGTGTGAGTCACTGTGCCGGCCTCTGTTTAGTTTCTCGTCAGGAAAATGGGTGAACATGCTCACAGCTTATGAATACATCACTGGATAAACTTAATGAAAACCAGAACACGAAGAACTGCACAGCAGGGAATTTTTGTAAAGCATAAAAGCTCAGTAGTCTATTTTATATTTTAACACAGAAGAAAAAGCCATTCTTATTACACTGATGAAGACATTTTTGGTAACTGGATGCACTAAGCATAGCATATGCCCAAACTTTTTCTGAAAGTATCCTAAGTAGACTTTGATAATGCTATTGGTTCAATGAAATGCAAGAATAAACATAAAAACATTAATATGTTTTAACATAAATGTGTCCTGAACATGAGATACAGCACATTCCCCAAAGCCTTTATTTCCCTACCCACTGTCATCTCTTTATTCACTTAACTTTAAATCCTTTTCCCTCACTAAAAATTACTTCTAACTTTACAGCCAGAACTGAAGTATAGGAGAAAGTGTTATAAACTGGAGAGCTAAATGCCAGAAAAAAAGGGGGGAGTTTGGAAAACAAAATTGATTTGAATCAGAGAGCAAAATCAGCAAGAATAAGACAAGAACGAACTGCCCAAGGGTACAGGCTTGATTGTGTGTTCACGTCTGATATTCAGTGGACTTTGTAAATAGCCAATCATCTACTGTATAGGCATTCATTTTTCAACTGTCAGTAGATATAGAACACACAGATGTTTGATCAAGATAAATATGAGAGACGGCTTTGAAATTCACCACAACTGCTGTGTGAAGGCAGCTCAGGAATGGCGGTCGAGAGCAGTGAAGTGTTTCCATGCATTTAATAAAATCCCCTGGGCATGTTATCAAACGATGCTTTTCTCAGAATCTGTCCACCAAGGGGTAGATAGATCTCTTCATGGGAAAGTTGTTGGAGGGAAGAGAGATTAGCAGACAGAGAGTGTGGAAAGATATCCCTGTGGAGTAGGGTTTGGAAAAAGTTCTTCAAGGAAAAGATGGGGTGATGGGCAGGAAGGAGGTGGGAGGCTGCTTCAGCTGGGGTGGTGGTGGGGAACACAGACGTCCAGAAGAACAAGAAAGAGGTCAACAGGGTGTCCCCTTGGACAAAATGAGAAACAGGAACCCAGCAAGGTGCACGGGATGAGATTGCCACAGTGTCCTGGCACCCAAGTGCAGAGGAGGGAGCTGACTTGGGAGGCAGAAAAGAGTGGCGGTGGGTCAGAAAACCTGGAGGGGGAGATTGTTTCGGAAGCAGCATTTTGAACTCAAAAAGCAAGAGAGCTTTGCTGGTAAGAGCAGGAGTGAAAGGCTGCAGATAACATTGGCAAGGTCTGTCCTTAGAAGCAGGTTTTTTTGGTTTATTTGTCTACTCTGGTTCGACGGGTGGGGCAAAAGACCCCGGTCCTATCTCTACAGAATGTTGGAAACCTTTCATGTAACATTAATCCCCATGGGCTCAGTCATCCCCAACCCCATGTTTTATTTAGTTGGCAACAAGAAGTGTGAAATGCCAATGTATAGAGCAGTGGTTCTCAGCCGGGGGTGATTTTGCCCAGGCGACATTTGGCAATGTCTGGAAACATTTTTGGTTGTCACAACTTGGCAGGGGATTGGGGGGGTATGGGCACTACTAGCATCTAGTGGGTAGAGGACAGGGGTGCTGCTGAACACCCTGCAATGCTCAGCACTTCTGTTTCTCGAGAGTGTTGGGCAGCTCTTCAAAGTCATAACTCTAAAGAAACACTGGGTTTTGGTTACTTCAAGCATAGCGCTTGGCCAGTGGCTTCAGTAGAGAGGAGGAGAGTTGTGGTATTTGTCAGAAGAGAATTGGAGACACACACTTTCTCTGAATATTTATATAGTTTGAATTTGCTTATTCTTACAAAATTTAAAATAGCCTAAATGTGAAATACTTAACATTTTTATTATGCATGCTTATATACTATAATTTTAAATGAAAATTAGTCTAAAATCCAATAAAACAGAAGACAGTTGCTCACAACAAAAAATTATCTAGTTCAAAATGTCAATCGTGCTGAGGTTGGTAAACCCTGGTATAGACCGATCCATCGTTTCCCTTTTTTTATAATCCATGCCCAGGACACACACACACACACACACACACATATGAATGCACACACATGTGCACATCCAAGGGTGAATGCAGGAATCTGGGTCTGGGTCTGAGTCCCAGGTGCCAAGGCTTTGGGCTGTCACCTAGAGGCTAGGGTGACTGAATAACAGCAGTAAGAGCTGCTGATCTTAACTACTGTGTGTCAGGTACCATGCTTTTCTCACAGCTCATTGAATCCCTGCGGCAGCCCTGGAAGTGAAGCCCTCACAGTCTAACTTCACAGAGGAAGAAACTGAGGCTCAGTTAGGTGAGGTATGTGTCCAGGGTCCTACACCCAGCCCCTCAGAGGGCTTAGACAGGGTTCAGAGCCACCTCTGCAGACTCCAAAGCCATGAGACGGCTTTAACATACATTGTAATGCCACAGCCAGGAACATTTCCCTGAGGGGGAAAAAGGGCATTTAATAAACTCTCAGCCTTTTTGTTTAACCGATGGCATTTTGGTCTGTTCCTGACTCCCTTGAGTGCCAGAGAGTGGATGAAACTGAGTGAGGCTCAGGGGTGGGCTGAGGGACACAGGCTTCCAGGTATCTGTCACTTTAGGTTTTATGAGGTAATGAAAATAAAGCAATGTTCCATCAGCCTGCCTGTGGCCTTTCTCCGGCGCCATGCTGCCACATTTCTTCCATCGTGTGTCATCTTGTGTGTGGTGTGTGTGTGTGGGCAGCCTGCTTTTGTTTTCATATATAACAAAATGTTCTCTCTTCCTGACTACTCCCATCCCTTCCCCACGCTCTCTCAGCACCACGTACATTATCAGCCCAACGCCGCACCCTCAGCAAGCATTTCATAAATGTTAGCCGTTATCACTATTATCTCTTCGTTCCAGTGCATATTACAATGTGAGGCTGTACGGTCCATTTATCCATCTCCTCTCCAGAACTAGAACCTGTAAGCCAGGGACTATATCTTACTTATCAGTGAAATTCAGCTCCTGGTGGGTGGCTAACAATACATATCTGTCGAATGACTACTCCATTGGAAAGTAGATCTCAAACACAAAGTTGTGATGGCTCACAACGCCTGGATGGTGCCTTTGCTCAGCACTTCTGTTTCTCAAGGGGGTTGGGCAGTCCTTCAAGTTATTTCTTTATAACTCCAAAGAAATATTGGGTTTTGGTTACTTCAAGCATGGCGGTTGGCCAGTGGCTTCAGTAGAGAAAAGGAGGGTTGTGGTATTTGTCAGAAGAGAACTTGATGGAGATACACACTTTCTCTCACACATTCTCACACAAATGTGTGAGGGCATGAATGTGTGTGCGAGCATCTGTCTGCAATTCCATCTGGCGTGCAATTTCAAGAGGTTCACAGACCCCATGAAGCACACCCAAGAATATTTATATATTTCAAATTTTTTTATTCTTAAAATTTAAAATAGCCTAGATGTTAAACACTTAACATTTTTTATTATGCATGCTTGTATACTATAGTTTTTAAATGAAAGTTAATTTAAAATCCAGTAAAAAAGAAGACAGGGAGAAGATAGGAGAAAGAAAGGAGGTATAGTTCTAATTGTACTATCACCTCACTGTTCTAAAAAAAATGAATGGTTAGGAAGTTGATCTTAGAGTTGAAAAACAAACAATATATTCTTGAGTCAGTAAATAAAGCTTTTTTATTTTGCATTGATTTGTAAATTAAAGTGTTTTTGTAGTTCTTGACTTGATAATCACTCTGGAAAATGGTTTTGGAATGTTAGTGATGGCAAGAAATTGTTTATTCCATTACTTTTACTCTGCCCAAGCCCACATCTTTTTCTAAAGTATGTCTTATTTTTAGAGTTTATAAATCAAATGTATTGTAGGGCTGGAATGCAGTATGCAATGCACTCACAAACAAAATCCAGCCTTCTTCAGCGGTCTTCACACAGTATCAACAGAAGTGGAGCCACTAAGACTTTTTGCTACATGAAGGCCTTTTTTTGAGATATTTAACATGTGTTCTTATTAAAAAAATATTAGAAATCTACCTTCAAAGAAAATTTGACTTCTTGATCAAATATATGGTAGGAGAGACAAAAGCCAGCACTTAATTCTTACTCATTCTAACATTTCAGAGCACAAGTCTTAAATATTTAAACCTACTGGAAACCTGTCAATATTTAAAAGGAGCATAAAGATGAGACAAAGTAGAAGGAAGCAATTCATTAACATATGATCACTCTATCTCTAAAGAAAAGGGGTGTACGCCTAGCAAATGGCTTGCCCTTACCTGGGCTCCAGGTCCCTTGCCTGAGAGATGAACATGTTGGATCACTTATGTTCAGGTCCCTTCCTGGCCTCTTATGCCACGATTCCCTCCTTCTCACTTTCGAGTCCAAAATCATCACTTTGTAAGTCATCTGTATTTTGATAACACTGACCCCCAGCCATTTGAAGGGGTTTTGTTTTAGACATGAGTCCTCTGGAGATCTTTAATTCTGGTTGGTAATGGATCAAGCTTCCCGGAGGAGTCAGAAGCTCAGAGAAGGGCCAGTCTGCTGCAATTTACCACTGAAAACTTTTGCGTACCTTTGCAAAAGGTGGTATCCCACTGCCTAAAGAACCTCTGTCCCTGACTCCCTACCAGGGATCCCAGCCACAGGGGACTGTCACCTGCCACAGCCATCCCAGCTTTCTCACTTTCTCACTTTGGCTCATCCCTGCAGATTTGTTTTCTGGCCCTGGTATAGCTCATTAACATACATCCTTTAAAACACAACATGTGGTTTTTCTGTGGGCCCTTGTGACGTTACTCCTTGGAAAGTTTTTTTTCCTGGTGGCTCACTGGTTGTTTGGAAATGACAGTGTCCAACAAGAACTTCAGAACACCTGGTTTCTAAACATAGCCCTCCCTACTATTAAAATAAAACAAAACAACAAAACCCTATGTGTCTCATTGTGCTGTAACCTACTTATGTGAAAGAATGAGAAACAGTCACAGCCTTTGCATCCTCACTCAGACACTGTTAAGGATAAAGTGATATATGTCTGTGTAAAAGAGGTCTGAAATTTTTTTTTAGGTATGATACCAATACAAAGCAATATTGCACATTGAAATTAACATCAGGACAATCTCCAAAAAATATTTTCAGATGTATGTGATGCCTCTTTACATTGGGTGCCTGATAAATTATGGCTCTCAGATTCAAGTTAACAGAGTGGTGGGAAAGAATCCTTCCTTCCTCTCCCCATGCCTCCCACCCCATCTTTTCTCCTTGCCTGAAACATCTGGTGGCCCTTTGTAGTTCTGGATGATTTGATTTGGAATTCATTAGTAATAATTGATGTGCTTTCTGGAATTTGTTTAAACAGTGCATCGTGTGGTGAGTAGCTAAGCCAAAAAGGATTGTGCAAATGGAGGCTGCCAACCTGGTAGAGTTGAGGAGGGCAATCACTCAGCACTTGGTGCCGGAGGCTTGAGAAAGCGGCTTGCACCCTCACCCCCCTCACCCAGTTTGGGTGGAAGGGAGCTTGTCTGTCCTGGTGGAAGCTTGGTTGGCCCATAGGTGTGTTTTCAGAGCTGCCTTTTGGCAAAGTGATGAGGAGAGCAGCCAACTAAAGAGCTGTAGTGGGGCATAGAGCTAGAAATTAGCATTTGAAACATTTCAAAACTAGAAAAAGTTAAAGCGTCTGCACAGGCAACTCTAAGCAGTGTGGGGAGGATTACTCTAAGGCAACTCTAGGAAAAGGGTTCTTTATCATTTTGGGTGTTGTGGACCTCTACAAGAATCTGATGACAGCTGTCGGCAAATGTGTGTGAGGGCATGGATATGTGTGTGAGAGTATCTGTCTGCAATTCCATTTGGCATGCAATTTCAAGAGGTTCACAGACCCCATGAAGCACACCCAAGAATCCAGGCTATGAAGTCCAGAAAATAGGGATGGTAAAATAAGAAATACCATGTCACTTAGGAATCTTTCTGTTATGGGTAACAGGAAAACCCCATTTTAAGCCTCATTTAAAAATTATTAGATTCAATGGGGATAAAATTACTCTGTTGAATTTCTATAAGAGTTTCTAAATGTGTACTCTCGACTTTCATATTTATCTTCTCGAGGACCAAGTAGCAAGCACTTTACAGGCTGGCAAGGGTCCCTGGACCACTCTGAGTAGCTGGCCCTGTGCTAGATCATAGCTCTTCCTGCCTGCTCAGAGACATGACTCCAGAAATTCTCCCCTCTCTCTCTCTACTAGATAACCACTATCAACATTCAAACATACTGTTAAGAAAATGCAATTCAAACCGACTTATGAAGGCATTAAGGGATTATTGATACTTATATCCACATGAAAACCTTTTGAGGTATTTGAAAGGCTATTTTACCCTAATAGTTAAGTACATCTTTCTAAAAATTAAGGTCAGCTTCTTACATAACCACTGTGCTAACGTAACACCCAAGAATTGCAACAGTAATTCCTTAATATCATCTAATATTCTAATTTCCCCAACTATTTCCCCAACGTTGGTTTGTTTTCATCAGGATCCAAATATAAGGTCCACACGTTGTTTGCCCCATGTCCTTGGTCTCCTGATCTTCAATAGTCTCTGCCCTATCAGCACACATGCCATTTTTTTCCTGCCATTGACCTGTTGGGAGATGTCAGGTATGTTATAGAAGTTCTCACATTCTGAATTTCTCCACTGACTTCCTCATGGTGTTGTTGAAACAGATCTTCTATACACTGTGCTTCCTATAAACTGGAAGTTAGATCTAAATGCTTAAGTTTGCATTCTAACTTTCTGGGAAGAATACTTGATAATGATGCAATGTCCTCATAATGTGTGATATTGGAGACATAATGTCTTATTCTTTCACTTTTAGTGAGACAAAAACTGATCAGTGAGTTCAGGAGATGACAGCTTCATCCCTTCTTTGTGAAGACTCAATTCCCCATTTATGATCAGCAAATCATCTACAGGTTGATATAAAATGCTATCAAATATGAAAGAAGCCTACTTCTGCAATGACTGGTCAAAGCCTGAGACTGTATAATTTCTTAGGTGGAATGTTACTGTTTTCCTTTGGGAACTTCCTTTCCCAAACATTCATGTAAGTGATATTTCTGCACAGATTCAAGCCTCCATCCCCTCGGCAACTATAATAGATAACAGAAATTCCTGGACAATTCGGGGCAGTTTTTGGTTTGGTACGAATCAAGTTTCTGCACCATGCTGGGAACCTTCTTATCAAGTTCCTTACTCTCTTCCTCAAGAACATAAAACCTGGCAAATCTTGCAGGGATTGGTGACAATGGAGGTTGAGTTTTTTGTTTTACATGAAGCTTGTTTTGTTTTATGTGAAGCTTGCTTATAGTTGTTAGAAGTAAAATATTCTTCAGTTTTTAAAATTTCATAGTTATGATATTTGTTCCTTTTCTTTCTCTTTCCTTCAGTTATAGAACTTCGAGCTATTTTTTTTACAACCAAACATTATCACCATGGAAAACCATTTATTAAGCCTTGCGTGCTCTCCCAGAGCTTTCAGATTGATGGATGGTTTTATGGAAATATTTGAAAGACCCAAGTTTTGATCCTTTTTACTACTTTCCTTGGGCAGAAGCAATTTATGTTTTGCTGGTATTTGCTCCATTTGAAGTAGTTAACTTTCTTCTGCAATTCTAAAAGCACACCCTTTCAGTTTTGTAAAATAATATAGTATGACAATAGTAAGTGTTCTCAGACTCTTGGTTTCCAATCCTGTTACAGAAATGGAATATAAGTAAATGAGAATATTAAAAACTTGGAACTTATGCTAAAGACAAATTATGGTGCATTTATAAACCTCTGACAAAAACACACCTTAAATCTTTAATACAATTCCTTTCTGTATTAGTCAGGGTTCTCTATAGGGACAGAACTAATAGGATAGATGTATATATGAAGGGGAGTTTATCAGGAGTATTGACCCACGCAATCACAAGGTGAAGTCCCACAATAGGCCATCTGCAAGCTGAGGAGCCAGGAAGCCAGTTTGAGTCACAAAACCTCAAAAGTAGGGAAGCCGACAGAACAGCCTTCAGTCTGTGGCTGAAGGCCTGAGAGCTCCTGGCAAATCACTGGTGTAAGTCCAAGAGTCCAAAAACTGAAGAACTTGGAGTCTGATGTTTGAGGGCAGGAAGCATCCAGCATGGGAGAAAGATGTAGGCTGGGAGACTAAGTCAGCCTAGTGTTTCCATGTTCTTCCACTGCTGAGACCAGCTCGGTCATGGAGACCCTAACCCAGCAGCACTAGAAGAATTAAAGACACAGACACAAAAATAGAATGCAGAGTGGCATCAGGGGACTGAGAGCCTTCAGATCTGAGAGCCACAGAGTCTGACCCACATATTTATTGACAGTAAGCCAATGATAAGCATAGTTTCTATAGATTATAGATTAGCTAAAAGCATTCCTTATGGGAAACAAAGCATTCTTAGCGAGGAGTAGAGAAACAGGCTCTGGCTGATTATCTGCAGCAAAAGCACGTTGTTGAGGCACAGGCCGCTCCTGCTATTGTTTGTGGTTTGAGCAGTTTTCCGCTCCGGGCAGGCCAGGTTTTCCTTGCCGCGCTCCAGTAAGCCAATAACTTTCAGCAGTGTGCATTACAGCCATCATGAACATGTCACATTGCTGCAGAAATCCTGTTTATGGCCAGTTTCTTTAAGGCCTGTTTATGACAGCCTTAAGGCTTGTTCACAGCATCCCACCTGCTTTTATTCTGGCCACGCTGGCAGTTGATTAGATGGTGCCCACCCAGATTGAGGGTGGGTCTGCCTTTCCCTGTCCACTAACTCAGAGTTAATCTCCTTTGGCAACACCTTCACAGACACCCTGAGGAACAATACTTTGTATCCCTCAATCCAATCAAGTTGACACTCAGTATTAACCATCACACCTTCAGATGCAGATACTGGCATTTCTGAACTTTTCTAAATACAGAAGAACTGTGAACTCTCAGGGTTTGGAAGAATGGTAGTCATGGAGCCTAACCATCTGTCTTATGCATGACTCCCACACTCCTGCCAAATGACAGGTCCAGCAATCTCTGCCTGAGTTCTTCCCACAAGCAGTGCCTCTCTGTCTCCAATATCCCCCTACTCATTCATTAAGCACCTGCAGTGTGCCAGGTGCTATGCCAGGATCCTGACTACTCAAGAAACACCTATGTAGGTACACAGAATAGGATGAGAGAATACAGATGAGGAATAAGAAAGAGATCCTTGAACAAAGTGAGATGGTTCTGGATACTAAGAGTCAAAACAAAATCCAGTGCATCCTCTAACATTTGACAGGCATTTCCTCTTTGCCTTCTCCCCATCCCCTAACCTGGACATACTGACAGTTGTTAAAGCACACTTACATAAGGCATATTGTGTTTCCATTCTAGATTCTCAAAATATTTCACCATTTTGAGCAGTGTTACATTGACTCTTATTCACTGTCAAAAGGTTTCATAATCTAAATCTTATAGTAGTCAAGATGACACCTAAAAAGAACAGCAAGGGTTGTTTGTCCAGTTTCTGTTCCAGAAATCACTCTGGGTGCCCTGTGATGCTAACAGTGTGGAACTAAAGCCAAGTGATAGGCAGCATGTTCGTGTCATTGGCCAGTCCTCACTTTGCCCCACGAGGACCCTGAGATCAGCCTGTGAACAGCACAAGGTGACCTGCAGACAGGTAACCTCTCTACGCAGCTCTCTCAGACCCCAGCAGTGAGGGAGAAGTGGGGAGGAGGCAAGAGAAGCTGAGCCATCACTCAAGGGCAGGGCAAGGAGCCAAGGGAAAAGGAAGTGACAACTGTTATCTGTAATTAATCACTGTGACACCCACCACTTCTCTAGGGGTTATGATGGTATTTTGTCACCATCCCAAGAAAATTAGATTATTATTCCTATTCAAGGACATGGAAGATTATGGCTTCCAATGGTCCTTTAGGGGGTTCAGCATCTATTTTCTTTCTTCTTTCTTTCTCTTTTCCTCCTTTGCTTATCCTTCCGTGTTTGGGGGTTACCTTCATCTTCTCCACTTTTTTGTTCTTTCTTCCTCTCTGCCTCCGTCTCTCTGTCTCTGTCGGTTTCTCTCTCTCTTTCCTTCCCTGTCTCTACCTCTGTCTGTCTCTCTTTATTTCTCTCTTTCTTTCTCCCCGCTTACCCCATAGGCTATGTTTCCCCTATAGATGGAACAACGTCCTGGGCATTGATCTAGAGACTGAGATAAAAGTGTTTCAGGAGCACCAAGCAGATAGAACATGAGGCTAAGATCCAGGAAACCTGGATTCTCTTCCTGGCTTTGTCATTAATATCTGTGACAGATAGGATGAGATGAAAGACGTGAATGTGCTCTGAAAAATAATACAGAGTACCATTGTATATTCTTCCAAAGATACTACTTGCAAAGTGACGTCGAGGAGGCCCAGCAAGAATACAAAATCTATTGTGACCCTGCTGTTGTGCCTGGCATTGGGTCAGACAGTCCATTCAGCATATAGAACTCGTTTTGAGCTTAAAAAGGCCTATTTAGAGCAAAAAAAAACCCTGAAGAATTTGTGCAATACCAGGCATACAGTGAAACCTGAGAACACAGAAATTCCTGAGCTCAGTTTAAAATCAAGATCAATGTTGTCATTCTGAAGTCACTGCTCCATTTAGCTCCATGCCAAGGATTACTGCCATGCTGAGTGATGAGAGCCATTGGATCCAGCTCCGTACCATGGAAAACATAGCACACTCAGGTGCTCTTATCTCTAATTACATTCTTGAATGGGCCGCTGCTGATCTCTCTGACGTGAGCCCATCCCCATTCGTGTGCTACAAGGAATAAGAATGACTTTTACAAACTGCTCTGTGCAGGTTTAGGGTGCTAATTGCTTTCTAACACCCATCCTTTCAAGTCCTCTTTTCACTTCTGAATTTCTCAAGCCAAAGGATACAAAGTATTGTTAAATAAATAACATGGAACACTTCAGAAGCTGAGTGACCTGCCACAGTTTAGGCCTTAAAGGAGAAAAGCAGGATTTCTCCAAGTGTGGTCCCCAGTCCAGCAGCAGCAGTTTCTCTTGAGAACTTGTTAGAAATGCATATTTTCAGGCCCCATCCCAAGATCTACTGAGTCAGAAACTTTGGGGAAACAATCTTTATTGTAATAAGCCTTCCAAGTGTTTCTGATAAACACTAAATGTATTTTGTTTTCAATCACCGCTATAACAAATTACCATAAACATGGTGGCTTAGAACAACACTAATGTGTTATCTCCAGTCTGCAGATCAGAAGTCTGCCAAGGGTTGCATGGGGCTGAAATGAAGGTGTTATCAGGGCTGAGTTCCTTTCTGGATGCTCTAGAGGAGAATCTGTTTCCTTACCTTTTCCAGTTTCCATAGGCTGCCTTCATTCCTGGACTCATGGCCCCTTCCGCCGTTTCCAAAGCCAGCAACACGGGCCCCAGTCCCTTTCACCCACCATCTCTGAGCCTCTGATTCTTCTTCCACTTTTAAGGACTCATATGAATAAACTGGTCCCACTGAGATCATCTAGACTAATCTCCCCATCTTAAGTGAGCTAATTAGCAAACCTAGTTACATCAGCAACCTTCTCTTTCACCATGCCACGTAACATATTCACAGGTTCCAGGTATTGGGGTGTGGGCATCTTGGGTGGCTGCACATTATTCTGCCTAGGACAGTCCACCCTCTGGCACTGAAAGATTCATGTTTGCCCCACATGCAAAATACATTAACCCCATCTCAGTGCCCCCAGAGTCTCAACCCATTATAGCACAGACTCAAAGTCCCAAATCTCATTGTCTAAATCATCTGAATAAGGTACGGGTCAGCCTCTGGGTATAATAGATCTTCGGGTACAGTTTCTCTCTACCTACACTTGTGAACTAAAAAACAAGTTATCTTCTCTGAAAATACAATGGCAGGGCCGGCATAGGATGACACAGACATTTCTTTTCAAAATAGGAGAAAATAAAAGAAAAAAGAAATCATCAATCAAGTGATTTCAAACTCCAGCGAGGCAAACTCCATTTGGTTTTAAAACCTAAGACTAATCCTCTGTAGTTCACTGCTCTGCTGCCTGCGTCATCCCTCCTTTTTCATAAAAGGCAGCTGAGTAGTTTCATTGGTCTGTGTTCTGCATTTCAGGGGACCAACAGGCTTCTTTCATTTTGCACTCTGTCCTTTTCAGTCCAAGCTGGAAGTGTTTCAGCAGGTATAAAAATCCCCAGAAACCTTGTAAGTCTCCCATGTAATCACAGTGATTTACTCCATTTGATAAAAGGATCCTTCAATGATCTTTCCTAGATAATCCCATCTCTATTTTTGGTTTCTGCTGAGATAATGGGATCTGTGAGTTGCATCTTTAATCTTTACAAATAGTTTTTTTTTCTTTCTTTTGTGACTGAAGACTCTGAACTTTTCATTTTTCTGAAACATTTTATTTTTCTGGAGTATTATCAAAAGGATTCAGCCATGATCTCAGCTTTTTCTCTACAGATGCTTTTGATGGTGAATCTCTTAATTTTAGCATCTTTTGCAATCTGGGTAGAATGAGAATTCCCCAAATAATCAAGTCTTGAATTCTTTTGGTTTAACTGTTCTTCCCACAATTTATCTCATCCTCTCACACTTCACTAAAAGCAGCAAAACCAGGCCATCTCTTAAGACCTTCCTTGGAAGCCTCAACCTAGTGTTCAGTTTCATCACTTGGAAGTTCTGCTTTCCACATAACTGCAGGACACAATTCTGCTCAGCTTTCTGCCACTATATTACAAGAATCCCCTTTCCTCCAGCTCCCGATAGCATGTTACTTGTTCCCTTCTGAGTCCTCTGATAAAGATGTTATGAACATTGTTGAAATAACAACACAGGATTTAGACTATTACATAAACTTATTTGATAAAGCAGCATCAGAATTTGAGAGGATTAATTCCAATTTTGAAAGAAATTCTATTGTGGGTAAATGCTATCAAACAGCATCACATGCTATAGAGAAATTTTTCATGAAAGGAAAAGTCAATCAATGCAGCAAACTTCACTCTTGTCTTATTGAAGAAATTGCCACAGCCACCCAACCTTAAGCAACCACCATCCTGATCAGTCAGCAGCCATCAACATTGTGGACCCTCCACCAGCGAAGAGATTACAACTCACTGAAGGCTTAGATAATCCTTAACATTTTTTAGCAATAAAATGGGCTTAACTAAGTTATGTATGTTGGTTTTTTTAGACATAATGCTATTGCACACTTAATAGACTACAGTATAGTGTAAAACTAACTTGTGTATGTTCTGAGAAGCCAAGAAAATTCATGTTTCTCACTTTATTGGGATGCTCATTTTATTGCAGTGGTCTGGAACTGAACTTTCAATAAATTCAAGTTATGCCTGTAAAAGTAAAATAAGACGCAAACTTTTGAGTGTTAAGTAGGCACACTTTTAGAAGATTCATAACATAGTAGAGGATATTAAAGGATCTGCATAGCCACAGTAAACGAAAGAGCAGGAGTTGTCAAACTACCCACAGAATACTTTTTAATGTGGTGTTTCATGGGCCGTACTCCTGAGAATGCAGCTCCAATCACAACAGGTAAAAGATGAGAACCATTGCAAATTATGCAGGGAACTGGGACTATTTAATCTAAAAAAGTGATAAATGAAGTAACCTTAGCTAACAAGTACATAAAGGATTACTATAAATAAAATACTGTCCTGATGGTCTTTATATGCACTAATAAAACATGAAGAAAAGAACTATGCTATCAACCAAGTATTCATGTTCTAAGCAGTAACCATGTTCTAAGAGCAACGTGAACGCTATGGGAGACAGAGATGTGGAAGATCCACACCTCAGGCATTCTACCAGGGCATAAGATAAGCATGATGGTGAAACAAGGGAAGCCCACAGACAGCTGTGTAATTAAGCATTGCAGTTTGTAGTAAAAATGATGATGTGTCAAAGACTGTGGGTGGTTGGGCAGGGGAGCTGTAGGAGCTGGTGATGTCACGAGGGTTTTGTGGGAGAGGGGGTGCTTGAGCTGGTCTCAGGGTATAGGAAGAATGGAGGAGAGGAGATGGAGGGTGTTCTAGGCAAGAGGAAGAGCAAGAGGGACATCCTGAGGTAAAAGTAAAGTAGAGGTTCCTCTTCAAAGACTTTCCTCCCCATCTAATTAAGAACAAATAGTAACTTCTGTTAGAAGCAAAATGTATTCAAAGACCTGCTAACAGGTCTTAAATATCTGCTAGCCGTAATAAAGAAATCAATGTACTTTATGTTCTTAGCTCCCACAATTTAGCCTAAATATTTGCCCTGGCATGCTTATACTGGTCCAAGCAAGCGTTAGGCCATAGCCTGTTCCTCTTCCTTATTTGAAGGTGTTTTTACCTTTCTCAGCATTCCACAAGTTACTTCCTCCTTTCTTTGTTCTCCTCTGCCTTTGCCTCCTTTAAAAAGTTATAAGTTGCTAGCCAGTTAGGACAAATACAGAATTCGAGGTCCCGTTTCAGCCGATAGAAACTGGACACAGCAGTAGAGTGGACGCATCAGGTTATAAATGACCCTGTCTCCTTTGTTAGGTGTACTGTCGTGGCAAAATTGCTGGCGAGTGTACCCTTTCTGCGGAAAGTATAACAATGGCCAATGGCCTTGCTGAGGAAATTAAATTTATGTTCAAGTGCTATTTCTTTACAGCACAGGGGAACAAGCATTACAAGCAACTGGAATGAGTCTGAGGCCCTGCGCACAGGGCAACCTGACCTAAATGCCTGAGATAAAGCCAGAAACATCAAGGCCTGAAATGAGGGATTTAGATTCTTTAAGAACAGGGACTGTGTCTTACCATCGTTTCTCTAATATCCACTGAAGTGCCAGCCACTGAATCAGCACCCAATCAATACTGGTGGAGTTACTGAAACTTTCTCAAACCTAGGGCTAGTTGGTTTGTAAACTGTTAACAAGGAAGCTGTGAAGATCTTGAGTGAGTACTTCTTGGGCATCCACAACGTGCCTCTGGGACAGGCCCTGGGGGAATAAAGGTACAAGGCAGGTGAGATTCCTTCCGGCAGGGGCCTCTGTCTTAGTGGAGATGTTTCCTTGGAAAACAAAATATCAGACAGTCCAGTGGCAGGGATGAATGAAACACAGCACTGTCTAAAGTCAAAGGGATGAATGACATCCTCATCCACCCATGGAACTCTACACTCAACCCTGCATCATGTGAGTCTTCTGCGCATGTCACAGCAAAGCAGCCTAAGGAAGATTCTATTGTAATTCTGACACTCTGTCAGGTGATGGACAGACCCACACCTTGGACAATACCCATCAGAATCCATCCCATTCATTACAACATCTCACACTCAGGCTGTGCGGGTCAGCTGGACCACCCACACCCTTGCCTGTATCTCACAATCCTCCCAGCATGGAATGTCGAAACTCTGGGCAGACTGACTGCACCTATTAAGCACCATAATGGCCTGCAAACCTACCAGGTGACTTTCATGATTTGTGGAGAGCCACAGGCAATGCCAGTCCCGTGGAAAGGCTTCCGGGTTTTTTTTTGTTGTTGTTGTTGTTGTTTTTTTTTTTTTTTTGAGGCGGAGTCTTACTCTGGCCCAGGCTGGAGTGCAGTGGCGCCCTCTCGGCTCACTGCAAGCTCCGCCTCCCGGGTTCACACCACTCTCCTGCCTCAGCCTCCCGAGTAGCTGGCACTACAGACGACCACCACCACGCCCGGCTAATTTTTTTGTATTTTTAGTAGAGATGGGGTTTCACCATATTAGCCAGGATGGTCTCGATCTCCTGACCTTGTGATCTGCCTGCCTCGGCCTCTCAAAGTACTGAGATTATAGACGTGAGCCACCACGCCCAGCCCAGTTTTTTTTTTTTTTTTAATTTAAATAAACGTTAAGACCATAATCTGTGAAGATATTATTTTTGTTTGTTTTAAAGCGGGGATAAGGGAGTACTTAAACTCTCAATGCTCTGAGAAAGGAGCTGTTCCTCTTGGAGGAATTTTGAAGTTAACCTTGTGCTGATATACATCCAAGAGACTGTAAAAGGATTTAATGTGCTTTGAACTCATAGAGCCAAATTTCATCATAAATTGTTCCTCTAGATTAATATTCAATTAAATATATTGGTGAAGAAGATTATTATTCCCTCTTCTTCCCTCATTATTTGTCATCTTTCTCCTTTTCTCCTTCCCCCTCCCTTCTTCCCTTTCCTTTCCTCTTTGCTTTTCCCTTACTCCTTCTCTTCACAACTTAAGAATTGGAGGATTCAAGCACGTTAGAACACCTTAGTTAATAACATATTTACTTTACACGCGCAAGAATCTTTCTACTAATTCTTAAGCCTGTCCTATGGTTTAAGCACAGGGCAGCATCCTGGAGGTGTTAACTCATGACACAGGTCAGAGAGGACATCTATGTAGATACTGAGGACTGCGGACAGCCTGGCCTCTACAACCCCATGGTGCTATCCGCGTGGTGATGGCAAGTTCTGTGATAAATCAAAAAGTGCTGTCTTCTCTCTATCATCCCACTGAGGTCATATAATATTAGCTTTAACATGAGCCAGATGCTGTTCCAAGTTACACAACCCTAAGTGGTAGGTGCTTTACCCCCAGTTCACAGAGGGGGAAATGAGATACCTGGGCCAAAAGCAGTAACAGTGGAACTAACCCAGGGAATCTGATGCCAAAGCCTATCCATTTTATTATACCATTCGGCCATACGGTCTTGACTTAATAAGCGTCGTATCATGACAAAATAAACCGCTTCGAAGGAAAACAAGCCTAATGCCATGTCTTCATAATGTTCTCATGCTATTTAATCCTTTAAATTCCTTTCCCAATCTACATATTATATCATACATACATAACACCATACTATTTACATAAGGCCACATATCAAATCAATTGTTAATTTCTGTTCAGTACTTTCTATTATCTCCACATAGATGATGAATCAGCCCTTGAACACTTACCCAAGGATTATCTACTGTGCAAATCACCTCATTTTCTTTTCTTTTCTTTTCTTTTTTTCTTTTTTTTAAAATTTAAGACAGGGTCTCACACTGTCACCAGGCTGGAGTGCAGTGGAGCAATCATAGCTCACTGTAGCCACTTACTCCTGGGCTCAAGCCATCCTCTGGCCTCAGCCTCCTGAGCAGTGGGAAGTACAGGTGCATGCTACCAGGCCCAGCTGATTTTTAAATTTATTTTTAGTAAAGATGAGATTTCTGTGTTGCTCAGGCTGATCTTGAACTCATGGGCTCAAGTGATCCTCCCACCTAGGCCTCCCAAAGTGCTGGGATTACAAGTGTGAGCCACCATACCTGGCCTAAATCACCTCATTTTCAAGGACCACTTTATCTGTTCATTGGCATTAGAACATTTAGGTTCAGAAAGTGCTTGTTAGAGAATCTTTAGAAATAACTGGATTAAGGTTGGTACTAAAATAAAGACTGACAACACTGAATTGGCTTCTAAGCAATGGAGAAGAATGGGTGGTTTTGAGCAGGAGATTAACATAGAATCAAATGTTTAAGCTGGGAAGATCTTCGAGATCATCTAAACTGGCACTGGCAAATACATGGCACAGGTGCCATCACTGCCTCCTTCCCACCTGAGGCCAGCGTTGTTCTTTCCCGCTAAGCTCATTTGGAACCTCAGAATCCTTCTCAACAGAATCAGTAGCTGCTACTGATCAAATTGGCTTGAGAAATACAACCCGTTTTCCATCTCTAAATCTATACCAACACTTTCATTTCATAAATGTGGAAACTGAGTACGAGAGAGGCTAAGTGAAATACTTGAGATCACACAATTCAGGGAAACCTGAGAAAGCTGGAGCTGGCATGCGAGACTTCTGAATTCTACTCCAATACTCCTTCCAGGGTGACCTGTGATGGTAGTGGTTCTCCAGGAGGGTTAGTGGAGTGGGGTCATGCAGGAGTGTTTGGAGAAAGATAGCGGGAGCTGTGAAGCCAGGTAACAGGCTATCACTGCAGTTTAATAATAAGATAAATCACTTTAAGTGATCAAAGAAAATGACCCTATAACCTGGCTTACTACATTCAAGAATTGGGAAACTAACATACCTTCCTCACTGATGTGAAATGTGATTATCACAGCAACCCCATGGGTTAATAGGGCAGACAACATCCCCATTGGAGCGCACTGCAGTGGGGCAGGTCAGAGCACGGGGCCAGCTGCCCAGGTTCAGATTCCAGCATTGCCACTTTGGGAGAGTTGTGGAACATCTCCGTGCTACCCAGAGTCACAAGCTCATCTGTAGTTAAGTCAGCTCTGGAATCTACATCTCTAGACTTCATATCCCATTCTCTTTCTGCCACTCCACAGTTAAACAGGAAGGCAAAGCCAATGTTGCATCAGACAGCTCAGATATTTCAAAGAAGTAGATGGTGTTGTCACTCTCAGAAACAGGGAAAGTAACTCCAAATGCCAGTACGTTGATCGACAAACTTGATTCAGCTGCATGTGTGGTTGGATTGCTTGTTTTGAGAATCAGGTTGAAAAGAACCACACTGTTTTTGTGATTCATGAGGCCTAGTTTAAATATTTTAAGTTAGAATGTCTCAGTTTGGAAGGGAAGTTTCTATGGACCTGTTTACTCTTGCCTCTGAAGTGTCCTTCAGTGTCCTTTACTTGAAAAAGCTTCAAATATGAACATGATCAATTGCTTGGAGACAGGAAGGGCACCATGCGTGGGTGAGACCTAGCCCAGTCATAACTGAATGGAGAAAGAGCAGGGGATATTGGGAATGGAGAGCCCCTGTCCATCCAGGCAAGTAGAAAAGGAGAGGTATTTAGTGATTTAAAACACGACCTTGAAAATGAGTTCACAATACTTGGCAGCCTGCAAATATTTACTACCAGGATACTGCTAAGGGATACCCATTACTAAAATAAAAGGGATCAATGTTTTTACAAGTTACCTAGATCTCAAATATTCCTCACCTAAAGTAATAATCACCAAACACCTATTTCCAAGATGTAATTACTCGGGCCTGAGGTTGACTGCCAAGGCTGTAAATGGTCTTGTGAAGTAATCTGGGTGAGAAGCAGCGTTTTCTTAAAAGTTCTAAGCCACTGCGAATGCACATCAAGGTAGAAACGCTCTTTTGGAAAAAGTAGTTTTTAAATTTTTTTTTTAATTTTTAATTTTTATTTATTTTTTTTTCTGAAAGTCTATTTCTTTTTTTAAATTATACTTTATGTTCTAGGGTACATACACACAACACACAGGTTTGTCACATATGTATACATGTGCCATGTTGGTGTGCTGCACCCATTAACTTGTCATTTACATTAGGTATATCTCCTAATGCTATCCCTCCCCCCTCCCCTCACCCCACAACAGGCTTTTTTTTTTTTTTTTTTTTTTTGATGATGATAGGAACAAGGTTTTTCATCCAGCAATTGGTAAGATATTCAGTACAAAAGGTTATGAACCACTGCCTTAATGCCCACCCAAAGAATATTGTAATTGATCCCAAAGGTCAGTCCTTAGCACTTTTTCCATATCTAACATAGGGAATAAGACTGTAGCAAGTGGCAATTTAGTACAAAGCGATTTTGAAGTGACCAATTCCTTTGAAAAAATGAGCCTGGAACAGAAATACTTATTTTAAGACCTGAGATTACAACAGACTTCAGAGATCAATTGCAAAATAAAATAATGTGGATTTCTGTTTTGATTTTGAATCCAAACAATATTCTTTGCTGGAGAGCAGATGTTCAGAATGAACCAAGAATAGTGAGTTCAACCAAGAGTGTTCCGTGCTTTGTGTTCAACACACACAAAACAAACGAAGGCCTCCAGGGACTCTTCTCTTTGTGACTGTTCTCTCCAGGTGACATGAAACGAACAGCCTCCCACACCAAGAGAGCTGTGCCTCGTGGGAGGCAGCTCCAGAGTGCTCTGCAATGCGTGAGCTGGCAGCATTCCAGCCTATCGGGCACCAATAGACTAAACAATCCCATAGGGTGGGGGGTGGGGGTGTATTGCATTGTACCCTGAGAGGCTGCTTTCACAAAATGCAAAGCCTCTTGATATAAAGTCTTTTATCAATAAACTCAATTCAAATGAAAATCCATCAAATTTCAAACAGGTTTTTTAAAATCTCATAACAAGTCTATTGACCTTGTTTTTCACTAAGTCTGTGGTCTAACTTTCTATATATTTCTTCCATTGGGCTGCTTCTTGAATCACTTTTTGAGTTTATAGACCTTCAGAGGACTAGTGTGAATCGTCTATGAACAGGAACTAAATTACAACACACCTGGAGATTTCAGAACGAAAACTCACAGTGATCAGATTAGTTTCTTCTGAGAAAATATTTTCTTCTGAGAAAACTAAGCAAGTGCCTAAAAAGTCCTGTAGTATTGACAGTCCTAATGGGAACCTTACCGCCTCACCTTGGGAAAATCATCTCACCTCTCAAATTCTCAGTTTCCTTATTATGAAATATTTTTCAAAAGCAAATAAGGTCATTGACAAGTCTGGAAGCTGTGAAGGGTCTGGAATTTTATCCTAGCAAACTAACAAGTTAGCCTACCATAGTGTTTATACATGTGCCGAGAGAATACAAGAGACTTCAGGGTCAGAGAAAAGACCATTTATTACTTACAGCAAAAGCAGGAGCCAGAGCAATATCTTGCTTTGTTTCCCCAATGTGATGGGACCAGCGGTTACCTGCATGTGCGTGGGGTGTATCACAGAAGAGGAAACCTGAAATTAGGAAAATTTGATAGTGTATGGGGCTGCTGGGGACCTGCCCATCCTCCTCTCTAAAGAGAGAGATTACTCATTACCTTGGAATGTAAGCAAATCTCCTCTGGGGAGGGCGTGAGGAAGTCTTTATCTTTACTACCCTGGGATGCCTCCAGAGACAGAGGGAGAGAGACCTCTCTAAGCTTTGTTATCTTGGAATGTCTCCTTACATGAACACCGGCTATAAATGCCTTTGTTCAGAGGGCCTGGACCAAGCAGAGACATGATGAATCCATGGATAAATGCTTCCCAGTAGTCACATGCTTACTTAAAACCCCCAACGGCTCCCTGCTGCAGTTAGAGTGAGAAATCCAGCACTGACTGATCATGGTCTAAAAGGCCTACTTGATGGGGTACCCATATATCTTTCCAATCTCATCTCATTCATTCTCCACTAGGCTCCTGCCACACATGTGTCCTTTGGACATACCAAGTTCATTTTCACCTCAGCGCCCTTGCACTTGCTACTCCTTCTATCTGGAACACGATTTCGTGGGACCTGCCCATGAGTGACTTCTGATTCTCATCCAGGACACATCTAGCCCAAGTGTCACCGCCCCAGAGAAGCCTCTCTCAACACTGGTCCCTCTCAATCACATCACTTCATTGTCTTCAGAGCTCCATTATTGTCTTCTGGTTACTTCCCTGTTTACTGTCTGCCTGCCCCGGCAAGAAGCTAAGTCTATGCAAGTAGAGAACTTGTTTTTTACTCAATTTTTAATCTGGTAGCTAGAACAGTACCTGGCTTATTTCAGTAAATATATGTTAAATGAATGTTGAATCTGTAACATGGGGACACTCCTAGGTTTTCATCGAAGCTTAGGTAATATAATGAATGTGAGCATGCCTTGTAAACCGCAGATAGAATAGAAGGGAAATGTATTAATATTAACATTGGGTCCAATCATGTAGGGATTGAGGTGAAGACATGATATAAGTGTTCACCTTACCTAGTACTCCAAACAGTCATCAATCTACTCCAGAACATAGCGTACTCTGGCAAAGGACATACAAAATTCAAAGCAATTAAAAAATTTGGGGGGGCCATTACATGTTTGTATGTGCATCTTACTTTTGATCCATTTATGAAGAAATATAGCAATGCATAAATAAGTTTAATGCAGCCATATGATAATTCTCTTATTTCTTGAAAGCTTAGTCCATTATGGGACTAAACACTTAGTAAATGTATTTTAAATTGAATTGAATTAAATTATCTAATATGTAAACAAAGCTGCTCCTGGGATGTAAAGATTACCACCCACTTTTCTTATTTTATTCATTCAACAAGTATTTATTGAGAATCTTCAGTTTACAAGATGCTATGCTAGGCTCTAGAAAGCTACCAATAAAGGTGAGTTTCTGCTTTCAAAGAGTTCAGGTTATTACCAGATAGGCAAACAGATGAATACAATTGCCAAACCTAAGGTAATTCTAATCTAGTACCATAAACTGAAGCAGAAAATTCATATTTTTTTTCTAATTTTGGCTCACAACTTATATTCTCAATGTCTCAGCTTCCTCGTCTATTAAATGGTCACCACCCTGTGTATCGCAGGGCGACAACTTGCTGGTCGAGGTGGTCTTAATGTCCTCCTCCCAGATTGTTCTCTTTTAACAGGGGTACAAAGCTTTCTTCTCTGTTGTGAAATTTTCATTAGTGAGAAAAATAGGACTTCATCAACCAATAATCACTGAGCACCTGTTATGTGTGGGACACTGTGCTGGGCACTGGAGCTGCTGTAAGAAGGTCTTTTAAGAGAGTAGGAGGAGACAGGGCTGAAAATGAGGATGGTGATCAGCTTGCAGAGTGCATTAATGTCTGAACAAGAAGGTTCAGATTTGACCCAGTGAGGAGTCATTAAGGATACAAGGAGTGTGGCCGGGCACAGTGGATCACGCCTATAATCTCAGCACTTTGGGAGGCCAAAGTGGGTGGATCACTTGAGGTCAGGAGTTTGATACCAGCCTGGGCAACATGGCAAAACCCTGTCTCTACCAAAAATACAAAAATTAGTCCAGCATGTTGGCACGCACCTGTAATCCCAGCTACTCAGGAGGCTGAGGCACAAGAATTTCTTGAATGTGGGAGGCAGAGGTTGCAGTGAGCCAAGATCACACCACTGCACTCCAGCCTGGGTGACAGAGTGGACTTCATCTCAAAAAAAAAGAAAAAGAAAAAAGATACAAGGGGCACAGCAGGGCAGTGGGGTAGACCAATGTTGGAACTCTGTAATTTGGCAGCAGTCTGTGAAAGGCCCACATGCAGATTGCAGTGGTCCTAGTGAGAGGCAATTAGAACCCAACTGAGGGAAGTAACAGTGAGCATGAGAAGGAAAGGTAGGTATGAACATTACTGGAAAAGAATTGGATTGTCAACCTCCTGCTAATAACACAATAGTTACATACAAAGATCTTGAAATCAGCCTGCCTGAGTTCAAATCCTGTCTCCACTACTTGTTAATGTTGTGCCTTTGAGCAATTTCCTCAATCATTCTGTTCTTAAGATTTCCTCATCTACAAAATGGGGATAATATTAATGCCCATCTCTTAGGATTTACATGTATACAAAGAATTTAGAATAGTGTCTAGAAACACATAAGCACCCAATAAAGATGAAAAATTATAATCACTGAAGTCTTTAGAACCTGGCTCACAGACTTTTACACCCATTGCATCCCACAAATCCAGGAAATTTGAGTGTACATTGTAGATATAGTGCCCTTGACTGGACCTTCCCATATCTTTTTCACTTTAATGACCTCTTTAACTTCAGTGGCCTTCATCTCTACACCTATTTCTAGGACCACACCTTGGATCTTGCTGTCATCTAGAGCTACTTTTATACGAGAAATCTGAAGCTGCAACATTCTACTCTCTCCATAGACCAGCTCTCTCAAGAAACTCATCAGCAAAGGAGAGAGTAGAATGTTGCAGCTTAAGATTTCTTCAACTTCAAACATCTCTAGCCTCTTTTACTCTCCATTTCCTCTCAACTTGTGAGCTCCTTGCTGACCTCATTACTCCATCTGGATCCCATTTTGGTCATCTGAATGCTCTCTCTCATATTTTCCCTAACACCCTGATAGTTCTGGGTCATGTGTCCCCCAGCCCTAGATCAGGGGCACAGCTCATCTTTCTCTAGGTTGATGCTCAGTCCAATCAGTGCCACTGGAGAAAAGCCACACACAGTCTCTGAGGACTGACACATGACAGTTTCCCAACTCAGCCAGCTGGTCATGTTTCACTTGTCCTTCATCAGCTCCCTCAACCGTCCTCTCAAAGATGGTTCTCAACCTTCACCACTCTTCACAAGGCTTCACAAACTCCGCCCCCATTTTCTCAGCTGAGGACTTTCACAGAGATCCCCAGCAGCAATCTGTCTCAACTCACTGAGCTCTTGGCTACGAATTTGACTCTAACCATACCCATTCTTACTAACTCCAGTCTCATAGGAGGAAGAGTCCTTTCTTGCTCAAGACCAAAATCTCCTGCTATGTGCTTAATGCCTCCCATTGCTTTCCTCAAAATACGCTTCCATCAATCTGCACAGCCTAATTTTTATATCTTTAAACCTTTCTCTATTAAGTGACTCCTTCCCTTTAGCCTATAAAGAAGATTCATTCAAATTTAGAGAAAAATAACACCTCCATTGACTCCATGTTACTGTTACTCTCCTCTAGTTACTGTCAAATCTCACTCTTCTCTTTCTCAGCCAAACTCCTTGAAAGAATAATTTGCTTTCACTTGTTCTAACCTTTCAGCTCCTATTCCCTCCTCAAGCTGTTGTAGTGTGACCTCTGCCTCCTGGAGTCTTCCCCTCTAGCCAAGCTTTCTCTCCAGTGAAATTCTGATCTTCAGGTCTGATGAACACATTTCAGATTGTCTTATGTACTTCTCCATCAGATACTCATATTCTTGCTGCCCTTGATACATTTCACTCTTTTAGTGTTCGTGACAATGCCTTCTTCAATTGTTGTCATACCCCTCTGACCATTGTCTTTCTGGCTTCTTCATGGGTTTTCTTTTGCTCTAACTATCCCTTAGATGTTCCTGTCTCTAAAGTTCCATCTTTAACCCACTGCTTCTCTTATTCTAAACACTTTCCCAGAGCATGGGTGATTTTATCCTTTCTTATGATTTTAACCACAACATGCCAATAATTCCAAAAAATCTGTATCTCCAGATTCTTCTCCTTGAGCTTTCTCTAGGTTTCTCTAGCTTTCTCAACATATACATCCAAATCTGGACATCTCTGCCCCATACCCCACTGACATTTGCAGCTCAAAGTATCCAAAATGCAGCTCGGCATTTTTCCTCCTAAAATTACTTTATCTGCACTAAAAGCACTCCTTTTATTCAATCACACAAGCTAGAAACCTGGCAGGTTTCTGACATTCCTCCCCTTGCCTTCCTTACCCCTCATGTCCAAGCAGTCATTCACACTTGCTGAATTTACCTTTCAAATATTTCTAGGCGCCATTCCCTCCTTCCCTCTCTCGTTTGAGCCCTTATGTTTTCTTCTTTAGGACCAGTGTGATAGTTTCTTTCTAAAATTAATGTATTTATGAATTTTGAGACAGAGTTTCACTTTTGTCACCCAGGCTGGGGTTCAATGGCATAATCTCGGGTCACTGCAACCTCCGCCTCCCACATTCAAGAGATTCTTCTGCCTCAGTCTCCTGAGTAGCTGGGATTATAGGCACAGGCCATGATGCCTGGCTAATTTTTGTATTTTAAAGAGAGACGGGATTTCCCCATGTTGATCAGGCTGGTCTTGAATTCCTGACCTCAAGTGATCCGCCCTCCTCAGCCTCCCAAAGTGCTGGGATTACAAGCGTGAGCCACCAAATGCACGGCTGAAAGTTTCTTAATTCATTTCCCTGCATTCAGTCTTGGATATCACAAGTATAGTCTCTTTTCTTATTAAATCAAATCCAAACTCTTTAATATGCCGCAGAGGTTTCTTCATGATCTGGCACCTGAAAAATTTCCTTTCCTCATCTCTTGCCCTTCCCCGCCTCACACTGTATACTCCAGCAACATTGATCTGCTTCTGTTCCCTGTTCTTGTTTGACTTCTGTTCCTTTGCTTGTGCTATGTCCCCAACCTGAAAAGCCTTGAGCCCCTGCATCTCCTACACACACTCATTTTCACCTGTTTAGGCACAGCTTCACTTCCCTAGGAGGCTGGCCCTGGATGAAGTGCAACCCTTCTTTATTCTGGGGCAGTGCCTTTCGTTTGCACTCCCTGGATGTGTCTCAAGCGCTGCATTCACACTGTGTTGTGGTTTTCTGTTTGCACATCTGCTTTGTCCACTGTACTCTCTCCCTCTGTGAAAACCTGTGTCTGAATTATCTTTTAATCTCCAACATCTAGTCTGTTACATGACATAATAGGTGCTCAACTAACATTTTTTAAAAGAAATAAGAAGGAAGAAAGGGGGGAGGGAAGACAGGAGGGAAGAGAGGAAAAATAACAGAGACGAGGAACCATTTTTATAATGAAAAAATATAGCTTTCAAATATAACAATCTGGTTAAATAAGATGATAAGAAAATAGAAACACAAACACTTTGATTCTGTCTTGGTTAAAATGGAAAGAAACTGTAGGTAAGAATCAATTTAAATTATCTCGAGGGCAAAATCCTATTACATCATGTACTAGTTATTAATAGAGAGGTGGGCTAAAGAATATTTTTGTTCCAGTAATCTCTGTAATACAAAGAACAGCAAAATCAGACAGGAGGGAAAATATCTTATTTTTATTTGAACTATATGAGCCATGACCATTGCTGTGTTTCCTACAAAGAAACAAGAAGTTTCTCAAGAAATTCACAAGTCCGTCATGTACTTTTCTTTCTGGGATGCTCCTAAAAGTTAAAAGCAAATTGTCTGGAACATAAACTTTAATCTCAAAGTATGTAAAACAGTGAGTTGTTTATTTAATCTATAGAATACATTTGTTTGAGGGACTGGAATTTGCTAACTTTAATTGTAAATTAACTGCTCATCTGATTCATCATTATATAAATTGTGTATTTGTCCATTATAGAAGTATTTGTTCATTACCGAAAATTATTCAGGTTTCTGGGTCTAGCTTTTCTCTCTGCCAGTTGTACAACGCATAATAAAAATAAGAAGATCCCATAGCAGACTCAACCCCAAACATGATAAAAAGTCTAGTTTCTTTGCAAATATATTTTCCTTTTCCCCAACCAGACATTATCATGGATCCAAATTTCTAAAAAGCATTGTTAAGGTCCAGTCTTTGTGGTCTCTGGATAGAAATTTCTTTCAGAGTCTGTAAGGCTTCATTTATTTTTTTAACTTTTTTTTAAATGGAAAAAATAACACAAATAGTCTCTACTCTACTGTGACCTGAATTTCCCAAACATCAGGAAAAATTTGAAGCTGTTCCTCCATCCTATTTTCCATTTCAGTAATATTTTCCCCTTTCCTTTTAAGAGATTAAGCCTATTTTCTATTTCATGACTTGGCTGCTAATAACTGGGCATTTAAGAACAGATTCCAGAGAAAGGTTACAAGGCCTGGGAGTAGGAGATGACCAAGAGCAGGCCCATATTCACTGTCGAATTATATTATCATGTACCCAAATGAAATCACTTCTTTCCAAGAAGCATGGCCAGCTGACAGCCCAACTATTGGAGGAACAGGTAAATGTAACACCTTGGCAACCTGTGTGAAGGTAAGTGCTGAGCTTGGCATCCTATGTGAAGCAGAACTTGATTCTGTGGAAGGTTCGCACAATGTTCAGAATGTTTATATCCTCCCAAAATTTGTATGTGGAAACCTAACTCTCAAGGTAATGGTATTAGGAGGTGGGGCCTTTGGGAGGTAATTAGTTTATGAGAGCACCATTCGCATTAATGGGGTTAGTGCCCGTATAAAAGGGCTTGAGGAGCAATGAGAAAAGGATTCCCTATTTAATAAAGGGTGCTGGGAGAACTGGTTAGCTATATGCAGAAAATTGAAACTGGACCCGTTCTTTACGCCTTACACAAAAATTAACTGAAGATGGGCTAAAGACTTAAATGTGAAACCCAAAACTATAAAAACCCTAGAAGAAAATCTAGGCAATACCATTCAGGACATAGGCACAGGCAAAGATTTCATGATGAAAACGTCAAAAGCAATTGCAACAAAAGCAAAAATTGACAAATGTAGTCTAATTAAACTAAAGAACTTCTGCACAGCAAAAGAAACTATCAGCCGGGCACAGTGGCTCACACTTGTAATCCCAGCACTTTGGGAGGCCGAGGTGGGAGGATCACGAGGTCAGGAGATAGAGACCATCCTGGCTAACACAGTGAAACCCCATCTCTACTAAAAATACAAAAAAATTAGCCGGGCGAGGTGGCAGGCGCCTGTAGTAGGGAGGCTGAGGCAGGAGAATGGCGTGAACCCAGGAGGTGGAGCTTGCAGTGAGCCAAGATCTCGCCACTGCACTCCAGCCTGGGCGACAGAGCGAGACTCCGCCTCAAAAAAAAAATAAAGAAACTATCATCAGAGTGAACAGACAACCTACAGAAAGACAGAAAAGTTTTGCAATCTATCCATCTGACAAACATCTAATAATTAGAATCTACAAGGAACTTAAATGAATTTACAAGAAAAAAACCCTATTAAAAAATGGGCAAAGGACATGAACAGACACTTCTCAAAAGAAGACATTTATGCAGTCAACAAACATGAAAAAAACTTTAATGATCACTGAACATTAGAGAAATGCAAATCAAAACCACAATGAGATGCCATCTCACACCAGTCAGAATGGCAATTATTAAAAAGTCATGAAATAACAGACACTGGCAAGGCTGTGGAGAAATAGGAATGCTTTTATAATATACAGTTGGTGGGGGTGTAAATTAGTTCAACCATTGTGGAAGACAGTGTGGTGATTCCTGAAAGACCTAGAACCAGAAACATCATTTGACCCAGCAATCCCATTACTGGGTATATACCCAAAGGAATATGAATCATTCTGTTATAAAGATACATGCACGTGTATGTTTATTGCACCACTATTCCCAATAGCAAATACATGGAATCAACCCAAATGGCCATCAATGGAAGACTGTATAAAGAAAATGTGGTACACGTACACCATGGAATACTATGCAGCCATAACAAAAAATGAGATCATATCCTTTGCAGGTACACGGATGGAGCTGGAAGCCATTATCCTCAGCAAACTAACACAGGAACAGAAAACCAAACACTGCATGTTCTCACCTATAAATGGGAGCTGAACAATGAGAACACATGGACCCAGGGAGGGAAACAATACACACTGGGTCCTGTTGGTGGGGGTGGGGTGGGAGAGGGAAAGCATCAGGATAAATACCTAATGCATACCAGGCTTTATATCTAGGTGACAGGTGCAGCAAATCACCATGGCACACATTTACCTATTTAACAAACCTGCACATCCTGCACATGTATCATGGGACTTAAAATAATTTTTTTAAAAAGTACACAAGATTTTATAAACCAACTTTATTGAGACATAATTCGTGTACCATAAGTTGTACATATTTGAAATATCAAGCAGATGACTTTTGACAAAGGTATAAAATATTTTCACCTCCTTCACTCCCCTTTACAGTCAATCTCCCTTTCACTCCCCACTCTAGGCAACCACTTATCTGATTGCTCTGCCTATAGTTAACCTTGCCTGTTCTAGAATTTCATATAATTAAAATCACACAGTATGTGCCCTTTTGTGTTTAACACGTCTCACTGAGCACAATGTGAGATTCACTCACACTGCATGCATCAGTAGGTTCCCTTTTATAGTTGAGTAGAGGTTTTGGTCTGAACATACCACAATTTATTTATTCTCCTCTTGATTAACAAAAGGGTTGTTTAGGATTTTTTGGCTAGGTAAATCTCTTTTGAATGTTATTGGACTAGAATTTTTTTTTTTTTTTTTTTTTTTTTTTTTTTTTTTTTAAACAGAGTCTTGCTCTTTCATCCAGGCTGGAGTGCAGTGGCACAATTTCAGCTCACTGCAACCTCTGCCTTCCAGGTTCAAGCAATTCTCCCGCCTCAGCCTCCCTAGTAGCTGGGACTACACGTATGCACCACCATGCCTAGCTAATTTTATTTTAATTTTTTATTTTTAGTAGATTCGGGGTTGGTCAGGCTGGTTGCGAACTCCTCAGGTGATCCACCCACCTCAGCCCCCCAAAGTGCTGGGATTACAGGCGTGAGCCACCGCACCCAGCCTGGACTAGAATTTTTAAGAACATTCATTTCCATTTCTCTTGGGTAGATATCTCAGAAGGGAACTGCAGAATCATCTCATAAGTTTGTGATCAACTTCACAAGAAACCTGATGTTTTCAAATCAGGTGACTGCATATTATACGCACGACAACAACATACCAGAGATTCACCTGCACCACGTCCACAGCAACACTGGGTATTGCTTGGTATTTGAATTTAAGCCATTTTATTGTGTGAAAGTGGCGTCTCGTTGTGGTTTTATTTGCATTTTCCTGATGACTTAATATTTCTGAGCATACTCTCCTGTGCCTTTTGGCCATTCTTATATCTTCTTTGTGAAACATCGTTTCAAATCTTTTGCCCATATTACTGGATTGTCTTCTTGAGTTTTAATTGTTCTTTATATACTCTGTATACAAGTCCTTTCTTAGATATATAATAAAAGTACTTTCTTTTTGTAAAAACAAAAACAAAAACAAAACAAAACAAAAACAACAACAACAAAAAAAACAGGGTGGCTTGAGAGGACCCGCTTGCCTTTTCCATCTTCCTTCCCGTGAGGACACAGCAACAAGGCCCCATCTGTGAAGGCCCTCATCAGAGATAGAATCTGCTGGTGCCTTGACCTGGGGCTTCCCAGCCTTCAGAAATGTGAGCAGTACATTTCTATTGATAAGTGACCCAGTCTGCACTAATTTATTAGAGCAGCCCAAACAGACTAAGACAGTTTGGCAGATGAGTGGCATGACTGACCTGTGCTACAGTGAGCCCAGACACCAAAAGGCTGTGTGTTTATGTCCATTCGATGAACAGCCACAGTTACATCAATGACAGGCTATTCAGTTGGAAATGGCCTTAAAAAAAAAAAAAAAGCCAGCTGCATTTCTAAGAACTCAGCTCTTTAGTAGAAAAAAAGGATTAGCCTCACCATTCTCTCCTAGAATTAGTAGATTTTAAAGGTGTTAGTAGATTTTAAAGTAGATTTTAAAGGTGTCTTTGAGACGTCTCCTAGGTTTAACAGTAAGAATAATGTATGATTACCTGCAGTTTATTGGGCACTTACTGTACACTACACACTTTACATTTATTTTCTATACGACTACCCCCAGTAACCTAATGAGTGTTACTGCTCCTATTTTACCAGGGGGTAAGGTTCCACAAGTCCAAAATACGAATTGCCCATCTGTCTGATTCCAAAGCCTGACATGACCTGTAGCCAACCAGGCTACAAGAAGAAGCCAACCAGAAGCCAAGCACATCTGCTGAGGGAGAAGGTGGCCCAGCCAGCCTTAGGAATAAGCTTAGTCACCAGCACTAGAGCATGTGAAAGGCACTCCCAAATGCCTGCCACCAGGCCTACAATTCCACTATTTGGCATTAACTTATTTTATTAAAGGGTGCGTGCTCTAGGAAATCTCTTAAAAAGCAGATGCCTATGAGAAGGACTGCATCTTGTGCAGTCTTCGTCCTCTGAGAAGCAACTGGCCAGATGGGATCAGAAGTGCAACAGACTTACTAGGGGAAATGCCTGTTAAAAATAAAGAGACCAGCTGGGCGCAGTGGCTCATGCTTGTAATCCCAGCACTTTGGGAGGACAAGGCGAGTGGATTGCTTGAGCTCAGGAGTTCCAGACCAGCTTGGGCCACATGGGGAAACCCCATCTCCATAAAAAATACAAAAATTAGCCAGGCATGATGATGCACGCCTGTAGTGCCAGCTACTTGGGAGGCTGAGACATGAGAATTGCTTGAGCCCAGGAGGCGGAGATTGCAGTGAGCCAAGATCACTCCACTGTACTCCAGCTTGGGCGACAGAGCGAGACACCATCTCAAAATAAAAAAAAAAAAAGACCAAACTGCAATGCAAGGATTACACCTGTGAAAGGAGAGCAGGAACGAAGAAAAGTTGACCAGAAAGCATTTTGGATGGCAGCAAAATTCTACAATCATTTCAGCCAGGCCAATGGGGAGTACCCAAACCAAAGTCAGCTACCAAAGTGACCACAGGGAGTGCTCAGTGGAGCATCTGGGGCCCACATGTCTTCTCTGCTTCAAGGTACAAAAGTGACCCTACCCTCTCCTGCCTGCCAGGGGAAATTATACCTGCAAAGATGGTGATTCCTTCTCTTGTCTGTTGGTCCCTGGACACAAAGAGTCTAACATGTCCCAGAGGCAGCTGCAGCTGGCAGTGCAATGGGGCCCCGTCTGGGTCCCTTGGCAAGAGTGTGTCCCTTCAAGGGAAAAGAACCTCCGCTGCAGAACCCAGAGCTGAGGAGACGAGAAGTGCCAAGTCCTCCAGTGGATCACTGGAAGTGATAGTAAGTGCAGGCACTCCCACTTCCACCCCTTTGTTCCCACACTTGTGTATTCTTTCTACACAGCGCCATAGAGAGGTGTCTGAAGACACTCCTATCCTTTTAGAGAATTGCTTCTCAGTGTAATCTTCAGCTGTGTCTGTGTATCCAGTAGGCTGCTCTTGTATTCCATGATGAGGCAGTCGCTTCTAGATGGTACAATTTGTGATATGTTCAGTGGAATCCGTGGCCCTGGGCTCCCACCCACACTCACTTTGTGTAAAGTGGGTGTCCTGATCAGAGGCTGTGTTGTGTGGGATTCAGTATGCCCTGCAGAATGGCACTGGCTGAGTGTGTAGACAGTAGACAGTTAATATTAGGATACATTTATTCATTCAGTAACATTTTTGGCACATGTATTTGGTGCAATACTCTATTCTAGGTTTGGAAATACAAAGAGAAACAAGCAGCTCCTGTCCCGGAAGATCTTCTGAATAGATAAAGGGAAACTAACAGCATATGACATGACAAGGGCTTCACTTGGGACTCTATGGCAGCAGCAGGCAGGACCTGGGCAGCAGGCTGGGGAGACAGGATGTTTGAGCTGAGTAGTCCAGGTCGCAGAGAACTTAGCCGGGTGGAAAAAGGAGGGAGAGGTATTTGTAGTTGAACGCAGCCAGTATGGCTAAGCGCAGGTGTGTGCCAGGAACCGAGAGGAGCTGAGGTTTCTCAGGATGGGCAGGGAACAGGTCACTAGGAGCCTTTTCTGCCAGGCTAGCAGTTAGGGCTCTGTGCTGTGCCAGGAGTAAGCCCCTGAAACTGTTTCAACAGAGGAGTAATAATGAACAAATTAGTTTCAGAAGATCCCTCTAGCCACAATATGGAAGGCGAATTGAAAGCAAACCAAGATGGATGCACTGAGGAGGCAGAATCAGGAGGATCTGGTGACTTTGGGTGTGAGGGAGAGAGAAGGGCCACAGTGACTCCACGGCTTGGTGGATGGTGGTACCAGTCACTGAAATGGGGACAGAGGAAGAGAAGAAGGTTCATGATGGTGGGCTCAGATGCAGACACAATGCCCATGAATGGTGGGTTATATAAAGAAAATGTGGTACATATGTACCATGGAATATACACAGCCATCAAAACTGAAATTGTGTCCTTCACAGCAACATGGATGAAGCTGGAGGCCATTATCCTAAGTGAAATAATTCAGAAAATCAAATACCACATGTTCTCAATTGTAAGTGGGAGCTAAACAATGGGTATCCTTGGTCATAAAGATGGAAATAATAGACAGTGAGGACTCCAAAAGCAGGGAGGGTGAAAGGAAGACAAGGGTTGAAAAACTACCTACTGGGTACAATGTTCACTATTTGGGTGATGGATTCACCAGAAACCCAAACCCCTACATTACACAACATACTCATGTAACAAACCTACACATGTACTCCCTAAATCTATAACCAAATATAATTTTAAAAAAGATTTGGACAACATGGGCCGGGCGTGGTGGCTCACACCTGTAATCCCAGCACTTTGGGAGGCCAAGGTGGGCGGATCACGAGGTCAGGAGATTGAGACCATCCTGGCTAACATGGTGAAACTCTGTCTCTACTAAAAATACAAAAAAATTAGCCGGGCATGGTGGCGGGAGCCTGTAGTCCCAGCTACTCGGGAGGCTGAGGCAGGAGAATGGTGTGAACCCGGGAGGCGGAGCTTGCAGTGAGCTGAGATGGTGCCACTGCACTCCAGCCTGGACAACAGAGCAAGGCTCCATTTCAAAAAAAAAAAAAAGATTTGGATATGATGGGTTGGAAACGCCTGTGGGATATTCAGATGAGCAAAGAGATAAATAAATCTGAAGCTAAAGATTTCATAGACTCAGGCCAAGCACAGTGGCTCATGCCTGTATTCTCAGTAGTATGGAAGACTGTGGCAGGCAGATTGCTTGAGCCCAGGAGTTCAAGACCAGCCTGGGCAACATGGCAAAACCCAGTCTCTATAAAAATAGAAAAATTAGCCAGGCGTGGTGGTGCACACCTGTAGTCCCAGCTACTCAGGAGACTGAGGTGGCAGGATCACTTGAGCCCAGGAGGCTGTAGTGAGCTGAGATGCCACTGCAGGGGCCTGGGCAACAGAGTGAGATTGTCTCAATACGAAAATTAAGATTTTGTAAACCCAGATACCCCATCCCTCAGTCCCAATCCTCCTCTGACAGAGCCCCGACGTCTGCCCTTGAAACTCTTCTAGGAAAAGGAACAAGAGAGAAAGCAGACACCTCAAAGGCGATGAGAGCTCTGTGACTGAGAGCTGACTGACAGGAAGAGGCCTAAAGAGAATAAAGCTTCCTGTAGGGAAGACTCTGTTACTGTATATACAGATAATCAGAAGGTGATCACTCCTATCTTCATGATAAACAGAAAGGGTGAACAATTGTGAGCCAATCCAACATTTCGAAGCCTTGAAGATGAGTATACTTTAAGCTTTTGCATGAATGCCATTCAGAAAATATTTCCTTCCTAAAGGTGTCATTATAATAATGAATGTTTTGTGTTTGGGGAAGTGGTATAACATTTGAAATGTTCAGCTAAAGGAAAAAAGATTCGCAGCTAGTTCTAATGCCTTGGAGAACATGAGAATTATAGTTCGAGTCTTTTTTTTTCTACCCAAAAGTCAAAGCAAGGGTGGGATAAGGAAAAATTGAAAACAAAAACTGGTAAGCTGGCTTGATTATAGTAATTACAAAAACACTTGAGCATATATATCAGAATTTTTAGAAGTACTTAGAAGTACTTTGACATACATTATTTAATTTGACTTATATTTATAAACAACCCATAGTGAAGGCAGGTTGGTTGTGACAATCCTTCCTCCCGGTTTAAAGAAATGAAGACACCGAGGATAGCTTCATCTTCAGCAGTCTTTGAGATAATGTCCAAACCAGGATTCCCTTTCTGGTATATAATGATTCTGCCTCCATTTTTCCTCCCTCCCTCCCTCCCTTGCTTCCTCCTTTCCTTTCCTTTTTCCTTCCTTCCTTCCTTCCTTCCTTTCTTCCTTTCCTTACTTCGTCCCCTTGTTTTTTCCTTCCTTCCTGGTATATAATAATACACCCTCCATTTTTCCTCCCTCCCTTCCTTCATTCCCTCCCTGCCTCCCTCCTTCCTATTTTCTTTCCTTCCTTTTTTCAGAAAAGCATAAATTTTCTACACCATATACTATATACATATATATGTATATGTATCTATGTATAAGGCACTGAAACTAATAAATACATAATCCCTGCTCCCAAGTGACTTTGTTTTCAGATAGACGTTCTTCCTGGACTTCCCTATACAGGAAGATGAGAGACAGAATACATGGTTGCTCAGGGCATGGTCCCTGCCTGGTTCCACTTGCCAGTTAATTAAACTTTGAGTGTTTCAGTTTCCTTTCTTGTAAATAATACCTCCCTCAGAGGGTTATAGGAGCATTACATGAGTTACTATCTGTAAAGTCCTTACCTGGCACTCAATAAGCATTATATAAGTGTGTTTAATAAATAAATGAGCTGGGTCAGTTGACTCCTGTGTGAGAGAAAGATTATACTTATTCTCACTGCTCAGCGACTTGTTCACACAATTATAACTAATCTGCAAAAGCATGGGAGGGAGGCATTTACTTTATTGCTTCTCCTCTTTCCTCCATCTGGAAGAAATTCCATAGATGAAAGGGTTTATGAAAACCAAATACATATCACCAAACATCTCTTCTAAGGGCTCAGGTCCAATGCCTACTTAAGGAAGAAAAGGCTGCCTTCTTCTTTGGGTACACTCTTATTCAAATCCCGGGGGCATTCCATATCTGAAATGCTGAGATTAATCAGTCCCAGAGACGTCCTTTTGAGATCGCTGAGCTGATTTCATTCGTTTATGCCATTTGAGTGGGTGGGAAGGCTTTACAGTCCGCCACCAATTCTTCCCAAGTGCTAGAGAAGAGAAATATTCATTCACCCATGACTCTTTCTACTGAGGTCACGAGGCCACGGCATGATTTTTTTCTTTTGTCCTTACAAGGAAATCTTTCAAACTTTCTTCAGATGAGGAACCAAAAATAGTGACAAGGAGAAAGGGTTGCCAAAGATACGTCCTTCTTTCCCCCTTTATTTCATTTATAGTAAAATCTTAAATCTGTGAGAGCTGCTTTGCAAAGTTCCTCCCACTAAGACACTGTTTATGTCAGGTGGTAATTCACGATGGATCGACTCCACAGCTCTGGGATATCATATGTTTCAATATGAACAGCGATTACTAGGACTATTAGTCCTCTCTGTTCACTTTTACTCACCAGTAGTTTTCCAGAAAGTTATGCCGCCTCTATCTCTGCAGATTTCATGGAATTTCTAGTCTCTGAGAGAGGCAGCATGGGGTAAACACGCAAAGGGCTCCGAGGCAGAAGATGTGGGTTCAAGCTCTGAATCCACCTCTGTCTTTGAACCTCATGAAAGTCATCTCCCCTCTGTGCTTCCTCACTTAGAAAATGTGATGTCTCCCATTCCCTCCTTACAGAGCTGTCCAGAGGATCAAGCTAAATAACGATAAAGAGGCATTCTAAAGCTCTATTTAAAAGTAAGTTAAGTTCATGCTTTTTTGCACTTTCTTATATGTATATTTCACAATAAATAAGGTTAAAATAATGGACACTGAAAAAATTTAACTATAGGACAATTACAAATCATTGTCAAATTTTCAAAGCAGAAGGTGCCTTATTCAAATGTTAGTTGCCATTCTAACAATTTAAATAAACAAATACATTTTATATCTCATAAACACACACACACACACACATATATTTGGCTAGAGTGTTAGACACATCAGTGCCCTAAATTGGGCTATAAACTTTGGATTAAATATCTCTGCAATTTTAGAGCGCGGGATTCGGAAAACAGGTTGTATTTTTTTCCCAAGCATGATATTTTGGCATGTTTCTTTCATTTATTTATATCGTTGCTTTGTTTCTGAAGTGAGTTAAAGATAATGATAGCTGCAATCAAGTTTGAGGCAGAGATTATCAGTTGTCTGTCAAATATCCATCCTCTCCTCTATCAAATTAACTGAGCTCTGGTTTTTAGACGGGGACAGCAATACCCAGCTACAGCAATACAATACCCAACATTTCCTATATTCTTTCATAGCTAGGTGTGGCCATCTGACTATGTTCTGGCCAATGAGATGTAAGCAGAAGGGTTGTGTGGGTATTTCCAGAAAGTTTTGTAAAAGGAAGGAGTTGTACCCCTCCCCCTTCACTTCTTCCACCCTGCTACTTGGGAAGTGGTTGAAATGGCTAACCTTGGACCTGAAGAAGGAGGCCAAGTCCTAGTGTTACCAGCGGAGGGTGTCCAGGTTCTTGGAGTCTTGAACAAAGAATTGAACAAAATGTACTCCCATTGGTTACTTGGTGTACACTGTATGTAAATGAAGTAGTGGCCCACAATCAATCTGATTGCTTGTGGGAGGGGACCAATCACAGGTTGAAGCAAAGTTACAAAATTACACCCTATTCTTATATCTGATTGGTGTGGAAAGTGGCCAATCAGAGGCTGAAGTGAAGTTACAAAGTTATATTTCTATGCAAATGAAGACTTGGCCTGTGACCAGTCTGATTGGTTGTGGGGGGGGACCAATCAGACGTATTTTTAACTTTTCATATGCTACACAGAAAAGGGGGGTGTTGCAAAAGGAGTAGTTTCTGGTGTTTTTGTTACTGGGGCATGGAAATTTGGGGTTTTTGTTTTGATTTAGTTCTAGGAAGTCAGCTTGAAACGGCCTTAGGTTCCCAGCCTCCAGACCCTATTCTCCTGCCTCACGAGGGATGGACGAGGGTGAGGCAAGAGGAGCTTTGTATCCCTGGTGACAACGAAGTCAACACACACCCTCCACCACCTAGTTCTGGGTTCTTATATGTGTGAAAGAATTAAGCAACTACCTTGTTTACCTTTTAGAAGGGGTGAGGAGAAGGTCTATGTTATTCACAGCTGAAATTAATTTTACCTGAAAAACATCAGTCTACTGACCCATCCATTTCCAAGATAAGTTTGAACCTTTTACCTAAAGTTGGATGCCAAGAGATAAAATACGTTGTCCAACATGATTACTTGGCAATTTACTGATGATTTTGTGATAAACACCTACAATTTCTGATTTTTGGCAAGCAACATGACTGACACAAATAAAAGGCAGGGTCATGTCAGAACAGAATGGACACAGTGGCTTAAAAAAAAAAATCTGTAGGGCAGGCATGGTGGCTCACACCCATAATCCCAGCATTTTGGGAGGCCGAGGCGGGCAGATAGCTTGAGGTCAGGAGTTCAAGGGCAGCCTGGCCAACATGGTGAAACCCTGTCTCTACTAAAAATACAAAAATTAGTTGGGTATGGTGGTGCACACCTGTAATCCCAGCTACTTGGGAGGTTGAGGCAGGAGAATCACTTGAACCCGGGAGGCAGAGGTTTCAGTGAGCCAAGATCATGCCACTGCACTCCAGCCTGGGCGATAAAGCCAGACTCCGTCTCAAAAAAAAAAAAAAAAAAAAATCTGTCTACAGGAACCGTGAATCAGGCAGGACGACAACTGTTTCATGTCATTTGCTCGTGGAAGCTCTGTCAACAGAAGCTGACAGAGTAGCCAGTTGTTCCTCACAGATCTGCTACAGACCCAGGGAGGTCACAGGAGGGCAGTGGAGGAGCATGCACAGCTACATGGACCTGTAATTTTGTGAGCAGCACTGAGGAAATTTAGCTGGATAGTGTTTGTACCTGTATTTGGAAACTGATGAGGTGATTAGACACTCCCTTCCTATTTATTGGATGACACGTCATTTTTACATTGATAGAATAGACAGTCTCCTTGGGAAGGTGCAACGAGGCCATCTTGTTCTCGGAAAATGTGATGCACTGCACTGTGCTCTTCTTTACTCACTCAGCAAGTATTTATGAGGCCCCTACTGTATACCAGACCACATATTACACCACTGGATGACCTTTGCTCATGCTATTCCCTTTTCTGGGGTGTAACCTCTGTGTATTCTCTCTTTGTCCAAGGCCAGTGTTTCTGAGAGGCCCAGGTCTGGTCTGAGAAGACTTCTTGGCCACTTGGGCCCTCAGTGATGGCTTCCCTCTGTCCAAGTTCCTGCAGCACTGAGCATCCACACACCTGATTGGGTACTCAGCAAGTGCGATATTTGTTCTTCTGTCGAGTGAGTGCTTTGAGTTCAGAGACACACTGTTGGTGCTTAATAAATGCTTGTGACTGATGCTTATTTAGCTCTTTACTATTTATTTTGGTAAATGTGAATTGAGCCTCTCTGACATGCCTGATGCTATACTAAGCATCAGTGGGGAGAAAAGATGAATAAGACTCAGACTCGCAGGCCAGCTAGAGGAATAGAAGTGTGAAGTGGCTATTTTAATGCCACCTTATATACACTATAGAAAAGAGCTTGGAGAAAGTGTTAGAGAAGAGGCTACTGATTTATCCTCAGAAAGTCAAAACAGACTTCCAAGAAGCAGCAGCGTTCTGCTTGCTCTGGAAGGGGGAGGAAAGGCCAGGTGGGTGAGAGGGGTCATTCACGCCAATTGCATCAACAGCCCTTGCAATCTCTTGCACAGTAGGCAGGGTCGTTACTGTATCTCCTCCCTATAGATGAAGAAACTGGAAGCAAAACATGTCCGAGCCTTGCCCAGGGGCTCCTGGCTGTAAAGAGAAGTGAAGCAGGCCCAGAACCCAAGCTCTGGCTCCTAATTGGCTTCTCTTTCTACCATTCCCAACTGTCTCCCTAAATAACATTAATGACCATGATTTCAGCCCTGGAGGAGGTCAGGTGTTTCTTATTTTCCCCATTAAAATGAGTCAAGAAGCCCAGTTCATTCCATTTATTGCATTTTCCCCTTCCATTTTTCATAATTCTCTCATTTATGAGGCAAACGTTCTCAGTAATTCCCCTCCCAGGAATCTTCCCTAAGGACATAATCCGAGAGGCAGACAGAGATTTATGTAGAAAAACTTTCATTGCAGGCTATTTATAATAACAGAAAATAGGAAACAACCTAAATTTCCAACAAAAACAGATGAATGGGCAGGCCCTAAACATCTTTCCATACAATTGTAATGAGATTTTTTAAATGCTCATGATTAATGTTTTTTAAAAAAGACAGAAAAAAGCTTCATGATACAAATTTTGTTGTTGAGTGTACATGTCTATATTTGCATAGGAAAAAGAAAGCACACCCAGCAGGATGTTTACAGTGCTATTTTTGTACTATTTGTTTGTATTTTCTTTTTCTTTTTTTCTTTCTTTTTTTTTTTTTTTTTTTTTTTGTGAGACAGAGTATCGCTCTGTTGCTCAGGCTAGAGTGCAGTGGAGCAATCTCAGCTCACTGTAACCTCCGCCTCCTGGGTTCAAATGATTCTCCCACCTCAGCTTCCCGAGTAGCTAGGACTACAGGCATGTGTCACTGCATCCGGCTAATTTTTGTATTTTTAGTAGAGACGGGGTTTCACCATGTTGCCCAGGCTGATCTTGAACTCCTGACCTCAAGTGATCCTCCCACCTCAGCCCCCCAGAGTGCTGAGATTACAGGCATGAGCCACCACACCCAGCCTATTTGTTTGTATATTGTTTTCCACAGTGTGTATTTCACCTTTGGGATAAAACAGAAAAACAAAAACCACAAAAAAAAACTTGTTTTTGTTTTGGTTTTTTGTTTTTGTTTTTTTTTAGACAGAGTCTCACTCTGTCGCCCAGGTTCGAGTGCAGTGGTGCGATCTCAGCTCACTGAAAGCTCCACCTCCCGGGTTCACACCAAACTTGTTTGATAAAATGCAGAAGCCATCAGGAGAGGAGTATCACAGAGACTGTATTCTTGTATTAGTTAGGGTTTTCTAGAGAAACAGAACTAATAGGGTGTGTGTGTGTGTGTGTGTGTGTGTGTGTGTGTGTGTGTAGACAGAAAGAGAAAGAGAGGGAGAGAGAGATTATTTTATGGAATTTTAGGAAATTGGCTCTTGCAATTATGGAGGCTGGGAAGTCAAACTGTGCAAAGCGGGCTGACAAGCTAGCAACCCAGGGAAGAGCTGCAGTTCCAGGCCGAGGGCAATCTGCTGGCAGAACTCCCCCTTATTCAGGGAAGCTCAGTCTTTCCTGTTAAGGCCTTCAACTGACTGGGTAAGGCTCACCCACATTATGGAGAGGCATTTGCTTTACTCAAAGTCTACTGATGTAAGTGTTAACATCATCTAAAAAATACCTCCATAGAAACAACTAGTATAATGTTTGACGAAATATGTGGGTACTGTGGCCCAGCCAAGTTGACACATGAAATTAACCTGCAGTTTTCTAAACACTGAGGATTTCTCTTAAGATTTCTTCCCAGCAGACCTGACTGAGGACAGGGCTCTGTTCTTTTCTCCATTTCTCTGTTGCTCAGCAAAGTGTCTGCTCGTGGCAGATGTTCAGCAGGTGTTGGAATGAGTAGACAGGTGAGTAAGGAAGTGAATTGCTAAAAGGATAGGGAACAATATTATAAAGTTATCACCTCAGAATGTCACAGATCTACAGTCAGGGTTCCTTCACCTGGGACATGGCCAGCAACCTCAGTTTTGCACTATACATTTCACTATGAGGTCAGGCCCCAGCCACCACAGTTGCTCCAAACCCTATACCACTCATCTAATTTTTAAAAAATTTTAAATACAAATCTTTTTGTTTTATGTATTTATTTATTTCTGAAACAAAGTCTTGCTCTGTCATCCAGGCTGGAGTGCAGTGGTACGATCTCGGCTCACTGCAACCTCTGCTGCCTGGGCCCAAACCATCATCCCACCTCAGCCTCCCATGTAGCTGGGGTTACAGATGCACACCACCATGCCCAGCTAATTTTTGTGGTTTTTGTAGAGATGGGGTTTCGCCACGTTGCCCAGGCTGGTCTCAAACTCCTAGGCTCAAGTGATCTGCCAGCCTCGGCCTCCCAAAGTGCTGGGATTACAGGTGTGAGCCACTGTGTCTGGCCCACCAATCTATTTAGATCTACCAGGCAGTTGCTCATAGCCCAGGAACCCCTGAGAACACCCAGTTCACCCCAGTGGTGTTGCCCTTCCCTGAGCAGTGATTAGTGAGAATCAAGAGTCCTTTGGGACCAGCAATGTGGGCCTCTGGGGGCTGCCTGAGGATAGGGCCCCCACTGGAAGGCCTCCATCACTTCAGTCCAAGCAGGTAGCGGTGGAAGCAGCTCTTCATTCTGAGCTACAGCCAGTCAGGGACCCCTGTGGCTCAGCCCATGAGGCTAGCATCTGGCACCTCCAGCCACCATGCACTTCTCTCCCATCTTTGGATGTGGGTTTTTGTCCCCCTTCAGGGTTTCTTGTTTTATTGATTAACTCAACCCTTGCCTCAGGCTAGAATCTCTCTTGAAGCCGCAGAGCCCCAGATCCTCTAACCCTCTGCTGTTCTGCCTCCCTCTGGAGCCTCAGAAGGGCAGGATTCCAGGTTCCCAGTCAGTTCAGCAAGAAAAGAAAGTAGTAAAGATATTTCAGTAGCTATAGTCACCAATATACAAAAGTCAAGGAACCCAGGAGGCCCATAAAGTTGTGAGAAAGAAGAAACAAGGAGCAAGGTTGGTCTCCCCAGGCTGCAGGTGGACAAAAATCAATTCAATATGGCAACCATATGGCAATATGGTTGCTCTAGTCATTCAAAAGGTATTTTTTATTAAAAATCTGCTCTAAGGAATAAATCCTAAGATCTCACTTATTTCATAGGTAAATGCAGACACAAGTCTCCTGACTGAAAGGAGACAATGTCTTCATCTAGGGACAGGGATACAAGCCACAGTCCACGGACCTCTGACCCTGCCAACCATTGTTGGAGGCAGTCAGAGGTGGGTGAGGGAGGTGGACATCCCCACATGGAGGTGTGGGCTGGGAGGTGAGCTTGTCCCTTTCTAAACATAGTTGTGTTGACGTGCAATCTGGATGGATGGATGTTAGATCTCTGTACAGCAAGTGAGAAGCATACCTGGTAGACAGGGGTCCCAGTGCACTAACAGCCTGAAAAATCTAGGTCATAGATGCTACCCGATGTGATAATAACAGCACACATTTACAGAGCACTTACCATATGCCAGGCACTATTCCAAGCACATTGCATAGATAATCTCATTTAATCCTCACATTTCTATGAAGTGACTTTGACAATTCTCCCTACTTTATAACTAAGGAATCTGAGGTCTAGAGAGATGACTTGATTTGACTTGCCCAGAGCACACAGCCAGTCAGCAGTGGAGCTGGGACTCCATGGCAGCTTTGTGGTCTCACAACCATCACTCTTGAACACACTCACACATGCACACACACATACACACTCAAATATGCCTACACACACATGCTTACACACACACTCACACTAACACACACACACTCTTCTCACACACACACAGATTTCTTGGGATGCCAAAGTCAGGTGCCTTTTCCTTCCTCCTTTCCCACAAAAATGGCATACAAACTCACTTTCTTACCTCCTCAATCCCAGCCTGAAGCAATTTTTTAATCCCTGTTTCTGTTCCACCTGGCCCCAGTATTCCAGTTGCAAATCTAAACAGCAGTATTCTAGTCTTGACTTTTCCTCCTTCATGCTCCCTGCTGTGGGAGGCCCAGAAGTCTCCCCTTCCTGGGATAAACAGGTACCCTAAACCCATTAGATGACCCTTTGGCACCTGCTTCCTTTTTTTTTGGCAGTGGCGGGACGGTGCAGAAGAGAAGCAGATAAGCCCTGGATCAGGACCCAGGAATCCACAGCTCTTTCTCTGACCAACAAGCAGCCTCATGGGCACAGCGTTCTTATCTCTAAACAGAAGGACTTGGTCTTGGTGATCTCTAAAACATTAAAAATTGTGCTTCAGTGGTCTCTTTCTAGGGGTACAAGACTGGCCATTCTTCCTTTTTAACCACCATGTTTTCTCAGGGAACTTGATGGCCAGTCTCTGGGCAAGAATGAGACATGAGATTTATTTTAGGAAACTGGCCATCCACACACACACACACACACACACACACACACACACACACACACACACGTGTTTATGGTGTCCTTTGAGGCATAAAAGGAAGATCCAAGCATTGACAACAGGTGCATCTTTGCCAAGTCTCTCAGAGGAAGTTTCTGGTTAACAGGTTGGAATTCATTCCTCAATTCAGAACAACTTGTTCCTCTTTTTCTTTCAGGATATTTGCAGAGGAGAATTCTGGGACTACTCACAGCCATGCAGTTCACATAAAAATGGCATGAGATTAAATGACTAACCTTTTCAAATCAGTAAGAGTTTCCTGGGACCTAGCTTTGAGAGAGTTGAATATTTGTAGTTACCTATTCTATGCATTAAACAGAATTATAGAATCACCAAAGAGCACACACGCACAAAAATAACTTCTGGGAGGCAGACAAATGCCCATGGGCATTGAGAAAGCTGAGTTGGAGCCAAGGAGCCACATGGTGCTAGGGAAACCACCCCTCACAGAGCTGGGACACAGCTGGCTTCCCTTTGATGCACTACCCCAGCCTTTGGAAGTGACTGATCCTTAGAATGGTGAGTTTTGTGCAGTGAATCTCATCCTCTTTCAGACTTTGCTGGGATCTCCTAAACCAAGAGAGAAAATAAATATGGCTAGTGGTTTGGCAGTCAGTGAGGTGGGTGGGGAGCTGAGAGTCTATCATTCCTGACTACTTGGTAGTCTATCATTCCTGACTAGTCGGTTTCTTGCTTTATGAAATCCTCCTTCCCAAGGTAGAATCCCCTGAAACTACATTTTTCCAGCTTCACTTGCACCTAAAGTACAGCATGTAATTAGTGCTAGCTGCATAATCTGTGGGGCCTTGTGAAAATGGAAAATGTAGGGTCCCTTATTCAAAAAGCAGGAGGAAATGTGCAGTTAAAGGTACTAAAATATAATTCATTAAAAAGATTTTATTACTTATAAAATGTACTATGGGGTAATAGCAATGTATTAATAACAAATTTATAAATTGCAAAAAAGGGTCAATTTTATATAACATGGAGAACAATATTGTTATCACATTAACATTGTAATAATCAATATTATCTTGATTGATCATAAGATTTTTCTCGCATGCTTTTCTACAAATTCATTTATTAGGTTATTTATTGCTTTTAGCAACATCATTCTTAATCAGTATAATTGAAAGTGATGTCAGTTCTTGGCAAATGCAAGATCACAAACAATTTTTGACAATCCTTAATTTTGAGAATGACTTTTCCACTAAAGCCACCATTGCTTAAGTTGTTAAAAGTATTTTATAGTCTGACAACATTGAAATAAATTTGTTAATTTTTTTTGAAATACAAATTTTAGTACATGTAGAGCTGACAATTTTTGCAGAAGAAATTTTCTAAAAAGATTTAACTCCTCATACAAATCAGTTTTGTGTGAGTCTGAGTTTAATTTTTGATGCAAATTTTTACAGTGGCATTTTAATGTTTCCTCTGACATTTCCTGTAGCTTGTTGAAGTCATACAGGAAACTGAAAGTAGCTTTATGATTTATATATAATTCAAGACACGTGTTTTTACATTCTGTCATTGTATCTTCAATGGCAAGAAAAAACTAATTATAAAATTATCTTTCTTGTTAGTACTAGATTTGGTTCATCCAGAGCTTCACGTGGAAATAAAGTTATTTTCCATTTAGCGTGATAATCAAAATTTAATTTCTGTTTCTAGCCCTGTGGATATCTGCTTTGCAATGTTATGACAATTTTCAAAAGCAGTGACTCTAAACTCTGAAAAATTCTAATAATTTCCTGATATGCTTGATTGCAGTATGTCTCTGTCTGCTTTTATTTTGTAGTAATTTACCAAGTACCAGCAGAACTAGTGAATGGTAGAACAAGGATTCAGACCCAAAGCCTGGGCTCTTAATCACTACACTGCACCAAGCCTTCTTAATATGGCATCAGAGAACTCACCAAATCATTCTCCATACTGCATCATTGCTGTCCTGAATATCTGTTTGTTGTTTCCTTGACTAAATCTTTTCCATTTGGGGCCTGGTGCAGTTGCTCATGCCTGTAATCCCAGCACTTTGGGAGCCGAGGTAGGAGGATCACCTGAGGTCAGGAGTTCAAGACCAGCCTGGCCAACATAGTGAAACCCCGTCTCTACTAAAAATACAAAAATTAGCCGGGCGCGGTGGCGTGTGTCTGTAGTCCTAGCTACTCAGGAGGCTGAGGCAGGAGAATTGCTTGAACCTGGGAGGCAGAGGTTGCAGTGAGCCGAGATCATGCCACTGCACTCCAGCCTGGATGACAGAGCAAGACTCCGTCTCAAAAACAAACAAAACACCTTTTCCATTGGGGAACTGCCTCTCCCACAACTAGTGGATTTGTCAGTCATATGTCCTGACTCCCCAGGGAATGGGAGGTAGGGGACACAGGCCAGGCCAGAGTATTCCCCCTTCCTAAACACAACGATGGGTCTGGTGATAAACTTTTGACCCAGGGAGGGTTATTCAGAGGGCACTTTGGAAGACCAATAGGCACAAGAGGGTCTTTCCTAAGATTGTGACAATTGTGTAAGTCAAACAGGGTCATTTTTTCTATCCAAATGGAAAGAGCCTATTTGAGTAAGAAGCTGGCATGGAAAAAAGTAGAGCTGAGAGACGGTCCTGATTATGTCATTTGAGCTCCTGGATCTCACTATTCTGGAAGCCTAATAAATGAGCCAATAAATTATTCTTTTTACCTATGCCAGTTTGAGTTGGTTTTCTGTCTCTAAAAATATATTTTTTTAACTACAAAGATTCTTCATATAGCAGATGGGGTGACAGACTTGAGTCATCCTTCTTGGCCAACAGCTGCTGTCTGCCTCTGTAACTGCTTGTGAAGTCGTCTACTCTGACCCAAATAGCTCCTCACCAGGGACCATCTCTCACCCATTGTTTATCGTCCATGCCCGTTCACAACGGAGGCCACTTTGAGCACAAATCACTGCTACAACCACCTACTCTATTCATGTTTTTTTTTTTTTTTTTAGACTCCCTCTGTCGCCCAGGCTGGAGATCAGTAATATGATTTCAGCTCACTGCTACCTCCACCTCCTGGGTTCAAGTGATCCTCCTGCCTCAGCCTCCCGAGTAGCTGGGATTACAGGCACCTGCCATCACACCCAGCTAATTTTTGTAGTTTTTACTAAAGACGACGGGGTTTCGCCATGTTGGCTAGGGTGGTCTCGAAATCCTGACCTCAGATGATCCGCCCACCTCGGCCTCCCAAAGGGTTGGGATTACAGGCGTGAGCCACTGCGCCCGGCCTCATGCATCTTTCTCTTTACTCTTCCTCCCCAGCCATTCCGGACTCCCAAATGAAAAGCATCATGGATCCTTGTTGTAGACAGAGGTATAGAGAAAGAGCTTCTTTTGAAGTTCTAGGCTGTCTATACAATATCTGGTAGCACCAGAAACAACATGAAATATTGTAGATGATATGATTTATTTTAGATAATGTGAACTGGTCAATATCAGCATTTGGATATCTTCAGAAAGATAATACTAAAAGGTAACGTGGAGATGATCTCTTTCAGGGTCAGTCAAGCGTGGGTGGCTCTCAGGATCACACAAGAGAGGATTTCACAGGGACATTGGCATGGCGTTAAATACTAGCAAATCAGAAGCATACCAGTGTTTCCTGAAGCTAATCAAGATAAAACATTAGACAACCAGGAATTTAGGGTCAATTGACAAAGTAACTAGGATTGCCTTCTTCAAAACTGTCAACATCATGAAAGACCAGGAAAGGCTGAGGAATTGTTCCAGGCTTAAAAAGACTAAAGAGACAGCACCAGTGAATGCAAAACATGATCTGAACTGGTTCCTGGTCTGGGGGTGGGTGGAAAAAAGCTATCAATAATGTTCTTGGGTCAATTGACAAAATTGAATTCTACACTTCAGTCAAGCTAAAGTACCGCATCAAAGTCAAATTTCCTGAACATGATCATTATACTGTGGTTATAAAAGAGGATATCCTTGTTATTAGGAAATACATATTGAGTTATTAAAGGTATAGTATATGCAGCCTGCTTAAAGGTTCAGGTATAAATTACAAGTATATATCCAGAAAGAAAGAGGGTCAGGTGTGGTGGCTTATGCCTGTAATCCTAGCACTTTGGGACGCCTAGGTGGGCAAAGCCTTTAAGGTCAGGAGTCTGAGACCAGCCTGACCAACATGGTGAAATCCATCTCTACTAAAAATACAAAAAAAAAAAAAAATAGCCAGGCGTGGTAGCGCATGCCTGTAATCCCAGCTACTCAGGAGACTGAGGCAAGAGAATCACTTGAACCCAGGAGGCAGAGGTTGAAGTGAGCCAAGATTGCATGACTGTACTCCAGCCTCGGCCATAGAGCAAAACTCTGTCTCAAAAAAAAAAAAAAACAAACAGAGAGAATGATAAAAAAAAATATGGCCAGAACTGGTAACTAGTAAATCTGATTAAAAGATCTACTGGAGTTTTTTGTATTGTCCTTATGACTTTTCCCCAAATTTGAAATCACTTCAAAACAAAAGTTTTCTTAAAAAAGATTTAGCCAGCCTTGTAAGTTTCTTTCAACCTTCATGATTATGTCAAAGAGAAAGTATCAGTTTGGGACTAATATATCTTTAACATGTTTCTAACACTTCTTAATCTCCTTTTAATAAAGAGAGAGCACAAGCCTCAGGCTCAGTCTTTGGCAAGCAGTAGTTACTAGCTAGAATTTAATAACATTGTTTTACTTTCATTGTATTTACTTTTGCATTTATTTTCTACTTATGGCAAGTAGTGTAGCATTCCTTGTGTAATAAGATACAAAATTACCCTTTAAATAAATTTATATAATTTTAAAATGAGTTACTGTAAAGAAAATATTAATATAAACGTACAGGTAGTATTATTTGGAAGGTAAAGATGTGACTCTAATGACAATTGCCTGACATTTAGGGAACGCTAGTCTATTCTAAAGACTTCATCTTAGAGGTAGGCAAACCAGAACTCTGCAAGTTAAGTGGCTTGCCCAAGATCACACAGTTCCTAGAGATGGAGACAGTCCATGGTCCGTTTCACCACAGCACATTGCTGTGACTTACATCACAAGAGTACTGAGAGCCAACCCTACAATAAGAAACACAGCTCAGAGTGGTACCATCTATTATTTACACATGCACACACACGAAAACCAATTATCCTTTTGTAAATCAGGCAACTCACAGCAAAATCAAGCCTCACAGTTGGTTTAGGTCTTCAATACTGAAACAGTCTTGTTTCTTCTTTGTTCACTTCCAGAGTGGCCAATGGAATGGGCAATGAGTCATTCCTATATAGCTTATATAGACAAATTCAAACCATTCTTTTTAAAAAGCACTCATAGCCAAGCGTGGTGGTGCATGCCTGTAGGCTCAGCCACTTGACAGGCCAAGGTGGGAGGATTGCTTGAGGCCAGGAGTTTGAGACCAGCCAGAGCAGCATAGCAAGACTTCCATCTCCAAAAAATAAAAATGAAACAATTTCTGTCACCAAATTATAAAAATTCAAAAATAAAATTTTTTTAAATATTTAAGTAAAAAGCACTCACAATCACAGAATTCTGGAAGCTTGGAAGAACAGCTAATTCCATCTTGTAAACAGTTTCAGAAATAGTTGAGGGAAGCAAAGCTGGGCTTTTACATGTTCCAAGGCACTGGCCCTGCATCCCAGCTCTCGTGCTTACAATTCCTGGAGCTGACAGTTCAAATATTTTCCTTTTTTTCTGATGTTCTTGCTCTCTCGATGCCATTTTCCACAAATCTATAGATTTTATTTGGTCTTCAGTGGAAAATTACAAGTGCTGGGGTGAGTGCTAATGGGATGTCTGATCTAACCCTTTTGCTACTGTCAGGGACTTCAACTCGTAAACTCACTAGCAAGAGGAGAATCCACCCTGCTTAGGACGGTGCCAGAGAAGGGCATTTTACAACTTCCAGACACTCATTCTAGCTGGCAGGACAGTTTTCCTCCTGCTAATTGAATCCGCCCAGTGCATGCACATCTCTCTTCGTTCCCTTCTCCATGGACAGCAATGGCCTCCTGTTTTTGTAAAATAACCTTTATATGTTTGAAGATTATTCCCAAACTTCCCCTTGACTTTTTCTCTCCAAAATGACCTCTTCCTAGTTTTTCCATCTTCATGCAAAGATAACATCTACCAATCTAGCTTTTCATCTTCATGGCTTACCTCTGCATTTTCATCTTACTTTTTCCTGTCACTCATAAGTTGTTGAGTCCAGAACAGAGGACAGTATTTTGAGGGTGTGTGTAGTCAGTCCAAAAATGCCCAACATCCCCGCTTCCTGGGAAGGTCCAAACGCCTTAGAGCCTGCGGGGATCTCCTGGACTCTCCAGGCCCAAGCAAATCTGTTCGGAGGCCCATGGAGTCCTAGCATGCCTCTGATTATTCATGTTCCAGCCATACACATTTTAGGTTGGAAATGATGGAGGAGGAACCTCAGAGACAGACCCTCTAACGTCTTAAATGGAAAGTCCAGTTTAGCACTCAGGTCACATGGGGACCTAGATCAGTGGTCCCCAACGTTTTTGGCACCAGGGACTGGTTTCATGGAAGACAATTTTTCTACGGACACAGGGGGGATTGTTTCGGGATGAAACTGTTCCACTTCAGATCATCAGGCATTAGATTCTCATAAGGAGCACACAACCTAGATCCCTCATATGTGCAGTTCACAATACAGTTCCTGCTCCTGTGGAAATCTAATGCCACTGCTGATCTGACAGGAGGTGGAGTTCAGGCGGTAATGCTCACTCACCCGCTGCTCACCTGCTGGGTGGCCCAGTTCCTAACAGGCCACAGACTAGTACTGGTCCATGGCCTGGGGGTTGGTGACCCCTGATCTAGAGGTCGACTAAAAGCTTAGCCAGGTCCTAAAGTCCCCACAGAAGAACAAACTAACTAATTAATTATTAGGGGAAATCAGATACACAGATCACTCTGGGCCTTGCCCAACTCTTCCCAAAGTCATCCAATCATCCAAGGCCGCTGTGCGGAACAGCTTTAGGGGTACTGAGAGATCGCAGAGAGACGCCCCTCTTCCCAGCATTATGGAAGAAATTGTGTGCTGTGTCTAAATTTCAACTTCCTTATCACACTTGGGCTCCGTTTAGAGATGCTATGTAACACTTGCCCTGCCCACCTGGCAGTGGTGTGAGAATGAGTGACATAGGGTGACACTCTGAAAACTGGCAAAACCAACAGAGGACAGAGTGGGGTGGGGGCAGCAGGTCCTAAGAGCAAGCTTTGACACAGTCTGTCTCTGAGCTGACAGAACTCCTCCAGAACCCTGGATGTCTTTCTGTTCACCTGTGGCCTTGGACTCGATGTTTATGTGAGAACTCGTGGAAAAGATAAATGTGAACAAGTCATTGAGGAAACTCATGGTCTGCCATATTTCAAAGCCATGCCCTCCCTCGACACCATGGACACATTGTGTGCGTGAACCCACTCCTCAATACCTCCTCAGCAACTGTGGTTACACCAAGCACTGAGTGTGGAGCAGAGCAGCAGAGTCTCAACACTATCCTAACCCTGGACTGTCACCGAGGTCAGCCGCAGATTGGCCACCTGGGCAGGTTCAAGGACTCAGACTCAAAGCTTCCATATTCTTGCTGGGCACGGTGGCTCATGCCTGTAATCCCAGCACTTTGGGAGGCTGAGGTAGGTGGATCACTTGAGGCCAGGAGTTTGAGACCAGCCTGGCCAACATGGTGAAACTCCATCCCTACTAAAAATACAAAAAGTAGCCGGGCTTGGTTGTGTGTGCCTGTAATTCCAGCTACTCAGGGGCTGAGGCAGGAGACTCATTTGAACCAGGGAAGGGAGGTTGTAGTGAGCCAAGATCGCACCAGTGCACTCCAGCCTGGGTGACAGAGCGAGACTCCATCTCAAAACCGAAAAAAAAGCTTCTATATTCCCGCGGGGCTGAAAGTGTAGTTGTCAAATGGCTGCAAATTGTACAATCTACCCAAATGGTGGGAAAGTTATTCTGTCAGCAGAGTTTTATGATGATTGCTGGAAGCCTGTGAGTTCAGACTTCTCATCTAATCTAATATGTGGGGAAACTGAGGCCCAGAGAGGGGGTGATTGGTCCAAGGTCAGACAAACCGTGGCAGAGCAAGGTGTGAACCTGGCCTCTCTATCCTTGGCCATTTGGGCTCCCCTTCGGAAATTCTAGAGCATCAGCCCACTACACAGGACGGGAGACAGTCCTGTATCTCTCTCTGACATCTGACAGATGGGGCAGGTCAGCTGCCGTTTTCTGGTTCAGCTCAGACGGTGAAGGCAGGGGAGGGAAGGGTTTTCTGGTTCAGCTCAGATGACGAGTTAGGGGAGGGAAGTGGGAGGCAGGGCTGAACGTCATGTGTGTACATTTCACTTCTTTCTTTGCATTTTGGTTACATTTAACAATGTGTTACCTCTTCACAGAGTCATTTATATCATTTGCAGGAGGCCAAGAATGACATCAACATCTATTAAAACCTAACGTTTCATGTTCTTCTCTGTAAACACTCACATTGCTTTGTTTCCAGATATAAACGCAAAGTCATTCTCAAGTTGAATGGTTTCTTTCCAAGAAACTTGATGTTACTGTAATGAAATTTACCTAATTAATCTCCTTAAGGAGAGAAGGAATCTGATGATGACTGTTAATAAAGACCTCAACATTCTTCTTGTAATCAGAGCAAGGCAATCTACAGATTCGTTGTGGGAGAGACCATAACTTTCCAAATAAATCTTAGTAAAGCTTTGCAGACAGGGCACTTGAGTTGCTTCCCCACTTGGTTGGCTTGCTTTCAGCCTCAGTGAGCCCTGTACAAACTTCTCCAGAACTCTGGATGTGTTTCTATTCACCCGTGGCCTTGGACCCAACGTCTGTGTAAGAACTCATGGAAAAGGTGAACGAGTCACGAAGGAAACCCTTGGTCTGCGCTACTTCAAAGCCATCCCCTCCCCGGCCACCATCTGCGCGTCATATGCATGAACCCACTCCTCAATACCTTCTCAGTAGTTTGGTGGCACCAAACAGTGAGTGTGGAGCAGAGCGGCAGCTACCCTTTGCCGGGGGCTTCCCTGAAGACCAGTGAAGCCATCCACACAAATGTAACCAAGAATTTCTCCTTGCAAAGGAGCGAAGTGTGTCACCAGGGTACAGGAGGCCACACTGGGAAGTAAGGAGAACACTCCCTCTGTCTCCTGGTCCCGAGATCAAGCAGGCCACAGGAGAAGTGGCAGCCACAGGGAGGAGCTTTGTAAGAGATACCACTCTGTAAACATGTCGAATGAGTGCTGGCAGTTATTAACCCTGGAACTGGGGATCAAACAGATATACAGGGAATCACTGGGTGGAAGCCTGGGAAGGGTGGGTCAGAACAGTGCAGCAGAGTTTGAGAAGTTCTAAAGAAAGTTTAGGGATGCAGCAGGAATCCAGTGTTCAAGGCTGGAGCAGCCAGTCAAGGAGACAAGTACTCAAGAGTAACTGGATCCTCAGCCCCCGAAAACAGAGCTGAATCTGTTTAAGTCCTTACTGATTCAGGACATGAGCAGACTGGGAACGGAGGTGGGTCTGGGTTTGCAGATGGCAAGTGGGATAAAAGATATCAAGGCAGGTAATATGCTAGACTTGACATTATTTCAGCAAACAAGGCCATAAATAGTCCCAGGAGGCCACCAGTGACCTGAGTAGAATTTTCAAGAACAGAAGCCTTCCACCACCCCTCCCCATCCTCCATTCCATCAGTGGAAGAATGTTGATTCATTCACACTTATTTTTTACATATGTTCTTACATAGCCATCGGGTCCAAGGCCATGGGTGAATAGAAACACACCAAGAGGTTCTAGAGAAGTTTACAGGCCTTGGTATGATAACATTCTGGAGTGATTCATCCCTAAAAGTTCATGGTGGTCATGCTATGCTGCCCCACTACCCTTTTAAGGGATCGGGAATCTGGAACTGGGCTCAGCCTTCATTATAATTGCTGGTTCTATTATTTGTGTCCCATGCTGGATTGTAAGCTCCTTAAGGGCAGGGGGCATGTAGATCTATTTCTATAGATCAGCTTCTGATACAGTGCTGGCACAGAGTTAGCACTCAAGAAATATTTGATGAATGAATGACTAACAGTGGCAGACAGCACAGCTACACTCAAGCATCGCCTTCCTCCTTCCTCATATCACATCCCTGTCTCCAATGACTTTGGGGTTGTCCGTGTGACTTGCTTTGGCCAGTGAGATACAGGAGGCCATGACACAGGCTCGCCTGAGCAGCAGCCTGAAGTGAGCGTGTGTGCCGTGGCTCCGCCTCTTGCACTGCTGCTGTCTGCCATGGCTGTGTGCTGCTCCTGCAGCCTGAGTTCCAGAACAGGAAGATTCGAGAAGACATGAAAAGCAGACCCAGAACTGGCGCACAGCCTGGAGCAGAGCCGTAGTCCATCTGCTGCTCTTGAGTGCTGTGATGGAGACATGAGGATTTGCTCTTGGGAAACAGATTTGGGAGTTATTTGTCACCACGGCGAAAGCTCTGCGCTTGGAGGAACAAGGCCTCTTCTATTCAATTTCACCCACGTGCTGGCACAGTGCCTTCAATTCCTTTGTTTTGCCAAAGCCAAAAGCAGATGGCAAACCTTGTACCACCTAGAAAGCAGCCTTTTTGCTGTCTTCTCCCAAAGAACACCCAGAGCGCTTCCTCCACCCCACAGAAACCTAATGGTTAACTGTCAGGGGTGCTTAAAGTGAAAAGTGGTCTGACGGCAAGTTTACATATCATATTTTAAACATTTACACAGTTTTAAAATAAATGCATGCCTGGGGCCCTCCCTTTCTTCACCTGCCAGCAAAACATGTTCTCTCCAGTTCTGCAAAAAGCCAGAGCATTACTTGGGCGCTGGAGGTAGAGTTTTATGTAGAATCTGCCAACAATCTGGTTGAAATCTCAAGGCTTTTCCCTCCACACCAGTCTCTGATTTACCTTGGGAGGAATTTTGAGTATAAAATGTGCATGTGACTTTGGGCACAAGAAAAGACAGAACAAAAGAATCCTGGAAACACTGGATCTTTTGCTCAGTTCTACTGTTACTCACTGAAGTTTTCTATATGATACTAACTTCTGATGAAAAGGGGAAAAATGCAGTCAGATCTATGAGATACAAAGCAGCCAAATATTTGGAAACAACTCAATGGTTCACATTTTCATCAGAGTCCATAATGACATCCACCCTCACAGTTCTCGGTCTACCCTAATATTCTGACAATTCCAAATTCCACATTTCCCACCTTGGCTTTTCTCCTGATAGCTGCTTGATTATTTACAACACTTCAGACTTCCCATTTGAAATTCAACTTTGGGCCAAGTGCAGTGACTCACACATATAATCCCGGCACTTTGGGAGGCTGAGGCATGAGGATCACTTGAGCCCAGGAGTTCAAGACCAGCCTGGGAACATGGTGAAACCTTGTCTCTACAAAGAATAAAATTAGCTGGGCATAGTGGTACATGCCTGTTGTCCTAGCTACCCAGCAGGCTGAGGTGGGAGGATTGCCTGAGCCCAGGAGTTCGAGACTGCAGTGAGCCATGGTTGCACCACTGCACTTCAGACTGGGCGGTAGCGTGAGACCCTATCTCAAAACACACACACACACACACACAAACAACTTTGGCTATCCCTTTGAGCACTGCATCTTTTCCATCATGACCTATATTGATTAAGGGAGCACCTTCCACCCAGTCGTCCAAGCCAAAGAGCCAAAGACTGGGTGCCCTATTGGATGCTTTCTTCTCCCTCAGTCCGTATGTTTATCTGGTGGTTATCGAGTCCTGTGCTGCTATCCCAAACACTTTGTGGGATAAAGCTGGCTCTAAAATAGTAATGTATGGATATATATTTGCATGAATTATTATGTATGTATATACTCTCCCTATATATATTTGTATGAATATAAAGGCTCTATTTGTAGTATCTCTGAAATTTTCCTAACACTCTTTTCCTTCATCCCACTCAGCATCCCCCACCCTAATTGTCTTAGCTCATCTGGATGATTACAAAACCTCCTCACTGGACCCTGTGTCCATTCTAGCCATGGCCCCCTGACCCATAGTCCATCCTTCAGACCAGAGTCCTCTTCTTAAGCACAAACCTAATGACTTACTCCCTTCTCAGAAAGCCTGCTGTGGCTCTCTGTCAGCTACAGAAGAAAGCTCAAGACATGGAGACATTGGTGCCTGGTCTTCACGAATTTTTGAGATTCATCTTCTGTGGTTCTTCCAGCCAAAGCACAACAGCCATTCTAAACGCCAACCATTTTCACACCCTATTCTTTCCCCCTGTGTTTACCCCAGGGGATCCCAGCTCATCCTTCATGACTCAATCCAAGGACCCCATCTGTTGTGGAGGCTGATCCCCAGCAGAGCGAGGTAGCCCCTCTCTGAACTGTTCAAAGCACTGGGACAGCCCCAGCAGCACTGCTTTTGATGTCATGTTGTGTTTGCCTCCTCTATCAAACTGTGCATGGTGTAAAGGTGGCAAATCTGCCCTAGCTGTCTTCATCCTCAGGGCCACTCACATTGTGTATGTCCTGTAGACATCATTAAAGAAATGGAAGATAAGGCCAGGCGCAGTGACTCACGCCTGTAATCCCAATACTTTGGAAGTCCAAGGCAAGTGGATCACTTGAGACCAGGAGTTCGAGACCAGCCTGGCCAACATGGGTAAAGCCTGTCTCTAGTAAAAATACAAAAAATTAGCTGGACGTGGTGGCACATGCCTGTAATCCCAGCTACTCGAGAGGCTGAGGCAGGAGAATCACTTGAACCCAGGAAGCAGAGGTTGCAGTGAGCTGAGATCACATCACTGCACCCCAACCTGGGCGACAGAATGAGATTCTGTCTCAAAAAACAAAAATAAAATAAAATACCTAAAAGAGAAATAGAGGCTGGAAGAATGAATATTAGAGTAAGTTCTCTAGCCACAGCTTGTGTATCCTTAAGTGGACAAACGACTTAGCACATTAATTTTCCTATCTGTAAATAAAAATCAGAATGAGAATCCACCAGGCAGATTTTTTAAAATGTTCTTTTAAACAGATGGACAAAAATATGATATTCTCCCGACATTATTTCTGTATGGATGATGACATTTGCTGTATAATTAGAACACGAAGATTCTGGTTAACACTGACATATCTCAGTCATGTCCCAGTGCTGTAATATTAAAGCGGGGTGATGTTAGGGATGAAGAAGTCTAGAAGCCAAGCTCTTTCCTTAGTAATAAGAAAGCCTGACAGCTTCTTTTTCACCCATGCAGAGTTCCCAGACTTCTATTTTAGTACAGTCATTAAGAGCATGGACTTTGGAGTCAAACTCCCTTGGTCTGAGTCTCACTGTAGTACTAACTAGCCCTGTGACTTTGGGGAAGTAACTTAACTTCTCTATACCTGGATCTTTCTATGTGTAAATAAGTATATTAATGGCACCTCCCTGAGAGGTTATTATAAGGGTTAAATGAGTTCATGCAGATAAGGCATGGGAAGATAGCACCATGCAAAACGTAAATGCTGTTTAAGCCATGTATTTTCTGCCAAATACTAGATACGTTTTCTAAGTATCAGAGATTATTAGATCCACTTTAAATGACATTACTGGCCGGGCGCGGTGGCTCCCGCCTGTAATCCCAGGTGGGTGAATCGCCTGAGGTCAGGAGTTCGAAACCAGCCTGGGCAACTGGGCAAAACCCCGTCTCTAATAAAAATACAAAAAAATTAGCCTGGCGTGGTGGCAGGCGCCTGTAAGCCCAGCTGCACGGGAGGCTGAGTCATGAGAATCGCTTGAACCTGGGAGGCAGAGGCTGCAGTGAGCTGAGATTGCACCACTGGGCTCCAGCCTGGGGACAGAGCGAGACTCCGTCAAAAAAAAAAAAAAAAAAAAAAAAAAAAAAAAAAAAAAAGACATTGCTCCTGTATAATCAAGGGCTATTTTTGCATTTCTTTGGCTTCTTGCCATTAATTATTGTCCAGCGTTTTACAAAATCCACACAATTTTTACGGCATGTATATGGAGACTTAAGAGAAATAGAGCCAACAGCAGAGAGAGCTTCTGTGAGTTCATCCTCCGCTGCCTGCCTTCCCGGGCCTTACCCTGGTGTGGGCCTGTGTCACTGCGCCATCTAGTGGACAGAGCGCGCATCTGCCGTTTGAGGCCCTCAGACAAGCCGGAGGGAAGGGTTTACAGCCCTGACTGTCCTGATCCCTCCGGCCAGCTCCCGGATGATCTCATAACACCATCCTCTTGATGTGCATCATCAGCACTAATCGTCTGGGACACCGGGAATCCCTCTTGTAAGCCGACAGCTCTATTGATGAGTTCAGCCTGTTCATCCTCTGGCAAAGCCGTCTTGGCAAAAGTCAGACAGAGAAGAAAGGAATGAAAACTGACATGACCATATTTATAGGAGCAAGAAAGAAGCTAGCCAGCATTCACCTATATTTTAATCAGCATATAACAAACAAGCCGGCAAGCAAGACGGCCAACGCTGAGCAACTTTTTGACCTCCATTTCTGGCATCGATGCATTTTGGCACAGGGAAGCCTGGGGCTGACAAGGGCTGAGCCGACTGAGGGCTGAATCTCGCTTTATTGAAGTGTTTTTAGAGAAGGCCAACTGCTCTTTGTAGATGATTAAAAGCTTATCCCCCAAGGCTAGTAAGCACCCTCCTGCCAATAACTCAGCTCTGGCATGCAGGGCATGGGGTATTGAACACCGTAATGGGGAGAGAGCGTCCACATAAAAACCCAATCAAAGGTGAGGATTGCTTTTGAGGGGCACTTGGAGACCAATAATCCACCTTGCCTTTAGTTTCTATTTAAAGTTTCTGGCCACAGTAACCAGGCAGACCAATATTAAACTTGAAAGTCAGTGAGTTTTGAATCAACAACTGAAATCACTTGCTTGGGCCCCAGTTCAACACATGCTGGCAACAGACGTATTAACCAAGGAGATGGGAATGGGCGAGTTCTGCTGTGCCCTGTCCGGGTTCTGTAGGTGATCCCTGTATCTCAGTGTCCGTGGAAAATTCTGTATTAGTAGAAGAAAGAATAAAGTCTCCGGGACACTATTTATCTCACACCACCTATTTTTTGATGAAAAATCAATTCCAAATCAAGAAGAATGATTTAAGTGGGAAAGGTCTAAAATTATTTCAAAATAAATGTTTTTAAAAAAATAGAGCAGGGAGTGAGAGCTATAGTACAGGCATGTCTAGACATGTAGGTCGGTTCTTATGTCTTTCCCTTTTTGCTACTTTTCAAACCACAGAGTTTAAGCCTTGTTCTTTTTAAAGGCCGATCAGAGAAAATAAACTGAATCAAGGCAGCACTTCGTGAAACCCCTAAAGGACAAGCAGATACGGAGCAGTCCCGTTTAAAATGCAGAGGCCTGCAAGAAGGAGGAAAATCTTGCCCTGTCTCCTCAGTGACTAGCCGTCCCGTGCCAGGCAGCTCAGTTTAGGTCCTCTGCTGGTTGGCCCTATTGGACACAGATCCTGCTGAGCCTGGGGCCAAGAGAGCAAGACTTCAAGCTGTCCCTTCTCTCAACAAACTATACAGGTCCCAAAGAGGTTAAGGTTACTCAGCTAGTCAGTGGCAGAGCTGAGACTCAAAATTCTAAGCTTATGTTCTTAACTTCATTTCATTGCTTCTGCAAAAGGAACACATTTAGGGGAAAATTCGCTCATTCCAAAAGCTTTTGAGTTCCAACAAAATGTGACAATACCACCGTGAATAAAATATAGCTCCTGCCCCTAGTGAGTCTGCCATCCAATAGAGAATACAAACAAGTTCAGCAATAGAGACAGAGCAGTGTGGTGAGTGCTGTGGGTGGTGGGTCCATATGCCAAAGGCACGTGACAGGAGGCATCTGAGTCAGCACTGGAGGGTCAAGGAAGGTTTATTAAAAACTTGACAATGGGGCCGGGTTTGGTGGCTCATGTCTATAATCCCAGCACTTTGGGAGGCCTAGGTGGGAGGATCACTTGAGCCCAGGAGTTCAAGACCACACTGGGCAACATAGTGAGACCCTATCCTTACAACATACATTTTTAAAATTAGCTGGGTGTGGTGATGCACACCTGTAGTTTCAGCTACATGGAAGGCTGAGGTGGGAGGATTGCTTGAGCCCAGAAGGTTGAGGTTGCAATGAGCTATGATCATGCCACTGCCCTCCAGCCTGGGTGACAGAGCAAGACCCTCTCTCAGAAACAAACAATAAAACAATGACACTGAGTTCCAAAGAGTGAATTAGAGCTTGGGCGTGGTGGCTCACACCTGTAACCGCAGCACTTCAGGAGGTCGAGGCGGGTGGATCACCTGAGGTCAGGAGTTCCAGATCAGCCTGGCCAACATGGCAAAACCTGTCTCTAATAAAAATACAAAAATTAGCTGGGCGTGGCAGTGCACGCCTGTAATCCCAGCTACTCAAGTGGCTGAGGCACGAGAATCGCTTGAACCTAGGAGGTGAAGGTTGCAGTGAGCCAAGATCGCGCCACTGCTCTCCTGCAAGATTCTATTTCAAAAAAAATTTTTAAAAAGAGTGAATTGGAGTGAATCAGAAGAGAGAGGGGAAAATAATCTAGAAAGGCCTCCAAATGTGGAAGAATATGATAAACTTGGGGGACTCCAAGAAGTTGAACATGGTTAGAGCATAGGGTGCCTGTACACAAATAGTGTGTACATGTGTGTAGGTGTGTTAGGTGTGCACTGCGTTGGTGAGGGAGGAGTGTGGGTAGAAGAAAAGGAGATAAAACCCATGAGACAGGCAGCAGGCAGATCAGAAAGGTCTTGAATGTCATGCTAAGAAGTTAAGATTTTAGCTTGAAGACAATGGACCTTTTATGGCCAGTGAGTGCGCTTCTGCTCCTTGTAACCAAAGAAGGGTAGCGAACACACACTGGTATCTAGGAAGCCAGGCCAGGTTGAGATTTGTTGATGCAAACTCATGCTTGTCAGCAGTTCACTGGCTGTTATTTAACCTCCCACCATGCAGTTTCCTAGTCCTGTCTCGGGGAAGAGAGTTGTAAGGTCCTTAAGTCTTCATCCTGGGATAACGAATCTATGAAAAGTATCCCAGAAACACCCTGAACAGGGTCTAGGAAACTTGCAGCCCATTACAAGAGCCCCGGAAACAACTCATAGGTGCAGGGAAACACTGGGCTTCTACTCCACTGGCTTCCGCAGAGCATGTGAAAAGCCAAGCACACGGGTTTGAGGCATTACAGATGTGAGATGCCATGCCCAGCCTCTAATTCACTCTTTGGAGCCCAGACCTGTTTCAGGGCCACAGAGCCGGGCCTACCATATTTCAGGTTCATTGCTTGTGCCTCACTGAGCATGTGCTGGGTGCCCGGCTGCCCTAGACAGCTGTGGAGGATACAGGGAAAGCAAGGGAATGTTCTTAAGGAGCTTGGGGTCTCTGTGGAAATGATGTAGACTCAGGAACAGTACCCAAATCTGCGGCACAAACAAATATTTATTTTTGTTGCAGACTTATTTTACGCTTCGCCAGGCACTGCTCCAGGCATTTGTAGACATTGTCACTTGCCCTGACCACAGCCCTACAGGGCTGGTATTGAAGCATTTTACAACTGGGTACAAGATCCAGAGAAGTTCATTTTTTCAGGACAGAACATCTAGAGGACATAGGGAGACTCCATCTCTACAAATAATTTAAAAATTAGCTGAGTGTGATGGTGCACACCTGCGTTCCCAGCTACTCTGGAGGCTGAGGTGGGAGGATTGCTTAAGCCCAAAAGTTTTAGGCTGCAGTGAGCTGTGATGGTGCCACTGCACTCCAGCCTGAGTGACAGAGTGAGACCCTGCCTAAAAAAAGAAAAAGGAAAGAAAGAAAACCAACAGGGAGACATGGCAGGTTCCCAGGAGAAGAGTAATATGACAACGATACTTTGGAAAGATTAACTGGATAACGATATTCAGGATAGTCTGAAGGTGGAAGAAACTATACATTTTATACTCATCTATGCAGCACACACGGCAGGAGTGTTGCTTTGGGAATAAGAAGAGGCTTGTAGAGTGAGATGTATGATCACCAAGGAGCCAGAGAAAAGCGCCTGTAAGAGCTGACCAAGTGCAAGTCCGGAGAATGTTTGTTCACCGATGATGAATGGTAGATACACATTCACACATACGTACGCTCTGTTAAAGTCCCACGTCCTCTATCAGATCAGAAAAAAATTAAAAGAAAATATGCAAAGTTAACAAATCTGAATCTGAACTAGTTTAGGTGTTGATAACGTAGGAGTGGCCAACTTGCCATGTGAGACAGCTGTAACTGTCTGCCCAACCCAGTCCCACTCTACCCCTGTCCACAGCCTCTGCTGAGACATGGGCCTAGGTGGCCACATCCTACCTGCCTCCATCTCCAACATATACCTATTAGACAAGGAACAGATGTCTGACTCACTGGTCAGAAACTAGTCAACTCTCTCTTGAGACTCTGAAGTTCAATATGGAGACTGTAATCGAAAATAGGGTGTCCCTAGCTCTGTGCAATGCCCCACTCCGGTTCCCACGTGGCTTGTACTTTGGATCTTGTGTTCAAGCAATTAGCTGTCATACACTTAAGGGTAATGGCCCTTTGCTTGACCTAGCTCAAATGGAAGTCTGTTCTTCACAACCCAGTGCTTCCCGGCTAAGCGAGCTAGGCTAGTAGATGAGCTCTAGGCCAGGAGCTGCAAAACAGCAGCCTGCAGGGTGGATCAGAGATGTGTTTGCTTTGACCCACATTGGGTTGCTATTGTTGTTTTAATTTGAATGGTGCTGCCTTTTAGACAGGGCATATTCCCTTCAGCTCACTTCTGTTCCTCTACCGTCTATCACGTTACCATAATGCCTGAACCTCCTCATCATTTGGCATGACCTGCTTCACTCTTGTAATTACTTGAGCTTGAAATATTTAACCTAGACCCAGGTAGGGGTGTGTGTGTGTGTGTGTGTGTGTGTGTGTGTGTGTGTGTAGGAGGCAAACTATACATATTGATGAGAAAACCAACACCAGTAATAGTAAAACAGCAAAAATACTGGCTTGGACCAGAGTACCCTTTTATCTTTTCTGTTGTTCAAAAGGAAACATATTTTGTGAGCAAAAACCTTGGGAAACAAAGGGAAAATACGGTGTGTAATCAAATAAAAGGTACAGTCACGTTTCCCTGACATACTCCTCGGGGGTCATTATACAATTCAGTGAACGGGTACAATGGTTGCATTATTTGAGATGCTTTTGGTTGCCAGTGGCAGAAATCCAACTCAAATAAGGTTTTAAAAGGCGGGGGAGTTGAAATCTATTCAGTATCAAAGGAAGAGCTTCTGTAGAAACAAGACTTCAGGAGACAGAGAATCCAGCTCCATCACACTTCTCCCTTTCAGTTTCTTATCTCTGCCTTTCTCTTATTCTCTCCATATATTTTTGTTTATATTTCATTAGCTTTTTGGGGTACCGGTGGTTTTTGGTTATATGAATGAGTTCTTCAGTGGCGATTTCTAAGATTTTAGTGCACCCATCACCTGAGCAGTGTACACTGTACCCAGTATGTAGACTTTCATTCCTCACCGCCCTCCCAACCTTCCACTCACTGAGCCCCCGAAGTCCATTGTATCATTCTTATGCCTTTGCGTCCTCATGACTTAGCTCCCACTTATAAGTGAGAACATGCAGTATTTGGTTTTCCATTCCTGAGTTACTTCACTTCGAATAATGGCCTCCAGTTCCATTCAAGTTGCTGCAAAAGACATTATTTCATTCTTTTTTATGGCTCGGTAGTATTCCATGGTGTATATATACCACATTTTTGTCACTGTTGGTTGATGGGCACTTAGGTTGGTTCCATATTTTTGCAATTGCAAATTGTGCTGCTATAATGTGTGTGCATGCGTCTTTTTCATGTAATGACTTCTTTTCCTTTGGTAGATTTCCAGTAGTGGGATTGCTGGGTCAGGTAGTAGATCTACTTTTAGTTCTTTGCCTGTATATATTCTTGGTTTTATTCTGCACATTGCTCGCTCGCTCTCTCGCTCTCTCTCTCTCTAAGTGATTGTTGGCAATCCCCAGATCTACACCATCCAAATTCAGCAACCATCTTGAAAAGAGATGTCTGTTTCCTACCATCTTGGAAACATGACTGATTCCCACAGGAGGGTTTTTATTGGCAACACCTGGGTCAAGCTCCAGGGACGTGGGATTCTCTGATTTGCTGACTGAGGTCATGAACCCATGCCTTTATGACCAGGCATGGGAGTCCACTTCCAAAAGAAGGGAAACAGGAGAAGACTTGCTAGAAAACAAAAAACAATAACTATACAACCCACTCAAATTGATTTAAAAAATTTTTTTAATTAAATGCTTTTATTTAACGTTACTTTACGCAATGAAAGCATTTACACACGCAAATGGTAGGTATTTGGTTAAGCAGCTCTTGAGGTCCCTCTAAAGAACCCTGAATCTATCAAGCAAGAAAATGTTCCCATTTTTCTGGCAAGGGTTTCTAGGGTTTCTGAGATTTACAGAAAACAAAACATTTCTTCCTCCCCTTTCTCTACAGACTATGTTCCAAACCACAAAGAGAAAGGAATCATTCATCCCTGTGCATGGGTTAATTAAGCAGAAAACTTTTTCCAAGGGTAGGAAGCTTGGTATTAGATAGAAAGAAAAAAAGAATGAGAGATGCTTTTGGAGTTTCTTTTTGGAGAAGAGAGTCTTCTTTTTTTGGAGAAGTCAAAAAAAAAAGTCTCTCTTTTTGGAGAAGAGAGTCTTTCAGAGTCTCCTTCTTTTGGAGAAGAGAAGGAGAAGTCACATGGTGGTGGGAGGTGAAAAGATGTCAATGGCAACGTCATCTATTTTGAAATTTTCCCTGAACAGGAGGCCAAATGCTTAGTGGTTCTCTGAGTCTATCTGTTGGAACAAGCTGGGAGAGACCAGTTAACTTCAACAATTCTCACTCTTGCAGAGTAGAATCCAGGGTGTAAGCAAAGATGCAACTATAGCCAGTACTTAGAAGGTGACAAGGAAGGCGATCCTTGAAAGCAGAAATCCGATTGCCCTGCAGGAGCAGATGGCAGTTGGAAGATAAACTCGCAATGGCTGTGATTAGCCAGCTGAGAAAGCTCAGAAAATGTCTGCCTAAAGATGGGCTCAGAGATGGCTTAGGAATATCTAAGGGGAGTTGTCTAGCCATAGAGAAAGAGGAACTTAAATTACTTGTATTGCAATCCGTCTGAAGACAGAACATGACCACAGTGTAAGGGAAGAAAAATAATTTTTTCTCTACCTTTCTGAGTTTGTAGCTGGGATGGACCCCTGTAGCAAAAGACAGATTAACAAGAGAAAAACAAACAGACATTTATTAGCATGTATATTTCATATATACATAGGAGATCCCAGGAAATGAGAAATTCTCAAAGTATCTTAGAACTCTGGTTTATATGGCATCTTTAACAAAGAACAGCAAATTGTTAGAGAAGTGACCAAAGGAAAAGTACTGTGAGTCTCTAGGGTTAGCAAATTGAGGAAAGGTGAGGAAATGGGAATTTGTCAAGTGGATTCTTTGGTGCCATCTCCAGGATGAGAAGGATCTAAAGTTGTCTTCAGTGATCAACCTTTGTTCTTTCTGGTAGAGAGGCAAGGATGGACATCATAGCCTAGGTAAATTCATGTCTTGCTTTTAGGCTAATGGGGTAGAGCAGAGAGCTTTTCTTATATCTGCTTCTTCTCAATTGCCTTCAGCTCAAAATAATTTTTATGCCAAAGTGGCGTATCTTAGGGTGACGTATTCTGGTCTCCTACAACAGACAGAGGCTACAGATGCCTGCCTGGCATCCTGAAGAGGGAGGAAGAGAGTGAGAGTCGGTCAGGCTGTTTCCAGCCAAATAGATGCAGGAGAGGGAGCCAGCCAGGCAGTTACACTCCAGGATGCATGGCTGAGTTCGTGTCCCAGCATATTTTCTCCTCGGCACTGAAGCCCCAGTTGCCTAGAGTATTTTATCATATGTAAGTTGTGCCATTATTTTATGTACCACAAAGAAGAAACAATTATGCCAATTATACTGCATCATAATGCCTTCCTTTCACTTTGGCTTTTAATCACTTTACACTTATTTTGACACAGATTTTGTTCTACATCAAGCTTGTGCATAAATGACAAGAAAAATATAACTGAAATAAAAGGGCGGCAATAATTCCTAAAACTTCTTCAAATTCAATGTCTAATTCTTCTGAATCATTTTTAGACTGTCTTTGGTGTCTGCATTTTTCCTGCACAATATCACCCTGTGTACCTTCAACAATGTTTGTAATACAGCACCTTTAAAAAAGAATTTAAAATATATATATTTATTTTATATATATATATTTTAATGAACTTATTTACTCTCATTCCTTTGTTTCCTAAAGGGAAGATAACCTCAGTAGCTTGTTTTCCTAGCCTTTCCTTTTATTTTCCCCTTTGGATATGAAAAACCTGTTCTGAATTATATATTATATATAATATATATGTTATATATAAAATATATATATATTCCAATAGACATTTGAAATTTGGACTGTTTATTTGATATTAGGATATTGATATTAAATTTCTTGGGTGTGATAATACTATACCGTAGAAGAATGTTCTTATTCTTAAAAGATACATGCTGAAGTGTTTAGCAGTGAAGTGTCATGTTATTTGCATATTACTGTCATATGATTCAGCAAACAAACATACAAACAAAATGTCCAAAGAAACATAAAGAGTGAAGTAAAGAAAATGCCTTCAAAATGATATCAACAGGAAAATCTAGGTAAAGGATATACAGGTATTCATGGAACTATGTTTTAATTTTTTCTTTAAGCTTAATGTTTTCCGAAATAAAATGTTATTTCAGAGTGGGGCAACTGTGTAGTGGGACTACACAGCTGTAGTCCCAGCTACTCATCAGGAGGCTGAGGCAGGAGAATTGCTTGAACCCAGGAGGCAGAGGCTTCAGTGAGCCGAATGGGGGAGGAGGGTACTTCACTGAGAAATCCACTCCAATAATTTTTTCCAAGTTTTCTCAAGCTGCCAACACCAGCTCAGAAGGTTTTGATACCAGTGCTTTCTTGATCTTACCAGATGGATGTCCACATACGTTTTCAGACAGGAATCATGATTCACATTCCTTCCCCCGAGGGGTCCTCAAAGAGTTTGCTCACTGAAGCATCAATGGTTGCTGCACCGTTTTCCAGGCATGACACACAAGAAGTAACAACCAGATCCATCTACGTGTAGGCAATGGCAACTATGTCAGAACTGCTGCTTGACTGACAGTGGTTGTGATGTGAATCCCTGTGTCAGAGATGTGAAAACATGGGGGTGTGGGAGAAGGTGTATCTTCAGATTGGACAGTTAACATACACATTCGTGCCACTTGGCAGTTATGGATCTCAATGTGGACTAACCAGTTGGAAATCTGGGTTATAGGTCAGTCTTTGTGGGACCGGTGAGCAGGAGATATTCCCCTTGGTCTGACCAGAGTTTCTGGAATTCCACATCTGGATCATGTCTTGGACCATGTGACCCTTTCCAAGGTACCAACAGTCCGTGAAGCCCTATCAGCCTTCTCTTTTGTTTTTTGTTGTTGTTGTTGTTGTTGTTGTTGTTTTGAGACAGTGTCTCACTCTGTCACCCAGGCTGAAGTGCAGTGCGCTCAGCTCACCGAAGCCTCTGCCTCCTGGGTTCAAGCAATTCTCCTGCCTCAGCCTCCCGAAGAGTAGCTGGGACTACAGGTGTATACCACTATGCCCAGCTTTTTTTTTTTTTTTTTTTTTTTTTTTTAATTTTTAGTAGAGATGGGCTTTTACCATGTTGGCCAGGCTAGTCTTGAACTCCTGACCTCAAGTGATCTGCCCGCTTTGGCCTCAAAAGTGCCGGGATTACAGCCGTGAGCCATTGCGCCCAGGCCCAGCCAGATTTTTCCCCCTTTGCCATCTCTGTCTCTACCTGTATCTGGGGGCAGCAGGGATCAGCACTGTCTAAAGGAGAGATGGCAAGCTTGCAAAGAAGGATTTTTATGCCATGTGTATCCTTTCCAATATGATGGTAACAAAGAATGGGAGACCCTATTTCCCCTGGTTATATCATTGACTTAGCTGCTATCTGAGAATAGTAATGTCTACATTGCCTCCTCCTGTCTTCAATAAATATTAAGTTGCTGCTACACTTCATGGCACTATTGTGAACAATCAAAGAGAGACCCCAAAATAGTAGTATGAAGTAGTCCCATTATCATAAAAACAAAGGTCTTTGAAAGGACAGATACGGATAATGATCCCAAAACATAGTTGAGGACACTTTTTTCTTTAATGAACTTATTTACTCTCATTCCTTTGGTTCCTAAAGGGAAGATAACCTCAGTAGCTTGTTTTCCTAGCCTTTCCTTTTATTTGTCCCTTTGGATATGAAAAACCTGTTCTGAATTACTCAAATATGCCTAGAACTCAAAAGCATGCTTGTGATTATGCCCCTTTACACATTTAATGTGGAAAAACCTCACTAACAAGAAAATAGGCGTGCTTGGAGATAATGAGCTGCCTTCCTCCTGTGGTCTCAATTCATCCACGTGGTGCTCCCTCAGTCCTTAGGTGCCCGCCCCTGCAGCTGCCAGCTGCCCTGGTGGTGCAGCTCTTCCCACCCTGAAATGTACCAACCGGCGAAATGCAAACTCTGGGTTGTTGACATTTTCTCAACAAAGGGAGGAAATGTAAGTAAATCAAGGCAAACAGAAGTGACTCAATCTGCTCTAACAGCTTTCTATTTTATGACCTGGAATATACAAAGAAAGACACCAGAGATGAAGCACTGCGCCCAAGGCCATGCGGCTCCGCGGACCGGCAAGGCTCCGGCTACTGACACAGCCCTCCACCCTTTTTGATCACCTCCTCTTCACCCCATTGGTAACGGAGAGAGTCCCACCCTACCGTTCTGGGGATGGCTGAACACGCAATGCCCAACACTGGGAAGATGAGATCCACAGCGGTTTATGAGTCACCTACTCACAGCCCAGCGTAGACACTGCACGCCAAGCAGGGCCACACAGGGGTTGCACTCGGGAACACAATGAACAAGCAGGGGCTGTGGGAGACAGGCTTTGGAGTACCAAGAGGGTGGGGTGCCCCCTGGTTCCCATGGAAGGATGGGATTGGCCTGTTTGAGTCATTCCGTGGGCCCGCAGAGAACTGAAGCGCGATGCTTAGGGATAACCGGCACTGTGCCTGGTCTCCATGATGTGCAGTGTCGTTTGGCTACGGGACCTTATCCAGGGGAGCAGAGTGGGGAGGGAAACCTGTGGTCAGGCCATTCGAGGTCCTCTGGTTTCGGATGTGAAAGCAACATATAATATCGGGTCCTGATTTTAGGCCTATAACACATGCCCTTCACTGCGTCGCCTTCTTTTTCATCTTTTGTGTTCAGCTTACAGATTTCTCTTCACTCTTAGCCTGTTCTTTTCACTGTATCATTCTTCACTGGCTATACTCGTTACTTTCGTAGAGCACTGTTTCCTACCTGAGCAGCCAGATTCTGAAGCCTTCAGTGAAGGGATCTTTTTCTGGGGGAAACAGAGATGGATTGTATACCCAGAAAGAAATAAGCACTATTAAGGCAGAATCTGATTCAGGGGTGGTTGCTGAGGTTTTCCCCGTTAAGGGCACTAGATCCTTACTCTCATGTCAGGTGGGGTCTGCGCAATCCAGAGCTATAGATAGCTTCACAGAGGAATCATGGAGACATTATACAGATGCCAAACATTTGAGGAGAATGACTAGCTCCGGCTCTGTAATTAGCTCTCATTCGATTTACTGTGCTTTGTTAATTACAACAAATTATACAGACGTGCGTAACCAAAGCTGCATGCTGCTGAATTAATTATAGATTTATAGAAGTTGCAAAAATGGTACAAAGATGTCCTGTGTGCCCCTCACCCACTTTTCCTCAATACTAAACTTTCCCATGCTGTTTGCTTGCCTTTCTTTTCTGTTCTTCTTCTCTTTCTTTTCTTCTTTTTTTGTCCTTCTTTTCTTCTTTCTTCTTTATGTGCTTCACAATCCATGTATATTACTTGGATAACAAGGAAGAGAGATTATTAAGAAGAATTTTTACAATATAAATTATGAGGGCACAAGGCGGTTATCCTCCCTCCCTTGCGTGTACAAGGAGGAAGGAATGTTGTGGTCCAGCTGAGGCCTCATAGTCTCGCTCCACCCTGGGGCTGGAGTGTCTGCTGTAACGTCAGGGCAGCAGCAGAGTTCTTAGCTTTGCTCATGCGTGGTCAGAGTCTCTTCTGTGCTGAGTCCAAGGCTGTCTTGCCCTTCCATGTGTCTGCAGCTCTCTGGCTTCTTGTGCTCCTTAGTAGGAAACAGCATTGTGCTGCTTCTGCTGCTGCACATCTTGATCCTGTGTGTCAAGGTCCCCCCCAAGGTCCCCACACCTACAGTGGCCAGCTCCATCACTGGGGCAGAGGAGAGCTGCTCTTAATCCCTCTCAATGGGGTTAGTCACTTTCATCCTGGGCTTCAGACTGAAAACAGACACTTCCTAGATACTTTCTGTGTAACACATTGAAAAGTCACCTCCTCTTGGGCTCCCAAGAGCTCAGGAGGAGATCCCTGGCCTTCCAGCTGAATCACTGCAGGGGTGGCACTGTGGGGAACACAAGAGAGATAGCAAGTGGCAATTTTCATTTTGCTCCTGTGCATAGTTGCTATTAAGAAAATTAGGCCAGGCGAAGTGGCTCATGCCTGTAATCCCAGCACTTTAAGAGGACAAGGCAGGAGGATTGCTTAAGTCCAGGAGTTCAAGCCCGGCCTAGGCAACAGAGTAAAACCCCGTCTCTACAAAAAATTCAAAACTTTGAATCAGCATATGGATTTATCTTCATTCTCTTTCCATAGCCCGTTCTTTTCACTGTATCATTCTTCATTTGAAATTTGAAATTTGACTCTGACCACGTGTGAACAAAGCTAAGAACGCTGCCACTGCCCTGACGTTGCAGCAGACACTCCAGCCCCAGGATGGAGCGAGGCTAAGAGACCTCAGCTGGACCACAACATTCCTTCTTCCTTGTACACGCGAGGGAGGGGGGATAACCGCCTTGTGCTCTCATGGGCATGGTGGCACACACCTGTGTCCCAGCTACTCGGGAGACTAAGATAGGAGAATCACTTGAACCCAGGAAGCAGAAGGTGCAGAGAACAGTGATTTTGCCACTGCACTCCAGCCTGGGCAACAGAGACACTCTCTCGCTCTATATATATATATATACACACACACACACACACATATATGTATGTGTGTATATATATACACACATATATAGATATGTGTGTGTGTGTATATATATATAGATATATATGTGTGTATATATATATATAGATATATATGTGTGTATATATATATATCAGTCCTGCCTGTTATGAAATCCAGGATGTTCTTATTGTTCTGCTTATGTTTTTCTATTTTTCCTGACTTTGATTTAAGATCCTGGAGTAACTTATCAGAGAGTATCCAATAATCCTCTTTTCAAACAGTTACTCAGAACAAGCCAGATAACACCCCTTGAGATGTCAGAGCAGGTGGCAGGCCTGAGAAGGACACCTGGGCCCCGCCATGTCACAATGTCATGTTGATGCTAACACTGGCCCCAAGTCACACTACTGAGGAGTGAGTCGGAACTTTGCTCCATGAGACTCTTTGGGCCACAGCCTTAAGAAGCTGAGGCTTCCCCAGGGCCTCCCTCCTACGTAGTAAAACTTGATTTGCAGAAAGGAATAGAAGAAAAAATAAAAGAATTCTTAATTCTATTGTAAAATGCTGTTAAGTGACTATGTATGTAATGTGATGAACTAGCTGAGATTTTACAAAACTAACTGGTTTGCTATAGGGAAGTGTCCAGCAGAATATCCAGCACATGACGGGAGAAAGCCTGGCCTCTTGGCTGCGAGTTGCTAGTCTGGAGTCACATCCTCTTGGAGAGCCAGGTGCGGTGGCTCACACCTATAATCCTAGCACTTTGGGAGGCCAAGGTGGGAGGATGGTGTGAGCCCAGGAGTTTGGGACCAGCCTGGGCAACATAGGGAAACCCTGTCTCTACAAAAAATCTAAAAAGTTAGCTGGGCATGGTGGCATGTGCCTATAGTCCCTGCTACAATGGGAGGCTGAGGCAGGAGGATCGCTTGAGCCCAGGAGGTTGAGGCTGCAATGAGCTATGTTCATGTCACTGCACTCCAACCTGGGCGACAGATTGAGATCCAATGTCAAAGCAAAAACCAAAATCAACAACAGATACTCTTGGATGTAAATCCCAGCTTCAGGATGAAACAGCTGTGTGACCTTGGAAGCAGTAGCTAAATTTCATCATCCATAAAATGAAGCTTACAGGAATGCTTGATAAATGAATTGTAAGGAACAAGTGAGATGCAGCGTATACTGTACTTAATACCCTGGCACATACCAGACACTCAAAAATACTTGCTGTTATCATTTGAATAAACAAATGCTAATAATAAAAATAAAAGATAAAAACAAAATCATAGAGAAAAGCTTCTTCTCCCTGAATCAGCCTCTAAGTAGTTATTGTTCTTGGCCACCACCGGTTTGGCCAGAAGCAAGGTATTTTTAGCTGTAGGCATGAGGCAGAACTCACCCAGGGCAGAAGCAAAGTACAACAGGGCATTTCAGCTTTCTAGGCTGGAATTATTCACTCTTGCTTGATAAAAAGCAACCTGCAGTTGTGCCTGCCTTTTCCTTATCAGTATGCTCCTGAAAAATTGCAGGGAAGTCAAACTTTATGCCTCATCTTATTTTAATATAAATGAATAAGGGAAGGTTTCTTTTTGATAGACCCTTTACCATTTGCCCTTTTACGTTATAAATTCTTGTAATTTTGTCAAAGGCAGCTGATTGTTTTATCCAGTTTCTTTAAAACAGGACATCCTGAAAGATTATTTTTTTTTTTTTTTTTTTTTTTTTGAGACGGAGTCTCGCTCTGTCGCCCAGGCTGGAGTGCAGTGGCGCAATCTCGGCTCACTGCAAGCTCCGCCTCCCGGGTTCACGCCATTCTCCTGCCTCAGCCTCCCGAGTAGCTGGGACTACAGGCGCCCACAACCGCGCCCGGCTAATTTTTTGTGTTTTTAGTAGAGACGGGGTTTCACCGTGGTCTCGATCTCCTGACCTTGTGATCCGCCTGCCTCGGCCTCCCAAAGTGCTGGGATTACAGGCGTGAGCCACCGCGCCCGGCCCTTGAAAGATTTTTAAATTGCCACTTATTGACTACATTTTTATAGATGAAACAGAGTGGGAAAAATCATCATCTTCTCAGCTAGCCCCAGTACTCTTAGGGAGGAGACTATCTTTGTTCAGGAAAATACCTTCGTAAACCACTTCAAATGGAAAATGAGACCCTGAAGATTCAACCGAGTAAAATAAATAGCCAAACTTCACAGCACTAGAAATAAGCAGACATTTGGGGGCAGAGTGGGAAGACTAGACTTGTTGAGCAACTCAGTGCTCAACACTGGACTTTTGAAAGGACTTTTGAAAACCGGATGGTGGTTACTTTTATATGTCAGCTTGGCTGGGACACAGTGCCAAGATATGTGGTCTAAATTACTCTAGCTGTTTCTGTGAGGGTGTTTCTGGATAAAATGAACATTTTAATATGCGAACTTTGAGTAAAGTACACTGCCTTCCATAGTGTGGGTGGGCCTTATTCAGGGAGGCCTGAATTGAATGAAAGACTGACCTCCCTTGAGCAAGAGGGAATTCCGCCGCAGAGAGCCTTCGGCCTGGCACCGCAGCATCAGCTCTTCCCTTGCCGTCCAGCCTGGCAGCCTTCAGAGTTGAATTACATATTTTGGACTTGCCAGCCCCCATAAGCATGTGAGCCAATTCCTTAAAACAGGTCTTCCTCTATATAAGCACACATCATATTAGTTCTGTTTCTCCGGAAAATCCTAATACAACCAGGAGGTCTAATATTAAATATGAAGTTATGTTGCTGTGAAGTGCATTTCCACTTCTTTTTCTCAAACACATTCCATCTGCATCCCAGCCATATACCTCATGCAAGTGGTTGTGTGTGTATTAGTGCATGTGCGTGTGTTCACACACACACGTGTGTGTGTGGTGTGTTAACCAAAGGAATGGGCTAAGTTTCATGTCTGGGTTGTCACAGAATAGAACCAAAATAACACCTAGTAGATGGCAATACAGTCCACAACCTGAATGAGTTTAGGAGAAGCAGGAATGTGGAGCTAGACACCATCATGAGAAAGAGCCTTTCCTCTGCCCCCGCAAGGAATCTGCACAGCTTTGGGGCCACCAATAGGTTTCCACAATGTTCAGGCCAAACTCAAGGAGCTCTTAAGAGACAGAGGGACTGATCTGGACATCTGAGTTCCATAAAAACCAAAACTTTTTTCTTTTAAATTCACAGACTATCTTTATATTAAGCATTTTCAGTTAACATACTCAGAAGCAGACCCAGGTGGCAGGTGGTAAACTTTGCTAGTGATTGCAGTTTGCTTCTAATTATTCATACTCTCCTCTGAGATTAAAGAAACCACCATACCACCAAATAAACCAAAACAAACAAAATAAAACCCTAAGAGAGGCAATGTGCAAAGAGAATGAGTTGATGCAACTGGTTTCTGTAGAAAGGCAAACACGGAAAATGCCTCCCAGTGTGGCCCCGGGTGCCCCAAGACCAATGCTGCATCACCAGTGGGCCATCAGTGCTCCCCCTCCTGGGCAGTGAAGGAAGGATAGGGGGAGGAGAGGAAGGGCCATCTTAGGACACTGGGGCGTGGGGGCCGCCCATGGCAGCACTGTCATGGTAGTCCATTCCCTGTGGTTAGTAGAAAGAACTAAGATCCTTAAGATAGCACACAATCACAGAAATGCCTGAACTAACTAAAAATAAAGATCTGAATCTAAATTATTGGTACCAAGGAGAGGAATAAAGATCAAGATGGGTTTCAAATTTATGTGTCTTAGGTGAGGAAAGAAAGGCTAATTTGGGAACTGGGCACTGCCTTTTAAGCCAATGGCATCAGATCTTTGGATCAGTATGTTAGGTAGGTATTGTTCAAACTGGTGGCCTCTTAGAGTTGCTAGGAAAGACAAGTAGCATTGACAGTGTTTGGTGCTGTCATTCAAAAACTCGCCCTCCTTCATACAGCTTGTCTTATTCTGTCAATCAGAATGTTTAAGGGGAGCATAATATTGTTTTTAACTGCCTGAAAAAAATCTAAACACACTAACATTATTTTCTTTCTAAACCCTGTTATATAGTATAGGTCTATATGTGATGCAGATGCCAAATGAAAGAAATGTGAGATGCATGATTTATTTTTAAAACAAAACCCAACACATTCCCAGAGTGAAATAGAAAGGTCATAACCAATAAAAGCATCTAATCAGCCTCATTAGTATGTTCCTTTGACCACATTTTTCTTATTCAACAGAGCGTGTCTCCTCTGAAGAAGCAGTAGATTTCACAATAACACATGCAAAGACCAAAGAAGGAATCTTTGTGATGTAGCCAGCACCCACCAGACCATGGGGCACTTGCCCCAGAGGGAGAAGAAGAGACAAATATTTGAAGGGTAGCATCAACCTTCTGACAAATGCACGTATCTGTAAAGCTTAGTAAAATGGCAAAAAAGACATATCTGCACGCAACTACCAGAAATCTTACTGAGCTCCCAATGAAGGGCTCATTCTGATCCTAAGGGGTTTGGAGCAGATTTTTTTCAAGAGCTCATTCAACTTTTGCTGCAGTTGGTCTTGGAAAGAGAGAGGTTCTAGCCCCTGCCTCAGCAGGAGCAGATCTCTGCTTGGCATCAATGAAAGGTCCTGAGCCCAAGATTCCATAAGCAATAGGAAGTCTCAAAAGAGTCAATAGATTTTTATGATCTCAAGTTTGTCTTTAAGGGAACACAGTGTTTTGTGCCTTATGGATTCCTACCAAATCTAGATGAAAACTTGCCCTCAAGGGATTATTAATGTTTTTCCTCTGTGTCCTTGGCCACTGCTTCTCTTTCTCCTTTATGCTCCTTCCTCTTCCCCCATCCTGTGTCAAGTGCCAGACTGTCCCTGGGCTCAGTTATAGGCAGCCTTTTCTGTCTACATTCTGCCCTAGGTAGTTCCATCCAGTCCCAAAGCTGTAAGTATCATCTCTACCTTGTCAACTCTCACAGGGAAATTTTCACACCAGAGCTCTCCTCTGAGTATCCAACAGCCGACTGGACACATCCACGTGATCTACAGCTTCACATGTGCAACATGGACCTCTCGACTTTCCCCCCAGATCCATTTTACTATTAGTAAGTGGTGTCAACATTTATTCCACTGCTCAAACTAAGCCTAGGAGCCATCCTGAATTCCTCCCTTTATCTCCTTCCCCTCTTTCAGTTCATCATCCTGCTTCCACTTAGAATGCATAAGAGAGCACAGCTCCCCCCAAAAATGAGAAAATGGCTGATCTCTACAACACCATCACTTTTCTTCGAACCCACCAAAGAGCTGAGGTCATAAGAGATGCTGAATTCCAGTCTCCAAGGAAGGTAAACTGAATACCAAAGAGTGACAAACCCTGTGAGGACAGATGAGACTCAAATATTGTTTCACCTTTGACAGAGCAAGAAAGGAGGAGGTGGCTACCACACACGTAGGGAGACAGGAATTATCTAAAATTTTAACATATTCTTAAAAGCTAGCGTGGGTTAGAACATCAGTTTGGAATAGGTAGGATCACCAGATACAGGGGGAGTTTGTACCCACTTGCAAGCTCTTTCCACTGGCCTCTACTAGATGCTCATGAGAAAGACTGGGGAAGGGGCAAGGGTCCAGAAAGAGAGACTATCTGAGTGCTATAGGTGTGGGTGAAGCTCAATTAAAAGGCCACAACTGTCAGATTGGATTAAACACACAAGACCCACGTATATGCTGTTTGTAAGAAACCCACCTTATAAATAGAAACACAGATGGGTTAAAAGTAAAAGAATGATAGGCCAGGTGCGGTGACTCAGGCTTGTAATCTCAGCAATTTGGGAGACCAAGGTGGGCGGATCACCTGAGGTCAGGAGCTTGAGACCAGTCTGGCCAACATGGTGAAACCCCGTCTCTACTAAAAATACAAAAATTAGCCAGGTATGGGGGCAGGCACCTGTAATCCCAGCTACTCGGAAGGCTGAGGCAAGAGATTCGCTTGAACCCCGGAGGCAGAGGTTGCAGTGAGCCAATGTCATGCCATTGTACTCCAGTCTGGGGATGAGAGGGACTTTGTCTCAAAAAAAAAAAAAAAAAAAATAGGAAAAGAATGAAAAAAAGATAAACTGTGAAATAATTAGTAATTATGAAATTACTAATAAAATAAAACTGAAATGATTACATTAATGCCAAATTAGATGTCAGAAAAAAGGAATATTGCCATGGATAAACAGAGACATTACGTAGTGACAAAGTGGTCACTTCATCAAAATGACATTATAATCCTACATGTACTTAACAGAGCTTCAGAATGAAGCATAACTGAACACAAAAGAAATAGATGAATATACAATTATAATTGGAGATTTTAACACTCTTCTCTCCATAATTTTTATATATTTTATTGTACTATGTATTCAAGGTATACAACATGATATTTTGATACATTCATACATACTGAAATGGTCTACAGTCCAGCATATTAATACATCCATCATTTCACACATTTACTTGTGTGTGTGGTAAGAACACCTAAAATCTATTCTCAGCAAACTTCCAGCATATGATACAATCTTATTAACTATAATTCTCATGCTGTCCGTTAGATTAGGGGTCCTCAACCCCCAGGCCATGGACCAGCACTGGTCCATGGCCTGTTAGTAACCAGACCACACAACAGAAGGTGAGCAGTGGGCAAGCAAATGAAGCTTCATCTGTATTTACAGCTGCTCCCCATCACTCAGATTACCACCTGAGTTCCATTTTCTGTCAGATCAGTGGTGGCATTAGATTCTAATAGGGATGCAAACCCTATTGTGCATGCAAGGGATCTAGGTTGCACACTCCTTATGAGAATCTAATGCCTGAGGATCTGAAGTGGAACTGTTTCAACCCGAAACCATCTCTCCCCCTGCCCACCACCACCCCCACCCCCTCTCTAGTTCATGGAAAAATTGTCTTCCACAAAACTGGCCCCTGGTGCCAAACATGTTGGGGACCACTGCATTAGATCACTAGACTTATTCATCCTACCGTGCTGCAATTTTGTACTCTTTGACCTGTATCTCCCCATTTCCTCCCTTCCCTGGCCCTGGTAACTACTATTCTATTCTGTTTCTGTGTATTTGACTTGACTTGATTCTTTTTTAGATTCTACATGTAAGTAAGATCATGCAGTATTTTCTTTTCTGTGTCTGGCTTATTTCACTTTGTGCAGTTTCCTTCAGGTTCATCCATGTTGTCACAAATGGCAAGATCTCCTTTTTTTTTTTTTTTTTTGAAACAGAGTTTCACTCTTTTTGATTCACTGCAACCTCTGCTCCCCAGGTTCAAACAATTCTCCTGCCTCAGCCTCCTCAGTAGCTGGGATTACAGGCATGCACCACCACACCCAGCTAATTTTTGTATTTTTAGTAGAGATGAGGTTTCACCATGTTGGCCAGGCTGGTCTCAAACTCCTGACCTCAGGTGATCCACCTGCCTCGGCCTCCCAAAATGCTGGGATTACAGACATGAGCCACTGTGCCTAGCTGATCTTCTTTTTAAAGGCTGAATGCTATTCCATTGTTGCGTGTGTGTGTGTGTGTGTGTCACAATTTCTTTATCCAGTCATCTGCTGATGGATATTTAGGTTGTTTCCATATCTTGGCTATTGTGAATAATGCTGCAATGAACATGAAAGTGTGGATATCTCAGCCAGGTGCTGATTTCTTTTCCTTTGCATGTATACCCAGTAGTGGGATTGCTGGATTACACGGTAGTTCTATTTTTAGTTCTATTGTAATGTTTTCATGATGGTTGTACCAATCTGAACTTCCACCAACGGTCTACAAGGTTCCCCTTCCTCCACATTCTTTCCAACACTTGTTATTTCTTGTCTTTTTGATAATAGCCATCTTAACAGGTGTGAGATGCTCTCATTGTGGTTTTGATTTCTATTTTCCTGATGATTAGTGATGTTGATGTTGAGCATCTCTTCACATATGTTGGCTTCTCTCAATAAAGTAGATGGAAAATCAGTATGACTACAGCAACCAGTGCTATTAAACAAATTGACCTAATTGACATTTACAGAACACTCTAACCAACAATAGCTGAACACACACTCACTTGACATGCTTATGAAATCTCATCAAACTAGACCATATTCTAGATCATAAAACAAGACTCAATAATTTTTTTAAAAATTATAATTGGTCAAAAGTGGTGGCTCACCCCTGTAATCCCAGCACTTTGGGAGGCCAAGGCAGGCAGATCACCTGAGCTTAGGAGTTCAAGACCAGCCTGGCTAAGATAGCGAAACCCCATCTCTACTAAAACTACAAATATTAGCCTGGCACAGTGACTCATGCCTGCAATCCCAGCTACTGGGGAAGCTGAGAGAGGAGAATTGCTGAAACCCAGGAGATGGAGGTTGCAGTGAGCTGGGATTATGCCACCACACTCCAGCCTGGGCAGCAGAGTGGGACTCCATCTCAAAATAAAAGAAAAAATTAAAAATTAAAATCATATAAAACTTCGTTCTCTGACCACAGCCGATTAAAATTAGAAATCAATAATAGGAGAGTATCTAGAAAAGTATCTAAATATTTTATATTAAACAGCCCCCTTCTAAATAATTCTTGGTTAAAAGAGGAACTCACAAGATATATTAGAAAATATTTTTAAGAAGATGAAAACAAATAACATATCAAAATTGGAGGGATATAGCTACAGCAGTTCCTAGAGGGAAATATATAACATTAAATGCTTATGTTAAAAAATAAGAATGGTCTCAAATGAACAATCTAAGCTTCAACCTTAGGAAATGAGAGAAAGAAAAGCAAATCAAACCAACCAAGCAGAAGGAAGAAAATAATAGGGATAAGATCATAAATCAGGTAAATTGAAAACAGAGATAATCAATGAAACTAGCAACTAGCTTTTTGAGATGATGAACAAAATGTATAAACCTTGAACCAATGTAATCGAGAAAGAAAGAGAGAGAAGACACAAACTACCAATTTCAGGAATGAAAGGAGGGGAATCACTATAGATCTTACAGAAATTAAAAGATTGAAAAGTCTTACAGACATTAAAAGATTATAAAATTAATAACAAAAAGTCTGATAAAAGATAAAATAGACACAGTTCTTGAAAGATACAAACTACAAAGCTCACTCAAGAAGAGCAGATGACTAGAATAGTCCTATATGTATAAAAGGATTGAAACTTGCCATTAAAAATCTTCTTACTCTGTAATCCCAGCACTTTGAGAGATAACTCTGTAATCCCAGCACTTGGATCCGCCAAGGCAGGCGGAACACGAGGTCAGGAGAACAAGACCCTCCTGGCTAACATGGTGAAACCCCGTCTCTACTAAAAATGCAAAAAAAAAATTAGCTAGGCGTGGTGGCGGGCGCCTGTAGTCCTAGATACTTGGGAAGCTGAGGCAGGAGAATGGCATGAACCCGGGAGGCAGAGCTTGCAGTGAACCAAGATTGCGCCACTGGACTCCAGCCTGGGTGACAGAGCGAGACTCTGTCTTAAAAAAAAAAAAAAAATCTGCTTACAAAGGAAACCCCAGATCCAGATGCGCCACTGGTAAATTCTGCCAAATATTGAAGAAAGAAATCATGGCAACTGTGCACAAACTCTTGCAGAAAATGGAAGTGGAAGGAATATTTCCCAAACTGTTTGATGAAGTCAGCATTACCCTAATACCAACCGAGACAAAGGCATTAAAGAAAACTACAAATCAACAACTGAAAACAATTCAAATGTCATCAACTGGTGAATGAATAAACAAACGGTGCTATACTATCAAATGGAATACCACTCAGCAATCAAAAGGAGCAAACATGCGACAATGTGGATAGAAAGCATTTTGTGAAGTGCAAGAAGTCAGACATAAAAGGTGACATTCTGTATGATTTCATTTATATGACTTTCTGGAAAAGGCAAAATGAAGACATCAGATTAGGTTGCTGGGGTTGGACTGAGAAAAGGGGATTGACTGTATAAAGATCACAAAAGGACTTTTTGCAGTGATTGAAATACTGTATGTCTTGGTTGTGGTGATATTACATGCATCCATTTGTTAAACTCATCAGACCACACACCTCAAAAGGGTGACTTTTACTGTACTGCACATGAATTATTCCTCAATTAGCCTGACTTAGAAACCTCTCAAAAAAAAAAAAAAAAAATCAAAAAAAGTGGGGGGGTGAAGAAAATCTCTCCAGGGAATTCTCACTGTTTTCTGGAAAAATCTAAACCCCTTTTGGCAGTCTATTAGAATCTATTCTTTGCATGTTTCTCCAGCTTCATGCTTTCGAAGAACATTTAATGACATGAGGAAAAAATCTCATACTGGAATATTAAGTGAAAAATGATATATGAAAATCAGCTTTTACAGTGGGATATCAACTTTGTATGGGATGTACGCCACATGTACAGAGAAATACCTACTGGCAGGAAACATACCAAAAGAATAGCTTCCTTTGGGAAGTACACTTCGTGATTTTTATTATCCTCTTGTGCTTTTGCTTTTGTGTGTTTTCCAAATTTTGCAATGAATTTAATAATAAAATATTAATTTCATGTATTTATTATTATTACTACTACTGTTATTATCTTTTGATCATGGCCTTGGCTTTTAGTGGAATGGTCCATAATCTTTTAGTGGAATGGTCCATAATCTATAGCTCTTTCTCTGTTGGGGCTTCTCTTCCCTCTCCTTTCCTCTGGTTCTTTCCCACTAGCCCCCACCCTCACCTCCCTTCACCAAAAGCTTCTGGAGCTCCAGGGCAAACACTGAAGACATCTTGGTGTTTACATTGATGTGCTTTTAAGGTTGACATTTCTAGGAACTCCACAGGGGGCAGGCAGGGAGCAGGGGGATGGATATGTGTTCTGACCTGACGGAGGCAATTGCAACCTGCCACAATGGGGATCTTTGTAGGTAAAAGATTGGGAAATAATGAGGTCAAAGTGGAACCTTGACCAATACCATGAAGTTACTTTGTGTATCTCGTATTTGTTTTATAATCAATGTCTTAAAAGAATAATATTTTTTGGAATATGTGACTTTGCAAGAGAAGTTACAATGGAGTTTTTTGTTTTTGTTTTTGTTTTTAGCTATTTTCCAACACCTAGAACAATGCCTGGCACCTAGCAGCTGTTCAACAAATATTCGTTGAATGCAATGGATGCATGAACAAATGAACAAGCAAATGAATGAGAGTCCAGGCAGTGAACAGACACTAGACCCAGGGAGGTTGAGGCGTGAACAGGAGTTGAGGAAGTTGACAGAGGAAATGAGGATAATTGTTCAGAAAAACTTTCCAAAGGAAAGAGAGATTGGCTAGTAGCTAAAGAAGGACAGAGAACCAAGAGAAGTTTTGGCTTGTTTTTGGTTGATTTGTTTAGGATAGGCAGGTATTCATCATGTTCATAATCTGGGGAGAATGAGCCAGTGGAGAAAGAGCAGGGATTATGAGAGAGGTGATTACTGATGAAGGAGGGTCCCAGGGGATGGCAGGAAAAGAGGTGGAAACCTTGGTAGGAGTGTCGGTAGCAGGAGAGGCTTCCCAGCCTCTTCAGACCGGAGATCAGTGCAGACTCACAGGAGCCAGTAGGGGATGGCAGAGGGGATCTGACAAATTGTTTAGGTGAAGTAGAAGGTGAGGGCATCTGCTAAGAGGACTGAGTCAATAACAAACAAAGAACTGATAAGACCAAAAAAGAGAGCTTAACAAAGAGAAGCCAAAAAACTGAATGGGGCCAGGGCAAGACCCTGTCTCTACTAAAAATACAAAAAATTTGCCAAGCGTGGGGGTGGGCACCTGTCATCCCAGCTACTTGGGAGGCTGAGGCAGGAGAATCGCTTGAACCAGGGAGGCAGGGGTTGCAGAGAGCCGAGATCACGCCAGTGCACCCCAGCCTGGGCAACAAGAGTGAAACTCCATCTCAAAAACAAAAAACAAAAAACTGACTGGCAGCATGGAGGGCCCAGCTGAGCCTAGAAGTGTGAATTTGTGGCCACCCCACTTGATAAGAGTTGTGTGGGCTTTTCTAAGAGTTCACTACCACCTGAAGATAGATGAGTTAGGGTGGGATTGATCCCAGGCTGGAAGTTTGCAAGAGGCATAGAGACAAGAGGCTGGAGAGCAGGGGATACTGAAGAGGAAATTCAAGATGTGCTTCTGAGAACCCAGCTCATAGGCTGGTTCCGAGACCACCAAAGTCCTTACCAGGGTAGTGTCTAGGAAACTTTGTTCCTGTGTCCCCTGTGAATTCAAAGATAACTCAAATCAACGAATGTGTCCAGTGATACTGAGAATCCATTACTTTTCCTTTGGTCTTTGATTCATCATGGTTAAATTTAATCCTAATTCTCCAATAATATTGGCTACCAATTTGCTGCTGCCCTGTTATGAAATATGAATGTGACTCATCTGAACTTGAGTTTCACTTCTTGACATATGTACCAAAAGAAATAATGAGAAAAACAGCACGTCAAATTCCTTTCTAATAAGCATTTGTGAGCTCTTAGGATATAAGGTGAGGTGGTCCAAAAAAGAAGGCCTTGTCATACCTGGTGAAGTTGGTAACGCCTGAGACTCCTTTTTACAATTAACAACAAATCAGAGAGAGTTTGGCACAGTAAAAAGAAAACAGCATTAGTAATCAGACAACTTGGATGTTAGATTCAGTTATGTAATTAACAGGCTGCACAACCTTGAGAAAATCACCCACTGAACTAGTTTCCTGATATACAAAGCAAAAGGATCAAGCAAGAGGTTGGATGAAATTCTTTCCAATTTTACAGATTTATATTTTCGGGATCTGCATAAAATTTTGGACCCCCGTCAGCACATGACTTATAACAGATGCTTCACAGATGGCATTGAACCAAACTGAGGTGAACATGAGGAAATCAAATAGAAAACACAGAGTTTTCCTCTGATAAAGTCATGGCCAAACCTGTGCACACATGTAATGTTAGAAACAATCTTAGAGGTAATCACCAGCCTCTCTCTGACTCTCTCTCTGTCTTTATTATATTTTTAATATAATAAAAAATATATTTTAATAGATAAATAAAATATATAGTTATATATTATTTAATATACATTTATTAAAATATATTTAAAATGATGTTTTATATATTAATAAAATAATAAAATATGTATATATAAAATATACATATTTTTATAAATAAATAAACGTGTAAAAAAGTATACACATTTATTTATTTATCTAATATCAATTAACATTTTTTAAAAATAGGTTTTATTTCCCTCAGTTGTAACTTGATGCATGTTCATGGTAAAAAAAAAAAAAAAAAAGAATTAGTCAATGGAGTTTCTAGGAAAATTACTCTACTCTTGAGCCTCAAATTCTTTTTTTTTTTTTCATGCAAAAATATCTTTCACTTTATCAGCTAAACTAAAATCTACTCATGACTTTTTTAGCAAGTCTTTCCTGTTGTGGATATTACCTGTTGTTTGGTCTTTAACCATATTCTTCATTTGTCCAAAAGTGTTTACGAGGGCAGGACAAGTATTTGGTGATAACTGCAGAAGGCCAGGTGCTATGTGCAGAGAAATGGACAGGAAGAATCCCACTCATTCAGACACATACGGGGCCAGTTTACCACACTATGAAAGCAGTACATCGCGGTGGTTAAAAGCCCTGGCTTTGGAATCAGGAAGATTTGAATTTGAATTCCAGCTCTGCCACTCATGCTATGTGAGCTGGGGCAAGTTACTTAACCTCTCTGAGTCTCATCTGCAATATCAATATCATATTTACATTTTCCTCTCAGGGCTGGTGAAATATTAAATAAAATGGATATAAAGCATTTAGCATCCTACCAAAAAGAGGTTTAATAGAAGATAGCTGTTATTAAATACTTAATGAAGGGAAAAGTCTAAATTGTGAAATTTTTATTAAAGATTTGTTACTTTTATATACATTTAATAACAAGTACACATGATGACCAATATCATAACTTTTAACATAATTATCAGTAAATGTTTTTGGAAACCTGGAGAAAGGAGGAGGTAAGTAATTATTTAGCTGAATAAACTGGTATTAATATAGCCTAGTAAAGGACTTGAAAGAATCGTCTTAAATTATTTAGGTAAAAAATGACTTAAATTTACATGTTGTTTCTATGTTAGCTAGAACTTGAAAGTACTTGAAAAAAAATTTCCTGAGTGTTTTATTTACAATTTACTTTCACTATTAAAATTTTATGAAAACTCATTTGATTAGAGATAGTACAAAATTAAATTCTAGCCAGTACTAGTGTGAATGGCACAAGATTTAAAGCAAGCAGAATCCGAGTTGATGTGGTTTTTCTCCGTATGTGTGTTCGTGTGTGTGTAGCATGACATTTATACCTAAGCCCACCCAGAGACCAAAACAAAGTGCTCGTAGGAGAACCAAGCATCTTGGGGTCAGTCGCTTTTAATCAAATTAATGTAAACTTAGCAGAACAAAACCTTCTCTACTAGATAAAAGCTGCTGGGCCTGTGGGCTACTTGGGTTAGAAACATTCTTCAACCTTTTTACAACCGTAGTAGAGAACTACGTTTTTATTCCCCTCCCAAGAATTCTGGGCATATCTTTGGGTAAGGCACTTATTCTCATGAAGCAGTATCCTGGAGAAAATATCTCCTATTTAGGGTTCAGGAAATAGATCTTTTTCAAAATTCTGGGTTACCACTGAGTAAAGACTGTGGGAGAGGAATGACACGATGCCATGCTGTTTACTTTGTCTGTCCTTGGCTGTGGCTCCTCCTTTTGATGGAGTCAGTAATTAGGAATCCAAGTCGCTGCAGAGTTCAGTATTCATGAGGGTTTGGGCAGGCAGCGGCATGGAGTGCCCAGGGATTCCAACATATTCTCATGACTGAGACACTTTGAGGGAGCCTGACTGGCTAACAGAGAACAGCCCTGACCTTTCAACCCGATGAATTCAAATGCAATTTGTCATCTAATGTAAAATGAATCTGACCATGTGTAATCCTGTATGATGCAGAGGCCTTGTCCCAGGAAAACTCCAGAACATGAAAGAGGGGCATTGAAAAATAAAACCCACCAAAAGGTTACGGGCATACATCGATATGCCCATAACAAATTCCTTTTTCCAAAATAATGAACAGCTCTGTGATTCCCTGGGCAGGGTAGACACCATGAACACACACAGGGGTCGAAGTGGGGAGTAGCTGCTGTTCTTTTCTCTCCTTGGAATTTGAAATATGTTTTTATATTTGCTTTTCACTCTCTCCTTTTTAACGTTTAAAAGTAAGCCATCCTGTGATGGTTATTGTGTTCTACTCCTCTTTGTAACCACCAAAGAAGAAAGGTTGAATTGTTACTGTCTCTCTCTTATTTCTGAAAATGCTTTCTCTGGGGACCCTTCTGAATGGATCAGGGCAGGATAGAACACACCCTCTGGGAGAGGCTCAGAGAGCCAAACCTGAGATCAAAGCACCCAGTCTCTCAAACTCTCTGAGGAAGTGTCCTGGTAGTTCCAGGACCTACTCTGTTTTTTCCACCCAGGGAGTTTTCGGCTGCCATTATTTCAAAGAGCATTTTCAAAGCAAATCTCCTGGCACTGGGTGCAGGGCCACATGCCTATAGTCCCAGCTTGGACTGCTTGAGCCAAGCAGTAAGTTATCAAGGCCACAGTGAGCTATGATTGCACCACTACATTCCAGCCTGGGTAATAGAATGAGACCCAAACTCTAACCCACCCTCCCCCACCAAAAAAGTAAATCTCTTTTCTGCTATTGTTTTTAGTATGCTTAAGCATCACCATTAATTGGGTAGCAGTTATAAAGGCTGGAATGGCCTCCAAGCCCTGTGAATTATGACATGCATTGTTCCATTGGCATTTGAAGTTCATCATTAATGTCCATTTGAAAGCTTACAATTATGAAATAGAGTGATCTTGTAAATAATTCACTGTGTGTGAGCACAAGCACACACTTATTCCTGGAAGTCATTTAGTCAATAAGAGTAAAGAAGCAAAGACTTCTACAGATTTAACCTCTGTCATCTCTATTTTCTCTTGAAGCATTTTTGAGTTTCTTCCCTTGCAAGGTCAAGAAAATATTCAAGTCTGGGTGAGAGGAGAGGCTGAAGACAAGTAGGTTGAAGGGTACAAACATACAGTTAGATAGAAGGGATACATTCAATGCCTGAGAGCAGAGTAGGGTGACTATAGTTAAGAAAAATGTTTTATACTCAGATGATGGACACCCTAAATACCCTGAGTTCATCACTACACATTATATACATGTAACACAATTTCACATGTACCCCATTAATTTGTAAAATTTTTTTTTTAATTCAAAGGTCTCACTCCAACCTGTCAGAGACATTTCTTAAGCTACAATAAGTTATCATCAGTCTTGCCATTTGTAATTATAGAAGAAATATCTCCACTTTCTAGACTTCTACTTTCATGAGGAGCTCAGCGGCCAAGAATGGACCGTGGCCCAATGGAATTGTTATGCTTTGGAATATTTGAAAAGGTGAACTTTTATCTAAACAGGGTGGTCATGAAAACTGTGGTGCATTATTTTCTTTCCCACTTTTATTGTTAAAATAATTGCATTTTGTTGCTGTTAAAATATAACAGGAAGAGATTTGCTGCGTATCTTTCTTATAAAACATGTTTGCGGCCAGGCGCGGTGGCTCACGCCTGTAATCCCAGCACTTTGGGAGGCCAAGGCAGGTGGATCACAAGGACAGGAGTTCGAGACCAGCCTGGCCAACATGGTGAAACCCCGTCTCTACTAAAAATACAAAAATTAACCGGACGTAGTGGTGGGCACCTGTAGTCCCAGCTTCTCAGGAGGCTGAGGCAGGAAAATCGCTTGGACCCAGGAGGCGGAGGTTGCAGTGAACCGAGATAGTACCACTGCACTCCAGTCTGGGTGACAGAGAGAGACTCTGTCTCAAGAAAAAAAAAAACAAAAAAAAAAACCTGTTTGCCTCCCTTCCCCATCTTTCTCACCTCCCTATACACAGCTGATGTCCCAGTCACTAATTTCTCACAATCCTGCAATAATAACACACATATTCATACCTTCAAGCCAATGAATGGGCTGTGTTTCCTTGACTCGAAATGACCTTCTTGACCTAGCAAAGGCTTCTCCAAATGTTCAGACTCTCCTGTTACTCACAAACAGGATTAGGTGCTCTGACCTGTCTGCTCACACACACTTCCATGTCTGCACTTAACCTCTCGATTTGACGTGGCTGCTTACGGGTCTTTCTTTCCCTCAGTGAAGAGCAAAAACACCTATTCATCTCAGCATTCTTATTTTTTTAATCTGTGTCATTTTTATAGAGTATGTCAACCTAAATAACAAACAGAGGGAAACTCTCTAAAGCAATATGATATTTATTTGGGAATGGGCATTGCAATAGGAATACATGTGCCATAGTAAGCTATGTGTATTCAGGGAGATAAAGGAAGATTTTTAAAGAAAAATTAATAAATAATTATTTTGCAATAATTATCCTTGGCCACACAGATCAATAACAAGGTGATACCAGTCCAAGGCTGGACAGGAAGTTTTTGGGCAAGTGTCCCTGGCAGAAGTGTTTTGTTTGTTTGTTTGTTTTTAATGTAAGGTTGCAATGGCCTTTGTGCAATGAAAGGTTGTGGTTTTGGTAGAGTCTTGTGTTACATTTTGTTGTTTTTGTTTTTGTTTTCATTTTTGTTTTTGAGAAAAAGGTCTCACTCTGTTGCCCAGACTGTAGTGCAGTGGTGCAATCACAGCTCATTGCAGCCTCGATCTCCCAGGCTCAAGCAATCAAGCAATCTTCCCATCTCAGCCTCCCAAGGAGCTGGGACTACAGGTGTGAGACATCACATCTGGCTAATTTTTTAATATTTTGTAGAGACAAGGTTTTACTGTGTTGCCCAGGCTGGTCTCCAACTCCTGGGCTCAAGCGATCTTCCCTCCTCATACTGGGATTAGAGGCATGAGCCACCGCGCCCGACCTTGATAGTTCTTGTTATCAGGCATTCGTGCATGAGATCCCTTCCTTCATGGCCTTCCCTAGCTCTGTTTGTCAGAGGTTTTAACACAATTGACTCCACTTTGATTCTGACAACTTTCACATGTGCAATGTGATGTGCGATATATATATATACATATATATACACACACACAATGTGGAGTGATTTAATAAAGCTAATTATAGTATCTATGATCTCACTTGACCTGTTTTGTGGTTATACATTTGAACTTTACTTTCTTGTTATTTTGAAATATACATTATTACTGACAATAGTCACCTGCTGTGCAATAGATCTCAAAACTTATTTGTCCTGTCTCACTGAAACTTTGTAGCTCTGGACCAGTAACTCCCCATTCTGTCACTCCTCTCCCCCATCAACCCCACCGCCAGCCCAGGTAACCATCATTCCACACTCATTCTGTGGTTTCTACTTCTAAATTTCACATACAAATGAGATAATCAGCATTCTTAATTTCTATCATAGCGCTTACCCTATGTTACCTTCCATAACACAGCTAGTGGTAAATCATTCTCTGATGGAAGTAAATCAGCAATAATTAGGGAAACTCATCACTCTATCACACTACGGGGTCCACAGCTTTGCCACTCCTGAGGGAAACTGTATTCTTCATTTTATAAAAACACATGCACCACTTAACATTTCAGTCAATAATGGACCACATATATGAGAGTGGTCCCACAAAGTTATAATGGAGCTGAAGAATTTTATCACCTAGCATTTACTATGCTATTCTTTTTATCTTTATGACTGTACTCCTTCTACTTATTAAAAAAAATAGAAAAAAAATGAACTGTAAGACACCTTCAGGCAGGTCCTTTAGGAGGTATCCAGAAGAAGGCACTGTTATCATAGGAAATGACAGCTCTATGCCTGTTTCTGTCCCTGAAGACCTTCCAATGGGACAAAGAGGTGGGGCTGGAAGACAGTGACACTGATGATCCTGGCCCTGTGTAGGCCTAGGCTAATGTGTGTGCTTTTGTTTTCATTTTTTGTTTTCATTTTTAACAAAAAATTAGCATAAAAATAGAAAAAAAAAGCTTACAGAATAAGGATATAAAGAAAGAAAATATTTTTGTATAGCCATGCAATGTGTTTCAAGCTAACTGTTACGACAAAACAGTCAAAAAGTTTTTAAAAAGTACAGACTCATACCTGTAATCCCAGCACTTGGGGAGGCCGAGGCAGGTGGATCACTTGAGGTCAGGAGTTTGAGCCAGCCTGGCCAACATGGTGAAACTCGTCTCTACTAAAAATACAAAAAAAGTTAGCTGGGCATGGTGGCAGGAGCCTGTAATCCCAGCTACTTGGGAAGCTGGTACAGGAGAATAGCTTCAACCTGGGAGGCAGAGATTGCAGTGAGCCGAGATCGCACCACTGCACTCTAGCCTGGGTGACAGAGACTCAGTCTCAAAAAAAAAAAAAAAATTTATAAAGTAAAAAAGTTACAGTAAGCTAAGGTTAATTTACTACTGAAGAAAAATATTTTAAATAAATTTTGTGTAGCCTAAGTGTACAGTGTCTATAAAGTCTCTAGTAGTTCACGGTAATGGCGTAGACCTTCACAGTCACTCGCCACTTTCTCATTGACACCCAGAGCAACTTCCAGACCTGCAAGCTCCATTCGTGGTAAGTGCCCTACAGGTGTGCCATTTTTTAAAGCCTTTTATACTGTATTTTTACTGGATCTATTCTATGTTTAGATACACACACACTCACTGTTGTGTTACAGTTGCCTACAGTATTCAGTACAGTAACATGCTGTGCAGGCTTGTGGCCTAGGAGCAACAGGCTAGACCATCTAGTCTTGGTGTGTAGTAGGCTCTGCCATCTTGGTTTGTGTAGATGCACCCTATGGTATTTGCACAATGATGAAATTGCCTAACGACACTTTTCCCAGAATGTGTGCCCAATGTTAAGTGATGCATGACTGGATTGAAATCTGTCTGCAACATCTCACAAACCAAATCATTCCCTCATGCCCAGCCTACCCCTGTCCCCAGGCCACCTCCCCTGGAGGTACTGCATTAAGTATATTACTTGTGCTTACAGAATAAACTTGCAAGCTTCCACACCACTGACTTTGGTGGAAGTGAATCTAAAACACACTTTGGGAAGTAATTCTATCCATGTGGGTCTTTCCTCTGCGTGACAAAATCATACTGCATGCATTTTCTGTTGGAACAGATTATTGGTGAACAGAAAGTGAAAACAATTTAAGGTACAGCAGCACAATACTATTGCATACATTCTAGTTCATTCTAGACTATAAACAGCTTGAGAAAAAAAAAGCCTGCATTTTCTATAATCCCACAGAGAGTCCCACGTCCTGAAGGTCTACAGAGTTGTTACAAACACAGGCTTTCGGCCGGGCATGGTGGCTTAGGCCTGTAATCCCAGCACTTTGGGAGGCCGAGGTGGGCGGATCACGAAGTCAAAAGATTGAGACCATCCTAGCCAACATGATGAAACCCCGTCTCTATTAATAATACAAAAATTAGCTGGGCATAGTGGTGCGTGCCTATGGTCCCAGCTACTTGGAAGGCTGAGGCAGGAGAATTGCTTGAACCCGGGAGACAGGTTGCAGTAAGCCGAGATATGTCACTGCACTCCAGCCTGGCGACAGAGTGAGACTGCATCTCAAAACAGTACCTGGGCTTGTTGCAAGGAATAAATGAAATGTTTGCTAAATGCGGAGAAATAAGAATGTTTTTACACTGTTGATGAGAGTGTAAACTAGTTCAACCATTGTAGAAGACAGTGTGGTGATTCCTTAAGGATCTAGAACCAGAAATACCACTTGACCCAGCAACCCCTTTACTGGGTATATACCCAAAGCATTATAAATCATTCTACTGTGAAGACACATGCACATGTATGTTTATTGCAGCCCTATTTTCAATAGCAAAGACTTGGAACCAACCCAAAGGCCCATCAATGATAGACTGGATAAAGAAAATGTGGCAGGCCGGGCACGGTGGCTCACGCCTGTAATCCCAACACTTTGGGAGGCCGAGGCAGGAGGATCACAAGGTCAGGAGAATGAGACCATCCTGGCTAACACAGTGAAACCCCGTCTCTACTAAAAATACAAAAAAAAAAAAAAATAGCTGGGCGTGGTGGCGGGCACTTGTAGTCCCAGCTACTCTGGAGGTTGAGGCAGGAGAATGGCATGAATTCCGGAGGCGGAGCTTGCAGTGAGCCGAGATCACACCACTGCACTCCAGCCTGAGCAACAGTGCGAGACTCCATCTCAAAAAAAGAAAGAAAGAAAGAAAACGTGGCATATATACACCATGGAATATTATGCAGCCATAAAAAAGAATGAGTTCATGTCCTTTGCAGGGACATGGTTGAAGCTGGAAGCCATCATTCTCAGCAAACACAGGAACAGAAAACCGAACACCACATGTTCTCACTCATAAGTGGGAGTGGAACAGCGAGAACACATGAACATAGGGAGGGGAACATCACATACCTGGGCCTGTTGGGGGGTTGGGGTAAAGGGAGGGAGAGCATTAGGACAAATACCTAATGCATGCTGGGCTTAAAACCTAGATGACAGGCAGGTTGATAGGTGCAGCAAACCACCCTGGCCCATGTATACGTATGTAACAAACCTGCACATTCTGCACATGTATCCCTGAACTTAAAGTGAAATTTAAAAACAAATAAATAAATAAAAAGAAATATTTGTTAAATACTTAGTACAGTACCTGACATAGATCAGACAAGTGACAATAGCAGTTACTAATCCGTACATCCTCTAGGTTTTAGCTACATTGGACCTATGCTTCTCTCACAGGCCTCAGTGGAGATGTCACACTCCTCAGCTATCTAGCAGCTCTATGGTCTACTGTTCTCAGACTACTCCCTTGACAACTGGGAGGGCCAAGGGGGATGTCAGTGAAAGTTGCCATTTTCAAGATGGAGTCTGAATATAGTAAGTCACTCAAGGCTTGACAGTTTTGAACGCATTACATTTTTATATGTCTTTCCTGCATCAGTGTTAACTACTGGGCAATAAGGTTGTGAATGAAGGAAAAAAAACATTGGAAGGAAGGAGAAAGCCATTCTAGAGCTGGCAGAAAGTGGGGTGTGGGAGGTAATCTTAGATTCTGTGTTGTTTTCTTGAACCAAAATAGTACAGAAGTTAGATATTGGTTTTGTTTACTTGCAACATAAAGGGAAAGAATGGGGCCAGTGTAAACACTTATTTAAGAGAATAATATATATGCACATTTTAATTAAACTCTAATATGAACATTTACTTGGTCTCTTTCAAAAACAGAGCTAGGAATATATGGTTTTTCCCTAAGTCAACTCTAAACTGTTACCAGGCAATTGAACAAACCAGAGCTGCCACCCTGGTGGAATAGAGCTCAGGAATGCTCACAGGAGTCTTTCTAAAACACATGCATACCACCACCCCCATTTAAACAGCAGCAATTATTGAAAGAGGACTCAAGTTGAGTTCCTTTTCCCCCTCCCCCATCCCCCCATAGGGAAAGCAAGGTCCTGTTGGCATGCACCAATGTCATCCCTTTACTGCACATTCATTAATCTGGATTCCTCAAGATGATCTGAGAAGCTGCAGACACACAACGGTGGCCTGTGATAGTCTTTGTTATCAGGAGCCTGTAGGCTTCCTTTCATCTTATTAAAATTATACCCTTTCTGCTAAAGTTGAAAAAAACTAAGAAATTGTAATTGTATCCCATTCAACCTCATCTGAAAGAGGGGAAAGTGGCCCATCAAACCATCTCAAGTTACAATACGATTCATGTGGTATTTCTATTTCCCACACCAGCCCAGGCACTCCAAGGGTTTTGCTCAATCCCTGGGTGGTGGAAACCCCCCTGAAGGGTTTATAAACCTAACATAATTAAGCACCATGTGACAGACACTGTGCTAATGGCTTTACATGCATTCTTTTACTTATGTGTCCCAACAACCCCAGCATTATTATTATTTTGGGTTTTTTACATCTCCATTTTGACACTTGGCAAGGCAAAGAAACCTGACAACAGTTAAACAGCTAGCAATTTCCAGAGTGGGAATCTGTCCCCAGGCAGCATGACATCACAGCCCACATGGTTAACCTCTATTCTAACATGAAGTTCAAAACTCCAGCCTGCTGTGCTAGGAACTGAATGTTTGTGAACCTCCAAAATTCATATGTTGATACCTTCTCTTTAATACGATGGTATCAGGAGGTGGGCTAAATTGATTAATTCGTGATTTTCTTAGTGGATTTCCTTATAACTCTATTTCATGAGGGTGGTGCCCTCATAAATTGGATCAGTGCCCTTTTAAAAAGAGGAGGAGACACGAGATTCTCTTTCTCTCAGTCATATGAAGACACAGTAAGAAGGCTGTCTCCAAACAAGGGAGCCAGCCCCCACTAGCTGCCAGGTCTGCTGGCACCTTGATTTCCCACCCTCCAGAACTGTGAGACAGAACTGTTTGCCATTAAAGCCTCCAGTCTATAGGATTGTTACAACAGCCTGAGCCAAGACATGCCTGGTGAAGATGCCCACCATGTTGCTAGAAGACCCATGATATTCCACTCTCCCCGGCTGCTCTGAAAGCAACAGATGTGGCACTCAGCAACCAGTCAGCCAGGTGAGGCTCTAGTCTGGTCCCTAAGGCTATCTCCCTGACCCCTTGGTTGGACTTCAGAGGGAATGGAAATCAACTTGGGCTGTAGCCATATCCTGTTGGCCTTCCCAGGGCATGGACAAGCTGTGATAATCCTGCAAATAAATAAGGTGTGGAAGATGAGTTCAACTGTAGGGTTGGCAAACATTCGCAGGCCACTTAGAAAAGCTGCAGTTTTAACCATGCTGTCTTAGAGAGGTTTCAACATGGCAGAGTGGGCACTGGTGGTGACAATGTTCAGACACTTGGAGAATTATCTTCCTTCCTGCCATTTTTTGCACTGCCCTTCCTTATCCTGTCTACCCAAGCACCATGGGGTTGTGCCTCTCCTTCAGTGATTTTATTAATCAGGAAGCTGCAGTGTCCAAGTGGTCCTGGAAATTCCACCCAAAAAAAGGTGTAAAGTCAAGGGGGGCTGATGCCTCTCCTTGTACTGCATTACTGATGGCTGTCAGTCTCCCCGTCCTGTATGGCAGCCTTGCAAGAACAGGGACCATGATTATTTTTCTTTAGATTTTCAACGACTTAGTCCCTGGTACATGGAAGACCAGTACATATTGAAATAAATTGATTAATTAGTGATTTTCTTAGTGGATTTCCTCATAACTCTATTTCATTTACTGACTTAATATGCCCTCCATACCAGAAATGAAGTCTTAAAGAAAGTCAGTGCTGTGCATTTACATTAGTTCACAACATTTATGCCATCCCATCACACAGGTATCCATGCACCTCTCCACACTATCCTGTAAAATCCCTGAAGGCAAGGACCATGTCTTACCCATCCTTGAATGTCCACTGCAGTTGCCTTCATATGGTAGGCTCAATGGTTTTTCAGCTGATTTGAATAAATCTCTCTGCAAGCTAAAACTGTATGCTGAGATGGAAATCTTCACCCAAGGTCATCTACAACTTCTGCTAAGGAATTCAGGAGTGGATTTCTCTCTAATCTTGCCAAACTATAAGAAAGATTTCTTGAGCTACTGAGACTTTCACAGGTTCACACTGCAGTGTAACAAGGCTGTCTACTCCCTTTTGCTCTCCTGCTTAGGGGCTTTCCATAAGGCAGAGGCTTGCCAAACCTCGACACTGTGTGTTGAGTTTTCATCTCAGTATATGACTAGGACTCCCTGCCTTCAGCCCCATTCTGTCTATGTAAGCAATACCAGAGAACCTCCATACTCTGGCAGCTGGCAAATTTCTCTCTAAGATCAATTTCCATCTATGTTGAAGTTATGATAACTCTATTCTTTCCTAAAACTGTGGGGTTGAGATAGATGGATCCTCTCTGATCTAGCCACTCCTCCTAGGCAGCAGCACAAGCATTTTGTCAATCTCAAGCATCTTAGGCCCTATGCCAACTATCAGACCTGTGTCATGTTGGTGTTCGAGCACCTGCGCCTCAGGATATAGAAACCCCCTTCTCTTTCTTCCAGTCCTTTTCAGATCAGAGTCCTTCAACACTAAACATCTTATTCCTCTCCTCCTCCTCCATAGAACCTGAGGGCCCATCGGTTAGAGTGTGGCAGTGGAAGAGTCCCAAGGCATAAAAAGGTCTATTTAGTCTCCACAGGGTTGAGGACGACCCTACCATAGAAACAGAAAAGGCTTCCACCTCTTTCTGGGAAGTTGATGTCTTTCCTCCTCCCACTACTGCCCAGCCCTCCAGCCCCACTGCAGACCAGGAGAGGGTCCTTCTGCTACCACAGCAGAAGGCAGGGCACAAGTAAAGGCCCCAGCAACTCACTCCTCCAGTTCCTGAGGAGATAGCCTTCCACAAGTCCTATGGTTCTTTCTACCCTTTTGTACCAAGCTTCAGAATTTTCTGCCTATTTTTTGGAATGGTAAGAGTGAAGTCAAGGAAAAATAATAATAAACTAAGAGAGAAGAAAGGAAGTCAGTCCTAAACAAAACACCAAGAGAACTCGAGACTGTAGATGTGAACATATTTAATACCACTGAATTGTACACTTAAAAATGGTTAGAATGGTAATTTTTGGGTTTTTGTTTTTTGAGACATAGTCTCATTCCGTTGCCCAGGCTAAAGTGCAGTGGCACATAGCTCACTGCAGACTCAAACTCCTGAACTCAAGAGATCCTCCTGCCTCAGCCTTCTGAGTAGCTGGGATACAGGCATGCAACACCACACCTGGCTAAATTTTTTTATTTTTTGAAGAGATAGGATCTTGCTATGTTGCCCAGGCTGTTCTCAAACTTCTGACCTCAAGCAATCCTCCTGCCTCAGCCTCCCAAAGTGCTGGGATTATAGGCGTGAACCAAAGTGACTGTCAATTTTATGTTTTGTATATTTTATCACAATTAAAAAAAAAAAGATTGTAGAAGCAAACCTGTAGTCAGAAGGAGAGGGGATAGTTGTCAGAAATTGTTCCAAGTATATGTGCCAGATCTTCTAAAGTGTAAATCAATTTGTGAATATTTAATCTGCTAAAATACTTTTTTTTTCTTTTTTTTTTTTTTTTTTTTTGAGACAGAGTTTCGCTTTTGTTGCCCAGGCTGGAGTGCAATGGCACGATCTCGGCTCACCGCAACCTCCGCCTCCCAGGTTCAAGCGATTCTCCTGCCTCAGCCTCCCTAGTAGCTGAGATTACAGGCACGTGCCAACACACCTGGCTTATTTTGTATTTTCAGTAGAGATGGGGTTTCTCCATGTTGGTCAGGCTGGTCTAGAACTCCTGACCTCAGGTGATCCACCTGCCTCAGCCTCCCAAAGTGCTAGGATTACAGGCGTGAGCCACCACGCCCTGCTTAAAATACCTCTATATTAAATGAAATTGTCTTGTTATGAGCCAAAGGCATCTTTTCTTCCATCATTTTTGTTGTCACCAAAACAACACCCTATAAGCTTAGACTCCAAGTCTGTCAGCTATCACAAAAATTATAGGTTCTAGGATAAGGTTCCTGATGGTATTATTGCACCAGGCCCAGTTTGTAGAAGATAGGTTTTTGGTCTCTTCGTGCACACATCACCTCAGATTATACTTAGGCTTGTAGAGCTATAGGAAAATTACAGACTGATGTCTCTTTAGTTTCAGATAAAAACACGGCACAAGCAAACCATTCGCAATAATCAAAAAGCATTCCTCTGTTTACACATCTATTTTGTGTAGATATCAACTTGTATTCCAAGAACTATAAATTGTGCCTGTGACCGTGAACACATACATTTTCTCTGTTTAGCTTAATATTCTGGTGGGATCAGCAGGTACTGATGGCAATTTCTATACTTCTTTAAACATAAGCATCAATCAGGGTACAGACTGTAAGCACTTTGAAAATGCCATACATTAAGAGACAAGAACTGCTTGAGGAATCACAAATATTTATTCTAAAGCAGGTCTTAAATTCAGCTTTCTTCTGACTTGGGCTGTCTGCTGAAATCTGCCCTGCACTCAACACTTTAAGCCCATTCAATTAGAAGCCAGCTTTTCATAATTCCAGGTAGCAGTCCCCCTCATTTTCAAATGCAGAAAACTTCAGACAGAAAAACCAGAGAAATGTTAAGCACTTGAAATTCTGTGGCTGGTTATATGAGTCTACAACGGACATAATGGAGGTTTGGAAAGTGTTCCTGATGGCAGCGTGCTGTGGAGAGCTGCTATCTAGAAACCACGTGACACCAAGGGAGCCCCTGGACTTAGGAACACACTTTTGTCTTTATTCACAAAATCACTCATATGTTTTGAGTTTTTTAAAATAAAAACAGCATATTCTTTATTTTGCATACTTTAAATTCAGAACAAAATGAACAAACAATAAAACCACAATATGTAACATCCAATCCTGTTGTCAGAGAAGGGAGGGAATGGGGCTTGAGGCCCTTGTTTCCTGCCTTAGTCACAAGGACAGGAGAGGAAAAAACACTAGACATTAGCAGAGGGAGCCACGTAGGACAAGACACTTGAGGCTGCGGTGAGAATCGTGGGGACACTATATGAAGACCCAAGGTATAAACTCTTCATCTTCTTCTATGCGAGACGCATTCTCATTGCCCTCAAAACTGGAGAATCTCATCAGGAACTGCAGCACTGGGTTCCTCTGCTGCCACTTCATCCTCGATAGACCTAGCCTGATCCTGTGGTCGATCTAGTCGGAGTGAGTTTGGGGGTCCTCAAGGAAGAAGCCAGAAGAGAGCAGCACGGTTTCAAACAGCAGCACCATCAGGTCCTTGACTGCCTTGCTGTTCCTGACAGCCTCAGCCTTCTGCTGCAGCATCTCCACAATGGGGTGGTTGGAGTTGATCTCCAGGTGCTTTTTGGCCATCATGTAGTCCATTGTAGAGTTGTCCCGAAGTGCCTGGGCTTTCATGATCTGCTCCATATTGGCTGTCCAGCCACAGGTGTTGGTCACAGTGCAACAGGGTGAAGACACAAGCCTATTGAAGATGGTCACCTTCTCAACCTCTTTATCTAAGATTTTTTTCATGAGCTTGCAGAGGTTCTCAAACTTTGCCTTGTTCTCTTCCATTTTCTTCTCCTCCTTATCCTCAGGTAGCTCCAGACTCTCCTTGGTAATTGAGACCAGGCTCTTCCCATCAAATTCCTTGAGCTGCTGCACACAGTACTCATCAGTGGACTCAGTCATAGAGACAACCTTGAAGTCCCGCTTCCACACTCAGTCCACAAAAGCAGAGTTGGCCACCTGCTCTTTGCTCTCACCAGAAAATTACCCATATGTTACATCCATGTGTAACTTCATTGTCCAAGGTTGAAATGAAATCATGTGATTTGAATGTTTCCCCTTCAAAATTCAGGTGCTGCCAGTGGGATAGTATTAAGAAGTGGAGCCTTTAAGAGGTGATGAGGCCATGGGGCTCCTCCCTCGTGAGTGAGATTAGGTGCCCTTACAAAAGAGACTGACAGAGGGAGTTTGTCCCTTTTACCCTTCCACCTTCAGCCATGTGGGGAAACAGCACTCCTCCCCTCTGGAGGAGACAAAAATGAGGTGCCATCTTGGAAGCAAAGACCAGGCCCTCAGCAGACACTGAAACTGCCAGCACTCTGATCTTGAACTTCTCAGCCTCCAGAACTGTGTGAAATAAATTCCTGTTTTTTATGAATTAGCCAGTCTCAGGTATTTTGATGTAGTAGCATAAAACAGACTAAGACCATGATGGAAAATGTTTATTAAGCCATAAATAATTGTACAGATGCCAGTAATCACTAATATTTTAAACTACTACTTAGGGTTCTACAATATTTTAACCTATTTTCTGAGATACGGAAGCTAGACTTTTCTTCCTCTAAAACTTGAGGCCCTCAATGGGGTGAGGAAAGGGAATTAGTGACAATCAATTTTGTATCCACAGCACTAATTGAATGCCCAACACAAATAACCCATTAATTATAGGCAAACCTCAGAGATATTGCAGGGTCAGTTCCAGAACACCATGACAAAGTGAGTCACACAATTTTTTTTGGTTTCCCAGTCATATAAAAGTTATGTTTACACTATACTATAGTATATTAAGTGTGTAAGAGCATGTCTTTAAAAGTGACCATACCTGTGATATTATTTGATATGGTTTGGCTCTGGTCCCCGCCCAAATCTCATGTTGAATTGTAATTCCCAGTATTGGGAAGGGACCTGGTGGGAGGTGACTGGATCATGGGGGCGGGTTTCCCCCATGCTGTTCTCGTGATAGTGAATGAGTTCTCATGAGAGCTGATGGTTTAAAAGTGCCTGGCACTTTCCCCCTCGTTCTCTCTCTCTCCTGCCACCATGTGAAGAGGTGCTTGTTTCCCCTTCACCTTCCACCACGATTGAAAGTTTCTGACACTATCTCGAGGTAGATAGTGTCAGAATTAAATTAGAGGACACTCAGTTCGTATCTGCAGCAGAATTGATTGCTTATGTTTTGGTAGGGAGAAATCCCCCACATTTGGTCACAGAAGTTTTTTGTGTTGATTATTGTTGTGTTTTGAATGAGAAAAGAGGAAAAACATGGTTTGAATTTTTCCCTACCTTAATTTAAAAATTTTTTTTTGCTAAAAAATGATAATAATCATCTGAGTCTTCAGTGTGTCATCATCTTTTTGCTGGTGGAAGGTCTTGCCTTGATGCTGACGGCTACTGACTGATCAAGGTGGTGTATAAGGTGAGAGTGACTCTGGCAATTTCTTAAAATAAAACCACAATAAAGTTTTCGCATTGATTGACTATTCCTTGACTGAGTTCTCTGTAGCATGAGAATGCTATTTCATAGCATTTTCCCACAGGAGAAATTTTTCTTTTTAAAAAAAAAATTGTTTTCGTTTTTTTATGTTCCAAGGTACATGTGCAGAATGTAGGTTTGTTACACAGGTAAATGGGTGCCATGGTGGTTTGCTGCACCTATCAACCCATCACCTAGGTATTAAGCCCAACGTGCATTAGCTCTTTTCCCTAATGCTTTCCCCTTCCCCCACCCTCTCCCAATAGGCCCCAGTGTGTGTTGTTCCCCTCCCGGTGTCCATGTGTTCTCATTGTTCAGTTCCCACTTGTAAGTGAGAACATGCGGTGTTTGGTTTTCTATTTCTGCATTAGTTTGCTGAGGATAATGGCTTCCAGCTTCATCCACGTCTCTGCAAAGGACATGATCTCATTCCTTTTTATGGCTGCATAGTATTCCATGGTGTATCACTGAAGGGCATTTGGGTTGATTCCATGTCTTTACTATTGTGTATAGTGCTGCAATGAACATATGAATGCATGTATCTTTATAATAGAATGATTTATATTCCTTTGGGTATATACCCAGTAATGGGATTGCTGGGTCAAATGGTATTTCCAGTTCTAGATCTTTGAGGAATCACCACACTGTCTTCCACAATGGTTGAACTAATTTGCATTCCCACCAACAGTGTAAAAGCATTCCTGTTTCTCCACAACCTCACCAGCATCTGTTGTTTCTTGACTTTTTAATAATCACCATTCTAATATGAAATGGTATCTCATTGTGGTTTTGATTTGAATTTCTTTAATGATCAGTTATGTTGACATTTTATTCACATGCTTTGTTGGCCACATATATGTCTTTTTGTAAAGTGTGTCTGTTCATATCCTTTGCCCACTTTTTGATGGGGTTGTTAGTTTTTTTTTTACAAATTTGTTTAAGTTTCTTGTAGATTCTGGATATTAGACCTTTGTCAGATGAATAGACTGCAAAAATTTTCTATTCTGTAGGTTGTCTGTTCACTCTGATGATAGTTTCTTTAGCTGTGTAGAAGCTCTTTAGTTTAATTAGATTCCATTTGTCAATTTTTGCTTTTGTTGCAGTTGCCTTTGGCAATTTCATTGTAAAATCTTTGGCCATGTCTATGTCCTGAATGGTATTGCCTAGATTTGCTACTAGGGTTTTTAATGGTTTTGTGTTTTACATTTAAGTGTTTAATCCATCTTGAGTTAATTTTTGTATAAGGTGTAAGGAAGGGATCCAGTTTCAGTTTTATGCATATGGCTAGCCAGTTCTCCCAGCACCATTTATTGAACAGGGAATCCTTTCCCCATTGCTTGTTTTTGTCAAATTCATCAAAGATCAGTTAACTGTAGGTGTGTAGCCTTATTTCTGGGTTCTCTATTCTTTTCCATTGGTCTATGTGTCTGTTTTTGTACCAGTACCATGTTGTTTTGGTTACTGTAGCCTTGTAGTATAGTTTGAAGTTAGATAGCATGATGCCTCCAGCTTTGTTCTTTTTGCTTAGGATTGTCCTGGCTATACGAGCTCTTTTTTGGTTCCATGTGAATTTTTAAATAGTTTTTTCTAGTTATGTGAATAATATCAATGGTAGTTTAATGGGAATAGTATTGAATCTATAAATTGCTTTGGACGGTATGGCCATTTTCACAATATTGATTCTTCCTATCCATAAGCATGGAATGTTTGTCCATCTGCTTGTGTCCTCTCTGATTTTATTGAGCAGTGGTTTGTAGTTCTCCTTGAAAAGGTCCTTAATTTCCCTTGTTAGCTGTATTTCTAGGTATTTTATTCTCTTTGTGGGAATTGTGAATGGGAGTTCATTCATGATTTGGCTCTCTGCTTGTCTGTTGTTGGTGTGTAGGAATGCTTGTGATTTCTGCACATTGATTTTATATCCTTAGACTTTGCTGAGTTGCTTATCAGCTTAAGAAGCTTTTGGGTTGAGTCGATTTCTAGATATAGAATCATGTCCTTTGCAAACAAAAACAATTTGACTTCCTCTCTTCCTATTTGAATATCCTTTATTTATTTCCCTTGCCTGGTTGCCCTGACCAGAACTTCCAATACTAAGTTGAGTAAGAGTGGTGAGAGAGGGCATCCTTGTCTTGTGCCAGTTTTCAAAGGGAATGCTTCCAGCTTTTGCCCATTCAGTCTGATATCGGCAGAAGGTTTCTCCTAAATGGCTCTTATTATTTTGAGGTATGTTCCTTCAATATCTAGTTTATTGAGACTTTTTAACATAAAGGATGTTGAATTTTATAAAAGGCCTTTTCTGCATCTATTGAGATAATTATGTGGTTTTTGTCTTTAGATTTGTTTATGTGATGAATTATGTTTATTTATTTGGGTATGTTGAACCAGCCTTGCATCCTGGCGATGAAGCCAACTTGATCATAGTGGATAAGCTTTTTGATGTGCTGCTGGATTCAGTTTGCCAGTATTTTATTGAGGATTTTTGCATCTATGTTCATCAGGGATATTGGCCTGAATTTTTCTTTTTTTGTTGTATCTCTGCCAGGTTTTGGTATCAAGATGATGCTGGCCTCATAAAATGAGCTAGGGAGGAATGCATCCTTTTCAGTTGTTTGGAATAGTTTCAGGAGAAATGGTACCAGCTTCTCTTTATACCTCTGGTAAAATTCAGCTATAAATCCATCTGGACCTGGGCTAGGCTATTGGTTGTTAGGCTATTTATTACTGTCTCAATTTCAGAACTTGTTATTGTTATTAGTCTATTCAGGGATTCAACTTCTTCCTGGTTCAGTCTTAGGAGGGTGTATGTGTCCAGGAATTTATCCATTTCTTCTAGATTTTCCAGTTTATTTGCACAGAGGTGTTTATAGTATTTTTTGATAGTTGTTCATATTTCTGTGGGATCAGTGGTGGTATCCCTCTTATCATTTCTGATTGTAAGTAATTTGAATCTTCTCTCTTTTCTTCTTTATTAGTCTCATTAGCAGTCTATCTATTTTATTGTGTGTTTCAGAAAACCAGCTCCTGGATTCGTTGATTTTTTGAAGGATTTTTCATTTCTCTATGTTCTTCAGTTTTGCTCTGAGCTTTCTTATTTCTTGTCTTCTGATAGCTCTGGGGTTTGTTTGCTTTTGGTTCCCTAGTTCTTTTAGTTGTGACGTTAGGGTATCAATTTGAGATCTTTTTAGCTTTTTGATGTGGGCATTTAGTGCTACAAAATTTCCATCTTAGTAAGGCTTTAGCTATGTCCCAGAGATTTTGGTATGTTGTCTCTTTGTTAGGATAACTTTTTTCAAAATTTCAGTCAATTTTCTCAAATCTTGCTGCTGCTTTATCAACTAAGTTTATTTAACACTCTAAATTTTTGTCATTTCAACAATGTTCACAGCATTTTTGACAGGTGTATATTCCATCTCAAGAAACCACTTTCTTTGGTTATCTATAAAAAGCGACTGCTCATCCATTCAAGTTTTGCCATGAGATTGCTGCAATCTCATGACAAGTACCACATCTGCAGTTACTTCCTCCACTGAAGTCTTGAACCCCTCCAAGTTACCCTTGAGAGTGAAAATCAACTTCTTCCAAACTCCTGTTAATGTTGATAGTACGACCTCCTCTTGTGAATCATGGCTGTTCTTAACAGTATCTAGAATGATGACTTTCTAGGAGCTTTCCAATGTACTCTGCCCAGATCCGACAAAGGAATCACAATCTATGGCAACCAAAGCTTTACTAAATATATTTTTTAAATAATAAGACATAACTCAAAATTACTCCTTAATCCATAGGCTGCAGAATGGATGTTGTGTTAGCAGGCATGAAAACAATGCTTATTTCCCCGTACACCTCCATCAGAATTCTTGGGTAACTAGGTGCATGGTCAATGAGCAGTAATATTTTGAAACAAATCTCTTTTTTTTTCTGAGGAGTAGGTCTCAATAGTGGACTTAAAAACTATTCACTAAACCATGCTGTAAACACGTGCTGTCATCCAGACTTTGTTGTTCCATTTCTAGAGCACAGGTAGAACAGATTTAGTATAATTCTTAAGGACTGTATAATTTTTAGAATGGGAAATGAACAATGGCTTCAGGTTAAAGTCACCACTATATCAGTGCCTAATAAGAGAATCAATCTGTGTGTTGAAGCTTTAAAGCCAGACATATTAGGCTGTTCTTGTGTTGCTACAAAAAAATACCTGAGGTGGCTGGGCACGGTGGCTTACACCTGTAATCACAGCAATTTGGGAGGCCAAGGTGGGCAGATCACTTGAGGTCAGGAGTTTGAGAAAAGCCTGGCCAACATGGCAAAACCCCATCTCTACTAAAAATACAAAAATTAGCTGGGTGTGGTGGTGCCCATCTGTAATTCCAGCTACTTGGGAGGCTGAGGCAGGAGAATCACTTGAATCTGGGAGGTGGAGGCTGCAGCAAGCCGAGATTGTACCACTGCACTCCAGCCTGAGTGACAGAGCAAGACTCCATCTCAAGACAAAAACAAAAACAAAAACTGAGGCTGGGTAGTTTATAAAGAAAGGAGGCCTAATTGGCTTACAGTTCTGCAGGCTTTATAGGAAGCATGGTGCTGGCATCTGCTTGGCTTCTGGGGAGACCTCAGGAAAGTTACAATCATGGCAGAAGGCAAAGCAGGAGAAAGAGAAGGCAGGGGAGGTGCCACACATTTCTAAACAACCAGATCTCGTGAGAAATCCCTCACTATCACAGGGACAGTACCAAGGGTGCCGTGCTAAGCCATTCATGAGAAATACACCCCTATGATCCAATCACCTTCCACCAGGCCCCACCTCCAACACTGGGGATTACATTTCAATATGAGATTTGGGTGGGGGCAAATATCTAAACTATTTCACCAGACATCAACTTCTCACTTGTAGCTATGAAAGTCCTAGATGGCATCTTCTCACAACATATGGTTGTTTCATCTACGTCGAAAAATTTGTTGCTTAGTGTAGCCACCTTCATCAATGATCTTAGCTAGATCTTCTGGATAACCTGCTGCCACTTCTCTGTCATCACTTGCTGCTTCACCCTGCACTTTCATGTTACAGGGATGGTTTCTTTTCTTAAATTTCATGAACCAACAACCTCTGCTAGCTTCACACTTTTCTTCTGCAGTTTCCTCACCTCTCTCAGCCCCCACAGCATTGAAGAGAGTTGGGCCTTGCTCTGGCTAGGCTTTGGCTTAAGGGAAGGTTGCAGCTTGTTTGATCGTCTATCCAGAAGCTAAAACTTTCTCTATATTAGCAATAAGACTGTTTCACGTTCTTACTGTTTGTGTGTTCACTAGAATAGCACTTTTAATTTCCTTCAAGAACTTTTCCTTTGCATTTACAGCGGGGCTAACTGGTGCAAGACACCTAGTTTTCTACTTATCTTGAGTTCCAACATGCCTTCCTCACTAAGCTTAATCATTTCTAGCTTTTGATGTAAAGTGATAGACATGTGATGCTTCTTTTCAGTTGAACACTTAGAAACTATTGTGGGGTTATTAATCGGCCTAATTTCAATATTTCTGTGTCTCAGGGAATAGGGAGTTTGAGGAGAGGGAGAGAGATGAGGAATGACTGGTCAATGGAGCAGTTGGAACACACACAACTATCAATTAAGTTAACCCTCTTATGTGGGTGCAGTTGATGATGCCCCAAAACAATTACAATAGTAACATCAAAGATCACTGATCACAGATCACTGTAACAGAAATAATAATAAAGAGAAACTTTGAAATATTGCGAGAATCATCAAAATGTGACACAGAGACATGAAGTGAGCACATGCTGTTGGAAAAAATGATGCCAATAGACTTGCCCAATGAAGGGTTGCCACAAACCTTCAGTATGTAAAAACTGCAGTATCTGCAGGATGCAATAAAGCAAAGTGCCATAAAATGAGGTGTGCCTGTAAATGTTGCTGAGTGAATGAGTATGACTGGGGCAAGCAGAGACGTGCCCATGAGTCAGGACTGCAGAAGAGCACTTTTTGCATGGAGTGTATGCAAGGACATCAGAAATGAAATATTCAAAGAGAACTGCATCATGAAGGAGAAACTTGGATTTGGGATTCAGGCAAGTCCAGGTTCAAATCCTGGCTCTGCAATTTACCAGCTGTGGAAACTTGGGTAAGTTACTAACTGGCAATTTATTTGCCTATAAAATGGGGGAAAAATTCCTTCATCTTACAGTCACTGTGAGGATTAGAAATAATGCATGTGAACATTAGTTTTAAATTCCTAGAGTCACCAAAACCTACAAACATAAACTGGATGGCTTAAAACAACAGGAATTTATTATCTTGAAGTTCTGGAGGCCAGAAGTGTGAGATCAAGGGGACATGCTCCCTCTGAAGGCCATAGGAAAGAATCACTCCCCTCTTCCAGCTTCTGGTGGTTCAGGAGATCCCTGGCTGGTAGTTGCATTACTTCAGTCTCTTCTCCTGTCTCCACATGGTCTTCTCCTCTTCTCCTGGATCCCTTTATCTGTCTCTTATAAGGACACTATACTTGTCTTTGGATTTAGGGTCGACCCAGATAATCCAGGATGATCTCATTTTGAGATCCTTAACTTAATAACATTTGCTAAGGCCCTTTTTCCAGTAAGTTCACATTCATGGGTTCCAGGGATTAGGATATAAATGTATCTTTTGGGAGGGCCACGATTCAAAGCCACAATAGTACAGGTTGAGTATCCCTCATATTCAACCTGTGGAAATGAGTTGGGACCATACGTGTCTTGGATTTTGACTATTTTCAGATTTTGGAATATTTGCATTACCCTCTGGATATCATGCAGCCTTTTCTGACATTTTCAACAATATCTTTATACCACAGAGCATAAGCCAAAAAACAGTGAGCAATGCACATCAGCCTTAGCCCCACGTGGGGCATCGTGGGGAAGCTGCTGTTGGGGTGTCCGGCCTGCACACATACCATTTTATTACTTTTTGTGGCTGCACTTGCATGGGGAAATTTGAGTCTGCACAGATATATTGCAGCTGAAGCGGACTGGGTCTTTTTTTCCTTGGGGACACCAAATACACTGTGTCACACACCTGTGTGTTGACTCTGATCCATCACATGAGGTCAGGTCTGGGATTTTCCACTTGTGGGGTCACGTCAGTGCTCAAAAAGTTTTGGATTTTGTAGCACTTTCAGTTTTCCGATTAGGGACATTCAACATGCATTTAATATGTACCTGACATACAGTAGCCACAGAATAGATGAACCACTGCTCAATAATAGCCCACTAGAGTCATAATTATTATCACTATTTTTCATGTGGAAGGACAAGGCTTTTCTCCCTCACCACCCCCCGCTGCCCCCCGCCACCACCCTTTTTTGGCTCCTGCCCTCACCCTTGCTTGGAAGGGAGCTTCAGTTGAATCATCAAAGAAGTGTGTGGGAGTGGCCTCATTTGCTAGGAGGAAAATGTGTTTGTCTTGTAGGTGTTCCACTGTGAAAAGTCTAAAAAGCCAGGATTACCTCTAAGGAGAAGGACCATTTACAAGCTGCTACCATCCCATCTCCTTGGGAAAAATAACCTCAAGAACTTTGATCTCCCCTGCCAAGGTGGGGGAGCAGGGAAGTTACAGAGGTTTAAAACAAAGGGAGGACACCAGGAAGACAGGATTCCTGGATGCCCAATTCACTCTGACTATATGAGTAAAGTCAAAAGCATTTTCCACTACCATTTGAGCTCCATAAGTGTTGAAGTGTTGATAACCAGATGCCCACAAGACTTTTTTACGGCAACGGGCAGTGACACACGGCCTTTCCATAAGAAGACGTTGCTTCCCATCCAGCCCAACTCCTTACTATAAAGGTTCCCTGCTCTCACCACTCCCTCTCCCTGCATTTCACAGGTTGTTCAGGCTGAAGGGTACATCCAAGTTCACTAGTTCAAGTGCCCCTGGAAGGAAGATCTGGTCCTCCATCTGATCTCTGTGTTAGAGATCTCAGCTAGAACCAAACAAAAACAACAGACTTGATGGGACTGGAGGCAACGTCAAATGGCCTCAGGGTTCTGAGTGGGTTTCATTGAGTTTTTGCTTCCTTGGACATCATATTCTCCTCCATGTCTCTTTTCCTCTCAGTCCCTCCCACCTTCCCACCTGGGAACACTTAGCACGCCTACCGCTCAAAATTGCCCTCAATTTCGCATTCAATCCTCACATTAGGGAACCACCCCAGACTCAGTCGCGCCTAGACTCTACTTCAGCCTCAGTCGTAGTTAGTAGAAAAGCCTGGAAGGCAGAGCAGAGTAGCATCTCAGACGCACCCCTGGTCCCTGGTTCTAATCGCTGTATTGCTTTTACCTTGTGATCTCTGCTGATCATTCTCCATCTCCTTACCCACATCCACTCTCTGTTCACCCTGCTCTGTACCCCAAGAAGCTGACTCCTGTGGAATGCAGGACCCGCACTCCATTATCAACAGACTGTGAACTGGGGTTGGCCACAGGAGGCACAGAGGCAGGAGGTGGAAAGGGGGTAGAGAGAGTCAGGAACTTCCCTGCTCCCCATGCAGCACCATATCCGGCATCCCTCATAACCACAGCTCCTACCAGGCAGCGCTTCTTCCGCAGTGCCTGTTCCTACTGACTCACCCTTTGGCCCTTTAGCCCTAAGGATGACAACAGCTTTTCACTGTGTTAGTCTCCAGGTACATCACAATCGTGTCTGCTTCTTTAACCCTGTCCATAAAGAATCTGCATTTCAGCCATTTCCTAGCAGGAGCCCTACCAATACATGGTCAAGCCCTCTTCTTCTACTCCTGGGTGCTTATCTTCATTCCTACCTAATACTGTACTTTGGTTTCTCTGGAGAGAGGTGTAGTGCATACCATAGTGTGCCATCCAGATTGCCCCCTGAGAGCTGCAGTACTTGCTCCTCCGTTGCTGAGAGTGTTCACAGGAGAGGCCCTCCTGAGAAATTTCCATCAGCAGAAGAGATCCACCTTGCCTAGGGTCTCAGCCCATGATCCATGATCCCATGATCTTGTGACTGACCAGTGCAGGGAGGAGTGGAGTTTATAAAGGTGAAATCTCCTTGTCTCAGAGCAGGAAAACCCTGAAGGTCTTTTCCAATTCCACAGATCCATGTGGGATTGGAGGAAGCCTTCACTGAAGCTGCACTGCTGTTCAAGTCCTCTGCCCAATCATTTTGCTGGCCCTCCCTCCTCGGAACTGTTACTGAAGGCACACCCAGTAAAATTCTTGCACATGTATCTCCAACTTGGAGTTCCCTTCCCTGGGGACATGTCCGTAGACAATGAGTTCCTGACTAAAGGCCAGGAAGTGGTCTCTCAACTATATGCTGCTAGTCTTTGAAGACAGGGCCTGCCAGACTAGACTCAATTTCCTTCTTCCATCCGGTCCTACCCTATGTTTGCCACTTAGCTGTCCAGGTCTCCTACCTGTTCTCTACCCTTTGGAAATTCCATCCCATCTCCCTCACCTTACTCAGAGTCCAGCATCTCTGATCTGAACCATCTCATAACCAACTGACATCCTTTCTTGCAAAATAATAAAGACTCTTCTCAGTTCACACGAGGTGCTGAGGGCAGTGCTAGGTACTAGGGACACAGAAATGAATAAGAAGTAGTTTCTGCCTTGGAGGAGCTTGAATCCCACATGTGTCAATTTACCAGCTGTACACTTTGTTAAGGAGAATGAGAAGAAGTGGCTTGAAAAGTAAAAGGAGCTTTCGCTGCTGTGGCCGCAGCCACGAGTATGCTCAGGCTTCAGAAGAGGCTCGCCTCTAGTGTCCTCCGCTGTGGCAAGAAGAAGGTCTGGTTAGACCCCAATGAGACCAATGAAATCGCCAATGCCAACTCCCGTCAGCAGATCCGAAAGCTGATCCAAGATGGGCTGATCATCCGCAAGCCTGTGACAGTCCATTCCCGGGCGCGATGCCGGAAAAATACCTTGGCCCGCGGAAGGGCAGGCACATGGGCATAGGTAAGCGGAAGGGTACAGCCAACGCCCGAACGCCAGAGAAGGTCACGTGGATGAGGAGAATGAGGATTCTGCGCCGGCTGCTTAGAAGATACCGTGAGTCTAAGAAGATTGATCGCCACATGTATCACAGCCTGTACCTGAAGGTGAAGGGGAATGTGTTCAAAAACAAGCATATTCTCATGGAACACATCCACAAGCTGAAGGCAGACAAGGCCCGCAAGAAGCTCCTGGCTGACCAGGCTGAGGCCCGCAGGTCTAAGACCAAGGAAGCACGCAAGCGCCGTGAAGAGCGCCTCCAGGCCAAGAAGGAGGAGATCATCAAGACTTTGTCCAAGGAGGAAGAGACCAAGAAATAAAAGCTCCCCTCTTTGTCTGTACATACTGGCCTCCGTGACTACATAGATCAGCTATTAAAATAAAACAAGCCTTTATCTGCCAAAAAAAAAAAAAAAAAAAAAAAGAAGAAGAAAAAAAGAAAAGAAAAGAAAAGTAAAAGGAGAAAAAATAATGCTCTGGAAGCCTCCTCAAGGAAGAGAGATCCATTGTGTCAAAAGGTGCTTGACAGGGCAAATAAGGACTGAGAATTATCACTGGCTTTGGTAACATGGAGGTTACCAGAAAACTTGACAAGAGCTGTTTTAGTGCAGTGGTGACACCAACTGCCTAATTGGAGTGGGCTCGAGAGAACCAGGAGGTTGAGGAAGGAAGATGGAGTACAGGGCACTCTGGAGTTTTGCTGTAAAGGGAAGCAAAGAAATGAAGTAGCGGGTGACAAGGGGGATGCTTGTTCATTTAAGACAGATTTTGTAGCAAGTTTCTATGCTGGTGGAAATGATCAAATTAAGAGGAAAACTGTGATGGTTTGGGGATACATTGCTGCAGCAAGAGGAGATCAAGATATATTTGGTGCACAAGTGAAGAGGTTGCTCTTGGGAACGTGGGTAGTGCATGTCCAAGAACAGAAGCAGGTAAGGTTATAGGTTAGCATTTGTGGTGCTGGAAGTTTTCTGACTCCGTCTATTTAATATTTTCTTAATGAAATAAAGAGATGGGTCATAAGCTCAGAATAGGAGGCTAAGGGAAGGCACTGGTGATTTGAAAAGAAAAAGAGGTGCCTAATAGTCACCCAGGGGAATGGAGTAAGGATGAGTTGACGAGGAATTGTAAAGTTGGGTTGCTGGGAAGTTTCAACAAGATAGTAGATAAAAAGCCTTTAGTGCAATGGCCTGTACATAATTCGCCTGCAAAAAAACATTAGTTATTATTAAATCAACCTGGTGATTATCATGCTGCCTGTAAACAAAGTGTTCTGAGAACAGAGAAGAAGCATCCACTTTAGGAAGAATTAGGAAACTATCCCCAGAGGCAGTGAATTAAGAGCTGGTCTTGAAAAGAGGGAGGAGGAAGATTACAATTACTTAAAGAACATGATGTGCTAAACATACTACTGCCACTGAGAATGAGCGAGCCAGCGGCTTGTTTTTGTAAATAACATGTTATTGGAACACAGTCATGCCCGTTAATTTACAGATTGTCTATAACCATTTTCATACTACATTGTCAGAGTTAAGTAGCTGCAATAGAGACTGTATGGTTGGCAAAGCCTAAAATATTTACCCTCTAGCCTTTTACCAAAAAAAAAGTTTGCCTATCCCTGGACATAGAATTAAATAAAGAGTGATTGTAGATCTAAGAAAATAAATTGGACTCACAATATCATTACAGAATTAATAAATTAGAAACAGCAAGGAAGAAGAGTGACAACTAGAAACTGAACTGCTGACTTAGAAGAAATGCTAAGATAATCAACAGTGAATGCACCTGTGGGAGAAAAAAAAAACTCCACAGATTCGAGGAATCAGAAAGAAAATAGAAAATATTGACAAATTCTTATTCTCCAATTCTCTAGATATTTAGAACAGATGAAGATGATCCCAAATAAGGATATTTGGTGTTCCTGAAGTAGAGAACTCAAAAATATGGAACAGAAAGAGTAAGTATTCAAAGATTTAATAAAAGAAAAATTTCCAAAAATGCAGAAAGAATTAACTTCACAGCCTTGAAAGAACACACCATGTTCCAGGACATTTTGAACTGGTACAACCTACAGTGAATCATACTCTATAATTCAGTTTCAAGAATCAAGAAAATCTTCAGGCATCCCCACAGAAACAGCAAATAATATACAAGGGATAAAACATGGTGAAGAATCAGATTTCTCCATGGTAACAATTAATACCAGAAGACAACGGAAAACATCCACACAGCTCTGAAGGGAAGAAAACCGAGACGGAGTTTCATTCTTGTTGCGCAGGCTAGAGTGCAATGGCGCGATCTTGGCTCACTGCAAGCTCCACCTCCCAGGTTCAGGCGATTCTCATGTCTCAGCCTCCTGGGTAGCTGCGATTACAGGCGCCCTCCACTATGCCCAGCTAATTTTTGTATTTTTAGTAGAGGCAGAGTTTTGCCATGTTGGTCAGGCTGGTCGCGAGAAGAGCTTTTAAAAATAACTCCAGTTCAAATGGCCACCCCAATCCAATTAGATCAGAATCTGTGGGGGTAGAACCTGGACAATGGTAATTCGCAGATGTTTGCCAGGTGATTCTGAGTGCAGATAATTCTCAAGCAGGTCTACGGAAAGTGTGGTCTGTGGACAGGCAGCATCAGCATCACCTGGGAGTTTGTGAGAAATGCAAGTTCTCAGACCCCACTCCAGACCTACAAGCATTTGGATTTTAACAAGCTCTCCAGGAGATCTGGAGACATGCTTCAGTTTGAAAAGCCTTACAGAGGAATATTTAAGGAAAGAAGACCTAGATCTAGTTTTGGAGATAAATCTAAAAATTGATCTAAATATGAATTTATAATATAAATTTTAAAAGTAATAATATTTGAATTTAAGCAAGGTCACATTTTTACTGAAGTTTTTCTTACAGCAGAGTAAAAATTAAGTTGAATAACTTTTAAGTATAGCATACATAGAATCATCCCATTTTAAATGACATCTGATGTTATTTATAAGTGATGAGATCTGAGGTGCTTTTTAGACTTCTTTTTTATACTATTCCACATTGCTGAAATTCCTAAAAACATCTATTATTTTTCAAAATTACTAAAGTGGTTTTTCTCATTAAAAAAAAAAAACCCTCTATATGTTAATCTGATGAGGATGATCATGTTCTGTGTATCAATTCATGCCAACCAAATTCAGAAAGACTGTGAATCAGAATAGCAATTCATTAATTAACATACTCAATCCCAGATCTAAAACATGTCATGAAGAGAAAGCATCTGATTTTTAGTGGACATATGTACTCAAGAGTCTAAATTACACACTAGAAGGCTGCTTGGTAAGCAGAGAATTACAGAAAAGGAAGTGAGTTTTCTTAAGAAATTTCTTTGAAACTATCACTACTAATGATTTGTCTTTCACCAAAGTAATTATTCTTTGTAAAGAACTGTTTTTCAGTCTAAAATCAGGAGTCCATCTTCCCATCCTAAATATTTATCATAAGGTACAGTTTCCCAAGGTTATGATTGATATTGCTTACACTGGAGGAATTTCTAAACCACAAATGCAGAAGAGTCATTGTGTTCCATCCCAAGGATGAACATCCACAGCAACTGCAATATCAGAAGTTGGCATCTCATACTTATCTCTAAATCTTGAGTTTATCTTACTTGAGGGTGATTTGAGCTTTCTGTAAATAAAATATACACTGGTTTTTCGTAAAACTTCATGAGAAATGAAAAGAGTAAATATGAGGTAAGGAAGTAGAGCTTGTGGTTAAAAAAAAATTAATGAAAAACATAAATCCAATCCCAAGGCTAAAAAGGTGATTAATTATTAATGTCATCACATCCTGTTTATTAAAAAAGAAATAAACATTCCATAAACATTCCACTCCTTTCTTGAATTGGTTTCAGTTAACTCTTTCCTAGGGAAGATTAGGGCAGGGAGCAGACATAATTATTCATGTACACGATCCCTGCTTTCCATTCTACCAGTGTAAATGCTCCATGATGATGTGTTCGTGTCAGGAACTCAGCTCAATCTTCAGATTTTTTTTTTTAAAGATAATCTCTCTCTGTCGCCCAGGCTGGAGTGCAGTGGCACAATCTTGGCTCATTGCAACCTCCACCTCCCAGGCTCAAGCAATTCTTGTGCCTCAGCCTCCTGAGTAGTTGGGATTACAGGCATGTGCCTGCATGCCCAGCTAATTTTTATGTATTTTTAGTAGGGACAGGGTTTCTCCATGTTGGCCAGGCTGGTATCAAACTCCTGGCCTCAAAATGCTGGGATTACAGGCATGAGCCACCACCACCACCACCACCACCACCAGTCCCCATGAGAGATATTTTTGTCTGTGGAAGTGAAACTGACCCAACGGTCCCATAGGTAATTTTATTTTGGAAAAACATGGAAATTGATCCTTCTAGTCTTAAAACTTGAAAGTTACATTTATTTTATCTGAATTCCTTTCTCAGGGAAGGACCTTCAGGCATCTCAAAACAGAAAGTATCAAAGAACTGAAACTCATCAGATCACCACATCCAGACAGTTGAGTCTGGATCACTCATTCATAGTGATTGGTTCCATGCTCCTCCCTAGTTCCTAGTTTCTGTTTTCTTACACATTGTTACATTTCTTCCCTGCTATATACACCTCTGGTTTTAGTAGGTCAAGGAGATGGATTTGAGACTGAACTCCCGTCTCCTTTGCTGTAGCACCCTATTAAAGCCTTCTTCCTTCATGATAATCCTTGTCTCAGTGATTGGCTTTCTGTGTGGCGAGTAGCAGGATCTAGACCAAACCCCTGGAGTTTGAGTAACAGAAGTACTATCTTGCCCTAAATTTTAAGTGATTAAACCATTATTACATGCATCAGCTAGGTTTAAGGTTTTAAGAATTATTATTCCATGGAGTTTATTATATGAGCTTTGAATCCTAGTAGATTGAAATCCTAGTTCTCCCACTTTCTGGTTAGAGACCTAGTATAAAACAGAGACTCCAAATTTACCTTATTTATGAAGCAGAAATAGTATCACCTACTTATTTTTAGGGTTTTCATAAGATTTATAAATAATATTAAGAGTACATAGTAGGAGTTCAACATTAAATCCATCTGATAATCAAAGGTGTTTAAGAGTGTTCATCCAAAAAATAGTTAAAATTTTCTTTGAAAATTTTCTCCTGCTTCCCATTTCTTAAATCATTGGCCACACTTGGAAGAGGTGATCAGAAGAGAGAAAAGTAAATCTAAATCATTCTTAACCAAAATTCAGATGTAAGCAGAAACACGTCCATTTAATTATTCTCCTAGGAGCTAATGTATCATAATGTATACAAACATATATGTATTAATGCATTATGTATAAATTAATATAAAGCATGCAAGGATATAGAATACACTCATTCTCCTATATTTGTGATAGCTGCTGCTGCTTCTCCTTCTCCTTCCTTCTTCTTCTTCCCGTTCCCCCTCCCTCTTCTCCTCCTTTCTTTCTCTTCTGTCTTCTATGTCTTCTACCTTCTTCCTATTTCCTCTCATCCCTCATGAATTTGGACTCCTTCTCTTTCTACATTTTTATCAGGGAAAACTCAGTCTTTGCTGTGCAAATGTTTCTCAGAGTTCTAACTCTAGTCAGTGTCTTTTTTCCATAACTACAGAGCTGCTTTTCAAATACCTGCTTGGCATCTCTATGTGGACATCCTGACGGCACCTTAAACCAAATATGTCTGAAGTTGCATTTATGCTCTTATTCCCCGCCAAATTAGCATATCCTTCTGAGATTCTTATCTCTAAGATTGGAAACCTGAGCTACTTTTGATTCTTCCTGTCTTGATATTCTATGGCTAAACAATTAATCTTAAGTCCTCTCCCTTGATATCCTAATTATCCAGTCCCTCCTTCCCATTCCTGCTTCCCAGTGGTTTCCCAACCTTCAATGTCCCCCCGTTACCATCCAGCCTACAAATGATGAACCTTCATCCTTAATCACAGAAGCAATAACTTACTTGCATTCTCAAAATCTCCCACTGGGAAAGATTAAGTATAAATTCATGCTTGGCATCTGAGGCTGTCAGATGATCAAGTTATCTTTTGGGACCCATTGCCTTCTATTCCTTTGTTCCTGAGGTTGTGCATGAATGGCCCCACAAAGGCAGATCTTGCTTGCACATATAATTTTCTTTGGGAAACACAATGGCTTTATAAATTTTGAATTAGTTGCTTATTTCAAATTAGTGGCTAACATTTACACATTGGAAGGTTTCATGTAGAAATCCAGATTCTGGCTTCTGGATCCCAACATGAAAAGCTGGGATGTCTGGCAACTTTGAACCTGCATGGCACAAAGGCAACTAGAGCCCTTTGAAAGGCAGAAACAGGCCCCAGTTCACTACAGCCTTCACCTGACTGGTGTCACTCAATCTGGTGCTGCCTTGGTGCCCGCAGGCACATGGATTTATGACACTTGCTCTAGAATACATAGTGCTCCAGCCAAGTGCAACATTCCCGAATGCATAGCATCTTTACTTCTATTTCCCCCTCTTTCTGAAAATGCCCTCTTTCCTTCTTTCCTGTCTTTACGGCCCATTTCCAACACCATATCTTCCTTGGAGCTTTCTGTGAGCACCCTGCTGGATGTGACTTCCCATTTGTAAACCTCTGTAACACTCTGTGACTCTTATGGCCCAGAGCCCACCCTCCTTGGCATCACAGTCATATCCTTGCTTTCTCCCTGTGTCTCAGAAAGGGATAGAGATGTGCACTTTTCCCCACTCCTCAGGCTTTTTCAAAAAGGGGTTTTCATCTTGACCTAGACTTTCGTTCTCCTCCCCATGGAGATGAAGAGCATTTGTCCCCACCTCCTTTTTCCCCTCAGGGGCCTGCCTGTCTACACAGTGAAGAGGCCTTGTTATGCTTGGCAGTAAAGGAACTGATGTGCAGGTGAAACTGGGGGTGTTCGCACTACCTGTGCGTGTTCATCTGCCCGATTCTGAAGGCCAGTAATGGGAAGCCCCCTTATTGCTACATATCTAAGACAGGGCTTCCTATCCTGCGTTGATCAGCAAACCAAGCTAAATTTTCATCGTCATCTGCTTGAATACTTATCTAGCAACTGTTTCCAAACTCAAGCAGGGAAAAAGAAGAAATTTTTTTGACCTCAACAGTAAGACCTCACTTTTAAAAAAATTATCATACTTTAAGTTCTAGGGTACATGTGCACAAGGTGCAGGTTTGATACACAGCTATACATGTGTCATGTTGGTTTGTTGCACCCATCAACTCGTCACTTACATTAGGTATTTCTCCTAATGCTATCCCTCTCCCAGCCCTCCATCCCCCAATAGGCTCTGGTGTGTGATGTTCCCTGCCCACTGTGTCCAAGTGTTCTCATTTTTCAATTCTCACCTATGTGTGAGAACACGCAGTGTTTGGTTTTCTGTCTTTGTGATAGTTTGCTGAGAATGATAGTTTCCAGCTTCATCGATGTCTCTGCAAAGGACATAAACTCATCCTTTTTTATGGCTGCATAGTATTCCATGGTGTATATGTGCCACATTTTCTTAATTCAGTCTATCACTGATGGACATTTGGGTTCGTTCCAAGTCTTTGCTACTGTGAATAGTGCCACAATAAACATACTTGTGCATGTGTCTTTATAGTAGCATGATTTATAATCCTTTGGGTATATATCCAGTAATGGGAGTGGTGGGTCAAATGGTATTTCTAGTTCTAGATCCTTGAGGAATTGCCACACTGTCTTCCACAACGGTTGAACTAGTTTACAGGCCCACCAACAGTGTAAAAGTGTTTCTATTTCTCCCTATCCTCTCTAGCATCTGTTGTTTCCTGACTTTTTAATGATCGCCATTCTAACTGGTGTGAGATGGTATCTCATTGTGGTTTTCATTTGCATTTCTCTCATGACCACTGATGATGAGCCTTTTTTCATGTGTCTATTGGCTGCATAAATGTCTTCTTTTGAGAAGTATCTGTTCATATCCTTTACCCACTTTTTGATAAGATTGTTTGCTTTTTCTTGTAAATTTCTTTGAGTTCTTTGTAGATTCTGGATATTGGCCCTGTGTCAGATGGGTAGATTGCAAAAATTTTCTCCCATTCTGTAGGTTGCCTGTTCACTCTGATGGTAGTTTCTTTTGCTGTGCAGAAGCTCTGTAGTTTAGTTAGATTCTATTTGTCTATTTTGGCTTTTGTTGCCATTGCTTTTGGTGTTTTAGTCATGAAGTCCTTGCCCATGCCTATGTCCTGAATGGTATTGCCTAGGCTTTCTTCTAGGGTTTTTATGGTATTAGGTCTAACATTTAAGTCTTTAATCCATCTTGAGTTAATTTTTGTATAAGGTGTAAGGAAGGGATCCAGTTTCAGCTTTCTACATATGGCTAGCCAGTTTTCCCAGCACCATTTATTAAATAGGGAATCCTTTCCCCATTGGTTGTTTCTGTCAGGTTTGTCAAAGATCATATGGTTGTAGATGTGTGGTGTTATTTCTGAGGCCTCTGTTCTGTTCTATTGGTCTATATCTCTGTTTTGGTACCAGTACCATACTGTTTTAGTTACTGTAGCCTTTTAGTATAGTTTGAAGTCAGGTAGCATGATGCCTCCAGCTTTGTTCTTTTTGCTTAGGATTGTCTTGGCAATGTGGGCTCTTTTTTGGTTCCATATGAACTTTAAAGTAGTTTTTTCCAATTCTGTGAAAAAAGCCATTGGTAGCTTGATGGTAGCTTGAATCTATAAATTACCTTAGGCAGTATGGCCATTTTCACGATATTGATTCTTCCTATCCATGAGCATGGAATGTTCTTCCATTTGTCTGTGTCTTCTTTAATTTTGTTGAGCAGTGGTTTGTAGTTCTCCTTGAAGAGGCCTTTCCCATCCCTTGTAAGCTGGATTCCTAGGTATTTTGTTATCTTTGTAGCAATTGTGAATGGGAGTTCACTCATGATTTGGCTGTTTGCCCCCTATAGGAATGCTTGTGATTTTTGCACATTGATTTTGTATCCTGAGACTTTGCTGAAGTTGCTTATCAGCTTAAGGAGATTTGGGGCTGACAATGGGGTTTTCTAAATATACAATCATGTAATCTGCAAACAGGGGCAATTTGACTTCTTCTTTTCCTAATTGAATACCATTTATTTCTTTCTCTTGCCTGATTTCCCTGGCCAGAACTTCCAACACTATGTTGAATAGGAGTGGTGAGAGAGGGCATCCTTGTTTTGTGGTGGTTTTCAAAGGGAATGCTTCCAGTTTTTGTCCATTCATTATGATATTGGCTATGGGTTTATAAAAAATAGCTCTTATAACTTTGAGATACGTTCCATCAATACCTAGTTTATTGAGAGTTTTTAGCATGAAAGGCTGTTGAATTTTGTTGAAGGCCTTTTCTGCATCTATTGAGATAATCGTGTGGTTTTTGTCATTGGTTCTGTTTATGTGATGGGTTACATTTATTGATTTGCATATGTTGAACCAGCCTTGCATCCCAGGGATGAAGCCAACTTGATCATGGTGGATAAGCTTTTTGATGTGCTGCTGGATTCGGTTTGCCAGTATTTTATTGAGGATTATTGCATCGATGTTCATCAGGGATATTGGTCTAAAAATTCCTTTTTTTGTTGTGTCTCTGCCAGCATTTGCTATAAGAATGATGCTGGCCTCATAAAATGAGTTAGGGAGGATTCCCTCTTTTTCTATTGACTGGAATAGTTTCAGAAGGAATTGTACCAGCAACTCTCTATACCTCTGGTAGAATTCAGCTGTGAATCCATCTGGTCCTGGACTCTTTTTGGTTGGTAGCCTATTAATTATTGCCTCAATTTCAGAGCCTGTTATTGTTCTATTCAGAGATTCAACTTCTTCCTACTTTAGTCTTGGGAGAGTGTATGTGTCCAGAAATTTATCAATTTCTTCTAGATTTTCTAGTTTATTTGCATAGAGGTGTTTATAGTATTCTATGATGGTAGTATGTATATCTGTGGTATCAGTGGTCTATCATTTTTTATTGCATCTATTTGATTCTTCCCTCTTTTCTTTCTTCATTAGTCTTCCTAGTGGTCTATCAATTTTGTTGATCTTTTCAAAAAAACAGCTCCTGGAATCATTGATTTTTTGAAGGGTTTTTTGTGTCTCTATCTCTTTCAGTTATGCTCTGATTGTAGTTATTTCTTGACTTCTGCTAGCTTTTGGATTTGTTTGCTCTTGCTTCTCTAGTTCTTTTAATTGTGGTGTTAGGGTGTTGATTTTAGATCTTTCCTGCTTTTTTTTGTGGACATTTAGTGCTATAAATTTCCCTCTACACACTGCTTTAAATGCATCCCAGAGATTCTGGTACATTGTATCTTTGTTCTCATTGGTTTCAAATAACATCTTTATTTCTGCCTTCATTTTGTTCTTTACCCAGTAGTCATTCAGGAGCAGGTTGTTCAATTTCCATGTAGTTGTGTGGTTTCTTAATCCTGAGTTCTAATTTGATTGCACTGTGGTCTCAGAGACAGTTTTTTTTATTTCTGTTCTTTTACATTTGCTGAGGAATGCTTACTTCCAATTATGTGGTCAATTTTAGAATAAGTGTAATGTGGTATTGAAAATGTATATCCTATTGACTGGGGTGGAGAGTTCTGTAGATGTCTATTAGGTCTGCTTGGTGCAGAGTTGAGTTCAAGTCCTGGATATCCTTGTTAACTTTCTGTCTCGTTGATCTGTCTAATATTGACAGTGGGGTGTTAAAGTCTCCCATTATTATTGTGTGGGAATCTAAGTCCCTTTGTAGGTCTCTAAGGACTCGCTTTATGAATCTAGGTGCTCCTGTATTGGGTGCATATATATTTAGGTTAGCTCTTCTTGTTGAATTGATCCCTTTACCATTATGTAATGGCCTTCTTTATCTCTTTTGATCTTTGTTGGTTTAAAGTCTGTTCTATCAGAGACTAGGATTGCAACCCCTGCTTTTTTTTGCTTTCCATTTGCTTGGTAGATCTTCCTCCATTCCCTTTATTTTGAGCCTATGTGTGTCTCTGCACATGAGATGGGTCTCCTGAATACAGCACACTGATGAGTCTTGACTCTTTATCCAATTTGCCAGTCTGTGTCTTTTAATTGGGGCATTTAGCCCATTTACATTTAAGGTTAATATTGTTATGTGTGAATTTGATCCTGTGATTTTGATGTTTGCTGGTTACTTTGCCCATTAATTGATGCAGTTTCTTCATAGCATCGATGGTCTTTACTATTCGGCATGTTTTTGCAGTGGCTGGTACTGGTTGTTTCTCTCCATGTTCAGTGCTTCCTTCAGGAGCTCTTGTAAGGCAGGCCTGGTGGTGACAGAATTTCTCAGCATTTGCTTGTCTGTAAAGGATTTTATTTATCCTTCACTTACGAAACTTAGTTTGGCTGGATATGAACTTCTGGGTTGAAAAAAATTCTTTTCTTTAAGAATGGTGAATATTGGCCCCCACTGTCTTCTGGCTTGTAAGGTTTCCGCCAAGAGATCCACTGTTAGTCTGATGGGCTTCCCTTTGTGGGTAACCCGACCTTTCTCTCTGGCTGCCCTTAACATTTTTTCCTCCATTTCAACCTTGCTGAATCTGACAATTATGTGTCTTGGGGTTGCTCTTCTTGAGGAGTATCTTTGTGGTGTTCTCTGTATTTCCTGAATGTGAATGTTGGCCTCCCTTGCTAGGTTGGGGAAGTTCTCCTGGATAATATCCTGAAGAGTGTTTTCCAACTTGGTTCCATTCTCCCCATCACTTTCAGATACACCAATCAAACCTAGATTTGGTCTTTTCACATAGTCCCATATTTCTTGGAGGTTTTGTTCATTTCTTTTTACTCTTTTTTCTCTAAACTTCTCTTCTCGCTTTATTTCATTAATTTGATCTTCAATCACTGATACCCTTTCTTCCACTTGATCGAATCAGCTATTGAAGCTTGGACATGTGTCATGAAGTTCTCGTGCCATGGTTTTCAGCTCCATCAGGTCATTTAAGGTCTTCTCTACAGTTTATTCTAGTTAGCCGTTTGTCTAACCTTTTTTCAAGGTTTTTAGCTTCCTTGCAATGGGTTTGAACATACTCCTTTAGCTCGGAGAAGTTTGTTATTACTGACCTTCTGAAGCCTACTTCTGTCAACTCATCAAAATCATTCTGCATCCAGCTTTGTCCCATTGCTGGCAAGGAGCTGTGATCCTTTGGAGGAGAAGAGGCACTCTGGTTTTTAGAATTTTCAGCTTTTCTACTCTGGTTTCTCCCCATCTTTGTGGTTTTGTCTACCTTTGGTCTCTGATGTTGGTGACCTACAGATGGGGTTTTGGTGTAGATGTCCTTTTTGTTGATGTTGGTGCTATTCCTTTCTGTTTGTTAGTTTTCCTTCAAATAGTCAGGTCTCTCAGCTGCAGGTCTGTTGGAGTTTGCTGGAGGTCCAATTCAGACCCTGTTTGCCTGGGAGGTCCACTCCAGACCCTGTTCATCAGCAGAGGCTGCAGAACAGCTGCAACAGCTGCAGGTCTGTTGGAGTTGGCTGGAGGTCCATTCCAGACCCTGTTCACCAGTGGAGGCTGCAGAACAGCAAATATTGCTGCCTGATCCTTCCTCTGAAAGCTTAGTCCCAGAGGGGCACCTGCCTATACGAGGTGTCTGTTGGCCCTTATTGGGAGATGTCTCCCAGTTAGGTTACACAGGGGTCAGCGACCCACTTGAGAAGGCAGTCTATCCGTTCTCAGAGCTCAAATGCCATGGTGGGAGAACCACTGCTATCTCCAGAGCTGTCAGACAGGTACATTTAAGTCTGCAGAAACTGTCTGCTGCCTTTTGTTCAGCTATGCCCTGCCCAAGAGGTGGAGTCTCTAGAGGCCTTGCTGAGCTGTAGTGGGCTCCGCTCAGTTTGAGCTTCCAAGCTGCTTTGTTTATCTACTCAAGCCTCAGCAATGGCAGATGCCCCTCCCCTAGCCAGGCTGCCACCTTGCAGTTTCATCTCAGACTGCTAGCAGTAAGCAAGGCTCCATGGGCATAGGACCCACTGAGCCAGGCACAGGAGAGAATCTTCTTGTCTGTCAGTAGCTAAGACCTTGGGAAAGCATGGTATTTGGGCAGGAGTGTCCCGTTTTTCCAGGTACAGTCTGTCATGGCTTCCCTTGGCTAGGAAAGGGAAATCCCCCAACCCCTTGCACTTCCCGGGTGAGGCGATGCCCTGTCCTGCTTCGGTTCACCCTCCTTGGGCTGCATCCACTGTTCAACCAGTCCCAGTGAGATGAACCATGTACCTCAGTTGGAAATGCAGAAATCACTCATCTCCTGCGTTGATCATGCTGGTTGCTGCAGACCAGAGCTGTTCCTATTCAGCCATCTTGTGCTGCCCTCAAGACCTCACTTTATCTTAAATCTTCCCTAGCAGCTAGCCAAGGTCATTGCACAAAATAGACACTCAAGAGTATCAAATTGAATCAAAACACACAATCAATGTATGTAAAACTCATGGAATAAAATTTATCTTATGCTTATTTTCCCATAAACCATAATTTATAGTCCTTCAACATAAATAAGGAAAAAATATAATTTGTCTCTGTAATGTTAACAAAATACAATGACTCATCTATAACATATTTATTTCCTATTTACATTTTCATTTTTATATAAATCATTTTGCATCGTATCACATAAAAAAAGAAAATATAAAGCTTAAAAGTCACTGAAGAAAGCATCACACTGTACATTTCTCAGCAGTCTCGGAGCTCTCGTTTCTTGCCTTTTTTTGATTTTTTGGTTGTTTCCTGACGAATGGTATCATATTCCAATATGGCTATTTTGGAAAGTCTCTCTAAGTATTGAGATGGTGCTCCAGTGAGAGGATCACTGAAGCCAGAACCTGGAGGAGGAGGCGGGGAGTCAGCTATTAAAATGAATTAAGCACACACAAATAATATTCTATTAAATATAATGTGACTGAAATATTTCTTCCACAAATGACTATTACACACTACTAGTTCTTACACTACTGAGGTATATCAACCCAGAAAAAGCATGGTACTGCCATAAAAACAGACACATAGACCAATGGAACAGAATAAACAATGCAGAAACAAATCTATACATCTATAGTGGATTCATTTTCAACAAAAGGGCCAAGAATATACACTAGGGAAAAGACAGTCTCATCAATAAATGGTGCTGGGAAAACTGGATATTATGGATATTATAAAACTGGATATTATGCAGAAAAATGAAACCACACCCCATCCCTCGCCGTATAAAAAAAATCAAATCAAAATGGATTAAAGACTTAAATCTAAGATCTCAAACTATGAATACTAGAAGAAAACATTGGGGAAACTCTCCAGGATATTGGAGTGGTCAAAGATTTCCTGAGTAATACCCCAGAACACAGGCAAACAAAGCAAAAATGGACAAATGGGATCACATCAAATTATTAATAAAAAGCTTCTGTACAGCAAAGGAAACAACAAAATGAAAAGAACCTACAGAATGGGAGAAAATATTTGCAAACTACCCATCTTACAAGGGATTAACAAACAGAATATATAAGGAGCTTAAACAACGCTATGGGAAAAGTCTAATAATCCCATTTTAAAATAGACAAAAGGGCTAAGCAGGGTGGCTCACGTCTATAATCCCAGCACTTTGGGAGGCTGAGGTGAGCAGATCCCTTGAGCTCAGAAGTTCAAGACCAGCCCGGGCAACATAGCAAGACTCTGTCTCATTTAAACTCTCATGTTAATAAAAATTAATTAATAATTAAGTGGGCAAAATACTTGAATAGACATTTCCAAAAAGAAGACATGCAAACAGCAAACAGGCATATGAAAAGGTGGTCAACATCACTGATTATCAGAGACATCAAAACTACAATGAGATATCATTTAACCCCAATTAAAATGGCTTTTATCTAACAGACAGGAAATAACACATGCTGGCGAGGATGTAGAGAAAAGGGGACCCTCATTCACTGTTAGTGGGAATGTACATTACTACAACCACTGTGAAGAACAGTTTGGAGGTTTCTCAGAAAACCAAAAATGGAGCTACCATATGGTCCAGCAATCCTATTGCTAGGCATATACCCAAAAGAAAGGAAATTGGTGTATCAAAGAGGTATCTGCACTCCTATGTTTACTGCAGCACTGTTCACAATAACCAAGATTTGGAAGCAACTGAAATGTCCATCAACAGATGAATGGATGAAGAAAATGTGGTACATATACACAATGGAGTACTATTCAGCCATAAAAAAGAATGAGATCCTGTCATTTGCAACATTATGGATGGAACCGGAGATCATTATGTTAGGTTAAATAAGCCAGGCACAGAAAGACAAATTTCACATATTCTCACTTATTTGTGGGTGCTAAAAACTAGAACAATTGAACTTATAGAGATAGAGAATAGAAGCATGGTTACCAGAGGCTGGGAAGAATAGTGGAGGAGAGATGGGGGGCGGGGGGAGTGGGGATGGTTAATAGGTACAAAAAATACAAAGAATGAATAAGAACATGTATTTGATAGCACAATAGGGCAATTATAGTCAATAATAATCTACTTGTACATTTAAAAATAACTAAAAGAGTATAATTGGATTGTTTGTAACACAAAGGAGAAATGCCTGAGGAGACAGATACTCCATTCACCTATATGTGATTATTACACATTGTATGCCTGTATCAAAATATCTCAAATACCCCATAAATATATACACCCACTATGTACCCAGAAAATAAAAAAAAACTACTAGTTTTTAATATAACACATATTTTGAATTAGAAATGCCATGTTTACTTTCCTTTTTTTTCTTTTTTTTGAAATGGAGGATGGAGTCTCGCTCTGTCGCCCAGGCTGGAGTGCAGTGGCCCAATCTCGGCTTACTGCAAGCTCCATCTCCCGGGTTCACACCATTCTCCTGGCTCAGCCCCCCAAGTAGCTGGGACTACAGGCGCCTGCCACCACGCCGGCTAATTTTTTGTATTTTTAGTAGAGACGGGGTTTCACAGTGTTAGCCAGCATGGTCTCAATCTCCTGACCTCCTGATCTGCCCGCCTCGGCCTCCCAAAGTGCTGGGATTACAGGCGTGAGCCATTGCGCTCGGCCTGTACAATACTTTTTAAAACATAGGACAACTGTGAGATTTATTTCAAAGCAAAATGCATCATCTCCACAAATAATTAACTCATTTCATATTTTACATGCCTATCAAGTTATTTTCTTCCAATAAAAACATTTATCATAAATGCTAAGTGAAGTAAAATTGTAAAGTAAAATAAACTTGTTCACTTAACTGAAATAGCATTAAGCTTCTATCATAGGGTGGCAGTAATAACAACAGATAGCATTTGTTGAATGATCTTTGTCAAGTATTTTACATCTATTTTATCCATACAACACTACTATGAAGGAGTCATCTGTACTATCTCAAGTTACAGATTTTAAAAAGACAATTTAGGGATGCTAAATAACTTGCCCAAGCACATACTTAGTAACTGTCAAAGTCAGGATTTGAACCCAGATTCATCAAAGTTCAAATCACTACATATTACCCCTAAATACATAACTATGTAGAAATACTTCTATTTAAAAACATATATGGAGCTTTGAAAATAATATACTGACCTATATTACTTTAAAATATTATTATTTAACTTCAGTTTCAAGTGTCAAAAAAAGCACTATCGTCAATTCTCCAATGTAGTTGTTATTTTTCTGTTTGTTTTGTTTGCAGGGGTAATATGAGTGAGGAGTTCAGAGAGAAATAGCTGAGAGTTAAGAATATGATCAGGACTTCTGTTCTTAGTACAATGGACTTGACACTTTAAAAGGCCCTCTGGCAGCAAAATAACTAGATTGCAGGCATTAGGCAAACCTGAAAAAACTTCAAAGAATCAGTATCATACACACAAATGCAATTAAGTTGGAAGTTGTTAATAATAAGATAAATTTAAAATTCTGAAATATTTAGAAATGTATACACATGTATTAGTCCATTTTTACACTGCTGATAAGGACATAACTGAGACTGGGTAATTTGTAAAGAAAAAGAGGTTTAATGAACTCACAGTTCCACCTGGCTGGGGAAGCCTCACAATCGCCAGAAGGCAAAAGACATGTCTTACATGGCGTTAGATAAGAGAGAATGAGAACCAAGCAAAAGGGGTTTCCTCTCATAAAACCAACGGGCGTGGTGGCTCACGCCTGTAATCCCAGCACTTTGGGAGGCCCAGGCAGGCAGATCATGAGGTCAGGAGATTGAGACCATCCTGGCTAACACAGTGAAACCCCGTCTCTACTAAAAATACAAAAAAACAGCCGGGCGTGGTGGTGGGTGCCTGTAGTCCCAGCTACTTGGGAGGCTGAGGCAGGAGAATGGTGTGAACCCGGGAGGTGGAGCTTACCGTGAGCAGAGATCGCGCCACTGCACTCCAGCCTGGGTGACAGAGCAAGACTCTGTCTCAAAAAAAAAAAAAAAAAAACATCGGATCTCCTGAGAATTATTCACTACCACGAGAACGGTATAGGGGAACCACCCCCATGATTCAATTATTTCCCTTTGAGTCCATCCCACAACACATGGGAACTATGGGAACTACAATTCAAGATGAGATTTCAGTGGGGACACAGTCAAACCATATCAACACACTTTCTAAAGTATCAGTAATAAAAAATCATAATAAATATAAAATATTTGTTGCTAAATGATAAATATCACAAAAGTTGTGTAATGGAGCAAAAGAGAGAGGCTTATATCCTAAAATGTCTATGTTAGAAAAGAAGGTTGAAAATTTAAAACATAGGTATTAGATACACATTAGGAAAAGAGTAAACCCAAAGAACATGAAGGAAAAAGATAATATAGGAAAGGGGAGAAATCAATGAAGTAGAAAACCAAGTTACAATAAAAGAGATTTTTTAAAAAGACAAAAGCTCTTCATTGAAAAAAACTAATAAAAAAGGAAAGCCTCTGGTGACATTACTCAAGACAATAAAAGAAGGCACAAATATATAATATTGGGAAAAGAGGAACAGAATTACAGATAAAGCAAAGACTAAACTTAATGCTAATAAATTTTTAAAACTTAGACAAAATACAAAAGTTTCTAGAAAATATAACTTACCAAAACTGATTGAAAAATTAGAATACCTTAACAGCCCTAAATTTAAAATGATTGAGCCAATATTAAAAGATTCTCCCAAAGAAAACAAGTAACCCAAATGAATTTTACAAATGAATTTCCTCTAACTTTTGAGAGAAAAATCATTCCAATTTTAGGTCGCATCCTTCAGAGAGTAGAAAGAGAAGGAATAGTCCCGAATTCATTCCACAAGGCCATTATAATGTGGACACTGAATCCAGACAAGGACAGAACAAAAAAGAAAATTCATGGCAATCTCACTCTACTTACCAGTATAGGTAAAAAATCCCAAGTGCGATATTAGCAAATTAAATATGGCAGAACATAAACAAATAATAAATCACTTCTAAGTTTGGTGTATTTCAGGAATTCAAGAGAGACTTAACATTACAAAATCTGTAAATGTTATTCTTCACATTAAAATATTAAACAAAAAATATGATCACCTCAATCAGTTCAGGGAAATTATTTAGTAAAATTCAACTTCCATTTAAAAGAAAAAAAACTCTTAGCAAATTAAAGGGAGCTTCTTTAACTTCATTAAGCATATCTGTTCAAAACCCAAAGCAAGCATCATTCTTTTTTTTTTTTTTTTTTTTTTTTTTTTTTGAGATGGAGTCTCGCTCTGTCACCCAGGCTGGAGTGCAGTGGCTCAATCTCAGCTCACGGCAAGCTCCGCCTCCCAGGTTCACGCCATTCTCCTGCTTCAGCCTCCCGAGTAGCTGGAACTGCAGGTGCCTGCCACCACATCCGGCTAATTTTTTGTATTTTTTTGTAGAGACGGGGTTTCACTGTGTTAGCCAGGATGGTCTCCTTCTCCTGACCTCGTGATCCACCCGCCTCAGCCTCCCAAAGTGCTGGGATTACAGGCGTGAGCCACTGCGCCTGGCGGCAAGCATCATTCTTGATGAACAAACATTAAAGGGATTTTCTTTAAAATTAGAAACAAGCCAAAGATGGCTACTATTCACTTCTACTCAGCGTTGTATTTGTGGTTCTATCCAGCTTAGTAAAAGAAAGAAAGGCATAGAATTTGGAAAGGAGGAAACAAAATTGACATTATTTATAGATGATTATGATAATCTACATAGATAATTCAAAATAATCTATTTAATAATTATAAGAAATAATGTGTCTTTGGCAAGGTAGATGACTGTAAGACCAAATGACAAAACTGCATATCAAAATACACATAATAGAAAGTTAGTCATTTTAATTTAAAAAGAATTGTGGCAAACTATTAATCAATCTCTTAAAACTTTTTACCTCTTCTTCCATAACAGAATGTTAACTGGGCACATGGTCATCCAGGTATAGATTACATTTCTCAGCTTGCTTTAGAGCTAATTATAGCCTTGTTACTAAAGATACTAAATTTGCATTGTTTATAAGCTACCCAGTTTACAGTATTTTGTTATAGCAGCACAGACTAAGACACTTGTATTATTTATAGGTCTGCTTCTGTTGTCTGTTTCTCCTCTTATTTTTTGTTATTCTTCTATGCCTGTTAAGTTTTGACTGGATGCTAGACACTGTGTATGAAAACTTATAAGGCTCTGGTTCGTCTTATAGTTCTCCAAGAGAGAATTTCATTTTTTTCTGTCAGGAAGATCAATTTAATCCAGTCAAGACTGGGTTTTAGGTTTTTTTAAAGCTAGTCTATTAAGTCAGGCATGGTGGCTCATGCCTGTAACCCCAGCACTATGGGAGGTCAAGGTGGGCAGATCACTTGAGGTCAGGAGTTTGAGACCAGCCTAGCCGACATGGTAAAACCCCATCTCTACTAAAAATATAAAAATTAGCCTGCACTCCAACCTGGGCAACAGAGCGGGACTCTGCAAAAAAAAAAAAAAAAAAAAAAAAAAAGAAAGAAAGAAAGAAAAAGGAAAAAGAAAAAAACAAGCTAGTATATTCTTGATGGTATACTTTTATTTATGGTATATAGCCCTATAGGAGTTTTAACTGAGAGCCTGGGGTGTGTACTAAGGACCCTCCATCTTGGCAGGCCTTAAACTCTCACCTCTGTCCTCACAGCAAATTTTAAGTTACTGATATCTCTGTACTCAGTTCTTAAGCCTCCTAGAAGCTGTTTTCTGTTTGATTTCCTGAAATATTGACCCAGTACACAACTACTTGGGAATAGACAAACACTTGGAGGGGAAATTGCTCACAGAATTTGGGACTCACTTCTCTTTGGTTATTCCTCCACATGTTGGCCTCTCAAGTTCTATCTACTGGTAAAGATAGTCTTATAAAAGCTATTTCTTCATAGCCAGAGGAAATTCTCAGGTAATTTTTTTTTTTTTAATGACAACTGTTGAAAGAGATGACAGTTGCCATAGTAATCCTTTGAAAACTTCGATCACATTAAAAATCTTCCTTTTTTAAAATCAGTCAATGACTCTTCATTACAATCAGAGGTAAATTAAAAGTCCTCTCTATGACCCTGTACGATCAGATACACCATTATTTTTCTTACCTCATCTTCCACGACTTAGCCACGCTGCAGTCTTGATGTTCTTGCAACAGATCAGGCACCATCCTGCCTTGGGAGCCTTTGCTGGTCCCAAAAGAATAACTTAACTCCTTCACTTCTTTCAAGTCTTTGTTCAAAGATTACTCTCTGTTAAACCTTCCCTGACCTCCCTATTTAAAATTGTAAATCACCCTTCTCTGCCCAGATCTCCTGGTTTCCTTTACCCTGCTCTATTTTGTTGTTGTCTCCACTGCACTTACCTTCTGGTATACTACACAATAGGCTCATTTGTTATATTTAGTGTTTGTTGGTTATATTCTTCCATTAGAATGTAAGCTCCACCAAGGCAGGGATCTTTGTTTCATTCAGAGATGTATCCTGAGCCCAAAGCAATGCCTGGCACATAATAGATAATCAATTCATACTTGTTATACTTGTTGAATGAAAATGAATACGTGAACTGCCTTCTTTTTGTTTTGTTTGTTTGTTTTTTTTTTTTTTTTTTTTTTTTTTTTTTTTTTTTTTTTTGAGACAGTGTCTCCCTCTGTCATCCAGGCTGGAGTGCAGTGGTGCCATCTCAGCTCATTGCAACCTCTGCCTCCCAGGCTTAAGCAATCCTCTCACCTCAGCCTCCCAAGTAGTCAGGACTACAAATGTGAGCCACCACACTTGGATAATTTTTGTACTTTTGTAGAGATGGGGTGCCCAGGCTGGTCTTGAACTCCTGGGCTCAAGAAATCCACCTGCCTCGGCCTCCCAAAGTGCTGGGATTACAGGCATAAGCCACCATGCCTGGCCTATGACCTCCCTTCTTGTACAACTCTGAAGGAAAATAACTTTTAATAAGTATTTACTGAAGACTCACTTTGTTGCAGAAACTAGTGTAGGCACTGTAGGGATACGAAGGTGAGTAAATAAGACACCGAAGCCATAATGTTGGAAAAAAGGCTGGCAAATGCTCATTTGGGCCGAGATTCAAAGCAATGTCTTTTGAGTTTTTTGTTGTTTGTTTGTTTTTTTGAGACAAAGTCTTGCTCTGTCGCCCAGGCTAGAGTGTAGTGGCACAATCTCAGCTCACGGCAACCTCCGCCTCCCAGGTTCAAGCGATTCTCCTGCCTCAGCTCCCTGAGTAGCTGAGATTACAGCTGCGCGCCACCATGCCCGGCTAATTTTTGTATTTTTAGGAGAGACGGGGTTTCACCATGTTGGCCAGGCTGGTCTCAAACTCCTGACCTCATGATCTTCCTGCCTCGGCCTCCCAAAGTGCTAGGATTACAAGCATGAGCCACCACGCCCAGCCAGCAATGTCTTTTGTTCTAATTAACATTTATTTATTTACTTTACACTGTCTGTTGATTACAGAAGTTGTTTTAGTATATGGAAATTAAGAGAAAGAAAACATCCAAGGAAAAGTTCATGAACATTTACCCTTATAAACTTCCATAGACTGAGCTTGCAGAGCTACCAATAAGTCCATTCTGATAGCTACCAATAATGTCAATTACTTAGTAATTTTAGTTTTGGTTGTTCATTTGGAGGTGTTCAGTTAACTCCATTATTCCATAAGCCAAAGTCATGGAAGTATGAGTGTATTAGAGGAAGATAGTATGATTATGATAAAAATCTAAAATAAGGTTTTAAAAATATTTAACTTTCTTTTTAACTTTTATTTTAAGTTCAGAGGTACATGTGTACGTTTGTTATATAGGTAAACTTGTGTTGCAGGGATTTGTTGTACAGATTATTTCTTTACCGAAGTACTGAGCCAAGTACCCATTAGTTATTTTTCCTGATCCTCTCCCACCTCCCACCCTCCACATTCAGGTAGGCCCCAGTGTCTGTTGTTCCTCTCTGTGTGTCCATGTGTTCTCATCACTTAGCTACCACTTGTAAGTGAGAACCTGTGGTATTTGGTTTTCTGTTCCTGCATTAGTTTGCTAAGGATAATGGCCTCCAGCTCCATCCATGTTCCTGCAAAGGACATGATCTTGTTCTTTTGTATGGCTGCATAATATTCCATGGTGTATGTGTACCACATTTTCCTTATCCAGTCTACCATTTATAGGCATTTAGGTTGATTCCATGTCTTTGCTATTGTGAATAGTGTTGCAATGAACATACGCATGCATGTGTCTTTATGACAGAAGGATTTATAGTCCTTTGGGTACGTACCCAATAATGGGAATTCTGGGTCGAATGGCATTTCTGTTTTTAGGTCTTTGAGGAATCACCACACTGTTTCCTACAATGGTTAAACTAATTTACATTTCCACCAATAGTGTATAAGTGTTCCTTTTTCTTTATAACCTCTCCAGCATCTGTTATTTTTTGACTTTTTGATAGTAGCCATTCTGACTCATGCAAGATGGTATCTCATTGAAGTTTCGATTTGCATTTCTCTAATGATCAGTGATGTTGAGTTTTTTCATATGCTTGTTTGGCTGCATGTATGCCTTCTTTTGAAAAGTGTCTGTTCATGTACTTTGTCCGCTTTTTAATGAGGTTTTTTTTTTTTTTTTCTTGTAAATTGTTTGAAATTCCTCATAGATGCTGGATATTAGACCTTTGTCAGATGCATAGTTTGCAAAATTTTTCTTCCATTCTGTAGGTTATCTGTTTACTCTGTTGATAGTTTATTTTGCTATGCAGAAGCACTTTAGTTTAATTAGATCCTATTTGTCAATTTTTGCTTTTGTTGCAATTGTTTTGGCATCTTCATCATGAAATCGTTGCCTGTTCCTATGTCTAGATTGGTATTCCCTAGGTTGTCTTCCAAGGGTTTTATAGTTTTGGGTTTTACATTTAAGTCTTTAATCTACTTTAAGTTGATTTTTGTATATGGTGTAAGAAAGGGGTCCAGTTTTAATCTTCTGCATATGGCTAGCCAGTTAGGCCAGCATCATTTATTGAATAGGGAGAACTTTCCCCATTGCTTGTTTTTGCCAGCTTTGTTGAAAATCAGATACTTGTAGGTATGTGGTCTTATTTCTGATCTCTCTATTGTATTCCATTGATCTATGTGTCTGTTTTTGTACCAGTACCATGCTGTTTTTGGTTACCACAGCCCTGTACCATGGTTTGAGGTCGGGTTGTGTGATACCTCCAGCTTTGTTCTTTTTTTTTTCAGGTTTGCCTTGGCTATTTGGGCTCTTTTCTGGTTCCATATGAATTTTAAAATAGTTTTTTCTAGTTCTATGAAGAATGTCATTGGTAGTTTAATAGGAATCACATTGAATCTACAAACTGCTTTGGGTAGCATAGTTATTTTAACTATATTAAGTCTTCCTATCCATGAACATGGAATGTTTTTCCACTTGTTTGTGTCATCTCTGATTTCTTTGAGCAGTGTTTTGTAGTTTTCTTGTAGAGATCTTTCACCTCCCTGGTTAGCTGTATTCCTAGGTACACTATTCTTTTTGTGCCAATTGTGAATGGGATTGTGTTCATGATTTGACTCTTGGCTTGACTGTTGTTGGTGTATAGGAATGCTATCAATTTTTGCACATTGATTTCGTATCCTGAAATTTTGCTGAAGTTATCAGCTTAAGGAGCTTTTGGGCCAAGACTATGGGGTTTTCTGGATATAGGATCATGTCATCTACAAACAGGGATAGTTTGACTATTGAGGGGACCTGCCCCCAATATTTCAACGTAGGTTCTTTCTATTTTCCATAAGTGTCAGCCAACTGAGAAATAAGGAGAGACAGTACAAAGAGAGAGGAATTTTACAGCTGGGCCATCTCATATCAGTAGAACCATGATGCCCACCTGAGCCTCAAACCAGCAAGTTTTTATTAAGGGTTTTAAAAAGGGGAGGGGGCATAAGAACAGGGAGTAGGTACAAAGATCACATGCTTCAAAGGGCAAAAAGCAGAACTACTAATAAGGGTCTAACAAAGATCACATGCTTCTGAGGGAACAGGACAAATTGCAAAAGCAGAACTACTGATAAGGGTTTATGTTCAGCGGTGCACATATTGTCTTGATAAACATCTTAAACAACAGGAAACAGGGTTTGAGAGAACCAGTTTGATTGTTTTGTAATCAATTTGTACAGTTGACTCAATTATCACAGTGGTCCTGAGGTGAAGTACATCCTCAGCTTACGAAGATAACAGGATTAAGAGATTAAAGAAAAGATAGGCATAAGAAATAATAAAAGTATTATTTGGGAACTGATAAATGTCCATGAAATCACAATTTATGTTCCTCTGCTGCAGCTCCAGCCAGTCCCTCCATTTGGGGTCCTTGACTTCCCGCAACATTTGACTTTCTCTCTTCTTATTGGAATGCACTTTATTTCTCTCTCTTGACTGATTGCTATGGTCAGAACTTCCAATAATATGTTGAATAAGAGTGGTGAGTGTCTTGTGCTGGTTTTCAGGGGGAATGCGTCTAGCTTTTGCCCATTCAGTATGATGTTGGCTGTGGGTTTGTCATAGATGGCTCTTATTATTTTATGGTATGTCCTTCAATACCTAGTTTATTGAGAATTTTTAACATGAAAGGGTATTGAATTTTATCAAAAGCCTTTCTGCATCTGTTGAGATAATCATGTGGTTTTGTCTTTAGTTCTGTTTATGTGATGAATCCCCTTATTGATTTGGATATGTTGAACCAACCTTGCATTGCAGGGATCAAGCCTACTTAATTGTGGTGCATAAGCTTTTTGGTGTGCTGCTGGATTCAGCTTGCCAGTATTTTGTTGAGGATTTTTACATCAATGTTCATCAGGGATATTGATCGGAAGTTTTCTTTTTTTGTTGTATCTCTGCATGTTTTGGTATCAGGATGATGCTGGTCTCCTAGAATGAGTTACAGAGGAATCCCTCCTCCTCAAATTTTTAGATAGTTTCAGTGTGAATGGTACCCACTCTTCTTTGTACATCTGGTAGAATTCAGCTGTGAATCTGTCTGGTCCTGGCCTTTTCTCTGATGTTAGGCTATTTGTACTGATTCAATAAAAAGCTTAAGCTTTTAAGAAAACATTCGTTGCACATAGGGAAAGGATGAATCATTTGATAGACTGAAGGACAAATGGCAAATAAAATATACCTTAGTACCATAAACCCTTTCAGTCACCATGAACTTAGGAGTAAGTTGACTTAAGAGTAGTTTTTTGGGACCAAAACTGTTGGTAAATAGATAAGTTTCTGTATGAGAAGTCGTAAGTACACAGGATTCACAAAAATAGCAATTAGAAGATAAAGCTAGAAAGGAAAGCTGAGGGAAGATGGCAAAGGGTTCTATGTCAAACTAAAGAGTTCATACTCAGTCTGTGGGTAATGAGGGAGTCACTGTTTTTGAAGAAGAGAGTAATGTCATTAGAAGTCAAAGTTTTAGACTTTTTTGTGGCATTGAAGGATTTCAAAGATCAGACATTCAAAACAAGAAGACCAGTTTGCAGGCACTAAATGGCCCAAGTGAGATATGATGAGGGCCTACCCTAGGGTCCTGAAATTATAAAAGTATGTTTATAATGAACCCAACATCCTCTTAGTTTATAAAATAAACAAAGCTTAAAAGAAGTAGTAACAAAACAAAGAAAATTAAATCAATGAAAAGAAAGGAATTTTTTTTTTTAAAAGATAAGGTATATGACACCCAAGACAGGTGGTAGAAAAAAGGATGAGTCCGCTTACCTTTTGATTTCTCCTGAAGTGGTGCCACACTGCATGTCTCCTTAGTCTTCTTTAGCCTGAATATTATACATTATCATAAAATTACTTACATATAAATTCAGGGTACAGTAAAATGCACTTGTTGAATAACATCACATGGACATTAAATAAATGTTAAGGAAAGGAAAGTTTTTCCATTATAACTAATTCCATCAGAAGCAGATATGAGCCAACCCAACATCTTGCTAGCAAATTTTACCAGTGGCTGAGTGCTAGGTCTAACTTCTCCCAGAGACCTTTATCATACCTCTGACTAGTCATGACTCAAGCAATGCTAAGTGGGAGGGAATCAAGATAAACAGGCCATTTGGATATGTTGAATACCAACTATCACTTTTTTGTACTTTTTACCTATCAATCACCTCTATCTGAATTTTGTCGTAATTCTGTTCCCACTGAAATACATCTAGATAATAAGATTATTAGGGAAAATATATCATGATTGAATCTGCTGTGGGTGAAATAATTCATTATAAAAATCTCAAATTTCTTGTAACAATATTCTTTTTGAGATGAGGTCTCACTTTCTCCCAGGCTGGAGTGGCACAATCATATAATTTACTGTAACTCTGAACTCTTAGGCTCAAGCAATTTTCCTGCCTCAGCTTCTTGAGTAGCTGGGATGGTAGGTGCATGTCACCACACAAGCTAATTTAAAAAAAAAAAAAAAGTTTGTAAGGACGGGGTCTCACTATGTTGCCAAAGCTGGTCTCAAACTGCCGGCCTCAAGCAATCCTCCAGCCTCAGCCTCCCAAAGTGCTGGGTTTCCAAGCGTGAGCCACCGCGCCCAGCCTCTTGAAACTATTTTACACTCTAAAAGTCAGCAGCCACTTTTAAGTACTCCACCTCTAGGATTACTATTGTTATTTGTATTACTAGAGCGTGCTTTGAGAATCACTAAAAAATTTTGCTTACCAATAAGGAAATTTGAAAAACGATTACACTTTCAATCAAATATTCACACAAGGAGGGGAAAAAAGAGAGTAAGGGGTTGTACATAAAATGAACAAAAATGAGTATTTCTCTGCTTTGCCAAAACTGCTCCTTCACAGGGCGCTGTGCAATGTGCACAGGAGAATAAAACACTTGCAGGCAATTTGACATGTTCTCACTACAACAGCTAAAATGAAGACACTTGAGTTAAAGGCAGGGAAAAGAACTAACGTTTATGTTTGCCAAGCACTTCATATACATTATGTCACTTAGCCATTACTATTCCACTTTATATATGAAGAACACTTGTCATTACATGAATAAAATATATTCAATTATCTTTCATTGACTTAAGTAAATTCACACTCAAATCAATGTAAAACGTTTAGAAATAATTTCACAGTCAAATCACAAATGAAAAACAGAAACAAACAAACAAAAACCTGAAATAGGGTGGAAACAATAAGAAGCAAAATAAAGACTCCAAATTAAGAGTCAGAAAGGGCTAATTCATGGGTGTTTTCCAGGCTTCCAGTATCTTTAAGATGATCATGTGTATCGAAGGAAGGGTAACAAGACGGGTTCATACTGATACAAAGACCATTGGCACAGGCAGCCCTACACACTCCTGTCCCCTCCCCAAAGGGCGCTGTGACCCTTGATAAAAATGACATAAGTTGAGAGTCAGGGACACAAGTGTCTTGGTTACAATGTAACTGACTGCCCGTAGTAGCTTTATAGTCATGTTTCAAATAGTCCCTCCTCTTTCTGCATCCCCTCCATTTTCCACTTTGACTTAAGTTACCATCTAGTAGCGACTCTCTCTCTCTTCCATTTCTAATCCTACCTTATTTTATTCTAACCTTACTTCAGAAAGAACAATTCTGCGTTTTATATTTTTATAGCTTGAAATCTTTCATCAGATAATATTAAAAATGATGAGAAAAGCTATATGTATGATATTGTTTATTGTGGTGTTACTTACAAAACCAAAAAATCAGAGCATTTAAAAAATCCAACAATAGGAAGTGATTAAGTAAACTGTGGATCCGTCAGTGAAATATAATGTGGTTGGTAAGACTGTTTAAAGAACATATAGTGGCATGATGAAATGCATATACATAACATTTTTAAAAAGGCAGGATAAAAATTTTAAGTACACTAAAATCACCACGAAAATGAAATCCATGAAAAAGAATTTTTTCTTTCTTTTGAAAGAAGGGAATATCCAACAATAAAAATGGATGTTATGATGGATAGATTATCAAATAATTATTTTCCTTTTTTTCTGCAAAGTTCTTATTCTTATTTTCATAGTTTAAATAAAAAGTATCAACTTTTCATTTTAACCTGTTCCAGCTCTCTATCTATATTACCAGAATTTATTTCAAGAGTACTTAAAAAGAACAATAGTATTAGCTGGAAAACTCAATAAACATATTTTGAAACTTCAATCTTGTGTGCTAGGCATGACTGGATGACTTTAAAGTTCATTATAATAGGAAGATAATATAAAAATGTAAATCCTTCCCTAAAGACAGTTGCAACTTAGAATGCTATAAGTGCTTCACCTTCTTAAATACTACCAGAGTGAATAAGAACTAGACATTCGTCCGGGCGCGGTGGCTCACGCCTGTAATCCCAGCATTTTGGGAGGCTGAGGCGAGAGGATCACGAGGTCAGGAGATCCAGACCACCTTGGCTAACATGGTGAAACCCCGTCTCTACTAAAAAAAATACAAAAAATTAGCCGGGCGTGGTGGCGGGTGCCTGTAGTCCCAGCTACTTGGGAGGCTGAGGCGGGAGAATTGCTTGAACCCGGGAGGCGGAGCTTGCAGTGAGCCAAGATCGCACCACTGCACTCCAGCCTGGGCGACAGAGCGAGACTCCGTCTCGAAAAAAAAAAAAAACATAACTAGACATTCAACAAATATCTGAAGAACAAATAAATGAAAACCAAAGCAGAAGCTGAGTGGAATGTGAGACTATCTTACTAACTTAGAGATCCCTTTGGAGAGTTTTAATGGTATGTCAGTCAGTCTGATTTCTAGCAGGAAAAGTATTTGTAATAATGTTTTCAAATGTCAGTGTTCAAAGTCAGGGAGACTTTTCTGGCTGAAAAATTCCTTTCTGATAGTCAATGCAGGATGTTAATTAGGCCAATATCTCATTCAGAATCTTCCTTCACATTACTTCAGTCAGACCAGAAATGAAGTACAAGGTTCTATATACAGGGTACAGAAACTTTTTAATATTGCAGAGAGTTAATTTTTTTTTTTTCCCTAATACTAAAAATTCCAGTGTTCTCATGGGGATGATTTAGGCTAGGGCAATCAAGGTTTTTTAAAATGCCCTTAAATCGGGGCTGGGTGCCGTGGCTCACGCCTGTAATCCCAGCACTTTGGGAAGCCAAGGCGGGTGGATCACGAGGTCAAGAGATAGATACCATCCTGGCCAACTTGGTGATACCCCATCTCTACTAAAAATACAAAACTTAGCCGGGCTTGGCGGCTGGCGCCTGTAATCCCAGCTACTCAGCAGGCTGAGGCAGGAGAACACTGGAATCTGGGAGGCGGAGGTTGCAGTGAGCCGAGATCACACCACTGCACTCCAGCCTGGCTAGAGAGCCAGACTCTGTCCAAAAAGAAAAAGAAAAGAAAAAAGAAGTCTTAAATCTTTTCTGGTAACAACACCCGAAAACAGAAAAGCGCCGAGTTGTCAAACTGAATAAAATGGCTTCGATTTTAAAAATTAAATCCTTTATGTAAAAAAAAAAAAAAAAAACCCGGCAAAAATGAATTCAATTCACTGGCCAGAAAAACCTCTACATTCAGCAGTATTACTACAAATACACATTCAACAAATGATAATTAAATAGCAATGATCTACCTGATTGCAGACACCTCGGCATCAGCATGTGGCAGTCTTTTTGGAACCTCTAGCGGAGTTGAACTTATACTTCTTTGGTTACTTTGTAGTCCTGGTAAATATGGCATTTTGATATATTCTTTGAGCTCTCCTAGACCAAATGCTGTGGTATATTCTGGTTAAAAATATATAAGAATCATCTTGATTAAATGGATACTACTTGTTTTACTACATACTAAAATACATAATAAAATACATAAAATCAGTTATTAAGTAAAGAAAATTAAGTAACTGTAATTTATCTAGCTTCTTTCCCAGGAGAATGGCTTTCATTCTACATCCTGACTATAGGGACTGCAGGAAGGAGTCGATTAAGAGGCTAAGAGTGGAATAAGGAAAAAGAACAGCTTCACAGATCTTCCACAGTGGTCATTATCCTCTGCCTTCATTATTTTATTTAGTTAGAATGCCCAGAATATTAGATACCTTCACACTGAAATAAAAGGCACTATCAAGAGTCTGATATTATCTAGCACTTAGAGTCTTTCCATTTTCCTGCTTTTATGTAAATAAGAGGTGTAAACACATGATCATCTGAGCTAGCAATGAGAGTCAAAGAATTCTACTTGAGGCACTGATTTTAATTTTATGTCCACAAAATTCCAGACCAATCTGTAAACCATAACATTGAAGCACCAAGATTGTTTCTTCTACTAGCCTCACATATCCATTGCATAGAGAGATGGTCAAATTATTTTTTTAAATTTTCAAGGCATCAAATGAAAAGAAAAAGGAGATTAAGAGGTTAAAGGTTTGGGTGTTCTTTGAAGTAAACATAGTGAATTTTTTTTTAAAGTATTCTCTACAAAGCAAATGTAGTACAGCAACAAAAATGGTATTCAATGGGACTAAAATTATTATATTGAATGTTCAAAATGTTATTTTGTAACTTTTGATTTTTTCCTCTTTTGGAAAAAATAGTTTCTCTTGGTCAAAAAGCATACAGACTCTATTTTCGTCTATTAGATTTGGGGAGTAGAAGGGTGGATAAACTGTTGTCTGAGTACCTTTAATGGGAACCTGGTAAGAAAGTTGAAGAAAATATATAGCAACACATTCAAAGCCAAAGAGGGACAAATCATTGAGTAGTTTGCATTTTACTATTTTCAAGAATTACTGGCCGGGCGTGGTGGCCTATAATCCCTATACGCCTATAATCCCAGCACTTTGGGAGGCCAAGGTGGGTGGAGCACAAGGTCAGGAGATCAAGACCACCCTGGCCAACATGGTGAAAACCCTTCTCTACTAAAAATACAAAAATGTGCTGGGCATGGCAGCACGTGCCTGTAATCCCTGCTGCTCAGGAGGCTGAGGCAGGAGAATCACCTGAACCGGGGAGGCAGAGGCTGCAGTGAGCCAAGATTGCACCACTGCACTCTAGCCTGGTGACAACGCTAGACTCTATCTCAAGAAAAAAAAAAAAAAGAATTATTTCTCCATTAATAAAGGTGGAAGCAAATTCAGAATAAACAAGAAAATATGATTAACTTGAAAGTAAGGAGGAATAACTATTAATATATTCATCTACATGTCAAAAGTTCTCAAACTAGTCTTCATTGAGCAACTATAAGATTTAAGATACTCTCCACATAACTCACTCAAAAATACAGTTTGGGTTAGAATTTTTTTTTTTTTTTTTTTTTTTTTTTGAGACAGGGTATCACTTTGTTGCCCAGACTGAAGTATAGTGGCATGATCATGGCTCACTGCAGCCTCACCCTCCGCAGGCTCAGGTGATCCTCCTACCCTCAGCCTCTGAGTAGCTGGGACCACAGGCGCACACCAACATGCTCAGCTAATTTTTGGGTTTTTTGAAGAGATGGGGTATCACCATGTTGCCCAGGCTGTCCTCTAACTCCTGGGCTCAAGCGATCCACCTGCCTTGGCCTCCCAGAGTGCTCAGATTACAGGCTAAGCCACTGCGCCTGGCTTTGGTTAGAATTACTAATATATAAAAGCATTGTTAAAGATTTGGATGTCTTAAAATATAAAAATCACCTTGAGTTATTTTAAGGAAAATGCCATTTATAAAATGGAGTGCGATTCAACAGAGACAGTACTGCAATGGATATTAAGAAATGCAGTTCTTTCAGACAAATTTGAGTTTAAAAAGAAGAAATGCAGCTCTTTACAATTTGTTTCCATCATGAATCACAGAATTACATTAATTAAATCAATTTTAGTTTGCTTCCATTTTTCTTTTTCATCAACTTAAGATATAATTCTTATATAAATGTGACAGAAAATGTCTCTTGCCTGATGAAAAAAATACATGTAAATTCAAGGCACTATTTCTATTTTCTTAAAGAACATAGTAACAATAAAGTTACCTTTCTCAATCTTTTGTGTTTCTAAAACTGCTTTCTTCCAACTACTCTCAAAAATGAAACAACTGCCAAAGGAACTTCTGGTGACTTTAGAAGTCTCACATTTGATTTCAGGAGATGGCACTGACATGCTGTCTTCTTTCAACAGTGCTGACGAGAGGGAGATGCTGCTGCAGAGACAGGACACAAAATACAAAGAAAACAAGGCACGTCCGAGGCAAGGCAAACAAATGTGTCAGAAAGTTTCTCTTTTAAACTGTGAACATTTTAATGAATTCTTTCAAATTCCAGGTTACAGATATTGGGTAATATTTTAAAAAGTAAAGTCCAATAGCAAGTTATCACCTACAAGAAAACAGAATACTTGGATTCTCTCAAAAACATTATCATTATAAAATGCATTTGTGCCCGGAAAAAAAGAAAAAAAAAAGACAAATTTAATGCTCCATGGAAAATAAACATGTTCTCTAGATAATCATCACCTTTATTCTAAACATGGACACAGAAGGAAAATCATGTACCCTGCTTACTTAATATATTAAACACACATTCAATTCGGTCGTATACATTACCTATCACAAGCAAGGCATGACTACATCCAAAGAGTACAACCATGAGCAACTCTGAGGAGTCCCATGGGAATGATGAGGAGTGACACCACCAGGACAGCTACCATTTATGAAATGCCTATTTTTCCAGGATCCTTGCTGGGCATTTTGCATCCATTTTTTCCAGTGATCACAACAAAGAATTAGAGATAGCCAGAGTCAGCTATGCTTATTCATTCATGCAAAATAAATTATTTACTGAGTGCTGATTTTATGCCAAGAATTACACGAAACCTTAGAGAAATATGCTAATCAAAACAGTCCCTGCCCTTGAGGAGCTTGGAATCTAGTAAAAGAAACACAGATAAGAAAATGGATAATACGGTTTTAGTAAGTGCTATGATGGGGGGCAAAAAATAAGGGTGCCATGGGAGCACACAGGAGGGATTCCCACCCCAGTCTTGGGCATTAGGGAAGCCTTTCTGGAGGAAGCCAACAAAGCAAGGATGTGGGAGAGCAGGAGGAAGAGATGGCTTCCAGCAGAGGAAGAGCATTGTGATGGTTAATATTGAGTGTCAACTTGATTGGATTGAAGGATGCAAAGTATTTTTCTTGGGTGTGTCTGTGAGGGTGTTGTCAAAGGAGATAAACATTTAAGACAGTGGACTGGGAGATGCAGATCCTCCCTTAATCTGGGTAGGCACCATCTAATCAGTTGCCAGCATAGTTAGAATAAAGCAGGCAGAACTTGGAAGGACTTGACCTGTTGAGTCTTCCGGCCTTCATCTTTCTCCCATGTTGGATGCTTCCTGCCCTCGAACATTAGACTCCAAGTTCTTCAGATTTTGGACTCTTTGACTTACACCCAGTGATTTGTCAGGGGTTCTCGGTACTGTCAGTTTCCCTACTTTTTGTCAGGCCTCTGAGCCCAAGCTAAGCCATCATATCCCCTGTGACCTACACTTATACATCCAGATGGCCAACTGAAGATCCATAAAAGAAGTGAAAATAGCCTTAGCTGATGATATTCCACCATTGTGATTCATTTCTTCCCCACCCTAACTGATTGATGTACTTTATAATCTCCCCCACCCTTAAGAAGGTTCTTTGTAATTCTCCCCACCCTTGAAAATGTACTTTGTGAGGTCCACCCGCTACCTGCAAAACATTGCTCCTAACTCCACTGTCTATCCCAAAACCTATAAGAACTAATGATAATCCCACCACCCTTTGCTGACTCTCTTTTCGGACTAAGCCTACTTACACCCAGGTGAAATAAACAGCCTTGTTACTCACACAAAGCCTGTTTGGTGGTCTCTTCACATGGATGCATGTGACATTTGGTGCCGAAGACTCGGGTCAGAGGGACTCCTTCGGGAGACCAGCCCCCTGTCCTCACCCTCACTCTGTGAAGAGATCCACCTATGACCTCGGGTCCTCAGACCAACCAGCCCAAGGAACATCTCACCAATTTCAAATCGAGTAAGCGGTCTTTTCACTCTCTTCTCCAGCCTCTCTCGCTACCCTTCTTCTCCCTGTCCTTCCAATTCCCATTCTTTTTCCTCTCTAGTAGAGACAAAGAAGACACATTTTATCCGTGGACCCAAAACTCCGGCGCCGGTCACGGACTAGGGAAGACAGCCTTCCCTTGGTGTTTAATCATTGCGGGGATGCGGGGACACCTGCCTGATTATTCACCCACACTTCATTGGTGTCTGATCTCCGGGGGGACGCCTGCCTTGGTCATTCACCCACATTCCCTTGGTAGCAAGTCAATTGTGGGGACTCCTGCTTTGGTTCCTCACCCACATTGCAGCTCAGGGCAGCTCCCCACCCACCTTCTTCGTGTCTCTACCCTTCTCTTTAAACGTGCCTCCTTCACTATGGGCAACCTTCCACCCTTCATTCTCCTCCTTCTACCTTAGCCTGTGTTCTCAAGAACTTAAAACCTCTTCAACTCTCGCCTGACCTAAAATCTAAGCATCTTATTTTCTTCTGCAACACCGCTTGGCCCCAATACAAACATGACAATGCTTCTAAATGGCCAGAAAACAACACTTTTGATTTCTCCATCCTACAAGACCTAGACAATTTTTGTCGAAAAGTGGGCAGATGGTCTGAGGTGCCTTACGTCCAGACATTTTTCACACTTCGTTCCCTCCCTAGTCTCTGTTTCCAATGCAACTCGTCCCAAATCCTCCTTCTTTCCCTCCCGCCTGTCCCATCAGTCCCAACCCCAAGTGTTGCTGAGTCTTGTGAATCTTCCTTTTCTACTGAACCATCTGACCTCTCACCTCCTCCCCAGACTGCTCCTCCTCAGGTCACTCCCCGCTAGGCTGAATCAGGCTCCAACTCATCTTTAGCCTCTGCTCCCCCACCCTATAACCCTTCTATTACCTCCCCTCCCCACACCCCGTCCAGTTTACAGTTTTGTCCTGCGTCTAGCTCTCCCCAACCTGCCCAACAATTTCCTCTTAGAGAGGTGGCTGGAGCTGAAGGTATAGTCAGGGTTCATGTGTCTTTTTCTCTATCAGACCTTTCCCAAATCAGCCAGCATTTAGGCTCTTTCTCATCAGACCCCACTAAATATATACAGGAATTCCGATATCTAATTCTGTCCTACAATTTAACCTGGAGTGATTTAAATGTCATCCTAACTACTACCCTCTCCCCAGATGAACAGGAAAGATTTTTTTCTCTAGCCCAATCTCACACTGATAACCGCCGGCTTCATGACCTCCAGGAAGGCATTAGAGCAGCTCCTGAGAAGATCCCCAATGGAACTATCAGGCAGATTCCCCAGGTATAGTTAGGCAAGATTACATGGCTTCCTGCCTAGTTGAAGGGCTTAAAAAGGCAGCTTACAAAGTTGTTAATTATGACAAACTTAAAGAAACTACCCAAGGTAAAGACGAAAACCCAGCCCAGTTCATGGCCCGCTTAGCAGCAACCCTTAGACGCTTTACTGCCCTAGACCCAGAGGTGCCAGAAGGCTGCCTTATTCTTAATATGCATTTTATCACCCAGTCAGCTCCTGACATTAGAAAAAAGCTTCAAAAATTGGAATCCGGCCCTCACACCCCACAACAGGAATTAATCAACCTCGCCTTTAAGGTGCACAATAATAGAGAGGAGGTTGCCAGACAGCAACATATTTCTGAATTACAGCTACTTGCTTCTGCTGTAAGACAACCCACAACCATGTCTCCAGCATACAAAAACTTCAGAACATCCAAGCCACAGCTCCCAGGGGCTCCTTCAAAACATCCTCATGGACCTTTCTTCAAATGCCAAAAGCCTGGCCACTGGGTCTCAGGATGCCCACAGCCCAGGATTCCTCCTAAGCCATGCCCTGTCTGTGTGGGCCTCCACTGGAGGTCGGACTGTCCGATCCACATCGCCGCTGCTCCTAAAGCCCCTGGAGCTCAAACCCAACATTCCTTGGCAGACTGCTTTCCAGATCTCCTCAGCTTAGCAGCTGAAGACTGATGCTGCCTGCTCGTCTCGGAAGCCCCCGGACCATCACTGATGCCAAGCTTCAGATAACTCTTACAGTGGAGGGTAAGTCCATCCCTATTTAATCGACATGGGGGTACCCACTCCACATTACCTTCTTTTCAAGGGCCTGTTTCCCTTGCCCCCATAACTATTGTGGGTATGGATGGCCAAGCTTCAAAACCCCTTAAAACTCCACCACTCTGGTGCCAACTTGGACATTATTTTATGCACTCCTTTTTAGTTATCCCCACCTGCCCAGTTCCGTTATTAGGCTGAGACATTTTAACCAAATTATCTGCTTCCCTGATTATTCCTGGATGACAGCCACATCTCATTACCACCCTTCTTCCCAACCCCAAGCCTCCTTCACGTCTTCCTCTCGTATCCCCCCACCTTAACCCACAAGTATGGGACACCTCCACTGCCTCCCTGGCAATGGATCACACGCTCATTACTATCCCATTAAAACCTAATCACCCTTACCCCGCTCAATGCCAGTATTCCATCCCACAACAGACTTTAAGGGGATTAAAGCCTGTTATCACTCACCTGCTACAGCATGGGCTTCTAAAACCTATAAACTCTCCTTACAATTCTCCCATTTTACCTGTTCAAAAACCGGACAAGTCTTACAGGTTAGTTCAGGATCTGCACCTTATCAACCAAATTGTTTTGTCTATCCACCCTGTGGTGCCCAACCCATAAACTCTTTTGTCCTCAATACCTTCCTCTACAACTCACTATTCCGTTCTTGATCTTAAAGATGCTTTTTTTCACTATTCCCCTACAACCCTCATCCCAGCCTCTCTTTGCTTTTACCTGGACTGACCCTGATACCCATCAGTCCCAGCAGCTGACCTGGGCTATGCTGCCTCGAGGCTTCAGGGACAGCCCTCATTACTTCAGCCAAGCTCTTTCTCATGATTTACTTTCTTTCTACCCCTCCACTTCTCACCTTATTCAATATATTGATGACTTTCTACTTTGTAGCCCCTCCTTTGAATCTTCTCAACAAGACACTCTCCTGCTCCTTCAACGTTTATTCTCCAAGCGATATCGGGTATGCCCCTCCAAAGCTCAAATTTCTTCTCCATCTGTTACCTCCTTGGCATAATTCTTCATAAAAACACACATGCTCTCCCTGCCAATCATGTCCAAATGATCTCTCAAACCCCAATCCCTTCTACAAAACAACAACTCCTTTCCTTCCTGGGCATGGTTGGATACTTTTGCCTTTGGATACCTGGTTTTGTCATCCCAACAAAACCGTTATATAAACTCACAAAAGGAAACCTAGCTGACCCCAAAGATCCTAAATCCTTTCCCCACTCCTCTTTCCATTCCTTGAAGATAGCTTTAGAGACTGCTCCCACACTAGCTCTCCCTGACTCATCCCAACCATTTTCATTACACACAGCTGAAGTGCAGGGCTGTGCAGTTGGAATTCTTACACAAGGACTGGGACCGTGCTCTGTAGCCTTTTTGTCCAAACAACTTGACCTTACTGTTTTAGGCTGGCCATCATGTCTCTGTGCAGTGGCCGCCCCCACCCTAATACTTTTAGAGGCCCTCAAAATCACAAACTATGCTCAACTCACTCTCTACAGTTCTCATAACTTCCAAAATCTATTTTCTTCCTCACACCTGACACATACACTTTCTGCCCCCCAGCTCCTTCAGCTATGCTCACTCTTTGTTGAGTCTCCCACAGTTACCATTGTTCCTAGCCTGGACTTCAATCCAGCCTCCCACATTATTCCTTATACCACACTTGACCCCCATGACTGTATCTCTCTGATACACCTGGCATTCACTCCATTTCCCTATATTTCCTTCTTTCCTGTTCCTCTCCCTGACCACACCTAGTTTATTGATGGCAGTTCCACCAGACCTAATCGCCACTCACCAGCAAAGGCAGGCTATGCTATAGTATCTTCCACATCTATCATTGAGGCTACCACTGTGCCCCCTTCCACTACCTCTCAGCAAGCTGAACTCATTGCCTTAACTTGAGCCCTCACTCTTGCAAAGGAATTACACATCAATATTTACACTGACTCTAAATATGCCTTCCATATCCTACACCACCATGCTGTTATATGGGCTAAAAGAGGTTTCCTTACTAGGCAAGGGTCCTCCATCATTAATGCCTCTTTAATAAAAATTCTTTTCAAGGCTGCTTTATTTCCAAGGGAAGCTGGAGTCATATATTGCAAGGGCCACCAAAAGGCATCAGATCCCACCGCTCAGGGCAATGCTTATGCTGATAAGGCAGCTAAAGAAGCAGCTACCATTCCAACTTCTGTCCCTTACGGCCAGTTTTTCTCCTTCTCATTGGTCACTCCCACCTACTCTCCCACTGAAACTTCCACCTATCAATCTCTTCCCACACAAGGCAAATGGTTCTTGGACCAAGGAAAATATCTCCTTCCAGCCTCACAGGCCCATTCTATTCTATCGTCATTTCATAACCTCTTCCATGTAGGTTACAAGCCACTAGCCCGCCTCTTAGAACCTCTCATTTCCTTTACATCGTGGAAATCTATCCTCAAGGAAATCACTTCTCAGTGTTCCATGTGCTATTCTACTACTCCTCAGGGATTGTTCAGGCCCCCTCCCTTCCCTACACATCAAGCTCAGGGATTTGCCCCTGCCCAGGACTGTCAAATTGACTTGACTCACATGCCTCAAGTCAGGAAACTAAAATACCTCTTGGTCTGGGTAGACACTTTCACTGGATGGATAGAGGACTTTTACACAGGGTCTGAGAAGGCCACTGCAGTCATTTATTCCCTTCTGTCAGACATAATTCCTCAGTATAGCCTTCCCACCTCTATACAGTCCGATTAACAGACTGGCCTTTATTAGTCAAATCACCCAAGTGGTTTCTCAGGCTCTTGGTATTCAGTGGAACCTTCATACCCCTTACCACCCTCAATCTTCAGGAAAGGTAGGGCAGACTAATGGTCTTTTAAAGACACACCTCACCAAGCTCAGCCTTCAACTTAAAAAGGACTGGACAGTACTTTTACCTCTTTCCCTTCTCAGAATTAGAGCCTGTCCTTGAGATGCTACAGGGTACAGTCCATTTGAACTTTTATATAGATGCACTTTCTTACTCAGCCCCAACCTCATCCCAGACACCAGCCCTCTAGGTGACTATCTTCCAGTCCTCCAGTAGCCTAGACAGGAAATTCACTGGGCTGGTAATCTTCTCCTGCCTACTAGACTCCCAGCCATATGAAGACACCCTAGCTGGACGATCAGTTCTTGTTAAGAATCTGACCCCTCAAACTACAACCTCAATGGACCAGACCCTACTTAGTCATCTACAGTACCTCAACCACCGTCTGCCTGCAGGACCCTCCCCATTGGGTTAACCATTCCAGAATAAAGTTGTGTCCGTCAGCCAGTCAGCCTGATATCTCCTCTTCCTCCTGGAAGTTGCAAGTACTTTCCCCTACTTCCTTTAAACTCATTGGCATTTCTGAAGAACAATAATAACCCTTATGAGCCTAATACATCCTTCATTCTATTAGGTCTATCCATCCTTAGCCTACTCTTTGCAACAGGGCTTTACACAGTCACCCCCACTACTTGGACTGTGCCCCCAAAATTTGTCATCCCTACTATCTTCTGTCTAGTCATACTCCTATTCACCATTCTCAACAACTCATAAATGACCTGCTCGTTTACACTGCCAGTTTACATTGTTTCTCCAAGACATCACCGCTGATATCTCCTGGGGCTATCCCCAAACCACCACTCTTGACTCCCTCTTGGAGTGGATAGATGATCTTTGCTGACAAGGCACCCTCCAATACTTCCACCCTGATGAAGTTCTATTCTTTACTTTTATACTCACTCTTATTCTCATTCCCATTCTTATGCCACTCCCTACCTCTCCCTAGTTATCTCCAGCATACTATCAATCTCACCCACTCTCTCCTCACTGCCTCCAATCCTTCTCTAGCAAAGAATTGTTGGCTATGCATTTCCCTTTCTTCCTGCTCTTACACAGCCATCCCCACTCTATTGGCCGACTGGGCTACCTCTCCCGTCTCCCTGAACCTCAGAACCACCTTTAATAGCCCTCATCTTTACCTGCCTAAGGAACTTCTTTACATTCCAGACAGATTTGATGAGAACTCCCCAGACATTTCACACCAACAAGCTGCCACACTTCTCTGCATCTACTTACAGCACCTTTCTCCTTATGTCAGTTCCACCCCCCGCCATATTTGGACCCTAACCACACAAACAACTATTCCTGTTGCCGTTCCTTTATGCATCTCCCAACAGCAGCCTACTGGAATCCCTTTAGGCAACCTTCCACTGTCCAAATGTTCCTTTACTCTTTATCTCCAGAACCCAGCCATACACATTACCAAACAGATGGGAGCATTCCAACTTTGCATTACTGATAAGACCTCTATCATTACTGACAAACTAAAATACATTGGCAGTCACTATTGTTTAGGAAGACACCTAACCTGCATCTCACTCCATCCTTGGCTACCCTCCCCCTGCTCGTCTGAATCTCCTCCTAGCCCCTCCTCTTGCTTATTTATACCCAGACCCATGAATAGCAGTGAAAGATTACTTGTAGACACTATGCGCTTTCTCATACACCATGAAAACCAAACCCCTCCCTCTACACAGTTGCACCATCAATCCCCATTACAACCTCTAACGGCTGCTGCCCTTGCTGGATCTCTAGGATTTTGGGTGCAGGACTCCTCTCAGTACGCCCTCTCACCTTTTCACTTTACATTTCCAGTTCTGCCTGACACAAAGTCTCTTCTTTTTATATCGCTCTTCCACCTACATGTACCTTCCTGCCAACTGGACGGGCACATGTACTCTAGTCTTCCTTAACCCCAAAATCCAATTCACAGATGGGAATGAACAACTGCCTGTCCCCCTCATGACACCAACACGACAAAAGAGTCATCCCACTAATCCCTTTACTTGTGAGTCTAGGGCTTTCTGCCTCCACTATTGCACTTGGAACTGGAATAGCAGGCATCTCAACCTCTGTCACAACATTCCACAGCCTCTCTAATGACTTCTCTGCTAGCATTACAGACACATCACAAACTTTATCTGTTCTCCAAGTCCAGGTTGACTCTTTAGCTGCAGGTGTCCTCCAGAATCGCCGAGGCCTCGATTTACTCACTGCTGAAAAAGGAAGACTGTATATTTTTAAATGAAGGGTGTTGTTTTTACATATATCAATCTGGCCTGGTATATGACAACATGAAAAAACTCAAGAATAGAGCCCAAAAACTTGCCAACCAAGCAAACAATAATGTTGAACCCCCTTGGACACTCTCTAATTGGATGTCCTGGGTACTCCCAATTCTTAGTCCTTTAATACCTATTTTTCTCCTTCTTTTATTCGGACCTTATGTCTTTTGTTTAGTTTCTCAATTCATACAAAACTGCATCCAGGCCATCACCAATAATGCTATATGACAAATGCTCCTTCTAACAACCCCACAATATCACCCCTTACCCCAAAATCTTTCTTCAGTTGAATCTCTCCCACTGTAGGTTCCCATACCACCCCTAATCCCGCTCAAAGCAGCCCTGAGAAACATCACCCATTATCTCTTCATACCACCCCCAAAATCTTCCCCGTTCTAACACTTTACCACTATTTTGTTTTGTTTTTCTTATTAATATAAGAAGACAAGAATGTCAGGCTTCTGAGCCCAAGCTAAGCCATCATATCCCCTGTGACCTGCACTTATACATCCAGATGGCCTGAAGCAACTGAAGATCCACAAAAGAAGTGAAAACAGCATTAGCTGATGACAGTCCACCATCGTGATTTGTTTCTGCCCCACCCTAACTGATCAATGTACTTTGTAATCTCCCCAACCCTTAAGAAGGTTCTTGGTAATCTCCCCCACCCTTAAGAAAGTTATTTGTAATTCTCCCCACCCTTGAGAATGTACTTTGTGAGATCCACCCACTGCCTGCAAAACATTACTCCTAACTCCACCGCCTATCCCAAAACCTGTAAGAACTAATGTTAATCCCACTACCCTTTGCTGCCTCTTCAAACTCAGCCTGCCTGCACCCACGTGAAATAAACAGCCTTGCTGCTCACACAAAGCCTGTTTGGTGGTCTCTTCACACAGATGCGTGTGACACATCTATCCGATTATTTCTGTCCCTCTAGAGAACCCTGACTAATACAAGCATATAAAAAGCATGCCTCTCTCAGGTGAGAGACAACAGGGCTCCAGAATGTAGTTTAACACAGCCACAGTGTGTGTGCTGCAAACCAGCAGGCAGGGAAGGCAAAAAACAAGAATGTGGCCCAGAACGTGGGGAGAGAGGGCAAATGGTGAGGGCAAAGAGGAGAAGAGAAAGAGGGAAAAGGAGAAAGAGGGAGAAGGGGAGGAAAGAGAGGAGGGGGAGACACAAAGGTAGCCTCAGCAATGGAGGAGTAGGGAGGGGCGAGCCCTCTCCAAGAAGCTGCTCCTAAGGGCCCACTGACTCGGATCCTGGAAAGTTATTTATTACAAAGTGAGAAATTAGCTAAAAATAAATGAGGGAAAGTCTTTAGATTTTGTGATGAGATCTTGGACATGCTTTTTACACTGCTTGAAATGGCAGTGTTGGGAGTTAAAAGTGAGGATGGAGACCAGACAGTAAGGCGCTACAGAGCACAGGTGAAGAGCATTAGGAAATATAGTCAGGGACAGCAAAGGGAAGGGGAGAATCCAGCTCAGCACTGGTTCCAAAGGCCCGTTTTGGCAGCTGCGACCTGACCGGCCAGGTCCTCCGGGCCCAGCCCACGCTCCTTCCCTGCAGCAAGACTCCAGGCTTGTTCTCTAATGCTGCCACCACCCCCTCTATTCTTGGGGTTGATCCTCTTTCCAAGCAACAAAGAAAGAAGAGTGGCTCCTTCTTTCTTTGATGTTCTTACAGACAAGTTCTTTTGATTTCACAGGATTTGTTGCTAAAGACTTGAGAAAACAAGACAATTATAAGGGCAACAATAATAATGAAAATGACAACAAAACTAAACAAAAATTTGGAGTAAATTATAATTTCCAGTCTTAAAGAACTCAGAATCACAATCCAGACTCTATTCTAAGAGCTTCTTTCTCATTTTATTTGTAAAGGTGAAGATGACCAGACAACTTTCTTTCAGCTTTAAGTCAGCCTCCTCTCCCTCTTCGAAGCCCCTCTTCTAGGACGGAAGAGGCCATCAGGAACTAACAATAAATGCCTCACACCCTCCAGTGGACTTCTGCATTTCTGAACCTTCCAGACCAAGGTTACACCAAAGAATAACCCTCTTAGGGGCATTTTATTCTATCAGACCAAGATAAAGCTTTCTTAAAACTGGCTTTTTAGTAAAAGTTCACATGATAAACACACATTCATTATACTATTGTTATCTTTACACTTTTGTGTGTATTTGAAACTTTCCAAAATAAAAAAATTATTTTAAGTCACAGCCGGCTGGGCATAATGGCTCACAAATGTAATCCCAGCACTTTGAGAGGCTGAGGCAGGAGGATCACTTGAGGCCAGAAATTTAAGACCAATCCAGGTAACATAGTGAGACCCCCTAATATACAAAAACTTTTAAAACAGCCAAGCATAGTGGCATATGTCTGTAGTCCTAGCTACTGAGAAGGATGAGGCAGTAGGACTGCTTGAGCCCAGGAGTTCTAAGCTGCAGTGAGCCATGATCATGCCACTGCATTCTAGCTTGGGCAACAGAGTAAGATCCTGGCAAAAAAAAAAAAAAAAATTGAAAAAATCAAAATAAAAGAGCCACATCTGCAAGAATATATAACTTAAGGAATATGCTGAAATCATGAAAAACCAAATGTTTTTGATGTGATGTTTCATGTAAACACGGTCTCTACCTAATTCTAGTGGAAAGAGAAAAATTAAGGATACTTTACAGAACTAATAAAAAGGCTATTTAAAACACGCACACACACACATAGGAAGAGATAATAAAAAGAACAAAGTACTTATGTTCTAGGGCAAGCAATTAAAAACTCACTGAAAAAATGCTTTCTCAAATTACCAGTAAAGAGAATTAGTGTCGAGATAAACTAATTGTTTAAAACTAACAGCTGTGACAAAATTACTGTATTTTAAGGCACCCCCAAATATGAGTGTATTTAAACATTTTTTAAAAATTTCAGCTGGGGATGGTGGCTAACACCTGTAATCCCAACAATTTGGGAGGCTGAGGTAGGTGGATCAGTTGAGGCCAGGAGTTCAAGACCAGTCTGGTCAATATGGCAAAACCTCAACTGTATTAAAAATACAAAAACATTAGCCATGTGTGGTGGTGCACACCTGTAATCCCAGCTACTCAGAGGCTGAGGCATGAGAATTGCTTGAACCTAAGAGGTAGAGCTTGCAGTAAGCCGAGATCATACAGCTGCACTCCAGCCTGGGTGACAGAGAGAGGCTTCATCTCAAAAAATAATAATAATAAATAAAATATGTCAGATATTTTTAAATTAAGATTTCCTTTTATCACCTAGCTTAGAACTCAAAGGAAATGTTAAATATTGGCTCACATTTTTATTATTCATCCACCCATTTTTTCACTCACTTAGCAAAATGTATTAAACATCTGTCATGTCAGGCATGGAAGATGTAATAGTGAACCCAAGGACATAAGGTCCCTGCTCTCCTGAAGCTTAGTTGGGGGACTCAGACAATAGGTAAGTAAATGAATGAACCAAGTTTATTTCAGATAAAGTACAATAAAAGTAGGGTTCTATATTGGTGATGATTAATTTCTATAAAATCACTGTGAACACTGAATTAGCAAATACTAAACCATTGTTCCTAGAGGGAATTATAAGGCTAGGTTCCTATGAGCCTCTGGTCCCAACATTTTTATCAACCAATCCATACATCACTTTGTTATATTTGTGTTTCTGTTTAAAGACACCTTATTTAATGTATACATTTTTTATTCATTAATATGAAACTCATGGTCAAAGAAGTTAATCTCACACACGTATTTTCTCCACAAGATACATCACAGTCTTCTTGTGCTGAGGAATACTGAACAGCACTTCAGTGTAACTACACTTGGGGGTTTTTGTAAATAGAAAAATCACCAACAAAAAGGACAGAAATGCAAAGAACATGGTACTAAATAGTGAAAAAGACACTTGTTTACAGTATGGGAGCTAAAACAAGAAGGCAGAGCATTGCCTTGTTCGACTTCAGCTGGGAAAATACACGTCTGGTGAATTTTTTACTGCTCTGCACATGTCCACAGGAGACCAGGAGAGCATCATAAGTATTGACTTCGGGGTTACAAACACATTTTAGTGAGCAGATGAATCTGTAAAGGCAGAATCTGTGAATAATAAGGGTTGACTTGGCAATGTGCTGAGGGGCAGGAAGGACTTCAGACTGGGTGGCTAAGGAAGGTCTCATTGACCAAGTGATCTTTTCTTTTTCTTTTTTTTTTTTTTTTTGAGAAGAAGTTTCACTCTTGTCGCCCAAGCTGGAGTGCAGTGGCGCGATCTCAGCTCACTGCAACCTCCGCCTCCCGGGTTCATGTGATTCTCCTGCTTCTGCCTCTTGAGGAGCTGGGATTACAGGTGCCCACTACCACACCTGGCTAATTTTTGTATTTTTAGTAAAGACAGTGTTTCGCCATGTTGACCAGGCTGGTCTCAAACTCCTGACCTCAAGTGATCCACTTACCTCAGCCTCCCAAAGAGCTGGGATTACAGGTACCCACCACCACACCCGGCTAATTTTTGTATTTTTAGTAGAGACAGTGTTTCACTATGTTGGCCAGGCTGGTCTCAAACTCCTGACCTCAAGTGATCCACCTGCCTCAGCCTCCCAAAGTGCTGGGACACAGGCATGAGCCAACGCACCTGGCAATGAGGTGATCTTGAGCTGAGATCTCAATGGATCAGAGTAGCCACAGATATCTGGGGGAGTGTCTAAAACTGAAGAGCACTCTTCACAAAGAGAACAGTGAGTGCAAAGGCTATAAAACCAGAATGAGGTTGGCATGTTCTATAAGCAGACAAGCTCTGTGTATCACAGCTATGGTATCCAATATGGTAGACTCTAGTCATAGGTGGCTACTGAGCACTTAAAGTGTGCTAGTTAGAACTGTGATGTGCTATATGTGTAAAATACACATCTGATTGCAAACACTTCTTGTGGGAAAAAAAAAGGGAATCTAAAATATCTCATTAATAATTTATATGCTGTATTGATTTTATATTGAAATGATACTAGTTTGGATACATTGGATTAAATAAGTTTATTTACATTAATTTCACCTATCTCCTTTTATGTTTTTAATGTGGCTTTCAAAAATTTTAAAATTATATATGAAGCTAGCAAAGGGGAGAGGAGAATAAAACAAGGTTGGAAAGATAGCAGATATCAGGTATTTTAGGGCTTTATAAGTCATAACAGAGTTTGGATTTTATTCTAAGTGCATCAAAAATCCATCAGAAGGCTTTGAATAGGAAGAAACATCTTAGAGTTGGGTTAAAAGCAAATCTCTGGTTTAAAGGCACATAAAGGACACTGTGGAACACAAAGAAGGGAGTTGTTAATTCTCAGGAAAGGCTTTAAGGAGTTGACCCGCTAAGCTAAGTCCAGGTTGGAGGAGTGGTCAGACCTCTTTATAGAGTCGTCGCTGGGCAATAACACAGAGATATCAAAAGAACTGCTCTGTTCAAGGAAGGCAAGCAGTTAAATATGGCTAGTGTGGTGATCTCTCCCATGCCATTCTTCAAAGAATCCTAAATCTGTATCTTCAGGTGTCTCTTCTGGGCAATCAGCATATAAAAAGAACTGCTTATTAGAGAGCTTTACCTGGATATCTCAAGTGCATCTCAAATTCAAAATGCCCCCAAACTAGCCACGTTTTCCAACTGAAGTATGTTTCCTTCCATATTCCCTAACAGAACCTGAAATCATCATGCTCCAGTAACACAAGCTAGAAACCTGGATGCCAACACGGACACCCCTTTTTCCTCCTAAATCTAGTCATTCAGTAAGAGCTGTTGGTTTTATCTCTTACATATTTCTTAATCTGTCTACTTCTCTCCATCTCCACCCTACTCCAAGCTACCGTCATTTCATGCCTTTGTTGTTACATTAGGATTTAACTGATCTCCTCATATCCAATCACATTCCCACAGTCTAAAATTTGAATTTCAAAACACTAATGAAGGTATCTTAACTTTTAAAAAATGATTCTTACCTTTTCTTGTATCTCCATTTATCTGGAGAACAGAAAAGAAACTGATAGGAGGGAGACAGAAGAGTGAAAAACCTCCGGCCACCGTTGGCTGATTTAGGATGACTGTGGAGCTGGTAGGCAGCCTTCTGGGCTTTTACAGTGAGTGAATGGACCTGCTCATGGTCCCTCACAGAACTCTGAGATGAAGCAATCCATGAAGCCCTTCTATCTTGGGGTAGATTGCTCAAAGCTTCTATCCACTCATTTGAGGTGTCATCATGACATAGGAAATGATGGCTGGAATATGAACGGCTTACACAAGAATATTTCTCCCATATAAAAGCCTGGCCAGATCCCTCAGGGCTGGTGCCAGGGTGTCAGGGAGCCAGACTACTTCTATCTTACTGCTCTACCTCCCTGAACATACAGGATCTACCTTACGGTTTGAGGTGGCTTTTCAGTAAGTGAATGTTTATATGGTGCTGATGGCAACCAAGGTTTCCAGCGTTGCAGAAAAGATAAAGATTTAAGATCAATAAGATTAAGTGAAAACTCCCAAAGTCCTAAACATGAATTGGAAGTATCATTATACTGGCTTTTATTTAAAATAACCATGAAAAAATGTTTCCTAGCACTGTCCACTGAACAGCAGGGGCCCAGAAACAATCACCAAACCAGAAGCATTAAAAACCCCTAATAACCAGGCTGTGATCTCATTCCTGAAAAAACAAACAAACAAACAAACAAAAACAACAACAACAAAAAGAACTAGGGCCCCTGGAAGAAGTACCTGATTCCAGGTCTGTGGTAGGAAATATACAAAACGAACCTGTAATAACTTGTCATTCCAGAAGTCTAGGAATCTACCAAAGACAACTGCAATCATGGCAGTCACCAATTTAAAGCGGTGCCAACTGACCAAAGATAGGACTATAAACCTTAATAAGAATATTAACTTTAATGGATTAAAATATGTTAAGCATGTAGAATGCATAAATGTGTAAATATACAGTAATCCCCGCTTATCCCCGGGGAATACAGCTCAAGACTTCTAGAGTGTGCCTGAAACTGTGGATAGTACTGAACCCTATATATACTATGTTTTTTCCTATATATACATGCCTATGATAATTTATAAATTAGGCACAGTAAGAGATTAACCCCAATAGCTAATAATAAAATAGAACAATAACAATGTACTATAATAAAAGTTACGTGAATGTGCCCTTTCTCTTTCTCTCAAAATATTTTATTGTACATAATATTTTCTGACCTCAGTTGATGATGGATAACTGAAATCACAAAAAGTGAAACTGAGGATGAGGGGGAACTGCTGTACAGCACTGAAAAACAAAACAACAACAAAAACAAACGAAAACCTTACTCATCTTTGGAGGATACTAAAGAATCAACTTAATTTGAAACCCAACACATATCAGGAAATAACCAAGCATTTATAGAAATAAATGATGAGGCCGGGCGCGGTGGCTCAAGCCTGTAATCCCAGCACTTTGGGAGGCCGAGACGGGCGGATCACAAGGTCAGGAGATCGAGACCATCCTGGCTAACACGGTGAAACCCCGTCTCTACTAAAAAATACAAAAAACTAGCCGGGCGAGGTGGCGGGCGCCTGTAGTCCCAGCTACTCAGGAGGCTGAGACAGGAGAATGGCCCGAACCCGGGAGGCGGAGCTTGCAGTGAGCTGAGATCCGGCCACTGCACTCCAGCCAGGACGACAGAGCGAGACTCCGTCTCAAAAAAAAAAAAAAAAAAAAAAAAAAAAAGAAATAAATGATGATAGGAAAGTTTCTCACAGTATCTCAACTAATAAATGAAGGAATTAGAATATTATTATAAAATATTACCATTTTGCAAACCTTAATTAATAAATGGAGCTTGGCAATTATGAGGATTAATGTTTTGTTTCAGCTTGGTTAGGCTATATAGTACCTAGTTATCTAATTAAACAGTACGCTAGGTGTTGCTGGGACAGTATTTTGTAGATGTAGTTACCATCTACAGTCAGTTGACTTTAAGTACAGGAGATTTTCCTCAACAATCTGAGTAGGCTTTATCTAATTAGTTGAAAGTCCATGGAGAAAAACTGATGTTTCCTTGAGGAAGGAAATTCTACCTCAACACTGCAGTACTAACTCCTGCTGGAGATGTGTCTCCCGGCAGAACACCACCATCTATATAGTATTCTTGCCGGAAAAAAATCAAACCCAACTCTGATGAAGCCTTTAGATCTAACTCCTGATTTAGAGGAATAGAGAGACAAAACATATTAAATGGCATCGCAGGGATACAATCAGCAAAATCAGACTGCAGTTTTGACCTGAGACAAATAAACTGTTTCTTTCCACAAATAAATTACAATTAATCAGTCAATCAATCAGTAGAGGGGGAAGGGATAATCTATAGATTAAAAGAGATTTAAGGAACATAGCAGGCTGGGCGCGGTGCCTCATGCCTGTAATCCCAGCACTTTGGGAGGCCAAGGTAGGCAGATCACGAGGTCAGGAGTTTGAGACCAGCCTAGCCAAAATGGTAAAACCCCGTCTCTACTAAAGATAAAAAAAACTAGCCAGGTGTGGTGACATGCACCTGTAATCCCAGCTACTCAGAAGGCTGGGGCAGAACTGCTTGAACCTGGGAGGCAGAAGTTGCAGTGAGCTGAGATCGCGCCTTTGCACTCCAGCCTGGGTGACAAGGCGAGACTCTGTCTCAAAAAAAAAACAAAAAAACAGAAACATAGCAAACAATTGCAGTGTATGAACTTTGCATGAATTGCTTTTTAAAAGATACTCTATGAGACCATCAGGGTAATCTGAGCATTGATAGGATATTTGATAACATTAAAGAATTATGATTTTTTTTTAAGATGTCATAATGGTTTGTGTTTTCAAAAGAACTCTCATCTTTCCAGGTACATATGGAAATATTTATGGATAAAATGATACAATGTTTGTGATTTGCTTCCACATAATGGGCATGGGAGGGAGAGGGTAGTGGTGAGAGTATGAGTTAAACCAGATCAGCCATGAGCTGCTAATTGTTGCAACTGAGTGACTGGTACATTGGGCCTTATTATATAATTCTTTCTACTTTGGGATGTTCTGAGCATATTCCACAATTGAAAATCGAAACAAAACAGTTTGAGCTCCTGCCTACAGGAAGAAGTAAGGGAGAGACATTCTCCTTCCCTTTAAGGTCACTTTCCAGAAGTCATACAGAGTTTTGATTATATCCTATTGATTAGAACTTAGCCATGTGGTCACACCAAGCTGCAAAAGAAGGTGGAAAATGCAAACTTTAATACGGGGATCAAGTATCCAGCAAAAATGTCAGGAATCTTTTTACTAAAAATAAAAAGAAGGAACAGGTACTGTGAGAAAACTTTAGCAATCCCTACTACACTGGCTAGGGCAAAATCTCTATTTAAAAATTAGTCTAAACATGTCATCCTCTCCCTTTATGTCTCGTAATATAATACAGGGAATATTTAATAATGGTCCTGTAGAATTTGAGGAAAAGTGATTTCGAGTATAAAAGATATTTTGTTGTTACGCCACAATCTCCCTAAAAAACTGACAATACGTTTTTGCTCTCTTAAAATGAAAAGATGAAAACCTCTCGGTTAACCACCACTGTCATAAATCACATTGAAACAATAGTCTCTGCTCTAATACAGAATTTTTCCAAACCTGATACAATAGAAAACTTTGAACATTCATTACAGTCTGATCTGCACTGGGTGAGAAGCAAAGGCAGATGCACAGTGTTCTTTTCCATTAGCAGAACCACCAACCCCTACAGGGACTCTGGGCTGCCTCAGGATAAATTCACCCACCCAGCAAACCTTCAAAGCACTTAATATATGCAGGTAGATTTAAGCAATCATCTATTCAGCATTCCTGCAGGCTGTGCACTAAGATACTACTGTCTGCCTCCTCCAATAATACAACACAAACCCCAGCTCCTTAGGGGCTCCCACGACATAATAACTCAATATAGTATGTGAAACAGAGTAAGCTTCGAAAAGCTGTAGCTTTCACTGTTATTGTAAAAATCAGCACTACTCAGCACTTGCCAATTATTGTTTCAAAAGCAGAATTCTTAAACAAAAATTTTAAAATGTATTAAAAGGTGACCTCAACATAGAGATCTGGTTATATTTATCTGTATTTTTGAAGATATTAAGAAGGTTAAGGGGTTCCTGTTTACAGAGATAAAACTCACTGAAGCAACACTAGTATGTTAATGGAAAGTTGTTCCTGTGAATAAAAGAATCTTCATTAAAAACTTATAGTAGCAAGAAAAATCTTTAATTACTTAGTGAAAGAGAATAGAATCATTGAGTGAAATGAAAAACAGCAGGTTTTTTTTTCAAATCTTCATTTTTAAAACCTCAGTCATTATAATAAAAATTTATTCTGTGCAAGATTTCTAGAATTAGAATTGCCCATGCACCCCATCCCAATACCAAACATCTAAAAATAAGCAAGGAGATAAGTGAAAGTCATTGAAAATTTAATAGAGTAATAACCAGTTTTTCAAAGTCAGGTCTACATATCTGTATAAAAAGAATATCTAACTCCTGTCTGAATTGAGATCCTTACTTGAAAATTAACAGAATGGTTCAACAGAAATCACTGATTAAGAGACCTGTAAGATATCTAATCCCCTAATTTTTGAGTTAAACAAACTGAGATTTGAGGAGGTTAAATGGTTTGCATCAAATGTTATACAACGGAAAACAAAACAAAACAAAAACTATTACTTTTATCAAATTATCCTTCAGGAAGGAGGGGAGATGGCCGAAGCAACACAACTAAAGAAGAAATGTTAAAATGAAGCTCTAACAAAATTTTAAAAATAGTCCAGATGTGGTGGCTTACACCTGTAATCCCAGCACTTTGGGAGGCCACGGCAAGTGGATCACTTGAGCCCAGGAGTTCGAGCCCAGCCTGAGAAACATAAGGAGACCTGGTCTCTAATCTTATAAATAAATAAATAAAAATTAACAAAATAAGCAGCATTCAGAAAAATTAGGAAAAACACTTGCAAAGTGCTTACCTGAACAAAAGTATTTCCCACTTCCAAAATCTGAAAGCAATTAATTTGCTTGTGTCTAAATATTCAACTTACAGGAAAAGTTACATTTAAGCTTTCCCCAAATAAAGTTCTATGAAATAAAACTTCACAGCCTGTGAATTAAGAAGTGAAGAAATGAATGAATATAGATGCAATGGTGAGTGATATCTACATCCCCATCCATGCCACCTCAAAGCCCTTTGCCAATCCCCCGTTCCTGCCACCCATTCCTGGATAAGGAAGCCACTTATTTTCATGTCAACCTGTCTATGGCTCAGTCTCCCAGTCTTGGTAACTAGCACACTCTGCCTTACAGAGTTATTGTGAAGTTTAAAGGTAACTTAAGGAAAACACCTGCTGTGGCTTGAATATGGTTTGTTCCCTTCCCAAATCTCATGTTGACTTTTACCCCCAGTGTGGTGGTGGCAGGAGGTGAGGCCTAGCGGGAGGTGTTTGGGTCATGGGAGTGGATCTCTCATGAATGGCTGGGTGCCTCTTCTTCTCCTGGCAGTGAGTGAGTTCTCACTCTCATGAGACTGGATTGATTCTGGGGAAATGGATTACGTCTCAGGAGAGGGAGTTGTGATAAAACCAGGATGCCCCTTGCGTTAGGTCCCTCTTTGCACGTGCCCACTTCCCCTTAGACTTTCTCTGCCATTTTTTGATGCAACACAAAAGCCCTTGCCAGAAGCCAACCAGATGCCAGAGCCACACTTCTTGTACAGCTTGCATAAACATGAGTGAAATAAACCACTTTCCTTTATAAATTACCCAACCTCAGGTATTCTTTAATAGCAACACTAAACAAACTAAGACAGCACCTAACTAAATGCCTAGCGTATTAGTCCATTTTCATGCTGCTGATAAAGACATACCCGAAACTGTGCAATTTACAAAAGAAAGAGAATTATTGGGCTTACAATTCCACGTGGCTGGACAGGCCTCACAATCGTGGTGGAAGGTGAAAGGCACAGCTCATATGGTGGCAGCAAGAGAGAGAATGAGAACCAAGTGAAACAGCTTTCCCCTTATCAAACCATGAGACCTTGTGAGACTTACTCACAACCATGAGAACAGTATGGGGGAAATCACCTCCATGATTCAATTATCTCCCACCAGGTGCCTCCCACAACATGCGGGAATTATGGGAGAATAATTCAAGATCAGATGTGGATGGGGACACAGAGCCAAACCATATAACCTAGTACACTGCTTTAATTCTCAAGCAAGAATCTTCATTTCAGACCACAGTAAGGGATCCTTCTTATGCACAGAAACAAATGATAGCTGCAATTATCATAATCATCATGACTATTATTAAAGGGCAAGAATCAACTAGTGGCTGGGGTAGGGGAGGTATAGCTTGACTCAATGCCTCTTCCTCTTTCCTTTCAGGGTGAAACTACAAACTTAGATCTCTACCTTTTCCCCCTTTGCCACTGGCAATTCAAATAATTCCTAATGAGAGAAGTATATCTTTCTTGCAGATTCAGAAACATTTTCTAAGTTCCTTTTTCATTTCTCCTCTCTCCCTCCTTTGACCAGTTAACTCAGGAAAATTGTCCATTTCTATGCCCATTTGTGAAAGGACCTAATAGGGCTTAATGTACTTATTATTGTAATCATAATAGAATTAAAACATCTAACATTCCTTGAATACTCACCATACCAAGCACTATGACATGTACAGCCCACTTAATTCTTGTGAAGTATTAATATTGAGCCTACCTTGGAGGCTGGCACTATTATTATTATCATCTCTATTTTACATTGAGAAACCTGGGGTTTAGATAACAAAATCCCATAGCTACTAATTGTTTGAGATGGAAATCTGTAACTCAGGCCATCTTCCCAACTGCAAAGATGAGGCTCTTAATCTCTCTCCTATACAATGCCAAGGAAAAGGGCAAGTAAAATCAGAGAAATTAGGAGCCTCAAAAGTTTTCAGAATTTTGTTCAAAACTTCTGATGGCAGTGGCAACCGGTCTGGAGTGGTCACTGCCATGATGCCAGCTGCAGTGGGGGAGGTGCAGCCAGGGCTGCATGCTCCACGGAGCCAGTGGGAGCCAGGAACAGGCAGAAGCCATGCCCCTTTTTGAGTTGGCGGGGCAGAAGCTCCGTGCTCCTGGGCACAGCTGCATTCGCCCAGCCATGGCTGCAGACCTGGGCATCCCTGCACTCTCAGGGCCCTGGAAACCACTTGCCCCTTTAGGCTTGAAAGTGCTTGCTTCCCCTGCCTGGCCTCTCCCAGCTCCCAGTGCCCACTCTGATTTTAGAGCAAAGTTATGGCCGAGGCGGGGCACTGTCACAACCTGGCTGGGCGTGTGCTCGCTCAGGGCAGCACTAACATGCCAGCTGCCTGCCACCTTGGCCCTCTCCAGACTATGGTCACTGATGAGCACAGGAGGGAGGCCGAGGTGGGGCTGAGGGCAGCTCAGTTTGGCACTGCAGGAACCCCTCTGCATGAATAGCCTGGGCACCATAGGCACCATGGACGGCAGGCTGATGGCGGCAGGAGCCAGATAGGCTCCTGGGTGGAAAGGGGTGGTTCCCAGTGAAGCCTGAAGCCTGGGGCCCGGACTGTCAGTTCCATGTTAAGTTCGCACCCAGCGTGAGAACTTGCGGTGTTTTTTCTAGGCCCACCCATGGCCGCCCATGGACCAATCAGCATGCATTTCCACCCCTCTGAAGCCCATAAAAAACCCCTGACTCAGCCAGATTTGGGCAGACAATAGGACAACCTGCTTGCAGAGTGGAGCTCTCCATGGTGGGTCTCCTGTCTGCTGAGTACGGTACACTCATCAGGACGATCTGCCTGCCAATAGAAGTTACTGACTCCAGGTCTCCTTCCCACTGAGGGCTGCACAGATATCGGGACAAGCTGCCTGAGAATAGGGGTCACCCACTCCAGGTCTCCTCTCCACTGAGGGCTGCATGGACATTGGGACGACCTGCCTGCAGATAGGAGCTACCCACTCTGGGTCTCCCCTCCATTGAGGTCTGCACAGATATTGGGATGACCCACCTGTGGGAGAAAGCTATCCACTTTGGTTGGGTCTCCTTTCTGCTGAGAGCTGGACATGCCTTGGGATGACCTGCCTGCAGAAAGGAGTGACCCACTTGGGTCTCCTGAGAACTACGCTGCCCCTCAGTGAAGCTCCTCTCCACCTTGCTCACCCTCCAGTTGTTTGCGTACCTCATTCTTCCTGGATACAGGACAAGAACTTGGAATCCGCGGAATGGCTGGACTAGAAGAGCTGTAATAAACAGGGCTGAAACACCCCTCACCCCCTCACCCCCACTTGCCACATTGCAGGCGATGTTGCAGGTGATGAGAAGGAGAGAAGAGTTGTGACCCTTTGGGGAGCCCAGAGCTAGGAGCTCCCCGAGCCAGGGCTGTGACACCCTATTTGGGTGTCTGCAGTTCCTGGCATTTCCAACCTTCCAGGTGCCACCACATTCCCCTTGTCCAGACACAGGTGCCTGCAGCAGAAGCTGCATGCAGTACATCTGGTTCAGCCACAGCCTTGCACAGAGCCAGTGCTGGCCACACTGCAGCAGCCAACATGGCAGCTAGATGCAGTGGCTGGACCCCATGCTCAATCACTCACACACCCCTGGCCACTCCACATCTGGCTCGCACTTGACAGGTGTGGGATCTGGGCTGGTAGCATGAGCCTAGTTGGCTACTTGGCTCATGCTGGGCCGAGTAGGCGGAATGAGCCCAGCAGGCACCAGCAATACTCAGGCAGAAGGTACTGCCAGCCAAAGAGGTTTCTGGCTGACAAAGTGAAATCCTAAGGATTCCATGACATTTTCACTACTGAAAATTTTTTGCTGCAGGGAAAGGACCATGGGTAAAGAAGTGAGTAACATGGGAGCTAAAAGGACTGTTTGAGTGCACTGAGATTCTAGTTGATGTTAGATGGTCTAAAACTTTAGTAAAATCAATGAATGATTATATGTTTAAAATGTCAAATAGTTCCACACGAGGAGTGGGGATTTATTCTGTATGTAGACTTTATTTTAACATGTTGTATTTCTAAATCTTGATAAGCAGAAAGTATGACATTTCAGGAGCTAGGAGGAAATTGGCAGTTTTCTTAGTGATGTTAGTTTTTTTTTTTTTCTGAAAGATACTTCAAACTTCAGAATTTAAATGGGAGATTGATACATAAGATGGTCTTCTTAATATCCAACTATTTATCTTGCTTAACCTTGGTAACTATGTGGAATATATTCTAATTATTTTCTTAGTTAAGTTTATTTTATGACTCTTAAAACTACTGAATAGAACTAAGAAATACCATTAAAAGGTTAAAATGTAATATTTTGTAATGACATGTCATCCAAATTATGCTTTTCTGAAACGTTCATCTAATTTTTTTTACCACCTTGAGGTAACTGTTAACTATTTTCTCTTTTATATTATATTGCGTGTCAAAAGGACTTTTTTTCGGTGGGGGGAGAGAGAGGTGCTTGCCTGACACCATAATCTTATTTACTATACAGCAGACCATATTTCATCTTTTTTTTTTTTTTTTTTTTTTTTTTTTTTTGAGATGGAATCTTGCTCTGTCGCCCAGGCTGGAGTGAAATGGCGCCATCTCGGCTCACTGTAAGCTCTGCCTCCTGGGTTCACGCCTTTCTCCTGACTCAGCCTCCCTAGTAGCTGGGACTACAGGCACCCACTACCACGCCTGGCTAATTTTTTTATATTTTTAGTAGAGTTGGGGTTTCACCGTGTTAGCCAGGCTGGTCTCAATCTCCTGACCTTTGATCTGCCCACCTCGGCCTCCCCAAGTGTTAGGATTACAGGTGTGAGCCACTGCACCTGGCCATTTCATCTTTTTTAGGTTATCTTTTGCTATGTTTTAAAAAATGCATTAGTACTCTGTAGAAATGTAGTTCTCTCTAGAAATGTAACATTTGTTTCCCTGCCACCCTAATATTATGCTAAATATATGCTAATATTTGCTTAAATATTAGCAAAATTTAAGAATTTGCACGTTTGCTTCCTATATTTTTAATGGAAAGACAGCAAATATTTTTCCATCCCCCTATCATGCTCCTTTTCCAGGGACAACCACTCTCATAAATTTGGTGTGAATCCTTGAAGTCTGCTCTTATACTTTAACTGCATGTAGGTATAGAAGAAAGGATACTGAGTTGTCTGATATTTTATTAGTTTTATGGAAGTAAGTTACACATATCTTCTGCACATTTTTCACTTGAGATTGAGTCATTGAGATTGAGTCACATGAGACTGAGATTGAGTGTACATATAGATTTAGTTTATTCATTTTAGCTGCTGTCTATATCATATCGATTATATGAATATGTAATTATCTTCTTACAAGTGGTCAGGTGAATTGTTTAGAATTTTCTAATATTACAAACAATATGACAGTTGATATATTTGTATATGACTCCTAATACACGTGTGTGTTTCTGCAGGGAAATATACCTAAAATTGGATTCACTGGTTTCTAAGATGCGCAGATATTTAACTTTACTTACTATTAATAGATTATTCTCCATGTACTAATCTTAATTTATACTGAATAAGTGGTTATATCTACCTGTATTCCTGTAATTTTTGTTTACCCACATTCTTATGTACACTTGTAATTGTTTGTTTGTTTTTGAAACAGAGTTTTGCTCTCATCCAGGCTGGAATGCAGTGGCTTGATCTCAGCTCACTGCAACCTCTGGCTCCCAGGTTCAAGCAATTCTCCTGCCTCAGCCTCCTGAGTAGCTGGAATTACAAGCATGCCCCATCACACCTGGCTAATTTTTTGTATTTTTAGTACAGACGGGTTTTCACCATGTTGCCCAGGCTGGTCTCAAACTCCTGACCTCAAGTGATCAACCCACCTCAGCTTCCCTAAGTGCTGGAATTATAGGCATGAGCCACTGTACCCTGCCAATTAAGCTATTTTAATTTTTGCTAATCTTTGGATGTTAAATGGTACCTTGTTAATTTTTACTTCCCTAAAAGTGTTTATTTGCCACTTACGTTTCCTCCTCTTTTTTTTTTTTTTTTTTTTTTGAGACGGAGTCTCACGCTGTTGCCCAGGCTGGAGTGCAGTGGCGCCATCTCGGCTCACTGCAAGCTCCGCCTCCCGGGTTCCCGCCATTCTCCTGCCTCAGCCTCCTGAGTAGCTGGGACCACAGGCGCCCGCCACCGCGCCCGGCTAATTTTTTGTATTTTTAGTAGAGACGGGGTTTCACTGTGGTCTCGATCTCCTGACCTTGTGATCCGCCCGCCTCGGCCTCCCAAAGTGCTGGGATTACAGGCTTGAGCCACCGCGCCCGGCCAACGTTTCCTCTTCTGTGAAATGCCTATTTCTATGCTTTGCCCGTTTTTGTACAGGGTTTTGTTTTATTCTTACTTGTAGTGCTTTATATTTTGTGAGTACAAATGCTTTATATGTTATGTATGTTGCAAATATCTCTCCCACTATTAGTTTATTTTTAACCTGTTTATGTCTTTGAGTTTATCAGAAACTTTAAATTTTGATATAGTCAAATTTGTCTATTTCTTTTTCTATAATATCATATTGAAGAAATCCTCTTTCCTACTCTAAGACACAGAGATAAAGCCAAGATCCCCTAATATTTGAGTCTGATTTTGATACTGTTTCTCTGATCTTATTAATTACCTCTGAGCCAATATCACATTCCCTTAATTTCTAAAAATTATGTATGCATTTATGTGTGCATATAAGCTTATTTTTGTTTGGTTTTTGTTTGCTCCCTTGTTTTATGAAGCTTCCTGAGAAAGGGTTCATAGGAAGTAAAATTTTTTATGGTAAATATATTTTTATTATTAGTTTTATCAGAAAAGCTTGTATATACAGGTGACTTCTGATGCTTTTTTTTTTTTTTTTTTTTTTTTTGAGATGGAGTCTTGCTCTGTCACCCAGGCTGGAGTGCAGTGGTGCAATCTCGGCTTACTGCAACCTCTGCCTCCCAGGTTCAAGCGATTCTCCTGCCTCAGCCTCCCGAGTAGCTGGGATCACAGGTGCATGCCACCACACCCTGCTAATTTTTTGTATTTTTAGTGGAGACGGGGTTTCACCATGATGGCCAGCCTATTCTTGAACTCCTGACCTCAGGTGATCCACCCGCCTTGGCCTCCCAAAGTGCTGAGATTACAGGAATGAGCCACCACACCCGGCCTTCTGATGCATACTTTTATTAAAGCCAGAGATGGTTATTTATTCTAGAGAAACAAATCTCTGAGGTTAGAATGGAAGACAGTGAAACAAGATATTTCACTTTATAATTTACCTTTGTCAAACTATCCCAGAGCATGTCAATTCTATTATGAAATTATTACTTTGACATTATATAACAAATTATTAGTAGAAAACACGCAAGCCAAAAAACTTTAAATTCTGTAATCTTCAAGTCAATCATCAATTTTCTTAGATTTCTGAAGACCTGAAAAGAAAAATAATTTCAAACAACAGCACTCAAACACCATATACATTTGTAATGAGGCACAGCAGTCAATTTTTTTTTTTTTTTGAGATGGAGTCTCAGTCATCCAGGCTGGAGTGCAGTGGCATGATCTTGTCTCACTGCAACCTCCACCTCCCAGGTTCAAGTGATTCTCCTGCCTCAGCCTCCTGAATAGCTGGGACTACAGGTGCACGCCACCATGCTCGGCTGATTTTTGTATTTTTAGTAGAGACAGGGTTTTGCCATGATGCCCAGGCTGGTCTCGAAACTCCTGACCTCAAGTGACCTGCCCATCTCAGACTCCCAAAGTGCTGGGATTACAGGCATGAGCCACCACGCCCAGCCCGGCAGTCAATTTTAAGCCTCAAATCTTCCAAATTTTAGCTTAATAATCCTCATTAGTTTTTTAGATTTTTGTTAGCCTTGTTTTGGGGCTATTTTGCCTTACTAGGCCTAAACAGAATATTAAAATACATTAATAATCCATACTGAGAATAGAGTATAAATGGGTTTCTCACTCCTTAGGGACATAAGTGGAAGCAACACATCCCATGAACACAGATGAATGCCCCTGGTTATCCCTGAGCTGGGCAGTTTCACACGATCATTTTTTCTCTGAGGCCAAAGTCTGTGGTTTGATCATCTCAGCAGCTTCCCGAACCAGACAAAGCAGATTTACTTTGTCTCCAAATTATTTTTCTCAGTGCTCGAGAAGAATCCCCTCGTTTCCTGATCCTACCACGAAAACGTCCCTGAGGATGAAGCCTTCTCCTTCCAGGTTTCCAGAGAAGCCTCCATTCCAGGCTCAGAAGAAGTACCACACTCCCAGATGGAGAAATCCCAAAAACATCATCTTCCGCCTTTGTGGACCATAGAACTTTTTCTTTTCATCCAGGAAGATTTCTCCTTTGAAATAAGGCTGGAAATCCTTCACTTCAGTCCTGATGTGCTCCTTTACCCCTGCAAAGAGGGGGACTCCCAGCTCGTCCAACATGGGTTTCAGGGAGGACAGATCCGCAGCTTCCTCTCAACAGAGGAAACAGCCCGGCCTCCGCCCAGCCATAATCATAGCTCTATTCCCCACCCCCACCCCCCCACCCCGCATAGCTCCTTTGCTTTCAAAGTCCTTGGTTCCTTCTCCAGAGTTTTCAGGTCTATATCCTCCAGGTACTCCAGTGTCACTTTCTGGGACTTAGACAGAAACAGGTCTGTGTTGGCCAGCAGCAATGCCAAGGCAGTGGCCCCCAGGGCTCCTGCACCAATGGACCACATGCCCACGGTGAAGAAACTTGGGTCCTGGAGGAAAGACCTTTCTGCCTCAGTCTCCAACTCTCAGCTCTGCTCCTTGTGGTGTGTGTCTGCCTGGTTCTGGCCCAGCCCTACTCTCAAATGCCAGATTCAGAAACCTCTGAATACACGCTTACAAAAAGTGCCATAAATATGATGTATAATTCTTTCTCATTTCTAGAACAATGATTACCCTCAAAACGTTATTTGTACACAAAACGGAGAGTTTTCTGATGAATGAGTATGGTAAGGAGTCAGGGTTTGTAGTCAGAATCCCCATTCTTATTCTCCAAGGCTGGGCCCAAGCAGGAGCATTCAAGACTATTCAAGCTGACTCCTTCACAATGCTTTTCAAAATAAATCCTCATTATTTTATTTTTAAAAACCACCACAAGTGCCTCCTTTCTGCTGGCCTTCTCCTACCCTGACACCCAGGCACCGAGGGGCCAAACCACCTGGCCCCAAGGGTCCCAGGGGCAGGCCCCCCGAAGTAAAATTTTTTAAGAAACTGTGTGCCTGAAATTTTTCAACATTTCATTCCCATACTTATTGATAACTTGGGATGAGAACAGAATCTGATTATAAATTATTTTTCCAAAAATGTTGAAGGGACTATTCCATAGTCTACATGTTTTGATTCTTTTTTTTTTTTTTTTTTTTTTTTTTTTTTTTTTGAGACGGAGTCTCGCGCTGTCACCCAGGCTGGAGTGCAGTGGCCGGATCTCAGCTCACTGCAAGCTCCGCCTCCCGGGTTCACGCCATTCTCCTGCCTCCGCCTCCCGAGTAGCTGGGACTACAGGCGTCCGCCACCTCGGCCGGCTAGTTTTTTTTTTGTATTTTTTTAGTAGAGACGGGGTTTCACCGTGTTAACCAGGATGGTCTCGATCTCCTGACCTCGTGATCTGCCCGTCTCGGCCTCCCAAAGTGCTGGGATTACAGGCTTGAGCCACCGCGCCCGGCCCATGTTTTGATTCTTATCGTTGAGAAGCCCAATACTGTTCTGATTCCAACTTCCAAATTTTGTTGATACTATCTCTATTATTCTCTAAGACCTTATAAATCCATGCTATTAAAAAATTTTTTTAAACCATTTCCTATCATTTCAATAGAATTTTAAAAGGAAGTGAGTTAATGAGTATGTTCAGTGACTATCTTTAACTATAGTCATTTTAGTGATACATAACTCCCACTACTTTCTATACTGAGAGTCTCAACCCAAGTATCTTAGGTAGGACAATTCTTTTATTCATTCTTTTTTTCCTCCTTTTTTATTCTCATTTTAGCTACCCTGTTAACTAAAAGGACAATTCTTTGTTGTCCCAAACTGTCCTAAGTATTATAGGACATTTTCCCAGTCCTTCTGCTCTTCTTCATCTGGTCCTATTCTTGTCTTATGGTTTCCATTCCTCCACCTTCTTGAATATGAAAAATTTAATTTTTCTATGCCATTCTATTTAGTTTTAGGGTACAAATCTCCTGTTTGCAGCATCTGCCAAGTCTGCTTCCTTGCAGTTAATTTCCTTACATATTCTGTAATCTTTGCAAACTCATCTATAGAGAAATCAATATCTACAGAAGTCAAGGATTCCTTGAATTATGGGAACTTTGCTATACAGAGAGGTTTTCCATTGATCTTTGCCTGGCCCTGGGTTTTGGATGTACCAGACCAGCGAAAATATCATTTCTTGGACTGCGGTCCTGACCATGTAGTAATATGAATTCAGACCCCAGACTTGAGCTAGTATGGACCATTAATCTCTAATCTCTAGCAGCTGACCCTTTTCTTACCATAGTCCAAGTGGATGGCAAGCTTCCTTCTAGCCTCCTCAGGTCAATGAGGGGATGTTTTTCTAGTTATCATCTTAAGGTCAAAGGGTTCTTGTGGTAGATTTTATTTTTCAAAGGTAGGTGTACTAATGAATATCCAGTCCCACATGCTCTTCCTTCACTGTGATGTTCCTCCTTTCCTCCATCAAGAGGTGAGATCTGTGTTTCTTTTCCTGAAACCAACTTCCTCAGCCAAACAAACAAACAGAAAAAAAAAAAAAAAAAAAAACAGTAGAAACCACACTATGTGATTTCCAAAGCTAGGTCATAAAAGTGATATGACTTCCACTTGGCTCTCAGGACACTCACCTTTGAAATCCAGCCACCATTTTGTGAGGAAGCCAGGTGACACGGAGAGGCCACATATAAAGATTACAACTGACATCTACAGCTAAGGTCTCAGTCAAGAGCCAGTATCAACCCCCAGACATGTGAGTGAATAAACCTTCAGGAGATTCCAGTCCTGAGCCTTCAAATCTTCCAGCTGAGGCTCCAGACATCCTGAAGCAGAGCCAAGCTGTCCCTGCTGTGCACTGTCCGAATTCCTGACCCACAGAATCCATGAGCACAATAAATGGTTGTTTTATACCACTAAGTTTTGGAGAAATTTGTTATGAAGTCATAGTAACTGGAACAGTACTTCTTTGTGACTCCCAGCTTTCAGCAGATGGCTCAACGGTGGCTTTCTCTGTGAACATTCTTTCATTTCAGGCACCTGGGGATTTCCTTTTCTTTGTTCCTAGCTTAGCCACATTTCTATAAATTATACGTTACTCAGCATTTGAAATATACTGAAGCAGAATGGGGACCCTTCCATGCTGGCTCAGTCTGCCACATTGCCCAGAATTTCCCAGAATAGTTTTTAAAATAATGACATAAAGAACTGAATAATTTATTTTTTGGTTTTTTTTTTTTTTTTTGAAACAGAGTCTCACTCCGTTGCCCAGGCTAGAGTGCAGTGGCACGATCTCGGCTCACTGCAACCTCCGCCTCCCAGGTTCAAGCAGTACTCCTGCCTCAGCCTCCTGAGTAGCTGGGATTACAGGCACATGGCCTCAGGCCCAGCTAAATTTGTTTTGCATGTTTAGTAGAGATGGGGTTTCACCATGTTGGCCAGGCTGGTCTCGAACGCCTGACCTCAGGTAATCCACCCACCTCGGCCTCCCAAAGTGCTGGGGTTACAGGCGTGAGCCACACACCTGGCCAGTAATTTATTTTATATATATACACCTTAAAAAAGAAAAATAATCCTATCGAGAGTGCATTTATTAAAGATCAGGTAACTTGTTGCAGAGAAAATACACTCAATAAAAAATTCATTCTCTCTAGTACTCAAATAAAAGGCAGATAATATAATGAACTACTACTTTCACCAATCAAAATGGCAGGGAGTTTTTTCTTTACTATTAATAGAGTAAGATGAAGTGCAAGGAAATAGGCACTCTCATAAGGTTTCAGTGGGAGTATATATTGGTATAATATTTCCAGCGAATAATCTAGTAATATATATGTCCTTATAATTATATATATTTTTGACCCAGCAATTCTACTTCTGGGAATTTATCCTAAGAAATAATCACTGGCCAGGTATGGTGGCTCACGCCTGTCATCCTAGCAGTTTAGAAGGCAGAGGCAGAAGGATCTCTTGAGCCCAGGAGTTTGAGACCAGCCTGGGCAACATAGTGAGACCCTGTCTCCACAAAAAGAAAAAAAAAAAAGAAATAATCATTGATACATGAATATCAATTCCTGTATTTCTTATAATAGAAAAGAGAATGAAAATAACTCAAATGTCCAACAGCAGGTGGCAAAATCATCTTTAATTTTATGGTTGTTTGTACCAAAATAATTACCAAGTGAACATAAAGAAAGATGAGTTATAGATTCATTGAGAAAAATATTTATTTATTAATAATGTCATGCATTGTGCTAGGAGTCGTAATACAACGAGGATTAAAGATAAAGCATACTGTCTATGGGAGGGGGTGGGGAGGAGTGATAAGTTCATTATGGTAAAGCTACGGTCAAATTCTATGGCACGACAGAACTTTTGCTGACCTTAACCAGACTGGAGAAGTAGGAGGGTTTTTGTTTGTTTGTTTGCTTGCTTTTTGACAAGTGATGTTCAAGCTAAGTACCAGAGGTTTTCACAAGTAGAAATTAACTATGGGAGAGAAGCTTGGATGTCCACTAAAATCCTGGCTCCTCCTCCAGAGAACAGTGTTTGTTCTAGGAAGTGGCTGCCTCCCTGTGATTGGAATGTGAGTGAATATAATGTGTAACACTGCAAGAAGCTTCTAGGAAGCTAAGCAAGTATGCTTTCTCCATACTTTCTCCTTGCCTTTCTGCTGACTGGATTTAGACAAGAGTGAAATGCTGACGAATGGCAGAGTCTGGGTCCTTCTACCAAGTGAAAGCAAGCCGCTTGCTGACCAGGGACGCCTACCTTGAAATTGTTACGTGAGCAAGAAATAACTTTTCTACGTTAAATCAAGAAAATGTTGGGATCTGTTTGTCACTACAGCTAGCAATAGGCTAATACATGTGACTTTTTATTCTCAAATAATGTAGTAACTCACTTAAATATATTCACTAAGCATGTACGATATACACATCAATGTGTCAAGTGCACAAAAAAACACAAAAATAACTAAAGAGATTCTGCCTGCACAGAATTTCCAGTCCAGAAGAAAAAACAGTAGCCACTTCTACAACTCTAATACAAAGCAGTGTGTATAAATTAAATCCTTAGGAGATATATATAGTAGTAGAGGATTTAAAAGGAGGGAGATATTACTTTCAGGGGGAGGTTCAAAAAAGACTTTGAAGAAATTAGAAAATGGCATTTAAACAGGATTTAGATGGCAGAAATGTAGGTAGAGGCATTCCAGAAAAAGATATAGATGGGAAAGATGTCACAGAGAATGTAATGTAAGTACTCTGGATTGCCTGGAGGGAGGGGTTCAGATAAAGGCAGTGTGAGAAATAATTAAATGATAAATTGGATGAGATTACAGACAAATCTGAATGCTGGACAAAGTGGTCTGTATTTCCTTGAGTAATGTGGTACCACAGAACAGACGTATGGTATATATTCTGAACAGAGGTATGGTTTCTATTCACAGTTATGCTTTAGAAAAATTAATATGGCAGAGACTGGAACCCAAAAGAGAAATTACAAGGCAATCATAATAGTCCAGAGTACTTAAGAGTGGTCATAGTGAGAATGCAAGATTGATTATTGAATTTGGGAGATTCGGCAGCAAAAAAGGAGTCAAAGCTGACTGAGGCTGGGAATTGAGGTAACTGAGAGGATTATGGAACCATGAATTAAATTCAAAGAGGACATGCTAGTCTGGAGGTGGAGGGCAACAAGGAGTTCTGTCTTAGAAAAAAGTGAGTACAGGACATCCAATGGAGATATATAATCTGGATCTATGCAGTAGGAATTGAGGTGCACAGGTCTGAAGATGAAAATGTTAAGAGTTATCTATTTACACGTGAGAAATAAGGCCAGAGACTGTAATAAAGTTGGCAAAGGAGATTTGAGAGAAAGAAGAAAAGCCAGAGATTTCTTTAAAATATATGCAAGGCAGGTAGAACAAAAGGCAGAGAAGGAATGGAGAGGCAGGAAGTTCAGGGGAACTAGCATCATAGGAAGCATTGGATCATGTCCAATTCTACAAGTTATTGGAGAAGGGAATTATTAATAACATTACTGTAACAGCAAATGCACAATCCAATTTAATCCTCAGGTCACCCAATCAAACACAGATTCCAGTCAATGACCAAGCAGGGATTCAGACCCTGCAAAGAACCCAGGCACTCAAGTAAAATGAACTTGGATTCTAATCTTAAATGTGCCCCTCAAAAGCTGCAGAACCACAGGGTCAAGAAAAAAATAATCCTGCCTCTGCCTCTCATAAGGTGAGGATTAAATTTTAAAATGCATGTGAAGTGTTCAGCACAGTACCTGACATTATAAACACTAAGTGGAAGCTATTCTCCTCTTTTGAAGAATAAATACAGATTTTTCTCAATACAGTCTGTTGAAAAAAAGATAAATCATTCAAGATTCTTAAAGGCAAGATTCTATCAACATTTTTAAATGTGCGTACATCTGACTTAGCACTTCTGCTTCAAGGAATTTATCCTGTAGAACTGTTCCCATGTGTAAGAATGTCTACTGTGGCTGGGCGTGATGGCTCATACCTGTAATCCCAGCACTTTGGGAGCCCGAGGCAGGCGGATCACCTGACGTCAGGAGTGAGACTACCCTGTCCAACAGGGTGAAACCCCATCTCTATTAAAAATACAAAAAAAAATTAATTACCCGGGCGTGGTGGCATACGCCTATAATCCCAGCTACTCAGGAGGCTGAGGCAGGAGAACTGCTTGAACCCAGGAGGCGGAGGTTGCAGTGAGCCGGGACTGCACCATTGCACTCCAGCCTGGGCAACAAGAATGAAACTCTGTCTTAAAAAAATAAAAGAAAAAAAAAAAGATTGTCTATTGTTTCATTGTTTGTAACAGGGAAAAACTGAAACCAATCTCAATGAGGAATGGTCACATAAACTGATACATCTGTACTATGAAATACTCAGTGTGGACCTAAGTAAATTGATATGAATGGTATTCTCCATCAAATCTTTTTTTTTTTTTTTTTTTTTTTTTTTTTTTTTGAGACAGAGTCTCACTGTCACTCAGGCTGGAGTGCAGTGGCACGGTCTTGGCTCACTGCAATCTCCGCCTCCTGGTTTCAAGCGATTCTTCTGCCTCAGCTTCCTGAGTAGCTTGGATTACAGGTGCACACCACCACGCCCAGCTAATTTTTGTATTTTTAGTGGAGACGGGGTTTCGCCATGTTCGTCAGGCTGGTCTCAAAACTCCTGACCTCGTGATCCGCCCGCCTTGGCCTCTCAAAGTGCTGGGATTACAAGCGTGTGCCACCACGCCTGGCCCTCTCCATAAGTGAAAAAAGACATTTCTTGAAATAATTCATATATGATTCTGTTATGACCAAAAAATAAAAGGAAAAAAGTGGAAGAATGAACACCAAATTAATTCTAACAAGGATTAAAAAGTAAAGAAAGGCATAGACCTCTCCTTTCCAACTCCATATACTTCTGTACTGTTTCAATAAGTACTAATACATTATAATGTAATTTGAAAAATCTACGGAAGAACTTAAAAAAGGAAATGTCAGAGTATTGCTGAAGAAACACCATTGTAACAAGAGATTAACTCATTAACAATGTACATAACAAGTTAATAAACAGGAGCAAGAATTCTTCTGCTTCAGGGATTATAATACCCTAAAAGTGCTCACAAAATTGTTTGCATTTGTCTGGAGAGAAGTTCCAGTTTTTATGATGTCTATGACCCCAAAAAGGTTGTATGGGAGGGAAAATGACCAGTACAACAGAAAAGACTATCTATGTTACACAAATAATTTCTAGTATTTTTAACTGCTGGTGAGAAAAGTAACGCACACACAAACTATACGTAAATCAGAAATGGTTCAAAGTGAAGTTGGCAACAGAAACAGGGTTGTAACAATCTAACTGGGTTGGTTTCCCATGTCCCACTGCATGGCTGGGTGCAAGTGTGGGAGAAGGGAGACACAGGGGTAGGCAAGGGAAGAAAAGTAAACACATTCCCCCCGCACTCCAGTTTAAGCCTGGGAGGGTCAATCTGTAAGGGTGTGTCCACTTAAGGGATAGATATAAGTACTTACTTACCAGAGTAAGGGGTGCAGAAAGAATACACAGATCCGGCAGGCAGACCCGCTTCCCTCAATCTCATCCCCCGACCCCGCCTGGTAGCCTTCCTCAGGTCCTCATGCCCAGGCCTTTCTGCCAGCTCCCATCATAAAGTGCATCTAGAGCATCCTCAGAGTGACCCACGTGCCTCTCTGAGCCTCAGTGTCCCCTTTGTGGGAGGGAGTGGGACTAGATGACCTGCGGACCCGACCTCCCATTCAGCCCTGACCTGGCAAGTCCCCTGGCCCTCCCGCTCCTTGGCCAGGGCTCGTCCTGAGACGGGCCAGCCGTCCGCACTCACTGTGCCCGCAGCTGCACCGAGGGGAGGGACTTCTTTGCGATCCTGGCCCTTGGGGCCCAGGTCGGAGGCTCCGGCAGCAGCGGTGGCTGGGGAAGCGGGCACAGCGGGCAGTGTGGCAGCCAGCGGCAGGCTGGAGCCCACCCAAGCCCCCGGCCCAGTCCGGCCTTGTCGCGGGGCTGGCCACGGAGGCGGGGCTGGACAGGCGGTGCAGGTGGCCGCGAGCTCTCACGTTCACCGCTCCTGGGGTGAGCATGCCCCGCGGCCAGCAGCCCAGCGACGCTGGGCCCGGCCCGGCCAGCGTCTCCCGAGGCTGCAGCCCTGCCTGCCCGACGCGCACCAGTTGCTAGGCGCCCGGGGACTCAGGCCTCAGTTCCATAGGGCAAGGGGCCTGTTAGGGTTCAGGGCCATGATGGGTGCTTGGACAACTTGGGCAGCGGAAGCCACTGGGACCCCTCGACCAGCACTAGTGCCTCTGCCTTCAGGTTACTGCTGCCGGAGATGGGGGTGAGGTGGGGGAGCGAGCAGAATCAAGACTGGGTGAACACTGGTCAGTGGTGACACAAGGTGAGGCGCCCAATGGCAAACAGCACCAGGCAGCATGTATAGGGCGCGGAGGGGGCAGTTGGGCCAGTTTGGTGTAATTCAATTTTCTGGGTTGTTTGCACATCAGCTTGTGTCAAAGACTTATTTTTCAGGTTCAAAATAACCACGCTTTCCAGAGTACTGATGAGCTGTACCTTTCAAATGTTAGCCAGTTAATAATACCTGACTAGCCCAAATTAGGTAAATGACAATGACGAGTTCCCTCACCAGTCCGCCCAAATTCCATGTTCTGACTCCTTTGTTTTGGTTCCTTTGTAAAAGGCTAGGTGTGTGTGCCCTCTGGCTTGGACATCTAGCACCTTTTGCACAGTGGGTCTTAGCATCTCTACTCTTGCCAGATAAAGTTATCATATAAAGCCTCTACCTTCATGACTTGACTCCCCACTAGAGCTGCAAGCTTATCCCTGGTTAATATGGTTTCAGATCCCACAAAAACTCCTGCAACTGCTCTCAACACACTTTTCTCCATTCTTATTAAGCTCTACACTAACCTTTCCTAGGTCACTTGGTTACTTTTTTAACACTCAAATTAGGCCTGGAATTGTTAACACTGGCCCCACTACTTAGTTATGTGATCCTGGGTGAGGGAAAGTTAACCCACCTAACAAGGTGGGTTATTAAAATCACATGGAGTATGCATATTAAAAATCACATGAAGTACTTAATTAGAAAAAAGTCTAGGGCTCATCCCAAAACCAATTACGAATTCAGTTCTGGGGTTGCAATCAAAGTGGAGAAACACTAACCTAGGATTATGTGGATCAAGTGATACACTGGCACTCAGCAAGTGATCAAATGTTTATTAAACAGTCTCCTCTTTAGTTTTGCTATCACATCTCTACCTGACACTTCAGGTGACCAAATTCTACCTCTTCTGTGAAACTTTCCAATCTTCACAGCATGAAGTATCTACTGTACTCTCCTAACATGGTTTTCTAGTATTACAAATCGTTATTCATACAAAATGTAATTTCTGAGTCCTCCAAAGTAAATTATATATACAGACATATATCCATAAATCCACACTTTACCCCATTCCTCCTTTTGCCATCCCCCATCACCAAATACTCAAGGACTACAATATGCCAGTAATTGAAGTCTCAAGATTTTAAATGGCTATTTTGCTGATGAGGTTAGATTCCCTTAAAAAAGTGAAGTGCCTACAATGCACCAGGTATTGTTCTAAGTGCCAGAAAAGAGAAAGCTAAGACTCAAACCTTACATTGGAGAACGGCTGGGAAAAGCAAGTCAACAGTTTCAGATAGCAATTAATGCTATGAAAAACAGTGATATAGGAAGACGTGTGTCAGAAAAGACCTTTTTCCAGAATGAGAAAGCCAAGTACCCAGACCTGGAGGCAGAAGTCACTTTTGAACAAACAATATAACTGGGGAGCCAGAAATAAAATATCAAATGGGCCTCCCAGTTTCCATGCCCTAATTACAGGGACCTTTAAATATGTTACCTTATGTAGCAACAAAAGGGACTTTGTAGATGTGCTTAAGTTAAGGATTTTGAAAAGGAGAGATTATCCTCAATTATTCAAGTAGCCCAATGTAATCACAAAAGTTTTTATATTAAGAGGGAGGCAGGAGGAAGATCAAAGACGATGTAAGCAGAGATGCCACCAGCCAAGAAATGCAAGGGGCTCCTAGAACTGGAAAAGGCAAACAAGTTTCTCTAGTCTTCAGAAGGAACACAGGCCTGCTGACCCCTTGATTGGGCTGTGAAACCTGTTTTAGATTTCTGACCTCCAGAAAAGTTAAAACAAATTAAGTCAATTAAGTTTATGGTGATTTGTTACAGCAGCAAAAGAAAACTAATACATTCATTTAACAGTGAGTACCTACTACGTGTCAGCAAATGGGCAGAAATTAAAAGGCCTGGCCTTAAAGTATACTACCTAACAGAAGGGAGGTACACCTATGGGAGGAATGTGTTAGCTCGTTGACACCAAATCTGTAAGGAAAAACAGTGGGAGCAGAAAGCTGTCATCTTCACATGGAGGTGGGTCCAAAGATACCAGACACCCGCAGGAGGCTCTATCACATCCTATACATCCCCAAGGCACTCATTTCACTGTATCTGTTGCCTGTCTTCCCACTAGACCCACAACTGAAAGCAGAGGCTATTTTCTGTAATTCACTGTTATATGCCCACATTAAGTGCTGAAGCTATACTGCACAGCAGCATTGAGCACTTTCGAGCTAGGCACTGCTCTAAGCCTTTTACATGACCTGTAACATTTAATCTTCATTAAAATCCTATGAAATTAGGCACAATTATCTCCATTTTGCTGATACGGAAACCGAGACAGAGATTATTTATTGGCCCAAGCTAATAAACAAGTGGAGACTGAATATGAACCCAAGCAGTCTGGCTCCAAAGCCAACACTCCTAATCCAGCCAACCACAAATGAACCTTCAAAGAAGTTACTAGGGTAACACTGGTTAAAGGACACTGAGTCCAAGACAACTTTATAAAAAATGAGATAGCTAGGGGACGATCCACTAGAGAAAGCCAGACCTTAGAAGGATAAACAGGAAACAAACATATATGAGGTGAAATCTTGTAGAACCTACTGGGTGCCAAAACCCCTAAGGTTGGTTAGGCCTTCCAGAGGATCCCTTGAAAGTAATGACATTTATAAGAGGTGAGTTTCCCAATCAGGTGAATCTGCTTTTGAATAGGTTCCACCAGCTCATGAACATTTTCATACCTATTACTGTTCCTAACAATCCTCTTATAAAAGCAGATTGGTTATCCCACTTTACTCTCAAGAGTTCTCTATGGGAATCCCGGTTCTCTGCAACCCCTCCCACATTTCCCCATCCTCTCTGGCCCCAGGCCACACAGGCTATACAGTCAATACTTTGCCCACTTCATTTTAGGTATTCTTACACAATCTTAGCCCTCCCTGACCAGCTAAAACAGTTTTAAATACTTTGGGTGATAATGTATCAACGTAGGTTAATTGACTGTAACAAATGTACCACTATGGTGGTGAGGAGTCAACAGGAGGTTGGGCACATGACAACTGGACATGCAGGTTGGGCGACACTGGGCATATGGGAACCTTCTCTACTTTCCAGTTTTACTGTGAAATGAAAACTGCTTTAAAAAATAAAGACCATTAATTTAAAAGAAAAAAAAAAGCTTTGCTAAGTATCACTCTGTATATGAAGTGCTTATTCCTATCCCAAGACTTGCCACATTTCATGCACCCACCCATCTGCACCTAGATTAAGCAATATGCCATCTGTACAACTTCATCCCATCATTAGTCTTAATTCTGACCCTGCAGAGGCCACTGATGAAGAACTCAAAGAAATTCTATTTGTCTAGCAACTTTCGAATATTAAAAAGCAATAAATGACTATGGTGCAGTAGTACCAAAATATTTACTAAGGGAGCTGTTTCACAGTGCATCAGACCTTTGACACAACTAAATGAGGACCACAAAAATTTTTACTTTCATTCTATATACTTCATGTTACACTCTACATTGTTCACTAATCTAGGTGAGACAATACATGAAATATAAAGGAGTTATTTATAAAATACCAAAACCCTCAAGTTTTTGCCCATTAATTTCACCAGATGCTCTGAAATAATTTGCATCCCTGGGCACAAATTTCATTTTTTCCTTCATAATACCCACAGTATGTAACAATTATTAGTAACTCACATAAGTATGGCAAAAGATGCAAAACAAGAACACAAAAATGGAAGGCAAAAGAAAAACAACACATTTATATGGTAGTTTATAAACAAGCGAAGGCCCAAGAAATAAATTTTAGAAACTGAATTCAATTTTTTCCATAAACCAAGGTTGGATTACTGTACCTACAAATTATGTACAAATGCTTGTGAAACAGGCTTAGAATAAACCCATTTTGAATCACTCAGCACAGTTAAAAACAAAATCTTTTGTAGAGAAAAGCCTTTTAAAAACCTAAGAGATGTTTTTCACAGACTCGACCCTGATTTTGCACAAAACGGGCAGATGATTTGGCTTAGTTTTATCACACACCAGACTTACCACAATAGTTAAGGGAACACAGAGGCAGGCTAACCACCAAAAAAATCACAAATACAACAATGTATTTCATTTTGAGAGCAGGCACTGTTTATTAAACTGACGAGACTCGAAAAATAATCATGGTAGACACCTGAAAGGAAAAAATAAAACCATTAGAAAACACTTTAGCCAGCTAACAATTAACATAACCTAGACAGTTAAAAAGTAACGATTGAGTTTACATTTTTAAGATCTCCCAATTTCCATCTTTAAAGACTCCTCCAAACAGGCTTTTCCTTTCCTCCAGAAAGGTCCTCAAAAGCTAACCAACTGTAATCATTAAGTAAATAAACCAACTGTAATCATTAAGACAGTTGATCTCGCTCCCCACAAAAGCACTGATTAAAATTCAGAACCCCCTCAATATTTAATGGGAAAAGTATTCAAGATTACCAGCACTTGCACTCTAGCGTTAACTCGACCTTTCTCAGGATGAGGTCTCTCACCTTAGTTCATTCTTCTAATAAGCCTGTTGATCTGGTCCTCCCTGTTGCCAGCATCTCCACCTTCTACAAAATGGGTGGTCTTTTTCTTCATTCCACCTCGTGGAGAAGATAACTTGAAAGGCCACAGGAAGTTATTTGCCTCTTTGAAGCGTTTTCCAACAGTATAGATCTCATGAATCAGATCCTCCATGCAGATGATGCCATATTTACCTAAATATTTTAAGGTTAAGATTATTAAAGTTGCAAAAAGTTTTGAATTAATTGATAGACTTTAGGACACCCAACAAGAGCAACTGTAGGCTGTGACATAAAAACACACCAGGAATAAACAAGGTAAATGCATGGCTTTATGAAGATAAGGTTCAAGCTAATGAAACCATGCCTTACGTTTTCTTTAAGCTTAACCAAGAATCACAGGGAATATATGAAGATTAACAATAGTGAGAAATGTACAGCCACAAGAGGATAGGAAGTTATCGCATGGTCAAATTTTCCCCCAAACAGAACCTACCAAGAGATCGAGCAATCAAAGCGTTATCTGTCAAAGCAATTCGCTTCTTATTGATTTTGCCATAACCACGCTTGTAGATTAGCTCATTTACTGACTTCAGATTGGGGTACCTGAAGTGAAAAAGCAAACATAAATAAGGTGACCACTGTTAAAACATCTAAAATTCATGTTGACACACAGCCAATTTACCAAACAGAAATCAAAGGAGAAAAGAGACTTACCCCCATGCAATATATGGCTCTACAATCCTCAGCATGTTAATCGAAGCCTTGTTGAGCTTCACAAAGGTTCCATTGAAGATTTGACGAAGGCGCAAAAGCTGCAATACCTTTCGGACCTTTGGGCTCACGCCATTGATACTATGGTGAAAAGGGACCAGAAATGCATTTGCCTTTCATCGAAATTTTTATTAATACTAACCATTATAGTTTGGAATATCGAGTCCTACACCTAAACAGACAGGAATCCTCTCACGTTACACACTGAACTTCTGTATTCGATTAAGAGAAGGGATAGGAGCGTGAGGAACATGGCTTGCAACTAAACCATTAGTGATCACCACCCTCCTTGTTCTAGCTTCCCCTAAAATATTGTTACTCCAGTGTTTCAGAATCAGGGCTCCCAGAAGTAATGTGAAGTTTTTTTGTTTGTTTGTTTGTTTTTTACCGGTGCTAACTCTCCCTTTCAAACCTGAATACAGTAAAACTGAATTTACCCTCTGATCCTGATGACAAACGCCAATTTGGGTTCAGCAGGTACATAGAAGTTGCCAGCTTTTCTTGCCATCCTCGCCATTCGAATTTCAGTTCTGTACATCTGCCTATATTCCTTGTGATAGTGCTTCGCTTTTTCATAGATAAGCTTCCTCCTTGCCTTTCGAAGCTGAAAACCAATCATCAGTTATTCATGATTTTTAGCTCTCAATCACAATTAGCAATGCTAGTTATTAAAAAGAATACGAAAACGCGTTTCCTTTAAATATTTTCTTGCCACAGTATGCAATCACATCCCCCACCACCTTCAGATTGTAACATTAGGAAGCTAAGCAATTACTCGGTACAGTTACGAAGTAAATCTTGCCAAGAACATTCACCTCATTCTCAATCCCAACAAGGCGTCTCCTTATGTGCTAGTGCCTCAAAAAGTTTACTTACCATCTTTTGGGCAAACTTCTTTCTCAGGCGCTTTATCTTCAGCTCTGCGAAATTCCTTCGCTTTTTCTTAAGGGTTTCTGGCACAGCAGGAACCTTCTTCTTCTCTCTAACGTTAACAAGCAAAAACCTTATCAATAGCTCAAAAAGCTCACAGTCCTGTATTACTCCCGTACTGAGCAGTGTTGTTTAACAGAAATGCTGTCACTGACTTTAGTCACTCGTATAACTTTACTTGCTCTGGCATGCTACAGTGTAGGATGCACATTTTAGCTCCATGTCAGTAACTTTTAACACCAACCACGTTGCCTAAAACCCAATCACAAATATGACACAATAGCAATACGCTTTTACCTATTTCAACCAAGAGGCCCGGCCTCCGACGACTAAATTAAAAAAAACAAAAAACACACCAACAGCCGAATAACAAAATGTTCCTCCCCATAATGTTCCCAGGACGAGCCTCACGGGGACGAACTACAAATCCCAGCTTAAAGACTGCTGCAAGGCACTGATCCCCGGACTTTAAGCGCAAAAATAAAAATAAAAATAAAAGGCAAGCCACCATCACCCTGGTTCAATCAGGATCCACATGTTGAAAGCAAAGGCCTAGCGGCAGGGACGCCTGAGCCAAGCACCAGCCAAGGACGAACCCAATTCTGAGGTTCTGCGCCTACCCCCAAAGACCCTCTACCGAGGACTGGGCAGTCAGCCAACCAACGGGTTCCACACACATTCCAACTCGACATCTCGTTCCCGAGATCTCCAAAACCTCTGTCCTATAGCCGCCTGCATCCCCATCCTAGCCTCGGGTCCCCACTGGTGTCACAAAGCGTCACAAACAAGCAGGAAGGTGGGCAAAGGTGCAAGCTACAGCCAGAGAGAGAAAAAGTGACTCAAAAAGTATCTGGCTCTGGAGATGGAGAAGGATTCTCGAGAGGACGTCAAACTTACTCCGCACCCTCCATGGTTCCAGCCGGGAAAAGAGGAAGTTGGCGCATGCGCACTGTCCACTTAAAGACTTCGAAAGAGAAGCCCCACGACTCATAGGTGTCTTAGAATAAGCCGGAAAAGAATCCAGAACTAAAAAGCCTCCTTGCAGACGCAAAATTAACAACTCCCTGATTTAGCCTCTTTCAACCAACTTTCGGGTAAAACTTGTTTGAAGAAAATATATGCATTTGATTACACTTTTTAATCAATTCAAGAGCAAAGGATGCTGACACCTCGGCAACTCCGGGTCCTAATCTCCAGGCTGCGCTGACAAGATTAGGCTCGGGTTCCTCCCCACAATGTTCCCAGGACTAGCCTCATGGGGACGAACTACAAATCCCAGCATGCAGCACTCCTCGCCCGCCCGGCGGGAGGGCAACGCCTGACCCGGACCGCAGGCAAGCACCGCGGCGGCGGTTCCAGCCAGGAAAATGCGAGCCTTTTGGGCCACGTTCCAAACGGCTAGCTGCAATTCGAAGTCACTTTTGGCCGCCCTCCCAGCTCCCTGCCGCGGTAGTAGCAGACTACACCCCTTTCGCCGCGCCGCGAGGTCCTTGTCGTCTCGCCAGCCCACAGGGCTGTCTTCCGCAGCGCCTGATCGCAGGCGGGGCGGTCCGGAGTGCCCTGGTTAACGAAAAGTGGCGAGCCAGGGAGCAGCGGGGACTGGACGGCCGGAGGAAGATGGCCGGGGCTCTGCTGACTGCCGAGATCGGCAGGCGGAGGCCGGGACACCCCACGGGAGGGGGCGTGAGCTGCGAAGGGAGGTGCGAGGAGGGCTGAGGTTGCGGCCACCGCCGTGTGAGAGGGGCTACCCCGCTTGGCTCTGCGGACGCTAGCGGGCGGGGGGCTGGGCCGGGGGCGGGGTGCGCCCGGGGGCGGGGAGGCCGGGCGGAGGGAGGGCCGATGCCGAGGCTGGCGCGGGCTCTTCCCGGTCGCGGGGTTATATAGCGCGGAGCGTGGAGCCCGCTCAGAGCCGGCCCGGAGCGCTCCGACTTGCAAGCGGGCTGTGCTGCGGAGCCCGGTGCCCGAGTGACAGCCGCGGGGAGTTCAGGGCCGGAGGACGCGAGCCCTCAGGGGCAGCTGCAAGGCGTTGGGCAGCGCTCGCCTGCGCCGAGCGAGTCTCCTCTTCCTGGCGCTCCGCCGCCCCGCACCCCACTCTCCCACCCTCTCGCAACTTGGGTCGAGTTGACAACTCCCGCGGCGACCCGCTGGCCCGTGCCGCCTCCGCTGCGCACCCCTCCCCGGGGGTGAGAGAGAGCAGGCTCGCCAGCTCCGAGGACGCTCGGGCGGCAGCTGCTTGGCCATGAGGGCAGCGCGAGTCGTCTAACTCGCGGCTGTCACCGCCACTGCAGCGGAGCCGGCCGGCTGGGCGCTGCGGGACGGGCGGGCGGCTGCCGGCAGGAGGCGCCGAGCCGGGTGACTGCCGCGGCGGGCACAGTCCGGGGCCACAGCGCCGAGCCCGGGCGGGAGTGGCCCCGCGCAGGCGGGGAGCCGCGCCGCGCACTCCAACCCTGCGGGCACATCGGGGGCGGGCGCGGGGCGCAGCCTTCTCGTCCCGGCCTCTGTGACAAGTGCGCCGGGGCCGGGAGCCCGACTGCCGGGCTCAGGGTGGGCGCGGACGCAGGCACTGGGCTCGTGCGGGGCCCCGGGCGTCGCGATGAACATCGTGGTGGAGTTCTTCGTGGTCACTTTCAAAGTGCTCTGGGCGTTCGTGCTGGCCGCGGCGCGCTGGCTGGTGCGGCCCAAGGAGAAGAGCGTGGCGGGCCAGGTGTGCCTCATCACCGGCGCCGGCAGCGGCCTGGGCCGCCTCTTCGCGCTGGAGTTCGCCCGGCGCCGGGCGCTGCTGGTGCTGTGGGACATCAACACGCAGAGCAACGAGGAGACGGCTGGCATGGTGCGCCACATCTACCGCGACCTGGAGGCGGCCGACGCCGCCGCGCTGCAAGGTAACCCGGACCCGCGCGGGAGCATTGTTGGGTCAAGCCTCTTTCCACCCCGCGCCCTACCACGGCAGGCCCCAAACCCCGCTGTGGGGTCAGCCCGGCTGCGGAGGAAAGCAGCACCCCACCGGTCTTTCGGGAGACGAGTGGAATTTGCTCCCTGATAAAGGAACGCGATCACCTCTGTATTACCAGGGAGAAGGTGCCCAGTCCTCGCGGAGGTTCGGTCTCTTTGGGGACCACGGAGGCAGGGGCGGGTTCCTAAGCCCTTTGGGGTAGGGAAGGCGGAGGGAACTTGTTACCACAGGTTTGGATCCCAAAGAAATGTCTCGCTCCGACTTAGAAGCGGCGCGATGGGAAACTGAAGTGTCTTTGGGAAGTTCTGACTCGACTGAAGAAGTGTCTGTGTTACTGTGGTCTGAACCCCTTAAACGAGAGCAGTATTGACGATTTACTATAAGTTTAGCCTGAGGAACATAATTACATTGTTTCGCCAGCGATAAGTGCTTTAGTTACATTCCCTGAGCGTGATTGAAAGACGCCTTGCTTCCTAAGAGAAAGCTCTTGGAGAATTTAGGCTTCGTTGTAAATTTCTTGCATGTTTTTGGTCACCCCAGGAAATCTGCATTTCTGGATACTTATTAACTAACCTGAATCTGAGTTTTTTGTTTTGTTTTGTTTTGTTTTTTTAAGCCAAAGCAAAGTCCATAACCAAACATAAATATTGGTCCAGGAAATTTGATAATGGCTCTTGCTTTTTAACAAAATTTTTCATTTTTAGGGAAAACATTTACCTGTACGGAGAAAATTGACTTGGGCACTTCTCCCCTGTATTGATAATTTATCACCAAACTTATTGATACCTGCGTTTTTAATTTAAGGGTGAAAAGGTACCATTTTCATTGGTGGTATGGAGGGGTAGCAAATACAGATTTTTGTGCTCCCTGCCAAAACCTAAAAGATAAGGGTATTCATTTTCCAGGATACCGATTTTGGTTTTTAAATTGTCAAGTTCTTATGTGGTAAAATTGCATATTTACCTGTAACTTGATTTGTGAGAGTACTTCTTAGAGGAGTCAGCTAGCCCAGTTAGAACAAGTCAGTGACCCCTACTTCTTCATTAAAAATGGTGGATTCATTTCTTGGCTTTGGATGAATTTAGATTATTAATTGCAGTTTTGATTTGTGAGTCTTGAAGTGAGTTTCTATTTTGAGGGTTCTCTTTTTTTTTTTTTTTTTTTTTTTTTTTTTTTTTTTTGAGACGGAGTCTTGCTCTGTCACCCAGGCTGGAGTGCAGTGGCCGGATCTCAGCTCACTGCAAGCTCCTCCTCTCGGGTTCACGCCATTCTCCTGCCTCAGCCTCCCGAGTAGCTGGGACTACAGGCACCCGCCACTTCACCCGGCTAGTTTTTTGTATTTTTTAGTAGAGACGGGGTTTCACCGTATTAGCCAGGATGGTCTCGATCTCTTGACCTCATGATCCGCCCGTCTCGGCCCTCCCAAAGTGCTGGGATTACAGGCTTGAGCCACCGCGCCCGGCCTGAGGGTTCTCATACTAAAGACTAAGAGCTGTTTTTCTTGGGCCACTGTTTCCCCAAAAAAGAGGAGTGTGTAGTGTGTGTGTGTTGTTCTCTGAGCTCTGGGCTGAGATCAGTTCTTTGCAGGTGTCTTTAGCTCCAGCAAGCTGATCCCATGTGGTCTACTTGTATTGGGCTTGTCACAATTACATGGCTTTCCCCTAAGCAAAGTTATCCAGTAAATTGCTGTAATTCCCAAAGACTTCATGGGAGGAAGGCAGCTGTAAAGCTCAGTCGTTGGCAAGCCTTGCAGCGTTAGAAATCTGAAGCTCACTGTAGTATTTTTGTTTTGTGTGATCTTTGTCCTACTGATCGCCATGTGACTCACTTTCTGCACTCCCTTCTCTTTTGCATGTTTTCTCCTCATCTGGACTTCTGAGGACAGCTGGGAATGGTGAGGAAGAAATTCTGCCCCACTGTAACTTGCAGGTTTTTACGTACACCTGTGATGTGGGGAAGAGGGAGAATGTCTACCTGACGGCTGAAAGAGTCCGCAAGGAGGTTGGCGAAGTCTCAGTCCTGGTCAATAATGCTGGTGTGGTCTCTGGGCATCACCTTCTGGAATGTCCTGATGAGCTCATTGAGAGAACCATGATGGTCAATTGCCATGCACATTTCTGGGTAAATATAAACATCCTTGTTTTCTTTGCTGGGCCCTCCTCAATGAGAAGGTTGGGAAGGAGAGAGACTTCAGTGCCAGCCTGAAAGGAACTTGTACTCTTTCACCGCGAGATCTCCTTAGCTCTTACCTATGGTAAACTGCAGTGTATGCTGGTTACTATTAGTCGTTTTGTCCCCGCCCCCCCCCAGCCTCACCCCCCAACTCAGTATTTTTGAGAGGGCAGAGGATTGAACATTTTGAACTAGTTTGAAAGATTGCCATAAAAATAACAAGAGGGAGCGTAAAACCCTGGGTTTGTTTATTTTACTTTCTGTTGAGTTTATAAAACATTGGTTGTTCTTATGAATTCCTAAAGTCAGGATTTAGGCTTCCAAATTACTGCTCAGCCACATTTTGGAAAGTGCCAAAGATTCTGAAATCAACATTTGTGCTCTGTTGGGAGTGGCCAGGCCACCCTGGCAGTCACTTCGCATCCCCTGACCATCCACAGGGTCCAGGGCATCTTCCTGTTGGAGGACGCCTCAGGACTCTCTTGGGTTAGACAGTGCCTCGCAAATATCACCCTGATAGGACCCTAGAGAGGGAAGTGAGGTGGTGAAACCTGGTAAGCTGGGGATTTAAACGATGTCCACTTCTCACCATTAAACAATGTCAGGATCTACGGAGCGGGGCAGGGCCTTCTGCTGCTCTAGGGGCAAAGGTAATCCCAGTTTTTCAGTTCAACTTGTCTTCAGTAAAAGTAGGTGTGACTCTCTCCCCTATAACTGCACACTGCTGATCCACTTTGTGCTCTTTTTCCTCACAATATTTTCCCTTTACTTTTGTAGACAAATAAGAGTCAATAAAGAAGGAGTAAAGAAATAGGATTCTACTTTTTTTTTTTCCATAGGCGGATTAGCCTTCTAATAGAACACAACAAAGAACTGTTTCTCCTAAATAGGTCACATTAAACCTCATTAATTTTTTAGCAACTGCTTAAAAACTTAATCTGGCTTTAGAGGTACTTATTCAAATGTTGCACCTCAAACATCAAACCTTTTCTCTGCTCTTGGAGAAGCTTATTTTAATGTTTTATTTTTAAACATGAACTTTATTTATTTATTTATTTGTTTATTGAGATGGAGTCTCTCTCTGTTGCCCAGGTTAGAGTGCAGTGGCGCGATCTTGGCTCACTGCAACCTCTGCCTCCCAAGTTCAAGCAATTCTCCTGCCTCAGCCTCTCAAGTAGCTGGGACTACAGGCACATGCCGCCACACCTGGCTAATTTTTTGTATTTTAGTAGAGATGGGGTTTCATAGTGTTGCCCAGGCTGGTCGCGAACTCCTGAGCTCAGGCAATCCACCCACCTCAGCCTCCCAAAGTGCTGGGATTACAGGCGTGAGCCACTGCACCCGGCCTATTTATTTATTTTGAGATGGAATTTTGCTCTTGTTGCCCAGGCTGGAGTCCAATGGCGTGATCTCAACTCACTGCAACCTCCACCTCCCGGGTTCAAGCAGTTCTCCTGTCTCAGTCTCCCGAGGAGCTGGGATTGCAGGCATGCGCCACCACGCCTGGCTAATTTTGTATTTTTAGTAGAGGTGGGGTTTCACCACATTGATCAGGCTGGTCGTGAACTCCTGAACTCAGGTGATCCACCTCAGCCTTCCAAAGTGCTGGGATTACAGGTGTAAGCCACTGCACCCGGCCAACATGAATTTGATTTAATTCATTTACAAACCTCTAGAAATGAATATATAAATGACCTGAGCTTATATATGTTTTGAACAAGTAAGGAGATCACCAAATACAGTTGGGGGAACTTCAGCTTGCCTGTAGGTGTGTGTTGTGTTCAGTGGGGGTGGGGAACTGAATTAAAGTCCTGGCTGTGGCTGGGTCCCCAGGAACAGGCAGCAGGTGTCAAACGGATGGGTTAGATGAATAAAAGGCAGTCCAAACAAATAAACTTGACATAGAATTTATCAAGAATCTTGTGTGTTTATGACTACTCCTGAGTAAAACAACTACCATTTGAAATAAAAGACATACATAAGTGGGAGGCGGAGTGTCATTTTCCTATTTGAAGAATGATAAAGATGAAGCTGCCATAAAAACTGCAGTTGATTTAAGTCAGCCCTAAACAAGTTACAGCACTATCAGTAGGTTCATTATGAACCGCAGACACTGACTGGGATTGTTTTCTCCAATCATCTTTGACTAAGATGATACAAGATTACATAACTGTAAACTTTTACCTACACAAGGTATTCTAAAGTTTAGTCATCTTGCCTACTTTCTTTGCATGATTATTTTGCTTAATTGTAAAATATCAAATGTAATCAGGTTTTTAAGAAACCCCATGCAATCTGCAGTTAAATATTTAAAACAAGAAACCAGCTCCAGGAATACATCCAATAAAATGAGTGCTAATTTAATGTGTGTAAAGCACGGAAAATTTCATAGCCTTAGCTTTGAAAATGCACACAAATTGATATACCGTCTTTCTAATATTAGGCTACTTTTTAACATAAGGAGGAAGTCAAATCAAATCTCTAAATAGGAAAATTATTCTGGACCTGAATCTGTATACCAAGGAGGAGCATAGCACCTTCCTAGAGTCATCACTGTGCTTTGAGATGTTGCTTAACCACACAATTTAGGGAGTTCTTGGAAGCCTTGATGGTAATGACATCATTTTGTATTAAAGTATGGGAGGCTCCTGAATTCTCCAGCTGTTTTTCCCCTAAGCATCTAAACTTAAGAATTTATTTTCAATATTGAGTCAGAAAATTCATTTTAGAGTTGGAATTTCTGACTTCTTGCTGAAATTTACAAATCTTTTGAGAAGTTCTGATTCAGCAACCAAAATTTAAAGGAAAACTCAGTATAATTTTTACAGTGAATTTTTTAACAGGGGTTAAAGAACGTCGCAAGAGCCACCTGAATTCAGCTTCCCTTCCAGTAGTCCCCTTAGGCGAAGCATTGGTGGCAACTTTTCAAACATGTTGACATTGGCATGTGCTGTTTTCTTTCCAGAAAAAATAATGAGTGTGTCTTTTTACTGTATCTGGGTGCGGAAGTTACCCCATACATTTTTAAAAGTCCATCAGCTTAGAAAAGAACTGTTCAGTCATTTGAACAGACCATCCTGAGCCAGACGTTTAAGTAACAGTTAATATCTGTTTTCATAAATAACAAATAGTATTTTGATCCTGACTCAGAGCAAAAGTGAGTGAAATAGAAAACCATGTGGACTTTCACTGAAAAGCTGTGGGCACTCCCAAACCAGTCCACATACTATTCCCCCTACCTGAAACACCCTCTTCCTCCATTCCATGTGTCTTAAGGTGTAGCTCAAGTCTCAATATAACCTTTCCTCCCCACTGCAGCACTTCTGGCCTTTTCAGATATTAGAGTTGCAAGAATCCAGAGACCTTCTTGTTCAACCCTTTGTTTTCCAGTGAAGCAGGGGTTAAATGACTCATCTAAGGTTTTTCTTGCCTTTCCATTAATCTCTCACAGCATTTGTTATCATTCTCTCAAAGTAGATGGCAAGCTGTCTGAAGGCAGTTTGTTATATACATCTTTCATCTTCCTCTGCCTGGAACAAAACTCTATTCTTAAGTCACTCAATAAATATTTGATAATAATAGGCTTAAATATTTAGAAGATAACCTATTCAGAGAATACTCACATGGATCTATGTTCTGAAGTTTTAAAAGGTAAGCATTATGGGACGGGCACAGTGGCTCACACCTGCAATCCCAGCACTTTAGGAGGCCAAGACAGGCGGATCACTTGATGTCAGGAGTTCGAGACCAGCCTGGTCAACATGGAGAAACCCTGTCTTTACTAAAAATACAAAAAAATTAGCTGGGCGTGGTGGTGTTAGCCTGTAATCCCGGCTACTCAGGAGGCTGAGGCAGGAGAATTGTTTGAACCTGGGAGCCCAAGGTTGCAGTGAGCAGACATGGCGCCACTGCACTCCAGCCTGGGTGACCGAACAATACTCCATCTCAAAAAAAGAAAGGAAAAGGTGAGCACTGTGTTGGACTAAAGCTGTGTGAGACCATTATTGCAAAACAGGGCTGTCTCACCCTTGTTATCACTTACATTTTCTTTTGCTTTCCTACATAACTTTCCATTCTTCCTGTCCCACATGTGTTCTGATTTTTACTATTTTGTGTTAGAACTCTGCTCATTGGTGTGAGGATAGTGACTTGAGAAGGCTGGTGTTGGTATGCCTATTTGAATCAAGCTCACATTGAATGTGTAACAGCCAATGATCAGTCCTCAAAAAGAGGACCCCCATAGCAATTCTTTCCTTCCCTCTTAACCATGTACCATTTCTATACCCTTTGGAAGCCTTTCCTCAGCCTGGCATAATTCTGTACAGCCTTCCAGTCTGCTGTGACACTTCATCTTCCAATGCTGTTCCATTACCAGTAGCTCTCCTAGGAACCTTCTCCTGGTCACCAGTCAAGACTTAGTGATAGATTTGGGGTAGGTTCAAGTCAGTATAATCTACTGTGAAACACCCGGTACAAGACCATGGAAAATGAATGCACTATCATGCACTTTAACACTAGCAAAGAAATTATTCATGTGGGCTGTCTGTATCTGGGTGAGATGCAAAAACTTGAAAGATACCTCTCTTGGTCAGGGTGCAGTGACTCAAGCCTGTAATCCCAACACTTTGGAAGGCCAAGGAGGGGGGATTGCTTGAACCCAGGAGTTCAAGACCAGGGTTGGCAACATGGTGAAACCCTGTCTCTACCAAAATACAAAAATTAGCTGGGCGTGGTGGCACGTACCTGTAGTCCCAGCTCAGGAGGCTGAGGTAGGAGGATGGCTTGAGCCCAGGGGTCGTAGACTGCAGTGAGCTGAGATCACAACACTGCACTCCATCTTGGGTGACGAGAACCAGACTCTGTCTCAAGAAAAGGAAAAGAAAAATACCTCTCTGTACTCTACTTTGAAATATGGAAAGTTGGTCTCCATGCAAACCCATGTTTCCCTCAAAATACTAACATTGCTTTACTTGTTGTTTTTTAAGAAGAACAGAATCTTACCTTGCTATTTCTAAAAGCCAAAGTTTATCTGTAGATCCTTTTTGACCAAAGAGCTGCATTTGGCCTTTATACGTGAGCAGCAAATTGATCCCTGATTAACCAAAAGGGGGAAGCAAAAGCATTTAACTCCAGGCCTTTTATATTCTGAAGAATTTTTGCATGGTAAAGGACTAAATCTGTCAAATAGCTAGTAGGTAATTTACTTCTATTGATATGGTAGTCAGACAAGATAATTGGTAGTTAATTAATAGACCACTTAACTTAAAAGGTTTCACAGTTTTAAAATACTAATTACTGAATTAAGCATTTATCTATATCCAAATGTCTAAAGTCTATTTAGTTAAAATCTATCCAGGAAAAGTAAAAGCCCACCAGCTAGATCTGAGTAATGTAGCACTTAAAGACATTAGTGCTGCGGTTGTACCTAATATCTCATGAATGGTCCCTAATCATTAATGTTTAGGTTCTTATGTGATTTACTGGTTTTTAATCTCACATAGTGCATTCCTCTGTTCTCTAGTTACAGAAACCTAGTTTTGTTCAAGGCTTCCTACATTCATTTCTAAAGTATTCATAAAAATATTTGGCCAGTATTTCTTCTTCCTTACCATAATAGGTGTAAGACTAAATAGTTTATAGAGAGTATTGATTTCCTATCTTAAGATAGCTACTAAACACTTGGAATTCATGGCCTATTTTTAAAAGTCTCCACTAGAACTGGTTTCTGTTATTAAATATATGTCATGTATAAAAATGTTTGAACTTTAGAAGTACTTTCAATGTCTTAAACAGAGTTGTAAATTGACCTGGGGTCAATTTTATCTTATTCTTGTAGTCACAGTTGAAAACCGAATAAAACATCTCTTGATAGGAACTGCTTGGTACCTGGGACTGTATACGTGTATACACAAAATAGGATCACATGCTCAATGAACTTTGAGTTTTTCTGTATTTGATACATTACATGCTGGGCCCAAATCTGTTGCTACTAGAAATCAGAATCTATGACATGATAAAATATCACTTTATGTAGCTGGTGTGAATAGGGAACCAGGCGTTACATCAGATAAAAAGTTCTCCAACATCTTCAATGTGTTCTAATCTGTGTCTGTTTTTCTGTTGTTTAAAAAATACTCCTAAATAACCAATGTCATCATTTCTAACCTAAATGAAAAAAAACAGCAGCGCTCCCCTCATTGCCAAATCCAGTGTGCAGCTTCGTCTTTCTACAGAATGTGACCCTCTTGACCGTCTCCTTGAAACTCAAGTGCTTTAGCTTCCATGATAAGCCCACTTTGTCATGCTTCTCTGTGTGCCTTCTGAATCCTTTTAGCCTCCCCACCTCCAACTTGTAATGACTGTTTAGTATTGTACGCTCAGACCTCTTCTCAGAACCTCCATCTAGCTGGGTAATCTATTTCAGTGGCTTCAACTGTGATCTCTAGGATAGTTCCCAAGTTCACACAACTACCTTGACTGCACCACACAAAACTGAACAAACTCCTCTTTGCTCTTTCTTGCATTCTCTGGTCACCAGACTTAGAAACATCAGCATTATCTTCACCTCTCCAGCCTGCACACATTCATGGGTCCCTAAATCCTGACCATTCTCTTGGGCCCTTGTGCTTTGATTGATCCCCCCTTTCCTTTCCTACTTCCTCCTGTGTGCCTCCATCACCTCTTGCGTGGACTCTTGAAAGTGCCTCTGATCTTCTTTTCCTGTGTTCGCTTTTGGGTTTCCAACCTAGGGTCATCTAAGCAGCCTTGAGTTTGTTATCTGCCTGCTTAAAACCCTTGTATGACCATATTGCTCACAGTGTGAAGTCCAGGCTCATTAGCATGGCATCCTGGGCCTTCCAAAGCTGATTTCCACCTGCTTTTCCAGGTCAGCACCTATTTTATCCCCTCATCTACTGTAAACTTCAGATGGGCTGGACTCTTCACTGTGCCTGGAGAGAGCCTTGCACACACTTCTGCCGTTTGAGTCCTGTTTTACTTGAAAACGACAGAAGTTAAATAGTTCAGAAAAAAAAACCTGTCACTATTCCTGAGAAAAACAAATTCAAAATATTTTCATGTTCACTTAATATTTTTATATATTAAGGTGGCAGTCCCTGTAAAATAGTCATGGAATTCTCGGCTCAGGGAATGGCCCTTTCTTGTTTGATCATGGAGTGAGTTGTGCTATTTATCTCAATTCCTGGAAGGAAGCAAAGTTGGTATTTGTTGTTTTCTGCTTCATTATTTCTACATCCCAGGCTTTATCTATTATCTGCCCAAATAAAAATTAATCTATAGGATATGTCAAAGTGGAAGCATTGTGTAGCCTGTGCTAATGCTAATACTAACACTGACTGAATAGCTTTCTCAAAAAGACTGAATTCAGAATGCCCCGGCAGAGTCCTTAGCCATTCGTTGCAGGATTGGGTCACTACGAACCCTATAGTTTAATACTTAACTGCTCTTACTCTGCTTATTCTCTTCTCTTAAACATTTGTTTTTACTCTGATCATGCTTCAGATTTTCGAGATCTTTGGCAAATTCTAGTGAATCGATTTTAGTAACTTGAATATATCTAAGCCATGACAATCTGAGAAAATTTAATAGCCTCACTTGAGAGTTAGAAGAATTTTAAGTAGGAAACCCCTTTACATTTAAGTTTTGTCTTGAGTTGAGAAATATTAATAGCAAATTCATCTAAACTTTCTGCTTTAGTTCTTTCAGAAACTAAAATTAAGCCTGTTTCAATTATAATAAGTAGTCTATTTGCATGTGTCTAATTCAGATATCTGCCTATATGGATGAATGTGCAGATGACATGCTATGTTTGCTTGCTGGCTTGTTTTCGTATGCTCAGTAATAAGTAGAAGACATTATTATGGCGGAGTTACAGCCACTGGACCTGGGAAAGTCCTAAATACCTGGGATGTTTTTGGACCCCCAAACTGTACTATGCTGAAGTTCCACTAGGGGGTGTACTGGCAGGGTGGATTTGTATCTTATTTCCTGCACATGGAACCAGTATTTTCCTGAGAGAAAGGGTCTTTTGTAACTAATCTTTGGAGTATGACAAAATCTAATAGTCCTTAAGAAATAGAGAACTATTTCCTGCCTCAGCTGAATGGGTTAAGTTCAATGTTTTGAGCCTGTAACTCCAGAGATCAGATTAAAATGTGTTAATCTTTCTTATCAGAAGTCAGTATAGTAGTTAGGTATTCAAAGAACTAACACTTCTAGATTCTATCAACTGACCTAGAAGCTCCTTTAGGCTGAGACCCCATATAGACATAATTGGAAAATAACTCAGAAGATGGGGGTTTCTGATTCTTTCTGAAGCATACAGCTGGTCCCCATAATAGGTAGCCTTCGGAAGCTTCCCTGTATTGTGGATTATCGTTCTGTTAAGATACCACTGTTCAGAGCCTAGGCTGGCAGAGCATGGCCTTGGGATTCAGTCACATTTGCCTCGACATACCTGGCTGGCTAGTTTCAGTCACCTGCATCCCTGGGTTTATACAGGTCTATGCCATCCCCACACCGGAGGAGATATGAGGGGAGGCACACCTTTTCATGTGGTCTGAAGGAATGCTAACATTTTTCACTTGAAGAGCTTCCCCAGTGTATTTCATTCTTGAATTTTTTTTTTTTTTTTGGTCTTTTTTACTTTATTTGTCAATTCTCTTAAAACTGAAGTTCACACCTGTCAGGGACCATTTTCCTAAATGCTCTGAAACTAAAATGAAGTGAGCCACAGGGGGAAAAAAATGAATATCCTCTTATAATCATCGTAAAACTTTCAACACTGCAGCAAATGCTGCTAGAATATTTAACAAGTAAGGGCAATTACTGCCACAACCTTGAGTGCTGTCAAATTAGCCCCTTACAATGACAAGCCATTTACAATGAATTCACATTTGGAAACAAAACATTACTTGGTCTGTGAAACTTTCAAAGATCACACAAAAATGTGTGAAAGTGGCAGTGGTGTTAACATTGTATTTTTTGGTTTGGAAAAAACCACAAGTGTTTCTTATATGCTGCTTGCATAAAATGTGAATTTCTTGCCTTTCCTTCAAATAGGTTAGTACTGGAATTTTTGAATATTAACATGCTGCAGCTTCTTAGTGTTATCCTAAACAATAGGGCTCAAAATAACATAAGTGTTACTTACGTAAACACAGGGGTATTTTGAGGACAAATGAAACTTAAAATTCAAAGCCTGAGTTTTCCCACCTGTAAGTTGTAATTAACATACTGCCCCCTACTGATTTCTTAAGGCTTTTTTACATGGGCTAGTCCTACAGTCTCTTGGGAAAGAGAAGCATAAGGTGTAATGAATTATTTTTAAATGATTTCGTATTGTATCTTTATTATGTTTGCTGGACTGTTAAAGTGTTGCAATTTTTATTTATAACAGTCATTTTTTGCCTATAGTAAAATGGGACTGAATAAGAAGAATTAGAAAGGAGGTGGTGTTGGAAAGTTTTGTTGTTTTCCAGCGTCATCTAGGACTCGGGATGAAAGGGACTAGGCAGCTGAAGCAACTGCTTAGCAATGTTTTTGAGACTTCTTTTCTTAGGTCAGATACTGTGTTTTAACCGAAAGTATGGTCTGGCACTGCGTGGAGGGCAGGGAGGACTGGGAGCCATACATAGTAAGAACCAGGACTTGCAGGAACTTGAGGAAACAGCCTAACCAAAAATAGATAGCACTTATAACAAAAATAATCTGTAAATATATGCTTAATGAGCCTTGTGTACATTTACTGAACTTTTTTTATAGCACTTAAATTTACAAAGCCTTTTCATAAACACTTCTCTCATCTGAGCCTCACAGCAACTCTGAATTAAGTAGAGCCACTATCCTCATGTTTATGGATGAGGAAACAAACCCAGAGAGGTGAAGGGACTTCCCTAAGGTCACTGCCAGGGAAGGAAGAAGCTAGGACCCAAACCCTCAGCCTAGGCTTCCAGGTTAAAGCCTGTACAAATACTTAGCTGTGGGCTACAAGTTCAAAGCTCCTGGTACAGTAGGTAGATTTTCCTATGAGTCACTTATGGGTTTTGCCCTGTGGTATAAGAATTAGTCTTCAAATGTTGATTTTTTATTAGCATGGTTAGTTTAGCAATAACTGATTAACCCTAGCTTAATATCCCCAGAAAGCTTGCTCTGTAGATTAGACAAGCATGTAAAATTCAAGCCTGAAGAACCAATACTGTACTAGAATTTTATTACCAAAGCCCAACTTGCATGTTTCTGGGCCTTTTCTGTACTTTTCCATAGCTTGTATTGGAGAGAGTTATTTCCTTGAGAATAGTGTAGTACATCCTTGGTCACCCAGCTTCCTTCTTTCTCTTCCTAGTTTGCATATCAGTATTGACAAACTGGACACAAAAAAGTCATGAATGGAAAGGGCTCTTCTACAAGGACTGGCTGAACAAAGTTCTATTAATAATTGGTACCAAAATATCAGTTAAGCGTGGTTTTAGTTTAGTTCATTTTGTTAGCTTATCTCCTAACAAAATGTAAAACCTTTATTCTGTTATATAATATTCTTATGGGATCAGAATTCCAGATAGCTTCATAAGCTTTGCCTTTGAAATGTTAATCATGAATTTTCAAAATTGTGCACTTTGGGCCACTGGTAGTGTCCAAACTTATGGTCCAAGCATGTGATCTATAAAGGGGTAATTTTTCCCTAAATGAGGCTTACCAGAGTATAAAAGCCTCTATGGTTCACTTGTCCAAGGTAAAGTTGGAAAGCCAGTGAGGGAAGTGCTGAGGATGATGGAGTCTACAGTCCCTGTCTTGAATGGTAAGCCTTCAAAGCCTCTGTGGATGTGGTGGGGAAGACTTGAAGTCTTTTAGGTTTCTTCTTTATGAACTTTGTTCTAATGGGATTGGGTGGCTTGCTCATGCTAAAAATGGATCCAAGGCAAACAGACATAGAGTCAGTCCACAAAGTCCCATGGTCATTCATACCAGGGGCTCTTGGAGTTGATTTGAACCAGCCTTTACCTGATAAATGCTCAGGCTCACTCTAGAATCTTGTGCTTGGCTTGTGGTCCCAAGCAGCCGCAGCAGCACAACCTAACTACTGAGTCCGAGTCTGCATTTGCTTCAGAGCCCAGGTGATTCCTACGCGCGTATGTGTCAAAGTTTGAAGAGGAACTGCTCTTCCCACCTTTTCAATATTTCATCTCCCCCATACCCACACACACACACACTATTTTTTTTTTCCTGAGCTAACCAGCCCTTTAGGAATCTTGTAATTAGCAGGATGTCAGACTGCATACTCTGGGGCCCACTCTGATCTAGGTTTATTTTTTAAATTTTGATTCAGGTCCAGTGTCTGAAAGGAAGAGTCCAGGTGCCCTTTAGCTCATGCTTCCTCTTGGTTGCTCTGCCCAGGGTGAAGTTTTCACAGCTGCCCTAAGCACCACAGCAGAAAGTCAGGGCCAGCCAGTGAAGAACTGTGTGGTGTTGCTGGATAATGGAAGGAATGGTGTCTCGTGTATATTTGTTGTCCTTAAAAGGAAGTTTTCTTTTTTCAGTTCTCATAATTTAGTAATAATATTTTAGGTGGTTTAACCAGAGTTGTGATTGGTAAGTGATTGGTGTGATCTTCTATTACATTTCAATATTGTTCCTCTGTGAGGTAGCTAGAATATATCAGACTTGTTGGATCAGTATTATTGTCCTTAATTTCATGGTGGAGTGGTGGTTTGAAGTACAGAAACTGCAAGTGATGAAGTTTTGAGTCCATATTTAAGTTGTTGGCTTTTTTTTTTTTTTTTTTTTCAATTTCCAGCCCCAAATATATTCCCAACCTAGGAAAATGTCATTACAATATGAGAATGAAAACTTAAGGGAAAATCATCACTGGAGTATATGGGACTTCCTTTCCTAATGTACATGTTCTTTCTAGTGAGCAGTTCTCATGTGGGTGATTTTGCCCGCAGGGGACATTGGTAACATCTGGAGACATTTTTCTTGTCAGACTGGTGGAGCTGCTACTGGCATCTAGTGGAGAGAAGTCAGGGATGCTGCTTAAACATCCTTCCATGCATAGGGCAATCCTATGGCTTAAAATTACCCAGGCCCAAATGTAATGGTGCTGAGATTAAGAAACGCTGTTCTAGAGCACTGGTTCCCGAACTCAGCTACAAATGGGAACCACCTGAGGGACGTTGCCTTCTGATGCCTGATTCTCCCATTGGAGATTCTGGTATAATTGGTCTGAGATGTGTCCTGAACACCAGGAGGAAAAGCTGCCTAGGTGATTCTAATGTAGAAAACCACTGATTTATAGGAAAGTTGCCATCTGCAATCTTTAAAATCCTTGAAGAGGTTCACAAATATTTATTTTTGTTTTTTAACCATGCCTATCCCAATGTAGGTACCTCATAGACCCTAATATATGTTGAGTGAATTCTAAGTTCTAGCAGTGCATGTTTAAAAACAGAATAAGTTTTCAGCTGTAATCTCTTGAATATATTTACCCTTCATTTAGGTAAAGATTTTAATTTTTTTAAAGATTTCACAGTAAGCAAACTAGAAAGCAGGGAAGAATTTAAACTATTTACAATTAGAATTACAGGGGTTGATGATCATGGGCACATTGAGAGCCATGCTGTTGGAACAGGGGCTAGGAAGTCTGCCACTGCAGATGGCCTGAGCAGTGGCTAAGCTCACATGCATGTGTTTATGCGTCATGGAAGTAGTTAACTGGTCACTAGAGCAGAACCGAAGCCTCTGCCCTTTGGAAGATCTGTCTTTATTACAATTTCTAAGATGCAATTTGAGTTTGGGGCAAAGCAAAGAGATTAATGACAGCCTGTTGTTTGGCAAGCTATTTGGCTGCAATTTTGTGGGTTATTTTCATTATTCCATAAAGAGTTATTAAATAGGGGGAGGGGCCTGAGGCTTAAGGAGATCATTGAACACTTCATTTTATCATCTAGGGCCCAGCAGGGAAAAGATCAGGGAAAACAGCATTTCAGAAACAGTGCTGAGCATTCATTGTTTAACACATTGAGCCTCCATGGACTCAAATAAAACACAGAAAAAGGATGATTGTTTCAAACAAATAATTTGTAATTTTTTTAATAGATAAGAGGCATACATTCAAGTTATGTTAAAAGGCACAGCCGTGACATCATAGAAATACTCAATGAGATTTTTGCTGATCACTCAATGCTGGCCACTGCACTAATAGAGTTGATCCCTTATTGAGTCATTTATGAGAGTCTTAGGCAAATAATACCTCAGCGTGACCTCAGTATTTTGGGTGTGTGGTAGGAGTTGGAAAAATAATTGTTGAATATAAATCATAACATATTTGAGATGAAAAAACTTTGGAGATCTCCTCTTTTGTCTCACAAATGAGTTCAGTCAAGATCCAGAGAGGTCAAGTAACAAAAGGAAGGTTAAGTAATGGGCAGTCAGGACCAAGTGGGTTTCTGGATTCCAAAGGCCAGTGTATTTTACAGACAAATTGAGTTTTAAGTCACCTTATTTCTGGTATTTCTGCATAGTGAGCTCTAAAATGTAAGGGAATGTTGATATCTGAGTTGCTGCCTTGAGGTAAATTCATCCTATCCTTTAACAGTGTGAAGACAAGTTAATGAAGCATTTATTTTTGCTGAATAATTAATGGTGTCATCATCGAGGTGTTCATTTGAAAAGCCTGGCTCTTTTATTAGCTTCTTGGTTGCAGGGCAACTGTAGGAGTATTCTTGTGCATGTGCGTTGAGTACTAACTGCTGATTCTGTTCAAATGTTACGCTAATCCCTGTGGCCTCACAATAATACATGTTTTTAAAAGGATAGATTTAACATTGGCGCAAATTTGACTATTATGACATGTTCTTTAGTCTCTCCTGTATTATCTAAAGAGTGAATGTTTTGTCTCAATGTGATAGAAATTAAGATGAACATTTTGTTAAGTCTGAGACAGTAGTTCCAAGCTTAATATCTTGGGGCTCTGTTGCACAATTGGTCAGGAGACCTTTCTGTCTCTACAAACATACCCAAGTAGGAAAAAGAGGCTATTACGCAACAACATATGCATGTTAGAATTTCTGTTGTCAGCTGCAGCTAGAATATTTAAAGTTGGTACTGCTAGCAAATACAGATGTAGGTTTTACTTCCTAATTAAAGATATAATTTTGGAATGAAGATTGTTTTTTTCAAATAATACTTTCTACGGTCAAAGTAAAATGTCTAAAGTTTGGTCAGTATATTTAATAAATAGATACCTTTAGAGGTACTTTAGACATATTTTCCTTACCCAGGTGAGCTGGTAGTATGTCACCATTTTACATTTTTGAACACACTAATGATGTATCCTGTTAACTTTAACACAGTTCACTGTATTTTAAGCACCTTCAGGCATGATAGGATGTATGGTCCCCTTTGGAAGTGAATGCCTATTCTTTCTTGGATGTTCAAATAAAAGATAAACACTTCAAAACGATTCTTTTAAAAGATGGCTTTTTTGAATTGATCACAGGACAATGAATAAAACATTGTGAGGCTACAGGGACTAGTGGAACATTTCAGCAACATCAGCAGTTAGTACTTACCACATGCACAAGAATACTCCTACAGTTGCCCCGCAAAAGTTTGTGTTTTTGAATCATTTTCCAGGCACAGTGACTGAGTTCTCAGAGAAGAGTGCCACCAGATGTCATTTTAGCCTTGTAAATAAGCGGGAGAGTGTTCCTTTGTGATTCTGATAAAGATAAGTTAACTCTGGCAGCTGCACAGGCAGAAGGGGTGGAACAGTAGAGGAAAGTTGCCCAGCCATGTGATGGGTGCCGTAAGCATTTCCAGTCAGACGTTCTTTGTTCAGTGGAGTCTTGATGGTGTTCTTTTTTATTCAAAGTTTATATCATGCTAACATTTGGAAATTCTGAAAAACCTTAAGCATACGTGAGAAAACTGTACTGTGCTGGTGGTGGTGACCTTTCTCCCAGCGTTATATGATTTATGGTCCTCTCTGGAAATGAATGTCTACTCTCTTTCTTAGATTTCAAATAAGAGATAAACATTTCAAAACCATTCTTTTAAAAGATACCTTCTCTTGAATTGATCACAGGACAGTCGTGTATGTGCACAAAAATAATGAGGCCTTCTCCTATGGTGAGAAATTAACTTTGCTTTTCTCTTAGTGCTCAGGAACCTAGAATTGCTTACAAATATGGAAAACACATTCTGTTGTACCTACACCTTTAAAATGTCATCAATCTCAGAATTTCAAAAGTCAGACTTTGCCGGATACCACATTTCTTCACATTGACTTTTGTTCCACTTTAGGCTAATTTGTCCTGACACTGCAGCTGCAGGCTCTGGGCTGCAGTCTGTCATTAAGAGTACCAGTAATGGTCTGGAGAGTCGGAGCTGTTGGAAGTTAATTTGGCGTAAACTTTACTTTAAAAGATTTCTCGAGCTATGACATGTCATGTCTATGTGCAGTTACTTACACGTCTGTTTAAGAAGTTCTTGCTTATATCACAAATGTGACCTTTACAGTTATCTTTCAATGTGCCCAGTGCTTTGAAGAGGAGCCCTGAGGAGCTAAGGAGATATTAGACTTGTTAAGCATGTTTCGTAGGAATGTCAGTGTCCATTTGAATGTCCTTCCTTTTTTTTTTTTTTTTTAAATCACACAGCAACCCCGTCAGCTGGTAGCAGATTATGATATTGGAATCTTGTGATCAAATTAATCATGGTAATCAAAGTTCTAGCTCCACACTTAATAGACAAAGTCAGTTATTAAAAGTTTTCTCTTTTGCAGATAAGAAAATCCCTAGGCCCCTTCCAACTCTAAATTCTGTAAACTTCTTGGTTCACATATTGGTTACTGACTTCGAGACCCCCCCCAGATCAAGAGTCAACCATATTTTCCTGCGGAAGAACTTGATGTCTTCTTCTGTTTTTTAGACAGGCAAGAGGACACTGCAATAGAGTGCAATTCTCTGACTTACAGTTAGCATCTAGCAAACCTTGCCAACCAGCATGGGCACCAGCTCACTCTGGAGACTGATCACATGTACTGCATTTGGAGACCCCTTTACTGGATGATAACTCCTGATCTATCCATCCTTATAGTTGGTATAACTCAGCAGTCCTATTGGTCAGCAAATTATCTGTGCTGCCCTCTCAGATCCGCCCATGCCTCACAGGCATTAATTTATACTGAAGCCGTTTGGCTGTGTGTTTCAGATTTGCCCTTTATGTTCTTCTGACGACTCTTTGAGACAAAGTTAAAGATTATGAACCTTAGCTTGAACTGACTGGTGTCATGGCAACTAGCACTTCACCTTTTGCTGGTCTCTACCTCATACATGCTACAATATTTGTGCACATTAATAATTCATTGCAAAGTGCCAGATTTCTTTGTGCTGTCAAGCAGTGTCAAGGACAGAATATGCTGTGCTATCTCAAATGTCATCTACCAGACTGTTGAGGGCAAGAGTAATTAGAAAAGAAAACTAGTCAGGTTACTTGGGAAAATTCCTGAAAATGTGATGCTTTCTAGTCACCCAACTATAGCATTTTTCTTGCAAAATATGGAATAGAATTCATGTTGATCAAAGTTTGTTTAATAATGCGCCCCAGACATAAGGCAGGAGTTTGGAGTAATTGCTCGCCTCTATTCAGGCAGCAAAGGAAATGATTAACAGCCTTCGTGCTCAGTCACGTGTACTGGGCTCCAGCGGGAACCTGAGCACAGGCTTAAAAGAAACCCGAGTGGTCCTCATGTGGGTGCTCCTACCCCAAGCTTGCCTTTGCCCGACACAGAGCAGAGCTGAGTAAATGTTTGACACCAGCTTTAGAAACAAGCTGTCTGGGATCTCAGGCTGATTAGCGGCCCTAGATAGCTTTCTTCACCTCTCAGTTCCCACCGCGCAGCTCTTTGGTGGTTGTTGACGCTGTGAGTGGTTGTTATAGTAATTGCAGTGTTGCCTGTAATTAATGAGCCTTTCAAATAAAGAATATGGATCTTTGTCTTAAAATGTAGAAAATGCAAAGATACGTTGGATTTAATTTATACAGAAGGCCAAATTTGTCCTTGATTAGGCAAAGAAATCAAGTTTTAAACTGAACATTGACCCACCTGTGCTTTACAAAACAAAACAATCTCCCTCTCAAAAGAAACCTTCATATTACAACAAGCCAATCTGTGTCATACTTTACTCTTTAAAATTGGAATGTATTTCCCCAAATGTTTATAGCCCACAATTGGAAAAGATTTTTTTCACATAGCCATATCTGGATTGTTTGGTTTCTCTTTCTCTCTCCCTTCTTCTCTCTTCCCGCCTCCTCTCTCTCTCTCTCTCTCTCTCTCTCTCTCTCTCTCTCTCTCTCTCTCTCTGTCTCTGTCCCCCTTGCCCTTTTTTGTTTCCTTTTCCTTTAAACCAGTAGCTTAACTCTTCTTCAAACAATTTGGGGGTGGGGGGAGGGTCCCACAGTGGGAAATGTGTCCCCAAATCACATTTTTTAGAATATGCAGCCATAGTACCCTCCTTATGGAGAAACTGGAACTATTTTATATAACTTAATACCACCAGATTCATTTCAGGGCAAGAAGGGGAGGGGACATTAATCAGTTTCAGAACCTTGCAACAAATTACACTTAAAGAACAGTTAGGAACTTGTTAATCTTCTGTCACCTACCTTGATGTGGTGCTGGGGATCTGGATTAGTCATTTAACACCTGCAGGCAAGACCAGAGCACGTGAATACAGGGAAGTCATTAGAGCCAACCTGCTATGATATCCGAGTTTCTAGTCAGAGCCAGCCGCTGGCTTGAGTTAGAGTGGACATGTGAGTGAGTGATTCAGATTTGTCAGGTAACCAAGTACACGCCTGGCTAACTTTTTGTATTTTTTTGTAGAGTCCGGGTTTCACAGTGTTTCCTAGGGTGGTCTTGAACTCCTGGGCTCAAGTGATCCTCCTGCCTTAGCCTCCCCCAAAGCTTGGGGATTACAAGTGTGAGCCACTGTGCCCAGCTGTTTTCTAGTTTAGATTGGAATACATAAACTCCATTGCGATGTTACTTTTTTTCAGTTCTGTGATATAATAACCATGTATAAATTATAGAGCCTAAAGTTGAACCCATAATAACCTGAAGTACCAGTTTTTGACTTTTTTTAGTAACAGATCAAAATAATAATTACTGTCATAATTACTCTTTCTGTTTTTACTACTACAAAGAAATACAATCAAGCTGAAACATGTGTCTCTCTTCCTCAGCATTGTACTTGGGCAATGCAGTAATAAGGAGTGGGTTCACTTGCTGTATTAGTCTGTTCTCATACTGCCATACAGAAATTCGTGAGACTGGGTAATTTACAAAAACAAGAAGTCTAATTGGCTCATGGTTCTGCAGGCTGTACAGCAAGCATAGAGGCTTCTGCTCCATTTCTGGGGAAGCCTCAGGGAGCTTTCAATCATAGTAGAAGGCAAAGGGGGTACAGCAGTAAACACTGCGGAAGCAGGAGGAAGTGAGGGGGTGGGTGGGGGTGGGGGCTGCACACATTTTAACAACCCGATCTCGCAAGAACTCACTCATTATCACTAGAGCAGCACCAGGAAATGGTCCTGAACCATACATGAAAGATCACTCCCATGGTCCAGTTACCTCCCACCAGGCCATACCTCTGACATTGGGGATTATAGTTGACATGAGATTTGGGTAGGGGCACAGATCCAAACCGTATCACTAGTTCTCCTCCACAGTGCCTGTCTCTGTGTAGCAAAGTAATTTTCCCTTAATATTTGGAAGATTGATCTGGGTCTTCCAGCTTAGTCTGGAACAGTCAGACAAATAAGTATAAGACAATCAAAATCAAAACACTATTAAACATATAATCATGTTAAGGTGAATGGTACTGACTATACGTCTTACAGAAATATAGACAAAGTCAGGCTGACCTAGAATAATATTAGATAAAAGTTTAACACCCTAACTACCTTCAATAAAGAATTATTAGGAGACTCCAGTGACATAAAGCACTTTGAAAAGTATGAGAGACTATATAAATATGTGATGAATATTACACTTTGATTTACATAGGAAGGATCAGGGATAGATTATCAGAAGAGTTCCTGGGTCAAATGACACAGGTGAGAATAAGCATTTCATGGGTACTGATGAGGAAACTCAAACGGTATGAGTTGGGACTGGGGTGATGCATGATGACTGGGGAAGACCTTGGGATACTTCACAAAAATTCATGTGGCATCTGTATGAATAATTGATGGGAGCATAGAAAAACATCAGAATTAATGGAATTGCTGTTTTCAATCTTTACACATAAAAATTATAACAAATTAGATAGGGTCAAGGGCATTGGCTCATGCCTGTAATCCCAGCACTTTAGGAGGCCGAGATGGGAGGATCACTTGAGCCCAGGAGTTCAAGACTGGCCTGGGCAACATAGTGAGACCCCTTCTCTACAAAAAATTAAAAATTAGCTGGGCATGGTGACGTGCATCTGTAGTCCCAGCTACTCGGGAGGCTGAGGCAGAAGGATCACTTGAGCCCAGGAGTTCGAGGCTATGATTATGCCGTTGCACTCCAACCTGGGCAACACTGCAAAACCCTGTCCCCCACCCCCCCAGAAAAAACCCACAAACCCAAATTAGGTTTCATGCAAAAACTCAGTGATACCTTAGCCAGTAAATCCTCTGAGAAGGAATGCAGCTCTTCCTTAAGTCTGCTCTGTAGTGTTTGGTTGTGTGGGTTTTTTTAACTTCATAAATCATGGGAAGCTGTGCTGGCAGTAGGAGATAACTCAGCAGTAGACAGATTGCTCTTCACTGCTTTCTTTTAAGAAGCAGGTTATAAAACTGTTGGGAGCCTGGTAGAGTAGTTAATAGATCATTGTAAGCAATTTGAAGTAATTTTTTTTTTTTTTTGTCTGATACAGCCTTGCATTTTGAAGACAAGCGAGCTAGAGAGAAAAGAGTTTAGTGAGTAAGAAATCAGCGCCGCCTCTGATTTTGTGCCACCTCTAGCACAAGTTCTAGGGCCTCTGGGTCCCCCACCCTGGAACGTGTGCCACACTCTGCCTCACTGTGTGGCCAGTCACCTGCATCTGTGGCAGAGTCCTTGCAGTGAAACCCACGTTGGAATGTGACTGTTCAGAATGATACACGTTCTTGTCAGTGTACAGTTGGCATTATAATATGTTTTTCACAAAAATAGTTCTATAATTTACCCTGTTTTTTACATCCTAAAATACTTTGTCTCCTGCTAGTTCACTTTGGTGGTAAGCCTTGGGATTCCAGAGCACACTGCTGGAGTATCTCTTCATTGATGGGTCTGTTACTATGTAGACATCGCCATAAGGCACACATTAATACAAGGCAATGTTTGTAGTAGGCTGTGGTCCCTCCCAAACCATGAGATAGCTGCATTGAAGTGTCATGAGCAGAAACAAATCTCTGGCTTGGGAGTACTTTAAATTAGCAGATAACTGCCACTTGAAAGGTGATTAAGAACCTTCTGCCAATGGCTCTCTTTTCATCTCTAGACACTGTCCACAAAAGCTCTTACATTACAGTCTTGTCGGTCATGACTTACAATAGGCCTGCCATGCTGATGATACAGTGCTAAGCTAACCAGACAATTAAAAGATCTTCTTGATAAACATAAAATATTTTTAAAGGAATTGGGAAATGTAACATCATGTGAATAAAAATTTGTTTTGTGATCTTGGATTGGGTTTTAGATGAAATTCATGACGTCAGTTCTAAAACTTGAATCTAACTTTGTTTCAGACCACTAAGGCTTTTCTTCCTACGATGCTGGAGATTAATCATGGTCATATTGTGACAGTTGCAAGTTCCTTGGGATTGTTCAGTACTGCCGGAGTTGAGGTTTGTCAGATATATAGCATTTCTTTCATTCAATCTGTTTATCCTGTGATAAGTACATCAGAACCTCCAGGAGGGCACCTGCTGCGCCTCCATTCATGAAAGCTGCACAAAGGCACTCTGCATGTGTGCTGCGTATAGGATGTTCCACAGGAACCCAGGGCCAGCCACCGGAAGGGAATTCTAAGTCAGGTGTGGTGGCGTGCACCTGTAGTCCTAGCTACTTGGGAGGCTGAGGTGGGAGAATCGCTTGAGCCCAGGCCTTCAAGACTGCAGTGAGCTGTGATGGCACCACTGCACTTCAGCCTGGGAGACAGAGCAAGACCCTGTCTCTAAAACAAAATGAAAAAAGGGAATGGTCTTCTGCCATAAAATCTCTTACACTAGTTTGACAAAGCAGCAGCAACAAGAAAAGTATATGGGCCAGCCCTCAGTGTGTCCATTTTTATTAGCAGCTTCGCTTGACGATGGCAGGAGGCACAGGGCCAAGAATAGAACCATGGAAGGCTGCGGGAAACAGAAGAATGAGGCCAGAGGTTCACGTTCGGTTGTGGTCACCTTGCCAAAACTGAGCTATCTTGTATTAATTAGCCCATCAGATGAGGTGGTCAGGTATCCTGCATTGTAAGTTTGTAGAATTGTAGAACTGGATTTCATCAAACCCTGTTCTTCACAACATTCAGATGATAAAGCATGAGTACATATATTGTTCTGTCCTGTTTGTCCTCTGCATGCCTGTAAAACTGAAAACATCACTCCATGCAAATATGCAAAAGGACACATTATTTAAATAGCACCCATATCAAGGGATTCCATTTCTAAAGTTGGGCCATGGATAATAACTTTTTTCCTATATTGTGTGCCCTTAGGTTAAGTTCTAGTTTAAGATTACAAGGCATGGTTATCATTTTCATTTTAACTTCACCATACAAAGAAAGTCAAATCATAACAATTTATAGCCTAAGCTAGATTTGCCTTTATTCTTCTTGCATTAAACAAACTGGTTTTTCTTTCTCCTTTACTGAACAAGAGACCATTTGTAAATTTTCCAGACACTTCAAAGTGAACCTCTCTCCATTTTAACTTCAGCTTGTTAGCTTTCATAGAATCCTTTATGGTAGCTTCCCCAAAGTAATATGATACTTAGTTGATGTGACAAAAAGCATTCATCTGTTTCTGCTGTTGCTTTGAAAATATTATTTCTGCACTGAACCACATCAGGTATCTGTCTTTGTTTTTGTTTTGTTTTGTTTTGTTTTTTTGAGATGGAGTCTCACTCTTATCACACAGGCTGGAGTGCAGTGGCATGATCTCGGCTAATTGCAACCTCCACTTCCCAGGTTCAAGCAATTCTCCTGCCTCAGCCTCCTGAGTAGCTGGGACTACAGGCACATGCCCACCATGCCCAGCTAATTTTTGTATTTTTAGTAGAGGCGGGGTTTCACCATTTTGGCCAGGCTGGTCTCGAACTCCTGACCTCAAGTGATCCAGCCACCTTGGCCTCCCAAAGTGCTGGGATTACAGACGTGAGCCACCGCGCCCAGCCAGGTATCTCTTTTTTAAAATGATTTCCTTTTCTTCATGTAGTCACCTGTAACCCTATGTATTAGACATCCAACCATAGTAATAGGACCAGGGAGGCTTCAGTTTGGTTGGGGATAGGGGCATATGCTTAGTATTTCTGCTTTCTCCCCTCTTTAACTCAGGATTACTGTGCCAGTAAATTTGGAGTTGTGGGTTTTCATGAATCCCTGAGCCATGAACTAAAGGCTGCTGAAAAGGATGGAATTAAAACAACTTTGGTTTGCCCTTATCTTGTAGACACTGGCATGTTCAGAGGCTGCCGAATCAGGTCAGTGAGAACCTATATTATTACTGATAAAAAGAATAATATTGGGAGAATATGTGGAATTGGACTTTCAAACATAGCCTTGTATTTTAACTATCATTTGACAATCTGTGGCTTTCATTGGTCAAGATTAAGTTTGTAAAATTGGTGTATAAGATGGCAAGGGCGAGACTGGTGCCACACTGATACTAATTTGCAGAAATTAATCCAGAATCATCAGATAGGAAATGGCTTCTCTGTAAAGAGAAAACATAGATATCCAGTCTTTTCCTTAGAAGCTCACCTTTTGGAGTTACTTGTTTCTTTAATATTGGTATTGGTAAATAGGGATTCCAGAAGAAAATTCCTTCATGTGACTTGGGTCTGGATGTGAAACAATGTCACTGTCACAGAGATTAACGTGCCTTTCTTCTGAAAAGACCATTGAATATTACACTCCAGATTTGGAAACGTCCTTTTTGCAGCAAGCGTATGTAACTAGATTCACTCTGGCAGAATGAGAAGAACCATTTAGATGTACTGAAAAATGAAATAAAATACCCACACACACAGAAAGGAGGCATGTGGGAATATAAATGTCAAGTTACATCTGACTTGAGCTCAGCAGAATAAACAAAACCGTGAATCATTAAGAGGATGCTTGTGAAGACATGCTTACTTTGAAATCTTTGCTTGGGTGAATTTGAAAGGCAAAGGAAGATAACCAAACCAGTTCCCTGTTGGTTGGGGGCCATTCTTAACGTGTACTGAACTGAACAAGCAGCAAAATAGGTGAAAGGTGATCTGAATCACTCCAAAGTCAGGGTGACTCCAAGTCTGAACTGGAAAATGGACTCCAGCTCTGCCTCTTATCCCACACACGTGTGTGTTTGTGTGAACATGTGTGTGTGTGTTGGTGGTTTTTGTTTTGTTTTGTTTTGTTTTCCTCTTATGTACTTGGGAGGCAGTTGCTGAGGGTCTTGCAGAGCTCTGTTTCCTCCAGTGTAGCATAGCAGCAGGTGCAGGGGTCCAAAGCTATGGTGGCAAAATGAAGAATGAAAGGAATAAATTGCACACCATCATTTCAACATGTAACCTAGTGAATTAAACTGAAGGTAGGATGTCTATATGCCCTTCATTTCAGGGGCCCCTAGAGAATATACCTTAGCTTTCCCTCTTCCAGCATCCTGGAAAGTAGATACCTGGCCTTCCTTTCACTTTGAAAGCTTACCCCCTCATTTTGACTACACCTAATACTAAAAGCTTGGCATCTTGCTTGGGATTAGTGTTTGCTATGCCAAACACCCTCTCCTCTTTCTATTGAAAGCAAAACATAGGAAAATAATTTGAAATACATTTTAAGGCATCTTAAAAACATGACTTTTTCATCTTATGGAAAAGCAGACCAATTTTACTTTTTTTCCCCCAACTTGTTTTCTAGACTGTGCCAGTAAAATGTGTTCATAGTAGGAAAATTTGGAAAATACAGAAAAGCACTATGAAGAAAACAAAATGTACCCAAAATCCCATCACTCAGATAACGTCACTGTTAATGTTTTGATATGTATTTCCAGTCTTTTCTATTGTGTTAATTCTTCATTTTGTTTTTGAATAAATAACTTTCAGGAAAGAAATTGAGCCTTTTCTGCCACCTCTGAAGCCTGATTACTGTGTGAAGCAGGCCATGAAGGCCATCCTCACTGACCAGCCCATGATCTGCACCCCTCGCCTCATGTACATCGTGACCTTCATGAAGAGGTAACTGGGAGGGTTCCCTCACTGACCAGGTCTCTCCATGCCTGCCCGATGTCTTAGTTGAAACTTCAAGTTTGCTAACAGCTGTGACTTTCCTTTTTCAGCATCCTCCCATTTGAAGCAGTTGTGTGCATGTATCGGTTCCTAGGAGCGGACAAGTGTATGTACCCCTTTATTGCTCAAAGAAAGCAAGCCACAAACAATAATGAAGCAAAAAATGGAATCTAAGAATCTTTTTGTATGGAATATTACTTCTATCAGAAGATGATCCAGATGTTTCAGTCCAATGCACATCAGCATTGCTGACATTTTATGGATTCTAAACTTGTGTTGTTTCTTTTTTTAATCAACTTTTAAAAAAAATAAAGTGTAAATTAACCGACTAGAGTACTTGGAAAATGTGATCAGTAAAAGTGAACTTAGGTTGTTGCCAACAGGGTCCTTTTAGGCAGAACCCAAAAACCAGTCAAATCTTTAGAGAAGCACTGTGTGACATCTTCAGGTTACCATTATTTTTTTAATGAGCAGGAAGTCTAGAAATGATAACTAGACTGTATATTTCATGTGTGTGATTTTTCAGAATTCCCATAGAGTTTACTCATTCTTGTTATTAAACTCCAGCCAGTTGACATCTTCGCAATTTCAAGGACTGATAGTGCTATATTTTCTCATGTTTTCTAAGTTTCCGTTTTGCAAGGCCTAGGTGGCTTTTTCATGGTGTTTGTATGTTTAGCTCTTTTGAAAAGGAATTTTGAAATCTGCATCAACTGAAGTAAATGATATCTGAGTATTACAGTAAAGGTGACCAAGTCTCTTTCTTAAAGTCACAATGACTAAAGTATTAGCTGAATTTTTTTTTTTTTTTTTTTTTTTTTTGAGACAGAGTCTCGCTCTGTACCAGGCTGGAGTCCAGTAGCACAAACTCGGCTCACTGCAGTCTCTGCCTCACAGGTTCAAGTGATTCTCCCTTCTCAGCCTCCTGAGTAGCTGGGGCTACAAGCACGTGCCACCATGCCCAGCTAATTTTTATATTTTTAGTAGAGATGGGGTTTCACCATGTTGGTCACGATTGTCTTCATCTCTTGACATCGTGATCCGCCCGCCTCAGCCCCACAAAGTGCTGGGATTACAGGCATGAGCCACAGCGCCCAGCCTTGAATTTTTAATTTTATCTCTGAAATACTTCATTAAGTGTCTGGAGACCTAATTATCCTAAAAGATCATCCATTTTCTACCTATGAATTTTGCTGCATACAGAAAGTGCCCTTCCCTCAGGAAGTTGCTGTGTTTCGTTTCTTTGGATGGACTCTTACCTAGAATACATAGCAGCTCTGCAAAGAAACAGTTTTTAAAAATGGGAACTTCTACATTGAAAAGTCCCCATTTTTGTGCCAACTATAATGAGTGAGAGGGAGAAATCTTATTCTATGGCATATGTATGGAAAGGTGTAAAGATTCTTTTGAAAGTTTTATTCACGTTGTAGAACAGCAAATGACATTTTTACAGTATTTTTTTGTAAAGCAAACTATTTTGTGCCTTGAATTTGGTATATGTGTATTAGTGAAACATTGTAAAAGTGAACTTCTACCTCTGTATCTAAATGTATACCATCACTTGTAAATTACTATAAACTATTATGTGATTGCCTTTTTTTTTTTTTTTTTTTTTTTTTAGAATGTCTTGTTTAAATAGCAGCCAATGTTTAAGGCTATTAAAATAAGCCAACTTTTACTAATTGGGGAGTTTTATAAATGACTGATTAAATTTAAAGAATTAACTTACATGCAACTGTGTGATTATTAGTTATCAGCAGTGTTGTAAGGAAAATTATTGTGTTCTTTTTTAATGATCATTATCCCACTTTAGGTAAAGAAAAATGTTGGAATGGTATAGTGTTGGGAAACAGACATTAACAACCCAGGGTGCCTGCACTCAAATAGCCAATGTTACCGTCCCTAGATTAGATATTGATTAAGGGCTTGTTCGTACCAAAAGTGGGGAAACAATCCATGACCTGTGTTTTAGTTTGGCTGCACCACAGATCAAATCTGCACTGTGTCTACATAGGAAAGGTCCTGCTGTGTGCTAATGTTCCCAGTGCAGGACTTGAGGAAGAGCTCTGTTGTATGTTTCCATTTCTCTTTATAAAAGATAACCAAATCTTGTGGCCTTTATAACAATGGAGGCACTGGCTGCCTCTTAATTTTCAATCATGGACCTAAATAAGTACTCTGAAGTAGTCTCAGCAGTGCCAGGTGGGGACAGATATACTCAGAGGTTATCCAGGTCTGCCTCCCAGCGAGCCTGGAGTACAACAGACCCTCCTAGAGAAATCTGTTGTAATTTAACAACCCACTTATCCACCTTAAAACTGAGGAAAGTCTTCTTTACATCTAATTTTATTCTTGTGTGTTGTAACTTAAACCTTTTTCTATTTTTGTTTATTATTGCCCTTACAAGGGTGTCTATCTCCAAGTTCAATAAACCTAATTCATTTAACTTTTTTGTAGAAGTCTTTCATTCTCATGTCCCAGCCCAGTTCAATCACTTCTGTGGCTCTTCCTTGAATGTTGTCCAAATTCTCCCTCCCATCTTTAGCTGTGGAGTTTGAAAAGGGATACAGTTAATGCAGGTTTAGAAGTATGGAATTCCTACAAGTTGCATTTCTTCATCCCAATATCATGGTCTTACTAATGCTACATTGCTGATTGTGTGTGTGATTGCTTCTAAACATGAAATCTCTTCTAGACAAGTCTGCCTGTTTGTGTTGATCACTTATGTAATTGCCAAGGTTGCTTTTCTGGCTGGTTATTTATCTACACCTACTCCCACCCCTTAACATGAATGCTGACTCTGAATATATTCTCTTTTTTGTCATCTGGCCCATTCATATGGGCATTCAGGGCCACTGGACTCAAGGCTGATCCCCTAAGGAGCACCACCCCCACCTCATACTGGCACTCTCCCTTTCTCTAACCTTTCAACCAATTTAATGATAATTACATTGAGTGGGACCCAGGACTCCAAAGTTTTGAAGCCAGCAAAGATAAATTCCAACTATTGTTTCCCCCTTGATCTACCAGGTCTGCTGCTCTGTCACGAAAGATTAGCCTGACAGGATTGAGCTACGTAAAGCCAGGCTGGGTTTGTGTGTGTGTGTGTGTGTGTGTGGGTGTGGGTGTGGTGCATGTATGTGTTTGGTATCCTGTTTCCTTAGAAGGCTATAGCTTTCAAATTTTCTCAAAATGTTTTCCAACTGGCAGAAACAATTCTAAATTGACGTTGACCTGAATCTTGGAAATTTGCTTTTGCCTCCAACAAAGTATAAAATCAGTAGGGGTTGGGGGAACAGGGTCATTCTTTCTATGCCAAATGTATTGCCTGTGCCTGAATCAGAAGAGTAGGGAAAGCAAGGATGTAATGGTTCAGAAGTGGTGAGATGTGGGCCCTGGGCGTGCGTAGTCAGCATTTGCACACCAGGCATCTGCTAGGCCGAAGCACCCATCCCAGGGACTCAAGGAGCCTGCAGGTAACTCAAAAGTATACACATATGTATCTGTGTGCACATGCCACAAATGAAGCCTCAGAGTATGATGACATCTCATCTCAGTACAGAGAGAAAGGTGGCCTGGAAGGTTGGTGATGCAGTGGATGAATTTGGAAATGGGAGTTTGGGGATTCCAGGGAACAGAGTCTCCGGAAAGGCCCAAAGATAAAAAAAATTAGATTATACTCATTATGACTGAAGCATAGAACATGGGAAGAGAATGACGTGCATTCCCTAAGGAGATCCCATCTTGAGAATGGCCTTCATTCCAGGCTGAGGAATGGACCCTTCATTTGATAGGGAAGAGAGAAGCCCTAGAAAGTGTTTTTTAGCAGGAAAGTAACCGGAGCAGAGCTGTGAATTAATAGGATCAATGAAGCCGCTGTGAAGAATTTCAAGGCACAAAAAGCAGGGAGCAGTGAGGAGGGCAGCTATTGCAGTAGTCCACGGGGAGGTGGTAGGAATGGGCCCACAAGAGAGGGGGACAGGGAATGGAGGGAGAAACCCAGGCTGAGCAACTCTTCCCACAGGAGGTTGAACTTGCAAGGCCAGGTGACTGAAGATAGCTTATCACTCGAGATGAGCCAAGTGGTTTTAAGTGGGAAGAACAGAATTCACCAACAGTGAATCTGATTTAGAAATGTTGCATTTGAGATGCTGGGTGACAATAGCTGGCGGACAGGCGGATATTAACTCTGGTCCTCAGGAAACAGGTTGGTACTGGGATCCAGAAGTCATCTACATAGAGGCTGTGAAGTGAACAAATCTGGGAGGGGAAAGCACAGAATGAGTGGAGATCCAAGGACCCAGCTTGGGGAGTGTGGGGGAGCAGCAGCAGAAGGTGTAAAAGGTGACGGAGTAAAGTTAAGAAGGGAACTTCCTCCTCCCAAGGAGAAACCAGACTAGAAACAATTATCTTCTCTGCTTGGACCTAATCCCCAGGCTGAGTCACACTTGAGAAACCTCAGTCTGGCCCAAGAAAAAGAGTCTGTGTGGCCAGCCCTGGGGCAGAGGTCCAAAAGGTGAAGGGCAGTGTTAACAGATAGCACATGGAGGCTTCGACTGTGCACTCAGGTTTCTAGTAACTGAATCCATTGTTAAAAGAACCAAAGGAAAATTTCTTCCTAAGTGAACCCTGGAAACTGTTGTTCTTTGGCGATTTTCTTTGCTTGGCCTCAGAAGCATGACTCGCTTAAATGCGCAGGCAATGTTTCATCAGAACCCTGGGGAAAAACAAAATGCATTTCCAGTATCACCAGATGGATACATGTTAGTGCAAATGAACTATTTTTATGTGCCAAAAAGATGAGACAGGACCAGCTTCTATCAGGGTGCTGAAAAAGACGGGTTCCTATCTGGTCCTTGAAGCACTAAACTCACGGCGGGCCAAGAACCTTTCAGGCAGGTCCTGGATCAAGGTGAACATGCAGTGACTCCCAGCTTTCCCAGGAAACGTCACGGCAGAGCAGTGTGGAACCACAGTCTTGCTACTGTTTATTATGACGTTTTCTGGGGATTGTAGTTCCTACATTACAATAGCTATACCAAAGAATTTACACATTTCACAACTCATCTATTATTCGGGGGAACGCATTGACAACACATAGCCACACAGGCCAGAGAATCCTGCTCATTGAGTAATTATTTCTCATTTAACTTGCTCTGTTGCTATAGAGAACTTATACAATGTCTTCCAGGAGCTCCTCACAGGCTTTTGAGCTGTGACTCTTGAAACCTTTCTTACCACTAGCAAAATGCAAGAGAATAGATTAGCAAGAAAAACAAAGCATCTTCAGTCCAGATTCTAAGTTTGAGGTTTTCCTGTCAAGGTGATTGAAACCATGCTGCAGGGAGAAATGTGTGTGCATAGCAGCTATGAAGAATGCCCCTCTCCTTGTCCATACCTCATGGGTGGTCCACCTGAATGCCACTCAGCAGGCATCCCCTCCCCCTAGGGAGGAACCCGAGCCTGGCTCCTCCACCCTAGCCCTCTGCTAGCAGGTGGCCATCTCCTGGCCAGCCCAGCTCATCAAGGGCCTGAGTGGTCCAGGAGGCTAATGAGCAGATGGGAGTCCTGCCTGGACACAGGCATACTTACGTATGTTGACAGCACAGTATCCGGCAACCACAGAGCTCCTGCTTAAGAGCTCAGTGTTGTGGATTGGATCATGTCCCCTCAAAAGATATGTTGAAATCCTAACCCCTAGTCCCTGCAAATGTGTCCTTATTTGGAAATAGGGTATTTGCAGATATAATCAAGATGAGATCATTTTGGCTAGGCTCAGTGGCTCATGCCTGTAATCCCAGCACTTTGGGAGGCTAAGGTGGGAGGATCACTTGAGTCCAGGAGTTCGAGACCAGCCTGGAAGACATAGTGAGACCCCATGTCTACAACAAATGAGAAAATCAGCTGGGTGTGGTGGTGCACACCTGTCGTCCGAAGAATTGCTTAAGCCCAGGGGTCTGAGGTTGCAGTGAGCCGTGATCATGCCACTGCACTCCAGCATGGGTGACAGAGGGAGGCCCTGTCTCAACAATGAAAAAAGATGAGGTCATTTTGGATTAGAATAAGCCATAAATCCCATCACTGGTGTGTTCTTATACAAAGAGACACAGACACACACACAGAGAACATGCCATGTAACAATAGGCAGAGATCGGACTGATGCAGCTACAAGCCATGGAATGCCAAGGAATTGTATCAAGGACCAGCAGCTAGAAAAGAGGCATGCAGCAGACCCTTCCTCAGTGCCTCCAAAAAGGAACCAACCCTGCTGACACCTTGATTTCAGACGCATAGCCTCTAGAACTGTGAGAGCATAGATTTCTGTTATTTTAAGTATCACCCAGTTTGTGATGCTTTGGTACAGCAGCCCTAGCAAACGAATACACTCAAGGTCTGTTGTCAAACAGACTGAGTACAAGTCTAGCTCTGCATCTCCCTAGCCATGGATCCCAGGTCTTTGTCTTAACCCTCATAAGTCTCAGTCTCCTCATGGGTATACTGGGAATAACAGCAGTACCTGTAACAAGAGCATCGTGAGGAATGTGGGAGGACACAGGTAAAGCACTTAGGACTGTGCCTACTACACCTTGGAGGTGTGCAATAGATTGCATTAGGTTGAATCATATGAAATTGCTGTGACTGAACTCTTTTGACCTACAGAAAAGGCACTTTTATCTCGTTCAACTAACAGTGATGATGGGGGATAGATAGTGACAGTACTTAGATCAGAGTCTCTATTTATAGTACTGTTTTGTGTTTCCAACAATTCTCACTTCCTGACACCCACCGGATGTCCTACAGTTCAGTCCAATTCTGACACTCCCCAGAGTTAGTGCAGGTCCCACAGGTTAAGGTCTTGATCCCACAAGACTGCCTCCACTTCAGACACCAGCCAGAGAATCGCAAATGGGGTCCCCAGGCTACCCATGCTTCTGCCCAGCTGACTACAAATTCAGGGGTTCCCAAGACCTCTGCTCAGGTTTGATAATTCACTAGAATGATCCAGAACTCAGGAAAACACTATGCAGTCCTTAATTACAGTTTATGAGAAAGGGTGGCACAGGCACAGCCAGACGGAAGTGATGCACAGAGCAAGCCATGTGGGAAGGGCGCAGGCTTCCCATGCCTTCCCCAGGAGCCACCCTCCCAGCACCTCCATGTGTTCACCAACCCCGAAGTTCTCCAAACCTCCTTGGTAAAGAGTTTTTACTGAAGTTTTATTATGTAGAGGTGATTGATCAAACCATTGGCCACTGGTGAATCAATTCAGTCTCTACCCCTTTTTCTCTCCCCAGAAGTGACGGGGTTTGAAACTTCAACTCTTCCCTTGAAACTCTTAAGGGCCCACCCTGCCCACCTCATTAGCATAGACTCAGGTAGGATGGAAAGAGGCTGGTTATGAATAACAAAAGACACTCGTGTCACTCTGGAAATTCCAAGGGTTTTAAGAACTCTGTGCCAGAAACTAGGGACAAAGACCATAGTCTTTACTCTACCGCAAGTACCTAGCGTGTTGCAATTAGTTAGTGGTACATCTGAAGACAATGTCCTGTTCTATCGATCTCAGTAGTCTTAGTTCCAACACCTCACATAGACCCAAGCACACAGCAGATGCTCAATAAATGTTGATCTTCATGGCTCTTTGTGCTCTTCAAATACTTGGTGGTCTGTGAAATAGGAATACCCAAGAAAGTGGCTTTCCCAAGTCTGTGCACTAAAGAATTTTTTTTTCCTGCCCTGTTACTTCTACACAAGCTATGAGGACATAGGAATTCACTACTTACATGCTCTTTGAGGCTTTGCTTTGAGCAACCTCACCTGTACGCCAGAGGTTACCGAAAGCCAGAGAAGTCTGTAAGGCAACCGCACAGATGCTGCTTCTACCAAAATTAAACAAGCCCTCAGAATATCTGGCCAGTCTTGGAAAGTTCAGAGAGTAAAACAAGTTAGCCGGTTGTGAATAGGACAAACATTGAGGCAGATGCAAACAGAGAGAACTTCCATCTGACCCCTATAAACACCATTTTCTTCTGGCTTGCAGTGACAATGGAAAGCTTATCCTTTCGGGGGGAAGAAAAAAAAAGAATAAATAGTGGTCTGTATTCTCCAGAAGCCACCTTTATTTTCTGCCCTTTTCTCTGACTTTGGCGATGGCTTGGCATTGTCAGATTTCCTCAGACTCACTGCAGTACGCTGAGGGGGTCTTTGAATCACCCCCAGAAGTGGACCTGAGATGCTTTTCTCACCACCACTCTGGGAGCCCAATCCACTGCCCTGCACGCTCCTGAAGCGGAGGCCCTTGAGGACTGAGAGCCGGGAAATGCAGAATCTGGCCAGGGAGTGAAGAAATGAATAGGCTGTCAGGGAAGGAAGTAGATGGAGCAAAAGCTGCAGCCCCGGGGGAGATTCCCTAACCACAGTTCCTCCAGCTGCTCCAACTTCCTGCTTCACCGCCGCCTGGAGTCTGTCCCTGAAGACCTTCCCACAGCCAGCTGAAAGCCCAGGAACCATTTCTCCTTACCTGCTACAGAGGCCATAGGGAACTGAGCACATTCTGGAGAAGAGGGATCCGCCAGATTTCCCTCTCTGGCACTGGGCTTTTGGGAATGAGTTTCACTTGTACCTCAAGGTTTTAGCTCAGTGAGCCACGCATAAGAAATGTGTGCAATGTGGGTGCTTCTGGCTGATTCTTCATGAGGAAATGTCAGTTTGAAATGATTTATCTTAGAAGGGAAGAAGTATTTTATGTATGAGAAAAAGAATTTAAGTAACTTCAGAGATCAGTTAAATGTCAGCTTAAAAGGAAAAGGAGAAGTTCTGGTGGACTAGAGAGAAAAATGCACAAAATTGCAGGGTTCACCAGCCCAGTTTGCTTTGCTTTCCCTGGCAGTGAAGGCTTGCAGGCTGCAGTTGATTTCTTTATCAGCCTTGGGGTTTCTAGTGTTTTTTCATTGTATCAGGCCCCTAAAATTAGATCCATTTGCAATCAAAATTATTGACATACTGGAAATTTTGGGAAGCAGAAAGTTGTAAGAGACGCAGAGAAGAAAACGGTCTATATTTCCAACTTTAAGTGAAACCTATTTAGAGAACACACTCCACTCTTACAAGAGCTATTTAAAAGACTAGAACCCCTGGGTACTTTTGGAGGGAATATAAGATGGTGCCGCCGCTATAAAAAATAGTATGGCAGTTCCTCAAAAAATTAAACCTTGGAAGTGCCATATGATTTAGCAATTCTACTTCTGTGTATATATCCAAGGGATTGCAAGCAGAGTCTTGAAGAGATCATTCATACACCCATCTTTATAGCAACACTATTCACAGTAACTAAAAGGTGGAACCACCACATAGATCCACTGGTGCATGAACGGCTTAAACAAGATATGTCATACACTTACTGTGAAATATTATTCACCCTTAAAAAAGAAGGACATTCTTACACATACCACAACAAGGATGAACCTTGAGGAGATTATACTAAGTGAAATAAACCAGTCATAAAAGGGTATCGTGAGATTCCACTTATATGAAGTACTTAGAGTAGTCAAAATCACAGACACAGAAAGTAGAATGGTTGTTGCCAAGAACGGGTGGGAAAGGGGGAATGGGGAGCTATTGTTTAACAGGTACAAAGTTTCAGCTTTGCAAGATGAAAAAATTCTGGAGATTGGTTGCACAACAGTGTAAATATACTTAACTCTGCAGAACTATACGCTTTAAAATGATCCAGATGGTATATTTTATGTTATGTGTATTTTACCGCAGTTTTTCTTTTTTTAAGAAAAGACTAGAATGACCTGGCCTTTGGAGCCACTATTGAGAAGACAGCTTTCCATCTATAAGTAGCTGCAGCAGATGGATAGATTACAGAACAAACACTATTAGCTGATGCCACTTGCTGGGGACTGAAAACCCAAAGGGGGCCAGGACACAGAAGTCCCCTGTTCTCAGGGCACCAAAGGCCAAAATATTTAGATGAAATAATTTCTCTATGAACAGTACAAAGACTTTTGCTATTTGTACATTCTAAGTCATCTAGCAATGTCTTCCCTGGCTTCCATGGTTTCTCCAGCTCCCCTGACCACTCCTAGGCTGCACCTGTTACAGGCAGTTAGACAGGCATGAGCAGACCAGGAGAGGGCCCTCCCCTGCCCCTAGGAATGCCAAGTGACGGTTTCAGAATTATTGCTTTGCCTCTGTAAAAGTGATAAACTGGCACTGGGGCTAGGGAGAGGCCATTTCCTGATGGTCCACACTTATTGCACTAAAGTGTTAACTGAATGCAGCTGCCAGGGAGAAGCAACTTCCTGGGCATGTGCATTAAGGGACAAAATGGCAGCGTATGACCTTCTAGGGCATTCCACTGGAAAAGGGAAGAACGCCTCAGATGGGCATGCGTACAACTTCCTAAACACACTGCGCATGCTCACTTTCCAAGGGTAAGGAGGGCACTGCGCATGTGGGCAGCCCACTCTAAGGGAAGAAGTATGGGAAAGGGGCCAGCCTATCAAGTCCTAGGATCAAAGTTAAATATTGCACTTGACCTCTGTGTCCCGCTTGGGTCTCTTCCAAGTCTATTTTCCTTTCTTTCTTGTTCTAAAGCCATTTTAAATAAACTTCCACTCCTGCTCTGAAACTTGCCTCAGTCTCCTTTTCTGCCTTATCCCCTCAGTCAAATTATTTTTTTTGAGGAGGTAAGAGTTGAGGTTACTGCAGACCTGTGTGGATTCACTGCTGGTAACTCAGATACCTTCCACTGGTAACACACCCAGACATAAGGTAAAGCATGTACAAGGGGCTATAAGGCACAATTTCCCAAGTGTGTCACTTGGAGCATTGGTCTCATGAGATACTACTAGAAAAGCACTCCATGGGCCAGGCACCATGGCTCACGCCTGTAATCCCAACACTTTGGGAGGCTCAGGTGGGTGGATCACCTGAGGTCAGGAGTTCGAGACCAACCTGGTCAACATGGTGAAACCCCGTCTCTACTAAAAATACAAAAATTAGCCAGGCGTGTTGGTGCACACCTGTAATCCCAGCTACTCAGGAGGCTGAGGTAGGAGAATCACTTGAACCCGGGAGGCGGAGGTCGCAAAGAGCCGAGATCACACCATTGCATTCCAGCCTGGACGACAGAGCGAGACTCTGTATCAAAAAAAGAGAAGACAAGCACTCCATGGCCAAAGACTGTTCCCAGTCGCACCGTGAACACCCCTCAGTGCTGAGGGGCACTCGTGCAGAGGCTAAAGTAACTGCATCTTGGATGCTGATCCGCCATGTTGACTTCTAATTAACCCCTGTTCCAGGAATACCTCTAAGGTTTCTATTGTGTCTAGAGTTCCTTGTGTAAGAGCATGTACTTACTGTAAATCCTGCCCTTAGGTCAAAACAACCTTAACCATAAATCCTGCCCTTGGGCAGATTCACATGGCATTCTTGCTTTTCCCTGAGGTGTCAGCTTCAGCTTCTTTTTCTATGGTATATATAGGTTTTGAGTTTGAGAGGTAATGCCAAGCAGATCCACCATCTTGTCACAGACATGGTTTCTGTTTCTAAGTCTTTATTAAATGTTTCCTTCTGAGAAATGGAAGCCTCATACTTGGGCCTCTCAGTTTCCTCAGACTTTGAGGTAGGTTTGCTTAGACCTGTGCACTGGAACAACTCCGCGCTGAGCAACCCTGGGAATGCAGCTTTTATACTTCCTGGGAATGCAGCTTTTATACTTCCTGGTGTGTTTGATCCTGGCTGGATTGGGTAGCCTTTTGGAGTCAGGGTGAAATCTTGCTTTCCTTCCTCCCCTTGGAGTGCTTGGTACCCAGTAGGTATCCAGGGCACATGAGCTATTGTCCTCCACGCCTGTCTTCCTGCCAAGATAAGGAAGGAGTTTACCCAGCTGGAAATTAGCTCTCTGACTGGCCTGGGGTGGAAAGTAATGAAGCCGGGCTGGCTTTTTCCACAAGTTTTCTGGTCCTTCACTTCTGTGGGTGAAGATGTGTAGATGACCTGAGGTTTGACAAAGAGCCGTGAGGCTGAAGCACTGCTGGGGAACCGACAGTGCAAAGGCAGCTAGCAGAGCCAGCTGTGGCTCCAGAGAAGCTGAGCAGAGATCCCGGGGACAGGGAGTGATGCCACACCAACCATTCTAGGCCTTGCAAACCAGCCCGGCTATTAATGCAGACACTACCTAGTAAGAAACAGGACACCTCTGGGCTCCAAGGTCGCTGGGCCACCTTTTCTTGGGCATACTCATATACTTGAGTATAACAGCCCAATCACAGTTCAGCACAACCCACTTGTTGCTACATTTACAGGCAATTCTTGGCACCTTGCTACTCACGATCCAGGCACTTATGGTCATCAGGCAAAACTTCCCGTTCATTTTTTTTCTTTTTGGTAGTTTTACCTTGTCTTTTATTTACTTTTTTTTTTTACAAACAGGGTCTTGCTTTGTTGCCCAGGCTGGAGGGCAGTGGTCATTCATAGGCACCACCACAGTGCACACTGCAGCCTCAAACTCCTGTTCTCAAGCAATCCGCTCACCTCAGCCTCCTGAGTAGCTGGAGCTACAGGGTATAGCCTCACCCGTCTCCCTGTCAATTTATTTATTTATTTATTTTTTAGACAGAGTCTTGCTCTGTCACCCAGGATGGAGTGCAGTGACATGACCTCAGCTCACTGCAGCCTCCACCTCCAAGATTCAAGCGATCATTCTGCCTCAGCCTCCGGAGTAACTGGGATTACAGGAGTGCATCACCACAGCCAGCTAATTTTTGTATTTTTTTTTTTTTTTTTTTTAGTAGAGACAGGGTTTTACCATGTTGGCCAGGCTGGTCTCGAACTCCTGACCTCAGGTGATCCACCCACCTCGCCCTCCCAAAGTGCTGGGATTACAGGTGTGAGCCATGGCGTCCGGCCTCCCTGTCAATTTTTAACTGTGTATCATCTCATTTATGCATTTTCCTCTATCCATGTGCCTTCCTCCACCTCCACACTTGACATCCTCTTGGATTCACTGTCCCCCTGGGGATCCCTGGGCTCTGACCAGGCATTCCTACTGCTTTCCCACCTCCAACATGGGCTCCCAAGTTCACTCAGCTCCCATTTCCCTGGGCCCAGCTCAGGCCTTACTCCTTCCACAGAGCCCCAGAATTGGCCAGGTGGAAGTGCCATCTCTTTCCCTCCACTGACCTCTCAGCGTGTAGGGTCCCTTACTAGAGTCACTCACTGTGCACATGACAGCTGAAGGCAGCTGCGAGACATGGGCTGTACCTTACTCATCTTTGCATTCCTCCTCCCAAGTGCTACAGCCCCATGTCCGGCACACAATTTGTGCTCAGAAAATGTTAACTGAAGGATGCATGCCACCCAACAACAAAAATTCAAATGGCCCGATTAGAAGGTTGGCAGAAGACTCGAATATATATTTCTCCAAAGGAGATATATAAATGGCTAAAAAGCATGTGAAAAGATGCTCAACATCATTAGTCATTAGAAAAATACAAATCAAAACCACAATGAGATACCACTTCACACCCACTAAGGTGGTTATAATAATATTTTTTGAAAAACGGAAAATAAGTGTTGGCAAGGATGTGGAGAAATTGGAACACTAGTTCATTGGTGATGGGAATGTAAAATGGTGCATCTGCTATGGAAATCTGTTTGGTAGTGCCTCAAAAAGTTAACACAGAATTATCAAATGATCCAGCAATTCCACTCCTAGCTATATACCCAAAAGAATTAAAAATACATATTCGAACAAAAGCCTGTACACAAATGTTTGTAGCAGCACTATTCACAATAGTTAAAAGGTAGAAACAATCCAAATGTCTGTCAGTGGATGAATAGATAAAGAAAATGTGGTACATCCATACAATGGGATATTATTTAGCCATAAAAAGGAATGAAGTACTATACCTGCTACAGCATGAATGAGCCTTGAAAACATTATGCTTAATGAAAGAAGTCAGACACAAAAGACCTTATATTATATACAATTCCATTTATATGAAATGTTCAGAATAGGCAAAACCTATAGAGACAGAAAGAAGATCAGTGGTTATGCAGGACCGGACGTGGGAAGATGGGAGTGTGATAGCTGAAGGGTATGGGGTTCCTCTTTGGGGCGATAAAATTGTTGTAAAATTGACTGTGGTGATGGTTGCACATATCTGTGACTATACTAAAAATAATTGACTCACACTCCTTAAATGGGTAAATTGTATGGTATGTAAATTATATTCTGATAGAGTATTTTCTTAAAGACAGAATGAATGAACATGTTTAATAAACATTCAAGTTTTAGCATTCATGTCTAAGAATACGCATGTAATACCCCAGAGTTATATGATATGCCATCATTTAAAATTGCTGAGGTCCAATTTGAATTCCATAAGCCAAGAGGCTGCCACACTCTAGGGAGTCCCTGGGCCAAGTGGGGAGACTGGATGCCAGCTACATTCCTTCACCCGTGCAACATCAGTGTGCTTTATAAATTAAGATGAAAGAGCAGAGATACAAACTCTAATACTACTTTTTTTCCGTTTTTTGTTTTGTTTTGTTTTTTTGAGATGGAGTCTCACTATGTCGCCCAAGCTGGAGTGCAGTGGTACCATCTTGGCTCACTGCAACCTCTGCCTCCCAGGTTTAAGTGATCCTCCTGCCTCAGCCTTCCAAGTAGCTAGGATTACAAGAATGCACCACCATGCCTGGCTGATTTTTGTATTTTTAGTAGAGATGGGGTTTCACCATGTTGGCCAGGATGGTCCAAAACTCCTGACCTCAGGTGATCCACCCGTCTAGGCCTCCCAAAGTGCTGGGATTACAGGCATGAGCCACCGGGCCCGACCTCTAATACCACTTTCTTTTCGGGGAAAACATGGCCCTGATTGGGGTGAGAGGAAGACAGCCATAAAGTCAGTAAGTATAAACGGATGATGCTGTTCACTATTTTAGAGTTTCATGAAAGTCTTTGAGTTTTCATGTGAAATATTGAGATTCTAATATTTAGAACCCTGGCTTTTAGAGAAGGGAGGAAGACATTATGAATCTAGAGGCAGAATGTCAAGATTTGCAGTGCTCATTCCAGGAGAGTAACTCCAAGTTAGTATTAGAACACCAACAAAGCACACTGGCTGAAGATAAAGACTTTTCCAGGTAGGTAGCAAGCCTTTGGGGCCAAGGATAGCCACTCCTAGGCAACTGAACCTCACCTTTGGCACTTGATTTGCTTTGGGAGAAATAGGGGAATGAGACTTTGCTGGTGAAGGCAGTGCAGAATTGATAAAGCAAGATTGGTAGCAAGGAAATATGACAGCAATGGCACTTGGATTCTCTTGCACTTATAGCCAACCACTGCACGTTTACAGAATAACAAAACGAATTATTCTTTCTTGGTATGGTTGCTGAAACTATTAGTTCTTTCCCAAACCTGTTTCACATCCCCCACCTCTTTAAAACAGCTGGGCGAGAGGCCACAGACTAGAAAACTGCAGTAAAAGATCAATAAACAAATGTTCACCCTCATTAGAAACTGAAGTAATCAGGGGGATGCAATTTAAAACCACAAAAGAGGCTGGGTGCAGGGGCTCATGCCTGTAATCCCAAAAGTTTGGGAGGCCGAGGCAAGAGGATCACTTGAGGCTGGAGTTCAAGACCAGCCTAGGCAATATAGTGAGACTTTGTCTCTACAAAGAAAAAAACATTGCTTTAAGAAAAAATAAATTTAAAAAATTAAAAACAAACACAAAGAGATACCATTTCATGGCTATCAGATTGCAAAAGTGAACCCCAGCAATACAAATCGTCGTCTGGGGTAGAGAGCAACAAGACTCTCATAATTGCTGGAGAGAGCATATAACCTCTGACACCCAACAAAACTGAAGACAGCACATGCTGAATTATCCAACAGCCCACCCCTATACAGAAAGCCTAGAGAAATCCTCACATGTGGGCGCAGGGGATGTCAACAAGAATGCCATTGTAGCATGTTTACATAAATAAACTGGAAACAACCTAAATGTCTATTAACAGGAGAATGAATACATTGTGATATGTTCATTCAATTAATTGTTACAAAACAATGAAAAAAAGATTGAACTATTGGTATACGCACCAACATGGATACACCTCAAAAGGTACTGTTGTTGTTTTACAAAACCTATTATTGGATAAAAAAGTAAACTGCAGAAGGACACATTATACAATGTCATGTATTTACAGTTTAAAAGATGCAAAACTGGCCAGGTACAGTGGCTCACGCCTGTAATCCCAGCACTTTGGGAGGCAGATCACCTGAGGTTGGGAATTCGAGACCAGCCTTACCAACATGGAGAAACCCCGTCTCTACTAAAAACACAAAATTAGCTGGGTATGGTGGCGCATGCTTGTAATCCCAGCTACTCAGGAGGCTGAGGCAGGAGAATCACTTGAACCCGGGAGGCAGAGGTTGCGATGAGCCGAGATCACATCATTGCACTCCAGCCTGGGCAACAAGAGTGAAACTCCATCTCAAAAAAATAAAATAAAAATAAATAAATAAAAATTAGTAGGGCATGGTGGCATGTGCCTGTAATTCCAGCTACTTGGGAGGCTGAGTCACGAGAATTGCTTGAACCCAGGAAGCAGAGGTTGCAGTGAGCCAAGATTGCACCACTGCACTCCAGCCTGGGCGACAGAGCAAGACTGTCTCAAAAAAAAAAAAAAAAAAAGATGCAAAACTATTTTATATTGATTTGTGGGTGCACATATTAAATAAGAGTAGAAAAGCATACTCAAAATTCTAAGCACCAAATGTCAGGTAGTGCTTATCTCCTTAGAGGAAAAAGAATAAGATCAGATGAGAGACGAGTATACAGGGGCTTCCACTGTATAATGCTTTGTGTTTCCTTTTTAAAGTATGTGTAGCTGAAGCAAGTATGGCAAAATGCTAAGCTTGAACAGACTGGGTGATGAATAGCTGGGTTTTCTTTATATTATCTTTTATTCGCTCTTGCATGCTTGAAATACTTCATAGTTTTCTAAAAGTGAAAAGGTAAAAAGAAGGGAAAAGAAAGGGAGAGGAAGAAGAGAGAGAGAGGAGGAAGAGAGAGAGGAAGAAAGAGAATAGGAAGGAAAGAAGGAAGGAAGAAAGGGAGAAAGAAAGAAGAAAGGAAAGAAAAAGAGAAAGAAAGAAAGAATGAAGGAAAGCAAGAAAGAGAGGAAGGAAGGAAGGAAGGAAGGAAGGAAGGAAGGAAGGAAGGAAGGAAGGAAAGAAAGAAAGAAAGAAAGAAAGAAAGAAAGAAAGAAAGAAAGAAAGAAAGAAAGAAAGAAAGAAAGAGAAAGAAAGAAAGAAGGAAAGAAAGAAAGAAAAGGAAGGAAGGAGAGAGGAAAGAAAGAAAAAGAAAGAAAGAGAAAGAAAAGAAAGAAAGAAAGAAAAGGAAGGAAGGAAAGAGAGAGGAAAGAAAGAAAGAGAAAGAAAGAAAAGAAAGAAAGAAAGAAAGAAAGAAGGAAAGAAAAAAGAAAGAAAGGAAGGAAGGAAGGAAGGAGAGAGGAAAGAAGGAAGGAAGGAGAGGAAGAAAGAGAGAGAAGGAAAATAAGGAAAGAAATGAAGAAAGGAAGGAAAGAGAGAAATGAATCTCTTCCTAGTGTTTGCTTTCTAAACCTTGAGTAATTGACTCCTTAGAGAAAGGGGACACAGACAAAATTCTTGGGTTCAGGGGGTTTAAGGAAGATAAAGTGATCCCACTCATCCCTGACACTATGAAAATATGCAAATACATACAGGGCTAGCAGATGAAGAGAAGAAAGTCAGAGAGGAGTCGTCAAAAAAAAAAAATATGGATTTTTGTGGTTTCCAAGTAAAGAGCCCCTGTCCCTGCCCTCGCCCCGTGCAGAGCCCTGGGGAAGTGGCAACAGCCAAGGCGATTTTTTGAAATTTGAGCATAGAAGAGACCCGTACCCCTCTCCCAGGGACATTGTTTGGGCTACCTGCTGCCTTAGAGGGCACAGAGGCGGTAAACAACTCCTGGGCCCCCAGTCAGTTCTCCAGCAAGATTTGTGTTCTGAGTGTAGAGCTGAACAAAGTCATTAGAGAAGTGCAGAATCCAACTGGGTGTCATTAAATAGCTGAGAGTTGTCGTCCCACTAGACAGGACGGATATGCGGGGATGGGATACACTTGCAGGGAATTCTGAACAGAATCAGGCAATAAATAAAGCGAAGCAACCTAGGTATAAGGAGTTAGAAACTCAAACCTGATGGGAGACTTAGGCAATAGCATCATGTAAACACTAGAGATTCCAGCCCCCCTCTGCAGGCAAGGAGTTCCTGTTACGATCGTTCAACTTCCCTGTCAGTGTCGTGAGGAAAACTGGATCTTGATCCACAGCAAAATCTGCTGTATCACCTCAGTCCAGTGAGATGGAAACTGCAACTTGCTTACTGTTCAAGTTGTTGAATGTTTCCTCCATGAGTGTCTGTTGACCTTGGAAAGGGTTCAGATTAAGTATCAATGCTTTTCTATAAGGTTTAGCAAAGATCTGTTTATATTGGGCATTTTGAGGGTTTGTAATGTTTAAAAGGAGTCAGCATTAAATACTCTAGTATATTAGCCTCATGATTCCAATTTCAAAAGTGTTATTGAGTAATTGTTTAGATTTGTGATTTTACTAGGTTTGTAAACAATATTGGAATGTTCATGAGAACTTGAGACGCACTGTATTTTAAAGTTTAATTTATTATACTTATTAGAATTGTTTAAGTGTTTGGGAATGTTCTGATTGTTAAGGATTTCAAGTGTTTATAAATGAATTCAAATATACTAAATTTATAAGTTCAGTTTAAAATATATAAGGGGATTTCATTAACTAAGAGGTAAAAAGACCCCTTAAAAGTGATTGTTAAAATTTATTAGATTTATGAATAAAATAATGAGAGTTGTCAGTTGACACTAAAAGCTTATAGAAAATGAGGGTTCTTTTCAATGTATTAAATAAATTGAATATAATTTTTGAAAAAATAGCTACAAATAGAATCTCTCCTTTCACACACAAAGCTCCCCTCAAGGAGATTTAAACAATCAACTCACGGTGCCCACAGCACCTTACAGAAGTAGCACAGGGGCTGCCAAGGGGGCATGCGCATGAGAAAGAGGGACACCTGGAGACAAGCTGACATCAAGGCCAGGTGTTCCTGTCCTTAATCCCTGCTGTGCACAGGCACAGAAACTCCCTGGATTTTTTTTCCCACCTTCTTATGAATACTTCCAAATATGCAAAATCTTGAAAACATAGTACAATGAACATGCATTTATCCACCACCTAGATTCAACAGTGGTGAACTTTTTGTCACAGTGGCTTTATTTACTTGTAACTAGCTCTATCAGTCTATCTATCTATCTATCTATCTATCTATCTATCTATCTATCTATCTATCTAACTACATATAGAACTATTTCAATCACTGGCAGATATCATGACTTTTTTTTTTAGATGGAATCTCACTCTGTCATCCAGGCTGGAGTGCAGTGGTGTGATCACGGCTCACTGCAACCTCCACCTCTTAGGTTCAAGCGATTCTCCTGCCTCAGCCTCCCAAGTACCTGGGACTGCAGGCATACACCACTATGCCCAGATAATTTTTGTGTTTTTAGTAGAGACGGGGTTTCACCATGTTGACCAGGCTGGTCTCGAACTCCTTACCTCAGGTTATCTCATGACGTTTTATCTCAAAGTGCTTCAGTATAAATCTCCTGGATGTTTTATTTTTTTATTTTTTTATTTTTTTGAGATGGAGTCTCGCTCTGTCGCCCAGGCTGGAGTGCAGTGGCCGGATCTCGGCTCACTGCAAGCTCCGCCTCCTGGGTTTACGCCATTCTCCTGCCTCAGCCTCCCGAGTAGCTGGGACTACAGGCGCCTGCCACCTCGCCCGGCTAGTTTTTTGTATTTTTTAGTAGAGACTGGGTTTCACCGGGTTAGCCAGGATGGTCTCGATCTCCTGACCTCATGATCCACCCGTCTCGGCCTCCCAAAGTGCTGGGATTACAGGCTTGAGCCACCGCGCCCGGCCTGTTTTATTTTGTAATCATAATGTTACATCACACCTGACAATGGTAACAATTTCCTAATGTCATCTAAATCCCAGTTCCCATTCAGATGTGTCCAAATGACGGGTTTCTTCTTCTTTTGAGTCTGGTTTATTTAATTCATGTTATGTTTTTGAGATACATTTATGTTATATAGTACATCCTGTTTCATAGCTGTCTAATATTTCATTATATAATATACATGTTTATAGATCCATTCAACTGATTATCTATATTATTGCTGTTTCTAGTTTTTGCCTACTCAAATGATTTTTTCTAACAACATTCCAAGCAAATCATTATGCATCACATGTATCTTTATATCATTTTAATCTAAAACAACCCTTCACCTTTATAATTATTTTTCTGAAACTAATGTGTGTGCAGTGGCTGGGCCAGTTGTCATGAAAAATGTCCTAAATTCTGAATTTGTCAGCTTTTCCTTCATAGCATTGTTTTAACATGTTTCTCTGTTTCTGATTTTCTTGTAAACTAACAAAAGGTTTGTTTAGGTTCAGGTTAAATATTTTTGGCAAGAATACTTCCTAAGTGACGATGTGTACTGAATATTGAATCACATTAGGAGATGCCTAATAACAGGCTCCCTCACTACAACTCAGTTAAGCTGGCGATGCACTTGGTAAGTGCCCGGAACACAGAAAACACAAAATAAATATGATCTATTATTAACCTCATTCCACAGATGAGAAAACTGAGACTCCCACACTTTCAGCTAACTTTCTTCAGGCAACCTGGTTTTCAAGTGACAAAGCTGGAACTCAAACCCAGGCCCTCTGATTCAAGATCCAAAATTCCAGCTTCTTAAAGCTAATGGATACCTTACAAGTCATTCATTCCCTTATTAGTTCATCTAGCAAATATTTAATGAAAGCCCACTATGAGACAGATGGTTAGGGACCATCTCAGGCACCGGGGGTACAGTGGTGACAAACCAAGTCCCCAGGGAACTATGCTGTACTAGAGAGAGAAGGGCAGAAAACACAAGAAATAAGACAATTATAGAAGATGTTACATGACTTGGAGGGAAATAGAGTAGGGTCAGGGGATAGAATGGGTGTCACTGAAAAGGTAACTTCAAAGCAAAGGCTTGCAGGGGTGAGAGTGTGAGCCATGGAGAAGTCTGGGGGAGAGTGTTCTAAGCAAAGGAAACTGCCAGTGCAAAGGCCCGAGGCAGGAGCATAGCAGCCATATTTGAAGAACTTCAAGGAGTAGACCCTCCAGCCCCCAGCCCTGAGCTTATCCAACAGAAAGGTCATCTCACAGCTGATCACAGATATGGAGACAGAGGGACATATCCCTTCGCTTCTTTAGACTCCATGGATGGGTCCCCACTCACATACGCACAGGCGCATTTGTGTCTCCCTCTCGTCAACCTGTCCCAAGGATCCTCCCAAGGCCCAATCACATGGTGTGGGATTCTTTGTACCTCTACAAAGAGAAGATGAGGGAAGAGCAGTGCACAGATTTGGAGGCTGCAAGCATTTGTGTCAGAGTTTAAGGCCAATGCCATGTATGGAGCTGGAGCACCACCTCTTCCCTTCCCTTCTCTGAGGTCTTCAGGCTTCCCTGAAGCCCCCACCCCAGGTGATGGCATCAATTTGCTCCAACTCAGTCTGTGACCTCTTATTGGTAATTCTTTTCTTTTCTTTTTTTTTTTTTTGAGTTGGAGTCTCATTCTGTCACCCAGGCTGAAGTGCAGTGGCATGATCTCAGCTCACCACAGCCTCCACCTCCTGGGTTCAAGTGATTCTCATGCCTCAGCCTCCTGAATAGCTGAGGTTACAGGTGCCCGCCACCACACTGGCTAATTTTTGTATTTTTAGTAGAGATGGGGTTTCACCATGATGGTCAGGCTGGTCTCGAACTCCTGGCCTCAAGTGATCCACCCACCTTGGCCTCCCAAAATGTTGGGATTACAGGCGTGAGCCACTGTAATTCTTGAAAGATAACATGAGGAGTGCTGTGACCAGCAGGCTGAATGATCCACTAGTTTAAATCAATAAGTAGGTAGAGGCGAATGCTCATAGAGGAACTTGGACTTGAAGCTGTGGGAAACTTGAGCTTCCAGTCACTGCAGACCTGCACCCCTAACGTGCCACACTGGAGCCTGGTAGATTCCGTGGCACAGGCTGGGAGGCAGCTCTGGAACTCCTCAGAGGAGACTAGGGAGCCTATGTGTGTCTTGAGCCTGCCCTGGAAGTGCCCAGGAATCTTCTTGTGTTGGGTCTGGGTTTTCAGGATGGATTTCTACACATATCTGTGGAACTGAGAGCGTGGACTAGACTGTCTTGGGTCAGTCATTGAAGAGTCAGATTAAAGGCCAATGCATTCATTAGACCCCACTATTACAAACAAGGACAAAGTTACAAGTAGGTAGCTGGGATTTGGACCAGAACCCTTGCTTTCACGGCCTGCCTAGCTCCAGAAGCTAGCTGAAAGGGATCCCTAGGTGGTGAACCTACTCTGCTGTGAGCATGAAGGGCACCCAGACACTTTTTTAGACCAGACCTGGTGACACAGCCATGGGCAACTCCCCCTGCCCTCCGTCTCCCACTCCATTCAGTACCTTGCTTCCTCTCCCCAGCAAGAATGTGCTCCACCATCTCAAACAGCTGTTGCTCATTGTAGTCAGGAAAAAAAGGCTGCAAAAGGGATAAAGTAGAAGTTCAAAGTGATTTTCTTCTCTTCCTACAAAGTAAGAGTTTTCCTGCCTAAGATTTCTTTTCTTTTTTTTTCCCAGATTTTAAGTTCGGGAGTACATGTGCAGGATGTGCAGGTTTGTTACACAGGTAAATGTGCGCCTTGGCGATTAGCTGCACAGATCATCCCACCACCCAGGTATTAAGCCCAGTGTCCACTATTCTTCCTGATCCTCTCCCTCCTCCCACCCCTAACACATGCCTAAGAATTTTGAGGCCCAAAATGAGGGTGTGAGTAATCAAGAGAGCTGAAGGAATCACAGATGCGGCAGAGGAAGCCATCCTTAGGGGAGGCTCACGGCGGATTTCTCTAGAAGCATTTCCTGGGATGTTTGGATTAGGTTGGCTAAGCTGCATGCTGAAGGGACTGGGGCAGGATTCAGAGATAAAGCAGGGAGGCCTGTGCTGGAGGAAGAAGCAGATTTTCCCCTCTGTCCTGCAGTGCCCGGGCAGCTGTGGTCTGGGGGGTTACACTGGCCTTTCAATTTGACTTCTCCCATTCTGTGTTCCAGGCCTATGTCTGATGATCAGAGGTGCACAGTTTTTAAAGGGTTTTATCAAAGTCTTGCTTGGACACAAGATGAGCTATTAAATGAGACCATGCTCTTTTTGCTTTGAAGACTGGTACAGACAAATAGCAGATAAGAGAGTTCTTATGTAGTTCAAATGGAAGACGGTCCATAAAGAACACTGAGGAGGCTTTTGGGCAGAACAAACATGAACTTGATAGCCCGTGTCCACCCGAAGCTGAAATACGAAATGCTGGGGATAATGATAACCGACCCTGACTGAGTGTTGGCTTTTAGATATTAACTCATCTAATCTTCACGACAACCCTGCGAAGCAGTTACTATTATTAAACTCAGTTACAGACATGAAACTGAGGCAGAGACATTGACTCATGTAGCCCAAGGTCATAGTTAGACAAGGTAGAGCCAGGACTGGGATGCCAGGCGTCTGGTTTCAGTCTGTACCCTTAGTTACTCCCATATCTCATGTGCTATCCCTCTGAGCCAGGTACCACTGTCCCTGTGTAACAGACGGGGGCGGTCTCCAATTCCTGGGCCCACGTGGAGGTAAAATAGGGCCCAGGAAGCCAATCCCACGCCCTGGTATGAAGGGAAAACCAAGGGGGAAACATGGAATTCTCCAAATGCATTTCCTGCCCCTGGTTCAACAACACACAGTGTATGAAAAGATGCTTAACATCATTAGTCATGAGAGAAATAAAAATCAAAACCACAATGAGCTATGTTTTCACACCCACGTGGATGGTTAGAATCAAAAAACCAGAAAATAACAAGTGTTGGTCAGGATGTGGAGAAATTGGAACACTCATATGTTGCTGATGGGAATGTAAAATGGTGCAGCCACACTGAAAAACAGTCTGCCAGTGCCTCAAAAAGTTAAATATAGAGTTACCATATGACTCAGCAATTCCACTCCGAGAGATATACCCAAAAGAACTGAAAACAGGTATTCCAGCAAAACTTTGTATGCAAATGTTCACAGCAGCATTTCTGTGACAGTCCCAAAGCGGAAACAACCCACATATTCCATCAAAGGATAAATGAATAAAAAAGATATGGTGTCTACCTACCATGGAAAATGACTTAGCCCTAAAAAGAGAAAGTACTGACGCATGCTACAATGCAGACGAACCTTGAAAACGTGATGCTAAGTGAAAAATGCCAGACACAAATGGTCACATATTTGTACAATCCCATTTATATGAAATAGCCAGAATAGGTAACTCTATAGGGACAGAAAATAGATAAGTGGATTTCCAGGGGCTGGGGGAAGGGAGACTGGGGAATGGGTACCTAAGAGGTAGTTACTAGGTGTGGGGATTCCTTTTGGAGCGAGGAAAGGTTTTGGAACTAGATAGAAGTGGGGTTGCACCATATTGTGAATGTACTCAATGCCACTGAACTGTACACTTGAAAAAGGTTCATTTTGTGTTATGCAAATTTTGCTCTGATTTTTAAAACTTACTTATTTGTTTGTTTATTTGAGTCAGAGTCTTGCTTTGTGACTCAAGCTGGGGGTGCAGTGGCACAATCACAGATCATGGCAAGCTTGACCTCCCTGGCTCAAGTGATCCTCCTGCTGCAGCCCCCAAGTAGCTATAATAGAACCTCAGGCACGTACCACCACACTTGGCTAATTTAAAAAAATTTTTTTGTAGAGACGGGTCTCACTATGTTGCTTAGGCTCGTCTCAAACTTCTGGCTCAAGCAGTCCTCCTGCCTCGGCCTCCCAAAGTGCTGAGATAATAGCTGTGAGCCACCATGCCCAGCCTGGTTTTTAATTTTTATTAAAAAAATTTTTTGTGATAAAATTTAAAAAATAGAGACAGGGTCTCACTATGTTGACCAGGTTGGTCTTGAACTCTTGGCCTCAAATAGTCTCCCACTTCGGCCTCCCAAAGTAGTAGGATTACAGGCATAAGCCACTGCACCTGGCCTCTTAAAAAAAAAAAAAAAGTGGCAGAAAAGAGTAGAAGTGATATTTTGTTATCTGCTCTTTTGAAAACTTGAGCACTTTTACTGAGTGTGCCTTGGTATAGTCCACAAGTGCCATCAGCCGACTCTGACACGTGCAGGGTTTCCTCTGCCTGGGCCCTGATGCATGGACTTCACAAGGATTCACCACTGACTCTTGCTACACCACAAAGGCCAGGCCCAGAGGCTGTGCAGGTAGAAAAGGGCAGAACTGGGACTCGAACCTAGGCACTGTGCTCTGGAGCTCATGCTCCAACCCAAATGACTCTGCTTTGCCATGGTGATATGATAATGTTAAGAGTCTCAACCGCCACCGTTTAGTGAGTACTGACTGTGCGTCAGGTGTGTGCTAAGTAGTTTGTTTATTCACACACTCATTTCATAAATATTATTGAGACCTCACATGTGCCAGTTGCTTTTTCAGACACTGGGTCACACCAGTGAAGGAGACAGACCAGGTGCCTGTGCTCAGGAAGCTTACATTCCAGAAGGGAGACACGATACACGAATAGTTGTGAATACCATGTCATGTGCGTGGAAGGGCTCATCCAGAACGAAAGGTAAGTGGGTAGGGAGGGGCTAGGAGGGCAGGAGGAAGCTAGTTTAGAAGGGAGATCCCGGAGGCCACTCTGAGGAGGTGACATTGAACAGAGACCTGAATGATGCGAGGGAGAAAGATTTGCAAAGACCTGGGCAAGAACAGTTCCAAGGCGCAAGCTCTGAGATGACAATAAGCTTGCAGGAACAGCAGAGTCCTGGGGGGCTGAGAGGAGGATGGGGGTAGCCGGGGGCAGGCGGGCGGCCATCTAAGATCAGAGTATATGGAGACTCACCAGGCTACCATGAGAAATTTGAAGTTATTCTAAGAAGAAGCCATCTACTATCTTAATTAACACTCACCAACAACCTGATGAGGCATGTACTATTATTATCTCTGTTTTGTTATCCTCTGAATCTGAAGCTCAGAGTGGTTAGGTAACAAATTCATGATTCCACAGCTAGTAAGTCTGGAGCTGGGACTTGTCCCTGGTCCTGCGAACTCAGAGCTGACAGCCTTAAACAACACAACTGCTCAGATCCCTTACCAAAGCCATCTCAGCCTCGGGCTGCACCAGTTCAAGCTCCCCGCAGTAGTACCCCCATGCTGCCTACACCCTGCATGGGAAGCAGAGCCTTGGGAAACCGGGAGATGCCCAGAGGAAAAGCAGGATAGTGATGCTGGCTCTGGGTACACATGAGCTCAGCTTAATCCTCATGACAACCTGTGAGCTGGTATGATTAATAGACCCGTTTTACCAATGAGGAAAACCCAGACGCAGTCTTAAAGTTCCCAGAAGTCCTAAGGGAGCAGGTGGCAGAACTGGAATTGAACCCAGACAGCCTGCAACAAGACCCAAGGTGTTTATCCCCAGAACCCCATGACCTTTATTATGGATCCCTGATCCTCCCTCCACCCTGCTTCTCTCCCTGCATCCCTCTTCTCAGGGCAGGCTGAACCCTCAGAGCTTTCTTTCCACCCTCCCCCTGCCATTGCCTGTTGCCCAATCCTGCCAGGCTGCCTGGAACCTGTCCATTCCCTCTTCACACCCAGTGCCCCACTCACTCCTTCATTCTTTCACTCACAAACAAACGCAAAGATAATCAGATGTGGCTCCACCCTCAAAGAGTTTACTGTCCAGTGGGCAGAAAGATGAGTAGACAATTAATAGGCAGTGAATAACTTCACGGGAAAGGAAAGCACAGGGTTACACCTGAAAGTGGTGGTGGCAGAGGATAGTCATCTAGAAAACCTGAGTAAGTCGGGGAAGGCTTCCTGGAGGAGGTGATACCTGAACTGAGACCTGCAGAACAGAAGGGACAATAGACACTAGTCAGAGACAATAGGTGCTTCCACCTCATTCACATCCCTCTGCAGTCTTGATCTCCAAATAATCCTGTACCATGCATACTCTCTGCCCTTCAACTTTCATTCAAGCTGTAATTGGATAAGCACGAAACAAATGCTTTTATTTTGCCAGACCTGGGTTTGAACCTCCATTGTGGCACTAGTTAGCAGTCTTGGGCTAGTTGTTCAGCCTCTCTAAGCCTTCCTTTCCTCAACTGTCGAAGAATGAGACTAGAAACTACCATGTGTAGCTCTGTTGGCAGAATTAGCAACACCACCGATTAACCTGGCAAATGACAGTTATTTAATCAGCAGTTGCTCTTAATGTTACACTGTTTGTGTTGCCTGAAATACCTTTTCCCCTGAAATCTCTAAATTTTGTTTGTTTGTTTGTTTGTTTGAGACAGAGTCTTGCTCCGTCTCCCAGGCTAGAGTGCAGTGGCACAAACTCGGCTCACTGCAACCTCCGTCTCCCAGGTTCAAGCGATTCCCCGCCTCAGCCTCCCAAGTAGCTGGGACTACAGGCGCATGTCACCACACCCGGCTAATTTTTTGTATTTTAGTAGAAACGGGGTTTCACCATGTTGGTCAGGATGGTCTCGATCTCCTGACCTTGTGATCTGCCCACCCCAACCTCCCAAAAGTATTGGGATTACAGGCATGAGCCACCGTACTCAGTCATCCGTATTTTTTTAAAAAAGAAATCATCTGAGATCCAAGAGTTGAAATTCCTATCTCCTCCTCCATTCCCATCTCACTTCTATTAGAGGGCATCTGAGAGCATTGGTGATGAGGGGCATGTCTGAATCTCCTACCAGATGCTCAGCTCCTGAGAACAACTGTGTTTTATTTTATTTTATTTTTTTAGATGAGATCTCACTCTGTCACCCAGGCTGGAGTGCAGTGGCACAATCTCGGCTCACTCTAACCTCTGCCTCCTGGGTTTAAGTGATTCTCCCGCCTCAGCCTCCTGAGTAACTAGGACTACAGCACGCGCCGCCACCGCGCACAGCTAATTTTTTTTGTTTATTTGGAGAGACGAGGTTTTGCCATGTCACCTAAGCTTGTCTTGAACTCCTAGGTTCAAATTGTCTGCCTGCCTCAGCTTCCCAAAGTGCTGGGATTATAGGCATGAGCCACCACACCCAGCTGTTTTATTCATTTTTAACCACTTCAGTATTCAGTCTCAATGGCTCATTGAGGTTCTCGGCCAGTGTTTATAAGGTTGAAATATGAATCAAATCCTATCCTGAGGAGTGTCTGAGGCAATTGGGGGTATGGAGGGGAGGATCATCCTGGCCTTGGGCTACGACAGGGATAAGCCAGGGGCCCAAGACCAGGCTGAATAGGTGCAACAGAGGGAAAATGACACAGGTCATGTTCAGAAAGTGAAAGTGAGAAAAAAACAGAAAAGAGAAAGTGGAAATGAATAAAACCAACATGCCTCAAACAGTCTGACCTCATAAATTCGAGTCATTTTGTTTTACATTAAAAGATATCCACAAATAGGCAATACCCAAAAAAGAAATTTAGGGACATTAAACATATGAAAAAACTTAACAGAAGTAAAAAATGACACTTAGAAAAAGATACAAGAGCTCAGAGTACTAAAGACAAAAAAGGGGGCCGGGAGCGGTGGCTCAAGCCTGTAATCCCAGCACTTTGGGAGGCTGAGACGGGTGGATCACGAGGTCAGGAGATCAAGACCATCCTGGCTAACATGGTGAAACCCCGTCTCTACTAAAAATACAAAAAAAAAAAAAAAACTAGCCGGGCGAGGTGGTGGGCGCCTGTAGTCCCAGCTACTCGGGAGGCTGAGGCAGGAGAATGGCATAAACCCGGGAGGCGGAGCTTGCAGTGAGTCGAGATCCGGCCACTGCACTCCAGCCTGGGCGACAGAGCGAGACTCCGTCTCAAAAAAAAAAAAAAAAAGACAAAAAAGAATGTGTGTACCCCATTGGTGGTTCTCCTGTCTATCGCTAGCAAGATGTAGATTATAGCTGGGCCCAGTGGCATGCACCTGTAGTTCCAGCTACTTGGGAGGCTGAGATGGGAAAATTGTTTGAGCCCAGGAGTTCGAGACCAGCCTGGGCAAAATAGAGTTCGAGACCAGCCTGGGCAAAATAGAGAGACCCCCATCTCTTTTTTAAAAAAAGTGAATTTAAAAAAATGTAAATTGATCCAATATTAAAATGTACGTACCCTTCAATCCGATAATCTTCCAGGAAATTCTCTTAAGGAAGTTATCAAGTCCTGGCACTGTAATCCTAACACTTTGGGAGGATTACTTGAAGCCAGGACTTTAAGACGAGCTTGGGCATCATAGGATGACCCCTGTCTCTACAAAAAATAAAAATAATTAGCCATATATAGTGGCATGCACCTGTACTTACAGCTACTCTGGAAGTTGAGGCAGAAGAATCACTTGAGCCCAAAAGTTCAAGGCTGCAGTGAGCTATGATTATGCCACTGCACTCCAGACTAGGCAACAGAGTGAGACCCTATCTTAAAAAGAAAAGAAAAGAAAATTGTCAAAGAAATGTATGCTAGTATGTACAAGATTTTATTACAGTATTGCCTATAATAAAAATAATAATAATAAAAAATGGTAAACAACTAAATGGTTAATGATAGGGTGTTATTAAATAAATTATGATATACCCATCCAATAGAATATTATGTAGACATAAAAAATAATGTGGCAATTCTGTATTTTTGACATTGAAAGATATTTATGATACAGAAAAAGTGAAAAAAATCAGGTTACAAAATTATCATATAATCCCATTCTTGTATTTGTATGTTGTTATAGGCTGAATGTTTGCATACTCTCAAAATTCATATGTTGAAATCCTAACTCCCAATGTGATGATATGAGGATGTGGGGCCTTGGAAGGTGATTAGGTCATATGGGCGGAACCCTCATGAATGGGATTAGTGCCCTTATAAAAGTGACGCCAGAGAGATTTTTTGCCTTTTCTGCCATGTGAGGTTACAACAGTCTGTGTGGAAGCAAGGCCCTCACCAGACAGTGAATTTATCAACACCTTGATCTTGGGCTTTCCAGCTTCCAGAACTGTGAGAAATAAATTTCAGTTGTTTATAGGCCATAGTAGTTTTGTTATAGCAACCAAAATGGACTAAGATGCATGTATATTGATAAATACATAGAGAATTTTCAAAAGTCTGGAGGAATGTCTGCTACATATGGTGGTTATGCATGCATGTTTCACTTTTCCTCAGTAAAACAAAATAAATTTTATATTCTATGTGAACTATCCATGACCTGGCAGTCAGATGAATAAGTTAGCCGCCTCTCTTCATGCACTGAATATCTGTCCACTTTGGCCATGGCCTGAGATTCCAGGTATGTGGTCCCCATCAGGACATGAGTCTAAAGCCATTAGCAGAGAAACTCTTCCCAGACCAGAGCAGGTCACACAGGGCAGGTGGCCTTTTTTTCTATCTTGTCTGCAAGAGTGGAAGAGGAAGAAACTACTCCTCAGATGGGCAGGTTCGTGAGGACAAAGGTGGTGACTGTCCCCAGTAGCTCTGCTCTGGAATTAGGGCACTCAGGTGAGAGCTGGGACAGCCTGAATGAAGTCCTACTCCACAAAGCAGTGGTAGATGGGCAGTGGGGAGGAGGAATGTAAGACCCTTTCCCCAAGGGGTCACCAAATCCAGACCTAATTGTCATGCCTCCTCACTCAGGCACATCCCTGAGCAAATGGGTTGCAAAGCAGCTAGCTCCAGGCACCAGCACATATTTGAAGTAAACACTTGGACTTGAGTGTGGCCCAGGCAACAGAAAAGCAAAAACCTCTCTGGATGAATGGAGAAGCAAACAGGAGGGAGTTTGAGCAAAAGTCAGGACGGTCCCTAGAGGTAGGTCCTACTTTATCTGAGAGTCCACCAGAACTTTTTCTTCTGTTATTTACTGATACTTTCAGCTGGGTGCTATCATCATTGCACGTCTCTTCAGGCATTTCATATTTTACCTCCCTTATTATTAGGCTGGCCATGCCCTGAGGAAAGGCTAGTTTCACAGATCTCATCCCACCTCTTTAGTACCAACTATGGTGCCTTGTGCAGTGAGATCATTCCTTTGATATGTAGTTATTGAGGGCCTACTACATGCCAGGCACCATGATAGGCATTGGAGAGTCTGTAGTGACCAGGACAGATGGGCCTCCTAACTCACTGTATGCACATTCTAGAGGATGAACACCACACACTGTACAAATAAGTAAACAAGAGAATATGAAACTGAACGCAAGCAAGTCCACCTGCCATTTGACTCAATGAGCCCAGTCCAGAGAAAGCCTGAGATGGGAGAAGTGAATCTGCTGTTTCCTCCTGAGCAGCTCCCCATGCTAAATGAGATTCAGCTGTTAATGTATTTTCTTATAAAACATCACGCTTAAATAAAAGCCAACTGCTTCCTCTGGTGTTTGACCACAGGAAACAGCAATGTGTTCCAACTTGGAGGAAAAAATGATTCTATCAAACTTACTGAGTGATGGTATGTGTTTTTCAATATGGCACCTCCCTACGGAGTTTTCAAGGGTTATGTTGATTACATGTGATTTCCACATCTTATTTATTTATTCTCTTGAGACAGGGTCTTGCTCTGTTGCCTAGGCTGGAGGGCAGTGTCACTATAATGGCTCACTGCAGCCTTGACCTCCTCGGCTCAAGCAATCTTCCTGTCTCAGCCTCTCGAGCAGCTGGAACTTTCCAGGTGTACACCACCATACTCGGCTAATTTTTAAATAATTTTCAAATGATTTTTAATAGATACAGGGTCTTGCTATGTTCCTCAGGCTGATCTTGAACTCCTTGGCTCAAGCAGTCCTCCTGCCTTAGCCTCCCAAAGTGTTGGGATTACAGACGTGAGCCACTGCACCCAGCCTGTGTGGACTTTAGAACCTAATCTCTAATAAAGTTGGATTCCTCTGCCTGTTTTGCTGTCCACTGACTATTCACTAATTGAATCTGTGGCGTTCACTAACTCAGTTACAAAAGTCCCTACTATGTGCAGGTAACTATTCCACTCCCTGAAACTAGAGAGATGAATCCAAAGAAGTACCATTGTCAAAGAGAGAACAGTATCTTCAATATCTAATATTTGTATAATGTTTTACATCTACAAAGTGTTTTGTAATGCTAATCCAGTTTTATCTGCCCAGCATCTCTCATTTTCTGGGATTGCACCCCGTCTTACTTTGAGCTACTATAAAAATACCATAGACTGGGTCGCTTAAACAACAGATGTCCATTTCCCAATTCTGGAGCTGGGAGGTCCAAGATCAAGGTACTGGCAGATTTGGTTCTTGGAAGATCCTCTGTCTGGCTTATGGACGAATTTTCACTGTGTTCTTTTATGACCTTTCATTGGTGCCTGTGAGGAAATGTCTTCCTCTTCTTAAAAAGGCACAAATCCCATTTTGAGGATACCAGCCAAGATCCCATCGAACCCTAATTACCACCCAAAGGCACCAACTCCTAACACCGCACTTTGGGATTTAGGGTATCAAACTTAGTGGTCTACAATGTATCAGACTTAGTGGTCTACAAACATTCAGTCCGTAGCAACCCCCTAGCACCCATGCGTTTAGGAAACACTCTTTCCCACACTACAATCCTACGTTCTCAAAGGGAGCCATCACAGTTTCTATGCTGTTGCTCCCCGGTCGTATTTAATTGACCGAAGTGAGGCCACAGGCTTGAGTTGAGTCAGTCATGATATTTTGCCCACTGTCCAAACTGACTAGTCAATGGAAGAGTACACAGCCCCAATATGGCCAATCAAAGTTCTTTCCGGGATTTGGCCAGTGGAAACTACAGAAAGAGACTACAGAAAGTGCTGAAAGTCTGTGATCTGAGGCGTGTGAACAGTAGCTGGTCATGTTTCCACAGAGGAATATGGCACCAGTGCTCAGAGGGCAGCAGGAGTGGGAAGGATGGAGAGAGAGCCTCCCGCAGCAGCTATTCCTGCCACCCTGAGGGCCGCCATACTCCTGCCTCTTCCAGGGCAACAGGAGATTACCCCGGAATTCTTCCTTTTGACTGAGCTGGTTCAAGATGATTTTCCGAGCCAGGCACAGTGGCTCACACCTGTAATCCCAACACTTTGAGAGGCCGAGGCAGGCAGATCACTTGAGTTCAGGAGTTTGAGACCAGCCTGGCTAGCATGGAGAAACCCCATCTCTACTAAAAATACAAAAATTAGCTGGGGGTGGTGGTGGTACACCTGTGGTCCCAGCTACTCAGGAGGCTGAGGCAGGAGAATCACTTGAACCCAGGAGGTGGAGGTTGCAGTGAACCAAGATGGTACCCCTGCAATCCAACCTGGGGGACAGAGCAAGACTCCGTCTCAAAAAATAAAAAATAAAAATGATGGTTTTCTTTGTGTCACTTACAATCAAAGTGCCTGAGATACTCTTTTTTAGGCATCTTCTCATTTTCTCCTCACCTTGAGGAAGGAGCTCAGGGAGGTTAAGTGAGCTGGCCAATATCCCACTGCTCCAGGAGAGAACAGCAAGAATTCAAATGTTGCTTCACGCCCTGGTTCACACCCTCAAAGAGGTTTCCCGCCCTGGATGCCAGCCTCTCTCACAGGTGTTTTCTGCCCTCTCAGTGGTGTCTTTTTCACAACCCAAAGCCGCACATGTCATGTCTGTGTTCTAGTCCTGCGGTGACTCACTGTCACATCACAGTGCAGGCAGGTGCTCCCCTGAGAACCCATTGGCTCTTCGTTATCTGACTCCTGCCCACCTCGCCCAGCCCCCTCCTCCTCCCTCCAGCTCACATGTGCTCCCCATCCAACCTCCTGCATAAGTCACATGCTGCTCCCTCGGCCAGAGCCTTTGTTTGCCTGCCTTGGAGGCCTGGCATATGCTCCAGTCCCCACCCATCCAGGAAGCATCCACTGCCACCTACCACCCAGGTGGAGTCCCGGCCTCCTCCTTCCTCTGTGTCTTCCTGGGACCAACCTCCAACCCAGCAGCCGTCTCATTGTTTTCAAATTCCCAACCTCTGCCTTCCAGAATAAAGGCATGTGGGACAGGGACAGGAACTTCATCTATCTCTAGCCCCCTGCACAATCCCCACCACATAGTAGTATTCAGTTTGTTGCTCAGGGGACAAACAAGGGCACCAGGAATATGAAGGTCGATGCAAATATCCAGTATTCATATTTCTTTTAATAATCAGCATCATTTGGGAGTCGACTGATGTGATGTTTTGAAGCCAGTGAGAGCTGAACAGGCAAATCTAAAATACCTTTTCAGAGATTCATCTGCACTCTATGTACCCAATTAATGCTGAGCCATTAGTTCTTTCCGAAGCTGCCAGGATCTATTAAGCCATTTAACTTATTCTCCCGCACTTCAGGATCAGTCCCAAGGGCATTTTTTCAAGCCTGGGCAGCCAAAGCATAAATGACTTAAGTGGTGAGCTTTCTCTCACTCCCCCTGGGACCCCAGTCCTCCAAAGCAGAGCTTTAATAGCGTTAAAGCACCGTGAGGCGAGGAAGCTCCTAAAGCTGCCACTAGAGTCGGCCTCAACCCTGAAGGAAATCCTGGTTTGGAGCCCTTGCTCAGGGCGGGCCTTCCGAATAACTGCAACAGGAAAGCACCCTCTGTGGGGTGATTGGAATGGTCCCAGGAAAGTCCCCAGGCCTAAGGATGCCCCTCAGGAATTCACAACAGTGCTTGAAATCCCCTCCATTTATCACTTAATAAGTATTTCTTGAGCACCTACTAGGTGCTAGGCACTTGGGGATACTGACAGGAATCCTTATAGGTTTGTTATTTCGAGCTAACTGAGGCCTTATGCTAAGCTTGAAAACAAACATCTCTTGGATGGTAACTCACTGAGCATTATCAGTCATCCAATACCATCCTTCCCCGGAGACCACTAAGAAAGGTGGCAGCTGTATGGGGAGGGTCTTAGGACTCATACAGATACGAGTTGCTGGGGAAAAAGAAGAGGAGTGAATCCTGTGGAATACAGGCTAACTCCCTGTGTCATGAGTGACTGCCATGGGTCAGGTCAAAGGCAACTTCCATTTCCACACCCCTGCAGCCCCATGAAATTGCAGAGAAACAAGCGGAGTGGGTATGTCAAATACACCTTGTTTATCAGATTTGCCTATATTCCACAGTCTGGTCCCTTTTTCTTTTCTTTTCTTTCTCTTTCTCTTTTTTTTTTTTTTTTTTTTTTTTCAGATGGAGTCCTGCTCTATCGCCCAGACTAGAGTGCAGTGACGTAATCCCAACTCGCTGCAACCTCTGCCTCCTCAGTTCAAGCGATTCTCCTACCTCAGCCTCCTGAGTAGCCGGGACTACAGGCGTGCACCACCATGCCCAGCTAATTTTTGTATTTTTAGTACAGATGGGGTTTCACCATATTGGCCAGGCTGGTCTTGAACTCCTGACCTCAAGTGATCTGCCTGCCTTGGCCTCCCAAAGTGCTGGGATTACAGGCATGAGCTACCATGCCTGGCCCTGGTCCCATTTTTAATTCTCTTAAGAAATGCTTTAGATCTGCGTGTGGGGTGTGCAGTTCTATGCTTCCTGGGTTTGGCATATAGTTTAGCCTCTATGAGCAAAACCTATTTAGGCAGGACCAACTCTAAGTTGCACCCATAATAATAACACAACAGCTAGTACTCTCATTTATTAAGTACCCACTAGGTGCCAGGTGCAGTAGTGGATGCTCTGTGTGATTGGTGTTTTGCAATCATGTCAAGGGCATATACTTTTAAGAACCCAAGGCTTCGAGGGGATATTTGCTCAAGATCACACAATTAGTCAACAGATGAGGTAGAAGTAAACACAGTCCCCACTTGTGCAACTCCAGGACCCATATTCGTGACGATGATGCTACAGAAATCATGAACCAGATACAGTTCACCTTTAGTCCCTTCTCTACACCCTGAGGGTGTAACATGAGGGATCCCATCTGCTATGGTTTGAACATTTGTGCCCACTCCAAAATTCATGTTGAAACTTAATCCCCAGCACAACAGTATCAGAAGGTAGGGCCTTCCGGTGACGGGGTTGAGGGCTCTGCCCTCATGAATGGCATTAATGCCTTATAAAGAGGCTTCACACTGCATCTGCTGCTTTTTGGCCTTTAATCTTCTTCCATGTAAGGACACAGTGAACAAGGTGCCATCTTGGAAACAAAGAGCAGCCTTCACCAGACACCAAACCTTCTGCCACCTTGGCCTTGCACTTTCCAGCCTCCAGAACCATGAGAAATCAATGTTTACCATTTAGAAATTACCCAATCTATGGTATTTTTTAAAAACAGCATAATGGGACTAAGACACCATCAGAACTTGGGACTAGAAGAATAGTTTTGCCCTCTGAAAGTTGATTCTTAACACAGAATAAAAATGAAGAATTACTCTAAAGAAAGGGACTGCCTCCAGGGTAACTTGATTAAAGGTCTGGAGGGAGGAGGAGCGTTCAGTGGTCAGTCACAGTCTCCCACAACAGATAAAATTAGAGACACACTACTATCATTTCAAAATGTGATTAATGTACAAAATTTAAATGAGATATTTTATAGTCTTCAAAATCAGGACTTCATTTTTAGCCACACCCTCTTACTACCAAAAAGAAAGTCTTGTGCCATCACTAGGGCAGTTTTCTCTCTGGTGGGGAGAGATGTACTGGGAATTATCACAGCCCGATGATCCCAGCCGCCTCCACTTTCTAGGTTCTTCCCCCACCCACAGCATGTTCTCCACAACATGCTGTCCATGGATATCTGATCCTTGGTGGTTACAGTTCACAGTAAATTAGCAAACAGAAATTGGGATTATTCATCCTCTCTCATGAATGTCAGGCCTAGTCACCTCCAGGTTACACCATGAAGAGACCAGGCCCTGGAACCCAGTGCCCACCCGTGAGGCCCATCCAGGCATCGAGCTGGCCTGCCTAGGCAGACCTGTAAGTGCGTCTCAGGCCTTTAGATGGTCGGGGCCCTGCCAACCCTCTCCGTCCTCGGGAATCCTGTGTGTTTGAACTGGCCTTGGTCAGCCTGTGTGCCTCATGGGAAACAGGTATGACCTGCTGCTGCAGGGCCAGAGTGGAGCACTGGTCTTTTCAGCCTTCTTTCCCAGTCTCTTTGGACTCTGCCTTCTAAGCGCTCATGACTCTTTGCCGGACAAACCAATCGTGCTTTAACCTTTGCCGGGTGTTAAAAATAAAAATAGCTTTGGCGGCATCAAAATTCATTCTTATTATATAAAATACATACTTTTATTAATAAATATAGCATTATATAGCATAAATATAGATATGCATTATATATTTAGAATTACATTTTAGAAATTTTCAACGTGTAAAAAGTAGAAAGAAAAATATAATGAACTCCCATAGCCTCATCACCTTGTTTCAGTATTAATCAACATCTTGTCAGCCTGGTTTTACCCAACCACCACACCTTCTTACCCTGAACAGTTTAAAGCAAATCCCAGAGGACACATGATTTCACCCACAAATACTTGGTTATGTACTCCTAACAGATAAGCACATCTTTAAAAACATAGCCGTAATACTGTTATTACCTCTAGCAAAATAAACAATAAGCCTTTAAGATGATCTAATACCCAGTCTCAATGTTCAAATTTCCTGGGTTGTTTCAAAAGCGTCTTTTTATAACTAGTTGTTCAGGAAGCAAACAAGATTCAAATATTGCATTTGGTTGTTATATCTATTTTAATCTAAGGCCACCCCTCTTCCCGATTTGTTCTAATACCATTTATTTGTTGTAGGAAGTAAATCATTTATCTGGTGGAATTGCCCCACATTCTACATTTATTTCCTTTTGGTGTTAACTAGTTCCATTACCACCAGTATTTCCTATAAACTGTGAAGTTATATTTAGAGCAGTGCTGTCCAATGGAAATATAATTTGAACCACATATTTAATTTTAAACATTATGTTTTAAAAGTTAAAAAAGATGAAATTATTTTAATAACTCATTTAATGTAAAATAGCCAAAATATTATCAGTTCAAAGTGTGATTAATACAAAAAATTATAGATGAGATATTTTATATTCTTTTTCTTTTATATTCTTCAAAATCAGGTATGTATTGTGCACTTAAAGCACATCTCAGTTCAGAATAGCCACATCTCAAGTGTTCAAAGGCCACCTGTGGCTACCGAATTGGATAGGGCAGATCTAGGGGCTTCAATAGATTCTATTTTAAAGTTTTTATGTGCAATGAATACTTCATGGGTGTTGCTGTGTAGTTGCTGCTTTAAGGTTCTCTGTTAGACAGGCATGGTGGCTCACACCTGTAATCCCAGCACTTTGGGAGGCTGAGGTGGGCAAATCACCTGAGATCAGGAGTTTGAGACCAGCCTGGCCAACATGCCGAAACACGGTGTTTACTGAAAATACAAAAATTAGCTGAGCATGATAGTGGGCGCCTGTAGTTCCAACTATTTGGAAGGCTGAGGCAGGAGAATCACTTGAACCTGGGAGGTGGAGGTGGCAGTGAGCCGAGATCACACTGCCACTGCACTCCAGCCTGGGCAACAGAGCGAGACTCTGTCTCTAAATAAATAAATAATAAATAATATAAATGCACAGATAGGTAAGCACCAAAAGCAGGATTTGAACCTTGGCCAAGTATGTTAAATAATATATAATAGTGTTTTTTTTTTTGTTTGTTTTGTTTTTTTTGAGACAGTCTCACTCTGTTGCCCAGGCTGGAGTGCAGTGGCATGATCTCAGCTCACTGCAGCTTCTGCATCCTGGGTTCAAGCGATTCTCCTGTCTCAGCCTCCCGAGTAGCTGGGATTACAGGTACCCGCTACCACGCCATCAGTATCAACTGATGATCATTTCTAAATTCATTATTTCATTAGAGACTGCAAACTCATGATTTTCTAATTTTGTTATTCCTTCTGCATTTATTAGGGGAAATTCTTACATAAAAATGACCTTTACCTTGCTGACTCTTGGTTACTCTGAAATATAGTTCACAGAGGAAAGGTGGGATCAATACTTGTTCTCTGTCAATTTTTAGAGAAATGAGTTGATACCCAAACAACCTCTAGTGGTGATCAATGAGGGGTCTCTTTTTATCATCATGAGCTCATGGATTTCTATATTTACTACCTTTCCATATACTGCAGTCATTATTCTTTTGAGATGTTACAAATGAACCCATCTTTGGCCAGTAGGACTCTCCAGCTGACTCCTGTACCAGTTTTTAAGAGCCTTCCTGCTTTCTGGCAAAATCACGTGTATAAAGCTCATCTTGGACATTTCCTATCTCAGCAGGAATCAGCTATTTCTCCAAAGGAGTCATTGCCCATTTTACTGCTCCGGGCATCTCTGAATCATACAAAAAGATCTAAAGAAAGGGAATTAGAAACACCAAGATGATCAATAGGGCAAAGATGTCACCATTTTGGAAGATGGGTAGGGTGAAGGAAGACAGCAAGGTTGAAGAGGGTCTTGCATGGCCCTACCTGCTCTGCTCATCTCTTTCTCTAAATCTCTGCTCTCCTCTCCCTTTACTCTTAGGACTAGAACTATTGCCACTGAGGGGAGGTGAAAGTTCAGCCAACTTGGAACCCTGAAGCCTCGCCTTACCTCCCTTTGTGAAGAGCCCAGAGCCTTTGTCCAAAGCTGCATCACTTCCCACCCAGCCCTTCCTGAGCCAACTCCCCGATGTCTCCAGAAGAACACAGTCGACATCATCGTGATAACATCAGGGAAACTCCTATTTCCAGCAGTTTCTCCTTCAGCTGCAAAAGTGTGCAGCGGTAGACAGGGTGTGGGTTTTTGAAGTCTCTGCAGGAAGCAGAGTTGTTTTCTCAGCACCACATCTGAGCGCATCTTCTAAGGGTGGCCGACTGTGTGGGAGCTGTATGAGCTCAGCCGGGGTGCAGCCCTCCCATTCCCCACCCTGTCCACCACCACCACGCCTGGATCTGACAGGGAGGGCAGGACCCCACACCACGTGGTGACTGTTAAGGAAAATAGAGCCAGGTGGGGCGGATGCCTGATACTCTTCCTGGTTTTCCTGAGTGTTCTTTGTCTCCCCTACTCCTACTCACAATAAATCTGACTACACTTAAACTTAGATCATCATAAGAAACCCCACAAATGCCCATCATCCTCCACTGCTGTGATCACCAATCTAGAATGGACATTTCATATCAATGCCACAGTCCCCTGGGACCATCAGCCAGAAATGTTATCACAACTCCTCACTTTGCCCCCTATTCCCAGAAGGCAAGGAAAGAAGGAACCCAGTTTCCTAGTGTGTAAGGACTCGTATAGAAGGAACCCAGATGCCTACTAATCCTACTAAGATGCACACAGCTCAAAGCTCAGTTACATTAATGGTGGGCCTACTGCATGCTTGGGAAGCTTCCCTGTATGTTTTGTGTGGTCCTTTCAGAAGTCCTGTGGATAGACATTGTTAGCCCCATGGTACAGTTGAAGTTGAGAATCCCTAGTGGTTAAGTCATTCCCCCAGATCACGTGGATGGCAGGTGACAGAGGCAAGACCCGGCCTTGGGTCAGGTATGAATGTCTCAAAGACTTGGATCTGTCTGCACGTGGGTGATTATCACATCCAGACTTGCACTGAAGGTCATGCTGGCTGCCATGGGCTGTGAATACCTTTCCTCAATCAGGCACTTTGTGTCTATTATCTCATTTAATCTTTGTTCCACTTTATAAAGTGGCTCTTAATATGCCCCCTCTACAAGTGAGGCACCTTGTCTAATGTCACTAAGATGTGTACCTGGACTTGATTCCAAAGCCTATGGGGTTTCCATTAAGTACCTTTGCCTTTTGAAAAGTAGGTAATTTCTCCACCTCTCCTAACCCCCATTTTCTGAATCTGTGGCACATTAAATGCATATAAATGCAAACACAGATGACAGTATCTCCACGTCTGAAAGGTAGTCTACGTTTGTTAGCCTCTGGAGGCACCCTGCTAGAAGGCTGGAATCTGGGCTCCAATACGGTCCAGCATTTAGCAGAGTGTGCCGCTGCTCCAGGCTCCAGAGCATTCTAGGTGCTATGTGACATTTGACATTTTGATATGGGCATTAGAAAAAAAAATACAACTATCACACTAAGCTCATAATTTCAAATATTGATTAGGATAAAAATATGTTAACAAAAAAGTCATTAAAAATAATGAGCTTCTTGTGAGTGATTTACAGATTTGACTAAAATGCAATCTGTCAATGACAAATATGAGAATTCAGGTACTCCAAAGTGTAATGAAGGAACAGTCACCCCGATATCTTTACATGCCAGGTAGCGCCCTGGCCTTTTAGAGAGGTAGGGATAGCAATTGTAAAGCAGCACTGGGTCCCCTAGCTAGTATTGTCCATTGCTGGCTTTTGTCACTAACTTAAAAATAGTGTCATGGTTTCCTTTTCTCTGGCACATTAAAACTAACGGACATCTTTTCCCCTTCATGTGGACATCTGATGAGATTTACTGAAACTCTACCTTTAACGCTGTGAGAGTTTATGGGAAACAGTAATCCGCCCCAAGAATAAACAGTAAATGGAATGACGATTTTCTAGGAAGTGCTGTGTCTGGCTGCGGCAGAAGTGGCAGTGAGCTAAGAGAGGTTTTTTGGCAGCCCTGGAGGGCCATTGAGAACTGCGAACTGTGATGAAGAAAGCATTCATCCGTTTATATCTCCGTGGGAGTGCCTTCTGTGAGGCATCAGGGTGTCTGCCTTATCTGGGGATTTCCTCTGGCATTACAGAAAATGATGCAGGTTTGCCTCTGTTCCCCAGAACAAGAGGTGAGAGGCTGGCCTGGCTGGCGTGAGATTCTCACTCGTGGTCATTCTCACTGAGGTTGGCTCAGAAATCTGGGTGAAATGATTCACCCGCTGCCTTGGCATGGCTTGGAGGGCAGCTTGAAGCTGAGTTTCCAAAGCTGAGCCCCTTTGCTCAGGAAAACTCATTCCTGTTCTCTCCTTTCCTAAGGACAGGCCATGATCAGCAAGTTCAGTGGTTCATGGAATGTCTTTAGAAAACAAATTGCTCCATGTACACAAGAAACTGGTACCCAAATGCCGGTTGTGGCAGTATTTGCAGCAGCAAAAGGTTGGAAATGAGTCTGTAATTCATGAGTGGGCAACTGGCTTATGTGACGCAATGTGATGTGATGAAATATAACGCAGCTATTTTCAAAAGATGACAGCACACTGCTGTCGTTGACAGTGCCAGGTCTGATAGATTTCAATGGGAAAGGTGAGGCAGGGAATGATCTGTACAGTGTGATTCCATCACCACGTACAGCGCATCTGTATGCATGGCCTAGGGAAGGGTCTGAGAGACACCTTGCCTCCGGAGGGGGCGCAGAGCTGCTCGATGAACTTGGGGTGGGTGGGGTGAGAGATGGATCCTTTCCCGACTTTCTGTCCTATAAGGGGCAGGGGGACGCTTGCCTGAGTAGGGGAGGAGGAGTGGGTAGCTAAGCTTGCTCCCAGGGCCCTCTCGGGGAAACCTGCTCCTTTTGCCTTTTTCCAGGACTGGGGAGAATCCAGCCTTGGACTCTGCCAGTGGGCCTCGCTCATCGTCTATGAGGCGGCCAGGCTCGCTGTGTCCTGAGGGCCGGACACCCCAGGGTGCTGCTGGAGAGGATAGTGCCCATTCTATCTCTGTCTCTCCCTGACAGCGGCACCGCTTCCTCTTCCCTCTTCCACGGTGGTTGGGGTCCTCCATCCCGCACTTGAACTCCCTAAGGCCCGTTGTCCTCCCTGCAGCTCCCCCGACTGTGTCCTTCAGTCCTATCAAGTCTCAACCCTCAGAATTCTGCTCTCTGAGAAGGAACCAATGCACGAACTCCAGGAGTCTCTGCCAGGCAACACATTTGCATTTCAACTGGGATTTTCTGGGAGAAACCTCCTTACCAGGAACAAGGTAAGGAGCACCCACTCCATCCAGGTCAGGTGTGGGAATAAACAGTGAGCCCACCCAGCAGGGGCACCTGCGGTGGCGGAGGCCAACAGAGGTGGGGCTTTGGGAGACTTCAGACTAAAGGGAAGGCAGGTGCAAAAGAGGTCTTGGGGGAAGCGAGTTTCCTCCACGTGGTCAAAGCAGACCCAGCAGGCACTGCCTCGGCACTTGTGGGAAGGCGTGCTCCCGAGAACCAGAAAGCCTGGACTTAGGGATGGAAGAACTACGCTGGGTTCCAATCTTGTCTCCTCCCTTTACCCACAAATGACCCTAGGCGAATCCAGTCAAGGAAATGTCAATTCCTCATGAGTAAAATAGTGATAAAAACAGTGCCTTCGTGTGACCTTAACCTGAAAATGGAAAGAAAGAAAAAACTAAAAGTTAAAAAAAAAATAGTGCTGGGCATGGTGGCTCACGTCTATAATCCCAGCACTTTGGGAGGCCAAGGTGGGTGGATCACCTGAGATCAGGAGTTTGAGACCAGCCTGGTCAACAGGGTGAAACACTGTCTCTACTAAAAATACAAAAATTAGCTGGGTGTGGTGGCAGGCACCTGTAATCCCAGCTACTTGGGAGGCTGAAGTAGGTGAATTGCTTCAACCTGGGAGGCAGAGGTTGCAGTGAGCCAAGATCGCACCACTGCACTCCAGCCTGGGCGACAGAGAGAGACTCTTTCTCAAAACATAACTAACTAACTAACTAAATAAATAAATAACATAACATAAATAACATCACTCACTAACTAAATAGTCCCTTCATCCTAACCTATGGGATTCTTGTCATACTAACTGCGATATGCTGGATTTACTTTCCACATTGCATTGTACCTAATGAATATGATTCAAATGTCTACTCTCTCTTCCCTGAGGCTGCAGTGTGGCCTGGTGGCTGGTGTCCCTCCTGCCTTAGGGGGCCTGTGACACAGCAGGGGGCACAGTGGTCAAATGCACAGACTCTGAGGCCAGGTAGCTGGGGTCCACCTCTGAGACTTTAACCTCTTGGGACCCCGGCTTTCTCATTTTAAACTGGAGATAATAATAGAACTGTATACACAGGCCTGCTGGGAGGATTAAACACTTGTAAAAGCAAGTGAGCAGTGCTTGACTCAGTTGGCTCTGTGTGGGCTCCTGGCAGGGACCTCTGAAGAGGGTGAAGAAGCCATTCTCTACCCCTGACTGTACAGCCATGCACTCAACGATGACGAAGCTGTGGGGGGCTGCCCCCAGCACCCTGGTGTCAGAGAATCCTGCTTCATTTCCTAGCAGGAGCGAGCCATGCAGAAGCAATGCGTGACTAGTGTTTCCTATCACACTGATTCTCTGTTAAAATGAATTAGTCACAAACAAAAATGGTCAGAACTCAGGATTCGATGCTTCCCTTTCTTTTTTAAAGCAAGGATGACGTCTGAATAATAAAATGAGCAACAGGCCATTTAAAAGAAGCAAAGCTAGGAACTTTCACAACCATTTTTCAGGATAAATAAAAATCAGTAAAAATAAAACTATTTTTAAATGAATTAAATTTATGAAGCTATTGAATTGAGAAACTGTCTGCTGCCTATCTGGTGGGGGTCAGGGGGTAACCCAGGAATACTAGGGGCTTCCAGTGTCACTCAAACAGCTCTGACTATGCCACATACAATTATGTTGGTCCTGGACATAGAAGGCGAATACAGGGAGGCAAGAAATTGGCCTCACTGGTGAGGGGGATGCCGCATGCTGGGGGAGCGGGCAGCAATGTATCCTTTGGGACTTTAGAGCAGGGCCTGAGTTGTGAGGCCAGAAGTGAGGAGGGAAAGATTCGAGGAGAGCGTGGACCCTGAGTCAGACAGAATGATGAGAAATGAGGCAGCCTACTAGGGAAAGATCTTTGGTACCAAAAAAAGGTCCACCGTAAGCTTCTTTAAATTCGGTATGAAATGGGCTAGAAAGGCGAGAGAAAAGGAGAATTGTAGCTTAGAAAGCAATTCATATGGCAAAGAGTTAGTGGGCAAGGTCTCTTGGCGAGAGTGGAACCAGAATCTATCAATGCAACATCTTCCTGGGAAGCTGGGGACTTCAGGCTTTACATCACTATGTCCATGTGGCACAAAATCAAAGGGTATGTTCCAGACCAGGACCCAGTTTCTTTTCTAAAAAGAAATTGTCAGATGTTCCAACCCATTATATGTCCTCTACACTGAGGCACAATTCAAAACATTCAATAAAACTCCTTTGTGGGGGTGTTTCCTTGAGCAACAGGAGAACATTATATACAGACTTGTGATGCAGCTTGGTGGGGTTTGAGCTTTGCTTTGCTGTTTTGCTTTTCTCTTTTTTTTTCTAGTAAAAACCTAAGCAAGAAGGTATAAAAGGGAGGAGACCACTATTACTCCTGCTGCCCTCCTCCCCCCACCTTGCCTAGTTCAAAGACAGGAGAAAAGAGAGAGAGAAACAAAGTAATAATAATAACATCAACCCCTGGCCTAAACTACTTGTGTTATCTGTAAATTTCAGACACTGTATGAAAAAAAGCATTGTAAAACTTTCTGTTCTGTTAGCTGATGCATGTAGCCCCTAGTCACGTTTCCCACGCTTGCTCAATTTATCACGACCCTTTCCTGTGGACCCCTTAAAGTTGTAAGCCTTTAAAAAGGCCAAATATTTCTTTCTTGGGGAGCTTGGCTCTTAAGACACGAGTCTGCCGACGCTCCCGGCCGAATAAAAAACCTCTTCCTTCTTTAATCTGGTGTCTGAGGAGTTTTGTCTGCGCTCGTCCTGCTACAGGTACATTTATAACCCCCAAAGGGAAATTCTATGCAATAGCAAAATGTAGGAACATTTGCAGTGGTGGGTCTGGCTGGGATGCCGGGTGATGGTGCTGATTCCCACACAGGTACCAGTGGCTCCCTGTTCAAGACAGATCTGAAGTTCAATCAGCGGCCAATGTTTTTGTCCACTGTCATTGATGGGTTCAAAAGGACCAGCTTGGAGGGCACTGCTTCTAGTCAGTCATTCACCATGAAGCCTGGGGGTGAATGGCCCCCAAAAGATACATCCTGCCCAGAACCTGTGAATGTGACTGTCCTAGTCTGTTTTCTGCTGTTTATAACACAATAGCTGAAACTGGGTAATTTATGAAGAAAAGGAGTTTATTTCTTACAGTTATGGAGGCTAAGTTCAATGTTGAGGGGCCAAGTCTGGTGAGAACCTTCTTTCTGGTGGGGACTCTGCAGTGTCCCCAGATGGCACAGGTCATCACATGGCAAGGGGGCTGAGAATCTTAATGTACTAGCCCAGGTCTCTCTTCCTCCTCTTGTAAAGCCACCAGTTCCCCTCCCATGGTAACCCACCAATCCATGAGCCTATTAATTCATTAATCCATGAATGGAACTAATCCATTCATGAGGACGGAGCCTTCACATTCCAACCACCTCTTAAGGCCCCACCTCTAAATACTGCCACATTGGGGATTAAGTTTCAACATTAAGTTTTGGAGGGGGCATTCAAACCATAGAAGTGACCTTGTTGAAAAGCATATTTTATAAATGTAATTAAACTGCATGTGAGATCATCTTGGATTAGAGTGGGTCCTAAATCCAATGACAAGTGTTCTCATAAGAGAGGAGAAGCTGATACGAAGGCATAAGTAGAGACTGGAGGGATATGTCTACAAGTCAAGGTATTGCCATGAGCCACCAGAAGCTGGAAAAAGCAAGGAGGAATTCGCCCCTAGATCCTTCAAGCAAGTGCCATCTTGATTTTGAATGTCTGGCCTTCAGAACTGTGAGAACAGATTTCTGTTGTTGTAAACCAGCTAGTTTGTGGCAATTTGTTACTGGCAGCCTCAGGAAACCAGTACAAACCCCTAGATTTTTCTTCATATGGCATTCAACAGAGGATATTAATTCGAAAGGGGTTCATTTGTTTTTAAAGGCAGTGCCTCCTATTTAAATTTGCCAAGTACCTGCATCATGGTCAGAGAGTTGGGCCAAGGAGAGAGGAGAGGCCTTGGAGGAGGGGGGGGGGGAACAGGAAAACAATGGCCCTGCAGTTGAAGCTTCAAGAATGACTCTGCCCAGCTACTCGGAGGCTGAGGCAGGAGAATGGCGTAAATCTGGGAGGCGGAGCTTGCCATGAGCTGAGATCCCGCCACTGCACTTCAGCCCGGGCGACAGAGCGAGCGAGATTCCTCTCAAAAAAAAAAAAAAAAAAAAAATGACTCTGAGCTGTGCGGTTGGAGGGGTCACTTCACCTCTTGCTCATCTGTCAGATGGGAATATTATGAAGAAGAGCAAATTAGATAAATTGCAGGAATGCACAATGTCAACATAAAGGGTTGGCTGAATCCCCACCATTACTCGCACCCTGGGGGAGCCCTGCTAGAAAGACCCCCTTGCTGAAGCTATCGATCAGTGGCTGTAGAGTCAGTGTGAGCTCTGCAGGCAGACACCCCAAGCTGTGTCTTATAGCTTCGTGACCTCGGCAAGTTGCTTCCCTGAGCCTCAGCTCTTCATCTATATGGTTGATACCTAGAATAGGTAAATTCATAGAGACAGAAAGTAAAATAGAGGTTACCAGGGGAGCGGGGGTGAGGGATGGGGAGTTATTGTTTAATGGTATGGTGTTTCTGTTTGGGATGATGAAAAAGTTCTGGAAACCGATGGTGGTGATGGTTGCACAAGACAGCAGCTGTACGTAATGAGACTAAATAGTACATTTGAAATGGTTAAAATTGTCATTTTTATGTTATATATAGTTTACTACAATTTTAAAAAGCATGTTAGCTGTGTTTCCCATCCCAGGGCACTGTGACAGTAGATGACCAAGTAGCCAGTATGGTGGACAAGGCTAGCCAATGGGCTGGCTGCACCAGCTTAGTATTTGTATAAATGGAACTTTAATGATTTAACCCCAAGAAGAGACTAATGTGGGATTTCAGGATCTTAGGCAGGGCCCAGGAAAGAAAAACCTGCTAAATAACTTTGAGTGGAAGAGAGAGGTAAGGGTTGAAGAGAAATCCTTCCTGTGCCCTTCAAAGTCCAGCAGGGGCCAGGCGCAGTGCCTCACACCTGTAATCCCAGCATTTTGGGAGGCCAAGCTTCGCTTGAAGCTAGGAGTTTGAGACCAGCCTGGGCAACAAAGGAGACCCTGTCTCTATAAAAAAATAAATAAATAAATAAATAAATATATATATATATATATATATATATATATATATATATATATATTTTTTTTTTTTTTTTTTTAAAGAAGAAGAAAGTCCAGCAGGTAGGTGGAGAGTTTTCCTTTTCCTTTGCAAAACCAGCCAAGAAGCTCTGAACCTTGGGGCTGCTCTTGGATCCCTTTGCTCTGTATCCTCCCATTCAACTAAATGTCCCATATTTGGCACAATTTCAAGTTTATGTTCGTTTGTCTGGCCTGGAGCCTGCCGTCTTCCAAGGAAGCGCAGTCCTGCACTATCCGCCCTCTCTCTCTGAGGAAGACAGATGGATCAGCAAATCGTGGGCTGGAGACAGGAACTCGGGCCCCACCTCCGGCCTGTCAATTCCAAGCCCCTCAGAGTCTTTGTTGTACATTGCTGCCATGGCGACTGCTGGGGACAACACCTGGCCAGCGGAAGCCTGCCAAAGCCCACTGCAGCAACAGCAAGCGACGAAGAGGGTATTTCCGGGACAGTTAGTGAGCAATTAGAGACCAGGGGTTAGAGCTGAGCCAGCCCGAGCAGTCGGGAAGTGTTTAACCCAGAATTTAAACCACAGAGGCTGAAAATATAATTTTTAAAAATCAATATAATTGCTTTTATTAGCGCTAAATACTGCAGGACTCTTTATAAGTTACTTTCTGATTCTTTATTCTGGGGCACGGTGACCAGTAAGCATTCTGGCCTCCATTCCTGGCCCTTCGTGGGGTTTATAATTACAGCAGATCCACAGAGAGCTCGCAAACACCCTGGCTTGGCCAGGAGGAGACCAGCTGTTTGCACACAGACCTCGAAGCGAGCAAGGCTTGCAGACAGTGAAACATGTTCTCATATTAACATCTTTCTCACGAGCACTGCCCCCTACACTGCTGACACAGTCAGAGGAGTCAAAAGTGGCTTCCCCGTGTGTTTCTCCATTGCACTCCCCGTTATTTAAAAAAACATGGAGTTTTAAATTTCACGTTCTGTGATCTAACTTCCCATTTCCCACTCACAAACAAATGACATCTGGCCACTCTCAACAATAAACTTGGAAAGATGAGACATTTCCTGTTAGTTCTCCATGTAACCCCTGCTTAAACTTTCAAATTCCTGAAAGAATTGCCTGAAAAATAAATGGATCATTAAAAAGTGAAGAAAAGGGAGAAGAGGGGGGTTGGGAACCTTCCAGGAGAGCCTCTGACAGTCAATGCTGATAAGTTTTTAGCAATAATCCGGCGTTTATTTTAAAAACCATGTTTTAACACTGATAGATGAAAACAGATTTGTTATTCTGCACAACCACCTTGTGGAAATCACAACTGGAAAAACCTTCCAGGCTGCTAGATCCAACATCACAGCAAATTGCCCAATTCCTTGAAGTGGTGGTAGAAAATATTATTTTAAAGTCCTCATCTGTTTTTTAGCACTCTGCTTATCTATCCACCTAATTCCTAAGAAATGGCATATGGACTCACAACTTCAACAGTTACACAACCCCATTATCTTTCAAAGCTACATTTCCAAGCCAGGATTTTCTTCCTCATCTTCAGCTGCCAGCTGGACATTTCTTCTTGGAGGCCCTACCCTTATCTCCCATTCAGCATGACTAAGGCTGGTTACTCTGCACCAGCCTCCCAAAGCTGGCTCCCCCTTTCCACACTTCCTCTTTCTCTCAATGATAACAGCTTTCTCCAAGATCCAGGCTCAACTTATGGTGATCTCACGGAGGCCTGCGCTCTTCCCCTCCCAGCCCAAATGCACAGGGATCTATCCTATCACATTACATGTGACCTTTCTTTCCATTCCTACAGCAACCACGAACCTTGACAAGTCCAGTGATTTCCTATCAGGTGTCCCTCTTCCACTTTCTATCCCCATCCATCCATGCAGCCCCCGACAGCTGATCCATCTCATAGACCACTCCAATCCAGCATTTTCCTGCTCAAAATCTTTCAATGCATTCTTAACATAAGGCTTGCACACAAGGTGGGCTTCATGGGTGTAGGACCTGGGCAGTTGCACAGGGTCCCGTGCTCGGGAGGGCTCTGCGTTTGGTTCTATCTCTGCTGCACTGTCTTGAAATTCTTAATCATTTTTGAACAAAGGGGCTTATGTTTTCATTTTTCACTGGACCCTGTGAATTAGGTAATGGGTCCTGCTTACATGCTGAGTCCAGAACCCTTAGCTTGGCATTCAGAACTGTCGCAATTTGGCTGGCCCAGGTCTGTAGTCTAATGAGTACATCTTGACTCAGTCTTCCAGTCCAGCCATTCATATTGATAATTTACTATAACTGAGACATATCATGCTTATTTCTGCTTCCAGCTCTTTATTCATCCAATTCCTTTCTCCCACCATACCATCCCTACTTTATCTCTCTTCCTCTCTCATTTCTATCCTACTTGCCCAAGGCTGTAGGAGCCCACCTCTTGCATCAGCATGATCTGGATATGAGACATGGAGTCAAAGGAGATCACTTTGGAACTTTAAGGTTTAATGACTGCGCCATTTGGATTTTGGACTTGCATGGAGCCTGCAGCCCCTTTATTTTGGCCAATTACTCCTATATGGAATATGTGTATTTATACAATGCCTGCCTGTACTCCCATTCTATCTAGGAATAACTAACTTGCTTTTGATTTTACAGGCTCATAGGCGGAAGGGACTTCCCTTGTCTCAGATGAGACTGTGGACTTGGACTTTTGGGTTAATGCTGGAATGAGTTAAGACTTTGGAGGACTGTTGGAAGGGTATGATTATGTTTAAAGATGTGAGGACATGAGATTTCGGAGTGGCCAGGGGAAGAATGATATGGTTTGGCTGTGTCCTCACCCAAATCTCATCTTGAATTGTAGTTCCCCAAATCCCCATGTGTCACGGAAGGGACCCAGTGAGGGGTAATTGAATCATGAAGGCAGTTAACTCCTTGCCGTTCTTGTGATAGTGAGTGAGTTCTCATGAGACCTGATGGTTTTATAAAGGGCTTTTCCCCCACTTTGCTCTGCATTTCTCCTCACTGCCGCCATGTGAAGAAGGACATGTTTGCTTTCCCTTCTGCCATGATTGTAGGTTTCCTGAGGCCTCCTTAGCCATGCTGAACTGTGAGTCAATTAAACTTCTTTCCTTTATAAATTACCCAGTCTCAGGTATGTCTTTAGTAGTAGCATGAGAGCATACTAACACACTACTCATATTTGCAGATCCTCCTCTCCCATCATCTCTCCCTACACTCTTTTCCTCCTGCAATGATAGTCAGCCTCATTTGGCTTTTATACTAATTTTTCTATTACTTTCTTCCTTTATTTCATGAATCTTATTCTCCCAACCAGTAAATATTTGGGTTCAAAGAGCATATTTTATTTCTCAATGCAATCCCTGACAAATAATGCCTTACAGTGGGCATGGTTGATAGTCGATTGATGAGCTATTTCTCCTCTGTCTGCAGTGAGAGTATTAGGTAGTTTCCACTTTACATATGAGTAACAAGCGCAACACAGGTTAAAATTTGCTCAGGCAAAGCATAGAAAACTGGAAATAATCATGGAGCAGCTCTCTACATTATTTCCATAAATATGTATTGAATGCCTGCTTTGTGTCAGGTGCTGTCCCACGCTCAGCGACGGGAAGGCAGCTGCAGAGTGGCCACTCTCATTGGATCTGCAGCAAAGTGCTGGGGTCACAACTCCAGCCCCATCGCCCAAGGGCAGTATGGTCTTGTACAAGAGACTTAACTTCTGTGGGCCAAATTTTTCCATCTGAAAAATGGGGATAATAATACCAAAAGCACAGGCAAGAAAAGAAAAAATTGATAAATCAGATTTCATCAATATTAAAAATTGTACATCAAAAGACACTCTTGAGTGAAAGGACAACCCACAAAATGGGAAAAAATATTTGCAAATCATGTATCTGATAAGGGATTAATATTCAGAATATATAACAAACTCCTTTAACTCAACAACAAAACCACAAACAACCCAACTCTAAATGGACAGAGGCCAGGTACAGTGGCTCATGCCTATAATCCCAACATTTTGGAAGGCAGAGGCAGGAGAACTGCTTGAGACCAGGAGTTTAAGACCAGGCTAGGCAACATAGCAGGGTGCTGTTTCTAAAAATAAAAATAAACAGCCAGGTGTGGAGGCATGCACTTATAGTCCTAGCTACTTGGGAGGCTGTGTGAAGCAGGAAGGATCTCTTGAATCTAGGAGTTCGAGGCTTGAATGAGCTATGATTGTGCCACTGCACTCTAGCCTGGTGAATAAACACAGGAAAATATGCTCAACATCACTAGTCATTAAGGAAATGAAAATCAAAACCACAATGAGATAACACATCTCACCCATTAGGATGGCCATCATCAAAATGGTGGAAAATGATAGCAAAGACATGGATTCAACTTAGATGCCCATCAGTGGTGAACTGGATAAAGAAACTGAGGTATATAAACACCATGAAATACTACACAGTCACAAGAAAGAAAGAAATGATGTCCTTTGCAGCAACATGGATGCAGCTGGAGACCATTATCCTAAGCAAATTGACACAGGAACAGAAAACCAAATATCCCATGTCCTCACTTACAAGTGGGAACTAAACACTGAGTACACGTGGATATAAAGATGGGAACAATAGACACTGGGGACTAGTAGAGGGAGGAGGAAGGGAGAGAAGTGAGATTGAAAAACTATCTTTTGGACACTATGTTCACTACCTGGGTGACAGGATCATTAGTATCGCAAACCTTGGTGTCACGCAGTATACTCATGTAACAAACCTGCATGTGTACTCCCAAAACTAAAATCAAAGTTGAAAAAAAATGGTGGAAAATAACAGGTATTGGTGAGGATGCGGAGAAAGCAGAGCCTTGTGCTTTGCTGATGGGAATGTAAAATGTTGTTCCCACTGTAGAAAACAGCATAGCAAGTCCTTAAAAATTTAAACATAGAATTACCATATGATCCAGCAATCCCACTTCTGGGTATATACCCAAAAGAACCCAAAGCAAGCACTCAAACTATCTGAACACTGATGCTAGTAGCAGCATTCATTCACAATAGCCAAAATGTGGAAGCAATCCAAATGCCCATCAATGGATGAATTGGATAAATAAAATGTGTATATATACATATATAATATATATGCACACATACATATATATGTATATTAGTCTAAAAAAGGAATCAAATTATTTTTCCCTCCTTTACTCTGAAGGAAGAAAAAGGTATGAAGTTCTGATACATGCTACAACATGGATGAACCTTCATGCTAAATGAAATAAACCAGTCACAAAAGGACAAATATGATTCTACTTATGTGAGGTACCTAGAATAGGCAAATTCATAGAGACAGAAAGTAAAATGGTGGTTGCCAGTGTCTAGGGGGAGGAGAAATGGGCAGTTATTGTTTAATAAATGTGAAGTTTCTGTTTGAGATGGTAAAAAAGACTGGAAATGGATAGTGATGATAGTCACACAACACTGAATGAGTTCAATGCCACTGAATAATAAACCTAAAAATAGTTACAATGGTAAATTGTATGTGACGTATATTTTACCACAATTTTAAAAGCATGGATAATAATAGTCTACCTCACAGGTTGTTTTAAGGATTGAACAAAATATTATTTGTAAAGGGCTTAGAAGAATGCCTGGCACATACCAAGTTTGTTTAAATAAGTAGGTGCAAGGGTAAGACCAATTGATCTAATTCTACGTATTATATCCCCAAACTGAGCCATGCTGCTGCCTAAACCCTGCAATCACAAGATAATTGTCTTTTTTTTTTTTTTCCCCTCCAGTCCGTGTAGGTCCCACTTTTCTCTGCACCTCTGATATGGTTTGGCTGTGTCCCCACCCAAATCTCATCTTGAATTGTAGCTCCCATAATTCCCACATGTCGTAGGATTACACCCAGTGGGAGGTAATTGAATCACAGAGGCGGGTCTTTCCCTTGCTGTTCTCTTGAGAGTGAGTAAGTCTCGTGAGATCTGATGGTTTTATAAACGAGAGTTCCCCTGCACACGCTCTCTTGTCTACCACCATGTAAGACATGACTTTGTTCCTCATTCACCTTCCACCATGATTGTGAGGCCTCCTCAGCCACGTGGAAATGTGAGTTCAATAAACCTCTTTCCTTTATAAATTACCCAGTCTCGGGTATGTCTTTATTAGCAGTGTGAGAACAAACTAATACAACTTCTGACCTATGCAGTGCAGTAGTCAAGTCTGTAGCACCTCTGTCATCCTCTACTTGTTTCAGCATGTTAGTCCTGTCCACTCAGGCTGCCTGAAGGTTTTTGAGGACAGAGACCAATCCACGCATCTCTGTACAGAGTTTGGCAGTGCTGGGTCCATTGTTACCAATAACGAAACAGGTGTCATCCAGTAGATCTTCTGAATTCAGTTCTGCATTTGTGGCTTATGAGAATAAGGTGAAAAGGGATGAAAGGAAAGGTGAGCATCTGTCATACACAGTCTTCCCGCGACTCATTTGTTCATTCATTAGTAGTGAGCATGATTCTTTTCCCGTATACTCTGTTATGAAAGAAAATACATGTATTTTTTTTTTTTTTTTTTTTTTTGAGACAGAGTCTCACTCTGTCGCCCAGGCTGGAGTGCAGCGGCGCAATCTCGGCTCACTGCAAGCTCCGCCTCCCGGGTTCACGCCATTCTCCTGCCTCAGCCTCCTGAGTAGCTGGGACTACAGGCGCCCGCCACCGCGCCCGGCTAATTTTTTGTATTTTTAGTAGAAACGGGGTTTCACCGTGGTCTCGATCTCCTGACCTTGTGATCCGCCCGCCTCGGCCTCCCAAAGTGCTGGGATTACAGGCGTGAGCCACCGCGCCCGGCATCATGTATTTTCTTATAACTGATCTGAGTTTCTAGCAAGGCTCCCTCGGTGTAGGAGAAACTTACTTGCAGTCAATCTAGAGTTTTCCTTCCATCTCCCCAGTTTGGGTCTAAGAGCTGGAGAGGCTTCCATTGCACTACAGCTGGGAAGGGGAGCTGGAGATGGAGGCCTGGTCCTAGATGTGATCTAACCTCTGTGAAGGACTCGCTGAAACATTCTGGGCTTCTATGGCTGGTCACAGCTGTATCCACCCACTTTCCCAACCTCAAGGCCTCCAAGTGACTGTCAGTTCCTTGTGCTCTTAGGGTGCCACATCCAGCCTGAGGGATGTTCTGCAGCTGGGCCCATAGAGCAGGCTGTCCACCATTTATGCGACCCTCAGGCTCACGGGGGACATCATACGGCTCCCAGGTGAGGCCTACACAGCCATGTCTGCACTGGTGTCTTGGTTCCACCTCCTCCTGGGCTTAATCAGAGGCTGGGGCTCAGCTCTCATCTCTCTCACGTTCCTGAGACACACCTGGGGTTTCTCTTGTCATCTGTTCACCTGGGATGTGGCTTGTAGGAATGATGTGGGAGAGAGGGCAGAGGACTCATCCATGCTCTCCTGGCTCCTCACTTCTCTGCAGGACATCTACTTCTGATTAGAACAATACTTGTCCTAATCAATGGTTTCTGCCATGAGTTTCCTCAAAAGTCCTTCCTTCCCAGTCACTCATTTCCCAAGACAATCAGCTCCATTCTGTGACTGCCTAAGTGGGGTGTAGCAAGGGTTTTGGGGTAGAAGGAACTATTGGGGAGGGCAGATGTTAATTTTTTAAATTATGAAATGTGTCACACTCATTCATCTAACAAATATTAATTGAGCATGCCTTCCACATGATGGGCATGGTGCTAGTGCTGGACACACCACAGAAAGAAAAATGGGGACATCACTGCCCTATGGAGCTGAAGGCACAGTGCAGAGCTTCCTGTCTAGAGGTAAAGAGCTATGGATCCCTCCTGCACCTAGAAAACTCAGCAGAAAACTGCAATCTCAAAGGATTTAAAAATGACTTCTTAGACACAGGGCAAGAGAATCCATTCAATTTTTTTTTTTTTTTTGACAGAGTCTCGCTCTGTCACCCAGGCTGAAGCACGGTACATTCTGGGCTCACTGCAGCCTCTGCTTCCCTGGTTCAAGGGATTCTTAGGCCTCAACCTCCTGAGTAGCTGTAATTACAGGCATGCGCCACCATAACTGGCTAATTTTTTTTTTTTTTTTTTTTTTTTTTTAGTAGAGATGGGGTTTTGCCATGTTGGCCAGCCTGGTCTGAAACTCCTGACCTCAAGTGATCCACCCGACTCGGCCTCCCAAAGTGCTGGGATTACAGGCATGAGCCACAATGTCCAGCCTGCCATTCAACTTTTATTATAAATAAGAATTAAAAGAAAAGACAGCCCCTGAGAAGAACTAAAGCATTCTATGGGCCACACTTGTGCACTTAAAAAAATGCCCACACACAAATAAGTGGTGAATAAAATACCCATCTCTCTGAGCAGTGGCATTCCACTTCCTTAAACTCTCCTCCATTAGGATTAAGACTCTTGGAGGTGGGGAAAGGTGTGTGGACACTGCTGCTTCCCTGATCCCCTTTTTGGAAACAAAGGGAAGGAGGATCGGGGTCCTCTCACAGGCAGGTGTGTTTCAGCTCCTAAGGCCTCCAGCAATGGGGGTAGCCCGGGAGGCCATGGGTGTCAACTAGGGAAAGAGAAAGTTGAACTAGAATGAAGAGAGGAAACTGAATCCTGTAGTGCCCAAGCTCTGGCCTTAGGGTGTCGGGCGGGCATGGCCCTGAGGGTAACGCTGACCAGAAAGATCCTCATGGAGGGGCAGGGGACAAAGCAACACAGGACGCCAGCTACATTCTGAGAAGAGCGGAAAAGAGATTGTGAAACTCCCTGATGGCCCAGTACAGAGAAGAGGATTTGCTTCTCTAATGCCACAGAAATGCATCCAGAAAATACTAATTTTTTACTCTGATTTATTTATGATTGCAAAGGAAAAGCATGTTGATTTCTGGCTCTCTGTGATGTGCTTTTGTTGATGGAATTTTTTTTTTAAAGACAATACAATTGATCCTTGAACAACATGGGTTTGAACAGCATAAGTCTATTTAAATACTCAGGTTTTCTGCCGCCTCTGCCACCCCGAGACAGCAGAGTCAACCCCTCCTCGTCCTCAGCTCGCTCAGTGTAAAGAGGATGAGGATGAAGACCTTTATGATGATCCACTTCCACTTAAGAATACTGAATGTATATTTTTTTCTTCCTCATGACTTTCTTAGTAACATTTTTCTCCAGCTTATTTTATTGTGAGAATACAGTATATAATACATGTAACATATAACATTTGTGTTAATCAGCTGTTTACAAATGGGAAAGGCTTCTGGTCAACAGTAGGACCTGAGTAGTTAAGTTTTGGGGGAGTACAAAGTTATACACATATTTTTGACTGTGCGGGAAGTGGAGTCTAGTGCCCTTAACTCCTGCATTTTTCAAGGGTCAACTGTATATCACACATTAAATTACTAACAGAAAAATAAATTCGTAGGCCAGGCACAGTGGCTTGCGCCTGTAATCCCAGCGCTTTGGGAGGCTGAGGTAGGCACCTGAGTTCAGGAGTTCGAGACCAGCCTGGTTAACACAGCGAAACCCCATCTCTACTAAAAATACAAAAATTAACTGGGTGCAGTGGTGCGCACCTGTAATCCCACCTACTCAGGAGGCTGAGGCAGGAGAATAGCTTGAACAGGAGGGAGGCAGAGGTTGCAGTGAGTGGATTTCGTGCCACTGCACTCCAGCCTGGGTGACAGTGAGAGTCCGTCTAAAAAAAAGGGAAAAGAAATGTGTAAAGTATGTATTTGAGGAAGTCTGCACTGCATTTTTCTCAAGCAGTTCTTACCAGCTCCAATGAGAATCATGTCAGAGGAACACAGCAGCATTCTTGCATTTGTCAGCGTTCGCTGTGTGGCCCTAGGCATTGCTAGATACTGGGATAAAGATGGGTAAGACAGAATCTGTGTCCTCAAGGAACTTACAGCCAATAGGAGGGGGAAGAATCATACTCAATGAGGAAGGAAAGAAGTGTGTGAGGAAGGAGGAAGAGGTGATTACATTCTTGGAATAGCTTGCATAGTTCCATCTCCTCAAACTTTCCAGTGGCTCCCATCTTGTTCTGAGTAAAAGCCAATGGCCTTTTACTCAGATGGCCTCCAAGGCCCTGCTCCACCTGCCTGGCTCTTTTCCTCTCAGGCCTCATCTCCTCCTCTCTCACTGCTCTGTTTTCCCCCCCTCTTCCCTCCGGCAAGCCAGCCACAGTGGCCTTCTGCCAGACACACCAGCCTCAGAGGCTTTAAACTTGCTATTCCTGCTGGAACACTCTCCCGGGGACAGCTCAGGATGGCTTCCTCACCCCCTTCAGGCCTTTGCTCAGCCATCACCTCCCTGTGAGGTTCTCCTCTCATCCCAACATACTCCATTGTTCCTTCCTGCATCACAAACCCCTCAAAAGCATATGGGGGACCCCTCAGGGGCCCACAGACCCCACTTTGAAAAACACTGAATTAGAATTTTCTGGGAGGCTTGTTTAAATCCAGCCCCACTGCCTGCCCCTGAGAGATGCTGTTTTAGTGGCTCTGGAGAGGGGCCTGGAACTCTGCATTTTAACAAACAGCTCAGGGCCAGGCATGGTGGTTCCACTTGTCATCCTGACGCTTTGGGAGGCTGAGGCAGGAAGATCACTTGAAGCCAGGAGTTGAAGACCAGCCCGGGCAACACGGTGAGATCCGTCTCTACAAAAAATGAGGTGGGCGTCGTAGTGTGTGCCTATAGTCCTCGCAACTTGGGAGGCTGAGGCGGGAGGATCAATTTCAGGCCGGGATTTCAAGACTGCAGTGAGCCATGATCACACCTCTGCACTCCAGCCTTAGAGACAGAGTGAGACCCTGTCTCAAAATAAAAAATAAATACATATATAAAGCAGCTCAAGCGATTCTAATGACTAATGATATGATCCAAGTCCACATTTTGCAACAATAATGGGAAGCCGTTGAAAGGTTTTTAAAGTGGGAGTGACAAAATTAGATCAGACCTACAGGGAGCCCTGAGGGTCTTAATCCCAGAGAAAGAGCCTAGAAGTCTAAATCAGGTGCCAGAAAATTACACCCTGGAGGGTGAAACCCAGCCCGCTATCTGCTTTTGTAAATAAAGTTTTATCGGAACACACAACCACATCCATTCTTTTATATACTGTAATTGTCTATGACTGCTTGTGTACTAGAATCACAGGGTTGCATCCAGTAGTCCCCCCCATCCAAGGGAGATATGTTCCAAGACCCCCAGTGCATGCCTGAAATCGAGGCTAGATATATACTATGTTTTTTCCTAGACATATATACTTGTGATAAAGTTTAGCTTATAAATTAGGCACAGTAAGAGATGAACAACAACAATAATAAAATAGAATAATTATAGCAATATACTGTGATAAAATATTTTATCGTACTATACTCACCTATTTTTGGATTGAGGCCAGTTAATCGCAGAAAGTAAAACCATGGAGAAGGGGAAACTACTGTAGTTACACCAGAGTGTAAGGTTGGCAAAGCAAGAAGTAATTACCTGACACTTTCCAGAAAGAGTTTGCTGACCTCCAGTCTAAAGCAAGGACTGGAAGGCAGGGAGAAAAAGTGACCAGTATTTAGAGACAAGATTAGAGGAGTGGGCGGGATGCGGTGGGGGTGGGAAGGGAGCTGAGCTCCTGAGGATGGGCCCTGGCTTTCCAGCTCAGCCCGCGGGGGAAGGTGACAGCAGCAGATGAGATACACGGTTTTGCAGGAAGAAGCCCAGAGTTGAGTGAGGATGGGAAGTATGTTTGGGGACACATGTTCCATATATTCTTCACGCTTAACGTAGACACATGTTCCACATATTCTCCACGCTTAACGTATAGCTTCATTGAGGTTTTCTCTACTTTGTCCCTATTAGCTTGGTATTTACTTTCAGAAATAAGACTAATAGCTGTAGCAAAGGAACCCTAGGCACTGAGAGAAAATGTGTTATCTCATTCATCCTCATCACCCTAATGAAAAGGAACAATCATTTCCATTTTACAGACCAGAAATATGAGGCTTATTGGTTAAATTACTTGCTCAAGGACAGATCTGGCAGACTCTAGAGTTCTTAACACCGCCTTTTGTAAACTTGAAGATCCGCGTGCTTTGTATGCTTTACAAAAGCAATTTTTAAAAGGCCACTGCTGAGTACAGGTAACGGAGGATTCTGGTGTTGGTGCGTTTCTGTCCAGAGTTTGCCTGTACTCTTTGCTTTCTGTTTCTAAGTCAGTTTCTGATCCATAACAAAACATTACACTTAATCGCATCTACGGTAACCAAATATTTTTATTACTAGTTGTTGTGGACCCTCGCTGAGGCTTCTGATAAGCTAAATAAAATAGACTACATCCATTGGTGATTTATTCCCCATCATTGATACCTTCAAAGCTGGAGTAGGGGATGAGCCTCGGAGCAAGGGAAAGTTCTGCCATCAAGGTCTACTCCTCGGTGCCCCCCACAGCAGCATGGGGGCAAGCACTTTAGAAAGGAGATGAAATGTCCCCCAAGCTGGTGATGGTCCCACTGAGTTTCAGCACAAACTCCACTTTCATCACATTAAAGTCTGAGTTTATTTCCCAGCCAAGAGGAAGAAAAAAGAAATATTACTCAGATACTCGATTTCTTTTCCACCTTAGCTAAACAGCACTGCAAAGCTGCTGCCAAGCAGTGAAATAATGAAGAGAACTGGGTTTATTTGCCAGGTTACTTCAAGAAAGGCCATAGAAAAATCCCTTGATAACCTGGGATTACTTTCCTACAAAAGATCAAGATTGAAAAGAAAGGAGAAGGTAGCAACAGGAAAAACAGTAAATAATATTTGTTTAAATAACACAGTAAATGATAGTTCTAGAAGACATCCACTTCCAAGTTTGTTACTGTTAAGAGCCTGCCCCAATCTCTGACTCCTCCTTTTTCTCATCCCTTCCTGGCTTCTCCCTGCAAACAAAATGTAATTTGAATTCCATACTGTGGCCTATGATCCCCTAACGATCTGGCCCTTGGCTCCACACTGGCTTCTGTGGGTTCCTCAAGGCCGCGTTTTCTCCACCTCAAGCCTCTGACCCTCGGACCTCTGTCTGAAACACTCTCTCTTGCTCTTCATTCTCTGGGTCTTGGCTCCAAATGGACTCCTGGAGAGCCTGTTCGGAAGTGCTCAGTCTCTCAGCAGCCTTGTTTGTCTTCCCTTGTAGCATTTATGACAATCAGCAATGTCTTGTTTACGTGTTGGTTTAATTGTCTCTCTTTTGTCTGCCCCACTAGAATGCAGATTCCCTAAAGTTAGAAACTGTGTTTGTTTTTCTTTTGATAGGTTTTGACTAGAATAATGTTGGGCACATAGTAGGCATTCAAAAACTCTTGACTGAAATTCCACATCTTTGCCCTTACATTTTATTTTGTCTCATTTTTGCAAGTCTTTGAAAATATCTGTGTGATGTTTCCCAAATTTATCTGTAAGTTTAAAATACTTTTAATCAAAATCTCAACATAGTTTTTCATAGCCCTTGACAAACCAATTGTAAAATTCACAAAGAAGAGTAAATGTTTAAGAATAACCAAGATAATTGTCCCAAAGGGATGTGGAGTAAAGATTTACTGCATGAGAGATCGAGACACATTACAAAGCTAAGGTAATTAAAACAGCATGGGATTGGCACAGGAACAAATAAAAAACATAGATCAGGAGTATAGACATGGGACTTTGGTGCATGGTAGAGCTGGTGTTTCAAATCAGTGGGGAAAGAGCAGATTATTCAATAAATGGCGCTGGGACAATTGACTAGCTGTGTGAAAGAAACAAAAATCATCTTGCGTCTCACACACACACACACACACACTTCAGATGGCTTAAGACCTAAGTATAAAAAATAAAACATTAAAATTATTAGGAGAAAAAATTATTAGAAAATATAGAAATTATCATTATGATCTTAGTAATACTCTGGAAGTAATATTAGTAATATTGGGGAAGGCTTACTAATCTAAGGCCCCCAAAATGCAAACTATAGAGAAAAAAATGATTTTTGACTACGTCAAAATTAAGTCTTCTCTCCAACAAAAGGTATCATAAAAAATGTTAAAATTTTAGCAACATGACCTGGCGCAGTGACTCACACCTGTAATCCTACCACTTTAAGAGGCTGAGGTGGGCAATCACTTGAGTCCAGCAGTTCAAGATCATCTTGGGCCACATGAGAAACCCCATCTCTACAAAAAATACAAAAATTAGTTGGGCATGGTGACGTGTGCCTGTAGTCCCAGCTACTTGGCTGGCTGAGTTGGGAGGATCAATTGAGCCTGGAAGGCAGAGGTTGCAGTGAACCAAGATCACGCCACTGCACTTCAGCCTGGGTGACAGAGCAAGACTCTGTCTCAGAAAAAAAAAAAAGATTTGAAACTTGGTGAGAATTTTTTTTTTTACATTTTCTGTAACAAAGGACTAGGAAAAAATAGGAATGTAAATTAATACGAAAGAGACCATCAAATTTAAAAATGGTCAAAGAATATACACAGTTTTAAAATGGAAATGTAAATGACCAATAGAGATATAAGTTACTCAGTCTCCTTAGCAAACAGGGAAATGCAAATAAAACAATGAGATGCTAGTTCACACCTATGGGACCGGCAACATTTAAGTCTGATATTATCTAGTGCTGGTGAAAATGGGGGCAAAGAGAAATCTTCAATTGAAATGTTTCAATTGTAGCTTAGCATACTCTGCTCTTTGGGGGCAGCAATTCAACTGTATCTGTTATAACTAGAGTTTCTACTCCACTGCCCAGCAATTATACTTCTAGGCATTTTCTTTAAAGAGACCTGAGCACAAGGAGGCACATTCAAGCCTGTCAATGCAGCATTGCTTGTTGTGAAAATTATAAATGTATATCATGAGGGCAAATGTCTAAATAAGACAATACACAGTACATTAAGAGAAATTAATCAGATCTTTAGGGATTAACACAGATAACCCTCAAAACATATTAGTAGGTGATAAAAACAACTTTCAAATTATGTATACAGTGTGGTAATCATTTATACAAAGATGCCCACGTGAAACAATACTATGCATTTTCTGGGGTGCATATAAATGCATGCAAAGTGGCAAAAGTGGTCTGGCTGTATACCCACCAGGTCATGACCATGGTTTCTCCTGGAGAGAGGAGGAGGGTGGTAAGATTGTGGCAAGGTGCTTGAAGGAGGTATTTGCTATGTGCAGTGCTCTGAGTTTTTAGAAGAATGTATTCATCTATCTCTTGTGTAATTGAAACGGTTAGTAAAAAATACTTTGTATTTAAGAAAATAAACTAGTCCTCCTTGAGCTGGGTACATTAACTGAGAGTAACCCATTAGAAAATTGTATTGTGATTTGACATTGCCTCAACATTCAATCTCATGATCAGTGGCTCATCTGGAGAGCTTAGACCAGCCATTAAACTCAGTAAGAGTTTTCCCCAGCTGGGGACACAAGAGAAAGGTCAAGAGATGCCAAGTGAGAGCAGGATTCAATGCATTGTTCATGTGAAGATGAAGTGGGCACGTGAGAAAGAATGTGAATGGCCTTTAGCGGCTGAGAGAAGGTCCTGGCTGACGGCCAGCAAGAAAACAGAAACTCCAGTCCTGCAACCACAAGGAGCTGAACTCTGTCAACAGCCTGAATGAGCCTGAAAGCAATTCTCTCCCTGAACCTTGAGATAAGCCCAGCTGACTTCTCAATTTCAGCCTTGTGATACCCAGTGGAGCCCAACTGGCCTTCTGACCTGTGGAACAGTGTGCTAGTAAATGGGTGTTATTTGGAAAAAAACAAAAAACAAAAAACAAAAACAAAACAAAGCAAAAAAAACTAGAGTAAAACACTGTGATCAAGAATATGTTTTCCTGGGATGGGTCTTTCCCAAATATTAGGAAGTTGGTACCCTCCTTCTGCTCTGATTTCTTTTGTTTAAGCCTGTGGTTCTTAACTGGTATGGAGGAGAGGTGGGGAGTGCTTCCTTCCTGGGGATGGTTAAACATGCTTTTAGGAAAAAAAAAAATTGTAGGCATTTGAGATTGTCACAATGACTGAGGGAGGTCGCTCCTGCCGCTTACTGTGAGCATTGAAGATGCTAAACCCTAAACATCTTATAATGCAGGCACTATGCTGCCCCATGAATGGTCTTGCCATTTATGAAAAACATTGGCTTTAGGTGAACCAAACTGAAACTCACATATGTAAAAAGGTCTGGGATTTTCTTTTCTTTTCTTTTTTTAATCCACAAATGTAAAATTGGTTGGAGAGGGCCTATGAAACATTTCCACAGGCTGCTCCTCTGCGTACTTGGGGCCTTATCATCATCTAATAAAACTCACTAGTGGCAGAGCCAAGCTTACACATTGCTTGAAATCAACGGGAAGGAGGAAGGGTTAGTGCCATTGGCAGCCGATAGCGCTCCCAAATTACAGTCCTGTTTCCTTGTGGGTTGGTGTGAATTTATGAGGAAGGCCATGGGCAGGGTGTGAAATAATGAGCTGCTGCTTGTGGTGTAATAGATTTGCTGCTGAATATGCATTACTGGGAATGGAAACTGGAGTCTGGAGAAGGCACCACAATGTCCTGGGGTGCAGGGCAGTGTGTTGGCAGCCTAAACTCAGCCCCACAATAACTCAGCCCCCATGGGCAGTCGGGCCAGAGAGATTTATGGACCCCAAGGAACGCGTGCGACCAAGGCTGCTCAAAGGAGGCAATACATTGTGAGATTCTGACTGTCAAATAACATGTTGGGGTTTCTTCAGTGGTCCCAAGACTTAGAGATTACATCTTTAACACATCAATAACTTAGCCTCTGGTTAGCAAGGCTCACTGGGGCATGACTAATCAGTGGATGAAAGTGTCTTTGTGGGGATTAACTTTAATGAAAAGAAAAAGGATAGTTATTTGGGGAGTTTGAAATCTTCCATAAATCAAAGGGAACACTGACAAAGCAGGTTCATAAGGTAAGAATGAAGCCATTGTGGGGAAAATTAAGGAACAGCTACTTTTTATATAAATCACAGATCAGGGCTACATTGGTTGAGGATTCCATGGGAACAGGACTGTTTGACTTGGTCAGGTGTAGAGGGGTGATACTTGGGGAAGCTCCGCTCTCCTTAAGGAAAAGCAGATGTCCTGTGTCCTTATTCATACCTTCCCATTGGCTTCTAGAATATCTGGCAACTGGCTAATTAAATCTCTGAGGGAGTGATCTCCACTTATTCCAAATGCAGCTTTCAAAATACATCCTGAACCCATCCCTTACCAAAGTCCCCTGCAATTCAAAGTCTATCCAGGAAACCATGGGAATGACTCCATGCAGCCCATGGATTATATAAGAAAGATAATTCTCTGTCTCCCTGATAGCCATAAGAATGAACCAGAGATGGTCTCCCCTGTAATCAAGTGATCAAATTTACTCCACCAGTAATGGCTGACATGCCTCTCTGTGGGGTGCACTGAGAGGGACACATCACCAATGTCCTGTTCCTGCCAAAACTGTGTAACCTAAATCTCATCACAGGGAAACTACCGGATAAACCAGGTTCAGGTAAATTCTACTAAACAACAGGTCTGTTCTCTTTTTTTAAATGCCAGTTTCATAAAAGACAAAGAAAGTCTGAGGAACCATCCCACGTTAAAGAGATAGTATGACTAAAATGCAAGGTGTCAACCCGGGTTGGATTCTTGTCGAGCCAAAAAAGTATTCCTGTAAAGCAGCATTGAGACAATTACTGAAATGTACATATGACCCATGCTTTAGATGATAGTGCTGTATCAATGTTAAATTCCTGAGTTTCATAATTGTATAGTGGTTATGTAACAGACTATCCTTGTTTCTAAGGGATACACATGGAAATATTTTGGGGTTAAAGTTCATGGTATCTGCGACTGACTTTCAAAAGGTTCAGAAAATTGTTTTCATATATGTAGAGAAGATGAGAGGGAGATGCAGCAAAACATTAACTGACAATTGGCGAATCTAGATGAAAGGTACCCAGGAGTTTGTCATACTATTTTCGCAACTTTTGTGTAGGTTTGAAATGTGTTCAAAATAAAAAGCAAAAAAAATGGAGCCAGGTATATTTAAGAACAGTAAATGCATTGTAAATGCATAGAATCTTAAAACAGCAAAAATGCAGTAAATGCATAGAATCTTAAAACAGCAGAATGTCTAGCCGAGTTCTGGTTGTTGCAGTAAGACACAGTTCACCAGGGAAAGTGTATAGCATGAAAGAAATGGTTCAAAAAGTATCCATTAAGAATGCTTCTGGGCTGAGCATGGTGGCTCACGCCTGTAATCCCAGCACTTTGGGAGGCTGAGGTGGGTGGGTCACCTGAGGCCAGGAGTTTGAGACCAACCTGGCCAACATGGCAAAACTTTGCCTCTACTAAAAACACAAAAATTAGCCGGCTGTGGTGGCGTGCACCTGCAATCCCAGCTACTCTGGAGGCTGAAGCAGGAGAATCGCTTGAACCTGGGAGGCAGAGGTTGCAGTGAGACGAGATCGTGCCACTGCACTCCAGCCTGGGTGACAGAGTGAGAGTCCATCTCAAAAATAAAAATGCTTTTGACTTCAACTTTTATACAACCCAGCTTGAGCAAATGGGAATCTGTGTTTCCCACACTAGCTATTCTGGAGCTGGGGAGGAGACTCCCAGGCTCCTATCTTATCACTGTGCCATTTTTAGTGAGCTGGCTTTTTGCCCACAGATGCAAAGTGGCTACGGCACTCCCAGGCATCAGGTCTTCTTTCTAGGAGGGAGGAAGATAGAAGAAGAAAGATGGGGCAACACTTGTTTGAAAAGCAGAAGCAAAAGCAAAAGCTGTCCCATGCATCTGTGATGCAGTTTTAGATAAATGTGTTCAAAACACATCTATTCTCTGGTTACCCCTTCCCTTGACCATGAACTTATGGATGGTCACGTTTCAGAGAAAGAGTGATAACCAGAAGCCTGGAGCCTGGCATCAGTTCTGGTTCTGTTTTTCACTCTATAGATGTCACTCAACTTTTCTGGGCCCCAATTTCCTCATTGCAAAATGAAAGAGCTTTAAACTGAATTATCTCAAGTTCCTTTCCAGCAATAACAATCTATGGTTGGATAATCTTTCCTATTGTTTAAGGGTGCTTTTGTCTGAGGTTCACCAAACTCTGACTTAAACTGGCTTCAACAGTTAGAAAATTTACTATCTTACAAAAGAGGAAGGCTGGGTAGGGCTGGACTCAGGGGTTTTTTTGTTTTGTTTTGTTTTTTGTTTTTTTGAGACGGAGTTTCGTTCTTGTTGCCCAGGCTGGAGTGAAATGGCACACTCAGCTCACCGCAACCTCCACCTCCCAGGTTCAAGCGATTCTTCTGCCTCAGCCTCCCGAGTAGGTGGGATTACAGGCACGTGTCACCACACCCGGCTAGTTTTGTATTTTTTAGTAGGGACGGGGTTTCTCCATATTGGTCAGGCTGGTCTCGAACTCCTGACCTCAGGTGATCTGCCTGCCTCGGCCTCCCAAAGTGCTGGAATTACAGGCATGAGGTTCTTTCTGTTTTTTGGCTTCATCCCCATGCTGCTGATGTGGCTATTCCCAGTAGTGGATCCAGATAACACAATGTGCATAGGAAGGAACACAGTGTCATGTCCTCCGTTTTCTTAGAGGAGACGGGTGATTTCCTCAGAAGCCTCCTAGCAGATCCTCTTATGTCTTATGAGACAGAATTGGTTTGTGTGTGGGTCCTGAACCATCATTGGCAAAGAGGACAGAATTTCATACAGCAAAAGGGATGAAAAGGACAAATAGGTACAAACTCTGTGTCCTCCTGTGACAGAAGAGCAAAAGAGAGTAAACCCACTTACTCAAGGCCTTTGACAAGGGCTCTAATCCTAATCCTATCCATGAGGGCTTTGCCCTCACCCCATCATTACCCCCTACAGGCCCCACTTCATGCTCTCACATTGGCCATTAAGTTTCAACATACAAATTTTGGGGAGCACATTCAGACCATATTACCCCCCAAAATGCACATGTTGAAATTCTACTCCCTCAAGGAGAGGGTATTAGGAGGTGGGGCCTTTGGGGGTGATTAAGTCATGGGGGTGGAGCCCTCATGATTGGGACCAGTGCCCTTATAAAAGAGACCCCATGGGCCGGGCGCAGTGGCTCGCTCCTGTAATCCCAGCACTTTGGGAGGCCAAGGTGGGTGGATTGCTTGAGGTCAGGAGTTTGAGATCAGCCTGACCAACGTGGTGAAACCCTATCTCTACTAAAAATACAAAGATCAGCCGGGTATAGTGGCGTGCACCTGTAATCCCTGCTACTCAGGAGGCTGAGGCAGAATTGCTTGAACCCAGGAAGCAGAGGTTGCAGTGAGCCAAGATTGCACCACTGCACCCCAGCCTGGGTGACAGAGCAAGACTCTGTCTCAAAAAAAAAAAAAAAAAAAAAAAGAGAGAGAGAGAGAGAGAGAGACCCCAGAAAGATCTATTGCCCCTTCCACCATGCGAGAACATAGTTAGGAGCCGGCAGTCTGCAAGCCAGGAGACAACCCCCGCCAGAACCCAGTGGTGCTGACACCCTGATCTCGGACTTCCAGCCTCCAAAACTCTGAGAAATACATTTCTGTTGTTTACAAGCCACCCAAGTTGTGGTGTTTTGTTACAGCAGTCCAAACAGCCTAAGACAAGGTCTATGTAGCCACAGGGGTAATTACGATGGTTGTTTTCATTTCTGTAATCTTTAGCTATATGATCTTATTCCTATACATTCTTTCTTCTTACACGTATGATAAGGGCTACAAATTTGCCTTGGAACATTAATGTTGAGTCCCTAGGGTGTCCCATCTCTAAGATTCTCCCTTTTACAACTATGGGTTTTCTTACTCTAATCATTCTCTGCCTGCCTCAAGAAACAAGTATCCTCTATGAAAATTTGGGGCTCTTCTCCCTTAAAAGTTACTTTCCTCATAGCCTAATCAATATCCTTTCTATACTTGGCTTTGATACTTCTCAAGAGTACTCCATGACTTGGGGTAAGTCTCAGTTTTCCATTGGTTAAATGGGGCTCAGAATGCAACTTTATAGACTTGTTGTAAGAATCAAATGTGATCAGGTTTGTGACAGTGCTTTGTAAACTCTTAAATTATATATTGATATCAGTTATTACTAAAGGAAGTTACATTATCAATTGTAGTGGTAGAAATCTTCAAAGAAGGGGCTTAGCTTTGAGAAGATTAAAGTCTAATAGACAAAGGCCTGCCTTGATGTTATGCATAAGTGAAGCAGGTACTTCCTATGTATATTTATACTCTAGGGACCGGGAAAAACAATGAGGTAAAGAAGGCCGGGCATGGTGGCTCACGCCTGTAATCCCAGCACTTTGGGAGGCCGAGGCAGGCAGATCACCTGAGGTCAGGAGTTCGAGACCAGCCTGACCAATATGGAGAAACCCCATCTCTACTAAAAATACAAAATTAGCCAGTTGTGGTGGCGCATGCCTGTAATCCCAGCTACTCGGGAGGCTGAGGCAGGAGAATTGCTTGAACCTGGGAGGTGGAGGTTGCGGTGAGCTGAGATTGTGCCATTTCACTCCAGCCTGGGCAACAAGAGTGAAACTCCGTCTCAAAAAATAAAAAATAAAAAATAAATAAGAGAGAAGTAGCCTCCTAAGGGCCAATGTTCTACCATTTACTTTCATTTTTTAGCCTAAGTCTTTGGTTACTCTTCAAATACAAGAACTCAAGTTTCAGGGTTTTTTGTGGGACAATAGTTTTTGCCATGTATGTACAGGCCATTTTGGAAGCACAGATGGCCTGCCACACTTGGAAATGGAGAGTTGGGAAGTAGAGAGAGGTCCCAAGGACCCGAATAGCCTGAGTGGATCCATGAAGAGAACAGTCACAGAATGGGAAGGCTGAGGGAGCGGCAACAATGCTGCCATCATCATTTTGTCCTAAGTCGGCCCTGGCACTAGCACTGCCAGTAAAGCCTGAACTTTAAAAGTTCAGGTTCTATTCCCAGCTCTGCTGCCGACTGGCTACATGACCTTGAGTATGGCACATACTTTGTCACATTCCCCATTTAAGATCCTATTATATACCTTCCTTTTATAATTCTGTGGCTAACTAGGAGTCCTTTGAGGCCCTTCTACTGCAGGGCAACTGCATTCTGCATTAGACACACCCTTTGAGCATTGTTGCTCTCAAGAAGTAAGTGAGGCTTCCCAGGCCCTATCTCCCCTAGCTCAAGCTATGGATGCTAGGAGCTGGGACCAGAAGAGTAGGCACATGGTAATGGTAGATTGCCCTGAGTGTAGATTTCTGAGTTTTGGGCCTGAAGCTATGTGGGAAAGCTGAACCTTGAATTTCAGTGCTGAGCTGAGACTCTTTAGGTACCATGGTGCCTGGTAGAAGCAGGACTTGAACCTGAGCACTAGGAACCCAGGCTTTGCTGATGGTGCTGGTGCCAGAAGCTTTGGGTGAAAATGACAGTGTCAGCACTTTTCAGTCCCCTCAGCCTCCTCATTCTGATCTTTCTCTTCATGAAGCAAAACTGTTTCTTGAAGAAATATTGCTCAGTTTACACCTGCTGGATTCCCAGAGAATAAGAACAATGAGCTCACAATCAAAAACCAGTAAGCACGTGAGAAGATAAACGAGTCTCAGGGGAGTAAACAGAAACTATAAACAACAGATTTTTGGACCACAGGGACTAAAAATATTGGAATTGGGAAATATGTATAAAATGTTTTTTAAAATAAAGACTGCAATCACAAAGATAAGTAATAATTGATATCAGGACAAGACAGATTTTGAAATAAATATATAACTTCTAAAAATTAAAAATATAAAATTTTAAATATAAAGCCTAATGGAAGAGTTAAATATCAGACTAGACACACCTGAAGAGAGAATTTGTGAAATGAATGCTGTGTTGGAAGAAATTACACAAAATGCAAAACAAAGAAAGATTGTCAGACTGGATTAAAAATGCAAGAACAGGCTGGGCACAGTGGTTTATCCCTGTGATACCAGCACTTGGGGAGGCTGAGGCACAAGGATCACTTGAGCCCAGGAGTTCAAGAACAGTTTGCACAACATAGTGGGACCCCATTTCTACAAATAAATAAATAAAAATTAGCCAGGCTAATGTTGCCCAGGCTGGTCTCGAATGTCTGGGCTCAAGTGATCCTCCTGCCTCAGCTTCCCCAAGTGCTGGAATCACAGGCATGAGCTACAGTGCCTGGCCAATTGTGACTTTTATATTATAAATATTTTACCAAAATTTTCAAAAAGTGAAAGAAAAACTTCAGTAGTAAGAAAACAACCTGATTTTCAAATAGTCAAAGCAGTTAAGTAGACATTCACCAGAAAGGTATATAAATGACCAGTAAGTACAGGAAAAGATGCTGACTTTGATTAGCCATTATGGATATGCAAATCAAAACCACAGTGGGATACTAGTACACAGCCACTGTGATGTCTATAATTTTAAAAATTAATGCTACCAAGTGTCGGTGAGTATGTGGAGAAACTGGAATTTTCATATATTGCTGATGGGATTATAGAATTAAACAGCCACTTTGGAAAACAGTTTGACAATTTTTAAAAATAACATATACTTAACTATATAACCAAGCAATTTTACTATGAAAAAGTTGTCCACACAGACTTGTATAACCAGCATCATTAATCATTAATCATAACCCAAAACTAGAAACAAGCCAAATGTTCATCAACAGGTGAATAGATAAATGACATCTGATATATTCATACAGTGGAATAATAGCAATAAAAACAAATGTACTATTGAGGCATGAAACAACATGGATGGACCTTAAAACCACTAGATTCAATTTTTTTAAAAAGCCAGATACAAAAGACTGTGTATTGCATTTGTATGAAATTTCTAGAAAAGACAAATTCATGGAGATCAGTGGTTGCCTGGGGCTGGGAGGGAGAGTACGTATTGGCTAAAGCAGGTCATGAGGGGATTTTCAGGGGTAGTGAAAATGTGTAGTTGCACAACTGCAAATATTTACATGCACCAAACTGTACTCTTGCAATGGGTGAACTTTATGGTATGTAAATTAAGTAAGAAAACTTAAAAAATTAAATAGATTGGCCGGGCACAGTGGCTCATGCCTGTAATCCCAGCACTTTGGGAGGCTGAGGTGGGTGGATCACGAGGTCAGGAATTCAAGACCAGCCTGGCCAAGATGGTGAAACCTCGTCTCTACTAAAAATACAAAGATTGTCCAGGCTCGGTGGCAGGCGCCCAAAATCCCAGCTACTCAGGAGGCTGAGGCAGGAGAATTGCTTGAACCCAGGTGGCAGAGGTTGCAATGAGCTGAGATCATGCCACTGCACTCCAGCCTGGGTGACAGACTGAGACTCTGTATAAATAGATAAATATGTATAAATAGATAAATAAAAATAGATTAAAGAGATGTAACAACCAAATACAAATGATCTTTGAGTAAATCCTGGATCCAAAACCAAAACTTATTCAAGGAAATTTGGGGACATTTATGGAAATATGAATTAGAGCTCTAAATTAGATGGAATGGTCATTTTTGTAGTAGTAGGTTATGTAAGAGAAAGTCTGAGTTTAAAGATGTCTGCTGAAGTTCTTAGGGATGCAGTCTCATGATTCTACAACTTATTTTCAAATGACTCATAAAAAATAAGAGAAGAGATAAAACAAATGCAGCAAAATTTGATGTGAATATAAATGAAGGAAAAATAGATGTTTATTGTATTAATATTCAAGTTTTCTTTAGATTTAATTGTTTTCCAAATAAAATTTGAGAAAAGAACAAGAAACACATGCTTATTCACAATAATGAAACTATAATACCAAAGAAAAGTAGGAGATACTAACAGCAGCCAGAAGAAAAAAAAAAAAAAGACAGATTATCTACAAAGGAATGACATTTAGAATAACAGCAGATAAGAGCAACAAGTGTTTAAATGAATTAATTAATGTTTTTAAGAGACAGGGTCTCACTCTGTTGCCCAGGCTGGAGTGCAGTGGTGTGATCACTGCAGTCTCCACCTCCTGGGCTCAAGGCATCCTCCTACCTCAGCCTCCTGAGTAGCTGGGGCCACAGGTGCATGCTACCACACCTGGCTAATACACACACACATATATATATTATGTAGAGATGGGGCTTCACCATGTTGCCCAGGCTGGTCTGGAACTCCTGGGCTCAAGCAATTCACCCACCTCAGCCTCCTAAAGTACTGTGATTAGAGGTGTGAACCGCACCTGGTCTTGGTATTTTTTAAGGTTTGAGAGAAAATAACTTAAAACCTACATTTGAGTACCCAGCAAAACTATCTTTCCCAAGAGAGTGGACTGCACGGGACATTTAATAAGAAACATTTAAATCTAAAGGACTGTGCTTCGTAAGAAGGAAGGTTTACCCATAAGGTGTTTGAGATGGAATACTGGAAAAGAAAAACAGAAAATATATGTGTAAAAATAATAATAAAAAATGGTCATGCCATATCACGTTTGTATGGTTAACAAAAGGACAGATTAAGACCCTGGACCACAAATAAATTGGGAACGGATGATCGAAGGGAAAACATTCTAAGATGGTTGCATACATTTGGGAGGGTAAAATATAGTTTAACTTTAGACTTTGTTAAGATAGATGGGCATTGTGATATTCCAAGAGAAACCACTAAAATAGCAAAGGAAAATATAAATTCCAAACTAGTAGAAAGAACAAAAGTAGGGGGAAAAAAGAGAAAGAACCAAAATACCTAATTAAACAAAAAAATATATCACGTTCAATAAAACAGAACAAGGAAGTATAGAAACCCTGGGAATTATAGACATTTAAAAAGCAAGATGGAGAAATGAATCCAAATGTACTGCCAACCAAAGTAATGGGAAATGAATTACATTCATCACTTACAAAAATAGAAATTGTCAGATTGAATTAAAAAGTATTCAGCTGTATGTTGTTCACAAGAGATGCACCTAAAATAAAAAAACATGGAAAATTTCAAAGGAAATGAATGAAAAAACATACATGAGGTAGATGCTAACCAAAGGAAAGCTGGCATAGCCATATTAATATCAGAAAAAAATAGTATCAGGACAAAAATCATTTTAAAGTATATATGAGGATGGGTACAATGACTCACGCCTGTAATCCCTGCACTTGGGAAAGGTGAGTTGGGCGGATCAACTGAGGTCAAGAGTTCGAGACCAGCCTGGCCAACACAGTGAAGCCCCATCTCTACTAAAAAACAAAAATTAGCTGGGCATGATGGCGGGTGCCTTTAGTCCCAGTTGCTCAGGAGGTTGAGGCAGGAGAATCGCTGGTTGGGAGGTGGAGGTTGCAGTGATCTGAGATGGCGCCACTGCACTCCAGCCTGGAAGACAGAGCGAGACTGTCATAAAACAAACAAAAAACAGTGCGTATGATAACAATGACTCAGTTCAACAAGAAGACATAGAAATTCTAAACATATAGAGTTTCAAAATATATAAAGCAAAAACTGATAGAGCTATAAGAAATTTATAAGTTCGTCTTGAGAGTGGCAGATTTCAACATATTTCTCAATTATTGATAGATCAAGCAGACTATAAGTATGTAAAAAATAGGAGCAACTGAAATAACGATGCTCTAACTGACACATATAGGACACTATGCCAATTAGGGAACACAGATTCCTCTGAAGAATATATATATATACCACAGTTTCTTTATCCACTCATTGATTGATGGGCATTTGAATTGGTTCCATATTTTTGCAATTGCAAATTGTGCTGCTATAAACATGCGTGTGCAAGTATCCATTTTTGCACAAATGGATGATGTAATGGAAGTCTCAATGAATGTCTAAGAATTTCTGTTTCTTTTTCCTCATTGCAATTAGTTAGAAATCAGTAAGAAAAATATAAATAATGAAGAGAAAAATACTTTTAGATCTAAACAAATGAGTAAAAATAGTACTTGGCAGATCTTGTGGGATGCGGTTAAAGCTTTACTTAGAGAGATATTCAGGCCTTAAATATTTGTATTAGCAAAGCAGAATCAGCCAGACATGGTGGCTTGTGCCTGTAATCTCAGCACTTTGGGAGGTCGAGGTGGAAGGATTGCTTGAGCCCAGGAGTTAGAGACCAGCCTGGGCAACATAGCATGATCCTCATATCAGAAAAAGAAAAACCTTAGCCAAAACCAACAACAACAAAAAATCAGTGCTGCATGTGGAAACTTGAAAAGAAAACCAGAAAAGCTGGAAGTTAAGTGTGTAACTTAAGAGGTGGGAAAAAGAACGAAAGAAATCCAAATAAAATAGAAGGATGACAAAGGTAAAAATAAATACAAAGCAAACCTACAGTAGAGAAGATTAAGAAGCTAAAGTGACTGCTGTGTTCTGAATGTTTGTGCACCCCTCCCCAGTCTGCACTCGGATGTTGAAATCCCAGCCCCCATGGTAATGGTATTAGGAGTAATGAATTTCTGTTGTTTATGAGCTTATGGTATTTTTTATAGCAGCCTGAACAGACTAAGACAGTGACAAACTTCTTGTCTCTTGTCAAGAGTTGTCATTTGTCAAGAAGAAAAAGCAAGCAGAAAAGATGTCAGAAATGAAAAGGGGATATAATAGATGGAACAAAAAATTAAAAACATAATCAGAAAATATTGTGGATATATGGAAATAAATCGAAGCCAGGATAAATGGCCAAATTAATAGGAAACCAAAAATAATGACCCAAGAAAAATCAGAAACTGTGCAGAGCCCTAAAGCCAGTCTAGGAACTGAATCAATAGCTAAAAGTTTTCCCACATTTCATTTCTTCAGCAAATAACGATTATTATTATCATTATTTTGAGACACAGTCTTGCTTTGTCACCCAGGGTGGAGTGCAGTGGAGCAATCTCAGCTCACTGCAACCTCCAGGCTCAAGCGATTCTCCTGCCTCAGCCTCCCAAGTAACTAGGACTACAGGCTCACACCACCACACTTGGCTAATTTTTGTACTTTTAGTAGATGCGGGGTTTCACCATGTTGGCCAGGCTGGTCTTGAACTCCTAACCTTAAGTGATCCGGCTGTCTCGGCCTCCCAAAGTGCTAGAATTACAAGCATGAGCCACGGCCCCCAGTCATTCAGCACATAAATTATAAGGGAGAGACAGAAAGAGAGAACGTAGAAATTTTAACTAACACAGCAACCAAACCCCAAATGGAATGTATAGACCTTATTTGAATCTTGATTCAAACAATAAAATTGTAAAATACGTATGAATAATTGAGGAAATTTGAACACTGACTAGATATTTAACAATATAAGGAATTATTGTTACTTTTGGTATGATGATTAGACTTTGGTTATATTCTAGATGTCCTTATTTTTAAGAAATACATCCTGAAATATTTGTAAATCAAATGATATGACATCTGGGATGTGCTTCAACACAGTTCAGTGGGGAGGGAATTGGGAGTATTGGTGAAAAAGATTGGTCATGATTGGATCATTACTGAAGGCGGGTGAAAGGTATATATGGGGTTCAATATTTCATTTGCTCTACTTTTTTATATGATTGAAATGTTTTATAATAATACTTACATATAGAAACATTCCTACATCCATACCTGTAACTTTCATGTATATATACATGCACACACACACACCTGGTGTCAGAGAGGATGTGGGGTAATGGGGAATTTTTTTTTTTTTTGAGACAGCATCTTGCTCTGCCACTCCGGCTGGAGTGATGTCATGCCATCACAGCTCACTACACTCTTAACCTCCAGGGCTCAAACAATCCTCCCTCTTCAGCCTCCTGAGTAGCTAGGGCTACAGGCATGTGCCACTACGCCTGGCTAATTTTTGTATTTTTTTGTAGAGATAGGGTTTCACCATGTTGTCCAGGCTGGTCTCAAACTCTTGGGCTCAAGCGGTCCACACTGCTCAGCCTCCTCAAGCGCTGGGATTATAGATGTGAGCCACTGTGCCCAGCCGAGTGGGGGAGCTCTTTATACATTACCGATAGGTGTGTAAAAGTAAGTCCAAACATTTTTGAAAACTATCTGTAATTGTTTGAGAATTTGCACATCTGCAGGCCCTACTAATCAGCTATTCTATTCTTTGCACATATGCACACTGACAAAAAAGTGGATACATTGATGAAATGGGATACCCATAAGTGAACATAAATGTACGACAATTACATTCAATGTGGAGGTTAAAATGGTAAGCGAAGAAAAAAGAATCAGAAGACTACATAAAATAGTGTGATATCATTTTATAAAATTCAAGAACAAGCAAAAGTAAGCCATATGCTTCCATTTTGTGTGTGTGTGTGTGCATATATATATATATATATATATATATATATATACACCACAGTTTCTTTATCCAGTCATTGACTGATGAGCATTTGAGTTGGTTCCATATTTTTGCAATTGCAAATTGTGCTGCTATAAACATGCGTGTGCAAGTATCTTTTTTGTGTAATGACTTATTTTCTTCTGGGTAGATACCCAGTAGTAGGATTGCTGGATCAAATGATTTTACACATGCAAAGCAGTGATACACTCCCAAATTTAGGATAACAATGACCTCCGTGGAGAAGACCTAGGGCTCCTGGATGAGGAAAGAGCATCACGTGTGTGCCTTATTGGCAATGTCCTAGTTCTTTGGGTGATGGGGCCACAGATTTTCATTATATAAGTAATCTGTATAAAGTAAATACATGTGATATATATGTATATCTATATATAAACAAATATTTTTAAGGTAATTTTTTCAAATAAAAAAATTCCACAATGTTTTGATTGGTCGCTCCTTGTGGGACTGCCCTGTCTCTGTGAAGCTGCGCTGCATTTCTTGGAAATCACAGGGTTAAGTGCACAGGATCCTGACTCCCGCAATTATTCTGTGGGTTTGAAACAGAGCATGTTTTACCAGGCCAAGAGCCCACCCTCTGGCACCCCTCCTGGTTCCTTCTCACTATTCATCTCAATCAGTCTGCATTCAGTGGCTTTATAGTGTTCCAGAATTTTCCATGAAGATAATTTCCAGATGAATGGGCCATGGGGTTTGGACATCAAACTCATTGGCTCACTCATTGCCTCTGCAGGACTAGCAGAGAATGGTCTGGCCATTCTCACCACCTACATGACCTGCCCAGGCCTTGGACCTCACCAGCCTCATCTCCCAACGTTTTGGTAAAGAGGGGAAGCCACAAAGCCATTTCCACCTCCTGTAGCTGAACTTCAGTCATCACCACTTTCTAGCCTTGGGCAACTACACAGCAGGGCCTGAGCTCTCCACACAACCACCTGCGTGTTGAGAAAGGGTGGCACTCAATGGAGGCCTGGCCCAGACCTGTGACCTAGGCCGACCTTACTCCAAGGCAGAACCCTAGTCCCACACCTAAATCTGCTCCTCCACTACTTTTGTAAATAAAGTTTTATTGGCACACAGCTGCACTCATGCATGCATTGCCTATGGCTGCATTCTTGCTGTAATGGCATAGTTGAGGAATTTTGAGAGACCCTGTGACCCACAGAGCTATTTACTATCTGGCCCTTTTACCAAACCACTTTGCTAACCTCTACACCATTCTGCAGTGCCCAGGACTCTGTTTACCCCTTGACAGGGAGCCCCCTATATCAGACCTGTTAGCTGACAAAAGCGAGAAGTAGCATGGGGGGTGAGGGTAGTTGTGAGTGACTGTCCTTACCTCAGCCTTCAGAAGACCTAGGTTTGGGTCCCTAATCTGCCACTGACTGGCGAATCACTGAATTTCTCTCTGCTTCATCTACCATCTGATAGATGGAAAAGACAATCCCTGTGACAATACCAGTCACTCTGCCTTTCCCTTTGGGGATCAGATGAAATACTATATGTCTGAGCTTCTCAAGCTGAGAAGCACAGAGTCAAGAGCAGCAGCTCTCCAAACTCAGCAGGCATCAGAATCACCTGGAGGGCTTGTTAAACTGTAGCTTGGGGGCTGCGCCCCCTGAATTTTGGATTCAGTAAGTCTGGGGTGGGGCAAGAGGAAGTTACGCTTCTTTGAGAATCTCTGCCCTAGTGAGTGGTTCTTCACCATGGCTGCACATTAGAGCTACAAGAGAGCTTTAAAAATCCACCAAAAATTAAAATACCTAGGAATACAGCTAACCAGAGAAGGAAAGATCTCTACAAGGAGAACTAACAAAACACTGTGCAAAGAAATCAGAGATAACACAAACAAATGGAAAAATATTCCATGTTCATAAATAGGAAGAATCAATATTGTGAAAATGGCCATACCACCCAAAGCAATTTATAGATTCAATGCTATTCCCATTAACCTACCAAAGACATTCTTCACAGAACTAGAAAAAACTATTTTAAAATTTATATGGAACGAAAAAAGACCCTAAACAGCCAAGGCAATCCTAAGTAAAATGAACAAGGCTGGAGACATCGTGTTACCCAACTTCAAACTATACTGTAGGGCTATAGTAACCAAAACAGCATGATACCAGTACAAAAACAGACATGTAGACCAATGGAACAGAATAGAGAACCCAGGAATAAGGCTGCACACCTACAACTATACAATCTTTGACAAATCTGACAAAAACAATGTGTAATGGACTCCCTATTTAATAAATGGTGCTGGAATAACTGGCTAGCCATATGCAGAAGATTGAAACTGGACCCCTTCCTTACACCATATACAAAAATCAACTCAAGGTGGATTAAAGACTTAAACGTAAAACCCAAAACTATACAACTCCTGGAAGACAAGCGAGGCAATAACATTCAGAACACAGGAACAAGCAATGATTTCATGACAAAGATGCCAAAAGCAATTGACACAAAAGCAAAAATTGACAAATGAGATCTAATTAAACTAAAGAGCTTCTGCACAGTAAAAGAAACTATCAACAGAGTAAACAGACAACTTACAGAATGGGAGAAAGTATTTGCAAAGTTTGCATCTGACAAAGGTCTAATATCTAGCACCTATAAGGAACTTAAATTTACAAGAAAAGAAAACCAAACAACCTATTAAAAAGTGGGCAAAGCGGTCAGGCACGGTGGCTCATGCCTGTAATCCCAGCACTTTGGGAGGCTGAGGCGGGCAGATCACTTGAGCTCAGGAGTTCAAGATCAGCCTGGTCAACATGATGAAACCCCATCTCTTCTAAAAAATACAAACAACAAAAACAACAAAAAAATTAGCCAGGCATGGTGTTGGGTGACTGTAGTCCCAGCTACTCACGGGGCTGAGGCATGAGAATTGCTTGAACTCTGGAGGCAGAGGTTGCAGTGAGCCGAGATCATGCCACTGTACTTCAGCCTAAGCAACAGTGAGACTCCGTGTCACAAAAAAAACAAAACAAACAAAAAAAAACAACAGTGGGCAAAAGACATAAACGTATATTCAGCTATTTTCCAAAAGAAGACATATGTGCAGCCAACAATCATATGAAAAAAAAGCTCAACATCACCGATCATTAGAGAAATGCAAATCAAAACCACAATGAGATACCATCTCACAACAGTCAGAATGGTTACTATTAAAAAATCGAAAAATAACAGTTGCCAATTGTGGAGAAAAAGGAATGCTCATACACTGTTGGTGGGAGTGTAAATTACTTCAACTATTGTGGAAGACGGTGTGGCAATTCCTTAAAGACCGAAATACCATTCGACCCAGCAATCCAGCTAAAACAGCAATCCCACTACTGGGTATATACCCAAAGGAATATAAATCATTTTATCATAAAGACATATGCATTGTGTATGTTCATTGCAGCAAATTATCCACAATAGCAAAGACATGGAATCAACCTAAATGCCTATCAGTGGTAGACTGGATAAAGAATATTTGTTATATATACACCATGGAATACTATGCAGCCATTAAAAAAAAAATAAGATCATGTCCTTTGCAGCAACATGAATGGAGGTGGAAGTCATTATCCTTAGCAAACTAACACAGGAACAGAAAACCAAATACATGTTCTCACTTATAAGTGGGAGCTAAATACTGAGAATACATGGATACACAGAGGGAAGCAACTCACACTGTGGCCTATTAGGGGTGGGAGGAGGGAGAAGACCAGGAAAAATAACTAATGGGTACTAGGCTTAATACCTGGGTGACAAAATAATCTGCACAACAAACCCCATGATGCAAGTTTACCTATGTAACAAACCTGCACATGTATCCTTTCAGTTAAAATAAAAGTTTAAAAAATCCAGATGCCCAGGTCACAGCTCAGGACAATGAAATCAGAACCTCTGGGAGAGGGGCCCAGGCATTAGCATTTTCTGAAGCTCTTCCAGTGATTTCAGTGCACAGTCAAGGTTAAAAACCATTGACAGAGTATTAACCAGTGACACTGAGAGGAATATCTGGGTCTTTTTCTTGTTTATTTATTGATGCTATAAGATTTCTACTTTAAAAAAATCAGATTGAATACAGATACATTATGGAATAAAATGCAAAATACGCATGAATTTTCAGGCATTTTCTGTTTGCAATGAACTGCTTAGGTTACATCCTGCTACCAAAAATTATCTTGCATTTTGAAAGAAGCTGAGGTTGTGCTGCCTTATCCTGAGCAATCTTTGTCTAAATTCTTACACAAATGTGTATCCAATGCAGCCACTGATAGCATCCCCAGGGCAACTTCTCGTGCATCCAACTAAATCAGCTTCCTTAAAGTGCACTTGCATCTATTTCTCTCCTCCTCCACCATCTGAGCCACCATCGCTTCTCACCTGTATCCTGCAATGGCCTATTAATGAGACTTCTGGCTGCTCTTCCCTACATTGCCTACTGACAACAACAGCAGTTTTATGAGACATAGAGCTAGTATGTCTCTCCCTTGCCCCAAAACTGTCAGTGCTTTCCAATTTACGTAGAATAAAACCTAAACTCCTCACCTGGTTTATAGCTCCCACCCACAGCCCACCTCCACACCCGTGTCTTGATTCACTCTCACTGCAATGCCCTTGACACAGGGCTTCACCCAGCTTCTCAAAGAACCCAAGTGCAGCCCCACCCAAGGCCTTTCCTCCACCCCAGCACTTTTCTCCAAATCTCTGCATCCTTCAGGACTCAGCTGAAAAATGCTGGCCCACGAGCACTTCCCACCACCTTAGCAAAGGCAGGCAGGCACTCCCCACCTACATTATACTCCGTCGCATCTCCTCTTCCACCCTGTCCCTTTCCTTTATAACAATGATCACAGTTTGTAATCTTTTTTTCTTTCTTTTCTTTTTCTTTCTTTCTTTTTCGGACTGTCTACCACTCCAGAATCAAAGTTCCTTTAGACAAGGAACCGAGAAACTTTGTTCTCCATCCTGCCCCTAAAACAAAACACTGCTCAGTCAATATTTATTGCATTAAGGTTAGCTTAGTGTTTTTATCAACCACCCTTGATTTCTCCATCTTGTCACCAAGTGACATGACATGCAAGGGTGCGGTGCCCATGCCCGTGGTGGGGAGGCAGGAGTGAGTGAGGCTCAGGCTCCGAGGGGGCTGCTGCCCTCATTCCTGCCAACTGTGCCAGGTAGGCCCGTGGTTGCCGGATCTGGATTTTTATGTGATCTTAAAATCTTGCCAACTAAACTAAACTTAAAAAAAAAATAAAAAAATAAAAATAAAAATAAAAAACCTCAGGAGGCCAAACAAAATACACAACACATCCGTGGGCTGCATTCAGCCCAAGGGCGGCCAGTTTGGAACTTCTGCTGAAATCCAGATGGACTGAATTTCTCTTCTGATCTACCAGCTCAGTCACCCTATCAAAGGAGGAATGAGGTTAGATGTGGTTCAGATTATCAGTGTTTCCTAAGAAAGGACAGTTCTTTGAACCATGAATTTGACTATGAACTTCAAGGGCTGTAGACTCGGTGATGGGACGAGCTCGGCCAGCCTGTCATTCGATCAACATTCCTTCATCCCTGGTATGTGCCCAGGACCAGGCAGCCCCTCAGGTAATGGCTGATCAAAAGCCATGCTGCCTCCAGCCAGGTCCCCAGTGCGCCCCTTCCCCACTGTGGCCTCCACTGAAGCCCAAACTTTACTCCTGACTTGATCCTTCTTGCCAACAGCAAAACTCATGGTTCCCACCTCACCTATCCCCTTCCTGGTCCCTTAGAAACCTGCTTGCCCTCAAGGACACCACCTCCTCCTCCACATCCTTGTCAGAGGAAATGCTCATCCTTCCAGCTTCCCCTTCCCCCACAGTGGCAGCCCTTAAGGTAAGTGCAGTAGTTTGGGGTAGGAGGTGGCCAGCACAGTGACGTTGTTTTGTTTGCTTCATTTTATTATGATTCCTCCATCACTTATCTATCCATCCATCCCTCTCTCCATCCATCAGTTAAGTTTTCTTTCTGATGCATTTCAAAGCAAATTGCAGACATCGGTACCCTTCGCCACGCATGTTACTAATATTCAATATTTGTTAGTGATTTCTTTTTGAGATAAAATTTGCCTCCAATGAAATGCACAAACCTTAAGTGGATAGTTGCTAAGGTTTGACAAATGCATACAACTAGGAAACCCAAACTCTTGTTGGTATACAGAACATTACCATCATCTCAGGGAGTTCCTGAATACCCCTTTCCCACTCACTGTCCCCACCCCATCCACCAAGAAGCAAGCACTGTTCTATTTTTCACCATAATGAGTTTTGATGACTCCAAAACTTCATATAAATGAAATCATGCAGCATACACGATCTCGTGCAAGGCTTCACACAGTGTAATGCACTTGAAACTTGTCCACGGTATCTTGTGTATCCATAAGTTGCTCCTGTTTATTGACAAGTATTCCTTTGTATGTTTCTCTGTTTTCCTATCTATGGGCATGTGGACTGTTTCCAGTTGTTGGCTATTGTGAATAAAGCTATCAGGCATTTTGGTGTTCGTTTCTCTTGGGTAAATCCTTAGGTGTGGAATTGCTGGGTCACAGAGTCAGTAGATGCATGTGTCACTTGGCTGTGATGGGGGTTTCTGTTTGATCAAATGATATCAGCAATCACAACTCAGTTACTTCTGTGGGCCAGACCTGGTTGGATATTTCCAGCAAACGAAAGACAAAGCACTTGGCCTCAAGGAGCTTGCAGTCTAGTAAGGGGACTGATGTGCACATGTGATTACTTAAATGACAACACCTGGGATGTAGGGCTCTTCATCTGCTAAAGAGAGAATGAATAAGGATGCCCTGCTGAGCCTCATGTTCTGAGCAGGGAGAGGTCCCAGCCTCCAGGAGGGCTTCTTGCAGGAAGCAGTACTTAAGTTGCACCTGGAAAGGGGGACGAGAATTGGGCTGGGGGAGGAGAGTTATGCTAGGCTGGGGAGGCGAGGAAAACCTGGGGGCAGGACAGGGCCAGGCATGTCCCAAAGACAACTGGCCTGGCCTAGAAGGGCCTCGGGAGTGGAGTAGCCTAAAATCAGGCTGCAGGATGTTCAGGGCACAGATCTTTGAATTTCAGGATAAGGAGTTTCAGGTTTTGAAAGACTCTTCTTCTTCCCTTGTAGGGCATAGTAAACTGGATTATCAGTCCTTTTAGCCTTCAAAACAATACTCAAAACATCCAGACAAAGCCATGGAATGTTTAAGTTTCTTAGAGTTTCCAGTTGCAGAAAAATGCATCTGTCATTCCAACACTGCTCCAGTGACATCTTGGTTTTACTTTTTAGTTTTTCAGTTAAGTGGTTAAGCTTCACAAGAACTGCATAGAGCTGGGAGTCTCTTGTCCTGCGATGAAGTGGGTACTTTTGGGACTTCATGCCCTGCTCTCTGCTGTGTGCTGCCTATAGTTCTGAAGACTGGAAGGCAGGATTTTGGCCACAGTAGTTAAGTGAGAACATCTCTGATGCTCATGTTCTATCCTCAGCAGCCTGGGCCACAGAACAACACGCTCCAAATTGGCTAGCATTGTCTTGAGGCTTCTACGTGACAAGAGAGATTGTGCTTGAGGATTTTTGCATTATTTCCCGGTAGGACAAATAATCTCTGGGTAAAAACAAATGTCTCCACTCCTTAAAGTCTGTGTATCTTTTCCAGACTTAGCAAAGAAACTACCAGTGACTGAGCCTAGCTGGGTCTCTGACTCAGAATCTTATAAAGACACTTAGATGGCCTCGGGCAGGAGAAAATCTGTTGACCAGCTCTTGTGATCTTACAACACACTTGGGTTGGCAAGGCTCCAAAGTGGCCTTCTGATGTGATTTGCCAGGTTGTAGAAAGCGGGCCGTCTTGAGGAGGTGCCCCCTCGAAGAAGAAATGGAGGACCGCCATGTGAATAACCAAGGTTCCTGCAGGCCTTCACACACCATTTATTCTATTTAGAAGACAAAGCTCACCAAAATAACTTAGATAGGTTCCCTGGGTCCAAATCTCAGATTTCATCATGATGGAGAGTGCGGGGAATAATTGCCTAAATTTCCTGGGGTGGCCAGACGGCCCACAGCTAGAGGGCAGCTTGTATGGAATTGTAGCGCCTTTGCAATTTCCTCTCCCCTGCTCCTATCGAGTCGACTGTCCCAGTTTGCTTGGTGCTTGTGGTTTCAGTACTAAAAGTCCCATATCCCAGGAAACCCTTCAGTCTTGGGCAAACTGGAATGGTTTGGTCACCCTGTAAACAGCAGCAATCCTAAAAAGCACTTTTCTCTAAATAAAACTTGGGCTGTCTAAAGCGTTGGTTAAAAGAAGAATTCTCAGAGGCATGTGCTGACAGCTATCACCCCAAATCCAGAGCCACCTCGCCACCCAGCGCGGGTGGCTGAGTGAAGCACAGCCATGACCCTCCTCCAGCCAGGCTGGCAGTAACTTGGGCCCTGGGCCCTGGAGGATGCGCTGGTGGTCACGGGAGAAGAGTCGGGGCCATGGTTTCAGCTGCAAAGATGGTTTCTGGATCCGTTTCCACAGTCTTTGATGAGGCAATAGATCTTACATGGCTGTTTTATTTGCAGATTTCAGAGGAAGCAAGTGATCTACACCCAGTGAGCCTGACTCTAACCTGCGGATAGGAGGTCAGGTCATGGCAGCCCTTTGGAGACTTTCACTCTGTGCTGGGTTAGGAGAATGTGTCCCCTCTTCCACCTAGAAGAAAGATGACACAACTTTGGAGGGTGATTTGTTGATCCTGCAGGGTGAAAAGGAGACAATTCATCTATGTAGGTTTTATTTCTGGAAGGTCCTTCTCTTGTATGCTTCTTCCTCTCCACTAGACTTAAAGGATCTGAGATTCTTGCCGCTAAGGAAGCCATTTTTGTCCTCCAAATATGTGAGTGTTGCTCCTCAGGCAGCAATCTCAGAAGCCAGTGCAGATTGGAGCTCTGAGTGATCCCTCTCCTAAGCCGCATTTGAGGTATCGTAGAAGTTTGGGGAATCCCATCGTTCCACGGGTATTGGGCCAAATAGTCTGAAGCAGATGTCATAGTCTAAACACAGATAAAGTACAAAGTGTTCTAGGAGCTCTCTCCCATCCTCTATCCTGCCCCCCACCACACACACACCTGATATTGTGACAATGTACCATTAACAACATCACCAATTGTCCCTAGAGGATGCAAAGCTGAGCTCAGTGCCTACAGCTCTCAGACAATTGTGGGTATCTGTCCTCTCCCACTCATGCCAGCCAAGACACACAATGTGTTCTGCATTACAGACTAGACAGGGGGTCTGAAGTACAGGGAAATAATTCAGTCTTGCAGGCTGGGGTGAGATTGCTAATCAAAAGAACAATTTATGAGATCATCCAAACCTGGATGTGAAATTAATACCACACGGGATAACTCACCACAGACCACCTTGTTTGATTTTATCTTTTCCTAGGAATAGGGTCTTCCTGCTGCTATCATTTATGTTTCAGACATTATAAAAACAACACAACCCTCTTGCTAGAAATTCCTGTAAGTCTGAAGTGCGAAGAGTTATGGCAGTAGCGTGAGCTTGAAGCAAATTTTGTCTGTTGTAAATGAATTCACTTTAGTTGAAGAGACTAAGCATGTGTACTAACCATTTTCAAAACCCAGCAAGAAAAGTGGAACTTTGGTCAGGGTAGTTGAACCAGAACTTTCCAAGTCACTTGTTTAAAGCTCAAAGCCCTGGTCCTCAGGACCCCACTCTCCTGGTGAACTGGCATTTTCTCTGGGCTCCCATGAGACAAAAAAGAAGTCCCGTCAGCCTTTTGTCATTCCTTCCTAACCTGCCACACAAGGTCCAGGAGCCAAAACAAGTCCTGGTCCCACCCTGGAGGAGCTCAGGGCTGAGATTTTGAGGGGTTTGGAGCAGGCCACAGGGCTGAAGGGTTCACAGGGCTCCAGAGGCTGTAGAGACTCAATTCCATGGTGTCGAATAAAGCCACAACCCCACAGTTACTGGGATCAAGTTTCATATCATGTCACTAAAATTACCCTCAGTGCAAGAAAGAATGGGAACGTAGTCATCTGGGCCCTCCTAGTCTTGGCATTGGGCCCTCTCCTATGGAGACTGACTGAAACACAAAAAGACTGCTGCATTCAGCCGTCTGTGTAAAAGCGGCCCCGCCCCCAGAGGCTCCGCTAACCCATTTATAGGAGGCCCTCTCTTCTCCAGGTGGCTTTTCCCAGTCCTTCTGGGCCTCCACCCCACACCTGAGACATTCACTGCACTGGGTGCTCCTACAACGAGGAGACAGAGAGGCCAAAGGAACACCGGCCCTCTTGAGTTACTTGAAAGAGAGCGTGGGCAGGATTGTGTGTCACACAGATGGATGCTAATGGGTAAAGTTTGCTTTTGTCAGTTTACTCCAGCAATTGGGAAACAGCGTGTATGGAAAATACAAATTAAAACGGTTCTGGTTATCTACAAACTATCCCCCACTTAGTGACCCAAACCAGCAACTCTCGTATCGTTTCTCAAAAGGCTGGGTGCTGACTGGGCTCTGTTGGGGGCATTTCTGCCCCGTGTGATGTCAGCTGATGCTGAGGTCATGTGAGGCTTTATTGGGTTGGCACATCCCAGGTGACCACTCACTTGACTGGCAGTGGATCCTGGCGGTGAGTTTGGAGCTGAGCCGAGGCTGCTGACCACAGTACCTATGTGTGGCCTCTTCGTGTGCCTTAGGCTTCTCATGGTGACTGGGTTCCAAGAGTGACAGTCAGAAGAGGGAGTGGCCCAAAGAGGGAGGAGGCAGGAGGCTGGACTCAGAAGGCAGGTCCTGAGATGGGCACAATGCCACTTCTACTGGGTCCTACTGATTTAGCAAGTCCAGGGCCAGCCCAGCTTCAAGAGGAGGGAAATAAACTCCACTTCTTAGTGAAGGATTGACAATTTACAGCCACCTTTAATCCAGCCCCCATAATCTAAAGTGTAGCTTTTCCAGAGAAGACAATGTATGCTAGTCTGTGCCGACACAAACCCATCCTCTCAACCTACACAGCCCTTGCCAAGGGTCCCAAAGCCAGGCTGACTTCCCATGGAATTTAAAACCAGTATTCCCAGTCTGGGCAACATGGCGAAACCCAGTCTTTACAAAAGATCAAAAACTAGCTGGGCATGGTGGTGCACACCTGTAGTCCCAACTACTTGGGATGCTAGAGAGGAAGGATCGCTTGAGCCCGGGAAGTTAAGGCTGCAGTGATGCAGTGAGGTGTGATCACCCCACTGCACTCCAGCCTGGGCAATAGAGTGAGACCCTGTCTCAGAATAAAATAAAACCAATACTCCGCTCATGGCTCTTCCCTTGAGGTAGAAGCACTGTCCTCAGAAGGTGAATCAAAACAGGCGGAGCTAAGACCACAGCCACCAGAGCAAAGGACAGCTCATTGTCAAGGTGGGAAGAAGCCTCGCCCTCAGGACACCTGCGTGGGGCAGCACCTGCGGGCTGGGCAGCAGCCTTTGCCATCTCCGAGGGCAGTCACCACATTCCCCAATCACAGGCCACTCTCTGAAGGAGAGTCACTTGTTTTCAAGTTCCTGTGGGCACTGACTCTGGCACCAAATAGGGGCCAGCGCTGGGTGGCGAGTGGGCAGAGATCGCTGACAGCAGCATCGTTTCTTCACTCAATATTTGGATGCACACTGCCAAGTTGTCGTCTAGAAAAGCTTTGCCAATTGCTAGTCCTTATATCTGGTGTACTGGTATAGCTAGAACCTGTACAACAGTGGGCTTAGAACTTAGCTGGAGGAGCTGTCTAGCACCCCAAAAGAGAGTCAGGCTCCCTTCCTTGCATCCTCCTCCTCCTGTCAAAGTCACCCATGACCTGCTGGTGCCAGTCCTGATGGGCTCCCTTTCATCTTGCTCGCTCACTTACCTCCTCATTGTGGCGATTGGTGCTCCTGTCCACCCCATCCCCATGGCTGGCCTTTTCTCATTACTCCGATTCCTTCATGAGCTCCTCTTTTCTGCCTACCCCTTGAACATTACACAGATGCTTCCCAAGGCTTTGCCCTTGGCCTTTTGCTCTTTTCTTGTTCCAAGGGGGAAAGCTGTTAATTCTCATGTCACTCATTACCAGCCAGGGGCACCTTCTCTTCAACTTAGATGTCTCCTTCCACATTGTTTTGTGTTTTCTGGAGGGTTTGTTTGTTTTTTGAGACAGGGTCTCGCTGTGTCTCCCAGGCTGGAGTGCGGTGGCGCCATCATAACTCACTGCAGTCTCAACCTCCCAGGCTCAAGCAATTCTCCTACCGCCCAGCTGGAACTACAGGTGCCCGCCACCACACCTGGCTAATTTTTGTATTTTTTTGGAGAGATGGTTTTTCGCCATGTTGCCCAGGCTTGTCTTGAACTCCTAGCCTCAAGCCATCCTCTTGCCTTGGCTTTCCAAAGTGCTGGGATTATAGGCGTGAGCCATGGTGCCTCTCTCAATGTTTGATTCTACATCCTCAGTTACCAGTGAAAATCTTTCTTGGGATGTCTCGCAGGCATGTCAGACTCAACAAGTCCAGACCTGAACTCCTTGCCAACGTGCTCTTCCCTGAATTTCCTGTCACCATGATTGACATTGCCACTCGGCCAAGTCCCCATGCCAGGGCCCTGGAGCCAGCCTGGGGGACATTCCCATCTATACCCCCACAGCCATTTGGTGATCAGAGCCTATTGACTCTGCCTTCTTTGTGCTTCCAACTCTCTCTGTCCTCCTTCCCTGCTACTAATGCCCTCATTCAGACCCTTATTAGCTCAAACCCTTTGGAAATGATATTTTATCACTGCAGTGCTTCCTGGGTCTCTAATCTTCTTTTATCAATGCACCAAGGAACAATGAGAAGGACAGTGCAATGGCACTGTTTGTAACCAGATAGAGTTACAAAGAGTGTGTTTCCCATACTGGCCAGGAAGGATGGGCTATTTACAGTTCCTTGTCTTTACCTCTAGGAAACATACCAACGGACAACAAGCCCTGCTTGGGCCTGATATTTCAGAACGACCTCACCAGCTTTGGTTTCTCTGACTCTGCGGCTGTGTGTACCTTCCTAGGTCATTGATAGCCTTCTTTCCCAGCTTCCCCTGGCTCCCCTGGGAGCCTAGGTCAGGAGGTGCAGCAGGAGGTGTGTGGGGAATATGTAATCCCTTTTTCAGAAATAGTATCTGACTCATGCATCTTTCTCATCAAACCAAGCTCAAGAGGGACTTGGGGTCACAGGTATGGAGAAGGCATCTCAAAGATGATCCTAGGGTCTGGGTGGCTCACAGGACTCTCCTGCCATTGCTCCCTATTCTGGGCCTGAAATCATTCAGTTTGGGGTAATACTTGCTTGTATGTGTGGTTCTTATTATTAAGATGGAGTTTTGCTCTTATCACCCAGGGTGCAGTGCAATGGTATGATCTTGGCTCACTGCAACCTCTACTTCCTGGGTTCAAGCGATTCTCCTGCCTCAGCCTCCCGAGCAGCTGGGATTACAGGCGCCTGCCACCATGCCTAGTTAATTTTTTGTATTTTTAGTCGAGACAGGGTTTCACCATGTTGGCCATGCTGGTGTTGAACTCCTGACCTCAGGTAATCCAACCACCTCGGCCTCCTAAAGTGCTGGGATTACAGGTGTGAGCCACTGCACCTGGCCATTACTTGTATGCGTGTTTTATGATTGTCTTTAAGAAACCAAAATTCCATGATGCAAAGCAGCTGTGCCTTATTCATCTCTGCCCCTTTCTCTTCTTAGCACCTGGTTCTAGCACACAGTCGCTGATCAATAATTATTGACTAATTCATTGATTGGCTTTTGGTCAATTATAACTTATGTTTATTGAATACTTACCTGTGCCACATACAGTTCAAAACACTTTAGATATATTAACTCATAAAATTAACTTACTGAGTCAACGTAACAACACTGCTATCCTCATTTTAGAGCTGAAGAGAGCGAGGCTTGGAGAAGTGAAGGTAACTTACTAAGCCCATAGAGTGAGTTAGAGGGAAAGCCAGGAGCTGAATCTAGGCAGTCTGATTCTGGAATTCAACTCTTAACAATACCCAACACTGCTTTTGTGGTGCAAGGTGAATAAGGACTATGCATCAGTAGTTGGAAAGGTTGTTGGTGGTGAAAGTGGTGTTGTAGGGGGGATGTTGGCTCATAAAACCTCAACTGTCACAGGTATTTACTCCAGAAAAAGGAAACCTGCGAACTGGATTCCTATAGCACTTTCGTTGTATTAGGTTGGTCAGCCCAGGTCACAGATTAGAAAAAGCAGGAGTCTTGGTAGACATTCTATTACTATTTTTTAGACAGGGTCTCACTCTGTCACGGAAGCTGGAGTGCAGTGGTGCGATCTCAGCTCATTGCAACCTCCATCTCCTGGGCTCAAGCAGTCCTCCCACCTTAGCCTCTCGAGTAGCTGGGCCTACAGGTGTGCACCACCATGCCTGGATAATTTTTGTATTTTTTGCAGAGACGGGGTTTCTCCATGTGGCCCAGGCTGGTCTTGAACTCCTGGGCTCAATCAATCATCCCCACCTTGGTCTCCCAAAGTATTGGGATTACAGGCATGTGTCACCATGTCCGGCCTGGACACTCTTTTCTATATGAAAGCCTGGGTGATTGGCCCAAGTGTCCCCATGAGGTTTATGAGAAGCAGGAGATGCTGAAATCAATTCCTATTGAAGTGCATCTATTTCTAGCTTCTTGCATTTTCTCTCCATATCTGGTTCCTATTTCATCTCCCAGTTGAACCAGAAGCCTTTGAGGGTAGAGACCTTACTTCAGGCTTCATTTGGTTCCTCACGGTGACTAATTCAAGGATGGAGACTCAATTCATATTTGCTGACTCACTGATAGATTAGAATTTGGTGAAGTTTGGAAACTAGATGGCAAGATATGCTTAGCCAGACTAGCCAGGCTAGTCATCTCTTCTCTTCCTAACACAGAGGGAGTAGCTGCAGTGGAGCTGAAGGCACACAGCTGTTGCACATTATGTTGTGATGACTGTGGAAGCAACTCTGGTTCCAGACCAAAAAAAAAAAAAAAAATTTAAAGGTGCTGACTTTCCCTGATGTCAGAGATGACCCATTGGCTGGATTCTCCTCAGACTTCATATCCAGGCCTGGTCTTTGCCAAAGATGGAAGTTTATTCATTACCTTGAGTTGGTGAAGCGGGATCTAGTTCCCTCCCCTGTACTCAGAAAATTAGGAAGGACTAGTGGCCAAACACCACTCTGGAAAATTACTACCCATGTAGGAGATTCTGTGGCAGGCTCAAGAGGAAATGGAAGATTTTGACTGCTCATTCCTGAGCTAAAGAGAAGGCATTTAAAGACTTTAAAGACTTACCTGTAGAGAACACTTAGTCTGCTCCCATCACAGACACCTTATCCAGAGCTTCCTTTTTCCTCGTTCTTCTCCAGTACTTTTTTTTTTTTTCCTGAGACTGAGTTTTACTCTTGTTGCCCAGGTGGGAGCACAATGGTGTGATCTCGGCTCACTGCAACCTCCACCTCCCAGGTTCAAGCAATTCTCCTGCCTCAGCCTCTGGAGTAGCTGGGATTACAGGCATGCGCCACCACGCTGGGCTAATTTTTGTATTTTTAGTAGAGACGAGGTTTCACCATGTTGGTCAGGCTGGGCTCGAACTCCTGACCTCAGGTGATCCATCTGCTTCAGTCTCCCAAAGTACTGGGATTACAGGCGTGAGCCGCCGTGCCTGGCTCTGGTGGATCTTGGCTTTCTCATCCATTCCAGTTTTCAATCCAAATTTCTGATTCTTTCTATCATCTGCCTCCTTCCATCACCTCAAATAACCAAGTGTCCCTTCTTCTTTGGGCTCTTCTGAAAACTTATGAGCGAAATTTGAAAGAGAATTAGACCAAGTTTGCCTCTGTTTCTCCCAACCTCAGTTGTAAGAATCAGAAAGTCCCTTACAGTTAAAATCCACTCAGTCTAACAAAGCAGGGAAGTGGCCTTTGGTCTTTGGGTCTGTAGACATCACTGAGGATGAACAACCACTCCGCTGCCTATGCTTCTCATTATCCCTGTGCGCCTGAGGAAATGAGGCTTTTTAAAAATATACTAATTTGAGATCTCTGGAAAAATCTCAGTTCTTATTCTAGGTAATTTTATGACTCATTCAGGATAGTTCTGTGGTTCATCAGACCCTTGAAACTAAAGACTGAAAGGATTAAACAAAACCAGACAAAATACTACAGGCTTCGCACACCTGAGAGCAATCTATGATATTTGGGAGAAGTAATTCAGTTATTTAAGCTTCACTGTTAATGTTGAAAATAAGAATTAGCACGTGGTTATAATGAGCTTTGCCCTCTGAAAACTGTGGGGAGTAGCTGAGGCAGATATTTATTGGGTTGTCTCCCAAAACAGTGATTATCTCTTCTCTGATGATTACTCCACCATGCCCCATAAGGGTAAGCTTGGGGCAGCCATATTTGTGCAATGTGGGCTGGAGTGAACGCCTGGTTCAAGATGGGTCAGTCAGTGGCTCCTTCCTAAGACAATGGGAATGAAATCAAGAGGGACATTTGGTGTTTCTTCAGGTGGCTGCAAACTTGGGTTCTATTGGTAACCGTGTTCTCCGATGTGTGTACTTGAGAAGCAGGGCTAGTTTACAGAGAGACAGAGAGGGAGAAGGAGAGAGCATGCGGAACTGAGAGAGAACTTCCAGGTTTGCCCACAGCCTTCCACTTCCTGGCCCCAGTTCCTTTCTACATTTTTGCCCATAGGTTCTGTGAAGCATCCCTCGGGCTTTATAATACATTTCCCCTTGCTGGTTGGAATAGGTTTTTATAACTTGCAATCAAAAGAATCCTGATTGATATAAGAGTGATATTTTCCTTCCAGGTATTTGATTAAAAATCACATGTATTAGAGACAAAATTTAAATATAAGCATACTACTATAGAGGTACTAACAGAATTACTAACAGGAAGATTGGTCTAGAGCTGCAGTGCTTTTAGGGGCCGTCATTTAACACACGTGGAAACTGAGGCCCAGGAAGGCCACATCCCTTGCCAAGGTCACATCTGTGTCCGAACCATTAGGCCCCTAGACTTGACTCGTAGACCATTACTCTTTCCCTAATACTCATTTACTTTGGTTGAAGTATTGTATTTACATTCACAACTTGTGCACTTTTAAAAAGAGTCCATATAGTCCTGCATATTCTTATCTCCAATTTTTGCTTGAAAAGCTGAAACTTGAAGATGCTAAATGACATCAGCAAGGCTACACACTAACAGAACTAGAACTAGAAGCTTTCACCCAGGCAGGAGGCTCTGCCCAGGAGGCCAGATTTCTCTGTCCATGCATGCCAGTCAACGTTGATGCAGTTAGATGGGCAGATCTATCAGGCAGAGTTTTTGGGGTCATTCATCTATTCAACAAACATTTATTGAGTACTTATTGAATTAAGGTGGGCATTGTTCCTGGGTCAGGAGATATGGTGAGGAATAAATTAGGTTGATTGGTCTTCTGAGTGTTGGTGAGCTTAAAGAGCTTTAAACCTAATATATGTATATGTGGGGAGAGGGGGTCCATGGATATTTGGACTGTGGGTGGCAGTGAGAGATTACCACTCGAGTATAATTTCCACGAAAGCAGAACTGGCTTATATGATAGTGTCACCAGAATAAATAGCATGGTGCCCAAAGCATGGTAGAGTAAATGAGGGAATGAATGTGACTGACCCAAAGAGCCAAGGAGGTGAACAACTACTACGGCACAGTGACTCTAAGTACAGAAGGCTCAGTTATCCAGGCTCATCTCCTTATCTGTCTGTCTTTCCCAGTTGCTAGCGTGGCTTCCTTACAGTGAAGTTGTTTTGTTTGTTTGTTTATTTTCTGAATTTCCAGCACACATCAGAGTGTGCTGGGAATACAGTCAAGGAAGCTCTTACTTCTGTTAAGAGGTTGGGACATAAGAAGAAAGCTTCCTCAACATGGTAACTTTTAAACAAGTCTTGGCAAGGTGAGATGGAACTTGGGTAGTGTCTGCCAGAAATAGACAGTTGGGTTTGATCAGGTCTAAGGCAGTCTCTGTTTTGACTCAGATATTACAAAGTCCCTCCTCACGAAGCTATGCACATGTGACTGTGGAAACAGTGGAATGTATCTGGGATTAGAATGAAATCTGCCAGCTGATGGAAGGAATATAAATACAGAAATGGGAATACAGGAGAAGGATGGTTCCATGGATCCAAAGTCCTCTGAAGTGAGAGCTTTTTGGACTTGCCATGTTCTTGATTAAAAAATGTCATGGTTCCTCTTGGATTGCAAATATAATATCTGACCAACAGCAACACCATTGTCATGGGTGCCTGCCTCTGTGTCATGTAAAGAAACAGTGAGATTTAACCTTTCTTTCTTCAATGGGTGTTGAGTGATAAATCATCCATTCGTCCATTTATTCAATGTATGATTTCTACATTGATCTGGTGCCTATATCACGATGGGTCAGGCTATGGGCAGCTCAAAGATAAATTCACACAGGATTATGCAATTAACAGCTTGTCAGCTCTGTGTACAGAAGTGTTAGGTTCTCTATCATTCTTGGTCAGAGTGGTAAGAGGTAGCCTTTGGAAATTAAAAGGTACAAAACAAACTTTAGGCGATTGCAGTGATAACCCACCTGCAGCAAGATTTAAGCACCAGTCAGTTGGTCTGGACCACGTTTCCAAAGTCCCTAGGAGTCCTGAAAACCTCTGTATAATAAGGTAAGTTTTACATTAAGCTATTTTTATTTTATGATACAGGAAATTGGTTGAAGCTGTCAAAAAGAATCACTATTAGGCATGTTTTCTGGGGAGAAGAATGCTAGGACAGCTTATCAGAGGGGTCACCCCAGGAAAGGGGAGGGATGTCTGTCACAGGCTGACGGGTGATGTCTCACCACTGATCTCTGGCAAGTTGTCCTGGAAAGGATGGTCAGAGTTCCAAAGTGCAATATTATATTTCCAATTAAAATGTAAAAATAAACCTTTTTCATAAAACACATTGGCCTCAGCTCTGGAAAGCGACTACAAAGCCCATTGCTTTGATTGAGAAAAGCTGAAAGCAGACACTGTAATTGATAAAGGAGATAAGTCAATCTGTGTCCTTTAGAGAATAATGAGTTCCATTTTTCATCAAAAAGATCTCCTTGTGCCGAAGAAACATACTTTCAATAAATCTACTTAATGGTTTCCCCTCTAATGATATATAACATTGCTCTTTGGAACTGAGCATTGCAGCGGGTCCCTGCCAACAACTGCAGGCCACCCATCATCTGCATTGGTAATTCAACCCAAAGAAAACCCAGGCAGTTCCCAGGAAGTGCTGCTGTGCAGGAGAAAATACCCGAAGGCCTTCCTGGGCTCTGTGAGCAGGTAGAGAGGATGGGATTTTGAATTAATAAGCTATTACTAAGCTTGAGCTCCTATGCAAATTTCCATTCCCTCACCCCCACCACCATGGCTGTATTCATGGATATACTGGCTCTAAGGATGACTTATCTAAGGATAAGCTGTGTCAGACAGCTCAAGAGTTAAGTCCTTTAGGTACTTGGGTCGTGAGAACTGATTAGCTGTGTTTGTTCCCGGAGCTCATTGCTCTCCTACAGACCTGACAGCCTTGGTGTAGTTCGATGTGGGCTGCCAGAGGGAGCCTATGCTTATTGCATTGGGTAAACTGAAGACCCACTTCAGTGATCCTGCCTGAAGCAGTCCCTTGCCCCATCTGAGGGTCTAAACCTCAGGGGGCGAAGGCCTAGCAGAAGGAAAGGCCTATGCCCTTCAAAGGGAATGATTTAGGGCCCTCTGAGCCCTGGTGTCAGGCAGCAGGACTGTGTTTCCATCCAGTTTACCTTTGTGAGCTCCAACTTTACAAATGTGCTGCTTTTTTCGCAAGGACTCAGGTTTATGTAACATAACCTATTTCCTCAAAGGGCACCCAGCCCTCCCAATACTGACGGACTTCCCCACATGGGAATCATTAAAAACAACCCTAGAGTTATTTCCTTATGTTGCTGTTTGTTTATTCTCCAGTCGCGTGTGAGTCAGCCAGATCATGATTTGTGGTGGTTTTGCTTGTGAAATCTTACATAATTATATTCCTATTGTCATGTTGAGTCGAGCAGTTAGACCATATAGTGTTTTCTCATTGCACAACGTTTGCAAATCAATAAGGAGAAAGCCTGAACAATGCGATGACGCTGGCCAGGAACCCGGCCCGAGTCACCCAGGAGGCGGCTCTGCAGTTTCGCAGGTACAGCCTATCCGTTCTCTAATCCCACTGCTGGGCAGGGTGACTAGGCCGGGTGGTGGCCTTTCGGATGGGTTTCACGGAGGTGATATTTAAAAGATGAGCATGAGAGAACGAAAGAACAACAGCAGCGCTTCACACAGAAACCAACCACATTTTTACTGCATTTGCTCCACGCTGGATTCCAACATGCTGGCCCGGAGCGTGGCTGGCTGGAAGCAACTCCAACAGGTTTTTCCCTTCCCCGCCACGTACATTATTTATTTTTGATTCTACTCACTGTCCCAAGTCCAGAGGCAGTTACAAAAAACACTCTTGATGCAAACCGTGAGTGGCTACAACACACGGATGGGGGTGGGCGCGATTCCCACAACGGGGAGTGGAATCCGGGAAAATGATATATAGGGGCAAGACGCCCCCTTACTTGCTAAGAGTATATGGAGCTCAAAACCCACAATTGCTTTGTTTTGTTTCTCAGTTCCTGGAGTATGTTGAAACTACTTGCTCCTAACATTAGTTCGTATATTTTTCATCAAATATCTGACCTGATTTAAAACATGTTTGTTTGCATACATCTTTTTTGTAGTGCACCGTATAGTTACTCCTACTGATATAGGATGAAGATTATAAATATCTGCATAAAAAGAGAAACCATGTGACTCTATATGAAGACAACCATCACATTCCACAGCACATCATTGGTTCATTTTCGAATTGTCAAGCATTATTTAAAATGAGAGAGAGAGAGAATATAACTGAACACAAGCACCACGACAAAACAATCGTAACAACAGAACCAAACCCAACTTCTCTATTATTAATCATGTTAAAATTTTAGCTTTGTTTCTAACACTTTTCTTTACTTGTTATTTTAAGCTCCAGTAGCAGGATCAGATTTCTGCTGCCTCTGGGCAAATGAGTTATGATCTGATCTCGAGTTCCAAGGGAAATGCTCAAAGTTTTATTTTCCCCCAGTTGAATAAACAGTACCATGTATATTATCTCTTGTGTTAGAATAGTGTTGTCTTCACATAAGACTCAAATAATGGTATTAGTCATTCATTTCCCTGAACACAGACACCCTCATGCGTGCTGACAGGTTTATAAGGATGCGGTGGCAGCCGCAGGTTCTGGGAGCTGCTAGACGGCCGAGTTTGATTTCTTGCAGTCCTGAGCGATGGAGCCCGGGGGTGCCTGGTTATTGTCCGCTTTCTCTCTCAGATGCTTGGCTTGTCTGAAAGATTAATACATTAACAAGAGCTGAAGGCCTGGGGTTGCACATCTTCAGACATGTTTATTAGCAGATGGCACAGAGGATTCAAAGGTCACCACAAAAGTGACATTTTAAAGTGAAACAACAATATTTATGTTCAGATAGTCTACTGATGAGATCATGTGGAAATGTTTTTGATTAAATTAACTTATAAATGGTTGCCAATCTATAGACAACTTAAAACGCCACGTCTGTTTACCAAATGTTTTCTTCTCACGCTCTCACCTTCTAGATATTAATGACCAAATGCTGTTTTTTCTTATTAATTTTTTTTTTGGTAATGCTCATTTAACTGTAGGATCAGTGTATCTGGTTTTTACTTTCTCGGTTGACTATTTTTATTTTCTTTTAAACCTAAAAATGTTATCTCCTGCATGTGCTCTGAGATCCTACCTGCTATTATTACTGCTTGGAAAGAGTTTGAATTCTACTGTATAAATATAACCGCTTTCCTTTTTTTCAGTATAAATTGAGTCTCTGGAGAGACCCCAAATTCAGTCTCTTTGATGAGACCTTCTGTTCACATCTCATTAAAACAAAGCTACGAACTGGATTTCAGAAATAATTATGATAGCTGCATTTTTGCCTTTGTAGCCCTTGGGAGTCACACTTTTGTGGCAACGTGTGCTGGTGTTGCATAGAAAACAATACGAAAAACCAAACACAGCCAAGGGGAGGGGCGCCTCCTCTCAACTTCTTTTTCTTTTCTCTCCGCTTTGCCCACAACTTAGCAGGAATGTGAGTGAAAACTTTTACCTCTGAAAATGGCTTAGCCAGACAATGCTCTACATTATGAAGTGAAAAACAATCTTTTGTAAGTTTTACAAGTCTCTACAGTCAGGACAATACACAAATATTTCCAACAAAGGCAAAGAGATGCAAAATCAACGATCAATTAGTAGGTTAAAACTTTCACAAAAATATTACAGGAGATGCATATGGTCATATGTACTGGTTTTCATTTCTTTACATTTAATTATATTACTAATAATTGTGTAAGATGTAGATACTATTGTCTTGACTTTTTAAAACATTATTATCTATGCCTTATCTTTTGTACAGTTACAATTAAAAGTGTGAGAATACTGACGGGAGTTACTCACTTTTCAAGAGAACCTTTTTCAATATTCATTGCTCCGTCGATTGGATCCAGTCCTTGTTCAGAAAATTGTTTCAAGGCACTTAAGGCCGCCTAAGAATGAAAACAAACACAGAGAACCATTCACTGACTTCAGTGTAATGAACAAGTAACTGTGAAAGAAAGCTGAAAGACTCTCGTTTTCATCAGTCTAAGTAAATTTTTTTTTGCATTGTTTAACAAAAGTACACTAGAAACTCTGCATGATCAGGCAGCAGCGTATATACATAACCAGAACTACAAGGGCTTTCAGTCTCCTGCCTTATCCCTTCTCCACAGTTTTGCAAAATCGTGATGTTTTATCTGCAAACATGGAAACACCTCGTATAAGCTTAAAATACTTCCATGGTGACTTTGCATAATTTCTCATGTTACTGAAACTACACATTCTCTTCCCTCGGGTGTGACATCCAAATTTTCCACCTTGAGTATTCTTTCCAAAGTGAGCATAAAGGTATTGTTTAAATTTATAGACATGTAGCCCCAGTGAAGGCACAGAATGTCCGCAGAGGAATGGACAGCAGGTTCTCGTGCAGACCGAGGGGATGGATGGTACGATGGGATCCTGAGAGAATGAGGATGGAGAGAAAGTTTGGGCTGGTCGTGCCCTGGGGAGGCAGGCCTGCTGGGCAGAGCCTCCGAGGTGTTGATAGGCTCGGGTGCGTGGGAAGCCGCAGGGTGTGAACAGGCTGGTGGAGCCTTGCTGGATAGCTGGGAGGCACCAAAAATGCCATGCTGATAAGATCTACATAACTTGTTGACACTCTTGTGCATGTTCCAAACTGTTATTTCTTTGAGTAAGAATTTGGGTCTACCTCCCCTCCTCCAAGCCCGCCACTGCTGAGCGAGATTGGAAGGGCTCTGCTGAGTCTGAGATGGGTGTGAGCAGGCAGGGCTGTTTTCATCCTGGGGCATCCCGCTGGGTCACACTTGGGGCATCTGTGTCTTCTCAGCTGCCTTTGAAAACAAGCTAGTTCTTGGCAGTTTCCCAAACTTTTATCTGCCAAGAGCTCCTTTAAGGTAGCTAAGTGTATGATTTCCTTTAAATTTCTTTATTCAGAATATATTTTGGAGGTGTGATTTTTTTTTTTAGTTAATAGTCTTGTGAGGCTTACAGAAAACTTGGGCAGGTAGTACACAGAGTTCCCATATTCTTCCCTCCCCTACATACAGTTTCCCCAATCATTAACATCTTGCATTGGTGTGGCACATTTGTTATAGCTGATAAACAAATATTGATAGCTTATCATTAACTGAAGTCCACAGTTTACATATGGGTTCACTCTGTGTGGTACATTCTATGGGTTTCACCAATGTCTAATGGCATGTATCCACCATTAGAGTATTATACAAAATAGTTCCACAGCCCTAAAAATCCTCTGTGCCCCACCTATTCACCTCCCCCCATTCCCACCAGCCCCCTGGCAACCAGCAATCTTTTTACCATCGCTACAGTTTTGCCATATAGTAGTTGGGATCAGACAATATGTCACCTTTTCAGATTGGCTTTTTCACTTAGCAATGTATATTTGAAGCTCCTCTATGTTTTTTTTTTTTTTTCTTTTGCGACTGAGTCTTGCTCTGTCACCCAGGCTGGAGTGCAGTGGCACAATCTGGGCTCACTGCAACCTCTGCCTACTGGGTTCAAGCGATTCTACTGCCTCAGCCTCCCAAGTAGCTGGGATTACAGGCGTGTACCACCACGCCCAGCTACTTTTTGTATTTTTAGTAGAGATGGGGCTTCACCATGTTGGCCATGCCATGTTGGCCATGTTGGTCTCGAACTCCTTACCTCAGGTGATCCACCCACCTCAGCCTCCCATAGTGCTGGGATACAGGCGTGAGCCACTGCACCTGGCCCCTCTGTCTTGTGAATGATATGGCTTTTCATAAATGAGCTTCATAGCTCCTTTCTTTTTACTGCTGAATAATGTCCCATCGCATGGACGTACCACAGTTTGTTTGCCCATTCACTTATTGAAGGACATCTTGATTGTTTCCAGTTTTTGGCAATTATGAATAAAACTGCTATAAACATCCATGTGTGGGATTTAATGTGTAATATTCATAATACTTTTTTCTTTCTTCTCTCTTGTTTTTCTATTGTTGCTTTTTAATCACAACTCCTATATCCAAGCAAAAGTTGGCATGTGTCCTTTCTTTTTCTTTAGATTACTCCTTCCTTTCGAATCTTTAAACTGGGCTTCCTAGGTCAGAGGTGCTAATGTGAGTGCCCACACAGATCTGCAGCCGTGGCCCGGGCATCCCAAAACAGGGAGGATGTGGTGCCCAAGTCTCAGTAATCATCATAAGCTCTTTGGACCTGGAGCACTACAGGGAGAAGGTCAGTGATGCCACCCCATAGCTCCTGATCTTGGCCCATGCTCATGCTAGACAACAGCCAGGTGGGTTGTGGTGGGAGGTAGGCGTTAACTTCAGTGGGGTAGGAGCCGTGTGGCCATTTCCCTGGGTACTGTTATAGGTCGAATTGTGCTCTTCCCCCAAATTCATATGTTGAAGTCCTAACCCCCAATATCTCAGAATGTGGCCTTATTTAAAAATAGGGTTAGTACAGATGTAATTCGTTAAGATGAGGTCACACTGGAGTAGGGTAGGTCCCTGATCCAATATAACTGGTATCCTTATAAAAAAAGAAAACTGGAACACAGACCCACACAGGGAGAATGCCATGTAAGATGATGGCAGGGGCTGGAGTGATGCCGCAGCAGCCAAGAAACACCAAAGATTGCCAGCAAAGCACCCGAAGTGAGGAGAGGGGCCAGGAACAGATTCTCCCTCACAGCCTTCAGAAGGAACCAGCCCTGCCAGCATCTTGCTGTTGAACTTCTAGCCCCCCAGAACTGTGAGACAATACACTTCTGTTGATGAAGCCACTCAATTTGTAGTACTTTACTACAGCAGCTCCAGCAAACTATACAGGGACCTCATAGTTTCTCTTTAAGGATAGCGGAATCTCTCTCTCTCTCTCTCTCTCTCTCTCTCTCTCTCTCTCTGTCTCTCTCGTTTCCCTGTATTATTTTTTGTTATAAAAATAGTTTTTTGTTACAGAAAAGTCAGAATATATAGACAAGCTAAAAGAATGTAAAAAATATCCACAATCCTGCTCACCATTCACAATTTGGCGCATGTCTTTCCATATCACTTGCTTTTGTTTTTTCTCTTTTTTTTTTTTGAGACGGAGTTTCACTCTGTCACCCAGGCTGGAGTGCAGTGGTGTGATCTTGACTCACTGCAACCTCCACCTCCTGGGTTCAAGCAATTCTTGTACCTCAGCCTCCCGAGTACCTGGGATTACAGGTGTGAGCCACCATGCCCAGCTAATGTTTGTGCTTTTAGTAGATACTGGGTTGCAGGCTGGTCTTGAACTCCTGGCCTCAAGTGACCCACCCGCCTCAGCCTCCCAAAGTATTGGGATTACAGGCATGAGCCTCTGCCTCCAGCCTCCATATCACTTTCTATCCTCTCCCCATGTAGATCAAGTTATGATCTACAAACTTTAGCCTGGATCATATCTTAACACTGTAGGTAACCCGCTTTTTTTTTTCCATTGATAAATAATAATTGTACACATTCATGGGGTATGTAACAATGTTGCAATACACATAATGCATAGTGATCAGATCAAGGTAATTAGTACATCCATCATCTCAAACATTTATCATTCCTTTTTGTTGGGTTCATACAATATTCTCCTTCTAGCTGTTTGAAACTATGTAACATATTATTGTTAATTATAGTCATTCTACAGTGGTATAGAGCACTAGAACTTATTCCTCATATCTAGCTATAATTTTGTATCCTTTAATAAATTTCTCCCTATCCCTCTCTTCCCCCTACCCTTCCTAGCCTCTAATATCCTCTGCTCTACTTTTTACTTCTATAAGATAAACTTTTTTAGCTTCCACAAATGAGCAAGAACAAGTGGTGTTTAACTTTCTGTGCCCTGCTCATTTCACTTAATGTTCACCCAGTTCCATCCACATGGCCATAAATGACAGGATTTCATTCTTTTTTATGGCTAAGTAGTATTCCATTGGGTACATATGTCCTGGCTTTTGTCCACTCATCTGTTGTGTGCTCTTTTCATTGAATGTGTGCAGTTTTCTGTATCAACAGAAACATTTTGATAGCATCATTTCTCATGACTGCACAGTATCCTGTCGACTTTATATGTCCTTGTAGGTTTAGCCAGTCCTACTGTTGGACATTTAGACCAGTTCAAATTTTTAAGCTGTGATCAACACTGCACCAAACTTCCTATTAGTTCAATCTTTGTGTATCATCTCAATACTTTCCTTATGATAAATTCCTAAAATTGCATTTCTGAGCCAAAGATGATGCCCATTTTTAAATATTTTTTTTTTTTTTTTTTTTTAGATGGAGTTTCACTCTTGTTGCCCAGGCTGGAGTGCAATGGTGTGATCTTGGCTCACTGCAACCTCCGCCTCCTGGGTTCAAGCGATTCTCCTGCCTCAGCCTCCCGAGTAGCTGGTATTACAGGCGTGCACCGCCATGCCAGGTTACTTTTGTGTTTTTAGTAGAGACAGGGTTTCTCCATGTTGGTCAGGCTGGTCTCAAACTCCTGACCTGAGGTGATCTGCCTGCCTCAGCTTCCCAAAGTGCTGGGATTACAGGTGTGAGCCACCGCGCCCAGCCTTAAAGATGTTAATATGAGCTCTCCATCCACCCTTGGAGAGGTCGTGCTGGCAGCAGCAGTGGGAGGAGGGTGTTACTCTAGGTGCTTCTGGAACTACCTCTCAGAACCATTTTGTGGGTCAGAGAAGCAAACCAGTTTTGTCATCTTTTGACCCCACCTTATTTTAATGTGTTCATCCTGGTTGTTGACTTTCTTCACTAGAGTTGGCTTTGTCTGAAGTTTTGCTGTTTTCAAAAATTAAACTCACCCTCAAAAGACTGAGGTTTGGACAGTTTTCCCCACCCTCCCTGCAAGAAAGGAATTCACAGAGGAATTTGACTCTCATGGAGCTTTGATTCAGTGACTCTCAGGTCCTTTTAAGTCCTGAAATGCTGAGGCGGCTATGCTGAGGGCAGTGCACGTGCCCACGGGCTGTGTCCCTCAACCGGGGCCTGCTGTCCCACCTCACACATGCGCGTGGGGCACTGAAGGCCAGGCTCACTCACTTGTAGGATCCAAGGACCAATCCATGCCAGACCTTTTTCCAGATATTCCCAATTTCATGGAGTGGGCACATGAACTTGGAGTTTTTTGTATATTCAACAATTTGAACAAATGACCAGCTATTTTTTCTTCTGATCCATTAAAATGTGAATTATTGGCCTAAATTCTGAAATTTATGAATTTTTTCCAAAGTGGACAATTACATTTGAAATTTTATTATTTTTTGTAACATAATGATAAATTATTTAACATTTTCTGTGATGAGAACATTTGAAATATACTCTCAGAGCAATATCGAAATGTACAGTACTCAACTATTAGCTATATTCACCACATTGTGCAGATGTTCAAAAAAATCAAACTTAATCCTTTTTATCTAACTGAGACTTGGTACCCTTTGACTACCATCTTCCCATTCCACCTCCCCCCAGCCTCTGTACCCACCCCTGTACTCTCTGCTTCTGTGAGTTCAATTGTTTTATATCCCACATGTAAGTGAGAACATGTGGTATTTGTCCATGTTTGGCATATTTCACTTAGCATAATGTTCTCCAGTTCTATCCATGTTGTTGCAGATGACATAATTTCTTCCTTTTTAAAAGCTGACTAGTATTCCATTGTGTCTATCTACCACATTTTCTTTATCCATTCATCCTTTAATGGACATTTAGTTGATTCCACATCTTTGCTATTGTGAATATTGTTGCAATAAATATGAGGGTGCAAATATCTCTTGACATACAGATTTCAAACGTTTTAGGTAAATATCCAGATGTAGCAGTGCTGGATCCCAAAAGCACTATCACAGAGGGCTACTGAGAGCCAGGAAATGGAACTTTGCAATGCGATACTGCTGAATGGGGTTCCTAAGAGCTCTGGGGCTTCTCAGTCCTGTTTTATTCCTAGCAAGGGCAAAACAACAACTAAAAACAATTTTTAAAAAATCTTTCAAGACATCGTTTTTAGGCTACTTGTAGCCTGTTTTAACTAGGTACCTTGGGAATACTTGGTTCTTAGTGTGGCCTGAATACCAGAACCAAATGACCTGCTTCGCCCAGTCCAGGACCCACGGCACCTGATCTCTTCCATCTGAAGAGAGCTGCATATTTGAGACAAAGGCCAGGTCTCAGGGAGCAGCTTCGGTGTTTTAGCTCTTGCAAAATCTCCTGGATGATTTTATCCACATGCCAGGCAGGTCCCCCGTGTGCTGTCAAAACGATCGTCATCCCTCCAAGAACGTCCTAGAGTCTGGAATGGCGGCGTGCTCTCTCACCTGATGCCACGAACGGATTTTCAGAATTCTTGCGTGACTGCTCTCCTCCACAGGTATGCTTAAAGGCTTCCAAGGGGCAGTCCCTTATCTACCTGATCAGATAACTCAACCCACATCTCACTGATAACCGTGAATACAATAGCTTATAAGTATGAGGGGGATTTCTTTTCAATTTATAAGAGGCAGTGGTGACCGATTTATCTTAACCTACGTAAACAGTAATAGCTACCATTTGATGAACATCACCCCGCCATTGTCATGGGTCTGGCCCTTTACCTGCCATGACCTGAGTTATTATCACAGCCCTTGTGAGATAGTTCCTACCCATAAGGAAACAGAGGCTCAGAGGATTCAGTAACCTACTTAAGGTCACACAGCTAGTAAAGGGCAGAGCAGAGATTTGAAACCAACCTATATTCTTGCTCAGGTCTCTTTTTTTTTTTTCTTTTTTGAGACAGAGTCTCACTCTGTTGCTCAGGCTGGAGTGCAGTGCTGCGATCACGGCTTGCTGCAGCCTACACCTCCCAAGCTCAAGCGATTCTCCCACTTCAGCCTCTCAAGTAGCTGGGACTACAGGCAGGTACCACCATACGTGGCTAATTTTTTTTTTTAATTTTTAGTAGAGACAAAGTCCTGCTATGTCACCAGGCTGGTCTCAAACTCCCAAGCTCAAGCAATCTTCCCACCTTGGCCTTTCAAAGTGCTGGGATCACAGGTGTGGCTCATGTCTCTTTATTTCCACCAAATTTAAAACCACTCACATTCAACATATCCGATTTCAGCAGAGCTTCTTTTAATATTAATATTTCAAAATCACTCATTACCTCTTCCATACTCATTCGATTGTTTCTCACAAATAATTACTTGAGGTAAGCTCATAAAGTTATCTCCATCTTCTAGAAAAGGGGTGGATTGTTTTGCGGGGAGCACACAGTTTGCCGTCGGCAGTCCGCTCCCAGCCCTGGGTTGACTTCCGAAGCTTCACTTATAGCACTTCTGTAACACTTGCAATTTTGGCTAAAACTAAATGACTAGAGTAATTATTTTGTTATTTGGGTTTTGTTACCCAATGACCACAGACAAGACTACTGGATTCTCCATTTCTTTACATTCTGAGTGTCTTGTTCCCTCCTCCATTTCTCTGAAAATTCTTTTTCATTTCTTACTTTCCTGTGGTTTCTGGCAGGAGGGAAAAGCCCCAGGGTTTAGCTGGGCTTGTGGCATGTAGGATGCTGCAGTGAGAAGAGGCACTGGGATTGCAAAGGTGAAGCGAACAAAAATCAAGGGTGAAGGGTTTAACTGTGATGTACAGACAGCAACAAGCTCAGTATGTTCAGGAAAACAGAGTGGGCAGGGCCTGCCGACCAGGTACCCCTCTCACAGGTATGGACAGAACCCTCAGAGCGGCTGCCTCCCTGCTCAACATGAGCTCAAGGAATCAGGGCTCTCCTCCCACACTTCATCACCCCTTATTTTCCCAGAAACAACACTTTACAGATTAAAGAATGCTATGGAGAGAGATGAGTTTGCTTCTCTTGCCACAGGAAAACATCCACAATAGGATCATGCCAATACCTGTAAGAGCCACACTACCTTTAGCGAGACCCAAGTATATACTGAAGTCGGCAAGCAGAATGAACTTTTGCTATCAGATCGATGATTTCAAAGAACATATAATGCAGTGGCTTTGTGAACAAACACTAAAATTTAACAGTCCACAAAAATGTTTTACTGCATACCTCCAAACCTGTTCAGAAGAAGGTAAAATCAACAATATCCTCAGGCTGAAACTACTCTAACAGAATAAATTGTTAACTTGCTACAGGCCAGTTGCTTTAAAAATTCAAAACATTATAAATATGCTACATAATATCAAAAGACACTTTGGAGTGAACAAAAAATCAAATAACCTTCTTTTGGAAAACATACTTGAAGCCTGATTAAGAAGCAAGCTCTAAACTTTATGTTTACTGAGAGGGTAAATTGATAATGAGGTGTTTAAATCCTACCATCTGCAGTTCACTTTCAGCATGGACAATTTGCTGTGTAGTAAGTGTAAACTAATATTGGGGAGTTGTGGGAAGGAGGCAAATCTGGGTTCCTTAATGAGGAACATCCTGAGTGATGCTCAAATCCAAGCTGTGTAACTTCCCACACGCCACGGATTAGAGAATTTCAAAGATACACTAACATAAGTATCCAGAACGCTCCATAAGTCTTTGGCCATAAACAAACGGACAACTAAATGATTTCATTTCCAAGGTCAGAAGATGTTTTCCTAGCAAATCAAAACAAACACATTTAGCATCTACTTGTATGTTACCACAGCCTACTAACTGGAATCTTAAATTCAGCTTTATGACAATATGTTCTGGGATTTAAAAAAAAGAAATAAAAGGCACATCTAAAGCAATAAATTTAGCTTCGTTTGAAGAAGAAAAATTAAAGAAGCATTTTAGAGAAGTGGATGACATTTACTTTCCTTATTCCTGTCTTTTCAGGTCAACACAGTCATTTGCATGTGACTGTGTATGTGTGTCTGTGTGTGTGTGTCTGTCCCTTAGAGGAAAGCATCTGCATAGATACAAGAAATATTTTTGTCCCCCAAAGGTTTTACAACTGTTTTGTGAGTAAAGCTCCACAGGTTTTAGAACAGATGTCGCTACCATTTCATGTATCGCTTGTTTTGTACGTAGTTATAGCAATGCCAGAAACATGATGCCAATAAGATACTTTTCATGCCTATTTGTTGGCGTGGGTTTGCGCGTGTGTGTGCCTGGGTGTGTGCGTGTGGACTCACAGAACGGAGGTGGGTCCAGTCATTTCTGTAATTTCTAACTTTCCTCTTGTCAATTAGCAATTTGCAAATATGTTGAAACCAGCCCTGCTTCCTTCTTCAGGATTAAACAGTTTGTAACGACAACGTAGCAGCATTTGGCCATTCTCTGAGAGAGAATGCAGTCTTCATTAGCAAAATATGGACTTATCCCCTTGTGACACGTAGTTCTTTGTGGAGTCTCTGAGCATTCATGCCCAATGGATCTTTTTATTTTCTCTTTTTCCATTTCAGTCTTTCCCCACCGAGGTCATATTCTGGTTCCCAGAAATAGACAAGTAGTTTCCATTAAAGTCGATGGTAACCAAACATGTCTAAATGTGGCCTTCATTTCTGAAGCATTCAAAGTTGGGTTTGTTTTGCCTTTTCTCCCTGAAAAGCTTGTTCATGTTGAACTCCTGGGAGCTGATCTAATGGCTAGATTCACCTCAGAATGCACACAGTAGTCATATATGCAGTTAATTAAATCCATGTCCTTTCACAAGGAAATGAGAGGTTTCAAATGTAAATGTCTTCATCTGCAGTTGAGTATTTTCCTAATTTCTCATCCCAACAATCTCTGATACTGAATCTTGTATTAAATAATCAAAATAACTGAAAAATCAGAAGGTTCTTCAATAAGCTTGAAAGTTTATTGCCCAAAGTATGTGATATTAATGTTTCTAAGTTATCCTTTTCTTTCTTTGAAAGATCTGTAATTAAATACCATGTCTCTTTTTATATGAAATAAGAGAAACCAAAAAGAGATTTGTATATTTCTAAACTTACCACGTTACAATAGGCTCTTCAGTCTATTACATTTCAGATGAATCAATGATATGACTCTTTTACATTAAAAAAGGATTATATTGAGCTTGAATTAACCCAGTTGCTGCCCTGTTTTCTAATAATTTCATTATAGCCTGCACTTTTTATTCATGCTTCCACAATCCTATCAGTTCAGGTAATTTCCATAAAATTGGTACTTTCTAAAATGGCTTACCCTCGGAACAAAGGAGTGTCTGCCTGCTAAGGTGATGGTTAGTCGTAAAAGAAATAGAGGAGTAGGTGGTCGGAGAGACACACAGATTTTAGACAGTTGCCTAAGATGAAGAACAGGTGTTTTAACTCTAGAATTTGGGGAATTCATTTAAAATTGAGCACTTAAATCACAGACCTAGCCACCACCTTTACGTCTGCAGTCAGGCTCTTAGATGGGTGATGGCGTAGCTGCTAGCCTTGACAACAATGCAGAGGGGAAGTGACAGCAGGAGTAACTGCACAGAATGTGCTCTGTGCTTGGAACAAACGTTGAGTGCATTGTCCTCGCTACTAGGCCTTCCTCTAACCAGGCTGTTCTCCCCATATTATTCCTTTTCAAATTTCTGGGTTTTGTCTTTTATTTAATTTTTTTTTCTTTTTTTTTTGGGCGGGGGACGGAGTCTTGCTCTGTTGCCACGCTGGAGTGCGGTGGTGCAATCTCGGCTAACTGGAACCTCCGCCTCCTGGGTTCAAGCGATTCTTCTGCCTCAGCCTTCTGAGTAGCTGGGACTACAGGCATGCACCACCATACCCAGCTAAGTTTTTGTCTTTTCAGTAGAGACAGAGTTTCACCATGTTGGCCAGAATGGTCTCGATCTCCTGACCTTGTGATCCGTCCACCTCGGCCTCCCAAAGTGCTGGGATTAAAGGCGTGAGCCACCGCGCCCGGCCTTTTTTTTTTTTTTTAACAGAGTCTGCCTCTGTTGCCCAGGCTGGAGTGCAGTGGCATGATATCCGCCTCCCGAGTAGCTGGGATTACAGGTGTGCATCACTATGCCTGGGTAATTTTTGTGTTTTTAGTAGAGACGTGGTTTCGCCATGTTGGCCAGGCTGGTCTCAAGCTCCTGGGCTCAAGCGATCCATCCGCCCCAGCTGCCCAAAGTGTTGGGATTACAGGCATGAGCCACTATGCCTGGCCTATTTAATTATTTTTTATTCTCTCTTGAGTCCCCTTTGTCACAGGGCTTACTGAAACAGAGCTGTGGGCACACCACCTGCTGCTGAGGCACGTGTCCACACGGCAGGCTCACTCTGTGTGGCAGGCAGAATCATAGCCCCCCAGATGCCCATGTCCTAATCCTCAGCGCCTGTGAACACGTTACTTCCCATGGAAAAAGGGACTCTGCACATGAGACGAAGGTACGAATGTTGACGTGGAAAGGTTAGCCTTGGGTTCTCCTGGGGTCCGCTGCAATGACACAAGTGCTTAAAATCAGAGAACATTTCCTGACTGTGGTCAGAGACAAAGATGTGGCCAGGGATGAAGGGTCCAAGAAAGGCAATGTTGCTGGTTTTGAAGATGGAGGAAGGGGGCTTTCAGCTTCTGAAGGCTACTCACATTCCTTGACTCAACACAAAGAATGTGAGTGGCCTCTAGAAGTTGAAAAAGGGAAGGAGGTGGATTCTCCCGTAGAATCTCCAAAAAGGCACTGCTGACTCCTGATTTTAGCCCAGTGAAATTCCTGTCTGACTTCTGACCTACAGAACTCCAAGATCACATATTTGTGTTGTTTTAATCCACTAGGTCTGTGGCAATTTGTTAAGGCAGCAAGAGAAATCGAATACACTCTCCCTGTCACCTGAACAAGGAAGGGAGAGGGCTTCCTATGTGGACTCTGTTATACCTGGATTAAAACTCCAGCTTTACTGCAGACCAGCTGTGTGTCCTTATGCAAGTCATTTTATCTCTCTGAGCCTCTTTTTCATCATGTGTAAGCTGAATCCGGTACATGAATGCACCGGATTATTTGAGAGGTAAATGCCTTGACCATAGTGGTGTTTAATAAATGAGGGCTTTCATTACACATCTTTCTCTCTTGAGTCCAACATCCAGTCATGAAATTCTTTACACTCCCTTTCTCACTCCATGTTAATTTAAGTTCAATTTCCTTTATATTTTTCCTCATTCCTTCAGCCCATTGCTGTCTCACTGGTCTTCCTAAGAGAACCCTATCATGAAGCCACTCTCTCAATCAAAAGCCATTAATAACTCCCACCCCTGGAATCACATTCCATATCTTTGGCCCAGCATTCAAGGCCCCTATTGGCTGGCCCCATTCTACCTTGTAACCTCATTGAGTGCCAGTTCATTTCCCAGAGTGTGAACCCCAACCCAGGAGACCAGTCCCTAGCCTCAGGAACACCTGGCAGATGTCAGCGTTATCCATAAGCTCCCTGGCCAGCTGGTGTGGAGATGCCCCTGCTGGACCTTCTGCCCTGCTGAGGTTGGTCTGCCCACTGTCTCCACACCTTTGCCCCTGCACTCTCTTCTGCTTCTCCAGGTGGACGTCCCTAATTTCCCACCTATCTCTGTCTGGGTTCCTAACAGTGCTTGTCATTTGCCTCTCTAAACTGTGAGTCTCCTTTGATGTGTTTGCGTCTTGTCTCCCAGGTAGCTGGGAAATCCTTGGCTGGTGGGGCCCCTTCCCTCTTTGAAATCTCCACAGTGTGTCTACAGACCATCCTCAAAAAATATTCCTCAGCTGATGACCCATCCACTTCTATCTGAAGTTCCCCCGGGAAGACAGGTGCTCGCAGACAGGGGTCTTATTCTGTTCTCTCTGTTCTCAGAGCCAGCATCTTGCCCCAGGTGGCTTTCCTCTCTGCAGGTAGCGCTCCATATTTCTCCCCGCCTCTGACACACCCCTCCACCCCACCTTTGGGCTCTGCGGCCAAAATGCAAGAGGATAAAAAGTCCCAGGAAGCAGGACTGGGTTGTATCTATCTGTCTGAGAGAAATGTTCCTGCCCCAGAATTTACCTCCAAGGAATATGGAGAATAGTTACTGTCTTTCTAAGATGTCAGTCATTTGAGATCTCAATCATCCATCATCTTTGAGGTCTGAAACAAGTGTTTTGCCCTCTTCAGGCCAGTCTGGGGTCTACAAAGGAGATGCCTGGGAAACCTTATCTGGGAGGACTCCACAATTGGGGTTTTGCCTAAGACCTTGGTGGTGGCATATCCTGAACCAGAGGGACCCGAGCGGAGCACCTCTCACCCGAGAGGAGCCTGGCTCTGCAGGGCAATCATGGCTGAGTTCTGCCTCCACCCCTTACCCCTCACCGCTGGGAAGGTCCCTTTGAGATGTCTTGGTTCTTTGATATTCAACTCCAACAAAAATGTGAAGCATTCCTGCTGAACATGGGCACAGACAGCTCTACTTAGGAATTTCATTTTGGTTTGAGTAAGCAATTGATAAAAACTTACATTACGGTTATTTCATCACTTTTGCTGCACTTAGCATATTCCTGGATTGCATGTGGGAGGGCTGGGGAGAGGGGGTGATGGTCAAACAAGATAACCTTTGAAGTTCTGTTTAATTCTGAATATTGGTTTTATTGAAATAGAGGCCCCAGCATAAAAGATGGTAAAGGCAGGTTCTCTCAGTGGGTGAGGGATGCAGTGAGCCTCATGTTTTTCCTGGGACATATGGTGGCCATCCTAGTGGTGGGATGACAGCAAAGACGGAGCCAGAACGGACCTTAGCTCTGTTCCACATGTGTCTCCTTAACCTCTTACAATGGATTTTACACATGTATTTATCTATTTATATTTTTCAACGTTTAAAAATAAAAGTTCTAAATCTTTGCAAAAGTACAAAGGATAATAATACACTGAAGCTCCCTCATCCATCACCCAGATGAATTATCAGTATTTTGCCAATCTTTTATTTATTTATTTATTTATTTATTTATTTATTTATTTAGAGACAGAGTCTCACTCTGTCGCCCAGGCTGGAGTGCAGTGGCGCGATCTCGGCTCACTGCAACCTCCACCTCCTGGGTTCAAGCGATTCTCCTGCTTCTGCTTCCCCAGTAGCTGGGATTACAGGCATGCACCACCACACCCAGCTGATTTTTATATTTTCAGTAGAGACAGGTTTTCACCATGTTGGCCGGGCTGGTCTCAAACTCCTGACCTCAGGTGGTCTGCCCACCTTGGCCTCCCAAAGTGCTGGGAATACAGGTGTGAGCCACCGTGCCCGGCCTATTTTGCCAATCTTGTTTCAGGTGTCTCACTCCATGTTTTTCCTGTAATATTCCAAATCAAATATCAGGTAAAGATACATGCCATTAATACACTTAACAATATTAATTCTAAATCCTTTATATCATCTAAATACCTATGTGAACATTTCCTTGATAGTCTCGACAACGTCCTTTAAAGTCAGTTTTTGAATCTACATCCTGACAGTTCACACACTGTATTTGATTGATCCTTTAAGATCTAGGAGTCCTGTGGTGTGCAGGATAATGGCCCCCAAAGATGCCCATGTCCTAATCCATGTCACCTGTGATATGTTACTTTATCTGGCACGGGGACTTTGCAGATAGCATCAGGTTAAGCACCTGGAGATGGGACAAGTAGCCAGGATTACCCAGGTGGGCCCAATCTAATCACACAAGTGCTTAAAATTAAAGAACCTTTCCCAGCTGAAGGCAGAGATAGAGACATGATGATCGGAGAAGGGTGTGAGGGATGGGTCATTACTGGCTCTGAACACGGAGGAAGGGGCCATGAACCCAGGAATGCGGTGGCCACTAGAAGCTGGAAAGGCAAGGAGATGGCTTCTCCCCTAGAGCCTCCAGAAAGGAACTCAGCCCTGGGGACACCTCAATAGCTCCAGTGAGCCCATGGGAGACTTCTGACCTCCAGAACTGCAAGATCACACATTGGTGTTAGTTTAAACCACCACATTTGTGGCAATTTGTCACCACAGCCATGGAAAAATGAATATACATCTTTTAAAGGGGGACTGAAAGTCACACTGAGGTGTAAGGTTGGTGTTGGGCCCAGGGAAAGGTGAGGGTCTGGCTGAGATGCCTGGGGAAGGGAGGCTGGGCCTGAGAAGAGAGGCCTAGGTGCCAGGGGGCCCTTAGTTGCCTCTGGCCACTCCCGACAGGCCAGTCAGGCAAGAAGAGAAGAGCCTGCCCTCCTGCTGCAGCGGCCTCTTCACAGCAGGATCGGGCCGCCTCCCACCTACACCCTTCAGCAGCCTCCCCTGCCCTTGGAAGGCGATCACACCTCTTCCGAGGGCCCCCGCACCATGACCCCTTCACTCCTCTGCTCTGTGCTGGGCTCTTCTGTCCCTCTGCTGGGACAAGCTCCTTCCTGCCTCAGGGATTCCCGCTGGCTGGTCCCTCCGGCCATCCCTTCTCCACGGGCTGCTCATCAGCTCCAGGTCTCAGCTCCAGGGAGGCCTCCCCTGACCGCTCTGTCTGGAGTGTGCCCCCCAACAAATCACAGGACTGTGCTTATTTCCCTCATGGCACTGGTCTCGGTCTGTCATTATTTCCTTGAAGGACGGGCCTGGCCTGTCTGACTCACCACTGGGGTATGGACACGCATTCAACAAATACTCATGGAGAACCAGGCACCATGCCGGGCGCTAACAGACAGTCACCACCTTTCCATGGCATGCGTCCCAGCAGGGAGACAGGCAGGACAGCAATGGCAGTGGAACCAGATGACTGTGAGGAAAGGACATACAGCAATGACATCAAGAGGTGGTGCTCAAGTCGCCCTGGAGGAAATGAAGGTGTCCCAGAGAGGCAGCATTTGGGGTGAGCCACAGGGAGCTGGGGCACGAAGCCACTCAGATTGGCTGCAGCCACCAGGCCGAGTGGGAATCGAGGGCGCAGTGAGTGTCCCCGGCAGTTTCAAAGCCGTGGTGTAGTAAAGGGCAGTGCCTAATTCTGGGGAAGGCTGGGCCAAACCCAAGGAGTGGAAGCTGCAGGCAAACGGATTCGGGCTCAAAACAGGAAGGAACCTTGTGTCCAGCGAGGGCAGCTAGATGTTAAGACTGGGTGACGCCCACTGCCTTGGGCCAAATGTCAGATGGGAGGCAGGTAGCTGTGTAGGCCTCTCATCTTTCAGGCTCCCTGATACTCTTAGTCCCGCTCAGGGAGACAAAGCCACACAGGTCAACAGCACCAGCAAACTTGCAACATGAGAAGGGCTATCGGAGAGGGGTCGTTTAGAACTACCTAATGTGCGGGGAACTTGGTTTGCTGGTAAAAGCTGTCTTCCCTCCCACTGTAAGGAGACACATTTGGACCTGAGCTTCACCACTGGTCATGTGAGAAAGCCTCTATACCTGGTTCCTCAACGTCTCTGTTTAGAAGATTGCATCAGCAAAACCATCCTACCATGGGGATTAACTGATGGATGTGTCTGGACTTCCTGGGGGGTTCTCCATGGACAGTATTGTGCTGGTAAATATTTAACAACTGACTCTTGGTGGGGGGAAAATCCCTAAGTGTAGCATCTGTTGACACCTCCACCCTGGCTATCGATACGCAGCTGGGAAGACGTGTGCACAGCTGGCACCGTGAGCTGTCAGGAGCTGCTCCAGCACCCCCATTGCATGCAAAAGTCAAGCACCATCTCCAGCTCCCTGAATCTTGTATGGAGGCAGGACAGCAAGCTGGTTAAGAGGCTGAGATTTGATCGGGCATGGTGGCTCCGCCTGTAATCCCAACACTTTGGGAGGCTGAGGCGGGCAGATCACTTGAGGTGAGGAGTTCAAGACCAGCCTGGCCAACATGGTGAAACCCCGGCTCTACTGAAAAATACAAAGATTAACCTCACATGGTGGTGAATGCCTGTAATCCCAGCTACTCAAGAGCTTAAGGCAGGAGAATTGCTTGAACCTGGCAGGTGGAGGCTGCAGTGACAGAGGTGGGAAAGAGGCTGAGATTGGCAGCTGAACAAACTTGGGCTCAATGAGCAGCTCCAACTCTTACCAGTCATATGACCTTGAGCTAGTACAAATCTCAGTTAGTAAATAGGAAAGCATCTTCTGCTGATGAAGCCTTCATTCTAAGGACTTGCCATCTCCTAACTCACTTAATCTTCACAGTAACCACAAGTTGGTTTGACTCTCATTCGCAGTTAAAGATGAGGAGACGGAGACGTAGAGGAAGTCATTTGTACAAGGCCACATGACTTGCTCCTGATAGATCTGGAATGTGGACTCAGGCAGCCTGGTTCTGGAGCTGAATTCTGAACTACCTATATCATCCCACCTCAGTCCAGTGAGAGAATGTGTCACCTGAGTGCTCAAGATACAGCACCAGCCTGGCCAAGTCCAGGAGCCTCTTAAGAGCAAAGCTCAGGGTGCAGGACCTGAAAGGGTGTTAATCAGCCGCTTCCATTTTTTTCTTTTTTTTCTTTTTTTTTTTTTTTGTTGAGATGGAGTCTCGCTCTGTCACCCAGGCTGGAGTGCAGTGGCGCATCTCAGCTCACTGCAAGCTCCGCCTCCCGGGTTTACGCCATTCTCCTGCCTCAGCCTCCCAAGTAGCTGGGACTACAGGCGCCCGCCACCTCGCCCGGCTAGATTTTTGTATTTTTTTAGTAGAGACGGGGTTTCACTGTGTTAGCCAGGATGGTCTCGATCTCCTGACCTCGTGATCCACCCGTCTCGGCCTCCCAAAGTGCTGGGATTACAGGCTTGAGCCACCGCGCCCGGCCCCATTTTTTTCTTAATATGGGAAGACTAGGTTTTTCTTGGCTTCTGAAAACCACTGTCATCTTGCTTTTCCTCCTACTTTAGCTCTTAGTCTCCTCTGCCGCTGGCTTTTCCTTCTTCCTGACTTTTCAAGCCCATCCTTGGACCTCTTATCTTCTCCATCAAAATTTTCTCCCTAGATGATTTTACTGAGGCCAATGGCTTAAATCCCTTATAAATACTGATAGCTTTAAATCCCTATCTTTAGCCTGACCTCCTGCCCTAGAATTCACATGTTGAACTGCCTAGTGGATTTCTCCACTTAGATGTCTAATAAGCATTTCAAACCTGCCCGAAATGAAACTTGATGACCACCCCCAAACCACTCTTCCCCGAGGAAATGGTGTCCCTGTTCCACCAGTTGCTCAGGCAAAAACCCTAGCAATCAGCCTCGCTTGCTTCCATTGTCTCTCATCTCCCACATCAAACCCATTAGCAAGTTCTGTTGGTTCTTTTTTGAAATGTACTCGGAGCCTACTTCTCACCACCTGCTCTGCTACGGTTCTAGCCCAAGCCACTGTCAGTCTCTCCCGGAGACACAAGCTGTACCTTCCCAACTTGCACCCCTGTGTCCATCCCTGCTCACTCAAAGCAACCCTTTGCAAACATCCAGAGTGATTTTTTTTGAAATGTAAATTAGAACCAGTCACTACCCTATTCAAATCCTCCAGGGGCTTCTCATTTCTCTTAGAACAAAACCCAGACTCCTGACTACAGCCCCAAAGCCCTACATGATCCTACCCCATTTACAACTCCAGGCTCATTATCTACCTGGTGCTCCCAGTCCCCAGATCTCCAGCACATCAGCCTCTTGGCTCTTTTTAGAACTCCCTGAGTTAACTCCTGTCTCAAGGACTTTCCTGTGCTTTTCCTTAGACTGGAGACACCCCTCCCAGTTCACATGGCTCACTCGCTTCATCCAGGTATCTTCTCCAATGTCCCCTCCTTGTGACCCCTGGATCTAAAGGAGTCAAACCACCCCACTCCTACCCTTATATTCTCATAGCTCCTCACACTGCCTCAGTTTTAGCAAGATTTCATTAAAATTTTATTGATGCTTAAAATTATATTATATATTTAACCATTTACTTGTTTAGTATCTGTGTCTTCCATTAGCAAGTAAGTTCTGGCCAGGCGCGGTGGCTCACGCCTGTAATCCCAGCACTTTGGGAGGCCGAGGCAGGCGGATCACCTGAGGTTGGGAGTTCGAGACCAGCCTGGTCAACGTGGTGAAACCCCATCTCTACTAAAAATACAAAAATTAGCTGGGTGTGGTGGCACGCACCTGTAATCTCAGCTACTTGGGAGGCTGAGGCAGGAGAATTGCTTGAACCTGGGAGGCAGAGGCTGCAGTGAGCCAAGATCGTGCTACTGCACTCCAGCCTGGGCAACAAAGGGAGACTCAAAAAAAATAAAAATAAAAAAAAAAATAAAGGGAGTCTCAAAAAAAAAAAAAAAAAAAAGAAAGAAAAGAAAAGAAAAAGAGAATAAGTTCCATGAAGGCAGACATTGTCTGCTTTATTCATTGCTGAATACTCAACATCTAGAATTGTAGACCCTCCCTAGACACTTACTGGCTGAATGACTAAAAGAATGAATGAGTGGTTAGAAACAGTACCCATGTGGAAGAATATATAGCCACCTCTTATATACAGTTTCATTAATTCTCAGAAGTTTTCTATGGAAATTAGGGAGCAGATTATTTCCCCTGTTTATTGAAACCCAGAACTAACGATTCACTTGATGTTTACAGACCAATCCATCTGGAGGAAGTGGCTGCTGAACGTTGGTCTTTCAAGTGAAGTAAGTTAAGTATTATGTGTCTCTAATGTGTTTTAAACTTGTTTTATGTCAATTATATTATCACAACTTTGGAAGAAACTTTATTGGGACAAACTTTAATATTTTTTTCTGGAAAGTTTTTTTTTTAAACAAACACAAATGCAAAGTCACTGTAAAGTTCAAGAAGTAAACGATACCTTCTTTTAGTTACGACTGAAACGAAAGTACATCACCAACAATACCACACTTGCTTTGGCAATTTTTAGAAACCCCATTAAACCCCATTTAAAAGTAATGTTTAAAGTGTATACTTAAATAACCATTTCAAAGAAAAAGCTAGCATCCTGATTTCTGCAAAACATCCTCATTAAGACAATGTAACCATACAAAGAGATTTACTGTGTTTGAATAATATGGTCACAAGTGGTCCCCCTTACCTACCTCCACCCCTAAATGAGAAGAAATTTAGTATACTCATGGGGATATGAGGCCTGCCAAATACTTTTGGAAAAAATTCTGCTAAATTGTTTCTAGAAACTGCTAGTACTCTTAAGAGGGTCAACACATTCTACTATATCCAAACACAGTTTTTTTTCTAATTGCTTGGCGCAAATGAACTTGTAAGATTAAAAGTATAAGAATTTATTCCATGATCAGTGATGGAATCCTAATCCATCTTAAGCTGCATGCATGACAACTGGCATTTCCTAACATGTATTACGAGACAGAGAATTTTTTAAAACTTTTGCCTGAGGGCACATTCCCTTTCAAAAGCATAAGATTTTCTTCTTTTGCTTTCTCAAGTTATCATGCCAAACTTCATTCTTGATGGTTCATCTATTAAGGAAGCAAGATAGAAGGGAGAATCCATGATAGATTTATAAATTTGGGGCAAAATGTAACACAAAGCATTCCAATATGCAATTTCAAATCAAAACCTCAACTTGGGCAAGGGACGTTAAATCAACCAACAACATTCTTTAGAAATGCCTGACATTCAGTTGGATAGAATTATATATTGAAATAGATTGTAGGCATATTGCAAATGTTTTTCCTCTAGCATCTGGTAGTATCAAAGCCCAGGAGGAAAAAAAAAGGGTGACTGTGCCAGAATTAAAAAGTTGCCTCTTTGGATAAATATGTGGAAAGGATATGAATTAAGTTATCAAAAGGCTAGAAGAATTTGCTGAAAGTCAGAGGGGGAGGCAGTTTCTAAAAGCAATAAGCTATTTGGAATTTGGCAGCATGCAACTGAGTGCTTTGTATAGCTAGTATTATTAGCCAAATAAGGGTAAAATGACATTTCAAAGGAGGAAAATGAATGAATGAATACACGCATAGAAAGCAACAAGGCAATATCCTAATTTGTAAATGTAAGTAGTACTCATAGTGTCTAGATGTAATGTGGGATGAGCCCCAAGGGATATCAGGCACCTTCTCAATAAAGCCTTTTTAGATTTGAAAGAAAGTAGATGCTGGGTGCAGCATACACACCTGTAATCTCAACGTTCTGGGAGGCCAAGACAGGAGGATTGCTTGAGTCCAGGAGTTTGAGACCAGGCTGGGCAACATAGTAAGATTTTGCCTTTAAAAAATAAAAATTAGTTGGGTGTGGTGGCATGTGCCTGTAGTCCTAGCTACTCGGGAGGCTAAGGTGGGAGGATTGTTTGAGCCCAGGAGTTTATGGCTGCAGTGAGCTGAGATTGCTCCACTGTACTCCAGCCTAGGTGACAGAGTGACACCCTGTCTCTTAAAAAAAAAAAAGTAGTGACTTGTGATTTCTGCGACCTGGATACTGATTAAAGTAAGCTAACTGCTAAACAAACACTCCAGAACCTCAATGTTTATGGAAAGCCCAAGTGGGTGTTCCTGGGCAGTAGACCCTAGTCAGTCAGGGACCCAGACTCCTTCCATCTTGTGACTCTGCTCTCCTCTAGACCAGCATTATGTTCCTCTCCTTTTAGCCAATGGAAGAGAAAACAAAATAGGAGGATATTATGAATGAAGAGTGACAGCTAGGCGCTGCGGCTCATGTCTGTAATCCCAGCACTTTGGGCGGCCGAGGCGGGCAGATCACCTGAGGTCAGGAGCTTGAGACCAGCCTGACCAACATGGAGAAACCCCGTCTCTACCAAAAATACAAAACTAGCGGGGCGTGGCAGTGCACCTGTAATCCCAGTTACTCTGGAGGCAGAGGCAGGAGAATCGCTTGAATCCAGGAGTTGGAGGTTGCAGTGAGCCGAGATCGCGCCATTGCACTCCAGCCTGGGCAACAACAAGAGCAAAACTCCGTCAAATAAATAAATAAATAAATAAATAAATAAATAAATAAACAAGCCCTCATATTCCATTGACCAGAACCCAGTGACACGACCACACCTAACTCCATGAGAGGCTGAGTAGTGTAACTGTGAGCTGAGAATTCTGAGGAAGCAGGTGTGAGTAATTAGTTTCTACTGCAAGTGGTACCATGGCATTGTACTCACTTGCTGAGGAATCTCTGTTCTATCCCCCTACCGTAAATTGTAAGTTCCTAGAACAGGATGGAGTTAGGTTTTATGTATCTTGGTATCTTTAACACTAACACTGGCATGGAGTTGTTGCTCCATTTGTAGTCAGTAGATGTGGATGCCTGGCTCACAAAGCCCAGCATGGTGACCTGGTGATGTTAAGATTGGTGTTCTGTGTTTTAATATTGCCAAGAAATACTTGCATTTTTCTCCCCTCCTCAAGATGGCCTCCCTGTGAAGACACTTCCAGAGGACACAGGGACCACATGCTAACAGTGGGCAAGGGACCCATCCTTTGTTAACTCTCATTGTGTCTTCAAGCTAGGAGAAGCCTTCAGAGGAAGGCGTCCTCACGCTCTTCACCTCTAGAAGGAGCGCCTAGACGGGGAGTCTGCATTCCTAGAAGACAAAGAATAGGGCGGAGGGTTTCTAGTGAAGCCCAACCTCAAGAATAAAAAGAGAGCCAAACTCGAACCAGACGTCCTTATCAGCCAAGAAAGAAATCAGAAGTTACAGGTGAGTGAGCAGGACTATAGAACTTTAGACAAATCCAGAATCTTATTCTGTCTCCATTTTGTTTCACTTAAAACAGAAACAGCCCCCGTGTGAATATTCAGGGACAACAGAGGAGGAACGGGTTTCTTCAGGGCTGCACTCCAGTTTGCAGTCAGGCTGGGGGAAGATGAATCCTAAGGAAGAGATGGCGGCAACAGTCCCTTATTCTTTTTTTTTATACAAAAGTACAAACCAAACCAAAATCAAAACCATACAACACAAAACAAAACCCCCAAAACAAAATTACAAAACAAAAACGTGCAAAATTACAAAACAAAAAACAAAACATTTTAAGCTTTATTTTTAAAAACACAATTACCATCAAAGAAAAATGGATACATTGGACCTCATCAAATTACAACTTATGCTCTGTGAAAGACTCGATAAGGGGGAAAATGACAAGCTACAACAGGGAGGAAATATTCGCAGACCACATATCTGACAGAGGACCAGTATCTGGAATACAAAAAGAACTCTCAAAACTCACCAGTGGAAACAAAATATCCATTTAGAGAATGGGCAAAGGACACAAACAGGCATTTCACCGGATTTACGGATGGCAAACATGAAAAGATGCTCAATATCACTAGCTATTAAGACCATGTCATATACACCTGTTAAAACAGCTGACATAAAAAATTGTGACACCACCATATGCTAGAGAAGATTCGGGGGAACTGGATCCTCAGCCACTTCTGATGGGACTGTAAACTGGCTCAGCCACTCTGGAAAAATAGTGTGGCAGTTTCATAAAAAACTAAACATACACTTAGCATACAACCTAGCTATCATACTCCTGGGCATTTATTCCAAAGAAATGAAAATTTATATCCATATAAAAATCTGTACACAAAACTAGAAACAAGCAAAATATCCCTAAACATGGGTTACAAATTGTGGTGCATCCATACCATAGAATACTACTCAGCCATCAAAAGGAACAAACTATTGATATAACTTGGATGGACCGCAGGGACATGAAGCTGAGTGAACAAAAGTCCATCTCAAGGAGTCACACTATTATGATTCCATTTATGTAACATTTTAATAATGATAAAAGCATAGAGATGGAGAACAGATTCATGGTTGCCAGGGTTGGGGATGGTGGGGAAGTAGGGGTGAAGGGAGAATAGACAGCACGAGGGAGAGCCTCATGGTGACAGAAGAGTTTTGTATCTCCATCGCTGCAGTGGTTGCACGAGTCTTACACACGTGATAAAATGGAACAGAACTGCAACACATGTGTTCTACTAATATAGATCTCTGGGTTTGTGTACTGTCCTACAGGTCAGTGAGATGTAACCACTGGAAGAGACTGTCTGCAGAGTACGTGGGATCTCTCTGTACTATTAGTACGTGGGACCTCTCTGTACTATTTCTACTACATTCTGTGAATGTCTAATTATATCTAAATGCAAGGCAAGACAAGAACAAAATTAGAACTGTGCTTTTGGAAAAACAGTATTTTACATTTTTAATTTAATTTAATTTAATTTTTTTTTTAGACAGGGTATCACTGTGTTGCCCAGGCTGGTCTCAAACTCCTTGCCTCAAGTGATCCCCCGTCTTGGCCTCCCAAAGTGCTGAGATTACAGGCGCGAGCCATTGTGCCTATTTTTAATTTTAAAATTAATAATCTCATTATAAAATGTTTAAGAATATCTAAATGTTAAAGGAAAGTCCCCCATATTGTCTCACCCTTCAATCAATTCCAATCTCATGTGACAGAATAACTACTATGAACAGTCAGGTGTGGTGTGCGTCTTATTTGTTACATTCTTTTTTTTTTTTTTTTTTTTTTTGAGACAGAGTCTCACTCTGTCACCCCAGGCTGGAGCGCAGCGGCAAGATCTCAGCTCACTGCAACCTCCGCCTCCCGGGTTCAAGCAATTCTTCTGCCTCAGCTTCCCAAGTAACTGAGACTACATACAGGCGTGCACCACCATGTTCGGCTAATTTTTGTATTTTTAGTAGAGACAGGGTTTCACCATACTGGCCAGGTTGGTCTCGAACTCCTGACCTCGTGATCAGCCTGCCTTGGCCTCCCAAAGTGCTGGGATTACAGGCGTGAGCCACCGCAACCGGCCTGTTATATTCTTATATACACATATATGGACTTCTGGTTTTTTCCTCAAATGGAATCATTATGCTAATTCTTCTGCAACCTTTTTTTTCCCCCACATAATAATACTACATCTTGGACATGTTTTCAAGATACCATAAACAGCTCTATCTCATTCTTTTTAATAGCTGCATGGCATTGCATTGTATGGCTATACCATAATTGATTTAATCAGTCCCATAATAATAAACATTTAGATTGTGTCCAGTTCTTACCAAAAATGCTGCAGTGGATATTCCTCTACAAACATTTTGTGCAAATACTACATCTATAAGACAAATATAGGATTTTGACAGATAATGTCAAATTGCTTTCTTAAAAATTTGTAACAAGTTGTGGGTAAAAGCAGCTTTAAAGAGAACAGGAGGGCAGCTGCATCCCCAGGGCCTGGAAGGGAAGGGACCCGAAGGAGCCTCGCTGACCACGAGGTGGACCCCCTGGAAGAACCAGGGCGCCTCCCACCTGCACTGGTGGGGAGGCCAGGCTGACTGGAAAGTTAGCAGTAGTTTTCCTTCTTCTCCTGCCTCTGGGTGGCTAGGGGACACTTCATCTTTATCAGGAAATGAAGTGAGATGATCTAACAGGAGAGGATCTACCTTACCCGCCTCTGGAAAGCGACAGCAGGGCTGGTCTTCCCTGTCAAGCCACACCGGGACATTCCCATGAGCGTGCACACTGGCTAGGGCATCCATCGATGGGATTTTTAGCCAACATCTTCCAATTTCACTTCCTCGTTTCCACCACTGACCCATTCCCAAAACAAGACTTTACACTGGACTAACCCGGGTGCACAGTGACTGGACCCTCCCAAGGAGGACCCCAGGCAAAATCCTAAAATAGGCCTGCCTAAACTGCTTCCTCTCCCTCCCAGCTGCAGGCACCCATGAGTGTTTAACTACAGAAAGCAAATGTTGGCATAAGCATATTGGCTTAAAGGAATTCATGGGTCAGGGATCATTTTGGGAAAGAAGGATATAGGATTTTGACGTTTGCTAAAAGGAGACACAAGTCTTTTTTTTTTTTTTTTTGGAGACAGTGTCTCGCTCTGTCCCAGGCTAAAGTGCAGTGGTGCGATCTTGGCTCACTGCAACCTCCGCCTCCCAGGTGCAAGCAATTCTCTGCCTCAGCCTTCCGAGTAGCTGGGACTACAGGCGCACGCCGCCACACCCAGCTAATTTTTTGTATTTTAGTAGAGACGGGGTTCCACCGTGTTGCCCAAGCTGTTCTAGAACTCCTGGGCTCAGGCAATCAATCAGCCTGCCTCGGCCTCCCAAAGTGCTAGGATTACAGGCGTCAGCCACCGCGCCCGGCTAGGAGGGGCAAGTCTTAAAAGGGTTGAGAGACACTGACCTGGTCCTGAGCTCACAGTTGCTCAGAAACTGGGGTCTCAGTGAGGTCATGCGACTCATCCATGTCACAGGGCTGGGAGATGACCCACCTGGCCTTGAACCCGGGTTATCTGTTTCCCAAATCAGAGTTGGTGGACACAGCAAGGACAATCCAGCTGGAGGGATGGTTCGGGGTATGTGCTCACCCAGCCCTTTTGGGACGCCGCGTGCCTGCACTGTGGGAACACAGGTGGACAGCCGGTCCCTGCCGCGGGCGCTGGGGGCCAGTGCGGAGCGCGGGAATATTCTCACCGCCACGTGCGCGCGGACAGCGGGTGCTCTGAGGAGGGGCCTGCAGCCTGGCCAGGGCTGGGAAGACTTCCTGGACTAGGGGCAGCCCGGGTTTTCCTCAAGGATGAGCTGGAGTCGGCCCCCAGCGCAGGAGCAAGGTGTGGGGACAGGGCCGGGCCGGGTAAGAGGCGTGGGGCAGCAACAGCTGCCTTCGGGCAGGGGCCAGGCGAGTTAGGCCGCAAGCATCTGCTGGGGCCGCCGCAGCACCATCCCACACACCGCCACTGCATCAACAGCAGACGGTGCTCTCCGGGATCTGGAGGCCGGAAGTCCAAGAGCAAGCATCAGGATGGGTCCCTCCTTGGCCTGCAGGTGGCGGCCTTCTGGCTGCGTCCTCCCAGGGCCTTCCTTCCGGGCAGCACACCTGGCTGCTCTGTGTCCTGATCCCCTCTTCTGAGGAAGCCAGTCAGATTGGATTCGGGCCCATTCTTATGATCTCATCGCCACTTTACCTCTTTCAAAGATTTTATCTCCAAATACAGCCACATTCTGAGGTACTGGGGGTTAGGGCTTCAACGGATGAATTACAGAGGTGGGGGCACAATCCAGCCCATAACAAGACTTTTGTGTCATTTCGAGGGGCACAGACTCTCCCAGGCACCAACTGGAACCTGGGCAGCAGCGAGCTCAGATTTGTTTTTGAAAGGCTTGTCTGCCCTGTGGCTGGGTGGGCAGTGGGACCACGGGCAAGAGGCCTGCAGGACAGACTAAGCTCCCTCTTGACTAAGCTCCTACACCAGCCTACCCCCTCCTTGTTACAACCACTTTTGCTGTTTGGCTCTCTGGACTCCTGAGGCCCAGGAGGGCTTAGGGTGGGGGCGAGTCAGGGCGAGGTCTTTCCCAGGGAGCCCCCTCACTACTCCTGCCTCTGGCAGGAGGAGCTCTAGAGGGTCCCTATCTGGACTCAGCCCGTAGGACACCTTCTGCAGACTCAGAAGGGAGCAGCAGCTTCCCCACAGGGCTACATGGAGGGCCAGATACCTTACAAGATGCAGTCCTGGACAAGGGCGGCAGGATATACCCGGCTGGCAGAGGCAAGGGATCAGTGGACAACCAAATGGCCTTCAAACCAACCCAGGATGGGTAACTTTGGGTGCATGGATTTGGGGCCTCTATGAATTTAGACATTTAAAAATACATATTAATAAGTAACAGAAACTTCTTTAGGCACAATATTGGAAATATTGGAAGTATATTAGAAGTAAAGTTATTAAACCAACTGGAGGTCTTTTTAGCCAATGTCTTAAACACATTTATGACTATAGCAAAAACTTATTTTCAAAATATTGTGATAGTTGTATGTCGACATAACTTAGGGAAATTGCATGCATTTTTATCTTACGTAGTTTAAAAATATTCTTCTGTGAAGAGGTCCTTAGGTTTCACTCGATTGCCAAAGAGTCCATGGCTCAAAAAAGGTTAAGAATCCCTGTTTAACCAAAGCCGTGGATGAGATGAGGTGGAGTCCAAGGAGAGGAAACTAAAGACTCATTTTATCCTCTAGTAATAAGATATTTGGGGGCTAGGACTTCAGAGAAGTTCAACTGCTCTGGAGCAACTGGAAAGTTCAGGGCTTCAAAATATAATACAGGTAAAGAAAAGCAAAGTATCGGTATTCTTCTGATGACAAATATTCTTTGATTTTCATCATCCTTCTGAACACAAGTCACAAGTCTGAAAACCTGTATAATGCTGATCATCTCAACTACCCTCTGCCTTCAATCTTGGGTGTGTTTATTTGAAACCTAACAATGCGTGCAAAATTAGGAGAAAGCTAGGGAATGAGGGATTTTGCTAAAGTCACACAAGTGCGTGTGCTGTTTTTGCTCCAAGCTGATTAGATGCTTCTATTGTTATGTATCAAGACATCTCAGGGTGTGGTTGCCCTAAAGGAGACAGTGAGGCAAGAAGGTGACGGCATTTGTAGTTACCAGCCACCCTCCTGCTCTTTTAGGATGTTTGTGTATACACACCCTAATGCCAGCACCTGAGGATGTGGAGACCAGGCCCAGGAGGAATCCGTCCTCACAAACACTGAAGGACCCAGTTATCCGTGTGCTGATCCCACACGCTGCTGGCAAAGCCTGTAGTTGGCAGGCATCATGCCACATTTCTCTCCCAAAGCAACCCTATAAACGTAATCCTTGAACAGGGCCTTCTCATTTCCAGCAGCTCTTTCATAATTTTGTGCTTTCTACTTTTTGAGATGTTGTCTCGGCTCATCCCACTTGAACCTACAGCCGTCAGCTTCTTTAATAGGGGTGTCTATAAAGAACTGCCCTAAAATATGCTTTTCCAGTGCACTTAATGTCTTTCCAATTAGATCCAGATGTGAAAAGCTGAAGGAACAGTTCTCAGGACTGGACAAGATGACATAAATCTTGCAGCTGACAGAGATCCCACTGAGCTCAGTTGGGGAAACTCACAGAGAACTTGTTTGGGGCCAGAAAAGCGGCTGGGTATAAAGACAGATGTGTACACTCAGATTCAAAAAAATATGTTAAGAGAAAGAAAGTGTTTCTCTAACACAGTGCCTACAAATATGGCTGAGGCATGAAGCAGGCTGGGCTACCCCCCCATTCCCCCCCACCCCCCTATCCTCGCCCCGCAACTAGATCAAAGGAGGTGATTGAAAAGGCTTTAGAGAGAGCAGACCAACTCAGCGATGCTTCCTGGTCTCCTTAATTGCTCTTCTCAGGGCGAGGAAGGTGGGCACTCCTGACAGACCTTGCTGGAGGAGAACAAGGGCTGTTTGTGCAGCTGAGGGCTTGGCTTTTATTTTTTTAATGATCAGGTTTTGTACACTTTCCAGAATGTTCCTTTTAAAAATAGTATATTCTTCCTTCTCTTCTGCAGATGGTAGAAGTGCAGGTTCAACCCAAACCGTGTCTATTTCAAAGGGACACAATAACCCAAAGCTGGAGTTAAAGGAGTTTGGTGGCATGCCGCCCAAGGACTGAAGGCTTTGGTTTTCTTTTACCCTCCCAAGTAATTTTGTTTTTGAAGGTTGGAAAACAAATTCCACAGAAGGATCAGCTTCTGCAGGATGTAGCATGGAGCAAGGCAGAGCAAGGAGCTGAGTGCAGGGCTGAGCCAGGGCCAGGGCAGACACAGTCCCTCAGACAGGTGCCACCCTGGACAGACAGCTCCCGATGCATCCAGGGGCTCGCTTTCTAGTGTTTCAGATTCCCAGGGGAGGAACTGAGGGTTTTCTTTTTTCTCTCAAGAGGCTCCCTGTAATTATCCACTGCCTCTTCTCTTACCCCTCTCTCTCCCTATCATGACACCCGGCTCTGTGACAGAGGACAGAGGGGCTCTGCTGCACACTTGCTCTGAGGAGGCTCACAGGGGCCATTTGCAGCAGCTGGTCAGGGCCACTCTCGCAAACCTCGCCTGGGCCCAGCCCACCCAGTGCTGGAGGGGCCCCGTCCCCCTTGGCTGAGACCTTTTGCTTTTCCTGCCATGCATCCCATGGAAAGCCGGATGATAGTGCATTTCATTGACAATTTTATGACCCTGGCCATTTCCCCCTGTAACAATATCTTTAAAATGGCTCCTTGTCTTAAGGTGGGTGGGAGCAGGGCTGTGCTCTTCGCCCTCTCCTTCCTGTCACTAAACGTCTGTGCCTTAAGCAGTAACACTGAAGTAGTAGAACGTGAGTTCTGGATCACAGAATTGCACACGTAACTTTGACCATTTTTAGTTTCCAACCTGAGATAAAAGCCAAAACATATTTTTTAAACTTATGTTTTACATCTTTTAGTTGGGCATTGCTTTTCTGAGCGAATTTTAAGTATTGTAAAGATGTCTTCAAAGACAGACAACCTCGACTCTAAAGAAATTAATGCAAATGACAGTGTATCTCAGTGACATGCTAATTTATAGCACCGTAAAGGTACAGTTCAAAGCTCCAGCGAGCCAGAAGGAAGTCAGTGGATTGATGGTTTGCAGTAAGAAAGGTTTAGAAACAATAAAATGTAACTAGGGTTTTAGTTTGGAAATGAACTAGGGGTCCATTTGTTCCACGTTACTGAGTTTTTAATTTAGATCTGCTGTTAAAACCTAATGCATTTTGTATTTGTGGCTAGTGAATGACTCTGACTCGGTGTCTTCAAGGAGACATTGAAAGAGAGCAGGAATAATTCTCAAAGATAAGACTCGCAGCTGCAGGTTTCTTAACAAAAAATATAATCTCTAGATTTCACCTCTAAAATGTGATTACAAAGCAGAAAAGTAAAAAGAAACAAAGAAACAAGCAAAAGAAACACCTGTGATTTTTTAAAAAGAGGTTGGCAATTATTATTAAAGGGAAAACGCATTTCCGTAGAAGCAAAATTCACTTGTAGTAGCATATAAAATATTATGCTGTATATTCATGAACTGGCAATTATTAATCCCAAACACGTGAATTTGAGTAAGAATGTAAAAGCTATCATTTGATGTTACAAACAACGACTACATAAGCGTATCTTCCCATTTCTTTGCTCAGTATTCCCATCATTTACACTCTATACGGACACCGAATGTGCAAATATACTCGGCAAACATTGATTTGGGGAACTTAGCAACTTTAGATTCTAGGAGCTGTCTGGGAAAAATCAAGGGGCACCTTGTTACCTACCCAAACCAAACTGGTGAAAATTGGCACAAGTGCTTAGGTGCTTTGAAGCCTGAGTAGCTAAACCAGTTTGAAAATAGATATCTCTTTTTAGAACTGAGAAGGAGAAAAAAAAATTTTTAAGAGGCAATTACTTTCTTAGGATAGGTAGATTTTTGTTTGCATTTTTATACCAACAAGAAATTAAACTCTGGTAACACAAATAACATCTTTTTTTAGAAAAAGATACAAAGCTACTGATCAGGCATGTATCTGTTTTAAGAAAGCAAATTCGTGGGTGTGGGTCAGCGTTGCCCTCTCTCTGGGAGGATGCCAGTTCTCTGAAGTGACGACTTGCTCCAGCAGCCACTCCACTCCAGAGGGCTGAGCTTCAAGCTGTCACTCAGATGCATGTCTGTGTAGCCAGGAAACAAATGTGCACTTTTACTAAATGTGTGTTCCTTTTACTCAAGATCACCTAATTCTAAATACATTTTTCACAAAGAAAACCCTCAGAATATTAGACTATTTAAAAATTAGTTATCTTTAATGAATATAGAGGTTAATAAAATTATTTCTCAATAGAGCAAGCTGTAAAAAAGGAATTCCGTTCCCCAATCTAGCAGTCACGAATTCTGCACTTTAGGTTGTTAGTTTTTAAAATGCCACACATACATAAAACTGTGTTTTGCTACACATGCCAAAATATTAAACAGTAACTGTGATATGACACCAACTGGACAAATTTAAAATTTGTGGAACCCTGAAGAATTATATTTCTTCTTGGATTATCTGATTGCTGATTTCATTCGCAGCTATAACCTAATTTTTACAATGTGAAGTGGGCCTACCTTCAACTCACATAGTTACTTTTGCTTCTTGATAATATTACCATAAAACTGAATTTGAGAGACTTCTTTTTGTGATCTGTGTATCTGTATGGAGGGATGTTTTCTCAGTCCCTGAATCAGAGGTGGCAACAGACAAGGGCAGGGAAGATTAGGAATCGATGGAATGGGGTCCTAGGTCACTCTATCCCAACAGGACATGCCAATCATTTATCCATCCACTCTGTTCTTCAACACAGAAATAGCAATAACAGACCATGATGACATCTTCCATTTGAATGGCATTTTACATTTTCTTATTTTTAAAGAGAGAAGAATAAGAGTATTAGGCAAGGGAAAGACTAACGAGGGCATTCTTTCAAGCGGCGATTAATATGTATGGTCTGTAGACGTATATTCACACACACAGATCATGGCTTTAAATGACTTTATAGTAAAGCCACAGTAGGACTGTGCCCCTCCACAGGACAATGGTTGCCCAGTGAGAGCTGCAGCCTATGCAGATCTGGGAAGTGATGGCTGTGGAGCCGTCGAGTGGTTCTCCCACCACTAGGAGAGAGGTGGTTTAGGCAGGACCTTGGAGTCCAAGCCCAGCTCATGCTTAGAGATAGGATTCAGCTTCAACTGGAGACGGAAACATTTAGCCAGTTCATCCTACTCAGTGTTTGCGGCATGACTCTAGAATTCTACCATGTGCAAGCTTACCAAAAACATGCCTTGGTGCAGGCAGAAGGGCCATCTGGATCCCATCTCCTCATACAAAGGTGCAGGTCACAAAGCCTACTGCCTGCTCTGCTTGCGCTGGCTCTGAGACTCACAGCTATCTAATGGTAGGGAAGTTTACACTTGCAAAGGCTCAGGAAGGAGAGGTCGTGAGGTTGATTTGGGGAACTTAGCAACTTGGTCTCTGGTCAAACTACTACTTTTTCAGGGGCTGTGTGGCCAGGGCAGAGGGTTTGGGAGCCAGGAGTACAGGTTGGGAGTCAAAGGCCATCGTGTTTAGGAGGCTCACTGTTGCTGCAGCAGACACTGACAGCAGACCTCCCTTGACCTAGAGAGAAAGTGGGACCTGTCCCCATTGGGCTCTGGGGCAGCCTCAGCTCAGGGCAGGCCAGAGCAGCCCAAACCAGGAGTGTAAGGTATGTTCACAACCCCCAGAGACAGGCCCAGGGGTGCTCTGTGCCTCTGCTGAGGTTATTCCCTGTCCTTTAAAGGCCCTACCCTCTTATCTTCAGCTGAAAAACCACCGTCATTTCCTCCCCTAAAGTGCTCCCCAAATTTTGTGTCTGTCCTTTGCACTTCTAGAATGCTTTGCCCATATATCTGTTATAGTTTTTTGTTGTTGTTGTTGTTGTTGTTTTTTAATCAGACCGATATGTGAGACTACAACGTGTCTCTGTATACCACCTGGCCATGACCAAGGGGCGTGATGTACATATCTCTCTAGCCCCAACACAGAACCTAAAACATAGTAGATGTTCAATACATATTAGATGGATGGATGGATGGGCGGATGGATGGACGGATGGACGGATGGACAGATGGATGGATGAGAAGCTGAGGCTTAGTGTCTGAGTGTGTCATCCAAATCAAAGTTCACTGGCTGTTTTTAGAGTTTAAGAAGATGGGTTAAATGTCTAGGCCCATGTCAGAAAGGATCCATGTACTGGCACAAATGAATGACGATGGGACATGCTCTCCAGTGGGCAGACTCAGGCTCAGCAGCGAGACAAATACCCTTAAAATCTTCAGATCTGTGAATAGCATGTGTTTCTATCTTGTTGTGGAGCATTGTTCAGTTAAAAACCAAAAGCCAAACAGGGCATAAATAAATGTGCCACATGAGATTAGGCACAAAAGGGCAATCTAAAATATACAGTGTGGTCTATTTAAAACAGGTCCCAGTTCATGATATAGAAGACTTTAAATAGGGCCGCTTTAAAATAGGTGAGCCTAAATTAATCCAGTGTAAGAAATGGAACCTCTCATCTTGCATTACATGGAGAAAGAATAACTGAAATCTGCCCAGAGTTATCAATCATTCATTCAGTCAGGTATCTTTTGAACACCTAAGTGTACAATATAGTCCTTGCTTCAAGGAAGAAGTAAATAAATTGGAAATGTGGACATGAAAGAGGAAGAGTTTGCTAAGTGGGAGGCAGAGGGAGCAGGTGCTCCTCATGGCAGGAAGGGAGGGGGCAGAACAGTCCCGCTGTGGAGGCAGGAATGGGCATAGGGCCCATATTCGGAGGTCTTGGGGAGTTTCTCTTGCATTCTGTCTTACCAGATAATTATTCTCTTCCTACCGTTCCTATGTGGGTTACTGGGGCTGATAACATTCTCTATGTTTAGAGCCACTGATATTTTCTCTATAACGACATATTTTTCAAGTATGGAAAAATGTATATGCAAACACATTTGGGCATCTATTTAAAAATGGAAACAGTACAGGGGCTGCTAGATTCAAATTCCAGGAGTTGTACAGAACATTTTATTGAGTAGTGAACACACACAGTGTACCGAGTAACAACATTTACCAAATGAAACCAAGGTCTCTTAATGTTCCCAAATCTTTGATTCTCTGATACAATAAATATATTGCTACTCAAACATTCTTTTAGCCCTGACATCTTTAACTTGCACTGGTAATTGTTTGAAGTTGAGTTTTCCTCAGGACATATTATATCCATGAATTAAGATTTTTTTCATAATCCGCTGGCCTTTTCTAGCTCATCAAGGGCACTGAAAGGGATAGAAACGATGACTGTGCAGTCAGATATCTGTTTTCCAATGGAAAATGGCAAGAATACTAAAGAGATCTACCTCAGCTTAGAAATACACAAAAAGAAATTTCAACAACCAAAAACCACCTCCCTTCAGATGTTACTATCTAAATGACAATCAACAATCCAATAGGCTGTAGGTTGGCATCCAACCCCAGGCCCTTGGAGGCTGCAGCCCTCCCAAGGACCCCATTCGGATAAGGGCCAACATGTCTGCTGCCAGGGGCTGTGTGGCCTCCACGCTCTTACATGCGTACTTGAATCTTCATCTCAAATGGACCACTTAGGCTTAGGCACCCTCTCATATTTCCATTGGTGGTGATGTCATAAGGGAATTTCATTTTATACTTTCCAGCCTAAGAGATTTGGTACAAAAAAGATATGCCGCCAAAATAAAAAGATGGGGGAGGAAAAGAACATCTCCCACGTCCCTGTGATGCTAAGGCTTTGCTCAGAATTTATTTAAATCTGGGTTTTAAATACCATTCTTAGTTTTTTCTTTGGTGTAATATTTGTATTTGTCTGACTTTCCTCTCCATTGAAGTATCCCCATTTTAGCTGTTTTTATTCACATAATTTTCATTAGGATAGGCATGATATGCAAAGTACCTACCAGGCAGGGAGTGCATGGGCACCAACCGAGCAGAACTAATTGCCACCCTGGGCTGGGGCAGAGCCTGAGATACTCCCTTGTTGCACTGGGTGTGACCCCTTGAGTAGCTGGGTCTTGTGGAGGTGAACGGGGTCTCAAGAGAGGGACCTAGGCATGGGGTTGGTGGAGGGCACTGAGGACTTAAGGCCATAGCTACTTACCAATAGCAGATATTGGCAACATGGAAGTATTTCAATATTTTAACAACCTGTATGGGCATACTAAGGCACACTAACACCAACCTGCTGAATATCGCTCCCATTGAGATCTACCCTTAAATTTCATTCCTAAATTTGACTTTTAAAATTTCCTACCCAGGAACCTCACAGAAAGAACTAATTCATTAAAATTCTCAGCTTTACTTCCATAAAATAAAATTGGCCCTAGGATTGATTTGCAATTTTGGTTTTCACCATTATGGTTTTCCTCGTTAGACGATTCAGCTTCATGATAATGGATTTGAATCTCATGGTTTCCACTTTGATCCCTGTTCAGTATTATTCTAAGAAATCCAGGAATCGTACTCTCATTCCTTCTTTCATTTAATGTACAAACACCTTTTTACTTTATCAGTTCTTTGGGCGTAATCCTGTCTATGAAGTTTACAGAAATAAGAAAGAGAAAAAGCCTGAGGTTTCAGTAACAGTTGCCAGACATTCTCTCCCAATACTCGTCAAGCGAGGCTCAAGGAGAAAGCTAAAAAACTGAGAACACCAACAAAAACACCCCCCAAGTAGCCACAGTGTAGAAGCTTCTTTTAAAAAATATTCACTAACTGGAATATTATCTCTAACTGCAAAAAAACGTGGGCTGCTTCTTCTTCTTCTTTTTTTTTTTTTTTAACGTTGGCTTATTCTGAACCCATTCAAAGATATGAGAAAGTTACCTCTTGTTACATGAATCTGATTCTTGTCATGTATATTCTCCAAAGGGGAAACCAACATTTTATCCAGATATATTTGGAACCAAAGTGGTGTAAACCAAGCTCTGAATACAGAAAGAACAGGAAGAAGTTGATGCTGGTCAGTGGGTGGCACTGGAGAAGGACAGTAACACTTGACATTAATTATACATTGCCCCATCCGATCCTAGTCAGGGTATTTGCCAAGAAGTTCTTATATTCCTGTGGCCAGGGAACAGGGCCACACTAGAGTTTCGTGGAAAACAACAGTGCATTATAAAACATTTAAATCACTCCAACTCCTTACAATGACTAAATAACCTGACAAAATTATTTCATTGAATGGAAGCCTACTTTCATGAAAGTAATCACATTTTCATCTTAAGGTTTTTTTTTTCAAAAAGAACTTTCCTATATTCATTTTTCTTTAACAACTAACGGCTGCTGTTTTAGTGTTAACCTGCCAAGGTTTTTATATTACTAAGGTAAACGCAGAGACGTAATTTGAAACAGAATAGTAACATTTAAGGGACGCTGTTACTTTGAGAGTGTATAGTCACAGAAGAGAAGCCAAGAAACCAAGCTCCTCTTCTAACATGAAGAATAAATTCCTAGTGAATACAGATAATATGAACTATTTTGGATAGGCTTTATTATTAGATTTGCACCAAAAAAGCTATACTTTTCCAGTCTATAGAAATAGCTTTTGAGAATACATTTTCCATATAGAAATCAGAAACCCCTAAATACATGCTGAGAGCCATCTTGAACGTCCGAACTTTTTAAAAGGGGAACTTTACATGGCTGGGAAGCGCTCTGGTTTCTGGAGCTGCGCTTTTACCCTTCACCCTGTCAGGAAGCGGGGCCTCCTGTGTGAAGTCGCCTCTCATTGAGATGATCCCCTCCGCGAAGACCTCAACCAGCAGTCCTACCATGCGCAGAGCTCCCACTGAAATCAAAACCCAACCTCAAGCTCACGCAGCTCCGCCTCCACATATCGTCACATCCCACACATGCTGCTGTCATCACACCCACGCTGTTGTCACAACACCCAACGGGCTGTTACTAAGGGCCCTGGCATGCTGCTGAATATATGCATTCAACAGGAATTTTCAAAACATATTTCAGGAATACTTGTCCTTGGTTCCGCATCTTCATCTGCTCAATGCAGCCACTGTCTCTGGAAGGAGCAACTCCTATCGGGCACGGCTCCTTTGACTCTTGGGGCCTCCTGCGTCCCCAGCCCCAGCCGTGAATACACAATGGAGATCAGAGGAATGCTGCAGGAGGAATCTAGGGCAGTGCTTAATTGGATCATTCCCCTTCTATTAGACCATTCATATAGGTCAGCAGATCTCACTTCATCCTCTCCCTCTACTCAGCAGCCAGCGGCTGCCAACCCAAGCTCAGACGCAATTCAAGTTATGTATCTGTATCTTCTTATGATTCCCAGGGTCTCAGCCTGAGCTACCTGACAAGTTATGTGTCTGGCAAAACATTCCTTCTAGCCTACAGAGTAGCTGTAGTCTCTATATTTAATGCTACAGAGTAGCTGTGGTCTCTATATTTAATCAAACAAAAACTAGAAGAAAATGGGGGCAGGAGGGCATTGTTGTTGTTGTTTTGATTAAAGTGGTTTGGGCGAGGTCATCTGTTCCAGGTTAGAGAAGAGAGATTATTTGACAGACAGCACAAATGACTGATTCAATACTTGGGGGCTCTTAATTCTTGTTAAACATGTATGGTGAATTACTACAGGGGATGAGAGAAGTTTTGAACAAGTTTAAACACATTTGATGATACCTAGCTTAAAAACTCCTTTTCACCTTTCCTGGAAATTGATGGGAGTACCCAACAGAGGTAAAGGATGGCTAAATAATAATTACATTGGGCTTTTGAGGAAAATGCCTAAGCGGCAGGGATGACTTGTTCTCTGCTAAGGCTCTGGGTACTCTTAGATCCATGGTCTTCTAGGCTCAAGCTGTCTTGTGCATTCTCTAGTTGCTTTGGAGGTCTCCATTTTGGTGACAACAGAGACGTTATCAGTTGCTTCTGGAATGACAGCCATAATTTTTTAGTGCCAGACACTATACACAGCTTTATTTTTATATTCTTCAAACCAAAGCCACAAGGAGCTCTAAGGCTGTCCTAACATTATCTTATGGTAGGTTGGTCACATCCTTCAGATTTCTCATACACTTCTGAGAGCAATTCATTCCAATGGTTTAGCCATTGACACAAGAACCAGCTTAAGACTGAGAGCCTGAACTGTAGCTCTGAGCTTCTGTTTCTGAGGTGTACCTGCTCCTCTCCTCTCTCCACAACTATTTTCCTTCTTTCATTTGACTTCAACCAACATTCACTGGGTAACTGTGTGCCAAGTTCTTTAGCATGTATTGGGTAGCGGGTGGTGATACAGGCTGTAGAGCCAGACCAACCTGGCCTGAAACCTGGCTAGGAGACACAGGGGAAGTTACTTTACCCCTCTAAGTCTCAGTTTCTTCAGTGACTATCCTCAAATGAGACAATGCACACAAAGTATTTAGCGGAGTGCTTGGCACACAGGAGATGTGCAGGACATAGTAGCTCTCACTATTACACAGATATACACGACAGATCACAAACAGCTCATGAGCTAAGCGGGAAGGAAAACACTACAGGCCATCTCAGTATTTCCTAGTAAGGGCTAGTTTCAAAGGAGTATTAATTATTCCAGCCTTAGTAAGTGGGTAGGTGGAAGATGGTGCTCAGAGGAGTAATACAGGAAATGATTCCTGAGCTATGCTTTATTGGATAAGTAGTGGAAGCCATCCTCTGCGGTTTGAAAGACCATCACAAACCTTGTAGAGTCATAAGTAACATGGCAAATATGAGGTGACTTTGGAAGTTCCACACCATTTCTTCTATGTATTAAATGCACATGCTAAGGAGAGGATACCACTTGCATCATGTCACGCTGGTGGCAGCAAAGAGGCCAACAGAGAGCACAAGCACAAGCACAGCAGCAAGTAGGAGGAGGATGGAGACTGTGTAGGAGGGAGAGAATGAGGTGGGGAGAAGCAGAAGCCGGGCAGGAACGCAACCGCGGGCTTTCACCAATCTGTGGAATGTAGGGGAACTCAAACTCAGAGCCTGCAGGGATGGAACTGGACAGTCCCCAAGAACTCTGCACTTGGGACTCTGCCCAGCCATGTGGCCACACCCAGGGCCCCAGCTCTCTGGTTCCCAGAAGCTCTGCCCGGGCTCTTCCCCTTTGTCAATTCAATCTTCCTGCTTCGTCTGCTTCGATTACCTAAGCCACGCCTGCCACATCACCCCGTCTCTCCATCTTTTCTCTTATCACCCTCCATATATAATGACTTTTTGTTCACATCTATTGGTAAAAAAATTTTTCACTTAATTAATTAATTAATTAATTTAGTCTTGAGGCAGAGTTTTGCTCTTGTCGCCTGGGATGGACTGCAGTGGGGTGATCTCGGATCACTGCAACCTCCGCCTCCTGGGTTCAAGCAATTCTCCTGCCTCAGCTTCCTGAGTAGCTGGAATTACAGGTGCCTGCCACCACACCCAGCTAACTTTTGAATTTTTTTTTTAAGTAGAGACAGGGTTTTCCCATGTTGGCATGTTGGCCAGGCTGGTCTCAAACTTCTGACCTCAGAAGATCCACCTGCCTCAGCCTCCCAAAGTGCTGTGTGAGCCACCACACCTGGCCTATTTTATTTTTTTGACAGGGTCTCGCTCTGTCACCCAGGCTGGATTTTAGTGGCATGATCACGGCCCACTGCAACCTCCGCCTCCTGGACTCAGTGGATTTTAGTGGCATGGTCACGGCCCACCAAAACCTCCGCCTCCTGGACTCAGTGGATTTTAGTGGCATGGTCACGGCCCACCGCAACCTCCGCCTCCTGGACTCAGTGGATTTTAGTGGCATGGTCACGGCCCACCAAAACCTCCGCCTCCTGGACTCAGTGGATTTCAGTGGCATGGTCACGGCCCACCGCAACCTCCGCCTCCTGGACTCAGTGGATTTTAGTGGCATGGTCACGGCCCACCAAAACCTCCGCCTCCTGGACTCAGTGGATTTTAGTGGCATGGTCACGGCCCACCACAACCTCCGCCTCCTGGACTCAGTGGATTTTAGTGGCATGGTCACGGCCCACCGCAACCTCCGCCTCCTGGACTCAGTGGATTTTAGTGGCATGGTCACGGCCCACCGCAACCTCTGCCTCCTGGACTCAGTGGATTTTAGTGGCATGGTCATAGCCCACTGCAACCTCCGCCTCCTGGACTCAAGCAGTTCTCCCACCTCAGCCCTCCAGGTGGCTGGGACCACAGACATGCACTACCATGCCCGGCTAATTTTTGTATTTTTTTTTTTTTAATAGAGAAAGGGTCTCCCCATGTTGCCCAGCATGGTCTTGAACTCCTGGGCTCAAGCGACCCTCCTGCCAGGCCTCCCAAGGTGCTGGGATTACAGGCGCGAACCACCGCACCTGGTCAATAAGACATTATAAACCTAAAAAATATGTAAAAGATTTTCCTTATTCCTGCTGCATCTATGCACTTCAAGCCTTGACTATATTGTGATATGCCAAAATATGTGTCTTTAGTCAAATTTAGTGTCTTTATGATACCTAGTATTAAAAAAGACAACTTCTTTGAGTGCCTTTAGGGTATACACAACAAAGACTATGGGATTCCAGAGGGTGTAGCCAATGATGGTGAAGAAACCTTCTCTGAACATGTTTTTGCAGAATAATGACTTTGAAGGCAGTCATGTGAAGAGGCAATGGGAAAGCCCCTTTTTCTTCCTTCCAGGATGCCTGCCCACCCACCTCCCCACTGGCACTTCCTGAGGCACAGTGGAGAAGCAGAATCTGGTAGACTTGGGTTTGACCCCTGGCTGTGTGATCATGGACAAATTATTTAGCAGTTATGACACTTACTAGAGAGTGACAAGATGAACACTTTCCAGTTTTATCTGACTTTGTACCTTCAACGCAATATGCTGGTCTTTGGGAATGAAAATGGCCATAGACCTTGTGCATGGCAATGGGCATGTGCTGGACTTTCGCTGGTCTATTTTTACTTTCTTTTGACCTGCCTCGAACTGGTGAAATACAAATTAAAAACAGCTTTTATAACAATGTTGTCCAGAAAAATTGTATTCCCCATATCTACTTCATTTCCTGTGTGCCAGTTCTGAAGAGTAAATATGGTTTCTATATGAATTTCTGAGTACTTGTTCATAAAGGATATTGCTTCATAAGAAAGACTACAGAAAAATACATCACCATAATGATTATGGAAGCTGATGTTACTAATGTTACAGTTCAGGTTGCTAAGTCTTTCTAAGTGCTCAAGGCCTTAGTCTGATGCTCTTTGCTACAGGTTTACTGACTGATGTGCACAACATTTGGACCCTTACTTTTATGAGAAGAATGTTCAGAAAAAAAATCAAGGTACATCTACTTCATGTGGGAAGGAGGCTTTCAAACAGGTAATTTCCTCTAGACCTGGTTTATCCTATATCTGGAATGAATAAATTTCATTTTTGTAAAATGATTTCTGCTCAGTAAGCAACCACGAGGAATATTCATGAGCTGTGGGATGCAGGACAAGATAAGGACAGTACCTTATGTCTCCTGGAACTGACTTTGAGGGATCTTTCATTTTCACCTTCCACATAGATTTGCTCACCTTGTGTGTACTGAGAAGGAAGCGGGGTTGGAGGCTACAAAAGACTTCAAAGTGGCGTTAATACGTCATAATTCTTCTCACTGAAGGCCAGATTTATTAGGAAACATATTTAGTACACCTATTTTTTTCCTTTTAGTAAAGAATTTGGATTTTGAGACAACAGTTTACAATGCGCCTGATAATCTAGCAATTTCTAGCTTTTGAATGAATTTTTCCAGGATATTGCCTGAAGTAAAGGGCCCTGTTTTTTGTTTGGTTTGTTTTGGATTTGTCTTTTTACGCACAACTCCTAAGAAACAGGTTGGCAGATAGATCAAGTAGAACCCAGTTTTGAGAGGCTCCCCAATCTTCTAAGCTCACGTCAAGCTAGAAAATTCGTTCTCAGAAGTCTCCATTTTCCCTCAGAATCGTCTCTGAATGAAGGTCCTTGCGGCTGCTTACTGTTCTTTTAGAGGGTGACACCTATTCTCTATTCTCCTTCACTTTGAATATCATTTTTCAAGCTTTCTGAGAAGCGCTGTTACACTTCTATGAAGAGACTCCAACTGCCAATCTTGAAATATTCTTTGAAACCAGTAACACCAGGTGCTCTGTTCAAGAAGCAAAGGAGGCAGCTCCATATAATATACAATGCAGCATTTGTTCGCAGGCAGCGTTGGATTTAAATACACACACAGACGCGTATGTGCACGCGTGCACACACACACACACACACACACACTGCAGCCTTAATAGCTCAATGTTTCTCTTGAAACACTCCAAAGGTTTCAGGAAATGCAAGGAAACTTTCAAAAACAAAGTGTAAAAAAAGGGAAACAGAATAATCAAAGGAAAGATTAAAAAAGGAATCCAAATTGAATATAGCTTGTAATAACATGCTTAACAGAAAGGAAGTTGGGAGGTTAGATGAAGTTATATCACCAACCTGCAAATAAAAATGATCTCTTTCAGAATGATTAAAGATCTACTCCTTGTAAGCAATTTTAGAGGCATGGATTTGTTTTGTGATATCATATTAAGAAGATACAGCTAAAATGAGGTCATTGCCCAATAGAGGATGCCACCATTTACTCAGCATAATTTATGTATGAAACCAAAAAACATATAAGAATAAACAGCAACATGATGTTCTGTACTCTTGCTGAGAAAATACTTATTTTCGTTTTGAGTTTTTAGACAGTCTTACTCATCAAAAAGCAGAAAAATGCAAAGGAGAGAAGTCAGGTGAAAGAAATGAGCCCACCCCGGCCCACACTGACAGCTGAGCTGGGCCCCTCAATTTCCCAGCGCCGGAGGCAGTGTGGCCAAATAGCGCTGGGGTATCATCTTCGTGCTCAAGAGTCATTTCCATTTCTTTTGGATGCCTATTTTGTGTTTTCTAGCACATGCAATAATATCATAGTAAGTATTTAACAGCATTTTTTTACCACAGTTCCTTTACAATATCCTAGAATATCCCATCATCCTTAATTTCTATATTTAATAGGAATGTTTTTGACTACAAAATATGTTACACTCATTTTCTTTGTTAGTAGAGGTATTAGAATGCCTCATGTATTACTGTATTTCTTAATTATGTCTTCAAACTGATTATCTCTTTCTAACTAGGCTTAGGTGGCTGCATATAATTTTTTGTTTGGGATCATTAACTTCCCTCTATGCTTTTACAGGAGAGTGTTTTTAACCTCCTTCTGCTCCTAACTTTCCCCAGGTGTGACCGTTTTGAGTTTGTTGTGACTGATGCTGAACACCAATCATTCTATGTCTCCATCACTGGCTTGCTTGGCTGGAATTCTTGTAACTGTGTGTGCTCACTGGTGTGTGCATGTGCATTGCTTGATTAGACCATACAGGACTTGGTGTCCCCTTCCCTTGTTGTCTTTCATTCTATTGCAGCCTATTTCTCACCCCTGTTTTCATTTATTTATTTACTTATTTTGAGATGAATCTCACTCTGTTGCCCAGGCTGGAGTGCAGTGGTGCGATCTCAGCTCACTGCAACCTCTGCCTCCTGGGTTCAAGCGTTTCTCCTGTCTCAGCCTCCCAAGTAGCTGGGATTACAGGTGCACACCACCACGTCCAGCTAATTTTTGTATTTTTAGTAGAGACGGGGTTTCGCCATGTTGGCTCAGCCCTGTTTTCAAAGGCAGTATATGCTGGTGTAGGGTCATGCCAGATGCTCTCATCTTAAACTCTTGACTAATTCATCGAACACGAGCAATGCATTCTTGCAGTTTAGGATAGCACACTTGTAGACCTCACAAATGTAAATGGCAGCCCATACATTACATTCCTTTAAGTCAAAATACCATGGTTCAATCTTAGAACTGGTTTTCTGGGTTTTAGACTCATGGAGTTACCCACTCATCTTTATTATTTTCAGGTTCTATTCATTTTTAGTGTGGCTAGAAACTGGAGTTCTGTGTCTTTAAAAAAATAATCCCTGGCCTTTGTAATAAAATTCCTCTGGAGGAGAGGTGAAAGGGCTTGAGCAACGCCTTTCTCCCCTCTGGCTTATTAGAGAGGATGAAGGTTTCTAGGCAGGATGAAAGAAATAATCCAGGAAGGAAGCCAGGAAGAAAAAGGGGGTGGAGGTAAACTTAAACCAGTGTCAAGAGGTTGGCGAATGGAAGAATGTGACACAGAAAAGGGGGAACGGAGAAGCCACTCTGATAAATCTCACCATCCTTCCTCAAAGGCCTGTTTCAAAGGCTTCTTCCCGTGGAGTTGCCCCGGACTTTCCCACTCTCTCACTCTCCCACCTCATGTGAGCCTCCACTGGAACCCCAGAACGTTTTATCTACATCTCCCTTACAGCCCTCACCAATTTCTACTTTGTGCTGTGGATATTTATGTGACTTCCTGTAAGCCCTCCACTGACTCGCCATTTAATAAACCATTATTGAGCACCTCTCTGGGTGCCGGGCACTTTGCTAGATGCCAGGGATACACAGATGGTTGTGGCACCGCCCCAGCTCTCAGGAGCCTCCCAGTCTTGGCCTGGCTCTGGTCTACACCACCAGGCCCACCGTCCATTGCGCCCACCATGGCCTGTCGGTGCAGTCTCCCATGCCTGAAATGGCCTTCCTCTCCTTTTCTCGTTTGTCTTTCAAGGCCTTAGACATAAACTCTTCAGGAAGGTTTTCTGAACTGTTGAGCTCCTATAGAATATGCACACACCTCTTTCAGCACTTCCCATAAATTGACATCTTCCATTTACAAGTCTATCTCTGCCAGTGGACTCAGGGCGGAAGTCTCACTTTCTAATCTTTGATTCTCCAACTTCAAGAGCACTGCCTGTTCCATGGTAGATAGCCACTAAATATTAGTTGAGTTAATAATTGATTAGTTCTTCTCACACTGTCCCTCTAAGGTGGGGTGGGAAAGATATCGCTTGTCCCCTTTTACAGGTAGGAAAACAAAGGGGCAGAGAGCACCAATAACTTGCCTCCAAATTTAAATGATGGTAGAGCCAGACAAGAAGCCATGTCTGCTCTATCCTCCAGGTTAAACAGATCTGCTATTAGAAAAAGGTGTACCTGTTTCTCCTGTGTCCTTTTGGAAAGTGTGTCTGGACAGAGACTGAGCAGAAGGACTGGGTAAGGAGACAGGGGACAGATGTGGTAGGAGGTCTATTCAGTAAAAGAGAGGTCACTGAATCACAACCACTTCTTGTTGTCTCTAAAGAAGACAGGTTGGGGGTTAATGCTGCTGCGTGGATTCTATCCACAGTCAATTCAAGAAAGAAAAAGAATGTGGGTGAGGAAAACAAGGCTGAAAAGCAGATTAACAAGTGGCTGCTACTGGATAAGAACGCACACAAAAAAATCCAGACAGAGGGCACCTGGGGAGAATCAGATTAAACCTCGAATTAGAGCGAGGCTGTTTCACAAACAGCACTGTGACCCAGGAAATATGGGAAACCGCTAAGCAGATTTATGAGTGAGTTTCTAATTGATGTGGCTTTTAAATGTGCAGATATATTTTTGTTTTATATAAGGGTAAACAAAAGGCAGCACAAGCAGTGGGAGGGGCCTGATTGATCCATCTGAAGCGAGAAGCCCTGGATTTAGGTCTCTCAAAATGTATAGGCTCTGTGACTTGGGCAAGTGACTCAGCTTCTCTGAACCTTAGTTTCTTTTTAAACAGTGGGTAAAGGTGATGCTTTTGCAGGGATGTGGTGAGGATCAACTCTTCTTTACACTAGTGAATTCAGATTTGTTTTTCAAATGACTACATTCAGGGTTGGATTAGGTTGTTGGCCAGCTTTCTCAGAGGCTTCTAGGCAGATGTGTCTTCATGTCTCCTTGGGAAGGCTTCAGTCGTGTGGCTATCCCTGACTGCAAGGGAGCCTGGGAAAAAGATCCCCAGTTTTGCTTTTCCCTTGGTTTGGCCTCTATAAAGGGAAGAATTTAAGGCAGAAGAGAATTAGTAAAAGCTTTGGATTAGTCAACATAGGCTACAATACCCAATACAGGGTAGCAACAGCATACGTGTATCTGCACAGAAGAAATGGATTATGAGACTAATAAAGCAAAGCAGTAGGCTGGGGAAGGTGAATCTAATTAAATAGTAAATTAAAAGTAGTAGAGGCTGGGTGCAGCGGCTCTCGCCTGTAATCCCAACAGTTTGGGAGGCCTAGATGGGAGGATTGCTTGAGGCCAAGAGTTCAAGACCAGCCTGGGCAACACAGCGAGATCCTGTCTCTACAAAAAAGATTTTTTGTTTTGAAATTAGCTGGGTATGGTGGTATGTGCCTGTAGTCCCAGCTACACTGGAGACTGAAGTGGGAGGACTGCCTGAGTCCAGAAGCTTGTGGCTGCAATGAGCTATGACTGCACCACTGCACTCCAGCCTGGGCAGCAGAGTGAGATCCTGCCTCTAAAAAAATTAAAAAAAAAAAAAAAAAATAGAGATAGTGCTGTGAAGAGCCCAGTAAGAAATTACTGAAGCAGTGCCACTACTAGTTTCTAGGAAAAATAACACATAGGCATGTTTCCTGCAAAACTGAGTAGACATTGAGTTACTTTTTAGGGTCTCCCTTTTCCATCATCTGATATTAGCATTTGCTTTTTATGTCTTCTCTTTAACCTCCACTCCCCTCCCCAAATCCTAATGGTTTTTAGTTCCTCTAAATCAGTACTCCCTAATGCTACTTTATAGTGAACTTGATTTTCTAAGGTTTTTTTTCTCTTTCTTTCCCACAATAACTCAACTGTCTTATATTTAATTTTCTCAGATTCTAATTCTCTTTTTCTCTCTTTTTTTTTTTTTGAGACAGAGTCTTACTCTGTTGCCCAGGCTGGAGTGCCATGGCACAATCAGGGCTCACTGCAGCCTTGACCTCCTAGGCTCAAGCAATCCTCCAGCCTCGGCCTCCCAGGTAGCCAGGACTACAGGCACACACTAATATTTATTTTTTTTAATTTTTATGTTTTTTAGTAAAGACGGCATTTTACTATGTTGCCCAGGCTGGTCTTAAACTCCTGGACTCAAGCGATCTGCCTACCTAGGCCTCCCAAAGTGCCAGGATTACAGGCGTGAACTACTGTGCTTGACCTCAGATTCTAATTCTTGATTCCTGCTTCTGTAATTAAAAAAAAAAACGGCTGGCCATGGTGGCTCACACCTGTAATCCCAACACTTTGGGAGGCTGAGGTGGGTAAATCACCTGAGCTCAGGAGTTTGAGACCAGCCTGGCCAAGATGGTGAAACCCCGTCTCTACTAAAAATACAAAATTAGCTGGGCATGATGGCAGGTGCCTGTAATCCTAGCTACTTGGGAGGCTGAGGCAGGAGAATCGTTTGAGCCCAGGAGGTGGAGGTTGTAGTGAGCTGAGATTGCGCCACTGCACTCCCGCCTTAGCAACAAGGGCGAGACTCTTATCAAAAAAAGAAAAAAAAAAAAAAAAAAAAAGAAGAAGAAGAGAGAAATTCACATTAAGATGTAGGCAGGTTAACACTCTCTTATAATACTTGCATTTAAATAGTTCATTGTACGATAGAACCAGTGGAAGAGGGACTTTCAGATCACTTGAAATTTGTCAGATATTACATACCTACATTGTTTGAACTAAATGCTAACCCTGTTAACAAAACCCAGGAGTGGAGGTGCAGGAAGGGAATGCAGAATGGATCTGCCTTTCATCAGTGTATGGTGTGATAGGACAGGGCGATAGTGTACTAGAATTGGGTGGAGAGGGACAAATCTGTCAAAACATGGGAAGAAAAACTGATGTGCTAAGAAGAGATGACATTACGTTTAAAGTAAGGCTTCATGAAAAGCTATACAGTTGGGTAACACCCAATCAAAATAGTGCCGCTAATGGCCTAATGATGAGCATGGAGATATAACTGTGAATTATACATGGTTACTGAGGGAGGGGAGTGGGTGTAGAGAGAACAGAACTGGGGGAGGTATATTAAGGGTAAATGAAAAGTTGGCCCCACATAAACCAGGCGAAAGTTACAAAAAATGCCTTTGCTTTGCTTATTTTTCAGTAAAATATATTATTTTTTTCTCCTGGGTGTTTAACTGTAAGTGTGCGCTATTAGAAAACCATCAATAAAAAAACTGATAAATGAGGGAATAATTACTTAAAATATAAAATAATTACCAGCTTTACAAAAGAATTTTCTAGGCCCGGCGCGGTGGCTCAAGCCTGTAATCCCAGCACTTTGGGAGGCCGAGACGGGCGGATCACAAGGTCAGGAGATCGAGACCATCCTGGCTAACACGGTGAAACCCCGTCTCTACTAAAAAATACAAAAAAAACCTAGCCGGGCGAGGTGGCGGGCGCCTGTAGTCCCAGCTACTCGGGAGGCTGAGGCAGGAGAATGGCGTGAACCCGGGAGGCGGAGCTTGCAGTGAGCCGAGATCCAGCCACTGCTCTCCAGCCTGGGTGACAGAGCGAGACTGCGTCTCAAAAAAAAAAAAAAAAAAAAAAAAAGAAAAGGAAGGAACACAAGAATTTTCTTCAAGGCTTAAGTGCCATTTAAAAATAATGTTCAACATGCCAAAGAATTTTTTTTTTGCATATAGTACAAACTTTAAAGAATTCTATTTCATAAAGTAAGGCTGACTCATATAATAGAGACATAAAAGTTGCAGTGGATTTAGTTCAGCATTAAAAAAGCAAAAAACATACACTGCTAATAGATAAAGGAGACAGAGAAACGCAACCCACCTTTGGCTGTATTAAGGGGTCGTTTTATATGTTGTGCCAGTAAGCTCCTGTTTCACCAAGAAGAATTCATTAAGTGAGAGCAAGTCAATGAAAATGAGCCTTATTAAAAAAGAACTGATGTAATTAAAGGTATTGGTGAAAACTAGCTCAGTTATAAAGGGGAAGTGACTCAGCAGCAAATTTAAGAAATGAAACCATATACCACAGAATCTTTTCCCAGTTTTAAGTTATTTCAGAAAAAAATGTAATACTCCACACAATAGCCACGGTGCATGCCAGCATGGAGGAAGAAGTGCTTATATAAAACTGTCACTCTTCACATACTAGTGAATTACAGCATTTATGTGCTGGCAGGCTGAGCAGTCAATGAGGACAGTAAGAAAGCCTGAGACTCAGGCTGACGCAACTTCAGATGGGCAGCGGTGACTTTCATCAGTGCTGTTCTGCATGGTACAGTCTAAATGAGAATATGTGACCTCTGAAATACTTAGAGCTGTATACTGGGGAAAATATGCCTAAGACTCTTTGAGCATCCCAGATCCAACAATATTTCTGTGGAAAAAATGTATAGGTAAATCGAATGATAGAATATCCATAGCAGAATGGCTGTGCAATACGGTTTTGAAAAAGAATCATCCTATCCAAGTTTATGTGGTCTTAGTCACATGGCCTGAATATGGGACAAAAATCCACACGCCTCAAGTCCAAGCAATGTGCACACTGGGCATTTTTGCAGACCTCAGATATATGGATATGTGACGAAGCCAGAGGGCTGTGTGAGGACTGGCACCTTCTTCCCCAGGAAGCCCTCAGCTTAGTGTTGTCTTGTGATCTGAACATTGGCCTGGAAGACAGAGAAACGGCCAGAGGCTTGGATTTGCCAGTGATGCCACATGACAAGCCACAGCCTAGTCTAACACCTCCTAATATAGCACCATCACAAGGATTAAGTGCTCACTAGCTAAAAAATAAAATTAAAAGGCGGATCTGAAGGTGCTTTGAGTATTAGAACACTTAGACCCACCTCACGCTCATGCCAAGGATGTCAGGCAGAAAACGGGAGGAGTGAAGAGGAACATTGTGATAAAAAAGGAGATGGAAGAAGGTTGGAAATTTCCAGCTACAAAATAATAAATAATCCATAGAAGAATAAGTTCCAAGTGGGCGGCGCTTTGCAAATGAGAATGTCATGTTTTCATACACTCTGTGATCCACATAACCTTTTTGCCCACCTCAGGGAGTTGCTAAGACCAACCAATGAAATATTGTCTGCAAGAGTGGTTTTTGAACTACGAATCCTTTAATAATTTGCTGTGGTATGTGGTCTAAATGGTTAAAAACAAAAACAAAAAAAACACACAAAAAAACACCACAAAACCTGGGAAGCTGGAAGAGGAATATCTGAAAATGGTTAGGCCTTTATCAAGTCCCTGGAGTCTGCAGGCATTTTCTTCTTGAAATGTCTGCCAACATGCATTGGAACTGAATATTCTGGGGTAATAAAAGGGATATTTCATCTTATAAAATGCAAATAAAAGTTGAGTGATCAAGTTTGGGGGATGGGTTACTTCATGATCTAATTACTGTTGACTTATTGTGATATGTAAGGAAAGAGCGCTAGAAAAAGTCTCGGTGCACCTGAAACTTTATCTTACCTAAAGAATGGAAAGACCTTCAACACCTTCTACTCACAATCTGCTGCTCTATTAACAAAGAAAAGCAAAACCAAAGCCCACCACTTTCTATCTCTGAGCATTGTTCATGGTTGGGTGTCTCCGGGCTTTGTTCCATCACTCCTCAGGTAGAGGAGGTGTATTCTGTTCATCCTAATGGGTGTGTCTTTAGGGGGAGAAGAAGAAAAAGTAGGCTGGTTTGAATTTAAGTTAATCCCTGCCTTCTGATATTTATACAGCTAATTTTTGTTTAATCTTCCAACAGACAAGTAGCCTATATGCCAAAGTAGCAGAAAAGGCAACATTTAAAAAACGGGCCAGTCTCCTCAATAGAATTAGGTACACATGTTCACCAAAAGATAAAAATAACAGTGTATGTCACAATATTATTCAACATAGCTAAAATCTAGAAAGGATACATAAATTATGAGAGAGTCACATAACTGAATATTATATAGGCATGAGAAGAATAACCTGTGACTATAAACAGATACAATATTGAGTGAAAGAAACAGAAAACAGATTCAATATTGAGTCACCGATGAGTATTTACAGTAAGATTTCACTTATGCAAAGTATAAAAACAAACACCACTAAATTATGTTGTTGGGAGATAGAACAGTGGTGACCTTTGGGGAGGGGGTGTGACTGGAAGGGGATCATGGGTGCGGGCTTCTGGGAGGCTAGCATGTCTCCTGAGCAGGATACCGATTATACAGGTGTGTTCAGTTTATGAAAATACATTAAATGTACACTGATGTACACTTTTCTGCCGTATATTGTATTTCAGTGAGAAGTTTTTTAAAAAAAATGGAGTGGCCTTCTAAGTTGGCAGGATTCAGTTAGGCTTGCTTTGACGTGTGCTCTGAGGCCATCTGTTCTCAAACCTCCTGTTCCCACAGATCAGGATGCAGCTGAGGCACAGAAGCTTGATTTGCTTCGAGGCTTTGCAGCTGAAGCCCGGAACATATGAATGAGTATTTTACTCTTACTGTAAATCATGGAGTCAGTAAATAGATCTATAAATTCAGTGGATGCTATTTTAGTAATATGGATTTTGTTCCATTTTTGAGATGTCTTAAAAACCTTAGAGATTTCACATCTCCTGTATGAAAGAAATCTATAAAAATGGTCTATTGAATTTATTTAAGTCAACAAAGGATTTTCTTACTGATATGTGATCAGGGTCTCATTTAATACTAATTTAGAAGGTCCCTTTGGAAACAATCATGTTATGATTTTAACTCCCTCATTTTGTGGATCAGGAATCTGATACCCAAAGAGGTTAAATGATATGCGTGTATGGCCATGCAAATATTCCAAAGCAGAATATGGACTAGAATTCAGGTTCCCTAACTGCTAAACCAATTTACTTTTCATTCTAGCTTTCTGGCTCCCATGTTATTGTTGATTCACAGAATTATGAACAACTAAAAGAGATGATATAAAATTGACAATGTAATGACACTAAATGTTTACTTCATTGTGATATTCATATTTTCTAAAGAGCAGGGCCAATAAATTATGTGGCTCTGAGTAATTACTGATTTTTAGAAATTAGCTAACACCAGTTTAGAAATTAATACGTTAACAGTATCTTGAAAAAAATGGAATACTCTTATATTGGAAATTCTTGTTACCAATGGGAGCTATATGGGCACCTTTATTTTCTTATTCAAGAACATACCTTGTCAGAGGAGCACAAGCGACCTCAGACCAGCCAGAATAGAATTTATCAGGCCCTTCCACACACCTCTGAGGACATTTAGCTGAGATGAATCTGGTGTTATTATAGAAGTTCTTGCCTCGAGAACATTTGGATTATTTTTATCTTACGATGCTCTTTCAAGGACTATTTACTTGCTGTGGGTCATTTCTATTTGTAAATGGTAATAGTCACCTGAAATTGAAACTATTTACCCATGTCCATTCTGTTTCCAAGAATCTGGATTGCTCTAACTCACCTGCTATAGAACAAAAGAAATTCATTATTTTTCAACTGATTTACTTTCTGTATTATGGGTAATGGACTATGCCTTTGTATTATGACCCTTATCAGATTAAAAATATGTTTCCTTGATCATGGCTGTATAACATTTATGGTCTGATTCAGTACGCTTCTAATAATAGGGCATGCAAGATTAAACTAGGCTTTAAAAACAACCCTTGATGAAAATGAATTAACAACATAAAATATTGAAGCAGACATTAGTATCTTACCGCATTCTCATCCTAAGGCTCTCAGATCACTGGTGGGTGTAGACTGTACTTTCCTCTCAAATCTGAGGAAATGGTTACATCTTTCATGGCATTTGTACCCACAGACAACCTGCTGGCCAAAGGCCAAGTGGACACATGGAGACAAATGCTCGTGAGAGCAGCCAGACTAAGAAGTGGCTTCTAAGTACCCTAGAAATGTCAGCATAGTGAGAATATTACATGTATACCATCCCAGTTCTAAACAACAACTGCAGGGGCATAATGTGAAGTTAATTCATTCAACAAGTATTACTAAGCACCTACTCTGGCAACTGGAGCTCAAATGAGATAATCCACGTGAAGGGTTTGGCATAGTGGCTGGTATATGATAAATGCTTTGTATAAATAACAGCAGGGTAACACTTCCTGTGACATTGAAGAACTGGAAGAATTAACCGGGTAGGTGGGGGTGGAGTGGAAGAGAGTAGTGCCACTCAGGGACATTAAGAGGTTCAGGAGAGTGGAGCCATCAGAGGGGAGGGGAAGAGTTGGGGCTACAGAGATGAGCAGGTGGCAGAGCACGGACAGACCCATCATGCTTGTTACAGAGGTTGGTTTTGATCCTTTGGAGAGCAAGAATTCTAAAAAGCAATGCTTTACACACCGTAGGATCTCAACTATTAGTTAGCTCTGAAATAAGTTTCATGGGGTCCAACCAGCACTACTTTTTCAACAAAAGAGATCAAAATAGAATAGGATAGGAAAGGACAGAAAACATAAAACTTGTTTATATATATATATATTGATGTGAGTATTGGGTCATGATGTTAAATTTATTTTTTATGGTGAGTCACAGTCCAGAAAGTTTGAAGGTCACTTCTTTGAAAGCATTTAAGCAGAGGAATGATATGAACAGCCTTGTGCTTCAGAAAATCCATTTGGCTGCTGTGCAGAAAGTACTGGAGGGTGGCAGGCCTGAGTACAGGAAGAACAGTTGCCACAGTCAGGCTAAAGAGGACAATGCTAACCAAGGGCAGGGCCAGTAAAGATGGACAGAAGTTCTACAGAGGGATACCAGGAGGGATACACTGAGGAGGACAAGATTTAGGTGAGGAAGCTGTCCAAAATGCAACCTGGACTGTCTAGGTTTCTGCGTTAGCCAATTGGGTGGGTCTTGCTGCCCTTCTTTGTGGCAAGCAAGGAATGCCAGAGCAAAAGTAGTTTTAGGGACAGAAGAAGATTATTAGGTTGGGACATGTTGGGATAAAAAGTTGAAAACATGGAGAATAAGTACAATTGTGATAACTTTACAGAAACAAATTCATTATACTCTACAAACCAATCATGATCAAGTGTCTATTGTCTGATGCACTGAAGTGTGATACTAATGTTAGAAATATGTTAGGAATATACATATATATATAATTTTTTTTTTTTTTTAGTAAGAAAATGCAGTAAGTACAGAAGGGATTTGCAAGTGCCCACAATTTGGGGACAAGTTTTTATAAAGACATCTTCTAAAGCAAATGCAAAGAATTATTATTAACAGGTAAGGGTTGTAAAGATTAAAGATAAAGTATATGAGCACATACAGGGCTGTCCAATCTTTTGGCTTCCCTGGGGCACATTGTAAGAATTAAGAATTATCTTGGGCCACACATAAAATACACTAACACTAACGATAACTGATGAACAAAAAAAAAAAAAATCTCAAAATGTTTTAAGAAAGTTGAATTTGTTTTGGGCTGTGTTCAATGCTGTCCTGGGCTGCATGTGGCCCATGGGCAGCAGGTTGGACAAGTCTGATCTAGCATAATACCTGACGCATAGTAGATGCTCTAAAAATAGTTTTTTTCCCCTCCACTTTTTTATACCTTGTCATTAGGTCTCAAGATGCAGCAATGCAAACTATTTACATGAGTATATTTCAAATCACTTGATAGCTAGAGTTAGAAAATGATGCTCTGATTCAGAAAACGGTTTATGTTCTTTGTTTTACAAGGGCTGCCAAGAAGTTAATGAGCAAATTCATGATGCATCTCTAGTAAATATACAGAAACTCAAAATATGCATTTTGCATATTTCACCTATCCTATTTTTAAGCCGTTTGCTCAATTCCTTCACCCCCCAAAAATCATTAAGAATTGTAAAAAAATCACTTTAAATATTTTTCTGAAGTAAGCCAAAGCCTATAGACAGGTGGGTAGACGGATAAATAGATTAGATAGACATAGATAGTTGAAACTGATGGATGGCTATATTTTAAATTATTAATCAAATATCTATGAGTTTGGGTAGCTGAATCAGTTGCCTGAACCTTGTTTCTTTCTTATTAAAAAAAGTATTACATATCAAACTGTAGAGAGAAAAGTATAATGAACCTCCATGAACCCATGCTCCAGAGTCAACAATTATCAGTTCATGGCCAAGCTTGTTTCATCTATACCTTCACCCACTCCCCCAACCCCTGCATCAATTTAAAGCAAATTCTAACCACTACATCATTTCATTGGCAAAATGTGTTAGTATTAATCTCCAAAGAAAAGGACTCATAAAACTACATCATTGTCATCCCTTTAAAAAGTTAATAATTCCTTAATACCATCAAACATCAGTGTTCGAATTTCCCCTACTGTTTCTTAATTTTTTAAAATAATTTGTCTGAATTTTAGGTACTGATTATTTCTGGGTCAACTTATAAAACCATTTCTCAGAAAGTTAAACTGAGGACCAGAATAGAACCTTCCCAAGGAACCCTCCCTTCACGGCATGAGACTGGGATTCCTCTACCTGTTCATTCAAATCCCTTCTCTCTTCCTGCTTTCTCCCTATTCTGCCATATCCCCTTTGAGTAACACACACACACACACACACACTCTCTCTCTCTCCCTCTCTCACACAATGCGGGAAAGCTTTAAAACTTGTGCTACATGTTAGGCTGTATGAAAATGAATGTTTGACATAAAAATAAAAATGATAATACAGCAGAAAAAAATGAATAAACAAGTACTTAAAAAACTAGTCTTAAGAATTATCAAATTTTTAATTAATGACAACTATCAAAACTTTGAGCAGGATATCTTCCAACAAAGATATACTTAAATACAATATATGTGTGTGTGTGTGTGTGTGTGTGTGTAGACCTAAAAAGAAGACTTTACTGTGCATTTTGAAATAAAATATCCTAATCCAAAGTTTCCCAAGTTTCATATCCATTATATCTCTCAAAATATCTTCAGGAACATAGACATATTAAAATGAATGGCTTCAGGAAAAACAAACAAAAAAAGCATCCCATACTGTCGGATGCATCTTTCCTTCTACTGCTCCCGTCTTCCTACTGGTTTCCCTGTCTCCAATCTCCCTCCTTGGTGTCGTCTAACACATAGATGCTAGCAAAGTTTGTTTTCTAAAACACAGAACCAAAATCTTATGTCTTACTTAAGTCTTCCGTTGTTCACCACTGTCTACAGAATAGAGTTCAGATTTCTAACAGTGGCAGTCACAGACTAACATAATCTACCCCCACCCAGTTCTCCAGTTTTCTATCCCAGTACCCTTTCCACCCCAATATCCTCAATGCCCTGGCTATGTTGGAATAGTCCCATTCCCTGGACATGTCTTCCTTAGGCCTCTATGGTTCTGTTCATGTTGTTCTCTCTGCCCGAAATACAAGATTCCCTATTTATCCAATGTATAATAAATGTGAGCTTGCAATGAAGAGATAAAGGAATAAGACATGAGCTTTGCTCTCAAGAAGCTTGCAACCTCATGACAGAGATAAGTAACTTTCAAGAGAGGTGTGATAAGTACAGACGTATTAAGATGTTCTAGGTTTGATGACAACACAAAGAGGGATTTCACTGTGAACATGAGACTATTAGCATTTGGAAACACAACGTGCAGAAAACACATGGAGAAAGGAGGGTCCAATGGATGACATAAAATCCCCCGAAAGTGGACATGTCGAATTAATATATAGCCATGGGATGGTTATATCCAAGAGATAACTGAAAATCATTTGCAGCTGGTCACAGGTAATGCCTATAAGAGATTGTAATTGCAAACTCAAATGTAATCAGGTTGCTTCTTTTAAGAAGCCTTTGCTATCCAATAAACACGAAATCTGTGGGAACCAAACTAGAAGGGTAGGATGGTAAAGGGAGGCGGAGCAATCTGACTTACACATGAAGAAAATGAAGCAGTCACTTCCAACAAAGAATGAAGCATACTAAAGTACACACTTACAGAAGGAAGAAGTTCAATGTGATACTAACAAATCAAGCTAGCTTAAACTTAACAGTGTGCTATACTTGCTGCCACATTCGCTCTGACATCATTTAAATAATGTAAATGTTTTAAAATTCTTGTCATAAAAAGTACAATACATATAAAAGAATACATATATGCTGTTTTATTTCAAACTCACACATACCACACACAAGTATTCATGTACCCACCTGCCAGGTTAAGAAATAGAACATTATCAGTACCTTGGAAGCCTTTAGAATCCTCCTGTCCAATTGCCTTTCACTCTCTCCCTCTGAGTGGGAATCACTGTCTTGCTTTTTGTATTAATCATTCCTTTACTTTTCTTTATAACTTCACCACACAGATTTTTACCACCTAGAAAACACTTGGGGTTTTAATTTTGGAACCCTGCACAGCCAGTGCAAAGCCAGAGTCTAAGGAAAGCGCAATATTGCCATTATAGATGGAGGGACGGGTAAAAAGAGACAGCAGGGGCCTGCCTCATCCACCTCAGGTTCTCTGTGAAGTCACATTGCACCTAGGAATTCTGATACATGCCAAAGTTTGAGAGCCACTGGCTAGGGTCCCTTCTAGCTTCTGATCCTAGAATAAGTATTTGGATCAAAATAAGCCAAAAAAACAAAAAACCAAAAACAAAAAACAAAAAACCAAAACCAAAACCAAAACCAAAAAACACCTTTTTTGAGGGTGAACCAAACTAAAGCATTCTCTAGCTAGAATGGGCTTTCTGCAACCCCACATTTATATAATGTTGCTCCAACCAAAGGCTAAATTGTTGTATGTTAATTATATACTAATAACAACTATGCAAATAACTAAAATGTTTTAAATAGAATTGTATTTCAAAAATATGGGGAAATATTCGTTGCTTTGAATTTTCAGCTGTGATTCTTAAAGGCAGGAAATCCTGCTTGTGGAAACATTATAATGAATTTTCACTACATGTAATCAGTGAGTTTTGGTGATGAATCAGAGTTGAGTATGACTCAAAAATTCCCTCCTCTTAAAACAACTCTATAGGGCAGCGCTTTTGTTTTCCTTGAGGTCTAGTGCAGTAGGTGGGCCATTTTCTGAGTTGTTTCCCTACCGTGAAGTTAGTCTGTGTGTATATAGTCTTTTGAATGCTATCCCAGAGGTGGTGTCCTTTTTCCTTTTATTTGAATTCACTTTTATACCTGGAGAGATTCTTTTGGCTGCTGCTGGCTTATACTGTTTGAGCGCCTCCCAGGTGTGGGGCCACACTTGGTGCTTCACACCTATTATCTCATCTAATCCCCACTTTAACCCTGCTGGGTAGGTGTTACATGCCTCGTTATAGACAGGTAGAGCAACTGGCCTGTGGTCACATTGCCAGGAGTCTCTTGGTGAGTTTGCAGATAAACTCCCTGACTCCAATTCCTGAAGAATTCCCACGGGGCCACCATAACTACTGGCTACAACTTCAAAAAAAAAAATAAAGAATAAAGAAAACAGAAAGATTTATGATCTTAAAAAAAAAACTCTTTTTTTTAGTTGAAAAATTTAATAGACATTTGCACATATGAACAAATTGGTTTATTTTCAGGTATCTCTAGGTATGAAAGGAATCCAAAGGAAGGAGAAGAAATCCTTTGCCTTGGCACTTTGCAAACTGACTACTTGCAAACACACAAGCTCATATGCGCAGTCTATGCCAAAGAAGCTCTTTTAGGAGACAGTAACAAAAGTGATCTCAGTATTCTGCCCTGCATTTCACATAGACCACTTATTTGCGTTAAAATATATTTAAGTTTTATTTTTAACAGAAGTCTTTTATTTGGGTTACAAGCTATATATACTATTAAGAAATTTATTTTCACAGTTAGAAATTAAGAATTATTAATTGTAACATAGATATTTTAACATGTAGCAATAACTGGGGATTATATTTATAGTTTGTTAATTGATTGAAAACACTCAAAAATAGGACTTCACACCTTCATTTGCAGGATCATGTTGAGAAATTAGGACCAGCTACTGTGTACTTATACCAAGGTTCAGGTGTTAAAGTATGGATGCTATTTAACCAACCGAGATGACTTAATTGGTGGTTTTCTCTACAAAGAATGGTAAACAGAGCTCCCATATCTCTTATAATTTCCTTGTATCAGAACCAAAAATAATATTTAATATTTGCTTTGCACCTTACACAAGAAATTTTTAAAAAGCCCCATACACAGAGTCATCAGTGGTGAGCAAAGAGTGTGCAAGCCTATAGCCAACTCTGGAGGATGGAGTTGTTGGACTTTTTCCTCTGGTGTCTAGTAGCATAAAAATGGAGTTACAGAAAAAGTGCTTTCAACATGCTGATAAAAGATTAAAAAGAATCACTTGGACTGAAGGAATTTTAACAACATAACGTTAAGGAGAAAAGAAGCTGTAAAATAAAACCAAAAAGCATGTCCACAAGAACTTAAAGAAATCATGGGGGGGAACCTCACAAATTGTCTAGGCAGTCGTGAGCAATCATTGACTTGGTTTGCTGTAATTTTAAATTAACTTCCCTTAAAATATGTGATTTATATGTGACCATTTATATAGCTCTTATCTATGATTTCAAAGGTGATCAGTTCAAAGCTTAATGAATTGTCTTGATATTGAATTTTTAAACCTTTGAAATCTCATATTTCAGTAATGTACTATTACCTTAACATTTAAGCAAAGCTGCATGATCTAGAGAGAATTCAATCTCTTCTGATGATTAAATTTCAGTAACTCTACATAGAAACATTTGGAACAAGAAGGACTTTATAAATGAACTGTCAGCATATATTACAACATTACAATGTTGCTTAGGTAAGAAAATGCTCCTTGAAAAAGTTGGCACAACGAGAAGCCAATAGGAAAAACAAAGGAAGTAAGCTATCACTGAAATAATGAGCAGGAATTCCATTAAGGCTCCAGGCCAGGTATGTGAAGGAGGTGTGATTGATATGCAGGACTTGGAGATTAACTGTGTGGGACTTGCTGAGGCCATGCCTACATGCATCTAACATAGTGCTATATTTGGTATCAGACTTTGACTGAAGTGGTGTTTACAGAGTCACTGCTCTTGCTAGTTCTTTTCTTTTAAATGCTAAGAATTTTGTTTCAGCCACAGCATCAGGAAGGGAGCATTTTCATGAGGCAAAGAAAAATATAGTCATATCCAGAGTTAGTCTCACATTAAGATGCAATTAGCGTTCACTTTTAGTGTCAACAACAATTTAAAAAGCTACATTTCATACAAACACAGGGATGACAATGACTATGAGGTCATCAAGTCCCTGTGTTCCTATCAGTAGGTCCCTTTGGATATTGCTAATAAGTGATAAGATTTTAGAAGCCAACATAATGATATGATATAAAAACAATGTAAAAAATTTTATATTTATGAGTATGGCAGTATGGAAGAAGACATTGTTCTGAGGCTGCTTCTAGAATTGCTACAGAGGATTGGAATCTAGTTCAAGTTAACATAACATCCTTGAAATGTTAAAAGACAAAGGTTACTTCTGAATATATTATTTCTATTGCAAGTGACTACATAATGGAATAGAGGTCAGCTTGGTGGATTTGGAAATTCTTAGTCTTTAAAACATTCTTTCTGGAATAGAAATGAAGCCCTGGAAATCTTGCAGAGTAGAACCTGGCTAATGAATGGCTTTCTATGACACGATTTACAATATAGTGAGGGTTAAATAATGTTCTATCAGATTCATCTCTTACAATAAAAGTATATTTAAAAGTACAGCAAAAATATCTTAGTTCGTAAGGTGGATATCAGTCTTGCTTACCAATACCCAAGTTATATAAAAGGGTCCCATTTTCCTGTTTATGGCTCCTGCTTTTCACTAGAAGAAATGACCAGCCTGTGATTCCCAGTTCTGCTACTAGCTCACTGTAAGACCCTGAAAAATCAATCACTCAGCACTCCATGGCAATCACAAACTCAGACGTGGACACACTAGAGGTTAGTTCAAATTACTTACGGAGGTTTCTCTAATAAAATAAGGATTGACAACTGGGGCCATGACAGAAGAGAAGTCACTTTAAAGTATTTACCTTTTCCATACCTTATTAATTAGTTGATAATTTTACATCATAATTACACTTGATCCTTCTTCCAAGACCAAATTCAGGTAGACACATTCTAATTTCACAGGCAAAAAACCCAGAACAGCCCCGGTTGTTTGGATTCTATGATGCATTCCTCAACCCCAGCAACTGGTATTACAGGTACTGTTTAAAATGTTGCTTTGTTACCCTGAGAACTACATCCTCACTTTTTTTTTTTTTTTGAGACAGAATCTCGCTCTATCACCCAGGCTGGAGTGCAGTGGCGCAATCATAGCTCACTGCATCCTTGAACTCCTGGGATCAAGCGATCGTCCTACCACCTCAGCTTCCAGAGTAGCTAAATTATTTGTTCTAAAATTATTATTCATATAACACATAAGCATTGATTCTTTCTAGGACAGGCACAATTCTGTGAATGTAAAAGTTGGTGCTCTGTCCCCGGGAAGTTCACAATCCAATTACCAAGTAGCCTCGTGAGAAAAGTGCGAGGTACAAGTAGGACCAGGGAAGGGAGAGATCTGAACCTGCTAGAGAATTAAAATACATGCTTCTGGATAAAGGTGGCCACTGCAATGGGATTTCAAGAACCAATATAATAGCAAGCTTGGTAGCTCAGGTCTGTAATCCCAGCACTTTGGAAGGTCCAGGTGAGTGGATTGCTTGTGGCCAGCCTGAGCAACACAGCAAGACCCTCATCTACAAAAAATAAAAATATTAGCCGGGCGTGAGCACAAGCCTATAGTCCCAGTTACTCGGGAGGCTGAGGCAGGAGGACTGCTTGAGAGCAGGAGTTTGAGGCTATAGGGAGCAATAATAGTGCCACTGCACTCCAGCCTGGACAACAGAATGGGACCCTATCTCAAAAAAAATAAAAAAATAAACAAACACACACACACAAACACACACACAAAAAAACTATGACAGGCCAAAGTAGGGAGAAAGCTGTCCAAAACAAGGAGAGGCAGAATGAAATAGTCAGGAAAGCCCAAGGAAAATTAGGTAATTTGGCCAAAGCCAAGGATTGTGTGGGGTGCCAGTACAGGAAGAGGCTGACAGTATACTCTTCAGGGTCTTGGCTTCTTCTCTTAAGGAGTCTAGACAGAGGGAAAAACATAGAGGCCAGACCTCTTTCTATAAGTAACTAACCTGTAACTACGCCAATTAAGTACATAATAGAATACCCTTCCTCTTATTGATTGTGTAAACTCAGTGAACACAAGAGTCATGTTTTCTCATTACTGAATCCCAGGGCCTGCCATTAGTAAACACTCCACTTTCTGTTGAATAAATAAGTAAATGAACAAGTAACTAAATTGATTCATTAAAGGTAAATATAAAAACTTTAATTTTGCTATTAGTATATCTCTTAGTGAAAATAAGTTCCTGTGTAATTTATTTCAAATAAATGAACACTTGAATAATCCAGCAGAGTCTCTTCCCTTCACATTACTTCCTTCCCAGGTTACTCAAAATGTCATATAACTAGAGAAACATTAACAAATTTTTTATGCAAGAAGATGATGTCACAAACTTGTATTTGAGACTGGGTTTGCATATTATCAACTAGCTATTAGTATAAAAAGTAGAACAGCTACTTTATCAAACATGACAGCTAATTTTGGAAAATCCTTTCTCTTTTTCCTGAAAAAATCCATTATATATACATAAATATATAAATAAATATATATATTTCTCTTTTTTTTGAGACAGGGTGTTTCTCTGTCACCCAGACTGGAGTGCAGTGGCATATTATGGCTCACTGCAGCTGGGACTACAGGCGTGTGCCACCACACCTGGATGATTTTTTTTTTTGTGGAGATAGTCTTGCTATATTGCCCAGGTTGTTGTGAACTCCAGGGCTCAAGTGATCCACCTACCTCAGCCTCCCAAGGCACTGGCATTACAGGCACAAGCCACTGTGTCCCACCTCATATCTGTTTTTAACAGGGTTATTTCAAGCTGGAAATACAAACAAATCTTTTTATAATGGCAACAGAAAGCTATATCTAATATTTCAAAATTTCCCTTTCTCGCTGGCCATTTGAGATGGCTGGAAGTGGTAAAGGCAATAAGCTCGTGTGACATCATCAAGCACGAAAGCATTTTCATGAAATCATGGCCTAAGAACACTCTTGTCTATCAGACTGCCGGTGCTATCTGTGGGTCAGTTAGGAAAATGATGCAAAGAACTTCTTTTGAAAGGATTCTCCAGAATTACCTCTAGGAAGGACTCTGGAACTCGGTGCCTGTCATTAATTCTGGTGGGTGGTAGGAGTGGAGGTTGGCAGATGTGTGTCTTGACTGGTATGGAAGAGAGGGAACTTGGTCTTTCTCTCCCACTGAAAACCTCTAATAGTCATTGGACATTAATAAGAAAGTGAAGAGGTGACTTGTGAATTTTCTGTAATAATAGTGGAGGCTCCCAAACATTGCAATGATTATGGATGAAGAATTTACTTCTTTCTCCTTTCTCACATAAACACACAGAAGTGCCCTTCCATTTGATAAAGAGGGTGATAGAAGATCTTCTGGTTTGTTTGTTTAATGTCCAAGTCTTGCCTGATCCTGCTGCACTCTGCGATTTGAAAAGGAACACTTTTCTTATAAGTAGCCCACATAAGGCATCTTGGCACATCTTAAGAGCTTTACATATATCTGTACAAGGTAATATTGTGGCCTTATTATCAATGTGTAACAATGGTTCAAATAATCCCAGGACAAATTAACTTAATACAGATTAACCACTCATACCACAAAAGAAAACCAAAATTTGGGATCCAAGAAAGGAGAGGTTAAATTCCAAAAACCAAAAATAAATTTTCATTAGGTACAAACTATAATATAAAAATTAGGATATCACAACCTATGTTAGCTGATTGAGATAAAATATTTGGAAGAATCAGTGATTCTGAAATACAAATTTTCTTACATATATTCTTTGGGAAAAAAAATCCATTTATCATGAGCAAAAAACATTTTGTGTGGCTCAAATATTTAAGTTAGGCCAATCAGTTTGTTTAGTGGCATACAGTTTGTACTCAATAAATGTTAGGGAATATATGTGTGAATGAATAAAAAATTTACCATAAATACTTTTTGTCTCTTGAAAACACAAAGGGGTAGTATAATTGTACTCTTTTACAAAGTAGGAATTTTAAAATTACCTTAACTTTTAAACATAATTTCAAATTCCAAATAAAATGAAAAGACTAAAATCAGAAAACAATATATTATTTTCTGAATTTTTACAGTGCTTTTGACACTATGTTTATATTCCAGTTTTGAATGTTCAAATATAAAAATGGGTTCAAGTTTTCTATTTAGAAGACCAAATTCACCATAAAATAGCTTTTGATCAGACAGATCTCAGCATTTATGTCTTGCTGGTTCAAGGAAATAAAGCTGTAGTAAAGGAAATAAAGCTGTAATAAATCGCTCCAAAGCAAAGGCAAAATGACCACCCAATTAAGCTATAACTTTAAAAATCACCTTGAGGTTACCCTGGGAAGAAATATGAGGAAAAGGGCAATTAAAGATCGGTCTTTTAAATCTGAGGTCTCCTCATTGACAATGAAAGATTCAGTTACTTAAACTGTTTTTCACTGTTTCGTTTATGAGTTGCTTTTAACAATATTTCATCCCTCAACAGAGGAAATAAGGAATCCTTAAAAAAAAAAAAAAAAAAAAAAAGCTATACCAGGCTTTATCAAAATCGTCGCTAAGGAAAATAAACTAATCAAGATTGATCTCCTGGGTCCTCAGAAGTTCACCAATTCCAAATGTTCTCGTATGTTTCAAAAGAGAAGAAAACAACAAAGCTTCTTTATAATACAATGCTTCATAGCTCATTGCGGGGCAGAGGAATGAACGACAGTGGCGTTTTGTAAAATACATTTCACTCTAATTAAAATAAGTACTCGTTTATTTCTTTTCTGAATAACCTAACTTTGTCTTTCCCACATACTAAAAAGTCTGGGTCCATTTTTTTTTCTATCAATTCTTAAGGGATTTTCTAGAATAGTTTTAAAGAAAAGATTGGATGTGCTGCTGTTAGCAGTACTTTCAGCAGAAGGATTTTTTTTTCAAATTTATTAATTTTTAAAAACGAACAGCAATGTAACTAAAGAAAAATGTCTACAAAGCAAACAAAATGGTGACTTCCTTTATATGCAAGTACAATGATCCATTATTTCCTTTTCAAGAGGCCTTCAATATTAGTTACTGAGAGAGCAAATGACAATGAAAAAATATTAATTGCATTACTGAAAAGAGACTATAAGGCAATAAGCTTATTTTCCCTCATTTAAAAATGCTCTTCCTGCTTCTTTTAAATTCCATTAAAAAAACATAGTTTGCTATAAATGACACACAAATGGGATGAATAAATAGTTAAGTACAACTGATGGAGGTCTTAATCTAATGTACCGTTGTCTGTCAGCTAATCTCTCCTGGTTTAACAATCTGAGTTTAACTACTTCATGATGAATGAGACAGGGTGCAAATGACCTGAGTGTTTCAGCCCATAAAACAGGCTTAGGGAAATAAAACCTGTAAATTTGATCACCAGACTTAGATTGACCATCATTGGCAATGCAGTTAGGGTTTTAAAGGAATTGTCTACATGTAATATTAAGTAATGAAGTTCCAATCATTTATACTTAAAGTACCATTTGCTCTAAAGCAGCTTACTACTATATGCAAGATTTGCCGTTACATAACTGAAATTCAGATAGCTCTGAATTCAAAGGTGGTGAGCTAATTGTCAGAGGACCTACTGAGGCTCAGAGTTTTATAGACTCAGTTCTGCAAAAAGTTTCTTAGGAGCATTAACATGTACTCACATTAAGCAAGAAAGACTCCAGTTGTTAACAGCAGTAGGTCTATTGTTCAGGAAGTAATACTTTTCATGAGATTCATTATGAAAGAGAGGGGGGGAAATCCTTTTTGGCATTCTGCATATAAAATCTTCTCAGAAAGACATCTGCAGTTAAAAAAAATTCCACCTACTTTTACTACTACAACCTTTGTTAATTTGCTACAGTTCTCTGCTCCAGTAACTTAAAAGTCATTTCCTTAAGAAAACAGATGACAGACAACTTGAGTGACTGATTATATTGTGCCATCACTTTGTTTTTCTCAGAGGCCTTGGTTTAAGAGGATGGATGTTAGTGTAAATGACAGCAAGGGGAGCTTCGCATAAGATTTCACTTCTGTTCAAAGACAAGCTAATGTAACCTCACTGCGGTGCCATCAACTTGACAAATGGACACCGCGCAACCCTCTGCCTCTCACTGAAACCCGAGAGCCTGATTTACACAATATTCTCCCTGTAGATGGAAAAAGACTTCATGCTGCTAGGCTGTATAATGGGTTGATCTGATAATTCTTTGCATGTAATGAAATTTGATAATATGAAGGTGAAATGCATCTCAAAGAATGAGGCAAGCTAATGAACTTATAAAACTACACTTAAGTCTTTTAAAACCTAAATAAACATTAAAAGGGACTTAGCTCAATTCATGTTGAGAAAACCTAGCAGTTCTCATGTTTTAACTCTGCAATCAAAGATACATGGCCTTTACTTATAAGGAATAAAAGATTCCAGCTCTGAGGAGTACAGCTCTATTCAAACAATTCAATATGATATGTAGAAATTGCTGTGCCTTATCTTTACCATCAGATTTTGCTGGTCCTCAGTTCCTTACCTCAAGAATTCTACATTACTCTATCCTGTTAAATTATTTCCCTGGAAGCTCAATGTTTTTCCTTCTAAAGTAGGAAATTTCTGAAAGAATTGATAAATAATGCCATGCAAAATTAACAAATAGTTCATCTGGAGATTTAAACGTATCTTAAACTGGCACAAAAATCACAAAAATTAGAGCTTCATAAGAAACATACACTTCTGCTTTAAAGTCATAAAAGTTCTTACATATTCAAAGTATGAATGGTTAAATAAAGTATTCTGAAAAGAAATTCATGGTATAGTATATTTTACAGGCAAGGCTGATCTCAAATCCTCTGCAGTAAAACTGTCTATTAGTATTAATGCCTGGAAATAAACACCATGAATGTAAACTACAATCAGAAGCAGTTTTAACACATGTAAATGTTGAATGAGGTAGAATTTTAGTCTTATATTTACTTTGCTGTTGTCACAAATAAAAAAAGCACTTATGAAAACATTTCATGCTGAAGTGAATGGATTTCAACAGCTGCTGATTTGGTGACATGGAGAACCCCAGAGGAGACATCCTGCTGAATTAACGTTTTGGAAATGTTAGAAAGAAACTTCAAACAGACCTTGTTTAGCAGGCGGTCAAAGATTTTGCTCTGTGGGGATCATGTGAAGGCTAGCAGAGCAGTCACTCAGCCATGAATCAGACTTGTCAATAGTTGCCTATTTTCTCAACAGGTGACTTAAATAGGCACACAGTCTATTTCCCCTAACATTTCTGTGTGTACTTGTGCACACACACACAAAATCATCCTAGACTTTGCTCTGGGATTATTTAGGAAGGCACAGCATGCAGGGATGGGGAAATAGTTGTTTAAAGGGTTTAGATACATTTCTTAAATGTGTACTTTTGCTTTTTTTAACTAAAAAAATTAGCTAAGTTACATTTAAAATCTTAATTTTCAAACACATTTTTATCCTAAGTTAGAAACCTGGAACAGATTCAATCAAATAATTATAGGACAGTGAAGAACCTTGAAGATAACAAAGATCAAACCCATCACTTCACAGATGAGGAAACTAAGGCCTACAGAGTTTTAAGTGATTTACCAAATATTTACTTGTTCATGTGTTCGGACTAGAACTTCCATTTTCTGACTCCTCGGTTCAAAATTAGTTCTCTATACTTATCCTTAAGAAATAAATAAGAAGTAGCCTTCTTTGAGCAATGTAAAAATATGCAAGAGAAGAAACCATTAAACTCAGTAAGATCTCATGGTTCAGTGTTTTTCTGATTTGGCATGTTTTGATTATTTTCCTTTAAGCTGGCCACAGAGAAAGAGAGAGAGTTAATGGAAAATTCCTTCCCCACACCACCAAGAAGTAGAGGTGGGGGCTGGGGTGAGAAAAGGCCCAGTACCAAGATGTGTTTTCTACTTTCAACATTTAGGAGTTTAGTGTAAATGTAGAGTACAAAAACAATAAAGCATTTCTTTGTTACTGACTCAGATTGGCATTGTAAACTATGCCATACAAGCTACTATTATGTCAGAAAATTACCAGGTATGCATTAAATGAGCTCAGACTGTTTTCTATTGTTAAGAATTTTTTAGTTGTTTTGGAAAGCCTAAGTACAGAGTTCAGTGAAAGTTCTCAGAGGTGACTCCACAATCACAGCAGTACTCATTACCTTAGTCAACCTCTCCTACTGCTTCCATCAATGCACAGTCATTATCAGCCGATGCTAAAATGGAATCCGAGGCTTAATAAATGACCTCCAATTGACAAGATGCTTCCTAGATAAGTACTGTCTTGAAAATACTTTCTACATGATTCAGAGTTAAAAATTAGGATGAAAAGCAAATGCCAATGCCATCAACACACACACACACACACACACACACACACACACACACCTCTTAGGACCCAAGTTCACTAATTCTTGTTTTAAAATTCATCTTTTGGAAGTTTAATTCTTCCTATGGTATGAGGAAACAGGTACTCTAATGCAAAGGTTGATGGGAGTATAAAAGACAGATTGGATTTATACATCAAAATGAAAAATGCACTCATCCTTTGACCCAACATTCCTACCTATAGAATGCTGATGAGATAATTCAACAAGTGAGGAAAGATATATGTGCAAAGATTATCATGGCAGTATTTTTTATGGTAGTACAAAGCTGGAAATTAAATTGGTGGTAAAATAAAGGTATATACACATACTAGCATACATGCAGCTATTAAAAATCACTATTCACTTAATATAAAGCTACAGTAGTAACAGCAAATGGATCAATGGAACAGAATAGAGAGTCCAGAAATAGACCTACACTTATTTGGTCATTTGATTTTCAAGAAAATGCCAAGGAAATCCATTTATGTCAGAATAACTGAATATCCATGTGAAAAAAAAAAACCTCAACTTCTTCCTAACATCACACACAAAATTTAACTTGAGGTCTACCTTAGACCTGAATGTAAAAGCTGAAAATATAAAGCTTTTAGATGAAAACAAAGGAGAAAATCTTCACAAATTGAGAATAGAAAAAAAGTTTCTTAAAGATATATAAACATAAAATGAAAACTGATAAATTGAACTGCATCAAAATTTAAAAATTCTCCTCATGAAAACACATTGATAAGAAAATGAATAAGGAAGCCACAGACTAAGAGAAAACATTTGCAAAACATATGACAAGGGTTTGGATAAGATATATAAAGAACTATAACTTAATAATGAAAAGATAAACAACCTAATTTAAAATGGAGAAAAATTTGAATAGACTCTTCACAAAGAAACATAAATAACCAATAAACACAGGAAAAAGTACTCAATTATTAGTCCTTAGGGAGCAACAATTTAAAACCCTAATGAGATACCATTACACAGCCACCTGTATGGCTAAATTTAAAACATCAGTAGCAAATGCTGGCAAGGATGTGCAGCAACTGGAAGTTGCATACATCGTTGGTGGGAGTGTCAAATGGTCTCTTATACAAAACACACACCTACCCTATGACCCAGCAATTCCACCTCTAGAGATTAATGCAAGAGAAAAAAACACATCCACAAAAGCCTTATACAAGAATGCTCACAGCAGCTGTATCCATGATAGTTAAAAAATGGAAACAGTTCAGGCATCTATCAAAAGGAAAATGAACAAACAAACTGCATTTATGCAAATGAAATACTATTTAGCAAAGAAAGAAACAAATTATGGATACACACAACAGGGCTGAATCTCAAAAACACTTTACTGAGTAAAAGGCGCATTACAGTTCATTTATCTAAGGGCTTGAACAACAATTGCCTTTGACGATCGTGTGGGCTGAGAGTTACTGAAAAGGGATGTGAAGGAACTTATCGTTTTATATCTTGATAAGGGTTTGAGTTGCACAAGCATATGATCAGAACCTGTCACGTGGTACACTTAAGATTTGTACACTTTGTTGTTTATCTCAAAAGAAAAAAGGAACCATAAGCAAACACTAAACTCACGTTTAAGGACACCCATGCTAAAGTACTCGGGGTGGAGGGAGTATACAGATGTCTGCCTCTTTGAAATCCAATTCAAAAATGAGACAGGTTAATAGAGACCCACTTAAATAGAGGGATGAGGTGAACAAATATAGCAAAATATTAATTATACAATTAAGGTGGTAGGCATGTGGGTATTCACTATAAAATTCTGTCTCTCTTATTCTCTCGGCGTGTGTGTGCATGCATGATTGCAAGTGACTTAGAAACAGCATGTTTAATTTTTCAAAATATCATTTTTCCAAACTGACATTTTAACCTTTATTAATAGACATGTATTTATTTTTGTACTCAATGAAGTTTAACTTCTCCTAAAACAGAGAATAATTCAATAATTTTCAAGTTCATCTATGGCAAATGTCAAAAGAAGATATAAAATAAAACTGGTTCTGCCTGATCAGTTGATCTGAATATCAAAGTTTTCCCCATTTTTAGACAACATGAAAGTACAGTAGTGTTTGTACCACCTTCTATTAAAAATCTAAAACATGGCTCAGAGCAAAGATTCTTTTAAAAATGATCTACAACAACAATAAATTGTAAGCTACTTGTACTGTAATTAGAAATCCCAAAACTTTTATGAAATATTATCTTACATTTTAACGGAAGTTTTGTTAACAAATAACATTTAAAATTTTGTAGATTACTGATTTACATGCATGCAGAAGGAAAAGCAAAATCCTTCCAATTGTGCTGAGCCATTAAAATGGAGATGTACCGTAAGATACTGCAAAGCCCAGAAGGTCATGTGTAATTAAGCACATATTCTCCGGCTTCTTTTATCATATATTCATATTAAAGACTTAAACTGTATTCCATTTATAAATCAATGGATTCTGCTGATAAAGGTGGGAGTTTTAAATTATTATTTGTTGTGTATCATTTCTTTTCATTTTCAATGGAAACAATAAATCTACCTTGTATTGCATTCTGGGATGGTTGGGTGTAATGCAAAAATATCATGCAAGGAAACTGATATATTCAAATTAGAAGTGAGTTGCTCTCTCCAAAATAAAAAATTTGGTGACATATAAGGAAATATGCTTATGCTATTCAATAATTGATAGATATTGAGTATTTATAATATTAAGTGTATTTAATGTTATACTATATAATAGACCTCAGAAGGATTTCTTCATTTTGCAGGCTGTTACAGTATGCATTTTCCTCTCAGGTATACAAACACTTAGCATCATATATCAAATAAAGTAGAAGTATTCTGCCATTTAATTGGAATTGAGGATTTTTTAATGGTTAAGAAGAAATAGTCAAAATGTTAAAAGAAGTTTATCTTAAGCATTTACATTTTTCTTCTAACAAGTTATTTTTAAAAACATATCAGTTACTTTACTAAATGACTTAATTCTTTATTTAGCACTTTACTGCTAATATAATATCATGGAATCTTCCAGTGTTCAAATACAATGTCAATACAAACTTAAACTTTTTATTAGTTAATTTGCCCACATTTAACTACACGGTCCCTTACTTAAATCATAAACTACTGTAAGGAATGATTCATAAAGCCATATATATATATATACATATATATATATGTATATGTATAGTTAACACTATTTATTGGATTTATCTAATGAAAAATGTGACTATAAAACAACGATTAAGATATCTAAAAGATTATGTATATAAATGAGTATTGTTTTATGATATTCATCTAGGGAAGCAACAATTGATTCATACAGTTGTAGAATTCCATTTTGGAACTCTCTCTCACAAGACTGTCCACCTCAAGTTTGTATGTTCTCTTTTGTCTCCCCCCACACATATATGTACACATACAAAGCTGCTCTCTTTTATGAACACATTTTGTTTCAGACACAGTATTACTTAGCAGACACCTCCAAATAACTTGTAGTTATTTCTAAAAATCAAAGTCACCTCAAAAATACACAAATTTGCTATCAAAAGAAAGTTTAGAAAATTCCAAGATGTTTCTGAAAGTGGAAACCTAAGTGTATTACTAAAATATGCATACACAGCCTCCCAAGATGCGAAGATGACCACTTTGGAGGAACCAATGCTTACTTAGATGCATATGCTCTGGAATGTGTATGTGTCTGTGTGTTGTAACTGCCACAACTGAAGGAAGTGTGCTACAATGGAAAGAACTGTATCAGGTATCACAAAGACTGGGTCTGAGTATCAGCTCTGCCATTTATAAGTTGTATATGTTTAGATCAATCCCTTTACTTCTTTGGGCTTCAATTTCCTCATCTTTGACATAAAAGTGTTGATCTAGACCAGCACAGTCCAACAGAAATATAATGCAGGCTACATATGTAATTTTTATAGCCACATCCAAAAAGTAAAAAGAAACAGATGAAATTAATTTTAATATTTTTTATTTAACCAACACAGTATACCCAATATATTACCATTTCAACTTTTAATCAATAAAAACTTATTAATGAGATCATTTACATTCTTTTGTTTTTGGTGCTGCCTTTCAAATCCAGTGTGCATTTTATGCTTAGAGCACACATCCCAATTTAGATGAGCCAAATTTCAAATGCTCAGTAGCCACATGTGGCTAATGCTTAACGTATTAGACAGCACAGACCTAGACAGTGGCTAATAGTCCTTTCAGTTTTATAATTTTTATTACTTTATTGTGGAAAATAATATATTAATAAAATTAGCCTCAAATTCAGCACGAGTATATGAAAATCATAGATCAAATGCTTCCATGGAACATCTACTTTCGTCAGGAAAGGTTCATTAATTCTTATCTGGCAGTTTAAAATTCTGGATGATTTTTTTCTAACATTGAACAATCATTAAGAAGCAAAGAACTGGCAATTATCTTCTGAACTCAACCTCACAGAAAGTGGATTACTTCATCTATTAAATTGGCTTAAGTCTATTAAATAATTGCCAAGTCCCCATTTCATATTCTATGATGCAGATTTGGCTTTAATCTGAAGCTTTAGATCTTTATGTAATCATAAGAATTGCAAGACTGGTTTTAAAATGAATAAACATCCAAAATTACTGCTATAGCAGTAAAGCTTATTTAATTTCTGCTTTGTTTCATGGAGTCTAAATTATGAAGATTATTAAAGGGCTTTATTTTAGTGAACCACATTTGTGTAAGCAAATCAATATTCAGTAATAAATATCATTAAAATTCTTGGCAACTTATTATTGGGAAAGGCTATGTTCATTAAAACCGGTGATATAAAAGCTGATACTCAGGTTCTAATTGAGAAAACTGTATAAACTATTAGCTATGAAGTATCCCTCAGTAATAAAGACTGAAGTAGAACCTACTTACATCACAGGACAACTTTTCAAGTTAGCAATTACACTTGCAATAGAACCTCTGCAAGTTATTTATCTCCAGGTAAAATCATACATAATTTCAACTAGCTTATCAGTTTTTATACCAAACTTTACAGAAATTATATAAATGTTCTCCTTGATGTTACTATAGTCTTTTGACCCTTTTCTTTCCCCTCAAATTTGTAAGACTAGTAATAACACACTCGAGTGTTTCTGTATCAGTATAATTACTGTAACAGAATTATTTCTTAAAAAGAAGTGAATAAAACATCTCACATGCTTGTAAATCTCTAAATTTTGTTTTAACAAATACACAGTGAAAGCTGGTAATGATTCAACATATTTATAGGTGGCAACATAATATACTGATCTCTTAATCTCTACACAGGACACATTGTGTTTGTACATTTGCCAGTAAGATAAAAATCATGTCAGTTGAAGTTAACTTTCTACATGATTTATATTATTATTCTTATTATTATTTTTGAGACAGAGTCTCGCACTGTCGCCCAGGCTGGAGTGCAGTGGCGCCATCTGGACTCACTGTAAGCTCCGCCTCCCAGGTTCACGCCATTCTCCTGCCTCAGCCTCCGGAGTAGCTGGGACTACAGGCGCCCGCCACCACGCCCGGCTAATTTTTTGTATTTTTAGTAGAGACAGGGTTTCACCGTGTTAGCCAGGATGGTCTTGATCTCCTGACCTTGTGATCCGCCCACCTCGGCCTCCCAAAGTGCTGGGATTACAGGCGTGAGCCACCGCGCCCGGCTGATTTATATTATTTAATGAACATTTAGCAGAGCCAGCCTGCCACATACTACTACCTTATTTCTGGGGGGAAAAAGGTAAACATTATTGCTATGCTGTAGTCACCTATAATTCCTCCAGGCAATTATCTGTTATATGTCAGAGACCAGTGAAAAAAGTAATAAAGGCAAAGGCAAGGGAACTCTAAACATAGTATGGCCCATGCCTAGCACACTGCCTGGCATTTAGGAGACATTTGGTGTTTGCTGAATGAATGGCCATAGAACATATGTACACAGTACAGTCTACATGTGTGTATACACTGTGGCCTGCATTGATTCCATAGGTAAATAAATGGGACTATACATTTAGTAGGGTATGCATGTTTACTTTTTTTTTTGCTAGAAAATTTTGAGTCAAAACTTTTATCCTGGTTCTGAAGTCCTAATCTAACTCTCCCTTGGGGTGACATAAAAACTCAAGTATCTTTCCTGCTTTCATCATTAAGCACTTCATTTATTCATCAAGTATTTGTGTAACTGGCACGATGATAGGCACGGCGCTGACATAAAAAGAAAATCATAAAGACAAACACAGACTAATAATTATAGTTCTTATTTTGTAAACAAGGGAATTGCTATTTGGGGGGATTAAGAAACTTGCCCAAGGCAACCCAGCAAGTGAGTATATAAACCAAGTGTCAAAGCTGTACCCATATGTTTTTCTACTACCCCATGAGACATAAACACTGAGCAGCTAAGGGAATGGGAGGGTTAATTTTATGTGTTAACTTGGCTGTGCTGTGGTGCCCAGTTGTTTGGTCCAACACTAGTTTAGATGTTCCTGTGAAGATATTTTGCAGATGTGATGAACATATATAATCAGCTGATCAAATAAAGCAGATTACCCTCCATAATGTGGGTGGACCTTATCCAATCAGTGGAAGACCTCAGGAGCAAAAACAGGATTCCCAGAGAAGAAAGAATTCTGCCTTAAGACTGTAACACAGAAATCATGCCTGAGTTCCATCCTACTAGCCTACCTTCAACTCAAGACTGCTGCATTAACTCTGCCTGTTTCCAGCCCACTTACCTGCACTATAGATTTTGGACTTGCCAGCCCTCACAATCATGTGCAACAATTATTTAAAATAAATCAATCTCTCCCCCGACCTACTCTCTCAATACATATATGTCCTGTTAGTTGTTACTCTGGAGAACCCTGACTGACACAGGGTGTCATGGCTAAATATGGAGGTTGAGAGGGCATCAAAATGTGGCCAGTAGTGCAATACTTGGAAGTGGATAGGAATCAAATGGACCCAAGATACCAGGGATAAAGCCTTGGGCACAACAGCATTTAAGGGGCCAGCAGAAGACAAAGAGCCAAAGGAAGAGATAAGTCAGTCATGGCAAAAGAAGGCTTCATAAAGGAGGGAGGCAATCCTGCAGAAAGGGCAAGTAGGAAGTCTGAGTATAGGCCTTTGTATTTGGCAATCAGTAGGACGAGGGTGACTGTGGCCGGGGCAGTTGCAACGGTGACTGGGATGATAACCATCCTGTATTCACTGTATTGTCTACCAGTGAATAAGAGGTGAGAAACTAGAAAAAGGTTGGCAATTGAGGAAAGGAAGAAAATAATAGCTCAAAAAGGACAAAATGGTGGAGATGGAAGACTTTGTTAGAATTAGGGAGACATTTGTAAGTTGAGGGAAAGGTGTCATTGGAGAAGAAGATAAAGATAGATAGCAGCTACTGAGAAAACAAGTCACAGAAGATATCCTTGCATATGGGCTCTAGACTATGGGAGTATGGAATAACTGTAATCAGAAGTGAAATACCTCTGTCAAAGACAAGCAGTGATAGTCAAGAGACTGGCACTCTCATGGATTGAGCTGAAGCTGGGGCTCCATGCCTTTATTTTATTTATCTTACACTTTTTCAGGGAATTAAGAGGTGAGGCCATCACTGAGAGTTCTTATTAAATAACATATATGTGTCTAGTACCATATGGGATTCAAAAAAGCATAAGACCCATTCTTTGCCAGTCTATCTGTCAAGCTATTATGGTCCAGTATATATTTAGTCACTAAACAAGCAAAAAGTTTGAACTATTCCTACACAGCAGTCTCTCAGAAGCAATGGAGCATTGGTTCCAGGAACCCACATGGACACCCAAATCCACAGATGCTCAAGTCCTTTATATAAAATGGCATAGTATTTGCATATGATCTATGCACATCTTCCATATACTTTAAATTACCTCTAGATTACTTATAATACCGAATACAATGCCTACATACGACTTCATTGGTGTGGATTCAACACACTACTTGGCACGTGGCAAATTCAAGTTTTGCTTTTTGAAACTTTGTGAATTTTTTTTCCAATTATTTTTGATCACTGGTTATTTGAATCCACAGATGTTGAGGGCTCACTGCAGTTAAATTATCCCTAGTATTGAGTTACACAGTATTTTGTGGGAAACCTCTAACAAAATATGCTTGTTTCTGCCAGTGATTAGTTAAAAAAATATTGTTGGCCCTGTTTTTCATCATTTGTACACTTTAAAAAAATAGAAGCTTGAAAATGTGATTTCTGCTAGTTATATTTTCAATTATAAAAATAACCATATGCTCTTAGTGGCAATAAGAAGAGACCAGTGTTATATGACCGTGATAAAATTACACAGTATATTTTAATCTTACTCTGTTCAAATGTCTAGAAAACTAAACTTGAGACTAATTATATGATCAATGTCTCCTGTTTTATTATTTTACCTCTGAATATTAAAGTGATTATACAAATAATAAGTAATGATATTTTTCCCTTAAAATCTAAAGAAATTTGCACAATTTTCTCACATTCTGCTAAACAAGGAGATGAGTGGTTAGAGGCTAAAATCTTTAAGTTCTCCAATGATGCATTAACTAAACCAAAAAGACAACTTTACTCATTTCAAAATGTTTTATTATAACAGCAGTCTTCGAAGGCAAACACAAAAGATTCTACTATGCTTAGATTTTAAAACATAAATAACCAATTTAATGCATCACTAATGATGTACAATAGATGTCTTCTGCAGTACCAGTTCAAATAAGAGACTGATGTAATCTGCCAGATACTTCAAAGTAACTAATTTGGTAATAAGAAAATACTTCTTTTGTGCAAACTTTCCTACTAAAAAAAAAAAAAACAAAAAACTGCAGAAACGCTCCCAGTTGAATATTTACTAAATAAAAGTACTGAACCCTCATTAAAATGTGATTTAATAAGAAAAAGAGAACTATGTACTTTAGGCCTTCAAAATTTATCTTGAGTAACATTAGGCTTTTAGATGGAAATACATCTCTAGACAAAGAAAACAGATATTAATGGCAAATTATGATCTATTTTAGAATTGTGTATTTATATACAACATCTTAAAATTTTAAATATTACATTTGTTGCTATTATGTTATACACCCTATATACACACACTCTAGATGCCTTATCTATGAAAGTATACTAGTACATTTCATTTCTCTATAAATCTTCCCCAGTATGTGTAAGTAAAACATTTCCCAGACTCTAAACATCTAAAGGTAAAAGCTTAGGTCAGAGTTTCCTGAGCATATTCTATTATGATGTTAACATGTTTTTCTGGGGAAAGAATCTTAGACTTCTCTTTGCCTTTGTTCTCCTTTACCAATCAGAGAATTCACAATTTTGGCCTTAATGGGGGGGAAAAAAAAGTATAAAATTCAACAAGTATTTCCAAAAGCAAGTTTAATACAATAATTATTCCTTGGCCAAGATATTTGTCAATTGCTGTTTTGGCTCACAAATTCAACCAAAATATAAATGTAAATGAAGATGTTTTCAATTATCTATTGCTTCTTCTCCAGGAGCAGCTAATCCTGAGAAAGTACCTATTATTCCAGAGAGGAAAAAGAAAGCAGGAGTTTCCATTTCTGTTGGCCATTTAGGGGTAGGAGTGTGTACAGAAGTAGGACACAGGCGATGCTTCTTAGGGCTCCTTCTGCTGATATTCAAAAAACCCAGAATCCAAATTACCTAATTTGTGGAAAACATTCTCTTAAAATTGGATTTTTTTATGGCTAATAATTGGGCAGAATTAGCACCCAAGAAGTTACAGTAGGATTGTCCTTTATTACATTGTATTTTAGGAGGTATGTTCCCAATTAAATAAAAAATTATTGATTTGAACCATTTATAATGTTACCAATAGAGCAATATTATGATACCTATTCTACAGAATTGCAGAAGCACCAGAAAAAAATTCCTCAAATGAATTTGTTAACTTATTTCTTACTTCATATAACTGTTGTACGTGTCCTATACCAGTGCATTAGCCGTAATGCTTGCAAATTTTCTTGACTTCCCCTGACCCACTGGATAGAATTCAAATTCGTCATCCTAGTGTCCAAGATGCTTCACTCTCTGACCTGTACCTCACATTCTAACCCTCATTCCCACTAATATCCAAAGATCAACCCTATACCTCAACCAAAAGGTCTGTCAAATAAATGACCTTGTGCCTCCCCACTCAGTGTCTGGGCCCCTACTAGCTCTAGCTAGTAAAAGGCCCGAATGCCTTTTACTAAATGCCTTTTTTCTCTATTGCCTAGTGGGAGCCCTGGTTCATCCTTCAGAGGTCACCTTCTGCATAAAATTCTCTTTGTGGAAATCACTCCTGCCCCATCTCTAAAATTCCTTAAGCATTTTGCTTACATATCTCATAGGCCAGTTAGGTGGTGGTGGTGGTGTTTACATTACAGATTTTCTTCTAATTACAATGATTTTTAGGGACAGCATCCATTTTTTTATACACACTTTAAAATCCACATGGGCACATATTGTTACACTGGCTTACATGAGGCAGACATTCAATAAAGGTTTATTGAATGATTAACTTTTATGTTATAATTTTGCATATTGGATTTATTCTTATTTGAACAATCACTGTAGAAACCAGTGGAAAAAACTGTTTATGCCTGCAATCTCCTTTCAAAAGCAAACAATAGAAATGATTAATCTCTTAAGTTATAAATTTGGTTGGAGGTAAGAATAGAGATCAGCCTCATTCATAAAATGAGACAGTAGAAGTCCATAACAAGACTGATGTTGGGAGCTAAGCAAAAGGTCTGAATGACAGGTTCCCTCATAGCTGTGGAGAAGACACGCTGCATTGCACAGTGTACATGGGAGACACCATTTGGCATAAAACACAAATGAATACACAGTACATCAAAGTGCTTTATAATGAAGGTATGCTGAACATATTTTTTTACTACCCTATTGAAGTGGTCAAATTTTAAAGCCTCAAAATCAATGAGGTTTAAAGTAATAGCAGAGCTCATTTCCTGGGATGATACATGATTCTCTGTTGGGAGTTCTATCATCTACATACATTGAGAAGCCTGGAATGGAAGAATTAATAAAATAGGGTTTCTTTTCATGGAATTGACCTAAACAGTGAATTACTATTTGAAAATTACTTATCTAAAACAAGAACTAAACAGTCAAATGCCTTGACTCTTGTTTAAAATCCAACAGTACTTTTTTTTCGTTTTGTTTTGGGCACATAGGGATACTAAATAAATGTTTGTTGATTTTATTGAATGGATAAATGAATGACTAGCTGCTTTTTACAATTAGAATATTAATCGCATCTCGGCCTTTTGGTTAAGACCAACTGTAAAATTAGAATATTACATAATTAAACAAGCGATGCAATGTTAATATCTGAGCATGTACTTCAGGGGAAGAAAGTGAAAATTTGTCTCTTGGCTGAGATTGAGAAATGTTCCCCTAAATTTCATACTGTTTCTGGCTTTGTAGGACACCACCTCCAGGGAAACTATTTCTCTTTGACAGTCCCAGAGGCCTGACCAACCTTAGGGAGGGAGTCAGTTTCTATTAGAATGAAAGAAATAGTCTGCTGCCCATCAAAGATATCTGGAGACAAAAGGACAAAGTAAAATACATATAAAAAGAAAGAAGAGGGAAATTGCTACTGATGTCAATATTAAAATGAAAGTGGATCATTATTTGGTGACCTTAATAAAGAAAACCTTTGAATAGCACACTTTGAAAAGGCTATTTTGTCTCAGGTCTTTTTTACGCATATCCTAAGACCCATATAGTCAGTAGGACCTCCAGAAACTTTTCGTGTTCATGAAAGCCCAGAGGGTGAAGCAACCTACAGTGATATTAGCTTAAAAATGACTTCTAATAGCTTCCTACTAGCTACTACCAGATACAATAGCTTACTCAAAATGGAACTGATAATTTGGCACCGAGTTCTTCAATACTTGGCATTTCCCAAGGACTCCTGAGACAAAATTATCGATGACCACAGTCATTTTTTCTGAAGTGTTTCATGTGAAAGAAATACTAAGTTGTCACAAAATATTCATATTTCTATCAAAAATCAACACAAGTCATAGATTCATTTTTCCTTCCTTTATTTTATAGACTTTAGGGACTACAGAGACTATACATTTCAAATGTATAGAGTATTTGAATATTTCAAAATGACAGTTTTGGGGACACACCACTTAGGAAGCAGAGACAACACAGGGGCGTGGGAGCCTAGCTGTTAGGTCTCTCTCTGGCAGCTTACTTTTGCCACCTAGTGGGGGAGGCAGTTTCAGAGTCAGGTTTTATGTTTTGTATAAATAAGGTTATCTCCTTTAAGACCTAATGATCAGCTTATTTGAAAAAAAGCAAAAACAAAACAAACTTGTTTTTCCTAGTGAGGATTTTATATAGATTTTTAAAATAATCTTAAATAATTTCTCCAAATTGGTTTATTCTATGGCTATTGGTTTTCTTTCAAGCAGTTAGTATTCAAATTCAGGGTAAAAATAAAACCTTTTTGTACACATCTATAATTTGTAACTATTCAAAAAAAAAAAAAAGGCCTTTTCCTGGTTTCCAGTTATTTTCTATCCCGTGACTTCGTAGTATCTCACAAGATCTATCTTTTGGCTCATCGTTGTTCTTTCTGCTTACGTGGGGACCAAATCTATATCTTTATCCCTAATTTCTCACTGTGGCTACAATCTTCAGTCTTCAGTTATCTACCGAATCATCTCTGGAAGACATTTAATATGGCAAAAACCTAAGTCATCATCCTCCAAAAGGATCAAAAAATGGGCTTTCCTTTTGAGCCAGTGTGGCAGGCTTAATCAGAGCTAGAGTGCAGCCCAGGGCTAAAAATGGCAAAAGAGATTTTTTTAAGCAAGTAAAAATTAATAAAACAGTTAAGCAAAGGCACAATCAGAAGTCAGGATCAGTTTACTGGGCTGGGCAGAGAAAACACAGTGATCAAGAGAGGGTGGAGCAATAATAGTGAACAGGAATTGAGGTCAGGAACATGGGACATTTGAGGCAGGTCACAAAGTTAAAGCTAAAAAATTGGAAATAAGAAGTAAGAGAGGTTGGACAGAGTACCACAGCTCAAGTTCTGAGGCTTGAGTCCAAGAGGACCCCCTGAGACATGGAAGGTTTGGGCCTAAAACTGCATGGTGACATGTTTTTCCACTCTTTCTTCAAATTATAAAAGCCCCTAGTTCCTTCCTATGGAGAGTCTGCTGAATTTCTTGAAGTTTCTGACCCAAATAAATTATTGCTTATGAAAATTTCCATGATCATGAATGACTTTATAATGGAAGCTTAGAAAGCTACTTCTTAACTGCTTTATTACGGTGTAACTGACATACCATAAGGTTCTTCTGATACGGTTTGTATGTCTGTCCCCTCCAAATCTCATGTTGAAATGTAATCCCTAGTGTTGGAAGTGAGGCCTGGCAGGAAGTAACTAGATCATGGGAGCAGATACTTCATGAACAGTGTAGCACCATCCCCCTGGTGGTAAGTGAGTTCTCACTCATCACATGAGATCTGATTGTTTAAAAGTATCTGGCACCTCCTCCCTCTCTCTCTTGTTCCCATGCCCGCCATGTGACACACCTGCTCCCACTTAGCCTTCCACCAGAATTGTAACCTTTCTAAGGCCTCATCAGAAGCCAAGCAGATGTTGGTGCCACCCTTGCTGTAGAGCCTGCAGAACTATGAGCCAATGAAACCTCTTTTCTTTATAAATTACTCAGCCTCAGATATTTCTTTATAGCAATGCAAGAATGGGCTAACACATGTTCCATTGTGAGTAGTTTTAGTAAATTTAGAGACTTGTGCAAATGTCACCATAATCTAGTCTGAGAACATTTCCATCACCAGAAAAGTTCCCCTGTGCACGTCTGCAGTGAGCCCTTGCTCCTATTCCTAGTCCAAGGCAGCCACTGATCTGCTTTCTGTTTCTGAAGATACAGGCTTGCCTCAGAGACTTTACAGGTGAGGTTCCAGACCACTGCAATAGAGTGAATATTGCACAAAGCAAATCATACAACTTTTTTTGTTTCCCAGTGCATATAAAAGTTATGTTTACCTAGACTGCAGTCTATTAAGTGTGCAATAGCATTATGTCTAAAAAAAGTACATACTTTAATTTAAAAAAGTTTATTGGAAAAAAATGCTAACAATCATCTGAGTCTTCAGAGTTGTAATCTCTTCACTGGTGGAGGGTCTTGTATCAGTGTGGATGGCTGCTGACTGATCAGGGTAGTGGTTGCTGAAGACTGGGGTGGCTATGGTTAAGTTCTTAAAATAAGACAACCATAAAATTTGCTGCATGGACTAACTCTTCCTTTCACAAAAAATTTCTCTATAGTACGCAATGCTGTTTGATAACATTTTACCCACAGTAGAAATGTCTTTAAAAATCAGAATCTATCCTCTCAAACCCTGCTGCTGTTTTATAAACTAAGTTTGTATACTATTCTAAATCCTTTTTGTCATTTTAACACATTCATGGTATCTTCACCAGGAGTAGATTCTGTATGAAGAAACTACTTGAAGAAACTACTTGCTTTGCTTATCCATAAGAAGTTCAAGTTTCATGAGATTGCAGTAATTCAGTGCTATCTTCAGGTTCCATTTTTAATTCTGCTTCTCTTCCTATTTCTACCACATCAGTAGTTACTTCCCCAACTGAAGCCTTGAGCCCCCTCAGTCACCCATGGGGGTTGGAATCAACTTCTTCCAAATCCCTGCTAATGTTGATATGTTGACCTCCTCCCATGAACCACAAATGTATCTTAATGGCATACAGAATGGTGCATCCTTTCCAGAAGGCTTCCAATTTACTTTGTGTAAATCCATCAGAGGAATCACTATCTATGGAAGCCATAGTGTTACAAAATGCTTTTTTTTTTTTGACACAGAGTCTTGCTGTGTCACCCAGGCTGGAGTGCAGTGGTGCGATCTCAGCTCACTGCAAGCTCCGCCTCCCGGGTTCACGCCATTCTCCTGCCTCAGCCTCCCGAGTTGCTGGGACTACAGGCGCCCGCCACCACGCCCAGCTAATTTTTTGTATTTTTAGTAGAGATGGGGTTTCACTGTGTTAGCCAGGATGGTCTCGATCTCCTAACCTCGTGATCCGCCCACCACGGCCTCCCAAAGTGCTGGGATTACAGGCTTGAGCCACCGTGCCCGGCCACAAAATGCATTTCTTAAATAATAAGACTTGAAAGTCAAAATTATTCCTTTACCCATGGGCTGCAGAATGAATGCTGTATTAGCAGGCATGAAAACAACATTCATCTCCTTGTACATCTCCATCATGGCTCTTGCATGACCAGGTATACTGTCAATGAGCAGACATCTTTTGAAAGAAGCCCTTTTTTTCTGAGCGTATGGTCTCAACAGTGGGCTTAAAATACCCAGCAAACCGTGCTGTAAACAGATGAGCTGTCATTCAGGCTTTGCTGTGCTATTTCTCGAGCACAGGCAGGGCAGATTTAGCTTAATTCTTAAAGGCCCTAGGATTTTCAGGATGGGAAATGAGCACTGGTTTCAACTTGAAGTCATCAGGTGCATTCACCCCTAACGAGAGTCAGCCTGTCCTTTGAGGCTTCGAATTCAAGCATTGACTTCTCCTTTCTAGCTATGAAAATCCCAGATGGCATCTTCTTCCAATAGAAGGTTGTTTTGCCTCCACTGAAAACCTGTTTAGTGTAACTACCTTCTTCAATGATCTTAGCTAGATCTTCTAGATAACTTGCTGCAGCTTCTACCTCAGCATTTGCTGCTTCACCTTACACTTTTATGTTATGGAGATGGCTTCTTTTCTTAAACCTCATGAACCAATTTCTGCTAGCTTCTTTCTTCTCTTCTGCAGATTTTTCAACTCCCTCAGTCTTCATGGAATTGAAGAGAGTTTGGGTCTTGCTCTGGATTAGGCTTTGGCTTAAGAGAATGCTGTGGCTGGTTTGATCTTCTGTCCAGACCACTTGAACTTTCTCCACATCAGCCATAAGGCTGTTTTGCTTTCTTATCATTTGTGTATTCACTGGAGTAGCACTTTTAATTTCCTTCAAGAGCTTTTCTTCTGCACCCACAACTTGGCTATTTGGTGCAAGAGGCCTAGCTTTTGGCCTCTCTCAGCTTATGACATGCCTTCCTCACTAAGCTTAATCATTTCTAGCTGTTGATTTAAAGCAAGCAATATGAAACTCTTTCAGTTGAACACTTATAGGCTGTTGTAGGGTTATTAATTGGTCTCATTTCAATATTGTTGTGTCTCAGGGAATAGTGAGGCGTGAGGAGAGGGAGAGAGATGGGGGAATGGGTGGTCAGTGGAGCAGTGAGAACACATAAAATATTTATAAAGTTCACCATCTTATATGGGCATGATTCGTGGCACCCTAAAACAATTACAATAGTAACATCAAAGATCACTGATCACAGATCACCATAACAGATACAATACTAATTAAAAAGTTTGAAATAGTTCAAGAATTACCAAAACATGACACAGAGACATGAAGTGAGCACATCTTGTTGGAAAAATGGTGCCAATATACACTCGACACAGGGTTGTCACAAACCTTCAACTGGTAAACAATGCACTGCCTACAAAGTACAATAAAACGAGCTATGCCTGTAATTTACCTTTTCTGGAAATTTCATATATATGTAATCATACAATATGTGGTCTCATGTCTATGTTTCATATAGCATGTTTTTGAAGTTCATCCACGTTGTAATATAGATGTAGTTCAAAATAGTGCAGTAGTTCCTTTTCATTGCTGAATAATATTCCATTATATGGATAAATGACATTTTGGTTACCCACTAACCAGTTGGTGGACATTTGAATTGTTTCCAGTTTTTGACTACTATGAATAATGCTGCTACTATTATTTATATACAAGTCTGCCTGTAAACATATGTTTATTTTTCTTAGGTAGATACTTCGAGTGAAATTGCTGGATCATGTGGTAAATTTACGTTTAATTTTTTAAAGAAACTGCCAAACTATTTTCCAGAATGGCTGTACATTCCTATCAGCAACCTATAAGCTTCCTATATAAAGTTTCTCCATATCATCACCAACATTTATTATAGTCTCTTTGAGTACAGTCATCTTAGTGGGGTATGAAATGGTATGTTATTGTGATTTCACTTTGCATTTCCCTGATGGCTAATGACATTCAGCATCTTCTCAGGTGCTTATTAGCCAACTGTATATTTTCTTTGGGTGAACTGTCTATTCATATCATCTATTCATTTTAATTGGGTTGTCTTCTAATTACTGAGATATAGGAGCTCTTTATATAAACGAAATACAATTCATTAATCAAATATATAATTTGTAAATACTTTCCTCTAATCTGTGGTGTTTATTTTTAAATATTTTATTTAAAATTTTTAAAAGCAGAGAGTCAGAAAACACCAGTGGCTGCCAGGGGTGGCGAAGAGAGTAACTGCGAGGGGGTAGAGGGAAATATTTTGGGTGATGCAGCTGTTTTATGTATTGATTATATAACTATGCATTTGTCAAAATTCACAGACTGGATATTAAAAAGGGTGATTACTGGGTATAAATCATAACTTTTGTTTTTTAAGAGAAAGATACCAAAAAGAAAGGAGCCAAACATTTTCCTTGTGTGAAAAAAAAATAGGGTTTATGGTTTTCTCTGGTAGATAGTAAAAACAATTACTGGGGAATTAAAGAACAGTAAGATGAGAGATATCTTCAATATACAACGGGTAAAAAAAATTAAGAACAATATGCTGATGCAGAGGAAATTTCTTTTTTGTATTTGAGTTGATAATTTGACTTGGAATTTTTCTCTTGGAATAAAACTGTTAGAAATGCTTATTTTTAAAATTTTCACAAAATTCTCAGGTAGTAAGCAAAGCATTAGAACAATAGAGGGCTCTACAACTAGTTCTATACAGCATTTTGGTGTAAAAATATGCGTAAGTCTTTAATAGGAAAGTAGATTTCTTTTTCTTTTTCTTTCTTTTTTATTTTTTTGAGACAGAGTTTCACTCTTGTTGCCCAGACTGGAGAGCAATGGCATGATCTCGGCTCATGGCAACCTCCGCCTCCCAGGTTCAAGCGATTCTCCTGCCACAGCCTCCTGAATAGCTGGGATTACAGGCATGCACTACCACGCCTGGCTAATTTTGTATTTTTTTAAATAGAGATGGGGTTTCTCCAGGTTGGTCAGGCTGGTCTCGAACTCTCAGCCTCAGGTGATCCGCCCACCTCAGCCTCCCAAAGTGCTGGGGTTATAGGTGTAAGCCACCACGCCCAGCTGGAAAGTATATTTCCTTACAGTAAAAAAATAATAATAATTGGACAAATAGTCAAATTTGTACAAATAGTACAATTTAAATGTAACACACTACCTATAAACTATGTATTTAGCTAAAACTAAATATAGTTGTTTACAAGAACTAATTTCAAAATATACATATATGAATGTATGGATGTATTAGTCCGTTCTCACACTGCTAATAAAGACACACCCGAGACTGGGTAATTTATAAAGGAAACAGGTTTAACTGGCTCACAGTTCAGCATGATTGGGGAGGCCCCAGGAAACTTACAACCATGGCGGAAGGGGAAGCAAACACATGCTTCTTCACATAGCAGCACCAAGGAGAAGAATGAGTGCCCAGTGAAGGGGGAAGCCCCTAATAAATCCATTAGATCTCCTGAGAACTCGCTCACATCATGAGAACAGGATGGGGGAAACTGTCCCCATGATTCAGTTATCTCCACCTGGTCCCTCCCACAACATGTGGGGATTATAGGAACTACAATTAAAGATGAGGTTTTGGTGCCAAGCCATATCAATGGATTTACACAACTGATATTTAGAAGCTCTTCAAATCTATTTGTAAATTTAAGAGTTAATTAGAATCATCCCTGCCTTGCAGTTTGGAGCTGCAGCAGGTCAACTGGCAGTGCCTGCCTAGGTGGGCAACGTTCTTGGTGACCACTGAATGTAGTGTGGGCTCATCAAAGAGAGGCTGCTCTCTGGGTTCCTTCCTCTTTGGCTACTTATGGTGTCGGTGCATGAGATACTCTATCTCATCTTTGAAGGGAAACAACCTACTGGACATCTGAAGAAGTGAGGAGACTAAATATGCAGTGTTGTGCTTACTTCTAAGCAATGGAGCTAATCCAGAAGTGTCCACACCAGGGTGATAAAGCACTTCTCTTTTGGTTTAGTGTTCACCCTCATCATCATCACTTTCACCGTCATAGTCATTCTACCCCTCCTCCTCATCTTCATCTTCCCTCCTTTCCTCTTTAAGAACTTCAGGTATTTACTAGTGAAAACCTTCTTTGGCAATAATATACCTTCAAGAAACTGAAAAATTTCTGATTTCTCTGCTGTATTTGCTAATTTACTGTTAGTGCTTTCTTTTTTCCACTGCCATGACTGTAGGAATAGGTGGTTAGAGACTTAACAAAGAATGGTGTGGCCTTGACCAGGAGCACCTCCAGGTTGATGCACAACACTGTGGGGGAGCTCTTCATGATGACCGGATGTGGGACAGAGACAGCAAGAGGAACTGCTGCTCCCTGCACTTGTCTTTACCCACAACCACGTCCCCCACTTTTCCGACCCTTCCATGTGGGTGGCAGCTGGTGCCCCACCAAGAGATTTTTTTCCTATTCTTAATAATGTTGTTAATGTACAAAAGTTTTAAATTTTGGTAAAGTCCGATTTAGCAATTTCTTCTTTTATGGATCATGATTTTGGTGTCGTATCTAAGAACTCTTCACCTAACCCAAGATCATGAACATTTCTCCTATGGTTCTTTGAGAAGTTTTACAGTTCTGGGTTTTACATTTAAGTTTATTACCTATTTTGAGTTAATTTTTGCACATGGTATGAGGTAAGGCTCCAAATTCATCTTTTTCATATGAGTATTTTATTTTCCCAGTACCCTCTGTTGAAAATATTATTCTTTCCTGATTAAATTTCCTTGGCACTTTTATTGAAAATTGATCAAAAAAATATAAAAGTTCATTTCTGGACTCTCAATTCTGTTTCATTGATTTACATGTCTATCCTTAATGCCGCTAAGTAGAGTACTGTAGTTTCGCAGTAAAACTTAAAATTCAGTAGCGTAAATATTTCAATTGTGTTCTTCCTTTTCAAAACTGTTTTAGCGATTCTGGTCTCTTTGCATTTCCATATACACTTTAGGATCAGCTTGTCAATTTCTATTCCCAAAAGCCTGCTGGGATTTTGATAGGGATTGTATTAAATCTATAGGTCAATTTAAGAGAAAGTGCCAACTTAACACTAAGGGTTCATCTAATCCATGAACATTGAATACCTCTCATTTGTTTTAGATCTTTAATTTCTTTTAGATCTTTAATTTCTTTTAGCAATGTTTTATAGTCTTCCATGTGCAAGTCTTGCACCTCTGTGTTTAAACTGATTCTTAAGCATTTTTTTTTTTTTGATGCTATTGTGAATGAAATGGTCTTAATTTCATTTTTGGATTTTTTTCCCAGTATATACAAATACAACAAATTTTTGTATATTCATCTGTAAATTATATCCTGTCTGTAACTGAACTTGTTTATTAGTTCTAATAGGGGGTGTGTGTGTGTATGTGTGTGGGGGGTGGGTATTTCTCGGATTTTCTACATACAGGATCATATCATCTGGAAATAAAGAACATTTTGCTTCTTCCTTCCAAAACTACCTGCTGAAGTAGCTTGAAGTCCATGGGTGTGAGTTCTTCTGCCATCTTCAATCTGTTATTGAGTTACTCTAGTGATAATTTTTCATTTCGGTCAGTGTACTTTTCAACTCCAGAATTTCCATTTGACTTTTTAAATAATTTATCCTGAGATTCTTTATTTGTTGAGCCATTGTTGTTATACTTTCCTTTAATCCTGGTTTTCTTTAATTCCTCGAATATATTTTAGCTGCTTTGAAGTATCTGTCTGCATAGTGCATCCGAGCCCACTCAGAAACACTGTTTCCACTTCCACTCATTGCTTTTTCCCCCTAAGTATTGGCCACCCTTTTCTTTATTTAAATACCTTGTAATTTTTTAAGCTTGAATTTTAAGTACAATATTGTACTAACTCTGGATTTTTATGTTCTTCCCTCAGGATTGTTGTTCTTGCTGTGGTTTTCTTTATTAACTTGCCTAAACTAAATCTGTGGAATCCATCTCCTTCAGAATGCATGGCTGTTTGTCTCTACTTAATTTTTTAAAACTTATTTTTGTTTTTATTTTTAAGCCTGATTTCTTAGGGGTCACTCCCATGTCTGCAGAGCTTAGTGGTCAGCCAGTAATTAGTCAGTGGTTATGCTCAAATACCCTAAGCTAGTAAAGCTTTTATCCTCTGCCCATGGGTCTGTGGCTGGGTTGGGGGAGCCCACTAAAAACTCAAGCAGTTTTCAAGTCTGCCCTGGCATTTACTTTTTGCCACGCCTTTTTGCATCTTCTCTGCATATGTGCAGATTTCACAGTCATCTAGGGTGTATAGGTAGCTTGAGTCCTCTCTGATATCTCCTGCTTGTGTTTGAAGTGTTTCAGTTAGTTTATCAAGGCTCCCTATCACTGTGCCATTTTCCCAAATCTCCCTGATAAATTTCTGGCTAGTCTGCTGATATACTGTTGGCCCCAACTAAGAATGTAACCTCAGGCTCACTGAGTAGCTAGCTAGCCTTTGTTTCTTACCAAGATGTCTACTGTTACTCATAATGTTGGTGGGCACAGGGCTTTCACGTTCCATTTCATATCAAGGAAGGGCACTCCATCAGTGAAGCTGATGGTTTTCATGGCCTTCTTTACCCTTGTAGAACTATTGTGCTGAGTCTGCAGATGGGGGATGGGAGCACCCCCAGGCAGAAACACCACAAAATCGTAATTAACTTACTTGGAGCACTATAATTTGTCTATGAATAAATGCTTCTCAATTTGTTGAGTGTCTTTTATCAATTTCCAGAGTCCTAAAGTTGCTGTTTTTGACAATTTTGTCTAGCTCTATTGTTGTTTTTTGGAAAGGGAATTTGTTCAGTTCTCACTCTGTTCTTTGGGTAGTCTACCTTTAGAACTATCAAGAGCTTTTTTTCACTCTTTCATACTCAGCTGGTCATCAAGGCCTGCTGATGTTTTCTCTGCAATGTCTCTTTGGGAGAGATGCTGCTTTCCTTGCCATTTTCAGAGTCACACCCATCAAGGTGATCAGTATCCATTCCTAAATTCCTATGATAGAAGCCTTCCTCCTCATCACACTCAGTTCTGCATCTGGCTGCTAGATTGATCTTACAGACACCGGCATAATCACATCCCTTGTTCCTGAATGAAGAATGGTTCTTTGTTGCAAAGAACATAAATTTCATACTGCTCAGCCTACCTTTCAAGAATGTATTCACCTGCCTTGATCTCATGTACAATCATTTATGTCTGGAGCTCCCACCAAGTTGAATTTTTCTATCCCCACATATTCTTTGTCAACTTCCATTTTTCTACCTTTTCTCATGCTGTTTCCCCTATGTGGAATGTCCTTATAATCTGCCTTTCAATTTTTGGTCCATTAACTCCTAAAAGAAGCTTAACCAGATTAATTCTTCTGTTTTTGATCATGCCTATACTCCATAGCTCTTCAGTGTGTATATGTAGATTCAATATGTAGATTTTTAAAACATTTCTGGCACAAAATTATATTGGTTTCAATTGGTCCTCAATTGTTTTCTGTATATGTTTTATTTCTTCTTTTTTTTTCCTTTTTAAGGATTTATTTTTAAGAACAGTTTTAGATTCACAGCAAAATTGAGTACAAGTTACAGAGACTTCTCATATAACCCTTGTCTCCAACTTTTAATTATATTCAATTTAGGACTTTCTTTATTTACAAAATAGAAGATACTTCTTAGCATCTAGTACAGTGGTGGACATGCAGCTGGTGGTTAAAACATGACTGTTGAATGAATAAAATGTTTCTTGATCTTCAATGAAAATTCTAAAAAATCTTTGAAAATGAACAATTTTGGATTTTTTTTCCTGAAGACCTTAACCCTTATATATACTTCTGAAAGCAGCAGTAGTATTAAAAATATTTAATAGTGTGCCATGAAAACTGAAAATAAAACTGGACAAGAAAACAGAGTTCTGAAAACTGCTGGGCCAAATAACAACCTATTAGTTCCTAGACCATGGGGAAGTCCCAGAGGTCCTGGACATGAGGCCATGATGGCAGAGAGTGAAGAATGAGATAGCAGCTACTTGCCATGTGGAATGGAAGTATTTAAACATTTTAACAATTGGCACAGCAGTATCAGGGGACAGCCTGAATGGCTGTTCTACCAGCAAGTAGACTGATACTCTCTGGATTTCATAATGGCTATAGAATATCTATAAAGTGGAATTCTGTCAACCTTCAGCAGTTTTGGATTTGGAGAGAAATATGAGAATAAGTCCCTGAAATGTGAAGTGCAGACAAGAACAGTCAGAAGCCAGAGTCAAGGATCAGTTAAACAGTACAAGATCATAGAGTACAAAAGTACCATAGGCAAGACAAACCAACAGTGGAGACCCTAGGTAAGTAACCAGAAGACAGAGTTCAAATTAAGTAGGTGGAACAAGTCAAACAGATAGTAAGGAAATTATCGGTGAGAATCCCAGCAAACAGTTGTCTAGGAAGCAGAAATGCATGGATAAGGAGACTCTGACCTCAAGGCAACCTTCTCCCTGTGCTGAAAAAATTTCTCTTTTTTTTTTTTTTTTTTTTTGAGATAGGGTCTCACTCTGTCGCCCAGGCTGGAGTGCAGTGGTGGCTCACTGCAACCTCCACCTTCCAGGTCTTCAGCATATCTGTCTTTTAGAGTAAGAAATTTACGTGTGGGTCTAAATAGGGCACTTCTTTTTTTTTTGGAAACAGGGTCTCGCTCTGTCACCCAGGTTGGAGTGCAGTGATGTGATCATGACTCACTGAAGCCTCAAACTCCCAGGCTCAAAGGATCCTCCCACCTCAGCCTCCTGAGTAGCTGGGACTGTACACACACACCACCACGCCCAACTAATTTTTTTGGTGTTTTCTGTAGAGATGGGGTTTTGCCATGTTGCCCAGGTTAGTTGCGAACTACTGGGCTCAAGCAATCTGCCCGCCTTGGCCTCCCAAAGTGCTGGGGTTACAGGCACAAGCCACCACGCCTGACCTAGAGCAATGACTCTTCTTACCAAACAGTAGAAACCCTGACCTAGGTTTGCTGGTAGCATTATCACTGTTTCATCTGTGAAGGGTAACAGAAGACTTTTTTTTATCACTACTTTGCCCTTAAAATTTAATTTCACATATGTTAAATATTTGGAGGTTTAAAAATACCTTCAAACTTCTTCCATCAGAGGATGCAAAAGAGAAGCCAATTAACTAAAGGGTATTTAAAAAAATATGTAATCTAAAAAGGCATTCAGTGCCAACGTAGAAACAAAGAGAGCAGGCCAAATAACTATTAGCAATGAAAGAATAATATTGAAAATTTTGAAAAATAACCAGTAACTGATTTGTCTAAAAAGGAATTTTGGACATGGGGAGAGGCATGACTTAATTGAAGGTGTATTGCTAAGGGAGAGAAGGTTACCGCTTTTCAGTTTTAAATACTGTAATAAATCATACACAACACCATAATTTAAGTTTATGAGGAAGGTAATACTCTTTAGGTTGTAAAAGTGACCTCCAGTGGGCAATAATGCTCTCAAATCCGTGGCCTAGGGAACTATATTCCATTGATCGTCACTTTAAAAAAGTCTATATAGGCAACAGTTTTCCACTATAACTTTCACATCTATTTAGCCAATTACATACATATGGTATTTATTGGTTTAATAATGTATCTGGTTTGATTCATTAGTAGTGAACTGTTAACAGAAAGGTTTTTAGAATATTTCCCCAAAGATCTTCAAATCAACATCAAACATAGAGGCATACAGAATAGTAGGAATAGTAAATTCCTACCTCAATATTTTTAATTTAGAGGGGACACTAAGAATTAGAATACTGAATTTAAAATGAAGAAACTCGCAGGCATGATGGCTCATGCCTGTAATCTCATCACTTTGGGAGCTTGAGGTGGAAGGATCAATTGAGCGCAGGAGTTCAAGACCAGATTGGGTAACTAAGAAAAGAAAAGAGAAGGAAAAAAGAAGAAAAGAAATGAGCTTACTAGGTGTGCTGGCGTGTGCCTGTAGTCCCAGCAACTCAGGAGGCTGAAGTGGCAGGATTGCTTGTGCTCAGGAGTTTGAGGTTACAGTGAACTATGATTGTGCCACTTGCACTCCACTCTGGGCAACAGAGTGAGTTCTTGTCTCAATAAATAAATAAATAAATAAATAAATAAATAAATAAATAAATAAAATTAAAATGAAGGAACTACTGATAAGGAGCATATATGCAGGTCCAAAACTGAACAAAACTTACTAGAAAATCTAGAAAACACTTTGGGTTCTATTTATAATTTATCTCCTATGAGATCATGAACATAAAATTATCTCCAGAGATAACCTATTATGAAACACCAAGCTACAGATAAACTGAGGCACAGATTAAATAACCACATTTTTAGTCTTTTTTAGTGTGAAAAGTTAGGTTTTTTAAATTCTAAAATTTCACACTTTTTGCCGATTAAAGTAGCTGTTATTCATCATTTCAGGGAAAAAAAAAAAGTGGAAGAAGGAAAGAAGTAAGTTCGTGGGTTTTGACTCTAGTCCAAAATTATTTTATAGCTCAAATTAATAAGTCACTTGTGTGCACAATATCATTGGATATATGCAACCTCTCAGAAATGTGGTCATGCTGTTCTAAGCATATATGAAATTATAAGTCAGTTACAAAATACACAATATTCAATCTTCCCACTAGCTTCCCCTATAACTCACTGTTGGTTCTGGAAACTGCTTATACATCTGAAATGAAAAAAGTGAAAGATCACTATGGAAATAGCAGAATATTCTTTATTATTTAAAAAAAAAAGTTCAGCTCAGAAGTGTTTCTAAATGGAATTTCAGCAAGGAGAGAAAGGTAACCTTTGCCATAGGCAAACATTCTTTTAACGCTCTGATAAATACTGATGAAGAGAGACTTATTTATTACTCCTTCAGAAAATAAAATTGGTTTCCACTGTTGAGTAAATAAATTCACAATTCACAGTCAAATCTAATTGTGCTATAAAATGGGCATTATTTCCAGAAAACTGTCTTCTTTCCAAAAGAGAATAGACTCTGAATAACCGTGTTTAAGGCAATATTTGATACAAAATTCAGAAGGTGAATGCTTAAGGCTTCTTCCTTCTAATCCTAGGATTGAACTGGCAAACTTTTCCTGTAAAAAGAGACAGTAAATATTTTAGGACTTGCAGGCAATAAGGTCTCTGTCATAACTACTCATATCTGTCGTCATAGTGTGAAAGTGGCCATAGGCAATACCAAAATAATGGTTGTGGTTGTGTCCCAGTAAAGCTGTATTTAGAGGCACTAAAATTCAGATTCCATATAATTTTCACATGTCATGAAATATTATTTTTCTTGTGATATTTTTCAGTCATTTCAAAATGTAAAAGCCATTCTTAGTTCAGGTCGTGGGCTGAATCTGACTCACAGGCCATAGTTTACTGACTCTTGTTTTCATCCAGAGTCTATCTATTTTTAGTCTATTATTTAGATAGAATAATATCTATCCTGTGGTGAGAAGCTCCTGGTGACTTTTCCTGCTGTAATTTTTTTTGAAGATATGATTAAATTCCTTAACTATAAAATACAATCTGTGTAAAAGGAAAATTGTGTATAATAAAGTTAAATGTTGTCAGAAGACATTTTAGTTCTAAAATCAAGGGACAAGTTTCAGAGGGAGGACACATTTTGAAATAAAAAAAAAATCAACAAATACAAAAGCACTTTACCAAAGCAAACATTAAAGTTGATATTCCTTTGTCATACACCTGTCTTAGCACTCTAATTCATAAAAAGTAAACAAAAATCAAGTTATATTTTGAATTTTGGCAGCTCCAGGACCTCCTGGAACTTGCCAGTGGCAGTGATTAGACCCAATCTTTCCACACCCCACAGCACTCAGCGCTGCTGACGTACAGAGCAAGCAAAGCCGCTGAAGTTCAAAACCTGCACTGAATCTATTTCAAACAAAGAATGCCAGGACCCACTGCAGTGACCCCTAGGATGATGACATGGAATCTCTTATTATGCAATGTCACTTAAGTATATCTTTCATATTAATAAAAAACTTTGTCTTGGTAAATTCTTGCTCAAACTTATGATGTCTCTTTAGATTCTGAGGAATGCAGTCATGAATGACATTATTCAGTGAATAGTGACTTGTACACTACATTGCTAGAATAAGGAGGCTGCCCCTGGTACTTGAAGAAAGTAATTTAGGACACCATGAAAAATGTACTCATATGCATAATAGGTTAGAACAATGAAAAGTTATAAACAGAGAAAAGAACTAATGGAGATATATGATGGATTCCTAAGGCCAATTACATGTATTTAGAGTACGTGAATACACCAAAATCAAGCTCTGGGATTCTTTCACAAAAAAATGTCCTTATAGGGCCACCACTGGAAAAAGCTTACTAGGCCATATATTCTATTTCTCTCACTAATTTTAAATGAATTCTACCAAATCTAAGTCATTCTGATTTTCTTAGAAATTCAATTACTCCCATCCTATAAGCATATATCAAGTGCCTCTTAAGTGCAAGAGCAGAAACACTGAGAATACTGAGGTAAGTAAGACTCTGTCCTGGACCTCAAGGAGATCACTGCCCAGTGGGGTAGATCAACATGAAGAGATCTTGAGAGACAGTCTGATAAGCGTAACAATGGGATAATGTACAATGTATAGACACAGCACAAAGGAAGCACAGGTTTAACTCTCTCTTGGTTTTGGGAAGGCCTATTGACTGGAGTGACATCTTGGTTGAATCTAACAGAACAATTAAAATTCCCCTATGAGCAAGGAGAGAATGGGCCAGGCAGAGGGAACACACACGCAAAGGTACAGATAATAAGAGCATGAAATGTGGTAACTCAGGACTGCTAGAGCATAAAGCGTGGGTATAAGTTAAGTACAGGGTGAATGGTAAAAGATGAGATTGGAGACACAGGCAAAGAACCAAATCACAATCTCTTGAGATTTCATCCTGTAGACTTGCGCCTCCAACACCCATGTGGCTACCGAGCACCTGAAATGTAATAGTTTTAAATCAGATGTATTAGAAGTATAAAATACATACCAGATTTCAAGTATGAAAGAATAGTATCTCAATAATCTTAAAAGTTGATTATATGTTGAGATGATATTTTAGATATATTGGGTTAAATAAAACATATCATTACAATTACTTTAAACTGTTTCTTTTGACTTTTTAAAATGTGGCTACTAGAAGATTTAAAATTACATATGTGACACTTGATCCCTTTTGTAGTAGTCCTTGTGGTTGATTCCTCAACAACTACTTCACCCCAAGCATTTAAACCAGAAGTGGTTACTTCGCCTGCCAGCAACTGGTGTAGAAATGGGCACACGACCAACCCAACCGAGGCTTATAAATTGAGGGAAAGATAGCTGGAGGGGTTCCTGGTACAGATGTCTTTGCCCAGGACACAAGAAGATCAGCTCTCTCCTTCTGGATGTGGTTATACTGCACACAACACAGAGAACTCCTGTGGTCATCTTTCTGAGTCAGAGGATGAAGTGGAGGATGGCAGAGCTAAGAAATAGGAATAACCTGAGAACTTGCTGACATCATTGAGCTGCTTTATCAACAAACCCTGGAGCTCACCCTTCCTTTGCACTTCCTGTTATGTGAGATAATGAGGTTCGTTATTATTTAAGCCAGTATGAGTCAGGTTTTCTGTTACTTGTAGCCAAAAGCATCCTGGCTGATACACTCCATTAGACCATAATTACCTCAAGGGCAAGGGAGTACAGATACTATCACTTAAGACCATCTCGTACTGCAAAAGTTCTGTACATAGTCTACAATCAATATATTATTGTCGTGATAATACATGTTGGGGTAATATGTGGGAAGGCTTTCTCTTTCTTAGTTCTAAAATACCATTAGGCCTAAGACATTACAGCCTAATTACTCAGGCGGGGAGACTTTTAATTAATCAGAGAATAAACTACAAGCAGAACTTAATCAAAAATAGAATATCCATTAGATTTGTAAATTGTTACACTTCATAAATGTCCTTTCATCAAGAGGCCTGACTAGAATCCTAGTCAAAGCATACACATTTGAAACAATTCAGCTTAATTTTACTAATCTGTACATAAACCCTTAAAGGTGATTTAGCAAATATACAACTGCTAGAGTTTATACCTCATTATTCTGAGAATTAAGCAAAACAATGTATGGAGAGCCTAGCACAATATCTAGCATATGGTTCTTGCTTATTTTCCCTTGTAGAATTGGATTTTTATTCCTACAAATGGTTCCAAACTTACAATGATTAAACTTATGATTTTTTGACTTTAAAATGGTGATGCACATTCAGAAGGAACTGTATTTCCAATTTTGAACTTTTCCTGGGCTAGTAATATGCACACTGTACTCTCTTGAGATTCTGGGTGGCAGCAGCAAACTGCGGCTTCCAGTCAGCCCCTTGATAATGGCGAAAAACAGCTAATGAGGTAGGCTAGGCTAAACTATGATGTTCAGTAGGTTAGGTGCACTAAATGCATTTTCTACTTATAATATTTTCAATTTAGATGGGTTGAAGAGCATTTGTAATGTATGAAATATGCAGTCATTTACTCTATGTGGTAATCTTGCTTTTATTGACTAGAAGTCAGATTACAGTAAATACTAATATACATATGTTAAAGTTCATTGACTAGTTAATGGTCAGTTAGGTGGTTGATTTACTAATTCATTCTTTCATTTATATAAAGCAAGTAAGTTCAAGATCTAACCTCAATGCAATAAGGTAGGCAGCAATAAAACTATCAACTAGAAATTAGAAGCTACAGTGTTTTTACTAAGCTACATCTACTTACCCAATCTTTGTGAGATTTGGTGATATTGACAATGCAATCAGAATGAAGATGAATAAAAAGAAAACAACGACAGGGAAGGAAGTTTATGACTTTGGGGCTGTAACTAGAAGGTGACTAATGTAATTATAGGAGACAGGAAAAGATAGTAACATCCAAAAGTGATGAGGAAACATGTAGAAAGGGTGCCATGACAGAGTCAAGAATAATATTTGGTGAGTTACATCAAGCTAGGAGACTACAAAACCCTCCTGAACTATTACTAAGAATGTTGCTTTTAATAACATACACTAACCAATACAACCAACCTCCAAATAGGATATACTGAAAAATATTAAGCAAAACCCTCACCAGCTCAATCTTTTTTTTTTTTTTTTTTTTTGAGACAGAGTCTCGCTCTGTCCCCTGGCTGGAGTGCAGTGGCGCGATCTCGGCTCACTGCAAGCTCCGCCTCCCGGGTTCCTGCCATTCTCCTGCCTCAGCCTCCCAAGTAGCTGGGATTTTTTGTATTTTTTGTAGAGACGGGGTTTCACCGTGGTCTCGATCTCCTGACCTTGTGATCCGCCCGCCTCGGCCTCCCAAAGTACCAGCTCGATCTTAAAAAATAAATGACAAGTTCGAAATTTCATAAGACAATTGGCTCAGCAAGGACTAAGACTGTAAATCAGTGACCTCTGTATGCGCTAGTGTCTAAAGGAGTATTCCTACACACAGCTGTTCAGTTAGCTCATGTTTGCTGAGAAATCTGTATCTGAAAATTTAAGCTATGTTTTTATTCTGGACAATTAAACTAATTTGAGTGTGAATTTCTAGTATCATATTTGTTGTGAATAAGGTAAACAAATGTCAAAACATTCTCTTCAAGACACCACGGGGACCTCCAGGCAAACCCAGCCTGAACGACTGCCCACTGTCTGGATGAGAATTCAGGGTTCCAGGACAGGAAACCCTACAGACGTCTTCCCTAAAGTCAGACAGGAGTGGGCTTAGACCACTTTTTGAAGACTGATAATTACTTTAAGAAGTCTGGGCTGGGTGTGGTGGCTCACGCCTGTAATCCCAGCACTTTGCGGAGCCGAGGTGGGTGGATCATGAGGTCAGGAGTCCGAGACCAGCCTGCCCAACACGGCGAAACCCCTTCTCTACTAAAAATACAAAAATTTGCCGGGTGTGGTGGCATGCGCCTGTAATCCCAGCTACTCAGCAGGCTGAGGCAGGAGAATCACTTGAACCCAGGAAGCGGAGGTTGCAGTGAGCCAAGATCACGTCACTGCACTCTAGCCCGGGTGACAAAGCGACACTTAATCTCAAAAAAAAAAAAAGTCTGAAGCAGGCCTTAACTAATCACTGGCATTTGGAGAAGCTCTAAACCAGGCTATGGGTTAAATTTAGTGCATTCCAAGGTGGAGCCAACACACCAAGAGAGCACAGCAGAGGCAAAAGGATGGCATCCTTCACATTTCCTCGGACTCAAGACTGCATGAGTAGGTGATAAAGCAATGAATCTGGCTGGTTTTTTTTTTTAAACATTAGGTTTAATCAAGTATTATCTATATACAGTAAAATTTACCCTTTTGAGAGTGTAGTTTCTGTGAGTTTGACAAATGCATACTGTCATGTTTCTACCACCACAATCAAGATGTAACACATTTCCATCACCTCCCAAAATTCCCGCATGATACTTTGTAGTTAATCCCCCTCCATATCCCTAGCCCCTGCAACCACTCATCTGTTTTCTATCTCTATAGTTTTGACTTTTCCAGAAGGTCATATAAATGGAATCTATAGTACGTAGCCTTTCGCGTGGTTTCTTTCACCAACCATCATGTAACTGACAACAAGGCCAGGGAGACTGGGACAGAACTGATGAACAGGAAAGTGGTAGGAATTGAAGTTAGAGAAGTGGAGGGGGCCAAATCATATAGGAGTTCGTGTGTCATAGCAAAATTGTTTGCATTTGATAGGAGGTGTGATGGGAAGCCATTGGAAGGTTTTGTGTAGTTGAGTAATGTAATCAGATTAATTTTTCACGCCTATAATCCCAGCACTTTGGGAGGCTGAGGTGGGAGGATTGCCTGAGCCCAGGAGATGGAGGCTACAATAAGTTGTGATTGTGCCACTGCACTCCAGCCTGGGTGACAGAGCAAGACTCTGTCTCAAAATAATATGTGAAAGAGAGACCACAGTAGAACAAAGGTAGAAATAATGAGGCTAGTTTAGAGGCTACTGCAGTCATCGGGGTTAAAAATGATAGTGACTTAAGCTAGAATGGTAAAATTGGAGGTGGTGAGAAGCGGTCAGGTCAGAGACATAATTTAGAGGAAGAGATACTGGGACAATATGTAGCATGTGAGGGGGACTAGGGGTTCAAGGAAAGCTCCAAGGATGGTCTGAGCAACAAGGTAATGATGGTAACATTCACTGGGACAGAGGAAAGGACAGAAGAGGTAGGAGCACGCATGGTAGGGGGAGTCAGGGAACAAAGTGTTCTATAAATTTGGACATCATCAGCATATAGATGGTATTGAATCTTTCCCCTGATCATTTTGCATATCCATATCAACTTCTGATAGAGAAATTTCACTTAATAGTCTCTGTCCTGTTACCCTTTAATACAGCAAATGAATGCACAAGGTAATATATTCAATTTCCACTTCGCTAAGTTCCTAGAGTTACATTTTTAAAAAACAAGAAGATAAGCTATAAAGGTTCAAGTATAGAGAGTTCTTCCATTTCTTGTCTTCGTTTTCCACACAGGTAAGAACAACCTGAGTTTCCTAAGAAGGACCACTTCCAAATTTCACATATACTTTTTTTCTCAGAATACCAAATCTGTTTGGTCAACTGCATTGGGCCAAATGGATTATGATTAGAAACTTTTAAAAAAATGATTATGATTTTTCTTGCTTTAAAATGTTTCCCTGTTTACTAGCATTTACAAATTAATGGGTGAAAAAGCATTTAGTGGTCCAAGTTTTCCACCTTATGAGATCAAGCTGATGCTGCTATGGTGAAGGAGTGCGTTTTCCTTAGACAGACCCTCAGGTTGGGGAGAGGGTAATGGCAACATAATGCAGAAAAGCCAGAGGGTATGAAGTGGGGGTTTGTGTCTACTTTCTCCAGGGAGCCCAATTATCCAAGAACAAGAGAGGAGCAGTGATCACACCACCTACTTTCCACCTCCTAGGCCACTACAATAGTGTTTGATGTACAGGATGATTATTCCTGTCAGTCATTTATTTCAGTCATTTATTCATCTACCAATTTGACCATCATCAACACATTTCCTGAAAGTTTCTATCTTAAAATTTCATGCAAATTTGTCATCTATAAAATAGTTGTATTTGCTTTAATATAAAAATGTCTTATCACTGAGTGCAACTGACATTCAGTTAGATGTAGTGAGTCTATGTACAATCGTGCAGGTGTACACTGCACACCTCAATGGGGTGCATTCACACTGCAGTTATTGTGATTTATTACAAATATTTCTGTCAGATGGCAGTAAAATGCCTTGAGGAAGAGGTACTATTTTTCTAATTTGTAAAGGTGTCATATGGGTGAACAGTAGCCCTGAACTTTGAGTACCTTGGCATAGGCACTTGGCACAAGCCCGAATTAGCCTCATTATCTTACATATGAAGAAGCCAAATCCCCAAGAGGTGAAGAAACAAGGTTTCAGAGCTAGTTCAAGGCAAAACTGCATTTGATCCCAGTCTGCACTCTCACTCCAGTGTTACAACAACATGCCACCTGTGTGAACAGTGGGTTGCTCTTTTCAGAGGTGTGGGTTACTGATGCGCTCTTTCATTTCTTTGCTCAGTCTTAGAAGAATCCTTTCCAAGACAGGTATCCCATGCTGCTTTTGACATTTGCCTCTACCATGAGTGGATACATAGATAGATATAAAGTTAGTTACACTGTACTCGCCCAGTATTTACAAAAGTGAAGTTGCTAGACTGAGAGCAAGAACCATTTCTGACATTCTCCTCATGTATCCTTAGCACCTAGCTTACAATTTATAGTTTATACAAGGGAATGTAATACTCTGCTGTAAGCTAATTTAGGCCATGCCCCTCAGGTTCCTACTGCACTCTCTTCTACAGCTAGGGCGTATGTCAAAGTAAAACCCTCAGAGGCACTGGAGTGGTCTCTAAGCTGCTTTCCACATTAATATGCTACAATTGTTTATTTTTGGTTGGGCTCATTCAACCTGGACCAGGAAGATCAGCTATAGAATCATAACAGCACTGGAATGGATCTTGTAAGTCATCTAACCCAACTCCTTCATTTAACATAACCAGGAAACAGTTGCAAGGAAGTAACAGAATCCATCCAGGTAGCTGCAGCAAACCTAGACTATGGTTCATTCCTAAAACTCTGATTTTTCTGACCATCAATTATTTGATCTTCCCTAAATATCACAATACTTCCCCACCAATGAATGAATAATGACTGGAAACAAACAATGTCAGAGACATTGTGAACTAGAAAGGTGTGTCCTTAAGAATGTTTTCCAAGATCTTGTTTGAGTTGGACAATGATAAATCATGAGTCTGAGAAGATAGCCTATTTATTCTTTCCAAGAAAGAGGTACTACTGAGATAGAAGAAAAGAAGATTAGTTAGGTAAGACTATTAGTAAGTCCTCAAATTTACTGAAAAATGGATATAAAGCTGGATTATAGTTGTTCTGTACATGAATGGTTAATTTAGAAAGCATAACTGGTTAGTCATACAGCAAACTATGTATGTCTATTTACTCTGACTCCAAGCCAGAAATCCTATGATTTAGAACATTAGTTTAGTCTAAAGTGATTATTTTAACGAAAAATATGTATTCTTTTGTAAACAGGATGTATTCTCAAGCTGCTATCTAAACAATAAAAGGAATTTGTTTATCAAGAAACAATACACTTTTCAGATTTTTAGCCTTATTTCAGAAATAAACCTTCAAAAGTAAAAACAACACTGGAACTTCATTTCAATAATATCCCAAGTTATGGGACTACGTTGATGGCTCTGAAAGTTTACACAGTTGTTCTATGTGCAGTCATGTGCTGCATGATGATGTTTTGGTCAATAACAGACCACAAATATAATTGTGCTCTCAGAAGGTTACAATACCATATTTTTACTGTACCCTTTCTATGTTTAAATACACAGATACCATTGCATTACAATTACCTATGGTATTCAACACAGTAACAAGCTGTACACGTTTGTAGCCTGGGAGCAGGAGGCTCTACCACATAGCCTAGGTGTGTGGTAGGCTCTAGTATTTAGGTTTGTGTAAGTCCATTCTGTGATGCTTGCACAATAACAAAATCACCCCATGATGCATTTCTCACAACATATCCTTGTCATTAAGTGACGTATCACTGTACATTCTGTAATTCTATAATACAACACTCTTTTTAACAGAACCAAATGAGTGTATTACAGTGAGACTCCACTGTTATCTATATTGTTTTGTTGACCCTTCCTCTCATATATAACTATTAAAGATAAAAATAACCTGTGGGGCAACTATTTCTTTCTTATAAAATAGTTCTATATTTAAAATAATAATGAACTGCAAACAAGAAGTCTAAAATAATTTAAATCTCCTATGATATCAATTTCCCAACACAATCAATTTTGATTTTTCAAGTCTAGCAGACGATGCTACCGGATAACGTATTAAGGAAAGCAAAGCTGCGTGTGTGCACATAGCTTCCATTTTGATGGCCTTCCATTTCCAAGCTGGGCCATAACACAGCAAAATGGCAGTGGCATATTATACCTGATCATGGCTGGCTTCAATGGAGCTTCCAATAGCATGGAAAGTCATCTGCACAGGGGCTAATGTCAGACAGGTCACACACTCTTTGCCACTTTGTCTATCACAGTAGTGAACCTATAACAGAACACACGCAATCCACTGAACACCATTTTCAGAAGGGACAAGATGCAATAGGTCCTTTTGCAAAGGGTCTAGATTTCAGGAAAATTCAAGTAATTTACACAGAACACACTTTAAATATCTAAAACCTTACTGAACCCCTCTAATATCTAGGATTTGAATTGAATCTATTAATCCCATCTTAAGTCTTTTTGAGGATTTAAGGGAGTTTAGGAAATGCTATGCAAAGTGCTTTTACATTATAGCTAGTAGAAAAATTCACAACTAAATGCTACACCTATCTTTCAAGTCCAGCTTTTTAAAATACATGATCCACAAAGGGCTCAAGCATAAGCTGAAGTCAAAGTTCATCTGATTCTAATGTAACTTTGTCAACCTGAATTTTCTCTCCTCTTTGACTGCATGCGTATATGACTGCCACATAATTGGTATTGACACTCTTCTATTTCTACAGTATAGTCCCTACAAAACCACTGTTGAATATATATCAGTATATCATGTTCTGTTTGAAATTGTGACATTACAATCAAATTGAATTAAACTGAAATGATTTGTAATGTGCAGACCAAAATAAAGTGGTCACAATATTATCTTTCATTTAGTTAAATACAACTAACCTTTATTAAAGCCACATGTAAGACACTCCACATCAGAGGTAGGGTACATGGGGAAGGGGGAAGAGTTTGAGTCCATCTTCCCATTAAGAAAATTTCCATCCTTCCATTTATCTACTGTCAAAAACTTCCAGGTTTTTAAAATTGTAAGCTAATAAAGTAAAAAGAGCATCGCTTTTGTAATAAAATTAATGAAAATATGCCTATAGAATAAAATGGGGTTCCTATTTATTAGAGAGAAAATTGGTTTTATTAGCTATAACTTGCTCAATTTGTTAAATGTGTATAGATTTAGGATAAAGGCTTAAGTGAAAATCTTGAATTTGTGAGGAAGAAAATTAAAACACATACCTGAGTTAGTTCCTTGTCTTGGTTTTTATTCTATACCTGAGTTATTTCCTTGTCTTGCGTTTTATTCTAATTGCTGCATAATGTCCATATATTTTTATTGCAGAATATGGCCTACGTTTATTTTATCATGTATAATATGGATCTGACTGAAAATTACAATATGAGCCCAGTCTAATGGCTTAATAATTCAAGTTTTTTAAACCACTAGGGCTGTTAAGAACGGCCATCATTTTTCCTGGAGGTAGGGAAACTTCCTCCTGGGAATCTATAAAAGTAGTTTAGAGCTCAAATCAAGTCAACATAAAAGCCTTATTCCCAAAGTACTATAAAGATTTTGTTATAAAAAATATTTTTACCAAGTTAACCTTGGGGAAAAAGGTTTGACAACCGTTCTAATTCACCATCTTACACTTCCTGAGCAAATTAAAAGCTCAGTCGATGTATACGAGTTCAAGAATGTGGAAGTGTTGTTTACTATGCAGCAACTAGGTATGAAGGGGAAAAATGAAACTTATCACGTAACAGGTTTATGTAAAAGCCAATAAATGCTGACACTATAATAGCAACAGTTCACAATCATTTATGGTACGGTTAAACTATTATGTCTGATATAGTGCTATTATAAAACATGCTCTTTTAAAATTTAATAAAATATTAAGTACCCCTTCGACACCAACTGAAAGTCTGTATGAAAGACATGACAATCTCCTAAATATACAGTGACAGTAAACACACTTCTATGTCAGCTGACTTACTGCAGCTCTATTCTTTCTCCTAGAGAAATGAAAATTAGAAAGGACAAAAATAGGACAATCGCAGTCAAAAAAATAAACTTTAAACTTCATTTCCATCAGTGACTCAGATACCATTATTGAGAGATATAACTTTTCTCCCAACTGTATACAATTCACTGTGAAGCCTGCAAGTACCTAATAAAACACTGTGTCCTACAGACATTCAATATGAGTGTGTTTACATATATAACTCATATATGAAAGATAAATGTAAAGGTGCAAGTTAGCACACAGCTCCAAAGATGTCACAGCACCCAATGATGTGACAGAGATTGCTAGTTGTCCTCCAAAATTCTTCCACAGTAATTCTTAGCCAGGCACTTGGAAGCAAAGAATAAAGACCATAGTTTCCAGGTTCCCTTGCAACTGGCGATATAACTAAGTAGACTGTAAAAGAAGGAATTACGCGGCAGCTTCCTGAAAACTTTTAAAAGAGGTTTCAAGTGCGTGCCTTTTGCTCTTTTTTATCCGTTTTGCCAACCTGCTGTTTGGAGTATAGGTATTATCATCTTGACCATGAGGACAAAGGCCAAAACCTAGATGAGAGTAGTGAATTGGAAGGGACCTGGGTCCATGAGGACTTCATGGAACAGAACCATCATGCCAGCTGTAGCCTGCAAGCTTATGGACCTTTAAGTGACAAAAAAAATAACTGCTGTATTGTTTAAGCCACTGGGCTTTTTATCACTCACAAAATAACCTAATCTCAGTGAGATTTTTTCCTATTGGCCCAGAATTGACACCAAGACCCATGGTCAAAACCAAAAGAAGCTCTAGAGAGCTGCCAATATTTAGGGCTAGGCTTTTCCCCAACCCCTCTTGTAAAAGTCAGTACAACTGATCCAATCACAAAGAACACACAAAGGAACAAAGGATGGGGGGGGGTGCATCAGGAAGGAATCATCTGGATTGTCAGCCTGATGAGAAATACAGTATTTCCAGCGAGTGGGTAGCTCTAAGAGAATAGCTGATAGAGAGTGGGAATACCTGCAAGAAGGGGAGGCTGATATTTCACTCCCTGGTGGGAGGCTTGCTGAGAACCAAAACTGTAGGCCCCTTTTGAATAGAAAATTTGACTGAGTTTGCTGTATATCCCTGGCAGTTTAGAAGCATATGAAAATATAGAAATTGGGCTTGGAGGTATCTGAGAGCTTACTGAAGGAGTCCTAGGTAGGTAGTGTACCTGAAAAAACAAAAAGATAAAGGAAGATATGATCACTTCCTACCCCCATGGACCTTGAACAGCAGGAGAGAATCCCAGCAGAAGCCAAGGGGCTACTCAGGCCAGCCAAAGTAACACTCACCAACAGAGGGGCAGAGCACAGACCACTGGTAAAGCCCAAAGGAAACGTGGCTTTACCCCAGGGCCAGAGGAGGCCACTGACTCAAAAGACATGGACATGATGTACATGGAAAAGCACAATGGAGGCCACCAGGAGTGGATGAAACCAGGATGAGTAGCAGCTTCCTCTACCCTAGTCACCCTCCAATCCTCCAGAGCAGTAATAGAGGTAAAGTGTGCAGGAAGATGTCTCCGAGCCAGGTTAAGCTCCCACCCCACCAACCACAAACACAGATGCTGGAGTGACAGGAGGAGTGAAAGAGATCAATGTACACTCTCCCTCCTCTAAGTCTCTGGAGCCAAAATGAATGGCTTGCAAGGGAAGGATATGAACTTGGAGTTTGACACTGATGCATTCGATTTTTAAAAACTAAAAGCTAGCCAGAAAACTATGGAATTTGCCAAAGATATCACAAAGGAACATGAATGGGAGATGTGGCAGGGCACAGAGGAAGGGGGTGACTGGAGAAATAGAAAATCATTCTGTGTTACATCCCTACTGCATTGAGACTGCTCAGGAAACCAGATAAAAATATGTAGGAAAAAACATGAAACTCTTGCTTGAAGACCCAATTTCAAATTAAACGTAATAATATGCTGATAAAAGGCCTTAAGAAAGAGTCATATTTTACATACTCAACCAATGACTCATAAAGACAAGTTAAATATGGCTTTCTTCAGGTATATATTTTCTTCCTGGAAATAAAAATATCAGTGTTCATGAAACTGTGAATTTAAAAAAATATGTGAATGACATTTTGAAATTCACTCTTCTAAGTCTAAAAATGCCTCTTATGATTCAAAGCATTTGCAGGAACTAGGAATCTTAGAACACTATATTAAAATAATTAGGGCAACAAAATTCCATTCATTGTGTCTGTAACACACAATTCAGAACTGACTGGGTAAACTCTTTCTGCTAGAACAAAGCAGTGCATTTCTACAAACGTGGCCCTAAAAATTCCAATGCACAATGTCATAGGACCTTGATTTTTATGAAAGGTGAATAAAGGTAATTATAGAAAATTACAAAAGAGTCATCACCCTGTGTTTTTTAAACCAATAATAAAATCCTAAGGCCCCGGCAACCAACTTAATAGACCCCCTCTGAGTCAAGGGGACCTCAGAGAAACGTGAAAAACTGAATTCCCAGCCATGACAGAAAGGGAGGTTGGATATCACAGTCATTTTAGGCATAACTAACCAACATTAACATTGAAATAGAGATCATAAGACTGATGAAACATGTTATTTGTGGCAATATGGTTCTAAGTTCCAACCTGACTCTGGTATAGCATCATATGACAGATAGCAGGCCCTGAAGGAAATTAAAATATTTTACCCCAATATATATTTATATGACATACCTTGAAATGGCCCTGCAAAGCAGTCTCTTGTGGGAGGAACTTGCGCCTGTAGAGAAACTCCATTAATGTGGCCAAGCCCCCCCCTTTTTAGGTCTTTCCTGGGTCTAAGAGATGAAATGAGAGTCTGGGCTGAGCACGGTGGCTCACACCTGTAATCCCGGTGCTTTCGAAGGCCAACAGAGGAGGATCCCTTGAGCCCAGGAGTTTCAGACCAACCTGGGCAACACAGGGAGACCCCATCTCTACAAAAAGAATTAGCCAGGGGTGGTGTGCCCAGGAGTTTGAGGCTGCAGTGATCCATAACTGCACCACCGTACTCCAGCCTGGGTGACAGAGCGAGACCCCGTCTCAAAAATATAAAAAATTTAAAAAATGAGAGTCTGACAACTTTAAGGTCTGAAAAGAGACATTTACCATCTATTCTCTCTGAAGGCTGTTACCTATGAGGCTTCATCTACATAACAAGAACCTTGACCTCCACAACCATTCCTTTTATCTTAAGCATTTATTTCTAAACTGACTTTGAGTCTTTAGACAAAGCTTAACACTTTCAACCAATTGCCAATCAGAAAATCTTTGAATCTACCTATGACCTGTAAGCCACCCAACTCCTTCACTCCCCACCCAGCCCCTTCCACAGCTTCAAGATATTCTGCCTCCTTAGGATGAACCAATATGCACCTTCCATGTATTGATTTGATTTTACCTACAATTCCTGTCTCCCTAAAATGTAACTACAATGCCTAGGGCACACCTTCTCAGGACCTCTTGAGACTGTTCCTTGGGCTATGGTCACTCATTGGCTTAGAATAGACCTCTTTAAAAATACTTCAGAGTTTGGTTTATCAACAGTTTAAGATTTATTATTTATAAATTATATCGTTTTGCTGCCTTTGGTACTCTAAAATGTGAGCAAGCAATCTTGATTTTTATAATGATGTAGAGCTTCTTCTGGATTTATAACACTATCAACTACTATAAATTGATACTTTGTTTCTTTCTCATGAATTTACAAAAACTATTCCACTGAAAGGTGAGTTGTAAATTTCAATATATCAATTAAATAAGATGGCTTTCTTTGAAATTTGCAAATCTATAATTTTTAAGATAAGTTGCCTAGTTTGATTTGTAATCTCATAAACCCAGATGAGACACTATACTTGAGATGGTATACATTTCCTAGTTTGATATGTACTCTTCTAAACCCAGATGAGATATTATACTTTAGGATTCTGATATTGACTTTGCCAGTCTAAAGACTTCCTTTTTTCTGAAGAGAAAATCAGGAAGTATTCATAGAATCACTTCAAATATTCATAGAATTTAAGAAAACAGACAAGGCACTGTGGTTCACACCTGTAATCTCAGCACTTTACGAGGTCAAGGTACGAGAACTGTTTGAGGCCAGGAGTTTGAGACCAGTGTGGGCAACAGAGAGAGAGGAGACCCTGTTTCTATTTGAATGAATGAATGAATGAATGGTTTTAAATTACATAAAATGCTAGGTGTGTGAAATTTTTTCATGCTGTTTTGAAAATATGAGGGACCATCCAAATAAAAATTTAAATTTCCTACCACCAGCTCTGAAAAGAAGTTGAGTCAAACTATTTCCTGCAGAGCTAAAAGTTCTTGATGTTGCATGACTACTAAATATTTTACTAATCTCAGCAGGGAACTGGGTTAACTGCTTATCTGTCAGATGTTTTTAATGGCCACCCCCTATGGAACAAAAATGAGGAGGGTATAAAAAAGACCTATGTTTAAAGAAAGTTCCTTGTTAGATCATTAAGGTATGTGATACACAGCACAATCACTGTGTTAAGAAAACATATATTTGATGAGTACACCTCAGATTCATTAACTGTGGAGTTGACTTCACAGCAGTAGGTAGCAATTCCACTGTAGGTACTGCACAGAGGCCTTGCACAGAAGAGTACAGGCAGCAAAGAGCTGAAGAGTGACAGTTTAACACTAAATCTTAGGAGACTCAAAATATGCTTGATTCTTGCAGCGTCTGCACCCCAGTTGTACAAAGGACCTAAATCTTTATTAAGACAAAATAGCATGTTCTTAGCAAGGCGCAAAGCAGCTTTCTTTCATAAATATTGAACTAAATAAGTAGATTAAGTTGGTTTCAAAACGTTCTTTACTACTTTTTTAGATCACTTGATGACATGTAAATTATTGTATTTATTTAACTATAGTCAACAGTATAAATCTACATTGTTAGTTCTATTTATAACTAATTAATGTATAAGTAAACAAAATTAATTTATCCACGAAAAGTATATAGAACTGTAGCTAGCTCATGATTAGCATTAATAAATATCATAGTCTTATTATAACACATCCACTCATAATGTAATAACATAAATGATAAGATATATAATTATTGAGAGTAATACTAATGAGAATAATATCTGTTACTGTCTCTTCAGTTTTTTTCCCAATCCTTTCCATAAATAACAAACACCATATCCACTTCTTTGTAACAAAAATGTGAACATACATTTAACATGCTTGGTCGTGTACCAGTGTTTTAGTTGATGCATAATCTGTTTCACTCTAAATGCAACATGCTTGTCACATTAATGCCTCTAAAAGGACAAGGATAAATAAATGAATGAAATCATATTACACAGACTGAGACACAACTTGGAATTATCTTTTCACTCTTTTAAAAATCCTATGTTTTAGCTAAGCTTTGAAAATTACATGCTTATATTTGATAATCAAAATCTGGCAGTAAAGTATAAAAATTTATTTTTTTATGTAAGCCATGGATAAAAATTATCTAACAAATGCAACAGATGTGATGTCAGCATTGTTTAGGGGGATAATAACATTCTTAAGTAAGTGACAAGCATGTACATGACAAAAATCCTAAACATTTGCTTTTTGCTTTTTTTTTTTTTTTTTTTTTTGAGATGGAGTCTGGCTCTGTTGCCCAGGCTGGAGCACAGTGGGGCAATCTCGGCTCACTGCAAGCACAGCCTCCCGGGTTCATGCCATTCTCCTGCCTCAGCCTCCCGAGTAGCTGGGACTACAGGTGCACGCCCAGCTAATTTTTTTGTATTTTTAGTAGAGATGGGGTTTCACTGTGTTAGCCAGGATGGTCTCAATCTCCTGACCTCGTGATCTGCCTGCCTCGGCCTCCCAAAGTGCTGGGATTACAGGTGTGAGCCACCGCACCCGGCCTGCTCTTTGCTTTTTAGCTTCCATTAACTATGCCAGTGAAGGTCTAGGGAGACAGCTAATTAGAACATAAATTACACTTACACACACATATACAAACAATTATTTTAGTTTTACATTTCCATCAAAAGAAAACACTAAGTGATTTTTTAACAGTTTCATGTCTACCAGAAAAGGAACTTCCCTCTCTGGCAGTGTGCACTCATGTTTTGACATATCCATATACATTCATTTACGTATGTAAAAGAAGCCACATTAAATGGTAAAGGGCTTTGTAAAGAATTAACCTTTTAATAAGAAAAATTCTTTTCAACATTAAAGGAAAATCATGGTTACACAGGTAGTCAGTATACCATCAAACCAATACAAACTCTTTTCTCTATGGGGCAAACTCTACTATTTCTAATGTATTAGAATTCTGTTGTATTGAATATCACTTCAAAAAATAGATATCAAACACAAGACCTTACAAATCTTATTATATACTGGCTTAATTCATAATGGCATTTAATTTTTTTTACAAAAATATTTTAACATGGTGCTTTCTACTCAGGAATTACAGATTTTCAAAATGTATGATATATATTTGAATTGAAAATACAGTTACATTTATGACAGACCATTTATGATTTCCACATCCAGACAGGATGAAATAGATTAACTTTTCCTTATTTTTCCTGCTTAACTACAAAAAGCTCTGGACCTTATACATAAAATTAACATAAGGGGATTGTGAAATGTGGAGAGAAGGTGGAAGACTGACTAAGGTCTTTGGGACCCAAGGAATAATACAGTGGTGAATTCCTGAGTTTTCTTTTTGCTTTACAAACCCTGGGCTGGGTACTAGAAAAGCCAGCAACTTAAGAATGCCAATGGGTATAGGCAGGAAAAAACAGTCCTAAGAAAGTCTGCTCTTTCTAACCAAAGGACCAGAAAAATAATAATATAACAAGATATAAATCTTTTAGGCAATAACTGCCCTACTCCAGGCAAACACCACGGAAAAAATGGCAGATCCACCTCCATCCCTAACAGCAAAAGGCAATTTGGAAGTCTACACTTTCCCCCTCACCAGACTGTAATGAGGTGACCCAATTTCCTTGCTAAACTTGTGACAGAGAAGGCCAAATGGGGAGTCAGAATTTTCATCCCTGTTTGGATCCCTGGACAGTCACCTGTACCTGGTGATGATGGGGCGTCCTACTCCTCCTTGCCAGGGCGGTGTCAGTACAGGCATGGTGGAAGGTCAGGACTTTTACCACCACCCAGCTATAACAATATGCCTCCTCCCAAGAAGATGTCAACAGAGGCTAGGTGGAAAATGTGAACTTCCAGAAAAAAGGCAGCACCCCTATTCCCTAACTGGTACAATGTCAGAGGCGGCTTACTGAAACAGAAATGTTAGGAGCATAGTACTCAAAATGTCCAAAATTCAGTAGAAAATCACCCTTATACCAAGAACCAGAATAATCTCAACTTGATGAGAAAAGGCAATCCTCAGATGCCAACAAGATGTCACAGATGATAGACTTATCTGACAAGTATTTTAAAGTAGCCATCATAAAAATGTTTCAATAAGCAATTACACACACACTTTTGAAACAGATTTTTAAAAATAGTCTCACGAAAGAAATACAGGGTAACTTAGTAGATGGGCTTCATAGCAAAATGGAAAGAACAGAAGAAAGTATCACTGAACTTGAAGATAGAAAAATATAAGCTCCCCAATCGGAAAAACAGAGAAAAACAGACTGAGAAAAAAACAAATAGTGCTTCAAGGGTCTGTGAGATCATAACAATCTAATAACTTGTGTCATCAGGGTCCCAGAAGGAGAAGAGATAAGTGGGACTGAAAAAAATTCAAAAAAATAATGGCTTAAAAATTACCCAGTTTTGGTAAAAGATAAACCTACACCTTTAAGAAGCTGGGTAAGCCCCAACAGGATAAAAACAAACAAATCAACACACAATCAAGCTTCTGAAAATTAAAGGCTAAGAAAAATCTTGAAAGAAGAGAGAGAGAAACAACTCCTGACCTACAGAAGTAAAAGAATGACAGTAGTTTCTCAACAGAAACCACGGATGCCAGAAGGAACAGGCATAACGTTTTCCAAGTGCTGAAAGAACTGTCAGCCCAGACTTTTATATCCAGAAAAAATATCCTTGAGGAAGAAAGGAAAACCCAAAACATTCTCAAATACAAGGAAATAGTCTGTCACCAGCATACCTACCCTGAAACAATGGCTAAAATTAAGTTAATGAAACAGAAAGGAAATTATAAAAGCAGGAAGAATAAACACGAAAAAGAGTATAAATATTGGTAAACACAACAGGCTTCCCTTCTCTTTTTGAGGTTTCTAAATTATATTTGACATTTGAAGCAAATATAATTAGCACTGTCTAATGTGGTTCTAAAAGCATGTAGAGGAAATACATTATAAAGAGTCACATAAAGAGCACGAGATAGGCACAGTATAGCTTCTGAGATAGTCTCACCAAAAATGCACAACCTCAATCTAATCATTTGAAAACATCAGGAAAACTCAAATTCAAGAACATTTTACAAAACAGGTAATCGATTTTCTTCAAAAGGGTTAAGATTATGAAAGACTGAAGAACTGATACTTGATTGGAAGAGACTTGAGAGACTTGACGACTAAATGCAATGTGGATCCTAGACTGGATTCTGGACCAGAAAAAGGACATTAGTAGAAAAACTGGCAAAATTTGAATAAAATCTGTACATTAGTTAAGAGTATTATATCGTTTTAAATTTCCAGGTAGTGATAATTATACTATGGTAATATAACCCATAACAATAAAGTCAGTACTACTTTTTTACTTTTCTGAAAGTTTAAAATCCCTTTTTAAGGGCCATTTACAATATGAAATAAAATCATTAGTGCTATGAATTAAGGAGACTTGAAGGTAGCCAAGAGCCTATTAAGAATAGATAATAAACTTAAGTTTTTCTTTACATACCAGAATTTTATATTTAAAGAGTCTTCAAACAATGAAAGAAGGGAATCTGGGGGTACTAAATTTTCTCTTAATTAGAAAAACAAAGTCAGTGGGGCAATGTAGTACTGTCTACCTCTGATATGGAGAGGAAAAAAGGGTGCAGAAAACATTTCTAGTATAAAGGCCTGGAAACTTGTAATATTGAAAGCTTCATGAAAAAGAGGAGTAAAAGCTTTCTCCTTAAGTCAGAGTTTTAGAGGAAAAAAAATAACAACATAGGCCTATGCATGAGAATCACCGTAATGGGGACCAAGAAACTTAAACCAAGAAACATCAATACAAGCTACTTGATTTGCAAAAGATAAGAAGAAATAAGTTGGTGCTTAAACTACAAATCCAAATTGGTAGCAAATACCACTACCTATGACAGATCCTTTTTTAGATAGTCCTATTTTTACTCTAGGAAAGCATTTCTACCACTACCTCAACCTTCTCCTCTATCATTCACTTCACTGCAAAAAGTTTGCACTAAAGCCACCCTAATAGGGAACAGTAACCACATAAATACCAACTCTATTAGGTTTTTCTGTGCAGCATTTGACACAGAATTTGATGGAGAGTCAGGAGAGACTACTGCCCCAGAAACTAAGGGAAAAGAAAGTCCAAGAAGAAAAAAGTTTGGATTTGAGTCCAGCGAGATTAAGTGCTTCGGAAAATAAAACTCAAAACTATTCAGAGGACTGGAAACAGAATCCAAAGTCTCTATAATGTATCATTCACAAATGTCAGGATGCAATCCAACATTACTTGACATAGAATAAACAGAAAAAGGTGATTTATACTCAGCAGAAAAGACAATCAATAGACACCAAACTCAATACATCTCTGATGTTGAAACTGGGGGGATAAAAAATGGTGTTTAATGCACCTATGCTAACTATATTTGAGCATGTATAGGAAAATATATCTGCAATGAATGAATGGATAGAAAATCTCTGCAGAGAAACAGAAACTAATGAAAAGGACCATATAGAAATTCTAGAAATGAAAAATATAATTACACAAAGTAAAAAAAAAAAAAATTTACTGGATTAAGGAGATAGGAGTCAACTGAACTTATAGGTCATTAGAAATTGTACAATCTGGGCCAGGTGTGGTGGCTCATGCTTCTAATGCCAGCACTTTGGGAGGCCAAGGCAGGCGGATCTCTTGAGGTGAGGAGTTTGAGACCAGCCTGACCAATATGGTGAAACTCCATCTCTACTAAAGATACAAAAATTAGCCAGGCGTTATGGTGAGTGCCTGTGGTCCCAGCTACTCAGGAGGCTGAGGCAGGATAATTGCTTGAACCTGGGAGGCAGAGGTTGCAGTGGGCTGAGATTGCACCACCGCACTCTAGCCCTGGGCGACAGAGTGAGACTCCACCGAAAAAAAAAAAAGGAAGAAAAAAAATTGTACAATCTGAAACTAAGAGGAAAAAAATGAATAACGCCTCAAGGAATCTGTGGGACAATATCTAAAATGCATGTAAATGAAGTTCCAGAAGGAAAAAGAGAAAAAAGGAGACAAATCATTTGGGGGGAAAAAATGGCCAAAATTTCCCCAAATTTTATTAAAATAATAAATATATAAAGGAAAAAAGATATACAGTGAGATGAACAGTGTACCCTAAAAGATATGTCCAAGTGCGTAGCCCTAGTACCTTTGAATGTGACCTTTTTTGAAAATAAAGTATTTACAGATGTAATTAAAGATCTGGGAATAGATCATTCTGAATTTCGGGTAGACTCCAAATCTAATAACAAGTCCCTTTATAAGAGACAGCAAAGAAGAAGGTCATGTGAAGATGGAGGCAGAAACTGGAATGATGAATCTACAAGCCAAGGAAAACCAAGAATTGCCAGCAGCCACAAAAAGCTAGAGAAGAGGCACAGAACAGATTCTTCCTCAGAGCCTCTAGAAGGAACCAACCCTGCCGACACTTTGATTTCAGACTTCTGGCCGCCACAACTGTGAGAGAATAAATTTCTTTTGTTCAATCCAATGTGTTTTTATATAATCAATTGTGTAATGAATATCTTATATTTAGAGATTTTCCCATATTTTGAATTATTTTATTTGAACAGATGTCAAGTTTACCAGTTAGTAATTAATTAGTCAATTCAATGAATATTTTAAAAGAATTGGTAGAATTCCAGCTTCTGACAACAGAAGAATGAATTCACAAGACAAAGTATTTTGCAGATATCAAAGTGTAGACAAAATAAAAAAATATTTGAAGACACTAGAATGTTACCAAAATCAGGCAGATACCAGGGCAGAGATTTCCCTTGAAAGATCAAAATGTATGCAGTAAGAATTATGAGTTTATGACTTTTTGGTTTTGTTTTCATCTTGTGCTTCTTATAGTTCTACTGGTGGAAAACTATAGTCTTACCCGCTGGGGGATGCAGAGAAAGAGTTTAGGGTTGGCAAATGAACTAGATATTTTGGGAAGAAATCCTAGGAGAAAGCTGCAGAAGTGGCACAACTTTAAATCTGAATCTTTTACCCCAATTCCAGCTGACTGCTAAACTTCACATGCACAAGGGAGATCTTGGAAGGCCCAATGTAAAAGTAGGCAGAAACCAGTGAGAACTGGTTGAGATTTGAAAGTCTGCTACTTTTTGAAAAGAGTGCAGTCCCTAATCTGAATGCAGCTCAAATGATTGAATGCTAAAGCTTTATAGGCCTGTAATATCAGTGGCTGTGTGGCTGGCAGATCAGCTAGAAATTTAGAGGAGGAAATGCCAGAACGTAAAAAAGGCAAAGAAAGTGGGCCCCAAAATATGAGCATAAACTCAGACCAAAAAATTAGCTTTCACTATATGATGCAGGCACAGAGGAGACCGCAAGAGAAAATGCTGCAGTTATAAGGTAGAAATACTGAGTAGAGTATATTGGCTGAGGGATACCACCATGGGGAAGATAAGGCTTGCAGTTTTAGCCTAAGCAACTTAACCAAAAACCAAAACCAAAATAAAAGTATTAATCTGGGGAAGAAATGATGATCCAGAGTTGTAACACGTTATCCACAATGTCCATTTTTCAAACAGAAACTAAAGATATGCAAAAATCGGGAGAAAGGTAAACCACACTCATGAATAAGGCAGTCATCAGAAATTGACTCCTAACGGGTCCAGCTGTTGGATTTAGTTGACAAAAAACTTCAAAGCAGGTATGATATAGATGTTCAAAGAATTAAAGAAAAATATAATCTCAGTATCTATACAAATATGGAATCTCAACAGAGAACAGGAACTATAAAAAACAACTGAATGGAAATGTCAGATTTGTTGTGAAATTTTTCACAATAATCCAAAAGACTAAAGAAAAATAAATGGAGCCTTTGAGGCCTGTGGGAAAATAACAGGAGATTTAACATATGTGCAACTGGAGTTTTAAAAGGAAAGGAGAAAAGGCAGAAAACTTTTTTGGAAAAAACAGTGGTCCAAAACATTCCAAAAATGGTTAATAAAAAACACACCATTATTTTACAGTTCTAAGAAGCTAAATGAATCCCAAACTAGATTAAAAACACTCCTACATGTACCATAATCAAATTGGTGAAAAACAAAGATATACAAAGTATCTTAATGCTTTTAAGTATTAAGAGGAGAGATTCCTTGCTTAAGCCTAGACAAAACACAACACATGACATACATGGTCCTGTAACAACTGGCTGTCCTATGAAAAAAAAAATAAATTTCAACTCTTACCCCATACCATACATTAAAAATTAACTTTAAGTGGGTCTTAGCATTAAACATAAAAGCTAAAAGCATTAAATGTCCGTAAGAAAAGTTAAGATAAAAAATATTTGTGATCTCAGGGGTAGTCAAAAGATTCCTCAGATGAGACCAACAAGGCATAAACCTTAGGGGAGAAAATTGAAAATTTTACTTCATTGAAATTGAAAAACCTCTGTTTTTCAAAGGATCACATTAAGATAACAAAAAGACAAGTCATAGGGAGGGAGATAATATTTGTAATGCAAATGACTTATGGCCAGGATATAAAGAACTCTTGTAAATCAATAATTATGGGGGGAAATCCCAATTAGAAACTGAGTAAAAGATGTGGACACCTGGCAAAGATATACAAATGACCAATAAGCACATGAAATGAAGCTCATATCATTTGTCATCAGTGAAATAGAAACTAAAATATCAATGAGACACCATTATACTCTCAATAAAATAAGACTGACCATATTAATGTGTACAACCCTCATACATTGCTGGTAGGAATGTAATGTATGTAACACATTAAAACAGAATCTGAAAGTTTCTTATAACATTGTATGTACACTTACCATGTGATCCAGCAATTCACTCTAAGGTATTTTCCCAAGAGAACAGGAAACATGTCTGCACAAAATCTTGTAAATGAATGTTCATAAACAGCTTTATTCATAATGGCCCCAAAGTGAAAACAATCCAAATGTCCATCAACAGGTAAACTGAAACAATCTGTGGTATATATACATATAATAAACTAATTCTTAGCAACATGGAACATGCACGAATTTCAAAATATACTGAGTGAAAGATGCCAGACACAAAACTGTGAATACTATATAATTCTACCTATATGAAATCAGTGAAAAGGCAAAACTAATTTTTAGTGCCATAAAGGATTATGTGGTTGTCTGGAGGTGAGGAAAATTGGCGGCAAAGAGGCGGAGGCAAATCTTTTGCAATGAAGAGTCCCATCTTGATTATGGTGGTAGTATATATTTTGGTGACTGTATACATTTTTCAAAACTCATCAAACTGTACAATATGGGTGTGTTTTATCACATGTAAATTATACATCAATAAGGTTGATTAAAACACTTAACTGTAGTTATCTCTGACACAACTGAAGACACTAAGTCATGGTTCATATTTTGCATAATCATAATTAACCTCACAATTAACTAATTTCCAAGCAACTGTTACATTAGGAGCTTAACACCATTTGAATTTATTGTACGTGTTCAGATGTGTTTATCTGCCCTTGCACCTATACCAAACCCTTCCCTCTTCCACACTACCACTCTGATGAGCTCACTGAGAGCAGAAACCCTGGCTATCAATTTCATGCTATATACTCAGTGCCAAGTTGCATACCTGGTCCACAGCAGGTGCTCAATATATACTGGTTGAATTCATGAATGAATTAATCCCTTACATGTTAGTATGCATCTGGAATCTCTTGTAGGCCTTTATCCATTCTCCCTGAGCAATATTATCTGTTTCTGTGGCTTCAGTTATATCTATACACTGACGACTCTCAAATCTGAGTGTACTATGTTCTCGTACTGATCACCGGACTGATTTCAACTGCCTACTGGACAAATCCATGTGAATATCCCACAAGCAACTCAAATTCCACGTTTAAAATGGAACATGTTAAGTTCCTCTAGGTTTACTCATCTCATCCATACTAAAAATAAAACTTTCCCTAAAACATCTCACACTCAAACTATCTCACTTACTCCTCAAATGGTCTCTACTTAGTTTTCAACTTATGTAAATCTAGCTTCCACCCTAACCAGGCTAGTGAAAGCATCCTCTCTGAAATCAGCACAAGAGATCATTTAATTTTCTCAATTGAGCCTTAGACAACTATACCCTAGATCCACTCCTCCACGCCCAACAGCTTTGTCTTAACTCAATCTTTACTGTTTCTTTCCTGGATTCATTAAAAACCAGTCTAATTGGTCTATTATCAAGTCTGTCTCTTTCTTGTCTAGTTCATCTTTTACACTGCTGACAGAATTATCTTTCTGTAAACCAATCATGTGAAATCTCTTTTAAAGATAAGTCAGTGGTATTTGTCTAATGGCTAAAAAAGTTCGAACTCCCAACAATACACACACATTTTTTTCAGCCTCCTCACTAGCCGCTTCCACTTTAAATTATTTTCTAAAACACCATGCCCTTTTATGTCTTCAGTGCTTTGATGCTTCTGCCTATAATTCCTTTTCTTATCCACCTTAAAATTTGAAGTATTCTTTAAAACATATTTTAAATATTCCCTCTGCTATGAACTCTTCCCTAATTCCTTCAGTCAGAACTGTTCATCTCCACTCACAATTCTTGATATCACTAACCACACTTCGAGTTAACAGTTATCAGGTTATACTTACTATGTCATTTATTATGTGGGGTAGGCATTACATACATAATTTCTTGCACCATGCTACAAACATTTAATTATTTTTATCAGACCATTGTGTAATGTTTGAGCACTGATCCCAGGAGATAGGATTAATTTGTGGCCGTGGGTTATCTTCTTCCGCATATTGATTTTATTTGCCTATCAGTCTCCAACTTGACCATAACTCCCCATGTCCAATGTTTAGCATGCTACCCAGCATTTGTAGGCCCTTAGTGAGTAAATAAATGTTCCATGTCCTGTGCTTCAGCTGAATCAATTCCAGTGTTCAATGGGATGGCATTCCATGGGCAGATTAACTTCATATCCATCTAATTCTTCATATACATGCTGAAATTATGAAAACCTCTTCACAATATACTATCTACCACCTATCTTTCCCTTAGTAAGAGTTTTTCAAACTGTAAACCTAGCACTGTTTTCCAGCAATGGTTCAAATGTTCCATTTTAGGACTTGATTCTAGACTTTATTTTGGGACACAGTCTTGCTCTGTCTGTTGCCCAGGCTGTACTACAGGTGTGAGCCACCTCATCCGGCCTGTTCTTTTCTTATGCTTTTTTTAAAAAAAGAGATAATGCTACAGATAAAAAAAAATTTGAAAGTTTTTCAAATATCTGTTTTCTTTGATAGTTATATCTGCTTTTTGATGTGACTATGTTAAGATGGCAGAACTTTCTAGAACCTAAAATCTGTCAGGGTTTAAAATCAAGTAAAAACAAGTAAACTACATTACTAATATGATATTTTACGTATGTACTCCCAAATGTGTTTACATATAAAATTTTATATTAGAATAAAATCTAAAGTCCCTTTCATCTCAAAGGAGTCAGAATTCTTTTAATTTTTATTTATTATTATTAATATTATATATTTTTTTTGAGATGGAGTCTCGCACTGCCGCCCAGGCTGGAGTGCAGTGGTGCGATCTTGGCTCACTGCAAGCTCCGCTTCCCAGGTTCACGCCATTCTGCTGCCTCAGCCTCCCAAGTAGCTGGGACTACAGGCACCCGCCATCACGCCTGGCTAATTTTTTGTATTTTTAGTAGAGACGGGGTTTCACTGTGTTAGCCAGGATGGTTTCGATCTCCTGACCTCGTGATCCGCCCGCCTTGGCCTCCCAAAGTGCTGGGATTACAGGTGTAGGCCACCACACCCAGCCCTATTTATTTTTTTGAAACAGGGTCTTGCTCTGTCATCCCGGCTGGAGTGCAGTGGCGGGGTCTTGGCTTTGCACCTCCACCTCCCTGGTTCAAGCACTTCTCCTGCCTCAGTCTCCCAGTAGCTCGAATTACAGGCACCTGCCATCATGCCTGGCTAGTTTTTTTTTTTTTTTGGTAGAGACAGAGTTTCACCATGTTGGCCAGGTTGGTCTCAAACTCCTGACCTCAAGTGATCTGCCTGCCTTGGCCTCCCAAAGTACTGGAATTACAGGCATGAGCCACCATGCCCAGTCAAGGAGTCAGAATTCTTAAATGGCTTACTCAGTTGTATATATAGTTGAGGGCAGAAATAAATTTATTAATGAAATCTATGACAAAAACAAACCAATATCCAGAAGACTATGGGCCACCACCACACATTAGTCCTACTTACAGGGACTAGTCTTCAAACATTACACAATAGCTTTTTTCAAAATAAAATAAAGATTTGTAGGCAAAAACATACCAGGTATTCTGAAATAATATATGTAATGCCTACTTCACTATCTGATATGTGAGTCCATCAATAACTGTCAGTTTCCTCCCTAGTTTATCCATATATCCCCTAAATGCAGGCCCCTATTATGTCAGAGCAATTTTTTTGAGTATATAAAATCTTTTACATGCAGCATTCCACATACTGTTCTTTCTTAAGAGTTGCCTTGGGTGAGAAAAGAACAATACATATGAAATTTCAGCCACTGTCATTTGTGGGAAAATAAAAAATCTCCTTAGATATAGCTGGATTCTGGAGAAAGGGAAATGCTGGAGTCACTTCAACATGACTTGGAATGAGTATAGGTATATAGCTGCCATCCACCTGAAGAGTACTATAATTAATTATATGTCATTAAATGAAAAATCACATCATTGCCAATCTTTTCTAGCAAAAGGAAATGTAATACATCTTTATATGAAAAATAATTTCTTCCTTCAAATACTTATTTTTCAAATAATTCCAAGTAGTAGAAGTTTCATGTTGAGTTGAAATCTCTTCTGATACAAACAGAAAAGGTTATCAGTTCTACTTGGGAAGGACACAAAATGATAATCATCTTTTTCTGCACCATGATGGCTCATTTCAGATCTATATTAAAGTTTCTTCGGTTGGAACAGCTCTTACTGTGTTTGTATATTACTTATATTTTGTTTAAGTATCTTGTGTGTCTTACTACGTATGCACTGGTGCATAAAGTCTCCAAATGAGTATCACAGCGATATAGGGTGGGTGGTTAGACCCGAATAGTTTATGCAGTAATAATGGACTGTTTTGCTCAAGGCCTGCTTGATTCTTACCTGTATTACTGTTACTCATTGTGGTTTTTATATGCACCAGATTTCCTTCTTCAAAAGTAGTATTTTTTTTTTTACAGGGTTTAAAATTTCAGTAAAATGAGTTGATCTACAATTCTGCTGGTTTTTATGGAAGTTCAGGTGTGTGTTATGTTTGCATATCCCTTGGACTTTGGCCTGCGTATCAAAGTCTAAAGATTCCAGATAAAACAGGTCGCTTTGCATAAACTGGGGCTGCCCACTGGAAGAACAAACCTGAGTGTTAATGTCACTAAAGGAAGACCAAGCCTTCAGGAGACTTCTAACACATACTTAGATCTCTCCAGGGTCCTTGGAAGGTAGTAGAGGTCAAATTTAAGAGAGCTTTCTAAGAATTTTAAAGATTTTAATGGCAAATCAGAGCAGCATCTGCTGACCAAATCTAGAAATGTGTTTTGCTCATTGTAGTGTAAGTAATTTCTTACGCTTTTATACATTTGTTTAATAGCCTACATGAACATTTGGTCTCAGAGGCAACACAGTAAGTTATGTTTCAATGACAAATTTAAAATGAGGGAAAACACACAGTTGGGCCCTCCATATCCATGGGCTATGCATCCAAATATCAAAAATATTAAAAAAGAATTTAAAAATAACACAAAAAAGCAATACAGTATAACAATTATTTATATAGCATTTACATTATATTAGGTATTATAAGGCATCTAGACATGATTTAAAGTATAAGGGAGGATGTGTGTAGTTTATATGTAAATACTACAACATTTTATATAAGGGACTTGACCGTCCATGAACTTTGGTATCTTTGGGGGTCCTAGAACCAATCCTTCCTGTAGATACCAAGAGACAACTATATTCCTAAGTGTGGGTGTGTATGTACATGCATTATTTCTTTCTCCATATTATCCTAAGAGAAATTTACAAAGTTGTACTTGTATTGATCTCTTAACAAAAATGAATACCTTATTCTAAAAAAAAAAAAAGCTGCTGCAAATAGCCACCTTGATGATAACTATACCGATTGGAAAACATGAGGTATAGGAGAGATAAGAATAAATAGGAGAAAGGTTGATTCTCAGATTCTCAGGGAGACCAGCCACCACCCTTGACTTCCACCAGCCCCATCCCAATGTAATCTAAACTAAAGTCATATTGTTAAAAAATAAATAATTAAAAGAAGCCTGTGGCTACAAAAACCTGCTATTATCATATTGAACTCCACAAAAGGAGGCATATCAGTTGAAATGTATTAACCATGAATTATATTTGAAAAGGAAAATTTTAATTTAACTGGACAGTCTCATCTTGCTGGAAACGGCATGATTATAATACAATAATGAAATGCCCCTCCATAAAACACTCCTTGATTTTGGATAATAAACTAATTATAGTTTAACTAAAACACCAACTAAGTGTTTCTTTATATTATTTATGTGAGGAAAAAAACCTAGTTTGTTATACTATACTCGGAAGGTTTCACAAACAACACTGTTTCAGTGGATGATGCTCACAGAAGAGGCAAAGAATAGCAAACTGAAATGAAATCCATCTAGAAGGGATGATTTACTAAAATAATCCACTTTCATTTTCAACCTAATTTTTAATGACTAGTTTAAACAAAGAAACCACTTATATCTAATTAGCATAGAAAAGCATATTAAAGATGTGAAAACGTAGAATAATGCAAAGTACAACATGAAACAAATTCTTTCACTTCAGTTCAAATGCACAGCATTTCAAGAGTGTCTTTTGCATAGTAAGTTTTTTTAAAAAGCTGAATGATTTTGAAACATTTTGCCATTGTAATAAAAGAGTACACAATAGGGAACCCTGAAACACTATGTAGGACTACAATTTTGAATGAGTTCTTATAAAATGTGTAGAAGTTACAGAAGCATACGATTAGGCTGAACAACAAAGTCTGAAGTTCACAGAACTATTGAATAAAACATTTAAAAGAATATAAACAAAATGTATTAATACTTGATAATATTTGAAAGAAATAAACATTCATTTCTGACAGAGATCCAAAAGGTTTGATTCTAAAATACGATAAAAACTTTAGGTGAGACCAAACAAGAATAAAAGAACTGCTGAGAATGTGCAAGTGTTCAGTCACATTCTGCTCTCTTAAGTCAGTTTTATTAATAACTTTAATTGTATAATAATTTTACCTATTTTGTAGGTTTAAAAGAATTTGAGCTTGGATACCTACATTCAGTTGATCAAAGTAGCTTTCTGTAATTTATAAATTCAAATTAAAGACTGGGTGATGAAACAAAATTAAAAGTTAAAACAACTTTGTTTTCAATACACTCACATATTTTTACTTTGTAATACAATATAGCTGTCACATACAATGACTCTAGTAGGCTTAAATCAAATTGGAATGGGCAAGGACAGCCAAAGAAGGGTTTACACAATATTCAATAAGCAATAATATCTGTTCAGTTTGCAATAAAATAAAAAAGTTCTAACCTAGAAACACAGAAAAACAATTTATTGTGTTTAAGTTTCCGAAATAAAAGTAACAGAATAGCACATAATCTGTAACAAGCTGGTCCTACAATTTCTAATCTGCAGTCCAATTAAAACATTTAAGTAACAGAAACAATCCACATGTTTTTCTACCAGGTAAATATACCTGAGAGGGTAACCACAAAGAACCTTCTGCTGCGACATTATGAAGAAGGGCTACGCATGTGGCCGGACTAAGCCATTTCCCAGAGATTCTGCTCACTGCTTAGCTGCAGGTAGTGGTCCATCAGTGACACAGTATTTTACATCAACACCAGCTCATTCAACCAAGGAAGCACAGTAATATTTTAAAATCACCTGTTTATATTCATTAGTATGTAAAAATCACAATACACAGATTTGGAAACGTATAACGTGTCCACAAAAAAAGAGTGTATTTTGTCAGCATAAGCTTTTTAAAAAGGCTTAAGCAATGCAATAATGAGGGAAGCAGACTCTACGTGTTGACTATAGTGAAGATATGTTAAAATTATAATTACTCTCATTGCCAAGAGCTTAGAAATAAAAACAAATTTAAAAAATTAAGATGTTCCGGTAGCAAAATTACATCTACTGTAACAATAGCTCCAAGCAAAAAATCAATTCAGAGCTTGAATGCAATTTGTGCTTTGTTTCTATAAGAATGCAGTGTTACTCTCAGACATTTCTAAATGACTAGATTCATAAATAAGCAGTGAATTTCTTTTCATCACAATTTATTTCTAATTCATCCTATGCAGATTATAGACAGAACTAAAAATTACTTAGCTTTTTTCCAGTACTTTATATAAATCGAGATCTTTTTTAACAGTGATTTATTGTATTTCTCAAGGTAAAACAACAAAAACAAATTCTAAAATTATAACTTTAAATTAAGTGGTTAAAATTTCAGATGACAGAGCCAATAACTGGTAACAGCTTCTTTAAGTTCATATTAAGAGTCCAATTAAAAACACTAACAACTACCTGGCAATAATTTGAAAGAATCAGAAGGGTTCGGTGAAGGGAAAAAAAAATCCAAACATGCAAAATACCCCCCAAAACACATGACCTTCTTTTTCATTTTATAATCTAGACTTGTAAGATTTTTATAAATACATGATCATTCTACACAATACAGATCTTCTAGAGCATTTCTAAAGGATATTACAGTTTTTGGTCTTAAGGAATAAAGACTAAGATGGAAAAGGAGATGAAAACAGTGAAATCTGAGAAAGCAATACTCTCTCTACACACAAGCTGTAGTTCATCCAGTCAAGTTAGCGGTTACAGTTCAGTACATGATTTTCAAGGCAACTAAGAAATCAAGACAGATATTTCCCTTTCCTAGAGTTAACAATTCTTTTAAAAGTTCCGATGTATCCATAAAGGAGTGCTGATTTTTGTGGGGTTTTTTCCAAAAGGAAACAAAGAATAAATAGGGGAAAACAAGTTTCCATCCCTAAAGTCACATACACAAGTTAAGTTAAACTATAAGCTAGTTTTAGACTACCCAGTGAAACAGAATTGTTGGTACCATCTGAGGCAGATGCTACCCTCCCTAGTCAGTTCAAAACATGATCCAGTAAAACAAATACACATTGTTATGCCTCAAACAACTATAAAGCATTTCATTATTCTTCAAATATCATGTTTAATTAACTCCTAAGGTAACAGACTTCTAGAATGTTGTATCTTAATGGTGTACCTGAATCAATACTAGCAACAGAATGCAAAATTCAAAACTACAATAAAGGTAAAATCATCATAAAAAGAAATTCAATCCTTATGTAAAAAAAGGGAGAACTGAGGGTGAAATACTAACACCAAATGTCTGAAGGCAGAATTTTTGTTTGTGGAAGACAGAGTGAAGAGATAGATGCACCTAATCAAGACCAAGTGGAAGACAGTGAAGAGTATGAAAAATGCTTAAAAAAGAAAAAGAAAAAGAAAAAGAAGAAGGAAAATGGCGAAGAGACAGGCAGCAAAAGAATTACTAGACAGATCAAAAATAAGAGAAAATGAGGCATGTGCATACGGCTCTTTTTTTGTCTGTCCTTTGTGTTCCTAAATAACTTAAAATGTAAGTGGCATGTAGGCCATACTAGCAGGCAAGAATGAGCCTTGTGATGGATAGAGATGAAGGATCTGAGGCTAATGAATTGTTCTGTTTTTTTTGTTTTTGCTTTTAATTCATACCTGAAAGCCTTGAATCCTTGCTAAATATTCCAGTTGTTTTGAAGGTTGTACTGGAGAACAAGGGGGAGTAGGAGAACTTCCTTTTAAACCTATGGCTTCAGCTGTAGAAGATGTTCCGTTCATAAGGAGTTCCCTGGCAATTGTAGCTGAACTATTCGATGTGGGAGATATACTGAAGAAAGAGCTTGAAGGTTGGTTCATATCTTTGGGTGACAAATAGCCCAGAGTAGTGCCAGAGATTACTTTGTGGCGGCTGGCTTCCATCTCTTGATAAACATCAGGAGACAAATGAAGAATTCCTTTTGGAGCTATAAATAAAATGAAGAACACTGTTATTACACTTAATTAAAATAAAAACACGTTATAGTATTAACTCAATGGCTTTACTTGGTGTAGTAACAAAGAAATGAGAAATACTGGCAATCAAGTATCTTTGTCATACTGTAGAGGCAACTGCAGTTTCTATTAAAAGGTGAATAATGTCTGTTTCAATTTTCCTAAAATTAGAAGTTTAAAAAATCCAAAAAAAGTGGTTTCAATGGGACTTGTGTGTAGTAGGGAAGCTATAAAGGGACAAGGGAAACTGATGTATGGAAGTACACTGGGGGAGAAAATTGGGAATGTGCAGTGTCTTCACCCTGCATTTTAATATTTTATATCTCATAAAAGAGGCATGAAACCCCAACACATAGAGCAATTGAGGCACATCAGGTAAAATAAAGGCTTAATCAGACCAAATTTCTTTGGAGGTACAAATGCATGTATTCAACAGCCCAGTGGTCCTCTCACCTCCACAAGGATGTCCCACAGACAACTCTAACTCACAAACACATAAAAAAGCAAATGGGTATCATCTCAAAACTAGCACTGTCTCTAACTCGCTTTGCTCATACCACCATGTGGCTGCTCATGACCCGACCTAGACTCCTGGCAACCATCTCTGATTTACTCACAAGCAAGTAGTTATCATGTTGCTCAAACATCTCAAGAATTTGACCATTGTAGGGATTATCTAGTGCATTAATTCAAGCCAGGCCATGGACAGGTTCTGTCCTCTGTCCATCAAGAGGAGTGGGGGCTGTGTCATCAGCTGATGGAGCTCAAACCATACTAGAGAAACACTTTCCTTTGACTATCATTTGTCTCAGAGAAGTTTCAAACCACATTTCAACCTGCTTATTCTAATGTCTTTTGATCAGATATAATTTTCAAATGATATTATCTTTTAAAATTATTGGTAAGTCACCATTCACAGAGATGTGCTCTGAGAGACACAACTTAATTCCCTGTTCTTGCCCCTTCCTCTCCTGATGCTAACCTTCTGATTCAAGCTTTCAGTGTTTCTCTGCTGCTAGTATTCTCAGTGTCCATTTCCCAAAATGTGTTCTATAACATAGTCCCCAAAGAAAATGGTTCCATGATAAATAAAAATTGAAAATAATGCAAATTACATAATACAAATGCCTTTTGCGAAATTAAAAATACACATTAGCATAGTGAAGAATCAGAAACCTCAAAGAACAAAAATCTATTCAACTTGGTTTAACCCAGGATTCCAAGTTTACTTTATGTCCAAGCCTTTGACATAGCATGAATAAAACAGCTAACCCTTTGGGAAATGCTGGAGGCTAGCCCAACTCTCCTCTGACTGAGTCATTTCCAGTGACCTGTCTTTGAGATTGATGATCTTTTCTTCTGCTTGACATTGTCTGCTATTGGATCCCTCTGGTAAGTTTTTCAATGTATTGTATTTTTTAGCTCCATGCATTCTGCTTGGTACCTTTAAAAGTTTTCTTTTTGTTGAAATTCTCACTTTTTTTCATGCATTGTTCACCAGACCTCAGTGGGAATGTTTATAAGGATTACTTTGAATTCTCTGTCAGGTAAATCATGTATCTCCATTTCACTAGGGTCAGTTTCTTGAGATTTATCTCATTCCTTTATTTAGAAAATGTTTTCCTGTTTCTTCACTTTTCCGTGATTCTCTGTGTTTGTGTCTGCACACTACATAAGACAACCACTTCCCCTAGGATTCATAAACTGGCCTCATACTGGAGAAGATCCTAACCAATCAGCCTGGACAGAGATTCTGGAGGCCTCTCAAACTTTTATGCTAGTGTAATCCACTTTCTTTGTTCTTGGCAGTCCCCAAGCATCAGTCCCTTGCTTGTCTCAGTTCCATAAGAGCTCTGAGACAAGCAAGACTGAAGCCAATTCTTCAGGCAACTCCCAGATAAGTTGGGTCACTGGATACATGGCACACCTCTTTGACTCTCCAGGAAAAAGTTGAAAGCTGGAGCTTTTCAACTATTAGCTTTGTGCTGGGCTAAGCAGTGGATAGTGACCACCACCACCAGCCATCTCTGTCTTCATTGGCCCCGGGGTTGCTAAAATATGCCATGTCCTGTCAGCACTCTGAGACTTGCCAGACAGAAGCCAGTCTTCTGGGTAGCCCCAGAAAAGCTAAGGCATTGGATGCATAGCATACATCTTTCCCCTTCCAGGCAGAAAGAAGCTGGGAGCTGGGGGTGGGGGGTAGTTGTCTTGACTGTATGGCCCTGTTAATTAAGATCTGGCTGGTTTCATGCTCACCTGGCATACAGGAGCCTCTTAACTGGTTTCTGGATTTCTCATAAAGAAAATCTGTCTATAAATTATTATTGAATTGCTGTGTTCCAGGGCCTCCTATTCTACCACCTTGCCAAGGCTAGAACATTCTCTTACTTAAAGGTCTTTCACCAGTTTATCAGTTACACTAGAGAACCCAAACTCCTTAGGATAACCTAGGAAGCCCTTAATAATCTCTCTCCTACTTATCTCTCTATCTTTGTCTACTAAATATTTCATGAAGATCCCATGCTCCAGTCACACAGATATATCCAATACTCCAGGCTGTCTGATTCCAACACATCTTTATTTCTATCGTTCGATTACACACATGCACATACCCTCTTAGTTGAGCTCCAACTGCTACTGTGCTAGTTAAGCTTCAGGCATCCTACCAACCAATACTGTCCAGACCTCAAGTCATGCTCAGTCTATCAGGGGTGGAATGAAAATGGATAATACAATGTGATAGGGGTCTCACTAGAGATGGGTGGAGAGAGCAGTGGGAATGGGAAACGAGAAGTGCTAAAAGCTCAGGGAAGGCTTGCTGGAGATGATGATGACAGTGAATTTCAAAGGATGAGGAGAATACAGCCAAGGAGGAAGAGGACTGATAACAGATGGCCAGCAGGAGCAAGGGCAGAGACCTGGAGAGTTCGTGTTCTAGGAAACCTCAGGCCATGCCTTATCACAAGAGCATACAGAGAGTCAGAATTGCAAATGCAGGTGGGGGCACGCAGGGGCCAAGGTAGAGGGAACTTTATCCTGATGCCATTAAGTATAAAAGAGTTTTGTAAGTTTTTTTAAAAAACCTTTAAATAGCTTAAAATAATACAGACAGCCCTCTGCATGCATAAGTCCCATATCCCTGGATTCAACCGTGAACAGAAAATATTTGCAAAGAGAAACAATAACAACAACAAAAACAGCAACAGAAAACCCCACACACAATAAAAAATAACAATGCAACAATAAAAAACAATACAAATTCAAAAGCTAATTACATCATATTTGATGTTGTATACTCTAGAGAAGATTTAAAGTATACTGGAGGCCGGGCGCGGTGGCTCAAGCCTGTAATCCCAGCACTTTGGGAGGCCGAGACGGGCGGATCACGAGGTCAGGAGATCAAGACCATCCTGGCTAACACAGTGAAACCCCGTCTCTACTAAAAAATACAAAAAACTAGCCGGGCGAGGTAGCGGGCGCCTGTGGTCCCAGCTACTCCGGAGGCTGAGGCAGGAGAATGGCGTAAACCCGGGAGGCGGAGCTTGCAGTGAGCCAAGATCCAGCCACTGCACTCCAGCCTGGGCGACAGAGCGAGACTCCGTCTCAAAAAAAAAAAAAAAAAAAAAAAGTATACTGGAATATGTGCATAGGTTATATGCAAATATGATGCCATTTTCTATCAGGAACTTAAGCATCTGTGGATTTGGGTATCTATAAGGTGTCCTGAAACCAATTCTTCATGGATATCAAGGTCTTCATGGATATCAAGGGATGACTGTATATCAATTCTATTTTATGTATTTTCTTTATTCCTTTATGTTAGCTTTCAAATTCTCTACATTAACATGTGTTAGTTTTTTTATAATGGGGAAAAATTTCAATATTTTTTTACAAGAAAACATTATGCACAGGAAAAAATTAAGATAAATCTCATCAGCCAGAGAACATTAATTTCAACATTTTGCTTTAAAAATATGTTTTTAATCCTGTTTTATCTATGCACTTTTTAGCTGTTGTTTACTTGGAAAAACAACTTAAATACATAGGAATACCATATGATCCTGTCATTGTTTATAAAACAATATATTTCTACTGCTAATACTAAAAGTATAAAATTTCATTATATGAACTGTTTCTGTTGTTTTGTTTGTTTGTTTGTTTGTTTGTTTGTTTTTTGAGACGGAGTCTCCCTCTGTCGCCCAGGCTGGAGTGCAGTGGCGCGATCCTGGCTCACTGCAAGCTCCGCCTCCCGGGTTCAGGCCATTCTCCTGCCTCAGCCTCCTGAGTAGCTGGGACCACAGGCGCCTGAACCACGCTCGGCTAATTTTTTGTATTTTTAGTAGAGACAGGGTTTCACTGTGTTAGCCAGGATGGTCTTGATCTCCTGACCTCGTGATCTGCCTGCCTCTACCTCCCAAAGTGCTGGGATTACAGGGAACTGTTTCTTTAAACAATTCCATATCATCGGACATCTATCTCCAGTTTTTTGCAATTATAAACACAGTGATGAACATTCTTATAACTTAATTCTTATTCACAAGAAAATTTATTTCCTCAAGTTAGAAGCGGAATTGCTAGCTGAAAGGATATTTTAGGGTTTTTGACACTAACAAATTGCCCTCCAAAGAAGTTATACCAATATCAGACTCCCACAGAGACACATGAAAGTACCTTGTTTCCTATTTTGATATTGGAAATTACTATTTAAAAATCTTAAGGCAGGGCACTCTGCCTGTAATCCCAGCACTTTGGGAGGCCAAAGCTGGCGAATCACAAGGTCAGGAGTTTGAGACCAGCCTAGTCAACATGGTGAAACCCCGTCTCTACTAAAAATACAAAAAATTAGCTGGACATAGTTGCCGGCACCTGTAATTCCAGCTATTTTGGAGGCTTAGGCTGGAGAATCGCTTGAAGCCAGGAGGCGGAGGTTGCAGTGAGCCAAGATCGCACCACTGCACTCCAGCCCAGGCAACTCCGCCTCAAAAAAAAAAAAAAATTTGCCAATTATCAACAGTAACAGAAAGCAGGTCAGTGATTGTCTGAGGAGTAGAGCTGGTGGGAGTGATAGATTGCAAAAGGGCATGAGAAATCTTTTGGGGAGATGAAAATGTCAAGACTGATTAAACTGTAGACATTATGTGCAGTTTATTATACTTCAATTATACCTCAATAAAGTTGTAAATAAAATTTGCCAATTTGATAAATGGAGTGTCATATTACTGATTTTTGTTTTTTACTATCTGCATAAACATTATATATATATTTTAAAGAATAACTTAAATGTTACAACTCTAACTTCTATACTCAATTTTAAAAAATCAAGAAACTTAACAGCATTACTTCAGTATTGTTATTATACAGGACTAATGGGTTTGCCAATAGCAATATTATAAAGCAACAAAAATGCTCTCCACACTCTAGAGAGGCATTACCTCACAGCATAAGAACGTGGAGTTCAGGCTCTCTTATTCTACAGTAAAGCCTGAGTCGACTTTTCTTCACATATAAAGATTACTTTCTACAGAGTTCAACTAACAGACTAGTCATAGAAACAGCATAAAGACATAGATTTATGTGGTCAAGAACTGAATGACTTTTAACTTGAACATCAGTAACAGTATTTGGATGGGTCATAATTCATTTAGGATCTTCCTGTTGTAAATTTAAGTTGCTTTACAATAGTATAAAGATCTAAAAGTAGAATCAAAGAGTAATTTAGGGTATGCATATTTAAGGACCTTAAATTTATTTTGCCAATTAGGTTTCTCCCAAAAAACTACCCCAATTCATACTTCTATTAGTAGGATGTGATTGTTTTCCCACACTTCTCCCAGGACGGGTTTCAGTTACTCTAAATAATCACTGCCACTCTACAATAATTCATTGTTAATTTATTTTTGTTTGGTTACTGCTCAGGATAAACTTTTTCTCATGTAACTACTTTAGGTCTGTGCCTTCTCTGACCTCAATTTTGCTCATGGACTTCAACCACTACACTTCCCTCGCTCAGGCTTGTAACATCCATTATATTCATTCACCCTTTATCTGGAGAGGTCCTGAACCCATTCTGCCATTATCTATCTTTTGTCCCTGATTTTGCCTTTGATGCTCCCATCTTGGTACAGTCTATAACCACAGTACACAGCTACAATGCAGATACAACATGGGCACTGTTCTAGTACCTTACTTCTCATTTAATTCCCATAACAACCATATGAAATGGGCATGATTATTTTCCTTAGAGATGAAAAATACTGAAGCATGGAGAAGATATGAAACTCTACCAAGGTCATACGGATAATAAGCAGCAATGCTAGAATTTGACTCCAGGCAGTCTGACTCTAGAGTTTGAATACTTAACCATTACATTAAATAGCCTCCTAAAAGAACAGGTAGGAAACTAAATGCAACATCCCACCAGCTCCAAACCCCTAAGGCTTAATCCAGTAAGTAAATGCCTGGGGTTTGCCCAGATTGGCTCCAAGGATGACCCATGTCATGATGGTTGTCCCTAGATGTTCCAGAGATAAGCTCACCAAAATCTCACTGAAGTATATGGAGTTTATACATGATTTTAAAGGTCTAAAGTTGCCAGGGACTGTGATATCTTATAAGAAATGCCCACTTGACAAGTTTTTGCTCAGTAGATCTGTGCTTCTTTCAGATGGGTATGTGAATCCTCTGGCATACAAATCTTCCTGGAGCATCTTTATGGAGCTCCAGTTCTTACAGAGGAGTTGAAGGGGGAGTTCTAAATTGGAGAACTCTTAAAAGGTTTTATAAGCGAACTCGAGAACCTTGCCTTTCAATTATCACTGATGTCGTAACTCTTTCAGAGATGCTGAAGAAGATAAATGTTTATGAGTAGCAAGTGGTATCAGAGGTATTAAAACACGGCAAGCCAATGCAGCAAGAAAGATAATGCCACTGATCCAAATGGTTAATGCCACTCCACTGGAACTCCCAGTTTCTCTCAAAGTCCTTGGAATAGGCATAGCTATTTCACAATAAAATAATTTCTTTTCATTTTTCACAGCAAAGCTTTGAAAAAAAAATCTTTGTTTCAATTGCCAGCTTGAATTTATGCCTCAATAATGTTGGACTATAAATTTGTTTATAAATACCCGACTATCCAATAATACTCAGGTTCACTTTGCTACAGTGAGGTTTTCACAATAAAAAATTATAATTAAAAATTCTTAAGAACTAGAAGCAGGGGCTTCTGGTTCAAAACTGTTAATGTGAGAAAAGTATGAACAACGGCATGATTATCCGTCTTTAGTGATTTTTAAAAATCATTTATATGAGAACTGGTAGGCTCCAAGTAAGGTCTGTAGTCTAGTTCATTGTATTATGACAATTTCCTGGTTTTGAAAATGTACTATAGTTATATAAGACATCGCCACTGGAAGAAGCTGAGTGATGGGTACATGCAACCTCTTTGTACCATTCTTACAACTTCTTGTGAGCCTACCATTATTACACTTTTAAAAGTTTTTTTGAAAGCACCGTTTTATGCTGCTCTGGGCCTCTCCCTCAATATAGAGATCCCGGAACAGCGCAGTGCTGGGGACACCAAAGTGGGAAGGACTGGCGGCAGCACCAGTCCTAGATATAGCCCTGAGGATAAGCAGGGCTGGCACTGGCAATGCCTGCTTCTTGACAACTTTGCTCACAGCCTTTGCCTAATGCACAGGCCCTGGCTCCCCAGGCTCTGGGTGCTTGACTTTTAGCTACATGAAAGCAAGGGAGATCCTGATGGCAGCGCAGGCCTCATAGCTGGGACCTTGTTCTCTCCCACGGTAGCCTGAGGCCACGTATTAGGTAAGAGTACATGTGACCCAAGGGAGCCTACTGGACCACCATGGTCATGTCTCTGAAGGTCAGGGACAGGTGGAATGCATCCTTGGCATGCTCTTTAGCTCCTAGACTGATGTGAGCTACAGAAGTCCCCCTTCCTGCTGCCCTGTTGTTGGGATCAAATGGAACAGGTAGTATTTGTATGTGACTCCACCTCTTCTTTTACATACAGCTCACTGCCAATCTGGTCTTCCAGCTGAGACCCTCAGACCCTTAGTTCTGCCTAATTTTTAAGCCAAATATACAGTACTTATGAAGTCAAAAATCAACAACGCAAAATTTAAAATAAACTCTTGTGGACAACTAAAAAGAGAAAATGTTGGCTAAGAGCAAAACAATGAAAACAATCAAAAACTAGGTAAATAATTTGTTAGAGATTTCTTCTTAAGATCAGTTTCAGAATCACCTTGGAAACGAAAAAGAGACACTAAAAAAACAGTCATTACTGAACAGAATTTTTTTTTTTTTTTTTTTTTGAGATGGAGTCTTGCTCTGTTGCCCAGGCCGGAGTGCAGTGGTGCGATCTTAGCTCACTGCAAGCTCCGCCTCCCAGGTTCACACTATTCTCCTGCCTCAGCCTCCTGAGTAGCTGGGACTACAGGCGTGCGCCACCACACCCGGCCAGTTTTTTATATTTTTAGTAGAGACGAGGTTTCACCGTGTTAGCCAGGATGTTCTCAATCTCCTGACCTCATGATCCAACCGCCTCGGCCTCCCAAAGTGTTGGGATTACAGGCGTGAGTCACCACACCCAGCCAAAATGATGCATTTTAATGTGCTCAAAAAGCATAACCTGAACAGTGGTGAAATTAACCTTGTTCTTACCCTTAAAGTTGAACAGAAGCACTGATTTTGTTAATTTGTGCATTTTATTGATCTTTTTTTTTTTTTTTTTTTGCTACATTTAACATAATGATGTATGTGAAGGGTTCTTAATTTGGTGAATGTTTATTAATAAAATTACCGACAAAGAACTTTTCAGGAAGATGTTTGCCTTTTGGTGAACACAGTACCACAGGGAAAATACACACAGTCCAGTCTTGCCCCCAAAAAGGCAGAATCCCAGGTCATGATACAGCATCCAGCATACCTCCGAGAGGAAGGAGGAGGAATACAAAATAGTAAATAATACATATTCCTCAAAACACTAAAAATGAACAGAAACAACAGCAATAAAGGTTCTTCAAAAATGTTTTAAAGATCAATTTATGATGAACTGGGAAATGCCTTTGGAAAGCTTGTACCTTAGTCAAATAAAAGTGTGAGTGAGTTTTCAAATTCAGGACTGGCTGCTATTTTTTCTTTAAAACAGGAAAATGAAAAGCATGTGATAACAATATGAACCTGGGTATGGTGAATAAATTCATCAATCATCTTTTTTTTTTTTTAAACCTTACACAAATGTAATAATTTACACTTTTGCCAGAAATTTTCTTTAACAAGAAGATTCTGGAGCCCAAAATGAGTCATGCAAATCAAAGAACAGTCTGGCACAGGCGTTATTAATAGTGATACAAGGGCCGCTAAATAGTTTGAAATAGGTTGACTTCACAACAAGGGCAGTGCACATTGTATATGACTCAGAGTCAGTATGTTGCATGGAAGTGATTGGGGAGTTCAGGAATTCCCCAGAAGCACATTCACCACTCATCTTAATAATAAGGAAGATTTCACTCGGTTGGCTTATTTAGTAGAAATCTTTTCAAGGCTCAGCTTTTCAATAAAGACACACTGTGACTACTTCTACCAAGTAAGACAAAAAAGTTGCTGTGAAAATGTTTGAGAGCAGCTTGTGAGGATAATGAGTCATCTTCAATTTTTAGTTTATTTAAGTGGGGTTAAAATGTTGCTCGTAAAATAAAGATCACCCTTGGTTGTTTCTTCTCAGAAAAACTCCATTAGTTATGATTTCCCTAAGACAGAAAAACACCAAAAATTGGATTAAACAAGTCTGACATATGACACAAGTGACCTGATCTCTCAGCAGGAAGAAACACATACTGAAATGTCTACCGCAACAGCTTCCAAACACTGCACCACAACACTCCTCTGCCAGGATTCCTATTGCTTGTTCCAAATGCTTTGCATATATTAGTTTAGTAATCCTCACAATGACCCCCAAGAAGTAGGGACTATGCATATCCCTATTTTACACTTAAAGGCCCTGAAACACAGGTAATATGACTGGCTTAAAGTCACAGCCAGTAAGTGGCAGGTGTGGGGGCCAGTATCCAGGCATCTGGCTACAGTCAGCACGTATAACTACCTTTCAGTAGTAAAACAAATAACAAACCAAGAACTACTGTTCTTGTATCTATACATTTAAGAAGTTCTGGGCATTTGGATTCTTGAAATATTCTAACACCATGATAGAGACAAGAAACTGTCAAGATATTGAACTTCATTTCTTCATTTCAGACCTATTTTCTAGGCTTGATGAACCTCAGTCTCTCCTCTCATAGTAAAAGGAAAGATGGAGGCCAGTGCAGTGGCTCACACCTGTGATCCCAACACTTTGGGAGGCCAAGGCAGGAGGATCACTTGAGGCCACAAGTTTAAAACCAGCCTGGGCTAAACAATAAGGAGCTGTCTCCACAAAAAATTAAAACTTTAGCTGGGCATGGTGGCATGCACCTGTAGTCCCAACTATCAGGAGGCTGAGGCAGGAGGATCCCTTGAGCAGAGGAGTTCAAGGCTGCAGTGAGCTGTAATGGCATCTCTGCACTCCAGCTTGGACACACTGTCTCTTTAAAAATGACAGAAAGAGAGAGACAGACTGACTGAGATTTTCTCATTGTAAAACCACCCATTGGGAAAAATGTAAAAATAATGCACTTGGCCATTTTCACAATTCTGTTTGTGGGAAGAAAGTAACTTCAAATATTAGGTTCACATAAAGAAAAACTTAAGCACAGCCTTAGGATGAAAGAACTTAACCCACAAAACACTTTCTTACAATTCTCCTTACATGATCTAATTATGATTTAACAATTTACTAAAAATTAGTCTATATATTATTCAGAAACTTATGGAAGATTCCACAATACTGTTAATAAACACAACTAACTGGAACTGTATAAACATTAAGTACTGGGCGGGGTACAGTGGCTCACACCTACAATCAGCACTTTGGAAGGCTAAGGCAGGAGGGCTCCTTGAGCTCAGGAGTTTAAGACCAGCCTGGGCAACACAGCAAAACCCCATGTCAAAAACTATATATTTTAAATAAAAAATATATATATTAAGTACTTATCCAATTTTTAAATTTTCTTGTAAAAATAAATTCACTTTTTAGAACCAGGAAAGAAGCAGCCTAGCAAGGAAGAAAATTTAGACAAAACACACCTTAGTCCAGCCAAATACACACAAAAAAACCTGTTCTCCCACTTTTATCTATGTATCAAAGGCAGAGAGGGACTTTCACCCTTGCAAAGCTGTAACAAGTCTCCCCAACTTCCCTGATGTGGTAGTGTCAGAAAAAACTGAGTAGTGTCAGTGGAGATCATGTAGGGACACTAAACTTCTATCCCTACCTAGCAGTAATAGGATCCCCCCTCCCCTCCGTGCTGGAGTGGTGTCAGGAGAGAATAAAGGAGAATCAGAACTAGTGGGAACAAGGTCACCTCACTATGGTGTCAGTGGAGACCATATGGGGACCAGAATTTCCACTCAATCCAGGGTTGGGGGTGGGGGAGATGGTATGGCTATAACAGCGCAACCTGTTATGGTGACAGGACTGTTCTGTATCATATTTATAATAATACCTTAGTTGTGACATTGTACTACAGTTCTGCAAGATGTTACCAGAGATAAACAAGGCAAAGTGTCCACAGGATCTCTTTATATTAATTCTTACAACTGCATGTGCATCTACAATTTTCTCAAAATAAAATTTTTATTAATTATATTTTAATTTATCGTAGAGACAGGATCTTGCTATGTTGCCCAGGCTGGTCTTAAGCTCCTGGCCTCTCACTTCAACCTCTCAAAGCATTGGGATTACAAGTGTGAGCTACCATGCCTGGCCATCAAAATAAAAAGTTTAATAAAAAAGAAGTCTTGGGTGACACCAACAAGAGGGTAGAACAGGAAGTCCCAGCCCTTATTCCTCACTCATACATTGATTTAACAATGACATACAAACCAATATACCTTTTTGAGAATTCCAGAATCCAGTTAGGAAGTTGCAGTACCCCAGAGGAGCACAAAGCCAAGAACAGCCACACTGAAACATGTTAAGAACAATTTCACTTTACCCACAGCAGCCCCCTAAGTCAGCATAGCTTAGTGCCACATAGCTTAGTGCCAAGAGACAGCATTCCAGATCACAACTTCTCCCCTGGGGTAAAGATGAGTAGAATGTGCATCCAACATTTTAGGTTTTGAAGGGCTTCCCAAAGGACTAATTTTTGTCTTCCTTCACTTGGAGTGCTGACAGAACCAGTATATTTTGAATAGCTGGGATATTTAGTTTTCCCAGCACGATTTGTTGAAAATGTGGTACCATACAGCATGGAATACTATGCAGCCACAAAAAAGAATGAGATCATATCCTTTGCAGGGACATGGATGGAGCTGGAGGCCATTATCCTTAGCAAACTAACACAGGAATAGAAAATCAAATACTGCATGTTCTCACTTATAAATAGGAGCTAAATTATGAGAACACATGAACACATAGAGGGGAACAACACACACTGGAGCCTATCGAAGGGTAGAGGGTGGAGGGTGGAAAGAGGTAGAGGATCAGGAAAAATGACTAACAGGTACTAGGCTTCATACCTGGCTGATGAAATAATCTGTATAACAAGCCCCCATGACACAGTTTACATATATAACAAACCTGCACATGTACCCCTGAACTTAAAAAAAGAAAGTTAAAAAAAAGAAAATATACTCAGTGGGTCCTCAAATAATGTTGTTTTGTTCAACATCATTTTGTTATAATATTGATAAGAAAAAAATCAAATCCCACCTGGGGTCACTGTCTTATGTGGAGTTCTCATGTTCTGCCCATATCTGCATAGGTTTTCTCCAGGTCCTCCAGTTTCATCCCACATTTAAAACATATGCACATTAGGTTCACTGGCAGGTCTAAGTTGTCTCAGTATGAGTGTCGTGTGTGTGTGTGTATGTGTGTGTGTGCGCGTGCACATGCATGCACGCACGCACACGTGTCCTGGTATGGAATGGCACCTGTCCAGAGTTGGTTCTTGCCTCTGCTCCCTAAGCTGCTAGAATAGGCTCTGACCAACCTCAATCCTGAACTGGAATAAGTGGGTTAGAAAATGAATGACTAAATGAATATAAATTAATGTAAAATTAAAATCTGTAAAATGCATGATAATCATATAATAGGGTTTGGTTTGTGTCTGTACCCAAATCTCATGTGGAATTGGAATTCCCAGTGTTGGAGGAGGGGCCTGGTGGGAGGTGACTGAATCATGGGGGCGGACTTCCCCCTTGCTGTTCTCCTGATAGAGTTTTCACAAGATCTGCCTGTTTGAAAGTGCGTAGCACCTCTTGCTCTCTCTCTCCTGCCGGCCATGTGAATATGTGCTTGCTTCCCTTTTGGCATCTGCCACAATTGTAAGCTTCCTGAGGCCTTCCCAGAAGCAAAATCCTGAACAGCCTGCAGAACCATTAGCCAATTAAACCTCTTTTCTGTATAAATTACTCAGTCTCAGGTATGTCTTTATAGCACTGCGAGAACAGACGAATACATCATACAAATGCACAACAATAAACAACGCAGTACGAAAGAGTTCAGTGAGCCCACTATATTTGTTATTGTTTGTTTTTGAATTGTGTGGTGGTAGGAAGTACTCCTTACAACTTTCACTTTGCAAACATTTATTCTTCGATTTAACCCACCACCACTATGACTGCCGTCACTCACATTGAGTAAACAATTATCTTGTTTTTATTAAACTTTCTTAATTGTAAGTGTAAGCTCATTATTTATTTCAATGTTTAATACTGCAATTTGGGTCTTTATTGAGAAGTTTGGTGATATTTCTCTAATCACAAATATGTTATAAGAACTTAACTCTTGTTTATATCAATCAACCTATGGTAAAACTGATTCGTTATATGTCATTTCACTTAAAGTAGTGGTTTCTAACAACCTATCAATGATGTTAAGAAAGAACTTATTGTAATTATTTTTTTTTAATGGTAAAGCAAAAAAAGAAGTCTAATGTTCTGTATTAACACAAAATGTAATAAAGTAAAAGCAACAATAGTGCATTGGTAAATGCAGCAGACTAGAGCCCAGCTAACTGGGTTTCAGTTGAGGCAGCAGATATTCTCCTTATCACGTTTTCTTCATCTGTAAAATAAATTAGTCTTAAGGAACTTGAGAATCTCTTTCAGCTCTAATAATCTATGAATCATCTTAACACGAACCAGAAAGCTTGGAATAAAAGAACACACTTGAATAACATCACCCAAAAAGCCTGTTGAGTGTTTTTTAAATTTGACTATTACTAAAGTTTTTAAATCTTAAGAAAAATCAAGTAATGTAGATGGCTGTGTCACTGATGTAATAATAGTTAAAACAAACATTTCACAGTTTCTCAGCCATTTAGTGTTTTTACATGATCCACCCAAATATCAATCTGGTATCTGAAACAATAGTTTGAACATTTTCCATGTAATAAAACATCTTAAATGTTTTATAAAAAATCCTGGTACATGACATATAAAACATTCTTTCAAAATAATGCATACTTAATTTTAGTGGAATTTCTTAAAAACACTATTCTCTTTTTTTCCTTTAATTATCAGCAAATGATATATCTAGAAATACAGGTGCTGTCTAGTGGCAACTGCAGAGACCCTGGAGTCAGAAGACATGAGTTCAAGTCTTCACTACCTTTAAATAAGAGTGTCTTTAGACCTATTATAAAAACAACTGAGTCTCAATTTTACTGTATATAAAACATGAGGCTGGACATTCTCCAACCTTTTCACACTTAGGACTCCTTATGTTGTTTTTCTTCTATGCATACCATGCTTAAAGGATCTGTCTTTCAGACAGACTGCATTTATTAAGTAATAATAAATCATTTTTCCAAGACTGCCAACGTGAGATTCAGAATATCTTGAGGTCTGAATTCAAATAAAATTCTAACCCAAAGCAAAGCAATCTACTAAGAATAACTGTATTATTTCCATTAGGTTGCTGAAATACTAATTATTTACCATTATTATATTGAGTCCAACAATAACACGCTGAGTATCTCAGGTCTGGATGATACATAAATTCCTAGAATTCTAATTGTTATATGTTATAAACTACTCAAAAGATCATTAATACAGTGGGGGGGAAAAAGTGAAAATGTAATTCTTTCATTTGCTCAAATACTGAGCACCAACAATGCCAGATACTGTGCTACATGCTTTGCTTTTTAAGATTAAAAAAAAAGGCCTGTAATCCCAGCACTTTGAGAGGCCAAGGTGGGCAGATCACCTCAGGTCAGGAGTTCGAGACTAGCCTGACCAACATGGAGAAACCCCATCTCTACTAAAAACACAAAATTAGCCAGACGTGGTGGCACATGTCTGTAATCTCAGCTACTCGGGAGGCTGAGGCAGGAGAATCACTTGAACCCGTGAGGCGGAGGTTGTGGTGAGCCAAGATTGCACCATTGCACTCCAGCCTGGGCAACAAGAGCAAAATTCCACCTCAAAAGAAAACCAAAAAAAACAAAGATTTAAAAAATTGATTTTTTTTTTCAAATAACACTTGTCTCTTATTTTTTATTTTTTTAAATGAAGTCTCACTCACTCTGTGGCCCAGGCTGCAGTGGTACAACTGTGCTCACTGCAACCTCCACCTCCCAGGTTCAAGCAATTCTCCTGCCTAGGCCTCCTGAGTAGTTGGAATTACAGGCATGTGCCACACCATGCCTGGTAAATTTTCATATTTTTAGTAGAGATGGAGTTTCACCGTGTTGGCCAGGCTGATCTCAAACTCCTGACCTCAAGTAATCTGCCCACCTCAGCCCCCAAAGTGCTGGGATTACAGGCATCCCACCTTTTCTTATTTGCTGGGTTGGGGGGAGTGGGGAGTTGGGTGGGATGGTGGTGTTTATCTTCTATATGGACTCGTCTTTCAAGAAGCAATTTCATCTTTAAAAACTACTGAAATCATCAATAGTATCAAAAAGGGTACAATATAGTGAATAAATACTTTCTAAACAAACGAAAGAATGAATGATGCATTAACATTATACAAGTAAGTTTTAGGGAAACTATCCACACTGCCTTCCTGAACCTTAATAGTTTTCAACCATACAGTTAGCTCCCTGTTGCTTCTTTTAGTGCTTCATAATTGATGCTTTGACTACTCTCACACCTCTTATTTCTGTTGCCAAGCAAGGAGATTTTTGTCTTTTCAATTACTTGTACTCCATGTAGTATGTGTAAGAAGATTATAGACCAAGTACATTTTTATTCACATTTGTTTAAACACACATTGCTTTAAACTGACTCATGTTAAAACACAAGAAACACTCAATGATTAAGCTGGGTGCAGTGGCTCATGCCTATAATCTTAACACTTCGGGAAGCCAAGGCAGGACGACTTGAGGCCAGGAGTTTGAGACAAGCCTGAGCAACTCCGCAAGACTTTGTCTCTAGCGGGGGTGGGGGAGAAAAAAAGCTGGGTGTGGTGGCATGTCCCTGTAGAATTAGCTACTTGAAAGGCTCAGGCAAGAGGATCCCTTGAGCCCAGGAGTTCAAGTCTGCAATGAGCTATGATCACGCCACTGCACAACTGACAGAGATTTGCAAACAGAGCGAGACCCTGTCTCAAAAAAAAAAAAAAAAAAAAAAAAAGACAACGATTAAAACTGGCACATAAATAGTTAGATGAACAGAGGAGAATAGAAAGTCTGGAATAATGCCAAGTTCATAATCTTAGTATATGGTAAGAGTGAAGTCTCAATGCAGTGGGGAATAACGTTGGGTCCATACTTTCAGTATAAATAACAGACAGATCAAGACTTCAACATTTCAAAAAATGAAACTATAAAAGTTCCAGAAGATAATTTAAAAGAAATGTTTTGATTGGAGGTTCCAAGACGGCCAAATAGGAACAGCTCCAGTCTGCAGCTCCCAGCGTCAGTGATGCGGAAGACAGGTGATTTCTGCATTTCCAACCGAGGTACCGGATTCATTTCACTGGGGCTTGTCAGACAGTGAGTGCAGCCCACGGAGGAGGGCGGGGCATCATCTCACCCAGGAAGCACAAGGGGTCAGGGAATTCCCTTTCCTAGCAAAGGGAAGCTGTGACAGACAGTACCTGGAAAATCGGGACACTCCCACCCTAATACTGCACTTTTCCAAGTCTTAGCAAACGGCTCACCAGGAGATTATATCCTGTGCCTGGCTCAGAGGGTCCCATGCCCACGGAGCCTCGCTCACTGCTAGCACAGCAGTCTGAGATCAAACTGCAAGGTGGCAGTGAGGCTGGGGGAGGAGTGTCCGCTACTGCTGAGGCTTGAAAAAAACCAAAGCAGCCAGGAAGCTTGAACTGGGTGGAGCCCACTGCAGCTCAAGGAGGCCAGCCTGCCTCTGTAGACTCCACCTCTTGGGGCAGGGCATAGCTAAACAAAAGGCAGCAGAAACTTCTGCAGACTTAAACGTCCCTGTCTGACAGCTTTAAAGAGAGTACTGGTTCTCCCAGCACAGAGTTTGAGATCTGAGAATGGACAGACTGCCTCCTCAAGTGGGTCCCTGACCTCTGAGTAGCCTAACTGGGAAATACCTCCCAGTAAGGGCCGACTGACACCTCATACATCCGGGTGCCCCCTGAGATGAAGGTTCCAGAGGAAGGATCAGGCAGCAACAGTTACCATTCTGCAATATTTGCTATTCTGCTGACTCTGCTGGTGATACCCAGGCAAACAGGGTCTGGAGTAGACCTCCAGCAAACTCCAAAAACCTGCAGCTGAGGATCCTGACTGTTGGAAGGAAAACTAACAAACAGAAAGGACATCCACACCAAAACTCCGCCTGTACGTCACCATGATCAAAGACCAAAGGTAGATAAAACCACAAAGATGGGGAGAAACCAGAGCAGAAAAGCTGAAAATTCTAAAAATCAGAACGTCTCTTCTCCTCCAAAGGAATGCAGCTCCTGACCAGCAATGGAACAAAGCTGGACAGAGAATGACTTTGACGAGCTGACAGAAGAAGGCTTCAGACGATCAGTAACAACAAACTTCCCCGAGGTAAAGAAGGATGTTTGAACTCATTGCAAAGAAGCTAAAAACCTTGAAAAAAGATTAGACGAATGGCTAACTAGAATGAACACTGTACAGAACACCTTAAATGACTTGATGGAGCTGGAAACCATGGCACAAGAACTATGTGACACATGCATGAGCTTCAGTAGCTGATTTGATCAAGTGGAAGAAAGGTGATCAGTGATTGAAGATCAAATGAATGAAATGAAGTGAGAAGAGAAGTTTAGAGAAAAAAGAGTAAGAAGAAATGAATAAAGCCTCCAAGAAATATGGGACTATGAGAAAAGACCAAATCTACGTCTGATTAGTGTACCTGAAAGTAACAGGGAGAAAGAAACCAAGTTGGAAAACACTCTGCAGGATATTATCCAGGAGAACTTCCCTAACCTAGCAAGGCAGGCCAACATTCAAATTCAGGAAATACAGAGAACACCGCAAAGATACTCCTTGAGAAGAGCAACTCCAAGACACATAATTGTCAGATCCACCCAAGTTGAAATGAAGGAAAAAATGTTAAGGGCAGCCAGCGAGAAAGGTCGGGTTACCCAGAAATGGAAGCCCACCAGACTGACAACACATCTCTCGGAAGAAACTCTCCAAGACAGAAGAGAGTGGAGGCCAATATTCAACATTCTTAAAGAAAAGATTTTTCAACCCAGAATTTCATATCCAGCCAAACTAGGCTTCATAAGTGAAGGAGAAATAAAATCCTTTACAGACAAACAAATGCTGAGAGATTTTGTCACCACCAGGCCTCCCTTATAAGAGCTCCTGAAGGAAGCACTAAACATGGAAAGGAATACCCGGTACCAGCCATGGCAAAAACATGCCAAATTGTAAAGACCATCGATGCTAGAAAAAACTGTATCAACTAATGAGCAAAATAACCAGCTAACATCATAACAAGAGGATCAAATTCACACAAAACAATATTAACCTTAAATGTAAATGGGCTAAATGCTCCAATTCAAAGACACAGACTGGCAAATTGGATAGAGTCAAGACCCAGCTCACATACAGAGACACACATAAGCCCAAAATAAAGGGATGGAGGAAGATCTACCAAGCTAACGGAAAACAAAACAAAAAAAAAGCAGGGGTTGCAATCCTAGTCTCTGATAAAACAGACTTTAAACCAACAAAGACCAAAAGAGACAAAGAAGGCCATGACATAAAGGTAAAGGGATCAATTCAACAAGAAGAGCTAACTATCCTAAATATACATGCATCCAATACAGGAGCACCCAGATTCATAAAGCAAGTCCTTAGAGACCTACAAAGAGACTCAGAATCCCACACAATAATAATGGGAGACTTTAACACTCCACTGTCAGCATTAGACAGATCAATGAGACAGAAAGTTAACAAGGATATCCAGGACTTGGACTCAGCTCTGCACCAAACAGACCTAATAGACATCTACAGAACTCTCCACCCCAAATCAACAGAATATACATACTTCTCAGCACCACATCACACTTATTCCAAAATTGACCACATAGTTGGAAGTAAAGCACTCCTCAGCAAATGCAAAAGAACAGAAATTTTAACAAACTGTCTCTCAGACCACAGTCCAACCAAACTAGAACCCAGGATTAAGAAACTCACTCAAAACCACTCAACTACATGGAAACTGAACAACCTGCTCCTGAATGACTACTGGGTACATAACAAAATGAAGGTAGAAATAAAGATGTTCTTTGAAACCAATGAGAATAAAGACACAACATACCAGAATCTCTGGGACACATTTAAAGCAGTATGTAGAGGGAAATTTATAGCATTAAATGCCCACAAGAGAAAGCAGGAAAGATCTAAAATTGACACCCTAACATCACAATTAAAAGAACTAGAGAAGCAAGAACATACACATTCAAAAGCTATCAGAAGGCAAGAAATAACTAAGATTAGAGCAGAACAAAGGAGACAGAGACACAAAAAACCCTTCCAAAAATCAATGAATCCAGGAGCTTTTTGAAAAGATCAACAAAATTGACAGACCACTAGCAAGACTAATAAAGAAGAAAAGAGAGAAGAATCAAATAGATGCAATAAAAAATGATAAAGGGGATATCACCACCGATCCTACAGAAATACAAACTACCATCAGAGAATACCATAAATACCTCCATGCAAATACACTGAAAATCTCGAAGAAATGCACAAATTCCTGGACACATACACCCTCCCAAGACTAAACCAGGAAGAAGTTGAATCCCTGAATAGATCAATAACAGGCTCTGAAATTGGGGCAATAATTAATAGCCTACGAACTGAAAAAAGCCCAGGACCAGACGGATTTACACATGAATTCTACCAGAGGTACAAAGTGGAGCTGGTACCATTTCTTCTGAAACTATTCCAATCAATAGAAAAAGAGGGAATCCTCCCTAACTCATTTTATGAGGCCAACATCATCCTGATACCAAAGCCTGACAGAGATACAACAAAAAAGGAGAATTTTAGACAAACATCCCTGCTGAACATCAATGCAAAAATCCTCAAAAAAATACTGGCAAAGCGAATCCAGCAGCACATCAAAAAGCTTATCCACCATGATCAAGTGGGCTTCATCCCTGGGATGCAAGGCTGGTTCAACATACACAAATCAATAAACATAATCCAGCATATAAACAGAACCAAAGACAAAAACCACATGATTATCTCAATAGATGCAGAAAAGGCCTTCAACAAAATTCAACAGCCTTTCATGCTAAAACCTCTCAATAAATTCAGTATTGATGGGACACATCTCAAATTAATAAGAGCTATTTATGACAAACCTACAGCCAATATCATACTGAATGGACAAAAACTGGAAGCATTCCCTTTGAAAACTGGCACAAAATAGGGATGCCCTCTCTCACCACTCCTATTCAACATGGTGTTGGAAGTTCTGGCCAGGGCAATCAGGCAGGAGAAAGAAATAAAGGGTATTCAATTAGGAAAAGAGGAAGTCAAATTGTCCCTGTTTGCAGATGACATGATCGTATATTTAGAAAACCCCATCGTCTCAGCCCAAAACCTCCTTAAGCTGGTAAGAAACTTCAGCAAAGTCTCAGGATACAAAATCAACATGCAAAAATCACAAGCATTCCTATACACCAATAACAGAGAGCCAAATCATGAGTGAACTCCCATTCATAATTGCTTCAAAGAGAATAAAATACCTAGGAATCCAACTTACAAGGGATGTGAAGGACCTCTTCAAGGAGAACTACAAACCACTGCTCAACGAAATTAAAGAGGACACAAACAAATGCAAGAACATTCCATGCTCATGGATAGGAAGAACGAATATCGTGAAAATGGCCATACTGCCCAAGGTAATTTATAGATTCAATGCCATCCCCATCAAGCTACCAATGACTTTTTTCACAGATTTGGAAAAAACTACTTTAAAGTTCATATGGAACCAAAAAAGAGCCCGCATTGCCAAGATAATCCTAAGCCAAAAGAACAAAGCTGGAGGCATCACGCTACCTGACTTCAAGCTATACTACAAGGCTACAGTAACCAAAACAGCATGGTACTGGTACCAAAACAGAGATATAGACCAATGGAACAGAACAGAGTCCTCAGAAATAATACCACACATCTACAACCATCTAATCTTTGACAAACCTGACAAAAACAAGAAATGGGGAAAGGATTCCCTATTTAATAAATGGTGCTGGAAAAACTGGCTAGCCATAAGTAGAAAGCTGAAACTGGATCCCTTCCTTAAACCTTATACGAAAATTAATTCAAGAAGGATTAAAGACTTAAATGTTTGGCCTAAAACCATAAAAACCCTAGAAGAAAATCTACAATACCATTCAGGACATAGGCATGGGCAAGGACTTCATGACTAAAACACCAAAAGCAATGGCAACAAAACCCAAAATTGACAAATGGGATCTAATTAAACTAAAGAGCTTCTGCACAGCAAAAGAAACTACCATCAGAGTGAAGAGGCAACCTGTTGCCTGTTTGGGAGAATGGGAGAAAATATTTACTGTCTACCCGCATGACAAAGGGCTAATATCCAGAATCTACAAGGAACTTAAACACATTTAAAAGAAAAAATCAAACAACCCCATCAAAAAGTGGGCAAAGGATATGAACAGACAACAGACACTTCTCAAAAGCAGACATTTATGCAACAGACACATGGGAAAAATGCTCATCATCACTGGCCATCAGAGAAATGCAAATCAAAACCACAATGAGATACCATCTCACACCAGTTAGAATGGAGATCATTAAAAAGTCAGGAAACAACAGGTGCTGGAGAGGATGCGGAGAAATAGGAACACGTTTACACTGTTGGTGGGACTGTAAACTAGTTCAACCATTGAAGACAGTGTGGCAGTTCCTTAAGGATCTAGAACTAGAAATACCATTTGATCCAGCCATCTCATTACTGGGTATATACCCAAAGGATTATAAATCATGCTACTATAAAGGCACACGCACACATATACTTATTGTGGCACTATTCACAACAGCAAACACTTGGAACCAACCCACATGTCCATCAATGATAGACTGGATTAAGAAAATGTGGCACACATGCATCATGGAATACTATGCAGCCATAAAAAAGGATGAGTTCATGTCCTTTGTAGGGACATGGATGAAGCTGTAAACCATCATTCTCAGCAAACTATCACAAGGATAGAAAACCAAACACCACATGTTCTCACTCATAGGTGGGAACTGAACAATGAGAACACTTGGACACAGGGTGGGGAACATCACACACCAGGGCCTGTCATGGGGTGGGGAGCTGGGGAAGGGATAGCATTAGGAGATATACCTAACGCAAATGATGGGTTAACAGGTGCAGCACACCAACACGGCACATGTATACATATGTAACAAACCTGCACATTATGCACATGTACCCTAGAACTTAAAAGCATAATTTAAAAATAAACAAATAAATAAACACAATAAAAATAAAAATATTTTAATTTCAGAATCAGAAAGGTATTATTAATTATACCTAAATTACACATGCTATAAAAGGCTATTTTAAAATGTCATTCAAATACATTAAAAAGAAAAACCAAACCTTAAACGAAAATTCCATCATAAACATAGAAAACAAAAAAGTAATTTCATGTCATAAAGGCACACAGATGCACATACACAGTTCTACCAAGTTTAAAAAAAAAAAAAGATGAGTCAATCTAATTTCTGAATGGACAACCGATATGGTTATGTCATTCACAGAAACAGTACAGAAATGTCTCATAGATCTACCAAATGCATATTTAGTCTCATTCTCAATACGAGAAATGCAAAGTAAAACTATACTATATTTCAACTATCAAATTGGCAAAGATTAAGAACTTTGATGGCATACTGTGTTAATGAAGCTGTAGGGAAACAGGAAATCTCCCACACTGATGGTAGAGACGTAAACTGGAGTCTACTGACAGTACTATGGCAACATCTATCAAAATTAAAAGGATATATACTCTGTAATGCAGTAATTCCATTTGTAGGAATTTCTCCAACAAATATGCTACTACATATGTAAAATTACTTATGTGTGAAGTTTTTACATGGCAAATAATAGGAAAATACTATAAAGAATCTAAATATCCATCAGTGCAAAACTGATTAAATAATAATAAATCCCTATACATATCAATAGGAAAGGATCTTCAGGTCATACTGTTAAGTTTAAAAAAAAAAAAGAAAAAGAAAAACAGGGTAGAACAGCATGTCCAAAAGGCTAGGGGACTGAATAATACGTATTTGAATTTGTTTTTGTGTGTGTGTATATATATGTGCGTATAAAATGTATATACATTTATATACAAGTATATAAATTATATATATAAATTCTGAGACAATACACACACACAAAAAAAACCATAAGTTACTTACTTGAGGGTCAGGGTGGCCACTGCACTAATGAGGACAAAAAATACGGAAAGCTTTTTGCATTTTTAATTTTTCCCCATTCAAAAACTGAAGTAAAAATAGAAAACGAAAAACAAAATTAATGAAATAGTGGAATCTGAACTAAACTTCAACTAAATTCATTATCAAAAATGAAATTGAAAGTAAAAAAGGATAAAAGATTTCTACTTGTTACAGCACGGGAAATCAGATACTTTGAAGGGCTCTCCCACTATGAAACAACTGGTATTTCTTGTAAATTTGAACTTACACATATCATATTCCATTCCCAGAAACTCTTATACATGTGCACCAGTAGAAATGTTCAAAAATGTTCATAATATTGTTTATAATCACAAAATCCTGAAAATATCCCAACTGTGGACCAACAGACGAATGGATAAATCATTACAGGATATTCACATAGTGGATGAAATACTTTATGTAACAAAATAAAATAATATTAAATTGCAATCTTAAATAGAGGGGACGGGGTGGGGGGGCGCAGAATTCCAGAGGACAATACACCATATGATGCTATTTTTCTAAAGTTCAAAAAAAAAAAACAAAATTAAATAAATATTGATAAGGACTCAAATTTATTTGATGAAATTATGAGGAATAAAGGTTAGGGCGACTACATATAAAATCCAGAGATAGTGGTTACTTCTGCTGGGGGAAGCATAGTGAATGGGGGATATGAAAGAGGAAAACAAAGATGAAGGTATAGTAATGTCTAGTTCTTAAATTGGGTGGTGGGTTCATGGGTGTTTATTATCTTGCTTCATAACTTATGTAAGTGTTAAATATGTTATGCATCAAACATTGCCTATTTTTCTTTAAAAATCATAGCAGTTAATGTTTCTTCACAAATTGTAATACACTTTAAGATTTTATAAAACTCCATCTTTCTAGACAAACTGAACAAGTAATTAGGAGCATTACCTTTATTTTCTCCTTATGCTTATTGTACAGTTTCTTTGCTAACAGAGAAAAGCAATTAACTAGTTCTTAATACTTCGACTTTGAATTTTTGCAAGATATTTATCTGTGTTATCATTACGACGGTCTGCTCCTAATTTTGAAAATACTAATTTCAAACACCTTTTGATCCCCATAATACCTCTTAGAATACACAGTACATATTCTAAATTCCAGCATACATTTCGGAAACTGAAATTTCATTCAGACTCTGGAAAACTATGTTTCTTCTTCTTTATGTTCAGAAAAGTTTCCTTAAGACTTCAGTATATGGATAATTCTGTTTCCCTAGCTGTTTAAATATAAAATTTATGGCCGGGTGTGGTGGCTGACGCCTGTAATCCCAACACTTTGGGAGGCCAAGGTGGGTGGATCACGAGGTCAGGAGATTGAGACTACCCTGGTTAACACAATGAAATCCTATCTCTACTAAAAATACAAAAAATTAGCCTGGTGTGGTGGCGGGCGCCTGTAGTCCCAGCTACTTGGGAGGCTAAGTCAGGAGAATGGCGTGAACCCGGGAAGCGGAGCTTGCAGTGAGCTGAGATGGTGCCACTGCACTCCAGCCTGGGCGACAGAGCAAGACTCCATCTCATAAAAAAAATATATATATATTTATGAGATATTTATGTTTAAATGCAGTCAGATTGTGCATTTCAGGCCAAAGTTTGTAAATGTCAGTATTTTAAATATTCTTGATTTTTTTCTGATTATAAAACCAGTGTATGTTCATTATGGAAAACTATTCTATTTTTCCATATGTTTAGTTAAGCTCTAGAAAGACATAGGCCTACATTCTGTATACTCATGGCTAATTCCCTTCAGAATGGCAATAAGTCAGAGTCCTGTCAGCAACATGTGACAGTGTATTTCCCCAACAGTTGGAAGTATCATTTTTAAATCCCTGACAATTTGCATGGATCAGAAATTTCATAATCTTTAATCTGCATTTTCCTGATTGCTAAACACTTTTTCATGATTTCTTATCTGCTCTTTTTAATTGTCTTCTTAAGACCTCTGGCTATTGGAGTGTTTGCCTTTTTTAAAAAAATTGACTTTTATGTGTCCTTTGCATATATTCTATTTGTTGTTATGCTGCAATTTATGCTGTCATTTGCCTTTTTATTTTCTTGTGCTGCTCCTTGAACTTGTTTTTAGCATTTATGTATATAAATCCATCTTTTTTACTTTATGGTTTCATCCTTTGTTCTTATGCTTAAAAACACTATCATACTGCAGTGAAAAAATGCATCCTAAAAATGCTCATTAAAAAAAAATGTATCTGATATCTTTTTATGTGGAAAAATGAGTCAAGCAAGTTTTAAAAATCACAACAATTTAAATTCATGAAATCTTTCCTGAGAATATTTCAGAAAGACATGTTATCTGTGCTAATCTGATTAAAAACTTAACTTTCTAATTTCAGATTATTTTTCCTTTAAATCAATGGACCTTTAAAGACAGACTCAACTGGTATGACTAAAACAGAGGCAAGCTTAACACTACCTCTAATCTTCCTTCCTAGATTCAGTAGGCAAGAAAGGAGAATTCTTGTCAATGCAATTTTTTAAAGACTATAGCTTCTCACCCCTCAGGTAGGTCTAATATACAGGCATCAATGTAAAAGAAGGATGATATCATTCTGAAAGATTTGGATCTTTCCTCCTGTGTTCAGGGGAGAAGGAGCAATTCTACCTGCAGTCTCAAATGGACAGCAATGAGAATGTGTACGTTCCCATTGCTCTCAATTGCTTCAGATAGGCCTCTATTTACAGGACCTTTGTTTGAAAGCAATCAGGTATTCACGGATTGGGATGCCCAGTACAAGTAACCCACCAATCCTTCTAAATAAGACCACTAAAAGCTGGCTACATTCTTACATTTCTAACACATTATTTATGTCGAAATAAATAATTAAGTTGGATCACTCAGCTTTATATTTACATCCAATTGGCTTCAACTGTTTTGTCTCACTACAAAGTGGTTTCTACTATGGGAACCCCAAGGGGAATTTGTTCAGGGAACACTCTCAAAACACTATTAAAGAAAGTATATATCAATCTATCACCTTAAAAGTCCAACACTTATACACCACCCTTCTATCCCCCGTTCCCCAGCCCCAACAAAAAATAAAAAACACTAGAGGTTCTAAATATAGTACACAGCATTTGGGAAACCAGCAGGCAATCTACCCAATGTCATATCACTAGGACAGGGTAGCCTCCTGGTTTCAGGACGTTCAGTGTTTAATAGTACAGGCATATGAAACAAAAGTGACAAAAATCTTGGTGAGTCAACTAAGATTCTAAAGAGTCAACAAGAATGCTATCCCATCCCACAAGTCTTTGGTCATCTCTAATGAACCTAGAAGTGCCAGCATATTTCACAGGGGCTAAATAAAACTTTTTAAAAGGTTAACGGAAAAATATTTATGTGAAAAATGCTCCGAATAATCTTTTAGTGGGTGGATTCGGCACATACCAGTGAATACCTCTGAGCTTAGTCCAATCTTGAATTAAGCTACAGTTCACCTTTAAGAAACTATGAACCTGCTTTTAAGTAAAAGCCTGTATTAATAAGAAACATGGAATGTGAATACAAAAAGAGATATTATCAGCTGAACTGTATCTAAATATTTTACAAAGTTTTCCAAGAGCCGTCAGTAGATCTTTAAAATTCACGATCTTTTTTTAAAAAAGTTAGTCATTCATCTGTAAAAATCTAGTTTTTTATGTGTATACCAAGCACAAAATTGCCCCATGCTAAACTTAACATAAACCTCACATTACAGAGTTATGTGTTCCTATACTTCAACATAACTATTACAGTGATTCAAAGGATAAAAACACACTTAGAATAGTCTACCTTCTGCTGCATTTCAGTGCAATGAAGAAAGCCTGAGCAGCACCCAAAAATTAGGTCCATATTTTAAATCTGCAGGCAATCAAGCAAGGAAAATAAATTGAGGAACCAGGCTATGTAATCACAATCACTTGCAAAACCATTTAAACTATTTTCTAGTTGTAATTGTTAGCAGTTTCCTATGACTGTAGTCTTTTAAAAAATATCTTCCACTTCAAAAATTAAATGCACATGTACATTAATGTTTTTTGTCTACTTATAGTTAGGGGCTAGCTATGCCAGATTAAAATTCCTTCTTTCCCCTTTCCAATTCTGCATTCCCTTCTTTTCATTTTTGTACATTACGGTTCCAAGCTAATTTCGTATTATTTATCCAAATAATGAGTGGCTAAAAATTTGATCTTTAAAACTACAATTTTGAAGCAATGTAGAGTTTAACAAAACAAACAAACAAAAAACCACAGTGAGCTTGCCATTTCATGATGATAGTGTTTTTCACAAAGGAATATGTTACCTTTTCAGATGTTATTCAAGGATGGTTAATCATTTTATAAATGTTACATAATTAAAGATTCTCAGCATTATAAATTAGTATGCATAACTCTTAACAGAGAAAATTGAATAATAAGATGTAAATTGAGTTGTTCAAGGTCAGACAGTATGTCAGTGAGGCAGCCAGCACTGGCAGTCTCAAATTCCTGTCTTCCCCCACATGTGCCATGCTCTAACCTTTGCCTGCAAAATGCTAACTCTGGTATTCTTCACAGGACAGAAATCATTTAGAATACAATTTCAAACTTAAGAAACTGATTAAGAAGTTAACCTAAATATTACCATAATATATGAATTTAAATTAATTTTCAGCTAATTGGTCCATCATCTGAATGATCAATTCCTAAGCACAGCCCAACTTCCTCCTAATGTTGTATTTAAGTGCCATTTAAGGGGACTCAGGTTTCACTTGTGAGAACTAACCCTTGGGGAATGAAACAGCTACTTTTCAGAGCTGGGCTGCCCTTATCCTCTATGGTAACCTGAGGAAGGGACAATCCAGTGTTCATTCGAAGAACTCTTAGAGCAGCTTTCTCATCTCCTTACAGCTGGGAAGGGATAACAGAACATTCTTATTTCAAAGGCTTAATCTGAACCATTGTAGACCAGAAATTCCTAAAGCATTAACCGTCTGGTTAAGTTTTAAGCTGGCTTCAAATAGTTTTCTCACTTCTAACTTTATGTCTCAGGCAAACCTGTTATGCATTCTTACATACTTCTGATCACTTAAACTGGCCTCTTTGTGATATTCCTTCCCATATCTGCACAGGACAGAAGTATCCCCCACTTGTCATCCCATGAGATGTACCCCTTAGTAAGTTAAAAAAAACAAACACATAGAACTAGGGGCCAAAACATCACTGTTTAATGATGGAGCTTGCAGGTTATCTATAAAGAGATTTCATGTTAAAATTGTCAAGTTAATAACTAATTGAAATACATAATGTTTATATTCTTTGAAAAAATATTTAGTGCCAAAATGTAATTATTCAATAATAAGCTATATATTCTTGGTCACCATATGTATGCACAAAACATCTGACAGACAAAAGCATAAGAATGGAATTTCTGGCAAGCCTACAAAGAATAATATCATTTTTATAAAAGAAAAGAGGGAGGAGGCACGGAAGGAAATCAACATTCATTAAGTGCTTACTAGGAAACAGGTACTGTGCTAAGTACTTTACATTAAACTGCAATCAATTTCATGTTGATTACATTCCTTCACCAAATCATTACAAACCAATATAGTCAAACATCAAATGAACTGAACACAAACTCCAGGAATCCCGAACTGATTCCATTTTTTCCTTCGGCTATGTGCTAAGGCCATCATATTTATCACCATTATTTATATAGGCCAAGGGCTCAGAAGCACATTAATTTAAATTATTCCCAGAAAGCAACCCCAAAATGCCAGTAACTCACTGAAATATTCAAGAGGCTAGTTTTGATAATCCAAGAATTCAATTCTTATGAGTATATTTTGATAAGAATTTGTTACTAATTTCATTATACATCAACAGATGAGCTGCTAATATCAAAGACTAAAACCATGGATTACGATAATTCACAGATTTAAGTTTTTTCAGTGTCCAGAGGTTGTAAAGAAGACAGATAGGGTGGAAATGGGATAGACTGGGTGTTTTCACTAGCCAAATGTTTTGATTCACTGATTTACAGTAAAATGGTCACTTCAGTGAAATAGATGCTTTTCAAAAAGTGAGGGAGGGTATTAAGGAAAAATGTCTAAATGTCCAATGCAAAATATCTTGATCACATACATTTGAAAAAAATCTGTAAACTGAAATTGTTTCTTAACTGTTTGACAATACTGTAAGTGGAACAAAATTAACCAATTTTATTCTTACATTTCTGACATTTCACTTAGTGACCTTAATAAAATATTAAACTTTTAATGACTCAGCAAAACGCAAAAAAATGTTTAGGCAATGTTAAGTGAAAACACAATAAAATTTTATGCATATCATAATTATATAAAAATTTGTGTGCATATAAAAATTGGGAACTTTGAAAGTTGATCTGACAGCATAATCAGCTTATAGATAATTACTTATTTTTCTTATGAAAATTATTTTTATATTTCTATATTTTTTATAATGTTGTTTCAATAAAAATGGCAACTTTAAAAAAGCATGTGATCACTACATGTATTAAATGGCACTCTGTTTGCAATGGTTTACCTGTGTTAAGTGTATCTGTGTCTCAGTTTTCCAGCTATTCTGTCGGTTCCAGGAAAGCAAACACCAGGACTCCTTTGTACCCTCCACAATACGTAACACAGTCTCTCAGATCTAGATAGACCCAACCAATCCCAGTGACAGCTAGTCACTGAGCCACTGATGAACACCAAGTGCAGATAACATAAAAATGAGAACTTACTATTATTTGTCGGTTCAGGAAACCCAGGCTTTGGACCACTCCATCCTTTGTTTTCCCCTGTCTGAAAGATTAAATCAAATCAGAGAAACAGGCTTATTCAAAAAGGAAAAACAAAAGGTGACTAATCAATTAAGCAAAGGCAAAGTCCTCTCACATGGTTATTCTGCATATTCTATCTCTGACCCTGGGACGATGGCTACAAAAGAAACTAACATGAAAGGTATCATTTATTCCTCTTCTGCACCTAAATCTACTTCTTACATCCTTCTGCTTTTGTCTGATCACGTAAATTTATAATTCAAGGCATAAATAACGCCAATATTCAATATATGTATTATATAGAATATAAGCTCTAGCTAGGTGGTGAAAAAATAAATCTTTTTTTTTTTTTTTTTTTTTTTTTGAGACAGAATCTCATTCTGTCGCCCAGACTAGAGTGCAATGGCTTGGTCTCGGCTCATTGCAACCTCCGCCTCCCAGGTTCAAGGATTCTCCTGCCTCAGCCTCCCGAGTAGCTGGGATTAGAAGTGCCTGCCACAATGCCTGGCTAATTTTTGTATTTTTAGTAGAGATGGGGTTTCGCCATGTTGGCTAGGCTGGTCTCAAACTCCTGACCTCAAATGATCCGCCCACCTTGGCCTCCCAAAGTGCTGGGATTACAAGCGTGAGCCACCACACCTGGCCAAAAAGTAAATCTTATTAAAATAATAAATAATCATTGCCACAAATGCTTAAGTGACCAAAAGAGCTTTTGTATGATTCCTGAGGTCAAATTAACAATCTAACAATCAAACATTTCTATGAACAAAAATGTTACTATGTCCACCTAGAAAAGTCCTACAGTAAGGATCACTAAATACTGCTAATGACATATACAAAAAAATTGAAAACTAAGTCCTAACTTTAAGCAAAACATGTAATATTCTGACTTTTGCCAAATGATTAGTGTTTGGTATAAAATACATTCTGAAATATATATGCTTTGTAGTAGTAAGTATTCAAATCAAATTAATAAGTGACTTTAGTTATATTACCTTTCTGTACAGCTGATAACTTATCTCTTATGATGATCAGCATTTTATATTTATGTTAACGGTCAAAGGTAAAATAGATAATTAAGCCTAGATACAAACACAAAATACAATTGCTGCAAATAGTTTACCCATGTTCATTTTTTTAAAAAAGTTGTTCTTATTGAATTCATTCCTTTTAATTATACGTCTTAGGGTGACAAGGAAAGATACAGTGGCAGACAGCAGAAGCAAAACCGAAAATAATCCTGAAGAGTAAGCTGACAGTATGTTAGACACAACCAGCAGCTTCATATGAACTAGGGAGCATCTCTTTCTCTAATTAGCTCGTTTATCTCTTTAAAACACAAATTCCTGTCTTCATCCACATTTACCATCCTGAGAGATTGCTGCTATAACCTTTGACTGCAAAATGTTACCACAGGCATCCTTCACAAGAGAGAAATTACTATGTAATAAAATAGACGGATAGTAGTAATAGCTAAAAGCTAACACTTAAGATTTGAAAGTGTGGTTGCTAACGTGCTAAGTGTTTTGCATAAATATGGATTATCTCATTTTCTATTCTCACAAAAATTTGGTAAGATAAGCGATATTAATATTCAATTTTACAGACAAGCAAACTAGGGTTAGAGTTCCTGTAATTACTCTGAGGTCACACAGATAATATGCGCGAGTGCCAGGATGTCAAACTATGTCTTTTAACTAGAGAGGAGTAATCGTGCTACCTTTGTACTATCATTATCAGGAGAGAAAAAAGAGCTAAAGGAAGGAATGAACAAAAAAGGTACAGATTAAGTAAAACTGCTCTATCTAAGAATGAAAAGAAAAACAGTGAGATGAAGAACAGAGTTTGGAACTATTAAGAAGAATGCTCTAAAGGCACAGCCGGGATGGAAAGGACTACTGCAAAAACAAATGAGAGAAAAACAGAACTAGATGGTTCCAAGGGATGAAAGAAATTTAAAAGATTTTGAAAAGCAGCTAAAATCATTATTCACATGAAAACCTGGTGAACATAAAGAAACAAATCATGTTCAATTTTTCTTTTACATTCCTACCTTACTTTTAATTTTATTCATACCTCCAAAACATAGCCTGTACTTATCAAAGTGCTGACAACTGTTTAGGTTCTCAGAGAAGTAATTATGTTTCAAGAATCCTGGAGCAGTTCTACAATTAGACACAGGATTCTAGTCTTCCAAACAAGTTTTTCATTTTTAATTAGTGGAATTAATAAAATCTGTTTTATTCGACTAAATTAATTTCTTCTATCCTTACATTGTTTATGTTACCTTAATACTATACAATTGGCTGGACATGGTAACTCAAGCCTGTAATCCCAGCACTTTGGGAAGCTGAGGCAAGCGGCTCACCTGAGGTCGGGAGTTCGAGACCAGCCTGACCAACATGAAGAAACCCTGTCTCTACTAAAACTACAAAATTAGCCAGGCATGTTGGCACATGCCTTTAATCCCAGCTACTCAGGAGGCTGAGGCAGGAGAATCACTTGAACCCGGTAGGCGGAGGTTGCAGTGAGCTGAGATCATGCCATTGCACACCAGCCTGGGCAACAACAGTGAAACTCCATCTCAAAAAATATATATATTATACAATTTATCCAGTAGGTACCATTTGATTTTCACCTGAGAGCTATGCTTAACTTCAAAATTTCTTTCTGTTAAAGATCACTGTTTGGAGTAAGGAAAAGCGGTCAGGAGAGATGAGGTCAAAGTAATTACTACAAGAATTTCTCTCTTGGAAAGGAGAAACCCAGCAGGCACAAAGTACAGTTTATCTCCTGATCCTTACTTTCTCTATTTCTTCTATTGCACCCCTCAGACACAAATGAGAAATAGAAAAGCAGATGATATGGTTTGGCTCTGTGTCCCCACCCAAATCTCACCTTGAATTGTAATAATCCCCACATGTCAAGGGTGGGACCAGGTAGAGATAACTGAAACAAGTGGGTGGTTCCCTCATGTTACTCTCTTGGTGGTGAATGAGTCTGACAAGATCTGATGGCTTTATAAGGGGCTTCCCCTTTTACCTGGCACTCATTTCTCTCTCCTGCTGCCCTGTGAAGAGGTGCCTTTTGGCACAACTGTAAGTTTCCTGAGGCCTCCCCAGCCAGCCCCACAGAACTGTGAGTCAATTAAACCTCTTCCTTTATAAATTACCCAATCTCTAGCAGTTCTTTACAGCAAACTAATATACGAGACAACAGCAGGAGGTAAGTCAAAGTCTGAAAATTGGAAAGCAGATGAACAAGTTGTAGTTAGCTTAGCAGATATGAGTAACTGAAACCTAACCTGCAGAGGAAGAAGCCAACAAAGAGCTAACAGTAAGGTGATGTGTCACCCAGAATCCTAGAAAGCCTCCAGAATTAGGAGGTACTTTAAAGATGAATCCTGGAAGGGGCTGAAACAGAAAGACTGTCTGGAAGTCTTTTCAAGTTATTATGAAATCTCCCTATCACCTCTTTGACCCCAAGCAGCCAGGTGCCCACTCCTTCCTAATAAGGGTTTCCTGTTGGAAGAGGCTAAAACAGAGAGGCTCTGGATACCAGGCATAGTTGAGGGTGAAATCCGTGTGTCACCCTGCAAATAAGGAGATGGAGTTCCAAGGTTTCATACTGAAAAGATTCCGAGCCTCTTTTCTCATTTCCCCCTCAGAAGACACATCCAGGGTTCCAATCCACAAGGAACAAAAAGATAATGAGGAGAACAGAAGGAAAAAAATGCAAAGAAAAAAAAAAAAAAATTCCTCAGGCACATAAGAGAAATACTACACCCATTAAACAAGAATAGGAAGCCATAAAAAGGAATATTCTGAGAATGAGGAAGAACTCTGGGAAATCAAAAATATAACAGCTGAAGTGGAAAACAAAATTGAGGAACTCTTCCTAGAAAACAGAACAACAAAAAAAACAGAAATGGAGGGAGAAAAGAAAAATCACAAGACCATCCATAAGATTAACAGCATCACAGAAATAAACAACAGCAAAAATAAAAGGAGAGAAATTATTAAAGAAATAATATATTTCTCAGTTCCAAAGTATATGAATTTCTAGATTAAAACTCAAATGTCCAACATAATTTATCAAATACACATATAAAATACATGTATCTCAGAATCCCTGAGAAAATAAAAAGTCAGAAAAGCATTGATAGGGAGGAGAAGGGTAAAAGTTTCATATACAGGCTGAAGAGTCAGGTGTTGAAATTTTAACAGTAATGGTGGGATGTACAAGACAAGGGTGTGATGCCTTCCCAACTCTGTGAAAATTTACTTCCAATTTAGAATTACATCTTAGAAAAAAAACTATTAAGTGTGTGGGAAATATAAAGAAATTTCAGACTACAAGATCTCAAAAAAACATTTACTTTCCATGTATCCTTCACAAGGTCCTAAAGAATGAACTCTATCAAAACAAGAAAGTAAACCAAGAACAAGGGAAACTGTCCAAAAAACAGTCAACTCAACAAAGGACAGAGGCCAAAGAAATTTCAGGATAATGGTGAAGAGAAGAACCTAAACACCAGCTCTAAAGCAGGCCTCTCCATCAATCTGCAATACAAGAGGAGGATAAAGAGCTCTAAAGGTTGGGTAGGGTGGACGTTGGGAAAGGAATGAAAAAAACTGCATGATCTGCTTGAGTGGTAAAGACTTTGGGGATAGAAAGATGTAGAAAAGTGTATGTGTGGAGTATATACCAGAGTTAAATCCTCATTTTCCAAAGCAGAAAGTACATTTAATATTTTTACTTTTATATTACTTCTCATAATATTTAAACATGAGAAACCAAGAGATAGCACAAACTACCGATAGTGGTAAATAATAAAATAAATAGTTACAACAGGTGGTAAAGTGGTTGCCTCTGGCAAAGGGGAAGCAGAAATGGCCAGTGGCAAGGAAGAACAGGATATTTTGGTGTTTTAAATTATAAACCTTGAGTTTTTACACTATTAATCTTGTGTAAATTCTGCCTTTTTATATATATATATTACTTTGAGTATGAGTACTACTTTGATGAATATAATGATCAAATATGAAAAAGAATAGTCATGTCTTGACTTACAACAAACTCCAAGATATTAAGAAAAACTCTTAAGATATCTGAATGAAGAAAATCAAGATGCAAGAATGGCATATAAAAAAAGGTGAAGAGAGTATTCCATTTTTCCTTAGAATCTAGAAACATAACAGTGACAAAGAACCAATCTGAAAAAAAAATTGCAACTTTTCTTGAACCTTTTAGAGACCTGAGATTACAAGGTAAACAAGCAAAATGAATTCTAGAGAGTAATAAATCCTTCTGGGAGAGATACGACTCACAAAAATGTTACAGCGTTGGCAAGGCAGGGATAGCAGAGATGACTGCCATGAATGCAAGTAAGAAGAAACTAGATGAAATGTTAAATTCTTAAAGCCTGAGTATGAGCTAGCATAATAGTTTAGAAAAACTGGGAGCTCCAGACAGCAGCTCTTTTCCATTGTCCTGCCCTGGATTCTCAGGAGAACAACTGGGGGTACAGCTGCAGACCAGAGAGAGCCCAGCTTGGTGCAGGAATGCAGCTAGTTAGTGGCTGCACAGAGGGACAAGCACAGAACCTTGCCACTTCTCTAGGCCATTGTCCAATACAAAACAAAAAATTTAAGCCACTGGAGAAAGGGTTGAAACAAATCCTATATGCCTTTGGGGCAAAGGCAGGAAATTCTCTGGTCCTAAGAGCTCAGTAAAGCTTCATTGCTTCTGAAGAAGGATTAAAAGCAAAAGCTATATGCTCCTGGGGGAAAAAAAAAAAGACAGAAAACCTACTTGAGAGTAAGACACTACAGCAGTATAAAGCAGAGGTCTGTAAATGCTGGGAAATGTACAGGAAACTCTCTCATGCCCAAAGTGCCCACAAATCCAAGACAAAGTTTGGTTACCACAGAGAAGAGAGCAAAAACAGAAAGATCCACCTCTGAGACCCAGGCTCACAGAGTCTGCCAGAAAATGAAGCTGTACAAAAAAATCAAGAACTATGACACCCACCACAATCCCAGGATTAAATAATAAATAACAGCAGTCTACTACAGAGCCCAAAGAGAGATAACCACCATGCCATGACACAGCAAAGAGACCTCTAAACCTGAGGGCAGAGCAGAGAAACTGTGAAAAAACCCTCTCAAAACCTCACATTACACAAAGCACAGATAACAGAATATGACTACTGAAGGAATTTGCAGTTAATAGTGACTATGGCAATAACAAAACCCAAAATGAATTCAGTAAGTAACTAGACTGATGCAACCCTCCATCCAAAACGTCTGAGAGAAAGACAAATGCTGATTTCTCAACAAATACTATTTGACTTAGCCTCTACTATTTTTCTGTCACAAGGTCCAACACTCATTCAAAAATTATGAGATACCCAAAACTGTAAGAAGAAATAAACCACTGCCAAAACATAAGGAAGTCAACAAAACAGGGCCCAGGGATGACCCTGATGCTAGACCTTTCAGAAAGGTATTTTACAACACCTATGATTCATAGGTTGAAAGACCTACTGGAAAAAGCAGACAACATACATGAGCATATGGGGAATTTCGGCACAAAAATAGAAACCACAGAACAAAAACAAAAGGAAATCTTAAGGAAAAATATTAGAGATCAAAACATTGATGTCATTATTAATAATGCATTAATTCAGACTGTACACAGCTGAAGAAATATTGTTGAACTTGTAGATAAATCAATAGAAATTACTCAAACTGTTTAACAAAGAAAAAAGAGCGGGGAAAAAAGAAACAAAAAATCCTAGAACTATAAGACAATACCAATGGTCTAATGAATGTATAAATGAAAACTCCAAGGAAAAGAGAGAGAAAACAAGGAATTAAATATATTTTAAAAGATAATAGCTATGAACTTGCCAAAATAACTGAAAGACATCAAATCACAGATCCAAAATGCTCAGAAAACCCTATAAGGATGAGGATGAGAAGGATGAGGATAAGGAAGGAGGAGGAGCAGGAGGAGGAAGAGGAAGAAGAGGAGGATAAAGAAGACAAGGAAAAGGAGAAGGAAAGATGAAGGAGGAGGGAGGAGGAAGAAAAAGGAGAAGGAAGGGGGAGAAGAGAGAAGAAGAACAATAGCAAAGGAGGAAGAGGAGAAGGAATAAACAGGAGATAGAAGAAAGAGGAGAGACTGCACCCAAGATGGCCAAATAGGAACAGCTCCAGCCTCTAACTCCCAGCGTGAGCGACACAGAAGACAGGTGATTTTTTGCATTTTCAACTGAGGTACTGGGTTCATCTCACTAGGGCGTGTTGGACAGTTGGCACTGGTCCACAGGTGCAGCCCGACCAGCAAGAGCTGAAGCAGGGCGAGGCATCATCTCACTTGGGAAGCGCAAGGGGGAAGGGAATTCCTTTTCCTAGACAAAGGAAATTGATAACACAACACCTGGAAAATTGGGTAACTCCTACACTAATACTGCACTTTACCAAGGGTCTTAGCAAACGGCACACCAGGAGATTATATCTCCCACCTGGCCCAGAGGGTACCACGCCCACGGAGACTCCCTCATTGCTAGCACAGCAGTCTGTGATCTAACTGCAAGGCAGCAGCAAGGCTGGGGGAGGGGCGCCTGCCATTCCTGAGGCTTAAGTAGGTCAACAAAGCCGCCGGGAAGCTCGAATTGGCTGGAGCCCACCACAGCTCAAGGAGGCCTGCCTGCCTTTGTAGACTCCACCTCTGGGGACAGGGCACAGCTAAACAAAAAGCAGCAGAAACCTCCGCAGAGGTAAATGTCCCTGTCTGACAGCTTTGAAGAGAGCAGTGGATTTCCAAGCACGGAGGCTGAGATCTAAGAACAGACAGACTGCCTGCTCAAGTGGGTCCCTGACCCCTGAGTAGCCTAACTGGGAGGCATCCCCCACTAGCTGCAGACTGACACCTCACACCTCACACAGCTGGGTACACCCATGAGACTAAGCTTCCAGAGCAAGAATCAGACAGCAACACTTGCTGTTCAGCAATATTCTATCTTCTGCAGCCTCCGCTGCTGACACCCAGGCAAACAGGGTCTGTAGTGGACCTCAAGCGAACTCCAACAGACCTGTGGCTGAGGGTCCTGACTGTTAGAAGGAAAACTAACAAACAGGAAGGACACCCACACCAAAACCCCATCAGTAAGTCACCATCATCAAAGACCAAAGGCACATAAAACCACAAAGATGGGGAAAAAGCAGTGCAGAAAAGCTGGAAATTCAAAAAATCAGAGTGCATCTCCCCCTCCAAAGGAACGCAGCTCATCACCAGCAACAGAACAAAGCTGGACGGAGAATGACTTTCATGAGTTGAGAGAAGAAGGCTTCAGTTGATCAAACTTCTCAGAGTTAAAGGAGGAACTACGTAACCAGCGCAAAGAAACTAAAAACCTTGAAAAAAGATTTGACGAATGGCTAACTAGAATAACCAATGTAGAGAAGTCCTTAATAGAACTGACAGAGATGAAAACTGTAACACGAGAACTACATGACAAATGCACAAGCTTCAGTAACCAACTCCATCAACTGGAAGAAAGAGTATCAGCAATTGAAGATCAAATGAATGAAATGAAGTGAGAAGAGAAGTGTAGAGAAAAAAGAGTAAAAAGAAATAAACAAAGCCTCCAAGAAATATGGGACTATGAGAAAAGACAAAATTTACGTCTGATTGGTGTGCCTGAAAGTGATGGGAAAAATGGAATCAAGTTGGAAAACACTGCAGGATATCATGCAGGAGAATTTCCCCAACCTAGTAAGGCAGGCCAACATTCAAATTCAGGAAATAGAGAGAACGCCACAAAGATACTCCTCAAGAAGAGCAACTCCAAGACACATAATTGTCAGATTCACCAAAGTTGAAATGAAGGAAAAAATGTTAAGGGCTGCCAGAGAGAAAGGTCGGGTTACCAAAAAATGGAAGCCCATCAGACTGACAGCAGATCTCTCAGCAGAAACTCTCCAAGCCAGAAGAGAGTGGAGGCCAATATTCAATATTCTTAAAGAAAAGAATTTTCAACCTAGAATTTCATATCCAGACAAACTAAGTTTCATAAGTGAAGGAGAAACAAAATCCTTTACAGACAAGCAAGTGCTTAGAGATTTGTAACCACCAGGCCTGCCCTACAAGAGATCCTGGAGGAAGCACTAAACATGGAAAGGAACAACAGGTACCAGCCACTGCAAAAACATGTCAAAATGTAAAGTCCATCGATGCTAGGAAGAAACTGCATCAACTAACGATCAAAATAACCAGTTAATATCATAATGACAGGATCAAGTTCACACATAATGATATTAACCTTAAATGTAAATGGACTAAATGGTCCAATTAAAAGACACAGACTGGCAAATCGGATAGAGTCAAGACCCATCAGTTTGCTGTATTCAGGAGACCCATCTCAAATGCAGAGACATACATAGACTCAAAATAAAGAGATGGTGGAAGATCTACCAATTAAATGGAAAACAAAAAAAAGCAGGGGTTGCAATTCTAGTCTCTGATAAAACAGACTGTAAACCATCAAAGATCAAAAGAGACAAAGAAGGTCATTACACAATGGTAAAGGGATCAATTCATCAGGAAGAGCTAACTATCCTAAGTATTTATGCATTCAATACAGGAGCACCCAGATTCATAAAGCAAGTCCTTAGAGACTTACAAAGAGACTCAGACTCCCATAAACTAATAATGGGAGACTTTAACACCCCACTGTCAACATTAGACAGATCAACGAGACAGAAAGTTAACAAAGATATCCAGGAATTGAACGCAACTCTGCACCAAATGGACCTAATAGACATCTACAGAACTCTCCACGCCAGATCAACAGAATATACATTCTTCTCAGCACCACATCACATGTATTCCAAAATTGACCACATAGTTGGAAGTAAAGCACTCCTCAGCAAATGCAAAAGAACAGAAATTATAACAAACTATCTCTCAGACCACAGTGAAATCAAACTAGAACTCGGGACTAAGAAACTCAATCAAAACAGCTCAACTACATGGAAACTGAACAACCTGCTCCTGAATGACTACTGGGTACATAACAAAATGAAGGCAGAAATAAAGATGTTCTTTGAAACCAGTAAGAACAAAGATACAACATACCAGAATCTCTGGGACACATTTAAAGCAGTGTGTGGAGGGAAATTTATAGCACTAAATGCTCACAACAGAAAGCAGGAAAGATGTAAAATTGACACCCTAACATCACAATTAAAAGAACTAGAGAAGCAAGAGCAAACACAGTCAAAAGCTAGCAGAAGGCAAGAAATAACTAAGATCAGAGCAGAACTGAAGGAGATAGAGACACAAAAAACCCTCCAAAAAATCAATGAATCCAGGAGTTGGTTTTTTGAAAAGATCAACAAAATTGATAGACCGCTAGCAAGACTAATAAGGAGGAAAAGAGAGAAGAATCAAATAGACGCAATAAAAATGATAAAGGGGATAGCACCACCCACCCCACAGAAATACAAACTACCATCAGAGAATACTATAGACACCTCTACGCAAATAAACTAGAAAACCTAGAAGAAATGGATAATTTCCTGGACACTTACACTCTCCCAAGACTAAACCAGGAAGAAGTTGAATCCCTGAATAGACCAACAGTAGGCTCTGAAATTGAAGCAATAATTAATAGCCTACCAACCAAAAAAAGTCCAGGACCAGACGGATTCACAGCCGAATTCTACCAGAGGTACAAGGAGGAGTTGGTACCATTCCTTCTGAAACTATTCCAATTAACAGAAAAAGAGGGAATCCTCCCTAACTCATTTTATGAGGCCAACATCATCCTGATACCAAAGCCTGACAGAGATACAACATAAAAAGAGAATTTTAGACCAATATCCCTGATGAACATCGATGCAAAAATCCTCAATAAAATACTGGCAAAGCGAATCCAGCAGCACATCAAAAAGCTTATCCACCATGATCAAGTGGGCTTCATCCCTGGGATGCAAGGCTGGTTCAACATACACAAATCAATAGACGTAATCCAGCATATAAACAGAACCAAAGACAAAAACCACATGATTATCTCAATAGATGCAGAAAAGGCCTTTGACAAAATTCAACAGCCTTTCATGCTAAAACCTCTCAATAAATTCGGTATTGATGGAACGTATCTCAAAATAATAAGAGCTATTTATGACAACCCACAGCCAATATCATACTGAATGGGCAAAAACTGGAAGCATTCCCTTTGAAAACTGGCACAAGATAGGGATGCCCTCTCTCACCACTCCTATTCAACATGGTGTTGGAAGTTCTGGCCAAGGCAATCGGGCAAGAGAAAAAAATAAAGGGTATTCAGTTAGGAAAAGAAGAAGTCAAAATGTCCCTGTTTGCAGATGACATGATTGTATACTTAGAAAACCCCACTGTCTCAGCCCAAAATCTCCTTAAGCTGATAAGAAACTTCAGCACAGTCTCAGGATACAAAATAAATGTGCAAAAATCACAAGCATTCTTATACACCAGTAACAGACAAACAGAGAGCCAAATCATGAATGAACTCCCATTCACAATAGCTTCAAAGAGAATAAAATACCTAGGAATCTAACTTACAAGGGATGTAAAGGACCTCTTCAAGAACTACAAACCACTGCTCAGTGAAATAAAAGAGGACACAAACAAATGGAAGTACATACCATGCTCATGGATAGGAAGAATCAATATTGTGAAAATGGCCATACTGCCCAAGGTAATTTATAGATTCAATGCCATCCCCATCAAGCTACCAATGAGTTTCTTCACAGAATTGGAAAAAACTACTTTAAAGTTCATAAGGAACCAAAAAAGAGCCCGCATTGCCAAGACAATCCTAAGCCAAAAGAACAAAGCTGGAGGCATCACGCTACCTGACTTCAAACTATACTACAAGGCTACAGTAACCAAAACAGCATGGTCCTGGTACCAAAACAGAGATGTAGACCAATGGAACAGAACAGAGCCCTCAGAAATAATACCACACATCTATAGCCATCTGATCTTTGACAAACCTGACAAAAACAAGAAATGGGGAAAGGATTCCCTATTTAATAAATGGTGCTGGGAAAATTGGCTAGTCATGAGTAGAAAGCTGAAACTGGATCCTTTCCTTACTCCTTATACGAAAATTAATTCAAGATGGATTAGAGAATTAAATGTTAGACCTAAAACCATAAAAACCCTAGAAGAAAACCTAGGTAATACCATTCAGGACATAGGCATGGGCAATGACTTCATGTCTAAAACACCAAAAGCAATGGCAACAAAACCCAAAATTGACAAATGGGATCTAATTAAACTAAAGAGCTTCTGCACAGCAAAAGAAACTACTATCAGAGTGAACAGGTAACCTACAGAATGGGAGAAAATTTTTGCAATCTACTCATCTGACAAATACCCAGAACCTATAAAGAAGTCAATCCAATTTACAAGAAAAAAACAAACAACCCCATCAAAAAGTGGGCAAAGGATATGAATGAACAGACACTTCTCAAAAGACGACATTCATACAGCCAACAGACACACAAAAAAATGCTCATCATCACTGGCCATCAGAGCAATGCAAATCAAAACCACAATGAGATACCATCTCATACCAGTTAGAATGGCAATCATTAAAAAGTCTGGAAACAACAGGTGCTGGAGAGGATGTGGAGAAATAGGAACATTTTTACACTGTTGGTGGGACTGTAAACTAGTTCAACCACTGTGGAAAACAGTGTGGCGATTCCTCAAGAATCCAGAACTAGAAATACCATTTGACCCAGCCATCCCATTACTGGGTATATACCTAAAGGATTATAAATCATGCTGCTATAAAGACACATGCACACATATGTTTATTGCAGCACTATTCACAATAGCAAAGATGTGGAATCAACCGAAATGTCCATCAGTGACAGACTGGATTAAGAAAATGTGGCACATATACACCATGGAATACTATGCAGCCATAAAAAAGGATGAGTTCGTGTCCTTTGTAGGGACATGGATGCAGCTGGAAACTATCATTCTCAGCAAACTATCGCAAGAACAGAACACCAAATACCACATGTTCTCATTCACAGTTGGGAATTGAACAATGAGATCACTTGGACACAGGAAGGGGAACATCACACACTGGGTCCTATAGTGGGGAGGGGGGAGGAGGGAAGGATAGCATTAGGAGATATACCTAATGTAAATGCTGAGTTAATGGGTGCAGCACACCAACATGGCACATGTATACATATGTAACAAACTTGCACGTTGTGCACCTGTACACAAGAACTTAAAGTATAATACAAAATAAAATTTAAAAAAAAAAGAAAGAGGAGAAGGAAGTAGGGGGAGAAGGAAGTAGGAGGAGGAGAAAAAAATGAGAGAAAAAATGAGAAGGAGGAAGGAAGAGGATAAGAAGGAAAAGAAGAAAAGGTGGAGGAAAAGGAGAAAGAAGAAAAATAGAAAGAAGGGAGGAAGAAGGGTGGGGAAAGAGTACAGGGGCAGAGAAGATAAACTTAGATACATCACAGCCAAATTGCTGGAAAATAAAGAAAAGAAATATATTGAAGGCTGAGAAAGGAAAAAAAACACATCAACAAGAACAAGTAAGAATTACAATAGACTTTACATTGAAAATTATGCCTATCAAGAGACAGTGGAGCAAGATCTTTAAAGTACTAGAAGAAACAGGAAACCCAGAATCCTATATCCAGAAAAAAACAACTTTCAAAAATGAAGGTAATTCATTGGAGGCTTAAAAACGAAAAAAAAAGTGAAATTTTCTGCTACAGCAGTCACTGAAGAGCAGCAGCCATAGTTCTGCATTACCACATGGCCATGGGCCTCAACCAGGGCCCATGGTGAACAAGAATATAAGCAAGCTGAGGCAGGGCTGCCACCCTGGACACCTCACCAAGCACACAAAGCTTGTGTAAGACATCATCTGGGAGGTGTGTGGCTTCCCCTGTAGAAGTGGCATGCCATGAAGCTGCTCAAAGTCTCCAAGGACAAGCGGGCCCTCAAGTTCATTAAGAAAAGGATGAAAACACACATATGCACCAACAGGAAGCAAGAGGAGCTGAGGCAGTATCCTGACTGCCATGAGGAAAGCAGCTGCCAAGAAAGTCTGAGCCCCCACCCCACTCTGTGTATAATAAAACCTATAAAGAAAAAAAAGAAAGTGAAATAAAGACTTTTTTCACAAACAAAAGCTGAGAGAATGCACTGCCTACAGATTTGCTAAAATAAGTAATATTAAAGGAAGCCTTCAAGCAAGGAAGGGGTATAATACCAGAAAGAAATCTGAATTTACACAAATAAATGAAGGATATTGAGAATAATCAAAATGAGAGTAAATATAAAAGGCATTTTCTGTTGATTTTAATCACTTAAGAAGATAACTATTTATAAAGCAAAATTAGTAACAATGAGTTGTAGGGTTTAAAAAATATAGAAAACTAACATGTATAGCCACAATAGGAGGTCAGAGAAACTTAGAGAAGTAACATATGTGACCACAACAGAGGTCAAAGAAGAAAAAAAGTAAACAGAGTAAGTAGGGAAAAATAAAGGCAACTAATAAAATGGTGTGTTTAAATACAACAACTCAGTAACTTCAGTAAGTACAAAAGGTCTAAGCACCATAAATAAAGGGCAAAGTTTGTCAAATTAAAATTTAAAGAACAAGACCCAATTATATGCTTTCTAAAAGAAATCAATGTAAAGATAGGCTAAAAGTAAAACACAGGAAAAAAGGATCCCATGCAAACACCAGTCAAAATAAAACTGAAGTAGCTATATTAATATCAAAACAGATTTCAGAACAAGGAATAAAAGGAAATATCCAATAAAAGTGGTCATCAAAAAGACACAGCAACACTAATTGTACATGTATATAACAACAAAGTTTCAAAATGCATAAAACAAAAACTAATAAAACTGAAAGAAGCAGAAGTAGGAAAATCCAAACTTATACTTGGAGACTTTAACACTGAACAAACAAGTAATCATAACAGATACAGGGCCTGAAAGAAGAAATCAAGAGAGAAATCAGAACATATTTTGAGTTGAATGAAAGTAAAAACCCATAGAGTGTGTATCCCAGATGTTAAAAAAACAAAAAGAGAAGAAAAACCTAACTTGTCAAAATGTGTAGGACAGACCTACATCAGTGCTTAAAGAAAAATTCACAGCATTAAATGCCTATATATTAGAAAAAGGAAAGTTCTCAGATATATAGCCTAAACTTCTACCTTACAAAATTAGAAATGAACAAAAAAATAAAAACAAAAACCAGTGAAGGATAAAATAAAGAGCAGAAATCAAAAAAACTGAAAATAGAAAAACAGAGAAAAATCAATGCAACTAAAACCTAATTGTTTGAAAAGATTTAAAATTTTATAAAACCCCTAGCTAAACTGAACAGAAGAAAAAGAGAAAAGAAATAATCAATATCAGAAATGAAAGTGAATATCATTACAGATTCTGCCACTACTAAAAGAGTAAGGGAATGTTACAGATTCTTCCACGATTAAAAGAAAAAGGGAACGTTATAAACAATTTTATACTAGTAAATTCAACAACTTAGAAGAAATAAACTAATTCTTTGAAAGACAAAAACTACCAAAGTTCAATCAAGCAGAAGTAGGTAACCTAAGTAACCCTATTTATTTTTAAAATCTGAGTTTGTAGTTAAAAAACCTTTCCACAGAGAAAATTCTAAACCCAAAAGCCTTCACTGGTAACTTCTACCAAATAATTAAGAAATACCAACCAGGTGCAGTGGCTCACGCCTGTAATCCCAGCACCTTGGGAAGCCAAGGCAAGCAGATCATTTGAGGTCAGGAGAGCAAGACCAGCCCGGCCAACATGGTGAAACCGCTTCTTTACTAAAAATACAAAAAATCAGCCAGGTATGGTGGTACACACCTATAATACCAGCTACTCGGGAGGCAGAGGAGAGAGAATCGCTTGAACCTGGGAGGTGGAGGTTGCAGTGAGCCAAGATCGCACCACTGCACTCCAGCCTGGACGACAGAGCTAGATTCTGTCTCAAAAAAACAAACAAAAAAATCCTGTTTTAGCTGGTTTTAAAAACTACTTTTGCCACACTCATCAAAAGTCATCTTATTGATAAATCAATATATTCAGTCCTTCTCTTATTTGATCTCTCTGCAGCATCTGATGTAGTAGTCATTCTCTGTTCCTTTTTGCAGGTAGTCTTTCCTCCTCTTTTTTCCTGTATCTTGAATGCATCTTATCTGCTATTCAAATCTTACCCATTACATTTCTGAAATATCTCTGGAGTCTTTCCCTTCCTCCTCTCTACCTTCACTGTCTCAGTTCAGACCCTCAATATCTCTTACCTAAACAACTCTGGCTGCCTCCTGACTGGCATTCCTGTCTGGTTTCGCTCTGCTCAAATCCATGCTCCACATTACTTAACAGAAGTATCTTTTGAAGAATGCAAACCAGATCAATTCACATTCATGTTCAAATCTTAAATGAGCATTTCTTCAAACTTTCTACTTTGCATAGTAACAGTGACCTCAGCTTCTTTTCCTGACTTTCCAGGTTCATCCTCATGCTCTCTAGGTTCTGGGATACTATAGTTTTGTTATATGGTTAAAATTCCTCACTCCCTGCACTTAAAGAAAGATCACCTCCTTGAGTGCAGAGACCAAGTTTCAGTCATCTTATTAAAATCAGTCATTTTTAAGTGTCTAGCATTTAGTGAGTGTGATGATTAATTTTGTATGTCAACTTGTCTGGGCCACAGTGCCCAGATACTTGGTCAAACATTATTCTGGGTGTTTCTGCAAGAGTGTTTTTGGGTAAGATTCACATTTAAAGTGGTGAACTCTGAGTAAAGCAGATCATGCTCCACAATGTGGGTAGTCCTCATCTAATCAGCTGAAGGCCTGAACAGAACAAAAAGCTGACCTCCCAGGGCTAGTAGGAATTCTTCAGTAGACTGTTTTTGGACTGAAATTTCAACTCTTTCCTGATTCTCCATCCTGTCAGCCTGTCCCATCAGATTTTACACTAGCAAAGCCTCCACAATCACATGGGCCAATTCCTTAATATATATACACAGACACACACACACACATACACACACACACACACGCTGATGGTTCTGTGTCTTTGGAGAACCCCGAATTACACAATGGTTATACAAAAAATGGTTTTCAAATTAATAAAATTAATTAATTAATGCTGGTTTTTTGTTCTACTTTCATTTAATTTACAAATACATGTCTGTGAGGAGATTTATTTTGACATATTTTTATAGATCACTCACCAGTTTTAAGTCAATATAAATGTGTTAAGTTAAAACAACAAATATACAATATAAGGACTACAGAAACTGGAACACATGTTAGGTTTCATGTTACAAATACTTTTAAAAGAAGAAAAAGTGTTGACTAGCCAGGTTATAAAAACAGAATTGAAATCTCTAGCAATACCACACAAAGATTTTTTTAAATCATTCAAAAGAATTGCCTAGAAAACAAAAAAGTACATCAAAGTGTCTTTATATATTTTTGTTTCTAACTCTAAACTTTTAAAATGTGTTCCTGTAGAAACTAAAAATATCTTTGAAACAGAATTCTTGTGTGAGAAGATGCTGGTCTAAAGCATATTACTTTTGATACAAGTAATTAGTAAGCCTGTTTTTTGAATGTTCACATAAATAAAATGTTTGATAGAAATAATGTCTACAAATCCACAGATAACAAAATGATACTTAATACAAAATGGAAATAAGCCAATTTCTGCCAAGTTATATGCCAAGTTCTGAATTCAGGGTTCTCTGCTTCCCTTGTAACAGATGTAGGTGTTAATGATGTCATTAACTGCTGCAGAAGAAACAGGGGACCATGAACACAGGTCTTGGCAGAAAATAAACACCCTATGAGTTCACCTTTAAATTTAAAGTAAATAGAAAAATTAGTTTATAGAGTGTCTGTCCAATATAGTTCCTGCCCTAAAGGGGTAAGTCAGAATTTTTATTTCCAGTGTTTTCAGCTGTATTCCAAAAATAAAGGCTAACAACCTGTGTTCTCAAAAGACACAAATTAAGACTGTATCTATACGGCAAAAACAACCAGTCAACAAGTTAAAAATGTTACATTGGTATTACATAAAATATGTACAACCATACGACAAACTTTTTGCATTTTCTAATCGTAAGATTACAAATACTCATTAATATCTCATCTTACTCCGTAAGTATATGTTATTTTGTGCTTGGATCATCTATCTTTGTATTGCCTCAGAAAAGTTAAAATTGACATCTACTTTAATACCAGTTAAGATCAAAATTTATTAATGACTTTGATATTATGACAGATAGGATACACAGATGTAAACTTAACTCTTACCTTCTCAAGTTGATCCTGAAGATTAGTGGATGCTTTATAACCAAGCTGTAATAGCATTGCTTCTGCAGCATTTTTTTTGGCTATCTTTTTATTAGGTCCTGTTCCTGTAGCAACTTCACTGCCTACCTTCACCTGATAAGATTAAAGAAATAAATTAATGATAATTGTTTTGGTAAACAGGAAGTCCTTACACCATAAAGCAATTCTACTCTCTAGCATTTGAAAATATAAAGTTCAGTCCAAAATAAAAACAGCAACATAACATTTATGTAATCTTATATGTACATGAAAAAAATATGAAAAAATGGTCCTTAAAATATCAATGGAGGATTATCTCATGATGGTAGAATTTTATAGAATTTTTACTTCCATATACATTTATATGCTATTTGTTTTTTAAAACACTAAATTTATATTATTTATATAAGCAGAAAAATAAAATTACATTTTAACAGCATTCATGTTGGTTATGACTACATTTTAGCATTCTTATATTTCAACTGATAAACTGAAAAGGCTGAAATTCATATTGGTGCCATTTAAAATAATGTTCAAATTGCAACATTTATGTAAACATTCAAGTTTACAGAGATTTACATTAAATAGTTCCTGAAGAGAATTAATACACAAGTGTTGCTACAACATTATGATTAAAAACAAAGGCTTCTGGCTGGGCACAGTGGCTCACACCTGTAATTCCCCTTTGGGAGGCCAAGGCAGGCGGATCACAAGGTCAGGAGTTCGAGATCAGCCTGGCCAATATGGTGAAACCGCGTCTCTACTAAACTTACAAAAATTAGCCAGGTGTGATGGCACGCACCTGTAGTCCCAGCTACTCGGGAGGCTGAGGCAGGAGAATCGCTTGAACCTGGTAAGTGGAGGTTGCAGTGAGCCACAATTGTACCACTGCATTCCAGCCTGGGGCCACAGAGTGATACTCCGTCTTTAAAAAACAAAACAAAACAAAACAAAACAAAAAAGCAAAGGCTTCCAAGTCAGATTGGGATATGAAACTCAACTCTATTATTTCCTAGCTGTATGAACTGGGACAAATTATTTAATATCTCTAAGCCTCAGGCTTTTCATCAGTAAAGCACAGGTAATACCAACTTCGGCACAGTGTTGCTTTGAAAAGTAAACAAGATAATGTGTGTAAACCACAGCGTTTAATCCATCATAATTGCTCAATAAAAAAAAATTTTATCATTAGAACTATTCTACAGTTATCTTCTGTGAGCAATTTATACCTGTATTTACAACCATACAACTATAAAAAGTAAAGTAGATAGCCAAAAAGAATAGAATTACAAGAAGAAATAGAAAATACACAACTATAGTTGAATTTCTTTTTACACAATGGTCTCAGTAAGTGATTGAAGAAGTGGTTAAATAGTTATTCACAACGTTGGAAATTAAACAATGTAATTCTGGTCAGGTGTGGTGGCTTATACCTATAATTCCAACACTAAGAGGATTGTTTGAGGCCAAGAGTTTGAGACCAGCCTGGGCAATGTAGTGACACCCCATCTTTACAAAAAAAAATTTAATTATTTAGGCAAGATGGCTGTAGTCCCAGCTACTTGGGAGGCTGAGGTGGGAAGATTGCTTGAGCCCAGGAGTTCAGGGCTGCAGTGAACTGTGATCATACCACTGCACTGCACCCTGGGCAACAGAGCAAGACCACATCTCTAAAAAAATTAAAATTAAAAATTAAAAATTTTATAAAAATGTAATTCCAAATTACAATGGGCAAAAGAAGAAATTCCAGTGAAAACTAGAAAATATTTTAAATAATCCACAGAAATATACCAAAACTTGAAGGACACAGCAAAAGGAAGGTCTAGAAGAAAATGCATAACCGTAACAGCTTACAGGAGAGGAACAAAGTAACGAGCTAAACATCCACCTCAAGAAGTCACAAACATATCAGCAAAACAAACCCAGAGAAACCAGAATAAAAAGCAAAAGGTAAGGAAATACAAAACAAAGTACAATAAAGTTAGAAAAGCCAAAAGTTGGTTCCCTAATAAGACTAATAAAACAATAAATCAAAAGTAAGACTGGTCAAGAAAAAAAATATGAGTTCTTCTCTGAGATGGGTATTTTTAAAAAAGAAAAGAAGAGGAGAAGGCACAAATAAGAAATGAAATAATTAAAAAGGGAGATTACCATCGCTTCTGTAGCATTACAAAATAATAAGGATTACTGAGGCCAGGTGGAGTAGCTCACTACCCGTAATCTCGGCACTTTGGGAGGCCAAGACAGGTGGATTACTTGAGGTCAGGAGTTCAAGGCCAGGTTGGCCAACATGGTGAAATCCTGTCTTATACTAAAAATACAAAAATTAGCCAGGCATGATGGCAGGTGCCTGTAATCCCAGTTACTTGGAAGGCTGATGCAGGAGAATTGCCTGGACCCAGGAGAAAGAAGTTGCAGTGAGCCAAGATCATGCCACTGCACTCCAGCCTGAGCGACACAGTGAGACTCTGTCTCACAAAAAAAAAAAAAAAAAAAAAAAAAGGAATACAGAGAACAATTTTATGCTAAATTTTAAAAACATATTTAGATACAATGGAAAAATTCTTAGACAATACAAATTACCAAATTGCCACAGAATAAGCCTAAAGAATACGACTAAAACTACTAATGAAATAAAAACCATAATAAAAAATCTTTGTAAAAAGAAAACTCTGGAGATCTTCTCCACAAAGTTCTACTCAATATTTAAGGAAGAATTACGCTCTTCTTTTCATCCAAATTCATCCATAAAACAGAAAATGAGAAATCAGTCCCCAATTATTTTATGAGCTACCATTTTGATTCCAAATCCCAACAAGAACAGTACAAGAAAGAAAATTTAAACAGTTTCACTCATGAACATAGATGCAAAAGTTTTAAACAGTATAATGAATAAAGCAATATACAAAAAGAAAAAGATTCATGACAAAGTTAGGTTTATTGCAGGAATGCAAGTTTGGTTTAACATTTGCAATTCAAACTAGAAATTGACATTCATTCATAATGAAAACTATTAGCAAACTACGAAAAGAAAACTTTTTTAATATGATAAAGGGCATTTTATAAAACACCTACAGCAAACCTCAGGAAACACTGTACTTAATGTTGAAAGAAACAAATTAGAAACAAGACGAGGATGTTCCCTATTATTACTACTGTTTAAAAGTTTACACAAATCCTAGACAGAGAAATAAGGCAAGAAAAAGTAAAAAAAGGATCAGGAGGGAAAAGAACTCATTATTTATAGATGTGATTTCACATATAAAGAAGCTAAGAAACTCCATAGATGAATTACAAGAATCAATTAGATTGTAACCAGCTCAGTATGAAAAAGAGAACTGCATTTCTACATTCCATCAACATTCAAGTAGTAGATGAAAAATATTAAAAAGATACCATTTACATTAAATGAAAATCAAATACCTAGGATGTGCAAATCTTCCACATAGAAAACAAAGCCTTATTGAGAAACTTTAAGAAACACCTAATAAATAGAGCAAAATGCCATGTTCATGGATTGAAGACAATACTAATGTAGTATCATCAGTTCTCTTCAAATTGACCTAAACTCAATTAATTGAACTCAATGAAAACTCAATAAAAATTCCATACATCTTTTTATAATACTTGAACAAGATGATTCCAAAATTTACATGGAAATGTGAAGTGCTAAGAACAGCCAAAATCCTTTTGAGGAAGAACAAGGTGAGGGACACTTATTTGTCTGGATATCTAGACTTACTATAAAGTTAATATAAGGAAAAATTTAAATTTGACTGCATTAAAAATTACTCTTGTTCTTCTAAAAGCACTATTTAGAAAGGAAAGTCACAACACAAGGGAAGGTATTTAAAATGCCATATAACTACAAAGGGCTCACATCCAGAATATATAGGAGGTTCCCATATATCAGTGTTTTTAAAAAACTAGCAGAAAAATGAGCAAGAAAAGTGAATGGGCAATCCATATCTGAAAAGTTGAATTGTTTTATCAGTTATCATTTTGTTTAAAAAAAATTAGAAAGTTTCAATAATAGCTTCATGCCACTTTAATATATTTCACAATGACAACAAAATTCAGTTTTCAGCTATATAGCGTGATACTCCTAACCATACTTTTCTTTTTTGTCTCTTGTGTAAGATCATAATACTGGCTGTTTCATCTGTCCCAGAACATACAAATTCCCATTTGGTATCCACACTTGAGTACTGTTCATCATTTATTCTTACCTCCTTATTTACAGTTTTTGTGTTATTATTTCCAACACTACTTTTAAGTTTAAGTGAACCACCCAATTTTAAGGAACTGGGAGAATATACAACAAAATGGTAACGAAATACAAACTTAAACATAAACAATGTGCAAATGATATAAAAAAGGAGCTGTACTCTCTTTTAACAGAGTTTCAGTAAAGACAAACTAAATGACAGTTCATATAGCACATGAAACACTGAAAATATATTCCTTACAGAATTTCTGTAACAACGATCACAAATTGTATAGTTTAAACCTGTGAAATATTTTTTAAATATTTCATTGCCTTTTCTTCTGAAACTGGAAACCACCATATCGTGACAAATCAGAAGTAGTCTTTGGACTTCACGCTGAGAAGGACAAATCTAGTATAGTCAGACCAGGTACTTACAGCTAGATGAATACACACCACCTGCTATAACAGTGTCTGCCTCAACATGGCAGGCCCTAAGGATAATCTACTCAAACCCCTGGCTAGAGTTACCTCTGCTACCTGTTATCTTTTCCGATGCTTGGTTTGTTCCCCCAGCTTCATCAGTCCCTATGTTATTGCTGGAATCCTTCTTAGTGAAAAGATTTGGTCAGTTACGTCAGAAGCTTCCTCTACTGCTCTGAGGCCTGGTCTTGGACTTGTCAGCTGTAATGCTGTTCCCATCCCTGTATTCACCTTGTCTCTCTATCTGCTAGATTTCCATCTGGCCTATTCTGATACCTTCAGCACTTACTTATTCTAAAACAAGTGCTTCCCAGATTCATCTACCCATTCACCCAGCCCTTGCCTCATGCAAATTTTAATAATCTCATGGTTGAATAGTTTGTAAGCAGTTATCCCAGAGTAATTTGTTAACATAGAAAGACCACATTACCAAAGGACTTTCATTCTCTGCTAATAAACACAATGGTCACTCAAAACATCACTTTATTATAAAAGTTAAGTAAATATATAAATTTCACAAGTCATCTTCCTTGAGAGGTCACAGATTTTATAACTATTGTAAATATGGTCTCTACATTTAAATGTGAATTTCTATCTGTAAAGAAGCTCAATTATTTTACCATGCAGTAAATTTAAGACTGCCAAATCTTTGTCTTTAAATTTAACAGTTCATTCACATGAATCAAATCCTCAAAAACCTAAGAAACTGAAAAGTTCTGAAATAGAATTTACCAAAAACTTAATTTTTATTTATTTTTTAACAACCTGGTGATCTTAATCACAGGCTGAAAAGTTAGTATCACATAATAACACAGTGTGCTGATATGCAACTTGGTTATCATTATTTTCTGTTTGAAAGATTAAAATACTCCTCACCAAAAAAATGAAAAGCTTTAAGAAATCTACTTTGGAATAAAATACTCAAATAATGTCATCGGAGGTTTTCTTTATCTAGTAATCAACATAAGTAACTGCATGCATTCTAAAATATACAGTTTTTCTTTGATAATAGATAAAAATGAGCATCTCATCTCTAGGTATTTTGCTTCCATATTCAATTATAACAAATGATAACACTGCCTAAGTAGTTTATACAAAAGCCATTACTTTGATAAAATTGCTGCAATACTGTAATGAATCCACTGGGGCTTCCAGAAGGGGAAAAAACAATATGAATTCAGTGTGAAAACATTTAAAAGCACAGCCAAATGTCCCCATTTGACTAGAATGTTTATGAATACCCATAAAATGGAAGCTGGCCTAAGATATGCTAAATTCCTCTTTCAAAAGGGGTACTCAATACACTCTGTAGAAAAGGATTTGTTTAATAAAGCCAAAGCCAGTTTATATTCCCAATACATGTCTAAAATTCAAGAGACTTTTTTCTTCAAGCTTTGGCATTCAAAGTCTATGTTCCAGAATTCTTCAAAGCTAAGAACGTTAAGGAAAAAAATAGTGAACATATTTTACCAGTGAAAATAACAAAACAATCATGTGCTGGATCCTAATAACATCTTGACAATAATGTGATTACTAACCAGAGAATTCCCCTCTTTTTGGATATCTGGGTTCCCAGGAGTGACTTATCTATGACTACATTATAAGTTTACATCTCCAACAAAAGCCATACAGGCAGGAAGGCAGGCAGCAAATATCTATCAAATGTTTATTAAGGTCCTACTATTTACGAACCACTGTATTGGGTACTGAAAGATAAAGAAATATGGAGATTATAAATTGGGAGGGAAGGCACAACTTAGCTATACACTGAAAGTTAGTCAGTATGAGATACTGTATTTGAGTGCCAAAATGTCTACCACATGGTCAGCACTTAATATTTTTGATTTTATCTAAGTTACATAAAATGTGAGATCCTTGGATTTGACTAAAAAGTCTCTGATTAACCAATTATTTAAAAAACAGTTTGGGACTAAGCACAGTGGCTCATGCCTGTAATCCTAACACTTTGAGAGGCTGAAGCAGGAAGATCACTTGAAGCCAGAAGTTCAACACTAGCCTGGGCTACATAGTAAAACCCTGTCTCTATAAACAGCAACAATAAAACAACAACAACATTTAATTAGCTGGTCATGGTGGTATATGCCTGTAATCCTGACCTACTCAGGAGGCTGAAAAGGGAGGATCTCTTGAGCCCAGGAAATCAAGGCTGCAGTGAGACATGATCATGCCACTGTAGTCCAGCCTGGCTGACAGAACAAGACCCTGTTGCCCCACCAAAAAATAAAACAAAAAATTAAAAACAGCTTGGGGAAAATAATAATTTAAATATAGACTGGGTATTAGATGATTCTAATGAATCATGTCTAATGTAAGAAAAGCTTTCATATTTCTTAGAAATATACACTGAATCTGCAAGGCTGAAATGACACGTAGTTAGAAATTATCTTTGAAATACTTCAGGAAAAGAAGAGAGAAAGGAAGAAACAGAGGAAGAAGAGAAAAATTAATAGCTAAATCAAGTGAGGCAAAAATCTTAGTAACTGTGGTGTTTGAGTGATGGGCATATTAATGGTCCATTACTATTCTCTCCCCACTTTTGGATATGTTTGAAATTGTAATAAAAAAGTAAAAGAAAAATTTCTTAAGACTGGAGTTTGAGCTGGCAAATGAAGACGAATAGGTAGGGGTTGAAAAGGAGAGCATTTTAGGCATTCTACCTCATTTCTAGCCCATCTGCCAATACACTAGAAGCCATTCCTCAATTTTCTTGGCTACACAGTGCAGCAGTCAGATCTCAGCAATTCTGAGTGCCTCAGCCCCCACCATGGTTAGCTAGCCTGCTTGCTCTCTTTTTCTAACTTTCCTGATAGCCCACAAGCTCAGGATTTTAGCCCTGATCCATCTACTACATCTATCCTTCTAAATTTTGTTTCTAATTCCATGTGTCTCCAATTCCCAGTAGTTAATAGACTCCGGCTACAAAATGTAATACAAAAAGTTAAGAGATACACATTAAATGATAAACTCCATGGTAAATAACCTGTATGAACTCAGAGTCCCTTGAAAACTTAGGTTGTCTATTGTAACATGTCCTTGACACTTGAATGTTTCCACCAAGTTGGTAGGTGGGCCTGGATAGAATGAATGCTTTAACTGGAAACAGTTTTACTTTCTGCTATTAAGTCCTAGTTTGCCTTTCACCCATATGTCTATTCCATCTTGGGGATTTCTAAATCTTTTCAGTAGTTTTAAAAGGTTAGAAATACCTGCATCACAAATTCTCGACGTCGAGGCATTCCTCTTTCTGAAAGCAAAACATAATCTGGCTCCTTTTCCTTTTTGGCCTGTTGAATTTGGGCCAGGCGGCTAATAGGGTTCATCCCTTGGCCATATTCTGGTCCAGCCTAAAAATTAATTTAAGAAAAAGTTTTAAAATATGCTTGTGAAACTTGTTATTGAATCCTTAAAAAAACGGTGCTGCTTCCCTCCACCCCCACACCCCAAAACTGTGACTAGAAAAGATAAATGAGTCATTTATGAATATTTATAAAGGAAAGTCATAAAATAGACCTGTAACCAAGGCTTCTATGGGACGTGGAGCTTAGAGGTATTAATTGCAAGCTGGGTCAACTATGCTTTTTAAATTGGGCAAACTCTTCAGTATACCAGAGGTGCTTCACAACTTCTGTTCATCAAGAAACATCAAAAAGAACATAAGAAGACCAACCATGAACTGGGAAGAGATATTTGTAACATTTTATTTTATTTTATTTTATTATTTTTATTTTATTTTATTTATTTTTTGAGACAGAGTTTCACTCTGTCGCCCAGGATGGAGTACAGTGGTACAATTTCAGCTCACCATAACCTCCGTCTCCCAGGTTCAAGCGATTCTCGTGCCTCAGCCTCCCAAACAGCTGGGACGGCGTGCACCACCATGCCCGGCTCATTTTTATATTCTTAGTAGAGATGGGGTTTCATCATGTTGGCCAGGCTGGTCTTGAACTCCTGAGCTCAGGTGATCTCACCAGCCTTGGCCTCCGAAAGTGCTGGGATTACAGGTGTGAGCCACAGCACCCAGCCACAACACACATAACTTTAAAAAGACATAACCAGTATCCAAAATATATTTTTTAAGACTCCTAAAAAGTATTAAGAAAAGGGGAATATAAAAGGGAAATGGGCAAAAGAGATAAATAAATATGTCATATAAGGAAAAACTCAACATATGAAATGATAACCTCTAGGACACAGAAAATACATATTAAAAACTTCAGTAAGTTACTATTTCACACCCACCAAATTAGCAAAAATTAAGAAGTCTAACAGCCCTAACTGGTGAGAATGGGGAGTAACACAAACTCTTATAAAACACTGGGAGTACTATAAATCAGAAAACAACCTGGCAATGTCTAGTAAAGCCTGAGATGGTACATCCTACCCCAACTAGCCTATACCTAGGCACATATATACCCTAGAAAACCGTAACCCATGGACACATATGTACAAGAATATCCACAGATGCATTATTTGAAATAGAAAAAAAAAAAAAACTAGCACAAATATTCATCAACAAAAGAACAGATAAATTACAACATGTTCATATAATGGAATGGTATATAGCAGTGAAAATGAATTAATTATTGCTACATGCATCAAGATGAATGAATTTCAGAAAGAACACTAAGTAAAAAAAGCAAGCACAGAATAATATATATAGTATATTTTATGTAAAGTCCACTAAAACTACAAAATACCGCTGAAATTAAGATCTAAATAGTCAACACATCATGTTCACAGATCAGAAGACTCAACAATAAGATGTCAATTCTCCTCAAAATCCCAGTAGACTTTTTTCCTTTTTTTTTTTTTTTTTGAAACGGAGTCTCACTGTTGCCCAGGCTGGAGTGCAGTGGTGTGATCTCAGCTCATGGCAACCTCAGTCTCCTGGGTTCAAGCGATTCTCCTGCCTCAGCCTCCCAAGTAGCTGGGACTACAGGTGCATGCCACCAAGGATGGTTAATCTTTGTATTTTTAGTAGAGACAGGGTTTCACCATGTTGGACAGGCTGGTCTCAAAACTCCTGACCTCAAGTGATCCTTCCACCTCGGCCTCCCAAAGTGTTCAGATTATGGGCATGAGTCACCGCACCTGGCCCCCAGTTGGCTTTTTAAAATTTAATGTGTAAACTAACACTAAAATTCATATGGAAATGCAAAAGACCAAAACTTTGCGGGAAAAAAAAAAGACTCAGACTACCTAATTTCAAGATTATAAAACTATGGCATTCAAGATAGTGCATGTAGTATTGGTATAAAGACAGACAAAGGGACCAATGAAACAGAATACGTGCCCAGATACAGATACACACACACACACGGTCACATGATTTTCAAAAAAGGTACAAAAAGAATTCAGCGGGGTAGTCTTTTCAGCCAATAATGTTGGGACAATTGGCTATTCATATGTAAAAAGAAAAAGGAAAAAAAAAAATCTTCAAGCCAAACCTCATACCATTTATAAAAATAATTAACTCAAAATGTCTCACAGATGCAAATGTAATTTCTAAAACTATAAGACTTCCAGAAGAAAAATTTTTGTAACTTGGTTAGGTAACAATTCTTAGATATAACACCAAAATCACATTCCATGTAAAAAACTAATAATAATAAAACAAAACAAAAATATAAATAATAACATAAATTAAATATAATAAATCTTCAAAATTAATAACTACTGTTCTTTGAAAAAGACAAGTCACAAGCTTGAAGAAAATATCTGCAAACTACATATGTGATAAAGCACCTGTATCCAGAGTGTATAAAGACCTCTAAAAATTCAATAATAAATTTATTATTATTTGAAATAAGCATTAAAATTTGTTAAGCTGGTAAAAAATTTAAATAAACACTTCATCAGGCCTCATGTGACAGTAAACACATAAAAAATTCTCAATATCATCAATTTCCATTACAGAGGAAATGTAAATTAAAACCAAAATGAGGTATCAATACCCATGTATGTGAACATCTGAAATTTTAAAAACTGACTATGCTAGGTGTTAGCAAGGATGTGAAACAACTGGAGTTCTCACACACTGCTGATGAGAATGTAAAAGAGCACAGCTGCTACAACTTTGAAAAACTAAAGTTGACTATATACCTACTAAATGACCAAACCATTCCACTTTGAAGGATTTACCCAAGAGAAATGAAAGCATATGCTCTTAAGATATATACACAAACGTTCATAGCTGCTTTATGAGTAACAACCAAAAATTAGAAACAGCCCAAATATCAAATATCCACTGACAGGTGAATGGATAAACAAGTGGTGGTATATCAATTCAATGAAATATTATCTGCAAAAAAACAGAACCACCAATTCATGCATGCAATAATAAGGATGAATCTCAAAATAATTATGCTGGGTTAAAGAAGCCAGCCAAAAAAAGAGTGGTTTCTTAGCAAATGAAGGTAGAAGATTACAAAGGGACATGAGGAAAATTCTGGGAGGAATGGATAGGTTCACTATCTTGACTGTGGTCATGGTTGTACACATGCAAACAAATATGAAAACAAACAGTGCACTTTAAACATGTACAACTCATTCTATGTCAATTATACCTCAATGAAGTTGTTTAAAGGAACTAAACAAATAACATTTTTTAGAAAAACAAACACAGTAGAACTGTAAGGTAGGAAATGGTCATACAAACTAATGATAGAGGTTGCCTAGGGAAGATTGCATGAGGATGTGATGGAAGAGGAGCACACAGAGAGCTTCAAAGCTTATTGAGAAATGTTTTATACTCAAGTTGGGCAGTAGGTCTTTCTCACACTTACTTAGTATGCTTTTTTACTTATACACAAGTTTATACACAGCTTTTTGCATGTATTATAACATAAAAGCAAAAATTCTTGGAAACCAAATGATCTTTCTGCATATGAACTTTCTTCATGTATTTTTCCTAGAAATAAGTTTGCATCTATTATATGGTCAAAACTTTATTTCCACCTATGAAAATTTATTCTTGTCTCTACTATCTGTAGGGACATGGATAATCACTCTGTTACAGATTACATGTTACACTAAACTTATCTAAAAGCCACTGTGCAGTCTTAGCTCTTCCAGATGATTGCTGCCATTTCGTCCAGACAATTTCTAGTATGGTGCTCCAGGTACAGCCTCCAGGCAGATCTCTCATGGTTTCTCAAACTAAGTTTAGGATTTTGGACTTTATCCAAAGAGTAAGAAAATTACTGAAAGATTTTAAGCAGAGGCATGATATGATTAGACAAGTGCCTCTAAAAGATCATACTTTTTAAATGATCATTTGGTGTCAAGAGTACTTGTAGCCAGTTAAAACCTTAACTGTAGTAGTTTAGGTTAAGAGATGACTGTGAGTTGGACCAAAGAGTGGTAGAAGGGATGGAAAGGAACCAACTTAAAAAATATTAGGTGATGAGGCCAAGCACAGTGGCTCACTCCTGTAATCCCAGCACTTTGAGAGGCCAAGGCGGGGCGGATCACAGCATCAGGAGTTTGAGACTAGCCTGACCAACATGGTGAAACCCCGTCTCTCCTAAAAATACAAAAATTAGCCAGGTGTGGTGGCCCATGCCTGTAATCCCAGCTACTCAGGAGGTTGAGGAAGGCAGGAGAATCACTTGAACCCAGGAGGCCAAGATCACGCCACTGCACTCCAGCTTGGGCGACAGAGCGAGACTCATCTCATAAAAAAAAAAAAAAAAGAAAGAAAAAAAGAAAAAAAAGAAATATTAGGTGACAGAATAAATGGGACTTAATAAGTGATTGGACATAAGGGGTAAGAGAGAAGTTAAACGCCGGGTGCAGTGGCTCACGCCTGTAATCCCAGCACTTTGGGAGGCCAAGGTGGGTGGATCACAAGGTCAGGAGTTCAAGACCAGCCTGGCCAACATGGTGAAACCCTGTCTCTACTAAAAATACAAAAATTAGCCGGGTGTGGAGGCAGGCACCTGTAATCCCAGCTGAGACATGAGAATCGCTTGAACCCAGGAGGCAGAGGTTGCAGTGAGCCGAGACAGCGCCACTGCACACCAGCCTGGGCAACAAGACCAAAACTCCATCTTCAAAAAAAAAAAAAGAGAAGTTAAAAATGACCCCCAGTAGTTTCAGCAGCTGGATGTTAGTGCCAGTCACTGAGATAAAGAACGCTGCAGGAGAAAGAGGTTTAGAAGGGAACATGATGAATTCGGGCCCAAATTTGAGGCACCCATGAAATAGTAAGTGGAGATGTCTAATAGGCAGTGCAGAGCATATGGTATTCGGGAATCACCTATTTAAAGATGAAATTGAACACCTAGAAGTAGAAGAACAGCTTAGGGAAAGAGGAGGAAAAAGACTGAGAACTTCACTGTTGCAATGGTTAGATGAAGGGAAAGGAAAGAGCAAAAGAAACTTTTAGCTTTTGATAAAATACTGTTTTCAACTTCTACTTATATCCTGAAAAATAAAAATTAAATAAAGGGCCGGGTGTGGTGGCTCATGCCTGTAATCCCAGCACCTTGGGAGGCCGAGGCGGGTGGAACATGAGGTCAGGAGATCAAGACCAGCCTTGCCAACATGGTTAAACACTGTCTCTACTAAAAATACAAAAAAAATTAGCTGAGCGTGGTTATGTGCCTGTAATCCCAGCTACTCGGGAGGTTAAGGCAGGAGAATCGATTGAACCCGGGAGGCGGAAGTTGCAGTGAGCCAAGATCGTGCCATTACACTCCAGCCTGGCAACAGAGCGAGACCCCGTTTCAATTTTAAAAAATAAATTAAATTAATTATAAGGGGAATCAAGAAGGACTGATGAGAAAAGACAAATCCATATAATAATTCATAAGTCTAAGATTGAGATCCCAATGAAAAGATAAAGAGAAGCTCTGAGTCTAGTGCTAGAAGTAGTATGCCCAGTTCATGAAGATGTTAAATAAATAGGAATGTGCTTCCAGTGGTATACTGTCTTTATTTCTGTTTAATTTGACTCAAAGAATGTCTCTGAGTTCCAAGGAAATTATTGTTGATATAGATTGCAATGAAAAGAATCAGATACATAAATCTAATTTAGATAATGATGGAGTTCAGTGTACATTAAGAATTGCTTGGGGCTGGGTGCAGTGGTTCACGCCTGTAATCACAGCACTTTGGGAGGCCGAGGTAGGCAGATCACTTGAGCCCAGGAGTTTGCGACCTGCCTGCACAACATGGCAAAACCCTGTCTCTACAAAAAAATACAAAAAATTAGCTGCGCTTGGTGGTGTTGTGCCTGTAGTGACAGCTACTTGGGAGGCTGAGGTGGGAGGATCACCCGAGACCAGAAAATCAAGGCTGCAGTGAGCTGAGATCCTACCATTGCACTCCATACTGGGCAACAGGGGTGAGACCTTGTTTCAAAGAAAAAAAAAAAAAAAAAACTCTGGGTGGCCAAGGCAAGCAGATCACTTTAGCTCAGGAGTTCAAGACCAGCCTGGCCAACATAGTAAAACCCCATCTCTACCAAAAAATACCAAAATTAGCTAGGTATGGTGGCATATGCCTAGTCCCAGCTACTCTGGAGTATGACATGGGAGAATCGTTTGAACCCAGGAGGCAGAGATTGCAGCCAGCCGAGATCATGGTGCCACTACACTCCAGCTTGGGAGACAGAGTGAGACCCTGTCTCAAAAAAAAAGGTGGGGGTGGGGGTGGGGGAGGGGATTACTTGGTTTCTTGCTCTGACTGAAATGAACTACCAGCACCTTTGACAATTAAGTTATTCCTTGGACAGCAAATCTTAAATCATCATTCTATATACCAATAAAGACAGTGTTGTAATAACTGTGTCCAGAACACTTGATCTCTAAGATTAGAAAGCGCTCTTTTGAAGTCTCGTCTTATAGAGGAGAACTACATTTAAAAACAGAATGTAAACACAAAGACATTATCAAGGCAGTTTTACATGTTAACAGGATAACCCTATACAGTGAATTTGAAAATCCAGAAGTTCACAATTAACCAGTATCAAATGGGCACTGCAGTCAGATGTGACAACTGGATCTGAAAGCTGACTCTGCTGCAGGATCTTGGATAGGTTTCTTAAATATAAAGGGCCTAATCTATAAGATGGAAATGAATGCTGCATCACAGAGTGATTAAGAGGATCAAATGAGACAATGTGATTGTTTTATTCCTTTAAATAAAACCAAGGCAAATGATCAGATATTTTCTCTGCTTCCATTGAGTGTAAGAAACTATAAACCCTCAATGTATAAGCCATATAAGGAAGTGAGGAAAATGCTGAAAACCAGGATACTATTCCAGCTGACATATTATCAGGTATGAACATAAAATTATCTAGATTCCAACTCATTATACACATTGTTCTCTCAAAATAATCTTACATTTCACAGAGTATCTACAAGCTTTATTTTAACATAAGACAGACATGGCAAAAGTAACTCCAAGTGTGATGTATATGAGGAAAAATGCAGGAGGCTAACCTAGTCTGGGAGTAGGAGAGGACCAGAGGAATCCCTAAAAAAGTCAAGTTTATGCTGAGATCTGAATGATGCATGGGAGGGAAGTTCTGGGATAATATTGCTTATATACTGGAAGCAGTAGCAAGTAATTGAGAATTCAAAATGTTTCTCCTGTCTCCCACCTCTGGGGAATAACATTTAAATAATAATCTTGCTTTTAATAGCTATAGTTAAAACAAGAGTTAGATTTATATCCTACTATAGAAATGTACAGATCTTTTCTAGCCTAACAATTTATTATTATTATTATTATTATTATTATTATTATCATCATCATTTTGAGATGGAATCTCATTCTGTCACCCAGGCTGGAGTGCAGAGGCAGTGATCTTGGCTCACCTCAACCTCTGCCTCCTAGGTTCAAGCGATTCTCATGCCTCAGCCTCCTGAGCTGTAGCTGGGATTACAGACGCTTGCCACCACACCCGGCTAATTTTTGTATTTTTAGTAGAGACCAAGTTTCGCCATGATAGCCATGCTGGTCTCGAACTCCTGGCCTCAAATGATCCACCCGCCTCAGCCTCCCAAAGTGCTGGGATTACAGGCGTGAGCCACCGCGCCCAGCCTGGTTTATTATTATTAATTTATCAAGATAAAACTTAGTTAAATAGATTAGACGGAAGTTATGTGACCAGTTTTGTGCCACCATTCCAACATAAAATGCTGTTCTTCCATCTTAGAAAAGCCATAGATTTTATATATTAATAGATTTAAGAAAACAGTTCATGGATACATTCACATAAACATAAAATGTGAATAGGCAGTATCAGATACAAAATACCAATAGTTAATATGTGCTATTTATTACAGTATTTGCATTATCATTAATAACAATGAATACTTAATAATTACTAATGCATTTTGTGCACTGTTTCAGTTAATACTTATAACAATCCCATACAGCAAGGTCAATTACTACTCCCACTTTATAAATGAAGAAATATTTTTAAAGTTAGGTAACTTGCTCAGGCCACAGGGATTCATACTCAAAATTAACTCCAAAGGTCATTCTCTTAATAGCTATATTCTACTCCTGACTGTGTAGGAGGAGCACATGAATGAAAGTGCCAGTCCTCTTTGAAACCACTATGACTCATGATAAGTAGAGCTATTTGCATTTATTTTTAGTCTACCTTACATATAACATGTAATTCCAGTTCACGGAATGCATTACCTACTACATCTTCTTCTAAGTGAAGTAATGTCAGCATTCATTAAAAACAAGTATTTAAGTAGTTATTTTTGTATATATGTATGTATGTATTTTTAAATAAAACAAAGGTACAAAGGTATAAAACCTGTAAAAATACCTAAATTGTGCCACTGTGCAATCAAAAAACAAAAGAAATCCATTGAGATTAAATACATTTCTTCTCTGTAATCCTTCATTTGTACGGCCTAATCAGAAGAAGGCTGCTAAATCAGTGAGGCTGAGCCAGCAACTGAAATGCTGGCAATTTAAGGCTTTCTCTGGAAACACAAAACTCTAGCTCCAGACATGTCATACGTGTCAAGCATTCACAGGCACTGTCCTGTACTAAATGCTGATTCATCTCATTCCTCTCATATTTACCTTTTTTCTCTTATTAATGTAAATAAATTCTGACCCAATAAAAGAGTCACATCTTGAAAAGCTGTATGCTCTATATTCTTCTTTCGCAAGGTATACACATCTGAATGAATGGCAACAAAATAAGACCATCTACTTCATAAGGTTACTATGTGGATTAAATGTGATTAAAGCATGCAAAGTGTTGGGACAAAGTCTGGCACATGGAGTGCTTTATGATTTCCAGCTGCTGCAGCTATTATTGTTAGTATTAGTCATATGATTTTTTTGTGTATCCTGTTACCATTTCATGATACCCTAAGAAGTTACTATGTAACAGCCTTGTATGCAGAAAGAACACTGGATTAGACAGCAGTTCAGGTGGTTCGACATGATTGTTGAATAAAAATGGGCAAACTCTTTGAACATATTTTGTAAAATCTTATTTGTAAAATGAGGGCTAACATCATCCACCTTACACAGTCATGAGGAGTTACAGTAAAGGTGACATGAATGGGAAAGCACTTTTTAAACAAAAAAATATATATAAATACCTAAGATTATGATTATTTGATGAACAAATGCAGGTGCACAAGTATTTAAAAAGCAAAACAGAACTGTCATTAATTTATAGTCACATGTCCTGCCCTGATTTCAGGACTGTATATAATCCATAAGTTCAGGGACTTGCCTTATAGAAAAATGCTTATCTATAGCTACTATAATATTTACTTAGTAAAACTGACTGATGTTCACAAACATAAACTTACCTTTACTATTGTTTTAGGGCGTTTTTTAAAAAATAGTTTTGGCTTTTCCACCACAGGAAGAGGTGGAAGTTTTTTAAGCTCCTGTAAGACGGTGGTCGCAGCGCGCTTCTTGGAGAGTTTTTTGCTATTTCCTTCTCCTTCTGCAGAGAACTCTCCTACTGACACTCGAGTAACAAAGCTTTTCATATGTGGTGGTCCACTTTCTTTAATAACCTATTAAATACAAGTAAAATATTAAACAATGGATAGGCACTTAAGATGTATTCTTATAGTATGACTTAATATTCATATCAAAACCAAAATTAGTATTATGCCAAAATTACAGTATTACTTTAAGAAAGCTATTATGAAGGTATTATATTGGGACTATTTATGACACTTGATGCTTAATGCAGTTGAAACAAAAGAAATCTAAATAAACACATTTGATTCACAGTCAAAATGATTTTTTATTAGTTTAAAACAGATAATTCTAATTACAGTTTCTCCATGTCTTATGGAGCACAAATTTAAGAACATCAAAAATACCATTAGATTAGATACCATATTAGATAGGCCATCTAGAATGATAATTTGTATATAATTACATATATCTAACTTTCTCCTATGTATGAGTAAATTACTGGAGAAACATGTAGTTCTATGAACCACAAGGCACCGTGCCTGTGGAAGCCTCTCAAAAACAGGTGATGGATGAAAAGTAAGCTGTTTTTGATAGGGATGTCAAAGGCTGTTTTATAGAAAGGGAAATTTATTCTTGTGGCATGATTTGAAAAACGTAAGTAGGTATGCCAAAAAAAATCCTAGCTTTCTAGAGCAATGAGTTATGGATTTGTCAACTATGAATGTAATGTTACTAAACCTTGCTTAATCTGCTCTCACTTTTACACTATGCCAGCTTTTAGAGGAAATACGTCTTCCAAATCCTGAGGACTCAAAACTTTAGTCTCCTTCAAAATTCTGACCTATACAAGATGCCCTATTCAAGCAGTTTACTATTTAACATTACACTGAAATTTTGTCTTCTAATATCGGATACTAATTAGGAAAAGGAATGAAAGCACCGCAATATCTCAATAAGGTGACATTATTACGGATAAGGAATTTATCATAAGCATAGTTTCCAAGTAATTTAGGTTTACTAGTTGAAACACCAAAACTGTTTATTTTAACCACTTTGATGGACATTCTTCTCAATTTAAAAAAATATATATATATATATTTATTTTACTGACTTAATAGAGAATACTAAATATTTAACCTTTAATTGTTCACATTAGATCATTATAAACATCAGATATCCTATGCCATAATATATTGATGTTCCCAAGAACATCTAAGAATAATAAAACTGTTTGTAGTCACTGCAGCCTTTAAAAAAAATCCCAAAAATTTTTCAGTATAAGCAATTACTTTTTACAGGTTTTCCAAATTTTCCGTATCATTTCTTGCTGGACCAATAGGCTCTCAAGTACATTCTCTCCCTGACTTCCTCATTTTGCTGCTTTTAACATGCTGTGGACTGAGAACTGAGATAATGCAACTTGTCAGAATGTGTCCAAGAGAAAGCTAACAGTTTCTCAGTCCAACTCAAATGATCCTGCCAATGAGTAAGATGTGGGAGCTTTCTAGTAGGTGAATGTCATACAATGTGAGGGAAGATTATCCACAACTCTTTCAGCTTATTTCCTGGTTCTTGCCTACTTTCCAGACATGAGTTGTAAAATTAGTGACCTCTTAATAAGGGAAGTATTATGATAATTATTTTTTTAAGTTTTCTTCAATTTTATGAATATATTTGCGATAAATTTATCTAGCTGTAAAATCAAGAGTTGCTTCATTACATCTTCTTGGTGATTTTGTTAGTTGAGGTTAATGTTAAACATATTTTGGCCTCCACACAATTGAAAAAAAAATGGGATATTAACATATGTGTCACTAAATCTTAACTTGAATAAATTTAATTTAATCCTATTTAAAATACCAAATCCTATAGGATACCACAAATTATCTACACCCAGAAAATAACTTTTATAAAAATTGAAATATCATGTATACAAAAGGCTTAATACAGAAAATAAAAAAATCAGAAGGAATCTGTGTTATCATCATGATTTCTATTCTCACCAGGGCTTAGATCATTTTGTAATACTGGGTTTGAACATACAGAAGCACATTAACTCTTGCAGGATACTAGTATACCAGTTAATTTTATTTGTTTGTTTGTTTGTTTGTTTAAAATAACCAGAGCAAGGGAAAAAATGGGAAGATCTCTACCGAGTACATACCTCAAAACTGACAGGCATATTTCGCTTCAGAGCAATTTCAAACACTAAGCTGATCTCAGACTTATTTGCATCTTTGTCATCATCCATATCCTTTCCTGATTCACCATTCTAAATCACAAAAAATAGGATAACACTGAATCGTGACATTATAACAAACTTTACTTTTATTCTACAGTCAAGATGGCCTATTTAAATTACAAGAAGAAACAACAAACTATAGACTGTATCTGCTGCATTGTCCTGTAACCACAGCAGTCAAGGGCTTTGCTGCCAGGCTTTTTGTTACTTGGTTTTTAGTTTGTTTTCCTTGAAGGAAAAGTATTTAATGCAGACTGGAAATCTTTTACTCAACCATACACTAATTTGAGTTTAGCCTACATCCCTAGACCTGGCTCTCTTGTTTTAGAGTTCTCTACCCACCCAACCCCCAACACCCAGGAATTCCCCCGCCACTGGTGTTCTAATGTGATCTATGAGGATGAAGTTACAGAAAGAGTACAGGATGCAAACCAGGAGCATCCTAGTTGGAGATCTATGTCTGGCACAGGCCTCGGTTTCTTTATTCACTTATTTAACACATACTTCTGGAAGGCCTCATATATGCTGAACCCACTATAACTATTAGAGAGAAAGAGACAGTATTCCTGCTGTCAAGAAGTGTATGATCTCATGGGAAAACAGATCAAGAAATAGATAGGAGCTCTCATGAAAGAGTACAAGCAGAAAAACACCTAAGTCTGCCATTAAGATAAATATCAAAGGAGAAAGAAACAATTGGTTTGGGGAAAGGAAAACTGTAGAGTTTGAACTGTAAGGTAAGTAAGAAGCTCACTATGCTGCCGAGCGCAGTGGCTCACACCTATAATCCCAGCACTTTGGGAGGCCAAGGAGGGTGGATCACGAGCTCAGGAGATCGAGAACATCCTGGCCAACACAGTGAAATCCCGTCTCTACTAAAAATACAAAAAATTAGCCAGGCGTGGTGGCATGCGCCTATAGTCCCAGCTACTTAGGAGGCTGAGGAAGGAGAATCGCTTGAACCTGGGTTGCAGTGAGCCCAGATCCCACCACTGCATTCCAGCCTGAGCAACAGAGCGAGGCTCCATTTCAACAACAACAACAAAAAAGGAAGCTCACTATGCTATGTATAGGACATGCCTGAGCTACAGATACTATTTTGAAGTCGGTCGAGAAAGTAGCTGAAGCCAGGAGAATGAGTGAGATTACTCAAGAACAGACTCAATGTCCTTATTTGTAAAACAAAGGAGGACTGAAAAAATCTATAAAATCTCTTCCACTTTAAATCCCTGATTCTATATTCACACAATGTAATCTATATTCAATAAACATAGTATGAAATATAAGCCAAGTCAACGTTATTTCTCATCCTCATATACATCCCCAAATCCCCAGATGCCTGGGAAGCGAACTCAAGGGAAGAACCAAAGTTTTGAAAGGTATAGTCATCCTGCAGGAACACATGAAGCAAGTACAGCAGACAGTCTGAGATGCAAATCTTAGCAGGTCTTCACTCTAGTATTCTTCCCTAACAGAACAGATTATTTGTTTTAATTATAAAATGCACTGATTTGTTTCACTGGGAAAGTAGAAAGAAGAGACTGTCACATGCACCAGCACCACACCTGAGGTGATCTTTCTGGAATAGGTTCATTCTGCAGTGCTTGGAGGGCTTTCATTGCAGCATTGTGTCTAGCAGCTTGTCGAGTCTTTCCTTCCCCAAAAAATTCATTATTTCCTACAGTGAGCTGAACATAAAAGATCTTAGGCACTGGGCAATGATACCTAAAATAAGAAAATAAAAACAATAAAGTTAGCTTAATAAAACCACTCTATAATCATTCATAAGATTTATTTTGTTTAAAATGATACCAATTATATAATGTGCTATACTCTTAAAAAAATTTTAACCTCAAAAATATACTTTTTTGATAAAATGTGAGTCAATACATCTACAGATAATAGCTTATACTGATCTCCATGAAAAACATATATAGAATACAACATTAAACATAAAATAATAAAGTAAAAATTATTTAATTCTATCACAGGAGACTTCCTGGTGAGAAGTTTTTGGTCAGATTTTGACAGAAGTAAGTGAACAGTCTGGTGAAGCTACAACAGAGGCTGGGTCAGGCAAGACTGTTCAGGCGACAACATGTAGATTACTGTGCTTTTTGCAGAAGATAATTATGATTAGAAATACAGGAGCAGAGAAATGGACTGAGTACAATGCAAAATAATAAGGAGAGCAGATTCAGCACAGGAATAAGGAGTTTAGGCCAATTCTTGAGCAGGAAGTGTTATATTCATACATTTTATGGTGATTGAGGTAATGAGGCTAATGACATGTGACTAAAAAGCTGCAATAATGCAGATATGAAGAGATAATAGAGGCTGTAAGAAGAAACAAAAAAAAAACAAAAGAAATTAAGGAGAAAAAATTAAGAGATGTGATAAAATCCATTAATTCAACAATTATTTATGGAGTGTCCTCTATATGACAGGGGACTATGACAATGAACAACACTTAGAGTAGGGAAGATAAACAATAAGAAAAATATGTAGAATACCTAGTATGTTAGAGACAGATGTAAGAAAAAGTAAAGAGGAAAGGGTTCAGAAGTGTCAGGGAGGTAGGTTTTAGATAGGGTGGCCAAGAGACGTTCCATTGAGAAAATATCAATTGTGTAAAGACCTGAAACAAGTTAGGGAACAAGCCATGCAGATATCTGGAACAGTGCATCTGAAGCAGAGAGTATACCAGCAGCAGGAGCAGTGAGGCAGGAGTGTGCCATGCATGTTCAAGTAACTCGGAGGAGGCCTGTCTGGCAAAAGTTTAGGGAGAGAGGAAAAGCTAGACGAGTAGAGGTGGCAAGATTCCACAGGGCCTTCCCTACAAATTGCTGTAAGCATCTTTTACCCCAAGTGAAATGATCAGCCACTGGAAGGTTTTGCACAGAGAAGTGACATAATCTGATTTATCTCTTGAAATAACCATCTGATTACTATTTTGAGGACACACTGTAGGGGAACAATGCTGGAAGCAAGGATATCTAATAGGCTACTGGGATAATCCAGGGGAAAAGTGACAGTGGCCTGAACTAGGGTGTAGCAATGGAAGTAATGAGAAGTCATTGTTTCTAGATGAATTTTGGAAGTAGAGATGACGGGTTTACCCAAAGACTGGCTATGGAATATGAGAGGGGAGTCAGGGATAACATCACGGTTTTGGAACTAAACAACCAGAAAACGGAGTATCCATCTATTGAGATAGTGAAGACTGAAAAAAGAAATGGGTTTGCTGGGGGTGGATTTCAACAGCTCTGTTTTGGAGACGTTCGATTATTAGACCTATTAGACATCCAAGTACAGATGTCAAGTGAACAACTCAATTTATTAGTCTGGACTTCAGCAAAGAGATCCAAGGTAGAGATAAAATTTGGGAATCATCAATATACAGGCAGTATTTAAAGGCATAAAACAATGAGAACTCTGTGGGAGGGTGTGATAGGAGAAAAGGCAAGCAAGCACAATGTCCTTCCTGAAAGCCAAATGGGAAAAAAGTCTATCAAGGAGAAGGGAGGGATTAATTGTATCTAATGCTACTAACAGGTCAAGTAAAATGATGACTGAGAAATATGACCATTGAATTGAGCAACTTAGCAAAATAAACAGAATCAATTTTGATGGAATGGTGGATTTACAATTGCAATGCTGAAAAAAATGAGTTAAAAATCACTCCAGTCCTTAAAAATGTTTGCTTCCAAGCAAAAAGAAGTCCAATTGAGGTCCTACTATATTTTAGATAATTACTGCACATTCAAGTAGTGACGCTCTATGTTCAACCTGAGATAAACTGGAAAGAGCCCATCATGTAAGAATTCACCAGGCAGATGGGACTAATCAATGAAGGTTTACTGAAGGTGAAGAACTAGAAATGCTGATTGGTACTGAAGATGCAGATTTGTGAGGCAATAACTGAAACCATGCAAGTGGATAAGCACCTGGAAAGGGTAAGTGTAAAGGAATCAAAAAAGAGCCTAAGGCTAGGAACTGATTAATGCCTATGATCAAAGTGCAAGGGAAACAATAGCAGTGAAAGAGATGAAAAAGGGTCAAAGTTAGAAAAAAAAATACAACACAATGTCAGGGACAGGAGTAATTAACAGTGCCAAATGAAGGACAGGAATTCAGAGTATGAAAAAAAGAAAAAGTTGCTGTTTTAAACGCTTAACTTAAAATCAATTTTCTTGAACTACAGTTTTCTATTAACTTAAAGCATTTCAAATGCATTATTATAAACAAAGATTAAAAAGCATTAAAAACTACAATATTATTTGCTTTTTGGTTACAATAATTAAATATTGTGTACTGGAGTACAAAATTTCCTATCATCTATTTTATTTTAATCCCTTTAATGCAAAAATCTGACAAGACTAATATGAATAACGCTGGTGATCTTCACTTTGTATTTCACAAAATTCAGTTTTCCCACCTCCACAGAACTTTGTTTATTTTTAACTGGTGCTACTATAAAGCTTTAAAACAGATAATTTGAAATCAGAAATTTACTCCTGAACTGAGATCTTATATGGCAAACTTTCACCATAGAGCAAATGTTTACAATTAATTATAAACTTCTGAAAATAGAAGGTCCACAACTGAAATGCTAACAGACCTTTAACTACAGTAGAGGGAGTGGGCGCCACTATAATCACTAAGGCCTGCTGACAATTACAAAACTCATTTTGGTTTGCCACAGAGACAAACAAAATTTCTGTTCATTATAACTTTACTGGAATATGATGTCATAACACATAACCATACTGAAACAATCTGCTGATTTTCTGGCCAAAATATTAATTGCACACCAAAGAGCCCTTGGGGCCTCTCCCTTTTTGGTCATCAAATATGGCTCAATGTATGTGTATGTGCATGCATGTGGATATATATGTATATATAAATTACATTGTGTAAGTATCAGAGGAAAAATTAAGTATGTTGCATTTTTAACATAAAAAGTAAAAATTCTAGCACTAACAACAGGAAATACCAAAACTGGATGCCTGACTTATTTCATTCTGTTTCACTTTATCCTCTTACTTAACAATGATTCTTAATAATATACCCCACATGGTTTGAATACCTTATATATCACATCTCCTCATACCATCATGACAATCAAGATTAGCCAGAGCACTCTCATTAATTGCATCCAGATTGAATTACAGGGGAGATGATGCAGAATGGTTTTTGTGTGATAGGTCTGGTCTCAAAATACTTACTTCCTTTGGTAAAGAAATACCCAAAATTTATTAACTATAAAGATTGATATGTTCCTTTTAATAGATTTCCTTCTACTTTCACTTATTTCACGTATTAAGCTCACTTTTGGTAAGGTATTTGATATGGTTTGGTTGTGTCCCCACTCAAAATGTCATCTTGAATTGTAATCCGAATTGTAATCTCCATGTGTCGTGGGAAGTACCTGGGTGGAGGTAAGTGAATCATGGGGGTGGTTTCCCCCCACAGTATTCTCATGATAGGGAGTGAGTTCTCACAAGATCTGATGGTTTCATAAGCTTCTGGCATTTCCCCTGCTGGCACTCATCTCCTCTCCCGCTGCCCTGTGAAGAGGTGCCTTCCGCCATGATTGTAAGTTTCCTGAGGCCTCCCCAGCCATGCAGAACTGTGAGTCAATTAAATCTCTTTTCTTTATCAATCACTCAGTTCAGTCTCGGGTATTTCTTCATAGCAACATGAGATCAGACTAACACAGTACTTATAATAAGTGATGTACATATTTTTACAAATTAGTATATTTACCTAAGCAGACACAGGTATTCTTGAATAATTTTTCTCAAGTAGAATTTTGTGGACAATGTTTAGATCCCCATAATGATTACTGTTAAAAGATGAACCAAGAAAACTCACCCATCCAAGTTATTTAAGTTTCAGGGTCAAATGGTTGAATTTCTTTTAAATCCCAAAAAAGTCTTGGGATTTGAAAGATCCTACTTTCATCAGAATTATTTTCCACAGTTGTTAAAAATGAAGATTCCTGTGATCCAAGCCTGATCTGCTGCATCAGAGTTTCTGAGGAGGGAACCATAATTTTAAGCTGCCCTGCTGACTCTCTGCAACATAAAGGTCCAAGATTATCACCACATCACACAATGTGGCCTATGTGACTTGGCAACTGCTTCAAAGTCCATTCAAGAAAGAGACCGCACACATTGCTTACTACACAATGGTTAGGTCTTTCATATCTCTTTTTCATTTAATCCTCACTACAGCCTGGTAAGGCAGGAGATGTCCTCAAGGTCACCTTAAGAGGTAACAAATGTCCCCAAAAGAGTTGCTGGGAGTCAAATTTAAGTCTGCCTAACTGCAAAGTCCAGGAGAATCTGCTTTATCTTCTTCCATTTTTGTTCATTTTTGTTTACTAAATTGTCTATCTTCATGGAAGGCCAGAGAAACTAATGCAAGGGACCTAAACTAAGGCCCACTAATAGACTTCAGAGATGTTTTATTGAGTCAAGGGCTGCTGAAACAAACAGACAACCATGACGAAATATTGTGTTTCTGCAGCACGTCAGATCAAAGAGACACAAGTGCATGATGTAAAATCGAAGTAAAACATCAAAATGATGAGCATTGTGTGCCACATTACTTAACAGCCTAAATCTGACAAACGCTGCTTGCAAGGCCTTTTTATCTCCATGTCTCCTTGCCTTCTATCTGCTGGAAGTCTTGCAAAAAATAAATAAAATCATAAATAAAATAAAATAGAATCTTCCTTTCCTTTAGATCCCAAACAAGTCTTGAGATTCTGCCTATCTTCAAGATACCACAAGTCAATACAACAGTAAAGAAAGTATGTATACTGGTTCCTTTGATTTAATACTTGACATTCCTTATAGTTTTTTTGAGTAAAGGAAAGATTTTACATTCACTTATATTTGACTGTTAGTTGTAGCAACTTTTTATACCACATGTCCTTGCCATCCTCCCTAAAGTTACTTCATTTAATGCCCTCTTTATGGACTCATTTTGTATTATCTTTCTAAACAACTAAAATCCCGTATGTCCTCCCTACCATTCTGTGACTGTTTTATTCTCCAACATCTCCACTTTCCTAAGCATCATTTTTACAAGGTGAGAAAGACATATCCCAAATAACATTAGGATTTTTACAAATTGAAAAATAATTACCTCATTCTATTTGATAGCATTATTCATAAATCTCGACACAGCTTAAACATTCATATCTCCTCTACAGACTTACATCTTAAAATATATGAAAATGCTATCTTCTGATCTAATAAGGAGAGGCTTTGGATTTCTGTGTTTATTTCTAACATTGACTGGAAACAGAAATGTCACTTAACCTTTCTATCTCAGTTTACTTATCTGCAAAATATTTGTAGAATTTATGTTTAAAGAACCCTAAAGGCCAAAACTAAGAATTCAAACGACATGTCGATTATTTTGATTCTTTGTACACTTTTTGGCACTGCTAAGCATTCTTTTTCTTGCTGTAGAAAAACAGCAGGTTTTTATCATAGAGCTATAAAATAGTCCCTGGCACATTTTCAAACTTGTATGTATATAAAATATCTAGATAGGAGACAGTTATTTCTCTATTCATATCTACAAATTTTGAAAAATATATCTTTTATGAGATCTAACTGTTAATTCTTGAGGAATTTCAAATATTAGGACTGGTTAGAAAAGATTCACAGGTCAGCTGAAAATATGCTTTAAAAGAGGTATATGGATATTCTATTTTATTTGTAGAATTACTGTAAGTATGTTTTAAATGCCTAGAGGAAAATATAGAAAGACATGCACTAAAAGCTAGGATAGGGTGTTTTGAAATGACAGCATCATAAATGATGTTCTTTCCTCTCATAATTTCAAGTTTTAAAAAATAATATGGAACACTAGAATAAAAATGGAAAAAAAAAACACTTAATTGAAGGAAGTCTAGTCCCTGTCTAAACAAAGGTAAATCTGTGTTCAAAATTAAATTTGATAAATTAGTGGAATGACTTACAGAATACAGAACACAAACCAAGAGAATAAGTAACTTGTACTGTATCACTGACAGTAGTGCCATAATCAGGACTATGCAAAGCACAGCATGTTATCAAAGAGCCCCATTATTGTAAACACATAATCACCACCCTCAATCTCATACTTGGAACCAACATATACCTATTCTTGCCCCTTCTCTAAATGGATATATAGATAAATCATTACCACATCACCATTATCATAATTAGGGCAAAAATATACAAAGCACTTACTATGTGCCAGGCGCTATTCCAAGCATTTAGATACTAATCTCACTCAATCCTCACAACCCAACTTCATTTTACAGATGAGGAAATTGAAAAATAGAGACATTCACTAACCTTCCCAAGGCCACCCGACTTAAGCCCGCATTTGAGCCCAGGCAGTCTCACTCCAGAGCCCATGCTCATAACTGCTACACCATGCTGCCTCTGAATGAACTGGATAGATGAACACTATAAACTGCAGAAGCACTAACTATAAACTCTGAAGAAGTCATGCTGGACTTGGAATATCAAAGCAACTTAAGTCTCTCTAGATGTATGAGATCTGGCAGATTCTGAAGATCTCTGTATGCTAAAAGTCAGGTGCAGGATATCAGTTGCCAAAGGCAATGCTGGGGACACTGTAAGTCTGGAAGACCAAGTTGACTGCAAAGTCCTATGTCCTGTCTGCTCATTCTTTATCTCCTCTTAACCCATCCATCTGGAGCCCACGTTTAAATGTTCTTATTAGGGAAATGCAAATCCAAACCACAATATGACACTACTTTGCACACCCACTAGGATGGCTATAGTTTTTTTTTTAAAAAAAGTCATAAAGACATGGCAAACTGGAACCCTCATACATTCTGGTGGGAATGTAAAATGGTGCAGTTGCTATAGGAAATAGTTTACTAGTTCATCAAAAAATTAAACACAGAATTGCCACTTGACCCAGCAGTTTCACTTCTAGATATATACCCAAGAGAAATGAAAACTGGGGTTCAAACAAAAACTTGTATGTAAATGTTTACAGTAGCATTATTCCTAATAGAAAGTGGAAATAACCCAAAGTTCCTGATGAATAAATAAAATGTGGTATGTCCCTACAACGGAGTGTTTTACAGTCATACAAAGGAATGAAGTATAATTACATGCTACATCATGAATGAACTTACATTATGCTAAGTGAAAGAAGCTAGAATACAAAAGGGTATATACTCTATGATTCCATTTAGACAAAATATCCAGAATAGGCAATCCCATAGAGACAGAAAGTAGATTAGTGGTTGCCAGGAGCTGGGAGGACAGAGTTTGGGGAGTAACTGTTAATAGGTATGGGGCTTCTTTTAGAAGTGATAGAAATGTTTTAAAATTAGAGCACGGTGATGGCTGTACAACACTGTGAATGTACTAAATGCACAATGAATTGTATACTTTAAAATAGTTAATCTTGTGTTACATAAATTTTATTTCAATAAAAATCATTTTTTAAAAAAATGTTGATACTCCCTAGGGTTCTATTTTGTTTCTCACCAACAAGACAGTTTTTGTAGGTGATCTCACCTACTCTCATTCACATTCTTGACAGACTCCCACAAACCAGCCTACCAAATTTTGTAAAGGGAAGTGTAAAAAGACCTCCCCTTTTACACTCTAGAATGTTACTGACCTGGTCTTCCTACTCTTATCTAATTGCCAGCGGGGGTATGTGAATTACATTAATAATTCAACATAAACTTATTAAAGGCCTACTTCATGCTGGGATGGAGTTTTAGTTTCTAGAGATGGAGGACTGCCCTCAGGAAACTATCAATCAAGCAAGTACACACACACACACACACACACACACACACACACACACATGCGCGCGCACACACACACACACACACACACATATACATATCAACAAATGAGATGAGCTAGGAAGAAAAATAAAGCACGGTATGGAAAAAGAGTAACAGGGGCTCCTTTAGGAGGTGACATTTGAACACAGATTTGAATAAAGTAAGAATTCTAGGCACGGAAATGCCAGAAAGAAAAAGTGCTGTAAGCAAGTAAGACAGCAAGTGCAAAGGCCCTGCAGAAATAACATGTTGGTTGGTCAATTTTTGAGAAAGAGCAAGGGTTCCTTGTACCTGACAAGCCCTGAGTCAAGGAATGATTAGTAGGAAACTAGGTCTGAGAAGTCACCTGGCAGCAAATCAGAACTTAATTCCACATGATGGAAGCCACAGGAAAGTTTTAAGCAGGAAAGTGGCACAATCAGACATGATTTAAAAGGATCTTGTTGTTTTTACCAGAAGAGAGGCAAGAAGAGAGTAGCTGGCAAGCCATTCCATAGAGCAGGAAAAGTCATCTCTAAAAATAGGAGACTGAACTGCCCAAGAAAATATAGGATTGCAGGCAGTGCTACAATTTCACTTAAGGACTGTGGTCATTGTATCAAGCTGGACTAGTCAGCATAGATGTTTTTCTGTAGCTTCCTACTGCAGCATAGTCAGAGGAGCTGGAATTAACCAGTTACAGTTTTGCCAAGCATCGCTGCTCGTTTCAACTGGGAGGTAGTAGAACACACAGCAATTAGGTGGCCATAGGACTGGTGAGAAATGGGTGATCAACTCTAGTGAAAAGCAGCCACACTGAATCTGGCAGGTGAGAAAAGGGTGCACCCAGCCTGAAGGTTCTGCTCAAAGTCTTCAGGTGCTAAAGGATACCACCTTATTTCCTGCCCTCCCACTAGATGTGGGTGGTCAGACAGTGTGTGGCAGAAGCAGTAAGGCGTGCCTCCCCTATGGTGGCTGACAAGCAAAGCAGTGCTGAAAGTGTTCCCACTTTGTAACTGTGAAGAAGGGTTCCCGGTAAGGCGACCTGGGGGCCTCTTCTTCCAGTGTGCTGCCACTGTGTTCCCCTGGGTGCTGCAGCAGGCCTGTCTGAGAGGTAAATGGCTAGCACTGTGGAAATCAGGAGAAATGCAGAGCGATGCTGCAGGAACATGGCGGGAGGTGGGGGTAGGGGGTTCCTTGGAGCAGTATTTCTCAAGTGTGGTCCCACATAGAAAACATCGATCTCCTAATGGGGTCTAGAAACACTTGCTAAAAAGCAGATTCAGGGCTGTCCAAAGGGATTCAGGATGGAGTCCAGGAATGCGCACATTGCCTAACAGCCTAGGTGGTTTTTACACATACTACAGATTGAGAAGGGCCTCCTCACAGGGGCCTTCTTCCCTGTTTGCGAATACGAAGGCTTCTGATTCCTGAATATCAACTTTGTACTCATCTGCCTTACAGAGGGCTCTTCCTGTCTTTAATGGGATTTTAGTTAATTCTTTCACTGTTTCATAAGAAAAAATTAGGATTTTCCTATTATTTCCAGAATTTTTTACCTATTTCTTTCCACAATTTATTTTACTAATTTTGTTGATCCAAACTTCCAAAAGAATACTAAATAGCAGCTGATAAAGAATATTCTTATTTCTTACTTGAATGGGAACACAGCTAGTATACACTCATTAAACCTTGTAACAACAACAACAAAAAACACTGACAGTGTGGACAGAGGAAAATATTTTTAGGTTTAGAATAAGATCTACTGGATTTAAGTTCCAGCTACTAGATCTATAAAGACTTTGGACAAGAAGCCTTATGTTCTGTAAGAGCCATCAGTAACAAAAACAATTTTGTCTGTATCAACTTTCAACTTTATTCAAGTGACAAACCAGTTGAAAATTATTACCCTTTTCATGAAATATAGCATATCTGTGTACTGAGGGAAAATTTTCAAATAGATATATATGTACACACATACACTCTGTAATTCAAAAACATACAATTTTTTTAAAAATGTAAGTCTTTTGGTTTTTTTTTTTTTTTAAACAGGGTCTCATTCTGTCACCCAGGCTGGAGTGCAGTACATGATTATGGTTAACTGCGGTCTCAATCTGCTGGGCTCAAGCAATCCTCCCATCTCAGTTTCTTGAGTAGCTGGGACCACAAGTGTGTGTCATCATGCCTGGCTAACTTTTTTTTTTTTTTTTCTGTAGAGACAGGCACTCCCTATGTTGCCTAGGCTGCTCTTGAATTCCTAGGCTAAAGCAGTCCTCCCAACTCAGGCTCCCAAAGTGCTGAGGTTATAGGCACAAGCCACTGTGCCCAGCCACTTTTAACTTTTCGATATGTATTTACTAAATACTGCATGCTAGTAATCTAATAGCAGAATCTTAAGTACTAAAAAACTTAAGGAAAATATGGCTTATTATTTCTTTGAGCTGTAAGAATATTCTTATTATTTAATTCCAGCAGCAGATATCATCTTTGGTTAAAGGTTCTCTGAGCAGGCACTTTGAAAACAACTGGTATAGAAAAATCCCTCAAGTCCTTCCCAGCACCAAAAGGATTCATGAGACGAGCTTTAGAAAATACTTATAAAACTTCTGTCTCTCCATTATTTTAAGTCCACAAGCATATGTTTTTGAAAAGTTTGTTAAAAGTATAAAAAAGCATGAAAGTATAAAAGATACAAACACACTGGATTTTTTAAAAAAGGGTTTACACTCCTTTTAGATAAATTAATTTTATAATGTCTATAATAAAAGATTCAAATGGATGATTATGTTTGCACTAAAATCTTCCAAGAAGTTTAGAAACTGTTTGCTTTATTACAATGTCCAGTCCAGGCATCTACTCCAGTGCTTTTGCTGATCAGAATTAACTATCAACTTTGGATGTTTGCCCACTTCACATACTCCCAAAAGTAACATGGAGACATTACATCAGCAGTATTGCAGAAAGATTAATGTGCTTGGTTTGTAGATGCAAACTAATTATACTTACTGCATACTTCTAGTATTCTGTCTCTTTCACTCAAATCTAAATGAATTTAGTCATACATTTGCATACAGTTTAATGATAACAGTAATGTGTAGTTAATAGATACTCACTGGAACATAAAAAATTTACTTGGCATTTTCCCAGCTAATTGTTTTTACAGCTTGACTTCACTTTATACATTAGGTACATTCATAAAAAGGTTTACATAAAGCAAATATTTTCATACTAAATCCCATTTTCCCACTGTTGCCCAATATTAAATCTTGAGTTATATTTCTATAGGAAAATGCTGGCTCCAACACATCATAAAAATTATAATTAAAAATCTAAACATATATGCCAAGGAATAGGTACATTTAATACATTATTTTATAAAACACTTCATCTTCTCATCTGCAATAAGAATCTAAAAGATAATCATTTTGTTTCATAGTCTCACAATCATTAGAAGGACACATATGTTGAAAAAAAACAATTGCAGGGTTTTAAAGTAGTTCATAAAAACTGAAAGTAGAAATATAATTTATTAGCTGGAACTGCCACATGGAGATATCCTGTAAGATTTTAGGCAATGCAAGTAGTCTCAGATTATTGACAGTAATCATTTAACGGTCTTAGAAATTTCTTCGGCTATGAGTAATACACTTTAGGGGGTTCATTACAATCCAAACCAGATGATTTACTGGAATTATACAGATTATCTGGAGCCAATACCACTGTCTGACTCTAAGCCCACTTTTCTTTTTTGAGGCAGGGTCTCCCTCTGTCACCCAGGCTGAAGTGTAGTGGTGCAATTATGCTTCACTGCAGCCTCCACTTCCAAGGCTCAAGCAATCCTCCCAAGCAAAGGGGACCACAGGCGTGTACTACCACACCTGGCTAATTTTTTTTTTTTTTTTTTTTGTTTTGTTTTGTTTTTATGTTTTATAGAGATGCTTTTCAGAGAAATAGGAAAAAGAACTTTGCTCAACTACCTGGATCCTTTCATACTATTTAATATCAAAAGTGCAAAAAAAGCAACATTTGCTAAAATAGTACAGTACTTGGAACTTTTAGAAAACTCTTCCACTTTTAAAGTACCTTGGATTAGCAGCCATTTTAAATTAATTTGTAAATTTTTTCCTGCACAAATCCTCCGGGGAATGCACTATGTGGATTTTAATTACCTATGCTCTCCTTTTCCTGCATTGCTGCAGATACTCAAGGTATGCTTTTACATCAGTTAGTCAGTGTGAACTGTGGCTCTTATTCCAGGATGCACACTAAGCTGAGAACTATCGAACCCTCTTTATCTTTGCCATGTACCTCGAAGTAAAACACAGCAACAAATAAGGGAGACGATATTGGTAAAGAGACAATATTGATATCCAGTCTGACTACCACACATAGAAAGAGGCTGAAGTAATACTTAGAGCTTTGAAAGGCTAACAGTTTTGGCCTCGGGTTATGATGGTTTATTCCTGTTCACAATATGGATACATGTACTTTAGTCACACTAAATACAAAGTGTGGCCAAAGACATTCTTTTCTGTGGATAAAATAGTTTTTGAAGATATTCTGAAATAAGTCAGTCATCATGACATCCTACTATTCCCAAAGAGTGGATGTTTACATGAGTTAGCGTAGCATAGCAGAAAAAGCATGAGCTTTGATGACATATTACTCCTGGGCTGGAGGGCCAGCTCAGCCCTTCACTGGCTGTGTCACCCTATGCAAGGTACATGCTGTGTCAGAACATAGTAGCCCCAGGAAATCATAGTTGTTGCCCTCTTCCCCTCTTGGCAACTAATCCATCAGTCTTCTTTGATATTCTACAATGTTTCCATGAAGATTCAGCATCTCTCAGGCTTTTGGTTATTCCCTGTAAATAATACCCTTAGCCACCAGCTCCTGGGGGAGGTCCAGGAAATGTCTGCAGTTATGCTGGCAGAATCTCTAGACTTTCATTTCATATGGTCAGTGGCACCCCCAGTTTCCCATTAGTGCTTGTAACATACCCGGAAGAACACCACTTCATGCCTGTCTAGGAGATCTGACATTTGGTTAATTGGTCACTCAAGAATGCCAATCTAGGCCAAGCAGAGTGGCACACACCTATAATCCCAGCACTTTAGGAGGCCAACGCGGGAGGATCACTTGAGGCCAGGAGTTTGAGACCAGCCTAGCCTAAACAGCAAGACTGTCTCTACAAAAAACGTAAAAAATTATCTGGGCACGGTGGTACGCCCTTGTAGTCCCAGCTACTCAGGAGCAAAGGCAGGAGCATTACTTGAGCCCAGGAATTCAAGGGTACAGTGAGCTCAGCATCAAATGTACCCTTGTGGTTGATTACCGCTACACTCCAGCCTGGGCAACAGAGTGAGACTTCATCTCTAAAAAAAAAAAAAAAAAAGGAATAAAAAAAGAATGCCAATGCAGTTCAAAACACCAAGCAGTGTGCAGAAGATAAGCTGATAAATTCAGATATTATAAAAACCAGTAGAAACCAACTAAGTAAATCTCTGGAAGAATTTAACATAAAATAATGAATAACATTACTACAATTTTTAAAAATTCTCTTTTTCTTATGTCTTAAAGGTCATTTATTTACATGTTTGGGATTCTGTTCTATATTGACTGTTCTGTGACCTGTCAGTCAATTACAGTACAGGAGTCTAGTAACTCATTTATCTTTAAAGAAGTGCATCATGACCAGAGAACATGAGAATGTCAACAAATCGCAAGGAAATAAAGCAAGTTGGTCAAGGTCCTTGTAACTGAAGCCAAGAAAAAGCCTGGGAAATTAATGAATAATAAGCTCCCAGGAAACTCAAACTGAAAAAAGCAGTAAGCCATGATGAGAATAATACCTGAGATGATTAAATATATAGTCCAAACATTATGGCCTACAATCCTAAATCTTATCCACCCACAAAAGAGAACAGCCAAAGAGCCGAAGTTGCTCATTTTTATCTTAATGAGAGAGAGGAGGGATAAGGGGGAGGCAAGAAGGCGGGGAAGAGAGGGAGGGAGGGAGGGAGGGAGGGAGGAAGACAGAGGGAGGAAGGGAGAGAGAGACAGCCCACGAACACAAGCAAGAGAACAAGGGCAAACAATACTTGCTGATAGTAGGTATAATATTAAGAATATTGTATTATATTGCATTAGAAATATAGACTATTGAAAGCCAACATAAAGAACTGATTTGGATTTAGAAAAGATCAGAATATAAGATAGTTTTATTTCCATTTTAAAATGAATATGTTAAACAACTATTAAGTTCAGTACATTAAAAAAAAAAAAAAAAAAGTCTTGTTGCCTTTATTGATTTGGAGAAAGTCTGCCACATATTCTTACAAAGACAGGATGTCAAGCAAACCAATAAGTCATTCAAACCCAGTGTATATAAGGTTCCTTAAGTATCTGAGAAAACAACATGGAGAATTCTGAAAATTTGAGACCCACATGGGAGTAACGAAAGAATGCATCTTAAGCAAATTTTACTTATTGTTCTCTGTTATCCTGAAAAATTCACTCAAGAGAACAAAAAAAAGTTTGTAAATAAGACCATATAATCTTATTTGCAGAGGATGACACTTCTTACGAGACTTAGAAACCTGCAATACAATCTGAGCTTGTAAGACTCTGAGAACTCCAAAGCAGGAGAGTGATCAAGACTGACAAGAGTATGACCATGGTGATCTCTCAGGAAGCTAAAATCACCTCAGTTATGTATAAGAAATTCTGGCCAAAAACTGAACACTTCAGAGCTGGTGAACTCATGATAAAATCAAACAGATGAAGAGCTAAACTTATAATCTTAGTTGTCATTTGACTCTTGTTTTATCAAAATATAATTCTAATATAATCAAAATAAGTATATCCTGTTACTTCTCAAATTTAGAAAGGCCAGATTCCCCTGCAAATGCTTAAGAACCCTGTATTAGATCTCATAATTCCTCAACAAAGGAAAAAGTTTAGCATAAATGATACGCATGCTATTCCAGGAATAGTGTTCTAAGAAGGCTACAAAAGGGACGATTTCTGCTCCTACACAGGGAAAAGGGGAGTCATAGTCACTGAAGCTCTAGGGTATGGTATCTAGCATGATACCCAGCACTTAAAAGGAGTCCACTACATATTTGTTAAATGAAGGATAGGTTATAGCTAACAATTACTAAGTGGTTTACTATATGCCGGCACTGAGCATGCAGTAACTCATCTAATCCTCACAATAGCCTGATAAGGCAAATACATATTGTTATCATTTCCATTTTACAGTTGAAGAAACTGAAAAACAGAGAAGAAAGGTTGCTTGGCCTAGGTGGAGCCAGGTTTCAAATGAAGGTAGAGTGGCTCCACAGCCCCCCTAACCGCAATACTACATTACTATATTCCTCTCAACTTAAAAGTGAATGATTGCAAGGGAGAGACAGGACCAGCAAGGGCCAGGTTCTCAGCTATGTGGCAGTAAAGCAATCAGGACTAGGAGAAGGACAAGTTCAAAGTGAAAGGATGCATGTGAGATCCGGACAGGGTAGTGCTGGGAGTGAATGCACTTTGTGACTACAGACTCCAAGTATCTCTTAACACTGGGCATGATCTGACCTTGAGGCAGCTACACGATGAGGACGGGCTAGATCAGTGGTTTCATCTTTGCCTATATACTGGAAGTGCATGAGGAGCTTTAAAAAATACTGAGCACAAGTCAGTAAGAAAAAGACCACTGAGGCTGGTCACGGTGGCCCATGCCGGCAATCCCAACACTTTGGGAGGCTAAGGCGGCTGGATCACCTGAGGCCAGGAGTTCAAGACCAGTCTGGACAACATAGTGAAACCCCATCTCTACTAAAAATACAAAAATTAGCCAGGCATGGTGGTGGGTGCCTGTAATCCCGGCTACTCAGTAGGCTGAGGCAGAACTGCTTGAACCCAAGAGGCAGAAGTTGCAGTGAGCCAAGATCATGCCACTGCACTCCAGCCTGAGTGACAGAGCAACACTCCATCTCAGGAAAAAGAAAAAGACCACTGAATCAACACAAAAAAATAGCAAAGGTTATATACACTTTAAGACCACAGAAAAGGAGATATAAATGACTTTATGCATATGAGATGTTTGACCTCATTCATAATTAAAGAAATGCAAAATAAATGCCAAAGAGGTATCATTCTTCACCTAATTATATTGGTAGAAAACTCCAAAACATTCAAAACAGCCTCATCTCTAGTCTAGATTACTGTAATAATCTCCCAACTGCTCTCTTAATCAGCAAAATGGCTCTTTCAAAAATGAAAGTCAGATCACATCACCATTTTGCTCAAAACCTACACTGGCTGGGGTGGGCGGATCACGAGGTCAAGAGATTGAGACCATACTGGCCAACATGGTGAAACCCTGTCTGCACTAAAAATACAAAAATTAGCTGGTGTGGTGGCGCACGCCTGTAATCCCAGCTACTCAGGAGGCTGAGGCAGGAGAATCGTTTGAACCCGGGAGGCAAAAGATATAGTAAGCTGAGATTGTGCCACTGCACTCCAGCTTGGCGACAGAGCAAGACACCATCTCAAAAAAATAAAAAATAAAAAAAAACCTTCTTTGGTTCTGCATTTCATTCAGAGTAGTAGCCAGAATCTTTACAGTGGCCTACAAGGCCTTATATAAATCTGGCTCCCAGTCATATCTCCGGCTTCTTCTTACACCACTCACCACTTCACTTACTCTTCTCTAGATACACTGGCTTCCTTTCTGCTCTTCAAACTCACCATACAAGCCTCCACTTTAGGGCCTTTACAATGGCTGATCTCCTGCTTCTCCCCCAGACATCCTCAAGGCTCACTCTCTCACCTTCTTAGAAGTCTTCATTCAAATCTCACTTCTCAGTAAGACTTCTCTAATTCAAATTGTGATTACCATTCCTTAACTCAAATCGGGCCCTACTCTTCCTATACAAGCACTTTTCACTTTCTAATCTACTATACAATGTACTTGTATTTATTTTTTATTTTCTATCTCCCCCAACTAGAATGTAAACTTCATGATGACAGAAATGTCTGTTGATATACTCCAAGTACCCGTAAGAATGTCTCACCATGTGTATGTATAAAGATATATTCTGCAACACTGATAACATCAGAAGATTCAAAACCACTAAATGTCCATGAATACAGGACTAAGAAGTTAAATAAATTACAGAGAAATCACACCGTGGGATACTAAACAGTTCTTAAATAAATAAAGCAGTAACCCTATTTCCAGTATGGTCAAGTAAACTCTCACTGAACTCATTCTCCTGCAGGAAACGATAAATTCTGAACAAACTGTAAAAAACAAATCATCTAAAGGTACCAAAAAGTGAATGAAACAGGTGGACACTGGAGGCAAGTTAACATCTGGAAAAAAGAACAGCATAGGATGCACTTCTCTCCCTTTTTTTTCTTTTAATAGCTTGAATTTGAAGGCAGGCCCATCTATTCCATGTGAAATAGTTAAAATGCCACTAGAAAACAGTCTTACTGGTTTGAAGACCCAGAGATAAGGGCTCATATTCCACAGCCTCTGGAATATGAAGGAGGAATTATTAGAAATAAAAAATCTGAGGCCGAGCGCGGTGGCTCACGCCTGTAATCCCAGCACTTCTGGAGGCTAAGGCGGGCGGATCATGAGGTCAGGAGTTTGAGACCAGCCTGGCCAATATGGTGAAACCCCATCTCTACTAAAAGTAAAAAAATTAGCCAGGCGTGGTGGTGGGCAACTGTAATCCCAGCTACTCGGGAGGCTGAGGCAGAAGAATCGCTTGAACCCAGGAGGCAGAGGTTGCCGTGAGCCAAGATTGCGCCCCTGCACTCCAGCCTGGGCAACAGAGCAAGACTCTGTCTAAATAAATAAATAATCTGGAGAGAGAGGGAGCTTCATATTCTATGTATAAAACTGTTTGGATCTCTATCTGACCCCTGAACCACACACACAGACCTGGAACCGATTCAAAGAAACTTAGCTAAGAGATTAGAATTTTAGGTGCCTGTCACCCAGTACAGAAAGAAGTTTTGTTGAGACTCCAGCCAACTACTAAAAAAATTTTTTGGCCAGGCATAGTGGCTCATGCCTGTAATCCCAACACTTTGGGAGGCCAAGGTGGAAGGATTGTTTGAACACAGGAGTTAGAGACCAGGCTGGGCAACATAGCAAAACCCCATATCTACAAAGATACAAAAAATTAGCTGGGCGTGGTAGCATGTGCCTATAGTCCTAGCTACTCTGGAGGCGGAGGTGAGGGGATCACCTGAGCCTGGGAATTGGAGGTTGCAGTGAGCCAAGACTGTACCACTGCACTCCAGCCTGGGTGACAGAGTGGGGCCTGTCTAAAATACACACACACACACACACACACACACACACACACACACACACACACACACTTACTTCAGAGGAACATAACAGAATCTACGTTCTACAACATATAATTTTACAATGTCCAGAATACAATCCAAAATTATTCAACATATGAAACAGGAAAAAATGATCCATTCTCAAGAGAAAAAAAACTGTCAGTAGACAACTACCCTGAAATGACCGAGATGTAAGAATTAGCAGCAAGGGGCCGGGTGTGGTGGCTCATGCCTGTAATCCCAGCACTTTGGTATGCTGGGGTTGGTGGATCACTTGAGGCTATGAGTTCCAGACCAGCCTTACCAACACGGCAAAACCCTGTCTCTACTAAAAATATAAAAATTAGCCAAGTGTGGTGGCACACAGCTGTAATCCCAGCTACTCAGGAGGCTGAGGCATGAGAATCACTTGAACCCAGAAGGCAGAGGTTACAGTGAGCCAAGATCATGCCACTACACTCCAGCCTGGGTAACAGAGGAGACTCTGTATCCAAAAAAAAAAGAACTAGCAGCAAAGTTATACTATGTTCAAAGAGATCAAAGAAAATATGCTTTTAATGAATAAATGTATGGAGAATTTCAGCATACACAGTAATTATAAAAAGTAGCCAAACAAATTCTAGAATATGATATTCAAATTTAAAATTCACTGGATAGACATAATAGCCGAAAGGAGATGACCAAGGAATCAAGATTAATCAACAGAAATTATACAACCTAACTATTAGAGAGAAAAAAAGAAGTTAAAAAAATGAACTGAACCTTAGGGACCTGTTAGACAATATAATGGTCTAACAGAAGGAAAGGAGAAAAAGAGGGGAACAGAAAAATATTAAAAGACATAAGACCCAAAAATTTCCTTTGGTAAAAGGCATATTTACATATTCAAGAAGCTCTGAACTAGATTAATATAAAGAAAACCACACAAGATATGTTATAGTGTAGCTGCTAAAATCTAAAAAGACATATTATTTACGGGGAGCAACAACTCAAACGATGGCTGACTTCTCAAGAGAAAAAGTCTGAGGCTAAGAGACAGTGGAACAACATCTTTAAAGTCTTTATAAAAGTGCTGAAAGTGAAAAAAAGAAAAGAAAGAAAAACAAAGAAAAACAAAAAGAAAGCTGTCAACTTTGAATTCTATATTCAATGAAAATATCCTTCAAAAATGAAGGCAAAATAAAGATGTTTTCAGTAAACAAAAATTCAGAGAAATCATTGCCAGAAGACCTACACTACAAGAAATACTAAAGGATGTTCAAGCTGAAGAAAAGTAAAGCCAGACAGAAACCTGGATCTTCTGAGAAAACAAAAACAAAAACAAAAACAAACACAAACACAAAAACAAAACAAAACAAAAACATGAGAAATGATAGCTATGTGGGCAAATAAATTCAAGACCTTTTTCTCTTAATTTCTTTAAGATACAGACTACAGCAAAAAATGGTAACATTGTGGAAGTTATGATCTATATAGATGTAATACAAATGACAACTATATATGGGCTGGGAGTTAAATAGACCTATATGGCTGCAGGGTTTCTAAAATTTTCATAATCAACTTAGAAAAAATAATGCAGCTTCTTATATACTGACATGGAATGCTGTTTAAGGTATTTTTCAAAGGAAAAAAAAAAACAGATTTGGAATACTATTACAGAATGATACTTTCTTAAAGCAAACACATATACAGATCCAGAGAATATCCTGAAAGGATAATACATGAAACTGGCAGGGGGCAGGTGCAAAATCGGGTAACTGGAATGCAGGGGTGGCATAATATTTACATTAACATTTGGATTTATTACATTTTATACTGTATAAAATAAATACAAAAAATTAAATACCCATGAAAATCAAAAAGTAAAGGCTCTGAGAAGTTCTACAGTAAGAAAACCTTTAAATTTTCCTTGATCCAGCATTTTACAAATCTATATGACCGTAGGAAACTGACTCTTCTCCCTTTTTCAAAAAATAGCTATTTCTATCCCAACAGTGACTGGTATTGCTTACACCATATTAAAAATCACTTATTTTTTTAAATCAATTTTTCACTAGTTGTACCAACTAAATCACTAAATCTAGTAAGAATATGACTCAGGTCATATGATATCATTTCATATTAATCCTTAGCAACTAAAATATATTGTGGCATCTTGTTATGGAATCATCAGTATGTTCAACAAGCAATTTTTTGTTTTAAGAAATAGTTGATATCATTCAGTTTCGACAGTAATAACAGAGGTACCTAATGAGTTTTTAAAAATAAGTAAGCATGGGACAGTATTTAAGAATATATTGGAAAATATTAAGTCTAGAACTTTAGTGGATGGAATTTTATTAGACTGCCAGTGAAATTGCAATTATATTTGAAGTTACTTTCATGGACTCTTTAAAAAAAAAAAAAAAAAAAGAGTATTTCAAATGACCTGAGTCATATTCTTACTAGATTTAATTGCTACAACTAGTAAAAAATTGATTTAAAAAATTAAGTGGTTTTTAATATGGTGTAAGCAATACCAGTTACTGTTGGGATAGAAATAGTTAATATGAAATGATATCAACTATTTCTGAAAACATAAAAAATTGCTTGTTGAACATACAAATTATTCCATAAGAAGATACCACAATATATTTTAGTTGCTAAAGATTAATATGAAACATAACCATTATTTTGAAACAAAAAAGAAAAACCCACAAATTCTTGTTAAAGTTCAACAGATATTATTTAAACTGTAGTATCTTGGTTTTAAAAATTTAACGGTTTAATAGTGAAAATTTTTTCTATGATACATTAATTTCACTGGTTCCTTTGAGTTTCTAAATCCACTTGACAATTTTCTTTAATAGTGTATTTTATTCAATTTATCTTTGTACCTACACTAACAAAGGAAAAAGAATACAATTTGTGAATACCCAGAAATTCCTTAATCATGGAGATTGTATACAATTGTTTCTATGCTCTTTAAAGGGAAGACATGATACTAGTTTCATCTGTGCTAACAAGGAGAATTTATTACTAAAAGATCTGGGAGAGGAATGAGATACTAAAATGAAAGACATGGAAGCCTGGCAACACATTCTAGCCTAGTTAACCCTTCCTAAGAAAAAAAGATAGTACTACTAGTAAGGTGCTAATGAGCCGTACTTGGTATCCTCATGCTCAACAACCTTCTCAGATCACTCATGTTGAAAATAAACTTCTGTATTACAACTGAAACTAAAAATTACACTGAAAAGGACATGTTTAGCATCTTAGAGGCTCCTACATATTTAAAGCTTCTTCTTTAAAATTCCATGTTTTAGATGTTTCAACAAGACATTCAATAATTCCATTATCCTTGCTCTGGTTTGATATTATTTTTACCTCTCCCAAACCATAAAATTTGCAAAATAAAAACTTCAACTGCCAAATGTATTCAATATTTGGAAATGAAAATTTAACAAACCCCCTTAAGAACCAGTAAGAGAGCTATCAAATAGAATACAAATAGATACTTAAAATTTTAGAAACTGTTAACAACATTCAAATCAAAGAGGTGAAGTATTCCAAGAATATTTACTCCAGTTGTGTTAGGAACAAACTAAATTATGACTTCTTTGGGCCAACTAAATCCAGTAAGAATAACATTCTGTTGCTAATGCATCATTGAAATAATTATTTTTGAAAAGAACTTAGCCTACCAAAGTCAACTTCAAATATAAAAGTGTTCCCCATCAATCAAGTGTATAGAAACAATATAAAATTACTCAAATTTTGTTTGTTTTACAAAGATACTTCTCAAACCCAAGTGCTTCCTATAATAATATACGACATCATATAGTGTTTACTGATTAACAGGAAAAAAGAAGAAAATTAAATGAAATTAGAATAAAATATATAACTTCTACCAGAAAAAAAGGAGACTAGAACCAGCAGAGAAATTATTAGAAGACACTGACTTAAAGATTTGGGTATATATAAAACATAGCTCCCTATATTTCATATACCTAAACTTATAAAATAATCCCATAAACTCTATTATTCCTTAATATAGACTAGAAGAAATCCACAAACATTCTGAAAAGAGCCAAATTGCAAATATTTTATGCTTTGCAGGCCATAGGGTTTCTGTCACACCTTCTCAATACTGCTGTTGTATTGAGAAAGCAGTCATAGACAATATACATCAACAAATGAGGGTGGTGGTGCTCCAATAAAATTTATGGACACTGAAATCTGAATTTCATATAATTTCTACACATCACAAAACAATCTTCTACTAATTTTTTTCAATGATTTTTAAATATATAACCTTAGATCATGGGACATACAAAAAAAGAAAGCTGTGGGCTCTAGACTGCCAACCCCTGCCTCATCTAGAAATACACGAAAAGTAGTTACTAGAATACTTTCCAAACATTCTTTCTAATAATTGAGTATCAATAATGTTGCATTTTTACTATGCCATTATTTTTACCATATGTAAGTTCTAAAACAGTATAATCTGCCAAAATAATGACGGAATCAAAGCTAAGAAAGCTAAAATGAAGTATTCTTAATATTTCAAAGCCACAAAAAAGCAGCAATAAAAAAAAAAACACAGAAAAGTGTTGTTTCATTACACATTCCTAGGTCATAAATTTCACATAGACTTTAACTAACTCTATATAATACTTGCCCACTGAGTGATACAAAGTTATTAGTTATATTATGCCAAATCTAGAATTTCATTAATTCCAAAAGTAATATAGGATTAAAATGTGGCCAAAAGAATCATGCAGCCTGGGTGAGACGGTGAAACCTCATCTCTAGAAAAGACACAAAAATTAGCCAGGCATAGTAGCATTTGGACCACCTGGCCTATATTAACGAGCTACTCGGGAGGCTGAGACGGGAGGATGGCTTAACCTCAGGAGGTGGTGGTTGCAGTGAGCCAAAATGGTGCCACTGCACTCCAGCCTGGGCAACAGAGTGAGACCCCTGTCCCCCTACCCCCGCAAAAAAAAAAAGAATCCTGGTAGTTTCATAGTTAACACTGTTTCATATGGTAATACTGAAATGTCTTAGAAAACTCAAAGGACAAGGTTGTGAAATTGTATTTTAATTATAGCTTACCTTTAACTAGTTGTTAAGATCTTGAGCAAATCATGTCAGCCAGCATTTCCTAAAGTTTGCCCTGTATCCACAGATCATTCATTAATGTCACAGGATCTATGGCCAACTGAGTCTGAGAAATGCTACACATTATATACATTTCTAGAAGATTTATAATGTACCTAAGCATATCATAAATTCTGGGAAGTTCTGCAGTAAAGAATATTGTTAGTTTAATCTAGAATTGTCCAAACTTAACTACTTTTTGTGTGTCATACTTATTAACATCCAAAAAAAACTAAAATTTCTTTAAAAACACTTTAGAAAATTTTCTAATCTCTAGTTGAAATCAGATAAACATCCCTTTGGTTTCTAAATTTTAGAATTCTGTGAGACTAATTCTTAGTAGTTATTTTGTGAAAGCTGTTCAACTATTAAGTTCAGGTTTACAAACTTGGAACCTCTGGGTCAAATGTACTCCTTTATACTCCCACTATGAACTTCCTCTTCGAGAGCACTTATCTTTAAGTAGAAATAATTTCTCTAACTTTCTAGACTTACTCTTTAAGTGGGAGATGGAATCATCCTAATTTCTTCAACACTTAGGAGAGTGCCTGGATCACTCACTGAGTTTCGGTTTTGGTTTTGTTTCTATTTTACTGCAATAATCTCCCACTTGATCTACCCATAACCACTCTTGCCTTTCCCATACTGCTTCTCTATGCAAACATGGTCAGGTCTCCTCCACTCAAAAATTTTCATCTTTGCCGGGTGTGGTGGCTCACGCCTGTAATTCCAGCACTTTAGGAGGCCAAGGTGGGCAGATCATGAGGTCAGGAGATCAAGACCATCCTGGCCAACGTGGTGAAACCCCATCTCTACTAAAAATACAAAAATTAGCTGGGCGTGGTGGCACGTGCCTGTAATCCCAGCTCCTCAGGAGGCTGAGGCAGGAGAATCTCTTGAACCTGGGAGGCGGAGGTCACAGTGAGCCGAGATCGCGCCACTGCACTCCAGCCTGGTGACAGAGCAAGACTCCATCCAAAAAAAAAAAAAAAAGACTTTCATCTTCCACTCTTCTGAAAACGAAGACCAAATTTCGTAAAATAGCCCTGGAGGATCTAGTCTCTGCCTACCCTTTCCTGCTTTACCTCTTTTATCACTGCTTCTCTTTATTTTATCAGCTTTAGCCATACAAAGCTAGTAGAGATGAAACTAGTCAGCATAGAGAAAAAAGCAGACCAGGGACCTGGGGAATGTCAGGGTAGGGTAGGGTGAAGTGGGTTGGGGTGAAATAAAAGGCAAGACTGAAAAGGTTATATTAGACCTTAGCAAATGAGAGGGAACAAAAAATAAATACCTCTAAAATGGGAGTATACCTGACTTGTTTGGAAAATGCAGCCAGTGTGGCTGGAGTGAAGTTGGAACACTAGGGAGCAGTAGGTGGGTTACAGAAGTAATAGAGGTCTGAAACAGCAGAAGCTTTATGCAATCAACTCCCATGGTTACCTCTCTCATCTAGATCTCTCCTGAGTCCAGTCTCCTATATGAAACACATATTTGACAACTCCTCTTGGATGTCTTACAGACATGTCTAACCCTGAAGTCTTAACTGCACTCTAAATCTGTTTCTTCTCCATTCTTTCCCATCTCAGTAAATGGCAGTAACCTCTATCCACTGGCAAAAGCCAGAATCCTAAAAGGTTCTCCCACTAAATTTAGAAAAGACATGAAATTCCTATTAAACATCCTCCACACTAGGTAGCTATAGCCTTTAATTAATATAGCAAATATGGTAAAGACCCTAATCCCCTACATATGGTACTCCGTTAAGTATTACCACCCACTCACATATTACACACATACAGGAAGGAAATCACTCACATCTGAGTCCCAATCAAGGAGTTCACATTCCTATGGGGGCAGAGGCTAGGTGAAGTGGGACACTGAATCTGCATATCCTCTGAAATACCCAATGTCCATCTAAGACAAAATGGTACCTGTGCCCAGAGGGTTAGCCCAAATAGTATAATAGCTTCGAGCTAAGAGGCAGCCATCATAGAGGAAGAGGTCCTTATGGCCTCTAACAATATGAATTTAAAAACAGGAGGACCAGTGAGCCCATCAAGCAAGATCAACATCCCATATACCCGTACTTTTATACTCTAAAAAAAGATGGGAACACAGACTAGGAACTACTGCCGTGTTTGAAAATGCCCCCATGTTTGTTGTCAGTGCTACTGTCTGTTACTTCATGGTGACTAGAAACAAACTCCACAACAAAAATGACAATAAATTATGGTGTATTACTATAGTAGAATACTATGTAAATTTATTAAATAGTTGTACACTTAGTTACATGGAAACTCATAACACATTCTGAAGTGAAAGCAGAGTATATAGTTTGCATAAATACATACACTCATTAAAATGCTACAGCTGTACCTCTGGTAAGCCAAAAGTTTGTATGGGCTTGTCCTAGAAAGCAGGAAAGTGAGGAACTAAGAACGCAAAACGAAAAATTAGAAATAGGCCGGGCGCGGTGGCTCAAGCCTGTAATCCCAGCACTTTGGGAGGCCGGGCGGATCACGAGGTCAGAAGATCGAGACCATCCTGGCTGACACAGTGAAACCCCATCTCTACTAAAAAATAAAAAAAGCTAGCCGGGCGAGGTGGCAGGCGCCTGCAGTCCCAGCTACTCGGGAGGCTGAGGCAGGAGAATGGCATAAACCCGGGAGGCGGAGCTTGCAGTGAGCTGAGATCCGGCCACTGCACTCCAGCCTGGGTGACAGAGCGAGACTCCGTCTCAAAAAAAAAAAAAAAAAAAAAAGAAAAATTAGAAATAGATTTTGAAAAGTATGTTTTACCAAACTTACCTGACAAATTTAAGAGTAGTGAAATTATACATAGTGTATTCACTGACCATGATGGAATCAGACTAAACATCAATAACAAAGACAACAGGAAAAATCTCCAAACACTTGGAAACTACACTTCTAAAATAATCCGGGGGTCAATGAATTATCAAGGGAAATTTTTAAACTGAACGAAAATAAAATACAATATATTACAATTTGTGAGATGCAGAAGTGAGAAAAATTCATAACACTAAATACATAGATCAGAATTAGCCAGGTGTGCACCTGTAGTCCTAGCCACTCAGGAGGCTGAGGCAGGAGGATCACTTGAGCCCACGAGTTTGGGGCTGCAGTGAACTATGATTATGCCACTGCACTCCAGCCTGCGCAAGAGAGTAAGATCCTATCTCTTAAAAAAAAAAAAAAAAAAAAGTTATGAAGAATAGTCTGAGAAAAAAAAGGAAGAAAAGAGGAAATGTCTCAAATAAATAATCTAAGTCCATACCTCAAGAACAAAGAACAAGAAGGGGGAAAGTAAATCTAAAGAAAGCAGAAGGTAGTAAATCTAAGAATAGAAATCAATAAAACTGAAAACAGAAAAAAACTACAGATAAAAGCAATTAAACAAAATCTTGGTTCTTTGAAAAGAATAACAGAACTGACAAACTTCCAGCAACACTGACAAAGAAAAAAGAAGACACAAATCATCAATATCAGAAAAGAATCACAGATTATCACTAGAGACCCTGTAGACATCAAAAGAATAAGAGAATACTAAGAACAATTCTACACACAGAAATTTGACAACTTAAGACAAAATGAGCCAAATCCTCAAAAAGCACAGCTATCACAACTTACCCAAAGTGAAGATGACTTGAAAAGCCCTATAGGTATTCAATAAATTGAATTCACACATTTAAAACTCCTAAAAAAGAAAATCTCCAGATGTGGGTGTTTTCAGGAAGAATTCTGCCAAACTTTTAAAGATGTAATGTCAACTCTACACAATCTCTTCCAGAAAACAGAAGAAGAGAGAATGCCTCCCAACTCTTTTTATGGAGTACAATAGTACCCTCATATAAAAAATCAGAAAAAGAATGCCAAAGGGCTTATGGTGAGGGGAACTACAGACAAATATCCTTCATGACTATAGAGACAAAAAGCCTAATAGAATATTAGCAACATACATAAAGACTCTTAGATCATGACCAAGTATTGTTTATTAAAGGCACACAAGACTGGTTCAATATTTAAAATTCAATCAATGTAATCTATCACATTAACAGGTCAAAAAAGAGAAATCACATGATCAGTTAATTGATGCAACAAAACATTTAACAAAATTCAACACCCATTCACGATAAAAATTTTCAAAAAACTAGGAAGAACATATCAATTGGATTTAAAATATTTATTAAAAATCTACACCTAAAATCAGACTTAATGGTGAAAGACTGAATGTTTTGTACCCAACATCAAGAATGAGGCAATGATGTCCACTCCCACTACTCTTCAAGCACTGTGTTGTAAACTGTGTTGTAAACACAGTGCTTGAAGATCTAGCCAGTGCAATAAGGTAAGAAATGAAACATGTGTTAGTCCGTTCTCACATAGCTATAAAGAAATACCTGAGACCAGGTAGTTAATTGGCTTATGGTTCTGCAGGCTGTACAGGAAGCATTGAGGCTTCTGCTTCTGGGAGGCCTCAGGAAATGTACAATCATGGCAGAAGGCAAAGGGGAAGTAGGCACATCTTACAGGGCCAGAGCAGGAGGAACAGAGAAAGGAGGGAGGTGCTACACTTTTAAACAACCAGATCTCACGATAACTCACTCACTATCACGAGAACAGCCCCAAGGTGATGGTGCTAAACCATTCATGAGAAACCACCCCCATAGTCCATCTCCCACCCCACCCAACCTCTAACATTGGTACAACTGAACATAAGATTTGTGTGGGGACACAGATTCAAACCTTATCAAAATGAAAGGCAAGCAGATCAGAAACCAAGAAATAAAAATGTCCCTATTTAAAGATGGAATAATTGTCTGTGCAGAAAGAAATATGTTTTTTAATTACCTAGAACTAACAAGTGAATTCAGCAAGTTCACAGGACACAAGATCAAAGTACAAAAACTGAAATGTATGTCTATATACCAGCAATAAATACATGGAAGGTGAAAGTAAAAATACAAGAAAAGATTTATTCTAAAATTTACATGGAAAGGCAAAGAACACAGAGCAACCCAAACAATTTTGAAAAAGAATAAAGTATAATAAACCACTCCATATTATTTTAACACTTATTATGTAACTTCAGTAATCAACACTGTGAGGAGATGGCAAAGACACAGAGTTCAACAGAACATAATAGAGAACCCAAAAACAGCCACACTACTAGTGTGGCCAACTGTCTTTATACAAAGGTAAAAAAGCAATTCGATGGAAGAAGGAGAGCTATCCAACAAATGGTACTGGAACAAATGGATAACCATAGGCAAAAAACCGAAACAAAAACCCTTGACCTAAACATGACACCAATAAAAAGAAGCTAACTCAAAATGTGTATTTAAATGTAAACCATAAAACTTTTAAAAGAAAACCTAGGAGAAAACCTTTGGGGATCTATATTTGGTGAGGAGATTCAGACATGACACCCAAAGCACACTCACAAAAAAAAATTCATAAACTGGACTTCATCAAAATAAAAAACTTCTGCTCTATGAAAAACTACGTTAAGAGGATGAAAAGACAAACTATAAAAAGGGAGAAAAGATTAGCAAACCACATATCTAACAGACGATTCATATCTAAAATATATACAAAACTCTCAAAACTCAACAGTAAAAAAACCAATTTTATAGAAAATGTGCGTAAGAGACATTTCACCAAAGACACACAGCTAAACAGATACACAGATACACACACACACACATACTTACACATACAAAAACATGTTCAACATCCCTAACCATTATGGAAATGTCAATTAAAGCCATAATGATGTATCACTACACACCTATCAGAACAACCAAAATAAAAATATTGACAACCACAAATGCTGGGGAGGATGAGGAGAAACTGAATCTCTCATACATTCCTGATTGTGATGCGAGACAGTTCAGCAACTCTGGAAAATAGTGTAGCAGTTTCCTAGAATACTAAACATATATTTACTAAACAACCCAGGTATCACACTCCTGTGCATTTATCCCAAAGAAATAAATATTTATGTCCATACAAAATCCATACATATTCATAGCAGCTTTATTTGTAGAGCTAAAAACTGAAGAAAAACAAAACATCCCTCAATAGGTGAAGGGTTCAACAAACTGTGGTACATAGAACACTACTCAAAAACATAGTATTCAAAAAGTCACATACTATGATTCCATTTATGCAATATTCTTGAATATCAGAGACGGAGAACAGATACATGGTTGCCAAGGGCTAAAGATGGTAGGGAAGCAGAGGTGAAGGGAAGACTAGTAAGGGACAACATGAGGGAGAGCTTTGTGGTGACAGAATAATTCTGTATTTTTTTTTTTTTTTTTTGGAGACAGTCTCATTCTGTTGCCCAGGCTGGAGTGCAGTGGTATGATCATAGCTCACTGTAGCCTCAAATTCCTGGAATTAAGCAACCCTCCCACCTTAGCCTCCCAAATAGCCAGGACAAAACACATGGACCACCATGCCTCGCTAATTTATTTTTATTTTCGTAGAGATGGGATCTCACTATGTTGCCCAGGCTGGTTTCACACTCCTGGCCCCAAGCTATCTGTCCCATCTGGGCCTCTCAAAGAGCTGAAAGAGATGAGCCACCATGCCCAGCGAGTTCTGCATCTTGATTGCTGCAGTGGTTGCATGAATCTACACGTGATAAAATGAAACAGAACTACAACACACACATTTACCAATGTCAGTATACTGGTTTGAAATATTGTCCTATGAGTCTGTAAAATAACCAATGGGGGAGACTGAGTGCAGAGTACACGGGCTTTGGTGTGCCATTTTTACAACTTTCAGTGAATCTCTAATTATTTCTAAGAAAAACATTTTTTCAAAGGAAGACAGAAAAACTAAATCAATAGTAATTAGCTACATTCTGAAGTTTCCGAATATGTATCTTGAAAATTTACATCCCACATATACTATCATTCCTAGTATTTTCTTGAATGATTTTATTTCATGGTGATCTTTATTCTAGAAAAAAATATGTTTTGAAGTGAGGCTTCGATTATTTTACTTCATAGTATTCAAAATACCCAATAACAAAATTATTTTATAAAATGAGTTTTAGAGTTTTGCAGAAATAGATTTATAATCCAATTCTATAACTTACTACATAAATGACATGAGCAAATTAAACTTGAGTCTCTGTTTCTTCATAACTAAAACAGGGATAAAATATATATACTTTGGAGAACTACCATGTCTGTGTATACAGAAACTGGCAGTGTTCTACATACACTGGACTACATAACTTTTACTGTTATCATCTTATCTCCCTGAAGGTAACACACATTCCTATGGGCAGGAGCAATTTCACGTATTTCCCTTGAATCACCTTACTGCTGTCAGCATGGTGATAAGTATACAAAAAATACCCAACATGCAATTTTCTTTGAACTTTTAACCTCTGCCATTAAAATTACCCTTTTTCTTTACTGTAAATGGTTATACCTTGACTTTCTGAAAAGGGCTAGGTTTGGAGTCTTTCAGGTGTGTTTTGTTTTTCAAATGAGAGTTTTCTTGTTTTTGTTTTTTAGAGACAGAGTCTCTCTCTGTCACACAGGCTGGAGTACAGTGGTACCATCACAGCTCACTGCAGCCTCAAACTTCTTGGCTCAGGTGATCCTTCTGCCTCAGCCTCCCCAGTAGCTGGGACTACAGGCCTGCACCACATGCCCAACTTATTTTTTAATTTTTTCTAGAGACGAAGTCTTGCTATGTTGCCCAGACTGGTCTCAAACTCCTGGCCTCAAGCAATCCTACCACCTTGGCCTCCCAAAGTGCTGGGCTGCCAGGCCAGCCTCCAATAAGAGTTTTTTGATGAAGCTAATATGTAGTTTCTAAAGGCATCAAGCCAAGAAAGACTAGTCCAATGGTGTAATAGTTCAGAGATGCAAAACACAGACCGAGATTTCCAAACATTCTGCACGTCCCATATTCTTGTTTCTAACTCAGTCAGTTAAAAATATTTTTTTGATAGCCAATAAGTGGTGTTTTTCCAGCATCTCATCACTTCATAGAGATCATTATTCTTGCTTATCATTTAAGAATCCTATTTGTATTTAAATTGACTAACACTGCTACCCATTATCAGTTCCAGGTTGCTGACCCTGATCTTTTGCAATGTTCTAGAAATTATTTCTATACTCACCTATTCCTCATTATATTTGTCCCATCACAATAGAAATTATAAAAAAGATAATACCAACCCCACTCTGTAATTTGGTATCTTCTTTGAAGAATTTATTCTGCTAATTCTTCTCCTAGTTCTAAACTCCTAAAAGGAACTGTCAAGTAACCATCAAATAGGATTAATAAACTCAACTGTAATACAGCTCACTAAACTTCTTTCTCTTACTCATAAAAGTCATATTAAAATGTACTGTGAGGGACAGTGCAGTTTATATGATATTATCATCAATATATCACAACAAAAGTTCCAAACAAAACACTTTAGATATCTTTGAGAAGGTTTTAGATATCTTTGAGAGCATACTACTCAAAGATGCTCTATACATTAGTTAAAATATGTCTTCTACTATATATATACATAGTGCAAAGACAGTATAGAGTTCCCATACACCCTTCATCTAGCTTTCCCTAATGTTAGCAACTGACAAAAACATAGTTAACACTGGTCAAAACTGGAAACTGAACACTGATACAACAGTATTAAGTAAATCACAGATTTTATTCAAAGATTCTATACTTTTTAAGTAACTGGTGACACTGGACTTCTAGATATGTTGGGGATAACTGAATATCCAGATGTCTTGGGAGAATTTCTATTATCATTTCTAATTTAACATGCTCCCAGCTGCTCTATGATGAGCTTTGATTCTCTATGAGAGCATGGAGTCATGGTAACATAGAATCTTCTGTTGGATGAAACCTTGGAAGTCATTTAGATAAATATTTTTTAAAGCATAAACTATGACCCATTAACAGGTCATGTAATAAATTTAATAAACCACAACTATTTTTTTTTTTTTTTTTTGAGAGGGAGTCTCGCTCTGTTGCCCAGGCTGGAGTGCAGTGGCAGGATCTTGGCTCACTGCAAGCTCCGCCTCCTGGGTTCTGGCCATTCTCCTGCCTCAGCCTCCCAAGTAGCTGGGACTACAGGCACCTGGCACCATGCCCAGCTAATTTTTTGTATTTTTAGTAGAGATGGGGTTTCACCATGTTAGCCAGGATGGTCTCGATCTCCTGAGCTCATGATCCACCTGCTGCGGCCTCCCAAAGTGTTGGGATTACAGGCGTGAGCCACCGCACCCAGCCCACAACTATAATTTCTAATAAAACAGAAAATATTAGAGTATAATACAGATGTTAAGGGTAGTACTGCTTCATAAATCTTTTGTTTTAGTGATATTTGTAAAAATGTATATCTGTGTGGATGTAGGTATTTATGTACTGGGTCATATTTTTAAAAATTCCTTAGCACAGGTCAGAGACAAAAATGTTTTACAAGTCACTCATCTATATCAAACCAAAGAAAGAAAGTTCTCTTTAATATTCCTTACAAATGATAACCCCCATCTCTAACTAAACACTATTAAAGGTAGAATATTTGCTACTTATACATCAGACAGTAATAAGTATTAGGAAATTTTTAATGTGGAACCAACATTTCTCTGTTGACTTTTGATCTACAACTCACAAAAAGGGCGGGTTTCTTCCTTCTAAAGAAAAATACTGTGCAATCCTATTTCTTTTTTTCGTCAAATCAGTGAACAGAAGTTGTTACACCTAGAAATCAAAAGTTCCAAAAGAAAGTTTTCCAAGAAGAGACTCTAAAAATAAAGGGCAATAATAGAACAGAAAAAATATATATGTAAGGACTCTAAATGAAGGAATAGAACAATGCCAAGCAAAAACATCAAGTCAATGAAAGAACACCTTTGTAGAAATTATATAAATAGTGGATCCTGCCCCTGGCCAGCCCCGCCTGGCCTTCCCTCGGGCCCACCTGACCGCCATACGTCCCTCCTCCTCCCCACCTCGTGGCGGCAGCAGCCCTCTAGCTTTGGCTCCGTGGACTGGCTCTCCCAAAACAGCTGCTCAGGACCGACCCACACCCCCAGGCCTGCCAACGTCTCCCTGAGGAGCCTCCCCGGCCCAGGTCAGGCATCCGGCTCCTAGGAGCCCCCTCAGGCCGTCAGCATCACAGAGGCTAGGTCCTCAAACCTGCCTCTGTGGGAGAGGACCGTGGCTGGGTAAAGGGCCAAACACCTGGCGGGCTCCCTGGCGTCCCCACAGTCTTCACCATGGAGCAGGTCCGCGCCTTGGAGGGCGTCTTCCGGCAAGACCAGTACCTGGGCCCTCTGCAGCGGAAGAGGCTGGCCAGGGAGATGCAGCTGTCAGAGGTCCAGATAAAAACCTGGTTTCAAAATCACCGGATAAAACACAAACGGCAAATGCAGGACTCCCAGCTGAACAGCCCCTTCTCGGGGGTCACTCCACACACCCCCGGCTTTCCACTCACCGTCTTCTGGCCTTGCCAATGGCCCGCGGCTGCTGTGCCCTTAGGCACCACTACCTGGGCCCCAGGTTCCGATGCTGCCCCCTGGCTCCTTCTGGGATCTCTGCCAAGTGGAACAAGAGGCCCTGGCCTCTGAGTGGGCTTCCTGCTGAGGGCAGCCTCTGGCCTACCACCCTGCAAAGCCCAGGAAGTGGCATGCATACGCTGGGACCAGCCCTGTCCACGGGACCCTGGGGCCTGGTGTGCTCTGCTGGAGACAGGGGACGCATTTTGAGGAAATGCCTCTGACTCCAGGCCTCCCATACACGTGGTCTGTGCAGATCGCACCTGGCGCCTACCCGGAGGACTCAGCTGTTCTGTTTACACTGTGGTGGCACCTCTCATCCTGACTCAAGCAAAGGTTCTCGAGATTTCTGGAGAATATATTTATTAAAGCCACCTCTTCACCGAAAGTTACCAAAAGGGTCGGTTTGGGAAGTAAATGAAGGGTCAGTGTACAGAGTCAAACGCAGAAGTGGGCTTGTTATGAGTAGGGCTTTCAGCATACGATAAAAGGATAATTTTTTTTTTAAAATGTTGGAAAAACTGGTTTTCCAGTTAGAAAAATAAAGGTTGTAAGCTTTGTGTGTAAAAAAGAAAACCATGAAGGATTGGAAGGGGGGAAAAAAAAGAAATTATATAAATAAAATTATCAGGCAGATAATTTCATAGACATATGCATTACTTACTAGCAAATCTCCTCATTTTGGAAAATGTTTCACTTTTTAATTTTTTTTAAACACACAAAGAAGAACTTCCACATTCAAAAGAAAGACTAAACCATGCACAAATGAACCCTTTCTGTTTCCTTTAACATACAAGAAAGTGATTTGAAATTTATTAAAACTGTTATTTCTGGCCAGGCACGGTGGCTCACGCTTGTAATCCCAGCACTTTGGGAGGCCAAGGCAGGCAGATCATGAGGTCAGGAGTTCAAGACCAGCCTGGCTAACATAGTGAAAAACCGTCTCTACTAAAAATACAAAAAAAAACTTAGCCGGGCGTGCTGGCGGGTGTGCTGGCAGGCGCTTGTAATACCAGCTACTCGGAAGGCTGAGGCAGGAGAATCGCTTGAACCTGGGAGGCAGAAGTTGCAGTGAGCGGACATTGCGCCATTGCACTCCAGCCTGGGTGATAGAGCAAGACTCCGTCTCAAAAAAAAAAAAAAAAAAGCTGTTATTTGTGTCCAATCCCAAACAACCAAAGTATTTCATGTCATTAAATATATATGTGTAACACACTTACACATACATATATACATATAGATATTCACCAAACCAGATATTGAACTATCTGGCCACTTCATACTACTCAAAAGGCAGATTCTTAGCAAAATATATGATAGAATAAAATGAATTCTGAAGTAAAAAAAATCCACCAACTAGATAAAACTCAATGTACTCCACACTTAAGGGGGCATCTTAGGGCTTAATTAAAGCCCTGCTACTCTTACTTTGCCCCAAATTCAAACTATAATACCAGTTTTCAAGATACTAGCAATTGAAAAGCATTAAAGAAAGGAGGAAGCAATATGCAAAGGTACACTAACAAAAACAAGAAATAAGATGACAATCTGACTGCCAAGAATGATTTGGAAAGTAACTAAAAGCACACTTGAGTACTCTAGAAACAGATGTCTAGGATTATCTGGTATAAGGACAAACCACGTAAACATCTCATGAGGCTTATGATAATACTTATTGTTTATAAGGCTGACAATGAGTCAACAGGAAGGATTCTTTATGCTAAGAATTGTGGCATTTTCTATTTAAGGATATAAAAAATATATGCCATAACTTTTAGAAATATTTCTATCCAAAATTACTGAACTAAGTAAAGTTTTAGTTTCCAAAAAAAAGTGAATCCTCAGCAATGTGGGGAAGCTAGCTGTCCGGAACAATTGTCCCTAAGGAGTGTGGTTAACTGTAATTCTTACCTTCTTCTTTACTTCTTTCAAAAGTTCTATGACTATTTAAACCATCTCATAATCTTTGATGTTAATAGAGGGTAATGTGTTTTAGGTTGTGGGGACCAGTATTTACATGACTGGACATAGAATTACCTGGGGAAGTTTTAAAAAACATTGGGGTTCAAGCTCTGCAACCAGAAATTCTGATTTAATTACTTGAGATAAAGCCTGGGCATCAGAATTTTTAAAGCTGCCCAGGGAAGCCTGATGTTCAGTTAGGGCTGGGAACCACTTAGGTAAATAGTTTTCTTCATGACACCTTTAGGAATTTTTAAGAGAGATACAGTATGCAGCATTTCCAAAATTTGTCTTCAAATCCCTTTTACCATGGAACATCTTATACAACACTGACTTAGGTAATGCTTCATCTGAAAATCAAGGTAAATATTAAGTTTAGAATCAAGTTGTATACCTTTTGAACTTTGTAAAAGTTCTAACGCGGTTAGGAAGAAGGAAAGGGAGAGAAAAAAGAAGAGGAGGACTTACTTTTATCTTGCTACCACATTTTTTATATTACAAAAATTCCAAATGAAATATTTTAATTTTAACTTAAAATTTCACAGTTTATTTTAATCATGCTTATATTAAGCCTGTGACTCAAAAGTATTTACATGTTGTGAAAGTTAATTCCAAAGATAAAACTGTGCTGCCCTCTAATGGTTCAAGATAAATATTTTTACCTATACATACTAGTAAGGTGATAAATACAATTTTATTATTTTATAAATGGGAGGATTACATTATATACTAGAAAAGAAAAATAAGATTTCAATTTTTGGTATAACTGAGCTCAAAAAATTAACTATGACTGCTATGTTCAAGCTCAAGACCCTTTTAACTGTCCAGGCAAGCTGGCTGACCCCTGTAATCCCAACACATTGGGAGGCCAAGCCAGGAGGATTGTTTGAGCCCAGGAGTTTGAGACCAGCCTGAGAAACATAGTGAGACCCCATCTCTACAAAAAATAAAAAATTAGCCAGACATCATGGTGTCCCAACTACTAGAGAGGCTGAGGTGGAAGGACCACTTGAGCCCAGAAGGTCATGGCTGCACTGAGCCGTGATCGTGCCACTGTACTCCAGCCTAGGTGACAGAACAAGACGGTCTCAAAAAAAAAAGAAAGAAAGAAAGAACTCTTTTAATTATCAAGCCATTTCTTAAACTACCATATTTGCCTATGCATGTGTAAATCAGGATAAAAATGTTCACCTCCTCTGCATTCTGCAATAGCCATATCTAATTTAGCTTCTTTTTCAAATAAATCTATGGCAGTAGTGTTCAAATTTGAATGCTCGTACCCCACAAAAAAAATTTAGAAAATTACACATATTCTTGCATATTTCTTCTTATAGCTAAAGTTTTAATTCACATTTAAAAAAATTCATTAAGTACTTGCAAAAGATGTAGTTTCTAATTTACTGTAAATATTTACATCTTAAAATAAAATTATGTCACTCTTTTAAGTGTATCCAAAGAAACTGAACTATCAAAGCAAGCTGACATCCATCCTGAAATCTACTTAAAAAATACATAAATTCTGTTAAATACAACAGAAATTTTACACCAGCTGTATCTTGTTTAACTTGCATTTTACTGCACTCTCTCCAAATAATTTTATCCTAATTTCATATTTTATAACTAGAAGTCTTTTATTTCTCATTCTACCATAATTCTATGAAACAAAAATAGACATATTAAAATTATAGATCATATTTCCATGTAAGTTAAAAAATATTTTGTGCAATGAGCAATTATTGCAATTATTAGCAGATAATGAAACAAATATTATAAATTTTAATACATAATTTTTTATTTCTTTTTATTATTATTATTTTTTTTTTTTTGAGACAGAGTGTCGCTCTGTTACCCAGGCTGGAGTGCAGTGGCGGGATCTCAGCTCACTGCAAGCTCCGACTCCTGGGTTCACACCATTCTCCTGCCTCAGCCTCCCGAGTAGCTGGCACTACAGGCACCCGCCACCATGCCTGGCTAATTTTTTTTGTATTTTTAGTAGAGACAAGGTTTCACCACCATATTAGCCAGAATGGTCTCAATCTCCTGAAAACACAAACTGGAAAAACAATACTGAAAGAATAACGAAAATACTACATAGCAGAAACTATAGTACAAATGGAAAACAATGGTCAAAGGAGAATTCATAACTTTCAATAGTTATAGTAATAAAAGTATTCAAATAAATGAATTAAATTCAACATAAATTTTTAGAAGGCATATAATATTACTAATTTTGCATCAGATTTTATTTGCTCACTTTTTTCTTCTATATTTATACTGGTATTAGATTGCAACTTCCTTTTCTGTTCTGTCTTTACCAGGTTTAGGTGTCAATGACAACTTCATTTGCTAAAAAGAATTCAGAGGCCAGGTGCAGTGGTTCATGCCTGTAATCCCAGTATTTTGGGAGGCCGAGGCAGGCAGATCACCTGGGGTCAGGAGTTCAAGACCAGCCAGGCCAAAATGGTGAGTCTCTACTAAAAATACAAAAATTACCTGGGTGCAGTGGCGCATACCTGTAATCCCAGCTACTCGGGAAGCTGAGGCACAAGAATCGCTTGAACCCAGGAGGCGGAGGTTGTAGTGAGCCAAGACTGCACCACTGCACTCCAGCCTGGTGACAGAGCAAGACTCCATCTCAAAACAAAAACAAAAACAAAAACAATTTAAAAGGTACAATAGTCACACTCAGTAACATGGGGTTTTAAGAAGTATCTTGGGGGGCTAGGCACGGTGGCTCACACCTTTATTCCCAGCACTTTTGGAGGCCGAGGTGGGCAAATCACCTGATGTCAGGAGTTTGAGACCAGCCTGACCAACGTGGTAAAACCCCGTCGCTACTAAAAAAAAATAAAAATTAGCCGGGTATGGTGGCCCATGCCTGTAGTCCCAGCCACTCGGGAGGATGAGGCATGAGAATCTCTTGAACCCAGTTAGGGGAGGTTGCAGTGAGCAAAGATCGTGCTACTGCACTCCAGCCTGGATGACAAAGCAAGACTCCATCTCAATTTTAAAAAAAAAATTACCTTGGGAAGTTCACCACCATTTATCATAATGTTTCTATGAGAAAATACATTCTAAGTTTCCAGTAACCAACATAAAAACAAAGTTTGGAACATGGCCTATTTGATGATCACCCAAAATCTTACCCAGAATTTATTAGACACAATATTACATTTCCAAGAAATTATGTTATTGCAGAAACTTCTATAAACATGTAACATAAACCCTCATTAATAGTCAAAGCAAATTTGTTTTAAAAACCATACTTAGGCTGGGCATGGTGGCTCATGCCTGTAATCCCAGCACTTTGGGAGCCCGAGGCGGGTGAGTCACAAGGTCAGGAGTTTAAGACCAGCCTGGCCAACATGGTGAAACCCCGTCTCTACTAAAAATGCAAAAATTAGCTGGGCATGGTGGCACGTGCCTGTAGTCCCGGCTACTCCAGAGGCTGAGGCAGAAGAATCGCTTGAACCCAGGAGGCGGAGGTTGCAGTGAGATGAGATCAAGCCACTCTACTCCAGCCTGGGTGACAGAGCGAAACTCCATCTCAAAAAAAAAAAACAGCAACGAAAAAAAAACAACCATACTTAAATTTCTTTCTAAATCCAATGGACACTAAAACTTCACAAAACCTTTACTGAAAATCAGTATTTGAAGAAAATGCATAAAAAGTGATTGAGTATTAAGGAGAAACAGCTGGTGGGTAACATTGTTTTTTGATGTATAAAGGAACCCTCCAAAACAAAGCAGAAAAAAAACTTCAAAAATTTCAAAATTTTTAGAGCAATGACTGGCAACCTATATAAATCTTTCAGAATTCTGAATACTGAAAGCCCACGTATTTATATGTCACATGACATATTAAAAAGAACTTCACAGCCAGGCTTAGTGGCTCACGCCTATAATCCCAGCACTTTGGGAGGCCGAGGCAGGTGGATCACCTGAGGTGAGGAGTTCAAGACCAGCCTGACCAACATGGAGAAACCTGTCTCTACTAAAAATACAAAATTAGTCTGGCGTGGTGGCGCATGCCTATTGTCCCAGCTATTCAAGAGGCTGAGGCAGGAGAATTGCTTGAACCCGGGAGGTGAAGGTTGCAGTTAGCTAAGATCGCGCCACTGCACTCCAGCCTGGGCAACAAGAGTGAAACTCCGTCTCAAAAAAAAAAGAGCTTCATAATTTAAACTGTCATTGTACCCAGTTTTTTTAAACACAAGTAAATAAGCATTGTTAAGCAAGATTTTGCTCAACTGAACAGAAAATAAAGATATTTGTGAGACAGCATTGCTTCAAACACAAAATAAACCAAGTATTGTATTTGTTTTTCAGAGCTTGAGCAATAGATTAATAAAATTAGCCTCAAATAAAAGAATAGAGAATGCTATTTATTTCACTCATTCTAGATAAAAGTTGTTCAGTTTTTTAAATAACTTTAGGACTAGAAAGATAGACCCCTTGTTGTGAAAACACTTTTAAAATTAACAATTGGCTCTGTTGACTTATGCTTTTGTTTTTGTTTAAAGGGGATATGAAAAATGTTAAACCTTTTGTGACATATCCTGTAATCCCAGCACTTTGGGAGGCCAAAGTGGGCGGATCACAAGGTCAGGAGTTTGAGACCAGCCTGACCAACATGGTGAAACCCTGTCTCTACTAAAAACACAAAAATTAGCTGGGCACGGTGGTGCGCGCCTGTAATCCCAGCAACTCAGGAGGCTGAGGCAGGAGAATCGCTTGAACCTGGGAGGCAAAGGTTGCAGTGAGCTAAGATCGTGTCATTGCACTCCAGCCTGGGCGACACAGCGAGACACTGGCTCGGGGAAAAAAAAATTGTATTTAACACACACACAGGTATTTTACACAGTCTCTAATCCAAAATTAAGTGGTGATCCCTGGGCCTGCCTGGCTGCCTCTAAAAGCAGAACAAAGGAGCATGGAGTCCTGAAGTTCTATCATGGTAAATGTATTACCAAGTTATTAGTACTTGAATACTAACTCTGTGGCAAGAAAACAGACTAGATATTCCTTGGGAATGAACGTTAAGAAAGCTGAAAGACCAAAGATAAAATGAATGGCTATCAAGCTAGACAAGGCAGAAGAGGTATGTGTATAAAATGCTGCATATAATTACACAAAGGCCACAGATTTTCCAAAGCTCACGTTTAAATCCTAACTTAATAACTCCTTATATAAATGCACAGTTTTCTAAGGGAGAAATGATTCTCTGGGTTACAGTGGCAGTATTATTCCAGGGTCAACTAAATTTTAACACGGGCCAAAAATATTCATATGTAATAGAGAATCAGCCATTCCTTCTATAAAGCATATACCCAGAAATAATAACAGAATCACCGCCTGATTTTATTAATTTTTTTAATTAAGCAGACGTAAATTCTTTTAAATTTCCCACAGTAACAACGTCCAGTACAAATATACTGATATTTAGATTAAAGGAACTCAAAACACTACGGTAAAGTAAGGTAAAGGGCCATGCATGGTCACTGAATTACTTTATTAAAACCTGAAAACAATACTGTAAGGAAGCATTATTTATCCTCCTAACTTACAGGTGAGTTAACTGAGAATTAGAAGTTGAATAACCTGCTCAAATCCACACAGCTATGATTCCAACTCCAGAGTTTGTACTTGTAATGAAACAAGTTAAAATGCAATAAAGGCTAACAATTATAACAACAATTAGTGCACAAAGGCAGAAGCTAAGCACCTGAACCAGCCTATCATTCTGTCCTCAAACACCCTATAAGGTAAATATTATTTTAGCCTCTAGAAAAACATTTACAATGTTTTTGGCCAAATGCTTCAGAAGCAAAAATCTGGCGCTTTCTTATAAATATTTTTAGCCTCAAAGAAAATGGAGGATTACAAAATGTATTCTTTAAATCAATGTTATTGAGGTAAAATTTACATTTAATGAAATGTGCCTATTTTAGGCTCATAGTTGGATGAATTTTGACATACACTCATACTAACAATCACCAAAATGAAAATACAGAACATTTCTATCACTCCCAAAAGTTTCCTTGTATAGGAAATTCCCACCCCCCAAATCTAGGCAATCAAAGAACGTCCTTCTGTCACTATGGATTAGTTTTGCCTATTCTAGAATTCCACAAAAATAGAATCTTACAGTATCTACACTATGTATCTGTCCTGTCTTCTTTTGCTCAGCATAGTTTCTGAGATTCATGCATATCATTGGATGAATCACAAGTTTTGCTGCTGAATAGTATTCCAAGTCATTGTTATGTTACAGTGTAACCATTTACCTAGTGGTAGATATTTGGGTTGTTTCCAATTTGGGGCTATTATAAAGAAAAATGCTACAAACATTCATGTACAAGCCTTTGAATGGCCATATATTTTCATTTATCTTAGGTAAATACCACATGGAATTTGCTGGGTGGTAAGATAAGTACTACATGCTTAACTTCATAAGAACCGAATAAACTCTGACAAGGTGCCTGTACCATTTTATATCCCCAGCAGCAATGTATGAGACTTCCAGTTGCCCCACCATGACACTAGGTGTTGTCAGTCTTTTTAAACTTTAGCTATGGTTTTAATTTGCATTTCCCTGATGACTAATCACTTTGAGCATCTCTTCATGTGTTTATTAGCCATTCTTATCTCTTCTTTATTGTCTATTCAAAAATATTGTCCAGTTTTGTCTTATTAATGAGTTGGAGGTATTCCTTTATATATTCTGAAGTCCTCTTTCAAATATATGTATTACAAATGTTTCCTTCTAATACATGTCTTGCTTTTTCATTTTGTAAAGTGTCTTTCAAGTACCAGAAGTTTACATTTTGATGACATGTAATTTCTCAATTTTTGCATGATCCATGCTTTTTGTGTTCTAAGAAATCTTTGTTTATTTCCAAAGTAGCAAAGTATTTTCTTCCGGAAATTTCACTTTAACTTTTACATATAGGTCTAAGGCCCATTTCTGATTTATTTTTGTCTATGATGTGAAGTCAAGGTTCAGGTTTTTTTGTTTTTGTTTTTGTTTGTTTTTTAGATGAAGTTTCACTCCTGTTGCTAGGCTGGAGTGCAATGGCGCAATCTCAGCTCACCACAACCTCCGCCTCCCGGGTTCAAGCAATTCTCCTGCCTCAGCCTCCCGAGTAGCTGGCGTTACAGGCATGCGCCACCATGCCAAGCTAATTTTGTACTTTTAGTAGAGACAGGGTGTCTCCATGTTGGTTAGGATGGTCTCGAACTCCCGACCTCAGGTGATCCACCTGCCTTGGCCTCCCAAAGTGCTGTGATTACAGGCATGAGCCACTGCGCCTGGCCCAGGTTTTTTTTTTTTTTTTTTTTTTTCTGTCTGAAAGGTCAATTATTTTACTATTATTTGTTGGAAAGAGTATCCTTTCCCCATTAGCACCTTCACTGGAATTAATTTTGAAAAAATTAAATGACCGTATGTGGACTGATCTATTTCTTGCTTCCATATTCCAGAGATCAGCAAACTTCTGTAAACGGCCAGATATAAAATATTTTGGGCTTTGCAGGCCATATGATCTATCACATCTATTTGACTCTGCTGTTGTAACACCAAAGCAGACTATAAATAAGCAAGTACATACAATACATAAGCAAGTGACTGTGGCTGTGTTCCAATGAAACTTTACTGACACACACTAAAATTTCATTTAAATGTCATGTGTTATAAAATATCATCTTACTTTTGATGTTTTTCCAACCATTTGCAAATGTAAAAAACATTACTTGGTTTGCAAGTCATACAAAAACAGACAAGCCAGATGTGACCCATGGGCTATAGTTTGCCAACTGCTATATTATTCTGTTCCACTATCCACATATCTGTCCTTATGTCAATTTTCTGTTGTCTTGATTATTGTAGCTTTATAGCAAATCTTTAAGTCAGGTAGTGTGGGCCAGCCAATTTTGTTTTCTTTTCAAAATTGTTTTGGCTGCTGCAGGTCCTTTGCATCTCCAAATGTCAGCACTACCTTAATTTTATAAAAAAAAAAAAAACAAAACCCTACTATGATTTTGATTACAATTGCATTGCATCTCCACATTAACTTTGGGAGAACTGAAATCTTAAATAATAGAGTCTTCTTTAATTTAAGCAATATTTTATAGCCTTCAGTATACAAGTTGTGTACCAATTTTATTAAATTGATCTCTGAATATGATGTTTTCATGCTATTTAATTCCCCAACTGCTCATTACTATTTAGCAGAAATACCACTGATTTTTGTATACTAACCTTGCAACTTGTGGCCTTATTAAACTCATTTTTTCAGTAGCTTCTCAGTAGTTTCGATTTAATATTTTCTACATGCAGAATCATGGTGTCTAAGACAACAGTTTTATATCTCCGATTCCAATATTCCCCCATCTGTTTCTTCTTACTGTTGCACTTGATAGAACTCAAGTATAACATGGGGTTCTTTGTTGTTTTTTTGAGGCGGGGTCTCACTGTGTTGCTGAGGCTGGAATGCAGTGGTGATCACAGCTCACTGAAGCCTTGACCTCCCAGGCCCAGGCAATCCTCCCACCTCACCCTCCCAAGTAGCTGGGACTACAGGCACACACCAACAGAGATGGGGTTTGGTCGTGTTGCCCAGGCTCGTCTCAAACTCCGGAGCTGAAGTAATCTGCCCGCCTTGACCTCCCAAAGTGCTGGGATTACAGGCATGAGCCATACCAGTTCTCAAGTATAATGTTGAACAGAAGTTATAACAGTGTGTATTACTGCCTTGTTCCTGATCTTACAAGTATTCAGTCTTTCACTATAGAGCATAATGTTACCTAGAGGTTGTTTGAAGAAGCCCTTTATCAAATTAAGAAAGTTCTCTTCTGTTCCTAGTTTGCTAGTCTACATCATTAATGAGCACTGACTTCTGTCAAATGCTTTTTCTGAACCTAATGAGATACTCATATGGTTATTCTCCTTTATTCTATTAATTGGGTTAATTACTTTGATTACTAAATACTAAACTCATCTTGCTTTCCTAGAATAAACTTCATTTAATCATAATGTTATTTAAATTTGGCTGAATTTAATTTGCTAATATTTTGTTACAATTTTTATCTGGCTGGGCATGGTGGCTCATGCCTGTAATCCCAGCACTTTGGGAGGACGAGGCGGGCAGATCATTTGAGGTCTGGAGGTCAAGACCAGACTGGGCAATATGCTGAAATCCTGCCTCTACTAAAAATGCAAAAAATTAGCCAGGTGTGGTGGCACGCACGTGTAGTCCCAGCTACTCAGGAAGATGAGGCACAAGAATCACAAACTCGGGAAGCAATGGTTGCAGTGAGCCAAGATCACGCCACTATACTCCAGCCTGGGCAACAGAGCAAGACTGTCTCAAAATAATAATAATAATAATTTTTATATCTGTGATCATGGGGGATACTGATCTTAAGTTCGCTCTTCCTCATCCTTGCTTTGGTAACTTGTTCAAATTTTCTTCTCTGGTTTACGAAAGTTTTAAAAAGACAATTTATTTTTAATGCGTCTTTGTTATGGGTTTAGGTTAATTTCTCCCAAATAAAAAGATCCTAATTTAACATTAATGTTAATAATTTAACACTATTTTAATATATATAAGGATTTTAAAAAGTATCTTGCTGCCTATCTTTCAGTTCTACATCTATAAAGTGATATCTACATGAAGTAGTATCAGTTTAAGAGTTCTAACACACATTCCATGTTAAAGCATATGACAAAAGAGAAAAGAATATATTCCCCAAACCAAGGGATGTGCTATACAAAAGGCAAAGTTCTATATCTATTGAAACAAATTGGGTTTTTCACCACCTTATGCTTACTTCATTTATCCAAGAGAATTTAATGTTGTATACTTGGATGACTTTTTCCTATTAGGTTGAACATATGAAACTGACATATTTGTAGGTCAAAGAAATGTCAAATATTGGCAGTTTCATATGGTTTAACCTCTAATTTAATGGCCTTGGAATAGTAACCAAAGTGAGCTCACCCAGTCTGCATGTTGTTTGATCAGTATACAAGCACCATCTGGTGGCAGAAACCAGAACTGTAGGTTTGTAACTGTTCGCATCACTGCTGGTACAAATCCAGTCATCCCTAGGTTTCTGTGGGGAATTGGTTTCAGGACCTTCATCCCTACCCCCTACAGCTACCAAAATCCACGGTTGCTCAAGTCCCTGATATAAAAAGGTGTGGTAGTATTTGTGTATAACCTATGCACATCCTCCCATATACTTTCAATCATCTCTAGATTACTTATAATATCTAATACAATGTAAATGCTATGAAAATAGTAGTGACACTGCATTGTTTAGGAAATAATAACAAGAAAAAAAAAGTCTGTACATGTTCAATACAGGTGCAACCACCCTTTTTTTCCTGAATATTTTCAATCCACAATTGGCTGGATCCACGAATGCTGAGCCCATGGATACAGAACCCAGGGATACAAGGGGACAACTGAATATTCAACATCAACTGTTCTACTTTCCAATATGCTTTTTAAGAGGGCATTACAAATGAGTGAAAAATCTTATATTCAAAGTTTGAATGACCTCAGAATTTTAAATTGCACACCAACATCACAATACTTAGCAACAAATCATCAGCCCATATAACATAAACTGAAATATAATATACAAGCTGTTTTCATAAATCAGAATCTTGGCTATTAATTTTACTGATAATTAACATAATGCAATAAAGTCCATTCGGATGCTTCAAAAGTTTCTTTCACCCTATCGAATTTCCACTGATAACAATCACTATCTGTAAAATTATTTCCATGTCTCACAGATTTATTTCACAGAGGTATAAGGAAAAACCAAGAAGCCTTAAGTAAGTGTCTAACTCTGGCCATAGAAACAAGTAACTTTTAGGCAAAATAGTCCAAATTATTTTATTCTTGTTTAACTTGCTATGACTCAACATATGTTAAAAGAAAATAACTTGACCAACCTAGCTATAAGAAATTGGACCAAGAACTGGATACACTAGCAAAAGGCAACCTTGACACAAAATATACTAAACACATCTAATGAAGGTGTATACCATAAAATTGTTCCAAACTGAGTGTTAACAAATAAACAAACTCTTTGGGGAAGAAAGGATACATCTTCAATGAACAAAGAGCCGATGGGTCACTCAAACTTGGGTTGAATCCTAAACTGCCATTTTCTTAAGATATATTACACAAACCTATTCTGAAAGCTCTAGATGTTCTACTACCTCTTGCCACATCTACTTCCAACAAGTCTTCAAAATTAAAGATAATCTTTGCTACCCTTCATCGTGGCCATAAAGAGTGATAAAATGACTCCTAAATACTTCATAGGCAATTTAAATGCAACATAGTGTAAATTAAACTCTTCATCTTTCCAAAAACCTGCCCCAACTACTCTTGTGGTGAACAGTATTACTAGTCATCCAAATATCTGAGGTTATCCTTAATGCCCCCAAATGCAATCAAGTCTACCTTCTAAATATCTATAGACACTGTCCCTTCCTCTCCATCTTTACTACTCCAGGCCTGCATCACATTATGCCTGAATTACCACAACATCTTTGTAATTCTTTATCCCTTCAAGTTTCAACCAGTCCAACCTACTTTCCACATACTGCCAAAGCAATATTCCTAAAACATATATCCAATTATTTTATCCCTCAGCTTAAAATCCTTCAATGGCTCCCAATCACCTTCAGAATAAAATCCAAACCACGTGGCATGGGCACTTCAGGACATTCAAATCGGGGCCCTGCCTAGACTTCACTCTTCTCATTCCAGACTTACCAAACTGCTTGTAAGTCCATGAATGAACTAAACTTCTCAGGATTCCTAGCCTTTGTTCCCAAAATCTATATTACTTTTCCTTGCCCTCCTCACCTGGCTAAATCCTAGTTAACCTTAAAGATTCAGTTCATTCCTCCTGGAAGGCTTCTTTGGTGCCCCAATCCGGGTGGGGTGCTTAGTTCCTTCCTAATGCTTCCATAGCACCATCAGGGCACATCTATCATTCTTTCTTTTGTTTTCCTCTTCTACTAAACTTAGTCTATTAGACTGCCTGTCTTTCCTCAAAGTCTCTACTCAAATACAACATGTGGCAATGAGTAGGCATGCAATAAATGCTGAATGAAGATCACCTCACGGAAGTCCTTCATTTGCTATTACTATCTCTGTTTTGCAAATGAGGAAATTAATGGAGGTCCAGAGCCTTGTGCAAGATCACTTAACTAAAAGCATCAGAACTAGGAACTGAACCAAATGTTCTGACTAATGGAAATAATTTTCTCTCAAAATCTTTGCTTTTGAGGAACCACTCCATAAAATAATTGTACCCTGCAGAGTGGTTAGGATGGGGCTAACCTGTTTCTCCAGGTTGGACAAATAACCCAGGCTTGGCTAAAGTAAAGTATCTCCCTACCCCCAACCGAGTTTGAATGAGTAATTCCAGGATGGACAGTTTACTCCAAAGTGTCTGGGGGGACTTTTCTAATGACTATCAAAAAAAAAAACAGAAACCAAAAACTGCACCTTCTTCAGTACAAGTCTACAGACTATATAGTGTATGAAGTACAGCAAATGGGAATTGGCTTATTTGAAAACAATGTAGAGAAAAAAAGAAACAAGAACTAGAAAGAGAGAAATAGAAAATGAGGAAGAACAACACTAAAGTCCTACATCCAACCATGCCTGAATATCTCCCCAAGAGATATCCCAGTTACGTAGGTCAAAAATTCCCATTTTCACATAACCTAGTTTGAGTTGTGGCCCTTTGGAAATCTGCACCAGCAGATCAAGGGGCCACTTGACCTGTTGGTCTGTCATTCTGGTCATTTGCCAAGCAATAATACTTTTTTCATCTGTGAATATACAAAATTGAAAAACTGTCTAATTTCAGCCATTCTATTTCTCTACTGTACATAAATGTTATAAGAAAGATGGGAGAACAAAAGCACAAAGTGTTCTCCAAACTTTACCTTGTCTTTGTCAAATGAATTTTGATATGTTTTCTGCTTTATAATATATCTGTTAGTGAAAAGTACCTCAAATGATAAAGAAAAATACATAACCGGCTGTAATTATTGTAAAACATCTTGGGCATAATAAAAGGAGACAGGTACTTCAGAATCCAAGTTGTATCTACAGAGTTTGCTCATGGATAAATGCTTTTTTCTCCACTCGTCATTAAAAAAAGAAAAATTCAGTTCTTCTTAGGCCTTTGAATGAGTTCAAGTGGAGAAACCGCATCAGTGAAGAAGACGGGGAAAAACAGCATTGGTAATACCTAATTTTGCTTAATGTTACTTTAAGTAGAAAATAAAAGGACCTTTTCAAAAATCCCTCTAAATGATACCTGTTTCTTGGACTTCACCTTTCATTCCCTGCCTTAAGAAGCTAATGATTAATCTGGGTTCTGACAAGGAGAAGAGCGTCTCCTTGGATCTTTGGCTCCAGAGTCCCCGTAATCCAATCAAGTGTTGTCATCTATAAATTAAGGTCATATGAGAAATCATGGTTTAACAGCCTACTGAGTAACGGTTAGGTCTGCACTTTTGTGAACAGAAAGAGCTTTTCAGTTGAAACATGGCTTGGTAGCTTACTAGTACTTTCTGATATTCTTTTTACCCTGTTTTGTGATCTGCAGAAAATCATAAAGACACTCCAAAAAATTGAAGGGAAAGTCCACATTATCTATTCATGGAATGGCCTAAGGCACGCCCGTTATTTATTACTTTGGAGAAGTCATAAATAAAATTACTGTACCCCTCAGACAACCATAAGAATTAGATCTTGGAACTAGAAACTACCAACAAAGAAAAAATGCCAACATTCTTAACAGAAAATCTAGAAAAGAAAAAAAGAAAATCAAAACCACATGATCCCTGTCTAATTTCACATACTAACTCCTCTCTCCCTTGGTTCACTCTGATCAAGCCACACTAGCCTCTTGAGGTCATGCCAGGCATACTCCTACTGCAGGGGTTTTGTACTTGCTATTTCTTGAGCCTGGAATACTTTCCCTTTCTCTCTCTCTCTCTCAGAATTCACACTGCTTTTTCTCTCTCTTCCTTTGAGGTCTTTATCAAAAGCAACCTTCTCAGTGACTAACCACTTCTTATTGACTGACTACCTCCCCTACAAGAACATGAGCTCCATAAGGACAGGGATTAGTGTCTGACTTTTCATTGCTTTAGCACCAGACTTTTTAAAAGTAATAGATTTAGAAGTAATAAAAGTAGTTTACTTCCATTTAAAAGTAATAAATTCACTAGTCAGAACTGTAGCAAAATTTCAACAAAGGACCACAGATATCAAATACAACAAATATAAAGATGTAATACTCTCATAAATCTATTTACTAGAGTACATTAGCAATAAAATAAGTATACAATAGCCAAAGTGTTCCTTACTCAGGTGACTAAAGATACCTTATTGTGCTGAAGTGGGCAACTAGCTTTATTTATTTACATTGGGGAACCTCAGACTGAACATAAAGGCAATGGGTATATTATACAGAGAAAGAGAAAATAAAACAACTACAAGAGAAATGTGTGGTCCTTTGTGCCTCCTATATGGTATGGACACTGAGCTGAGGGCTGGGAAGCCTGCCATTGGATGCATCACAATTAGAAGCAGAGATGTTACAGGAGAGAATGAAATATACCAAAGAAGCCAAGAAAAGCTGGGGGTTAGGCCAGTTAGCAAGGAGAAGATGGTAGATACACTCTGGAAGCATTACCTGAGGGAGGAAAAACGCACTAGACACCACCAACTGCAAGTTTCCATGCCTGGTGGACAAAGGACATGACCACAAAGAAGAGAGGAACTAAAGGACAACACAAGATGCCTCTACAGAGGTGAGGTATACAGGTGCCTCTCACTTCCTAGCATACAGAAAGCTCCCCCAGGCATACCTGAGAGGAAAAGGGAAGGGCAGAAGTCCAATACAGTGTGCAAATTCTTCTTAGATAACCTAAACAATATTTAAAGGAACTATTTACAATTGAGTAGGACTAAGTTTTAAACGGATACAATTAAAGCTAATTTTTCCCCTAGCAAGCAAGAAACCAAAAAGTATCAGATTATTTATGGACTCAATAAATATTTTCTCTACATACCTACGTTATATCAGTAAATACACAAAACCATAACAAAAGCATCAGCAAATATCTGATCAAATGTAGGAAAGAATTTCTGAGGCATAAAAGAAGTGAGAGAAATAAAGAAAAAACAATAGATTAGACCACATAAAATTTTAAAACTATAGGATATTAAAAACAAATACACAATTAAAAGCCAAATTTTTTAAAGTAGGAAAATTACAACAAATAAAATAGACTGAAGGTTAACATCCTCAATACATAAACATTTGAAAGCTGGTGAAGCAATGGAATAAAAATTAGCAATTAAAATAGACAAATCAAAAAGGATAAATAACTAACAAATATCTAAATAAAACTGTTCAGCCTCACTAGTAATCAATAAAATTGAATTTTAAAAACTACTACTTGATGGCCGGGTGCGGTGTCTCATGCCTACAATCCTAACACTTTGAGAGGCCAAAAGAGACGATTACTTGAGGTCAGGAGTTTGAGATCAGCCTTGCTAACATGGTAAAACCCCGTTTCTACTAAAAATACAAAAATTAGCCAGAAATCGCTTAAACCCAGGAGGCGGAGGTTGCAGTGAGCTGAGACCGGGCCGTGGCACTCCAGCCTGGGTGACAGAGTGAGACTTCATCTCAAAAAACAAACAAACAAACAAAAACTACTTTTTAACTATCAAAGAAGACAAAAACCTTTTTAACTCAGTGTTGTCAGAATAGAATAAGCATTCTCACATACTGTAAGAAATTAGTACGAACTTTAGTGCAATTGGGCAATGCTTTATTCTTTTTAAAGAATATTCCCCTTATAGTAATATAAGGAAGGAAATAATCAGTGACGTGAACAAAGATTTACATAATGATTATTTACTGCAGCAATCTTAACAAAAAAGGGGGCATGAGGCCGGGCGCGGTGGCTCACGCCTGTAATCCCAGCACTTTGGGAGGCTGAGGTGGGAGGATCATGAGGTCAGGAGATCAAGACCATCCTGGTTAACATGGTGAAACCCTGTCTCTACTAAAAATACAAAAAATTAGCCAGGCGTGGTGGCGGGTGCCTGTAGTCCCAGCTACTCAGGAGGCTGAGGCAGGAGAATGGCGTAAACCTGGGAGGCAGAGCTTGCAGTGAGCCAAGTTGCGCCACTGCACTCCAGCCTGGGCGACAGAGCAAGACTCCGTCTCACACATACACACAAAAAAAGTGGGGGTGGGGGGCCATGAACAACCTAGATAAAAAAATAGGCATACATTTATATAACTTATGAAGCCATATGAAGCATTATGTAGCCATCAAAAATATTTTATGCCAGGCACAGGGGCTAACGCCTGTAACCCCAGCACTTTGGAAGCCCGAGGCAGACAGATCACTTGAGGTCAGAAGTTCAAGACCAGCCTGGCCAACATAGTGAAACCCCATATCTACTAAAATACAAAAATCAGCCAGGCATGGTGGCATGTGCCTGTAATCCCAGCGGCTTGGGAGGCTGACACACAAGAATCACTTGAACCAGGGAGGCAGAAGGTGCAGTGAGCCAAGATCACACCACTGTACTCCAGCCTGGGTGACAGAGTGAGACTCTGCCTCAAAAAGAAAAAAAAGAAAAAAGAAAAAAATTCTTAAATATTTGACAAATGGCCACTATATTAAGTGAAAAGAGAGTACTGTATTACATATACAAGATACACAAATTATGATATATCCATACAAAGTACACTATCCAGCAATAAAAAAGGGCAAAACCCAGATATAAGCGACATAGATGAATCCCAAAACAAGAAAATCATTATACAAAGTAAAAGAAGCCAGACGCACATAAATACTAACAGTCTAGTTATAAAAGTTCATCAACAGGCAAAAACTAGTCGATGATAATAAAATAGTGATTATTTCTGGGAGAAGGGTGTGCCAAGGACAAAGAGGTCTGAGGAAACTCTCAGAGGTGATGGGAACATTCTGTCTCTTGATCTGAGTGGTGATCACATGAGGATATATGTATGTAAAAAGTCATCAAACAAAGTATAAATACATATATACATAAATAAAATAAAGTCATCAAGAGGTATACTTAAGATTTGTACGTTTTACTGTATGTCTATCACACCTTCATAAAGTACTACAAAAATTGCATATAAAGGACAACTTCAACTTAGTTAAATATATTTAAATGCAAAGAAAAAAGAATGTAAAGTACATGAAAATATAAAAGGTAGCAAATTCTGGGATTACATTATTTACATTTTTTCTTTTTTCCCTATAAATTACAAACATTCATGTTCATTAATGTATTTAGACAAATCAAGAAAAAAACTGAGCTCTGCTTGGTAAATGAATGAGAAAGTCAACTGGGAAGTCAACACTATAAACTGTGAAATGACTTTAAGACTTGGTCTTCCCTGCAACAAATACAGGGCCCTCATGACACAATAAAAACTAGTTCCTTCAGATATTTTACGTTTGTAGGGGTAGGGGAAAAAAAAAAAAAAACCTAGTTCCTGAAAACTGGGTTTTTTTAAAGTTATTACTTTAAATATTCCTTGTGAACCTGCTTTATCTAAATTCCATGCAAAATGCCCAAGGTCAATTAGATTTACAATGAAAATATTCTTTTGAGTTTGAGAAACTTTTACAACATGCATAATAATTAAGAACAAAACCAAAAAAGACATACAAACCTCTGATTGTACATGCCCCGAAAGTTGTAATTAGCTCTATAATTTGGGAATGGCTTTGGATCTAATGGCCTGTAGATGGCAGGCTCTCCCCTTTTCATAGCAAGCCCATTCAGTTCCACAGTTGGAGTTATACTGCCTGTTTAAAAAAAAAAAAACATTAAAGGCACACAAGTGAAATATCTTCACAATAAAACATACAAGTTATATTTATACTACGCTTAATTACCATGGAAGAAGGTACGAACGGATGGACCACGTGTATGATTTTCTAAGGAACTGCATAAACAAAGTAAAAAAACAAGAATATTGCTTCTAATAAAATCTTGGGATTTTGCAATGTTTTCTGTACATTAATGACAACAAAATTGAGTGTGCAATCATTACTATTAAAACACAGTAAAAAGAAGATTCTTAGATTGCTAACCTTGAATATTTTTTCAAGTACTGAACTTCACCATTACTTACCCCAGAAAGCTTGCATGTATTTAATCATTAAAAACATCATCTTTGAATATTTTTATTTATACTTTGGTAATTAAATAAGCATTTGGCAATAAAGCCATCAGTGGTTCTTGGACTTATCTAACGAAAAGAGTTTTTTGAATTTTTTCTATAACCAACAAAACAGAGTAAATATAAGCAATGTTTCCTGAAACGAAAATGTCATCGAATGTATTCCTAGCAAATATTAAAGATACATACAAGCAGCATTATCGATAAAAGGAAAAGACTGAAAACAACCTAAACAACCATCAATGCAGCAACAGTTATAAAAACGTCCATAGCATAAAACACTGAACAGCTATAAAGGAGAAAGACTACTACAACCTTGCTTTTTTTTTTTTTTTTTTTACTTAATATACCTTAGAGGTTATACCTTAACAGTGTAGGGTATAATATTAAATGAAAAAAAGCAAGGTACCAAAGAGTGTGTGCTTTACATTATCTTTTGTCTAAGAAAGGTGAAAATGAAAATATAAATACATATTTGCTTACTTGTTTTAATGATGTAGTACAATAGGAAGTAGACAAAACTACCTATAAAACAATTACCAAAAACTTCAAACCTGAATCTATATAGCCTCTAGGTTATCCATTTACAAGAAATACAGGGCATAGGCAAATAGGCCGTATACCACCACAAGTATACCATCAGCAAAACCATAGAAATTTTAAAGGACTAGTGACCTGGTTTCTTAAACAAATAATTGATGTAGAAAAATAAAGATGAAAAAGGATTCTATATCTTAAAAAATACTAAACAGATATTATCAAACAAATGTAATAAATAATCCTCATTTTAATCTTTATTTAAGTAAATGGATTATTAAAAAAGCGAGGTCAGACGTGCTGGCTCATGCCTATAATCCCAGCACTTTGGGAGGCTGCGTTAGGGGAAGGGGGCAAGGATATCACCTGAGACTAGGAGTTTGAGGTTATAGTGAACTATGATCATAACACTGAACTCTAGCCTGAGTGACTGAGCGAGACCTGTCTCTAAAAACATATATTTTTTAATTTTAATGAGTCAATAAGAATAAAACTCAATTTTAATGAGTCAATAGTCAAAATATTTTATTTTATTTAAATAAAAGTCAATTTAATGAGTCAACATTGAAAAAGTCATAAAATTTTTTAATTTTAATGAGTCAATCTGAACTCTAGATATTTTTTATTATTAAGGAGTTACTGTTTTGTTTGCTTGATATTGGGATTAGTTTTTTAAGAGTTATCTTAAAATTCAGTATGTATCTTTAAAGATACATTTACAGATGAAGTAATATATCTGAGATTTGCTTCAAAGTAATCCAGGGAGAGACAGAAGAGAAACAAGACTGGCCAGCTGCAGTGAGTTGATAATTGCTGAAGCTGGTGAGGGGTCCTAGGGACATTCACTATCTTACTCTCTTTACTTCTGTAAAATTTGAAAAATGCCATAATTTTTTTTAAAATGTAAAATTATGTCAAAATATTTTAAGTACCAAAAGCATATTTAGTAAAACATATGTATATATGTTCTAACAAATCATGCAGACGAATATAAAGCTTTTACAGGAAGTGAAATTCACTGTAAATTCTGTAATATTTCATTTGAATCATGCCTTTGTACCACACATTTAAGATCCCATTCATTACATACAAAAATGGGTCCACTTATTGCACCAAAGAAACTGGGGTGGCATAAAGTACCAGCCAAGGGGAGGCAGAGACTGACACAAATGTAAAATTGGCATCCAGATTATAAGCAACCCATCAAGAGCCAACACATTGCCTATCTCATTTCTAAAGAATTAATGTGAAAGCACTGAAGAGTATAATATCAGTAATAAAATCAAGGTTAAGAAGAGGAAAAAGGGAAAAATAAAGCAAGAAAGAAGACAGCCGAGGAGGAAGAAAGAAGAATAGCAAAGTTAACCTAATGAATATTAAGTCCAATTAGTCCAAATCCCTAATTTAATATACATACTTAACGGCAAATGGAAGTCAAGCATAAAGAGACTCTCTGTTCTTTCTTTTTCTTTCTTTCTTACAGAATTTTACTGCAGGCTAAGTAAAATGCACAAATCTTAAGCATATAGCTCAATGAATTAGTACATATGTAAACACTTATGACTACTGTCAGATCAAGATATGAACATTTCCATCACCCAGAAGGTGCCTTCAGCCTCTTTCCAAGTCAATATCCACCTTCCCAGGTTACCCATTCTGACTTCAGGCATTACAGATTCGTTTGCCTCTTCTTCATATCTAAACATGTACCACTTTCCATCTTGCTTCTTTCACTCAACATAATTTTGTTTGCATATATTAGTATTTTAAGCTTTTTAAATCACTAAACAGGCCGGGTGCGGTGGCTCATGCCTGTAATCCCAGCACTTTGGGAGGCCGAGGCAGGTGGATCACGAGGTCAGGAGATTGAGACCATCCTGGCTAACACAGTGAAACCCTATCTCTACTAAAAAATACAAAAAATTAGCCAGGTGTGGTGGCGGGTGCCTGTAGTCCCAGCTACTCGGGAGGCTGAGGCAGAAGAATGGCGTGAATCTGGGAGGCGGAGCTTGCAGTAAGCTAAGATTACGCCACTACACTCCAGCCTGGGCGACACAGCGAGACTTCATCTCAAAAAAAAAAAAAAAAAAATCACGAAACAGTATTCTACCGAATGAAATACCACGATTTGTATTTTGCTGTTGATGGAACATTTGGGTGGTTTCTAGTTTGGAGCTATTATGTATAAAGCTACCTTGAACATTCTTTAATAAGTCTTTTAGTTTTAGATGAGGAAAAAAAAATAACAATAAAAAAATGCTGGGTCACAGAGTAGGTTTATGTTTAACTTTATTAGAAACTGCCTAACAGCTTTCCAAAGGTATTTTTAAAACGCCAGAGCTGTCTATGCCTTTAAAAGTTAAAATTTTAAATTTCATAAAGATTTCAGTTTAATAATTAACATGCTAATCTGCTGTCCAAGATTTATGTCACTTTGAATTCTACTTTGCAATAATCACACAGTCACAAATAGCATAAGATTCAAACGGGAAAAAATAAGAAAACGAAAAGCTTGAAAGATTTCATCATTTAAGGAAGGCAAAATAAGAAATACGTATGAAAATCACCAATGAGGTGATTTGAATGCACTGTTGAGATGTACTGTCTGCCACTCGTACCATGAATTGTATTTTAAAACAGGTGAAAGTGTTGTATTTATATCATCTAAATAAATAACCTCGTATACATTCCTCATTAGAAAGGAAGACTACAGTGCATTTTCTTAGAAATGTTACAAACTGGTCTTAGTGAAGGAAAGTAGAAGAGAAGCAGAAAAGCAAAAACCACGCTGAAAGATTTCCAACTCCTAGAGCAAAGTATCTCCATCTCTTTCATACGGAACTAGACTTACACCCCCACATGTGCATACCTACTTTATATATACAATAATGCTTTCATAGAAAACATTTACAGAGTAACTTCAAACTATGAGATGCCTCCAAGTAACGTTAAATACTATTATTTTGAGTGTGTGAGAGTTGGATTCAGGCTTCATAAAGATAATCATCACATAGGGTGTCTTGTGTATTATAAGGCTATAATGTTATTTTGTTTTGGGTTTTTTGGTTTGTTTGTTTGTTTTTTGAGACAAGGTCTTGTTATGCCACCCAGGCAGGTCTTGAACTCCTGGGCTCAAGCGATCCTCCTGCCTCATCCTCCCAAAGCGCTGGGATAACAGGGTGCGCCACCGCTACCGGCCAAGGCTATTGTGTTGACACTATAAACACACCATCAATTTTTTTTGTGGTTCTTAGATATATTAAAGGAAATTTCTATATTTACCAGTGATAAATACAAAAAGGCTAATTAATTAGGAGTACAAATGTGCATAAGGATTTCAGATTCCTATATGTGGCGTGTAAAACAAAATGCTACAACTAGTTTTCAAAAAGGAACATATTACTAACACTTAGAACAGCTCTGTAGAAAGTTAAAAAAAAATCCAGGAAAATAACAGTCACTGAATAAATATTTGTTGAATAAATAAACTGATTAACTGAGAAACCAGTGATTAATTGAGAAACCAGAGCTCCATGGAGAAATGGCTGGCTCCAGGGCTGGGGCAAGCAAAACAAAAGATGACCTAGGAACACTTTATTATGCCCGAAAATAAAAATGTCCACAGCATGATGAAGAAATATCAAAAGGGCAAAAGAGTCAATTGGAGGGTCTGTACCAGTAGCCAAACCTGGAATAATTTAAGCAACAAAATAGATAACGATAGCAACAAATTATAAACCTGTAAGTAGAACAGGAATCCAAGAGGCTACAGTGATATAAATAAGCAAACAAAAAGATGAGGGAAAAGCAAAAGCTACAAAAGTTAATTGGGTACAATGCCAATTAACAAATATAAAAAAGAAAGTGGAATTTTTAAAATCCTCCTTTGGCAACCTTCAGGGTCATAACAGATTCAGACAAGAATCATCAACAGATGCTAAATCTGGAAGGTGAAAGAAAGCTTGATGAGGAGCAGAATATTTATACATACATATATATACACACACACACACACAGGCACAAAATGTCTCCTCAGAAAATACTTATTACTTACTATTCAATAACAAAACATATGGATTAATTAACTTTACAGCAAAGAAGCCTGGGCTACTCCTCATCACATGACAGAAGTCATCACCGATGGGACAAGTCAATCTCAGGCGTCTCCTGATACAAAGCACTAAGGTAAGTCCAAGTCATTTTTGTGGTATTCATGGTAAAATGCATAAATGAGGAGGAAACACCAGACAAACTCAACTGAGGGGCATTCTACAAACTCTGTGGTTCCGTACTCTTCATAAACGTTATGGTCATAAAAGGTAAGAAAGACTGAGGAACTGTTTGTTACAGATTGAAGTGGAATGAAGAGAAATGTTAAGTACATGTAACACATGGTTTTGATTAGATCCTGGAGCTGTAAAGGTTTGGGATGATTAGTGAAATCTGAAATGAAGTCTGTGGATTAAATGGTAATATGGATCAAAGTTAACTTCCTAATAGAACAGTGTACGTGTCCTTAAAAAATACACACTGAAATATTAAGGGGTAATGGGACATCATGTCTACAACTTATTCCCAGATGGTTCAGAAATGCTATCAACGGGGAATAAAGGTGAAGGATACATGGGAAGTCTATGTACTATTTCCACAAATTTTATATAAATCTGAAATTACTTCCATAGTTTAAAAAAAAATAAAAGGGAGAAAGCAAAACAGTTCTGTAATATATTCCCTATTACTAACAGATCAACCATGCTGTAAATGAACTTAACTCCTCGTTAGGATATAACTTCTTTTTATGACCCATCTACACACTGTGGAGTCAAGACTGGATCTTTCCTCCACAGACCTATTACTTCTCAATACTGAGTTACAGTCACCAGATTTACAACAAAGGTGCCACAATACTACAGAGGGGAATGGACTATCTTTTCAATAAATGGTGATGGATTACATGAATGTCCATATATTTTTTAAATGAAGAAAAATATTGAACTCTACCTCACATCATACATTAAACTCAATTCCTGACAGATTGTAAATCTAAACTGTAAAGATCTAAAAATACTGCTTCTAAAACCAGTATGAGGTTATCTTCATAAACTTGTAGGAGACACAAGTGTATTAAATGGCACACCAAAAAAGCATTAACCATAAAGGAAAATACTAATAAATTAGCTTCCATTAAACAAGAATTTTTTTTTTTTTTTTTTTTTTTGAGACGGAGTCTTGCTCTGTCACCCAGGCTAGAGTACAGTGGCTCAATCTCAGCTCACTGCAACCTCCACCTCCCAGGTTCAAGCAATTCTCCTGCCTCAGTCTCCTGAGTAGCTGGAATTACAGGTGCGCAGCATCACGCCTGGCTAATTTTTGTATTTTTAGTAAAGTTGGGGTTTCACCATGTTGGCCAGGCTGGTCTCAAACGCCTAACCTCAAGTGATCCACACCCACTTGGCCTCCCAAAGTGCTGGGATTACAGGTGTGAGCCACCACACCTGGCCTCATTGAAAAGAATTTCTATTCACCAAAATGCACCCTTAGGAGTATAGAAAGATATCTGCAATATACATATCTGACAAATGATATGAATCTAGAATATGTAAGAACCCTGTAAGTCAATAAAAAGTAGAAAAAAATTTAAAATAGACAATTCAGATTTTTAAGTGGGAAAAACATTCCAAGCAGCACTTTACAATAGAGGCTAGCCTAATGCCAACAAGCAAATGAAAAGATTCTCACCTGCATTTGTTATTAGAGAAATGCAAATTAAAAACACAGTGAATTACTATTATACCTCTCAGCATAATGGCTAAAATTTTGAAAGCTGGAGATATCAAATGTTGATGAGGATGAGAAGAGCTCTCATACTGCTGGTGGGAAGGTAAACTGACATTCTTTGACATTATGTATTAATAACAAATACATTCATAACTATGACCCAACAGCTCCAAGCCTAGATATATTCCCAAGAGAAATGTATGCATGTAAGAATACTGTTCACAGCAGTATTATTTCTAATAGCTCAAAACTGGAAACAATTCAAATATGTATAACAGTATAATGAATATGTAAATTATGGTATACTTACACAATAGAATACTACATAGCAATGAAATAATGTACCATTAAATGCAACATAGATGACTCTCACAAACAATATTGAGAAAAATGAGCTATCACAAGAGTCTACTGTCTGATTCCAACAAGAAGGCACAACTAATCTGGTAGAAATCAGAATAGTGGTTTCCTTCAGAGTTGTTTAACCGATTGAAGTGGGCATGAGGGAAGCTTCCATAGCACTAGTAAAACGTGGTATAGTGTTCACAGCATAAAAATTCATCAAGCTCTATAATTGTAATGTGCCCTTGTCTGTATATAATATTATACTTTATTTTAAAAGTTTACACCAAATAATTTATTCATTCTCTCAGCTCACTACAACACTCAACCATGGAAATTCTTATCTCCACTGGGGCCTTTCAGACACTCTCCTGTTTCCTTCCTTTGACTCTTGCTGGTTTACTTCCTGCTATAATCCTCTAAATATGGACTTGACCCAGAGCTCAGCATACAATTAACTGCTCTTGCTTTACATTATATGCCTTAGACAGCTTGTTCTGTTCCATTCCAAATACCACTCTCAACACTCCTGCAGAGCGGGAGGCATACAGTACTCAATGTACGTAAGTCTCTTTCTTTCTTCACCCATAAACTATGGCAATGGTTTCTTTGCTTTTAATATCTCCCACCTTCCCTTTACATGTCAAACTGAACTTCCTAAAATACTCCTTTAAATGTATCATGCATTACTCATGAATATAAATTCCTCCCAGCTACATATAAAACTTAATCTCGTAAAGTTGGCGTTCAAGTTGTCCCAATTCACTAACTACGTCTCCAGTCTTACCTCCTACTAGTCATTTACCTGCTCTAAATAAAAACCATCTATAACAATTATTATTATTATTATTATTTTTATTTTTTAACCAAATCCATTGTCCAGATTCCTACTTCAAAGCCCTTCCTCATAGTATTCTCTCTGGCTAGAATAGTCTTTCTTCTCCTCTATAATTGCCTACTTTTCGTTCAAGGTCTGTATCTTACTTCAACTACTTCAGTCCACGTTTATCATGACCTGTGATACTGACGGCTGTTATTGTCTACTTGGCACTTAATCTTTACCATCCAGTTCTGTGTTCATATATAAGATTGCAAGACCCTCACTGAAAAGGACAATGTTGTATACCTCTTAGACATGTAAAAAGCAAGTATTAAATAAATCATGGTGGTGGTATGCTACCAATGATCAACCAGTATTCTAAAGAGGCTTTTAAAAATTAAAGATGTAGACAATCTTTTAGGAACTTCAAAATGAAGAGAATAAGTTATTTTTTTCTATTGTAATATTTTGGCTTATTTAAGCTTAATAAATACGGCAATCAGTTGAACACAAGCAAAGAGACTTGTAACCAAAGCCATGGATTCTGCAGAGCAGTCCTTGAAAGAGCAGAATATGTCAACTTAGCACAGACCACGTGAGAGTGAAACAAGTGTCTATGTGATCTGATTATGAATATAAGCAAGTAGACAATGATTAAATAGATTTTAGAGTTATTACTGACAGGCACAAAATCTTTTTTTTAATCTCCATAACAAAAATGCCTAAGGCGAAATTAATATTGACTAGAAGGTAACCACTTGAATTAATCAGTTAACAAATGAATGAGAAAATGGATATACGGCAGGTACTAAAGTTACAGGAATTCCATTAACCTAATATTATCAATTAATACACTATGCCCAAAATTCAGGTTTGCCTTTCCCAACAGATAACGAGACATACGGATTCACTGAGGTCACCTGGAGAAAATGGTGGATATGAGGCAGGACTAACTTGCAGCTCCCACTCGTGGGGACAAAACAGCACGTGGAGACTCACAATGTAAACTCTGCTCCAAGAACCACCACAAGAACATACCAGGAAAACCAAAAGAATGCACAGCCACTACTCCGTGAAACACTGAGTGCCCGAAGTGTGAGAGGGGGAAAGTCTGCCTCCAAACACACATCTTCACTGGGGAACCTGAAAATCCAGATCACAGGAGAAGAATTTAACCTTACCTAGGGCTGAAACAAATTTAGAGAGCTGAGTGAAATATAAAAATAGAAGCAGCAGGTCAGGTATGGTGGCTCATGCCTGCAGTCCCAACACTTTGGGAGGCCAAGGTGAGTGGATCGCTTGAGCCCAGGAGTGGAGACAAGCCTGGCCAAACATGGTGAAACCCTGTCTCTACTAAAAATACAAAAAAAAAAAAAAATTAGCTGGGCATGGTGGTGCACACCCGTAATCCCAGCTACTTGGGAGGCTGAGGCAGGAGAATTGCTTGAGCCCGGGAAGCGGAGGCTGCAGTGAGCCAAGATCAACGCCACTGCACTCCAACCTGGGCGACAGATCAAGACTCCATCTATTAAAAAAAAAAAAAAAAAAAAAAAAAAAAACTAGAAGCAGCAGTGGTAAGAGAGCCCTGTAGGCACTCCCAGTCCCCAGGGAAGCCATTTTTTTTTCTTACTTTTATCTCACAGGGGTCTTCGGGGAGGGCAGTCAGTGGAATTGGGGAAGTACCACAGTGAGAAAGACTTCTAGCTGAATGCTGTAATAATTTTGACCGAATGCAAATTTTCTTGGGCAGAATCTGGGCAGGGTTGGGGGGAATAAGGTGCCAATGGAAAGTATAGATATGAGAACAGAAGCCATGGCAGGCAGGGAGGGGCAAGGCCTGAAAGCCCTGCTTGCTTTCTCAGCAGGAAGGCTTGTAGCCTAGGGCAAATGCTTTTTCTGCAGACACTACCCAATACCAGCCTGGAGTCCAATAGCTCCACTGGGTACCTAGACCCAGAAGAAAAATAACCATCGCTGCAGTCCAGCTCTCAGGAAGCCCCATTCATAGGGGAAGGGAGACAGAACCACATCAAGGGATCACCCCATGAGATAAAAGAATCTGAATAGCGGCCACTGAGTCCAAGATCTTGCCTTTAACACAGTATATCCAAATGAGAAGGAACCAGAAAAACAATTCTGGTAATATGACAAAACAAGGTTCTGTGACACCCTCAAAAGATCATACTAGTTAACCAGTGATGGATCCAAACCAAGAATAAATATCTGAATTACCAGAAAAAGAATTCAGTAGGTCGATTATTAAGTAGCTCAAGGAGGCACTAGAGAAAGGTGAAACGCAACTTAAAGAATTTTTTAAAATAATACAAGACATGGATGAAAAAAATTTCCAGAGAAATAGAACCATAAATAAAGAACAGTCACAACTTCTGAAAATGAAAGACAAACTTAGAGGCATGCAAAATATACTGCAAAGTTTCACCAATAGAATCAAACAAGCAGAAGAAAGAACTTCAGAGCTCAAAGACAAGGCCCAATCAAATTAACCCAATCTGACACAGACAAAGGAAAAATAATTTTTAAAAAAATGAACAAAGACTCCAAGAAGTTTAGGATTATGTTAAACGACCAAACCTAAGAATAACTGGTGTTCCTGAAAAAGAAAAATCTAAAAGTTTGGAAAACTTATTTGAGGGAATAATCGAGGAAAACTTGCCTGGCCTTGCTAGAGATCTAGACATCCAAATACAAGAAGGTCAAGGAACACCCGGGGAATTCATCGCAAAAAGATCACCACCTAGGCACACAGTCAATCAGGTTATCTAAACTCAAGTCAAAGGAAATAATCTTAAGAGCTGTGAGGCAAAAGCACCAGCTAACCTATAAAGAAAAACCTATCCGATAAATAGCAGCTTTCTCAGCATAAAATCTACAAGTCAGAAGGGACTGAGGTCCTATCTTTAGCCTCCTTAAATAAAATAATTATCAGTCAAGAATTTTACATCCAGTGAAACTAAGCTTCATTAATGAAGGAAAGATAAAGTCTTTTTCAGGCAAACAAACGCTGAGAGAATTTGCCACTACCAAGCCAGCACTACAAGAACTGTTAAAGGAGTTATTAAATCTTGAAACAAAGCCTCAGAATACACCAAAATGGAACTTCCTTAAAGCACAAATCTCACAGGGTCTATAAAGCAATAACACAATGAGAAAAAACAAACAAAAGGTATTCAGGCAACAACTAGCACAATGAATAGAATAAACAGTACCTCACATCTCAATACTAACATTGAATGTAAATGGCCTAAATGCTCCACTTAAAAGATACAGAATGGCAGAAGGGATAAGAATTCACCAATCAAGTATTTGCTTTTTTCAAGGCACTCACCTAACACATAAGGACTCACATAAACTGAAGGTAAAGGGGTAGAAAGAGATATTTCACGCAAACAGACACCAAAAGCCAGCAGGAGTAGCTATTCTTACATCAGATAAAACAGACTTTAAAGCAACAACAGTTAAAAGAGACAAAGAGGGACATAACATAATGATAAAAGGACTAGTCCAACAGGAAAATATCACAATCCTAAATATAAATGCATCTAACACTGGAGCTCCCAATTTACAAAACAATAACCACTAGACCTTAATAAACAAGACAGAGGGCAACATAATAACAGTGACGGACTTCAATACTCCACTGACAGCACCGGACAGGTCGTCAAGACAGAAAGTCAACAAAGAAACAATGGACTTAAACTATATCCTACAACAAATGGATTTAACAGATATATACAGAACATTCTACCCAACAACTGCAGAATGCACAATCTAGTCATCAGCACATGGAACATATTCCAAGACAGACCACATGATAAGCCACAAAACAAGTCACAGTATATTTAAGAAAATCAAAATTATATCAAGTACTCTCTCAGACTACAGTGGCATTGGACATCAACTGCAAAAGGAACACTCAAAAGCATGCAAAAACATGGAAATTCGGAATGATTGTTGGGTCAACAATGAAATCAAAATGGAAATTTAAAAATTTGAACTGAACAGTAATAGTGACACAGCTTATCAAAACCTCTGGGACACAGAAAAAGCGGTGCTAAGAGCAAAGTTTACAGCACTGAACGCCTACATGAAAAAGTCTGAAAGAGCACAAATAAGACAATCTAAGGTCACACCTCAAGAACTAGAGAAACAATAAACCAAACCCAGCAGAAGAAAAGAAATAACAAAGATGAGAGCAGAACTAAATGAAATTGAAATAAAGAATACAAAAGATAAATAAAACAAAAAGCTGGTTCTTTGAAAAGATAAACAAAATTGATAGAACATTAGCAAGATTAACCAAAAAAAGAAGACAGAAGATCCAAATAAACTCAATTAGAAACAAACAGGAGATATAACAACTGATACCACAGAAATACAAAATATCATTCAAGGCTACTATGAACACCTTTACACACACAAACTAAAAAACCTAGAGGAGCTGGATAAACTCCTGGAAATATACAACCCTTCTAGATTAACCAGGAAGAAACAGAAACTCTGAACTGACCACAGCAAGACTGAAATGGTAATTTTAAAACTGCCAACAACAATAAAAAAAAAAGCCTAGGACCAGACGGATTCACAACTGAATTCTAACAGACTTTCAAAAAAGAAATGGTATTAGTTTTATTGGCACTATTCCAAAAGACAGAGAAAGAAGGAATCCTCCCTAAATCATTCAATGAAGCCATTATCACCCTAATACCAAAAACAGGAAAGGACATAACAAAAAAAGAAAGCCACAGACCAATCCCTGATGAACATAGATGCAAAAATCCTCAACAAAATACAAGCTAACTGAATCCAACAGCATATAAAAAAGGTAATTCACCATGAACAAGTGGGTTTCATACCAGGGATGCAGGGATAGTTTAATGTCCACAAGTTATGATACACCACATAAACAGAATTAAAAACAAAAACCACATGATCATCTCAACAAGGAAAAAACATTTGACAAAATCCAGCATCCCTATATGATTAAAATCCTCAGCAGAATCGGCATAGAAGGGACATACCTTAAGGTAATAAAAGCATCTATAACAAATCCACAGCCAACATTATACTGAACAGGGGACAAGTTGAAAGCATTCCCCCTGAGAACTGGAACAAGACAAGGATGCCCAATTTTACCACTTCTATTCAACACAGTACTGGAAGTCCTAGCTGGAACAATTGACAAGAGAAAGAAATAAAGGGCACCCAAATCGATAAAGAAGAAGTCAAACTGTTGCTGTTCACTGATGATATGATCGTATACCTAGGAAACAGTAAAGACTCATCCAAAAAGCTCCTAGATCTGATAAATGAATTCAGTAAAGTTTCAAGATACAAAATAAATGTACACAAACCAGTAGCTCTGCTATATGCCAACAGCAACCAAGCTGAGAATCAAATCAAGAACTCAATCCCTTTCACAATAGCTGCAAAAAAATAAAATACTTAGGAATATACCTAACAAAGAAAGTGGAAAGAACTCTACAACAAAAACTACAAAATACTGCTGAAAGAAATCACAGAGGATACAAACAAATGGAAACACGTCCCAAACTCTTGGATGGGTAGAATCAATATTGTGGAAATACCATACTGCCAAAAGCAATCTACAAATTCTATTCAATTCCCATCGAAATACCATCATCATTTTTCACAGAACTAGAAAAAACAATCCTAAAATTCATATGGAACCAAAAAAGAGCCCACATAACCAAAGCAAGACTAAGCATAATGAGCAAATCTGGAAGCATCACATTACCTGACTTAATACTATATTATAAGGCTATAGTCTCCAAAACAGCACTATACTGCTATAAAAATAGGCATATAGACCAATGGCACAGAATAGAGAACTCAGAAATAAAGCCCAATACTTAGAGCCAACTGATTTTCATCACAGCAAACAAAAAATATAAACTGGGGAAAGAACACTTTCCCCACTTTATATTTTCAACAAACGTTGCTGGGATAATTGGCAAGTCACATGGAGAAGAATGAAACTGGATCCTCATCTCTCACCTTATACAAAAATCAACTCAAGATGGATCAAAGACTTAAATCTAAGACCTGAAACCATAAAAATTCTAGAAGACAACATTGGAAAAACTCTTCTAGACATTGGCTTAGGCAAAGCCTTCATGACCAAGAACCCAAAAGCAAATGCAACAAAAACAAAGATAAACAGATGGGACTTAATTAAACTAAAAAGTTTCTGCACAGTAAAATAAATCATCAGCAGAGTAAACACACAACCCATAGAGTGGGAGAAAATCTTCACAAACTATGTATCTGACAAAGGACTAATACCCAGAATCTACAAGGAACTCAAATCAGCAAGAAAAAAATAATGCCATCAAAAAGTGAGCTAAGGATACGAATAGACAGTTCTCAAAAGAAAATACACAAATGGCCAACAAACATATGAAAAAGTGTTCAACATCACAAATTATCAGGGAAATGCAAATCAAAACCACAATGCAAAACCACCTGATATGGTTTGGCTGTGTCCCCACCCAAACCTCATCTTGAATTGCAATCCCCATAATCCCCATGTGTCAACAAAGAGACAAGGTGGAGGGAATTTGAATCATGGGGGCAGTTTCCCCCTTGCTGTTCTCATGGTAGTGACTGAGTTCTCATGAGATCTGATTTTTTGTACATGTTTGGCAAGTTCCTCCTTCAGTCATTTTCTCTCTTGCCACCTTATGAAGAAGGTGCCTGCCTCCCCTTCACCTTTTACCATGACCGTAAGTTTCCTGAGGCCTCCCCAGCCATATAGAACTGTGAGTCTTTAAACTTCCTTTCCTTTATAAATTACCCAGTCTCAGGAAGTTCTTTATAGCAGTGTGAGAACAGACTAATACACCACCTTACTCCTACAAGAATGGCCATAATTTAAAAATAAAAAAATAATGGATGTTGGTGTGGATGTGGTGAAAAGAAACACTTTTTTTTTTTTTTTTTTTTGAGAGGGAGTCTCGCTCTGTCGCTGACTGGAGTGCAGTGGCGCAATCTCAGCTCACTGCAAGCTCCGCCTCCCGGGTTCACACCATTCTCCTGCCTCAGCCTCCCAAGTAGCTGGGACTACAGGTGCCCACCACCATGCCCGGCTAATTATTTTTGTATTTTTAGTAGAGACGGGGTTTCACCGTGTTAGGCAGGATGGTCTCGATCTCCTGACCTCGTGATCCACCCACCTCGGCCTCCCAAAGTGCTGGGATTACAGGAGTGAGCCACCATGCCCGGCCGAAAAGAAACACTTTTATACTGCTGGTGGGAATGTCAACTAGTACAACCACTATGAAAAACAGTATGGAGATTATCTTTAAAGAACTAAAAGTAGAACTACCATTTGATCCAGCAATCCCACTACTGGGCATCCACCCAAGGAAAAGAAGTCATTATATGAAAAAGACACTTGTATATACATGTTTATAGCAGCACAATTCACAATTGCAAAAACATAAAACCAGCCCAAATGCCCACCAATCAATGAACAGATAAAGAAAATGTGGTGTACATATACACCACAGAATACTACTCAGCCATAAAAAGGAATGAAATAATGGCATTTGCAGCCACCTGGATGGAGTTGGAGACCATTATTCTAAGTAAAGTAACTCAGGAATGGAAAACCAAATGTAGTATGTTCTCACTTATAAATGGAAGGTAAGTTATAAGGACACAAAAGCACTGAGAATGATACAATGGGTCAGGCATGGTGGCTCACACCTGTAATCCCAACATTTTGGGAGGCCGAAGTGGGTGGATCACAAGGTCAGAAGATCGAGACCATCCTGGCTAACATGGTGAAACTCCGTCTCTACTAAAAATACGAAAAAAATTAGGCCGGGCGTAGTGGCTCACGCCTGTAATCCCAGCACTTTGGGAGGCCGGGGTGGGTGGATCATGAGGTCAGGAGATCAAGACCATCCTGGCTAACACAGTGAAACTCCATCTCTACTAAAAATACAAAAAATTAGCCATGCATGGTAGCACATGCCTTTAGTCCCAGCTACTTGGGAGGCTGAAGCAGAAGAATTGCTTGAATCCAGGAGGCAGAGGCTGCAGTGAGCCGAGATCTCACCACTACGCTCCAGCCTGGTGACAGAGCGAGACTCCATCTCAAAAAAAAAAAAAGATACAATGGACTTTGGGGACTCTGGGGGAAGGTTGGGAGAGGGATGAGGAGTAAAAGACTATGCATTGGGTACAGCATACACTGCATGGGTGATGGGTGCAACAAAATCTCTGAAATCATCACTGAAGAATTTATCAATGTAACCAAACACCACCTGTTCCTCAAAAACTATTGAAATAATTTTTTAAAAAAATAACGATATATAATGTTGTTGGTATTGTATACAATGAGAACAACTCTTGAAAATTATTCTTAGGAGCTTAAAATGAGAACAGTCATTTACTTAGCAGTATTTTACATGCAAGTGGTTTGGGGAATTTGTGGTGGGGTTTCTTTTTTTTTGAGACAGAGTCGTGCTCTGTCACCCAGGGTGGAGTCTAGTGGCGCAATCTCGGCTCACTCCAACCCCAGCCTGCCAGGTTCAAGCAATTCTCCTGCCTCAGCCTCCTGAGTAACAGGGACTACAGGTGCACGCCACCATGCCCGGCTAATTTTTATATTTTTAGTAGAGACGGGGTTTCACCATGCTAGCCAGGCTGGTCGCGGAATCCTCACCTTGTGATCCGCCCACCTTGGCCTCCCAAAGTGCTAGGATTACAGGCTTGAGCCACTGCTCCCAGCCAAATTTGTAGGTTTCTTAATAAATGTCATATAAATGTTCTAAACTGAATATCAAGAGCCAAGCTCGGTGACTCACACCTGTAATCCCAGCACATTGGGAGGCCAAGGTGGGCAGACCACCTGAGATTTTTAGTAGAGACAGGGTTTCACCATGTTGGCCAGGCTGGTCTCAAACTCGTGACCTCACGTGATCCACCCACTTCAGCCTCCCAAAGTGCTGGGATTACAGGCATAAGCCAACACACCAAGCCTCCTTCAGTTATTTTTATGCTACCGCCTATGTGTGTGTATAGGCATGGGCATATGTGTACTATTAATACTTGCTCACTCTGTTACTGGCCTGCTATAAATGAAACATACAACGAGCAGAACACATAGCACACAACATAACAGAAGGAGTCACTGCCATACCTGGGTTATTGTTAACATTACTTTTGGGTGGCTTCTGAACCGGTTTGGGAAGCGTAGATTCAGTCAAAGCTTTATTGGCAACAGCCTGTTGAGCCTTCTTTATACTGCTGCCTTCGGATTCCCATGTCTGCTCACCAAGACTCAGCTGCACTGAGAACATCTTAGAAAAACATAAATGGACAAAGAAAACATTAAGAATTTTCCAAGAAATAAAATGGGCTGTCTGAGAGAAAAATAAACATCATAGTATCAGAATTTTAGAGCTAGAGGTGACCTTACATACAGATCATATGCAACAAAATCTTACTCTACCTAGCGAAGAAATTTTAAGAGAGTACCAAATTCTGTTCTATCCTATCCAAAAGCTTAGTAGCAGACCTAGGTGTACATTTTGGGTAGAATAAATCGAGAAGCAATCTTTCCTCTAAATGGAATCACAATGTTAATGTCCTTCAAATGGTCCTCAAAAAAGTAGAATAAGTACAAAGAATAAGAGAAAACTATAAGAGAAGCCAAAAGACCATGTGTCTATAATTTATAAAATCTAATTCCTTGAATGTTACATTTAGCGCAATCTAGGCAATGAGTCAGGCAATTCTATTAAATATTGTACTACAAAAAAACTCTGAATCTCCACAACAAACATTGAGCCAATCACTAAATTCTGTCAATTTTAACATCATAAATATTTCTCAAATCTTCCTCTCTCTGCCAACTGGATCCAGCCTTTCATCATCTGTAGGCCGGACATAATATCCTTCCTGCTGCTAAAACTATCTTTCTAAAACACAAATCCAATTTCATCACCCCAATCAACAGCAGGTTAAAACCCTTCAACTGTTCCTGTTTTAGCATGGCACAAAGGCTCTACCTGTGCATCCTCATCTCACACACATCCTTCCTCTCACATGTCCTACATTCCATTCTCACTCTATTTCCATATGAGCCCCCAAAACCTATTCTTCACCTTTAAAATTTAGAATCAAGTTACATGATATGCACATAATTGGTTTCACTCCAGACTGCTTATTACTTTCTAGGAATACTAGGGATTAACTTAAAATTACTTATTAATTACAAAAAATATGTATTATTGCAGAAAGGAGATCAGATACCTTCACTAAGTCAGCATCACCAATAATCATGCAAATTGACATCATGTACCCCCTGATACGATCCAATGAGAAGTACACATCAACAACCATGTAGTAATCTTGGCCAAAAATGTTTAATCTGAATCTAATCATAGGGAAACAATCAGAGAGATCTAGATTACAGGATATTCTATAAAACAAATGGCCTAGGCTCCAAAAATGTCAATGTCATAAAAGGTAAAAAAAAAAAAAAAAAAAAAAGGCAGGGAGGACATTAAAGAGACATGAAAAGACATGATAAATACAACTCATGATCCTTGATTATATCTGAAATGGGAAGGGGAAAAAAAAGCTATGAAGGACATTTAGAGGACAACTGGGGAAATGTGACTATGAACTATATATTAAGTAATAGGTTTAGCCAGGATTAAATTTCTTGTGTGATTAACAGTATTGTGGTTATGAAGAAGAACGCCTTTAGTCTTACAAGATAGACATGTAAGTATTTAAAAATGAAGTGTCATGGTAGCTGAAATTTACTTTCAAATTGTTCAAGGAAAAAGTGTATGTCAATATAGAGGGAGCCAGAAATAAAGTAATGTAGCAAATGTGGCAAATAAATTAACAATCAGTGAATCTAAAACATACATGAGTATCTATTACACCCCTCTTTCCATTTTTTCTGTAGATTTTTAATTATTCAAAATAGAGAATTGGGATTTGTCATTTGAAATTCACAACATAAACATACCTGTTTAAAGTGATTAATTTTTCTTTTATTCTAATTCAGTTTAAAATATATACCTAAAATGTATCTTTAATATCTGTCTGGTTTCGCAATGATTTTTCAATGACTAGCTCTTTGTTTTCCTTCAAATTTCGGTATTTAACAAAGAACTTTGCCAAAAATAAGAAAGTTTGAAGGTTTCACATGATATATATAATATATATAATCTTACATATAGCTCATATGCTTGAAAACAGAAATACCCAAATAAATGACCTTGAGATTCCTGATTGCATCAGGAAAGCATATTAAATTTACTCTGCATGTCTCCAGATCTGTCCTCTCCCAAACAACAATCACATAAATCTAATTGTCTACTTGGTATTTCCACAAACTCAAGAGGTAAAGATCAAACAAAACATTGCCTGCTCCACTCTACCCGGTCCAAATCAGTTCACACCCCAAAATGTTGCATTCATTATCTACCAACAGTTCAGGTTCAAACCTCATTAGTTTCCTTTATCCTTGCCTTCCTAAGGCTTATTTAACATCTCATAACTCTTCCTTGTAATTTCTATTGTCACCTCCTTAGTCTAAGGCTCCTATATACTCAGACTCAGTATACTTCATTTAGCTCCTATCTCTTATCTTTCCTGCCTCCTAATCATCCAAATGTCACCATTTTCCCAATCTCATGAGCCAGACACCTTCGAGAGGTCTTCCCTTCTCTCCTGCTTCCAATTAACAACTATTGATTCAACTTAAATGTTTTTCAGACCTGGCCTCCTTTCTTTATACTAAGATATATACATGCACCAATGTCTTAGTGGAGAATATCAGTACCTCTCCCCTAAACTATCACAATACCAGCTGTGGCATATAAGAAATAGGTATTTGGTCTGTGGCCCTGGTTCCTAACACAGAGCTCCCAAAACCTTGTAATTTCTCGAGGGACAGGAGAGCTAGGAGCATTTTTGTTCTAATATTTGGTCTTTGATACCAATTTCTAACACAGAGCTCTTAAATTACTTGGAATTTCCCGGGTGACAGGAAATTTGTATTCTAATGAGCCAACTCTTGGCAGGCCCCTGGATAGAGAGCTAGTCTGAGGGCTAGTCACCAGAAAAACTAAGCCATGGTTAGAAACTTCATTTTTAGCCCCACCCCATTCCTATCCGCCATGGAGGAAAGAGGGGCTGGAAACTGAGTTAATAATCAATCATGACTATGTGATGGAGCCTCCGTAAATATCCCTAAAAGATAGGGTTCAAAAAGCTTGCAGGCTGAACACACTGAGGTGCTGCAGGGTGGCACACCCAGACAGGGCTTGGAAGCTCCATTTCCCTTCTCACACACTTCATCCTATGTACTTTTTCTTTTTTTTTCCCCCAGAGATAGAGTCTTGCTCTGTTGCCCAGGCTAGAGTGCAATGGCACAATCTCGGCTCGCTGCAACCTCCACCACCCAAGTTCAAGCAATTCTCCTGCCTCAGCCCCCCAAGTAGCTGGGATCACAGGCACACGCCACCACGCCCGGCTAATTTTTGTATTTTTAGTACAGATGGGGTTTCACCATGTTGGCCAGACTGGTCTCGAACTCTTGACCTTGTGATCCACCTGCCTCAGCCTCCCAAAGTGCTGGGATTACAGGCGTGAGCCACCGCGCCTGGCCCTCCTATGTACTCTCTATCTGGCTGTTCACCCATATACTTTAGAATATCTTTTATAACAAAACTAGTAAATATAAGTATGCATTCCCCTGAGTCTTGCGAGCTGTTATAACAAATTATGGAACCTGAGAAGAGGGTGCTGGGAACCCCCAGTTTACAGCCAGTTGGTCACAAGTTTAGAAGACCCAGATTTGTGACTGTCATGTGAAGTGAGAGCAGTGTTGTGGGACTGAGCCCTTAACCTGCAGGGTCTACACTAACCATGTGCAGTTAGTGTCAGAATTTAGTTAAACAGTAGGACCATCCAGTCAGTGTATGGGGACAATTCAAGAATTTGCTGGCGTGGGAAAAAACCCCACATATTTAGTGTCAGAAATGAAGTATTACAGCCAGGTGTGGTGGCTTATGCCTGGAATCCTAGCACTTTGGGAGGCCAAGGTGGGAGGATCACTTGAGCTTAGAAGTTCGAGACCAGCCTGGGTAACACAGAGAGAGCTCGGCCCTACTAAAAATGTAAAATATTCTCCAGGCATGGTGGTGTGCACCTATAGTATCAGCTACTGAGGAGGCTGAAGCAGGGAGATTCCTTGTGCCCAGGAGATCAACGCTGCAGTGAGCTATGACTGCACAACTGTACTCTAGCCTGGGCAACAGAGCAAGACCTTATCTCAAAAACAAATTTTTTAATTAAAAAAAAAAAATTTAAGTGCAGTGTTGAAAGTATAGAAAAAAAAAAAATTCTTTCTACTATCTTAAAGCAGTTCCCTTAATATCAAACTTTCCCACTGAAACTACCATTCTCACCACCATCAACATGAACTTTCTGTAAAATGTAAGTATTTCCATGACAATCTTAAGCTTTTCTAAAATCTCTCTTAAGATTCCTACTACAGTAAAAGTTTAGTAGTTTTAAGACGGAATGCTGGAGACTGTTTATGAATTTAAGCCACAGCTTGACCATTTACTATGTACAACACTGGGCAGTCAATTATTCTTTCTAACTTTCAGTTTCTTACCTCTTTAATGAAATGGGGCCAATAAGAACACATGGTTAGTTATGAAAATTAGGACGAAATGGTGTAAATGCCCCCATTTGAAAGTCAGAGATTGTCAAACTAGATAAAATGCAAAATCAAACTACATGCTACCTAAAAAAAAACTGTACTTCCAATATAAAAGCACATACAGTTTTAAAGTAATAGGACAAAAAACATATACTCACATAAATCAAGGAGAAATTAGAATGGCTATATATATCAGACTAAGTGGATTCCAGAGTAAAGACTGTTACCAGTGGTAACAAAGGTCATTTCATATGAATAAAGAAAGCAATTAAGAAGACACTGTTATCCTAAACATTTAGGCACCTAATAACACAGCTTAAATAAATGAAGCAAAAACTGACAAAATTTAAACTAGAAAATTGACAATTAAAGTCAGATTTAATACTCCTTATCAAAAACTGATACAAGCAAAAAAAAAAAAATCACCAAGAATATAGTACAGTTGAACAATACCATCAGCCAACACAATCTGATCAATACTGTTAGAATACTCCAACCAAGAAAAGTAGAATATACACTTGTTCTCTATTGTTCACAGAGCGTTTACCAAGACGGACCATTTTCTGGGCCACAAAATAAGTCTCAATAAATACAAAGAATTCAGACCACACACAAAGTATGTTCACTGGGTAAAATTACAGAGCAGGGTAGAGAAAAATTACAGAGGAGGGTAGAGTAAAATTACAGAGGAGGGTGGAGCAAGATGGTGGAATAGAAGCATATCCCAATCATCACTCCCACTGGAACACCAAATTTTAACAACTATGGACACAGAAAAGCACCATTACAAGAAACAAAAATCAGGTGGACAATAACAGTACCTGGCTTTAACTTCATATTGCCAAAAGAGGCATTGAGGAGGGTAGGAGAGTCCTGAATTGCCAACACCAACCCTCTGCCACACTCCCAGCAGCAGCCATGTGGTGTGGAGAGAAAATCTGTACACTCTGAGAAAGGAGAGCACAGTATTGGAAAACAGTACATTAAACTCAGTGCTGCCCTGGCACAGCAGACAATGAAGACGTGCTGGGCTCAGCCAGCACCTGCATAGGGAGGGAGGATCTGGACCAGCACGAACCGGAGGGGAATTGCCCATCATAGCAGTTGGAACTTGAATTTCTTGGCAAGACTTGCCACCACAGGCTGAAGTGCTCCAGGGTCCTAGATAAATCTGAAAGGCAGTCTAGGACTATACTTCTAGGCAACTCCTAGTGTGAGGCTGGGCTTACAGTGAACTAGGACGGCACACAACCTAGGCAGACACCAGCTGGAATGGCTAAGGGAGTGCTTATGCCATCCCTACCCTAACCCCAGGCAGTGCAACTTGTAGCAATGAAAGTGTCTACTTCCTTCTGCTTAAGGAGAGGAAAGTGAAGAAAAAAGAGAACTTTGTCTTATATTTTGGATATCAGCTAAGCCACCATAGGATAAGGCACCAGGCAGAGCCGTGAGGCCCCCATTCCAGGCCCTAGCTCCAAGACAACATCTGTAGACACACCAGGGGCCAGAAAGGAACCCACTGCCTTGAAGGTAAGAACTCAATCCTGGCAGGATTCATTACCTGCTGACCAAAGAACCAATGGGTCCCGAATAATCACCACTGATACCCAGGGAGTATGCAGTGGGCCCTGGGCTCTGACATGTGCTGGTTTCAGGGGTGACCCGGCACATTCCCAGCTATGGTGGCTACGGTGAAAGACTCCTGTTTAAGAAAAGCAGAGGAAAAAGTAAAGGGAATATTGTTTTGTGCCCTAGGTACCAGCTCAGTCACAGTGGGGAAGAGCAAAAAGCAGGCTCTTGGGGTCCCTGAGTCCACACCTACGCTGGACAGCATTTCCGGATCTACTTCAGGGAGCCCACTGCCCTGAAGGGTGAGCCCGTGGACCAGTGGTGGTGTTGGTAGCCACAAGGAGAGGTTCCTGTGCCTGTGGAAAGGGGAGGGAAGAGTGGGAGAACCTTTGTATTATGGATTGAGTGCCAGCTTAGCCACAACAGAAGAAAACATCAGGTAAATTGCTAAGGTTTTTGATTCCAATCCCTGGCTCTCAGACAGCATCTCTGGACACACCTGGAGCCTGAGGAAAAACCCGCCACCCTGAAGGGAAGGGCCTTGGGCAAGGCCAGTGCTGTGCTGGCTTCAGGTCTGACCCACAGCAATCCCAGGGATGATGACCAAAGAGGGGCCTGCATCACCACACCCCCAATTCCAAGTGACTTAGCCCTCCAATTTGTTTGGGAGAAAGTAAGGAAAAAGAACAACAATCTCTGCCTGGTAATCCTGAGAATTCTTCCAGATCTTATCCAAGGCTGCCAAGGCTATACCTCTAACAAGTCTCCAAAAGCCACAGCATTGTTGGGATTGGGGCCCACGATCGTTCAAATTCCTGAAAAGCCTTCCCAAGGACAGGCATAAACAAGCTCAGACTCTGAAGACTACAGTAAATACCCAACTGTTTAAAGCCCAGACACCAACCAATATCTACAACCATCAACACCATTCAGGAAAATATGACCTAACCAAATGAACTAATATAAAGCACAAGGGATCAAACTTGGAAAAAGAGAGATATATGACGTTTCAGGCAGATAATTCAAAATAGCTGTTTTGAGGAAACTCAAAGAAATTCAAGACAACACAGAAAGGGAATTCGGAATTCTTATCAGATAAATTTGACAAAGAGATCAAAATTAAAAAGAATCAAGCTTATATTCCAGAGTTAAAAATGCAACTGACATGATGTGGACTACATCAAAGTCTCTTCTCATTAAGAAGAGACTCTTCTCTCTTCTCTTCTTAATCTCTTCTCATTAAGAAGAAAGAATTAGTGAGCTTGAAGACAGGCTATTTGAAATTACACAGTTAGAAAAGACAAAAGAAAACAAAATAAAAAGCAATGAAGCACACCAAAAACATCTAGAAAATAGCCTTAAATGGGCAAATCTAAGATTTACTGGCCTTAAAGAAAAGGTAGAAAAAAAAGGTAGAAAAAGAAGTAACAGTAGAAACTTTATTCAAAGGGATAATAACAGACAATTTCCCAAACCAGAATGATAACAACATTCAAATACAAGGTTATAGAACACCAAGCAGATTTAACCCAATGAAGACTACCTCAAAGCATTTAAGAATCAAATTCCCAAAGGTCAAAGATTTAAGAAAGCATTTAAGAATCAAATTCCCAAAGGTCAAAGATAAAGAAAGGATCCTAAAAACAGCCAGAAAAAAGAAAAAAATAACATACAATGGAGCTCCAATACAATTGGCAGCAGACTTTTGTTTTTTTGTTTGTTTTGTTTTGTTTTGAAACAGAGTCTCGCTCTGTCACCCAAGCTGGAGTGCAGTGACACAATCTTGGGATCTTGGCTCGCTACAATCTCCACCTCCCGGGTTCAGGCAATTATCCTGCCTCAGCCTCCCGAGTAGCTGGAATTACAGGTGTGCACCACCATACCCAGCTAATCGGCAGCAGACTTTTCAGTGGAAACCTTAAAGGTTAGGAGAGTGTGGCAAGACATATTTTAAGTGCTGAAGGAAAAAAACCTTCACCTAGAATAGTATATCTGGTGAAAATATCCTTTAAGTACGAAGGCGAGATAAAGACTTTCCCAGACAAACAAAATCTGAGGGACTTCATCAACACCAGACTTGTTCTACAAGAAATGCTAAAGGGAGTTCTTCAATCTGAAAGAAAAGGGTATTAATGAAAGAAGAAATCATCTGAAGGTACAAAACTCACTGGTAATGGTAAGCATACAGAAAAATACAGAAGAGTATAACACTGTATCTGTGGTGTATAAAGTACTCTTAACTGAAGTAGAAAGATGAAATAATGAATCAATCAAAAATAACAGCTACAACAACTTTTCAAGAAATAGTGAAATAAGACATAAAGAGAAACAACAAAAAGTTAAAAAGCAGGCAGCAGGGACAAAGTTAAAGTGTAGAGTTTTTATTAACTTTCTTTTTGCAAGTTTGTTTATGCAATTGTGTTAAGCTGTCATCAGTTTAAAATAATGGGTTATAAGATAGTATTTGCACTGGCGCAGTGGCTCACACCTGTAATCCCAGTACTTTGGGAGGCCGAGGCAGGTGGATTGCTTGAGGCCAGGAGTTTGAGACCAGACTTGCCATCACAGCAAAACCCCATCTCTACTAAAAATAGAAAAATTAGCCAGGCGTGGTGGAGCACACATGTAACCCCAGTTACTCGGGAGGCTGAGGCATGAGAATCACTTGAACCTGGGAGGCAGAGACTGCGGTAAGCCAAGATCACGCCACTGCACTCCAGCCTGGGAGACAGAGCAATACTCTGTCTCAAAAAATAATAATAATAAAATTTTTTAAAAATAAAAAAATTTATTTTTAAAAAGACAGCATCTGTAAGTCTCATGGTAACCTTGAATCAAAAAACATACAACAGATACACATCCAAAAAAAAGCAATAAATTAAAGCATACCACCACAGAAAATCCTTTCACTAAAAGGAACACAGGAAAAAAGGAAAGAAGGAAGAAAAGACCAAAAACCACAGGAAAACAAGTAACAAAATGGCAGGAGAAAGTTCCTACTTAGCAATAATAACACTGAATGTAAATGAACTAAACTCATTAGTCAAAAGACACAGAGTAGCTGAATGGAGGCACAAACAAGATCCAATGATCTGTTGCCTACAAGAAACACACCCCACCTATGAAGACACACACAGATGGAAAAGAGAGGGATGGAAAAACATATTCCATGGCAATGGAAACAAAAAAGAGCAGACATAGCTATACTCGTATCAGAAAAAGGAGTACAGATTTCAAGACAAAAACTCTAAGGAGAGACAAAAAAAGGTCATTATATAATGATAAAGGCGTCAATTCAGCAAGAGGATATAACAATTATAAATATATACACAACCAACACTGGAGCACTCAGATACATAAAGCAAATATTATTACAGCAAAAGAGAAAGACAGACCCCAATACAACAGCTGGAGACTTCAACACCCCACTTTCAGCACTGCACAGATCTCCCAGAAAGAAAATCAACAAAGAAACATCAGAGTTATTCTGCACTATAGACAAAATGGATCTAATAGATATTTACACATTTCATCCAAAGGCTGCAGAATACACATTTTTCTCCTCAACACATGGATCATTCTCAAGGATAAACCATGTTAGTTCACAAAACAAGTCTTAAAACACAGAAAAGAAAGAAAGGAAGAAAGGAAAACGAAAGGAAAGAAAGGAAAGAGAAAGAAAGAAAGAGAGAGAGAGAGAAAGAGAGAGAGAGAGAGAAAGAAAGAAAGAAAGAAAGAAAGAAAGAAAGAAAGAAAGAAAGAAAGAAAGAGAAAGAGAGAGAGAAAGAGAGAGAGAGAGAAAGAGAGAAAGAAAGAAAACCTGAATTAATATCAAGCATCTTCACTGACCACAATGGAATATAACTACAAATCAGTAACAAGAGGAATTTTGGAAACTACACAAACACATAAGAATTAAACAATATGCTCCTGAATGACCACTTCAGTGAAGAAATTAAGAAGGGAATTGAAAAATTTCTTGAAACAAATGATAAACCAAAGCTTACAGGATACAGCAAAGGCAGTATTCAGAGGGAAGCTTATAGCTATATGCACCTACATCAAAAAACTGGAAAAATTTCAAACAATCTAACAATGCACCTTAAAGTTAAAACTAGAAAAATAACAGCAAACTAAGCTCAAAATTAGTAGAAGAAAAGAAATAATAAAGATCAGAGCAGAAATAAATGAATTTGAAATGAAAAAATTATACAAGATCAATAAAAAAAGTTGGTGTTTTAGAAGATAAACATATTTGACAACGCTTTAGCCAGACTAAAAAAAAAAGAAAGGCCCAAGTAAATAAAACCGTAGATGAAAAAGGAGACATTACAACTGATACAATAGAAATTCAAAGGATCATTAGCAACTACTATGAGCAACTATATGCCAAAAAATTGAAAAATCTTCAAGAAACAGACAAATTCCTAGACATATACACCCTACAAAGATTGAACTAGGAAGAAATCCAAAAGCTGAGCAGACCAGTAACAAGTGAGGAGATCAAAGCAGTAATGAAAACTTTCCCAGTAAAGAAAAGGCCGGGACCCAATAGCTTCACTGCTGAATTCTACCAAATATTTAAAGTGGAACTAATACCAATCCTACTCAAACTATTCTGAAAAACAGAGGAGGAGAGAATGCTTCCAAACTCATTCTATGAGGCCAGTATTACCCTGATACCAAAAACCAAACACACATCAAAAAAAAAGAAAAAAAAAAACCTACAGACCAGTATCTCTGATGAATATTGATGCCAAAACTCTCAACAAAATACTAGCAAACCTAATCCAACAATACATTTAAAAGATCATTCATCACTACTAAGTGGGATTTCTCACAGGGATGCAAGGATGGTTCAACACACACAAACCAATCAATGTGACAAATTATATCAACAAAATGAAGGACAAAAACCATACATTTCAATTGATGCCAAAAAACATCTGATAAAAGTTCAACATCACTTCGTGATGAAAACTCTCAAATAACTGGGTATAAAAGGAACATGCCTGAACATAATAAAAGCCATATATGACAGATCCATGACTAGTATCATAATGAGCCTTTCCTCTTAGGTCTGTAACACAACAAAGATGCCCACTTTCACCACTGTTATTCAAAATAATACTGAAAGTACTAGCTAGAGCAATCAGACAAGAGAAAGAAAGAAAGGGCATCCAAATTGGAAAAGAAGAAGTCAAATTATCATTGTTTGCAGATGATATGATCTTATATTTTTTAAAAACCTAAAGACTCCAACAAAAAACTGAAAGGGTGGCCTGCCCCTCCACACCTGTGGGTGTTTCTCGTTAGGTGGAACGAGAGACTTGAGAAAAGACATGAGACACAGAGACAAAGTATAGAGAAAGAAAAGCGGGGGCCCAGGGGACCGGCGCTCAGCACAGAGGACCCACGCCTGCACCAGTCTCTGAGTTCCCTTAGTATATACTGATAATTATCTTTACCATCTTAAAGATAAGGGAGTGGCAGGACAATAGGATCATTGTAGGGAGGATATCAGCAGTAAGACATATGAACAAAAACCTCTGTGACATGAATAAGTTTAAAGGAAAATGCTGTGCCTTGAGATGCATATGCAAACATCTCCATAAACCTTTTAGCATTACTTCAGCCTATCACATGGGGAGAAACCTTGGACAATACCTAGCTTTCCTAGGCAGAGGTCCCTGTGACCTTTGGCCGTGTACGTGTCCCTGGGTAGTTGAAATTAAGAGAATGGTGATGACTTTTAACCAGCAAGCTGCCTTCAGGCACTTGTTTAACAAAGACACATCCTGCACAGCCCAAAATCCATTAAACCTTGAGTCACCGCAGCACATGTCTCTTGCAAGGACAAGGTTGGGGGTAGGGTCACAGATTAACAGCATCTCAAATACAGAACAAAATGGAGTCTCTTGTGTCTACTTCTTTCTATATAGACACAGTAACAGGCTGATCTCTCTTTCTTTTCCCCACAAAAACTATTAGAAAGATAAACAAATTTAGTAAAGTTGCAAGATACAAAATAAACATACTAAATCAGTAGCATTTCTATATGCCAACAGTGAACAATCTGAAAAAGAAATCAAAAAAGTAATCCCATTTATAATAGCCTTAAATAAAATTTAATACCTAGGAATTAACTCAATCAAGGAAGTGTACAATCTCTACAATAAAAATTATAAAACACTGATGAAAGAAACTGAAGAAGACACAAAAAAATAGATTGGAAGAATCAAAGCAACCTACAGACTCAACGCAATCTCTATCAAAATATCAATGACACTCTTCAGAAAAACAGAAAACACAATCCTAAAATTTATATAGAATCACAAAAGACCCAGAATAGCCAAGCTATCCTGAGCAAAAAGAACATAACTGGAGGGACCACATTACCTGACTTCAAATTACACTACAGAGCTATAGAAACCAAAACAAAATGGTACTGGCATAAAAACAAACACACAGACCAATGAAACAGAATAGAGAATCCAGAAACAAATCCATACACCTACAATGAACTCATTTTCGACAATGGTGTCAAGAACATACACTGAGGAAAAAACAGTCTCTTCAATAAATAGTACTGGGAAAACTGGATATCCATATGCAGAAAAATGAAATTAGACCCCTATCTATTGCCATATACAAAAAAATCAAATCAAAATGGATTAAAGACTTAAATCTAAGACCGCAAACTATGAAACTATTACAAGAAAACATTGGGGAAAATCTTCAGGACACTGGAGTGAGCAAACATTTCCTGAGTAATACCCCACAATCACAGGCAAAAATGGACAAATGGGATTACATCAAGTTAAAAGCCTTCTGCACAGCAAAGGAAACAGTCAACAAAGTGAAGAAACAACCCACAGAATGGGAGAGAAATATGTGCAAACTATCCATCTGACAAGGTATTAATAATCAGAATATATAAGAAGCTCAAATAACTCTACAGGAAAAAAAATCTAATAATCCAATTTAAACAGCAAACAGGTATACGAAAAAGTGCTCAACATCACTGATCATCAGAGAACTACAAAACAAAACTACACTGAGATACCATCTTGCTCAAGTTAAAATGGCTTTTATCCAAAAGTCAGGCAATAATAAATGCTGGCAAGGATGTGGAGAAAAGGGCACCCTCATACGTTGTTAGTAGGAATGTAAATTAGTACAACCACTATAGAGAACAGTTTGGAGGTTCCTCAAAAAACTGAAAATAGAACTACCATACAATCCAGCAATCCCACTGCTAGGTATATTCCCAAAAGAAAAGGAATCATATATTGAAGAGATATCTGCACTCCCATGTTTGTTAGGAGTGCTTACAATAGCTAAGATTTGGAATCAACCTAAATGTCCATCAACAGATGAACGGATAAAGAGTGGTATTTATACACAATGGAGTACTATTCAGCCATAAAAAAGAATGAGATCCTGTCATTTGCAGTAACATGAATAGAACTGGAGGTCACTATGTTAAGTGAAATAAGCCAGGCGCAGAAAGACAAACATTGCATGTTCTCACTTATTTGTGAGCTCTAAAAATCAAAACAATTGAATTCACAGAGAGAGAGAATAGAAGGATGGTTACTAGAGACTGGGAAAAGTAGCAAGGAGGATGAAGGGATGGGATGATGGTTAATGGGTACAAAAAAAAAATAGAAAGAATGGATAAGACCTAGTATTTGACAGCAGCACACAGGGGGACTATAGTCAATAATAATTTAATTTTACACTTTAAAATAACTAAAAGAGTGTAATTAGATTGTTTGTAACACAAAGGATAAATGCTTGAGGCTTTGGATACCCAATTTCCATTATGTGATTGTTATGTACTGCATGTCTAATCTATCTGAAATATGTATGTGAAAAAAAGATTAGTAGCTGCCTGGGGTCTCAGGTACAAAGAGAGATGATTACAACAAAGAATGAGAAAATTTTGTGAGACAATGGAAATGTTTGCTCTTTTTTTTCACATAGAAATTTTGGTACATGCAACGTACCAAATACATTGTATACATGAGATACCAAAATATCTCATGTACCACATAAATATATACACCTCATAAATATATATACCTACTATGTACCCACAAAAATTAAAAATAATTTTTTAATTAAAAAAGAGACAAAGAACATTATTATTGATAAAAGGGTCAATTCATCAAGAAGATAAAACAACTATAAACATATGCACCAAACAGAATAAAGAACTCTCAAAACTGAACAATAAAACAAACAACCCAATAAAAAATAATGGGCAAAGATCTGCACAGACACTTCACTAAAAGTATACACTGATGACAAACACACAAAAAGATGGCCAACATTATCAGTCACTAGGGAAGTGCAAACTGAAACCACAATGAGATACCATCACATACCTATTAGAATGGCTAAAATTAGAAAGGCTGACTATATAACCTGTAGGCAAGGGGGCAGAAAAACTAGAACGCTCATACACCGCTGAGGAGAATGTAAAATGGTACAACTACTTTTGCAAAAAAAAATCTGGCAATGTCTTAAAAAGTTAAACATGCATCTGCAACATGTTCCTGGCACTCTTATTACCAAAGAAACAGAGAAAATAAAATAGAGAAAGAGAAAAGGTAATATATGTCTGATATGGTTTGGGTCTGTGTCCCCACCAAATTTCATGTTGGATTGTAATCCCCAGTGTTGGAGGTGGGGTGTGGGGACTGGATCATGGGGGTGGATTTCTCATGAATGGTTTAGCGCCATCCTTTGCTACTGTCCTCACAATAGTGAGTTCTCATGAGATCTGGTCATATAAAAGTGTGTGGGACCTCCGCCCCACCCAATCCCCACATTGCTCCTGCTTTTACCATATGACATGCCTTTTATTTCCACCATGATTGGAAGTATCCTGAGGCCCCCCCACAAAAGCAGATGCTGCTATGCTTCCTGTAGAGCCTGCAGAACCATGAGCTAACTAAACCTCTTTTCCTATAAATTAGCCAGTCTCAGGTATTTATAGCAACACAAGAATGGACTAACACAATGTCTACGTGAAGACTTCTATACAGATGTTCAAATTAGCTTTATTATAATAGCAAAAAGCTAAAAACAATCAAAATATGCATCAACAGATGAATATCCAAAAAACGAAGTGTGCTATATCCACATAATGGACTACTCAATAATAAAAAGGAAGAAATACTGACACACAAAAAGCATGAGCAAACTCGAAATAACTACGCTAAGTGAAAACAGTCTGGTAGGAGTACATACCACTATATGATTACATTTATATAGTTTTAGAAACTGCAAACTAATCTACAGTCACAGAAAGCAGATTAGTAGCTGTGTGGGGTCCCAGGTACAAAGAGAGATGATTACAACAAGGAACGAAAAAATTATGTGGGACACTGGAAATGTTTGTTCTTTTTTTTCCACATAGATATAAAGCAGAAACAATACTTTTGGCATGGGTTAAATTATGAAAGAAATCAGTTTGCATTGCTTCAAAAAATGTTCTCCCATCTTTTTAGTATATTCTCTCTCATGACTCTTTACTACATTTCCCTTCCACTATCCTTACTCTCTATACGCCCATTGCAAATGTACATAGAAAGAAAATGATGATTTCATCGTGTCTGAAAATTATGTATTCAAGAGGCATATCCTACAGCTCAAAATCTCTGTTCTAGCTCGATACTCATCCAATTGATGAAATCCCCTCATATAACAATCCCTACATACAATCAGCCAAATTCACGATGTTGAACATTTTATAGGACAAATTACTCTATTTCTGCAACAAATCAATGTCATAGGAAAAGAGGGGATGGGGATAAAGGGAGTGTTAGTATTAATAAATAAAAGAGACCAAAGAGATATAGCTACCAAATGTAATACACAATCCTTGTTTGGACCCTATTTGAATAAAGCAAATGTAAAAAGACATTTTTAAGTCTAATAAAGATGGATACAGACCATGTATTACATAATATTTGGGCTTATTAATCTACTCATAATGACGGTGCAGTGGGCAATTTTTTTAAAGGTCCTTATCAGTTACAGATGCATACCAAAGCACTTATGAGTGAACAGACATAATTCTTTTAAGAACTTCAGTTGAAAAAAGTGGGTAGGGGGTGGTAAATAAATTTATCTTGGCAAAATATTGATAATGTTGAAGTTTAACATTGGTGTCTATTTCAAATTTTTCATAATAAACTAAAATTAAGTTTTTTTGTTTTTGTTTTTTGTTTTTTTGTTTTTTTGGTTTTTTTGAAACAGAGTATCCCTCTGTCTCCAGGCTGGAGTGCAGTGGTGCGATCTCGGCTCACGGCAACCTCCGCCTCCCACATTCAAGCAATTCTCCTGCCTCGGTCTCCCGAGTAGCTGGGACTAAAGGTGCACGCCACCATGGCCAGCTAATTTTTATAGTTTTAGTAGAGACAGGGCTTCACCATTTTGACCAGGATCATCTTGATCTCCTGACCTCATAATCTGCCCACCTTGGCCTCCCAAAGTGCTGGGATTACAGGCAAAAGTAAGATCTTAAGATGTTGGTGGGTTTCATAATGAATGTTATGAGACAAAGCTCCTAACAGCATGATATGCACCTTATTTATTTTCAGTGCAGGAACAGTGCCTGTCACATAGTAAATACTCAACAGACCTTCTACTAAGTGGTTGTTTTAGTCCTATATATGACTAATAAGCAATAATATAATTATTTGAGTACCTCCATCGTCAACACAATGCTGAAGAACTTACAAATCGTCACTCCATTATACCACTTTATGAGGTATTATATTACTCCATTTACAGATAAGAAAACTGAGACTTTAGTTGTTCAAGGTCACACAAGCTGGGCAATGAAGGGCAAAGATCAAGCTGGGCAACTCTAACAAAGATTTTTTTTTTTAAGACTATTTGGTTTAAGGGCCAGTGAATGACACTGCCTCCCTCAGTGATACCCTTTCCAAAGTAAACCATCTCAAAGTATCAGCACTAGTGCAATTTACTTGAAACTTAGCCATGCCTACCAACAAATTATCAGAATAGGAAAATAATGGAAAAGAAGAAAATACCATTTTATGTTATTCATGGCTCTCTTCCTCATATTCTAATTAAAACAGCCTTCTTTTGAGATTTGAGCAAACCAAAACAATAATCTGTAGAAAAAATAACTGTATACAGGTACCTAGGAAACAAAGCAATATTACAATAACTCCCATTATTATAAGGTATACTAACTTGTTTCAGAGTTCAATTAAAAACTGAGCAGAAAAATAAAAGAAGGCAAGGCAAAGATCAAAATTATTTTTTTAATAGTCACATATTAAAAGTTGTTCAGAATCTGTGATACTTAATGGGGGAAAGAGGAAAGCATATAAACGTAAGATAGGTCACTACCTGTCAGCATAATATATGAGAAGATAATTCCATACCACACTGAAGACATTAACCTCTGTCCTGCGTTTCCCAACTCTGGCTGTACTTTTGAGTCACTTCAGAGCTTTAAAAAATTCCTGATGTGTGGGCTTCACCCAAGACTGATTAAATTAAGGGGATGAGACTCAGGCATAAGTATTTTTTAAAGCTCCCAAAATGATTCCAATTAACAGCCAAAGATGAGAACCACTTATCAATATGTCAGCACATGTGTAGTGTGTGTGTGAACTGCCATATAATTAATGTACCGACAAAAAAAAAAAAATTTTTTTTGAGACCGAGTCTCACTCTGTAGCCCAAACTGTAGTGCAGTGATATGATCTTGGCTCACTGCAACCTCCACTTGCCAGGTTCAAGCGATTCTCCTGCCTCAGCCTCCCAAGTAGGTGGATTATAGGCACGTGCCACCACACCCTGGCTAATTTTTGTATTTTTAGTAAAGACGGTGTTTTGCCATGTTGGCCATGCTGTTCTCAAACTCCCGACCTCAAGTGATCCTCCCGCCTCGCCCTCCCAAATTTCTGGGATTACAGGCATGAGTCACCACGCCAGCCCCAAGAAAATTAATAAGTTAAAACTAGGTTTAAATTTTTCTTACCAGAGATCATCATTAACTTCATTAAAATACATTTTATGTCTCATCTAAAGGCCACTGATAGACATGCATGAATGAAAATGATTTTGCTTTTCACAAAAAGGATCCAGACTTAGCCAATTAGGATTAATATTAACTATATTATTATGTAAACTCATAAATATCATGTTTCACTCAAGAACATGCCAATTATTCTAGTACTCTTTTACAAAATAAGCAAGCTACAGGCTAAGGGGGGTGGTCTATCACCAAAGCGCCTGCAGCAACAGGCATAGGTTGGCAAAAGGGATCTCCAAATCTCCTTAAAATCAAGGGAATCCTGGGACTATCGAGAAATAAGAAGAGACCCACTGTTGTCTACTTTCATCACAACAAACCTGTTTAGCCTTTAAAACCCCAGCAGTGAGACAAGGAGATAGATACAAGGCCAATTCATAAACCCTTCCAAAAATTACAATGGATTCCTAAAGAATCTTAAGGAAATCCAAATCCTCCTAAGAGTCCTCCAGAAACTTCCCAGGTAGCCTGGCCTTCCTTTACCACATATAGAGGATAGGGATGGTGTCACTAACTGTTAAGAGTAGTCTAGCTCTTCACTCTTGGGAGAAGAAGGCAGAAGAAGCAAAACTGGAGAAATGGCCTTGAAGAGGTGAAATGGGTTGGGATCCAGGACACAATGGAGGAGCTGGGCAAGTCAGCTGAGGGTACCTACATAAAAGGCACATAACATTTAAGCAGGTTAAAGAGCTATGTGAGGATTGGGGAAAGTGAGGAAAAGTAAAAAGGTGGCAGAATCAATGGATCTGCAGTATGAAAGGACTGTGGAAGTCAAATTACCACAGGGAATGAACTAGAAAGTTAGGAGGCAAGTGTTACAGAAAGATGAAAGACTGAAATTAACATTATGCAGTTATTGGTAATGATAAAGTCAAGAATGTGATTATAGGCATGAGTGGCTGAAGGAGAGTAGAGAACAAGATCACTGGAGACGTTAAAGGAACTGAAAGGTCAACATATTGGAACAATCATCTGTTTAGGTGTTGAAATCACCAAAAATTAAAATGGGAAATGCTGAAGAGAATGAAAGTGAGCCATAAGAAATGTGATGTAATCACCCAGATGTGACTATCATGAGGCAATGTAGGCATCATGAGGCATGTCTGCTAATACGAAACTCAAAACTGGGAGACTGTCTCAAGGAAGAACACCTGGAACTGGCAATGAGGAGCAAAGAGTATATACTACAGGGACCAAGAAATGTAGAAGAGTAAAATACACACCCATAAATAAGCTCAGTCTAGCACAAAACTAATAACCAACATATATTACTGTACTACAACACAGTAACAGCTACTACAGAGAACTACAGGTCCTGCTGGAGGCCCAGTAGAGGGATCAGAGGTTTCACAAACGTGTGGAAGATGTAACATGGAGCTGAGAGCTCAACAATTAATAAGGGCAAAAGGACCTTCAAGGCAGAAAGACAATACAACTTAGGCAAAGGCAGAGAGATGTGAAAAGAACATGAAGCATTCTGAGAAATGCAAACAGTTCAACATGATTAAGGGCAGAATGAGCCAGAAAGAGAGTTAGGACATATACCTGGAAAGGTAGACGAAGGCTACAACTATCTTTTCTGCTAAAGCAAGAATAAAAGACATGAACAAATTAAATTGTTGCCCCTAAATCCTTCATAAAAACCACTAATAGAAAACAAAATTGATAAACTGTAGTTTCCTCTTATTTTCCTTAGTTTGTAGGAGATGCTAGGATGCAAATAACCCAATAGCCAGTTGCTTTAAGAAATTTATCAACCCCTAGAGAACAAATGCTGCCACATTATACACAAATTTTATGATCATTATGATAATCTCCAATAGCCAAGATTTAAATGTGCTACAGGAAATTATGCACAACTAAGATATTTTAAGCAACTGAAGAGCTCAAACATAAATAAATTAGTTGTAGATTTGTAACATGTATATTTGCAAACATAAATGTATACAGCTATAAATAAAAACTGCTTTCCATTTAACAAAACAATATAAGTGAATGCAGAGATAATAACAACAGTGGTATATACCACTTTTATAAATGATTAACGTTAGAACTAAATATCACATTGGAAAAGATATCTCACTAGGTAACTGTTGGTATATTTACTGTCTCCATTTCTACTTTAGCAGCTGTGATTTAATGGAAAGCACACCATACTTGAGAGCCAAAGAAAATACATTCAAGTACTGGCACTGGCACTTGTGAACTATTAAGCAAGTCACTTAACTTTCCTGTGCCTGAGTTTAATTTACAAAATAGAAATCAAAAATCCATATCTCATGTGGTTTTATTAAGATTTATATGAAGTACCACATCTAAAAGAGCTTTGTAAACCATAGTGAACTACAAAATAGTTTAGTTACATACTTTGAAATATTATTAATGTAGAACTAAAAGCCTTCAAGCCATCCGCCAAACCCCCACTCCCCAAAATAAAGCACAATTAAAATCTGAGATGATAAATCTGTTAGTTTGATAAGTATGTCTCACCACCTCTCTTCATAACCTTACCTTTGAATGAGCAGGCCCTCTTTCATTCAGAAGTTTATACTGGGGTTGGACTCTATTGAAACGGGCTAACTCATTTACCAGACACATTGCAGTTTTCTCTTTTGGGTTTGCCATTTTATCTTGGAGAGAAGCTGTAAATAAAAAGGCTATAAAGTTTTTGTGAAGAATGACTTTACAAAATGGAAGAAAAACTAGTTTTGACTTTGTTAGATTGAAGGCAGACTGTATATTTAAATTATTTTCATGAATGTTGTATTGTAAAAATTCAGATTACCTAATGTCTTCCATTACATGCAACAAAAATAGGTATCACATTTTAAACGATAAATTAAGGTAAAATTTTTCCTAAATACCTAAGTTGTTCTACGTATAAAACAGCATGCTTAAAGATTTTAAAGTAAATTTATAATTTTTTATTTATCTTATAAACTTTCCCCTCAAAAAATTTACTAGAAACACATGTTTCCTGGTTCTTATTACTATGAAACTAAATTTTGTCTACCTTCTTGATCCTTTCATCTCAATTTTTTTCCTTCTCATTATGAGGTAGCATGTTAGAAAAAGCTCTAGACTTGGGAATCAGGTCCTAAGTTTAAGTACTAGCTCTTCCAACTACAATTTTTCTGTAACTCTAAGTAAATTAACTTCCCTTTCTGTTTTTTAAAATAAATTTTCAAAGTTGTAAAAAGAATAATTTAACAAGTGCCCATGTAGCTAACACCCAGTGCTTATTAACCATGTTCCATGTTTAACTCTTATTACAAAAAAGATGATATTCCATTCCTGTTAAGTTCCTTATATCTTTTATAGATTATTGATGTATGTGGTTCTATACTCACATAAATGGTATTATAGTATTACAATAAACATTCTCACAGTTTACTTTCTTCACTCTTCATTGTGTTCTCAAGACTTTTACTTATATAGATCTAGCACATTAATTTTAATTACCATAGAATTTCTATTACAATATTGCACCAGTTTTCTTATCCACTCCTCTACTGAGACACTGGGTTGTTTCCAGTTCTTCACTCTTAAAGAGAGTACGCTGTCAAATAGCTCTCAAAATGACTGTACCAAATTACCTTCCCCTACCATTTCTCCTCAAGCTCAAAAACATGGAATATAATCAAGTATTTTAATTTCTGATAATTTGACATTTGACAAACAGTATCCCATTATTGTTCTTTGGATATTTTTCTCCACTACTATTTTTTGTTTGTTTGGGGTTTTTTTGTTCGGAGACAGAGTCTCACTGTGTTGCCCAGGCTGGACTAAAACCCCGGGCTCAAGCTATTCTCCCTAATCAGCCTCCCAAGTAGCTGGAACTACAGGCTTCTATCCTTTTTTTTTTTTTTTTTTTTTTTTTTGTATTATAGTTTTCAACTTTTCCTTTTATGGTCTGTGCTTTTTATATCTTGTTTAGGAAGTCCTCTCTAACCGAAAAGGTCTCAATGATTTTACTTAAACTCACTAAGCCTTCTTTCCATAAAATAAGGGAAATAAATCTAACCCGCTTATGTCCCAAAGTTGTTGTGAGATTAAGAGTTGTAAATGTATGATGTGGTTTTCTAAACTATATCGCAAATACAAGGTACTATTATAGCTTTAGAATATTTTTCTAATACCACATTATTTTATCCTATATTTTTCCTTTCTCTCATTTATAGACACACTTACTTTTTTCTTTCACTTCCCATAAAAAAAAGCCAAAAAATATTTTAAAATCTAAGCATAAAACATGCAAGTGGATTACTTCCTGCTCATTTAAACTATAGTCACAATAAATACAGTTCAATTGTACTCACAATGAGAACACTTAAAATGAATGAAAATGGCTGGCTTTAGGAACTTCATCTACAAACTTCCCAGGCCAAAGTTTAATATTAAAAATAATATTCTTTTACATTTCTAATACTCTTAACAGGCCCAATAATTTGTAAAATGGCTTGATTGTGATCATTATGATTAAGAAACTATTTTATATGAAAACTACATAAGCACCCGGTAAGACATAAGTAAAAAGAAAGAGGATCTAAGCAACCAATTGTAGGGCCAAGGCAGTTGACAGTAGATTATACAACTAAGCCATTTTAAGTGGTTTCCAAACTAAAAAAAAAAAAAAAAACCTAGTAATTATTACCTTTGGGAAAAGCACAAAAAAAAAGTCAAGACAGTTTTGAGAAAATCTGCATTTTACCTATTCCATTGCGTATCACACAAATTTTATAAAACATCCTGTTCAATTTGGAAAGTCAGTCGATATAAGAAAAGAAAAGGTAACCTGAGACTATAATCAGTTTTGGATTTTGCACACCATCGCATGAATTCAAGTGCAACAGACAGCACAGCCAATTTAATATCAAAGAGCAAAAGCAGAATAATTGGTTAAAAATGAGAAAATATTAAAGTCTGATAAAAATCAGCCAATTTTGCATAACACAAATAGTATTTATACTACCACTGTGTAATTTTCAAAATTCAGTAATGCTGAATATTCATCTGCTACAATGCAAAAAATATTAGAAGCATACGAACATACCGTGAAAATTTTATACTATGAAAATTGCTAATAGCATAGGTTCTAAACATATTAAAAAGTGATTTAAATGGTTCATTTATAATGAAACCCTGTTTGATATGAAAACCTAATCTAAATCCTTTAAAGGAAAATGTTAACAAATAACAAGGTATAAAACTTATATTCCATTAATTCTGACTTCCTGCTTCATAAAAGTTAACATGAATCCAATAACACATTTTAATGGGTGACTGAAGTTTTGGTGTGAGAAGTGTCCAAGATCCCACTTTGATGAAGCTTCATAATTAAAATCAAAATGTTTAAAGTCGATAAATTAGGAAATAATTAGTCATAGTTGTAATGTTTTATTTTTAAAACGGATTAAAACAAATAGTTGTTCCTTTACTTAAAGAGAAATCTTAACAGCATTCCTACTTGACAGAGAGCTCAGTAATACAGCAATAACTTTTAAATTACACAAAAATTTGGATAGAGCATCTATAAAAACAAACTGGTCTATAAAATCTGAGACACATAAACAAACTATATAAATCTTTTTTAGAGAAGTCAACAGTGCAAAAAAGTTAGAAATGCATATAACGTTACATAGGCATATATTTTCAAAGACCTATAGATGTTATCACTGAAGATATTTTGAAATAGGCTTCAAGTCAATTTGGTGGCTGGAATAGTAGAGACCTACTTAGAAGTAAATAAAATTTAAAAAATGGATTCACAATCTCAGACTCTGCCACTTTGAAAGAGCATCGGCCACATGATGGTTAAGAGCCTGTTTTGGATATCTCTGTCACTTACTAATATCTGTGTGACCTTGAGAAAGTACTTAAATCTCACTTTTCCAAAGAGTAAAATAGAGATAATAGTTGTTCTTATCTCACTGGATAATTGTATGGATTGAATGAGATTATACCAAACACTGCTAACAATGATTAAAAATTCATTATTATTCTGATTTAAACATTTGTTACAACAATTACACTATCATCAAATATTAAAACAGTGACATAGAAAGTCACGAAAAAAGAGTTTGTAAAACTAAGTAAAAATATTCTTAGTTAAAATATTCTGTTAGGATAAATTGATTTTATTCATACAAATAAACTTCTTGGCTGGGCGTAGTAGCTCACATCTGTAATCCCAGCTACTTTGGGAGGCAGAGGCAGGAGAATCACTTAAGACCAGGGATTTGAGAACAGCCTGGACAACACAGTGAGACCTCATCTCTACAAAAAAATAAAAATATAAGCCATATGTCATGGCACATGCCTATAATCCTTGATACTCAGACGGCTGAGATAGAAGGATTGCTTGAGCCCAGGAGTTCCAGACTGCAATCCAGCCTGGGTGACAGAGTGAGATCCTCTCTCAAAACAAAACAAAACAAAAAACAAATATATTTATGTAGTAGTCTGTGAAAAGCATGTATTTGTTATTATTTTTTCCACTGACTTATAAACCCATAAGCTTGTTTCCACTGAAAAATTCTCAAATATGATATAAATTATATTAAAGGTTAATATGTGCTAGGAAATATTCTACCTTCACTGATATGAAACTTGATTAGATGTAACTTACAACTTTGATAAGAAACACTGGTAAAATACATATTTATAACAACAGTATTTGCATATCCAACAAAAACATAAATACATTCTATTTTTAGATTCACTCTATTTTTATGTTTTCACAAAATGTCCTTGACTCTCTGGAATGTGAATCTTCATTTTGCCTGTTCATTTGTATGTGCAGGAACCAGTGAATAAACACAGAAACTGTGTTCAAGTCATTGAACAAGCTACAAAATAATGTACCTTAGTTTTCAATGAACAGGCAAAACGATCTGTACCCAAAGGAGTTCACAGTCTGTAGAAGACACAGACACAGACACAGACAATAGACAAACACAATAAATCACAATATGATAAGTACTATAATAAAGCTGTTACAGAAACTCCTTAGACAAGGGCGGTATGCAAAGGCAAATTTTAAGAGGTGGTGATTAGATAAGGAAAGCAAAAGTTCACCTAGGTAAGAAGAGAAGATGAAAGACATTCCAAGTTTTTCAAGAAGTATAGACGCAGGAGAAAGCACATAAAACACATAACTTTCTGGCAAATGCAAGCAGACCACTGACAGAATACAGAACGCATGAGGAAAAACAGCAGAATAAAACTCTGTAACTGGAATTCACTAGAACACCAAAAGTTTCCTAAACCAGAACTTAAAGTAGCAAACATTTCTAATAGTAGCTATATTCCAGCCAGAACTCTTGCTAGGAAGGTCACAGACTACCTCACTTCGCAAGGCAAATCATTCCGAGGAATCCTTTCCATCCTTGGTCCCAGAAATGACTTGAACACAGTTTATTTTTTTTTCTTTCTTTCTTTCTTTCGTTCTTTCTTTGAGACAGTTTCGCTCTTGTTGCCCAGGCTGGAGTGCAATGGCGCGATCTTGGCTCACCGCAACCTCCGCCTCCTGGGTTCAAGTGATTCTCCTGCCTCAGCCTTCCAAGCAGGCTGGAATTACAGGCATGTGCCACCATGCCCGGCTAATTCTGTATTTTTAGTAGAGACGGGGTTTCTCCGTGTTGGTCAGGCTGATCTCGAACTCCTGATCTCAGGTGATCCACCCACCTCAGCCTCCCAAAGTGCTGGGACTACAGGCATAAGCCACCGCACCCAGCCTTAAACACAGTTTCTATGTCTCTTTACTGGTTCCCCTTTGTCTATTCTCTGCTATTGGAGTGAACTCATCCTAATTCCCAAGTAAAATAAGAAAGAAAAAAGTCAAAAGAGCAAAGTACACTTTCATGGGCTCTTGCCTTCTAGGAGCAATGTGACAGACACGTCCACAGCTATTAACTAAAACAAACCTTCTGTTTTCAAATTAGACCCTAACATAAGGCTTGTCCAAGCAAAATTATCGATTAACTACCCAGGCATCAAACTGCTCCATTTTTCACAGTCTGTCCATTAGGAAAAAATTTAAGTTCCTCTCTCACATAAACAAAGATAAATTTCAGAAATATTAAAATGCAAAATACAAAAATATCACAAAAACTAAAGGAAACTTGGCTAAATATCTGTCATACTCCTGTAACACAGAAGGCCTTCCTAGATATGAAAAGGAACCTAGAAGCCATAAAGGCAAAAACTGAGAGTTAAAAACATAAAAATATAAAACCTCTATAAAAAAAACCATACCACCTATGACACTAAAAAAGAATCTATGCGCTGGGGAAGAAATACTCGCAATATGTGAACAAAGGCTGGGCGTGGTGGCTCATGTTTGGAATCCCAGCACTTTGGGAGGTCAAGGCGGGCAGATCACCTGAGGCCAGGAGTTCCAGACCAGCCTGGCCAACATGGTGAAACCCTGTCTCTACAAAAATACACAAATTAGCCAGGCATGATGGCGGGTACCTGTAATCCCAGCTACTCGGGAGGCTGAGGCGGGAGAATCACTTGAACCTGTGAGGTAGCTGGTGGCTGCAGTGAGCCAAGATCGCACCACTGCACTCCACCCTGAGCAACACAGCCAGACTCCGTCTCAAAAGAAAAAAAAAAAAAAAACATGAAGACCAACTGTTAACATTCATAAAATAAAAAGATAATATAAATAATTTTTTTAAAAGCCAATAGGAAAAAAGGACAAAGGTACACACAATTAATTCACATAATTTCTTGAGTAAACATACCTGTTCAAAAGAATGTTAAAAAGCCTGGCCAACATGGTGAAACCCTGTCTCTATGAAAAATAAAAAAATCAGCCAGGCATGGTGGCGCATGCCTATAGTCCCAGCTACTTGGGAGGCTGAGGCACCAGAATTGCTTGAACCTAGGAGGTGGAAGTTGCAGTGAACCAAGATGGCAACACTACACTCCAGCCTGGGCAACAGAGTGAGACTGTCTAAAAAAAAAAAAAAAAGAAAGAAAAATTCAAATTCCAATGATATATAATTTTCCCCTATTAAGACGGATAAAAGTTTTTTTTTTAAATAATCATTTAAGTATTAACAAGTATGTGGGGAAAATGTGTGCGAATTCTGTTGGTGCAAATACAAATTAGTACAAAATTTCTGATACGCAACACTGATTAAAGTTTCAATTGTACCTATCTTTAAAACAGCAATTATTAATCTGAGGATTCATACTACAGGAAGATGTTTGCAATGATAATCTGGAAAACAAGACTACAACAGCAAAAACTATAAATAAGATAAATATTAATATTTACCAAAAATTGATTAAATAAACTACACGAATTATGCAGCTTTGAAAAGAGAAAGAGGTACAGTGCTTATGAACCGACATGGGAAAACTCTGCAAACGTGAATGACGAAAGTTACAGCAGCTTACTGTCTGATCGTATATTTATCTTTTTTTTTTTATTTTTATTTTTTTTTGAGACAGAGTCTCGCTCTGTCGCCGAGGCTAAAGTGCAGTGGTGCGGAGCGATCTCGGCTCGCAGCAAGCTCCGCCTCCCAAGCTCAAGCGATTCTCCTGCCTCAGCCTCCCAAGTAGCTAGGATTACAGGCATGCGCCACCACGCCCGGCCTTTTTTTTTTTTTTGAGACGGAGTCTTGCTCAGTTGCCCAGGGTGGAGTGCAGTAGCACAATCTCGGCTCACTGCAAGCTCTGCCTCCTGGGTTCAAGCCATTCTCCTGCCTCAGCCTCCCAAGTAGCTGGGACTACAGGCGCCCGCCACCACGCCCGGCTAATATTTTGTATTTTTAGTAGAGACGGGGTTTCTCCATGTTGGTCAGGCAGGTCTCAAACTCCCGACCTGAGGTGACCCACCCGCCTCGGCCTCCCAAAGTGCTGGAATTACAGGCGTGAGCCACCACGCCCGGCCAGAGTAAGTTCTTTCTAGTCTTGACAGTACCACCATTGTCCTGAAAAACAGAAAAATAATGCTCAAGGATCTGATTCAAAGTAGGCCGTGTTGTGCCTCCATCTCTGACTTTTCGAATGAAGCGATCTAGAGATTTCAACAGGACAAAAACATAGTGTGTCCTTAACAGTATTTAGTTTGGTCAGTCTTCTTAACTTCAGTCATTCTAAATATGTGTATAAGGATATCTCATGATTTTAATTTGCATCTCCCCAATGAATACTGTTAATTAACTTTTTTTCATTTGCTTATATGCCATCTGTATCTCCTGTGGTGAAGTGTCTAAATATTTACTTCTTTTTTTTCTTATTGCTGAATTTGAAGAGTTCTTTATACATCCTACATACAAGTTATTGATTAGACATATGCTTGGTAAAGATTTTCTTCCAGGCCAGGCGCGGTGGCTCACGCCTGTAATCCCAGCACTTTGGGAGGCGGACACAGATGGATCATTTCAGGGCAGGAGTTCAAAATCAGTCTGGGCAACATGGTGAAACCCCGTCTCTTATTAAAAATACAAAAATTAGCTGGGCATGGTAGTGTGTGCCTGTGATACCACCTACTCAGGAGGCTGAGGCACAAGAATCGCTTGAGCCCAAGAGGTAAGGGGCTGCAGTGAGCCGAGATGGTGCCACTGCAATCCAGCCTGGGGAACACAGCATGACTCTGTCTCCAAAAAAATAAAGTAGTAGGAAAAAGATGAATTGCTAACAATGTTGGAGCAAATGGACAGTCACCTTGGAAAATAATAAAGGGGAATCACTAGGAAAAAAATAAAAATTTTTTTCCCAAACTGTGGCTTCTCTATTCTCTTGCCCGTGTCTTTTAAAGAGCAGATTTTAATTTTAATAAAGTCTAATTTATCAATTTTTATAGTTTGCACTTTTAATGCATATCTAAGAAATTATTACCTGAGGTCTAAAAATTTTTTTCTCCTGTTTTTTTCCATGAACATTATAGTTTTAGGTTTTACATTTAAGTTCAGAAGCCATTTTGAGTTAGTTTTTATACACAGTACAAGGTATGAATCCATTTTTCATATATCAATATCCAATTGTTTCCCATTGTGGAAAAAGCTACGTTTCTCCCACTACATTGTCTTTATGCCTTTGTCAAAATTATCAGTTATCTACATATATCTGAGTTTATTTCTGGACTACCAATTCTGTTTTCACTTTTTTTTTTTTTTTTTGAGACGGAGTCTCGCTCTGTCGCCCAGGCTGGAGTGCAGTGGCATAATCTTGGTTCACTGCAACCTCTGCCTCCTGGGTTCAAGCGATTCTCCCGCCTATTTACCTATTTTTATGCCAAACTATTTTTACTACAGCTTTATAATTCTTGAAATTAGGTAGTGTTGGCTCCCTCACTGTTCTTTTTCACAGTTGTTTAAAGTTCTTTAAATTTCCATACGAATTTTAGAATCATCTTGTGCATTTCTATAAAAAAGCCTGCAAAGATTGTAATATGTTTCTTAAATCTACTGAGTAATTTGGTGAAAATCAACATTTTAACAAAGTTGAGTCTTCCAACTCAACTTTGGAACAGGATATACAGCCACTTCTCATTATTGATATAATATGTCAATGACTATTATGTGAATTAGCAATTATTGAACCATTGCTCCCAGGAGAACTAAAGTATTAGGTTCTTGCAAGCTTCTGGTCACATTTTTGTGAACTGATCATATGTCATGTTTTATGTGTTTCTGTTTAAAGACTTCTCGTTTAATATGTATTACTAATATATGTTGTTATTCATTAACGTTGAACTCACGTCCAACAGTACTGTTTAACTCTTGCCTAAATAAAGCTTATCTAATACACATATTTTCTCTGTAAGGCGTATCAGAGCATCCTTGTACTTAGAAACACTATATGGCACTTAAACATTACATTTTAAACATAATTTTAAACATCAAAATAACCACCTTTGTAAACATCAAAATAACCAACAAAAAGCACAAACATGCAAAAAATACAGCACTAAATAAACCAAGAAAGGGCTATTTGCTTACAGTATGAAACTAAAATAAGAAAGCAGAGCACTGTCTTGTTCAATCCCATCTGGGTATGTGTGCACTGGGTGATTCAAAATGTTTTGCCCCTGCAGGTGTCTGAGAATGACCACAAAAGCACTGCAAGTATTGGTTTTGGGGTTACAAATAAAAATTAGTAAGCCAATTCCCAGGTAAGGAATCCATGAATAATGAGAATCAACTGTATCTTATTTAGGTATCCTTTAATTTCTTGCAGCAGTATTTTGTAGTTCTCATTTTCTTTAACATATTTTGTTAGACTTATCCCTAAGTAGTTCATATTTTTGATGCTTTTGAAAATGCTACTCTTTTATTTCATTTACGATTGTTCTCTGCTAAGGTACAGAAACACAATTGGTTTTTGCATAGTGCTCTTCTATCCTGCAACTCTGCTATACTAATCCATTAGTTCTTGTAGGATTCCACCAGATTTTCTACGTAGACAGTCAGGTCATCTGTGAATAAGGACAGTTTTATTAATTTATTTCCAATCTGAATACCATGTATTTCCTTCTCTTGCATGATGCTATGGGCTAGAACCTCCATGGCAACGTCAAATGGAACTGGTTAAAGTGGACATCCTGTCTTCTTTTTTAAAAAAAAGTGTCCAGTTTTGGCCCAGCGCGGTGGCTCACGCCTGTAATCCCAGTACTTTGGAAGGCCAAGACGGATGGATCACGAGGTCTGGAGATCGAGACCATCCTGGCTAACCCAGTGAAACCCCATCTCTACTAAAAAATACAAAAAAAATTAGCCGGGCGTAGTAGCGGTTGCCTGTAGTCCCAGTTACTCGGGAGGCTGAGGCAGAAGAATGGCGTGAACCCAGGAGGCAGGGCTTTCAGTGAGTCAAGATAGCGCCACTCCAGCCTGGGCGACAGAGCGAGACTCCTGTCTCAAAAAAAACAAAAAGTGTCCAGTTTTTCACCAGTAAGTACAAGGTCAGCTAATAAGGTTTTTCACAGAAACACATTAGCAGACTGGGAAAGTTCACTTCCACTCCTAGTTTGGCGAAAGTCTTTAAGATACTGAATACTGGATTTTATCAAACGATTTTTCTGTATCTATGGAGATCATGTGATTTTTGCTTTCTAGTCCGTTAATATGGTGAATTACACTACTGATTTTTTTGAACATTAAACCAACCCCACATTCCTGGGATAAACCCCACATCGTCATGACATATTATCCTTTTAATAAACTGTTGAATTAGATTTAATAAACTGTTGAATTAGATTTTAATAAACTGTTGAAACTTTGTTTAGATTTTTGCAATTATATTTATGAGACATACTGGTCTGTAATTTCCTTAAAATGTATTTGTCTGATTCTGGTATCCCAGTAATGCTGGCATCATGAGCCTTGTAAAAAATTCCTTCCACTTCAGTATTTTTAAAAGCATATAAAATTGATATTATTTTTCCTTAACTGGTATAATTCACCAGTGAAACTATCCGGACCTAGAGTTTTCTTTGTAAGTAGACTTTTACTACAATTTTTATTTCTTTAACACATAAAAAGCTACTCAGGGCCAGGCATGAGAGCTCATGTCTGTAATCCTACCACTTCAGGCCAAGGCAGGAGGATCACTTGAGCCCAGGAGTTGGAGACCAGTCAGTGCAACATGGTGAAACCTTATCTCTACAAAAATTAAAAATAAAAAAATTAGCCAGGCATGGTAGCATGTGCCTGATATCCCAGCTAGGAGGCTGAAGTAGGAAGATCACTTGAGGTCAAGGCCACAGTGAGCTATCATTGGACCATTGCTCTCCAGCCTGGGCAAAAGTGAGACCCTGTCTCAGAAAGAAAGAAAAAAAAAAGCTATTCACGTTATCCATTTTCTTCTTCTTCCTTTGGGATTAATTTGCTCTTCTTTTTCTACTCTCTTAAGATGGAAGCTGAATTCATTTGAGTTATTTGAGTTCATTCTTCTTTCAAAATATATACATTTGATGCTATAAATTTCTCCCTAAATACTGTTTTAGTAATATATTCTAATGTTGTATTGCTGTTGTCATTTAGTGTAAAATACTTTCTTTTTTTTTTTTTTTTTTTTTGAGACAGAGTCTCGCTCTGTCGCCTGGGCTGGATGGAGTGCAGTGGCCGGATCTCAGCTCACTGCAAGCTCCGCCTCCCAGGTTTATGCCATTCTCCTGTCTCAGCCTCCCGAGTAGCTGGGACTACAGGCGCCCGCCACCTCGCCTGGCTAGCTTTTTGTATTTTTTAGTAGAGACGGGGTTTCACCGTTAGCCAGGATGGTCTCGATCTCCTGACCTCATGATCCGCCCGTCTCGGCCTCCCAAAGTGCTGGGATTACAGGCTTGAGCCACCGCGCCCGGCCGTAAAATACTTTCTAATTTACTTTTCCTTCTTTCTAAATCACAGATTACTTGTATTTTTTAATTTCCAAATATTTGGAGATTTCCCAAGAATCTTTCTGTTAATGATTCCTAATTCCACTGTAATCAGATAAAATGTTTTAATCACTTGAATCCTTCTGAATTCATTTAAGACTGTTTCATGGCCAGGCACCGTGGCTCACACATGTAATCCTAGGAGTTTGGGAGGCAGAGGCAGGAGGATCACCTGAACCCAGGAGTTCTAGACCAGTCTGGGAAACACAGTAAGATCCCAACACTATAAAAAAAAAAAAAGAATATTAGCTGGGTGTGGCGGCACACATCTATAGTCTTAGATACTTGGGGAGCTGAAATGGGAGGGCTGTTTGAGTCCAGGAGGTCAAGGCTGCAGCGAGCCACGGTGGTACCACTTCACTACAGTGTGAACAAAGCAAAACCCCACCTCCAAAAAAAAAAAAAAAAAAGGTGCTCTATGGCCCAAACTATGGTTTATCATTGTAAATGTTTTGTATAAACTTGTGAACAAATGTGTATTCTACTCTTTTTAGGTAGAGTGTTCTATAAATGCAATCAGGTCAGGTTGGTTAACAATTATTCAAGTCTACTATATTTCTGATGATTTTCTGTCCATTTGTATCAATTATTGACAGGGGTTACTAAAATCTCCAATTATGACTGGATTTCGCAATTTCTCCTTGCATTTCTATTCGTTTTTGTTTCATGTGTTTTGAAGCTTTGTTATTAGGTGCATAAACATGTAACATCATTATGTCCTCTTAACTGACCTCTTTACCATTATAAATGAAAATGACCTTCTTTATCCCTGGAAATATTCCTTGCTCTGAAATATACTTTGATATTAATATAGCCACTCCAAGTTGCTTTTGACTAGGTTACCATATTATGTCTTTTCCCATTCTTTTACTTTTAACCTATTTATGTTTATAAACTATTTCTTGTAGGCAAGCATATAGTTGGATCTTGCTTTTATATCCAATCTGACAAATTCAGTCTTTGGAGTGTTTAGATGATTTACATTTAGTTTGATTATTCATATGGTTAGGTTTGATTCTATCATCTTGCTATTTATATTTTTTATATTTATTATATATTTGATGTTTGTTCCTTTTTTCTTCTTTTTTGACCTTTGTTGAATTATTTTGTGTGACTCCATTTTATCTTGTTTTTATTAGCTTATTATTGTAACTCTCTTTTATTGGCTTATTATTGTAACTCTCTATTTTGCTATTTTAGGGGCTAGAGTTTATAGTATACATTTTTAACTTACCACAGTCTACCTTCCAGTGATACTATCACCTCACACAGAGCAAAAGAATCTTATAACAGTATACCTCCATTTCTCCCTCCCTGCCTTTTAGCTATTGTTATCATGCATTTTACTTTTAGGTAAGTTATAAACCCCATAACAGCTTGTTAATATTTTTGCTTTAAACAGTCAGTTATCTTTTAAGGAGATTTAACTAATAAGAAAAAAAAATGATGTATTTACCCAAGTAGTTACCATTTCCAGTGTTCTTTCTTTCATGTAACTCCATATTTGTATCTGGTATCACTTTCCTGCTGTCTGAAGGATTGCTTTTAAATTTTCTTCCAGAGGGGAAATGTTAGCAATAAATTATTTCAACTTCTGTGTTGTAAACATCTTTATCTCATCTTTGCTTTAGAAACATATTTTTGTCAGATATAGAATTATGGATTGGCATTTTTCATCTTTCAGTATTTTAAAGATGCTTTCCCCAGTTTTTTGGCTTATATCATTTCTGATAAATCTATTAAGATAATCATCTTTATCGTTCTTCCTCTACACACAAAATGACCATACCTCTTTCTCTGACTGCTTTTGAGATTTTCTCTTTATCATTTGCTTTCAACAATTTGATTATAAAGTACAGTAAGTCCTCACTTAACATCACCAATAGGTTCTTGGAACCTGCAACTTCAAGTGAAACAAAGTAGAACAGAACCAATTTTACCATGGTCCAATCGATATAAACAAGGGTTAAGTTCCTACAGTGTATTTCTAGTTACAAAAACATCACCAAACTTCTAAATAAATACCAAAACACTTCTAATATTAAACAGTGAAATAAATGTGAGCTACACATACACTTAAGAAAGATTAATAAAAACAACTAAGATAATTATTTACCCAATTTTTCTAGTTCAGGGTCACAGGTGGTCAGAGCATATCCTAGCTGTTCAGGGGACAAGGCAGAAACCAGCCTTAGAGAGGATGCTATTCCATACTAGAGTGCACGCGCACGCACGCGCGCACACACACACACACACACACACACACCAACTCACTCACTCATACTGGAACAATCTAGAGAAGCCAATTAACCTAATGTGCACATCTTTGGCAATCGAGAGAAGCCAATTAACCTAATGCTCACATCTACCTAATGTGGGAGGAAACTGAAGTCCCAAAGAAAACCCATGCAGACATGGGAAGAACATGCAAACATCACACCAGTCATGGCCCCAGCCAGGAATCAATTCTTTTTCTCTCATCAACATCATGACAAAATGATGTTGAAAGTAACATTATTTGAGGACCTGCTATACCTTGGTGTAGTTTTATGTTTCTTATACTTGAAACTCATTTAATTTATCTGTAAATCTAAAACATTTTTGGCCATTATTTCTTAAAATATATTCTTCTGTGTATTACTTCCTTTGAGAACCATAATTATTCATCTGTTTGGCTGTTTGAGTGTCCCACAGCTCACTGACTTTTTATTCTTTTTTCTCTATGCTTCATTCTGGATGGTTTCTATTGTTCTGCCTTCAAGTTCATTCGTAATTTTTTCTGCAATGTCTAATTTACCATTAATCTCACACCGTATATTTTTCATCTCAGTTGTAGTTTTCATCGTTGTAAGTTTGATATGGGTCTTTTTGTCTCTTCTATATCTCTAACTTTTTGAATATATGGAATACAGTTATAATGTTTTAATGCCCTCTGCTAATTCTATCATCTGTGTCAGTTCTGTGTCAATTTTGATTGATGATTCTCATAATTATGGGTCATATTTCATGCTTCTTTGCATACATGGTAATCTTTCACTGAATGACATACCCTGTTAATTTTACCTTGCTATATAACTCCTATAAATCTTTTTGGACTTTGTCCAGGGATACAGTTGAGTAATTTGGAAATAGTTTGTTCAAGTCTTGTTTTTATAATTTACTAGTTTGCTCCAGAGCAGCAACATCTTCTCAACTCAGAGTCTGCCAGGCTCCACAATTCAGTTTCTACTTTCTATGTCACATGCTGGAAAATCTCTCACTGCAGTAGGCCTGGGGCAATTGTAGGACTCACCTTGTTTGTTTCTTCTCTCTCAAGAATCACTGACCTGAATGTCTTAATCGTTGTTTCTACATATTTTGGTTTTTTTGGAGAAGAGGGGTAGGATTGTTTCAAGAGGACAGTAAACACGATCCTTGTTACACCACATGGACCAGATGCAAAAGTCCCCATCTGTCCTTGTATATTTAATCTATCTGTGTCTATTTCAAATGAGTTTCTTGTAAACATCGTAAATATACGTCCCTGACTTACGATGGTTCACCATATGATTCAACTTTACCATAGTGACAAAGTGATACGCACTCAGTAGAAACCATACTGAAGTACCTATACAAGCATTCTATTTTTCACTTTCAGTATCACATTCAATAAATTATGACATATTTAACACTTTATTATAAAATAGGCTGTATGTTAGATGATTTTACCCAACTGTAGGCTAACTTAAGTGTTCTGAGCACATTTAAGGTAGGCCTGGCTAAGCTATGATGTTCAGTAGGTTGTGTGTGTGTGCATATATATATATGTATATATATATTTTTTGAGATAAGGTCCCACTCTGTCACCCAGACTAGAATGCAGTGAAGACATATAACTCACTGCAGCCTTGACCTCCTGGGCTCAAACAACCCTCCCACCTCAGCCTCCCGAGTAGCTAGGACTACAGGTGCACACCACCACATCCAGCTTATTTTTGTATTTTTTGTAGAAACGGGTTTTCACCATGTTGTCCAGGCAGGTCTTGAACTCCTAGGTCCAAATGATCTGCCAGCCTTGGCCTCCCAAAGTGCTGGGATACAGGCATGAGTCACCATGCCCAGTTAATTATGTGTATGAAATACATTTTTTACTTTCAATATTTTCAACTTACAATGGGTTTATCAGGACTTAACACCATCATAAGTCAAGGAGCATCTGTACTTGAGTCTTGCTTTTCTATAGAATCTGACAATCTTTGCCTTTTAAATTGAGCATTTAAGTCATTTACATTTATTATAATTATCAATATTACTAGATTTACATCTACTGTTTTGCTAATTTTTTGTCCTGTTATGTGTTCCTTTCTTCATCTTTATCTATCTTCTTTTAGACTGATTATTTTTTAGTATCCATTTTACATCCTACATAGGCTTACTATTTTAATTTTGTCATATAGGAATTGTTGTAAAACATACACAGCCTACCTTCAAATATCATACCACTTCATGTATGATACAAGCACCTAAAAATTCTGTACTTCCCTACCCCTTACCCCATTCTTTATGCTACTGACATCAATTAATTTCTATGTATAAGCCCTCAAGGCATTGTTAGTATTTCTGTTTTAGTCAATTATCTTTTTAAAAGTCAAAAATGGGCCAGGTGTGGTGGCTCACACCTGTAATCCCAACACTTTGGGAGGCCAAGGTGGGCGGATCACTTGAGGTCAGGAGTTCAAGACCAGCCTGGCCAACACGGTGAAACCCCATCTCTACTAAAAATATAAAAATTAACCAACCATGGTGGGCTCATGCCTGTAATCCCAGCACTTTGGGAGGTCGAGGCAGGCAAATCACTTGAGTCCAGGAGTTGGGAGACCAACCTGAGCAACATGCCAAAACCCCTTCTCAACAAAATACACAAAAATTAGCTGAGTATAGTGGTGCATGTCTGTAGTCCCGGCTACTTGAGAGGCTGAGGTGGGAAGACTGCTTCACCCTGGGAGGTCAAAGCTGCAGTGAGCCATGATTGTGCCACTGCACTCCAGCCTGGGAGACAGAGCAAGACCTGTCTCAACAACAACAAAATTTTTATTTCAATACCACCAATTTTCAGCTATTTGATTATGATGTGCTTGGTCGGTTTTCTTTTTTTTTTTTTTTTTTTTTTTTTAATATTCCTTCTACTTTAGGTTGACTTCTTACCATCATCTACAGGTTTATAGTTTCCACTAAACAGAGAACAGGGGTTCAAAGTCATTATTTCTTAATGTCATTCGCAGCAACCTGGATGGAACTGGGGACTTACTCTAACTGAAGTAACTCTGGAATGGAAAACCAAACATCATACGTTCTCACTCATAAGTGGGAGCTAAGCTTGTGAGGATGTAAAGGTGTAAGAATGATACAGTGGACTTTGGGGACTTGGGGAAAGGGTGGAAGTGGTATGAGGTAGAAAAGACTACACACTGAGTACAGTGTACACTGCTTGGCTGATGGGTGCACCAAAGTCTCAGAAATCACCACTAAAGAACTTATTCATGTAACCAAACACCACCTATTTCCCAAAAACCTGTTGAAATAAAATAAAGTCATTATTTCTTATAATATTTTCTGTTGCCCCTCCCTTCTCCTAGGATTCTAATTACACATGTCTTAAACCACTCGATATTTCCCACAGCTCACTGATGCTCTGTTTTTTTCTTTAGTCCTTCCACCCTGTGCTTCATTTTGGATAGTCACTATTGTTATCTATTCAAGCCCACTGATGTGTGTCTTACCTGCTATTAATCCCATCCAATATATATTTTATTTCAGATATTGCATTCTTCATCTCTATTTTTATATCTTCTATGTATTTCTACATCATCTTTCTGTTTTCCCCTCGCTTCTTAAACATTTAGAGCACATTAGCAGCAACTCTTTCTATATCTTTGTCTGCTAAATCAATCATCTTTATCATTTCTGGGTCTCTATTCAGGAAATGTTTAAATCCTGGCTATGGGTCATATTTTCATTCTTCTTTGTAAGCATTTTAATATTTTATTGAGGTAAAATTGATATAATATCTAATTAATCTATTTAAAGTGAACATTTGGCTGGGCACGGTGGCTCACTCCTGTAATCCCAGCACTTTGGGAGGCCGAGGCGGGTGGATCACTTGAAGTCAGGAATTCAAGATCAGCCTGGCCAACATGGTGAAACCTCGTCTCTACTAAAAACATGAAAATTAGCTGGGCGTGGCAGCAGCTGCCTGTAATCCCACCTACTGGGGAGGCTGAGGCAGGAGAATCCCTTGAACACAGGAGGTGGAGGTTGCAGTTAGCTGAGATCACGCCACTGCACTCCAGACTGAGCAACAGAGGGAGACTCCGTCTCAAAAAAATAAATAAATAAATAATAAAGTGAACATTCCTGTGGTACTCAGTCCATTCACAGTGTTGTACAACTACCACCTATACCTAGTTCCAAAACACTGTTATCACCCCAAAAGGGAATTCAGTATCTATTACACAGTTGCTTCTCATTCACCCTTAACCCCAGGCCCTGGCAAGCAACAATCTGCATTCTGTCTCACAGATTACCTATGGTGAATATTTCACACAAATGGAATCATACAATAAGTGACCATTTGTGTGTCTTCTTTCACTTAATATGTTTTCTAGGTCCATCTGCATCATAGCACGTATCTGTACTTCATTTCTTTATTGCTAGACAATACTTTATGGAATGTAGACTACTACAATTTGTTTACTCATTCATACACTGATGGACATTTGGGTTGTTTCCACCATTTAGCTAGTGTAAATAGTGCTGCTATGAACATGTGTGGTCATGTATTTGTTTGAGTACCTGCTTTCAATTATTTAGGGTATATACCTATGAGTGGAATTGTTGGGTCATACGACAAGTCTATGTGTTCCTTTGAGGAACTGTCAAACTCTTTTCCCCACGGAGGCTGAACCATTTAACATTCCCACCAGCAACATACAAGGGCTCTAGTTCCTCCACATCATCCTCAAAACTAGTTACTGCCGGTCTTTTGATTCTGGCCATCCTAGTAGGTGTGAAGTGGTATCTCACTGTGGTTTTCGTTTGCATCTCCTTGATCACTAATGATGTTGAGCATTAATGATGTGTTTATCTTCTTAGAGTAACTGTCTATTCCAAGTCCTTTGCCCATTTTTTAGGTGAGCTTTTTGTTGTTGTTGAGTTGTAAGTTTTCATTCTTGTATTTGGCCATTGGTCCATTATAAGTTAATTTTTATACATGGCATGAAGTAGGGTTCCAACTTTATTGTTTTGCATGTGCATTTCCAGGGGCCCCCAAACCATTTGTTGAAGAGATTATTCTTTCCCCACTGAATCATCTCGGCATGTTTGTTAAAAATCACTTGCCTACAGATATATTAATTCTGGACTCTCAATTTTATTCTATCGTCTATACATCTATCCTTATGCCAGTACCACACTATTTTGATTATTGTAGCTTTGCAGTAAGTTTCATAATTGGGAAATATAAGTCCTCTGGCTTTATTCTTCTTTTTCAAGACTGTTTTGGCTATTTGGATCTGTTGCAATTCCATATGAATATGAGAATCAGCTTTCCAACTTTTGCAAAAAAAAAAAAAAAAAAAAAAGGCCAATGGAATTTTGATAGAGATTGCATTGAACCTGGAGATTGCTTTGGACAGTACTGCCATCCTAATGGCAATGTAAAGTCTTCCAATTCGTGAACACAAAACGTCTTTGCACTTATTTAGGTCTTCTTTATTTCAACATGTTTTGTAGTTTTCAGTGCACAAGTCTTTCGTAAGCAAGTCGACTCCTTTAGGCTTTTGGATGTTACTATAAATGCAATCTTTTTAAATTTCTTTTTGGATTGTTCATTGCCAGTATACAGAAACACAAATTTTGTGTGTGCATTATATTGTACCTACAACTTTGCTCAAGTTATTTATTAGCTTTAGCAGAGGTTTTTCTGGATTCTTTGGGATTTCTATATACAGGACTATGTCATCTGCAAATAGAGACAGTTTTATTTCTTCCTTCCAAATCTGTATGTCTTTGTTTCCTTTTCTTGTCACACTGCTCTGGCTGTAACTTCCACTGTAATTTGAATAACTGTGGTGAGAATGGGTATCCATGCCTTGTTCCTGATCATAAGGGCAAAGATTTCAGTCTTTTACTATTGAGTTGGGTATTAGCTGTGGGTTTTTTCATAAATGCTGAATGTTGAGGAAATGTTAAAAAAAAAAAAAAAAAAGTTCCCTACTATTCCTAATTTTGAGCATTTCTATCACGAACAGCTGCTGTATTTTGTCAAGTGCCTTCCGTATCAATTGAAACATGTGGGGGTTTTCCCCCCTTCGATCTATTAATGTGTTGTACTATACCACCCTTACATTCCTGGGAATAAGTCCCACCAGGCCATGGTGCATATTCCTTTAAATATGCTGCTGGATTCAGTTTGCTAGTATTTTGTTGAAGATTTTTGCATCTGTATTAATAAGGAATATTGGCTTGTAATTTTCTCATTATGTCTTTGTTTGGCTTTGGTATCAGGGTAATAATACTGGCCTCAAAGAGTGAGTTAGGAAGTATTCTTATTCTCTCCTCTCCAATTTTTTGGAAGAGTATGAGAGGGATTCTCATACTCTTCAAATATTTAAATATTTGGTAGAATCCACCAGAGAAGCCATATGGTACTGGACTTTTGATTGGGAGTTTTTGTTTTGTTTTGAGATAGGGTCTCACTCTATCACCCAGGTTGGAGTGCAATGGCATAATCATGGATCACTGCAGTCTCAACCTCCCAGGCTCAAGTAATCTTAGTTTGGAAGGTTTTTAAACTAATTCAATCTGTTCACTTGTAAGTCTGTTATATTTTCTATTTCTTCTTCTGAGTCAGCTTTAGTAATTTATATTTCTAAAATGTGTCCATTTCACATTTCTAAATTTCTTAAAATGTGTCCATTTCATGTAGGTTATCTAATCTGTGGCATAAAATTGCTCATAGTATTCTCTTTAATCCTTTTTGTTTCTTTAAGGTCAGTAGTAATGTCCCCGTACTCACGTCTAGTTTTAGTTATACCTCTCTGCACTTTTTCTTTGTCAGTCTAGCGAAAGGTTTGTCAGTTTCATTGATCTTTTAAAGAAACAAACTTCTGGTTTCACTAATTCTCTATATTATTTTCCTATTCTCTATTTCATTTATCTCCACTCTAATCTTTATTTACTTCCTTTTTTCTGGTAGCTTTGCATTTTCTGGTTTCTTTAAGATGTAAAGTACGGTTATTTATTTGAGATATTTCTTATTATTTTATGTAGATGTTTATTGCTAATAATTTCCCTCTCAGGACTGTTTTCACTGCATCATTTAAATCACATATATTGTTTCCATTTTAGTTTACCTCTAAGTATTCTCTAATTTTCATATATTTGTAAATTTCCATATATTTGTAAATTTTCCAGTATTCCTTCTGTTAATCATTACTAACTTCATTCCACTGTGACTGGAGAAGATGCATAGCATGATTTCAATCTTTTTAAATTTACTGAAACTTGTTTTGTGGTCTAATACAGCCCGGAGAATGTTTCATGTACACTTTAAAAGAATACATATTTTGGCAGGATACAAGTGGCTCACGCCTATAATCCCCGCACTTTGGAAGGCCGGAGGCAGGTGAATCTCCTGAGATCAGGAGTCTGAGACTAGCCTGGCCAACACGGCAAAACCCTGCCTCTACTAAAAATACAAAAATAGCCGAGTGTGGTGGTGGACACCTGTAATTCTAGCTACTCAGGAAGCTGAGGCAGGGGAATCACTTGAACCCCAGAGGCGGAGGTTGCAGTGAGTCAAGATGAAGACATTGCACTCCAGCCTGGGCAACAGAGTGAGACTCCGTCTCCCAAAAAAATAAAGACAAAAAAAAAAAAAAAAAGAATATATATTTTGCTGTTGCTGAATATTCCGTGTATGTCTGTTAGGTCTAGCTGATTTATACTGCTGTTCAAGTCCTCTAGTTCCTTACTGATATTCTGTCTAGATGTTCTATCCATTGCTAATGTCGAAGCAAGCATTTTGTGACTGAATAACAGAAACTAAATTTTACATTGTTGGGTTCTGAATTTTGTTGTATTCTTCTAAATAGTGTTTCAGTGCAATTAAGTTACTTGGAATCATTTGGAACCTTCTGAGGACTCTTCCCAGTGCCCTACGTATTCTACGACATCCAACAGGAACATGACTATTTGAAGCCTCATGTGAACTCTAGAAATTGTTTTTCTTAGTGCTTTCCAGAAGTGCTATATTTTTCTCTGGCCTCAGGTAGGGCCTGTCAAGCATCTACAAAATCAGAACTCAGCAAAAGACTCCAGGAGAACCCTCTGGAGATCTCCAAAATGCATGCTCACTTGTTCATGCTCTCTTGTTTTCTAGTGTATGCTTCCCCAGTGCCAATTCCAACCCTCATAGCTCTTTTTTCTCTGGTACTCTGCCCTGCAATTCTAACCACCTTGATCTTCCCAAATTTTTATCTTTGTCTTTTTATCTCAGTAGGACTGCTGGGCTCTGTTTTGGTTCCTCCACACCTTGCACTGCAACCAATAAACTACCTCTAGGCTCTGCAGTAAGCTGTTACAATTGAAGGGCTTTACCCTCACTTGTTCCTATTCTCTCAGGGATCACAGTCTGGTGCTGCCTGTCACCAATGTCTAAAAGCTATTGTTTATATATTTTATAAATTCTCAAGTTATTTAAGGAGAATGAGTACATTTTTGCTACATAACAAATTACCTCCAATTTTGTGGCTTTAAAAATCAAGCACTGGCCAGGTACGGTGACTCACGCCTGTAATCCCAGCACTTTGGGAGGCTGAGGCAGGAGGATCACCTGAGGTCAGGAGTTTGAGACCAGCCTGCCCAACATGGTGAAACCCTATCTCTACTAAAAATACAAAAATTAGCCAGGTGTGGTGGTGCACGTCTGTAGCCCCAGCTACTCAGGAGGCTGAGGCAGGAGGATCACTTGAACCTGGGAGACAAGAGGTTACAGTGAGCTGAGATCGTGTCACTACACTCTAGCCTGGGTGACAGACCAAGACTCCAACTCAAAAAAACTAAAAAAAAATTTTTTTTTTAATTTATTTATTTCACACAGTTTCTGAGGGTTGGTAATCAGGGAACTGCTTAGACGGGTAGTTCTGGCTCAGGATCTCTCATGAGGTTGCAGTCAAGATGTCAGCAGGACAGATGTTTAGGACTGGAAGCCTGACTAAAGCTGGGACATCTGCTTCCAAGAAGGCTCACTCACATGCTGTTGGCCAGAAGCCTCAGTTCCTTGTTGGCTGTTGGCAAAAGGTCTCAGTTTCTCACAGCATGGGCCTCTCCATCGGGCCGTTCACAACATAGCAGCTAACAATTCTCAGAGTAAGTAATCCAAGGCTGGGGGTAGTAAGGGAAGGAGGCGGAGTCATATTTGTTTTATAAATAACCTATCGTGGCCGGGCGCGGTGGCTCACGCCTGTAATCCCAGCACTTTGGGAGGCCGAGGCGGGCGGATCACAAGGTCAGGATATCAAGATCATCCCGGCGAACACGGTGAAACCTCGTTTCTACTAAAAATACAAAAAATTAGCCAGGCGTGGTGGCGGGTGCCTGTAGTCCCAGCTACTCGAGAAGCTGAGGCAGGAGGATGGTGTGAACCCAAGAGGCGAAGCTTGCAGTGAGCCGAGATCGCGCCACTGCACTCCAGCCTGGGCGACAGAGCCAGACTTTGTCTCAAAAAAATAAATAAATAAATAACCTATCCTAAGAAATGATCCATCACTTCTGTCACGTTCTATTGGTTCCACAGATAAACCTCAATGTAATGTGTATGGGGATTACACCGTGGTGTAAATACCAGGATGCAGGGATCATTGGGGGCCATCTTGGAAGCTGGCTACACATAAAATAAATCCAGTTCCCATTATACCAGCATAGGCGAAAGTAGAAGTCTGTCTTACACATTTTAACCTCCTGATGTTTACTATTTTTCTTATCCCCTAACGGTAGGCTATATCCTACGCGACAAGAGATGTGAGCAGATTATAGATCCCCACACCCAGTCTTGGGAAAAAAAGTAACTACTACTAAGTAGCAGCAACTTTTAAGAGGAAAGAATAGAGTTCCTGGTGCTTGTGGCAAGAAGCAGGAGAACCTCGAAGCCAATGTGGGCTTGAGAAAGTGGTTCATTCCCCCAAATACTTTACTCAATTATCTACCTAAATGTCTGCCGTCTGCCCTCCTTTCCCACCAATTTCCAGAGTCAGGCAGCAACAGCCAAGAGCAATATTAATAGTCAAATTAATAGCAGTAGTAACAGGAGCAATGCTAAGCATTTTGCCTTTGTTATCTCAATTACTCCTCACAACAAACCTCTGAGATAGCCATCATTATTCTTTAAACTCTAGACTTGTTTCTTGGTAATCATACTCTGGTCTTACACTATCCAGTGTAATAAAAACTGTCTTTTTTTTTTTTTTTTTGTAACACCTAGCTCCCTCTTGCCCTACAGGGTTCTCCTACTCCTTTGACACAGAAAAATTCTGTCTTGTCCTGCCGTCATCCCTTCCACTTCAGTTAGGCCTTAAAGCTTCCTCTTAGCTTCTATGTTCCCAACATCTACTACCAAACCTCACTAAAAAGAACTACCAGACTACTTTGATCCCTGTAAATTCCCAGTTGCTAGGCTCTCCCAATACAACAACTGCCTAATACAGACTTTTCCAATTCCTTAGGACACACTGACCTGTCAAGTCTACCTCACTAGCTAATCTCCAAAACTTGGCCCTATTTCAGCTACTCATTTAAAAATATTATTCACAGCATGTATCTTCGTAATTTACATTTGCTGTAGCTTACTGTTAAAATGAGTTCCTTTTCCCAGGGGACCTATAATTAATGATCCGGGAGAAAGGACCAAAATATACCATACTCATCATATTATGGTACCCCAGAAACTAGTATACTCCTATTAGTTATCTGTTGAATAATGAGTAAAAAGTATAGAGTAATGATTATAAATACTCAGAAAATTATCAGGGGACATAATCCAAAGAATGTTATTTACAAATAAAAAGAAATAGACGACAGTAGACATATATAAGCAATTCACAAAAGGCAAAACACGAAAGAACAAGAACTATTTAAATATTACAGAAACACAAAGTAAAATACCACCTTTTGTCAGACAGATTGGCAAAGACTGAAATTTTGTCAAGGAAGTAAGGAAACAGGTAGATACACTTCTGGCAGATATAACTTTGTCTTTTAGGGGGCTATACACCAAATATCTTTAAAATCCACATACATCTTTGACTAGTATTTCCATTTCAAATAATCAATTCTAAGAAAATAATTAGACAAACAGATGTATATTACAAAAATTCACTATGGCACTAACTACAATACAAAAATCTGTCCAACAACAAGGGCTTCGTTAAATTTTAGTACATCCAAACTAAGAATTATTATTAAATCACTTCAAAACATTACATATTGTATAAACCCAGTTTTTAAAAAGTAACATATATTCACATAAAAACATACCTGCATAGAAAAAAAATCTAGAAGTATACACCCCAAAATGTTACCAGTGATTATCTCTGTAAAAGAAGTGGAATTTTTTGTGATTTTTTTTGTTTGTTTTTGGGGTTTTTTTTTTTTTGCTTATCACACCTAATTTTCTACAGTAAGCATAAGTTGCACATGGATAATAACACACATTCTTAAAAGGCAAAAACAATAACTACGATCACAATTTAAAGGCAGAAAAGTGCTATTATTTTAACAGAACATAGAACATTCATGTTCCATGATAATACTAAAGTTAGGCAAAGTTAGTAACAAATAACCTGGTATTCAATAGCCTAGTTTTTCATTAGTTTTAGTAACACATATGGAAGAATCTGTTACAAATAAAAAACCATGTAGCCTGGGCACAGTGGCTCACGTCTCTAATCCCAGCACTTTGAAAGGCCAAGGCAGGCAGATCACGAGGTCAGGAGTTCAAGACCAGCCTGACCAACATGGTGAAACTCCGTCTCTACTAAGAATACAAAACTTAGCGAGGCATGGTGGCGTGTGCTTGTGATCCCAGCTACTCAGGTGGCTGAGGCAGAAGAATTGCTTGAACCCGAAAGGCGGAGGTTGCAGTGAGGTGAGATCATGCCACTGCACTCCAGTCTGGGCAACAGAGTGAGACTCCATCTCAAAAATAAATAAATAAATACATAAATAAAAAGCATCTAATTCAGGTATCTTGAGAAAACAAAAGACTTCCCAAATAAAAATGTAGTAGTAATCCTAGAGACAATGTTGAAAATCACACAGTAAAAATCTCAACTGTTTCAAGCTGAGAATCAACTCAAGTCCCCTTTGCATGCCTAGGGTCTCATTCTGTTACCCAGACTGGAGTGCAGTGGCATGATCACAGTTCACTGCAGCTTCAACCTCCCAGGCTCAAGTGATCCTCCACCCCGGCCTCCCAAGTAGCTAAGACTACAGGCATGTGTCACCATATCTAACTTATTTTTTTTTTTTTGTAGAGACAGGGTCCTACTATGCTGCCCAAGCTGGTCTCAAAATCCTGGTCTCAAGCAATCCTCCCACTTCGGCCTCCCAAAGTGCTGGGATTACAGGCATGGGCCACCACAGCTGGCCCCTTTATACATTTACCTTGAGAACCCTCACTGTTATGAGAAAGTGGTTGCCGAGAAAGTAAGATTCAAAAATTACTCATGAGTTTAAGAATTCAACTCTATGTTTAGCTGAAGAGAGTCTTTATCTCAAACTTGAACAGTTTGGGGGATGACAGTTATAGTCAGTAACAAGATGGAGGGATCTCTTATTCTAGGAATACACGTCTGTTAAGGTTGAGCATCCCAAATCCAAAAATCTGAAATCCAAAATCTCCAAGATTTCAAACTTCTTTTGTACCAACATAATGCTCAAAGGAAATGCTCATTGGAGCATTCTGGATTTTGGATTTCTGTATCAGGGACGCTCAACCAGTAGGCAAAATTCCAAAATCTAAAAAAATTTGAAATAGGAAACACTTCCGGTGCCAAGCATTTTGGATAAGGAATACTCAACCTGTACAAGTTAAGTATGTATATCTCCAGGCACTGTGTACAACTTCTAGCCAACATCCAGGGAATTGCTTGTGGCCATGTAGAGCGTTGCCTAGGAACTGTTTGCAGTGCCTGATTCAACATGACCTGCAACATAGCCAGTTAGTAAATCCTCATTAGGACTAATCCATAAACTATAATTTTCAATGAAGTTGGCTGGCATAAAATGATCATTTCCAAATGTCTGTGGCAGAATATGAAAAATTATTTTAACTGTAACCAAATAATTTTAGTGGCAACTTCACACCTATAACAGTTTGCAAATAAGGTCTCATAATGCTTCCACTGGGATTTGAGAGCAGCTGTGAGGTAACAGGAAGCACTAAGCACAGGACAGCTCTACAATTTCCTTAAATTATTAGTAATGTTTTTGATTAAACTGATTTTTGTTGCACAAGGAAAGTTTCTAGAAAACCAAATAACAACTTTACATGAGGGAGAGTTAGTTGCATTTGTGTAACACAGCAGCATATAACACCAAAACTGACAACATAATTACGTGCTTATTGTTGAAAAATAAATATCCCCTTGCTTTAGTGACAACTCTAGCACCATTCGTATGTTCATACACCCAACAAATAAATGTATGAAAACTATTTACATTGTTTATTCTAGGACCTGGGAATATAACAGTAAACAAGAAAAGTCACTGTCTGTCTTCATGAAACATACTAACAAGGGAGACAGATGTTAAAACAAATAATTACATATTTGACTATAACTGCAAATGTCATGTTATTAAACTAAAGAGCAAGTGCTATGACAGCATACAGCAGGACTGCAGTCAAGCAAGCCAAACCCAGGGGAGGGGAAGAGAGGTCCAGGCAGAGGAAATCTGTGCAAATCCTTGCAGCCAGAACAACCTTACCCAATCTAGGAACTGAAACAGTCCAGTATAACTGAAGCATTGAGATTATTTCTTGGGCACACATTAAGTCCAAGATGTATAAAGACATCCAAGAGATCAAGGTGGTAAATGCTACCTGAGTCTGGAGCTCAGAAAAAGAGGCCTAGACCAGGTATAAACTTCTGTCATTAGCTTAGAGATGGCATGGGATGCACAGGAACTAGGGATTTCTCAGGCAAGGTGAGCAGGACTATATATCAGAGGGCAGGGGGTCAAGATTACTTTCTTTTTTTTTTTTTTTGGAACAGAGTCTTGCTCTGTCGCCCAGGCTAGAGTGCAATGGTGTGATCTCAGTTTACTGCAACCTCCGCCTCCTGGATTCAAGCAATTCTCCTGCCTCAGCCTCCCAAGTAGCTGGGATTACAGGTATGCACCACCACAACCGGCTGATTTTTTTGTATTTTTAGTAGAGATAGGGTTTCACCATGTTGGCCAGGCTGGTCTTGATCTCCTGACTTCAGGTGATCTACCTGCCTCAGCCTCCCAAAATGCTAGGATTACAGGCCTGAGTGACCGCGCCTGGCCAAGATTACTTTTTTTTTTTTTTGAGACAGAGTTTCACTCTTTTTGCCCAGGCTGGAGTGCAATGGCACAATCTTGGCTCACCGCAACCTCCGCCTCACCGAAACCTCCGCCTCCCGGGTTCAAGTGATTCTCCTGCCTCAGCCTCCTGAGTAGCTGGGATTACAGGCATGCACCGCCACACCTGGCTAATTTTGTATTTTTTAGTAGAGGGTTTTTAGTAGGGTTTCTCCATGTTGGCGAGGCTGGTCTCAAACTCCCGTCCTCAAGTGATCCACCTGCCTCGGCCTCCTAAAGTGCTGGGATTATAGGCGTGAGCCACTGTGCCCAGCCAATTATTTTTTTAATCACAGGAAAAAAAAAATAGTTTAATTACTTCTCTCATGATTTGCAACCAAAAGAAATAAAATTACTTTGTTTCTTTCCCTTTTTTTTTTTTTAAGAGACAGGGTCTCACTATGTTGCCCAGTCTGGCTCAAACTCCTGTGCTCAAGAGATCCTCCCACCTCACCTCCCAAAATGCTGGGACTACAGGTGTGAGCCACCCAGCCTGGCCAAAAATATTTTCTAACACTATAGTTACGATACAATGTTCTATTTAACTGGTAAAGGTAAAATTAAATGTATAAAGTTCTTGGAAAAACCTCAAGAACTAAGAAAAACACTTCTTTCAGTGAGTCTAAAGTATTATACGCTGTAGTTTATCAGAGCACTTCCTTCTAGAGTTTTTCAGTGCCCTGGAAAGTGAATCTTTTTTTTTTTAAACAGATACAACTACTTCACAAGATTTGTCACTAAAAATGCTTTGAGTCTGCAGAACTGCCACCTATTGAAGCTATATCATGATAAGCATTCTGAACACATTAACAAGTCCTAAAGGGATGTGACATCAAGAAGAACAGACAAACCTTCTGCCTTGCACAACCAGAAGTTATCAACTTTCAGAAGATCATTCTAATCCTTAAACAACCTGCCCTACACAGCCTCCAATGATGACTATACAGTAGGTAACTGTTTTAAAAAGTGATGAGTCAGGTTACAGGTATAGAAAAGAAAAGCTGAGTTAAAATTTTCCACAATTTACAGCCAAAGCACAATGTACGCATGAAAAATGTCTTAACACAAACTCACCTGATTTATTTGAAGCATGTTAAGACAATATTGACCAAACTGCTGTATCCCTCACGGCTCCCAAAACTGGAAAATGAAAATGAAGAAATAAAGTTCAACTTAGTTGATAACCTCAATGACTGGTATTTTAAACACATGCCCTTGATAAAAATCAAACATAAAATGTAATTTATCCAGATCTCCATAGAACTTTCTATGATGATAAAAATGTTCTGTACTTGTACTATACAATCTGGTAGTCATTAGCCACATGCGGCTACTGAGCATTTGAAATGTGGCTAGAGCAATCAAGAAAATAAACGTTTAATTTTCTTTCATGTTAACTTAAATAAGCACATCACTAGTGTCCACCATACTGGACAGTACAGATCTGAACAAAGCTCCTTCTGCTTCTAGATTTCTAAGACAATCCCAACAAAAGTGAAGCTGTTAAAAATAAATCTGAGAGTTTCAGGTTAATATTTAACATATACTCTCTTTTTGCAGTCCTGTTTTAAACAGCTTTGTTCCCATTTTCTATATGATAAATTAATCCTAAAGAAGATGCAACACCACAAGTATTCTCTTAGATGGTATGGAAAAGAGCATATAGTACAATTATCTTGCTGAATATTTTACTTTTCTCTGTCATTTTGTCTGTTATCATCAGTATAAAAATAGTACGCATAATAAAATGTCAGGCTGGGCACAGTAATCCCAGCATTTTGGGAGGCCAAGTTGGGTGGATCATTTGAGGTCAGGAGTTTGAGACCAGCTTGGCCAACATGGTGAAAATCCTGCCTCTACTAAAACTACAAAAATTAGCCGGGCATGGTGGCAAGTGCCTGTAATCCCAGCTACTAGGGAGGCTGAGGCAAGAGAATCGCTTGAACCCAGCAGGCAGAGGTTGCAGTAAGCCAAGATCATGCCATGGCACTCCAGCCTAGGTGACAGAGTGAGACTCCATCTCAAAAAAAAGAAAAAAGAAATTAATTTAAAAACAGATGCCAATGAAGGGCAGGAAAGTCCAAATTATAAACAAATAAATCATGAGATCTTGTAATGAAAAAAAGTTCATATAAAATATAAATTATGTACAGACCTCTCCCCTAAAAATTATCTACAAAGCAACAATACAGTTGTGATACACAGCAAAAGGCCTATATCTAATCACTAGTGGAGAAACTTTTATGTTGTTAAATTTTAATATTGAACTTGCCCTTAGAAGCAAATGTTTTGTAAGTACACACACACATACACAAACACACACTCGTATTTGGTTACCATTTTTTCAAGATGACAAACTAGAGTCAATTCAAAATGACTTTGAAAACTTTTAATATTTTTCTTACAATAAGTGTCCACAGCATCTGCAATCTGCATCAATTTTTATTTCTTTCTAATTACTTTCACATTTCCTATGAGAATGGGATGCTGTATAAAGAGCACAAGGCCTGGGTATTGGTGAATTTGAGTTTTAGTCAAAGTTCTTCAGGAGATTACCTTCTGAGCCTTGGTCAAATTACTTTGTGTATCTTTGAGTTCTTCTTTTTCTCTCTTCTTTTTTTTTCTTCAATCTTTAAAAAGTAAGCTAAAGTCCTTGCGGTAGGCAGCCTCTAACAAATAGAATATAGCAGAAATAATGAGATACCACTTCCAAGATTAGGTTATAAAAATTATTGGGCATCACCTTCTCTCACTCATTTGCTCAGAGGGAAGCAGATGCTAAACTGTGGGGCCCTTTGGAGAGGCCCACAAGGCAAAGAACTGAGAAAAACCTCTGGCCAACAGCCAGCAAAAATTGATTTCTTCAGTCCAAGAGCCCCAAGAAACTGAACCCTGCAAGGGCCACATGAATGAGTTCAGAAACATCTTCCACCAGGAAAGCTTCCAGATGCGACTGCAGCCCCAACTGACAGCTTGACTACCACCTCTTTCATGAGCCACAGGCATCCAGCTAAGCTGCACCGAGATTTCTAACCCACAGAAACGGTAAGATAATGTTTGCTGTCTTCAGTCCTTAAATTCTGGTGCAATGTGCTATGCAACAATAAATAAGACAATCCTGTCCAACTCTATAATTCAATACTCCTATGGTGTTTTAGGTATTAATATTTGGCTAGGCAAAAAATAAAATAAAATCCCTGTTCAACATGAGCAAATGAGTAACATTAGGACGGCAAAGTGGCAAATTATAAAACTTAAACATTTACATTTTCAATTCAAAAAATGAGATTATTAACAAGTGTAGCATTAGTCATATGGTGTTAAAATACACGCACTTTCAATAGGAATGGAGTATCTCATTAAAAAAATACACTAGCTATAACTAAAAATACAAACACAACCAATCAACTTTTTTTAACTGAAAACAGTTCATTTAAAAAGTAAAATGTAAATAACCACTAAACCATCTCAGTGATGTAGTGTCCCTTGCTTTCTAGAATTTAATATTACTGGTCGGGCGCAGTGGCTCAGCTTGTAATCTCAGCACTCTGGGAGGCCGAGGCGGGTGGATCACCTGAGGGCAGGAGTTCGAGACCAGCCTGGCCAACATGGTGAACCCCTGTCTCTACTAAAAATATAAAAATTAGCTGGGTATGGTAACACACACCTGTAATCCCAGCTACTTGGGAGGCTGAGGCAGGAGAATCACTTGAACCCGGGAGGCCGAGGTTGCAGTGAGCCAAGATCATGCCACTGCACTCTAGCCCAGGTAACAGAACAAGACTTCGTCTCAAAAAAAAAAAAAAAAAAAAAAAAAAAAAAAAAAAATTTAACATTATTAAGCATTCACCAACTTTGAAAAATTCCATTTTGTCTTTATTAGTATAAACTTCTAAAGTTACAAACGCTTATCTACAGAGCTCTACGTATTTCTTCAATATCAGAGACTGGTAACACTGGTGGCTGATTCCAAGAAGTAAGCACAGTAAGATATTGGGGTACCTTTTTGAAAGTTCTAAACTTTTTTTATCCTTTTTTTGAGACGGAGTCTCGCCCTGTCACCCAGATTGGAGTGCAACAGCTCAATCTCAGCTCACTGCAACCTCCATCTCCCACGCTCAAGCAATTCTCCTGCCTCAGCCTCCCCAGTAGCTGGAGATACAGGCACACACCACCATGCCTGACTAATTTTTGTATTTTTAGTAGAGAGGGGGTTTCACCATGTTGGCCAGGCTGGTCTCCAACTCCTGGCCTCAGGTGATCCATCCGCCTTGGCCTCTCAAAGTGCTGAGATTACAGGCGTGAGCCACGGCGCACAGCCTAAAAGTTCTAATCTTCTGACACAGAAAAGATATTCCATGAAGTAACAAAAAAGAAAACTTTATGAACATAAAATTAACCATACAATTTAAATATTCTGTATGCCTTTTCTTCACAATATAAAGAGCTGGATAAATTAAAACACATGAAACTAGTATGTCTATAACAGCACTCTGTCATTGGCTAACATTCTGAAAATTCTACTTTTTTAACGAAACCAGTTATATCAGATTTACATCAATTTAAAATTTGTAATTTGTAATTATACCATGGACAATTCAGAATGCTCACAGTGGCACATGTCTTTAAGACTCTGTTTCTACTTTAAAGATATGCCCAGTCTGTCATATATTTTAAACAATTTGCTAAAATATCAAGACGTATCAATAAAATGCAGAGCAGTTTTATACTACCTATGGTTTCATAAAATCCACCTCCTCAGCAGGGCAGGGTGCAGTGGTTCACGCCTGTAATCCCAGCACTTTTGGAGGCTGAGGCAGATGGATCACTAAGGTCAGGAGTTCAAGACCAGCCTGGCCAACATGGCAAAACCGTCTCAACTAAAAATACAAAAATTAGCTGGGCATGGTGGCATGCGCCTGTAGTCCTAGCTACTCGGGACACTGAGGCAGGCAAATCGCTTGAACCCGGGAGGCGGACGCTGCAGTGAGCGGAGGTCACACCACTGTACTTCAGCCTGGGTGACAGAGTGAAGACTCCATCTCAAAAAAAAAAAAAAAAGAAAAATTTAAAAAAAAAAAAAAATCCACCTCCACTATCAGAAAAGTTTCCAGCTACAGTTGATTCCAATTACAACTCAGTACTTTTAGAGAAATGTATCCTCGTGTCCCAGAAATGCCCTATCTGGTCAGGCATATTAGGACAGGCAATTCTAGATTCCAAACTACTAAATGAAAACAGGCAGGACAGTTTATAGGGAGAGGGCACTACAAACAGGGGAAGGCATGACGCTCATGAAGAATGGTCCAACCTGTAACTGCAATGTACTGCTGATGTAAGTCGTACTTTGTGAATTATCTGAGAAATTAAAAGCTGTACAAAAATTTGATCACCAATAATTAAACTACTTTATAAAATGGCACTGTTATTAAATATGTATAATTTTATATCAGCACCCATCCTACAGTTGATAGGCAATTCTCACTTAAATGTCTTATTTGACAACATGAAAAGCAAAAAAAATTTACTATCCCTATTCTTAAACTACAAACTGCTATGAAACTATCAATTCAATACTTCTTACTTTAAAAAAGACATGGCGTCCTTTAAATAGTTTTTTAAAATGTTTTTCATTTTGATTTTTTAAAGTAGGTACCCAAAAATGCTGCTTTTACGTAAGGAAAATGGAAGTCTTACTTCACAAACTATTCTAGTGGAAAACTCTAAATACCACAGGCCAGGGAAAAAAAAGGAAACTAACATTTATCAGACACCAATTGTATAAGTTAGGTGCCACATTTTGCCATTTTTACATCAACTCATTTAATCCTCATCATCTTGGGATGTGGGCATTATCTCCATTTTTCTAGAGGTTGGGATATTTGCCTACAATCACGCTGCTAGGTTTACAACCCAGTTCTTTCTGGCCCAAAGTCCTCTTTTCTTCACTATACACCAAATTATAAAAGACTTGTCTTCTTTTAAAACAAAAAAAAATTTTTTTTTTTTTGAGACTGAGTCTCGTTCTGTCGCCCAGGCTGGAGCGCAAAGGTGCGATCTCAGCTCATTGCAACCTCCACCTCCAGAATTCAAGTGATTCTCCTGCCTCAGCCACCCGAGTAGCTGGGATTACAGGCGCACACCACCACACCCAGCTAATTTTTGTATTTTTAGTAGAGATGGAGTTTCACCATGTTGGGCAGGCTGGTCTCGAACTCCTGACCTCCTGATCCACCTGCCTCGGTCTCCCAAAGTGCTGGGATTACAGGCATGAGCCACTGCCCCTGGCCAATGTTTTTTTATTTTTTAAGCATCAGTTTGGTGAAAAATAAAAGATTTGCCTTCTTATAATTTTTCCTAGAACAAAGTCAAGGGCTTGACATCTAGGACAACATAATGGCAAAGCTCCTATACAGAACTTGGGGAGGATTATTTAAAATCAAACGATGCATACATAAATAAAAATTATAATTATCACAGATTCTAGACATCTAATATTTTGTGTACCTATAAGAGGCACAAATATATATATGTGAATAATCACACTGTGCATGTCTCAAACTATGCAGTCTAATAGAGAATTCAATTTTGCAATATCTAGAGTTTTCCTCTTTATGATCTGTACACATAAATGATCAGATTCCCAGCATCGAACGTGTACAAAACAAAAGGAGATAATAATAGGAATAAACAGAAGGGTAGGCACAAAAGGAAAAAAAAAAAAAAACAAACCCTACCGTATCTTCTAGAACCTAAACAGGAAAACCGCTCTGCCTCGATTTCTGGATTGTTTATATATTTAAAGCTTGATGACTATCTTGGATTTTTTTATATTCACATTATTTATTGAAAAGCAAACCAAGCCACTCTTCCTAGCACTTCATTCCAGACAAGCCAAGTTAAGCTAAAATGTAAAATTTACATGGTTTTCCAAGCTCAAGTATTTAGGAGTTAAGGACCACAATGTATGTAACTTACTCTTAAATGGTCCAGGGGAAAAACATTTTGTGTGTGATAGAGAGCAGTAATAAATGCATAAAATGTTAACAGGTGAATCTGAATAAAGGTTACAAAGATATTCTTTGTATTATTATTCTTATTCTTGCAATTTTTCTGTAAGCTTAAAATTACTTCCAAATAAAGTTAAAATTTAATAATTACACAGCATTCTATTTGAAATTAACAATATGTACTTGGATTATACAGCAACATTCTTACAAATACAAAATACTGGTTTTTACGGGGAAAAATGCAGTAATTTGTGAGCAAGTACGTACCATATCCTACCAACTAATTATCACTTAGGAGTAAATTTCAGACTAGCCTACCATATAATGAAATGTGACAATGGTAACTTGACTTGAAACCATAGCAGGAAAACACAAACACACCACATAGTTTTGCATAACTGCTTCGCAAATTTAATACAGGCCTGCTGCAAAAAGCAGCAATCTACAATTAAAGTGATATGTGATATCTCTTGTTTGCAGTAAAATACAAACTGAACAATGAAAACCTGGTCATATTACAAAACAGAGATGGAGAGTAAGTCTTGGTTTTGATAGTTTTATTAAATAAGATTTTTCCACCGCAGCTCAGTTCACAACAGTATACTTGAATCATCTAAAGAAAGCAAGGACGGGGAAGAAACATCCTGGAGAAATGTTGAAATCTTTTCTCCTCCAAGGTTACTATCACCCTGCCTGCCCATCCCAATTTTATTTCAAGTATTCACTATGCTGGTCTGAAACACAGGATGCATCAGAAGCCAAGTAATGCTCAGCGAAAGTTCACCAAAATTGTGAAATCAAACATTAAATAATAAACGTTTTCAGTTGACAGTAAAATATCTTTAAAAGATCATCTCTAGCCTTTCTTTCTGCAGGATCCACCCACTTTAAAATCCTTTGGTAAATTCCCAGGTCTACCCTAATTGAATGGTCCCTCTCTATCTGCTCAAGCAGTTCTTAACCCTTTGTAGTGGGGATAGGGGAAGGGGGACATCACGGCAAATATGGACCCTTACCAAAGAAAATTATTCACAAATGCAAAATTCTACACACATTTCCAAAGACTTTCAGATCCCCACGGCCATTATCCCCACCCCTCCCTAAGAATCCCACTGTGGCGTGCTCCTCCATAGCCTCTGCGGAGCACCCCCCGCCCCCAGGCCACAGCCACCGGCTCGCCCCCGGAGAGACTGGAGTTCCTGCTCTCACACAGCGGATTCTGTAACTGAGCTTTGTCTCCTCGCCCAACTCCCTTCACCCCGGCAAGGTCACTACCGCCAACTACCCCTTTAAGCCGAGCCATCACGGTAGGAGTTCGTAAGAGCCACAGCAGAACTTGCCTGTCATAGGATACATTTTGTCCCCTCGGCCCCACCTACCCTCCCATTTCGGCAAGTTACGTCTTTACCACTCGCCCATTCTACAGAAATAGCCGCCGCCACCACCCTCAGGCTCGCCCCGGCCCCGCCGCTCCGCCTCCAGCGCCCCCAGGCCCATTCCCCACAGACCCTCCCCAGGCCGCCCTCCCCTGCCCTACCCCAGGCGCTCCCTCTCCCTCGCAGCCACACCGTGGCTGCACTCGCCGTCCCCTCTTCCGGCCGCTACCACCCCGGCCCCCCAGAACCCCAGCCTCCCGCGCCCGCAGCCGCGTTCCTGCCTCCCCCACCTCCGCACCCCGACTTGGCCCGGCCTCCTCGCGTTCCTCCCGGCTCCTCCCCTCAGGACACCTGTGTCGTCCCACCCCCTCCGCCACACACGCCCCCACCCCCCACCCCAAATCCTTCGCCTCCCGGTCCTCCCTCCCACGCCGGTCTCCCCTCCCCCCTGCTGCCCCGAGAGAGCCCGAGGTGGGAGGGAAGGCGCGGGGGAGAGGAGGCCGCGAAGGGGGCCGCTCTTCTCCGGGTTCCCCGTGCCGCGGACCTGCAGGGCTCCCCAGCGCCCTCTGCCTCCTCCGCCGGCGGGGCGGAAGTCGGGGTCTCCCGGGCGCCCCCGACGAGGGTATTTACCTTCTTGCCAGGAACACTTTGCAGACGGCTCCAACATTGGCAAACAGTACAGAGAACTGACCCCGCTCGGCCGCCGCCGGCTTCCACCCCTCGGGCTCCCCGCCCCCCGCCTCCGCCCGCCTCCGCCCGCCTCCCGGGCGCTCCCGCCGCGCCCTCCCGCGCTCGCGCCGCGCGCCCCCGCCTGCGCAGCCGCTCCCGCGCCCCAGCACGCCCGGCCGGCGCGCGCGCCCGGCACCGGCTCTATCTCCACTCCGCCTCTCGCCGGCCCGCGACCAAGCGCAGCCATTGTTCGCGACGCAGCTCCCGCCCCCTGGCGGCTGCCGGGCCCCCCAGCTGCAAGCTCTGCGGGGCTAGCGGCGGCGAGTTGGGCCCCCGAGAGAGGGCCGTTCCGGGGGCCCTTGGGCAAGGGGGCGAGCGACTGCGCTAGGAGCGCGCCCAGTCCGCAGTCTCCTCGTCCCCGGCGCGGCTCCCCGCCCCCTCGTCTGCCGGGGGTGGGCCTGGGGCAGCCCCTTCCACACCTGCAGTCGGCAACTTCCTTCCCCGCCCGACTGACCGTCTGCTCTTTCTGGTCCGCACCCTGTGTTCTGATTCCCCGCTCGTACCTTTCCCAGGCTCTCAGGCTGCCCCTCTGTGCTGTGCAGGGGACGCGCGACCATCCCGCGTCTGCTCCGGCCGCCGCTGTGCGACACACCGTTTAGCGGATCCTGCACCTTTCCAGACGGGGGAGGGGGCGAGGAGGAGGTTGCTTCACCGTCTCATCCAGCAAACACCAGGGATCCGTAATCACCTGCTCGCCAAGACCCGCGGCGTGGCCAGACCTCCTCCTCCACCGAAAAAATTAGTCACATCCAAAAGAATCCTTGGAGCCAAAAATGAGAACCATTGAAAACAAAGCCCTAGATCCTAGATTTATGAGGCAAGAGTGCCAGAAAACAGAAATTACGTCTTGATTCGTCCTGGTTTTGATGTGGATTACTTTTGTCTAGATAACTTCAACCCAGTTAAGCTCGACGAAATTGAACACTTCGTTTAGTAACGGGCACCAAAAATAATCTGACAATAAAAGAAATTTCGAAATAGAACTATTAGTGTGCTTTCACAAACTTATTCATTTGCAACGTTATTTCTAGAGTTTCTTCCCGGTGTCACTTCTCTGAGAAATGTCTCCCAGGACGGTGATTTCAGTCATCATCTAAAACCAATCTCCTGTCTACACCTGGGAAGATAGTGTGCGTCCTGGTTAAGAGCAAGGGCTCCAGAGTCAGATAACCAAGGCTGGATATCCGCTTACTAACTGGAGAGGAGATCACCGGCATGTTACTTATCCTGAACCTCAAGAGGAGACTACATGTGATATTTTGTATTTAAATGTGACAATACATATGAAGCCCTTTAAACAGGGCCGGGCATGTAGTACCTCTCCTGGTACAATGTTAGCTACAGCTGTATTTTTCCTCCCAGAACTCTTTCCTATGCTTTTTCCCTCCTTTTCACCTCTGCCAGTTACCTCGTATTGAACATGTTGCATCCTTCCCAAATTTGCAGCGCTCCTTCTAGCGGCTCACGCACCTAGTCAGCATTCTCATACAGTCATGCCTTACCTAGCCACAGGCATATGTTCTGAGGAACGTGTCATTGAGCGATTTTTGTTGTTTTGTGCACATCATAGCGTGCTCTTACGCAAACCTAGGTAGTCTAGCCAACTACTCGCTTTGGCTATATGGTATATAGCTGTTACTCCTAGGCTACAAACCTGTAGAGTGTGTTACTGTGCTAATACTGTAGGCAATTGCAACACAAGGTATTTGTATCTAAACATAGAAAACGTACAGTAGAAGAACTGTATAATCCTTTTCTTTCTTTCTTTCTTTCTTTTTTTCTTTTTTTGAGATGAAGTCTCAGCTCTGTCACCCAGGCTGGAATGCAGTAGCGCAATCACAGCTCACTGCAACCTCCGCCTCCCGGGTTCAAGCGATTCTCCTGCCTCAGCCTCCCTAGTAGCTGGGTTTACAGGCACATGCCACCAAGCCCAGCTAATTTTTGTATTTTTAGTAGAGACGGGGTTTGACCATGTTGGCCAGGTTGGGCTCGAACTCCTGACCTCAAGTGATCCTCCCACCTCGGCCTCCCAAAGTGCTGGGATTACAGGTGTGAACCACTGCCCTCAGCTTAAAGAACTGTATAATCTTATGGGAGCACTGTTGTATATGTGGCCCACCTGTCCATCACTGACGGAAAGAAGTTGGACCAGAAATTATTGAATCTTTTGAATGAATACCTTACTTTCCCACCAGCCATACAAAGGATCAAGCCGCCTACCTCTGTGTCTTTCCATAAGCTATTCTCTCTCCCTTCAGGCTACCCCTTCTCTCACCTGGTGAACAAATAATCTTTCGTGGCATTCAAAAATCACCTTCTTGGCCAGGTGCGGTGGCTCACACCTGTAACCTCAGCACTTTGGAAGGCCAAAGCAGGCAGACCACGAAGTCATGAGTTCGAGAACAGCCTGGCCAACATGGTGAAACCCCCATCTCTACTAAAAATACAAAAACTAGCTGGGCGTGGTGGCACGCACCTGTAATCCCAACTACTTGGGAGGCTGAGGCAGGAGAATTGCTTGAACTCGGGAGGCAGAGGTTGCAGTGAGCTGAGATCATGTCACTGCACTCTAGCCTGGGCAATAGAGCAAGACTCTATCTCAAGAAAAAGAAAAAGAAAGAAAAGAAAAGAAATCACCTCCTTGAGAGGCATTCTCTAACACTCCTCTAAGCAGGCCAGTGCTCTTCTCTTGTACCTCTCTTCTCTGATATTGTAGGTATGTTAGAATTGTGTTTTCTAGCCTGTCTGTATCTACCAAACATTGCATTGTTGACAGGCAAGCTCTGTGTCTCATGCATATCTGTAGTCCCAGCATCCAACAGCAAGTAGGTGGACAGTAAATCCTTTGGTATAAATGGATGAGTTTATACTTTTGGAAATAACTCTGAAGTGGTCAGATTTCATTCTCTTTGATTTGGATCATTAAAGTTAATTGAAAACTTTATCTCACCTGTAACTGTTCCTCATAACTGATTTTCAATCATTGGTAAACCCCAAATAGAATGAACTTTTCTAAGTCACAATTATCAGAAAGGAAATTGTTTTCTAACTTGACTCAGCACTTTCAGTTGCTCAAGCTATGTAGCATCCGTACATGAAATCACCTGAGTGACATGGAAATCCATACACCACTCTACAATCATTTTAGGATTTACTTTAAAATAAAATATTTGTATAGGAATTGAAAATAATGAATATTTAAAGAGCAGTGGTCCAGCCGGGTGCGGTGGCTCACGCCTATAATCCCAGCACTTTGGGAGACTGGCATACCACCTGAAGTCAGGAGTTCGAGACCAGTCTGGGCAAAATGGTGAAAACCCCATCTCTACTAAAATTAGAAAAACTACCCGGGCGTGGTGGTGTGTGCTTGTAGTCCCAGCTGCTCAGAAGGCTGAGGTGGGAGGATCACTTGAGCCTGGGAGGCAGAGGTTGGAGTTAGGTAAGATCACATTACTGCACTCCAGCCGGGGCAACAAAGCAAGATCCTATATCAAAAAATATAAATAAATAAAGAACAGTAGACCTATTAATAGGCAGCTGATTAAAAGCAACTGAGACCAGGCACAGTGGCTCATGCCTGTAATCCCAGCACTTTGAAAAGCTGAAGTGGGAGGATCTCTTGAAGCCAGGGGTTTGAAACCAGCGTGGGCAGCAAAGTGAGACCCCACCTCCATTTAATAAAAATAAATTTAAAATTAAAAATTTTTTTAAAAAGCATCTGATTTATCAACACATTTTTACCAGTTACCATGCAGTGAAATGTTCAAGCATCAGGAAAAAGATAATGCTTTCAAATTCACCATTATCGGATTTGAGCAGTTCGAACAGGACAGATTCCAGAATCACAAACTCCAGTTTCCTTCTATGTCCTCTTCTTTCTTATACTGTATCTTATATTATGATGCCCTTTTTCTGACATTTATTTTCCTGTAAATTCATCTAGCCCCCAGTACCCACCATAGAAGTTACCCTCCTTTATTAATGATATCTGAATTTTTTTTTTTTTTTTTTTTTTTGAGACAGAGTTCTTGCTCTCGCCCAGGCTAGAGTACAGCGGTACGATCTTGGTTCACTGCATCCTCTGCCTACAGGGTGCAATCGATTCTCGTGCCTCAGCCTCCTGAGTAGCTGGGATTATAGGCATATGCCAGCAGGCCTGGCTAATTTTTGTATTTTTAGTAGATACAGTTTGTTTTGACATGTTGCCTAGACTGGTCTTGAACTCCTGGCCTCAAGTGATCCGCCCTCCTTGGCCTCCCAAAGTGCTGGCATTACAGGAATGAGCCACTGCATGGCCCTGAATTTATTTTTGTCACTACACACTCTTTATGTGTTTCTTCTACTATATCTTAAGCTCCTTGAAGGCAACAACAATGACTTTCTCTTCTTTGTCTCTCTGGGACTTAGCCCAGTGCTCACTAAATGCTTGTCAAATGAAGGGATTAGCAAATTTGACCAATATTTACTGAATACCTACTATGTGCCAAATACTATTATTGGCCTACAGATGTATAGCAATGAAAAAAATCTGCAAAATCTTTGTCCTCTTGGAACTTACAGGGGAATGAATGATGAGGCCAGGCACAGTGGCTCACGCCTGTAATCCCAGCACTTTAGGAGATCGAGGCAGGCAGGTCACGAGGTCAAAAGATAGAGACCATCCTGGCCAACATGGTGAAACCCCATCTCTACCAAAAATACAAAAAAATTAGTCGGTCATGGTGGCACGCGCCTGTAGTCCCAGCTAGTTGGGAGGCTGAGGCAGGAGAATCAGTTGAACCTGTGAGGCAGAGGTTGCAGTAAGCCGAGATCGCTCCACTGCACCCCAGCCTGGGAGACAGAGGGAGACTGTATCTCAAAAAAAATTTTTTTTGAAAATTCCCAATATATTTATGTGTTCACTAATAAAATTATTGCTCGAAACTCAACTTGTTTTCATAATAATGTCAAAATAATTATTAGGGTATTAGCCACCTAAAACACTGCTAAAAAACAGTAGAAATAAATTATGTTACAAAATAGGCTGGGTGCCACCGCTTGTGCCTGTAACCCCAGCATTTTGAGAGACAGAGGCAGGAGGATTGCTTGAGGGCAGGAGTTCAAGACCAGCTTGGGCAACATGGCCAAATCCTGTCTCTACAAAAAATAAAAAAGTAGCCGAGTATGGTGGTGTGTTTCTGTAGTCTCTGCTACTTGGGAGGCTGAGGTGGGAGGACCACTTGAGCCCTGGAGGTCAAGGCTGCAGTGAGCCGTGATCAAACCACTGCACTCCAGCCTGGGCAACGGAGAGAGAACCTGTCTCAAAAGAAAAAAAAGGTAATCAATTATGTATAAGAAACATCAGGTATATGAAAAAATGCTCAACATTACTAATCATCTGGAAAATGCAAATCAAAACCACAATGAGCTATCATCTTACCCCAGTTAGAATGACTGTTATCAAAAAAACAAAAGATAAATGCTGGCCAGGATGCAGAGAAAAGGAAACTCTTGTACACTGATAGTGGGAATGTAAATTAGTACAGCCATTATGAAAAACTGTATGGAAGTTTCTCAAACAACTAAAAATAGAACTGCCATACAACCCAGCAACCACCACTGTGTATTTATCCAAAGAAGAGAAAATATATAGCAAAGAGATATCTGCACCCCCATGTTCATTGCAGCACTATTCATAATAGCCAAGATATGAATCAACCTAAGTGTCCATCCGTGGATGAGTAGACAAATAAATGGGTATAATGGAACATTATTCAGCCTTATAAAAAGAGATCCTACCCCTTAAGACAAAATATATGAATTGAGGATATTATGCTAAGTGAAATAAGCCAGACACAGAAAGACAAATATCACATGTTCTCACTCATACGTGGGAGCTAAAAAAGCTGATCTCATGGAGATAGAGAGTAGAATGATGGTTACCAGAGGCTGGGAAGGGTGACTGGGGGTAATGAAGAGGGATTGGTTAATGGATACAAACATACAGTTAGATAGAAAGAATAAGTTCTAGTGTTCAATAGCACAGTAGGGTGGCTATAGTTAAAAATAATTTATTATATATTTTTAAATTGCTAGCAGAGAAGATCTGAAATGTTCTCAACACAAAGAAATGATAAATGTCTGAGGTAATGGATATCCCAATGACCATGATTGATCACTATACATTGTATGCATGTATCGAAATATTACATGTATCCCATATATATGTACAGATATCATGTATCAATTAAAAAAGAAAACTCTCAACTAATAAGAAAAAAAGAATAAAGAAACAAAAACATACTTAATGAAGTATGGAAAGATTATTTTTTAAGTCTTTCTTTTTCCCCCTGAGACGGGGTCTTGCTCTGTTGCCCAGACTGGAGTCCAGTGGCACAATCATGGCTCACTGCAGTCTTGACCTCCTAGGCTCAAGTGATCCTCCCTCCTCAACCTCCCAAGTAGCTGGGACTATGGGCATGTGCCACCACGCCTGGCTGATTTTTTAAATTTTTAGTAGAGACAAGGTCTCACTATGTTGCCCAGACTGGTCTTGAAATCCCAAGCTCAAGCGATCCTCCTGCCTTGACCTCCCAAAGTGCTAGAATTACACGTGTGAGCCACAGTGCCTGTCCTCTTTTAAGTCTTATGGCACATGGTGTTCAATAATTTTTTTTGAATACAAATAATAGGAACCAAGTGTGGTGGCTCATATCTGTCATCCCAGCACTTCAGGAGGCCAAGACAGGAGGATCACTTGAGACCAGGAGTTCAAAACCAGCCTGGTCAACATAATGAGACCCTGTCTTTACAAAAAAAAAAAAAATTTTTAATTATCTGGGCATGGTGGCATGCACCTGCAGTCCCAGCTACTCAGGAGGCTGAGGTTGGATGACACTGATGTCAAGGCTGCAGTGAGCTGGGATGGTACCACTGCACTCCAGCCTGGGTGATAGAGTGAGACTCTGTCTCTAAAGAATAAAATTAAATTAAATCAAAAACAAAAATAAATAAAAAGAATAAAAAGAAAAAATTTGCCAAGCATGATGGTGCATGCCTGTAGTTCCAGCTACTCGGGCTGAGGTGGGAGGATCTCTTGAGCCCAGGAGTTGAAGGCTGCAGTGAGTCATGATTATGCCACTGCGCTCCAGCCTCAGAGTAAGGCCCTATCTCAAAAAAATAAATAAGTAAATAATAGGGACCCAATTATGCTTGTAATGACTTTTCTTTTTTCTCTATATCTATCATCTTGTCTCTGAATTTTTTTTTCATGGAGATATTCACATTTTCCACCATGCCAGAAATTTGGTCATCACCCAGTCTATCTAGTATTTTGATTCTAATTTTTTCCTTAAATTTGTAACGGCATTGTTTAAGTTGTGATTTCATTCTTAATTAAAATGCAAGATAAGATAGCTTTACAGTCTGCCTTTCAACTCAATCTGTGTTTTATCATCTGTAGGTTGAAGGTTTTTTAATAGAATAGACAGATTCTACAAACCTTGGCTTGTCCTTGTCAGGTAACCTGTTTGAAGAGTCGTCAGCTGCCACATCAATGAGTCAGGACTTTCATGACTAAGTCATCCTGGGACCCCATGGAGAGCTCTAGTGGGGAGGAGAGTGAGGACTGAGACAAGCCCAGAGATGTTCCCATCCTCTCTGTGCATCCAGTGGTCACCAACAAGATAAAAGTGAACCAACTGCAGTCACAGGGGGGAGCCCCCAAGAATTGCCCCCACCTCAAAGACTGCAACACACCACGATGTGGGATTACACTACTGTGGAATTGGTGGAGCTGGGAAATAGGTTCAGACACAAGGGGAGCATCGATAGCAGGGTGGCTGCTCCATCTAGGAGATGTGAGGATGGAGGGTATTATACTCCGCAGACTCAGGATAGTAAAATGGCATCCATTAGAAAACCCATCAGAAAAATATGTTACATTTTTCTATAGTGCAAAGCCTTCATAGAAATAGTCTTCTGTTCCATGAGGTATTTTTCTTTTAACTTGAGTTCTTCCTTGATCTTTTGAATACAGTGTTCCATTTATTTATTTATTTAGCTATAATAATGGCATAATTTAACATACTTTATTCTTATTTTGTTCATATTTAATCTCGAAAACTGTACCCAGATCCTCTATTAGCTTAGCTTTGCCTGGTCTAATGGGCTTCCGGAGAAAATAAGATTTTATTTCACTAGTTTTTAGGAGTGGGAAAAGGTCTAGAAGCTGGTTTTATTCCACCCTCTTTACCTTAAATATCTAATACTTTTCTTTGAACTATACAAATATATTATATATGTAACAAAACCTAGAAGTGTAACTTGTTAATTATTATTTAAATGTCCTTGCAATGCAAATAAATTTGTGACATCTCTACACACAAGAGAAGGAGGAGGGGGCTAGGGGAGAAGGGAAAGATGGCAAGTATTGCTTTTTAAACAAGCACAATGACTTCTTTAAACACTTCTTAATCGTGACTGTTTTGGCAGACATCATCTTAGCTTCACTTCTTCTTTCCTTTTCAATAACTTTTCCAAAAGACTTCATTATAAACTTCATAAAACATTCTTTTTCTCTTGCCATTTATAAAGGAGGAAAAAACCTAAAAATTTTGGCTATGTATACCTGTATTGAAGAGGAACAATTCCAGGAACTGGGGATGAAGGGGCAGACAAGTAGATTGGCCACACACAATGGCAGTGATACAGAGAAACTACAGACAATATCTGAACAATTTTCTGTCATCTCTCTGTATCACTGCCATTGTGTGTGGCCAATCTATTAATATTTCTCTGTCCCTTCATCCCAAGTTCCTGGAATTGTTGCTTCTCATTTTTTTCTTTTCTTGGCTAATTGTCAATGGAATTCTGAATTTGAGACATATTGCAGTTTAATAAGGCACTCCAAAATGTAGCAGCTTTTCAAGCAACAATTTAATTCTGGAAGTTCAGGCAGGGCTCAATATCTTATCTCTGCCCCATGCAGTGTCAGCTAAGGGCACCTCAAAGGCTGGGAGCCCAAATCATGTAAGGACTTACTCATATTTTTTTTTTTTTTTTTTTTTCGAGACGGAGTCTCACTCTGTCGCCCAGCCTGTAGTGCAGTGGTGCGATCTCAGCTCACTGCAAGCTCCGCCTCCCAGGTTCATGCCATTCTCCTGGCTTAGCCTCCCGAGTAGCTGGGACTACAGGCGCCTGCCACCACACCCGGCTAATTTTTTGTATTTTTAATAGAGACGGGGTTTCACTGTGTTTGCCAGGATGGTCTCGATCTCCTGACCTCGTGATCCACCCACCTCGGCCTCCCAAAGTGCTGGGATTACAGGGGTGAGCCACTGCGCCCGGCCAAGACTTACTCATATCTATAGTTGATGATGGTTTTCCACTGGCACGGCAGCTGGGGCTGTCAACCAGAACGCCCACATGTGGCTTCTCTATGTATCTGCTCTATGTAGGGCTTAGAGAGGAAGGAACAAACCCTGAATTTGGACCCCTCACAGCATGGTGGTTGGGTTCCAAGAAACAAGAAGTAAAAGTCACCACTTTCTTTTTTTTTTTTTTTTTTTTTTTTTTTTGGAGACGGAGTCTCGCTCTGTCGCCCAGGCTGGAGTGCAGTGGCCGGATCTCAGCTCACTGCAAGCTCCGCCTCCCGGGTTTACGCCATTCTCCTGCCTCAGCCTCCCGAGTAGCTGGGACTACAGGCGCCCGCCACCTCGCCTGGCTAGTTTTTTGTATTTTTTAGTAGAGACGGGGTTTCACTGTGTTAGCCAGGATGGTCTCGATCTCCTGACCTCGTGATCTGCCCGTCTCGGCCTCCCAAAGTGCTGGGATTACAGGCTTGAGCCATCGCGCCCAGCCAAAGTCACCACTTTCTTAAAGCCTGGCCCAGAATTCAAATATGCTTTGAATTCTGCCATATTCTACTGGTCAAATCACACAGTCCAGATTCAAGGGGAGGGCACCTGATTCTTTCCTTCCATGGGAGGCACGTGAGAGGATCTTAGAATCACATTTAAAACTCCACACATTCTCCTGTAATCCCAGCACTTTGGGAGGCCAAGGCAGGCGGATCATTTGAGGTCAGGAGTTCGTGATCAGCCTGGACCACATGGTGAAAACCCATCTCTACTAATAACGCAAAAATTAGCTGCCCATGGTAGCAGACACCTGTAATCCCAGCTACTTGGGAAGCTGAGGCACAAGAATCGCTTGAATCTGGGAGGCAGAGGTTGCAGTGCGCAGAGATCATGCCATTGCACGCCAGCCTGGGTGACAGAGTGAAATTGTGTCTGAAAAACAAAAACAGAAAGCAAAAAAACAAAACCAAAACATACCTCCACACATTCTCTGAAACATATCACCATGTCTTTTCACTGTATTGCTCCTGTGTTAATATAAAGGTGACACAGAAAATTTCCTTCCATTGGTACCTACGCGTGTCTGCATGAATCATCTCAGCTGGCTTAATTCATTTAACACCTTTCTTGTGCTGAAGACAGATATGCACACCTGCACTACAGAGATTACAAACACCAGATTGAAGTGGAACAGGCCTTACTAGTCTTTTTTAGTCTATTCTTCCCAGGTCAAGGGGGGATGCTTCAGGCAAGTTGAAACAGTCAGTAGTTGCAGTAGCAGCTGAGATGAAGGAGTAAGTTGGAAGCTGGAGGAAACTTCCAGGCAGTAACGTGCAATATGTAACATTTAGTCATGGCCTGTTTCTGGGACATGCTGCAGCTGAAAGTGGGCCATGATCTCAGTAGGGAAATGGCCTAGGGAGGGACCAATGGAAGGCTGTCTGACAAGGTCGGGTCAGGCTAGTAGTTTCAGAGTGCTCAGTACCCAGAGCAGGGTTTGTTCCTTCCTCTCTCAGCCCTACCCCAGCATCACCTGCAGGCCTGAGCCCTTCATTCATTTTCTCATTGAACAAACATGCCTGCCAGTGGCAGTGCGGCCTGCTGGTATGTTCAGATATTGTCTCTAGTCTCTCTGTATCACTGCCACTGTGTGTAGGTAATCTGCTTGTCTGCCCCTTCATCCAAGTTCCTGGAATTGTTGCTTTCTCCATCCTGTTGACTGCTCTCCAACACACACACACACACACACACACACACACACACACCCCCCACATACCATTTCTTTTTTTCCCTTTTTTTCCCCCCCGAGACAAAGTCTTGCTCTGTCACCCAGGCTGGAGTGCAGTGGCGCAATCTCGGCTCACTGCAACCTCCACCTCCCAGGTTCAAGCAGTTCTCCTCCCCCTGCCTCCCAAGTAGCAGGGATTACAGGTGCCCACCACCACACCCAGCTAATTTTTGTATTTTTAGTAGAGATAGGGTTTCACTATGTTGACCAGGCTGGTCTCGAACTCCTGACCTAGTGATCCACCCACATCAGCCTCCCAAAGTGCTGAGATTACAGATGTGAGCCACCGTGTCCAGCCTCTCTTTTTTCCTTTTCAACTTTTATTTTAGAATCGGGGGTACACATACAGGTCTATTACAAAGGTATATCACACACACACCATTTTTTAAGATCTAATATACAACTTTCTCCTATCTAGGACCTGCTGGCCTCTATGCCTAGGGCTGAACTCAGTGCCCTCTTCCTCTCCTCTTAAGGATATCTTTGTTTAAGTGTTGTTCCAGACATCCATGAACAATAAAACCACAGCTACCTTAAGGCTTGTATGTTGACCCACTCTTTTCCTTTCCTCCTCCCCTCCAGCTTTAACCGCCAACCTTTACTTAGTTTGAAATGAGTTTATGATACCTCCTCAGAGTTTTTCTAACCTTTTGGGGACCTCTGCTCCTAGCTCCCTAATTTGCTTGGAACTGCACTAAGAAGTATACCCTTGACTTTTCCAAAGTCACTCTGACCGGATCACCACTATGCTATATGGTGCCTTTGTGAAAATTTTTTTTAAAGTACATCTCTGGATAGTCACAGATATTTAAGCACAAGTGTTGTGCAGTAAGCCTCACCTTTGTGCCTAGAGAAAAGGAGTGAGCAGAACATGCACAGACTAAGGTATTTTGTTTTGTTTTGAGACAGAGTCTTGCTCTGTTGCCCAGACTGGAGTGCAGTTGCACGAACACAGCTCAATGCAGCCTCAACCTCCTGGGCTCAAGCAATCCTCCCACCTCAGCCTCCTGCATAGCTGGGACCACAGGCGCATGCCACCACACCCAGCTAATTTTTTTTTTTTTTTTTTTTTTTTTTTTTTTTTTTTTGAGACGGAGTCTGGCTTTGTCGCCCAGGCTGGAGTGCAGTGGCCGGATCTCAGCTCACTGCAAGCTCCGCCTCCCGGGTTTACGCCATTCTCCTGCCTCAGCCTCCCGAGTAGCTGGGACTACAGGCGCCCACCACCTCGCCCTGCTAGTTTTTTGTATTTTTAGTAGAGACGGGGTTTCACCATATTAGCCAGGATGGTCTCGATCTCCTGACCTCGTGATCCGCCCGTCTCGGCCTCCCAAAGTGCTGGGATTACAGGCTTGAGCCACCGCGCCCGGCCCATTTTTTTTTTTTTTTTTTAGTTGAGACAGGGTCTTGTCATGTTGCCCAGGCTGGTCTTAAACTCTTGAGCTCAAGTGATCTACCCACCACAGCCTCTCAAAGTGCTGGGATTACAGGCATGAGCCACTGCGTCCAACCAGTCTAAGGTATTTTGTTATAACAGCCCAAATTTACTAAGACAGAGCCCGTTTGCTGGGGCTTTTGCGAACAAACAACTCAGAACACTACGCATATTGTCTTTGGGCTATCAAGCTCGGTCAATTCCCTTAAGCTAGTTGGTAGCTTACTCAATACCCTTACCTTAGAAATGGTCTAGAGGCTGGACACAGTGGCTCACGCTTATAATCCCAGCACTTTGGGAAGCCAAGGAGGGAGGATCATTTGAGCCCAGGAGTTTGAGACGAGCCTGGGCGACATAGCAAGACCTCATCTCTACTAAAATTAAAAAGAAAAAAAAAAATAGCCTGGTGTGGTGGTGCACGCCTGTAGTGCCAGCTACTTTGGGGACTGAGGTAGGAGGATTGCTGGAGCCCGGGATGTTGAGGCTACAGTGAGCTCTGATCATGCCACTGTACTCCAGCCTGAATGATAGAGCGACCCTGTCTCCAAAAAAGGAAAACAGAAATGGTCTAGTCTTTTCTGTTTCACTCCCATGTTGGTGCCACTTTTCCACTTCTAGTTAGTGTCTGTCTCCCCCTTCTTACAAGAACAGAAGGAATTAAAATACTCATCACTAGATCCTATCAGGTCACAATTTTCCCAGCACTTCCTTTAGAGACAGGGTCAATGAATACTGTCAGGATTATCCTTGGATCCTGTAAAATCAGAACACAAAGCCAGAACCAGTCTAAAGACAGGGCTAGCAATATTAAGCATGGAGAATTTTAACCTATGGATTCCCAAATTCTAGATCATAAGCAGGACTGATCCAGAACGTCATGTAGCATAATTCCCTGGAGTCATTACACTGGACATTAATAGATGTTATGTCAGTAAAGAATTCTTTAATTAAATACATCCAAGAAGCTGTGAATTCAACAAAGTTAAAGAAGCGTGGCCTGGTGCAGTGGCTCATTCCTGTAATCCCAACATGTTGGGAAGCTGAGGAGAGAGGATCCTTTAGGCCCAGGAGTTAGAGATCAGCCTGAGCAACAGAGTAATACTCCATCTCTACAAAAAAATTTTAAAAATACCTAGGCATGGTAGCACATGCCTGTAATCCCTTCTACTCAGAAGGCTGAGGTGGGAGGATTGCTTGGGCCCAGGAGTTGGAGGTTGCAGTGTGCCACTGCACTCCAGCCTGTGTGACAGTAACACTCTGTCTTTATAAAAATAAAATAAGAAGTTTTATTTTATTTATTTATTTTTTTGAGACAGAGTCTTGCTCTGTCACCCAGGCTGGAGTGCAGTAGCCGGATCTCAGCTCACTGCAAGCTCCGCCTCCCGGGTTTACGCCATTCTCCTGCCTCAGCCTCCCGAGTAGCTGGGACTACAGGCGCCCGCCACCGCGCCCGGCTAGTTTTTTGTATTTTTAGTAGAGACGGGGTTTCACCGTGTTAGCCAGGATGGTCTCGATCTCCTGACCTCGTGATCCGCCCGCCTCGGCCTCCCAAAGTGCTGGGATTACAGGCTTGAGCCACCGCGCCCGGCCTGGAGAAGTTTTATTTTTTTAATTGCAGAACTTCTCAAAATCTTCTGCCAATATAAATGAAGTTTGCAAGAAAGGGATAGGACCTGTTCTGTACCCCAGGCCCATTTGACCGTAGGAACTTTTTGGCAGGAAGCACATCAGTGGAGCACATTTTGGGAAACCCAAAGGCACAGTTGGAGATCAAGCAGAAGGGCTCTACCTGTGGTGGAAAAGAAGTCTCTGATGTTCAGCTAAGAATGGGAGTACTTCCGGTAAAATGAAAAAGATCATTACGTTGCTAATTTTGCCTCCATCTTTAACCATCAATTGACTTTTACAGGCTTTCTCTCTGTTCTCTAGTAGCTCTACTTTCTTAATGTTTAGCTTTAAAATGTCATCTTGGACTATTGACGGTCCATTCAAGATGTACAACACCAACTCTGGAGGCAGGTGATCACCAACCTTTCATTAGAAAATAAACAGTCAAGACAAGTAGAAGACATGACAATGTCTACAAACATAGATTTCAATGCTTTAAAGCAGAGGCCAGCTGGGCGTGGTGGCTCACGCCTATAATCCCAGCACTTTGGGAGGCCAAGGCGGGCGGATCACGAGGTCAGGAGTTCTAGACCAGCCTGGACAACATAGTGAAACCCCGTCACTACTAAAAATACAAAAATTACCCAGACGTCGTAGTGCACACTTGTAGTCTCAGCTACCCGGGAGGCTGAGGCAGGAGACTCGCTTGAACCCGGGAGGTGGAGATTGCAGTGAGCTGAGAGCTTACCACTGCACATCAGCCTGGGTGACAGTGCAAGACTCTGTCTGGAAAAAAAAAAAAAAAAAAAAAAGCAGAGGTCACAAAAATAAATAAATAAGTAAATAAATAAATAAAAATAAAGCAGAGGTCAGTGAATCAAATCTGCTCTGCTGCCTGTTTTTGTAAATAAAGGGTTTTTGAAATATACCTATGTTCTTTCATTTATACATTGTCCATGGCTGGTTTCATAAATCTGCAGAATTGAGTACTAATAGAGAATCTAGGGCCCCACCAAAACAAAAATATTTCCTATATAGCTCTTTATAGAAAAGTTTGCCAGCCCCTACTTACAAAAGAAAATAGGCCAGGTGCAGTGGCTCACACCTGTAATCCCAGCACTTTGGGAGGCTGAGGCGGGTGGATCATTCGAGGTCAGGAGTTTGAGACCAGCCTGGCCAACATGATGAAACCGCATCTCTACCAAAAATGCAAAAATTAGCCGGGCGTGGCGGCACGCACCTTTAATCCCAGCTACTTGGGAGGCTGAGGTAGGAGAATCACTTGAACTCAGGAGGCAGAAGTTGCAGTGAGCAGAGATGGCGCCACTGTACTCCAGTCTGGGCGACACAGTGAGACTCCATCTCAAAAAAAAAAAAAGAGCAAATGAAAGGGATGTTAATTCAAAACTCACTATGTGTCTTTTTCAAAGTCATATTTCAATGAGTTTTGCTAAGCTGAAAATAATGCAATTAATGATATTATGTGTACTGTAGCCATTTCTGTGTAATCTGAATCATTTCCTTTCTCTTTTCTTGGATAGCTCCTCTTCCATATATAAACCTCTCTCCTAAATTTGAAAGGCATATGGAAATCACTTTTCAAATTGGTACTCCTGGCTTAAAATGGCAGTCTGAACACATCCATTTATCTCTCCTCCCTCCAAAATCTTATTATGATGAAGTGAAGAATTTAAAAGGCATATGCCCACAAAGACAAATAGAAGAAACAAAGTGATGGAGCAATGATAACGAACTTAATGAGTCTGGAAAGCGGAAGCCTCACTAACCAATACAAAATGAGCTGACTTTACAAGAAGAATCCTGGCAAAGCTCAGGAACGGAGGCACCAGATAGTGTTTAGAGGAGATAAGGCATCAGGCTTATAGCATAACTGAGGGGAAAATCTGTATAAGGAACCGTTAAATTAGTTTCCACCCCCGCAGCAAACACCTCAACGACTCTCTTGTCTCAGCCTCCCAAGCAGACAGGAGGTTTATTTTCTGGTGAAACTGACCCTGGAAAGAGGCCCAGGACTCACAAACACCAGGCAGAGAGCCGGCGGCAAAGGTAAAAGAACGACCACAGACTTGGTACAGGTGAACCCACCTGACACACACACGAAAACTTCCCTCACCCTCCCCAGCTACTCGTTGTCCACGGAAATTCATTCTCCTGTCTTCCACGATGATGGAGTTGTAGCTGGGTAGGTAGGATGTCAGGTTGGGAGCACACAGCCAGCTCACTGAGGGTAAGTGTGACCACACAAGGAAACTCACCGGAGGAATGGACACAGACACATTCCTGCTCCTCAATTGCTCCTTGCTCCTCTTTTCTCCATCTTAAGCATACGCTAGCCTGAGGCCCTGTTTCTACCACAAAAAGGACAATGTCCTAGGGCAGGGTTTCTTTTCTTTTTTCTTTTCTTCCTTTTTTTTTTTTTTTTTTCTCTCTGAGACAGGGTCTCACTCTTTCTCCCTGGCTGCAGTGGTGTGATCTCAGCTCTCTGCCTTGAACTCCTGAGCTCATGTGATTCTTCCACCTCAGTCTCCTGAGTAGCTGGGATCACAGGCATGTGCCACCATGCCCGGCTAGTTTTTTGTAGTTTTAGCAGAGACGGGGTTTCATCATGTTGCCCAGGCTGGCCTCAAACTCCTGACCTCAGGTGATCCACCCACCTCAGCCTCCCAAGGTTCTGTGATTACAGGTGTGAGCCACGGCATCTGCCTAATTTTTGGATTTTTAGTAGAGACAGGGTTTCGCCATGTTTCCCAGGCTGGCCTCAAACTCCTGACCTCAAGCAATTCACCTGCCTCAGCCTTCCAAAGTTCTGGGATTACAGGCGTGAGCCACCACGCCCAGCCTTTTTCTTTTTTAAAAAAAGCTACTTTTGGCTGGGCGCGGTGGCTCAAGCCTGTAATCCCAGCACTTTGGGAGGCCGAGACGGGCGGATCACAAGGTCAGGAGATCGAGACCAGCCTGGCTAATACGGTGAAACCCCGTCTCTACTAAAAAAATACAAAAAACTAGCCGGGTGAGGTGGCGGGCGCCTGTAGTCCCAGCTACTCGGGAGGCTGAGGCAGGAGAATGGCGTAGACCCGGGAGGCGGAGCTTGCAGTGAGCTGAGATGCGGCCACTGCACTCCAGCCTGGGCGACAGAGCGAGACTCTGTCTCAAAAAATAAATAAATAAATAAATAAAAATTAAAAAATAAAAAAAGCTACTTTTGTAACAAATTAGGGAGCTTCTTTCTAAGACGATGAAATGATCTGGAATTAGGTTGTGGTGATGGTTGCACAACATACTGAAATACACTGCATTGTACACTTTAAAAGGGTGAATTGTATGGTATGTGAATTATTGTATCCCAATTTTTAAAATACATGGAGCTAAGTATCAGTAGCCATAACTAAAATAGGTGAGAAGGACTGGCGTGGTGGCTCACGCCTGTAATCTTGGCACTTTGGGAGGCTGAGGCGGGCGGATCACTTAAAATCAGGAGTTTGAGACCACCCTGGCCAACATGGTGAAACTCCCTCTCTACTAAAAATACAAACATTAGCCAGGCGTGGTGGCGCATGCCTGTGGCTCCAGCTACTTGGGAGGCTGAGGGTGGGAAAATTGCTTGAACCCGCCCTGCACTCCAGCCTGGGAAACAAAGTGAGTCTCTGTCTCAAAAAAAAAAAAAGAGAGAAAGTGGTAGCCTCTGGAAAGCTCAACTGGCACATAGGAAGAGATAGAGCTGATAACTCCTGCTTTTTCTTATGTGTTGTGTTTGACATTTTAAGCTATATGCATACATTACTTTGATAAAAATAAAACTTACTTTTGAAAAATCACCATCACAAGTCTCCCCAAGCCTCAATGGAGTCAGTATTGAAATTAAAACAATGTTAGCTAATTACGTAACTCCTTTCCAAAAAATGGCTTTTTACTTTTGGATAGTATTGGAATCTGTTTTCCTGCCTGAACAATATTTTCTTGAATTTAAGATCTAGGAAGGCATTGGGAAAAGGAAGCACAGAAATAGAGGTGGCACTGGTTAAATTGAAGCCAAGAAGAATCTAAATTCAGGGAAAAACTTAGGTTGAGCCAAGAGCTTTTTACTTATAAAACTGGTTAAACGCTGATGCTTGAAAACGAAGTTAAGAAAAGGAAGGTATTAAATTGTAAAATATACTCACTTCCCAAATGAAGATAGGAATATTCTGATTGAACGTGAAATCAGAAATAAAGTACTTAGCAAGCACCCGAGAACAGTTTGTCTTAAACTAACTGTACTGAAGTACTTTTTTTTTTCCAATCATGGACTGATAAAAACACAATAAAAATGAATTACCAGGTCAGGTGCAGTGGCTCACACATGTAATCTCACCACTTTGGGAGGCCAAGGCGGGCAGATCACTTGAGGTCAGGAGTTTCAGACCAGCCTGGCCACATGGAGAAACCTTGTCTCTACTTAAAATACAAAACTTAGCCGGGCATGGTGGCAGATGCCTGTAATCCCAGGTACTCAGGAGGCTGAGACTAGAGAATCACTTAAACCTGGGAGGTGGAGGTTGCAGTGAGCTGAGATCACACCATTGCACTTCAGCCTGGGTGACAAGAGTGAAACTCTGTCTCAAAAAAAAAAAAAAAAAGAATTACCAGAAAAATGAAATAAAAAAAACAAACACATATAAACAAGGCTGAATTTTCATTCTTAGCTTAAACAGGTATAATATTACTCTGACAAATTGCTAAAAATGTTTCTAAATATGCATTCTTAATTTTTATACTCATCTGTTCGTAAACTGTTTGTTGTTTTTTAGGGACAGGGTCTTGTTATGTTGTCCAGGCTGGTCTTGAACTCTTGCACTCAAAGGATCTTTCCACCTCAGCCCCCTAAGCATCTGGGACTACAGCACATACCACCGTGCCCAGTCTTTATAAATTGCTAAAAAATGGTTCATATAGGCCGGGTACGGTGACTCACACCTGTAATCCCAGCACTTTGGTAGGCCGAGGTGGGTGGATTTCCTGCGGTCAGGAGATCGAGACCAGCCTAGGCAACATGATGAAATCCTGTCTCTACTAAAAATATATATAAAAAATTAGTCAGGTGTGGTGCTGGGCACCTGTAATCCCAACCACTCAGGAGGCTGAGGCAGGAGAATTTGTTGAACCCGGGAAGCAGAGGTTGCAGTGAACTGAGATCACTCCAGCCTGAGCAACAAAAGTGAAACTGCATCTCAAAAAAAAAAAAAAAAAAAAAAAAAAAAAGTTCATATAATGGCACAGAGCCATGGGCCAACTTTGAAAAGCACAGCTCTGGCCGGGCGCGGTGGCTCCAGCCTGTAATCCCAGCACTTTGGGAGGCCGAGACGGGCGGATCACGAGGTCAGGAGATCAAGATCATCCTGGCTAACACGGTGAAACCCCATCTCTACCAAAAAATACAAAAAACTAGCCAGGCGAGGGGCACCTGTAGTCCCAGCTACTCAGGAGGCTGAGGCAGGAGAATGGCGTAAACCCAGGAGGCGGAGCTTGCAGTGAGCTGAGATCGGGCCACTGCACTCCAGCCCGGGTGACAGAGCGAGACTCCATCTCAAAAAAAAAGAAAAGCACAGCTCTAGAAACTGGGGAATTAGATCCTTGCAATTATTGAATAAATCTTAAAATAGTTTCAGAAGCAAGAGGCTACTAGAACCAAAAATTTAAAAATAGCAAGGAAAATAAAATTGTCTGATAGTTCTGTATCAGAGCATTGAATAAAAACCATTCACTTATAGAAAAGGCTGCAATTATTTTACAATGGCAAAAACTGGGTGCAAGCTAAATGGACATCAATGAGAGATGGTTAAAAGTCATAATACATCTTTACTATGGAATTCAGCATAGTTTTTGTTTGTTTGTTTGTTTTTGTTTTGTTTTCTGAGTTGGAGTCTCACTCTGTCACCCAGGCTGGAGTGCAGTGGCTCCATCTCAGCTCACTGCAATGTCTGCCACCCAAGTTTAAGTGATTCTCCTCCCTCAGCCTCCTAAGTAGCTGGGATTACAGGCATGTGCCACCATACCCAGCTAATTTTTGTGGGTTTTTTGTAGAGATGGGTTTTCACCATGTTGGCCAGCCTGGTCTTGAACTCCTGACCTCAAGTGATTCACCTGCCTTGGCCTCCCAAAGTGCTGGGATTACAGGTGTGAGCCATTGTGTCTGACGCGCATAGATTTTAAAAGAAGATGTATTCACAGGTATTGGCCTGGCAAAATGTCCTTGTTACATTATTGAATGAAAACACACAAACAAAAACAAGTTCCACAGCACTGTATATAGAATGCAATCCCATACATTAGAAGGGGAGCCCAGGCTGCGTGTACATATTTACATTGTAAAAGTGTAGAAAAATATCTGAAAAGAGATGCACCAGACTGTATGCCTTCATTACCCTTAGGGGCTGGGAGAAAAGGGACAGAAAGTGAGAAACTTTCACCTTTTACTTTCACCAATAGTTCATTCATTGGACAAACAGGTACTGAGCACCAACTGCCCTAGGTGGCAGGAAAATAACCACAACAGATGACAAGCAAGTAAGCAAAGAACTTAAAGGAATGTAGAAAAACAGGAAGGAGAGAGGAAAAGGGGAGGGAGGAAGGGAAGGGAAATAAAAGCAAGTTCCAGAACATTAGAGAGTATTTTGTCCCACATATTAGAGAGTGGGCCTGGCTATATGTCAATATGTATATAGTGAATGCATTGGAGGAAGGCGGGAAGGGAGAGGAGGGAGGGAGGAGAGGAGAAGAGAGAGAAAAGGAGGAGAGGAAAGTGAAAGGAAAGAAAGCAAGGAGGCAGGGAAGAATGGAGGAGGGTAAACTTCAGATGGTTTGAAACCAAAGCAATGAAAGGAATAAAGAGTGACTGGAAAAAAGGCAGTGACCAGGTAGTGGCGCTAGTTTAGACACCATCATCAGAGAAATGCCATAGGAACTAAGAAAGTGGACAATGAAGGCTGGGCTGGGTGGCTCCCTCCTGTAATCCCAGCACTTTGGGAGGCTGAAGTAGGTGGACCACCTGAGGTCAGGAGTTGGAGACCAGCATGGCCAACATGGCGGAACCTCGTCTCTACTAAAAATACGGAAATTGGTCGGGCATAGTGGCGCATGCCTGTAATCCCAGCTACTCAGGAGGCTGAGGCAGGAGAATTGCTTGAACCTGGGAGGTGGAGGTTGCAGTGAGCCGAGATCACGCCATTGCACTCCAGCCTGGGTGACACAGCAAGACTCCGTCACAAAGAAGGAAAGAAAGAAAGACAATGAGAAGAGATGGGCAAAGCGCCTTGAGAAGTGTAATCTGTGTGCCAAGTATATACATCGGCTTCAGCAGGCATCCACTACTATTAGATTTTTTTAAACCAATAAAACGTTTCCATTATTATTATTATTATTTTGGAGACGAGTCTTGCTCTGTCACCTAGACTGGAGTGTAGTGGCGTGATCTCAGCTCACTGCAACCTCCACCTCCTGGGTTCAAGTGATTATCGTGCCTCAGCCTCCTCAGTAGCTGGGATTACAGGCACACACCACCATGCCCGCTAATTTTTGTATTTTTAGTAGAGAAGGGTTTCACCATGTTGCCCAGGCTGGTCTCGAGCTCCTGACCCCAGGTGATCTGCCTGCCTCAGCCTCCCAAAATGCTGGGATTACAGGTGTGAGCCACCGTGCCCGGCCTCAGATATTTTCTAATTAAGAAAATGATCCATTGTAGAAGTTCTATAGCATTTTGAACTCTGATCTCGTTTTCTCATGGAAACAAATATTCTAAGTGGGTATTGGGCTCCTAGACAAGACTGCAGAAGGCTCTTTAATCCTCAAAGGCTATGTGTAGTGAACAGATGGTGGCTGCTAAAAAGATAGCTCCGTGTTCTAATCCCTGGAACCTGTGACTATCACCGTATATGGCAAAAAATGTGACTCAAATCCTGAAAGGAGAAGTTTATCCCAGATTATCCAGTTAGACTTTGTAAGCAATCACATGGATAAGAGAAAGGAGGGGAAATATTGGGGTAGACACAGAGAAGACATACAGAAGAGGAGGAGGCAATGTGACTACAAAGGCAGAGATTGGAGTGATGCGACCGTAAGCCAAGAAACGCTGTCTCTACTAAAAATACACCATCTCCACTAAAAATACAAAAATTTGCCAGGTGTGGTGGCGGGCGCCTGTAATCCCAGCTACTCAGGAGGCTGAGGCAGGAGAATCGCTTGAACCCAGGAGGTGGAGCTTGCAGTGAGCCGAGACCGCACCACTGTACTCCAGCCTGGGCAACAGAGTGAGACTCCTTCTCAAAAATAAATAAATAAATAAATAAATAAATAAATAAATAAATAAGTCAATCGGGTGTGGTGGTGTGTTCCTGTAGTTCAGCTACTCAGGAGGCTGAGTCATGAGAATTGCTTGAGCCCAGGAGATGGAGGCTACAGTGAGCCGAGATCATGCCACTGCACTCCAGCCTGGGCAACAGAGCAAGACTCTGTCTCAAAAACAAAAAACATCACAAAATAGAAAATTAAAACAAAACGTAAAATGAATAAAATTGAGGAAAATTTTAATTAATCTTTATTAGAGTTGGGGTCGGGGAGAGCAGGTTTAATTAATAATGGCTGGCCGGGCGCAGTGGCTCAGCCTATAATGCCAGCACTCTGGGAGGCCGAGGTGGGCAGATCACGAGGTCAAGAGTTCAAGAACAGCCTGGCCAACATAGTGAAACCCTGTCTCTACTAAAAATACAAAAATTAGCTGGGCATGGTGGTGCGTGCCTATAGTCCGAGCTACTCGGGAGGCTGAGGCAGGAGACTCACTTGAACCTGGGAGGCGGAGGTTCTGGTGAGCCAAGATTTCGTCACTGCACTCCAGCCTGGGCAACAGATCAAGACTCCATCTCAAAATAGTAATAATAATAATAATGGCTAACATTTATAGATAATTTACTATAAGTGCTTTAATGTGTTTGCTCATGTACATGTTATAACAGCCCTAGGAAGTATCTGCTACCTGTTTTCAATATTTAAAAACAAAATCCAAGGGGCAGAGGTTAAGTAACTTGGCTAAAGTCACTCAGGCATAAAGGGAAAGGGCCAATATCTGAACCCTGGCAGCTTGACCCGAGAGCCCCTCACTCCACTGCTGCCTGCAGATAAGTTTTTACCTTTTTTTTTTTTTAAACTCTGGACACTCTCAAGGGTTTCAGAGATAATAGCACTGCTTTTTAAAACAAAAATCAATAGACTTCATTTTTTTAAGTAGTTGTAGGTTTGCAGAAAACTTGAACAAAAATTAGACTTCCCCTATGCCTCCTCCTCCCTTCTCCCAGCTGAACATCCTCCATCAGTGTGGTACACTTGTTACAAACGATGAACGAACATCCATACACATTCTCTCTCTCTCTCTCTATATATATATGTATATATACATATATATATATATATTTTTGAGATGGAGTCTCGCTCAAGTGATCCTCCCACCTCAGCCTCCCGAGTAGCTGGGACTACAGGTGCACACCACCATGCCCAGCTAATTTTTGTATTTTTTGGTAAAGGTGGGGTTTCACCATGTTGGCCAGGCTGGTCTCAAACTCCTGAACTCAAGTGATCTGCCCACCTCAGCCTCCCAAAGTGCTGGGATTACAGGAGGGAGCCACCGTGCCTGGCCCACATTGTCAATATTTAACATCCATAGTTTATATTAGGGTTCACTCTTGGTGGTGTACATCCTATGGGTTTGGAGAAATGTATAATGACATGTGACCACAATTGCAGTATCTTGCAGAGTATTTTCATTGTCCGAAAAAGCCTCTGTGCTCTGCCTATTCATTCCTCCCTATCCCAACCCCTGACAACCACTGATCTTTTTTATTGTCTCCATAGTTTTACCTTTTCCAGAATATTATATACTTGGAATCATACACAGTGTAGCCTTTTCAGATTGGATTATTTCACTTAGTAATATGCATTTAAGTTTCCTCCATGTCTTTTTATGGCTGGATAGCTTATTTCTTCTTAACGCTGAATAATACTCCGTTGTCTAGATGTACCATGGTTTATCCATTCACTTACTGAAGGACACCCTGGTTGCTTCCAAGTTCTAAGTAAAGCTGCACATTTGTGTGCAGGTTTTTTTGGTGAATGTAAAGTTTTCAACTCATTGGAGTAAACACCTAAAAACAAGATCGCTGGATCATATGGCAAGAGAATGATTTAGTTTTGTAAGGAACTGCCAAACTGTCTTCCAATGTGGCTGTACCATTTTCCATTCTCACCAGCAATGGGGTTCGTGTTGCTTCACATCATCGCAAGCATTTGGCATCAGTGCTCTGGATTTTAGTTAATTCTAATGGTGTGTAGTGGTATCTCGTGGTTGTTTTGAATTTGGAATTCCCTGATGATACGTGATATTGAATCACACTGCTTTTTGGTGCTTGATTTTAATCCAATACTAAATTTATGTATATAGTTGTACATAAACATGCCTCTCTATATTAAGTTTATGATATTATATCTGAGAAATGGAATTATTGGTGGCTTTTATTGTCCTTATACTTACGGCATTTTGCTCCTGTGCATGTAACAGATTACAAGCTTTATTAAGATTTTCAGAGCGGCCAGGAGTGGTGGCTCCTACTTGTAATACCAGCACTTTGAGCAGCTGAGACAGGCAGATCGATTGAGCTCAAGAGTTGGAGACCAGCCTGGACAACATAGTGAGACCCTATCGCTACAAAAAGAAAGAAAGAAAGAAAGAAAAAGGCCTGGCATGGTGGCGCATGCCTGAAGTCCAAGCTACTTGGGGGGCTGAGGCAGGAGGACTGCTTGAGCCCAGGAGATCAAGGCTGCAGAGAGCCATGTTCATATCACTGCACTCCAGCCTGGCTGACAAAACAAGACACTATCTCAAAAAAAAAAAAAATATATATCTGGGCATAGTGGCGTGCATGTGTGGTCCCAGCTATTTGGGAGGCTGAGGTGGAAGGATCACTTGAGCCTGGGAGGTGGAGGATGCAGTGAGCCGTGATTGTGCCACTGCACTCCAGTCTGGGCAACAAAGGAAGACTCTGTCTCAAACAGAAAAAAAAGAAAAAAAATTTTTTTCAGAGGAAAAATTATTTTTAAGGCTAGTGATTTATTATTTATCTATGCTGGGTAACTGGTTGTTATTTTTTCTTTTTAATTAATTGAAAATCATTTGGTTTATTAACAAAGGTTCCTAAATATTGGTGATAAAAGGTTTATAATTTCCAGTTGTCCTTTTTAAAAGTTGAGCACAACATCTCAAAATCAAATTTTAGGAGTGTCTTCTGATCATTGCAATGTTCACTGCAGTGAGCCAACATTTTTGTGACTTTCCTAATATGTACAGAATCACTTCCTTAATACATATATATATATATGAAAAATGTGTGTGTATATATACATATTTTTGAGACATGGTCTCACTCTATCACCCAGGCTGGAGTACAGTGGCACAATCTTGGCTCACTGCAACCTCTGCTTCCCGGGTTCAAGCAATTCTCCTGCCTCAGCCTCCCATGTAGCGAGGATTATAGGCATTCACTGCCACGCCCAGCTAATTTTTGTATTTTTGGTAGAGATGAGGTTTCACCATGTTGCCCAGGCTGGTCTTGAACTCCTGACCTCAAGTCATCCACCAGCCTTGGCCTCCTAAAGTGCGGGGATTATAGGCGTGAGTAACTGTGCCCGGCCTCCTTCTAGTATTTTAAACAAAGCATGTTGAATGAAGAAATAATGTGTAATTTTTTTTTTTTTTTTTTTTGAGACGGAGTCTCGCTTTGTCGCCCAGGCTGGAGTGCAGTGGCACCATCTCGGCTCACTGCAAGCTCTGCCTCCTGGATTCACGCCATTCTCCTGCCTCAGCCTCCGAGTAACTGGGACTACAGGCACGCACCACCACGCCCGGCTAATTTTTTTTTTTTGTATTTTTAGTAGAGACAGGGTTTCACCGTGTTAGCCAGGATGGTCTCGATCTCCTGACCTCGTGATCCGCCCGCCTCGGCCTCCCAAAGTCCTGGGATTACAGGCGTGAGCCACCGCGCCTGGCATATAATGTGTAATTTAAATGATCTCAATCATCATAGTAGCATTTGAAAGTTATTTCTAGTTTACTAATTTTAGCACAAGTCCTGTCATTTCCTCAATTGCTTATACAACATGGGTTGATACAAAGGATAAAATAGTCCTCAAGTAATGTATAGCCTATTTTCTACACTATATTTTATTGAAGCTCTAGTATTTAGCATATATTTAATAACTTACAAGATTCAGTTAGCATACTATATTTAATCTATCTTGTCTAAGGTTTATGATAGAACAGCAAAAATTTGAAAATACACTTGAATTAGTGCATTTTCAAATTTAAATTAGCCTTTAGTAGCATCTTTGTAGGTTTTATTGAAGTGTTGCATTAACACTTTGCTTTCACCTCTTTGTCTTTGAATTCTTAGGTTTTAAAAATTAATCCATTGTTAGTGACATGTTATTCTTTTCATGTGCTGTAAGCTCTTAATTCATTTTATATTTTAACACATTACAGGAACCTTTTATGTCACATCACCTTTAATTTCAAATCACCATTTAAATGAAACTTAAATCATTATGTAACTTAATATATCATATATATCCCATAACAGTTAGGGCTGTGTGCATTGGATATCCATCAATTCTTTTAAATAGTAGAATTCAAGTGAATTATATTATGTGTGTATTATACTAATACATATAATTTACCTCTAAATTATATATTACACGAACACATGTGATTTCCCCCTAAAATATACAATATGTTTCTTTATGAAACATATCAATACCTCTTACAATGTCTATTATCAGTATCTTTCCAACATTCCTCAATAGAAAGTACAATTAATGGACTGGGCACGGTGGCTCATGCCTGTACTCCCAGCACTTTGGGAAGCCAAGGTGGGTGGATCACTTGAGGTCAAGAGATCGAGACCATCCTGGCCAATATGGTGAAACCCCGTCTCTACTAAAAATACAAAAATTAGCCAGGTGAGGTGGTGGGCACCTGTAACCTCAGCTACTTGGGAGGCTGAGGCAGAAGAATTGCTTGAACCCGGGAGGCGGAGTTTGCAGTGAGCCGAGATCAAGCCATTGCACTCCTGGGCGACAGAGCAAGACTCTGTCTCAAAAAAAAAAAAAAAAATACAACTGATAGTCAGGCGCAGTGGGTCACATCTGTAATCCCAGCACTGTGGGAGACCGAGGTGGGTGGATGGTTTGAGCCCAACAGTTCGAGACCAGCCTGGGCAACATGGAGAAACCCTGTCTCTACCAAAAACACAAAAATTAGCTGAGCATCTAGCGGGCATCTGTAGTCCCAGCTACTTGGGAGGCTGAGATGGGAGGATAACTTGAGCCCAGGAGGTGGAGGATGCAGTGAGAGATCACGCCACTGCACTCCAGCCTGGGTAAGAGTGAGATTCTGTCAAAAGAAAACAAAAAATAGGAAAGAAGGAAGGAAGGAAGGAAGGAAGGAAGGAAGGAAGGAAGGAAGGAACGAAGGGGGGAGGGAAGGAAGGAGGGAGGGAGGAAGGGAGAAAGGGAGAGAGAAAGAAAGAGAGAGAGAGAAAGAAAGAAAGAAAAAGAAAGAAAGAAAGAAGGAAGGAAAGAAACAATTGATGACAAAATGAAGTTTCTAGTGACTTTGTTAAGGAAATGCTAGAGAGCAGGCTTCACTATAGGCTTTACTGTATATACTATATGAATGTTTACCAACAAACATAAAAGGAAAAATACTAGCTTTCCTTCATCATTTAAGTATCACTTAGCAAATATTTATATATTGTCCCATAGTGGAAAAAAAAGTATATATATGGTAGAGAAAGCATAGACATAAACCACTGCAGTCTAGATGGTGGGGCTGCCTTATCCACAACCCCACTGCCTCCATCCCCACTCCCCAGATATTTTACTTTCAAAACAACCTCATCGATTTAAATATTTTATTTTATTTATTTATTTATTTTTTTTTTTGAGACAGTGTCTCACTTGTTGCCCAGGCTGGAGTGCAGTGGTACCATCATGGCTCACTGCAGCCTCAACCTCCTGGGCTCAAGCAATCCTCCCACCTCAGCCTCCTGAGTAGCTGGGCCTCCAGGCTACTGTAGTAGCTTTTGCCACCACACCCAGCCTCCTGCCTCGGCCTCCCAAAGTACTAGGATTATAGGCATGAGTCACCGTACCTGGCCTGGTTAGAATTCTTTAGATAAATAAACACACAAATTTAGATCTATTAGCTTCCACTTGGTCAATAATCCTGTAGTAGTAGGGAAAGATAAATGTTCTCTTCTCATCCAAGTTCCCCAACCCCTTTGCTATTGTGTTGGGAAACTTCTCCTCCATTTCCACATGGTCCTGATGGGGCTGTCATTCCCACCACTACAGAGACAGCCCTAAGACCCAGGCCTGGCCAAAGCCCCCATCTCCCCAGCCTCAGCGATGGCTGAGGGAGGCTACAGTCATAGGCTCCAAAGAAGACCAACCAGTGTCTTCTCTGAGGTTGATAGACAAACGCTGGGAAAGAGATGTTTGTTTTCTGAGTTGCTAGGCTGAGAAGATAGAGTTATCAGGGACACTCTTGGCCACCATTTCTGGAGGCTCTGTCTATAGAATACAGCGAAGCAGAGCTGGGAGTGGGAGCCAGAGCCTGGTGACCTTCTTTGAGCTCCTGCCTCCAGCTGTTCTGAAGCCAATCCCACCTCTAAACTCTCTGGTTTTATAAACCAGCAACTCTCTTTTAGTTTACATTAGTTCTATTTGTAACCCATAATAGGCCTAATACAAAGTGGGTCCCGCGTGAAATGTGGAGAAACAGGTGGATGTTTAGGAACATTACAAATATGTGTATTCCTAGAGCTCAGGAAGTGGAGGCTGCAGTGAGTGTGATCGTGCTGCTGCGCTCAGCTGCCAGAGTGAGACTGTCTGATTTTTTTTTTTTAAAGTGTACTGTAACCTGAAATTTCTTTTTGAAAACTAGGAAGATTTTGCCACTGATCTCAAAACAGTTCTGTCAGTAAAATACCATCTTTATTCTAAATAGAAATCATATTTCCCCTTAATTTTTCATTAGTTGCTTAACTTACTTCCCCTCTTTCTGCAAGAGAATAAAATGTATAAACTGTGCTGTTATTGCTTTGCTGTATTCTCCCCAAAAACTATTGACATTCCTTATGCTGAGTTATAGCTGAAAATCACTTTTGTCTTCTGACCTCCTTGATTTATGTTGGAAAGAGAAATATTACTTGTATCCTAAGAAACTTGGAAGTGAGTTAAACAGTTATTCTCAAACCTGGGTCTGGATCAGAATCAGCTGGGGGAGTTTCATTCCCCTAAAGTATGAAGTCTGGCCTCCTTCCAAAGCTCACTGGAAAGAGATTGAGTTGAATTGATCCAACACTCAGCAATGCTCTATTTAACAAAGTCATAATTTTTTTCCTGAAGAGACAGGGATGTAAAACAGTATCTCCTTGCTTTGAGCTCCTGAAAGGCTCTCTTTAACTTTGTGAATAAAGCAAACACTTTGGCCATCTAAAAATTTGAGCTAGAGGTATAATTTTAGGAACACCGAAATGAGAATAAATGGGAATTTGATATTTGAACTTAAGGTTCAGAACTTTTGTTGGTTTCATCATTAGACAAACATTTATAACAGGAAACATGCAAGCAACTGCGGATAAAAGCAGAACGACATATTGCTTACTTCAAGCCCCAAATCAAGTAAATTTCCATGACTTAAGTCAAATTTCCAGAAGTATTGTTATTTTTGCTCCTATTGAGTTATATGTATTGACACTCAATTCTTCTCATGTACTACAGAAGGCAATGTTTTCCAAGAAATTCTTTTCTGTTCTAGAAACTACGTTCACAGTTAGGAATTATCACTAAAGGTCTTTAACATTGCTTCTTAGGAAAAAAATACATTCAAACAAAATTAGAATGTATTCTAGTCTAAATCCATAAGAAATTGCCTTGAGTGGTCTGTTCTGGATGGTTGAACTGGAAATCAGGGTCAGTTGTGCCTACCAAGATGACCTTCTTTACGGCCTGCTTCTGAACACAGGAATCCAAGTACTAAGACAGTAGCAATAATTTAGAGTTCAATGGGACTCTTTTTTTTTTTTTTTGAGACAGAATCTTGCATTGTTGCCCAGGCTGGAGTGCAGTGGCACAATCTTGGCTCACTGCAACCTCCGCCTCCCAGGTTTAAGCAATTCTCCTGCCTCAGCTTCTCAAGTTGCTGGGATTACAAGCGTGTACCACCATGCCCGGCTAATTTTTTTTTTTTTTTTTTTTTGTATATTTAGTAGAGATGAGGTTTCACTATGTTGGCCAGGCTGGTCTCGAACTCCTTACCTCAAATGATCCACCCGGCTCAGCCTCCCAAAGTGCTGGGATCACAGGCATGAGCCACCACATCCAGCCTCAATGGGACTCTTGCGGTGTTACCTGTCAAGAATGGAACCCCTTGGATGGGGGCCATTGTTCCAGGACCCATATAGTCTTCCTCTTAGAAACAACGCCCCATAAATAGGCCTGTGAGTCAAGTGCAAATACAGCATCTCGGAAGATGGCACCCATCTTTGGAGAGTGTCGCTTCCAAACCGACAAGTCAGCTGTTCCTCCAGTAAGCAGTGCTAATGTTCTTTCAGGCTGATTACTTTGGGTGGTGCTGTGTGATAGGCCACGTGACCTCCGGAGTTGTGCTGTGAAGTAGGTCTCCTGGTCAGATGCTCTGTTTTGTGGGATCCATGCCTGTGAATCAGGCACCGCATAAGACCCCCGACAGTGATGCTGGCTGATAGACTTTGCAGGCAGAAAAGGTAAACCAACACCCAGAGAGCGTTATTCCAGTGAGAATGACAGAGCGTGTTATTCCAGTGAGAATGAATTGCATGCCATTGGTACTAGTTTACTAGCGTTGTTTATACTAGTTTGTGTAATAAAGTACCACAAACTGGATGGCTTAAACGACAGACACTTATTTTCTCACAGCTCTGGAAGCTAGAAGTCCAAGATCAAGGTGTGGGCAGGGTTGGTTTCCTGTGAAGACTGAGAGGGTAGGGTCTGTCCCAAGCCTCTCTTTGGTTTATAGATGACTATCTTCACATTCTTCCTGTATCTTCACATCGTCTTCCCTTTGTGTGTGTCTCTGTATCCAAATTTCCCCGTTTGTAAGAACACCAGGCTGGGTATGGTAGCTAATGCCTGTAGTCCCAGCACTTTGAGAGCCTGAGGTGGGTGGATCACTTGAGTCCAGGAGTTCAAGACCAGCCTGGGTGACATGGCAAAACCCCATCTCTACAAAAAAAATTAACCAGGCATGGTGATGCGCACCTGTAGTCTCAGCTATCAGTGAGGCTGAGGTGGGAGGATTGCTGGAGCCCGGGAGTCGAAGGCTGCACTGAGCCCAGATTGTGCCACTGTACTCCAGCATGGGTGACAGAGCAAGACCCTGTCCCCCCACCTAAAAAAGAAAGAATACCAGTCCCATTGCATTAAGCCTGTTCTAATGACTTCATAATAACTTGACTAACTCTGTAAAGACTTTGTCTCCAAATAAGATCACATTCTGAGGTACTAGGTACACACGAAATTGAAGGGCATAGCCAGGGACCACACGGACTAATGAAGAAGGCATCTCACTTCAAATCTGAAGGGCACACAGTTCAACCCACAACACCCTTCTAGGACAAAAGGATCCCAATGTAGATAATGTGACATCAGCTGGAATGTTGGGTGCTGAGTTCATATATACACACACATACATATATGAATTTATATATAATTATCTATATATTATATACATAAAATACTTGTTAGAAATATTCTAGAGCTTTGTTCTGCAATGTAGTCTGGTTATGTGGAAAGAGTAATCCTCTTGAGACTTGCTTTTTACGTTTTTTAAGAGAATTCATTAAGGATTAATTTTTCCTCAATAATAGGCAATGCTTTCTGAATATTCCACCTTATGCCCCTTGAACTGCGCGGTTTTGCACTCTGGCTGGAGGGAACACAAGCTCTTCCCAGCTTTGTGTGATCTCTGCCTATCGCTCATTTTGGGTGGTTCCTTCCCCAGCTTCACAGCTCCCGCACATGCTGAAGCCGCACTGGCTGCCCTCTGAGATCCCTGGGGCCCTCTCTCTACAAAGCCGTCTCCTCTTTAGTACTCCGACCTGAGGACTCCAGTCACCCTGGGCCTCCCTGGACTTCCGGCTTTGTCTCCCCAGGTCAGGAGGATGGCTGGGCTATGCCTGCTTCCCTGCGCTCCAGCAGTCGGGAGCATTGTCCAGGCAGGGAGCTGGGGCCGGTGTAGGGCTCACTCCATCTGTTTTCCTTCTTTCAGTGACTGATGCCCTTTTTTGCTTGCTAGCCAATGTTTTGAAAACTATTGTTTCATGTATTTCATCTGAGTTGTTAGTTCTTTCAGGCTTTTTAGTTCTTTAAATCCAGTCCCTGTTGCTTCATCTCAGCTCGATATAGAAGTTTGTAATTAAAAACATGCCATCTGGAATGGAGTCCTCACTGTCTGACAGTGAGTGGTTAGGTCTCAATGTCCCATTTAGTACCTTCTTCTTGCACCACACCCAGTGCCAACTGTGTTGATTTGGGTCCTCCAGGAAGCAGACACTGGAGTTAGGAGGGCAAGAGGTTTGTTAGGGGAGTAAGTTTGTGAAAAACAGAGGAAGAGGATTGGGCTGAGAAAACCAAACAATGATGCAGATCTGAAACCTGGGAAGGTAAAGAAGAGGCAAATTTGGGCAGACAGAGCTTTGGACTGGGAGGCAGTTCTGACAAGTTCTCGCCAGCCAATGTGGAGGTTTAGAGCAAGGATTACGTGTTAGAGAAGTGCCATCCTCAGCAGAAATGGCCAGGCCCCCACCATGCTCAGTCATTGGCTGAGGGCTGTGTGGAAGAAGTGTGGCCATGGCTCTGAAACTGAGGCGGGTCCCACAGCTGCTGCCACACTGCCTGCAGCTTTCCAGCAAGTTCTTTCATGGAGGCAGGGCACGGCAGGTCCCCACAGCTGCTGCAACCGCCTCATACTCACTCAAGACACTTTTTTCTTAGACTAGAATGTGTATATTTCAACAGACCAGAAAATGGAAAACAATACGTGTGGAATTCACTAATTCAAATAGAAACCAAAGGAATGACTATTTGGAACCTGCTTGAACTCACCAAAAACAAGTCACACCAGAACACACCTTTCTTTGATAAACTTATATAGCAGTTCCCTCTTATCCACGGGGGATACGTTCCAAAATGCTCAGTGAATTGCCGAAACTGCCAAGAGTACCAAATCCCTTATATACTATGCTTTTTCCTACATAGACAAACCTATGGTAAGGTTTAACTTCTAAATTAGGCACAGTAAGAGATGAACAATCATCACTAATAATAAAATAGGCCAATTACAACTATATACTATAATAAAAGTTATGTGAATGTGGTCTCTCTCTCTCTCAAAATATTTTATTGTATTGTATTCACCTATTTTTGGACCTATTTTTGACTGTGGACAACTGAAAATACGGGAATCAAAACTGTGAATAAGGGGGGCTACCTTATAGAAAGATAACTCGAGTGATAGTAGCATGATGTTTGATAGCAGTTACAATGCTTAAATAATATCCTGAGCTGAAGACGCTAAATGAGATAATAAATGGTATGCTGTAGGCTTATGTCTTTACTTTGCTTTTAAACACTGAAAAGGCAAGGCAGGTGGATCACCTAAGGTCAGGAGTTTGAGGCCTGCCAACATGGCAAAACTCTGTCTCTACTAAAGATACAAAAATTAACCAGACGTGGTGCATGCCTGTAATCCCAGCTACTTGGGAGGCTGAGGCAGGAGAATCACTTGAACCCAGGAGGCGGAGGTTGCAGTGAGCCGAGATCACGCCACTGCACTCCAGCCTGGGTGACAGAGCAAGACCCTGTCTCAGCCGGGTGCAGTGGCTCACGCCTGTAATCCCAGCACTTTGGGAGGGCAGGGAGGGCGAGGCAGGTGGATCACCTGAGGTTGGGAGTTCAAGACCAGCCTGATCAACATGGAGAAACTCCATCTCTACTAAAAATACAAAACTATTCGGACATGGTGGCACATGCCTGTAGTCCCAGTTACTCGGGAGGCTGAGGCAGGAGAATTGCTTGAACCCGGGAGACAGAATTTGCAGTGAGCCGAGATTGCGCCATTGCACTCCAGCCTGGGCAACAGATTGAGACTCTGTCTCAAAAAAAAAAAAAAAAAAAAAACACCACACACTGAAAAGATGTAGAACAAATGCTTAGATGTGATATTAATCAAGAGGGAGCAAGAGGAGGGAGAGCTAATATTTTGCATGACAGAATAAGAAAACTAAACACTATTGGATACAGGGTCAGGAAAAAAAAAAAAAGAAAGAAAACAAAACCAACAAACAAAAAGTCTCAATAGAAGGGTAAAACCAAATCAGATGAAATCTTTTTATTGTAGACAAGATCTCGCTATGTTGCCAGGCAGGAGTGCAGTGGCTATTCACAGGCTCCATCATAGCACACAGTGGCCTCAAACTCCTGGCCTCAAGCTATCCCATGGCTTTAACGTCCTGAGTAGCTGGAACTACAGGCATGGACCTCCATGCCTGGTGTGAGATGACATCTTATAGGAATATCATACTTTACTTGGGACCAAAACAAATAAACAAACAAAAACAAAACTATGTACACAGATATAACAAACACAAAAGATGTGGCTTTTACCAATCAAAATCTTGTGTGATGTGGCTGCCAAAAAATGTGAATTCAAGCCTGGGCAACACAGTGAGATCCTTGCCTCTACAAATAAATTAAAATATTAGCCAGACAGGCCGGGCACAGTGGCTTACGCCTGTAATCCCAGCACTGTGGGAAGCCGAGGTAGGTGGATCACCTGAGGTCAGGAGTTGGAGATCAGCCTGGCCAACATGGCAAAATCTCATCTGTACTAAAAGTACAAAACTCAGCTGGGCATGGTGGTGGGCGCCTATAATCCCAGCTACTCGGGAGGCTGAGGCAGGAGAATTGCTTGAACCCGGGAGGTGAAGGATGCAGTGAGCCGAGATGGCACCACTGCACTCCAGCCTGGGTGACAAGAGTAAAACTCTATCTCAAAAAAAAAAAAAAAAAAAGAAAGAAAGAAAAGAAAAAAATGTTTTTCAAGCTTGTTTTCAACAGCAAACACTTTCTCTTAATGCAAACATCTATAGAATATCAATATGAAATACAGTCACATGTGCCCCTGAGGTAACTGCAAGAAACTCCTAGAGCTCTGAGAAACAGCTTGAAAATCCTTGCCCTAAACCACAGAGCAAGTTCTATTCTCTTTTGTATCTTAGACTATTTGAAGTGGTAAGATCAGTTCTGGTTACTACACTTTAAAGCATCTTTGAAAATCTTGACCCTACAAAAGAATAATGGAAGGATCTGAGTTGTTTTAATTAATCATCATTTTAGATTATAAATTTTCCAATAGTGTTTGAGATAAAACATTTCATATCTGGAATCTGGGTGTTTGTAAACAAACTGCCCTTCCTCGGTGACAGTGATTTACTTAGGGCAGCATGACCTCCAATGGCTCTGAATGCATTCCAAGGATCTGAAAATGTATCTCATTAAAAACCAGTAAAGGAGATGTTTTCCTCACTGTGTCATGAAATATGTTCTTGAAATATGTTCTAAAAACACCTGCAAATATCTGGAAAAGAAACCAGGACTTATTCCGTGTCTCCAGAAGACAGAACTAGAAAAAAGAGATAGTGCGTGTTGTGTTTGTTAGGGCTGCTGTAACAAAGTAATTGAAACTGGATGGCTTAAAAGAAACCAAACATTTATTGTTTCACATTTCTGGAGGCTGGAAGTCCATGATCAAGGTGTCAGCAGAATCACGTTCTCTCCCACAGCTCCAGGGAAGAACCTTTCCCTGCTTCTTCCAGCCTCTGATGTTCCCAGCAATCCCTGGCATTCACTGGCTTGTTGATACATGACTCCATGACTACATGGTCGACTACATGGTCTTCTCCACTGTGTGTGTGAGTCTCTTCTCCAATTCTTAGGATACCAATTCTATTGGATTAAGGCCACACTCTACTTCGGTATGACCTCACCTCAACTAATGACATCTGCAATGACTCTATTTCCAAATAGGGTCACAATTTGAGGTACTGGGAGTTAAGACTTCCACACATCTTGTTGGAGGACACGATTCAATCTGTAATAGATAGTATGAAGGCAGATTTCAGTTCTGGGAAAAAAAATTATTTATTTATTTTTTTGAGACAGGATGTCACTCTTTCTCCAGGTTGGAGTGCAGTGGCACAATGCAACCTCCGTCTCCCAAGTCTCTTTTTGGTTTCAAAAAAAAAAGTATTAAATTATTTTCCAGCAATTAGTTAATGGGCAATTAACCCACAAACTGAGTAAAATCATCACACTAAATATTTCAATATCATTGCTGCCTAAAAACTTCAGCTCCCATCTCCACTTACTAATTGACTGTATAAGCTACCATACTCAGTATAATGGGGGAATGTAAGCACACCTGCTTTTCTCCCAAACCTGCTTCTTCACTTTATTCTTTGGTGAAAACTATCACCCTCAACATAGTGGTTATCTCAAGTATAAATGTACTGACTTTGAGCATGGATTTTGGAATTTGTCAGACTCAGGTTTGGGTTTTTTGTTTGTTTGTTTGTTTGATTGATTTTTAAACAGTCTCGCTCTGTCATCCAGGCTGGAGTGCAGTGATCTTCCCATCCCAGCCTCCCAAGTAGTTGGGACCACAGGTGCACACCACCATGCCTAGCTAATTTTTATATTTTTGCAGATGTGGAGTTTCACCATGTTGCCCAGGCTAGACTCAGGTTTTAAATTCTAGCTCCATCACATTTAAAGTGTGTGAATTTGGGCAATTTGATTATGGCTGAATTTGTCCATTTTCTCACACCCTATTTCAAGCCATCATCATCCTGTCTTTATTACTAAAAGCCTCCTAATTTTTTTTTTTTTTAAGACAGACTCTTGCTCTGTTGCCAGGCTGGAGTGCAGTGACATGATCTCGGCTCACTGCAACCTCCCCCTCCTGGGTTCAAGTGATTCTTCTGCCTCAGCCTCCTGAGTAGCTGGAACTACAGGCATGTGCCACTAGGCCAGGCTAATTTTTTTTGTATTTTTAGTAGAGACGGTGTTTCACCATGTTGGCCAGGATGGTCTCGATCTCTTGCCCTCGTGATCTGCCTGCCTTGGCCTCCCAAAGTGCTGGGATTACAGGCATGAGCCACCGTGCCTAGCCAATTTTTTTTTTAAATTGAGGTATAATGTACAATAATCTACAAATAAAGTGTATAATTTGATGAATTTGACATATACATCTGTGAAACCAAGACAATCAAGATAATGAACATATGTATCATTCCCAAAAGTTTGTTTCTTCCCCTTTGTAATCTCCCCTTCCCGCCGTCCCATTTCCCTATGCGAACATTTATCGAATTCTGTCACTGTAACTAAGGATGCGTTTTCTAGAATTTTATGTAAATAAAGCCATACAGGATGTATGCTTTTTGGCCTGGCTATATTCACTCAGCATAACCAAGATTTATCAGGATTCATCAACTTCATTACATGTATCAATAGTTTGTTCCTATTTTATTGCTGAATTATTCCCTTGTATGGAGAGTTGCTTATCTGTTCACCTATTGATGGGCATTTGGGATGTTTCTAGTTTGGGCAGATTACATAAAACATAAAATGTTTTCTGTTTCATATAAACATTAGTGTACGAGGCGCTTTGTGGACATATGTTTTCTCTTGGGCAAATAGCTAGGTGTGAAATGGCTGATTTGTATAGTAGGTATGTGCATAACTTTTAAAGAAACTGCCAAATTATTTTCCAAAGTGGTTATACAATTCTAAATTCCCACCTGCAGTGTAGGAGAGTTTCCATTGCTCCACATCCTTGCCAAAACTTGGTATGGTCAATGCAGTTGGTATGTAGTGGGATCTCATCGTTTTTATCATTGTTTTTATTTGTATTTTGCTAAGGACTAAGGGTGTTGAGCAGTGCTCCACGTGTTTGCCATTCCTATATTCTCTTTGGTTACATATCAGTTCGTGTAAAAAAAACAAAATTGTCCATTACTTCATTGGGTTTTGTTATTGAATTTTAAGTTCTTAAAAAATTATAAATGGATCCTTTATCAGATATATCAACATAATTTGCAAAGATATTGTCTTGTTTTTATAGTTTGTCTTTTGAAGAATCCGTTTTACATTTTGATGAGTCCAACTCATTCTTTTAGAGTTTGTGTCATAGTTAAGAAATCTTTGTCAAATCCAAGACCTCAGATTTTCTCCTTTTTGAAGTTTTATTGTTTTTGCTCTCAATTTAGGTCTATGATTCATTTTGGGCTAATTCTGTATATAGTGTTAGGTAAGATTTTTGTTTTTTGCATATGGCTGTCCAAATGTTCTAATGCCTTTCGCTGGATGGACTATTGTTTGACCCAGAAGTGCCTTGGCATCTTTTTTTGAAAATCAGTTGGCCGTATTTCTGGACTCTCTATTCTGTTCCATTATGTCTGTCTTTATTCCAATAGTTCATATTATAATCAATTCAAGCCATCACCCTTTGTCTGGATTACTGAAAAAGCCTCTTGGGTTCTGCTCCCATCCCCACATTCCCAGCTCTGTGACTCTTCCAATCCATTCTCCAGACTACAGCCAAGGCCAAGGTAATTTTTCCAAAGTGCAAATCTCATTCCACCAGTCCCTTTGCCCACAATATTAAGTCAAAACTTTATAACATGATTTTTGTTTTTGAAATGGAGGCTTGCTCTGTTGCCCAGGCTGGAGTGCAGTGGTGCGATCTCGGCTCACTGCAACCTTTGTCTCCTGGTTCAAGCGATTCTCCTGCCTCAGCCTCCAGAGTAGCTGGGATTACAGGCACGTGCCACCGGCCTGGTTAATTTTTGTGTTTTAGTAGAGATGAGTTTCACCCTGTTGGCTAGGCTGGTCTCAAACTCCTGACCTCAGGTGATCCGCTTGCCTTGGCCTCCCAAAGTGTTGGGATTACAGGCATGAGCCACTTCACCTGGCCATAACATGGTTTTTTTACCATTCTAATTCAATGCTCCCACCACTGTTCTTTCTCATACCTGGGCCTTTGCAGTGTGTGCTTATACATGCCCTCATCTTCACTCTCCCACCTTTAACTGGCAAATACTCATCCTGCATTTCATCACATTCCCTGAATTCTTTCTTGGACTCCCTGTGTTGATTTTTCCGGCCTTGATGCTCACCCAGCACTCTGTGATTACCCCAGGACACCAAGTGTCAAACTGTATTTCAATTACCTGTCTGCCTTCCCTGCCTGATCATAGTTCCTTGAGACTCAGTAGGCATTCAATATTTAAATGAGTATAAAGACAAACAAGATAGGTTCTCATTCTTCAGAAGATCCCAAGTTATGCCAGGCAGATCAGCAAACCCCATCAGATCATGTCAAACTCCTCTAATGCTTTCTAGATCTGTTTATATTGTTTCTGCTGGTTGTTTATCATGGTGTCTTATTTCCTAGAATGTGATAACTTTATGTCCTAGGAAGAAAGTATCTTCCTCCAGAGAGGATTTTCATTTGCTTCCGCATGTCATCTCCTGAGGACACTGCCAGTCAGGGACCACACCTTAATCCAAGTCCAAGGCTTGACATTCCCTGAACCACCCTAGAGTGGGTGCAAATCCGAATCATGGCTGGTTTACTTAGCTGATCTTTACTATGAAGTAGACCCATTGGGTCTAGCTTTAAATTATTTCTTGGTGGGTGGGATGCTGGGGTAGTAGTGCAGGCTCTTTGTTTTAGGCATATCCTGGGCAACTATCCTTGTGATATTGCCCACACAGTGGCTTAGTTTCCTAACTATTTCTTCCCAATTGATAAATTCCCGGAGGACAAAAGTAACTCTTAGTTGCTGGGCTCATCTCTCAGCTAGTGGAAACTGAAGGACCAAATAACTTCAGTCTTACCCTGACTCACAAGGACCTACGTCATCCCAAATACCCTGCTCACCCTCAATCAGTCACACAGTCCTTTGTACTGATCTTCATGCAAATTCCTCTCCTGTCCTAGCATTTTGTACTTGGGAACTCTGTTCTTCCCTGAAACTCATCTACAAAGTTTACATTTTTCAGATCATGACAGTATGTTTATTTTTTTGAAATGGAGTTTCGCTCTGTCACCCAGGCTGGAGTGCGGTGCATGGTCTCAGCTCACTTCTGCCTCCCAGGTTCAAGTGATTATTGTGCCTAAGCCTCCCAAACAGTGGGATTACAGGTATGTGACACCATGCCCAGCTTTTTTGTATTTTTAGTAAAGATGGGGTTTCTCCATGTTGGCCAGGCTTGTCTCGACCTCCTGGCCTCAATGACCCACCTGCCTTGACCTCCCAAAGTGCTGGGATTACACGTGTGAGCCACCATGCCTGGCCCATGACGGTATTAAAGAAAACAAATTCAGAGGGTACACGTGCAGGTTGATTACACAGATCTACTGCCTAATGCTGGGGGTTTGGGCTCTATTGAACCCATTGCCCAAATAGCTAACACAGTACCCAATGGGTAGTTTTCCAACCCTGGCACCTATCCCCCACTCCCTTTTGGAGTCCCCTGTGTCTTTTTTTTTTTTTTTTGGAGATGGAGTCTCGCTGTCCCAGACTGGAGTGCAATGGCGTGATCTTAATTCACTGCAACCTCTGCCTCCCGGATTCAAGCTATTCTCCTGCCTCAGTCTCCCAAGTAGCTGGGATTACAGACGCCATTAATTTTTGTATTTTTAGTAGAGACGGGGTTTCACCATGTTGGCCAGGCTGGTCTCAAGCTCCTGACCTTGCGATCCACTCGCCCAAAGTGCTGGGATTACAGGCGTGAGCCACTGTGCCTGGCCCGTCTATCTTTATGCGTTACAGTACTTTTGGCAGACATGTTTCTGTGATAATCAGAAACTATCTGCACCTCTTAAGGCTTGTAACATTTTATGATATGTTTTTCTATTTATTATCCCCCTTATTACATAAGCCCTTTGAAGATATATACTTTATCTGCCATCCTTCTTGGCACATGAAAGGTACACAATAATTATCTGCTTAATGTTGGTTTTTAACTTTATGTCAGGTTTACCTTTATGATTTTATGGTTCCTGAGATGTAGTTTAAAACAATTAATTTGTGACAAGCAATTTGCCTGAGATAAAGATATGAGAAACACCTATAAAAAAGAAGCCAAAACCAATGAGGAATGATTAATGATTTATTTAAAAGTAATTTTCTCAAACTCTCTGGGATAGAAAGAGCAGGGTTCTGCTATAACATTTTACTCAGGTGGTGCTTCTTGATGTATGTTTCAAAATAGCTACCACCTAAGTTTCTTTGAGAAAGCTAGGATAAAAATACAAGTATAACCAAGTTAATTCAATACACACTTATTAAATGCCTATGCGCTACAGGTACTGTATACTAGGTACTGTGTGCTATGTGCTGGGGACACAAACACAATTGCCACACTGTCCCTACTGTTAAAAAGTTCAGGATAGATGACTGGTAGGGAGAGAAGAAAGGACATGGATGACAACCTTTCAGCTACCTTTGAAAACTAGACCTTTCAGGTAGAAATGCAGATCATGAACAGTCTAGCAACAGGGAAGAACATTAGCAGAGGACAGTGGAGGGTTGCATTGCTACTGCTTATGAAACAAGGTTTGTGGATGGCTGAAGAGCAGCCTAGGGACACCAAGGCCAGGTAGTGAAAGGCCCTAATGGTAACGAGACTGGAGAGAAGGTAGAAATCTCAGAGACATTTTAAGGTTACACTCAACAGGACTTGAAAAATGCAAGGAGAGGACTACTGAGTATCACTGCCTGGTTAACTAGGTTGGATGGGAATGTCATTAAATTATAGCAGGATAAAATAAATATGTTTTCATTGGGGTGAATATGGAGACATAAAATTTTAATGTTGAATTGGCTATCTGCAGGATACAGCCATCTATATTAGGATCTTGTCTGATGATATATATTCACCCACATTAAGTCCTTGAAGGCCAGGTACACACATGAGAAGATACTTCCTATCTTGGGATAAACTTTCCTTATTATTTCCATAATCCACTTAACTGTAAAGGGTGTAGGGATTCCCACTTATGTATTCTGCATCACGCAGGCAAACATTAAAAATAAATCTCACAGGCAACTAAAAAACTGGTTGAAAGGGGCTCCCAACAGGACAGATAACCACTGTGGCTTTGAGCTTTATTATCCAAGTACACAAAACTCTTAGCTGTGTCACTTGATCCTTCAATTTAGCTTATGTTTAACTTTGTTATGTGTTATGTTAGTGTGAAAATCAGTGAGAAATATAGGGAGGACATAAACAGAATCACTTATCCAGAGTAGCTTAAAGTAGTGGAGAAAAGTCAAATCCTACTATGGAAAGTAGAAATTACTTTAAGGATTATAATAAAGGAAAAGGGCACCATCAAAGTACAAAAGAAGATGGTTCATATATTTATCTAACCATCTACTAACATAGTTGTGTAGGACGGCAGGAACAGTTTGAAACATGATCATTTTTATGGCAGAATGGCTGCCTCAATGAGGATTAAGGTGCTCCTGAGGCAAGCAGATCCCCTGTAGAAAAGAACACTTAGAAATTACCAGCAGAGCATATTTAATTCTTCCTGTCAGAAATAACAGACGCTGAGATAGCCCCTTCTTGTGGTTATTTCCTTCCTCTTCTTGCAGCTTCAAGAGTCACTCATTTAAGTCATTAGTTGATCTGTTTGTATACTCCAGAAAGCATCCAGAAGTTCTTACAGTATGTCCTTAATTGTACAACTTGAAGTTCAGAAACATCGGACTCACGATAACTCTAAACAAGTGCCTGGGTCTCCATTTCCATCTTCTCTGAAAACGCTCAGTCTTTAATTGGGACTTATTAAAACATAAACACTAAAACTAGCTACATATTACATAAAGATGATGTGTTAAATAGATGGTTTGAGTGACTATCTTCATTCTGTTGCACTCATTTTGGAAATGGACATGTTCCTGTTTATATAATCCTTTAAAATTCAGTCTTTTGTGAAGAGAAACTACTGTACAAATGAAGTTTCACATCATAAACCAAAAAGAGGTCTGGTATCTATCCCATTTAGTATTCAAGTCTACAGAAAAAAATCCAGTGACAACTGCTTTATTATTAAAAGTTATGAAATTCCATAAAGCACACAAAGTAATCTGCATTCAACTAACAAGTCTGATATATGTATTAAAAAATATATAACATAGATTTGTCTGTTTTAACATTTATATTCTATTTAAAAAGTAGTGACTTTACATATTTTGCAACTTGAATTTATAAAATATATACATCCACCCTACTCAAATCCGTAAGCATGAGCTTTCATTCCTATTAATAAAATGCACAATCTGTAGTTCTGAATAATAAAAGGAAAATGGTACCAACTAAAATGAACAAATTCATTTTGACCTGAACATGCATTTAGTTTTTGGCTACTAATCAACCCAATAATCCATTCAAATAATTATTTTACCTTGAGCCTGATCACCAATTTGCCTTTACATATACAATCTGTGGTTAACTATGAAGAGGTGCATTTTCATGGTATCTGACAAAATTTACCAAGTTCCTTATGGTAGATTTCAGGCTTTAAATTGTATGTTTCAGGCTTCAAAAGATGCAGGATTATTCAATCTTTCCACATACCAGAAAATCTGACAAGTGATGTCATTTCGAAATCATGTTTTTGCCTTTGAGAAAACAACTTAGAACTGTGGTAGGACCATCCTTTTCTCAAAACCCAGAGAGTGTATGTGCCAAGGACTAGAACAAGAACTGGATCTCTCCTTTTCCCAGTCAACTCCTCACTCACCATATTAAAACTGGAGTTATTGAGGTATGTTAAGATAGATCAGCTTCTATTCAGGCATTCCTTCCACATACTCAAAATACTCTGATATTTTATTAACAAAAAATTTTCCATAAAAAAAATAAGTAATTTAATCATTTTAGAGACTCATCACAAAATATAAGTCACAATATTAACATGTGAAAATTAAAATTACAATTAACATCTCACCAGGATCAAAGAACTCTAACTTCAACTTTCAGGATAGAGAGCCAAGTTTCAAGTATATGTCTAGATTCTACGTGCCTCTAAAGATAATAATGCACATAAACCTGTCTTAAATCAGCAAACAGATGAGGCATGGTGGCTTGCATCTGTAATCCCAGCACTTTGGGAGGCTGAGGCAGGAGGAATGCCTGAGCCCAGGAATTCAAGATCAGCCTGGGCAACACGGTGAGACCTCGTGTCTTAAAGAGAAAACAAAAAACAGAAAAAAAAAAAAAAAAACTGCATATCCATTCAGGCATGGTGGCACACACCTGTAGACTCAGCTACTCGGGAGGCAGGAGGATTGCTTGAGCCAAGAAGGTCAAGGCTGCAATGATTGTTCCACTGCACACTCCAGCCTGGGCAACAGAGAAAGAACCTGTCTCAAAAAACAAAAACAACCCCCACACAATTTTTGTTGAGAAAGCAAGTTTCCCACAAATTATTTTAAAAAAATGATTCCAGGCTGGGTGCAGTGGGTCATGCCTGTAATCACAACACTTTGGGAGGCTGAGGTGGGCAGATCAGCTTGAAGTCAGGAGTTTGACACCAGCCTGGCCAACATGGTGAAACCTTGTCTCTACTAAAAATACAAAAATTAGTCAGGTGTGGCAGTGCATGCCTGTAATCCCAGCCACTCAGGAGGCCGAGGCAGGAGAATCGCTTAGACCCAGGAGGCGGAGGTTGAAATGAGCCAGATTGTGCCACTGCACTAAAGCCCAGGTGACAGAACAAGACTCCGTCTCAAAAATAAATAAATAAATAAATAAATAATAAAAATAATAATCATTCCACATCTCAAAATGACTTAGAAATTTAAATGGAAAAATAAATAATTTGCTTGGGCAATAATTTGGCTTTGGGAGAGTCCTCATCCAAAAATAACAAAATTTCCTTAATATTAGTAGTGAAGAACTAATTACAGCTAACAGCTCATTTGCCAAGCAGTCAATTATTCAACAAATGTAGCCATCTACTGACAAACTGAAATTAGTATCAGAAATCCATATATTTTATTTGTAGGTAGGAGAGCCATTTTACATTTTTCAAAAATTCATGGCATAATTTTAATAATCTTCCTTCTGTAGATTCCCTAACTTCAGGAAAAAAAAAGAGAATAAATTAGAAGTGAGAAAAGGAAACTGTGGAAGACTGATACACTGAACATCTGTGGGAAGAGACAGAAAAATAGGAAGAAAAAGAAAGGACAGATTTTTAAAAATTTAGAAAAAACTGCAAAGAGGATTGGGGCCAGTTGGTGCAGATTAAAAGACACCTTCTTCACAGACCTCAATCATGCACAGGCAGTAAGGGCATTACTGTAACACAGAACAGTATAGTAGCTGATTTTGATAATGAATTCTCAGAAAATAATATGATTAAGCTTCGGTTCTTATCGAAAAGCAATTTACATACACAATTACAAACAATTGCAAATTTTAAGCATTCAGCTAAGATATGTACAAAAAAATTAATGAACATGAGATCAAGAAATATAAGCAGCAGTCACCATAAAGGCTTAGAACTAGTGACACTGAATTCTTTATTTAAAAAAATTTTTGAACACACAGTACCTCCTCTTCTCTTCTATCTTTAGGAAGAAGTTATAACAAGGTTTAAATATCTCAATTCTGAAAAACAATAGGCTTTTAAAAAATAAGACTTGATTACCAGAAACAAGTAATATGTAGTTACATAACCATTTTCATATCACTACTCATTTCCATTATTTACCAATTCATCTTTGACGCAACTTGGAAACAATTAAGCAGTCACTAGACACCTGTTTTAGAATCTGAAGAAATTACTATCCACCACAGGAATCTAATGATGTATATATTTGCATATATTTAAAATATCATAAGGGAAAAAGTAGTAAACTATTCTAGTTACTTTATACCAAATATTGATATTCCTAGTCAAAACAACAAGGATTAAGATCTTTCTCCAGGTGAACTGTTGACTATATAGAAGCTATTTCCAGCACTTTCTTCTGGGGATTAAAAATGCTTTATTTCCCTGCTGGCTAACATGATAAATTATATATTACAAGTAAGTGCTTCAGAAGTGAATATTAATTCCTTAAGAGAACAACCATAAAATGTATTTTATAAAAATTCTCTTAAAAACTGAAAACAATCCTTCTCTTTAAAACCTATGGCATTAATCCCTACTTGACCAAAAAAAAAAAAAAAAAAAAAAAAAAAAGGGAGGGCACCATGTTCATGATCTAAGCATGCATAAATAAGGAAGCAAATGTATTACTGTCTTAATAGAATTTGGCAAACCAGAAGAATGGCCTAAAAATAAATAAATAAATAAATAAAAAAAGAAAAGTGTACATTATCTTCTAAGTATGAAAGTCTAATTCTGTAGGCCTACGTAGCAAATAGTGCCCCACGAGGAAATGCAGGGAGGGGGCAAGTAGCATATCCCTATATACATTTTCTTGATATTCTGGTTGTCTTTCAACAATGCATTACAGAGAAATATTCTTTTTATTATTACAAGCCATTCATTAATTGCTCTGTAGAGCAATGACTCAGATAAATGTCCTACGACTTTTAATAATGTAACTAACATATAAATTAAATTTAAGTGCAAGGAGTTTTCAATGATTCCTAAATTTCAAGAGAGTGTTGTTAACCTGATTATGAATTTTAAATGTTTGTGCTCCTATATTTTAGGATATTTCACCTTATTTTCTTCTCTTTAAACCGTAAGATGTACCGAAATTATTTCATTTTCTTCTACTTTCCTCTGTTTCATTTTAGTTTATGGTATTTATATGTAGAGAGAGAGGTATGTTAAAATATTGTTATAAAAAACTCAATTGAGGCTATATATGACCTATTACTCTATAGTATAGCATTGTTAATCTTTGACCCAGTATATTAATTCCTTTGGTGAATAAATGTCACCGGTCATTTCTTTATAAAAGCATTTTAGTAAGAGAACCAGCAATATGGAGAGAGATTTCTCCCCAACCCCCAGAAAAAGATCAAGTCAAACGGTAGTGTAGAGCAGTTATGTAAAATATGAAAATACATAATTTACAGCTGCAATTTTCATATTAAAAGCAGTTTAAAACTCTGAGTAATTCAAAGACTTTCTGTCTTGGTTAAACAGGTCAACTAATAAAACTGACAGAGATCACTGTGAGAATTTATATTTATCTAGTCAAGACAGAACAAAATTGTTTATAATTTTTTAAAAGTGGTAATTGTTAACTAGCGGTATATAAACAGTGTCCACAATTTGGTGGCTGGCCATGGTTTTAATTTTTTTTTCAAGTTATTTCTATAGCAGACATATTTTTGAAGTCTACCCACCCCTGAGTTCAGCAATTATACTTTTAGAGTGTAAAATTATATGCCCTTAATTAACAACATGTACAAAGCTACAAAATGTCATCTATACAGATTAAAAACAATTTTAAAATATTTACCAATTATTGATTGAATGGTTTTACTGGGGTACATATTTCAAACCTTTCAGCCAACTGGCTTTTAGTTTTAAGCCCAAATTGATTCATATATTCACTGCAGGATATTTCAAAAAGAGTGCAACAATAAGGCATTAGTAAAAATAACACTGTAGTAGAAACAGATTTTGCATATGTGAAAAGGTAATTTATAAAATACATTAATCACTTCTTAAAAAGAACTTAGTTGCAGTATCATTAACTCACATGGTACTGAGAATTGGACCTTTCAACGATTTTTTTTCTGTAGAAAATTTTATCTAACTGTAAGCAAAGTCTTTTCAACAACAACAAAACAAAACCCTCCAGGAAAAACTATATGGCTGTGTGAGACAAATAAGCAACCATTTGACAGCGATTTTTGCCTAAATTTTAAAATAAAAATGTCCACACTCTTTTGTTAAAACATTAAGCCTCTGTCAAAAATGTATTTCTTATTTTAGGGTACAGGATTAAAGGACAAGATGATACTTACAAGTAAAGAAAATTTACAAGAAAAAACTTAACAAAAGTTTTTCAATAAAAGTACTGTAACATTCAAACTTGACTTATAATAAAAGAAACAAGATTGCAAACAAAAATGTTTACGGGTTTTCCAAACATAAATAAATGAAATAGTGTTTAGGCAGTAGGGCTCATGCTGATGGCTAGCAGGAAGTGAACAGAGTGTAACCTACTTGGAAAAAATCTTTAATGTACAAATAACAAGCCCAAATTATGGACTGCAGCAATTTAATCATCACTGCCATTTTTCTTACTTCCAAAATAAAGCCTTGATTAAACCATTCATACCCTATATTACTCATACCTTTACTTCAGAGATTGAGGAACTATATACAACAAATGAATTTATTTTCACCATAGGGATAACATATTGTACCTCTCTGCCAATGTTACTTGAAAATCTTCCATGTCAAAACAACTTGACAGTAGATATAAACAATTCAATAAATACGCAATGATCTTTCATTACAGTCCTTTAAAGGCGCATGTTAATTCATGCTGTTAACCTTAGGATCACAGTGCATAGAATCCAAATATAAACAGTTGGGGTGACTTTTAAAGTAATGTTGGATCCCTCACTTTATTTATATTCCCACTATAACCGACAAGTTCATTTCATAGGCCCTATCATGCATTAATCATTGAGTGGCAGGAGTTAATGAAAACTTTTCCTGTTACAACGTCCATTGCCGGCAATGAACGTACCAAAACCGCCAAGGAAGTCATTGTTATTGCACAATACATAAGGACCTGGAGCTTTTCCAAAAGCTTAAAAAAATAAAAATAAAAAATGGAATTATATTTGACGTTTCCTGACACCTGCATTAATACTGTATGACTAATAAAAGCATGTCAGTTGCCTGGACTGAACCAGCGATCAACATGCGCCCAGAATGCACACAAGTAAAAATGCAGTAAAAGGAAGTAGTCTTCATTGCCTATAGGTCACTTCCAGTCAAAGGTTAAAGTTCAAAGACTGAATGATCAAAGTGCTCATTTTCTCAGTAGGACTATCTTCTGGCTAGGAGGATGATAACAGTGGCATCAACAAGTATCATCTTTAAGAAAAGGAGAAAAAAGATAATTAAAAAGTCAAGCATGTATAAGTAAATTCTACAAGTTTGTTTAATGTAGAAATAATTTCAATTAGCAAGAAGTACACAGTTTACATGTCTGATCTGCCTCCCCCAAACCTGTGAATACAAAGTGTAATCTGTGTTCAATTATACAGTGATAAACAAATTAAGTTTTATTCTTTCAGAGAAATAGTTCCCACAAACCTTAAAATGATATGTTATTAGTACATTCTATTTAAAATAATAAACTGATATGACATGTTAGTACATATTCAGGATGTATTAATCTTAAGAGAATTATTTTATGGGCAACAAGTTCACATTGTAATGAGATAGGACGTAAACTCCTGATCAACAGTGCCATGCTATTTAACACAGAATAATACACAATTTGTCTTTAGACTGTGAAGGAAGTAACCTTTCTTTACCAATGAGATACAATCTCCAAATCAATAAACAGTTAAGATTAATCTCTCTTTAGAAAATAAACTTTCAGGCTGGACATGGTGGCTCACACCTGTAATCCCAGCACTTTGGGAGGCCAAGGCAGGCAGATCACTTGAGGTCAGGAGTTTGAGACCAGCCTGGCCAACATGGTGAAATCCTCTCTCTACTAAAAATACAAAAATTAGCTGGGCATGGTGGTACACACCAATGGTCCCAGCTACTCAGGAGGCTGAGGCAAGGGAATTGCTCGAATCCGGGAGGCAGTGGTTGCAGTGACCCAAGACTGCGCCACTGCACTCCAGCCTGGGAGAAAGAGGGAAGCTATGTCTCAAAAAAAAAAAAAAAAAAAAAAGGAGAGAAAATAAGCTTTCAGCAGGTATAGATACATATGCAAATGGGGTCATTATTTAATAATAACTTCTGGTAGTCTCAACACATATATATGTAACACAGACAACTTTAGAATTCATTATTTATTTTATAAAATTTCACGAAACATATCTGAAACATTTATTCTGAGGATGTTATTCTTCAGAAGGAAGCTACATAAAGAAACTAAGACTGGTGGCCAAGAGTTGTGAAAGCACTCAAGGAAAAATTCTGAAATCCTAGCCAAAATATTTTACAAACTGTCTGATATAGTTTGGGTATCTGCCCCTTCAAATCTCATGCTGAAATGAGTGATCCCCCATGTTGGAGAGGGGCCTAATGGGGAGGTGTTTGGGTCATGGGGGCAGATCCCTCAGGAATGGTTTGGTGCCCTCCTTGCAGTCATTAGTTCACTTGAGATCTGGCTGTTAAAGAGTCTGGGACCTCCTTCCTCTGTCTCTTGCTCCCTCTCTTGCCATGTGACTTGCCTGCTCTCCCTTCACCTTCCACCATGAGTAAAAGCTTCCTGAGGCCTCACCAGAAGCAGATGCCGGCACTATGCTTCTGTAGAGTCTGCCAAACTATGAGCCAAATAAACTTCTCTTCTTATAAATTAGTCTCAGGTGTTTCTTTAGAGCAACACAAAACATTAATACACTGTCTCATGTTAGAATTGATATACCGCTAATTAAAAACCAGTAAAATCTGACTTCTAAGCTGGGTAAACTCAGAGTATTCCAAACAGACTAGAGTTTAAAAATAAATCATCCCTAATTCATTAGATGCCTTAAAATAAATAAGAATAGTATCTTTAAGAAAACAAGTAGTTTATATCCTGTAAGGTTCACTCACAATTTTTTTGGCAATGCAAAGTGGCTCACGCCTGTAATTCCAGCATTTTGGGAGGCTGAGGTGGATGTACTGCTTGAGCCCAGGAGTTCAAGACCAGCCTAGGCAATATGGCAAAATCTTGCCTCTAAAAAAATACAAAAATTAGCCTGGCATGGTAGTGCATGCCTGTAGTCCCAGCTACTTGGGACGCTGAGGCTGAGGTGGGAGGATCGCTTGAGTCTCAGAGGTTGAGGCAGCAGTGAGCCGTGATCCCTAGGCAACACCGTCTCCAAAAAAAAAAGGGATGTTCTTTAAATTATTGTGGTACTTGGAACAGAGAACATATACTTGTTATGGATATAAAACAAACTTAGGAATATGAAGAAGTTCCTTAAAACATCAATTCTGCAATAGAGTAACAATAGGGTTGGTCCCTAAAACTAACACTAAAACTAATCATACTCAAATCTCTAAGCTAAAAGATGGCACTAAATTCTACCTAATATGTCAAACTACTGAGGATAAATTTTAAGGTGATACAAGATAACAATGTATACAATAAGAAAAGTGACAGATAAAATTCAATTTGAACATAATGTTATCTAGTTAACTACCAATAAACTTGTATCTCCACATGCCATCTTTGACAGGTGGTAGCATAAATGCATCTTTATTAGCTTGTTCATTTTAGTATAGTGGGTTTCTGCAGAATGTGCTACCAAAATGATTACGGTATCTTTGTGAAGCTATTTTCCATATCTCAATCCCTGTTATGATACTACCCACCTAGTTTTGAAGAAACAAATGATCTATAATAGCTAGATCCACAGGGACTTGCGGGATTACAAATCCATGATGGCTATATGTAATCAAGAGTTTATAAGCAAATTCTAAGTATAGATACAGGTATGAGCCAAAGTCACGGCCATCCTTTTTCTAAATAGGATGGTCATAACTAAGAAGCAAAAAACTTATCCATTAGTAGAAAGAACACAGTTTGCTAGCCAGAAGAAAGTGTTATTGGATACCAGGACAGACTAACCCCCCAACCTAAATAAATAAATAAATAACTGAGTAAACCCATTTTGGGTCAAGACAAATACAGGCCAACAAAAGGTGGTAAAAGAATGGTGTATTTAATCTCTTGGCTAAAGTATTTATGACAAGACAATGGCTTAAAGAAAAATCTAATATTAACCATTTATATTTTTCCTGGAACTTCAGAAACCTTTACTAAAATTACACTTTCAAATATAACATACAAACTACCAGTTTCAAAGAGGTGACACCGACCATGGCTAACTTCACTGTGCTTCTGAGAAATGTAAATGAGAGAGAACTAGATTAGAAGAAGGTCATTTAGTTTTCTCCTGAGAATAAAAACTATCATATAGTTTTCCAACTATCATGGAAACCCATCTCCTTGTATGTCCCCAGAGACAGAAGACTAGAAAAAGAAGGAACACAGTAATATAGGTCAGTGGATATGAAGTGTATGCTACCTCCAAGAAAGAAAAAATATTTAGTTTTGTCTCTCAACAATTTAGGGAATTAAAATTTTCCTTTAATGAACTAATTCAAGAAATATTTCAAAGTAGGCAGACAACAGACTTGTTAATCAGCAGGAAACAGAAGCACAAACAGAGTAAAAGTTTAGACTCAGGAATTTAGTAAATGGTTTTGTAACTCCAAAAGGTAGTACAAATAAAAAAGTTCACAACACAGGTAAATCTATGGACAGCAACTATAAGGCAGGAAGAAAAGGAGTTTGATACTACTAGTCTGAGACAATTTTATGCTCCTGCCCTCTTGTAGTCTTTATATGCTATAGAAATATTCCAGCTGAACAGAATCAGCATGCAGTCCATGGTTTTTAAAAACCAGTATTCCTCTACACCTCCCCCAAATTACAGACTCATTTTGTTGGATATGCCATCTAAACATTATAACAATTCATTTCCTATGAGCCTAGGTCTCTGAAACCAACCTTCGACAGGAGCCTTAAGTTACATGGGGTGAACATCCCTAAATCCAAAATCTGAAACTTTTTAAGCATCAAAATGACACTAAAAGTGGAAAATTCCAGACCTGCCCTCATGTGACAGGTCAGAGTTAAAACTTTGCTTCATGCAAAAAATTATTTAAAATGCTGTATAGGTCCAGTGTGGTAGCTCATGCCTGCAATCCCAGCACTGTGGGAGGCTGAGGCAGATTGCTTGAGTCCAGGAATTTGAGACCAATCTGGGCAACATAGTGAAATCCCACCTACACCTCCTGCAAAATATACAAAAATTAGCTCGGCATGGTGGTACATTGCCTGTAGTCCCAGCTACTTGGGACACTGAGGTGGGAGGATCACCTGAGCCCAGGAAGTTGAGGCTGCAGTGAGCCATGATCGCACCACTGCACTCCAGCCTAAGTGACAGAGATTCTGTCTCAAAAAATAAATGAAGTTTTATATAAAATTACCCTCAGATTATGTGTTTAATGTATATGTGAAACATACATAAATTTCATGTTTAGACTTGGCTCCCATCCCCAAGATAGCTCATTATGTATATGTAAATATTTGAGGAAAAAAAAAAGAAACCCAAAACACTTCTGGCACCAACCATTTCAAATGAGGGATATTCAACCTATAGTTTATAACTAACCATTCAATTTTCTAACACTTTAAGGAGAATGGTTCCAGCCAGCCACAAATCTGTCCTCCCCTCTGTGGAAAGCAAATCATTTATGAAATTAAGTTGTATATGCCTGATACTGACCTCAGAAAACAAATGGACCATACAACTAATGGACTTTAGTTGGCTACCTCACTGAAATTATTTTTATGGTCTCACAAAGAGACATGTTCAAAAGATACTTTCTATCCTTCCCAAGAACAATCATCATGTCTGTTTTATGATATAGAACTTTGAGGCCTCAATCATTCATTTATTTGTGCATGGAACTGTAAGCAGATCTGTTTTCTAAGGAAGATTCTAGCCCTGAATCATAAAAAAAAATCCTTAACCCATCTGTATGCTGAGGTGAGTTGTCTATTTTGCGTACCTATTTTGGTTAGGCTTCTTTATTTTTTTTTAACCCTATTCTCCCTGCTCAATTGATTATTCAAAGCATAAGAATCCCCTCCCACTCCCCAACTGCCTTAACTGGCAATGGCAATGAATAAATTTGCATTTCAAAGCAGGTATGACTTCAATTTCTTAGTGAACAGAAACCATAAAGGAATTCTGGAAAACACATTGATAGTCAACTTCAAGTAAGTAATAAAGAAATGTGTAGTCACTATCAATACAACTTTTTATTTAATATATCCAAAGGCCTCTAAACACTAATGAGGTGACTTTTTACATGGTAATAAATCACTGTGTGGTAAGTAAGAACCTCAAAAGAAATAAATATAAGCTATGATGCATACAAAGACAATACCAGTGGGGTAAACTGACTGGCCTAATTCTTAAAGGATTCTAACTAATAATGTAGAAAACCACAAATTTAAGCTGAGAGAGGTCTCTTTCAAGAACTTTAACACTGGTATCTGGCAGCTCAGCTTTAGCATGTCAGCAGAGTCCTCCTCATATAAAACCAGGAAATGAAGTGAATTTCAGATTTGTTGTTTTTCATTAACTGTGACTCCATCCTGCATGAAGCATCCAGGAAGTATAGGAGAAGTTCAAAGAAGATTCTCTGTAGCCATCCTAGTTGGATGACAGAACAGTTGCTTTACCATCTCAATGTATAACAAATATTTCCATTCCTTGATTGCTATGAAACTCATTTTCAAAACAAAGTTGTTCCTTAAAGGGAGAATGGTGGAGGGGAATGATTCAAACATTCAGTGTTCAAGCAAGAGGAGAAAATATATTAAGAGATAAGAATGGCCATCGCCAAATCAATGAACCAAGGATATTTTAAACAGAATTATCTATAAATGAAAAAAAAAAGTTTTATGTACCCAGGACTGGGGACTGGACTAGAACAGTCATAATTCAGGAGAATAAGAATCCAGTACCTTTTAAAAATAGCTCATTTGCATTGAGGGGAGAGGTGAAAGAGGAAGGGATAACTTTAATCTGATTTATTGGAAAAACGAATTACTGTATGAACTTCAGACTATTTTACATTATGTGAAAGGTTAATTTGGTTTGAAAGTCTATTTTTTTTTGGTACTTCTTGGCTTACTTGGCGATTATGCGTCTCCAAACTACATAAATAACATAAATATAACACCAATTATAGCTTCCCTTCTTTTCTCCAAGTCTTACAGCAAATATATATAATCTTCAAATCAAAATGCTAAAAAGTTACTACAAATTCAAACTGCTTACCATGATACCACCATTTTGTTTTCTTTGGATTCTTGTTACATGTTCGCACATAAAAAGAATTATCTGGTGGTCGTCTCTGAAACAAAAAATAATTTAAATATGTAAGTCGAAAAACAGAAAAACTAAGAGGGTGACAGTTTTAATAAAAGCTTAAGCAAGATTAACAGAATGCGTAAAAAACATATATCTAAAAGAATAAAAACTATAGATGTATTCCAGGAAATGTGTATGCTTAACACCTAAATTTAAAAAAGGCATAATAAGGGTGTTTGAGTGTGGTCTGTGTTAGGTTCCAGCCTGGCCAACATGGTGAAACCCAGTCTCTACTAAAAATACAAAAAAATTAGCTGGGCGTGGTGGTGCGCGCCTATAATCCCAGCTACTTGGGAAGCTGAGGCAGGAGAATTGATTGAACCCAGGAGGCAGAGGTTGCAGTGAGCCGAGATCGTGCCATTGCACTCCAGCCTGGCAACAGAGTGAGACTCTTGTCTGAAAACCAACCAACCAACCAACCAAACAAAAAAATTAAATTAATTATAAGGGGAATGAAGAAGGACTGATGAGAAAAGGCAAATTCACATAATTTAACATAAATTCACATAATTTAAACATAGCCGGGAGTGGTGGTGGGCACCTGTAATCTCAGGTACTTGGGAGGCTAGGGCAGGACAATTGCTTGAACCCAGAAGGTGGAGGTTGCAGTGAGCTGAGATGGTGCCACTGCATTCTAGCCTGGGTGACAGAGTAAGACTCTGTCTCAAAAAATAAATAAATAATAAAACAAAACAAAAGGCCAGGCGCAGTGGCTCACACCTGTAATCCCAGCACTTTGGGAGGCCCAGGCGGGCAGATCACGAGGTCAGGAGATCGAGAACATCCTGGCTAACACGCTGAAACCCTGTCTCTACTAAAAATATTTAAAAAAATAATAATAATTAACTGGGCGTGGTGGCGGGCGTCTGTAGTCCTAGCTAACTCGGGAGGCTGAGGCAGGAGAATGGTGTGCACCCGGGAGTCAGAGCTTGCGGTGAGCCGAGATTGCGTCACTGCACTCCAGCCTGGGAGACAGAACCAGACTCCATCTCGAAACAAACCAAAACAAAACCAAAAAAACAGAAAAGTCTACTAAACTAGATTTGTCTGGAGAAGTATAGCAACGTACACACCTCCACAAAGAACTATATTTTTACTGTAATAGGATACCATCAAAGACAGACCAGAAGATTCAGTTTCTAAACAGTATTTAAGAGAAAAAATGGGAAAAATATATATTGGCATTTCTGCTGTAATTGGCCTTTCTGCTGAACATATGCCCTGACTAGAACAATATGAGAAATATATGGCAGCTCTGCAAGGGAGCTACCTCAGATAAAGCGATGCCAACAACACTGAAGATACATTATGGAAGAGATTTTTCCTGAAATCTGTTGGATGCTGACCAGAGAAAAGAAAATGTATACTCTCTACAAAGACTTGGAAACATCAAATTTATATTAAAGCTATATTAAAGTTTATAGATACTATGATAGCTATCCTTAAGTCTCCTTTATGCCTTTCAGAATCATTCCAATAACTTGATTATTTTCCTATCATTAAATATTTTATAGTGTATATGCAGAATTTATTTTCAGACTTAAATCTGCTTAGTTAAGCTAATGAAAATGAGAGATTAAGGGAATCCTTTCCTCTACCTGAGGCTAATGAAAATAAGTGAATTTGGTATGACATCATTGAAGGAAAGTCTAACCAGAAAGCAATGGTGAGTAGGACTCTGTGATAGCAGGAAGGAAAACAGCTAGTTCATTTGGCATTTCTAAAACTCATATATGTAACTATCAGCCTAGTTGAGCCTCATAATGTTCTTATGTGTTAATATTAATAGTAATTTTATTTAACAAAAAGAAATATTAGAGCACAAGACATTCAAGGTATTTAAGTGTTCCAAGTTAATCTGTGCACACAATTTGAGAAAATTCCTAAAAAAATGAATATTATGAAATTAGATGCCTGACTACTTCAAGGAAGGGATGATTCTACAAAGTCAAATCTATGTTCATATGGAATTGGTATTACTAGAGCAAATAATTTCACAAACTCATTTTAGGTATGTATTGATTAGAACCCAAGAATCATCAGAAAACTCTTCAAAAAATACATATTTAGAAAAAAGAAATACTCAATTCTATTTGCTTAAATCATTTATCTCCCTGACAAGTGATCAGGGAGATATAGTTCTTGGAAAAGAAACTATACGAAAGATGTCTTACAAAATTGTTTTAGGAATGGAATACAAACTGAAAAGTTTGAACAATGTAAGTATATTATAAAGGCATGCGAATAAAGTGAAATTTACTGAAAGGCCTGTGATCTCAATATCAGAAATTATCTTTAATCCACTGCACTCTAATGGCATACTGGATTTAAATACCTTCAGCTTATGGAACCACTCCTGATTGTTTAAAAGGAAACTGGAATAAAAGAATTATGACTAAAATTTTAAACACCTAAGGTAAAATATTTTAATAGCAGTAGAATTAACAAAGTAAAGCCCATAGAACCATGTTCACTACAGAATAAAGTTTACCTGTTTTAATAGTAAAATGTGTAGGTAGGTATTTAAAATACTTTTCTTTTTTCTTTCTTTTTTTTGAGACAGATTCTTGCTCTGTTACCCAGTTTGGAGTGCAGTGGCATGATATCAGTTTACTGCAACTTCAGCCTCCTGGGATTAGGCAAGTCTTGTGATCAGCCTCCCGAGTAGCTGGGACTACAGGCATGCGCCATCACACCCTGCTAATTTTTCTATTTTTAGTAGACAGGGTTTAGCCATTTTGCCTAGGCCGGTCTCGAACTCCTGGCCTCAAGTGCTCCACCCCTCTAGGCCTCCCAGAGTGCTAGGATTACAGGCATGAGCCACTGCACCTGGCCTAAAACACTTTTTAAGGTTTCTTTGGAGCTAGATCCTCTCAATGCCAAAGCAAATTTTCCTCTTCATCTTTGTAACTTACCACTTAGCACAGTAAAAGTAGCACACACTAGGTACCTAGTAAATGTTTTTTGAATTTTATCGTATTTCACGGAAATCTTGATTTCCAGATTATCATCTTGATTAAACATATTATACAACTATTACAGTAAAAATATAGTTTATTACTGCTTTAAATGGAAAAATTAGTCTATACTAAGTATGCAAGAAACACTACTAGCAGACAACTGGAATGTAAGGGGAATGGTGAGGGTTAGAGGAAGATGAAGGAAGTATACAGAATATAGTCATTCTTTAGTTTTTAATAATAAATCATTATATTGAAATGTAAAAATCTAGTCATGAGGCACATGCAAGGCTATGTACAGATATCGCTGACATTCATCTCTTAATAACTTTCTTACTAAATCCTGTCGTGACCATCTCACCTTTCTACAGTATTTAAGCATAACAGGAACACAGAAGGCCTTGTACCCACAAACTGCTTTGCCCTACACATAAAAGTTTAAAACGTGTCTGTGTGTTGGGGCTGGGTAAGAGGAGAAAATATAACAGCAATAAGCAATAAATGAGTAAAAAAAACAAAAACAAAAAAACCCAACTTAACCCATTATTTCACATGCTGTGGCTTAGAGTGCTTCAGATTCTAAATAACCTATCATTTAAAAATGAACTATTATCTTAAAAGTTCTCCAAATACTAATTTACTAAAAATGACATTCAGTTCAACTTGGAGAAAAGGGAAGAAAATTGTAAAACACAAATAGCTCCCTAACCTCTAGGGCAAAGCTGTTTAAAACAGAATGCAAAAGGAAACCCTCATGGGGATTTAGGAGGGGTTTTAAAATGTAGAAATACATAAATGTTATGCTATACTAACCCTTAAGCAGGAATGACAAGAGGGTCAGAAGTGCACAGAGGATTCAGACACATTTAAAGGGTATCCTAAACTTATATATATATATTTTTAAAATTTATTTTATTATTATTTTTTTGAGATGGAGCCTCGCTCTGTTGCCCAGGTTGGAGTGTAGTGGCGTGATCTTGGCTCACTGCAACCTCCACCTCTTGGGTTCAAGCGATTCTCCTACCTCAGTCTCCTGAGGAGATGGGATTACAGGCATACACCATCACACCCAGTTAATTTTTGTATTTTTAGTAGAGACAAGGTTTCACCATGTTGGCCACGTTGGTCTCGAACTCCTGACCGCAGGTGATTCACCTGCCTAGGCCTCCCAAAGTGCTGGGATTACAGGTGTTGAGCCACCATGCCCAGCCTACATTTTAAATTTCATAAGTGATTTTTTTCTTTCTGTTTTTCCCTCCCCCCACTTCCATTAGACATAGAATCTGTGGATTAATAAAGGAGAACAGGAAGAAACATCCTGAAAATTCTACTGGTAAACTAGTCTTCCTCCTTCAACCTAATCATTAGGACAGGAAAGCTCTGGTTCCTGAAAAATTTCCTGAAACAGGCTGATAGGGTGGGAGCTGGCAGAGGGGAGAAGGAAGCTATGATGCACTTTTCTGAGGCTTTCCATTGTGAAATCTACAAAAAGAATTTCTTGTACACGTTTACCCTGTGCATGCTTTTGGGAATAAAATCAGATTTAAGAACATACCGTACATTTCCTGTTTAAAAAAATATAAAACAGTAAATCTGGCTTCTACCCCATTCAACATGTAAAACTTCTATTTGGAATGAAAGGTATCAAAATAACTTTTGAATTTATTACTAAACATGAAATTCCCCATAATTTTAAGATAAAAAGCATAAGTCCTTCCTCTAAATAAAGAGAATTACATATTAAAATTGTTTATCTACTTAAACTGAAAGAAGAAGAGATACTATCTGGAATAATTCTGAAAAGTCCTACCTTTTCCTTGCAGCTGGAAAGCATGCTAATAATGCTAAGACAAACTGATTGGACTGAGAGTGCTGGGGACCAGTCTTCTGTTAGAATGGATAAACAGATATGACCATTGCTATAAACATGAGGATGAACAGGAATATTTTCACCAGTAAACATGACCTAAGAGAGAATAAAATTCCATTAAAACTCAAATATTCTCTATTACCAAAAACTAAAATATTCTCCACATATAACAAGTATTCATTATTAAAAAAAAAACAAAAAACCACCAAAATCAGTGCCAGGAACATGATAAACAACTGCTTATTTGTTTACTCTCATTAACTCAGTAAGTATTGGTTTCACTGAATGAATAACCACGTAGTAGGGAAAAGAAGCCACATTATTTTTTATTTCTGTTATTTTTGATAAATTATCCTTAAAAATTCTAAACTACTACGTATTTTTCACTAGTGAAAGACAACTACATTTATAAGAATGATTTTTCAAATTCTCTTCATTGCTCTCTGCATATAAAAATCAAGTATGTTAAAATTCCAAACAAAAATATTCAATTTTGGGAAAATATGAATGACAGGTGGTAGGAACACTCCTACTACTACTACCTGTTAACAATGTTAGCTCTAAGGTGCATGTGGCAAAGGGAAATGATTGTTATACATTCCACCTCGTCTAAACTTACACATCCATTATGATGGGCACAAGTTACTAGCTGTTAATCAGTAAATACCTACGTGCCTAGACGAAAAATACAAATGTTGACCAAGTCTCCCAATTTGCAGTTCTACTCTCCTTTTCCTTTTACTCAATTCTTCTAACACTACTTTTCCTTTCTCTATCTTGTCTCAGCAATGTTTTGAATGGTAATAAATCTATTATTTCATTCCTTTGCTCTAATAATTCAACAAATATCTTACAGTAGTTTTTCTTAAACTTATTTACCTAAGCAAATAGGCAGGAGAATAAATTCATGTATCCTGAGGAATCTGTAAGCATAGTCCAAAGTTGCTCAAAGAAAGCAGAAGTCTTATGTTTACACTGTGTCTGTATTTATTCTGCAGGTTAGCAGTAATTCCTAATTCCTGACCTTGCCAAAAAAACAAACAAAAAAACAAAACAAAAAAAACCACATAGCTGGAATATCTGCTTAAAAATACAAATTCCAGTGTCCTACTTTCACAGATTCTGATTTAGTAAGTATGATGAGATTTTTATAGAACTCATCAGATATAAACCAACAATTCCTAAATCAGATTTACAGTATCTCTCTCAGCCCTGCAAACCGCCTCATACCAAGTACAGGAGAATATCAGTAAGGAGAAATCTTACCTTAAGTTGTAGCACAAACAATAAAAGATAAACAGTATTGCTTTAGGCATACCCTTTTTTCTCTTTATAGAGCAGAAAAAAGAACCAGTGAGGTAAATATGAATAGAATAAGGTATGCTATAGTTTAATATGGAATATGTTATAGGAAATTACCATAAGCTAAGGTTTTATACATATTTTCAATATCTAGCTATGAATCTGATTTTGTTACAATTTTACAAAGATTTACATGTTAATAAAGCAGTCTTTCATATGAGTAGGAGTCTTCTAATATTTCAGATATATTAACCTGTGGGACATATTTCCTTGACTAAGACTAGATAAGACAGCAAAGAGCATTTTTTCCCCAAAGGAACGATTTTCCATATTTGCATGTATTTCTTTTCTTTAAATTCTGGACATCAACCCTCCATTCCCACTAATTTAAAAAAAAAGCTAAAAAACAAAAGTAACGTCTCAAAAGAAGAGAAATCAAGTCACTTATCCTACCTAACTGCAGAAGACTCCCTGAAAGGACTTTGACTTTGTAATGGCTATGCTCTAAGCATGCCATTTATCTCAATTACATCTATCGGTGCTAGTACCCTCTTAATTACTTTTTGCTAAAAAAAAAGTACTGTTCTGTAAAAGAAAACAAACACTTAAATGGTCTTATAGTTCCACACTGGAGTCTGTCCACAAGTGTTTTTTAGTGAAATTTTATTTTTAATAAATATGAACTATAGTTTATTACATCATATGCATCTGATATTCCCATGTGTTGTAGATGTACAGAATGGGAGTTTACAAATCTTACGGATACATGCCTTGGGGTATTCATTTTGCCATAAAAAGCCATTTGATAATTAGGATATTTTCATTAAAACACAAGCAATACCCAAGAGTTTCTTCTTTGGCCACGATTATTTTTTTTAAAGATATTTTTCGGTGTGGCTCATGCCTGTAATCCCAGCACTTTGGGAGGCCGAGGTGGGTGGATCACCTGAGGTCAGGAGTTTGAGACCAGCCTGGCCAACATGGCGAAACCCCGTCTCTACTAAAAAACACAAATAATTAGCTGGCAGTGGTGGCACGCGCTTGTCATCCCAGCTACTTGGGAGGCTGAGGCAGGAGAATCCCTTGAACCTGGGAGGCAGAGGTGACAGTGAGCTGAAATCACACCATTGCACTCCAGCCTGGGTGATAAGAGCGAAACTCCATCTTCAAAAAAAAAAAAAAAAAAAAAAAAAAAGATATTTTTCCCAGTAAGGTCTCTATCAAGAAGTTAAGAAGAATAGCGATCTGAAAGTGCCAAAAAAACAAAAAACAGCCAAATTATCTTCTTTGGCAAAACTGAATCACCAACCTTTAAAGAAAATAGCAACACGAAGGTTACCACACCATGTTTTGCCCAGCCAATTCAGAGCACAAGGAAAGCAGTATTTTTCCTAAAGAGAAAAGGTTATAAACTAAATCACTTGGCCTGAGAGCCACTAAGTAGGCATGAACCAAAAGGAACTCAGGAGAAAAGAGAAAGAAAAGTGATGAGTAGCAGTAGAAAACACCTACAGCAGATGCAGCAGACATTTTGTTAGAACCAATAATGAAGAAGACAGAAACAACTGTGAAGTAGAAGGGGATTGAGATAAAAAATAATTCAGATCTCAATAACCTTTAAATAAAACAGCAGGGGCTTTTTAACATACTGCATGCAGGGCAAATGCAGCAACCCTAAAACTTTTAGCAACCAAAACCAGGGGAATTAATTATTTGCATATATTAGATAATAGGCAACCCCTAGGACCTAACCTGCCAGATACAGAATTTTAGAAGTTTGTAAACAAAGAAAGGGTGAATTTACATGCCAGACGTGAATTTCTGAAATAAAAGGAATTTTTTTTTCAATAGTTCATTCATACAAGGGACAAATAAGCACAGTTTCCACAGATTTTTTTGTTTGTTTTGTTTTTTCCCCCCAGACAGAGTTTTGCTCTTGTTGCCCAGGCTGGAGTGCAATGGTACCACCTTGGCTCACTGCAACCCCCACCTCCCAGGTTCAAGTGATTCTCCTGCCTCAGCCTCTCCAGTAGCTGCGATTACAGGTGCCTGCCACCACACCCAGCTAATTTTTTGTATTTTTAGTAGAGATGGGGTTTCACCACGTTGACCAAGCTGGTCTTGAACTCTTGACCTCAGGTGATCCACCCACCTCAGCCTCCCAAAGTGCTGGGGTTCCAGGCATGAGTCACTGCACCTGGCCCCACAGATGGTTTTAATATAAACTTTGCTAATCTGGTTCTCTGCATGGGGAGAGTAACCAAGGCAGAATTTCTTCGACTGCATACTGTTAGCCATCCTCATTTATTTAATACTCACTACAAGCCAAAGGAGAAAGTGAACATTTCAGTTTTTTAATGCAGTCAAGTAGTTTCTACAAACAAATTATTAAACTGTTTCTAAAGTTCAAAAAAAAAACTTTCTGGAGTCTCAAGTAGCTGATAAAACTAACTAGAACTGATGTGACAAAACAAATGAACACAATAAATTTGAAACCATAGGAACTTTGGGAATTTATTCAAAGCAGTCATATGAACAGCCAACAACGGAGACCACAGACATTCCTCGCTGCATAAATTACACTAAGTAAAATGGAATTACAGATTTTTAAGGAACTATCTGATGGAAATACAGTTTTACAAAAGGCTCTTAGACCTAACGTATATGACTCAAGTTTGAAGTTCTGAATGCATCAGAAACAGTCTTTTTTTTGAGACGGAGTCTCGCACTGTTGCCCAGGCTGGAGTGCAATGGCACGATCTCCGCTCACTGCAAGCTCTGCCTCCTGGGTTCACACGATTCTCCTGCCTCAGCCTTCCATAGTAGCTGGGATTACAGGCACACACCACCACGCCTGGCTAATTTTTTGTATTTTTAGTAGAGATGGGGTTTCACTATATGTTGGCCAGACTGGTCTCAAACTCATGACCTCGTGATCCACCCACCTCAGACTCCCAGAGTGCTGGGATTACAGGTGTGAGCCACCGCAACCAGACTAGAAGCAGTCTTTAATTATTACTACATTTCCAAACTTCTCCCGAGCAGTACGGTTTATTCAAAAGCAAGTGAGAGCTAAGAGAGAAATAATTGTGCTCAGGGTATGTATCATTTTGGAGGTAAGTATGTTTATCTCACAACCAACCTAAAATTTTAAGCAGGCCAATCTCTGGGTAACTTTTGGATACTGTGAATGTAGTGCCTTTCATAAAACTACTAAAATCTAAACTGAAAGCCACCATAGTGATAAAAATCAAAAATAAGAATGAACAGGGGCTGGGGATGGTGACTCGCACCTGTAATCCTAGCACTTTGGGAGGTCAATGTAGGAGGATCACTTGAGCCCTGGAGTTCAAGACCAGCCTGGGCAACAAAGCAAGACCCCATCCCTAAAAAAAAAAAAAAAAAAAAATAGTAACTAGCCGCATGTGGTGGCATGCTCCTGTAGTCCCAACTACTCAGGAGGCTAAGGTGAGAGGACTGTTTGAGCCAGGAGTCTGAGGTTGCAGTTGAGTTATGATAGCCTATGGCACTTCAGCCTGAGCAACAGAGTGAGACCCTGACTCGGGGAGAAAAAAAAAAAAAAACCCCCGCTCAAATTTGGTGTAGTCAGAGAAATAGCTCAATAGCTCAATATTATAGTTACCAATATTTACAATGACTTAATAAAAATCAATAATTGAAAGTAGACTTATAATTGTACACTTCTATATAAAATAATTGTACACTTCTATATAAAATACAGTTTACCAAAAACCTCTGCATTATTGCTAAGAACAAAACAAAGGATGGATATCAGGTAACTTTCTAATATGAAATTCAAGAATTTTCAAACATCAAGCCCAATACTGAAAGACCTTATGGTACTGAGATCTTACAACAAAGGAGGCGCCCTACTGTTCAGACTAGAGCTGTAGAGGTAGTTAGAAAGTCAATCACCTAATATGGTGTCAAGCTAGGTCAAAACACAGTATATACAAATGAGCAGTAAAAAACAGAATATAATTATAAAAGCCAATTTACGATATGGATACCAAGGTTTTTCCAGGGACAGTATGAGGAAAATATGTTCTCTGATTACAATTATTATAAGATAGTACTTAATGCAGATGATGGTACTTAATGTGTAACTACATAAACTGAACGTACAAGCAATCAGTTTACTGTTGTAATGGAAACTAAATCAGATATTTATATATAACATATAGGTAGTCTACCATAAATGGTATTTGATTAAAATGACTGGAGATTGGAATCTTAGCATAGCTTTCAATTCAATTCTCTCTTTTTAGTCCTCTTGTATACACCAGGAAGCATCCATAAGTGTTCCCTGATATTCTATAATAACCAGTGACATGCAGCAATAGTGCAAAGACAAAATTATTGGACACACAAAACTAAACTTGGATTGCCTTGGATGGTCATCATTCTCTTCCCTTTATATTCTATGTTCTTTTAGCCTACTAATCTAATCCTCTATCTTCTTTCTCCGTGACCCCCCAGGCTTCAGTGAACAGGGTTCACTGTTCACCTTCTTGTCAGGTGTCCAAGATGCTTGACAATTGAAGGCAATAAAAATTGTTATTCAAAGACTTTGGAAAGCTTGAACATCACCCTATGAAAACCATGGAAAACCAGTCCAGGAAAAAAAGACAAGATGAGGACATCATGAAGATAGGTTCTGGATCTCTGCAATGAATGAGTTTTGAGCAACAGAAAAGGGTCTGTGGTAAGGAGGCATGAATAGGAGTGGGGAATGAGGACGAAGAGGAAGGCAATTACTCTTTTGCCTCAGTACTTCTAAAGCTTTATAATCAAGACAATTGTACTTACAGCACCACTCTTAGCAACAAAATGGCTTCAAATCAAAGAGACACTGTCCCCTTCCCTCTCTTCCCTCTAAAATAAACATTTTCCCTATTTCTAAAATACTGAAGATGTTTTCATCAAAAATTAGCTAAAAATCTCTAAAACAAGGCCGGGCACGGAGTCTCAAGCCTGTAATCCCAGCAGTTTGCGAGGCCAAGGTGGGTGGATCACCTGAGGTCAGGAGTTTGGGACCAGCCTGGCCAACATGGTGAAATCCTGTCTTTACTAAAAACTACAAAAAATTAGCTGAGCATGGTGGTGGGCGCCTGTAATCTCAGGGACTCAGGAGGCTGAGGCAGGAGAATCGCTTGAACCTGAGAGGCGAAGGTTGCAGTGAGCTGAGATCATGCCATTGCACTCCAGCCTGAGCAACAAGAGCAAGACTCCATCTCAAAAAAAAAAAAAAAAAAAAAAAAAAATGTCAAAAATAACAACCCTGTACAACTGGGACATTTAAAGGTAGTATAAAGCCGGGCACGGTGGCTCACATCTGTCATCCCAGCACTTTGGGAGGCCAAGGCGGGTGGATCACTTGAGGTTAGGAGTTCCAGACCAGCCTGGCTAACATGGCAAAACCTCGTCTCTACTAAAAACACAAAAATGAGCTGGGCGTTGTGGTGTGCACCTGTAATCCCAGCTACTCTGGAGGCTGAGGCAGGAGAATCGTTTGAACCCGGGAGGCAGAGGTTGCAGTGAGCCAAGATCGCGCCACTGCACTCCAGCCTGGGCAACAGAGTGAGACTCTGTCTCAATAAAAAATAAATAAAAGTGGCCGGGCATGGTGGCTCACGCCTATAATCTCAGCACTTTGGGAGGCTGAGGTGGGCAGATTACAAGGTCAGGAGTTCGAGACCAGCCTGGCCAACATGGGGAAACTCCATTTCTACTAAAGATACAAAAAAAAATTAGCTGGGTGTGGTGGTGCACACCTGTAATCCCAGCTACTGGCAGGAGAATTGCTTGAATCTGGAAGGCGGAGGCTGTGATAAGCCAAGATCATGCCACTGCACTGAAGCCTGGGCGACAGGGCGAGACTCCATCTCAATAATAATAATAGTAATAATAATAATAAATAAATATAATACAGATGTATTTCAGATTTGTTTCACTCAAATAGAATGCTTTAACAGAGGAAAGGGGTACAAATACTGGATATGTAAAGGAATAGAAGAACTTTCTCTTGGATGTAGAAAGGAAAAGTAGTAAGAGTCAAGATACTAAGCTTGAGGACTTCAGAGATTTTTTTTGTTTTGTTTGGAGATGGAGTCTCCCTCTGTCGCCAGGCTGGAATGCAGTGGCACGATCTCGGCTCACTGCAACCTCCACCTTCCAGGTTCAAGCAATCCTTCTGCCTCAGCCTGCCAAATAGCTGGGACTACAGGTGCACACCACCATGCCCAGCTAATTTTTGCATTTTTAGTATGGGTTTCACCATGTTGGCCAGGCTAGTCTCCAACTCCTGACCTCAAGTGACCTGTCTGCCTTGGCCTCCCAAAGTGCTGGGATTACAGGCATGAGCCACCATGCCCAGTTGTGGATTTCAGAGTTTTGATGGAGATGGGCCATCCCTCCTAATACCTATGATAGAAATGTCAAGCTTCTTTCACACTGTAAGATCCTTTTTGATGAGCCCCAAAATAACCTTCCTCTCTCATCTTCTGCTGTAATCCCCCATATATCGACACATAAAACTACAAGAGCCTATCCTCACAAACGTGAGGAGGCCAAGTCCTTTCACACCTTGCCCTATACTTTTCACATAAACTCTTTTTGTCCTTTAAGGCCCAGTTCTACCAGTTCAAGTAAGTTTTTCTTTGCCCCCTTAGAGTATTCTAAATTGGTTGCTTTCCCTTTTGCTCCCAAGGCATACAATTCACACTTCAGTTAATTGTGTGTACAGTTGCATATGCCAAAAATCATGGAGTCTTCCTTGACTCCTCCTTCAGTCATACTCCAAATTAATCCATTAGTAAATCCTGTTCATTCAAACTTTAAAACAGATCCAAAACATGACCACTTTCCAAAACGTCCACTGCTACCCTTCTGGTGCAAGTCACCATCATCTCTCACCTGGGTTACTTTAATGGCCTATCTGATCTCCTTGCACCTTTATGCCCTGAACAGTTTATATGCCAGACTGTTCCTTTTAACTTTAAATAGGACTACATCGTTCCTCTGCTCAAAACCTTCCAAAGGCTTCCCCATCTCACTAAGAGTAAAGAGTCAAAATTCTTACAATGGGCTATAAATATCCTATACAATCCGTGATGACCCCTCCAGCCCAAATGATCTCTCTGACTAATACAGTTTGGATATTTGTCCCCTCCAAATCTCATGTTGAAATGTAACCCCCAATGTTGGAGGTGGGGCCTGGTGGGAGGTGTTTGGGTCACTCGGGGTGGGTGCCCTCATGAATGGCCTGGTGATGTCCTCAACAGTGAATGAGTTCTCGTGAGATCTGGTTGTTTGAAAATGTGTGGCACCTCGCCACTGACTCTTGCTCTCACTCTCGCCATGTGAGACACCTGCTCCCTCTTCACCTTCTGCCATGACAGTAAGCGTCTTGAGGCCATCAGCAGAAGCAGATGGTGGCACTATGCTTCTTGTACAGCCTGCAGAAATGTGAACCAATTAAACCTCTTTTCTTTATAAATTACCCAGCATCAGGTATTTCTTTATGGCAGTGCAAAAATGGCCTAATACACTGACCTCGGCCTTACACTCCCCTTCCTGTTTATACAACACTCCAGGGACCTGTCCTGCATATTCCAGATTTAGAGTCTTTGCATTTTGTCTTCACCTGTTCTTTCTCTCAACTCTTTCAAATGGTTTACTCCTGTACATCTTTCAGATCTCTCCTCCAATGTCACCTGCTCAGTGAAATCTTTCCCAACGACTCTATTCAGTATTTCAACACCCTTGTCTCCCCTTCTGTACTTTTCCCCCACCATCTTCCATACTATATGTATTTTACTCATTGCTTACTGTCTCTCCCCACAAGAATGCAAACTCCATGTAAGCAAGATTGTTGTTGCTGTTGCAGTTTTGGCCCTCATTGAATTACCAGCACCCGGCACAGTGTTTGTCCCATGATACATCCTCAAGAAATATGGAATGAATATTTACCTATCCAAATACTAAACAGATTATAAACTGTTTAAAGGCAGGCCCAATGCCTTTTAAATCTCTGTACTCTCTCCCCTCTCTCAAGAAACAGTATTTGATACACAATACATGCCCAATACATGTTGAATTAACCAAACATTTACCTGTATCCTAGCATAAGAAAACAGAATATGTATACAGAAAGATACTTTCTGTATGGCTGACAGTAAATGTACATTAGTGGCAAGCAGTGATGAAAAGATGCCTCATCTCTGTTTCCATATTAACTGACAAATTGTTTGTTGTTATTCTTTCTTTTAAGGCAAATGACTGAGCCAAACATATTTGATAGGTAATTTTTTCATTATAAGGCAGGACACAACATGAGACATAAAATATATCTGGTAGGAGGAAAAACACAACAAACCATAATGGTGTGTAACAGTCTTACCGATCTCATTTAAAGGTATAAAAGCAGTAATTTCACAATGAGATTGATCTATTCTAGAAATACTTTCCAAATTCTACTCTTGTAACTAGTGATAAACTCAGTACTGCTCATTGCATGGAAAGATGAAAGACTTCTTTTTCTTTCTTTTTTTTAGAGATAGGGTTGCCCTACGTTGCCCAGGCTGGTCTCAAACAGCAGGTGGCTGAAGTGATCCACCTGCCTTGGCCTTTCAAAGTGCCTAGATTACAGGCATGAGTACCATGCCCAGCCAGAAAGATGAGAGACTAATTTATCTAACAAGTGCTAATGCTACAGAGTTTCATCAAATAAAATTTTGGGGGAATTTTACTGCCCTAGAGGACTGGTTCCAGCCACTTTCCCAGGGCAGTGGATCTCTGGAGAGTTTCAGTTATTGGAAAAATCTTGAAGTCTATAAGCCCATCAAACACTGATGTTTGACTCCTTATAATTATGTTAAAACTATACAGATTATGTATAAATACCTTTTAAAAAATTTTGAAGTATTACTGGCCTAACAGTAGTGCTGCCATTTTCCCAATCAATGGATATTAGAATATACAACCTCTATGCCATGTGAGGGGCTACAGAATTAACTGATATTAAAAAGGAATCCTCACTGGGCATGCCTATGATACCAGTACTCTGACAGGCCGAGGCAGGCGGATCACTTGAGGATAGGAGTTCAAGACCAGCTGGACCAACATGGCGAAACCTTGTCTCTACTACCAAAAATACAAAAAAATTTAGCTGGGCATGGTGGTGCATACCTGTAGTTGCAGATACTCGGAGTGGCTGAGGCGGGAGGACGGTTTAAGCCCAGGAAGCAGAGGTTGCAGTGAGCAGAGATAGCACCACTGCACTCCAGCCTGGGCAACAGAGAGAGACTCTATCTCAAAAAAATAAAAACAAAATAACAAAATAAAAAACCCAAGCTAGGCATGGTGGCACATGGCTGTGTCCCTGCTACTCTGGAGGCTGAGGTGGAAGGATCATTTGAGCCCAGGAGTTGGAGGCTGCAGTGAGCTATGATTACACCACAGCACAGGCAGACGACAGAGGGAGACTCTGTCTCCACCCCACCCACCCCAACAAACAGTAAATTAAAAAAGGAATCCTTATATTTCAAAAAGAGCGAGAATAACTGGCTTAGAGCTTTCAAAAGTATCATTCATTCCACATATAATCTTTCACTTTCAGAGAGAAAATTACTACATATATAAATAGGCATTTTTTCCCATACTGGTACTCTCATCTAATTGGCAGTATGGCAAAGGAGGAAAGGAAACACTTGGGTTTGAGTCTTAATTGTTCTATAAACTAGGTATTAAAACGTGAACAAGGCACTTCACTTCTACAAGTTTCAATTTCTTCACATATAAAATGAGGATGAATCTACCTCCCCTAACCACTTCATTAAAAGATGTTAGAAGACAAAATCAGAATGGAAGTTAAATTATGAAGTACTATAGAAATATTACCATAAAGAATGCATGCAGGTGCAGAAAAAGTTATATTTGGATGTGACTACACAGGGACTTGAATGCCAGGCTAAAAACTTGATTCCACAGGAAATAAAGAAACATTAAGAGGTTTTACTGTGAGGGGGTGGGGAATTCTGGGGATGGTGGAGTGAGACTGTGTGTGTGTATATGTGGGGGGCGGTGGAGTGGGGGGGTGTCTGTGTATGTGTGTGTGTGTGCATGTGCATGTGCATGTGTGTGGTATGTAACCAATGAGATAACTGTGCCTTCAAAGAAATCTAATGGCACCATGAAAGGATGCATAGGAATCCAAAGAACTAAAAGCTACTGTAATAGTTCAATTAAAAGATAAAAACCTGGACTAGGCCAGGCATGGTGGCTCACACATGTAATCCCAGCACTTTGGGAGGCCAAGGAGGTGGGCTGATCACTTGAGCTCAGGAGCTCGAGACTAGTCTGGGCAATATGGCAAGACCCCATCTCTACAAAAAATACAAAAATTAGCTGGGTGTGGTGGCATGCACCTGTAGTCCCAGCTGCTTGGGAAGCTGATATGGGAGGATCACTTGAACCCAGGTGGCAGCGGTTGCAGTGAGCCAAGACTGCGCCACTGCACTCCAACCTGGGTGACAAAGTGAGACTCTGTCTCAAAAACAACAAAACAAAAACAAACAAACAAAAAACCACACTACAGCACTGACATTAAGAAAAGAGTGGGCTACCTTTCAAATGTAGGAAGGAGGGGTGTGGAAAAGAGAAAAACTGAACACAAAATAGATAGGTGGACAGTAACCCAGGATAAAGAAAAACAAAATGTGCTTTGTTATTGGAAAGGTCAAATTTAGTTGTGTTAAATTTGAGATGTCTGGAGGTACTCAAGTATTTCAACAACGGTATGAAATTAAGCCTTAAAAAAAGAGGTGTTCCCAGAGCTGTAGATCTGAGTTAGCTGCTTAAAGTGATTGAAGGTGAAAGAAGAGTGAGAAGAGTAACACAGTGCTGAATAAAGAACCTGGATAACACCAATGTTAGAAGAGCAGGTAGAAATAAAATCAGGGAAGGAGGATAAAATGAATTTGAAGTAGGATGATAGGGAGAATTTACAACAAATGCTTAACTTACAGAAATATTAAAGAAGAAATTCAACATAATGTTTAAGTTTGATATTTGATTTAGAATTCAATATTAAGGAAAGAGTTTAGAGAACACGTTTTTGACTTGGTTTCATGCTTATAGAAATATTATTTTCCTCTGGTGAAAAATTGGTAAGTTCCCAGAGTAAGCCTTCCCCCAATATCTCCCTAGTCAAAAGCTTCTGAGTTGGTGTGAAATATTCTTCCTTCCCATACCATCAATGAACTTAGATGAATGTAGACAAATAGGCTGATTGACGAAAACAGACTGAGATCCAGTGGTCTCCACACATTTATAGTCAGAAATGATGCTGACCAGCCAGAAAACAACAGAAGTGATGACAATCTTCTGGAGAGAAGATATTTGTTTTGACTTTTTGTTATAGTCTACAAATGCTTACTATAGACATCCAGAGGTGGTCACAACAGCATAATCCCTTTCACTTTAATTTTTATGAAAATGATAAAAATAAGTCCTAAAAGTCTTAGTAGTTTTCTGCTCACATGAAAATTTTAGAACTTAAGGAGTCAGTATCCATTTAAATCTATGCTTTAAAACAATTACCTCTTTACTTATAGCATGATACAGTAACTGACTTCTATCTCTTCTCTTACATAACTAACAAAAGATTAAGCTGTGTTTGGTATATTGTTTAAAGTGGCAATGAAATAAGATTTTCCCCCAAATAGTACACTTCAGCACCTACAAGCTAAATTTTCAGTATCTGGGAAATATTTCAGGTATATGGTTCTATTTTACAGAATAGCTCATTTGCTAGCAATACTAGAAAGAGTTGGCATTACGTCTTATCACTTTAGCCAACGGATCTTACAAGCCTCAATTTTAAAAATGAAGTGCTTTGTTACAATAATTCTCTGAAGAATAAGTAATTATAGTAACTCATTTACTTATATTACCAAGCCAGAAACCTGGAAGTCATCCTACAGTCTTCCTTTCTCTAATCTCTGATTAATCATTTACCATAGTTAAACAGCTCTCAAAAAACATTCCTCAACCACCATTATCCCTTGTCTAAGTATTAAGTTATTAACTAAACTGACTGGGCATCAAATTATAATAAACAGACTTTGGGCCAATGTTTAGATATTTAACATCTGGTGATGTACTCTGCCATTCCAGTACTAAAAGGCTGCAAAGACAGCATGTCAATGCAAAATCAAAGTACTCCTTCCAACAGAGAACTTTTCTCTTCACCATGTGATTCTATCATCTGACCTAGGAGAGGCGCCTCCAGTTATTCCAAAATGCCAACTTCTCCAATGGCCTAGAGCAGTGGTCCCCAATCTTTTTGGCACAAGGGACCGGTTTGGTGGAAGACAATTTTTCCACGGATGGGGCTGGGGGTTGGATGATGGTTTTGGGATGAAAGTGTTCCATCTCAGATCATCAGGCATTAGATTCTCATAAGGAGCGTACTACCTAGATCCCTCGCATGTGCAGTTCACAATAAGGCTTGTACTCCTATGCGAATCTGATGTCACTACTGATCTGACAGGAGGCGGAGCTCAGGCAGTAATGGTGCTCACCTCCTGTGTGGCCTGACTCCTAACAGGCCAGGGACCAGTACCAGTCCACAGCATAGGGGTTGGGGACCCCTGGCCTAGAGGCCTGGTTAGATTTCTATTCCCTTTTCTGCTAGTATTTATGGATAAGAAACAAACAATTTTAGACGCAAAATGCAGTAAAGACCTAATCCCAATATTAAGTGTAATGTTCATATCTTGATTATATTACGAACAAGGAAATAACAAATCCATCTACATACGTATAAATGATTTATATGTTTTTACTGAGTCAAACATCTCTGGCATTTAGCTATCTAAAAATACAAAAAAAAAAATTTAAAGCAAGGCAATTACCTGAGGAGAGTCAAAAGGATATCGACTACTAAATTTAAATAGAAGTTGAAATTTTTCCCCTTCATATAAGGTACCTGGTGCACCTTCCATGTCTACAATCCACCTAGAATAGAAAAGGCAAATTAAAAACTTAAGATACTGGGGTAAGGAGGAGAAAAGAGGACACCAAGTACTTCCTGTACACTAAGCACTGGGACAAGAGTTGTTTATGTGTAACAGCACATGCCAGCCTCCCAATAACTCTCTCACTGTTAATTCTCATGACCTTCTCTGACATTCAGGGGTGAAACCACCAGATCAAGGTCAGACAGCTAGCAAAAGATAGGTCTAAAAAAGCCAACAAAATAAAAACCCAAGGCCAGGCGCGGTGGCTCACGCCTGTAATCCCAGAACTTTGGGAGGCTGAGGCAGGTGGATCACGAGGTCAGAGGTTTGAGACCAGCCTGACCAATATGGTGAAACTGGTCTCTACTAAAAATACAAAAATTAGCTGGGCATGGTGGCGTGCACCTGTAATCCCAGCTACTCAGGAGACTGAGGCAGGAGAATCACTTGAACCCGGGAGGCAGAGGTTGCAGTGAGTCAAGATCATGCCACTGCACTCCAGCCTGGGCTACAGAGCAAGACTGTCCCAAAATAAACAAACAAATCTCAAACTAAGGTGTGCTGACACCCAAGCCTGTACTCTTCCTAATTGATTTACATTACCTTATTTTTTCAAAGTACCATTTCTACAATGCTGACATTAAGTATTCTATACATAACATCAAACTAATCAACTGTCTTTCTGATTATTACTGGTGGAAGCCATGGAGAAACCCGTATAGACAATGACTACAGAGAACCGTAGCTGTCAGATTTATTTTTCTCATCAACATTCTAGAAAAGATTAACAGGGTAAGGGGAGCTAAATTGACATCATTCCACTTACTTTGACGATTAAGCAAGGCTTTGTACTGCCTTTTCTTTATCTCTCACTATGTTTCAATTGTTTAATAAAGCCCATTTCTATGGCATCTATGCAAGCCTACTTTGTTTTAATATGTAACAATCATAAACATAAATGTGTTATTTATAGTGTATACACTATTTCTTGTTATTTTCTTTAAGATGGGGGAAAGAATAAGGGATAATGACAGCAAAGATAACAGGGCAGCATTAGAAGCAAAAGTGAATTGAAGTCATTAACAATGTGTTCCTAATTATAGCTCTGTCACTTATAATTATTGTACACCTAGGCAATTCTCTTGAACTTTTCAGGTATTAAACTTTCTTGTACTTAAAATACAAGAAAACAAAAGAAAGAAAGGAAACACAGTGTTGGGATTCTAGTCATTACCACGCATACGATGAACTTAGGATTATGTAAACTAATAAATGTACCTATTCTCTAAAAGAAATCAGCTACAGTATACAGACTCTTAAGAGCATGGCTATTCATTTTAAGAATGCATGCTGAGTACCATACATGGTAATAAAAGATACGACCACAGACCCAAGAGACAACATTTTATAGTGAAATTAAACAGTTATAACTGAAATTATACTGAAGTGGCAGTTACAGTTAATCTTAACTCGTTGTGTGAGCAAGTTATGTTCTCTCTCCAGTTTTAACTACCTCAATAATAAAACAGAAGATAATCACCTTATAGTGTTGTTGGAGATAAACGACCCTACATAAGTAAAAAACCTAGCACATTCCTGACTCAGAGTCAATACATGGTAAATTAAATGCAATGCAAAAGCTGCATACAAAACAAAAAACTATCTCTTTATATATTAGGTCCTTCTTAATCTTTGAAATTCCTTTCTTGATTTTCCACCCACATCTACTAGGCAGAGTAATATTCCCAGGAAAAATGGTGGTCTTTCGTTCTGTTTATATGGCAATTTGAGGACACACAACATAAATTTACATGTGACCTATGCAAACAAGCACAACTTTTAAAAATAAAGAGCTAACCAAGTATCTCATCAATCCTCGTAATATCTGCATGACATGCAGATACTACATGAGGTCAAAGACAACATAACTGTCAACATTGTGCATGGTACTTTCTTTTTTTTTTCTTGGTACAGAGTTTTGCTCTTGTTGCCCAGGCTGGAGTGCAATCGCGCAATCTCGGCTCACCGCAACCTCCACCTCCTGGGTTCAAGTGATTCTCCTGCCTCAGCCTCCCAAGTAGCTGGGATTACAGACATGTACCACCATGCCCGGCTAATTTTTTGTATTTTTAGTAGAGGGGGTGGTTCTCCATGTTGTTCAGGCTGGTCTCGAACTCTTGAACTCAGGTGATCTGCCTGCCTCAGCCTCCCAAAGTGTTGGGATTACAGGTGTGAACCGCTGCGCCTGGCCTGTGCATGGTACTTTCTAATAACCCTTTTTTTTTTGAGACAAGGTATCACTCTGTCACCCAGGCTGGAGAACTGTGGTGCAATCAGGGCTCACTGCAGCCTTGACTTCCTGGGCTCAAGCGACTCCCACCTCAGACTCCCAGGTAGCTGGGACCACAGGTACACACCACCACGTCCAGCCAACTTAAAAAAAAATTTTTTTTTTTACTAGAGATGGGATCTCCCTATGTTGTCCAGCTCGTCTTGAACTCCTGGGCTCAAGGGATCCTCCCACCCCACCTCAGCCTCCCAAAGCATTGAGATTACAGGCATGAGCCACCATGCCAGGCCTAATGAGATTTTATTAGTTAAAAAAGTAAGATATGTTCATTGTAGAAACTTCAGAAAAGTAGAAATAAAAATCACCCAGTGACAACCACTGTTAAAGTTTTTGGGGGTATATTTCATTCTAGTCATTTTGCTGTTTCCTATACCATCAAAGCCTATACAAAATGGCAGCCGAGTAGCTACATTTTGTGCACTTAAATTATATCAATTTAAACCATCAGGGTTTATGATTCCAATCACAAGCATATGCCCCAGAGTAAGGATGCGATGAGACTATACGTGTTGTTCTCTCAATTAGTCTCAGTTCTTCAACACCTGTGAGTACCTAGTACTCTAATTCTAACGTTTAAGCATTAGAATTTTTTTATTCTTCACACACCATGGTTGTTAAAGACACAATCATCTATTCCACTCTGGAGGAAAAACTGGCTTTAGTGGATTTATTAATAAAGAGGATACATACCAATAAGGTCTTCTTAAAGGATTTTTCAAAGGTAATTATAACTATACAAAATTTTTACCTTACATGCTGACTATAGACTATAATTCAAGTGATGCCATTTCACTGCACTGCCTTGACAAACCTTTTCCATATTATTGACATTTACACTATTCCCAAATTATCCCTAGAATTAGTAATGTTGAAATTAGTATAGTTGGTTCTAAGTCTTTTTCTAGATCGTTACTTAGGATGGTGTGTGGTGGGTCAAACAGGATAGTGTTCGTATTTTTTAAGGTCTCAATATATGCTACCAAATTTCTTCCAGAAAACTAAAAAAAAATTTTTTTGTGGGTACAGAGTAGGTGTATATATCTATGGGGCACATGAGATATTTTGATACAAGCACACAATGCATAATAATTGCACCTGGGTAAATGAGGTATCCATCACCTCAAGCAGTTATCCTTTCTGTTACAATCCAATTATACTTTAACTATTTGAAAATGCACAATAAATTACTGTTGACTATAGTCACCCTGTTGTGCTCTCAAATACCAGATCTTCTTCATTCTACTTTTTGTGCCCATCAGAAAGCTTCTTAATGTGCTTTCATCATCATCCTCTTCATGGATCTTCCACATCCATATCTACATCTCATATACTCTTAACAATCTGATTCTTTATAAGACTATTTTTATAGCCTAGAAGATGGCACAAAGGTAAAAATTTTACGGTTCATTTACAATAAATTAAAAGAAAAATTCTTACCTGACCAGTATCTCGATATGATAGGATTTACTCTACAATAAAGGTATTGTTGCTTTGGCTGTTATAATTTGTGGTATAACTACCTGGTAATCTATTAAAGTGTTTCTATTTGTAAAAATTTAAAACGTTTCTTTAACTTTTTATAAATTATTATGTTGTGTGTTTTCCCCATCCTCCCAAAAAAATAAAGGATGAAAGAAGAAGTAATCTCATTATTATCAGTTTCCTTGAGAACTATAGGGACAGTTGTTATAGGATACTCTGAGGTAGATTAATAAAAGGAGAGAGGAAAAAGATTAAAATGGGATATAATCTGCATCAGGATGAAAAAAGAGTCAGTTTCATTTGTTTAACAATATGCAACAAATGCCACTCTAAATGTATGCTCCACTTTTGGTTGCTTTAGAACAAGAGTTTTATATTTTCTATATATGATATACACAAAAAATCAGTTTAGAATTCAACAATATTTTTAAGTGATTGTTGCAGAGTTAAAGAAGTGTATTACTTTTTTTTTTTTCAAAAGAGTCTATACATCCATTCGTAATATTCTTGTTCTTAAAGTTTTGACCCCTGTCTTAAGTACTGATACAAATGCCAAAGTCAAAGGTACCCAAAACTGTTCCTTCTGAAAGGGTAAGTTATATGAATTTTGGTCATTTTTACTCCCTGGACCTAGACTACACCAAATATATGAATTGGCTCATTTGTCCTACAAGCCGGTTTATAGTCAATTTTTATCTTACTGGCTACTTTTCCTTTTCTTTTTAGAGGTTCTTCTAAGTGGAGGATAAATTATTTTAGATTTCTCCACGATTTCAGAACATTTACCACTGTCTAACAAAATTATTAAACGACTGCTGAGAGTCACACTTTCACTTAGCTGCCCTTCTGTACAGGATGTAATTAATGTTTTTAGGGCATGGGATACCTCTTGACTATTACTCTCTTCATATGCCTAAATAGATACATATTTTTAATTTGATAAAACCTCATACCAAACAGTTCTTTAATATTATAGATGAGGATCACATCACAAAGTCAGTGCTACTCAGTTAAAACTTTTAAAAAATGTACCAAAGATAGTCTAAAAACAGCTTTATAAATTATGCAACCATGTTTATAACATAGTAACACAAAATTGATTATATATATAAATGCATAGAATAAGATCTGTTTACTGTATTTCCCTCTTGGTGAAAGAGAATAAAACGAAACATGAAAATAATTTTGTAGTTTTAAAAAGTGGGTGAACATTCATACATTATTGATAATAAAAGAAAGAGCACTTTAAAAATTAAATACTTACTGTGTAATTGAATTTTGAACACTTTTTTCATTTAAGGTCATCCCAGGAGGTGGGTCATTTTGCAAAGCCAACAGTTCTTTCTGTAGTCGTTTCTAGAAAAGAACATCAATAATAATTTGCCCTTTTTTTTGAGACTAGGTCTGTGTCACCCAGGTTGGAGTACGGTGGTGTGATCACAGCTCACCACATCCTCAAACTCCTGGGCTCAAGGAATCCTCCCACCTCAGCCTCCCAAGTAGCCTGAGACTACAGGCACACACCACAATGCCCAGCTAATTTTTTTTGGTAGAGATGGGGGTCTCACTTCACTGCTCGGGCTGATACTGAACACCTGGCCTCAAGCAATTCTCCCAACCTCAGCTTCCCAAAGTGCTGAGATTACAGGTGTGAGCTACCACACTCGGCCTGTACTTTTAAAAAAAAACCATAACATCCTTCTAGTTATCCTTGATAATATCCTTCTACAATCTGAAATCATTACATTTCCTCCAAGTGTTCATACCTTTCTCTTTACTAGCCCCTTATATATTCTATATACATATTGCTCAAAAGTTGAATAGCCTGTCCTATAATTCACAATCTACTGTCAAACTATTCCAACACTAGAGCTTCCAGGCTGCTGAACGTGTGGAGTTTCCTGGAGGGTGGCACACCTGGAAAGGACATGGAAGCTCCACATCCCTTCCCTGACGCATCTCTTCATCTGTATGCATTATAATATTCTTTCCTATAAACCAGTAAATACATCCATGACAGTAATAGCAGTTCTGGCAGCAGCCACCAGCGCCTCAAGAGCACAGCCAAACGGGTGGCTTTCCTGGATAATCCGGTGGAAGACCTAGAAGGCATGACAAAATTTAGGAAATTTTTTAAAAAGAAATTCAATGAAGAAAATATTTTGTTTTGGCTAGCATGTAAAGATTTCTTTTTTTAATGCAAGATAAGCAGATGCAGGAAAAGGCAAAGGAGGTCTACATGACCTTTCTTTCCAGTAAGGCCTCGTCACAAGTCAAAAAGAGGCAGTCTTCGCTCAACAAAAAGATTCTGGAAGAATCACATCCTCTGATGTTCCAGGAACTCCAGGACTGGATCTTCAATCTCACCAAGTACAACAGCTACAGTAGCTGCTTAAAGTTTGACTAGGTTTGTTGTTGTTTATTTTTTAAGAGACAGGGCCTCATTCTATCACTCGGGCAGGCATGTAGTGGCACAATCCTAGCTTACTGCAGCCTGGAACTTCTGGGCTCCAGCCATCCTTTTGTCTAAGTCTCCTGAGTAGCTAGGACTACAGGTGTGCAACACCACGCTTGGCTAATTTAAATTTTTTTTTTTTTTTTTTCGTAGAGACGGGGTCTCACTATGTTGCACAGGCTGGTCTTAAACTCCTGGTCAAGTGCTCCTTCCACCCTGACCTCTCAAAAGATTACAGATGTGAGCCACTGTACAGTCCTGATTTGCTTTTAAAATACAAGCAAACTGCAAAAGAGGAGAAAGTTCAGCCTGATGCTCAAACTACAGCTAGAAAAGCTTCTAGAATTTTTAACATGAGTTCCCAAAGACTGGCAGATTTATGAAGGAAAGAAAGTAGGCTGCATGTAGTGGCTCATGAATATAATCTCAGCACTTTGGGAGGGAGAGGCAGGAAAACTGCTTGAGCCCAGCAGTTTGAGATCAGCCTGGGTAACATAGTGAGACTCTCTCTCTACAAAAAAATAAAAAATTAGCCAGGTGTAGGGGCATGCACCAGCTACTTCAGAGGATAAGGTAGGAGGATCTTTTGAGTCCAGGAGGCCAAGGCTACAGTAAACTATAGTTGTACCACTGCACTACAGCCTAAGTTACAGTGAAATTCTGTCTCAAAAATAAAACAAAAATTAGAATAAAAAATCACAATCAAAAGAAGCAAAGAAACTTTCAGAGTTTATAATTGCCTTGTTATGTACAAAAACTGAAAGGTACAAAACTCTTCAATGGAATATGTGTATTTTATTAACTGCTTGACCAGTAAGTTTTGCATAATGGCTAATCTTAACATTAAAAAAAAAAAAAAAAAAAAAAGCTTTGAAGTTTTGGTTCACAAAACAAATCGATTTCTTCCACACTGGAAAAATTATTTCAACACTGATGCTGTAAAGTAGTTACGAAGAATAGGCAGTTACCTATCTAACATCAAGACGTCATAGCTTCTATATTGAGGTTATAGGTCGAGTAGCCATTATCTGAACTGCTTGTGACCAGAACTGTTTCGGATTTACTGGCTGAGCATCCCAAATCTAAAAAGCCAGAATCTGAAATGCTCCAATGAACATTACCTTTGAGTGTCACACTGCTACTCAAAATGCTTCAGATTTCGGAGCATTTCACATTTCAGATTGGGGATGCTCAACTTGGGTAAGGTCTTAATAGCTTGAGTTATAAGTGCTTAAAAGTTTTAGCAGTGCTTCCTTTGCTACTTTCTAATTATAAAAGCCATAGTTCGGCTGGGCGCGGTGGTTCACGACTATAATCCCAGCACTTTGGGAGGCCAAGGTGGGCAGATCGCAAGGTCAAGAGTTCGAGACCAGCCTGGCTGACATGGTGAAACCCTGTCTCTACTAAAAATACTAAAAAAATTGGACGGGCATGGTGGCGCATGCCTGTAGTCCCAGCTACTCAGGAGGTGGAGGCAGAAGAATTGCTTGAACCTGGGAGGTAGAGGTTGCAGTGAGCTGAGATTGCACCACTGTACTCCAGCCTGGGTGACACAGTGAGACTGCGTGTCAAAAAAAAAAAAAAAAGCCATAGTTCTCCATAATCCTTAAAGAATGTCATTTCACAGACAAGCTTTCCAGAGAAACTCTAAAAGTAACTCTTTATGCAAAAAGCCTTTCAAAAATTTTATGCTTTGTGACAAGAATGAAATCAGAAGAAAAAAGAAAAGAAAATATTAATAAAATTTTTTAAAGATTTTATAAAATTTTTGAAGTAATTTTAATACATAATCTACTATTCGTTTTCTTAAATAGGATCACCTGCACATAGTTTAATATTTCAAGGTTATTGTTAACATCATTTATAGTAGAACATCAAAATACAACGTATTATGATCTGAGATATGTTAAGGTTTTCTTCCTACATACTAGGTATCCTAAAATGGCTATGTATTTTGCATACTTATTTGTACAGCTTTGATTGTATACCTCTTCCCTTGTTATCAGTGGACATGCTTTTCCAGGGTACAAAAGGCAAAAACAAAAAAAACCAAAACACAGAAGTCCCTAATTTATGAATTTTAAAACCAAATATTATAATTGCATGCAAGATTATAAATTTTAAAACCAAATAATGTTATTAAAATTGCATGCAAGATTATAAAGATTCTTAATATGACTTTTTTTTTTTCTTCAGAGACAGGGTCTCATTATGTTGCCCAGGCTGGTGTACACAGGTGCAATCCCACTACTGATTGGCATGGGAGATTTGACCTGCTCTGTTTCTGACCTGGATCGTTCACCCGTCCTCCTGAGACATACCTGGTGGTCCCTTGCTCCCGGGAGGTCACCATATTGATGCCGAACTCCACGCGGACACCCAAACAGCATAGCGCACTACAGTCCAGAACTCCTGCCGCAGCTTTCCAAGTAGCTGGGACAACAGGCACCACCCACTGCACCCAGCATAAGTCTTTTCTCAAAGTGAAGAAGACGAGTATGGATATCTGTTCATTTCTTAAGAGTTCTCTGCTTAAAAATTGGTTTGTTTTTTTCTGGACAGTGAAATATTACTATCAGTAAGTAATGTTTCTAGGTCTTCAATTTATGACACTTAAAGTTAGCTTAGCCATCCAACACCACTACAGATAGAAAACTGTGTTGTGAATCACTGTAATGGACTTCAAATTTGCTTAATTTGTTTTGAATAAAGACAAATTTAAGCAAATTTCTATGTTAAAACAAGGTTTTAATTATTTTCTACTGATATTCACAAATGAGGGTTCTGTGATCACATACACTTTTTAAAAAACTGGGTCAAACAAAGAAGAACTGGCTTCTTCAACAAAACTTTTCATATACTAACTTGTACAGTGATTGTCCAAAGGGAAGATGACATAAAGAGGTTCCCCAAAATAGCTGGGCACAGTGATGCATGCCTGTAGTCCCAGCTACTCAAGGGGCTGAGGCAGGAGAATCGTTTGAGTCTAGTAGTTGGAGTCCAGCCTGGACAACACAGCAAGAACTTGTCTCTAATAAAACTAAACAAGGCGAGGCACGGTGGCTCAAGCCTGTAATTCCAGCACTTTGGGAGGTCAATGAGCACGTAATGCCTGAGGTCAGGAGTTCAAGTCCAGTCTGGGCAACATGGCAAAATCCCGTCTCTACCACAAATACAAAAATTAGCCAGGAGTGGTAGCATGCGCCTGTAATCCCAGCTACTCGGGAGGCTAAGGCACAAGAATAGCTTGAAACCGGGAGGCGGAGGTTGCAGTAAGCCTAGATCACATGAATGCATGCAGCCTGGGCTACAGGGCAAGACTCCATCCCAATAAAATAAAATAAACAAAAAACTCCCAACAACAAAAAAGAGGTTTCCAAAGATAATAGAACCCTTTGAGTGTAGATCGTCTCAAGCCTTGTTTCAAGGACTGTATTTTGGGAAACACTGCTGCGGAAATCTTCCAGATCTTGAGAACTTTACTAAGTCAAGAATAATAACCCTTCTTAGTAGAAGAAGCAAGAACATAAAGGAGAATCAATCTGCTTAACTACCAAGCAAAACACAAGAAAACAAAAGCAAACTAAAAAAGCACTTTATTGGTATAATTATCCCTGGTCTTCTGAACATAATGGTAAAGGGTGCCCAGATACAGAATCTTCTTGGGTTCAAATACCCTCTAGAGGTTTCCCATTGGCAACTTGGTGTTCACTTCAAGTAATGAAGTGGTGGCCCACAATCAGTCTGATTAGTTGCAGAAAGCAGTCAATCAGAGGCTGAAGTGATGTTACAAAGGTCACAGTCCTATGCAAACATCTGATTGACCTTTGATGTGAAGCAACCTTCACAGTGATTCTTGGAGAGGTGATAATGCAACACAGGGAAAAGTGGGTATGCTAATCTCTTGAGCATCCTTTTGATGTTACATAAATTTTCTCCTCAACCCCTGTAGTAAGTCCACTGTACTACATGATATATTAAAATTTGAAGAAAAATAAAGCAAATTAAGGGGATAGGTGAGGCATACAGGTCTCACATTTTGTAAAGTTTTATCTCAACTTGACACTTTGAGAAACTATCCTAAAGGGTGGAAACATTCAGGGAAGGAAAAAATACAAAGTGAAGAAAAATCATTAAAAATGTGGGAATATATGATAATGGTTGCTAATACAACTGTATATAAAATGACCAAGAACATTTTCTCCAATTTCATCTAACAACCAACTAAAGATGGAAGGTTAAAAACAGGAGAGCACGATGGAAAAAATAGGAATACCATACACGTTAATATTAATAGCACTGCACTAATAAGTAGATATTATTTTTCCCTAACAACATTAAACAATTCTAACAGTGGCCATTTCTCCTTTCAGAGGGAAATGTGAGGCAACAAATTAGTTTTACTTTTTTTTTTTTTTTAAACAGAACTAAACTCATGCAGAGCAAGGAAGCATTTTCCCTCCTACTGAATTCTGATGACATTTCTAACAGTTACTTAATGAAACTGTTTTCCCTTTCAGGAAAGAGAATGCAATGGAGGTATTCATTCAAAGGTCTGACGGAAATGCAAAAAGTGTCAGGACTTAATGATTTCTGCTAGTAAGAGCCCACAGCCCACAAAAGGAGACAAATGTGCCAATAATTTCTCCATGCTTTCAGAGTACAGTAGTGTCCAAAAGAAGAGTGGTGAGCGGAGAAAAACCAGGACTGTGGTATGCAGAAAGCCAAGGAAGAATATGTTTCAAGGACTAACCAGACTTTCTTTTCCAGCACAATGGCAGAGAATATACCCTGGATAATTACAGAGAAAACAAAGACAAAGTGAACGCAGGAGCTCTGAAATGTAAGGATTAGGACTGGATTTTGCCATGGAGATTTCAAACAAACCCAATAGCAAAACCAAAGTGAAGATGCTAACAGAGGAGTTACCTGAAACTATGATCCCTCAATGTAAAGGTCAACAAGAAAAAGGGCAAGAGACAACAATGATATTTGCCTACTTTAAACTTAGCAATGGGTGAAGGAAGAAAAAAATTCTCCCCTGAAATTTCATAACCTCAACCCACATGGATTCATAGCCTGAATTCCTGCTACTTGAGAACATTAAGCAAGAATTTAATCAAAAGTAGTCCAGGAAGTGGTGGCCTCAAAGTAACTGGCAGAAACAAATACAAACATAAATCCTGGAGAAATCCAAATTCTACCCTTTGAGGCAACAATTTCACTACTCAGAATCGCAGAAAGATACATATAAAAGTTTTGCTGTAAAACATCTAGAAATATATATCAATAGGTAAATTACACAAATTATGGCATAGCAAACTAAGACTATGCAACAGTTAAGAATGACATGGACCTGAGTACTAACAAAAAAATAAAGAACTCCAAAACATACTGAAATAAAGAAAAAGCAAGCCTCAAAAATACATGTATTTTATCTTAAAATAAAAGAGGTGTAATTACACAAATATATAAATGCATACAAAAGACCAAAAAAAAAAGCACACTCAATTATTTTACAGTTGGAAAAGGCAGTGGAGAAAGAGGACATACTGTATGCACTACATACCTTTCTTTATATTATTTGGCTCTTTTACAAAAATGTAGAAGTATATTTTCTGTATAATTAAAAAATAAACTAAACTCAATGGATGACGAAAACACATTCACACAAAAACATATACACAAACATTCATAGCAGCATTATTCATAATGCCAAAAAACAACCCAAATGCCCACTAACTGAAGAATGGATGAAAAAAATGTTACAACCATGCAATGGAATATTATTTCGCCTTCAAAAAGAATGAAGTGCTGACGCATTTTACAACACAAATGAACCTCAAAAACATTATGTTTTTGAATGAAGCCAGTCACAAAAGACCACATGTTGTATGATTCCACTGATATGAAATGTCCTTAATAGGCAAATCTATAGAGACGGAAGGTAAGCTGGTGGTTGCCAGGGGCTGGGAAAGGAGAACGGGGTGATGGAGAGTGACTACTTACGGACACAAAGGTTGCTTTTTGGGCATGATAAAGATTTCTAAAGTTAAATTATGGGTATGGTTGCACAACAGAGTAAGTAAATTAAAATTATTGAGTGTAGAAATGGGACTATTTTATGGCATGTAAATTACATCTAAATAAAAGTTTTTTGACCCAGCACAATGGCTTGCGCCTGTAATCCAAACACTTTGGGAGGCCAAGGCAGGAAGATCAGTTGCAACCAGGTGTATAATACCAACCTGGGCAACACCGCAAGACCACATCTCTATAAAAAAATTAAAAATTAGCCAGGCATGGTGGTAGTATACGCCTGTCGTCCTAGCTACTCAGGAAACTGAGGCAGGAAGATTTCTTGAGCCCAGGAGTTTAGGTTATAGTGAGCTATGATCTAGCCACTGCACTCCAGCCTGGGTGACAGAAAGAGAGACCCTGTCTCTTTAAAAGAAAAAAGGAAAACCTCAATGGGTAAAGAAACTAACCACAGGTGAAGAAAGAATTCTGCTGAGGAAGATGGTATGAAGAAATTATCCAGGATATAACTCAGAGAAATAGATAATGAAAACATGAAAGAAAGGTACAGAGACCAAAAAAAAAAAAAAAAAAAAATTAGAGAACAGAAAGCAACATTTTCTATAAATGCTTCTTAAATAATAATGCATAGTGGTGCGTGCCTGTAGTCCCAGCTATTCTGGAGGCTGAGGCAGGCGAATCGCTTGAACCTGGGAGGCGGAGGTTGCAGTGAGTCAAGATCACGCAACTGCACTCCAGTCTGGCATCAGAGCAAGACTCCATCTCAAAAAATATAATAACAACAATAATAATAATAATGCCTGAGAATCTCCCAGAATTGTTAAAGACATCAGCCTTCAGGTCAATGAAGCCCAATTAAATCTAAGCAGCATAAACAGAAGACATCCAAACTTAAACATCACTGTCAAAGCATAAAACACCAATTAAAAAGAGCTAATTCTAATGCCATAGACAAAAGATAGATTACCTACAAAGTTACAGAAACAAGAAGGCTACCACTTTAAGAACAATGATGTCAGCACTAGAAATCAGTAAAAATATATTTTATGTAAGTAAAACTAACCGCCAATTTCAACTCCTATACCAAACAAAACTAAGTTTAAAAAAAAAATGGATGAAATAAAGATATGTGCAGACAAAACAGTTTACTACCAACAGTAACCAACAAAAGAATAAACCCTGAATTCCTTCTGGAAAATGATCCCAAGGGACAGATCTGAGATGAAAGAATGGTGAGCAGACACTTAAAAAAGTATGTACATCTAAACACTGAACAAAACAATACAGGCCCACAGTTCCTTATGAAACAACTCTTGGCTGGGCACAGTGGCTCACACCTATAATCCCAGCACTTTGTGAGGCTGAGATGGGTGGATCACCTGAGGTCAGGAGTTCGAGACCAGCATGACTAACATGGTGAAACCTCATCTCTACTAAAAACACAAAATTAGCCGGGTGGGGTGGCGCATGCCTGTAGCCCCAGCTACTCAGGAGGCTGAGGCAGGAGAATCGTTTGAATCCGGGAAGCAGAGGTTGCAGTGAGCCAATATTGCGCCACTGCACTCCAGCCTGGGCAACAAGAGTGAAACTCCATCTCAAAAAAAAAAAAAGAAAAAGAAAAAACTCTTGGGGCAGATGTGTTTCAAAATTAAAAATGTTTTAGATTTTAAAAAAAAGTTTATAAAGCAGCACACCACCAAACACATTAGTACTCAGCACTAAAATATGTGAATACTTACAATATACAGGAGTTTGAAAATAGCCTGGGCAACATAGGGAGACCATGTTTCTACAAATAATAAAAAAATTAGCCAGGTATGGTGGTATGTGCCTATGGTCTCAATTACTCAGGAGACAGGAGACTAAGGTGGGAGGAACACCTGAGCCTAGGAATTGGAGGCTGCCGTGAGCCGTGATCTCACCACTGCACACCAACAGGGGTGACAGAGTGAGATCCTGTCTCAAAAGAAAAACAAAAAAGAAATCAGGATGTGATTACCTTTAGGAGAGAGAGGAAGTAGTGCTTAGGAATGGACATAAGGGAGGCTTCCAAGGTGGAGCTACCATTCTATTTTTTTATGTATGGTGATTACAAAGGTGTATTCACTTTGTGAATATATGAACTTTACATGTAGATTTGTGCACACCCCTGTTTGTTGTATTTCAGTAAAAACATTTATCAAACTGATCTAAAATTGACTGTGGTGATAGTTGCACAACTCCACAAATATATTAAAAGTCATTTTAAATGGATGAGTATGTTATGTGAATTATTTCTCAATAAAGCTGTCCACAAAAGCAAAAAAAAAGTGTATTAAACAACAAAGAAAAAGCAAATATGGAAAATATTAATTGTTGAATCTACACAAAAGCTACAGTGGTGTCATACTGTTTCTACTTTTCTGTATGCTTGAGATTTTTCATAACAAAAAGTTTTCAATAAAAAATAACAGTAAAATAAATGCAAAAAAACAGCTAAAGTAACATCTAAAAAAAATTGTAGGCCAGGAGCAGTGGCTCACACATGTAATCCCAGTACTTTGGGAGGCCAAGGCAGGTGGATCACCTGAGGTTAGGAGTTCGAGACCAGCCTGGCCAACTTGGTGAAACCCTGACTCTACTAAAAATACAAAAATCAGCTGGGCGTGGTGGCGGGTGCCTGTAATCTCAACTACTTGGGAGGCTGAGACAGGAGAATTGCTTGAACTTGGAAGGCGGAGATTGTAGTGAGCCGAGATCGCGCCATTGCACTCCAGCTTGGGCAACAAGAGCAAAACTCCATCGTCTCAAAAAAAAAAAAAAAAAAAAAAAAAAATTGTGCGTAACTTCCAAACTAGTAGAGGTAGGAAAAAATAGAATGAGAAAACAGAAAAAGAAATCAATTCAAAATAAGGAAAGACACATAGGAAGAAATGACAAATGAAAAGCACTTAAAAGGAAGGAAATAAATCCTATTATATCAGTTACTCATTAAAAATTGGACTGTTCTTTAGTAAACAGTAAAGAATATTAGATTGGTTAAAAAGTATAGCTATTTGAGATTTTTTAAAAGATATTACTAAAATGTTAAGAGCACAGAAAGGTTCAGAGTCAAAGGATAGAAAAAAGATACTAGGAGAAGTTTTAAGAAACAAAGCTGGCATCGTTATATTAGTATCAAGTGAAATAAATGTTAACGTCAAAAATAATAAAAGATAGAGAATAACTATATAATGATATAGTCACCATGAACATAAAACCTGTATACACTTAATAACAAACTCAAAATAGATAAGCAAAGGAAAATCTACAAGTCTATCTTCACAGAAGATTTTATTATTAACACCTCAGTAACAGCTCAAGCAGACCAAAAAGCAAACAAAAGGATAACCAAATTGAAAAACAGTCAAAAGGTAAGAATAGGCATTTAATAGAAGAGCCACAAATGGCCCCAAAACATATACAATTATACTCAATTACTCTTATTAGCTAAGGAAATAGAAAATAGAAACATAAGAAGTATCTTTCACCAAAATAAGTCAAGTGTTGGGGAGGATGTGGTATCCCTGGAACTCAGGTACTACCAGTAAGAGCATAAACTGATGTAATTACTTTGGAACAGTACGGCATTATCTAGTAAAATGGGAACAGACATGCCATAACCTAGCACTTGCACTTGTAGGTCAATACCCTAAAAGAAAACCATGAAAATGTGTTACAATATTTAAAGCAGGACTGTTCATAACACGTCAGGAGTAAAACTGATCAAGTGTGATAGTTTATACCATGAAGTACTACTTACTTAGCCTTACAAACGTACTGCTACAAAGATGGATTAATCTTGAAATGATAAAAGTTACAAAGAATTACTAACAGTATGAGTCCATTTATCTAAACTTTAAAAACAGACAAAATATATTGTTTAAAGTAAATATATAAGGAAAAATAAAGGATCACAAACATAAAATCCAAGACTGCAATTTACTGTGGGAAGTAGTGAGGTACAATCAGCGGGACATTAAAAAAAAAAAAAAAAAAAAAAAAAAAAGGCCACAGAAGAGGCTTCAAAGATAATGGCAACTTTTATTCCTTAAGCAATGTGAGTATTTTATAAATATTCTTTTTTTTTTTTTCTTTTTTTGAGACTCGCTGTGTCGCCCAGGCTGGAGTGCAGTGGCCAGACCTCAGCTCACTGCAAGCTCCGCCTCCCGGGTTTACGCCATTCTCCTGCCTCAGCCTCCCGAGTAGCTGGGACTACAGGCGCCCGCCACCACGCCCGGCTAGTTTTTTTTGTTTTTTTTTTTTTTTTTTAGTAGAGACGGGGTTTCACCGTGTTAGCCAGGATGGTCTCGATCTCCTGACCTCGTGATCCGCCCGTCTCGGCCTCCCAAAGTGCTAGGATTACAGGCTTGAGCCACCGCGCCCGGCCATAAATATTCTTTAAAATACTCACCTATGATTTTCATTTTTATATTTTTACTTAACTTTTTTTGAGATAGGGTCTCACTCTGTTGCCTAGGCTGGAGTACAGTGGCGCAATCTCGGCTTAATGCAACCTCTGCTTCCTGGGCTCAGGTAATCTTCCCACCTCAGCCTCCCAAGTAGCTGGAAACATAGGCACCTACCACCAAACCCTGCTAATTTTTGTAGAGACAGGGTTGCACCACGTTGCGCAGGCTGGTCTTGAACTCCTGGGCTCAAGCGATCCTTCCACCTCAGCCTCCCAAAGTGCTGAGATTATAGGTGTGAGACACCATGCCCAGCCTCACCTATAATTTTTAAATTCTTCTGTATGCATGTTTCATTATCTTTTTTTTGGACACTCTTACATATGTGAAGAGAAAGAAAGCAACAGGGTGGTAGCAGAACTGAGGCAGAGGCAGGTGTTTGTTAGGAGAAACTTCTGCATATGTAAATATTGAAGAGAAGGATAAAGGTGAGAGAAAGGTGGTGATAAATCACAAGTAAAATATCTGAGAAAGAAGAGATCAGCTAGATGCTGAGTACAGAATTAGAGCCTTTACAAGGGATTGTGTTTTCAACGGGTGTTACATCTATACAGGAAAAAAATACACATTTTTAAAAATTAAAATCACCCCTTAATCTCACCATCCAGTGATCTCCGTGGGACAGTGATTTTTCTTTCCACGAATCTGTATTTTCTAATATTCAACAATAAACGTGTAAAATATTTTTTTAAATAAAAATATGATCATGCTGACAACAGTGTGGCAGATGTACTGGAGAAGTTAAGACTGAAGACAGGCTGAAAACTACTAGAAAAAAAATTAGAGTTGAGACATTACTAATGAACAACTAGAGGAATCAAAGGACTTCATTAGGATGCAGAATGAACTAGATTTGGTGATAACTGGATGTGGAAAGTAAGAAAGAGAAGAAATGAGGCTGACTCCAGAGTATTAGTCTGGATCGATGACAGTGTTCTAACTATAAAAGAAATACAGGAAGAAGCCAGGCACGGTGACTTCTTGGCCTATAATCCCAAGTACTTGAGAGGCTGAGGCAGGAGTTCAAGACCAGCCTGGGTGACACAGTAAGACCTGGTCTTTTTTTTTTTTTTTTTTTTTTTTTTAAAAAAAAAGAAAAGGTGGAGGAAGGGGAAGATAAAAAGGAAGGGGGAAGGAAAAAGGAGAGATGGGGAGAAACAAGAAGGGAGAGGGAGGGGAAAGGAAAGAGGAGCAATACAGGTTGCTGCTCTGTTTATGAAGGGTTGGAGGCAGCTGAGATTAAGATTAGTTTTGGACCTGACCAGTTCAAGGTTTCTGTGAACATTCAGATTGACAGAACAAAACAACAGAACCAGTCAGAACTGAACAATGACTATTCCCTTTAAATAGAGCTGCTCTCTTTAGGGTGGGTATGCTCTCTACCATGAATCCAATGTATGTACATGTACCTTAAACCTGCTTGGCTCCAAGGGGAAGAGTTTACAATCCCAGAATCAAATTTTAATTTCTCAAGCTAGTTCAGAAGTTATGTGTCTAGTATTCAGGAAATGAACACTCCAGATGAAATATTTGTTTTCTGAAAACCTTGACTCAGAATGAAGTAAAATACAGTTCTGTATCTTTCTCTCATTGATCCCTGCATTTCATGCCATAGATGAAAAGCAGTAATTAGCACTAAGCCTGACAGAGTTAATGGTTTCATTTAAGCCAACTGTTTTTATTTTACTTTGGAAGAATAAATTTTTTTTTCTTGTAAAAATGCAATTCAAATTTTTTTACCTTCCAGGTTTCGGCAGGCTAAGCTACCTTCAAAGATTCTGATATGTATATATACAAATTAAGAGTTACATAAATGTCATAAAGCATGTTATGTGGTAAAAAATCTATAGCCAGGGTCTAGCACAAAGTATTAAATATGCTGAATAAAATGACCAATAATGCCACCTTCAAAAGGTGGGAAGTTTGGTTTCACCAACAAATTGAACTACAAATCTCACAAAAGAACTATGTAAACTACGTGTTAGTATACTAGGGTATGTCATGTCATGTATTTCTTCAAAATGTAAGCAAAATGCAAACTTTAAGACTGTAAGTTAGGTGCTGTACGGGATATTCTATGGTCTGAACATTTACATCCCTCCAAAATTCATATGCTGAAATCTAATTCCCAAGGTACTGGAATTAAGAGGTGGAGCCTTTGAGGGAAGGTGACTAGGTCATGAGGGTGGAAAACTGGTGAATGGGATTAGTGCCTATAAGAAGGGAGAGAGTTAATTTGCCTTGCTGCCACCTGAGGACACAGTCAGAAGGTGTCATTCTGGACTACTGAATCTGCTAGCACCCTGGATCTTGGACTTCCCAGCCTCCAGAACTGTGAGAACTAAATTTCTGTTGTTTATAATTACTCAGTCTAAGGCATTGAGGTATAGCAGCCTGACAAGAAAGATAAAATAGTTGGTTAGACTGATTATTTATTTGGCAAAGTCTTAGTTGCCCAGGATGGAACATAGTGGCACAATCATAGCTCCCTACAATGCTCCCGCCTCAGCCTCTCGAGTAGCTGGGCTACAGGTGTGTGCCGCCATGCCCAGCTAGTTTATTTTTTATAGAGACAGGATCTATACTGCCCAGGTTTGGAATTTAACTCCTGGCCTTAAGCGATCCTCCTGCCTCAGCCTCAAAATGCACTGGGATTAGAGGTGTGAACCATTGCACCTGGCCCATCAAGATATATTTAACTGGAAACTTAATCTCTGATTTGTAGGAGTGTATAATACATGCAACTTTGGATAAGTAACGATGTGTACCTTAGTATCTTCATAATTAAATACCTCAGATTGTTATTGAAAGAATACAATGAAATGGGCTGGAAGATACAACTATTTTCAAGCTTAAAGTTCCAAATAAACATATTAAAGTAGTGTTAATATTCATAGATGACAATAAGGAAAAAAATTAAATGGGAAATAAAAAGCAATAAAAGATGATACTAAAACAGTTTACCATAACCAACTTTCTTATAAAGTAAATAAAGTCGGCATGGTGGGTCATGCCTGTAATCCCAGCATTTTGGGAGGCCAAGGTGAGAAGATCGCTTGAGTCTAGGAGTTCAAGGCCATCTATGGCAACACAGTAAGACCCCCATCTCTACAAAAAATAAAAAATTAGCTGGGCATGGTGGTGCACGCTTGTAGTCCCAGCTACTCAGGAGGCTGAGGACTCCGGGAGGATCACTTCTGCCTGAAAGGTCAAAGCTGTAGCGAGCCCTGACTGTGCCACCGCACTCCAGCATGGGTGACAGCATGAGACCCTGTCTCAAAAAAGAAAGAAAAATATTGATTCTATGACTTAGTAACACCATTCTTAAAAATTTATACTAAAGAATACCATAAAATTAGGGGAGGCAATACAAATGCCTAGGAGTAAAAAAAAAAAAAAAAAAAGAAGAAAGAAAAGGAAACAACAGGTACATAGCTAAGTAGATCATGGCATATTGTTAGAATAAATATTGATGCTCAACTCTCTACACCGAAAGGTAGAGCTTTTCAGTTCTATGAATTAAAAAGATATCTAGGTTAGATCTTTCCTTCTAATAGATTTAGTCTCAAAAGAATAAACATCTGGCGATTTGTAATATAACGAGCATTACTGTTAGAACATTCTTCTAATAAATGTATTTTTTAGAAAAGATGTACTGCATTGTCATTGTCATTTTTATTGCTGAGGTCAATATTTTCCAGTGAACATAAAATCTAGTTTTCTAATAAACTCATCTCAGATGGATACAATTGGTACCATAGATTCTCTGAGAATAGTTTTCTTCTGTCAAGTAGAGTTCTCTGAAAAGTATGAATTACAAATACAGTTAACCGCTGAATAATTTGGGAGTTGGGGAACCAAGCCCCAGTCGAAAATCCACATGTAACTTCTGACTCCCCCAAAACTCAGCTACTAATAAACCTGTTGACCAGAAGTCTTACGTTATTTATCAGTTACATAAAGTCAATTAACATGTTGTGTATATTATATACTGTGTTCTTACAATAAAGTAAGCTAGAGAAAATAAAATGTTAAGAAAATCATTAAGGAAGAGAAAATACATTTACAGCACTATGCTGTATTTATCAATCCCATAAATTTATGTCATCTGTTTATAAGAGGAATAATCTATCTGAAATGGTAGGCAACCACAACTGTAAATCTACAGTACATATCAAGCAGTTCAACTGTTTATGGTAATGTCATGACTTTTCTCTGCTTCTTTGGGGTACTTCCAGCATCACTAGTGGCATTTTGTATGGATTCCATGGTGTTTGATTCGAAGTTTGCGGTACTGCACTAAAACACAATGAAAAATACACTAGAATAGTGACAGATCACTTTTTACTGCAATAGGCAATTTAAAGGTGAGACAAACTGCTCATGCAGAGGGTCATACAGCATGTTAAGCAGATATTCCCAACACTTGAGCTCACAGCAATAGCAACAGAAGGTGATTATGAAATTTTATGCAGTTATGAATTTGATACTTCATCTTCATATTTACTTTTTTTTTTGAGACAAGGTCTCACTGTCACCCATGCTGGAGTGCAGTGGCGCGATCTTGGCTCACTGCAACCTCCACCTCCCGGGTTCAAGCAATTGTCCTGCCTCAGCCTCCCAAGTAGCTGGGCTTACAGACACATGCCACCACACCCAGCTAAATTTTTTTGTATTTTTTGGTAGAGACGGAGTTTCACTGTGTTGACCAGGCTGGTCTCAAACTTCTGACCTCAAGTAATCCACCCACCTTGGCCTCCCAAAATGCTAGGATTACAGGCGTAAGCCGATGCACCCAGCCCTGTTCACATTTCTTGACTGTAAACAGTGCTGTATAATATGGTCTGTAAGTGTGTAGGTATGAAAGTTGTGTTACTTTCTGGACTTATTTTGTTAATAAAAAATCATTTAATTATTAATTAAATCATTACTTATTAAATGATTTCTAAAGTTCCTTTTAAAAATCCCAGAACCTAGGTTATTCTACTCATTTTCACAAGTTAAAGCTATATTAGGAGGCTTTATACATATTGTTCAGCCTAATTCAATCATGTATCTGTAATTACTTTTCTATAGTTTTATATCTAGTTTATATTCACATTATGTTTTTAGTACTTTTCTATATTATCTTCGTCTAATGCTAGTGTTATTTCCATATATCCGTATCCCTAAACAACTATAATGGTTTAAAATGTTCCAAAAAACTAATAAAATAAATTTGGCTTCAGTACAAACTGTTTCAGTCAACCAAATAAACAAATTACCATTTTGATAACAAATAGGTTAAAACTCATGTCATCATTACCTTGCATCTTGTCCTATTACCATTTTCAATTTAACATTGTACGAAATGCTATTCGGTATAAACAATTCCCTCCTCCCCACTTTCTACTTTTAACCACTTAAACATAGACAAATTATATACACTTATGCATTTTTTTTTTTTTTTTTTTTTGAGATGGAGCCTTGCTCTGTCGCCCAGGCTGGAACGCAGTAGTGTGATCTTGGCTCACTGCAATCTCCACCTCACAGGTTCAAGCAATTCTCTTGCCTCAGCCTCCCCAGTAGCTGGGATTACAGGCGTGCACCACCAGGCCTGGCTAATTTTTGTATTTTTAGTAGAGACAGGGTCTCGTTGGTCTGGTCTTGAACTCCTGACCTCAAGTGATCTGTCCGCCCTGGCCTCCCAAAATGCTGAGATTACAGGCATGAGCCACTGCACCTAGCCACACTTAAGCATTTCTAAGCGCTATTTACACAGAAGATTTCCATCAGCAGGAATAATTTTTTTTTTTTTTTTTTGAGACAGGGTCTTGCTCTATCGCCCAGACTGGAGTGCAGTGGTGTGATCTTGGCTCACTGCAGTCTCCACCTCCCGGGTTCAATTCATTCTTGTGCCTCAGCCTCCCAAGTAGCTGGGACTATTGGCACATGCCACCACGCCTGGTTCATTTTTATATTTTTAGTAGAAAGGGGGTTTTGCCATGTTGGCCAGACTGGTCTCAAACTCCTGGCCTCAAGTGATCCGCCCACCTTGGCTTTCCAAAGTGCTGGGATAATAGACGTGAGCCACCATGCCCAGCCTAAAATCTTAAAATGAACTACTAACTTTATGGTTCCAGGATAGTTACTTTGTCAAGTCCAAATACACACATAACACAAGACAGTTTGGGCAACTTTTTAATTCAAGGAAGAGAGTGATTTGTTTTCTTCTTTAGTATGCTCAAGTACACTATACTGTGATTTTAGGGATTTTATCAATTCTTTCTCCTGACATACTAGGTGGAAACTTCTATAATGCTGGTCAGAGTCATTAACAAGTAGGAAAAAAAATCACATTTAATTCTTATAGGAAGATTTTCTAAGCTGAAAAATACAGCAAAAATGTTTAAACCCTGGCACTTAAGGTAGATAACAAAGTATCTCATATACAGAGAACTGACCAAAATAAAAATACCAACTTTTTTCACTAGAATAGTTTCAGTGTATGTGTTCCAAAATATAATAATGTATTACAAAAGACTGCAAGTATGTAAGACCAGTATTTTGATAAAGAGCAAGTTCAATCTTCTAAGCCTTCTTAAAAACAACTTTTGGGCTGGGCACAGTGGCTCACGCCTGTAATCCCAGCACTTTAGGAGGCCGAGACGGGCAGATCACAAGGTCAGGAGTTTCGAGACCAGGCTGGCCAACATGGTGAGAACCATCTCTACTAAAAATCCAAAAGTTAGGCAAGGCATGGTGGCTCACAAACCTGTAATCCCAGCACTTTGGGAGGCCGAGGTGGGTGGATCACCTGAGGTCAGGAGTTTGAGACCAGTCTGGCCAACATGGTGAGACCCAGTCTCTACTAAAAACACAAAAATTAGCCGGGTGTGGTGGTACGCGCCTGTAGTCCCAGCTACTCGGGAGGCTGAGGCAGGAGAATTGCTTGAACCCCGGAGGTGGAGGCTGCAGTGAGCCAAGACTGCGCCACTGCACTACCGCCTGGGTGATAGAGCAAGACTTCATCTCAATGAAAAAAAAAAAAAAAAAGAACGTAAAATGTATTTATAACAAGTTTCATTCTAAGAAGGAATTAAGAAATATGAAAAGTACAAATACTGATTTATAAAATCAATTTTGGCATCCTATGTTGCCAATTCAAGAAATTATCAGTTTAACTTTCAATCATTTTCAATTATGAAAACTACAGTAGCTGAATTTTTAAAAATTCAGTATATTAACTGTTGCCAGTTCATGAAGATTTAAAATAATTTTAAAATGTGACACATTTTTAAAAGAAAACTCTGACTTCAGTCATAAGCAGATACAAAAAAAAAAAAAAAAGTCAATGTTAGAAAAGGTGCTGAAAAAAAGCAGCAGCTAGTACCTTTTAACACTATTTTTACTTTTTAGGATCATAGGTAATCCTTTCCAAGCCATCACCATTAACTGTCTTAACTTTCTGTTACTTGTATCATTTTCATCACAAACTTGCAAGGCTTGCAAGGACTGAACCAATCTTCCCTATCATTGGAGGGTTTGTGTTTGTGTGTGTGTGTGGTGGTTTTTTTGTTTTCTTTTTGGTGAGAGTCTTCTAAACTGAGCAATTTCCTCAAGTACAGCTGACCCTCAACAACACAGGTTTGAACTGCACAGGTCCACTTATACATGGATTTTCTTCTGCCTTTGTCACTCCTGAGACAGCAAGACCAAACCCTCCTCTTCCTCTTCTCAGCCTATAACAAGGATAAAGATTTTTGTGACTAGCTGGGAATGGTGGCCCACGCCTGTAATCCCAGCACTGTGGGAGGCTGAGGCAGGGGGATCACTTGAAGCCCAGAGTTTGAGACCAGCCTGGCCAACATGGTAAAACCTCATCTCTACTAAAAATACAACAACAATCAGCTGGGCGTAGTGGCGCGAGTCTGTAATCCCAGCTGAAGCAGGAGAATCACTTGAACCCAGGAGGCAGAGGCTGCAGTGAGCTGAGATCATGCCACTGTACTCCAGCCTGGGTGACAGAGCACTTAATGAATAGTAAATATATTTTCTTTCATGATTTTCTTAATAACATTTTTTCTCTTACTTTATTGTAAGAATAGAGTATATAATACATATATCACACAAAATATGTGTTAATCGACTGTTTATCTTATAGGTTAGGTTTCCAGTTAACAGTAAGCTATTAGTACTTAAGTTTTTGGGAAGTAAAGTTATATATGGATTTTTGACTGCACAGGTTGTTGGCTTCCTGTTGTTCAAGGGTTAACTGTAAATTAGAAGAATCTGAAGTAAAGCTCTGTCAGCATGCAAAAGCTGTAACTATGTTTCAGAAACCCAATCTGTATTTCATAGACATTAACAGATGTTCTGTCCTCTGCAACATCTAAAGGAATCAAACACAAGCTCCCTATACCAAAATACTCCCATCTTCTCTAAGCACACACAGTTCTACTCCCAGACACACCTTATAAATAAAACATTTGGAAAAACAATACAATTTCAGAAATGAGGAAAAGTATACAGAGACACAACATATTTGAGTTTGGAAAGAAAGTAATCCCATAATCTTACTATCAATGAAGCAAGACCTAAAATTACTTGCTGTCAGTAAGGGTTACATACAGGAAGCTTAAGAAAAAATCTACTACCAGGAGCAGGGAGCAGTGGTGGGAGTGAAGAAAAGATACTCTCATTGAAGCATTATCTGCAAAGTGAAAGAATTACCAACGAAATATTAACTGAGCTGAAAGACGTGCATCATTAACAGGAAGCTTATCCTGACTTTTAAATGCTGTATAAATTTTCCTATTCAACCCAATTCTTGACTTTCTCTAACTGGGCCAAGGCAGAAGCAAAAGATAGACAGCAATGGAATCAGAGATAAGGCAAGAAGGCAATATACCCAACTGTGTTTTCCTATCACTTCTAGCCTATTTTGAAAACAGCACTATTTATCTTTCTTTTATTTATTAACCCAGAAAACATTTGAGTGATTATTGCCAGTAAGCACTGCCCTCATTAAAAATCTAATAAAGACAAAGTGTCTTTAAAATAGCTACAAGGCAGAAGTGAAAAACCCTATGAAAGAGGTAAAACATGATATGGGGGCACACAAGGTACTAAGAAGTATGTACAGTTGTAAGGATGAGTCTCAGGTTGGTGGATTTATGATGTCAAAGTATAGAGTTACAAAGAACTAAAGAGGATTTTGACTAAAATTTGAATTCAGGAAGAAAGTTCAAAGAGTGGAGGGGCTAACTAAATTACCTGCTAGGTAAGTTTTAAAAACAAACAAAAAACCTAGAACAATAAAAAAAACAACAACAACAAAAAAAACAAGATGGGGAGCTATCAAAACTGCCCAGAATTCAAAATGGAAATTCAGGCTAGACATGGTGGCTCATGCCTGTAACCCCAGCACCTTAGGAGGCCAAGGGAGGAGGATCGCTTGAGGCAGAGTTTGAGACCAACTTGGGTAACATTACAAAAAATTTTAGAAATTAGTTGAGCATGGTGGCATGTACCTGTAGTCCTAGCTACTCGGAAGACTGAGGCAGAAGGATCCCTTGATCCTAGAAGTTCAATGTTACAGTAAGGTACAGTTGTACCACTGCATTCTATCCTGGGCAACAGAGTGAGGTCCTATTTCTAAAAAAATAATAAAAATAAAATGGAAATTCAACATAAAAAGTCACTAATAATAATTGCTAAATATTCCTAGCAAGTAAAGGATACTGACAGAATCTCCACATATATAGTAATATCCATAAGGACAAGAGAGATATAAGCCCAGGGGTCAGAGTCATAAATAATTTGATTCTCAAGAATTTTAGTGGACTGATAAGTTCAGCATAGGTCATAGAATGGGAGATACAAGGACTAGCAATAATGACGACCCCAATGAAGGGCAAAAAGACTCAAAAACAAGAATATCATTCCAAGTACCTAGAAAGGACTATTCTTTTTTAAATATAGGGCCCTGATATGGTTTGACACAGGCCCCTAAGATTACTTGTGTTACTACTTTTTGTAGAGATAGAGTCCTGCCATTGTCCAGGTTGGTCTCAACTCCTGGCTCCAAGCAATCCTCCCTCCTTGGCCTCCCAAAGTGCTGGGATCCCAGGCGTGAGCCACCATGACCAGCCCAGATTATGTTTTAAATGAGATTTTTATGCATATTCAACTCCAACAATTCATGATATAATAAAATATTTTTAAATTTTGTTTAGGTGGACTCTATTGGCATGAAAGAAGAATCACTGAGCTCATAACAAGCCTATGGAACCACCCAATAGCCACATCTTAATGTACTCAGTTCACTAAAACTGCTCCACAAAAAATTCTCATGACAGATACTTTGTTGTGTAAAATAGCTATCAAACAAAACATTTTACTAAAGTTGATAAAACAGTCAATAAGTGCTCAGATATGTACAGGAAACGTGTGGTCTTTGACAGAACTATAATTAGGTAGGAACAAAAAAATACAGATTATTTCCAATCCTAAATTTGATTCTTAAATCTTTCAAGAGGATTAAACTTTGAAATGTCTCCTGAACTCGAAAACAGATACAAGGAGATGTATTACAACTTATCCAATTTACATAATTGGCACATCTAAATTCCTGCATTGTAGTGAAGATGAGCCTACAACTTTGGCTGCACATTAAAATTACCTGAAGGCCAGCCGCAGTGGCTCACGCCTGTAATCCTAGCACTTCGGGAGGCCAAGATGGGCAGATCATATGAGGTCAGGATTCGAGACTAGCCTGGCCAACATGATGAAACCCGTCTCTATTAAAAATACAAAAAATAGCCAGGCGTTGTGGTGCCTGTAATCCCAGCTACTCGGGAGGCTGAGGCAAAAGAATCACTTGAACCTGAGAGGCAGAGAGTGCAGTGAGCCGAGATCATGCCAGGGCACTCCAGCCTGGGTGACAGAGACGTCATCTCAAAAAAAAAAAAAATTACCTGAAGAGCTAAGAAAAATTACAATATCCAGGATGCACTCCCAGCAATTAAATAATCATAGCCTGGGGATAGTATTTTTTTTTTTAAGTTTCCCAGGTGATTTCGATGTGATATCAAAGTTGAAAACCACCGGTTTGAACTACATGATTAACTCAAAAAAAAAAAAAAAAAAAAAAGGAGGAAGGTATGATCTATAGTAGAAAATTAAATCAGAATCAAACAAGAAACCTGGATGTAACAACATTACCTTTTACCAGTTTTAACTGGACTTCAACACTTTCAAATCAAAAGTATACTGAAACTTCAATCAAAATACAGCTGGGCACAGTGGCTCACACCTGTAATCCCCACACTTTGGGAGGCTGAGACAGGCAGATCACTTGAGGTCAGGGGTTCAACACCAGCCTGGCCAACATGGTAAACCTCGTCTCCACTAAAAATACAAAAATTAGCCAGGCATGGTGGTGCATGACTGTAATCCCAGCTACTTGGAAGGCTAAGGCACAAGAATCACTTGAACCTGGGAGGTTGCAGAGAGATAAGATCATGCCACTGCACCGGGTGACAGAGTGAGACTGTCTCTAAAAAAACTTTTTTAAAATTAAAATACAGTCAATTCTCATTATTCACAGTCGTTAAGTTCTCTACAAAGTTGTGGCAAACACTGAATTAGTAAATATGGAATCCACAGTTAGAGGAAATACAGGGTTAGATTCCTGCCAGCCTCTGGTCACATTATTTTCTTCAACCAATCAAAAGTAACTTGTGTTTCTCTAAAGACTTTCTTTTTTTGAGACAGAGTCTCACTCTATGGCCCAGGATGGAGTGCAGTGGCATGACCTTGGCTCATTGCAACCCAACCTCCGCCTCCCAGGTTCAAACAATTCTCCTGCCTCAGCCTCCCGAGTAGCTGGGATTACAGGTGCATACCACCATGCCCAGGAAACTTTTGGGGTGTGGTGGTGGGGGGGTATTTTTAGTAGTGACGAGGTTTTGTCACGTTGAGGCTGGTCTCAAACTCCCGACAAGTTATCCACCTACCTCAGCCTCCCAAAGTGCCGGGATTACGGGAATGAGCTACCATGCCCGGCTTCTTATTTACTATATATTGTTGATTAATATCAAACCCACAGCCAACAGCACTATAATGTATGCCTGAACAAATTTTCTCCAAAAGGCACAGCACAGCCTTCATGTATACATAGGAACACTAAACAGCACATAAGTTAAACAGTGAAATTACCAACAAAAAGCACAAAAAAGCTAAATAATGTGGCACAAAACAGACCTCAAAAATAACTGAATATGAGCTGAGTGTAGTATTATTTGACCTCAGCTGGGAGTGTGTGCATAGAATGACAAATTCTTCACTGCTCTTTAAGTGTGCAAAGGCAAAAAGAAAAAAAGAAAAAAAAAAAGGCACTGCAAGTATCAATTTTAGAGTTACAAATAAGTTTTACGAAGAAGTGAATTCACAAATACAGAATTCATGAATAATGGGACTGGACTATAGAAACAAATCAAGGTAACCTAAACTAATTGTTATAAAGAAATGAATTCTGTGTCTGTAATCCCAGCACTTTGGGAGGCTGAGGCAGGAGGACTGCTTGAGCCCAGGAGTTCAAGACCAGCCTAGGCAACATGGCAAAACCTCATCTCTACCAAAAATACAAAAATTAGCCAGGCGTAGTGGCATTACTCAGCAGGCTAAGGTGGGAGAATCGCTTGGGTCCAGAAGGTCAAGGCTGCAGTGGGCTGTGACTGCACTACTGCCTGGGTGAGAGTAAAACCTTGTCTCAAAACAAACAAAAAATATGCCCAACAAGGTAATTTTCTCCACTAGAATCCTTAAATTGTTTTCCTAAGAATATAACAAGTTTTCTTTTATCAGATCTCAATATTTTTAAAACCTATTACTCGATTTCCTTAATATATGTTCCTTTCACGTAGTACAAAAGATTTTTATTTTAAATTATTTTAAATTTTATTTTATGAACTATCTCTAAACATAAAATGCAGCAATATTTAAAGAAAAGGCAAGGTGGTTAGAGACTAGATGACACCTGAGATGTCCCCGGCTCGAAGATTTTCTAAGTCTAAAGACTGAAGATGATATGCCTCTTTTAATTACAATAAAGGCTTATAGGTGAACATAAAAATATTCTCAGCAGGCCGGGCGCGGTGGCTCACGCCTGTAACCCCAGCACTTTGGGAGGCCGAGACGGGCGGATCACAAGGTCAGGAGATTGAGACCATCCTGGCTAACACGGTGAAACCTCGTCTCTACTAAAAATACAAAAAAAAAATTAGCCGGGCGTGGTGGCGGGCGCCTGTGGTCCCAGCTACACGGGAGGCTGAGGCAGGAGAATGGCGTGAACCCGGGAGGCGGAGCTTGCAGGGAGCTGAGATTCAGCCACTGCACTCCAGCCTGGGCGACACAGCGAGACTCCGTCTCAAAAAAAAAAAAAAAATTCTCAGCAGGCCAGGAGCGGTGGTTCACGCCTGTAATCCCAGCACTTTGGAAGGCTGAGGTAGGCAGATCATGAGGTCAAGAGATCGAGACCATCCTGGCCAACATGTGAAACCTCATCTCTACTAAATACACAAAAATTAGCCAGGTGTGGCAGGCGCGCCTATAGTCCCAGCTATTCAGGAGGCTGACGCAGGAGAACTGCTTGACAAAGTCTCAAAAAAACAAAACAAAACAAAAAATTATATGTGTGTGTATATATATGTGTGTGTATATATATATAGTCAGCAATATTTTATATTAGAATCACATTTTTTAGTAGTAGGACTGCAATATAAATTCTTATGTGAAAAACAGCTCTCCACTCACCCAGAGACGTAACCTGAATCCAACGTGATACTATCAAACCTGATGGACTCTCAGCTTGGTCCTATACAACTTCAAATGGAAAACAAGCTGCCATATTAATGCTATGAAACTAAATAATCCCTATATTATATGCAAAAATGAATTCAAAATGTATCAAAGATCCAAATGTAAAAGCTAGAATTATTATATTTTCAGAAAAACACTTAGATGCAAATCTCCATGACCCCCTGGATTAGGCAATGATTTCTTAGATATGACACAAATACACAAAGAAAAAAAACATAAATTTTGCCAAAATTATTTTTTGTGCTTCAAATGACACTATCAAGATGATGAAAACATGGCCCACAGAAGTAAAGGAAATTGGCTGGGTGCAGTGGCTCATGCCTGTAATTCCAGCACTTTGGGAGGCCAAGGTGGGCAGATCTATGAGGTCAGGAAATCAAGACCATACTGGCCAATATGGTGAAACCCCATCTCTAGTAAAAACACAAAATTAGCTAGGTGTGGTGGCACGCACCTGTAGTCCCAGCTACTCAGGAGGCTGAGGCAGGAGAATCGCTTGAACCCAGGAGGCAGAGGTTGCAATGAACTGAGATCATGCCACTGCATTCCAGCCTGGTGACAGAGCGAGACTCCGTCTCAAAAAAAAGAGGAAATTTTTGCAAATGTAATAAATAATGTCTAATAAAGGACATGTAGTCTAAATACATAAAGAATTCTTACAATTCAACAAAATGACAAATTGTTTAGGACCAGGTGCGGTGGCTCACGCCTGTAATCTCAGCACATTGGGAGGCTGAGGCAGGTGGATCACTTAAGGCCAGGAGTTTGAGACCAGCCTGGCCAACATGGCAAAACTCCATCTCTACTAAAATATAAAAACTAGGGCCGGGTGCAGTGGCTCACACCTGCAATCCCAGCACTTTGGGAGACTGAGGTGGACGGATGACGAGGTCAAGAGATTGAGACTATCCTGGCCAACAAGGTGAAACCCCATCTCTACTAAAACTACAAAAATTAGCCAGGCGTGGTGGCGCACACCTGTAATCCCAGCTACTCGGAAGGCTGAAGCAGGAGAATCACTTGAACCCGGGAGGCAGAGGCTGCAGTGAGCCAAGATCGTGCCACTGTACTCCAGCCTGGCGACAGGGCGAGGCGAGACTCTGTCTCAAAAAACAAACAAACAAAAAAATTAGCTGGGCATGGTAGCACATGCCTGTATTCCCAGCTACTCAGGAGGCTGAGGCAGGAGAATCGCTTGAACCTGGGAGGTGAAGGTTTCAGTGAGCCAAGATCATGCCACAGCCACTCCAGCGTGAGTGACAGAGTGAGGCCCCGTCTCAACAACAAAAAAATTTTAATGGGCAAAAAATTTGAATAGATATTTCTCCACCGAAATACCAATAAGCACAAGAAAAGACACTTAATACATCATTAGTCATTAGTGAAATACAAACCAAAACCATAATGAGATGCCACTTCACACTAGGATGCCATCATCAAAAAACCACCATAATAAACACTGGCCAAACATAGGAACTGGAGTTCTTGCACCCTGCTCACAGGAATGCATAATGCTGCACTTGCCGTGGAAAAGTTTGGCAATTCCTTAGTGTGGTATTGTGATTTACAACAAGAAATACGTATTTGGTCTTCATCTAGCTCCTAAAACCCTTGGAATCTTTTTTATATGTTAATACCATGACTGGTGGCTGGGGGTTCCTGGAGAGCCTCAGAATGGGGACTGGCAGCCAAAGGAACCAACCATGTGATTAGAGGGTGGAAACATTCAGCCCCACCCCACAAATCTTTGGGGAAGAAGGGAGGGGCTCAGGGTTGAATCGAACACCGATAGCCAATGATTTCATCAATTGTGCATAAGTAACGAAGCCTCATAAAAACCCGAAAAGAGAGTTTGGAGAGCTTTTGAATTGGTGAGTAAGAACATAGCCACATACTCCATGGGGCCAAAGGCTTCTGGGTTCATGACCCTTACAAACCTCACATATGCATAGCTTCATCTGGCTGTTGAATTGTACCCTTTACGATATCCTTTGTAATACATTGGCAATTGTGAGTATACTGTCTTCCCTGATTTCTGTGAGCTGATCTAGCAAATTAATGAACCCAAGAAGGGGGTTGTGGGAACCTCCAATTTGCAGCCAAGTCGGACACAAGTTGTGGGTAACCTGGGAACTCACAACTTGTGACTGGTGTCTAAAGTGGGGGCCAGTCCTGTGAGACTGAACCCTTAACTCTGGTTAGTGCTAGAAATGAATTATAGAATACCAAGCTGGTGTTGAAAAACTGCTTGGTGTGAAAAAAAAAAAAACCCCACATATCTGGTGTCAGAAAAAGAGAATCAAGTGTTGTGGGTGAGTACAGGAGAAAAATCATTGTTCTTTCTCTACAGGCTTAGAAAGTTAAAACACAGTTACTGTATGACCCATTCGTTCAACATTTATTGAGGTCCTCCTACATGCAAGGTATATAACACAAACAAATTAAAACACAAGTCGACATAAAAACTTGTACATATATGTTCACAGCATTATTCATACTAACTAAAAAGGGGAAACAATCCAAATTGTCAATTAATCCATTGATGAATGAAAACAGGAAACCCAAATATCTGATATTTAAATAACTGGTGAATGGATTAACTGTGGTATAACCAAAAAATGGGCCATTATTTGGCTACAAAAAGGAATGAAGTATTCATACAAGATACAACATGGATGAACCTCAGAAACATTATGAACTGGGCATGGTGGCTCAGGCCAGTAACTGCAACACTTTGGGAAGCCCAGGGAGAAGGGCTGCTGAGACTGGAAGTTTCAAAATCAGCCTGGGCAACACAGTGAAACTGTCTATACAAAAATTTTTTTAAGGCCAGGCGCAGTGGCTCACGCCTGCAATCCCAGTACCTTGGGAGGCCGAGGCAGGCGGATCATGAGGTCTAGGAGCTCGAGACCAGCCTGGCCAACATGGTGAAACCCCGTCTCTACAAAAATACAAAAATTAGCTGGGCACAGTGGCTCATGCCTGTAATCCCAGCACTTTGGGAGGCTGAGGCGGGCAGATCACGAGGTCTAGGAGTTCGAGACCAGCCTGGCCAACATGGTGAAACCTTGTCTCTATAAAAATACAAAAATTAGCTGGGCACAATGGCTCACACCTGTAATCCCAGCACTTTAAGAGGCCGAGACAGGTGGATCTCTTGAGGTCAGGAGTTAAGAGACCAGATTGGCCAACATGGTGAAACCACGTCTTACTAAAAATTCCAAAAAAAGTATAGCCAGACATGGTGGCTCATGCCTGCAGTCCCAGCTACTCGGGAGGCTGAGGAAAAAGAATCGCTTAAACCTGGGAGGCAGAGGCTGCAGTGAGCTGAGATGGTGCCACTGCACTCCAATCTGGGAGACACAGCAAGACTCTGTCTCGGGGGCGGGGCGGGGGGGGACTACAAAAATTAGCCGAGTATGGTGGTGCATGCCTGTAGTACCAGCTACTAGGGAGGCTGAGGCAGGAGGATCGCTTGAACACAGGAGGCAGAGGTTGCAGTGAGCCTATGGTGTCACTGCACTCCAGCCTGGGCGACAAAATGAGACCCTGTCTCACCTGTCTCAAACAAACAGCTAAGTGAAAGAAGCCAGGCACAAAAGATTATATATAATTCCACTCACAAAATAACCAGAATAGACCAATCCAGAGACGAAAAATAGATGAGTGGTTTCCAGATACTGGGAAAAGGGGGAAATAGGGAGTGACTGCTAATGGATAAGGACTTTCTTTCTGGGGTGATGAAAATGTTCTGCAAACAGCAGTGATGGTTCTGAATATATTAAAAACCACTGAATTGTACACTTTAAAAGGGTAAGTTTTATGATACGTGGATATTTTGATTAGAAGAAAAAATGTGCATTAAAAGGATGTTAAAAGCTCACAATTTTATTTGACTAATTCTCAAGTTTTGAAGAGGATTGGCAAAAAACACACACTTACTGGAAACCATACTTCCACCCTCCTTCCTGTGGTCTGAAAATACAAAGAAAGACCTCATGTAACACATGTTCATAAAGGAAATCTATTTTTTCCATTGATAGCTAGTGCAGGGACTAGAAACCAGAAAAAAAAAAAAAAAAAAGCATCTAGTAGAGTTGGCTTAAAATGGGAAGCGTATAGCATTAAAAGGTAACTCACCAATTCTAAAGATCTAGGAAATGAAATAACCTATTTGTTTTTATCATTCCTATTTTATGTTTGGGGGGTGGGAGGTTACACAGCTATTAAGCAACAAAACTAGAAATCAAACCCATGGTTATCTGATTCCAAAAGCTGTGCTTACTTATTCATTTATTCAACATTTACTGAACCCTCCTACATGTCAGGCACTAGGTTACATCCAAGAAAATAGTAAATAAGCTAATTAATAAATAATAGCCAAAGGTATGAAGAATTTATCAAGGTAAAGGAAATTATTAGTGCTGAGATGGGAGAGCTATTTTATATTGGGTGGTCAGAAAGGGCTCTCTGTATATATATATATATATATAGAGAGAGAGAGAGAGAGAGAGAGAGAGAGAGAGAGAGAGAGAGAGAGAGAGATTTGAACAAAGCTCTGAGTGGAAAAAAAAAAAAAAGCCATCCAGATGTGTGAGAAGAGCATTCCAAATAGAGAAAATAACAAGCAGGAGTAGCAAGAAGGCCAATAAGGCTACAGAGACAAGAGTACCTGGGAAAGGTTAAGGCCTCCTAGGCCATAACATGAAATTTGGATTATATTCTGAGGAAGAGAGGGAAGCCACAGTAGGATTATGAGTGAAATGACATGACTTTTGTTTTGAAAGAATCTATTGGGAATCTAAAGGGATAAGTAAACAGATGAGGGCAGAAGTAGCAAAACCAGTATGACACTGCTAATATAATCTAGGCAAGAAATGAGGATGTCAACTGTATTTACATCAGGAATTCAAAAAAACAGTTGAATTCCGGATATATTTTGAAAGCAGAGCAGATAGAAATTTGCTAATGATTTGCTAATGGTTTGACTGTAGGGTAGAATGAACCCAAGGTTTCTGGCTGAGCAAATGGAATGAGGTTGCCCATATACCAACGGGGGAAATACTATAGAAAACAAGTTTGGGTAAGATAAACAAAAAAACACAGTTTTATATGTTTACCTATCTGCTAATCTGTTTTTGTCTTACCCACTACACTCCATACTGATTTTTGTGCAATATAGCTTTTTAAAAAGTAGTGAAACCGGACTTGAATCTGGGTCTTTTGATTATAGAGCCTGCGTTCTTTATCTCTAATGAAGTTTTACCAAAGCTGCTAAATGAAAGTAGAGTCTTTTCTTAGAATAAAACAGCTCAAAACCATGCACTGTTTCTTGGTGATCCAAGAACTACATTCACAAATAAAGGCTTTCAAATGAGGACATTTTAATACCTGACAAACATGAACAAGTATTTTGCAGATACTACTCATAATGAAGCAGACAGCAATGACATAAAGATGGAATCTAACAAATGCTCAATTTAGGTAAATACTAAGGAGAACTATATTTTCAGAGAGATCCCAGATCATCCCACTTTATATTTTATTTTTATATATATTTTTTGAGACAGGGTCTCACTCTGTCGCCCATGCTGGAGTGCAGTGGTACCTTATTATTTTTACATAAATTTTTTGAGACAGGGTCTCACTCTGTTACCCATGCTGAAGTACAGTGGCACAATCCTGGCTCGCTGCAGCCTCAAACTCCCTGAGCTCAGGTGCCTCCCACCTCAGCTCCCCAAGTAGCTGGGACCACAGGCATGTGCCACCACAGCCAGCTAATTTTTGTCCCACGCTGGGATCACCCCACCTTAAAAATTCTCCTTGATAATGAAGATTATCTTTGAAGGCCAGGCGTGGTGGCCAGCCTTCAAGGATAATCTGACATTACTTTCTGCTTTAGATTTCCTGCTTCATGAAGGCAGGAAAAAATACTTTCCCTCTATCTCTTTAATGTGCACATAGTGACTACAGTAAATATTTGTCCATTACTTAACACTTCAAAAAGCATTCCTAAATAGCAAATTCTTCATTAGTTTAATTCTATTTTAGGTCAGTCTATTAAGCAATTCTATAATAGTAAGCTTCAGTACCTATAAAGGGATAATTTAAAATTCATATTTATATAATGCACCAAAAAAGTGGCTTATTTTCTTGCTGCATGTGTTTGCCTTAATGTTCTTCATAGTATCTTCATATTCTTTATAAAAGAGGAAGTCAACTAACCTAATTTCATTCTAATAGAGAAGTAGCAGTAACTTCTGGTAAGTATGTACTTATTTGGAAAGTGACTTACTCAAAATTACATAGTAACTGAGTAGTGAAGCTAGGATTAGAAACTAAGCTCTGAAATCTGTTGATGCTCTGAAGGTGTAAGCAATGAACACAGTTTGGCATCATAGAGAAATCATTGGTGTAATTATGTAACTTTTCAGTCAAGAATTAAGCATTTACTAAACTATTTATAGTTTTTATAGCTAAGAAAATAAGAAGAAATATTCCTGAGTTTATAATACAAGGTTACTTTATATATCAGATTTTAAAAAGATGTTCTCATCATGTGTATACTTGTGTACTGAGTAAAATTATAATGGTAATTTTTTACTGTTCAAAGATAATCCTTTTCCCCTTTTTTTTTTTTTTTTTTTTTTTTGAGCCGGAGTCTCACTCTGTCACCCAGGCTGGAGTGCAGTGGCATGATCTCGGCTCACTGCCAGGCATCTCCACCTCCTGGGCTCAAGGGATTCTCCTGCCTCAGCCTCCAAATAGCTGGGATTACAGATGTGCTCTACCATGCCTGGCTAATTTTTTTTGTATTTTTAGTAGAGACTAGGTTTCACCATGTTGGCCGGGCTGGTCTCGATCTCCTGACCTCAGGTGATCCGCCCAACTCCGCCTCCCAACGTGCTGGGATTACAGGCTTGAGCTACCATGTCCAGCCTATTTTCTAACTTTTCATTATGTTGTAACCCTTTCATAATGACATCAATAAACAGATATGGTATCGTCAAGGCAACATGAATTCTGTAACAGTAACGTCGTAAGGGTCCATATTCCATCTCTCTAAATCACTATAGCCAATTATTTGAGTAAAGAGCTGTGGGCTGGGGGGCAATGGCTCATCCTGTCATAATCCCAGCACTTCAGGAGGCCAAGATGGACAGATGGCTGAGTCCCGGAGTTCAAGGCCAACTTGAGCAACAGGGCAAAAACCCATCTCTACAAAAAATACAAAAATTAGCCAGGCATGGTGGTGTGTCTGGTCCCAGCTGCTTGGGCGTCTGAAGTGGGAGGATCACCTGAGCCTGGGAGGACAAGGGTGCAGTAAGCCAAGACCGTGTCACTGCACTCCAGCCTGGGTGACAGAGTGAGACCCTGTTTGAGAAAAAATGTTAAAAGTTGTGAATAATCCAAAATAATGTATTATTTCTAAGTCTGAAAACAAGCACACATTCATACTTTATCTCCTGTTATTAAATCTCAACCTCCTTCTATCCCGCCAAATTGACAGTTAATAGTCTAAGACCCAGCTAGGTAAGAGAGGAAGTAAAGGCAGAAAATTCACAAGGGTAATTCAATTGACCATTTCTCTCAATTATATCACTGTTTTTAGAGTTGACAAACATCAACTACTATGCACTGACTTTCTAAGATCTTAAGACACAACGTAACAGGAGGCTGTATCTAAAATTAACAATTCTGGCCGGGCACAGTGGCTCACTCCTGTAATCCCAGCACTTTGGGAGGCCGAGGAAGGCAGATCACGACGAGGTCAGGAGATCAAGACCATCCTGGCTAACACGGTGAAACCCCATTTCTACTAAAAAAAAAAAAATACAAACACACAAAAAAAATCGGCCAGGGGTGGTGGCGTACACCTGTGGTCCCACTACTCAGGAGGCTGAGGCAGGAGAATGGCATAAACCTGGGAGGCGGAGCTTGCAGTGAGCCCAGATCATGCTACTGCACTCCAGCATGGACGACGGGGTGAGACTGTCTCAAAAAAAAAAAAAAAAATTCTAGAATGTCAAATTAGAAAAGTATATAGGGTATATGTTAAAATTGCTAACTCAGGAGAAGTCTGAAGCAGTTAAATTCTAAAATCAGAAATTATATCCAGGAGGTCAGGTATTTCATAACATTAATCCACAGGAAAGAAAAAAAGGTTATAAAATTTTTTTAAAAAGCATTTAACAAAAAAAAAATACAATTTAAGGATTCACCTGAGAAAATACCTCAATACTGCTATACTTTCAAAAATGTTTAGAATCACATAAAAATTCACTTCAATAAAATAATGCTTCTGTAGTTTGGGGGTAAAAGTTTCTACCAAATAATCAGAGTCCCTAAAATGCTAAAACTAAAAATTTGCTACAAGAAACTTTCCACGTACTATTTTAAGATTTTTAGGGTGCAGTGGCTCACGCCTGTAATCCCAACACTTTGGGAAGCCAAGATGGCAGATCACGAGGTCAGCAGATCAAGACCATCCTGGCGAACACAGTGAAACCCTATCTCCACTAAAAATACAAAAAAATTAGCCGGGCGTGGTGGCGGGCACCTGTAGTCTCAGCTGCTGCTCGGGAGGCTGAGGCAGGAGAATGCGGTGAACCTGAGAGGCGGAGCTTGCAGTGAGCCAAGATCGTGCCACTGCACTCCAGCCTGGGCGACAGAGCGAGACTCCGTCTCGAAAAAAAAAAAAAGATTTTTAGAATTACCAAAATTAAATGTAGATCTGTTTAACTCCTGTCAATTTTAGGTATCACCACAAATAAAACATCCTCTTAAGAATGATTTCTTAAGGCTGGGCACATTGGCTCACGCCTGTAATCCCAGGATTTGGGGAGGCCGAGGCAGGTGACTGCTTGAGCGCAGGAGTTCCAGACCAGCCTGGGCAACACGGTGAAACCTGTCTCTACAAAACACAAAAACCCGTAGTCACAGCTACTCAGGAGGCTGAGATGGAAGGATCACTTAAGCCCAGGGAGGTTGAAACTGCAGCACGCTGAGACTGCGCCACTGCACTCCAGTCTGGGTGACACAGTGAGACCGTCTCCAAAAAAGATAAGGTTTTTTAAAATGTAATTTAACTGTAATCTTACTTAGTGATACATTACTTTTTTCTAGGAAGAAACAATAGGAAGGAAAAGAAAAAAAGAAAACGAGTAAAGAATGCCTCAAAGGGATCACGTAAGTCTGAAAACCACTATCTTGAATTGTATATGGCAGAACTCTAGCAATTTTAGGGAGCAGAGCGTCTCCAGCATTTACAGGTGTGCCAGGATATTGATCTCCCATCCCAGGAGTTTCATGAGGAGCTGCTGCCAGGTGCTTCTAGCCTCCCAATCTCATCATCTACTTTAGTGTACTATTCGAAACTTACTTTCTATGTGGACAGAACCTAAAAGATGGTTGAGACGCACTGACAGAATACATTAAAGCAGTTACTAGCTCAACTTTAAATACATACTCTCCAAAAGAAATTCAAAGTCTTACTTGTTTTACTGCATTGATCCTAAAGACTATTTAATTTTTATCAGGTAATGAAATCCCATGTTACATGTGTATAACATGGCATAAAAAAAAATACAGTTCCTCTTACAGCTTAAGTAACTTCTTCAGCAGCAGCAACACCTGGTGTGGGTAAGATAAAGAAATCTACTAAAAGCTTTTTGAGTAAGGACATGGTCATTCCATGTTACAGTTTATTTTTTCCTAATCGAAATCCCCAAATGATCAATTTCCTAGCCTTCCATGTTTTTTCTCCACTGCACTATCACCTTCTAATATAATAACACACTTGGCCAGGTGCAGTGGCTCACACCTGTAATCCTAGCACTTTGGGAGGCCGAAGCGAGAGGATCACTTGAGGTCAGGAGTTCAAGACCAGCCTGGCCAGCATAGCGAAACCCAGTCTCCACGAAAAACACAAAAAAATTACCTGGTCGTGGTGGCCAGCACCCGTAATCCCAGCTACTCAGGAGGCTAAGTAGGAGAATTGCTAGAACCCTGGGAGCAGAGGTTGCAGTGAGCCGTGATTGCACCACTACACTCCAGAATGGGCGACACAGCGAGACTCCATCTCAACACAAAAAACAAAAAACAATTAACTTAAATATGCTGTTATTATCTGTCTCTTCTTACCAGACTATTTATTATTAAATCCATGAGGGCAAAAATCTTGTTCGCTTTTGTTCATTGCTATAACCGCGGCACCTAGATAAGTGTCTGACACACAGAGGGCCCCCAAAAGGTAACTGGCTCAGTGATTAAACAAATTTGATAATTTGATTGAAGATTTATGTATAATCTAGTTGTCTTAAAAGAGCCAGATGTTGCCATTAAGATAGTCAGGATATAAATTCTGTACAACAAAGATACAGAATAACCACACAGAAAGTAGGGCTGTCTTTCAAAAAGCCTGACTTATACATATTTAAATATTCTTAAAGATACTACCAGAAAATCTGCACTAGATATTTTAAAATACAAACAAAAGGAAAAGACTTTTTACTTTAATAAAAAGAGTTAAGCATCCATTTTCCATTCCTCTAACCAGAAAACACAGAAGAATAGAGAGTGATAAGATTTAGATGGAATAAGGTGAAGGAAAAACTTCAAAGAGTGGTAAGACAGTCTGAGGTAATACTTAAGGCACAGAAAAATGCACTATTGCACTATCAATCAAGTATTTGTTTCCATTGCTTAAGACATCATGTAGGCCGGGCACGGTGGCTCACACCTGTAATCCCAGCACTTTGGGAGGCCGAAGTGGGCGGATCACCTGAGGTCGGGGGTTCAAGTCCAGCTTGACCAACATGGAGAAACTCCTGTCTCTACTAAAAATACAAAATTAGCTGGGCGTGATGGCCAATGCCTGTAATCCCAGCCACTCGGGAGGCTGAGGCAGGAGAATCACTTGAACCCGGGAGGCGGAGGCTGCGGTGAGCCGAGATCGCCCCCACTGCACTCCAGCCTGGACAAGAGCTAAACTCCGTCTCAAAAAAAAAAAAAAAAAAAAAAGACACCATGTAAAGTTCAACATTACCAACCTTTCTCTTACAAACAAATCTGCCTTTTCCAGATACTAAATCTAACCAGATGGCACACTACGTTCTCTTGTCAAATATTATCACAAGTGTTGTGGATTTTAATCTTAATTTTTACTCTCAAATAATGTTTTAATCTTAATACAGATAATCTTAAACTTGTCATAAAAAATGTTTTAATCTTAACACAGATAAAAATCTTTAAGTGGTCATGTAGCCTATTGCATCTACTGTTCAACTAGCATTCCACAGTTCCTTTTCTTGGCCTCAAATGACGAAACTTCTCTAACGTCTCTGGGGAACTAGTGTAAAGTATAATGTTTCCTGAAATTGTTCCTGTTTTTTTCCCTGCACCATTCGTGACATCTCTTCAACTAGAAATGTTACATAAAACTTTTCTGTTCTGCAGGCAAGTCCAGAGGGAGAAGCAAAAGTAAAGAGAATATTGTAAGGAAAACAGGTTGAAAGGGGAATAACATAAAAGCACAGGAGTAAATGTGAAGCAAAGATATATTTGTACAAAAGAGGAAGAAGTTGCAGAAAAGGGAAGAAAAACACTTTTAGCAGAGAAAAGAAAAAAAAAATGGAGGAGGAACAGAGACTTGCTTCTTTCAGAAACAAAAGCAAAAAACACTTCTAAGAAAACGTGGTCTCTTTACCCAAGGGGATATTATTAAAACGCTAAAGAGTATTCAGCTGACACTCCTATTGAGTGTTCTACTTTCTCTTCCAATGTCTTTGATACCGCTAGTCTTCACCTATGAATTAAACGCAGGCTATAGATAACGCAGCCAATCTCTACAAAACTACAATTGTGGTTGCCATCTTTGCCTGAAAACAAAAACACAAAAAACCCGCAACTCCCTGAATTCGGGAAAAAGGAGTAAATTAAGTTGGAAAGCCAGAAAACCACGCCTTGCTAAGTCGGGTGGATGTGGCACAGGTTAACAAACGCCTCCTACCAAACTAAGGTTCCACTAAAGGTCTGCGAATAAGGGCAAAGAGATGTATAGCCTTATCGCGACCGCAAGGGTGGGGCCTTGTAGGGGGAAACAAAATAAAGGGCCAGCTATCCCGAAAGGTTTCAGGGGGCTGAGGACTTGGCTCTCGGGAGATCGCCCATCAGGCAGTGGACTCGGGGCAGCTTCGAGAGGAGGAGACACTGGACTGCTGAAGTAATGTCCGCGAGAATGCCGAGGCTGATGGAAAGAGAGGATACCCACGGGCACAGGATTAAGAGTCAAAGGGAAGAAGAGAGAGACGGGGCCAAGCAGTCTGGGGGGCCCGGCGTGGGAGGCCGGAGCAGAGGCCGCTAAGCGCCGTCCGCAGCCAGTCGCCTTCTCCGGAGACGCCTTCTCGGCTCCCCCACACTCAGCCCCTCGCCGCCCCTGCCCCGGCAACAACCGCGGGCGCAGCTGTTTCCGTCGGGCCAGGGACAGCGGGGGTAAAGGCAACCCTGGGACTGGCGGGCAGCAGACTGGCAGTGGCCGTGTGTGTGTGTGTGTGTGTGTGTGTGTGTGCGGGGAGCCGATTCTGAGGCTGCCAACACCAGACTTCGCCCTTTCTCCCCCAAGCCTCCTTTATCACCCAACTTCCCGGCCGGCTGGTGTCCGCTTCGACCGACGGATACCGCACCCCCCCAACGCCTCTCGCCGCCTCTTACCCCTCCCCCGACGCCCTGAGCTGAAGGAAAACAAGCCACCCGGGCCGATCCCGAACCCGCCCGGGTGTCCCCGAATCGCGGACGCCACCCCCGCCCGAACGCTGGCACGCTCTCGGCGGCTCCCTGGCCCGCCCAGATGCAGCAAACTCCTCTCACCTGCATTGACGCCATGATGGAACCATCCCCCCAAGACCGGCGAGGCCAGAGACGCAGGGGGAGGAGCTGCCGTGCTCGCGTCACGCCGCGGGGGCTCAACATCCCGGGCGCGGAGGCGGGGCCTACGATGGGAAGGTGATGGCGCGAGGGGATTGGCTGGCGCGCAGGGCGGACGGGAGGAGGGGCTAGGGGGCGGGGCGAGGACGTGGTAAATGGCGCTCCGAGTACCTTCGGTCTCAGTCCGGCTCGCCGCTCCCGCGTCGGTCTTCCGTTTACTCTGGTTACTGAGGAGACACGGCTACAGTTTTGACCCGGCTACGGTTGTTTTCTTCTTGTGTACCGCGTAATCCTGATGCCGTCCGGATCAGCTCAGATTTTTTTCTATTTGGTTTTGGTTTTCCAAACACAGCTGTGCGGTTCACAGATTTTTCTCTTGGGATGTGTTTTCCATACCGTCAAGCCCACTCTGAGAGCCTTGGGGCCCCATGAAACTTCCCGCGCAGCTGCTTTCTGGTCCTTGTAGACCTGGAAAGCTTCTTGTATTCTTAATCTGGGGAAGAGAGACATAGGTTTCCTTGTACAACGGGATGAGGATTTAAGAGCAAAACGACACTGATATTTTAAAGGCGAGGGTATTTAGATTTGTGGAGCTGAAACTTGCCTGAAAGGGGAGAGAAAATTTGGAAGTTTGTTGTGTACAGTTTCTGCCCCTTACCCCAGCCCTTCAGTTTTAAACTTCGCATGTATCGACAGTAGTTACGGTTGTTGCGGCAGTCTAAATTTGATTATCAGAATTGACCCTAGGCATGAATTTTTTTAAATATACTGAATTTTTAAAAATATACCAGTGTTGTGTTATATACACTTAGACCATTATGTCCAGACTTCTCTTAAGCCTATTTCGTGGTGGGCAGTTTTGTGGTCAGTTAGGGATGAACTTGGGTAGGGAAAGCTGAGCATACATAATTTATTTTAGGAATGCACCAGTTCTGCCAACATTTATCAGAAGTCACGTTTTAAAAAAGCTATTCTGGAACTGAAGATGTCATTGGTTTATAAGAGGAAAATGGAAGCCAAAAGCTTGCACCTCATGCTCTATCTTTAAAAATTAAGGTGGCAGACACAATGAGTAGAAGACTTTTATGTTACCAGAATGAAGGCTTAAAATCTGTCATTTTATTGACTCGGCTTTCTTTTTAGAAATTTCTTTAAGATATAAAAGCAATGCAGAATATCACTGTTTCACACTCTTAAAATAGATTACGTTCTCTGGAACTTCTCTAATCTGAAATGTGTTCAAAAAGGAAAAAGATCTTTAAAATACGCCAGTTAGTCTATGGCATAATATTAAACACTACTCATCACTAGAGAAGTTACGGTGGTATACCCTCCCCTCTCTCAGATGTCCACCCTAATGCCAGAAATGAGCGGAGTTTCCCTTTGTTGTGCAAAATGACTGTGTCCTTGAGGGATGTTTGGATGCTCTTGGTAAACCGGAATCAACCAGAAGCATATCCGGTGTTAGCCCTGTTGTGTCATCAACATTACAACAGTGAGGAAACCCACGTATCCCAATGAAAGAGGAAAACTTAAAGAAGTTTCCAGTATATTTTCTTTGAGATGTCTTTATTTCTATGACCTCAGAAGATCAGGTTTTACTGTCCAAGGTTCACTTTGCCTAAAAGCTGATTGTTCCTATGGAAAAAGTAGTGTCGGATGACCCTACAAACAAAGCATTATGACATCGTCAGAGCCAACAACCTACCATGACAGATACTAATGAGGAAAAAAGAGGTTACAAGAATTCTGACACTCATCACAGTGGAACCAGTATCTGGTCCCTTGGGTTTCATATATGTTAGAAGTATCTTCACAGGAGGGAAAGGTCAATGCCAGTAATCCTTTCTAGGTAATACTAAATAGCACATAATAACCTGTCTTCTTTTTTTTTTTTTTTTGAGACGGAGTCTCACTCTGTCACCCAGGCTGGAGTGCAATGGCGCGATCTTGGCTCACTGCAACCTCCGCCTCCCAGGTTCAAGTGATTCTCCTCTCTCAGCCTCCCAAGTAGGTGGGATTACAGGTACACACCACCATGCCCAGCTAATTTTTTGTAATTTTTTGTATCTTTAGTAGAGATGAGGTTTCACCATGTTGGCCAGCCTGGTCTTGAACTTCTGACCTCGTAATCCACCTGCCTCAGCCTCCCAAAGGGCTGGGATTACAGGTGTGAACCACTGCGCCCAGCCATTCTTTTGTTAATATTTAATAAAAAGATCCTGACATAGGAGCCAAAACAGTGACTTACAGATGGTGTGGGGGGTATGTAATTATCTCCAGTGAGCATATAATGTTAATATCTAAAACACTATTATGCAATGTTTGAAGACTAGGCTCATATCTCTACAGAGCAAGCGTTACTATCATTACTATCAGGCAAAAGTTAAAATGTCTGACAGGATAATGCCAGTGCACTCCAGTGTAGGTGACAGAGCAAGACCCTGTCATCTCAAAAAAAAAAAAAATCTGATAATACCAAAAGTGAGAGAGGAAGTGGAGCTCTCATAAACTCTATAGGAGTGACACTGGTGCAATCACTTTGGAAAACAGTTCAGCAATAATGAAGTTAAAGTTTCCCATATCCTTACTGGATCTTCTCAATAACATCATATGTAATTATATATATATATATATATATATATAATTATTTATATATATATATAATTATTTATATATATATATATATTTATATTTTTAGTAGAGACGGGGTTTTGTCTGGTCTCGAACTCCTGGCCTCAAGTGATCCACCTGCCTTGGCCTTCCAAAGTGCTGGGATTACAGGCCATGCTTGGCCACGTAAGAGATATATTGAACAAATGCATATGTTAACATTGTTTGGATCTAGATTCAAACTGTAAAAAAGATATTTTTGAGACACCTGGAGAAAATTAAATATAGAGTAGATATTAGAAAATATTAAGGAATTGTTATTTTTGTTAGATTTGATAATGATGTTCACTTTTTCATTTCCCCAGCAATTAGAAATGACCATCAGGTTACAAGGAGGAGATTCTCCCTCATCTCACAAACTACCTGCATCTCCACTTCCCTGGAAGAAAAAAACAAAAACAAAAACAAAAAAACTGGACATACCTGAGCTGTGTATGTGCCTGAGATCTTCCCTTCCAAGGTAAAGAGAGAGCCTGAGACAGGTCTACGTTAGCATCTGGACTTTCTGCTAGTAAAGAAAAGGGAATATGGGAAACTAAATAGTAACATTAAAGGACCTACAAAGGGACTACTGGGTAAATGCTACAACGAATAATGTAATGTGATTGATGAATGCTTTTGTTCTAGTGATTTATTAAACTGGAAAGTCAGAAGCAGTCCTGTGAACATTTGTTTGTTGAAGCATGAAAAGGCAGAGTTGACGAGTCCTTGCTTGAGTCTATGCCTCCACCTAGTAGTTTGTTCTTAGTCTCCTAGGGGCTGATCTCAGCAGAGAAATGGAGACAGTTCAGTCACCAACAGTTTGTTACTGGATTTTGGAAAAGGCACCAAACTAAGAATCCAAGGCTTGTATTCTTATCTTAGCTCTGTCATTAACAAGATTGGGTAAGTCTTCTAATCTTTCTGGGTTTCTTTCCTCATCAATAAAATGAGCAAGTCAGACTGCATAATCTTTATGGTTTCTTCCACATTTCAAATTCCATGCGTCTATTAGAGAGAATCAAAATTGTACATGATTTGTCTAAAATACCATGTTAAAAAGTCTAACATAAAATGCAATGGGAATTACATAGCATTTTGAGTTTAAAAATCACTTTTGTAAATATATTAAGGAATGAACTTGGCTTCATTGCAATTTATGTAGAAATACTGGGAAGTGGAGGGGGTTTGGTTAACAATTTTAAAATGCTAATGCAATCCAGTCAAAATATAGATGGGATTTCATAAAGTAGCAAAAATTCTATATTCATAATTCAGAGTGATAACAAATGCATATCTATAAAGCAAAAGAATATTTTAAAAAATAATTGTATATCCCAACCAGTCATTTCATTTAAGTCTTCTAATAAAGGACGAAGAAAATGAACAAAATAACAATGGTTTGTACGTGTGACTTATTTTGAGTGTAACTTATTCTACATGTCAAAAACAGTTGATTTATATACCTATATAGTTTGCAAAGAAAATTGTCTACCAGGAAAAGTTTTACTTTATTCCCCATTTTTACCCTTCTCTAGCAAGAGTTCTTTTATCCATGTCTGCAACCCTTGATATTCCCTGCTTATTTCTCACCTAGACCTCTTACCAAACATGTTCATAGCAAGCCATTACTTGAAAAGACTGTGGTTTCTTTTTATTTTTTATTTTTGACAGGGATCTCATTAAAAATTAAATGAAAGCCATGGACCCACTCCACAAACAAATACATATACCCATGAAAATTTGTATTTCAGGAAGTTACCGGACACTTAGAAGTTCATCCATCAGGGTCAGGCATGGTGGCTCATGCTTATAATCCCAGCATTTTGGGATGCTGAGGCAGGAGGATCACTTGTGCCCAGGAGTTTGAGACTAGCCTGGGCAATATAGTAAGACCCCATCTCTACAAAAAAATTAGCTGGGCATGGTGGCGCATGCCTACTACCTGGGAGGCTGAGCTGAGAGGATCACTTGAGCCAAGGGTGTCAAGGCTGCAGTGAACTGTGATCATGCTACTGTGCTCCAGCCTAGGTGAGAGTGAGGCCCTGTCCCCCACCCCAAAAAAAAAAAGTTTATCCATCAGATCAGCAGCAGAGGTATATAAACCTCAAGATAAGGCAGGACTTGGTGGCTTACACCTGTAATCCCAGCACTTTGGGAGGCTGAGGGGGGGAGATCACCTGAGGTCAGGAGTTAGAGACCAGCCTGGCCAACATGGTGAAACCCTGTCTCTGCTAAAAATACAAAAATTAGCCAGACATGGTGGCACGTGCCTGTAATCCCAGTTACTTGGGTGGCTAAGGTAGGAGGATAGTTTGAACCCGGGAGGCAGAGGTTGCAGTGAGCCAAGACCATGCCACTGCACTCCAGTCTGAGTGACAGAGGGAGACTCTTTCTCAAAAAAAAAAAAAAAGATCGCTTTTCCCTTGTACAGAAGCCGGATTTTAGGCCAGGCATGGTGGCTCACATCTGTAATCCCAGCACTTCGGGAGGCCGAGGCAGCCAGATTACTTGAAGTCAGGAGTTCGAGACCAGCCTGGGCAGGACACTGAAACTCCATCTCTACTAAAAATACAAAAAATTAGCCAAGCATGGTGAGAGCACTTGTAATCCCAGCTACTCGAGAGGCTGAGACAGGAGAATGGCTTGAACCCCGGAGGCAGAGGTTGCAGTGGGCCAAGATGGTGCCACTGCACTCCAGCCTGGGTGACAGAGTGAGACTCCGTCTCAAAACAAAAAACAAACAAAAAAAGCTGGATTATAGGAAAGAAAGAAAAAAAAAAACAAACTTTTCATGAAGAGATGAAGATAGATACCAGCTCAATCTCTTGCCCTTCTAAAATTTTCTTTTCTTTTTTTTCTTTTTTTTTGAGACATAATTTTGTAACACTTGTTCTCTTCTTGTTCAGTTGTTTGTTTTCTGGTCTTCCTGAAAATCAGGATGCTGTGCGAAAAACCCTGGACTGGGAACCAGAAGAGTTGAGTGGTCATCTTGATCCTTCCCAGGAGTGATACTAAACTTGTTTAACAACAGGTGTGGTGCAGGTACCAACCATTCAGAACGAGGCTACTTATTACCGCTGTGGGGTCCTGAAAAGTCTCTGCTGAGTGGACTGGGTATCTTTAGTTAGATCATGGGGAATTCCAGGTTTCAGGGGTGGTTGAGAGGCTATGGATAGGAGGTTCTTTGGGAGTCTGAGATCAACAGCAATTTCCTCACCACCGTAGAACTATTTTAATGTTTTATTTTTGGTGTGATGGAAATATCATACCAAATGAGTAGGTCATTTAACTTCTTTAAACTTTAGCTTCTTTATTTGTAAAGTGAGAACAAAATTTCCAACACATGATTTATGGTAGGGTCTAAAAAAGATCATGGATGTGAAGGATCTTTGTGAATTGCATAGCACCACATTGACGAGAAGCGATATCTAATTTTCCTTCCTCATTACTCAGTGCTCTCTGTCCAGTAAGCAGGTGCAATGTTGACTGGAGATAAGGAATAGGGTATATGACAGTGACTGAGAAATGCCTCTGCCAATATTCTCAAATTGTGTATCACTTATGAACATAGAAGAGTCTGGGCAGGCCAGGCATGGTGGCTCACGCCCGTAATCCCAGCACTTTGAGAGGCCAAGGTGGGTGATCACCTGAGGTCGGGAGTTCAAGACCAGCCTGACCAACATGGACAAACCACGTCTCTACTGAAAATACAAAATTAGCCGGGTGTGGTGGCGCATGCCTGTAATCCCAGCTACTCCGGAGGCTGAGGCAGGAAAATCACTTGAACCCAGGAGGCAGAAGTTGCAGTGAGCTGAAATCGTGCCACTGCACTCCAGCCTGGGCAATAAGAGGGAAACTCCATTTAAAAAAAAAAAAAGACCCCATAAAGACCCTCATAATTCCCACTGTGTGAGGCACAGCGGAAAGATAGCTGTCCATAAACCAGTAAGTGAGCCCTCATTAGACACTGAACCTTCCAGTGCCTTGATCTTAGATTTCCCAACCTCCAGAACTGTGAGAAATAAGTTTCTGTTGTTTATAGGCTGCCTAGTTGATGGTATTTTGTTATAACAGCTCAAATGGACTGAGACACTTTGAACAGAGCTTGCTATAGACAAAATTTCAAGGTTGGAGCCAGAGCAGTTAGGCAAGAGAAATAAATAAAAAGCATCCAAATTGGAAAAGAGGAAGTCAAATTGTCCCTGTTTGCAGATGACATGATCTTATATATCAATAAAACCTAAAGACTCTACCAAAAAACTCTTAGAACTGGTAAATTAAAGTTATAGGACACAAAATAAATATACAAAAATCAGTAGTGTTTCTATACATTAACAATCAACTAGCTGAAAAGGAAGTCAAGAAAGCAATCCCATTTACAGTAGCTACAAAAAATAAAATAAAATACCTGGGAATAAATTTAACCAATGAGTGCGAGGCCTCTACAAGGAAAACTACAAAATACAAACAGAAGAAACTGAAGAGCATACAAACAAATTGAGAGACATCCCATGCTCGTGGATCAGAAGAATTAATATTATTGAAATGACCATACTACTCAAAGCAATCTTCAGAGTCAGTCAAAATCCCAACAGGCATTCTTCACAGAAATACGGGGAAAAGCTCTAAAATCTGTATGGAACCACAAAAGACCCCAAATACCAAGGGAATCTTGAGCAAAAAGAGCAAAGCTAGAAGTATCCATACTACCAGACCTCAAAATATACTACAAAGTTGTAGTAATGAAAACAGCATGGTACTGGCATAAAAACAGACACACAGACCAATAGAACAGAATAGAGAATCCAGAAATTAATCTACATATCTACAACCAACTTATTATTAACAAAGGTGCCAAGAATACTCACCAAGGAAAGGCCAGTCTCTTCAGTAAATGGTACTGGAGAAACTGGATATCCACATGCAAAAAAACGAAACTAGGCTGGGCACAGTGGCTCACACCTGTAATCCGAGCACTTTGAAAGGGTGAGGCAGGAGGATCAGTTGAGCCCAAGAGTTTGAGGCAGGAGGATCAGTTGAGCCCAAGAGTTTGAGACCAGGCTGGGCAATGCAGCGAGACCCTGTCGCCACAAAAATAAAAAATCACCCAGGCATGGTGGCACATGTCTGTGGTCTCAGCTCCTTGGGAAGCTGAGGTGGGAGGATGGCTTGGGCCCAGGAAGTTGAGGCTGCAGTGAGCCATGACTGTGCTGCTGCACTCCAGCCTGGGCAACAGAGTGAGACCCTGTCTCAAAAAGAAAAAGAAAAAAAAAATACATGAATGAAATTATGAAATTACATCCCCACCTTTCACTCTATAAAATTAACTCAAAATGGATCAAAGACCAAAATATAAGATTCAATATCATAAAACTACTAGAAGAAGATATAGTGGAACTGCTTCAGAACATTGGTCTGGGAAAAGGTCTGGGAATTCCCAGAAATTGGTCTGGGAATAAGACCTCAAAAGCACAGGTAACAAAAGCAAAAATAAACAAATGGGATTATATAAACTACAAGCTTCTGCATAGCAAAGAAAGCAATCAACAGAGTTAAAAGACAACCTACAAAATAGAAGAAAATATTTGCAAACTAATCATTGACAGGGGATTAATATATAGAATATACAAGAAACAAAATTTTTAACTTAATTTTATTTTTTGAGACAGGGTCTCACTCTGTCATCCAAGCTGGAGTGTGGTGGCACAATCACAGCTCACCACCTCGACCTCCCGGGGTCAAGCAATCCTCCCACCTCAGCCTCTTGAGTAGCTGAGACTACAGGTGCACACTGCTGCACCTGGCTAATTTTTTTTTTTTTTTTTTTGTAGAGACGAGTCTTACTATGTTGCCCAGGCTGATCTTCAACTCCTTGACAAAAGCAATTCTCCTGTCTCAGCCTCCCAAAGTGCCGGGATTATAGGTGTGAGTTACCATGCCCAGCAGAAATGGAAACATCTCAACAGCAAAAAACCCCAAACAATCTGATTTTTTTAATGAGTAAATGATCTAAACAAACATTTCACAAAAGAAGAAATGGCCAACACATATATTAAAAAATGCTCAGCATCATTAATCATCAGGGAAATGCAAATCAAAACCACAATGAAGTAACAACTCACCACAGTTACAATGGCTATCAAAGACAAAAAGTAACAAACACTAGTAAAAATGCAGAGAAAGGGGAACTTTTATACACTGTTGGTGGGAATGCAAACTAATAGAACCACTATGGAGAACAGGATGGAAGTCCCTCAAATAAAACAAAAATAGAACTAACATATGATCCAGCAATCCCTCTACTGGGAATTTATCCAAAAGAAAGGAAGTCATTCCAGCAAAGAGACATCGGCACCCCCCTGTTTATTGCAGCACTATTCACCAGAGCCCAGATAGGGAATCAAGCTAGGTGTCCAACAACAGACGACTGCATAAAGAAAATATGGTACACATATGCCACAGAATACTATTCAGCCATAAAAAAGGATGAAATCCTGTCATTCATGGCAACATGGATAGAACTGAAGGACATTATGTTAAGTGAAATAAGCCAGGAACAGAATGTTAAATGATGCATGTTCTCACTCATATATATGTGGAAGCTAAAAAAATTGATTTCAGAAGTAGAAAGTAGAACAGAGGATACTACAGACTGGGAAGGGTAGGAGGAAAGGAGGGAGAGATCTGTTAAAAGATACAAAATTACAGCTGGATAGGAGGAATACATTCTTGTGTTCTACAGCATTGTAGGGTGACTATAGTTAACAATATTATATAGTTTTGTTACAGTGGGTTGTCAGACAAGAGCAGGGCAGGAAAGTGCTCCCCACCCCCACCAGGAATGTCAGGCAACCATCAGGTGATGGTCAGGCCATTGTTAAACTGTCTCTCTAAACTAATAATTGGTCGCAGCCAGCGCCAGGGAAAGGCAGCCTCCTGAAACTGGTGATCAGTAGCTTCCTGATAAGATCTCAGGAGTTGGGCAAGTAGGCTCAAGTATGCACACTAAGGGGCAAAATGGGAGTATTTAACTGGTATATGACCTTTTTCTGGGAACAGTTGACTGGTAAGGCAAAAATGCCTCAAGGGAGCATGTGCACAATTTCAGTAAATACTGTGCATGTGGCCCCTCGCAAGTGCTGGCAGGCTGCAGTACATGTGGATAGCCCACCCCAAGGGAAGAATCGGGAGAAAGGATGCAACCCTCCCAGAGAATGTCAATGTAAAAAACCCCTAGTCAAAGGTCAGACCATGCACTTGAATCTCTCAAGGGGCCTGCTTGGTCCTCTTCCAAGTGTACTTTACTTCCTTTTGTTCCTGCTCTAAAACCTTTAAACAAACTTTCACTCCTGGTCTAAAACTTGCCTCGCAAAAAAAAAAAAAAAATTAGAAGGAAGGGCCAGGCATGGTAGCTCACACCTCTAATCCCAGCCCTTTGGGAGGCTGAGGCAGGTGGATCACTTGAGGTCAAAAGTTTGAGACCAGCCTGACCAACATGGTGAAACCCCGTCTCTACTAAAAATACAAAAATTAGCCAGGCGTGGTGGTGAGTGCCTGTAATTCCAGCTACTCGGGAGGCTGAGACATGAGAATCACTTGAACCCAGGAGGTGGAGGCTGCAGTGAGCCGAGATCACGCCACTGCACTCCAGCCTGAGCGACAGGGTGAGACTGTCTCAAAATATAAAATGAAATAAAAATAAAATAAAACTTGCCTCAGACTCTTACTCTACCTTATGCTCCTCAACTGAATTCTTTATTTTGAGGAGGTAAGAATTGAGGTTGCTGCAAACCCTTATGGATTCTCCACTGCTAACAGTTTCAGATAGCTAGGAGGAGGATATTAAATGTTCTCAACACAAAAAACGATGAATGTTTGAGATGATGGATATGCTAATTCCTATGATCTGATCGCTACGCAGTATATGCATTAAAACATCACTATGTACACCACGTATATGTGCAATTATTATTTGCCAATTTAAAAAACACAATAAAACAAACAGACCAGGTGTGGTGGCTCATGCTTGTGATCCCAGCACTTTGGGAGGCCAAGATGGGAGGATCGTCTGAGCTCTGGACTTTGAGACCAGCCTAGGCGACATGGCAGAACCTTGTCTCTACTAAAACTACAATGATTAGCCAGGTGTGGTGGTGTGTGCCTGTAGTCGCAGCTGCCAAGAAGGCTGCAGTGGGAGGATTGCTTCAGCCTGAAAGGTGGAAGTTGCAGTGAGCCAAGATTGTGCCACCCTACTCCAGCCTGGGTGACAGAGAGACCCGGTCTCAAAAATACAGAAAGAATACAATAAAACAAAACAAAGAAATTTAAGGTTGGAATGTTGCCTCTCCTTACCCACCAGTGTGCAAAGGTGGCCTCATGATTGTTCTACCTTCCCTATATATGTCATCTTCCCAGACCTGCCTTCATTAATGAAAATGATAAAAGTAAACTTGTATTGAGTATTTATATATGCCACATAAGCACTGTGAGAGACCCTTTGTATTTCTTGTGTAGGGGTAAAAAAGTGCATCCTTTTACCCTCCTAGGTTCAGATTCTTTGGCTGGTCTACAAATTAAATGGACACAAGGCAGATTAACAGAAAGAAAACCATTTTATTTTATATTTATTTATTTATTTATTTATTGAGATGGAGTTTTACTCTTGTCGCCTAGGGTAGAGTGCAATGGTGTGATCTGGGCTCACTGTAACCTATACCTCCCAGATTCAAGGGATTCTCCTGCCTCAGCCACCTGAGTAGCTGAGATTCTCCTGCCTCAGCCCCCTGAGTAGCTGGGATTACAGGTGTCCGCCATCACACCCAGATAATTTTTGTATTTTTAGTAGAGACAGGGTTTTCACCATGTTGGGCAGGCTGGTCTCGAACTCCTGACCTCAGGTGATCTGCCCGCCTCGGCCTCCCAAAGTGCTGTGATTACAGGCATGAGCCACCTCGCCTGGTCAGAAAACCATTTTAATTACACACCTGCACACAGGAGTCCTGCCAAAATGAGACTTACAGAAGTGGCCAGATGAGTGAAGCTTATATGTAATGCTGAGCTACAAAAAGGGTCTGAGGTTTCTGGCGGTTGGTGGGGAGAGTGGAGACAAATTACGGGAAGGTGAAAGGAGGAAATGTGTGATGAACAAAGGTTGCCTTGTTATACAGCTAAGTCTCTCAGGTGATAAAAGTTGTTTCAGAGTTGCTCTCTTCCTGATATAGATGCGTTTATAAATGAAAATTTACTTTATATTTCCTTTACCAAATGGTAACCTTTCAGAGCTTCTGTGTCTGCAGTTCTCCAAAAATAATCAATATGCTTAAAAAAAAAAAACACACACACACACACAGTCTATTTTAGGGTGGCATATTCTGGTCTCCTACCATCATATTTCAGAGTGGCAGGTCCTGAACCCTATCCCTTGAATTATTTTATCTTATTAATTAATTCTGTCGCCAAGGCTGGGGTGCAGTGGCACGATCTCAGGTCACTGTAACCTTCATCTCCCAGGTTCAAGCAATTCTCCTGCTTCAGGCTCCTGAGTAGCTGGAATTACAGGCGCCCACCACCACACCTAGCTAATTGTTTGCATTTTTAGTAGAGACGGGGTTTCACCATGTTGGCCAGGCTGGTGTCAAACTCCTGACCCCAGGTAATCCACCTGCCTCGGCTTCCCAAAGTGCTGGGATTACAGGCGTGAGCCACCACGCCTGGCCTATTTTTTATTTTTTTGAGATGGAGTCTTGCCCTGTCACCCAGGCTGGGGTGCAGTGGTGCAATCTCTGCTCACTGCAACCTCCACCTCTCCCTCCTGGGTTCAAGCAATTTTCCTGCCTCAACCTCCCAAGTAACTGGGACTACAGGGCGTACTACCACACCCAGATAAGTTTTTGTAGTTTTGGTAGAGACAGGGTTTCTCCGTGTTGCACAGGCTGGTCTCGAACTTCCTAAGCTCAAGCAATCAGCCTGCCTAGGCCTCCCAAAGTGCTGGGATTACAGGCCTGAGCCACCGTCCCAGCCAATTATTTTATCTTTAAAACAGTACTATGAAGTATATAAAATGATTTCCTTCTTACAAATAAGGAAACAGGCTTAGAGAGGCTAAATAATTTGCTAAAGTCATCCAGTTTATGAATAGAAAAATCCAGATTCTACCTTGGGAATTATATTATTTTTTTTATGTTGCTTTTGTTTGTAACGATATCCACACAAAGGATCTACCTTGGGAATTCTAACTCTAGGACTGTAAAAATTGAATTCTCCAACCAGTGCACATATTATCTTTCAGAATCCTTTCATTTAATGACCCATATCAATAGGTTTTAGAAAAAAAGTAATACTGATCAAGTTTATTCATTTGGAACTATGAAACTTAAGTTAAACTTAAGGTAAAATGGATTTTACATTTTACCAAGAATATCTATGCCCCCAAATATATCTAATTGGTGAATTTTCAGTTCAACAAAATTATTAAAAATGTAATTTTGTCCAATAAGCCTATATTGAATGCCAGACACAAGAGATATAGAGATGAATAAGATATAGTCCCTGCCCTCACATTGCTTATACTCAGGATGATGGATCTAAGAAAGGATTTAACAGAATATGGGAAAAGTTACTTACTGGCTATAATGGAAGCAAACAGTGGGAGCATTTGACCCCACCTGGGAGCTAAGGACATCTGTCTGGAAGAGCCAACATCTTAGCAGAGGTGCAAAGGGATAGAGGAAAGGAACTGGGAGAGGAAGCATAACCAGGTGATTGGTGTTTACAAGCGATGACAAACAGATTGGTATTGCCTAACAGAAATTGTAAAGACAGGGTGGAAGATGCAACCAAAGAGGCAAGTAAGACCAGGTCATGGAAGAATTTATATATTTAGCCTGTGACACAGCCTCGAGGTGATTCTCAGAATATGTGCCCCTCATGGAAGGTTCTGTTGGCTAATGAGGGGGCTGGACTTGACCTTAGAGATCATTTGGCACATCGAGGTATTTCCAAATAGAAAGTGGTAAACCAGGTTGGGTGTGATGGCTCAAGCCTGTAATCCCAGCACTTTGAGAGGCTGAGGCGGGTGGATCACCTGAGGTCAGGAGTTTGAGACCAGCCTGGCCAACATGGTGAAACCCTGTCTCTACTAAAAATACAAAAATTAGCCAGGCATGGTGGTACATGCTTGTAATCCCAGCTACTCAGGAGGCTGAGGCAGGAGAATCACTTGAACCTGGGAAGTGGAGGGTGCAGTGAGCTGAGATCGTGCCACTGTATTCCAGCCTGGGTGACAGAGCAAGACTGTATCTCAAAAAACAAACCAACAACAACAACAAAAACAGTAAACCAGACTTGTGTTTTAGAATGATTGTTCTGGTGGATGAACAGATTTGATTAGGTAAAGTCAGCAAAGAAAAATCAGGAAAGGAAGCTATTGCCAGGGAGTGAGAAAGTGAGGATGGACTAGGACATGTATGGAAAGGAAGGGAAGGGCTCTAGCGACAGGAAGGAGAGCAGACAGGACTGAGAGATCTGTTGTTTGTAGGGGATGAGGAAGAGGAAAGAGTTGAGTGCTAGATTTCTGGCTTGAAAATAGAGGAGTTAGTAGAAATGGAGGCAATGAAAGTAGAAGAGGAAGAAAAAAGAATTCCCTTTTGGACATGTTTGAGATTTTCAAGTTTCCTATAGGTCATCTGTTTCAGTTAGGTCTTTTTCAAGTGTAAGTTGTAAAAGCTATCTCAAATGAATTCAAATAGGGAGGGGAAAATAAATTTCTTAAGCAATTGTGGGAACAGAAGCTTAGCTGAAGTGGAGGGTCACTTTTTCTGTCTGTCTCTGTGGTGAACAAAATAACCCCCAGTTTCCAGGCTCATATCCCTCCTACCAGCTCAGCAACCCCAGTGATAGTTCTAGCTACAAAGATCTGATTGCTTTAATCAGCTCCATCTCTCAACTAATCATCATAGTAATGAAGGAAGTGAGGTACTTACTCTGATTCGTTAGGTCTTGGCTGACTCTTGCAGCATTGTGGCTGCAGGTCACGTGTAATGAGACATCCTATAAGGAAGAAGCTTCTTAAAATAAAATGGGAGGAGATAAGAGATGCCAGAGAAACATGAACTACAGATGTCCACTACTACAAGGAATATATTCAGTACATTCAGTGACAATTCTACACCACAGGTTTCCGGGCCTTAAGCTGAGAGAAGGTGGGGAGAAACTCTCATTTAAGTGGAAGTTTTTGATTGTGATAACGTTAGATGGCTTGAACATTTTCATGTCTAATAAGAGGCTGTTCTTGTGACAGAGGGACTAGAGCAGTTCTGGCAACTTTCTGAGATTTCATCCAGGGCAGAGAAAGCCCATCAAGCAGGTTTGAAAGGACAACAGGCAACAGCACCACATGGAGTCCAGCACATTCAGTAAAATGAGTACACTTAAACCAGGAAAATAAAGAGATCACCCCAAGACATATTAGGAAAGACAAGAACATGATGCTGAAGTCAGAAGCTAGGGGAACATCAACATTTAAGAGGAGGAGAGTGCCTGGAAGCCAAAAAAAGGGTCCTCAGGAGTCAGTAGTTAGTAATGTGTACCATACTTTCTGTTGGAATGAGTTGTGGAGTGAACTGGTAACTGAAGAAATAGATACATCAAGAAACTTAACTGAAGCCAGTTGCGGTGGCTCACACCTAAAATTCAACAGTTTAAAAAGCAGGGCGGGGGCTAGGTGCAGTGGCTCACGCCTGTAATCCCAGCACTTTGGGAGGCCAAGGTGGACGGATCACTTGAGGTCAGGAGTTTGAGACCAGCCTGGCCAACATGGGGAAATGCTGTCTGTACTAAAAAAGTACAAAGATTAGCTGGGCATGGTGGCGAGAGCCAGAAATCCCAGCTACAGGGGAGGCTGACGCAGGAGAATCGCTTGAAGTTGGGAGGCGGGGGCTGCAGTGAGCGAGATCTTGCCGCTGCACTGCAGCCTGGGCAACAGAGCAAGACTCTGTTTAAAAAAAAAAAAAAAGAAGCTGGAAGGGGAGGATTGCTTGAGGCCAGGAGTTTGAGACCAGCCTGGGCAACATAGGGAGAGCTCCCTCTCCCGATCTCTATGTGCAACAAATAAAAAATTAGCTGGGCATGGTGGTGCGTACCTGTAGTCCTAGCTACTTTAGAGGCTGAGTTAGGAGGATCCCTTGAGCCCTTGAGCCCAGGCATTTAAGGCTGCAGTGAGCTAGGTTAGCACCAGGGCACCTCACTGCTCTCCAGCCCCGGCAACAGAGCAAGACTTTGTCTCAAAAAAAAAAAAAAAAAAAGCTTAACCTTTTTAAAGTGGGAAATGAGATAAATGCAAAGTCAAGAGTAGGGAACAGTTTAGTTTTTTATTTGCTTATTTTAGAAAGAGATTTGAGCATTTTCATTGGCTAAAGGCAGTCTGAGAGGTCAAAGACTACAGGAGAAAGAGAAGTGCTTCAAAATGCTAGGAGTTTGAAGATGAAAGGCTGTATGGGTGATGTATATTGGTTTTGAGGTGGAGGAAGACTCCTAATAGGTTTTTATGTTATAATACCATAGGACTGAGGGACATATTCTCCTATGATATGACATAGGATTTATAAAACCACAAGATAGACATGGTACATCTCCGTAGAACAAGAATTTTACTGTTTGGTAAGTTATTTAAAACAGAGTGTTCTTCAGACTCTGAAATTCAAGTTCACACTTAGGATTACTCCAGTGGAAATTGAGAATCATTGAGGTAGATGTCAAATTTCATCATGTTGCTTCCTTTTACTTAATTGGCTGTGTCAAATGAAATGGAAAATAACAGTTTAAAAGGATTAGAGAAGCCAGCCTTGAAGGGGGATCTTACTGGCTGAAGATAAGATGGTTTGAGCAGCAAAACAAGTAAGGATTGTGATAAAATGAAACACATAACTATATACATAGAAGTATGTATACATAATGTAAATATGTATTGCACATAAAAGCAATGAGAGATTTAAAGAATAATAACATTGCAAACCCTAGTAAAATAATGGAGTCTGGCATTGATCTTCAATTCGTGTTAAAACCATTAGATGAAAAGTTGAGGAAGAGCCTAATAATGGATGAATCACACAGACACACATAAATTTATTGATTAATTTTAATGTCAGCAAAAGTGGGACAGCCAGATATTATGTGCTTCCTGAAGGTGGTACGATAGGAAGTAACAGATTAAGCACTCTTGCCAAAAGAATGTAATCAAGACCCGTATCTCATGATCAGTTTATAGGAAATACAGTGAGTGGAGTGCAAAATAGAGGAACTTGTAAAACCACATCAAGAGGCTGCAAACAGCCAAAGTCAGATTATAGGAAATTCTACAGAACAAATGACTTAGTTTCTTCAATAAATGGTATAAAAGGGAGATCGAGGGAAGCTGTCATAGATTAAAAGATACCTAAGAGACATATTAAACAAATGCAATATGTTAACCTCATTTGGATCCTGACTCAAATGAACTAACTGTAAAAATACGTTTTTAAAACAACAGGAGAAATTTCTTTCTTTCTTTCTTTCTTTCTTTCTTTCTTTCTTTCTTTCTTTCTTTCTTTCTTTCTTTTTTTTTTTTTTTTTTTTTTTTGAGATGGAGTCTCACTCTGTCACCCAGGCTGGAGGGCAGTGGTGTGATCTCAGCTCACTGCAACCACCGCCTCCTGCATTCAAACTATTCTCCTGCCTCAGCCTTCCAAGTAGCTGGGACTACAGGTATGCGCTGCCACACCCGGCTAATGTTTTTGTATTTTTGGTAGAAACGGGTTTTCACCATGTTGGTCAGGCTGGTTGCGAATTCCTTACCTCAAATGATTCACCCACCTCAGACTCCCAAAATGCTAGCATTACAGGTGTGAGCCACTGTGCCTGGCCAACAGGAGAAATTTCAACACAGACTGGATATAGTTTGAAAAGACAGAGTGAAAGAACATTAGATATGATAGATATGGAAGTCATAAAAGTGTTATTAAATATATAGGCATAGATGATGGTTTCTGCAGAAAAAGAGCATGAATGGAACAGAAAAAATATATAAAAGATTTGTGGCATAATAAGAAATATGTATTTGATCTTTGACCTCAATTCCTGACACCGAGCTCCTAAAACTCCTAATTTCCTGAGTGATAGGAGCATCTTTTGTTCTGATATTGTGACTCTTAGCAGGCCCCTAGATAGCTTCAGGTTGGAGGCTAGAAAGATGGCACCTTGGCCGGGCACAGTGGCTCCTGCCTGTAATCCCAGCACTTTGGGGGGCTGAGGCGGGCAGATCACGAGGTCAGGAGTCGAGGCCATCCTGGCCAACATGGTGAAACCCCGTCTATACTAAAAATACAAAAATTAGCTGGATGTGGTGGTGCATGCCTGTTATCCCAGCTACTTGGGAGGCTGAGGCAGGAGAATCAGTTAAACTTGGGAGGTAGAGCCAAGTGAGCCAAGATGGCATCACTGCACTCCAGCCTGGGCAACAGAGTGAGACTCTGTCTCAAAAAAAAAAAAAAAAGAAAAAAAGAAAAATGTCACCTTGATTAGAATCCTGGAATTTTCAGCCCCCCTTTCTCCCCAAACCTATGGGGAGAGGAGAGAAGCTGGAGATTGAGTTAATAATTGATTATGGCTGCATGGTAAAACCTCCATAAAAAGTCCTAAACGATGGGGATCAGAGAACTTCCAAATTTTCATCCGTATTCTGGGAAGGTGACACACCCCAACTCCACAGGACAAAGGCTCCTGTTCTCTGGACCATTCCGGACCTTGCGTCTGGCTGTTCATTTGTATCCTTTGTAATAAATTGGTAAACATAATTAAGATGTGTTCTGAATTCTGTGAGTCCTTATAGCAAATTATAAAACATGAAGGGAGGCCAGGGGAGGTGGCTTATGCCTGTAATCGCAGCACTTAGGAAGGCTGAAGTTGGAGAATTGCTTGAGCTCAGGAGTTTGAGGCTGCAGCGAGCTACGATCGTGCCAATGCACTCCAGCCTGGGTAACAAAGCAAGACCCTGTCTCTGAAAATAAGAAAAAAAGAAAAAGAAAACATGAAAGGGAGGGTCACAGGACCCCCTGATTTACAGTCAGTTGGTCAGAAGGACAGGAGGCCTGGGACGTGTGACTGGCATTAGAAGTGGGGGCAGTGTCATGGGACTGAGACTTCAATCTGTGGTGTCTGCACTAACTCAGGATAGTCACTGTCAAAATTGAGTTGTTGAACATTTGCTTGGTACCCAGAGAATCGGAGAATTGGTTGTTGGTACCAGAAAACATCCCAGAGTAACCTAACAAATTATATATCCCTTAGTCGTAAAACTAGCACCCAAGGGAATGGGAAAAATGCTAGAGGGAATCCCACCAAGATCTGGAACAGGCACAAGATGCCCCCATCTCTATTACTACTTAACATTGTATTTGAGGTATTAGCCAGTTTAATCAGACAAGAAGGCAATTCTAATTGTTTTAATTTTGGATAAGAATTTTTTTTTTTTTTGAGACGAAGTTTCATTGTTGTCGCTCAGGCCAGAGTGCAATGGCGCAATCTCAGCTCACTGCAACCTCCCCTCCCGGGTTCAAGTGATTCTCCTGCCTCAGCCTCATAAGTAGCTGGGATTACAGGTGCCTGCCACCACGCCTGGCTAATTTTTGTGTTTTTAGTAGAGATGGGGTTTTGCCACGTTGACCAGGCTAGTCTCAAACTCCTGAACTCGTGATCTGCCTGCCTCGGCCTCCCAAAATGCGGGGATTACAGGCATGAGTTACCTCGCCTGGCCTAATTTTGCATAATAATTGAATAGAAAAAGTTTAAACTTTCTATGTGTAGATGATATAATGGCATCCCCAACAACCCAAGATAATTCAAGATAAAGCAGAATAAAATCATTTAGTAAGCTAGACGGATAGAAGAGCAACATACAACTATTCATACCTTCACATATGCAAAAAATAACTAGTTAACTTTGGAAAACAATATGATGTTTTTTCCACAAATTAAAAATATAGGCCAAATGCAGCAGCTCATGCCTGTAATCCCAGCATTTTGGGAGGTGGAGGCAGGACAGTTGCTTGAAGCAAAGAGATCAAGATCAGTCTGGCCAACATAGTGAGACCTCATCTCTACAAAAAGTTTAAAAAATTAGCTGAGTGTGATAGCATGCACATATAGTACTATTTACTCAGGAGGCTGAGGCCGGAAGATTACATGAGCCTGGCAGGCAAGGTTACAGTGAGCTATTATCTCACTACTGCACTCTAGCCTGGGTAACAGAGCAAGAACCTGTCTCTATTAAAAAAAAATACATACATATATATGTGTATATATATTAAAATACATACATATATGTATTATGTTTATATACATACATAAAAACATATGTGTATATATATTTATATACATACATAAAGTTACCATATGATGTAGCTACTCGGCTTCTGGGTATATACCCAAAAGAATTGAAAGCAGGGTCTCGGGCCGGATGCAGTGCCTCATGCCTGTAATCCCAGCACTTTGGGAGGCCAAATTGGGTAGATTGCTTGAGCTCATGAGTTCAAGACCAGCCTGGGCAAAATGGCAAGACCCTGTCTCTACCAAAAAATACAAAAATTTAGCTGCACATGGTGTCACATCCTTGTAGTCTCAGTTACTCGGGAGGCTGAGGTGGGAGGATTGCTTAAGCCCAGGCTGGTGGAGGTTGCAGTGAGCAGAGATTGCATCACTGCACTCCAGCCTGGGTGACAGAGTGAGACCCCTGTGTCAAAAAAAAAAAAAAAAAAAAATTATTGAAAGCAGGGTCTCAGGCCGGGCGCGGTGGCTCAAGCCTGTAATCCCAGCACTTTGGGAGGCCGAGGCGGGCGGATCACAAGGTCAGGAGATCGAGACCACAGTGAAACCCCGTCTCTACTAAAAATACAAAAAATTAGCCGGGCGCGGTGGCGGGCGCCTGTAGTCCCAGCTACTCAGGAGGCTGAGGCAGGAGAATGGCGTAAACCCGGGAGGCGGAGCTTGCAGTGAGCCGAGATCGCGCCACTGCACTCCAGCCTGGGCAACAGCGTGAGACTCCGTCTCAAAAAAAAAAAAAAAAAAAAAGAAAGCAGGGTCTCAAAGATAAGTTGTATGCTCACATTCATAGCAGCATTATTCACAAAAACTAAAATGTAGAAGCAACCCAAGTGTTCATTAACAGATGAAAAGACAAGGAAAATGTGGTGTACACGTACAATGGAATACTATTTAGCCCTAAAAAGAAAGGAAATTCTGACATATGCTACAACATGGATAAACTTTGAAGACATTATGCTAAGTGAAATAAGCCAGTTACAAAAAGACAGTCATGCTGCATAACAACGTTTTGGTTAATGGTGAACTGCACGAATGATCATGGTCCCATAAGATTATAATGAAGCTGAAAAATTCCTACCATCTAGTGATGTTGTAGCCATTGTAACTTTGTATCTCAATGGATTACTCATGTTTGTGGTGATGCTAGTATAAATAAATCTATTGTGCTGTCATATGAAAGTGTATAGTAGGCCGGGCACGGTGGCTCACGTCTGTAATCCCAGCACTTTGGGAGGCCAAGGTGGGCAGATCACGAGGTCAGGAGATCGAGACCATCCTGGCTAACACACTGAAACCCCATCTCTACTAAAAATACAAAACATTAGCCGGGCGTGGTGGTGGGCGCCTGAAGTCTCAGCTACTTGGGAGGCTGAGGCAGGAGAATGGCATGAACCCAGGAGGCAAGGGTTGCAGTGAGCCGAGATCGCGCTATTGCACTCCAGCCTGGGCGACAGAGTGAGACTCTGTCTCAAAATGAAATGAAATGAAATGAAATGAAATGAAATAAAATAAAATAAAATAAATAAAATAAAATAAAACAAAATAAAATAAAATAAAATATCTATTGTATAGCAGCCAGGCCGGGTGTGGTGGCTCATGCCTGTAATCCAAGCACTTTGGGAGGCTGAGGCGGGTGGATCACTTGCAGTCAGGAGTTCGAGACCAGCCTGGCCAACATGGCGAAACCCTGTCTCTACTAAAAATACAAAAATTAGCCAGGCATGGTGGTGCATGCCTGTAATCCCAGCTACTTGGGAGGCTGAGGCAGGAGAATCACTTGAAACTAGGAGGTGGAGGTGGTAGTGAGCCAAGATCACACCACTGCAGTCCAGCCTGGGCAACAAAGTAAGACTCTGTGTCAAAAATTAAAAAAAAAAAAAATGTATAGCAATACCCTAGGTCTTCACATTTACTCAACACTCACTGAGTCACATAGAGCAACTTTCAATCCTGCAAATTCCATTCATGGTAAACCTAAATAATATCAACCTAAATAATAAACAGAGAGAAGTTCTTTAAAAGAAAATGTGGCCAGGCACGGTGGCTTATGTCTGTAATCCCAGCCCTTTGGGAGGCCAAGGCAGGTGGATCACCTGAGGTCGGGAGTTCGAGACCAGCCTGACCAACACGGGGAAACCCCGTCTCTACTAAAAATACAAAAATTAGATGGGCGTGGTGGTGCATGCCTGTAATCCCAGCTACTCGGGAGGCCGAGGCAGGACAATTGCTGGAACCCGAGAGTCAGGGGTTGTGGTGAGTCAAGATCATGCTATTCCAGCCTGGGCAACAATAGCAAAACTCTGTCTCAAAAAAAAAAAAAAAGAAAATGTTTATTTTGGAATCGGGCATTGCAATGGGAATACATGTACCAGAGTAAACTGTGTGTGTATTCAGGGAGGTAAAGGAAGACAAAGGTTTTTAAATTCTTTTCCCATTTGGCCCAAGAATACTTGCCAATAGTGCTTGCAGCTGCAGCATACCCCAAGATAACTTTGCCACAAAATATCTAGCTTTTATTAATATTATTATGTTTGCATCACCCCAGTGTATTGATTTTGAAAACAAAAGACATCATTTTATCTGTAGCATTCTGTTTTTAACAGTGGTAGTTCGATTTATGCAACAGTAATTCTCGATGGCTGAAAATCAAATCCTAGAAAACGTAGCATTCCTTTACGTGATGTTAGTTGTTCTCAAACAGTTGTTGACCAAAGAGTTATTTGGTGAATCTGATTTTTCCTAAATAGACAATTCTGGTGATTCAGACGATTCTGAGTTAGTTCTGTTTAGAAATAATTCCAAGAATACTCTTTATGTTTTATTTTCACATTGAAAATCAGTCAGATTTGCTTCAGCCCCAATGAGCGTGTTTATGTAAAATTAAATGAGTGCTGGCAGCAAGCTGCACCTTTTGTTTTCTAAATGGGAAAAGATGTAAAGGAAAAACGAAGAAGATGATTACATAGTAGTTTTGAGATGATTATCCTTGGCTACAAGAATCAATAACAAGGGTGATGCCAGTCCAATCAATGACCAGGGTAATGCCTGCAAATGGTTAGGCAGTTGCTGGGCAGATACCCTCACAGAATTATATTTTTGTGTAAAGTTGTGATGGCCTTTGTGTAGGGTTGTGGGTTTGGCAATCTTTTGTGGTAATTCTTGTAGTTAGGCTTTTTTTTTTTTTTTTTTTTTTTTTTTTTTTTGAGACAGAGTCCAGAGTCCAGCCTGGACAGACTCCAGGCTGGAGTGCAGTGGTCGGATCTCAGCTCAGTTGCAAGCTCCGCCTCCGGGTTTACGCCATTCTCCTTTCTCAGCCTCCCGAGTAGCTGGGACTACAGGCGCCCGCCACCTCGCCCGGCTAGTTTTTTGTATTTTTTAGTAGAGACGGGGTTTCACGGTGTTAGCCAGGATGGTCTCGATCTCCTGACCTCGTGATCCGCCCGTCTCGGCCTCCCAAAGTGCTGGGATTACAGGCTTGAGCCACCGCGCCCGGCCTTTTTTTTTTTTTTTTTTTTTGAGACGGAGTCTCGCTCTGTCACCCAGGCTGGAGTGCAGTGGCTGTGATCTCGGCTCACTGCAAGCTCCGCCTCCTGGGTTCACGCCATTCTCCCGCCTCAGCCTCCTGAGTAGCTGGGACTACAGGTGCCTGCCACCAAGTCCGGCTAATTTTTTTGTATTTTTAGTAGAGACAGGGTTTCACCATGCTAGCCAGGATGGTCTCAATCTCCTGACCTCGTGATCCACCCGCCTCAGCCTCCCAAAGCTGGGATTACAGGCGTGAGCCACTGCCTGTAATAGTTAGTCATATGTACATGAGAACCCTCCCTTCATGGTCTTCCCTGGCTCTATTTGTCAGGGCTTTGTTTTGTTTCAACATAAGTGACTCTATTTTAATTCTGAGCACTTTTACATTCCCCCCTTTGAGAAAGATCTTTCTCCAAAAGCATCGCTGATCAATCATCCTGTAGGTAGGTTTTGATTGTCCCTTGGTGCCAGGATGGACCTGCCCCAGGTTGCTAGTCTGGTCCCATGTTGAAGAAGTGATTGGTGACTAGGAGTCAGTGTCAAAACCTTTGAAGGCACATTTGAGCAACAAGGGAGGTTTGAAAAGAGTGGCTGTCAGGCTAAGTGTACCTGGCGTTTATTGTTAAATCCAATTTTCTCTGTTCTGTAGTTTTTGCTATAATCTCAAAGTTCAGGACCAGAATTATTCTGTTAGGAGTTGTACTTCTTCAAAAGTTTAACAGGTAACAGATACAAATTTTAAAAGGTAAAATATAAAGTAAAACTAATAGTGTTATGACAATCCTAGTTAGCATAATGGTTTTCAGCTATGAACTAGGCTTAAAGGCAACCAATTGAATGAATCAAACGACTATTATCCTGTCAAGTGGAAAGGTAAGCATTAAGAGTCTCATGGGCCGGGCTCACTGGCTCACACCTATAATCCCAGCATTTTTTGAGGCCAAGGTGGGTGGATCGCTTGAGCCCAGGAGTTCAAGACCAGCCTGGGCAACATGGAGAAACCCCATCTCTACTAAAAATAGAAAAATTAGCAGGGCATGGTGTTGCACACCTGTAGTCTCAGCTACTTGGTAAGCTGAGGTGGGAGGATCACCTGAGCCTGACAATCAGAGGTTGCAGTGAGCCAAGATCACACCACATGATAGCACTCCAGCTTGGGCCAGAAAATGAGACCCTGTCTAAAAAAGAAAAGAGTCTCATGATATGGAGTGTTGTTCTGACCTCTTGAGAAAAGCTGTCTATAGCATGGAAATGTCCTGGTTTGCAGTATGAATATCTCTGATGATGGCATTGAGCAGTGTCGTGTGATTTTTATGTGGTCCATATATCAAGCATAAGACTTATTCTTTAAAATTCATCTAGTTTTGAATTATAGGGCTTCAGGAACAAAACAGTTCCCATTTTTAGTATTTTCTTTACTTTTTTTTGCTTTTCTTTTTTCTGAGACAGTGTCACTTTGTCTCCCAGGCTGGAAAAGTGGCACAATCTCGGCTCACTGAAACCTCTGCCTTCTGGGCTCAAGCTATTCTTCTGCCTTAGCTTCCCAAGTCACCGTTAGAATTACAGGCACATACCACCATGCCCTGCTACCCTGCTAATTGCTTTTTTTTTTTTTTTTTTGTAGGTCAAGATGGGGTTTCACCATGTTGGCCAGGCTGGTCTTGAACTCCTGACTTCAAGTGATCCACCCACCTTGGCCTCACAAAGTGCTGGGATTACAGGCGTGAACCATCACACCTGGCCCTGTTTTTAGTATTCTCATGGAGGCAAGTTGGATTGGGGGGATGCAGAAGAATTTAGAATCTAATCTTGGCTATAGGTAGATAATAAGAACTCAAAAACAATGCACAGGGCTACAATCTAATAACAGGTGTATTATAGTTTTTCTTTTAGAAATAGTTTCTCTCTACATTGATCACATAGAAATGTCAGATTTAAAAACTTCTTGGGGCTAGGAAGCCAAAACCAAGGAAGACTTTAGATTTTCCTACAGTGTGAAGGTTCCTGGGCCTGCCAGGAAGTGATAAGAGTTTACTCACGTCACTGTAAGGCTGAGAACTCTTGAAACCAGGTGTTCTATTCACGCTTTCAAATACGATATTTTATTCAAGGCATTGGTAATATAACCCATGTTTCCAATTGTATCCTGTTATAAAGAGAGAACAGATTTTTACTGAACTTATGCAAATAACCATATTGCCATAAGAAAATTCACAAATAACTTCTGAATTTTGGAGCGATCAAGTAGGGAGGAAAAGCACATGCTTCCACCTTTGTTCACAAAAGTATACTTTACCAAATTGCTGTAAACTATAGATAGCTTAAGAGAAAATTTCTTTAAATCTGGAAAACAAAACATTTAAGTAAAAAACCAAGTTTTAAAATAAAAGCCATAAAAACATCTTCATCAGTTATTCAATTTCATGAAATTAATTTTTGTTTCCTTTGATCTTAATTAGCAGTTTTGTGAATTTATCAGAGTTTTGGAAAACTTTTAGTCTATTGATCTTAAAGTTATTAGAAACTTGTTTTAGGAGTACTTGTTAGAATCTTTTCCATGCATCTGATTAGATGCCACTAGAAAAAAATGAAAACCCTGGATGATAGAGACAAATTAGCCATGTTTAAAATCTGATGAACATTTATTATAATCAGCAATTGACAAGCAAATGTATTTATTTTTGAGACATACAATCTAATAACCAAAATCATGACTGATAATATACTAGATTTTTAAGAATTCTATATTACTCTAGAAAATTTAAATCAATAATATACCCATAAATGTAACAGAAAAAAACCTAGTATGACTTATTATTTGACAGTAATAATGACTTTCTATACATTTAATACATCAAACGAGCTTAATTATTTAGCATCTCTACAAAATGAGAGATATATCCTTTATTTTATTTTATTTTATTTTATTTTATTTTTCTTCATTTTTCATACAGGGTGCCACTGCAGGTAACCATCAGAGAACTGAATTTGCTATTTTCAAATATACAGAACTGAACAAAAGCATTTTAGCATGGTGTCTTACTGTACATAGAAAACTGGTGAACATCTTCAGAAACTAAGACCAGGAAATAAAATGAGTGAATACTATTTGTTGATAACGTTTTTGAATCACTCAACAGTGTTAATATAGGCTATCTTTACCTGAAAGCAGAATTACAATTACTCACTCTGGCAGCATTGGGCAATTCTAATATGCAGGTCTAATAAAAAGTAGGTACAACCAGCAAGCAAGCAAGGGATAAATGCCATGTCTGCTTCCAAAGGGAGTGAGTGATTTGGAATCATGCTCTGCAGATTTTAAGAACTGATAATAGTCATCTTAATAGCTTAATATTGAGTTTCCCTTGAGTTGATTGTTGGCAATCAACAAAAGTGAGAATTTCTGAGATGAGCTAAATAGGATTAAAAAGCAGAACACTGTCCATATAACAGAATTGCTGCTTCACAACTTTTGCCCAGTTCTCACCTGTTGTCCTACAAAACCTCTCATCTGCTACATTTTAGTGAAAACCTCTGCCAACCGTAACAGACTTTTCTCAGCCCAGCTCTATATACTTAGTATTTGAAACAAGGCTTGTGAAGTGGATGCGTCCACAGGAATATGCAGTGTTTCTACTGGAGGTAAGTGTCAAGTTTCCTCTTTATGTTGTCAAAGGAATCTGCTCCCATATAATCAGCCTGGCCCTGTTCCCACCACTCCTTCCATTCTTCTGAGGATACAAAAGGCTGTGTCATAGCTGGGATCTCCCCAAGGGACAGATGTGACATGGCCCCTGAGACATCTTCCATATTTACATGTGAGCAGGTGTCTTTGACTAGGCCAAATTGTTGAAGCAGAGGTAAAACATTGTTGGTAAAGATGTTCCACCACAGGATGAGAAACTCTGGATCACTTTTGACACTTTTTGTTTGGGGATCATAAATATAATTCCATGGTTTGACTTGTACAGGAAATGCACAACTTTGGCACTTACACCAAAAACTTTAAATGCTGGGAGATGGGAGTATATAGAGATGCTGCTTAGGTTATAAATAAATGGCAAGTGTTTTCTGATATCTATTGTTGCCCAGCTGCTAAAAAATGTGTTCAGGTTGGGTGCAGTGGATCACGCCTGTAATCCCAGCACTTTGGGAGACCAAGGCAGGTGGATCACCTGAGGTCAGAAGTTCAAGACCAGCCTGGACAACATGATGAAATCCTGTCTCTACAAAAATACAAAAATTGGCTGGGCATGGTGGCTCATGCCTGTAATCCCAGTGACAGGGCAGGCCAGCTGGACTTCCTGGGTCGAGTGGGGACTTGGGGAACTTTTCTGTCTTACAAGAGGATTGTAAAATGTACCAATCAGCGCTCTATAAAACACAGCAATCAGCACTCTGTAAAATGCACCAATCAGCACTCTGTAAAACGCACCAGTCAGCGCTTTGTAAAATGCACCAATCAGCAGGATTCTAAAAGTAGCCAATCACGGGGAGGATTGAAAAAGGGGCACTCTGATAGGACAGAAATGGAACATGGGAAGGGACAATAAGTGAATAAGAGCTGGCCACCCCAGCCAGCAGTGATAACCCACTCGGGTCCCCTTCCATGCTGTTCAAACTTGTTCTTTTGCTCTTTAAGATAAACCTTGCTACTGCTCACTCTTTGGGTCCGTGCCATCTTTAAGAGTTGTAACACTCACCACAAAAGTCCATGGCTTCATTCTTAAAGTCAGTGAGACCACGAAGCCAGTGGCAGGAACCAACTCTGGACACATCTTGGGGGCTCATCCAGGATATTGCCGTGCGGTGAGTACCATTGGACCCCTTTCCCTTGCTATTCTGTCCTATTTTTCCTTAGAATTCGGGACCTAAACACTGGGCACCTCTTGGCCAGTTAAAAGTGACTAGTGTGGCTGCCAGACTAAAGACATAGGTTTCAGGCTTTCTGGGAAAGGGCTCTCCAACAATCCCTGACTCTTTGAAGTCAGGACCATTGCTTTGCCTGGAACCAGCTTCCGCTTTTCCTGCACTTCTGGGCTGAGCCGAGGGTCAGCAGAGAGGAAAGCCATTCAGCTCCAGGGTCCCAACAAAAAGTTAGTTGTCCCTGCAGCCATGAGCGGAGCTCTCAGTTACATCACCCAAGTGAGACTTGCCTATCTATCCTATTTATCCTGACCCTTGCCTCCTGGGTCCTAATGCCTGTCAGTCAAACTTCCTTTTGCCTCTCTTCTCCAAGCCTAGTCCTGCTTCTAAAAACCACTCCCTAGTTTCTCCTATAAGGATGATTTCTAATAGAGATTTCAGGACTCTGTTCCCTTCTTTAGGCACCTGGGCTCACCAATCAGAAAGAACCAAAATTCTTCAATGGGAAATAGGCACCCTGGGACACATAATTTTTTACTGGAGCCCCATTGGGCAGACTATCTGGAACACCATCTATCCTTTTAGGATCCCTCCTCAGACTAGCAGGCCTAACAAAGGCTATACCTGAAGCTAGGATATGGGGGCCTCAGAAATTATAGACTCCTAAATTGGGGGGACATCCTTCCTATTCATATGATGAGAAGTGAGGACAAAAGGTGTCACTCTTCCAACCCTGGAGATCCCTTCCCTCCCTCAAGGTATGGCCTTTCACTCCATTTTGAGGCATATCGTCTTTATAGGACAAGGGTAAGGTCCCAATACCAACAGGAGAAAACATTTAGGACTCTAACTAGCAGGTTTTTGAGAATGCGTCGGTAAGGGCCACTAAATCCGACATTTCTCGATCCTCTTTGTGGTCTAAGAGGAAAGGCACGGGTACAGGTTTTCAAGAATGCATCAGTAAGGGCCACTAAATCTGACCTTCCTCAGTCCTCTTTGTGGTCTAGGAGGAAAACAAGTGTTTCTGCTGCTGCTTCAGTGAGTGTAACTATTCCAAACAGCAGGGTCCAGAGACCGTTGTGCGTTCTTGGGCAGGGGAAGAAACAGACCAAAACCCTGGGCAGTTTTTTCTTTCTGTTTTAGATGGGAAACACTCAGGCATCAAAAACTCACCCTTGAAATGCATCCTAAGCCATTGGGACCAATTTGGCCCACAAACCCTGAAAAAGACATGGCTTATTTTGTTTATTTATTTATTTTTTGCACTACGGCCTGGCCCCAATATTCTCTCTCTGATGGGGAAAAATGGCCACCTGAGGGAAGTGTAAATTACAATACTATCCTGCAGCTTAACCTTTTCTATAAAAGGGAAGGCAAATGGAGTGAAATACCTTATGTCCAAGCTTTCTTTTCATTGAAGGGTAATCCACAACTATGCAAAGCTTGCAATCTACATCCCACAGGAGGACCTCTCAGCTTACCCCCACATCCTAGCCTCCCTACAGCTCCCCTTCCTGTTAATGGTGAGCCTCCTCTAATCTCCCCCACCCAGAAGGAAACAAACAAAGAAATCTCCAAGGGACCACAACCTCCCCTCGCCCCCCGGGCTATCGGTTATGTCCCCTTCAAGCTGTAGGGGGAGGGGAATTTGGCCCAACCCAGGTACATGTCCCCTTCTCCCTCTCTGATTTAAAGCAGATCAAGGAAGACCTGGGGAAGTTTTCAGATGATCCTGATAGGTATATAGATGTTCTACAGGGTCTAGACCTTTGACCTCATTTGGAGAGATATCATGCTACTGTTAGGTCAAACCCTGGCCTTTAATGAAAAGAATGCAGCTTTAGCTGCAGCCTGAGAGTTTGGTATCTTAGTCAAGTAAATGATAGAATGACAGCCGAAGAAAGGGACAAATTCCCTACCAGTCAGCAAGCCATCACCAGTATGGATCCCCACTGGGACCTAGACTCAGATCATGGGGACTGGAGTCATGAACATCTGTTGACCTGTGTTCTAGAAGGACTAAGGAGAATTAGGAAAAAGCCCATGAATTATTCAATGATGTCCACCATAACTCAGAAAAACAAAGAAAATCCTACTGCCTTCCTCAAGCGGCTATGGGAGGCCTTAAGAAAATATACTCCCCTGTCACCCAGCTCCCTCAAGGGTCAATTGATCCTAAAAAGTAAGTTTATTATCCAATCAGTCACAGATATCTGGAGAAAGCTACCAAAGCTAGCCCTGGGCCCTGAACAAAATTTGGAGGCATTATTAAACCTGGCAACCTTGGTGTTCTATAATAGGGACCTAGAGGAACAAGCCCAAAAGGAAAAGCGAGATCAGAGAAAGGCTGCAGCCTTAGTCATGGCCCTCAGACAAACAAACCTTGGTGGTTCAGATAGGACAGAAAATGGAGCAGGCCAATCACCCGGTAGAGCTTGTTATCAGTGTGGTTTGCAGGGACCCTTTAAACAAGATTCTCCAATGAGAAACAAGCCGCCCCCTCACCCATGTCCACTATGTCAAAGCAATCACTGGAAGGCACACTGACCCAGAGGACAAGGGTCCTCTAGGCCAGAAGCCCCCAACTAGATGATCCAACAACAGGACTGAGGGTGCCTGGTGCAAGCGCCAGCTCATGTCATCACCCTCACTGAGCCCTGGGTACGTTTAACCATTGAGGGCCAGGAAATTGACTTCCTCTTGGACAATGGTGCAACCTTCTCAGTGTTAATCTCCTGCCCCAGACAGCTGTCCTCATGGTCCGTTTCCTGAGGAATCCTGGGACAGCTTGTAACCAAGTATTTCTCCCACCTCCTCAGTTGTAACTGGGAGACTTTGCACTTTTCACATGCCTTTCTTGTTATGTCTGAAAGTCCCACACCGTTATTAGGGAGGGACATATTAGCCAAAGCTGGAGCTATTATCTACATGAATATGGGGGACAAGTTACCCATTCATTGTACCCTACTGGAGGAGGGAATCAACCCTGAAGTCTGGGCATTGGAAGGACAATTTGGAAGGGTAAAAAATGCCCACCCAGTTCAAATCAAGCTAAAACCCCACCACTTTTCCTTATCAAAGGCAATACCCTTCAGGCCTGAAGCTCATAAAGGATTACAGGATATTGTTAGACATTTAAAAGTTCAAGGCCCAGTAAGAAAATGCAGCAGTTCCTGCAACACCCCAATTTTATGAGTACACAAACCGAATGGTCAGTGGAGACTAGTGCAGGATCTTAGTCTCATCGATGAGGTGGTAATTCCTCTATATCCAGCTGTACCCAACTCCTATACCCTGCTCTCTCAAACACCAGAGGAAGCAGAATGGTTCACTGTTCTGGACCTCAAGGATGCCTTCTTCTGCATTCCCCTGCACTCTGACTTCCAGTTTTTCTTTGCCTTTGAGGATCCCTCAGACCACACATCCCAACTTAGGTGGACGGTCTTGCCTTAAGGGTTTAGGGATAGCTCTCATCTGTTTGGTCAGGCACTGGCCCAAGATCTAGGCTGCTTCTCAAGTCCAGACACTCTGGTCTTTCATATGTGGATGATTTACGTTTGGCTACCAGTTCAGAAGCCTCATGCCAGCAGGCTACTCTATATCTCTTGAACTTTCTAGCTAATCAGGGGTACAAGATGTCTAAATCGAAGGCCCAGATCTGCCTACAAGTCAAATATCTAGGCCTAATCTTAGCCAGAGGAACAAGGGCCCACAGCAAAGAATGAATTCAGCCTATACTGGCTTATCCTCACCCTAAGACATTAAAACAGTTTCAGGGGTTCCTTGGAATTACTGGCTTTTGCCAACTATGGATCCCTGGATACAATGAGATGGCCAGGCCACTCTATACTCTAATCAAGGAGACCCAGAGGGCAAATACTCATCTAGGAGAATGGGAACCAGAGGCAGAAACAGCCTTCAAAACCTTAAATCAGGCCCTGTACAAACTCCAGCCTTAAGCCTTCCCACAAGACAAAACTTCTCTTTATACATCACAGAGAGAGTGAGAATAGCTTTTGGAGTCCTTACTCAGACTCATGGGACAACCCCACAACCAGTGGCATACCTAAGTAAGGAAATTGATGCAATAGCAAAAGGCTGGCCTCACTGTTTATGGGTAGTTGTGGCGGAGGCCATCTTAGTGTCAGAGGCTGTCCAAATAATACAAGGAAAGGATCTCACCATCTGGACTACTCATGATGTAAATGGCATACTGCATGCCAAAGGAAGTTTATGGCTATCAGACAATCACCTGCTTAGATACAAGGCACTACTCCTTGAGGGACCAGTGCTTCAAATATGCACGTGTGCAACCCTCAACCTGCCACTTTTCTTCCAGAGGATGGGGAACCAATTGAGCATGACTGCAAACAAATTGTAGGCCAGATTTATGCCGCCCAAGATGATCTCTTAGAAGTCCCCTTAGCTAATCCTGACCTTAACCTATATACTGATAGAAGTTCATTTGTGGAGAATGGGATACAAAGGGCAGGTTTTGCCATAGTTAGTGATGTACTTGAAAGTAAGCCTCTTCCCCCAGGGACCAGCGCCCAGTTAGCAGAACAAGTGGCGCTTACCCGAGCCTTAGAACAGGGAAAGGAAAAAAGAATAAATATGTATACAGATAGCAAGTGTGCTTATCTAATCCTACATGCCCATGCTGCAATATGGAAAGAAAGGGAGTTCCTAACCTCTGGGGGAACCCCCAATAAATACCACAAGGAAATCATGGAGTTATTGCACGTAGTGCAAAAACCCAAGGAGGTGGCAGTCTTACAGTGCCAAAGCCATCAGAAAGGTGAAGGAGAAAAGGCAGAAGGAAACTGTCAGGCCAACGCTGAGGCCAAAATTGCTGCCAAGTGGAACCTCCCATTAGAAATACCTATGGAAGGACCCTTGGTATGGAACAACCCTCTCCAAGAGATTAAGCTGCAGTATTCCCTGACCAAAACAGAACGGGGACTTTCACGGTGGCATAGTTTTCTCCCCTCTGGGTGGTTAACGACAGAAGAGGGAAAGGTACTCATACCCAAAGCCAGCCAGTGGAAAATACTTAAGACCCTCCACCAAACTTTTCATATGGGTATTGAGAATACTCATCAAATGGCCAAATCCCTATTTACAGGGCCAAATCTCTTCCGGACCATCCAGCAAGTAGTCAAAGCATGTGAGGTGTGCCAAAGGAATAATCCCTTGGTACATCGTAAGGCTCCTCTGGGGGAACAAAGAATAGGGCAGAGGACTGGCAGTTAGACTTCACCGATAGGCCTAAGTCAAGGGGATTCAATACTTGTTGGTCTGTGTTGATATCTTTACAAACTGGATACAAGCCTTCTCTGCAAGACAGAGAAGGCTCAGGAAGTGGTTAAAGTCCTAATTCATGAGATGATTCCTAGATTTGGGCCTCCCCAAAGCTTATAAAGTGACAGCTTTTAAAGCTTCCCCAAAGCTTATAAAGTGACAGTCCAGCTTTTAAAGCCAAGATAACTCAGGGAATTTCCAGGGTGCTAGGATACAATATCACCTTCACTGCGTCTGGAGGCCACGATCCTCAGGGAAGGTTGAGAAGGCAAATGAAACACTCAAGAGGCACTTAAGGAAACTAACACAAGAAACGCATCTCCCATGGCCTACTCTCTTGCCCATGGCCTTATTGAGAATCTGAAATTCTTCTCACAAAATAGGGCACCTACTATCCCATCAGTGTAATTATACCCTACAACTTTAAGGCCCAACTGATCATAGTAACTTCTGAGTCACCCAAACAGCTCCATTCAGATGGCTTGTCCACTTCTCAGGTTCCCCCAAAATCATCACCACCTCCCTGCTTAACAAACAGTCCAGGCTTTGTAATGGCGAACATACTCCCTGCATGACCATTCATCCCTGGAGCCCCTGCAGCAGCGCCCCCACCACTAGTGAATGTCTTCTCATCCCCTTTTTCAATCACTCTCTTGAATGGTTCCTAGTAGATACAAAAAGTTTTTTTTTTTTTCCAATGGGAAAATAGAACACAGGGAGCCAGTCAGTTTGCTCCCAACACCCCTTTCCAGCCACTCACCGCAGCTACCTTGGCAAGTACTCTAGGAGTATGGGAAAATGAAAACAATAAGCTCACATACCTTTTTAACATACACAACCAGCCAAGGCATATTCCTCTTATGTGGAACTTCAACCTATATCTGCCTCCCCACCAACTGGACAGGCACCTGCACCTTAGTTTTCCTAAGTACCGACATTGACATTGCCCCAGGAAATCAGACCCTATTAGTGCCCCTCAAGGCTCAAGTTCATCAGCACAGGGCCGTACAACTAATTCCCCTACTTAGAGAGTTAGGAATGGCCACTGCTACAGGAACCAGAATAGCCAGTTTACTACTTCACTGTTTATCTACTTCACCACACTCTCAAAGGATTTCTCAGACAGTTTGCAAGAAATAACAAAGTCTATCCTTACTTTACAATCCCAAGTAGACTCTTTGGCAGCAGTGACTCTCCAAAACCGTCAAGACCTAGACCTCCTCACTGCTGAGAAAGGAGGACTTTGCACCTTCTTAGGGGAAGAGTGTTGTTTTTACACTAACCAGTCAGGGATAGTAGGAGATGCCACTCGGGGTTTACAGGAAAAGGCTTCTGAAATCAGACAATGCCTTTCAAACTCTTATACCAACCTCTGGAGTTGGGCAACATGGCTTCTCCCCTTTCTAGGTCCCGTGACAGCCTTCTTGCTATTACTTGCCTTCGGGCCCTCTATTTTTAACCTCCTTGTCAAAGTTGTTTCCTCCAGGATTGAGGCCATCAAGCTACAGATGGTCTTACAAATGGAACCCCAAATGAGCTCAACTCACAACTTCTACTGAGGACCCCTGGACCGACCTGCTGGCCCTTTGACTGGCCTAGAGAGTTCTCCTCTGGAGGACACTACAACTGCAGGGTCCCTTCTTCGCCCCTGTCCAGCAGGAAGTAGCTAGAGTGGTCATTGCCTAATTCCCAACAGCAGTTGGGGTGTGATGTTTAGAGGGGGGATTGAGAGGTGAGGCCAGCTGGACTTCCTGGGTCAAGTGGGGACTTGGGGAACTTTCCTGTCTTACAAGAGGATTGTAAAACGCACCAATCAGTGCTCTGTAAAATGCACCAATCAGCACTCTGTAAAACGCACCAATCAGCAGGATTCTAAAAGTAGTCAATCGTGGGGAGGATTGAAAAAAGGGCACTCTGATAGGACAGAAATGGAACATGGGAGGGGATAATAAGAGAATAAAAGCTGGCCACTGCAGCCAGCAGTGGCAACCCGAGTCCCCTTCCATGCTGTGGAAGGTTTATTCTTTTGCTCTTCACAATAAACCTTGCTACCGCTCACTCTTTGGGTTCATGCCATCTTTAAGAGCTGTAACACTCACTGCGAAGGTCCGCGGCTTCATTCTTAAAGTCAGCGAGACCACGAACCCACTGGCAGAAACCACCTCCGGACACACCTGTGCTTTGAGAGGCCGAGGTGGGTGGATCATGAGGTCATGAGTTCAAGACCAGCCTGGCCAAGATGGTGAAACCCCGTCTCTACTAAAAATACAAAAATTAGCCAGGAGCAGTGGCAGGCACCTGTAATCCCAGCTACTTGAGAGGCTGAGGCAGGACAATTGCTTGAACCCAGGGGGCGGAGGTTGCAGTAAGCCAAGATCGCACCACTGTACTCCAGCCTGGGCAACAGAGTGAGACTCCGTCTCAAAAAAAAAAAAAAAAGAAAAGAAAATTCAAAAATTAGCCAGGCATGATGGCAGGTGCCTGTAATCCTAGCTACTTGGGAGGCTGAGGCAGGAGAATCAGTTAAACCTGGTAGGTGGAGGTTGTGGTAGGCCGAGATTGTGCCATTGCACTCCAGCCTGGGTGACAGAGTGAGACTCAGTCTCAAAAAAAAAAGAAGAGAAAAAACAAAAAAAAATGTGTTCAGTAAGCCTTGGTCCCCACCATCAAAACTACCTTGCTCAGAAGCAAGATGAAACCGCAGATTATATATTTAAACTGAAGGCTGATAAACGAAGACTTCGGAATTGAAGCAGTCAGGCCACCTTGGGTCTGGTCCTGCTGATATTTCTTCTCTCTCAAAAAGATCATCAATATTTCCTAGGACCAAAGTATCTGCATCCAAGGATACACATTTTGAATACTGTATAAGCAACCAGCAGTGGAGCTTTGTCAGCGTGATAGCCAACTCTGGCCTCTTCATTAAGGATAGATGAGCAGAATCGTGCCATCTAAGACATCTACCATGATGACTTCAGCAAAGACCGTCTCTAAAACTTTCCTCATGGAGTCTGAGACTTGCGGGGTGGCGAGTACGACCAGCCTCTTGGTGGTCCTGTGCTATTTCAGAGATGAGCCCAGGGCCAGGACAGCTTTGGTGTAGGCATCATTTGTGGTCAGTGTCGCAAAGGCCTGATCTGTCACGGTGCTGCCGAGGGTGCAGGCAGCTGGGGCAGCCGCAGGTTGGGAGGGAGCAAGGGCAGGGAGGAGGCGCAGCGGGACTGCCATTTAAAACTCTCCAGGGGTTCAAATGGAAAGTGCCAAAGTTAACTCTAGAACAAAAAGAAAATTTAGAATTTTGATCTTGGAGAAGTCTGCCAAGGATTCAAAAGGTTCAAAACACTTGATGAAAACATGACCATGGGCCATTGTGAAATAATATTCATTTAACCAGAGTGATATCAAAGACTTAAAAAGCAATACAGAAAATAACGTGGATGTAAAATTCTTAACCCTTTCAAAGCTCAAAAAAATCTAATAAAGATAACAGGAAATTATCTTGACAAAATGTAAAATCTTTGTTTTTTAAGGCTTCTCCTTATTGGAAGCTCATTTATCCGAGTTTGCAATAAACTGAAAGTCATACCTGATGAGAAGATACTTGAATTCAGTCAAACACAGGAAACATATGTGTCCAAGTTTATATGTATACACCACATTATACAAAAATGTGGCCAGGCATGGTTGCTCACGCCTGTAATCCCAGCATTTTGGGAGGCTGAGAAAGGTGGATCACTTGAGGTCAGGAGTTCGAGACCAGCCTGACCAACATGGCGAAACCCCATCTTTACTAAAAATACAAAAATTAGCTGGGCGTGGTGGCGGGCGCCTGTAATCCCAGCTACTCAGGAGGCTGAGGCAGGAGAATTGTTTGAACCTAGGAGGCAGAGGTTGCAGTGAGTCGAGGTCTCGCCATTGCACTCCAGCCTGGGTGACAGAGGAAGACTCCAATTCAGGAAAAAAAAAAAAAAAAAAAAAAGAAACAAAGAAAAATGTAAAGAAGAACTAGTATCTTGAGCAGGGGAATACATGGCTCTTAGTAAAACCATGAGAAATTTCTTGGTTACGTGAAACAATTCAGATACATCAAAAAAAAGTCAAGAGGGCTGGGCACAGCGGCTCACGCCTGTAATCCCAACACTTTGGCAGGCTAAGGTGGGTGGATCACGAGGTCAGGAGTTCGAGACCAGCCTGGCCAACATGGTGAAACCTCGTCTCTACTAAAAATACAAAAATGAGCTGGGTGTGGTGGCGGGCACCTGTAATCCTAGCTACTTGGGAGGCCAAGACAGGAGAATCGCTTGAAACCGGAAGGCAGAGGTTGCATAAGCCCAGATCGCACCACTGCATTCCAGCCTGGGTGACAAGAGGGAAACTCCATCTCAAAAAAAAAAAAAAAAAGAAAGAAAGAAAGAAAAAAGAAAAAAAGCCAAGAGTGCACAAACCAACTTACAGTGAAGAAAAATATTGCTTTTCTAGGACTTTAAGACAGAACATTTCAGTGTCAGGTTATAACAGCAGAGTTAGAACTGGAGAAAAAAGTTACAGGAGCTGACTAAAGAGTTAAAAAAGAGTTATTACCCAAGTCGAGCAAAAATATATAGCTTCTGAAGGGGAGAAAGAAGAGCTGATGTAATGATGCATGACCTGCAAATCATATAGCAGGATACCACAAACTTTGAACTTCCGAGATAAGAGTTTGAGAAACTCCAAGAGGAAAACTCTACCCCAAGAAATGAAATCATTATTTCATTATTATTATTATTATTATTTTGAGACAGAGTCTCACTCTGTCGCCCAGGCTGGAGTGCAGTGGTGCCATCTTGGCTCACTGCAAGCTCCGCCTCCCGGGTTCACGCCATTCTCCTGCCTCAGCCTCCAGAGTAGCTGGGACTACAGGCACCCGCCACCACGCCCCGCTAATTTTTGTATTTTTAGTAGAGACAGGGTTTCACCACATTGGCCAGGCTGTTCTCGAACTCCTGACCTCATGATCCACCCGCCTCTGCCTCCCGAAGTGGAAATTATCATTTTAAATGAAAAAGACAGCACTTTAAACCTTGAATTAAGAAAATTAAATGTAAATGTAAAACAGAAAAAAAATGTGCGGAGAATTATAAATCAAAGCCTCTTGCAAATTGTACTAACAGTAGATCAGTATTTCAAGAAAAGTTTATTGTTCTAACGTAGGAGACCATATTTTCCGTTGTATCAGTGTATTTTTTTTTTTTTTTTTTTTTTTGAGATGGAGTTTCACTCTTGTTGCCCAGGCTGGAGTGCAACGGGGTGATGATCTCTGCTCAGGGCAACCTCTGCCTCCCAGGTTCAAGCGATTCTCCTGCCTCAGCCTCCAGAGTAGCTGGGATTACAGGCATGCGCCACCACACCTGGCTAATTTTGTATTTTTATTTATGTATTTATTTATTTTTTAGATGGAATCTTGCTCTGTTGCCCACGCTGCAGTGCAGTGGTGCGATCTCGGCTCACTGCAAGCTCCGCCTCCCAGGCTCAGGCCATTCTCCTGCCTCAGCCTCCTGAGTAGCTGGCACTACAGGCGCCCGCCACCACGCCCGGCTAATTTTTTTTTTTTTTTTTTTTTTTTTTTTTAGTAGAGACGAGGTTTCACCATGTTAGCCAGGATGGTCTGGATCTCCCGACCTCATGATCTGCTGGCCTCGGCCTCCCAAAGTGCTGGGATTACAGGCGTGAGCCACGGCGCCCAGCCCCTAATTTTGTATTTTTAGTAGTGATGGGGTTTCTCCACGTAGGTCAGACTGGTCTCAAACTCCCAACCTCAGGTGATCCACCTGCCTCGCCCTCCCAAAGTGCTGGGATTACAGGCGTGAGCCACCACGCCTGGCCCAGTGTATTTTTAATATTAAAGTTCAATCTTTAAAAGACACAAATAATTCCCTTCTTATTGTAGTCAACTTGATTACACACAAAATGTCTTTCATATATCCATTATTTGTGATCTTTTACAATCTGCACAGACCTTAAATGACATGCTTAGAATTTCTGCATTTTCCAATACTTCCTCTTTTTTTTTTTTTTTTTTGGCAGAGTCTTGCTCTGTTGCCCAGGGTGGAGTGCAGTGGCACGATCTCGGCTCACTGGAAGCTCCACCTCCCAGGTTCATGCCATTCTCCTGCCTCAGCCTCCCGAGAAACTGGGACTACAGGCGTCTGCCACCACGCCTGGCTAATTTTTTTGTATTTTCAGTAGAGACGGGGTTTCACCCTCTTAGTCAGGATGGTCTGGACCTCCTGACCTCGTGATCCACCCGCCTCCGCTTCCCAAAGTGCTGGGATTACAGGCATGAGTCACCACACCCGGCCCCAATACTTCGTCTTTTCTAAATAACTAGTCATTTTACTTCAGGACAAAAACTGACCACATAAGATTCTTTCTCATACAAAATTATCTTCTTTTCTTTTTAACCTTCCTTGCCCAAAATACTTTTTCCTACCTATAACTTTCTTTACATTTCCCTCCTACTTAACTGGTTTCTTTCTATCTTGTTTCTATTCTTTTCCTAAGCCCATAGTGTGAAACAACTTTTAAACAAACTCTGATTTGAAAAGAGAATTAGTTTTCTCAATAAAGAACACAGTTTTGGCTGGGTGCAGTGGCTCATGCCTGTAATCCCAGCACTTTGGGAGGCCAAGGCAGGTGGATCACTTGAGGTCAGGAGGTCAGCCTGGCCAACATAGCAAAACCCTGTCTGCACAAAAAATACAAAAATTAGCTGGGCATGGTGGCAGGTGCCTGTAATTCCAGCTACTTGGGAGGCTGAGGCAGGAGAAGTGCCTGGACCTGCAAGGCAGAAGTTACAGTGAGCTGTGATCACACAACTCTTCTCCAGTCTGGGCAACAAAGCAAGACTTCATCTCAAGAAACAACAACAACAACAACAAAACAGTGTTTAATGGCTTTCTTATAAGTTTTATAATTAAAAACACATCTGGCCAGGTGCAGTGGCTCACATCTGTAATCCCAACACTTTAGGAGGCTGAGGCAGGTGGATCACTAGAGGTCAGGAGTTCAAGACCAACCTGGCCAATGTGATGAAACGCTGTGTCTACTAAAAATACAAAATTAGCCAGTCATGGTGGCAGGCGCCTGTAGTCCCAGCTATTCAGGAAGCTGAGCAAGGAGAATCATTTGAACCTGAGAGGTGGAGGCTGCAGTGAGCCAAGATCGTGCCACTGGACTCCATTCTTGGTGACAGAAAGAGACTCTGACTCAAAAAAAATCTAATTTTGTTGGTAAACTTTATATACAGAATTTTATATATATATTTAAAATATATATATTTAAATATATGTATATATAAATATAAAATATTTATATATTATTTATTTTATAAATAAAATATATAAATATAAAATATTTATATATTATTTATTTTATAAATAAAATATTTAAATATAAAATATTTATATATTATTTATTTTATAAATAAAATATATAAATATAAAATATTTATATATTATTTATTTTATAAATAAAATATTTAAATATAAAATATTTATATATTATTTATTTTATAAATAAAATATTTAAATATAAAATATTTATATATTATTTATTTTATAAATAAAATATATAAATATAAAATATTTATATATTATTTATTTTATAAATAAAATATATAAATATATATTTAAAATATATATAATTCTGTATATATAATACACACAGACACATACAAACGTATATATACATATATGAATTTTTAATTCTTAGTAACCTCAGTTTCTAGCAATAATTTTTTTTTTTTTTTTGAGACGGAGTCTCACTCTGTCACCCAGGCTAGAGTGCAGTGGCATGATCTCAGCTCACTGCAACCTCTGCCTCCTGGGTTCAAACAATTGTCCTACTTCAGCCTCCTGAGTAGCTGAGATTACAGGTGCCTGCCACCACACCAAAACAATGTTTTTGTTTTTCCAGCAAGAGATTTTGAACTGTCACATATCAGTATTTCACAGATGAGAACCATTTCATAATTTTTATTTTTATTTATTTCTTTATTTTTTTGAGACAGAGTTTTACTCTTGCCACCTAGGCTGAAGTGCAGTGGCGTGAGCTTGGCTCACTGCAGCCTCTGCCTCCCAGGTTCAAACGATTCTCCTGCCTCAACCTCCCAAATAGGTGGGATTACAGGCATGCGCCATCATGCCTGGCTAACTTTTGTATTTTTAGTAGAGACAGGGTGTCACTGTGTTGGTCAGGCTGATCTCGAACTCCTGACCTCAGGTGATCTGCCCACCTCAGCCTCCCAAAGTGCTGGGATTACAGGCGTAAGCCACCATGCCTGGCCCCATTTCATAATTTTTAGAAACATGTTTCCCAACTGGGCATAATGGCTCATTCTTATAATCCCAGCACTGTGGGAGGACAAGGTGGGAGGATTGCTTAAAGTCAGGAGTTTAAGACCAGGCTGGATAACAAAGTGAGACCCTATCTTTACAAAAAATTAAAAAATTAGCCAGGCATGGTGGCATATTCCTTAGTCTCAGCTACTCAGGAAGCTAAGTAGGAGGACTGCTTGAGCTCCCAAACTTGGAAATGATCTGGATATTTATGAGTACTTATTACTTAATTTAACATAACATTCTAGTTACATGGAAATTTTATTTATTAACATTTACATTTACCTAATTAATCTATTTGTAATTGTTGTAACAATTATAACTAGATTAGTTATGAAAACTGATATATTAGATAAAACTAGTCATCATTTCAAGTTGTTTCCCTGTTAACCATTTTTTATAGAATGTGACTATCAGGTGTTCACCTAAGAACCTTAAATTTAAATATATAGGTATTTTGCCTACAACTCAGAAGATACAGTTCTTTTATTTTTCTTTCTTTCTTTTTTTTTTTTTTTTTGAGATGGAGTTTTGCCCTTATTGCCCATGCTGGCGTGCAATGGCATGATCTCGCCTCACTGCAACCTCTGCCTCCTGGGTTCAAGTGATTCTCCTGTCTCAGCCTCCCGAGTAGCTGGGATTACTGGAATGTGTCACCATGCCTGGCTAATTTTGTATTTTTAGTAGAGACGGGGTTTCTCCATGTTGGTCAGGCTGGTCTCAAACTCGCAACCTCACGTGATCCATCCGCCTTGGCCTCCCAAAGTGCTGGGATTACAGGCATGAGCCACTACGCCCGGCCTAATATGGTTTTCATTATACCAACAATATTGAACAAGACTATTCTGTTTTTAGGTTGAATTTATAGTTTGATAACCTTTGTGACAAACCCTCACTTAAAACATCTAGTGGGCACAAATATAAGACTGTCTGACTAGTAAATCCAGGCAAAAATGTATTCTGAAAATTCTGAAGACATTTTTATTTTTATTTTACTACCAAATTTAAAATCAGCTTCTTTGTCAAAATTTACTTAAGTCACATTACTAAAAGGCATTGAGTTAATTATTATATATGTTACATGAATGATCATCTAAGCCAATCTGAATAGAATTTCTTAAGGGAACTTTAGTTGATAATGCCATATTTTACCATGTAAACATAACATATAACATAATACATATGCAGGTACATAAACATAACCTAAACACATATACACACACAAGGCTCTTATAGCTTTCATTTTAGAATTTTAGTCATAAGATAGTAAAACAAACACGTGACTTTAAAAAAGTTGGATCCAAATTACCTTTTGACAAAATGGGACTTGTTCACATGGCTAAGTTTTTATTTGACCTGAAAGGTAATCTAATGAGAGCTGTGAACCAAAATTTTGGGCAGAACAGTTCCCATGGAAGTTTCAATTAAAAACAAACACTTTTTACTCTTTTTACAGTTTCAAATGAGTTTAGGCTTAAATATTTAAATGTTTACATTTTAGTTGAAACTGGCTGAATTGTGTAAGAAAAACAGAATCTCCAGCGGCCTTGAATTTGTACAAATCTGTCTTTTGTTTACTGGTCTGGCTTGCCTGACTAGTCAATGCAGGCAGGGAAACATTTTAGAAGTTTTTTTCCATTGGCTTTTGCTTGTTTTAGCCTCTGTGTGGCAGACAAAACAATGTTTATGCTGGGCAGAGATTTATTATTGCTACTCTGAACTCAAGATTTCAACCTGTTTAATCTAAGATCCTAACTTTTATAAACATTTATCTAGTTTGTTTGTTTGTTTGTTTTTAGGGTAGCAATCCTTCAATTAACTGCTCTATTACCCTAAGCAATTGTTAGGCAAACCTACTTTAACATTTTCAGACGGTCTTCTGGTTGTTGGTTGTCATGGAGTTGTTGTAATTTATAAAGTCATTAATTTAGAAGCCCTTTAAGACTTTTAAGCCAGGCATGGTGGCTCATGTCTGTAATTCCAACACTTTGGGAAGCCAAGGTGAATGGCTCGCTTGAGCCTTGGAGTTCAAGACCAGCCTGGGCAACATGGGGGAGATGCCACTCCACCAAACCAAACAAAAACCAAAAAACAGAAATTAGCTGGGTGTGGTAGCACATACCTGTAGGCCTGGCTACTTGAGAGGCTGAAGTGAGAGGAGAGGATTGCTGGAGCCTGCGAGGTCAAGGCTGTAGTGAGGCATGATCATGCCACTGCACTCCAGCCTGAGTGACAGAGTGAGACGTCTCCCCCCCCCAAAAAAAAATTAAAGTGGCGGGGCACAATGGCTCACTCCTGTAATCTCAGCACTTTGGGAGGCTGAGGCAGGCGGGTCTCTCGAGGTCAGGAATACAATACCAGCCTGGGCAACATGGTGAAACCCTGTCTCTACTAAACATACAAAAATTAGCCAGGCATGGTGGTGCATGCCTGTAATTCCAGCTACGTGGGAGGCTGAGGCAGGAGAATCACTTGAACCCGGGAGGCAGAGGTTGCACTGAGCCGAGATTGTGCCACTGCACTCCAGCCTGGGAGACTGAGCAAGATGCCATCAAAAAAAAAAAAAAAAAAAAAAAAAAAAATCTTGGCTAGAATGCCATAAGCAGTGAGTTTCACTTCAACAACTGAGGAAGAGTCAGCTCATTCAAAGTAGGGAGAAAAAAAATAAAGAAATAAAGAGACAGAGAACTTCGAAGGCCTGACATGTTAACTCTATAGTTGCAGGGCTTTCTTTAGAGCTTTCAAATAATGATCATATGAGCTCTGAATTTTCACTGATGTAATTTACTCATCAGTTTTGGTTTTTTGTTTTTGTTTTTGTTTTTTTTGAGACAGAGTCTTGCTCTGTCGCCCAGGCTGGAGGGCAATGGTGCCATCTCGGCACACTGCAACCTCCACCTCCTGGGTTCAAGTGATTCTCTTGCCTCAGCCTCCTCAGTAGCTGGGATTATAGGCGTGTGCCACCATGCCTGGCTAATTTTTGTATTTTTATTTTTTATTTTTTTTTAGTAGAGACGGGGGCTTCACCATGTTGGTCAGGCTGGTCTCAAACTCCTGACCTTGTGATCCACCCGCCTTGGCCTCCCAAAGTGCTGGGATTACTGTGCCCGGCCTACCCATCAGTTTTAAAATGTGCATGAGAATGAGCTGTAATATAGCAAGCTGAAGTCTCAGAAAACCTAGCATGCCTTAATGTTTGAAAATCCCATCCTATTTCTTATAAGTTCTCAAGAGCAAAGAAAATCCTATAAATCCTTTTAGAGAATGTCAGAAGTTTGGACCAATGTTTTAGATGGTGGCAATCATCCTAGTTGTTTTTAATTAGCCATACTGCACCCACCATTGAGAATGTTTGTTTTTGCTCTTGGGAGATTATTAGAAACAAGGAAGGAAAAAGAGCCAAATGATTTAGAGGCACACATATACCAAAATGAAATCAAAATCAGAGTGCTCACAAAAATTTTAACCCAGGCATGCAGATCAAAATACTAAATCAGATGTGCAGGTAGAAACAAAAATAAATTTACCAGAAATGACATATGTCAGAGACAGAATGTAAATTCTGTAAACAGAGTATTCGGATAAGAACTTTTGTCTGTTTTTGTTTGTTTGTTTGTTTGTTTTTGAGAGAGTCTTACTCTGTCACCCAGGCTAAAGTACAATGGTGCATCTCGGCTCACTGCAATCTCTGCCTCCTGGGTTTAAGCGATTCTCCTGCATCGGCCTCCTGTGTAGCTGGGATTAGAGGCATGCACCATCACACCTGGCTAATTTTTGTGTTTTCAGTAGAAATGGGGTTTCACCATGTTGGCCAGGCTGGTCTCAAACTCCTGACCTCAAGTGATCCACCTACCTAGGCCTCCCAAAGTACTGGGATTACAGGCGTGAGCCACAGTGCCCCACCAACTTTTGTCTTTATACCAGAATGGATTTGCCAGAAAACACAAAAAGTCTTTAATCATACCAGGAGAAATATTAAGGCTGCTTTATATCCAAAATAAATCCAGAATGAAGTCAAAGTGCTTCTACTAAAAAAGGAAAGTTTGGCCTGGGAGAAGATTCACCAGGGCAGAAAAGGTGAGCTATGGAAGCAGAGAGCTCAAAGAGCTCAAGTGAGTACTACACACTGATTCCAAGAATTGCTGATTCCTTCTTCTTTTTCTTTGAGCCAGAGTCTCGCTCTGTCACCCAGGCTGCAGTGCAGTGGCACAATCTTGGCTCACTGCAACCTTCTCCTCCTGGGTTCAAGTGATTCTCGTGCCTCAGCCTCCCAAATAGCTGGGAGGCGTGCACCACCATGCCTGGCTAATTTTTGTATTTTTAGTAGAAATGGGGTTTCTCTGTGTTGGCCAGGCTGGTCTCAAACTCAAGTGTTTCGCCCACCTCAGCCTCCTAAAGTGCTGGGATTACAGGTATGAGCTACTGTGCCAGGCCATCCTTTTTTTTTTTTTTTTTAAGCTGCAGTCTTTCATTTCATTTTATTTTTTTCTTGTAAATTTTTTGTTTGTTTGTTTGTAGAGATTCGCTCTGTTGCCCAGGCTGCTCTCAAACACCTGGGCTCAAGCAATCCTCCCACCTTGACCCCTCAAAGTGCTGAGATGACAGGTGTGAGACACCGCACCAAGTCCTGGTTTTTGTTCGTTTGTTTGCTTGTTTGTTTGTTTGGAGACAGAGTTTCACTCTTGTCACTCAGGCTGGAGTGCAATGGCGTAGTCTTTGCTCATTGCAACCTCTGCCTCCCGGGTTCAAGTGATTCTCCTGACTCAGCCTCCCGAGTAGCTGGGATTACAGGCACCTGCCATCACGCCCAGCTAATTTTTTGTATTTTTTTTAGTAGAGACGGGGTTTCATCATGTTGGCCAGGCTTGTCTCGAACTCCTGACCTCAGGTGACCCACCTGCCTTGGCCTCCCAAAGTTCTAGGATTACAGGCGTGAGCCACCGTGCCCAGCCAATTTTTAAAAAAATCTTTTATAGCACATTTGCACTGCACCTTTTCTACGGTTAGATAGATTCAGATACACAGACACCTAGTATTGTATTATAATTGCCTACAGCATTCAGTACAGTAACATGCTATATAGGTTTGTAGCCTGGGAGCAATTGTACAATATAACCTAGGTATATATGTAGTAGGCGAGACCATCTAGGTTTGTGTAAGTACACTCTATGATATTCACACAACAAATTGCCTAACTATACATATCTCAGAGTGTAACCTTGTCATTAAGTGACAGACGACTTACTGTGACTATATTTAAATAAAGTACTTAGAATGGTAAAAATCATGAATTAAGATAAAAAGTAGAATGATGGTTTTCAGGGGCCGGGAGGAGTGGGAAATAGAGAGTTATTTTTTCATGGGAATATTGTTTCAGTTTTGCAAGATTTAAAGAGTTCTGGAGACACAGGATGGTGATGGTTGCACAATATGAATGTACTTAATACCACAGAACTATACAATTAAAAATGGTTAAGATGGTAAATTTTGTGTTATATGCATTAACTGCATATAAAATATTGAAAAAAACTAGTCAAATGATATAATGAAAGAGAAAGATGCATGTACACAGCAACAAACAAGAAAAAATACTTAAATATATACTTAATGAGAAATGTGAAAACCTATATGAGGAAAATGTTAAAACATTCCTGAAAGACACAAAAGTGAGCTTGAACAAATAGCCATTATTTTTTTCTTTTTTGGGGGTGGGGGCTAGGGGAGACAGAGTCTTTCGTGGCTTACACACGTGAGCCACCACGCCCAGTCAATTCTGTTCTTTTTTAACAGGGCCTACCCTCAGGAGAAACTACCTGATAGTTTCTGTGCCAGAAAGTAAGAAATTGCTCACAAAATGACGAGGACATGTAAAAAGGACCCATGATCCCTCTTCAAGGGATTCCCATTGGCCATATTGAGACGCTTTGGATATTCAAAGCAATAATAATGGTAATGGATTGCCGGGCGCAGTGGCTCACGCCTGTAATCCCAGCACTTTGGGAGGCCGAGATGGGCGGATCACGAGGTCAGGAGTTTGAGATCAGCCTGGTCAACATGGTGAAACCCTGTCTCTACTAAAGATACAAAAAAATTAGCCAAGCCTGGTGGCGGGTGCCTGTAATCCCAGCTACTCGGGAGGCTGAGGCAGAATTGCTTGAACCCGGGAGGCGGGGGCTGCAGTGAGCTGAGATCGCGCCATTGCACTCCACCCCGGGTGATAGGGCGAGACTCTGTCTCAAAAAAAAAAAAAAAAGAAAAAAATGGTAATGGATTATAAAACACTGATTTATAAAAAATTGTAAATCATAGCAAAAATCCAAAAGAAAGAGGAGAGGGGAAAGTTCTTTTTTACAGAAGAATGTTAGCTAATAAATGAAGAAACAATTATAGAATTAGAAAATCACCATTGTGCAAACTCTGATGTAGTACAAAGATCACCAGTGGACATTAATACCATTAGATAAAATGTTGTTGAAGAACAAAATAGTCACAAAGTATCAAAGTATCAGCTCACTGATCACTTATACATTTCAAACCCAGAAACATATCTTTATTAATAGAGAGATCTGGCAAATAGAACGTGACCCAAGTGACCAAACTTAGCACTACTAATGATAGGACTGATATTATGTGCCTCTTGATGGGATAGTATACAGCATTGCTTATTTAGTATTCTTTGACTAAAGTTTTAACCTGAATCAATCATGAAGGAGAAATCAGTCAAACCCAGATTGTGAGAGATTCTGTAACACAATTGGCCTGGGCTCTTCAAAAATGTCAGTATGAGGCCAGGCACTTTGGGAGGCCAAGGCAGGAGTATTGCCTAAGCTCAGCAGTTGGAGGTTGCAGTGTGCCATGATTTTGCCACTGCACTCTAGCCTGGGTGACAGCAAGACTCTGTCTCAAAAAAAAAAAAAAAAAAAAAGAAAAGAAAGAAAGGCCAGGAGTGGTGGCTCACGCCTGTAATCTCAGCACTTTGGGAGGCTGAGGCGGGCAGATCACTTGAGGCAAGGAGTTCGAGGCCAGTCAGGCCAACATGGTGAAATCCTGTCTCTAGTAAAAATACAAAAATTAGCTAGGCGTGATGGTACAGGCCTGTAGTCCCCACTACTCAGGAGGCTGAGGCAGGAGAATCGCTTGAACCTGGGAGGCAGAGGTTGCAGTGAGCCAAGATTGCATCATTGCACTCTAGCCTGTGTGGCAGAGTGAGACTCTGTCTCAAAAAAAAAAAAGAAAAAAAAAAAAGAAAAGAAGAAAAAATTCAGTATGATGAAAAAACAAAGATGGAGGATTGCTCTATAATTAAAAGATTTAAGAGACAACCATTAAAGACAATAATTAATCTTCAGTAAATTCCAGTTTAAAAAAATGATTGGGATAATTGGGCAAAGAGTAATGTTGTTGTGTGAAAGTTAAATTACCTTATTGTACCAACAGTACAGTAGTTATAAAGAAAGTCCCAGTCCCTAGTAGAAACAGGTTGACATATTTATGGATGAAGTGTGAGGATTCTGCAATTTGCTGACAAATGATCCATTAAAAATACAAATTTTGTGGCTGGGCATAGTGCCTCAGGCCTGTAATCCTAGCACTTTGGGAGGCTGAGGCGGGTGGATCACCTGAGGTCAGGAGTTGGAGACTAGCCTGGCCAACATGGCGAAACCCCATCTCGACTAAAAATACAAAAATTAGCCAGGCATGGTGGTGGAAGCCTGTAATCCCAACTACTCAGGAGGCTGACATAGAAGAATCACTTGAACCCAGGAGGCAGAGGGTGCAGTGAGCCGAGATCACACCACTGCACTGTAGCCTGGGTGACAGAGTGAGACTCCGTCTCAGAAAAAAAATACAAATTTTGTGAACACATGCACAAATATATGTATTTATATTATATACAATGAGGGATGGAGAAATATATAGAGAAATACATAATTTTTTTTTTTTGAGAGGAGTCTCGTTCTTGTCACCCAGGAGGGAGTGCAATGGCTTGATCTCGGCTCACTGTAACCTCCGCCTCCTGGGTTCAAGCGATTCTCCTGCCTCAGCCTCCCAAGTTGCTGGGATTACAGGCGCCACCACACCCGGCTAATTTTTGTATTTTTATTAGAGACAAGGTTTCACCATGTTGGCCAGGCTGGTCTCGAACTCCTGACCTCAGGTGATCTGCCCACCTCGGCCTCCCAAAGTGCTGGGATTACAGGCATGAGCCACCGCGCCCGGCCTCTATAGATAATTTTGATGGTTAATTTCTTGCTTTTTTTTTTTTGAGACAAGGCCTAACTCTGTTGCCTAGGTTAGAGTGTGGTGTCTCGATCACTGCTCACTGCAGCGCTTACCTCCCAGGCTTCAGTGATCCTCCAACCTTAGCCTCCCAAGTAACTGGGACTACAGGCACATTCCACCATGCTGAGTTAATTTTTGTATTTTTAGTAGAGACAGAGTTTCACCATGTTGCCAAGGCTGGTCTCAAACTCCTGGGCTCAAGCAATCCGTCTGCTTTGGCTTTCCAAAGTGCTGGGATTACCAGTGTGAGCCACGGCACCTGGCCTGATAGTTAATTTCAAGTATCAATTCTTATAGGCTATAGTACCTAACTTACAATCAAACACTAATTTAGGTGATGCTGTGAAGGTATTTTGTAAACCTAGTTAACATGTATAATCTGTTGACCTTCATAAAATTTACCATCAGTAATCTGTGTGAGGCCTCATTCAATCAGTTGAAGGCTTTAAGAGCAAAAACAGGTTTTTCCTGGAGAATAATCTCCCTTAAGATTGCAGCATCAACTCCTTCCTGAGTTGCCAGCTTGCTACCCTACCCTCCAGATTTCAGACTTGCCAGCCCTCACATTGCATGAGCCAATTCCTTAAAACATATATGCAGATTGAGAGAGAGAATTATTTCTATATAAAGATACAGATAGATGATAGATATTGATATAGATACAGTCTCTTGGCTCTGTTTTGGAAAATCTTGACTGATAGAATAATATAAATACATATATACATAACAGATACCTATATGTATATATAAAGACAGACATACAGCAAATGTGACAAAATGTTAACTGACACACATAAGTGAAGAGTATTCATTGTACTGTTTTTAACTTTTTTCAAGGTATGAAAATTTTTATAATAAAAAATTGGGAGAAAAGATTAAAAAATGTAATTTAGGCCTGGCGAGGTGGCTCTCGCCTGTAATCCCAGCACTTTTTGGGAAGCCGAAGTGGGAGGATTACCTGAGGTCAGGAATGTGAGACCAGCCTGGCCAACATAGTGAAACCCCAACTCTACTAAAAATACAAAATTAGCCCAGGCAAGGTGGCGGGCGCCTGTAATCCCAGCTACTCCGGAGACTGATGCAGGAGAATCGCTTGAATCCGGGAGGTTGCAGTGAGCCAAGATCATGCCACTGCACTCCAGCCTGGGCGACAGAGCAAGACTCTATCTCAAAAAAAAAAAAAAAAGTAATTTAATAAAGTTGTTCGTTAGGGTAATACCGATCAATCAGCTCAGAGGAGACAGAGGGAGAGTCTGTCTCAAAAAAACATTTTTTTTTTTGTTAGGATAATACTGATTGATCAGCTCAGAGACTTATCCTAATGAAAATACTAAAATTTAAATATAAATGAAAACTCCTATAAATACTGACTTTTAAAAAATCAAGAACAAATCAGTCTGGCATCAGAATTCTCCATTGTAACTGGGTTCGGTGACTCACACCTGTAATCCCAGCACTTTGGGGGACCGAGGCGGGCAGTTCACATGAGGTCAGGAGTTCTAGACCAGCCTGGCCAACATGGCGAAACCCCTCTCTACTAAAAACACAAAATTAGCCGGGCATGGTGGTGCATGCCTGTAGTCCCAGCTACTTGGGAGGCTGAGGCACGAGAATTGCTTGAGCCTGGGAGGCAGAGGCTGCAGTGAGCCAACATTGTGCCCTGTACTCCAGCCTGGGGGACAGAGTGAGACACTGACTCAAAAAAAAAAAAAAAAAAAAAAAAAAGAAAAGAAAAAAAGAAAAAAATTCTCCACTGTCTTACTAGAAAACTGTTAACTAGTATCTAAAAGAAATTCTTCAAAGAAAGGATAATGTGACCCCAAATTTAAAACCATCTACGCAAAAGCTCATGGAATTTAGTTTCAGAGCCCTTTTATAACCAACTAAAAAAAGAAAAAACATTTTCTTTGAGACAGAGTCTCGCTGTTGCCTAGGCTAGAGGCAGTGGTGTGATCTTGGCTCACTGCAACCTCCACCTCCTGGTTTCAAGTGATTATCCTGCCATAGTCTCCCAAGTAGCTGGGATTACAAGCGTGCACCACCATGCCTGGCTAATTTTTGTATTTTTGTATTTGTTTTGGAGACGGAGTTTCGTTCTTGTTGCCCAGGCTGGAGTGCAATGGCGCGGTCTCCGCTCACTGCAACCTCCGCCTCTCAGGCTCAAGCAATTCTCCCATCTCAGCCTCCCGAGTAGCTGGGACTATAGGCACCCACCACCATGCCTGGCTAAGTTTTGTGTTTTTTAGTAAAGATGAGGTTTCACCACGTTGGCTTGGCTGGTCCTGAACTCCTGATCTTAGGTAATCCACCCACCTTGGCCTCCCAAAGTGCTGGGATTACAGGTGTGAGCCACCTCGCCTGACATTTTTTTGTTTTTAGTAGAGACAGGGTTTCACTTTGTTGGCCAGGCTGCTCTCAAACTCCTGACTTCATGTGATCTGCCCGCCTCTGCCTCTCAAAGTGCAGGGATTACAGGCGTGAGCCACCGTGCCTGGTCCTCTCATTTGCTTTTATTTGTACATCAGTTTCAGCATGGATCACTATTAGCCTTAGATCATAAGTAATTACAATTATGTATGTCTATATCATTGCATAGCTGCATTTGCCTGTTTCTCTTACGGATTGTGGCACACTAGACATTTTTATTTCCCATAAATCCTAGTACAGAGCCTTGTACATAGCCGAGTTGATAAATATTTACTGTCTTTAACTAAGCTGAACCCTAGAGATTGCATATCCATGGGGCTGTGTGATTTAGAGAAAAAGACATGATTGAATATTGGCTCTATCACTTATTCACCTGCTGCGTGACCTTGGCCAAGTCATTTAATTTCTGATTTTGTTTCCTCAACAGCAAAAAATCGGAATAGTTATCTGAGTGTGGTGGCACGTGTCTGTAGTCTGAGCTACTCTGGAGGCTGAGGAAAGATGATTGCCTGAACCCAAGAGTTCGAGGCTGCAGTGAGCTATGATCATGCCACTCCAGTCTGCCTGTGCAACAGAGTAAGACCCTGTCTCAACAAAGGCGGATGGGGTAGGGGAATTGTTAAATACCTTCTAGTTTATGATTACATGACATAATATGTATAAGGGTACCTAGCACAGAGTGGTCTCACAGTACAGTTTTTTAAATGGAAAGTTTTCTTAACTACATAAAGGAATATAGAATTAGCACATATTGGCTAGGCGCAGTGGCTCATGCCTGTAATCCCAGCACTTTGGGAGACCGAGGTGGGCGGATCACCAGAGGTCAGGAGTTCAAGATCAGCCTGGCCAACATGGTGAAACTCTGTCTCTACTAAAAATACAAAATTAGCTGGGCATGGTGGTGCATGCCTGTGATCCCAGCTACTCAGGAGGCTGAGGCAGGAGAATTGCTTGAACCGGGGGGTGGAGGTTGCAGTGAGCTGAGATTGCGCCATTGCACTCCAGCTCTAGGAAACAGAGCAAGACTCCGTCTCAAACACACACACACACACACACACACACACACACACACACACACACACACATATTAAATAACCCAAGCTTCCCAAAAATAAATAATTGGAAAATAAATAAATGCTACATTACCATCATTTTCTGCCTAATAGAAGAGCATCCTACAGTATTAAAGTAGGGGTATTTAATTTAAGATTTTAACCTGGGCCCGGCGTGGTGGCTCACGGCTGTAATCCCAGCACTTTGGGAGGCTGAGGTGGGTGGATCATGAGGTCAGGAGCTTGACACCAGCCTGACTGACATGGTGAAACCCCATCTCTACTAAAAATATAAAAATTAGCCAGGCATGGTGGTGGGCACCTGTAATCCCAGCTACTGGGAAGGCTGAGGCAGGAGAATTGCTTGAACCCGGGAAGTGGAGGTTGCAGTGAGCTGAGATCGTGCCACTGCACTCCAGCCTGGGCTGCAGAGAGACTCGTCTCAAAAAAAAAAAAAAAAGAAAGAAAAAGAAAGACAAAAAGCCCCCAGATCAAGTGAGCAATCCCACTCCCACTACCTCACTTTCATATCTGCTCCAAGAAGATAATTCTGAAAGAAATAAGAAGGAATGATAGAAACGGGCTGCTACAGGATGCAGGGCCCTCAGTTCCCTAGTGCATGAGAATTGAAGGAGTCCAGATAGAGCCCCCCTCGCACACACTGTAACCTAAGGCAACTCTGCGGTACAGCAGGAAAAGAATGGCCTTTTCGGTCAATGACACTGGGTCGACTGGATATTAATATCAGAAAATAAATCTTAACCAACCTCTAACACCATATAGAAACATTAATTCTAGATGGATTGTAATTCTAAGTGTAAAAGGGAGAACTACACTTTCTAGAAGAAAACATAAGAGAATAGCTCTGTGACCTTCAGGTGAACAAAAATGTCTTAAACAGAACAAAGAAAGCACTAAACAGAAAGAAAAACAATTATTTATTTTTATTTATTTGTTTTTCTTGAGACGGAGTTTCGCTCTTGTTGCCCAGGCTGAAGTACAGTGATACCATCTCGGGTCACTGCAACCTCCACCTCCTGGGTTCAAGCGATTCTCCTGCCTCAGCCTCCCAAGTAGCTGGGATTACAGGCACGTACCACCACACCTGGCTAATTTTGTATTTTTTTTTAGTAGAGATGGTGTTTCTCCATGTTAGTCAGGCTGGTCTCAAACTCCAGACCTCAGGTGATCCGCCACCTCGGCCTCCCAAAGTGCTAGGATTACAGGCATAAGCCACTGTGCCTGGCCTTAAAAAAATATTTATTTATTTATTTTTATTATTATTTTTTGAGATGGAGTCTCACTATGTCACCAAGGCTGGAGTTCAGTGGCCTCATCTCGGTTCACTGCAACCTCTGCCTCCCAGGTTCAAGCGATTCTCCTGCCTCAGCCTCCCATGCAGTTGAGATTACAGGCATGCCATCACCATGACTGGCTAATTTTTGCATTTTTAGTAGAGATGGGTTTTCACCAGGTTGGCCAGGCTAGTCTCAAACTCCTGACCTTCGGTGATCTGCCTGTCTTGACCCCCCAAATTGTTGGGATTACAGGATTACAGGCATGAGCCACCATGCCAAGCCTGAAAAAAAAATAATCTGAATGATCTTATAATTAAGAACTTTTGTTCACAAAAATTCAACATTAAGAGTGAAAGCCAAACCACAGACTGATAGAATATATTTTAATACATATAGCAAAAAAAAAAAAAAGTATATATATAAAGAAGTCCTATAAACCAACAAGAAAGAGACAGGCAACCCAACAGAAAACCAGGAAAAAGGTCTGGTGCAGTGGCTCATGCCTGTAATCCCAGCACTTCGGGAGGCCAAGGCCAGCGATTGGATCGCTTGAGCTCAGGAGTTTGAGACCAGCCTGGGCAACATAGTGAGATGCCCCATCTCTACAAAAAATACAAAAGCTAGCCGGGTGTAGTGGCGTGCATCTGTGTGCCCAGCTACTTGGGAGGTCAAGGTGGGAGGATTGCTTGAGCCCAGGAGGCGGAGGTTGCAGAGATCACAGCACTGCCTTCCAGCCTGGGAGACAGGAGACACTGCCAAAAAAAAAAAGCTGAACATATGCATTCCCTGTGAATCAGCAATTTTACTTCTGGGTATTTCTGGGTATTTCCACAAAATGCATATAATTTGAGCACCAAACGTCATGTACAAAAATGTTCACAGTAGCTTTATGCATAACAGCTCAAAACTGGAAACAACCTAAATGTCTATCAACAGTAGAATTGATAAATTTGTCTCTCTCACACACACACACACGCACAGACACACACACACACACAGACACACACACACAATGGAATACTTCACAGCAGTGCAAAAAAACTATTTCTAAATGCCACAGAGATGAATCTCACAAACAACGCTGAGCAAAAATGCCAGAAATGGCTGGGCATGGGGGCTCATGCTTGTAATCTCAGCATTTTGGGAGGCCAAGGCAGTCAGATTGCTTGAAGCCAGGAGTTTGAGACCAAATTTGGGCAGCAAGGTGAGACCCTGTCTCTACAAAAAATACAAAAATTAGCCAGGTGTGGTGGTAGGTGCCTGTAGTCCCAGCTACTCAGGAGCTGAGGTGGGAGGATCACCTGAGCCTGGGAGGTCAAGGCTGCAGTGAGTCATGATTGCGCCGCTGCACTCCAGCCTGGGTGACAGAGTGAGATCCAGTCTCCAAGAAAAAAAAAAAAAAAAGGTGGGGGGGAGAGCATTCAGCTGCTTGATATCAAAGTTTCTCTCCTATATCAAATACAGTTCACCCCTTGTAGACTTGCACTTCTGGAAAAAAAAAAAAAAGGCTACTGACTAAAATAATGCAATGATTCTTGTTGTAATAACTAATGCACTAGCCATACCCCCACAGAGGAGCAACTCAATATCTTGTCAATTATCAATTTTTTTTTCTTTTTTTTCTTTTTTGAGATAGAGTCTTGCTCTGTTTCCTTGGCTGGAGTGCAGTGGCACCACGTCTGTTCACTGCAACCTCCGCCTCCTGAGTAGCAGTGATTACAGGTTTGCACCACCACACCCAGCTAATTTTTATATTTTTAGTAAAGACGGAGTTTCACCATGTTGGTCAGGCTGGACTCAAATTCCTGACCTCCGGTGATCCGCCCACCCTGGCCTCCCAAAGTGCTGGGATTACAGGTTTGAACCACCTCGCCCGGCCAATTATTAAATTTAAAAAAATTATTTATTTTTTTGGACAGGGTCTCACTCTGTTGCCCAGACTGGAGCATAGTGGTGCAATAATGGCTTACTTCAGCCTCAACCTCACCTTAGTGATTCTCCTACCTTAGCCCCCTAAGTAGCTGGGGCTCTCTCTGCAGGGTAATGAGCTCACTCTGCAGGTAACTCCAGGTAAGCGTGTTCCTGCTTCTTCACTCCAAGAAGATGGTAGCAGATTTAGCCGTTGAGGAGAGTCACTGGGGTTGGGAAAATGAGTCCTGTTTAACTTTTGAGGTTCCCACTCTTTTCTCCATCAATGTGCCATATTTTACATGGCAAGCGTCAACTCAATGGACACTTTAATTCAGCTTCTTATTTGATTAAACTTCAAGTTTGCTTTTTCAATTATCAGAAAGCTGTTTGTGGCTGAAGAAGAGTACTAGAAATTTCCTAGGAAGATTCTGACTGTGCCTGGCAATGAGGCTCAGAGATTTAAGGTTGTACTCTTTCTTTAATCCATCCAATACCATTACAAGCAACCATTTCACTTCTCAGGCTATAAATTATGAAAGTTAATTCTTCACATTTTCCATCCTGGGTTTTTTTTTTTTTTTTTCATTAAATAAGCGTTTAATTGAAGCAAGATCAGCCACACCACGTGGGAGATGGAGTTATTACTCAAATCAACCTCGCTGAAGGCTCAAAGGTTAGAGGTTTTTGAAGAACAGTTTGATGGGCAGCTGGCTAGTGTATGGGTGCTACTGATCGGTTGGGGATGCAATCATAGGGGTGTGAAAAATGGTCCTCATGCACTGAGTCTGCTTCTGGGTGGAAGCCACAGGACCAGTGGAGTCAGAGGTCCAGGTTGGGTCATCCGGTTGTTAGAAATGCAAAAGCCGGAAAAGACATCTCCAAAGACCAATCTTCATTTCTACAATGGTGATGTTATCTACAGGAGTAACTGGGGGAGTTGCAAATCTATGACCTCCAGAATAATGACTGAATTCAGGCCACTTTCATTCACCTAACTTGGTGGCCTTTTATTAGTTTCATGAGGGCAGTTTAGTTTTGGGGGGGATGATGATTTTTTTTTTCTTAAACTTTTAAGTTCACGGGTACATGTGCAGGATGTGCACACAGGTAAGTATGTACCATGGTGGTTTGCTGTACAGATCATCCCAATACCTAGGTATTAAGCCCAGCATCCATTAGCTATTCTTCCTGATGCTCTCCCTCCCCCACCCCCATCCTGTTTTATTTATTTATGTTATTATTATTTTTTTTGAGATAGGGTCTTGCTCTGTCGCCCAGACTGGAGGCTGGAGTGCAGTGGCACAATCTCTGCTCACTGCAACCTCTGCCTCCTGGGCTTAAGCAATCCTCCCACCTCAGGCTCCAAGTAGCTGGGATTACTGGGGTGTGCCACCATGCTCAGCTAATTTTTGTGTTTTTTGTAGAGACAGGGTTTCGCCATGTTGCCCAGGCTGGTCTCGAACGCCTGAGCTCAAGCGATCTGCCTGCCACGACTTCTCAAAGTGCTGGTATTACAGGCATGAGCTACTGCGCTCAGCCCTATCCTGTTTTTTGATAGGTGCATTGCAAGCATCCAAAGCTCTGCCCTCAATGGGCACTATATATGTACTTTTAAAAATTATTATTATTTTTATTTATTTATTTTTATTTATTGAGACGGAGTCTCCCTCTGTTGCCCAGGCTGGAGTGCAGTGGCACGATCTGGGCTCACTGCAAGCTCTGCCTCCCGGGTTCACACCATTCTCCTGCCTCAGCCTCCTGAGTAGCTGGGACTACAGGCGTCCGCCACCACGCCTGGCTTTTTTTTTTTTTTTTTCTTTCTGTATTTTTAGTAGAGACGGGGTTTCACCATGTTAGCCAGGATGGTCTCGGTCTCCTGACCTCGTGATTCGCCCGCCTCGGCCTCCCAAAGTGCTGGGATTACAAATGTGAGCCACCGTGCCCGTCCTCTCTCTTCTCTTCCCTCCGTCTGTCCCTTCTTTCTTTCTTTCTTTTTTTTTTTTGACAGTCTCCCTCTGTCACCCAGGCTGGAATGCAATGGCGCGATCTTGGCTCACTGCAACCTCCGCCTCCCTGGTTCAAGCAATTCTTCTGCCTCAGCCTCACGAGTAGCTGGGATTACAGACACGACGCCCAGCTAATTTTTGTGTTTTTAGTAGAGAAGGGGTTTCACCATGTTGGCCAGGCTGGTCTGGAACTTCTGATTTCAGGTGATCCAACCGCCTCGGCCTACCAAAGTGCTGGGATTACAGGTGTGAACCACTGTCCCTGGCCCATCTTTGCTTTCTTAGAATAAACATTACTTAATCATGGTATAATGGTCCTTGACTACAGTCTGGGTTTAATTTGTTAGTATTTTATTCAGGAATATTGCTTCTATTTGCCTGTGGACCTCTTTTTTAGGGGGTGGCATTCTCATGGTTTATCAGGATTATATCAGCTTGGTAACATCGACTTGGAAATTTGTCATTTTTTTCTATATGCTAGAACAGTTTAGTGTGGGAATCATGTTACTTAAAGATTAAAATACACTCAACCATAAAACAGTCATCTCATGCCTCTTTGGAAGAGATATCTTAACAATTACTTCACTTTCTTCCATGGTTGTTGGTCTATTCACATTTTGTCTTAGGTTAAGTTTTATAATTATTTTCCCAGAAAATCACGCACTTACATGTAAAAGTTTTTGGTATGGTATAAGTAATAATCGCTTGTGGTCTAAAAGACTTTTCTCTATTTCTGGGTATATAACCTTTCTCATAGCAACATATCTATGCATTTTTGCTTCCTTATTTTTTCCCTTGGTATGTCCTACAAGTTCATCTACTGTTTTGAACCAGATTTCTTATATTCTGATTTACTGAGTCCTATTTTCTAATTGTTTCTATTTTTGCTAATTCTTTTATCCACTTTCCTTAGCATTGTCTTCAGATTTTTTGAATTTAGTCACTTTTCTTTACTAGTTATTTTGATGTCTAAATGTTCAATAGGGCCTTTTGAGTTTATACCTACCCGAATTGCTGATCATATGGTAATTCTATTTAACTTTTATTAAAAGAACTGCCAAACTTTATCACAGCAGCTGGACCATTTTACATTCCCACCAGCAATGCATACATCCTAGACAATATTTGCTATTGTAGCTATGGTATCTCATTGTGGTTTTGATTAGAATTTCCCTGATGACTCATGACTTGAGCATCTTTTCATGTATTGTTGAGGTTATTAATATATCTTCTTTGAAGAAATGACTATTCAGAAGCCTATTCATTTTTCATAGAGTGCCAAAGACTATTCATTTTTCATAGAGTGCCAAATATCTAGATTGGCAATTAACAATCTAGAACCCAGCTTTCCTACTTCCAATTCGGTATCCTTTTCTGAAAGTGGGAGACTGGATGATGTGCAGACATCCCCAGTTAGGCTACTTAAGATCAAATCTTTTATTTCAGCACTTATACACAGTTAAGATGTAACACCAAAGGATCCAGAGGAATGTAATTGAGACACTACCCCTACACATCAATAAATTCAACCCCATAAACATTTACTGAATGCTCACTATGTGTAAAGCATCTGTGCTTGGCACTGGGGGAGATACTGAGATAAACACAACAAACAAGGCCAGGTGCAGTGGCTCACACCTGTAATCCCAGCACTTTGGGAGGCCCAGGGGGGAATATCAAGAGGTCAGGAGTTCAAGACCAGCCTGGACAATATGGTGAAATCCCGTCTCTACTAAAAATACACAAATTAGCTGGGCGTGGTGGCACGCACCTGTAGTCCCGGCTACTCGGGAGGCTGAAGCAGAAGAATTGCTTGATCCCAGGTGGCAGAGGTTGCAGTGAGTTGAGATAGTGCCACTGCACTCCAGCCTGGGCAACAGAGTGAGACTCTGTCTCAAAAAAACAAAAAACAGAAACAAAAAACAAATTAGCTGGGCGTGGTGGCAGGTGCCTGTAATCCCAGCTACTTGGGAAGCTAAGGCAGGGAGAACTGCCTGCACCTGGGAGGCAGAGGTTGCAGTGAGCGGATATCGCACCACTGTACTTCAGCCTGGGCAATGGAGTGAGACTCCGTCTTAAAAACAAACAAACCCCACTCCTACTCTCATTCCTGCTGTCTTACAATCTAGTCTTTAGAAGATATATATAGGACAAAAACTGCCACTAGGAAAATAACGAAAACATAGTTACATTTGAAAACAAATCGTGTAACTTTAAATCATGGTTTCATAAGCTTTTGGCCTTTTATGACTCAAAGTACAGCCATTCCACCAGTCCATGTCACTTCATGGACCCAAATCTTTAGGAATAGGTTTTCATCAGACAATACCACCACTGTAAGGATATGGTGGTACTTTATCAGGTAGATACTACACTTGTCCAGAACAGGAAAATCATCTTTCAGTGTGATGTTGCAAAAACACCAACAAGTTGGAGTCACAATGCTTAAATCCTGTCTACTTTGAGTGGAGTAACAGAGATGATGTTTTGCATTGTATGACAGCATTTTATAAAATCCATTTGAATTACAATTTTGATGCAGCTTCTTTCTTCAAAAAGCAAATGCTTGGTGACTGCTTTACCAAAGAAAATTGAATAGAGGTTACCTTTTGAAATTAGTGTTTTCACAAATATACCAGAAAGAAATATTTGAAGTCATGTTAAAGAAAATTTGATTAATTACTTTTATTTCCAAGGTTAGGCTTGCAACTTTAAATTTGGTTCTGTGATGTGACCGCTATCTGAGCCAGTTACTGGTTATGTGAGAAAGTTACTCTTAATTTCTTTAGTTGTGCATCTTCTTCCAACCCAGCCTGGCCACTCACCTCTATTCAGAAGGTTTGGATAAAAAACCATTTTACTGACTATTGCAAGACACTGAAAGAAAAGTATCTCCCACCACTGAGGCTATTCAAAAGAACATTTATTATAAGCTCTAAAGGCAGTTCCAGACACATTTGGAGCAACAATAGCCTTATTAAAGATGATGTTCATTTATATAGAAATATTATATATTTACTAAAGTATTTATGTTATAGGCACATCTCATGCATTAATTCCCTGCCTCAGTTTGCCGTTTTAATATTCTGTACATTGTGTATTTGAATACTTTAACAAAGGTGACTTTCACTTCTTGGTGTCTTTCTCTAAAATCTGAGCACCATGTTTGTTCTAATTAACCTGAACTACAATCTGGATCTAGAATCTCACTGCAAGTCAGCTTGTAACCTTAAATTCTCATGGTTTGGTCTTGGACTCTTGTTTTTCAAAAAAACCTCCACACCGAAAATCAAAAGGGAACATAATGGGATTCAAATGGTGGCTTTAAGAAACTAAAGAAACCTGAATTTTCAAAAATCGTTGAATGAAATTATGGAAAGACAAAAACTGCTCTTGATGGTCTGAAGAAAATGCACTTTCCAATTCAAAATTATACTTCATGGAAGCACATTCTTGCCATTTTCTACAGCAGAAATGACGCTACACTGATTTAAAAGATATTTGATAAGTCTACATCAAAATGCCTATAGTTAAAATCCTACTGATGTATTAACAAAACAAAACAAAACAAAACACTAACAGTGGATTGGAGCCAGTTAGTATGTGTAGGTAGGATTAACCACAAGCTTTACCTCATGTAAAAAGGAGGCTCTGATGAGATCTTAGCTAATTCTGATTAAAAAGTCACCAAATTTGAATTCTTCTTATCCTCACCTGTCATCTTATGCATGCTTTTCTACATAATGAAGCAACAAAGCCTATCTCAAGTCTTAGTATATAAAATATATGTAGGTCAAATGTAACAAAGTTTTTTATATTAAAATAACTGCAAGCATCTAACACTATAAAGAGGGTGACATGGTTTGGCTGTGCCCCACCCAAATCTCATCTTGAATTCCCACGTGTTGCGGGAGGGACCCAGTGGGAGGCAATTGAATAATGGGGGGCAGGTCTTTCCCATGTTGTTCTCATACAGTGAATAAGTCTCATGAGAGCTGATTATCTTAGAAAAGGGGAGTTTCTCTGCACAAGATCTCTTCTCTGGTATGCTGGCGTGTGAGATGTGCCTTTCACCTTCCACCATGATTATGAGGCCTCCACAGCCACATGGAACGTTGATTAAACCTTTTTTTTTTTTTGGTAAATTGCACAGTGTCGGGTAGGTCTTTATCAGCAGCATGAAAATGGACTAATACAGTAAATTGGTACCAGGAGGGTGGGGCGCTGCTGAAAAGGTACCCGAAAATGTGGAAGTGACTTTGAAATGGGGTAACAGGCAGAGGTTGGAACAGTTTGGAGGGCTCAGAAGACAGAAAAATGTGGTAAAGTTTGGAACTTCCTAGAGACTTGTTGAATGGCTTTGCCCAAAATGCTGATAGCAATATGGACAATAAAATCCAGGCTGAGGTGGTCTCAGATGGAGAGGGGGAACTTGTTGGGGACTAGAGTAAAGGAGACTCTTGACATGTTTTAGCAAAGAGACTGGTGGCATTTTGCCCCTGCACTAGAGATTTTTGGAACTTTAAACCTGAGAGAGATGATTTAGGGTATTTAGTGGAAAAAATTTCTAAGCAGCAAAGCATTCAAGAGGTGACTTGGGTGCTGTTAAAGGCATTCAGTTTTTTGTTTTTTGTTTTTGTTTTTAGGCATTCAGTTTGATAAGGGAAGCAGAGCATAAAAGTTCAGAAAATTTGCAGCCTGAAAATGCAATAGAAAAGAAAATTCCATTTTCTGAGGAGAAATCTAAGCCTGTGGCAGAAATTTGCATAAGTAACAAGGAGCGGATGTTGATCCCCAAGACAATGGGAAAAATGTCTTCAGGGCATGTCAGAGGTCTTTGTGGCGGCCCCTCTCATCACACGCCTGGAGACCTAGGAGGAAAAAGTGGTTTCAGGGTGGGCACAGGGGCTCATGCCCGTAATCTCAGCACTTTGAGAGGCTGAGGTGGGCGGATCACTTGAGGTCAGGAGTTTGAAACCAGCCTGGCCAAAATAGCAAAACCCTGTCTCTACTAAAAATACAAAAATTAGCCAGGCGTGTCAGCACGGCATGTGGCCATCATCCCAGCTACTCAGGAGGCTGAGGCAGGAGAAGCACTTGAACCTGCAAGGCAGAGGTTGCAGTGAGCTGAGATTGTGCCACTGCACTCTAGCCTGGGCAAGAGTGACTCTGAAAAAACAGCGGTTTCTGGGACTGGGCTCAGGGTCCCCGTGCTGTGTGAAGCCTGGGCACTTAGTGCCATGCGTCCTAGTCACTCCAGCCATAGCTGAAAGGGGCCAACATAGAGTTTGGGCCGTGGCTTCAGAGAGTGCAAGCCTCAAACCTTGGCAGCTTTCACATGGTGTTGAGCCTCCAAGTGCACAGATGTCAAGAATTGAGGTCTGGGAACCTCTGTCTAGATTTTAGAAGATACATGGAAATGCATGGAAGTCCAGGCAGAAGTTTGCTGCAGGGGCAGGGGTCTCATGGGGAACCTCTGATAGGACAATGTGGAAGAAAAATGTGAAATCAGAGTTGGGTGTGGTGGCTCACTCCTGTAATCCCAGCACTTTGGGAGGCCGAGAAGGGTGGATCACCTGAGGTTAGGAGTTCGAGACCGGCCTGGCCAACGTGGTGAAACCCCATCTCTACTAAAAATACAAAAACATTAGCCGGGCATGGTGGCAACATGCCTGTAATCCCAGCTACTTAGGAGGCTGAGGCAGGAAAACTGCTTGAACCCGGGAGATGGAGGTTGCAGTGAGCTGAGATTGCACCACTGCACTCCAGACTGGAGAGTGAAACTCTGTCTCAAAAAAAAAAAAAAAAAAAAAAGAATAAAGAATGTGGAGTCAGAGGCCCCCACACAGAGTCCCTACTGGGGCACTCCTAGAGTAGCTGTGAGAAGGCCATCCTCCAGACCCCAGAATGGTGGATCCACTGACAGCTTGCCCTGTGTGCCTGGAAAAGCTGGAGACACTCAATACCAGCCCATGAAAGCAGTCAGAAGGGAGGCTGTACCCTGCAAAGCCACAGGGGTGGAGCTACCCACGTGAACTCACCTCTTGCATCAACATGATGTGGATGTGAGACATGGAGTCAAAGGAGATAATTTTGGAGCTTTGACTACCCCACTGGATTTCGGACTTGCATAGGGCCTGTAGCCCCTTTGTTTTGGTCAATTTCTCCCATTTGGAATGGCTGTATTTACCCAATGCCTATTCCCCCATTGTATCTAGAAAGTAACTAACTTGCTCTTGATTTTACAGGCTCATAGGTGGAAGAGACTTGCCTTGTCTCAGATGAGACTTTGGACTGTGGACTTCTGAATGAATGCTGAAATGAGTTATAGTGGGACTGTTGCGAAGGCATGATTCTTTTTTTTTTTTTGAGACAGCATTTTGCTCTGTCGTCCAGGCTGGAGTGCAGTGGTACAATCTCAGTTCACTGCAACCTCTGCCTCCTGGGTTCAAGCAATTCTCCTGTCTTAGTTTCCCTACTGGCTGGGATCACAGGCGTCTGCCACTATGTCTGGTTAATTTTGGTATTTTTAGTAAAAACGGGGTTTTGCCATGTTGGTCAGGGTGGTCTCAAACCCCTGACCTCAAGTGATCCTCCTGCCTTGGCCTCCCAAAGCGCTGGGATTACAGGTGTGAGCCACCACGTCTGGCCCATGATTGGTTTTGAAATGTGAGGACATGAGATTTGGGAGGGGCCAGGAGTGGAATGATATATATGGTTTGGCTGTTTCCCCACCCAAATCTCATCTTGAACTCTCACATGTTGTGGGAGGGACCCAGTAGGAGGTAACTGAATCATGGGGGCTGGTCTTTCCTATACTGTCCTTGTGATAATGAGTAAGTCTCAGATCTGATGGCTTTAAAAATCTAATTCTGATGTACCTGTGTCTGTCCTATATGAGAATACAAAATTTATAGAATAATTTGATGATTAAGAACATGAGATCTCAAAGCAACTTTAAAATTTCCCCAGCTGGGTGCAGTGGTGTGTGCCTTTAGTCCCAGCTATGGGAGGCTGAGGCAGGGTGATCGCTTGAGGCCATTAGTGGAAGGCTGCAGTGTGCTATGATTGTGCGCCTATGAATAGCCACTGCACTTCAGCCTGGGCAACACAGTGGAGACCATGTCTGTTAAAAAAAAAAAAACAAAAAAAAAACCAATTAAAAAAACTTGAGGGTGAAGGAATCAAACTACAGAATGAGGATGTAAACTGAATACTCCACAGGGCATTAAAAGTTCATCTTCTGTTTTCAGCTAGAGATCCACAAAGGAGATAAATCATGTATGTGCCTAATTCAGGATAACTTACCACATTAGTACATGAATGCAAAGTAAGTTGGAGGTTCACCTGGCATTAAATATATTGGCATGAAATCATAGCACATAAATTTTCCTTTATATCAGCAGTGACTGACAACCAGAGCTAAAACAGGATTTTCTCTATATAGCGGGCAATAAAAACAACTACAAGAATTCTAAATTCATCTAGCTGATATATTTAGTAATGACTGTAATACTTCATGCTTAATCCCGAGGCAGCAAAAAGTTCCATTTTCTCTCTAGTTCATAATTCTAATCTGACCATCTGTAATGTTACACAATCTTAGGCTTAAGCAACATCCACAAACACAATCTTGTTCATTAATTTTTTAAAAGTTGGTAAACATTACCTTATAGATGGATGTGTAACCTCCTAATTCTATAGATGTAAAATGGAGGCCCAGGGCCTTGTTCAAGGTTGCATGGCTAATCAACACAAGATCCCAGACTTTCTCACTCTCAGGTTGGTATGCTAATATACCACAATATTTCTAAGCTAATAAATATTTGTTTAAATACACCATGGCTGGGCGTGGTGGCTCATGCCTGTAATCTCAGCACTTTGGGAGGCCAAGGCAGGCGGATCACAAGGTCAGGAGATCGAGACCATTCTGGCCAACATGGTGAAACTCTGTCCTGTTAAAAATACAAAAATATTAGCTGGGTGTGGTGGTATGCACCTGTAGTCCCAGATATTCGGGAGGCTGAGGCAGGAGAATCACTTGAACCCGGGAGGTGGAGGTTGCAGCGAGCCGAGACTGCGCCACTACACTCTAGCCTGGTGACAGAGCGAGACTCCATCTCAAAAATAAACATACAAACAAATAAATACACCATTAGGTTTAATACTTAAAAGAGTTAAGCCTAATAGCAATATAAAACCTTATGACAAATATAACTGGCCTGGAAATAAACCAGATTTATATACTGCAAAAAAAAAAACAATACACAAAAGATTAATGGCATCTCTGACTACCGGACATTAAGTGTTCTATCAATATAATCTATGTACACACTCTTTACTTTTAAACAGCAATTTAAAAAAGCATTTTTTGTTTTTGAGATGAGTCTCGCTTTGTCTCCCAGGCTGGAGTGCAATGGCGTGATCTTGGCTCGCTGCAACCTCCACCTCCCAGGTTTAAGTGATTCTCCTGCCTCAGCTTCCCGAGTAGCGGGGATTACAGGCATGTGCCACCATGCCTGGCTAATTTTTTATATTTTTAGAAACAGGATTTCACTATGTTGGCCAGGCTGAACTCCTGGCCGCAAGTGATCTGCTCACCTCAGCCTCTCAAAGAGCTGGATTACAGGTGTGAGCCACTGTGCCCAGCCAAGAATTTCTTTTTTTCAGAGACAGGATCTTGCTGTGTCACCCAGCTGGAGTGCTGCAGTGTGATCTCAGGTCACTGCGACCTCCACCTCTGTGGTTCAAGTGATCCTCCTGCCTCAGCCTCCTAACTGGCACTACAGGCACATGCCACTGCACCCAGTTAATTTTTGTATTTTTAGTAGAGATGGGGTTTCACTATGTTCCCCAAGCTGGTCTTGAACTCCTGGCCTTAAGTGATCCTCCAACCTCAGCTTCCCAAAGTGCTGGGAAAACAGGCATGAGCCACTGTGCCTGGCCATTAAACAATAATTTCATATTATTTCTCAGAATATGTGCACTATTTTCAAATAGCATTGATAAGCTTAGCAAAATTACACTAAGATGACAGCTCCATGCATAGTAAGATGTCTCTAAATGTATTTCTTTGTTAGCATGAGCTGAATTTGCCACCTAAGATAAATCCTTTTTCACAGTATCAACAAATATCTCCCTACTTTTAAGCAGAGATTGGCTGGGTATGGTGGCTCACACCTGTAACACCACCACTTCGGGAGGCTGAGACGGGAGGACTGCTTGAACCCAGGAGTTTGAGATGAAGCTGGGCAACAAAGTGAGACTCTGTATCTACAAAAGATTAAAAAGAAAAAAAAAATCAGCCAGGCGTGGTAGTGCATGCCTGTAGTTCTAGCTACTAGGTAGCCCAGGAGGCCAAGGTTGCAGTGAGTGGTGATCACACCACTGCACTCCAGTGTGGGCAACAGAGCAAGACTCTCTAAAAAACAAAACGAAAAAATAAAATAAAATAGGAAGACTATCTTGATAATAACTGCATGAAAGATAAGCAATTTAAAAAGTATAACCTAGTGTAAAAATGAAATAACTGAATAATAGAAAGAATTTTGTGGTAATTTTTATGCAGAAAAAAAAATACAGAATCTGCACATAATTTGAAAAGTAAACTAATCACCAAGTGTCAGAGAACTGTTAAGATTTCAGTGTTATATCTTAAATTTAACCAAGTAAAAATTTCCCATATTCAATCATATGGCAGAAATGTCCTGAGGCAGTTTAACAAATCCTCAGAAAATTAAGGCTAAAAGAAAAATAAATAAGGCTAAAATAAATAAAAATAGAAAAAACAGAAAATTAAGGCTAAAAAAAAAAAATCAAACACCAAGTGTTCATCATACCTTTCAGTCAACTCAGCCTTTATTAACGTGCAAGCACCATGTGCTTCAAGATATACAGGCTTACCTAGTCTTTGATTCAGTTTTAATGTCTTAAGGTTATTCTGATTCCAACACATAAAATAACCTATAAAAACTGGTCAAAGTTAAACTTTATTTCTAGCTATGACCTAGAAATAGCTAGTGAGTTAATAGTGAATTAATAAATAGTGAGTTAATAAAGTAATAAAGTTAATAGTGACCTAGAAATAGGTCATAGCTATTTTTTCTTTTTTGAGACGGAGTTTTGTTCTCATCGCCCAGGCTGGAGTGCAATGGCACCATCTTGGCTCACTGCAACCTCTGCCTCCCAGGTTCAAGCAATTCTCCTGCATCAGCCTCCCAAGTAGCTGGGATCACAGGTGAGTGCCACCACATCCAGCTAATTTTTCTATTTTTAGTACAGATGGAGTTTCACCATGTTGGCCAGGCTGCTCTTGAACTCCTAACCTCAAGTGATCCACCCGCCTCAGCCTCCCCAAGTGCTGGGATTACAGGCATGAGCCACTGCGCCTGGCCTGACCTTGACTTTTGAAATCATCATTCAGGTTTATACTTGGCATTATTTGTCACCAAGTGGCAGAATATAATTCTTGTACTTGATAAATAATCTTCTATACTAATATATGTAACAGTATAGCTTAAGAAGTTGCTAAGGCGGCTCTGGGCGCACTGCCTAGAAGTTAGCCCTGCTCTGCAAGGAGTAGCTTAAAAAAAAGTTACTAAAAATATGTAATTTATATTTAACTCCTTTCAATAAGCTGGAATGTATAATGTTTAAGTACAAGAGGAAAAATTTCTTTTGTGTATGGTTTTTGCAGTTTCCAGAAAAGCTGGTCCATATCAGGCCAGTCTTTTCTTTTTTTCTTTTGAGACAGTCTTGCTCTCTCACCCAGGTTGGAGTGCAGTGGTGCGATCTCGGCTCAGTGTCACCTCCACCTCCCAGGTTCAAGCGACTCCCATGTCTCAGCCTCACAAATAGCTGGGATTACAGGCGTGTGCCACCATGGCCTGGCTAATTTTTGCATTTTTAGTAGACGGCGTTTTGCCATGTTGGCCAGGCTGGCCTCAAGTGATCTACCCGCCTCGTCCTCCGAAAGTGCTGGGATTACAGGTATAAGCCACCGAGCTCAGCCATATTAAGTCAGTCTCAAATAAGCTGAAGACTTAAGTTTACAGACCCTATAATGACAACTTTGTTCCACCTCTGAGATAAAGACAATACTAAACCCATCAGGAGTGCTTCTTTTCCCATGCATAAGGAATGATGCTGTCATATTTTTTCAAAAAAGTTTTTGGCTGCTTAATAGAAAAGCTGAATGAGCTTGATTTCAGTAGAAGACCCACTGATTATGGGTATATTTATTGGGACATATTTTAATAGAAGATAATTCATGTAGGATATCTTCAATGCATTATAAGATTTTCACTGTATCTCTTCACATGTTATTCTATAACATTCTAACTGGATGGAGAAAGACTGGAATAGTTCAGAAACGTGTAGCTTTTAAGATCTGAATAAAGTTAATAGTGAGTCTTTTAAAACACATTTAAACAACTGGAAGTGTAATCACAACAAGGGACTATGAAGGAAGAATAAAAATTGCAAAAGACACTTTATAGTCAATGCAAATACAGTACTTTGAATTATCCGAAATGTATAATGCACAAGAACTCTAAGTCATGTAGTTTACTTGTTGACCATCTGGCTACAGTTCAGTTACTTCTGCAAAAGCTATACCTAGTAACCTTCCAAAATTGTTTTTAAATAAAGTTCTTAAATTATAGCAATAAACAAAAGGACAAAACACACTTAAAGAATACTGCAGTTTATCAAAAGACATAAGAAATTTCAACTCATACTTGGAGAGTTATAAAAATGTTTTGGCTAAGTTATAAACATGTTTATAATGCAATTATTCGCATAACTCTAGTAATGCTAACGGCAGCTATAAGATCAGAATAGGTTTCTAAAAAACCACTAAAAACATAAAAATACTTAGCCCCATTATTTCCCTGTAGAACGTGTTCATTTATGCCTAAATTTCAGTATTTACTATATCATCATTGCTGATTTTAAGTCACATTCAAAGGATAAGGCAAAACCACCTACGAATTGGCATATTTGTTTATTTCTCAGTTTGTGAAAATGTCCTTAATTTGTTGATGTAGCAAACAAATTTCAACTTTGATTGCTATGCAAAAAAACAGAAGATAATCTGCTTTGCAATGAACTTTATATAGTTCAACTGCATACAGGCAACATGCTATATATGAAAAAGTTACTAACTGAACTACAGGTATTAAATACTGAAAAGAGTTAACAGTTTATTATAATTTATTTTATTTAACAATCTAGGAAGTTCGCAGCCATCAGCAGTTCTAGTGCAATTTCAGGTGCAATTGGGAATTCGGGAATCTCGGTGGAGCTGTTAGTGTAGCGAACCTTGTACGTAAAATACATGCATACTTTTGATAGCACATGTGAAGGTATCTCTCTAAAATTGACCTCATTGGTTTCGTTCTCAGCAAACTGACCTGTAAAACAAAAGAATTATGTATGTTATTGGCTGAATTGTGTCCTCCAAATTTGTATGTTGAAGTCTTAACCCCTAGTACCACAGAATGTGACTGTATTTAGAGATAAGTTCTTTAAAGAGGTAATTAAAAGAGGTCATTGGGGTGGCAATCTAATATGATTGGTGGTTTGTTTTTTTTTTTTCCCCCCCCGAGACGGAGTCATGCTCTTGTCACCCAGGCTGAAGTGCAATGGCGTGATCTCGGCTCAGTGCAACCTCCACCTCACAGGTTCAAGTGATTCTCCTGCCTCAGTCTCCTGAGCAGCTGGGATTACAGGTGCATGCCATCATGCCCGGCTAATTTTTGTATTTTTAGTAGAGACAGGGTTTCACCATGTTGGTCAGGCTGGTCTCAAACTCCTGACCTCGTGATCCGCCCACCTCTGCCTCCCAAAGTGCTGGGATTACAGGAATGTGCCACTGCACCCAGCCATGATTGGTGTTCTCATAAGAAGAGATCCGGACAGAGATGGGCACAGAGGGAAAACTGTGTGAAGACACGGAGAAGATGGCCACGTACAAGACAAGAAGAGAGCCTCAGAAGAGACCAACTCTACCAATACCTTAATTTTTAACCTCTATACTCCAGAATTGTTAGAAAATAAAGTTCTGTTGTTCAAGCCATCCAGTTGTGGTACTTTGTTATGGCAGCCCTAGCAAACTAATCATCATTAAAACAACCTCAATTAGCACCAAATAAATTACGGAATTCTGATTTTTTTAGTATTAATGACATAATAATTTTTTTTTTTTTTTGACACAGGGTCTTGATCTGTTGCCCAGGCTGGAGTGCAATGGCATGGTTATGGCTCACTACAACCCCTGCCTTCCGGGCTCAAGTGATCCTCCCACCTCAGCCTCCTCGAGTAGCTGGGACCACAGGTGAGTGCCACCATGCCTGGCTAATTTTTGTATTTTCTGTAGAGACAGGGTTTTGCCATGTTGCCCAGGCTGGTCTTGAACTACTGGACTCAAGTGATTCCCCTGCCTCAGAATCCCAAAGTGCTAAGATTACAGGCTTGGCCACTTGCACCCGGCCAACAACATTAAAAAACCTTCACTAAAATAGTACTTGGGGGCCGGGCGGGGTGGCTCACACCTGTAATCCCAGCACTTTGGGAGGCCGAGGTCGGTGATCACTTGAGGTCAGGAGTTCGAGACCAGCCTGGCCAACATGGTGAAACCCCATGTCTACTAAAAATACAAAATTAGCTGGGCGTGGTGGCGAGTGCCAGTAATCCCAGGTACTCGGGAGGCTGAGGCAGGAGAATTTCTGGAACCCAGGAGGCAGAGGTTGCAGTGAGCCATGATTGCGCCATTGCACTCCAGCCTGGGCAACAAGAACGAAACTCCATCTCAAAAAAAGATAGTACTTGAGATTCATCAAAACTGAATTTTAAAATTCTCTCCCTGTGGGTTGGAAACTTAAGTAGCTTTTCCTAAGAATCTTGGTGATATGATTACTGAAGGGTGAGCAGGATGAAAAAGTAAATCGTTTTTAAAAAAGATCAATCCAGGCAATCAAGTCTTTATGGATCATCAGGATCCCTGTGTTGTACTGAATTGCCATTTAAAAATAAAGCCAGGGCACATAACGGGTTTTTTGATTTGGATTTTCTGAGAATTAGTGAATATATAAAATCACTTGAATCCAGGAGGCGGAAGTTGCAGTGAGCTGAGATCATACCATTGCACTCTAGCCTGGGTGACAGAGCAAGACTCCGTCTTAAAAGATAAAACAAACAAACAAAAAAACTATTTAAACTATTTAACTATTTACCTAAAATAAGAAAAATTCTACTTAAAAGAAATGGGCTGAGCATGGTGGCTCACGCCTGTAATCACAGCACTTTGGGAGACCCACTTGTAGTCTCAGCTACTAAGGAGGCTCAGGTAGGAGGACCGCTAGAGCCTGGGAGTTCGAGGCTGCAGAGTGCCATGATGGCGCCACTGTACTCCAGCGTGGGCAACAGACAGAGACCCTGCCACAAACAAACAAGCAAGCAAGCAAGCAAGCAAGCAAAAGAAACATTTCAGGAAAGGAATTCCATTGTTTCCTCCTTCAGTTTTTTAAAAATATGATCATGTTAATGAGATCTCTTCACAAGACATTTTCCTTTAACAACATATCATAAACAGTTTTTCAGTCATTCCTCAAAATTTCTGTAGCTACACAAAGGTTGTATCATTTAGCCTTTACATATAGGGATAAAATATTTTCTTAGCAGTCTAGTACTAGCACTGTGTACTGAATATAAAAGGCATTTCACATCTACAAATATACTTTGAGAATACAGTATTTGAGAATATAATATTTTAAAATACTAAAATATATATAAAATGCCTTTTATATATCTGTTGGTTGGGAGTATACTGTAGTAGGAAGAAAGCAGTACAGCAGGACTCAGCAAATAATTCACAACAATAAGGTAAATTTTGGTTTGCCAATAACTAGAACTTCCTTTCTTGAATACATATCTGAAATATTACCAATAGGCACTTATTAAGCTGTTGATACTAAACAAACATTAGTGATTTTTCTAAAAGATGAGATTTATATAACATAAAATTAACCATTTTAAAGTGTACAATTCAGTGGTATTTAGTATATTTACAACGTTGTACAACTATCCCTTCTATTTAGTTCCAAAACATTTTCATCACCCCAAATTAAAACCCAGTAATCCATTAAGCAGTTATTCCTCATCTTCCTCACTCCACCCCCCGCCTCTGGCAAACACCAATCTGCTTTCTGTCTCTATGGATTTACCTATTCTGGATATTTCATATAAACGGAATCATACAAATGTGTGACGTTTTGTGTCTGAGTTCTTTTACTTAGCATGCTGTGGAGGTGCATACGTACTGTAGCATGTTATCAGTACTTCGTTCCTTTTCATGCAAACAGTAATTTGAGGCTGAATGTTTTCCTGATCTTTCCAAGATAAAAATCTCCTGTTTAAATTAAAGATCAAATTTATAAAAAGCAAAAGTTCTTTGCTTCTAGCCTGCTGTTATAAAATTAATTTTTAATTAAAATTCTGTTGGCATTTGTGATTTTTTTTTCCCCCTAAAGTACCTCCTTGCATTGTCCTGTGGAAAAGCCCAAAATCAATTCATCATATTCATCAGAGCCATGTTGTATGTGTGTGTATGAGGAGTGAAGGGTGCAATTCAACCAAGGAGCAATGAGTGTCTTTAGCACCCAGATTGGGGCCCCTAAATACCATTTTCTACTAAAACAAAACAGCGATTTTTGAAGAAACAGCTGTTTTCAGGATTGGGGAACAATGTACATGACACGCCTAAGAAATCTTATTACAGAAAGCAGTATAACTACTCAAGACTAACAGAGCCATGTCAAAAGGACATAGGAGTTAACACAATGTGGCTCTTTCTGACATAAAAATGAAGCAAATGGAACAATCTGAGCATCAGTAAGAATGACTGCAACAGACTGAAAAACATGAAATATAAAGTCATGAATTCATGATGACATGCACTCAAGAACAAAACACTCTTTACTACTGGATGATGCTGAAGAACCAATTCATTACTCTGAAAAATTATATTTAAAAGGAAAAAAATCAAGTCTTTATCATCTTTCCCATATAGACCGTATTTCAATGTAACCAAATAGTATCTTATAGGACAATTTTAGCTAATAAATGCAAAAAAATTTTACAGAATTGGAAAGTCACTGTTTTGTAATCTCAAAGTAAATCTTAACAATAATCACATGAATGCTAATTCAGAGTGGGAAATTTTTAATGGATGAATCAGCCTGACAACCTGGAACCCACTGATCAAGCATGACACTGCTAAAAGACATGATATAACAGGAATACAAGAGTGCTACCTACAAAGTATCCTTTGCCTACAAAAATGTACCAGAGTCTAGTCAAGTCTCCGGAATTTTAACTATGAGTTTACAGAATAAAACTCAAATATAATTCAATATGAAATATGGACAGCATACAAATGACCTTGCTTCTCTGTAAAATTAACCGATGGCCTGGAAAAAAAAGAAAAGGTGCAGGGGAACTATTGCAGATTTTGCAAGTGAAATGGCACAACATCAGGCATGTGCTTGAAATACTCCAAAAAAGTAGGGATAATGAAACAACTTAAGATTGGCAAAATGGGCTAGGCACAGGGGCTCATGCTTGTAATCCCAACACTTTGGGAGGCCAAGGCAGATGGATTGCTTGAGGTCAGGAGTTCAAGAACACCCTGACCAACATCTCTACTAAAGGTCAGGAGTTCAAGAACAGCCTGACCCCATCTCTACTAAAAATACTAAAATTAGCTGGGTGTGGTGGTGGCATGCCTGTAATACCAGCTACTGGGGAGGCTGAGGGAGGAGAATCGCTTGAACCCAGGAGGCAGAGGTTGCAGTGAGCTGAGACTGCGCCACTGCACTCCAGTCTGGGAGACAGAGTGAAAGGCTGACAAAATGTTAATAACTATTGAAGCTGGATGATGGGTACATGGAGCTTTTATTATACAGTTCTCTTTACTTCTGTGTAGGTTTTAAAATCTCCATAGTAAAAACAGAAAAAGAATTGTGGCCACACACGGTGGCTCACACCTGTAACCCCAGCACTTTAGGAGGCCAAGTCGGGAGGACTGCTTGAGCCCAGGAGTTCAAGATCAACCTGGGCAACATCGCTACAGTAAATAAAATTTTAAAAAAGGTGCACGCCTGTGGTTCCAGCTACTCAGGAGGTTGAGGTGGGAGGACTGCTTGAGCCTAGGAGGGCTTGTGCCACTATACTCCAGCCTGGGCAACACAGCAAGACCCTATCTCAAAAACAAACAAAAAACCCCACAACAACAACAACAACAAAAACCAGACAACACCAGAAAGAATTGCAAGGGATCCCAAATAGCCCAAACAATCTGGAAATAGAAATACAAAGTTGGAAGCCTCATACTTTCTGATTTTGAAACTTACTACGAAGCTACGGTAATCAAAATAGCATGGTACTGGCATAAGAACAGACATACGGATCAATGGAATATAAGTGAGAGCCCAGAAATACAAACATCTACAGTCAACTGAATTTTAACAAGGATGCCATGGGGAAACGGTCTCTTCAATAAATGGTAGTGGAAGAGCCACATGCAAAAGAATGAAGCTGATCTCTTACCTCACAGGATAAACAAAAATTAACTTAAGACCAAAGACCTAAATTAAAGAGCCAAACCCATAAAAGCCTATAAGAAAACACAGGGGAAAACACAGGGTTAGATTTGACAACAGATTCTTATATATGACACAAAAACCAAAGGAAAAATAAGTTACACTTCAAAATTAAAACTTTGGAAGGCCAAGGTGAGTGGATCACTTGAGGCTGGGATTTCAAGACCAGCCTGGCCAACACGGTGAAACTCCATCTCCACTAAAAATACAAAAATTAGCCAGGTGTGGTGGTGGGCACATGTAATCCCAGCTACTCAGGAGGCTGAGACAGGAGAATTGGTTGAACCGGGAGGTAGAGGGTGCAGTGAGTCGAGACTGTGCCACTGCACTCCAGCTTGGGCAACAGAGCGAGACTCTGTCTCAAAATAAATAAATATATTAATTAATTTAAAAAGATAAATAAAAATAAAAATGTGCTTCAAATGACACCATAAAAGGCGCGGTGGCTCACGCCTGTAATCTCAGCACTTTGGGAGGCCGAGATGGGCGGATCACGAGGTCAGGAGATTGAGACCATCCTGGCTAAGACAGTGAAACCCCGTCTCTACTAAAAATACAAAAAAATTAGTTAGGCATGGTGGCGGGTGCCTGTGGTCCCAGCTACTCAGGAGGCTGAGGCAGGAGAATGGCGTGAACCCGGGAGGTGGAGCTTGTAGTGAGCCAAAGTTGAGCCACTGCACTCCAGCCTGGGTGACAGAGCAATACTCGATCTCAAAAAAAACAAAAAACAAAAAACAAAAACTATGGAATGAGAGAAAGTATTAGCAAATCATGTATCTGATAAGGGTCTACTACTGAGAATTAATAAAGAACTCTCACAATTCAACAACAAAAATACAAACCACCCAATTCAAAAATAGGCAAAATACTTGAATAGACGTTTCTCCAAAGGAGATACAAAAATGTCTAGGAAGCGTATTAAATAATGTTCAACATCATTAGTCATTAAGGAAATGCAAATCAAAATCACCAGAGAGGCTGGGTGTGGTGGCAGTAATCCCAGCACTTTGAGAGGCCAAGGAGGGCTGATCACTTGAAGCCAGGAGTTTTCAAGACCAGCCTGGCCAACACAGCGAGATCCCGTCTCTACCAAATATACAAAAAGTTAGCTGGGCGTGGTGGCGTGCACCTATAACCCCAGGTACTCAGGAGGCTGAGGCATGAGAATTGTTTGAACCTGGGAGGTGGAAGCTGCAGTGAGTGGAGATTGTGCCACTGCACTCCAGCCTGGGTAAGAGTGAGACTATCTCAAAAAACCACCACCACCACCACCACCACCAAACAAACAAAAACCCACCAGATAACCACTTCACACCCATTAAGATAGCAGCTTCACGCCTGTAATCCCAGCATTTTGGGAGGTCAAGGTGGGCGGATCACCTGAGAGGCGGATGGATCACCTGAGGTTGGGAATTCGAGACCAGCCTGACCAACATGGAGAAACCCCATCTCTACTAAAAATACAAAATTAGCCGGGCATGGTGGTGCATGCCTGTAATCCCAGCTACTCAGGAGGTTGAAGCAGGAGAACTGCTTGAACCTGGGAGGTGGAGGCTGCAGTGAGCCAAGATCTGACCATTACACTCCAGCCTGGACGAGAGCAAAACTCCGTCTCAAAAAAAAAAAAAAAAAAAGACAGTAACGAATATTGGCCAAGATGTGTACAAAGTGGAACCCTTGCACATTGTTGGTAGAAATGTAAAACAGTTCAGCCACTATGGAAAGAGTTTTGTGGCTCCTCCAAAAGTTAAACAGAATTGTCATATTTGTCATATAATCAAGCAACTACACTCCTAAGAAGACATCCAAAAGAACTGAAAGTAGGTATTCAAACAATTATTTGTACACAAATGTTCACAGAACTATACATGGTAGCCAAAATGTGTCAACAACCCAAATATTTATCAACTGATGAATAAACAAATTGTGGTATATTCACATCTGGCTGAATGGATTATTATTGAGTCATAAAAAAGAAAGAAGTACTGTGAACGCACCACATAAATGAACCTTGGAAACATGAAAAATAACAAAAGCCAGATACAAAAGGCCATATACTGTATGATTCAATTTATACAAAATGTCCAGAATAGGTAAATTAGAAAGCAGACTGGTGGTGGTCAGACACTGAGGGTAGAGAATGGGAAGGGATAGTGACAGCTAATGAGTATGGGGCTTGCTTTTGGAGTAATAAAATGTTTTGGAACTAGATAGAGATGATGGCTGCAAAATATTGTGAATGTAGTAAATGCCACTAAATTGTACACTTTAAAACAGCTGCTTTTACATTATGTGAATTTTACTTCAAGAAAAAAACATTAAGAATAGAGACTTGGACTGGGTGAGGTGGCTCACGCCTGTAATCCCAGCACTTTGGGAGGCCAAGTCAGGCGGATCACAAGGTCAGATGAGAACATACTGGCTAACACAGTGAAGCCCCGTCTCTACTAAAAATACAAAAAATTAGCCAGGCATGGTGGTGGGCACCTGTAGTCCCAAATACTTGGGAGGCTTGAGGCATGATAATTGCTTGAACCCGGGAGGCGGAGGTTGCAGCGAGCTGAGATGCCACCACTGCACTCCAGCCTGGGCGGCAGAGCAAGACACCATCTCGAAATGAAAAAAAAAAGAATAGAGATTTGGAAGGTGGCAACTTGTATAAACTTTTTATCTAGCTAGGAACACAAATCACCAGTCTGTGGTTAAAAGGCTGACAATGGGCCGGGTGCAGTGGCTCATGTCTATAATCCCTGCACTTTGGGAGGCTGAGGCGGGTGCATCGCCTGAGGTCAGGAGATCAAGACCAGCCTGACCAATATAGTGAAACCCTGCCTATACTAAAAATACAAAAAATTAGCCAGGCTTGGTGGCAGGTGCCTGTAATCCCAGTTACTCGGGAGGCTGAGGCAGAATGACTTGAACCTGGGAGGTGGAGGTTGCAGGTTGCAGTGAGCCGAGATGTCACCACTGCACTCCAGCCTGGGCGACAGAGTGAGACTCCATCTCACAAAAAAAAAAAAAAAAAAAAAAAAGGCCGACTATGGAAAACTAATGTAGGGAAATCCATTCAGTCTTGTTGAAACGTATAGGATAAATAACTGAAAACAGAAAATGGCAGAAATCAATTTTTTCCCATTGCAACATAATCAAGCAAAAGGCCAGGCACGGTGGCTCATGCCTGTAATCCCTGCACTTTGGGAGGCTGAGATGGGCGGATCACCTGAGGTAAGGAGTTCAAGACCAGCCTGGCCAACATGGTGAAACCCCATCTCTACTAAAAACACAACAGTTAGCCAGGGATGGTGGCACACACCTGTAATTCCAGCTACTCGGGAGTCTGAGGCAGGAGAATCACCTGAACCCAGGAGGGGAGGTTGCAGTGAGCTGAGATCACACCATCGCACTCCAGCCTGGGCAACAGAACGAAACTCTGTCTCTCTCAAACAAACAAACAAAGAAAAAAACAAAAATGTAATCATACAACAATGTTAGAAGACTTACTCTCTTTAAATGCTGAATCATTTAATTCAACTTACAAACATCCATCAAACATTAAAAGCGAACATATGAAGAAGACAGAACTGTGCTTACCTGGGCCACTCAACATGGCTTTTATCGTGCCTGATGTTAATGCATGTTCTCTTTTTACAATAAATTCATGGCCATCAGATGATATCAATTTGACATACATGGCATCAGGGCCTTCACAGCCACCATAGGTTTTCTCCTCTCCATCTAAAGTAAAGTAAGTAGTAAAACAATTTTTGAATCACACAATGTATTAAAAATAAACAGGTTTGGCCAGGCGCAGTGGTTCACACCTGTAATCCCAGCACTTTGGCAGGCGGATCACCTGAGGTCAGGAGTTCAAGACCAGCCTGGTCAACATGGTAAAACCCCGTCTCTACTAAAAATACAAAAATCCAGCCTGGGTGACAGAGCAAAACTCTGCCTCAAATAAATACATAAAAGGTTTATTAACAAGGTTAATATTTGAAGAACTCAGACCAGAAACATTTCTGAAAGGTATTATAATAGTCACCAAGACTTTAACAGTTTTTAACTCCTTGTTTTATACTTCTCTATAAACATCTTCCAATATCAGAATAAACTGTAGATTTAAGAATGCTACTTCAGTGAAAATTTACTAGTATTTTTCAAGGAGGTATTAACAGTTGTTTTGTAACCAAAGCAGCCCATTCAAATTTGGAGACTAAGACAAAATATTTAACTAGTATGACTTTAATTCTATCACCTGAAATATTCATTTTTAAAAATAAGATGTATAGCAGATTTACAAATCAGTGTTTATATGCCATGTGAGCTCGACTTCCTTTGACAAGCCCCAAATTCTAAAAGACTTCTTTTACTCAGCATTTCACACTTGATGGTTAAAAATAATGATAAAAGTACACATTTAAACAATACTCAGTTTAAATTCATGCAAGATTAAAAGTAATTAATACGGACAAAATATTGGTCTTTAAAAAACACCCAAAGCTGACATGAGGAGACAGAGTGCACAGATGTTACTCTGCTACCGCCACTGCTGCTGTACTGGCTTCAGTCACAGTAGCCACATACATAGAGCGTAAAAGTTACATACGCGAGTAAAAATCTCCTTAATTTTTACAATTTTGTACTGTAACAGAATTTTAACTTTTATAATTATTAACATGTGAAATAAAATAGCTTACGGTTTATTCTAAAAACTTAGGAAGCCCTAGAAAGAAGCAGAAGGATGAAGCTGAAGTACTGTTCGACCACAGATATCCATTTGTTAATTAATTCAGAAATCTCTAAAATTAAAATTAATATAAATCTCAAAATCACTCATGTGCTATCACTGCCAAAAATGTTTAATTTGATTTAAATCACAACAACCAGACAAATTTAAATTGAGGAACAGTCTTTGAAGTAGAAAACTATTTAGAGACTAAAGAGACAAGTTAATGCAGTATGATAATTTAAAAATGTTTTTATCTATCCATCTATTTATTCATCCATCCATCCATCCATCCACCCACCCACCCACCCGCCTATTTGTTTATTTATTTTTTATTTTTTGAGACGGAGTCTCACTCTTGTTGTGGAGTACAGTGGCACAATCTTGGCTTACTGCAACTTCCTTCCACCTCCCAGGTTCAAGAGGTTCTCCTGCCTCAGCCTCCCCAGCAGCTGGGATTACAGGCACCCATCACCATGCCCAGCTAAATTTTGTATTTAGTAGTAGACCACGTTGGCCAGGATGTCTCGAACTCCTGACCTCAAGTGATCCACCTGCCTTGGCCTCCCAAAGTGCTGGGATTACAGGGATGAGCTGCTGCACCCGGACTAGTTATTTATTTATGTTTTATTTTTTTTAAGAGACAGGGCCTTGCTCTGTTACCCACGCTGGAGTGCCGTGGTGCAATCATAGCTCACAGTAACCTGGAACTCCTGGGTTCAAGAGATCCTTTTGCCTCAGCCTCCAAAGTAGCTGGGAAACAGGCATGCACCACCATGCCTGGCATTGGTCTTTGTTTTTTTAAAAAGGGCTTCTGTTCCATGTAAAACTTGTAATAAATATTCCATCTGTGTTATGTCATCTTATGTTATGTAACAAATGTTCATCTATGTTATGTCGATTTAATTCTCAGACCCAGCCAGGACCCTAAGAGGACTGAGATGGAGTTTTGCCAACTCTACAGTATGAATACACACACACACACACACACACGAAAGCAAACGTGGCAAAACATTAACAATCTGGTGAAAGCTATCTTTTTTTGTCTAATTTTTCATAAAAAGCTGGAGGACCCATAAAGATGTAAGTAGCTTCTAAATTATAGACTATTCAGGTATATAGATTTTTAGCAATTTTTGCCAACCTCTAAAAAGAAAGTAATAATGGTTATTATTTCAATTTATGCTTCTAATATTTTTTGCAACAGAAACCATTTCATGTTTGTCGTGAAAGTTTCAAATTTCTTAAGGTAAAATTACTCACTAAAAATCACAAATTGGAGTTACCAAGATATTATTACTGATCTGCCTATCAGGAATATACAGTCATGCATTGCTTAATGATGGAGATACCTTCCAAGACAAGAAATGCATCATTAGGCAATTCTGTCATGACGCAAACATCCTAAGAGTATACTTACTAAATCTAGAGTGTACTTACACCTAGGCTATATGGTGTAGCCTACTACTCCTAGGCTACAAACCTGTACAGTATGTTACTGTATGAATACTGTAAGCAACTCTAACATGATAGTATTTGTGTATCAAAACATAGAAAAGGTACAGTAGAAATATAGCATAAAAGAGTTTAAAAGGTATACCTGTATAGGTCACTCACGAAGAATGGAGTTTGCAGGACTGGAAATTGCTCTGGGTGAGTGGTGAGTGAATGTGAAGGTCTAACACAGTACTATACTACTACAGACTTCATAAATACTGCACACTTAGGCTACAGTAAATTTACCTGTTGCTCAGGTTGGAGTGCAGTCACACAATCATGGCTTACTTCTGCCTTGAACTCCTGGGCTCACTCAAGCAACTCTCTTGTCTCAGCCTCCCAGGCAGTTGGGACTATAAGCATGAGCCACTGTACCCAGCACAATTTTTCTTTATATCCTTATTCTATATGCTTTTTTCTATTTTAAAAAATTGTAATTTTTGTTCTACTTTTTAAATATTTTTGTTAAAAACTAAGATACAATCACACATTAGCCTAGGCCTACACAAGGGCAGGATCATCAAGATGTCACCGTAGGCAACAGGAATTTTTCAGCTCTATTATAATCTTTATGAGACCATGTCACACATGTGGTTCAACACTGACCGAAACATCATTATGCAGGGCATGACTGTGTAGTAAAAATAAGCTGTTGATATAGACAACTAATTTCAGTCTACTGAAATTTCACTTCCGTTCACTGATTTTGAAGATCTTTGAAACAAAAAACCAGTTTCTACTAGTTAAAACACAAAATTAATTATCTTTAGCTTACCCATTTTGTTCTTATGAAATTCTACTTTGCTTCCCCAGGAACTTTAGTAGTTTCCTGAAAATATAACAATATCATATTAAGATTAATGTTGCAAGAGACAAGTTTTCACTCATTGTTATTTAATATGTCCTTGGTGTTAAAAGTTTAAGAACTCTCCCTCCTGGTTACATTACGAGCTCACCATTCCTACGCAGCAAAAACACTGCACTTTAACAAAATCAATTGAATAGCAAAATGCTTTGAGAGCTTGATCAGCTGCCACTTTTGAATTGGAAAAAGACTACTTAAAATAGAAACAATCATTATAAATTGATTGGGGGTGGGGTTGTTGAAGAGGTTATAAGTGTGACATGTTAAAAGTAACAGACATGTAAAAATGTTCATTCCATTAAAATACATACACAGAACATAATTATCAAGAAAAAACTGCCATACTGAGGTGTTCTAAGGCAGAGGTCCTTTATTCTTTTTCTGGGTAAAGGACTCTGCTGAAAATCCGAACAAAACTATCAGTCCTGTTGCATAACAAAGAAGTTGGCTGGTTTTTGATCCTCGTTTTGAGATATGGCCTCTAAATCCTTGGAATTTCCCTAGTGATGCAAGTCTCTGCTATTCATCATGGGTCCTGGTAGTTTACGTTAAACAGGTAACTCACAGTGGGCCTTTGGATAGTTTAACAAGAGGACTCAGGACAAATGGTTCCGAGGTGGCTTTTTGATATCTCCATCACCTCCAGTTGGAGGGGTGCTGAAGACTGAGCTCAGTCTTGTTGCTTATGACTCACCAATCATGTCTACAGAATGAAACCCCAAGAAAATCCCTGGACACCAAAGCTCAAGTGAGCTTTTGAGGTTAGCAATGCTCTGTACACCTCGTTATGGTACACATCAACGTGCTGGAAGGATGATGCATATTGACTTAACACAGGGAGGACAGAGCAAGTTCTGGATCTTGTACTTAGTACACAGTAGTAGACAATAAGCAAATATTTGCTTGAATGAATGGCATGATATAATAACCAAGGACATTCCAGTAACTTCCATGAGAATAAAAAAGCACAGGGCTGGGTACAGTGGCTCACACCTGTAATCCCAGCACTTTGGGAGGCTGAGGCAGGAGGACTGCTTGAGCCCAGGAGATTGATACCAGCCTGGACAACATATTGAGACCCTATCTCTAAAGTAAATATAGAAATAAATAAATAAAAGAGAAGTCTTGCTCTTTAATTAGATAAGCATACACATACATATTTTTATGCTTCCATCTGTTCCATATACAGGCTACCTAACTTTTGAAATTTAACAATAAAGTGGTCAAAAATTTACAATTTTTTGAGAAATTATAAATTTGACAAAATAACAAGATGATTGCTAAAGAAAATGTTTCACTTTCTCAGTAATTTGTATTTTAGTAACATACTACAGCATCTATTCAGTGGAGGATCTTATTCATACTGATATTCTTTTTTATGTCATTTATAGGAAAAAAGCATTTCCTAACTATCCAGCTCTAAGAAATTCCTGACAAATTTTCTTTCTGGCATTAAGAGAAGGATCAAGAAAATGAACCATAACACTTCAGAGCAGAAAAGGAACTTGCAGGTAACCTCTCTAATGCCTCAGGTTTGAATGTCATCCATGTAGAGAGGCTAAACAATTTGTTTCAGGTAGTGACAGAGCAGGAGCAGAAATCAAATCTTAGTCTAGAACACTTGCTAAGCATGGAGACAGATATTCAAAAATACTTTTTTTTTTTTTTTTGAGAGGGAGTCTTGCTCTGTTGCCCAGGCTAGAGTGTGTAGCGTGATCTCAGCTCACTGCAACCTCTGCCTCCCAGGTTCAAACGATTCGCCTGCCTCAGCCTCCTGAGTAGCTGGGATTACAGGTGTCTGCCACCATGTCTGGCTAATTTATGTATTTTAGTAAAGACCAGGTTTCGCCATGTTGGCCAGGCTGGTCTCCAACTCCTGACCTCAGGTGATCCACTTGCCTCAGCCTCCCAAAGTACCATTTCCAATGTGAGATAAAGCAGAGAAAACAGGCAGCAGTAACAATGAAATACGATGAACATTTTGCAGGCCTAATAAGTGGTAAACATTGTACTAAATGCCTTATATACATTAAGTAATTAATTAATTTGTTTGTTTGTTTGTTTTGTTTTGAGACAGAGTCTTACTCTTTGGCCCAGGCCAGAGTGCAGTGGCGTGATCTTGGCCAACTTCTGCCTTCTGGGTTCAAAAGATTCTTGTGCCTCAGCCTCCCGAGTAGCTGAGACTACAGTTGCATGGGATCATGCCTGGCTAATTTTTGTATTTTCAGTAGAGACAGGATTTCACCATGTTAGCCAGGCTGGTCTCGAGCTCCCAACCTCAAGTGATCCACGCAATTCAGCCTCCCAAAGTGCTGGGAGTACAGGTGTGAGCCACTGTGCCTGGCCTATCTTATTTAAAAACAACTCTTCCACAAGGGAATTATTCTGATTTTAGAGATGAGGAACACTGGAAGAGTCTGCTACTTGCTCAAGGCTTCTACAGCTTAAGTGGCATCATTAGGATTTAAACCTAGGTAGGTTTGCCTTCACAGTCCACATTCCACTCCTTCCATTATTGCCTACTGCCACAGTAAAAAATTCTGGCTCCAGTTAAACTTAATTGCCACAATTCTCAACAGCTACTGATGTAAATCCTCAAAGAGTTCTCTAAAATTTAAAAATAGTACTGTCATTTTATGATATTACACAATTTAAAAATTCACAACAGCCATTATTATTTTCTTTTCATTATATTTTGTAATTACTCTTTTAAAAAACAAGAAAAGGCCGGGCGTGGTGGCTCAAGCCTGTAATCCCAGCACTTTGGGAGGCCGAGACGGGCGGATCACGAGGTCAGGAGATCGAGACCATCCTGGCTAACACGGTAAAACCCCGTCTCTACCAAAAATACAAAAAACTAGCCGGGCGCGGTGGCGGGCGCCTGTAGTCCCAGCTACTCCGGAGGCTGAGGCAGGAGAATGGCGTAAACCCGGGAGGCAGAGCTTGCAGTGAGCTGAGATCAGGCCACTGCACTCCAGCCCGGGTGACAGAGCAAGACTCCGTCTCAAAAAAAAATAAAAAATAAAAAAAATAAAAAACAAGAAAAGAAAAAATGCTAGAAAGATTGAAGTGCAAGAATTTCAAGGGCCAACTCTTCTATCTGGAAAATCTCTAGAATAAAACATTGAGGATGTTTATTTAACTAGCAGTAGCTAAGCAACAACGCAAAGTCACATCTTAGGAGCCCTTTGGGCAGCAACAGTTTCTCTAGAGAGTTAAGGTAGTAAATCAATTCCATTTATACAACAGAGATTAAGCAGAGGAAGAGGAGACCCACCCTTTCTCCCAACACTGAGAGGGAAAATCAACATTAAGAGTTAAAATTCCTAATTCTTAGGTAGAAGTTAGAAATATTTAAAATATGATTACATTTGGACCTAACCCATAAGTTATCTAAAGAAAATACGTTTGAGGAGACAAAAATCTCAGCTTGAACATCTATTGCATGACAGAGCTGAATTCTGGAAGTATGAATTGGGCAGGTAAACGCCAGTCATAAGGGAACCGTTGGATTGAGAATAGTTCTAGGCAGAAGAAAGAACATGAACAATGGCCTGAGACGTCATTATGCTTTTAGGGTGTTACATATAAACATTAATCTCTTCAAGTTTTTCTGTGTATGTGTATGTTTAATAACAAATACTTTACAGATCACTCACAAAAATACACTACAGATTAAAGACTCAAATGTAAAAAATCCACGAACTCTGGAAAAACACCAGAAAAAAGAATACAACTAGCTTACACAGGTATAAAAATGCTTGATGGGGCTGGGTACAGTGGCTCACGCCTGTAATTCCAGCACTGTGGGAGGCCAAGGTGGGTGGATCACGAGGTCAAGAGATGGAGACCATCCTGGCCAACATGGTGAAAACCCATCTCTACTAAAAATACAAAAATTAGTTGGGTGTGGTGGCGGCAGCCTGTAGTTCCAGCTATTCTGGAGGCTGAGGCTGAGGCAGGAGAATTGCTTGAACCCGGGAGGCAGAGGTTGCAGTACGCCAAGATTGCGCCACTGCACTCCACCCTGGCAACAGAGCAAGACTCTATCTCCAAAAAAAAAAAAAGCTTGATGGGCTGGGCATGGTGGTTCATGTTTGTAACCCCAGCACTTTGGAAGGACAAGTCCGGCGGATGACCTGAGGTCGGGAGTTTGAGACCAGCCTGACCAACATGGAGAAATCCCGTCTTCACTAAAAATACAACATTAGCTGGGTGTGGTGGCACATGCCTGTAATCCCAGCTACCCAGGAGGCTGAGGCAGGAGAATCGCTTGAACCTGGGAGGCCGAGGTTGCGGTGAGCCAAGATCGCGCCATGGCACTCCAGCCTGGGTAACAAGAGTGAAACTCCATCTCAAAAACAAAAACAAAAACAAAAATTAGCTGGGCGTGGGGTGGTGTGCGCCTGTAATCCCAGTTACTCTGGAGGCTGAGGCAGGAGAACTGCTTAAGCAACCTCTCAGGGGCAGAGGTTGCAGTGAGCCGAGATCGCGCCACTGTTGTCCAGCCTGGGTGACAGAGCAAGACTCTGTCTCGAGGAAAAAAAAAAAAAATTATAGGACACAGGCATATCTTATAAAATTAGGATACCTAAAATAGCAGTCTCCCAATTATGTACCCACTACCATAACTGTTAATAATATATGCGAGTGTATGAAACATGTATTCCTGTACAAGATTTCTGGAATTTCGTGTTTCTTAGAACAGATACAGTTGTTTGAAGATGTTAATTATTTGATATGTCCTCAAATTTCCTAGCACTAAAGCTACCTGCTCTCTTAGCATTAAGACTCTGAGTTTCTGTTCTGAGCTTGTTGTTCCAGTTTTGTCTTCAGTGGCAGTGGGTCAAAGACGGAAGTTCTCTGTTTTTACTAAGAATTCTATCAGGTCATTAAAGTAAACACACTTCTATCTTGAGGGGAGCTCTCAAAAAAAATTAAAATTAAAACACAAAGTAAAAGCATTGATCTCAATTTCCAATCTGTTTCTGATAGCTAATACTTAGTAACAGCTGAACTGTGCTTCCAAATGGTCAAACTTTTAGTAATAAAATGACGACTCATCTAATAATACCCAGTAATCAATGTTTTAATATCTCATTAGCAGGGTCTCAATTTCTAGTAACACACCCTCACAAATGCCAGTCCTATGATCTGTCATGTATTGTGGGGCTTAAGGAATTTTGATCAGAAGAAATCTCTGATACTTAAGAACTGTATTTTAGACCAACCACAAATCACCAATCAGAAATATGACACATGGGCCAGGCGTAGCAGCTCTTGCCTGTAATCCCAGCACTTTGGGAGGTCAAGATGGGTGGACCACCTGAGGTCAGGAGCTCGAGACCAGCCTGACCAACATGGTGAAACCCCACCTCCACGAAAAATACAATAATTAGCTGGGTGTAGTAGTGGGTGCCTGTAATCTCAGCTACTTGGGAGGCTGAGGCAGGAGAATGGCTTGAACCCAGGAGGCGGAAGTTGCAGTGAGCCGAGATCGTGCCACTGCACTCCAGCCTGGGCGACAAGAGTGAAACTCCGTCTCAAAAAAAAAAAAAAAAAAAAAGAGGTATTACATATGGTAGTGTGGACTGCAACAGGCAATCACAGTAATGTTAAGCGGTCCCTGGATAGTGAATGATGGTTATTTATATTTTGGTGGGCTGCAGTCGTTTCATATCAAATTATAAATGGCAAAAAAACCCCAAAAACAAAACAAAAAAACAGACTTCCTGAATCCTTATACTGGAAAAGTGAGTCAAAGTGTATGGCGAGAAAGGACAGTCTCTTCAACAAAGGAAGCTGGAACAATAGCCATATGGATTAGAAGCTCACTGTTAAACCATACACAAAAATCAATTTCAGATGGTTCACAGAATTCAACTTAAAACGCAAAAGGAGGCTACTAAAAGAAAACAAATTATTTTCATACCCTCACTGTAGGCAAAGATTTCTCAGCGGCTAGATGCAGTGGCCACACCTGCAATCGCAGCACTCTGGGAGGGAGATCACTTGAACTCAGGAATTTGAGACCAGCCAGGCACTCCAGCCTGGGTGACAGAGCGAGACTTTCTCAAAAAACAAAACAAAAATCTCAGAAAAGATGCAAAAAGCACAAATTGTAAATGAAAAACTTGATAAACTGGATTTCTCCAAAACAAAATTTCTGTTCATCAACTACCACAGCTGGGCATCATGGCTCACACGTATAATCTCAGCACTTTGGGAGGCCGAGGCAAGCCGAATGTTTGAGCCCAGGAGTTTGAGACCAGCCTGGGCAACATAGTGGTGAAACCCTGTTTCTATAAAAAATAGAAAAATTAGCTGGGCATGGTGGTGCATGCCCGTAGTCCCATGTATTTGGGAGGCTGAGATGGGAGAATCACCCCAGCCCAGGGAAGTTGAGGTTGCAGCAGGCCATGATGGTTCTACTGCATTCCAGCCTGAGCAACAGTAAGACTCTGTCTCACATACAAACCAAAAAACCCCCTCAAAAACCAAAAAGAAAAATGAAAAAAATGAGAACTCAAGCCACATATTGGAAAAAAATATTCACAACGCATATCTGACAATGGCTTTGCATCCAGAGTAAATTAAAAAATGCCTGTATGTCAATAAAAAAAATCCAATTAAAGTTGGACAGAAGAATTGAATGACCACATTAAAAAGTGCTCAACATTATTACTTATCAGTGAAATGAAACTCAAAACTGCAACAAAATACTACTATACAGCCACCAGTATAGCTAAAATTAAAAAGACCGTCAACATTAAATGCTGGAGAGGATGTAGAGCAAATGAACTCTCATACACTGCTGATGGGGAGTCCATCATAATAGGAGAATGGATAAATAAGCTGTGGTACATTCATACAGAGCAATACTATTCACAAAAAGGGATGATCTACTGATATAACATGGAAGAATATAAAAATATTACACTAAGTGGAAAAGCCAAACAAAAAAGTATACACTGTATTATCCGATTTATATAAAATTATACAACAGGCAAAACAAACCAATGATGATAGCTCAGCAAGTGACTAGAAAGGAACATTCTGGAGTGATAAAAATGTCAAAACTAAATGGTACAATTAGCATTTCACCATATGTAGGTTATATTAAAGCTAGAATTTTAAAAAATGATAGCATTTCTGAAGTTTACTTTACCTTAACTCCAAAGATATCATCATTCTAGGATGGTTTTCTGCCTAATTAAGCTTTCAAAAGTGACACCAGTAATAAAATTAACCCAAATTCTCTAGATATGCAAATACTAACAGAGGAGGAATAAGCGTTGGTCATCCCAAAGAAAGGAAATATGAGACTACAAATCTGCAACAGAAAATTTGTTAAGTGAACAGCTATAAAAGGAAAGTAGCTTTTGATCTGGGTCTCGATGGATGGAGGTTTTTTTTTTTTTTTTTTTGAGACAGAGTCTCACTCTGTTGCCCAGGCTGGAGTGCAGTGGCGCAATCTCAGCTCACTGCAAGCTGGTAGAGGTATTTTTACCAGGCAAAACTGGAAAGAGAGGGAGATCCAGGCAAAGTGAACAGTATGACCTGAGTCAGACAGCTTGGGGCACATAATGCAACTCAGTGTTGTTGGAAATCAGTTTACAAATTCATTCATTCAATAAATATTTACCAAGGGTTAGTATGCTAGATGCTCGCCTAGGCACTGGGGACAGAGATGAACATAACAAAGATTCCAACCTCATGGGAAGAATGGTGGGGACAGAAAACCAAAACAAAATAATACATACAGCATGGTGAAGAACTAACATTAACAGAGACCTGAAGAAAGCAAGGGAATGAGTCACGGATATCTGAAGGAAGAGCCTTTTATGGAGGGAGAATGGCAAGGAGACCAGTCTGGCCAGAGGAGTGAGTCAAGAAGACAGTGTAGGAAAACAGGAAAAGAGGTGAGAGTTTGGGAAGTTGGACTTCATCAAAGAGGCAAACAGCGATACACATAAGGAGCACACATTGAGATACTGACCAAGCCATGGGTTTTTTTTTTTTTTGAGACAGGTTCTTGCTCTGTCACCCAGGTTGAAGTATAGTGGTGCAATCCCGGCTCACTGCAGCTTCAATCTCCCGAGCTCAAAGGATTCTCCCACCTTAGCCTCCTGAGTAGCCTGCTACCAAGCCTGGCTAAATTTCTTTTTTTTTTAAATAGAGGTCTCCTATTTAAAAAAATAGGAGACCTCTATTTGTTGCCCAGGCTGGTCTCGAACTTCTGAGTTCATGTAAACCTCCTGCCTTGATCTCCCAAGGTGCTGCGATTACAGGTGTGAGCCACCACACCCAGTCCAAGACATGGGTCTTGAATGTCTTAAGAGTAAACAATGCTACAGAAGAATGTATTCCTTCTTTGCTACATTACCCTGTTTCATCACTCCTATTTATCCTTTTGCTGCTTTCTATCATTTCTGAAGACTTGATTTCAGCCTTCCATATAATGCAGTGCTTAAAATCAGTCAAACTCCTAGCTATATCACTGTGGGAAAACTAACCTAATCTTTCTGTGCCTAGTTTCCTCAATGGTAAAATGAGGATAATACAGCATCTATCTCACAGAGCTGTTCTGAAGAATAAATGGCTTTACATATACAAGCACTCAGAATACTGCCTAGCACACATTACAACACTGGCCATTATTCTATTTTTGAACCAGAGGTTCATTCCCATATGTATCGAGGGCCTACCATGTGCCAGGCACTGCTCTACATGCTTGGGAGGAATCTGTGGACAAAATAAATCCAATAACCTCTCCTCCACCCGTATCCTGGAATTCACATTTTTAGTGTGGTGGATGACACACTAAAGGACCAGAAAGTAAATACTGTTTGCTTAGCAGGCTGTAAGGTCTCTGTTACAACTATTCCAACTCTGCCACTGGAGTGCAAAAGCAGCCACAGACAAGATGTAAACGATTGAGTGTGGCTATGATCCAACAAAACTTTATTTATGGGCAAAAAAAGGGTAAATTTTATATAATTTGCTCTCTTTTTTTTTTTTTCTTAAGAGACAGAGTTTCACTATTGTTACCCAGGCTGGAGTGCGGTGGCGCAACCTTGGCTCTCACTGCAACCTCCACCTCCCGGGTTCAAGTGATTCTCCTGCCTCAGCCTCCCGAGTAGCTGGGATTACAGGCAAGCACCACCATGCCTAGCTAATTTTTTGTATTTTTAGTGGAGATGGGATTTCACTATTTGGTCAGGCTGGTCTCAAACTTCTGACCTCAGGTAATCTGCCCACCTTGGCCTCGAGAAGTGCTGGGATTACAGGCGTGAGCCACTGCATTCAGCCAATAATTTTCATGTTATAAAATACATATTTACTTCGAATTTTTGTCCAACTATTAAAAAATTTAAAAACCATTCTTAGCATTCTTAGCTTGCGGGTAGTATAAAAGCAGGTAGTGGGTCAGATGTGGCCTGTGGTTCTAACTTGCTGACCCTGTTCTAGCAGGTTCTTAATCTGCAGTCCCTTACTCCTCCAGGTTCATAGATAAGCAGCAGAATCCCAAATCCTTGAACCTGTAAGCACAATTTTGTGCCTATGTGCAGTTCAGGGTAAGCGGAATGAGGAGGTCCACAGCTTTTCTCTCTTATCATAAATTAAGAACTAGCCCTGTTGAATGAAAGTCAATGGCTACCTTATATAGACGCGAACCCATCTCCACATCTGAATTTCTACTGTTAGGTATTTCTATCTTGAAACTCAGATAAATTAAGTGATAGGACTTCAGTTTCTTCATCTTCCAAATGAGAGAATTGGACTCATTTATGTACAAAAGTCCATTCTGGCTCCACTATATCATGACTAAATCCATCTGAAATTCATCCTTTCCTAACAACCACCTCTAACTCAGCTTCCCATGTTTATTACCCAGAGTTGCTCTCCCACAACACAGAACTTAAGGGCTCCAGAGTACTGCATATTCTCACTGAGTCTGTCTGCCTCACCCCTGCAAACGACCTAATTATTCTCTCAAATAGTATCTACAAACCCCCTTGTTTCAGTTTTAAAATTATGAGCAGATATTCCCAACTTACAATGTGTATGAATCATAGATTTTACATATTATAATTAACAGAACCTTTAGAAAGATTGGCTAAAAATAAACTGAAACCAATCACTTCAGTTGCCTTGTCTCTCCACCTTCAGCGTTCCTGTTTTTGTATAACATACATTTTGTCCACCCTGCTGTTTCAAAATACTGAATAAAAACTGTCCTTCCTACCAAAGGTCAATCTTTCCACTTAAGCAATGATTGCTATCCCCTCACCTAACTAAAGACTCTGCTATGGCCATTATTCCCACCCACACACCAATCTACCATCTACTTCTTAACCTACTCTGATCAGCCTTTTGGCCCACCAGTCCATGTTAGGGGTTCTTATCAAATTTCAATTACTTCACTCAGTCACAGGGTCAATCTTTAATGCTCATTTAGCAGTGTTTTAAACAGTTGCCTACTCCCTCCATCATGAAACACTTTTTCCTTAGTACTCCAGATGTCACACACTCCTTCCATTACTTTTCTGCTTCCATTACTGTATGCTCCTCTTCTGACTGGAGTGCTCCCAGTCATCTGCCTTCTCCATTTAACATTCTCTATTTGATGTCCTCCAGACCACAGGTTATCATCTATAAAATAATGACTCCCAGTCATCTCCCTAGTTTTTCTCCTGAGTGCCAGTCGTGAATATACAACTTTTCTACTGCACATATTCTCAGGTGCCTACTAGTTATCGAACTCAGTTAATTCCCATACAGAACTTCTGATTTATCAATCTCAGAAACTGATACACCCTTCCCAGTCTTCCACATTTCAGTACATGCACTGCTGTTTACCCAGATGCTTGGAAAAATGATTGGTTATTCAAAAAACATTTTTTTTGTTTTTGGTTATTTTATTCCTGGGAAGAAAGCTAAACCCATTTGGTTCCAGCTTCAAATTACATTCCAAATCAGACTACTACTCACTTTCAACTCTACACTTCTAGTTCAAATTACCATATCTCAACTGGACATTTGATTTACTTTCCTGCTTACCACTCTGATCTTGTCTCCCACCACTCTTCCTTCACTATGCTCCAGCTACACTGGCCTTTTTGGTATTCCTCGAAATCAGTCAAGTTCACTCTTACCTCAAGGTCTTTGTATTTGTAATTGCTGTTGTCTCAAAAGCTTTTAAATCCTCATCATTTAGATCTCTAAGTAAAATATCAACTCATCAGAGAGCTCTTCCTTCCCTGATGATCTTACCAAAATTAGACACTCCCATCCCAGTCACTCTAACCCTTAACGTTGCTATATATTTTTTTCACATTTATCACTTCTTGAAACTATACTCGCTTACTTACACATATCCTTTCTTTCCTCAAGTTCCTTGACAGCAGGCCTAGAATAGTGCCTGGCACTTTGTAGATGCTCAATAAATATTTCTTGAGTGAATGTACTATTATTTTCCTAATCGCTGAGGCTTGAAATTCAGGCATTACTGGATGAGCTTTTTCTGCTCTTACTTAATAACAGAACAATAAAGAATTTAGGATAGTTTAGCTGAAATGCATTAACACATAAATATGACCATAGCCGGCCAGATTTGGTGGCTCACGCCTGTAATTCTGGCACTTTTGGAGGCCAAGGTAGGAAGACCACTTGAGCCACCCAAACAAAAAATAAGCTGGGTGTGGTGGTGGGCACCTATAGTCCCAACTACTAGGGAGGCTGAGGCAGGTGGATAGTTTGAGCCCAGGAGGTTGAGGCTGCAGTGAGCTGTGATCATACTACTGTACTCCAGCCTGGGAATGCAGAACAGAGTGAGACTCTGACTCAAAAATACGTATGAGCATAATAGCAAAGACTCCCCTGATTATTTTCCAGTACTAAAAAATCTACCAAAAAAACCCAGATAAACATTTTAGAAGATTTAAACAATTAAGTATCACTTTAGAACTTGATGTACAGGACTGACTATAACTTCTGGCTGTGAACTAGTGCCTATTATATTAGGGAATTACTATCTGGTAATGCATACATGCATATTTTTTGAATGGTAGTTATTAAATTTCATATTTAAGTAAAAGAGGAATGGTCATTTAAAATTAAACAGGGACCCCAAATCATCATTGGCAAGAAACAATAAATACCCATTATAGGACGTACCACAGCTGTTTCCTTGCCATTGTATGTCCAGAATGAATAAATCCACATGTAAACTGCTACGTTTCAACAACATGATTATAATGTAAATGAGATCAGAGATATGTCATTTTAGGTCAATGAACAGAAAAGGAAACAACTTTCGGGGATCAAAAAGCAAATATGGAGCCGAGTGCGGTGGCTCACGCCTGTAATCCTAGCTCTTTGGGAGGCGGAGGCGGGCGGATCACCTGAGGTCAGGAGTTCGAGTCCAGCCTGACCAACATGGTGAAACCTCGTCTCTACTAAAAAACAAACAAAACAAAAAAAAAAAAAAACAAACAAAAAAACACAAAATTAGCTGGGAGTGGTGGTGCGCGCCTGTAGTCCCAGCTGCTCCATAGGCTGAGGCAGGACAATAACCTGAACCCCGGAGACGGAGGCTACCGTGAGCCGAGATCACCCCACTGCACTCCAGCCTCAGGACAGAGCAAGACTCCGTCTCAAGAAAAAAAAAAAAAAAAAAAAAAGCAAAGAAAAAGAAAAAAGAAAAAAAAAAAGCCAAGACGGCAGTTAAAAAGTGAGGTTTTAAGACACTAAAGAATTTCAAGGCCAGGCGCAGTGGCTTACGCCTGTAATCCCAACACTTCGGGAGGCCGACAGGGGGCGGATTACTTGAGGTCAGGAGTTCGAGACTGGCCTGGCCAACCCAACATGTCGAAACCCCGTCTCTACTAATAATAGAAATATTAGTCAGGCGTAGTGGCATGCGTCTTGGTCCCAGCTACTTGGGAGGCTGAGGCAGGAGAATCACTTGAACCTGGGAGGCAGAGGTGGCAGCAAGCCGAAATCGCACCACTGCACTCTAGCCTGGGCAACAAGAGCAAAAGTCTGTCTCCCCCGGCCCTCTAAAAAAGAATTTCGGTTTTCTACACTAAAAGCAATGTGGAGTACAAATGCTCACTCTAAAATGGCACAAACTCTACAGTTATATGTTACTAAACAGATCTCAGTTCCTTAAGAGAAACTCACTGGGCACAGTATTTCACACTAGATACCTCCTTTCAGACAAGACTGGACGGGCAATAGATGCACGAAACCCCCAACTCATGAAGTCGAGCATAGATCATCCAACGAGTTACCCAGAAGGTAAACTTCTCGGGTACTGCTGCTAGAAGAAGCGAGAGACCTCTCCTTGGGCTAGGGACTGGCTTCAAGAAAATAACGAATCTGAGCGGACACGAGGAAAGCAGAAAAAAAAAGCGACAGGGCTACCATGCTCCTAACTCCACCCTCCCGCGCTCAGCCCGGAGAAGGCCCAGTCTCGCTGGCTGCTGCCCCTCCTTCCACCTCTTTCCAAACCCACCGAGCGGCGCCAGGAAAGGTCCCGCCGCCATCCCCTCCCCCAAACCAGGGGCTGGGAAGGCCCAGGGAGGTTAACAGCTTCCGTTCCTTCCCCGCCCAGAAGGGAAGGGGTGGGAAGTGGGATTGCGAGCTCGTCCCCTCTCGGCCTCCCTCGCCCTCCACCCTTACCCGGAGCTCCGTTTCCGCCCCAGCCCGAGACTCAATCGTCAGCCCCGCAGCCACCGCAGCCGGGTCCCCGCGTACTGCCACAGCCCCTATCCCAGGGCCGCCCCCCCCGCCCCCAGCTGCCTGCTTCTGTGGGTTCCGGGGCAGTCGAAAGAATTACTTCCGCTGGGTCACAGCAGCTTTCTGCGACGCTCGGGAGATCCGTACCTGGTGAGGCGAGGACGCAGAGTGCGTCGCTCACTTCCGTCTGGAGGTAGTGCGTAGCGCCCTACTCTCTTCCCCTATAGTAGGCTAGCCTATGAACGACACCGGCAAATTTCGACCAATCCGAGTCTAGCTCTTCTGGATTCCCAGCATGCAGCGCAGACCCTGATCCAATTACTGTAAAGACGCATCCTTAGAGAGGCTCTCGGGAGTCCGAGACAGCACTGCATTCTGGGATTTGTAGTTTCTCTGGTGGATACCGTCGGCCTTGGGACCGAGGCAGCCCTGCATCCTGGGACTTGTAGTTTCTCGCACTGCGTGTGAAGATTTTGGTGGTTTTAGAGACTGTCCCTGCCTCTCATTTAGGGGTACGCCTGGAGGTGGGAGACTGCTGAGGAAAGATTGAAACGTGGGAGGGCGGTTTCTTTGCTAACGAGATCGTGCTCTTTATGAAGCAGCATCTGTCCCTCGTGAAAAGTTGCTGTGCGTGCAGAAGAGCCAGCACAGCAACGACTAGCGCAATCGGCTAGCCTCATTTCCTCTCTTCCCGGTAGAATTCAATGCTAACTGAAAACTAACCAACCCCCCTCCCCCCGCACTACACCCCCGAGGGTCCTGCCTCTGACTCTGGGTTAGCTCAGCTATTCTGGATCCTGAGCTCACGCACAGAAAATCCAGGCGCCTGCCAATACCGTTACTCAGTTTTGGGGACCTTCTTTCTCATTCCACGCCCCCCTTCCCACCCCCAGCGTTTCCTGTGGTAAGATATACAGGCACCTTTCCAGGAAGGCTGAAACAGCTAAGTAAAGTTCACCTTCTACTGTTTTCCAGGAGTGTGGCATGAAGAGAATGTATGTAGGGCCAAGACAACATTGCAAGTTGCTCAACGAAGCACTCTGTGTGCTCAAAAAATAGATAACAGGCTATCCGGAGTTTATTGAACTGAGGACTTGACAGAAAGGCCTTTTTTCTTTTTTTAATTTGGTTGATTTGGTAGATAAAAGCATTGGCTTTTTATAATTAATTGCAATAATCAAGATTGTCTTGGATAAATTTTTCAAAGCCTTTGCAGAAATCAGAACAAAGATTTTTTGATAGTAACGGTAGCTCGAAGTAGAGTTTGGTGGGGAGGACAGGCATGGAGATGCAGATGAGGAGGCTAGGATGTAGGCCCCTTTTCTTTTTTCTTTCCTTCTTTTTTATTGAGAGGGTGTCTCGCTCTGTCTCCCAGGCTGGAGTGCAGTGGCGCAATCTCGGCTCGCTGCGGCCTCCACCTCCCAGGCCCAAGCAACTCTTGTGCCTCTCAGCCCCCTGAGTAGCTGGGATTACGGGTGTGCTCCACCACGCCGGGCGACTTTTTTGTGTGTTTTTAGTGGAGACGGGGTTTCACCATGTTGGCCAGGCGGGTCTCAAACTCCTGACCAAAGTGATCAGCCCACCTTGGCCTCCCAAAGTGCTGGGATTACAGGCGTGAGCCACCACGCCCGGCCTAAAAACATCCTTAAAATCGTTCTAAAATCGCATTAGTTTATATTTAACAAATGTCTCTAAATTACTGGAACTGGAAAATCCATCTAACATAAATAACAATTCTATGTAAATCTATAGTACAGAGTTTTCAGAATATAATCTCATTTTATCTATTTAGAAATTTTGAGAACTAGATCAAACAAATGTTTTTATTTTTATCTACTTACAGTATTTGTAGGGGGAACAGCTTTACAGAAGATAAAAAATTTGAGTTCTCTCAATATAGTTAAGAAAAACATTTTTACATTAAAAATTTAAATATATCAGCAAAATAATATAGTGAATATTGATTGTGAATGAATTACCCTAAACAGAAGAGTTTTTAAAATGTAAATAAGCCAAGTGTGGTAGCTTAGGTTCATCCGACACTTTGGGAGGCCCAGGTGGGAGGATCCCTTGATTCCAGGAGCTCAAGACCAGCCTGGGCAACTAAAGGAGACCCTGTCTCCACTAAAAATACAAAAATTAGCTGGGTATGGTGGCATGGCCAGTAGTCCCAGGTACTTGGGAGGCTGAAGTGGGAGGGACACTTGAGCCTGGAAGGTCAAGGCTGCAGTGAGCTATGATGGTGCCACTGCACTCCAGCCTGGGTGACAGAGCAAGACCCTGTCTCAAAAACAAAATAAAAGGTGGGCACAGTGGCTTGCCCTTGTAATTCCAGCACTTTGAGAGGCTGAGGTGAGCGGATAGCTTGAGCCTCAGGAGTTTGAGAACAACCTGGGCTATATGGTGAAACTCCATCTCTACTATTAAAACAAATATTAAAATAAAAAGAAACAAAATGTAAGTAGAAGCTAACTTTTTATAAAATAAAGTTATCCGTATAGAGGTATTATCATTATCTCCTTCTGAATACTCCCTCCAATAGACAGTATTTGGAGTTGCCAACATGATCATGTTGTTCTATTGATTTATTTTTATTTTTACTTTTATTTTTGAGACAGGATCTAGCCCTGGCACCCAGTGTAGTAGTGCAATCAGGGCTCACTGCAGCCTCAACCTCTTGGGCTCAAGTGATCCTTCCGCCTCAGCTTCCCAAGTAGCTGGGACTACAGGTAGGCACCACAACACCCAGTTAAATTTAAAATTTTTTGTAGAGACAGGGTCTCACTTTGTTGCCCAGGCTGTTCTCAAACTCCTGGAATCAAGGGATCCTCTCACCTGGCCCTCCATGTAGTGTTGGAATTACAGGCATGAGTTCCCGCCCTTGGCCACACATTATTTTAAACTATGAATTTGTTCCTCTCCAGTGCAAATAACATACCAAATCAAAAAACAGTTATAGTTCTGCAGAGGTAAACAAAAGTGTGTCTCTATTACTAAGATGCTCATCCTTCAAGACTGAGCTAAATGTGAAGCCAGTCTGAAGACATTCTGAGGCAAAATTAATCATGTTCTTCTTTGCACTTCTGTGGCATTTGTTTGTTCCTTTTTTGAGACACGGTGTCACTTTGTGGTCCAGGCTAGAGTGCAGTGGTGTGGTCTTGGCTCACTGAAGCCTCGAGTTTGGACTCAAGCAATCCTACCATGTCAGCCTCCTGGGTAGCTGGGACCACAAGCACACACTACCATGTGTGGTTTATTTTTTGTTTTAGGTTTTTAAATTTTTTATTTTGTAGTGACGGGGTCTCCCTGTATTGCTTAGGCTGGTCTCAAACTCCTGGCCTCAAGAGATCTTCCTGCCTAAACCTCCCAAAGCGCTGGGATTACAGGTGCAAGCCACGACGGCCGGCCACATTTTGTATATTGCGGTATCTCAATTATATCACATTATATTCTAGCCAATTTTCAGGTGTTTTCCTCCACTATTTAAGCACTGTGGAGTCCCAATTTTATCTAGTATCTTTGTATCCTCTGCTCCTAGCTCAGTCCTGACAAGTCACTCAGTACCTCTTTAACAAGTAATGAATCAATGTGTATATAGTTGTGAATGATTTCCGAAGACAAATCTGATAACACCTATCAATATTACATGAACAAATTCCATTTATTTTCCTCCAACCCGATGATTGAATTAAGTTATCATTCATTTTTGTTCAAATCGTATATTCTTCCTTCTGTGCCAAGAGGCTGGAATCATTTTCCGCAAAGGAAACAGTTTTTAGGGATGTCGTCCACGAGAAAAAAAAGATTTAACCCTGGCTTCTGGGCTTTGTCATTCTCGCACAGCCCTCTGCTCTTCCACACTGTTATAAAGAAGGTAAAACTCTAGGAAGGAGGAGCCGCTCAGCCAAGGACAGAGCGGCGGGCTCCCAGCTCAGCTGGCAGGTAACGCGCGCTGCGGGGAAGGCGGAAGGCGGGCGGCAGATTCTGCGCACGCGCGGGCAGCCCAGCTGCCCGCCAGGCGTCCGGGGCGGTGCTTGCGCCGCTTCTGCAACAGTAGGGTGGGAAGCCGTGTCTTGACGGCGTGGGCCTCTGCAGCTGGGGCGTCCGCAGCCGGTAGTCACTCGCGGGATGCTGTTTGTGGCCTTAGGCCGCCCGTGGGCGGTCGAACTGCATCTCGGCGGAAGTAGGATTGCATTGTGTGCGGCCGCCGCGCTCCGAGGTCCCCGGGCCTTTGTCTCCCGGGCGTCCTCCTGCAGCAGGCCTTCGGGGCTGGTAGCCGGCGGGAGTACGGGGCCCTGGGGAGCCGCGCGCCTTCTCCGGCGTCCGGGCCGAGCGCAGGTGGGGCGTCCGAGGTCTGGTGTCCCAAGTGAGGCGGGGAGGGCGGGCGTCGCGTCGGGCCTGGGGAGCCCCGGCGGCTCTTCGCGACCTCTCCCGGGTGTCCGTGACTGGAGCGCGGGAGGAGCCCCCTCTGCGGGGCTTGGAGAAGTAGCAGGCCGAGGGCCCCGGGGTCCTCAGCCTCCGCGAGTCCAGGAGAAAGGCTGGAAAGTGCTTACTTTTGTGGTGGTTCCAAATCCACAGGGTTTGTGTTGACGACTATATGTAGTTTTCTACCCTTGAGCAGAAGCTTAGAAGTGTAATAATTTGCAAGAAATTGGATGCAGCACCTGGAAATAGAACCGAAAGAGCCAGGTTAACCTGACTTTGAGCTTGTTTTACTTTTATTAGGTGGCTGTACTTTTAAGAATTACTTTGGTCCCTTGGAAAGGGGGAGGATGCAGATGTTAATTCTTTTATTTTGGTCTGAATAAATTGTCTCCTAATTCTACTCTGTAAAATATCAGGATTGGCAAACCTGGTTAAAACTTGGAAGAAATGCTTAAAATGGAAATTGGAATCTAATTACATTTCAGGATTGAGGAATTAGGCATGCCTTTTACATTTTGAAGTGTGCACTGTGAAACTCCTTTTCAGATGTTTGGGGAACTCTTCTTTTCCCTTGAAATTTGATGTAGGATTTCAAGTAAATTTTATTTCTTTTTTTTGGAGGTGAAGTCTCACTCTGTCACCCAGGCTGGAGTGCAGCGACGTGATCTTGGCTCACTGCAACCTCCGCCTTCCGGGTTCAAGCGATTCTCCTGCCTCAGCCTCCCCAGTAGTTGGGATTACAGGCGCGCTCCACCACACCCCGGCTGATTTTTTTTGTATTTTTAGTACTGACGGGATTTTACCGTGTTGGCCAGGCTAGTCTTAAACTCCTTACCTCAAATGATCCTCCTGCCTCGGCCTGTGAAAGTGCTGGAATTACAGGCGTGAGCCGCTGTGCCCAGCCAAATTTTGTTTCTTGGCAAGAAATAAGAAGACCAGGGGATACACAGTATTTACAAGGTCTTTAGAGAAAGAATTGATATCTTTTAATACTATTGTACAAATATTTTAGAAGTATTTATAAAAGGCCTGGACTTGAAATATAATCTGAACTTGCAGAGTGTTTTACTTAAATTATTTTAGTAAAATTAAATTTTATTTTTTAGAGATGGGGTCTTGCCATGTTGCCCCGGCTGACCTTGAACTGCTAGGCTCAAGTGATCCACCTCAGCCTCCCCAGTAGCTGGGGCTACAGACATGTTCCATTACACCTGCTAAATGTATTTATTTTTTGAAAAGGTGTTGCATTTAAATAGAATGGAAATGATGTCCTCATTAACAGTGGAGTAGAAGAAACTGTTCCACTATTTTTACTTGTTCAAGGTCATACTAGAAACCTGAGAGCTGGGATGCAAAGCTAACAAACTCCAACTCTGCAGTTTTCTACTTGTGACTAGAATTAAGGCAGGCCATTCTATCAGCCAACTGATTTCTTTAGCTCTGTAGATTATTTGGGAGAATTCCTTATGTCACCTCGTGTGACAAGTTCTCTTCATTACAATTTTATTTTATTTGAGACGGAGTCGCACTTTGTTGCCCAGGTTGGCGTACAATGGTGTGATCTCAGACCAGTGCAACCTCCGCCTCCTGGATTCAAGCGATTCTCCTGCCTCAGCCTCCCGAGTAGCTGGCAGGTGCCCGACACCATGCCCGGCTAGTTGTTTGTATTTTTAGTAGAGATGGGGTTTCACTATGTTGGCCAGGCTGGTGTTGAACTCCTGACCTTAAGTGATCCGCCCACCACAGCCTCCCAAAGTGCTAGAATTACAGGCATGAGCCACTGCTCCTGCCCTCTTCATTACTGTTTTAAAAATAAACTTAAACCAGGCATGGTGGCTCATGCCTGTAATCCCAGCACTTAGGGAGTCCAAGGTGGCAAATCACTTGAGGTCAGGAGTTCAAGACCAGCCTGGCCAACATGGTGAAACCCCATCTCTACTAAAAATATGGAAATTAGCCAAGTGTTGTGGCAGGCACCTGTAATCCCAGCTACTCAGGAGACTGAGGCAGGAGAAATACTTAAACCCGGGAAGCGGAGGTTGCAGTGGTGAGCCGTGATCATACCACAGCCCTGCAGTCTGGGAGACAGAGCGAGACTCTGTCTCAAAAAAAAAAAAAAAAAACTTTAAAAATTTAAGAAGGTTGGTCGACCATAATGATCCCTGTTTCAATAGATCCCTGTTTGTTGGGAAGGATATGTTCGATGCTTACATACGCCGTCTGACAAATCAGAAGATGGAAGGCTAATTTATACTGGCAATATGGCCCGAGCAGTGTTTGGTAAGTAATTGGAGGTGAGGTTACTTACTTTTTTTTTTCTCTTTTAATTGTAAAAATATCCTTACCATATCTTACTTGTTGTTATGGCATCCCTTAATTACAATGCGTAAGGAAAATTAGATTGTCATTTTTTTCTTGAGGTGTGTTGATAAGATGTAGAGAACTTTGCATTTTTAGATTTTTATTTGAGACAGAATCTCACTCTGTTGTCCAGGCTGGAGTGCATTGGCATGATCTTGGTTCACTGTACTCTCTGCCTCCCATGTTCATGCGATTCTCCTGGTTCAGCCTCCTGAGTAGCTGGGATTACAGGCATGTGCCACTACACTTGGCCAATTTTTGTGTTTTTAGTAGAGACAGGGTTTCACCATGTTGGTCAGGCTGGTCTTGAACTCTTCACCTCAAGTAACCCACCTACCTCGGCCTCCTGAAGTATTGGGATTACAGGCGTGAGCCACCACACCCGGCCTCTATTATGTTTTAATATTTGGAAGGGGTAACTTCCCCTCATTGCTTTATTTATTTTTTTATTTTTGCTGCTTTTGTTTTTCCAAGTGAACTTTAAAATCAACTTGTTTAGGATCTCAACTTTTTTATTTTCCAAACAGATGGTATTTTTTATTAGGATCATATTAAAATTATAAATTAAAGGTAAGATAAATTTACATTTTAAGTCATTTTTTATTGTGGTTAGATAAACATAAAATTTTTCACTTTAATCATTTTGAAGTATACAGTTTAGAAGCCATTTTTTAAAAATAATTGTTATTTTTTAGAGACAGGGTCTCTGTCATCTAGACTAGAGTGCAGTGGTGTGATCATAGTTCACTGCAGTCTCAAACTTGTGGGCTTGAGTGATCCTTCCACTTCAGCCTCCCAAATAGCTAGGCCTGCAGACATGTGCCACCACCCCTGGCTGATTTTTTTTTTTAAGCTAGTCAAATTTAGCAGTGGGGGCGTTGTACACCAACTTCAGTGACACCAATGTTAAGTTCTGATAACTCATTACCATCAGACCAGCCTTGGCTAATTAAAAAAATTTTTTTTTGTAGAGACAGGTCTTCCTAGGGTGCCTAGGCTGGCCTCAAACTGGTCTCAAGCAGTCCCCCTGTCTACACCTTACAGTGTGCTGAGATTACAGGCATGAGCTACTGCACTGCGCTAGAAGTCATTTATTTTTAATCTTTCTAAGGTAATAGGTAAAAATGGTATCTCAGTGTTTTATTTGTATTTTTTATTATTTATTTATTGAGACAGAGTTTTGCTCTTGTTGCCCAGGCTGGAGTGCACAATCTCGGCCCACTGCAACCTCCACCTCCCGGGTTCAAGCAATTCTCCTGCCTCAGCACCCCCAGTAGCTGGGATTATAGGCGCATGCCACCAAGCCTGGCTAATTTTCGTATTTTTAGTAGAGACAGGGTTTCGCCATGTTGGCCAGGCTGCTTATCTCAGTGTTTTAACTTGAAAGTCTTTCCGTACTAAAGAAGTTGAATATCTTTCCCATGTGTTTCTCTCTCTTTTTTTCTTTTTTTTTTTTGAGATGGAGTCTTGCTTTGTCTCCCAGGCTGGAGTGCAGTATGCAGTCTTGGCTCACTGCAGCCTCTACCTCCTGGGTTCAAGGATTCTCCTGCCTCAACCTCCTGAATAGCTGGGATTATAGGCACATGCCACCATCCCCAGCTAATTTTTGTATTTTTAGTAGAGATGGAGTTTCACCATGTTGGCCAGGCTGGTCTTGAACTCCTAACCTCAAATGAACCAACCAGGTCAGCCTCCCAAAGTGCTGGGATTACAGGCATGAGCCAGTCCCATGTGTTTTTTAACCACTGGTGTTATTTCTTTGGTGATTTGCTGTTTTAATCCTGGGCATTTAGCCTGATAGAATTTACCACGTTTGAATATTTTATGTTAGATATACTGGAGTGCTTGTTAATAAAGAGTTTTGTTGATAATCTGCTCTCTGAATCAACTTTTGTAGTACAGTATTAGTAAGGATCTTTAAGTAATATTAACTACTTTATTGTGGAACTGAGGTAGGGCCACTTAAACCCTAAAGCAGATTTCCTGCCTGGAGAGGCAGTGCATTCTAATGGTCAGTGGCATGGACATTGAAGTCAAAATATTTGTAAAGTCCTTAAAACAGAGGTTGGAATATAATAAGCATGGTATTTATGGTTTGATTTTGTTGTCTTGAGCTGATACAGTAAGAAGAAAAATGGAAGAATTAGTGGGATAGATTGATTCTTTTATAAAATTTACAAGTATTGATCCTCTCTCTTTTTTTCCCATTTAGGTGTGAAATGTTTCTCTTATTCTACGAGTCTGATTGGCCTTACATTTCTGCCATACTTTGTTACACAAAATAATGCTTTTTTTGAAAGTGTGTCTCTGCCTGTTCAAATCGTATTTTATGGCATCATAGGAAGCTTTACGTTGATCACCCCAGTGCTGCTTCACTTTATTACAAAAGGCTATGTCATTCGATTGTACCATGAGGCCACAACAGACACTTATAAAGCCATTACCTACAATGCTTTGCTTGCAGAAACGAGTACATTGTTTCACCAGGATGATGTGAAAATTCCAGATGCTACACATGTGTTTACCACATTTTATGCTAAAACAAAATCACTGTTAGTTAATCCAGTGCTCTTTCCAAACCGCGAAGACTTTATCCATCTAATGGGTTACGACAAAGAAGAATTCATTTTGGATATGGAAAAACCCAGTGAAGAGAAACAGCATAAAGATGAGAAATGAGCCTATTTTTAAATGTTCGTGCTTAAATGTGATTTACGTTTTAATGTATAATAATAAAATAGCCTTTTGCATTCTGTTAGTGACTGATTGTTAAATAATTTGAATTAGCAAAGCTTTTAATTTCCAGAGAATGATGTTTATTTATAATAAAACAAGATATGTTTGAAAACCAAAACGTAGTATCTGCCATTCGTGTTTTAGAAAAAGGTATGTGAATAAATATGTTCATGCTGGTGTAAGAGTTCTGTATTACTGTGATTGACTCTAAACTGGGGATCTGATGTCAGTAGCAAATGGGAGAGTTACTTTATTCTTTGTATATGGATTTTTCTAAGTGTATAAATATTTTCTGACATTAAAAGACATTTTCTCTTTGAGGAAGACACAGTCATAGGTGGTGCGGAGCTGTGGTCCACCTGCTCTTGCTCCTGACTCACTGCTCTTTGCTTTTGCCTGAGGACCAAATCTGTCAGGAAGCTGGCTAGGAAGCCTTGCAGCAGCCATGGCTTTTAAAGATACCAGAAAAACACCCGTGGAGTCAGAGGTGGCAATTCACTGAATTCAAATCACTAACGAGTTGCAATGTAAAATCCCTGGATAAGTTGTGTGCTGACTTGATCAGAGGAGCAAAGAAAAAGAATCAGTGAAAGGACCAGTTTGAATGCCTACCAAGACTTTGAGAATCACTACAAGAAAAACTTGTGAAGGTTCTAAGACATGGGATCGTTTCCAGTTGAGAATCCACAAGCGACTCTGACTTGCACAGTCCTCAGATTGTTAAGCAGGTTATTTCCATCAGTATTGAGCCAGGAGTTGAGATGGAAGTAGCCATTGCAATGCTGAAGTCGATTATTTTCATAAATAGATTATCAGTTGTTAAAAAATTTTTTTTAAAACCCCAAAATTTCAAGAAATTCACAAATTATGGGAACAGTTTTAAGTCTCCTTTGGTTCAGAACACAGGTTTTTGCCTAACCCCTGGAATGATTGCCCATAAGAACATTCATGCGCAGTTGAACTGGTGGTTAGCTATAAGGGAAATGATAAGTAGTGTTGTCTTCAGTAGTCTTAATTTGTTTCTCCAACTGTGCACTCCTCCTCTGGTGGCACCCTATGGGTTTAGGAAACCACTGTTACTAAGTAGGTGAAAAATACCTTGTGTAAAATTGCTGTCTCTATGCTAGCTTTGTCAAGAATATCCATTGTAAGATTTTTTACCTCCACTGTAAAGTGGAGATTGACTCTTGCCAAGGATTTTTAGCTAGGAACAAGAGGCCTCAAACCACACTAGATCAGTAGATATTTACTAAGTGCCCAGTACTGTGCTGGTTACTAAGATCATAGTTAAGAACAAAACACCCAGTCTGTCTTTATGGAGCTACCTAACATTGTCTACGGCCACCATGATAGTAAATTTAAACTTTATGGTGTACATGTGTATGAGGGAGGTTGATGGGGAAGCAGTAGGAACATCTGATCAAAGAGATCATTCAATTCCCAGGCTTCTAGAAATTTATTCGTAGGAGATAAGACAGCAAAGCTGTCTTTCTGAGACTTAGAGCCTGCCCTCTGCTTGGATTGTCCAGCTCACCAGACAGAATTCTCACCGCCATTCCTGTGTCATCTTCTGCTCAGGGTGGGTTTCTGCCTGCTTGCTCCTCTGTCCTTTGTCCCCTAGATGTATCCTAGCAATGAATGAGAGATGTCTTTCTTTTTTTTTTCATAGCAACCTACTAGATAAGGCAGGCTTGTCCAACCCGCAGCCCAGGATGGCTTTGAATGTGGCCGAACACAAATTCATAAACTTACATTTTATTTTTGAGATATATTTTTTAAACTCATCAGCTATCAGTATATTTTATGTGTGGCCCAAGACAATTCTTCCAACGTGGCCCAGGGAAGCCAAAAGATTGGACACCCCTGAGATAAGAGATATCTTTCTATAAAAAGTTATTCCATGATCAAATGTTTATTATGGATACATTAGAAAGTAGAAGGAAGAAAGAGGCTGGGTCTGGTGGCTCTTGTCTGTAATCGCAGCTACTTGGGCTGAGGTGAGAGACCCGTTTGAACCTGGGGAATCAAGACTGCAGTGAGCTGGGATTGCACCACTGCACTCTATCCAGGGTGACAGAGCAAAACCCCATCTCAAAAACAAAAAAGGAAAAATCAGTCCTAGTTCCCCCTAGAAAAATTGCATTGTTTACGTTTTAAAGATCTCTTCCAATATTACCTCTCTTCACAACTTAAGTACAATATATTTCTTTATGTTATAAATAAAGTTTTGGTGCCGCAAAAGAAATAGCACTCAAATATAAAATTTTCTTCTTTTCTTCTCAGCAAGGCAGTTTACTTCTATAGAAGACTGCGCCCTCACAGATGGAGCAATGGTGAGTGCACACCTGGACAAGGGAGGAAAAGGGGGTCTTATTCCTGACACACGTGGTCCCTGCTGCTCTGTCGTTCCCCTATTGGCTCCGGTTAGACAGCACAGGCTAAACTAATTCCGAATGGCTAATTTAAAAAGAGCGACAGGGTGAGTGGTTTGGCGGGAAAAATGGTTGTGGAGAATGAGCAGGTAATTGGAATGAGTCAGGGTGGAACAGGTAATCGGAAAAGGTTGGTTTATGAGGAAGTTATGTTTAAAAGTAGAAGGTAATTGAACATACTGACATATTGATTCTTTGAAGAGAAATTTAGAACTCATATCTAACATTTACATGTTCTATATCCATGTGATCATTTTGTCACTGTGCTCTCGGTCCTGCAGCTGTGAGGAGGACGCTCTGCAGATTCACTGCTCACTGGCTTCCTCCCCCGTGTCCCTGTGACCGTCCGAGGGGAAGATGGCCTCAGGAGTGCAAGTAGCTGATGAAGTATGTTGCATTTTTTATGACACGAAAGTTCGTAAATGCTCCACACCAGAAGAAATCAAGAAAAGAAAGAAGGTTGTCATTTTTTTGTCTCAGTGCAGACAAAAAGTGCATCATTGTAGAAGGCAAAGAGATGGTGGAGATGTTGGCATAACCATAACTGATCCTTTCAAGCATTTTGTGGGAATGCTTCCTGAAAAAGATTGTTGTTATGCTCTGTATGATGCAAGCTTTGAAACAAAAGAATCCAGAAAAGAAGAGTTGATTTTTTTTTTGTGGGCACCAGAACTAGCACCTCTGAAAAGTAAAATGATCTATGCAAGCTCCAAGGATGCAATTAAAAAGAAATTTCAAGGCATTTTATCACTGTGGAGTGGAGTGAAAAACTTGTTTTTATTGGTTGATATCAGAATAATTCTTCAGAAAACAACCTGGTAGTCTAGGGGAAAAATATGCTTACACTAAGTGGGAAAGGTGACATCTTAAGGGCATGATCTGGAGTGAGAAACTAGGATAGAGAAAGGATTAGCATGCATAGGATAACAGGATGATTCATCACTGAAATAATCAGCAGAACCAACTCAGGCCAAGGTTAGGAGAAACTTAGGCACCTCCCTCATGCCACTTTGCTACTCTATCCCAGGCAGAGTAATCTCAGGAAGACTGGGAAGGTAATGAATCTCTCACTGTTTAGGGAAAGTGAGTCATTTATTTGCATCACAAAAGCTACCTATTTGCATGTGAAAAGGCAGGGTGATCCTAGCTGACATCTGGGTTACATCAGGTAATAACCCCGTTAACAATAAAATATTGCAATCCTTTTCCCTAATGCAGATTTCACCGCACTGAAAGGCTTTTGGAAGCAAAAGTAACAAGATGACCATTAGATATAAATGACAGTCTTAGCTTGAATGTATTTGTAAAAATTTTATTCTGATTCTTTTAGAACACCTTGTACTTGTTTTTATTTTTATTGAGAATTTCAAACACAGAAGTAGAAGAGTACAGTGAACCTGCATGACTCTGTCATCCAGATTCAACAATGACCAATTTATAGTCAATATTGTTTCATCTAGACCCTAATCATTTCTCCTCTACTTTTTGGGGAAAGCAAATTCCAGTCATAATAATATTTCTTTCTTAAGTATTTACTTTTGTAACTCTACAAGATGAGACTTCTTTAATAATGTAGCCACAATACCATTATCAGATCTACAAAAACGAAACAACCCCACAGCTCTAATGTCATCAATCTATCAGTCTGTTTAAATTTCCAATTGCTTCATAATTTTTTCCCACATTTGGTTGGATTTACGATTCAAATAATCAGACCAGAATGAAGAGTTGGTTAAAAAAATTATATATATGTGTGTGTGTATATATATATATCTCCAAATAAGTTTCATATCTTACACATATCAATTGTTTAAATGGCTTTTAAGACTGTTCTAAAAGACATTTAGAAAGCATTTAGACATTGAGTCTACCCCCTAGACTCAAGCAATCCTCCCACCTCAAGCCTCCAGGGTAGCGGGACTACAGGCGTGTGCCACCATGCCCGGCTAGTTTTTGTATTTTTTGTAGAGACAGGGTTTTACCTGTTGCCCAGGCTGATCTTGAACTCCACCCGTCTTGGCCTCCTAAAGTACTGGGATTACAGGTGTGAGCCACTGTACCGGCCAGGCCTTTCCATTTTTTTTCCCTTGCAAATTATCTGTTGAAGAAATAATTGTTTGTCACTTAGATCTTCTCATGGTCTAGATTTTCTACTTGTATCCCTGAGCTGTATTTTAACATGTTTCTCTGTCTTCTATATTTCCTATAAATTGATAAGTAGATCTTAAAACTTCACCAGAGTGAGGTTTGATTATTTTGGACAAAACTACTTTTATAGATGATCATATTTGTTATCTTGTTGCATAACGAATTACCCCTAAAACTTACATGCTTAAAGCCACAATAAACATTTCTAACACTGCACAGTGTCTGTAGGTGTGGAAATGAGGAGTGGCCTAGCTGAGTGGTTTTAGCTCAAGCTCTCTCAGGAGGTAGCTGGTGCTGCTGTCATCTGAAGGCTGGGCTGGGGCATGAGGAACCCCCCGTTTCCAAGATGGCTCACTTACAAGACTGAGAGTGTGGTACTAGCTCTTTGGCAGGAGGCCTCCGTTTCTCACCGCATGGATCTCTCTTTAGTGCTTCTTGCTTCTCCCAGAGTAAGTGATCCAAGAGAGTAAGGTTATACAATGTGTTGTGTGACCTACATGAAATTTGCACACTGTCATTTTACAATACTTTATTGGTTACACAGTCAGCCTTATTCGATGTTGGAGGGGATTCACAAGGACCTGTACACCAGGAGGTAAGGCTCATTGGGAGCTATTTGGAGGCCAGTCCCCGTAGTATTCTCCCATTAAGAGGTACATAATGTTGTTTTGTCTTTGTGATGGTAGCAACCATTGATGCTCAATGCGTAAGTCCACCAATTCATTAGATGTTGAAAAATGGTTATATTCTATTATTCCCTTTTCACTTATTAGCTGAAATACTTCTAAAAATAGAGCTAAAAGCACAAGAAGGCAAGAAAAATTTGCCCCTCTCTGCTATTTGGTAACTGAGTAGTTCAGTTTGTGTGGAAAAGTCAGGATAAATGCTTGATTCTGTCCTTTTATTTGCTAGTTTTAAAAATAGATTTGGTTTCCTAGCATCATCTGTTGGTAAGTAGACTTAAAAAATTCGTTATGAGGCTGGGCACGGTGGTTCACGCCTGTAATGCCACCACTTTGGGCACCACTTTAGGAGGCTGAGGGGAGGATTGCTTAAGGCCAGAAGTTCGCGACCAGCCCTGGCAACATAGTGAAACCCTGTCTCTAAGAAAAAACTAAAAAAATTAGCTGGGCATAGGGGTGTATGCCTGTAGTCCCAGCTACTTGGAGGCTCAGGAGGGAGGATTGCTTGAGCCCAGGAGTTTAAGGTTGCAGTGAGCTGTGATCATGCCACTGCCCTCCAGCCTGGGTGAAAGAGGTAGATCCTGTCTCACAAAAATGATAAATAAAATATTATGAGCTTATGGATTTAAATATATTAAAGTATTTCAACTTATTGCAATTACTATCTTATTAATGTTCATATAGTCATATGAATAGGCTAAATAATGGCGCAAAATGTTCACCTCCTAATCACTGGAAGCTGTGAATATTACCTTACATGGCAAAAGGAATTTTGCAGATGTGATTAAATTGAGGATTTTAATTTGGATTGTGCTGAATTACCCAGCTGGGTCCATTGTAATCACTGAGGTCCCTATAAGAAAGAGGCATGAAATCAAAGCAGAAGGTGATGAAGTGGGCCAGGCGCAGTGGCTCAGGACTGTAATCCCAGCACTTTGGGAGGCGGAGGCAGGCGCATCACAAGATCAGGAGTTCAAGACCAGCCTGAACAATATGGCGAAACCCCATCTCTACTAAAAATACAAAAATTAGCTGGGTGTGGTGGCGCATGCCTGTAGTCTCAGCTACTCAGGAGGCTGAGGCAGGAGAATCACTTAAACCTGGGAGGGAGAGGTTGCAGTGAGCCGAGATTGTATCACTGCACTCCAGGCTTGGCGACAGAGGGAGGCTCAAAAAAAAAAAAAAAAAAAAAAGGATTGAAGTGATGCATTTTGAAGATGGAGAAATATAAGGGTTGTAGCTCTAAAAGCTGAAAAAGGCAAGGAAACATATTCTTCCCCTAGAGTCTCCAGAAGGAAACAGCTCTGTTGACACCGTGACTTTAGTACAGTGAAACTGATTTCAGACTTCAGACCTCCAGAACCGTAAGAGAATACATTTACAGTTTTTGTTTGTTTTTTGAGATGGAGTCTTGCTGTGTCTTCCAGGCTGGAGTACAGTGGCACAATCTCAGTTTACTACAACCTCCGCCTCCTGGGTTCAAGCAATTCTTGGGCCTCAGCCTCCCGAGTAGCTGGGATTACAGGCGCCTGCCACCACTCCTGGCTCATTTCTTGTATTTTTAGTAGAGATGGGGTTTCACCACGTTGGCCAGGTTGGTCTCAAACTCCTGACCTCAGGTGATCCGCCCGTGTTGGCCTCCCAAAGTGCTGGGATTACAGGCATGAGCCACTGTGCCCAGGCTATGTTGTTTAAAGCCATGAAATCTTTTGGCAATTTGTTACAGCCATTATAGGAAACTAGAAACACCTGTCTTTGGTCAGTGGCACCATCTTCAAATTGGTTATCTAATATAACAAAGTGTTTTAGGCTCATTTTGTACATTTTCTACCCCAGACTCCAAGGAGTGCTGGTTGCTAATAGTGGGAAATTGTATTTTGAGACTGCTAAGGGTGTTCATGGGATTTTGCCTTTTTTTCCCATCTTTTAAATTTATTTTAAAATTGTGTTTTTTAAAGAATTTACCATCTTAACCAGTTTTAAGCATAGAGTTCAGTGGTGTTAACTATATTCACATTGTTGTGCAACAGATCTCTAGAACTCTTTCATCTTGTCAACCTGAGACTCTATGCCCATTGAACAACTCCCTATTTCCCCCTCCTCCCTTGGACTTTTGCATTTTTGAAAATGGCAGGGCCAACAGCCATGGCTCAAACCTGTGGTCCCAGCTGAGCCCAGGAATTTGAGGCTGCAGTGTGTTAGGATCACACCTGAGAATAACCACTGCACCCCAGCCTGGGCAACACAGTGAGACTTTGTCTCTAAAAAAATGGAAAGAAACACACTTCTGTTGTAAAATATTTTTACCAACATATTATTTTCTTCTTAAGTGTGCAGATTTTTAGCCAAAATTCCATGCCATTTTTGGCTACTAACCCTAAACTATATCCTATAAAGGATTTCAAGTAGCAAAATATCTAAAGGAATAGCTGGCTTTCTAAAATGGAGTCAGAGTTTTGAAATGAAATACATGTCACAACAAAATGATGACATTTCATTATCAGGACTCAAAATGTTCTCTTGAGGTCTAGCTTGTTGTAGGTGAATGCATTATTAAGACTGGTGGAGTCCCTGCCCACAGCACAGAATTACAGCTAGTGTCCCCTGTTTGGGGTCTTATCTGGCCCTGTTGTGTCCTGTAACTAAACCTGCTGCTGAAAAGAAATAGTTCCCATGAGACTGTTCACTTCAGATCCATAAGTGCAGCTCTCTGGGCCATGATAATTTGATTTGTTGTTGTTATTGTTGTTTTTTGAGATGGAGTCTCGCTCTGTCACCCAGGCTGGAGTGCAGTGACATGATTTTGGCTCACTACAACCTTCACTTCCTGGGTTCAAGCAATTCTCTTGCCTCAGCCTCCTGATTAACTGGGACTACAGGCACTTGCCACCACACCTGGCTAATTTTTGTATTTTTAGTAGAGACAGGGTTTCACTGTGTTGGCCAAGCTGGTTTCAAACTCCTGACCTCAGGTGATCTGCCCACCTTGGCCTCCCAAAGTGCTGGTATTTACAGAGGTGAGCCATTGCGCCTGGCCTGTTTGTTTGTTTTTGAGACGAAGTCTCACTCTGTCACCCAGGTTGGAGTGCAGTGGCCCAATCTTGGCTCACTGCAACCTCTTCCTCCTGGGTTCAAGCGATTCTCCTGCCTCAGCCTCCCGAGTAGCTGGGACTACAGGTGTGCACCACCATGCCTTGCTAATTTTTGTATTTTTAGTAGAGACAGAATTTCACCATGTTAGCCAGGCTGGTCTTGAACTCCTGACCTCAAGTGATCCACCCGCCTTAGTATCCCAAAATGCTGGGATGACAGGCATGAGCCACCACGCCTGGCTGAGAATTTGTTTTATAAAGTAGGAATCCCCATCCACTGGGAGCCGTGGACCAGTACCAGTCCATGGCCTGTTAGGAATCTGGCTGTGGCTTGTTAGGAACTGGGCTGCACAGCTGGAGGTGAGCAGTAGGTGAGCGAGCATTACCACCTGAGCTCCAGCTTCTGTCAGACCAGCAGCAGCATTACATTCCCAGGGAGGAGCAGGAACCTTGTTATGAAGTATACATGCAAGGGATCTAGGTTGCATGCTCCTTATGATAATCTAATGCCTGATGATCTGGGGTGGAACAGTTTCACCCCAAAACCATCCCTCCCAATCCCCTCAGTCCGTGGAAAAATTGTCTTCCAAGAAACTGGTCCCTGAGGCCAAAAATGTTGGGAACTGCTGGTATACAGAGCTGTGGGAGAGAAGAGCAATGCAGAGGGAAAAGGAGTTCCTGTCTCTTGAGACTTTCAGGGGGACCTAGGGACTGGTTTTGTTACAGTTGACTGGGAAGCGTCTTGTTTATTTTATTTTATTTTTCATTTAAAATATTTTTTTGAAATGGAGTTTTGTTGCCCAGGCTGGAGTGCAGTGGTGCCATCTCGGCTCACTGCAACCTCTGCCTCCCAGGTTCAAGTGACTCTCCTTCCTTAGCCTTCTGAATAGCTGGGATTACAGGCGTGCGCCAACCGCACCTGGCTAATTTTTGTATTTTTAGTAGAGATGGGTTTCACCACGTCAGCCAGGCTGGTCTTGAACTCCTGACCTCAAGTGATCCACCTGCTTTGGCCTCCCAAAATGCTGGGATTACAGGCATGAGCCACCACATCTGGCCAAAGTGTCTTGTTTTATTTTTAAGGCTTTGATCACTCTCATTTACAGTAAGTATTTGAAGAGTACATTCTAAATCATTTTTCTCTCTTCCTTTGCAGGAAGTGCTCAAATGTTAAGCACACACACACACACACAAAGAGGAAACAGTTGGATAGGAACTCAGAAATCATGTGACCGATGACTAAGTTAAATATTTTCTGCTTACTGAAAAGGAAGAGTCTGATGATTAGCTATTGATCCTCTTTGCATTTGTAAAGTTTTGGAGATATTGAATCATGTTACCATTTCTGTTTTTTTCCACCCTATTTTCTTTCATATTTACTGAAGCTCAGAAGCACTATTGGGTCTGCAACTCATCCGACGCAAGTATTTCATACACCTACTGTGGTAAGTAAAACTGCAAAACAAATAATTGTAGCATCAACTATTTTGAGGGTAAGTTTTCACAAGAACCTTACACTGTTGTGGCTGGAACACAGGAAATGTCAGTGTGTTCCAGCTGCTGTGGCGGACGCCGCCAGCAGGAAAAGCAATAGCTGGCAGCTACCCCGTGAGAATCTTTTCGACCCTTCACAGAGCTCGCGAGTCTCTAAACTGTGCTGTGCTTGACCTCCAAGTGCTTCTGTTCCCTGTGTCATCTTTCTCTACCCTGAGCCCAGTTTCGGGTTCTGCCCAGTTTCAGTAAAACCGTCTGCTTCTGAGCTTTCGCCTCAGCCTTGACACTTACTAGTTCTTCTTCTTGAGATGGTAGAGCAATCCCAGCTGCTTCCTGTAGTTGATTTCTGCTCCAAGCTGTGACTTTTGAGGGCTCTTGGAATCATCTCCCTAACTGGATGTAAGCCTGTTTCTGTCACTAGCTGTGTGACCTTAAGCAAAGTACTCCAGCCTTTTTAGCACTAACGTAAAAGTTTATAGCCTACTTGATAAGGGTGTTGTGAGGTGAAGTTTTTTAGCACAGGGTCACGTAAAGACAATACTCTTAATTTTTTTTTTTGGAGTCAGCCATACCCTAGTGCTATTCACTGGCTGTATCACTGTCCGCTGCCCCAGCTGCTCATTAGCAAGCGTCCTCGGGTCTGAAGGCACAGTGTCAGGCCTGACAGCTGTTTTGGTTCGGTACTTTCCACCGTGCGGCTCACCATGGATTGGCTGCCCTTTTCCACCCGCTGGCACTATCTGGAAGGTTTAAAGTGGTGCTTCCCAAAATACCAGTTCTTTGAGATTCTTTTGGGAAAATAGGATCTATGGCCTAATCATCTGGGAGAGATTTACAGATGTACTTTGAGTTCTGAGAAGTTCTGCAGTAAAGGCACCTGTTTAACCACAACATTTTCAATTTCATTTGTTGTTTGTTTGGTTTTTAGTCTGGAGTGTATGTTAACTCTCTTGAGAAACATGCTCTGCCAAATGCTAATATAAAGTGACTTTCGGGAAATTGGGATAATTGCCGCATGTGAGAAGGATACTTAGGAATGTGGCCAGTCACACACCATGGCCCTTCTTCTCCTGGTGGGTTGCACTGAATTCCCTCTCAACGTATCTCTAAAATCTCCCCATGCTACAAGATCCTTTTGCATTCCGCTCTTCCAGCAAGGCTCCTACTCTACTTGGCCCCCACTTCCCTTTCCTCCTTTGGCCCTTTTGTACCATGTGCGAATTACGCCACTCTGTGTGTGTGTGCATGTGTGTGTGTGTGCGAACGCATGGAGTTTTGCTCTGTTGCCAGGCTGGAGTGCGGTGGCATGATTTTGGCTCATTGCAACCTCTGCCTCCCAAGTTCAAATCATTCCCCTGCCTCAGCCTCCTGAGTAGCTGGGACTATAGGTGCATGCCACAACACCTGGCTAATTTTTGTTTTTTGTATTTTAGTAGACACAGGGTTTCACCATGTTGATCAGGATGGTCTCAATCTCCTGATCTTGTGATCTGCCCCCACCGGCCTCCCAAAGTGCTGGGATTACAAGCATGAACCACCTCACCTGGCTTATGCCACTCTTTATATGATCTTTATGGATATAACATTTTGTATTATTATTTAGCTTTTAGTCTTTTCTTAACAATAACTCAATTTGTCTTTTAAAAACATTTCACATTTTGTAATATTTTATCATTTATTTTTGAGACAGGGTTTTGCTCTGTTGTGCAGGCTGGAGTGAGTGGCATGATCTCCACTAACTGCAACCTACACCTCCCTGGCTCAGGCCATCCCCCTAGCTCAGCCTTCCTAGTAGCTGGGACTATAGACATGTGCCACCACGTGTCTTGGTTAATTAATTAACTTGGCTAATTATTAATTAATTATTATTTCTTTTGAGTTTCACTCTTGTTGCCCAGGCTGGAGTGCAATGGCGTGATCTTGGCTCACTGCAACAACTGCCTCCCGGGTTCAAGCGATTTTCCTGCATCAGCCTCCTGAGTAACTGGGATTATAGGTGCCCACCACCTATAATTTTTGTATTTTTAGTAGAGACAGGGTTTTGCCATGTTGACCAGGCTGGCCTCGAACTCCTGACCTCAGGTGATCCACCCACCTCGGCCTCCCAAAGTGTTGGGATTACAGACGTGAGCCACCACAGCTGGCCTAATCATTAATTTTTTTGTAGAGATGGAGTCTTGCTATATTGCCCAGGCTGGTCTAGAACTCCTGGGCTCAAGAGATTCTCCCACCTTGGCCTCCCAAAGTCCTGGGATTACAGATATGAGCCACTGCACCTGGCTTAAAATTTCACATTTTAATCACTTTTGAGTGTTTGGCTCAATTGTATTAAGTATATGCACATTGCTGTGAAACCATCACCATTGGTTTATCTTTTTATTTGACTTTCTAATTTTTTTTTTCTTTGAGACAGTCTCACTCTGTCTAGACTGGAGTGCAGTGGTACGATCTCAGCTCACTGCAACCTCTGCCTCCTGGGTTCAAGCAATGGTCGCGCCTCAGCCTCCTAAATAGCTGGGATTACAGGTGTGCACCACCATGCCCGGCTAATTTGATTTGACTTTATGAAGGAGGATCTTCCTTCTTTCTCTCTGAGAAATCCTGTGGTCCTTTCCTGCTGCCCCACTGACAAAGGGACTGTGGGCAAGCCACTGGAATACACATCTACAGCAAGATGCTGCTTGCTGCCGTCCCCACTGCCATATGACTGCCTTCCCGGCCTGAGAGAATCCATCCCACCAGGCCAAAAATGCATTATCTGTGGGAAGCACTGATTCCTCTAGGTACTATTGTGATTCCTCTAGGTACTATTGTGAGGGTGTTGGTGACAACAACCTCTGATTCACTGTGACGATGATCTCCATGAAAAAGCAGAGCTAGATTTCCATTTGGTCAAGCTGCTGGGCATCTAAGTGTATGGTTTTTTAAGCACAGGGTCTTGCTCTGTCACCCAGGCTGGAGTGGAATGGTACAATCATGGCTCACTGCAGCCTCAAACTCTGAGGCTCAAGTGATTTTCCCACTTCAGCCTCCCAAGTAGCTGGGACGACAGGCCTGCACCATCGTGTCTGGCTAATTTTTAAATTTTTTGTAGTGACGGAGTTTTGCCATGTTGTCCATGCTGGTTTTGAGCTCCTGGACTTAAGCAATCTCCCTGCCTCAGCTTCCCAAAGTGCTGGGATTACAGGCCTGAGCCACTGATTCAGGGCTACAATGTCTTCATTAGTTCAGGTGCCATAACAAAATACCACAGACTGGATGGCTTAAACAACAAACATTTATTTTTTCACAGTTCTGGAGGGTAGAAGTCCAAGATCAAGGTATCTGCATAATTGGGTTCTCCTGAGACCTCTCTCCTTGGCTTGCTGCTGTGTTTTGAATTTTGTGCCCTTGCAGACTCATGTTGAAATTTAATTGCCATTGTGATGATATTAAGAGGTGGGACCTTTAAGAGGTGATTAAGCCATGGAGGCTTTTCCTCTCATGAATAAATTAATGTCATAATTGAGGGAGTAAGTTTCTTATAAAAGGACAAGTTTAGCCCCCGTATGTCTCTTGCTTTTGCCCCCTCTTGCCCTTTTGCTCCTCCACCACCAGATGAGACAGCAAGAAGTCCCTTGTCAGATGCCAGTACCTTGACATGGAACTTACCAGCCTCCAGAACTGTGAGAAATAAATTTCTGTTCTTTTTTTTTTTTTTTTTTTTTTGAGATGGAGTCTCACTCAGTCGCCCAGGCTGGAGTGCAGTGGCGCGATTTCGGTTCACTGCAAGCTCCACCTCCGGGGTTCACGCCATTCTCCTGCCTCAGTCTCCCGAGTAGCTGGGACTGCAGGCACCCGCCACTACGCCCGGCTAATGTTTTTGCATTTTTAGTAGAGATGGGGTTTCACTGTGTTAGCCAGGATGGTAAATTTCTGTTTTTTATGAAGTACCCAGACACCAATATTTATAGCAGCACAAAGTGGACTAAGACACTCGCAGCTGGCTGCTTTCTCACTGTGTCCTCACACGGCCTTTCCTCTGTGTGTGCACATCCCTGGTGTCTCTTTGTGTGTCCAAATTTCCTCTTCTTGTAAGGACACCAACAAGATTGGATTAGGGCCCATCCTAACAGCCTCATTTTAACTTAATTACCTCTTTAAAGGCACTGTCTCCAAATGCAGTCACATTCGGAGGGACTGGAGCCTCACCATATGAATGGGGATGGGGGAATGAGGACACATTTCTGTCAGTCCATAATATACAGAAATGACAAAAATTGGCTGATTTATTCTCCCAATTTTGGGAAAGGCAAAAAATGTGGGTGTGTGGGTTGGTTTCCAGGGCCTTAGGCACAGCTCTCCTATGATCCCGAGTCATTGATCTCAGTTCTAATCTTTTTTTTTGCTACAGATAGTTAGAAAATCCAAGGAATTAATAGATTATTTAATGAAACCAATATTCTCTGAGCATTTAGCATGCACCTACTCTAGGAACTGAGGAGATAATTGAATTAACAACAAAGACAAAAGTCCCTGCCCTTATGGATTCAGTAAAATATTCAGCATGTCAGATGGTGGTAATTGCTGTGAAAGAAAAATAAGGCTGGGGGGTGCGGGGTAGAGGGTGCAAAGATGCAAAGGTGGAGAAGCTGGGGGGCTGCATTTTAAATCAGGATGGCCAGCCAGATGTGATGGCACTCACCTGTAGTATAGCCCAGCTACTCAGGAGGCTGAGGCAGGAGGATGGCTTGAGCTCAGGAGGTCAAGGCTGCAGTGAGCCATGTTTGTGCCGCTGCACTCCAGTCTGGGCAACAGAGCAAGATCAAACCTCACTAATTTTTAAATTTTTTGTAGAGACAGGGTCTTGCTGTGCTGCCCAGGTCAGTCCCAACCCCTGGGCTCAAGCAATTCTCCTGCCTCGGCCTTCCAAAGTGCTGAAATTACACGCATAAGCCACTATGCTAGGCCTAAAACCTGTTTCTTTTCTTTCTTTCTTTTCTTTTCTTTTTTTTTTTTTTTTTTGAGACAGAGTCTTGATCTGTCACCCAGGCTGGAGTGCAGTGGCGCAATCTCGGCTCATTGCAACCTCCACCTTCCAGGTTCAAGTGATTTTCGTGCCTCAGCCACACAAGTAGCGGGGGCTACAGGCATGCATCACCATGCCTGGCTATTGTTTTGTGTTTTTAGTAGAGATGAGGTTTCACCATGTTGGCCAGGCTGGTCTTGAACTCCTGACCTCAAATGATCCACCCACCTTGGCATCCTAAAGTTCTGGGATTACAGGCGTGAGCCACTACGCCTGGTCCTAGCTAATTTCTGTATTTTTTGGGATGGGATTTACTTTTTTGAGATGGAGTCTTTCTCTGTCGCCCAGGCTGGAGTGCAGTGGCGCGATCTTGGCCCACAGCAGTCTCTGCCTCCCTTTCTGAGTAGCAGGGATTACAGGAGTGCGCCACCACGCCCAGCTAATTTTTCTATTTTTAGTAGAGATGGGGTTTCACCGTGTTGGTCAGGCTGGTCTCAAACTTCTGACCTCAGGTGATCTGCCCACCTGGGCCTCCCAAAGTGCTGGGATTGCAGGCGTGAGCCACGACGCCCGACCTGTATTTTTTAAATAGACACCAGGCTAACCTTGACCTCCTGATTTTAGAGGTTCAGCCTGCTTTGGCCTTCCAATGTGTTGGGATTACAGGCATGAGCCACCGTGTCTGGCCTTAAACCTGTTTCTGTCTAAGTCTTCTCCATCTCATCATCCACCTAATTCCTTAGGTCCCAAACCAGAAGTATCCTCAAGTATCTCTTTCCCTCACCTAACATTATTGTGTTAGTCATTCCTGTTTTCATGATCTTCAGATTCTATTCTATATCCAAGTGCTTCTCACTGCTCTCTAACACTCATGCCACATTTGTCTCTCCTTGGCCTCTACAAAAACCTCTTAAATTGCCCTCCCTCTGCTTCAGTTCTTGCCACCATACAATCTATTCTTGGCACAGAGGCCAGAGAGATCTTTGCAAAATGAAAATAAGTCAGATAATGTGACTTCTCCTGGTGAAAATCCTCCAGTAGCTTTTCCCTACAATTAGAGTGAAATCTCAGGTTTATACCAAGACCTCCAAGACTCCTCAGGATCTTGAAGCAATACTAACACTACCTAGAGTTACAGTCAGATACCACCCATTAGGGGGTCCTTCCCACAAGTTTGCCTCCCAGCTCAGATGCCATGTGCAAGCCCTAGGTTGACACCTGTGGTTCTCACTGGCTATAAATTGGAGGTTCCCCTTTCTTGGGTTTGATCATTCATTAGACTAGCTCTCAGAACACAAGGAAACACTCATTTATGTTTACTGGTTTATTATAAAGGATATTAATACAAAGGATACAGACAAATAGCCAGATAAAAGAGATACATAAGGTAAGGTGCAGGATAAGGGAACCAGAGTGTCCATGTCCTCTCTGGGCTCACCATCCTCCTAGCATCTCCACGTGTTCATCAACCCAGAAGCTCTCCTAACCCTGTCGCTCAGAAATTTTTATGGGGGGGTTCATCATGTAGGCACAATCGAATGTTAACTCTGTCTGTAGCCCCTCTCTCCTTCCCGCAGGATGGGAAGTGGGGCTAAAAGTTCCAAGCTTCTCATCATGGCTTGGTCTTTCTGGTAACTGGCCCTTATCCATGAACCCACCAAGAGTCACCATTAGAAAAAAGATGCTGCTATTGCCCAGGACAGTCCAAGGAACTAGAAGCTCTGGGCAAGAAATTGGCATCAAAAACCAAATGTTAGGACAAAAAAATTCTCTTACCACTCCCATTGTTCTGTAAACTACAAGGATTTTAGGATCTCTGTGCCAGAAACTGGGGCAAAGACAAAATATGTATTTCTTAATATTTTACAATATCACAAATTCTGTATACATTTTATAGTTATTTTTTTCTAGTTCTGTAAAAAAATGTCATTGGTGCCAGGCATGGTGTCTCATGCCTATAATCCTAGTGCTTTGAGAGGCCGAAGTGAGAGGATCACTTGAAGCCAGGAGTTCAAGACCAGCCTAAGCAACATAGTAAGGCCCCATCTCTACACAAAAATGAAAAAAAAATTCACTGGGTATGGTGGCATGCACCTGTAGTACTAGCTACTCAGGAGACTGAGGTGGGAGAATCACTTGAGCCCAGGAGTTTGAGGTTGCCGTGAGCTATGATTGTGCCACTACACTTTATCCTGGGTGACAGAGTAAAATCCTGTCTCTCTCTCTCTCTCTCTCTCTCAACAACAACAACAACAACAACAACAACAACAACAACAACACCATTAGGATTTTGACAGAGATTGCTTCAAATCTGGATCTGTAGAACACTTTGGATGGTATGAACATTTTAGCAACATTGTCTTCCAATCTATGAGCAAGGGATATCTTTCTGGTTGTTTTTGTCCTGTTAATTTCTTTGATCAATTTATTTTGTTGCTTTTACTATACAAGTCTTTAACTTCCTTAGTGAAGTTTATTGTATTCCTCTTGGTACTATTGTAAATTGGATTGTTTTTCTAATTTCTTTTCCAGATAGCTTGTTATAATTTTTTTTTTTTTTTTTTTTTCTGAGGCAGAGTGTTGCTCTGTTGCCCAGGCTGGAATGCAGTGGCGTGATCTCAGCTGACTGTAGCCTCCACTTCCTGGGCTCAAGCAATTCTCATGCCTCAGCCTCCTGAGTAGCTGGGACAACAGGCACCTGCCACCACGCCTGGCTAATTTTTGTATTTTTAGTAGAGATGGGGTTTCACCATGTTGGCCAGGCTGGTCTCAAACTCCTGACCTCAGGTGATCCACCCTCCTCGACCTCCCAAAGTCCTGGGATTACAGGCGTGAGCCACCACACCTGGCAATTTTAATTTTTTTGAAACAGGGTCTCAATCTGTTGCCCAGGCTGGAGAGCAGTGGCAAAATCTTGGCTCACTGCTGTCTTGACTCTCTGGGCCCAAGTATCCTCCCACCTCAGCCTCCTGAGTAGCTACAGGCATGCACCATCACATCTGGCTAATTTTTGTATTTTTTGTACAGACGGGGTTTTGCCATGTTGTCCAAGCTGGTCTTGAATTCCTGGACTCAAGTGATTCTCCTGTCTCAGCCTCCCAAAGTGATGGGGTTACAGGTATGAGCCACTGCACCAGGCCTAATAGCTTGTTGATAGTATATAGTAACATTACTGATTTTTGTAGGTTCATTTTATATCCTGCAATTTTGCAGAATTCATTTATTAGTTCTAACAATTTTTTACATTTTTATTTTCTTTAAAATTTTTTGAAGTTTGTAATAGAGACAGGGTCTTGCTCTGTTCCCCAGGCTAGTCTTGAACTCCTGGCCTTATGTGATCCTTCCACCTCTGCCTCCCAAGGTGCTGAGATTACAGGCACGAGCTACCATGTCCAGCCAGCTGTAACAATTTTTAATGAAGTCTTTAGGGATTTCTATATATAAGACCATGTCGTCTGCAAAAAGAAAATTTTACTTCTTCCCTTCCAATTTGGATGCCTTTTTTGTTTTTTCTTGACTAATTGCTTTGGCTAGGACTTCTAGTACTATGTTGACCAAGGGTGGTGAGAATGGACATCATTGCCTTGTTCCTGATCTTAGAGGAAAAGCTTTCAGTTTTTCACCATTGAGTATGATGTTGACTGTGGGCTTTTTATATATGACCTTGCCCTCAAAGTCCTAGCCTATCTTAATGATCTTTGAAATGCCTTTCAGGTCATTCTCCCATTGTCTTGATGTAGAAGAACACTTGGCTCCCTTCTATCCATACTAATTTCGTTATCGAATTTTACTATAAGTGGCCAAAAGAAGCCATGCAGCACCTTGAGCACTTTCCTGCTTATCTATTTCTTCTACCAGACAGTATAGATCCTTGCTCCTAAGTTCTACTTTTCACATAGTTTTAGGGAACAGACAAAAGTCCATCAAGTTCTTTGCAACTGTGTAGCAAGGATGGCCTTTACTGCAGTTTCCAATACCTTGTTTTTCATTTGTGTCTGAGGCCTCATCAGAATTGCCTTTACCTTCCACATTTCTACCAACATTCTGATTATGACCACTTAAGTAATCCCTAAGAATTTCCAGACTTTCCCTACATTTCTTCCCTTCTTCTGAGCCTGCATCAGAATTGCCCTTAATGCTCTGTTCATGGCAATATGGAATTTTTTCTAGCCTATTCCTCCAAACTCTTCCAACCTCTGCCTATTATCCATTTTCAAAGCTGCTACCATATTTTTAGGTACCTGTTATAGCAACACCTCACTTCTCTGGCACCAATTTTCTATCTTCATTTGTTTTTTTGCTGCTATAACAGAATACATAAGACTGGATAATTTATAATAAACAGAAATTTATTTGGCTCATGGTTCTGGTTGTTGAGAAATCCAACATTGAGCAACATCTAGCAAGGGTTTTCTTGCTGCATCATCCCATGGCAGAAGGGCAGAAGGCCAAAAGAGCACGTGTGAGGGGTGGGGAAGGAGGCTGTACTCATCCTTTTATAAGGAATCCATACCCACAATAACTAATCCACTCCCGCAACAACAGCATTAATTCATTCATAAAGGCAGAGCCCTCATGAACTGATCATCTCTTGGAGGTTCCACCCCTCAACACTCTTGCACTGGGGATTAAATTTCCAATGCATGAACTTCAGGGAATGCATTCCAAACATAGCAACACCTTATAGTTTTGACAGTCTGTTTTAAGCTAATGACAACTTAAATTGAATCACACAAACAACTCTACACTTTAGGAGTTGGAGACCAGCCTGGTCAACAAAGGAAGACTCCATCTCTACAATTTTTTTTTTTTTTTTTTTTTTTTTTTTGAGACAGTCTCGCTCTGTCATACAGGCTGGAGTGCAGAGGTGTGATTTTAGCTCACTGCAACCTCCACCTCCTGGATTCAAGTGATTCTTGTGCCTCAGCCTCCCAAATAGCTGGGATGACAGGCACATGCTGTGCTGACATGCCTAGATAATTTTTGTATTTTTTGCAGAGATAGAGTGTTGCTATGTGGGCCAGGTTGGTCTTGAACTCCTGACCTCAAACCATCCATCTGCCTTGGCCTCCCAAAGTGCTGGGATTACAGGCATGAGCCAGCACACTTGGCCTCTACAATTTTTTTTTTAATTAAAAACAAACCAAACCACACAAAAAACAGACCACATGTGGTGACTTATGCCTGTAATTCCAGCACTTTGGGATGCTGAGGCAGGAAGATCGCTTGAGTCCAGGAGTTCAAGACCAGCCTGGGCTACATAGTGAGACCTCATCTCTACAAAAAATAAAAATAAAAAAAAAAATAAAAATAAGTAAAAATAAAAATAAAAAACTTAGCTGAGTGTGGTGGTATGCACCTGTAGTCCCAGCTATTGGTAAGAGGATCACTTGAGCCCAGGAGTTAGAAGCTGCAATGAGCTATGATTACATCACTGCACTCCAGCTTGGGTGACAGAGCAGACCCCCATATTTAAAAACAAACCAACAAACAAAACTATTTCATTGGGCTTCTTGGATTTGTATTTCCATTATTTCCATTTTCTTTCCTAGATTTGGGAAGTTTTCAATCTTTCCTTCCTTCCTTCCTTCCTTCCTTCCTTCCTTCCTTCCTTCCTTCCTTCCTTCCTTCCTTCCTTCCTTCCTTCCTTCCTTCTTCTTCTTTCTTTCTTTCTTTCTTTCTTTCTTTCTTTCTTTCTTTCTTTCTTTCTTTCTTTCTTTCTTTCTTTCTTTCTTTCTTTCTTTCTTTCTTTCTTTCTTTCTTTCTTTCTTTCTTTCTTTTTTGAGACAGAGTCTTGCTCTTTCATCCAGGCTGGAGTACAGTGGCATGATCTCGGCTCACTGCAAGCTCTGCCTCCTGGGCTCAAGTGATTCTTGTGCCTCAGCCTCCCGAGTGGCTGGGATTATAGCCATTATTTCTTTGAATAAACTTTCTGTAGTCTGTTCTTTTTTCTTCCAATTCTGGAACTCTCATAATGCATATATGGTTCTGGTTGGTAGTATCTCACCATTACCTTAAGTTTTCTTCACTCTTTTAAATTATTTTTTCCTTTTGCTCCTCTGATTGAATCCTTTTGCAGTGATCTATCTCTGAGTTCACTGATCCTTTCATCTACTTGGTCTAGTCTGCTGCTGAATCCCTCTAGTGAACTTTTTTAGTTCAGTTATTGTGTTCCTCAGCTCCATGATTTCTTTTTCTTTCTTTCTTTCTTTTTTTTTGAGACAGCATCTTGTTCTGTCATCTAGGCTGGAGTGCAGTGGTGCAATCTTGGCTCACTGCAACCTCCACCTCCTGGGTTCAAGTGATTCTCCAGCCTCAGCCTCCCAAATAGCTAGGATTACAGACACATGCCACCACGCCCAGCTAATTTTTGTATTTTTTTTCATAGAGATGGGGTTTCGCCATGTTGGCCAGGCTGGTCTAGAACTCCTGACCTCAGGTGATCCACCCGCCTTGGCCTCCCAGAGTGCTGGGATTACAGGCATGAGCCACCGTGCCCAGCCTTCAGCTCCATGATTTCTGTGTGGTCTTTTAAAATGTTTTTTTTCTTCTTATTGAAGTTCCCACTGCATTCATGTATTGTTCTCTCGACCTCAGTGAGCATCTTTATAAGAGGTATTTCAAATTGTCTGTCAGGTAAATCGTATAACTTCATTTCCTTAGCATAAGTGAGGAAGATGTGTCTTGCTCCTTTGTTTGAAACATCTTTGCCTGATCTTTCATTTTACTTGTTTCTCTGTTTGGCATCTGCACATTACAAAGCAGACATCTCTTTCAGTCTTCACAAATTGGCCTCACACAGGAACATAACCCACACCTATTGTTGTGGGAATCAGGAGGATGAGAGAGACCTCAGGGTAAAGCAGGAGGATCTTTATTGAATGCACTCAGACCCAGCAGACTTAACATCTAAAAACTGGGCCCAGAACAAAGACAGCACTTGACTTTTATACACACTTCTAAAAGGTGGTAGGCTAGCTTGAAGCAGGCTTACAGTGGCATGAAAGCAAGGATATAGAGGCAGAACAATTAATCAAATTGCGATAGGTTTATAACTCAGGATTACACATGACCATTACTATGCAACCCAGATGTCTGTTATCTAGGTTTTGCTCAAAAGAGCCTTGCAGTGGTTTATCTCATAATCTTCACCATGGTGCCCAGATGGCTATAGTTCAGGCCTGCTCAGGCTTCTCATGACCTTCACTGTACTTCTTAAATAAAACAGAATACTTGAAATTACTAGTTACAGAGAGCAAGAATCTATAAACTCATACCATAAAAGAAAGGAAAATTTGTTTTTCCTCTCCCTATGTTGAGGGAGTGCTGAGCACATTCCTTTGTGTCCTAGCTTCTCAGATAGTGTTTATCAAGACTTTTCCTGGGGCTGGGCCTTGCCTGCTACCACCTTTGAGATGAGTTGACCTAATACAGGAAAGCTTATTTCTTTCTCTTTTTAATTTTATTTTTATTTTTCTTTCTTTCTTTAATTTCCCACTTCACTAGTAGCCTGGTTGGAGATTCTGGGGTCCTCTACCAACTCTTTCTCACTTCAGGGAGATGCAGGCAGCTGTGTTTTTTTGTCCACCTATTCCGTGCTGAGCCAGAGATGGGGTGGTGGAGGGAACTGTGGCATCTACCAGCCCAAGCTGTTGTCTCCATTCCCCTGCCAGGTAGCTAGACTATGCCAGACCTGTCAGAGCTCTAGGACTGATGAGAAAGATGTAAGTGTTTTGGGGATCCCCAGAGAAGTTGGGGTGCTGGATGCATGGATTAACTCTCCCTCCCCAGGAGAAAGCTGAGAACTAAGATTTTTCATCTGCTCAGTCTGTGCTGAGCAGAGGGGAGGATCAATGATGCCTATCTGCCCAAGACACTGCCTTTATTCTCCCCTGGGTGGTAGACTGTGCCAGACTCATCAGAACTCCAAGACTGGCAAGACAGAAGCCAATCCTCTGGGGAGCCCTCGTGAAAAAGTTGGGGTTCTGGACATGTGAAACAACTTCTTTCCTCCCATGGGTGGAGCTAGGAGCTTGGGGTGGGGGGGTGTCTTCCTGATTGTATAACACCACACCAGGGTAATAGTCTCTGGTTAAAGAATGTCCCAAGTCTCCCTACTGGCTTTGTTGAATCTGGTTTTGAGTTCTCCTTGGGTGCAGGAGTCTTTCAATTAGTTTGATTTCTCACAAAGGGAATTTTTCTGTAAATTGTTGTGCTAGTGGAGGCAAGAAGAGTTCAGGGCTTCTGATTCTGCCATGCTGCTGATGTCATTTCTCTGGGGAGACATTTTCAACTGTCATCAATTTTTCTTATTTTATGATTTTAATGCAAAATTCATCTTAAAAAGCTGATATCCAGAATACTAAACTTATTGGAGATGATTTGTAGTAATTTATTGACATTATCTTTATTGCTTTTAGATAAAATGCAATACCCAATTTCAATTAATGTTAATCCCTGCATAAAATTGAAGGGATCCAGAGGATTGTTGCACATTTTCTACATTCCAAGTAAGTCCAAATTTTTGCTTTTATAGACCAATCAAAGGAGTTAAGAAATATCAATGATAAATGATTGTGTTTCAAATATACTTGTGTTCATTATCTATTGCTATATAACAAATTACCATGATCTTTGTGGCTTAACACAGCACACATTTATTATCTCATCATCTTTGTTGATCAGTATTCTGGGCATGGCTTACCTGTGTCTGCTTCCAGGTCTACCATACGGCTACAATCAAGGTGCTTGCCAGGCTGGAGTCCCTTCTGAGGCTCAACTAGGAAATATATACTTCTAAGCTCACGTAGCTGTTGTCAGTATTCAGTTGTTAGTATTCAGTCCCTTGCTGGCTGTTGGCCACCATCAGTTCCTTACCACATGGACATTTTCAATATGGCTGCTTGCTTTTTCAAAGCCAGCAAGGGGGACAGTCAGCTAACTAGGCAAAATTCACAATCTTATGTAGCATAATCATGGAAGTAACACTCCATCACCTTTGCTGTGTTCTATTGGTTAGAAGCAAATCACTAGGCCAGTCCATACTATTGGGAGAGGATTACACAAGAACATGTGGGTAGAAATGGAAATAACTTCAGATGTCCAATAATTTTACAGGTATATCCTTTGTCAATCATTAGCTATAAGTAATATTGGGTTTCCATTAGTGGAAGATCTGTGTGTGAGCAAGCCAGGACTTTAAAATTTTTTAAAGATGGTCTTTCTAGAGAAAAATACAGTAATAATGTGATGACAGAAGGCAATGTGTTTTGTTTTGCTTTGCGTTGTGTCTTGGTTTTCCTCTCTCTGACTCTGCTTGTTATCAGCTTAGAAAAAGCTAACACAGGTGGGGTGATAGCATGGGGCTGTATCTCAGTCTCTGTGCAGACACAAAACTTTTTCTTCTCCTACCAGTTACCCAACATTGCTTATTGCCTGTAAGCTCTGGAATCCCAGAAAACTTTAGTTTTAATCTTTATCATCATCATCATCACCATAATTCACATCCTAGTTTAGATTTGGAGCTTGTTTTCTATTAATGCTTTACAGAGTAGTTTTACATAAATAAGCTTAAACATTTTCCCCCGATATTAGTTATCTGGCTTACCAGAAAAATGAAAAACAACAACAACAACAAAGTCCCCGAAACTGAGAACCCAGGAATGATAGACAATAAACTTGTGTTTTAATTTTCATGATTCTAGTTGTTCAACCTGTTTTTTTTGACACTCCGTATCTGCATTCATTTATTCACTAAAAAATGCTTAGTAAATTATAAGTATCGTGCTAGGCACTGTGAATTCATTGATAAGATATTCTCTCTCTCTCTCTTTTTTTCTTTTTTTTCTTTTTTGAAATGGAGTCTCTGTCTGTTGCCCCGGCTGGAGTACAGTGGCATGATCTCGGCTCACTGCAGTCTCTGCCTGCTGGGTTCAATCCATTCTCCTGCCTCAGCCTCCTGTGTAGCTGGGATTACAGGCGCCCACTACCACGTCCAGCTAATTTTTGTATTTTTAGTAGAGATGGGGTTTCATCATGTTGGCCAGGCTGGTCTTGAACTCCTGACCTCAAGTGATCCACCCGCCTAGGCCTCCCAAAGTGTTGGGATTACAGGCGTGAGCCACCGTGCCCACCCAATAAGACATTCTCTTGAAATTCAGGAATCCATCAGTGCAATAGGAGAGACAAATCTGCAGATAGTATGGTATAAGTGAAGTGATAGGAATAGAGCTTAGTGACAGCACAGAGCAAAGGATGATTAACTCTATTTCCTCCAATTTCCTGGCCAAGGATAAAATAAATAATCTAAAGTTTTGCTTGGCTAAGACTCTACAGTTTCTTCCTTTTTCCTAGGTTCTGTTTTCTGGTCTGTTGGCAGGTTTTACCCCTACACATTTGCCATAAAGGATGATTTACATAATGAGTAATCTCACTTTCAATTGAATCCCTTCCCCTTACACACAGGAAACAGGTTGTATCTTTCCAGGCCAAGATAATAAGACAGTACGAAATCATTTAGAGTTCTCTGAAAAGCAGACATTAAGAAGGAATTAGGCTAGAGATTTCTTGGAGGAAACACCTGTGAACAATAAAGGAAGCCAGAGTAGGCTAGGAGAAAATTCAGATTGGGGTGCAGCTCTGATAACTTTGAAAAGAGAGAAGGGAGGAAGGAGAATTAAGTAGGATAACCCTCAGACCAGAATGCATCCCTGAGACACTCTTGGCCTGAGCAACATAGGGAGCCCCAGAGCAGAATGCCTGTCATAAGAGTCCCATGACAGGCGGGAGTAGCCTGGCTCTAGGGTCCTTGCAGTGCTGGATCATTATAGGAGCAGCCTATGAGAGGGTGGCCTCTGGCTGAGTGCTGAGATAGATGTGAAGGTGCAGCAGCTGCAGACTGTCTGCCAGCTACTCTCCTCACAGCAGCTGCTTTTGAAGGGAAATTTGAGGAACATATCTCGATGGCATCACAAATGTTTTATAATTTCTCACTAAATATGACATTTATATAACAAATTATATTAATTTATCAACACAATAATTATTCAGTCACATTTTTATAGTGCAATTATGACCTGAGTTTCCATAGAATATACTATAATGTTGGTATAAAGTGTGAGGCCACATTCATGGAAATCGACCTTATTTTTATGGCCTTATTTCTACTTGAATTCGGAAGGAGATACAAATACAAACTTGAACCAAAAATAGGTTGAGAATGGAAATGATATCTTTTGAGATGTCATAGCCTTGCTAGTAAATTATTTGTATATTATTAACTGATTGACAAATAGAACTGGAGCATAAGCTTCCTTTAAGGTTATTTCTGGAAGTTCCTGGAATTGTCTTTGGTAAGCTAAAAAACAGTCCTCTTATATACCACATGACAGCCACCATGTTTATTTTCTTTTTTTGAGACGGAGTCTCACTCTGTCACCCAGGTTGGAGTGCAGTGGCGTGATCTCGGCTCACTGCAGCCTTCGCCTCTCAGGTTCCAACAATTCTCTACCTCTGGTAGCTGGGATTACAGGAGCCTGCCACCGCGCCCAGCTGATTTTTGTATTTTTAGCAGAGATGGGGTTTTGCCATGTTGGCCAGGATGGTCTCGAACTCCTGACCTCAGGTGATCTGCCCGCCTCAGCCTCTCAAATTGCTAGGATTACAGGCGTGAGCCACCGTGCCCAGCCCATGTTTCTTGTCCCTCACTCCAACACCCACATTGACATCCCTAGCCTGCTGAGCCACAAAAGTGATGTCTCATTGTTGCCATTGTTCATGTTCTTAACATGACCACAGGGGTGTCCAAGGCCAAGGAGTTTCTCACAACGTAAACTATTGAGTTGTCAAAGCAGGACTTCCTTTCCTGGAGTTATTGAAGACTGGAATCATGCTGTGTTTCACAAAGAAATGGAAGAAGGTCCTTTGCCCTGCATTGTCACTGGACACCACGGTGGCACTGTCTTGTGCTTCTGTGTCTCCAGGAATTCCTTGTGAAAACGGTCTTTCAGCTTCTACACACAGCCCTGCTTTTGGAGAAGTTCAAGCCAAAGTCCATGGAGTAGGCCATGGAATCACTGTTTGAAACAGACCCCATGATAGTCTTCTCCACACCCTACCCTGAAAGTTGAGAAGTGAAGACAAATTAGGAAGGTTGGTGGTGCTTCAGGTTCAGAGCAATGAGGGCCTGCATGAAGGCAGCACGGTAATGGGTATGAAAAGGAGGTTAGAAAGATTTACTAGGACTGGGAATTCTAGTGCCAATTTGGTGATGAAGAGGAGGAAATCACTTTTAGATCTGTTGGGTAAGGTAACTGGGCAACATTTGAGTAGAGATATTGAATAAATACATGGGATCAATGCTCAGGAGAAAGGTTGAGACTAAAGTTGATTTGAGAATTGTCACCTTATGTGGTATTTGGTCTGAGAGAGTGTGCAGAGTGAAAATTGAGGAGAACTGAGGCTAGAACCTGGAGAAATCTAGGAGTCAATGAAATAGACTGAGGAGGAGGAGTCAGAGAGATTGGAGGACACCTGGAAGAGAGTGGTTGCACCAACACCAAAGAAGGTTTAGGGAAAGAAGCAGGCAGTTCTATTAAGCATAGCCAAGTTCAAATTAAAGTTAGAAAAGTTGTCTTTTGATTATGGTTATAATGAGTCATGGTGATCTTACTAGGAAAATATTTTCAGTGAGGTAGTGGTTGCAAAATTGTTTTCATTGTGAAAAGGATTGTGCATCTTTTTTGCCTGGGCACAGTGGCTCATGCCTGTAATCCCAGCACTTTGGGAGGCTGAGGCGGGTGGATCACAAAGTCAGGACTTCAAGACCAGCCTGGCCAAGATGGTGAAACCCCATCTCTACTAAAAATAAAAAAAAATTAGCTGGACGTGGTGGCAGGCGCCTGTCATCCCAGCTACTCGGGAGGCTGAGGCAGGAGAATCGCTTGAACCTGGGCAGCGAAGGTTGCAGTGAGCCAAGATTATGCCACTGCACTCCAGTCTGTCTCAAAAAAAAAAAAAAAAAAAAAAAAGAAAAAGAAAGAAAAGGATTGTGCATCTTTTTCATTTGGGCCAACTGAATAAGTTGGAAGAGTTGAGAAAAATGCATTGATTACTGGAATTTTTCATGGTAGTTGGAAATAGGGAGATTACAAGGAAATTAAAAAATAGCCATATATTTATTTTTCATCAAAAGATTCTATTTTATTCTCAAGAACTCTTTCATCAGAACTCCTAGAAAGTTGACTGTCTCACTGTCTTTCCTTTCCCTTTCTTTTCTTTTGAATTTTCTAGCAGAACCATGATTAGAACTAGACATTTTATGTCTTTATTTCATAGTTTTCTCTATGAAGTTATGAAGGCTCTTCTGTTTTTAGGCAGAGCATGCATAGTTTTACCGTGGAACATTGTATTTGATTATGATTTACTAGTTGCCCTCTCAGAACTTCAGTTTTCTCATCTGCAGAAGAAGAGTAATAATAACCACCTTTTAGATAGTTGTGATGATTAAATGAAATAATGTAAGAAAAGCACAGGGCCCCTTTTAACTATACAATAAATGTTAATCATTATGTATAAAAGAATCTACTATTTGAGGACCTAATGGGAGTTTTTCTTTTAAAGGGAGAGATGTAAAGCAATTATATTTCAATCTCTACATAACTGTCAACTCCATGACTCTTCCAAAGCGCAAAGAAGTTATTTGCCGAGGATCTGATGATGATTATTCTTTTTGCAGAGCTCTGAAGGGAGGTAAGTGTTCAGTTCATATTACTTTTAGAATAGGAAATAATTCCTTATGAAAATGTTGTGAAAATTAAATACATTGAAAATGAAAACTTCCTTTTCTGGTAATAATTCTTTTTCTATCCAAAGTTTTTACTTTTAGCAGCTTAAATAGCATTTTATAATTATGTACTTGAATTGTTAAGATGACACTTATATGATTTGTATTGTTAATATTTTTCATAGTAACCCACCAGATTTTCTATACAGTCATTGGTTTCTTCAGTGACTTCTGCCTTTATGTTCCTCCTTGGAATTATTTACAGAATCATAACATCCAGAAATTAGGACCCTTACAGAGATCTTGCACCAAGGGATAAAAAATAAAAATAAAAAATAAATTTAAAAAAAGGAATTACCACTTTAAAACTATATTCCAGCTTTTCCGTCACCAGCAATGTGACTTTCAGCATGTTATTAATATTTAACTCTTCTTGGCCTCATTTTCCTCAGCTATAAAATGGGGAAGTAAAACACATCATAAATAGTTTTAAGAATTAAATTAGAGAATGTGTGTAAAAGAAAAAAAAAAGCCTAGTACAGTGTTCAGAATAAGAATCCTTCTTTTGTTACTGATTTTCCAGTCCTGTCATCTTTATAATGAGGGAACTGATGTTTGCAGTGGCTCAGTAAGGTGTCCATGGTCATTTGGAGAACTAGTAACAGAGTAGCCTCCTAACTCTAAGATATGACTCTTCTACTGTGTCATGCTTTCTCTTTGAAAAAAAAAATTCCCTTAGCAGATTACTGTTTTTTTTAAAAATTGTGCATTTCTTTTGCACAACTGTTTTACAATTATTTTACACAATCTCTGTGGGATTACACTGATATTTTACCTGAATCTTCAAAGTTTCTCTTTCTTGAGACCTCAGAGGTGTCAGACTCAAGTCAGCTTGTCTACTTCTTCTCTCCCTCCTCCCACTTTCTTCCATAAACATCTATTGAACCTAATTTGGGCAAATCATGATTTAGGTTCTGGTTATCTGAAGTTGAATGGTAGGATCTCCTTGCTCAGAAAGTCACTCTGGGGAAAACTGGATTGCCATATGCAGAAGAATGAACCTGGACCCCTATCTCTCACCACATTCAAAAATCAACTGAAGATGGATGAACAACTTAAGCATAAGATCTGCAATTATAAATATACTAGAAGAAACCTAGGGAAGATTCTTCTGGACATTGGTCTAGACAAAGAATTTATGACAAAGATCTCAAAAGCACAGGCAATAAAGACAAAAGTAGACAAAAAGGATTTAATTACATCAAAAAGCTTCTGCATAGCAAAAGAAATAATGGAGTGAACAGACAATCTGTAGTATATGAGAAAAAATTCACAAACTATTCATCCAACAGGGTACTAACATTCAGAATGTACAAGGAACTCAAACAACTCAACAACAACAACAAAAACAACCGCATTAAGAAGTGGGAAAAGTGGCCGGGCACAGTGGCTCATGCCTGTAATCCCAGCACTTTGGGAGACTGAGACAGGTGGATCACGATGTCAGGAGTTCTAGACCAGCCTGGCCAATGTAGGGAAATCTTGTCTCTGCCAAAAATACAAAAATTAGCCAGGTGTGGTGGCATGTGCCTGTAGTCCCAGCTACTTGAGAGGCTGAGGCAGGAAAATCCCTTGAACCCGGGAGGTGGAGGTTGCAGTGAGGTGAGACGATGCCATTGCACTCCAGTCCAGGTGACAGAGTGAGACTCAGTCTCAAAAAAAAAAAAGAAAAAAAAAGTGGGAAAAGGACATGAGTGGATACTTATAGATACTTTTCAAAAGAAGAGATAGAAATGGCCAACACATATATTAAAACATGCTCAGCATCACTAATCGTCAGAGAAATGCAAATTAAAATTGCAATGAGATATCATCTTACCCCAGTCAGAATGGCTATTCTTAAAAAGACGAAAAGTAACAGATGTTAGCAAGAATATGGAGAAAAGAGAACTCATCCACTTTTGGTGGGAATGTAAATTAGTACAGCCTCTATGGAAAGCAGTATGGGGATTTATCAAAGAACTAAAAATAGAACCACCATTCCATCTAGCAATTTCACTACTAGGTATCTACTCAAAGGAAAAGGAATCAATACATCAAAAAGATACCTGCACTCATATGTTTATTGCACTAATCACAATAGCAAAGGTATGGCGTTCACCTAAGTGTTCATCAACAGACGAATGGGTAAATAAAATGTGGTATATTTACACAATGGAATATTATTAAGCCATTACAAAAATGAAATCATGTATTTTTCAGCAACATGGATGGAACTGGAGGCCATTATCTTAAGTGAAACAAACCAGGCACAGAAAGTCAACTATTGCATGTTCCCACCCATAAGTGGGTGCTAAAAATGTGTACACATGTAGTAGAGAGTGGAATGATAGTGAAGAGTTGGAAGCGTGAGGGGGTGGATGATGCAAAATTAGTTAATGGGTATATGTTACTTGGGTGATGGGAACCCTAAAAGCCCTGACTTGACCACTACACAACCTATGCAGGTAATGAGATTGCACATGTACCTGGTAAATCAGTATAAAAAAAAAAAAAGTCACTCCATTCTGGGAAATACTGTCACAAAAACAAAATTTACAATAAAATTACATGTAATTACCTGTAATGAATTTTATTGTAAATTCATTACAGGTGTGAGCCATTGCCATACAATAAAATTATATGTACATATAATTATACTAAATATAATTTTATTGTAAATTAATTGTAAAAAAGTATATGTAAACAACATATAGTTCTATTAGCAATAGAATTATAGGTTATTAGTTTTAACTATATAGTTACTAAATAACTGTGGCAGAAAAACTGGGATAAGGTGTTTTTTTTTTTTGAGAAAAGATCTTGCTCCATCACCCAGATTGGAGTGCAGTGGTGCAATCATAGCTCACTGCAGCCTCAAACTCCTCAGCTCAAGTCATCGTCTAGTCACAGCCTCCTGAGTAGCAAGGACTACAGGCACAGGTTTATGCCCAGCTAATTTTTTTTTTTTTTTGAGACGGAGTCTCGCTCTGTCTCCCAGGCTGGAGTGCAATGGTGCAATCTCAGCTCACTGCAACCTGCACCTCCCGGGTTCAAGTGATTCTGCCTCAGCCTCCCGAGTAGCTGGGACTAAAGGTGTATGCCACCATGCCCAGCTAATTTTTGTAGTTTTAGTAGAGACAGGTTTTCATCATGTTAGCCAGGCTGGTCTCAAACTCCTGACCTCAGGCCATCCGACCGCCTCGGCCTCCCAAAGTGCTGGAATTACAGGTGTGAGCCACTGCACCCGGCCCTAATTTTAAATTTAATTTTATTTTAATTAAAAAATAGAGATAAGGTCTCACTTTATCTTGAGCCCAGGCTGGTCTTGAACTCCTGGGCTCAAGTGATCCTCCTGCCTCAGCCTCCCAGAGTGCTGGGATTACAGGTGTGAGCCATTGCTCCTGGGCATTTTTAAATTTTTTGTAGAGACAGGGTCTCACTATATTGCCCAGGCTGGTCAGACAAGCCTTCAATGGAGTATTTTATTAGAGTCTTGAATCTGAAAGCATCAGAGAGTGATGGGGAAAAACATTCCCTGGAGAGGAAACAGCATATGCAAACACATCTAGTCATGAAAGAGTATGGTTTATTTGGAGAGTAGTTTTTTTGTAGTTGGAGCAGAATGTGCTTGTGGGGAATTGCTGGAGATGAGCCTAGAAAAGGGGGCAGTGTGAGCATATAAGTCATGCGCAAAATATTGGCCTGTATCCTATAGTCAGTGGGCAGGGATGACCCACTGAGATTTCCATTTTTGCAGATAACTAGCATCCATATGGCAGGAGGTGGGGGTAGGCTGAGGCTGGAAACTTGGGTGGAAGGAAGAGCATCCAGGAGGCTCTGTGAGAGACCATGAAGGGTGAACGTGATGGCAGCCAGGGAGTAGCAGGCAGGAGATGAAAGAGAGCGTTTTGGGAGACAGAATAGGCAGGATACACTGATTTAATGTGGCAGGCAAGGATTAGGTAAGATCAAGAACCTCTTGGGCTGGTTGCCTGTAATACCAGCACTTTGGGAGGCCGAGGATAAGAGTTTGAGGCCAGACTGGGCAAGGAGGTGAAACCCCATCTCTCAAAAAAAAAAAAAAAAAATTAGCTGGGTGTGGTGGTACCAGCCTTTAGTCCAGCTACTTGGGAGGCTGAGGTGGGAGGATCACTTGCACCCAGGAGGTCTTGGCTAGCTGTGATCCACCATTGTACTCCTGACTCAAAAAAAAAAAGAAAAAAAAAAAAAAAAGATAAAGAAAAAAAAGCACCACACTTGAGGGCCAGTGACTGGATGTATGGAAGTGCTATTTTCTGAGATGATGTGTACAAAAGAACAGGCAGGTTTTTTTTTTTTTTTTTAGGGAAACATAATGAGTTTTGGCTTGGGCATGTTAAGCTCAAGGTAATTTTGGAACATTCAAATAAACATGGCCATCTGGCAGCTGAGTATGTGGGCCCAGAACTTAGGACTTTCTGATTTAAGAAGCATTGACGTAGCAAGAGTCCCTTGAAATTTGGGAGTCAAATTTGCAAGTACCATACATATCTATGTTTAAAATAATTTTCCTTTTGGTTGTTATAAAAGTTATACATCTTTATGATATGATATTTAGAAAATATGGACAAGCAGTTATAAAGTAAAAGTTACCCATAATCTCACCAGTTTTTACACACACACACACACACACACACATCTGTTTCTTTCAAAAACACATTTATGAATCAATAGATGGATATTTCAAAGCATCTTAAATTTAATAAGCCTGAGCTGGGCATGGTAGTTCATGCCTGCAAGCCCAACACTTTGTGAGGCCAAGGCAGGTGGGTTGCTTGACATCAAGAGTTTGAGAACAGCCTGGACAACATGGTGAAATGCCGTCTCTACCAAAAATACAAAAATTAGCTGGGCCTGGTGGCTCATGCCTGTGGTCCCAGATACTTGAGAGGCTGAGGCGGGAGGATCACTGGAGCTTGGGCAGTGGAGGCTGCAGTGAGCTGTGATTGCACCACTGCACTCCAGCCTGGGCAACAGAGCAAGATCTTGTTTAAAAAAAATTTCATAAGCCTGTAAGTTCTGTTACCAGGATTTTGCTGGGGCTGCTGTTACTAAGTACCATAAACTGAATATCTTAGAAAAACAGAAATTTATCATCTAACAGCTCTGGAGTTCAGAAGTCTGAAACCAAGATAACGAGGCCATGCTTCCTCTGCAGGAGCTAGGCATGGATCTGTTCCAGGTCTCTCTCCTAACTTCTGGTGGCCTATGGCATGTCTTGCCTTGTAGATGGCCATCTTTTTCCTGGGGCCCTTCACTGTGGTCTTCCTTCCTATGTGTGCCTATCTCAGTGTCCAAATTTCCCCTTCTTAATAACGGATATTGGACTAGGGCCCACCCTAATGACCTCATTTTAACTTGACTGTCTGCAAAGATCCTGTTTCCAAATAAGGTCATGTTCACAGGCACTGGAAGTTAGGCCTTCAACATATCTTTTTGGGGGACACAATTCAATGTACAATACCATCTGAGGCTCGGATCCCGCTGCCTGCATAGTTGCCAGGAAAACTAGACTGGACCATGAGTGAGCTGCATGGACACCTTTTGGGAAGAGGAGAGGAGAGCCTAAGAAGGGGTTCTGTTCTCCCTCGCCCTTCCTAAGTTCCCTCTTGCCTTCTTCATTGTGGGCAAAGCTTCAAGCTAACTTCCTAAGAAAAGAATGGAAGGGTCCATTCCAAGATGGCCGAATAGGAACAGCTCTGGTCTGGAGCTCCCAGAGTGATTGACACAGAAGATGGGTGATTTCTGCATTTCCAACTGAGGTACCTGGTTCATCTCATTGGGACTGGTTGGACAGTGGGTGCAGCCCATGGAGGGTGAGCCGAAGCAGCACAGGGCATCGCCTCACCCGGGAAGTGCAAGGGGTCAGGGGATTTCCCTTTCCTAGCCAAGGAAAGCTGTGACAGACTGTACCTGGAAAATTGGAACACTCCTGCCTTAATACTACACTTTTCCAGTGGTCTTAGCAAACAGCACACCAGAAGATTGTATCCCGCACCTGGCTCAGCAGTGAGCCTTGCTCACTGCTAGCACAGTAGTCCAAAATCGAACTGCAAGGCAGCAGCCTGGCTTGGGGAGGGGCGTCCACTATTGCTGAGGCTTGAGAAGGTAAACAAAGTGGTGGGTAGCTCGAACTGGGTGGAGCCCACCGCAGCTCAACGAGGCCTGCCTGCGTCTCTAGACTCCACCTTTGGGGGCAGAGAATAGTTGAACAAAAGGCAGCAGAAACTTCTGCACACTTAAATGTCCCTGTCTGACATCTCTGAAGAGAGCAGTGGTTCTCCCAGAACGGTGTTTGAGCTCTGAGAACGGACAGACTGTCTCCTCAAGTGGGTCCCTGACTCCTATGTAGCCTAACTGGGAGACACTTCCCAGTAGGGGCTGACTGACACCTCAGACAGCTGGGTGCCCCTCTGAGACAAAGCTTCCAGAGGAAGGATCAGGATCAATATTTGCTGTTCTGCAGCCTCTGCTGGTGATACCCAGGCAAAGAGGTCTGGAGTGGACCTCCAGCAAACTCTAACAGACCTGCAGCTGAGTGTTCTGACTGTTAGAAGGAAAACTAACAAACAGAAAGGAATAGCATCAACATCAACGAAAGGGACATCCACACCAAAACTCCACCTGTACGTCACCATCATCAAAGACCAAAGGTAGATAAAACCACGAAGATGGGGAGAAACCGGAGCAGAAAAGCTGAAAATTCTAAAAACCAGAGCGCCTCTTCTCCTCCAAAGGATCACAGCTCCTCGCGAACAACGGAACAAAGCTGGATGGAGAATGACTTTGACAAGTTGACAGAAGTAGGCTTCAGAAGGTCAGTAATAACAAACTTCTCCGAGCTGAAGAAGGATGTTCGAAACCATCGCAAGGAAGCTAAAACCCTTGAAAAAAGATTAGATGAATGGCTAACTAGAATAAACAGTGTAGAGAAGACCTTAAATGACCTGATGGAGCTGAAAACCATGGCATGAGAACTTTTGCGATGCATGCAGAAGTTTCAGTAGCCGATTCGATCAAGTGGAAGAAGGGGTATCAGTGATTGAAGATCAAGTTAATGAAATGAAGTGACAAGAGAAGTTTAGAGGAAAAAGAGTAAAAAGAAATGAACAAAGCCTCTAAGAAACATGGGACTATGTGAAAACGCCAAATCTACCTTTGTTTGGTGTACCTGAAAGTGATGGGGAGAATAGAACTAAGCTGGAAAACACTCTTCAGGACAGTATCCAGGAGAACTTCCCCAACCTAGCAAGGCAGGCCAACATTCAAATTCAGGAAATACAGAGAACACCACAAAGACACTCTTTGAGAACAGCAACCCCAAGACACATAGTTGTCAGATTCACCAAGGTTCAAATGAAGGAAAAAAATGTTAAGGGTAGCCAGAGAGAAAGGTTGGGTTACCCACAAGGGAAGCCTATCAGACTAACAGTGGATCTCTTGGCAGAAACTCTACAAGCCAGAAGAGAGTGGGGGCCAATATTCAACATACTTAAAGAAAAGAATTTTCAACCCAGAATTTCATAATCAGTCAAACTAAGCTTCATAAGTGAAGGAGAAATAAAATCCTTTACAGACAAGCAAATGCTGAGGGATTTTGTCACCACCAGGCCTGCCTTACTAGAGCTCCTGAAGGAAGCACTAAACATGGAAAGGAACAACCAGTACCAGCCACTGCAAAAACATGCCAAATTGTAAAGACTATTGATGCTAGGAAGAAACTGCATCAACTAATGGGCAAAAAGACCAGCTAACATCATAATGACAGGATCAAATTCACACATAACAATATTAACCTTAAATGTAAATGGGCTAAATGGTCCAAATAAAAGACACAGACTGGCAAATTGGATAAAGAGTCAAGATCCATCAGTGTGCTGTATTCAGGAGATCCATCTCATGTGCTGAGACACACAGGTTCAAAATAAAGAAATGGAGGAAGATCTACCAAGCAAATGGAAAGCAAAAAAAAGAGTAGGTTGCAATCCTAGTCTCTGATAAAACAGACTTTAAACCATCAAAGATCAAAAGAGAAAAAGAAGGCCATTACATAATGGTAAAGGAATCAATTCAACAAGAAGAGCTAACTATTCTAAATATATATGTAGCAAATACAGGAGCACCCAGATTCACAAAGCAAATCCTTAGAGACCTACAAAGAGACTTAGACTCCCACACAATAATAATGGGAGACTTTAACACCCCTTTGTCAATATTAGACAAATCAACAAGACAGAAGGTTAACAAGGATATCCAGGATTTGAACTCAGCTCTGCACCAAACAGACCTAATAGACATCTACAGAACTCTCCACCCCAGATCAATAGAATATACATTCTTCTCAGCACCACATCGCACTTATTCCAAAATTGACCACATACTTCCAATTGGAAGTAAAGCCCTCCTCAGCGAATGTGAAAGAACAGAAATCACAACAAATTGTCTCTCAGACCACAGTGCAATCAAATTAGAACTCAGGATTAAGAAACTCACTGAAAACTGCACAACTACATGGAAACTGGACAACCCACTCCTGAATGACTACTGGGTAAATAACGAAATGAAGGCAGAAATAAAGATGTTCTTTGAAACCAATGTGAACAAAGACACAACATACCAGAATCTCTGGGACATATTTAAAGCAGTGTGTAAAGGGAAATTTATAGCACTAAATGCCCACAAGAGGAAGCAAGAAAGATCTAAAATCAACAACCTAACATCACAATTAAAAGAACTAGAGAAGCAAGAGCAAACAAATTCAAAAGATAGCAGAAGGCAAGAAATAACTAAGATTAGAGCAGAACTGAAGGAGATAGAGACAAAAACCCTTCACAAAATCAATGAATCCAGGAGCTGGTTTTTTGAAAAGATCAACAAAATAGATAGACCACTAGCAAGATTAATAGAGGAAAAGAGAGAAGAATCAAATAGATGCAATAAAAAATGATAAAGGGGATATCACCACTGATCCTACAGACATACAAACTACCACCAGAGAATACTATAAACACCTCTACACAAATAAACTAGAAAATCTAGAAGAAATGGATAAATTCCTGGACACATACACTCTCCCAAAATTAAACCAGGAAGACCTTGAATCCCTGAATAGACCAATAACAGACTCTGAAATTGAGGCAATAATTAATAACCTACCAACCAAAAAAAGTCCAGACCCAGATGGATTCACAGCCAAACTCTACCAGAGGTACAAAGAGGAGCTGGTACAATTCCTTCTGAAACCATTCCAATCAATAGAAAAAGAGGGACTCCTCCCTAACTCATTTTATGAGGCCAACATCATCCTGATACCAAAGCCTGGCAGAGACACAACAAAAAAAGAGAATTTTAGACCAATATTCCTGATGAACTTAATGTGAAAATCCTTAATAAAATACTGGCAAACCGAATCCAGCAGCACATCAAAAAGCTTATCCACCAAGATCAAGTTGGCTTCATTCCTGGGATGCAAGGCTGGTTCAACATACACAAATCAATAAACATAATCCATCATGTAAACAGAACCAAAGACAAAAACCACACGATTATCTCAATAGATGCAGAAAAGACCTTCGACAAAATTCAACAGCCCTTCATGCTAAAAACTCTCAATAAACTAGGTATTGATGGGACATATCTCAAAATAATAAGAGTTATTTATGACAAACCCACAGCCAATATCATACTGAATGGGCAAAAACTGGAAGCATTCCCTTTGAAAACTGGCACAAGACAGGGATGCCCTCTCTCACCACTCCTATTCAACATAGTGTTGGAAATTCTGGCCAGGACAATCAGGCAAGAGAAAGAAATAAACGGTGTTCAATTAGGAAAAGAAGAAGTCAAATTGTCCCTGTTTGCAGATGACATGATTGTATATTTAGAAAACCCCATCATCTCAGCCCAAAATCTCCTTAAGCTGATAGGCAACTTTAGCAAAGTCTCAGGATACAAAATAATGTGCAAAAATGACAAGCATTCCTATACTCCAATAACAGACAAACAGAGAGCCAAATCATGAGTGAACTCCCATTCACAATTGCTACAAAGAGAATAAAATACCTAGGAATACAACTTACAAGGGATGTGAAGGACTTCTTCAAGAACTACAAACCACTGCTCAATGAAATAAAAGAGGACACAACAAATGGAAGAACATTCCATGCTCATGGATAGGAGGAATCAATATTGTGAAAATGGCTATACTGTCCAAGGTAATTTATAAATTCAATGCCATCCCCATCAAGCTACCAATGACTTTCTTCACAGAATTGGAAAAAACTACTTTAAAATTAATATGGAACCAAAAAAGAGCCTGCATTGCCAAGACAATCCTAAGCAGAAAGAACAAAGCTGGAGGCATCACGCTACCTGACTTCAAACTATACTATAAGGCTACAGTAACCAAAACAGCATGGTACTGGTACCAAAACAGAGATATAAACCAATGGAACAGAACAGGGGCCTCAGAAATAATACCACACATCTGCAACCATCTGATCTTTGACAAACCTGACAAAAACAAGAAGTGGGGAAAGGATTCCCTATCTAATAAATGGTGCTGGGAAAACTGGCTAGCCATATGTAGAAAGCTGAAACTGGATCCCTTCCTTAAACCTTATACAAAAATTAATTCAAGATGGATTAAAGACTTAAATGTTAGACCTAAAACCATAAAAACCCTAGAAGAAAGGTTCTTCTAGGCAATATGATTCAGGACATGGGCATGGGAAAGGACTTCATGACTAAAACACAAAAAACAACGAAAGCCAAAATAGAAAAATGGGACCTAATTAAACTAAAGAGCTTCTGCACAGCAAAAGAAACTCCCATCAGAGTGAATAGGCAACCTACAGAATGGGAGAAAATTTTTGCAATCTACCCATCTGACAAAGGGCTAATATCCAGAATCTACAAAGAACTTAAACACATTTACAAGAAAAAAAATCAAACAACCCCATCAAAAAGTGGGTGAAGGATATGAATAGACACTTTTCAAAAGAAGACATTCATACAGCTAACAGACACATGAAAAAATGCTCATCATCACTGGTCATCAGAGAAATGCAAATAAAAACCACAATGAGATACCATCTCACACCAGTTAGAATGGCGATCATTAAAAAGTCAGGAAACAGCAGATGCTGGAGAGGATGTGGAGAGATAGGAACACTTTTACACTGTTGGTGGGAGTGTAAACTAGTTCAACCATTGTGGAAGACAGTGTGGCGATTCCTTAAGATCTAGAACTAGAAATACCATTTGACCCAGCCATCCTATTACTGGGTACATACCCAAAGGATTATAAATCATGCTGCTATAAAGACACGTGCACACGTATGTTTATTGCAGCACTATTCACAATAGCAAAGACTTGGAACCAACCCAAATATCCATCAATGATAGACTGGATTAAGAAAATGTGGCACATATACACCATGGAATACTATGCAGCCATAAAAAGGAGGTGTTTATGTCCTTTGTAGGGACATGGATGATGCTGGAAACCATCATTCTGAGCAAACTATTACAAGGACAGAAAACCAAACACTGCATGTTCTCACTGATAGGTGGGAACTGAACGATGAGAACACTTGGACACAGGAAGGGGAACATCACACACCGGGGCCTGTCATGGGGTGGGAGGGATGGGGGAGGGATAGTATTAGGAGAAATACCTAATGTAAATGATGAATTAATTGGTGCAGCAAACCAACATGGCACATGTATACATATGTAACAAATCTGCACGTTGTGCACATGTACCCCAGAACTTAAAGTATAATAAAAAAGAAAAGAAAAGAATGGAAGGTATGAGCAAGATATGAGCTTTCTGGGCAGGTGCAGTGGCTCACGCCTATAATCCCAGCACTTCGGGAGGCCGAGGCGAGCGGATCACCTGAGGTCAGGAGTTCCAGACCAGCCTGGCCAACACGGTGAAACCCAGTCTCTACTAAAAATACAAAAGTAGACGGGTGTGGTAGCACATGTTTGTAATCCCAGCTACCCGGGAGGCTGAGGAAGGAGAATCACTTGAATGAAGGCAGACATTGTAGTGAGCCAAGATCCCACCACTGCACTGCAGCCTGGGCTACACAGTGAGACTCCAGTCTCAAAAAAAGAAAAACAAAAAAACAGCTTTCTAAGACAGACAAAACAATTGAAAAAGAGGTCTATCCAACAGAGGAGGTTAGAACTCCATCTGTCTACCTGACCTGCTAAGTGTTAAGACAGTCTCCCTAAATAGAAAACTAGGGGTTGTTCTTTTTTTTTTTGAAACAGAGTCTCGTCCTGTTGCCTAGGCTGGAATGCAATGGTACAATCTCGGCTCACTGCAACCTCTGCCTCCCTGGTTCAAGCGATTCTCCTGCCCCAGCCTCCCCAGTAGCTGGGATTACAGGTGTGTGCCACCATGCCCAACAAATTTTTTGTATCTTTAATAGAGATAGGATTTCACCATGTTGGCCAGACTGGTCTCGAACTTCTGACCTCATGATCCACCCGCTTCGGCCTCCCAAAGTGCTGGGATTATAGGCGTGAGCCACCACACCTGGTCTAGGGGTTGTTCTTAATTTCTTTCTCAAATCCTCAAGTCTCATCCATCTTCCTCCCCCACCCCTTCCACAAAGTTGACAGAGTTGGCTTCATGACCAGAGCCCAGGGCCCCATATACAGAAGGGCCCTGTGCTTGGGGTTTAATGCCCTGTGATCACAATCTTGAAATTCTTAATAATTTTATTTTCGAGTGTGTGTTTTGTGTAAGTGAAATCTAATGAGACGATGGGGTATGAACCCACCTTCCCTGGACTGGTTCTTGGTTCTCGCTGCCCACTTCCCTGCTGGCACCCTGGGATCCTCTCCCCTCTTCTGTCCAGTGCCACCTGCTAACCTCTGCTCCTGGTGAAATCCTGGCTACAGGGAGGGTCAGGATCTGGTGTGGGTGCCCTGCAGTATCTTGCGTGGGCATGACAGTGGCTGCCCTACCTTGGCTGGCAGCACCATGGCCCTGTTCAGCAGCTGACTAGTTGGGCACACCATCCCCTGTCCCACCCCAAAACAGGTAGTGTGTGGAGGTATTGCATGGAGATTGCAGTGCATTGAGAGTCACTGTTGAATAGCAGGTCTGTGGGAAAGAAAGGTACTTGCTTGGACTTCCTGCCCCTCACTGGCGCATGGGGCATCTGGCAGTTTGTGGAAGGAGGACCCTGACAGGCAGCTCTCAGGCCGAAGCTTGCACAGGAGCCCCCAGTCGTGGAGGAGCCCCTGGGTGTTTCTACACTCACCTGTGCTGCTTGCTGAGGGGGCGTTCCCTCAGGCTGTTCCATGCCTTGGAGACCTTCTCTTTCTCCGTTCAAACTTCCTGCCTCTGGCTTGTGTTAGTTTCCTCTGGCTGGCTCCGCTCGAGGCACCCCCTGGGGATAAGCAGGGAAAGACAAATTGTGTAATTTCAGTGATTCTACCTTGAAGTTAAATGCTTTGATATTTGCATTTAAAACTGGCATTGTATTATAAGAAGATGAATACTGAAATTCATACTAATAGTTTAAAATGTTCTCTTTATTACAAATGATATTAAATTGCAATAAAAACATTATGGCAAGTCTAGAGAGAGAAACACATAGAAGAAGGGCAAAGTTTTATGTTCTAGTAACTTTAACAGGTTTCCCCTATCTTTTGAATAAGCAGCCTCATATCGTCATTTTGTGCTGGGCCTTGCAAATTACGGATTTAATTATGTAATGATGTATTGCATTACTTTTCATGGCAAAAACTGCAATTACTTTTACACCAACCTAATAGTTGGTCCTGAAGCTGGGTACTGAGAATTAGATACTAGGAGCCAGATTCAAAAATGTCCAAAGCAAAACCCCTGTCCTCATGGAAATTACAGACTAGTGGAGAAAACAAGATCCTAATGAAGTAATAAAATAAAAAAAAGGAGAAAAATGAAATATGATTCAATTTGTGAAAAATATTCTCAAAGAAACTAGCAAGTTAATAAGATAGAGCCTATTATTGTTATTATATAATATATACATATATAACTAATATATTAATGCATTAATATTCACAAGGTATGAATATGTTATTATTCACAAGATGCCATTGGAAGGAGGGTCTAGAAGCGAGAAAGAATAATATTAAATGTTATAAGTAACATTTAGTGGTAATAATATTTAATAAGTGCTGTGTCCCAGGCATTGTTCTTAGCACCTAACATATATTAACTGGTATAGCCCTTGTGATAATTCTATGAGATACGTGTTATCACCCATCACTGTTTTACTGAGCCATAGAAAAATTAAGTGACTGGTCCGAAGTTACACACCAAGTAAAGGAGCTGAGATTCAAACCCAAGCAGTTCTGGCCCCAGGGCCATCACTCTTACGAAGATGTTATATTTATCCTTACTGCATCTTTCCCATTGCATATTGTATTTGGAATGGTTTCTTCTTATTATTTTGGGGGTCTTTTTTTGTTTTTTTAAAATTTTAATTTTAATTTAATATTTATTTATTTATTTATTTTGAGACAAGGTCTCCCTGTCACCCAGGCTGGAGTGAAGTGGTACAAACACAGCTCACTGTAGCCTCTACCTACTGGGCTCAAGTGATCCTCCCACCCCAGCCTCTCAAGTAACTGGGATTACAGGCACACGCCACCATACCCATCTTTCTTTTTTATATTTTGTACAGATAAGGATCAACCATGTTGCCCAGGCTGGTCTTGAACTTCTGAGTTCAAGGGATCTACCCTCTTCAGCCTCCCAAAGTGTTGTGATTACAGGCGTGAGCCACCGCTCACAGCTGGAATGGTTTCTTAAATATCTATATCTTCAATAGACTTTAGCTCTTTGAGAGAAGGGACAGAGTTGTACTACCATTGTCTTCCCAGGCCCTGGTGGGTAGTAGGCTTTCAATAAGTAGTTGTTGAATTGTTAAGTTTTGAATTGGATTGGCCTTGAATGAAAGATCATAAGATTATGAAGACATGATCACTTTACCGAGCAGAAGAAACACCTCAGGTATCAACTCCTTTAGTAAGGATACACCTGCCTAGGTGTGTTGGCTCATGTCTGTAATCCCAGCACTTTGGAAGGCCGAGGTGGGCAGATCACCTGAGGTCAGGAGTTCAAAACCAGCCTGGCCAACACAGAGAAACTCCGTCTCTACTAAAAATACAAAAATTAGCCAGGTGTAGTGGTGGGTGCCTGTAATCTCAGCTACTGGGGAGGCTGAGGCAGGAGAATGGCGTGAACCTGGAAGGTGGAGCTTGTAGTGAGCCAAGATCGTGCCACTGCACTCCAGCCTGGGCGACAGAGTGAGATTCTGTCTCAAAACAAAACAAAAATAATAATAATAATAATACACCCTTTATTTGCTTTAAAGAAAAAGCAAAAAGAAAAGAAAAAACAGTTGGGTGCAGTGGCTCATGCCTATAATCCCAGCACTTTGGAAGGCTGAGGTGGGCGGATAGCCTGAAGTTGGGAGTTTGAGACCAGCCTGGTCAGCATGGTGAAACCCCGTGTCTACTAAAAATACAAAAATTAATCGGGCGTGGTGGCAGGTGCCTGTAATCTCAGCTACTCAGGAAGCTGAGGCAGGAGAATCTCTTGAACCCGTAAGGCAGAGGTTGCAGCGAGCAGAGATCACACCATTGTACTCCAGCCTGGGCAACAGAGTGAGACTCCATCTCAAAACAAACAAACAAACAAAAACAAAAAAAGGATACACCCAGAAGTAAATAAATAAATGCTTATTTGTGAGACTAGAAGTATACATGCAGACATTATTTATTTACTTCTGAGAACAATATTATAGTTTTCGATTTAACTATTTATATTAAAAATATTTTTGGCCACTGTTTCTTTTGTTTGAGATTCAAAACATGTATTTCCATCTTTACCCCATCACATCACATTCACTACTTTGTTCTGACTAGAACAGTAGGGTGTGGATTTTCCTGCATTTTTGACTCTGTGCTCCACAGCTTGTGTGGGGCCAGGCCCATGGCTATGCACTTAAACAGAAGCTAACGTGAGCTTCTCAGTGGTGTAATTGGGAGGCGCTTCAGTATTCTGGCTGCCTCCAAAATATCTCATGTGTCTTTGGAAAGATTATTCTCTATTCTACTCAGCTTAATGTGCATCAATGTCTCTGAAAACTAGTTTAAAATACACATGTGTAACTTGGTCTGACGCATATTAGCACTAGCTTGTTCATCGTTTATTCATTATTGAGACCAGCAGATCTTAACAGTCTGTGTCCCCTAAGGGATAAGATAGGGGCAGGTGTACAGAGAGGCTGTAGGGGCAGGGAAAGGAAACCACAGGAGAACAGTAGCCAGGGTAAAAAAGGTTCATTATTTTTCTACAGTTTTGCTTGGGACTGCCTCTGTCAGTAGTTAAGTGTATGCCATAAAGGTGTACTCTATGCTACCAAGGAAAAATTCACCTAACCGTGACCAATAACGTCTTGTATTTTATATTTTGTTTGCAGAGACTGTGAATACAACAGTATCATTCTCCTTCAAGGGAATAAAATTTTCTAAGGTATTGTTCAATATTTATTTTGTATTGTCTAACCTTTAGCAGTAATAGACATGTTAAGCATTTGAAACAAGCAATTCACAACTTCTTCCTTTTTTTTTGAAATGGGATCTCAGTCTGTCACCCAGACTGGAGTGCAGTGGCACAATCTCTGCTCACTGCAACCTCCACCGACTAACCCCCACCCCAAGCAATCCTCATGCCTTTGCCTCCTGACTAGCTGGGACTACAGGTGCGTGCCACAATGCCAGCTAACATTTTGTATTTTTGGAAGAGATGCAGTTTCACCATGTTGCCCAGGGTGGTCTTGAACTCCTGAGCTCAAGCAATCCACTCCGCTTAGCCTCCCAAAGTGCTGGGATTACAGGTGTGGGCAGCTATGCCCAGCTGACAATTTCATGAATAGCAATTCAAGATTAAGATGTTAAGGTTTTTTCCTTCACTTTTATTTAGAATTAGCTTTTTTTTTTTTTTTTTTTTGACTGAATCTTGCTCTGTTGCCCAGGCTGGAGTGAAGTGTGTTCTGGGCTCACTGCAACTTCCGCCTCCCAAGTTCAGGTGATTTTGTGCCTCAGTCACCCGAGTAGCTGGGATTACAGGCACATGCCACCATGCCCAGCTAATTTTTTAATTTTTAGTAGAGATGGGGTTTCACCATGTTGCCTAGGCTGGTCTCAAACTCCTGGCCTCATGTGATCCACCCACCTCTGTTCCTGGACCAAACTGAGGGTCAGGCTGCCATTTCTTGCAGCCCAATAACAAGATGCAGATGAACTGGGGAGGAAGAGAGCTTTCATTTCTGTAACTGGTTACAGGGAGAAGGTCTGGAAATTATTGTCAGACCAACTCAAAATTACAAATCTTTCAGAGTTTATATTCATTCTAAGGAATATGTCTATGTGTAAGTGTGCATTCATCTGAAGACACAAGTGATTAACTTCTTTTAATCTATGACTAAGGTCTGAGTCCTGAAGACCTTCGTCTGGAGCCTCAGTAACTTTACTTAATCTAAATGGGTCTGGGTGCTGGGGGGATTACCTTTATCTTGTCTCCTGCTAAATCATGGAGGTTTGAGGAGTTCCTTCAGACCCCCAATAAACTTGGTTGTGGAAACCTGGGGCACAATAAAACTTGATTAATCCTAAATGGGTCCTATTAAGAATTTCTCAGTTATTTTGTCATGCTTTAAGGCCCAGGAAAGGCCTGGCCAAAACTCCTGATGGGCTTTTCTTACATCCCATCCTTTGTATAAGGGCACTGGCTTTCAATATTTAACTTAACCACTTGGTCAGTACTGAAACAGTTGTTAGTGAGACCTGGCCTTGGCCTCCGGAAGTGCTGGGATTATAGGTGTGAGCCACCGCGCACAGCCTTAGTATTAGGTCTTTTGGTATTTTTTCTTTCTGTAGACTATGGAAAAATTGCACAAAAGATAGCATTTTTTTCCACTTCATTTTTTCCCTTTAACATACATGGGCAAGAGTAATTTGAATGCAAGAGCTCATTACTAATCTGTTGAACAGTCTTCAGATGAAAGCACTGAATGACCACTGTGTATAAGCCAGTAAATCTCTATAACTATTCATGTAATATACTAGATATAATGTGAACATTGTTTAGGAGAATAAAAATCATGTAAATTACAGACTTATTTTGTTCAAGATTTTCTTGGGAACTTAGCCTGGTCATCCATGCCTTTGTAAAAATAATTGCTGCTTCGATGAATAATACCATTGTGATTTTAGATGTTTGCATGATGTATCTAGTAATGAAAATTTATGCATTTTACTTTTGGTGACCATTTTAAAATAAAATGTAATAATGCATATTCTTTCATTATTTTGTTATAAACTAATATCTAATATTTCAAAACCTCTTAGGTTAGTTTTTAAAAATAACATAATTTTATAATTGGGAAATAAATGGGCTTATGCTCATCTAATTCAAAGACATGGAAAATTTTGTCTCATTGGAAAACTAATAAAATCAATCCAATTTAAATGGCTTTCTGCTAGTAAGAGAAAGTTCTTACAAAGCCTCTGAAATAGTAGCATCTAACATTTTGTATTACTTGTATTTCTTATACTTCATTTTAGGGAAAATACAAATGTGTTGTTGAAGCTATTTCTGGGAGTCCAGAAGAAATGCTCTTTTGCTTGGAGTTTGACATCATACACCAACCTAATTCAAATTAGAATAAATTGAGTATATAAACAAATTTTTTGAAGGTATTGTTCCTGTTTTAAGGGTACCCAGGATTTGTTTTAATCAGATATGGTAGGATAGGAAGACACAGAAATGACTGTCATGAAGAAAGAAGCTTATCCTCACAGATCTCTAGAAAACGGAGGCGTGGTGCACCATGCAGAGCCACCTGGGGAAGCACCAGGGTCTGTGAGAACGTGGAGGGAGGGGGAAAATGTGGGCAAGAGTGTTTATTGTGTTTTCCATAGGAAGCAATGGGCAAGGTAGGGTAAGTAATTGATATGGTTTGGCTGTGTCCCCATCCAAATCTCATCTTGAATTGTAGTTCCCATAATCCTCACGTGTTGTGGGGGACCCAGTGGGAGGTAATTGAATCATGGGGGCGGTTACCTCCATGCTGTTCTCATGATAATGAATGAGTTCTCATGAGATCTGATGGTTTTATAAGGAGCTTTCCCCACCCACCCTTTTGCTCTGCACTTCACCTTCCTGCCACCATATGAAGAAGGATGTGTTTGCTTCCCCTTCTGCCATGATTGTTTCCTGAGGCCTCCCCAGCCCTGCGGAGCCATAAGTCAGTTAAACCTCTTTCCTATATTTTATTTATTTTTTTTGAGACGAAGTCTCACTCTGTCACCCAGGCTGGAGTGCAGTGGTGCCATCTCGGCTCACTGCAACCTCTGCCTTCAAGGTTCAAGTGATTCTCCTGCCTCAGCCTCCCAAGTAACTGGGATTACAGGCACCTGCCATCACACTGGCTAATTTTTGTATTTTTAGTAGAGATGGGGTTTCACCATATTGGTCAGGCTGGTCTTGAACTCCTGACCTCAGGTGATCAGCCTCCCAAAGTGCTGAGATTACACATGTGAGCCACTGTGCCCAGCCTAAACCTCTTTCCTTTATAAATTACCCAGTCTTGGGTATTTCTTCATAGTAGCATGAGAATGGACTAATATAGCAGTGTTGACCTAAAAGGAAGAAGCTGAGGCAGAATTAGTGTAAGTAGAGAGTTTACCTGGGCCAAACTTGAGGATTGCATCCTGGGAGCATTACAACTTGAGTTGCCTGAATATATACTCCATAAATTAGCAGCAGTTACAAGAGGGTTTTTAAAGGGAAAGAAGAGGGAGTTTCTGAGTTGTTTACCAAGAATTTACATTAAAAATGCTGGGTGCAGTGGCTCACGCTTGTAATCCCAGCACTTTGGGAGGCTGAGGTGGGCAGATCACCTGAGGTCAGGAGTTCGAGACCAGCCTGGCCAACATGGCGAAATACTGTCTCTACTAAAAATACAGAAATTAGCTGGACCTGGTGGCATGCGCTTGTAATCCTGGCTACTCGGAAGGCTGAGGCAGGAGAATCGCTTGAACCTGGGAAGTGGAGGTTGTAGTGAGCCAAGATCATGTCACTGCACTCCAGCCTGGCAACAGAGGTGTTTTTGGTGATGTTTATAGAAACAAAAGGATGGGGTCTTTTCTGCTTGGAGACCCCGCTCTCTATATAGAGAAAGCTGTTTCTCTTTCTCTTCTCTTCTGCCTATTAAACCTCCACTCCTAAACTCCTCATGTGTATTTGTGTCCTAAGTTTTCCTAGTGCAAGATGACAAACTCTGTTGCGGGAGGGAAGTAAGGGACACCGAATGGAGGGACTGGCTGAAGCTGTGGCAGAAGAACATAAATTGTGAAGATTTCATGGACATTAATCAGCTCCCAAAATTAATACTTTTATAATTTCTTATGCCTGTCTTTACTGCAATCTCTGAACATAAATTGTGAAGATTTCATGGAGATTTATCACTTCCCCAATTGATACTCTTATAATTTCCTATGCCTGTCTTTACTTTAATCTCTTAATCTCGTCATCTTTGTAAATTGAGGATGTATGTCACCTCAGGACCCTGTTATGATTGTGTTAACTGTACAAATTGTAAAACGTGTGTTTGAACAATATGAAATCAGTGCACCCTGAAAAGGAACAGAATAACAGCGATTTTCAGGGAACAAGGAAAGATAACCATAAGGTCTGACTGCCTGAAGGGTTGGGCAGAATAGAGTCATATTTTTCTTCTTGCAGAAAGCCCATAGACGGATGTGCATGTAGGAGAAATATCACTGAATTCTTTTTCCAGTAAGGAATAGCCCTGGGAAAGGAATGCCTTCCTGGGGGTAGGTCTATAGACAGCCTCTCTGGGAGTGTCTGTCTTATGCAGTTGAGATAAGGACTGAAATACACCCTGGTCTCCTACAGTGCCCTCAGGCTTACTAGGATTGGGAAATTCCAGCCTGGTAAATTCTAGTCAGACCAGTAGTCTGCTCTCGAACACTGTTTTCTGTTAAGATGTTTATCAAGACACTGTGTCCACAGCAGGACATAGAACCTCATCAGTAATTCTAATTTTGCCTTGCCTTGCAATCTTAATTGTCCTTTGAAGCATGTGATCTTTGTGACTTACTCTCTGTTTGTACACTCCCTCCCCTTCTAAAATCCCTAATAAAAACTTGCTGGTTTAATGGCTCAAGGTAACCATCATGGTCCTACCAATATGTGATGGTACCCCTGGAGGCCCAATTGTAAAATTTCTCTCTTGTGCTCTTTCTCTCTATTTCTCAGACCGGCCGACCCTTAAGGAAAATAGAAAAGAACCTATATTGAAATATTGGGGGCTGGTTCCCCTGATAAAACCCTGGGTTTATACTCCAGACAACATAGCAGCTTCATATTGGAGGTTCATCTGGGATACCAAGGTACAACATTCATTGAAACGGTGAGCAGAGGAGCAGATTCCAACTCTGTCCTTTCATTTCAAGGCTCTCAGTCTCCATTTAAGAACCAAATCAAACCAACTACTGGGCTACCTTCAGCCATTTAGAAAAAATTAGCATGGCTGCCAGCCTCATAAGACTTGGAGGACAGGCTTTCTGGAGAGAACATGGAGAATTCCCCTGTACCCATGGGTTGCTGGGCATATTGGTCCTGTTTGAACCAGCTTACTTTCAGAGAGGACTTAGCTGTTGCATGTTGATTTCTGGCTGGAGCTACCACCCGGTGTTATCCAAAGACTTCTGGAGTGACCCTAGCTTCTGACCACCTGATGGGGTGTCGGTAACAGGATCTCCACTTTTCCTATCATAATTTCCTCCTTTCCTGTCCACAACTACCATGTCTCTCATCCTCTCTGTAAAATGTGGAGTATATGCCTCCTGCTGGTCTTTTCCACTTGGAGACCATTTCTCTTTCTTTTCTCTTCTGCCTATTAAACCTCTGCTCCAAAAAAGAACAAAAAACAAAAAGACACAAGGATGTGTTTTTTTGCTAAAGAAAATGTAATTTTGCTGGGTGCAGTGGCTCACGCCTGTAATCCCAGCACTTTGGGAGGCCGAGGTGGGCGGATCACAAGATCAGGAGTTCAAGACTAGCCTGGTCAGTATGTTAAAACTCCCTTTCTACTAAAAATACAAAAATTAGCCTGGCGTGGTGGTGGGCACCTACAGTCCCAGCTACTCAGGAGGCTGAGGCAAGAGAATTGCTTGAACCCAGGAGGTGGAGGTTGCGGTGAGCCAAGATTGTGCCACTACTGCACTCCAGCCTGGGCGACAGAGTGAGACTCCATCTCAAAAAAAAAAAAAAAGTAATTTTTTTTTTTAGTTAAGTGACTAAGAATTGCTTTAGAGTAAAGGAAAAATTATACAGATAAAACTAAATGGATAAAGAGAAAAATTAAGCTCAGGCAACAAAGTTGCCTCTGAGACCTGTGGTTACCAAGAAGACAGTCAATGTGAAGGAAGGGCGAAATGAAGTAACCATTAAAACAAGAGGGTAGCCAGTCATGGTGGCTTCTGCCTGTAATCGCACCACTTTGGGAGGCTGAGGTGGGTGGGTCACCTGAGGTCAGGAGTTCCAGACTAGCCTGGCCAAAATGGTGAAACCCTTGTCTCTACTAAAAACACAAAAATTAGCTGGGAGTGGTGGCACGCGCCTATAATCCCAGTACTTTGGATGCTGTGGTGTGAGAATCTCTTGCACCTGGGAGGTGGAGGTTGCAGTGAGCTGAAATTGTGCCACTGCACTCCAGCAAGGGTGGCAGGGCAAGATCCTGTCTCAAAAAACAAAATCAAAACAAAGCAAAAAAAAAAACAGCCAACCAACCAAACAAAAAAACCAAAAAGCCACAGGGTGTTATGTAAAGGAATTGTTCCATTTTGTAGATTGGTATCATCATCTCCCTGAGAAACCTTTACTACAATTAAGGGAGGAGACCACCCGTCATACTGTCTTATGCCCAATTTCTGCCTCCAAATGAAGAAGAAGTAAAAACTAAAAGGGAGAAATGAAATCCACAAGCAGACAGCCCGGCACCGAGCACTGGCCCTGGTAGCTAAAGATCAACCCCTGACCGATTCCAGACATTGTATAGAAAAGCACTGTGAAATTCCCTGTACTGTTCTGTTCTGTTCTGATTACTGGTGCATGCAGCCCCCAGTCACGTACCCTCTGCTTGCTCAATCAATCACGACCCTCTCATGCGGACCCCCCTAGAGTTGTAAGCCCTTAAAAGGGACAGGAATTGCTCACTCAGGGAGCTTGGTTTTTGGAGACGTGAGTCTGCCGATGCACCCAGCTGAATAAAGCCCTTTCCTTCTACAACTCGGTGTCTGAGGGGTTCTTGTCTGCGGCTCATCCTGCTATACAAAAAATTGTAAAAATAACTACTTTAAGGATAGAATCATTAATTTTAAATGCTACAGAATGAAAGAGCTTGCTTGGGTTGATGCAGGACCCACAGCTCACGATTAAACAATTGCTGGTGAATGTATGTGATCGAAATACACAGGAGGTGATTCCTGAGAGAACAACAAGCCTAGTGTTCATCCTGAGAAGGAGATTGCCCAACTCTCCCTATAAAATGCCAAGTGGAACACCCCAGATGAAGCAGTTGATATGCTTCATATGCAAGCCATGTGGGACTGGCTTCATGGTGACCCGAATATTCTCCAACAACAATTTCTATTACCCACGTCATGGTAAATTGTGGGGTTTAGGGAGCCCTTTTTACATGGGCACCCTGGGTGACATTACTCCGGCAGCATCATAGGACTATGTGAGAAGCCTTATCAAATTTGCTGTCTCTTGTGGGTCTTACAGATGCTTAATAAAATATCAGGGGCAATTAACGAAAAAAAAAAAAAAAAAAGACAGGAAAAGAGAAAGGGAGTAAAAGAGCTCACCCCAGAAGGGTGATACAAATTTTTGGATGGTTATTAAGAAATGAAATAAATAAAATGAAAATTTAGGGAGTTAAAACAAAGGCCTTTAAAACACTACTTGCTCCAGATTGGAAAATTTAAGAAAATTCCAAAGACAATGGTTATAATGAGAATGCTACGTTGCCTGTGGCAATAATGGGGCAAATTAAGATAAAGATTGACAAAAGGGACTGAGTGCCTTGGCCCAACCCCTGCTGGGGACCCATATCCTTTTGATATAGGATCTTGCTACCTGAGGAATGCAAGGAGGAGCAGAGGGCCTCTTTTTCCCCTAAGACTGATTCTAACTAAGTAGGAGCTGCTAGATTCTGCAAAGCCTGATAGACAGCTCCCATCTAACCAGAACTGTTTCACTTGTGAACTTCCAAGGTGAACAAAGGACATCGTGTTTGGAAGGCTGCTGCTGTGGTTAAAGAGGAGTCAAGCAAATCTTTTTCTTTTGAATTATTTATAGTTTAGAGCAATTAAGTGAAGAATGTTTTTGTGAGCAAGTTTACTTTTCTCTCTGAGCTCTCCAGAATTCAGAAACTGTTCATGAGTATTCTGATTTTATGACAATATAGTTATTTGGATAAGTTTAGTAAGATTCATTTCTTTCAAAACAGGACAATCGGAGACACTGTTTTTTTTTTTTTTTCCCCCAGGGCTTAGACTAGAATAACATATTTTGAGGCAAAGTTCCAGCAAAACCAACTTAAAAGGAGCCTATGTGGCCAATTAATTCTTGCTGCACTTTATGTGAATAATCAGGCCAAGTATAATAAGCCTAAAACTTATTTTGCACATAAATTGGTCTTACTATAATTTCTCTTTAGGCTGGGTGCAGTGGCTCACACCTGTAATCCCAGCCCTTTGGGAAGCCAAGGTGGGTGGATCACTTGAGGCCAGAAGTTTCATCAGCCTGGCCAACATGGAGAAACCTTGTCTCTACTAGAAAATACAAAAATTAGCCAGGTGAGGTGTGCACGCCTGTAACCCCAGCTACTCAGGAGGCTGAGGCATGAGAATTGTTTGAGCCTGGGAAATGGAGGTTGCAGTGAGCCAAGATTACACCACTGCACTCCAGCCTGGGCGATAAAGTGAGACTCTCTGACTTAAAAAAAAAAAAAAATTCTTTAATAGAAAAGGAGAACTAGAGAAAGAGGTCGTTTCAAAGGAGAAGTGTAACACTTTTTATTAGATTTCAGCCCCAACTTTTGTTTTTGAGTGCAGACTGAATCATGAATTATATAATCCTCTAAAGAGTGCCAGGTTAGCATTTTTCTTCGTATTTTTAGTTGGTGCCCTAATGGAATAGGTTCCTTTTTCTATTCTGACACACAAATACTCTTTTGATTTTCAAAAATACTGTTATTTATTTTTCCTTGTTTTACCTCCAAGGAAACCAGAATCATGGTATTCTGAAGAGTAGAGATGCGAATCTCCCTCATTTGGCATCACACTGGCTCCAATTTGCTTTTCACTGAAAATGTCCTGCTGCTAAGACTATACAAACACCGTCCCTCTAGGCCCGGAGACTGTCATGGAAGAGGTGAGCATATGAGACTGTAAGGGCCAGTTTTCAGGGATAGAATTAAGTCAAGGTCAGACCCTCCAAATCAAGGATGGGTACAAAGATGCCTAAACAGCCAGTAAAACAAGGGACTTTGCCTTCTGAGCTGTTATGTGGCACCTTTTCTAATTCCCGTAGAATTAAAGGAAGATAATTACAGACAGGATAAAGATACCTTGTGACAAAGCCTCCTGGGTACAAAATTCCCAGTTATGAGTTGTGAAGATAGATATATATTTAAAAACTTTTTGTTTCGGAACAATGTTTGCATTTTATATAGCTAATTGCTAAAAGTCTGTAACTAAACCTAACATTACTGTAGCTCAAGGCATAGAAGTTAAAGATAGTCAGTTTTGTAACCTTGCCTTCGGCTTTTTGTTTATTGACTTTTTACATAAAAACATTTTTTTTAAGGGATAATGAATGCCTCTCCATGTCTATTCCTATCTGGACATTTAATTGGCTATAAGTCTTTTGACTCTAAGTCCCTTGGCTTAGAGTTCCTTTGACTCTAAGTCCCTTGGCCATACCAAGAGACTGATTTGAGTGGAAACTCCAGTTCTCCTTCATATTAATTAGAGTTTCCTTACTGCAGTGCCATGGTCTCAGTCAATTGCAGTGGGCAAGAAGAACATATCAGGCAATCGATTACACATTAAGCTCTCTAAGTAGCTCTGTGGAGTCCCCTCTCACTTAGCTTTGAGGTAGAGCAGGTTTTTACCCAACCCTGTTTCAGTTCTTATGGGGAGGGGTTTGGAAACAGGACTCACAGCATAGCTTTCTCTAAAAACATCCTCCGCAAACCCTCTCTCTTAGATTTTTCTCTTGGATTAAAAGATTCTTTGACCTTCTAATGTACTTGATGTGAGGACAGGGTTCAGAGATGTGGAATGGATTATGAGACATGTCATGTTTCCTGCTCTTTTTCTGATGTACACCACATTTCTACTTTAGGGTGGATCTTGATTTGCTAGGTTAGCCATGTGAAGTATTCCCAGGGTATGGTTAATTGGTCTGGTTTGTCACATGACTGAGGTTGGCTCAATCAGAAGGGATGAATTCAAATTCCTTGGTTGTCTCACTAGATGTAAACAAGGAGGAATGTTGCCCACATTTCTGTGGACAATCATCTGATGACCATGAAAGGGAATTAGTGTCTGAATGAAGCTGATACTGTGAACAGAAGAATGGTTAGTCTAAAAAAATAAGAGCCTGGCGTGGTGGGTCACACCTATAAACCCAGCATGGAGGCTGAGGTGGGAGAATTGCTTGAACCCAAGAATTCAAGACCAGCCTGGGCAACATTGTGAGACCCTGTCTCTACAAAAAATAAAATAAAAATTAGCCAAGCATGGCAGCACCTGCCTGTAGTCACAGCTACTCAGGAGGCTGAGGTGAGATGATAGCTTGATCCCAGAAGTTTGAAGCTTCAGTGAGCTGAGATTGCACCATTGCACACCAGCCAGGGCAACAGAGTGAGACTCTGTTTCAAAAATAAAATTTAAAATAATTTTTAAAAATTAAAAAAATAATAACTCAAATTGCAGATACTGTGGGGTCATTGAATCACCCAAGCCTGGGTTTTGCCATACTTCTGGACTTTCTGGTTATTGCTTTAGTGAGTTGGAGTCAGAATTTTATTATCTGCACCTGAGAGCATTCTAGTTGATTCCCAGCTAAATTGTCTTACCATTCCCTTCTGAGTTTTCCCATTGCTTTCAGCCCTTCTCTTGCTAATGGTTGCAGGGTAACTTATCCATTAGGTAGAGTAAGCACAGTGCCGACAGTCCTCAAAAATGTTTTGTTTCAAAAAAATTTTATTTTTTAATTCTTGTGGGTATGTGGTAGGTGTATATATTTAATGTTTACATGAGAAATTTTTTAAATCAAAATAGACTTCCAAGAATACATAAGGTATTTTGACACAGATATGCAATGTGTAATAATCACATCAGGGTAAATGGGGTATACATCAGCTCAATCATTCATCCTTTTTGTTACAAACAATCCAATTATACTTTTTTTGTCATTTTAAAATATACAATTAAATTATTTTTTATTATCGTCACTCTGCTGTGCTACCAAATATTAGGTATTATTCATCTTTTAAACTATTTTTTTTGTACCCATTAACCAACCCCATTCCTCTGTGCCACCCCCTGTTCCCAGCCTCTGGTAACCGTCCTACTCTCTATCTCCATGAGTTCAATTGTTTTAATTTTAGCTCCCATAAATAAGTGAGGACATGTGAAGTTTGTCTTTCTGTGCCTAGATTATTTCAATTAGCATAACGACCTCCAGTTCCATTCATGTTTTTGCAAATAATAGGATCTTGCTCTTGCTCTTATTTTTTTATTTTTAATTTAATTTAATTTTTACATAGAGATGGGGTCTTACTACATTGACCAGGCTGGTCTCGATCTGTTGGCCTCAAGGGAGGCCCACTGTCTCAGCTTCCCAAAGTGCTGGGATTATAGGCATGAGCCAGTGCACCCAGACTCTCATTCTTTTTTGTGGCTAAATAGTATTCTATTGTATAAATGGACCACATTTTCTTTATCCATTCATCTGTTGATGGACATTTATGTTGCTTTCAAATCTTGGCTATTGTGAATAGTGCTGCAATAAACATGGGCATGCAGATATCTTTTTGATATACTGATTTCCTTTCTTTTGGATAATCCAGTGGGATTGCTGGATTATACGGTAGCTCTATTTTCAGTTTTTGGAGGAAACTCGAAGCTGTTCTCCACAGTGGTTATACTAATTTACATTCACACCAACAGTGTATGAAGGTTCTCTTTTCTCTATATCCTTGCCAGCATTTGTTATTGCCTGACATTTAGATAAAAGCCATTTAACTGGGGTGAGATGATATCTCATTGTAGTTTTCATTTGCATTTCTCTGATGATCAATGATGTCGAACACCTTTTCTTTCTTTTTTTTTGAGGCAGAGTTTCACTCTTGTTGCCCAGGCTGGAGCACAATGGCATGATCTCAGCTCACCGCAACCTCCGCCTCCCAGGTTCAAGCAATTCTCCTGCTTCAGCCTCCGTAGTAGCTGGGATTACAGGCATGTGCCACCACGCCCAGCTAATTTTGTATTTTTAGTAAAGACAGGGTTTCTCCATGTTGGTCAGGCTGGTCTTGAACTCCCGACCTCAGGTGATCCACCCACCTCAGCCTCCCAAAGTGCAGGGATTACAGGCATGAGCCACATGCCGGGCCAATCGAACACCTTTTCATATGGCTTGTTTGACATCTGTATGTCTTCTTTTGAGAAATGTCTATTAAATTCTTTTGCCCATTTAAAAATTAAATTATTAGATTTTTTTTCCCTGTAGAGTTATTTGAGCTCTTTATATATTCTGGTTAGATAGGTAGTTTGCAAATATTTTCTTTCATTCTGTGGGTTGTCTCTTCATTTTGTGGATTGTTTCCTTTGCTGTGCAGATCTTTTTAACTTGATGTGATCCTATGTAGGGTCCAGCCCTACAGGGCTTAGAGGGTGTTCTCCCCGTGTGTGGAGATGAGAGACTGTAATAAATAAAGACACAAAACAAAGAGATAAAGAGAAAGCAGCTGGGCCTGGGGGACCACTATCATCAAGACGCAGAGACCGGTAGTGGCCCTGAACGGCTGGGTGTGCTGATATTTATTGCATACAAGACAAGGGGGGCAGGGTAAGGAGGGTGGATATTCTAAGTGATTGATAAGGTGAAGCAAGTCATGTGATCATAGGATGAGGGCCCTTCCCTTTTAGGTAACCAAAGCAGAGAGAGAAGGCAGCATATGTCAGCATTTTCTTCTATGCACTTATAAGAAAGATCAAAGACTTTAAGACTTTCCCTGTTTATTCTACCACTATCTGCTATGAACTTCAAAGAGGAACCAGGAGTACGGGAGGAACATGAAAGTGGACAAGGAGTGTGACCATTGAAGCACAGCACCATGGGGAGGGGTTTAGGCCTCTGGATGACTGTGGGCAGGCCTGGATAATATCCAGAGTCACACAAGAAGCTGGTGGAGCAGAGTGTTCCCTGACTCCTCCAAGGAAAGGAGACTCCCTTTTGTGGTCTGCTAAGTAATGGGTGTCTTCCCAGGCACTGGCATTACCGCTTGACCAAGGAGCCCTCAAGTGGCCCTTATGTGGGTGTGACAGAGGGCTCACCTCTTGGCTTCTAGGTCACTTCTCACAACATCTCTTCAGTACTCAACCTGCCAATTATTCCTAGGTTATATTAGTAATGCAATAAAGAGTAATATTAAAAGCTAATGATTGATAATGTCCATGATCATCTCTATATCTAATTTGTATCATAACTATTCTTATTCTAACTATTTTCTTTATTATACCAAAACAGTTTGTGCCTTCAGTCTCTTGCCTTGGCACCTAGGTAATCTTTTGCCCACAATCCTATTTGTCCATTTTTGGTTTGGTTGCCTGTGCTTGTGGGTTATTACTCAAGAAATCTTTGCCTAGACCAGTGTCCTGGAGAGTTTCTTCAATGTTTTCTTGTAGTAGTTTCATAGTATGAGGTCTTAGATTTGTCTTTAATCTATTTTGATTTGATTTGTGTACATAATGAGAGATAGAGGTCTAGTTTCATTCTTCTGCTTATGGATATCCAGTTTTCCCAGCACCATTTATTGAAGAGACTGTTCTTTCCCCATGTATGTTCTTGGTTGCCTTGTCAAAAATCAGTTCACTGTAGATGTATGAATTTATTTCTGGGTTTTCTATTCTGTTCCATTACTCTATGTGTCTGGTTTTTGTTTTTGTTTTTTGATGGAATCTCGCTCTGCCACCCAGGCTGGAGTGCAGTAGCATGATCTCAGCTCACTGCAACCTCCACCTCCTGGGTTCAAGTGATTCTTCTGCCTCAGCCTCCCAAGTAGCTGGGACTACAGGCATGTGCTACCACGCCTGGCTAATTTTTTGTATTTTTAGTAGAGACGGGGTTTCACTGTGTTAGCCAGGATGGTCTCGATCTCCTGACCTCATGATCCACCTGCCTTCTTGCAACTTTTCTATAAATTTGAAACTATTATGAATCTGAGATTATTTAAATATTTATTTAAAATTAGTGTTGCAGGAAGTCAGGGACCCCGAATGGAGAGACCAGCTGGAGCTGAGGCAGAGGAATAAAAATTGTGAAGATTTCATTTTAATATGGACATATATCAGTTCCCAAATAATACTTTTATAATTTCTTATGCCTGTCTTTACTTCAATCTCTGAACATAAATTGTGAAGATTTCATTTTAATATGGACATTTGTCAATTCCCAAAATTAATACTTTTATAATTTCTTGTGCCTGTCTTTACTTTAATCTTGTAATCCTGTTATCTTCATAAGCTGAGAATGTACATCACCTCAGAACCACTATTGTGTTAACTGTAGAAATTGATTGCAAAACATGTGTGTTTGAACAATATGAAATCAGTGCACCTTGAAAAAGAACAGAATAACAGTGATTTTCAGGGAACAAAGGAAGACAACCATAAGGTCTGACTGCCTGGGGGGTTGGGCAGAATACAGCCATATTTTTCTCCTTGCAGAGAGCCTACAAATGGAAGTGCAAGTAGGGAAGATATCACTTAATTGTTTTCCTAGTAAGGAATGTTAATAATTAAGACCCTGGGAAAGGAATGCATTCCTGGGGGGAGGTCTATAAATGGCCGCTCTGGGAGTGCCTGTCTTATGCGGTTGAGATAAGGACTGAAATACGCCTTGGTCTCCTGCAGTACCCTCAGACTTATTAGGGTGGGGAAAAAACTCTGCCCTGGTAAATATGAGGTCAGACCGGTTTTTGCTCTTGAACCCTGTTTTCTGTTGTTTAAGATGTTTATTAAGACAATATGTGCACAGCTGAACATAGACCCTTATCAGTAGTTCTGTTTTGCCTTTTGTCCTGTTTCCTCAGAAGCATGTGATCTTTGTTCTCCTTTTTGCCCTTTGAAGCATGTGATCTTGTGACTACTCCCTGTTCTTGCACCCCTTCTTTTTTTGAAATCCTTAAGAAAACTTGCTGGTTTTTCAGCTCAGGTGCGCATCACGGTCCTGTTGATATGTGATGTTACCCCTGGAGGCCCAGCTGTAAAATTCCTCTCTTCGTACTCTTTCTCTTTATTTCTCAGCTGGCCAAATAGGATTGTGGGCAAAAGATTACCTAGGTGCCGAGGCAAGAGACTGAAGGCACAAACTGTTTCAGTATAATAAATAAAATAGTTAGAATAAGTTGGCCGACACTTATGGAAAATAGAAAGAACCTACATTGAAATATTGGGGGTGGATTCCCCCAATAAATTAGCTATAAATAAACATTTTTAAGTTAATTAAAAACAACAAAGGCATGCATGCATTACTGTGTACCTTTCTAGTCAAACTAACAGAATTTGAGACTGCGGCTGGGCACAGAGGCTCACGCCTGTAATCCCAGCACTTTTTCCAGGTTGAGGTTGACTGGAATTTGCTCATATTAGTTGCCAAGGAGGTTGACACATGTATATTTGTCATTTTTTAATTGGCCTTATCTGCTTCAGTTGGCATACCTGCTTATTGTTGGATACTTGGATTACATACACTGGTTGAAAATATAAACAATACTATGAAGATCTTAATATAAATTAACTTAAAAAAATTAATGATATAAATGAACTCTTTCATCATCTATCATAAATGATAAAAATTAATGAATGCCTAATTAACTAAAAGAGGATACTTAGGCATGTAAAATTAAAAGTAAAAGTTTTAGTATTCTAATATTGTTTCATTTTTATCTTTGAGACATGGTCTGGCTGTTGCCTAGGCTGAAATGCAATGGTGCCATCATGGCTCATTGCAGCCTCGACCTCCCAGGCTCAAGTGATCTTCCCGTCTCAGCCCTCCAAGTAGTTGGGAGGTTGCCCAGGCTGGTCTCAAACTCGTGGGCTAAAGGGATCCCCCTGCCTCAGCCTCCTAAAGTGCTGGGATTATAAGCATAAGCCACCAAGTCAGAGCAGCATTGTAAAGTTTAAAACAATGGCCAGTGCCAGAGCAAACATGAGAAAGGTAAGCAACACTTAGTAAGCAAGGTGGAAACATGTATGTTATTTTCTTTTGTACATTAAGAAAAATTTATTTCTTTTTCTTTTTTTTTAAATAAGATCTCACTGTCACCCAGGCTGGAGTGCAGTAGCACAATTATATCTCACTGTAACCTCCAACTCCTAGGCTCATGCAATTCTTCTGCCTTAGCCTCCTAAGTAGCTGAGACTACAGGCATGCACGACCATGTACAGCTAATTAAAAAAAAATTATTTTGTAGAAATGGAGTCTTGATAAGTTGCCCAGGCTGGTCTTGAATTCCTGAGCTCAGGCAATCCTTTTGCCTTGGCCTCCAAAAGCTGGGATTATAACTGTGAGCCACTGTACCCATCCCAATGTATGTAATATGTTCTTACAACTTAGCCAGAGAGGCTGTATAATGTGAGTCAAAAATTAGATAAATATCAAGATGTTGGTAGGGTAAGAAAAAAATTAGAGCTGATCAGAGCATGGGAAGAGGGCAAAGCAAATGGAGATGGTGGTGAGGGACCTTTGGAAGCTGAAGGGCTCACAGACTCACATTACCTTTTCATTCTTTTCTCCTTCAAAAATTCAAAGATGAAGAATTTTTTTTCTCTGAGCAAATTATCCCCTTTAAACATTCATGAATTAACCACATTAACCTACTTTCAATGCAAAAAAGAAAAATGGTTTCTGTCTCCTACATTTTAGCTGTCTTGTCAGTGGGTTGTCAAGTTGAAGGATTTCTTTTACATTCCTATGAATCCCTTATTCTCTATGAACGAAACTTTACTTCGAAATGGAAAGTAGGTTTGGGTTCATCTTTGATTTTTGGCTCACATTATACAACCTCTGTGGTTAAGCTGTGAGAATGTATAAAATTCCTGTCAGCCATTGCTGGCGCTTCAGAGCATGACTGGGTGGTGCCCAGGTGGGCAGAGCACTGTCTGATAATCTTTTCTCCCTAATAACTGAAATCCAGAATAGATAATATTCTCCATTCATTCAAAATGCCTGTCCTGTGCTTCATGCAGAGGATACAAACAGAAAAACACTCGGTTCCTGTCTTCAGGGCATTCACAGGCTTGTCAGTCCAGCTATTAGAGAGGATAAAAAATGAACCAAGCAATAATCAATGGGAAAAAGCTGTTTCATGCCTTAACATGACATAAATATAAAAACCATACAGGGAACAACAGATGAAAATAAAAACACAAAGGCTACAATAAATGCCAATGACAAAAACAAAGGCACTATTCAGTTCTGCTTGACAGCAAACAGATTTAGGAATCAAACCCTGACGCATTTTAAGGTTCTAGGTCTACTGTTTAAAAAATCCAAAAAATGTTATCCAAGTCTGAATACATTAACGAGACACTGTAAAAGCTTTTAGCTGTAAGGTATTATTACTGTGTCAGTCAGAGTCCTTGAAGAAACAGAAGACACATTTAAACTGGGGTTACTTAAGGAGAGTTTAATAAAGGGAATGTTTACAGAGCTGTGGACAACGTGTAGGAAACCATGAATAGTGCAGTCCCCCAGTATTAGTAGTAGCAGTGGGGCCCCATTATTGCTCGAAGTCTAAAGGGTCAAGGGTGGGAGAACCAGGAGACAGAGGGGGCCTGTCTGAGAGTAGCAAAAAGTGAATACCACCCCCCTTCACCTCCTTTATGTAACTAGACCAGCTGGAAGTAACCCTACAGGGAGGGATCGCACTGCTACACCCTCAGATCTCCTGCTGGGCTCCCCATTGCTGGACCCACTGGAACCAGAAGACAAGGGAGCCAGCTGATCTAGTCTATACGGGTCAGCTTCCCAGAGCACAGAGGACAGTGGAGAAGGGTAGAGAGCATCTGAAGGGGTGAATGGAAGATGTCCAGAACTAGGCTGGGCACAGTGGCTCGTGCCTGAAATCCCAGCACTTTCAGAGGTCAAGGCAGGTGGATCACCTGAGGTCAGGAGTTTGAGACAAGCCTGGATGACACAGTGAAACCCCGTCTCTACTAAAAATACAAAAATTAGTTGGGTATGGTAGCATGCACCTGTAGTCCCAGCTACTTGGGAGGCTGAGGCACAAGAATCACTTAAATCCAGGAGGCAGAGGTTGCAGTGAGCTGAGATTGTGCCACTGCACTCAGGACTGGGTGACACAGTGAGACTCCTTCTGGGAAAAAAAAAAAAAAGAAGAAGATGCCCAGAACAACTAAGTGACCAAGAATCTGACAGTCAAGTGTTCACAAAGACCTTTGCAACACCTTCTCAGTCAATATTTGACAACTCCCAGAACTGGTAATTTAATGGTTACTGAATGTGGATAGCAAAACCTTAACAGCACACCCATCAAAAATCTTGCTATTTATTAGGAACACATTTTTCAAGTTAGTAAGGCAGTGTAAGTTGAAGAAGAAAATTCTGCATACCAAAAAGTACTCTTCTGTGTTTTTTTCAAAACAGAATATAAATATGCACACCCCCCACACAAGAAAACCCCAGACAGGATACATGAACATTTTCTGATATTAACAATAAACACAAAAGTCATTCTGAACTTGTTTTTTTGGTGGCATATGATCAATAACAAAGACTGAGAGAGCTATACTAAGAAACAAAGGCTATTCTTAAATAACACACCCTCTGCTAATTGTGAAGGGTAAACTATGGATCGATCTTCATAATCCTTCACCTTCTCTTCCAGCAATCCCCCTTCTCTTTCCTACATACATGTTTTTCTAAATTAGAACTTATCCCTTATGGCTTTTTGGGGAAAGTGAACGTTTTTACTGACCCACCCATTCTCATTCTCATTCTTTTTTTTTTTTTTTTTTTTGAGACTGAGTCTCGCTCTGTCACCCAGGCTGGAGTGCAGAGGCACGATCTTGGCTCATTGCAACCTCCATTTCCTGGGTTCAAGCCATTCTCCTGCCTCAGCCTCCTGAGTATCTGGGATTACAGGCTCACAGCACCACACCCAGGTAATTTTTGTATTTTTAGTTGAGACGGGGTTTCACCATGTTGGCCAGGCTGGTCTCAAGTGATCTGCCTGCCTCGGCCTCCCAAAGCGCTGGGATTACAGGTGTGAGCCACAGCGCCTGGCCCTGACCCACTCATTCTACATGGATTTTCTATATGAAAAGATTTGGTCCTGAATTCATGGAAGAGCCTGTTTTCTGCACTAGAGGGACTATTTCTTCCTTAATACACTTTCTGGCACAATAGCACAGACTCAAACATCATCTGACTTCTTTGCACAGCCAAGAAGGTGTGGTGGAGTCTGTTTCTCACACTACGCTTCTGTCCCCACAACTTATGGGTAAGCGTGGAGGCAGAGGGTTCAGGAGCATTTGTCCACCAGAATCAGGGTAGAGGAGGAAGAATATCTTAGCAGGTCAAGTTGGCTGTCTACTTTGAAAGTTGGGTAAAGCATCGTGCCCAGTAATACAATCTTTGTGCACAAGATACAAGAGAAAAGCTATTCTGCTACCCCAGTGCAATGCCAGGGGACTGGTAAATAAATTATGGCAATGCTGGTAGAACACTCTCTGACCTGGCTTTGTGTCCTGGCTCAGCCACTAATTGTGTGCCTACAGCCAGAGTTTTCACATCTCTAAAATACAGTTACTAATACTTACCTCCTCACATCGTTGTGAATTTCTTTCTAGATTGCTGTGGTATTATCCAAACCATAATCCTAACCATAATCCCAACTAAAGCAATGTATCTGAAACACAAATCTGATAATATCATTACCCTGCTTAAAATATTTTAACCATTTCCCACTGCTTTTTTTTTTTTCTTTTTAATGAGACAGGATCTCATTCTGTCTCCCCTGGCTGGAGTGCAGTGGCATAATCACAGCTCACAGCTCACTGCAGCTTTGACTTTCTTGGCTCAAACAATCCTCCCACCTCAGCCTCCTGAGTATTTGGGACCACAGGTACATACCACCACACAGCTAACTTTTCTTTTGGGTGAGGGTCTTCCTATGTTGCTCAGGCTGGTCTCGAACTCCTTGGACGCAAGCCCACCTGGTCTTAGAATGAAGACTCACATCTCTGATATGGCCTTCAAGTCCTTGGAGCCTGGGAGCCTGGCATCAGCTCCCACCATTATTTTAATACATTCTTACTCTAGACTCTAAGCCACAGTGGCCTTTGTTTAGTCCTTTTTTTTTTTTTTTTTTGAGACAGAGTTTCACTCTTGTTGCCTAGGCTGGAGTACAGTGGCACAGTCTTGGCTCACTGAAACCTCCTCCTCCCAGGTTCAAGCAATTCTCCTGTCTCAGCCTCCAGAGTAGCTGGGATTATAGGCATCTGCCACCATGCCCAGGTAGTTTTTGTGCCCAGGTAATTTTTGTAAATCTGGTGTGGGCCTAAGCAGCCCAGGACTTATCTGGAGGCTCCGATGTTGGGAACCCAGGATCCTTCTTCCTTGTTGGGCTCCCTAGCTTGCTTTGGGAGAATGCTCTGCCACATCCACATTCCAGCCAGTGGAAGGAAGAAAGAGAAAAGGAAGGAAACAGCTGCTCTTTATAAAAGCATGACCCAGGAATTGCACTCATTACTTTTACTCACCTTTTACTGATCAGAACTTGGTCGTGTGCTTGCTTCTGTAGCACATATACTAAAATTGGAGCCATACAGAGATTAGCTAAGGCCCCAGCGCAAGGATGACATGCAAATTCGTGAAGTGGTCCATGTGAAGGAAGGAGAGAAAGAAAGAAAGACAAAGAGAGAGAGAGAGAGAGAGAGAGAAAGAGAAAGAGAAAGGAAGAGGAAGGAAGGAAGGAAAAGAAAAAGAAAAGGAGAAAGAAAGAGAATGAACGAATAAACAAACTTGGTCACGTGGCTACACTCAGCCATAAGGGAGGCTCAGAAAAGTAGCCTTTATTTTAGCTGCCTTGTGCATAGCTGTGTACCTGGAACTCTGTTATTGTAGATAGAATGAGTGGATATGAGGACACCTAGTGGTCCCTGGAGCAGAACGCCCAACTTAGATTAATTAGTGTGATTATTGATTAATAGCTATCTACCCCACTAGACTGTATTTCCACAAGAGCAGGAACCGTATGTGTTTTTGCTCACCATTGTATCTTTACCATCTATTCCAGTGCCTGGCACACAGTAGGATCTTAATAAACATTTGTTGAATACATGCGTGAATGAATCAGGTCCCCACCTCTTGCTATCCCTGTCATTCTTGACACTCCAGCCAGACCACACCACTTGTGATTGCCTAGCAATGTATTCATTATCAGTTAAAAGGAAATCACTGCTAATCTGGTAAACAAACATAGTCACCTCACTGTTGCTTACATTTCTTTGGTGAGTTTTCAGGTGATACACATTTTCACATCTTTATTTATACTTCTCATTTTGAGATTTGACATGATAGCATGTCAATTCTGATAGCATCACCTGAGGAACATGAAGATACATGATAACATTGCCTGAGGTACATGAAGAGCTTGACATGGCTGATTGCAGTCAAAAAATAAGGGCCAAAGGAAAAAAAAAAGTTCAAAAAGAAAAAAGCAAACAAACAAAAAGGGCCAAGTTAGCCAGCACACACAGGGACTTGCTTGCTGTGGAGTGAAATAGATACTTGAATTAGGGCATTTATGCAATTCTACATGAGTGCTGTTTCTCAAACCTCAGCTTTCCGTGAGAGTTGGGAAGCAAAGAGTTGAATGTTATATTCTCTGTTTAGAATCTAGAAGGATGGTATTTTAAGTTGCTAATTAATGGAATATCCATAAGTTTTAGCAGTCAATATATATTAATATTGTATTGATCAATTAATAAGCTTAATTTAGACTTGGTAGAGCCCGACATTGTGGTGTACATCTGTAGTCCCAGCTACTCTGCTGGCTGAGGCAGGAGGGTGGCTTGAGCCCAGGAATTTGAGACTGCAGTGAGCTATGATTGCATCACTGAACTCCAAACTGGGCAACAGAGTAAGACTCCATCCCTAAAAATAAATAAATAAATAAATGCAATTAAATAAATTAAGTATGACCAGGCGTGGTGGTTCACACCTGTAATCCCAGCACTTTGGGAGGCCGAGGCAGACGGATTACCTGAGATCAGGAGCTGGAGACCAACCTGGCTAACATGGTGAAACCCCATCTCTACTAAAAACACAAAAATTAGGTGGGCATGGTGGTGGGCATCTGTAATCCCAGCTACTCAGGAGGCTGAGGCACGAGAATTGCTTGAACACGGGAGGCAGAGGTTGCTGTGAGCTGAGATAGCGCCACTGAACTTCAGCCTGGGTGACAGAGCCAGACTCTGTCTCAATTTAAAAAAAAAAAGTTAAAATAAATTAAGTATGAATTAAAATATTAAAAAAAAAGACTTGGTGTGAATGATGGCCACCTCACCCATAACACACACCCACCTGCCCACTCCACCATCCGTCACCAGGTACAGATGTTTTGCTTATCATTATCATATTGTAAAAATAGGAATATAAAATAATATATTTAATATGGACACTCTTAATGAAGCCATATGAAAAATGTGTTAAGGTGGTGGGCTTTCAATTTTATTATTGTTATTTTAACATGTCTTCTTTAATGTTGTTTTCATATTGTTGCTAATTAAATGAAATTATAGCACTATTACCATCACCAAAACATAATTACCACCACTAATCCTGTTAGCAATGCTCTTTTAAAAGTTATCTAAGACTTGGCTGGACACGGGGGCTCATGCCTGTAATCCCAGTACTTTGGGAGGCCGAGGCAGGTGGATCACGAGGTCAGGAGTTCGAGACCAGCCTGACCAACATGGTGAAACCCTGTCTTTACTAAAAATACGAAAATTAGCCAGGCATGATGGCACATGTCTGTGACCCCAGCTACTCAGGAGGCTGAGGCAGGAGAATCGCTTGAACCCAGGAGGTGGAGGTTGCAGTGAGCTGAGATCGTGCCACTGCACTCCAGCCTGAGCGACAGAGTAAGACTCTGTCTCAAAAAAAAAAAAAAAAAAAATTATCTAAGACTCATAAGATACTGTTGGTAATAGAGGAAAGAAGATGGGGTTGTTCTAAACATAAACACAAATGTGGCCAATGGGCAGAAGACACATTTTCTTGTATAACATTCATTTATAATTCTCAGAGCCAAGAGAGGAAGCAGTAATTCAAAGCAAAAGAAATGAAGAGCTTCTGTTTCCTTAGTGTTCATGAGTCGGCCTGATCTGGATATAACTGCTAATGAGAACAACATGCTTTCAGGCAAAAAGTACACAGCAGGCTTTGGTGTGCAGATAACCAAGGATTAGTGCTCGAGAATTCAGTTGTTTTGCTCTTGGTGTAACTTGGGCACGAGATAAAAGACTGAGAGTAGCTTCTTAAATTGTTCAGTGGCTGCTCAGAAATGCATTTGACTGTAGGTAGGTCCTCCAATCCATGTATACTTCTTAGTAATTATCTTAATAATTCATGTTTCTCTCTCATGATACTGAAATTTTTAGCAGGTACCATGGACTGAATGTACCCCCAAATTCATTCGTGTGGCTTCCCCAGAATTCCTGTGTTGCCATCCTAATCCCCACTGTGATGATATTAGGTGGCAGGGACTTGGGGGAGGTAATGAAGTCGCGAGGGTGGAGCCTTTATGAATGGGATTAGCGCCTTACAAAAGAGACCTCAGAGAATGCCCTTCCCTTTCTATCATATGAGGACACAGTGAAAAGTTGGCTGGCTGTGAACGAGGTACTCGGCCTTCAACAGACACCGGATTTGCTGGTGCCTTGATCTTGGATTTCCTAGCTCCAGAACTGGGAGAAATAAATGTTTGTTGCTTGAGCCACCCAGTCTATGGTATCCTATTATAGCAGTTCATACATACTAGGACAGTGGGGTTCAATTTCACTCCTTAATTCAAATTATTGAATTTTCAAGTTCAACTCCTGTATGAGTAAAATGTATTCCTATACATGTTTAGTACAGCTGTATAAGTAAAATTTATTCCTACAGATGTTTAGTGCAGCTGAAGGTGTAAAACAAGAAAAGGAAAGGAAAAATAAAAGAAAAAGAAAAATACTTGGCAATATTGTTGGGGAGAGAAGAGGTTATTTTGGAGAAGGGAAGGAGGTTTTGGTGGATGGAAGGTTTTTGCCAGTAGGAGGGGACTCTGTATGTGAGCACGTGCCTTGAGTGTGCGTGTGGGAGGCCCACAGGGGCTGGTGGGAGTGCTAGACAACAGGGCCTAAGAAAAGAAAGTAGAAGCGTGACATAACTGCCTCCGTCACAGTTTCAGTTAGGGTGCCAGGCAACCCTGTGTGCACACAGATACTTGGAAGGGGTGCAACCTTTAGCTACCCCCACGTTAGCCTGGTTGGCCTTGTGCAGGCTGCTCTGTTTCTGACTCTTCCTTTCCTCATCTAATATAGACCTACTCTTCTTTTATTAGAAGTAGGAAGATGAAAAATAGAAAAAAGAAGAGAAAAATATGAGATTAAGGCTCAGATATTAAAGGCATGAGAGACCTGGAAACTGGAGACTCCTTTTGGGACAGAGTTGTAGCAGCAAGCCTAACTATAGAAGAAGGGAACTGTGGCCTGTTGGTGGCATGGTGACCAGAAATTTTGGGGTTGGTAGGCTGGTGGCAGGAGCTCCACATGCTTCTAGAAATGCACCTAGGGAAGTAAGGTATATGTGAGTGATGGGAACTTGATTCAGGGGATGATGCTTAGTTCTAGCACATCAATTGCATACATCAGAGGTACTGCAAATTCAGATCTAAGGGGACCAGATAGAGTAGGATGGATAATAGCTGGATAGTAAGGAGGGATGATTGTGGTGAATAGACGAACACACGCAGCATTTAAATTTGCCATGTGGGAATATTGAACCAATGCTGTCACATCTTCTGATTTTTCAAGAGAAGGGGTAAATTACATTTTTATGGAAAATTTAATCATAAAAAGTTGGCAATTGATTTTAAAAGTTTAACAGTACCATGTGGGACATTATTGTACCTGCCAAGCAACCCTTGCACATCCCACGGCCCCTGAAACTCCACATGTCAAAAATGGAACTCCATCTGTAGTCCCTATTTCAGCAAGTGATGCCACAGACTGCCAGGAACCCAAGCTAGGCAGGTGGGCAAGAGTCCTGACTCCTCTTCTACTCCACTCCTCACTTTTGATACATGACTTTGCCATGTGGATTCAGCCTCCTGAAATCTCTGTTTCTTATATTTGTCCCCTTTCTTTATTCCTACTCTCAATGTCTTTTAGATTTTCACAATTTCTTTGCTGATCTAACCCATATCTCAGTCATTTCTCACCCATTTCTAATCCTTCAGTGATCTGTCTAAAAATAAAAATTGAAGCAAGTCATTGCATTGAAGCCCTGCCTTCTAAATTCCCATCTTCCCCCGCTCCCTATAGAATAAAATCAGTGTGATTTAGCATGTTTAGCTCACATACTGACTTCTGCCTGCAACTTCAGCGTCATTCCTTGCAGCGTTTGTGCTCCACGTACTGAAACATCCACAGCTCCTCTAGGGGTCATGCTGTTTCATTACTCTCTACCTTTACTCTCACTGCTTTTCTTGCCTAGAATGAATACCCTTTCCTTTCTGTATTAGGATGTGTTCAGTTGTAAGCAACACAAACCCCAACTCAAACGGACTTAACTAATGCTATGATTTGAATGTGTCTGCCAAATTTCATGTGTTGGAAAGTTAATCTCAAAATTCATAGGTTGATTGGAGGTAAGCCTTTTTGGAGGAGTATAGAATTAGATAAGGCTGTCAGCGTAGGACCCCCATGATGAGACTGGTGGCTTTATAAGAGGAAGAGAGATCTGACTTGACATGCATGGACTTTCCCTCTTGCCATGTGATGTCTTCCGCCATTTTATGATGTGGCAAGAAGGCGCTCACCAGATGCTGGTGCTGTGCTTTTGGACTTCATAATTGTGACTTTGGACTCTCCAGAATTGTGAGCTAAATAAACTTGTTATTTATTTATTTAGACAAGGTCTTGTTCTGTCATCCAGGCTACAGTGCAGTGCTGTGAACATGACTTTCTGCAGCCTCAACATTCTGGGCTCAAGTGATTCTCCCATCTCAGGCTCCTGAGTAACTGGGACCACAGGTGTATGCCACAGTGCCCAACTATTTATAAGATATTTTGTAGAAATGGGGTCTCACCACATTGGTCAGGCTGGTCTCAAACTCCTGGGCTTAAGCAGTCCTCCCACCTCAAGCCTTCAAAAGTACTGAGATTACAGGCATGAGCAACCGTGCTTGGACAACTTCTTTTTTAATAAATTACCCAGTCAGTAGTACTCAGTTATAGTAGCAGAAAACGGACTAAGGACACTTATTATCTAATGCAAGTGGTAGGGCAGGCTTCAGGGTTGGTCTGATTCAGTGACTCAGTGATGTCACCCGGAATACTGAGATTCCTCATTTTATTTTCTTTCTTTTCTTTCTTCCTTCCTTCCTTCCTTCCTTCCTTCCTTCCTTCCTTCCTTCCTTCCTTCCTTCCTTCCTTCCTTCCTTCCTTCCTTCCTTCCTTTCTCCTTCTTTCCTCCCTCCCTCCCTCCCTCTCTTCCTTCCTTCCTTCCTTTTTATTTGAGATGGGGTTTCACTCTGTCACCTAGGCTGAAGTGCAATGATGCGATCATGGCTCACCACAGCCTCAACCTCCTGGGCTCAAGTAATCCTCCTACCTTGAATAGCTAGGACCACAGGCATGTGCCACCATGCCCACCTAATTAAAAAAAATTTTTTTTCTATGTTGCCCAGGCTGGTCTCTAAACTTGGGACTATAAAAAAATCATGTGCCACTCTATTTATAAAAAGTTTTTGATGCAGGGTCTCATTCTGTTGCCTAGGCTGGCTTGCAGTGGCCTGATCATGACCTACTGCAGCCTTGACTTCCCCAGGCTCAGGTGATCCTCCCACCTCAGCCTCCCGAGTAGCTGGCACTACAGGCCAGCACCACCATGCCTGGCTAATTTTTCTACTTTGTGTAGAGTTAGAGTTTTGCCATGTTGCCCAGGTTGGTCTCAGACTCCTGGGCTCAAGCAATCTGCTCGCCTTAGCCTCCCAAAGTGCTGGGATTACAAGTGTGAGCCAACATACCCGGCCATCATGCATCATTCTTAAGGGCGCAGATACTATGGCTGGCTGAATTTTTATGTCCTGTTTATATATAGATGGAAAAGACTGTATGCTAGTTATTTATTTATTTTTTGAGACTGGGTCTCCCTTTGTCCCTCTGCATTTGAAGCTCACTAGTGCTAGTTAAAAATTGCATGACCTTGGGCAAGTTATTTAAGCTTTTTTCCTTGGTCCCTATCTGTAAGATGGTTATGATATTCAAAGTGTCAGTCATAAGGTTTTGGTGAAGTTTAAATCAATTGCTGTATGTAGTGCATCCGGGACATTATGTGGCACAAACGCAAGACACACTATGCATAGTAGACAGAATGGTCCCTCAAAGATACCCACATCCTAAACTTGAGTTGTGAATATGTTATGTTACACAGCAAAAGGGACTTTGCAGTTAAAATCAAGGTCATAGGCCTTAAGACATCGATCATCCAGGTGGCACAATCTAATCACATGATCCCTTAGGAGGAGATGACTTTTGCTGGCTGGCAGCAAAAGCGATGGAGCAGAAAGAGAAGTCAGATTCCAAGTATGAGAAGCTTTTACATCAGCACTGCCGGCCCTAAGATGTAGGAGGCCATGTGGCCATCTGCAAGGACTGGACCTTTTTGGCTCTCTGAGCAGCATGATGGTGATTGGCAAGAATAAGTGCTTTACAAAAAGCAGCAAAAAGGAAGCCAAGAAGAAAGTGGTTGATAACATTTTCTAAGAAGATTGGTACAATGTGAAAGCACCAGCTATGTTCAATGTAAGAAATATTGGTAGAACACTAGTCCCAGGGACACAAGGAACCAACACTCATCTGTTGGCCTCAAGGGTTGTGATATTGAGGTAAGCCTTGCTGAGGTGGAGAATGATGAAGCTGCATTTAGAAAATTCAGACTAATTACTGAGAATGTTCAGGGTAAAATCCACCTGCCCAGCTTTCATGGCATGAATCTTATCCATGACAAAATATGTTCCATGGTAATTCATGACTGAAGCTCATATTGATGTTCAGGCTACCTGTGGTTACTTGCTTCATTTGTTCTGTGTGACCCAGCAATCAGTTTGCATTACGTTTATGCTCAGCACCAACAGGTCTGACAAATCTGGAAGAAGATGATGGAAATCATGATCCCAGAGGTGCAGACAGATGTCTTAAAAGAGACAATCAATAAATTGATTTTAGACAGCACTACAAAGACATAGAAAGCCTTGCCAGTCTAGTTACCCTGTCCATAAGGTCTTCATTAGAAAAGTAAACATGCTAAAAAAGCCCAAGTTTGAATTGAGAAAACTCAGGGAGCTTCATGGTGAAGGGATCAGTTCTGGAAAAGCTACTGGGGATGAGACAGGTGGGAAAGTTGAACGAGCAGTTATATATGAGCCACCAGTTCAAGAACCTGTTTAATAGTTAGACTTTTCACGATGACAAAAGTCTTGCTTGTTGTGTGTGAGGAGGAGAACTGGAGACAGTCCCCTAGGAGCTAAAGGCAACACTGGCTGGCAGTCAGTGAAGAAACAGGGGCCTGAAGAAGTTTGGAAGTGGATTTTCCCCCTAAGGCTTCCAGAGAAGTGTACGGGCTGGTGGACAACTTGATTTTGTCCTTGTAAGACTCTGAGTGTGGAACTAGTTGAGCTCACTGGATTTCTGACCCATAGAACTGCGAGGTAATGAGTCTGTGTTGTTTTAAGCTGCTAGTTTTGTGGTAACTTGTTATGGCAGCGATAGACAACTAAGTTATTATGTAAGCATTAGCGTTATATAGTAGCATCATCATCACTTCCATTTGCCCCAAGCACAGACTCCTAGCTAACAAAAATGGCAGAGATCAGAAGGAGAGAGTTTGTATGCAGAAAGGCTATCTTGGAAAATACATTGTGTAGTTTCAGCTTCTTGAAGATTAAATCACACTCTTCATACAGACAGTGATTTCACATAGCGCACCTTTCCCCTTGCAACACTAAAGAATTGAACATGCATATCTCCTCAGCAGTCCCCATTTTCTAAGGCTATGTTGGGAAGCTCTCCTACCTTTGATGGCCTCAAAAGAAGCCTGCAGGCTTTTAAAACTTTTGGGATTTCACCATTGATTACTCTGGGGATTATGACACTTTAACACAAATGGCAAACATATAGAGATTACAAAGTTTACAAAATATCATAATGTTTTTATAAATGTTACCTTAATGTGTATTGGATAATCCTTCTCAGAAGGTAACTGGAAGGTCATTTAAATTTGATTATTTTCTCACTTTTAGAAAAAGAATATGCTGACTCCCTTATTCTAAGAAAGCCCTCAGAGGCTCTTCAAACAGAGCAATGTCTCATATAGGTGACTGACATTTCTGAGGAACTCTGGAATAGGCCCAATTTCACTGTCCCCTGCCACACAGAAATCATGGTTGTTTGGGCATATCTTCACACTCCCACTTAGGTTTCTCTCATCCTGCTAAGGCTTTCTTTAGGTCATTGATACAGATCAGTTTTGATTTTAGTGGTCTGAACTCATTAAATGGTTACTGGGTGGCCAGGCTCACACGTGCAATTTTACTCTAATAGCTTAATTTCCTTTTACGTTTTATTCTCTGTTAAAGTAATCCAGGGGATGAGGTGTTAGCATAAGTTATGCTTCAGTATAAATATGTGGAATGGAAGGCATAGAAAAGGGCAGTGAAGGGGTTGTTTGTTTTTTTCTTGTAAATTTGTTTGAGTTCTTTGTAGGTTCTGGATATTAGCCCTTTGTCAGATGAGTAGATTGCAAAAATTTTCTCCCATTCTGTAGGTTGCCTGTTCACTCTGATGGTAGTTTCTTTTGCTGTGCAGAAGCTCTTTAGTTTAATGAGATCCCATTTGTCAATTTTGGCTTTTGCTGCCGTTGCTTTTGGTGTTTTAGACATGAAGTCTTTGCCCATGCCTATGTCCTGAATGGTACTACCTAGGTTTTCCTCTAGGATTTTTATGGCATTAGGTCTAACATTTAAGTCTCTAATCCATCTTGAATTAATTTTCGTATAAGGAATAAGGAAAGGATCCAGTTTCAGCTTTCTACTTATGGCTAGCCAATTTTCCCAGCACCATTTATTAAATAGGGAATCCTTTCCCCATTTCTTGTTTCTCTGAGGTTTGTCAAAGATCAGATGGCTGTAGATGTGTGGTATTATTTCTGAGGACTCTGTTCTGTTCCATTGGTCTATATCTCTGTTTTGGTACCAGTACCATGCTGTTTTGGTTACTGTAGCCTTGTAGTATAGTTTGAAGTCAGGTAGCGTGATGCCTCCAGCTTTGTTCTTTTGACTTAGGGTTGTCTTGGAGATGTGGGCTCTTTTTTGGTTCCATATGAACAAACAACCCCATCAAAAAGTGGGCAAAGGATATGAACAGACATTTCTCAAAAGAAGACATTCATACAGCCAACAGACACATGAAAAAATGCTCATCATCACTGGCCATCAGAGAAATGCAAATCAAAACCACAATGAGATAGCATCTCACACCAGCTAGAATGGAGATCATTAAAAAGTCAGGAAACAACAGGTGCTGAAGAGGATGTGGAGAAATAGGAACACTTTTACACTGTTGGTGGGATTGTAAACTAGTTCAACCATTATGGAAAACAGTATGGAGATTCCTCAAGGATCTAGAACTAGATGTACCATATGACCCAGCCATCCCATTACTGGGTATATACCCAAAGGATTATAAATTATGCTGCTATAAAGACACATGCACACGTATGTTTATTGCAGCACTATTCACAATAGCAAAGACTTGGAATCAACCCAAATGTCCATCAGTGACAGACTGGATTAAGAAAATGTGGCACATATACACCATGGAATACTATGCAGCCATCAAAAAGGATGAGTTTGTGTCCTTTGTAGGGACATGGATGCAGCTGGAAACCATCATTCATAGCAAACTATCACAAGAACAGAAAACCAAACACCGCATGTTCTCACTCATAGGTGGGAACTGAACAATGAGATCACTTGGACTCAGGAAGGGGAACATCACACACCGGGGCCTATCATGGGGAGGGGAGAGGGGGGAGGGATTGCATTGGGAGTTATACCTGATGTAAATGACGAGTTGATGGGTGCAGCACACCAACATGGCACAAGTATACATATGTAACAAACCTGCACGTTATGCACATGTACCCTACAACTTAAAGTATAATAATAATAAATAAATTTAAAAAAAAAAAAAAAAAAAGAAAAGGGCAGTGAACATCTGTAGGGTAGAAAAGGGCTCCAGCTAGAGGTGAAAACATGCATTCACTTTCTGGGATCCAGCCTGCCATGATTACCTTCTTAGGCTGTCAATACTTCGTGAGCCTAAGGACAGTTAGTAGTCCTGTTTGAAGAGGATACTTCCCCAGGTCTAGGCTTGAACAAATATGCCTGGGAGACTCCTATGACTCTAGCAAATTAGGTAGATGTTTCAAGAAACACTAGGACAGCCTTTCTTTTGATCCCTTGTAAGAGTGAAAAAAAACCCCAAAAACTAAAATATTACAACACAGATTATGCTGAACACATTCCCATTATCTTCCAGGGTGGTCCATTAAAAAGAATTTCCATTTTATTTGTTTCATGATAGTTTTAATTATATTAAGCTGATCCAGAGGAAACTTCTGGATTATAACTTTGATTTCTACCTTAAGCCTAAACTTTCTGCTACTCATGAACTTCAGTTTTTGAAAATATCATCCATTGCAAAACCTTTATGGAGAAAAATTTAGGTTTACTAGAGAATATATTAGTCAGGGTTCTCCAGAGAAACAGAAGCAAAAGGATACTGATATATCTACACCCATCTATCTATCTAGAAGGACTTTTTTTTTTTTTTTTTTTTGAGACAGAGTCTTGCTTTGTTGCCCAAGCTGGAGTGCAGTGGCGTGATCTCGGCTCACTGCAAACTCTACCTCCTGGGCTCAAATGATTATTCTGCCTCAGCCTCCAGAGTAGCTGGGATTAAAGGCATGTGCCATGGCGCCTGGCTAATTCTTGTATTTTAAGTAGAGACGGGGTTTCATCATGTTGGCCAGGCTGGTCTTGAACTTCTGACCTCAGGAGATCCACCTGCCTCAGCCTCCCAAAGTGCTGGAATTACAGGTGTGAGCCACCATGCCCGGCTGAAAGAGATTTATTATAAGATATTGGCTTATGCAGTTATACAGAATGAAAAGTCCCACAGTTTGCTGTCTGCAAGATGGAAACCTAGGAAAAGCCAGTGACATAGTTCAAGGTCTGAGAACCAGCAGCGCCAGGGGTTGGGAACTGATGTTTCAGCTCAAGCAGTCAAGCAGAGAGAGGATTAATCCAAACTTCCTCCACCTTCTTGTTCTATTTAGGCCTTCCATGGATTGAATGATGTCCACCCACATTGGGGAAGGCCATCATCTTTACTCAGTCTACCAATTCGAATACTAACCTCTTCTGGAAACACCCTCGTAGACACAACCAGCAATAGTGTTTAATCAGATATTTGGGCATCCTGTGGCCCAGGCAAATTGGTACATTAAATTAACTATCACAAAGGATATGAAAGAAGAGCTGAAGAAATGAAGAAATCTAACATATTTATGGAAGCAAATGCTTGATAGAAAGATATGAATTCTCCATAAATTAAATTATGAATTTAATGCAGTTCTAATCAATATCCCAACATTATTGTGTGGAACTTAACAAACAGATTCTAAGAACTTCTAGCCAAGACATTCTAAAAAAGAAGCAGGAGGTGGGGATTTCTCTATCAGATAGAAAGACATTTTTAAAAAGTTATATAAATAAAACTGTACTATTGACACAGAATAGACAATGAGATCTGGGAACAGATGATATTTATAGGAACTTTCCATGTACCAGTTGGAAAAGGGTAAATTCAATAAATGGCGTTGCCAAAATTCACCTTCCTTATGGAAAAAAAATAAAATGAAATGTCTAATTCACATTTTTTAGTAGTTAAATTTCCAAAAAAGTTAAATTTCCAATGGATTTAAAGACTAAATGTGAAAAGCAAAACTTCAAAACTATTATACAAAAATCTACTTAAAACTATTAGGAGAACAGCTTTATGATCTCAGGGCAAAATATTAGGCATACAAGACACAAACAACAAAAGTATAAAATTAAAAAAAAGATAAATTTTGTTACATCAAAAACTTCAAACTTTGCTTGGGCGCAGTGGCTCATGCCTGTCATCCCAGCACTTTGGGAGGCTGAGGCAGGTGGATCTCTTGAGCTCAGGAGTTTGAGACCAGCCTGGGCAACATGGTGAAACCTCGTCTCTACTAAAAATACAAAAATTAGCTGTGCATGGTGGTGTGCACGAGTGGTCCCAGCTACTCAGGGGGCTGAGGTGAGAGGATGGCTTGAGCCCAGGAGGCAGAGGTTGCAGTGAGCAAGGATCATGCCACTGCACTCCGCCCTGGGGGAGAGAGCCAGACCTTGTCTCAAATAACAAGAACAACAACAATGAAAAAACTTCCAACTTTTATTGTCAAAAGAAAAAAACACCATTAACAAAGATAAAAGTCAAGCGTCTGTCTGAGAGGTGTTTTCAGTTATCATAACAAACAATTGATATCCGGAAAATGTTTCTTAAAATTTTATAAATCAATTAGCAAAGTTACAAAAAATCTAACGGGATAGGCAATAGGCCATTCTTAACCTTCGGGTCTTGGCTTAAAATTCACTGCCTATCGGAACCCTGACTTTCAGTCGGGGTAATTGTATCACAACACTTTTCACTCTGAAATCATTTTTCCTTGTTGAGCAACTAGACAGTAAGCTCCTAGAGAGGAGGGAACAAATCTGGGGTGTTTTTTCTCTCCACTTTTGAGTCTCAGTTTCTTGCACATAATAGGTGCTCGATAAATACATGTTGCAAGACTGATGGAATAAATGAATAAACCTGAGTCCCTCCTTGACCCTTGTGTACTGCACAGGCATAGCCCCGTCTTTGCTGTGCAAATCTAGGGGGTAGATGTTGGAACTCCACAACCAAATTCATTTCAGGTAGTAAGCTGAGGGGTAGTCTGGTCACTCCTTGCCCTCAGGTTTTCTCCTCTAGCTTAGAAGATTATGTTTCCTCAGGAAAGGTAAATTGATCTACTTATTTAACACTTGGGGTAATTCCAGGCCCACATGGTCCTTCCAAACCTCTTTCTGGTAATCCAGTTTTCCAGTTGCCGTGGCAGGTTCTGAGCTTTGTTATTTGCTATCAAAAATACCATCCCTACTCAAGAATGACAAAATGTTGAGCATTTCTATATCTTTGTGTCCTGGAGAATGGACCTCTGTTTGTGTTCAGAGATATAATGCTATGTATTTTTTCTACTGCTTGTAGGATGAAGGCCAAATTCCTTGGCATGCCAAATCAAGCCCTTCAAGGATCTGGCCTGCTCCCTTCTCTAGGCTCCTGTGACAACTGATCGCTGTTATAGACTGAATGTTTGTGTCCCATCCCGGTTTAAAATGTTGAAACCATAACCTCCAATGTGATGGTTTTAGGAGGTGGGGCCTTTGGGAGGTAATTAGGTCTTGAAGGTGGAGCCCTCATATGAATAGGATTAATGCCACTATAAGAAGAGACTTGTAGAGCTTGTTTCCTCTCTCTCTGCTCCCCAGCACACTGGAACGAAACAAGATGACTGTCTGCTTTGCAGAAAGAGGGCTGTCACCAGACACTAGATGTTCACTTTGATCTTTGACTTCTCAGTCTCTAGAATTGAGAGAAATATGTTTCTTAACAGAAATGAATGTTTGGGGGATGGAGGAAGAAATAAGGAGATGGTCAAAGGGTACAAAGTTTCAGTTAGACAGCAGGAATAAGTGTGTGAGATCTGTTGCACAGTAGGGTGACTATGGTTAATTATAATGTATATTTCAAAGTTGCTAAGATAGTAAATTTCTAATGTCTCACCACAAAAAGTGATAAGTCGATTTTTTTTTTTTTTAGAAAAAGAGGATATAGAAAAATGGGCAGCGAACGTCTATGTTTTATTATTCAGATATTCAGGTAAAACCTTAGTTGTGCATCTTCAACTTTTCTTATATTGTCAAATTGCTCTCCAGAATGGTTGCCCCAATTTATACTAACACCAGCAAACCACAAAAACTCTCATGTTCTACATCTTTGCTAACATTTAATATTGACAGAGCAATTCCTAGGGGAAGAGTAGAGGGAGGGAGAGGATTTTTCTATATGTATTTTGTGGTTTATTCTTTAAACTTTTGGATTGAAGTACAGTGTACACACAAAAAAGTGCTCCAATCAGACATGTACTTTTTGGTAAATTATTGCAAAATGAGCATGCCCAAGTAACCACTACTCAAGCTAAGAACTGATACTTTTTGCCAATTTTATGGGTAACAAATGATATCTCACTTTGCTTTTAATTTGTTTCCCTGATTAATAGTGAGGCTGAGCTTCCTATTTGACATTCAGATTTACTCTTCTGTAAATTAATAACAGCAGGTAATATTTCTCAGATGGACTGGTGGCCAGGTACTCTTTTAGTATCTTTTTTTTTCCTTTAATTTTTATTTTTAGTTCTGGAGTACATGTGCAGGTTTATTATACAGGTAAATGTGTACCATGGTGGTTTGCTGCACCTATGAACCCATTCACCTATGTATTAAGCCCAGCATGCATTAGCTATTTTTCCTAATGCTCTCCCTCCCCCCACCCCAACCCCAGACAGGCCCCAGTGTGTGTTGTTCCCCTCCCTGTGTCCATGTGTTCTCAATGTTCAGCTCCCACTTATAAGTGAGAACATGCGGTCTTTGGTTTTCTGTTCCTGCATTAGTTTGCTGAGGATAATGGCTTCCAGCTTCATCCATGTCTCTGCAAAGGACATGATCTCATTCCTTTTTATGGCTGCATAGTATTCTATGGTGTGTATATACCACATTTTCTTTAACCAGTCTATTGTTGATGGGCATTTGGGTTGATTCCCTGTCTTTTAGTATCTTTAGTTGTATCAACTCAATCCGTATCAACTCAGTCCTCACAGTGGTCCTATGTGGTATGTTGCTAATATCCCTAGTTTACAGATGAGTAAAATGAGGCAGTCACATGACTAGTCACCAGCCATAGTCATATGGTTAGTCAGTGTTGAAGCCAGAATTTGAATTTGGACAGTCTGGCTCAGATCTTGTGCTCTTAGGCACTATGTTATTAATGTACAACTTCCTGCATTAGTTATCTATAATAGCGTAACACATTACCACTAAGCTTAGCAGCTCAAATGCAGCAAAAATTTAACTCATAACTTCTGAGTATCAGAAATCTTGGAGTGTCTCAGCTATGTCATTCTGTATCAAGATCTCTCATAAAATTGAAGTCAAGATGTCAGCTGGGTTATCTGAAGGCTTGACTGGGGCATAGAATCTGCTTCCAAGATGGCTGACTCATATGGCTATTGGCTGAAGGTCTCAGTTCCTTGTCACATGGACCAACCCATAGGGCTGCTTGAGTGTCCTCATGACATAGTGGTGAGCTTATTCCAGTGTAAGTAATTCAAGAGTGAGCAAGGAGGAAGCCATGATCCCTTATATGACTTATTAGAAATCACACATATTATCTTGTTTCCATCTTATTCTACTTGTTAAATTTGTTACTAAATCCAGATCATACTCAAGGAGAGGAGAATTAGCTCTGCTTTTTGAAGGGAATATGGACAGAATTTGTTGACATTTTAAAAACCACCACCTATATATTGATGATCCCCTTGTGTTTTAAAAAAATTTGTCCTGTGGTATTTTTTTGTGTATTCTGGACAATCATTTTTATTGGATATTTGAATTACAAATATTTTCTCCCAGTCTGTGGCAGTCCCACTGAGATTGTGATTGGAACTGCAATAAATTCACATCTGTTCACTTAGAAGGAAACTAATAGCCTTATAACGTTAAGTTTTTCTATACATGATATCTATTTATTTAGATCTATGATGCACTTTATAAATTTTTATGATTTTCTTCATAAAGATCCTGTACATCTTTTGTAAAATTTGTTCCTAATTATTCTTAAAATTTATATTTTCCAACCTTCTTTGCTATAGTGTAAGAATGTAACAAATACTTGAACATTAAGTTTATGAGCAGCCTCTTTTGCTGTGTTCTTATTAAATTTTTGTCTTGTCAAATTTTGGATTGTCTGTACAGTCAATTAGATTGACTGTAAATATGGACAGTTTAGTTTAATCCGTATATTGCAGCTTAGGGAAAATAAGTATTTACTAAGAGAGATTCTGGCACAAGTGTATAAGGAGCCATTAAAATAATTTATAGTAGCCTTTGTTTCCAGCCAAGAAAAGGCAAAGAAACAAACAAAAACCAAACAACCAAAAAACCAACATAAAAACCAAAACAAGAAACAAAAGGCTGATAATGATGACAATGTCCATTAACAAGAGAATGAATGACTAAATTATGATATAGTCATTCAATGAAAAATTATACAGCAGTGAAAATGAATAAATAAACCTATATATGTAATATAGATTGGATATTTTTCCCCTCCAAATCTCATGTTAAAATGTGATCCCCAGTGTTGGAGGTGGGGCCTAGTGGGAGGTGTTTGAGTCATGGGAGGTGGATTCCTCATAAATGGCTTGGTGTCATCCTCATCCTTAAGAGAGTACCCACTCTATTAGATCACAAGAGAGCTGATTGTTTATTTTAAAAAATTGTTTATTTATTTTTTCACCAGTCAACTTTAAGATTCAGAGAGCTGGTATTTTAAAAGTATGTGGCACCCCCTCCCCACTTTTACTCCTTCTCTGGCCATGTCATATGTGAGCTCCCCTTCTCCTTCTACCAGTATTGGAAGCTCCCTGAAGCCTTCACCGGAAGCAGATGGTGGTGCCAGGCTTCCTGTACAGCCTGCAGAACTGGGAGCCCAATAAACCTCTTTTCTCCATAAATTACCTAGCCTCTGGTATTCCTTTATAGCAATACAAAATAGACAGATATAATGTATCAATATGGCTAAGTCTCAAAAATGCAGAAAGTGAGAAAAATGTAAATCACAGAAGAATACACATAGTATAACAACACTAATAATATGTTTAAAATATGAAGTAATATTGTACATTGTACGCTCTACATAAGCTGTACATTAGTGTGAAGGATAAGAACTCATTAGGGGTACAGGTTTGGTGAAGAAAATGTTACTGGGGGGGTAAACCAAAAACAAAATTTTAAGCCCCCAGCTGACTGAATGGACCCCCTGTGGTCCAAGTGAAACCTGAAAAACTGAATTTCCAACCATGATGGGAAGAGAGATCTGACATGCCTCATCATACTTGCTCCCTTTTGGAGTTTAGGCACAACAGACCAGCATTAACCTAAAAATAGAGATCATAAGACTGACAAAACAGACTATCTGTGACAATAAGATACCAAATTCCAACTTGACTCTGGTATAGCATAACATGAGATAGTAAGCCCTGGAGGAAATCAAAATATTTTACACCCAAATATATTTCTTTGGCATATTTTTAAATGGCTCTGCAAAGCTGTCTTTTGTGGGGGAAATTTGCATATGTAGAAAATTTCCTTCCCTTTCTAGTTTTTTTTTGTTTGTTTGTTTTTTGTTTTTTTTTTGTGAGACGAGGTTTCACTCTGTCGCCCAGACTGGAGTGCAGTGGTGCTATCTTGGCTCACTGCAGCCTCTATCTCCTACGTTCAAGTGATCCTCCTACCTCAGCTTCCCAAGTAGCTGGGATTACAGGTATGCTCTACCATGCCCTGCTAATTTTTTGTAGAGTTGGGGTTTCACCCTGTAGCCCTGGGCTTGAACTCCTGGGCTCAAGCAATCCTCCTGCCTTGGCCTTCCAAAGTGCTGGGATTATGGGCGTAAGTCACTATGTCCAGCCCCTTTCTAGGTCTTTTTTGTATCTAGCAAAAATTTAACTAAGAGTCTGACACCTTTTAAGGTCTGAAAAGAGACATTTACCATCCATTTTCTCTGAAGCCTGCCATTTAGAGACTTCATCTATGTAACAAGAACTTTAGCTTCTACAACTGCCCTTATCTTAACTCAAGCATTTCTGCATTTCTTTCTACTGACTTCAACTCCTTTTTTTTTTTTTTTTTTTTTTTTGAGACAGGGTCTTGCTCTGTCACCCAGGTTAAAGCACAGTCACGCAAATACAGCTCACTGCAGCCTTGACGTCCCTGGCTCAAGTGACCCTTCCGCCTCAACCTCTTGAGTAGCTGGGACCATAGGTGCATGCCAACCAGCCAGGCTAATTTTTCTAGAGATGGGGTTTTGCCATTTTGCTCAAGCTTGTCTTGAACTCCTGGGTTCAAGCAGTCCTTCCACCTCAGCCTCCCAAAGTGCTGGGATTACAAGCATAAGCCACTGTGCCCAGCCATGACTTCAACTCTTTAGACAAAGCTTAACTCATAACCAGTTGCTCCTCAGAAAATCTTTGAATCCACCAATGACCTGTAAGATCCCATTTCTAGATGTCTCACCTTTCTGGGCCAAACCAATGTATACCTTACATGTAATGATTTATGTCTTTGCCTGTAAATTCTGTCTCCTGAAAATGTATAAAATCAAGCTATAACCTGATTACTGCAGACACACATTCTCAGGACCTTTTGAGACTGTTTCCCAGGTCATAGTCACTCATATTGACTCAGAATAAACCTCTTTAAATATTTTTACAGAGTTTAGTTCTTTTCATCAACAGGCTTCAGCTGTATTTGCACTGTATTTCTTGTAGGTGTGCACATGAGTTTTGGTTGTATTATTCTTATACCTTATTCTAAGACATCACATAAGGAAAAGAAATAAAAGAGTTTCACAAGTTGTAAAGTATTATGCAAACATGAGTAGTTATTGAAGCACAAAGACTTATCCTGTGGGTTTTGTAGTGAGGTTATTTGAATTCAAATTCTGGTGCTCCCCCACTTATTATGTAAACTTGACCAAGCTCTATAATTTCTCCATGCCTTGGTTTCCTCATCTGTAAATGAAAATTACTAACATTACTTATCCATTGGGACAACTGAGATGATAAAGAAGACAGAGTGTATATAAATCACTTAACCCAGTTAGCATTGAATTACAGTAGCTATTAAGACAATCTTCACAGCTGAAACAGAAACACATTTCTGAGGCATTTAAATTAAAAGGGGAACGTTCTGCCATAGTCTGGTAATGGAGGAATGCTCTTGGAGTTGAATGCAAGCCCCTGAATTATACTGGTGAGTACAGAGGTGAAACTGTTAACATGTTATACGTGGCATACTTTGGACATGCAGGACAATTCAAATGTATCTGGACATTCTATGTCTTTATTTGCTAAATCTGGCAACCTTGTATGTGAGGGAAGAGTACCATCTTAGTCTGGGTTGCTATAACAAAATACCTTAGACTAGATAATTTATAAATAATAGACATTTATTTCTCATAGTTCTGGAGGCTGGGAAGTTCAGGACCAATGCACCAGCAGATTCAGTTTCTGGTGAGGGCTCACTTTTGGCTTCACAGATGGCACCTCTTGCTGTGTCCTCATATGGCAGAAGGGGTAGTGGTAGAAGAGACCAGCAGAATCCCTCCAGTCTTTTTATAAGGACACTAATCCCATTCATAAGGATGGAGTCCTCATGACCTACTCACCTCCTGAAGGCCCCACATCTTAATATTTTTGCACTGAAGATTAAGTTTCAGCATGAATTTTGGAGGGACACAAACACTCAAATCATAGCTGACACCCCAAGCAGAGGACTCACATGTGCAAAGGTGTGGAGACATGATGGATAAAGGTGTCTTTGGGGATTATTAAGGAATTCAGTATGATGGTAGGATAACATGGGTGTGAGGGAAGCAGGTATGCATATGTATTTTGTGGGGGATGGGTGTGGAGAAAAGAAGTATAAAATAAAGCTGAAAAAATAGGTAGCATCTAGGCTTAAAGACTTATATTGAGGATTTGTGCTTTAACCTGTCAGCATTGGTGAGACATTGACAGACTGCAGCAGGGAAGAAATAGGAGCAGATTTGTGTTTTTAAAGATTTACCTGGAGGAAGGATGGACCCAAGGCAAGAGACTGGAGGCAGGTGGACCAGCAGCTACAATCTAGTCAAGCTAGGATGAAGGTGTCAACCTAAACAGAGGGAGATTCTCCAAAGATAATATCCAAATATTTATCCAAAGATTTATTTGGGAGTGCTCAGGGTATCTGCAAATGCAGAATGTGTGGGCTTTGGGGATCACATCTGTCCAAAGAGGTTCAGGCAGGGGGAAGCTTTTAAAGGCAAAAGAGAGAAGTATAGGTAATTTGTTTTGAAACAAAGAGAACAATGGTTACAGGGGTTGACACTAGTTCTTTAGTGGAGACAGTGTGTCATGCAAGTGTTCTTGTGCATCCCGCTAGCTGTCCTTGTGACTCATGTAGCAAGCTGCAGTTTGGAAAGTCCTTGGCAAAAGTTTTGGTTACAGGCATATGTGCATAAAGCCCTTCAGAGAGTCTTTGTAATAGTTATTATCATAGGTACATGTGCATGACAGCCTTCCCTTCTTAACCTCCCGGCTTTATTTATTTTTTTGAGACAGAGTCTTGCTCTGTCACTCAGGCTGTAGTGCAGTGGTGCAATTACACCTCACTGTAGCCTGAACCTTCTGGGCTCAAGTGATCCTTCCATCTCAGCCTCCCAAGTAGCTGGGACTGCAGGTGTGTACCACCATGTGTAATTTTTTATTTTTTGTAAAGATGGGGTCTCACTATGTTGCCCACGCTAGTCTCGAGGCTTCAAGTGATCCTCTTGCATTGGAAAGTGCTGGGATTACAGACGTGAGCCACTGCGCCTTCCATGTGTTTTTTTTTTGTTGTTGTTAGTTTGACACAGTGACTCCATTTTGATCCTGACAACTTTCACAAAAGCAGAAGTGGGACAAGAGAGGACTACCCAAATTCAACTGATGCTCAGTAGCAGAACTGTCAGAAGTTGACAACCATTTGGATATGGCAAAGGTTGGGGGAGATGGAGGCGTTGAGGTGTATTCTGAGGTTAATGCTGAGTTTTGAAAAAAAAAAAATCTTTGCAACTGACATCACAATCAAGATATAAAACATACCGGGGCTGGGCGCCGTGACTTACGTCTGTAATCTCAGCACTTTGGGAAGCTGAGGCGGGCAGATCACCTGAGGTCAGGAGTTCGAGAACAGCCTGGTCAACGAGGTAAAACCACGTCTCTACTAAAAATACAAAAATTAGCCGGGCATGGTGGCACATGCCTATAATCCCAGCTACTCGGGAGACAGAGGCAGGAGAATTGCTTGAACCCAGGCGGTGGAGGTTGCAGTGAGCCGAGATCATGCCATTGCACTCCAGTCTGGGTGACAAGAGTGAAACTCTGTCTCAAAAAAAAAAAAAAAAAAAAAAAAAAAATAGGACTTTTCCATCATCCCCCAAAGGTTTTCTTGTTGTCTTTCCAGTGAGCATCTGCCAATCCTGGGTCCAAAAATCCAGCAGTCTGTCTTCTGTCTCTGTATATTAGAGTTTCCTTTTCTAGATTTCATATAAATGGAGTCATACAGAATGCACTCTTTCACTCAGCATAATCTTTTGAGATTCATTCATGTTGTATGTATTGGGAGTTTGTTTCTTTTTATTGCTGAGTATTGTTATCTGTTATAAAGATACACAATTCATGGCTGGGCATGGTGGCTCACGCCTGCAATCCCAGCACTTTGGGAGGCCAAGGCGAGTGGATCATGAGGTCATGAGATCAAGACCATCCTGGCTAACATGGTGAAACCCCATCTCTACTAAAAAAAAAAATTAGCCAGGCATGGTGGTGGGCGCCTACAGTCCCAGCTACTCGGGAGGCTGAGGCAGGAGAATGGCATGAACCCGGGAGGCGGAGCTTGTAGTGAGCCGAGATCACACCACTGTATTCCAGCCTGGGCAACAGAGCAAGACTCCATCTCAAAAAAAAAAAAAAAAAAAAAAAAAGATACACTGTTCATTTACCTTTTGACAGACATTTGCATAGTCTTTGGTTTTAGCTCTTATGAATAAAGCTGCCATGAATACTCATGTACATATCTTTGTGTGAACAAATGATTTCTGAGTAAATACCTAAGAATAGAGCTACTGGGTCATATGGTTAATATATATTTAACTCTGGTAAATTTTCAAAATGGTTTCCAAATTAGTTGTACTTTACTTTCTCACCAGCAGTGTATGATTACTCTACATTCTCTCTAATACTTGATATTGTCAGGGTTTGGTTTTAGTCATTAGTAGGTATGCAGTGCATGGCATTGTGGTTTTAATTCGCAATAATGTTGAGAATTTTTTCATGTCCTTATTGGTCATTCATATGCAATATCTTGTCTTATGAAGGATCTTTTAGAATCTTTTGCCTTTAAACAATTGCTTTTTTTTCTTATTACTGAGTTTTAATAATTCTTTTTGAGACAGTCTCACTCTGTCACTCAGGCTGGAGTGCAGTGGCGCAATATCAGCTCACGCAACCTCCGTCTCCAGGGTTCCAGCAATTCTCGTGCCTCAGTCTCCCAAGTAGCTGGGATTATAGGCACGCACCACCATGCCTGGCTAATTTCTGCATTTTTAGTAGAGACAGGGTTTCACCATGTTGGTCTCGAACTCCTGACCTCAAGTGATCTGCCTGCCTTGGCCTCCCAAAGTGCTGGGATTACAGGTGTGAGCCACTGTGCCTGGCCAGAGTTTTAATAATTCTTGAGATATTATGAATACAAGTCCTTTGTCAGATAAATATATTGTGAATATTTTCTCTCTGCGATTTATCTTTTTATACAATGTCCCCTGAAAAGCATAAGTTTTAGATTTTCCTGAAGTTCAATCTATTTTTAAAAAATAGTTTGTGTCTTTTGCCTTTCCCAAGGTCATGAAGATGTTCTCCAACATTTTCTTCTAGCAGTTTTATCCATTTAGGTTTGGGTCTGGGATTTGTTTTGAATCAAAGGTGTGAAGTGGGCATTTTGCGGCTAGCATAGGTCAGAAGTGTTGTGCCCTTCATGCACATATCCTCAGGAGACCTGGGGAAGGAAGCCTCATTCCTGTGATGGACAGTGACATTCACACGCGTGACCAGGAAGAAATCTACGTGGTGTTTCCATAGCACCATTTGCATGTTCAGTTCCCCATCTACCATCCACCTAACACTTTTTTATTTTATTTTTTTTGAGACAGAGTCTCGCTCTGTCACTCAGGCTGGAGTGCAGTGGTGCAATCTTGGCTCGCTGCAACCTCCGCCTCCCAGGTTCACGCCATTCTCCTGCCTCAGCTTCCCAAGTGGCTGGGACTACAGGTGCCCGCCACCACGCCCGGCTAATTTTTTTTTTTTTTTGTATTTTTAGTAGAGATGGGGTTTTACCATGTTAAGCAGGATGGTCTCGATCTCCTGACTGTCTGCCTTGGCCTCCCAAAGTGCTGGGATTACAGGTGTGAACCACTGCATCTGGCCTCTACCTAATACTTTTAAACTTCATTAATCAGCAGTCAATCAATTTATTTATTTATTTTTATTTGTTTGTTTTTTGAGACAGAGTCTTGCTCAGTTGTCCAGGCTGGTGTGCAATGGCCATCTCAGCTCACTGCAAACTCCACCTCCTGGGTTCACGTGATTCTCCCCTCTTAGCCTCCTGAGTAGTTGGGATTACAGGAACTCACCATCATGCTCAGCTAATTTTTGTATTTTTGTAGAGACAGAGTTTCACCATGTTGGCCAGGCTGGTCTTGAACTCCTGACCTCAGGTGATCCTCCTGCTTCGGCCTCCCAAAGTGCTGGGATTACAGACATGAGCCACTGTGCCTGGCCCATTTATTTGTTAGAAAATGAATCAGTAATTTCAATTAGGAGCTGTGAAATAATGGGTTTTAATTAATTCAATTATTCTTCTATACTTCTTAGTTGGCATTCTTCTGTAAAGTAGGGCTAGCTGGCTCTCCTGAATATATTTCATATTAGAAAATTAAGATGAATGCTTAAATCTTTCCCTTTGCCAATTTTCAAAACAAGAATTTGGCTTAATAGCTTCTTTAGATGGCTTCTTTTAATAGCTTCTTTAGACAAAGGAGTCTCCCTCACTCCAGCTTTATCTTTTTTCAGTATTGTAGACTTCTGGGTTTTTACATAACCAATGTATGCCATTTAACTATGATCATTATTCTTTTTGATGCTTATGTTATCACAGCTATGTCAGTAAGTTCCCCTTCAACTGACTCCTGTGTCCTTTTGTTATGAGTCCATTCATCTTTGGAAATTTCCTTGTTTTTGAGCGTTACAGAAATGCCCCAGGCTCACTTCGTGTCCTTACCATCCTGCCTCTGGAATCAGTTCTCCAAGGAACCTTGCTTTTTCTTTAAAAAAAAGATTAATTATTATTTTTATTTCCATAGGGAATGGCACTAGAGACCAAAATCAGGATACGAGGGGTTTTTATGTTCTTGACATTTTATGGATACTTTTTAAAAAAAATTAAAAACTTTATATGGCATGATTTTGTTTTTTTAAGCAGAAATGTTCTGGGTACCTTGTGCATCATATTGCTAGAAATGAAAATTTCCTTACTGAGTATCCAGTGTCAAGCATTTTACTACACAATTAAGCGTTTAATTCTCACATTAATGAAATTTGCTAGGGCTCTTATTCTCATCCCCATTTTAAAGATGAGAAAAATGAGACTGAGATATTAGTAACTCTCCTCGGTCACACAGCTAGCAAGTATAGGGCAGGTGTTGGAGCCAGGCAGTTGGACTCCAGAACGTGGGCTTATTAGCACCATACTATGATGCTATTCAGTTGTTCAGAAGCATTTCTCATAGGAGACGTGGCAGGAAGTACCTTAAGCAGGATAAATTGTCTTACAAGGACTTTCTTTTTTTTTTAGAAGCAAAACTTTTGAAATATGAAGAAACAGAGTTAGAAGAAACAGAAAAATGTTTTTTTTTGTAGAATCAGAAAATAGCTCCAAATAATTCTTCTTCTTTCAGTTTTTTATATTGCCAGCAGAGTTAACTCTTTAATGTAGGGTACTGCAACTAGTTCCCAGTTCTCCTCTGGCCACCCTCAAAGCTGAACCCATCTGACTCCAGAATGCCTTTTGTAGTAAAAAAAATTGATAATATACATGAGATTACCTGTAACATCAATATTAGTTATTAAATATAGTAATATCACAAATACTATGAACCACTTCTCAACCCAAGAACTAGAATATTTCCAAAATTTTGTATCTACCAATGTATATTTTCCCTATCCCAGTCCCCTGCCTCTCGCCTCCAGGCCTACCTAGAGGCTTGCCATCCTATTGCTTTTTAAGCAAAAATATGGTTTTAGCACTAATATTTGTCTAAGAACTATATTGTTTGCCTTTGCTTGTTTTTAGAATTATGTAAACGATATGTAGTTATCTGTTTCTTGCCTTTCCTTCCTCAACATTATGTTACTAATATTAATTCACATTGTGTGTAGTGGTGGTTCATTTTCTCTGCAAAATCATGTTGCATTGTGTGGATATACCACAATTTATTTATTTATGCATTTACCTGTTGATGTCCATTTGAGTTGTTTCTAGTTTTTTGCTATTGCAAACATTGCTAATGGTCTTGTATATGTCTCCTGTATGCCAAGTACAATCCCAAGCACAAACATTTTTGGGGATAAATAGGAATGGGATTACTGAGCTGGAGTGTATGTGGAAGTTCAACTTTGCAAGATAACACTAAATAATTTTCCAAAGTGGTTGTATCAGTTTTTACTCTACTATCCATTAATCTATATCATTTTTAATAGATATAGAAATGAATATAAATTTTAAATTTATTAAAATTTATTTTGAATTAAAGTTGTGAAGTGGACATTTTGTGGCTAAATGTCCACAAATTTTAAATTTTCCCGAACTAATGGGTATAAAATTGTTTATCTTGTAAGCCTGTTCACATTTCTGTAAGTCCTAATGAAATCAAAAATTTTCCATATTTTATGGGCCATATCTGTTTTCTGTTCTGCGAAAGGCTTGCTCTTTGCAATTTATTTGTTCTTTTTCCACTTCTAACTGATGCAGTATAATCTAACATATGGTTAATTATAATTATTAGTCCTCTATTGTTGGACATTTAGTTTTTTCCCAATATTTTGCTATTATAAATAGAGCTGACCTGATAACGTTTTGGGTACCTTCAGGATTTATTTCTTTCAAATAAACTTAGAAGTGGAGTAGGCTGAGGAGGCAGATACGCTCATTTTGTAAAATACTTTGATAATACACTGAAAAGTTACCTCCTGAAATAGTGCCAATCTACCTGATGAGGTTTTTCTCGTAACCTGTGAAACATATAAGCAGTTTTATGGACTTTGACAAAGTTGGGGTGAAAGAGGAAAAGCTTGAACACATAGGGAGGTCCTGGAAAAAGCTGGGAGGGGAGGAGCCATGCTCAGCACAGCCTTCTGACAAAGGCCGGGAGCCTGCATGAGTTCAGAGGTGAGCATGTGGGTGCCTCAGTCAGAATTCAACCAGGGGAGCAGAACTGCTAGCAGATATATGTACAGATATAAGGATTTGGGTTTTTGCAACTCAAGAAGTGGGTTAAGTGGTCTCTGTAAGGCTGTTATCCCTGTATCTGTGTGAGGCTGGAGCTTGAAGTCCATGATGCAGGTAGTCAGGCATAAAAGACAGATGGAAATTAGAGGAGACCGAGGGCAGGTAAGACTCCGCAAGCATGAGCTAAGCCCACACAAACAGACTGAAATCCGTGTCATTTCTTGTTGCCTCTGACCTTGATAGTGTGGCCATTCTGTCTGTAGAAGCCTGGGTCCTTTATTGAGGACCTAACCACATACACCTGGCTCAGGAGAAGAAGCTGACGGAGGGAAAGGGAAGGCGGCGCAGTTGCAGGTTCTGCTGTGGCTTCCTGCCACCAGGTGAGTCAGTAGATCAACAGATGTATGTGAGGGAAAGAAAGAATTTACAGCCATAGGCATCCAACAGTGTGAAAGGTGCTTTCTCACAGATGATCTCATTCAGTCCGCACAATAGCCTGTGAAGTTAGAAGTGTAAGCATTTCTAATGCACAGGTGAGTAAACTGAAATTCCAGAGCTCAGTCATGTAGAAGGGAGGAATGGTGATGGGACTGAAAATTTTTTCATTTTTATAATCAGATACTCAAGGGTAGGTTTGCAGTTCTAATTTATGCAGTTTCCCACAACCTGTGGTTGCTCAAGTTGGCCCTTGATTGATTAGGGGTAAAAAAAAAGAGAGTGATGAATTTATTTATTTATTTATTTATTTATTTATTTATTTATTTATTTTGAGACCGAGTCTTGCTCTGTCGCCCAGGCTGGAGTGCAGTGGCACAATCTTGGCTCACTGCAACCTCTGCCTCCTGGGTTCAAGCAATTCTCCTGCCTCATCCTCCTGCCCGGCTGAGGTAGGATGCCACCACGCCTGGCTAATATTTGTATTTTTAGTAGAGATGGGGTTTTGCCATGTTGGCCGGGCTGGTCTTAAACTCCTGAGCTCAAACGATCTGCCTGCGTCAGCCTCTCAAAGTGCTGGGATTACAGGTGTGAGTCACTGCACCCGACCTGATGAATTTATTGTAATTTAAATATGACCATAGTTTTAATTTTGGTTTTGTTTGTTTGTTTTTGTTTTTGTTTTTGAGACAGAGTCTTGCTTTATTGCCCAGGCTGCAGTGCAATAATGGCACGATCTCAGCTCACTACAACCTCTGCTTCCCAGGTTCAAGTGATTCTCCTGCTTCAGCCTCCTGAATAGCTGGGATTACAGTCTCCCGCCACTACGACCAGCTAATGTTTTTGTAGTTTTAGTAGAGACAGGGTTTCATGTGGGCCAGGCTGGTCTCGAACTTCTGACCTCAAGTAATCCACCTGCCTCAGCCTCCCAAAGTGTTGGGATTACAGGCGTGAGCCACTGTGCCCGGCATGACCATAGTTTTAAAAATACAAATCTAGACTTTTTTAACACTGAAATTTGACTTTTTAATTATTTTGTGTGTCATGAACATTATTTTTCTTTTGATTCTTTTTCTTTCTTTTTTACATTTTTGTTTATCTTTTCAAAAAAAACCAACTTTTAATTTTGTTGATGTTTTATATCGTTTTCATTTCAATGTTATTTATTTATGCTCTAGTGTTTATTATTTCTTTTCTTCTACTAATTTTGGGTTAGTTTGCTCTTGCTTTTCTGCGTAAGATGCATTGTTAATTACATGACGTTTTTCTTCTTTTTTGATGTAGATTCTTAAAGGTATAAACTTCTCTCTTAGTACTGCCTTCTCTGTATCCCATAGGTTTTGGTATGTTGTGTTTCTATTATCATTTGTTTCAAGAAAATTTTCAGTTTCCTTAATTTCTTCATTGACCCATTAGTCATTCAGGAGCATATTTTCTAATTTCCATGTGTTTATATAGTTTCCCAAATTCCTCTTGTTATGGATTTCTAGTTTTATTCCATTGTAGCCAGAGAAGACACTTGATGTTATTTCAATTTTTTTGAATGTTTTAAGACTTGTTTTGTGACCTAACACATGATCTATCCTTGAGAATGATCCATATGCTGAGGAAAAAAAAATGTGTATTTTGGAGCTGTTGGATGAAATGTTCTGTAAATACCTATTAGTTCCGTTTATTCTATAGCACAGATTAAGTCTAATGTTTCTGTATTGATTTTCTGTCTGGAAGATCTGTCCGATGCTGAAAGAGGGGCATTGAAGTCTACAACTATTATTTTATTGGAGTCTATCTCTCCCTTTGGCTCTAATATTTGCTTTATACATCTAGATGCTTCAGTGTTGAGTACATACTTACAATTATTATATCCTCTGGCTGAATTGACTCCTTTATTATTATATAGAGAATCTAGACTTCTACTGTGGTTTTAAAAAATTATTTGTATTTTTTATTTTCTGAGACAGAGTCTTGCTCTAATGCCCAGGCTGGAGTGCAGTGGCACAATCATAGCTCACTGTAGCCTTGAACTCCTGGGCTGAAGCCATCTTCCTGCCTCAGCTTCCTGAGTAGTTAGGACTACAGGCATGCCCTACTACAGCTAGTTTTTAAATTTGTTTTTGTAGAGACAAGATCTTGCTATGTTATCCAGGCTATTCTCAAACTCCTGGCTTCAAGCGATCCTCCTGCCTTGGCCTCCCAAAGTGTTGGGATTATAGGCATGAACCACTGTGCCTGGCTTATTGTGGTTTATTTTGGTGACATCAGCAATTTAATGGAAATGTATCGATATAGTTTACCTATTTTAGAAGATAAAGTGAGACTTTTAAAATACATTGTATTTATCTTTAATTTCTTTTGATTAAATAATTAGAAATTCCTATTAGTGAAAATGAGAATGTTTGGCTTATAATTTTCATTCTTGAGAAATGATTGTGGGAATGCTGAAAATCATGTTTTAAATATAAAGTCAGTCCTAGTTTCTTCAACAGGTAAAAGGTATGAAAAGAAAGAGATGAGAACTGTTGCAAGTTGGATTCTCTGGAAGCAGATGCTGACACACGGTTTGGGTGCAGGATGATGGTTAGGCGCAGTGCCTATAAAGGGAAGGTGCTAGATGGAAAAGACCTGTTGCAACACAGGCCTGGCAAAACTTTGGCAAACCCAGAGTGGCTTTGTGAGCAAATATGGCTTATCAGAGTTGTTCTGCGTCAGGCCAACAGCTGGACCTTTTCACCCCTCCTTTCTCAGTCGCTGAATGTGGGTCGCTCGGGGAAGAGTGTGACCTCAGCTCTCAGTGGCTGATGCTGACCTTGAAGGAGCTGAGAGCTGGAGGCTGTCTGCTGACCCCACACCTCGCAGTTGGGCTTCAGGTTCTTCTTGATGGGTATCTCGGTGATGCCCCTTCATGGCCACCCCGGGAACCATCATAGATTAAGAAAGACTTAAGGGACATCAATCAAATGCCAATGATTCCTGATTCCAACAAACAACCAAGATACTTTTTTTTTTTTTTTTTTGAGATGAAGTTTCACTCTTGTTACCCAGGCTGGAGTGCAATGGTGCAATCTTGGCTCACTGTAACCTCCGCCTCCTGGGTTCAAGTGATTCTCCTGCCTCAACCTCCCGAGTAGCTGGGATTACAGACTTGCACCATCATGCTCGGCTAATATTTTGTATTTTTAGTAGAGACGGGGTTTCGCCATGTTGTCCAGGCTGGTCTTGAACCCTTGATCTCAGGTGATCCACCTGCCTTGGCCTCCTGAAGTGCTGGGATTACAGGCGTGAGTCACCATGCCCGCCCCAAGATACTTTTGAGACAATTGCGGGAATATAGATATAGACTGGGTATCCAATGATAGTAGGGGATTAGTGTTAATTTTTTCTTGGGGGTTGAGAAAACATGCTGTTTATATTCACATAACACTTCTGACACTAGATGTGTGGGTTTTATCCCCCCACACCAAGCAATTCTCCAACTCTCTGGATCCCAGCTGGGTGTACTACAACTTAATCTAATTCTGAGACTATCTACCTGAAGTTTGCATCAGATCCCATAAGTTAAAGGGCTCGGTTCCTCAAGACTGCCCCTACTTCAGATGTCAATCGCATGTCTGGGGCTCTTGCAGTTCTCAATGACTGGCTTTTAATTGGGGGTTCCCGTAATGAGTTTGATAATTTGCTACAATGACTCACGGAATTGAGGGAAACACTTTACTCATGTTTAGTGGTTTATTATGAAGGACACACCTCTAGGAAATCTAGAGAGAAGGGATGCATAGGGCAATGTATGGGGCCGGAGAGTGGTTCGTGTCTCTTCTCTTCTCTCTCTGGGCACGCCACCCTCCCAGCACCTTGATGTATTCACCTGGAAGCTCATCAAATCTCATTGTTCAAGAGTTTTTATAGCACTTACTCTGAGTCCGCCCTTTTCCAGATACTTCATTAGCATGAACTCAGGTCTGATCTAAAGAGGTGCTTTATGAATAACCAAAGACACTCCTATCACTCAGGAAATTCCAAGGGTTTTAGGAGTTTTGTGCCAGGAACCAGGAATGAAGACCAGGTAGCCTTATTTATACTACAGGTGTGATGATGGAATCATGGTTATGTAAGATACCGTAATATGGTGGTAGAATAAGGTACCCAGGGATTAGCTCCAGTAAAGCGACAGCAATAAAAATGGAGGACTGATAGATAAAACAAGAATGCTAAATTGTTGATAATTGTTAAAACTAGAGATGGGCTTAAAGAGATTCTCTTTAGTATTCTATTTATATGTGTGTCTGGAAATTCAAAACATAATGAAAAGATAAATATAGAAAAATACATGAAATCAATATAAATTATAATGAATATTATGATATATAAATGTATAAAAATTAAATATATAAAAATATTAAAACATAATAAAACGTTAAAAAAATACCAAAGGTCATTTAAGATAATACCTCATTGGTAAAAGAGGTAACACAGGCCAGGTATGGTGGCTTATGCCTGTAATCCCAGCACTTTGGGAGGCTGAGGTGGGAGGACTGCTTGAAGCCAGGAGTTCAAGACCAGCCTGGGAAACAAAGCGAGATCTTGTCTCTACAAAAATTTAAAAAATTCGCTGAGTGTCGGGGCGCATGCCTGTAGTCTCAGCTACTTAGGAGGCTGAGGTGGAAGGATTGCTTGAGCCGAGGAGTTTGAGGCTGCAGTGAGCAGGGATTGTGCAACTGCACTCCAACCTGTGTGACAGAGGAAGACCCTGTCTCAAAAAAAAAAAAAAAAAAAAAGAATTATCATAATAAATAGGGGGCATCTATTATTGGGTGTCTTTCATATGCTAGAAATCAACAAGTAAATCCAGAGTAAACTCAGTTTTAAGTATTATGAAGATCTGCCCTGGAGATAAAGCATCCTTCAGTGGCAGCTGATAGCTTTCAGTGGAATGTGAGGATTTTCCTGTCGAGTGTGACCAGATGAATAACTGGGAAAGGAGATACAGGAAGATTATAAGGCAGGACAGAAAGCAAACTACTGAGAGCATTTTTGAGAGCATCCAAACACAGTGTCAGGTGCTTTACACACACTGTCTTAATTCTCACAGTCACAACCCCACGCTATTATTTAGATTTTCTAGGATTCACTTTATGTAGATTGGGATATTAAGACTCAGATATTTGGGAACTCATCCAAGTGTTTTTAATGGGATTCTAAGTTAGGTTGTGTTGGGTTCTGAGGCTTTGCACTGGGTCACTGGAGTTCAAAGCTGGTCACTTCTCAGGCTCCCAGAGAATCTGGCAGCACCCCTGGGGCAGCATATTCTGTCTCTCCTGGAAAAGTAAACTGCACTGGTCCTCCTGTGGCTGCTGGGCAGACCCACAGAGTTTCACAGGCCTGGGATGGCCCTTTCTGCTGATGACACTCCTGCCTAACTTCCTGGAACTAGAAAAATTAGAAAAGAAGAAAACAATACTATTCTGAATTTTAACAATACTATTCTGAATTTTAATTAGAAGCTCTGAGCATTTCCTCTTCCTAAGGGCTTTCTCTCTCTCTCTCTTTTTTTGTTCATGTATCTGCCCATTTGTAGTAGTTAATTTCATATGTCAACTTGACTGGGCTAAGGGATGCTCAGATAGCTGGTAAAGCATTATTTCTGGGTGTGTCTGTGAAGATGTTTCCCCAAAACATTGGCGTTTGAATCAGTAGACTGAGTAAAGATTGGCCCTCACCAAAGTGGCTGGGCAACATCCAATCTGTTGAAGTCCCAGCTATAACAGAAAGGCGGAGGAAAGGTGAATTTTCTCTCTGCTTGAGCTGGGACATCTATCTTCTGCCCTTGGGCATCAGCACTCCTGGTTCTGATGCCTTTACACTCCGGCTGGAATTACTCCATCAGCTTTCCTGGGCCTTCAGCTTGAGACAGCAGACTGTGGAGCTTCTCAGCCTCCATAATATCATGGACCAACCTTTCATAATAAATCTCTTTCTACATAACTCTCTAAGTATCTTACTAGGTCTGTTTCTCTGGAGAACCTGACTAATACACTATCTTCAGGTAATGCTCTTTGTAATTTATTGTCTGCCAGTATGTTGGGAGTATACCAGTCTCCATTAAAAGCTGTCTAACAACTTTGGAAGAGGATTACAAGGGAGTTTTATCAATAGATAGTTATGGTGTTTGCTTTGGCAGCATGTGTATTAAAATCGGACTAATACAGAGAAGACTAGGATGGCTCCAGTGCAAGGACGACACACAAATTTGTGAAGTGTTTAATTTTAAAAAAACAATAATTAATAGGCTACCAACCAAAAAAAGTCCAGGACCAGATGGATTCACAGCCGAATTCTACCAGAGGTACAAGGAGGAGCTGGTACCATTCCCTCTGAAACTATTTCAATCGATAGAAAAAGAGGGAATCCTCCCTAACTAATTTTATGAGGCCAGCATCATCCTGATACCAAAGCCTGGTAGAGACACAACAAAAAAAGAGAAATTTAGACCAATATCCCTGATAAACATCGATGCAAAAATCCTCAATAAAATGCTGGCAAACTGAATCCAGCAGCACATCAAAAACCTTATCCACCATGATCAAGTGGGCTTCATCCCTGGGATGCAAGGCTGGTTCAACATATGCAAATCAATAAATGTAATCCATCATATAAACAAAACCAAAGACAAAAACCACATGATTATCTCAATAGATGCAGAAAAGGCCTTTGACAAAATTCAACAGCCCTTCATGCTAAAAACTCTCAATAAATTTGGTATTGATGGTACATATCTCAAAATAATAAGAGCTATTTATGACAAACCCACAGCCAATATTATACTGAATGGGCAAAATCTGGAAGCATTCCCTTTGAAAACTGGCACAAGACAGGGATGCCCTCTCTCACTACTCCTATTTGACTTAGTGTTGGAAGTTCTGGCCAGGGCGATCAGGCAGGAGAAAGAAATAAAAGGTATTCAATTAGGAAAAGAGGAAGTCAAATTGTCCCTGTTTGCAGATGGCATGATTGTATATTTAGAAAACCCCATCATCTCAGCCCAAAATCTCCTTAAGCTGATAAGCAACTTCAGCAAAGTCTCTGGATACAAAATCAATGTGCAAAAATCACAAGCATTCTTATACACCAATAGCAGACAAACAGAGAGCCAAATCATGAGTGAACTCCCATTCACAATTGCTTCAAAGAGAATAAAATACCTAGGAATACAACTTACAAGGGATGCGAAGGACCTCTTCAAGGATTACAAACCTTTGCTCAACGAAATAAAAGAGGACACAAACAAATGGAATAACATTCCATGCTCATGGATAGGAAGAAGCAGTATCGTGAAAATGGCCATTCTGCCCAAGGTAATTTATAGATTTAATGCCATCCCCATCAAGCTACCATTGACTTTCTTCACAAAATTGGAAAAAACTACTTTAAAGTTCATATGGAACCAAAAAAGAGCCTGCATTGCCAAGACAATCTTAAGTAGAAAGAACAAAGCTGGAGGCATCATGCTACCTGACTTCAAACTATACTATAAGGCTACAGTAATCAAAACAGCATGGTACTTGTACCAAAACAGATATATAGACCAATGGACCAGAAAAGAGTCCTCAGAAATAATACCACACATCTACAACCATCTGATCTTTGACAAACCTGACAAAAACAAGAAATGGGGAAAGGATTCCCTATTTAATAAATGGTGCTGGGAAAACTGGCTAGCCATATGTAGAAAGCTGAAACTGGATCCCTTCCTTAAACCTTATACACAAATTAATTCAAGATGGATTAAAGATTTAAATGTTAGACCTAAAACCATAAAAACCCTAGAAGAATACCTAGGCAATACCATTCAGGACATAGGCATGGGCAAGGACTTCATGTTTAAAACACCAAAAGGAATGGCAACAAAAGCCAAAATTGACAAATGAGATCTAATTAAACTAAAGAGCTTCTGCACAGCAAAAGAAACTACCATCCGAGTGAACAGGCAACCTACAGAATGGGAGAAAATTTTTGCAATCTACCCATCTGACAAAGGGCTAATATCCAGAATCTACAAAGAACTTAAGCACATTTACAAGAAAAAAAAAAATCAAACAACCCCATCAAAAAGTGGGTGAAGGATATGAACAGACTCTTCTCAAAAGAAGACATTTATGCAGCCAACAGACACATGAAAAAAATGCTCATCGTCACTGGCTATCAGAGAAATGCAAATCGAACCACAACGAGATACCATCTCACACCAGTTAAAATGACGATCATTAAAAAGTCAGGAAACAACGGGTGCTGGAGAGGATGTGGAGAAATAGGAACACTTTTACACTGTTAGTGGGACTGTAAACTAGTTCAACCATTGTGGAAGACAGTGTGGTGATTCCTCAAGGATCTAGAACTAGAAATACCATTTGACCCAGCCATTGCATTACTGGGTATATACCCAAAGGATTATAAATCATGCTGCTATAAAGACACATGCACATGTATGTTTAGTGCAGCATTATTCACAATAGCAAAGACTTGGAACCAACCCAAATGCCCATCAATGATAGACTGGATTAAGAAAATGTGGCATATATATACCATGGAATACTATGCAGCCATAAAAAAGGATGAGTTCGTGTCCTTTTTGGGGACATGGATGAAGCTGGAAACCATCATTCTGAGCAAACTATTGCAAGGACAGAAAACCAGACACTGCATGTTGTCACTCATAGGTGGGAATTGAACAATGAGGACACTTGGACACAGGGTGGGGAACATCACACACTGGGGCCTGTCATGGGGTGGGGCGGGGGAGGGATAGCATTAGGAGATATACCTAATGTAAATGACAAGTTAATGGGTGCAGCACACCAATATGGCACATGTATACCTATGTAACAAAGCTGCACATTGTGCGCATGTACCCTAGAACTTAAAGTATGATAATAAAATAAATAAATAAATAAATAAAATTTAAAAATAAAAAAGTTATTTTTTTGTGGTGGATAGTGGATTTTATGAAAGAAAGTGGATTTTTTTTTTTTTTTTTTTTTTTGAGACAGGGTGTCACTATGTCACCTAGACTGGAATCTTGGCTCACTGCAGCTTTGATCTGCTGGGCTCAAGTGATCCACCCGCCTCGACTTCTAAAAGTGCTGGGATTACAGGCATGAACCACTGCGCTCAGCCTTAGCTGTGGATTCTTAAAGACAGAGACTTACAAAATGTGCATGTGTGTGTGCGCATGCACACATGTGCAAGGAAGGGGAAAGAACTGATCCTTTTCTACATCCAGGCTGTGGGATACTCCAATGAAGACAGAGAAAAGGAAAAAATAAGGGAGGGCAAGTTTCTTCCTCAAGTTCACATCTAATATCATTTGCAATGAAAAGAGCGAAGGAGTGGTGGCATTGAACCTGAGCTGAAGGGAAAGCATACCTTTGCAGGCAATGTTGGAAGTGTTGTTTAGGACCCCTTTATGTGAAAGCAAGACCGTTGGAAGGCAGCTGAGACTTCCCAAGCAGCAGTACCCACTGTGGGTCTGCCTGGGGTGGTAAATGGGGCTTGGAATCAAAATGCAAGAAAATCCTAGCATAAGGGACTTTGTGTTGGGCCTGATTGACTTTGGTATATTCCCAAGCCCTGAGTACCTCATCAGAAGTTCTTTCTGCTGCTCACGGCCATGGTGGAGGAATCCCGGGAAAAGAGCCTCAGTAGTAAATTGACACTGAAAGTGCTTTCAGATGGTTTTGCTTTATGGCTGAGTGTGGAGGTGCCAGGAACCAGGCTTTGAGCTGCACAGCAATTACATGGCCAAGTGCATGCCCTGAGAGGCAAAAAAACTGTAGAAGAATTTGGAAATGAAGTTAAGTGTAGGTTTTCAAGCTGTGTATATGAAACACTGTCCATATGACACACTCTACCTTCTCCACTGTCACTTTGTCCCAGGAATGTTTATTTTTCCCACACTGTTACTGATTCCCTGCTTCCCAACCTTTCTCCAAAAAGCCCCCTATGTGCTTTTTCTGGCCTGGTGAGAGAAGTAAACAGGGTGGAATTGCAAAGGATGGAATTTCCCAGCAGGCAGTGCAGAGGCTCCACCTTGCTGATGTGGTTTCACCTTCTCCAGGGACCGTTAGCTCTTTGTTGACTCCCAGGAATAAAAGCTCGGTTTCCTCTAAGGCTCTTTAGTGGTGTTTCTTGTATTGGTTATCATTTTGGCTTCCGGGGGATTTAGCACAATTGTAGAGCTTTACTCTTCCCTGGCCATTCCAGCAGACTGGCTTCAGCTCCCGTCTCCCTGCTTTCAATTACAGAATATTTCCCTTAATCTACAGTCCTATTTTTTGTGCTCCTCTTTATCCAGTTGTCCACACTGCTGCTATGTGTCAGGCTTGTGCTAGGATCTGGAAACAGAGAGATGAATAAAACGTGGTTCCTCAGTCTTCAGCAGCTCATAAAGAACTGGGGAAAACAGAGTTGCAAGGAACTCACAGTGAGTGACTCTAGCTTTATCTTGTGTCTGGATTTCTGTTTTCACGCAATTGCACCATTTTTCTTCTGGTTGAGCATGTTCCTAGATTGGACTAGATTGTATAGGTTATCAATAAATACTGGCCATGCTCATGATTGTGGTTATGTCCATGTAAAGGCTTTCAAATGCCTCCAACTCATGGAACCTTTGCTTAGCAGTGCAATGTGTGCAGGTAACAGAAACTAAAGAAAAATTGTGAAGTCATTTGAACATTTTTTCTGTTTTTATTTTAGTTTTTATTATTGTATTGTTATTTTTAAAAACCCAAACCTCTGCAGGAGAGGAAAGATTTCTTTTTCTCACCCACCCTAGGTTCATACTGGAGGCTCCTATAACAAAGGAAGATGAACAAGCGAAAGGCATACACATTTATTTAATATAAGTTTTATATGAAGGGGAGACTTCTTAAGGAAATGAAGATTCAAGTAAACAGGTGCACTTGTGTATTGCTATGCTTAGGTTTGATGAAGCATGGACCGTCATGGAGAAATATGACTGCAGGGCAGAAGGATGTGATTGAATGGTAATAAGCTAGGGGGAAACTTAGCAAGACCTGTTTGTTCAGGTTCCTCTCTGTGTCCCTGTGTCTTCAGAGGTAAGGATGTTCCTTTCACCCTGGGTATAGGAAGGATACCTTTCAAATGAGGGATTTATGGCCTGTTTCAGGGGAGAAGGCTGAGGGAAAGGTGAGCGAGGCCTTCCTGCTTCTGTTGTTTTCTCAAAAATGCCAAGATGTCATATTTTGGGATAGTGTGTCCTGAACCCCATCTTCCCTGCCCCCCTACTGGATTAATCTGAAGTAAGTTCCAGGTATTATACATATATTTATATGTGTCTATATACGTAAATATATAGTTATAAATATCTATGCATATTATAAATGCAAATGTGTGTAAATATTCCAGCATATATCTCTGAAAGTTAAGGACTCTTTTTATTTTATTTTTATTTTTTGGAGATGGAGTCTTGTTCTGTTGCCCAGGCTGGCAACGTCTCAGCTCACTGCAACCTCCACCTCGCGGGTTTAAGCAATTCTCCTGCCTCAGCGCTCCGAGTAGCTGAGATTACAGGTGCCTGCCACCATGCCCGGCTAATTTTTTGTATTTTTAGTAGAGATGGGGTTTCTTCATGTTGGCCAGGCTGGTCTTGAGCTCCTGACCTCCTGATCCACCTGCCTTGGCCTCCCAAAGTGCTGAGAGTACAGGCATGAGCCAGGACTCTTTAAAAAGTAACCATAATATCATGACCACACCTAAAAAATTATTGGTAATTCCTTAATATTATCAGATATCCAGTCACATTTCACTGATTTTATTATAAGCTTTTACTTTTATAGTTGGTTTGTCTGAATCAGGATTTTTGATAGGTTCCTATGTGGTGATTGGTTGGGATACCTCTTAAATCTTTTCTTTCTTTCTTTCTTTTTGAGACAGGGTCTTGCTCTGTCACCCAGGCTGAAGTGCAGTGACAAAATCACTGCTCACTGCAGCCTTGACCTCTCGGGCTGAAGTGATCCTCCTGCCTCAGCCTCCTGAGTAACTGGGACCACAGGCATGTGCCCCTATGCCTGGCTAATTTTTTTTTTTTTTTTTTTTGAGATGGGGGTCTCACTGTGTTGCCGAGGCTGGTCTGGAATTCCTGGGCTCAAGTGATTCTTCCACCTTGGCCTCCCAAAGTGCTGAGATTGCAGGTGTGAGCCACTGTGCCCAGCCAAATCTTTTCTAACCTACAGGTTTCTCCTCATGTTCTTTTTTTTTTTTTTTTTTTCCATTGCAATTTATTTGTTGAAGAAACTGGGTGATTTCTCCAATAGAGTTTCCCATAGTCTGGATATTGCTGATTGCTTCCTTGTAATGTTTAACCTGTTCCTCTGGTCTCTGTATTGCCATCAAACTGATAGTTAGACCTAAAACTTTAGGCTTGAGTGTAGGGCAGAAATATCTCATAGGGGGTGGTGTGTGTATTTCTATCTGGAGACACAAAATGCTGGGTTCTCGCTGCTTCTGTGACGTGAGCTGTCCTGATGTACAGATTAACTCAGCTCCTTAGCTCGTTAGAGGTTGCTCAGTGGTAATACTCCAGTTCTGTTGTTGCTTCCTATGCCTTAGCCAGAATACTGGTCTGGAAGAGAAACTTCTCTCATCAGCATTTGGTTACTCTGAGGTGCAGTTTGTACAGGACAGTCAGAATTCATGCTGTCTTCTTTCCATTTATTAATAGTTTTTAAGGAATTTAAACACTGAAGACTTCAGAGATTGTACCCCTTCTTCCCCAAATAGTTTTCTCCTCTTTCCCCTGGCCCCTCTGTAATCTAGAATCTTGCTCTCTCTTTCAATCTCTCTCTCTATTTTTTTTTTTTTTTTTGAGATGGAGTTTCCTTCTGTTGCCCAGGCTGGAGTACAGTGGTGCGATCTCGGCTCACTGAAACCTCCGCCTCATGGGTTCAAGCGATTCTCCTGCCTCAGCCTCCTGAGTAGCTGGAATTACAGGCTCCTGCCACCATGCCCGGCTAATTTTTTGTATTTTTAGTAGAGATGGGGTTTCACCATGTTGGCCAGGCTGGTCTCAAACTCCTGGCCTCCAGTGATCCGCCTGCCTCGACCTCCCAAAGTGCTGGGATTACAGGCGTGAGTCACCGCACCCAGCCCTCTCTTTCTCTTGAATCCAACTTTGTAGAGCTTTGGAGAAAGAACTGCAGACTCATTCACACTAAGGTACAAATGACAAATAACAGGTTACAGTGTGATTACTCCAGACAGACTTTCTGTTTAACTTCCATCAACATCTTAAGTTAGAGAAATGAAGCTTCTTGGAGAAGAATAACATTTGTGTGCACTTACTATTGTATGCCAGCTGCGGCAGTAAATGATTTATGTGTGCTGTCTCACACAATGCCTACAACAACCCTGTGAGTAAGGTATTCTATGTTATTCCCATTTTACAGATGTGGAAACAAAGCTCAGGTTTCAATAACTTGCCAACTAAAAGGTGACAGAGGTGAAACTAAAACATATGATTGTCTCATTCCAAGCCAGACATCTTATTCTGGAATCACAGAGGAATCATATCGTGTTCTGCCTTCTTTGTATAATTTCAGACATCTTGAACTAGGAGAAAAGGCTTTGGGGGAGAGGATGGCTTCCCAAGGTCGATATTTTCCGCTAGACAGACCCAAGTTACTCATTGTGTCAGTGTGTACAGAAAAGCCTGGCAATCACCCACGGAACCAAAGATTTGTCACTGGAGTGTCATTGTTGAAAATAGTTCTCTGCCACTGCAGCAATAGCGATGTCTTTGCCGCAGCCAGCTTCTTTCTGCTTTTCCAACTCCTCCTTCCTCTTGTTCACTTGTTCCAGTCACACTGGCCTTTTTCCTGTTCCTCAAGCACACCATGCTCCTTTCTATTTCAGAGGTTTGCATCTACTGTTCTTCTCCTGGATCTTTTTTAAATTTAATTTTTTCCAACTTCATTGAGGTATAATTGACAAATAAAACTGTGTAAGTTTGAGAGGTACAATGTGATGATTTGATATACATATATATTGTGACATCATTACCACAATCAAGTTAGTTAGCATATCTGTCACCTCACCCTGGTTACCATTGGTGTGTGTTTGTGTGTGTGTAGCAAGAACATTTAGTTTCTACTCTCAGCAAATTTCAAAAGATAATACAGTATTGTTAACTAGAGTCACTATGCGGTACATTAGATCCCTAGGACATATTCATCTTATAACTGAAAGTTTGTACCCTTTGACCAACATCTCCCCAACATTCTATCCTCTGTTTTCTATGGGTTCAACTTTTTTAGATCCCACATATAAGTGAGATTTTTCCTGGATCTTTCCATGACCAGCTTCTTGACATTCAGATCTTAGCATAAATATTATTGAATCAGAGGCATTCCCCTGATCTTTCTACCTAAAGTAGCCACTCCTTACCCAATCCTCGATTTCTTTTCCAGCTCTTGTTACCATCTGAAAGTATCTTCTGTCTTTCTCTACAAACTATAGGGAGAACATCTACCAGTTTTGCTCACTGCGAGGATTCTGGTGCCTGGCACGAGATGGGCACTCAAGAAGCCTTTGCTGAATGAATGAATTAGCTCAGGCATCCTTTGCTCATTGAAGACTACATGGAGGCCTGTCTCACTGTCCCAAATCCATCACTGCTGGTTCCAGTTGATCACAAGAACTGCCATGGCTTTTCCTTCTGTGAAAGTCAGGGGTTCCTGCCTTTCGCATTTATAAACCAAAACTTGACAAAAATGGTCACATATAATTCTGGTTAGGTATTAGGTTGAGGTCTAAGGTAATTCCTGTTCTAACTGATACTGTTTGCTTGAGCTTGGTCTGGATGTTAATCCTCCCCTACCCTACGTTCCCAAATTTCTGTTGAAACCTAATCACCAACGTGATGGTTTTAAGACGTGGGGCCATTGGGAGGCACAGCCCTGCTGAATCAGATTAGTGCCCTTATAAAAGAGGTGCCAGTGAGCTTCCTTGCTCCTTCCCCATGTGAGAACACAGCAAGATAGGGGCCATCTATCAACCAAGAAGTGCAGCCCTCGCTAGACGTTGAATCTGCAGGCACCTTGAACTTGGACTTTCCAGCGTTTAGGCCTGTGAGAAATAAATTTATGTTGTTTACAAGCCATCCACATTGTGGCATTTTGTTGCAGCAGCCCATACAGGCTAAGCAGGGCATCTTTCAAATTCTCCGTTCTTGTGTGAATATTGAATACCTCTGGGTGAAAGAAGATCATGACAGAATGGAAAGTCTTGCAGAAACTCTTCTGAAGTTGGGTGGCAATAGCTCTTGAGATCCTACAAAACTGGATCTGAAGCTTAGGGGTTTGCAGTAGAGTTAACCAGCGACTTGAGAAACAGTTTATAGGGCAGTACAAAACATGGTCCTAAAATTACCTGTATGGGAATCATCTGGGGAGTGCATGAGACTTATTTAAAATGCAGATTAATAAACTGCAGTCAGACCTCCTGTGTCGATATCTTGGGAGATGGAGCCTGCCGTTCTATATTTTGACAAGTGCCCAGTTGTATTTTATTGTATGTTCCCCAAAGTTTGAGAACCAGTGTCGTTAAGAAAGGAAATTGTATTTTATTACAACCTACTTATCCCGAGGAACCTTAGAAAAGCCACCAAAACAAAGCTGTCAGCACTCAGGCTCCAATCAGCTTTGGAATCCCAGGGTCCCACCTGAGAGATAGCATCAGTCTCGGTGTGGTCTACACTTGGAGAGTGTTACAAACCTCTGGGTGGCCAAGGTTCACTATTTTGCCTTAAAGGGCCTCTAACATGTCACCACTTTGCTTGGGGAATTTTTGTTTCTGGCCTGCCTACTTTCTATTTCACAGGGGTGTGAAAAGTGTAACTCCTAACAAGTCTAATGAGAGACATCGCCAAGCTTTCTAGTGGCAAGAACTTCCTTTGTTCTTTCAGATGTTGCCCTATTTTTTGCCTGAGGAAAGGCATAGTTTGTCCTCATCTTGCTGTAAACATTGTTTAATATTCAAAGTATGAGTTGGGCTTAACCATCTCTCTTCTGTGTCTGTTCTTGTCTTTATGGGTCTTTCTCTGAAAGCTTTTCCTTTCACCTCTAATCTCTCTTTCTTCTTCTTTCTCTTGTCTGAATCCTTCCTATACTTCGAGGACAAATTCAAGTTTGTCTTTATCCACTAACCACCCACCTACCTAAGGCTTTTTTCCTGGCTTGAATTCCCAAAACTGTTATACCATACTGTTTAGTACTTCACTGAGTGAATAGAATAGAATAGAATAGAATAGAATAGAATAGAATAGAATAGAATAGAATAGAATAGAATAGGAGTTTTGCTTAACCATATCTTACTATTCCCCTGCTCTCAGGACTCATGAATGTTTTGTGTGCAGCCATCATTCAAGAGAAAACCCCATGACACTTTGCCAGCACACAGGACACTTCTTGCAAGGGCCAGCAGAGGGCAGTGGAGCACCCATGGTTCTTTCTCCTTTTTCCACCTCTTTGTCTATGTCCAGGAAAACACAAGGAGCCATTTGTTGGTGCCCTGAGCCAAGACAAAGCAGTTGCTAAGTCTTCTGAGATGCTTTATGTCCCTTTCTTACCTTTCTGCTCTGCTCCCTCTTTTGCACCACATACCCCCAAGCATCCACCCTTCTGGGTCTCAGTCCCATCTATTCCCTCCCCTCAACCTCTAAGCTAAAACTGCAGATTGTGACCCTTTCCCACTGGGAACCCTCCTGAGTATTTATTTATTTATTTATTGAGAGAGTCTTGCTCTGTCACCCAGGCTGGTGTGCAGTGGCACGATCTCGGCTCACTGCAACCTCTGCCTCCCAGGTTCAAGCGATTCTCGTGCCTCAGCCTCCCGAGTAGCTGGGATTACAGGTACCCATCACTACACCCAGCTAATTTTTGTATTTTTAGTAGACATGGGGTTTCACCGTGTTGGTCAGGCTAGTCTCCAACCCCTGGCCTCAAGTGATCCACCTGCCTTGGTCTCCTTAAGTGCTGGGATTACAGGCATGAGCCACTGCGCCTGACCCCTCCTGCCTATTTTAAATGTAAGCTTTGCAGGAGTTAATTTAACAATTGTATCCATGTAAGTTACTCCTTCTCTCTTGGCATGGATTGATCTTGCTGGTGGGGAATTCCAGCCTGTGGCCTGGTGAGAGCCAGAGATGGGGTGAGAAGGGTGCAGAGGAAAGAACTGCTGGGAACAATCCCCTGACTTCCTAGCAGGATAGGGTTAGTCCTAGGCTGAAGAGAGCAAACCTCCCATACCCTCAGGGGCCAAGCTCCCTTCCTGGAATGATCAGTGATGAAACAGCTGGTGGTTGTGACTTATCAAAAGGGCCATGCACTGAGAGAACTGTTTATCTTTTGATGGGTGTTCTCCGTGGGCTATTTACTCACACATGTTTTATTCCAAATCCTCAAAACAAGACTGGCCACAGAATTTATGGGAGCCCAGGGCAAGAGGAAAATACAGGTCCTTTTGTCCAAAAATTATGAAGGATTTCAATTTGGTCACTGAGAGCATTAAACCTGGCACAGGGCCCCTCTGAGCATGGAACACATTCATGAATCTAGCCCTGCCCCCAAACATGCATAGGACAAGCTCTCCTGTGTCCTAGACTTGGTATGAAACTTTCCCATGTCTGACTCCTTCACTGTCCTCAGGAACCAGGGTCTAGAGAATGAGAAAGATACACAGGGAAAGTGGATGAGAATTTATTTGACAGATGTGTAATGGACACTGTTTGAGGCTCTGGAGATTCCAAAGTTAACAAAACAAAGTCCCTGCCCTCATGGAGCTTGTACTCTAGTTGTAGAAGACAATGACAGACAAACAGGAGAGTGCCTGCAGATAGTAGGTCAGATAGTGATAAGCATTATGGATAAACGGGGGGCAGGAGGGATAGGAATGCCATCATAAGGAGTGCTGTTATGATTTCAGGAAAGGTGGTCAAGAAGGGCCTCACGAATCGTGTGCTATTTGAGCAAAGACCTTGAGGGAGTGTGTCCTACAGGCATCTGAGGATGAGTATCCAAGCAGAGGGGTTAGCAAGTGCAAAGACTCCTGCGGCTTCCTGACTTTGAGAAAGAGCAGGGAGGACAGGATGGTTGGTGTGGAAGATTGGGGCCTGGGAGGATGGAGAGAGGTGGAAAGGGGAGGCCAGGTCTTATACAGTAATTATTTTGCATTTTAGATGAGATGGACCTTTGGAGGTTTTAGAGCAGAGGAGGTTTGTGATCTGACTTAGGTTTTAAAGGACTCCCTCTATGCTCCATCAAGAAGAGATTGTGGAGGCATACTGTGAAAGCAGGGTGACCAGTGAGGAGACTCCTGCAATCATCTAGGTGGCTTTGGACTAAGGCATTCATAGTTGAGGTGATGAAAAGTGGTCAGATTCTAGGAAAACCGTAAGCTCTCGGTGGTGAGGGGTCATGTTGGTCTTGTTTACCACTGTGGTTCTGTTGCCACACACAAGATCTGGCATATATAGGTGCTTAATGAATATGTATTTAATGAACCCAGGGAGCAAATACAAATAGATAAGATTGGGATAATAAGATAATTAAGACAAATAGATAAGATTAAGTTCTTATAACAGAGCTGTAAGAAATAACATTAAAAGAATGGAGGCAGAATACCTTGACAATGTTTATAGTTTTTATTCCCACTTTGCTTCTATTAAATCTGTTGAAATGTTAAAGATCATTTGATATGAAATAAATTACATGTCTCAACCCTACATAGCCTGTAAGCCTGAATATGCTCAAATGGACAGCCTGTATTTTTAGTATCAGGTCAATAGGTGGTGCTATATCTTGTTAGGGCTTCGTCCCCAACTAGGCAATGTGAGAGGAGGCTTACTAATGTAGATCAAAATGTTAAATGCAGTCTTATCTGGAGTGTATTCTGAGTCTATTGAAAATTAGATTAGTTTCTCCAGCAATTTGGTAGGACTCTCTTGGAATTATATGTATGAAACTAACATTTGAAAATGTCAATTCTCCCTTACGTGGAACATTTAGATATTTAAATGATAGAAAATGCATCTCAGTATTAGAAACAGAGCTGTGCCCACATGCGGCAGATGCCCTCAATGCCTGATGACATTTTACTTTCTTTCTTTCTCCATGTGATTCTGGTATATGTGTGTATTGTCAATATACGTCTATTTTGGCTGCTATTTGTAAAAAGACCACATAAGGCATCATTAGATTTATTTCCTTTATTGAATGTGTAGGTGGGTACAGAATGTGTAGGTGGGTACAGAAAGGAGTGGCATGGGAGAGGGGTATACAAGGAGAAAGTGAGGCTGCGGTCCTATTTGGGAGACTGTGAGGTTGTGTGGAACATTCTATGAACACTTTTTGGATAGCAAATTTCTTCCAGCTGTGGGCTGTCTCCACCAGCTGGGCCATCTTTCTCCACCCAGAAAGCTCTCGAAGCAGTACCACCTCTTGCAAGATTGCATCTCTTGGAACCCTGTAGCTGGCTAGATCTTTCTTGTCCAATGCCCAACTTTCTGCTGTTAGAATTCGTTCTTATGGATTAAATTCTGCCATTGTCAGGCCTGAAGAAGTGGAAGATCAAAGATTCTGGACAGGCTTTCCTATGAGTCAGGCAGAGTAAACCTCACCCTACAAGATGACTTGTGCCCCCCTCAGGAGTCCCTGGGTGGACTTGAGAGCTGTAGGCATCTGAGGATGAAATCGTATTCTTTCATGGTGTTAATGATATGGCTCTCCTGAAATGGAAGGCCTTGAGAACTGCTTCTGCTAGCGGACCTGTAAAAGGGACACAGGCCAATATACTGTTGTTTCAGATGGTTTTCTCTCTGAGCAATATTTCTGCCTTTTCTTTTCTGGGACTTGATGCCTGAAACTGTCCTTCAACCAGCACCTGCTTCCTTTCTTGCTGTGATCTGAGACCTCTGTCCAAGGGGCAAACGCTCTAACTGACCAGCCAGCATGTCCCCATTTCTTTGACAGAGTTTTTCCTTCAAACCCTTTGGCTTGCACTTCCTCCCTCAAGCCTTCCTTGAAGTCCTTCCATCCACTTACTATTTGTTGATTCAGCAAATGGATGGTGTGTAGCTCCTGGATCTCAGGCATCATGCTGGGTGCTGGGGAAATAGCAGGACACACTTTCTGTCCTCAACCTTTCCTTAGAATAAGCCTCCTTCCTTTTGACTCATTTAAAGCCTGATTTTCCTTCTATGATACTGCTTTGCTTTGGGCCTTGCCTAAAAGCTCCCTATAGTCTAGAGCTAGAAAGTGGGACTTTCTGTCTTCTTACCTGGCTATCATTCATATATTGGCTTTTTGTCACCTCATGGGTGACAAGCTGGCTCAAAGAACTTTTGGGCATTATTTCTGCATTCAAGAAAGATGGTGGGGGAAGCACCAACTAAGTCTGTTCATTTTATCAGAGAAGCATAAGTTTTTCTGGAGGCTCCCAGCAGAGTTCCAGTATCCTCACATTGTCCCCTTTAGCTAAAAGGAAAACAGGGAAAACGAGTACGTGGCTTTAGAGAGAAAGGGTTTGGGAATGGCTCCTTAAGTCAGTCATCCAAGAACATTGGCTCCCGAGGGACACTCAATCCAGCCAGATTATGCTCTTCTACACAAGTAACCTATCAACATCTGGGTCACTCCGTTACATCCATTGACTCCCGGGCTGCCATTTCTCTCCTGACTTCATCTCCTGTTATCATCTGGCTGGCTTTAACTTCAGCACTGACAACACTTGGACATAGAGTTTCTTGACCTCCTTCATCCCTTTCTTCCACTCCTCCTAGGCAACCCATTAAATAGCTAACACTGAACTCACTGCTTCAAACAAACTTTCACCTCCTCCTGCTTTCCCATGACTGGCTCATGAAAGTTCATCTCACTTGTCATTGTCACTGAGATCATTGAATTCATCCCGTGCTGCTCCGTCTTCTTCACTTCTGGCATCCGAAGGTCCCTGAATCCTGTTCATCTTATCTCTGGAATAGCTCTTGCCTCCTCCTCCTCTCTGTATTGCCACAGCTCCACTTTAAGTCCTGATTTTCTCTCCCTGTTTCAATCCATCCTCTGAACTGCCACAATTATGTAATTATACCATATAATTTGATTTGGTTGTTCTTCCTTGGTTAAAAGTCATTCATGGTTTCTTATTGTTTTAGTATAAAATAAAAGCATGGCATTCAAAACCTTTCCTGCCCAGCCCATCACTGTAGCCTGCTCTTTCTCTTGTTATTCTGGATTTTCAGTTTCCCAAACAGCTCTCAGGGCTTTGCTGTGTCTGGATGCTCTTTCTGTCCTTCTCATTCAGTGAACTCCTTCTGCAAGCCGAGCTCAAATACAACCTCTGCAACATTGCTTTCTTCAATCTCTTAGGCAGAATGAATTACACTGCCTTCCTTTCTACCGTTGCACTGTTCATGTCATATTTGTGACATTGTTTTCTACATGCATGCTGATCTCCTTTAGGAGGGGACCAGTCTCTGATTCAGCTTTACATCTTTAATAGCTACTGCAGTGCCTGGCACATAGCAGGTGTTCAACAGAGGTTTGTTGAACAAATATTTTTGAACTATTGTGGATTGCGATGGAGGAAATTTTCTGAATGTTGTGCATTTGGTACATTCTTAACATTTGGTAAATATGAATCCTAAAAGTTTAGTGAAGAAAACTTCAGAGAACAAATGTTTACCACAGTGTAGAGTTCTTCAGTTTCCAGGATCGGAGGTGGTGTGTGTGTGGTTGATGTTTTTAGAGTGAGGCAATGGCTCAGCCCCGTGGGAGCAGATTGCATGAGACAAGCACCCGGAATGGGCGAGATAATGCCAGCCAATCTGTCAGATTTCATCATCTGCTGGTCCTGGGCTGGTAAGATTCTTTATATATGCCTCTCTCATGCTTACATCTTGTGAGGAGCTGCCTTCAAATTTCATCCTCTGCAGGTTGCTTATACAACTCAACATCTAAAAATAATAACTTGAGATAGCATATTATTTATTTTGAATTTCGTAAATGAATCTTGGTGTATTTTTTTTGTTGTTAAGCACAGATTCTAATTATTTCTGCTCTGTGATGAAATCTATAGGCATGGAGAAGAGGCAAATCTCTTTCATAGGTTATTTCTTAGTCAAGCAAGAAATAATATTTTTTCTTTTAATTTTATACTGCTAAAATTATAATTATGTAATTATGAAAAAGCAGTTTGGGGAGTAGTCCATTTATGACTCAAGTATGTCGCTGGTACTTTCTTATTGTGCACCAAAAGAAAGGACCAGCAATTTACTTTTTGAATCTGGGAAACCTAATTGTGGGTGGGGTGTGGGTGTTGGCAAATAAAATGTGTGGGTTGGCAAGTTGTTTGAATATACTTGCATGACTGTGGGTGAGGTAGTGGGTGTGTGTATGTGCGCGTGTGTGTAGCTCAGCAATTACAACAAAACCTCATAAGTTTTGGGAAAAGGTGGGACATAATTAACCCATGAGTAGATATCTATCATAATTACACATGCATCCTGTCTTTCTGTGCTAGTATTGTTGAAGATAGCTCTCCTTTAACAAATTGATGATATTTGAAACTCTTTATGTTCTAAGTAGCTTAAATATCTTCCCTGGACATTATTCGTGTTATTAATTTTCTTTGCAATGCCTTATTTTCAAATGTGCTACAAAGGTAATCTTCAATCAAGGTTGAATTGCTGTTATTGTCAGAGTAGCAGGATCTGAAATGATGAGGTTTGATTGCAATTGTCTTATTTCCTAGCCATGGGAGTAATAATGATAGTTCTTCCCATCAGGTTGAAACAAAGCAGATGATCATCTATGTGAGTATAATGTCTTAGGTGCTTTCCTAGAAATATATTTTATAGTCTGGTTTAACTAGGGAAACAAGCAATTGGTAATTGCTAATGAGTTAGAAGGTACTGTTCAGGAATTTTAAGGCAGATCTTCCATTTTTGGGATAAAAAAGGAATGATTCTGATGGGTTTAAGTATATCATCTCTTCTGCATTCACATATGGCTTTGTGTGAAAAAGAAAGAGACAGTTCTAAATGGGTAACTTGGCAGGAATGCTGGTGATAGGAGATGATTTTACAGAGTTGATAGAAAGAGCAGGTTTGGCCTTGAATGCAGAAATCTGGCCTCTGTGGGCCGAATACAGAGAAAGGACAGTGTGAATGTCCCAATATTGTTGTTCCAAAGGTGTGGCAGCAATATCAAAGCCAAAAATCCATTGTTGGAGCCACGAATCTCAAATTGAGGAAGAATGTTGCAAGTATCCCTTTCATGTAATGAACTGGATCCAGGTTTCATTTGAGTGATAGCTTAATTGCTGGTCAATGACCTTTCTTTTTTTTCTTCTGCTTAAGAGATTAAGCTTTATTCAGGGCACAGCTGAAGAAAGAACAAAGAGTCAGTAAATTAGCAGCATAATCTGTTGAGTCATGAGAACATAAAGCCTTTTCCTACACTCACAGAAGCATTTCAGCTTGGATGACACAGATCTGTCCTTTAAGGGCCATAGGCATTGTTGCTTCTTCCTCCATCCCTCCCTATAGGTTTAATTCCAGCCATGGTGCCCCTTTCCCATTTTTATCATTGAAGTTTTCTATCCTTCCTGTGGGGAAAAATATTCCTTTTCTTACTTCCGTGAAACTGCTCATGAAGGTCACCATGGCCTCCGCCTTGCTGCAGCCAAAGCTTGGTTCTCAGTCTTCATCCCACCTCACCTTGTAGCAGGAGCTGACACAGCTGCTCACTCTCTCCTCCAGCAAACATTTTCTTCTCTTGACTTCCAAGACTCTGCACTTTCCTTCCTACCTCTTCTGCTGCTGGATACATCTCCCCAGATGTTTGTTGCTTCCTTCTCTTTTCATTGACACATCCAGGGCTCAGATCTTAGATCGCTCCTTTTTCTTGCCTTCCACACGCTCTTGGAAATCTCATTTGGTCTCATGGCTGTCTGTGCTGCAAACTCCCACACGAGCACCTCCAGCCCACACCTATCCCTGAATTCCAGACTCACAGAGACAACCATCTATTCCATGTCTCTGCATTTCCACCTTCACGTGTCTGAAACTGAACTCTAGATCTTTCTTCCAAGTTGGCTTTCCTTACCTTCTTTCACATCTCAGTTAAGGACAGCTTCATGTGTTTAAGTGCCCAAGTTAATTGCCTTGGAAGCATCCCTGACTCCTCTCTTTTGCTCACATTTCACATCTAATCTTTCAAAAAACCCCAATATCTGGAATCTCATTACCACTTCTCACTATCTCCACTGCAACCACTTTGGTCTGATCCACAAACATCCCTTGCGTGGATTCTTGCAGTTGCCTTTTAGCTGGTCTTCAAGCTTCTTTCCCTGTCCTCCGAGGTTGATTCTCCCCATTACTCTCAAAGTAAAGGCCAAGGCCCTCATTAAGGCCAATGAAGCTCTGCATGATCTGTCTCTTCCCCTAACCATTCTCTCTCTGACTCCTCTTCCTGTCACTCATCCATTTCAGACACCATGGCCTCTTTGCTGCACCTTTAACTTTCTAGATGTGTTTCTATTTTAGGGCCTTTGCACCTGTGGTTCTGTCTGCCTGGAATGTTCTCTCCCAGGCACGTGCATCATGAACTCCCTCACTTCAAATCCTCTCTCTGATGTCATTTTCTTGCTGAGGTCACCTTGACAACCCTAAGTACCATTGCAACCCCCTCCCCCCAGCCTTGCTGACTCCCCTGCTCTATTATTTTTCTATAACAATTATTGTCTAGTAAGATACTATATAATATGCTTATTTTTATGCTTTTAAAAATTGTCAGCCACTCCCCACTAGAATGCAATCTTCATGGGGGCAGGGACTCTGTCTGTTTTGTATCCCAGCACCTATGATGGTGTACGGCACATAGTAGGTCCTCGGTGGATGTTTATTGAATGAATGAAAGAAAGCTATAGATGCTAGGGTGGCTGGCTTGCTCCCAGGGTGCCGTGACTACTTTTCTCTCACGTCTTTGATCAGGGGAGACCTCACTTCCTAAAGTGTTTGTTGGGGAGCAGGAGCAAGAATGAAGTTTCCCGGGGGTAGTTTCTGGGAGAGAGAAAAAGAGAGAAGACCATTCCTGCTGTTGCAGGGATGACTTGGGTGGTTCCTACTTGAGTGACGGAGGTGGGTGGTCAGGGAGCCTGGCCTGGCCTGATGTATTTTGTATTCTGATATTTTTGCTTAGCATTATATCATGATTAGTTTTAAAAATAATTTTCATGGTGATTATTTTAATGACGGCATACTTAAAATAGAGTGTTAGTGCCCCATCCTTGAAAGCAGATATGTGGATGCATGCAGATGATCATGGATTGCTTTCGAGAATCTGAGGGTAATGTAGTTAAGAGCACAGGTTACAGTTAGGCTGTCTGGGTACAAATCCTGACTCTGGCCCTTTCCACCTGTGTGCCCTTAGACAACTCACTTTCCTTCTCTGTAAAATTGGAATAGCAACAGTACCTGTATCGGTAACAGTAGCAGGGTTATTTTGGAGAATAGAAGAGTTGATATTTATATAGTTCTTGGGGCTGAGCATGTTGGCTCATGCCTGTAATCCCAGCACTTTGGGAGGTCAAGGTGGGTGGATCACTTGACGTCAGGAGTTACCAGCCTGGCCAACATGGTGAAACCCCGTCTCTATTAAAAAATGCAAAAATTAGCTGGGCATGGTGATGTGTGCCTGTAGTCCCAGCTACTCAGTAGGCGGAGGCAGGAGAATCACTTGAACCTGGCAGGCGGGGGTTGCAGTGAGCTGAGATCATGCCACTGCACTCCAGCCTGGGCCACAGAGCAAGACTCTGTCTCAAATAAATAAATAAATAAATAAATAAATAAATAAATAAATAAGTAAATAGATAAATAAATAAAGTACTTGGACCTCTGTTACTCAAAGTGTTGTCTTCAGACAAGGATCATCAGCAATACCTAGGGGCTTGTTATAATAGAAATGCAGACTCTCAGACCTGGCCCCAGCCCTGCTGAATCAGAAGCTGCCTTTTGACAATATCCCTAGGTACTTTCTATGGCCAGGAGAGAAACTGACTTAAGCAGTGCCTGGAACATAGCAAGTACTACATAATGTTGGTTAAATTTTAGAGCAGTTCTGGTTTTTCACCAGTCATAACTGGTCATAGAAAGATGTTGAAAATCTTGAAATAAGGCTTATTTCTTGTTTGTGTCAGGCAAGCTTTTCCAATAAATAGCTGGGGTGCTGTCTCAGGCCAATCACTGTGTACCTCTGGTCTTCAGCTTACTGGTCTGTGATGTGAGAGTTGGAAATGCGTAATTTCAGAAATATCCTTCCAGCTCTGGCCCTTCGGTATTCAATACTGCCTTTCAATTCACATTTTACTGAGCAGGGAGTTAAAGAAGACCCAAGATTTCTTTTGGAAACTGTATAAAAGTAAGGCCTTGGAAAAATATTTACAAATGTCCCTTATGGTGCAAGCTAATCATGCCAGAATTGTCCAAATTAAAAAAATCTCACCAGTTCATCTTATTATGTCTTTCTATATTCTTTTTTGAGACAGAGTCTTACTCTGTCACCCAAGCTGGGGTACACTGGCGTGATCTTGGCTCACTGCAACCTCCGCCTCTAGGGCTCAAGTGATTCTCATGCCTCAGCCTCCTAAGAAATTTGGATTACAAGAACCCACCATCACGCCTGGCTAGTATTTTGTATTTTTAATTGAGACTGCCATGTTGGCCAGGCTGATCTCGAACTCCTGACCTCAAGTGATCCACCCACCTTGGCCTCCCAAAGTGCTGGGATTACAGGTGTGAGCCACCACACTCAGACCATCTTATTCTGTATTAGTATTTATTTGATGATACTAAGAACTTGCAGGATTCTGTTGCTCTTGACAGCAACTGGTCTATTAATTATTAGCCATTTTAGAATAAAAAACAATGACCCTTACAAATTATCTAACTTTTGGTGACATAATTGCTTCATAGCCCATGATTCAGACAGAGTTAGCAGTTCTTAGAGATTAATTTTCTAAAATGTAACCAGCAATCACACCCTAACAGTCTGAAAGGGCTCCTAGAAAACAGTCCTTACTTTATAGAACAGGAAAATGAAAAGGAAGATGCCTCTCTTGAGAACATTTTTATAACCTCGATCAAGATTTTCAACATCTTTCTGTGATTGGAGGAATACAGGTCCAATTCCTTGGCCTGGTTGGTATTCTTCACCTGTTTTTATTTGGCTTTAAATAATCTTTTATGGACTGAATTTTGTCTGTGTTCTTTCCACAGATTTACATGTTGAAGCCCTACCTCCTGATATAACTACTGGGAAATAAAAGTAAAATTCTAAGCCCCTCAACTGAGTGAACAGACCTTCTCTTGGCCATAGCAACCCCAGAATAACCTTGAAAACGGTTCTCAGCCATGATGGTATGAGAGGTTGGACACACCTTATTATACCTGCTCCCTCACTAACAGCCATTAGGCCTTCTTCCCTACAGGCTGAATAGAAACCAGCCCTCTCAAAAGACTCTGCTGCTGATATCAACCAACCATCTGATGCTGCCCCTCCCTTTTGCAGTTTCGGTGCAACAACAGACCAGCATTTCTTCCTGATGAGAGACAATTGACCATGGAGTTGTTCTGGCCAATCTACGGAGAATGTGCAGTGAAGGTTTTCATGTCATCTGCTTCATCTTTTGATGCCAGAGGGCCTGAAACTCCACCCTGGGATTATGCTAACACTGCCATTTTTTGTACACAGGACCCATGAAGAGGCACGAAGCTCAACTGTACATGTGCATGTTTTTCCTTTTGTAAATATTAATGACTCCTCCTATAATCTGTTGAATATGTACACTTAACCACCCAACTTACCGTATGTTTCTGTTCCCTTTTCCCCCTCCCTTGAAGTATCTGTTTTTGGCTTCTGACCAGAGGCTACACTTCCCAGCCTCTGGGAATGGCCACCCTGCAGGCTGAAACTCTTCATGAGAAATAAAGCTCTTCTTTCTAAATTTATGAAAGTTGTCATTCTTAAATTGATATGATATTTGGAGGTAGAGCCTTTAAGAAGGGAATTAAGGTGAAACGAGGTCATGAGAGTGGGGCCCCAATCTGATAGGACTGGTGTATTAGTCTGTTTTCATGCTGCTGATAAAGACATACCCAAGACTGTTTATAGAAAAAGAAAACGGACTCACAGTTTCATGTGAGTGGGGAGGCCTCACAATCATGGCAGAAGGCAAACAGCACATCTTACATGGTGGCAGAGAAGAGAGAATAACAGAACTTGTGCAGGGAAACTCCCCTTTATAAAACCATCAGATCTCACAAGACTTATTCACTATCACAAGAACAGCATAGGAAAGGCCCACCCCCATGATTCAACTACTCCCCAACAGGCCCATCCCATGACATGTGGAAATTGTGGGAGTTACGATACAAGATGAGATTTGGGCGGGGACACAGCCTAACCATAACAACTGGTGTCCTTATAAGAAGAAGAGGTACTAGAACTCACTCTCTTTCTCTCTGCATAAACAGCAATGAGGCTACATGAAGATACAGAGAAAAGGCGTTGTCTGTAAGTTAGCAAGAGAGGCCTCACCAGAAACCAACCCTAATGTCACTTTGATCTTGGACTCCAGGCTTCAGAACTGTGAGAAAATAGCTGTCTGCATTTTAAGCCACCTGGCCTGTGGTATTTTATTATGGGTGCCCAAGCAGATGAATGCATCCTCTTTGCATTTTCTTTTGTTATGCTTCCACAAGGTGCTTGTCTCTTTCTATATGCCCAGGATGTGCCCACTTCCATATCTTTCTCCTGAGTCCTCTTAGGATCGTTTTCCTCTGCACTGCTGCTGTAAGAATCAGTTGGTTTTCATGGCTCTGTTCAAATGACATCTCTTCTGGGAAGCCTTCTGAAGTGGATTGCATAAGGTCTCTTCCAAATTCATGGTGACCTGGAACCTTAGAATGTGACCTTATTTGGAAATAGGGCCTAAAGACCAATAACTCGTATATTTATAAGAAGAGGAGATGACCCAGAGATGCAAAAAAGATGGCCATGTGAAGACAGAGGCAGAGATTGGAGTGATGCTACCACAAGCCAAGGAATGCTGGTAGCTGGAACAGGCAAGAGTTATCTTCTAGAGCCTTCAGAAGGGGTGTGGCTCTGTTGACACTAATTTTGGACTTTTGGCTTCCAAAACTGTGAGAGAATAAATTCCTGTTGTTTTATGCCACCAAGTTTGTGGTAACTTGTTAAGGCAGCCATAGAAAGCTAATAGGCCTTCTCTGATCCTCCCAGAGGAAAGTTCCCAGGGGACATTTTGCCTCTTCCTGAGACTTTCCACCTTCTATTATAGCTTATTTAATTGCATCCTATTGGTTCACCAAGACTGTGACCCTTGGACGGGAGAATCTTTGAGTCAACAAAGTACTCATCACAGAACCTTGGATATTGCAATGTTTGTAGTCCTCAAAAATGTCTTAAATAAATGAACAGAAGTTCTGGGCATCAAATTTCCTAAGGGAAATAATAGCTTTTTCCTAGGACAAAAATGCTGCAACCATGACATGTGCACATCTACTTCCAGATTAATTTACACAGCAGCATGTAGGGGGAATGAGAATTTCCTACACAATTGTTAGTGATTGTTTATTGAAACTTTATGAGAGAAACATTACTGTGTGGTAGAAAGGGCACAAGACTGGGCATTTAAAACTCTAGAATTGGGTTGGAGTCCAGGTCTTTCTGATTATTAGCTGTGATACCTTAGGTAAGCCATTCTTGGGCTCAGTATCAATATGAGCAAAATGAGAATAAAATGGTGAGGTGCTGCCTACCCCATGGGCATGTTAGGAAACTTGCATGAGGTAGGCTATAAGAGAGGGTTCTGGAAGCTACAAAGTCTCTAAGCTTCTGAGCTGGTTTGAGAGTTATCTAGAGTGCCTCGTGGGGTCACAGTCATAGTCACAGAGCTGTAGGAGTTAGACCTATAAGGGAGTTGAAGGATCATATAATGAACACCCCAATACCACATGAGGAAAACGAGTCCAAGAGAAATTGTGACTCACTTATCTACTCTGAATCCAGTGGCCCCACAGTGGGAGCCTGGGTCCCTTCTCACTAAGCTGAGATGCCATAGCAAGAGGCAACTAGCAATGTTTCTTTCTTTGCAGAAACTAATCACAGTGAGCTCATCTGATGGAACAGACAGAACAAGTGCAGGACAATTCTCAGAAACACAATAAGAATGTTATACATAACGTCAAACTCATTTCGTCAGATGATTCTTTGCAGTTCATTTTGAAGAATGTCATAAACATTTTAGCAATCCTAACATGATAAGGGTATAATTAACGATGGCATTTATCCAAGGCTTAGGTTGTAGAATATTATGCCCTAGATATTTGACAGACAGGAGTGTGAATTTTTAAGTCAAATAGATGAGGTGGAGATACCCAGGGAATATACTGGCAAATCAGCAGTTCTCAATGGAAGAGTAAACGTCCATGATGTGATGTAAGTGTCCGTGATGTGATGCAGAGATTGACAGTCTAGTTCCTAGACCTGAAACTGTTAAAATGCTGATTCTGGTATTCCCAGTCGCTTGTTGAAGAAGAGGTTAAAAACCTGTTATAAGACACTGTAGATGTGAGTATTGGTTAACTTTAAAATGTCCCTTACTGTGGGCAAGATCACATAGTTGGATGCATGAAAGAGTGCTCTATTTATTAAGGAAATGAGAACTATGAATGAGAAAGCTGGATGCTAACATTCTCAGATGGGAGCTCATTTTATTTTCTAGTAAAGAAAAACACCAAGGAATATGTCTCAAATTAAGGTTATGCTGTGCTAGATATATGAAGAACTATGTCTTTAAATGACTTAACGGGACATTTTCGAGCAACTCAGCACTTGGCAGGTTTCATTTTGACAAGCAGGAGCAGGTGGGAGGCTCAGGCTTCTCAACCTTGAAGAGATGACCCCAAATGACTTTGTGTTTTCCTGATAGCTGCAAGATAAAATAAGGGTTAATCAACTGTCTGGGGGAAGGTACATCCATTGCTCAGGTGAAGGGGAGAGGATTGTATGACAGATGAATAGAAAGAACCAGTGTCAGGAAAGCACACAGTGACATACGTGCTGGGAAGCACGCTGGCCAGGCATCCCTGGGGTCCGGTGGTAATGGTTTCTGTTCAGCACAAAGGAATTAAACCCAACAGTCAATGGTGCTCACACAAGCGTGCATACTTCTGCAGCTCTTGAGTGAGAGATTTTTCTGTTTTTCTACACTTGAGAGGAACCGACCCTGCAGAGGCAATACACCTCCAGGCAGGCTTATGCCTTTTCTGAACTTTGAGAGGCTTTAAATGTTTTGAAAATAGGTAACTTTTCTGAAATTGTTTCAAATCGGGACCCTTTTGACACTCTTTTCCACTTTTTCTACTGCTTCTATTTTCTTCATTAGTGCCTCTCCCTCTTCTGCTTCCTCTAATCTCTGTCCCTGCCAGTCTGGGTCAAGTTTCTGGCACCTGACTTGTTTGCCAGGAAAAAGACAACTGCGGTGAAGGAGAAAACCCTTTCCTGCGTGCTCGGCTGCCTTCGGATCCAACGCTCCTAGCTGGGAGATGGGAAGCTGTGGGCTGCGCAGTGGGCCCTATGGTTTTGGAAAGGGGACGACACCCCACCTCGTGTTCATCTTTGTAGAATCTGGGCAGGTTTGGGGGTCCTCATGAAAGATTTTGAAATTTTTGAAGTCTATACTCTGCCTGTTTTTCTACAAAATTCTTTAGTAGGTGAATCATTTACTTAACATTGTATACTTGGGAGAATGTGATGATGGGGACAGAGCATGCTGTATTGCATGGCCTCTTAGGAAGAAAACACTATGGGCTGCCCTGCAGGAAGCAGGCAGAAACTGTCGTCAGTGAATGTTGGGAGGGTCCATAATGTTGGATTGGAGTAGAACTAGAGTGAGGTATTTGATTTTGGTTCTATTTGTTTGGTATGAAAATTCTATCAGATTCTCTCATGTTCATATTTCTCCCTGTATTCATAAAAGAACAGTTTTGCAAACCAGAAAAAAGATATACACGGTTGGCCCTCCATATCTTTGGGTTCTACATCTGTGGTTTGAACCAATTGCAGATTGAAAATATTCAGAAAAAACTGTGATATGTGTAAGTCTTTGGGAGTTCATGCTGTATAAATAATTACTGTGAAGTTTCCATTTCATATGTGTAGACAGACTCTTGGAAATATCTAAGATAGTAACAATGGGAAGTGGTCATATATTGAAAGAAAGAGAACAGCACAAATTGAATCCGAATCATAATTTTCTAAAGCAAATGTGGATGTGAACATATATTACTGTACAGTCATCCCTGAATGTCTAAGGGAGATTGGTTACAGGGCCCCCAAGGATACCAAAACCTACGAATGCTCAAGTCCCTGATCTAAAAACGGTGTAGTATTTGCATATAATCTATTCACATTCTTCTGTATGCTTTAAATTGTCTCTAGATTACTTATAAGGTCTAATACAATGTAAATGCTATGTAAGTAGTTTTCACACTGTATGGTTTAGGGAATAACGATAAGAAAAAAAAGCTATTTATACAGCATGGACTCCCAAAAGACTTACACATATAATAGTCAGATGATGATTTAAAAATTGCTGTGTCAGGTCTTTCAACCTTTAATTCCATTTTTATTTTGCTTTTCTCACTCTCTCCACAAGCACGAATATACTTATATGTAATGTATATAATATTCTAAATCTTGATCATTTGATTGAGGTGGTGTTTGCCAGGCTTCTCCACTGTAGTCACTATTTTTCTCTTTGCAAATAGTAAAAAATTTGTGAGGAGACACTTCACAATTATGTAAACATCCTATTTGTCTTTAAATTTTCCTGCACTTGTTAGCATCCACTGATAATTTCCCAACTCCAACATGCCAAGAAATAAGTGTGGAAGGAATGATGAAGTTAGAAAATCAGAAATCTATTTTTATAAAAAGAATCTGCAACATTTTTTTACTATTCTGGAATATATTTTATAGGTGGTATAATCTATCTATTTATAACTTCAGCTGTAATATAAAGGAGAAACAAAAGGATGATAATGTATAATAAAAAATAATGTGTATTTCAGTATGTAAATGCTTTGGCACTTCTATACAAGAGGATACATTGGGATTCAGGTATGTGCCCCTATGTGAGAAATCATGGTTCGGGGATAGCTACATGTGCAGAGGTGGCCTGCTGATGTCTCAGAGTCAGCCAGTGGTATTGTGTTGGTAATGTGATTTTTGAAACCAATGAACAACTTTTGGTAAAATTTGAAATAAAGTGTGCAAAATGTTCCTTCAATTACCCCATATTCACAATCCCACAGAATTTGGTATAAATTAAAATAGTGCAAAAATTATTTGAGTTTAAATCTAAGATGTACATAAAATTTAGATAACGATAGATTTTTTATCTACATGGATGCTGGGCAGGACGTTTGACAAATTGTACAGGGTGTGGATAATTCTTTGGAGTGTGGCACCAATCTCCTCATTTCAGGACATCTGATACCACTGGTTTGAACCCACTAGATGTCTTTAGCATACTCTAATCAACCAGACAATAACATAACTCCCACAAATGTCCAAAAACGTCCCCTGGAGGTCTGGTTGAGAAGCAATGTTCTGAGCTCTCTCACAAGCTCAGATTCCTGGCCACTGGTACCCCTCCCCTTTGCCAACAACAACAAAAACACAAAAAGCACATATATTGGTTTTTTCTTGGTGTCCCTGAGTAATGTTCTAGTCATTCACCTGTTTGCTCTAGCCCTCTCTATTGCATCTTGTAGGTCTTGGGCATGAGAGACTTTTTAATTTCCATGGATGCATAATATGTTGATTTGAGGTTTAAGAGAACAATGTCAAATGGCCTGATCCACCATATTTGCCCCTTCATGGAGATGAATACGAAGATTAATATCTCCTTCAGTTAAGACTAGGAAGACAAGGGACATTTTCAAGGACTCAAACCAAAGCTCTAACTCTTCCATATACTTCTCCCCCAACATTTGTAGATGTCTTTAACGTTCCATCAAAGGTTTTGCTCCTTGGTGTTCCTGAATTTAGATCAAAATCTGGAGCAGAAATGTGATCAGATAACAGGAAAGTCTGGTTTTGAAAGGCTATCTTGCCACATTGAAATAAGAAGCCTTATAAATAAGTGCTTGAGTGACCAATAATGCAATTGTGGAGAACCAGCCTATTACTTGAACTTCTAAGTCATTAAGAATGTTTCGACCAAGAAGAGCCTGGCCTACCTGATTTATTAATCTGTTTTAAACAATAATAATGGGAACAAGTCAAAGGAATCTTAAGGAAGGAGAATTGTATTTGAGCTGAGGGGTTTCTGTTGATTGAGTTTGGACAGACATATTATTAATAACTAAAACATGTGGTATTTTTGTTTGTCATCATTGGAGTATTCCTGGAGTCAACTTCCCCTCTGTTTCTCCATTTTTCTCTCTCTTTTGCTTTCCCAGGCCTCCCATAATTTTGCTTTCTTTAATGCTTTCATGTTCCAACATTTTAGGCATGATGAATCTGACTTCTAACTGAACTGAGCAAATGATTTCATTACAGTCATGCTTTAAAATCACATTTACAAATTCTCACAGGTCAGCAGCAGAGATACTGGAAACTGGGAGTGCCTACCAAGCACAGATGGGCTACATTATTTTTGTGGTTTTCACTTTGTTCTTTCAGACTGTTTCTTGAGGCCTTCTCCCATCTAGAATCTTTCTCAGGAGTATTCTGGGTGCTTTGACCTGGATCAGTTGCTACTTTGGCTTGTGGCAACGTGACAAACTGGCACAACAGGACAAAAATGAGTTGACTATTTCAGCTGAATTTCCTGGGAGTTTCATTCACAATAAAGGAGAGGGAGAACAAGTAGAAAACTGGAACGTGCGGCTCCTCATTATCCCTTTGTTGTACCATCATGCAATGAATGTTTACCAAATTCCCTTTATGTCTCATAGTAGAAGGCCACAAGGAGAGTGACTGAGTTCCCATGGCTACCACAAGAGGCCACCAGGTGGGACAAAGAATTCAGGGTGAGGAAGTAGATGGCCTGGTTCCCCATTTCTGTTGTTACCTCCTAGCAGTTAGCATGTCTGAACCTCAAACTCCTTATAAAAACCCCAGTTTTGTCTACAGCTCAGTATGATTGTGAGAGTCAAGTGAAACAAGAAAATCCCAAGGATGAGTTAAAGAAAAAAACCCCACAAGCATTTACAACAGCACAAAGCAGCTTTTCTGAGACCACATAGATGGGAATTAAGTTTCAGGAGTCTGGGGTACAAGCCTGAAAGTACATCCACTCTGTGCCTCCCAGGGCAGCTGAGAAGGCTGCATGTTCCGGAGCAAACCCTTTGAATGAGGGCGGAGTGGGCAAGAGAACAAGTGAGCCATCCTATTGTTTCTTCAACCTCAAAATGTCAAAATTGAACTCATCACTTCTTGACCTTGGCTTTAGGCCACCACTTCCCCTTCATGGCGCTCTCTGGCCCTAATACCCTAGCCTTTTGAAGTTAACAGCACGGAAGGCAACCGTGTCCACCCACAGTGTGATTCTTGGCTGCACTGTGAGGACCAGACACTGGGCCAGAGTGGACGTGGCTCTGATGTCCTATGATTCTCCCCGTTGTATGCTCAGAATCTTGTTTACTAAGTCTGCCAAGAACGGAGACTACCTAGAGAAGGTTTTCACTTAAATAATTCAGCGTGGCATTGAACCAAGTCAACTGGCAAATGATAAAATTGGAGAGAAAGAACTAGATTTAGGATTCAATCATCCAGGCTCTACTCTGGGCTCTCTGCTTATTTTTTGTTGGCTTTGGAAAAGTTACTTCACCTGTTTGCACCTCAGTTTCCTAATTTGAAAAAGGGAGTTAATAATCACTGCCACTATCAAGTTACAGGGCTGCTGTGAGAGTCGGATGGAAGGATATATTTGGTGTGTCATCAACTGGCGAGCTCCCTATGGTACAAGGAACAAAAAGTAGATTTGGGGTGATTCGTTGTTAAAGAAAGGCAATTGGAAAGAAACTAGAATTTATTGACGTTTGTTACGAACCTGACTTCATGTTACATATGTAATCACATTCACTCTTCACAAGAATCCCGTGAAGTGGACATTATTTTCCTCATTTTTCTCAGAGAGGTTAAGTAACTTACCCAAGATTACATGCTGCCAACTGACCTGGCTGGAATTCAAATCCAGGTCAGGCTGATTCCAAAACTCTTGTTCTTTGTATGACATCTGCTGCCTCAATAGTAGAAAAAATTATACATATTTGTGTGTACAATTTATATACATATATATATTCTTTTTTCTGAGATGGGGGCCTTTGTCACCCAGAGTGCAGTGGTGTGATCTCAGCTCACTGCAGCCTCTGCCTCCCAAGTAGCTAGGACTACAGGCCACCAACACATGGCTAATTTTTTTTTTTTTTTTTTGGTATTTTTGTAGTGATGGGGTTTCACTATGTAGCCCAGGCCAGTCTTGAACTCCTGAGCTCAAGTGATCCATCTACTTTGGCCTCTCACAGTGCTGGAATTACAGGTGTGAGCCACTGCACCCCGCCTAAAACAAATATATACTTTGACTCTAGGCAGTACATGAGTGATTTCTCTACTTGTATGTACAGAGATAAAACAAAAAAGCAAACCCCAAAATTCAATATTTATATCTTAATCCAAACAACACTTCTGTATTTGAGAAAGGAAAGTCCAGGCTAAATGGATGTCTCAGAGAGATTCAAAGCTGAAGGTTTTGCAGACACCACACCTAAGTGGGTGTTTAATCCAGGAGTGTTAGGAGAAGAATGCCAATTGACAGGACTGCCATGAGATTCCATAGGGACAGTAAACATCCATCGTGATAGCCTGAAGCCAAAACACATGCCATCAGCAGGCAGCTGAATCCACAAATCCAGCTGCATCTGGCTGCTGGGAAGCATTTCACATCATCTTTGCCGGCAAGAGCTCAAACTCACTAGGTTTAAATGAAAACTATTGATAGGAAATGCAGAGAACTCATGAAGGAATGTGTTCGGTGGAAACTTAAGTGCAAAGCTCTAAATGTTTTGTTTCTGGGGATCGATGAGAAGGCTTAAGAATCTAGAATCTGGGCATTTTAGATCTGCTTAGTACGGGGATAATTTGCGGCCTCAGGTTTGGAGTCACGTTTGAAAAACTGGCTCCTGGATTGCAGGAAAACAGAAAAACAATATAGCCATTTGGTATGACTTGTTATAAAACTTAGCTGGTGGTTTTTAAAAATAGTTCCAAACCAAATTAGCTCTGGGCACCTGCTGGAGCTTAGTATGTTTTCAGATAGACTTGTTTGCTGTCAGCCAAAAAAAAAAAAAAAAAAAAAAAAAAAAAAAAAAAAAATCCAACCCAACAAAACCTTCCACCCACATGGTTTGTTATAAAACCTGACACTACTAATGCTTTTCCAAGCCACTTTTCTTAGATCAAATCATTCAAATAAAGACACATGGCATTTGACATCTTGAAAGAATGGGGCAAATTATTTGCTGTTAGATAACAGTTTCAGAAAGTCATGGGAAGAAGAAAGGTAGGAAATGTTAGAAAATGCAATGTATTAATCACTGTGTGAAAGCTTTTCTAATTCTTCATGTGACTTCATTCCAACACAGATATTATAATATGGCTGGAATGTTGGGATTTACGGCTTTATAGGACAGGCCTCTTAAACCATCTCTGTTATTGCAATGTTTACCCAAGATGTGCGTGGATATAGCTGTTTCAAGTGATTTGGACATTTTGTTTATGTGACAGAAAATATATAAATGATATTTAAATGAATAATGGCAACAATGACAGCAACCAAAGTGGCAAAAATTCGTTTTCTGGAGATTTTATTTTTTAAGCAATGTTGAAAGCTGTCCATTGCTCATAGAATATGTTAAGACCTGGATCAACATTCACAAATGAAAATCTCATTTCTGCAGTGCTCTGAGGGTGATTTAGGTTTCACAGGCCTCATTTAAATTCTGATCTGTAGCAGTTCTCTGACTGCAGTTGGGAAAGAATCCTGTTTAATTATACATATGTTTTATATAGTAAAATGGCTTCAGAAAGCCTCTCTTACCATCACTAGTCTACATATCATTGAATAAAATACTACTGACTCACTAGTGATTCACCCTGCCTTCCTGAATAACTTTGAATAATTTAACTTCCTAACCACTGCAGGTTCTTGAAATCAAATTGGTATCTTAGAAGTCCCGATAGGAGTAATTATAATAATAATGGCAAGGATATTGATGACTACTATTGTTACTACTACTTACTAAATGCCTGGTACTAAAATAGACACTTTGTATGCATTTTTGATATACTTGATAACAGTCCCGTAAAAGTTATTATTAGCCCATTTTATAAATGGGGAAACAGGACCTCAGAGTTTGTACAGTTTAAAAAATAGAAATATTGGAATCTGAATCCAAAACAGCCTGACTCAAAACAATGTTCTTTCCATTATGCAAGGGAAAAAAAGGTTGAGTATCAGAGAGAAGGTAGAAGGAGACATTTTGTCCAGGAAGTGACCCACAAAATGGCAAATATGCTTTGATCCCCATTTCTGAAACCCCAGACGTAAATATGATATAGAAACACTCTTATTAGCTCTAAATGAGGAGATGCGGGTCAAAACTTGCAGAAATTCTCTAGGCACTCTTCTAAACAGGTGTGGTTTAAATTAACCCAGCCAAGCACAGTAAGAAAAGCTGCCTTATTTGTTGCTAAAAGGCCTGGTCAGATAAAATCATTAAAGTGTGTGAGTTCTCTATTGAGTAATCCACTTTTGCCATGGAAATCTTAAAATAAACTCTTCTTTATGAATGTGAAGGCTCACTAATTCTCCTTTCACTAAACCCCAAACCCTGTAATTTTTCCTAAGTACCCGAGAGTCTCACAAATGCTGATACCAGAGCATTTTAGTCTATCACAAAGATTTTGTTTTAAATTATCATTGAAAAAAAATCAGATTCAGCATTTCCTAGAAGTAATTGAAATGAAACTGGATTTCCCAAATAAAGAAAAGTATTTTAGTGGAGTTAATTCTTGACTTGTCTTATTGACAGCAATTTTTACCTAAGCTTTTGGCATTATTTATCTGCACTGTTTTTTAAGGTTATCAGATGGGATTGAAGCATACATGACATTGCTATTTATGTATTTAATTGCTTATCTCAGAGTATTTAGATCTTGGTTTAGCAACCTGGAAAAATATTTGCTGGTCTTGGACTTATTATTATTATTATTATTATTATTATTATTATTTTAAATAGAAGGGGCTCAAGCTTTGTATGAGTCCTTGTACACTTCAGGCGACCAAACCAGAACACCTGAAAAATTTGGTCAGCTTCATTTGCCACCACTTGTTTACACAGCTGAGTCATGTACTAAGCATTTGGAAGCATCTCCCATTACTGCTTGTGTAGACTAAGTTAGCCCTCAATGAATTGGACCAGGGTTGAAAATAATCCTATTGTGATCTGTCTGAGGTTATGTAGGCTTGGCTAAAAATACCCTGCCACATCCTTATAGAAAATTAAAAAACGGCAAAGATGATGTAAGTAAACAACTGAATAGCAGTGCATTTATCTCATGATAAGTGTAATCAGAAGACCTCTACTAGCTGAAGTCTTTCTTTACCATCTCCAAGCTAATACGAACTTTCTCTTTTAAATCTTGCTGCCTAAAGTACTTAGGTCATATCTTTTTGTTATGCAAGACCATCTGCTAGAATATACCACTTCTTTGTGCATATTACAAAAAGGAACCCTGCTGATTAGACCAATTACAAAAAGGTATCCCTTGCTCTGGGTCTGGGTTAAGGTAGCTCTGTGCCAGCTCTGTGCAGACTGGATTTCAGCCCCGCTTATCTTTCCTTGTGTGTGGTGACTTGTTCTTGTGCTACTTATAGTTTGTCCTGTATGACAGGTATTTATATTTTACCATTTACTAATTTATTCACTTGACAAATGTTTAATGAGCACTCATTACGTACCAGGCATTAATGAAGCTCTGGAGAATTCAAAGATTTATAAATAAGACCTGGACCCTGCCCTCAAGGAACTCATGTTTTAGTCGGGGTGAAGGATACCGTCATCAGTATCCCAGCAGCAAACAGATGGCACAGTCATAGGATAAGTTAAAGAGAATGTAATAAATAGATTATTCACAGGACAGCGTGTAGGGAACTTACAAGGGATAGTGTAGGATCTAAGGGCTAGCAAGGCATGGTTAAAATGGTGGATTGGGGGAAGCAGCTATCAGAACCCAGAGAGAGAGAGAGTGCTGGCTGGAGAGGGTCCCTGGCCAGAGCTAAACTTAGGAGGAGGGTTACAGGCAGGGACTCGGGGGCTCTGCAACGAGGGAGGTGGGTGGAGGGAATAAACACCCCACCTCAGTCTACTGTCCTCTCATCTCCTCATTGCGTAAAGGTGTTCTTCATTGGCTGAACTTGAGCAGAAGTCAGGAGACTAGGATGCTGATTGACGTATTCTTTAGAGTTCAGCCTTTGGGGTGCAGAGAACAGACGTTAAGGAGGGTGGAGAGTGAGTCTGTAGGAGAAAACAGAAGATATCCACCATGATCCATTTCTCTTGCCTCTCTCTATCCACTCCTGTCCTTTACATAGCTAAAAGTTTGTGTTCCAATACAGGAAACATACAAAATCCTATCAGTTTCCATATCCCTGACATTGATATCATCAATCTGGTCATACTCTCAGCTGAAAACTAAAATGTCAACAATCATCAGTATTCTTCATATAAAGTAATGAGGGTGTGGGGGACAATCTATTAATATAAAATATAGCTGCTACCTTGTCTACCTCTATAGCTCGTCACAGGGCTTAACTGGTAATGATGGCTGTCTTTGTCCCACAGCTGTTTCCCTCGTTCTGTGCTCACATGCTCTCTGGTGCTATGGACTGAATGTTTGTGTCCGCCCTCAAATTCATAGGTTGAAACTCTACCCCAAATGCTATGGTATTCAGTGGGCTCTTTGGGAAATAATTAAAATTAGATGAGTCATGAGGGTGGACCTTTCTCAATGGGATTAGTGCCTTTACGAGCGATGAGAGAGCTTACTTCAGCTCCCTGTTTTCTGCCACCTGACGATACAATAAGAAATTGGAAGTCTGTCTGAAAGAGGGTCCTCACCTGATTTCAGACTTCCAGCCTCCAAAACTATGAGAAATAAATTTCCATTGTTTATAAGACACCCAGTTTATAGTACTCTGTTATAGCAGCTGAGTTAAGAGTGCTTTACCTGGTGAGGTGACCCAAACCTTCATTCCTATGGGATCTGAGTCTTTGGATTCCATTTTGAGTTGCTGTAGTTTTCCATTGACCATGAGTTATTGTGCACATCTACTAAGAGGTGCCCTAGTGAATCCCTGCGTTTCAAACAGAGTGCTTCATGCTTCCATTATGCAGCAGCAATCTAGTTTCCTCCTGGTAATTCAGATCAATCACCCTGACCAGTAGAATGACCTTTTTGCTCTGTCTGTTAATTCATAGCCATGAGAATTTCAAAAAGGCAAGAGGGCAGCCTCAGGATTCATCAGAATAGTGACTGTGTTTCCTGGTAGAAGCATGCTTCCTTTGGGCATGAAGACATCTAAACCCACTGAGCTCAAAGTCACATTGAGAGTAAATAACATTTCTTTGAGTTGTGGGAAAAAGATGAGAAAATTCACTAGATATGATAGTGAGAAGGAGTACTTCCACCTTCTTGCTCTGGTTTCTGGACCCATGCGTTCTAGCTCTGGAGGAGACAGGACCACATAGTGGAAATTGGCTTAAGACATGTACTGCATCCTGTAGGATAGCACCCCAATTTCCAGTGTGTAGTGCCCCAACTGGTACCGTAGCTGATATTTTAGGAGGCTATTCTAGCTTTACGTGAAACCAGGAGAAGATCAATGAAGGACATGGATATGAGCTCATTGCCATTCTTCTTTTGCCTTAAAGTATTTCCCCTGAGGCCAGGCATGGTGACTCACGCCTGTAATCCCAGCACTTTGGGAGGCCGAGACGGTCGAATCACGAGGTCAGGAGATTGACACCATCCTGGCCAACATGGTGGAACCCCGTCTCTACTAAAAATACAAAAATTAGCTGGGCCTTGGGGCACATGCCTGTAGTCCCAGCTACTTGGGAGGCTGAGGCAGGAGAATTGCTTGAATCTGGGAGGCGGAGGTTGCAGTGAGCCAAGATTGCGCCACTGCATTCCAGCCTGGCGACAGAGTGAGACTGTCTGGAAAAAAAAAAAAAAAAAAGGAAAGAAAAAATTTCCCCTGGATGGGGAACTTGTGTAGGACACCAGTGGCAAAAGTAAAGCTTTCTGCAACTCCATGTAAGGAAAGCACTTTAGGCAGGGAAGACAAGTCTGTCTCCCAGAAAATAAGTCAAATATGTGAGGACAAATTGACACACTTTCTATGACAGAGGAAGAGTCCACTGTAACTTATCTGCCTCCAGCTGACTGGGCCCCTGAGAAATCGTATCGTGTCAGGGGTTCAGTGTTGGCCCCTACTGTTGGCAGGTTGGGCACTCAGCAGGTGTGGTAGCTAGGTGCACCCTTCATCCCTGCTACCATGGCCCCCTTTTACATGCCCCATTGAGCAAACACTGAGGAGGCTGAGGAAAGAGGCTTAAGGATACTGAATCAGTCATTTTACCCACCTGATTGTTGAGAGCCTCCCCAAAAGTCATCTTTCTAATGAATATTTTCATACTTGGTCCATTCGAATAATTCATCTACAAATCTCTTCCCCACTCACTCTTGTCATCAATTTTTCAATTTTGTTTTTGTCAAGTCCATGACCACCCAGCCAACACTGTTAGTCTCTGCCCGTGAGTTAGTGTAGATCAACCATTTTGCCTTTCTCATGAGGTGGACAACCAGATATACCTCCCAAAGTTCTGCCTTGGGGAGGACTTACATTAACTACTATCTTTCAGGGACGGCCCGGAAGACATACCATGCAGATCCATCTGTTACCAGACCCAGGTATTTTCCTCCTCCCTTAGCTGGCCACGAGCTCCCTAGGACAGCACAGGTAGATAGAGGGAGAGAGAGTGAAACACTGGAGCAGGCACTGTGAAAATTGGAGCTTCCTGCTTGTGCCTTCCCAGCATGCTCTGGTGCCTCTGTATTATGCTGTTCATAACTTACAGTGCACAATTTTATGACTTGGTGGATCAGACACTTTATACTTTTAATATATTATACTGATTCCTGTAGGCTAGTACCTTTTAATACTTTAGTATTATTCCTGAAAATATCAATGTAATGACCACCTTTTATGATCAAAACCCAGTTCATGATAAGCAGCTCAGGTTACTTGATGCCTCCTGTCTGGCATTCAGTCCCTACCAGGACTTGGAAACAAGCCAGAAACTGCATTTCAAATGGAGAATCATCGTTGGCATAAGAGTGCATGGCTTGCTGAAGTCTCATTTGCAGTGCCAATGGAAGATAACTCCTGAAAATTCTCTTACAGAAGAAGAGATCACTGAGTCAGGTTTTGAAGCATGAGGAACACATAACTGGGTGGACAAGCCATGGAACAGCATGTGCAAAAATTTAAAAAAAGTAAAATCGGCTGGGCGCGGTGGCTCACTCCTGTGATCCCAGCTCTTTGGGAGGCTGAGGTGGGAGGATCACGAGGTCAGAAGATCGAGATCATCCTGGCCTACATGGTGAAATCCCGTCTTTACTAAAAATACAAAAATTAGCTGGGTGTGGTGTTGCATGCCTGTAATCCCAGCTACTCAGGAGGCTGAGGCAGGAGAATCGCTTGAACCAGGGAGTCGCAGGTTGCAGTGAGCTGAGATCGTGTCACCGCACTCCAGCCTGGTGACAGAGTGAAACTCCATCTAAAAAAAAAAAAAAAAGGAAAAAAAAAAATGAGTAAAATCACGTTTGGGCACGGTGACTCACACCTGTAATCCTAGCCCTTTGGGAGTCCAAGGTGGGCAGATCACCTGAGATCAGGAGTTTGAGACCAGCCTGGCCAACATGGTGAAACCACGCTACGACTAAAAATCCAAAAACTAGCCGGGCGTGATGGCTCACACCTGTAGTCCCAGCTACTCCGGAGGCTCAGGCAGAAGAATGGCTTGAACCTGGGAGGTAGAGGTCACAGTGAGCCGAGATTGCACCACTGCACTCTAGCCTAGGCGACAGGAGTGAGACTGTCTCAGAAAAAAAAAGGACCCCTGGGGTCCTAATCAGGGGATCTCGAACCTTGTAGAGGAAGTTACTGAATTCCTAGGCAGAGGAATAAGATAAGACAGAGGAATTGTCTTTTCTCTTTAAATAAAGAGACTCATCTTTGTTTTCCTTCTGGTACCTTTCACAGTCTCTTACAATAGCAGATTATATGCATTTTTTGTTTCAGAATTTTAATTGGAAATGTTACATATTGTGTTGTTTATCATGTAGGTTCACAGCATTTTTCTACTAGGCTTCTAAACTACTAATTTATTTTTTGAAAAATCAGGCATCCTCCTCAATAAATTTCACATGTGACTTGTTTAGATCCTCCTCTCTCTCTCTCCATCTCTCTGACACAGCATAGAGTCCATGTAAGGAGATTGCATGGGGGCACCTAAATGGAAATTGGCTTCTAGTCTGCTATTTGATTCTCATTATTCAAATTTCTAACCTATTTGGGTTCTTTGCTAAGTAACTTCCTAAGAAAAAAGGTTTCACCTCCTCACTTCTATGAGTAAGATACTAATGCAAATATATCCCATCTGTTAACCTTTTTGTATTCCCTTTGTGGTACATGTAAAAGTATCTTGCCTAAACTATATGAAATATTCTACAGATAATGAGCATTGTGTTTTTGTAAGTGAATGGCATCTTTTTTTTTTTTTTTTTTCTTTGAGACAGAGTCTTGCTCTGTCACCTAGGCTGGAGTGCAGTGGGGATACTGATGTGGGAGGGTCACTTGAGCCTGGAAGGTGAAGGTTGCAGTGAGCCAAGACTGCATCACTGCACTCCAGCCTGGGTGACAGAGGGAGACTCCCAGATTGGAGTGCAGTGGCACCATCTCAGCTCACTGCAACCTCTGCCTCCCAGATTCAAGCGATTCTTCTGCCTCAGCCTCCTGAGTAGCTGGGACTACAGGCGTGCGCCAACACGCCCGGCTATTTTTGTGGCTTTAGTAGAGACTGGGTTTCACCATGTTGTCCAGGCTGGTCTCGAACTCTTAACCTTGTGATCCGCCCACCTCAGCCTCCCAAAGTGCTGGGATTACAGGCATAAACCACCACGCCCTGCAGCATGGAGTCTTTAAAACATGAATAAATGAATTGCTCTTTTTTTTTTTTTTTTGAGACAGAATCTCACTCTGTAGCCCAGGCTGGAGTGCAGTGGCACGATCTCACTCACTGCTACCTCTGCCTCCTGGGTCCTGGTTCAAGCAATTCTCCTGCCTCAGCCTCCTGAGTAGCTGGGATTACAGGCATGCACCACAGTGCCCAGATAATTTTTGTATTTTTAGTAGAGACGGGGTTTCACCATGTTGGCCAGGCTGGTCTTGAATTCCTGACCTCATGATCCACCCGCCTCAGCCTCCCAAAGTGCTGGGATTACAGGCGTGAGCCACCGCGCCCGGACAATTGCTAAAATTTTTATAGTTTAATCAAAATATACAATCTTGAAGAATGGTCAAAGTGATAGTACCAGATATCCATATCTTTGAAATACGTTGAGAAATGTATTACCTTACTTAGAGAAATACCATCAGTTCTGAAACATTTCTCCCATATTTAGAAATTAAAACGTTTGTTGTTCTGTGACAGGAGTAGGGCATACCACCAACAAAAAGTGCCATCTGGGCCAGGATCCTGGGAGAGAAGGGACTGGAGAACAAATGGCAGATCAAACGTTTGGATCAGAAACTCATGCAGTGTTTACAGCAGGTCTGAGCATGGCGTGCCTTTGATTTCAAAGACTACTCCATGCCTGGATAAGTTTTGTGGACTGGGGAACACAATAGTAACTGGCCCTAGGGGCACACAGAGGAACACTGGTTTACCAGCAGAGAAGGTAAAGATGATTAAGTTTGCAAAGGAAGTGTGAAGGAGACACTGACCAGTATAACAGGATTTGAGCTTTCAGCAAGCATTCTGAGAAAATGCAGATGCTGTTTAACCATGGAGCAGGGCTTCAAATTCTGTGGGATTCGAATTGAGTTCCTTGAGGGTTAAAGGTTGGTTATATTGTCTATCAATAAGAGAGAAGCAGAGATTGAATTATTTTGCCAATCAACCATATTTTATCCCTTTACCCACTAGAGAATCACATGGTTCTAAAATGCAAAGATGTTCAGCCCTGCTAAGGTTGTCCAAACTTTAGTACTATTCCCGAAAAAAATCAGTATTATGACCATTTTTTTGTGTGTGTGACAAAGATTCACTCTGTTGCCCTTCCTTCCTTTGCTTCCTCCCTCCCTCCCTCCCTCCCTCCCTCCCTCCCTCCCTCCCTCCCTCCTTCCTTCCTTCCTTCCTTCCTTCCTTCCTTCCTTCCTTCCTTCCTTCCTTCCTTCCTTCCTTCCTTCCTTCCATACTCCCTCCCTCCCTTCCTCCCTCCCTCCCTACCTCCGGTGGCGCAGTCTCGGCTCACTGCAACCTCCATCTCCTGGGTTCAAGTGATTCTCCTGCTTCAGCCTCCTGAGTAGCTGGGACTACAGGCACGTGCCACCATGCCCAGCTAATTTTGTATTTTTAGTAGAGACGGGGTTTCACTATGTTGGCCAGGCTGATCTAAAACTCCTGATCTCAGGTGATCTGCCTGCCTCAGCCTCCCAAAGTGCTGGGATTACAGGCGTGAGCCACCACGCCCGGCCACAACCACCCTTTTACATTCCAAAGAAGATGTTAGTTTAAAAGTAAAAAAATTTCACCATGAACACAAATCAGAATTCCTTCCTTCCTTCCTTCCTTCCTTCCTTCCTTCCTTCCTTCCTTCCTTCCTTCCTTCCTTCCTTCCTTCCTTCCTTCCCTCCCTCCCTCCCTCCCTTCTTTCCTTCCTTCTCTCCCTCCCTCCTCTTTCTCCTCCTCCTTCTTCTTCTTCTTTTTCCTTTCTTCCATTCTTTTATCTTCCTTTCTTTTTCCTTTTCTTTTTTTTTTTTTTGAGACAGGGTCTCCCTCTGTCACCCAGGCTGGAGTGCAGTGATGCGGTCTTGGCTCACTGCAACCTTCACCTTCCAGGCTCAAGTAACCCTCCCACATCAGTATCCCTGCCCCCGCCACAATCTCCAGTAGCTGGAGCCATGGGCACCTATATTTTTTGTAGAGATGGAGTTTCACCAGTATGTCCAGGCTGGTCTCAAACCCCAGGACTCAAGAGAACCACCTGCCACGGCCTCCCAAAGTGTTGCGATTACAGGTGTGAGTCTCTGCGCCAGATCTAAATCAGAATTTCTGTTTTCAAAACTAAAACAGTGATCAAATGTGCATTATGGGGTACAGTGGACAAACATGCATCTTCTTCAGTCATCATCTAGAACTATTTAGTAAGCCTAAAATTACAAATAGCCTTAATAGGTGCTATGCAAAGACATGGCCACAGAGTCAGTCCATCTATCTAGTGTCTTATCAAACCACCAGCCTTGACATAAATACTTAGTTACAGGATAGGAAGGGAAAGAAAAGAAGAATAATCTCGAATCAAAGGTGGCTATCCTTAATACCCCTTGTTAAAGGCAACAACAGAATTCATCACTGTCATTTATGCCATTGCACTGCTTTTACTTTTATTTTTACTAAATAGAATGGCAACTTTTGTTACTGTGTCAATGATCTCTCTACTTTTAACTTTTAAATTGCTTTCCAAGGGTATACTTGGAGCTCTATAGAGCGGCATATAGCTATAACTAAATAAACAACTTAGTTTTACATTAAGGCGTTTACAAGTCAACTTACAAGCTTTCAGGATGGAAAGCAAGGTTAAATTACAGGGTGAAAACTGGGAGACCTTTGGGCAAGAATGAGCAAAAGGAATGTGACTGTTATTGGTAGCTTCCATATACTGAAAACAAACATTTTTTGAAGTTTTTTTTAAAACTTCTTGAACAACTCCAGTGTCTCTAAGGGTTTATGGAATAAACAGAATGTTCCTGATGCATTGTTTGTGGCAAGATTTGCTAAAGATTGCTTCATTGCACTTCTATCCAACAATGACAATATAAACTGGAATAAACACTGTTACAGCCCAAATCTCCAGGAAAGTAAATCTTCCTTTGTTGCTTGAATTAAAGGAAATGTTTTTGAGCTCACTTAAGCTTTCCAGCAATTTCTGAATTTCTTTTTTCTTTTTTTTTGAGACAAAGTCTCACTCTGTCACTTGGGCTGGAGTGTAGTGGTACCATCTCGGCTCACTGCAACCTCCGCTTCCCGGGTTCAAACGATTCTTGTGCCTCAGCCTCCCAAGTAGCTGGGATTACAAGCGCCTGCAACCACACCTGGCTGATTTCTTGTATTTTTAGTAGAGAGGGGGTTTCACCATGTTGGCCAGGCTGGTCTCGAACTCCTGACCTCAAGTGATCCACCTGCCTCGGCCTCCCATAGTGCTGGGATTACAGGCATGAGCCGTCATGCCCGGCCTGCTTTCCAGTAATTTAGATGCCAAATATTTAATATCTGAGTCAGTGGGTAATTAAGAAACCAAAATTTAAATCTCTGAAGATTTCTGATTGATTTTTCACAGGAAAAGAATAATACATTTATCTTTGAGGCAAATTCAACCAAAGTCTCTGGAGCTTGTCAATACTTAAAATTATATTTATAGATGGCAAAAAGATTTATTTTAGGTCATTTGCCTCCTGGAGTTTATGAAATAATGGATGTGTTCCTGAACTGGGAAAAGATCCTTCAGGCCCATGAATGTTTAAGCTGACTCTGGACATGCATGTAGGTGCTAATACTGGTGAAATTTTTCTGTTCCTTTCATCCTATTTTTACAGCGCAAGAAGTGCAACTTTTAAAGAGTTTATAGGTGAATGCTCTGAATGCAAATTGATGGTAGATTGCTGTCAATTATTTATTATTGGACTTTACTAGAGAAGTAAAAAAATGTAAAACAATTTAAAACTTTTTATGAGACTTTACTTACCTTTTATGTTTGCATTAATCATGTATGTATAGGGTATGACCCATATTCTCGGAATTAACTTCAAAAAAATAATGAAATTATTTTGTGGGATCCTGTCTCCAGAGGAATTAGAAACCTTTCTGGGTATGCTATTATCTCCTATTTTCTTTTATTTTCCCTGAAAATTTATCTCCATGCTGTAAAGAAATCAATTTCTTGTAACATACAAGATTTGCTCTCTTAAACATAGCAAATATAGGAAGTAAATAATAAACTGATATTTCTTTATTTTTCATTGCAGCAATCAGCAATGTCTTATACATATTGATTGATTAACTGATAAAATTCCAGAAATTCTTTTTTTCTTTTTTTGAGATGGTCTTGCTCCGTCACCCAGGCTAGAGCGCAGTGGTGCAGTGGCACGATCATGGCTTACTACAGCCTCCACTCTCAAGCTCAGGCCATCTTCCCACTTCATCCTCCTGAGTAGCTGAGACTACAGACATGTGCCACTATATCTGGCTAATTATCAACAAAATGTTCTTGTTGTTTTTGAGATGGGGTCTCACATTGTTGCCCAGGCTGGTCTGGAACTCCTAGACTGAAGCAATCCTCCCGCCTTGGCCTCCCAAAGTGCTGGGATTATAGGCGTGACCCACTGGTCAGAAATTCTTAAAACCAATAAATTGATGATTAACCTATTAATACCGATTAATGATTAGTTGAAAACTTCTGGAATTGCATAATTTAAATAAACTATAGTTCAGCCTAAGATGGGCCACAATTTAGCCATGGAAAACGATGTTATAGAGGATATGGGGACAAGAAACATGCTCTATTACTAAGTGAAAATTTTAAATGATTGTATGACACTTCATATTCTTGATTTTATAAAAACAAATGGATGCATATGTACCTTAGAAAGAATAAGATAATATAAAGAATTGTCTCAGCTTGTCAAAAATATTTTCTCTGACTTTCAAATTTTCTTTTTTTCTCCTTCCTTCCTTCCTTCCTTTTCTTTTTTCTTTTTTTTTTTTGAGACAGAGTCTTGCTCTGTCACTCAGACTGGAGTGCAGTGGTATGATCTTAGCCTACTACAACCTTGAACTCCTAGCTCAAGCAATCTTCCTGTCTCAGCTTCCTAAACGAGAATACAGGCATGTGCCACCACATCTGTCTATTTTTTTACTTTTTTGTGGAGATGAGGACTCACCATATTAACCATTCTGGTCTCAAACTTCGCCAAGCGATCCTCCTGCCTTGGCCTCCCAAAGTGCTGGGATTACAGGCATAATGCACCATGCCTGACCTAAATTTTCTATAATGCATCAGTTTTCCCCATCTTTTCTCTTAGAAATTTTTTTATTCCTTTTTCTTTTTTGTAGAGATGGGGTCTTGCTATCTTGCCCAGGCTGGTCTCTAACTCCTGAGCTCAAGTGATCCACCTGCCTTGGTCTCCCATAGTGCTGGGATTACAGAAGTGAGCCACTGCATCTAGTGAGATTTTTTTTTTTTTTAAATTATAGAAGGATTTTATACACAAGAGTAGAGGAAACACTATAATGAATCCCCATCATGTATTCATCATCTGGCTTCAACAATTACCAATATTTTACCAATTTTTAAAAAACTGTTTTCTAATTTTTTTGGAGTATTTTAATAAATTCCTGACAGTATGTCTTTTCATACAAAAACATCTTCCTAGGGCCGGGCGCGGTGGCTCAAGCCTGTAATCCCAGCACTTTGGGAGGCTGAGGTGGGCGGATCAGGAGGTCAGGAGATCGAGACCATCCTGGCTAACACGGTGAAACCCCGTCTCTACTAAAAATACAAAAAATTAGCCAGGCGTGGTGGCAGTCCCAGCTACTCAGGAGGCTGAGGCAGGAGAATGGCGTGAACCTGGGAGGCGGAGCTTGCAGTGAGCTGAGATCTCGCCACTGCACTCCAGCCTGGGTGACAGAGCGAGACTCCGTCTCAAAAAAAAAAAAAATCTTCCTTGCTTATATTTCCTTTTTTCTTGAAAAAAAAAAAAAATGACATTATCACTGGGTATAAAATTCTGCGTTCACAGTTTTTTCTTTTAGCTCTTTAAGGATGGCGCTGCACTGTCTTCTAGCTTGCATCATTTCTGATGAGAAGTCTGCTACAATTTTTACCTTTGTTCCTCTAATTATAATTTCTTTTTTCTCTGGCTACATTCAAGGTTTTTCTCTTACTCATTTGGTGTCAGCAGTTGACAGTGACTTGTGGAGACATGGGTTCATGTGTGTTTGTGGATGTGTGGACTTAGGTGTGGGTCCCCCTGAAGCTGCCTGTCTGTAGGGGGCTCTGCTTACCTGTAGGGGGCTCTCTGTGGTTGCCTGCCCTGCCTCTAATCTTTCTTATGAGCTGTTAGTAGAGGCCCATGGAGAAGCGCTTGGGAGTAAATGCAAAATTCCCTTGTGTCTTGGGGCTAAGCTATTCCAAAATGCTACTCTACCCCACATATGGCTTTAAAAATTCATTAAAGGTTTAGCTGGTTTGTTTTCTCATCTGTTTGCATGGTGGTCCCCTCTATCTCCTCTGCTTGGCCGGATGGGAGGCAGTTAATGGATACTGTCTTTCCTTGGAGGGACCTGTCCCTCTTTAGCATTTGGTTAACTTGGTTGTTTTGTGTTCTCAGCTTGCTGACACACTTAAGAAAGTTATTATTTTGTAGATTTAATGCATTTCTCTTAGTGTTAGGATAGGAGTGATGCTCTTTGCCCCTTTCTGTATCTTAAGCAGGGCGGAAACTGCTTATACAGTAATGCACTGCATAACGTTTCTATCAACAATGGATTGCATATACGATGGTGGTCCCATAAGATTATCTAAACGTAGAGAAGGTGCCACATTTTTACTGAACCTTTTCTACGTTTAGACATGTTTAGATACATAAATACCATTGTGTTACAATTGCCTACAGTATTCGGTACAGTAACATGCTGTACAGGTTTGTAGCCTAGGTTTGAGGTAGGCTGTACCATCTAGGTTTGTGTAAGTACACTCTGTGATGTGGCACAAGGAAAAATAGAGCTTAACAATGCATTTCTCAGAACGTGTCCCCCACGTTCTGGTAGTTTTTTCTACCTCAGTAAATAGCACCACTATCCACCCAGTCTCTTAAGCCAGATGGCCAAGAGTTTCCTTGATTTCTTTCTTTTATCTAAGCCTCTCCCCCAACCCCTACCCCATTCATTCTCAAGTCATATTAACTCTACTTTCAAAGCATATCCAAAATGTGGCTATTTTCTTGCTCTCATTGCTACTACCTCCCTATCCATTATCACATCATACCTGGGCTACTGCTGTGGCCTCCTAACTGGTTTCTCCCTTCATTCTTGCTTTACCCCATATTGCCCAGCAGCCAGAGTCAACTCTAAGATACGTAAGTTCAATTATGTTAGCTCTCTGCTTAAAATCTTCTTCTTTTTTTTGAGACAGAGTCTCACTCTGTCATCCAGGCTGGAGGGCAGTAGTATGATCTCGGCTCACTGCAAGCTCCGCCTCCTGGGTTCAAGCGATTCTCCAGCCTCAGCCTCCTGAGTAGCTGGGACTACAGGCATGCGCCACCACGCCCAGCTAATTTTTGTATTTTTAGTAGAGGCGGCGTTTCACCATGTTGGCCAGGCTGGTCTTGAACTCCTGACCTCAGGTGATCCACCTGCCTCAACTTCCCAAAGTGCTGAGATTACAGGCAAAAGCCACCGTGCCCAGCCATCTGCTTAAAATCCTCTAATAATGTCCTAACCCACTGAGAACAAAACCCAAACTCCTTACTTTCACGTACAAAACTCAACATGATCTGCTGTGTGCCTACCTTGGTGAACTCATCTGCCACTCTCCTTCTTGGACCTCTTTTCAGTTCCTGAAACACATCAAGCTCATTTCTGCCCAGAGACTTTGTGTGAGTGACTAGCCTTCTGTTTAGAATATTCTTCCCTCTGATTAGAATGTCCAGCTTTCTTTTTGAAAATTCTAATATTGGCTGAGGTGATCTGCACCTGCTTCAGACTGCTTTTGGCTAGTTTATAAAAAACGCCACCCAGTATCTTGTTTTTCTGTCACCCTGTATTCAATCTTTGCATAGCACTTTTCATGTTTTTTTATTTATTGGTTTTTCTGTGTATTGTCAGCAGCGCTGCCTTCAACCTGGCAGGAGGTGCCCTTACCCCGGGTCCTTTGTTTGAGGATTATGCTCTGACCCATTCCACACATCCAGGGATCCACCAGAGCAAAAGGACATGCCTTCCTGGAGCCTGCACTACCTTCTCCCAAGTTACAGACCATGGTAAGGGAAACTGATATGCCAGAATTCCCTGTGCATATTGTCCCAAGCTAGCTTCTAGGACCTGTATGGAGCTCATTTCTAGGTCCATCTTCGCAAGAGTGGACTGTGCTGTCAGTGTGTATATTCCAAAGCCTGAGGGATGGCTAGCCAAGAGGTGTTTGCAGGAAATGTCAATAGGAGTTGGACACACAATCTGGAAAGTCCACACATATGTGCTCAAGGCCACTTGTTATGTGGCCAGAACTGGGGGTGAAAGAAAAGGGGGTATCAACTAAGGGGTGGATTTCTACAATTGAGGAATCGAAGAATTCTGACTTTGAACCAAGCCTGCTTAGTTGTTATGAAGGAGTGTCTATCAAAGTAGGAGGCTAGAAAATATTTCATCTAACAATTTGTCAATTGTTATCATTGCTTTGAATTATAACTTTTAATCATTTAGACATAAAGAATGCTTGGCTTGAATTTGTATTTTTGCCCTGAGTTCTGTAAATGTAAGGGATAGAAGTGAATGTCTGTATCCCACTGGATTCCATGCGAGCCGGGTCTTGTCTGCCTGGCTCTCTGCTACCTCCATCAAGCCTAAAAGGGTGCCTGCACATTTCAGGTGTGTAATCGGTATTTGTTGAATGAAAAATGAAACTTACTTCCATGTTTCTTCTCTCTTGAAAAGAGTTTTACTTCTTGAACTTTCTTTTGTTGGAGATTAATATTGATACTTTTGTTTTATTTATGTTAACATTTGCCATGTCTGTCTTTTTCTATCTCTTTATTTTCAGTCCTGAGACATGTTATTTTAGGCCCCTTTACTATCAACAGCATTTGACTAAATTTTTAAAAAAGTCTCTGTCTTTTAATAGACCATTTTACCCTCTCCCATTTACCGTGATTACTTATACATTGGACTTATTCTGGCATTCTTACATATTTTTTTTAGACGAAGTCTTGCTCTGTTGCCCAGGCTGGAGTGCAGTGGTGCAGTCTCGGCTCACTGCAAGCTCCACCTCCCAGGTTCACACCACTCTCCTGACTTAGCCTCCTGAGTAGCTGGGACTACAGGTGCCTACCACCACGCCCGGCTAATTTTTGTATTTTTTTAGTAGAGATGGGGTTTCACAGTGTTAGCCAGGATGGTCTGGATCTCCTGACCCTGTGACCCACCTACCTCAGCCTCCCAAAGTGCTGGGATTACAGGCGTGAGTCACCACGCCTGGCCAATTTTCATTTCTCTTTTATTTCTCTCCTCTCCCCTGACCTCCACCTTGAACCCCATTCCTGACTTTTGGGTGAAGATTGCTTTTTCAAGGTTCTATTCTCCTACCCTCATTGGTTTAGAAGTGAAGTATTTTCTGTTTTCTTATAATTTGCTTTAAATTTTTATCTCTTATAGATAAGCATATTTTTGTATCAACATGTAGAATTAATGTCTTCATCCTTCCCCTAGCCCATACTAGAACTAGAGCCCATTTTTACTTCTTCCTGCTGTTCTAAGCCTTCCTGCCACAATCCCACCCTCCTGTGTGTTCCTGGCCACCATCTTCCATGTCAAGATCATTTGGAATTGTCACTACTTTTGTTTGTTTATTATCAGTACTTATTTAGACTTAGTAATAATTTTTATCTCCATACCACCATTTTGAATACATTACTTTAAAAAATCTGTTTGTTTTAGGTCAGGGCTGATTTTATTATATTTTTTCCAGAGAATAAAGCATGAGTGGAAGCTTCCTAAATTTTTGCATGTCTGAATGTCTTTATTTTTTATTTTTATTTTTGAGATGGAGTCTCACTCTGTCACTTAGGCTGGAGTGAAGTGGTGCGATCTCAGCTCACTGCAACCTCTGCCTTTTGGCTTCAAACAATTCTCCTGCCTTAGCCTCTTGAGTAGCTGGGATTACAGGTGCCTGCCCCCACACCCTGCTAAGTTTTGTATTTTTACTAGAGACAGGGTTTCGCCATCTCTCATGGCGAAATCTTACTTTTACAGAAAAAAAAAAAAAATCAAAATCCTGTTTGTTCCATGACCTTTGGTTCTGTGGATGTGAGTTTGTCTATATAATGACATAGTGCCTTCTTCCAGAAGATTACTTTTCCTTAAATATTTGCTGGGTTTGGTTGCATGCCCCTCTGGAATCTGAGCTCCTATGTTAGCCGATTCCACGCAGGGGTGTGCCTGTGGCTTCCTGGGCAATGGAGGCTTCTGCTTGCTTCCCGAGGGCAGTGAGCCCTGTCCTGATGACCAGGACTGACATGTTCGTGGATATGCACTACTGCTGTCTCGCTCGGAGCAGAAGCCTCTGCTGAACGTATGTGGCACCAGAAGGAGAAGAACAAAGGGTTCAAAGTTCCTGGATGCCTCCACTTCCACCAACCACTCTTCTGATTGACCCTGGATCCTCTTTCATTCCTTTCATTTATTGCCTCTCAGCTTGGAGCCTAAAGACACTTTTATCCTCTTTATCAGTTCTCTTTTGTGTCTGTTTTGGCTATTATTTCTTCCTTCACTATAAACTCATCTACCTTTAATTTTTTTAATACTTAGAAATAATCTTGGCCGGGCGCGGTGGCTCAAGCCTGTAATCCCAGCACTTTGGGAGGCCGAGACGGGCGGATCACGAGGTCAGGAGATCGAGACCATCCTGAGAAACGTGGTGAAACCCCATCTCTACTAAAAAAATACAAAAAACTAGCCGGGCGAGGTGGCGGGCGCCTGTAGTCCCAGCTACTCAGGAGGCCGAGGCAGGAGAATGGCGTAAACCCGGGAGGCGGAGCTTGCAGTGAGCCGAGATCCTGCCACTGCACTCCAGCCTGGGCGACAGAGCCAGACTCCTTTGAAAAAAAAAAAAAAATCTTGTTTTTAAAATTGACACAAAATAATTGCATATATTCATGGGATACATAGTGTCTTTAACTTTTTTAGGAATTTCTATAATTTCTGATCCACTGAGAGCACCAAGTCTTTTTTTAGTGCTGTTTCCTTCCTTCCTTCCTTCCTTCCTTCCTTCCTTCCTTCCTTCCTTCCTTCCTTCCTTCCTTCCTTCCTTCCTTCCTTCCTTCCTCCCTCCCTCCCTCCCTCCTTTCCTCTTTCTTTCTTTCTTTCTTTCTTTTTCTTTCTTTCTTTCTTTCTTTCTTTCTTTCTTCTTTCTTTCTTTCTTTCTTTCTTTCTTTCTTTCTTTCTTTCTCTTTCTTTCTTTCTTTCTTTCTTTCTTTCTTTCTTTCTTTCTTTCTTTCTTTCTTTCTTTCTCTTTCTTTCTTTCTTTTCTTTCTTTCTTTTCTTTCTCTTTCTTTCTTTTTTTTTCTTTTCTTCTCTCTCTTTCATTCTTTCTCTCCTTCCTTCCTTCCCTCCCTCCCTCCCTTCCTCCCTTCCTCTCTTCCTTCCTTCTTTCCTTGTTTTGACAGAGGCTCACTCTGTCGCCCAGGCTGGAGTGCAGTAGCATGATCTCGGCTCACTGCAACCTCTGCCTCGTAGGTTCAACCAATTCTCTTGCCTCAGCCTCCTGAGTAGCTGGGATTGCAGGCACCTCCACCACACCCTGCTAATATTTGTATTTTTAATAGAGACACAGTTTCCCCATGTTGGCAAGGCTGGTCTTGAACTCCTGACCTCAAGTGATCTGCCCACCTTGGCCTCCCAAAGTGCTGAGATTACAGGCATGAGCCACCGCGCCCGGCCAAGTGCTGTTTTCAATTACTTCCTTTTCTTGTTATTTACGGGAATTTGAGATGGAGGAGAGGTTTTAGCATGTTCTTACTTTGCAATCTTGATCCAATCTCCTTGTGATCTGTTATAAAACATGTTCGCCCAAATTAAAGGAAGCACATCCGTTTATCTGGCAAGTAATATTTATTCCTATCATAGAATTCTAGTAGAAATGTATACTGTGAATATATTAATATATATTAATATTTATTAAATTCTTGCTTATTAATACCTTTAGCTTGGCCCTCTCAAAATCCTGAGATATACCAGTTCTAAGATGGGAAAACAGGCTTAGAGAGGTAAAATAATTTACCCAAAGTCCAAGAGATAGCACAAAACAGAGCCAGAATTCATACCTATGTCTTGCCATGACAACAGCTGCCTTCCATTAAAAGATATAAGGTAACGATAATGAACAATGTCTTCACTGTAAGAGATCAACAAAATACACTTAGCACTCACTAAAGTGGATGCTGTTAGAAGTCATGAAATCAGTAATTACTGATTATCATGAATAATTTGTCAACAAATCACTGGGTTGACTGCATTTTTCAATTCCATTTTGTTGCCTTGTCAATAAGATTTATTCTTGGAGCAATTTGTGAACTGTTGGTGATTTTTCAGTGGGCAGTGCACATAAATGGCACGTACATATTGGTAAACATCTCCGCAGTGTTGGCAAGTTGGAGGTTCTATTTTGAATTGATTTTTCTCATAGCTTTCAGCTGAGGTTTATTTTCATATAAGCGGTAATTACAGAAAACGAGTGCCTCTAAGGGTAAATGTTGCTATGCTAGTTAAAGAGCATTTATATGTGTTATATGGAGTGCTATAATTATTTGTTTGAGTTATTTCACAGAAATTTTTCCCAGCAATTGTGATATATGGGACTCAAGGTCAATAAAGGTAGAGAGTATAGATGATTTCAGCTTTTATAAAATCTATGTTGTTTCGTTCAAGAAGCATTTTTGGAAAATCTAATATAAACACTTGGAAAATTGAAAGATGGATACAGAAATAAAAATCATTTGTATTTAAATTGAGAAGTTTTAAATGCATCAGTGCCAGAGGACTTGAAAATAAAAACGTCAGAGTGCAATGGGTTTTCTGCAGCTGTGGTGTCGAATCCTAGTACTGTCCTTCACAGGTTGAAAATCCTTCTCTACTCTTCAGTTTCTTTAATGTAGAGTGAAGTAATACAACACCTGCCTCACAAGGTTGTGACATAATGGATGCAAATTGCTTAGGATTCATTTTTACCGATCATTACTTGAGGCAAGTTCTTTACACCAAATCTAGACACTTTCTCACATTTTCTTCTAGTTTCTGCTCCACCCTACCAGGGTTCAGCCTAGGTGTCCAATGCCAGACAGCAGATTACAGAAGAGCCTGCAGAGCCAGCTGAGGGACCTGGAGTCAGTAGTTGCCTCTTTTGGGGGTGTTGGTCCAGATGATAAGAGAATCATTCATGCAGATGATTTTGTCCCTAACATTCTAAGTTCCAAAGTTCTGAACATGTGTCATACTCATGACTGTTCATCATCTTTTGGATGACCTTTATATATTTAGGAAAAGTCTTCCTATTATGAATTTTTCCTCCTCTGTATAGATGTAAACTCAAATTCCAGGATCTTATGCAGCTAGGATGCAAGTATGGGTCCCAGACTCTGCCAATCAGATGCATCCGTGTGAGGCTGCAATTCAGATGTCAAGAACATGAGAAAGCATGCTGGGAAGTGAGCTTCCGTTTTTTGGCTATGCTTCCACTGCTCAGTGGGGTGGGCATTTCCTCATTTGGCCAGTTCTGTGATTTGAAATTGAGTTTTGTTTTTAGAAGGTAAGACTTGTGTCTGGCTCCCTGGTCTTCTGGGCAACTTATGTGCTACCATATATATATATGTGTGTGTGTATATATATATGCACACATATGTGCATATGTGTGTGTGTGTGTATGTATAGATATATATATATAGTTTTATTTTTTTTGAGACAAGCTCTTGCTCTGTTGCCCAGGCTGAAGTGCAGTGGCATGATCTCGGCTCACTGCCACCTCCACCTTCTGGGCTCAAGCAATCCTCCCAGCTCAGCCTCCTCAGTAGCTCAGATTACTAACATGCACCACCACACCTGGCTAATTTTTGTATTTTTTTGTTGAGACAGGGTTTCGCCATGTTGCCCAGGCTGGTCTTGAACTCCTGGGTTCAAGTGATGCTCCTGCCTCGATCTTCCAAAGTGCTGGGATTACAGGAATGAGCAACTGTGTCTGGCCCAGTATGTTTTAAATCAACTAATTCTCCAGTTCATCAGTCAGCATTAGCTTCTGCTGCTTACAACTGAGATCTACGCTTGATAGACAAATAATCTGGTGTGTTGGGCTCTCCAGTATGGCTCATCTTTAAATAACATCCTATTTCTTCAAATAAATTAAGGGAGACTTTAAGGTTGAATTCATTCACCTGTTCAATCAACACACATTATTGGGTACCTTCAGTGTGTAAAATACTACATTAGATACTGAGCTTTCAATGAAAACTATTCTTAGTCTCCAGGGACTCCAAATCTTGTAGGTTAAATAAATATTAGCATATAAACCAAATGTGCTGTCTGAGGACTCAATCAGATGTGACCTCTGAATGTGATTATAATTGACAAAGTGCTGGGAGTCACTCCCAGGAGAGAAGTTATAATAACCTAATACGTTAAAAGAACTTTCCTTAAAGTAGGAAGGGAAAGAAGAAAAGGTCATATTTATTGACTGCCTTACTTACATTTTTTGTTCTAACTTGCTTTGGGGACTAATATGGATGCTTGGATAAGTTCCATTTCAAGCTTGTGGACCACTTCAGATTGGGGAGATGGAGAGAATTGGGCGAATATTGATACTCATTTAATGTTACTCTTGATGATGATGATGATTTGACTGAAGGATAAAAGAGAGGTACAGAAAAATTAAACGTAGGTTTCACCATAATACTGAGTGCCAGGCCTATGTGCTAGGGGTTTTCCAAATGCTATCACAATCAGTTTTTCTTTTTCTTTTCCTCCCTCCCAGTGCACGTGTACTCTCTTTAAATCACAAATGGAAGAGATGCAGCTCAAACTAGCAAGAGCAAAACAGGGAATGTTTTGGTTCATGTAACTAAAGAAGTTGGGAGTAGCTTCTTGCACAATCAGATCTAGGTTCTCAAATGATGTCATTGGGAATTGGTATTTTTCCATTTCTTGGCACTGTTTTCCTCTCTGTTGGTTTTATTTTCTCATTGCTGCCGCCCTTATGGAGGCTGGGGAGATCTGCGGGGTCATGTTCTACCACAGTAGTCATGCTAATAGCAGAGGAAGTTCTTTCAGGTTTGAGCCTGAATCTGGTAGGATGGTTCTGGCCACAAGTAATTCAAATGTTGGATTACAGGGCTGTACTTTTCTTACATAGCAAGAAACTCAGAGGTAGGGGCAGTTCCAGAGTTAGTTAACTCTAACTAAGGATGTTAGAGCATTTGGTCAGGTTCTCTATGAATTTCTTAATCTTCCCCTTATAGTTTCATACTATCAGACTATAGCACCCAGCATCACATCTTCACATGACAATGCCCAAAGGCAGGAAGGAATAAGTCCCTGCTTTGTGTTTTCTCTTGAGAGTGTGGAAAAACTCTCCGGAAGTCACTAAACAGACCTCTCCTATGTCTCCTGGGTCAGAGTTACATCACATGCTCACTCTTTACCAATCCTTTCCAAGGGGAATACAATTCCAAGTATATTTCATTTTATTGCACTTTGCAGATGGTGAACTTTTTAAGATTTCTTTTATTTTAAGGAGCAGAGAGTTTAATAGGCAAGATAGAAGGGAGAAGAAAGAAGGAAGAAGCTCTCCTGTACAGAGACAGAGAGAGGGGGCTCCAAAGCCGAGAGAGGTAACCCCACCTGCCATGGATAACAGCCAGGTATGTGAAGAGGCTGGAGGAGGTGCTGTTTGATTTGCATAGGGCTTAGCAAATTGGCTTGACCAGGCATGTCATTCATGTAACATGTGAAAAAAATTGCCTTCCCATCCTAGCCTCTTAATATGCAAATGTAGGGTGCCATGATGTTCTACGCGCATGGGGATATGTTGGGGCCACCATGTCACCAGAAACATATGGGGCAAGGGCAAGAAGGCCACAGGAATTGCCATGTTGGGTGGACCCAGTTTCTAATGGCTGGCATTTGCATATTAAAGATTGCCAGCCCAGCCATGTTGGGTGAACCCAGTTTCTAAGGGCCTGCATATGCATATCAAAGGTTGCTGGCCTGGCTCTAAGAGCCAGGGCTTTACAAGAAACTTTACTGGAGATGCTTTAAAAAATGAAAACTTCCCAAGGACCCCTTTTCCTCTCTGCCTAAAATATATATATATTTTTTGAGATGGAGTTTCATTCTTTTTTTTTTTTGCCCAGGCTGGAGTGCAATGGCATGATCTTGGCTCACTGCAACCTCTGCCTCCCAGGTTCAAGTGATTCTCCTGCCTCAGCCTCCTGAGGAGCGGGAATCACAGGCGCCCACCATCACACCTAGCTAATTTTGTATTTTTAGTAGAGATGGGGTTTCACCACGTTGGCCAGGCTGGTCTCGAACTCCTGACTTTAGGTGATCTGCCTGCCTTGGCCTTCCAAAGTGCTAGGAATACAGGCGTGAGCCACTGCGCCCAGCCAAAAGATGGTGATTTTTTAAAAATTGTGTCTTCAATTCTGTGAAGGCTGAGAGAGGTGAGGAAAATGCAGAAAAAAATTTTGGAGCTAGAAGAGGTTGGTTCATGAGGTTTGAGAAAAGAAGCCATGTCTATAACATAAAAGTGCAAGGTGAAGCAGCAAGTGCTGATGTAGAAGCTGCAGCAAGTTATCTAGAACATCTGGCAAAGATCATTGATGGAGGTGGCTACACTAAATAAATTTCTAATGTGGGCAAAACACCCTTATATTGGGAGAAGGTGCCATATAGGACTTTCATAGCTAGAGAAGAAAATGCCTGGCTGCAAAGCTTCAAAGGACAGGCTGACTCTCTTGTTAGGGGCGAAAGCAACGTTTACTTTCAGTTGAAGCCAGTGCTCATTTTCCATTCAGAAAATCATATTGCACTTAAGAATTACGCTAAATCTACTCTGCCTGTGCCCTAGAAATGGAAGAGCAAAGCCTGGATGACAGCACATCTGTTTACAGCATGGTTTACTGAATATTTTAAGCCCACTGTTAAGACCTAAAGAAAAGATTTCTTTGAAAATAGTCCTGCTCATTGACAATGCACCTGGTCACCCAAGATCTTATGGAGATGTAGAAGGAGATTAATGCTGTTTTCATGCCTGTTAACACAACATCCATTCTACAGTCCATGGATCAAGGGGTAATTTTCTCTTTGAAGTCTTGTTATTTAAGAACTATATTTCATAAAGCTACAGCTGCCATAGATAGTGATTCCTTGGATACATCTGGGCAAAGTAAATTGAAAAACTTCTGGAAAGGATTCACCATTCTAGGCACTATTAAGAAGATCTGTGATTCGTGAGAGGAGGTCACAATATTAACATTAACAGGAGTTTGAAAGAAGTTGATGTCAACCCTCATGGATGACTTTGAGGGGTTCAAGACTTCATTGGAGAAAGTAACTGCAGATGTGCTGAAAATAGCAAGAGAACTAGAATTAGATGTGAAGGCTGACAGATTTTATGACTAAGACTTCAAAGGCAAATGCAACAAAAAACAAAAATAGGCAAATGGGACTTAATTAAACTAAAAAACTTTTGCATAGCAAAAGAAATAATCAACAGAGTGAACAGACAACCAACAGAACGGGAGAAAATATTTGCAAACTAAGCATCTGACAAAGGACTGATATCCAGAATCTATAAGCAACTCAAACAACACAATAAAAAAATCCTCAAGGCTGGGCATGGTGGCTCACACCTGCAATCCCAGCATTTTGGAGGCCAAGGTGGGCGGATCATGAGGTCAGGAGTTTGAGCCCAGCCTGGCCAATATGGTGAAACCCCATCTCTACTCAAAATAGAAAAATTAGCCAGGCATGGTGTGCATACCTTTAGTCCCAGCTATTTGGGAGGTTGAGGCAGGAGAATTGCTTGAACCTGGGAGGTGGAGGTTGCAGTGAGCCAAGCCCACACCACTGCACTCCTGCCTGGTGACAGAGCAAGACTCCATCTGGAAAAAAAAAAACAAAAAAACAAAAAAAACCTGTCATATAACCCCATTAAAAAGTGGTCAAAGGAGATGAACAGACATTTTTCAAAATGAGACATACAAATGGCCAAAAAACATGAAAAATGCTCAATATCACTAATCATCAGAGAATGCAAATTATAACCACAATGAGTAGCATCGTACAACAGTTAGAATAGCAATTATTAAAAAGTAAAAAACAAAACAAAACAAAACCAAAATAACAACAACAAAAAACAGATGTCAACTAGGAGGCAGAGAAAAGGGAACACTTATACACTGTTGATGGGAATGTTAAATTGGTACAACCTTTATGGGTAACGGTATGGAGATTTATCAAAGAACTAAAAATAGAACTACCATATTTTATCCAGCAATCCCACTACTGGGAAAAGAAATAATTATATCAAAAAGATACCTGCACTCATATGTTTATCATAGCATTATTCACAATAGCAGAGATATGGAATTGACCTCAGTGTCCATTAACGGATGATTATATATGGCATCTATCAATCAATCAATCAATCAATCAATCATCTATCATCTGTCTATCTATCATATATCTGTCATGGAACAGTACTTAGCCATAAAAAAGAATGAAATCATGTCTTTTGCAGCAACATGGATGGAACTGCAGGCCATTATTTGAAGTGAAAGAACTCAAGAGAAGAAAGTCATATACTATATATTCTTACATAAGCGGGTGTTAAATAATGTGTACACATGAACAGAGTGTGGAATAATAGACACTGGAGACGTGGAAGGGTGGGAATGAGGAAGGGAGTGAGGGGTGAGAAATTACTTAATGGGTACAATGTACACTATTCAGGTGATGGTTACACTGAAAGCCCAGACTTCAGCACTATGCGATGTATCCATGTAACAAAACTGCCCTTCTACCCTCTAAGTTAATTTTTTTAAAAAGGAAGTAGAGCCTGAAGATGTAACTGAATTGCTGCAATTTCATGATAAAACTTTAATGCATGAAGAGTTACTTTTTTTTTTTTTTTAGACGGAGTCTCGCTCTGTCACCCAGGCTGGAGTGCAGTGGCGCGATCTCGGCTCACTGCAAGCTCCGCCTCCCGGGTTCACGCCATTCTCCTGCCTCAGCCTCCCCAGTAGATGGGACTCGCCACCACACCTGGCTAATTTTTTTTTGTATTTTTAGTAGAGATGGGGTTTCCCCATGTTAGCCAGGATGGTCTCCATCTCCTGACCTCATGATCCGCCCGCCTCGGCCTCCCAAAGTGCTGGGATTACAGACGTGAGCCACTGCGCCCAGCCGAAGAGTTACTTCTTAAGAATGAACAAAGAAAGTGGTTTCTTGAGATGAAATTTATTCGTGTTGAAGAGGGTGTGAACACTGTTGAAATGACAACACAGTGTTTGGAATATTCCATGAGCTTAATTGATAAAGTGGCCATAGCATTTGGGGGAAGACTGACTACAATTTTTAAAATGGTTCTACGGTGGGTAAAATACTATCAAGCGGCAACACATGCTACAGAGAAATCTTTTATGAAAGAAAGAATAAACTGATGCAGCAATCTTCAGTGTGGTCTTATTTTACACAATTGCTACAGCCACCCCAACCTTGAGCAACCACCACCCTGATTACTCAGCAGCCATCAACACTGAGGCCAGACCTCTCACCAGTAAGAAAAGATTACCACTCACTGATAGCTCCAATAGTCATTAGCATTTTTTTTTTTTAGCAATAAAGTAATTTTAAATCAAGGTTTGTACATTTTTTGGACATAATGCTATTGCACACACTAGACTACAGTTTAGTGTAAATATAACTGCTATATGCACTGGAAAAATTTAAAAATTGTGTGACTTGCTTAATTGTGGAATTAGCTTTATTGTAGTCTGAAATTGAACTTATATCTCTGAGGTATTCCTGTACCTTAATAATTTTAAGCTAATTAAAATTTATCTCTTGTGCCCGTGGATGTTGCTTAAAAACTAAACAAAATCAGAGTTCAGTTAGCAAAGAAGAAGGGGTGAACTGGAACATGGTTGGTGGGTAAATACCCAACCGTGTCTGCCAGTGTCTCACTAGACTAACTCAGTTATGTAATCATTTCTGAACCAATCACAATGACCACTCCTACTCACATGCCTCCCTGTGGAGCTGTGGAAATGGTGGTCATCGTGTTAGGTAGAGGTATTATGTCGGTTCTGCCCAAGTCACATAAACCGAGAGCAGAAGAGATTGGATCTCTGTTATTCTGTGTCTCCTAGGCTAACTCTCATACCCAGAAGAAGCATAGTTTTGTTTTGTTAGATCCTTGACCCAATTTTTAGTTTTAAAAAAGGGGGTTCCATTTCCTGTCATTTAATCTTAGTCCAAGATTTGGGTAGCTCATAAATATTTTAGAGTCCCCATAGAAAGTGAATTAGGTGAATTAGGTGGTCAAGAATAAAGGAAAGCATATGTTAAAAAGGATCCCTCATTATAGAAGACATGTTATAAGCTGCTCAGCAAAACACTGTTATTATGGACCATCTGTATGAAAATGGAAATATCTGTTACAGTCACTTATTTTAATGATACTTGGTGTTGTGAAATTTCACTGTTACTCTGCTTCTTTGCTTTGATACATCTTTTGCGAAGTTTCCTTTTAAGAATCCTCTATAGGCTGGGTGCATTGGCTCACACCTGTGTATTAGTCTGTTCTCGAACAGCTAGAGAGAAATACCTGAGGCTGGGTAATTTATAAAGAAAAGAGATTTAATCGGCTCATGGTTCTGCAGGCTGTACAGGAAGCATAAAGGCTTCTGTTCACCTTCTGGGGAGGCCTCAAGAAACTGAATCATGGCAGAAGGCGAAGGGGAAGCAGGAACATCTTGAATGTCATAAATGGCTGGAGCAGGAGCAAGTGGGGTGCGGCAGGGTTGTGGGGAGGTGCTACACACTTTTATACAACCAGATCTTGTAAGAACTCTAACAGGAGAACAGCACGAAAGGTGTGGTGCTAAACCATCCACAAAGTATCCACCCCCCGATCAAATCACCTCCCACCACGCCCCACCTGCAACATTGGGGATTATAATTGAAGCTGACATTTGAGTGGGGACACAGATCCAAACCATATCAACCTATAATCCCAGCAGTTTGGGAGGCTGAGGTGGAAGGATCACTTGAGGCCAGGAGTTCAAGACCAGCCTGGGCAACATAGCGGCACTTCATCTTTACAAAAATAAAGAAAGAGGCAGAGTATGGTGGCTCACGCCTGTAATCCCAGCACTTTAGGAGGCCGAGGTGGGTGGAACACCTGATGTCAAGAGTTCGAGACCAGCCTGGCCAACATGGTGAAACCCCATCTCTACTAAAAGTACAAAAGTTAGCAGGGTGTGGTGAAGCATGCCTGTAATCCCAGCTACTTGGGAGGCTGAGGAAGGAGAATCGCTTGAACCCGGGAGATGGAGGTTGCAGTGAGCCAAGATTGTGCCACTACACTCCAGCCTGTGCGATGGGGGTGAGACTCCATCTGAAAAAAAAAGAAAAAAAAAACACAGAAAGAAAGAATGAAAGAGAAGGAGAGAGAAAGAAAGAATAGAAAGAAAGAGAGAATAGAAAGAAAGAGAGAAAGAAAGAGAGAAAGAAAAGAAAAGAAAAGAAAGAAAATAAATTAGTCAGGCATGGTGGTGCATGCCTGTGGTCCCAGCTGCTGGGGAGGCTGAGGTGGGAGGATTGCCTGAACCTAGGAGGTTGCGACTGCAGTGAGCCATGATTTTGCCACTGCACTCCAGCATGGGTGACAGAGTGAGACCCTGTCTCAAAACAAAACCAAACAGCAACAACAAAAGAATCCTCTATATAAATGTAGGTGACCTTAGGGCTTTAGTGAAGAGATACCTTGGAATTGGGCACGGACATAAATACCTGTGGGATGAGTCTTATAAACTCCATTTTGATTGAGTGGTTAAATGACATTTCCATCATGACATGCTCTTCAAAATGCATAACAGTTCTTGTTCCCTACTGATTTAAGATCTTATTTCAGGACTGTTAATAATTGGCTTCCCTTTGCTTTCAGTCATAATGCTGCACTCTCCCACCCAAGCTTCTCACTCCATCACGCAGGTCCCTTCTCTGGCCTGGGCACCTCCTAACCTCCTGACTTGGGTTGTGTGTGCTTTGACCCCCTAAATGTCCTTCATCTGATTGTCTGAATTCTGTGCATCCCTGAAGGCCAGGCTCTTTTTCCCGTATTCTGCCAGCTGATGTAGTTTGCCCTGCTGTCTGAACTCTTAATTCATGACTTCTCCATTGAAAGCAATTTAGCATATAAAAACAGTGCATGTTGCTTTGTTCATTAGTTGTTTCCATGTGCACATCCTGTCTTGTCTCCTTAGTAACATCACTTGGAGATATAACAGGTATCTCCTGCTCAGATATTTCTCTTAGCACCAAATGGCCACTGGAGACCTGAACTTGGATGTCTCAGAGGCATCTCAATTCCAGCATGTCTGAGGTGGTATCTGTTACCTACCTCTCCTTCCTACTCCAACCCACTCCTGTTCCTGTAATCAATTTCTACAAATAAACTCCTATGCAGTTGCCTAAGCTAGACTCCTCAGAGGCACTCTTCATTATGCCTTCCCTTTCTTTCAGAAATGCACTCATCTAGTCACCAAGTTCTGTCAATTCTATTCCTAAACGTATCTGGGGATCTTCTTCTCCACCCCCGGCACCACTGGCCTCATGAAAGCCTTTGTCATACTTCACTAGGACTATTGCAATGGCCTTTCAACAGATCACCCTTGCTCCAAACTCACTTCTTTCAATCCACCGTCTTTACTGTTGCCCAGAGATCATAGATTATGCCACTTCTTTGCTTGAGAACCTTCAGTCATTTCTATTTGTTTGCCAGAAAAAAAAAATTCAGACCTCTTAATATAGCTTAGAAAGCCATCAAAGATCCAGTTATAGCTAGCTCCAGTGCTTTCCAGCCTGGCGTTTCATATTTCCTGACAAGTCCTTGACTCCAGGCAAATTGAGTTCCTGGTGGTCACGTGATCATCTATGTTCATTCCGTGCAGCAGACATGGATTCGGCATCTGGAATTCCCAGGTGCGGTGCTAAATGCCCCATAGAACCTTAATTGTACCTTTATGTGTTTCTTTCCTTCATTGAACTGTGAGTTTTTTTTTTTTTTTTTTTTTTTTTTTTGAGACGGAGTGCAGTGGCGCGATCTTGGCTCACTGCAACCTCTGCCTCCAGTGTTCAAGCAATTTTTCTCTCAATGCCTAGTACAAACTAGGGACTCAACAAATGGTAGATGAATGAGGTCATGATGATATGTAAACTCGGTGTGACACAGGACTACCTATCATAACTTCAGATCTCTCACAGATGACGTGTAGTATTAGGCCCACACAGGCGTTGAAAACATACTTGCCATTTGATGGATTGTTTGTCAGTGCTGAAGTTGAGGATTCTGCTGCGTCTACCAGTTTTTAGCATAATTAACCTTAGGATCCGTCCATGTCTTTAGCGTTATCGAACGCATTGTTGACTCGGTTTATTGGCACTCATACATGGGTTTGCATATCCGTTGGTCCCTTGATGGGTAGAATTCTGTGTATGCTGAGGCAGATGTTTGTTGATACCTTCTGGTGGTATAGTGTGAAGTCCCCTTGAATTTATCCTATAATAAATCACCCAAATAATAGGTTATTCAAAGGAATAAGAAAGATACACATAACTTAGAACATAATTTAGAGATGAAGCCTTACCACGACCTCTCTTTTGGATTATCCACTAATATATTTCAAAGTCCACACTTTGGGTGCAGGTAGAATGTAAGTACATTAAGTGTAAATATGTGAGGCAGACTCAGTAAAACGTTTTCCAGGGAAAGTCTAAGTGGTGAGTTCTATTTTTCTAGTGATGTTTAACATACAGGCAAGGAACGTCATCAGACAGATCACATCTATCCATGAACAAAGCTATTATAGAAGAGCACCAGTGACCTGGGATTATCAGTGTGCCTCAAAAGAAAATATTGTGTATGAGTCAGTCTTAGCCCTGTAAGTCCTAAAGCTTTTAAATGGGGTTGGTTGGCAATTTTAACAATAGAAAACAATCATTTATCTTAATGGTTCAGACATCAATTGCTCTTCTACTTTGTAATAAAATGACTTTTGGGGTAGGAGTAGGCACAGTCCATCTCTAAATTCCTCACATGGTGCCAGCAAGAGCAGCTGAGATTCTATTTGCTCTTTAGCTGCCAGACTGTGCTAGTCTTTCTTCCCTATCTCTTTGTTAACAGCTCTCTTGTCCACTGTCCCCTCTTGCTGCTGGTAATTTTTGTCGTCTTTACTATTTCTAATCTCTAATGCCATATCTTCTACGTGCCACGTCTGCAGCATGCCATTCCTTTCCTTCTGTGTCCCACTTTTTATTTTAATTTTGTGGCCTTTCTTTTTTCCAATTCTGTTGATCATGGAGCTTATCCTTTTCAGCTGTCATTAGCCAGTGCCACCTCTTTTTCCTGTTTCTATAAGCGCGAATGGTCCGGCTGCCTATTAGCTGGAAACAGCAATATTGCCCATGCTCTTCTGATGTATGGAGATGTGATGTAGGGAGCAGCAAGGTGCTAGAGCATAAAAAGATGAGGCTCCTCACCCTTAGACAGAGGGTTTGCATATTCTCTCCCCATTCTGTTCGAAATGGAGCATTTCTGGCCAGGCACAGTGGTTCATGTCTTTAATTCCAGGACTCTGGGAGGCCAAGGAGGGAGGATTGCCTGAGACCAGGAGTTTGAGACCAGCCTGGCCAACATAGTAAGACTCCATCTCCACAAAAACTAAACAACAACAACAACAACAACAACAAAACAAAATGAGCCAGGTGCAGTGGTGCATACCTGTAATCCCAGCTACTTCAGAGCCTGAGATGGGAGGATCGCTCGAGCTCAGGAGTTTGAGGCTGAAGTGAGCTATGGTCACACCTCTGCCTTCCAGCCTGGGTGACGGAGTGACACCTCATCTCAATTTAAAAACAAAACAAAATGAAAATAAATAGAACATTTTATTCAAGGAAAAGTCATTGCATTAATAGCCTAGGGTGGGAGACAAAAAAAATAAAAAATAAGATAAAAAAATTAAAAAGAAAAGATTGTAATCGCTAATCTCCCGATCTCTTCTATACTAGAGTATAAGCTTTTTCAGAGTGGGAACCATGCCATATTAATGTCTGCTGTCATTATATATATACATTTTACATTATACACACAACATATATACACAATATTCATTACATAGCACCTGGAACTGATTAAGTGTTCAAAGCATGCTTCTTGAATGAATGAAAGAATGACTCGAATGATCAGAGGTGTGGCAAAGGCGTTAGGGTGGTGGTTTTTAGTAACATAACAAAATGCTCATTTAGAAGACATTGATGCCTAGGTCCCCAAACCAGGACAAGTACCATTAGTTGATTCTAAGATGCAATTTCCCCCCACATTTTATTTTTTATTTTATTTTTTATTTTATTTTTGAGATAGGATCTCACTCTGTCACCCAGCCTGGAGTGAAGTAGCGTGATCTTGGCTAGCTGCAATCTCTGCCTCCGGGGTTCAAGTGATGCTTCTTACAGTCAATGTGTTAAGAAAGGTATTTTCTCATAATTTGATTGAAAACATTTTTCTTTTTTAGTTGCACAGAAAATGCACTTCAGAGAGCCAATGACATCTTAGATTTGATGAAATACAGTAAATCAGAATCTCTAGAGAGTGTAGCCCAGGGCAAAAGTATGGTTTAAAGTGTCTGAAGTGAGTCTGATGCACATTGTAAGTTAGAAGGCTCTATATTAGGGGGGCTTTGATGAGGGAGAAATTAACAAGGGACCACTTTTGTGTCTACCTCTGAATCCTCAGCACAGCACCTGGTCCATTGCTGAACCAGATGGAATTATTTGGGGCCTTAGAGAAGCCATCAAAATTGAGATGATCTAGTAACTGTCCTGAAAGACATGTAGGAATTTTCCAGGTGAGAAGAAAAAGTCTAAGAGAACAGCATGCACAAAAGCAGAGAAGTATGGCAGCCTAGACTACCTGGGGAAGAGCAAGCAGTGGCTGTCCTTGGAGTGAGAGGCAAGCGGGACGGGGGCAGAGGAGTCTGGGAAGATGGTGTATTATAATTTAACTCAGTCCCTGTTGGGATTAATTGGAGAGGAGATCAATTAGGAGCTAGGGAATCAGAGCAAATTTAAATGCTGATCTCCACTCTTTCGAAGTTCTGCACAGCCCAAGGATTTCCTTAACCACCTTCTAGCTTTCATTTTGTTGGGGTTTTATTTTTATACCAGGTGCCGTGGCCTTAATGCTAGTGCTTGCTGGCCCAGAAATCCCGCCAGGCTTCTACCTTTTCTCTTTTTGACCTTATTGTCACTCAAAATATCTCTAGCGCCTCACTGACTTATCACTTTACTTCCGCTTCAGAGTGGCCCACCTCCAGGGGGCAGCATCCACACTGTAGTATCTGAATAGTGCCTACCCTACACAGCTCTGCAGCATGGAGGCCACTGGGGGCTGAGTGTTGGCAGGAGTATGGGCTTTGGGGCAAAGCTGTGAGTTTAAATTTTGACTCTTGCCACTTACAAGCTGTGTAAAAGGAACAAATGGCCTGCTGCTGTGCCTGTTTACTCTTCTGCAAAATGGGGATAATAGTACCTCTTTCACTGAATTGTGAGGATTCAATGGTTTAATGTGGAAAAGCTTCTGAAATAGTATTTGGCATATAGTAAGCACTCCAAACCCTTAGCTAATATTATTTGCTTGGCGCTTTCTATACCACATGTAATTTCCTACTTCCCGAGAGTTGCTTGGTATTTGCTGTCCAGTTATTACTCTTCATTTGGCTACAAAGAGGAAGAATAGTGGTGGAAGTGTGCTAGTAATCTAGTAGTCATCCTTGTTTCGGGTGTAATTGTGTTCCTGTATTCCAAAATTACCCATAACTTTGGTAATAGTTCTCTGCTTCACTATGTTCTATTTGGCAGAATGTGATGGAATTCACAGGAGGAAGCCAATTAATTTGATGGGGTCAGTTTCATATTACTTAGCTTTCTTTGGAACATTTCTGCTTAGAGATTATTAAAATGATCTACCTAAAGTCAATGTGGAATGTTGGTGGGAAGACAAGCACCATGCCTTTCCCTCCTTGAGATTTGGACTCTATGTCTCTGATCAATACTATGGGTAATCTTTTATTTTTAAATGGTTTAACTTCAGGCTTTTTGCCTTGTTACACCAAGCCCAGGCTTCATGTGGCTTCCTTATTCACCACATAATGAGCAGCCTTAATTTGAAGAAGGAATTAGCTAAATGTTGGGGACTTGCTGTGCCATATTAAACTTTCAGAACCAACCTGCAGCAAACCCAGTTAGGTCTCCCCAGAACACATTTGATTGGTAGTTTGTTGCAAAAAGGGATGGCTCAGGTTTTTAAGTGAATGTTAATTACGGAACGATGTCACGGGGAGCACACTGAATGTCTTTAACCCATTTTTAAAAAGCAGGTCAAATTCAGCATCTGGAGGATAACTTGTAATTTGGTTGAAAATAATTGAACAAGTTTAACATGAAATTCAATAAAGGGGTCAGGGCTATTCTAGGTTTAAAATTCTGAGATAAATTTGTTCAACCCAAGGCTCTTGTCTGCTATCCATTATCACCAAGTCCAAGAGAGTACCTGCGTTTTTGTTTTTCCAGGGTTTGTATCTGCCTTGTAAAAAGAAGATTGCTCTGAATCATTCTTGGCATTTCTTTAGAAAGACATTAAAAAAAGCCAGCGGCCTCTCTACCGTAACAGGTGAGGTTGGTTGAACTATGGTAGAAGGAATGCAGAATATAGAAAGATTTCAAGCTCACATCTTCTAGGAAGAAGAAAAATGAGAGTGACATATGTCACATACAGCAGACCCTGAGAGAAGATTTGTGTGTAAGTGGCCTATTAAGGATGGTAGCCAGGAGGACCAGTGAGGGAGTGGGGCAAGTGGCACAGGGAAGGAGAGCCAGAGCTCAGAGGGTAGCTTCATCCTGCCCCCACCAAAGAACTCAGGGGTATGGACTGTGCAAGGGAGCAGAGGCTTTTCTATTCCTGCCCCCATTAGCCAATGGTTAAGAATCATGGGGGGAAGTGGGAGGGCTTTGGGGACAAATTCTTGGATACTCCCAGTTTGCACAGATGAAGGCAAGCAGGCTCCAGTTACATGCCCGCGAAGATTCTCAGGTGTTGGCTGTTGAAGATGAATGCTGTGGACATGTCAGAAAATATTTATGTAGAAAAAGAAAGAAAATAAATAGCAATAATGCTATAACACAATCCAGAGGAAACCATTGTTTACACTGTGGTGTGACTCCTTCTCACCTTTTAGTCAGTGCATATATATGGAAAGATGAAAGCCGTGGACATGCACAAAATGGTGAAAAAGGACCCAAAGGGACTTGGGCAGAGCAGTGACCTTGTCCACTACAGAGAGGAAGAGAGAGACCAGGAGCAGGAAGGCAAAGGCCAGGGCTCCTTTATTTCCCCCCTGCCTCCCCACTGCCTGGGGCCAAACTTTAATGGAAAGAGAGGGAGAGGGTGCCTCTAGGAGTATCTGGATGTGAGGGAAACATACAGCATGGGCGTATGCCAAGCTTTTATTGAGGGCAGTCTGGCACTGTTAGGGTGGGGACAGAGTTATCAGATAGAGACGAGCTGGGGTTCAGTCTCCTTTGTCTCCTTGCAGCGGGAAAGACATGCAGGGATTCCCTCACGCAGGTGGACTGCACTGGGTCAGGTGCTGACTGGGAGTCAGTAGATCCCAGGTGTACATATTTGCACCAGTGAGAACCAGGGTGAAACAAACACAAGTCAATCACCCAGGGAGGGCTGCAAGGTCATAAGATTGGGGGCATTGAAACGCAGGTGAAGTGGGTCTTTTGTGGAAGGTGTCAGTGGAGCATAAAAAGATGAGCTGGAGCTGTCAGTTCCATTTTCCTCCCTGTGCTCTTGTCTCTCTGTTTGGGTTTCCATTTAGAAGATTCCTTTCTCCTGTGGAGAATGAGAAGGGCCAGGGTAGGGCTTGGAGGAGGGGAGTCAAGAATTGAGAGCTTTGGCCTAGTTCTAGACTTCAAATTCAAGAGTGAGAGATAAAGGGAACTTGGAAATCACTGGGGGAGGAAGGGAGGCAGCCCAGGGGTCCTGACAGAAGCCTCACCTGGGCCCCGAGCGAAAGCCCATCTAGCTATTGGCTCCCTTCTTCTGCCTGCTTTGGGGAGCCGGCACGGAGAGGTGGGCACAGAAGGGTGAGGGACGAGGCAGACAAGACTGGATGAGGTGAGATGCAGGTGAGTCTCAATGTCTCCCAGGCGCATTTTTGCAAAGCCTTCCTCTTTTAGTGACCTTGGACGCCTTCATCATAACGCTGTGGTCCCTCACCCAGGCTGGCTTCACCTAATGTAGAACTGTTTCATCCTGTCCGAGCCTATCAAACATCTCATTTCCTCAGCGCTCTGCTATCAGCTGGCTGGCTTTCCAAGTAATTAACAGCAAGGCATTAATACCTTCCTCTCATGCTCACAGTTTAATGTGCTTCCTTTTCCAAGGTTATTTGCAAGGGAGAAGGGTGCAATCCTTTTGTCTCTGAAAAATAATTTTGTCATTTTCTTATTATGAAAACACCTCATTTCAGAAAATATTTAAGTAGAAAAAGATAGGAAAAAAATAGCAAGAATTCTGTAACACAGCCCAGAGGAAGCCATTGTTTACACTGTGGTGTGAGTCCTTCTTACCTTTTAGTCAATGCATATATATGGAGAACACATACATGTATATGCTAAGTTTGTCTGCATTTTAGCAGAGAATTCTTGAGGAGATGGCCAAAGTTCCCAGCCAAAGAAATGAATGTGTCCCAGTGAGATTTGTGTTGTCCCCTCTGCTTACACGGACTCTGTAGTGAGCAGGGGCAGGAGTGAGTCCAGTGAACAGCCCGAGATATCTACCCTTTGTTCAACTGGCCTGGGGCTGGTGAGGTGGCGGGCTTGCAGACTCGGACAGCAGGCATTCAAATATAAAGACTTAGGAAAAGCAGGTGGGAGTCACGTTTGGAGCAGTCCCAGATGGAGGTCCCAGTGGGTTTTGCTGCCTGGACAGGAATCTGAGTCAATTTTGTTCTCTGGCAGCTGGAACCCACTCAGTTTTTTTGGTTTACATATTAAGGTGCACCAAGTCTTAAAGATTTAGAAACTTGTAGGGCAATACTTGACCCTTTTGTAGATGTCAAAATTCACTGTGTTCCAAGAACAGCCAACTTATGTGTCACAGGCTGGTTTTCCAGGAAGCAGGCTCTGGGATGAAGTTTCATGAGCAGAGAGTTTATTGGGAAGTGCCCTGGAGAACAGCACCTGTGGAGGAAAGCAGGCTTGGGCAGAAGGAGAAAATGAGTTGCAACACGTGCCTGCCAGCTTCCGCCGATCTCACCAGGGCTTTGACATTGGAATGGTCCATCAGAGTCACCCTGTGTTGGGATCAGATGACCTAGCCTTTATTCTCTTTTCCTGCTTCATTGGTCATTGGATGTGGACTGCCCAGAAGGGTGTGACTTGGGAAGGCAGCTCTCTGCAGCTGAGGCAAACCCTGAAAGAGCTCACAGCTGTTTGGGAAGAGTCATGAAGGAGATACAGGACACATTCATGACATGTGCCCATCCCTGCGCCACAGTAGGTGGCCATGAGACAGTCTGGCATGTTGAGGATAGTGGTGAACTTGGGGGGTAGGATGCAGGCCATGGTCTAAATCATTGACATCTAATTTATAAAAATACCGTGTTGGCCAAGCAAAACACATTTTGGATTAGCCTCTGGATGTGGCCTCCTGTTTGGATCCTCTCTGCTCTAGGGAGAAGGCAGTGTCTCAGCTCCAGTTGTGGCTTACTTGCTGTAAGACCTGGGCCAGATGATGTAATCTCTGCATGTCTCAGTGGCTCATCTAAAAAAAAGAAGAGAATCATAGTTATATCTGCTGTGAAGAGCTGCTGTGCAAATTAAATGAAGTAATCCATGGAAAGCACTAAGCAGAGCACCAAACACATTGTTAGCACTCAGTCGATGTGATTTATTCTTATAGTAATTATGACATTGGCTTTGTTGTTGTTGTTGTTGTTGTTGTTTTGAGAAAGAGTCTTGCTTTGTTACCCAGGCTGGAATGCAGTGGCGCAATCTCGAGTCACTGCAACCTCCACCTCCCAGGTTCAAGCGATTCTCCTGCCTCAGCCTCTTGAGTAGCTGGTACTATAGGCATGAGCCACCATGCCCGGCTAATTTTTATATTATTTTTAGTAGAGACAGTGTTTCACTACGTTGGCCAGGTTGGTCTCAAACTCCTGCCCTCAAGTGATCTGCTCGTCTTGGCTTCCCAAAGCGCTGGGATTACAGGCGTGAGCTGCTGCGCCCAACCGATGTTGGCTTTTACCTTCAGATTACCAGAAGTTCCTGGTATTTATGATTCTCAAACTTGATCTTCTGGGTTATCTCTCCTGGCCTCATAACCTGTTCCCATTGCCTACTGGATTTTTCTATCTGGTTCTGACTAACTCAAGGTCAATTACCACTCTGCCACCCAACCCCTTATGAGCTATATCTCCTTCCTGATCCTGTTTCTCCACACTTACTGCCTCCCAAATCAGACACTTTCCATGTATTTCAGAGTCACCCAAACTGGAATCTTTACAGGTGTCCTTTCTACCTCCTTCCTCTCCCTTTCTTTCCAGATTCCATTACTCACCAAAGCTGCCCTGTTGATTCCATCTTCTCCTAAAGAGTTTCTTACCACCTCCTCTTCCCTTGCCTTACTTCACCTCTCATCCCTGTGTCTACTTTCGATGAACTGCATTTCATTCTCCAGATGGCTGCTAAGGAGATTTTTTTCCAAACCACAACCATGATCATGTTATTCCTCAGCTTACATCCTTCCTACCTCACTGCTTCCAGCAGAAGTGCTAAGCTCCTCAGACTGTTTTGTGATCTGGGCTCTACCTACCCTTCAAGGTTCATCTTTTACCACTCCCCACAGGAGCCCTTGCTACCGTGCTGATCTGCCTGCAGTTCCGTGAATGTGCCGTGTTCTATAACTTTCCCATGCACAGTTGCTTCTGTCTGGCAGGCTTACCTCCCCGGTTGCCCGTCTTCCTGGAGAATTCTTATTTATCCATGAACTCTTAGTTCATACATCATCTTCTCTGGGATGTCTCCCTGACCTAGTTCAGACTTTGGCATTCTCTTTTTTACAAATCTCCATCATTCGTTTATTTAAAACTTATTTTTTCAATAAACACTAAGTTCTCATGATATGTCAAGCAATCTGATCAATGCAGCTGTTGAATTATTTGTCATATGTCTAACTGCAAATCTGTGAGCCATGAGGATAGTGGCTTTCTTAATTTTGTATTCCTAGTATCTAGCATAGTGCCTGGCATGTAGTAGGTAGTCAAAAATGCTGTCTGTATAAATGAAGATAAAGTGCCTATTGCCTAAATAGTAATCTGGACAGATGATCTGACCAAACACTTTTTTAATATTAGTGAATGCATTTATGTAGAATCTTGTAAAATTAATTTATTATTAATTATTCTGCTGGCTATGTGAAAAACAATACAAGGACACAGAACTGAACAAGTTTCCAAAACTGGTTTACTCTGATTTGGGGGTTACTTTCTTTGGGCTTAGTTGGGGGTCCCCTGGAACCTTGATTTTCTGGGAGTTTATGAGAGTTTGGCCCTTTCCTCATTAGTGTCCTATTCCTTTAAAGGACTAAAATCCATCCTGGTCTGGAAGCAGGGGACCTGGTAGTAGAGATGGTGATCTCACGTATAGCTTCCTAGGAATCCACAATTATTTTGCACCATTTTATTGTAGGCCAATTCTACAAAAAGGAAACATTTTTCTTCTTCTCACTTCACCTTTCATTCCTTCTGTCTTTGAACTTTTCTTTTTTATGTGCAGGCAATTATAAGGTCCACCTTCATCCTAGGCTTGCTGTGGCACACATAAACTGGTAGCCTTTTGAGGGAGGCACAGAGTGGCTGAGAGGAGCTCTGTTAACATTTAGTAGCTCTCCAGCCCAGCCTAAGTACACAGAGAGATTGTCCTGGGTGCTGCCTGTGGTCACTTGGGAGTGCTTCATTTCAACTTCTCAGTGGTCAAAGTTCCAGACTGAGGCACTTGGGAGTGGTTTATTTGAACTGTGAGCTCTTGTGCTTCTGGAATTGGAAGTGTGGCATGAGGCCATCACGTCGGGTAGTGGGTGGTATGCAAGTGCCTGGAAAAGTATCTGTCTTCCTTGACTTCCAGCTGGTCTTTTCCCTCCTCTAAAAGGACTATCAGTGTGGAAAGATACAGAGCCTAAAAGTTGCTATTAATGTGGCATAACTAATTAGTGATTTAAGGAACTTTGAAAGAACAAGGAGTTCCATAACAAGATGACGTTTACATTAAAAATGATCCCCAGCTGGGGAAATGTACTAGACATGCAGTTTATATAAGGAAAGAACATCCCTCTCTCCCTGATATAGTCTCTGCTGCTTTTAGAAAATAGTTAAGCTTTCTTTGATGGACAGATGATGGATTTATGTCCTATCCAGAATGCTGTAATCAAGAATGCAAGGCTCTCCTTGTTCTGGCTGAAAATGGATAGCTGTATTGTGTGGTGATCTGGTCTTGTTCACAGACAGTGATCACTATCAAATCATTTCACACTAATATCTATTGTCTTTGTCTCTGAGTTTAAAATTTGAAAATTTCATTTATAAGCCGTAACAAGTTTTTATAAATTTAAATAGTTAAATAAAATCTCTTGTGGGCTCAAACATTTCTTCTAGGAAACTGTTATATCTTTTTATTCAAGGGGAGGCAAATTTACATATATTCCTTATGTTACCCTTTATGTTTTAGGATCAAAGGGCATATGCCTGTCATTTTTGTTTTAAAATATATGTTTTTAATGATACATGCATTATAGTATGAAATATATAACATACAAAACCACATACAATTATTAAGCCTTCCAGAAAATTAAATGACTCAGTCTTTTCTATGCTTACTTGGAGTTATTTCCTTATTGTCAATTTATCCCTTCAGAATTATTCAATGCATATCACGAATAGAAAATATATATACTGTTTTTAACATGAAGAATAAGGCCTGCTTTTCCTCTTCACTTAATAATATCTCTTGGAGTTGATGGTGGTAAACATCATTGCTGCTCCCCCATATTTCCACTTCTCCTTTTGCCTAATTCAGTAGGAAAGCACTTCTAACCCATTGCAGTTATGTGGCCATATGACTTCTTTGAATGAATGAAATGTACCCAAAAGTGACACATGGCACTTCTAGGTAGAAGAATTTAAAAGTAGGTGCATAATTTTCTTTTTCTCTCATAGATGCCCCTGCACTATGGTTATGAATTTCTGGATGATGAACCCAGGACTCTGAGCGAGGATAATGTGGTGCCGGGCATCCTTCTGTTCCATGAGTATATGTTGTGTGATAGAAAAACAGTTTTGTTGGCTTAAGCTACTAAGGTATTGAGATTGTTTGTTATTGCAGTGTAACCTAAGCTATTCTGGGTAATATAGAGATTGTTCTATATTAGTATATATACAGCTACATCATTCTTTTAAAAATATGAATAAAAATCTATTGTTTGCTTGTAATATGGTTTATTTGACTAGTTGCCCGTTGATGGAGATTTAGTATGTTTCTAATATCTTGCCATTGCAAACAATGCTGCAGTAAATAGCTTTGTAAATTATATTGTTAGAGTTGGATCCTTTTTGATCCTTCTTCTTTGAATGAGATGAGATCTTCTTGGATCCACTATTTGCTGGAGTGTGCATGTGTGTGCATGTGTGTGTGTATGTGTGTATATGCATTTGGAAGGGGGGTCATGATCAGGTCATGTTTAGGCTGCCAAGAATTCTTTCTTTCACAGTAACATTTCTCATGAGATGCAACAGCATGTAGTATTACTTCCATGAGATGGAAGTAATTGATCTAACTCAATTTGGGAGTTACCAGTTTATATAATACGAAATTTGCAATTTTTGCCATAAAAAATCCTAGAAGATCAGCAATTTCATGTGGCCCAACTGAATATACTAAGAGTCTGTTCATCGTGGAAAACACTTAGTGCTTTTTCTGCTAAATACAAAGGCATGGGAACTCCTTCTGTTGACCATAGCTATCTCTGTCTTGCTTTGGTACTATACCATGAGGGGCCCGGGCACACTGATGCATGACATTCTGACTGGCATTATAGCCTCATATTTGAAAGCCTAGTCCTGGCTCTATTTGACATGCAGCACAGAGTAGGGTAAAAATTCTGTTTTTTTTTTTTCTTTAATGCTAAGCAAGTACATTGATACTATAGTTTATATTTTCTTTATTTGAAGACCAGCCATAATATAGTGTATAGAGAGCATGTAAAGTTATTTGCTTCCAAATGGCATCATTCCCTACGTTAGAATGTAATCCTTACTAGAAATAGCTAAGTAACAAACCCTAGAATACTGCATTTGAACCTGAGGGTGACAGGTAGAATTTTCATGGTGTGATCTAAGAAATAATAATATAGTAAATGACTTCTATGTGATTGTTTGATTTTTTTGGCTACCATTCTATCATTCTGGTTATCATTCTAAGAGCCAGTGTGTGTTGTTTCATTGTCCCTGAGTTTGTTATATTGGGAGTGTAGCAGCTGTGATCCATGTTCCAGTATATCTCTGGCATCACTGTTCCTGAAAAGGCAACTGCTTCTTACTGCAAGTACCTGCAGCTCCCTGTGGGTGGCTACAGGAGCATACTTAGCCCATGCACAGGGCAGGTGAGTAGTGCTGGAGAGTTAACGCTCCCAGGAGCAGTTCTGAATCATGGATAGATGGGAGCTGGTGGATAAATAGCCCAGCTTTCTTGAGCCACAGCTGGGAACACCCAGTTCTATGAAGTTTCTCAGAGTTCCCCAATGGGATTGAGCCCCACTTGTCCACAGCGGTAGTCAGCTCAACAACACACTTATTTTAGTTTCCTTTCTTTCTCTGTCTAGTATCAAGGATGTCCAGTCTCTTGGCTTCCCTGGGCCACATGCAAGAAGAAGAATTGTCTTGGGCCACACATAAAATACACTAACATTAATGATAGGTGATGAACTAAAAAAAGAAGAAAAAATCACAAAAAAATCTAATAATGTTTTAAGACAGTTTACAAATTTGCATTGGGCCACATTCAAAGCTGTTCTGGGCTGTGGACAAGCTCAGTCTAGTTTCTTTCTCCCTTATGAGACTTTCTGGGATCACTTCCCAAATAACGTTTTTCTACCCAATCCATGTCTCAGGCTATCCTTCCAGGACACCCTAGTCTAAGGCACCTGGTATCAGGAGAGGTCCTAGTGGGCAGATCCTTAGGATGAGATCCTAATGTTGGGTCATCCTCTGGCTGGCCAGTTGGCAACAAGGGCTTCATTGCTGGGGTTCATGTGGCGCTTGTGGAGTCCTGATATGATAAGTAAGCAACAACGAGGGAGAAGACCCAAGTGGTAGAGAACAATTATTGTGAAAAATGGCTAACTACAAACAACCTACCTGCACAACATTCTGTTCCCAAATACCTCTTTCCACATGCCCCTCCAGCATAGCCCTATAAAACTTCCCTCCAGCCCCCGTCTCTTTGCAGATAGCCTCTTCTCTGCTGTGCTGCCCATTGCACTCTTGCAATGTACCTTTGTACTTTCGCTAATAAATCTGCATTTCTTTACCTACAACTCTCTTGGTAAATTCTTTTACCACCCACATCACTAGCCCTAGCCAGTCACACCTGCAACAGCACTGATAGCCCTTGGAGTCTTATAGCTCAAACGTATTAAAACCCTCACCTGGGGTGGATTGGGTAGAGTGCAGAGAGAAGGGAAGGCATGGACTTATCTAATAATCCTAGTGCTTGAAAGATGTGGTCCATGGTGATTAATGGGCTGTAGAACAGTTGGCTGGTGTTAATGGCCATAGAAACCCTAAAGGAAGAAAATAACATGCTCAGACTAGCCAACTATCAACTCAGGGCACAGCGTAAAAACTAGAAGGCCTTTAAGGTAGGAGTTTAGGTGGGTCCTGATGTCCTGAAACAAGGGGGCAGGCTGTGCTGAAAATCAGGCACAAGATTTGGTTGTAAGTGTGATAAAGTAACGAAGGAGGCTGAAGCAATAATCCTAGAAAGTCTCCTATGATAAAATAAAGCCCCTGATAAGGAAAGGGTCAAACCCTGAGATATGAGATGAGGGTATTTGGGTATAAGCCCCAAGATCCCCTAACTGCTTTGGGCTGGCAGAAATGGAAAAGAGCAGCCTCCTGTTAATCAATGTATTCGTTTCCTAGAGCTGCTGTCACAAATTATCACAAAGTACATGGCTTAAAACAACAGAAATTTATTATTTCATAGTTCTGGAGGCCAGAAGTCTGAAATTAAGGTGTTAGTGTTGGTTCCTTTTTGGAAGCTCTGAGGGAGAATATGTTCCTTGTCTCTCTCTCTCCCAGATTCTGGTGGTGCCAGTACCCCTTGGCATCCCTTGGCTTGTAGGTGCTTCACTCCATTCTTTGCTTCTATCTTCATATGGCATTCTTCCCTGTGTCCATGTATCTTCTACACTTCTTCTAAGGACACTAGTCCTGTTGGATTAAGGCTCACCCTAGTCCAGTATGACCTCATTTAACTTGATCACCTCTACAAAAACCCTATTTCCAAATAAGGTCATGTTCACAGATATTGGTAGTTAGGGCTTCATACTTTCGAGGGGATACGATTCAACCTACACCATCTGGAGACCATGTAAATGGAAGCGCCACAATATGGTACTCATCTTTCTCAAGATCTGCCTCCTGTCATTGCTTCTAAACCAACGACTAGGATCATGTTCCAGCATGGCCCAAGGAGGGACACTTTCCCTATCATGAGAAGAAAAAGATTATTCATCAAAAGAGCTACAGGATAGGCTCATATAACCAGCAAGAACAGGAAGAGTAATACTGGAAATTGATCTTGAGAATTTGGACCAAGGAAGGTAGAATATAAAAATAGTAGGAGAGTGTTTGATATGGGGCAGAATTTTATATATTGGCAAGGACACTCAGAGCCATTCCTCATATGCTGATAGGATGGCCCTTTGAAGCTTGGAAACAACAGTGGCATCCAGTGAATGAGATGGACATGCTATAATTGCCTTGGCAAGTTTTAACGAAAGGGGTCAAAGGCTTAGAAAGCTGGTTCTGTTAGAATCAGAACTGTGATGTGGACATAGACCTTGCTAATTAAAGAATAAAACAATCTGGTTAGAATTGGTCACAGACATTTTTCTTCATTTCAGTAAAACTTTCTTCAATTCATTATTGTGAAGAATTAGAATCAATGTCCAATACAAATGATAATGAAAGCTGTATGTATTTAAAACTCTACTTATAGAAGTAGGGAAACTACCTTCTGCCCTGTCTGCTCTTGTTGGTGGAGTCTATGTCATGACACTGAGATTCTCTAACTCTTTCTAGAAGGCTTGGAGTCAGGAGTTTTGCAAAGTTCTTTAGCTGCTTTATCACTTGAAGTTTAAGAAGTTCTCTCTTAGCTACTACCTTGGGATCCAGAGAGATATATCCACTTGTATACCACGGATTCTCAGGGGAGATTCTTTGGCAGAAGCTGCCTGATAAATCAAGTGGCCAGCTCCTTGAGCTCACAGCCACGAATTTCATTTTTCCATGTCCACAGTTTCCCTGCATTTTCTAATGCTTCCTTCTAAACCTTGAGTTGAAAGCAGCTGCTTAGCTTTCACCTCATATGCAGCTGCATTTATTAAAAACTTAGTTATATTCTGATCTCTATTAAATATTGGATTTGTAACTCACTGCAGGATTCTGCAGGAATAAATGAACTGAAATCATATTCTTCCTTTCAACGGTGACATGGAATCTTCAGTTACAGTGTGTAAGGTAGTTGTTGTGGAAGCAAAAACAAGTCCCTACTGTGACAGCAAGAAGGATGCTGCCTGTATTGCAGCTGAGCCACCTGGCCTGGGAAATACAGTGACAACTTAATTGAACAATTGTTTCTGCGACTGTTGGAGTTTTACATTTTCTGAACAAGACCATCAATTACCATAAAAACAACATAGCATATTTCTTGCAGTTGAAGCAATACATAACAATTAGGGGATGGAATCTATTGTGTGTACAGCCCCCCAAAAAAAGATGAAACCCAAATTCTGACTGAGTCTGTGGAAATTCAGTTCATTTTCTTACCAGGATCCTCCTTGTGGAAACTGATCACAGCTCACCTTGCTGCTTTTCTGTGCCACTCAGGGAATTTGAAGTGATGACTTTGGTCCTGACATCCTCTTGCCAAGTTCTCCCTTGTTCTACTTGCCACACCTATTTTTGGCTAGCCAATGAGATATCCCACTTGGAGGCTGCTAGCCAAAGCCACAGGCAAGATGTTGCCTACAGATCTGGCATGATGTGGAGGTGGATGAGCAGATTATGCAGCAGGCAATGCTTAGAGAGACTGACAACAGCAGCAAATTCCAAGTATTTCTAAGTCATCATCTGGGCTCAACTAGCACGTAGCACATAATTCACCAATCACCTACAATTCATATTAGGTGCACAGAGTTTAGATTAAAAAGAAGTAGGCTGAGCGAGATGGTTGAATAGGAACAGCTCCAGTCTGCAGCTCTTAGCGAGATCAACTCAGAAGGCAGGTGATTTCTGCATTTCCTACTGAGGTACCCAGCTGATCTCACTGGGATTGGTTAGACAGTGGGTGCACCCCATGGAGGGTGAGCTGAAGCAGGGTGGGTCATCACCTCATCCAGAAAGTGCAAGGGGTCAGGGAACTCCCTCCCCTAGCCAAGGGAAGCTGTGAGGAACAGTGCTGTGAGAAACAGTGCACTCCGGCCCAGATACTATGCTTTCCCATGGTCTTTACAGCCCATAGACCAGGAGATTCCCTCAGATGCCTACATCACCAGGGCCCTGGGTTTCAAGCACAAAACTGGGTGGCTGTTTGGGCAGACACTGAGCTAGCTGCAGGAGTTTGTTTTCATACCCTAGTGGCTCCTGGAACGCCATCGAGACAGAACCGTTCACTCCCCTGAAAAGGGGGTTGAAGCCAGGGAGCCAAGTAATCTAGCTCAGCAGATCCCACCCCCATGGAGCCCAGCAAGCTAAGATCCACTGGCTTGAAATTCTCTCTGCCAACACAGTAGCCTGAACTTGATCTGGGACTATTGAGCTTGGTAGAGGGAGGGGCGTCCACCATTACTGAGGCTTGAGTAGACAGTTTTCTCCTCATAGTGTAAACAAAGCTGCAGGGAAGTTTGAACTGGGTGGAGCCTACCACAGCTTGGCAAAGCCGCTGTAGCCAAACTGCCTCTCTAGATTCCTCCTCTCTGGGCAGGGCATCTCTGAAAGAAAGGCAGCAGCTCCAGTCAGGGGCTTATAGATCAAACTCCTATTTCCCTGGGACAGAGCACCTGAGGGAACGGGCGGGTGTGGTCGCAGCTTCCGCAGACTTAAATGCTCCTGCCTGCTGGCTCTGAAGAGAGCAGTGGATCTCCCAGCACAGGGCTTGAGCTCCGCTAAGAGACAGACGGCCCCCTCAAGTGGGTCCCTGAACCCCATGCCTCCTAACAGGGAGACACTTCCAAGCAAGGATTGACAGACACCTCTCACAGGAGAGCTCTGGCTGTCATCTGGCAGGTGGCTCTCTGGGATGAAGCTTCCAGAGAAAGGAACAGGCATCAATCTCTGCTGTTCTGCAGCCTCTGCTGGTGATACCCAGGCAAACAGGGTCTGGAGTGGACCTCCAGTAAGCTCCAGCAGACCTGCAGCAGAGGGCCCTGACTGTTAGAAGGAAAACTAACAGATAGCATCAATATTAACAAAAAGGATGTCCACACAAAAACCCCATCCGAAAGTCACCAACATCAAAGACCAAAGGTGGATAAATCCACGAAGATGAGGAAAAACTAGTGCAAAAATGCTGAAAATTCCAAAATCTAGAATGCCTCTTCTCCTCCAAAGGATCACAACTCTTCACCAGCAGGGGAATAAAACTGGATGGAGAATGAGTTTGATGAATTGACAGAAGTAGCCTTCAGAATGTGGGTAATAACAAACTCTTCTGAGCTAAAGGAGTGTGTTCTAACATAATGCAAGGAAGCTCAGAAGCTTGAAAAAAGGTTAAAGGAATTGCTAACTACAATAACCAGTTTAGAGCAGAACATAAATGACTTGGTGGAGCTGAAAAACACAGCATGAGAACTACGCGAAGCATACACAAGTATCAATAGCTGAATTGATTAAGCAGAAGAAAGGATATCAAAGATTGAAGGTCAACTTAATGAAATAAAGCATGAAGACAAGATTAGAGAAAAAGAATGAAAAGGAATGAACAAAGCCTCTAAGAAATATGGGACTATGTGAAAAGACCAAACCTACATTTGATTGTTGTACCTGAAAGTGACAGGGAGAATGGAACCAAGTTGGAAAACACTCTTCAGGGTATTATCCAGGAGAACTTGCCCAACCTAGCGAGGCAGACCAACATTCAAATTCAGGAAATACAGAGAACACCACAAAGATACTCCTCGAGAAGAACAACTTCAAGACACATAATTGTCAGATTCACCAAGGTTGAAATGAAGGAAAAAATATTAAGGGCAGCCAGAGAGAAAGGCCACGTTACCCACAAAGGGAAGCCCATCAGACTAACAGCAGCTCTCTCTGCAGAAACCCTATGAGCCAGAAGAGGGTGGGGGCCAATATTCAACACTCTTAAGGAAACAAATTTTCAACCCAGAATTTCATATCCAGCCAAACTAGGCTTCATAAGTGAAGGAGAAATACAATCTTTTACAAACAAGCAAATGCTGAGAGATTTTGTCACCACTAGGCCTGCCTTACAAGGGCTCCTGAAGGAAGCACTAAATATGGAAAGGAAAAACTGGTACCAGCCACTGCAAAAACATACCAAAATATAAAGATCAATGAAACCATGAAGAAACTGCATCAACTAATCTGCAAAATAATCAGCTGGCATCATGCCAGGATCAAATTTACCCATAACAATATTAACCTTAAATGTAAATGAGCTAAATGCCCCAATTAAAAGACACAGACTGGCAAACTGGATAAAGAGTCAAGACCCATCAGTGTGCTGTATTCAGGAGACCCATCTCACAAGCAAAGACACAGATAGGCTCAAATAGAGGGATGGAGGAATATTTACCAAGCAAATGGAAAACAAGAGCAGGGGTTGCAATCCTAGTCTCTGATAAAACAGACTTTAAACCAACAAAGATCAAAGAAGGCAAACAAGGGCATTACATCATGGTAAAGGGATCAATGCAACAAGAAGAGCTAAATATGCTAAATATATATGCACCCAACACAGGAGCACCCAGATTCATAAAGCAATTTCTCAGAGACCTCAAAGAGACTTAAACTCCCACACAATAATAGTGGGAGACTTTAACACCCCACTGTCAATATTAGACAGATCAATGAGACAGAAAATTAATAAGGTTGAACTCAGCCCTGGACTAAGTGGACCTAATAGACATTTACAGAACTCTCCACCCCAAATCAACAGAATATACATTCTTCTCAGCACCACATAGCACTTATAAAATCGACCACATAATTGAAAATAAAACACTCCTCAGCAAAGGCAAAATAACAGAAATAATAACAAACAGTCTCTCAGACTACAGAGCAATCAAATTAGAACTCAGGATTAAGAAACTCAGTCAGAACTGCACAACTACATGGAAACTGAACAACCGGCTCCTGAATGACTACTGGGTAAACAACGAAATTAAGGCAGAAATAAATAAGTTCTTTGAAACTAATGAGAACAAAAACACAGTGTACCAGAATTTCTGGGACACAGCTAAAGCAGTGTTAAGAGGGAAATTTATAGCACTAAATGCCCACATTGGATAGTGGGAAAGATCTAAAATTGACACCCTAACATCACAATTAAAAGAACTAGAGAAGCAAGAGCAAACAAATTCAAAAGCTAGCAGAAGACAAGAAATAACTAAGATCAAAGCAGAACTGAAGGAGATAGAGACGTGAAAAACCCTTCTAAAATCAATGAATCCAAGAGCTGGTTTTTTGAAAAGATGGACAAAATAGACTGCTAGCCAGACTAATAAACAAGAAAAGATTGAAGAATTAAATAGACACAATAAAAAATGATAAAGGGAACATCACCACTGATCCCACAGAAATACAAACTACCATCAGAGAATACTATAAACGTCTCTATGCAAATAAAATAAAAAACCTAGCAGAAATGGATAAATTCCTGGACACATACACCTTCCCAAGACTAAACAAGGAAGAAGTTGAATCCTTGAATAGACCAATAACAGGTTCTGAAATTGAGGCAGTCATTAATAGCCTACCAACCAAAAATAAATAAATAAATAAATAAATAAGCCCAGGCACAGACGGATTCACAGCCAAATTCTACCAGAGGTATAAAGAGGAGTTGGTGCCATTCCTTCTGAAACTATCCCAAACAATCAAAAAAGAGACTCCTCCCTAACTCGTTTTATGAGGCCAGCATCATCCTGATACCAAAACCTGGCAGAGACACAACAAAAAAAGAAAATTTCATGGCAATATCCCTGATGAACATCAATGCAAAAATCCTCAATAAAATACTGGCAAACCAAATCCAGCAGTACATCAAAAAGTTTATCAATCAAGTCGGCTTCATCTCTGGGATGCAAGGCTGATTCAACATATGCAAATCAATAAATATAACCCACCACATGAACAGAACCAGTGACAAAAACCACATGATTATCTCAGTAGATGCAGAAAAGGCCTTTGATAAAATTCAACACCTCTTCATGCTAAAAACACTCAATAAACTAGGTATTGATGGAACATATCTCAAAATAATAACTATTTTTGACAAACCCTTAGCCAATATCATACTGAATGGGCAAAAGCTGGAAGCATTCCATTTGAAAACTGGCACAAGACAAGGATGCCCTCTCTCACCACTCCTATTCAACATAGTATTGGAAGTTCTGGCCAGGGCAATTAGGCAAGAGAAAGAAATAAAGGGTATTCAAATAGGAAGAGAGAAAGTCAAATTGTCTCTGTTTGCAGATGACATGATTGTATATTTAGAAAACCCCATTGTCTCAGCCCCATGTCTCCTTAAGCTGATAACCAACTTCAGCAAAGTCTCAGGATACAAAATCAATGAGCAAAAATTACAAGCATTCCTATACATCAATAATAGACAAACAGAGAGCCAAATCATGAGTGAACAATTGCTACAAAGAGAATAAAATACCTAGGAATCCAACTTACAAGGGATGTGAAGAACCTCTTCAAGGGGAACTACAAACCCCTGCTCAAGAAAATATGAGAGGACACAAACAAATGGAAAAACATTACATGCCCATGGAGAGGAAGAATCAATATCGTGAAATGGCCATACTGCCCAAATAAATTCAATGCTGTCTTCATCAAGCTACCATTGACTTTCCTCACACAGTTAGAAATAATTACTTTACATTTCATATGGAACCAAAAAAGAGCCTGTATAGCCAAGACAATCCGAAGCAAAAAGAGCAAAGCTGGAGGCATCACGCTACCTGACTTCAAACTATACTACCAGGCTACAGTAACCAAAACAGCATGGTACTGGTACCAAAGCAGATATATAGACCAATGGAACAGAACAGAGGCCTCAGAAATAATACCACACATCTACAACCATCTGATCTTTCACAAATCTGACAAAAACAAGCAATAGGGAAAGGACTTCCTATTTAATAAATGGTACTGGGAAAACTGGCTAGCCATATGTAGAAGGTTGAAACTGCATCCCTTCCTTACACCTCATACAAAAGTTAATTCAAGATGGATTAAAGACTTAAATGTTAGACCTAAAACTATAAAAACCCTAGAGGAAAACCTAGGCAATACCATTCAGGAAATAGGCATGGGCAAAGACTTCATGACTAAAACAGCAAAAGGAATTGCAACAAAAGCCAAAATTGACAAATGGGATCTAATTAAACTAAAGAGCTTCTGCACAGCAAAAGAAACTGTCATCAGAGGGAACAGGCAACCTACAGAATGGTAGAGAATTCTTGCAGTCTATTCATCTGATAAAGGGCTAATATCCAGAGTCTACAAGGAACTTAAACAAATGTACAAGAAAACACAAACAACCCCATCAAAAAGTGGGCAAAGGATATGAACAGACACTTATCAAAAGAAGACATTTATGTGGCCACAAACATACGAAAAATAGCTCATCATCACTGGTCATTAGAGAAATGCAAATCAAAACCACAAGGAGATACCATCTCACACCAGTTAAAATGACGATCATTAAAAAGTCAGGAAACAACAGATGCTGGAGAGGATGTGGAGAAATAGGAACACTTTTACACTGTTGGTGGGAGTGTAAATTAGTTCAACCACTGTGGAAGACAGTGTGGTGATTCCTCAAGGATCTAGAACCAGAAAAACCATTTGACCCAGCAATCCCATTACTGAGTATATACCCAAAGGATTATAAATTATAAATTATAAATCATGCCGCTATAAAGACACATGCACATGTATGTTTATTGCAGCACTATTCACAATAGCAATGACCTGGAACCAGCCGAAATGCCCATCAATAGTAGACTGGATAAAGAAAATGTGGCTCATATACACCATGGAATACTATGCAGCCATAAAGAAGGATGAGTTCATGTCCTTTGCAGGGACATGGATGAAGCTGGAAACCATCATTCTCAGCAAACTAACACAGGAACAAAAAACCAAACACTGCATGTTCTTATTCATAAGTGAGATTTGAACAGTGGGAACACATGGACACTGGGAGGGGAATGTCACACACTTGGTCCTGTCAGGTGGTGGGGACCTGGGGGACAGATAGCATTAGGAGAAATACCTAATGTAGATGACAGATTGATGGGTGCAGCAAACCACCATGGCACACGTCTACCTATTTATTAAACCTGCATGTTCTGCACATGTATTCCAGAACTTAAAGTATATGAAAAAAAGAATAAATAAAAAAAAAAAAAAAAAAAAGAAGCAGGCTGAACACATAGCTAATCTCAAAAAGTGCTCTGTTATGGAAAGAGCCACAGTAGGCTGTTAGGAGACACCAAATGTTTTGCTCTTTGTTATCACTGATGACAACATGTAATCTTACCTGTTGCTTATATTTGTATGTACCACTACATTCAAACACAAACAATAACAGCCAACATCTACTGGATGTTTAGCAGACACTTGGCACTTTCTAATAATTTACAAGTATTAATTGATTTAATTCTATGCTCTATATCAAACCTGTGAAATAGATACTATTATTATCTTCATTTCACAGATGAGAAATTGAGTTAGAGCGGTAAAATAATAAGCCTAAAGCCTAGCAATCACAAAGTGGAGAGCCGGGATTTGAACAGAAGCAGCCAGCTCCAGAGCTCATGTACTTCATCATTGCTACCTCCTGGCTGATAGCAATCCCTTTTTACTCACTATTTTGCCTGAAATGATTTGCTCATGATGTTATGGTACTGGGCTCAAGACAGCAAGATGGTGGGTGCACCCACCCGACTCCACGTGTGTTACTGTCATTCTTTCCCACTGCTTAGATTGCAGTGTGAAGGCTGGCTCTCTGCTTACCATTAGGAGCCAAAGTGAGAGGGTAGGATGGTTCAGTATGACTCCAATTCCATTACTGGAAAAACAGTGCAAATTATGTGCTCAATGAGAGTCTGGAGGATTAACTTTATCTTTGTACAGATTTACTAATTCCCAAATTGAACATTCAGATAAAGACTTTTCAGCTCAGTTCCTTCCATTTAATGAGAAGAGGCAGGAATCATAAAGGGTGCAATGTGAGATAAGACAGCCATGTTACACAAATGGCAATTTCTATTTGAGAGAAGTTCTGCCCCATTGGCTTAGATGGAGAAAATAATGGTATGAAGGGGCAAATAAAATTTCTGGTATTAGAGTTTTAAGGGTTTACAATTTATTACTCCTCTGTCTTTCCTGCCTAAGTTCAAAACTGAAGGATGGAAGCAAGAGAAAGGTTGATGCCAAGAGCCACCCAGGCATTTTCACCAGATGCTGGAACAGAAGGGCAATAGCTGGCTTCCTTGCATGGACGCACCCCTCATCATCTCCTAGGAAAGTGCCTGGAACATACCTCTCTGCAGTCAGGCTGGCTCTAAGAGAAACCAACCAGGGGTTGAGCGGAGCATACCTAGTTCATTTTTCCAAGCTCATCCGTCAGACAATTCACTTCTTCAGGGTATGGAAAGGGGATTGAGGAATGGGGCAAGTGACCAGCTGTGTTAGTCTAGTTGATATTCTTCTCTCTGGAAACATAAGGAGATGAGGAGTGGGAACAAATGTCGACCTTCGCTAACTCCAGGTTGTTTCGTATTGTATATGGTAACTGCGGTCAAACAGTAGGAGTCTGATTACCAGCACAGTAAGACTATAACACTACTAAATTAAGTTTAGCCTAAAGCCACGTCCTTACATATTTTCAGTTTGAAGGGGTTTCTCCACACATAGTGAACTGTAACTGAATTAGATGTGCAAACAGAAGTGTAAGCAATCTACTCTTGTAACAAAAGCCAATCACAGCAGCCAAGGTTAGGCCAATCACAGGCAGCTGGCTGTTAAAGCCATGTTACAGTAAGGTAAACTCTGAGCTGTAGCCAGTCTGGCTGTTTCTGCACCTTACTTCTGTTTTCTGTATGTCATTTTTCTTTTTCTGTCCATAAATGTGATCCAACCACGAGGCAGCCCCCAGGTCGCTCTGGCCCTATTCTGGTTCCGGGGGTTGCTCTATTTACAAATGGTTTTTTGCTCAGTTAAAGTTTGTCTAAAGTTTTCCTTTTATCAACACAGAAATACATAAGACAGAAACACACATTGGGAGGCTAACAGGGCAGAGAGGCTTTTTCATGTCCAATGTGGGCTGGTAAGTGGGGGAGGAGTAGAGACCCTGAGGAGATCCTGCAGGGACCCTCTGGGCATTCCATGGAAAGTTATGGCAATCAACAGGAAGAAGGTGCAATGGTCCAAAACTATTGCTTTGCTAGAAGAAAATATTACATTTGTTCGTCTTTTCCATTACTGGAAACTATAGAGGTACAAGTAGAAGATTTTAAAATAAGACAACCAATTATACAGTGGAAGATGAGACATTAAAAAATAAGCTGGATGCAGTGGCTCATGCCTGTAATCCCAGCACTTTGGAAGGTGGAGGCAGGAGGATCACTTGAAGCCAGGTGTTCGAGATCAGCCTGGCCAATAAAGGGGGACCCTGTCTTTACCTAAAATACATTATCCAAGCATGGTGGGTGTGCCTATAGTCCTGGCTAGTAGGAGACTGAGGTGGGAGGATCACTTGAGCCTGGGAGGTTGAGGCTGCAGTGAGCCATGATCCACACTACTGCATTCCAGTCTGGGTGACAAAGCAAGATCCGGAAGAAGATGCCCCAGGAAGATGCATTAATTCTTCTGCCTTGTGCAAGAGGTAGAGGACAGACATGAATGGGAAACCTGGGGAATTTGGGACTTCCTGAGAATATCTGGGAATTCCTGTGGCTTATTTTTCTAATTGTTATTTCTAAACTTTTATGTTTATTTTTCAAAACCCTTGGTAAGGTTATTGGTGGATATTTTAGCTATTCCTAAGGTGATTCAGAGGAGGTAGTGGTGAGAATCAACATATCCCATGATACCAGTTATCTGGAGAATGCAGGTAAACTGAAATTGACACCGTTCTTTATGAAATTAACAGAGATTTACGTATTAGTTTGGTCGTTGACACAGAGAAGAACTTAGAATGCCTGTGGTGAGTGCCACGTTGATGGCCCTGTCACAGCCTTAACCTCTCTGTGCTTCGGATTCCTGTTTGAGAAATGTCCTAGTATTTATTTATATAAAAATGTAAAAGTGAGTCTCTACAAGCACCTGATGTTGCTCAGAAGAAGGAAAATACTTTTACATGAGGCTTCTATAAAGTAACATGAGAAGACTTTGTAAATTCTAAATACAAATATAAAAGCATTTGGCTTTAAACATTTCATTGGCACGACTTTTCTTTTTATGTGTCATAGCTTGCTTATTACTGTGGATGTGACATCTTACCTAGGCCCTGCTTTTAGGCCCCATGTAAGGATAGTCACAATTGTCCTCCTCTTCCACATCTTTTTCTTGAATAATGTCTTCACTCTCCCAAAATATATATGACAACATGTGGTTAGCATCTCCTCAGTGAGCTACAGGAGCCCCTTTCTAGCCGTATTCCTTTACATGGCCAAAGCTTTCTTGGAGGGTGATTACCTGTAGTTTCATGTATTGCCTCTTATTTGGGTTTATGGGCACAGAACGCATGATACACCAGCTTTCCCTTCTCCTCACCATTTTCCTTGTAGGGGAGTTGGCAGAATATCGCATCTTGCCAGAAGAGACCTCCCATGGTGCATTCTCCTTGTTCACAGCAAGGAAGCTGCCAGAATAGGAAACAGAGGGGGAAGACAGAGCAGTGGAGTGAGGTTGGCCCAGGACACATGAGGGGCTCACTACAGCCATCCAGCCTGGCTCTGAGACCTGGGTATTGGGCAGTGGAGCAAGGTTGGCCCAGGACACGCGAGGGGCCCACTATAGCCATCCAGCCTGGTCCTGAGACCTGAGTACGTGATGCTCCAGACAAGAAACCAGGCATTTTAGTTACCTGTTAGCCCTTCCGTTTGCGCAGGTGATGTGTTCTTAGTCCCATTTTGATTAATAATTAACATTTATTCAGTTTACAAAACACTTTTCCTTGTGTTATTTTATTGGGCCTTCTCAAAAATCTGGAGTATATTTATTGTCTTTTTACTGGATGGGGGAAGAGAATTGAGGTTCCAATAAATTAATCCAAAGCCATGAAAGCCAGGAGGTGGGAAAAACAGAACTTGAATTTAGGTTTTCTGGTTCCAAACTCTGCCTTTTTTCTATGAAAACCACCCTCTCCCTTACCCTGATGATTTCACGTAAACTAAAATTCTAAGCCATGTTCAATTTCTAAGAAGAGATAAAAAATATTTTTTGAGCGCATACTATGTGTCAGACATTGCACTGTGTGGTTTTCCTACTTTCTATCCTCGAGTCCCCACATAAACTCTGTGAGTTATGCACCGCTGTCATTCCCATTTTACAGATGAGAAGGTAAATACCTTGACCAAAGTCACATGGCTTGTAAGTGGCAGAACTGGGATTTGGATGCCAGTCTTGGACTCTGATGCCGTGCTCTTAATTATGGCATTACGTTGCTTCCCTAAGAGCTGGTTTAATCTTGATGACATTGAGAGTCGTCTTTGAAGCCAGTAAGTGAGAAATTGGAGGGAGAAGTCCCATAGGTGCCTGGAAAACACAGTAATGGATCCTTAAAGAACTCATGGCAGGCAGGGCTCTCTTGCTCACATGCAACCTGATATGCTGATGCAGGAAAGTATGTGGTGTGTTGTCCTGGGGTGAAGCCCAGGGGCTTGGAAAGACTTCCAGCTTTTACCGTTTGTCCTTTTAAAGGCAATTAGAAGACAGAAAGGCTGCTTAGGAAACTATAAGCTCATGAGCTGATTTTAAAACATCCAAGGACAAGCTACCATGTCTGAAAGTAATTCAACACCTTTGGTTAGCGAATTCTTCTTGTAGTGGTAATACTAGGGACAATGACACTTAGTGCTTTCTTTATTTTTTTAATTTTAGCATGTAAATATTTAAGGTGCCATCTTGGATTATATCTTGAGTATGTGTGATTTTGAAAAAGTGAAGTTGCATCTTTTGCTCCAGATCTAGCCTCATTATTACAGCAACAAAGAACTCCAGCAGTAAGATATTTTCTTGCAGTCTCTTAGTAATGACACTTGCTTTGGGAAAGTTTCTAGGGAGCCTCAAATATAGTGCACCTGGGGAAGAAAACATGATTTACTGTTTTGTTCATCAACTTGAAAATCTTGAGAAAGTGTGAATTCCCCATGAGTTGACTCAGTCTGGCCTCTGCTTTTGTGGATTCCTGACATTGATATGTTGTGATGAACCTGTTTGATCAAAATTGGTGTCGCAATTATGTTTTGGAGGGTAAAAGAAGGTAGCAGAAGCATTTTGCTTTAGCAAATTGTGAAATACAAATTCCTGTATGGAAGGTGAGTACATGATTACTGTGCAAGTCAGCATGCTTTTGGAAGTGAAAGAGGGCACTGTGCCTCATTATAACAGACAATACCCTAGATCACAACTGTCCCAGAAAAATGGGACATATGCTTACCCTGCTTTCCTGAGTCTTAGTTTGCAAGGAAGGGGTTTCTCTAAACCCAGTGCCAGGTATTGTCAACTATGTACACCCACCACCCTCCTTTCTTCCAGCGTGAGCCATACAGATATCTAGGGATTATCTAGATATAGAAATGTCATGCACTGTTTTACTACTCTGATATCCTCTCCTGGCCATCCTGGCTTGGGCAGTTTACTTCCTTGCCACATAACGCAGAGAAATACCAATCACTCTGCCCCTCTTGCCTAAGAAGTGAGATGTGATGGACAGCAGGCTGCACTGGCTCCGCTAAGTCAGAAATCATGGGTTTGACCCTTGGTGCTGCTTCTTTCCATCCGTGCAAACTTAGAGAATTTCCTTTTTTTTCTTTGAATCGCAGTTCTCCATTCTGTGGAATGGGGTTGATAATTAATACCTATCCAGTCTATCTTTGTGGTTCATTGTAAGGGTCAGGGAGCAGAAGCGCGTGATAAACAGTACAGCACTATCCAAATGTTGGCTGTTAATGAAGCACTACTTTCACGGTTAACTAGCAGAGGAACACTGGGCAAGTTATCTCACCTTTCTAAGCCTCCATTTTCCTTATCCATAGAAAGAGGAGCATATATCTGCTTCTCCAAGGGGCTGATTAAATACATAGAGCACCTGCTCTACACAAATGTGAATTAGCTTCTTTTTAAATTGGGCTTTTCCTGGAATTTTGTAACTGTTTTGTTACTTGGAATTTTGTTTGCTTTTCTTAACGTGGTTGTCAGGGGTTGATCTCTTGCTGTCTTAAATGTCCTCACTTCAGACAAAAGAACACTGGTAAGCTCTGCAGACCACTTGAGTGGCGCCCAGGCAGGAGTGAAGATGCTGACTGGTGCCGAAGCTGGGAGGATTCAGGGGACGGGCTCAGGAGTGACAGACTGCAAGCCTGCCAAGAAACAGCACAGGGAGCTCCTTCCCTCACGCCGCTAAAAATACTGCTGGGAAAGTAATTTCTCTGGTCCTATTTTAGAAATCAGAGACAGATCCACCATATTCATGTTTGGATCCTGGTCAGCCTTCTGGTTTGAGTTTTAAATTTCAAGAGTTTTTTTTTTTTGGTGGGGGTAGGGCAGTTAAAACAGTCTGCAGAGTTTGAGAAGCAAAATTTGAAAATACTGTTAAGGAAGGTATGTGTTGGGCATTATGTAAGTACTAGCAATTATTATTATTATTATTGTTATTATTATTATTATTTTGAGGCAGAGTCTCGCTCTGTTGTCCAGGCTGGAGTGCAATGATGCCATCACACAACTCACTGTAGCCCCAACCTCCCAGGCTCAAGTAATCCTCCCACCTCAGCCTCCCCAGTAGCGGGACTACAGGTGCATGCCACTGTGCCCAGCTAACTTTTTAATTTTTTGTAGTTATGGGGTCTCACTATGTTGCCTAGGCTGGTCTCAAACACCTGGACTCAAGTGATCTTCCTTCCTCAGTTTCCCAAAGTGCTGGGATTACAGGTGCGAGCCACTGGGCCTGGCCGCAATTTTTGAAAAGGTTTTATTAGAGACAATCAAAATGTCATAGTGGCAAAATCTTTCCAGCTGTTTATTTGCCCACGTCATTGATTTTATATATATATATGTGTGTGTGTGTGTGTGTGTGTATATATATATATATATGTATTATATACACATAAATATTTACTTAAGGTGGATTTATAAAAATATTTACTTAAGGTGGATTTATAAAAAGATATTTTCCTCCTTCTTTTCCATTTCTTAACTTTCTTTTCCCTCTTCTTTTCCATCTTTCTCTTCTGAAAACTTCCTTCTGACGATTTTTTTTTCACTCCCTCTTTCCTTTGTCTCTCAATGACTGAGACAGAGGCCCTTCCGGTGTGTGGAAGTTTGTCTGTCTCTGCGGGAGCCTGTCTGCTCTGGCCTTTTACTGTGTACTTCGTTCACCCTCTTTCACAAACATTTACCCAGTAGCTATTAGTACAAAACACCGTATCTGGCTCTTGGAGAGGAGTGGGGAAAATACAAAGATGAATAGCACATGGTTTTTGCTCTGAAAGGATCCTACAAAGTGGTGGAAGAGACGTAAGTTCAAGATCAAAACAACAAGGGAAATGAGTGTGTGGGCGGGGGGAGGGGGTGGGAGGAGGAGTGGTACACGTAAAAGTCGATTTCCAAAAATCATTTCACCAAATGGCCAATATACTGAAAGACCGATTGACTGAAAATCAATTTGCAATTGGCCTAGAGCTGCCAGGTGTTGCTATAGAAAGAATTCACCTGAAGTTTCAACAGGGGCAATCTCAGTATTACAAGAGGGACCACTTTTAAATTCTGGCCCAGGGATATATCTATGGTTGAGAGGACTCTCGGATCTGGTCATGGAAGAGCATTTTGTATACACAGTCACAGTAAGCAGAAGCATGGTTTGCTTCAATAATACAGATTTTTTTTTTTTTTTTAATTAAAAAATTTGTTTTGAGATGGTTTCACTCTTGTCACCCAGGCTGGAGTGCAATGGCATGATCTTGGCTCACTGCAACCTCTGCCTCCCAGGTTCAAGCAATTCTCCTGCCTCAGCCTCCTGACTAGTTGGAATTATAGGCACCTACCACCACACCCAACTCATCTTATTCCTGATGTGTCAGTTGTGGTTCCAGCAGGAAATAGATGACACATAACTTGGAAATGTGAAGATTGTCTAGGGAAGGGGCTTTTTTAACGGCCCAGGTAGGATTCGGAAAACCAACAAGAGTGCAGTCTCTGGAGGTAGCAAAAGCAGGAAGCCATTGCCTCTGGAAACCTGGGGAGGGTGGCTCTACTGACACGGCCACTGGACTGGAGGAGGGGTCCCCTTCTCATCTCTTACAGGTGCCTCTCATCGGCCAAGCCCAGCTGTAAACTAAGGAAAATGATTTCCTGTCACAAAAAAGTGAATCTTGAAGGCATTTGCTATATTAGGTTATGATTAAATAACATGGCCCCAAATTATCATTGTGTTTCCTCAAGGAAGAATATGGTTGTCATTTCAGACTTAAAAAATCAGCATCCTTCCAAATTTATCAATTAAGGATTGAAATATGTAACAGGATTCCCAAGAAAATTCTTTTTAGCAAGAGGAATTCTCAGTAATTCACTGTATAGGTGAATACAACAAACAATTTTGGAGTAGATCTTTGTTCAGAAAAGTCATTTGCATGACACTTCCTCGTGTGCATAATGTAAGGTATTTTTAAAGGGCATAACAGAATCTTCTGTTTGGCTTAACAAGGCAACTCTGCTCTTGGAGTATGGGGGATTAGGTACCCTGGACTTGTCACAAAGTCCAAAGGGTTTTGGGAGAAGGCTGGGACACAGCACGTGGCCAAGGTTAGAAGCCTACTGGCTTGATTCTGACTCTGGAGAAAGGTACTTTAGCTGTGAGTCTGAAGCAAGAGAGCTGGCCTCCAGGGTTATACAGGGTTCTGGCAGAGAGTAAAACACCATGGTTGCTAGACTGTGCAGGACCAGTGTTCAACAGTGACACCATGTGGTGGGGATGAAGCTTGGTGCCAGCAGCAACTACATTTCTCACTTTTCATCTGGATTCATTTCCTTTGGATTAAGTAAATTTCTGGGGTTCTTGGATACTCAAAGAAGAAAATGTCCTCAAGAGGGCAGTCATAGAGTACCTGATGATAAAGACAGATGCAGCTTTGAGGAATTAATCGGAGTAATAAATAAAATGTTATTTGACATGTGCATTAAATTGGTGAAGTAGATCATATTTGCTACAAAACATGAACAGAGGTTTGTTCATTGCTGACTAGATGTTCCAAGTGCCTTTTTAAGGCAGAGGCAGAAGCAGTGGTTGCAGTGGGAGGAAGAAGGAATAAAAATAATTTGTCTTAGAATTGTACTGCTTATACTTCCTCCGTATTCACAGCTTTCATCCCAACACCATCCCAGCTTCAACTTAGAGGTACAGAGAAGAGATAAGGGCAGAGGCAAATGCCCTCCTGGGGTAACTTGGGGCTATCAAAGTTTACCAAACCAATTTTGGACTTGTAAAGAAAAAGTTGCCAACCTTAAATGATGAGATTCAGAAAATATGATTAAGTATAAAGTTTACTCAAATGCAAAACTTGAGGATAGCCACCCAGGACACACCAACTCTAGACAAATGAGGTCAGCGTTCCAAAGTGGAGGAGTTAAGGTTTTGCTTATATCGGCAGAGACAAAGAAGTTCCAGCAGGATTACAACATTTTCCATACAACAGTGTATGCTGCTTGGATGATGGGTGCACCAAAATCTCCAAAATCACCGCTAAAGAACTTATTCATGTAACCAAATACACCTGCTCTCCAAAAACCTACTGAAATAAAATTAAAAAAAAAAAAAGCAAAACCTATTTTCTGTACAAGATCAGTGTGTATGCCATAGCGATTTGATTGGTTACCAATTGCTACATTCCAAGGAAGATTACTTTATTTCTCTCTGAGGCGGGGCAGTGATCTGAGGGAGTCTTATCTCTGGTGCTGCTTGGTCTTCCTAAGTATTTACAGGGGAAAAAAGTAGAATTTGTAACTGCATGCCATGCGACTCAGGCTGCATAGCCACATTCCTCTCAAGGCCAAGAACATTTTATGTTCCAACAGGTTTAAGTTTGAATAATTTTAATTCACAAAGTGAAATGGAATCCCATGACATTTAACTAGACTTCCTTCTAATCTCAGTCTAGAACATCAACTTTAAACCTGGAAGGCGGATTTGAAGAAGGGTGTTAAGAGCTGTGTTTAAGAGACAAGTATCACAAATGTAATTTGTTTATTGATCAGTACGAACTTGACGGGTAACAGTTTTCCTTTTTTCTAGAATCTGCCCCTGGCTGTGCTATGTTGGATCTCTGCTTCTCCCTAATAGCAGAATCGTAAAAGCATCTCGAGCAGATTTGATAACTCCCCAGTCATTTCTAGTTATTTAAACTCAGGACAGCCCAATCCACTTTAAAGCTCCAACTTATAGTCAATGTGAAACTTTGCTCACCCCAGTCAGGTTTGGGTTTAGGGAGGAGGTCTTGGTGTACTGTTGGGGCTTCTTTCCCCACATATTTTAAGCTGCAGGAATTTGAGAAAACTTAAGAAGCAGCAAAGTCTCTCTGATCTTCTCCTACCCTTCTGTCCTGAAGCAGGCCATAAAACCTAGGAAAGATGTTCTGATCTTCCCCTGAAGCAGGTCATAAGACCCTCAGGTGAGAGGTGCCCTCCCTATATACAGAGGAAAGGAACATCTTCATCTCTAAAGACCCAGGGACACACAGAGACAAATCTGAACAAACAGGCCTTGCTAATTTTCCCCAGTTTATTACCATTAGATCATACCCTTTTTGCCCTATCCTATTTCTTCACAAATATCCACTTTTCATCAAACCTACTATATAAAACATTCAGGTTTTTTCATATCTCCATTGCTTCATGGAGGCTCCCATGTCACATAAAACATAAATAAATGTGTATGTTTTCTCTTGTTAGTCTGTCTTTTGTTATAGGGGCCTCCACCATGAGTCTAGGATGGGTGAGGAAAAAATATTTTTCCTCCCCTCCACTATCTTTTAATTCTTCTTCTGAATACTGTAGTATGGGGTTGGGTGGTTGGGGAGGGGCACTGTTCTGGTTCTAGGACCTCTTTCTTCCCTGCTGTCTTCTAGGCTCTAGCTATATCCATTGACTGGGGAGGAGGAAAAGCGTGATGACTGGATTTGCCTTTCACCAGCAGAAGCTCTTCTTAGGAGGGAGGCAGCCCCAGTCTTACTCTGGCTCACTGAGTAAGTAAGCCAGTATACCAACAATGGCAGGGTTTTGAAGCAAAGAAAGTTTAATAATTACAGGGCTGGCCACGTGGGAGGATGGAAGTTAATTCTCCAATCTGTCTCCCATAAAGCTCAGGTTAGGGTTTTCATGGATAACTTGGTGGGTGGGGGCTAGAGGAATGGGTGCCTCTGAATAGTTGGGGATGAAGTCATAAGGGTGTGGAAAACGGTCATCATGTGCTGAGTCAGTCTCTGGGTGGGCCCATAGGACCTGCTGAGTCATGAGTCACAGATCCGAGTAGAGTCAGTCAGTTGCCAGAATGCAAAAATCTGAAAAACATCTCAAAAGACCAATCTTACATTATACAATAGTGATGTCATTTGTAGAAGCTCTGGGAAAATCATAAATCTTGTGATTTTTGGCTCTGTGGCTCCTGAGCAGTAAATGATGATAGAAAAGCAAGCTAGGGAACAATGGCTGGTTGTCATTGAAATATACCTTCATCTTAGCAAAACTCACGACACTCCCACAATGCTAATCTTATCCTCTTTTTATTTGGAGACGGAGTCTCACTTTGTCACCAGGCTGGAGTGCCATGGCATGATCTCGGCTCACTGCAACCTCCGCCTCCCGGGTTCAAGTGATTCTCCTGTCTCAGCCTCCCAAGTAGCTGGCACTACAGGTGCCTGCCACCACGCCCAGCTAATTTTTGTATTTTTAGTAGAGATGGGGTTTCACCATGTTGGTCAGGATGGTCTCTATCTCTTGCCTTGTGATCTGCCAGCCTTGGCCTCCCAAAGTGCTGGGATTACAGGCACGAACCACTGCGCCCAGCTTATGGCCTTTCATTAGCCTTACAAAGGTCGTTTCAGTCCCTGAACAAGGAGTGGGTCAGTTTTAGGGAGGGACTATTATCAATCTTACTTCACAGTTAAACTATCAGTGAAATACCTCCCATGGTTAGCTTGGCCTAGGCTCAGGAGTGAGGGAGGATAGCCAGCCTGTGAGGCTAGAAGCAGGATGGAGTCAGCCATGCTTGACTTCTTTTGCTATCATAATCCTTGCAAAAGCAGTTTCAATGGCTTCTTTCATGAGTGTGGTCTCTGTAAAGTTGTTTCATCTCAGCTCCTTCTAATGGCGAGGGTGCAGCTATGCCTCTCTTTGGTTTGTGACAGTGGTTCACGTTCCTAAGCATCTTTCTGGGTGGGTCATCTCCATTTGTGTCCTTCTGTGCATCTTCTTGGCTTCTGCTGCTTCTCTACCCTGTGCTCCTTCCTGTGAAGCCACAGGAACTGTTGAAGGTACCTCCCACACCTTTGAAGGCTACAAGGATCTGGGATGAGGTGAAGGGCCGCCCTCATATTCTTTCCGGTCTTATGAACTTCACTGTTATTCCATCTCATCCTGTTGTTGCAGGTAACGTCTCCAACCCTCCTAGCTTCAGAAATCTCCAGATAAAAAGCAGGCTTTGTGCTCTATGTTGGGTGTGCCTGCAAATGCTAGAGATCTTATAGGAAGCGTTCCCCCAAATTTATCACACTTTGCTTTGCTCTGATAGAGGCGTGAGGTGGTTCTACTGACTTTTCGGCACAGCTGATATCCACCTAGAGCAGGAAAAATCACTTTCCCCTTCTGGAAGACACCCCATCTTTATAGATAATTTCCCTGGGTCCTCTTCCCTTGCCTTGGGATGGAGAGGGTGGGAAGTGGGGAGGAGGATCTTTCCTCAGGATTCAGAAATGTCAGGACGTGTTTGAAGATGTCTGTCTCATTGAGGAACTGAAGAAACTCATCAGAAATAAATCATCTAGAGGAGGAGAGATTCAAGGAGGCCCTAGGCCATTGGTCAAATAGTGCCCGGGGCACCAAAAGAAACGAAGATTTTGAGTATAGCAGGGTTTCTCTCTGACGCCTCCCCCAACCCCCAAAGGATTTGTGTCTCCATCTGTGGGTGGGGGTGGGGAGAGCTATTTGAATAAAAAAAGAAAGACGAGCTGTTTTTACACAAACAAACTCTCTTTGAAACATTGGGAGTACAAAGCAGCATTGTTTCGAGAGGCATACAACAGAAAAACACAAAATGGGGAGAGAGAGGTCCTCTGCACCTGGGCACAGAGTGCAGTCATTTGAACGTCAGGGGCTTTGGCACTTTGGTGTCTCCTGCACATCAGTGGCTCACCAGTTCCAGTGGTGGCTGCCAACACAGCTGATTTATTCCATAGTGGCAAGAGGAAAAGGGAGGGGAGAGGAGGTGAGGTGAGGGGAGAGGAGGAGAAGTCCTTGCCAGTGACAAGGAGTGGGGCTGAAAGCTTTGGAAGCAGTGGGAAATGGTGCCCTTGGCCTGGATACCAGCACCCTTTCTCTCAGGTTGGAGCCAAAGTAGCATCCAATGTCAGCTATATTGATGTTCTGGCACAATACAATGCCTTAGGTTTATCCCACCAGCATGGTGCCTGGCCAGCGGGGCACCCACCGAGGGACCATCTCATGGCTGAATGGAGGCTCACGCTCACACCTCACAGGCAGACGGCACCAGTGCTGCCAGGGCAGAGATGTGGAAAATGACCATGAGTTGTTCTTGACAACTTGAAGACCCAGAAATAATTGTAGGGAGGAGGAACTTCTCAGGAATCAGAGTGTAGTTGGATTAAGGGGTCCCATTTATAGTTAATGGTATTCCCTCAGCACATGATGAGAATGGGTATTTATCTTATCTATGTGTCCATATATCTATGTCAGAGGCATTTGAACCAGAGCAACTCCATCTTGAATAGGAGCGGACAAAATGAGGCTGAGACCTCCTGGGCTGCATTCACAGATGATTAAGGCATTCTAAGTCACAGGATGAGACAGGAGGTCGGCACAAGTTACAGGCCATAAAGACCTTGCTGATAAAACAGGTTGCAGTAAGGAAGCTGGCCAAAACCCATCAAAACCAAGATAGTGATGAAAGTGACCTCTGGTCATCCTCACTGCTACACTCCCACCAGGGCCATGACAGTTTATAAATTATTCTGTGGCAAACTCAGGAAGCTAACCTATATGGTCTAAAAAGGGGAGACATAACTAGTTCACCCCTTGTTTAGCATAAAATCAAGAAATAACCACAAAAATGGGCAATCAGCAGCCTTGGGGGCTGCTCTGTCTATGGTCGAGTAGCCATTTTTCATTTCCTTCCTTCCTTTCTTTCTTCCTTCCTTCCTTCCTTCCTTCCTTCCTTCCTTCCTTCCTTCCTTCCTTCCCTCCTTCCCTCCTTCCCTCCTTCCCTCCTTCCCTCCTTCCCTCCTTCCCTCCTTCCCTCCTTCCCTCCTTCCTTCCTTTCTTTCTTTCTTTCTTTCTTTCTTTCTTTCTTTCTTTCTTTCTTTCTTTCTTTCTTTCTTTCTTTCTTTCTTTCTTTCTTTCTTTCTTTCTTCCTTCCTTCCTTCCTTCCTTCCTTCCTTCCTTCCTTCCTTCCTTCCCTCCCTCCCTCCCTCCCTCCCTCCCTCCCTCCCTCCCTCCCTCCCTCCCTTCCTTCCTTCCTTCCTTCCTTCCTTCCTTCCTTCCTTCCTTCTTTCTCTCTCTCTCTCTCCTTTTTTTCTTTTTGAGATGAAGTCTTGCTCTGTTGCCCAGGCTGGAGTGCAGTGCTGTGATCTCGGCTCACTGCAACCTCTGCCTCCTGGGTTAAAGCGATTCTACCACCTTAGTCTCCTGAGTAGCTGAGACTACGGGCACGTGCAACCTTGCCCAGCTAATTTTAGTATTTTTAGTAGAGATGGGGTTTCATCATGTTGTCCAGGCTGGGCTCGATCTTCTGACCTTGTGATCCACCCGCCTCAGCCCCCCAAAGTGCTGGGATTACAGGTGTGAGACACCACACCCAGCCTCATTCCTTTACTTTCTTAATAAACTTGCTTTCACTTTATGGACTCGTCTTGAATTCTTTCTTGCACGAGATCCAAGAATCCTCTCTTGGGGTCTGGCTCAGAACTCCTTTCTGGTAACATCTATGCTTAAAATGTACAGAAGAGGAGAGAGGATGAGATGGGTGGAGAGAATTTCTGAAAGGAGACGCCCTAGAGATTTATATACATAAATAGTCCAATAGGCAATGGAGTCATGTGGTGACAACTCTTGGTAGAAATTCAACTTCAACATCTAAACATTTTCTATCGTTATAACAAGTACTCCTGGATGAAATCATTGGCAACTTTTCTGTGACACATACTTTTTTAAGGCATCAAGTCAACAGACAAACTGGCTGTGTGCATTTGACTTGGTAAACTTTAACAATGAAAGCAATGCAATAAAACCAGGATTCCTAGCTTTGTAATAATATCCTTTTAATTGCTATGGGGAATACCTGTAAGAACTTCATGTTCTCAGCTTTGAGTTTATTTTGGCCCACAATGATGCAATCAATAGTAAATACAGAATAGATTTGCATGAAAAAAGTACCAGAGAATTTTGTAAACGCCATTACATAGTATCTCAGGAATTTGGGAGAAATGATATGGAGTCAGTAACAGTAACAAGGAGGAATCTGCTTGGTGAGAGCAGTGACAAAAATGCTTATTTATTTATTAACAGATAGGGTCTCACTGTTGCCCAGGCTGGAATGCAGTGGTGTCATAACTCACAGCAGCCTGAAATTACTGGACTCAAGTGATCCTCCCACCTCAGCCTCTCGAGTAGCTAGGACTGCCATGCTTGACTAATTAAAAAAAAACTTTTTAGAGATGGGGTCTCACTATATTGCCTGGGTAGTCCTAAACTCCTGGCCTTGAACGATCCTCCTGCCTCAGCTTCCCAAAGTGTTGGGATTACAGGTGTGAGCCACCATGCTGGGCTGAAAATGCAAATTTAAAGTAGCTTAGGGCTGGGCGTGGTGGCTCACACCTGTAATCGCAGCTCTTTGGGAGGCTGAGGTGGGTGGATCACGTGAGGTCAGAAGTTAGAGACTAGCCAAGCCAACATGGCGAAATCCTGTCTCCACTAAAAAAAAAAAAAAATACAAAAATTAGCTGGCCTGGTGGTACACACCTGTAGTCCTACCTACTCGGGAAGCTGAAGCAAGAGAATTGCTTGAACCCAGGAGGTAGAGGTTGCAGTGAGCTGAGATCATGCCACTGTGTTCCAGCCTGGGTGACAGAGTGAGACACTGTCTCGAATAAATAAATAAATAAATAAATAAACAAACAAATAAATAAATAAAATAAAGTTGCTTAGATTTCTGAGAGGCAGGATGGTGGCACTTAGACATATGCCAAAAACTTTCTTCATGTTTACAATTTCTTCAGCTATACTGAGAAAAACACAGTAGATTTTTTAAAATAAAGTTTAAATAGAAGTAAATGAAATACGAAATACTGGTTTTGAATGATTCTGAGAAAAAACTTTGGACTTGTCCATTGGTATGTGCTAAGAAGATGGAGGGGGAAAAAAACCCAGATTTAAAGATTAACTTCAACTCTGAAGTGCCTAATGGCATTACAAATAATTGCAAAAAAGCAAACTAGAAGTTTATTTGGGAGATCAAATTTGGATGAAGAAATATATTTTATTTTAAAAGTACATTTTTCTATACCTTTGTCTGGGTAAGGAGGGTCTTAGAAATACCTTAGACAAGCCCACGCTGATGCGGTTCATGATGTTCCTTTGAAGTCATTTATTTCTCTGGTTGTCTGAGTGCAGTATCGGCTCCTCTCTCCTGTGGTTTGCTTCCTCTTGCCATGCCAGCAGCACCTTGGCTTTTGCTCTATCTCAGCTCCACTTTCTCCCGGCTGCAATTCATTGTGTTCCACAGTGAGACACTAATCTCCATCCTCAGGAACAATTCATGACACTCCTGTCAAAAGTCAAAATTACAACAAATTTTGTTACATGATCAAATTGGCTTTTATTTCTGATTCATGAATGAGGGTGGCATCTCCTTTAAACATTTAGGAAAGGTGCCTTGAGGAGCTGAGCAGAGGAGGTTGACTTTTTAGGCAGGAAAAGGCTGAAGAAAGCAGGAACAAGGAACAAAAAGTGGATCAGTTAGTATTAGGCTACTTAGATTACCCCCCTGTGAGGGTTACAGCTGAGGGGACATTCTTATCCTGTCAGCCAAAACTGGCCTGTGTAGGGATTTGGCTATACCTTGCTCTCTTGATTTCTCGAAAGGTCAGATAAATAACTTCGAACTTGGAACTTTAGCATGAGTGACTCCATTTTGATTTGGTCTGTTAGGGCCTACTGCTGGAGCTCGGTCCAAATCAAGGGACTTCTATAAATTTGTTTAACTCTCCTCTGCTTCTAAATCTAGAGTAGCTTCTTCTGCCCACTGAAGGAGATCCAAACTCCTTGATCCAAAATAAGGTCCCATAAGGTCCCTTTAAAAATTTAAAGTCCCGTAAGTTCCCCTTTCAACTCATCTCCCACTATTCCCCTTCGCACATGCTAGCGCTGGCCCAACCCAACTATTATCAATGCTATGTTGACTTGAAACATTACCTGATTGTTGCCAGGTAGAAGAAAATTCCACTTCTGAATTCTCTTTTTTTTTTTTTGAGCTGAAGTTTTGCTCTTCTTGCCCAGGCTGGAGTGCAAACGGCACGATCTTGGCTCACTGCAACCTCTGCCTCCTGGGTTCAGGCGATTCTCCTGCCTCAGCCTCCCGAGTAGCGGGATTACAGCTAATTTTTGTATATTTAGTAGAGATGAGGTTTCATCATGTTGGCCAGGCTGGTCTCGAACTCCTGACCTCAGATGTTCCACCTATCTTGGCCTCCCAAAATGCTGAGATTACAGACGTGAGCAAGCATGCCTGACCCACTTCTGAATGCTTACAGCACTTTCCTCATGCCCCTCTGTTATGGCACTTAACACATTTTATATTGTTTTAAAATTTACAAAGAATGGGTTTTATCTCTTCTAATAGACAGTATGTGGAGGGTGTCCGTACCTGTGGCTATCATCTTTGTATCCACCTCATTCATGTATTGTCCAGTGTTGCTTCTGAATGCATATTTTACTTCAGTCAGTTAATTCTGCTGGGTTCAATTGGGAATATTTGATCAAGTTGAGGAGTTCACTGGGTTACCCTTTGATGGAATTAAACATAGGCTTGGTCTTCAACTAATTTATTGTTCAGATCTTTTACAAATCAGGCCAAATGTGGGACCAGACTTGATAGCTCTTAGGACATCCTTGAAAGGACAGGACTCCCTCAGGTTTTACTTGTCCAAGCTCAAATTCAGAAAGTAGCCTCAATGACTCAAGTCAGTCTGGGCTCTCAGGGGACCGCCCCTTTTGATTCAGCACATCCTTTCTGATAGTAATGCCTTTTGCATACATGACTACTGTTTTTGGAGTATTTATTTTATGTGACTTTGCCACCCTGTTAGTCCAGGAATGGGACCAAAGAGGCAGGAGTGGGTACAGTAGCACACGTAGTATTGAAGTGACCTCATTCATCTGGGGAAATACCCAAGGTTCGTCATCTCATGTCAAGAAAATCAAGGACACGGGCACATGTGGAGTGAGGTTAAGAGCAGAGGTTTAACAGGTGGAAGAAAGAGAAAAGAGAACAGCTCGCCTTCCTGCAGAGAGAGAGGGGCACCCCAGTGGGTCTTCTGTTTCTGTGGTGAAATGCACAGGGTTTTATAGATGAGCTTGAGTAGGCGATGTCTGATTTACATGGGCCCAAGGATTGGTTGGACCAGGTGTGACATTAACATAGTGCAGGAAGAAGCTGGCCACTTCACCCTAATCTTTTATTATGCAAATGGATTTGCTACTCGGCCGGCTCCATGTTGTCTGCTCCTTACTGTACACATGGTTGACAAAGAAAAGGGAAGATGGAGGCTCCATTTTGAACATGCCTAGCCCCCAGGTAGCCTCTTCCTATTGGCGCAGCTGCCAGCATTCCTCCGTGCAAGCTTTGGAAAGCTTGCTTATCTGTGTTTGCAGCTCGACTTTACAGGCTGCTTTTATTAGAAAAGAAATGATTTGGGGGCTGGTTTTCATTAAAAGGAAAACCTTACGGTGGAATTCCATACCCTCACTATCTGCCTAAATACTTTCTTTTTAACTTTTATTTCAGTATTATGGCTGATCAGATCTCTCAGCTGAAAGTAAAAGGGATGAGAGACAAGCCCCAAACAGCGAGGCCCATGTCACCTCTCTTCAAGTGGGCAGGTGGGGTCACCCTCTGCTGTGACTGATGTGCAGGAAGCCTCTGGGTGGGTGCTGGGCTCAAGGCTACTCTTGCTATTCTTTTAGATTGGTCACCATCATCACCATTTCCAGGTTATGCTGGTTCAGTCAATGATCAGATATTTATTGAGCATGTACTTGAGGCAAGGCATCAGACTAGATATTGTAGAGAAACAAAAAGAAGTTTCAGTCACAGGCTCTGCCCTTTAGACATTTGTAATCTCTTTAGGAGAGATGTGTCAGGTTGAAATAGGCATGGGAAATGTCAATTATATAAAACAACATTGGGCATATAACATAATCATGAAGAAGAGCCTATTTACAAAATATTGGTAGTTCAGAGGATTAAATTAACACACACTAAGAGACACCATGTACATTGATTTAAGTCACTTCTCTTCAAAATATGCCACAATTCTCAGAAGCTTCTAAGCTTCTCTGAAGAACTCAATGAATAACAAATCGTACTGCAAGTCAAAATTTCTTTGATGCTAACTCATACTCTGATATCTCTAATCATCCAACTTATTTAGGGGCTCTTTTCTAGGAATAAATGAAATTGTTTACAATGAAATCTAAAGGATAAGAAATAGTAGATCACTGGAAAACTTCTAAATTATCTTATTTGGATAAAAGTGTAAGACATAAAATACCAAAAATATTTTAGTGTCAAGATAAGCAGACACCCATTTCTCCATATTGCAAATTAAACCTGGATGGAGCATTTACTTGCTTCAGGCCAGAGAAAGATCCATGAATGAATATAAATAGATGCCTGAACCAAAAGATACTACTTACCTGGCAAGAATGTCCAAGGCACCCAGCTGAACACTGAAATTAGAAAGGTCCTTTGAATTTAAAATGACCGGTACTTAACAAGGAATCGTATGGCTCACTGCAGCCTCCACCTCCTGGGTTCAAGCAAGTCTCCTGCCTCAGCCTCCTGAGTAGCTGGGATTACAAGTGTGTGCCACCAAGCCTGGCTAATTTTTGTATTTTTAGTAGAGACGGGGTTTCACCATGTTGGCCAGGCTGTTCTCGAATTCCTGACCTTGTGATCCACCTGCCTCGGCCTCCCACAGTACTGGGATTACAGGCAGGAGCCACCATGCCCGGTCTCATTTATGTATCTTAATCAACAAAATGACTGGTACTTAACAAAGGAATCAGAAAATTTAATAATAATAAAAAAAAGCTATCATTTATGTATCTTTTTTTTTTTTTTTTTTTTTGAGGCGGAGTCTCGCTCTGTCGCCCAGGCTGGAGTGCAGTGGCGCGATCTCGGCTCACTGCAAGCTCCGCCTCCCGGGTTCCCGCCATTCTCCTGCCTCAGCCTCCTGAGTAGCTGGGACTACAGGCGCCGCCACCACGCCCGGCTAATTTTTTTGTATTTTTAGTGGAGATGGGGTTTCATTGTGTTAGCCAGCATGGTCTCGATATCCTGACCTCGTGATCCGCCCGCCTCGGCCTCCCAAAGTGCTGGGATTACAGGCTTGAGCCACCGCGCCCGGCCTCATTTATGTATCTTAATCAAACCAGGAAGCAGCCACAGCAGCCTGAATTCTGAACTTGGAGGCCCAAGGTGTGAATGTAAGTGATGGCAAGTGACACCTTCTCATATCCCAAATCACTCTCTCTGCAATAATTCTACTAGTATTATCTACTTTATGGGAGCATTGAGAACTGAGAGGAGGTGGGACAGAGGAAGTGTTCTAATTATTAGTAAATCCAATTCCTACTTATTTAAAAGGGAACATAAATGTTTAACCATATGAAGGGAATTTGCAGATGTTTGTCTTCCAGTTGTGGAATCCCAGGTATCAGGGGTCTTTCACTCTGCTGTACATATTTGGTCTGTTTCCCTCAGTGCAATTCAGAACAGAGAGACTTCACTGAGTGCTGCTGTCTTTCTCCTGGAGATGGATGTCCTGGTATCTGTCCTTCTGGTTCTCCTCCACCCCCTGCACCCCACTCCTAATACACACACACGCACACACACACGAACTTCACTTCTTTTGCCTCCCTCCCTGACTCTTTTTTCTCCTTCCTCCTTTAGGTGAGTGATCAAGGAGAAAGGAATTCCCTAGTTTCTTGCCTTGGGCTTCTCCACACCCCATCTGCCCTCTCGATCTGTCTCATCCTGGGATCTCCACCTACTATTACCCTTACCATAAGCCCTTCAGACAGCCAGCCTATCAACTCAGCTTCGCCTTGCCTCCCAGCTACGATAGCCTAGACTCCTTTGGGCACATTTGAAAAAATCCAATATTTTAGTGGGCATTTTTATTTAAAAAAATAGGATGAGGTTTAAAAAAAAAGCTTTAATTTATAGAGTCTAGATTTTGATCCCAACTTATTCACAGGTTTTCTTGGTCAGCAGTTTCTGGGGACCTCTTCCTGGATCCCTTTCCTTTGTGCAACCCAGGTCAGAATGACTGCTAGTCTTAGCTACCTGGCCTTTCATCCCCTGTGAATTGAGGATGACCCTGCTGCTGGGTCCAGGGTGTTTTCACTATTCTTGATCTTGCTTTTACGTATATATTTTATATGTTTAGTTACTTAGTTTAACCCTCTGATCTATGGTTCTCAAGAGCTCTATGAGCTCTTGTATTAAAACAAAACAAACAACAACCACCCAACACGTTTGTTGATCACCTACTTTGAGCCAGACAATGTGCCATATGATATGGAGAATACAAAGAAAAGCAAATGTCTGGGTGGAGTAGTTCAGAGCTTAGTGAGAAAGAGAGACAATACCCATAAAATTGCGGTAGAATGGGGCCAAAACTTTGGTAAACATCTGAATTTTTTTGAGTACAACCAGGCCTTCTTTCTATTCCTGGGGTGCTGGCAGAGATTGCAGATTTGTGCTAGGCCGGGCTTTCTTTCACTTTGTACAAACTATAGGAATTTGTTCTTTCATATCTCCAGCAATAAAGATACCAGGATGTGACCATGCTCAGCTAATTTAATGCTCCTTCCAAGGATTTTTTTTTTTTTTTTGAGACAGAGCCTCACTCTGTCACCCAGGCTAGAGTGCAGTAGTGCTGTCTCAGCTCACTGCAACCTCTGCCTCTTGGGTTTAAGCAATTCTCAAGCCTTAGCCTCCTGAGTAGCTAAGATTACAGGCATGCACCACCATGCCTGGCTAATTTTTTGTATTTTTAGTAGAGATGGGATTTCACCCTGTTGCCCAGGCTGGTCTCAAACTCCTGAGCTTAGGCAAACTGCCCACCTCGGCCTCCCAAAGTGTTAAGATTACAGGCATGAGACACCGCGCCTGGCTCTGTCAAGGATTTTGAATCCAGATGGAGAGAAATAAAGATACAGGGACTACTATTGAGAAATGTTTTATTTATTTTCCATTTTTTGAGATGGAGTCTCGCTCTGTCATCAGGCTGGAGTGCAATGGCGCAATCTCGGCTCACTGCAGCCTCTGCCTCTCAGGTTCAAGTGATTCTCCTGCCTCAGCCTCCCAAGTAATTGGGACTACAAGTGTGTGCCACCACACCCAGCTAAATTTTGTATTTTTAGAGATAGGGTTTCACCATGTTGGCGAGGATGGTCTTGATCTCTTGACCTCATGATCTGCACGGCCTTAGCCTCCCAAAGTGCTGGGATTACAGGCGGGAGCCACGGTGCCGGGCAGAGAAATGTTTTAAAGATTGTGGCCCCAGCACTGAATCCAGAAACTACATTTGGTTTCTGTACATTTACCAATGTACTCTAGACTTCCAGGCACTCCGTATATTCCAATATATTTATCTTCTTCTTAAATTATTCAGAAGTATGTGTGTGTGTTGTTTTTCTTGCTTGAAATCAAAATCTTTGATACAAAAATTAATAATGGGGAGTGCAATGCAGACAACAGATCCTTAGGGATGGGAAAAACTAAAATTGGGAGGGGATCTGTGAAACTTGCATTAGTATTGGTTATGGGATTCTGGCAACCATGACATGAAGTGGTGAACACTAATTCAATGACCGCCCATGGTCACTTGTAATGAAGCACTCATTGAAGGCAAGATTTCAGGGACCACTTTACTGCTGACACAGAATAGTATGAAGAAATAAAAAAGTAGTATGAGAAATTGTTTAATTTAATAATAGTATGAGAAATTAAAGAGTAGTGGGTAAGGTGGATTCTTTTAATGGCACTAGAAAATCTGAAGAAAGAAAATGATAGGCCCAAATATATTAATTCAACCTTTGGCTGTTTCCTAAGTCTTGGGGGAAGAGGACTTACTTTTGTCACTGCAACTCCCTTGCTATGTGAAGCCAGTTCTTCTCAGGTCTTAGCCATCTGCCACCCTCACCCCCTCAACCTAACTTACCAGTAGAATAGCTGCCAGCTTTGAGTGGGACTCAGGACAAGAAGATGCTCTCTGGCTGGTATAATCAGAAGGACAGACAACTAGAATGATAAGCAGTGCTCATGGCTCAGCACAGCCAGCACTGTGTCTTATAGGAAATCATGCCATTGATTAGTTAAGAATTTCTATCACAATACCTGAGATTCTACCAACACCACAACATTTATCTTTTGTGAACCAGCTGAGCATCTACCAAACAACTTCAATATTATTTTTTCATGAGTAAATGTGCTTTAAACCTCCCCCAAATCATTTACAAACACAGCTTTGAAACATAGGCTGTTTGTTCCTGACTGTGTGTGGGTGCATGCGTACACACACAAACATGCACACAAATAGTTGTAAGTGTAAACTCATTGAGCTTTGCCTTTTACTATGTATAAATACCTTTTAACTCAAGTGCACATTTCTACTTAGCATAGTGTAAGATGCAAGATGCATTGTAAGCCTTTAACCAGTAATTTTGTTATCAATAATTTGCTGAATCAAGACATAGGCGCTAATAATCTCTGATTCCTCAGATTCATAATGCAACAGATTTTATTTTCCTCATGGATTGAATTTCTTCCTAACTTGGTTTGACTCCAAACTTGTCAAGAGTTTATATCTCCAAAAAAAGTATCCCAGTGAAGAAAACATGTTTAAATTGTTGCATCTCTCTTAAATGTTATACTCTTTAGAAGGAAAGCTTAACTAAAGGCAAATAACTGGCCACAATTCCTCCTCCTCCTCCTCCTCTTCCGCTTCTGCTTCCACTTCCGCTTCTTCTTCCGATGGGGTTGCCCAGACAAGTCTCAAACTTCTGGTCTCACAAGATCCTCCCACCTTGGCCTCCTAAAATACTGGGATTACAGGTGTGAGCAACCACAGCCAGCCTAAAATTTTATCTTTTTGAAATTAGTATGGTGTATCATTGTTTAGAGGTCCCATTTCTACATAACAAGGGAAATGAAATACCTTTTACTGCTACAAAAATAGAATTAGGTAAGTGTGGTTTGATGAACAAATGTGTTTTTGGATGCTTAATAATGTGTTTCTTTTTTTTCTTTCTTTTTTTTTTTTTTTCTTTGAGACCGAGACTCGCTCTGTCGCCCAGGCTGGAGTGCAGTGGCGTGATCTCCACTCACTGCAAGCTCCGCCTCCCGGGTTCATGCCATTCTCCTGCCTCAACCTCCTGAGTAGCTGGGGCTACAGGCGCCCACCACAATGCCCAGCTAATTTTATATATATATATATTTTTAATAGAAACGGGATTACACTGTGTTAGCCAGGATGGTCTCAATCTCCTGACCTCGTGATCTGCCCACCTCGGCCTCCCAAAGTGCATGTGTTTCATTTTTTAAGGCATATGTTCTATAGAGGTATAACTGATACGAGTTTGTTATCACTGGAAACATCTTAAGGTCTACTTTCTGAATAAATTTCAGAAATGAAAGAAGCCATTTCATAGTGGAGTTGGGAGCTCTCATGGTGGGATCTATGTTATAACTGAAACTTCTTTGAAGAGTTCATGTAGATATAACCTTTATTTAAGTATTTGATCTATTTGATGTAGATGAGGAGTTGGCAAATTTTTTCTACAAAAGGCTAGATAGTAAATATTTTAGGCTTCGCAGACACCTATGGTCTCTGTTCCTCTTCCTTCTCCTCTCTGTCCTCCTCCTTCTCATCCTCCTCCTCCTTTCTTTCCCTTTCCTTCTTCTCCCACTTCCCTCTCCCTCCCTGCACCCCCATTCCTCTTCCTCTTTTTCCTCTTTCAGTCCATTAAAAAGGAACAAACCAATTCTTTGTCTAGAAAAACAGTCTGCAGACTGAATCTAGTCTGCAGGGCACAGTTTGCTGACCCCTGAGGTAGATTATTATATTAGTCGGAGCAGGGTGACAACAATAACAACTCTAAAACTCTGAAGTCTCTGTGGCTTAATACGTTTATTATTTATTTTACACGTATGCAGGTCAGGTGGCCCTCCCCCATCTTACAGACCTACTAGATCCTCATCAGCCATCCTCAAGCTTCCTGCAGAACAGGATTGGCACCAGGGTGAGGCAAGTGAGCTCTTTAGGGCATGGAATCCAAGGAGGTCCTGACTGTTAGGTTCACCAGGGTCTGCCTCTGAAGGGGAAGAGAGAGCTGGGGGATCGCGAGGCATTCTTTAAAGAAATATTTTTAGAACAGTTTTAGAATTACAGAAAAGTTGAGGAGACAGTACATAGAATTCCCATATATCTGCATCTAGGTTCCCCTATTATTAACATCTTATACTGGTTTGGTGCGTTTATTACCATTAATGAATGAATATTGCTACATTAACATTAGCCAAAGTCTATACTTTATTCAGATTTTCTTAGTTTTTACAAAGTGTCGTTTTTTTTTTTAAAAAAATTCCAGGGTCGCATCTGGGACACCATATGACATTTAGCCGCCGTGTTTCCTTAGGCTCCTCTCGGCTGTGACAGTTTCTCAGAGTTTCCTCGTGTTGGATGACCTTGACAGTTTTGAGGAGTCCTGGTCAGGCATTTTGCAGGATCCCCTTCTATTGGAACTTGTCTGGGGTTTTTCTTACAGTTCAACCATTTTTGTGTGTTTTGGGGAGGAAGACCACAGAGGTGAGGTGCTATTTTCCTCACATCATATCAAGCATGCACATCATCAACATGATTTATTGCTGTTGATGTTGACCTTGATCCCTGAGCTGAAGTAGTATTCATTACCCTCTTCCTGTCTTCCCATACTGGACTCTTTGGAAAGAGTAATTAAGTGTAAACTTGCACCTAGGTAGTAGGGAATAGCTACATAAATTATTTGGAATTCTTTTGATTCTTCTTTCCCATTTACTTTCTTATTTTTTTTGTTTTATTTTATTTTAAATTGACAAAGAATAATGGTATATATTTATGAAGCACAATGTGATGTTTCAATACATGGATACATTGTAAAATGATTAAATCTGGGTAATTAGCATATCCCTTACCTCAACTATCATTTCTTTGTTGTGAGAACATTTAAAATCCTCTTTTAGATATTTAGAAATATACAATACATTCTTATTAACTGTAATCCTCTCGCTGTGCAACAGAACAGCAGAACTGATTCCTCCTAACTGTAACTTTGTACCCATTGATCAATGTCTCCCCTTTCCCTGTACACCCCTGCACTCACCAGACTCTGGTAACCACCATTCTACTCTCTACTTCCATGAGTATGACTTTTGTAGATTCCATGTATAAGTGAGACCATATGATATTTGTCTCTTTATACTGGGCTTATTTTATTCAATGTAATATCCTTTAGGTTCATTCATGTCGTCACAAATGACAAACTTTTCTGTGTATTTTAAGGCCGTATAGTATTCCATTGTGTATAGATATCACATTAAAGAATTCGTCTGTTGATGGACACTGAGTTTGTTTCCACTTCTTGGCCATTGTGAATAATGCTGCAGTGAACATGGGCATGCAGATATCTCTTTGGCACACATTCCTTTGGGTATGTGCCCCACAGTGGAATTGCTGAGTCATATAGTGGTTCCACTTTTAGTTTTTTAAGGAACATCCATACTGTTTTCCAAAATTGCTATACTAATTTATATTCCCACCAACAGTGTTGAAGGGGTCCGTTTTCTGCACAGCCTCTGCAACACTGATCTTTCAACTTTTTGATAATAGCCATTCTCACAAGTCTCACTGCAGTTTTAATTTGCATTTATCTGATATTTAAAATCTTCAGCATTGTTTATATTATGTATGTCTTCTTTTGAGAAATGTCTCTTCAAGTCCTTTGTCCATTTTTAAATAGGGTTATTTATTTTCCAATTATGAAGGCAGTATGAATTCCTTGTATATTTTGGACATTAGCCCCTTTATCTGATGTATGGTTTGAAAATATCCCATTTATTAATTCATTTATATTAGTATGGGCTCTTGGATATTTACTTTATACTTTGGATTATAATTCAGTACCTTATTTTGGGGCTTGAGTTGTTTAGCTTTGGCCACAGGGACTCTTTTAGCTGGCTCCTGTGCTTCTTTGACATAAGTAAGTACTGCCATACTTTTTGGCACGAAAGAACCCTTCAAGTTCGTATTTTCTGCTCCAGCTTTAGAATTAGCCATTTCTCCAAAGAGCCGCAGTTCCTTCTGTTGGAGAATGGTATTAGAAACCAAGATTTGGGTGTTAGTGTGCTCATTGCTACTGGGGTATTATTGGTTCTATCTGGGACATTTTTGGGACTTGAAAGTGTACCATACTTTGAAGCTATTTCTGTGCCAAACCCACAAAAGCGTCATCCTCATTTGAGAGATTGTTAGAAATATATACTTTTTGGCCCCAGACCTACTGGATTAAGATCTACATTTTAACAAAATTTCCAGGTGATTTGCATGGACATTCAAATTTGAGAAGCACTGGCTGGAACTTAGTCCTCCAACTACTAGGAAACCTAGAAATGTGTGCTCAGAAAGAGGAAATAATGTGGAGGGCATATGGTGGTGTCTCTGCCACAACTATGCCCTCGAGTGTTTGCTGACAATTGCTGATTTGTTTAGATAACTTATGCTTAAAACACCTGTTTTATTTTTGTTCCTGCTCTTTCATTATATTATTTTTTACATAAAATATTCATTCATTTATTTAAATAATTATTCATTGTATTAGTCTGTTTTCACACTGCTATAAAGAACTTGTCTGAGATTGGGTAATTTATAAAGGAAAGAGGTTTAATTGACTCACAGTTCCACATGGCTGGGGAGGCCTCAGGAAACTTATAGTCATGGCAGAAGGGGAAGCAGGCACCTTCTTCACAAGGTGGTCGGAGAGAGAGAAAGAAAGAGTGCATGAAGGGGGATGAGCCCCACACTTACCAAACACTCAGATCTTGTGAGAACTCACTCATTACCATGAGAATAGCATGGGGTAAACTGCCCCCATGATCCAATCACCTTCCTTCCTTGTGGGGATTACAGGTCCCTCCCTTGACATGTGGGGATTACGATTCAAGATGAGATTTGGTTGGGGACACAGAACCAAACCATATCATTTATCAAGTCACTGCTGTGTTTCTGGTACTGTTCTGAGTACTGGGGATGCAACAGTGAACACAAATATAAACATTCCTACCTTCACAGAGTTTACAATTCATATGGGTGGGCACAGAAAAAATATGTATATGTTAAATGTGATGACTGTTGTAAAAAAAATAAGGCAGGTCAAGGGGTAGACAGTACTGGAGGGGTTGGGGGCAGGTTGATGATTTAGGTAGGATGGCCAGCAAGGGCCTGTTTGATTAGATCATCTAAGAAGGGATTTGAATAAGGTGAACATGTGAAACCTGTCCTTATCTGAAAACATTCCAGGCAGAGGGGACACTATACCAGTGGTTCTCTTCAAAGCCAAAGAAACACATTTTGATTACAAGTTTAATTCTCAGCTCCAAAGCCAGGTGTCCAAATATCCAGGTGTCAAAGCCTTTTGGATCCTGGACTGATATTTTCTTTTTCCCCCATCTAGATTTTTGACAAGATATAGATCCTGCTATGTTATTGCAACCACTTTTGTCATCAATGTATGTTATGTAGTGGTGCTCACTTTATGGGATATAAAAGACTGTACTATAGTCATTCTCAAGATTTTTTATCTCAAGACCCTTTTTCACCCTTAAAAATTATTGAGGGCCCCAAAGAACTTTTGTTTATGTGGGTTACATCTATAGATATTTAGTACATAGAAAGTAAAACTAGGAAAATTTAAGCATTTGTTTGTTAATTCATTAAAAAAGAAAGGTATTATATATTAACATAAACAGCACAGTTTTTATGAAAATACGTCTATTTTTCAAAACAAAAACAAAGTTTGGTGAAAAGAATGGCACTGTTGCATTTTAGCACATCTTTTGGATGCCTGCCTTAATAGAAGCCGGCTGGACTCCCGTATCTGCTTCTGCACTCAATCTCTTACATTGTCATGCAGCATCTGGAAAACTCTATGATATACTTGTGAAAGCATGACAGTAAAAAGGGCAAATAAGAGTTTAGTGTTATTACAAAAATAGTTTTGACCTCCGGGACACCCTCAAGGGTCTTGTGTAGCTCCAGGGGTCCCTGAGGCACAGTTTGAGAACCTGGCCCTGTGAATTCCAGCTTCAGTATGCCACCTTGGGGGCATTATTTAGTCTTCTGTGTCTTAACTTCTTCCTCTTTAAAATGGGGAGAAAAACAGTCCTTACCTCCTAGGGTTCATGTGAGGATCAAAGGACAATTCATGTGAGGCATTTAGAGCTAAGCCTAGTACAGAGAAAACTCCGCAGTCATCAGTACAATGTTTCAACAAGCACAGAAGTCGATTATGACAATTTCTGATCTGTGATAGAGTATTGTTCACATACAGGATTTAATTTTATGCTACTTCCTTGGTCAGGAATGCAATATAATCTTTTTAAAACTTATAATCTTTTAAAAATGTCATTACATTTTTTTCATATTGATAATCTCTTTGTGATCAGAACTGGGAAAAACATGTTCTTCCACTCCTCAAGTTGAAACATGCCCATGTATGACAGCTCTCCAAACATAGATCTCATTTGCTATTTACTGTTGCTGTGGATCTGAATTCCTGAAAGTCCAAGACTTCAACCACTGTAATAATTCCTTTGAGACCACTGACTTTTCAATGCTTCTTTCATTTACAACCATTTTGCATAGTTGATCTAATTGCTATAAAAATAGTATGAATTAAAACCACCAATCAAGAACACTAACATGGAAAGCTGTTTTTTTTTTTTTTCATGTCAAGTTGCAGTGATTTTCTCTTAACTCAGGATATATGGCATTCACATTCTGTTTTATTGCACCATGTGAGTTAAAATGAAAAAGCTTCACATTACTTAAGTAACAGATGTACGATACATGCAAAGTTGTGCAGTCTTGTGATAACTGTCTTAAATGTAAAAGAACTTCAAAAGACAATAATGTGAGGTTAATCCAAGAAGCATTAACAGTCTCCTCCTTAGCCACCCTGAAAAGGGAAGCATTTATGTAACTAATTAGTGTTCCATAGTAAATAATCCACTGACATTTATAAGAAGCATTCCTATTAGAGTCTGGAGTAAATATTATGTTGCATGTAAAACTATAAATAGGATGAATAGTGGTACCAGGCTCAATTTTAAAATGCTATGGAAAATAAATGAGCACCGTCTGGGTAAAATGGGTATTCTATGTCCTCTATATACCAGTGTCCAGCTGCCCAGCTCAGGTTTCCCTATAGCTGCAGTGGAAACTCGATGATTCATCTCAGTTTCCAGTATGACTCTACAAGGTGGCTAAAAAAGTGAGTGAAGTTTCTCTTCTGGAAACAAAATGTAGAGGACAAAAGAAAACAAAATTTCTAACTGACTTAGAGATGTAGATTTCACTTAGCTTTAAGTGAATGAAGAAAACAGGATTTTCTACATCATAGAATATAGAGTTTCTACTTGCAAAAGCTTAGACAATTTGAAGAGAGTTTAAATAAGGAAACCCTATGTTGCCCCAAATAATTTTATAACAAATGATCTTTGCCTGCAAGATCTGAGTATTTGGTGGTTTTCTTCAAAACTGTGTATCAGGTATAGAAAGAATAAAGCACAGAGTAGAAAAGTAAAAAAGGAAATGACATGTCTACATGGATAAAATTTCATGAGCCCACAGATTTGGGTGAAGCATAAACCAGATACTCAGTTTAAGGCCTAGATAAGAGGGAGTGAAGAGAGGAGTAGAAAAGAGAACCAGTATTTTTAGGGCTCACCCCGGCATAGCCAAAGAAGCAGCTGCTTTCCCAGGATATGAGGAGCCCAGAGATTCTCACTTGCCCCATTCCTGAAATTCCCACCATGAGAGCCACACATTCTGATTAAATCCCTTTCAGTGGAATGATCCCATTCCTGTGTGTGACTATGTATTCATCGACTTAGTCTTTCACTCATTGATTAAACATCTATGAATAATGCATTGGGCTACAAATACAAAGATAAAACAGAAACATAAGAAAACGCTATAGTTCCTGTCTCAATGAGTTCATAGTCTGGTAGAGTAGAGAAAGGAAAATAAGTGACATTTTAGTGTGACAGGTGATTTGATGGGGATAACTTCCAATAAGTACAAGAGTACAAGAGATGGGGACCCAACCCAGGTTGGAGTATGGTTGGAGTAGATCCAGGTAATATTCCTGGAGGGATGGAGGACAGGTAAGGGTGGGAAGAGAGGAACGGAGTCCAGAGCATGGGTCTCAGGGCTTCTCACAAACAGGGGAGAGTGGGGTAATCATGTCTATCCTCTAGTTCCATTAAAGAAGACCTTACCCAGTGTTTCCACTGCTGAATCTTACTGAGGATAGAGTGTGGTACACCCTGGATAGCAATATTTGTGCATATAAGTGACAAGTATTCATAGATCACCTGTTATGTGCTAGGGATACTGCAGTGAATGTGACACACCTTGATTCCTCCCCTCATGGAGCTGATGTCTTTTTTTTTTTTGAGACAGGGTCTTGATCTATTGTTTAGGCTGGAGTGCAGTGGCATGGTCATGGTTTACTGCAGCCTCCACCTCCCAGGCTCAAATGATCCTATCCTACCACCTCAGCCTCCTGAGTAGACGGGACTACAGGCGTGTGTCACCATGCCCAACTATTTTTAATTTATTTTTATTTTTTTGTAGAGATGTGGTCTCCCTGTGTTGCCCTTGCTGGTCTTAAACTCCTGGGCTCAGGCAATACTCCCACCTCGGCCTCCCAAAGTGTTGGAATTACGGGCGTTAGCCATCATAACTGGCCGAGCTAACACTCTTGTTTAAAGAATGAATGAGTACCTATGAGGTAAAATTAATTCAGGTTATGGTTACACTAAAAGCCCAGACTTCAACTACACAACATATCCAGGTAATAAAAATGCACTTATACCCCCTAAACCTATAAAAAAATATTTAAAAGGAATGGATGGGGCACAGCATGGTGCAAATAGTTAATAATAGAGTATTGAACATTTCTTTTTTTTTTTTTGAGATGGAGTCTCACCGCTGTTGCCCAGGCTGGAGTGCAGTGGTGCGATCTCGGCTCACTGCAAGCTCCGCCTCCTGGGTTCACGCCATTCTCCTGCCTCAGCCTCCTGAGTAGCTAGGACTACAGGCGCCCACCACCGCTCCCGGCTAATTTTTTGTATTTTTAGTAGAGATGGGGTTTCACTGTGGTCTCGATCTCCTGACCTTGTGATCCGCCCGCCTCGGCCTCCCAAAGTGCTGGGATTACTGGCTTGAGCCACCGCGCCCGGCCGAGTATTGAACATTTCAAAATTGCCAAAAGAGTACATTTCAAATGTTCTCACCACAAAATATTTTAAGTATTTGAGGTGATGAATATGTTAACTAGCTTGATTTAGTTGTATTCATAAATCATAACATCACCTTGTACCCCATATATACAATTATAGGTGGTCAATATTCAATTAAAAAATAAAATTTAAACAAATGAATGGAAATGGACACGCAGAAAGAATTCAATTTGTTGTGCAGCTCCCTTACTACAACTGCATAGGAAATATGAATTGGACATACAGTAATTAAAAGATAACCAGGGTTACTTCTGGATACCTGGAGATATTTATATTGTAATAATTTATTTCTGTATGCTTTAATTTTGCACACTTTGTTGCCTTAGTAATTATAAGAAGAATAAAGATGCAAAAAGAAAAAAGTGAGTATATGCTTGTGTAATAAATGATACTGCATTGATTTTTATAAAGATATTATAGAAAGTCCTGTTTCTGTTTCCTGGGAAAATGTGAGTTTTTCATCTGCTCCCTGACTTTTTTAGTTGTTGGGTCAGAATCCATTTCCCTTCAGTTTTAAGGCTGAGAACATTTTAAGGCTTTCTGCTCTTTTAACACTTTTCCGTTCCTAGAATGATTGACAGACACTATTGCTGAGCGAACTGCATTCTTTCTAAAAACATTCCCTCGTCAAACACAGGACATCTGTAGGTCTTAGGATAATGTTAGACCCATAATATTAGATACTTCATTTTGCTAATACGATATCTTCAATGTGAAGTATGCATCCGTCCGTCCATCCATCCACTCGTTCATTTATATTATGCGCTTTATGGTATCTAAATAGTTTAATAAGAGATACCAACAAGTAAGCAGGCCAGAGCCACCAATGTCGTAGTGCTCTGGGAGCATACTGTAATAGCTATTTGGCTAAGATGGAATTAATTCAAACTTAGCAGAATGAAGAAAATGAAAATTTGAAATATTTATCATACATAATGGTTATATTTTAAAATTTCTATTTAAAACTAAAATCATTGGAAGATTTTTGACAAGACAAGATAGCTGATGGCCTAAATTATTAAACAGCCCTGCTGCAGATCATGTTACCTCCATGGAGCTGTGCTTTGAGGATGTGCTCCAGAATTGCACATTAGAGAGGCAAAATAGTACCCTCGGTGGTAGAAAACCAAGCAAAGAAACACAGTCTCTGAAATAGTTCCTTCTGATTTGGGTGAAACCCTTAGACTGGGGTGAAAAAAATCAGATGCTCAACTTAAGACATAATTAGGGAGGGAAGAGGTGCATGGCAATGTCTGCTAATCACAGTCACACAGTTACAAGGGCCTCTGCTGCTCCTCGTGCATGATCTGTGTGCCAAAGCCCTTCCCCATGAGCCAGTTGCTATGAAAATCCCCCAGAGGGAGGAGCTTCCTGTTCAGCTGTGCCTCTACTACCCTTAAGGAAATGGAAGGGAGGCTGCATCCACTATTAATGACATCAATTGATATTCCCATGCTACCAATAGGCTTAGAAGAAAGAACATCAAGGTGACAGCAAAGTCGTGGTAAATGGTCCTTTGCTGGATGACTGGCTCCAAAACTTTTTTCTAGGTTAGCCCAGCATGGTGGCATGCATCTGTAGTCCCAGCTACTCAGGCGGTTGAGGTGGGGAGGATCACCAAGCCCAGGAGGTCAAGGCTGCAGGAAGCTGTGACTGAGCCACTGCACTGCAGCCTAGGCAACAGAGCAAGACCCTGTCACAAAAACAAAAACTAAAACTAAACAAAACCCAGAACTTTTTTCTAGGGCTAATATGCCCTTGGGGCTGAGGCTACCTGTGTCTGTTGTTGCACTCACATGGAATCTTCCTGGGATGTGGAGAAGGCTGAATCTGGTCAGCTGCAGAGGCCTGGGGCAGGATACCCTTGGGAATCCCTGTACCATGGGGTCCGTGTCTATAACTAACTCTTCGCATTAGGAGCAGACAGGACTGGGCAGGGCTGGTACTCATACACCCAGTAAACCTTCTCTGAGCAGAAGAGCAGCCTTTAATTCCCTGAGGCCACATCGGCACATAGTATCTCTCTGAGATTGTTCAAGGTTCTGGTTATTGAGGAGTTCCATTCCTTTTGTGGTTCCTGTTGTCTAATTAAGTAGATGTGCTTGGAGGTGGGTGGTCTCGGTGGTGGGTTGGGCAGAGACAGACTTGCAAATAGGAATATTCAAGGTTATTCTCCACCTGGTGGTTATGATGAATGCCACACAACCAAGGCCAGGGAGGGGCATGATGGCTGAAACAGTGGCTGGGGAGGCCACTTAGTGTCCTGCTGCAGGCTTGAGCCTGGCCCACCAGCTGTTCTGTTAACCACTGCTATGCTGTCATTCCAGGCCCCCTCTGGACTGCTCCAGTCAGAAGAGAGGTGAGGATGGGCGCATTTGCTGGAGACCCCTGACCCAGTCATCTCTCTCTTTGGGATGAATAATGGAGGACAGTACCTCTTGCCTCCAAAGGATTCTTGAGAACAAAACCCAGATTTCTTGTCTACACACTATCTCCTGCTGACTTCTCTGAGGTCCCAACACACTGTATTCCCTGCTGATCCCTCTTCTCTTTGCTTAATTCATGCCAGCCCTGCTGGTCCCTGGGCTGATCCTAGAACACACAGGCAGAATCCTGCCAGTAGGCATTTGTGCCTGCCTTTCCCTCTGCCTGGGGTCGTTTTCATGCCTTGCCCATTCAAGGGCTTCTTGGAAGTATCTGCTCAACTGTTGTCTTATCAGAGACCACCCTATTTAAAATACTACCTTCCTGCCTCCCCTTCCTCCCTGCTGAGTCTCTACCCCTTTCCTGGCTTTGTTTCTTTTCTTAGCACTTCCCACCAACTGACTTATGTTGTGCGTTTGATGTGACATGCTGAGTGTATGTCTCCCATCACCCAAATGCAAGTTCCTTGAGAGCAGCGACGTGGTATCCCCAATGCCTGGAACAGTACGTGGCAACTGATGAGTATAGTCAAAGGTATTTTGGAATGTTTGCTGAGTGGGTAAGGGCTGTTTTCCCAAAAAGAGTCCTCTTCCTGTAACCTTCACTGTCTCTGCTTGTTTACCTTTGATTCATTTTGTAATTCATGGCAGTGAAGCTTCTTCCTTGGCAGGACCACGTCCTCTTACGCTCTTACAGTTCTTTATAGTTCCTATTTGACTTCACCTTTCTGAAGCAATTTATGCTGTGGAAAGACTACTATGGGCTTTGGAGCCAGAAAGGTCTGGCTTTGAATTCTGTTTCACCTCTTAGTAGCTATGTGAATCTGGGCATGTTATTTCACCTTTCTTGGCTACCATTTCCATGTTAGTTACATCAGGATACTAATGTCTCCTTCATGAGATTTTCCCAGGAACATGAAGTAAGAGACACAGGTAAAACTCCTGGTACAAGACTGAGTACATAATCAGAGTTCAATAAATGTTAGCTCCATTGCTTTCTTCCCTTTTCTACTCCACTTTTTTGTGACTCCACTTTTTTGTGACTCCACTTTCTTCTCTATTATGTTTCCTCTCTCTTGTCACTTCTTTGTGTCCCTTGCACACTTTTTTTTTTCCTTCTCCCACCTTCTGAAAACTATTATGTTTCCCCAAATCTGTCCTCAGTCTTGCTCTTTTTCTGCTAATGTGTGCTCCCTGGGTTATCTCGTTCATACCTGTGACTCCAATTAGCATCTATCAATGATTCCAAAGTCCGCAGGCCCATCCCCAGCCTCTCTCCTGGGCTTCCAGCTCATACTTCCCAGTGCTGACATCTCTATCCACATGTCCCATGGGCTGCTCCACCTCAGTGTGTCCCGACTCAACTCATTCACTTCCCTCCAACCTCTCCTCTGTCCTAGAGCATGGTCCCATCTTCCCAGTTGCTCATTGGAAATTTGAGTCCGTTTTTACTGTTCTCTCTCCTGTGTCTCATATCACAAAGCCCAATAATTTGTAATTGCCAAATATACTTTAAACATTTTCACCTTATCTGCTGCTTCCTTAATTCAATCTCTAATCTTTTCTCACCTACTTGACTGCTGTTGTTTTTAACTGTTCTCCCCATTCAATGTGTTCTCTCTTAAATAATCTTCCAGAGTAAACTGGAAATATGATTATATCACTTCCACTTAAAAAACGAGATAATTCAGTGGTTGCCTGTTATCTTCAGGATTGAGTTAAAACTCTTTAGCCTAACAAACAAGACTTTTCATGAACTGGCCCCATTCCCAGCTACACTTGTAGTTCCCCCAACATGCTGAGCTATTACAAGCCCCCGACTTTGCCCAAGCTGTTCCTGGTGCCTGGAACACCCTCCTCTTCCTCTTGTCTATTTGGCAATCTCTGGTTAAGCCTTGCAGTACTCAGTTTCAACATCACCTCCTCTTTGAATCTTTGCTGCACTTTCTAAGCTGGGGCAAGTGCCTGCCTTCCGCATCCCTTGTATTCCCATTATATGACTCACCTCACTCCACTGTAACCCATTGATTTTCCTGTTTCATGTGCAGTCCCACAGGCGGGAATGTCACGGAGCCACTCACCTCTGATTCCCCAGTATTTAGCACATCTGGCCTTCAATAGATAATGGTTGGCTGAATGAAGAGTGGGGTTAGTGTTTGTTTTAGTAGAACAAACTGGTAATGGCCTAGCTCACCCTGTAGGGCATCGAAGCTGTTGATAAATTCAGCTTTACCTCCCTCCACCATTGTTCCCCATCATATATTGCATGTGAATTCATTGGAGACTTGCCTTCAGCTTCTTTTTTGTTCTTTTTAGAACAAGTTCAGTTTTCCTTCTTCATCAAATCTGAAGGAGTACATTGGACTAGTTCATCTGTAGGCTCCCTTCCCACTCTGATATACCATGATGACTTCTAGTGAGAATAGAAACTAACAGCCCCAAAGGAATGTCCCAGCCCTGTCATCAAACAGCTGTAGGACCTTGCACAAGTCACTTAGCCTTCTTGAGCTTCCACTTCCTCTTTATAAAATTGAAGGAATATTCTTCTAAATGTTTGTGGGGATGAACTTAAAGTATGTGAAAGCATCAAATGCAAGGCAATATTTTCAGGGTGTTATACCCCATATTTTTACACTTTATGCATCTTGAAATAAAGAGGGACAAATGTCACATAGCTGCCTGGTCATGCTATTTTGGATCAGGAGAGGCCATATCAAGAACTTCGGGTGAAGTCGTGAGGAGATAATGCAGTCCTCAGATAACTCAGAGCATTCAGAACATACCAGAAGACTGTCTTAGAGAAGTGGTCTAAGAACCTCTCTTCTGAAACCTAGATGAGCTGAAATGGAATCCCCTGGGGTGAAGCTATGAAGACTGGGGTGATGTCCACCTTGCTGGATCTTTCTGAGCTCTATCCAGGTGGTGCCCTGGAATGTTCTGCTGATGTCTTCTTCTGAGAGCACTGACAATCATGGATAAAGAGGTCACTGCTGTGATTTAGAAATCCAGGAAATCCTTGAAGAATGTTTCAAACACAGAGCCCCAGAAGCTATCTGGCGTCATGGCTACAAAAAAGACCTGGTCATGAGACCACAGCCAGGGATGGAGGCTGTCTGTGGATAAACCAGTTAATTCGATAAGACTTCGTGAGCAACTGGTATGAGTCAGGTCCACTGTCAAGCTCTGGGAAGGCAAAGATGAATAAGAAATGGTTTGCAGCTATAGTAGAAGTTAGAGAAGGGTTTGATATCATCAGGGTCTGGAGGAAAGGATTGCCACAAGGAGATGTGGCCCTTCCCCCAATGACTGACTACCAGAGTGCCTCAGGGACACAGGGACCAAGGGTGTGGGAGGAAGCCCAGCTTGGTCCCCACTTGTGCAGTCCCCTCCCAATAACTGCATGAGTGAAGGTACCTGTTCTCCCATCTCTATACCATGGTGGTCAGGGGACCTCCCAAAGGTTCAGATGCTGAACCGTGGGTGTGGTTTGGGGTGTGAGCAGCCGGGCAGAGCTATCATTCACACACATGGTTCTACTTGGTAGGCACAAAAAGCCCTCCCACTTAGAAATAACTTCCCCAGAAGCCTGTATTGCCTGACCTTTCACTAATACAGATTCATTGCTTCAAACTATCAATGAATGACATTTAAAAATAGGAATAATTCTGCAAATACTAATGATACTTAGTACCTACTGATATTTTCTTTATGATAGCCTCTGAGTGCTTTACTGTTATTATCTCATTTAATTCCCACAACAACCTAATGAGGCAGGTGTTATCATTATCCACATTTTACACATGAGGAAATGGAAATGCAGAGCTATGAAGGAACTTTTCCGAAGCAAGTCACACAGGGAAGTAATAGAGGCGAGATCTGAATCCAGGCAGACTGGCTCCAAATTCTTGCTATTAAACACTATGCTTTTCTAGAAAGAGCAGCATTGAGCCTTATTAGCAATTAGTTCCTTAGTTTAAACTACAGCAGCTAATATTTAATGAGCACTTATGGTGTGCCTGACACTGCACCAAGTGGTGTTTATTATTTAATTTATTGTTAATAAAACCCAGAGACTAGGTACTGTTATTAGCATTTTACAGATGAGAAAAATAAAGCTTAGGGCAGAAAAAGAATTAACTTGAGGTCATATAAGCGGGAAATATGGAAACAGGATTTGAAATCAGGCAGTTTAACTCCAAAATCCACACATCCAACAGCTACCTTCAATTGTGATGTACAATTGGGTGAGACCAGACACTTGGGAGCTGCCACACCCAGTTTGTCAGTGGGAGAGCAGGCCTTGTGGGGAAGGTCAGTCCAAGGGCTCTGTGGCACTCCTGGGGAAAAGAGGACTTGGGACACATGGAAATAATGCTTTTTACCCCTCAGTTCCATCTGGGGCTGACTCTGCCCACCGTCCAGCTCAGAATTGAAGATATGGCTTTATTTACTAAAGCCTTACCTACCAGGCCTAACATTCTATCACTGAACTTTAAAACAAAAAATGTTAAGGATCTTCTATTTCAACATCCCACCCAATGCCACATGTAATCTCCCTGACAGGTACCAGCATTCTCATTTACAAGAACTTGTCTTTCTCAGGGCAACCATTCCTTTGTTACAGCTCGCTATGGTGGTCAAATTATTGAACTGTAATCTCTCCTCCTGGAACTTCCATTTCTACCCTCCAGAGGCTGCATGAATCAGGTCCCTCTCAGGCAATCAAGAAAGCTGTGTTCTCTGCTTCTGCAAGACCTCTGCTCATGCTATTTCCTATGCCTGGAAGTCTAGCTCCTCCCTTCCAACCCATTTTGTTAACTTTGACTTGTCCTTTCACTTCAATGCAGTCATTTCCTCAGAAAGCTTTCCCTGGCCTCCCTGACTTGGTCAGATCTCCTAATTATATACTTTCAGAATATCATTGTCTTAGATCATGTTCTCTAAAAGCAGAACCTGGGGTAGGGGATGTGTGTTCTCATGATTTATTGAGGGAGCACGCCCCCCTAAAAAAAACTGCGAGGGAGTAAGAGCCACGCAAGAATGAGGTTTCAGGTGAGTCTGGTTCAGCCTGATTTGGAAAGGAGCGCAGGAGGGTAAACTGAATCTGCCCCGCCTTGAGGCAAATGTCGGGGGCTCTTGCATTCCCAACCCGGTCAGTGATTGGCCGTGGCCCGCCATGGATGGGTGAATTTCCAAGCACTTCCTGCAGGAAATGTCATGGGCAATGCTCTGGAAAGGCTGCAGGCATCAGCCATTAGGTAAAGACTGGCAGTAGCTGCAGCAGCCAGGCATGGGCTTGCTCACTAAACAAGCGAAGGGCATCCCAGAGTTCTGAGTGGGACACCAGCAGTGTGTGCTACAATCACAGCCTCTCCTTCATGGAACTTGCCCAAGTAAGACTTTTACATTTCTGTGCATGGTTATTTGATTGAAACCTGACCCTTCCATTGGAGCATAATCTCCTTGTGGCCAGAACCTGAGTCTCGTTGAGTTACTTTCCCACAGTCATTAAGCCAGTCAATCAATGTCTTTGCTTGTACAATTTCCACAGTGCCAAGCACAGGGCTTGTAGATAGTTGGTGTTCAGCAAGGACTGGTTGAGTGAATAAATAGATCAATAGATAAATGATTGAAGTCTACTTTCTCTTATAGACGATAACAGTCTCTTTTATGTCCATATCTCCTTTTCTACTTACCAGCTTTTGGACACTTTCAATTCTCTTGTGTCTTACAGAATCTTTTCCTTTCTGGCTTCCTTGAATTACATTTTCCATCCTGTCTAGGAATCCTATATCCTGGTTGTTAACAAGCCAGGGTGTCTAGAGACATTTATCAAGTGCTTGTTCTCAAGAATGGGGCTCAGCCTGCCTTTGTAACAACTCATAATTCCTAAAGGCCTCAAGGAAAAAGACCAACAGCAGATATCCTTTAGATAAGGTTCTTTTCTGTTCTTTCAATGTCTCTTTCTGGGTGTCGGGGAAACAGTGGTGAATTACAGTCATTTTTCTTCTCCTGGAGATTTTCGTGGCTAACTTTCCGCTGACCTTTTGCTGTATCCTACTACCCTGCTTTATACTATTTAGAGTGCTGAGGATTTTTATTCATTCTTGCTAATCTATCTATTGGCTCATTAAATCAGCCAAATCCCACCTGTTGTCATATAGATTGTTGAGGGGTCAGGGTCCAGAAGCAATGGGACGAGAGAAGGCTAAGTGTTGATGGTTGAGAAGCTGTTTGGAACCTAAATGCTTTTAGAATGTTCAGGATACTGGGCATTGGGTACAGAGAGTGTTCTAATGGGTGATAGAAGGTTCTGAGGCACAACTAGTCTGGCTTCCATTCTACGAATGACTCTATTGGATTAGGCAGTGGAGTTCCAATTGTGCTCTGCCTTAACAAAATATGTGTATGTGTGTATTTTTGTGTTGTTGTTGTTGTTGTTTTGAGATGGAGTTTCGCTCTCGTTGCTCAGGCTGAAGTGCAATGGCACCATCTCAGCTCACCACAACCTCCACCTCCGGGTTCAAGTGATTTTCCTGCCTCAGCCTTCCTGAGTAGCTGGGATTACAGGCATGCGCCATCACGCCTGGCTAACTTTTTGTATTTTTAGTAGAGAGGGGATTTCTCCATGTTGGTCAGGCTAGTCTTTGAACTCCCGACCTCAGGTGATCTGCCCACCTCGGCCTCCCAAAGTGCTGGGATTACAGGCATGAGCCACCGCACTTGGCTTTGTGTGTTTTTTAATTAGTCAGTCAAAAATATTTTCTAGGGTCTACTATTTGGCAAGCTGTGTTCTAGGTACTGGGAATATAGGAGACAATGAGATGACAAGGTCCCGTCCTTCAAGGAGAATTCCAGAGTGTGTGTGTATGTGTGTGTGTGTGTGTGTGTGCGTGCATGTGTGTATTCATGCATAAATCCAATCCTGAGGTTTGCAGCTGTCTAAATCTGCTCCTGTAACATGCATACTCTTCTGAATTTCCATAGCCTCTCCTTCCACACATCAGAGCAGCTTGGTATATGGAACAGAGCACTAGGCCAGGAGTGAAAAGGCTCCGTTCTTAGCTCTATATTAACCAGCTGGGTCACATTAAGAACTATACCTCATGTCTCTGAGCCCGAGTGTCTTCATTTATAAAACAAAAGTGTTGGAATACATATTCTCCATTTGCAGAATTCTAGGGAAACATTTACCGTGGGTCTACTATTTGCTGGGCACCTTCGTGGTATCTCATGAGATTCCATTTTCTCATTGAATTATCAGTGGAGCTGCTGTCCTCCTTGATTTATAGATGAGGAAACTGATGCTAGAGACATTGAGTTACCTTCCCACAGCCACTTAGCAAGTCAGTGTCAGAGTCAGGATTAGACCCATTAGACCTGAACTCATGTCCAGTGCTATGCTTCATCATAACATCTGCTTCTCACTTCACTCCAGAGCCTGCCACTGACAGGGAGTGCAAGGTGGATTTGGTGGGGAGAAAAGAAATGGGCGAATCCCATCTGGATTGGCTATGACACTCTTACTGCCAACCTGCTTTAAATCCCTGTCTCCACACGTCCATCCATGCTGGGGCAGCGAGGCAGTAGCATCGCTGGGAGAGAGAGCCCCAGGTAAGGCGCTGGGCAAAAACACACAGAATTTAGTGCTGGAGACTAACCAAATGCATGTTCAATGATGTGCACAATAGCTATTATATTCTATAGTTTTTAAGAAACAATAGTAGTTTATGTAAGTATGATAAATATTAGATTTTAAAAGTTAAGCCGAGTGCTGTTAGTTTTAGAAGAAAAGTCTTAGCTGAGATAGAAAATTCTTCACATTCAACTTTTCCCCTAAATGATTTGAGTACCAGCTCTGGCCTTACCTGATCGTGTATTCTTGGGCAGTGGTTCACTGCGCCCACTGATACGTAGTTTCATCATCTAGAAAATGGGGACAACAATAGTAACTATTTTGGAGGGCTTTGGTAAAGACTAGATCATGTCATGAAAACAATTTTGTAAAGTGCCAAACAAATGTTCATTTTTATTTTGTGCTAGCTCTTGCGCTATCCAGTTGCTGGGGATATAAAAATGAAGAAGACACAGCCCTCTTAACAAGCCAGGGTATCTGGAGACACTCCTCAAGTACTTGGCTTTTTGATGACCTTTAAATGCTGTTTTCTTGAGGCCCTTGTGGGCAGGACTGCCTTTGACTTGTGTGTTCTAGTTGCTGCAGGTCATATAGTTTCCTAGTCCTCTCATTCCTTTGATTTATGTTACCCATGGAGCAAACTGAGTTGATTTAAGGGAGCATCTCATTTCCTGCCATGTAAACCTCCAATCTTCTACCTTAGATTTTCCTGTCAGATTGCTTTCCTAATACCTGCATTCGTTTGTCAGTGACTGATAGCACAACAGAGAAGCTCCATGCAGAGTGGATTGCTGGCATGGGGTAAGGAGGAGAAGCCATCCGGAGTGACCTGGCCCAGCGATTGGGAACCAGGGACCTTGACTAACTTTGTCCAGATGTAAAGGGTGAGTATTGCAGAGGCTGCCACTGTCCGCTCATAACAACCTCCTTTCTTCCTCTAGTCAGATATCCCCCAGTTTAAGCTTGGTATGTGACTGCCACGCTCCGTGACACGTATGTGTGCTTGGGAGGCTAAGTTCTGTGATGTGAACACGATTGATATGTGCAACCCCCGGGTTGTGTCCTCAGGGGAAGGGGTTTTTACTCAGCCTTCTTTTCTTTCTGCAGGCTGGAATGTTGGCATGATGGTTGGAACTGTAACAGCCATCTTCAACTACAAAATGGAAGCTGCATGCTACAAATGACAGAATGACAAGATCAAAAGAACCTGTGTTCCCAGCGCCGCAGAGCTGTCGGAAATAGACGTAACTTTGGGAGGCCGAGACGGGCGGATCACGAGGTCAGGAGATCGAGACCATCCTGGCTAACACGGTGAAACCCCGTCTCTACTAAAAAATACAAAAAACTAGCCGGGTGAGCTGGCGGGCGCCTATAGTCCCAGCTACTCGGGACGCTGAGGCAGGAGAATGGCGTGAACCCGGGAGGCGGAGCTTGCAGTGAGCTGAGATCCGGCCACTGCACTCCAGCCTGGGTGACAGAGCGAGACTCCGTCTCAAAAAAAAAAAAAAAAGAAAGAAATATACCATACTATGTTTAAGCCTCTGTTATTGCAGTATGTGTTGTAGCAGTTGTATACTAAGTAACTAATGAGAAAGAATATTTTGTGCCCTGGTAAAGACGGATATCTCTATATAATGAGAACCATTTGATGAGGTAATTATAATTTAGTAGAATAATATCAAATATTAATGTCAAATGACTAGTTCGGAATTGCCACATAGTAATTGTTGGGCAAGTTACTAACCTGTGTCTCAGTTCCCTCACTGGTAGAATAGCAATAACAGACACGATGGTACTAGTGTCCAACATTTTACTGAATATGTAGCTTGGCTCAGTGCCATACATTATTTGAATTAAAGTAGAACAAGAGAGTCCTGAGTAAATATAACCCAAATGTAAATTATTTTTAAACTTTATTATATATGTGAATATTATTATTTGAGTTTTCTCATCCTGACTTCTTATTTACTTAACTGATTCTAGGCATTGACCACTCCTGAGATTTTACATCCATAACCCCTAAAAGATCTGGTCCAAAATTTAGCACATAATACATATTTAATGAGGGCATAGCTTATTTTTAAGTGGATACCTCTATTCACAGAATGTTTCTCTCTTGATTAAAAAATTAATTGCATTATATACATAACATAAAATTCACTATTTTAGCCATGTTAAGTGTGCAATTCAATGGCATTAAATACATTTACATTGCTATGAACCATCACCACTATCCATTTCCAGAATTTTTCATCATTCCAAATAGAAACTCCATATTCATTGAATAATAACTCTCCATTCTTCCTTCCCTCAGCCATTGGTAAACTCTTTTCTACTTCCTGTCTCTATGCATTTGCCTATTCTGGGTACTCCATATAAGTGGATTCATTCACTGTTGGCCTTTTTGTGTTTGACTTATTTCACTTGAGATAATGTTTTCAAGGTTCATCATGTTATAGCACAGCACGTGTTAGAATTTCATTTGTTTTAAAATTTATTTTACTTTTAAGTTCTGGGATACATGTGCAGAATGTGCAGGTTTGTTACATAGGTATACATGTGCCATGGTGATTTGTTGCACCTATCAACCCATCATTAGAATTTCATCCATTTTTAAAGCTCAATAATATTTTATTGTAGGTGTATGCCATATCTTGTTCATCTATTCATCCATCAATGGACTCGGATTGTTTCTACCTTTTGGCCATCGAACAATGCAGCTATGAACAAGGGTGTACACATTCTTGATTTGTTGTTAAAGCAGCAATTTGACTTCACTGCAGGAGTTGACACTGATGTTTCTCTGGGGTGGTGCAGCACACTGGAACCTGCTTGCTGTGTTTCTGTTTCTGTTAGAACAAGCTGGTCCAACCCATGGCCCATGAGCTGCATGTGACCCAGGATGGGTTTGAATATAGCCCAACACAAATTCGTAAACTTTCTTAAACATTGGAGCTTTTTCTGAGGTTGTTTTTTTTTTTCCTCATCAGTTGTCGTTAGTGTTAGTGTATTTTATATGTGGCCCAAGACAATTCTTCTTCTTCCGTTGTGGCCCAGGGACGCCAAAAGATTGGGCACCCCTGTGGTTAGCACGATGCTTGGAATATTGAGTGTTTCATTGGTGCCTAGACACAAAAACTTCCCTGGCAGAGCTGTGAGAATGTTCATAGTGTGAGGCCATGTCACTTTGCACAGAAAGACTCTAAGTCACAAAGAGAACATGGAGAGGGTGACATCAGGGTATACGGGCACAACAAGAGTTTGTGCAAATGAATTTCTCTCTGTTCCTGGGTATAATGTGTCACACCTGATACTTCCAGACTGGATGCAGGGGTGCTTCAACTTACTGAACAGAGTCAGAGTGGGAGATGGGAGCTGCAGGTCAGGCCTTCCATACCCGGTACTGTAAACGCTGTGTATGTGTTTGTCCGATAATCCTTCCATCTCTCAGTGTTGGCTCTCTGTTGTAGAGGCAGAAGCTGATGACTTTGAAGCTGCGTTACAGCAGAAGATTGCCTGAAGAATGTGACCATTACTCCAGCTTCTGCAAAATGCAGTCATGAGGATTCTCACTTAGGTTGTTTAGCTCCAAAGACATGGCTCCCTAGGCCTGCAGTTTTTATACTGGCTGCCAGTCAATTTTAGAATTGGTGTCAACATAGAAAGCACTGCGTGGCCTTGGAGTCTCTGATGTTGATCCTGCAGTCTGACAGATCAGATTCCGGGATGATGGGATTTTGACTGTCTCTAAATTTCAGCAAAGTCAGATGAGGACACCACAGGCAGGTGTTCTCATACATCCCTGATTTTAGCTCTGTCCCTTTGAGTTTCAGTCATTCAGTACAAATTCATATCCTTTTATGTATTGTGGTTTAAAATATTTTTGATTGTTTACTGCTTCTTAGGCTGTGTAAAAGACCTAATGAGATATACTAAGAAAAGTAAGGATGTTGGGCTGTGCTAGAAAAACAAAGGACTTACATTTCATGTTTTGGTTAACTGCAGAAATAAAAGAGTTTATGGAATGGAATAGCTCCCAATCCTCTGGCTGGGGTCCAATGCCCTCATTTGTGCTCTGCTCACTAGGTTTCTAAAAGAAAAAAAGAAGAATTAACTAGTTTTTTTAATTGAAAAAGAAATACATGCCTTAGTCTGGGAAGCCAGCTGAAGAAAACTGAAGTGCTACTGCTTAATTGGTGGGTACAATGCCAAGGCAGCGGGAGCAAGGGGGTGTTGAGGCAGGGAAGGATGGAAGCAAACACCAGGTGGTGTGTTACTGCACATATACATACAAGGTGGCTGCTGTTCACAAGTGCGTCAGCCCCTTGGAATGGCTCTGGACAAGATATGCAGAAACACTATATCCTGCAACAGTCCATGGAGGGATGAATGATGAAGACATTTATTTGTTGGTTCTTTCCCATTTTCTGTACTTCCATAAGTTAAAGTTCACCCTATGGGCTGTTATTGACCCTGTACCCTCAGGTTGCAACCCGACCGCTTGGCAGCTGTTGTAGAAGTCGGACTCCACAGGGTGTCACTTCATCTGAAGCAGTGGGAAGAACTGGAGACTTTGACCATTGATCTCACTGGGGTGGACCAGGTGGATGGGGCAAGCGAAAGAGGTCAAGGAGAGGGCTGAAGCTAGAGAATCTCTGGTAGCCTATAAGATGGGTTCCCTACAGACACAGTAAAAATTTCAGCAATACCAAAGAAAATACAATAAATACGTTTTCCTTCCAGCTCAGACCACCAAGTCACTGTCAGTGGTTTGCCCTAACATCTTGTGTATACCAAACATTCATCTATGTTTATAAGATCATATGTTACAAGATTTTGCTGCTTGTAACAGAAACCCCACAAACATGGCTAAAACAAGAAAGAAATTTATTGTTCTTTGTCATGTAAAAGTCAGAGGAAGGCAGGAAGGCAGACTAATGGCAGCTCCCTGGTGATCATTCTGCTTCATCATGTTTAGCATGTCCCTTTAGCTTCTATCCTCAAAGCTACTTCATCAGAGCAAAAAAAAAAAAAAAAAAGAGAAAAAGAAAAAAGAAAAAGAAAGGATAAAAGATTGTGTCTCCTAGCTGTGTTAGTCTCATTTAAGCATTTTTCTCAAAGGCCCTACCCAATAATTTTCACTTCACTTTCATTGGCCAGCCCTAGCAGCAAGGGAGGCTGGGAGGCTGAGAAATAGAACCTTTTAGACAGGTATTTTGCAGCAAAATAAAATCAGTGTTTATTTAGCAAAAATGAAGGAAAGAATGAATATTAGGTAGACAACTAGCAGGTTCGTTTTACACAAATTCAACACCTTGCTTCTTATAAATGTAATGTGTTTTGGATATTGTTTAAGAGTAACGCATGTAGACGTACTTCATTAATTTGAATACATTCATTGTATTCTATTGTGTGAAAATACTAAAATTTACTTAACATATTCTCTATGGGTAGATATTTAAATTATTTCTGATCTTTTGGCTATTATAAACAGCACCACAATTAACATTGTTAGACATATATATTTACTCATTATTTGAATATATATTTCTAGGATAAATTTACAGATGAGGAATCACTAGATTGAAAGGATAACTGCATTTTGAATTTTACTATATATTGTCAAATAGCCTTCCAAACTGCTGGCATTAATTTGTATTCTCACCAACGGTATATAAAAGTACTTACTGCCTTCCACCCCAGATAGCAATGTGAGTTATTGAACGTTACGGCATTTTCCAATACAATCAGTAAAAATGGCATCTTATCAATTTGGTTTTCATTAATTGTCTTATTAACCTTCTAAGTGATCATAGAAGTGGTCAGTTCCACCCATTTCCTAGCCCAAACCAGTTTGGATCAATGGGTGTTTATATTACTCTTCACAATTTTATAGAGAGGGATATTTAGATTCTCAATGTGTAATCCATTCTAGTCATGAAACATTTTTTAAAAAGAACAGCTTTATTGAGGTGTAATTTACATATCATAAAGTGTACAATTTGGTGTACAATTCACAGGTTTTTAGTATATTCATAGAGTTGTGCAACCACTGCCATTATATAATTTCAGGACGTTTTCATCATCGCAAAATAAATCTTGTATCTGTTAACAGTCACTCCCATTCCTCTTCCCTTCTTATGTTCCTTGGAAATCAATAATCGATTTCCTCTTTCTGTGGATCTGCCTATTCTGAACATTTAAATATAAATGGAATTATACAATATGTGACCGTTAGTGTCTAACTTCTTTCACTTAGCATAACGTTTGTCAAGATTCATCCATGTTGTAGGATGTACTAATACTTCATTCTTTTATTTCATTTTTCATTGTGGTAAACTGTATATAACATAATGTTTATTATTTCAAGCAATAAATATACAGTTTAGTAGCATTAAATACATTGACAGTGTTGTGTACCTATTACCACCATCCAACTCCGATCTTTTTCATCTTTCCAAACTGACACTTTGTACCCATTAAACACTAACTTCCTGTTCTCCTCTCTGTGTCTATGAACTTGACTACTCTGTGTACCTCATATAAATGGAATCATACAATATTTGTCCTTATGTGTCTGGCTTATTTCACTTAATGTAATGGCATAATGCTTTATAGACCATTCATATTGCAGCATATATCCAAATTTCCTTCCTTTTAATGGCTCAGTAGTATGCCATTTTACATGTATATCACATTTTGTTTATCCATTAATATGTTGATGGACACTTGGGTTGTTTCTATCTTTTAACTATTGTGAATAATATTGCTATGAACAGTGATATACAGATATCTGTTTGAGTCATTGCTTTCAATTCTTTTTCATATAACTTAATGGGTGTGAAGCAGTATCTCATTGTGGCTTTAATTTGCATTTCCCTAATGACAAATGATGTTAAGCATCTTTTCATGTAATTATTGACTATTTGCATTTTTTTCCTCAGAGAAATGTCTACTCGAGTCCTTTGCTCATTTTTAAAATTGACTTGTTTTTGTTGTTGAGTTAAAACAATACTTTAAACAATCTGCATTTCCATATTGTTCATTGTCTTGTCCTGACTACTTATTTGTCAGTTTCCTTTTTCCTCCCATTATCCTCCTGTGTCTTAGTTCGTGCAGCTGTGGTATCATAAAACACATAGACTGGGAACTTTATAAGCAATGAAAATTTATTACTTACAGTTCTGGAGTCTGGGAATTCCAAGATTTGGTGTCTGGTGAAGGCTTCCTCTCAGCTTTTAAAATGGTGCCTTGTTGCTAAGTCCTCTAACATTTCCCTTGTACTTCTTTTGTAAGAAGAGGTGAACATTTCCCTTGTACTTCTTTTGTAAGGTCACTAAACCCATTCATGAGGGCTCTGCCCACATAGCTTAATCACCTCCTAAAGGCTGCACTTCTTTTTTATTTATTTACTTTTTTGTGATGGAGTTTTGCTCTTGTTGCCTAGGCTAGAGTGCAATGGCACGATCTTGGCTCACCAGAACTTCCAACTCCCGGGTTCAAGCCATTCTCCTGCCTCAGCCTCCTGAGTAAATGGGATTACAGGCATGCACCACCACGCCTGGCTAATTTTGTATTTTTGGTAGAGACGGGATTTCTCCATGTTGATCAGGCTGTTCTCGAACTCCTGACCTCAGGTGATCTGCCTGCCTTGGCCTCTGAAAGTGCTGGGATTATAGATGTGAGCCACCGTGCCTGGCCAAGGCCCCCCAGGGTGATCAAGTTTCAACATACGAGTTTCCTCAACATATTTAGACTCTAGCATCTTGCTTTGATGCTCTGCGATCATCCACCTCTTAGATGTGTCTGCTCTTTATAGAAGATCCTTTGATCAGAGTCATGCATAGCTCTCCACTGCCTTATTTTTATTCTCCATATACCCTAATCATTCCAGGTTACTCTTATGATTTAATTTTCAAACTTTTATGACCTCAGGACTTACTTTTTATGTAAGATAATCCTGAATCAATATGTGCCCTGATGTTAAATTTGTAGTCAATTTGATGTATCTAAAATTAATGTATATGATCATTTTGTTCACATTGTCTTTGTCCTGTTCCCTCTTAACCAGTTGTGTGCTGGTTAAAGGGGCATAAAGCCCAAATGAATGGCCACTGGAAAATTTATTTTCATTTTTTTGTTTGTCATTTTTGGTTAGTTATCTTGGTAGATGTGAATTTTGAATTGGTATTTTAATATGGTTTTGATTTGCATTCTCCTAATAACAGATGATGCTGAACATCTTTTTGCATGCTTATTTGTATATCTTCTTTGGAGAAATGCCTATTCAGATCTGTTGCCTATTTTCAAATAGGGTTATTTGTCTTTATATTTTTGAGTATAAATGTTCTTTATATGCTCTAAATACATGTCCTTTATAAGATATATGACTTGCAAATATTTTCTGTCATTCTGTAGGCCATCTATTCACTTTCTTGATGGTATTCTTTTTTCTTTTTTAAAATTGTAGATTCAGGGAGTTCATATCCAGGTTTGTTACATGGGTATATTGCATAATGCTGGGGTTTGGGCTTCTACTGAACTCATCACTCAAATAGTGAACATGGTACACAATAGGTATTTTTTCACCCCTTCCTTGTCTCCTCCCATTGGAGTCCCCAGTGCCTATCGTTCCCATTTTTATGTCCATGTGTACTTATTGTTTAGCTCCCACTTACAAGTGAGAACATGTGGCATTTGACTTTATGTTTCTGCATTAATTCACTAAGAATAATGACCTCCAGCTTCATCCATTGTTGCAAAGTATATGATTTAATTGTTACTTATGGCTAAGTAGTATTCCATGGTGTAATATGTTCCACATTTTCTTTATCTAATCCACCATTGATGGGCACTTACATTGATTCCATGAATTTGTTATTGTGAATAGTACTATGATAAACATAGGAGTGCAGGTGTCTTTTTAATAGAATGATTTCTTTTCCTTTGGGTGTATACCCAGTAGTGGGATTGCTGGGTTAAATGGTAGTTCTATTTTTAGTTCTTTAAGAAATCTCTATCCTGTTTTGCATAGGAGTTAAACTAATTTTCATCTCCATCAACAGTGTATAAGCATTCCCTTTTCTCTGCATCCTCACCAACATCTCTTACTCTTTATGTTTTAATCATAGCCATTCTGACTGGTGTGAGATGGTATTTCATTGTGGTTTTAATTTGCATTTCTCTGATGATTAGCATTTTTTCATATGTTTGTTGGCCACATGTATGTCTTCTTTTGAAAAGTGTCTGTTCATGTCTTTTACCCACTTTTTAATGGGATTATTTGTTTTTTGTTATTGTTAGTTTGAGTTTCTTATAGATTCTGGATACTAGTCCTTTAACGGATGCATAGTTTGCACATTTTCTCACATTCTGTAGGTTGTCTGTTTACTCTGTTAATTGTTTCTTTTGCTGTGCACAGCTCTCTAATTAAGTCCAATTTGTCAATGTTTGTTTTTGTTGCGTTTGTCCTTGTGGTCTTAGTCATAAAATATTTGCCTAGGCCAATGTCCAGAAGAGTTTGTCTTAGGTTTCCTTGTAGCATTTTTTAATGTGAGGTCTTGCATTTAAGTCTTTAATCCATCTTGAATTGATTTTTGTATATTTTGAAAGGTAGAGGTCCAGTTTCATTTTTCTGCATATGTCTAGCCAGTTATCCCAAAATCAGTTGTTGGATAGGGTGTCCTTTCCCCATTGTTATTTTTGTCAACTTTGTCAAAGACCAGTTGGTTTTAGGTATGTGGCTTTATTTCTGGGTTCTCTATTCTGTTCTATTGATCTAAGTGTCTGTTTTTGTACCAGTACCATGTTTTTTGGTTGCTATAGCTTTGCTTGAAGTCAGGTAAAGTGATGCTTCTGGCTTTGTTCTTTTTGCTTAGGATTGCTTTGTTTATTTGGGCTCTTTTTGATTCCTTGTTGGTGTTCTTTGAGCACAACAGTTTTAAATTTTGATAAAGTCCAAGTATTTAGGATTTGGTTTTTGTTTTTGTTTCTATTTGTACTTTTGGTGTCATATCTAAGAAACCATTGCCTAGGCCGGGCGCGGTGGCTCAAGCCTGTAATCCCAGCACTTTGGGAGGCCGAGACGGGCGGATCACAAGGTCAGGAGATCGAGACCATCCTGGCTAACACGGTGAAACCCCGTCTCTACTAAAAAATACAAAAACCTAGCTGGGCGAGGTGGCGGGCGTCTGTAGTCCCAGCTACTCGGGAGGCTGAGGCAGGAGAATGGCGTGAACCCGGGAGGCGGAGCTTGCAGTGAGCTGAGATCTGGCCACTGCACTCCAGTCTGGGCGACAAAGCAAGACTCTGTCTCAAAAAAAAAAAGAAACCATTGCTAAGAGTTTTATAGTCTTAGCTCTTACATTTAGTCCTGTGATTCATTTTGAGTTAGTTTTTGTATATGTTATGAGCTTAAGGTGAAACATTTATAAAACCATTTTTATAAAACAAGGAGGTTTTTATTATATCTAAGCAGTATACCTCCTCCCTTAGGTTTAGCTCATTTTCCTTCAGGAAAGATTTGTTCATTCATTTACTCAGCAATGATTTGTTGAGCAACTGCTTAGTGCCAGGCTCAAGCACACAGTGTGAAGGAGAATAAGGAGTAGTATCTATTTCCAGTGAACTAACATTGGAAGAGAAAAAAAGAGAAGGAAATCAACAATTACTGCATACTACAACAATAGGAGGGGTGCTTAATTCTGCTTGAGGAGGTCAAGGGAGAGTGTTTCTCTGGAGAAATAATGACTGACTTAAGCATTGGAGAATGGAGTAAAATTTATCAGGTGCATGAGTGTGGTGGGAGAAAGATGATATTCCAAGAAGGCGAAAGCACATGTAAGAAAGTCACAGAGCCCGTGAGGAAGCATGGTACATTTGCAGACATGAACATGTGGTTGTTATTTTTCAGGGCATCATACTGGGAAGTTGTAGTACAGTTCTGGTAGCAAAAGCAAAACAAAATAAAAACAAACAAGAAAAACATAGGTGAACAGACCTTGTTCAGGAAGTCCTTTGCTATAATGCAGATTAGAAGTTATTAAAGGCTTAACTGAATCAGAGTTAGTGAAAATGAAGGGGGAATGTAGATTCAAGGAATATTTAGGAAAGTTGAATTGATGGGGGCTGGTAATTGATCAGATTTGGACTGTGAAAAGGAGATGCCTAGGACACAGCTTTGCAGTACGGAGGGATTGGAGCGCAGTTCACTGAGATGATGAATTCAGTTTGGGACCTAACTATGGTTTCTAAACTTACCTACCACATTTTAAGTAACCCTGGACCAGATCCAAAGCTTTCAAGAGTTCCCAATAATGTCATATAAGTGCTTTACTCTTCAAAGTCCAATTCAGTTCTTTTACATTTGAATTATTAAAATAGAAGAGTTTCTTATAATATTGCTAACACATCTCTGAATTAGGCTTATATTTCCTTTCCCTACCGCTGTTCTGCCTTCAAATTTTTTTTTTCCCCTTTTCAATACTCTTTTTAAAATTTGTGTTGAACTAGCCTATTGCAGGCTGGGGAAAGAAAGAGCAGAGAAGTTCTGACTCCCAGCACTGCTTTTCCCCACTGTTTCCCTGTGTGGAGTTTTGTCTCCATATTGAAGAACTTGCCAGATAATGGATGCAAAAGAATTTGCTTTTCTATTTGTTCCCTTCGTAAAAGCATTGCATGGAACTAGCAGATGCCTCACAAGGAGAAAACACTGCTTGTTAGCATAGGAAATGCAGATAATTGGCATGCTTCCTTTCCTGTCTGCCAACACTGGCCTGAAAACAAGCCATCATTGAGTGCAGCTTTTCCTCAGTGCAGCTGTGGCTCCCAGCACTCAGTGTCTGTTCTTTGGGATTAGAAACACATTGATCTGAGCTGTAAAAGCTGATGGCTAAAGACAGTTCAATTGCATAAGTTGTCTAAGAGGCTCTAACTAATGAATGCACTGTTCGGTCAGTGGAGCTGTCCGGGTGGTGAGTGAGCCAGCTCTTTGCTTCTGTTTCTCCTTTCCCGTGACCCAGCGTTTCAATGGCAAGGTAATAAGCATCCTTATGACAGGGCCAGGAGACCCAAGGGGAGCCAGAGAGGCAGTGTGTATGTGTCTCCTTCGCTAGAGTGTAAGCTGCTTGAGGACAGGGGAGTAGAATTTATTTTCGTATTTCCCATAGCACCTAGCATGGTGTTCTTCCAGGAGAAAAGTTAGTTTACATTGATTCACCTAAGTACCCTTGCTCTAAGAATGTGGCAGATTGACTTCATCTTTGATTCCTTCTCTTTCTTGGCTCATTCTCAGGTGAGCTAATGGGGCTTGGAGTGGGTATTTGAGCTATGACACCAGATGTCTAGAGAGAGCAGGCACAGGATTTTCTTCTCCCTGGTATCTGGAGAGGGCTGAGGGACAAGCAGAAGAGGAGAACTTGCCTCACCTTGAGGTCTAGCCAACACTGACCTTTCCTGGTTCCCCGTGGAGGCTGAAGTTGGAGAATTACTGCCTATGTTACTTTCATCTGGTGATCCTGATGGCCCCTTCCCTGAGCCTCAGTCGTGTAGTCCTGGTGTGCTGACTGGCTTGTGGGTCCACCTGCTCATGATGGTCCACTTCCATCCATCACTGGTTTGCCAATGTGCCAAAGCCCCCAACAGCCTAACTTGGTTGCTTGCAGAGCTGGGGTGGACACAAAATCATGAACAAAAAACAACAGCCCCTGGATATGAAAGCCAAGTGGGACATCTGGCCCAGGTGACTCTCTCAAAGCTAAGCTCTTTCCATAAACAAGGTAAAAAGGGACTTGAACAAAATATATCACAAAAAGTCTTAAGGCACTGAAATCACAGCATTAGAAAATCTTTCTGAAACAAAAGAACTAAAATTTTTAAAGAAATTCAGCAGATGCATTTTGAGCACTTAGTATTTAAAAAAACCCTATGCTAAGTGCAACGAATACAGTGATGACTGGGACTGTCCCTTCTCTCGAGGACTTTCCAATCTATTGAGGAAGACAGACTTATGGATAACTAGACATGGTACAAAGGAGGATGACATCAGAGCTTATGTAAAGTAGGAAGAAAGTGTTTTGCATATAGAAGCAGGAGCTATTAATTCTAAATGGCAGATAATGGAATGTTTGCAGAGGAAGTGTTGTTGCAGCTCAGTTCTGAGAGACGAGAAAGGTCTCAGCAGTGGGAGGATGAGTGGAAGGACAAACAGGGCTGTGAGGAGTGCTGGGCTTGGGGAACAGTGTGTGCAGGACGGTGAGACTGGAGAGAGGTCACAGGAGATGCAGCTGGAAAGAGGATTCATTCCACAGGTGTAGAATCAGCATCAGGGACCTAAGACTGGCATCAGGCACATATAGTTTTCAAGGCTCATTCTATCACTCACAGCTGTGTGCCCTTCTGCAATGGCATTGTTACCATGAAAAGAGGAATGCTGTAAGAACTGGGAATAATACATGCACAGGATGTAAGGTACATCGTGGTCTCTTGGGGTAGGTTTGCGATCTGAATAAACAAACCAGAGAGAGGCATGGGTATGTTATCTCCATTTTTATAGTTGGGCTATTCGAGATGGAAAGAGTTGAAATAGCTTGTTTAAGCTGTTTCAACAGTAAGAATTCCGGTCCAGATTTGAATCTACCTTCTGCCCCTTAAAATACACTGTTGCATGGGAAGAAGGCACGATGTGCGGAGGGGCAGTATAAACAACGTGTGTGGCTTCCTTCAGAGCGTGCAGTCTGGCTTGTTAAACATGAAGGTTGGACTGCAAAACAGAAGGGGCCACAGAGTGGCCGTGCTAGAGGGGCTTAGAGGAGGCGTAGTCCCAGTGAGGGGCAGTGGTGGTGGGGACTTCCTGGAGGAAGTGGAACTCTCCCCTGGAGTGGCTGAAGACAGTAAGCAGAGAGAGAACCCCAGAGTGGTGGCTGATGTAAAGGCCCCAGTGTCCTTCTTAGGAATGAAGGACTTACTCCCCTGGCTGTAAGACGTGCTGCAGGAAGATGGCCCTCAGCTGCCAGTCCTTTGGGGACTGCCTCTCCTGAAGAGACTGCCTCGCCCACAGTCCCACCTCCTTCCACACCCAGGAACTGAGGCTTGGGTCTTTTGCCCAACTTGTGCCAACTTTGAAGGCTCTCTCAGAGCTCAAGGTCCTCATGGAGTCAGCTGAGGTCCTCTTCGGGGCTGCACCTGGGGCGACCTCTCCCTCTCCTGCTCTGTCCCCACCACGGATGCTGGCCCAAGAGCACTAATAGGCATCTGCATGTCTGTCAATCTCTGTTTTATCTTCCCAGGGAACCCAACCTGTGAATCCAGATCTGGATCAAAGCTTGTAGCTTTGGGCTGCAGCTGAGTCTGCAGGATGCAGCCCACTCCCGGGTGCTGGGTGGTGAGAGAGGGGGATCAACATAGATGACTGATGGATACCCCAGAGCCTGCTAGTGTGTTTTCACACAGGACCTGCGGCCTACCATCCCCCACCTCCCACCCACCCCCTTAACATTCTTTTCTGGGAGGGACACATTCTTTTCCACCTGACAGGTCAGAGCTGAGGGTATGTGTGTGGTGCGGTAGGGTGGTGGTCAGGGCGAGGGAGGACTCCAAAGTTCAGGCACTGTCTTCCACAGGGGTCTGTAGCCCTCACTCAGTGGAGAGAGGAGCAGAATGTGGGAAAGGAAACTGGGGAGGGACCGGCTGAGAATGAGGCCCAGTGTTGAGCAGGAAGGAGAATCAGAGTTCAAGAAGGACCCCTAGGTGGTCTCAATCTTATAAAAACTTGGGCTCACTTTCGATGCAATGAAAATATGAAAATATCATGCTCAGTTATAAATATTAATTTGAGAGTACTTTCATTTAAGTGATTTTTTACCCCTAAGATATATATTTTAAATATTCTTTGGTCTGAACATGGTGGCTCATGCCTGTAATCACATCTGGGGCAGGAGGATTATTTGAGGCCGGGAGTTTGGGCAACGTAGTGAAGCCACACACACACACACACACACACACACACACACACACACACACACACTTTAATATATATATATATATTTCATAACATTGTGTTACTTTAAATACACACACACTGTATATATTATATATTCTATACACATATAACGTGGTGTTATGAAATGTATATATAGTGTAATAAAATGGTTACTATAGTAAAATAAAAGAACATATTCATTGGGTTAAAATAATTAAACAGGCATAAATAAATAACACATCATAAGGAAAAAACAGTCATGCTTGAAAGGATCACAGATGTGCCGAGTGGAGAGCCCGACTTCTTCAAATCCCCTCAGGAGAGATGGTTCCATTGGGATTTATTTTCTGTAGTTTGGATCAAGAAGCAAGTTATTCTTCATTCGACTTAGTGAATGTAAAATTATGATTTGTAAATCAGAGACTCCCCTTTGGAAGCACAGCAGCTTGAGGCTATATGTATGTGAAGCTGGAAAATCTGGCTGGCCCAGTCTGTGGGGGTCCCCTTAGTGTTGAGCAGCTCCTTGGGGAACTTGGGGGTCTTTCAGAATCCCTCTTGCACTCCAACGACAGGAGGGCACAGGCCTGACAAAGTATCTCAGGCCTGCCTGGCTTGCGTGTGGGTGCACAGGTGCAGCCCTCAAGTTTCCAGTGAGTTTTCTGAGTGACCAGAGCCTGCTCTCTGCCCCTCGCCTGTCTGATTTCTCATGGCCAAGCGCTGGCCATTGAAAAGCTGAGCCCCAGCAGGGGCCCTGGACCCCATGGCGGGGGTAACCTCTGACATTCTTCAGGCACTGAGACCCTTAATCAGAAAGAGTTGGACCTGATCCTGGGAATACACAGAGGCCCGTTTCCCTGTTTCTTCCAATGTGTGCGACAGCAAAGAAGCTGGTACACATTTTTGAATAAGGAAGCATGAGGCTCAGAGCTGACTTTTGGAAAGATTCGGCTTTGTGTCTCTGGCAAGTCCTAGCTGCAGCAGTAGAGAGGGCAGATCGGGGGCAGGGAGGCCAGTCTGGATGTGCCTGTGACCCTCCAGCTGGTGGTAAGGAGGAGCTGCACTGGAATGGTGGCTGTGGGAATGGAAAAGGGGATCATCTGAGGCACACTGGAGGCAGAATGTGTGGGCAGCAACAATGGCTCAGACACAGAGAAGTCTGGTTTCAGCCCCAAGGGAATGGTAGCTGATAATGCCATTAAAAGAAACTGGGAAGTCAATTCTCACAAACCCTGTGAGACAGGCTTCAAAAATAGATCTGGTTTCAAATTCTAGCCCTATTACTACCAGCTGTGTGGGTGCCACTGGATATACAAGTCACCTTATGGAGTCCAATTGTGTGTGTGTGTGTGTGTGTGTGTGTGTGTGTTTAGATGAAGTCTCGCTTTGTCACCCAGGCTGAAGTGCAATGGTGCGATATTGGCTCACTGCAACCTCTGCCTCCTGGGTTCAAGCAATTCTCCTGCCTCAGCCTCCCGAGTAGCTGAGATTATAGATGCATGCCACTATGCCCGGCTAATTTTTGTATTTTTATTAAAGATGAAGTTTCACCATATTGGCCAGACTGGTCTTGAACTCCTGCCTTGTGATCCGCCTACCTCGGCCTCCCAAAGTGCTGGGATTACAGGCGTGAGCCACGGCGCCCAGCCCTTGTTGTTTTTTTTAATTTGTAAAATTGGAGATGATGATGACGATGATTTCATAGCTACTTATTGCAAAGAATAAAAGAAAACATCACAAAACATTTTCAAGAGGACAGCACACAGTTGGCACTGAATAAATGGAAGTGACTGAAGTAGAGTCTGATTAGTGCAATTTATGAGGTTGTAGAGGAAGTCAGACCCTCAGAGGAGAGTGAATGTTCCAGCTGAGCGGCGCACGGAAGGCTCATGGAGGAGCCAGAGATTGTGCTAGTGTCTCTTTAGGGTTTTTGAGGTCTTAGAAGGCCAACTCTTCTAAGCACAGAAATGAATCAATTTATAAAATGGTCTCTTATTTTTCAGAGTTAGACGTAAATGACAAGCATGAATACTGTTGATAATCTCTTTCATACATAAGATAGAAATAATTTTCTTCCTCTTTTTTGCAATTTTAATAGCAGCTGGGATTTTTAAAAAAGGGAATTAAACCATAATGACATTTATTTTTTCCTTAACATGAAACATTCAACAATGTTATTAAGGATCCAGCCTCTTTCCCAATTCTTGTTGGGTTTTTCATCTTATACCTGTTGCTTCATGGTTGCAAGATGGCTGCCATAGCAGAAGGGATCGCATTTATGTTCAAGACAAAAAAAAAAAAAAAAAAAAAAAAAAAAAAAAGGAAGGTGCAACACCATTGAGCTTGCGGATACCTAGCCCTCTTATCAGCAAAGCAAACGTTTTCTAGAAGAGTTTCATTGGCCTGAATTAGGTCACATCGTCATGACCAAGGATTAAAAATGTCTGGGAAAGCAAATATCTGGCAAAGAGGAATAGGATTGCCTGATAATGATTCGGTATGTTAGTGAAAGATTTTTAAGCAGCTGAGATTTTGGCAACTTAGAATTTTGGTTTATCCGGTGATTTACCATTTAACTGTAGATCAATAACATTTTAATAGATGACAACTGTTTTCCAAAGGATAAGAGAACTGAAAGGGCATTTGAGAAGAAGAGATATTTTTGCCTTTTTGGTTTTCCAGGGCCTACAGAAGCTTTAATTCTGCTTCCTTTTTTTTTTTTATTCTTTTTTTTTCTTTTCTTTTCATATTTCAGTAAGTAAATAGAAGACTCTTCAATTAGATAACTGAAAAGTATTGGTGGACTTCAAGCTTAAACTTTGTGGTTGGTTTTTAAATCTATTTCTGAGTTCAGCAGTAGACTGAGTTGCACTGGAAGCTGAAACTACAGGAAGGAGGAAAAAGATGCCCATGTCACCTCGTGCAGGAAGGGGCCTGTGCAGTAGTCATCAGCAGCTGCTCCTCTTGTCCTGATGGCAAGGCCCAGGTTCCTTCTGGTAAAGAAAAACCCTCCTCATCCTTCATGATTAAGCTGAAGATAGCTTAAGCATCTACAGATACTTAACAGTAGTTTAATTATCAAATGTCTTGTTCTAAAATGAATGAGAAAAGTTGTATATTTGATTTGGTATTCGATAACTTCAACAAGATATGTAATAACTTCAAATGCCTCTGTAGTAAAAAAAGAGCTTCTAATAGTGACATTAATTACAAAGTAGTTATTTTTTGAAAGGCAATTTTAATAAATCTTAATTTAAAAAATCTACTGAAGATGGGTAGTGATGATGGTTGCACAAAAATGTGAAAGCACTTAATACCACTAAACTGTACACTTAAAAATCATTAGAATGGTGTATTAGACCTTTTTCATGCTGCTGATAAAGACATACCTGACACTTGGGAAGAAAAAGAGATTTAATTGGACTTATAGTTCCACATGGCTGGGGAGGCCTCAAAATCATAGTGGGAGGTGAAAGGCACTTCTTATATGATGGCAGCAAGACAAAATGAGAAAGAAGCAACAGTGGAAACCCTGATAAACCCATCAGATCTTGTGAGAGTTATTCACTATCATAAGAATAGCACAGGAAAGACCTGCCCCCATGATTCAATGACCTCCCCCTGGATCCTTCCCACAACACATGGGAAATCTGGGAGAAATAATTCAAGTTGAGATTTGAGTGGGGACACAGCCAAACCATATCATTCTGCCCCCGGCCCTTCCAAAGCTCACATCCTCACATTTCAAAACCAATCATGCCTTCCCAACAGTTACCCAAAGTCTTAACTCATTTCAGCACTAACCTAAAAGTCCACAGTCCAAAGTCTCATCTGAGACAAGGCAAGTCCCTTCTGCCTATGAGCCTGTAAAATCAAAAGCAAGCTAGTTACTTCCTAGATACAATGGGGGTACAGGTATTGGGTAAACACAGCCATTCCAAATGGGAGAAATTGGTTGAAACAAAGGGGTTACGGGACCCATGCAAGTCTGAAATCCAGTGGGGCAGTCAAATCCTAAAGCTCCAAAATGATCTTCTTTGACTCCAGGTCTCATATCCAGGTCATGCTGATGCAAGAGGTAGGTTTCCATGGTCTTGGACAGCTCTGCCCCTGTGGCTTTGCAGGGTACAGCCTCCCTCCTGGCTGCTTTCATGGGCTGGCATTGAGCATTTGCAGCTTTTCCAGGTGTGTGGTGCAAGTTATTGGTGGATCTACCATTCTGGGGTCTAGAGGATGGTGGCACTCTTCTCACAGCTCCACTAGGCAGTGTCCCAGTAGGGACTCTCTGTGGGGGCTCTGACCCCACATTTCCCTTCCGCACTGACCTAGCATAGGTTCTCCATGAGGGCTCTGCCCCTGCAGCAAACTTTTGCTTGGGCATGCAGGCGTTTCCAACATCTTCTGAAATCTAGGCAGAGGTCCCCAACCTTCAGTTCTTGACTTCTGTGTACCCACAGGCTCAACACTAGATGGAAGCTGCCAAGTCTTGGGGCTTCCACTCTCTGATGTCACAGCCTGAACTGTATGTTGGCCCCTTTCAGTCACAGCTGGAGTGGCTGGGGCAGAGGGCACCAAGTCCCTAGGGTGCATACAACATGGGGACCCTGGGCCTGGCTCACGAAACCACTTTTTCCTCCTGGGCCTCTGGGCCTGTGATGGGAGGGGCTGCTGTGAGGGTCTTTGACATGGTCTGGAGACAATTTCCCCATGGTCTTGGGGATTAACATTAAGCTCCTTGGTACTTATGCAAATTTCTGCAGCCAGCTTGAATTTCTCCCCAGAATATGGGTTTTTCTTTTCTATCACATTGTCAGGCTGCAATTTTTCTGAACTTTTATGCTCTGCTTCCTTTATAAAACTCAATGCCTTTAACAGTATCCAAGTCACCCCTTGAATGCTTTGCTGCTTAGAAATTTCTTCTGCCAGATACCATAAATCATCTCTCTCAAGTTCAAAGTTCCACAAATCTCTAGGGCAGGGGCAAAATGCCACCAGTCTCTTTGTTAAAACATAACAAGTGTCACTTTTGCTCCAGTTACCAACAAGTTTCTCATCTCCATCTGAGACCACCTCAGCCTGGATTTCATTGTCCATATTGCTATCAGCATTTTGGGCAAAGCCATTTAACAAGTCTCTAGGAAGTTCCAAAATTTCCCACAATTTCCTGTCTTCTTCTGAGCCCTTCAAACTGTTCCAGTCTCTGCCTGTTTCCCAGTTCCAAAGTTGCTTGCACATTTTTGGGTATGTTTTCAGCAATGCCCCACTCTGCTGGTACCAATTTACTGTATTAGTTTGTTTTCATGCTGCTGATAAAGACTTACCTTAGACAGGGAAGAAAAAGAGGTTTAATTTTACTTACACTTCCACATGTCTGGGGAGGCCTCAGAATCGTGGCGGGAGGTGAAATGCATTTCTTACAAGGTGGTAGCAAGAGAAAATGAGAAAGAAGCAAAGGCGGAAACTCCTGATAAACCCATCAGATCTTGTGAGACTCATTCACTATCATGAGAATAAGCATGGGAAAGATGGGCCCCCATGATTCAATTACCTCCCTGTGGGTCCCTCCCACAATATGTGGGAATTGTGGGAGATACAGTTCAAGTTGAGATTTGGGTGGGGACACAGCCAAACCACATCAACTGGTAAAATTTTATGTCATGTGTATTTCATTGCTGAATGTAGCCTTGTTGAGAGGTCTGCTTCAATGAATGGATAAATAATTTGTAAAGAGAAGAACAAACAATTGCATTTAAGTGTTTTCTTGTCTCTCTACACTCAGTACATATCTTGGTCACAGTATTCTCTTGAACCTTGGACCTGTACATTCAATCTACTTGGCACGTCTCATAGACACGTCAGGTCCACCATGTCTAAAAGTGAATTCAGTGTCTTCGGTTCACCTGCAGACACCTGCTCCTCCTCTTCCATTCTCTATCCGTGCAGCCAACTGCCCAAGCCAGAAATCTGGATGCCATTCTTGAATCCAACTTTTCCTTTATCTTCCACACCAACTGATCACCATGTAGGGTTAATTCTATCTTCTCAACGTTGCTCTAATCTGTCCACTTCTCTTACCTTCACAGTTGCCATGCTAAGGTAAATAAGGAATCAGGAATTCTTTCTCTAAGCTCCTCGCATCCATTTTGCCATGCACTGATCTTAATATGAGTCTTTCCAAGGAAGTAAGAAATCATTTTCTTAGTCAAGGTAGATGATCTGCTGGCCTTCTTGGAGATACTATCAAGTTGCTTAGCAAACCAATTTTACAAAGGTACTCAGCCATAATTTTTGAAGAATGGAAATTAGTGATCTCTCAGCAGGACTTTTGCATATACTTAAAACTTCTTACCCTTCCACAAAATATTCAACCCCACTCCCCACTTAGCATAGTAACACTGATAGTGTGAGACAAAAGAACTGGGGATCAGGTGCTCAGGGAGTGTTATGGAAAATGGGTATCTTACATTAATATGTGAGTTGTCCAGGACAAGTTTATTTTAGTTTCATCAATTTACTCATCAGTTAATTAACATTTATTCAATATCTATATGTATGGAGCACTGTTAGGAATAGAGAGATGGGACAGTCTCTACCTGCAGAAAGCACACAGCCTAGGGTGGAGACGGATGGAAAAGCAGACTATTGCTTTGCAGGGTGGAGTGCTGAGAATAGAGCAAGGTGGTCTGGAGTCATGGGGAAGGGCATTTCTCACAGCCAGGGATGGTCGGGGAAAGCTTTCCAGAGCTGGAAAGTAAAGAAGATCTGAATTTAAGATCCAGTCCTGATCTCACATCTGGCCTTTTTCCCATTTCAGCTAAGAATGTAATCAATGTGACAAGGCGCTGGACTTTAATAGTCTCAGTATTATTTCACTTCGTACTTCCTGCCTACCAGTCAGGCTGAGCATCTTCTCATGTTTATTGACCCTCCGCGTTTTCTCTTCTGTGTATCATTTAGTTTTATCATTTGTGGAAAATCTTAGTATTGAGAATAAACTCTCTGAGGCAGATAGGGAGCTTGTCTTTTGCTCTTTGAAGGACTGATTTCCTAAGTCCTACACACATCTACGGACAAAATAAGAATCAGGATGTTTCTCTAAAAGCCCCCTTGCTTCCTGCCAGTCCCTGCCTTCTTGCCAGTAATCTGGCTTCCTAAGGGAGGTCAGCAGGACATGATGGAATCTGTATGTGCAGACACCATCGTCATTTTTAACAGTTTTTTTCTTTCAAAAGTAAGCAAGAAAGTCTACCCAGATGGACAGAGGGAGTTATGTGTAGGTTTGCAAATGTGAGAACTGTCTGATAAATCGAAGTATTTGAGTGTGCAAATGTTAAAGAATGAGGTCCAATTTCATATGTGGTGTGAGAGAAATGTCTATAAACTACTACATGGATTTGAGAATGACTCTCATTCATGTAACAGAAAATACAATGCCTTCAACCAGTTATCAATGTCCCAATTAACACAAGGACTCAACATTCCTGGTCTCTTGCCTGATGGCAGGCAGAAGGACTCTCCAACTGTGCTTTGTGTTTTAAATGCCTGGTGGCCAGAGGACAGAATTAAAGCTGCCTGAAATGTAGGGGAAGCAACACTCAGGACTTAGAGCCAAAAGTACCTGGGTAGGACTCTTGGCTCTGTTACTTATCAGCTGTGTTCTGTTAAGCATTTCTCTCTACCTCTTTGTGCCTTGGTTTTCTCAAATGCAAAGTAAATGAAACACCTCTTAGCTTCCTGAGTTATTATAAGGATTAAATAACATGATAATAAATTGTTATACAGATGTTAGATGTGTGTACATATTCTTTTCCACTCTTTCTTTTCTTTACTATATCACACACACAGCCATGCAGAAGGCCTTGAGTGTGTAGTTGATGCCTAATACTTGTTCATTGCTTGACTAAATACTACAGCGGTTCCTTTGGGGACCACTTTGATGTGGCCACCTGATTTGCAGCATTGGCATCACCCAGGAACATATTAGAAGTATAAATTCCTACACCTACTTGATCAAAAACTCAACAAGCTGTTTTCACTTCTAGGCAATTCTAATGCTTGCTAAAGTTCAAGAACCACTGAAATAGTCTCCTTTCTATTGTGGTCAATATAGAATGAGATTTAGTAAAATAATTTTTTGTCATTTTTTTTTGAGACAGAGTCTCGCTCTGTTGTCCAGGCTGGAGTGCAGTGGCGCAATCTTGGCTCACTGCAAGCTCCACCTCCCGTGTTCACGCCATTCTCCTGCCTCAGCCTCAGGCATAGCTGGGACTACGTGCTGGGATTACAGGCGTGAGCCACTGCACCCAGCCGGTGAAATAATGTTTTAATGGGCCAGGCGTGGTCCCAGCACTTTGGGAGGTCGAAGCAGGCGGATCACCTGAGGTCAGGAGTTGGAGACCAGCCTGTCCAACATGGTGAAACCCTGTCTCTACTAAAAATACAAAAATTAGCCGGGCATGGTGGCAGGCGCCTGTAATCCCAGCTACTCGGGAGGCTGAGGCAGAAGAATTGCTTGAACTCAGGAGGCAGAGGTTACAGTTAGCTGAGAGTGTGCCATTGCACTTCAGCCTGGGCAACAGAGTGAAACTCCATTTCAAAAAAAAAAAAAAAAGAATGTTTTAATGACATAAAGGCTAATATTTAAAGTCCTAGGAGGTGACTTTCATCTAATGTCATATTTTCCTTAAAATATAAATGACATGTTTAAAGTATAATTGTTTCTTTTTACTTATTGAAGAAAAGCACAAGAGTTTAAGCTTAACACCAGATTTGAGATAAGCTATCTGGATGTCTGCACTGAACTGGAATAGATACATGTTTTTATCTTTTCTGTTCTTTATACAATGAATCACCGAACTTATAAACTAATGGTTGCTATCCTGACTACTCAGCTATGGAAGATCTGACATGATACTTTGCCATGCTATTATTTCTGATTAAATATATTAATGTTATTTAAAGCCAAAACCATTTGCTCGTGTTCATAACCACAGTGATTAAACATAATAGCTAGGCCCATTAACACATTTCTGCATATCAGTGAAAATCCTGAGGCTCTACACGCACCAGGAAGTTCATTCCTACAACCAAGAGTATAATCATCGTGGCAAGTCTTTGTCAGGATCATTTCTTATACACCTTAATTGTATCTTTTTATCATGCAGTCTTTGTAATAGACATGAATGCAGTTGTACCTAGTGCATATAATGAGTGCTCTGTGTTATTGAATATTCCTAAGCCTTTTACGAGAGATGCATCAGTAATCACCAGTGTACCTTCTGATGACTATTAAAAAGCTTTGGATTTTATCTGCCCTTTGGTTTAGAGAAGAAACCCATTTAATTGTATAAACTACAATTGATTCTGTATGAAGAGTACATTTCTTAGGGCAGGACCTGATGCTTAATGACCTAAGGCTGGTAGAATTTTTTTTCAATGAATTTAAAGAAGTATCAATTAAGCATGTAATAAATGTTTGATGAAGTAAAAATTGCTAATAAGGCAATTAAAATCGCTAATAAGGCGCGGTGGCTCACGCCTGTAATCCCAGCACTTTGGGAGGCCGAGGCGGGCGGATCACCTGAGGTCAGGAGTTGGAGACCAGCCTGGCCAACATGGTGAAATCCCATCTCTACTAAAAATACAAAAAATTAGCCAGGTGTGGTGATGGGCATCTGTAATCCCAGCTACACGGGAGGCTGAGGCAGGAGAATCGCTTGAACCTGGGAGGCGGAAGTTGCAGTGAGCTGAGATCCTGCCGCTGCACTCCAGCCTGGGTGACAAAAGCAAAACTCTGTCTCCAAAAAAAAAAAAAAAAAAAAAAAAAAAAAAAATTGCTAATAAAACTGAGACTATTAATGTAATAGTATCTACTCTATGTTGAGAGTCTACTGTGTGTTGGGGAGTTTACTAAAGTTACCTAATTTGATTCTTATAAAAAACACTATGAGGCAGATATTATTGCTCCCATTTTATAGACACCAAAACAATCCTTAGAGTTTACCAGAATTGGGCATGTGGTGTTTGGTGCTGGCATACCCAATGAATATGGGGAAGACTCAAAAGGAAGGGTATGCTTGGTTTCAAAAAATGGCATCTGAGAAAGGAAGACCAGATGCCCAGTTCTTCTTATACTTCTCTATTCGAATTAATATCACCAACTAATCTGATCTGCTTGTCAGACTTCACTGGTGAACTCTGAGCATGCTACTGGTGTGGTGATGCTGACAAGGCGCTATGGTCAGGGGAGAGGGAGAGCTCAGGTTTTGTACGGGACTAAGGGACTAAAGTGTACTAAACACACAGGCAATGTTAACATTCCTGAAAGCTAGCAGCAGGAGAGCAGAAAGGTTTGGAGTGCTTCTTTTATAACCTACTCAGGTAGTCTTTAGAATGTCAAAACAAATCCAGGGGAACTGTTGATAGTTTGAGTGAACCAATGAAAACCCCCAAATATAGCCTGCCATGGCATTTTGGATTAGTAATACTACTTTGTGAAGAAAAAAATGAACATGATTGTTAGTAAAAATGGAAAACGATTTCTATACACAAAAATTTGAATGGAATAAAGCTGACACCGAGACATGAAAATTATGCTGAATTCCTCACATTACTTGCTGTATCACGACAAGTTGAATGTAGATAACATCAAGTCTTATTTTGAGCACATAAATATCTCATTCTTTGGTGCTCTATTGTGTGAGATTTTGTAAACTCTTGCTTTGTTTCAGTGAGTAACAGCACACTTACATAATATTTATCCTTTTGGATAATGTATGAATTAGAATACTTTCAATCTTGACTTTTTATTTGGCCCAATTATCTGATGTAAAACTGCTTTTACGATGCATCTGTAGTTCTTAGGTCATGGATTCCACCACCTGCTGGCTTTACGGCAATCCTATGTCTAAGCACCTCTTTGGGCCTTATCAACTTCCAAAGCAGCTATATGACCGCTAGATAGGTACTCACTCTACTGGTCAGAAACAGTTGTTAAAATATGTCCAGAAAATAATTAATCATGTCCAGAGAATAATTAATCTTTGGCTTATCCTCACCTTTGCTTCTGCTTTTATTGTGCAGATGATGTGATATTTATGACTCTTTTCTTCCAAATATATGTTGTAAGTGGCAAGGATGTGGCATATGCATTCCTGAAACTGAAGACCTCCACTGTTTTCTCATAAGCAAATATCATCATGAATTCCACTGCACATGTTCAATATCATTCTTCACATTTTATGAATGAGTTGCTTGGGTTGAGGCAGCGGACAAGGAAGAATGTGTGTATCAGTGCTATAATCTTCTGTTCATCTCTGCCTCCATTTAAGGATTGATATGCTCTTTACCACAGTATGCAAACAGCTTTATCAACCACCAGCTGAACAAATTTCAGGGCCTCGCTTCCGTGTTAATTCCATTATGGCTTACCTAAATCAGACTTCAGATTCAAGGGAATACCAAGGAAGTTTTATGGAATATTGACATAAGGTATCAAAAGAATACCACAGCATTGGCCAAACCTTTTTATGTCTTCTAGGTACTATGTGCAACTTCTGTGTTAATTATTGAGCTTAAGTTCAAACATAGATACGAAGTTCATGTACAACATGCCTCTTCAAAAACACCATTACTTATATGTTAAATTTTAGTAATATTTAGTATAAGGTTCAAATATATTACTATATAAATATCGTGCTAAAAGTGATGAAACAGGATTGTAAATACATGCTATTCAGAACTTTTAAAAGACTCTGCTGTAGTTATTATTAACTCAGTGGCTCATTAAGGAGCTTATGACAGATAGAAATGGGCTCATTCAACCCGCACTACTACCTTGGATTTCATGGTATTTGCCATCACATCTTCATGGCTGATGAGTGGCAATGTGGAATAATGCTAGGCAATATGTGAAATGAAAAAGCACAAGATGTAGTGTCAGATCTGGGACTCTGATACAGATTTTTATGACTTTATGGCTACGTGATCTTGTGCAAGTCATTTAACTGCAGGAAAACTTTCCAGGGAGATTGTAAGAATCCAGTGAGACACTGATGTGAAAGCTCTTTGTAAAGCAAATGTCTCATATTCTCCTATACTGGAAAACACATGTTAGCATAAAGAAGGAACTCTGTAGGTGGGGTCTTTAATTTTCCCGGTGAGAAAGACTGACTTGTCATTACTGCAGCAAGGACATCCCATGACCCCGACCTAATTAAACATTACAAAAAGACCCTTAGAATGGAATCTCACTGTATTTTTCAATGTGTCTGAGACACTAATAGGAATTTAATTATTTTATCCCTTTCAGTCAGTAAAAAACATACAAAGCAGTTACTATGTGCCAGGCACTATAGTAAGCATTTAACATAAATAAGGTCATTTCATTCTCACCATCACCCTGTGAGGCCAGATAGTGCTATGACTACACCCATTTTATTGATAAGGAAACCAGGGGCATGGATTAGAGAAGGATCCATAATCAATCATGACCAAAGCCGGAATTTCATCTATATTGACTAGATTCATCAGTATTCACTGTCTTCTCTATCTCTGCTATTTTCCCCTATTCCTATAAACCAGACCCCTATTATAGAGGCCACTGCATTTCAGTACCTTTGGGGTGAGAGTGAATTGTCAGAACAGATAATTCTTAAACCTGGAATAATCAAACGCAGTCTGATGAACCGTGACGCTGTACTGGCAGAATACGCCACGTCAACAGCCACCTATTAAGTTGGGAAGATGAGGCTATGTTACTTTCCAAAGCATGGCAGGAGAGCTGCAAATGGCAGGGAGGGTATGCCTGGGGAGCCTGCTAGCCACAACTCTTGAGAAACAGTTTTTACATTAAAAGGGCATGTAGAATACTTTCCAGACTTCCCAACCACACAAGCTTCACCCTAGCTTTGGCATCAGTGCTCACAATGTGTGGCTTGGACACGAATCTGGAATCAATAATCTCTCTAGCACCTTGTGCTTTCCTTCCCTGCTTCAAAAGTCTGTTCTGTGTTCCCCTCTAGGATTTGCTAGGAGGCTAATTACTGAAGTTGAGTAATCTGTTTAGCCCCAGAGGCAATAACTCTGTGCATTATTTATATGAGGGGCTCCAAGATCTTAGCCCTCAACAGGTGTGATGAATTTGGGAATTTAAAAGCACCATGGCACCTCCCTGGAAAGCTGTTTTGGAGATGGTCCTTTTATCACAGTGCACAGGTGGCTTGCCTACGTGTCGAGCCAGCAGCTTAGGCCGGCACCCTGGATGGCTTCAAAGGGAGCACAGCGGCTGGAAGTCCCGGTGGCGGCAGGTTTATTCAACCCTTGTTGTGCTTAACCTTCCAGGAGTGCACCTAAGCAGCAGGGGTCATAGCAACATATTAATTTATTTGGGGCACAATGGTAAAAAAAAATTCTAATTAATTGAAAAGTGCCCATGTAGGAGGGAGATTTACTTCAAGTTTTCTTTAAAAATAAGAGCAGTCTTTAAACTCTGGATAAGGCACTAATTCAATTAATGAAGGCATTAAGCAGAGCAATGAACCTTATTTTGCAAAATTATTTGAAAGGCCCAGGATGAAAGAAACGTAGAACCAATTGGTGGAGCGGTATAACTACCTTCTGGCACATGGCTTCTTTGTGCATTTTTTCCTTCTATTTCTGCTGTTAATTTTTCAGCAGATCTCTTTCAACACCACCACCGAAGCATTCCACATAACTCAAGACAGTAATTTACTCACAAAGAAAACACATCTCCGACTTTATTAATAACCAACTTTTTTTTTATTAGAGCAGATACAGTTGTGAAAACTGTACATTATACATTTTGGTTTCGAGAATTATAAATAAAGGAACTCACAGGTAGGGAGTTCTTTTTCACAGCAAGAAACTTTAAATAAACAAAGTCATGTTTTATTAAGTACATTGGCAGACTTCATGTGCTGTCCAAAATGTTGAGTACAGTATAACAACCCATTAGAAAGAGCCTTCATGTAAAATACAGCTGTGCACATTTTAGAAAAATACCAACAATTTGAGCTTTGTTTTAAAAAAGCTTATAAATCATACATATATTTATAAATGGGACCAACATGCTCACTTTATAAACATATCCTCTCGCTATCTGTTACCCATGATTTCCAAAGCATTACACATTTTAAATAAACACTTAATAAGATTAAATATTTTATTATTATTATTTTTTAAAAAACCAGTTTTCCCAGCATAAGGAGCTACAGGGTTTGGGAGGGGCGGTGAGAATACTGAGAGTGACACAGGAACTTTAAACGTTTGTTCTCAGGTATAAACGGACTTCCTAAATTTAAAAGTCAAAGCAAAATGTAAAAAATGAATATACAAGTTGAAATTTTTCATTTGCTCTCTTTCTGCCTTCTTCTTTATTCCATATTGGTCACACCCAGGATTTTCAACATATTGTGCTTCTGTAAGAAACATCACTGGGTTACTACCCTGCAGGTGGCAAAGCACTCAGTCCACATCTGTGCTAACCAGGGAATTGTGTGAACTGTCTTCTGCATTGAAAAGGTAGCTAATACGGTAAAAAAAAAAAAAAAAAAAATCTGATTAAACCATGCAAATCATGAAAATATTTAGGAGTAGCTCCCCCTCTGCAATGTAATGTTTTAAAAAGATTTAATAGATTAGATAGATACTTTTCCTCCCCTGATTTCTTTTTAATTACTTTTATAAAGACCATTTAGTTTCTCTAAGTAAGCATGCTTCTCAATAATAAAGGGTAAATTATAAAACAGCAAAAACCCAGAAATGTCAGAATGACAAAAGACTGTAAAAGACACATATTTAAAATAAAAATGTCTAAGCCTTTAAAATGGGAAATGAAATTACAAAAGGACTTTGAAAAACAGGAAAGGCAGAAAACTGAGAGGCAGTGATTGAACAAGGCTTTATGTTCTACCTGAATGTATTCAACAGAAATTTAAGTTGGAAAAAGAAAACAAGAAAGAGCAGAGCAGTTTATTAATAGCATCTTGCTTAACTTTCATGGGAATTAACACAGCCACCGACAAGATTTTATTTGGTTGTAAAGTACGTCAGCAAAGAAACTGAATCCTTTAAACACTGATTACTGCAATCCATGCAACGTTTGGACTATACTTCTTAGAATTCTGTCGTGTTTCGGTTTTTAAAATTTAGCACTTCCTAAGTGCATAAATAATTCACCTCAGTAATGTTAAAAAGATTTAAAATTAAATTAGTTCTTAGGAAGGCATAGTGTCTTCAAATTGCTAAAATTTAAAGATAAATAATCTTTTACAAGTATAGGAAGAATAAATGACATAAAAGATGGTATATTGCTATCAAAATAAGCACATTTTCACTAGCATTTTGTTGTTTCTTTTCCTTGAGATGCAACACGTGTGTTTCGGTCCGGCCAGGACCGCAGGTGGTAGATGACTATACATCATATTTAAATAAACAGCAAAAATGAACAGAGTCGTGCACAAGCAAACGAAACATTCTCTCCCAGAACATTCCAGGAGATGTTAAAGCAGCAGGTCATGGCATAAGACTGGTGAGTGATGCTGCTACCTATTTCTTCTAATGAGATAGGAGTGAATGTTGGAACCACGTCCACAGCAACACAATCCTCCGACCGCATTCCTCGGGCAGTCGTTTCCCCAGCTCCCTACTAAAAACGTCAGATGGTAAAATAGTAAGGCAGCTGTTGACTTCCATCAAAAAAAAAAAAAAAAAAAAAAAATGCAGCTCCATACATTTCCAGTTTAGTCACACTCTGCTAGGACAGATGGAGTAGCCAATGCCAAGAACTTCGCCGGATGGGGCTGCTTCAGCAGATTTTAAAAAAGAATTATTATTAAGTTTTGCTCTCCAACATGGCTGTGCGCTTCAGCTCCCAGAGGACCCCAAAGCCACAAAGCACTCCCAGGGGAACTGAACAGGTCCTCTGGCTGAATTTTCCAAGTTTCATCTCTCTTGCGATCCCATCCTAATTCCAAGCCTCCTTCCCTGTGTCTGAGTCTGCCTGGGGTGGGCCATTTAAAGGGCTGACGGCACCACTGCAGAGAACTGTGGGCTAACACACCACTAGTTGTCAGGACTTCACTGAAGGGTCAAAACAGTTATAGCATTAAGTAACTATGTTGAATCACATTCAGGCATAGCCAAAATTAAAGTGAAGGACAATATGTCATTGTTAAAAAAATAGCACATTTGAATATGAGAAAAGAATGTTATTTACTATGATTCTAGATAGAAATTAAGGCGATTCTTACCTTTCCTAATTCCAATCAAGTTAGAAAGTGAACAAAAAGAATGGCCAACCCGATATTCAACAGCATGACAAGGACAATCATGATCGAATTAGGGCCCTGAAAATGAAAGAGAACAAAATAATCCTAACTTTTCCATGTTAATATCAAGATATTACCAAAGCCAATTACTGAAAAAATAAGAAAGTTAACATGACTGCAGTAAATAAGGCATAAAAGATGACAGCAGTTCCAAAAGGTGTAGACTAAAAACAGCAATGCTATGTTTAGATGGAGACATTTCAGAACCTTCACTTAAAAATGAATCCAGGCTTGAATTAGTTTAAAAACGTTTTAAACAACTCATCTACTTCATTCACCTCAAAACAATGGACAACAGCGTAGGCTGAGAGACACAGCTCACCATAACAGGGCCTACGAAGGGCTGGGAGTTAGAGGTGCATTTGTTGTTAGGATGCAGGTCAGATGAGGAAGAGCTGCTTCCTCCTCAGGGCAGTTAGGAATCTGTAGGACAAATCTGTAGGACAAAGCCGCCTCCAAGGAACAATTCAGGGAAAACTCAAAACGAGGTTCTCTACCTCCTGCTTTTTCCCTGGTTCTCTGTTTGGACACCACCCTTTCCGTTAAGTAAAAGCTGTAAGTGAGAAGTTGGATACTTTCAGAAGTTATCTTACAGGCCTAGCTTTTTAAATTTCTCTAATCACAATCACAACATTTCAGAAATCAAGTTATATTTTACAAACTACAGGATCCTATTTTGATAAATATCATTATAATAAATACCAGATAGTCCAAGGGCCCCAAATTTTACTTGTTTAAACCAACCAACCTCATATAACCCATCTTTTCAGATCTGCTCCATGAAGAAGCCACCTTGTTTTACAAAGCCATGATTGTGGTATTTACTGTGAAAATAGTGTCCAATTCTTATATAGCATTAAAAGTGTTCTAAACTGGCTTTATGAGGTAGGTAGTTTTATTGTCCTTATTTTACAGATGAGGAAACAGTGGTATTCTATTTGGATATTGGGTAAGACTACACTGAAACAATGTTACAGAGGCTTCAAAAGTATTGATGTGTTTTGGGTGTGGGGTAAGTGAATAAGGGAGATTGGAGCTATCATTGGTCAAGCACTCATCAATTCGGGTCTAGGGTTTGGGTCACACATCATTTACTCAAGAAGGTCTCTTTCCCTGACTGAGCCCACATCTCTGTGGTAGAGGTCAGAGTGCCCTGCTCTCTCTATCACAGTGAGTTTCACACTTGACTGTCCTTTGTTGTTGAACTGCTATTTTCCCCCACAAGACGCTGAGCTCTGCAGTGGCAGAGGCCTTGTCTTATTCACTGCTACGTACCCAGTGCACAGACACGTGACATTGCCCAGTTCATTCAGGCAACCAATATTTAATGAGACCCCACTATCTTCCAGCACATTTCCAAGTGCTGTGGATGTGGGTTGTTTTGAGACAGGCTCTCGCTCTGTCGCCCAGATTGGAATGCAGTGGTGTGATCTCCGCTCATCGCAGCCTTGACCTCCCAGGTTCAAGCTATCTTACCACCTCAGCTTCCTGAGTAACTGAGACCAACAGTGTGTGCCACCAAACCTGGCTAATTTTTGTATTTTTTGTAGAGATGAGGTTTCACTATGTTGACCAGGCTGGTCTCAACTTCCCGGCCTCAAGTGATCCTGCCACCTTGGCCTCCCAAAGTGCTGGGATTCCAGGCATGAACCACAGTGCCTGAACCACAGTGCCTGACCCAAATGTGGGTTGTTAAACAAAATGCATTAAATCACTGAAATGATTTAATTTCATTAATCATTTCATTAATCATTTGCATTAAATGAAGAACAAACAGGGTGATGAGTAAATTGGGGGAGGGAGAGAAAGTAAACATGAGTCCTCTTTAAGTGGGGACTATTAAGAAGAAGAAAAGCATCAGTTCCTAAACCTTAAGTAAATGGGAGGAAAATAAACATTTATTGCAGGTTTTTATAATGCTGGGCAGTGGGTTAAGCATCTCTGAGTAGATTTTTTTTTTTTTGGTTTATTCTTCACAAGCAATTATTAGTTCCATTTGACAGTGTTTAAGAGGATAGGTGTCTTGCTCAAGTTTCCTCAGCCAGTTTGAACAAATTAGAACTCGAATTAAGAATCAGAACTCGAATTAAGCTTTAGTCTAGTCACTTCGGAGCTCCATGCTCTTTTCTCCATATGTCTATTAAAGATACAGGCCTTAGTTTAAAGGCAGTTTCCCATTTAGTTATTTAAAATGACATTTTTATCTATATCCTATAATTTCCACAGTATCAGAAAAATATCAAATTGTGGTAACGACCAACTGCTCTTTTAGAATAGTTATGTTCTAAATTAATAGGAGAGTCCTAACCTGTGCAACTCCTCAATTATGGTTAATTTAGAGCATAAAAATAATGCAGGAAACTCTTATAACTCAGAAAATAGTGGAGACGATCTTTCAATGTCACAACAGCACAGAGATTAAGGAAATGCTATTACAGGCTGAACATCCCTTATCTGAAATGCTTGGGACCCTAAGTGTTTGGGATTTCAGATTTTTTCAGATGTATGGGTTCAGCATGCCAAATACAAAATTCTAAAATGCTGCAATGAGAATTTCCTTTGAGCATCATGTTGGTGCTCGAAAAGTTTCAGATTTTGGAGATTTAAAAAATTTTAAAGTTGTGTGGGTCCATAGTGGGTGTATATATATTTTGATACCAACATATAATGTGTAATAATCACATCAGGGTAATGAGATATCTATCACCTAAAGCATTTATTCTTTGTGTTCAAACAATCCAATTATACTCTTTTTAGTTATCTTATTTATTTTATTTTTTTGAGGTGGAGTCTTGCTCTGTCGCCCAGGCTGGAGTGCAGTGACGCGATCTTGGCTCACCGCAACCTCTGCCTCCTGGCTTCAAGTGATGTTCCTGCCTTAGCCTCCCGAGAAGCTGGGACTACAGGTGCTCACTACGATGCCCAGCTAATGTTTGTATTTTTAGTAGAGACGGGGTTTCACCATGTTGGTCAGGCTGGTCCTGAACTCCTGACCTCAAGTGATCCATCCGCTTCAGCCTCCCAAAGTGTTGGGATTACAGGTGTGGGCCACCGTGCCCAGTTCTCTTTATTTTAAAATGTACAAGTAAATTATTATTAACTATAGTCACCCTGTTGTGCTATCAAATACTAGATCTTATTTGTTCTATTTTTTTTTTCTTGTATCCATTAACCATCCCCACTTCTCCCTCCCCTATGTCTTCACTTTTCTTCCAGCCTCTGGTAACCATCCTTTTACTCTCCATCTCCATGAGTTTGATCGCTTTAATTTTTAGCTCCCACAAATAAGTGAGAATATGCAAAGGTTGTCCTTCTGTGCCTGGCTTCTTTCACTTCACATCACAACCAGATGCTGGAACATTCTGTACACTTGGATTAGATTTTGTTCATGAGTGTTCTAAGAATTTTGGATCATTTCAACTATTCTGGGCTACTGGGTTTATTTCATAATTTTCAAAGGTAATTTAGTGATACGAAAGATGAGGAAAAGTACACCTGGTCAGAACAATACAACGTAGACTTCGGTGTCTTACAGCGGACCCAGGAAAGTGAAATTGCAGAGAACATGCCTTCCATGAAGCCAACTTCTAAAGTCCAAGGTGTGCCTGAACCTTGACTCCCATTTCGTAAATCCGTATAAGATTCTGTGAATTTATCTAACCCCTTTGAATTAGTATTTTGAATTTGTATATCCTCTTGGTTTGAATTTAGTTTACTATCTTTTCTCCAGTTTTTAGCCCACATATCACTGTACTGGCAATTCAGATTTAATGAATAATGAATGAGTGCTTTATCCAAAATGAAAAAAACATACATACATATTTTTTTCTTTTGCACACACACACACATACACATTTCTCCTGTGTATGTTCTAATATACACACACATATATATTTATCCTACCAGGGTGGCTCCACTTAGAAAGCTATTTTTAAAGGTGACTCAGTGAAGATGAGGGAAAACTAGACATGAAAGGTTCAAACAACAACCAGGGGGGAAAAAAAATCCAGGATGCTATGTTCAGTGGCAGATACCAAGCCCTGGCCTCTGTGTTCTTTATATACCTAGGCACAGGATACAGGGTGAAAAGCTTTAAGGTAAAGTCCCATAAATATGACTGTGGTGGCCAGTTGTAGCTTAAAATAGCAAAATGAAAAAAAAATCTGTCTTGCTTTTCAAGACTGACTGGGACAGGTGTAATACAAGAAGCTGTAGCAGGGCACAGGGTAAGTCTTGATTGGAAGAAATTTTCAGGCAGTAAGAAAATAAAAAACAGGAAATCAAAATACAGAAAGAAATCCTAACTCAAAAAATTAATCTTTTTTTCCTTTAAGGGACTGTCATTCATATTAACACTGTAAGGAATTTTCTGCTAGAAGAGTTATTATGGTTTATGTGAAATCTAAAGCTTCTCTAGATAGAAACACGTGAGAAGAGCAAAGTTTAATTAAGTATTAATAGCAAAGTTTAATTATATATATTTACCTCTTTTTGGGGTGAGGTTCAAACCCGATTTGATGGGGATGCTTTAAATTTTACACACATTCAAATAAACCTCAAAACAAACTTGGATGCAAATCACAGGAATGACTGAGAAAAAAGTGCAGTCGTTTTTCAGAATGGGCTGAGATGCCTAATTGGAAAATTCCCCCACTTGATGGTAAGATGCTAAAGATGCCTCTTCTGACCCTACCAGAGTTGTCATGTTGCAAAATCCTATAAAATTTCAGGATCATATTGAATGTGTGCCTCTAGGACATGAGTCCATACGCAACCACTGCCCACAGGGGTCACAGAAGTTTCTTGAGGAAAATCTTCCTCAAGAAAGTAATCAAAGCCACAGTCTCCCTTCTCCTACCTCTCATACTCAAGTTAACTAATTTCCTGTGTTAGTCTGTGTCCCAGGAGATTTTCTGTATTTCTAGGAGACCAATATCCAGGGTGATCCTGAGGATGGATCAAATCTACTTGAATATTTCTGAACTGCTTATGCTTCAACTAGCATTGTGTTGAAACAAACATCATAATAGCTAAGGTTTCTTCATCACTTACTCTGTGCTAGGCACTATGCTAAGAACTTTTAAAGTATTGACTCATTTAATCTTCACAACAACCCTGTGATAGGTAAAGATGAGGAAACTGAGGCACACAGCAGTAAGGAAACTGTCCAGCATCACACAGCTGGTAAGCAACAGAGCTGGGATGTGAACCGAGGAAGTTTGGCAACAAAGTTCAATTCTGTGAATTTTAAAATTATTATGTCTAACTTACACAGCGCCTTTCTCTCAAAACTATGTAGTACTCCATTGTCTTAAAGGTCATCCACTGACAACATTTATGATGACTGTGTGACTGTGTCACTTCCTGACTCTTAGGAGTGGGGAAGGCAGCTTTCTGTTACTATTAGGAAGACAATGTTAATTCTTAGAATCTTTGCATGAAGGTGCCAAGTCAATCTTGAATTTTGCAGAGGCAGTCTAAAGCTCAGGGTGGTTGCAGAGCTGCTGGGGCCTCCTTTCTCCCTTGGGGTATAGAGGGGAACCCTCTACAGGGTTCAACTACTGTCCTCTACAAGGACCAACTACTGAGATGGAGGATGCTTGGCTAACTCTAAGAATCTGAGAATTCCGCAAATAAATAAAACAAATGATTTTTCTAAATGAGGAGGCTGTGAATTTACCAAACATATGTATACTACTGTTTTACAGAGAGACTCCTTCAGCTAAGAGCTGGGTAATTCAACTTCTTTTCCCTCTACCACAGCCTAATGTACAGGACACTGGGGCATATGCTTCTCCTTGTAGAGGTCTAGAAGTCAACTAAAGCCCACAAATGGGTACCCAAAAGTATAAAAGATATGGCCTTGCATTGTTTGAATTTTTCTCCTTGTAAATCGGGCAAACTAATACTGATCTATGCGAGGCCTTATTAACTTGGGGATAAACATGCTGAAAGTCAAATGAGAAGTAAACTATTACATTTAACAAATTCAACAGTGATTATTCCAGTTGTGATGTCAGGATACTGACATATTAAGGTTTCAAATCTTTAAAATGAATGCCTACTGAAGAGTCAGAATCTTAGTCTGTTTTGAAAACAATTTTTCTCCATGCAGGTCGACTCTTAGGAAGTTGGTCCAGTTAATCTGAATAATTTATGTTCAGCTAATTAAAAAGTTGAAAATTTGAAAAAAGAAGACAGTGTTTTATAGATACTAGCAAAATAAACACACTTAAGAAATTTTAAGCATAAGTTAACAGAGGAATTTTAATTGTTTAATCCTGTGAGTAAATTAAACAGACAAAAATAAGAAACTGATGGCTGTACTATATTCTTGTTGCTCAAGGTATTAATCCGTACCATTATGCAAATATGTCTCTATAATCACTAGTGAATACTAGGTGTATAACATTCAACACCTCTGTTCTAAAGGGATGTGACCAGGTCAAGAGGTCATTTTTTAATCAATAATTAGCTTCAGATTTTACAAATTCTATAGCATTTGATAAAATACTAATTCCATACATTATTCAAAAAATTTCCATTGAAAGAGGGTATAAAGATTTTTCAATAATACAGAGCTTTTCTGGCTGAATAATAAATATCTTAAATGCTTAAGACTAATTGATACTAATAACCTGTATCTACCAGAAAACTGAAATTGTAAGAGTTCTCACACTTTGAAAAGACAGAAGACCAAAGAAATTCTCTTGAACTACTGGAAATTTTCAGTTCTCTTTTGGGGAAGAAAAATGTTCTAGCTGCAAAGCCTGGCTATTTAAAATCCAAGCTAGGTGTGTATGAGAAGAATTCACAATGGCTAGAGGAGAGGTTCTTTTGTGTAAAGATGCTGACCGCGGTGGTGAAAACAGGAGGGCTAAGAACTTGGTGGTGTTCTTTTCCTAGAGCTCTGAGAGCGGCTGGCCCTTGGCAGGGGTCATGATTCCTTTCTTCCTTTCCAGCAATCAGAGAGCAAGCTACCAGGAAGCTCACCAAGACACGCTGTTAAAGCCTTGCTAAAATGTGCTAAGATGCTGTGCTAAGCTGGTCAGATCTTACCTACCTGAATTACATCTAAAGTGGGGCCGGGTGAACACAGGGGTAGTGGGGGGAATTTCTGTCTGGAGAGCTCTTTGCTGTCTCAAACTACAGATGTGTTATGTGCTGCTTTAAACAACCCTGTGCTTCTAGAACTTTGGTTAGCCTGGCTGTGATCAAGACGCATAGTCACACCACACAGCTCACTGAAAGAACCAAAGGGAAAAAAGAAAGAGAAAACGCTACTTGCAGTACTTACTGAATTGGCTTCTTTTTCCAAAGCAGGGCATGAATCGTTGCTTGCTGGATTCTTTGGTATAGCAAGTTCAGACTTCTTAGCTTTTGGCTCAGCTTTGCTTTCTTTGGCAACTGGTTTTGTCACAGATTTGGAGGGACTCCACTTGTTAGCGGATGGCTTGTGCACCAGTGCTGAGGAAGACTGGCTGGATCCATCGCCGTCCTCCACGTCTACTGGAGGGTGCTGGGGGGCGTTCAGCTTCACGTAGTAGCCGTGATACTGAGAATGCAGCTCCCCGTTACTGGGGTTGGGGATGTGGTGGCGGCCAGAGTACTTGGACTGGGGCACAACCGCTCCTGCCTCCTTCGCGGGAGCCTTTGACATCAAGGGCTTATTGACAATGGCTGTCACCTGCTCATCAGCCACACTCCTTTTGTCTTGGTTGAGTCTCGCCCCTGAGCTGGGGTTTTGCTTCTTCAGGGGCTTTGGGGAGGAAGTAGGAGAGTGGCTGTGTTTGGGACTTGCCTCAGGAGATCTTGGGGGTGTCGTGCCTTTGCGATAAAAATGAGGAGATTCCTTTGGTGTAGGTGGCTTTTCTGGTACCTTTTCTTCTGGATTTTCTTTAGCATCTACACCTTCCTGAAATCTCTGTTTGACGTAATCAGGGCCTGGCCAAAAAATAAAAAAATAAAAAGGAGGTATGTATATGTATGTATGTGTATATATATGTGTGTATACATATATACATATATTTTTTGCTAAATCAGATTAACCTTTTCTCTTTTAAAAATAATATATTCATAAGGTTTTGACTAAGCACACATTTCATTCTCTAGGGGAAAAGTTGATTTATTATGGAAAGGTTTTAAGATAATACAGAATCTAAACAGTTCTGACTTTTCTGATAATTGCATTCTTTCTGCCTACTTGCAGAATATAGAGGCAAAATTCATGTTGATGGAACACTGGTCACAATATCATAATCTGCTTATTCAAATTATGTGGTGTAACTAAGACACAGAAAGTATATACTTGTAGAAGGAAGTAAGCTGATTACTGTATGTGTCTGAAAATTTAATAAAGTATACTGCAAGAGGAGAACCTGTAGATACTATATTTTTAATGATCTGTCATCAAACATGCATTAAAACATCCTAGTTTGAAACAACCTAAGTCTGAGGCTTAGGTTGCATGACACAAAGTCACTTCCATGTAATCCATTCACAGCTTTGGAAAACATGGATTTGCACAAGCAGTGTTTTGCAGATATCAAAGTCAACACAAGGCAGTTGTCTCTGGTTCTGTAGCTTCAAGATTTTTTTTTTTTCCTTTTTTATATACCTCCGGATTGTTTATAAAAATCTTGTTATTTTTTATAAATGGGAACAAATTTTCATCAAAAAAGTGGCTATTCCTCTGACAGAGGAGGAAAAAAATGAAAAAAAAAAAAAAAAGTGGTCCTGCTGCGTTGTTATTTTATGGGGAGTAAGCTATAAAGAAACAGGGTATGTGCCACAAGATGTCCTGGCCCTGGGAACTCGAGAAGGCTGTGGTCTGGAAAGGGGCATCTCTGGGCGGACACAGAGACCTTAGACTTCCAGGGCCTTCAGATCTCAGCAAGTCATGTGCATACTTTGGCTACCATTCCACCCATCTGCCACTTTTCGCCTCATGAGGTCAAGGTCACATGCAGTGCAGTTGACCCTCTTCCTCACAAATGGGCAGAAGCTGATATCTCTGGAGTATACATGGAAGACACTGACCCCACCAACATGCTTATAGAGAGTTGACAGGCTCTTGTCAATTCCACAGCACTGCATCTGTTCATTTTCCTTCCTGCCTTCCACCCCGCAACCCTTCACCCCAGACAAACTCACTAACTAACTAAAAGATTTACAGAGGGGCTGAACAGCAATTATCCCTAATTGTGAGACTACATACTGCATACTTATACTTTAATTGCTCTTCTCATGGTGGTCTGAGTAATAAGTTATTGTAATGAGACTGCTATTTAATTATACAAGGAATTATCCAAAATTTAAAGCCTCACCAAAATCTTAGGGAGTACGTGTTATTATCCCCATTTTACTGAAATGGAAACAGCTATAGCAGCTGAAAAATAAAAAATCACATAGCTCCCATGTATCTTTTAAGAAAAAAGCATAATGCAACACATAATATTTTAAAGCCAGAGACAAGAATTCCTGAGCACCCAGCATTGCAAGTTATACTCAGGGCACAAAACATAATAGTATTATCACAGTTTCCACCTTCTAGAAGATACATCCACTCCTGGGGATTCAAGTTTCCCAAATCTGTCAAGATCGCACATCAACAATTGAGACTTCCTTTCTAAACTGGGTAAGCTCCCCCTTTATATAACTGACAATTTTCTTTTAATTCCTCCATCAAAAATGGCAGTGTGAATTCTTAGGCCAGCGAAAGGTATTTTGAATGACGAAAAGGGACAATTGCAAGCATTCAAAAGGTGATGTCCTTCTGTTTCTGAATTCTTTCTTGGTGCTGTGTGTCTGGACATAGCATTAAGGGGAAACAGGGCAGCATGAGCACAAAAAAGTTATGTCTTCCATCAGCTGAACTGCCTCTGCTCTTTAAAACTCATCAGGTCACTGATACTAGTCAGTCATGGAGAAGCCCCTCGTGATTCAACTGCAGGCGTATTTTAACAAAACCCCTCTTCTTCTGTGATAAAGTATATTCTCTAATAGATCTTGATGCAGTGTGATGTTTACATAGTTTCCCCTCACTTCTCTACCCAAAATTTCACTACAGTTGGTTTTATTTGTGCTTTACTGATATTCGACTTCACAGCATTACTAAAATACCCATCTACGTATGGTAGTGGATGTACTGTGCAAAGATAATTAAAATAGTCAAGGGCCTTGGAGCCAATGGACTTTTAATTTCAGCCACTTAATGCTGAAACAATTACACAAAATACAAAGTACTTTTAACATCTTTGATCTAAAGATCAATGCAGGTTATTTTTGCCAAGAAAAATGGGCAATATCTACTAAGATTAAGGCACATTAAAAGCTAATGTTTAACTTAAATATACAGAAAAGAGTGAAAAAATAGACTCTGGCAAACATTATTCATTATACATTCTCAAAGTTGGAGGGAAAAGGTAAAGAGTCACTGCACCCTGAGAAATGCAGCTGTCACAAAGCCCATGCATTTCATTTAGAAGATGTGAGACCGTGAGATCGTAGCTTACAAATTTAGTATTTAAATCTTTGTGATGCCCTCATCACACAAAAAAATGTCATTTTTTTTTTGAGGTGATAAATAGGTTAACTAGTTTGATTTAATCATTCTGTATTGTATTAAGAAATTGTAACATCACTTTGTACTTCAAAAATATATACAACTATAACTTATCAATATATACATTAAAAACATTAGGATGTATCCTAGTGACCTTCAGTACCACCAGTATAGGTGGAGAGGCCAAGGCGAGACTGATTTGGCCATTGGAAGAATTTGTATTAATGAACTTACGAAGCTACATTTTGGATTCCACTGAAAGTATTATAATATGTATCAACTCTCAAATACTAGTCTAATCACTTCTTTAACTTTTGGAAATCTGATGTGTCACCTCTTTAGACAGTTTTCTGGTCCTCAATGTAGTAAGAAAGGCATGTCTTACATGATTACTCATGCCCACTCTGCTAAGATGAGTTTAGGTATACTTACTCAAATTGATCTACAGGGCTTCTGATGATACTCAAAATCTGTTAAGCTCAAAGAATTTACTAGAATGGTGGAAGTATATTTTAGCATCAACTTTTCCATCTAAAAAATTCCTAGCTTTATTATGCATTCAAAAAACATCTGGGTAAGAGAAAAAAACGCACTCCCAAGCAGGTGTGCCTATGCTTGCTGCTTATCAGAGCATCTGAGGTGCTTTGTCCAGAGATTTTAATAAGTATGAATTGAAGCCTAGATATATTAATGTTTAACAAACTATCCCAGTGATTCTAACACTCTGGGTTATAGGCATTTGACAGTATGCAAGCAATATGAGCAGAGGTGGACGTAGCACCAGCCTTACATGACTACATCCCGTTGGAAATGGTTCCGATGTGGCACAGTCATACAAGGCCTAGCCAACTAAATGAGGATATATGGTTAGATTTTCCAGAGGAAGATTAAATGCTTTTAAAACCAGACGTTTAATATAATGCAGAAGACAGAAGTTTTTCCTGGACTATTTTCTCTTGGAAGGCACATGTTGTGCCTGCTACTTGTTCTGTGTAGTAAATGTGTGTGTCAGTATTGCAGAGCCAGCAACATAAAGTTGATAAGATGCAGCAGTTCATTAAAAAGACTAGTCAGAATATTGCCAGGGAGGGAAATTATGACAAATGTTGATAGTCGTTGCAGTCAGCATTTTCATCTGTTTATATAGACAGTATCTATGAATCTCAAAGGATTTTCTCCTCCTGGAGACTCATATTGGGAAGAAGTCAGATACAGGTCACCCGCTCACGGACATGGCTCCCATACAACGTGAAAAAACAAACAACATTCGGCATGCCATCCACCAACACTCAAAGGTTACTCGTTCTAGTTGGCACGAAGGCTCTGAACAGATATGGCAGATGGTGGCAGCAGGGTATCCAGCTAGTTCTTCAGAGGTGAGCCTTGGTGGGCTGGCTATGGGCAGCAGCACCATAAAGATTCCCCAAAACAAATGTCTATGAGGACAGTGCCAATATCAAAAGTTTTGTAGCAACAGCAGTAGTCATTAAGTACAAATTGGACATTTTCTGTGGAGACCGACAATCATTGAAAAGAGGACCAGATTGAAAGAGTCTAAAAACATTGTGTAACTGATAGCAGGATCACTTTTGTGTTCGATATAGAAAGAACACTCTTTTCCTATAGGACTTCACAGTCCCGTCTATAACAATCCTGCAATTTCTGTGACCACAGTCATACTGCTCTGGTCTGCAAACTGTGGGACATCCTTTCTAGTACCCTGCACTTGGCTGGCACTCAATACCCATTTGTGAAACTGAATGTACCAGAATGAATATGTGGTATGAGTAACCAGCAAACTCATGAATTATTAATTTCATGTCATCTAGTGGATTATTCAGTTTCCCTTTTTAATGAAAAAATTTATTCAGAATTTGGGGTTTGGAAGGTGAGCTTAGAAGTCATCTATTCCAGGATGCTTCCCTTTTCTTAATCAAATCCATGACATATTAATGATAGGCCTAGACAATTATGTAATGGAGATATGCTTTGATTTCTGAAGTCTTCTAATTCATATCAGAAATGCAAGCTCAGTTAACACTGGTCCATAAAAATCTGTGCTAAAGACTTCACTCTAAATAGTCAATGCACTGTGTGTATGAGCACATTTATGCTTAAACATGTGAAGACAAATCTTGTTGGGGATGATACCCAGGGAAGCAGGCTGGCTCTCTCCCAAGAGGGCTCCAAGTACTAAATTTACCACATTCCAGGGCAGTGTTTTAATTTAACTCATGCTCAGCCCCTGCCCCATCAATAAATATAAAAATTTTACATGCTACTTAATATCACTTGAAATTAAAATGAATTATCTTGACTAAAAGGATTTTTTTTTTTTTTTTGAGACAGAGTCTCGCTCTGTCACCCAGGCTGGAGTACAGTGGCACCATCCTGGCTCACTGCAACCTCCGCCTCCTGGGTTCAAATGATTCTCATGCCTCAGCCTCCCAAGTAGCTGGGATTACAGGCATGTACTACCAGCCCCGGCTAATTTTTGTATTTTTAGTAGAGATGGGGTTTTGCCATGTTGGTCAGGTTGGTCGTGAACTCCTGGCCTCACATGATCTGCCCGCCTTGGCCTCCCAAACTGCTAGGATTACAGGCATGAGCCACTGTGTCTGGCCTAAAAAGAAATTGAAACAGTGGGAGAAAGAGCCACAAATCTAGTCTCCCAATCTTCCTTCCCAGGAAGGGTCGCTGCCCCAGTCCCTCCTGCTTCCTTAGTGGTTACCCTCTAAAGCAAGTTTGTGCAACCTGTGGCCCAACACAAATTCATAAACTTTTCTTAAAACATTATGAGATCCTTTTGTGATTTTGTTTTAGCTCCTCAGCTATCATTAGTGTTAGTGCATTTTATGTATGGCCCAAGACAATAATTCTTCTTCTAATGTGGCCCGGGGAAGCCAAAACATTGGACACCCTTGCTCTAAAGCCTATGTCAGCCTTGCTGGCATAGAAACCTGATTTTCCAGCACTTTGAAGCAGAGCCATCCCTTGGGGCAGACTCACATTACCAAAGCTCACCAGACTGATGTACAATCCTAGAAGGCCAATTCACTAGTTTACAATGAGCAATGTAAATGTCACATAGGTCAGGGGACTCATGTTGATACTACCAGTACACGCTCTCCTTGTTGGCAGAACTCCATGGAAAGCTCAACCAAAATTAGAAAGTTACTGGTGAACATGGAATCAGAACAAGAAGCATGAGCTGAATCAAATATGTAATGGCATCAAGCTGGGCTAGCCTGATACATCCATTTCCTGAGTCAGGGTGATCTTGCCAGTAAAGCCGTACAGCAGAGCCACAGTTCCCCGCATCCTTCCCCATAATAGAAACGTCCTTGCCAACATGAGAGCAGTCCTCCAAGGTTCTGGGTCAGGCTTCTCCTCCTCTGGATAGTGTTGGGATGAACACTGCCAATTTTTGCCTCTGTGACTCTCTTTTTTCTATACTTCCTTGGGTGACCAAGTTTTCTTTCGATGTTTTTATAGCCCAATCAGGTTACAAGGAAATCCTGTGGTTCTTAAAGCCATCCTATTACTTATGATCACCTGATCTACCTTTGTGTAGTTTCAGGGACTCATTTTCAAGTTGAACTCTCAGAGGGCAATCTTCTAAGTTCTTGGGGGATGACTCACTGTGTCACTCCCACTAATGGCAATTTAGGTTTCTGTGTATGTACACAATTATCTATATATACATTCACAAACATCCATTTGTATGCTTTCTGTTTATTAGAGCTTAACCCTTTGGGGGAGAAAGCCGTCCCACATGGCTGTGTTTTTTTCTTTAATGACAAAAGTTATTATTTTATTTAAAAATTTTTTTGATTAATCTACATATGATCTAGCAACCTTTTTTTTTTCCATTTCTCGCTTTTATAATCAAGAGGCTATGTTTTTTTCCCTAGTTTCTAACTGAATTGTAGAATAATACAGTTTTAAACTAAAGATCATAAGATTTAATTAAGATGGAAAATATCTGAAAATACTGCCAGCTCCTGAAAATAGGTAATTTGCCATGGAAGCGTTCAACATGTAAGCTATGACAAGCATCCTTTATTACAGGGTTAACAACTTCTATGCACGAACACATGCATTCCAAACAATGGAGACTTTTATATCTGAGATATGTAAATTAAATGGCCAACCTAATTTAGAAGTACTTGAAAGCCCTTTTCAAAAATGTCTATCTGATTCGCTCACCCTGTAAATGCAAAGTGGAGAGCATGAGTTATGCTCCCTTGAGAAGATCAATAATACCCGCGACAGAAAAGGCTTTCTATACAGTTGCTGAAGGAAGTGCTGGCTGTGGGTCAAAGGGGACTGCAGCCTCCCCCACAAGCTCTGGTCTCAAATAGACCCGCTGTCATCCATGCTACTGTGATGTATTCATTCCCGATGGACAACTTGCTTATATGAAGCTGTTTTAGCTAAGAAAGGGTGGAATTACATTTTCCCACAATATTTTTTTTCCCCTCAAATGCTTTTACACCAGAAAAGGCTTTTAAAACCACTCAGACTGGGAAACTGAGATGATCTTTCATATCATTTACCTCTTGTTAACACCTAATAGGAATCTAAAGGGACCCCATTCCCCAACAGAATTAACAGAACCAAGAAATTACCATCTGCAGACAACAGTAAGTTTGTGTGCTTTCAGAACCGCTCAAGCCCAGTGTCTCCTGATCAGTCAGGTTCCTTCCAATGGCAAGAACTGCTGGGGAGGAGAGAACAATTTCTCCTGGGTGGCTGAAGTCTCTCCCCAGCTCTCATGCCCTGGAACAGCTAATTTGCCAATATACTTAGGTACCAGGGAAGTACGAGTTCATTTCATGCCAGAGGAGAGTTTATTCCTACCAGAGGTCGCTGCAAAAAAATGGAAAGGTTCCTTTTCCTTAAAAAAATGCATATATATATATAAAATGATTTAAATCTCAACCAGAGGTTTAAAAGAGGTGCATGTGAAAGAAAACACCCTTCTCAGTGGTTGCCTTGGACTTGAACTCTTAGACAAGTCACTCTGTGATGATGGTATCTATCATTCAATAACCACCCTGGGTCCCTCCTCAGCCTTTCTCTTATAAAAACCGAATCTTCTTTTCCTGGCCTTTCACTGTCTTCTTTCTTTGCAGGAACCTCATGCTCCCATTCTCCAGGTCATTTCTCATTGTTCCATCCTTGATTATCGCCAAGTTTCTAGCTTTTCTACGAATCTTGCTATTTTGTTCACTTTGACTTATGTTGTTCGTTAGGACTCAGTGATACCCTATGGGTTCCAACAGTGTATACCGCTCACCAGAACCAAACATGTATCGAACACCTATCTCATGCAGGGTGCTGGGCTAGGCACAGGATGCTAGTTATACAGCTTGATTTCACAAAAACCAGGGTGGAAAAATTCTTTACCAAGAAATGTAACTTTTAATAGAAATTGAGAACATTTATTTTGGTTTCTCCACCTAGAAATCTGTTGATGCCTCGAACAATCACTAGACAGATGTTCTTTAGAAAATAATGGAATATATATAAAAAGGTGAATATTGCCTTTTTGAAATTCAAAACAAAAACACTAGTATATTACAGAGGGGGTGGAAAGAGTCTACTGGGAAACTACTAGAAAGTGAATTAAGTATTTAAACCTATTGCACATATTTGTTGATTGCTATTTACTAACATCTGGGGGGGGGGCAGATGACCAAGATCAATTTTTTTGAGGTTGTCACTTTTATTTCTTCCATCATGACATGCATTTTCCTCTTAATCTGGGCAGATTAATCTCTTTAAGTGGTATGCTGCTTTATTTCCTAACCACACTCCTTTGAACTTTAGTTCAGATACGTTGAAAAAATAGTCACAGTACCGACTGGCTCTTCTCTTAATGCTAAAAGTGCCTCTGAATTTGGGAGTATTTGTTATAAAATCTGTGGCTGTCACTAACACAATTTCTTAGAATCAGATATTTCTTTTAGATTCTTGTCTGGTTTACTGCTATCAGGTCAAACTTTGTTGGTCATATGTAGAGGGGAGGAAGGGCGAGACTCTGGGGTATAACCCATTTCCAGGGCTAACACTCAGACTTCAGGTGATATTTATTACTACAAGTTGAACATTCCTAATCCAAAAATCTGAAATGCTCCAGAATCCAAAACATTGTGGGCACCAACATGATGCCACAAGTGGAAAATTCCACATGATCGATGGTCACAGTCAAAATGCAGTTAAAACTTTGTTCCATGTGCAAAAATATTAAAAATATTGTATACAATTATCTCCAGGCAATGTGTATAAGGTATCTATGAAACATAAATGAATTTCATGTTTCAACTTGGGTCCCCAGCTCAAGAGATCTCATTATGTATACGCAAATATAGAAAAATATCAAGAAATCTGAAATCTGAAACACTTCTGGTCCCAAGCATTTCAGATGAAGGATCCACATGCGCCCCTGCTTATTCTGTGTAACGGTATTGCTGGGATTCAGGAAGCACAGACCTTTAGGTTGAAACGAAAAGGAAATAAAAGCAAACCAAAGCCAGTGCTCCTGCCTCGCTCATCAAAGCACTGTTTTACCTGGTTGGTAGAAATCAGGTGACAGCTCCCTGGCCACAGCTCTCGCGATGTCGCACTCCTGGCGAGCGGCCAGCGCGGCCTGGTCGGCAGCATCGGCCTTCGCCCTGGCGTGTGCAGTCCTACATGGGGTACAAAAGGACGAGTCAGCATAGGTGGCCCTTTGTTACTTACACAGGGACAAGCAAATCGTAATCTGGGAAAAGAAATGTTAATTATGATTATGGCTCGACACCCACAAGAGCAAAAATTTTAGAGTTCTATTGCCGTAAAATTTCAATGAAGATGCCATAGATGAAACTAAACTTCCTATGAATTGCCTCAGCCCTTCTCTCAAGGGAAATAAAAAGCAAGCACAAGGTCTGTGTAGCTTGATGCTAAGTGTGGTTTTCAAAACTTACTGGATCAAATCTGCTGTTGACTTTGGTTGGCATTTCTCCCCACCCCTAAAATTATGGAAAGTAGAATTAGAACATATAAATTAATACAGTGTTTATCGAATTAATTTCTATGGTACAATCAGTGTAAGAATTTGACTAAGAAAGGTCTGCCCACTGGCATGTTGGTGAAGTAGCTCTTTGAAGAAAAAAATTAGTGAAATGGGGATTGGTAGTGTTTACTCATATCCATGTGTAAATGCTCTCACCGTGGCCAATTTCAGGCTACCAGCATGATGCCGCTGGATGTGTAGTGGGGATATATGCACTACTGGCGCTCGCCAGCCGGAGCAAACCACAGGGCCCGCTCTAAGAACATGCTCAGAAGGGTTCCTGAGGAGTCCATTTAGCTGACTTTTAGGCATGTTTCTGGTATGAACCAAAAAGGTGACAGCGAGGCAGAACTGGCAGGGATGAAATGGATCTTTCAGTCTTCTGTCACCTCCCTGGCCTGTCCTCACTCATGGAAACCTCTCATCTTTCTGGATGACTAGGGTTATGGGGAAGGTGGCAGGAAAAAGAATAGGGTTTCTTATGGCTGGACCAGGGAATGATGTCTACTGGTCCCAGAGAGGGCTGGAGGGAAGAAAACAACAACAACAACAACAACAAACTCTGGTTTATCTGCTCTGCAGAGGGGAAGGCCTTGTCCCGTTAGTCTTCAGATGTTTATGGGTACCTCTTTCTTATGACTTTGTAAACTTTCTATTATATTTTATTAGCACTAGGTAGGGCTATAGATAACTAGCAGTGAAAACTTAATGGAAGTCTGAGAAAGGTGCTTACACTTATGTTGGAGGCAGCAGGAGAGAGGAGGAGTTGGGAAAAGGCATGGACTTTGGATGCTCTTCAGGGAGAACACACAGCTGGAGGAGGCTGGCAGGCACAACTCCTGGGACCAGACTGCAGGGGAAAACATGGGGGGAGCCGGGCCTGGCCTGAGACAAGGGGGCCAACTGGTAGGAGGCTCCCTTTTCACATTACTGTCTTCAATAACTTCCTCTCGTCCTGTGCTCTCATGGGGCCCCTTTCACTTCTATTTAGGCTCTAAGCAAGCACGGAGGCTTGATGTATTCGAATGTAAGCTTTGTGAAGATGGGGATTTTTAATTTTTTGTCCTCTGTCATAATCCCAAAGTGCAGAACACGACATGGCACACACTATTTATTGAGGGACCACTTTATGAATAAAGGAATAAATGATGCTTCCTTAGGAAAAGCTGGGTAGTTCTTAAAACTGAATGGAAGGACAAAACCATAGAGACCATAAAAAGATCCGGAGTCGCTAAGAGTTCGGGGTATAGTAGGGAAGAATGAATTGGTAGAACAGAGGGCATATCTGGGGGAGTTTAATTATTCTGCATGATACTGTAGTGGGGGACATTACCTATTTGTCAAAATCTATAGACTGTACAACACAAAAATGAATGAAGCCTGATGTAAACCATAGACTTTAATACTAATGTATTAATACCGGTTCATCAATTAGACCATATGCACCTCAAAATGCAAGACGTTAATAATAGGGGACACTGTGTGTATGCATGAGGAGAGGAGGTACATGGGAACTTTGTAGTTCCTGTTCAATTTTTCTGATAACTTAAAACTGCTCCAAAAAAATAAAGTCTATTAATTAAAAACGAATCATCAAAACTGCTATTTCTAAACCATGGAGGACGCCTTAGGTTATTTGTGTACAGGGTATCAGGAAATATGAAATGGAAATAATATCAAGAGGGGAGGGACATATTCTTAAACAACCAGCTGTCGGGATAACCCCGCATGGGTGCCATTGCTAATCTATGATGGGTAATGCCTTAGTTCTGTGTGTTGTGCCTGAGAATCAAACGGATACCCTCTACTAATGTTCTTTCAGTTTCTCAGAATCTAAACTTTTTTTTCCCCCAAATGATTTTCCATTTTGTCTGCTATTCTTAGCCAGGGCCTAATTATGTCTAGGTGTCATAATTAATGAAGCCATAAGAGTACAGCTATGCTGCTTTATAATACAATCTCTTAGCCCTTTAATAAATTTGCAAAACTCAAGTACAGATAACTTACTCTGATCCAATCACAACACACCACCATACAGTCAAATAAACAGTAGTAGTATATCTACTACTTTTTATAATATGCTAAACTGCAGAATAGACAAATACAGCTTAACCTTTCTGCAAATATATTTTGGAAGCACAGCATCAGTGAAGGCTGCTAGCATTTAACCCTTTACTTTTTTATTTGCTGTTTCCTGTAAGACCACACAGCAAAGGAGGACCTTTCTATCCAGCCTAGCTCTGTGGCTCAGTGCTACTGTACAGCTGGTCAGATGAGTCAAGACCACATTCAAACCTGAATCCTGAAGTCTGCTCAAGAGCTTTTGGAACCGATGACAAGAAGGAAGAACAGGAACCCACTGTTAGTTTGCTGTTAACACCAGCCTGTAGAGCTAAGGCCAGTGGCATGTCTAGATTTTGCCCAGGAATAATCTGGACTTGCCTCTGGCTCATGTTAGTGAATTCATGTGATCACATCCCAGGCTCAGCTCCAGAGTGACACACGACCCCTGTAATCAGTCAATTGTGATTGTTTTTGTGTTGGGGGGAGGGTTCAGGTCAGGCAGTCCGGAGAGATAAGCTGAAACCACTCAAACTGCATGCCCTGATGCTGTTGCTGGTCACAGGCAAAACGTGCATACACCAAAGTGGCATACGTGCCCCAAAGCATTTCATGTATCAAAAGACTGCTGACATTTACAAATCTTCAGACCTTCAAGAGCCTCCAAATACCATTATCTCAGATACTTTCTCCCATCAAATGCAGTAAAAAGTAACTGAAAGGCCACTTCTTTCAGTTAAGCATCAGCTGTTGACTTTCTTTTAGGGCTATATATTTTTAACAAATAAACCAAATTTTTAACTTGTGAAGAGCTGCACCTTATGCGTGAAGACGCCACAGCCATGCTGGCTGCGGAGACCTGGGCAGCTGGTTATGCTCACTGAGCAGCTATGGAACGCCCTCCTGGACATAAGCTCTGCAGGGGTCAACCGTGACCAGCCACAACAATAAATGGGGAATTTCTGAATGCTAGGCATCACCTGTAGTTACAAACTTAATGACAAATTATTTTCCTAACCAGCAATTTGATGAGTATGTGAGGTTTCCTTTTCTTTAATGACTGAAATAGTGTTTTATGAGCTCTCTAGTTGGCTTAGGAGAAGATAATCTAGTTTCCTTTTCTTAAACGTGTAAGGCTTTAACAAAAAGCGTACTCAATTATACATGGAACATGCTGAGAATATTCTCCTCCTGCTAAGGTACACATGGGTCTCTGAGACATCTCCAAGCTCCTTTCAATCTCTCATACATCTGTGAACTCTCACATAGCTGATAAAGATTTTCATCTAGAATGGAGAACAAGTCTGCTAAAGGTGAAGCGCTATTTATACTTTTTACATAGCCTTTTCTCAACAATAAACTGCTTCAAAATTGTGCTGATATTGATGTTTTTAAAAATCTGTGACATATTAAGTCTAAGTTAGTTTACTGATCTGACTCTTAAAACTTGACAGCAGAGGCGATAACCTAATTGATTCAGGGGCTGTCCTTGTGATTTGCTTTGATGTACAAGTATTTCAAGAAAATTATTAGAAAAATTTAAAAATAAAAGCTATTGGCACATAAAACCCAAGTCTTGGTTGATGGCAACACCATTCTTGCAGCTGCTCAAGCCAAAACCTTTGGGTCATCCTTGACACCTCCCGTTGTCTCACACACCATATCCACTGTCAGCAAATCCAGCTGGCACCACCTTCAGAATATATTCCCCCACCCAGCCATTTCACGTTCTCTGGTTCACTGCCACCTCACCAGGGTTAGTACAAAGGTAACTGACCTCCCTACTTCAATCCTCCTCTCTGCCATTTTATTTCCTTCCAGGTGGTCTTGAAAATGCCTAATAACCAAAAATTCATTCCTGGGTTATGGCACCATGGGTAAGAAAATGCAAAAAATAGGAGCCGTTAGCCTTTCTTTTGGACTGTGACATTATTCATTTATGAGAGACCTAGATTTGAGAAAACCAATTATCCCATGCAGCCAGTTGGAGCTCTTAAGAAGAAATCAGTCTGTTAAGCAAGGAACACTCTTGATAGGGACAATAACCAACTGGCTCCACAGGCGTCAGCTTAAAATCAGAGGTGTGATTTCTGAGTTACCTGCACCTAGTAAGAAATGACTCTTTCAATCTGGATTTGGGTCTCTGATAAGATAGACTCAGCAAGGCTCAGCACAGGTACACATAGGGCCCTGAGATGTCTGTCCCAACTTCTAACTTGCAATCTTTTATACATCTGCTAACAGACAAAGCTGATAAAGATTTTGGTCTAGAATAGACAATAATTCAGCTACAGCTCCATTCTCAGTAAACTTGATTTGGGAAGATGACTTATGTGAACCCATCTTCACCATCTATTCATTACTGAATGTTAATTTTCTCCATAAATTCCTTTTTTTAAAAAAAAAAAAAAACAAGATAGGACCTGGAATAATAACTTTAAGACAGAATTCTTATGTCCTGGTTTAAAACAAGTTATATCACCAGTGAATAGTTGTCCACTTTGCCAAGGCAGGAGTTCCTGTCTTCCTTTTCTTTAAAAGCAATATCAAGTTATTTGGATATAAAATGTAAACTATTGTTATTCAGTTATTTCTAAATAATATAAAATGTAAACTATTATGCCCTGTGTTATACTAAAGGGAATAATATTCCTAATGAAGTCTGGTATTTGATATTTCAAGGGCCTAAACTTCTGCAGAGGTGTTATGATATAGGCTTTGAAAGTATTAATAGCCAGAGAGTAGGTGAGGCCATTCTGAGCCACAAATGATTTTTGTCAATGAGATAAAAAGTTCAACCACATTACTCCATCCTACAAATGCATCCACAGATGCGTAGGGAGAGGAGAGGAGCCAAGATTCACATGAAGAATGTTCATATGCCTTTTGTAAAAGGCTGTCCATTATGGGGAATCGTTGTCATGTTTATAAAGATCTAGGTGATACACTCCTCCTTAGAGTCTGGTACCAGGAAAAATGTGGTCTCTGATGCTTAACTGCTGTGCTTCCTTGTATCATACAACATGAACTATGGGATCGATTGTTTCTCTTTTGGTTAAGGCTACCTGGAAGCAAAACTATCCTCAATGTACGCGCACAGTAACCCTTTCTAACCACATGACTTTATTTTTATACCCTCAATATCAGGAATTCTATCATGTATGTAACTCATTATAGAGTCCTGCAAATACTTTTTGGAAAGCAGGATAAATAAATGAAACAAAACATTCCTGGATTAATAAGCTCTTGTAATACTAAGTTTTCTGAACTCTAGACCCCTGCAGTGTGCTCCTGCTCAGGGGACATATGTAATAATTTAGGAATAGCGGTGTCTACTATTCAGCCTCCTTTTATAAGATCTCTTTTTGTCTATCACCAGAACATTTTTTAAGCTTGGAAAATAAGCACTTAATTAAGTACTTTATAGACTTTATTCCTTAACACTTGATCAAAAGCTTAATAAGCTTAAAGGCTATACTCTCTGGATAGGACAGATCAAAGGCACATTTCTAATCCTTGATTGGAATATGCCAAATAATTGGTTATTCTACTTCATTGAGCTTTATAAAACTTATATAAGATTTACCTTCCCATGTTATGTGTTGAGAAAAATCTGATGTAGAAATATTTAAGGGATGTTTTCTTCTTGGAATAATTTTTGGAGAAAGGTCCTTTATAATGAGGGTCATTCAAAAGTTCAAAAACATTACCATTAAATAAGATGAAAACTCCTCTTTAAAACATAATCACTGCAACCCACCGAATGGGATAAAATGTTTGCAAATCATGTATCTGATAAGGGGTTAGTATCTAGAACATATAAAGAACTCCCACACTTCAACAACAAAACAATCTGATGGAAAAATGGGCAAAGGACTTGAATAAACATTTCTGCAAAGAGACACAAATGTCCAATGAGCACTTAAAAAGACACTCAGCATCATTAAGCATAAAGGAATGCAAATCAAAACCACAATGAGATACTATTTCACACCCATAAGGATGGCTACTATAAAAAAAAAAAACAGATAATAACAAGTGTTAGCAAGGATGTGGAGAAACCGAAGGCTCTGCGCACTGCCAGTGGGAATGGAAAATGGTGCAGCTACTGTTAAAACAGGATGGTGGTTCCTAAAAACATTAAAAATATAATTACCACATAATCCACCAATTCTACTTTTCAGTATATACTAAAAAAAAAAATTGAAAGCAGGGTCTCAAAGTGATATTTATACACCTATGTTCATAGCAGCATTATTTATAATAATCCAAAGGTGGAAACAATCCTAATGTCAATGAATGAATAAACAAAACGTGTTGTATGTATTCTAGATACTCTTTATCAGAGAGATGATCTGCAAATATTTTCTCCCATTCAGTGGGATGCAGCGATTATATACATACTGGAATATTATTCAGACTTAAAAAGGAAAATCTGATACATGCCCCAACATGGATGAATCTTGAAGTCATTATGCTAAGTGAAATAAGCCGGTCACAAAAAGACAAATATTACATGCAGTACCTACAGTAGTCAAATTCATAGAGACAGAAAGTAGTACAGTAATTTCCAGGTGGTTGGAGGGGGGAGAATAAAGCATTATTGTTTAATGGGTACAGATTGTTAGTTTTGCAAGATGAAAACGTTCTGAAGATTGGTTGCACAACAATGTGGGTCTACTACTACTGAAATGTATACTTAAATGGTCAAGATGGTAAATTTTATGTTATACATATTTTACAACAACTAAAAAGAAAAGGAAGTCACCTAATGTACTACTATTTACAGAGCATCTTATATATCCAGAGGAAGTGAGGAGAGAAAAAACCAAGGCTGGGCTCTCTGTTGAGAAGTTGCTGCATGCAACTCAGCCCTGGCATGCTAAGAATCTAATAGAGGAAACAGCTGTAACATAAAGCAATAACTGATGGGCATTTTAAGGAAAGAGGGATCGGAACTTTGTAAAATGCGGGCAGACTTATGCCTGTTTGTCAAGCTTTTAACATAAAGCCTGGCATGGAGGCTGTCTTCAACAAATATTAGTGGATGAATAAATAGGTAAAAAAGAGAAAAACATAAAAGATAACCCCAAGATTTCTAATTTGGTGTACGAATAAATGACCTCACTATGGTCTGAGAGTGATGACAAGTTCTGTTTTAGACAACTAGGATTTTACACGACACAGGCATCTGTAGTTGGAGATACAGGGCTGCTATGCAAATTAAAGGTCAAGGTTCTAAACGGAACTGTGAGCGTCATGTCACAGAAGATGAGTTCAATGAAAGGTGACTGAACTCACCAAATAAGTGAGTCAAAAAAGCAAAGAACTAAGGACTGAGACAAAGTGTCCTTGGGTGAACGAAACAGGAAGGTAAATGGAACAGCAGTAGCATACAGGTAGAAGGGGAACTTCTAATAAAGCTGTTCACAGTTCTTGTTCTTGCACAAATCCTGGGCTTCTTTTAGGAGGTAAACGGGCCAGATCTGAATTTGCCTTATCTCTGGGGCAGCTGCATGTTTCTCAGCCTGCCTGGCGGATTTATGTGCAGTCACTGAAATGAGTCAGTACTGAAGAAGGTGAGGGCTAGGGAAAGTTTGCTGAATTTGATAAGAACCTTTCAGAAAGCAGTTCTCACAAGGAGGCCACCCCAGAAGCCGGACTGAAGGGAGTTGGCAAGGAAGCGGGCAGAGGAAGCCGAGGAAGCAGGTGTGGGCCACATGCTGGAGACTTTTGACCCAGAAAGGAAGGAGGAAATTTGGACAGTAACCAGAAGGATTAGCTGGGTCAAGGAAAAAGACATTTTACTCGTATTTTAAGAAAATGAGAGCTGATCCTGTTGGAAGGTGGGAAGGATGCCCAGAGAACAGGAGAAAATGAAGCAGCTCTGAAAAGGTGACAATTGCTGGAATTAAGTCCTGGATAAGTGAAAGAAAGGAAACAGGAAAGAATGTAAGAACAGTGAAAGGGGTGATTCAGTGATTTTAAGGATCATAAAACCTGAAGAAGCCTAAGCTCAAAAAAGACCTAAAGTGTCGTGGGCTTTGGAACCAGGCAGACCCCGGTGCACACCCCATTTTATCACATGCTGGCTGTATCACCTTAGTCTCAATTTCCTCACCTGTAAAATGGGGAGAATATTACTTCTTAGAGTTGGTCTGGGATAAGAACGAATATATATGAAGTACTTAGTACTAACACAGAGAGGTACTTAGTAGATAAATGCCCATTATTGATCTTCTGCTGAAATAAACAGCTGGCAGGGGAAATCTGGGGCTTAAAGAGGTAAAGATTTGGAGTCAGCACTGTACAGAAGTTCTCAGAAATGTTAAGAAAGGCACATTAGAATCTATATGATTCTGCATCGTTCTCTAGCAGGGCTGTCTCTTCTGGGAGAAGAAGAGAAGGGAAAAGGTGGCTTTGATGCAGGGTCAGAGACATGGAGCAAGGAGGATGGGGAGCACGGTGTAACCCATGACAGAGTTCTGGGTAGGAAGGAAGGAAGTGTATAGAGCCTTTGGACCAGAGGAAATAGAAAGGGTGAAAAATCAAGCAAAAAATCAGGCAGGCCAAATTATTTTAAAATGGATGCATATTCTATAAAATGATACTAGATATAACCCTGACTCCATGTTCTTTTTAGCACTGGAGCAAACATCTGAAAGCGCTTGATAAGAACTTCAGAACCTGAGAAGACCTTCTGGGTAATGATGAGAATTACCAACGTCAATGCTGTTTTTTTTCACCTATCAGTGTTGTTATGCTTCTTGTCCTTTACCAATGGTCCACTATGGGTACATATTTAAGCATGACTAGGAATTAGAGCAATTCTAGACTGCATCATGGGCAAAATACATGATGGCAGCTAGGGCTATTCAGCTGAATGACACACTGACCAAGTGATCAGATCATAAACTGACCTAACCTCCACTTAGCAGCTGCAAATGCCCACTAAATGCACACTGTGGTGCTCAAATGATTCCATTTTATACATACTTGTAACTACATTTTTAAAAATTAAGCAAATACCATTCACTCCTTAAAAGTGACACGCGCCTGCTAGAACTCCTCCTTGAACTCACAGTTGAAAAACATTCTCTAAGGTTATACCTGTTTTATATTATCTAAAATGGTTATCTAGAAATCTCAGATCCACCAGTCTGCCACCTCACTTTGTTCTGTCTAGATATGCCCAACCAGTGAAGAACAAAAAGATCTATTCCTCTATCAGGCTTTTGATGCTGAACAGTATGAACATGAACTTGCTTGGGACTGGCTGTACAAAACCATTGTGCGTCTTAAGCTCTATCCTTGTCAAGGCACACATTTTGAAGTTACAGAATTTATGAGAGAACTGTTTTGTGAGGAACATTAAAAAATTAGGGGTATAGTTATTCTCTCAGTGAACTTGTTTTATTCACTTCATGTTTCCTTGTAGGAACTGTCGCTCTGTCACTGTTTATTTCACATCTGTTTGATGACAAGGAATTATTCATTCTATAGTTCAACTAAGAAGCCCATGCATATTTTTACTTTAAATCTTCAGTTTCTTGCTGCAACAGATATTGAGGAGAGCAATACAACAAGCACAAGGGTATTTGCCTTGATTTATATTAAACTTCTGGTTTTGCTCTTGAAACTTCTGCTTTAACAGACATATTAAAACACACTATTTGAGCTGAACGGGGCTCTAAGAGTCCACATGATCCCTCCTGGTGACCAGGCAATTATTTTTCCTTCTGTAGAGACCTGAGACTCAGAGAGACTAAGGAATATATTCAAAGTCACACAGCAAAGTCATATGGCTACCCAGAGGAATCAATGGGTAGATCCCAGGTCTCCTAACCTTTAGGATGAAGACTACGTTGTGAAAAGAGATTTCTTTATTACCATCTTCTAGATTTGTTTTAGCAAACATTTTGTTATTATCATCTAGTTATACATTTTTCTTTCTACTATAGGAATTCATTTATATCTAGAGTTCATCTTCTTGTATTCATGCTTTCTCTGTGAATCTGTCACTGCTCTCCTCACTTCTCTATTCAATCTTTTATTTTAATACATTTATGCCTCCTATTGAAAAATGCACATTTTGAGCTTTCTTCTCCCAATATATATTTTTTTAACCAGTTTCAGCTGACCTTCAAATGAAATAACACAGCTTAGGAAACATCTTACTGAAGACTATAGGACAGATTTGGTTTTCATCAAGGTTATTCTTTAGCAGGAACATTTTTAGGTGGTGTTAAAAATACTACAGATTCATCCAACTCATAGTTGCCTTCCTCAAATCACCAAATTAGTAATCAACGCCTCCAAGTTTAAAAGGAAATATCAGAAGATCATCTAGTTCTTCCGAGATTCTTAAGAAGTTTTCTTATTTTTCCTCATGGGAGTCTCAAATTTGTTGAGTTTACCTATTTTTAGCATTTGCTGTGTTACACCAAAAACAAATTCTTCATCCCAATACTCAAGAGATAAAATAATAGCTTATCTGAGGACATTAAGAAAATGGAAGCAGAAACAAATATGTAAACCAGGGTGACTCGTTTCTGCTTAGTACCCTTAAATAAAAGTAACATTGGTACAATTTGGGGAGCAAAGTCAGTTTTGAAGATGAATGCATGTACATCAAGATAAAAATGTTCAATTCTCCTTCATTAAAAATGGTGGTAGAAATGCAAGTCAGGATTCAAGCCAACTAAGTACAAGAATCATGTTAAACCCTGGCTCAAATAACAGGAATCTTTTCCTCTGGTTCTCACAGATTGTTAGTGAACTGCTTCAAAGTTTACATACTTACCACGCTTATAGGACTTGGGATATTCTTGACCAGGAGCCTGCTGTCTGCCTGGGTAGATCTTCTACACACATTTTGATGAGCTTTTAACCTTTATTATCTTCGTAGTGGGATTGATTCTGGGCCCTGGGATGCCACGGCTGTCGGTGGAATGGATGGATTCCTGCTACAGCCACTGAGGAATGCAGGGTCTGCCCTCCTGGACTCCATTCCTTAGTGACAGATGCAGTAACTTGAATGGAACTACTCCTCACCAATCCGAGGTTCAGACTGAGTCCAAAGAATCTCAGGAATTATTCTAGGCACAATGGGAATGCTGCACATCCCCTAAATAAGGGGGAAATTTAGGACGTCATTTCCACCGAGGCAAGAATTTCTAGAGGCCCAAGAATTCAGAATCTATGGACTGCCATCTTGTAACTGTAGGGAAGTTGACTGAATCGGGAGGAGTAGGGAAAGTAACCCGCCAACACCCCAGGCCCACCCTCCCCCTTGTTGCAAGTTGTCTAGTATTAGTTTTGGGGTCCAGGGCCTTGCCTGCTGCTTCGCTGCTATCTGACAGCTACTTTAGTGGGGTCTACAGGATTGCCCTAGACATCAGGCTGTACTTGCCAAGTTAGACTTGTTCAATGTGCTAAGTCTTGGCCAGCAATAGGAGTACTGGAAATAGTTTTTCCTGCCTTTTCAATACAATCATACTCGTCTTCTGACATGACAACAGACTTGGTGACAGAAAGATGTGCCCTCACCTTACTGGCTGACTCTGCCCTATCTGAAGCACAAATGTGAAAAATCCCCTTCCATTTAAAGCAGAGAACCCTGTAGCCATGAGGCTCTCTAGGATTTAAAAATACATTTTAAAAATGCATTTAAAAATACATTTTAAAAATGCATTTAAAAATACATTTTTAAAATGCATTTAAAAATACATTTTTAAAATGCATTTAAAAATACATTTTTAAAATGCATTTAAAAATTTGGACCTAAATGTTGCTGCAACAGGCACAATGGGAGATGGGACTTCACAGGCAATGCTTTGTTATGGCATGAAGAAAACAGGGGCACAGAAAACCCTTTTATAGTTTCATATGGAGTCTCGTGGGCTGGCCAGTAGCCCTGAAAACATGAGGGCTGTCAGGGCAAGGAGAGGCCTGTGAGGTCCATCACGTTGTTTGGAAGAATCACATCCTGCAGGGGCTCCCACTGCCCTGGCAGACAGGGCTTCTTCCAAGAGCTGGAACACCCTGGAAAATGCATTTGTTCCACAGAATAAGAAGGAGAGTTAAGAAGCCCCTTCCCATCCAAGACAAAGATGCAGGCAACTGCACAGAAACTCGAAGGGGGGTTGCTCACTGCTTGCAGCTATGCCGTCAGGAGCTTTTACTAACGCTACGCATGTCCTGCTGCTCCTTGTCTTCCTAGTGACACTTCTCCAGGTTTCAGATAACTTTTGAATTTGTGTTCCCTAAAATAATCAACCCTGGCCTGTCTCCCCTGAAATTTTTTCATTGCTGTCCAAATCCTCATTTCCTGATCAACTATATTTTCTACCTCCAACAAAACCTCAACATACTTAACGATCTACACATGTCTAGAAATGCTTTTACATTATTTGCTACTCTGGGCACACAGGTAATTCTGCCTAGTTCTAAATATCATGTTCACTCTTCTTTCCCTACTTATTACATACATTGCATACATCATTCTGCTCCAACCCCTCTGTAACGCTAGGGGTGAAAAGAAAGCTTCTTCTCCCTTAAATCTCTCACTGGCAAAAGATCACTGCTGGCAACAGTCAATTATAAATATGAAGTTTCTCTGTAATGTTTTTCCAAGACGTCATAGTAACAACAGCTCAAAGCATGATCTTGTATGGCAGAGTGAAATGAAAAGGTTCTGATTTGATCAGAGATGCCTCTGTTGGACCCTTAGCTCTGAGATACCACAAGTATAGCTTCTTGCAAGTTACTTATTGAAATATATTTTCTAGGGTGCTGGCATAATTCCAGAAAATAGTTTGTCTATCTTGGCTGTCAAAGTATGAAATTAATTTTTAAACCAAAACTTTGTCTACTCTAAATATAATGGAAAGACCTGGATTATTTTTAAAATCTTCTTTGTAATCTTAGAAGAAACTATCAGTTTAACCACACCATTTGTAACTACCAACTTAAATGTTATAAGGCGATGAATCCCTTGTATAATGAAAAATCTCTCAACTACTGAATGTTTGCTCGGTGGGTTTAATATGATTGCGAATTTTAGAGAAGAATATATAAACCTGTAGACACATTTTAAATATGTATACATTATATTAGATTGAAATACATATATATCTGCACCAACTTAGGAGTATCTGAAAGTTTTTTGTTTTCATTTGGGGCAAATACTTAACTGAATTCTTCTTTTAATCAAATGTTTTTTGGTTTTGTTGAGTCCCAGGAAAAATAACAAGAAAAACGAATCAACAACAATGACGACAAACCCAACCACACAAAACACTTCAGGAATGAATAATTTAACCGAAATATTAGATACAACTCTTATATTAGCACTGCCGTGACAACAAGTCAGGATCGCTCACATTTTTAAGTTATAATTTCATTATCTACAGTACCAGGCTCCTCTGTCAAATAAGGCTTTATTACAGAGCTATTATGTAATTCAATTCATGGCTTAAAAATGTCTCCTAAGTCTGGAAAACCTAATTGGAATGGTACTGTCCTTGCCTCTTGGTAAGAAATCATTAAACTGGAATTCAGTAACCAGATTTTATTTTAAAAATAATACAGCATATTTTATTCAGTTTTTGAAATACCCTTCTAAGCTTTTGAGTGATTTAACCAGTCTTTTTTTTTTTATGCCCTGGGACCTTATGTTGACCTGAAGTTTAAGTTATGAAGGAGGTGTCCTATCTTCTGTTGTTACTTGAGCCTCTACAGCCTCTCTCAAAAGCCCATTTTTCCCGTCCCTTAGCCATCTCCTGGCAAGGAGCCCCAGTCCCTGCCATTTGCCACTTGTTCTAGGCTATTTTAATTCTGGACAAGTTGTGGTAGTAGGCTATATTTAAATTGGCCTGCTCTGCGAAGAAACACGGCAAATGCACGTGGCACCTTTTCCCTTTTTGACATAATCCAATTGCGCGCTGGCTCTGAATCAAGCTGTGAGATTCTGCACCACACACCCTGGCTTGACTCCCACTCCCTGATTCCCAGGTGTTTACCACCCAATAGGTGGGGCAGTGGGCGTTTTCTGGGAGAAATGAGCCATGGCAGGGACCCGTGGCGCAGTCACCAGAAACTTAAGAGACTGAATTGAGAAACATGAACAATAATGAAAGGAAAAGTAAAGATGCTTTCTGGCTCCAGCTGAGCACTGCTGGAATATTTATAGAATAATTTTTCAAAGACCAATTTTCAGATATAAATTTTGTAAGGTGTAATACATTTATCGAGAGAAGCTTACAAGAAACTGCATGCACACAAAAAAGCCAGCTTTCTCAAGTTTCTGAGCTTTTAGATGTGGACATTCTAAGCACATTTGGTTCTAAGCTGTGCCTCCCTTTTGCCCCCTCCACTGCCATTAGTTTAGACATTTCTGTGCTAGACAGAGGGTATAACTTCTTACCTGGAGTTATGTTGTTGCTTCAAGAAGAAAAATAGGTCAGAAATGCCCTGAATCATTAAGAATTAAATAAAATGTACAAAACACCTTTCTAGAGAACAGCTGTTGAGGGCTTGTAAACTTTCACAGTTCAAAGTTGACCTAAAGCCAGAATTATCCCTCTATCATGAAAAATCAGAGGACAGTTAACTTTTAAGGAAATGTTTTACATGTCTAGGACTTTTGCCTAAAGACCTAACACACATGATGCCGATATTAACATCTTCATTTTGCTGGCAGTGGAATTAAAATCCAGCTTAAATTATATGATCATATTCACCTAGCAGATCTAGAGGAATTTTAGTACAGAAACCAAGGTTTCAGCCTATTTACTTTTAAGATGTTTATTTTGCTTCCCTAGGCTATGAGAATTTTCCTACTGTCAGCCAAATTTCTATTTGATTTTTTGTTGAATAAACATTACTACCCAAGCAAGTAGTAAATAACAGAATGGGCTTTTGTTTTCTGGAATAAGCAGGAAAACCATCTTAAAAATGTTAAGTTAAAAAAAGTTTTCATCCACTTAGACTTGAATTAATTCAAAGCCACTTTTAAATGTCCCTAACACAGGAGGGACCATTCACAGACTATTTGGTTACATGTAGTCAGGGATACAGACTTTCAAACTTATCTACATAGTAGCAAAAACAGAGATGTCTGTTTTTACTGGAGGGCACGTAAGTGTTATTGAATATAATTATGGTTTGAATATAATGAAAACACAACTCCAAATAAATCCCATGTTACCCTTAGTGCTCTGAGCTTTCAAAGAGCAAATTCCAGATTTCAGTAAACAAGATGTCATCTTCTTTCCTGAAGAGCCTTCCCAAGCTCTCTGGTATTCTTTTAAGTAAGAAAATTATCTAAGGTCTTCTTAGTTTTTCTTTTCCTTTTCTAAGATGTTTCTCCAAGCTCATTCTTAAGGCCAGCATGACAACGAAAAATGTGAGCGACTCTTCCACCGTAACTATGCAGAACTGTACTTAGCAAGAGGTTGTGTATTCACTGATCTGGATCAAGAACCTGCCTTGGAGGCCCACTCTGTCTACAACACAACAGACAATGGGAGCATAACGTCCTTAAAGGAACTTCCAATCCTTTAATGTAACAGTCATCAGTTTCTCTTCACAGAACAAGGATATGAGGCAGACGCACTTCCCCACCCTCTGCTCTGAGAATGAGGAGAAAGGTTTCTGAGTCTTCTTTCTTACATCAGAATCAAATCAGGAAAGAGATCAATTCTGGCCTTAAAAAACAATTGAAGTGGTTATTATTGAGCTTTTAAAAATATTTTTAAAAAGTATTCCTAATTATGGTTCAAATTTGATTATATTGTATGCTTCCCTGTAATACTATCAACTATAAACACACATATAGCTCATACATGCTCTAAGATTTAAATGAATGAAAGGGTTATGGGTCATTATTTCTAGGAATGAGAGGGTAAAGGAGAAGTTAAGAGAAAGTGTATATTCTTTTAAGGAGGCCAGGAGAGAAACTAACATTAAACAGACACATAAAACCATAGGTGCTGGGAGCTGGAAAAAAGGGGCATGGGCCAAAGATTTTAGGTAAGAGTCGTGACAGATGGGACAGGTCTCAGATGTCTACACTAGCCACAGGCTCGTGCTCCACTCATCCTGAACAACAGGCTGATCCGAGGCTGTGAAGGTGGGAGCAGGGAGATGACCTGTGAACTCTGCCCTCTGTAACATGAAGGTCAAGCCCCAGGCTCTCGCCTTTATGTGGCAGTAACAGGACAATATATAAAGGAGAGTGAGAGACTCTTCCTAGTCAATGCCTTGCAACCTATAAATTACTACCATTGCAAAAATATAAATACCTGGGATATACTGATGATATTAAGTTAATCAAGTAAGTGTTGATAATAATGATAATTACTGTTAACACCGAGTGCTTATTATACGACAGATTTAACTAGCATTATCTGAGGAGTTTCTGCATAACATCTGTAATCTACCTTGGGCCACCAGCTGGTGAGTGGTGGAAGCTAGGGTGGCCTGAAGGTAAGAACTACACATGCGCACCTGCACCCCACCCCACTGTCCTAGTCGAGCTGTAGATTTTTGCTATGGTGGTCTTTCTGTCCATCCTGTCTGTAAATCCTTGGTTTTCCTCATCATCTGAATTAATAAAAGATGAACATTTTCTTTCAAATGATTTAAAAAATTTTTCTCAAATCAACATACAGTTCTCCTTACTGTGTGAGTTGATTCTTGCATATAATGACTTTTTAAGAGACGAAGAGTTTTTAGTATAAATAAGAGTATAATCGACCATAACATGTCATAAGTGATTGTTAGCTACACTAGCTCTTCAAATTATGTTACTTTAAGATAAAAACTTATCAAGTTTCAACATCTCCCTTAAGCCCTTGTAAGATGCTGAGGTGTTGCCACTGTTGTTTGTTCTCGTTCACTGAGGTTTCAGCAGGTGACGCAGGCCAAACTCGTTCTAGCAAGCACTTTGTGATCTTGGGGTGGCATATGAGGCCCTCTGCCTGCAAGGCCACCCTGAGGCCACACTTGCCATTCCATCCTGGTCCCCGCTGTGCTTCCGCCATCTGGAGGCCCTCACTGTTCCCTTCCCACCCACTGCCCTGGGCATGTCCTTAGGTGTCTTGGCACCTGTAATATTTGGCATTGAAAAGCCAGCTACCTCAATCTACAGCATATTGTTACAACCACAGCATAAATGCAATCCTTGAATTAGATAAGCATAATGGAATTTTAGTCTTCCTGGACTATAGATGTAGACACATTATTTAGGATTCACAGACTTCAAAAGTGCCAAACTCCAAGTACCTCTTACATCATACTTGTACACAGCCGAAGTTGAGTTTCTTGCTGTTTGTCTAATCCATTCCTATGGTGGCTAAGAGCATGGGTTCTGGAATCAGACTGCCTGGATGTGAACCAGCTCTCACCACTCACTAGCCTGTAACCCAGGGTAAGTTACTTAGCCTCATCGTGCCTCAGTTTCTTATCTGTGAAACATGAATAGTGGTAGAACCCACCTCTTAGGGCTAGATGAGGCTCACAGATGATATACATAAATCCTAACAAAAAAAACACACGGTGCTGGGCAAAGAATGAGCATTCAGTGGCATGCAGAGAATATTTATCCATTTGATTAATAACTTAAAAATACGTTTCTAAATAAGTAATATATTCACATGGCTCAAAGATATATTTTTTAAAAAAGGAAGAGTCTCCCATTCACCCTGATACTAATCCAGCCATAACTGAACAGTGTTGCTTTTTTTGTTGTTGTTAAGCAAAAGGATTTTTCCCAGAGTTTAAGTATATACAAGAAAATATGAATATAAAATCCTATTTCCCGTTTCTAAACAAAAAGAGGCAATATATACGATATTTATTGATATAGCTTGGCTGTGTCCCCACACAAATCTCATCTTGAATTCCCACGTGTTGCGGGAGGGACCCGGTGGGAGGTAATTGAATCATGGGGGCGGATTTTTCTCCTACTTTTCTCATGATCGTAAGTCTCATGAGATCTGATGGTTTTAAAAAGAGGAGTTCCCCTGCACAAGCTCTCTCTCTTTGCCTGCTGCCATCCATGTAAAACATGACTTGCTCTTTCTTGCCTTCCACAATGATTGTGAGGCTTCCCCAGTCAGGGGAACTGTAAGTCCAATATATGGTACTGTTTCTCCCATAGCCAGGATTCACGGGTCCAGAAATCAAGGGGTGGAAGTGGAAGTGGCACCACCTACCATCACCCCTAGTGATCCACTAGCAAAAGTTTTGCTTCCTGTTCCTGTGACATTACATTCTGCTGGCCTAGAGGTTTTAGTTCCAGAAGGAGGAATGCTGCCACAGGAAGACACAACAATTCTATTAAACTGGAAGTTAAGATTGCCACCTGCACACTTTGGGCTCCTCCTACCTTTAAGTCAACAGGCTAAGAAGGGAGTTACAGTGTTGGCTGGGGTGACTGACCCACACTAATACACTTACGTACCTTTGTAAAATGCTACCAGAAAACAGTAACCAAGCTTAAGGTAATATGTTGTGCCAAACTACTGTATCCTTTTCCCTTCTTCAGGGATGACAGAGAAACAGGACAGCAGAGAGTTAATGGGGTGCTGGTCAAAGACTTGGATTTGGGTCCTGTTCTACCATTTGTAAGCTGCGTGACTCTGGCAGATCACTTAAAAGTCTTGGATGTGAGGAGTGGTATTGCCAACATGTTTGTGTGGGAATATAATGAGGGATGTGTGTAAGAGTTTTGTAAATTATGAAGCAAGACAGACACACACACATAAACACAAACACACGGGCACACACACACACACACGTGCACACACAGCATCATTTTAAGTTAGAAGCTGCCACAACCCACAAGGCCACTCTTCCCACTCTGGAAACACGAAGTCCCTGTTTCTGACTCAGTAACTGGCTGGCCAGAGGACATTCCTTGTCTAGGGTCCCAAGGCTCTACCATTCCTTGAGAAACAAAGACCCGGTGTAAGCTGGACTCTGACTTAGCTCAACTTTGTTCAATGTTTCCAATACGGATCCAGTTTCTTTGGAAGCTGAGCTAAAATGTCATCAACAGTAATTTTTACCTAATGCTAGGCTTAAGGTTTGAAAATAAACAAGAGGTAAATTGGGAAGGGGAGCAGAAGATGACACCGAAGACTTCCTAGCAGTTTTTACTTCCTCAGAAGCAACACAACCAGGTTAGTCCTAAAACCAGGGCTGCCAGCCTTTAATCCCTCTGCGTTCCTGACACTGGCAGCAGCTGGGATCTTAGGTTCCTAGGGGCTGAACACAGGTGGAGTAGTAGCTCTGCATGGGGGCTTAAGACACTGGCTTCCTTCTATTACAGACTCCTTGCTACTTAGGCCTAGGGCCCTTCTATCTACCTGTGATATATTCGTTTCCTCGTTTAAAATTAAGGGGTGAGAAATACGGCAATTCTAATTCATTTCTTATATAAAAATCTAACATACTCTCTCCCCTTGCTATAAAAGCAGATAAAAGTGTGTATGTTCTGGCTTACAGCTACCCATCTGCACCCCTTGGCTTTTCCCTGCCTCCAACAACAGTCCTTCAATAAAACCTAAGAATTCTGAGGAACATGGTTTGAAAACCACTGGAAAACTAAAGAGTTCTAAAGTTCCCTTCAACTTGAATATTCAATAGTTGTGGTAGCTGCACTTTTATTTTTAGAGAAATTCATTTATTTATATAAATGAAAACTAGACCTCTTTATTGTTATTTAGTGTTGATAGTCTTCGTATTAAATATGATTTTTTTTTTTTGCTTTGGTAAAAAAACATAGAGGTATCACATTCAACAAAGGAGAGGCAAATACACCTTCTAACTAAACTTTCCTATCATTTGAATGATAAAGAATCTTAAATAATGGCTTATGCACAGCAATGAAATCATCTGTAGTAAGTAAAAAATTAAGCTGTATGTATTTGCAACTGTAGATTGTAAAGTCTAGCAAGATGTTTATGTATATTAACATAATACTCGAGGATTAATAGTTGATTATTTTTATAAGTGTATGGTAGGAGGCATCATAATAGAACCATACAGGGTGCAAAGTACAAATATCCTTAATGGACTGGGCAAAAGGTATCACTTCCTCAGCCGTGAGGTGGTGAAAACTTGGGGGCTTTGCCATCCTCATGGGATAAAAACTCATTATTTGCAGAAATGGCCATTTTAAATTTGACTTCCCAGAACTGGGCTACTTTTCAGCAAAGTAGACAGATGGTTCACATAATATTGGTTTTTAATTTTTGATTATTCTCCTGACGCATTCACCTTTCTTATTAGTGATGAAATGAATGGAGGTGGGAAGGAAGAAGGGAGGCAGGAAGGGAAGGAACAGCACAGAGAAAAGTGGGTAACAGGGAAACTGAGGAGGAAAGAAAGGATGGCAACACATTGTCTACTGTGGATTCAGCACGCCAGAGGGTAACTAACCAGAAGACATTCTAGAGTTAAATTTAACATCAAAAATCCATCTTAAGTTCTCAAAAATGTGGAAATTAAAAATCTAATATTTATATAAGACTATAACATGCATGAAAATATACACTCAAATGATACACATATATAATACTGCCTGCCCTGCAATTACTGAGCATCTATATTTTGGGAATTTTGCTAAACACTTTATGAACCAAATCATCATGCTGGACTCTCACAACAGTCCTGCAAGGTTATTATTCCCTCTATTTTATGTATAAGGAAATATGCTCCAGTAGGAAATGGTTTGTCCAAAGTACACATCAATAAACAGCAGAATCAGGACTAAACCCAACTGTGTTCAATGATTCAGCTCATGTTTCTTTCCTCCACATGATTCTGTCTTTCACCTGGAAATAATTAAAATGTTATGGGGAAATATCTGCCAACTTGTGCTGCTTATTTGCTTATTAAACTGGTTCTTGTGTTTAAGTCTTAAACATCTTAAACTTTTCTATTTAAAGTCTTAAAATGAACTTTCACTAAATTGATCTTTCAGATAAAGATGATTTTTATCAATTCTGCGAGCTACAGCTAAAACGAATAATCAACTGGAAATTAACTAGCATTGCTAAACCAGCTCTGCTTACTGTTATCCTCCCTGGATCAGAATGTTACCAGTGGTTACTTGGACATGTAAGTCTTCACTTAATATAGTAGGAGCAAAAATCCTACTGATCCCTCAGTGAGCCAGTTTGGTTAAGAGTGATGAAAATATTAAGTGGACAGATGTCTCTACCCAATAATTTCAGTTGGACAGACCTAGCCTTAGTACCCAACACACTGAAATAACCCCATACTTCTTTAGAAACAAGTGACTATGGACAACTTTCTAACTAATGTTTGATACGAACATTTCGTTTTCATGAGAGTCTGTAAAAGATGCTAAGAGTTCTGATTGCAGGGGATCCAAATTCCAAGACTGAGGATCACTGTGATGTCTTCCAGATTCGTTCTCATCTGTCCTGTGTGGTTAGTAGGAGCTACCCCAACCCTGACCTGACTCATTCCACAACTATCCCCTCACATTCATACTTCTGTGGTCTTAGGTCATGCGATAAATCTTCTTGGATTTTCCCCTCCCACACCCTGCCCTTTTCTTATAACCACTGGTACCACCCACCGCCAGCCTCTTCCTTCCCAGGAGAGCTGAATGGCAGCCACCTTTGACATTAACAGACTGGAAGATGCGGAAAGGCTACACAGAAATGCCCAAACTGGCTCTTGGAAACATGCTTAAGAAGCTGTCTAATTCAGCCTGAGGTTAGGAGACTTTCCAAATGTTCCATAGTTCCCTGTGTTGAAAGGATCACCACGCATCAGGCATTACACAAGATCCAGCTCATACATGAACCTACCTAATCCTTTTGATTTCCCTATCAGTATCCTAAGGTTATTGATGAAGACACCAAGGCTCAGGGAAGCTAATTTACTTGCCCAAGGTGGAGTCAAGACTTTGCCTTACCCCAAAGCATGTATTGTTCCCACACTCCACTATCTTAAATCACTGAGTTATTCACTGAGTGTGGATAAAATCAGTCCCCCTTGCATGCCTACTAGTCTAGATCTTCCACCAAGTTTTCTCTATCAAAGACCCAAAGCTATTATTCAAAAGATGTGTGAATATTTTATTCTAAAACAGAACATTCGGGGCGATCTGCCCAACCACAGAATGTATTCTATAGCCTATTGGAAAGTTTAAGTTTTTTTCTGCGCCATTAGGACAGAGATGTCATGAATATGCATGCATGCTGAGGTGGATACCAACAGTCTTTTAAACTGTAGGAAAACATTTTAAATTAAGAGTTTTAGAATGTACATATTTGAAAATAAGCCAGGCACAGAAAGGTAAATACCACATGGTCTCATTCTTTTGTGGAAGCTAAAAAAGTTAATCTCATAGACGTAGAGTAGAATAGTGGTTAACAGAGGTGAGGAAGGTGAGGAGGGAGATGAGGATAGCCAGAGGAGGTTAACTGAGGCAAAATTACAGTTAGGTAGGAGAAACACGTTCTAGTGTTCTGTAGCACTACAGGGTGACTATAGTTAACAATTCATTATGTATTTTCAAATAGCTACAAGAGAGGACTGGGAATGTTTCCAACACAAAGAAATGATAAACGTTTGACGTGATGAATTTCCTAATTGCCCTGATTAGATCGTTACACATTGTATACATGTATCAAAATATCACACTGTTCTCTATAAATATGTACAATTATATGTGTCATTTAAACATAATCAATGAATTTAAATGGGTACAATATTTTACTAGAGGTATTTTAATGAAGGGCATCTTGACTTTTAAAAGACAGTTAAACAATGTTTATTGTAGCAATACTTATGACACTGGGGCATTAGGGGTTATTAGGGAGCAGTGAGTAAAAAGTGTATGTAGACTTTACTATGTAGCAGTCAGAACGAACCAGGTGTACATATGGCTGCATGGATAAATCTTAAAACGGTGTTGAGTGGCGAAAAGTACATACAAATACAACTTAAAATGCATGTAAAATATAAAATGTTGTTAATATCTTAAATATATATGTTTAAATTATAAATAAAAGAAAATGGCCTGTGTGGCATAGTATCCTTTACATAAACTAAAAAATAAAGAAAACACTACATTTTTCAATGTCTACATAATAAATGACATATAATAAACATATTACTGAGTGCTTATACAGGGGAATGGGAAAAAGGGAGCACAAGAGAGGGGCTTTGCACTGATGGTTGCATATAGAAAGCCAGAAATGGAGGGTTGTGATGATGTCAACTCTCTACACTGAAAGGTTAAGAAAAAGGAAAGGAAGATGGGAAGGAGGAAAGATGGGCAGAGATATAGGTAGGCAGAGGATGAATACAAGTTATGAATCTAACTCAGAGCTTTGGCTCTATGCACTCATTTTTATCTTTTAGTTCTATTTTTATTTTATAGTGGTATAATATACAATCATCAGTTTCAGAAACTTCTTTAACAGTGTGCCGAGTGCACACACAGCTCCCTCTCCCCAAGCCCTGATTAGAAGCCCAGATTGCAGCTTGAATACTAACATACACTGAAAGTGGTACTTGTTGGCATTAGAATTGAACTCTTGGATTTAGTCCCATAAAAATGCTCCTTTTTCTTTTTATAAATATATAGACTGGCAGAATATAAACACCACAGAGCAAAGAAATGGAGGAAATGAAAAGAACAGTGGCAAGCTAGCGTTTGGATAGGATTTAAAGTCTGAGTCGTTCTTCTTTTCCTTACATTCCTCCCCTCCACCCAGGGGATTCAAGAGGTGGCAGTGATTGCAAATTTCCTTCCCTTGGACCCCGAAGTCCTCCTGTCTCTTAACCTCAGGCCAGCTGGGGAGGGCTGTGGTGGTTGGGGAAAAAGCCCTCAGGAGCCAGGGCTGGTGAATGAACTCCTAAACAAACTCCCTATTGACACATCACTAAAAATAAGTATGCTTACATGCATAACACATTTTTGGAACAGTAAACTGAACTCTCTCCTTTATCCTCTCTAGAGACTTATGTTTCATTCTTATTGAACTTTTTATAAAATAAAATGCAGGTGTAACATCTTCCAGCACTGTAGGTAGTAACTTTTGATGTGATGAACGCACATCTGCTGAGAAGTTAAGGGATTGCGGAGAGAGTGGCTGGGTGGTGTATATCAGCTAGCTAGCCTGTATTCCGGTCAAACGCTGATAAGGCTCACTTGGGCATTGCCTTATTTAGTCAGACTTCTCTGCTGAAACACCGGTGCACGGTGACAACTGTGCATGCTATTACAAGGCTTTCTCCTTTCAGTCATCTGCTGACACATCAATTAAAAAAAGCGTCTCCATTATTGAAACAACCTTTCCTACTAGCAACTTTCCTACAAAGAATAAAGATAATGATATTATAAATAAATCTGAATATGTTTACCTGGCAAAAGAATTCTCATAAGGAATAATACAAATTGAGTTCTAGTTCTTAAGGCTTTTTCCCCCCAACACTAAACAAATTATAATATTGAATATTATTACTCTATTAGCTTGGTTAAACTACATTTTTTTTTCATAGACTGGTACGCCGGTATGGTTACTATTTCTTTCTTTCTTTCTTTTTTTTTTTTAAGACAAAGTCTTGCTCTGTTGCCCAGGCTGGAGTGCAGTGGTGCAATCTCAGCTCACTGCAACCTCCGCCCCGTGGGTTCAAGTGATTCTCCTGCCTCAGCCTCCTAAGTAGCTGGGATTTCAGGCAGGTGCCACCACACCCGGCTGATTTTTGTATTTTTAGTAGAGATGGGGTTTCACAATGTTGGTCAGGCTGGTCTCGAACTCCTGACCTCGTAATCCACCCACCTCAGCCTCCCGAAGTGCAGGTGTGAGCCCCTGCGCCCAGCCTATGGTTACTATCTCTAACTGGAGATTTTTTTTTTTAAACCAGCAGGCATTATGATGTTGTAAAGAGCCTTACACTCAAAGTTAGTGACTTGATCTAGACCTGATTCTGCTATTAACTGCACATACACACATACACACACACAAATGAATTTTTCCATATAAATATTATAATACTATATGAATTTTTCTATATAAATGCTATGTATAAATACTATATGTATTTAAAATATTTCCTACAAGTCTAGCATGTATGCCAGTACTACTTCTAGAATGAAGAAGTTCTTTATGGAATGAACTCCAATATATAGTATATTGTTAAATTAAAAACAAACAAACAAACTAGGATGCAGTGTTTTCTGAGCTAGAATCCTTTATCTGCAACTCCAAGATCTTGAAGGCTTTAAAAACCAAAATTTCCTTTTTATAAATTTAGTGTCAAAACTTGACAGTAACATCTGAATGCAACTGACATGAGGCTATCTATGATTCTTCTTTATCCCACTTCGTGTGACTATTCAGTTTCCCTGGAGAATTAATGTGTCTGATTACTTAGTGCTGCTCAGACCCCCTGGGGATATTATGTAATCTGTATTATATGCAACATGTTGCTTTTTTAAAATCCAGTTCTGAATTCTAACACATATCTGGACCCAAAAAGTTTTGCATAGCAGTTATGGACTTGGAGCATGTAACCATCTGCATCAAAGAGGATAAAACATATTTCTATATATGTAAATATCAGAAAAAGTTTTATGAAGATAGTTCACTGCCTTCAGGGAAAGGACGTAGTCAGCTGGAGTGAGGAGGAGATTTATCACTCAGTCTATACCATTTTGTACCTTAAAATTTTGAACCATGAACATATATCATTTGTTCAAAAAATACGGAGTTAAATGTTTTAAAATCATCACTTGTAAATACAGGGCAAGAACCTCGTCTATTTAAAATACATCCTGTTAACAAGACTTTCACATGCAATGCTTCACACCCATTGCTGGTGGTTACCTTGATCCACATCCTGCCGGTCACCATAAACTCCCATTTCTCTTGATTGTCACTTTACACATTACCAAGTCTTTCCAATGTAGCTGTCCTTTCCTTTAAAACACTGTCAACAGTTTTTTTTTTTCTGCTTTTCGTCTTAAAATTAATTTTTAATATTTATAATTGATATAATGATTGTACACATTTATGGGGTACAGTGTGATGTTTCAATGAGTGTATACATTGCATAATGATCAAATCATGGTTATTACTGCATTTATTACTTTAAACATTTATCATTTCTTAGTGGTGATAACTTTCAAAATCTTCTCTTCTAGCTATCTTAAAAGTCTACACTACAATACCTGATGTAAATGACGAGTTGATGGGTGCTGACGAGTTGATGGGTGCTGACGAGTTGATGGGTGCTGACGAGTTGATGGGTGCAGCACACCAACATGGCTCAAGTATACATATGTAACAAACCTGCACGTTATGCACATGTACCCTAGAACTTAAAGTATTAAAAAAAAAAAAAAAAGGCTACACTACAATGTTGTTTGCCAGAGGCACCCCACCGTGCAACAAAGCACCAGGACTTATTCTTCCTAACTGTAACTTTGTACCCATTGGCCAACCTCTCCTGATCCCTCTTCCCCACTACCTTCCCCTACAGTTCATTTCTTAAATGAAACTTGTATCTCCCTAACCTATCTGATGTTATAATTATGTCTGTAACTCTATAAAACATATAAGTAATTGGCCAGATACATGCTTACTTATTTCTCTTATCTTCTCCATTACACTGGAAATTCATGAAAGCAGAAATAAAATAATCTGGCTTTAAAATTTTTACTTGTTACAGTTTTTCTTGCATTGATGGTTAGTTAAATGGTGTGTATGTCTGATTTTCCTAAACAGCCTTCCAGGGCTTGCTCAAACAGTAAGTGATAAATATTTGCCAAACTGAATTAAGCTTATAAAACACAATCATTTCCCAGGAAAATAGAAAATAAAATGGAAAAAATAATCAAGGCAGGTTTTTGAAGACTCATACACCACCTGTAATGACAAGAGTCTATATAGGAGATAGAACCCTGGGCTAACAGGGAGCTACTTTGAATTTATAACTCTCAAGTGCTGAAACAGGCACTTGTGGTGGAGAAAACCCGGTAACGCTTTTGGAGCTCTTGCATGCATAAGAAATGGTTTAATAAGAACTACTGCGAGTTGGCTGGGTGCGGTGGCTCACACCTGTAATCCCAGCACTTTGGGAGACTGAGGTGGGCGGATCACCTTCAGGTGTCTGAGACCAGCCTGGCCAACATGGTGAAACCCCCTCTCTCCTACAAATACAAAAGTTAGCTGTGGTGGTGTGTGCTTGTAATCACAGCTACTTGGGAGGCTGAGGCACAAGAATTGCCTGAACCTGGGAGGCAGAGGTTGCACTGAGCCGAGATTGCACCATTGCACTTGACTGGACAACAGAGCGAGACTCTGTCTCAAAAAAAAAAAAAAAAAAAAAAAAAGAATTACTGTGAGTTAAAAATTACATTTTTTTTTTCTTGCAGTGTTAAGGAAAAAGGTTATCTACTGATTATTGTTGAGTCCCAAGTACCTAGGGTTGAAATCTTTAAAAATCACAGGCTACTAAATTTAGAAACAGCCTAGATCTTTTTCCTAGAATTCTTGAAATCACTTCAAAATGATTTCTGAGAAGGTCACTAAATTGCATTAGTTTACACATACGATTTAACAATTAGTCTAGTTTCTTTCTTTCTTTCTTTTTTTTTTTTTTTAAGGCAGAAAGCGGGGACTTTTAAAGAAGGGTGAAATTCCACCCAGTGACGTGAAATTTCCCTCTGACTATACATTTCATTTACTTTCACCCAGTGACGTGAAATTTCCCTCTGACTATACATTTCATTCACATCCACTGTTTTGGCATGGGTAACAAACAGTTGCATTCAAAACCAGCAAAAAAGAAACAAAATAACTTTTTTCCTTGGAAATTAATCTTACTGAAGAAATTCACTTTTAAACTATGTCCCTATAATCACAAACTAAAGAGAAAACGTCTATGTAATTTTCAATACAAATATGTACTTGTTTTAGGTGACGATATTTTTTTTTCAGCTAGAAAACTCCTGACAACAATTCTAAGTCACCAGTCTCACTTTACTGCAGAGAAAATTAACTCCAGGGAAGTCACAGTTTATTGGATGTGTTCTATCTGCAAGGTATACAATTATTAAAGAGAACTGGCTGGACTCAGTACAATATTGTCTAATAAGTATTACACCAAAACAGAGGTCTGTATTGCATGCCATGGAGAAGAGGGCAGATGGAGGCGGGTGGAAGAGCAGCCCCAGGAGGGGCTTTGGGGAGGACAGGTTTCATCTTCCCATCCTCCGTGGGTTGCTAAGCCTCCGCCGCCCTCTGCAGCAGAATTTCAGCTGCACTAGCACTTATGCCTTGCAGTTGGCTGTGTACTTATTTGTCTCACCCAAGGGCTGCCTCTGAAAACCCATTTCTTCAACAGCATGCATGTCATGAGCATGGAGTAAGCTCTCAATCAACACCCAGTAAATGAACTAGATCGATGAACGACTTTGGGGTGAAAATGGGGAAAGGAGAACCAGACATCCAGAAGGAAAGAGGATTGTAGTCTATAAGTAGGGAGGTGGGAAGAGTAAGAAAATGGGGGTGGGCAGGAATGGCAAACGTAGGCAGAAGGCTAGAAAAAGCAAGAGAGAGAAGGAAAGGATAGTGAAGGAGCACAGGAATAGTCAAGGAAATGCTTTACTAGGAAAGTGAAACGCAGAGTTAAGCCCATGGACAATTTCTCAAGAGAATGCATGTCATCTTTGGTAAATATCCAGGTTGGTGCAAAAGTAATTGCAGTTTTTGCAATTAATTAGGTTGGTGCAAAAATAGCAATTACTTTTGCACCAACCTAATACTAAATAAACAGAGGGTGTGAAATCACGGACTTATGTAACTGTAACAGTCTTAGGTTATTTGAATAACCTTTTGTTTGCACATTTCAGGTAAAAGCTTGTAGATATTTTAAGTATGTAGAGAGCTGACTTGGTCTTAAAAATGACACTCAAACTATGCCCTTCTTCTGTGCATGGAGTGAAGACTTTACCTAAGACTTTAGTGCTGGGTCAATGTAGGGCCACCCATCTGTGAAGGGAGTGGGGAAGCTGCAGCATAAACTCTGAAAGATAGAAACTAGTCCAAGGAAACACATCTATACTAAAACCACAGGACCCTATAAACTAAGCAACCTTCAGTAACGGGAAAGGACATTTTCTATAGAAACTTTCCTGTTTTGAGAAAATGGAGCAACGGTCCAGTCAGATTTGATTTTCATTTCTTTACACAATTAATAGGAAATGGCTACTATGGCTTCACACCACTGCAGTCTGGCAATGCCTGTGTCCATTCCACTGACACCACTAGCTACAGCATAGCCTTCTTCAGAGAAAGGAACACCATCTTAGCGAGAACAGACAGGCTAACATATTAATAATGGTAATTCATGCTTTGATTGAAAAACAAGGAGGAGATAATCCTAAAAGTATTTAAATGAAAAATATGCAATAAACATAACCCTGCAGTAGCACACTAAGAACTGGTGTTCCCACAGTGCTGCTGGCACCCCCAGCACCTGCACTGGTGCCCTTTTCTCATCCTCTTTGCTCTGCTTAGAACACTCTCTCCCCATTTCTACCTGCCCAAATCCTTGTCATGGTTCAAGATCCAATTCTAACTCCCCTTTCCCCGTGACCTTTTCTGATGCTGCCACATGAATAAGCCCTTTGCCCTTATGAACATTACTTAGCACTTAAAAGGTTCTGAAATAGCTCTTATTATTTTGAGACATGTCCCATCAATACCTAGTTTACGGAGAGTTTTTAGCATGAAGGGCTGCTGAATTTTGTCGAAGGCCTTTTTCTGTATCTATTGAGATAATCATGTGGCTTTTGTCTTTGGTTCTGTTTATGTGATAGATTACATTTATTGATTTGCGTATGTTGAACCAGCCTTGCATCCCAGGGATGAAGCCAACTTGATCATGGCGGATAAGCTTTTTGATGTGCTGCTGGATTTGGTTTGCCAGTATTTTATTGAGGATTTTTGCATAGATGTTCATCAGGAATACTGGCCTAAAATTCACAGCCAATATCATAGTGAATGGGCAAAAACTGGAAGCATTCCCTCTGAAAGCTGGCACAAGACAGGGATGCCCTCTCTCACCATTCCTATTCAACACAGTGTTGGAAGTTCTGGCCAGGGCAATCACGCAGGAGAAAGAAATAAAGGGTATTCGATTAGGAAAAGAGGAGGTCAAATTGTCCCTGTTTGCAGATGACATGATTGTATATTTAGAAAAACCCATCATCTCAGCCCAAAATCTCCTTAAGCTGATAAGAAACTTCAGCCAAGTCTCAGGATACAAAATCAATGGCAAAAATCACAAGCATTCCTATACACCAATAACAGACAAACAGAGAGTCAAATCATGAGTGAACTCCCATTCACAATTGCTTCAAAGAGAATAAAATACCTAGGAATCCAACTTACAAGGGATGTGAAGGACCTCTTCAAGGAGAACTACAAACCACTGCTCAATGAAATAAAAGAGGACACAAACAAATGGAAGAACATTCCATGCTCATGGATAGGAAGAATCAATATCATGAAAATGGCCATACTGCCCAAGGTAATTTATAGATTCAATGCCATCCCCATCAGGCTACCAATGACTTTCTTCACAGAATTGGAAAAAACTACTTTAAAGTTCATATGGAACCAAAAAAGACCCCACATTGCCAAGACAATCCTAAACCAAAAGAACAAAGCTGGAGGCATCACGCTACCTGACTTCAAACTATACTACAAGGCTGCAGTAACCAAAACAGCACGGTACTGGTACCAAAACAGAGATATAGACCAATGGAACAGAACAGAGCCCTCAGAAATAACACCACACATCTACAAGGCTATAGTAACCAAAACAGCATGGTACTGGTACCAAAACAGAGATATAGACCAATGGAACAGAACAGAGCCCTCAGAAATAATACCACACATCTACAACCATCTGATCTTTGACAAATCTGACAAAAACAAGAAATGGGGAAAGGATTCCCTATTTAATAAATGGTGCTGGGAAAACTGGCTAGCCATATGTAGAAAGCTGAAACTGGATCCCTTCCTTACACTTTATACAAAAAATAATTCAAGATGGATTAAAGACTTTAACGTTAGACCTAAAACCATAAAAACCCTAGAAGAAAATCTAGGCAATACCATTCAGGACATAGGCATGGGCAAGGACTTCATCACTAAAACACCAAAAGCAATGGCAACAAAAGTCAAAATTGACAAATGAGATCTAATTAAACTAAAGAGCTTCTGCATAGCAAAAGAAACTACCATCAGAGTGAACAGGCAACCTACAGAATGGGAGAAAATTTTTGCAATCTACCCATCTGACAAAGGGCTAATATCCAGAATCTACAAAGAACACATTTACATGAAAAAAATCAAACAACCCCATCAAAAAGTGGGCAAAGGATATGAACAGACACTTCTCAAAAGAAGACATTTATGCAGCCAACAGACACATGAAAAAAGCTCATCATCACCGGCCATCAGAGAAATGCAAATCAAAACCACAATGAGATACCATCTCACACCAGTTAGAATGGCAATCATTAAAAAGTCAGGAAACAACAAGTGCTGGAGAGGATGTGGAGAAATAGGAACACTTTTACACTGTTGGTGGGACTGTAAACTAGTTCAACCATTGTGGAAGTCAGTGTGGTGATTCCTTAAGGATCTAGAACTAGAAATACCATTTGACCCAGTCATCCCATTACTGGGTATATACCCGAAGGATTATAAATCATGCTGCTATTAAGACACATGCACACTATGTTTACTGTGGCATTATTCACAATAGCAAAGACTTGGAACCAACCCAAATGTCCGTCAATGATAGACTGGATTAAGAAAATGTGGCACATATACACCATGGGATACTATGCAGCCATAAAAAAGGATGAGTTTATGTCCTTTGTAGGGACATGGATGATGCTGGAAACCATCATTCTCAGCCAACTATTGCCAGGACAGAAAACCAAACACCGCATGTTCTCACTCATAGGTGGGACTTGAACAATGAGAACACTTGGACACAGGGTGGGGAACATCACACACTGGGGCCTGTCATTGGGTGGGGGGACAGGGGAGGGATAGCATTAGGAGATATACCTAATGTAAATGACAAGTTAATGGGTACAGCATACTAACATGGCCCATGTATACATATGTAACAAACCTGCATGTTGTGCACATGTACCCTAGAACTTAAGGTACAATAATAATAATAATAATAATAAATTAAACAGGAAAAAAAAAGGTTCTGAAAAACACAACTACACAACTGATTTCCTCATGGCACTTACTCTCCACCTTGTATCACAGTGATGTGGAATGTTCCACTACTAACCAGTACGCCACTTGAGAGCTGGCACTATTCCATGCTCACTTGGAACCCCCTGAATACCCAGCAGTGTCTACTCGAGGAAGCAACATCAAACGGCCAATAAGCAAGGGGCTTGGTCTAGGTCTTCCATGAACTGCCACTAATACACATGGCGGAGGGGTCTGTGGGCACTGACTTCTAAGCTCCCTGTGTTTTACCTAATTCTTGTGATGTCATTTTGCAGATTGCAATTTACCTAACTGCATATGGGGGAAAAGAATGGCTTCAGTTATTTCCTTAAAGCCTAAACAGACACACTTACAAATGGGTAAAATGAAGATGTTTTAATAATCTTAACACAGACATTTCACATTGCTGTTAAAAAACAAAACAAAACAAAAACAAAAACAAACAAACAAAAAAACCCAGAGAAGTAGTGTAAGGAGAATTTCCTACTGAACTTTAATGTTACTTTCTCATACTTTAAATTCTATTTTTTCTGAATAGGTTGATCAAAGCCATATGAGGCAGCAACGTAGCAACGTAGATGTGTAGGTGGGCAATTGTGTTGAAAAGGGAAGTCCAATCAAGTCCTGTTTAGCAAGGCAAAAAGCAAGACAAAGACACAGGTGTTCAGCTCATAGCTGTTTAAACTTCATAGCAGATGGCAGGCAGAGGTGAAATCGGGCTGGTCCGAGTTTTAAAGAGGAACCCTTCATCAAAGAAATCTGTCTTTATAGCCACAGTGTGCACACACCCTGGAGCAGCCTTTGGGAATGTCAAACAGAGGTGTGGTCATATAAACCGCAGGCTGGGGGTTTTCTTCATATTTGTATGCAAAGTATTAGGAGAAAATCATTTACCCTTTTCCAGAATTTGGGTAGGAACCTGTACAGTTATCTTTCTCAGAGACCTGAGTGCCAATGAACTTCTACTGCTAATCCAGTAACTGAAAAAATATATATTATGACCTGTACTTCACAAAAGCCTTGGATAATGCCTCAAAGACACTACTGTATCCTCGGATAGGCCCAGTGTGGCAGCAGGAAAACAAATTTACCAGAGATCTCTTGATGTGACCCATAAGAGTAAGGGCTCACACCTGCACAGAGTTTACTAGCATTGGGCGCTGTTCCAAACACTTAACACACACCAAGTCATCAAGCACTCATTCTAACCCTGTGAGGAGGTGCCACTAAATATCATGCCCATTTTACAGATGGGGAAACTAAGGCTTGGAGAGGTGAAACCGGTTGCTCAAGGCCACTTAAAGCAACAGAACCAAGATCTCAAGTGCACAGCTGAACAAACCACTACCCCCATCTTGCAGAAATATTTCAAAATAATTCCCTAAATTTCTCTCAGTAAAAACCAAGCTGTCATGTTAAAGATTTGATAGGAATGCTTTGGCTTTTCTGCCTTCTGTAACACTTGGTGATGGAACTCACATTCACTTCTTTGATTTCTGGCAACCATAATTGAATTAGAGTTGACTGACCACCTCTCCTTCCAGGACCAGACTGACCATAAACAGGGGAGGGCACTTTATCAGAGCTGAAACTATGAGACTGTGCCAGGCTTGGACCACTGCCCGTGAGATAGTTCTGGCAAAAATAGGGTAGTCTGGACCCAATTGTTGGAAGACAAAGACACCGGGGGCCAATTGACACCAACCTCGCATTCAAGAGCCAGCAGCTCCTAGGTTGGGCATGGGGTGTGTCTTCTGTAGGGCACAGACCAGGGTCCCCCTTCACTGCAGGGGCTGCCTTCATCTCAGCCCCAACTTCCAAAACACAATGCAGGCCTCACTCTGGTCTGTCCTGGGGGGCTGGTGGGCGCGGGGGGGAATCCTGTATCTGAACGTGGGAGGCAGGAGCACAAATGGCCACAAGGGGAATTACGCGAATGTGCTCCACAGCCAGGGCCTGGGGACTCCTCTGTAGCCTGATTTCTTCTCATTGAAGATAAAGTTCCCCAGGTGCTGCCTGCCCTCAGCCCCTGCTCTTTCTGCACCTCCCTCAAGCAGGTGAGTGATAAAACTGATAAATCAAACCTACCTTATTCACCTCTCCAGCTTCACTCTAAGTGAAACATTTGAACACTGTCCAGGTAGACCAGAGAGAAGCCAAGACAAAGTCGGCCACGGTGAGGAAACAAGGCCAATAGCAGGCCCAGATGTCCCTGTCCTGATTCACGTACGACCAAGACAAAGCAAGTCAAAATGAGCACTAGGCACAAATTCTACACCAATCTCTCTTCTCACAAGAATTCTTCCTCTTCCTCAGAACAAATTTCTTTTTTGGTGATGCTCCCACACATTGTCTGAACCTCCACGTAGCTATTGTTCAATTTCAAGCTGCACTGCTAGTTGTTTACATATTCAACTGTTTCTTGGTTATAAATTTCCTGGAGGATACAGTCCATATCTTTTTCATTTTGGTTTCTCCCAAGGCACCTACTATACATGCTTTACATAGAGCAGGTATGTGGAAAATGCTGGTTCAAATGATCACAACATTTACTCTAACATGAAATATTTAGTGTCCACTTTCTATCTCAAATTTATTGACTCTTTAAATTTTCACAATGGTCCTCTAAGTAGCTATTGCTGTTCTTTTCCCATTTTGCTGATGAGGGAGCCTGAGACGTGGAAAGGTTAAGCCATCTGCCCAACTCACAGCATTGGCAGGGCCAAGGTCTAAACGAATGTCTAGTGGCACAGAGTGTGTGCTTAACCACTAACCACACGTGCTGCTTCTCTGTGCCCTGGACCTACACAAGTTTGAATGACAATAGCACTTTAGCAGGGAAGAAACAAATGAGAGCTCCTAATTCTCCATGTTTTTGCCAATGCAGGTCCCTCTGCTTGGAAAGCTTTTCTTCCCCTATTTCTAGAAACTCCTACTGGTTTCCTCTGGGCCCTGCTGAGGACTCAAGTCTCTAGAAAGTCTCTTGGTTCCTCCAAGTGATTAGGGACCCTCTGCTGGGCTCATGTATACATCGATGATATAGTCACCCATGTGACTATATGTATGAGTGTGTGTATATAGTTCTATATGTGTGTATATATAATTCTTTGCTACATCACAGCTCTCATCACATCATATATTATATGCTGGCTTTTTCAATTTCTTGGCCCAGAACACTCTGAGGACAAAGACTGTCTTTTCACAATACTTGGCATGAAAATATTTAACAATTGTTGGCTGTAACAGTTTATTTAGCACCTATTAAGTGCTACTCACTGTGTCAAGGGCGCTCACATATACTTGATTTCATTTAATTCTCCTAAACTCCTGTGAGCTGAGTACCAAATCATCCCATTTTCTGGGTAAGAAATCTAAGGCTTAACAGATCTCATAGACGACACTTGAATGAAATTTTCCCCCCTTAGCTCAGTTTAATAAGGTTCCAGAGTCTTTCTGGCATTCTTGGCCCTAAACATAGGGCAGGACTAGTATCCTGAGGAAAAGCAGGATATTCTCTTGCAGTTAGACTGCAGATGGGCCTTTTGGGTTCTTGATTTGAAACCTGTTCAAGGAGTGGGTATAGTCCCCAGGTCATGAGTCAACAAAACCTCCAAAACTGCAACTCATTGGTTTTATCTCAAACCACTCAGGCGTTGCGTGTGTTTTACCCAAGTCCTGTGAAATCATTGTCACTAACCACAAACGACTTTCAGTAACGAATAATCACCATCTCCACTAAATGGAAAAACTGGTATGCAGCAATCTCAGTAAGGACACACATGCACACGCGCGGGCACACACACACACACACGCAGTATTGGGCTAATATATGAACTGTCAGAAACCTGATTAAATCTTAGCCTAATACTGCCTATTCCAAATCTCCAAGGAAGAATATTAACTCAAAGGAGATAAATCAAAACCAAGTATTTGGAGTGCCTACAATGTCTTGGCATCCGTGCTGGGTCCCGTGCAAGGTATAGAAAACAGAGTTATTTTTATTAGCTATATAGTATATACTAATAAGCATAAAGTAAGTCACTGACATCTAAAAATGACCTATTCATAATTATCACTTTCTTTCCCAGAGTGGTATAAGCAAACATTTTATTCTGGGTACAAAACCAAAGTTAGTTCTCACTAAAAATGATCCTAACTTGCTTTAGACTTATGTTTAATTATTGGAAAAAATATTTTATAGTAACTCTATCTGGCTTTAAAGTTCATAGTTCAGTATTTATTCAGCCTTCTAAAAGTTATTTAGAATTTAAGTGAGCAGAATTTCATACTAATCATAGAGATGCAATGAATGGGGAAAGGAAGAACAGAAAACTCAAAGGAAAAAAATTCTTCAAAATGTCATGAGAAAATCCAGTTATGCAAAGCCTATTTCAAGTTCTTAAAGGTCTTTATAGCTGCTTGATGGAGGGCCTGCAAATATATCAACTTGCCTAAAAATTTCATTTTTTCCTACCAAGAAATCCCTTCTCTTCCCCCTTTTACAACTTAAGATATAATTGACAAATAAAAATTGTATATATTTATAGTATATAATGTGATGCTTTGATATATGGATACACTGCAGAATTATTAAATCAAGCTAATTAATATATCCAAGAAATCCCTTCTTAACCTCCATGGCTTGAAAACTTAAAACTTTTACATCTCTGGCTAACTCAAGGTCCACATATAGACAGAAAGCATAAGGCATGATCCAATGCAAGCTATGATTTTGCAGGAGAAATTGATACCTGAAGAGTTCAGGACATAAACAATTTTATATTTTGACTCATTTGTTCATCATTTAGTAAAAATATTTTTTTCTTTACATATTTTCATGTTTGATGAACAGTAAAAAAAAAAAACTGCTGGTGGACTAGAGCAGAATATTCACATAACTAGTATTTTCTTAACAGAAAAATCAGACTGCTCAACAGAGACTCTTGTACTTCATCAAACGCACCCAACACCTGGCTGTTCCTCTGCAGGAGCAGGATGGATCAGATTCGGATGGGCAAGGAGTCCTCTCAAGCAGACACTTGCCATCACCAAAGATTTGCAGCTGGACTGTGCTCCAGACCAGCTTTGGAGACTACATAGATTCTCTATTACAAACCAGAGAGGGACGTCAAACAGAGTCAACATGTGAGAAGTTCCAGCAGGGACCAAGGAACGTAAAGACACAGATGGTACCACAGAACGTAACACAAAACAGACCCTCAGCTCCCCTTGCTCTTGTTCTCAAGCTGCATCCAAGTGTGCTTCGCAAGACTCTTAGCTCACTCACTGTTCTTTGCCCTACCGACTCCATGCAGTTAAAATGCCTAGTAATGTCCTCCCAGAGGTACAGCCCCAGACCACAGCGTTTGGGGCCTGAAATTAGCCATTGCAAAGTTTTCTACACTGCTTAACTGGTAAGACAAGTATCTTCATGTCAGCCATGTGCTCATTCTTTTGCTCCATTTTGCACACAACTAATCAAAACTGGAAAATGCCTTTTCTAAGGCAAAGAAAGTCAGAGATGTGAATTTCACTCTTTTATATAAATGTAGTCAAAGAGTCAGCATGAAGAGTTAAAGCTTTGATAGTGTGTGGCTATCTAGATAATGTGATGACTACTCTTATTACACCTTAAATAAAAAGGATTTGCTAATTTGATTTTAGATGATGAAATTATATAGAGAAATTACATTTATAACAACAATTGAACCTTGTCTAGCATTTTGTCTTAATAGTAGCACAAAAATAATTCTCTGCTTCTTTCCACACACAGGTCACCATCTCTGCCTCCTCTTTAGAGATTTCTCTATTCCAGCCCCCTCTACTCACTTTTCTAATAATTGCTGTTATAAATGACAGTGCCAATCTCCGATTTTGATTTATTCATATCCTCGGGAAGCTGCTAAGTGCTCAAAGCTTCAAAAAGTACTGTTCTTACACGAAACTCACGTTATCTTTTTTATCTTCCACCTTGAATATCCACACATCAGATTCACTATTTTTCTCCCCATAATGTCTCCATCAGCCTTTATGGTGCCAGTTATGTTCTTAGCTAATTGTACTCACATCATTAAGAGTGTTAACTCTCTTGTACATAGCTGGTTGTTGTATACAAGATGGGTTTTCCTTTAAAAATTTCAAGGGTGCAGTTCTTTATTGCCTATATGCATTTATTTATGTTCTTTATGATCTCATCCCCTACTTCTGCTGCTTACAATCTACCTTGAGCACTGTAGCTAAAATCACTCTCCTCAGATACTGTTTTGCTCCTGTTAATAACTTCCTCAGCACTCTGAAACGGTTTCCACTTGTGTGTTGCATAATACCCTAGTTAGTGCTTTTCAGATCCTTTAATAGTCAGGCACCCCTTATCTAATTGTCCTCTTCTCTTGCCATGACTCAGCTGTACTCGACAGCACTGCAACGCGAAATCCAGGTGGGTTTGTTGTAAGACTTTTCAAAAGAGGATGAAGCTACAAGGTACAAATTTGACAGGGCTGTGTCCAATATCTCCACCACTTTCCTACAACAGCATTCTTTTTCAGAAATATGAGTAGTCACACCACTGCTGTTCTCCCCAAATTTATTACCTTTCTGGATGTTTTTCTGGATGATGGTGGTAGAATGAGGGCATGAGAGGGCTGTGTGCATATGAAAGATCCTTGGTTTCAGGTTCTACTACTGGCAGTGGGAGTCATTATGGAACATCAACCCAGAATATGAGGAGAAGATCAAACAGGCTATGAAGCTAAAATTAAGACCTGCTACAAAAAGTCACGAAGACTACACTGCCCACAAATAATAAACACTGGTGATCTTTACTGCCTTTGAGGGGGTTTCTTTCTCCTTGGGCTGTACCTCATTAGATGGGGTCTTCTCCTACCTGGTAAAATTTCCATCCACTGTGAACAAATCTTGCCTTGGCTTCCCTTTAAAATGCTGCTGAAGGACCAAATTCTTTACAAAGTCATTCCAGACCAACTCTTCCTGGCACCAGACACTAATCATACCGAGACTTTCTTTATTCACCTCGACTCTCTAATATTTCTCCCTTTTTCTCATTATTCAGCATTTCTTTAGGGTGTTAAGTTTAGCCTAAAGCTGCCTCCTCACATATTTTACGTTCAGCCTAAAGGTTTCTCTGTACATCATGAACTACAACCTAAATGGAGTTGTATACAGACTGTAGCTTACTCTTGTGTCAATCACTGAGTTTTGGGCCAATCAAAGGGGGTCAACGGTTCGAGCTGTGTTCAAATAAGGCAAATGACGAGCTGCAGCCAATCGGCTGTTTCTGTACCTCACTTTCCTTTTTCTGTCTATAAATCTTCTTCAACTATGCAGCTGCACTGGAATCTCTGAACCCACTCTGGCTCGGGTGGCTGCCTGATGTGAGAATTGTTCTTTGCTCAATTAAACTCTGTTAAATTTGGCTAAAGTTTTTCTTTTAACCACAGCCACATATGCATATTTACACAGACATTGTTTATGGGGAGCGGGGTGCTTGTCTGAGGCTTGTTTTGTTTTTACCCTTTGTTGGTGTATGCCTTCTATTTCCCTTGAAATATCTTTAACATGTTACCACTGGGTGCTGAATACAGTGGCAGATCTGTAACTATTTACAAATATAGCAACTGTAATTTAAAGAAAACTTTTAAACCATAAAGTTTAGTAGCTGAACTTGAACACCACAAAAGTGATTCATTACTGAAAAGTTTAAAGAAAAAAAGAAAAGAAAACCCCTTCAATGTGTTCTTCTCGAACCCTCATTTTCACTTATGGAATTAAACATTAGTGACTACTTACTCTAGAATCACATTTTCATAGTTCCAACAATGGACTGAAAGTTATTCTGATCTAGCGAAGAGTTAGAATAATTTTTCAAAATGCTTTTACTGTCAAACTCACACAGTACCATGAAAAAAACGAAAATAAAAACAAAATATCACTAGGCTATAGGCCAAGTAAAAAGTCTTTGGAACTGGTTTATAAACAAGTCAGTCCACTCTTTTGTAATTCCTAGAAGACTAGCCATTTTGATGTTTATATAAACTATGAAACCTTCATGGAATGTGGCAGAGCACTAATAAACAAATACGGGACTGACTGAATTGCTTCGTGTTATTTTTTAACTACCTCCCATGTACATGCATTTTTCTCTGACTAAGCTTGTGTGTGTTGGGTGGGGCGGTGGGGGTCAGGCCCACGCTTTTTTCTCCCTTCACATCTAGCACAGTATTAAGTGTGTAAGTATTGATAATACTTCTGATATAAACAAGAATAACTGGTGAGTTGTGCATGTGGAATGTTTACTTAATTTTGGTTAGAGAGTCCTAACTATATATAATCTTATTCCTAAGAGTACACAGGAGGACATTTTCCCTTTTATATCATCTTCTGATAGAGGAAAAATTTGGAGTTGGAAAAGTAAAATGTCAATGATGTCTCACTACATTTACTAACTGATTAATTTCTGTAAGAAACATAGGTATTGTTATGTAAAGTCAGGTTCAAAAACAGGCGAAAGGAGAGGAATTAACAAAAGAGTAGAGATCCAAACTCAGGTTTTCTGTGACAATCTGGTCAAGTTTCCCACTTCCTCACCCCTGTTTTATTGATAAGAAAGAGAGACCCAGAAAGATTACTTGTTTCCTATGTACTTGTTTCATATGAATGATGGGGCCTTACTGCGCCCCCATTTCCCCCACCAGCCATATACTGGGAATGAATCACTACATTTACTAATTGAATAATTTATCACCCATATACTGGGAATGAATGAACCTTTTTCATTAACCCTAATAGGGGTATTAGAGTATCAGCCACACAACATCTCAGACTTGCCTCTGTTCCTAACCCACTACCTGCAGTCCATCAAGTCCTGCTAATTGTATCCCTTGTGTTCTGCTACCCCTGCCCTCAACCAGGGTCTTTTATCACCTCCTCCACAGACCAGGCCTCCAGTCCTGGCGCCACTTAAATTCTTTCTCCATGAAGCAGGCAGACCATCCATTCAAAGGCAGATGGCTCCCTTCTCAAATGCCTTTGAAGACTCCCCAAAGCCAAGAGTAGAAAATGCACCTCCCAAACCTTGGGAATTTAGTTTCCTATCATATCCCCCCAATGCACTTACCAAATTTTAGTGTGCCCAAGAATAACCTGGGAAGTCTGTAATAAATGCAAGCTTCTGGACCTCATGCAAAGAAACATTAATTCAGTACTGCGTGGAGGACTGGAGAATTTTCAGCACCCCTTGTGATCTGCTGCAGTGGGTGGACGGATCACTCCTGGAGAAAGCGTTCTTCCACTATCTAACTGCTTGCGGGAACTCACACTGTACACTTTCATTCCACTCCGCCCTTGCTCAGGATCTTCCTCCTGCATGCAACACTGGCCACTGTTTGCTCCCTAACTTCCACTCATTCTTCATGTTCACAGGCTCAGCCTCATCCCTGTAAACCCCAAATGCCCTCAGTGTTCTTCCCTCTTTTGCATTGTCGTCTTTTTTTTTTGGAATTTACCATGTTATACTGACCTTATCTTTTTATGATTGTTTGGCTCACAAGATTTGTGGCTGTTGAATGAACAATGTCTGTTAAATGAAACAGTGGCCAAAAGAAGTCTATGACTAAATAATGCTGTTCCCAGAAAGATCTTCTTTTATGAGCCTAAGGAGGGTACATGGGTTCAAAAAAAATTCCTGTACCAATTCTCAAAGCCCAGTGGAGGGGAAGGGCTTGGGGCTCTGACGCTGTCGTGTGCTTGCCATGTGAATTTTCTATGCGTCAGTTTCCTACCAACTCACAGGGTTGCCATGGGGATGAGATGAGATGACAGATATCAAATTCACAGCAGGTAACCACTCAAGACCTTTTGGGTCTGTTTATGTGTAGCCAAAAGGTATCACCCAAATTACTATCCTCAGACCACAAGGAGAGAACAATGTGCACTAGCGCATAACACACTTAGGGGAAACCTAGTAGCATCTACATTGTTTTTCTATCTGGAAACACTGCCAAAACATTCATTTACTGCAAATTGCTAACTGTAATGTTTCTGTACACAAATACTGCTAATAAGATCCTGCTACCACCCAAAATTGTATCTTATGGACTCTATGCAGAAATAATTTTTTAAACTTTTCAAAGAAACCACTAGCAATTTTCCCTTTTGCATTATAACATTTGTACACATATTTTGTATGCTCTATTGATAGCATTCCTGTTATCAGGTGTACAATTACTTACTGGAAGAGACATTTTGTTTCTTAACGCAGTCCACGCCTGCTATGGACCTTGAGTGTAATTGCTAAGGACTGACAGGGCTTAGGCAAGGAGGGGGACAAGGCAGAAGGCATTCAGGCAAGGAGCACTGCTGGTGCGAAGAGCTCCAGGACAGTGTCTATGATGAGCTTACCCAGGATGGGTCACGGGTGCCTCTCGGTAGGTCCCTCCAGCCTGCAGCCCCACAGCACCTGCCAGTTGCACAAAGGTACTGTGAACCTGGCAGGGTATTTGCTTTTAATGACAGGTTTTGTTTCTTATTCATCTCTGTATTCCCAGGGCCTAGTGCCATATTTGGACAGAGCTGGCACTAAATAAATGTTTGCCAAATGATGTTTCTTTAGTATAATAATTTGTGAGAGTGATATTTTGTTCCAGTAGGTTGCCAAGAAAAGACAAAAAAAAAAAAAAAAAAAAACAGTCCAACAGAGCTTGCTCACTGGGTAGGTCCCTTGAGCACAAACCTTAGAAAGCATAACTTCACAAAGTCAAGAATAGAAATTCAGATACCTGAATTGCATTGTCATAAGGCAACAAATTCCTAGTCACTTAATGTGAGAACTGCTTTACTTGTACTTCTTAAAAAGAGCTGTGTCTAGTATTACATACACAGATTTCCTCTTTCTCTGCATGTCCCATAAGAGTCTTTCCCAGGGTTTGGCTCCAAGCTCTGCAAGCACAGCTCAAATCTCTGAGTTCCAGATACATCTTCCCCTATTATCTTTTGGGCTAGCATCTTGAAATTCAAGAAGCCAAAAATCCAAACTTATCTTCCTCCCTAAATCTGTCCCTTCCTGTCCGGTATCCTTCTGAGTAAACAGTACCACCATCCATTAGTTGGCTAAGCCAGGAACTTGGAGCCACTCTGATGACTCCTTTTCCAGGCTTACCATGCTTAACTCAACCAGCCACAGGTCCTAGTGAATCTGCTTGGGAGGCTCTCATTCAATCATTTGCTTCTTTCCATCCCACTGCCATGGCTTAGCCCAACACATAGGCTATCACTTAGATTACTAGTTAGCAGATAACTATTTTTTTATTTTTAGAGACAGGGTCTTGCTCTGTCACCCAGGCTGGAATGCAGTGGCATGATCACAGCTTACTGCAGCCTCAAACTCCTGGGCTCAAGTGATCCTCCTGCCTCAGCCTCCCAAAGTGCTGGGATTAAAGGTGTGAGCCACCGTGCCCAGCCTGTGACTATTTGTCTCCAGTTTCACTGCCCCTTACTGTCCCCATTCCCTATACCACCTGCAGCTAGAGTGATCTTTCTAAAGATGATGATGTAATTCTGCCTAATACCTATCAATAGCCTTCCCCTACCCTTGGGATAATGTCCAAACTCCCCCTTATAGGTTCAAGAGACCCTGCTCATCTCTCAACACCCTACACCTAGCACTCTTTTCCAACCATATTGCACATTTTACCAGACCCCAAATACACATGGTCCACTGTCCTTTGCACCCACCTCTATTTTCTGGAAAATACCGACACATCCTTTGGTTCTCACTCTGGATGCAGCCTGCAGACACTTGCCTCCAGCCGCAGGCTATGATCAACCCCTTCCTACGCATTACCTAAGCAAGGTGCTGATAATCCAATGGATAATAACTACTTTTTCATCTGTCTTAACCAGACTCCATGCCGAAAAGGATTAGGTCTTAATCATAATTTTACATTTCCATTGTATGTAATGGATTAATGTAACTAAGAATGATTAAGGTTGGTATTTCCCTTAAGAACTGAACCTTATAAATGGGCCGGGCTACTATCACCCCTTCCAGGGTGTTTGAGTCTTTACAAAGTAATCTATCAGTCCACAGTTCAACTGATTTTCAAATCATTTGGACTGAGCAGGAAGTGGACTGGGGAACAAGTGTCTGGGGCTGGTGGAGGAAACAAGGTGGCAGTAAGGTCCCATCATCTGAGGCTCTTCCATTCTTATCCTTGAACCCTAAATTGCTGGCTTCTATGGGTTATCTTAACACGTCAAAACATGTTCCCCACGTGTATCTCAAATGCTTCCCTAATGGATGGAAGGTTTGAAATCTTGAAATAATAATTCAAAAAAGTTCCCACACTAATTTAAAAAATGGCATTGATAGGGATTTCTAGATCAAGCAACCGAGATCAAAATTCTATTGATTCAATACAGTAAAAGTCACCAAAATTTTTACCATATTTGAGTTTAAAAATTAACAAAACATAATAAAATTGTTAATCTTTGACAATCTATTGTATTAAAAGTGCTAGAAAGTGAATTAATGTATTTTACTTGGCTTAAATAACTTTCTTTTGGCCCACATGGAAGTCCTAAGAAGATTGACTTCAAAGAGTTGTACTATTTGGGAGCCAATCTTGATTCCTTACATATTAATTAAATTTTTGTGAAAGCAGCTTATTTTTAATTTAGCACATTATACAAACAAATGTGAAACAGCAACTAAAACAGAAAGGTGAAATTATTAAAAGCTGATTTGACTTTATTCTCAAGAGGCTGTTGTACTAAAGCTGAATGACTTACATAAATACCTTTGGCATTTGTTGGATCCTGTTCCTAAACACAATGTTCATATTTCATCTATAATAAGAAAAGCATCTCAAAGATTTGCAAGGCACTAGTCTTGCAAGCGTCCAGTTTGGTGTCTTGAGTAAAGTGAGATTGGCAGAGTCAGCTTAATCCATAATGGAAAGTTGTGAGCAGGGTGCTTCGGCTGCCTGGCAGCTGCTGCTTGGAGAAGTCTACCAGCTATGGCAGCATGCAGGCAGAACTCGGCCACTTGCTTAAAAACAGAGTTTCTCCAGGTCAAAGCTGAAACTCACACAAAGCATACAGGATAAAATAGGAATGCAATCCCATTTTGGGGGGCTTTCCAGAAAACATAGGAGTAGGGTGGTTTTCATTACAAATGATGCTATACTAAAAAGAAATTGCTGCTTTAATTCTTCATGTTTGTACTATTGAGAAAGGGTCATGTTTCAGGGCTAAATGAGCTGGAATCTGTTGAAGTTTGTACTATTTAAGCAAGCTCAGGCTTCTACAGTTAAAACAGGGTCAACATGTGTCCCCAAAACCTGGCTTATTGTCATCCTGAAATTTTAGTTTTCCCTTCCAGACTTCAGTGCCAGCTTTCACTAAGTCTCTGCAGAACCGTTTTCTTTCTCACTTCATCTTTACCTCCATTCCAGTTTGGCTTCTTGGTCTTCTATCAACTTTCACTTGCGAAAATGGTACTTCTAGGATTGCAACATTTTCCTAAATAACAACTGCTATGTGTGGTTTATAGTTTACAAAGACCCATGATACCCACTCTTCCATTCAATTCTCAAAACAACCCTGCCATGAAGGGTAAGGTAATAATTGCTCCCTGTTTACCATAACTTTTCTGAACCTCAGAGTCTGGGTGTTTCAACCAAGCTTCTGGAATTTGCTCCTAGAAGCACCGGTTACGACAGTTGCAAAGAGTGACAGGCAGTCAAGGTGCAGATATGGAAGAACACAGGTAGTAGAACTAAAGAAAATAACCAATGCTTTCCTTAGCAATAAGTGCCACATTTTTAGGTCCCTCGAGCATAAACCTTAGAAAGCATAACTTCACAAATTCAAGAATAGAAATTCAGATACCTGAATTGCATTGTCATAAGGCAACAAATTCCTAGTCACTTAATGTGAGAACTGCTTTACTTGTACTTCTTAAAAAGAGCTGTGTCTAGTATTACATACACAGATTTCCTCTTTCTCTGCATGTCCCATAAGAGTCTTTCCCAGGGTTTGGCTCCAAGCTCTGCAAGCACAGCTCAAATCTCTGAGTTCCAGATACATCTTCCTCCATTATCTTTTGGGCTAGCATCTTGAAATTCAAGAAGGCAAATATCCAAACTTATCTTCCTCCGTAAATCTGTCCCTTCCTGTCCGGTATCCTTCTGAGTAAACAGTACCACCATCCATTTTAGGTGATTTTGTTCTAAAATTTCTTTAACTATTTAACAATCTATTCATTAAAATGACTCAGAAGGCATCAGAAGGATTTCCCCTTTCTGTAAAAATCACTTGTGATAATTACTGAAAATTAACCAGAGCACCAGAAGAAAAAAAAAATCCATAGAAAAGGTGATCTAAACTTTCTGTTTAAAAATATAATACAACCACTATCATTACAGTACAGACATAAAGATAGCTTATAAACAGCTTTGACTTGTAAAAGATCCCTTTGTTGAGGATAATTTAAGAATTTCAAAGACCTGGCCCTTTATAATAACTTAGCAGAGAATGGGCCTTTTTTTTTTTTGATATTGGTAATAGTCAGTTTAATTTGGATCCATAATGTGCACTGACTCATAGTTGACTTTGGGTTTTAATTACTTATGAGTGAAATGTGAATCAAGTCAAGTGATCTTGTGAATAACTGTTCTATCCCAGCCAACTTTATGTGTTAAATTAAATGATTTTCTTTAGGCCTAAGAAAAATGACCCCCAAACAAGAAAAATCCCCCCCCAACCAAAAAAAAAGCTCCTGCATTCTGGCATATTACATGTTTTGGTATTGTCAAATATGGAAGCTAAGCCAACTTAGCTTCCTGGAGTTTCCACATCTGGAAGGGAATCTCTCATATGTATCACTGACCAGCTCAATACTTATAAAGAATGGAGGTAACAGTTTGGCTCAACCTGATGCTCTTGTTCCATGGTTATGTCCTGTAACGATGATGACCTAATTAAGGAAAAGGGTACCTGTAGCACACACTTGGCATTTTCTGCACTCCTTGACTATTGTCAGACTATAGCATGAATTATGAGAGCTAAGTTTCCATCCTTAAAATGTGGTTTTGCCCAGCAAAACAAAATTAGGAGCACTGGCAGTGGTCATACCCTAAGTCGTGAGAATTTAATTCATTCATTCTCCAAATATTTACTAGAGCACTTACGTGTTTTGATCTAAGCTCACTGCTGGGTGTAAAAAAGTGAGCAAAGCTGACTTCAGAGTCAGCCCATCCTTCCCAATCTAGTTGGGGTGAGAGAGATTCAACAAATACCGTGAAATTAAGTATCAGTTTAGACCTAAGGGACCTAGGCTTAAAGCAGAGTGAGGACCCAGCAGCCCAAGGATCCAGCCAGAGGGAGCAGGGACAGGGGCTGAGACCTTCTTTCCAACAGAAAGCAAGCTGGCATGGTTGAACCATTCTGAGTATGGGGGAGGAGGGGAGATCTGCGTGAAAATGCAATATATCCTTTTTCATGCAAACATAAGGGGAATGGTTTTTTAAAAATCCTACAGGAAAAGTATGTATCATTTTTATGTTTAAGTCCAAAACTGGCAAACATGGCATCCAACCTTAGTTCTGTGCTGAACAGGGAGCAAAAGAGACTCCCTCCTAAGATTACATGTCTAGGTAGCCCCAATCATCACCTGAAGTGCCAGTAATGGTCAGAGAGAGGTTGGCAAAAGGAGCAGCAGAGTCCCATGTGACTGGCCACCTATCCTCATCACTGACACTTTCTGGTAGTACGGGGAGCCTGCTCAGCTGAGTACCAATGAGCTTCACTAGCTTAAGTGAGGCTGGTCAGAGTTAGTCAAATTTTGCAAAATGGAGCAGTTACCTATTAACTTGCTAACCTCCTCACTTTATAGTATTTCTTCTTATCTGTCTAATATAACAAAGCCAGTACAAGCAAAGGCTTGTGGTTCTCAATTGCTTGAGGCCAGCTCTCTCCCACTCCTCCTACATCTTCTATCTTCTTGCAAGATAATTATTTCTTCTAATATTCAGATCACACCAAGCTCTGCTTCTGTCCACACCTCTTCCTAAGTGATCTGTTCATTTCCACAGATGTGGAGGTCTCTAAGGGTCACTTATTTGCTTTCTCAACCAAATGTCTTACCTTAACATTCTTTCTTAAAGTTTTTTCTCAAGGAGTAGTGACATCTTCGAACATCTCATTTAAGGAATTATTGAAGATAAGAGTCGATGGAGTAAAAATTGGCGAAATGAGAAATATAGTTGAAATGAGAAATACAGTTAAAATGACAGGAACAGCTGAAGGAATTAAGGAGGCAAAAGCTAAGGGAATGAAAACTGAATGCCTAAGAAATAGAGCGCAAACAACAGGGACGGTGGGATGTTCTCGGGCAGAGCCTCAGTCCCTGCCTCTGAATGTGAGGGACTTGGACCAGATAATCTTTCTTGCCCTTTCCAGATCTGAAATTAGGGGCCTTCAGTCTCCTCTACCAAAACAGATTCTGCTTATTACAGTTTCTAGAAAGTAAATTCGCATATTGGGGGATCCAATTCTAAGTTATAAGGCTCTAGTTATAGTTTAGGGCTCTAAAACAGCACTCCAGTTACTCAAAAGGGTCTGCTTGGCCAAATTATCATCAAGGGTGCACAAAGGAAATACCATGGAGCCTGAGCTTAGGAACTGGCTCCACTCTCCCCAGTTCTAACATCTATCTGTCAGAGTGGCACCTTCATCTAAGAGCAGAGCAGCTGGGATCCAGAACTAGAGGTGGTATGTCAGCTACTGGCATGGAGCGGTCTCAGTAGCTGCTAGGTATACTCATTTCTTGAGATATTTAGAGTTGCTCTTCCACCTTTTGAACATTTCTTAAAAAAAAAAATGTTGACACTCTCAATCCCAGATGATGATTTGTACCCTCAGTACTATGACAAAAGGGAAATAAAATTTTGTAAATCTTACAAACACAGTGCCTTTTGGAGCAGAGCAGAGGACGAAAAATAAGTCCCAGGAGTCAGTAAATTATAAGTATCTCTTATGGTCTTGACTCTAAGTGTTAATCCACTGGAATCTATTAAATACTCTATATCAACTATGTGATATCTACTATCTACTGTTATGTCATCCGCATAGTCCTTGATCTGTCGGAATTATACAGGGGCCCATAATAAGCCTTCTGAAACAAGCCTCCTGTATGTGTTTACTGCGGAGTAACACAACTCCCTCTTCAGAGAAACAAAGCAAAGGTCCACAGATCACCATGCTTTCAGGAATCTTCGGGCCAAAGATGGTAGGTTCTGTGTCTCCTGGAGACATTATTGGAGAATATAATTGTTTTCCCTTAGAGTCAACTTGAACCTTTGCTTCAAGATAAAATAGGATGATGGTACAAGGGTGCGTCCATTTCCCTGGGACTTAAATAATAAATAAAAGTCCCTAAAGCATAAGAAATAACATAAATGAAATGAAAACATTACAGGGAGTGTTGGGATCTTGGGGACAGCCTCAGTCCCTGTCTCTGAATGTGAGTGGCTTGGACGAGATGCTCTCTCTTGGCCTTTCCAGATCTGAAACTGGGGGCCTTCAGTCTTCTCTACCAAGCCATCCTTCCACCTCAGTCTCCTGAGTAGCCGGGACTACAGGCGTACGCCACCACACCCGGCTAATTTTCTTATTTTTTGTAGAGACGTGGTCTCACTATGTTGCCGAGAATAGTGATTTACACCAACTGGGTGGACAAACTGAATAGTAGATAACTATTCATTGATCATCTCCTTTTGTTGCTAATGATGAACTGTGACTTCAACAGCAGCAGCTGCCAAGAGACTTAGTTTCTAGTTTTTCTTCTGTGTGCACTGGGCTAGGTGAGAAGAGTATCATCTTATGTTCTTACATTTTCAGTAGTTTTAAAAACAAAAACATTGATAATAGCAACCACAGAGGAGTCATATAGATGTTCTGTACAGATACTGTGTAGATCTTCTGGCATTAGAGCCATGGTTAATGACAATAACGTAGCTAAAAGTCCTATCTCCCAGGCAGCAAATCTTGAAAGAATCTTTTCTTATTTTTAAGGGTTTTAAAAGACTGTAGGACTCTAAAATCAGAGCTATTATAAGGGAAATGTCATTCCTTTAACTGCTTTCTCCAAAAACAAGTTACAAAGCTCTAATTGGAAGTATTCATTGTATAATAGTAAGGTATCTGGGAAAATGACTAAAACAATGAAGGTAAGTAAAATATAGAAGGTTAATTGAATATTTTTAAGCTGTTGATTGTGTCATCCGAACAGTATTTTATTTATTGTGGTAAGAACACTTAACATGAGACCTACCTTCTTAACAAATTCTTTTTCTTGTTTGGTTTTTTTTTGAGACAGGGTCTTGCTGTGACACTCAGGCTGGAGTGCAGTGGCGCAATCACGGCTCACTGCAGTCTCGACCTCTGGGGCTCAAGTCATCCTCTCACCTCAGTCTCCCGAATAGCTAGGACTACAGGTATGCACCACCATGTCCCGCTAATTTTCTTATTTTTTGTAGAGACGGGGGTCTCACTATGTTGCAGAGATTGGTCTTGAACTCCCGGGCTCGAGAGATCCTTCTGCCTCAGCATCCCAAAGTGCTAGTATTATAGGCATGTACCATAGCACCGGGCCTTGACAAAGTGTTCAATGCAAAATACAGTATTGTTAAGTATAGGCACAATGTTGTAGTGCAGATCTTTACAACTTACTTATCTTGAGTAACTGAAACTTTGTATCCATTGAACAGCAACCTTCCATTTTCCCCACCCTACAGTCCCTGGCAACCACCACTTCACTCTAGGTTTCTATGAGTTTGATCATTTTAGATAAAGTCAGGTGACTGCAGTATTTGATTAAGTGAGACCATGCAGTATTTGTTTTTCTGTGACTGGCCTCTTTCATTTGCATAATGAATTAAGCATTTTAAACATAGCTAAGTGAAATCTTTATGAAGTAACTAACTGGCTAAAAGTGTAAGGTCTTAAACTAAAGATCTCTTGGTTATAACCACACAATACAGTATTCCCAAATGAAATACTACTACCCCCAAAAGACTTTCAACAGAGAGAACATGGCTAGGACTTAGGTGAGAGTTTTACGATACTAGCATAATCAGAGATCATCTCTGCATTGCTAGTCGCTTTCTGTTATATGAACTCCTCCAATGGAAACTAATCACAAGTTGTTTGCTAAAGTGTTCTGCACAGGTTCATTTTTCACCTGCCAAGACTGATCTGCCTTTAGCATATCACTAAGTTGTAAAGAGAAAACAACATGGAAGAATCCAAGTGTGCATTTAAAATTAGAGGTTAGGGCCTAACAACATGTATATCACTAGGTCTAAAAGTAAGCCAGCAAGATTAGATGTGCTGAGTATCTGATCCATAAGCAAACTGAAAAGCAAAGTAGATCCAAAACTGTGATCTGAAGTAAAAGATGCCTGGTAGAGAAGACAGGAGAGAGAGAGACCTTTCATGAAAGTTTGTGCTGATTAACAAAAAATACTAGCTTTGAAATGAAATTAGTTTGGGATAAAGATGAAAACCTTGAAGCCTTTTAACATAATATATAATATTATATCTAAAAGTAATGCAAAAAATGCAACCTTATTTAGTAGCCCTACTTATTTTTCAAGTAGGGGCATTTAAAAAAAAGAACTCTAGAAGTTGAACCATATGATGTCACCATTTTTTTTTTTTTTGTACATTAAGAAGTTCAAACAGTGGAAATTTCATTATGGCTCCACCAAAAAAAAAAAAAAAAAAAAAGGGAGGTTCATTAATTCAATGCCAATAACAAAAACTTGAAGACATGCTAACATTTTGTGGTTTCAAAAGGGCGTTTACTTCTGTGGAAGAGTGTTATTGAAGCAGAAACAGGATTTTTAACATTCTATGCTAAATTTATGCTTCAAGTCTTACAAAGCTGTGGCTAGTCAGTACCCACTTAAATAAGACTAAAAATAAAATTTTCCATTTATAACCACACCTTTTTCTTTTTGTCTCACCTATAATATCCTTCCCTAATAGAACTTTATTCCCCACAGATTTCTCCATCCCTCTTGCTGGATCCCTGAAACCAGCTATTAATGGTAAAACTTCAAGCACATAGTCCTTCTGTGCCCACACATACACCCCACTTGTCAATCTATTATTCACCGGTTTTCTCCTACTCACTCCAGCCCTTCTCTACTGCTCTTCTTTCTTCCAACCTTGGCACATTGAGAGTCCCATCTGTCCATGTCAGGTTGTAGGTTCTCTCCACCCCTTTCCTTTTAATACACCAGTGACCTAATCTCTTCTGCATAGAATGTGGCGATTCTCCTAGGTCTCTTTGCCTTTCCCATATAGTTGTTGTTTTAAACAATGCATGCCAGATTTTCTCATGTTATTTTCCACTTTTGCCATATGTAGATTTTGGTGGCTGTCTCAAAACCAATTTTACCTATAAGACTTCATAGAATCTGAATTGTATAAGCTAGGCTTAGTGTGCATACCTCCAATGTAAATATCTGAATAGAGATACACGTCTATACTAGGTATGTTTCTATGTGGATTGCTATTTTCTTTTGGCACACAAAACACAATGCTTTCTATGGCAGCATTTCAGAGATCCTTCTTAAAACAAGGAAAAAAAAAAAAAAAAAAAAAAGAAAAGAAAAGAAAACAGCAACCTCCCGGGCTCAGGAAGATGAGCACAAGGTCTCAGTGAACTCCCTCACGCTATTTAATATGAGGGAAGTAATTTAGAATGGGAAGGGGAGCTCAAAGTGCCTTCAACATTTTTTGACAATGGGAAGTTGCAGAACAGTGCAGGTACATTTCTGACTTTGACTCTACTGAGTGTAATCATTTTCCACCTTTGATTTTTTTAGCAGTTGTAGAACGCATTTAGCAATGTCACCGGCAGACAAACATAATATTTGATACTCCATTGTTCTGACCAACCCGGCAAAACCAACCACCCTGCATTTACTTACCTTGAATTTGCTATTTCCACTTTGGTTCTCGCCATGGCAGCTGCCCTTTGGGCGCCTTCAATTGCTCTGTCCACCTTCTCCCTAGTTTTTGTGTGTCTTATTGGTATAAGCTGCTTCCTTATCCCACGGACCAGAATATTATTTTTGTATTTTCCCTCTTCTTTGGAGCCGTCAGGAAACACGGTACAGCCATATCCATGCCTCTTGTTATTTGCCCACTCCCCTTCATACTTCATGCCATTGGAGCGCTCGCTAACGCCGAAGCCGTTGCGCTTGTCGTTCTTCCACTCGCCCATGTAGGTTTCCGTGGTGGTGGCGTCCACGTGGTCTTCCACCGGGCAAAAATCACAATCTACATCGCCGAAGCTGATCGTGGAGTTGGCATCGCTGGAACTAATTCTGCTCATGGCCGCGTCGCTGCGGACAGAGCTGCGCTTGCTTGAGATGGAAGACTTTGATTCGGACTTGCGGAGTTTCATGCTTCCGAGAAGTGAGCCCCTCCGGAAAAGGCCGCCCTTCTTCTTGCCCACTAGCTCAGCGTCTGCGTGGAAGTTGAGCACGAAACCACCGCGGGTACCAGCCGGGCTGTCAGCGGCGGCCGCGGCGTCGTGGAGCACGCTGCCGTTGCTCTGCTCGCTGCGCAGCGAGGCCAGCGAGGTGCGCAGCGGCGAGCGTATCACCGTGGCCATGCCGTAGGGCACGCTCTGGCGCACTCCGTAGCCATGCCGCATACCTCCGGCCCACTGGCCCTGGTAGGTACCTTGGAGAGACCGCAAGAAAGCACCGTGAGTCGGCGGCAGAAGCTGCGCAATCACCTGCACCATCCAGCGCACACTGGCGCAGGCCTGCCCAAGGTCAAATCTGACCATTTCCAAGTCAACCCTGGAGGATACTTTGCATCCACTTGTGAATCCCCGCCCTGTAATTTTGGGGGTAAGGTTTTAATGTCATTGCACAGAATTTTCCAGTAGTCAGATAATTTTTGCTTTTCATTAAAAAATTTATGCAAGTATTTCAGAGGAAAACCAGTACTTTCTAATACAAAAAGTGAACACTGGAAAACAACATTCTCCTCTGAAATTAATGCATCAAAAATTCCTCTTAGGAAGAAGACAAGGAAACAGGAGAATATGAAATGAATTCTATTTGTACATTTTATTCTAATATTACTAATTTAGCTGGAAAACTCTAAAAAATGACTTTTAGGTCTATGTCAGTATAACATTCCAAAAAGCACAGAGGCTTAAATCTGAATACTTGGGACACAGTCATCAAATGAACGTCTTAAATTTTCTGCTACATTCAGCATCTCTTTTTTTAGTGTAGAGAAAACTGTTGAATATTCAGGATTATCATTTGAATTTGGGTGAACCTTTTTGAGCTGAGTGAATTGACAACCATAATATATATTATGAATACAGTGAACTATTATGAAAAAAAATGAGCAATTTAACATTTTTGTGCTTCTAAGTGAAAAGGTCAAAGCTTTGTGCCATGTCATTTGCCAAATCTCTGCATCCTCTATGGATTTTCCTAGCTGCCACTGCATTGTAAATCACACCACAGACTAGAAGCACCCTGAGGGCAGAATTACTTCATACCAGAACACAAAATTCTCATGTGTCCTGTGGTCTGTGTTTGTGGACAGAGGGTGTTTGATGACTATGTTGACATTAAAAAGCTATGGTGGCTAAAAGGTATACCCTTTACCCTTGGAGAAACTGATGTAAGGCCAGATGAAATCTTTTACTGTTACCATTTTGGACTTCATCTCAGAGAAAAGGTATATTTGACACTATTACAATGTTGATACCAGATCACTCTGTCAACAAATATTATGCTTTTTCAGGATAATCTGTCATCTAAAGCATTTGTAGTGAATATTTTGCTACTAAATAAACAAAGACATTAAAAAATAACCTGGTACAGGTTTTAAAATAATCTTAGGAGGAAATGAATGTTAAATTAGGGAATTTAGAAGTTTCTTTTCAAAATCAAGGCCATTTCCTTTAATTAAGGGTAAATTTTAATTTACAGTATCCCTCAAAAGAAGCTATCTGGAAAATTTTAAATGTAATTACTTCTGTGTTATTCATAACAATTCACAATGTCAGAGAAAACAAATAATGATTAGTCTGTCTTGACCTCTTTCCATTTCTGATTATATAGATCTACCCTGCAGTCACTTTGCATTTTATATTGCCATGTACAGATTTCCACTGCATGGCATATATTCATTTTTAAAACACTGAGCAAAAATGCTAGTGGTTTTATATAACTGTGTCAACAATGGCTGGTTATTTCATTGCACTTAAAAGTTAAAACCATAACGACTCCCAAGTCAACAGTTTTGACCAATTTCAAGACTACCTTCTCTTTTTGTTCATTCTGATGTAGGTGACATAGGCAATAGTAGATATACAATGAAATACTAAGTGGGTCTGGTACTCTAACTGTCATATTCTGGGTAGATGTGAAGTCTTAACCTGACATCTATGAACTTCTGAGGAGGTGGGTGGCCCATAGTTTTCTCCGAAAGATTAACCCAAGAGGATAAGATAGTCATGTAAAACATTTCAGGCTAAGAAGATTCCTACTGAATATTGGCCATCTCCAAATACCGCCATCTCAACAGGAATGGGAATGGAATTCTTAGGAAATTTTGACTTTGATTTTTCCTTTGCCTAGACGGGTAAAATTTAAATTCTAGAATGAAAGTTTCACAATCTGGCTTGAACATACTAAAATAAACCACCTTATTTTTAATATTTTGTTGGTTAAAAGAAAGCTGTAATCATATCCTCCTAACTTTTGTCTAGAGTGACAAGTTAATTTTGCTAGAACAATTTGCAGAGATGTTGTTTGATATCAATAAGTATCTACACTTTTAAAATACAACCATACCATCTTGGTAAATGTTTAACACTGATGGAAAATTAACAGCTAGTTTCCTTAAACTGTTATCTTCAAAAATACGACTAGTACAGTATTTAGAATTTCCAAAAAAGTATGGCTTGAAAATCCAAGCTGTTTAAGGCAACAGCAATAATTAGAAAGTTTAAGTCTCTGCTTAACTGTCAAACAGGGAAGGGGGGACAAGAGCATTGGCCACATTCCTCTCCCATTTTGTTAAATCACAGTATATGAAAGAATTCCTCCACCGAATTGCTAGAAACCAATTTACAGTCAAACTGTTAGCAGTTCATCTGAAATTTAAAATAGGTTTAGTTTAGTCAATGAACCTAGGAAAAAAAAGGGCCTATTTCTTTATGAAGCAGGTGGGTTCCAACTTCTCCCTGCTGCTCAAATAAAGTTCTAATTAGTTCCTCTTGATTCCTAAAATGTAGATGCATATTTCACAAGTATAAAAATTACTTTTACCAGTTTTAAACTGTGTTCATTTGGGAGCTAATTTTTAAGATTTAGTCGTTTTAACTACACAATCTTGTAGTGGAAGGCATCCAGTTTAGGAGTTTCAGTCAAATCTGCACTGCACTATGCCAAACTTCAGTTTATATGCTCTGAATGGGTATGTGCAAATATGCATCTAGTTAACAAAACATTATGTTTTCCCAGAAATTTTCAATAGTTTTACGGCAAGTGAAAAACAAAGTACAGATCAGAATTAGCACAAAAAATTCTGGGCACCTAGATTTGGATTTCATGAGTATGAGACTAACGTATTGTTGATATTCAGGGGGTTTCTATTTCAGCAACATATCATACACAAATCACTAATAAAATAAGTTATACTTCTCATATGAAATTACTGCTTCCTTCCTCCTCCAGTTTAATGTCACCACAAAAAAACACGGAATCAGATTTTCCCTGAATCTGATACAGGGTGTACAGGGATGGACATGTGGCGATGGGGAGAGTGGAGACAAAAACAAGCTAACTCCTTAGTGAGAACAGCAGAAAACAAGCTAATTTTTTTGTGATATTCCTATTTTGGCCAAAACCTTTGTATGAAATAAGTTATAGCAATACACTTGCTTTAGACTCCCCTTTTATGATTGAGGACTTTCTAATGAAATAAAGTTACATATGAGACAGCAGAAAATCCATTAGCACAGAGTAGACATTCAGCTGTGATTTTTAAGGTTTTTCTTCCTAACTGTAGCATATTAGATTTTTTTTGGTAGAAGAAGAAAACCACAGTACCACCTAGCATGATGCCAAGTTTTAAGTTTTTTTTGTTTTTTAAAGTTTATTTTAAAACTGAAGGCAGATTATTCATAAAATCATTCTGGAGACTTATTTGGGCTTCTACAACATGTACACAGACAACCTCTACTGTGCTATATATATTTTGATTACTAGGTATAATGAATACTCTAAACCAAGAGAGTGTGTTTAATGAATAGCATCTTTAAAAGAAGACTCTTTCCAACTTTCCAAAACTGAAGAGAACCATCCCTGGCCTTCTTAAAAGATTATAAAACAATGCACACATTTAAAAAAATAAATTTTGCCTTCTACTTTTGAGCATGGAATTTAGTTATACAGTAGAGCTGGGGCCTCCAACAAAATCCAGTCACAAACTAATATATTTATAGCGCTGTCAACCAGGTACTTTATGCCCATTCAGAACATTTAAGGGTCCTAATTAACTATTGTGAAACTCGGTACTCAGCCCCACAGAAAAGTATTAGAGAACGTTTTTTTCTTTTAATCCATGAGAACCATACACTTAATTTATACTGTAGGATGAAAAGATGTCCTTTTTAGCAAGTTCTACCATTCTGCCATTTTGCATTTGAAACACGGCCCAAGTGTTCTAAGTGAAGTGTACAAATTGTGTAAGCTTTTATATAAGCAATGGTATAAATGGGGTTGCAGTGGGCTGGAGAAACTTTTAATTACATCCCTTTAATATCCTCCAACTCTGAGCTGCTTAATTCCAAAAAGTGATGTCGCCTCCTACAACCCTTTTCAACTAAATATGATTATGTTTATCGGGAAATGCACTTTGCTAAAGCATAAGCTATCCATGAATATCTTTCTCAGCGTATTACACAAGGAGATTCATCAGGTTTTGACACCTGTTTCAGTAATGTATACTTTTCCTAATAAAAGAGGAACTTCTGTCCTGGTATATACACAATCCCTTTGGCAAATATTGTTAAATCTTAAAAGAAGGTGATCTTTGTTCAGCCAGGCATACTGCTTAGGTCATACATAATGCAAATTACTGTTTCAGTATTGCCATTCTCAGGAGTAAAGTAGCTGCTAACTTAGCAGCATAGGAACACACCTGCCAATTGTATTTTTTTCAACGTAGACTTCATTGCCCATTTCTAAAATATCTTGCTAGTAATTTGTCCAAGATCTCCAGGTCAGCAAAGACTGCTACTCTTTTAAGACCAATATTTTAAGGAATGGAATGAAAACTAGGAACTCTCACACTCTGAACTCCACCTGCATCAGGTGGCCTTTCTGCTCCCATAACTCGGACGTTTCCAAATGCACCCCCAAATAAGGTACAATTCCCCAACATCCTAGTTACGGGGTTCTGGCTTCTATCTTTAGGCTACTAGAGGACCAGGAGCGAAATACGATTCCACGTGAAACCAATCCGGGGAGCGGTCAGCACGGACCTCCAGCCTCACCCGCTCAGGGTGTTCGCTCTAACTCCACGGGAGTGGCGATTTCAAACCCAGCCGGGAGAGGGAGGGATCAGGAACGTAATGTGACGGGCTCAAGTGACAGCGTCCTCTCTCCAGTCCAACCCTCCCGGGCGGCGCTCCCTCCCGGTGGCAGCGCAGCGCTGGCGCCGGCCAGGTACATTCACGCCTAGCTCCCCTGAGTGTGGACACACGGTCCGCTAGTCCGCTCCAAGAACGGGGTCAGATCCAGCCCTGGCGCCCCAGCCCTGGCGCCCCAGTCCGGCCCCAGCGCCGCCTCTGGGAAGGGCGGGCGCGGGCGGGAGGCGCCCCCAGGTGTTTTGGCGGGTTTCCGGACACGTGCGCCCGGCGTCCTCCTCACTTCCCCACAGCGAGGGCAGAGCCCACCGCACCAGCTCGCGGAGGAGCCGAGCCGCCCGCCACGCCGCTCACCTCCGTCCCCGTAGGTCTCCACGCCGTACCCGTCTTGCAGCCCGTTACTCCAGGTACCCTCGTAGCGAGCGGGGGTGCACAGGCTCTGCCGGACCCCGTAGCGCCCCTTGAAACCATGTGACCACTCCCCCCGGTACATCCACTTGCCCTTCGTCTCCACCCCCAGCCCGTGCCGCTTGCCCTGCGCCCAGTAGCCCTGGTAGGTATTGCCGCTGGGCCAGGTGTAGCCTCCGACAACCTCGAAGCCGTGCGACCAGGAGCCCGAGTACTCGCCCTGGCCTTTGGGCCCCGTGCAGATGCCATGCCCGTGCGCCTTGCCCTCCTCCCAGCCGCCGCAGTAGGTGCCGCCATCGTCGAAGTCGAACCTTCCGCCCGTCATTCGGGGGGCAGCCCCGGCGCGCTCCCCGCAGGGGCACGGACGCGGGCAGTGCTGGGCACGGCAGGGTGTAGCTCGGGGGTGGGGGCCCGGCGGGCGAGCTCACGACAGCGCCCTGGGCAGCTCGCGCCGCCGCTCGGCTCCAGTCCGACGCCGCCCCCGTCCTCCCTCCTCTTTTGCCGCCGCCACCGCCGCCTTCCTCCTCCTCCTCCTCCTTCGCCGCCGCCGCCCCGGCCAGCGCCGCGCGCGAGAGGACAGCCCAGGCTCCCGAGCGGACCTTCAGCTGCTCCCGCCCGCCCACGTGAGCCGGGCGCCGCCCCGCGCCCGCCCCTCGTCCCCTCCCCGGCCGCCGAGGCCCGGCCCCGCGGCGCTCCCGCCCCACCGGGCCCTGCCCCCAGCCCCGGGAGCCGCCACTTTCCCGGCGGGCGGGCGCGCGCGGGGACCGGCTGGCGCTCATGTGTTCTCGCAGTGGGATGCCGGTGGGAGGGCGAGTGTACCCGGGGACGCACGAGAATCCCTGCCTGGAGATGAAGGCGCGGCTGCCTGTGTGGGGGCTGCTCGCGGGCGCTGGAGCCTCCGGTTTTTGTGTTTGGGGTTTTTCAATGTGGTTAAGCTCCTGTGAGTGCGGCCACGTGTGTGTTGAGGGAAAACTCATTGTGTGCGTGTTTGTCTGCATGGGGTTTGTAGTTGCATTGTTTTCAGCGTTCCAACTTGTGTACTGTTGCATTTGTCATGCTCAGCTGTCATCGTGAATTGATATCTCCTAGATATATGTATGCATGTGATGTAAATCTGCGGCAGCCTAGATATAATTGTGCAGAGTGTTCTTTTACACCTACCGGTTTCAAAGCACACGTGTTTGCATTTATTTAATGAAGACACTGAGGGTGAGCAGTACAGTTTGAAAAAGCACAGAATATATTGGTTAGTTTTTTATTAATAGTGGTGAAGAGGATTTTTTAATCGGCCTTTGAAGCGGTACAGGATATTCCTTTTACATTAGAGCCTGCTCCCTCTCCTGTCTCGTTTATGCTTCTTAACAACCTTAGAGATTCTTGAGTTTGGAGCTGTGTGCCCAACAGGTAGACGGCTCGGTCTGTGTATATTGTATAAGTGTCTGGAATGCACACCTCTCCAGTGGTATCCACTGTTTGAGAAAGTAAACAAGTTTGCAAGGAGGAATATGGTAAGTAAAACACTGCTCTAAACTTGCAAAGAAACTGTGACCTACAAAACCAGGGACAGATGTCAGCTTATCTACTTTCTAGCTACAACACTGCTTTGTCGAATTCACTTTAGACAACTCTTCTAAACTTTTAAACCTCAATTTCACCATCTTCCGAATGGGAATGACAAGATTTGCTTTTCTTTCTATGTTAGGTAATAACTGAGTATATTGTGGCTTCAGTGCCAAACCAAAAATTAGAGATTTGGTAATAGGCAAGTTGAATCAGCATTGTCTCTGGTGAGAAAAAGCATTATTCTTCACTTCACCCTCAAAATACCCATGGGAGACACTTCTCCCGCGTTCACAGCCTAGGGTCTCAGGTTGGCCTCTCAAGGAAACTGATTTGAAGTGTATTCCTGTTATTTCTTAGACTGAGAGGCCTTTGGATGACTATGTGAGCATCAGAAGCTGCCAAAGGTTCTCTCACTAAGTATTTGATAATCAGATATAGATATAAGGACAGGTGTCAGGAAGACAGCCTGGGAAAAAGTAGACTAAACTGCACAGAAAAGGAACTCCAATTAACCTTGATTGCCTCTCTCTAAGGATGAAAGCCGACTTTTCCTGCTTATCTGGCTGAAAAACTGAAAGAAAAATCTCAGTTTATGCGGAACCAAATCACCAAAGAGAATTAGAAGCCCTCATCCATGGCACTGCCGGCAGAGTTGCCAGGAATAGTGCTTACCCTAGTGGCCTGAAATAATTATGCATCTCTCGAAGCATCTTGTCCTGGACTGGGGATTGATTTAGGCCGCTGGGAAGATGAGGGCCAGGGCTTTGCGGCTGAGCCATAATTCCACTTCCCTGTTAGGGGATACACCAGAATCAGGAGCTAATGTAGAAATATGTGTTCCCATATATTTTGAGGTTCTGTATAATATGAGAAAAGGTGTGGTTGGTCAAGTCAATATTTTGAATGGGGGAGTCTCTTTCTAAACTAAATTTCGTCACAGAGTAGTCTTTGTCCCTTAACCTCTTTTTGTTGTTGGACCCACCCGGTGTGTTAGGACCCATATATGTTCTTTAAGGGGATAAATTTGGGAAACCTTTATGTATTTATTTATTACTCTTTCTAATTAGTTGTCATGTAAATGAGGGATTTTCTGGAACATACAGCATGAAATAAGTTTCCGGCTTCTGTAATGGATATCTAGTCCATTTGTGGTGTGAGGTGCACATACATCTGGTTTGAATATGGAGATTTGGGGAGGAAAAAAGACATGGCCATTTATTGCTTACTTTTCCTGTGGCTATCCCTAATAGATGCCTTGCGAAGAACCTTAATTAAAATGAGACTTTACCACCAGGTATCTATGATTAAATTTTAACAAATCTTAATCCTAGCCTAGCTCTGATGTTGACTTTCTTTATGAAAGAAAGTTAGTATTTTTGGTAAATTACTAAACAATTTTTGGCAAATGACCATATAGGCCATGCTTCCATTTACCAGCTGCCATCACAATGGAATGTTTCCCCAGTCACGAAGACGTATGTGTTCATGTAAGTGTTCAGGGTCAATAGTAATGGTTGGAGAAGACTGGGAGAGAGAACTAGGAAGAGGAAGAGGTGCTGAGAGTGATGGGGTAGCAGATAGTAGACAGTGGAATAATGTTGCAGTTTAATAGTCAGGGTTAATGTCCTTATTTTCCCTCTCCCTCTGAACCTTTGCCCTGGATAAGGGGGAGTTGAATTTAGCTTTAAGAAGGGATTAGTAAGAAGAGAATGTGAATGTTGGTTTGACAGGTGGAGTGGGAGAGGCCATGAAAATCCAGGGGCCAGCAACTGCCCTAGCAGTTTGTTTTCCTCCATGTTGAAAACCTAGTTACTATATAGTTCCATTCTAAAAAATTTTATAACATATTGTAAGCTATTTTGAGTGTGACTATGACCAATTAACAACATATTAGTAAGGATATTTTGCTGGGATTTAATGATGTCTTTTAAAAAATGAAGGTGCATTTAAAAATTTATTGGTGACTTCATTTTATTTACATATTAGATTAATTATTGGTTGGATGAGGTGACTCTTGCCTGTAATCCCAGCACTTTGGGAGGCTGAGGCAGGAGGATCATTTAAGCCCAAGAGTTTGAGACCAGCCTGGGCAAAATAGGAAGACCCCCATCTCTAAAAAAGAAAAAAAAAAAAAAAGAAAGAAAGAAAAAAGACTGATTATTGAGAGTTGTTAATAGAAACTTTACAAATGACTAAAAGCTAATCTGTATGTGTTTATCGTCTAAAGACCATGATTCAAAGTGTGTAGAAAAGCACATACAATTAAAATCACTTGATAGATAAGTCAAAAAGTATTAACATCTTGATTTATAAAATCAAATAATCAAAATTTGACTATTTGCAATATAGCATTCACAAACATTCAAGAAATTTGTCCATGATAAATATAAAAATTAAGAAATATGGTGAGAAACTTTGCAGGCAGCGTGAAATCAGAAGAGGAAGAGAATTCCAAGATTAATGGTCTTCAAATCTTTTATGGTAACTACTGTGTGACAGATACCATACTAAGCTTTTCTTTACAGGTATGAATTCACTTAAATCTCATAATTGTAGATGATTTGTACTAGTCATACAACCATTTTACAGAAGGAGAAAATAAAGTTTAGCTTATTCATATGCCCAGAATTATTCAAGGTAGAAATGATTGAGGAAGGATTCAAACCCAGGTCTGTGTGACTTTAGAGGAGGTTCTTTATTCCTGTCCTTAATTGGAGAGAGGAAGAGAACACATTGAGAGCTTTCAAATGCTCAGCGGAGAACAAAAAGGTGTGGTAAAGATGACTTTTCTTTCTTATTTTTTTAGATTAGCTGCCTGGGTTAATGATAATGTTGCTGTCTAGATTTTTTTTTTCTTTTTTTAAAGGAGGAAGGACAGTAAATTACGGGAGCTGGGGAAGATATATTTATTTAGGAGAGAATGGTCCAGAAGTATACCCCAGAGATGATCAATAGGCAATTAGATAGGAGAGGTCAAAAATTAAAAATAAGTGGATAAGTAAATAATGCCCATTTTTCTCCTACCTCTGACAGCCGTTGTTCAGTAACACCCCCTTTTGAGACTTACACTATTCACTCAGGCCTCGGACATAGCCTGGACCTTACTTTGATCCAGCAAGTAAGGTCTGGTAAGGCCAACTCTCTGGAATTTGAGAGTAAAGGTCCAGCTGAAAATTGTAAACTGGGATTTTATAATTCCACTCTGACAGCATTCCCTCATTGCCACTGTCACTGAATACACCATTGGTTCTCATCAAAGTCCTCCATGCTACATAGCACAACTTTTCCCAGGCAACTTCCAGATGTTTATCGCCATCCTGGAGCCCATCTCCATCCCAGCTTTCTCCTGCTGAGCAGAGGACACTGTCTTCTGTCTTACAGAGGAAGAAGGAGCTAGGAACACTTGCACCTTTCCTCTCTTCAAAAACTTTACATAGGTTCCCATTTTCTTCCTCTTCCCATTCACCTGCCTCCAAGAGGAAAAGATATCCTTTTTCCTCCCCAGGTTCTGGGTCAGTTCCTTCTCTCTCTCTCTCTTAAGATGGAGTCTCACTCTGTCCCCCAGGCTGGAGTGGAGTGGTGCGATCTTGGCTCACCATAACCTCCACTGCCTCCTGGGTTCAAGCAATTCTCCTGCCTCAGTCTCCCAAGTAGCTGGAACTACAGGTGTGTGCCACCACACCTGGCTAATTTTTGTATTTTTAGTAGAGACGGGGTTTCACCATGTTGGCCAGGCTGGTCTCGCACTCCTGACCTCAAGCAATCCACACGTCTTGGCCTCCCAACCTTCTTTCTTTTAAATATGCTTTAATTTGTTCTCTTTCAGCCAAAAAACGAGCTCTCGTGTTTTCCGTATTAAAACAGTCCTAATTTACTGGTCTGCCATCTCCTTAAGTCTTCTATGTCCATACTTGAAACTGCAGATCTTGAAAGAATGTATTCTGGTCTTTACGTCCCCGCCTCTGATTTATGTACTACTTGATTTGGATTCTGTTCTCACCGGTCTAGTGAAGCTTGTCTAGCCATTGGGGACCTTCTGTTTGACAGATATGATGGTATCTCTTCAGTTCCTATCCTGCTAGTGGCAACAGTGAATTTGATACTTGTGAGCACTCATCTCCTTGGCTTCTGTGATGCCCATATCTCATGCTTCTCCTCTCCATCTTTATCTCCCACCACTTCAGCTTTGTCATTCCCTGTGTGTTTTTCTTCTTCTTATCCCTTTCTAGTCTCCTTAACTTTAGGTTATCTGTTGTATTCCAACTATTAGCCTCATGGTAGCAGAATTTTGTATAGTTGCTGGGTACTTGTTGGCTTGTCTTGTATAACTAGGCAATCCTGCCCTAGAAGCCAAGAGTCTGATTTAGAAATAGTCTAATTCTGCTCTAAAAACACCAGCTGAGCCTATTTAACTCTCAAGGGCAATGCTTTGGTTTCTTCTCATGATGTGTCTCTTGTGGCCCTCTGCCTCCTCTTCCTAATGGGGAAAGCTCCACATAGACGTGAACACCATCCGTATCCAATGATGAGACTCACAGAGGGTTTCAGGAAAGTTCTAACAATAAAAAAGGTAACCTCAGATGAAAGGGAGAATTGAAAGAGTGGTAACTTGAAGACAGAGTGGATTGCAGGTCTGTATTAGAGATGTAGTGCCTGAACCAAACCACAAAATATATATTTATATGTATGTATATGTGTGCTTATGTTTATTCATCATATATATGCATACATGATTACTATCAGGTTTGGAGACATAGAGAAGTAAGGCTCAGCCTTTGCACTTAAGGATATAAAATATTTCTAAAGAGACATGAGATGAAAAAGAAAAATAATAAACATACAAGGGCGATAACTACAAGTAGCCAATAAGTGCCAAGTATCATAAGAGTTAAGAGGACAGAGTGATTTAATGGACTGCTATGGTTGAAACAATTTTGGGTAGTCAGTGGCACGTTGTTCATGGATATAGTAAAGGCATACCCTTCCAGATATTTATAATGCAATGATCTTCTTGAATTAAGAGGCACGCTACCAAGGGAAGGAATGAAGGGAAGGAAGGTTTACCACTCTTTCAAGTCTGTCTTTCAATCTGTGATTGTAAGAACAGAAGAGACTTCCTGAAAAAGAAGTCCCAGGAATCTGAGGAGACGTGGTGATGAGTTCATCTCTCATCCTACGTTTAAAATCACAATGCTTTGTTCTGAAACTATGGCTGAAAGGCAACTCGGTATTTGAAATTGCACGACTTGGAGATAGCAAGGGAATATCAAAGCATTTTGAAGAGAGTCAGTATTGAGATGTTGTTAAAAGTTGTAAAAATTGATGAGATAACCTTTTCATAAAGCAGTTGCATAAAGAAAGGAGGTACACAATATTGTTGAAAGCAAAGGAGTAAGTAGCTACTAAATGACTCATAGCTGAAGGAAAGAAAAAAGAAATCAATTATTAGGCAGTAAAAGAAATGTAAATTATAATCGAGGAGTGAATGGTTCCAAGAGTTTGGGAATGGGATTTGAAACAATAGGCAATGATAGAAGAGGCTTTCCTCTAACTGAATGACAAGGGGGGATGTGGTATCTTTGCCAACCGTTGCAGTACCAATCTGCATATCAGCTCAGCATGCACACCTCAAAGCCCTTGTAGGATTCTTCAGATACTGATTGCATTCCAAATAAAGCTTAAATTCCTCTTCCTTTCCTTCATCACACTCTAGCATTTTTGTCATCTCTTGCATTTTACATCATTTTCACGTGGCAAGCACTTTTTAAAGCTTACAGAGACATCAGAACACCCAAAGAGTGGCCGTGGAGGCTCACTGCTCAGATCTCCCTTCAAGAGAACCTACAGTTTGGAGGGTACTTGGCAAACAGACTCCAGCTGCCACAACTTCACATCTCCTATGGGTTTTGCATCAAGGCCACTGCCCCTGACAGCCCCTCCAAGTTAAGGGCAAATTGATGTGTCTTGCATCCTCTGCTGCAAAAAGGAAGCAGAACACCCGGTAGGCCTACTCTTTGGTTCTGGAAGCAACACATACACACTTAGACAGTACTTCAGCTTATGTGCTAGATGACACAGAGGGGAGGCCACCAGCTTTGAGAGGGCTCAGAGCAGGAAGGGGTTTTGCCAGAGGGCCAGGTTGTGATGCAAGCAGCCCTGCCTCTTGGGCCATATGATCAGGCAGGGCCTATGGTGTTGGAGGTATCAGTGGTGAGAAAAGATATATGAAGATTATGGCAAGCCCCTGTGGAAGAATCATAGTTGCAGGTCTATGGGGATCTAAAGCAAGGGTCTATATCATCTGCAACAGTCAGTCTCACATCTTTTTAGGAACAGTTTCTTTGAAAGTTACTTGGCCTTGGTAGTAAAGGTAGCCTGTTCATTCAGAATTTCCCATTATGAGCTGAGTCTTCTTGACTCTGACAAGACAAAGCTGGACAGACCCAGAAGCAGTCTATTGTGAGTTGGGACCGGGATCTCTAGGAGCAAGCTAAGTGGGACCAGAGGGCATGGAAAGCTGCAAGAACAGGTTGCCCTTTCTTAAGGGCTGAGTGGGACAGACCCTCATGTCCCCCACCAGGGTTCCACTGGTTCGCTCCTCTGAGCAGATTGGGGTTTCAAATAACCAGCTGAAGGGGGAGGAAAAACCTGTGTCTGGTTTATGGTTGCACGAGCTCAGTATGTAGATGAAGCTGAAAATGGATGGAGGCTGCATTATATCTATACTCAGGAGTGGTCTTGAACTTCTGTAGACAGGGAAAATCTTTCCAGTGGGCAGAACTGTGAATGTTGAACTAGTCATGTATTTTGTGTGGAAGGGAAAGTGGCCCCACGTGGGAATATTTATATAGATTTCTGAGCAGTGGCTAACAGCCTTGCCTGGTCAGGGGCTGGACGGAGAAGGACTGGAAGACTGAAAACATGGAGGTCTAGGCTAGAGACATGTGGATGAACATATGGGAATGGACACAAAGTGGAAGAGGCACTGAAAACCCAATTAGATGACAGGACTCAGCCAGTCAATGTCAGCCTTCCTCAACAGACATCCCAAATCTGAAGCAAGGGGCACATGAGCTTAGTAGACTCAGTGGCAGAAATAGAAGTTGCACCCGGGATCAAAAGCAAGGACTGCTGCTTATTGAGGTCAGTTTAACTTCTCCTAACTTTGCAAGTCAAATCTGTTAGTAACAGAGAGTATTCCTTGTGAATATCAATCACCTACTTGGTGGTAAGTTGATTATATCAGACTCATTTCGGCCTAGAAGAGCCAGTGGTTCATCCTTACTAAGGATAGACGTTCTGGGTATGGATTTACCTTTCCTCCCCACAGAGCCTCAGCCTGTACCAGCACTGTCCAGGGGGCTTATAGAATACCTGATTCACAAGCATGGAATTTCACACATAAACTCCCACCAGGGAATCCACTTCACAGTGAAGGAGGTGCCAGAACAAGCCCTGATTGTGGGGTCCCCTGTATCTTAGACACTGTATTACTGCATACCTCTGTAACATTTGAGGGGCTAACCTCATAGAATAATGGAACGGTCTCCTAAAGGCGCAGCTATAATTCTAGTTTCTGGTAGTAATCTGCGAAGATGGAGTGGCACTTTTGGGGATATGGTATATGCACGGAATCAGATTTTTCTATGGCATTATCTCTAATAGGGAGGACATATAAGCCTAGGAACTAAGAGTTAGAATCAGTAGTACCTCACTTACTATCATATTCAGTGTCTTTCCTATCCCTCCATCTCTGGGCTCTGCAGAGTCCCCAGAGGGGAAGCACTCTTGCCAGGGGACAAAGCAGAGCTGCAAACTATGGCTCCTGCCTGGTAGATCCAGGGATTGTGCCCAGGGATCAGCAGGTAAGAAGAGGAATCACCAAATTGGCAGAAATGGTTGACTTTGATGAGCAGAAGGAGGCTTTTATATAATGGGGACAGAAAATACGTGCAGACCCAGGTGATCCATTTGCGTGCTTCCTGGGACTCTACGGATTCCTTGTAACCATGGATGCACTCATTTGGCAACCCTGGTATGAGGAATATATGACTTACAAAGGGTTCAGACCTTCCAGAAATGAAGGATTAGGTTACACCACTAAGTAAGCCACTAGAACCTGCTCATGTGATAGCTGATGGTGAGGAGAATGAAGTAAAGGAAAGGGAGAAGATGAGAACCATTTTCAACCGCAAGGCTGAGTTGAGAAACAGGGACTGCTGTTTGTCCCACTAACTTCCTTTATCAGAGCTTCCCATTGGGAAGAAAGTCCCCCGGGAACTGCCCCCAGATACATGTGAAGACAATCTCTGCAGTGCAATGGGAGATTGTGGTGGTCATAGATGTGCACCATTCAGAGCTTCCTTCAGGAGAACTTGCTGTGAGAGAAGAGGTTGGTGAACAGCCTGTACCTGCTGCACCTTTGAATTCCAATAGCATTCATGCTGAGGCCACACTCTGTCTAAGCTGTTTCCAGCCAATAACCAAGCACAGTGGGATTCCAAGAACTGGGTCATTCCTTCTCAACACAGACCTCCTCTTATGGGTGAGATATCCTGTGCTCCCCACTGAGCTGACTAAAACCTTTTAAGGGCTACACTGCAGTCTGAGCCTTTTCTATGCAATTCTTCCTTCCCTGCTTTGCTTTCACGGGTTTCCCACCTACTCCTGTTTCCTGTAGCCTTTATCCTGCATGTGTATTCCCCTGGTAGATCTCTGATATGTCTGAATCTATCCTGGAATCTGCTTCTTGGAGACCTTGAACTGATACACCCAGTGATCTTTAAAGAACACACAGGTAACACACACATGCATACATATACGCTTACATTTACAGGTTGTTCTTGGTCAGAGAGAGATGGAAAGTCTAAATCAGAACTTACTAAAACTGGGTTTAAAATCAGATTTCCAGGTTCTTAAAAAAGAATGGGGAAGCTTTCTATGTACTGATATGGAAAAACCCCAAGATCTATTAGATAGAAAAGAAAGCAAGGTATTGAACAGTGTATGTAGTGTGCTATAGTTTGCTATATTTGTACATATGTAAAAACCTATAAAGATACAAATCAATGGGGTGAGAGTAGGAAAGCTTCACTGAAGAACAATTTGAAACTTGAAATTATAGTACTTATTACTAATTAAATTGAAATGTCAGTCTTCAGCATCTTAGCATTTTATTATTTTAGTTATTTGAAAATTCCATTCTGTATATGTAACTGGATAGAACCACCATTTGGTAGATGATGCAATAGCCTGTGTAAAGCAATAAATAGACTTGATAAATTTTGGGACCCTCCAAAACTTACCATCTGAAATGGAAAAAGACTGCCTGGGTAATCCAGATGGTATGAGTGATTTCCAACTCACCAACTGATTGAATAATTCATAGACTGTTTGCCTGTCTGTGACAGAAGTGGACATTTAGAAACCTCCAGCTGTGTCAATCCTGCCATTTTGGTTGTTCTGAAAGTTTTGCTTTTTCTAGAAAGAAGTATACACCATCATTTCCTTCAATGTAACAGCCTATGCTAAATCATGCCTCGTTTCCATACTAAATGTTCCTTTAGGGCTGATAATTTCATCAAAGCAAAGGTAAGAATCATTGGGTGAGCATTTTCAAAAGATGCTTGTGTAGGTTCTGCTCTCCTCTAGCAAAATGTCAGAGTGGCCCCATCTCATACATTCTGAGAGCTTTCCTAGCAATCCTAGTGTACTTATCTGATGGAGAATCATTATCGTAGGGCAATTTCCAAAACTCCCCTGCTGACAGTCACCAAGGGGAACTTATTAAATACAAATGCTCTTTGACATACTATGGGATTATATCCTGATAAACCCATTAAACCCATCATAAGTTGAAAATATTGTAAGGTAAAAGTGTACTTAATACACCTAACCTACTGAATATCATAGCTGAGCCTTGCCTACTTAAAAGGGCTCAGAACACTTACATTAGCCTACAGTTGGACAAAACCATCTAACACAAAAGCCTATTTTATAATAATAAAGTGTTGAATATCTCATGTAATTTATTGAATACTGTACTGAAAGTGAAAACCAGAATGACTGTATTGGTACTTCAAGTATGGTTTCTATTGAATGCATATTGCTTTCACACCATTGTAAAGTCAAAAAAATCCTCAGTTGGGGACTGTCTGTGTACACATGCCCAGGTGTCCAATGCCAAACCCACGGAATCAGAATTCATCTGATGAATTCAATATCAGAATTCTTTTTTTTTTTTTTTTGAGACGGAGTCTCGCTCTGTCGCCCAGGCTGGAGTACAGTGGTACGATCTTGGCTCCCTGCAAGCTCCGCCTCCCTGGGTTCACGCTATTCTCCTGCCTCACCTTCCTGAGTAGCTGGGACTACAGGCGCCTGCCACCATGCCCGGCTAATTTTTTGTATTTTTAATAGAGACGAGGTTTCACCCTGTTAGCCAGAATGGTCTCAGTCTTCTGACCTTGTGATCCACCTGCCTCAGCCTCCCAAAGTGCTGGGATTACAGGTGTGAGCCACGGTGCCCGGCCTATCTTAGATTCGTTAAGCTAGTCAAATAAGTTCAAAGTTGTCTGAAAATAGTGATCCCAACATGACTTTACTTTTTTTTTGCATGAATTATCTCTCAAAGTGCTTTCATAGTTATAAACAATATCCTTCTCCTTGTAATTTTAAAAGCAAAATTCAAAAGTACTATGTAAGAACATGTCTTCTAAGGATAAGTATACAATGGATAGTTGATATTTACAAAACAAAACTAGCCATTATGAGGTGGCCTTGAAACCAGGACCTTAACAAAACTCTGATAACTAGGCCAAACCAGTGGGTGGACTTGTAAGTTATCTTCTCTTGTCCAGCATCTGGAGACTGAACTAGGAGGTGCTGTGTCTAGGCACCAGCACCATGGGAAGTCTGTCTCTTTTATCCACCTTGGAGAAGCAGTGGGCTCAGTATCCAGGCTAAGTAAGCCCCCAAAGAGCTCTGTTCTTAGGCCATGACACAGCAAGGTACTCCCTGCCCCAGCCCTTGTGGTTTCCAGCCACTTTAGAATGGCTGGAACCCTTGATTGAGCTGCGAGTTTCACATGGCCCTGGACTAGCTGGACATTGTGGCAACTGGGCACACTGGCCTGTCCCTGCTTCTGAGTATCAGCATCTGGATTAGCTGGATTTCCTGTCCACCACTCCTGGTGGTTAAGAGCAATGTTGAGACAGGAGGGGTGTAGGGTTGAACATACAGGAAGAGAGTATGTCCAAGTGATCCTGGGACCACCTCTTTCAGACTTTTTTTCAAGATGCTTTTTATTGTTGGATGAAAAAAAAACCAAATTTTTCTTTTCTATTACTATAAGCACGTGGTGACTGCTGAATCATATGTATCCCAAGAACTATTCTGTCCAAGCAGTAGTGGAATTTTGCTTTAAAAATACAACTTTTGAGGTAATTTTCATACTGACTATGGTGTGTATTTTGTCTCTGATTAATATCCAAGCAGGATCATCTGCAAGTCCTGTTTTGGTTTATGATTCTCCCTCTCAAAGGCCACAGGTTACTTACCCTCAAAACGTATTGTTCTTTTAGATTATTCCATGTTAACATAATTCATTAATTAAAATATTGAAAAATGTTAGAAAAGGGCTTTTCCATTCTTTACAGCGATTTCAGTGATGTGAATATAATCTTCAAGATTTCCTTTTGTTCATTTACTCAATATATATGTAACAAGTACCTTCTAAATAGAGTGCTTTGTAATGGGTATAAGGTCATTAACTCCCTACCCTCAGGGAATTTACAGTCCACTGAAAGGATAGATATTAAATCAATATATCATTTCCAACTGTTGTACTACAGAAGAAAAAGTAGTGCTATAAAAAAGAACGGCAAGGGATACTTTCAGTTAGATTGCAAGATCAGGGAAGGCCTCCCCATCCATCCCTGCACCCACCTAACCATCCATCCATTCATTTGTCCATTCATCCACCATTCATTCATCTGTCTGTCCACCTACCCATGCATCCATCCATCCAACCATCTATCTACAATCCATCCACCAACCCATCTATCTGTCCGTTTATCCATTATCCACCCACCCATTCATCCATACATCATCCATCCATCTATCCATCCACCTACCCACCCATCCATCCATCCATCCATCCATCCATCTACCCATTCATCCATCATCCATTCACCATCCACCCACCCACTCACCCATTCATCCACCCACCGTCTGTCCACTCATTCATCCATCCGTCTACCATCTATTCATTCACCCATTTATCTACCCACCTATTCATCCTTCATCCATCATCCACCCATCATCTATCCATCCATCATCCATCCATCTACACACCCATCCCTCTGTCTGGTCACCATCCACCCATCCACCCATCCATCCACCCACCCATCCATTCTTCAATAGATATTGCTTAGATGCTTCTCTAAGAAAGTGACATTTAAGCCAAGCTCTGGAGGATGAGTAGAAGACAGCCAGAAAAGTAAGTAGATCAGCTGGAGAAGAGAAAATAATTATGAAAAGAGTGTGGCACAATGAGTGTGGCACATTGAAGGGACTGAGAAGGCTCATTAAGCAAAGGAGAGGATCTTGGTGAGAGATGATGGTGGGGAGGAAGGCAGAGACCAGGGCCTGTTTGTGATCTTACTCTAAGAGTTCAGTAAGAAGCAGTGACTATTTAATTACCCTCCCATAGTTGAGGTGGGGCAGAGAAAGCAAAAGAGGCAGAAGTATAATATTAGAAAATATGAAAGGTTGTTAAATTTTAGCCCCTCTCTATTGGTTCTGATACATATCCTGAAGCAAGATGTGACCCCTCTGCTATTGAACAGTGTTTATTTTTAAGCTTGAGAAATCCAGGAATAACTTTTGAAAGAAAACAAAAATGTGTCCAGACCTTTCTCCCGTGGTGGATTAAATTTTATTATTTTATTTAAACTTACAATCATTGTATATGTGTACTTCAGTACATAAAATATAAGCTATACCTCTGTATGCTTATAGTTTATTTAGAACATAAAGCTAACATAATTGAAAACAAATAATATCAAAGTTAACAACCTGAATTTAATGTGACAGATGATGTTTTTCATTTTAAAATGTTACGGTACTACCCGTGGAGCCACACTCCTAATTTCAGCCCATGCGTCTTGCTAGATGCTGTTCAGGACTCTGCTTTGCGATCTAGTAGGAAGCCGTTCTTTGTACAGTGTACCATTTGGCTATTGCTCGGTGGAGATGCATCAATTATGTATTAGGTCTGCTTTTCTTCTCATTAGTCAGAATCAATTAGAGTAGAAGGACTTAGTGCCAAAGTCAGCCTAAACATAAACATAAAATCAGCTTCTGAAATCAAGTAACAGCCCATGGAGATGAAAAATCTGGAGGGAATCAACAGACCCCTTAGGATACATGGGTGAACTCCCATGGGTATGTGGACTTCTGCTTGGAATCCTAAGAGTGGATTATTCCTAAAGGAAAAACAAAAAGGAAACGATTTCTTCTCACATAGATCCATAGGGACAGGATAAATTATACCTTTTAACAGCCTAAAAAGGGATCGTTAGACCCCAGCGTTTGGTATGGTCAAGATCGGGTGATCATTAAGATCTGAGACTAAGGAGAGACCAACTTGGGTGAGATCACACATCCCCGTGATTCCTGCTTATGGTATCTAGGACAGACAGGATTAGAAAAAGGCGACTGAGAGGTCTTTGCCTCCTTGGCCATGTGGCTGAAAAAGGCTTAGAGAACTAGGCTCCAAAGTCAAGTCCACAAACTGATCCACTGGGGTGTGGGAAGAAAATATAAGAGCCCTGGAAAACCTGAGCCCTGTTCTCAGGCACATAAAGAACAGCTCGCAAGGAAGTTTGAGTAAAGGCCCTCTAAAACTGAGAGCTCCAAAACACTTTGTGTAACTTGCCAAATGCAAACAGCAGCCAATAAGAGAAATGTACATTTCATGACACAGCAGAAAGTGGTGTAGCCTCCATTTGTAAGCTGATCAGGTTAATATATTTGAAATATCAGCTTAAGCTAGTTTCACTGTTTTCACAAGTCTTCTCATCATTCAACAATGTTGATTACTTCAGGAGCAGAGGAGGTCAAATTACAAAGGGTGTAAACTTGAAACTTTCAACTTGCAGATGGATTTTAACTTTGGAAGAAATGATATACAAGAGATCAAGGCTAATATTTGTAAGATTCAGGTTTTGTTGAAAGGAGGAAAAAATGATTATGGGGTTCCCAACAGTTATCAATTGGAGAATTGAATACAGGATTTTAACTGTGACACATAGATGCGAGAGGATGTAGGACATGACATCAGAGCATTTTGGAGAGGTCTTCAAGAGGGAGTGGGGATAGAAGTTTCCAGATTTGATTATCTGAGGGCACAAGTGTCTCAAATGAGACTTCCTCCCAGATGTCTTAGGAGAAGGTATGGCAGCAGCCTCATCAAATATTCAGAACCAACTCAGGACAGCCACTGTAGAGGGGTTGGTTTTGGGTATTTAGGCAGAGCCTGAGATAGTCCTGTAGTGGACCTTGTAGTGCTGCACAGACACTCTTCTGGGATCCAGCATTCAATCGCTCTGTTGATGTGAGTGTTGGTAGCTGATGCCTGTGACTAACTCCTTCTCCCAGAATTGCCCTTAGCCAAAGAGTGCCTCCTAGTGAGAGGTCATGTGAACTCGCTGGGGGCAGCCTACATGGAATAACTGATAGACTGTCGGAGTGATAAAGGTCTGGCTTCCTTGCTTCAATTGGAACAACTCACAAAGGCTGTCCCAGCTCCAGTTCCCTGTACAGTCAGCTTTTTTGCAAGTGTGTGGCAGTTCTAACTTCTCTCTGCTCAACCCGGCTCCCGTCACTTCTATAGATGTTGTATGGAGAACTCTTGCCAATAAACCTTCTGTAAGCAAATCTCAAAGTCTGTTTCCTATGAAGCTGTAGCTACAACAAGCCTCTGTAGGTCCTCTGGGTCATGAGTTGAAGTTTGGAAGAAACTGGAGATGAGTTCTCCTGGCGTAACCTGGGTAAGAGTTGCAAGCTGGTGGGCTGCTGGTGGGTTGCTGTGGTATAGTGAGAGGTGAGGCTTTGGGTGTGCATCACAAAGGGACAGCCTGGATGGAAGACATGGCTGTATTTCACAGGATCAGTTAGAGCCAAGATTGAGTCAGCCTTAGGGAGGAGGAGTGGCCACCCACACGCTGACTGTGCTGGGAGGCTTGACCATGAGTGACCTCAGATATGAATCTTTCAGCAGATGCAGCAAGGCCAGAGGTCAAGTGCCAAAGATCCTGTTGGAAAAGACACTTCAGGGGAGGCCAGTGAGTACCAGAGGATGTTTCTTAAACCAGATGCCCTTCCCTTGAGGCAAGCCACCTGAAAACTAGATCCTTTCTCCACCCTTCCTCCCACCACCAGAGGGACAGAGAAGGGTGACTGAATATTTACCTCCAAAAGGATTATATTATACTAGAGGTAGCTAAGTTTCCCTGAAAGGGACAAAATGAAGTGTTTTTCCACGCTTCATTTTTGTGACATTTAAGCCAAGCTCTGGAGGATGAGTAGGAGACAGCCAGAAAAGCTACTTTTTTCTACAGACAGCTAATTTTTTCTACAAAAAAGTAGAAATGGGTCTTTAGAATTACTAATTTTGGTCCTAGAGAAATAAGATGGCTTCATTTGTACACATCTGTGATGTAATTGTGCAGAAATATGCAACTGAAAAGAGAGAAGAAAGTAAAAAACACAGTGCAGATAAGCCATATATGTGATATATATATTTATTTATTGTAAGATTATATATTTACATACTATTTATATATATTATATATATATAAAATCACTTTCTTGGCACTAAGAACCACGTCCTCTTCGAAGGCTTTTATTTAAATAATTCTGTAGTTTATGGACTTCTCAGGTGAAAATTAGCCAAGCTTTCAGCTGATAGTGCACTTTAAATAATACCCTGAATGTTCAAAAGGTATTTCCCCGGCAGACAGCCAGAAACATCAGAATCTGGAGCACAACTCCTGTGTATTGTCATTTTAAGACTGAACGGACAGGTTGAACATGAACTACAGTGGATCCAAAGGAAACTTGTTAAAGGGAGGTTAAATGCCCCTGCACTAAAATGCAAACAAGGCTCTTGTTCTCAGCCTTTTAATTTTTCTAACTGCTTTTACAGAGATTTCTCTCATTTAATTCTCACAACAAGCCTGGAAGGTGGCTACGCTCATGACCTTAATTTTACAGAGGAAATGGAGTCTTCAAGCACTTCCACACCTGGGTTGTGGCCAAGCAGGGCTCTACACCCACAGCCCATGCTCATCACCTCTGCAACCTGCTGCCTCCGCTATACTGTTCTGCTTCTGTGTACATTTCAAGCCAAATTTGCAGAAGAGCACAAGGAATCTGAACAGTCATTTTAGCAAAGTTAAAAATGTCACATGCGTATGATGAACTAGGTGCATACAAACACGGAGGGATTATAAGCTATGGTAGAAGATTTTACCAATTGGTAATGAGTATGGATTAGTGGTTAAGTCAAAGTCACTCTCATTTGTTGTTTTTCTTTCTTTCTTTCCTTTTTACAACCTCGAAAGGCAGGAAGAATCCCTCTCAGTTGGTGCGTCATGTAATGCATGTTGTAATTAGTTATTTATGTATCTAAGTCCTTCATTTAGAAAACCTGTATATAGTTACTTCCCAGGAGCCGTCACCTGTGCCTTGTATCATTTTATCCTCAATTGGAGTTTTGGTGGCTTGTCATTTAGTTTATTTCATGTCACAAAAGAGGAGTGTCTTAGGAAGAGTGGAGAGACTGAGCTCACGCTCGGGCAAGTAGAAAATCTTGGACACTCCCAACACTCAACATTGTGTTGGTGAAAAAGCCAACATTTGCCAAATTTCTAAGCTGTACTTATCAGTTAAGTTGTTTTTTTCACCCCCCTCCCGCCCCCCCACCCCACCCTTATCCATCTTTTCTTTGCTTAACAAAGTTACCACCAATAGCTGTTTATGGTACTAGTGGGATGCTAACAGTACACGTTTAAAATGTAGGTCAACAGATTTTGAAGCTTTTGATGACATACAGCAGATAGATTTGGAAATGCCTAAGAACTTCTCATTTTAACTTTCCTCCTGATAGAATCTATTTGTATCACTGGTTTTAGTCTTGTAGACTTGGAGGGAGTGGTGAAAGATGAACAGGCAGGGCTCAGCCACAAGGGGAGAAAAACGTCATCCACCCCCCAGAATAGCAACAGCAATAAATATGGTCATGTCGCTCTTCTGCTGAGGCTAAAACGACAGACAGGATCACATTTACGGCACCCAGCAGGCCCACTGGCCACAAGGGGTGGCTCAGGGCTTTGGAAGGAATGTGTACAAAAGTTGGTGCTGATTTCAGAGCTGTGACTTAGCACAGAAAGAAACAGGGCATAGGGTCTAGACCCCAACTCAGAGCTAGAAGGGACTTGGCACCCTCTTGGCCACAGGGGAGGACATTCTAAATCAGCTTTCAGGACAGCTGGCTCAGGGCTCTTGAGAGCAGAGCTGAGAACTTCTCTGCATGTCTGCCTGATAACTTGTTGTTGTCTGCAGCTGCCACAGCCATCAAGGCACAGGCGTTATCAGGAAGGTAAAAAAGAGGGCTCTCATTGGTCATCAGTTATTTAAAGAGGGTCCATCAGATTTCAGTGACTTCTTTGCACAGAATTAGCACCTTTCTCTGGGAAGTCTAACAGGAAGGAACATCTCCCTTACCTCAAAACTCATCAAGGCTTCCCTTCCAGACCAAGCCGCTGGGTTCTAGCCATTTCAGGCTCTAGATGCCTCATCTTCATCTCTCTATTTTCATATACATTCCAATTTCGTATACTATATGGCCATATCTCTGGGGAGTTGTGGTTTTACCATCGTCTTTTGCCACTTGAAACTGGCAGGATGGGGCTTATGCATTTTCATAACTTGCATACAGCAGGAGTCTCTTAGGCCGAATCGTTTTCAAGCTAACATATGTAGCTGGTTCTTCCCATGTGCTTTGGAAACCAAAGCATCACCTGGATTTGACCAGTTTCCCTTTTTCTGTTAAACTTCCTTGCTCTAAAATGATGCAATTTCATAAAGCCAAGCTTTTCCTGTCTGCCATATTTGCGGTTCACTGACTTCTCCAACCTGTCCCCACAGGGAGTCCCTGGAAGCAGATTCACTTTGGCCACACCACCCCTTTCTCTCATAGAGCTTTAGTAACCACAGACTCAACTCCGTGCTTTCATTTGTTTCAGTTACATACTGAGGATTTAAATTGATCTTTTCTCTGTGGATTGCAATATTACTTTTGTTTGAAAAATATAGTACTTAAAAAATGAAAGCCAATGTTTTACACTTTGGTGTCTCTGTAAAATTCAGCACTATATTCTATGATCACTGATATCTTATGCTTCTTTAGGATCTTATTAAGACAAACAAGATAAAATGAAGTATGTTTTTATAGTACTGTAATCACTCTCATGTTTGTGCTCTCACTGTCCTTGGTAATGGGTGGTTAAGAAAAAAAAAAATCATGCCAGTGTGTTGAAGCTGGTGCCAAAGGAGCATAAATGATTATTGCTGCTCAGGGTCTGCTGCTGCCCAGAACTTTAACTTGCCCTATTTATACCATCAAAAAGCAAAATCTTACTTAGAGAAACCTTTGCAACATTAGCATTTTCTTTCTTTAAAGCTTATGTCTCTGAGTTTTTATGCCGTGTTTCTCATGTAGCCAGAGACTGTGCAGACATAAATTAACTTTTCTATATATTATTTAGTGACAAAAAGAACACAACAGCAAGGACGTTTGAAAAATAAATACCAATGTATTCTTAAATACTCTTAATTTGAATGGCAAAGCTATGTTCCAAATGATCTTAAATCTCTGGAAAGATTCCTTTAAATATGAAAAGAGAATGATAAAATAAGATGTCCAGGAAGACTACTTGAATCATTTATTGGGAAATAGCAAGAAAAAGGCACTCTCCACTGAGAGGATAGTTAAAATGTACACAAACATGTTTCAAATTAATAAGAAAGCACTTAACTTTAGGAAATATATAAAAGCTGCAGTTTCAAACCTAAGCATTAAGTATCCTCTTCGCAATGTGTGTTTCTAAGATTGTGTCTAACATATCCTACAGGCTTTTATAGTTGCATTTGTAAATATACCTCTTAATTATTCTTAATAAGACAAATGTTTGTGATATTATTAGTTTTATTCAAATATTAGATGACAGTGGGAAGTGCCTCGTTTTTTTCTCCTAGATTTTTCTTACCTTCATATTATAAGTGATTTTTGCAGAATATTAATATAACCATTGAAATGTTCTTTTAATGATTTTCGGCAGGCGTAGCATGAAGTCAAGAAATGAATCTGTGGAAAATGAGTAATATCTAAGGATTTTTATTATTTATTATTTCCTTCTTTATAAACTGTAATTTCCAGCTAGTAGTGATTATTTCACATGTAGTTTTGAAGTGTAAGTACCTAAAATTCATTGTAAACCATTAGAGAGAATTGCCAAAAATGAAGTTACAAAGTGCAGTCAATCTAGCAGGATACACTGGAGAACATATTATTAGCTGACATTTACCCAGAGTATTAAAAAAACCAGTTATTTTTACCATTCTGTCATTATTATCTATTATACTTCTTATGTGCCATGTGCTAAAATTGTGTTAAATAGTTAACATGTTAAAAATTACAATGAATCCTCAAAATATCCCAATAATGGTGGTATAATTGCTTTACCTGGATTGTAGATGAGGAAGCCGTGCCCATGATCACATAGCTGGTGAGCAGTGAAGCCAGGATTTGAATCTAGTTCTGGCTTTAGAATTTGAGCTCTTAACAACTCCATATTCTGGAGTGAAGGGTAATGCTATGTTACAGTGGAGAAATTGCATTTAAAAAGAAGGCAGTTCCCACTGTCATCTAATATTTGAATAAAACTTCCTCTTGCACTGGGAAGATTCCATGACCCAACCAATGTGTCCAAAAGCCAAGAAACTGAACTGAAGTCAGGCTGTGTTGCCAGTAGGTAAAGAGAGGGCTCTAGAGTTGGTCCTGCATACAAGCTGAGGCAAGTGGTAGGCCACACCGAGGCTGTGGGACACGGTTAGAGCGTACAGTGAGTTTGCAGCTAGAAGAATTGGGTTTTAGTTACAGCTCTACTGGTTATTAGTGAGGTAGTGAACTTCACACCTCAGTGCTAATGTCTTATTTCTACTGGAAGGGTTGTTGGAAAAATCAAATAAGTACTGTTTACAAAGGCACTTTGTAAGCTTTTAGAAGGAAATTAGATATTATTAGAGCATATATAATAATAATTATATTATTATTAAAAGTCGGTTTACTTTTAGCAGGATATTCTTTCTACCCTATTTCTCCCAGTTTTTTTCTATGAACTCAAAACAATCTTGGGCAAAAATTTCCTAAGGTAGAACAATTAGTGACTTAAGGAATAGGTGATATTTATATGTAGGACTAGTGAAATCAAACTGATGACTGTGGTTGTGCCTTATATAGTAAGGCCAGATCATGTAGTGGTAAGAACACAATCTCTGGACCAGACTGATGGGTTTAATTCCTCATTTTGACATGAACAGTGTGAGTTCAGGAAAATTTTTGCTCCTCGGTATCCTCATCAGTAAAACAGGGATGATATTTCTCCCTGCTTTGAGGGATTTGCAACTGTTAAGTACAATATACATATAAAGCCCTTAAGACATTTCCTGGCACACAGAAAACACTCCAAGAAGTATTAGCAACCAAGTGGTGCAAATGCATCTTTGGTCTATATTCGTGTACTTATTCTGAATATGTACACCATTCATCACAGAAGAGTTGGATGAAAGAGCATAGATAGATAATGTTAAATCTTTTTCACAAGAAAAGTGAATTTCCACTTAAAGTGAATTTCCTACTAAAAGAATTTAGTGCATCATTAACATTATTAGCCATTCTTTGGGAAACTAGAATATTAAACTATTATAAGTCCATAGTAACCTCATAGCAAAGGTGTCCTGACTTAATGAGTTGCACTTGTTATTAAACATGATTATTTGTTCTGGGATGCAGTGAAAGACCAGAGAAAACATTTTAGAGTTTCAAAATCAAGTCTGGGCTGTTCTAAGGTTGTTGAGGCTTTTGCTTAGAAGCCCTCAGAGGGTAATCTGTGTTTTTGAGGGGAAGGTGGTGGAATCTTAGCACCTTGAACCTGGAGACTCTTTAACTGGTAGCTTGACACCATGAGATTTTACAGACCATTTTGTGGAGGTTGTTTCAAGTTATTTAACCTTTTCTTTTAGACTCTCACTATTCTGCTCTGAAAATTTTACAGATGAGGGAAAACTAGGGATTGAGAATTGGGACAGTTCATCAGTGATACACTAAATTGATAGTTTGTAAATTTTATCTGCATGAGAAAACCCTGGAGGGCTTGTTAAAACAGATTTCTAGGCTCCACCCCCAGAGTTTCTGATTCAGTAGAATATGCATTTCTAAGAAGTTAGGTAGTGTTGCACTGCTTGTCAGGGACCCATACTTTGTGAGCCACTGCAATAAATCAAATACAGTACTGGAGTCAGGTTGATTGGAACTCTAGTAAACTAGCCAGAACCATCACAATTCTTTATCAAATCCATATACTTGATGAACCATCTTTTATCTCATTTAATTAGATAATATTTAGAATTTTATAGACACTTGAAATATCAGCTAACATGAATTGTTCACATTCAAGATAAAAATTCTCAAGAAAAAAATTTTAAAATAAGCACTCCCCTTTTTTTGGGGGGGGGGTGGCCACAGTGCTTCTTGGTCCCCAATGCATTGTTCCCAGCGTATTGATCACAGAGCCCCTTTGACACAGCATACCTTTGTCATGGCACTGAACTTTTATCACTGAGCACCTGTGCACAGTGTGCTGTGGTTCTAGTATGTCTTGGCCACAGACAGTATGCTTGCTTTCTTAAGCCTGTGTCTATGTGGGTGAACACCCCTCCCCCACCCTTTATTCTTATGTGTATCCCAATTAAAAATCTTGTGTAATTCACATGGATCTGATTACTGGCATAGGTCAAGGCTGAGCAGACAAAGTAGTTTCTGGGTGTTTATTAATAGTATTAACATTGCTACTGTCAGGAGAAAGTGAAGACAATTCTATTTTTTTCTACAGGTATAAAAGATCATTTTTTAATGGCTGAACGCGGTGGCTCGCGCCTGGCTGGGAGACTGAGGTGGGTGGATCACGAGGTCAGGAGTTCAAGACTAGCCTGGCCAACATGGTAAACCCCGTCTCTACTAAAAATACAAAAATTAGCCGGGCCGAGTGGGACGTGCCTGTAATCCCAGCTACTCAGGAAGCTGAGGCAGGAGAATTGCTTGAACCCAGGAGGCGCAGTTTGCAGTGAGCCAAGATCACACCATTGCACTCCAGATCTGAGCGACAGAGCAAGACTCCATCTCAGAAGAAAAAAGAAAAAAATCTTTTTTAATTTTGGAAAATTTGGTTTTGAAATAGCTTAATTAGATAAATATATTCTCTGGAGAATATCACCATTTCTGTTTTCTAACTTGTCAAGAAGGAAAAATAGCAGGCGATTGGTTATTCTTAAAAACAGAGAGACCTCTTGTGGCCATTCATAAAAGTACCTGAAAAAACCAGAAATCCAGAGTATTCTAATTTATCAGTTTTCTCTAGCTTAGTTGTCATTCTTCTTCTTCTTCTTTTTTAAATATAGGAATTACCTAATACCTGTCAAAATATATATGATAAGTCAGTAATAGGATTTTTACATAACAGTGACTTACATAAATGTATACCACCTCAGCCGTAACAGTGCTATAGGATAAAGTAAAACTTTATTGAAGCATAAAGCAAAAACATACAAGAAATTGCACAAAACATAAAAGTGTCTAGCTTGAGGAATTTTCCTAAACTGGGTATTTCTGTGTAGCCAGCATATCTGGTAGATTTTTTATCATAATTTTATAGGTAAGATGACTCAGGCTCAGAAGTTATGTGATTCATTGTTTTATAACATCAATCAAATTCATGTGAACTTCATTCACTCAGAAATAGGCAAAATGAAGAAAGAACTTGAAATAAATGTTAACATAAAAGTCAGTTTACAGAGCCATGATCTATAATTTAGATTTATAAATATGAAAATTTATCAAATGAAGTTACTTTTACATGTATAATTTCTAGAGCAGTAGACTATTAGGTCACAATTTATTATTATTGTATTTGTTATTTTTTGTTGGTAGTGGTTACCTGCTATTTTTCTCCATTAATTAATAAGCAGTTTGGGTTCATCTTTTATGTACCAAGCACTTTCTGGGTTCCTGGTGACACTAAAATGAATAATATTGGATCTTTGCCCTTCAGTGGCTCAGAGTCTGATGCACCAGAAAGACATATGGACAGTAGTTTAATAATACAGCAGTTTGACAAGGACTCTAATGGAACAGTATCCATCTGCATGGACTCATTTTCAATAAGCTGGCTGTATTTTTCTCCAAAGTCCACCTCAGGCTGGTTAAAACTTGCAAGTCCACAACTTTCTCTCTTTGGTTTAAGGCTAGCATAGTGTAGTAGAAGCTAATACTTGACTAGTAATGAGAAAATGTGTGTCTGAGATGTAGTTCTGTCACTTACTGGCTCCACAATTTTGGACTAGTCTTTCACTTACTGAACCTCATTTCTTCAGCTATAACTGTAGTGGAAGCTCTTCTAACTTAGGGATGGTAGCTACCTCACAGGCTATCATGAAGATCAAATGAGATTGTAAGAAAACTGTTTACGATCTTTAGATGCAGACGTTCTACTTTATACCTTTTGTTTATAAAGTATTAATATTGAACATCAGTGCAGTCATCAGTTCATTCAGTGTTTACTAGTTCATGATTTTGCTGCTGGGAAGATGTGCTAGAGGAAGTGCTCAGTGTTTGATAGTGGGCAGATTGACCTGTGCATATCCATGTTCTTCCTAAGGATAGTGAAGAGAATGAAAAGATAATAAGCATAGTGGATGTCTCGGAAATGGAGAAGGAAGCAAAAGCTGATTAGGGAAAGGAAAAGGTACCGAAAACAAATTAGTATGCAAATTTACTCATTCACAAATTTACCCAGTTCTCTTTCTCCTCATCAAAACACTTTATTAAATACTAAATAAGATAGATACATTCAATGGTATACTAGTAAATATTTAACAACCAACTTTCTGGGAAAAAGTTAAACATGATAGCATTTACTGATTTCTGTAAAAAGTTCTACCATGGCCAATTTCAAGTCACTAACATGACATCACTGAACAGAGAGGAAGAGATATACAAGTAGCACATCCTTATATACTATTTCCTTTGTATGGATATGATAGACACAAACTCAGGAGTATAGATAATAATACACATAATTAGGAAATGATGAGTTTTAAGTATTTGTTAGCTTTATTTTAAAAATTAATTAATTAATTATTTATTTATTTTTGAGAAGGAGTCCCACTCTGTTACCCGGGCTGGAGTGCAGTGGAGTGATCTCAGCTCACTGCAAGCTCCACCTCCTGGGTTCACACCATTCTCCTGCCTCAGCCTCCCAAGTAGCTGGGAGTACAGGCACCCACCACCACGCCCGGCTAATTTTTTGTATTTTTAGTAGAGACGGGGTTTCACCATGTTAGCCAGGGTGGTCTCGATCTCCTGACCTCGTGATCCGCCTGCCTTGGCCTCCCAAAGTGCTGGGATTACAGGCGTGAGCCACCGCGCCTGGCAAAAATAATTCATTTAAATGCAACTCAGTTTGATTTAATTTTGACAAATAGCTGAGTTGAACATCCACTTTGCAAATTCCGGAAATTTAACAATCAGCTATCATGAGCCAGTGGGGACACTACCCTGGATATATGGGTAATTGCATTAGTATGGTACTAGTTATGGTAAAGATTATCACCGCCTCTGGGAAGCTTATCTGTGTTAGGTGCCTTTCTCTATATTCCTACTATAACTTTCTAGATTTCACAGCAAGTACCACCCCATGTTGGGATCTCATTTCTCTGCCTTCACACTTGATTTCCTTAAGGCTAGTGACTGTGACTGACTTTGAACTCTGTATCTTCTCTATCTAGCACTTAGGGCTCAACAAGTGTATATTGAAAACAAATTTACCTGGACCTGGCTCCTGTCCTCAAGGAGCCCACAATAATTATATCTATGATCTACAAAAACTCATAGATACAGAATACACAGTGTAGTAGAAGCTCTGAATAAACATGTGAATGGATAATAAGGTTTTTATATTTTTATTGGGATGGAAAAAAATGATTATAGATCATTGGAAGTAGATGTAGCAGTTCTTCTATTGTGATAAAACAAACACACACACACCTTTTTCCTTATGTCATCTATTTAATGATACTATTTTAGTGTTGACACCTTTAACAGTTAAAGGCAACACACGTTCATTATAGAACAATTAGACCATGCAGAAGCATAAAGAAATAAAAGCCACCTATATTTTACAAGGTTGATGTATTAGTGAGGATAGGTTAAGAGAGTACCATCCAGAAAGCACCAAATAACGGTGCCTTGCACAAGATCCTTTGTTCCCTTTTCAAGTAAAAGTTTGGAGGTTTGCAGACTAAAGTTGGTGTGGGTTCTGCTCCTCATTGTCTTCAGAAGGTCAATTTTCCCCAAGCTCATGGCCCAGCTGTTCCTAGGGCATGGCTCCATTCTTCATGGTCCAGATCAGAATCCATCCTCTCTGAAGCAGCATGGAGGGTGGGATGAACAAGAGGCACAGGGCTGATTGTCTCTTTAAGAAAGATTCCCAGAACTTGCCCTGTGGCACATCCATGACCTTCCCCTTGTTAGAAGATAGTCAGAAGACCATGTTTTGCTGCAGTAGAGCCTGGGAAATACAGTCTTTATTCTCAGCAGTCATGTACTCAGCTAAAATTTCTATTACCATGGAAGAAGGGGAAAATAGGTAGGATCAACTGTCAGAATTTGTCACAATTATTTCCTTAAATTGCAAATAGAGGAATTGCTAGGTTAGAAGTTATGCCCATTTTCAAGATTCTTGAAGCATATTGATACATTTGCCTGCAGAAGTTCTGTGCATGTTTACACTCCCAATGAGATCTATGATTACTTTGTACTAAACCCCAAGTAATCAAGCCATTCAGTGTTTCTTCTATGGCTTTGCTGTGGGCAGGATGTGATGGAGAAAGTGTTCAGTGTTTGAGGGACCAGGGCTTTATTGTCAGGACTTTTTCAGCTGCAGGTGACAAATGGCTTATCATTAGTATTGGAATTTATTCAAATATTTAGAATGATTTAGTACTAACGTTGGTGCAAAAGTAAGTGCAGTGTTTGCTACTGAAAGTAATGGAATAGAAAACTAGGAATCTGAAGGTGGATAATTAAAAAATGAAGTTCTGAAGAGGAATGGGAGAGGGGGATTATATGGGTAGTTTTAAAAATTTTGAGACCAAAAGAGAGAGGATGAAATGTAATATGATGTCCTCCTAATGACAGTGAAGGGGCTTTTACACATATATTTTTATCAATGGCTACATTCCAGGCAATACCCTAGGTGCTTTATGTACATCCTTTCTTGAATTCCCACAGCCATCTGAGTAGGCATATAATTTTTATGTATCCATTTTTTACACACAATGATGTCAAAGCTGAAGAAAGCTCAAGTTAGAGTAGAGCTAGAATTTAAACCCCACTCTGATTTCAATGTTTTCCTCTTTCCCCTTTTACTCTTAAGTGTGAACTGATAAAAACAATTTTGGCAAGGAGTTCACTTTTTCCATAGCACTTGAATTAACTGAAGGATATAAAAAGACATTATCAAATCTTTAAAAATTATGAAAGAATTACAGAGAGTAACAAATGAAGTACTGTAAAGGCAAGGAAGAACCTCATGAGATTTGTCTTTTTCAGGGGCCTTTCTCTGACCTCGGTTGACTGCCTGCCCCTCCTTTCTCATTGTTCTCTGCATTCACCGTAAGACAGTTCTCATCTTTATTGTGATTGTCTATTTCCTTGGTTGTCCGTACTGCCAGATTATATCTTGAGTGTTAGATATTAGATCTTACATATCTTTATATTACCAGGAGCCAGCACAATGTCTGGAACATTGTAGGTGCTCAAAAAATATTTGCCAAATACATTGTACAGGCATTTATTCCATGGTTATATTTATACATATTACTGTAAGAGATTTTTTAATTCAACTTACTATATGATGCCAAATTTTCAGAGACATACAATAACTAGACTAATATAAAATTATGATTCTATGGTTATAAACAGAATGTTTATAAGGCAACTGAACCTGTGACTAAGACTGAGTGCCTACAACGTGACAGGGTGTTCTGAGTGTTTAACATTTTATTATTAATTTTTCACAAAAATCTTATGAGAGAAACAATAAAATTATTATTCTTACTTAGAAAATGGAAAAACCAGGACATGAACTTAGGCAGTACTGTTCTAGAATTTTTGTGTTTAACAACTAGGCTATTTTATATCGCCATTGTTTATTAGCTGTTTATGACAAAAACAGTTTTTTTGCATGACTCCATAGTGGCATCTTTTTTTTTCTTTTACAAAGCACAGTTATCAAAATCAAGTACTTAACGGTTTATACAAGACTATTCTCTAATCTACAGCAGTTAGTCAAATTTGAGGAATTAGTCCACTAATGTCATAGTAGCATCTTCTAATGAAAACTCATAGATCCTTTTCCTGTTGTTTTGTCGACCGGAACTTCCTTTCCAAAAAAGGAACAGGCTCTAAGAGCAACCCTAAGTATCTTGGGAAATTGCTGCTTTTATACCTGAGCAACCTCCAAACCGAAGAGTAATTTGCTATGACCATTTTTCCTTACGGCCCTTCATAACCAGGGTCTCATATTTTTGATTTTTTTCTTCTAAAAAAGCCAAAAACAAAAAACAACCGTTCAATTGCACCTCCCAGGTGCACTCGCAGGCTTGCCAGGGGCTTTCCGGGCGCAGACCAAGCATTTTCGCAGACTCGGCCGCCGGCGGAACTACATTTCCCAGCGGGCCGCGCGCCCTCCTTCCGGCAGGCACGGCTCAAAACCCGGAAACGCCTTGCGGGGCAGTGTGGGAGGCAGAAGCCCAGGGCGGACAGGCCGGGCCCACCCGCGCTCGCTTACCCCGAGATGGCTGGGAGGCAGGAAGAGCAGAGAGGGAGCCCGCCCTTGAGGGCGGAAGGCAAGGCCGACGCGGAGGTTAAGCTTATTCTGTACCACTGGACGCATTCCTTCAGCTCTCAAAAGGTACAGGCCTTGGCGGCGGAGGGTGACGCGGATCGGGCTTCAGCACTGGGACAGCTCCTGCTGGGTCCGGCTCAGAGAATCCCTTCCACCTAGAAACCCGCCTCCAGCGTCCTGACCCTGGGCAGGCCCTCCCTCCAGGATGCCCCCCGGTGGGGAGCGGGTAGAACCGGTCTGAGATAATCTTACGTGGCTATGACCCAGGCTCTGCCTCTCGCGAAATGCGACAAAAAAAGCATCATTTTCAGTATTTAGCCTGGAGGCCTTGCCTGCTGGGCTTCGGAGAGAGGCAGAGGGAGGTGCCTTCGTGCACCCTTATCATCTGCGATCTCTTCTGCTCTCTCGCATTCACTTTCTTCAGCAAGAGCTGATGTACGTACATGTCAGGTTCTTTTCTGGGGAGGGCGCATAATCAGGTTTAGGACGCCAAGAAAGTGGTGGTGATGAGGAGGGTGACTGTTTAATGAATACAGTAAGAATCATTTCATTACTTATTTTGTGTTCTTCTCTTAATTTGTTGAATATTGTTCTGTACTTGTTAATTCCAGGAATAGGAATTGTTAAAACGACTGTTGAAAATGTCAGTAACACAGGGGAGCCCAGAAAGGCTGCTTAGCGGTGTCCAGGGAAGTCATTTAATTGAAAGCTTACACGTGTTGTAGTAACCAGTGTGAACTCTTCCAGGTGCGCTTGGTAATTGCTGAAAAGGCATTGAAGTGCGAGGAACATGATGTAAGTCTGCCCTTGAGTGAGCACAATGAGCCTTGGTTTATGCGTTTGAACTCAACTGGAGAAGTGCCTGTCCTTATCCACGGGGAAAACATAATTTGTGAGGCCACTCAGATCATTGATTATCTTGAACAGACTTTCCTGGATGGTAATGTTAAGGCTACTTGTGATTTCTTGGATGTACTTTCAACACAACTATGTGTTCCCTTTCTCTTTTTCTCTCTCTCCTCTCTTTCTCTTGTTTCATGATGGTGGTTTGGGATTAAAAACCTTTTCCATTTCCATAAGCACACAAATAGGTCGATAACAAATTTTGTATAAGCTAGTATAATGCTACTTAAAAGAATTTCATTCAAAGTACAAATGTTAATGTTGAAACTTAAAAAAAATTCACTTGCAAAAAACTGCAGATGTGTGGTTTGTGTTGGAGATTTCTTAGCCTTAAATTCATAATATTCTAAATGTGCACTATGACAATTTCATCGAATAAACCAAATGGTTTCACCTTAAAAACAAGGGGGGAAAAAAAGCAACAAATCTTAAAGGAGAATAGGATGTTAGTATACCTGAGTTCTTTGCCCCAGTCACTTCTGAATTGTGTGAATTTTATATATTTACTAAGGAATTGTAGGGCTTAAATTTGTATAGTGCATTTAGGTAAATCATTTATTGACAGCTTGTTATGTGTCAGACATTTTATAATTTCTATACTATGTTGTCTTCAGAAGAATCTGAGACAAGTTATTCCCATTATGTACATGAGGAGAAAGCAACAGGGTTGCCCAAAGTAATATAGCTATTGTATGGCAGAATCTTTGGTCTCCAAAGCCTTCATACTATACTGACTGTCTCCCATAGTCCTTGTCACTTACACATTGTCTTGCTTGTTCCTAATAGTAATCCTTTGAGGTGAACTGTAGCTGCAAGGATTTACCCAAGATTACACAGCTGATCACAACGGACATTGTTGAGAGCAGAACAGGGGGCTCAGAGCTTCCAGCTGAATGCTCTTCTAAAAAGGCTGTGTGAGATTGTTACTTTTCATCTGCTACCAGTTATGTTGATGTTAATAGGGTAGGGTGAAAGCAGAGCCTAGCCCCAAACTACAGGAAGCTGACAAAGGAAATTACTAGGACAAAAAAAAGTCTCAGGTACTTAGAAGGAAAATGAGTATGAGGCCTAGATGGTGGGCAGTGGGGCCGGGGAAGCCCAGGGAATTAGATTAGCAATGGGCTACCCCTGTTCTTAATCTAAGTGCTAGTCCCCTAGGATTGTGATTGGAGGTTTTAATTAAAGGTAGCTTTGGCCTAAACCAAAACATTTAATGAGGTACTTTCTTTTCATCTTTATTTGCTATTCCTTGTAAATTAATATGCTGGGGACTGTACTGAAAATGACGACTAGTTCATTTAAGACAATTTTTCTTAATCTTGAGCTTTTTGGAAATGGATAAGTCTGTTAATAATTTGTATTTCTTGGGAGATGTAATTATAATTGAACAAAACAAAATAATTGTGTTAATAATTCTATTTTAAATGATAAACTTTAAAAAGGTATTCTAAATGGAAAATCCCATTTAAGTTTTTTGGTAGCATTGCTTGAACTGCTTCTACTATCATCATTTACCTCCTCCCTCCATTCCTTACACTGTTTTTCCTCTAAGAAATTCAGTGATATAAATTATATTTACAACATAGTAATGTTACCAATTATTAGGTTTTCTTACAATTTTCCTTAGTCTTTCTCTTTTGCTTTTAGTACAGAATCATAACAAAGCAGAAATATGTTCTGTGTCCTGCTAAGTTGTATTTAAATAACCAAACAAAGGAAATGCTAAATTCTTTTGATTACTATTTATTGAATTAGAAGAGAAGGCACTGTAGGCTGTGACAGGATGGAAATACGGAAACCGCAGACTTTAATTCTGGTTGAAATATTATTGTAACTCAGCAATCAAGAGTCCTAGCTTTTAGTCTGACGCTGCCACTAACTTGTTGAATCTTTCAATCAATTGGGAAGGACGAAAAAACAATTAAGGGACCCAAAACTTATGGTAGATAGGAAGACAGCAAGAGAACAATAGTTTATATAAATCAAGGCTGTTATATAAATCAAGGTCAAGAAGAAGTTTATCTCAGAGTACTGAAGTTTTAAAAAGTGTTATCACAATTAAGATACTTTAAGAACTCATGGGGAATGAAAGACAACATAGACAAACATCCTATTGTCAAAGACAGGGAAAAGTGAATTCTAGCAATCCTTGCTACTTACTGTATGTTCCCATTCACCAGCAGCACTGGCATCACCTGGGACCTTGTTAGAAATGCAGAACCTTAGGCCTCTCTGCAGATCTATCAAATTAGAATCTTTGTTTTAACAAGAGCCCCAAGTGATTCATATGTACATTAACGTTTGAGAGTACTGCTATAAATTAGTGTTTAGTTAAGTAAGCACTGGTGTAAATTACTGTCTTTAAATCTGGCAGAAATCTAGAATAGATTGTGAAAAGTTGTTTAAATATGTTTAAAATTTTTGTGTATCTCAGTGAAAGGAACCAGTTTAAGTTTTACACTGCTGGAGAATGTCCCTAACACTTTTAAAAAACTGTCTGTTGCGTGCCAGGCATGGTTCTAGATGTAGTATATCTTGATTTAAGTAGAACATTTGAGATTACATTACATATACCCTTGTGGAATAAAGGAGCAAATATAGCTAGAGGATTGTAATGCACATTTGCAGATGAATAAAGTACCATATTAAAGAATATTAATTTATAGATTTCTTATACCAGATTACCTCAACTGTAGACTCTCATTTTACTTATAATTGTTTTTATACTTTATTTTAAATGTTTGAATTGTACACCACTGTATGTACCATGAGGTTGGGAACAGTGTATCTTATTAAAAACTATCCCCAATGCCTTATACAGTGACTGTTTCTTAATAGGTGCTTAATAAATATTTTGAATGATTAAAATGAGTGAATTATTGAAACAGATGTTAGCCTGGACAGGAATCCCTTGTAATGTTCTTGTAGGCTTCTGTTTTGACTTGAGCCTAACAAGTCAATGATTTGAATAAAGACATAGAAGTAAGATTACGTTTGTGAATGACAGAAAAGATAGTCAAAATGATGACTAGCTTATAAAATATTTCTTATGGAAATACAACAAAATGGAAAAATAAGATAAAGTTTAACAAGACTAAATGTAAAATGAGTATGAGGAAAATGGGTATCAGGCTTTTGATTTAAAAAACCCACTGCATTCCAAAAGAATAGGGCACCTGGTTAATAGATAGTAAGTTACCAATGTTAAATGGCTAGTGTGATTTCAGGTTCTTTGAAAATTATAGATTTTATTGAGAACAGGGTGAGTTGTAACTCTCTGCATTCTGAGCTGTTTGGAATAGTTGGCATTTTGTCCAATTATGGATGTAACTTTGAGGAATGTTGATGAGATAGAGTAAGTGGGTGGATTTCATGAGGTGTGCAGTTGCCCATGGTCATGACAGGAGACTGTAAGTGTAACCATTCCTCTAAAGAACAGAATGTAGTGAACTAGTATGTCCTTCACTGTTATTTGCTGTCCCCTGTTATCGATCCAGTGGGGATTATGCCAAAAATGATGACTTGCTGATCTGGAGACATTTCTCAACTTTTTTGTGTTTATAGTTACATATTTATATCCTTGTACTTTTGGGATAGTTCATTAAATAATTGGTAGTTTGATAGCTGAGGCAATCCTTTTCAAGTCATAGTCTGAAATAGTGAATATCTGTTGGATAATGGCTATGTTTGATTATTATTTTTTTATTGGAAAGCAGTCATACGGAAGAATGGTATAGACATGAATGATGTTCCTGAGGGCAAAACTTGGGTCAAATGAGAAATTTAGAAGTATTCAGTTATGGCTGCTAAACTAAGAGCTGGCCAAGAGCTGTCTCTTCATTTATTCTTTCAGTAACCATTTATTGGGTATTAATTGGGTGTAGGGTCCCGGGATCCTTCAGAGCCGAAATCATTAGAAGCTTGCTAGTCTTCAAAGATAATGTCTTTCTATAAATTTGGTGATAATTCCAAATCTGTTCTTAACATATACATGTGCTATTACTCTCCAGTTTTATAGACTCTTTCATGTACATGATACCTCTTTCAGTCTGGGCATGTGGTGAAGAATAGTTATTTTACAGCAAGCAACTGATAAAGCTAGATGAGGTATGAGAGCAAGCAAACTAGGTAAACTGAGGAAGAATGGATGGGACAAGGTGAATGTATGCACAAATATGGATTTTTCAATCTAGCTATTGTACTCATAACCTCTTTAAATAAAATTTAACTTGGCTACTAATCAAAAATATATGAAATAACTATAAAATACTAGAACATATGTATTACTACCAAGTAACTCTGATAACGTGGAATCAAGAATAATGGATTTTTGTAATTTAATACAACAGTTCCTTGAACATCACGTTCATGTGTTATGTCTAGGTATATAATTTATTCTTAGGAAATAGAATTTAGTTTGGAAATAAACTATTCTAGTATGATATTAAAATCACATAAATCTTATTAGGATATCTAAATTTATAGATAATATTGTCTATAAAATATATCTAAATTTTACATTTGAATTTCATCAAATGTAACATTTAAAAAGAATGTTAATTCTGGTGTCACTGTTATATTAAAAATAGTTATTTAAGGAATTACCAATTAACATTTATCTTTATGTTCATCAAGAAAAGGCTCTTGTGTATAGTTGAATATAGGCCTTTTAGCACGTAGACTGAAATTGCAGATTAGCACAAAGTATGGAGAAAATATACCATATGGCATGGAAAAGAATATCAGTCTTTATTGTGTCAGTAAAAGTTGCTTTAAAGAGTAACATTTTTTTCTCTTTGTGATTTGTCCAATTTTAGCAGACAAGTGGGGGGTATTAAAATTCAGAGGCCCTCTTTCTATATTATGTGTATCTGACAATTGGAACTGTCTGATAAAGGAGTTTTTGCTTCCATTATTACAAATGTTTCTGTTAAAAGTCTTAACTATAATACCAGTTAAAAGTAGTTAAACGTAAAATTTATTGACAATAATGCTATAAATTTGTCTCAAAATCCTGGATGCATACAGTGAACTGATATAATTTGACACCAGGTCTTTTTTTTTTTTTCCCTCCTCATCTGTATTTAGATTTGCTCTTTCTAGTTCCAGAGTTATGACAGTATTGAATTGTAATCAATTTGCAATCATATCTTTTGCCTCAGGTCATAACTTAATTGTTTAACACTATTGTGTGTGTGTGTGTGTGTGTATGTAGATACATATTTATATATCTCTATATATTTGAGACAGTCTCGCTGTGTCTCCAGGCTGGAGTGCAGTGGCATGATCTCTGCTCACTGCAACATCTGCCTCGCAGGGTCAAGGGATTCCCCTGCCTCAGCCTCCCGAGTAGCTGGGACTACAGGCATGCACCACCACACCTGGCTAATTTTTTGTATTTTAGTAGAGATAGGGTTTCACCATGTTGGCCGGGATGGTCTCTTGATCTCCTGAGCTCGTGATCTGCCCACCTCGGCCTCCCAAAGTGCTGGGATTGCAGGCATGAGCCACCACACCCAGCCCCTTATTATATATTTTTAATAGCCTAGTGTGTGACTAGTTGAAGGGTACAATATTGTTCAGCTGTGTTATGCATATTATATACTGATGCAATCACTATACAGTCTAAGTAAAATAAACAGCAAAGGGCTAGAGTGAGGAATGAAATATAATCTGTTTCCATTGAGCTAGTAAGGGAGACTTGAAAATTATACAAATAGACCTAGGGGAGTCTTTCTTGAAAACAAGGCATTCCTGCCTTTGCTAGGAAACATGGGTAACCAGAGTAGTGAATTTAGTAAAATAATGAAAACTTATGCCTTTAAGCCCCTAATTTCTTTTTATTTTTTTACTCTTGGGAAAAACCAAATGTAATTTTTAAAAAAAGGCTCAGAGCCATTGTTATTTTACTCAGCATTACAGGGACTTGAGAATGTACAGACCCGTTTGTCTCTATTACATGGCTGCATAATGCTTTTATTGTTTCTTTCTAATTTTATTTTTTGCTTCTTTTGGTTTCCTCTGCTGTTTATCAGATCTTTCTGCTTTATATCTATCTGCTGGTTTATAATTTGCTGCCTAAATTTATGTGTAATATAAAACTTGTCCCCTACTCAGTTCTTCCAGAAAGTTGGGTCTTGTGCCAACTTATTTGTTCTTCCAGCTTAATACCAAGCCTGATTTCCACTATTGCAATCCCACTCCCCAGTGCTGGCACCTCCTCTCATTGCCTGCTTCTTAAAACTTCGTAATTCTCTATTCTGCCCCGGTATGCCTTATGTTGCTTTCCCACTCCTGGTTGAGGTAGATTACTGAGAAAAAAATTCTTGCTTTTAGTATTTTGATAAAGGTGCTTTACGGAAGGACTGGAAAATAAAATAGGATGGGATTGAGAGGGAAGATCTCCTCTATAATTCAAAGGAAATTCCCAGTTGTCCTTTGAAAAATTCTTTTATCAGAAGCAGCAGATACTGCTGTGCTTCGGTTTGAGGAGGAGGATGGCAGCACAGTGCCCCTGTGATACTGGACAGGGCATGGTTGACACTAACGAAGAAAGAAAGATGGGAAGATAACTTGGGTTCAGTGGGTGCTCTGACAGAGTGCTTCAGGAAATGGTTAGATAGTAACGGCACACTGAGTACAAGAAAATTATTTTCATGGATTTAAACATTTGTCCTCCTTGAAGAATTTGGGCTTGGCCTGATGGATCTTCCCCAGAAAGCAATTAGGCATTGTTTTTCCTGTTCTCATTCACTTTTCTAGGAAGGAAATGGTATGCTGTTCTGGAGAGAAGCCCCAGGGCCTGGCACCAGAAAGCAGCCAGAGCCACCAGCCATTACTTTGACCTTTTGGGAAGCGTTTGAAAATGTACTATTTATGATTATTAGCCTGAGGTTCTTGGACCCCTAAAGCATTAGTTCTTAAACTTCTTGGTCTCTACACCCCTTTGTCTTTGAGGACACGAGAGAGCATTTTTTTAATGTGGATCATGGCTATCAATATTTACCATTTAGAAAGCAAAACTGAGAAAACTTAAACTATTAGCCTACTTAAGCACAATCCCACTAGCTGTCAGAGTGATAGTGTCATGTTTCCTGTAGCCTCTGGAAACTTCTACTGTATGCTTGAGAGAGACAGTAAGAGTGAAAAAGTAATTAATGTCTTAGTATTTCCATAAAAACATCTTGACTTTGTAAATCCCCCAGACGTGTTTTAGGAAAACCCAGGGATCCTCAGACCATAGTGTGAGAACTGTCGCCCTTAGGGGTTTATGAATAGAATTCAGGATATTTGAGATCTTGGATGGGGAATAATTGTAGCTCTAATATTTAAAGCAATTATTTCCTTCCATTGGCAATGTAGGCACAATCCATGGCAATATCAGGAGTGCCTGTGGCTTTGAAATCCAATGGAAATCACAGATATGTTCATGGTTAAGTTATTGCAGATATCTTAATACTTTGAAATTGTGATAGTTATTAGACCTGACATTTTTTAGGGACAGTTTGAGAGCCAGAGGGTAGGAAGAGATTCTGAAGGGACATAGTCCCGACCTTTGGGTTGTATCCTTCACTTTATTCTTTTTGGATAGTCTCTGAAATTAAAATCCTTTGAAGATGTTATGATGGTATAATCAAAGAGAACATTACATTAGGAATCAGATGACTGTAGTTCTAGCTCTGCTTCTAATTAGCTGTGGGATCTTGTGAGAAATTTTCAGCCCTTGTTTCACAGTATACGTGTTAACTACTGCAGCGCTTCTCCAGCTCAAGTAATCTATGTAATAACTGGAAATTTTGGAATGTATTCATTATAATTTATTAAACACCTACTACATGTCAAACATTATACTAGGCACTGGGGATTTAACAGAGAGCAGTACATGGTCCCTGCCCTCAAGGACTCTACAGTCTGGATTTTAACTAGCAAATAAGGATGTATGTAGAACCCACTTTCTAGAGATAATTGTTAGAAATTCCTGGGGAAAGTGCACCTGTGATATTTGAGCAAAGGCCTTTCCTGTTCCATATAGACTGTCATTTCACATTCAGATGTGTCAGTAGGGTCACTCTTGATGTTGGTTGGCACCTAGAAAAGAGTAACCCGTGATTATCTTCCCATAATGAGTCCTCATTCAATTAACCAAACTTTGAGGGCCTTAAGTGTGTGGAGAACTGTGCTAGACTCTGGAATGCAGGTTCCTTTCCCTGAAGACAGTCATGGGGTAAAAAGATGCAATGAATTACAGTGTGATAAGGGCTGTAATAGAGTGTGTATAATGTGTTATGGATGTATAGAAGAAGGCACATGTGAGCCAGTCAGATGTTGGCAGTTGTAGGAGGTTAGGGAATGCTTCATGGAATAAATGGCATAAATAATTGGGCCTTGAAGGCTGAATGCAGTTTGCAAGGTGGAGAAATGAGAGAATACCAGTGTGATTATAGTTTGGGATCTTGTCTGGTGCATCAGGCCATTTCAAACTTTGAATGTCTGCGGCGAGGAGACAACGTTCTTTGAATATACAGATATGTTGAAAATGTTAATGATGAGTGGTTAGTGTTTTTGTTTTGCTTTTGAGGGTAACAACTCATTTGTAACATTTTCTTCAATATTTGTATGTGCGTATTTTAGAAAGAACACCCAGATTAATGCCTGATAAAGGAAGCATGTATTACCCACGGGTACAACATTACCGAGAGCTGCTTGACTCCTTGCCAATGGATGCCTATACACATGGCTGCATTTTACATCCTGAGTTAACTGTGGACTCCATGATCCCGGCTTATGCAACTACAAGGATTCGTAGTATGTAAACATTTTAAAGACCTGGAATTCTGTCTAACACTTTCTTTTAATTCATTCTGAGACCTAGCATGTCTCATGGTCACTAAAAGAAAATTGGGAATAGCGTTGTTGAGTTTGCTTCATGGATGTGCATGTTATGGATCGATCCATGAACCAGTCGCATTAATCTGTGCTTCACTTGCTCAGTTGGACATTTATTGTCTATAGGACCTGATTTATCAACTCTTGGATTTTAGGACCAAGCTTGGGTAAAACTCAAAAGAGTGAATTATGGAAAAGTAAAGAATATAACATATTCTCATGAACAGATGGACTAAGAATCTGAAAAGCTGGGATCTGCCTAGGATTATGGGCAGTTGAGTTCATGTTTCTGGTCCTTAATTGTTGTTTCGTTATGTAAGCAAACTGGACTAGAGGGTGTCTAACTATTACTCTGTCTCTATGTTCAGTGATAGGAGATTTATTGGGATTGAGTTGTGACATCCAGCTTTCTGCCTTCCTCCTGTCATGAGGATAGAGTCAGTGCATGATCTGTGGAGCAGGAGGTGTGCTTTATAGCACAGATAATTGGGGATAAGAAGGGAAAAGATGGTGGCAGTGGTCACACTTTGGAAATGTTGATCAGAAACACTCAAACTCAGATCTTCTAAATCCAGAAACCATGTTTCCCCATTATATGATACTCGCCTTTATTATTATTATTATTCTTTTTTTCCTTTTTGATACCCCTCCTTTTCCTCTCCTCTTCTCTCCCTTCCTTCCTTGTCACCACTTCCTTTTTCTCCCTTCTTTTCCTTTTCCTTCTCCACTGCCCTCTCTTCCTGCTTCTCTTTCCTCTTATTCCTCCTCCTCCTCTTCATAAGTACCCTTTATACGATGTGAAACAAGAGTTTTGAGTATAATTCTATGACCTACAGTCAATATTTTTTTAAAATAAGCCTTTTTCCTCCCTTCATATAGGAGTTCATTATAGAAAGCTTGAAAGGTAGAGGAAGGCAGAGCAGCAAGCCTGCACTGAGCATTCTAAAGTGCTGGGCCTTGCTCTAAGTGCTTCCCATGAAGCTTCTCATTTAGTCTTCACCCTGCATGGCAGATACTCTTATGGTTCCATTTGAAAGATGAGGAAACTGAGGCACAGACAGGGTAAGCCCAAGGCAGAGGAGCAGGGCATGAGCCCCAGAGCTCATGCTCTTGCCATTGAGTTTCTCTGCTTCTTGTTTCTGGTGTAGAAGGGAGAAAGTAATTTTCTGTTTCCAAAATGTTTTTATTATCAGGCCAAATTGGAAACACAGAGTCTGAGCTGAAGAAACTTGCTGAAGAAAACCCAGATTTACAAGAAGCATACATTGCAAAACAGAAACGACTTAAAGTAAGTCAATCAGCTGTCCTCAGTTGACACACACTGCATGGAGTAAATGTTCTACTTTTTGTAAAGTACCGCTATTTCTAGAATATTGTCTTTTAAATATTGCAATTTACTAGTACACATGTTACCTTTGGCTTATGTTCTCCTATTAGAAAGAACTTTTTATTAGACTTGATATTCAAACTTGATGACAAGTGCTTAACAAACAGATATTGAGCATGCTAGTTGCCAAAAAAGTTATGAAATGCAAAGGAAGTTCATAACATATTCTAGAATCTGTCATTTCAGGTATTCCACCACTGGAGGTCCTCACTAGACCTACATCCCTCCATGTGTCACACTGACTCGCTTTGCCCCCTGAGGAGCATGCTTTATGGTCAGCCTTTCTTCTTCTGTTGATTCCTTCCCTGAGCCCAGCAACACATGCAAGCTTCTCTCATATTAAAAGTGTAGAAAACGGCGGCACTCCCAACCTTCCCCAACTTCCCACCTTCCTTTATCCTATCTTAGCTAAACGAGCTCCTCAGAAGAAACACCTGCACTCACAGTCACTTGACTGATTCTCCACTCACCCTTTAACTCCTTTACTCGGACTTCTTTCTCATCCCTGACCTTTCAGCTGCTCTTTCAATTACAGCTGCTGCAATTCTTTTCCTGAGTTGGGCTTGGCAGACAGCTCTTCATGTCCCTCCCATTCTTTGCCTTCTCGGGTCACCTGGCCTCATAGGAGCTGCCAGTGAGTGGTGGGTCTGCTCCTGCGGCATTTTCAGAGATGGGATATTTCCTTTCAACTTAGCTCTTTTTTTTTTTCCTGAGTTTTTCTATTTCTTCCTGTTGTCTAAAATAAACAGGCTGAACTCTGTAAGAGTTTGTATCTGCTTTGCTTTACCTAGATTTATTTTTTTTAAAGGTGTAAATAATCTGTTTTGTTTTATTTTATTTTATTTTATTTTTTGGTGGTTGATTAGTCAAAGCTACTCGATCATGACAATGTCAAGTATTTGAAGAAAATTCTTGATGAGTTGGAGAAAGTCTTGGATCAGGTTGAAACTGAATTGCAAAGAAGAAATGAAGAAACCCCAGGTAGGTTCTCATTTGTATTCTTTTTCTCTTTTCGACATCAGTATCATTCATGGGAACATTCTTAGGTCTCACCAAAAACGTTCTGTAATCTGCTTTTCATTATTGTTATTCATGGGCAGTTTTAATTATGATAGCAACAATGATATTGCACCCAGAAAAAACCAGGTGTCTAATTGTAACTCACCTACATGAAGTAGTCTGCATTTACATGAAGGATTTTTCTGCATAATTTCAATTATGCTTGGGAGATTTTTACCTAACTGTTTTACAGATTTGTAATTATAGTAATTAGTTTGGTTGAATAACTTGAGTAATTGCTTGAATGTTCCCTCTAGTTTTTTCCTTAGGCAGGGAAACAGCCTCCAATCTAAAGTGTAATAAGGGGGCCAGCACATGGGCATCTGTAAACTGGCTGGTAAGCATGCACGTGCCAGTGAACTGGCTTCAAGGTTAAGACATAGGTGTATACACGTGGGCCATTTATGCTACTCTGACTAGAGTTGAAGACTGTTACCTGTCACAAAAGCTCTTTTGCTTTAAGTGACTAAGAGCAGTAGCCACTGAGTGATGTTTCAGACTCAGCTTTATGAATTTCTCTAAAGCAGAACTGTGTTTATAAACAAGAAGGAAGTGTCTTTTAACCAACTTGGAGGCTCCCATCCCCTTAGTGTCCTTTACAAAGTGATAAGCTCAAGTGGCTGCAGTCTTACATAGGGACCTGGATGGCTGACAGACGTCAAGCAAGTCTCCTTTGGCCTAGGATACATTTGCATGGACTTTTTTTTTTTTTTAAAGCATGAAATTACTCTCTGAGTGTGGCTGTCAAGAAAATAAATACATAATGGCCTTCATCTTTTGGTATACTCACACTCACTCTGAAGGCTGAGACCACTGATACCAGCTGGAGTCTGTCTGTAGAGTGCTTGCCTCTAATTCTCTATGTCCCTTTCTCTAATTAGAAGAGGGCCAGCAACCTTGGCTCTGCGGTGAATCCTTCACCCTGGCAGACGTCTCACTTGCTGTCACATTGCATCGACTGAAGTTCCTGGGGTTTGCAAGGAGAAACTGGGGAAACGGAAAGCGACCAAACTTGGAAACCTATTACGAGCGTGTCTTGAAGAGAAAAACATTTAACAAGGTTTTAGGACATGTCAACAATATATTAATCTCTGCAGTGCTGCCAACAGCATTCCGGGTGGCCAAGAAAAGGGCCCCAAAAGTTCTTGGCACGACCCTTGTGGTTGGTTTGCTTGCAGGAGTGGGATATTTTGCTTTTATGCTTTTCAGAAAGAGGCTTGGCAGCATGATATTAGCATTTAGACCCAGACCAAATTATTTCTAGGTTTGTTGGGATCTTATGGTGGCAGCTCATCCAAGCATTTAGCTAGACCTTATGATTGCCGATAGCTCTCTGAGTCTGTCTTATTGAGTAGTTAGCAGTATTTTTTCCTAAAATTCAGAAGTCATCTTTGTTACACAATACAGGGGTTCAGATAGCAATAGGACACAAAATTGCTTCATTCTACGACTGCCAGCTCCAGGCAGAGATAGGAAGGCAAAGAGATAAGAGAAGGAAAAATGAGAGAATGAAGTCTGTATAGGGTAGAGCAATAGAAAGTAAACTTTGGGTGCCTCCAAAATTCATGACTGTCTGTCCCATTGGTAAACCTCACATTTAGTTACTTGTGGCCACTGCCCACACATACACTCCTGTAATTGAGAACTCTTAGGAGAGGACTAGGGAATCACTGGGGATAGTGGGCTGGAGAGAACCCCAGGCTTTATATGTATAGCATCTCATTTGACATCAGCGTTAATTTTAAATGCTTATGAATCACACACATTGCTTTAGTAAGATTAAGTGCTTATATACTTGGAAATGTGATGCTCATTGGAACACATCTGCCTAGCATTTATGTAAAAGTCTTTAGTGATATTAAGATGATTCCTTACCATTTCAGATGGTCCGCAATTTGAATTACCAAGTGGTAATGGTTCCTTACTGTTTTAGATGGTGCCTGTGAGATACCATTCCTCTGGATGGTCATGTCCAGTGGGAGGTAGAAAGGGTGGCCTCTATAGCCCTCTTCGTGCACGTAAGTGGCATTTATGTGAATGTCCCAGCTAATCACTAGCATGTCATATGGCTGGGTAGTGGGTATTTTGATGACCTGGGAGCACCAAATATGTTCATTCTTCATTTAGGGAGGCTGGTGTGTTAACACAAAAATTGTTGTCCAGATCTTTCATCTGTTTATGATATTAACAAAAACTTGTTAGAAAAGTCTAGTCTTAGCACTTGGCAGTTAATCTAGGGAAGATGAATTAAAAGGATAGATAGTGATGCATACCTGTATTCATTCATGTATGTTTAAGGGATTTGGGGAGGATACCTCAGTTCATCTGGAAGGGATAGTCCCAGTGTGTCCCATGAATAACCACGGAACTGCAGCAAATGGTTTGTGCTCAGAAAAAGTCTTTCATGGTCACAGGCACCCTGGAGCTGGCCGTGAAGGCCTTAGGAGCCATTTGTGGTGTCTGGTGGGTAGCAGGCATAGAGATGATGTGCCGAGGTCCCTGTGAACAACAGTAGCCAAAGAATGTACTAACTTTATCATTAATAGGAAAGGCGCATGCCTAGCAAGCAATGACTTTTTGGTGGTAAAATGATTCTTTAATTCTATTTTGATGGACTGTAATTCCATTTCGTGACCTAGTTATATTAGAAAACCTTGATGAACTATATGTTCCCGATTTACAAAAGATTACTAAGACCTCCAGAGTAAACTCAATCAGACAATAATTGAGTAGCAGCTTTTTAAGTAGTAACATTTTAAATTTGCACATTAGTGTGTCATCATGGAGTGTCTGAATCTGTTGCTGATACATACCAATCCATGTACTCATAAGAGCCATAGAACTTCTTATTCATTAGTTCATAGTGTTTGAGTTCTTTATGTCACTCTGTTAGAAACAAGAACTGAGTCGTGAGGAAATAAAAATTGGATTTTTATAAAAATCTCTGAAGGATATTTACCTGTGAAAAGGTTGTTAATAAAAATTAGAAGTCCATGGTTAACTTTTCCTTCAATTTATATTATTCCTGAATCATAGGGAATCTTTATAGAATGTGTTTATAATTTCCTTGTATAGTTTCTTTGGAAATACATTAAAGATAGTGGCAATTTCACGTATTTCATGGATACTTGAGTTTATGCTTTTAAGGCGTTTGTTTAGGGATACAATGACCACTAGATGTCGCTGTTCATCCAGTAGACTAAGATTGGGTGTTCTTTTTGTTCACCAACTCTTCTAAAATGTTTCGAGCAAAGATAGTAATGACCTCAGTTTCTGGAATAAGGGCATCTTCATCAGATTATTCTTCTGTTTAAAAAAAAAGCTTGAGGCAAATGTGACTGATTTCTAATGCTTTGTAAGGGATTACAGTATCACACAATGTCAAGCTAGAGTTAAACACATTATTAGCTAAATAGGCACTTATATGTATTTTCTTTTTCATGATTATTGGTGACTGGTCAATGTACTCCTCAATTTCCAAAATTTGTATACATATCACAATTAGAAAAATGCCTGAGGTACTAAAGTTATGTTGGCTTTTTGTGTCTTAACACACATAAATACTATTGTTATTGCGACAGATGCCTTTTGAATCCATTTTCCATAATTGTAGATAGTTGTAAATTGCTTGCTTAATTTTTAGTAATTATTGCCGTTGACACCAGCGTTGTAGATTTTTGGTGTTGTTGAATGCAATAGAGAGACCAAGACACTATTCTGTAAGATCAATAAAAGTATTTGGAAAATAAATATGAACCCTAAAACAAAGTACTCATTTTGTAATCTTTTTTGGAAAACAGATATTTTGTTTCATTTAAAAATCAAAGCATCATGTGGTAATTAAAAGGGTAAAATAAGCAGAGGTTAGGTATTCAAGATATACTTAGATATAGGATGCCATATTTTCCTTATAACAAAATTGCTGACTCTTGCTTCATTTAAATATACACACTTAAAATGAATGGCAGCCTAAAGAGTAACATGGATCTCTCAAAAAACAAAAACAAAAACAAATTGATCCTGCTCATTAATACAGCTCTTTTGCAGGCAGCCACCTACCATGGGAGAGCATGAAAATGATGAACACTGAGTATTTATCTTTGCAAAATAGTTTTCTTACATGTTTACTGGGTTTCAATTATTACTCATATTTATGTATATTTTTGACATAGCTAATTTTCTTTGAGTATGGATTATGAATATTCAAATTACCTTCCACATTTCTAGCTTGGTAGGCTTAGCCATTCTAATCAAGTAGAAATTGAGTACTTTCATTTTACACTGAACAAAGCAAAGTAAATGCAAGTCTAATTGGCATTGTTTTCCTTGAATTTACAAACAAGACCAAAGGGAAACAATACTGAATACTTGTGGAAAGTCACCCGAATATCTAACTTCGTAGTCTGCTCAGAAAAGAAAAACAATATGGTAAAGACATGAAGGTCAAATTAATGCAATACATAAATTAGTATTCAGATATAACCATCATATTGTTTATGCCTATTGGTCCGTTTACTTGATCTCTGCTTACCCATATCAGAATGTCTTGATTTTTTAATACTCCAGAACAGTTGTTTTACTAGGTGGGGTAGTAGATTCCAAACAAAGTGAGGAAGTGTAATTTCTAGTGTGAGGATAGTAGTTTTAATTATGTAGTACATTGTGAAAATGAAGAGAGGGAATGAAAGAACTCCGTTTATGGATTAGAAAGACAGTGGATGGATGACAGCAGTATCCTTTATTGATTGCACCTAAGTTGGGGCCTGACTGTTAGGAGGGAGGAGAGATTGGCATTGGTGAGAAGGCAGTGGGGTAGAGCAGCTCTGTAGCACTTGAGACAAAACATGCCTGCGGTGGGCCTTGATATACTCTTTGATTCAAGTAGGGTCGTGTATCTATTTCATTCACATTACCTTGTCATAAAACTCCTTTGGGAAAGTTACAAGTTTTTGTCTTCAGTCTTTTACTTTATTCCTTATGCATTGATTCCTTATTTACAAAGTGCTGTCATTAAAATCCCTTAGTAGGAGAGCCAATAGTATGGGTAAAAATATAAAGATCTTAGTGAAACATAATGAAAGGGTCAGGTTTCCGTGCCAGAAACAATATTCACATCCATGTATGTAAGTTAATTTTTAACAAAGTAAAATTTCAGATGTATGGCCAGCATGTATAAGTATAGCTTTTGGTATCTTCAGATTAAACTACCTTTTGAATTTAAGAATCTGATACTCAACAAAATTACTTGTAAACATTGCCAAATACGTGTCATAAAAATATAATGAGGACAGGTTTTCAAGAGCCTACATTAAATTCAGTGCTCAAAAGAAAATGAAGGTTTGCATTATGAAAATGATATGAACTAAAAATGATTAGCTCTAAAAGCAGAAGTGGCTGCATTGTAAAAATTCTTATTGCTCTGCTCATTCCCTTGCAACGTGATGTTATACACTTTCCCATCAAGAAATAGCATCTGCAGAGCAAGACTACACGAGGCCTATCAGAGAGCAGTTTACGAGAGATGTTAGACATCAAGCAGTGCTGAAAATCACTGGAGGTTCCTTTCAGGTAGAGAGGAGGGCCTCATTAGCACCTTGTTAATCCCCTAGTCAGGAGTAAGGACCATGGCATGGAGTAAGGCTTACCAGCATTTTTCAGTCTTGGCCCTATTGATACTGTAAACCAGATAATTCTTTGTTGTGTGGAGCTATCCTGTGTGTTGTAGGATGTTTACCAGCTTCCTTGGCCTTTACCTCCTAAATGCCTGTAGTGCCCCCCACCCCACTTGTGGCAACTCAAAATGTCTTCAGATATTGCCAAATGTCACCAGGGGAGGAAAATCATCTCCAGTTGAAGACCACAGCTCTGCACCCATCCTAAAAAAGCCTGAAACCAAGTCATGACAAGATCTGCAAGGGAGACATATTCTGGGGGTTGATTTCTGCCAAGTCAGAGGCCTAGTCAGAGGTTTTTGGGAAACATCTTGGACTTCTACGTGCCCTCCATAACAAAGCACAGGACAAGACGTACACAATTTAAAGGTGACTAGCCAGTAACTGGACTGCCTACTAGAACAAGAATCAACATGCTTCCGAAAGAAGATAACAGAATCCAGAGTCTCTATAAGGTATCACTAACAATGTCCAGGACACAGTAGAAAATTACTAGATAAGCTAAGTTACAGGACTATAGTTGAAAAAAGTAATAAATAGATATGACCTAAATGTTGGATTTAGCAAATACTTTAAAGCAGCTAACAGACAATATATATTTATATAATTAAAAGAAAATGTCTGATTGAATTGACAGAAAATCATGGGAGAGAAATTAAAACCATTAAAAGAAACCAAATGGAAATTTTAGAAAATTATGTAAGTGAAAAATTCACTGGATGGGCTTCACAGCAGATGGAAGATGGCAAAAGAAAGATAAACAGAACCTCAGGAACATGTGGAAAATATCAACTGGTCTAATATATGTATTATGGGAGTTCTAAAAAGAGAATAAAGAATGGGGCAGGAAATATGTGCGTGTGTGTATATATATATTTCATCCCATATTTTCCCAAATTTGATGAAAAAACATTTACTTGCTCATCCAAGAAAATCATTGAACTCAGTGAAAGATAAATACCAAGAAAGTCTCGCCTAGACATATCATTGTCGGACCACGGAAAACAAAAAACCTTGAAAGCAGTCAGGGGGAAAAAAAAGATATACACAAGAGAATGATGATAAGAATGTGTGCTGACTTACCAGAAATCATGGAATGCAGACAACAATGAAAATGTCTTTCAAAGTGCTGATGGGGTGGGAAGGTGTGGTGAGGGAATCCTGCCAATTCAAAATTTTGTATCCAGAGAAAATGCCCCTTAAAAAGTTGGGTTTTTAAGACACTTGATTTCATGTAAATTGAAGCCGAGAGAAGTTGGATCCAGCAGACCCCTGCAAAACCAAAAAATGCTAAAGGCCTTTTTCAGGCTGATGGAGAATGATACAAAATGGAAACCAAATCCACAGAGAGGGGAAAGAAAAGGAGTGCCAGCAATGTTGAATAATGGGTATATATAAAGACTTTTATTGCCTCGTAATTTCCTTAAAAAGGTAACTGTTTAGAACAAGAATAATAGCATTATTATGTAAAATGTAAATTTTTGGGCTCTATAATACATGTAGAAGTAAATATATGAAAAAAAGCACAAAGGTTGGGGGACGTGGATTAATGGAATTATACTACTGTAAAGCTATTAGGTTAGTGATATGTAAAGAATGAAGTGTGAGAACAGATGTGCCAAATGAAAAGTATCAGGTGGGAAGTGTGAGGAAGGAAGTAGTGTCAAGGGTGAAGTAGTGCAATTTTGACACTGAGTAAACTCTGATAACACATTGTTAGCTCTGGAGGAACACTAAAAGCAAATTTTAAAAATCCCTAAGAAACACATAGAAATAAAATGCCAATGAAATAAGCAACAAAGCAAATAGAAAGGACAAATGGAAAACACATAGCAAGGTGGTAGACTTAAACACACCAAGGCAGTAATTGCATGATATGTAAATGCAAATAGCATTAAATGTAAAATGTTCCAATTGAAGGTCAGAGATCAGATTAGATAAGAATGGAAGATACAAGTATGCGCTATCTATGAGATGTACTTTAAACATGTATAAACTGAACATAAAAGTATGGAAAGCGATATACCAGGTGTATAGCAAGAAAGGTGGTATGGCTATATTAATTTCAGAAAAAGTGGAGTTTAAGACAAAGAGTTTCATAAGAGACAGAGGGACATTTATGAATCACAAAAGAATTAGGAAGACATAATCACATACATATTCATCCAAGAGCTTCAAAATTTATGTGGCAAAATCTGACAACCAATGGAAAAAGTTAGTTGGAGATTTTATCACTATTCTCTCAGTAATGAATAGATCAAGTAGACAGAAATTCAGTTGGGATATGGAAGATCTGAGCACACTGTCAGCCAAGTTGAGCTCATTCACATTTACTAGACATACTCAACAACTGTGGAATAAACGTTCTTTTCATGTGTGTATGGAATGCTCATCAAAGTAGACATATTCTAGGCCATAAAACAAATCTCACTAAAGATTCAAAGATTTTTATGTTGCAGAGTATATTCTATGACCATAGTGGAATTAAATGAAAAATCAACAACTAAACTATTTTAAACATTTTCAAATATTTGGAAGTAAGTAGCACCTGTGTAACCCGTGGCTGAAAGAAGAAATCATAAGGCAATAAGAAAATATTTTGAGTTGAATGATAATAAAAAGACACTTCAGAATTTGTGAGATACAGCAAAGGCAGGGCGTAGAGAGAAATTTGTAGCTTTAAATGCCTGTTTTAGAAGAGAAGGAAAGTTTACAATTTTTCATGTAAATTTTCACTTAAAGAGCTACAGAAAGAGGAGTAAATTAAACCCAAAACAAGTTTAAACCCAAAATAAGTAGAAGGGAAAAAAAATCAGTGCAGAAATCTATGATACAGAAACAAAAATTAACAAAGCTCAAAATTCATTGGAAAGATTAATAAAATTGATAAACCCCAAAAGGATGAATCAAGAAATACACAGAGAAATATAAATTACCAATATCATGTAATACAAATAGAAGGGATGTCACTACATATCCCACAGAGTTTAATAAGAAAATTAAAAATATTAGGAACAAATGTTGCTGATTTGGCAACTAGATAAAATTGACAAATTTCTTGAAAAATACAACTTCTCGAAAGTGACCCAATAAGAAATGGACATTTGGAATAGCCATATGTCCACTAAACAAATTGAATTTGTAATAAAAAATAACCATTCTACAAAGAAGACTCAAGGCCCAAGTGGTTTTATTAGTAAATTCTATCATGTATGAAATGAGAAATAATGCCAACTATACATAAGCTTTTTTAGAACATAGATAAGGGAGTGCTTAACAAAATTATCTTATGAGACCAGTATAACCCTGATACCAATATCTGACTTAAATAAGAAAAAAATGGGGCCAGATGTGGTGACTCACACCTGTAATCCCAGAACTTTGGGATGCCGAGGGGGATGTCACTTGAGGTTAGGAGTTCAAGACCAGCCTGGCCAACATGGTGAAACCCTGTCTCTACTAAAAATACAAAAATTAGCCATGCATGGTGGTGTGCACCTGTAATCCGAGCTACTTGGGAAGCTGAGGCAAGAGAATCTCTTGAACCCAGGAGGCGGAGGTTGCAGTGAGATTGTGCCACTGCATTACAGCCTGGGCCACAGAGCAAGACTCTGTCTCAAAAAAAATAAAATAAAAATCAGAGATCAACTGTTCCTCATGACTGTAGATTCAAAACTCCTCAATAAAGTATTGGCAAATCAAATTCATTAATATATTTAAAAAGTATACGTCATACATTATAGCCAGTAGAGTTAGTAGAGTTCATTTAATGGTTGCAAACTTGGCTTAATGTTTGAAAATTACACAGTGTTATTAACCACATTAACCAAATAAAGATGAAACATCATATAGCCATCTCAGTAAATGCAGAAAAAGATTTGATAGAATTCAGCACACATTCAAGGTAAAGACATTCAGGATACTAAAAATAGAAGGAAACTTCCTCACCCTGATAAAGACATCCATGAAAAATCCAAAGTTAATATTATGCTTAATGGTGAAAGACTGAAGTTTTTCCTTTTTGTAGATCAGGAATAAGGCAAAGGTATCTACTGTGATCACTTCTACTTGTTATCCCATGGAGTAATAGCCAGTGCAATAAGGCAACTAAAAGAAATAAAAGGTGTAAAATTTTAAAGGAATAAGAATTTTTTTTTCTATTTTTAATTGATATGATTATTCCTAAGAAATCTTCTAAAAAACACTTAGAAATATTAAATGAAGTTAGCAAGTTCTCAGAATGCAAGATCACCATATAAAACTCAATTGTTTTATTTGCACTAACAACATACAATTGAAGAATGAAGTAAAAAATTCCTTTCGTAGTACACCAAAAAAGGTAAAACACTAAACACTTAGAATCTAACAGATGTATAATACAGCCACATTGATATCTTCAAATAATTGATAAGAGAAATTAAAGAAGACTGAAATAAATAGATATACCATATGCATGGTTTGGAAAATTAAATATTGTTAAGAAGTCCATTCTCGGCAAATGTATTCGTAGATTGAATGACGTGCCAGTCACCATTACAGCAGTCCCCTCTTCTTTTAAAATTAAATCGACAACTTTATTCTAAAATTTATGTGAAAATGTGAAGGACATATTAATAGATAGCTAAAACTATTTTGAGACACACCAGAGTTAGAGGGACTTTTTTTTTTTAGACAGTCTCGTTCCGTCACCCAGGCTGGAGTGCAGTGGCGCAATCTCAGCTCACTGCAAGCTCCGCCTCCTGGGTTCACGCCATTCAGCCTCCTGAGTAGCTGGGACTGCAGACGCCCGCCACCATGCCCGGCTAATTTTTTGTGATTTTTAGTAGAGACGGGGTTTCACTGTATTAGCCAGCATGGTCTCGATCTCCTGACCTCGTGATCTGCCCACCTCAGCCTCCCAAAGTGCTGGGATTACAGGCGTGAGCCACCGCACCAGGCCAGAGGGACTTTCATCATCTTAAGACTCACAATAGGCTGGCTCTGAGTGCAGTGGTGTTTACAACTAATTGATCACAACCAGTTACAGATTTTTTTATTTGTTTCTTCTCCACTTCCACGGCTTCACTTGACTAGTCTTAAAAAAAAAAAAAAAGACAAGAAATCTATAGCATTCAACCTAGTATGGTATTGGCATAAAAGTTGACATACAGATCAATCGCACAGAATAGAGAATTCAGAGTAGACCTTCCATGTGTGGTCAACTTTTTTTCTTTTTAAAGCATAGGAGTCAATTCTGTTTTATTGGGAAAAGAGAGTCTTTTCAAAAAATGACACTGGAATAAGTAGATATCCACATTAAAAACATATACCTCAATATTAATCTTAAACTGTACACGAAATTACTTTGAAATCTGTCATGGACCTAAACAGAAAAGCTAAAACTATAAAACTTCTACAAGAAAATAAAAAAAGCTTTTCCATTTTGAGACTGAAAAAATTACTAGAAAGGACACAGAAAAGTATTCACCATAAAAAATGATAAATTAGATGTTATCGAAGTTACAACTGCCTGTTTTCTAAAAGACATCATTAAGAAAATGAAAAGCCAAACCACAGAATCTATGAGAATATTCACAATATACATGCCTAACAAAAGATGTATAGTCAAAATATATAAAGTGTACCTCCAATTCAATAATAACACAAACAACTCAATAAAAATGGGTAAATGCTTGAATAGACGCTTCACAAAGAGGATATGTGAATGGTCAGTAAGCATACACAAAGATGCTGAACATTGTTATCAGATCTCATGTAACAATTGGATTCTGTTGAAAATCAAATATGCCAATCATTATACTAACATAGAAACTATTAATATACAGTCTAAACCAAATCCAAATTAAAACCACAATAAGATACTACTTTATATCTACTAGACTGGGTAAAATTAAAAAGGCTGACAATACTATTTGTTGACAAGGATATAGAGCAACTGGAACTTTTATAAATTACTCAAAGAAGATAAAATTCACATCTGCTTTGGAAAACAGTTTGGCAGTTTCTTACAAATTAAAAATTCAGTTAATATATGACCTAACAATCTCCCTGTTAGGTATTTATCCCAAAGAAATGACAACCAATATCCACATGTTTATGCAGGCTTTCACTTCACTGTTTATAGCTGCTTTATTACTAGTAGCCAATAATTGGAAACTTTTCCAAAGGTACATTGTGGATGAATGAACAAACCGCTCTATTCATACAGTGGAATACAATTCATAGATAAAAAGAACAAACCATTAATATGTACACTAATATAGATAAATTTCAAAAAGCATGCTATGTGAGGAGGTAATGGGCTCACACATCTTACTGAAACCCAAGGATGACCATCAGTGGCCCAGAGCCCTGAACTTGTCCTATGTCTGACATGAGTGAGGGTCTCCCAAAATCAGTGTATCAGTGCCATTTTGGCAGACTAATCTCATGTGATTATGTGAAAGAAAAACTGTGTTGGTCAGTGGGAGTGATTTGCCTACCAGGCCACTCTCCTGGAACTGGACCTGACTGTGGGACTCCAAGACACTCTCCTAGGAGCACATTTTAGTGTTCCTCAGGGCATCTGGTGACCCCACATGAAGGTTAGATGGAGAGCATCCAAAATGGGAGAAAGAGGGCCAGAGTCCATGCAACTCCTGGTCTGAGCTCAGCGTTCTTTACCTGGATGACATTGCTGGCCCCAGCCAGTCCCACCACCAGAGGTGGATTGAGAAAATATTGGGAAACACTCTAAAGTGGTGGCCTCCCTGGGGTGTGGAACCCACACTTCTTGCTTGAGTCTAAGGGCAGTACTAAGAGAGGAATGTTTGATTGGTTCAGTGGGCTACCCTTGATTGACAAGAATTGACAGTATATGATACTGCCATTAAACTAGCATCAATTATCCTTAACTTAGTATCACTGCCAAAGGATTCTGAACCAGCAGAGGCCAGGTGGCAGCACATAACTAACAGAGGAAAGTTGTACATAATTACCAAAATGAGGAGGATCTCAGGCAAGTATACAAATGGGAGCCCTTGGCCCATACATAACTATCTCATTTCTCTTTCCACCTGGGGGCCTCACTCACACATACGTATATATTCCAATATGCACATTTCATACTGTACAACCACACAACCCACTTCCTCTGGGCCACCTCTTGGGTCTAGAGGAATGCATACTAGCAGCATGATCTACCCTTGACAGGAAAGACTTAGGGAAGAGTTGCATGTAGGTTATAGAAGTGGACTCAGGGCTAATTGGGCAGGGAATTTCATAGTCCCTGGTCCTTGGAGTATGAGTGTGAGCCTGGGAGGGCGTGTCCTGTTGGCTCTATGGACTCTTACAGGGAGGGTTTTGGTTGGAGGCTGGAGCAGTCTTTCATTAAATGTGAGTCACAGAGAAATCTAAGGCAAGGGTCATGTTTGTCTGACTTTCAGGGTGATAGTGTACATGAGGAAAGGGATATGGAATCCTCATATTAATTTCCTGGCATGTGGAGTAAGAGCCACTGTGTAGGAAGGGCCAAGTAGAGGCCGACAATGTTGTAAAAGTGTCCTGCAACACTGCAAATCAAAATGGCAAACTAGAAACCATCTTACATCCTCAGAGGAATTCCAGAGATGAGTGTTGGCATCAAAGACTTAGAGGATAGTGGTTCCCTGTTCACATCACCTGTTTTGACCTTCCCAAACCGAATGGTTCATGGTGGATGATTGTATTATTACATAGGAGCCCTACTTTTAGCAGCTATGCCAGCTGTGGTATCTTCATTGAGACGTATGAAAACTTCTTCTGGCATTTGAAATGCAGCTATTAAGTTGCAATTCCCATATGTGAAAATGATAGAAAGCAGTGTCTTTTATGTGGGAAAGACAAAAGTATGCCTTTCCTGTCTCGCTCCAGGGCTATGTTAATGTTCTTGCTCTGCATCTTAACATAGCAGGGATCTGGATCAGTTCAACATTCTGTTGAATGTCAAGCTGGTCCTCTTTTGTGGTGACAGGTTAATTGGACTTGAATAGAGGTTGGTAGGAAGTACTCTACTTGCCCAAGAATGACATGTGTCAGAGGAGAAAAACATCCTAAATAGGAGCAGAGACCTGCCTCAATGGTAAAGATTTTAGGGGTCAAGTGATCTATATGCATGCGGGGACTTCACCCCCAACATAAAAAGCCAGTTGTGCTTTAAACCCTCTATTCCTGAGAAAGAGGCACAACACTTGGGTGGCCAGTTTTGAATTTTGAAAGCAGAATATACTGGACTTGGAGTAGTGCTCTGATTCACTTGTGGATTGACCACAGTTTTGAGTGGGGTCAGAACAAGAGGTGGATCTGTAACAGGATCAGGCTGTGGTATAAATGGCTTTGCTTCATGGGCTTTATGAAGCCAACTGATGATGCTTGTGAGGTGAAAATATTTTTCTTCTTTAACAAAGAAGTTTTAGTCATCAGAAACAAAGCCCACAAATACACTAGCAATTAGAATGAATATTGTGTGAGATTCACGGTATAAAAATATTGCATTGACATGATTAGTGACTAGTCTTTCATCTAATATTCTATTCTTAGTTTACAGATGAGTAATCTGAGATATAGGAAAAGTAACTTGCCCCCAAACACAGGCTTTTCTAATTGATGGATGATTCTAGAACTCAAGTCTCCTAAATCCTTGATAACACTGTGCAGCAAAATTTGCCTAGAATGATTTTTAAAAATTTATGCTTGCACATTTAAAGACATAGGTCACCCTACAGAGTCTTTTTTTTTGTTTTTCCCACCAAATGTTCAGTGTATTTCTCCACTTTAAAATTCTTTTATATATACAAAATAAATTTATATTTAGAGAGAGATTTAAAAGCAATTCTAAGGATAAAATATTTAGAATGCTTTGTAAAATAAAATAATCATTCTGTGAGTGTTTTCTGGTAGTTTAGGCATGTAAGTTTAAAGACTTTGAGCCCCATTTAAAAGATAAAAATAATTTTTCTTTAACCATCTTCAGTTTAAGTCTATGGAACAGACAATATTGCAGTTAAGGCCCAGGTGTATAATTTCGTCTAATCAACATAAAATACGAACCATGATTTTTCTCTGAGACTTTTCCACCAGCTCACCCCAGTATTTAAAAATCCTCCTGCCTTTTATTTCAGTGGAGTTAAATTCAATCTCTTCCCTATTGGTAGTCTTAAATAAAGTATTCCTAATCCTGTTTAACTCTGTCCAGTGCGGTTTTCCTTGACGAGTGACAGAAAGCACATCAGTGATTGCCTGGGAATTGGAGTAGGTGAGGGAGAAAGGGATTACAAAGGGGGATGAAGAAATGTGGGAGTGAGGAATGTTATTTGAGTGTGTGTGTGCATAGTGATGATACATAAGTGTATTCACAGTCAAAATGTATCAGATTGTTTATTTATGTCAATAATACCTCAATAAAGCTGTTTATATTATCTGACCCAATAATTTGAGTTTAAAGACTTTTTAATTAAAGTAATTACATACATGTACAGAGATATATGAACAAAGATATTCATGGTAGCAGACTTTGTAACAAAAAAACTGGAAACAATCTTGTTTATCAATAAGAAAAGTATTAAACAAGTTATGGTACATCCATAATATTATGCAGCTATTAAGAGTGAGTGGAAAGATCACCACAAGCAAACTGAAGATTCATAGATATGTATGTTATTATGTGTGATTTTATTTATGTAAAAAAAAGTAAGTAGGGCCAGGCGTGGTGGCTCACGCCTGTAATCCCAGCACTTTGGAAGGCCGAGGTGGGTAGATCACCTGGGGCCAGGAGTTCAAGACCAGCTTGGCCAACATGTTGAAACTGTGCCTCTACTAAAAATACAAAAATTAGTTGGATGTGATGCCAGGTGCCTGTAGTCCCAGCGACTCGGGAGGCTGAGGCAGGAGAATCGCTTGAACCCAGGAGGTGGAGGTTGCAGTGAGCTGAGATCACACCACTGCACTCCAGCCTGGGTGACAGAGTGAGAATACATCTGAAATTTTTTTTAAAAAAGTAAGTACATATGAAAACATTTAACACTGAAACTCCTGATAGTGGTTGATTCTGGAGAGGCAATTGGAATTGTGCAGGGATATGTGTGAGGGAGGTCTTAAACTTTTTACTTTGTATTCCGTGTTTTATATCAGTAGTTGGTTAATTTTTGGGAGGTCAGTCCTCTGCTTTCTCCTTCATTTCCTCTAATATTGGCCACTATGCTGGGGTAGAGTACCAACTAAAACTTTGTTTTTTTCCTACTATTTTCTAGTTTTCAAAATAGTGGGTTGATTCCCTAGTATCCTTCAAAGATGGGATGGCCAATGAGGGTTTTCTTGGTACTATTATGATTTAAACTTATTTCACATATTTCAATATGTTGCCTTTATTATTTTATGGATGCGCAAATTGTCCTATCTTTGGCCACTCTAAGCTATTCAAGTTGGCTCCTGAGTTCTTTTCTTGTGCTTATAATATAATTTGATAGCTTCCTTGATTTCTGATATGATAAGGTACTTCAAGCTCATGTTTTACATTTTTTGCCCCAGACTTGGAATCAGCTGTTTTTCTAAAGAGCCCTAGTTCCTGTTAGTGGGAAATTATAGGAAGTTTCCTCATTGCTAATGGGTTTTTTTTTCTATATCTTTTCAGTGGCTCCAACTTGGTATGTTCTAAATATTCACAAGCATGAAGTCATAATAGGATTCTATTCTCTAGCTATCATATTGTTAGATAACATGGGTATTAAAAAAGAATATAGAAAATACTATCACTGATCGCTGTTATTGATCATCATATACTAATTATAGTTTACTGATTTTGCCTAATAACAAAAAAATATTGAGTAACATGCTTTGAATTAATTCCTGAATTTATCATCCTTTTTTTCATTGGCAAATACTACTACTAAATTCTCTTTATCTGTGTTAAATGATTATACCGAATACATGACTTGGATCTTAAAATAATATCTAGACAAATAATTAATGAAAAACAAACGGAAGGATAGAGCTTTTGTTCTCATCTATAATCCGGATGAGATTATAACAACTTTTTTTTCTGTACAGAATTTCACTTTTTTTCCCCTGAGTATGTATCAGCTTGGAATTTTGAGCTATTCAGATGGATAATTTTTAGATTACTAATTTTGTCTATCTTATCTTTTATTTCGATTACTCTCTGTTTGGAATCTCTTCCTGTCAGGAGTTCTAAGCTTTTTACTCTTATTTGTTAAATTAAAATTTTAGAATTCATGGCATTTGAATACAATTTAAGCTAAGTACCAAACACAACAAACTTCTTCCTCAATTTGCTTACAAATCCATCAGCTTATAAAATGTTGGTAAAACTTTCCAACACTTTTTATAGACCTGGGTTAAGTCTGGATCTTTTCAAGATGTAACATTCAAGTTAACCAAAGTTCCACGAAACATGACATTTTGTTTCCCTGGGTGTTTGCATACAAACTTATTTAAGCACATCCAAATCCAGATTGACCTTTCAGTACCTTAGTTAGCCCTTCCAAAATTGGGTTTGGGAGAAATCTTAAACTCAATTCAAATTAGCTTGCTCTGCAAAATTTCACCTGTTTGCAGGTTTCTGATGGCTTTCAGCTCAACATTTAACTCAGTTCAGGTTTGTTTAAAAACCAGATGGTATTGGCTTTAAATTGACCTGGACTTGTTCCAAATGCATTCCACTGAAATTGTATCCCAGGTTAGTTAAAAGCTCATCTCTACAAATCCCATTTCTTCTCTTGAGAGAGAAGGAGCTGGCTGCATTTTGAGTAGTAGAACTGATTTCAAAAGTTTTAGATTTAATAATCTGTTTTTCAATTTCTACAAATATTTCCATCCTTAATTAAAAAATGTGTTTCTCTAGCAAAAGAGAATCCGACACTATATATAAGCTTTGACAGAAATCTCATTTCCAAATCTTTCTTTTCATCTTCCCCCAGTCAGAAGCTTAATCACTTATCTACATCCTCTGACATTAATGAGCTATACCTCTTTTCCACACTCTCTCCATAGGGTTGGAAGAAGTTATTTTTCTCTTAGCTTGCCAGTTTATCAGGTTTGGTTTTTAGCTGCACCTCTTGCCGATTCACTTCTTCCATGAAGCCTTCCAATCAAAATCTACGAAATGCCAGAAAGGAAATGCATACACTCACAAATATAACAGATATTTTTCCAACCTGTGATGGTGGTTGTAGGTGTCTAAGAAGTAAGGTTGTTTAAGTCTCATGTTGTCATATAACACACATGAATTCAACTCTTAACTCCAAGGTACAGATTTCCTGCCTCTGAAATGATGAGAATAATGATTTTATTATTTACCTCACAGGAACTTCTTATTTGGAATACAATCAGCTCAATTCAGACAATGCATTGATAACTGCTTGCTTTTTAAAACATTCTGTTGTTTATTTTAAAAACAATTTGTTAAATTTAGTCCATTAATATATAATGTAAGTTAACACTTTCTTCTCTGAGAAGATTGTGTGTGTTCACACCTCTTGTAGCTCCTGGTAATTCACTTCAATGGAGGAAATAACAACTGGCAGTAACAAACTGTATTATACAATTTTTAAAAATTCTTCTCAGGCAACCTCTTTTCAACCACTGTTTTGTTTCCAGAGCCCATGCATGAACAATTTTTATATTTTTCAAAGTAAAAATTGTTTTCTCCAGGTCTTTTCTTTCCACTCGGAAGTCATGCTTTCCCTGTGAATGGAACTCAAACCCCAATTGTTCAACTCTAAATTTAAAACCCACAAAATTTGGCCTAAAGTAAACAAAACGCATTCATTCTCTTGTTTCTAATTGCTCTAAATTCTTTCCAGGTTTTCCAAAAGTTGATTGAGTCTTACCAACATTTTCTATGAGCCACACATGGATTTCAAGTTTATAGAGAAACCCCAAACCTCTAGAAATAAACCCCACATCAAGAAGGTTTCATTTGGTTTCAGGTTTCACTACAAAAATTCAATATAACTTCATTAAAAAAGCATTAAGCAACACTGGAAGAAGTTGGTCTCTGTCGCCAGTGAAATGCCATTCTTGTGCATCATTGTGTAGCTGCACCGACTTACATCTTTATGTCTTGAGTAAAATCCACTTTATATTTTGCATTTACTACAACTATGCCCATTTTATTTATAGCTGAAGTCGCAATACTGACTTTACATGTTGACATTATACTAAAGAGTATACTAAGGAACAATATTATATGGATATGAATCTATTCCAAACCACAGTTGAATACTTTGCTAGCAAAGCAAATAATATGGATGCTAAATAGCTGAACACTAATCTATTAACTTCTACTAAAAGACCTAGAATCACAGAACTGGAAGGGGACTTTAAGGAATTTTTTAAAAATCATGGTACATCTTCTGCAGTAGGAATTAGATATTACCAAACCCAAGTTGCTTATTTTATGAATGAAGAATTAGGTGGTACATACATCTTTTTAAAATTATTATTATACTTTAAGTTCTGGGATACATGTGCAGAACGTACAGGTTTGTTACATAGGTATACAAGTTCCATGGTGGTTTGCTGCACCCATCAACCTATCATCTGCATTAAGTATCTCTCCTAATGCTATCCCTCCCCTAGCCCCCCACCCACCAACAGGCCCCAGTGTGTGATGTTCCTCTTCCTGTGTCCATGTGTTCTCATTGTTCAACCCCCACTTACGAGTGAGAACATGCAGTGTTTGGCTTTCTGTTCCTGTATTAGTTTGCTGAGAATGATGATTTCCAGCTTCATCCATGGCCCTGCAAAGGACACAAACTCATCCTTTTTTGTGGCTACATAGTATTCCATGGTGTATATGTGCCACATTTTCTTTACCCAGTCTATCATTGATGGACATGTGGACTGGTTCCAAGTCTTTGCTATTGTGAACAGTGCTGCAATAAACACACGCGTGCATGTGTCTTTATAGTAGAATGATATATAATCCTTTGGGTATATACCCAGTAATGGGATTGCTGGGTCAAATGGTATTTCTAGCTCTAGATCCTTGAGGAATCGCCACACTGTCTTCTACAATGGTTGAACTAATTTACACTCCCACCAACAGTGTAAAAGCATTCCTATTTCTCCACATCCTCTCCAGCATCTGTTGTTTCCTGACTTTTTAATGATCGCCATTCTAACTGGCATGAGATGGTATCTCATTGTCGTTTTGATTTGCATTTCTCTAATGAACAGTGATGATGAGCTTTTTTTCTCATGTTTGTTGGCCGTGTAAATGTCTTATTTTGAGAAGTGTCTGTTTCATATCCTTTGCCCACTTTTTGACGGGGTTGTTTGTGTTTTTCTTGTAAATTTGTTTAAGTTTCTTGTAGATTCTGGATATTAGCCCTTTGTCAAACAGATAGACTGCAAACATTTTCTCCCATTCTGTAGGTTGCCTGTTCACTCTGATGATAGTTTCTTTTGCTGTGCAGAAGCTCTTTAATTTAATTAGATTCCATTTGTCAATTTTGGCCTTTGATGCCATTGCTTTGGGTGTTTTCATCATAAAGTTTTTGCTCATGCCTATGTCCTGAACAGTATTGCCTAGGTTTTCCTGCAGGGTTTTTGTGGTTTTAGGTCTTACGTTTAAGCCTTTAATCTATCTTGTATTAATTTTTGTATAAGGTATAAGGAAGGGGTAGTTTCAGCTTTCTGCATATGGCTAGCCAGTTTTCCCAACACCATTTATTAGATAGGGAATCATTTCCTCATTGCTTTCGTCAGATTGCAAAAATCAGACAGTTGTAGATGTGCGGCATTATTCCTGAGGCCTTTGTTCTGTTCCATTGGTCTAGATAATCTGTTTTGGTACCAGTACCATGCTATTTTTTTTTACTGTAGCCTTGTAGTATAGTTTGAAGTCAGGTAGCATGATGCCTCCAGGTTTGTTCTTTATGCTTGTGATTGTCTTGGCTATACGGGCTCTTTTTTGGTTCCGTATGAAATTTAAAGTAGTTTTCTCTAATTCTGTGAAGAAAGTCAATGGTAGCTTGATGGAGATAGCATTGAATCTATAAATTCCTTTGGGCAGTATGGCTATTTTCACAATATTGATTCTTTGTATCCATGAACATGGAATCTTTTTCCATTTGTTTGTGTCCTCTCTTATTTCCTTGGGCAGTGGTTTGTAGTTCTCCTTGAAGAGGTCCTTCATGTCCCTTGTAAGTTGGATTCCTAGGTATTTTATTCTCTTTGTAGCAATTGCAAATGGGAGTTCACTCGTGATTTGGCTCTCTGTCTATTATTAGTGTATAGGAATGCTTGTGATTTTTGCTCATGGATTTTGTATCCTGAGACTTTGGTGAAGTTGCTTATCAGCTTAAGGAGATTTTGGGCTGAGACGATGGGATTTTCTAAATATATAATCATGTCATCTGCAGAAAGAAGCAACCTGACTTTCTCTCTTCCTATTCGAATACGCTTTATTTCTTTCTCTTGCCTAATTGCCCTGGCCAGAACCTCCAACACTGTGTTGAATAGGAGTGACAAGAGAGGGCATCCTTGTCTTGTGCCGGTTTTCAAAGGGAATGCTTCCAGCTTTTTCCCATTCAGTATGATATTGGCCATGGGTTTGTCATAAATAGCTCTTATTATTTTGAGATAGGTTCCATCAATACATAATTTATTGAGTGTTTTTAGCATGAAGGGTGTTGAATTTTATCAAAGGCCTTCTCTGCATCTATTGAGATAATTATGTGGTTTTTGTCATTGGTTCTGTTTATGTGATGGATTATGTTTATTGATAATGTGTTTGTTGAATCAGTCTTGCATCCCAGGGATGAAACCGACTTGATCATGGTGGATAAGCTTTTTGATGTACTGCTGGATTTGGTTTTCTGGTTTATTGAGGATTTTTGCATCAATGTTCATCAGTGATATTAGCCTGAAATTTTCTTTTCTCGTTGTGTCTCTGCCAGGTTTTGGTAGCAGGATGATGCTGGCCTCATAAAATTATTTAGGGAGGAGTCCCTCTTTTTTGATTGTTTGGAATAGTTTCAGAAGGAATGGTACCAGCTCCTCTTTTTACCTCTGGTAGAATTCGGCTTTGAATCAACCATCTGGTCCTGGGCTTTTTTTGGTTGGTAGGCAGGCTATTAATTACTGCCTCAATTTCAGAACTTGTTATTGGTCTTTTCAGGGACTAGACTTCTTCCTGGTTTAGTCTTGGGAGGGTGTATGTGTCCAGGAATTTATCCATTTCTTCTAGGTTTTTTAGTTTATTTGCGTAGAGATGTTTATAGTATTCTCTGATGGTGGTTTGTATTTCTGTGGGATCAGTGGTGATATCCCCTTTATCATTTTTTATTGTGTCTGTTTGATTCTTCTCTCTTTTCTTGTTTATTATTCTGGCTAGAAGTCTATCTATTTTGTTAATCTCTTCAAAAAACCAGCTGCTAGATTCATTGATTCTTTGAAGGGTTTTTCGTGTCTCTATCTCCTTCAGTTCTGCTCTGATCTTAGTTATTTCTTGTCTTCTGCTACCTTTTTAATTTGTTTGCTCTTGCTTCTCTAGTTCTTTTAATTGTGATGTTAGGGTATTGATTTTAGATCTTTCCCACTATCTGATATGGGCGTTTGGTGCTATACATTTCTCTCTAAACACTGCTTTAGCTGTGTCCCAGAAATTCTAGTATGCTGTGTTTTTGTTCTCAGTGATTTCAAAGAACTTATTTATTTCTGTCTTAATTTCATTACTTACCCATTAATCCATTCAGGAGAAGGTTGTTCAGTTTCCATGTGGTTGGTGTGGTTTCGAGTGAGTTTCTTAATCCTGAGTTCTAATTTCATTGCACTGTGGTCTGAGAGACTGTTTGTTATGACTTCTGTTCTTTTGCCTTTGCTGAGGAGTTTTTTACTTCCAATTACGTGGTTGATTTTATAATAAGGACCATGTGGTGCTGAGAAGAATGTATATTCTGTTGATGTGGGGTGGAGAGTTCTGTTGATGTCTGTTAAGTCCACTTGGTCCAGAGTTGAGTTCAAGTCCTGACTATCCTTGTTAATTTTCTGTCTTGTTGATCTGTCTACTTTGACAGTGAGGTGCTAAAGTCTCTCATTATTATTGTGTGGGAGTCTAAGTCTCTTTGTAGGTCTCTAAGAAATTGCTTTATGAATCTGGGTGCTCCTGTATTGGGTACATATATATTTAGCATATTTAGCTCTTCTTGTTGCATTGATCCCTCTATTATTATGTAATGCCCTTCTTTGCCTTTTTTGATCTTTGTTGGTTTAAAGTCTGTTTTATCAGAGATTAGGATTGCAACCCCTGCTGTTTTTTTGCTTTACATTTGCTTGGCAAATATTCCTCCAGCTCTCTATTTTGAGCCTATCTGTGTCTTTTCTTGTGAGATGGGTCTCCTGAATACAGCACACTGATGGGTCTTGACTCTTTATCTAATGTGCCAGTCTATGTCTTTTAATTGAGGCATTTAGCCCTTTTACATTTAAGGATAATATTGTTATGTGTGAATTTGATCCTGTCATGATGCCAGCTGGTTATTTTGCACATTAGTTGATGCAGTTTCTTCGTAGTATTGTTGGTCTTTATATTTTGGTATGTTTTTGCAGTGGCTGGTACCAGTTTTTCCTTTCCATATTTAATGCTTTCTTCAGGAGCTCTTGTAAGGCAGGCCTAGTGGTGTCAAAATCCCTAAGCATTTGCTTGTTTGTAAAGGATTTTATTTCTCCTTTGCTTATGAAGCTTAATTTGGCTGGATATGAAATTCTGGGGTGAAAATTCTTTTCTTTAGGAGTGTTGAATATTGGCCCCCACTTTCTCCTGGCTTGTAGTGTTTCTGCAGAGACATCTGCTGTTAGTCTGATGTTAGGGCTTCCCTTTGTAGGTAACCTGTCCTTTCTCTCTGGCTGCCCTTAACATTTTTCCCTTCATTTCAACCTTGGTGAATCTGATGATTGGTGTCTTGGGGTTGCCCTTCTTGAGGAGTATCTTTGTGGTGTTCTCTGTATTTCCTGAATTTGAATGTTGGCCTGCCTTGCTAGATTGGGGAAGTTCTCCTGGATAATATCCTGAAGTGTGTTTTCCAACTTGGTTCAATACTCCCCGTCACTTTCAGGTACACCAATCAATTGTAGGTTTGGTCTTTTCACATAGTCCCATATTTCTTGGAGTCTTTGTTCATTCCTTTTTATTCTTTTTTCTCTAATCTTGTCTTCAAGCTTTATTTCATTAAGTTGATCTTCAATCTCTGATATGTTCAATCTCTGATATCTTTTCTTCTGCTTGACTAATACTTGTGTATGCTTCACGAAGTTCTCCTGCTGTGTTTTTCAGCTCTATCATGTCATTTATGTTCTTCTCTAAACTGGTTATTCTGGTTAGCAATTCCTCTAACCTTTTTTCAAGCTTCTTAGCTTCCTTGCATTGGGTTAGAACACACTCCTTTAGCTCAGAGGAGTTTGTCATTACTCACCTTCTGAAGTCTACTTCTGTCAATTCATCAAACTCATCCTCCGTCCAGTTTTGTTCCCTTGCTGGCGAGGAGTTGTGATCCTTTGGAGGAGGAGTAGAGGCATTCTGGTTTTTGGAATTTTCAGCCTTTTTGTGCTGGTTTTTCCTCATCTTCATGGATTTATTTACCTTTGGTATTTGATGCTGGTGACCTTTGTATGGGGTTTTTGTGTGGATGTCCTTTTTGTTGATTTTGATGCTATTCCTTTCTGTTAGTTTTCCTTCTAACAGTCAGGACCCTCTGCTGCAGATCTGCTGGAGTTTGCTGGAGGTCCTCTCCACGCCCTGTTTGCCTGGGTATCACCAGCAGAGGCTGCAGAACAGCAAAGATTGCTCCCTGTTCCTTTTTCTGGAAGCTTCATGCCAGAGGGGCACCCTCCAGATGCCAGCCAGAGGTCCCCAGTATGAGGTGTCTGTCGACCCTTGCTGGGAGGTGTCTCCCGGTCAGGAGGCATAGGGATCAGGGACCCACTTGAGGAGGCAGTCTGTCTCTTAGCAGAGCTTGAGTGCTGTGCAGGGAGATCTGCTGCTGTCTTGAAAGCCGGCAGGCAGGAACGTTTAAGTCTGCTGAGACTGTGCCCAACGCTGCCTCTTCCCCAGGTACTCTGTCCCAGGGGGATGAGAGTTTGATCTATTTTCCCCTGACTGGGGCTGCTGCCTTCCTTTCAGAGATGCCCTACCTAGAGAGGAGGAATCTAGAGAGGCAGTGTGGCTACAGTGGCTTTTCTGAACTGTGGTGGGGTCTGCCCAGTTTGAACTTCCCGGTGGCTTTGTTTACACTGTGAGGGGAAAACTGCCTACTCAAGCCTCAGTAATGGTGGACACCCCTCGTCCCACCAATCTCTATCATTTCAGGTTGACTTTAGACTGTTGTGCTGGCAGGAAGAATTTCAAGCCAGTGAATCTTAGCTTGCTCGGCTCTATGGGGGTGGGATCTGCTGAACGAGACCACTTGGCTCCCTGACTTCAGCCCCCTTTCCAGGAGAGTGAGCGGTTCAGTCTTGCTGGCATTCCAGGCATTACTGGGGTATGAAAAAAAACTCCTGCAGCTAGCTCAGTGTCTGCCCAAACGGCCACCCAGTTTTGTGCTTGAGACCCAGGGCTCTGGTGGTATAGGCATCCGAGGGAATCTCCTCATCTGCAGGTTACAAAGACCATGGGAAAAGCATAGTATCTGGGCCAGAATGCATTGTTCCTCACGGCACAGTCCCTCACAGCTTCCGTTGGCTAGGGGAGGGAGTTCTTTGAACCCTTCTGCTTCTGGGTGAGGCGATGCCCCACCCTGCTTCTGCTTGCCCTCTATGGGCTGCACCCACTGTCTCACCAGTCCCAATGAGATGACCTGGCTACCTCAGTTGGAAATGCAGAAATCACCCACCTTCTGAGTTGATCTTGCTGGGAGCTGCAGACCGGAGATGTTCCTATTCGGCTATCTTGCCAGCCACACCCACATCTTTTCTTGCTGACAGAGTAGAATATCAATCAATTATGGTCAAAATTGACATTACTGGTTAATTTTTGCATCACTTGTGATATGGACTTAAGAATATTAGGATATAGCAAAATATATAAAGGTACATCTGTTACATTCACATTTATTATTGACTTCAGATATAAGAATATACAATTTTTTTTTTGAGATGGAGTTTTGCTCTTGTTGCCCAGGCTGGAGTGCAATGGCCCGATCTTGGCTCACCACAACCTCTGCCTCCTGGGTTCAAGCAATTCTCCTGCATTGGCCTCCCAAGTAACTGGGATTACAGGCATGCACCACCATGCCCAGTGTATTTTTGTATTTTTAGTAGAGATGGGGTTTCTCCGTGTTGGTCTGGCTGGTCTCGAACTCCCGACCTCAGGTGATCTGTGTGCCTCGGCCTCCCAAAGTGCTGGGATTACAAGCGTGAGTCACCATGCCCAGCCAATTATTTTTTATTTAATAATACATATTGATTTCAGATACAGGACATAATAAAATCAGATCCAGTTATTTAGTTTATTTGACTTATCTCCTACCACTGTGTAACCTTACTCTACCCATAAAGTGAAGATTTAGATTAAATGATCATGAAAGTACTTCACAATTTTATCAATGTGATATTTAAAATATTCCATATCATCAAACACATCCTACTTTGGGATTTTAGCAAGAATTGTAACAATTTTTGATGTCAGTAATTTCAAAAAACAAAGAAAATGAGAGAAAAATATAAAATCTAAATTGACAATTTGAATGGCCCATATAACAGTGGTTAAGGCCTATGCTGATCTCAGTGGAAAATGTTTTCCTGATTGCTATGCTTGCACGCTTTTATCTGTGGTGTAATATCATTTACATTTTAGCTTGTAGTATTTACTTTTACCACATATTATATAGTAGTGAGAAGTAGTAACCCACTAACATTCATGTTCCCCCTTTGATAAAGCAGAGCAGTTCCTGGAAATGGATGTGGAGCCACGAACTACATTTCCCAGCATCCTTTGGAAGTAGGCATTTTCTTATGATGAGTTCTTGCCAACCCAATGACAGCAGAATGATTTATGCCATAAAGAGGGCAACACAAATCTCAATTTTCCCCAAACACTTTTTCCTTTCACTAGAATAGATACAGATGTCAAGGCTTAGGGAATGGCAGAGCCAAAGGACACAAGGAGCTGTGTATGGAAGGAACCTGCTGCAGATGAAGAACACCCATACTGAGTTTACATTAGCAAGAAAAATATACAGGGTCAAGACATGGACTTTTGGGAGTTTGTTACAGAAGCTAGCACTATACACAATCCTAATAAAATATACACTTTACTAATACAGATTGCATTTTATGCTAATATTTTGTGTGAGTTATCTTATCAATATCCAAAATATTAAGTGAACTTTACATTTATAAGGAGCATGTTTCATATATTCATCAGTGTCTGGAAATTGCATCATATGGGGTAATATTCTTAAAAACAATGAGAATTTATTATAACACATACTTTTCATTTTCCTGGTTAAGTTTATCTAATTTAAATAATTATTTTTTTCTAGTAAAGTGGTTGACAAAAACACAAAAAGAACCTGATAATTTCTGGTATGGACAAAAAATGAGAAAAAACTATTTTTCAATTTCCTCTTTTCACCTTCTAGATTACTGGCTTTAAAATTGTCTCACTGTTTTCCCCTTCTTTTGCTGGGTAAGCTCAGTAAGTTTAGGATAAGGAATGATGGTATAAGATATGAATAAAAACCCTCAGAAAAGTTTAGATGTAAAAACTTGGCCCCCAATTTTTGTTTAATGTGCATAAACTATGTGAGGTATCCTGGATCAAAATGTTCTGAACAGGCTAGAAAAATGATAATGACTATTTGGAGTCTTTTTATTGTGACCAAGGAAAGAAAACATAGGGGCAGAAATTTAAAAAGAAACTTCTGTGGACTTGGACTATCCAAGTGTTTCTTGTTGACCTGGGAGAATAACAAAATATATTGGATGTTTAATTAAAAAACTAAACTCCTTCCAGCAAAAAGTAGATCATTGAATACTGCTATAACTAATTATGAAAAAAACTACTGTAAACCTATAAGTTTTGCAATAATCAAGTGTAATTAAATGAGGGTAAATACCTTTCAGTAGGACACATGTATCTGTGAATACTTTTAAGAGCTAAATAACTCTAGCTTCTGAGAGATAACTAGAATGCTGAAGGTGGTAGGCACTGTTTGGATAATTTTTGAGACTTCTATTTTCCCCTGTTTTATGCCCTTTTTCCCCTCATTCTTATATAACTGTGCTTATATAACTCCATTCTTATATGACTTTCTATGGAAAAATGTATTAGTCCACTTTTTACACTGTTAATAAAGACATACCCAAGATTGGACAATTTACAAAAGAAAGAGGTTTAATGGACTTAAAGTTCCACATGGCTGGGGAGGCTTCACAATCATGGCGGAAGGCAAGGAGGAGCAAGTCATGTCTTACGTGGATGGTTGCAGGCAAAGAGAGAGAGCTTGTGCAGGGAAACTCCCCTTTTTAAAACTATCAGATCTCATGAGACTTATTCACTATCATGAGAACAGTAGGAGAAAGATCCACCCCCATGATTCAATTACCTCCCACTGGGTACCTCCCATGACACGTGGAAATTGTGGGAGTTACAATTCAAGATGAGATTTGGGTGGGGACACAGCCAAAGCATATCACAAACTCTAGTAAAATTCTCAGGTGAGTGTTTGTCTCAAGATAGGAGAGGTAATCAATCACTTTGGGTAGAACCTTCTAGTGGTTGTCACTCCAGTCATCTGACAGGCCCCTGAAGGAGACACATATTCACATCTCTGTGCTTTTCACTTGCTATCCTCTCTCTAGAATACCTTCCTTTTCTTCCTAACTTTAATGGTCACTCTTTAGCTTCCCCAGGCAGAGTTAGTCATTCCTCTGTTTTTAAAGTATTTGATTTGTAACTTGGCTCTTCATACCCATTCACACTATATCTGTCAATATTGACCAGAGGACTGAACATAAAGTCATGATGAGGTGCTGACTCAGAGAGGGCACTGCATTAAGTAGGTGGAGTTAAGCTAAGCTGGGGATTAGGAATGATACTGCTGGTGACAGAAGGAGTCAGGAGCCAAGAAACAGGGACCTGGAAATGGCAGCTCAAAGAAGACTCATACCTGGAGAGGGCCATCATGGGAACCAGGTCATGTCAGGAAGTAAAACTGTGAAACCCAAAGTGGAGCAAATACCTGAAGTTGCATCAATTGCAAATTAAATGCATGCCAGGGGCCCAGAAATTGCTGCCTTAACTGGACTTTTCATCTTGTTTCATCCCTTTGGAGTGTCTTTTGATCTTCTTTGCTAGCCTGTAAACTTCTCATGGGCATTTTCTATATTTTATTCACTTGAATCCACAGTGCTTATTTCAGTTTCTGATGCCAAAACAATGAATGTTAAATGAATGAACAAACTGTGGAAGATACTGTTCATCTTATTTTATAGATGATAAACCTGGGGTTTGATCAGAATTTTTAAGCATGTTAATGAGTATGGACACCACTTCAATAACATATTTCAAATGTGGTGTAATTTAGTGTTTACCAATCTTACTTTTAAGTTCAGGGACCTGGTCCTGTCCAAGTACTGTATCTGACTTACATGTAAAGGCTCCAGTATGTGTCAGGGGTGGATATTAAACACCGGGATATTAAACAGTCTGGGTATTAAACACCCAGAATACAGGAATCTTAATTTCAAGTCCTTTCTCTTCTTGAAGAACAATAGTAAATTGGATGAAGAGAAATAATCAATCCCTTTTATATAAAAGACAGCTTCACTGTATAGCTGTCCTAAGCTATGTTGCCATGAGTATGTGTGCAATACAGTATGCTGAGGTTAAACATAGGGTCACACAAGCCTGCTTTCATATGAATGACACTAGCACATTGCCATTTAGTCCTGATGTCCTAATGTATGTGGGTGTGTCTGCAATGCTGTGGACAACTCTAACATGGGAGTGAGTTTAATTGCATCTTCAGTCATATCTAAATAAAGCCAACCATCAAAACACCTGTATCTGTATCTCTAGTCATTTGGTTTTAGGCTTAATGGAAGTTTATTAGAATCTACCCCTACTCACATTTATTTTACCCTCTAATAGATGTACCACATTGTTTGACTTTACAGTAAGATGGAAAAATGGGTTAAAAGAACTAAAAGATCAAGATGTAAGACAGGGTTTACAAGCTAGTGGTAACAACACATTAATGTATGGTGAAGTTAAAAAGGAAAACCATAGAATAAGAGAGTAAATGTCAGAGTGTCTCACATGTGTAGTAAGGAGAAGTATTACTGGACAGAAACATTTTTTCCCATATATATGTGCACAAATTCCTTACTGTGTATCACAATCAAAAGAGTTTGAGAACCACTACTTTAAGGAGTTCTACTATATAAACACTGGAATTTACATACTAATTTTTTGGGAACTAGAAACACCTCCTCCCTTATACAGTTGGTTTTGAAATGTCTAAAAAAGATTGTTTTTTTAACATCAGAAAAATGTTTTAAAAAACTCATGAAATTTATTGGGTTTCCACAATTCCAATGTCATTTTATTCAACCCAAATGTCCATCAGTGACAGATTGAATTAAGAAAATGTGGCACATATACACCATGGAATACTATGCAGCCATCAAAAAGGATGAGTTTGTGTCCTTTGTAGGAACATGGATGCAGCTGGAAACCATCATTCTTAGCAAACTATCACAAGAACAGAAAACCAAACACCGCATGTTCTCACTCATAGGTGGGAACTGAACAATGAGATCACTTGGACTCAGGAAGGGGAACATCACACACCGGGGCCTATCATGGGGAGGGGGGCGGGGAGGGATTGCATTGGGAGTTATACCTGATGTAAATGACGAGTTGATGGGTGCAGCACACCAACATGGCACAAGTATACATATGTAACAAACCTGCACGTTATGCACATGTACCCTACAACTTAAAGTATAATAATAATAAATAAATTAAAAAAAAATAAAAATAAAAATAAAAAAAAATAAAAAACTTTTAATTTTTTGCACTAAAAGCAAAAATACTTTTACTTTAAATATAAACAAATGACTTTTTTGCACATACAAAACATCTTAAAGTTAACCTGTAAAATTTCCAATTTAATGGAAGTTACTCCTCCATAAAATTATTTGTCGAGACATATCTGAACAGATATATAATTGATTATTCTTATTCTCTTGTTGTGGTTTTTGTTGTTGTTGTTGAGTTGTTCTAAGTAAAGACAATTCAAGTTTCAATGTATGATGTTTTTCAAAATTTAATGAGAAAAAAATTAATGGATATATAGGAATTTATAGTACCCGGATAGAAATACTTCTATAATACGAAAATGGACATTTTCTTTACAAACACATACATGATAATAGTGCCCAAACAATCTAATGTTAAAATAAGCTAATTTTATACCTCGCAGTGATAGGAGAGTCATTCACTGGGTGTATTGGGCCTATTAAAAACATTTAACTATTTCATTTAGTTTGATTACATTGAGCTTTTAAAAATGATATAGATGCTTTATCTTAACTGTTTAAGGTGTATTAGTATTGCCAGCTCCATCCTACCAATTTCATTACAGTATTGACTGCATTTTATTGTTTTATTTGAATAAAATCTAAAAAGAAGAAATAGAAGAAGAGGGTATTGCAAACAGATTTAAAAGTTTAGTTATGATTATTTTTTTCTATCCTCTCAGAGAAAAGCACAGGGCATGTTTACATGTTTTATTTGGGTGAATATCTCAGTTTACCCATTCCACATAGGAGATGACTAGAATTGCAGATGAACCCAGATGGTGGAATTTTCCTTTCTAAACAAACTGGCCAAATGTTTATAAGTTTTACACACTTACGTTTTAGCTTTTGCTGGTGAAGCATATCTACTAAATTTCACCATAAGTTCCAGTAAAAGTATACGAATTATGGTCAGCAGCATTTGGGTAAGACATTTGGGCAGATTTCTGACCTTGCAGGGTCTCTGTAGTGTATAAATTAGTAACTTTTACAGATCACTTGATAGAACAGTGAGGATGAACTGTAATCATTTGAAGCGCACTGCCTATCTGCCTGTGTTTAAACGTGAACCTTGATGGAGCTGCTTTTTTTTTGTTAAGACTCAGTTGAGATTTAAAAACTCAATACTCAAACTAAGTTGGTGTTATGTATAAGGCTTTGACAGAGTCTATATCTGCAAAGTTTTGTGTTTTATTCTCTTTATTGAGCAAAATGTATGAATAACCAGTCTTTAAATATGAGCTTGTAAACAAGAAATATCATAGGATAGTGAGTATTTTGAGTTTATCCAGTACAAATAATTGAGAATGTTAGAAATCTCTATGATAATAAAAAGATCATAAGACAAATTAATTTGTGATTAATAAAAATAATGATAATGGCTATTTCTTGAGTATTTACAATGTACCAGGAATATGTTAAGTGCTACCTGCATACTCTCATTTGATTGCTAAGTGAGAATTATTTAGTTTGTGCATTAACTTAAAAAAAATCCGTCTTAGGCTTATTAATTACATCACTGTAATAATAGTATTAGATCGGTGCAAAAGCAATGACAGTTTTGACTCTTACTTTTAAATGGCAAAACCACAATTACTTTTTCACCAACCTTTAGTAGTTAGTATTTAGTAATATCATTACTAGTAATAGTAATATCATTTTCTAGATGATTACTATGTGCTGGGCCATTTACATGAATTAACAGAATCAATCATGACAAAACTCTCCAAGGCATATATTATATTATATAAATATATTTAATATAAGTTATTAAGTTATTCTCATTTTAAGAAGTGAACATACTGAGATGAAGAAAAGCTGAGTCACTCACCTAAGGTCACATGGCTACTCAGTGTGGAGTGAAGACTCCACAAGCAAGTCTGTCTGGCCTCACAGATTGCATTCTTCTGTAATACCTCTCAGAGCTCTGTTCCTTACTAGTCTATGGTTATTAATATTGTCAGCTGATCTCTAGGGAGACCGTTCTCTTTCCTCCATGACTTTTGAACCTATATCAGTGTTATCTCTCCTCCCCATCCTCTTCTCTCACCCTTTGAGGATATTCTTGAGACACTGAGGGTGCAGAGTAAGTAATCTCTTAGTGTCCATGGGGGATTGTTTCCAAGACCCTCCCTCAACCACTGATACCATAATTCAAAGATGCTCAAGTTCCTCATATAAAATGGTGTAGTATTTGCTTAAAATCCATGTATATCCTCCTGTATACTTTAAATTCCTTCTAGATTACTTATAATACCTAATACAATGTAAATTATATTATGTATATTAGTCTGTTCTCATGCTGCTAATAAAGATATACCTGAGACTGAGTAATTTATAAAGCAAAAGAGGTTTAATGGACTCACAGTTCCAAATCACTGAGAAGGCCTCACAATCATGGCAGAAGAGAAAGGAAGAGCAAAGGGACATTGTACACGGTGGCAGGTAAGAGAGCTTGTGCAGGGGGATCTCCCATTTATAAAACCATCAGATGTCGTGAGAGTTATCACTAACACAATATAGGGAACCACCCCTGTGATTCAGTTATTTCCACCCGGTCTGGCCCTTGACACATGGGGATTATTACAATTCAAGGTGAGAGTTGAGTGGGGACACACAATCAAACAGTATCATTATGTAAATAGTTATTATACTGTATTGTTTAGGGAATAATGTTAAGAAAAAAAGTCTTTCCATGTTCAGTATAGACAAAATTCATTTTTCAGACATTTTTTATCTGAAGGTGGTTGCATCAATGGGTGAAGAACCCACAGATAGGGAAGGCCAACTATGTTTGTTAAACTGAAGCAAACTAAAGTTTACCATTGCCCATGCTGGGCTAAGGACCCTCTTTCATGCTTTGCTAGTGTCATCTTCATATCTTCGTTACTGCACTTACTGAAAATTTGCTATTGAATGTATGTGGGCTTAATTTTTTCTTGAATTTAAAAATAATATTTTGAGTGAATAGATAGTCCTATTATTTTCAAAATTGTTAAACCTATCTTGAATAGCAGAGTTGAAGCATCACAGTAACTCCTGACATTGAGCAAGGGGAGATATTGAGGAACTAAAACATGAGTGAATGTTTAGAGGGCAAAAATCTGTCCAAAGGAGTAGAATTTCAATATTTGAGCATTGGAGGCCAGTCATTAATATGACATTGAGACCATGAAGGGGAGCCACTGGGGTACGGAATGGTGTATTCTGGCAGAGAATAGATATCCGAGGAGACCTTCTGAATTGTGAAAGTTTCCACATGGGAGATTTTCCAAGGAACCAAAAATATATTGGAATCAATAAATGTCAGTCGCTTGCATAGGCTTTTAAACCATTTTAATGTAGGAATATAAAGGCCTTGGCATAAACAAAAGCTAACTCTTCAGCCAGATCCACATGCCTTGGATCATCTAAGATATTCACCTGACCTTGTCTTAGTTTAAATCCTGTTTTTAATCACTGCTGAGTTATAGTTCTTAGATGCTGAAAGGCAGATGAGGTAAAAATGTGTGGTACACATGTCTTTTCAACAGCATGGCAATACGTTGAGAATATTTGTGGTTCAAATTAAAGTTTAAGACACTCAGTGCCATTTAATGAATTCTAGGCTAGCAATGATAATAAACATTGACTCAGCAACACTGTTTGTTTTCTGTGCTTGAGACTTTACTTTGGACTGAGCCCTATAAACACACATGCACTTCTAACAGGACCGGCATTAACATAAAACTCTGTGATACCAAGAAAATCTGGTCTGAAACATCAGCTCTGCCTGGATGAACAGCTCCCTTTACTTATTACAAGAAACTGTGGAGAAATTGCATTTACAGCAGCAGTCTTATTTAATAGGCTTCTATACTGGGTACAATTTTAAGGTCACTTAAGAAATCCTGCAATTGTTATTGCTTAATTTGAGACCAACGGATGAGGGATATCATGTTGTCTCTCTCTCTTACTTGTTTTTCTACTTGGTGACATTTATAAATGGTGAAGTTTGCATAGTATTAATAATTCAGCACCACTTCATTCTTTACATCTACCATGGATTTCCATAGTGGACTGCAGATTTTGACAAATAATTGTTTAGGTTGGTGCTAGGGAAGTCCCAGAAATTAACTTAAAAAATTAACATGAAATAATTCATCTTCCAAAGCTAGAGGAGGGCTTCCATAGAATACCTGTTGGTAGCTGAGTGCAGTTAACTCACAAGGGAAGGTTTACTTAGAATGGCTGTTAATCAGGCCCACCAAGTGTTTCTTAGCTGCTTATTCTTAGAATCACCAGAATATAATTTTGTCTGCTGACATAATTCTTTATTGGAGTTGGCATACTTGAAAAAATATTCTGTAATCACCCTTATGTTATATAATGTTTAGGCTTCAGTTAACAGGAGGAAGTACAAAAGAAAAGTAAATGTATTCCATTAATCAGAAAAATTGTGATCTGGGTGCAGTGGCTCACCTCTGTGATCCCAGAGACTTGGGAGGCTCAGACAGGAGGACGTCTTGAGACCAGGAGTTTGAAACCAGCCTGGACAATTTAATGAGAACCCTATTGTGATGGTTAATGTTAAGTGTCAACTTGATTGAATCAAAGTATTGTTTCTGGCTATGTCTCTGAGAGTGTTGCCAGAGGAAATAAACATTTGAGTCAGTTTACTGGGAGAGGCAGACCCACCCTCAATCTGGGTGGGTACCTTCTAACTGGCTGCCAGCGTGGCTAGAAAAAGCAGGTGGAAGAAGATGGAATGAACTGACTTGCTGAGTCTTCTGGCCTCCACCTTTCTCCCATGCTGGATGCTTCCTGCCGTTGAACATCAGACTCCAAGTTTTGGGACTCGGACTGAGTCACTACTGGCTTCCTTGCTCCTTAGCTTGCTGACAGCCTATCGTGAGACTTCGCCTTGTCATCTTGTGAGTCAGTTCTCCTTACTAAACTTCCATTCATGTATCTATATATTCTATTAGTTCTGTCCCTCTAGAAAACCCTGACTAATATAACTGTCTTTATAAATGAATTAATGAATGAAATTGTGGTTCTTAGGGAGCAGTATTAGTTTAGAGGGCAAGTGCTCTGGCAATACCTTGACAATTGCCCCTACTCTCTGTTCCTTTTTTTCTACTGGCAAACTGACTTAGACAACAGGAAAAGAACCTAGATCTTTACTTCTCTTAAATTTTTTTTAAGAAAAAAACTCTCTTAAAACACCAAATCGCAAGTCTAAAATTTTCTCTTTCCTTAACTTTTCAGAATCCAATGAACTTCCCCCAGTGAAAATAACTGTAGCCCAAATTACATTTTTCACTCAAGATACATCCTGATAGGTATCCTTTAGGCTTTACAATTCTTTTACACTCCTGAACAACCAAAATCTCTCAGGCAAAAATGTCACACTTGAGGCCTGTATGTTCCAAAATAAGAAAAGAGGAAGAGTGAAAGTATGTCTGTTTTATTGTCTTCTCTGGAGACGGACTTAAAAAAAATTCTTCCCTGCATCTATTTTGTATTTCCATCGTGGTTTGAATGCATTCTCCACTGGAGATTGTCAAGTTCTCCCAGGGTATCTACCAGTGGAGGTGGCTTGAAATGGTCTGAATGTTTATGTTCCTCTAAAATTCATCTATTGAAAACTAATCCCCAGTGTGATGGCATGAGGAAGTGGGGCCTTTGGGAGGTGATTAGGTCAAAAGGACAAAGCCCTCATTAATGGAATTAATGTCCTTATAAAAGAGGCTTCAGAGAGCTGCCTTTCCCTTTCCAACAAGTCTTTCAGGACTTAGTGAGAAGGCACCATCCATAAGCCAGGAAACACATCGTCACCAGATATTAGATTTATCAGTACCTTGATCTCGGACTTGTCAGCCTCCAGAACTGTGAGAAATAAATTTCTATTGTTTATAAGCAACTCAGTCTATGATATTTTTGTAGCGGCCCAAATGAACCTAAGACATGAGTGGAAGAGTAGAACGTGGCACCATTCTCTGAATTATCTGCCTGAGCCCCTGTATTAAATTCTCGACTTACTGGTTAATGATGTTTCTAAGATGAAGGCCATCCTGGACCCCCAATCCTTGAATCCTTCTAATGTGGCAGTGAGTATTCCCCACTGAAATCCTGAGGAAGACATAGCCCAGGCTCTAAACAAAGATATCCTTTATTATTGGCTGGAAATTTCGTCACCATTCCCTTTCTCGGGTGAACTGGGATGGGTCTTCGTAGAGCTTCAAAGGCTATTTCTTGCAATGTAGTCCCAGACTACCTGCATCAGAGTCATTTGGGATGTGTGTAAAAATAAAGATTTATGGCCCCCATTCTTCAAAAATATAAGTTTATAAAAGTGCGCTATAGGTGATTCTGATGTGCAATCAGAATGTCAAAACTTTTATAGAAGCCCCAAACTGGAAGCAGATATGATTAGCTAGTTTCGTTTAATGTTCTCTTTCCCTTTGGCCTGTGATTAGATGTACCTAATATATTCACAGTATTGAAACTGATCCAATTGTCCCATAAAGCTGATGTTTATGGTTTCTTTTGAATAAACATAGAAATCAGCCTTTCTGATATTGAAACTTGAGAAAGTTACATTTTTTCTTATCTGAGTTCCTTTCTTTTTTTTTGAGAGAGTCTCACTCTGTTGCCCAGACTGGAGTGCAGTGGTGCGATCTTGGCTTACCGCAACCTCTGCCTCCCAGGCTCAAGCGACTCTTCTGCCTCAGCGTCCTGCACAGCTGTGATTACAGGCACGCACTACTACTGCCCTGCTAATTTTTGTATTAGGGTTTCACCATGTTGGCCAGGCTGGTGTTGAACTCCTGACTTCAAATGATCCACCTGCTTCAGCCTCTCAAAGTTCTGGGATTATAAGCGTGAGCCACTGCACCTGGCCCTGAGTTCCTTTCTCAGGAAACCAATCATAAGGCCTCCCAGAGAGTATCAAGGAATTGAAATTTACCAGGTTATTGCATCTGGACAATGAGATACCAGATCCCCACCCATCATGATTGCCTAAGCAACCACTTGCTTCCTGTTGACTACATCCTCTTCCTTACCCTTCCCTAATTCCTATTTTCCTGCATGTAGTTACATTTTCTCCCTGCTATATAGACCCCAGATTTTAGTTGGTCAGAAAGATGGACTTGAGACTCATCTCCCATCTCCTTGGCTGTGGCACCCAATTAAGGCCTTCTTCCCTGGCAGTACTCATTGTCTCAGTGATTGGCTTTCTGCACAGTGAGCAGCAGGACCTAGACTGAAACTGGTGTTTCAGTAACAGTATCCCCAGCTCTGTATAAGTGCATGCACATCACTGAAGAGAATGGAGAGAGATATAAGAGAATTGTCAAAAGAATATGACATATGACCTAAGTTCCACCTGTCTCTTGAATCAGTTAAATGAAGTCACCATAGGACATTCTGATGCCAATTCTGGTGCCAACTCATCCACCAAGACCTGAAGTCGGCTGAAAATTAGAGCATTCATGGGGAGAAGAAAAATAGCAGCAAGAAGAAACCTTAAATTCATTGAGTTTATCTGCATTTCCAACCAGAAACTATTGGGAATTAGCAATGTTACATTTTTTACCATTAGCAGTAATGCAGGCTTCAGAACTAAATTCGAGTCAGTTACTGAGAAAACATAGAGTCGATCAACATGAAATACTAAACAAGACATAATTAAAAATAGTCATATACAGTTCAGTATTAGTGTTTTCATGTAGAATTTTCTTCCCAGCATTACTTGGGATATTTAAAATGGGCTTTTTTTTTTTTTTTTTTAAATATTGAGAAAACGCAAATGGGAGAAAAGTATAGTAGTACTTTGTATGAGTTAAAGCTTAACAACATCATAGTTACTGATTCCAAGGTGTCCACTAATATCAAGTCTAAAGTAAGAACAGGAGATATGGGGACAAATTTTAAGGTGGACAAGTCTGGGAACCTGGACAGAAGCATGTGAAAAGAAGCAGCTCAGTGGTCAGGATCTGCTCATTTTTTCTGGCTTATGGCTGTTGCCATGTTGAAGTGTGTTCTTATGGCGCTGTATTGGTAATGAGGACTTGTGTTTGCAATTAAATAAAAGTTAATATGTTTTTACACATAGCATATGATATGGTTTGGCTGCGTCCCACCCAAATCTCATCTCAAATTGTAATCCCCACGTGTCAAGGGAGGGACCTGTAATCCCCAGGTGTTGAGGGAGGGAGGTGATTGGATCATGGGGGAGGTTTCCCTCATGCTGTTCTCATGATAGTGAGTTCTTATGAAATCTGATGGTTTTAGAAATGTTTGGAAGTTCCTCCTTTGCTCTGTCTTTCTTGCCGCCTTGTGAAGAAAGTACTTGCTGCTGCTTCTCCTTCTGCCATGTTTGTAAGTTTCCTGAGGCCTCCCCAGCCATGCCGAACTGTGAGTCAATTGAACCTCTTTCCTTTATAAATTGCCCAGTCTTGGGTAGTACCTTTATAGCAGTGTGAAAACAGACTAATACAGCATACTTTATTACAACTCCTATGAGTGGTATCCTAAGAAATACCACTCATTTTGTTTTGGAAGCAAAATAAGTCCTCAAATTGACAATTTTGACTCATGATTCTGTGTAATGCTATTAACTTTGCTAGGCAATCTGAATGTTATGTTATGAGAATACTATCCAGTAGTATTTGCTGAAATTTTTCAGTGTTTTTAATGTTTGCTACAGTCTACAGTTACATGTAAATACTACTAAATTAGTATTTACTATTTATTAAGCAAATATATATATACACACACACGTATACACACACACACACACACACACACAACAATTCATAAAGAGTGAGGATGTTGGAAATATTTTTTTAAAATATGGCTGGGTGCAGTGGCTCATGCTTGCAATCACAGTACTTTGGGAGGCCAAAGTGGGAAGATTGCTGGAGCCCCAAGAGTTTGAAACCAGCCTGGGTAACATAGTGAGATCATGTTTCTACCAAAAAAAAAAAAAAAATTTTGCTAAGCATGGTGGCTCATGTCTGTAGTCCTGGCTACTTGGGACACTGAGGTAGGAGGATCACTTCAGCCTGGGAGGTCGAGGCTGTGGTGAGCTGTGATTGCACCACTACCCTCCAGTCTGGGCAACAGAGCAAGACCTTGTCTCAAAAAAAAAAAGTAACTTATGAGATTATAACTTATGAGAATTAACTTTGCAAATTCTTGAGAATTCCTGGGAATACCAATTTTTCATTCCTGAGTCCCAAACGTAAATATCTGTCAGAAATTTGGAAACATTAAGGGTAATATTTTATTTTGAAAGTGTCTTTAAAAATTTGAGATAAAAGTTGGGACATTTTCTTAGCCACGTAATTCAAGATTCCTACAGATAAAGCCCTATAAAACAAGTTCACAATCCTCATTATATAATAAAACAATAAACTATATGAGAGTCAGACTCATTGGATGAATTAAAAATCAGATTATAGTTAGACAAAGAGAAAATGATTAATGGAAAATATATTTGAAGAATTTTGAAAGTGTAACACAAAGATAAATAGAGATGAGAAATATTAAAGAGATATGAAAGATGGGATAAGGAAGTCCAACATATAAAAGTCAAGCTGAAGTTCCAGAAAGAGCAAAGAGAGAATGAGAGAGAGATAATATTTGAAAAGATAATGCCTTGGAACTTCCAGAAATGGCTAAAGACGCAAATTCTGAGATTTAGGAAGTGCAGCAAGTGTCAATCAAAGAGAGAATATGATTTTAGAAGCATCAAAGGAAAAAGTCATGTTACTTATAAGGAAAATTACAATTTGACAGCAGATTTGTGGACAAAAAGAAATAGAAATTAGTAGAATAATAGACGCAAAGTATTAAGAGAACATTACTGTCAATCTAGAATTTAGTAATAAAGGCAAAGCAAAATTTTACTAACAAAAATACAATAACTGAGGGCAAAGAAACAACAAGGTGAATAACAAGATGAAATAAACACTTAAACATTTTATGTAACATGCCAGAGGGTGATTTAAAGATTTCTGAAACCTCAGCTGGGCATGGTGGCTCACGCCTGTAATCCCAGCACTTTGAGAGGCTGAGGCAGGCGGATCACAGGTGAGGAGATCGAGACCATCCTGGCTAACATGGTGAAACCCCGTCTCTAGTAAAAATACAAAAAATAAAAATAAAAAATAAAAAATTACCTGGGCATGGTGGCATGCACCTGTAGTCCCAGCTACTCAGGAGGCTGAGGCAGGAGAATCCCTTGAATTCGGGAGGCGGAGGTTGCAGAGAACCGAGATCGCGTCACTGCACTCCGGCCTGGCAACAGAGCGACTCCGTCTCAAAAAAAAAAAAAACCAAAAAAAAAAAAAAAAAAACCAGATTTTTGAAACCTCTGTATACATTAACCATAGATGTTTAAAATTCAACTGTGTATGCTAAAAGTCATGGAGAGGGGTTCTGTTTCAGGATAAGATGAAGTAAGCATGCTTCCCCTGCTGCTTCCATTTAATGCAGCTATAAAATCTGGACAGAATGCACAGAGCAGCTATTTGAGGACTTTGAAAAGTAGAGTAGCAGGCAGATTCAGGAAGAAGGCAAAAATTGGAAATACCGCTGAAGTGGTAGTGAATTTACCATTCCCCCTTCCTGGTCTGGTATTTCCCTCAGCCTGGATCCAAAACAGCCCAGCCCCAAAGTGGGTATCAGTGGTGATGTAGGGAGAGGGAGAATGAGCACCAGGAGAAGTCCTAGTTATGGATTAGTCCTAGTTATGTATAAGTATTTTTTTACTGAGAATTAGAAAGGAATCTTTTAAACATTCAGAGACTGTGAAAATCACCCATTTCTTCCCCCTGTGTTTTCTCATGCCCCATCTCCCCAGCATTCCTGTAGAGATTTTGGCAGCAGCAGAAACAAGGGCGTGTAGGAGTCTAAATCTCTGAGGGAGGGGATCTTCCTTTTTGATTAGAGAAGGAGTGGTCCTAAGTGGGTGGAATAAACTACTAAGCTTTTTTTTTTTTTTTTTTTTTTTCTCACTGTGTCCTCTCACCATTTGGCCCCAAAGTTTGTGCAACCATAGGAAGTGCATAACAGAGCAGGGTCAATAATGCCCCCAGAGACTGGAAAGCACAGAGGGCTGGAAAAGGGAAGCACTAGAGAACAGGAAAGTACTGGAGCGGTTTCAGGGAGGGAGAACTTTGAGAAAGTGACTCTTCAAGTTGTTTTTGAATTCCTGGGCTCACTCTTGAGTTGTGCAAGCCTGGATCTTTAAAAAAGCATATGTAGACTTTGAGATTCAAACTATTGGCTAGACTACTACCAAAATCCAATACTAGTCAATGGCAAGTGTGTACGCCAGGCAGATCAGAATAGTACTGGTTTGTGAATGCTGTGGAAATGGAAATGACATTAGAACCACAACCCCCAGAAGGTGGACTGGCTTTAATCTGGTCAATTGCCTGCCCAAATAAAAAAAAAAATGGGTATTATCTGTTGGACCTGAACAAAATCCAGAGTCCCTTAACACAATATTCAAAATGTCTACAATATAATCCAAATTACTTGGCATATGAAGGATCAAGAAATCACGTGGGAAAATACAGTTGACAGATGCCTATGTTGACATAATAAAGATGTTGGAATTATGTGACAAGGGCTTTCTTTTTTTTTTTTTTTTTTTTTTGAGACGGAGTCTCACGCTGTTGCCCAGGCTGGAGTGCAGTGGCGCGATCTCGGCTCACTGCAAGCTCCGCCTCCCGGGTTCCCGTCATTCTCCTGCCTCAGCCTCCTGAGTAGCTGGGACTACAGGCGCCCGCCACCGCGCCCGGCTAATTTTTTGTATTTTTAGTAGAGACGGGGTTTCACTGTGGTCTAGATCTCCTGACCTTGTGATCCGCCCGCCTCGGCCTCCCAAAGTGCTGAGATTACAGGCTTGAGCCACCGCGCCCGGCCGACAAGGGCTTTCAAGCAACTATTATAACAATACTCGAATAACAGCAAGCATTCTTGAAATGTATGGAAAGATAGAAAGTAATGGTGAACTAATACAAGAGATGAAGAACAACCAAATGGAAATTTAAGTAATTTCATCTGAATGACTGGAAAAATAAAACCCGCCCCAAAGTCATTGACTGAGCTGCATAGCAGAATGGAGATGACAGAGGAAAGAGTCACTGAACTTGAAGATAAATCAATAGAAATTATCCAATTTGAACAAGAGAGTAACACGTTAAAAGAAGATGGAGAATTAAAAGGAAACAAAAAGAACAGAGCCTCAGGTACTTGTAGGACAATACCAAAAGATCTAACACTCAATCTTCAGAGTCTCAGAAAGAGGATAGAGAATGCAAAACTGAGTGAAGATTTGAAAAACATTATGATTGAAAACCTCCCAAGTTTGGTGAAACACCAAGCCTATAGGTTCAAGAAACTCAATAAACCCTAAGCAGAATAAACACAAAAGAATACAAGTCCATACACATAATAATCAAGCTGCTTGAAAACCAAAGACAAAAAAATATTCAAAGCAAATAGAGAAAATAATGTGTTACTTGTTGGGAAAATAACTAAAGTGATGGTCGATTCTAATTCAAAACCAGGGAGGGCAGAAAGGAGTGGTACACTTCTAGATTGCTCAATGAAAAGAACTCTCAATCCAAAGTTTATGTCTAGCAAAGATATCCTTCCAGAGTGAAAGAGTAATAAAAAGAGTCTCAGGTGAAGCAAAGTTGCTTTAAAAGAATTGCTTAGAGTTAGTTAGAAGAGAAATGATACCAGAAGAAAACTTGATATATTAGGAATTATAGAACAACAATAATGTATATATCTGGGTAAACATAATAGACAATGGGTTCTTCTAAGTAAGTTTGAAAATTGAAGCAGAAATTTTAATATCATTTTAAAATAATTTATTTGAAAATCATAGAAGAAAAGCATCAAAATGGCGGATTAGAGGCATTGTTAGCATGCCCCTCCCACTTGGAAAGACAAAATATTAATAGTGTGTAGAGATTCACACTGAACTTTTTCCAAGAAGCAACACAGGAACTTAACAGGACAACTGAAAGAAACCACATGTGGTGAAACATGTGGTGGGCTGCCACCTACACTGTGAACCAGGCAGAAAACTGTAAGTCCCCAGAGTGTGAATGGGGGATAAACTGCCTCTGGGATACACACACCTACTGGACAACCTGGCAGTCCAGGCCTCTGGAAAAAGCCTTAACCTTGCCCAGAGCTGGGGCTGATTTGGTGAGTGATGGGAAGCATATGAGAGGGAGAGGCACTGGGGTGAGCTCTGCATGCACTCCCAGTCTCCAGTGGGGATAAAGGGAAGCCATTCCTGACCCTACTTCACAGAAGACCTCACAGAAGTCTACCAGCTGACTCAGGTGGCAGTCACAGGTTGGGAGAAACCCCTAACTATGAGAGAAGTTCTGGCCAAGGGGGATTCTAACTGTGAGAGAGGTTCTGGCCAAGTAGGGATTTCAACCCTACTTGAGATTCTCAATATAATCTCGAGTGGGGATGATCCCCCTTTGCCAGAACCAATGGGTCATGCACTAGGAGGGTCATGGCTGGAAAGCTGTGGTTTCTGTCTCTGCAGGGAGGCTTATGGCCCTGGGGCAGTTTTCAGATCTGAGCTCAAGACTACCTAGAACCTAACTAGCTGCTGTTAGCAGAGCACTGTGAGCAGAGGCAGCTATGCTCTTCCCTGGATCATTACCCCAGTGGCCAGAGAACTGCCCTCTGATCCCACTGGGGCTGCTTATTATACCTCACATGGAGAGCCAGAGTGTGGACTTGCCTGACCCAGCCCCAACCTGGCTTTGCCCCTCCACCTGCCCTGGTAGCTTAACACAAAGGACAGAAACTTTTGGGAGCTCTGTGGCTCTGCTCATTGCCTGAGACACCATTGAGCCTCCCCTGGGTAACATGAGGCAAGCACAAATCTCATCACTACTACTGCAGCTGGTACTCTTTTGCAAGTGCCACCTCTTGGATGGAGGCCAACAAATACAGTGCATTACAGCATCTGCAAACAGAATAACACACTGCCCAGGAAGGAGAAAACTTTTGCGTGACCTCAGCTATCATCATTGCCTACAGCTCCCTGGCTAACCAGGAGGTCCTGAGTCTGTTCTGTCCACATGACCAGTTCATTACTACTACAACTGGCATTTCAGAAAGCCAACACAGGCTTTTTGTAACCAAGGAACCTCACAGAGTCTACATCATTCTCCTGCCACCCCCATCAGAGCTGGGAGACTTGAGGACCGGTCACATCATTGGGTCCCTTGAAGACATTCCTTAGCACCAGCCTGGAGTGTGGCAGTCCCACTGGGCAGCTAGACCCACAGGAGTAGAAGCATTCACAGTATTCTCACCTTCAGGGACTCCTGCTCCTAGGGGGAAGGGGTGTGCACCGCATCAAGGGAGCACCCTGTGGGACAAAAGAATTCAGACAGCAGACCTCGAATCCCAGCACTTTCCACTTATGGAAAGTTTTTTTTTTTTTTTTTTCTTTTCTTAGCAGAGGCACAGTGCAGTGCTGGTCTTAGGAGGGGAAGTCGGCAGCTCTACCCCAGTAGTCAGGCAGCCCTGGTGCTCATGAAGGTTCTTGGAGAAGGGTACTTCTTCTCCCCCTCACTCACCACTGCAGACACAGCTGGGGCTTCTCCCATGGGAGCTTGCAGTGGGTGCACTTGTAAACCAACATATTAACAGTGTAGAGAAGAAAATCCACATAACCAAAAGAATTGATGCAGAAAAGAAATTGACTAAATGTTGATTTATTCATGCTAAAAACTCTCAGCTTACATAGAAGAAAATTTCCTTGACTTGATAAAGGGAATCTATAAAAACTTTAGAGCCACTATCATAATTGACAGTGAAAGACTGAATGATTTACCCCTCAGATTAGGAATAAGGCAACAAATGCTATTCAACATTGTTCTATACTTCCCAATTAGTGTAATATGGCAAGAAAAGAACTAAAAGATATATAGATTGGATAGAGAAAAAATAAAAGTGTCCCAATTCACAGATGCTATGATTGTTAGTGTAGAAAATCCCGAACTCTTGACCTCAGGTGATCCACCTGCCTAGGCTTCCCAAAGTGCCAGGATTACAGGCCTGAGCCACCACGCCCAGCTAACATGGTAAAACCCCATCTCTACTAAAAATACAAAAATTAGCTGGGCGTGGTGGCACACACCTATAATCCCAGCTACTCGGGAGGCTGAGGCAGGAGAATCACTTGAACCCGGGAGGCAGAGGTTGTAGTGAGCTGAGATTGTGCCATTGCACTCCAGCCTGAGCAACAAGAGCAAAACTCTATCTCAAAAAAAAAAAAAAAAGAAAATCCCAAGATGAATATAAACAAATATTGTAAATTAACAAGTGAGTTTATCAAGGTCAAAGAATGTAAGATAAACACATGAATATCTATCGTACTTTTATATACTAGGAATGAACAATTGCAAAGAAAATTTTGAAAACCACCAATTCAATAGCTTTGAAATACTTAGGTATAAATCTAGCAAAACAAGTACTGGATCTATATATTGAAAATGACAAATTGCTGATGAAAGAAATCTACGAAGGCCTAAATAGTGGAGAGACAAACTGTTTTCATGGATTGGGAATCTCAACGTTTCAAAGATTTCAATTCTTCGAAATTGATTTATACATTTAATGCCATTCCAGTCAAAATCCCAGCAGATGTTTTACTAGATATAAATAAGCTTGTTCTAAAATTTGCATGGAAAAGCAAAGGAACTAGAATAGCCAAAACAATTGGCTAAAGAGAAGACCAAGTTGGGGAAATTATGCTACCCAATTTTAAGATTTACTACAAAGCTGCAGTATTCAAATTGATGTGGCATTGGTGAAGGGATAAGCATATGGGTCAATGGAACAAAACAGAGAGTCTAGGAAATAAACTCACACAAATATGGCCAATTGATTTTTGACAAAGAAGCAAAGGCAATTTAGCAGAGATACTATAATGTTTTTGGCAAGTAGTGTAGGAACAACTGGATATCAATATTAAAAACCTCAACCTAAATCTAATGCTCTGTGAAAAATTAAATTACTTCACATATGTAGATGAACAACGACAAGTAACTATAAAAATTTTACAAGAGGACAAGGGACTGTTGTGCCCTGGATTAAGCAAAGGAATCTTATGCATGACACTAAAAGCATGGTGCATGAAAGGAAATCTTGATAGAATGGACTTCCTCTAAAATAAAACTTTTGCTCTGTGTTAACAGTGCTGTGTTAAGACAAGGAAAAGACAAAATACAGACTGGTAGAACATATTGGCAAATCTCATATTCAGCAAAGGTCGTGTATTTAAAACATATAAACAACTATCAAATGCAACAGTTATAACTATTCAGTTAAAAAATGGACAAAAGACTTTAACAGACATTTCATCAAAGAGGATATACAGATAGCAAATAACCACATCATAGTTATTTAGCATCATTAATTGTTTAAGAAATTCAAATTAAAAGCATGGTGAAATACTGCAAAACATTTATTGGAATGGCTAAATTAAACATACTGGCAATACCAAGTGTGGAAAAATGCAGATCAAGTGAAAGTCTTACACATTGCTCCTGGGAAAACAAGATGGTATAGTCACTCTGAAACATTCTTTGGCAGTTTCTTATAGTTAAACCTGCACTTACCATATAACTCAAAAATTCCACTTCTAGGTGTCTACTGTAGAGAAATAAAAACTTGTGTTCACACAAAACACTTATATAAATGTTTATGGTGGTTTTCTTCATAATTGCCTCCAAGTAGAAACCATCCAAATGTCCTCCAATAAGTGAATGATAAACTGTGGGGTATTCATATAATGGAATAGTTCTCAACAATGAAAACGAATGTCCTATTGACACATGCAACAACTTGGAGGAACCTCAAAGGCATTCAGAGTAAGAGAGGCCAGTCTCAACAGGTTATATTCTGTTAATATTACATTCTTGAAAAGGAAAAACTGTAGCAATGGAGAACATATTCAGGGTTGGGGATTTGCCTATTTTAACATTGGGATGCTTGCTTTTCTTGTCATTGAGTTGTAAGAGTTTCTTATGTATTCTGGACACTAGACCCATCAGAGCTATTATTTGAAAACACTTTCCTACACTCTGTAGGTTGCCTTTTCACTTTCTTGATAATGTCCTTTAATAGAAAACATTTTTAAATTTGATGACATTATATTTATTTTTTCTTTTCTTGCTGATGCTTTTGGTGTCGTATCCAAGAATCTGTTGCCAAAGCCGAGGCTATTAAGAATTAACTCTGTTTTCTTCTAGGGGTTCTCTGGCTTTAGCTGCTACATTTAGGGCATTGATCTATTTTCAGTTAATTTTTATGTATGGTGTGGTGTAGCTGGTCCACCTTCATTCTTTTGCATGTGGATATCTAGTTTTCTCAGCACCATTTGTTGAAGAGAACATTTTCCCCATTAAAATGTTTTTGGGACTCTTGATGACAAAAAATTGACCATAAACATACGGATTTATTTCTGAACTCTCAATTCTATTCCATTGGCCTATATGTTTATCCTTGTGACAATACCACACTGTTTTAATTACTGTAGTTTTGCGGTAGGTTGTGAGATTCGGAAGTATGAGGCCTCCAACTTTGTTCTTTTTCTGGATTGTTTTGGCGTTTGGGATCTCATGCAATTCCATATAAATTTGAAGATTGGTTTTTTTTATTTCTTCAAGAAAAGGCCATTGGACTTTTGGTGGGAACTTCATTTTTTAAAATATAGTGGAGTGTCATAAAAAATGGAAGTGGTCAATCTTTTATGCTCAGGCCCTGGTTGAGTATCAACATAATAAAGTAGGAAAACCCTAGCATTTGTAATTTATAGATCCAGATTCATGTTTCTGGATCAGTTGCTTAATTTTCAAGGCCTTACTTTCTACATTTAGGAAATGAATGTATCAAAGAGAACTCTAAGCTTCCTTTAACTCTTATATACTATAATAGTAGGTTAGCATAGAATAAAGCCAAGTAAAATGTTGGAGAGAAATTTCAGAGGATAAAGGATTCTAATGGTTCACTGTCCTATAACAACACAAACAGTAACAGCAGCAATAACAACACCTGCAGCTACCGTCTCTTGAATGTGTCAGATGCTGTGCAGAGTGCTTCGCATTACTTACTTCATTTATTCCTTAACACGACTCTCTAAAGTAGTTATTATTATCACCATTATACAGATAAAGACAACGAACATCACTTTGTCTTTTGTGTTCAAGGTTATGCAGGTAGTAGATAGTAGAAATGGGACCAAAGTGTGTTCATTGTAAATTATGCTGTGGTATACTGATTCCTGTATTTTTTTTTTTTTTAATGTTTCAGCAATCTAGTGATTGACGTTTTTTATTTTATTTTAAGTTCTGGGGTACATGTGCCATGGTGGGGCCTGGTTAGTACTTGGATGGGAGCTTGAATCTTTTTTATTATAAGTATTTTTCTTTTCCATCCTGAAACTCTTCTCTTTCCTCATCTTTACTGCTTTCACTTTTGTCAAAGCTCTGGGATAATCAGAAGAGATAGATGATAGATAGATAGATAGATAGATAGATAGATAGATAGATAGATAGATAGACAGACAGACAGATATTGCTATTGTGGCCTTAAAAGGATTGCTCTTCTATTGGGTGAAGCAACTCCAATTGCTCTTCTCATGAGGACAGAAACATTGACCAAGCTTATGATCTGTGCAGAGGCAAGGAGGCAGTAATAAACATTGGCCTAAAATATAGTTTTAATTCCTAGGTTAAATAGTTAAAAACATTGGAAATAACTTAAAGCTCCAGGTTGTCAATACTCAATGTAACAAAACATTTCTTCTTTTTGTAGGTTCTTTTTTTTTCCTTATAGGGTTTATTACATGTGCTTTTTTCTGAACTGAAATTAAGCAAACTGGAAGGAAAATAAAAAGGAAACAATCAGAGAACTTAGTGTTGACTCCCACACAAGTATTTGGGGTGAAGAGTACTTGTCACTATTGTCATAAATAACAAGAATGTCTTATTTCCCCGTTTCTAAAAACAAAAGCCTACAACCTGAAGAGCTAAGATTCTTGCCCGGGAGTGAGTAGGTGAAAGTGATGGTAACCATATTGAACAAATTTCACTTAGAGCAAGCTGCACAGTTCAACCATAGCCTTCAGGACTGTAATTTGTAAAAGGGCGCTGTGTGAAATCCGGTGAGTGGTGTCATTCCTCAAGGGGAAATTATGTCGTCTCTTAGCTCTCTGCTGGTACATTACAGCAGGGCGGTTGGTCCTACCTTTGCCAGTAGGTCTGGCTGTGAGATTCAACAACTGGAATGCAGTTTGGCAACTGGTAAAAGCTGTTTGCTTTTTACCAGACAAGGCACTGTTATTTTATTTTCATTAAACATGGTTTTTTTGGATACATATGACTCATGTGACATTAGATCACAGAATTTTTCTTTTTATTATTAATACATTGCCTTTGAACTACATTTCTAAACCTGGTCTTAATATCTGTGAAGTTCTAACATCTTGCCACAGCTTAGTTAGCTTTGAGAGGGAAAGAGTAGAATCCACTTAAGGAGACAGGTTAAAAAATGATATATTTAAGCATATATGCAATGGTAGCACATGATTACCAAAACATAATTAGCCTTTTCTTTCTTGCTTTATCATTTTCTTTCTTTCCTTCTTCATTTTCTTTCTTTCTTTCTTTCTTTCTTTCTTTCTTTCCTTCCTTCCTTCCTTCCTTCCTTCCTTTTCTTTCTTTCTTTCTTTCTTTCTTTCTTTCTTTCTTTCTTTCTTTCTTTCTTTCTTTCTTTCTTTCTTTCTTTCTTTCTTTCTTTCCTTCTTTCTTTCCTTCTTTCTTTCTCTATTTCTTTCTTTCTTCTGTTCTTTCTTTCTCTCTCTCTTTCTTTATTCTTTCTTTCTTTTCCCTCCATTCCTTCCTTCATTCCTTCCTTTCTTCCTTTCCTTCCTTTCCTTTTCCTTTTCCCTTTCTCTTTTCTTTTCCTTTTTTCCTTCCTTCCTTCCTTCCTTCCTTCCTTCCTTCCTTCCTTCCTTCCTTCCTTCCTTCCTTCCTTCTCAAACAGCTGTGAGCTTAATTCAAATACATGCAAAATCTTTTCTGTGTCAGAGTCTTTGAACCATTTTGCTGAAGCACTTTCTCCCAAGGTCTTTATATGATTAACTCATTCACCTTCATGACATTGAAGAAAAGAGGCCTTCCTGGCTATCTGGGCATGATTTTGCAAAACCCCTTTATTCCTTATTTCATTTTAAAAGAAATTGGCACTGTTTCTCTTTTAGGTACCTACTATGTTTTTAAAAGTTTACTTTTTATTTTCCATTTTCTTCTCACTTTGGGATCACCAAACTTGCAAGTGTCACAAAAGGCAGGGACTAGAGTTGTTTTATTCAGGCATATATGTCTAGAAATATAGACATGTATATATATAAACTGAGATTCGTCATCACTAATGATAACACCATCAATTCATCTAATGAATATTTTTTGAAGACCCAATCTATGTAAAATAGTATCTATTTTATAAATACTATTATATATATGCTATTATATGTAATAAACATTATATATGCTGTATATACTATAAAATAGAGAATTAGATTTGTCATTGCCAATGATAGCATCATCAATTCATCTATCAAATATTTTTTGAACACCCAATCTCTGTAAAATAGTATGTCTTATGTATATGCTATTATATATATAAAAAATAGAATATATATATATACTATATGTGATATGTATACTATATATAATGGTATATATACTATTTATTATAGTATAATACATTATAAATTAAATTAAATTCATATAAGATAAATAGTATATATGTATACTATATATTTTATGTATACTACATATAATAGTATATATACTATTTATTGTATATATAATAGTATATGTAAGATATATACTATTTTACACAGATTGGGTGTTCAAAAAATATGTGATAGGTGAATTGATGATGTTATCATTAGTGATGACAGATCTAATTCTCGATTTTTCCAATCCTTCCCCTTTTCATAAACCTAATACAAGCTAAATAATTTTTAGTGTCTATGCTTATTGATATTATCATGGATGCAAATATGGAATATCCTCAGTAAAACAGATTTACTATTATTGTTTAGAGCAATATGCTTATCTGTGGTTGAGTTCTTCTTCCTTCTGGGGTCAACTGATGAGAGCCAGATGGACTCTGTAGATGCACAAATGGGATTTCTTGCATCACAAGAGAGGAACTCCCAAATTATGAGTTTGGGAGCTTATGCACACACTGCCCATCCCCTCCTGAGAGAGGAATAGAAACTTAATTACTCTGTTGTAGAAAAAGCCTTCTTGGGAAGAGAAGGGGAAGTTCCCTAGGTTCTCATCGTTTGAAATATTAACCTAATCACCAAAGGGAAGATAAACCCCTCTGGGCTGCAACCCTGGAATGTTTTCTTGGTTCCAGGTTTTATCTCCTTTTGAAATGTAAATACAATTGTTCCTCAGTATTTGTGGGGGATTGGTTCCAGGACCTCTGGTGGATTGGTTCCAGGACCTCTGGTGGATACCAAAATCTGCAGATGCTCAAGCCCTTTATATATTATAGTGTAATATTAGCATCTAACCTATGTATATACTCCTGTATACTTTAAGTCATTTCTAGTTTATTTATAATACCTAATACAATATAAATGATATATAAATAATTGTTATACTGTATTGTTTAGGGAATAATGACAAGAAAAAGAGTCCATATATGTTCATTGCACACAGTTTTTCCCCAAATATTGTCAATCCACGTTGATTGAATCCACAGATGTAGAGCCCATGGATATGAAGGGCTGATTGTATATACCTCAATGGACACAAATCACTTTCCTGAGTTTGCTCATGATCCATTCTGTCATCATTTAGCCTCCAAGATTTGTCCTTTAATGTAAATTCCAGTAAAATTTACTCAGAAAGCCCAAACCATGCAAAAACATGATAATAATGACTTCTGGACAAGTGTTGCAGACATCTAATACTGTTTTTGCTCTTCACTGTGGTGATTATTCATACTGCCTTCAGAGCTTGTTATTTAATATTTTGTAAAGGAGTACGTACATTGCTATAGCATATGTTTATTTTAAAAATATTTTGACAAGTGTATTGCAATATAACTAGTTTCCTTTGTAACCAAATGTATTTCATTTTGTGAATTTAAAAGAATATTCTGAGAGGGTGTTCATAGGCTTTGCCAGACTGTCAGTGGCATCCATGATGCAAAAATAGTTAACAGCCTCTGCTCTAAGTATTAGAAATTATGTCTGTGGATTATATTGATCAATATCTATTTCACACATCCAAGACCCTACCTCCCACTAACACACACTGTGTTTGCAGGTTATTATAGGTTTTTGAATTAGCACTTAAAATCTTTAAACTTCCCTCTTATATTGTTTTATACTCCTAAGAATTCTTCATTCCATAAGATGAGAGTCAGCATCTACTGACTTCTTGGATCCTTCTCCTTTTGAGGGGTCAACTGCATTCTACTCACAGCAGCTGCAATATCTTCATCAGCGGGTCAAACAGGCATCACAGGCACACACATTTGGTTTGGGTCCTCAGGAGGAATTCTATGCTTTGCGGATGACCTTGGCAATGCTGCAGATTAACCTCCCGAAAACAAATTGAACAACACGTTGCTTGCGCTATACCCTTGTTTGCCCTGGGGCCCTGGCCTCTGAATGGTGCTGTTGATGAGAACCATTTGCAATGTCTCACATAATATTATTCCTTTTTTACTTGTTCCAGAAAGTACTTATGATTAACCTTAGCCTTGTTTAAATTGGAATATGAAGACAAATGATGGTTCATTTAGCTGGAGTGGGAATCAACCAGAAATATTCTGTAGCCACATGTCATAACTCACCAAATACAGTTTTTAAAACCAGACATTAAAAGGTTAACAGTGGTTGTATGGGACAAAGTGGAAGGAGACAGAAAGTGGGACTTGATGGATGGCAGGAATAAAGCAATTACCCTTATCTGATGAAAGGACTGGGAGGAAGCGGGTCAAACCGTAGCAGTTGGAATATCAGAAACTGCAATATCAGAAACTAAAGTGCAGTTTCTTTGAATCGGAAAAGAAAGTTGAGTATTTTGGATTTCGATTAAAAGTGGAGATCCTTTTGAACCTTTGAGTGAAGAGTGACATAAGAGAACCTCTACTATGTGGAAGATATAAGCTTATCATTGGTCAAGTGTTAGCTAACAATTCCTATCTCTAGGATGATGGTGAAGGCTGTAGGTAGAACATTTTTATGTTTAGAGGATTGCTTCTACCTTGGTATATATATATCCTCCTCTTTTTTTCCTCTTCTTTAATTATCTCAATTATATGTCTTTCTGAGAAGTGACTCCAGACTTTAACCCATTTCCTCCATTTCCAGGGCCGCAGTCTGATTTGCATCCTGCACTGTTCTTCCTCACTGGTGACTTTTTACTCTAAACTTTGATATGTTAATTATTGAAATCCTAGACTCTGCAGTTGCTCCTAGTTCTGCTAGCTTAGATATACATGAATATTGCATATAGGCATGCATGCACATGCACACACACATAACTTAGTTTACTGACTATACGTATTTTTTAAACTTTCAGATTTTGAAATAATATTAGATTCACAGAAAAGTGCGAAGATAGTGCAGAGGGTTTCCCTATACCTTTCACCTGGCTGCTCCGAATGTTAATATCTTATATAACCTTGAAACATTTATCAAAATGGAGAAGTTATCATTCATACAATATAGTACTGGTAACTAAAGTGCAGACTAATCTTTTACCCATTTTTCTACTAATCAAACAAGAAAGTTGAGTATTTTGGATTTTATTTGATTAAAAGTGGAGATTCATTTGAATCTTTGAGTAAAGAGTTTCTGTTTTAGGATCCAGTCCAGGATACAACATTGCATTTAGAACAACTATGTTTTCAATGCTCTTGCTATCAATATTTGCAATTCTGTGTATTGTAGTTATAGCTGGAAATGTAACATTCTTGTATAACTGTTCCAAATTACTTTTCTTGAATAGTGATTGCTTTTTTCCTGGAAGAAGTTTTAGATTCAGGAATGGGAGTGTAGTTGTAAAATGATATTGTCTTTTAGATTGAATGCTGGCTAGAAGAGCCTTTTCTAATACTTAGATGTCTTTCTTTTACTTCTATGACATTGTTTTTCTCTTTTTGAACAGATATCTTCTTGATTGCTTGCCATAAAATGCTGTCATATTCTCAGGGCTTTGTTTTTATTGTTAACTTTTTCGTGTTGGTTACATAGGAAATACATACAAAATAACTGCCCCATTATTTTAAGTCTTTTCTGTTTTGCCGTTACTCACTCCGTCTAGAAATTATAGAACTCTATCCTAATGGCACTTGGCTTACTTTGAGCTTAGACCTATGTGGTAGATTGTTAAAACCATGGCCTCTTATAAATCACACTTCTTTGCATCTCTACCTGTATGTGGCCTCTTCTTACATGGACTGTGGAATTGGTCATGTGATGTGGTTTGGCCAATGAGACTCAGCAAATGTGATGGAGAGGCCAGAAAAATGCTTGTACAAAAGGCTTTTTCCTCATGGAATTCTGTTGCCTTGTGAAGAAGCTTGTGTTGGCCTGATCAAAATATGTGATCCAGCTGACAGCCAGAATCAACTTCCAGATGAGTAAACGAGGCCATGTGGTGCCAGTACGTCCTGTGTGAGTTACATCTCATGGTAGCCATATATGTGATCCCAGGTGAAACCAGCATAGGAACTGCTCAGCTCAGCTCAACCTGGCCCAAGTTCCTGACCCATAGAATTGTGATAAAATAAAATCTGCTTTTTATTAAGCTGCCAATTATTGGGATAGTTTGTGATACACAACTGATAACTGGTAGAACCTATAAAAGCTTATGGCACATGGCTCAGTGGTGGATACATGAGTCTCAGAAGTATTAGTTTTCCTTAGGCAATCGTTTCTTTTGTTATAAAAATGCTTTATTCATTCCAGTTCTATCCTAAAACAGACAATCTTTGATACTCTTTCCAACCCAATTTATCAATGATTTATTGTTTTTGTACCCTGAGAGGCCTTTTTTGAACTATAGGTTATTACTGAAAAATTCAATAAACAAACACATTTGCTAAGAAATGAGATAAAAATGTGGACTGTTACTCAGGCAATCTGTACTCACTTTTTCTGTTCAGTGTTCATCAAGAAGAAAATAGTAAGAAACTGGGTGGAACATGGGTAAACAGATACTTACTTTTCTCTCCACGATCCTTTTGTAAGGTAACTTGAATTTTGTGCCTTGTGCATATATTACCTTTTGTGTCTATTACCTATTAATTTTTAAAAATAATTTTAAAATTTAGTTCACATTATAAAATAATTTTAAAAGCTCTATCCCTGACAATATCCAATGTCAAGAATATTTTTAAGAAATGTTTTTAAGAATGTTTTCTTGAAATTTTAGCTGCCTTCTAAATCCCCAGAGGTAACAGCACCTGAAGATCAGATCAGTATTTGTCACCGTTTCAGTTGTATGGTCTTTCAGTTTTCCTAAAGAATGGTCACCCAGCAGTTGGGAGCAATGGCTCACACCTGTAATCCCAGCACTTCAGGAGGCCAACATAGGAGGATTGCTTGAGGCCAGGAGCTCAAGACCAGCCTGGGCAACATAGTGAGACCCCATTGCTAACAACAATAACAACAACAAAAGTACAGTCACCTAGGAAGAAGAAAGAAAAAATCATCATGATCTTTGAAGAGATGTTGCCCTAAAACAACAGTGAATTACAATGGTGGTGTCCCTGACCATCACGGGAGAACCAGAGTAACTCTTAAGTGTGTAGGTGGAAAGGATGCCCACATTTTATGTGAAATGTCATCTCAGAATTTTGTTTTGATTGTTTTGTTTTGTTTTTTAATTTTGAGACAGAGTCTTGCTCTGTTGCCCAAGCTGGAGAGGAGTGTCGTGATCTTGGCTCACTGCAACCTCTGCCTCCCAGGTTCAAGTGATTTTCCTGGTTCAGCCTCCCGAGTAGCTGGGACTACAGGTGCGTGCCACCACACCCGGCTAATTTTTTTTATTATTTTTTAGTAGAGATGGGGTTTCACCATGTTGGCCAGGCTGGGTTTGAACTCCTGACCTCATGTAATCCGCCCACCTCGGCCTCCCAAAGTGCTGGGATTACAGACGTGAGCCACCCAGAAGTTTGGCCCAGAAGTTTGTTTTGTTAAGAAAGCTACAAATAAATAAAAATCTAAGAGATAAATGGCTAATTACAGTAATTTATTCTTATACAAACGAGAATAAAAAATTCACCCTTCAAAATAGTATATGTAATAGTATTAATTTGTTAAGGCTTCCATAACAAAATACTACAGATTGGGAGGGTTAAAGAGCAGATATTTGTGTGCTCACAGGTCTGGAGGTGAGAAGTCTGAAATCAGTGTGTCAACAGGATTGGTTTCTTCGAAGAGTCCCTCTTCTTGGTTTGTGATGGCCATCTTCAGATGTCTTCACATGGTCTTCCTTCTGCAAGTGTCTGTGTCCTAATTTTCTGTTCTTATAAGGATACCAGTCATATTGGGTTAGGACCCACCTATAAGGCCTCATTTAACTTAATTACTCTTTAATGGCCCTATTTTCAAATACAGTCATACTTTGAAGTACTGGGGGTGTGGATTCCAACACATGAGTTTTGAGGGGATGCAATTCAGCCCATAGCATGTGGTACTGTAGAATGTATGTACAATCAATAAAGGAAAGAATACAATATTTGTAATTACGTTTAGAAAAAGTATAACTTTATATATCAAGGAACATGATAAGCAAAGTAAAAAGAAAATAACAAACTAGGAAAACATATTTCCATTGCGCATCACAGACAGTGTTACCCTTTCTAATATATAGTTTCCCAAAACAGGGAAGAACAACCACATAGAAAGATGTGGTTGAGAGAAATGAACATAGTTCAGACAAAAAGAAAAGCATATGGCTTATAGCCATATAAAAAGATGCACAACTTCATTGATTGTAAGAGGAATGCAAATTAAAAATACAACAAATACCATTTCTCAACTATTAGATGGGTAAATGTTTCAAGTGTGACAATGTACTTAGTTGGAGAAGCTAAAGGGCATTTTTATACATTGTTGATGTGATTGCAAAATGGTTTTACAAAACACCATATGCATTTATTCTTTGACAAAACAACTCCACTTCTAGAAATTTATTCCACTGGCAAAATTACAGAAAGATGTGTGGACATGGCTTTCATTGGATATCTATTGGAGTAGCATAAGACTAGAACCAACTCCAAATTCCCAGAGTAAGAAGCTAGTTGAATAAACTGTGATACTCCACACAACATGGTTCTATGCAACTGTTAAAGGAATGAGGAATATCTTTATGATATATTGCCCACTGAAATAAAGCAATGTAAAGTGTATAGAGTATTTTATTATTTACTGGAGAAAGGTAGGGTGCACATATATACAAAGGAAGAATAAACTGTAAAATAAAAAACAGCTACTATGTAAAAAGGGAGAGAGAAAGTAGGGTAAAGAGAATAGGCACAGAAGCGAATTTGCCTTGTAAACTTGACTTCTGAGCTGCATAAATATTTTATGTAATTACAAAACAAAAAATAAAAAAGCAATTTTTACAAATCTTGTGTGTTCAGTTAGGAGCACACCTTCACAGAGAGGAACTCCTCCAAATGGCTTTAAGGCATAATTATTGTTGTTCTTTTTAAAAACATCTTTAAAACATTTTTGTTTTTATAGATTTAGGGGGTACAAGTGCAGGATTGTTACATGGAAAAATTGTGTGATAGTGAAGTCTGGGGCTTTTAGAAGACCAATTATTTGACTCTCCATCCCTAGTGCACAAAAAAGAATTAAACAATTTCCGTTATTCAGGATCCAAATGAGGTTCATACAATGATTGTTTGAAGTAACTTTTAAGTCTCTTATAATCAATATTTCCACATCTATTTCTTTCTTTTTTTAATCTATAAATTTTTCTGCTTATTGAAGAAAACTAGTTATCCTGTAGTTTTTCCTACAGTCTGAATTTTGCTGTTGCATCACCATAATATAGAAATAAAAATGATATATGATGTTCATGAGCTAACTGGAAATGTGAACATAGACTGGTTATTTAATGATATTAAGAAATTATTGTTTATTTTTTTGGGTGAGACTATACTGTGGTCTTATTAAAATGAGATATATACTGAAGAATTTATGGATTAAATGTAGATGATAATGATGCTATATCTGGTTTGCTTTAAAATAACATGGAGGAGGGTTTAGTCTGTGGATTGGCTTATACGGACTTAAGTAATGAGTATTATGGGCATTCATTGTACTAGTTTGACTAGTGTGAACATGTTCAAAATTCTTTATAATAAAAATGGTAAAATAAGCATGCTAGTTCTAGAGTTTATCCACCTGGGTTTGAATTTTGTACCACCAATTAATAAATACATGATTGTGGGAAAATAATTTCACCTTTCTGTTTTATAATCGGAAAAGTGGGGCTGATAGTATTATTACCTCATAGGATTCTTGAGGCAGTTAAATGAGATGTTTCATGTGAAGTATTTGGAGCACATTTTGCCACATGGTAAGCGACAATAAATTTTAGTCATTGTCATACCTATTATTATTTTCTCTAAAGTTTAATATACGAATACTGGAAGATAGAGGGTTTCTCTCTCTTCCTCTGAGATCATGAGCTATGAGAATAAGCTGGAACTACTGGTAGCCATTTTTCCATTGGACGGTGCATAACTCACAGGAAAGCAGGGACCCTGGTGGGCATTTCTGTTGCAATATCCCTTAGGCTCTTGGATTCAGCCATTCCTCAAGGTATTTTACCCTTGGATTTCTCACTTGCTGAGTCAATAATCTTTAAGCTAGTTTGAGTTGTATGTCTAGCACTAGCAAGTAAAATTTTTTTCTGGTCATTCACTCATTCTAACATACAATAATGCTGTTACCCTTTACCTAAAGCATACTTACGCTTATAATATTTGTCACTTAAACTCTGTGTAAGCTTCCCAGTATTTAATAAATAAAATCCAACTTCCTCAGTTTGGTGTTTGGTTTTGGCATAGTCCAAATCCACTTCTCTAGTGTAATGTTCTACTCTGCCTGTATCCCTATCGTCCCATCTTCTGGATGGGCTGGAGGGCGTGTTCCTTGACCAGGTTCTTGACTGAGCTGCTCCTGTGCTTCCATGAATGGCTGCGTCTCATCTGGACTGGGATTTCCATCAGCGCCTTCCCTGGCCATTTAATAGATGGACTCACCATCCTTCAAGACCTTGTGCAAATGTCAACTTTCTAAAAATTTGCTTTATTGGAGCTGAAAGGGACTATCTTACCTTCTCTAGCCCTTTGTTTTGCTCCTCCTATAGCACTTGCCACTGATATTTTGGTACCAATATTATTGTTAGTTTAAAAATTGTGATATGACATTTTTAATGAGATCATCCGTTCTTTTGTACTTGGAATAAAATCGTATTACTATTATGTATAGAGCCTCACGTGATCTGGCTCCTTCCAGCTTTTCTGACATCATATTACATGATTGTCCCCTTGTCCAGTAGGTTCTAGCCACATAGGTAATCATGTTCTTCAGTAAACTCAGCTTTCCGATCAGCTGTCCCATTTGTCTGCAAGGCTCTGCTTCCAGATCCTTCCATGGTTGGTGCCTGCTCATTATTTAGGCTCTAGGGCTAAGGTATTTTCTCAGAGGAGCCTTTCCTGATCATCCTATCTAAATTAGCCCTTACTGCCCCTCTGCAATCTCTATCCTATTATCTTATATTATTTTCTTTATAAAACTTACAACTGTATTAAATTGCCATATTTACTGGTTTACTCCTTGAATGTCTGTTTCTGCCCCCTTCCCTTCCTAATTCCACAACATTAAAGTTCCACGAGGGCAGGGATCATTTGGTCTTATTTAATACTACATTTCCATGACCTAGAATAAGGATTAGCACATGGTCAATATTTCATAAATATTTGTTAGATGAACATTTTCTAATCTGTTTACTAGATTATCTGTACTGCAAAGGCACAGGAGCTCATTATCAAGTATCTTACTTTTTGCATAGTGTATGCACACAGTAAATATTTGATGAGTGAACAATTTCATCCTATTACGTTGAACCATAGGGAATTGTCATTTTTTTAAAAGTCAAAATGATTAAATACTGAGAATTGCCTATGGCTCAATCTGGTATCTTGAACTGTTTTTTTCAAAGAATTAGACTTACTTAGAGAGAGTTCTCGCATTTGCCTTTGGCTATCGGGAGGTGATCTCTAGGTGCCTGGAAGGTCCTGCCAGATAGAAATGTCTTCGTTTGCCTGAGGGCTTTGGGATGTGCCACATCCCAAAGAGAGTAGAGGCACTAGTGCGGACCTTCAGGAGGGTATGGTAAAGGTCAGCCACACAGGATGTATGTGATCAATCCCAATAAAAACTCTGGATACTGAAGGCCTGGTGAGCTTTCTGGGTTGGCAATACTCTGTGTGTACTGTTAGACATTGATACTGAGAGAATTGTGCAATCTGTGGCTCCATGGGGAAGGAAGGGGTAACTAGTAGTTCTGCATTTGGAAACTTCCCAGATTCTTCCTCCTATGCATTTTTTCCTTAGGCTGGTTCTAATTTGTACACTTGTCTACAGTAAACATGGCAGTGAGTCTCATAGCTTTCACTGAATCATTTTAGCAAATTATTAAACCTGAGGGTGGTCTGAATTTGTAGCCAGTTGGTCTGAAGTGATGGTGGCCCTGGGAACCCATTGGGGTTCCCACTCTGAAGTGACAGCAGTCTTCTGGGGACTGTTCCCTCAGACTGTGAAGTTCATGTAAATTCTTGCATGTTTAAATAGTTATTTACTCAAGAATAAAGACCATGATGATTTCATTATTCCTCAGTGTCTATGACACTGTCAGCCAGTTACACTCTAGACACTTTCTTCCTGCATTTGTCAGTACAAATGCTGATTGGTGTAGGCCACTGAACTGTTCTCATGAAGTAATTAGACCATCACTATATATTAAACATTTAAAATGAAGGTACTGAATTGAACATAATCAAGTGCTCAAATCTACTATACAGAAAATTCTGTGCTAGGACCTGTTATTCCCAGAGTGAGATCAATATCAAAGAAGATGGGAATTGGAATGGCTCTAGAAACAGACAAAATATGGCATGAGTTCTCATTCTACTTGATCTTTATCAGACATGAATAAAATGTCCAAAACTTTTTGAGCCAACTCTGCTCATGGATAGAGTCAGGCCTTATACTATGCCCCTTTCTTCAGCCTTCTCAAGAGTAATCATAATTTCACAAATTGCTCTTTTTATCCTTAGTTCTGTAAGGAATTAGTGTCATCTCACGATAGTCCTTCAGGTGGCAGTTGAGTTAGCAAGTGATGTTTAAGTAACTTTACATAGAAGTTTAAGGAGACAGGACGGGCGCAGTGGCTCAAGCCTGTAATCCCAGCACTTTGGGAGGCCGAGACGGGCGGATCACGAGGTCAGGAGATCGAGACCATCCTGGCTAACACGGTGAAACCCTGTCTCTACTAAAAAAAAAAAAAAAAAAAAAAAAACTAGCCGGGCGAAGTGGCGAGTGCCTGTAGTCCCAGCTACTCGGGAGGCTGAGGCAGGAGAATGGCGTGAACCCAAGAGGAGGAGCTTGCAGTGAGCTGAGATCCGGCCACTGCACTCCAGCCTGGGTGACAGAGCAAGACTCCGTCTCAAAAAAAAAAAAAAAAAAAAAAGAAGTTTAAGGAGACTTTATACAAAAAAAGTGCTCATCTTCCAGCAGAGCTGGGTTTAAACATAGATATTCCAAATTCTTATCTTCTCTATAATGCCTCCAAATTTCCAGTATGGTTGTTTTTTCTTTGGCAGAGAATGACTTTTTTGTCTATTTTTATATTTTAGCTCAACCATTTGTAACTGATCCTAAAATTGGATGCTGTAAAAATATATTGAATGGCAGTCACATTTTTTGCGTGATATTATTTCTATTCTACTAACATGAAAGTAATTTGAATAGATATTACTTGTACATAAAATAAATGGGCAGACCACTTATTAGAAATTACTTCTTAGAAATCTTCTCTTTCAAAGCATTAGGTTATAACATGGAACCTAAGATACTGAGAGATAGTAAGTAATAAAAAGACAATCTTTAGTCCTGAGAAGCTTACACCTTAAAGCAGGAGATAGGAGTTATATAAGATATTGTAAATATGAATCCTGATACAGGTAGACTAACCCTCAAGAGCCATACCTGCTATTTTCAGAGAGCTAGAGAAACATCCTATTGGAAAACACACTAGTATGCGCATTTAGTGGCAATTCAGTGTCAACATGCAGAATGATGAAGCAGTTGAAATCATTTCAAGGAGCCTCTGTGCTTGTCTTTGCTTCTTACTTCATCCCATTCAAGTAAGAAGCTTGAATAATAAAGAGGATAATTTGCATGGTTGTAAAAAATCCCTGAAACACACCTGAATTTTAAATCATGCAACTAAAGCAGGTTGTATTAAAGTAGAAGGATTCTGAGTTTTTAGAAAAACCAGCAAGTTCATCAGCTTTCAAATCGAAGAGTAAGAATGTTTAATGGCATGTAAACATTGAGTTTGGTTGTCAATGATTTCCATGTTGCGTCTCACAAAGAGATGTTTAGAAGCAGTTCTACTTTGCTTCCTCCAAATATCATAAATCAACTCTTTGATTTCTCTTTACTTTTTCTTCAGTTGGTTAGTCTAGAATATAAAAAAGTTTATTGTAGTCAGCAAATATTTTTAGACCTTGAGAGGTGCCAGTGTGTTATGAGAGCAATGGGAGAAAGTACTCCAACTTGTAGCTCAATATTAGCACATAAATATTAATGAGTACAAATCACTCCAAGCGTGTCAAGAATAAGAGAAATATTTGGAAATATTTTCAAAATGCATCCTGTTGTGCTGATTCCAGGGTGAAACACTTTAAGCTGTTAATAAAAAGCAGGCAACATACTCTCCTCATCTGACCCATGTCATGGCATAGATTGCTCATGGGAGACTACTTTTGGGTTGCCTGTTTGCTCCCAATTATTGCTTTCTGGAAATTGGACTTAAGACTCAGAGATAGATTCCCAATGGCTTTGTCTTTAATACATGGCTCTGTCCACACAGCCAACTGAGTTAAAAGAATATATTGGACCCAAGTTGGACCAATGCTGTATCCTAGGAATTATAGAATTGGAAAAGAGTGACCAGAAAACTGAGGATATCTGGGGCTGAGTTTTGCAAATGGTAGAGCTCTTGGAGGAAGGCCAATATCAACTTTTGATGCAGGAATCCTTGAAACTTTTCCTTCCTAAACCATCCCTTCCTTTTTTTTTTTTTTTTTTTTTTTGAGATGGAGCCTCACTCTGTCACCCAGGCTCCAGTGCAGTGGTATGATCTCGGCTTTCTGCAGCCTCCACCTCCCTGGTTCAAGCAATTCCCCTGCCTCAGCCTCCCAAGTAGCTGGGATTACAGGTGTGCACCACCACACCTGGCTAATTTTTGTGTTTTCAGTAGAGACAGGTTTTCACCATGTTGGCCAGACTGGTCTTGAACTCCTGACCTCAGGCAATCTGCCTGCCTTGGCCTCCCAAAGTGCTGGGATTACAGGTGTGAGCCACCGCGCCCGGCCACCATCTCTTCCTTTAATTCCAAGAGATACTCACAATCCTTTCAATAATTGTTGAAATAATTTTTCCCGGCCCTTTACCCCCCATAAGCCAGACAGAATCAATTTCTTGCACTAAGAAACCCTGAAGGTTAAATAGTGAGTAAATTAGGACTCAAAAATTTTACAAAAAGTAAAAGATTACCCAGATATCCCTCACAATGCAGCAGAAGATGGATATGCCTAGGCTTGGAGTAACTGATACTACAGCAGAAGGAGAGGTCATTTTCTGCTATCGACCAATTCAGAATACAAGGTAGAAATGGCTGGAAAGACGGCCTTATAGGACACTTAACACAATTTTCACTCATGTCTCTTCACAAATATAGTGTGAAGAGACCACCAAACAGGCTTTGTGTGAGCAACATGGCTGTTTATTTCACCTGGGTGCAGGCGGGCTGAGTCCGAAAAGAGAGTCAGCGAAGGGAGACAGGGGTGGGGCCGTTTTATAGGATTTGGGTAGGTAAAGGAAAATTACAGCCAAAGGAGGTTGTTCTCTGGCAGGCAGGGGTGGGGGTCAAAAGTGCTCAGTGGGGAAGTTTTGAGCCAGGATGAGCCAGGAGAAGGAATTTCATAAGGTAATATCATCAGTTAAGGCAGGGACTGGCCATTTTCACTTGTTTTGTGGTGGAATGTCATCAGTTAAGGCAGGAACAGGCCATTTAAATTTCACTTCTTTTGTGATTCTTCAGTTACTTCAGGCCATCTGGATGTATACCTGCAGGTCACAGGGGATATGATGGCTTAGCTTGGGCTCAGAGGCCTGACAACAATAATGGCTACAAACAGAGGTGAACAACTGAACAGTGTTAAGAAGTCATGGAATAACATCCATGTTATACGTTCATGCCTCGAGTTTCAAATTCCATTTTAAAATTCAAGTTATTATTCATACTTTTGTTGCTACAAGTCCTGTGAATTGCTTTGAGTTGAATTTTATAGCTGTATGAGATCTTAGAGATTACCTGGTTCAACTCTTTCATTATACAGTTTAGGCAAGTAAGGCCCCTAAAATTTAAGTGACTTGCTTGTTGAAGATCTACAGTTACCAGTCTCAGTAAAGCCAGGAATCTAGTACTGTTAATTACTTAATCTTGAATTATATGCTTTTCACACTATCAAATTAAATTAGTTTTAATTAGGACTCACACTGTGCTTTGTTTTAAATTCATATTAATTTATTGCTTATTTTTATACTTTTAAGAACATTTAAAGTGAAATAAATCCTTACAGATTTACTTGAGACCCCTACATGCTCCTTCGCAATTTTATTCACATCTCTCTTTCCCATGCTGTTTTCCTGTTTATTAGTTCTGGTATGTTTTCATTCATATATATATATATAAAATGGCAAAATATATAGTATCTGTTTTATGTTTGAAATGTATGTAAATCATAGTATAAGTCAACATATTTTAGAGATTAAATAATCTTATAAGTCAACATTACATTTTAGAGATTTAAGCACGTGGTACCTGTAATTCTTGTTCATTCATTTTCATTGTATTAATATACTCGAATATACCTACTCCCCTTCTGATGGACACATAGACTGTCTCCAGGCTTTCACTTTTAACACAGTGCTGCAATAAACATTCTTGCGCATGCCCACTTGTCCACATGTATGAGAATTTCACTGTGGTATGTAGGAATAGAAGGGCTGAGTAGGCCGGGCGTGGTGGCTCACGCCTGTAATCCTAGCACTTTGGGAGGCCGAGGTGGGAGGATCACAAGGTCAAGAGATTGAGACCACCCTGGCCAACATGGTGAAACCCTGTCTCTACTAAAAATACAAAAATTAGCTGGGCATAGTGGTGCGTGCCTATAGTCCCAGCTACTCGGGAAGCTGAGGCAGGAGAATCGCTTGAACCTGGGAGGCAGAGGTTGCAGTGAGCCGAGATCACGCCACTGCACTCTAGCCTGATGGCAGAGTGAAACTCCATCTCAAAAAACAAAAAACAACAACAACAACAAAAAGAAGGGCTGAGTAATGAGTACATGCATTTCCAATCTAACTAGACTTTGTCAAAATAGTTGTACCATATTATGTTTCCATCAGCTGTGTATGAGAATTTGCCTTGTCCAAGTTAGACCTGTCAGACTTTAAAATGTTTGCCAATCTAATCTAATGTGTGTGAAATGATATTTCACTGTGGTTTTATTTAGTAGTTCTCTGAATACTAATGAAGTTGAGCATCTTTTTATATGTATATTGGACATAAGGCTTTCCTGATCTGTATGTAAATTGTTTGCTTAAATTCATTGCCCATTTATCTATTGAATTATTTTATTATTACTTTTTAGAGACAGGATCTCTGTCACCTTGGTTGGAGTGCAGTGGCATGATCATAGTTCGCTGCAGTCTTGACCTCCTGGGCTCCAGCGATCCTTCCACCTCAGCTGCCCAAGTGGCTGAAACTACAGGTGCATACCATCACACCTGGCTAATTATTTTTATTTTTGTAGAATGGGGATCTTGCTATGTTGCCCAGGCTAGTCTTGAACTCCTGGCCTCATGTGATGCTCCTGCCTCAGCTTCCCAAAGTGCTAGGATTACAGGCATGAGCCACTGGGTCCAGCCTGAATTAGTTTTTTATTCTTATTGGTTTATAAGTATTCATATGTAATCCAGATAGTATATACGTTCTTTAAACATGTGGCTTGTTTTTGCCTTTTGATATGGCTGGCATATGTGTGTATGTGTATGTGTGTGTATCTATATGTGTGTGTGTATATATATATAACTTTTTTGTTTGAAGTCTCCCATTTTAATGTAGTCAAATGTATTCATCTTTTTATTTGTGGTTCTCGCTTTTTGTGATTTAAAATATCCTTCTCCACCAAAATGTTTAACATTTTATTTTTTACCAGTAAGTCTTTAATCTACATATATATACACATATTATATATATGTGTGTATGTGTATATATACATGTGTATGTATATATATATACATATTACATATATATCTATTGCTTTCTTGCTTATCTGTAGAGATGAAGAAGGATATAAATTAATTTCTTTTTACCTGTGGAAGACCAATTAATTTAGCAATATTTTATAGTTCATTTTTTCCCTACTGATTTTCAATCGTATCTCTGTCATCTGCCAAATGTTCGTATGTGTGTAGGTCTATTTGTGGGCTCTCTACTCTGTTCCATCAGTTCATTTTCGATCTTGAGCCCATACTACAATAACATAATTACTGTAATTTTATAATAGGTCTTTATATCTGGTAGGGAAAATCATTGCAACATTGTAGTTTTTTAAACTTGTCTTGGGTTCCTGGGCCAATAGGTGGTTTTTCTTTTTTTTTTTTTTTTTCATTTCTAATATTGTTTTCATTAATGCCATCTCATTTTTTGCTATCTTATATTTTGCTGAGAATTTATCTTTTATTAATTATGAAAAATTCTACCTATTATGTTTCAAATTGTGCCTTTCCCCATTCTTTCCATTATTACTCTCTTTAAACCATAAATTAAATTTTGCATCAAAACTGTTGTAATAAAGACTTTAAAAAAATTTAGTAAATCTTATTTGGTTATTTAAAAAGCTCTCTAATGCTTTTTAGTAAGTTTTGTATTCTTTTATATTTTCAATTTTTTTGTAAGTGACATTATTTATCTTCATATATCTTGTAAGTGACATTATTTATTTTTATATATCTACTTTTGGGTGTCTAGTCAATAGTTATAGCATTTGGCATTATTGGAAAATTTAATATTGCTATTAATTATACCTAGTGACTCTTCTTCATTAATTTAAAATTTTTATTGTAAACTCCTTTTCACTGAACCTTTCCCATGGGAATTCTTCAGAGCCAGACTGAGACCATTTTCCACTAGAGAAATTTTGCATTTGCTTCTTGTAGGCACCACAGAGTTAGCATGAGTTTGGAGCCATTTTTACATTAGTGACTGAGTCTGGAGGATTAGCCACACATGAATGGTGTAAATTTAAACCTCAGTCCTCATTGAGACAGGGGTATGGTCATAAATTTTAATAGAAGCTCTTTTAACCTCCAGCCCAAACCTACACCAAAAGTCATCCTGTTGTATTCCTGTGCCAGTGTCCATACTTTCACCTGCTCACATTTTCTCTGAAGGTATATCTCTTCCAGCGTCGGTTCCTGATTTGCACTAAGGATATCAGTCCTAATTCCTCATTTTCTAAGTGTATGTTTCTTGTGCTTATTTAAGTAATCTAACCTATCTCTCATATTATTGAGTCAGCATGTACCCAGAGCTATTTCTGCTGAATTATTGTTACTTTAGAATTGTCTTTTTTTTTTCTTAATGAGTTAGGGTTTGCATGTAAAACTATGTTTGTTACATCTGTAGGTATTTTGTAGTGGGAGTTAATCATGCCTGCTACATTGCGGGAGCAAAATTCAACACTAAACTTTAGTATGTGAATTAGAGTTCAATAAAATTTTGACCTCAAACAGCATCTTTGTCTCTAGGACATTAACTATTTCCTAAAATATTTAAAGTGCCTACTAAGACTTATTTTTTATAACCAGTACAGACAGTTGCTCTGTTTATAAATATATATTGCAAACTTATGTCACTAGCAATTGTTGTTGAATTAAATCTTTCAAAAGCATAAGTATTTCCCTTGTAATGAAATAGTAGGTTTTAATATGCTTTTTAAGAAGATGCTTCAAAATACTTGCATATTTGTGTTGCTAACATCTGCCCTTTAGAAACGATAATTAGCTAGTCTTTAAAGTATCAGTAATCTGCAGGTATTCTGATAGTACTTTTCTAACTTCAAATTTACATTTTATTAGAGTTTCAACTCAACCAGTTTGTATTTTCTGAAAAGTCCAAGATTTACGCTCAGTGGATAGGGTGCTTGATGTAAGGAGCCCTTAGATTTGTAGTGATTTAAAAAGAAAGAAAGACTTGGGCCACTTTCCTTCAGGACATTGTGCCTTTTGTTTATGACTACTTTACTATGTAAGTAACAGATTTATGACAATACAGTTTGATGACTCGTAGGTCCCCTGTGAGTTTCATTTAAAAAGGGTGTACCATGGACATCAAATGGATGAAGAACATATGGATTTAGCAGCTAATAAACAAGCTGACTCAGTTCTGGGTTCCTTTTGTCCTAACCTTTGACCTAGGGGAACATAAAATAAAAAGACTGAGTGAAGACTTAGTGAATTAAAAAGGCTATTTGAATTTTTATGGCCATGTGTTCATGTGTTGAAGTGATTTGAAAGGATTAATGAGATGGGGCTTACTATGTAAAACAAAATTGGCATAAACTTTGTAAGAGTTCTCACTCTAAGTGTTTCCCATTGAATTAGCCAAGTCCTCACAACTTCCAAATTTTGTTATTCTAACTCCAAGTTGAAATGATCCTTAATATTACAGTTTTTAGTATTTATAACTTAAAATTTAAGAATTGGCATTAAATTATAATCTAATATAGTATCTCTATTGGTAGGAAATTATCAGTCTTCTTCCTAAAGTATTTAAGACCGGCTGTGAACATTTTATTCCTTACCTTGGAAAGTAGCAGTCTTTCATTTATGCCACTTCCATTCATAGACTTCACTGCTGTTTAGATACACATGCATATCCACCTCTGCCCATACCACACATCTTGATTTATCAGACTGAAATATGAAGTGGTAAAAGTATACTTTTCTATTAAATTTTCTTAGTCTATCATTTCTGTTCAATTTTCTTCATATTCATGGCCAGGGCTTTCTTGCAACCATTTAAAACTGTCTTCACGGATTATAAAAACTGTTGAGCTAAGTTAAATGTGTGTTTTCATAATGCTGTGTAGTCACATTTCAGGAGAACACCTGATGATGACTATGCTAATTCAAATAACCGAATCTGTGAATGTGGTATTTCAGATACGCTGGTGGCAATGTGGGGAGATACTTTGGCCTTTTCAGGCCTAAATTCTTCCTTACAGCAACCCATGTTTACTTCCAGGCTTCCCTGAGGATCCCGTACCTTCTGCCCTACTTCAGTAAGGACTCTCCTGAAAAGCTTATTGTCATGCAAAACTTAGTGTTTAGATATTCTGTCACTTCCTCAACTCAGTAGCCTGACACTGAACTTCCACACTTGTTTTGTTCATTGTGTGTTAAGTTTGGGTTGCCACTCCATTCCTGAGGCCACAATTTTATTAAGGTCCCAAATCTTTTACTAACTGATTTCTGAAATTAAACATAATTTGATTTATCAGCCTCCAATATGTCTTTACACAATTTCAAGAAGTGGAAATTCAGATTAAAAACATACTCTTGGAGATTATTATTCATTTAGAGAAAAAATTGAAAAAGACTTCCTTGAAACAGTGTGTTCTCTACTGATTATGACTGAAATCTTCAAGTTTGGGAAAAGAACAGCTGTCAGCACAGGAGAGCAAATGTGAAGACTGAATATATAAAGAAAGGGCCCAATGCTACTGGAGAGGCAGTAGCAAAGGAAGGTTGCATGCAAACACATAGAGTCAAAGGTTCAAAATGCTTGGACATTTCCAGAATGTCTAAGCACAAACGAAACAAGTGTTATAGAGAGTTCTAAATAACAGGAAGGCATAAAAATTCTAGGATTTCATTCATTCATTCATTCTTAATGCATTCATCTATTACAGCAAATGGAGCGCCACCTTTTAGCTGCACACTCTACTAGACTCTAAAATGGATGGCAGCCTTGGGACAAAAGGAACCCAAAACTGAGTCAGCCTCTCAAAGAGATTAGAAACTAGTTGGGCAATGGGAATTTAAAAATTTGAAAGAAGTAGTTGATGCATTTATAGAAAAACTGGGTTATTCCCTATGTGGACTGAAGGATGAGAAAGAAGCATGGTAGTGTGGTAAGAAGGAAGTGCCCAGTGAGCCTGGAGTACTGGTATACCAGTGAAGAACAAGCCCAGAACCGTAAGTGCATTTTGTTGGGAAGGCAGGGAGCCCGATCTGGATCCCAAATGCTGGTTTAGGCCAATGGCAGACTGTAAAGAGCCTTTCTGTTAGTCCAGTACGAAAAAGCTTCGTAAGGTAAAATTTGCAAATTTAAGAAACTTTCATTTCTTGAAATCAGTTCCTTTCCAGTTTCTTTAAAAGATGATGGCGATAGGCAGTTAAAAAAAAATCTTCGATAAATTTAAAAGTTGACCATTCTATCTGGATCATTTATTTATTTTAAAATTAGTTGGTCTATAAAATCCAAACATGAGTCCAGGTGTGGTGGAGCACAGCTGTAATCGCAGCTACTGAGGACTACTTTCTGTAGTCCTCAGAAGCTGAGGTTGGAGGATTGCTTGAGCTCTGGAGTTGGAGGGCAGCATGAACAACTTAGCAAGACCTCCTCTCCAAAATCCAGACATCTAAAATTGATGGTCATGATCCAGGACCTGCTGATCCAGCACCCCAGCTATGGGACTGGTTCAAGAACGTGAGTGACCACACCTGCAGCCTGGGAGGCTTCCTTATTCATTCTTTTTTCCACATTCTGGATCCTCATTCCTCACCATTCTGCCACTCGTGTTTGCTCTTGAAATCTCCCCAATCTGTCTGTCCACATTTAAATGTGTCCCAATTTCAGCCCTCTGCACAGTTTCTCTCCAGCTGCTTTTCTTTCCTGGCCTCCTTGCATTCACACCTGTTTCCTTCTTTGGGTTCAGTAACAAGTTTCCTTTATTCTATCTATCTATCTATCTATCTATCTATCTATCTATCTATCTATCTATCTATCTATCAATCAATCATAATATTGTATATTATATAATATAATAGGGTAAAGCAGTTTAGATAGAAAAAAATTAATTGTTGCAAATGGTCCCTAAAGTCAAATAAGATGAAAACAGCCAACTGTCCACAGTGATTGGTGAGTGTGGTGAGAATAGTGACAGGCAAATGTGCACGCATACACACACACACTTCCCTTTTCCCTGCTACTGATACATGGCTATTTTTACCCAGAAGCGAAGATATGTTAAACATAGAGAGACTATGTGGCATTTGGCATAGTTCAGTTTTCGCATAAAATTGCCAGAAAATTTCTTGAGATTAGGGATGAAGTCTATATGAAAACTCTGGGCTGTCAGTACTCATTGAACTCCTGCTTTGAATTCTAGGGTAGTAAAAGTTCAGAAGTAGTTACTAGTGAGCCAATACCAACAGCTGTGGTCAGTTAATGGAGTAAGAATTAAACAGAAGAATTAGAAAATTATGATTATACAACTAAGTAACTTCAGACTTGAATTTTGGTCACATGTGTTTCAATTAAAGATCTGCAAAATTTCCGGTTCTACATAATGTGAGAAAAGTCGGCCAAAATGGAAGGAAAAAAGAACATGAAACAAAACATATGTTGGGTTATGGTTTTGCAGATATTTTTGAAATTAGAAGTGGTAAACAGTTTATTCTAAATGAATTGGATTTCTCCTTTAAGATTCAAAGTAGGCAAATACTTAAATCAGACTACAAATTAGATTAGTGCTAAGGACTGGGTGACTTTGGGAATATTCTTAAAGGGTAAATATATATTCCATTACTTCTATTTTTAAAAAGCATCTATTATGCTCACTCATTTATCAGAAAGCATAATGTGCTATTTCTAGTGAAAGAAAAATAAATCCATTAGTTTGATTCTGGGGTTCAGGATTTTCCAGAGAACTCAAATACTTTGGCAGATTTGTCTTTGGTGTCATAACAAATTGTTCTTTGTTTTCCTTTGTATTTTGAGGGTGTCAAGTTGTCCTAGTCAACAAGCAAGTCTTTTGGGGATCTACATTAAGTTGCAATGAATCATAGAATCATGGAGTTGGAAGGGCATCTAAAAGTAATCTAATGCTACCCCTTGCGTCCAGGAAACATATCGGTATCATGCTTCATTCTGTTTCTAAAATCTGAAGAAGGAAATAGAATAATGTAGAATATATGGACTGAATTCTTACCATGAGGTTAGAAACTATTGCGTCTTTTATAACCTTCTAAACTGGACTGAGATCCATAAATAAATTTAGGTAAGGTTGTTTGCTTTGCTTCTTTTGCAGATTGTCTTTTCTACTGGATAGAGATCTATCAGTAAAAAGAGAAGCTGTTTATTTTTCTTCTTTTACAAATTGTATAATTCTATTTAAGACTTAACATATTTAGCCTGGTATTTTCTTAGCAGTTCATTCTACAACATCCTAATATTGTGATACCCAAAGGCATCCTAAAAAATATATTATCACTGCTGTGATTGAATAGTATACATCTTTATGTATATGCAATCAGTTTTCCTTGAGATCATTTCTAGTTTCTTTTAGTACACACGTGCTAATTTGTATACTACTTAAAAAAAAGACTAGAAAAACGTTATCATTCTAGACAATAGAAAGTTGCCTTTTTATATTTACTTGTTCTAGAGTGATTGAAAAAAGTTGTCCTAGGAAAAGATATCATTTGATATAACTCCTGGAAATCTGTTATACAAATAAATTAAAATACTTTATAGTCACTGCAGATTACAGTTTGAGAAGACATCAAATCAGACACAATCATGAATCAAAGATGGTCTTGAGCTATCAGGTTATTGTCAACACGGCATCTCAACATTTGGAGCAGAGGGATGAAGTAAAACAGAGTGTGTTAGGAAAGATTTTTAAACGGATTTTCAACCAGTTATCCTTTACAGGAAATATGCTAGCCTTTAGATTCAATAAAACTTCACATTTCAAATAAATCTGCCCAACAAAATAGCAAACATCTCCTTGTCTCAGCTAATTAAAATAAAAATCTCTTGCCTTTTCTACTCTGGGGAGCTGGGTTGCTATCAGAAGACTGTGATCTAAGTTGTGGATTAAGGGAGATTATTGCACCACCAATATTCTGGAGTCTTTTAAGAAAGTAATTCCTTTTTCCTTCATACTTCACCATGTAAATAGCATGGAAAAAGCCTTCATCAGAATTTCTGAGGGCAATGTGACTAGTGGAGACATAATAAAGCAACAGAAAAAAATCCTTTTCTTTCTCTATTATGATGCACTTTTTGGCTGCTCAGAAAGTCTAGAGATCTGGAGTTTGTAATGTAGGAATGCTGACCTGTGTGTGATGGGTGCTGGAGACCAGGCCAGGGAGCATGAAGCATCCCTTGCTCAGACCATAAAGCACCCCTTGAGAGAAACTACAAAGAGGAATTTTCTCTAAAAAGTGGTTTATCTTGTAATACAAAGCCTCCTGAAATTGAGTATCCATTTCATAGATCAAAGGAAAATTTGGCATTTTTCAACTCGTAATTTTGTAATAGTTTTAAAAAATTACTTTTAGTTGAAAAATGAAGATGAAAGCTAGTGTTTATTGAGCAATTACTAGGTGCCACATTTACATAAATAAAATGTGGTAAATTCTTACAATGAAATATTGTTCAGTCACAAGAATGAATTAAGTACTGATACATGTTACAACAAGATGAACTTTGAGGGCATTATGCTAAGTGAAAGAAGCCAGACATAAAAGATCATATAACACGTGATTTCATTTATATGACATGCACAGAATAGGCAACTTCATGGAGACAGAAAGTAGATTATTGATTACAAGTGGCTATGGGGAGGAGAGAGTGGGGAGTGACTATTATGGGTACTGATTTTTTTGGGGGAAATTATAGAAACGTTCTGGAGTTAGTGGTGATGGTAGCGCAAACTTGTGAACATACTAAAAACCACTAAATTGTACATTTAATCAAATATAATCTTTCCACAAGGGCCTTCCTTCACCTTCCTAAATAAAAGATTAATTAGAATGAAAAAACATTCTATTTTATAGGTGAATTCATGTATAAATTAGTAGCTGAAATATAAGTTAGAAAGAGGTAATTACCATGAGAATGAAACACACCAAAATTCTATAATGCTCTTTTTACCCTGTGTCTTCCAATTAATATCTTTAATTCAATCAATAATTTTTTTCCAGATGCCACTATGTCTTTCTCATTAACAAAATTATTTCATGAAATTGGTGTGAAGTTGGTAATTATTAAAGCTGGGAAGTAGAAAATGGGGTCCATTTTTCTATTGTTCCTACTGTATATCTGGTGAAAAATTCTGTAGTACAGTTTGAGCATCCTTAATCCAGAAAACTGAAATCTGAAGTGCTTCAGAATCTGAAACTTTTTGAGTGCTGATGTGACTCCACAAGTGGAAAATATACCTTGCCTCATGTGATGGCTTGCAGTCAAAACATAGGCACATAACACACAGTTTCTTTAGTGTCCCCAAGGGAAAAAAGACCCTCTCAACCCCCTTTATTTGTGATGTGTCTTTTCCATACACACCCAGATTCCCCCAAGCACACCCACAAAGGGTAATAAAATGGGCACTTTCAGGACAGAAGCACAAGTGGCAAGTTCCCTACGATGCCCACATGGGGCCAAGACCTACATCATGGGTAGCTGAGTTAGTGACTCCTTCACTTTCTAGTGGTTCAATGAACGCAAACTCTGTTTCATGCTAGAAATTCTTAACAATATTGTATAAAATTACCTTTAGGCTTTGTTAATAAAGTGTATATGAAACAGAAATGAATTTCATGCTTGGACTTGGGTCCCATCCCCAAGATATTTCATCATGTATATGCAAATATTCCTAAATAAAAACAATTCTGAAATCTGAAACAGTCCTGATACTGTGTTTTGGATAAGGGATATTCAACCTGCAGCAAATTAAAGAAATTACCTGGTGGAGGAAAACATTAATTTTTAAAATCAGTTGATTTATATTCTTTTTTGAATTTTTATAAAGGAGGTGAAATTAACCTCAGTGCAATGTGCAGATAGAACCATTCCTTCACCTTGGAAATTTCCCAATTATTACCTTCCACAGACAAGTACTATTTTGATTTCCGTCATATGGATTTGTTTTTCATGTTTATGAATTTCACATAAACAGATATAGAGTATGTCCTTTTTATGACTTTTCGTTTGCTCCACATAATATTTTTAAGATTTACTCATATTGTTTTGTGTTTTAGTAGTTCATTCCTTTTTATTGCTGAAGAGTTTTGTTATATGAATATGCCACAGTTTGCTATCTAGTCTCCTGTTGATGGACATTTGGACATTAGTTTTGGTAGTTTTGAAAGAAAACTGTGATGCATGTTCTTTTTGTGGACATGTGTTTTCCTTTATCTTTGGTATTTACAATAAAACTAACGTAATTTTGCAAAGTGTTGTACCAGTGTAGACTCTCCCCAGTAGTGAATGAGTGTCCTAGTTGCTCCATGTCCTCACTAACATTTTATTGTTGTTCGTTTTACTGTTGTTAGCCAATCTAGTAGATATAAAATGTTATCTAATTGTGGTTTTAACTTGGCCTTTCCCTGATGACTTTCCCTGATTTTGAGAACCTTTTCATGTGCTTATTGGCCTCTTGAATATCACATATGATGTGGTCTTTCATGTCCTGATTTATTTTAACAATTACGTAGTCTGTTATTTGATTGTAGGAGCTTTTTGGTTAGATATAGGCATTACAAATATTTTCTCTCAGTGTGTGGGACTTTTCATATATTTAATTATGGCTTTTGATTATTAGATATTTTAATTTTATAAAGCCCAAATTAGCAATTAAAAAGTGTTCAGTGCTAATTTGCTTACCCTGTTATTGATTTGTTTTCCTCTAAAAGTTTTATAGTTTTTATTTTTACATTTAGCAACTTCAAGTTAATTTTGTGTATGGTGTGAAGGAGGCTCCAAGGTTTAATTTTTTCTATGTATTTATCTGGGTCTTCCAGTATCTTTTATTAAAAAACCTTTCCTCCCCAGTGAATAATCTTAACATTTTTGTCAAAAATCTATTGACCATATATATTTAAATCTATTTCTGGGATGTATTCTGTTTTATTGATCTGTTTGCCTATATTTATGATCCTAATTCACTGTACTGATTACTATAACTGAAAAGTAACTCTAAAAATCAAAGTTGAATCAACTTTGCTATTCTTTTTTGTGATTGTTTTGATATACAAGCTCTTCTGTGTTTAAATATAATTCTTATTGTCAGTTTATATTTTAAAACCTCCTTAGATTTTGATAGGAGTTACATTGAATTTATAGATCAATTTGGGAAGAACTATCTTCTTAACAATAGTGACTCTTCAAATTCATGAACATGGTATATATCTTCATTTATTTAGGTCTCAGATTTTTCTAAACAGTGTTTTGTAGTTTTTAGTTCAGAGAATTTGCAGATCTTTGTTAAATTTATTTGCAAGTATTTTATGTTTTTTTATGTGATTAAATTTTATGTTATAAATGTAATTGTTCACAAATTTTATTTTTCAGTATGGCACAGTATTGGTAAATGTATCCTGCAACTTTACTAAACTCATATATTAATTATAGTCACTATTTTGTATTTTTATGTGCAGAATCATGTCATCTGTGAATAAGGGCAGTTTTTGTCCTATTTTAATTAGTTTGGCCTTTTTTGTTTTCTTATCTTATTGCTTTGTTAAAATTTCAAGTAGAATGTAAAATTTCTTTGAGTTTCTAGTTTGCCAAGAGTTTAATTTTAAATAATAAACGAGTGTTAAATGGTTTTGTCTGCATCTTTTAGATGATCATATGGTTTTCTGCTTTATTCTGTGAATAAATGAATTAAAACAACTTTAGAAATTTCTACTTTTCAGATGTAGAAATAAAAAGTGATACATTCCCATTAAAATACTACTTTAGCTACATCTGGAAAATGGATATGTTGTGTCTTATCATTATTCGGTTTGAAATATTTCCTTTGGGTTTTTTTTCATGGTTTATTTATATGTGTCTTGTTCAATTTCCACATATTTACTTTAAATATATGTTTTATTGTTGACTTCCCATTTAATTCCACTGTTGTTTCAGAATGTGTTCTGTAAGATTTTAATCTTTGGGCATTTATTAAGATGTATTACATTTATTACCTAAGATATAGTCCATCTTTGTGAGCATCTGATAAGCACTCAAAAATGATGTGTCTATTTTGGAGATGTAGTTTTAATGTTCTATAAATGTTAGATAAAGATCATTTATAGTATTGTTCAAGTAGTTTATATTTCTACTGATTTTTTTCTAGGTGATCTATCAATTACTGAGAGAGATGTATTAAAATATTCAATTCTGAATGTGATCATTTTTTGTCCCTTGAGTTCTGTTAATTTTTGTTTTATGGATTTGAATGACTGTATATTAGATGTATTAAATGCATATTTGACACATACACATTTCTCTGGTAGTATTTTGAAATCTACTTGTTTATATTGATGTAACCACTTCAGTTTCCTTGGCTTAGCATTAGCCTGGAATATTCTTTCCATCTTTTTATGTTTTACTTATGCGATTTTATCTATAAAGTATATATTTTGTAGTTGTACTTTTTAAATATTTGGTTTGGCAATCTATTTTAATTGCTGCTTTTAGTTTATTTACACTTAATACAATTACTGATATGTTTGGATTTATGTCTACCATTTCCTATTGTTTATTTGAATAATGTATTTTTTTCCTCTTTATGTTCTCTTTATCTTTTGGAATAATCAAATTATTTTAGCATTCTATTTAATTATTCAGTTTATTTTAGCTAGATCTATTTTAAAATATCTATCTATCAAATTTGCATTACTTTTTTATTGTTTTCTTTAGAGATTACCAATGCCTCTTTAATGATTGCTTAGAGTTAATATTTTACTGACTTCATTTAAAATGTAAGACATTTTTAATGATATAGCTCTATCTACATCCATCCTTTTGTCATATATTTTATATCTACGTCTGTTACACACAAATCTTAAATGTTGTAAGTTTATGCAAATCAACAAATTTTCCTTTAAGGAAATTAAGAGACTGGGCATGGTAGCTCATGCCTGTAATCCTAGCACTTTGCCGGACTGAGGTGGGTGGATCACTTGAGGCCAGGAGTTTGAGACCAACCTAGCCAACATGGTGAAACCCTGTCTCTACTAAAAATACAAAAATTAGCTGGGCATGGTGGTGCATGCCTGTAATCCCAGTTACTTGGGAGGCTGAGGCAGGAGAATTGCTTGAACCTGGGAGGTGGAGGTGGCAGTGAGCCAAGATTGTGCCCTTGCACTCCAGCTGGGCAACAGAGTGAGACCCTGTCTCGGAAAAAAAAAAAGGAATTAAGAGAAGAACAAAGGTTATTTTATTTAAGTACACTTTTACCACTAAAAATATTTTTTTTTAAAGACCTGAGTTTCCATTTGGTGTCATATCCTTTTAACTTAAAGAATCTTCTTTTGAGTTTATAAAAAATTTAGATGTATTGGCATAAAGTCGTATGTTTTTTGTTTATCTTAACATATCCTTATTTCACATTCTCTTTTGATGGTTGCTTTCACTGGTATGGGATTCTATGTTGACAACCTTTTCTTCCAGTAATGGCAAAAGATAGATTTTTTTTTTGGCTTCCTACTGATGTAACCATATGTGCATGTGTCTTTTTTCTTCTGACTTTTTAAAAGATTACCTTTTTGCTTTTGTTTTATAGCAGTTGATATAAATGTGCCTAGGTATGTGTTCTTATTTTATTTTATTTTATTTTATTTTATTTTATTTTTTTGAGAGGAGTCTTGCTCTGTCGCCCACGCTGGAGTGCAGTGGTGCATTCTTGGCTCACTGCAAGCTCCGCCTTCCGGGTTCACGCCATTCTCCTGCCTCAGCCTCCTGAGTAGCTGGAACTACAGGCGCCCGCTACCACGCCTGGCTAATTTTTTGTATATTTTAGTAGAGACGGGGTTTCACCGTGTTAGCCAAGATGGTCTCGGTCTCCTGACCTTGTGATCCGCCCGCCTCGGTGTCCCAAAGTGCTGGGATTACAGGCATGAGCCACTGCACCTGGCTGCTGTTCTTTATTTTTATACTCCTTGAAGTTCTATGAACTTTATTCTTTAAGCCAGTATTTTACACTACATTCGTGAACATTTTGGCCATTATTTCCTCAAGCATTGTTTTTTTGGTCCATATTTCTCTTTCTTCAATGCATGGATTTCTAATTACACATAAATTGGGCCATTTGATATTTTCCTGCAGACTACTGAGACTCCATTTTATTTTATTACCATTACTCTTTGTTGCTCAGATTGAGTTATTCCTTTTGACTGTCTTCAAGTTCGCTGATCTGCTTTTCTGTTACCTTCAGTCTTCTGTTAAGCCCAAGAAATGAATATACACATTTTTTCACATATATTTTTCAGCTCTAGAATTTCAATTTGGCTCCTTATTTTAGTTTTCGTATGTTCTAATAGTCCTCATTTGTCCATTTATTATATTCATTATAATTATCTTTTTATATATGTTTTTGCACATGTTTATAATAGTTGTGTCTGTTAGTTCTACCATTTGAATCGTCTTGGGATTTGTTTCTACTGATTGTTTTTTCTTTTGACCTTATGTTACAGTTTTATTCTTCTTTACATATCTTGTAATTTTTTATTGTGTTCTTGGGCATTACTTACATGTTATAGAGGTTTGGATTCTGTTATTTTCCTTGAAAGGTGCTTTTTTTGTTGTTGTTCTAGTAAGCATTTGAATTGTGGATTGATCATGTTAGGTTAGTGGAGGCTTGGGTTTACACTTTATTAGGGCATATTTGCTTTGGTTTTGTTGTTAGTCATGCTAAATCACTTAGTTCTGGAACAGACTATGTATGCATAAACAGTGGGTTCTGGAGTTCTGGAGTTTCAGTGGAAAGTTTAAGGTGTTTCTATCCTCTCAAACTTGATGCAAACTATCCTTCAAACTTTGTTTTCCCTTTGGTGAGCAGCAGCTATAACATAGTGTTAATTTCAGGGGCAAACATGAGAGATTTGAAAAACATTAATGGTTTACACATGTAAATGGAAACACAGCTCTGTTGGATATTTTATTGGGAAAACTTAAAAAAGAATATTTTAAAATATAAATGGATCATTATCAGTAAAATGGGGACATTAATTATATTCACTCAGGCTATGAGAAGTTAAAAGGCAATACATATATAAGCACTTACAGAATCTAGCATATTGGAAGAGTCTGATGTATATTTGCTATCTTGTATCCATTCATTCAATTACCAAAGATTTTTAAATTACTGATTATGCACCAGGTGCTGTGCTACTCACTAGAGATGCAAATATTTGGTTTGTTAAAGGTGATAGTTAAAGGTATATTTGTAAAAGCCTTTGCATTGAAACTTTTATACATTTGTATTAACTTTTTTATATGTAAGCGAGATCTGGTATTTATTCTCTCTTAGCAAGCCAAATTGAAATCAGGAGATGTTTTAGTTCCAGGTTTGCTACTATTTCCTCATATGAATTAGAGCAAGCCAATTCTTCTCTTTAGCTCTCTGTTACCTATCTAGAATGAAAGTATTCCACTAGGTTAATGGAGCCTGATTTGTTTTTAAAACTTGAAGAAGCCCTGTGCCCAGTAACAACTTTACCCCTGCAGCTCAACTAAGATGTTAACTGAGAAGTTATATCAAAAAGGTAGTAATTTATTCATCCCTCTATTCTCTCTACCTTATTATCTACTATTCTGAAGAAAACACACACACACACACACACACACACACACACACACACGTATTCTAAAGACCCAAGGAAAAATTCATTTTAGAGCCAAACCTGGGAATCAAGATACTATTAAGTATTGTATATAAATAGAATTATTGCAGCTCATCAGCTAATTCTATTTTTGTTTTGTTATTTAACAAATGTCTAGTGAGTTTTGGGTCTGTGGTTAAACTTTTTTATAAGGGTTGGATGAGGAAAAATGTTCACCAAACTATAAACTACAGAAATGAGTCTGAACACTTTCCAAAAGTGCTTATGTGGGAGGAGTTCAGATAAGTGAAAGAAGAAATAAGATTGGGGTGAGTGGCTCAGAAATGGAAGTATACTTTGTGGATCAGAAATATGCATAACTTGGGTTTGGCTTCCATTGGATGTGGGAGACAAGGGCCAGGTTAAGGGGAAGAAGCCCAATGTGTGGATTTAAAGCCAGAGACAAGCTAATTTTAGATTACAGACATTAGAGATGGAAAAGATCCACAGGATTATATTACCAAACTCATTTCCCTGCCAGTTCAGAATACATTTGAACAGAAAGCGGATTGCATATGAAACTGACCTTAACCAATGGTTGAAAGATGGGGGACAGGCTACTGTGTGCTGCTAGATACATTCACAAGGATGGTGTTCTTTCGAAAAAACTTAAGGGTAACAGGGGATTTTTTAGGGATCACAAATAAGAAAAATGGATTTACATTTCTGCTCAGACATTGCTCTGGGCCCTAAAATAATATAATGCCAAATAATACTACAAATGCCAAATACAATGTAATAACATAACGCCAAATAATTATAAAGCCAAATATAATGATACAAATAAAAATTAGTTCAAGGGATACTACTTAGATCAAATTAATTTATTTTGCCTCTTTAAAAGAAGCTGGGATAGAGATATTTGAAACCAAGAGAAAAATGTTTTGAAAACACATTCATCTTCTTTAGATAGTATGGTTGCAGTGTTTTGTTCTTAAGATTCCTTGTCTACAGGATTGGGGCTGTTGATGAATATTAGAGAGTTGTGCCCCGATATCCAAGAGAGTGGTTCCACAATGCCAGTCTATTGACTAATACAAATCCACATACGAGAAGAATAAAGACAATATGAATGTTTCATAGAGAACATTTTATTAAATGATTCATCATAATTCTGAGATGAAGATCTTCACATAGTTTTGTTTTAGAATATCCTTTTTTAAAAAAATAGTACTGGTACACGTATTTGTAATCACTTTTCTTCACAAAATGAAAGTTGATAAATAACCCGATAGAAATCCCTGCATTTAAACAATGAGTCTATAGCATTCAAATTCAAGGTACGATTTCTTCAAAACAGTCTGAGGACATTTTAAAAACAAAAGGGAATGTACATCAAAACTAAACCTTTATCCGTTATGAGATAATCCATTATTTTAGATGTAACCAAGAAAGAAATCGCAGATGAATTATTTGTGCCATCAATGGTAAGATGTATCCTGATATCAGAATTGTTAATATGTGAAAGAATGTGACCCAAAGAATCTACAAAATGTGCTGTATAATTAGCATAAATAATTTCCATTCATTTAACACATAACTATTAGAAATATTCTTACTATTTGTTCATTAACACAATGCATTTGAGTTCAGGCTTTGAAGAGTTTCTGAGTGATAACATTAGATCATGTCCTCCATTTTTCATTTTTTTCTCCTCAGTGTAACATTTCTCAAAATCTGAAGTCCTCCAAGTTACAGTTTTTAGATATTTCTCTCTTGATAACTATATGTTTGGGTGTGGCAAGTACTTGACTATGCAAACCATTCTGTATCCTCAAACATTCAGCTCAGTGGATGCATAGTAGACTAAATAATCACCATGATATATAGGATGTGCTTCTATAAGGCAGGCAGGGGCACTGTGAGCTGCTAGACACATTCCCAAGGATGCTGTTCTTCTTGATAAGCTAAAGAGTAACAGAGAATATATTTAGTGATTATAAATGAGAAAGATGAATTTAAGTTTCTGCTCATCCTAAATATCTCTCCAAGTCTTTCTCAAAGAGAATTGCTGAACTTACTCTGTCATATTTTTGTAGAAAATAAAGGAATTTCATCCCTACAATCAATTATTAAACTCCTCTCATTAGTATTTAACTAGTACCTCAGTGACAATTTTTTGTTGATGCTCAAATTCCCTAGTTAGTACAATTGCAATTTTTAGCATTGCAAAATACAGAGAAACTAACTAACCTGAAGTTCATTATAGTTCTGTCATTGGGGGAGATTTGGTGGGGCTGGACTTATAAAGAGGCAATGTTGGAATTTTTTGTAAAAAACAGTGTGTCTTGTATTGAAAAGCTTTACTCTAGAAAAGTCTATTATATAGAGCTTTTATTAAATTAGCCCAATTTCTTTACCAGAAATGTAGAACAACTACTTATCAATTTTTATGTTTTCCTACTACTTAGTATCCATGGGAAAACAGTGTGGTTCAAAGTAAATAAAATGAAGATCAGGATTGAGAAAATCAGATCATGACCCCTTACTAGAAAAACTCATTTTGGCCCCATTCATGTCTAAATATCTCCATTTAATGGTGCTGATACTTCAGAGACAGTGGGGAAACGCTAAAAATGTTCTGTGGAAATGCTAGTAGATATGGACAGGAGACATAGTTTTAGCTGTTTCTTGAAGACAGTTATAATAGGTGCTCTCAGAGGTGCATGTTGACACTGAAAAACAACTGATAGGAAACCCACTATGCAATTATAAAATAATCATGATACTGAAATAGCAGTCTTTTTTGTGCCACAGGTTCAGGGTAGGAAAGAATTTTAATATGCTTAAGATGGGGGTTTGACCTAACATTCTGATGTGTGATGAAGTTGAAAATATGTAACTTGGGATAAGAAAATGATCTGTAAGGAGAGGAGAAGGAAATTTGTGGCTTTTTTCCATTTGAAAATAATTATGGTTTCCTTTAGCCAACTCCAGGAGATTTAATAACTTTTTGTATTGGAGAAGGGTGGCCCATGCCATATGGCTACCCCCTACTTCTGTGTTCAAACTACAAAAAGCACAGTTTGGAAGCCCAGCAAAATTTATTCATTGTAAATTCATTCTGTAATTCTTTTTATGTCTTAAAATTATATTCAAGACCCCTTTTTGGCTCTTGAATTGCCTTTAAAAAATTAACTGGCAAGTATTTGAGGAGATTGAGGGAATAATTTCTAAGTGAGTGACAGAAAACTGTGCCTTTTCCGCAGATCATTTCAAAATAACCTTTGATGAGTCCACAATCCATTTTAATTACCTGTGCAAATATCCTGTTTCTAATCTTGTGAGCAATGGATGTCCTTGTAACTCTGTGTAATTGCTTGGAATATTGCTACTTAGATATAGAATACTTTATGAGGGACACCTATTCAACCACAAAATTAAGGGCCAGAGTATTTTGAATTTTGAACTAAAATTCAGCCATGCAACCTTGGATACTTCCAGTTTCCCTTTAAAATTATTTGCTCCTGTTTATATAGAGAGAAGGAAAAATGATTTCAGAATGTTATCAGATTGTTTCAAACAATTTATCACATTAAACAATTTGTTCAGGCAGAATAAACATTCATTTCAACAGATGTAAAGGAAGTAGTTACAATATTCTGCTTGTTTAGCATGTTAAACATCTATTTTTTTTAAATGAAGAACATTTAAAGAATTTCATGAAGATTTTTATTTTGTCCCTTTTCCAAAGAAGACTCAGAGAAAATTTGGGCTACTTGGCAATTGGCAAAAATGTTTAGAGAATGACCACAATCATCCAGATTCACTTTGAGTAGTGTTTAAGCTACAAGACACTATGACTCAGTGATCAGAGGCAAATCTCTTAAACTGTCAGTCTCTTAGTATTTATTTTTCCAAACATGTAATTATGATTACCATGAGATTATCAGTAAAGTCCATCATAGTCCTTGGAAGTAGTAGACTACTTATATGACTTATGATAATTCTTTCTTCAAATGATAGCATCCATTTGTATTTTTTAAGAATAACTGTTCACTGTCCCTAAATGAGTTGCTATCGTTACCTCTAAAACACAGAGTTGAAGTCATCCCTACAGTTTTGAGGGGATATAATAAATAACAATATTGACATGGTGTGCTCCTATTCTTAAATAATTTTATTATCTCACTCCAAACTTTACTGAGATGGTGAATTCGAATGAATAACTATACTTCAGCAGCTTAATCCACAACGCAGACTGTTTTATAACATGGAGATATTAATTTTCTTTAAGCTGTGAGTAAATGACCGTGACCAGATTGTTCCAAGACTACACCACTCATTCTAAGTTTGTGAGGTCATTATAAACGACACATGTGAAGTGAAGACAATGTTTACAGTTGTTTACTTACATGGATACACTTCTTCAGTTGTGTAGAATGTATGTCCTGGTTTGATCTGCCCCTGCTGGGTTAAACGGGGTCCAAGTGAGGAAGCAGTGCAAGGTCCATCCACAACTCAAGAATGGTTTTGTAGAGCAAATGGAAAGAAGAAGACACTTTGATGAATTGTGTTTGTTTCTTCTTGAGTTTAGTGGATTACGGGAGCTTTTCAAGACTAGTTCTCAAGTTGTAAGGATCTGTTTCCACAGGGATGATATACTGGGTTAAATAGTGTCCCCTCAAAATTCTTATCTACCTGGACCCTGTGAATTTAACCTTATTTGGAGATAGAGTCTTTGCAGATGAATCAATTGTAGTGAGGTCACATTGGATTAGAGTGGCCCCCAATCCAATATGACTCATGTCCTTATAAGAAGAGAGAAATTGAGGCACACACACCAGGTATGGTAGAGGTGGGGACTTGAGGGGCAGCCACAGAAGATAGAAAAGAGGCCAGCAGCATGCTCTTCGTTGAGCCTCCAGACACCCAGCTGATATTTCGATTTCAGATTTTTGGCCTCCAGACTATGAGAGAAAAAATATTGGTGGTTTTAACTCACCCTGTTTCTGGTAATTAGTTTGGGCACCCTTTGGAAACTATACAGGTGATAACTGGGTCTGATAGTGAATTGGTTCACTAATGGGACAAGAAAATATTCATAAAAATGGAGGGGTATAATAAGACCCTGGTGTGCTGTGCCAACACTTGGTGGGTGGAAGCCCAAAAGAGGTAAGAGAACAAAAGCAGAGAAGTACTAGAAATAACTCAAACAAGCTCTACTTTTCAAGAAAAAGAGAGCTTCATCAGTGTCATATATAATGGAAATAATGAGGAGGATGAGACCTAGAGAAAGGGAGCTGGCAGGATATAGATTATCAGACTGTATATAGATTATATAGTTTTGAGAAAACATTTTAAAAGAGCAGCATCTCTCAATCTTGAGTGTACATAAGAATGACACATGGACCTTTTTAAAAATGCAAGTCCCAGAGCGACCTCTGTGGATACTAATTCTATAGATCTAGTGTTTTGTCTGGGACTCCGCATTTTGACAAGCACTCCAGGTGATTCTGAGGCAGAAGCTTCTCGTACTTCAATTTGTGAAACGCTACTGCAATGGTGAGGTCAGGGTGAATCAGGGTTCATGGAACCAGAAACTAATACTATTTAGGGACTTTAAGCAAAAGAATAGGAATAAAATGAATATTTATTGAGTGAGAAAAGGAATAACAAATTATAAATTGAAAAGTACAATTATCTTCAACTTTTAAGACATTTTGAAGTTTCTACCGATTTTATTTCTTTTGGCTCACAGGTTTGGCTTCCACTTGGATATTTCTTTAGAATATATTTGATGTTTTATATGAATAATTCTGAAAATGTACAAAATTAATTTGAAATTAAGGCATGCACAGGAGCTATTAAAATGTACTTAAAATTACAATCACATTATATTCAGCTACATAATTCTGAATAAATCACTCTTATGCCACCACTGGATTACTTCCTAATGCAATATGTGCAGGAGCTTTGTCACTGGAATACTTGTTTCTTCAGGCAATTTCTCTGTGTTGGTGGCAATTTTGTGGGCAGCACTGAGTACAACATCTAGTCTTTAATGAGGATAGAATGCATCAGATATCCTGAAATACTATGCAATAATTTGGGATGCATAAAACATGTTAATTCAAGCAGACATATTACTATTCATTGCACTGCTATAGATGTGTGCCCCACGAATGGGGATTCTGATTAATTTCATTCATCATGATCTCCATTAAAAGGAAGAAATATATAACGTTCCTTAAATTGTATGTGTCATGTTCATCAAGGACTTGTTGATAAGAGAGAAATTTATTTTGACTAAGCATCATTGAGAAGGGAATGTTCCATCTGTAACTTTCTACTGATCAGTTTCTGGCTCTGAGCCTTCCAAATCTTGATTCTTCTCCATTTCAACACAATTCTGGTATCAGGTGCTCTATTACAATACAACCTCTAACCCTGCAACTGCATGTCATTCCGTAAATTTTACTAAAATATATGTCTATGTGAACACATTGCCAGGGCCACTCGCAGGGCCTCAGCTAGTAGACTCCTTTATGGGAGGGCCCTGAAGCGTAAGCTTCCTTAGCTTAATGGAAAATCTAATACTGAACAGCAAGAACAGAAACTGGCCTGCGGGGAGTAAAGGAGGGCCTGGTGGATAGGCAGTGAAGTTCCTGCAGGGGCCTGAGGAGTTAATCCTGGAAGAAATGAGCTATGGAATGGTCATTATGAAGAGTGGTGGCGTCCTAAGAAAAGGTTCTATTTGTGGAGTTGATGTTTTGTATTTGAAGACATGAATGTACAGAGAAAGAGAGAGAGGGAATGAGAGAGAGGAGGAGAAGGAAGATAAACAGGTGGAGGAGAAAGAGGAGAAGACAAAAAGGAAGAGAATTAGAATCGCAGTTTTAAAATGTTCAGTCACAGACCCTGGGCTTTTTGCTTTCTCTTCCTGCTTTTTTGGAGTTGGTCTACATTCCTGAAGGCTTTGTCCTTGTATCGAGAGAGGGTATTCTCTATCCTCTTGGGCTTTCCCTACAGAGCATCTTCTGCCAGCACTTGGATGTCAGTCTGCATCTGAGGCCACTGCCAATGCTTTGTCCCACTTTGGCCTTTGGGCGTTGCACCCTTACCCTCTTCATTTTTCTGCTCTTAGCCATAAATCTGTCCCACATTTCTCTTGGAAAAACCTCTGAGAAAGCAAGGAAAGGATTAGAGGATAGGCACAGGAGCATGCTGAGTTAAAAATGGGGTACATAAGAAACTTAAGCAGATTATCCCCATATAGATATTTTCCCAGGAAAGCAGAACATTAGCTCTGCTCTCTAAAACCTATTAAATAAACATACACATTATTTAATGACCCTGATTTTTGCTATTGTGACTTTTAACATAAATTCTTTATCAAAATTAATCATGAAAGACTGCACTCTAAATAGATTTTCTTTGGCTATTGAGGGGCTAGGTCTTTTAAGAGATTTTGGAACCTGTTGCCTGAAAATAACAACACAATCCAAAGTGCCCACATTTGGCTGTGTTCATATGCTGCCAAAAAAATTCGGAAGAAAAGTAAAAAATTCACCCATTCATTTGGATATTTCCAAGTATCCAGATGTTTGGCATCATCCAGACTAAATGTTAGGTGACTAATTGATTGGGTTGTTCATGTTCCACATGTTTGGCCTTGTATGGATAGATTCTGATTATGCTCTCAGACAGGGAAGTACGATGTGTTTTACATGCTCACTTGGGACCCCAAAGCTAATAGTGTCAAATGAATTTTTCCTGTTTGACCCCCATGGACTCAGTTCAGTTTCACTCGTATTTTTCATTCCCACAAAAATGCAGGTGCAGCTATTTTATTGCCATTAAATCTCATAAAGCACTAAAAGATTTGAATGAGAAAAACAATTCTGTTCCAGCAGAAAGCATTTCATCCCAAGGAATAAAATTTTCCTCTCTTCATTCCAGCAAATGAACAATAAAAAGTATATGAAATCATGGTATCACTAAGTCTGAGAATAAACATCAAAACTTGAATAATTTTTTTAAAGAGGTGGAACTAAGAGATGGAATTTTATAAAAAGAAACTTTCAGTTAGATGGTATCTAAACACACTTTATTATTTTAACACGTAAAGATTTAAAAGAGTTAGGAATATGGCTAGGTGATTTTAACTACATGTAGTGACTCCTTGAGTTCTGTTTGCCTAGAGTTAATTTTTTGTCGCGTACTTCCTGGCTGAGCTGGGCTACTTATTTTGTATTGATTGTGTGTTCTAAGTAAAACTATAATAGAAAAGTAGGAAAATAGATCAATTTCGGGACCAGAGAGCTACCACAGAAGAGCTGTTCCCATTAATTTAAGAGACTTGGGCCTGTGAGCATTTCCTTCAATACATCTAATGACTTAATTCAACAAATATTGTCTGAGCTGTTTTCATTTGAAGAGCCTATTTACCTGAGTGCCTTGGGACATGTAGAGTTGAACAGGGAAATCGTTGATTCCAGCTGATGGTAAGTTAGAGACTACTGGGCAGAAGCAAGCAATTTTATAAAAAATACACTGTAGGGAAGAAATGGTACCTACTAAATAGACATTAATGATCAACTGTCAATACTTCAAGACACTGAGACCTATAGGGGTTGCTAACATATTCTTTAGAAAAAATGAATAGAAATTAGGAATCATTTAAAGAACTTAATCCTTCTTGCTTCTGGTTGACACAGAAACCACTAAGAAGAAAAGAGGGCAAAACAAAAATAGGGAATGAGAATTATAGAATTTCTTTTATACTTGAATGATTTCAAAGGATATGCTAACATTTACACAACTCTAAGAATCTAGTAGATTAGAAAGCATTTGAGTGATGAAATAACAATTACATAAGTTGAAATCAATACAAATACAAAACCTGATGAATTGTTTCATTCAGAAGAGATCAAATTATTAAAAGATCAAGTGCAAAGGGAAAAGTTTGTAGATATTGATGTGTTCTGATAAACTAAAAGAACCAGACAATACATGAAAGCTTATCTTTAGGGCGGATGACTAGTAATTGCAAGTGATATGTAATTAAGGCAATAAGTATGGCAAATGAGTTAATAACATTTCTAAGATTGATCCTCAGTTGTGGGCTGAAACAAATTGATGTAGCACAGTAAGCATGACTTCAAGAATATTTTAGGATGGGTGTGGTGGCTCATGCCTATAATCCCAGCAGTTTGGGAGGCCAAGGTAGAAGGATTGCTTGAGCCTAGGAATTTGAGACCAGCCTTAGGAACATAGGAAGACCCCATCTTTATTAAAAAATTTAAAAAAGTTAGCAGGATGTGGTGTTGTGCACTTGTGGTACCAGCTACTCAGAGGCTGATATATGAGGATTGCTGCTTGAGCCTGGGAGTTCTAGGCTGCAGTGAGCTATGATCACACCACTGCACTCCAGCTTGGATGACAGAGTGAGACCCTGTCTCCAAAAATAAAAAGAGCATTTTAACAGAGGTGCTACACAATATACTGGAATGTACCCAAAGTAGATCAAAGGATTCTTGCTGCAGGAAAGTACATTCTGCTATGGAAAGTTTTAATAAAGCAGAGGTTGTTCCTCTGCTTTATTGAACTGTCTAATAAGCATACATCTAATTTAATAGAAATAAGTGTAAAACATAGGTAGCTTTAGAGAGAAGCTGTCTAATTTAATAGAAACTGTCCAATTTAATAGAAATAAGCATAAGACATATACAGAGAAACTAAACATATGTAGAAATTGGAACATCAACCTTAAAATGGTTACTACCACGATTACAAGAAAGCAATTCAGTAATTATAATAGTAATCAAAATTTCTGTGTATTGTAGTCATTTATACAAATAGAATTGGCTGTGTATAAGCACAAATCAATACAAATGACTACATGATGGTGGGATTTATTTAGTAGAGGCCAAATTACTGAAATATCTAGCATAAAGGGAAAAAAATCCGTAAATATGTACGTACCCTGCTATATCAGGAAAAATGCTATGGAACAACTAAAGGCAACGTGGAGGAAATATTTAGTTCTAATATATTTAACAATACCATCCCAAGAGAGAATAAATGAAGGTGCTGCTGGTGCTTGAGTGGGATTTTAAAGGACAAATCTGGGTTTCCAGAAGGAAAGAGAAAAGACCTGGAGACTTTTATCAACGAAACAGGCTTGGGTGAGGCATGCTAGAACCCCAAAGTGTGGAATGATTAGTCAAAGTAGAAAAAACTCTCTCTCATAGGTGGCAGACAGTCCAAAATACAGTGCCAATAGGGGAGTGTCAAATTCCGGTTTAATTTAAGCTACTTCAATTCATGGTGACTTGATAAGTTGTAGCATTATAGCAGAGGGATCCAGGCTGCAGTAAAATTCAAAGTCATTGGGGAGTAGGGTCATATTTTAGTGGTTTGCTTAGTTTTCTGTAAGACCCTAAGCAATAGCAATTGAAATAAGAAAAATGTGGAACCCTAAGGGAGGAGCAATTGGAAGGGGCTAGGAAGGCTGTCAACAGCCCAGTGAAGCAAGTTTGTTTTCAAGGAATAGTGTGGAAACTGAAAAACATATGGTTGTGCCTGCATCCATCTAGACACCCTGAATGCTGGTTTTATAATAGCAAAACTACATTTTGTGCACACTTCCAGATGGAGCCCCTAATGTGCTGTCTGTCTTGGCAGGATGCATTTGAGTTGGGCCTGGATGAGATTGTATATGCTAAGAGTATTGCTAGAGATAAGAATAACTCTGTAAGACAAAGACTGAGGGGGAATGGAGAATCATACCATATTTAGGGAAAGGGATATTAATTTCATATTCAAACCTAAATACCTGCCTACTACCATCTTTTAAATTTAATTGTAAGTATCTTAAATTTAAAACATCTAAACCTAAGCTGTCAGCCGGGTGTGGTGGCTCATGCCTGTAATCCTGGCACTTTGGGAGGCCGAGTGGGGGTAGATTGCCTGAGCTCAGGAGTTCGAGACCAGTCTGGGCAACACAGTGAAACCACATCTCTACTAAAATACAGAAAGTTAGCTGGGCGTGGTAGTGTGTGGCCTGTAGTCCCAGTTACTTGGGCGGCTGAGGCAGGAGAATTGCTTAAACCCAGGAGGTGGAGGTTGCAGTGAGCTGAGATAGCACCACTTGCACTCCAGCCTGGAGTGAGACTCCTCTCCAAAAATAAATAAAAACAAGCAAGCAAACAAAAAAACCCTAAGCCATGCTATTCTGCCCGAAACTAGTTCCTCCCTATCTTTATTTCCAGGTAGGGGTACCTACTTGCTCAAGCCAGAAGTTTAGGAGTCATTCTTGATACTTCTGCTTCCCTTACCCCTTTCATTCAATCCCTCACCAAGCCTTGTAAATGTTACCTACAAAGTACTGCTGGTCTCCCTTCACTTCCACCTCCACTGCCCCACCAAGTTCAAGCCACCAGGTTCTTTGGACTAGATGATAGCCGGATAGGTTCTCCACTTCTGCTTCTCATCTTTCCCCAACACTGTCTCCATGGAGCAGCTTGATCATTTAAAATTGTAAGTCTGGTCAAGTTATTCATCTGCTTAAAATAACTTCAAGCCTCCAGTTGCTCTTAGCATAGCATTAAAATTCCCCACTATGGCTTCTGATGCTCTGCTATTCTGCAAGATCTGGCCCCTGCTGCCCCTCCAAACTGCTTGTCAGTCACTCTTCCCTGCCTCAGGCACACTGATAATTTTCAGTTCTTTTTTTTTTTTTTTAAATCAATTTAGGGCCGCTTAGTTTGGAATTTTTCATCATACTTCTAGGCCAAAAGAGAGACCTAACAGTGTCATTTATTAAATAGTTATGAGCAGAGACCTTGGTATTTATTTGTCCTAACAACTTAGTAGCTATTTTTAAAAAACACATAAATTGAAAGAGTAGAACATTTTAATTTCATTCTTAACTAATCACAATTATTTATTAATATGATGTCTGCATCCCTTGCTTATAGCACAGACTCTCAAACTTTGGAATCAGATTGGATACTGCCATACTCATTTTCTGTTCCACATTGTTTTTTTCAGTGGGACGTGCTTTTTATCAGAGCAAACTATGCTTAAATCATGCTTAAAATATGCTTTGCAAAGATATGACATCATAAAAAAATGTAATGTGATCTAGCTCACCTTGTATCCAAAGGATATTGAATATCTCTGGATTTCTCTCTGAAAATTTTAAGACATCTCAAAAGTTCACTGCAGGGCCCCAGGGTTCATTGGGACACAGTTTGGGAACCATAGCTTTGGAGGGTTTTAGGGAAAAGTGATCTGATTTGGCTTAGATTTTAACAGATTTACTCTGTGGAGAAAAAAACTGAAGGGCACAAAGGTAGATGTGTGAAGATCAGTTAACAGGCTACCACAGTAATTTAGAGCCAACGGTGGGAGCTAATGGTGGCCTAGACTGGAGTGGTAATAGTTGGGCAATGAGAAGGAGTGCAGCACAGATATGGTGAAGTTAGAGCTTACAAGATTTGCTGATGGATTGGATTCCAGTTGTGGAGGACAGATCAAGGATAACTCTAAATTTATTTGCCTGATAACTGGAAGGATAGACTAACAATCTTAATGGGGTAGGGGAAAAATAGGAACAGTTTTGCACATGTTAAATTTGAGGTGCTGATTAGATATCCAAGTAAAAATGTTAAATAGGAAGCCAGGGTCTGGTTTGCAGGGGAGGGTTCTGATCTAGAGACACATACATTTGTGAATCATCACTATGTATTTGTGGGCAGGAGAGTGAGTGACATCTCCAAGGGAGTTGGCTATAGAGAGGAGACTTTCAGGACAAATGACAGCAGATTTACACATTGCTGGGAGAGACTAAGATAGAGGGGAACAGATGGTGCTGCTGAAAAGGAAGAATTACTGAATAAGGAATCATGGACTCTAATCCATAGTCCTAGTTAAGGGCTGGCATTAGGAGCATGGACAGCTTATACATAGGAATAGGGAAAAGAGTAGAGGATATGGGGATAAATGAAGGTAGGTATTTATGTAAGAAGATTGTCAAAGTTCTCTTTTTATTTTTTCTGTCTTCTCAGTGAAATAGAAGCAAAGGCATCAGCTGAGAGGGACAGTAGTAGAGAAGGAGTTGGAAGCTTGAGGAGAAAGGAGAAGGAATAGAATAGCTGTCTTGGAGAGTGGAAGATCAAATGGAATAGGTTAATCATATCATTGACGAGCATCATTGCTTACTAGAACTTAGTGATCATGAGTCATGAATTAAAGTGAGAACATTTAGCATGGTTATATGGTTTTCTGAGCCAGGTTCAGCTTCCCTGGTTCAAGTGTGGAACAGGCAAGCAGCTAGATTTAACCACTGTAACATGTGTTCAAAGTGTGATTAAGAAAGAGAGGGCAAGGGGTTTGAGGGCTTATTTGAGAGAGAGAGTATAATGATTGATCCCAGATTTTAAGTGGTTAAGTTCAGTGAAGCTATGAGAGGCAAGGGTCAATGAACAGGCAGTACAATCAGTAGTCTGTAGGGCCTGAAGGGTTCTAAGGATGGTTATAATAAAGCTGCTAGGTTCACTGCTGCCCAGAGAGTAGGTTCTTGGAATTGAGATTATGCAGAGGTTGTAATTATTGGAAATTACAATTATTTTGGAGATTACAATTATTGGAAATTACAATAATTCCAATAATTACAAATTGTAATTATTGGAAAGGTGGAGGTACCTATAGAGTGAATAGCCAAAGCAGGGTGTTAGACAAGATACTGGGAGGAGGGGAGGTCGAGGGAGTGTGGAACCCGGGGACTGGACTGATCATTTACATTCACCAGTATTTGCTTTTATGATCTCTGGCATTTTGAGTTGTTCTTAGGCTCTATGCACACCCATACCGTAAAATAATTTTTCTATGTTTTCTTCTGTTACTTTGAGAGTTTCATTTTTTTTACATTTAATTATTTCATCTCTTGGACATTTTTCTTGGAACATGATTTGAGATATTGATATAACCTGATTTTTTTTTTTTTTCAGATGCGTACCTAGTTGTCTTAAAATCATCTGTTGAATACTTTGTCTTTTTACCACTGGTTTATGATAACATTTTGTCATAAATTAAAATTACATAATTATTTGGGTGTACCTGTGGACTTACTTTTCTATTTTGTTTTTGGTCTGTTATTTGTATACTAGCACCATACTCTTTAAATTATGGTGGTGTTTTAATATGTTTCAGTATTTGTTGGGCTAATGCATCCTCATTGCTCTTCTTTTTCAGTGGTTTCTCACTGATTCTATGTGCATATTTGTCCATATACTTTGGAATCTGCTTATCTATAAAAAACTATTTGTATTTTTCATTGTTGTATTATATATATATATATAAATTAAAAATAATAAACATCTTTATGATTTGGAGTCTTTCTCTTCAAGACCTGTCCATCTGTGCCCCTTAAAGGTGCATTATTCCATTGATTTAATAAATTTCTTGCTACATTTATTAATGTAGCAAGACCCTATCCACACACACACACACACGAATGTGTATATACACACACACACACACACACACATATATATGTTGCTAATTGCTAATGGGGTCTTTTATCCCATTATATCTTTTAATTTGTTGGCTTTTGTGTACGTGAAAACCACTGATTCCTATATAATAATTTTTTACCCTGCTAATTTACTCAATTCTCTTACTGTTTGTAATAGTTTTTTAGTTGATGCTCTTATATTCCAAGGTATAGAATCATATCATCTGCAAAGAGTGAAAATTTACTGTCTTCTTTCCTAATTTTTTATCTTCAAATTTTGTTCTTATATTCAATTGCCTTGGCAGCTAACTCCAGTACGATGTTAAATCATAGTAGGCATAGTGATCATTTTTCTTCTCCTCTTGTCCTTAGTGGGAATTCCTCAGTTATGCATAATGCTGACTTTGGGCAAAACAGATTTCTTATCTATACTTACATAATTCATTATTAAAATTAGGAATGATTTTGAATTTTGTCTTTTTAGCATCCAGGGAGATGATTATATGATTTTTTCTCCTCAGATATATGCATATGATGAATTATAGTAGGTGAATTACATTAATAATCCTGAATTATTCTTGCATTATTGGAATAAACCCCACTTGGTCTTAGTGGATCATTTTTTCTAATGTACTGTTTTAAATGTACTGCTAAAATAACACATAGGTATTTTTTAAGGATTTTTTTCCTTTTTAATGCCATGAAACAGTATAGATGCAATTAGAGATATTTATCTTTACAAATTTTAAATGTAAAAATTTGTTAAAAGTATTCTGAAGGCCGGATGCGGTTGCTCAAGCCTGTAATCACAGCACTTTGGGAGGCTGAGGTGGGCGGATCACCTGAGGTCGGGAGTTTGAAACCATCCTGACCAACATGGAGAAACCGTCTCTACTAAAAATACAAAATTAGCCAGGCGTGGTGGTGCATGCCTGTAATCCCAGCAACTTGGGAGGCTGAGGCAGGAGAACTGCTTGAACCTGGGAGGCGGAGGTTGTGGTGAACCGAGATCACACCACTGCACTCCAGCCTGGGCAACAAGAGCAAAACTCCATCTCAAAACAATAAAAATAAAAATAGAAAAATAATATTCTGAAACCATTTCAGCCTGGAGGTTTATTTGGGAGTTGGGGGACTTAACTTTTATCTTCATTTCTTCTATTGATATTACTCTGTTTAGGTTTTTTTTTCCCTTCAGTTTTGGTAGCTAATGCTTAGAAAATTATTTGTTTCGTCCAAGTTTTAAAATTTATTTGGTTGTTGTTAAGGAAAGTAATTTATTATGAGTCTTTAAAAATTTCCTCTGTTTCCTCTCTCCTTTGCCAGCTTTTATAATAATTTTATTTAAAGTATTTTCACTTCATCTTTTTTCCCTGATTAGTTTTGCTAGTGGTTTATTTATTTTACTTCTAAGATTATTTATTTAATTTTACAATTTTTTCTGTTTTCTAAATGAGAATAAATTTTCCTTTTTTTAAAAAAAATTCCTTTTGTTTTCTATTGGTTTATTTTGATATTCTTTTTCTCAATTTTTGAGTCATATTTTAAATATTTCAATTATTTTTCATTGACTTTTTTAAAAGTATAGTCTTATGAGTTTTAACATATATCTACATATACTTGTGAGACCATTACCAAAATCAAGATGACATTTAATTTTCATCACCCTGTTGAAATCCATCCTTTCTCCATCCCCATCCCCAGATAACCACTGATATACTTCTTGCCCCTATCAGTCAGTTTGCACTTTCTAGAATTCTGTATCATTGTAATCATACAGTCTGTACTCTTTTTCATCTGGCCTCTTTTACTTGACATATGGATTTTGAGATACATTCTTGTTGTTGATATCAATTATTTGCTCCTTAATATTGCTGAGTAGTATGCAATTATATAGCTATACCAGAGGTTATCCATTCGCTTAATTAAATTAATTGTTTTAAACTTTTATTTTAGGTTCAGGAGTACATATGCAGGTTTGTTGTATCATAAACTCATGTCATGGGGGTTTGTTGTACAGATTACTTTGTCACCAGCTACTAAGCCTAGTACCCAATAGTTATTTTTTCTGATCTTCTCCCTCCTCCCACACTCCACTCTCTGATAGTCCTTAGTGTCTGTTGTTCCTCTTTGTGTCCATGTGTTCTCATCATTTAACTCCCACTTATAAGTAAGACTATGTTATATTTGGTTTTCTGTTTCTGCATTAGTTTGCTGAGGATAATGGTTTCCAGTCCCCTCTATGTCCTTGCAAAGGACATGATCTTTTTTGTTTTTATGACTGTAGTATTCCATGATGTACATGTACCACATTTTTCTTTATTCAGTCTACCTTTGATGGGCATTTAGGTTGATTCCATGTCTTTGCTATTGTGAATAGTGCTACAATGAACATAAGGATGCATGTGTCTTTATGATAGAATAATTTCTATTTCTTTGGGTATATTCCCAGTAATGGGATTGCTGGGTTAAATGACAGTTCTGTTTTTAGGTTTTTGAGGAATTGCCACACTGCTATCCACAATGGTTAAACTAATTTACACTCCCATCAACAGTGTATAAGTGTTCTCTTTTCTCTGCAACCTCACCAGGATCTGTTATTTTTTGACATTTTAGTAATAGCCATTCTGACTGGTGTGAGATGGTATCTCATTGTGGTTTTGATTTGCATTTCTTTAATGACCAGTGATATTGATATTGAGCTTTCTTTTCTTTCCTTTTTATTTGAGAGACATGGTTTTGTTCTGTTGCCCAGGCTGCAGGGCAGTGGTGTGATCTCTTGTTTTTGAGAAGGAGTCTTGCTCTGTTGCCTAGGTTGGAGTGCAGTGGCACGATCTCAGCTCACTACAGGCTCTGCCTCCCAGGTTCATGCCATTCTCCTGCCTCAGCTTCCTGAGTAGTTGGGACTACAGGCACCTGCCACCACGCCTGGCTAATTTTTTTTTTTTTTTGTATTTTTAGTAGAGACGAGATTTCACTGTGTTAGCCAGGATGGTCTCGATCTCCTGACCTCATGATCCACCTGCCTCGGCCTGCCAAAGTGTTGGGATTAGAGGCTTGAGCCACCATGCCTGGCCGGTGTGATCTCTTGATTGTAACTTCTGCCTCCCAAACTCAAGCAGTCCTTCCTCCTCAGCCTCCCCAGTGGCTGGGACTATAGGTGCGTGCCACTGCACCTAGCTAATTTTTGTATATTTTTGTGGAGATGAGGTTTCACCATGTTGCCCAGGCTGACAGTGAACTCATGGACTCAAGAAATCTGCTAGCCTTGGGCTCCCAAAGTGTTGGGATTACAGGCATGAGCCACTGTGCCCAGCCGAGCTTTTTTCCTATGCTTATTGGCTGCATGTATTTTTTTTTTTTTTTTGAAAAGTGCCTGTTTATGTTCTTTGCCCACTTTTTAATGAAGTTATTTTTTAAAATCTAAATTTGTGTAAGTTCTTGATAGATGCTGAATATTAGACCTTTGTCAGATGCACAGTTTGCAAATACTTTCTCCAATTCTGTAGGTGGTCTGTTTACTCTGTTGATAGTTCCTTTTGCCGTGCAGAAGCTCTTTAGTTTAATTAGATCCCATTTGTCAATTTTTGCTTTTGTTGCAAATGTTTTTGATGTCTTCATTGTGAAATCTTTGCCCATTCCTATGTCTAGAATGGCATTGCCTAGGTTGTCTTCCAGGGTTTTTACAGTTTTGGGTTTTACATTTAAGCCTTTAACCCATCTTGAGTTGATTTTTGTATATGTTGTATGGAAGGGGTTCAGTTTCAATCTTCTGCATGTGGCTAGCCAGTTATCCCAGCATTGTTTATTGAATAGGGAGTCCTTTCCTCATTGCTTGATTTTTTCAGCTTTGTTACAGATCAGATGATTGTAGGTGTACAGCCTTATTTCTGGGCTCTCTGTTGTTCCGTTGGCCTCTGTGTCTATTTTTGTACCACTGCCATGCTGTTTTGGTTACTGTAGTCCTGTAGTATAGTTTGAAGTCAGGAACATGATGCCTCCTGCTTTGTTCTTTTTTTTTAGGATAGCCTTGGCTATTCAGGCCCTTTTTTGGTTCTACATGAATTTTAGAATAGTTTTTTTTTTTCTGGTTCTGTGAAGAGTGTCATTGGTAGTTTCATAGGAATAGTATTGAATATGTAAATTGCTTTGGGCAGCATGGACATTTTAATAATATTGATTGTTCCTATCCATGCGCATGGAATGTTTTTCCATTTATTTGTGTCACCTCTGATTTCCTTGAGTTTGTAGTTCTCATTGTAGAGATCTTTCACCTCCTTAGTTAGCTGTAATCCTAGATATTTTATTCTCTTTGTAGCAATTGTGAATGAGATTGCATTCCTGACTTGGCTCTCAGTTTGACTGTTGTTGGTGTATATGAATGCTAGTGATTTTTGTACATTGATTTTGAGTTCTGAGACTTTGCTGAAGTTGTTTATCAGCTTTAGGAGCTTTTGGTCTGAGACTTTGGAGTTTTCTATGTATAGAATCATGTCATCTGGAAACAGTGATAGCTTGACTTCCTCCCTTCATATTTGGATGCCCTTTATTTCTTTATCTTGTCTGATTGTTCTGGCCAGGACTTCCAACACCATAGGAATAGGAGTGGTGAGAGAGGGCATCTTTGTCTTGTGCCGATTTTTCAGGGGAATGCTTCCAGGTTTTGCTTATTCAGTATGATGTTGGCTGTGGGTTTGTCATATATGGTTCTTATTATTTTGAGGCATGTCCTTTCAATACCTAGTTTATTGAGAGTTTTTTTAACATGACAGGATATTGAATTTTATTGAAAGCCTTTTCTGCATCTTTTGAGATAATCATGTGGTTTTTGTTGTTAGTTCTGTTTATATGACAAATCACATTAATTGATTTGTGTATGTTGCACCAACCTTGCATCCCAGGAATAAAGCCTACTTGATTAGCTTTATTCCTTTTAACAAGTTAACAACCTAATATCACCACTAAAAGAACCAGAAAAGCAAGAGCAAACCAACCCCAAAGCCAGCAGAAGACAAGGAATAACCAAAATCAGAGTTTAGCCAAAGGGCACTGAGACACAAAAAATCCATTCAAAAGATCAACAAGGTGGATTAGATTTTTGATGTGTTGCTGAATTCAGTTTGCTAGTATTATGTTGAGGATTTTTGCATCAAAGTTCATCAAGGATTTTGGCCTTTCAGTTTTCTTTTTTGGTTGTGTTTCTGCCAGGCTTTTGTAGCAGAATGATGATGGCCTTATAGAATGTGTTGTGGAGGGGTCCCTTCTCAATTTTTTGGAATAGTTTCAGTAGAAATGGTACCAGCTCTTTTGTACATCTGGTAAAATTCAGCTGTGAATCCATCTGGTCCTGGGCTTTTTTTGGTTGGTAGGCTATTTATTACTGATTCAATTTTGGAGTTCATTATTGGTCTGTTCAGTCTTCCTGGTTCGGTCTTGGGACAGTTCATGTGTCCAGAAGTTTATCTGTTTCCTCTAGATTTTGTAGTTTGTGTGCACAGAAGTGTTCATAATATTCTCTCATGGTTGTTTGTATTTCTGTGGGGTCAGTGGTATTATCTCCTTTGTCATTTCTAATTGTGTTTATTTTGATCTTCTCTCTTTCCTTCTTTATTAGTATAGCTAGCAGTTTATCTATCTTATTAATTTTTTTCCAAAAACCAACTCCTGGCTTTGTTGTTCTTTTGAATGGATTTTTCGTGTCTCAGTGTCCTTTGGCTAAATTCTGATTTTGGTTATTCCTTGTCTTCTGCTGGCTTTGGGGTTGGTTTGCTCTTGCTTCTCTGGTTCTTTTAGTTGTAATATTAGGTTGTTAACTTGAGATCTTTCTTTTTGATGTAGCCATTTAATGCCATAAATTTTTCTTTTAACACTTCCTTAGCTGTGTCACAGAAATTTTGGTATGTTGTATCTTTGTTCTCATTAGTTTCAAAGGAATTCTTGTTTCCTGCCTTAATCTCATTATTTATCCAAAAATCACTCAGGAACAGGTTTTTAAATTTCCATGTAATTGTATGGTTTTGAGCTACTTTTTTAGGCTTGAATGTTGTTTTTATTGCCCTGTGGTCTGAAAGACTGGTTGTTATGATCTTGGTTCTTTTGCATTTGCTGAGGATTGTTTTTTGTCTGATTGTGTGGTTGATTTTGGTATGTACCATGTTGTGATGAGAATAATGTATATTCTGTTGTTTTTGGGTGAAGAGCTCTGTAGATGTCTATTAGATCAATTTGGTCCAGTGTTAAGTTCAGGTCCTGAATATCTTTGTTAATTTTCTGACTCAATGATCTGTCTAATACTGTCAGTGGGGTGTTGAAGTCTCTCACTATTATTGTGTGAGAGTCCAAGTCTCTTTGAAGGTCTCTAAGAACTTGCTTCATGAATCTGGGTGCTTCTGTGTTGGGTGCATATATATTTAGGATGGTTAGGTCTTCTTGTTGAATTGAAACCTTTACCATTTGTAATCTCCTTCTTTGTCTTTTTTGATATTTGTTGATTTAAAGTCTGTTTTGTCTGGAATTAGGATTGCACCCCTTTTTAATTTTTCTGTTTTCCTCTTGATTGGCAATTTTTCTCCATCCCTTTATTTTGAGCCTATGTGAAATGGGTCTCTTGAAGACAACATACAATTGGGCATTGCTTCTTTATCCAGCTTGCCACTCTGTGCCTTTTAATCGGGATATTTATGCCATTTACTTTCAAGGTTAGTATTGATACGTGTGGATTTGATCCTGTTATTGTGTCATTAGCTGGTTATTATGTCATATTGTTTGTGTGGTTGTTTTATAGTGTCAATGGTCTGTGTATTTGTGTGTTTTTGGCTGGTAATGGTCTTTCCTTTTCATATTTAGCACTTCTTTCAGGAGCTCTTGTAAGGCAGGTCTGGTGGTAACAAATTCCTTCAGAATTTGCTCATCTGAAATAGATTTTATTTCTCCTTTGCTTATGAAGCTTAGTCTGGCAGGATATGAAATTTGTGGTTGGAATTTCTTTTCTTTAAGAATGTTGAATATAGGCCCCCAATCTTTTCTGACTTGTAGGGTTTCTGCTGAGAGGTCTACTGTTAGCCTGATAGGCTTCCCTTTGTATGTGACTTGTTCTTTCTCTCTTGATGCCTTTAACATTTTTTCTTTCATTTCAAACTTGGAGATTCTGACGATTATATGTCTTCATGATGATCTTCTTGTGAAGTATTTTGTGAGAGTTCTCTGAATTTTCTGAACTTGAATATTTGCCACACTAGCTATGTTGGGGAAATTCTCATGGATAATATCCTGAAATATGTTTTTCAAGTTGCATCCATTCTCCTCATCTCTTTCAGGGATACCAATGAGTCATAAATTTGGTCTCTTTACATAATCCCATATTTCTCAGAGGTTCTGTTTATCCCTTTTCATTCTGTTCTTTTTATTTTTGTCTGACTGCCTTATTTCAGAAAGCCAGTCTTTAGTCTCTGAGACTGTTTCCTCATCTTGGTCTATCATTCTGTTAATACTTCTGATTGCATTATGAAGTTCTTATAGTATGTTTTTCAGCTCTATCAGGTCAGTTACATTCTTTTCTCTACTGGCTGTTTTTTTTCTGTCAGCTCCTGTATCACTTTATTAGGATTCTTAGCTTCCTTACATTGGGTTTCAACATTTTCTTCATTCCCAACCACATGATCTTCATTCCCAACCATATTCCACATTCTTGATTCCATTGTTATCGTTTCAGCCATCTCAGCCTGGTTAAGAATCTTTGCTGGAATACTAGTGAAGTTGTTTGGAGGAAAGAAGGCACTCTGGTTTTTTGAGTTGTCACAGTTCTTGTGCTGGTTCTTTCTCATCTTTGTGGGCTAATATTCCTTCAATCTTTGAAGTTGCTGTCCTTTGGATGTTCTTTTTTAAATTCTATTTGATGACCTTGGGGGTTTGTGGTATAAGGTGAACTCAGTCGACTGGCTCTGTTATTGGAAGATTTTGGTGGACCAAGGCTCAGCTCAGGACTCCTAGGCTGCATTCTTTAAACCTGGGGGACTGATATCAAGCCGAGCTTTGTTCTATGGCTCCTTAAGGTTAGAAACCTGCTGTGTTGGAGGGGCCCAGATGCTCCCAGACTGCTGGTCACAACACTTCAATGTGGGGTGCCAGCCAAAGCACTTCATAGGGCAGTGGCAGTGGCAGTGGCATCTGTCCTCATTCACATATTCCAGCAGCAGTGGCAAGGGCAGTGCAGTGGACTGCACACTCATCAGCTGTGGCAAGGTTCTAGCATGTGCTGGGATACTGGCTTTCATGTGGGTGTTCACAGTGGTCACATTAGCAGCAGGTTGGGGTGGTGCCCTCCCTTTCGCCAGCAACTGTGTGTGCGTTCTTGCTGATGGTGGTGTTAGGATGGAGGCAGGGCGCTAGTGGGAGCAGGACAGTGTGTGTCCTGTGTGCACATTCGGGTCTGTGGCAGTGACTGCTCAGAGCCAGGGCGGCTTTCCTGTTCTTTTTGCCTAGTTTTGCGCTGGCAGCAGTGTTAGCACAGGGGCAGGGTGCTGGTGGGGCGGCGGGGGTAGGGAGCGGCTAGTGGGGGTGGGGCTGGTGGGTTCCCTGCCTGCCAACACTGACAACAATGGCAGTGTGGCAAGGGGAGAGGGGCAGAGTGTACTCACACTGGCAGCAGTGACATGGTTGGGTGCATGTGCACACATGCGCTGGTGGGGAAGGAAAGGTAAGGTCCACCGGTTCACAGCCGTGCTGGCCAAGTGATGTTGGGGTTGGCCATGGTCGAGTGTGTGCAGGCAAAGTGGCAAGTGGGAGGCTGCAGTACACGGAGGGCGTGGGTGGGCTGGTGTGCGTCTATGGGGGCTTCTCTGCTGGTACACTCTACCAGTCAGGTGTGGTCTGCCAGCACAGATGCTATGATGTGGGCCCCCCAGGAGGTACCCGAAGGCTGCACCGCAAGCAGGCATGGCCAAGCTGGGGCCCCGGGAGATGACAGCAGACTGAGGGGTGCTCAGGTCTGACTGGCCCCATCTTGCAGGCAGTACCATCCTGCAGAGTTAAGATTTAACTTTTCCCCTAAGATTAAAAGTCTCCTGTGGGCACAAGTCCAGCCTAGGGGAATGGGTGTCCCTGGCTGTGCTCCACTGTAGCCGCTCCCACACCAGACCCTCTGGGCTCTGCACCAGCTGGAGTTCTGCCCCTACCACTTGTCAAAGCAGTTCTCCCTGACAACTCAAGTGTCTGTGGTGGCCAAGGGTTTCCTCCTGCCAGGATGCCAGAGGACTACAGTGAGAGCGGTTGCTCTTGCCAGTTCAACTTACCTCCTCCCCAGGAGTCACTGTGGGCCAGGAACAAATTCCAGTGCATGGTAGCTTCCTCCCCTTTCAACCCAGCATCTGTGTCTTCCCTCTATTCACCCTCAGTGCTTTCCCTCTGAGGATCTGCTAGGAGCGCACCAGTCTTTCTGATGTTCTGGTCTCTTGGTGGAAGATGTTCCTCCTGATTGAGTCTAGTTAGCCATCTTGGTGATATAAATTAAATGCCAACATTTGTTTCTAAACAGTGTTTCAGCTGCATTTTACAGACTTTATAATAGTGTTGTTATTATTACTTTCTGGAAATTTTGCTTACTAGTTTTAAATTTCCAGGTAGAAGACCTTTCTGTTATTTGGTTTTGTATTTAATTTCTGCTTTTATTGCCTTCAAAAGGGTATTCTCTATTTTTAAGGCAGAATTCAATAAATATTAATCAAGTGTACTTTCTAATTATATTATTTAGATATTTTATATCCTCACATGTTTTTTCCCATGTAGCTTTCATGGACTGGGAAGTGGAAATTAAAATCTCTTAATTATAGAAGTGTTCTATTGATCTTTATTTCCTATAATTTCTTTTTTATGAATGTTGCTTCTATGTTAAATGATAGTTTTACCTGCAATTTTTAAAAGATTTAATGAAATCTGTATTAAATGGAATCTTTTTTGCTGAATAGCAAACTACTTGAAAAGTTAGTGGCTTAAAGCAATCACTATTTATTTAGTTTTTCTGTGCATCAGTTGGCCAATTCTTTTTGTCTGGACCAGTTCAGCTAATCCTGCTAGGTTCTCTCCTATGTGTGTAGCCAGCTGGTAGGTTAAGTTGGCAGCTGAAGCTTCTAAGATAACTGGACCCTGTCAGGGTGTCAGGGTTGCTAGGCCACAAATCCTTCATTATGCAGCAGGCTAGCCTAGGGTTTTTATATGGCAGGCACTAGGTTCTAAGAACAGCAAGAGCAGGGGCTGTAGGGTTTTTTGAGGCCTAGTCTTGGAACTCACAATGTCACTTCTGTTGCTGTCTATTAGCCAGAGGAATTAGCTAGGCTACTCCCAACGTGGTGATCCCTGAGTGAGTGAAGAAATGGACTCTCTCTCTCTCTCTTTTTTTTTTTGAGATGGAGTCTTGCTCTGTTGCCCAGGCTGGAGTGCAGTGGCGCAATCTTGGCTCACTGCAACCTCTGCCTCCCAGGTTCAAGCAATTCTCCTGCTTTAGCCTCCCGAGTAGCTGGGATTACAGGCACATGCCACCACACCCGGCTAATTTTTTGTATTTTTGGTAGAGATGGGGTTTCACCATGTGAGCCAGGATGGTCTTGATCTCCTGACCTTGTGATCCGCCCTCCTCAGCCTCCCAAAGTGCGGATTACTGGTGTGAGCCTCCACGCCCAGCTGACTCTGTCTCTTGATGGATGGAACTGCACTGCAAAGTACTGTGGCTATTTTTGCAGTCAGACACATTAACTGTACTGTCACTCTAGGAGTAGGATTGTGGAATAAAGAGATTACTTCCAGGATGACTATTCGGAAGTTCAGGAAATGGATACTATATTGGTTGCACAGGCAGAGAAACATTAAGTATCATTTGCTTTTGGCAAGTGAGAGGAAATGAGGAATTGAAGACTCCTTAGTCTTTGATTTCTCGTTTGGATGCTGTGTGAATGGTATTGTCATTGTCAGTCATAAAACGAAGTTGTTGCTCCTAGCTTCCTTACTGTCTTCCTCTATCTATGGGTTGGTCAAATTTGAAATCAGAAAATTGAGTCACATTTCTAGAGGCCAACTTTTAATGTCAACTATGAAAAATAATCTTGTCCTAGATAATTACACTGTGTCTTTTGAGCTTTCTTCTGTTTCTTATTAAACCTATTCCAATTCTTCACTTTGGAATAGAAGATTTGGGTAATAGGGTGGAAGCTGGCAGAACAGACCTTTTCTCCTACATTTGTTTTAAGCCATTCAGGTAATGGAATTCATCTTGGATCCAGTAGAACTTCCTGGGAATCTAAGACTGTATCCTGATTGCAATAAAGCATTTTTCGGAGGGTCTTAGTTTGTTTTGGGAAAAAACTAGTAGTTGATATTTATCAAGTACTTACAATGTATCCTGAGTACTTTGTGTATTTTAAATTATTTAATTCTTATAATCTTATAATAATCCATTTAAGGAGCTAATATTACCATTTTCATTTAACAGTTGAAGAAACTGTAACACTGAGAAGTTACCAAGCTAGTGAACATTGAAATCAGAGTGCCTGGGTTTGGGTTTTAGCTCTGTCACAGACTAACTGCCTTTGGGACACCCAGTGCATTTGGATGCTAGTAAAAATAAGAAGTAGTAATGGTTCTCAGAACAGTGCCCTCAGCCAGGGCAGGGCTAAACCAGGTCAGTTCTACTTACCTTCTAGGATGGCACTTGGAATAGCTGCAGTATTGGCATCTATAAAATCTGGTTACTAGTGTATAGATAATATATCATTTCTGACACTGTAGTTCTAAAGTCTGTTCTTTGACTATGTTGGCCTTATTTTGTGAAGTACATGCCTTATTGTAGAAATTTTTCTTCTTATAACTAAAATTAAGACTGGGATTATTTGCCTACATCAGTGTAATAAAGTTCTACCTTCTTATATCTCACTTCTTTGAATTGCTGCTCTCCAAACAAATCTTCATTTTGGGCAATAACCACTCCCTTTCTAATAAGTTGTTCACTCCTGTGGCTTTGTTTTGGTCTGACTGGAGCTAGGCCAGTTCAGATTTGCTCATTACTCTGGAGGCTAAAACCAAAAATTGGCTCCTCAATGTATTATTAACTAAAATAAGCTTTTCTTCTTTTGAATAATTTTCCTATTAATAATAAAAAACACCAGAGCACAATAAGGAGAAGGGGGGTAAAAAGCTTGAAAACTGCTGGGAAAATACCCAATTTTTTGTTTGTTATGGTTGATGATGGAAATGGATTACATAACTCACTATCATTTATTTTAAACAGGCTAGACAAAGGAATAAAACAATGGGGATCTAGACATGGGAGTTGGTCTTTAGCACGGGAGGAGTCTAAAAGAGAAATCTGGTGTAATGGAGATAGACTTTTTGTGGAATGAGGTGGAATGGGGACAAAAGAGCAGTACAATGGTGAAGGTGGAAGGACTTTCTGTTAGACTTCCCACACGCTTCTCAAACCAAACTGAAGGGTTTTTTTGGGGCAGCGGGCGGCGGGCGGGGGGGTGGGGGTGGGCAGTGGGGTTATCTTTCTTCCAGAATCAAGTAGCTTAATTTGATACTATTTGCCTCATTTACATTCTTATGTTATTATCAGTGGCAGCATCAAACCTATGGAGTTCACGATTCCTTCAGGCAAAAGTGGAAGGTCCCATGTGATAAAGAAAATAGTTCCTCAGTATTTGGCCTCCATGAATATGCCAGCAAATTATCCCTGTGCAAGGATCCAATATGGTATATCGCCTCTACTTCCTCTTCTGATCTTGAGGAATTACTAGGAATTTGTTTCATTTACTTAGTTTTCACATTGTATTCTAGATGTTTTTGTCTCTAGATGGGCAGGGCATCAACTTCTTGTGTGAGAAGATGTGTTATGTGGCATGGTAAAAAAAACAAAATAAAAATGATTAAAAAATGAAAAAAATGTAACAAAAAACATTTAGATGATCGGGCATTCCTTAAATATGGACACAGCCCAAAGTATCACCTGGACTGCTTGTTTTCTTGCCTCCTTTAGAAGTTGCTTATTTGGAAGCAACATTTCCAGATTTCTTTCTCCGCGACACATGCATATGACAGCCTCCCTTTCCTTATTGTAAGTGAGAAAGGCACACTTACTAGATAAACAGAAATCTTTGGGCCTGTGATTCTGGGTAGAAACAACTTTTAACAGAACTTTGGTGTGAAATGGTCTGATTTTCATCACAATTAGTTTCTCCTTTCTGCACTGTCTGTGACATTAAGTACCTGACGCTCTTGTGCTCTTTCCTCTGTTTTAACAAATGCTCATAGAGGCAGTACAGTGTAGGAGTTACAGACATGGGCTCTGGAGTCAGACTTCCTGGACTTGAATTCTGCTTGTGCCATTTGCTGGCTGTGTAACTTGAATAAATTACTTAACTGCTGCAAGCCCTGGCAGCTTAATCTTAAAATGAAAGTAAACTCTGTTCTACTTTATGAGGTCGTTTCTGATCACAGTAAATAAATGAGGCCGCAGAGCTAGTGCTCTGCTGGACACACAGTTAAAGTTCTATGTGTAAGTAATTATTACTGGGCATTAATTAGATCAAGAAGACACTGAGCTAGGGCCTTGGGGAATAGAAGGAGTTATAACATTCCATCAAATGCTCTGAGTTTATATTCTTATGGAGGAATAAGATAAACATACAATTACAGTAGGCAGCATATAATGAGGGTAGACATTTGAACCATAGTTTTTCAGAATAAGGCTTTACACAGGCTATTAGGTTGGTGCAAAAGTAATTGCGATTCTTGCGGCAAGAACCGAATAGAATTAGAGCTGTGTATTAAAGCACGGGTAGCCTTTGGATAGGAAGGCATTCTTTTTTCCTCCTTATTAAAGGACACTTTCAAGATAAAGTATTGGATAAGCCGTCTATGCATTGGCATGCATTTCAAAGAAGTCATCTTTTACAGGGTGATATACATTTAAAGCATTGTCTTTAGTTATGTGTTAAGAAACTCCATACTCTCAGAGGCACTACTAAGCAGTGGGTGGAGATTATTTTTGGCCAGAAGGATCTTTCCAGAACTCTTGAAATGATATAATATATTGGTTATATATTTTGTTTACCTACAGGAGTCATGCTTAACTCCAGTTATATTGGAATAGCTTCCACTTAGGAGAAGTTGGAGGGCTAACTCTTGCCTTTTGTTGAACCAGGATTTTCTTGAAATGCAGTGATTTCTCCTTCTGCTAAAGGCTGTGTGTCCCAGGGCCACCTTACGGGATAGTTGGCCAAAGACTTCTTTCCTTCCCGGTGGTCACGGATTTTGACAGGATGAAGTGACTTAGGAACTAACACAGTGAAGAGTACATGACTTTGCTCAGAAAAGTGCAGACATATCTATGTTGTTCCTTCCTTACTTTAGAGGCAAGAGAAAATTGAGTTCAGTCTGCATTTGTACACAATAATATCAGTTTAATGGATAAATGTTCATTTAAAATACTAATTAAAATTATAATTTGATCTGGAAATTTTGTATAGAAGGTGCTTACAAAATCTAGAAGATTCTAAAAAGTGAAGTTGGGTGACCTAAAATTATACCATAGGCTGAACATTAATTGAACATTTCAATGAACAATTTTCTTCTAGATGTCAAACATTCAGATCAAATTTTTGATTCTATTTCTCAACAGGATATATTAGCAGGTTGTATTTGCATCAGTGAACTTAGTCATATACAGTTGCTCCTTAAATGACTGAGCATTTCTTCATTCATTCAGGACCAGATATTGTAGTAGACATTGCATTTGTAACAGCATTCTATTATGTATTCATTCTTTGTTCTAAGGATATCAGAAAATAATGACAACTAAACATCACAGAACACATTGCTGATTCTGCAATAGTTTTATGACACATAGCTATGAAAGAAGGAGAAGATTTCTGTCTAACTTGGATAAGCAAAGTTAATCATAAAATTAGCCTGAATCATCAAATGGATGAATATGCTTTTCCCATTTCAGAAAAACCATAGTGTTATGAGATACCTGGTCCTAGATCCAATTACTGCTCCTGGGAACTGGCAAAAATGAGCTTGCTAAGAAGACAACACAGAGGAACATCAGTAGATGTCTGGTTCTTCTGCATTCTGCTTGTTATTTCTGTGAGGCAAATCTTATTTTTCTGGATATGTCCACTGAGTTTCCTAAAAGTCCATAAACCTAGTCATCTTGATTTCTTCTCTTTTATCCCCTATACAGTAAGCCAAAAAATCTCTGAAGTCTATGTTCTCTCATTACCACTGGCCAAGTTCAAGCCCTTATCGTATGTTAGTTAGACTATGGTAACCATTGCCCAAAGTCTCTTTTCAGCCATTCTCAGATTTTCCAAGTTTATCCTTTACCATTTCAAACCCTCATATTCACACGCAAAATTACCCTACTACTTAAAAATCATAAATGGTTCTCTGTCACCTGCAGAGTAAAGTCACACTAGTTAATATGCAATTTTCTTTATAATTCCTTTCCTTTGGGTTCCACAGCTTAAAATATTACCCTTATCCCTCTTACTGTGCGTTAGTTATTCAAAACTGACAGCAATTCCCATGATACGATTATGAAATCAAAAAGTTATTCCAAATCCAAAGATTTATAGGTAAAATTCTGTTTGTTCTTCGGAAAGAAGCACAGCAATCTAAGTCAAGTAATTATTGACCTGGGTTCTGTACCAAGGACTGTGACAGACACAAATGAAATAGAGTGACCATTAGTCCTGGCTTTCCACGGACATCCCTTGATTATGTCTGATATCTAAGAGTCATTATTAATACCTTCTTTTTACTCTCAGTTTGGGTGACAGATTAAGTGGTCCCTCTGTATATGAGGCACAATTCTTGCTGTCATAGAGGTCGCATTTAAACATATATACAAAAAATGGTTAGAGAGCAATACAAGATCCAATATAATCAAGCACTTAATTTTTTGATAGAGCCCGAAGTGTTTTGTTATCATTCAGGAGAGATTTGAAGTCATTAAGAAAGGCTTTAAATGGGAAGAACCTGAAGGCTGGAGAGACAGAGAGAGAGGCTTGGCCTTCTAAGTGAGGGAGAAAGCCGAAAAAAAATCATAGAAGCGGGAATACGTGTGGCAATTTTGTGCCCTATGAGGAAACCAACTTGAATGAAGTGGGGAAAATGGTTTGTTGGGTGAGGTTTGGCCATTTCATGGGGGATTGGGGGAGCGTGGACTCTGCTGGACCATAGGAACTGTTGTGGTGTCCAGAGCCCAAGAATGAGGAAACATGGCAACAGTGATGATTTTGGAACACTGACCCAAAAGTGGTGAGTGGGAGATGGTCACTTGTCCTGTGTGGGAAAGAAAATCCGTGGTACTGAACTCAGGGGCAGCAATTCTCTCTTTATTTACATAGCCTCACTTGAGAGAATTCCACTGAAGGGGAAATCCATGTTAGCAAGACTTAGGCTTGGCTCCCACCATTCCATGGGGCCATAGTTACACACATAGGCTGATATGATTCTTGTCATAGGACGGAATGAACAGAAAATCATTACCTACAGGACAATGTTTGGTATCAGATGACATGTCTCTTCTCTGGGCCAAGAAACCTATAGAGTTACTATTATTTTTTTTTAATGATAGGAAAAATAGAAATGAAAATACAGTGATGCTTTCCTTATGTTCTAATGTCATGTTTTTTGATGCAGCCACAGGCAGTCACTCTATTTTGCTGCCTTTGCTGCACTTTGCACACTTATCACACACTGAGGCAAGGTTTCCTTCGCATGTCTAGTTCTCCTTCTGGACAGCAAATTCTGTGTGGTCAGAATCTTATTTTGTCTCCCGTGCTTTGCATAATGCACTCCATGAATAAATTAGTGAACAGCCAGCTGACACTAGAATTTCTGCTTTTGATAATTTTGTTTTCACACAAAGAAGTTGAAAGAGTCTCAAAAATCCCAAAAAGGGAACATACTGTTCTTCTTGAGGCTGAAGCACAGTTGGGAATTCTGAATGTGGCTTCACTGAGTAGTGAAGGTTGTTGTGGTTTCATTTATGGATCTGACAATACACAAAATTATTACCTGAAGTCTCCTTTCTCAGCTAAGAAGGCCACATGATGTTCCCTGTTTGAATATTAATGTATTTTACTTTTTCTGCCCTCAACTGTTTCTCCTATTACTTAAATCAACACTCAATAAATACTACAGTATAGGTACAGAATCTGTCCTTCATTGCACTTTCTTGATGCTTTTCATTGTGAATTATGTCAGTAAGACTTCAAACAGCCATACTAAAAACCTGAATAGGCTTTGGAGTCAGGTAGACCTGGTTTAAATTATTCTGTCTCACTTACTAACAAGCTATGTGACCATTCACAAGTTATTTCTCCTCTCTAAGCCTCCGTTTCCATCTGTAAATTGGGAATAATAATAGAACATATCTCATAGAGTCATGATTATTAAATGAGATGTACATTTAAAAGACCATGGCACAGTGCCTGGCAAATGGTAAACCCTTGATTAATGTTAGCTTTATTAATATTATATGTGAAAATAGACTATTCCCAGAAAATAAAATAGGTCAGTTGTCTTAGAATTAGGAGTTTGATACATTGCAGTGGAAATGAAGGAAACCATTTCAACAAAAACATACCTTAAGGAAGATGAATGCAAACCCCAAAGTGAAGGAAATAGGAAAACTAAGATATATTATTATTTTTCTAAAACATTAATTCATAGCCATTCTTCCTTCCAAACTGGCTTCCAATATTGCATAGAGGAGGGATAGACTGCCTCTTAAAAGGGAATTAAAACTTCTTTGTCCAAGCTGGCAAATGTGGGCAAATCCTCTTTTATCTGATGATGGCTAGACCCACATAGCAGGTGTCTGGCATAATATAATTGAGAAAAGGGGAAAATATGAATATTCAATACTTACTGAAAATGATGGGCTTGGCAGGGGTAGACCTGAATGGCTGAAGCCAAATGTGAGGTTCATGGTGTTCCATTGGTCCTTTTTATTTCTCTGGCAGGACTGGAAAGTAATGTAGATATGAACAATTTTCTAGGGAATTCAAAAGGTAGAGAGGTACAGTAGGTCATTTAGGCCAAGGGATCTATTTTAGATTTGCCTCTTTAACTTAATCTTAGTGTCTAAGAATCAGCTCTGGATTGAGCTTTGAGGTCTGCTGAGAGGAAAGGCATCCATCCTGCCATCAGCTGAAGGATGCGGACCATAAATTGGGAAGTGTTGTTGAAAGACATGCTTGCCTAGGACATTTCTAAGAAGTTATGTCTTGATCCAAACATTGGGGTCTTGGATAAAAATGGAGATTTGTGTGCCAGATCTAAATTCAACAAACTTGGTCATACCCATTTCCACACTCATGCCATTCTTTTCTCAGCCCTTTACAGAGAGAATACTCTTCTGCAATGTACTGCTTTTGCTACAACTTTTTCAATATATACCTCTACTTCTTGTACATTCTAGTGATTCTACTGATAAAATATTAGAGGAACAAACATTAAAGTCTAATTATTAAAGTTAAAAATTATTAAACTAATACATTCATTCATTCCTCTACTTTGATCCACAGGCATTTTGAGTAGTTAACAATCAGAATATATTTTATCTTTTTCTACAGAAGTTATTGGTAAAGAATATATGCTTTTAACTTGTAAGACATTTCCAAAATATCACTGTTGGATTTTGTCAAGCTCTTGAGGGATTAAATTCCTAGGATTATTTCTTCCTTTCCCCCACAGCTGGAGTTTGGGAAGTGTCCTGTACCCTCATCAATTTTTAGTGTAACCTTCTAATCATACTTGGACATAAGAATGACATTTCTTGGACTCTAAAGAAACAACTATGACTGTGGTTTCTAATGGTGATTGTTATGGATAGAGTGAGTTAGTTGCTACTGACCTAGGTATACTCTTTACATACACATTGAGACTTATTTTGGTTAATGTGTTCTTACAAACTATCTAATTAAATGCTGAAGACCATGATTTATTGAATGCAATTACCCAATTAATGTATTGGTTTTCTATTTTTAGCTTCTCACATGCAGACTTGGCAGAGCCGGCTGCCTTGACAGTGTATCAATAGCAGAGCTGATCTGGCACCTGCCAATTGGGTTTATTTCAGCAAACCCATTTAAAAAATTTTATTAGCAAATAATGAATAAATAGATTTGGAGCCTTTCTCTCCCTCTTGATATCTTATTTTATATAATCAGGATTGTGTAGGAAATTTTCCTGCCTTTCTGATCCTGCATTAGTGTTTTCAAAGTAATCAATCAGTAAATCCTCACAATGGACTCAGCTGAAGTAGGATTACAGGCCAAACATAGAGTGTTATGGATGAGTTTTGAAAAGTTAAGTAGGAAGCCAACAAACTTAACCATAAAAATCTTGTTTATGAGGACTTACTTAATATATGACTAATTCAAACTGAAGCAACTTGGCCATGGAAAAATGGTGGCATATATGTAACTGAAGGACTATTAACCTGACGAATTGTTTTTGAATGGAGTTGTACATATACTCAGTGTCCTGAATATATGTATTGTCCTGGTACATCCAAGCAGTCAAGAAGAGTGCATACAGCCACAGAGGCTTAGGGTCTTTATAAGGCCACATCAGGCCAGGCATCTTGTTTGATAACAAAATAATGCCCCAGACTGAGGCAGAGTTAGAGGTCAGACACCTTGTTTATTGCAAAAAGCCAAAACCAAAAAACCAAAAACAAGCACACATTGTTTACTATGTGCAGCTGACAGGAAAGAAATATCTCTTCCCATGTAAGAGGCATTTCAGGTGCCAATACTCTATTACTAGACTCATGACATTAGAAACCACAGTGTTACAGTGGTGAGAGAAACTGCTCTTTCTAAATCAATCTTTATTTATTAAAACTGTATAGTTTTGGTAGGGATAGTGTTGAGATAGGGATGCTATAAAAAAGCAGATTATAATCCAGAATCTTCTTACATTCTCTGATAACAATCATGTTAGGACACCAAACGAAGCATCTTTCGATTGATTAATTTGATAGTGGGAAATACATGTGTTAATAATCATGTTAGGACACCAAATGAAGCATTTTTTGATTGCTTAATTTGACAGTGGGAAATATGTAAATAACTATTATTTGTATGCATCCTTTATCTCATTCAGTTATTGTTGTCATCATGTATTATTAATACCTGCCAATTCTAGGTATTAATATTAGCTCCATTTTGTAGATTGAGACATGAAGCTTAGAAAGGTTAGATGACTTGGTGCACTGAGCTGGTATGCTGTTTTCACCATACAGCTCTACCTCTCTTTGTAATTACTATTGTCTGACAGCCTGATAAAAGTTTGCAAAAAAAATTACACCATTGTTGACAAATAGGCACATGCCTTGAATTGGTCTTGCTAATGTTCTCCATGTAGAAGCCTCATATTCATTTAGAGCTCCCCAGGTATCCTAGTATATCAAGATGGTTCTGGAAAGGGAATATAGCTCATCATCTAAGCTTCTCTGTTATTATTTCAATCACTATGCTTTCTGGATTCTTGAGACCATTTTCAACACTCCCCAAAGCATTTTTCTTTGTACATACTACTCCTAACCAGAGCATTTTAGATTCATGACCTAGTATACATGTCCATTTGATCAGCTATGTAAAGTTTTCTAAAATTCCTTCTACTTAGTATGAACTTTCTCATCAGCTCCTCTAACAGGGCCATCTATCATTTATTTCACTTATTCAAGAGGCCCTCTTAGGGAGAACAAATATTTTGCTTCAAGAAGATTTCTTTACTTTCTTACCAATGCAGGGAGCCATATATTATAATGTAAGTGGAAAGAAAAGTTAGATTGTATGAAATCCATTTTGCTTCTCAAAAGGCTACTGCATCAAATTTTAAAAAGTATATGTGTTTTATTCTATTTTCTCTTTCTCCTTTTCCCCAGTCCTCTTTTCTTTCATTTGCTCACTTGTACAATCTCCTTCTCTGATCCAGAAGAAGATCCATTGTGGCTTAAAATGGTTCACAAAATATAGCAAAGTGACATAATTAGAAATGGGTGAGGAATAAAAGAATATTAATCATAGAAAGAAAAATACTCTGTGAATTTATTACTTCATAGAAGAAGGCTAGGATCAAGTAACTTGCTTGATAAACAGTAAATATACAAACAATACTAGCTATGATTTCATCATGATTATTTTTAGATGAATACAGAATATTGATACTGAAAAGGTCTCTCAGAAAGTTTAACATCCAAAATACATGTGCACGTTCATCATTACATATATCGTATTGTGTTTATTTTCTAACTTCTCCTTACTAACTGTAAGCTGTGGTTGGGTAGGACTTTGACTGACTTAGGAGGGCAGCAGATAGTGCTGATGTTCTATCCATATCTCAGGGGACCTACTACTTCAGGGTGCACCAGCAGATTTCAGTCTCTTTGCCTAAGAACTTTCTTTTCTTTTTTTTTTTGAGATGGAGTCTCGCTCTGTCGCCCAGGCTGGAGTGCAGTGGCGCCATGTTGCTCACTGCAAGCTCCGCCTCCTGGGTTCCCGCCATTCACCTGCCTCAGCCTCCTGAGTAGCTGGGACTACAGGCGCCCGCCACCATGCCCAGCTAATTTTTTGTATTTTTAGTAGAGACGGGGTTTCACCGTGTTAGCCAGGATGATCTTAATCTCCTGCCCTCGTGATCTGCTCGCCTCGGCCTCCCAAAGTGCTGGGATTACAGGTGTGAGCCACTGTGCCCGGCCAAGACCTTTCTTTAAGCTATGGAAAGCCACTTTCCTCATGAGGAAAATTAACACCATTCCTATCCTCCAGAATCCCTTTACAAAAAAGAATTAGTTGGTGTATAAATATTTCAACTCCCTCACTCTTTGGGCAATATAACTCTACGATGCATGTTTCCCAGAGCCTCCCTGTGGAACTAAATCCCAGCCATCCACCATAGTAGCTGGCTTGCTTTTATTCTCTCCCTTCTCTTTTCGTTTTCCCACTTCTCAACCAAATAAACCACTAGAACGTGGACGTTTGTTTTAGGATCTGCTTTTGGGGGAACCCAAATTAAGATAATAATTATATCCCCAGAGCCTACTTCAGGATCTAACACAAATTGATTAATTGAATGACATAATTGAAGAGAAGTATATGCTTTCAATTATAAATTTATATTTGTTGCTATCCCCTAAAATTTTTTATGTTTGTAAATTTTTTAATTGTTATGAATTTAGGGGTCAAAGTGCAGTTGTGTTACTGAATATATTGCACAGTGATGAAATCTGGGCTTTTAGTGTACCCATCACTTCAATAGTGTATATTGTACCCAATAGGCAGTATGTCATTCCTTACCCCTCTACCACCCTCCTACATTTTGGAGTCTCCAATGTCTATTATTCCATTCCATATGTCTATGTGTATCCATTGTTTAGCTTTCACTTACAAGTGAGAATATGTGATTTTTAACTTTCTGTTTCTGAGTCATTTTAGTAAGGATAATGGCCTCCAGTTCCATCCGTGTTGCTGCAAAAGGCATGCTTTCATTCTTATCATTAAAAATATTTTATAATGCAAAGAATTAGGGTATTGAATCCCAAAGGTAAATTTCAAATTTTAACTTCTTGGGGAGAAGAGAACTAACATGATGGTAAGTCTGGGGGCTCAAGTGAGGAAGTAGTCACACTCCAGACTCTGAAGCAGAAAGTGCTCCACGTTCACTCCACTTGCTGGCTTCACAATCATCAAGGAGTCAAGAAGGACCAGCATCTTGGAGCCCTTCTCCATCATTGGGTTAAAGAGAGGAATGAAAACCATTTCCCCCCCAGAAGTTTGGGTTTCTTTTCAGCATTCTAATTACCTTATTCATTTTTTGGAAAGACACATAATATGGAATGCTTCCATCAGTCACACACTCTGCAGTCCTAATCAGGGTTTTTGCTTCCTCCTCCCCTGAAGAGCTATGGTAAATAGGTCAACAGAGTGGAAAAGTTTAGTTTTCCGTCACCTCTCCCTATATCTTAGAGCTTAGAGCAAACCTCAGCAACCAGCTGCCTGGTTCCTTGCTCTGGCGCTACATATGGCTGTTTTAGGTTCTCAGTGATACCAGATTCACCAAAATACAGTTTTCTGGCTTCTTTTAAAAATAATCAGAAGATTTAGTAACTGATCCGACAACCCTGTGTGGCAATAGTTGGATGGAACTGCATCACTACTGTCCTGCTGAGATGGGGCTCTTAATTTCCATTTGCCAAACCTGCCTGCTTCTCTTATTTATGTCAGCTGCTTGTCATTTGAGTTTGAGATCCCTGGTAGCTCCTTAGAGCTATCTTGTTCTGTTGTGCATCCTTTGTGCTGGAGGCAACTGGAGGAAACTCTGGCAGCTCCTCCCTACTGCCTTCTCTCTCTCTAATGAAGATCACTTTCTGTTGTTAGGCCTTATCTAGACTCACAGAGGCCCATGCCCATATTTAGACAGAGCTTCTTTGTAAAAAGGAAGGAAGTGTAGGAGTCAGCTACAAGTTAGACTGGGTGACATGGGTATGAGACGTTCAGAAGACAGGACACACTCTTTATAGAATGACACTGCAGTTTGAATGCCGCTCCCACGCTGGCCTGTGTGGAACACAAAACACTCTTTCAGACCTGACAAGCTCTCTGCTCTCTACCTTGCTTCATAAAAACACTAGGGCCAGGTCAATTATATCTTTTGAAGGCAAAGCCAGCTGTCTGCAAGTGTCCCCAGGGCATGGCTTCTTAGCCAAACCACAGGGCCAATGAATTTTTTTGAGCTGCCTTCTAAATACCTCATTCTCTCTTTATTTTAATGAATCAAGTTTACCTTCTATATTATAATTTTCTGATACTCTCAAATATTATTTTAGCTCCCTCTTCAACTTAATGCAAAACCGTGCCCTTCTACAATCTAGAAACCCAAGTTTTCACTAGTGTTACTGGCCCATTGGTTTGAGGAATGGAGTAGACCCTGAATAGCTGAATTTTGCAAGACTCTAGCAGCATTTATCATGACCTTTCTTGAGAAAAAGTGCAAAAACAACTGGATGATGGGATGGTGAAGCCCATTAGTATCGATTGAATAGTTGCTCTGAAAATGAGCTGATAAATTCATGTTAACTAGGAGAGATGTTTTAACAGCTATTTCCTTAGCACTGTCATATTCATTATCTGTTTTTACAACATTACTGGGGCATGTTTCATATATCATGTTTATTATTTTTAATTGGTACTTTGTATAGCCTAAGAATGGATTGTTTACAAAATTTGCAGATGAGATGGAATTGGAAATGTATTATATATAGGCAATGGCAAAATCAAGATCCTGACAATTTTTTTTTTTTTTTTTTGAGATGGAGTCTCACTCTGTCACCCAGGTTGGAGTACAATGGCACCACCTCAGCTCACTGCAACCTCTGCCTCCTGAGTTCAAGCGATCCTCCTGCCTCAGCCTCCTGAGTAGCTGGGATTACAGGCGTGCACCACCATGCCTGGCTAATTTTTCGATTTTTAGTAGAGATGGAATTTCACTATGTTGATCAGTCTGGTCTCGAGCTCCTGATCTCGTGATTTGTCCACCTCAGCCTCCCAAAGTGCTGGGATTACAGAAGTGAGCCACTGCGCCTGGTGATCTTGACAGATCTTGAGAGGATGGAATGATGTGGTGAAACTATTTGAATTGCACGTAAGAGGAACGTCTGTACTCTTCTATATTCACACATGGAAAGGAAAAACATGCATGTTCAAAAATCACCATTGCACAGTTCTAGTGGGAGAAGATATGGCTTCTTAGCCACACACATGAAAAAGATTATAGTGACCTGAAGACACAACATGAGTCAACAGTATGATGTAATTTCCCAGAGCAATGAAATACTAAACAAATTAATGGAAATATTTTTTTATTTGTCCAGAAAAAGACAATTATCCACTTTATTTTCAGAGAATTGTTGGTGATCAACAATATACCTCTTTTCTCAAATTCACTTTGGAAAGAAATAGTGAAAATCAAGATTATGATCAAATCATGGCTGAGTGTATAGCTTTTTAGTGTTTGACGCCAAAAATGCAACATGTATATACATCTCTGCTTTTTTTACACTGAAGTGTGCTGGCTTTTGAGGATAAAGGTGCTCACATTATTACTTTTTTAAAGTGGAGGAAAATTTTTCTTTATGGCTAATTCCAGTAAAGACTATTTCCATGATGTCAAATGCTTTCTACAAGTGGTGCATCTTAATGATATTTAGAAGATATTGAGCCTATCACTTCAATTTCAAATATTTCTCAATATTAAAAGAACCAGAAGATGGTTTAATTATCATGAGTTTGAAGTTTCCCAACACCTGACAATTATCATTACTCAGAAGAGACAAGTTGATTACACATTTTAGGGATATTTAAAAACCAGACACAAATGTTGTTCTATACCTGAAAGAAACAATTCCTTATTTCTTCAGAAAGAAGAAATAAATGCAAAAATGAAATAAAGGAATGGAGTAGAAATCCATTTGATGCTGTATCTTTTGCTGACACATTTCAGATTTTGGATATGATTCATTAGCTTAGTGTTTGATAGAGCAATGGCAGTAGTTGTGTAAGTTAGGAAAGTTTCCTGCTGCAAGTAACAACAAAAATAAACCAGCGATAACATATCAAATGTATGAAGTCTTGTATTTCGCACATAGTGAGCAGTGTAGACAAATGTCAATTCTGGCACTCTTTAAGGAGCTCCATGATACAGTCTCTGTAGTTTCTTGCACCCTTTGTTCATGGTGATGAGATGAGTACAGCAGCTCCAGTTATCATACCTCTGCATTCCAACAACAAAGAAACAAAGGAGAAGACTCACATCTGAACCAAAAGAGCAAAAGCTTTTGCAAGAACCCCAAAGAAGACTTCCGCTGTTAATTCATTGTTATATGACTAACTATTCTTGGCTGAAAGTTGCCAGGCAGGCTCTTTTTGGAAGACGGAAGGGGAAACATTCAAATATTATCTCTTAGTCTTTCATACTGGGCTAGCCAGTTTCTCTATAGAAGAATCTTCCCATCTTCTTTCTGGGTGGTGTAAGCCTGGCTGTCAGCAGGGTGTTCTGGGACTGAGTTGGAAAAGGGGATGGTAGAATTATTTGGTTTGAATGGGTATCTCACTTTCACCTTTCTCTATACTTCAGCTAGAGATGAATTGTTACCACAGAAGTCTTTATTCAGATATCATAGAAGTCAATATCGGAGTCAGAACCAGAAAATATGCTTTTATAAAACATCCTTCTTTCTTTTATTCATTTATTTATTTAGACAAACAACAAAAATTGTCTATATTTATCATGCATAACATGTTGTTTTGAAATATGTATATGTTGTGGAATGGCTAAATTGAGCTAATTAATATATACGCATTACATTACACACTTTTTTGGTGAAGAGATTTAAAATCTACTCTCTTCACAATTTTCTAGGATACAATATATTAACTATAGTTACCATGATTTACAATGGGTCGCTTGAACTTATTCCTCCCGTCTAACTGAAATTTTGTGTTCTTTGACTAACATGTCCCCAGTGCCTAATAACCATCATTCTGCTCCCTACTTCTGAGTTCAACTTTTTCAGAGTCCACGGATAGGTGAGGCAATGCAGTATTTGTCTTTCTGTGCCTGGTTTATTTCACCTGAATATAATGTCCTCCAGGATCACATGTTGTCATAAATCACAATGCGTAAAGGATTTCCTTTCTGTGGATGAACAGTTAGTATTCCATTGTGTATACATACACATAAGAAAATATGGTTTTTGAAACTCAAATCACATTGTCCTAGAAATGCAGGTTTAGAAATGGTGAGTTAAGCACTCCGGTTCTTAACTCCACGAAGTCCACAGAGCTATCCTATTGAATCCCTGGTGTTTTCTATTCCTCGTGGCTGTTCCAAATCCCTAACATTCGCCCTCTAAATGTTGTTCCTATATATCTTTTTCTCAGCTTCTTTTTCATTTCCCTGTATTAAGATTGTCTGATGTGAAGACTTCTCTTTCCTTTCTTTACTTTTTCCAAAGTCCAACTTCATCCTCTTCATGAATTTTGTCACCTCAGATTTTTTTCATTTTTGCTCCCTAAGTCATTTTGATCCTTCTTCCACAATGTTTCATGGATGAATTTCTTTCTTTTCTTTCTTATTGTCAACATCCTACTTCACAAATTTTTGCTGTAACTTCCAACAGATCTAGGCTCATAATAAGACTTTTGGAGAATCGAAACACTGAAAAGATTAGATACTCTTTCCCGGCTACATTTCAAAATAAAAACAAAACAAAACAAAACAATAAAATAAGTATATATTGTCTAACATGATGAAAACTTTAGATCCTTTTTTAAAGACAACATCTTCCAAGACAGAATTTGGGAGGGATGTCTGTACTCTCTTCAAGTTGTTTCTGAGCTCTGCAACAGGGGAGATAGGGGAGAAAAAATAGGGATGGATTCTTGAGGTGAGCTATGTAGTTGCTTTAAGTGATGAGGCAAAAGGGACTTTTGCTTTTCATTATAAGCTTAGTGTTTTTTTAAAAACCATGCATTCCATGTATTACATTAATCACAGTATTAATTAGTTTGAATTCACACACACACACACACACACACACACACACACACACAGAGACACGACCCAACCCCCCAAATTTCTGACCCTGACATTTTGTCTCCCTACTTTACACAGTTGCTAATTATTATTATTATTGAAAGTAATAAATAGTGTATAGTACAGAAGAGCTCCTAGTTAAAAAACATTACTTTGGATCCTTTCTCTGCCCTTTCCTTGTCCTGCTCCCTACTGGGAATCACATCTACCTGTTTCTGTTTTTAGGTTTTCTGAATAATATGTATCATATATATTTATGTTAACTTTAGACATTGTCTATTGATTTTCTGCAATGACATATGAAGATTTAACTCCAATACCATCATCAGTTTTTACATATTTTTTTTTGCTTCATGTATTCATTTCCTGATTTTTGTCTTATAAAACATCATAAATATCATTATTTTATAACATTTTAGAATATGTTATTCTTTCTAGATTTGGGTATGATGACATTTCTCTCATTTATATTTCATAATTTTCCCTCTTGGTGGTTCATTTGTTCTTGTAGTTTGATCTTTGTTTTCATTGTGAGCTTAACATGTGTGGGGGATTTTCTTCTCTGAGAATCTTGAATGTCCTGGGCTTTGGAAGAATCTTTACAGGGTGGCTTTTGCATTCACCTGCGTTTTTAACCAGCTCTAAACCAGGCTTCTTAAAAATTCAAATTTAGCGTTTCTAGCCCCATTTGGTTGATAGAAATTTGGACTCATCATCCAAGCACAGCACTATCTTGGGTTTCTAGCTTCTTGCCAGTAACTCTTTTTCTATGGAGAGCATTGGCGGATGACAAGCTGCTGTACTGCTTCCTGCTTAGAAAGGAGTGTTTGGAAGGCTCAGTGATTATTTCTCCTTGGTGATAGGACATCTTTATGAGGCTTCCAGCTTGACAAAGAATTTATTTCAAAATAAATCATTAAATGATTAAAATCCCACAGAATCATTAAAATCCCCAACATGAGACTGTACTGTTAACATCTATGTCCTATACTTGTTTATACCCCGGTTGTTTTAAGCCCTTTCTCACTATTCTAACAATGAAATGTATCTTCATTTCTGGTTCCTGTAGATTTCTCTTTCTCTATTTTTTTATTTTTGAGAATTGCTCTGATTTTAAAACAAAATCTGATGTATCCTACCCAGTAATTTTACATCATTGGAGTAAGAAGGTATTTTTGCTCATAAACTGCTAGTTTGACTGAAAGTCCCAATTGAATTTTTCCTTAATTTTTTATTTTTATGAAAGTTTTACATACTCATAGTTTTACCAAAAAAAAAAAAAAAAAAAAAAAAAAAAAACTGAAATAATAGACAAAGCTAATAATAAATTATGGGGGCTAGAAAATAAACGGACTCCTGGACAAACCCCCTTGGGCCTGATGACCCACCCAATGATTGTTTCCCCAGTTCCCAAATGTATAATTAGGATTGACATGCTTGGAAGTGGCACAATCCCCGTATTGGGTGTTGGTCTGAAAGGTAAGGTCTATCATAGTGTGAAAAATAAAGAGGAAGTCTCAGAAGCTACGCTCCATGAGAGCCAAGATAGTAAATCAATAACTATCACATCCCAGGGTAAGGGATATAAAAGATTAGGGACATTTTAAGGATCTGAAGCAGGAACTGGAAAATTATGAACCATGGACAAAGTTGGTACATGGCCAGTTTTTACACAGCCTGCAAGCTAAGAATGGTTTTTAACATTTTTAAAGGTTGTTAAAAAAAAATAAAAATATGCCACAAAGACCGTATGTGGTCTGCAAAGCCTAAAATTTTTACCATCTGGCGCTTTATAGAAAAAAGTCTGTTGTCCCTTTATCTAAAGGATATAGGGATGGTGGTCCCAGTACATTGATTTAATTCACCTGTTTGGCCCCTACAGAAACTGAATGAATCCCACAGGTGACTGCAGAGTACAATAAGCTCAACCACATTAAAGCCCTGATCCTAGTCTTCAAACCAGATATGTAAGGTATTTTTTATAAAGTTATTTAATATAACATCATAAATGCATGCTATTTTATTTTTTAAATAACAATCTGAAAACAATTTGTAGTCACATAGAAGGTACAACAATATACACTTATACTTTTGCCTCAGGACTTCTTCTGTCCTCTGTCATAATATAGTCCAAACATATTTGCATCTTGGCATCCTGCAGATCATCATATCCATTCATGTATCAATGATTTTATGTTGATGAGTGAGATAAACCAAAGGCAGACACACTGGAAACCTTGCGAAGACACATGAGCTCCAGAAGGTGGGAGCTAAATATTGTAAAGTTTCAGAGACCATATCGGTAAAATGTTTACAGATTTATGACAATGAGCATGCCAAGATATCTCTTCAAAGATAAAGACACATTAGTGCACTTTGCACCTCCTGTCACAAAGGAGGCACAAACTCTGGTGGGCCAGAGGACAAAGCAAACCGCATGAGTAGGCAGCACAGGCATTACTCACCACGATGGCATCAATGCTCCTTCTTCAGCCTGCAACTATGGCTGTATGGGAAGACCTGTGTGACCAGCTAAAGCAGGAGTAAAAAGTCTGAGCTTAATTTTCAGCTGGGCTGGCTTGGTATGTGGAGATGAGCTAAAATAGATGGCAGTTGCACTGAAGCCTCAATCAAGAGTGGTCTTGAAACAGAGTGGCAAGGAAAAATTCTCCTGATGGGTGGTGTACCTGGTAGACAACTTTGTGGCTAAAGAGAAATGGCAGGAAATTAGAATATAGACAGACCTCTAATAGGGGTCTGGAAGGGAAAAAAAAAAGAGGGGGAAGATTAGGGCCAAGGAGGTCTGGAGTCAAGGCACAGGGATTAACATCTGGGAGTGAACACAAAGTATGGAAATCTTTGTACATGTTATACCCGCTAGAGAGAAAATACTTCTTCAAAGAGACAGTAAGCAACCAAGTAGACAAAATCGTCTGGCCAATTAGTGTTTGCCAGCCTCTGTCATTCGCCACCCTAATGCTGGCATGATAGGCAAAGGAAAGTGACTGAGACAGCGGCAACACAGAACAGCCTGCACTGTCTTTCACCATGGCCGATGTAGCACCATCACTGCCAGCAACAGAGACTGTCACCAAATCCCCTTTATGGAGGCATTTCTTCAGGAGACCTACTGGTCACAGCTGACACGTTCACAACTGAATGGATGGAGCCTCTCATCCTGAAGGGTCAGTGGCTTCTTCACACAGGAATGGACCCACATTCAGGTGTGGGGTTCTGTTTCCTGCCGGCTGGGTCTCAGCCAGCGCTATTAACCAAAGGCTTACAGAGTGCGTGCTCGATTCACCAGTACAGGATCCCACATAACACTGCACTGGACCAGGGGTCCACTTTAGAGAAAAGCAAGTGCAGGAGTGGATTCATGACCATGAGACTCCATGGTCACATCCCATACACACCACCCAGAAGTTGTCAGCTAATAGAGATTTGTAATGATTTGTTGGGAGCACAAGCAGAACACCAGCTTGGAGTCAACTACGTGAGGATGACTCAGGATGCTGGATACATCTTTATATGTGTAGAAAGGACTTTCATTTGAGTGCATAACTCTGGTCAATGTTCCTTTTCTTTTCTGGTTTTGGGTAAGGTTAGGGATTAACAATAGCATACCTTATAGAAAAGTACAGAGTTTTGCCAAGAACAACTGAATGTGCAACAGTTAGAGCCTATAAATCAGTCCATTCATTGGAAATCCATTTTTTATTTTGTTTTGCTTTATAAAAAGAAAGATTGGACAAAGATCCAGCCCTACACAATATAGCTGTGGACAACATAGTTATTTTATCAATCCACTGCTCTTGTTGACTCAGTGGTATGTCCTTGTAGAACTGGAAGTGTGTCTATGGGTTCCTGGTTTCCTAGGCTTCTGTTGCCCCTCTGGCCTTTGGAGGGTTTCCAGATGACATATTCTTGACTCATGTTAATGGTCTAAATTTGCCTACTGGGCAATTTACTAGCTGGATTAAAAATAATAAAGGTTTTTTATTGTTGTTGTTGTTAAGAATTTAAGCTAAAGTTTTGTTTGGAAATAATACATCAACTTTTTTCCTAACACTCTTAAGGCTGAGTTGAGAATAACCTCTTTTGCCAAATTCCCTCTAAAGATGTAAGCTCTTCATTCACTAATTTTATTACTTTTGATTGAACTCAAAGTTCTGTCAAAAATTTCCTCTCTGTAAAATATATTTCCTTATCCAACTTTCACATGGGGAAAATAATTTTTCCTACATATAACTCCTCTTTAAAATGCTTCTTTGTCATTTCAAATTGAAATCTCAGTTTTGCCATGGGAAGAGTTTTCCAAAATTCCTCTCTCCCAACAGGACTGTATGCTCTATTCATTTTTTTGATATTCATATACAAATTGTTCCCATACTCTAGTGGTTGTCTGAGCATAGTAGAATTGAATAATAAATTAGTGTAGTTATCCAGAACATTTACATTTAATGTTGTGATAAAAGCCAGACATTTTGGCCTGAATAGCCACAATGATTTTCTAAACTGATCAAATCCAGTGGAAGGTTGCTCAATTTTTCATATCTTAGAGGCAAAAAAAAAAAAAAAACCTCATATAAAGATTAAGATATTAAAAGAGAGGCATAAGTGAGATTTTAATTGGTCAAAAAGTTGAATGTACCCAGAGCGAGGTGCAGCCACCTTCAGATCCTGAACTAGCCCTCTTGAGTTCCTTATTCCTTTTCTGCAAGGCCTAGGGAATCACCCTGCTTTCTTCTCTTGGCATTTGCCACACCCCACCTTGTTTAACCCTATCTTGAAGTTCTTTCTCTTCAAAGAGAAACTATCAGTACTTAACTTTCTGTAAATAAGCTACTTGACCTTTCTGTAGCTCAGTTTCTTCATAGTCAGTTAAATGAAGAGAATGATGACTACTTCATAGCATTGTTCTGGAAATGAAATGAGATGCATTGCATATCACTTTTAGAAGGCATTTAGTACGTAGTTGTCCTCAACTTTTCCCTCTCATTTTGTTTCTATATGTACAGTTTGAAAGATGCAGAATTATTTTTTAAGTTGTTAAATAATATCACTTTATGTTGGTGTGAGAACTGATGGTTTAAAAAATGTTTTCATGTGTCTCACCTTATTTGCTGCTGCCACACTCATTTGAGTTAGGTAAGATAATTATTTATTATTCTTACTTTCAGATAAGGAAATTGAATCTCAGGGAGATAAAGAGAAGCAAGTGTCTGGATTCATAACACCTTCAACAGCACAGTAGAAATGGGAGGGAGGTAGTGACACATTCCCTGAGTTGTGATGTTTAGTCAAGACACCTCCTCCCTGGGTTGTGGTACTGGAAACTAAAGGGTAAATTCTGCAAATGTCTCCAAATATTGGTGGATCAAAGCCAGGGAAAGCAATCAGAAGCCAGATTGCATTCTAAATAGCTGGGGAGACTTAGGCAACAAAATTCGATGAAGAAACCACAGCCTGGAAGAATTCTTTAGGAAGAACCTAGGTCCCAAGTGGGTATCTAGTGTGGATTCAGAAGTGAACTAACAATTTTGAATGAAAAGGATCATTAAAATGTTTCTACCAGGACTAACTACTTTCTTTTGTCAAATTAGCTCAAGTTAAGTATAGAGTAGACACTGCCTGAATCTGTATTTTTCTAATTAATATCAAAATCCACTGAAAAGACACTAACATTTAATGTTGTATAATGTATATGCATATGTGGAAACACTATTGGATTTTATGAACTGATAAATGTATAGGATTACCTTATTCCATGTCATTCCTTTAACAGATATTTTTTGTGTACCTGGGATGCACCAGGTATACTTCTTTGTATAGGCACTATACCAGCAAAAATTGTCATGGAGCTTATAATAGAAGAGATTTTATAGCTTAGTAATATGAAAAATCATACAAGATCCATAATTTTTTTGATTAAGAGAAAAAATAAAAAGAAAAAACTGTGAATATAATTGTTTTCATCATAATTTCCTTGCATCTGAAGTCATCAAACTGGTATTATCTACATTGCTAATTATTTTTTCTAACATTTTAGTAGTAGATAGAAGAAAATTCATTTTGTTTATTTATTTAGTAGTATTTGTATCAAGTGTATACGTTTTAATGTTTCAAGTATATATGACAGTTTCTTCTCCACTAATTTTAACTTGCTTATATTGCTAAGAGCACATGCTAATATAATGCTAATCTATACTTATTTTGAATTACATAAGCAAATACTTTTTGCATGTCACAGAACACTTTTTTCTTTGCGTTCACTGGAGGTATCCACATAGGTTTTATAAACCAAAAATAAAATTCTAAACCCCAAATTAATTGAATGGACCCCTCTTCTCAGCCAACGCCATTCCAAAGTTAATCTGAAAGACTAGTTCAGGCCATGATGGGAAGTGGGATTGAACATACATATCTCATTATACTCTCCTCCCTTTGGAATTCAGGCACAACTGACCAGCATTAACATTAAAACAGAGACATTAAGACTGACAAAGCAGGCTCTTTGTAGCAATAAGATACCAATATGATGAATAGCAGGCCCAAAGAAATAGAGCGGGATATTTTACCCAAAAATCTATTTGTTTGACATATTTCCAAACGGCCCTGCAAATCTGTCTCTTGTGGGAAAAATCTACATTCTGTAGAGAATCGCTTTTCCTTTCCATGTCTTTTCCTGACACAGGAGAGAATTAACGAAGAGTCCGGTACCTTTTTAAGTTAAGAAACATTACAATCTATTCTCTCTGAAGCCAGCTACCTAGAGGCTTTATCTGTATAAGAACCTTGGTCTCCACAACCCTTTATGTTAACCCACACATTCCCTTCTATTGATTCCAGGTCTTTAGATAAACTCTTTCAACCAATTGCCAATCAGGAAATCTTTGAACCCACCTATGACCTGGAACCAATGTATATTTTACGTATATTGGTTGATGTCTTCTGTTTCTCTAAAATGCATAAATCTGAGATGAGAAGTCTTCTGATCAAAGGTTTTTCTCGATCAAAGGGTTTGTGGTCTCGTGGGCTTCAAGGAATGAAGCCATGGACCGCAGCAGCCAGCGTTACAGCTCAATTAGAGAAACACGTGGATCCAAAGTGTGCGGCTGCAAGATTTATTAAAGCCAAAGCAAAAGTAAAGCGGAACCAAAAGTAAACCTTCCACACCATGGAAGGGGACCCAGAAGGGTTGCCGTTTCTGGCTTGGGTGTCTTATGCTTATATCCCCTTATGACCTCTCCCCTTTTCCTTTTGCTGTCCTATAGAATTAGCTTATTTTCTATCCACTTATGGGTTGGAGGGCCTAATTGGTTAAAAACATCAGGCTGCAGGCTAGACCTTAAACTCCCTATATGATTGGTTGAAGTTTCAATCCATTAGCTTACAGCTATGACTCATTTTGGCTTAGAGGAAAGTCTCCTTAGGGAAGTCCCTATTGACCCAGGAAGTCCAGCCGACTTAGCCCCTTAGTCCCTCAAATCCAGGCTGAAGCCCAACCACCTGGGCCACACATTCTCAGGACCTCCTGAGGCTGTGTCACAGGCATGTTTTTTTTTTTTTTTTTGGACAGAGTCTTGCTCTTTTGTCCATGCTTGAGTGCAGTGGCATAATCTCAGCTCACTGCACCCCTGCCTCTGGAGTTCAAGTGATTCTCCTGCCTCAGCCTCCTGAGTTGCTGGGACAACAGGCACATGCCACCACACCCAGCTAATTTTTGTATTTTTAGTAGAGACAGGGTTTCACTATGTTGGCCAGGCTGGTCTCAAACTCCTGACCTCAGGTGATCTACCCACCTTGGCTTCCCAAAGTACTAGGATTACAGGCATGGGCCACCGTGCCTGGACACAGGTATGTTCTTAACCTTGGCAAATGAAACTTTTAAATTGATTGAGATTTGTCTAAGATACTTTTTGGTTTACAGTTTCCTAATCTTAATATTTTTATAATAATGTTATGAGGTAGGAAATAATTATTTATTATCAATTTATTACAGAAATATGTCATGGGTTAATTTTCTGGTTTAAGGTAACCCAGCTAAAAACTGGTGAGACTACTATTTAAACTCCATTTTTCCTAATTCCAGAGTATATGCTCTTTTAAATTTCACATAATTTCATTTATTCTACAATAACTTAGTGCCATTTGCGAATTATATTGTTTCCTTTTTCTTCTATTTCAATAAAAATAGTCCTGCTTGTTTGGGCTTAGAAACCAATACCACCAAATGTGGTGTTTCAACACGTTGAACTGAGGAAGCCACAAGGTCTGTCTGATCCCTGTCCCCAACCGTGATCCCTGCCCCCAACCATATCTTCCACAGAAGATGAATTCTTTTTTCTGCCTAAGATTTAGACTTACCAAGGAGAAGAATTGTTTTTTCTGTCCCTCCCTGCTATCTCATACTCTATTGCAAAAATGAAGACCAAGATATGACCACACTGGAATAGATCTTTTTTCAAGATAATGACTCTCTCCAAGGATCGTTTAATTTTTTAATTTTAATTTTTTTTTTTCTTGAGACCAAGTCTCACTCTGTTGCCCAGGCTGGAGTGCAGTGGCGTGATCTTGGCTTACTGCAACCTCCACCTCCCAGGCTCAAGCGATTATCCTGCCTTGGCTTCCTGAGTAGCTGGGACTACAGGAATGCACCACCACACCCAGCTAATTTTTGTATTTTTAGTAGAGATGGGGTTTCACCAGGCTGGCCTGCTGGTCTTGAACTGCTGATGAAAGGACACAAAGATAGATGTGTACCCGCCCCCCACCCGCTACACCCTTGTTCTGCTCTCTAATCTTTGCACGTACCAGAGGTTTCGTAAGTTCTGTAAGTACATGTTTTTCTTTCTGAGGCCAGGTCACAAGGAATGTTTAAGTAAGATAGCCAGGTCACAAGGTGTGTTTAAGCAAGATAGCCATAAACTGGTCGTGCAACCTGATGCAATATAATTAACTGCCTTTGTGTAAAACTGCTCTTCCGCCTCAAGGGTTGTACTGAAATATCAGAAATGGCGGGAACCAATCATAGTTTGCCAAATCGCTTTGTTCAAACTCCAGCCAATCATACCTCTAATTTGTATAATGATTCTATGCCTACTTTCCTTAGACTATATAACATTGTTCGGAGCTCAGTAGGGGAGCTCTCCTGCCCGTCTCGTTTCACGAGCAAGTGAGAGCTCCAGGTTCGAACCTGTAATAAAGATCCTTGCTGCTTAGCTTTGACTCTGGACTCTGGTGGTCTTCTTCGGGGAATAAACGGTCTGGGCATAACAAATGGGGGCTCGTCCGGGATTTCCCCCAAGCCCACCAGACCCCCAAGTCAACGGATCTTAATCTGTAGGTAAGCCGGCTTTGTCACTGTCTCTGTCTTTGTCTTTGTCTCTGTCTGTCTCCCTGAAATTTCGTGAAATCCGTAATCTGTAATTTGTATTGGTCTGTTCTGTAAGTGGCATGGTCTTGGCGGACGCGCTAGAAGACAGCCACTCGGGACTGGTGGGAGACGTTCCCCAGTGCCCATCTGGGGGCCTCCATCCTTGGTTGCCCCGTCTGACTCAGGTCGGAAGTCCGACACGCGCTCGCGAATGCTCATCGTTATTACTGTCTGTCCGTTATTGTTAAGTGTTAAGTGTAAGCCCAAAACGAAACATAAAACCTTTTCTTCCCCTTCCAGGACCGGACCCATTGGATACTCCCCTCTGCTTCACACTCATTTTCGTCCCCCCTTCTCTTTGTAGGAGCAGTCCAAAGATGGGCAACAACCAGAGCACGCCGCTCTCACTCCTTGTTACCAATTTTAAGGATGTGAAGGCTCGGGGGCGTAACTTAAGCGTAGAACTAAAGAAGGGAAAGCTAGTTACTTTCTGCCATTCGGAGTGGCCCTCTTTTGGCGTAGGGTGGCCCTCCGAAGGAACTTTCTGTCTCTCTATTATTACTAAGGTAAAAACTAAGATTTTCCTGCCAGGGCAGTCAGGACATCCTGATCAAATTCCTTATATTCTAGTGTGGCAGGATCTTGGGGAAAACCCACCACCCTGGATAACTCCATTCATCCCTGAGCCCTGCAAAGTCCTAGTAACGCGACCTACAAGACAAAAGACTCCCTCTGCTCCCTCGGCCCCTGTGCTGCCGGACAGCCAGGACCCCCTAACGTTAGAACCCACATTTCCCCCACCATATCCGCACCTTATCCCGCAGGACCCAGTCCCCCAGGGTGGTGCTTCCGTAGAGGGAAACCGAGAAGCGGAAGCAGCCGAGAGCGAAAGTAACCTGGGGGGGCCGGCCGGCCGAACATGAGGCCGCATACAGTGGGACCAAGCTTCCCGACTCCCTGACTCCACTGTAGCCCTGCCTCTCAGAGAAATAGGATCGCTCGATGATACCGGGCTCTCCCGTCTCATGTATTGGCCTTTTTCCACCAGTGATTTATACAATTGGAAGTCCCAAAATGCTCGGTTCTCAGATAATCCCAAAGATCTAACCTCGTTGTTAGACAGTGTCATGTTTACTCACCAGCCGACCTGGGATGACTGTCAACAGCTCCTCCGAATCCTGTTCACAACGGAGGAGCGGGAAAGAATCCAAGTTGAGGCCAGAAAACTGGTTCCAGGAGATGACGGCCAGCCAACTGCAAATCCTGACCTCATTAATGCGGCTTTCCCTTTGACCCGGCCCAGATGGGACTACAACACGGCAGAAGGTAGGGGACGACTGCTCATTTATCGCCAGACTCTAATGGCGGGTCTCCGGGCTGCAGCTCGCAAGCCCACCAATTTGGCTAAAGTATATTCTGTGTTACAAGGTAAGACAGAAAGCCCCGCTGTGTATTTAGAGAGATTAATGGAAGCCTTCAGACAGTTTACCCCTATGGACCCGGAAGCACCGGAAAATCAGGCAGCGGTAGTAATGTCCTTTGTAAACCAGGCAACACCAGATATTAAAAGAAAACTCCAGAAATTAGAAGGTTTAGAGGGAAAGCAGATTCAGGACCTCCTTCAGATGGCCCAGCGAGTTTATAATAATAGGGATACTCCAGAAGAAAAACAGTTCAAGGCAACCAAAGAAATGACCAAAGTCTTAGTAGCAGCTTTCCCCCAGGCAGGAAATGGCCAAAACAGAAAGCAGAAAAAGCAAGGCCCTAGGCAAGGATTAGAAAAAGATCAGTGTGCTTATTGCAAGGAACGTGGCCACTGGATTAAAGACTGCCCAAAGAAACGGAGACCAGCTAACCCTACCTCCGTACTCGTTACCCAGGACTCTGACTAGGGAGGACGGGGTTCAGACCCCCTCCCCGAACCCAGGGTAACTTTGCAAGTGGAGGGGTCCCCAGTTCGCTTCTTGGTCGATACTGGGGTGGAACGCTCAGTCCTACCCAAACCAATTGGAAAAATGTCTAAGAAAACATCCTGGGTGCACGGGGCCACAGGCATCAAAAAATACCCCTGGACAACCCAGAGGACTGTAGACTTAGGAATGGGAAAAGTCTCCCATTCCTTCCTAGTCATCCCAGAGAGCCCCTGCCCTCTACTAGGGAGGGACTTGCTGACAAAGATGGGGGCCCAAATCCACTTTGAGCCAGAAGGGCCCAAGATAACTGATTCCCAAAACAGGCCAATATCTATCCTGACTGTCACCTTAGAAGATGAGTACCGACTCCATCAAGAGCAAAAGCCCCCCGATCAGGGAATTGACTCTTGGCTCCAGCGTTTCCCTGAAGCGTGGGCAGAAACTGGGGGCTTAGGGCTAGCTAAACATCAACCTGCCATATTTGTGGAAGTTAAGCCAGGGACGGACCCGGTTCGGGTTCGGCAATATCCTATGCCCCTGGAGGCAAGAGAAGGAATTACGCCCCATATCCGCTGACTCCTAGACCAGGGAGTCCTACGGGCTTGCCACTCATCCTGGAATACTCCACTGTTACCTGTTCGTAAACCCAACAGTACGAACTACAGGCCAGTACAGGATTTAAGAGAAGTTAATAAAAGGGTCATGGACATACATCCCACTGTGCCCAATCCATACACCCTTCTGAGTGCCTTACATCCCAAAAAACAGTGGTATACCGTTCTTGATCTAAAAGATGCTTTCTTCAGCCTTCCTCTGGCTCCCAAAAGTCAAGAACTCTTTGCATTTCAATGGACGGATCCTGAGAGGGGCATCAACGGTCAGCTAACATGGACCAGACTGCCACAAGGGTTCAAGAACTCACCAACCCTGTTCGATGAAGCCCTTCATGAAGATCTGGGTGAGTACCGGCGGCAACACCCTGAAATAACTCTTTTGCAATATGTTGATGATCTCTTAATAGCGGCCAGGTCCCCGGAAACTTGTGTTCGAGGGACTGAGGACCTCCTGAAGACTCTGGGGGAGCTAGGCTACCGAGCCTCAGCAACAAAGGCTCAGATCTGCAAGTCGGAGGTAACTAATCTGGGGTACCTATTAAAAGGGGGGCAATGCTGGCTAACCAAAGCCCGAAAGGAAACAGTCCTACGCATCCCTAGACCCCAGTCAACACGGCAAGTGAGAGAATTCCTGGGGTCGGCAGGGTTCTGTAGGTTATGGATACCCGGATTTGCTGAGTTAGCCAAGCCCCTATACCAGGCAACAAAGGAACGGCAGCCCTTCAATTGGACGGAAGAGGCTGAGCTGGCCTTTCAGCAAATCAAAACTGCCTTGTTATCAGCCCCCGCGCTGGGGCTCCCTGATGTCTCCAAGCCCTTCCACTTATACGTGGATGAAAGTAAGGGTGTTGCAAAAGCCGTGTTAACACAGTACCTAGGCCCCTGGCAGAGGCCTGTTGCCTATTTGTCAAAAAAATTAGATTCAGTGGCTGCTGGCTGGCCACCCTGCCTCCGGATAATCGCGGCGACCGCCCTAATGGTCCGAGACGCTGATAAACTTATCATGGGGCAAGAGTTGCACGTTATAACCCCGCATGCCATTGAAGGCGTCCTCCGGCAGCCGCCGGACCGATGGATGAGTAACGCCCGGCTCACCCACTATCAAGGACTGCTGTTAAACCCCCTCAGAATAACTTTTCTGCCCCCAACCTCTTTAAACCCTGCTTCACTGCTGCCAAATCCAGACTTGGACGCCCCGTCCCATGAGTGCACTGAGATACTGGCTCAGGTGCATGGGGTGCGGGAGGACCTGCAAGATCGTCCGCTCCCCGACACAGAACTCACCTGGTTCACTGATGGCAGCAGCTATGTCCACCAAGGCCAGCGGTATGCAGGAGCGGCTGTAACGTCAGAGACTGAGGTAATCTGGGCGGAACCCTTGCCTCCAGGGACATCGGCCCAAAGAGCCGAACTGATAGCCCTTACACAGGCCCTCACCCTAGGGGCAGAGAAAAAACTAACAGTATACACGGATAGCCGCTATGCTTTCGCTACTGTGCACATACATGGGGCCATCTACAGAGAAAGGGGACTATTAACAGCTGAAGGCAAAGAAATAAAAAACAAGCAAGAGATCCTAGCTCTATTAACTGCTTTGTGGAAACCAAAGAAATTGGCTATTGTACATTGCCCTGGGCATCAGAAACCAACTACGCCAATTGCTCGAGGCAACTTCTTAGCCGACCAAACCGCAAGGAGCATAGCAAAAGCTCCCAGTCAGCTCCTCGCGCTCCAGCTCCCCGATCCTGGCCCGCGAAATTTGCCATGTTTTCCCGACTATACCGAACAGGATCGCGAATGGATGAACACGCTTCCCCTAAAACAGGTTAAAAATGGGTGGTGGACTGATATAAATGACCAAACCATCCTACCAGAAAAATTAGGACGGCAGGTGTTGGAACACATCCACCGGACAACCCACCTGGGTGCCCAGCGAATGATGGACTTAATCAGGCACGCCAAGTTTAGAATCAGGCGCATAGCTGAATTGGCCAGCGATGTCACAACAAATTGCAAAGCCTGCCAACTAAACAACGCTTGCCCCCAAACCCAGACCGCCACAGGAAATAGGTGTAGAGGAACTAGGCCTGGCATCTATTGGGAAGTAGACTTTACTGAGATAAAGCCTGGAAAATATGGGTATCAGTACTTACTTGTCTTTGTAGATACTTTTTCAGGATGGACAGAAGCATTCCCAACTAAGAGAGAAACTGCTCAGGTTGTAGCAAAGAAAATTTTGGAAGAAATCCTCCCCAGGTATGGCTTTCCCGTCCAAATAGGGTCAGACAATGGACCAGCCTTCGTTGCCAAAGTAAGTCAGGATTTGGCTTCCATTCTGGGGGCAAATTGGAAATTACATTGTGCTTATAGGCCCCAAAGCTCAGGACAGGTAGAAAGGATGAATCGGACTCTGAAGGAGACCTTAACTAAATTGACCATGGAGACTGGCGCTAATTGGGTAGTACTTCTCCCCTACGCTCTGTTCCGGGCCCGAAATACCCCTTACAGACTGGGCCTCACACCATATGAAATCATGTATGGCAGACCCCCACCCCTGGTCCCCAGTCTAAAAGATGACTTACTCAAACCTGAAACTGAAAATGTCTCTGAGCTCCTGTTCTCCTTACAAGCCTTACAGAAAATTCACCAGGAAATTTGGCCCAGACTACGAGAACTGTACGAGGCAGGACCTCCGCCAACGCCTCATCCGTTCCAGCCGGGAGACTGGGTCCTAGTCAAGCGCCACCGGCAAGAAACTCTTCAACCCAGGTGGAAAGGACCACTGCAAGTACTCCTGACTACTCCCACCACTCTCAAAGTAGAAGGCATCGCTTCGTGGATCCACTACACACACGTCAAACCAGTGGACCCAACATCCGACCTTCTCGAGCTGTCTGGAGCACCGGTTACATGGACTGTAGACAAAGCTAAGAACAATCCCTTAAAGCTAACCCTGCGCCGTCATCCCCATAGCCGTAACCATGTCTAGCTTACCTATGCTTTTATGCCTTATGCATCTGACTCTCCTCACTGCTGCGCCGTCTAATCCCTATGTCTGGAGGTTCTGGCTCTATGAGAACAAAACTCACCCCGGGGAAACCCCCCAAGCGGGTAAACTGCTAGCTAGCGCAGACTGCCCCCCCTCAGGGTGTAATACTATAGTTTACCTCAATTTCACTAGGTTCCAGTTTGCCCAACCAGCAATACCCATGATCTGTTTTGAATATGATCAAACTGAATATAATTGTAAAAATTATTGGTGGCACCAGAGTGCAGGTTGCCCATATAGCTACTGTAAGACGCACTCTGTCCGATACTGGAGAGAACGACAAGGGTGGTATTTTTACAAAACTGAGTCTCCCGTCACTTACACTTGGATAATTAGAGACCCATGGGACTCTCGGTGGACAACCCCACAACATGGGGGAGTATATTACTCATCAACTAGTACCTGGCCCAGTAGCCATTTATATCTGTGGAGAAGTCTAGTCCAGATTCAACCCTTAATCCACACACAAATCCACAGGCAAGAAACCAAGCTATCACAAGACTTGCAGCCCTTCTCCTGGCTAACTCTATTACGGGAAGGGCTAGCATTCGCCAACCTCACTGGTTTAGGCGACCTGTCCTCTTGCTTTATGTGTGCAACCCTAGGAAGACCACCATTAACGGCTGTTCCTCTATCCTCCCCTCCCACAAACTATACAGGTTTTAACTCATCGATAGTCACGATACCCGATGTAGCCCTGTACCGTGACCCATACCAAGAGAAATACCCCTATTGTTATTCGGCATTTAGCAACAGCCTCTGCAACCAATCGGCTACATACCCTAATAGTCCCATATATGCTCCCCCTGGTGTGTTCTTCTGGTGTAATATGACTCTGTTAAAAACTCTGTCCAAAAGCATCTCTGACGGACAGTTGTGTATCCCTGTTACCCTAGTTCCCCGACTGACACTGCTAACCCCGGCAGAGTTCATAGGCTGGGCAGGGACCGCCCCAACTAAAACTGCGCGACATAGACGAGCAGTTTTTCTACCACTAATTGCCGGAATATCCTTAACCACCTCTGTCGTCGCAGCGGGGTTAGCAGGAGGGGCCCTACAACACTCCATGATAGAAAACGACAAGCTGTTACAACAATTCTCTGTTGCTATGGAAGACTCCGCCTATTCCCTAGCCTCCCTTCAGCGGCAGCTCACCTCCCTAGCACAGGTCACCCTTCAAAACCGCAGAGCCTTAGACTTACTCACGGCTGAGAAAGGAGGTACCTGTATGTTCCTCAAAGAAGAATGCTGTTTCTATATAAATGAGTCAGGGTTAGTTGAGGAAAGAGTCCAACGCCTACACGAACTAAGCTTAGAAATGAAAAAGCAACAATTCACTACAGCCGCTAACAATTGGTGGAGCTCTTCAATGTTTTCCCTTCTGGCACCCCTTTTAGGCCCCCTAATGTCTTTACTACTTCTATTCACTATAGGCCCCTGTGTGGTAAATAAAATTTTACAATTTGTCAGAGAAAGGTTTGATACCATCCAACTAATGGTCCTCCGTAGCCATCACCAGCCTCTCCTGCACCCAGAAAGTGAGGCTATATTATAAGACTCTGGAAATCCAAGATTGGACATCCAGTTACTTATGAGAAGGGAGAAATGAAAGGACACAAAGATAGATGTGTACCCGCCCCCCACCCGCTACACCCTTGTTCTGCTCTCTAATCTTTGCACGTACCAGAGGTTTCGTAAGTTCTGTAAGTACATGTTTTTCTTTCTGAGGCCAGGTCACAAGGAATGTTTAAGTAAGATAGCCAGGTCACAAGGTGTGTTTAAGCAAGATAGCCATAAACTGGTCGTGCAACCTGATGCAATATAATTAACTGCCTTTGTGTAAAACTACTCTTCCGCCTCAAGGGTTGTACTGAAATATCAGAAATGGCGGGAACCAATCATAGTTTGCCAAATCGCTTTGTTCAAACTCCAGCCAATCATACCTCTAATTTGTATAATGATTCTATGCCTACTTTCCTTAGACTATATAACATTGTTCGGAGCTCAGTAGGGGAGCTCTCCTGCCCGTCTCGTTTCACGAGCAAGTGAGAGCTCCAGGTTCGAACCTGTAATAAAGATCCTTGCTGCTTAGCTTTGACTCTGGACTCTGGTGGTCTTCTTCGGGGAATAAACGGTCTGGGCATAACACTGACCTCAGGTGATCTGCCCACCTTGGCCTCTCAAAGTGCTAGGATTATAGGTGTGAGCCACTGCACCTGGCTGTCCAAAGATCATTTATATCCAAGAACTATTTACAAGTTAATTTTTGTTTCTTATCGGGGCATTCTCCCTAGTAATCATTTATGGCCTCTAATATAATTCCTCTTCTTCTTCCTCCCATAACCTGTTTCAACAGGATCCAAGTCCCTATTCTTCCTGTAATCTCTTATGACATATAAGCTTCTATACCTATTTGGGAAGTTGAGTCTTCATTCTGAAGGCTCCCATGAATACATGTTAAATAAATTTGTCTGCCTTTTATTCTGTTAGTCAGTCCACCCCAAGTCAGTGATTTTTCAATGAAGCTTTAGGGAGCTGAGAACCTTGGCCCTCATATACTTTGCTAGAGTATGGTATAACTGATGCAATCATACCAAATCTCTGGTTCTGTAATTTTAATTTATTACTAAAGACATCTACATGAATGCAGGGAAATTCATTCATTCAATCAATAATTCAATGAATATTTATTAAGGACCTATTATTTACTAGACACTGTTTTGTATCTGAACATTTGAGAAATAAAATATAAAACTTGCTGGCTTTTAATTTCTCCAGGAGAGAATACTCTGATCAAAACCGTGTGCTCAATTGAATCTGTATACGTGATTTCCAAATTTTCTTTATTTGATTAAATTAAATTAGTTGGAAATGAAAAATTTAAATTATTACAAAAATATAGAATTATCCAATGCAAAAACATAGTCATTCTGTAGCAGGATGAGCCATAGACAAGAACCCCTCAGACATCAAGTTGTAGAAGGAAAGGGCTTTATTCAGCTGAGAGCATCAGCAGACTCACATCTCCAAAAGCCGAGCTTCCCCAGTGAGCAATTCCTGTCCCTTTTAAGGGCTTACAATTCTAAGGAGGTCCGTGTGAAAGGGTCGTGATTGATTGAGCAAGCGGGGGTTACATGACTAGGGGCTGCATGCACCGGTAATCAGAACGGAACAGAACAGACAGGGATTTTCACGATGCTTTTCCATACAATGTCTGAAATCTATAGATAACACAAGCAGTTATGTCAGGGATTGATTTTTAACTACCAGGCTTAGGGCACAGTGTTGGGCTCTCTGCCTGTGGATTCCATTTCTGCCTTTTAGTTTTTACTTCTTTCTTTGGAGGCAGAAATTGGGCATAAGACAATATGAGGGTGGTCTCCTCCCTTAATTCAAAATAATGAATAATCAGGTAATTTCATGTAAAGAGTGTTTTAAAAAAAACCAGATGGTATTATTGTTTAATTACTCACATTTTATTTGTAATTAAAATTAATGTGCTAGAAGATTTGAGATTTATTTTTTAAATCAGGTTAAACATTTCCTTGCAAGTATGTTTGACTGAATCATTAATATTGTTAGCAAGCCTTGTAACCATTTAAGGAGTTCATTTTGCCTGCTGCCCAATAAAGCCAATTTATCAAGATAAGGGAATTGCAACAGAGAAAGAGCTTAATTCACCCAAAGATGGCTGAATAGGAGACTGGAGTTTTATTATTACTCTTATCAACCTCCCCCAAAATTTAGAGGCTAGGGTTTTTCAATGATAGCTTTGTGGAGAGGGGAATGGCTAGGGAATGGGTGCTGCTGATTGTATGGGGATACAATTATACAGGTGTGGAAAATGATCCTCATGCATGCAGAGTTCACTTTTGGGTTGGACTACAGGACCAGTTGGCAGGTCTGGGTGGAGCCATTGGTCATTAGAAATGCAGAAACCTGAAAAGACATCTCAAAAGACCAATCTTAGGTTCTACAATAATGATGTTATTTGCAGGAGTAATTGGGGAAGTTGCAAATCTTGTGACCTCTGAAACAATGACTGGTAATCGTTTACATCTACACCTCAGCTGAATTCAGGCTCCTCTCAGCCTCCTAACCTGGTGGTCTTTCATTAGCTTTACAAAAGTGAGTTAGTTTTGGGAAGGGCTATTATCATATAAACTATAAACTAAATATCTCCCCAGGTTAAGTTGGCCTAAGCCTAGGAGTGACCAAGGGGGAAGTTTAGAGGGTAAAGGCAAGATGGGGGTTGGTTAGATCAGATCTCTTTCTTTTCCTTTTTTCTTTTTTTCTTTTTCTTTTTTTTTTTTTTTTTGAGACGGAGTCTCGCTCTGTCGCCCAGGCTGGAGTGCAGTGGCCGGATCTCAGCTCACTGCAAGCTCCGCCTCCTGGGTTCACGCCATTCTCTTGCCTCAGCCTCCCGAGTAGCTGGGACTACAGGCGCCCGCCACCTCGCCGGGCTAATTTTTTGTATTTTTTAGTAGAGATGGGGTTTCACCGTGTTAGCCAGCATGGTCTCGAGATCAGATCTCTTTCATCATTTTCTCACTGTTATAATTTTTACAAAGGCAGTGTATTAGTTCATTCTCACACTGCTGTAAAGAACTACCTGAAACTGGGTAATTTATAAAGAGGTTTAATTGACTCTCAGTTCCACAGGCTGTACAGGAAACATGGCTGGAAGGTCTCAGGAAGCTTACAATCATGGCAGTAGATGAAGGGGAAGCAAGCATCTCTTACCAAGGTGGAGCAGGAGAAGAGAGAGAGCAAAGGGGAAAGTGCTACACACTTTCAAGCAACCAGATCTCATGAGAACTCCACCACAAGAACAGCAAGTGGGGAGTCCACTCCCATGATTCAATCACCTCCCTCCATCATCCCCTGATACATGAAGATTACAATTTGACATGAGATTTGTGTGGGGACACAGAGTGAAACCATATCAGGTGGTTTCAGTCTTTATTTTTAAAACAAAATGTAAAATAAACTCCAATTAGCTTCAGACCAAACTTTTAAAAAATCAGAATTAGTTGATATTACATCTGTGTATACAAATCTCTGTGCACAAGTGAATTTTTAATTACTTTTTCTTTCTTTAAGAATTAAAAAGTATGTCTATGGAATCAATTGCTGGTAACTTTACTTTGCCTGAATTAAAGACCCAGGGAGATTTAATCTACATGTCTTGTAGCTGTCAGGCCTCTGAGCCCAAGCTAAGCCATCATATCCCCTGTGACCTGCTGGTACACATCCAGATGGCCAATTCCTGCCTTAACTGATGACATTTCATCACAAAAGAAGTGAAAATGGCCTGTTCCTGCCTTAACTGATGACATTACCTTGTGAAATTCCTTCTCCTGGCTCATCCTGGTTCAAAAGCTCCCCTGCTGAGCACCTTGTGACCCCTGCCGCTGCCTGCCAGAGGACAACCCCCTTTGACTATAATTCTCCTTTACCTACCCAAATCCTATAAAATGGCCCTACCCCTACCTCCGTTCGCTGAGTCTCATTTTGGACACAGCCTGCCTGCACCCAGGTCATTAAAAAGCTTTATTGCTCACACAAAGCCTGTTTGGTGGTCTCTTCACAGGGATGCAAGTGAAAGTAGCCTGTAATTTTCTCTGCCTTTGTCCTAGTCAAAACAAGCCTGGTTGAGGGGGAGCAGAATAGAAGCAGTGAAGAAACTCACATTCCAGAATGCATGCTTCATTATTGGAATCTTTGAGCATAATAAATATTCTTATGTCTGGATGAAGACATTATTTAAGGTATGTTCTGATGGATTGAGAGGAAGGAGTTTCCAAGTTTTAGGTGCATGGGGATACATGACACCGAATTTTATCAAATTTAGACTTGGTAAGAGTCTCTGCATGACAATAATAAGAAATATGTAGTTTATTTCCTATAGGCTTTGAGCAATTTAGAATTAGAAGGGATTTTGGAGAACACATAGACTATTTAGAGAAAAAAAACCCAGAAGTCTAGAGAGGCGTAACGGCTTGTTCAAGGTCACTCCATTGGTTGGTAGTGAAGCCTGGAGCCAACTGCAGATTCCCTGAAGCCCTCTCACAATCTCTTTCCATTACCGGGCTTCCTTTGTGGGTAATTCAAACCATTAATGACTTTCAAATACATGGCTTTCTTTTCTTTTGAGTTAAAAAATTGTAAGTTAACCTTCTTTGGATCAGTAATCCAGAGCATTAAATAATATTTGCCTTCAGTTCCTCGAAACATAAACTAAGACCCAAAAGGAAACAAAACTAGACTTTGAATATCTCAAATATTTATTATAAAATCCCAGTATGGAAGTCATGCAGTTGTTTTTCTTTATGGAGGGATTCTCAGATTCTCATTCAGATTATCTGTTTTGCTTTGGTTGTTTAGATAAACAAATGTTTTAATTACAAATCTAGTATTTTTCTGCAAGTTGAGTGACGTGAAGCATTGGAAAGTGTTGGTAAGAAATAGTATGGGTGAAATGGCAGTGAGTTCAATTGTTTGTGATGTATGTCCAATTTTGGTATATAATATATACTATATATGTATATATACTTTACGAAGTATAAAAATATACTATAAAAAGTCATCTGCAGTCCTAGAAGATGGATGGCAAATATTAATATTTCAGTTTTCTGTGTCATTTTCAAGGGATTGGTAATGAGCTATTTTGCATGCTACATTCAGGAAGATTTTGTATATACAATTTTAAGAATTGTATATACAATTCTTAAAAAGCTAGTTAGAGGTGATCATCTAGAAGAGTGATCATCTAGAAGAGTTGATCAATGATCAGTGATCAATGTCCAGCATGCAGCGATACTAGTTTGATTTATAGCTACCTACTGGCATCAGTCAGTCTAGAGTCCTAACAGCAAGTGGCTTCAGGAAATTACTTGGGGTGTGGGGGGGTAGAGGGGTTGGGATGTGACTGCTGTGTCATTCCAGTGCTTCTCTTGGCCAGATAATTTTAAAAGGGCTTGCATTCCTCAGATAAAAAAGTTTCTTTTCTTTCTCAAAGCAATAATAATAGTAAAGACCTGATAGTTGATGGCCAAATGGTGAAGAATATTAAATAATGTTGTATGTAAACATGTATGAACTATGCCATTTATAATAGTGAATTTGATCCATGTCAAAGAAAAAAAGAGTGTGCACAGTATACATTCTGTTCAATAAGTTGGGAATGTATAATACATTTTATAATGGTGTCTTTCAAAATTGAGTATTAGTCTTGAAAATTATAAACCTTAACTTTTTGGAGAATATGTTTACATTGAGTACTACTGTCCTCAGGAATGCTAGATTGTTTGGTTGTTTAGATAAGTAATAATAGCACTATACATTTTAAAACGTTACTTTATAACTTTTTAAAAAACAAATGGTTTAATTACAAATCTAGTGTTTTTCTGCAAGTTGAGTGAGACGAAGCATTGGAAGGTGTTGGTAAGAAACAGTATGGGTGAAATGGCAGTGAGTTCAATTGTTTGTGATGTATGTCCAATTTTGGTATATAATATATACGATATATATGTATATATACTTTACAAAGTATAAAAATATACTTTAAAAAGTCATCTGCAGTCCTAGAAGATGGATGGCAAATATTAATATTTCAGTTCTCTGTGTCATTTTCAAGGGATTGGTAATGAGCTATTTTGCATGTTACATTCAGGAAGATTTTGAGGTTTTACCTGAATTTGGTGGAGAAAAACATGTTTTGAATGATTAGCCACATTTGAAATAGGCAAAGAAAAGGGAAAGTGCACTTGTGCCATTTTTTTTTCAATCGCTGACTTAGATCTATCATGGCCTATTTCCTTTTATTATCACTTCAATTTTTATGTTACTACTGCAAGCAATCAGTGTTTCTGTGTGTCTGAAATCTGACGGAGTTCAGTATTAGTTCTATGCTGTGGTGGGAAGGACAAGTGGATTGGATTTGAATCTCAGTTTTCCTAAAGGCTAGCATTAGCTTGAGCAATTTCCATGAGTCTCAGTTTAGCATCTATAAAATAGGCATAATAATACTTGTATTCTATGGATTTATGAGAATTGAATGGAAAATTATTAGTAAAACCCTAGCACTATATCTAAAATTATTTACTTGCCTTCTTTCCCAGCCAGTGCTGGTATGCATTTGGGAACATAATGATACTGGTTTTAAGTAGACAAATCCGTTACACAATATTTGTACATTCTAAAGAATGATATACATGGGGCTTAAATACTATCCCGATTCCTCACTTGCCTAAATGTAGAAAACTGAGAAACATCTATTTTACCTGAATGCAACTCTTTTGTGACTTGGTATAATTGATGTCCAAAGATATTTTACATGTTTATTTAAAACATTGTAACATTCTGAGAGATAAAAGTACAGAGACACAGTGTAAACTAATTAAAAGCAGATTAAGCATATAATATATTATATCAACATATAATTGATTTATTTAAGCAATTCTGTTTACTATAAATTTTAGTCAAGCCTTTGCACAGCAGATCTTTGTTCCAAACATACGTTGCTTTTTCTTTTGTTTGCCATACAAATGAGTTTTATTTTCAGAACTGCAGCCTGTCCAAGCACACCCTCTACTGGTTTATGTCTTTGGTGCAACAACACTTAGGTCCTGACAAATGACATAACAAAAGAGGACCATTCACTTTTCAAGTAAAAGCAGGTAACCTTAGAAGGCAAGCATACAGACAAGCACACAGAGATTATATTTCAGATACCTGCCTTCTAGTCACTTATCACAGAGAGAGGATTGATTTCTGTGAATTTGTTGTTTTAGAATTCTGTACAACTTCTTAAAGCTTACAGCTAGAATGTATTCATTTCATTCATACATTTCATACTATATGCATGGAAATTACACCATGTTTAGGCATAGCTTAAGAAAAGAAAGACACAATATCTCTAACTTCATGGAGAATATGTTCTGCCTAGAGTGCCAAACAGTAAAAAGTGAGTGTAATTTCAAATGTATACAAGCAATCTGCAGAAAAGAACACTGTATTGGGTCAGCACCTTTGTGTGTGGGTGGCGTAGGTCTTAACAATAGTTTCAAGGAGGATCTCTCTAAACGAGTGATATTGGCACTGAGACTTGAGTGTTGAGAAACAGTTGGGCAAGCTAAAATCCAGGCACATGAGACAGCAAGGAAAGCATCCTGCAATGCAATACATCTTGGGGTGGTTAATGAAGAAAAATAAAAAAGAAGCCAGAGCATATTGAATGTGGGAGGAGGCTGATATTAAGCAGAAGTGGTAGACAGGAATCTGATGCTCTATAAGACCTGGAGATCACTGTGAAGTTTTTTTCTTTTCAAGTGCATTGGGAAGCCATTTGAAGGTTTAAACAGGAGAGCAATGCCACTTAATTTATATTAAAAAAATGTGACTCTAGCTGTTCTATGGAAATGGATTTTAGAGGAGCAAGGGTGGGAGCAGGAAGCAGAAAACCCAGCTATCACTGTGATTCAGGCTGAAGGTGATGTGTTTAAAAACAAAAAGCTGTAATTAAAGATACTGGTTTTTTTTTTCCTTTTGGCAGTCTGGTGAAGCCTAAAAACTGTTTCAGAGTACCGTTTTAAAATGCATAACATAAAATAAATGAGGTGCCCAAGAATTCAATTGTATTGAAATGTAGTTATGAAAATATTAAAAAACAAATTTGGAAATATTAGTATATGCACTCCTTTAGTCACACATTTAATATAATAATTAGAGTGTGTCTGATAACCACTGTTATTTCCAAGCCATGATAAAAACAAAAATCATTATAATAGTGCTGAAATAGTAATTTTATTAAAAATATCTGTGACTTCTGTTGATGATGAAGTCAAAGGCACTGCAAGTTGGTGGGATATGCAAGTTAGTGGGGATTCACTTTCTTGAACTGAACACAGGGTGAAGAGGATCCTCTGTCTGCTTCACAGTCACCTGGATCTCACACACTGATACCAATGCGACAGTGGGAGTGCCTGTACCCCAGACACCAGTGCCATGACTGTCCCTGAATCCAGAGCCATAGTCCTTCCACATGTACCTGTGCTTCAGACTTTGACCTCCAAGTTTGCTATATTGATGCCACTCATCAGTCACTGGTACCACAGACATTGCAAACAAGTCCACAAAACAGACCCAGTGCCAAGAGGGATTCCCTCAGCCACAACTTCCCCAGTGGGAGAAAAATAGATTGAGAGGATCTTTTTTGGTGGCAGTCATCACCACCAAAGGTCCCAACAACCCTCAGTGTCACTGCAGATATCCACAGTACTGGATACTGAGGATCCCTGCAATCTTCACCAACACTGACCTAAGATGATAGAGCTACACAGATACAACATGGCTGGCACCCTCACTGATACCAGAACTGCTGCACCCTATCCACGCTGTCCCCCACAGAGGAAGGTCTTTCCATAGTGAAACTAGCTCATAAAGTCTGCACAAGGTGACTGCTCCATCAAAACACAGATATCAACATAAAGCTAGGAGAAACATAATAAAACTAAAGAAACATAGCACCATGAAAAGAATATCATAATCTCCCAGTGCCTGACCCAAAGAAAAAAAGAGCTATAAATTACCTGACAAATAATTTAAAATAATTGTTTTAAGGAAGTTCAGTAAACATTAATAAAGTACAGACAGACAATTCAGTAAAATCAACAAAATAACAAATGACTAAAATGAGAAATTTAACAGAGAGATATAAATAATATTTAAAAAAACAAACAAATTATGAAGCTGAAAAATACAATCAATAAAATGAAAAATGAAGAAAGAATCTGCAGACTTGAAGATAGGTTATTTGAAAATATACACTCAGAAGACAAAAATGAAAAAATAATGAAAAGGAGTGAAGAAAGCTTATAATATTTGTGGGACAGCATCAAAAGAGTAAATATTTGAGTTACAGGAATTAAAAAAGAAGAGAAAGACAAAGGGACAGAAAACTTAAAGAAATAATAGAAGAAAACTTTCTAAATCTGGAGACATATATAAATATCTAGGGACAGGAAGGTCAAGTGTCTTTAGGCAGATTCAATCCATACAAGACTACATTGAAACATATAATCAGACCATCAAAAATCACAGTCAAAGAGAGGATCCTGAAAGCACCAAGAGAAAAGAAGCAAATCACATATAATAGAATTTCAATAAGGCTAGCAGTGGATTTCTCTACAGAAGCCTTACAGACTAGGAGAGAGTGGGATCATATGTTCAAAGGAAAACATGTCATTGAAGGAAAAAACCTGCCAACCAGGAATATTGGACCTGGCGAAGCTGTTCCACAGAAATAAAGAAGAGATAAAGACTTTTCAGATAAACAAGCTGAGAGAGTTAATCACTATCAAGTCTGTCTTACAAAAAATGATAAATTATTCAAGCTGAAAGAAAAGAATACTGATTAGTAACACAAAGCCATGAAAGTATAAAATTCACTGGTAAAAGTAAATGTACAGAAATATTCAGAATACTGTAATAGTGTAATGATGGTGTGAAAATAACTTATATCTTTAGTATGGAGGTTAAAGACAAAAGTACTAAAAATAACAGCTATAATAATTTGCTAAGGTGTACACAATATAAAAAGATTCAAATTGTGACATCAAAAACATAAAATGTGGGTAAAGGGGTCAAATAAAAGTGTAGAGTTATTTTATGCAATGAAAGTTAGGTCATCATCAGCTTAAAATACATTGTTATAACCATAAGATGTTTTGTGTAAGCCTCATGGTCACCACAAAGCAAAAATCTATAGATATATATAAGATAAAAAGTAAGGAATCAAATCATACCACTAGTGGTAATTATCTAATCACAATGGATGACAGTGAGAGAGGAAGAAAGGAACAAAGGATTTAAAGATAAACCAGAAAACAATTAACAAAGTGGAATTATGAAGTTCTTACCTATCAATAATTACCTTGACTCTAAGTAGATGAAATACCTGAATGGATTAAAAAAAATAAGACCCAACTATATGCTGCCTACAGGAGACTCACTTCATGAACTTTAATGACACACATTCATTGAAACTAAAAGGATGGAAAAAGATATTCCATGTGTTATATAGAGTTTATGGGAGGCCACTGTTTGGACTGAGCTCATACTCTAGGCCTCAGCAGACCACATCAAACTCAAATGGAGTCATTCATTCTAGGTACCATGTAATCAAACAAATCTGAAATGGGCCATTTTCTCCAAGCCTTGCCACCACAGGCGATAGGGCTTTGAGGTTCTAAATAAGCTTGAAAGGCAGTCCTAGGCCACAAGGACTTCAACTCCTAGGCAAATTCTAAGGCTGTGCTGGGTTCAGAGCCAAGGGACTTGTGATCACACCACCTAGTGAGACATCAGCCAGGGTGCCTCAGGTAGTGCTTGTGCCATCCCTCTCCTGACCCCAGGAAGTGCAGCTCACAGCTCCAAAAGAGACTTCTTCCTTCTGCATGAGGAAAGGAGAGGGAAGAGTAAAGGGGACTTTGTCTTACAACTTGGATATCAGCTCAGCCACAATAGGATATGGCAACAGGCAGATTTGTAAGGCCCTCATTCCAAGTTCTAGCTCCCAGACAACATTTCTAAACACACCACTGGCCACAGGGGAACACATTGCCTTGAAGGGAAGAATCTGTCCTGCAGGATTCATCACCTTATGACTAAAAAGCCTTTGGGCTCTCAGTAGTCAGCAGCAGTAGCAGTTAGTACATGCCATGGACCATGGGTGAGATTCTGAGACATACTGACTTCAGGTCTGACCCAGCACATTCCCAGCTGTGGTGGCTAGGAGGAGATATTCCTTCTACTTGAGAAAAGCCAGGGGAAGAGTAAAGGTAACTTTGTCTTGCAGCTTAGGTATCAGCTCAACTACAATGGGGTAGAGCACCAAATGGGCTCCTGGAGTGCCTGATTTCAAGCCTTGGCTGTTGAACAGCATTTCTGGACCTTCCTTGGGCTAGAAGGGAGCCCACTGCCCTGAAGAGGGAGTGCCAGGCCTGGCAACATTCACTATAAGCTGACCGAAGAGCCCTTGGGCCTTAAGAGAACATTAGTGGTAGCCTGGCAATACTCCCTTTGGGCCTGTGGTGTTGGCCATGGGGAGAGACTTCTCTGCCTGTGGGAATGGGAGTGAAGAGTGGGAAGGACTTTATACTGTGGTTTTGTGCCAGCTCAGCTGCAGTAGAATAGGACACCAGGTAGACTTCTAAAATTCCAACTCCAGGTTGTGGCTCCTGGGGAGCACCTCTGGACCTGCCAAGGGCTAGGGGAACTCACTGTCCTGAAGGAAAGGATGCAAGCCGGGCTGGCTTCACCACCTGCTGATGGTAGATCCCTAGAACCTTGAACAAACATAGGCAGTAGCCAAGCAGTGGTTACGACAGGCCATAGGTGGGGCCCGGTGCTGTGCTGACTTCAGGTTTGACCTGGCACAGTCTCATTGAGACTTCTGTCATCCCTCTCCCAGCTCCAGGCAGCTCAGCACACACACACACACACACACACACACACACACACACACACACACACAGAGAGAGAGAGAGAGAGAGAGAGAGAGAGAGAGAGAGAGAGAGAGACTTCATTTATTTGGGAAAAAGTAATGGAAGAGAACAAGAGTCTCTGCCTAGTAATCCAAAGATTTCTTCCAGATCTTACCTAAGACCCTGAAAACAGTACCTCCATGAGTCTGCAAGAACTTAGACCACAGCACCCAAGTCCTTTGGAACACCTAGAAAGCCTTCACAAGATTGATGGATATAAGTAAACTCAGACTGCAAAGACTACAATAAATATGAATTCTTAACTGTTTAATGCCTAGACACCAATGAACATCTACAAGCATCTAGACCATCCAGGAAAACATGACCTCACCAAATGAACTAAAGAAGGCACAGCTGGGTGCGGTGGCTCACGCCTGTAATCCCAGCACTTTGGGAGGCCGAGGCAGGTGGATCATGAGGTCAGGAGATCGAGATCATCCTGGCTAACACGGTGAAACCCCATCTCTACTAAAAATACCAAACAAAATTAGCCAGGCGTGGTGGTGGGCACCTGTCATCCCAGCTACTCAGGAGGCTGAGGCAGGAGAATGGTGTGAACCCAGGAGGCAGAGCTTGCAGTGAGCCAAGATTGTGCCACTGCACTCTAGCCTCAGTGACAGAGCGAGACTCCATCAAAATTAAAAAAGAAAATAGGCACCAGGGAGACACAGAGATGTGTGACATCTCAGGAGATAATTCAAAATAGCTCTTTTAAGAAAACTCAAAGAAATTCAAGATAACACAGAAAATGAACTAAGAATTCTGTTAGACAATTTTAATAAGGAGATTGATATAATTAAAAAGAATGAAGCAGAAATTCTGGAGATGAAAAATGTAATTGACATACTGAAGAATGCATGAAAGTCTCTTAATAGCAGAATTGATCAAGCAGAAGAAAGAATTAGTGAGCTTGAAAACTATATGAAAATACACAGTCAAAGAAGATAAAAGAAAAAAATAAAAAACACCTCAAAAGGGCAAATCTAAGAGTTAATGGCCTTAAAATGAAGCGCATGTGCATGAGAGAGCTAAAGATAAACAATTTTTCAAGACAGTACAATAAAATAGAAATAAAAACAATAAAAAGTTAAAAAATGGGGAGATGAATTTAAAGTTTAGAGTTTCTACTAGTTTTCTTTTGCTTGCTTGCTTGTTTGTTTATACAATAAGTGTTCAGTTTTCACCAGCTTAAAATAATGAGTTATAAGATACTATTTGCAAGCCTTGTGGTAACCATAACTTCAAATAAAAAAATATATAACTGATACACACAAAATAAAAGAAGAGATTACAACATACCATCAGAGAACATCACCTTCACTAAAAGAAAGATAGGAAGGAAAAGAAGATGACAAAATAACCAGAAAACAAATAACAAAATGGTAGGAGTAGGAGTAAGTCTCTATTAATAATAACATTGAATGTAAATGGGCTAAACTCTCCAATCAAAAGCCAAAGAGTGACTGAATGGATAATAAAGCAAGAAGTAACACACTTCACCTGTATACACATAGACTGAAAATAAAGGGATGGAAGAAGATATTCCTTGCAAATGGAAACCAAAAGGAGCAGAAGTAGCTACACTTAGACAAAAATAGATTTCAAGACAAAACTATAAGAAAAGACAAAGAAGGTCATTATATAATGATAAAGAGGTCAATTTATCAAGAGGATATAAGAATTATGAATATATCTGCACCAATACTGGAGGATCCAGATATATGAAGCAGATATTATAAGAGCTAAAGGAAGAGGTGGACTCCCTCGACACAATAATATGGGGAGACTTCAACACTCCACTTTCAGCCTTGGACAGATCATCCAGACAGAAAACCAACAAAGAAACATCAGATTAACCTGCACTATAGACCAAATATACCTGATAGATATTTACAGAACATGTCATCCAATGGCTGTAGAATATACGCTTTTCTCTTCCAGAACATGGATCATTCTCAAAGATGGACTGTATGTTAGACCACAAAGCAAGTCTTAAAACATTAAAAAATTGACCACAATGTAATAAAACTATAGATCAATAATAAGAGGAATTCTGGAAACTATACAAACATGTGGAAATTAAACAATATTCTCCTAAATGACAAGTGGGTCAATGAGGATATTAACAAAGAAACAGAAATTTATTGAAAGAATAATGGCAACACAGTATACCAAAAGCTATAGGACACAGTGAAAGCAGTACTAAGAGGAAAGTTTATAGCTATAAGTACCTATATCAAAAAAGTAGAAGAACTTCAAATAAACAACCTAATGATGCATCTTAAAGAACTAGAAAAGCAAAGCCAAACCAAACCCAAAATTAGTAGAAGAAATAATAAAGAACAGAGCAGAAATAAATGAAATTGAAATGACAAAAACAATGCAAAAGATCAATGAAACAAAAACTTGGTTTTTTGAAAAGAAACAAAATTGACAAAACTTTAGCTAGAGTAAGCAGGAAAAAAAAGAGAAAAAGCAAATAAATAAAATCAGAGATGAAAAATGAGACATTACAACTGATATAGCAGAAATTCAAAGAATTGTTAGAGGCTACTATGAACAACTATTTGCCAATATGTTGGAAAACCTAGAAAAAATGAGTAAATTTCTAGATACGTACAGCCTACCAAAATTTAATCACGAAGAAATAAAAAACCTGAACAGATTAATGAAAAGTAACAATATAATGTCTCCAAGCAAAGAAGAGTGTGGGACCCAGTGACTTCACTGCTGAATTCTACCAAACATTTAAAGGTGAACTGATGCAAATACTACTCAGGCTATTCTAAAAATAGTGGAGGAGGGAATACTTCTAAACTCATTCTACAAATCCAGTATTACCCTGATACCAAAACCAGACAAAGGCATATCAATAAAATAAAACTACAGACCAGTATCCATGATGAACATTGATGTAAAAATCCTCAAAAAATACTAGCAAACTAAATTCAACAACACATTAAAAAGTTTATTTATTGTGACCAAGTGGGATTTATCCCAAGAATGCAAAGATGGTTCAACATATGCAAATCAATCAATATGATACATCATATCAACAGAATGAAGGACAAAAACCATAAGATCATTTCAATTGATGTTGAAATACCATTTGATACAATTCAATATCCCTCATTAATTAAACCCCCATTCCCATAGAAAAACTGGGTATAGAAGGAATATATGCCAGCATAATAAAAGCCATATATGATAGACCCACAGCTAGTATCATACTGAATAGCGAAAGACTGAGCACCTTTCCTTTAAGATCTGGAGCATGACAAGGATGTGAACTTTTCACTGTTATTCAACATAGTGCTGAAAGTACTAGCTAGAGCAAGCAGACAACAAAAAGGAATAAAGAGCACCTAAATTGGAAAAGAAGTTGAATTGCCCCAGTTTGCAGATGATATGATCTTATATTTGGAGAAACCTAAAGACTCTACTCAGAAACTATTAGAATTGATCAACAAATTTGGTAAAGTTGCAGGATACAAAAAATCAGTAGCATTTCCATATGCCAACAGTGAACAATCTGAAAAGGAAATGTAAAAAGTAATCCCATTCACAATAACCACAAATAAAATTAAATACCTAGGAATTAACTCAAGCAAATAAGTGAAAGGTCTCTATAATGAAAACACTAAAACACTGATGAAAAAAATTGAAGAGGACACTAAAAAATTAAAAGATATTCCACATTGATGGATTAGAAAAATCAATATTGTTAAAATGTTGATAGTACCCAAAACAACTTACATATTCAATGCAATACCTATCAAAATAGCAATTACACTCTTTATAGAAATAGAAAAAACAATCTTAAAATTTATGTGGAGCCAGAAAAGACCCAGAATAGCCAATGATATCCTGAGCAAAAGTATAAAAGTAGAGGAATCACATTACCTGATTTTAAGTTATATAATACTACAGAGTAATAGTAACCAGATCAGCATGGTAGTGGCATAAAAGCAGACACAAGACCAATAGGAAAGATTAGAGAATTCAGAGATAAAACCATACATCTAAAGTGAACTCATTTTCAACAAAGGTGCCAAGAACGTATGTTAGGGAAAGAATGGTCTGTTCAATGAGAACACTTGGACAAAGGGTGGGGAGCATCACACATGGGGGCCTGTCATGGAGTGGGGGACATGGGGAGGGATAGCATTAGGAGAAATACCTAATGTAAATGATGAGTTAATGGGTGCAGCAAACCAACATGGCACACATATATCTATGTAACAAACCTGCACATTGTACACATGTACCCTAGAAATTAAAGTATAATAATAAATTTTTTTAAAAAGAATGGTCTGTTCAATAAATGGTGCTGAGAAAACTACATATTCATATGTAGAAGAATAAAACTAGACCCTTATCTTGACATATACAAAACTCATTTTGATTTGACTTTTGTATATGTCAATAATCAAATCAAGAATGGATTAAAGACTTTTGTGTATATCCAGAGACATACACAAATCAGAATGAATCAAAGACTTAAATCTAAGACCTCTGTCTGTGGAACTACTAAAAGAAATTGGGGAAATGCTCCAGGACACTGGACTTGGCAAAGATTTCTTGAGAATTATCCCACAAGCATAGTCAAGTAAAGCAAAAATGGACAGATGCAATCACATCATGTTTAAAAGCTTCTGCACAGCAAAGTAAACAATCAACAAAGTGAAGAGACACCACACAGAATGGGAGAAAATATTTACAAGTTACTCATCTTACAAAGGATTAATAACAAGAATATATAAGGAGCTCTAACAACTTTATAGGAAAAAATCTGAAAAATGGGCAAAAGATCTGAATAGACATTTCTCAAGAGAAGACATACAAAAGGCAAACAGGCATATGAAAATGTATTCAACATCACTGACCATCAGAGAAATGCAAATAAAATTACAAAGAGATATCATCTTACCCCAGATAAAATGGCTTTTATCCAGAAGACAGGCAATAACAAATGCTGGCAAGGATTTGAAGAAAAGGAAAGCCTTGTAAACTGTTGGTGGAAATGTAAATTGGTACAACCACTATGGAGAAAAGTTTTGAGGTTCCTCAAAAGACTAAAAATGGAGCTACCCTATGATCCAGCAACCCCACTGCTAGGTACATACCCAAAAGAAAAGAAATCAGTTTATCAAAGAGATATCTGCACTCCCATGTTTATGGCAGCACTATTCACAATAGCCAAGATTTGGAAGCAACCTAAGCATCCATCAATGAACAAATGGATTAAAAAAATGTGGTACATGTACACAATGGATTACTATTCAGCCATAAAAAAGAATAAGATCCTGTCATTTGCAACACCATGGATGAAACTGGAGGTCATTATGTTAAGTGAAATGAGCTGGGCATTGAAAGGGAAACTTCACGTATTCTCACTTATTTGTGGGAGCTAACAATTAAAACAATTGAACTAATGGATATAGAGAGTAGAATGATGCTTATTAGGAGATGGGAAGGGTAGTGGAAGGTGTTGGGGGATATGGAGATGGTTAATGGATACAAAAAGTTGTCAGAATGAATAAGATATAGTGTTTGATAGCACAACAGGGTGACTATAGTCAATAATAATTTAACTGCACATTAAAAAATAACAATAAGAGTATAATTGGATTGTTTGTAACAGAAAGGATAAACATTTGAGGTAATGGACACCCCATTTACCCTGATGTGATTATTGTGCATTGTATACCTGTATCAAAATATCTCACATACCCTATAAATATGTATACCCACTATGTACCCACAAAAATTAAAAATTTTTAAAACTATTTTTAAAGTTTTTTAAAAAAATTTAATTTCTATAGGTTTTCAGGGAACAGGTGGTGGTTGGTTACATGAATAAGTTTTTTAGTGGTGATTTCTGAGATTTTGGAGCACCCATCACCAGAGCAGTGTACACTGTACCCAGTGTGTAGTCTTTTATCTCTCACCCCCCTCCCACCCTTTCCCCTGAGTCCCCAAAGTCCATTGTATCACTCTTATGCATTTGTGTCCTCATAACTTAGCTCCCACTTATGATGAGAACATATGATGTTTAGTTTTCCATTCCTGAGTTACTTCACTTAGAATAATGGTCTCCAATTCCACACAAGTTGCTTTGAATGCCTTTATCTTGTTCCTTTTTCTGGCTGAATAAGTACTCCATGGTATGTGTGTGTGTGTGTGTGTGTGTGTATATATATATGTATATATATATATATAACATTTTCTTTATCCACTCATTGACTGATGGGAATTTGGGCTGGTTCCATATTTTTGCAATTGTGAATTGTGCTGCTATAAACATGTGTGTGCAGGTATCTTTTTTGTATAATGATTTCTTTTCCTCTGTGTAGATACCCAGGAGTGGGATTGCTGGATCAAATGGTAGATCTACTTTTAGTTCTTTAAGGAATCTCAACACTTTTTACACAGTTGTTGTACTAGTTTACATTCTCACCAACAGTGTAATAGTGTTCCCTTTTCACTACATCTATGCCCTCATCTATTATTTATTGCTTTTTTAATTGTGGCCCTTCTTGCAGAAGTAAGGTGGCATCACATTGTGGTTTTGATTTGCGTTTCCCTAATCATTAGTGATGTTGAGTTTTTTTTATGTTTGTTGGCCATTTGTATATCTTCTTTTGAGAACTGTCTATTAATGTCCTTAACCCACGTTTTGATGGGATTTTTTTTTTTTTGCTAATTTATTTGAGTTCAAAGACAAACAAAAATGGAAACGTAACATACCAAAACTTAATGATGCAGCAAAAGTGGTTATAAGAAAAAAGTTGATAGCAATAAACTTCTACATAAAAAGGTTTTCAAATAAGTAACCTAATTTTACACCTCAAGGAACTGAAAAAAGACAAATGAAACCCAGTGAGTATGAGGAGGGAAATAACAAAGATCAGAGCAGAAATAGATGAAATAGAGACTGAAAAAGCAATAGAAAGTATCAACAAAACTAAGAGGTGGTTTTTCAAAGAAATTAGCAAAATTGGCAAACTTTTAGTTAGACTAAGAAAAAAAGAGAGAAGACTCAAATAAATAAGATCAGACATGAAAGAGGAGACATAACAACTGATACCATAGAAATACAAAGGATCATAAGAGACTACTTTGAAAAATTGTACACCAACAAATTGGATAACCTAGAAGAAATGGATAAATTTTTAGCCACATAAAACGTAACAAGACTAAATAATGAAGAAATAGACAATCTGAACAGACACATAATGAGTAGGGAGATTGAATCGGTAACAAAAAGTCTGTTGTAAAAGAAAATCTCAGGACTTGATGACTTTTCTGATGAATGCTACCAAGTATTTAAATAAGAACTATACCAATCCTGTACAAACTCTTGAAAAAGGAGGCTTTCAGAGTTTTTCTTTTTGTTTAGTATTGCTTTGGCTATACAGGCTCTTTTTTGGTTTCATATGAATTTTAGTATTTTTTTCTAGTTCTGTGAAGGACGATGATGGTATTTTGATGGAAATTACACTGAATCTGTAGATTACTTTGGGAAGTATGGTCACTTTTGCAATATTGATCCTACCCATCCGTTAGCATGAGATGTGTTTCCATTTGTTTGTGTTATCTACGATTTCTTTCAGCAGTGTTTTATAGTTTTCCTTATAGAGATCTTTCACCTCCTTGTCTAACTAGTTTTCTAAATATTTTATTTTATTTTTTGCAGCTGTTGTAAAATGCATTGAGTTCTTTATTTGATTATCAGGTTGGTGTTGGTGTATAGCAGTGTTACTGATTTGTGTACATTGCTTTTGTATCCTGAGACTTTACTGAATTCGTTTATTAGATCTAGGAGCTTTTTGGATGAGTGTTTTGAGTTGTCTAGGTATATAATCATATCATCAGTGAACAGTGACAGTTTGATATCCTGTTTTCCAATTTGCATGCCCTTTATTTCTTTTTCTTTTTCTTTTTTTTTTTTTGAGACGGAGTCTCGCTCTGTCACCCAGGCTGGAGTGCAGTGGCCAGAACTCAGCTCACTGCAAGCTCTGCCTCCTGGATTCATGCCATTCTCCTGCCTCAACCTCCCAAGTAGCTGGGACTACAGGCGCCTGCCACCTCGCCCGGCTTGTTTTCTGTATTTTTTTTAGTAGAGACGAGGTTTCACTGTGTTAGCCAGGATGGTCTCGATCTCCTGACCTCATGATCCGCCCATCTCGGCCTCCCAAAGTGCTGGGATTACAGGCTTGAGCCACCGGGCCCAGCCTTCTTTTTCTTGTCTGATTGCTCTGGCCAGGACTTCTAGTACTATGTTGACTAGAAGTGGTAATGATGGGTATCCTTCAAGTGGATAAGGAAAATATGGTGTATCACACCATGAAATACTACTTAGCCATAAAAAGGAATAAAGTACTGTGTTTTGTAGCAATATGGGTGGAGCTGGAAGCCATTATTCTAAGGTGAAGTAACACAGGAATGGAAAATCAAATATTGTATGTTCACATTCATAAGTAGGAGGTAAGCTATGAAAATGCAAAGGCATAAGAATAATATAATTGATTTGGGGACTCAGGGGTAGGAAGGATAAGGAATAAAAGACTACATCTTGGGTACAGTGTACACTGCTCAGGTGACAGGTGCAGCAAAATCTCAGAAATTACCACTAGGGAACTTACCCATGTAAACTAAAATCACGTGTACCCCCCAAACTATTGAAATAAAATAAACAAAGAATGAAGGAGGAAGAAACACACATATATGTTTTGGTGGGAGTCGGGGGAAGTTAGAGAGACACAGTTTTGGAAGAAAAAAAAGAAATGGAAGAGGAGGGAAAACTTTGAAAGTCATTTTACAAGTCCAGCATTACCCAGATACCCAAACCAGACAAGAACACTACAAGAAAAGAAAATTACAGGCCAGTATCCCTGATAAACACAGATGTAAATATCCTCAACAAAATACTAGCAAACCAAATTTAATAGCACATTAAATGTGTCATTCACCATGATCACATGGGATTTATCTCTGAGACAGAATGGTTCAGCATATGCAAATCAGTACATGTGATACATCACATTAACAGAATAAAGAACAAAAATTGTATGATAATCTCCATAGATGCAGAAAAGGCATTAAACAAAATTTAACATCTTTTTGTGATGAAAACTGTCCATAAATTAGGTATAGAAGGAATATACTCCAATACAATAAAAGTGTATGACAAATCTGTAACTGACATCATACTCAGTGGTTAAAAGTTAAAAGCCTTTTCTCCAAGAGCAGGAATAGGAATAAGACAAGGATTCCCATCCTTGCCGCTTCTTTTCAACATAGTACTGGAAGTCCTAGCCAGAGCAAAGAGGTGACAGAAAGTAATACAAAGCATCTAAATCAGAAAGGAGGAAGTTATATTATCCCTGTTGCAGATAACATGATCTTATATCTAGAAAACCCTAAAGAATACACCAAAAACCTATGAGAACTAATAAACAAAGTCAGCCAAGTTGCAGTATTAAAAATCAGCATACAAAAATCAGTATCATTTCTATATATGGACAACAAACTCTCTGAAAAAGAAATCAAGAAAACAATCCCATTTACATTTCCTACAAAAAATAAAATATTTAGGAGTAAATTTAACCAAGGAAGTGAAAGATCTCTGATCTCTGTACTGAAAACTGTAAAACATTGATGAAAGAAATTGAAGAAGATACAAACAAATGGAAAGATACCTTGTGTTCATGAATTGGAAGAATTACTATTGCGAAAATGTCCATACTACCCAAAGCGATCTACAGCTTTAGTGTAATCTCTATCAAAATTCCAATGTCATTTTTCACAGAAATAGAAAAAATAATTTTAAAATTTGTATGGAATCACAAAATACTTCAAATAGCACCCCCCCAAAAAAAAATCTTGAGCAAAAAGAATAAAGCCAGAGACATCAAAGTACCTGATTTCAAAATTGCTGAATGCTATAGTAATCAAATCAGCATTGCACTGGCGTAAAAACAGACCCATGGATGAGTGTAACACAATAGAGAGCCCAGAAATAAATCCACACATTTATAGTCAATTGATTTTCAACAAGGCTGTCAAGAATATAGAATGGAGAAGATATAGCCTCTTCAATAAATGGTGTTAGGAACACTGGGTATCCATAGGAGAAAGACTAAAATGAGATCCGTATCTCACATCATGTGCAACAATCAACTAAAAATGGATTAAAGACAGAAACATAAAACCTCGAACTGTAAAACTACTAGAAGAAAACATGGGGTAAAAGCTGATGATACTGGTATGGATAGTGATTTTTTTTTTTTTTTTTTTTTTTTTCTTGGATATGACTCTCAAAGCACAGGCAACAAAAACTGAAATAGACAAATGGGATTACATCTAACTAAAAAGGTTCTGCACAGTTAAGGAAACAACACAGTGAAGAGACAAACCATGGAATGGGAAAATATATCTGTACACCATCCATCTGATAAGGGATTAATATCCAATATATATAAGTAATAAAACAACTCAACAAAACAAATAACCCAATTAAAAAATGAGCAAATATCTCAAATAGACATTTCTCCAAAAAAGACTTACAAAGGAGAAAGGTATATGATAAAATGCTTAACATCAGTAATCATGAGGGAAATGCAATTTAAAACCATAATGAGATACCGCCACATACCTGTCAGAAAGGCTATTATCAAAAAGACAAAATATAAATGTTGGTGAGGATGTGTATACTGTTGATGGGAATGTAAATCAGTACAGCCATTATGGAAAACGGTATGGGAGTTCTTCAAAAACTTAAAATAGTAGTAATATATGATCCAACAATTCTACTTTTAGATATATGTATTAAAAAACTGGTATGTTGAAGAGATATCTGCATCCCATGTTCATTGCAGCATAAATCATTAAAACTAAAATATAGAATCAACCTAAGTGTCTATCAACAGATGAATGGATAAAGAACATGTGATAAATATACACAGTGGAATACTATTCAGTGTTAAAAAAGAAGGTAATCCTGCCATTTACAACAACATGGATGAATCTGGAGGGCATTTTGTTAAGGGAAATAAGCAATGCACAGAAAGACAAATACCACATGATCTTACTTACATGGGGGATCTAATAAAGTTGAAATCATAGAAACAGAGTAGAATGGTGGTTAACAGTGGTTGACGGTTTGAGGAATTGGGGAGATGTTGGTCAAAGGACAAGAAAATTTAGTTAAACAGAAGGAATAGGTTTAAAAGGTATATTGTACAACATGGTGACTATATTTTAAAATAATACATTATACACTTGCAAATCACCGAGAGTAGATTTTGTGTTATTACCATTAATATACCGTTTAAGTGTTATTACCAAAAAAGTATGTGAGGGAATACATATATAGTTTGATTTAGCCACTGTAAAACCTTGTAAAACATGTAAAACATATACATATATCAAGACATCATGATGTATACCATAAATATATATAACTTACTGGTCAATTGAAAAATAAAACAAAACTAAACCCCAAGTTACTTTTTTTCTCAAGGTAAAGAAACTAAAGAATGTCACTAGAAAACCAAACAGACCTTCTGTGGTTCAATATGACTAGAAGGGGATGGCTGTGGTGGCTCACACCTATAGTCCCAGCACTTTGGGAGGCCTAGGCAGGAGGATTGCTTGAGGCCAGGAGTTTGACACCAACCTGGGAAACCTAGTGAGACCCCTTCTCTACAAAAAAGTTTTAAAAAATGAGCCAGGCATGGTGGTGCATACCTATAGTCCTAGCTGGTCAGGAGGGTGAGGTGGGCAAATCTCTTCAGCCTAGGAGTAGGAGTTCGAGATTACAGTGAGCTATGATGGCACCACTGCACTCCAGTCTGAGCAACAAGCAAGACTATGTCTTTATTGATTTTTCTTTTTAGTTTTTCTTTTTTTGTAGAGACAGGGTGTCATTATGTTGCCCAGGCTGGTTTTGAACTCCTGGGCTCAAGCAATCCTTCCACTTTAGCCTCCCAAAGTGCTGGGATTACAGGCATGAGCCATTGCACCTGGCCCCTGTTTCTATTGAAAAAAAAAAAGACCTGAAGGACAGAGTCAATTTTCCTGGAAAATGAATTACTGTTTCTACAATAGTATATATCGTTCTTTTGGAGATTATGCTTGCAAGGTGATATGGTTTGACTGTGTCCCCACTCAAGTCTTATATTGAATTGTAGCTCCCATAACTCCCACATGTTGTGGGAGGGACCTGGTGGGAGATAATTGAATCATGGAGGCAGTTTCGCCCATACTGTTCTCATGGTAGTGAGTAAGTCTCACAAGATGGTTTTATAAGGGGAAACCCCTTTCACTTGACTCTCATTCTCTCTTGCTGCTGCCATGCAACAAGTGCCTTTTGCCTTCTGCCATGATTGTGAGGCCTCCCCAACCACGTGGAACTGTGAGTCTTTTCCTATTTGAATACCCTTTATTTCTCAGCTTGATTGCCCTGGCCAGAACTTCCAGTGCTTTGTTGAATAGGCATGGTGAGAGAGGGCATCCTTACCTTGTGCCAGTTTTCAAGGGGGATGCTTCCAGCTTTTGCCTATTCAGTATGATATTGGCTGTGGGATTTTCATATGTGGCTCTTACTATTTTGAGGTATATTCCTTCAAAACCTGGTTTATTGAGAGTTTTTAACATGGAGGCATGTTGAATTTTGTCAACGGCTTTTTCTGCATTTATTGAGATAATCATGTGGTTTCTTTGTTTTTAATTCTGTTTATGTTATGAATTACATTTATTGATTTGCATATGTTGAGCCAACCTTGCATTCCAGTGATGAAGCCTACTTGATCGTGGTGGATAAATTTTTGATGTGCTGCTAAATTCTGTTTGCCAGCATTTTATTGAGGACCTTTGCATTCATGTTCATAAAGGATATTGGCCTGAAGTTTTCTTGTTTTGTTGTATCTCTGCCAGGTTTTGGTGTCAGGATGATGCTGGCCTCATAGAATGAGTTAGGGAGGAGTCCCTCCTTTTCAATTTTTGAGAATAGTTTCAGTAGAAATGGTAGCAGATCTTCTTTTACCTCTGGTAGAATTCAGCTGTGAATCCATCTGGTCCTGGGCTTTTTCTGATTGGTAGGCTATTACTGCCTCTATTTGAGAACTAATTATTTGTCTATTCAGGGATTCAATTTCTTTCTGTTTCAGTCTTGGGAGGGTGTATGTGACCAGGAATGTATCCATTTCTTCTAGATTTTCTGGTTTATGTGCATAGAGGTGTTTATAATATTCTCTGATGGTTGCTTGTGTTTCTGTGGAGTCAGTGGTGGTATCCCCCTTATCATTTCTGAGTGTGTTTATTTGATTCTTCTCTCTTTTATTAGTTTAGCTAGTGGTCTATCTGTTTTATTATTTTTTTTCCAAACATCAACTCCTGGATTCATTGATTTTTTGAAGGTTTTTTTTGTGTCTTTATCTCCTTCAGTTCAGCTTGGATTGGTTATTTGTCTTCTTCTAGTTTTGGGGTTTGTTTGCTCTTGGCTCTCTAGTTCTTCTACTTGAGATGTTAGGTTGTTAACTTGAAATCTTTCTAGCTTTTAGATATGGACATTTAGTGCTATAAATTTCCATCTTAACACTGCTTTGGCTGCATCCCAGAGCTTCTGGTACACTATGTCTTTGTTCTCATTAGTTTCAAAGAACTTCTTGATTTCTGCCTTAATTTCATTATTTACTTAAGAGTCATTCAGGAGCATGTTGTTCAGTTTCCATGTAGTTGTGTGGTTCTGAGTGAATTTCTTAATCTTGAGTTCTAATTTGATTGCACTGTGGTCTGAGAAACTGTAATGATTTCAGTTCTTTTACATTTGCTGAGAAATGTTTTACTTCTGATTATGTAATCAATTTTAGAGTAAGTGCCATATGGCAATGAGAAGAATATGTAGTTTGTTGTTTTGGCATTGAGAATTCTGCCCTTCTTTGTTTTTATTGATCTTTGTTGGTTTAAAGTCTGTTTTCAAGTAGGATCACAACCCAGCTACTTTTCTGTTTTCCATTTGCTTGGTAGATTTTTCTCCCTTCCTTTATTTTGAGCCTATGTTTGTCTTTGCATGAGAGATGGGTCTCTTGAATATAGCATACTGATGGGTCTTGGCTGTTCATCCAGTTTACCATTCTGTGTTTTTTAAATGGAGCATTTAGCTCATTTACATTTAAGGTTAGTATTATTATATGTGAATTTGATCTTGTTCTCACCATGCTAGCTGGTTATTTTGCAGTCTTGTTCATGGGTAATGGATTTTCCTTTCCATATTTAGTACTTCCTTCAGGAGCTTTTGCAATGCAGGCCTTGTGGTGACAAATTCCCTCAGCATTTGCTTGTCTGGAACAGGAACTTATTTCTCTTTCATTCATGAAGCTTAGTTTGGCTGGATATGAAATTCTGGCTTGGAAATTCTTTTCTTTAAGAATGTTAAATATTGGCCCCCAATCTCTTTTGGCTTGCAGAGTTTCTGCTGAGAGGTACGCTGTTAGTTTGATGAGCTTAGTGGGTGACCAGGCTTAGTGGGTGACCGGGCCTGGCCCATGAAACCATTTTTTAAATGATGGTTAACAGACCTGTACTTTAACTATGTTTAATATGTTCAAAAAATTTTAAAAAAAACAAAATAATTGGGAAATTTAGCAAAAGACTGAAAAGCACTAAAAGAGCTAATGAAAATTCCAAAACAAAAAATATTCATTGACTAAAATTAAGACTTCGTGGGATTGCATAACAACACAGTACAGAGAGTTGAAGAGGAATTAGACTATCAGAAGATAGTTGGAAGAAAATATTTAGGCTGAAGTAGAGATAGAAAAAAGGGTGGAAAATTTAAAAAACAGCATTAGAGGTAAAAGGGCTATTGAGAAAAGTATTTACATATATAGAATGAGACTTGTAGAAATTAAAGTGTGAGAAAAAATGGGACAGAAATACAGTATTTGAAGAGGTAGTGAGTGAGGATTTTCCAAGACGAATCAAAGACACCCAGCTATAGACTTAAGAAGTGCTAGAAAGCTATATCAGAATAGTTAAACAAACAAACTACGCTTAGGCACTGCATACTCAAAGGTTTAAAAGTATAAAATAAAGAAAATCTTAAAAGTATTCATAGAAAAAGACAGAAGGTCTTCAAAGGAGCAATAATAGACTGAGAGTTGGCTTCAACAACTCTCAACAAACAAAAAGGAAACCAGAGGACGATGGCATACCTTCGAAAATGCTGAAAGTGCTGAAAGAAAATAACTGTGAAAACAGAATTCTACACCCAGCAAAAATATTCTTCAAACAGGTGAAATAAAGGTATTTCCAAACAAAGGTAAGAGAATTTCTTAACAGTATACCTAGGCTAAATAAAACACTTAGGTGTATTTTTTCAGACAGAAAGGAAATAGTCTCAGCTGAAAGCCCAGAGATACTGAAAAGAAAGAAGAGCAATGGAATAGGTAGATATGTGGGTAAGTCTGAGTGAATATTGGCTATATAAAGATATAATAGACCGGGCGCAGTGGCTCACGTCTGTAATCCCAGCACTTTGGGAGGCCGAGGCGGGCGGATCACAAGGTCAGGAGACTGAGACATCCTGGCTAACACAGTGAAACCCCGTCTCTACTAAAAACACAAAAAATTGGTTGGGTGCGGTGGCATGCGCCTGTAGTCCCAGCTACTCGGGAGACTGGGGCAGGAGAATCACTTGAACCCAGGAGGTGGAGGTTGCAGTGAGCCGGGATCTGCACTCCAGCCTGGGTGACAGAGGGAGACTCTTACTCAAAAAAAACAAACAAACAAACAAAAAAAGGCATAATAATATCTTGTGGTCCTTAAAATACCTATTGAATTGAAAGGAACAATAGTAGCAAACAATTTAGGAAGGGAGTAAAGAATAATGTAAAGTGATGAAACTACTAATTTGTTTTAGGCATCTCTGCAGTGCTACCAACAGAACTTTCTTTCATGATAAAAATGTTCTATGTATGTGCGATCCAGCATGCTGACAGAAGTCACATGTGGCTGTTGAACAATTTAAATTTGACTGATACAACTGAATAACTTAATTTTTAACATTTTTATTAATTTAAATTTAAATTGCCACAAATGACTATTGTATTGGACTGGACAGTAACCAGATACACATAAAATAATAGTAAAGTAACTACTAGGCTAATGGAAATATTATCTCAAAATAATAAAATATAAAACAAAAACAATATAATCAAATATTATATATAAAAATAATAACACATAAGGTTAGATACAAAGGAACCGAGAATAAGAGGGTCAAATAAAAACAAATAATAGGATGGCATATGTAAAATAAAATATATCAGTAATTACATTAAGTGAACAAATTAGAAATAAAGATTGTCAGCCTAGATTTAAAAACTATGTTGCTTTTAAGAGGCAAACCATTAAACATAAGAACATAGCAAAGTTAAAAAGTAAAAGGGTAGAAAAACATTCAACATACAAAGACTAAAAAGCTAGCAGAGCTAAATTGATGCTAGACAAGATGTTAAGCTAAAATATTACTTGAGAAATAAAAAAAGCATATTATAATGATAAAATGCTTACTCCACTAGACAGATATAGCAATTCTAAATTTGAATGCACTTAATAACATAGACTCAAAATATACACAAAAAGAACTAAAAAGAGAGATAAATTCTCAAGCATAGAAGCTGATTTAACACCTCTCTTTCATTAAGTGATAAAAAAGACAGAAAAGTGGCAAGATTGGAAAATTTAAATAGCAAATGCAGATCATTTAACCACTTCTGATGATGGGACCAGCTTAGAAATCTGTTTTCCAGGTTCCCACATGGTGTTTTTAAGGGAGTATTTCTCATTTCTAACTGTGAGACACAGATTGCTGTTAAGCCATGCTCATCAGTCCTGATAGCTGATAATGGCATTGCAGCTTAATTTTTGTAGTTCTTTGCTTTTCTTTCAAAGTACTTTTCACAGAACTCTCATATCTGCAATGGTTATCTTTCTTTTGTAGATTAGGAAATGTCAGCCTAGATACTAAATTACTGTCAGTTTCACAAATGATAAGTGTGTGTGATAATGCTAAGATCCAAGTCTTTTGACTCCAAATCTTCTGTTCCTTCTACTAAGATGTTGTAGAAGAGATGGCTTGTTTGAAACTTTTAATCTAACTTGGAACCCTTCATAGTCAATAACTGTCTGTTGCTCTTTGTTGAGCACCAGCCCCTTGCCTCTCTTGAAGGGCTGCTGAGTAATGAAATAAAACGAACATGGAGTCTGAAGACCAGAGTCTAAGAACTACCTGCTGGTATTGGTCAAGAAACGTAAATCTCCCTGATTCTCAGTTTCCTCATTGTTAAAGTAAGGGTGATATTGTCCACTTCATATAGAGTTATTAAGAGTCTTAGAGGGGGCCGGGCGCGGTGGCTCAAGCCTGTAATCCCAGCACTTTGGGAGGCCGAGACGGGCAGATCACGAGGTCAGGAGATCGAGACCATCCTGGCTAACACAGTGAAACCCCGTCTCTACTAAAAAATACAAAAACCTAGCCGGGCGAGGTGGCAGGCACCTGTAGTCCCAGCTACTCAGGAGGCTGAGGCAGGAGAATGGCGTAAACCCGGGAGGTGGAGCTTGAAGTGAGCTGAGATACGGCCACTGCACTCTAGCCTGGGCAACAGAGCAAGACTCCATCTCAAAAAAAAAAAAAAAAAAAGAATCTTAGAGGGATAAGATATATATTTCCCAGGTTACCCAAAGAGATGGTAAAAATCACAAATCAACAGTTATCTGGCTTTACCATGATTTGCTCTATGAGATTCCTGGTGCATTCAATTCTGGATGCCACTAGCAATGGCTCAGACTCTTTGTTGCTTAGTCTTTTTGAAAAATTATCAGAAGAATACAGGAATAAGTAATATCTGGGTCCTGCCTGTAAGAATACTATTGTTCCAATGAGAGCACCTGGACACAGGAAGGGGACCATCACACACCAAGGCCTGTCATGGGGTTGGGGGAGGGGGGAGGGATAGCATTAGGAGATATACCTAATGTAAATGACGAGTTAATGGGTGCAGCACACCAACATGGCACATGTATACATATGTAACAAACTGCACGTTGTGCACATGTACCCTAGAACTTAAAGTATAATAACAAAAAATTATTGTTCCATTTTCATAGGCTCTAGGTATGATATTAAACTAAAACAAAATTTTGAGGCAGCAATATCTAAAGGAGTGATAATCCATACTTGAGTGTGTGTGCTAAACTTAGTTTTATGCTTTAAATAGAGGGTTACCCTAGGCTAATGCTTCTCAGATATGAGTATGCATACAGGTTATCTCGGGATCTTGTGAAAATGCAGATTCTGATTCAATGGGACTGGGACGGGCAGGCAATTCTGAATTTCTAACCAGCTCCCAGGTGATACCAATGTGGCTGATCCAAGGAGCACACTAAAAAGTAAGATCCTATATGACTTTGAAAGAAAATAATTTGTCCCGGTAAGTGTTCTATTTTTTCTGGTTAAAATGCTTCATTACAAATAATGCCAGCTTATTTCTGGCAATGTTAAATGAAAAGGAAATGTATTCGAAGGATACCAGATAGCTCATAGTATTGATGGAGATGTTGGGGAACCATGTTCAAGAAAGTAGTAGGATAAAAGAGAGGTAAGGCATGGCCGAGATCATCTTAGGAAGTCTGTTCAAGACTCCACTACTAGGAACAGCTGTGCTAGACCCTCCCCACAGCAGTGCTGGAGTCTTGGCTGCCATATATGTGACAAGTGATCTTTGACTGGCTTTGAACCTGTGCATCACTCTCTAAAGAGATTCAAAGTCCCAGGCTTGAGACACTGATTAACTATGCTGAAATCACAATCCTTCTCCCAGCTGCTAGAACTGCCTGCCTTTCCTTCAAGCAAGGTTCTGCCTCTTACCCATTTTGCTATTTCCAATAAATACAAAGTGTATTTGAACATTGGTATTGAAGCTCAAAATGGCAAATGCCACAACTCTCAAATCTTAGAAAGGTGGCACCAACAAGAACTCAGAGTCCCAATGCATCCTTTTGAAGAATGTAATTTCTTGGGATGTTATGAAACTTGCTAAAGTTTTCATATAAAGTTAGTAAGAAGAAGTAAGACTAGAATTTTCAAATTATTTCCAATTTTCACCCTGCCCATTTCCTGAATCCTTTGAGGACTTTTCATTTGTTGTGTTAATTAATCATTTTACATATGTTTATGAGAAAAGTTGAGCAGATGGGAGATTTCAAAAGCCCGTGCCATTTCATGGTCTGCTCTGTGGATTCTAGGGAAGAGAGTTACTGTTATGAAAAAGACTGATAAACTGTGACAATAGAGTAATAAAACTGGATTTATTTAACACAGAAACTTGCAATCTCTTTACTATATAAGTGCATTTAATAAGAGGCTGGAAAAGATAAAAATAGGTAAAGAGAAACGTATTTCTATGTTATATTGAATAGGTAAAATATTTTAAGTAAATATACCTTTAATGGAGTGTAGATGAAATTTTGAGTTAAAAACTAGAAACTTTAAAAGTCAGAGGGAAAAATTTTACAATGTTTCTTTAAGAATTATCAAACGAACTTTTTTTTTTTTTCTTTTTAAAAAGGTACATAAACACACACTCACATACAACTATTTCCTTCATGGCTGAGCCTTAGAGATTCCAAGTTATTTTTGGTTGCCAGATTTTAACCAAAAGGAAGTTTTATGGCTGAGTTAAAACCCCCCAAAAGCAAAGGTTACAATGGAAATGCTGACAGAGTCCATGCCATGGCAACATTTTTGAGTCTAGTTTTATTAAAACAATAAACAACTTTTGTTCAAAGTCAAGTGGATGTAAAAAACAAAAAAGCAAAAGAGAAAGGCCCCTTCCTGCATTTAATACCTAATCTCTCTGTTATTTTCTTGCCTGGGTTTTCATCCTGAGCTTGCTGGGTCTCATATGCAATGTACTGATTTGAAATCAACCCTTGCACACCAGCTCCTTATAAAAAAGACAATGAAACATGAGGAGAGAAAGATCATGGCTGCATTGGCTAAAGTGGATACTAAGTGTATACTCATTTAGGGCACTGGGTATACTTACAACTGATAAACGAATCTGTGTTTCACATTTCCTAATTGTCTTTGTATGCACTTTTGTGCCAGATCATCATCTAACAAATTATACCTGTTTCCTCTTTTGTTGCCAAGTGACACATCAAGGTCTAAATAATACCTCAGGTTGTACACACTGTACATGCTCCAGGGAGACCAGAAGGCTCAGGTTGCACAAGGTGGTTAGCAGATGGGTGAAGCTGGTTAATGCTTCTCCCGTTTAGTGTCTACAAAGGGAGCCTCAGTGACTCTATGGGGTGTGGGGTCATGGGGAAAACAAGAGTACTTTATTCTTCTTGGCCCTTTTCTCACCAGAAGTGATTCTGTGCATAGTGTTTGCAAATAACATGAATCTAGTAGAAAAATAAGAACCATTCAAGAAACAGCTAGAATACAAAAAATAAATATCAATGAAGCCAAACTAAAATATAAAGGAAATCAAATTGAATATGCTGAAATGCCCAGAAAAGACATTTTTTTAAAAAAGCCTTTGCATTTACAGAAGGTTATTGAAAATAACAAAAGGGAATACAATGTTTAAAAAGTAACGGTGAGCTAGAGGCAAAAGGGCAGTGAATTGGTGAGAAATTTTCCACTGCCCAGGGAAGTTCCTGAACCCAGCAGAAAAAATGAACCCAAATTTGTTGTGCAAATTAAATTATATGGGAGGTTTGGTGGTTACATCTTCCAGTTACCAAGTCCTATCTGTTTGGACCAGGCATTCTCAAACCAGACTGAAAATCAGAATCACCTGTGTGCCTGGGTCACACCCCAGAACAATTAAATGGAAGCCCTGGGGTCTTGGGGATGAGATGAACATCAGTACTTTTTAAAGCTCCTAGGTGATTGCCTGGTGCAGCTGAGGCTATGAACCACTGACTTAGAGGGACCCAGCTGCCCTGGAAATATTGGCCTTTCAGCTGAAGAATAACTACAGATGTTTGTGGCAGAACATTTCCTCAAGGCAATTTACTGAGCCCCGCTGACTGTTCCCAGCAGTCACAATTCGGTTCTGTGGCTCAGAGCCCATTGGTAGAATGTGTATAGCAGATGTTTGAATGACATTAACAAATGGAAGCCTCCAAATCTTTCCTTGTTTAATAAGTAACAGCAGGTCCTTATTTAAATAGTGATCATTAGTGATCAACTTTAATCCTTTGAGTATAAATCTCCCATTTCTTCTTCTCTTCTATAAACTAGCTGACCTTTGGATGCACATTGTGGATGGCAGCAAACTGGAATTTGGACTAGTTGAGTAGTCAATCAGATTTCGATGCACTCCATCTCATATAGTTAGTAAGACTGAAATTATGGAAGGTGGTTGATTATTCTAGACATCTGAAGGATTGTTCTGAACTCAATCAATTTCTTCTTCATCCGCTGTTCTCAGGGCCAAAATGCTGAAAAGAGTGGATACCATTTGGGATATGGAAAGGCCAAAGTCGAACCCAGCTGGGACTCAGCAATAGAAATATTCCTTTTCCTCATGTACTTTTAAAGTTTCATGTTTTAGTCACATTTTCACGATTATTGACTGTTACTTTGGGCAAAGGATTGTTTCTAAGAAGCCAATGAATTGCACATATACAAACAGGCTGTGTTTCGGATCCATTTGTAGGAAACACCTTCTCAGTCCTCTGCCTCTTATAACACTGTGGCTCCTTATGAATGCACCTGCAGGAGAGGCACACACTATGTCACTCAGCCCTGGCTGCACCCTCAAGCAGGTGGTGTGTGGGTGCTTCAGCAGCTCTTTGAAGAACGTGATGCAGAACCATGAGCTAATGAGGAGTACTGGGCACTGTCCACCTGCAACAGTATACTGCTCAGCAAATGTTCTCATCTAGCAAAGCAGCTGCCCTTTGTCCACACTCCAATTTAGACAGAAGGCAAATGAAAAGGACACACACAATTTTTAGTTTTCATTCTCCTTGGAAACATTTCAAAAAACTAAGTAAACAACTGCCTCCTCCCCTCCTCTACCTCCAGGCTCTTTGGGAGCAACCCCTTAAAGCAATTGATGGTTTCTTTGGGAGCAAAAATAAAGAGAAAGTGACTTCCTTTTTGAACTACCTTCCTTTTTGAACTACCTTAATCTGTGAGAAAAAAAAAACTCTAAGTGATATGATGGATGTAACAAGTCTATGTTTATCGTGATTTATTGTTCACAAAGGGCTTTCTATAGATGATCTCATGTATTCCTTACAACTTCCTTGTGAAGATTTTGGAAGAGGTATTGCCATCTTTCCTAGACTAATAGGGACTAGAAAGGGTGGCAATATCTCTTCCAAAAACTGAGACTTGTTGATATTAAGTGAGTTGCCTCAGCAGTCAATGGCACTTTAAAATGTGTTTTACCTATTTTATAGGATTTTTTACATGTTGTTTTTAACAATGGGAAGGGGATAGCCACTAGGGATACCAACATACACTATTCTGAGCCAAAGAAGCCAAGTTAAAACATACCTTCATGGCACTTGAATTCTTTATAAAGTAATTTTTGAAGTTGAATTGAGACTACCTGTTTAGAAGCTTGATTATAAACCCTTGGCTAGTTCTCTGACTTGCATATTTGTGTTCTGCTATTCCGTGGTCCTGAGACCAGCCTCAGTCCCCCAGGGTTTTCTAATTATAGACCTCTTTCCTCTTTACAATAAACCACTTATCACTTTGGGTCAACTTTCAACCAAACAAATCTCATTCAGGTAGGGGTCCTAAGTGGCTTCATCCTCTTAAACAAAGGAAAACCAAGATGGAAACAAGACAGGGAGCATTACAGTGACTTGTGAGCAGGTAGTGACCAATAGCTACTGGGTTTTCCCAAAAACACAAAATCAAGCAGATCAAGGTGAAAGGGTGGGGAAGTGGTGCTGACAGTGGCGGAGAGGGTCTGAAAGGATTTTCTTGCTTGTCTCCAAGCTCTCAAGATTTGCAGGTACAAGAGCTCATCCAGGGGCCAAGTGCCATCTGTTCGTCAGAGACCATGCACGCACCGTGGGCCTTAGGAAGAAGAACGTCAACTGCAAAAGGATTCTAGAAAAACATAGGTATCGGGTCTTATATGCCATCTGGAAAATGCATAGTTTCCATGATTGGAAGTAAGAGGGTACCTCACAGGTCAAGACTGTCCAGTTTGCCTCAGGGTCTGCTTGTAGTTAAAGTATTTTTTATTTTTTTTGACGTGGAGTCTTGCTCTGTTGCCCCAGCTGGAGTGCAGTGGTGCAATCTTGGCTCACTGCAGCCTCTGCCTCCTGGGTTAAAGCGATTCTCCTGCTTCGGCCTCCCGAGTAGCAGGGACTACAGGTGCGTGCCACCACGCCTGGCTAATATTTTGTATTTTTAATAGAGGCAGGATTCACCATGTTAGCCAGGATGGTCTCCCTCTCCTGACCTCGTGATCTGCCCACCTCAGCCTCCCAAAGTGTTGGGATTACAGGCATAAGCCACTGCACCTGGCCTAAAGTAATTTTTTAAAAAGTTATTTATTTTAAAACATTTTGTATTAATTACATTTATCCCCATACTTCTAGAGAAAGGGTGAAAAAACACTTTTGCACATTATCTGGGAAATTACATACAGTGCATTGCTGGAAGTAATGGGCTTGGGATCCATAATACAATATTTTTAGTGATTGTGATAAAAGTAGAGAATGATACACATTTTGAGAAGCAATACTTTTGGTATCATCTTTATGATAATGGTATTAGAATTTATTGTGAGTTCTGGGATTTGTATATCTTTTATTTATTATATTACTTTGAAATTTTCGAATTCTCTACACCAACTTTGAATTTAAATAAGAGAAAGACAACTAGACACTAGAACTAGGAGAGTTAACAATCATTTAGTCAAAACTACAATTTTTATGAGAACTGAGGGTCAGGGAAGTTACATGATTCGCACATCATCAGACATCTTTTTAGAGGAAGACCTGGAACTAAAACTGAGGAAAAGATGCAGTGGATTCTTTTTCCTTTTTTGTGCATAAATTTCTTGAATCTTTTCAAATACATTGCGTGGAAACCAGTCAGCAAGCAGGTAAGAAAGGGTGTTTGAACTACAGAATTCTCTCAGAATGCTACAGCCAGTCAAAGTCAGCAGTGGCTGCCTCTGGCTGACCTTTAGGCAACTTTTATAATTCTGGCTGCCACCTCTTTGATTTTTTGGTGCAACTTAGTTGTCAGTTTAGCAGTTTATGAAGTACCAATACTAAATTTCTCATTTTTTTCCAGTAAAAATAAAACAAAATATAGGGATTTAAGAATTCTATTTACTTATGCGTATCTCGATTATTCTATAAACTTCATGAAGTCAGGAAGTGAACTATCTTGTTCACTGTCATATTCCTGGCGCTTCGCACACATTAAGGGCTCAATAAATACTGGTGTCTTTTGCAGATTTTTAACTACCTGACATGAAATTACCAGTAAATACTTGGGCATGCATTGAAAATATCTGACTATATGAAGTGTTTCTCAGGTCTAGGGTAAATATACTTTTAAAAATCTCTCTAAAACGGCTAGCTAGTAAAAGCTTTTTTATTTCTACATTTGTGTTTAAAATTTGAGAGTGACTTTTCTAGTAATGATAAAAATGTTCACTTGTAGGCATGGTTTCATGTAGGACAGAGTTGTGTTTTTGCAATTATTCAGTGAAGACTCATTGATTTTGTTTTACAAGGTGGATTTGGCTTGCAACTTCATTTGATTTTAATAAAATTCCTATGAAATAGGTGAGATGGATGTTATCATCCCCTTTAGTTTATGTAATGGGAGGCTCAGTGGCTGACTTAGACCATTTCCTGCCAAAGAGGATTGAAAAAAAAATCCCGTCACTGGGGCTAAGGACATAGACCTTCTGACTCTAAATCCCATATGCTTCTCCAAACACCATGCTTTCTTTCCAGATAGAAACTATGGCCTTAGTAAATTACTCATTATAACTTGCTGCTTTTTAAATGTTATTAAAGATCATGGTCCTGCCCCTGTTCCACTGGAGGACTGTAGAGCTTATTCAATAGAGAAGGTCAAGTTGCTGGTAGCTTCATGGGACCTTCCCCCTTTTCTGTGTAGTCTCCTCCTTTAATACAAAATTTGGTGGCCTCTCTTATATGCCTCAGTATCAAATCTGCTTGTGCAAAATTTCACATTCCTAAAAATCTCCAGATAGCAACAAGCTATACATTGGTCTTGTAAGAAATGTATTGTAATCAAATGCTGACAATAGAATTTGGACAGTTAGTTTGAATTTATGACAATGAAGTTTCAAATCAATTTAACAAATAACGTTGAGTGCTATCTATGATTAAGGCAGATCTTGTGTTTGCAAACATACGACACATTCCCTGTCTTTAGGAAATATGCAGTTTCATGGAAGAGACTGACCTGAACAATTAAATGTACAATGTAATATATGCTAAATGATCAGGATAACCAAGCTGTTATACTTGGTCAGATCAGGGGTCATTTTACAGGTGACACATTATCTGGGCTTTAAAGATGAATTGGATGGAGCAACCATCATTCCAGGTGAAGGAAATGGTATAAGCAAAGGCATAGTGGCATAATGATGCAAGGCTTTTAAAGAAATGATAGAAACTATTGTAGTTAGGTTATAAAATTTTTAGGAGGAAATGATGGGAAATGAACATGGGCAAGCATATTGGACCGAAGTTGGGAGTCCTTGCATATCAGATCCTATTTGTGCTTATGGTTCAAATATTCTGGGAAATCTGATGGACAGATGTAGGTGGTAGGACTTAAGCATCTCAATGATTACAAGCTGAAGTTAAGGGCTGTGGACCATGTGTGATTCAGAGGCAGCCATGGCATATTAATAATGTAACTTTAGCAGGAGACCAATCTATGATACAAGGACCATATAGATCCTTACCCATTTATCTATAATAAATATGATTAGACAAATGACCTAATGCAGGGCTTATTGACTTGAATACGCATGGAAATTACCTATGGAGCTTGTTAAATGCAGATTCTGATTCAAAAAGTCTGGTCTTAACTTAAGCTACTGGTCCATGGACTGTGCTTTGAGTAGCTAGGACCTTCTGCACTGAATAAAAACCCAGACTTTTGTGAGTCTCGTGTTCTAGACCTAATGCTCTTTTGCATTTTGTATATAGGGCAAATAATTTAATTTTGCTGGATATCTTGGCTGTCAGGTAATTATCATTTTAAGACTGCCATTAACACCAAAAGCTTACTTAACCTCAATAATCATGATAATTAACTCTACCAAGATCTTCCAGCAAATGATTATAAAGCACTAGAGTAAATGTAAGACAAGTGACATCATTTAAAATAAGATGTTTTTCTTGGAAGTAAACTTTAAGGCACTGAAACAATGAAAGAACTTTATTTTTTAGCTATGTCTTGTGTAGACTGAAAGCTGCATCTGTTAAAAGAGTCATAAAACAGACCCCTTCTGTCTAAGAGATTTAGATTAGATTAGATTTTGCCCGGAAAACTAGAGTGTTAATCGTGTCATTACTGGAAAAAGGTGTGGAATGTCTCAATCCCATCACAGTACTTCAGTCTCCATAAACACCCCAGTCTCCATAAACACCCCAGATTCTCTCTTGTATCCCTAGCCAGCTGGTGTCCTCACATTCCCTGGACACTTCCAATTTATGTTCTCTAAATTAGTTACAGGACAATGGCTGGCTGTACGTATTTACACTACCATTATACTTTGTTCTCCCACGTTTTGCTCTTTTAAAATGGAGCACACAATATTCCAGTATGGTTTGAATTACTCAGAAAAATTGGGAATTTTAGAAATTCAAGCACAAATTAGAGTTTTGAATTTGAAAAATATTCTTGGAAAAAAGATTCTCCACTGAAACTCACAAGCACAAGATAATTCTATTTTTAAAAAGTTTCTTGCCACAGGATATCTGCTGGAGAAGAGAGTTCACTGTTGATTCTAATAGAGTGAAGAATTCATGACCAGACCGTTTTGTGCTGTTGTTGAGATTAATGTCTACTTGTTTGCCTATTATTTAAGCCACCTCCTGTTAACGAGTACTCCGAAAAGACAACAAAACCAAAGCAAACCACAAATGAAAACAAAAACTCAAAATGAAACAAAAAGTTTTCCAATTCACTGAGAAGTAGGTTTTTAAAGGAATTTCGATAAACAAAAGACTGCTTATTTCCTGCAAAGAAAACTGTGTGTGTGTGTGCGCGCGCGCGCGTGCGCGTGCACGTGCATGTGTTTTGTATGTGGCACAGAAAGAGATTAAGGAGGAGTTTGTATAATTAAAATAGCAGATATGGAACTACTTGGAGGCCGGGCAATCATATATACAAGTTTAGGGCCTGGGTTAACTTTTCACAAAATAGAGAAAAGAAACATTATTTTCCATTTTTTAAATTTCGAAATGTATCCTGTATGTACTAGGCACTTTATTATGGATAAGGCTTAGTCAGGAAATAAAACAGGTCCAGGATTTTCAACAACAAAAACTGGAAAGAAATAATCTGTAAGCACAGAACACTTATTCCCAACTGCAGTATCTTGATATTTCAGGATGTTGGCAGATTTTGCAAGGGGTTTTAAGATATTTTAAAATAAATTCCTAAAATTGTTCATGGGTGAGTCATTAAATACTAGTTGCATAGGATCAGAACCCCAAACATAAGTTTTTGTAAGAAAAAGTAACGTATGATCAAGTAAGGCCCAGATCAGAAGTCAGAAAATGAAGATTAGATTTCAGATTTGCCACTAATGAACTGACTGACTGACCACCTACCCACCTACCTACATACTTAGGTAATCTTGGTTAAGTTGTTCAGTTTTTCCGAGCTTCAATGCCTCATCTTTAATATGGGAGTGACACTACTTGCCCTGACTTCTTTCAAGGGGTATTTTAGAGACCATAATAAAACAGAAATGTGAAAATGCTTTGTGGATGTCAAAGTGCTTTACAAAAATGAGGTAAGAGATAGTGTTTGTTATCTAGGGAATATGCAGTAGTTTCTATTTGCAGAAGTTACATTTATTTTTTTATTTTTACTTTTTACTTTTATTTTAGGTTCGGGGTACATATGCAGGTTTGTTATATAGGTAAATTGTGTTTTATGGGGGGGTTCCATTTAATCTTCAACAACATCAAAAAAACATTTTGAGAGTTATTGCAGGTTGGGCTTCACAAGAGGCAGATTCTGAGATGGAGATTAACATGCAGGGGGTTTATTCAGGATCTTCTTGGGATCAACAGCTGTGGAAGGGAAGGGAAGGATTGGGCTGAGGGAGGAGCTAAGCAGGGAGGCAGTCCCACTGGAGGCCTCAGTGAACACTTTGGGAAGCTCTGAAGCTAGGGTGACTCTTCAGAGTTGTCCAGGGTGGGTGAGAGGCTCTGTGTCAATCAGTCATTGGACATGGGTCTTCCTGGAAAGAGGGCATGCCCTTGAACAAGGTGGTTGTCTTCATCTTCAGTCACATAATCCCTAATGGAGATTGACAGTTGACCATCTGCCAGCAGCATTTCTAATAGGGATATAAAGCTCATCACTCCCAAAGGGGATTCTGGGGGTAAAATGCCCTTTAGCTAAAATACTAGAAGAGTCAAATGTTCTTTTATTTAAGCTGTATCACATTAGTGTCTCAGAGTGTTTTGCTAGATTCCTACATAAATAATAAGAGTCATATTAACTTCTTCCTTGCAAATACTGTTAGAATAGTATTTCCTGAGAGACAATCTTTATAATTCCAGGAAACCATTTTTTTTGCCCTAAATTTTGTGCTAAAAACATTTATGGAAGCAATATTTTTACATTCTTAGCATTATCATAGTAAGGATATTTGCTCTTATGATTTAAAAATCTGCAGGACCCCATAGCTGTCTTTCTGAAGAACAGGGTGAACATGCACATTACTGTGTGGTATGTGTCATGACAATGTTGTCACTGTCCACAAATGCAGAGCTTCTCACTTGACACTCAGAATATACCCTGACGTGTCAGGGTGTTATTGCTCAGGGCCCATTTCAGAGGTGATGAATAAGGCTGAGAGCTTAAATAATTGGCATAAGATCACAAAGATGCAAAAATCACAAAACCACTGCAAAAACCTCAGTTTTCTGACTTCGATATGAAAGACTTCAATATTTGGCTGTGTCCCCACCCAAATCTCATCTTGAATTGTAGTTCGCATAATCCCCACTGGTTATGGAAGGGACCCAGTGAGAGGTAATTGAATCATGGTGACAGTTACCACAATGCTGTTCTTGTGATAGTGAGTGAGATCTCACAAGATCTGATGGTTTTATAAGGGGCTTTTCCCACTTTGCTTGGCACTTCTGTCTCTCCTACTGCCATGTGAAGAAGGATGTGTTTGCTTCCCCTTCTGCCATGATTGTAAGTTCCCTGAGGCCTCCCTAGCCATGTGGAAGTGTGAGTCAGTTAAACCTCTTTCCTTTATAAATTTCCCAGTCTCAGGCAGTTCTTTATAGCAGCATGAGAACAGACTAATACAGACCTGAAGTGCAGCAATACAGTACTGTTCACTAGATTCCAGTCTCTCAGAGTAGAAGATTGCTCTCCATGTGCATGGACCTCACATTTATGTTCTGAGGATTGCTTTACCCCAGTAAGTCAGTGAGGATAGGCTAGTTCTCTTTCTACCTTCTGAAATTAAAGTACAGTAATATTTATCCATATGTTCATTCACTTAATGAATATTTTCTGAGTATTTATAAGGTAACCGACCTTGTACTGAGCCCTGGCAGTATAAACAGACAAGCTACAGCCCCTGCTTTTAGGAAGCTTGGCATCTACTAATTCTGACCTGGCATCTGCTTAGAGGAGCTTTGGAGATAGGGTGTTCTCCACTGAGTTAGAAAAAAGGGGCTGTGTCATATACTTCTTTAAATTTCAGATATACTTTCATTTAAAAATTGTGGCTATGCATAGGATATGAATTGTCAAGGTACTATAGGTCTTTTTCCCCTCTGAGTCCACAAACATGACACCATCTTATCTGCCTCTTATACCTGAAAGAAGTAGAAGTTCTTTCAATTGGAAGATTGGAGGGAACGAAGATTTCAACGATGTTCTAACATTTTTCTGAAGTCTAAACAGAATCCCCAAACAGCTAGGGGCATATCCATTGTAAATCAAAGGAGGAATGTCTTCCACATTATTGTCTTAAGAACATTTCGGCTCTTAAGTTTCAATTTATGATTTAAGAGATTTTTCTCACTTCTCATGCCTGAATCATGACATGGAATAGTTTTACTATGTAACGATTACATAACCGAAATACAGGAAGACTCTGGAGAGTGCTAAAAAACATTAATACTGGTGAATTGAAATACCATTTCTGAGTAGTTTAAAAGTGAATTCATTCTCAGTGTCTTTGTTTTGGAATTGTTTTAGAAGCTGCCCCCTAGAAAAGCAGTACCAGTTAGAGCCACCTGTGCCCACTGTCACAGGAGACTAGAGCTGGAAAAGGCATTGATTGACCTTGACTAACGTAATGATTGGTGAGGAAGTCAGTTTCTTTCAAAATTGATTGAAATTCTGTTTGCTTCATAGCAACAGAACCTCCACATTGAAATATATTCATTGTGGATATATATTTGTTGCTGGTTTATATGTCAGTAATTAGGAATTGACCCCTCTGCTCAAGGGTTATTAAAATGGCTTTACATGAACTAGGCTAAGTGGCCCTACTCTGATCAAATGGTTTTGTATTTCGCAGAACTGGCTTTAGACTGATAATAAAATGCCAACACGTGGGGTAGTGAGTTTTTTATTTATTTTAGATCAAATATATTCAAATATATTATTCTTTAAGACAGGTGAAAATGTAAGTTATCCTGTTTTCTTTACTACTCTACCTTTTATTTCTATTGAAAACACTCAGCTTACTTCTAGAAGTCTAAATGAAGTGCACAGTCGAAAGCATATAGCAGATGACATAAGTATTTTCCAAATACAATTTTTTTATCAGAATAAAAAAAGTAGATCTCATAGGGTTAGAGAGCAGAATGGTGGCTACCAGAGGCTGGTAAGGAAAGAAGGGAGAGAAGGATAAAGAGAAGTTGGTTAACATGTACAAAAATACAGTTAGATACAAGAAATAAGTTCTAGTATTTGATAGTACAGTAGGGAAGTTATAGTTAACAATAATTTATTCTATCATTCAAAACAGCTACAAGAATTGCAATATTCCTGACCTAAAGAAAACATAAATGTTTAAGGTAATGGATTTGCCATTTACCCTGATTTGATCATTACACATTGTATATAGATATCAAAATATCACATGTATGTGATACAGGAAATGTGATACCCCAAACTATGTACAATTAATTTTAAAAATTAAAAAAAAAACCCTTTTATGGGGCAAGTGGAGCCTACCATTGAAGCCACCTTTACAAAATTGTAACTGAGGAAATTTTGACAGTGAAAGAAATCAGACCTAACCGACTCCATCTTGCTTCTGAACTTTAAGGTGTCCTTGTTCATTCCCGGATGTAGGCCAAACTAACTCTGGGAAGGAATTCAGTTCATGATTTGACTCTGAAACAAAATTGATAACAGCTCTTTCCTGAAGAGACCCCCTTCTTGCCTGGGGACCAGTCTGCCTTGCAGGACTAACAAATTAGCTACAAGATTTGAAATTACAATATAGGGATTGTGCAGACTCTGGCTCCAAAAGTCTGAACCTCCCCAGATTGCTTCTGGGGATAACCCCACTATTGGAAAACCTAAGATCAGTACTTGAGATATGTTGCAGACCCTGTTCTCAATGGATCAGCAGACACCACCCAGACTGGTAATCTGGCTCAACTAGTTCTACCATCCCAGGAACAGAAGACAGCAAGAAAACCTCACTTCGTCCCCCTATGATTCCATCTCCAACCTGATCAATCAGCTCTCCCCATTTCCCAAGACCCTACCCGCCAAATTATCTTTAAAAACTGATCCCCAAATGCGTGGGGAGACTGATTTGAGTAATGATAAAACTCCAGTCTCCTGCATAGCTGGCTCTGTGTGAATTACTCTTTCTCCATTGCAATTCCCCTGTCCTGGGAAATCAGTTCTGTCTAGGCAGCAGGCAAGGTAGACCCCTCGGGTGGTTACACCATTACATATTCTAAATATATTACAAAGTAATCTTATAATTAAACAGTTTCATGATTTCTTATTTCAGAAATAATCAGTATATCAGTACCTTTTATTGTCCAACATCTGAAAGCAGGAAGCACTGACTGAGACATGGTTTGTCACTCATGTGCACAGTTTCTTTTATGGGGAGAACTGTTTTATTTGGCATAAAATTGATTTTTGTTGTTATTGGCTTGGGTAACTCAGTTCTTAGATTAGCAATTTATAGATGTGATTATTTCAGTACATAAATTTGCAATGCTGGTGAGGGGAAAAATATTAGATGTATTTATCAAAAAGTATTACCTCTTATTTAAAACTCTTTCCCAGCTTCTGGGATTAGACATTATAGATATATTCCACATTTGCAGCTGTAAGACAGTTTATATTTTAAATATTCAGAAAAGACAATAGTAAGAAAAGTAAAAAAAGGGCTGTCTTTTCTTACAAGCAAATCATTTAGAAGATACTAGTACTGAACTCTTTTATGGAGAAATTAGGTCATTTTTGGCCCATTTGCACATATTGAGAATAACTTGTTTTTCTAGTTTTTTAATTCAAGGACCTACTTTTTCCCCAAAGAGTATATAGCCTATAAAAATGAAGCATAATTCTATCTGTTACACTATCTTTTAAATATACCAAAAGATGAGAGGCCAGAGTTCCTATAGAATCTTTGACATTGCTATTTAATCCTAACTTTAAAAAATGTTTTGTATTTTTTATAATAAGTACTTTGTGAACACTGCCACTTTTTAATTAAAATAGTATAAATTACGGTTTAAAAAATAATTCTTTGATTAATAATGGACAATGAATAAACAACTTATTTTCAGAGGCAAGGGAAACATCTTGGGCTTAAGCTTAAGTAACTAATTAAATAAACATATTTATTTCCCCTGTGATATCAGTGTCAGGTCCTTGACAAGTATTTGTCAGTCTACAATTGTGAATGAGCTGGTGAATGAGTCTACGATCAGACTGTTACCTTTTCACTGGTGCTTATCCACAATGATCTCATTCGCAAATTCTTGACAAATTTAAGTAGACAAACAAGCTTCTCCTGCATATTTTGAACCAGTTATTTGGTTTACTTCCTACGGTTTAAATTCCCTGTATTCAACTTCATTTTGACTTGTGCCAACCCCAAAACAATTCTCTTTCTTTTTTCCTACTTCCAAATCTGGCTTATTTAGATAAAAGATTATTAACTTGACATGATTACTTACATTTTAATCTTTAGTGTGGTGTCAAAGAATCCTAATGAAAGCAAACTTTAGACAATCTGAGCTGCTGGGTAATTTATAAGTAATCTAACTCACTATGGTGAGTTCACACTATATACATGAGACAGATGCAGAGGGGTCAATTTATGTACACAAGTTCATATGGTTACGCGGTAGAGCTTGGAATAGAATCTAGGTATATGAACTCCTAAATTCCCCAAAGTATAGAAATCACACACACACACCTGGTTAACTGTGCTTTCCTGGAAATAAACTACAAACTAACACCTTGATTTCAGTTTGAATTGTGAAAATAATTTTACTCTTTCTGCAATTTCCAATTGTCAGATTCGGTCTGGCCACTTTCAGGATAAGCACTAAAGCAATTGGGTATTTGGTTGATACTGACACACAGTATGCTCTCAAATTCCTTTTTATTCTGGAGCTTTCAAATAGAAAACTAAATGCTTGATCAGCTTGGGGGTGGAAGTTGTCGTTTGTCTCACATGTTAAAATATAGTACTGTTTGTAATTCACAGGTAAACCAGACAGCAGTATATTAGAAATAATTGGCAAGCAGATTGGACACTGGAAATAGTGAAAAAAATGTTGGCGTTTGCCAGAGAAAGCATATGCAAAAATCTTGCATCTCAGTCCTGGTCGTGGCTGCTGGATTCTGCCATGAACAAATCAGTATTGGGGCCCTCTCTCTTTTTTCTGAAAAGCTACTCCAGTCTGGAAAACATTAGAGAAGCAAGATAATTCTAAAGGAAAGAGGAAAAAGCAGAGTAATTTCAAGTCAGCACTGTGTCAGAGAACTGATCTTTATAAGAACATTATAAAACACCAAAGCTAAAACTGAATAAATGGCAAAATGTGATACTTACTGGTAGAGAAAAAATAAATTCTACAATATGAACTCTTCATATACACATAATGGATGTTACATATGATTCTTTTTTGTAGCAATAAGTTATAAAAAAGAAGGATTTTTAGCAATAGGCAAAATTAAGAAATAGATTCTGAATTATTTATAGGAAAAAAAATTGACACAAGGTTTTAATTAATGCCTGAAATCATGTTACATTATGTCTTAAGATGCTTGGTCTGAACAAAATAGAAGAAACCAATTTTCCCCAGAATGTAAGTTTAATGAGGGCAGAGTGGTTTCAATTTCCTGATCAGGAGATTTGAGGCTAACTTTTGATGATTATTTAGTAATAAAAACTAGCAACTTATACAGAGTGCTTCATTATACATCATCTCACTTAATTTTCTTGTAAGGATGAGGTAGGGCAGACATTATCATTACCATTTTTACATAAGGAAAATGAGTTTTGGTAAAATTATATAACTCACAATGGACAGGATCAACATTGAAATCCAAGATCCCAGATTCTAAATTCTAGCTCTTTCACTCTATTGTATTGATTCGATACATCTTTTTTCATGTGTAAAGTCATTACTGATCTACAGAATGCAGGGTCATCAAATCTTAAAGATGTTGTTATCAAAATCAACCTCCCCACTAATACACAGTTCTCTTCCACAGTGTCTGTAGATACTTGACAGGTTCAGGCAAGTGGAATTTACTTGTTTATCTAACAGTCCATTCCATTAAACAGCTGTTCTTTTTAGAAAGCTATTTCTTAAGTAGAGTGAAATGTACCTCTTAGTAATACCTACTAATTGCTTCCAGTTTTGGTTTCTGGACCACTTTGGACAAAACTACTTACTCTCCAAATTATTACCTTTTAAATACCTAAGACAACATTCTATTCCTTACTCCTTTGAGTCTTTCCTGGGCTAAATCCTCTTAAGTTCTCCAAGTCTTTTTTTTTTTCTTTCTTCTAAATGTGATGTAATTCTTCACATCACTTATTTGTCTCAAGTTTGCCAGTTTCCATGTAAAACTGAATATTCAAAATTCATTAAACTACTCAGATGTTTCTTGACTAGTAAAGAATATAATTTTTTTTTTGGCCAAGATTCCAAAATTTAATTTTTATTTTGATTTATATTTTGGCTTTTATTGAACTTGGGGTTCAGTAAAAATCTCAGGTTGATTTTTTTATATAAAATATTACCAAACAAAGTTTCTAAACATTTATCTCTTGGGCTTCTATTATTTTAGTTGCTTGAGATAATTTTGAATATTGTTTTTCCAGCCCTATTCCACCCTGCCAAACTAAGGAACAGCTCCATATGTGATAAGCTGTCTTCAGTGCCTTCATTCTAAGCATTGATAACAAAGCTGAATAGGAGTGAAACAAGGTCAGGGTCTTCTGATATCATAAGATTGGAGAGCTCAGTAACACTGAGCCCTTTCCCATTCTCTGATACTTTTGTTCTCCAGATTTCTTTCTCAAGATACCAAGAATGATGGAAATTGTTTAATGCTCATTCCTCTCAGCTCTTATTGCATTTAGCAATTACCTTTTGCAGGGATCCTAAATACCTGCTTAACTCAGTTTTTCTCCCAGACTTTAGACACTTAGCAGAGGATTCACCTAGAGTAGGAATCCAGTAAATATTTGCAGCTTTGTTTAATAAGATATGGCATATTGGTGAACAATTTGGCCTTCTCTTTCCCTCTGAAATTCACCTAGATGCTCTTCATACATTAAATAAAAATGTTCAAAATTGGACTTGTCATCTTCCTTTTGACCCCTCTCCTCCTCTTGGTCATACTGGTTCATGGTCCCACTTTATCTCTGACATCAAATTCTTACCAACATTTTGGCCTTTGTATTTCTCACATCCAACCAGCAGCTGCATTGCTTAATTTTAGTTCTACGAATCTCCCATGATGAACCCTTATTCTTTATTCTTGATGTCTCTATCTTGCTCAGTTCTTCTTTTCCTTTTTCCTGGATTATGACAAAACTATTATCTGCACCTGATATCACTTCTGCCTTAACTCCCCACTGTCTGTTCCTGAGCACTGTTCTGATGGATTATGTCACATCGTAATCACGGTCCACAGTGACTGTACACTGATATATTCCTCAGTCTGACACACCCCCACGAGTAGAACCTGTCTCTTTATTCCCCTTCATCGTTTCTTCCAGGTGCCCTTTGCTCTGGTCACCATCTACCCTCTCAGGTACTTTCTCAGCTCTGTATTTATCATTTGCTTTTCTTCTGCTCCTTGAATGATTTTTCTCATTCTTGAAGGATTTATATAGGGTGTGACACTTGGTTTCTGACATGCATTTGTACAAATGGAGACTCATCTATGCATTTATTCAATTTATATTTGTTGTGTCTTGGGAGTCAGACCTGAGTTCTAAGGCTGCCATCTAGCACTGCACTACCAGGCAATTTGATTAAATCTTTTAACATGAAATTTTCTTCACTTGAAAGTGGAAATGGTAATACACCCCTCACAGGGTTTGAGAGCTTTAGATGATGCACATGTTTCAGCACTTGGGTTGTGTTTACAGGTCAACAAATAGTAAAAATTATTTATATCATTGAGCTTTTTTTATGTGACAGGCATTCTGCAAAGAGCTAAGGAGATGAATGAGAAAAGTATTTGTTTCTGAAAAATTCAAGGCAAAATAACTATGTTAAATATAATGTAATTTTGGAGGTTTTAAAAGTGAGGTAGCTTTTTTTAAGTATAGGCATGGAAAAAGATATTCAAGTCACATTTTTTAGTGAAAAAAGCCAGTTGTAAATAGTCTGCATTGCACAAATCCACTGTGAACATTTTACATATTACTATTTGCATATAATAAGCCTGGAAAAATTCCCTCTCAACTCTGAGAAATGCTCATCTCAGAAGGGGCTAGTGATGGCAGTGGTAAGATTATTTGGGCTTTTAATGTGCTAAGTATGTCTACATTTATACACATACACGTGTTTTTAAAGACTGAATACATATGAAATTTATAAACAGAAATAATGAGAATTATGTAAACAATGATAAAATAAGGTACTCAAATACAAACACATACCAGACATTCAATAGGGGTACAAGTCAGGAAAACAAATACTGTAACTAGAAGGGAGGAAAGTTGTGCTCTAGTCACCAAATCCTTTCTTTATAGGTTTTCATCGCTTGGTCTCTGCCCTGTTTCTTTTAATTCAATTTTATTTATTTATTTTTTATTTCAACTTTTATTTTAGGTTCAAGGGGTATATGTGTAGGTTTGTTACATGGGTAAATCGTGTGTTCCAGGGCTTTTTATCACCCAGGTAATAAGCATAGTACCTGATAGGTAGTTTTTTGATTCTCACTCTCCTCCCACCTTCAAGCAGGCCCTGATGTCTGTTATTCCCGTCTCAGTGTCCACGTGTACTCAATGTTTGGCTTCTACTTTAAGTGAGAACATGTAGTATTTGGTTTTCTGTTCCTCCATTAATTTGCTTAGGATAATGTCCTCTAGCCGCATCCATGTTCCTGCAAAGGACATGATTTTTTTTGTTTATATCCACGTAGTATTCCATGGTGTATATGTACCACATTTTTTTTATGAAGCCCACTGTTAGCGGACCTCTAGGTTGACTTCATGTCTTTGCTACTGTGAATAGTTCTTCTATGTTTCTCTGTTCTCAGATTCCTTCTTTGAAAGTGTGCCTAAGACCCCAGCTCCTCTAAGACTAGAGATATGTGCTGCTCTCCAAAAAGCATTTGTGTCCTGGCTCTGAACTCAAATCTAGTAGCCGAGGTGCAACTCTCCGCATCAAGATATACCCAACTATAACCTCCCCTGGGACCTCCGCCTGTTGGTTCTCTTAAACTCTATGTTCTGGCCTGGGTCATTTGTTAAGACTTTGTTTTTCCACATGCTGAAAATTCAGACACCACCACCTGCTTTGTGGGCTGTCTCTCCCCTTCCTTGCTGTATAGATTTCTGTTTGCAATCTCTGAGGATTGGTCCACTAATAGCCAGTGCCATCCTGGGGTATTAATTTATTTATTTCAGTCATATATTGTAGTGAAAACGTGGACTTCGGAACAGATCTGAGTTCGAGTGGCAGGATACTTTATGAATTATGTGAACTTGGAATTTTTTCCCTCTATTTTGTCATCTGTCATTGATTATGTCAATATATATTATTATTATTATTATTATTATTATTATTATTTTTGAGACAGAGTCTCTCTCTGTCACCCACACTGGAGTACAGTGGCAAGATCTCAGTTCACTGTGACCTCCGCCTCCTGGGTTCAAGCAATTCTCCTTCCTCAGCCTCCCGAGTAGCTGAGATTACAGGTGCCCACCATCACACCTGGCTAATTTTTGTATTTTTAGTAGAGACGGGGTTTCCCCATGTTGGCCAGCGTGGTCTCGAACTCCTGACCTCAGGTGATCCACCCGCCTGAGTCTCCCAAAGTGCTGGGATTATAGGCATGAGCCACCACGCCCGGCCGTCAATATATATTATCAAGTATATTGCTAGGTTCTATAGGTTCACTGTTGAAATAGAAATACACTTTCTCCCTATTGAGCTCATGATCTGCTATAGGATACAGAGTGGTGAACTTAAAAATATAAAGAGGGCTGTGATAATAGAAGTATGGGGTATCCTGGCAGAAAGAAGTGAGACACTGAACCCAGATTTGGGGTCGTCAGGAGAGAGTGAAGCCCCAGCTGAGACCTAAAGATAGAGAGAGATTAGCTGTCAAGGGGGATGACAAGAGTAGGGTGGGGACAAGATAGTCTAGGCAGATATAGTAGTTTAGGCAAAGGTCTAGAGACAAAAAGAACATGACATTTTTCTAGAACTGATGGCTTGTGGAGCCTGTGTGTAAAGGGAATCGGACTAATAAGCTATATCAACCAGGGCCTAGTCAGTGGTTTGAGGGGTTCAGGATTTATCGTATAGAAAAACAAAGCAAAAAAAAACTAGGAAGCATTTGAAGGACTTTGAGTAAGGAAGCCATATTAGTATGTTCTAACACTGCTATAAAGAAATCCTGAGACTCAGTAATTTATAAAGAAAAGAGGTTTTCTTTTATATTTATAAAGAAAAGAGGTTTGGCCCATGGTTCTACAAGCTGTATAGGAAGCATGATGCAGGCATCTGCTCAGCTTCTGGGGACACCTCAGGAAACTTACAATCATGGGAGAAGGCAAAACGGGAGCTGGTGCTTCACATGAATGGAGCAGAAGGAAAGTGAGGGAGGTACTACACTTTTTTTTTTTTTTTAGATGGAGTTTTGTTGTTGTCACCCAGGCTGGGGTGCAATGGCGTGATCTCTGCTCACGGCAACCTCTGCCTCCCAGTTTCAAGTGATTCTCCAGCCTCAGCCCCCTGAGTAGCTGGGATTACAGGCACCTGGCTAATTTTTGTATTTTTAGTAGAGATGGGGTTTCACCATGTTGGCCAGGCTGCTCTCGAACTCCTGACCTCAGGTGATCCACCCACTCCTGACCTCAGACCAAGATCCACTTGGTCTCCCAAAGTGCTGGGATTACAGGCATGAGCCACTGTACCCAGCCAGTGCTACACACTTTTAAACAGACAGATCTCACGAGAACTCACTATCATGATGACAGCCCCAAAGGGGGTTGTGTTAAACCATGAGAAATGACCCCCACTAATATGGACAGGAGACAGGGAAATACTGAGTAGATGAAAGTGGTTCCCCAGCAAAGGCACCACCCTCAAGCCTGAAGACCCACAGCCTTAAGTGGGAACAGCCATTTCTGTTTTCACACCCAAAAAGTTGCATTTTTGGCCTGCCATGCACCCCCATCCTTTACCCGCATAAAGTCTGAGCCCAGGTTCCAGAAGCAGATGAGGAAACAAAGACAAACAGTGGAATGCTGTAGCAGAGAAAGGGAGAAGAGAAGGAATGTCTGAACACCAAGAGGAGCTCAGCTGGAGGTGGTTGGAGAGCTTGGCCACTGGATGACCAAAACTCCAGGGGAAGATCATCTTCCCACTCCATCCCCCTTCCAGCTCCACATCCATCTCACTGAGAACCACCTCCACTACTCAATAAAACCCTATATTCATCCTTCAAGCTCACATGTGACCCAATTCTTCTGGGATGCTGGACAAAAGCTCAGGATTGAGCTTTTGTCACACTAGCCCTCCTCCCTTGTGAAAAGGCAGAGGGTCCATTGAACTGGTTAACACTTAAGCTGTCTGTGGATGGCAAGGGTAAAGGCGCATTGTAACACTGGGGTTGCAGGCACCCACCCCTAGACACTATCACAGAGTCAGAGCCCGAAGCACTTGCCCCGACTCCTGCACCTGCCCATCTGCATGCTCCCTCTCCCATCAGGGGTTTGAGCATTGGTAACCAAACATGTGAGCCACACCCCTGTCAACTTCCTGTAAGGGGATGAGGGAACTCTCCCGTTTCACCATGATCCAGCCAGTCCCCAGCTCCAACATTGGTGATTACAATTTGACATGAGATTTGAGTGAGGCCACAGATCCAAACCATATCAGGAGCAAAACGGTAAGGTTTTCATCTTAGAAATGTTTCTTTGAGTGCCATATAGAGAATGGGTAGAGGACTAGAAGCTACGAGAAAATTTGGAGGTAGCTGCAGTATGCTAGGATTCATGGAAGCGGAATCTGCAAGCACTCAGAGAAAATAATATTTTCAGTCGCAGAGATTTCATAGATGTACATGGAAATATTGATCTCATGAGCCACACTTGTTGCCTCTTGATTATTTACAGGTACTTCTGGAGGCATATGTGCTTCAAGCCTAAGTATAACTAGTCAAAATAAACTGGATTGTTAAAAGACTTTTTATATAACTGTTAGGTTGTTCAATTCAGGACTCATCACAGATGTCAGAACTTTTATTGTAATTAGGTTGTTGTCAATAATTATGTGTACTACTGAGCATGAAGTGAGAAATTGTGGCACATTTTAAACTGATTCTCACAATGTTTCTGCATTCTAATTAATTAACATCTTTTTAACTGATTAATTTGCATAAGAATCTCCCTTTTTCGAGTAGTAAACAGAATGAAGTTGCAGCTTTTATGTGCTCAACATATGTAGGAATTACTTACAGTGATGGATGATGTTGTAAAAAAAAGTTTCTTTTAGTTTGTTTTGCCCACTGGAAGAATCTATTATCTTCTGGAGATAATAGATATTTTATGGTTTTAATTTTGAACAACACTCTTAAAGGAAGATAATGGCCAACTACCTTGCCTTTAAAGGGGAAAGAAGATGAGAGCTTTGCTCAAAACAATATTGTGAAATACTTAGCTTAGACAATGAAGGACTTTTTTGAGGCTTTGGGAGTAGTTTTAGGGTTGTTGTCACATGACTGACATCACATGATCATGTAGATGAAGAAAGCAGATTAACTTTACGTTCTGTAAGAAATAGGACTGGTAACAATTTATTGAAGTTGAAGGGGTGGTGATGTTTTTATAGAGCATATAACAATCATAGCAGCCTAAGGAGGATGTGACTTATGAGTTTCCTAGGGAGAGAATACAGTCAGAGTTCTTAGTTTCTGTTTCCAGTTGGGCCAGTAAAGACCCTTCCTCATCCCTCTTTTCTACTTATCACTAGAGACAGAAACTAAAAACCTAAAACAAAACAAAACAGAGCAACAACAAAATAAGGCAAGTTGGACAAGTTTGGTTTAAACATTAAGTTATTCAACAGATATGATTATGGTATTTCAATTGTGTAGGTTGTATTCTTTACAAGGGAGCTTGACCAAGAGGGGTTGCTCTATTGGCCAAGCCAGGTATCTTGGCTGAGAACCATGGTTGCCAGTTACTGTCGTGGGTGCTTAGAATATATCGATGAACAAAAGAGTGAAAAACCCTTGCTGTAGTATAAGAAGATGAACCCCAAATACAACTGGTAAATTATATAATATATTAGAAGTTGATCAGTGTTATGAAATAAAGTAAAGCATGAGTACAGTGTGGGACATTACCATTTTAAAAAGGGTTGTGAGGGTTGGCCTCATTGAGAAAGTGACTTTTCATGAGAAATTTTAAGGTAGCATGTGAATGAGCCTTAAAGGAATGTGATTATGGGACCTGAGTCACTTGACAGACAGCTACCCCCTCTGCAGCTGTAACCTGGGAAGCTGTGACCCTCATTTTTCTAATGATAGATTAGCCTTTTCTTACCTACAGTTTTTAAAAATGTTTTAAAAGAATACAGGGTGCAAGAGAGGAAGACCCTGCCCTCTTCACTGTTAACATATCTGTTATAGATTAGCTTCCCTCTTACGTCTCTTACACAAAGACCTTATCATTATCAAACTGTTACAGAAAAGGGGTCTGGATCCAAACCCCAAGAGAGGGTTCTTGGATCTCACACAAGAAAGAATTAAGGGCAAGTCCATAGAGTAAAGTGAAAGTAAGTTTATTAGGAAAGTAAAAGAATAGAAGAATGGCTACTCCACAGGCGGAGCAGTCCCGAGGGCTGCAGGTTGCCCATTTTTGTGGTTATTTCTTGATGATATGTTAAACGACGGGTGCATTATTCATGCCTCTCCTTTTTAGACCCTATGGGGTATCTTCCTGACATTGCATGGCATTTGTAAACTGTCATGATGCTGATGGGAATGTAGCAGTGAGGACAACTGGAGATCACTCTCATTGCCATCTTCGTTTTGATGGGTTTTGACCAGCTTCTTTACTGAAAACCTGTTTTATCGGCAAGGTCTTTATGACCTGTGTCTTGTGTTGACTTCCTGTCTCATCCTGTGACTTAGAATGCATTAACCATCTGGGAGTGCAGCCCAGTAGATCTCAGTCTCATTTTACCCAGCACCTATTTAAGATGGAGTGGTTCTGATTCCAATGTCTCTGACAACATTGTCTAAGGTGGAATATTAAATATACGTTTAGATTGTGAAAGGAAAAGAAAAACAACTGTAACTGATCAAATTGTGGTAACTCATAAACTAGCCTTATGAAAAACATATTGTAATCCTGTTAAATTTATTTGTTTTCTGCCTATATAAACAAGACCTAACTTTTCAGTTGCCAGAGCACTGCCCCCATTCCTTTGGAGTCTGTATTACCTTAATGGCCATTGTCAACTTAGAGCTTGAATAAAACTCTTTAAAACTGGATTCTCGTCTTTTTGATTATTTCAGCTTAACAGCAAACTCCCAGCTCACTTCAGGAAGAGTGGTCTAGGCAAAGAAATTAGCCAGTGCAAAATTCCCAAGGCAGGAGAGAGCCTAGAATGTTCACAGCAAAAAGAACCGTGAATATCAGGGATGATAATCATTTTGTAGCACAAAGATCAGAGGCTTTAGATTTACATGATCTGAATTCAAAGCCTTACTGTACCTGTTACTAACTTTGAGTCTTGTTTAGCTAAGTGTATTAGTCTGTTCTCATGATGCTAACAAAGACATACCCAAGACTGGAAAATTTATAAAGGAAAAAAGTTTGGTTGACTCACAGTTCCACATGGTTGGGGAGGCCTCACAATCATGGCAGGAAGTGAATGAGGAGCAAAGTCACGTCTTTCGTTGCGGCAGGCAAGAGAGCCTGTATAGGGGAACTCCCTTTTATAAAACCATCAGATCTCGTGAGACTGAATCACCAACACAAGAACAGTATGGGGGAAACCACCTCCATGATTCAATTATCTCCACCTGGCCCCACCCTCGACTCATGGGGATTATTACAATTCAAGGTGAGATTTGGGTGGGGTCACAGCTAAACCATATCACTGAGTTACTCCACCTTTCTCACTAAGTTACTTCACCTTTCTATGCTTTAGCTGCTGCTTCTGCAAAATTGAGAAGAGAGGATGTTTTGCAGCACTGGCCTAGCAAGCGTGGATTCTTTCACATAACGGAATTATTATCATGTTGTAAAAGATTGATTTTGTATGACAGGTAGAAACAGAACTTGAAACCACTATGGGAGTTAAGGGGAGCTAGAGTTCCAGTGGGAGGTAGTTTGAGCCAACAATCATAGCAGTCTGGAGGCAATGAGTGGTATAATGAGAAGTAATTGAGAAGCTAATAATATAGCATTTATTTTCTGTATTATTTATTGAGTGCCTATTATGTGCGAGACTCTGACATTCATTTTATATAGTTACACAGTTTCTCATTAATTCAGACACTAAAAAAGTCAATTTAGTCTGTTCTCTCTGCCTCTTTCTCCCCACATTGAAAGAATTTTCCACAGCAATTTAGTTCTCATCCTTCCTTTTGTAGATGGAGCACACCACTGCTGCTTCTTTACCTGGAGATTTGTCTTTGTAGTTGCTGAGCTGATCAAAGCAAAAAGATCATCCTTGTATTTGTCCTTAATTTTATGAACATTCATTTTGCATTTTAACTCTCCATAATTCTTGGTACACTAAACAGTTAAAAAGCTGTTTACTGACTAACTGAAACTGAGTGGAGATCAAAAGAAAAGGGAACAGAGAAGTCTTTTTCCTCTCACTTGTGTGTGCTATTTTAAATTAATGTGCTTGACTGAGGACTTGGGTACCAGCATAATTGACAAAGTGGCCATAAATAGACATTTTCTGGTTTTGTGATATGTTGGCGACATTATTTCACCACATGTAAGATTCAGCTATTATGAAAAGATACATTTGTGCTTTACTTTGGGTGCATAAGAAATGTGTTTGTGTCATTTTTTATGGGGTGAGATAATGGCCTGGGGGTCTCCGTATTCTGTTTATAGCACTGGTCCATTAACTTGATGTCTTCAGACCTTTAAAAATTAAATCACACAAATGTATTTAATAGCTGCATTATAGATATTTAAGCCTGTTCATAGACATTCTATTTACTGCTTTTTGATTTGATTTTTCACTGTGATATGATCATAGAGATAACCAAAATATCACCAAAAAATTATTTTATCTTTAACATTTCCTGACATAGTGGATGGAGTAAAAATTCCTAATGAGTGAACATTCTTTCTTAGGGTTCAGAGAACAAGTAAAATATGCATAACCAAAGGTCAGAAAAGCAGAAACTCTTGAGAAAGGGAGAGCATGTCTTACCTGGTTTCTCACTTTTGTGCCACCACTTCATGTGACGTCTCTGTCTGCCCTCATTCCACATACTTCCTGTGGGCTGTGTTCTTGGATGGATTTGAGAAAGGGATAGAGATGCTTTATTACCAATGGCCACTAGAAATTGCTGGCTTCAGGTTAGCTCTTCATTCATTTATTTATTTTCCAAGAAAACTGTAGTTCTACTTTCAGGAGAGGAAGGGACACTGCCCTGAAAAGAGGACTTGTCGTCTGCTCTCTGGAGGTCTCACTGTTTTCATCTTTTTAAAGTCCAAGTGAAGATTATTCTCTTTTAAACACAGTAAACATGAACCCTAAAAATTCCCATCCAACAGATTACTTAGGGCCTTCTACTCTAATTGAAAAAAGTCCCTTGTACTGTTCTATTTAATTGATCCAAATTGGAGAGCAATGAATATAAGCTTCCTTTGACATTTCTGCCAGGAGGTCCTAGGCTGTCCTTGTGCTGATGAGCCAGAAAGTTACTGTGAAGTTCTTTCCAAGCTGTTTTCAGTTAATTTAAGGAGGAAAAAAAAGCCAACATCTAAAGCAATAAACTTATGTCCACTGGGCTTCATAGCGTAAGACCTTAAGTTGCTGAGATATTTTCTCCTTAATGCATGTATATTGGACATGTCAGCTTTGCTAAACCTCACAGAGAGCTCTAATATATTGATTAATCAAAGTAAACAGAACAGATGCTTTTAATCTTCAATAAACAGCAGAACAATTTGTTTACTCTCCTCTGTACATTTGCTGTGTCATTATTCTTAATAATTCTCTGGATGCAACAATTAGACAATGTCATCAGAAACAAATCAAGTATATAAGCAGACTCAAAGTAATTTTTCAAGTGTTATTTAAAATGTTTAGTCAACAAACTAATCTGTTAGAAAAGTTACAAAAGAGAGGTGTTTTTGCTTAGACTAACCAACTGACTGATAAACTTGAAAATAAATGTCACCGTCATTTCAAGGCATCTGATTCTGCACATCCACCACCATTAATGGTTCACATAAAAGACTCCTTGGAAGAAGATCAATACCTTCTTTAAAAAAAATCAGATTGGATGCTTCCTTTGATATAATTCAGTTTTTCAAAGGATTTCAGGGTAGAGTAAAGCAGAAGCAGGAAACTGAAGCATTCTTTGCCACTGTTGGGAAATAATTGTTTCTGATCTTCACTTGAATTTTACATCTAGCTCTTCAGAAGCACTGTTTATCCATTCATCATCAGTTAGTGAAGATGTATGTATTAGCCTGCTCAGGCTGCTATAACAAAATATCATAAACTAGGTAGCTTAAATAACAAACATTTATTTGTCATAGTTCTAGAGGCTGGGAATTCCAAGATCAAGATGCTAGCCAATTCAATTCTGGGTAAGGGACTGCTTCCTGGCTTGTAGACAGCTGCCTTTGTTGTATCCTCATATGGTGGGGGTGGGGGTAGTGGAGAGAAGGTGATAGCCCTGGTTTCATCTTATAAGGACATTAATTCCATCATGAAGACCCCACCCTCATGACCTCGTCTAAACCTAATTACCTCCCAAAGTCCCTACCTCCTAATACCATCACACTGTGGGGTTAGGGCTTCAAGATAAGAATTTTGGAGGGATATAAACATTCAGGACATAACAATATACCTACTAAGCACTTGCTAGTGCCCTAGCAGGGTGCTGTGCCTGGACTGAGAGTGCTCAGGGATGATGAAGTCTTCCAAATAGTTTAGTGAAAAAGACAAGAAATAACAAAAGGCATAGGACAGGTGAAGTGTGGCATGGGGTAATACCTAACCTATGTCATGAGGTGTCTGTCATTTCAATCCTATTTCAGTTGTCAAAGTAAATAATGAGAGTGTCTAAATATTTTCCTCCATCTGTGTCTTTAGCCTTTTAAATTTATTTCCTAATCCCATACTTCCTATTCAAAAACTGCCACATTATAGCCATACTTTGTGCTATAAATAATTGTAAACTTTGGGTTTTAAGATCCCCAAGGCATAGCCATGTATGACTTCCTTTCTATTTGGAAATATAATGTAATATTTTCCCAAACAACGTAACTGCCTTCTTTCTCTCTGTCTGCCTTTTCCTTTAGGGTTTCTAATAATCTTTGGATTATAATATGATAGTACATTTTCTAGGACGGTTCCGGGATTTCACATGGGGTCAAATTTTGCATTCCATCTAAATGGAACATCCAGTCTCCCCTGCCTCTCTCACAAAATCTTGTCACTGATCTCACAAAGAATGAGAGTGACAGAGTGTAGATGCTTGTAGTCTTCTTCACCACGATTGCTGAAAGGCATCCTTTTGTTTATGAAGGGAAGAGGCAAGAGGTACTCTGAGGCTAGGCCCTGAGGGAAAGCAACATTCCTTGACTGTCTTGGGGAGGTTCTTAAGGGCTGATCCTGCCTAGGGTTGATTTCATTGTCACAACTGAGAAGATACATAGCTCCCTACCCCCATCCCCAATCTGGTAATCTTACTCCTGATGAGTAGTGTAGAAATATTTTTAACTTGAAGGATTGAAAGTATTTGCTATAGGGATTATGATGTTTGGCTATTGCTGGAGTAAAGTGAAAGAGGTTATGGGTTATATATGTTTGTCACATTAAGAAACCAGCAATTGTGAATGCATGCGGCAATAAACACTAACAGAGCTTGCAAATTTTTGCTAAACTAAAACTGTAGTTATTGGTTCTTCCTCTTCATTTCAGGATCCATAGTATTCATTGATTGACTCTGGATGCAACCAGATTCTTCAACATTATGTCTGTTTCTGAATACTGTGGGTTATCTTTGACCTAGAGGTGGAAAAACCTCTGCTGTCTGGTGACCCAACTGTTAGCAAAAGGACTGATGTGAAAGTTGATATAATGAGCAGAGGTGTGGTTTCAGGAAGTGGGCTGGCTCTGGACCCAGCCTGCCTGTCATTCAGATCCTGATTCCACATTTGCTAGGTATAAATTGGCTCTTTAGTTAACTCCTCTGTGCCTCAGTTTTCTCATTCACAAAATGGAGCAATGATAGTACTTTCCCAGGATCAAAATTGTTTCTCATTTTAAGAAGTTTTTGGGAGGACTAAATAAAGTAATGTACGTAAAACATTTAATACAGTGTCTAGCACGTAATTAACATTTAATAAACATTAGCTATTATGCAAGAAGTTCTAGAGTCTCTATGAACCTTTACCAGGGAATTCAGCTAAGTCTGCTTTATTGAGGAGCCCTTGTCATCTTCATTTATTAACTGTAGAACATTAAAGCCTTTTTAACAATACATTAAGCAACCTAGAATATTAATCTGAGGCTCCATCTAAATTAAAAGGCTCTGTCCTAAGCCAGTATACTGTATTAACCCATTCTTGCATTGCTATAAAAAAATGCCTGAGACTAGGTAATTTATAAAGAAAAGAGGTTTATTTGGCTCACAGTTCTGCAGGCTGTAAAGGAAGCATAGTGGCTTCTGCTTCTGGGGAGGCCTCAGGAAATTTACAATCACAGTGGAAGGTGAAGGGGAAGCAGGCACACCTTACAAGGCCAGAGCAGGAGTAAGAGAGGAGAGTGGGGGAAGTACCATACACATTTAAACGACTAGGTCTCCGAAGAACTCACTCACTCCCTATCACGAGATCAGCACCAAGCAAGAAATCCGCCCCCATGACCCAATCACCTCCCACTAGGCCTCACCTTCAACATTGGGGATTACAATGAAACATGAGATTAGGGTAGAGATACAGATCCCAACCATATAATATACTAAGCAGAAGATATATACAGAATATCTTTAAGATTTTTTTTTTTCCAGAAAAAGGCTTTCATTATGCAGTAACATTTGAGCAGACTTTAATCTGTGGGAGGATTATGCACTGTCAGTTTGGAACTATATAAACCCTTGAAGTATATGTTTTGTGTTCCAGCACCTTAGTGTTTTTAAGCCCTATCTTTATAAACTTGGTACATCAGACCAGGAGTGAATTTGGGAGCGATCACATTCAATCATTGAAAACAGAGAAGTTACTATTCTGCCACCAGCAACACTTACAACAGTGAACCTAAGACTGGACTGTAAGAAAGGAAAGATAAAAGAATGAAAGTTTATGATGAGAGATAATATTGTTTGAAACTGTAAGTTGCTATATAAATTGCAATAAAAGATATTATTTATATCATTAAAATAGGGGAATTCACCTCCCTAAACAGGAGGACTTTGAATTTTTAGGCATTTGCTGTCACTTGTAAGTCTAGGGGTTGAGGGACTTGCACTGCCCTCTGCTTCCCCTAGAATTATCAGCACTGAGTGTATGTCGACAAGACACATAGTTGTTTTACTGCTGCGGCTGAAATCCTGGGTGTTCTCAGGAGGACAATGTTTGTGAAAAATAAACTAGCAGCAAGTTCATATCTAGCTCCCTGGGGTCATTCCTCAAAGCCTACTGATGAGGCAAGTTTACAGGATCCACTCTCCCCAAGCCAGCATTTGACACCAACACCTTTGGCAGTGAGAAGTGTGGCCGTAACTCCTAAGTATGGGCCAAAAGGGTGGGTCAAGAAAGGCTCGATGTGATTTATCTCATAAGGGAAACATAAGACAGTTAATGATTTCATCTTTAGCTTGGAGGCTTTGCAGTGCCTTGGCAGATAGACACTGGCCTTGGGACTTAGCTTGAAGAAAGCTCATGTCAACAGAGAGAAACACTGTGACCACCTGTGTACTTTGGCTGGAAGAGTGTGTACAAAACAAGTGCATACAGAGCCCTGGGAAAAGCACAGGGAAACAGAAGTCAGGTAGGGGAGGCAGAATAGTCTGGCTCTTCTCATAGAACCCATGAGCACAACTTAGCAACACAACTCATATGGCCTGGCCTACCTGCCCAGATCCATCATAAGTTCAATGGTGAATCTGAAAGGAAGGTGGCTGCCCAGGAACTCACCACAGAGGGATCCTGAGTCCTGAAGATCCTGAACTCACACCACAGAGGGATCCTGAGGTCAGCATTGAGCTTGATGGGTGGTCTAGGGTAAAAATGGGAAAAGAATCTGAAGTACAATGAAGGATAGGTTCCCAGGAGGGTTGAAGGTCAAGTTGGAGATGACACTGTAAATGGAAGATAAGCATTGGGCTTGGAATCAGGGAGGTTTCCAGAGGTGCTGATGGTTTCAGATCAATGCTGTAAAGGTAGAAGGTGCTCCTGCTGCTGGTCCCTTCTAATGCTGGGGATGTTTGTGTGGCAAAGTGGGGATAGAGGACAGCAACAGAGGGTTAAAGAAGGTGTGCAGGCAATATCTACTCAGAAACCAAACTTTCTTACCCATCACACTCAGAGTATTATTACAAATGACTTCACTTAGGCAGCAACTTAAAAAAATAATGCATGGACTTTAAACATAATTATTCCATTACCATTTAAATTGGCTATTCTTTGAAGAAGTGAGAAAGGAACCTTTTTCACTGATACAAAAAAACAAACTTGCACAGCCATGATCAGTCTAATCTTGTCTTGTTCTTGGTTTTGTACCTCTTGGCTTTAGACAGGTGCACAGATTACATTACCTTTGGATAAATCAATAGTAACAACGCCATTCATTTGTAGAGTGCTTTACAAAGGATAAAGTGTTCTCACTTCCATGACCTCATTTCCTCCTAAAAAGTCTGTGAGCTGTTATTATCACTCCAATTTCATAGATGAGGCTAATCTTATGGATGAGGTCACAGGGCTAATAAGGAATAGATCCAGGACTAGAATCGATTATTGCTTCATTTCTAGTACAACAAAGAAAATGTATTGTTTTTGAATTTTAGGTTGAAACAACCTCCGTTACTAGATTTCAGCTTCTTCTATATATTTATTTTAGCTTAATTGTCCTTTTCTCCTTTTCTTCCTGTACTTCAATAAAAAATGTTTGTGTGAGTACATGTGAAAGGAACCCAAATGATACATAATTTTATACTGAGGGCACACTATCAACACCCTCAGCCTGCACTTACCCAGGCCTGTTTCCTATGGAATTGAAATCTTCTTAGGGTCAAATGGCCATTTAAAGTTCATTCCTTTTGAAAGCATTTGGTTAATACTTGATTCACTGGGCAAAGGTATTGTCAGGTACCGAGTGATCATCTGAGGCTTTGAAAGAATGCTCACACTGGTTGACTTCCATAGTCTGCTGATTTTGGTTTCTGTGCATTTAATACTATTTTTTACTCATGATGGTTTCACTTGATTATGTTTCCTGGAATGGCACTCAATTAAGGTGTGTAGCCAACTCTGGGCCCTGAGCTGTCAGTGAGGCTCTGGTCTCAGCTAGGATGTGTATTCTGTATTCTTGGCAATACAGGTAAGCTTGTGAAGTGCAGTGGTTGCAGGCCAGCAGAAAAGACAATGACCTCACTGCACTTATCACAGTGGCATATCTGAGTGCTGAGAAAATAATTTGAACCATATCTCAAGTAATTTCATTTTTAAAAATTAGATATATGCTCTTAGGCTTGATACCAGAGAGGAGAGAACAGAGATGTTCCTGGAACTACAAGTGGAAAAAGTTATTTTGAACTTTTATTGTTTGGTGGCAATAGAGAATTCCCTTGGATTTAACTCATCTCATTAAGCATTCTTCATGCTGGAGGCAACAAGATTCAGAAGTTCGATTGTGATCCGTATTTATAGTGAGGACATTTTGCAGATGGAGACATGGTTATGCAGAGCTGGGCCTGTCTGAAGCATAATCCCAAACCGTGAAGTGCTCAGGCTTGCTGGACTGCCCTGTAAGGCAAAGTGAGATAAAATCACTGAAGTTAGATTTGAGGGATAAACTCTAAAGATTCCTTGCCTTTGAAAAATAAATCTCTGCTTTCTTAAATCTTAGCATTATTTTTTTTTCTTCAGGATTTTGATAGAAAGGTCTGGGTTTTTTATTTGCTTAAGTTGGGGCTTATCTGGAGAATGGTAGCCAGTTGACATTTTTGAAGAAATCAGTTTACCTGATTGTTTCACAGGCACCTAGTGGAAACTAAAGATCAAAAAGAATAAGATATGTCTTGGGAAATTCATTTTGTGCAAGTTTTGAAGTGGGTCACTGTTTGGGAATAAGAGCAGAATGGGTTCTGAGAAAAAAGGAAAAATCATAACAGCAGAAAATTATTGGGCTTGAGATGAGGGAGGGTGGCAAATGGTGGAAGAAGGAATGTTGCAACAGAGTGAAGGTTGAGAGAGATGACAAGGGCTTTTGTCTTGGGTATCTTAGATGTACTCTGATTGAGGTGGGCCATCAAGTTGTTTTTTATTTTTTATTTATTTTTTTCTTTTACTTAACTCCCAATGATCTACAAAAGGACATCAGATTGGGTTTGTTTCACTGGCGGCTAGAAACATGGGTCCTGAATTTTGGAGAGAGGATTATGCTCGTTGGGAGTCACAGGCACGTAGACAACAGCTCTCGTCAGGAAAGAAACCCAGGCCATTCAGGGAATTGATGTACCATGGAAAGGCCAAGGACAATCGAGAGTCACAGTAACACTTATGGGCTAAGAAAGGGAAGATGTGTCAAAGCACTTCCATGGGTAGGAAGACCATTAGAAAGGTACAGAGGTTTAAGAAGGAGAAAGCAGTACACAATGATAACTGCTATGGAGAACTTAATGGCTGAAGAGTATTATATATTTGAGTTTGAAAATTAGTGAGGGCCTGGTATTTTTAGCAGAGAAATTTCAGTAGAGTTTTGGGGGCAGAGTCACAATCTGATGGTGGAGGAGTAAGTCATAACTGGAGAGTGGAGTAGATTGGGATGGTTTAGAGTCTAGATTCAAAAACCAGGACACGTAGGCTTGAATTCCTGCTCTGTCAGTTTAGTAACTATGACCTTGGGAACATTAGTAACCACTTTGTACTTCAGGCTTTACAACTGGAAAATGGGAGTAGTGATGACAGTGAGGATTAAATATGTTCTTTTGTATATAAAACACTTAGAATTGTAGATGTCCTATCGTAAGTGCTATCTGTAAAAGTGTTATTATGTTTTAGAGAAGCTCCTCTGAGAAGAACAGTTGAGAGGCATGTGTATGAGTTTTCTATGGGTACATAATGCATTACCATCCACATTGAGGCTTAAACCAATAGCCATTTATTATCTCACCATTCTGGAGGGTAGGAGCCTGGGTAGAGCTCGTTTGTCACAAGTGTGAATCAAGATGTTAGCTGGGTTGTCTTCCTTTCTGGAGACTCTGGGAAGAATCTGCTTTTGAACACACTCAGGTTGTTGTCAGAATTTGTTTTTTTGTGGCTGGAGGACCAAGGTCCCTCTTTGCTTGCTGTGGTCAGACAGGGGCCACTCTCAGTTCCTGGAGGTTACCCACATTCCTTGCCATGTAGCCCCCTCCATCTTCAGAGCCAACAATAGAGACTGTCTCATGCATTAGCTCTCTTTCACTTCAAATCTTTTTTTTTTTTAATCAAGGAAAAGCCCCATCTGCTTTTAAGGGATCAGCTGTCTAGGTCAGGCCCACTGAGGACAATCTTCCTTTCTTATGGTCAACTGTGGCATGTAACATAAAGTAACCACAGTAGTGGTATTCATCATATTCACAGGTTCCTCCCAGACTCAGATGGGAGAAGATTATACAAAGCATGAGTCATTGAGATTATCTCAAAATTCTTCCTATCACAGTGTGGAAGGTTAGGTTTTGTGTGGTTTAGATTCGCACAGTTGCAGGTAGCGGGAAGATAACAAGTAGAGAAGGGGAGATTAAAGATATTAGAGATTTTTTTTCCCTGCAGTAATATCTTGAAGTGGTTATACATAGGGCTGAAGACAAAACTGGGTGGGTAACATTGAGGAAGTGTAGGGACATCTCTTAGACAGCAGGAAATGAGGTTAGAATATATAATATTGTAGTATTTGATGTTGAGCAAGCAATCTCAAAACTTGTGGTATATATAAATGACCAGTTATTTCTCATGCATCTGCAGGGCTCAGCTGATTTAGGCTGGACTCCTGCATGCACCTGTGGTTCAGCCAGCCCTATCACATGTCTGCATGTCGGATCTGCTCCTTGGTTCTCCTATTCACCTCCTGGTATCATCAGACAAAGCTCAGGCAAATTCTTCTCATGGTGATGACAGAGGCACAGGATTTCTTGTGGCCTACATACTGGTACATCGCCACCTCTGCCTCATTCCATTGCCCCAAATTAGTCATATGTCTAGCTCAATATCAGAGTGCAAGGGCACCACAAAGATATGGTGGGCAGTGAAGGACTGAAGTTATTAATGCAACCTACCAGAATGACAGGCAAGTTTGGAAACCGAGATGTTAGAAGGGATGAAATTCACACCTAGTGGCATCTTAAGTTTTTGCTAGAAGACTACGCAATTTAAAATTTTAATTTGAACATATGGAAAAAAAGGCAAAAGGAAAAAAATCTCTAAATATTTAGAGCAAATTCTAGTTTGGCTCGATTACAGAAAGTGTAAAGGGGATTTGCAGTAAAGTAGAAAGGTCATTTGAGGATAGATCAGGGAGCGATTAAATGTTAAGGTGATGTGCTGGATATCTTTCTTCCAGCTCACATTCTGCTCTTTTCTATGTTATGCCCCAGGATGCTGGTCCGTGTTGACTGTTCTTCCTTGGTCACTGGGTTCCAGGTGAGTTCAGCCATGAAGGAGCACCGGAGGTGATGGCATGTACCTGGGGAGTGAGGTCTGAGTTTACTCTCTGACCTTCTTCTCTGCAGGTTGGCTGAGTCCCTCTACAATGGGCCACAGCTCCTGTCAAGCAGCCCTCTCCACGTGTTATCCCCTCTAGTTTCTGGCAAGTTCTGCTTTTTCTTGCTGCTTCAGGATTAGGAGTAGAGAGGTTCTCCATTATCATTAGCCTTCAGATCCTACATTACACTTGATTTCCTTCCACTCTGCCTATACTTAGTATGCCTATACTCACCAAACTGTCCTCAGTCATCCAGCTTGAGTCATCTGTTTCCTGCTGAGACTGACTCATGCATTAAGGACTTGGGACTTCATTTAGTAGGCAACGAGAAAAAAAGGGTTAGGAGAAGGCTAGAACTGGACTGTGCTGTGGGAAGATTAACACAGAAGCCACATATACAGTGTATTAGAGGAGACAGGAAACCATGTAGGAGTCTCACAACTGTCTGGGAGGAAGAGTGTGAGGGCCTAAATTATAGATGGGATTGTGGAAATGAAAAGGAGGAATGGGTGCAATAGCTATTGTGGGTGCAGAATGGATTCATACCGTGACATTTGGTAAGCATTTAGATGGTTGGAATGAAAGAACATGATATTTCCAGAATTTCCAGGCTTGGGAACTAGGAAATTAGTAATGCCATTACTAATCCCTAGAAGAACTGGTGATCACAAAAGAATAAGATGTTCTAGTTTTGACATTTGGAATTTTCCATGTAATGTTCAGTGTCCTGTATATGATATGAAATGTTGAGCTTGGAAGAGAGATCAGGCCTGGGAGTAATTTGGACATTGTCCACGTAGGCTCAATTGAAGTCACTGAAGTAGATAAGATTGCTTAGAACTAGAATGCAGAGAGAAGAGAGTAACAGAAAAAAACAAACAAATAAAAAAACCCAGAAAATAATGACATGGAGGAATAAGACCAAGAGAAGCCAGAGATAAAAGAGTGATCAAAATTTAAATTCAGACACAAGGGTTTAGTGTTTGAGAAATTTTTAATGAGGATATTAATAATTTTTAAACATCGTGTCAGTTTACAAGGGTTGTGGTGGAAGCCTGAGCATGGTGGTTTGACTGGTGAGAAGAGGGAAGGAAGTAACAACAAATGTAGACTCTTCTTTCAGGACGTTTGATTCCATATGACCCCTAAGTGTTTTATGTAAAAAATTTAGGCATTGCAGGCCATTAGGTCTCTGTTGTGATGATACAACTCTGTCACTGTTGTATGAACCCAAAGACAATATGTAAACAGATGGCCCTGCTGCATTCTGCGAAAACTTTATTTACAAAAACAGGTGGAGGTGGGACTTAGACTGCTGGCCATAGTTTGCTAAATGGAAGTAGGAAGACAAATCAGTACCTGTAAAAGCAAGTGCTGAAGTTGTGAAGACAAGTCAGGGTTTAGGGAAGGGTTTTATTATTATTATCGTGTATATGAGAGACAGTAACCAAGTTGAAGTACAGGGAAGAAGCTGATGGGAAGATGAGGTTGAGGAGATGGGGAATAATTAACCCAGCAAGTCACACAGAGGAGGAAGGACAGGAAATGAGGGGATGAAATGCACGGTCTAGGCTTGGTTTGAAAAATACAATTTTTGAGACTGGAGAGAAGAAGTGAAGACAAAAACAGGCACAGACTATTATTTCTTCAGCTTAATGTTTATTTCAGCCCTCCTTTTGTAAAGTTGTTTTAAAATAAACTAATTTATTCGGGATTAGGAGGGTGTTTGCTTGTTATTTTTTCTTCGTTTTTGTTTTATTTTCAGGGCTAAGCATCCTAGCATGGGTTTTGGATTGCCTCATGAAGACCACGGATCTGGTGTGTTACTTAAGAAAATTCTTGGCCGGGCGCGGTGGCTCAAGCCTGTAATCCCAGCACTTTGGGAGGCCGAGACGGGCGGATCACGAGGTCAGGAGATCGAGACCATCCTGGCTAACACGGTGAAACCCCGTCTCTACTAAAAAATACAAAAAACTAGCCGGGCGCGGTGGCGGGCGCCTGTAGTCCCAACTACTCGGGAGGCTGAGGCAGGAGAATGGCGTGAACCCGGGAGGCGGAGCGTGCAGTGAGCTGAGATCCGGCCACTGCACTCCAGCCTGGGCGGCAGAGCGAGACTCCGTCTCAAAAAAAAATAAAATAAAATAAAATAAAATAAAATAAAAATACAAAAAACTAGCCGGGCGAGGTGGCGGGCGCCTGTAGTCCCAGCTACTCGGGAGGCTGAGGCAGGAGAATGGCGTGAACCCGGGAGGCAGAGCTTGCAGTGAGCTGAGATCTGGCCACTGCACTCCAGCCTGGGTGACAGAGCAAGACTCCGTCTCAAAAAAAAAAAAAAATAATAATAATAAAATAAAATAAAAGCAGGACCTCAGAAATGCCTCAAATACTCACTTTTTATTTCTTCAATACCTGTTTCCTCAGCAGTAAAATTCTGTGGAATGGAGACACAGACTATGTGAAAACTCCCAACATTTCTTAAGTGCAATCTTTTTTTTTCGTATTTTGTTCTTAGGCTCCTTTATCATTTCATTTCTTTTTAACCGAAAGTTTTTTTGACCAAGTTGTTGTTTTTTTTTTTTTTTTGTGATGACACTTGGAGGCAGAAAAACCTATAAAAACACAAGGAAGCACCAACCCTCTGTGTCCCTGCAGTTCATAATATCTTCTGGATATTGTTGCTGTTTATCTTGCTTCTTTGCCCATTATTCTCCATGGATTTATATTATTCGATCAATGATAGTCCTGTATAACAAGAACCTAAGTCAATGGAACCTTGTGTTTAAATCTCCTAGGAGGAATAGTTGTTTGAAGATAAATTCTTTGTAGAATCCATTTGTGAAGGGAATTGAGCCCTTTACTTCACCTGTTTTGAAAGTTTTTCCATCTATAGACTTTTCTTAAATGGAAGCATGCCTGTCTATCCTTTTTTTTTTGTTCTACCTCTCTCTCCCACTATCAGTTGTCTAGCTTGGGGTAGAGTATAAGCAGAGAGGAAGAGTGAAAGGATAAAATAAGAAATGAGCCTGCACATAGTAAACCTTTTAGTTTTTGCTTAAGAATAGTTTTTCACCCTGTATTTCAGAGAACTAAATACTTTTGGTGATCTTGGGATATTAGTTTGGAAGTTTTATTCATCAAAGATCACTAAGATCATTACCAAGTGCACTAGCTGGATCATCAAATCCAAGATATGTTTTTAAACTCCAATTCATTCTCATGGAACAAATATCCCAGCCTCCAAGGAAAGAAGAGTCCCAGAGAACTGTTGCTAATGGTTCCCTCGCTTCCATGCCCAGCACACTGCCCTCTTAGGGTCTCTGACTGGGGCAGGCAATTAAATTGACATAAAACACATTAGCAGGAAAAAAAAGTGTACAGATTTAAGCCTATAATCCCAGTGCTTTGGGAGGCCGAGGTAGGAGGATGACTTGAGGCCAGGGTTTCAAGACCAGCCTGGGCAACATAGTGAGACCCCTCTTTAAAAAAAATAAAAAAATTAACTGGGTGTGGTGGCCCACACCTGTAGTCCTAGCTGCTTGGGAGGCTGGGGTGAGAAAATTGCTTGAGCCCAGGAGTTCAAGGCTGCAGTGAGCTATGATTGTGGCACTGCACTCCAGTCTGGGCAACAGGGCAAGACCCTGTCTCTAAAAAGAAAAAAGCATACAGATTTCTACATGACCATGGGAGTAATCTTCATAGGAAAATCAAAACCCCCCAAAAGCAGTTAGAGTCTAATAGAGTGCTCATATATCAAGTTGGACAAAGTAATAAATTGTAAAAATGTGACAAGGCAAAGGGGCTTGGGCTAGGGTAGTTAGTCATGATGAAGTGACTAAGAAGATAGGGGTTAGTTTAGCGAGACTGGTACAGATTTTTCTCAGCCTTAACTTCTTGTTTTTCCTCTTTGGTGGTAAAAATGATACTTTCCTTCTGGTACAGGGATGGCATCTTTCACATGGGAGTTTAGTGCTTTCAGGAAGCAAAAGGAAAGTCAGAATGTCCTTTTTGCATCTGCTGTTTTTCAAGGGCTTTTAACTCAAAATAGTCAATATGCCAAGTGGCATTGTTTGGGGGTGGCATGCTCTGAATTCCTTCAGTCACTAACACAAGTTTGTTTGAAACCCAGTTCTACTTCTACCTCTATAATGAAATGGCTTTCTTTTATGGAGCTCTTTCTCTTCAGAGTATCACTTACTTAAGAAGAGGCCTTTGGTCAAAGTTTAAGCTCTGATTCACGAACATGATTCCCTTTGTTGGTTTGTGTTGTGTCTGTCTGTATATTTGGCCTCCACCTCTTGGGATCACCTTCCCCTTACATGGAACGTGGAATTCAGCTTAGGGTGGAAACAGGAAGCATTAAACCATCTGTTGAAAATCTTAAACAATCCGGAAGTAAAAACAAACTGATAAAGCATTTTCAGCTGAAGTGCACATCCATTCTACATGTGGAATAATGTAATGTGTGCTATGTTGAGGTTAATTCAGGCTTATCTGACTAGTTGGATCTGGCAAAGCTGGCTTTAAATATGGAATTAAAAAATATATTTCCAGATTCAAATATGTGTAGTCGATAATATATGGCTGGCTAAGCCAAAACCGTTCTCAAATTTTTAAAAATACAATTTCAAAAATGTATTTAGCTCTCTAATGAGAGGTGATTGAGAACAATGTAGAGCAGCTGATTGTGAAATCTGCTTCATATTAGCTCTGGGATCTTGGACAGGAGAAACTTGAGCCTTCATTTAAGTGTCAATGGGATAAATAATCTCTTCCCTAAGTACCTGCGATGTAGAAAAGTCAAAATGTGATGAAGCATTTGATAAACTATAAAGTTTATATAGTCATTCACCCTTTAACATTTACAGAGAATCTATTAAACACTATGCTATATTAGTAGGCTGAATATAAATAAAGATAAATGATATACTATTTATCCTCTAAGAATTTATGATCTTATATAGTCAGTGTGTAGGGGAGGTAGACATGTAAACAAGCAAATACAATCCATTACAAATGTGTGAGAAAAGAATACAGTAGAGATTTTAAGTGGTCAATTCAGTTGAAGGAGTCAGGAAAGCAAATTCAGGGCCTTTTCTTTGGGGGTGGTGAGGAGCTGTCTGGAAAGCTGATTGTTAAACCTTTACCAGCATACCATTGCACCCATCTGATACAGACCCTTGAACACTAGATACTCAGTGCAATGAAGTTCATGATATTGAGTTTTGATACATGTTTTACTCTTTTAAAGGAAACACTTTTAGAAAAGAAAGTGATAATTCATTAAGTATAAGCAAGGGGTAAAGCACCAAAGTTGCCTGGAAACAGAAGCATTTTATTAGGTGAGATAAAAACCATAAAAACGATCTCTTATTGAATTAAACAGTTCTGAGATGGAAAGGAGGATACGATTAGGTTAATGCAGTAGAAGACTCTAACTAAATTTCTACCGAAGGTGATCTGAGCAGGTGTTTCTAGACAGGGGGAAGTAAGATAAGGTAAACAGGGATTCTTTTCAGGCAGAGGCTACTGATGTCAAAGATGCATGTGCATGAAATAGCGTGGCTCTTTAGAAGAACTGCGAAAATAAAGATGTAGGCTTTCTGTTCTCAACCAACTTGTATCAGATGCATTAATAAATACAGTGATGATATTAAGGCGAATACCAATGAAACCAAGGGGCGATGAATTCTTTGTGAGAGCCCAGAGAATATGTGTCTTTTTATAGCTTTCTCTGAATGTATTCTAAATGGAAACCAATCGTGTAAAGAGTGAAATCTGAAATAGGTTTCATGGTGTGATAAGAAGTTATGAGTGGAGGGGAAGAGTCTTTTAAGAATGCTTGGTGTATAAAAACATCATTTATTATGTTTGTATTGGACAGAAAACATATTCAGAAAGAATTTAAAGTGATTTTTTTGGGCATGCATTTGTTACAAGTAGACATGTGAGAAAAAAATAAGAATTTTGAGTTTTTCTGAAAGAATACTCAAATGACCAAAAATAAATTTGAAATTCAGTGGAGAAGATTTTGTCCGCCTTGCTCAGTTGCTCATGGTGACTTCCATGAAATAGTCCAAGTAGAATGTCTTTACTTGGTCTGTGAGAAAAGGCCTAGGGAGTCTTGTTTGATTGCATCACGTATTGAACAGGTGGCAGACACTTTTACTTAAAATCTCTTCCTGTGTTGACTATTCCATTTCCCATTCTAATATCTTTTTTTTAAAGTCTCAAGGGATTCTATATATTAAACCACGGTTTACTTCTCAAAGATGTAGGACCATATTGCCTACCATCTGTGTTTTTGAACTTTCTTTCCAGAAAAATATTCATTTAATTTGTCCCTTGAGTTTTAAAAATTCTCCAAGAAATCTCTATCCTCTCTTTATGACTGCATATCCGCCGTTATTCTTTCATTCTATTACTGCTAGTCCTCTAAGCTCAACTTTTCTTACTCTTTCCCATGGCTCTGTACTTGTTTGGGTCACTTTGCCATGTGCCCAGTTTTTATCTAACTTGAAACTTGGTCACTTGCAACTGAGTCACTGAGTTATTTCCTTTCCTTAAATATCATACTGAAAAGAACCATCGCTGGAAAGAGTAATTGAAAGAACTGCGTTATTTTCTAAACTACTAAGATCAAGCTCTCCCTTAGGATTTGAAGTCCTTCAAATTCTATTTTCATATTTTGTTAACCTTTTGGGGACAAAAATGGGGAGAGGCACAACCTAAAAAATGAGGACTTTGTTAAGTGGTAATGACATTTCTTCTAATATTTTTATCAAGTTCCATTTCTACTCTCTTTTATTAACATTTCAAAATTAATTTTTAAATATATTTTTGATAATATTCTTTATCCCAAAATTTTATATTTTTAAAATCATTCATCTAGGCTATATATGTCTCTAGTTAGTCAGATAGTGTAACACCACAGTTTTAGTTTTATAAATTAGCAAAATGCCTACTAGAGTATTCAGACAGAATTCATTTGGCTTAGATTATAGTTCTGTTAAATCATGTAGTCATTTTCAAACTTTCAGCTTATATTTGAAGGTTAAAATCAAATTTCTGTTTTTTATACTTCAAGCAGCTAAAGTTTTGCAAACATTTAAGATTAATTAATTAACAAATTGGAAAATATCTGTGTTGCATCTATTATGAACGAGACATCTTTTTAAGTATTTTAAGACTTATGAAGATGAATTAGATGCAGAACCTGCCCTCGAAGTGTACACAAGGTCTTAGGGAAAATAAGACTGCATAAATAAATGATTGCAAAGCAGATATTGAAATGTGGCATAAAAATGTTAGGTGATATCAAAGCAGAGAAGATTTCAGTTCACTTGGAAGCATTAAAAAAATGCCCGTGAAAGATATCTCCTATAAGCTCATGTTCAAAGGGTATTTAGGAGTTTGATGTGTGGTGACGAGGCAAGTGCTTTCCAGAGAGTAAGTAAATGAACAAAGCGGTAGGATTCCATGTTGAAAAATGAATCAATAGTTCTTTACACACAAAATGCATTAAAGAAAACATGGAACAATAGAGTGGGAAGTTTGATTCAACCATTATAACGGTGTGCTAGAGTTGATTGGTATTGCCTTGTGAGAGCTAACTGTTAAATTTTCAGGAATCTTGTTAGATAGTTGATATCATTTTGATGGCTTGAAATTAGCTATGGTAATGGGAATATGCATACCATGAAAATGAGCAAATTCAGGGCCTTTTTGGGTGGGGTAGAGGAGCTGTCTGAAAAGCTGTTTGTTAAACATTTACCCACACACTGTTATATCCATCTGATATAGAGCTTTAAATGCTAGATTTGAGTTTTGATTTATGGTCTTTTTTTTTTTTTTTTTTTTTTTTTTTTCTGTGGGACAGAGTCTCTCTCTGTTACCAGGCTGGAGTGCAGTGGTGCAATCTTGGCTCACTGCAACCTCCACCTCCTGAGTTCAAGCGATTCTCCTGCCTCAGCCTCCCGAGCAGCTGGGACTACAGGCGCATGCCACCATGCACAGCTAATTTTTATATTTTTAGTAGAGACTGGGTTTCACCATGTTGCCCAGGCTGGTCTTGAACTCCTGATCTCAGGTGAGCCACCTGCCTTGGCCTCCCAAAGTGCTGGGATTACAGGTATGAGCCACCACACCTGGCCTGGTCTACAATTTTGAAGGAGATGCTTTTAGAAAAGAAAATGATAATTAATTAGATATAAACAAGAGTTAAAGATGCCAAAGTTGCCTGAAAACAGAAGCATTTTATTAGGTGAGATAAAAGCCATAAACATATATTCTATTGAATTAAACAGTTCCAAGATGGAAAATAGGATAAGATTAGTTAACACAATTGAGGAATCTATTAAATAGCTAAACAACATCTATGCATACAATAAATTCAATAAATTCCTACCATCAGCAAAGAGCCATAGTTACTGCAGGTGAGTGAACAGCTGCCACAAAACCCTATAGGTCTGCCAACATCGCTTCTAGTCTGGGAACAGACGAAATGAGCTACTCTTCATTGTTTCTTTCTAGTAATGACTGGAAGAACTACCTGCGTGGTGGTATTATTCCCTGATGACTGGAGAAGGGGGAGGAGGGCAAACTTCTGGAAGATGAACTGCTCTCTCTCCTCACTGATTAGTGCTTTACGTACAGCAGAGCTCTGATCACAGAGCCTTGAAGGAATCCCTGGAAGCAAAGTGCTGAGTTCCAGAGATCATTTCCTGTTCTTCCTATCTGATGAGAAGGAATGCTTTATTAATTCATCAGGAATTACCTTGCTTACCAGAGAGGGAGGAATTCTATGAATAGCTCAGTTTGAGTGACATTCTAATAATCATAAAATAAGCGTGAAATAATTCTTTTTTAAAAAACTTTAACAAATTGCTTCAGGCTTTCAGGCCTTTAGAAAACGAAAAGAACAGAACAAGAAATGCTACTAACCACTTTGGAATCCAGGGTAGAGATTCTTAACCTGCATCACAGCTGGGCTTCAGGGCATGTGTGGAAACAAAGGCCAGGGAAACAAAGACCAAGGTTTTTTGTGCGTGCCCATGTATTTTTCTTAAAAGAGGAACCATAGGTTTTATTGGATTCTCAACGGGGTCTCTGTGAAGCCTCCTGGCCACCCAATCTGCCAATCTGCCATTGTTCCTTCTACCACCTGAAAGGTAAGAATTACTGGCTTGAAGCCCATTAACAGGTGGGCAAAGGACATAACTGACACGTCTCAAAAGAAGACCTACATGCAGCCAAAAAGCATGAAAAAAAAAAAAAAAAAAAAACCTCAGCATCACTGATTATTAGAGAAATGTCAATCAAAATCACAATGAGATACCATCTCATGCCAGTCAGACTGGCTATTACTAAAAAGTCAAAATACAACAGATGCTGGAGAGGCTGTGGAGAAATAGGAATGCTTTTACATCGTTGGTGGGAATGTAAATTAGTTCAGCCACTGTGGAAGACTGTGTGGCGATTACTCAAAGACCTAGAGGCAGAAATACCATTTGACCCAGCAATCCCATTAGTAGGTATATATCCAAAGAAATATAAGTCATTCTATTACAAAGATACATGCATGCATATGTTCATTGCAGCACTATTCACAATAGCAAAGACATGGAATCAACCTAAATACTCATCAATGATAGACTGGATGAAGAAAATGTGGCACATATATACCATGGAACACTATGCAGTCATGAAAAGGAACAAGATCATGTCCTTTGCAGGGACATGGATAGAGTTGGAAGCCATTATCCTCAGCAGACCAACACAGAAACAGAAAACCAAACACCACATGTTCTCACTTATAAGTGGGGACTGAATGATGAGAACACATGGACGTATGGCAAAAAACAACACAAGCTAGGGCCTGTCGGGGTGGAGGGGAGGGAGAGCATCAGGAAGAACAGCTAATGGATGCTGAGCTTAATACCTAGGTGATGAGTCGATCTGTGCAGAAAACCACCACAGAACACGTTTACCTATATCACAAACATGCACATCTTGCACATGTACCCTTGAATTTAAAATAAAAGTTGAAGGGAAATAAAAAGAATCATTGGTTTGGTCATACTTCAATGTTTCTAGGAAATAGGAGGAATATTTATATATTATATATATATACACATATTACATATATATAAATATTACATGTATTATATAAAAATAATATTTATATTCCTTTACCAAAAAGAGAATTTATTTTTTCCAGAAGTCTTTAAGCTTTTTAAAAAATTTCTAATTGTCATGGGCACACAATAGTTGTATATATTTATGGGGTACATGTGATATTTTGATACAAGCATACAATGTGTAATGATCAAATCAGGGTAATTGGAATATCCATCGCTTTAAGCATTTATCATTTCTTTGTGCTAAGAACATTTGAATTCCATTCTTTTAGCTAATTCCATTCTTTTAAAATGTACCATAAATTATTGTTAACTGTAGTTCCCCTATTGTGCTACCAAATATGAGTTCTTATTCATTCTATCTAACTGTATTTTTGTACCCGATAACCATCTTCACTACCCCTTCCAGCCTCTGGTAACCATCATTCTATTACATCTCCATGATTTAACATTTTTTTTCTACTCCCTCATACGAGTGAGAACATGTGATATTTGTCTTTCTGTGCCTGGTTTATTTCACTTAACATAGTGTTGTTTTTTTTTTTTTTTGGACTAGACATGAGAAAATCTTTTAAGTGTTTTGAGGTATATATATTGTCATATATTTTCTCTTTTGGTGCTTAGACTAACCCTATGAGATAAATAAATAAAGTATTATCATTCTTACTAGCCTGCATTCAGAAATAGAGAAGTTAGGGCTTAGCGGTTCTTAACCTGGACTGCCCATCATTTTGGAATTTTACAAAAGCTGTGATGGTCAGGTCCCATCTCCAAAGATTCTGAATCAGTTCATTTGGAATGGAACCTGGTTATCCACATGTTGTATAAAGTTCCAAAAGTGATTCTCTGGAAACTCTAGTTAGGTTAAGTGCTCTGAGAATGGAACTTGTGTTTCACAGAGCTGGAATTTGAACCCCTGTCCCCACGCATGAGATTATTACATCTTTATATCATTCTGCCAGTTAGAAAACTAAGTAATGACAAGTTGTCCTATGAGGTTACTAAGACAAGCCATATAATAAACAGAAGCAATTTTTTTAAAAGCTTCATTTAACTTGAGAAGTAAAGGAATACTCGAAGCAAGGATTTCTGAACAAAAGTACTAGAGCAATGAATAACATCATAGAGAAAAGAAGGGATGACAATTACTAGATAAGAACTGTCACCAATTCCAGAAAAAATTAAGACTTTAGACCAACTTTTTAGTCAGTATGAAACAAAATTTAATGTGGATAGTAATTGTCAAAAGAGCAACTTTATTCAAAACTTTAAAAATATGTGTTTTTTCTGCGATTTGAAAATCTGTTACTTTGTTGATTGCCTGTGGTAAATGTCTTACTGTTAAATTTGTATGACATGAGGTACTGCCTTGTTAAAACAAATAAAGAAACCTAGAAAACTGAAAATAATTGTTTTATGGTATTTGTCTACAAATTCTAACATTTGTGTTGGTTCTGGATTGGTTTAGATAGATTTTTCTCATTATGGGTCATATTTTCTTTCTTCTTTGCATGCTTGATAATCTTTCGCTTTACTCCAGACATTGCAAATGTTATACTTTGGAGTGTTGGATATTTGTTGTATTCTTATAAATATCTTGAGCTTTGTTCTGAGATGTAGTTAAGCTACTCAAAAAAATTTGGTCCCTTTGAGTCTTGCTTTTAAGATTTGTTAACAAGGGCCAGAGCATCATTTAGACTTGGACTAATTGTTATCTACTAGGGAGGCAAGAATCTTCTGAATACTCTAGGCAATATTCCATGCTATGTGAATTTTTTTTTTCCCATCCGACTAGAGGGAACAGGTACTATTCCCAGCCCTGTATCAACATCTCTAGGGTTCCCTCTAATACTTTTAGATAATTCCCTAGCCTTGGAGACCTCCTTCATATGCATATGTTCTTCAGTTCTCTGCCAAATACTCAAGGAGGACTCTCAGATGTCCAGAGTTCTTTCTCTGTGCAACTCTTTCCTCTCCAGTGATCAACTCTGTGAACTCTATAGCCAGTTGGATTTCCCCCAAAGACTCAGCTCTGGGTCCTCAACTCAGAGAGTCTCCTGGCTTCGCCTGGCTTCCCATATGCTATATCTTAGCCTGGAAATGTCCTGAAGGGAGTAAGCCCGGCAATTAGAGGGCTCATTTTGTTTGCCTCCTGTCTCTCAGGGATCAGGGATCACTAGCCTTCATTGCCTGGTATCTAGTGTCTTGAAAACCATTATTTCATATATTTTATTTGGTGTTTTTGATTGATTCAGATTGGAAGGTAAATCTGGTTCCTGTTACTTCCTCTTGGATTGAAATGGGAGTCTAGAAAACTGAAAATAAAAATGATTAATCAACACATATTTAATCACTTAAGTTATAACATTTTAAGTTACGTATGATGTACTTTTAGGATATAAGATAGAAAGAATGAAGAATTAACAGAAAAAAATTAGGAGATTAGAGAAGAAAAGTTTACTGAGTGACTATTGTGTGATAAGCTCCTTATTTATATCATTTTATCTCTTTTTTTTTTTTTTTTGAAATGGAGTCTCGGCCGGGCATGGTGGCTCACGCCTGTAATCCCAACACTTTGAGAGACCAAGGTGGGTGGATCACCTGAGGTCAGGAGTTCGAGACTAGCTGACCAACATTGAGAAACCCTGTCTCTACCGAAAATACAAAATTAGCTGGCTGTAGTGGTGCATGCCTGTAATCCAAGCTGTTCAGAAGGCTGAGGCAAGAGAATCGCATGAACCAGGGAGGAAGAGGTTGTGGTGAGCTGCATTCCAGCCTGGGCAACAAGAGCAAAACTCCCTCTCAAAAAAAAAAAAAAACAAAAAAAAAGAGAGAGAGAGATTCGGAGCTCTGTCAGCAGGCTGGAGTGCGGTGGCACAGTCTTGGCTCACTGCAACCTCTGCCTCCCAGGTTCAAGCGATTATCCTGCCTCAGCCTCCCAAGTAGCTGGGATTACAAGTGCGTGCCACCGTGCCCAACTAATTTTTGTATTGTTAGTAGAGATGAGGTTTCACCATGTTGGCCAGGATGGTCTCGATCTCCTGACCTCCTTACCTGCCAGCCTCGGCCTCCCAAAGTGCTGGGATTACAGGCATGAGCCATCGCACCTGGCCTGTTTAATTCTTAATAATGCTATGAAGTATAGGTGTATGGTAGAGTGAGAAACCTGGGACATAGGTCTTACTGGCCCTAAACCTGTGTTCTTTCCACAGTATTCTTTGCTACTTTACAAAAAGCCAGAATGACATTTAGAAATCTATTTTTAAGAACTTGTCATTTGAGTATAGTACAGGATTTATAGGAATAAGGGGATTCATAAAGTCTTGAGAATTTTAATGCAGTGAGGTTGACTGGGAACTGAGCCAATTTGTTTCCTTTCCTCAATGTCTTCTTACTTATTTGTATTTATACAAGCATCTTTACTGCAGAGGCCAAACCTCTTATTCTTAAATTCATAGTCCACTACCATTTTTCTGCAATCATTTAAGCTTTATCAAATTTATTATGTCTCAAAGCACTCCAACTGGAATTGTCATTCCTGGAACCTGTTCTTCTTGTTTCATTTTGGTGTCTTTGTTCATGCTGTTCTGTATAAGAGAGTGTGCCCATAAATAAGGGTAAGCTGTGAGTGGCAGACATTTTCCTGTCTCCTCCAGAGACTGCTTGACTCCCTCATCTGTGTGTGTTAAAATCACCCCACATTCCAAGGCCCAGTTCTTTAGGAAGTTTTCTTCAGTGTCTTCAATAGGAATAAATCTCTCTCAGTTCCATTTCCCCGTGGATCTCCTGGTATAATATTGACTAAACTTTATATTGAATTATATTGATTAATGCTTTTGACAAATAGTTAATTCCTAATATATGTACAAAACCTTTCTTGTTTTCTCCACTAAATCATAGCATATTTTAGGATAAGAGCTCAGTCTTACTAATTTTTGTATCCCTTAAGCCACAGCAAAATATCAACACAGTAAACATTTAATTGAAACCTTGATTTGATGATGAGTTGACATTAGGTGACTGTACTTACTAATACCAGATTCTGACTGGCTTGTCTTACATTACTAAGAAGCATTATTAATCATATTTAAGTGAATAAATCTCATTATCTTCTCCCCTAGAAGCATACTTCACTGTCCAAGTGAAAAGCAGATTATTCACAAGTCAATGCCTGTATTTTAGAACTTCTGCTCTAGTAAATTTTAATTAGTTTTCACACTTGAAATTGCCAAAAACGTTAAAACCAGAGAGACTCCATCTTGAATAGGGTCAGGGTAAAATGAAACTGAGACCTACTGGAATGCATTCCTAGGAGGTTAGACGTTCTTAGTCACAGAATGAGGTAGGAGGTTAGCACAAGACACAGGTTACAAAGCCCCTGCTGATAAAACAGGATGCAGTAAAGAAACTGGCCAAAACTGCCAAAACCAAGATGGTGATGAAAGTGACCTTTGGTCATCCTCACTGCTCATTAGACTCTAGTTATAATGCATTAGCATGCTAAAAGATACTCCTGCCAGCATCATGACAATTTGCAAATGCCACGGCAAGGTATGGAAGTTCCCCTATATGGTCTAAAAAGGGAAGGAACCCTCAGTTCCAGAAATTGCCCACCCCATTGCCAGAAAACTCATGAATAATCTATCCCTTGTTTAGCATATGAGCAAGAAATAACCATAAAAATAGCCAACCAGGAGTGGTCATGCTTGTGTTTCTTTTCTTTCTTTCTTTCTATTTTTTTTTTTTTTTTGAGACAGAGTCTTGCTCTGTCACCTAGGCTGGAGTGCAGCGGCACGATCTCGGCTCTCTGCAATCTCCGCCTCCTGGGTTCAAGCAATTTTCCTGCCTCAGCTTTCCGAGTAGCTGGGATTACAGGTGCATGCCACCATGCCCGGCTAATTTTTGTATTTTTTTTAAAGCAGAGACGGGGTTTCACCATGTTGGGCCAGGCTAGTCTTGAACTCCTAACCTTGTGATCCACCTGCCTCAGCCTCCCAAAGTGCTGGGATTACAGGTGTGAGCCACCATGTCCAGCCTTGTTTCTTAACTTCTTTTTTTTCTTTTCTTTTCTTTTTTTTTTGAGATGGAATCTCACTCTTGTTGCCCAGGCCAGAGTGCAATGGCTCAAACTTGGCCCACTGCAACCTCTGCCCCCCAGATTCAAGTGACTCTCCTGCCTCAGCCTCCCGAGTAGCTGCAATTACAGGCATGTGCCACCACGCCTGGCTAATTTTTGTATTTTTAGTAGAGACGCGGTTTCACTGTATTAGTCAGGCTGGTCTTGAACTCCTGACCTCAAGTGATCCTCTCATCTCAGCCTCCCAAAGTGCTGGGATTACGGGCGTGAGCTGCCGCACCCAGCCGTTTCTTTACTTCAGTTAGCTTGCATTCACTTTACCCTGTGAGCTCATCCTGAATTTCTTGCATGAGATTCAGTAACTGTTCCTTAGGGTCTGGATCAGAATAGCTTTCTGGTAACAAAATGACTGTTTTATGTCACTGTGTCTTAAGACTCATATTCTGTCCTTCATGATTATCAGTCACATGGGCCCTTGTTGCACCCTGATTTCATTTCTCTAGAAGAAAGCTCTTCTTTCTGGGTTCCTTAGGACACCGCCTTCCTCCCCTCATCAAAGATGCAGAATCTGTGGTTTAGGTTGCCATTACTTGCATACTATTTTTACACGAGGGGTAAACTGACTGAATTTTAATACTAATTAGCTGTGATATAATACAGACACAGCAAATTCTGCCCAGGGAGGAACTTTGTAATCTGACTCAAAAGCTTCATGGGCTAAGCAGGAGTGCATTTAACATCACTGCTCACTGATTTGATTCCTTAGGGCATTTCACAATGAAGCACTGAAAATTTTCCCATTTATTGTGGTCTTGTGACATTTAGAAGGGAACTGGAAATAAGCTTGTGAGTATCTTATTTAAGAGTTCCTCTCTAATTTTATAAGTTATGAGTTCCCTCACAAATTTTATAAGGAAATCTAGAGTAGTGTTACTTGAGAAAAAAATACTTGGAAAGAAGACACTTGAAAATAATGCCTGTGTTTTGGGGAGCCACGATGAGGAAATTAGCTGCAATACAACCTCAAAAGGAAATTTTAGCACTTTGTAAATAATCAAGTTATTTGTACTGAAAGAGTTCCAACAAAGAAAAGAACATTTTTGATAGTCAAATAATTCAAATTTGAATGAATCACAAACTAGAAATAAAAAAATAAAGAACTGGAAATGATAACAAGGGCAAATATAAACATGACCTTCTAACTGTTTATTTCTCTTTAAAAGACTAAGTTTGAATAAATTATAGTATCAATGTATTATGATATTTATAACATATGTAGAAATAAAATATGTTACAATAAAAGCACAGAGGCCAGCAGGGAAGAAATAAAAGAATTACTATTTTAAAGTTCTGATGTAATATGAAAAGTGGTATAATTTCACTTGAAGGTGGATTGCAATAAGTTAAAAATTTATACAACTGTTCTCACTTATAAGTGGGAGCTAAATGATGAGAACACATAGACACATAGAGGGGAATGATAGACACTGGGATCTACCCGAGGGTAGAGGGTGGAAGAAGGGAAAGGATCAGGCAAAATAACCAATGGGTACTAGGCTTAATACCTGGGTGAAAATCTGTGCAACAAATTCCTGTGATCTATATAATAAATCTGCACATGTACCCCTGAACTTAAAATAAAAGCTTTACAAAATTGTACTTTAAATCCTAAAGCAAGCATTAAAAGAACACAACAAAAACGTAGTTAGTATGTAAAAAAGAAAAAAAAAAAGAGAGATGAACTGAAATAATAAAAAACCCTCAATCCTAAAGAAGACAAGAAAGGACAAATTGAACATGACCAATAGCCATGTTAAATGTAAGTGGCCTAAAAATCCCAACTAAAAGGCAAAAAAATTGAAAGGTTGGAGAAAAAAGCCAGATCCAACTATATGCAACCTATAAGAAACCCACCTTAAATATAATGACCCACATAGAGTAAAACTTAAAAAAGAAAAAAACAGATTTGCTTGCTAACATCAGTCAAAGAAAAGCTGCAGTGGCTATATTAATATCAAAGAAAGTAGATTTCAGAACGTAAAAATAATAGTAGCTATAAGATAATTAATTCACAATAATAAAGGGAGTGAATTTTTTAGAGGAAAATAATATTAAACATTTAAGCACTTGGTAATAGAGCTTAAAAATACACATAACAGGCCAGGCATGGTGGCTCACACCTGTAATCCCAGCACTTTGAGAGGCCAAGGTGGGTGGATCACCTGAGGTCAGGAGTTTGAGACTAGCCTGGCCAACATGGCAAAACCCCATCTCTACTAAAAATACAAAAATTAGCCAGGCATGGTGGTGGGTGCCTGTAATCCCAGCTACTCGGGAGGCTGAGGCAGGAGAATCACTTGAACCCAGGAGGCAGAGGTTGCAGTGAGCCAAGATCATGCCACTGCACTCCAGCCTGGGCAACAAGAGTGAAACTCCATCTAAAAAAATAAAAATACACAAAACCAGAACTGATAGAACAAACAGGAGAAATAAGCAAATCTACAATTTTATTCAGGAATTTAACTCTTTTTCAATAATTAATAGTATAAGTGAAATACAGGTTTAGTCACTCACTGCTCATGGCGTTCAATTAATAACAGCAAAGTCTGGCATAAAGAAAGTGACTCTTCATTACAAAACCGGCTTAGCTGAAGTACAACCTTCCTGCCTTAAGGGTACCACTTCACCTTTGGATCAGAAAGTGGGTGCTTTTAAAGAGGGCATATTATGAATGGCACACAAAGGAGAAAGCAAGCAGGTGTGGGAGGGGTCTACCTGTTAGCTTGGTGCCTTATCTATTGGGCAGTTGAATTGGCATCTTCATTGGCAGAAATATTAATAGATTGTAAAGGTATCCAAAAACTCTCTAGATGGGAGAGAGTTTTGTATGGGACTTTGGGTTGTAAATTGGCGACTATCTCTTCAGGCAGTTTCCTGGTGGGTGAAAATTTCACAGCAGGCATATTTTGGGTTGCAAGTCAACTGTTAACTCTTGGATCAACTTTTTGGTGGGTGAGAGTTCTGCTCTAGAGCTTCTAAACACATAATTGGATGAACTTGCCCTATAGGGATTGTCTGGGGAAGAAGAGGTAAAAGGTTATAATTGCATTTCTAAAGGGCTAAATAGGAAATGGGGAATGGGGGGAAATGGAGAAAAGAGAAAAGAAGAGAAAATAATTTTAAAAATTGTAACTCTTTTTTTCTTTAACAAGTGGGGGTATTCAGTTATGATAAGATGAAGAGAAAAAAACACCTATGAGAATATTGAAGTTTTAATAACACTATCAATCAGATTGACCTTATTGACCTATAAAGAGTATACATATGTAACAAACCTGCACGTTGTGCACATGTATCCTAGAACTTAAAGTATAATTAAAAAAAAAGAAAAAAGAAAGAAAGAAAAAAAAAGAGCACTTCATCCTAAAAAATCAGAATACACATTTTCAATGTATATTTTATGTGTATTTAATGTATAGTTCACACTAAATATTTACCAAGATAGACCATATTCTGAGTCACAAGTTAAGATTCAATCCGTTAAACTCGTACAAAGTATGTTGTCAGACCACAATTAGAAATCATGAATAGAAAAATCTCCAAATATTTGGAAATTATAAAGACATTTCTAGTAAACTGTGTGTCAAGAAAGGAATGTAGAAAGTATTATAAACTGAATGAAAGTGAAAATACAGCACATCAAATATTGTGAGATGAAGTTAAAACAAAACTTAGTGGAAAATTTATGACACCAACTACCTGTGTTAGAAAAGAAGGTGGTCTCAAATCAGTAATCTCAGCTTAAATTTTAAGAAATAAGAATAAAACAAAATAAAATCTGAAGTAAGTACTTTTTAATGTTACAGAACATAATAATAAAAACCAGAGCAGAAGTTAATGAATGAGAAAACAGAAAAGTAATAGAGAAAATTAGTAAAAACAAAAGCATTTTTAAGATTAATAAAGTTAATAGGCTTTTTGCTAACCAATGAGAAAAATAAGAGTAAATATGCAAATTACCTGTATCAGGAATGATATGTGATATCACTAAAGAGTTTATTGATATTAAGAGGATAGTAACAGAATATTATCTTTTAAATTATGTCAGTAAAGTTGACTACTTACAAGAAAAGAACAAATGCTGTGAAAGATAAAAGTTAACAGAGTTTCTGAGGAAGAAATAGATAACCTGAATAGTCCCATATTTAGTAAAATAATTGAATTGTAGTTAAAAAACTTTTTACACAGGAAACTTTAGACCCAGATGGCTTCACTAGGGAATTCTATCAAATATTTAAACAAGAAATAAAGCCAATGCTATATGAGTTCTTCCAGAAAATTATAAAAGCAAAAATATTTCTCAACCAATTATACAATGCTAGCATTACTCAAACACTAAAAGCAGACAAAGATATTGCAAAGGAAGAAAACCGTATGCCAATATTCCTCATGAACGTGATACAAACATTTCTAACAAAATTTTAATTGATCAAAGTTAACAACATATAACAGTGATAATAAATCAAAACCTTGTATGATTTATTCCAAGAATGCAAAATGGGTTTAACATATAAAGATCAATCAATTTAATATGCCAGATTATTAGACTAAAAAAAGATAATCTCATTTAATGTAATAAATGAATTTTATTTATAACAATAAATAATAATAATAATAAATAATAATACTTATTCCTAACCTAAAACTCTCAGCAAGCTAGGACTAAAAAGAGAGTGCTTCAACCCACTATGAATATCTGTGAAAAACCTACAGGCAACATAATACTTACTGGTGAAAGAAAATTCTTTCTTCATAAGACCAGGAAAAATGTAAGAATATTTACTCTCATTCTTTGTATTTAACATTATATTGGAAATTCCAGCTAGTGCACTAAAACAAAAATAAATAAATAAATAAATAAATAAATAAATAAATAAATAAATAGAAGATGTTAATATTGGAAAATAGTAGGCCTGTGGGAAATGTATGGCACCAACTACCTGTAATAGAAAAGAAGAAATGTCTCAAATCAATCATCTCAGCTTACCTCTGTTCTTTATTTGCAGACAACATAATCATCCAAAAAAAATTTTATAGAATCTTCAAAAGATGCTAGAATAATGGGTGAATTTAACAAGGTTGCAGGATGCAAGATTAATGTACAAAATTTGATAGTATTTATATAATCTTGGAATCAATAATTTTAAATTGAGTTTAAATTCAATATCAAATACAATAATATACTTACATATGAAATAGAGAATAATCTTCAAAAGGTATGCAAAACCTGTAAAATACAAACTATACAATATTGCTGAGAAAATTTTTTTAAAACTTATGAAAAGGAGAGTTATGTTCATAGTTCGGAAGATTCAATATTGTTAATATGTCAAGTATCTAAATTAATCTATAAATTTCTCAGCAGTCCTTTTCTTTTCAATAGAATTTGACACGCTAATTCTAAAAGTTATGCAGAAATGCCAATCACCTAGAATAGCCAAAAAATCTCTGAAAAAGAGAAGCAACTTGGAAGACTTACATTATCTGACTTCAAAAATCTTTATAAAGCTACAGTAATCAAAGCAATATGATACTGGCATAAGGATAAAAAACGGTGAGTTCAGAAATATACTCACAAGTACAGTTAATTGATTTTTGACAAGGAACCAAAGGCAATTCAGTGGAGAACAGATAGTTTTTTCAATAATGTTGCTGTAACAATTGAATATCAGCAATTCAATTGAATAACAATTGAATAACACCCTACTGCCTACCTTACATCATGTACAAAAATGAATTCAAAAGAAATTTTACACAAAAAGTATCAAGCTAAAAATATACAATCTCTAGAAGAAAATCTAGGAAACTGGATTAAGTAAAGGCTGCTTAGATATAATACCAAAAACATAATTCACAAAATAAAACATTGATAAATTGAACATCATCAAAATGAAGAACAGCTCTTAGAAAGACACTATTAAGAGAGTGAAAGACAAGTGACAGACTGGTGGAAAATATTTGCAAATCATATATCTGATAAAGGATTTATACTTTGAACATAAAAATCTTTCAAAACTTGATAATAAAAATAATTTAATATTGGCAAAATATTTGAATAGATACTACATCGGAAAAGATATATAATGGCAAATAAGCACATTAAAACACTAAACATCAAGTTTTCATTTGGGAAATGGAAAGTAAAACACCATGAGATACCATTGCACACCTATTACGAACATCTTATATTAAAAACACTGACAGCATCAAATTTGGAGAGGATGAAGAGAAACTGGAACTCTCATATACTGTTGGTGGAAATATAAAGCAGTAAAACTATTTTTTGAAAGAATTTGGCAATTTCTTAAAAAATTACATAAATTACATGCCATTTAATTTGATTAATAGTTGATTTTAAAATGACCCTTCCCAAATGGCCATGTGAACAGTATTTGTGAGCCTTTTGCAAGACCTCTGTTGACATCCCCTGCTGTAATGTAAAACACACATTTCTTTAATAAACTTGCTTCAGAAAATCTCTCATAAATAGTCCATTTTATTTATTCAGACAAGGAGAATTATATAATACACAATACTTTTCTTTTTTACTTTGTAAGGACACTTGGAACAAAATGTAATGTTTCATGATTATAAATCTCTTAAGTTGTGGTTTTCATGTAGTTATCTGTTCCCTTAGCTTTATGACTCCTCATGTAAATTTGCAGAAATCCATCCATTCATCCATCCATACACCACCTATCATGATTGATAGGATGTTCAACTATTTGGAAAGCCAGTAGAGGAAATTGTGAAGCAGGTTTACTCTGCACCAGTTGCTTGCCTGACTTGGGTGTGATAGAACACTCACACAAAGTTACATGAACCAAATTTGTTACTTACAGATATACAGCAAGGGAGAACCGAAGACTGGGATTCAGGACAAGCTCATCCCACGAAGCTCAGAAAAGCTACCCAGGGTGAACAGAGTCTTATCTTCAAGTTCTCCACTTGCACCACAGGTGTAAAACAGCCTGCCTTGGGCTTTATACCCCAGTGGCCACATGACACCTTGGGCAAAAGTGTTGAAGGACACCCTGTTTCTAGGGCCAACTGGAACAGAGCCTGGACTGTTCCAGCTACCTCCTCTTTATCTCACAATGTTCCATTCCCAGCACATTCTACAGGTATCCTTGAGAATTATAAGTGAGAAAGTGGAGAGAATTGGGTTGGTCCACTTCCATTCAGAGTTGGTCCACTTTCATTCAGAGAACTGTCCTGCAGATATGTTTAGAGGTGTCTATTTCAGCATTTCTCATATCTTCACTTATTTGTGTCTGTAGCTACACCATTTCTATGTAAGCTCACTCCGAGGTAAAGGAGCCAGGATTTTAATAGAGAACTGACATACCTTAGCTTGGGTTGAGAGAATAACTGTAGTTGGGCAGCTAAATCATCTCCCCTGCTTGCCTTCTGCTTGGACAGAGGTTGTGCTCATTACTAGGTAATTTATATATGTGTAATCTGGAAAACCAAGATGCGGTCAAAGCATAAGTTATGATTTGGCTAGCCATAGAAGAAAAGAGGAGTATCCTTCTAATCATCTTTACCTTTAGAAAGTCTGGAAAATGACCATTTGTCTGAATAACTGAACTACTAGTTTTACTTAAATCTTAAAAGTCATTTTACGCTGTAAAAACATATTGCTTTTAATACATTTTAGTTACTTTTTTTTCTTCATGTGAGTGTAGTGAAAGAAGCAGGAAAATAATCTAATATGTATGTATTAAACAAAAATATTTTTCTTCAGTTCCTGAGAGATCCCATGATCCAGAGACAAAGGTGGCAGCTTTGGAGCAAGTGGAGAGCCAAGAAAAGGATCCAGAACTAGGGTGGAAGGTGGGAAAGGTCTTTGAGTGCAGCTGCACTGTGTGGGAAGACAAATATGATAATGGGCAAACAGCTGTTTGAATCAGACAGTGAAACCTCACTAAAGGGAGAAAAGGGAGAGGGTTGCAGATGAGAGAGGCCACGGCTACGGTTTTGTGGGTAGAGGTTCAGTCATGAGGGCTAAAATGCTTAGACAGAAATCTCTGGGTTGAGGCTGAAAGAACTGGAGACCAGTGACTACAAATATAGCAAGTGTGTTTCTTCCTGCTCTCAAAATGTACTTTTAGCACTTTGAAGTGACCAGTACTATATGAACATCACACAATATTGTAAACAATCTGAGTTTAGTATTCAAGAAGGGGAAGGCATACAATGATGATCAATGATAATATTCTTGATATTCATAATTTTGAAATCAGAATAGCTATACCACTTGCAAAGAGAGAGTCCATGTGTTTTAGGCCAGTGACAATGACTATGTTTCTCTCATCTGCATGAGGCACTAAACTGAATGGGATGGAGATAAATAGCCTAAGAGGCTTGATGGCAGGGATTCATTTTTTCCCCCCGAGACAGAGTCTCACTGTGTCGCCAAGGCTGAGGTGCAGTGGCATGATCTTGGCTCACTGCAACTTGAGCCTCCTAGATTCAAGCAATTCTCCCTGCCTCAGCCTCCCAAGTAGCTGGGATTACAGGTGCCCATCACCACGCCCGACTAATTTTTGTATTTTTTAGTAGAGACTGGGTTTTGCCATGTTGGCCACGCTGGTCTTGAACTCCAGACCTCACGTGATCCACCTGCCTCAGCCTCCCAAAGTGCTGAGATTACTGGCGTAAGCCACCATGCCTGGCCTGCAGGGATTCAATTTTTAAGCCGTTATCAGGATTTGTTGATCTGGTTTTGAGGGATTTTTTTAAAATATGACGGTCAGATCTAGTCAGAAGCTAGTGGCCATGAATTATGTGTATTTTGGTTATGCATTGAATTTTAGATATTTACATGAATTTGATTGATGGAGACAGTAGTTTTACATATTTAGTTTTCTGAATCTTTATCAGGGACTTTTTCCTGTAATTTGAGAAATCCTAATAAATGATTTCACATCTTCCTCAGAGTAACAGAGGATTCAAATAGTCGTTCGGATGATTTAAATGTTGTGATTTCACTCAGTTACCTAACATTTTAAAATATTTCCATTGTTTCTTCTCCTTTGGCTTGGAAACAGTGACAACAGTAACTTCTAAGAGTTGAATATTGTTGAATCCTTTCTCTGATCCACCGAGTAGGTTCAGTATTTTAAAAACACTAATTATATAGTCAGATAATCTTTGTTGGCCTTTTATGCCTGTTAAAATATCTGTTAAAAATATTTCCTCGCCGGGCGCGGTGGCTCAAGCCTGTAATCCCAGCACTTTGGGAGGCCGAGACGGGCGGATCACGAGGTCAGGAGATCGAGACCATCCTGGCTAACACGGTGAAACCCCGTCTCTACTAAAAAATACAAAAAACTAGCCGGGCGAGGTGGCAGGCGCCTGTAGTCCCAGCTACTCGGGAGGCTGAGGCAGGAGAATGGCGTGAACCCGGGAGGCAGAGCTTGCAGTGAGCTGAGATCCGGCCACTGAACTCCAGCCTGGGCGACAGAGCGAGACTCCGTCTCAAAAAAAAAAAGAAAAAAAAAAATATTTCCTCTTTTTACTTTGATCTTTCTGTCTTTTTTCTCTGCATTCACAATCATTATCTTCTACCTGTTGTCTAAGACAGTGATTTGATTTTTGACAGTGGCTATCCTGGTCCTTGCTTTTATAATTGATCTATTTGATCTATAATGGTGCTTTTAAATTCTCAATTTGTTGTCTCATTCTTTAAAAAATCATATATTTGGGTTCTAGTTTTTCTTGAATTCATATGCTTATTAAGTTCTTTTATAACTTGAACTCCTCAAAGGCAAGTTGTCTTCTAATCTTTGGGTAGTTTTTCTTTACATTGCTTTCCTCCTATAATATTTTCCTTTATTTGTATTTCTTTTCTTTATTTCTATTCTGATTCCTATTTCTTTTCTTTTCTTTTTTCTTTTCTTTTCTTTACTTCGCTTTCCTTTCCTTTCTTCCCAATTTAAAAAATACATGCTACTTCTTTTAATCTAGCATTTTTTAACAATAGGAATTTTTCAGACCAACATTTTGCTCTGATATAGGGTGGATGAATATTTTGACACTGTTATCACTAGGGATGTTATAGAAAAGACAATTTCATCTTTTTTTTTTTCCACTAGATTGAATAAAATTTTTTTCCCATGAGGCAAAATATCCCTGAATTTTTTTTTTTAAGTTCCTCTTAATAAGGTTTCAAAATTACTCTATAGCTCAAAGCATCAAAGGAAGAACCAATTTTAATTTGACTTTGCTTTGGGTGAATTATCCATCTTCCTAGTCTCTTATTTTCTTTAATGATTTGCTGTCTCTCCCACACTTCCTCCTTAGAACAGCTGCTCTCTAGCCTACTTCATTGACAGCACCAGCCAAGTGAATAGGTCAGAGAAGAGAGGTAAGACAGCCAGCTGTGTGGGTTGTACCTCCCTATGGAGCCGGTTAATGACACACGGGGCTCAATCCACCATCTTCCACTTTTCCCTCCAAACTCAAATACTCTCTGAGCTTCAACTGTCACCATCCTCGTAATTACACCTACTTTCACAACTCTAGCTCTACTGTCATCTTGAGAATAGCTCATCTTCAAGTGTGAGCTCCTTTCATAGGATCAAAGATTATTGCAGCCAGAAGCTGAGTCCACTGTGCCTCATCCCCATCTTGCAGATGAGGAAAACACAAAACTGGCAGAGATGGGTGCGGAATCCAGCACGTGTTCCTTTTAGTCCAGTGTTCTTTCATCTCACTTGACTGTATCCACTCTTCAAACTCAGTATTTCAAAATACAATTTAACTAGCTCTGCATTTCAGCTCTCAGTGTGACTGGCAACTCCCTTGTCTTATGTTCTCTAATGTTTTGATTCTTCTGCTTTTAAAAATTATTATTATACTTTAAGTTCTAGGGTACATGTGCACAGCGGGCAGGTTTGCTACATTTGTATACATGTACCATGTTGGTGTGCTGCAGCCATTAACTCGTCATTTACATTAGGTATATCTCCTAATGCTATCCCTCTCCCACTTCCTCCACCCCATGACAGGCCCCGGTGTGTGATGTTCCCCACCCTGTGTCCAGGTGTTCTTATTGTTCAGTTCTCACCTATGAGTGAGAACATGTGGTGTTTGGTTTCCTGTCCCTGCGATAGTTTGCTCAGAGTGATGGTTTCCAGTTTCCTCCATGTCCCTACAAAGGACATGAACTCATCCTTTTTTATGGCTGCATAGTATTCCATGGTGTATATGTGCCATATTTTCTTAATCCAGTCTATCATTGATGAACATTTGGGTTGGTTCGAAGTCTTTGCTTTTGTGAATAGTGCTGCAATAAACATACGTGTGCATGTGTCTTTATAGCAGCATGATTTATAATCCTTTAGGTATACACCCAATAATGGGATGGCTGGGTCAAATGGTATTTCTAGTTCCAGATCCTTGAGGAATCTCCACACTGTCTTCCACAATGGTTGAACTAGTTTACAGTCCCACCAACAGCATAAAATTGTTCCTATTTCTCCACATCCTCTCCAGCACCTGTTGTTTCCTGACTTTTTAATGATTGCCATTCTAACTGGTGTGAGATGGTATCTCATTGTGGTTTTGATTTGCATTTCTCTGATGGCCAGTGATGATGAGCATTTTTTCATGTAAATACTCATCATTACTGGCCATCAGAGAAATGCAAATATTTTGATTCTTCTATATTTTATATATACAATTATCTATCATGTCTGTTAAATTTTGTGCTTAATACCATGTCTCACCTTCCTTTCTTTTTAAGTATCACTGTCCCTATACTCTGAGGACTTTATGCTTATATAATTGCAATATTCTATTTTGCATCCCTGTTTCTGGTTTTCATTTTATTCTTATAAAAATATAATCTAACAGCAATTATATACCAGGCACTGTGGATATGTGGTGAGCTTTCAGTGTAAATGAAGGAAGTAAACATACATTAAAGCCCATAGATAGACTTGTTTTCTCTGCTTCTTTCCCTCCTACTCTGTCTTAAATCTACCTGACTTGGGCTTTTGACCTATCACAGCACCAAAACTGTTCTTGCTCTGGTTACTCTTGACCTGACCTCTGCATGGCTAAATCTAATGGTCAAGAGCGAGTCCTCCTCCTATAGACTAGGTATCATTTAGCAAATGTTTCTGAGGCTATGCCACATGCCAGCGCTGTTTCAGGTATTGGGGCCATGAAGGTAAAAGAAAAAAAGATTAAAAAAAAATCCTGGCCTTTACAAAGTTTGCATTCTATGAACATCCTTTGAAAAAGTTGATCATACTCTACTCTCTGATTAAATACTTTCTTTCTTCACTATTCCTTTAGACAAAACTCTTTAAACATTTTTAATTTTTTAATATATAGGAGTACAAGTATGGATTTCTTACATATATCATATAGTGGTGAAATCTGAGCTTTTAGTGTACCCATCACCCAAATGGTGAGCATTGTACCCAAGAGGTAATTTTTCAGTCCTCACTCCCTTCCACCCTTCCAACTTTTGGAGTCTCCAATATTTATTATTCTACCCTGTATGTCCATGTGTACTCATTGTTTAGCTCTCTTTTATAAGTGAGAACGTGTAGTATTTGTTTTTCTGTTCCTGAGCTATTTTACTTAGGATAATGGCCTCAAGTTCCATCCATGCTGCTACAAAAGACATTATTTCATTATTTTTTATGGCTAAGTAGTATTCCATTGTGTGTGTGGGTGTGTATACATACATACTTATATACACATACATAAACACACATACATACACACATTATATATAAAAATGTGGTGTGTGTGTATATATATATATATAAAATATATATACAGATATGTGTATATATCTCTCTCACATTTTAAAAATCCAATTCTTTGTTGATGGAAACTTAAGTTGATTTCATTACTTTCCTATTGTGAATAGTGCTATGATAAGCATACAAGTTCAGGCATATTTTTGATGTAATGATTTATTTTCCTTTGAATAGATATCCAGTAGTGAGATTGCTGGATCAAATGGTAGTTCTATTTTTAGTTCTTTGAAAATTCTCCATAGTGTTCCATAGAGATTGTACTAGTTTACATTCCCACCAACAGTGCATAAGCATTCCATTTTCTCCACATCCTTGCCAGCATCTATTGTTTTGGACTCTTTAGTAATAGCCATTCTGACTGGTGTAAGATGGTATCTCGTTGTGGTTTTGATTTGTATTTCTCTGATGGTTAGTGATGGATACAACTCTTGATTCTTCTACCTTTCCGGCTGTTTCTTCTCAGTCTCATTGGCTGCACAAGACTCATGTTCCCAACTTCTAAATGGATAAGTGCCGTACTATTCAGTCCTTGAACCATTTCTCTGCTTCTCTAGATGCATCTATTCACCAAGTGATGGCCGCCAATTGCATAGCTTTAAGCACTATTTAGAAACTTGCCTCAGGGCTTTCTTTTCTCAAATGTTTCTTCTCATCAGCAGGCACTCTTTGACCACTTGATCAAGATTGAATTGCTCACCATTTTCTGTCCTCTTGCCCAATTTTATTTTTTAATAGAATTTATCACTGTCAGTTTTTACATATCAATTTGCCCTTTTATTAATTTTCTCCTCCCATCAGAATAAAAGCTCCATGAGGAAAGGGACATTGTTTTGTTCACTGTTCTATTCCAAGTGCCCCAAGTAACTGGAACATAGTCAGCACTCTATAAATATTCATTAAATGCATAAATAATGATAATGAGAGCCAGAAGGGAGGGGTCTTACAGTACATTAATAATATATTTGATGTGATCCATCACATTAACAGAATGAAGGACAAAAACCATATGATCATCTCAATAGATGCAGAGTAAGCATTTGAACAAATTTCACATCATTTCATCGTAAAAACTTGCAACAAATTAGATATAGAAGAAATGTACCAAAACAACATAAAAGTCGTATATGACAAGCCCACAGATAATATCATACTTGATGGTGAAAAGTTGAAAGATTTTCCTCTGAGATAAGGAACAAGACAAAGATGCGCACTCTCACCACATCTATTCAACATAGTACTGGAGGTTCTAACCACAACAATTAGACAAAAGAAAGAAATAACATGCACCCTAACTGGAAATGGAAAATTTTAATTGTCTCTGTTTGAAGATGACATGCTTTTATATATAAAAATCCCTAAAGACTTTATGCAAAAGCTGTTGGAGCTAACAAGGAAATTCAGTAAAGTTTCATGATACAAAGTCAACATACAAAAATCAATAACATTTTTATACACTAACAATGAACTATTTGAGAAAACAATCCCATTTAGAACAGCTACAAAAAGTACTTAGGAATAAATTTTTTTAAAAAGCTGAAAGATCTGTACACTGAAAATTATAAAACATTAATATAAGAAGTTGAAGACACAAATAAATAAAAACATATCCTATATACATGGATTGAAAGAATTAATATTGTTAAAATATCCATTCTACCCAAAGCAATATACAGATAAAATTCAATCCTTATCAAAATTCTGATGACATTTTTCATAGAAAAAATATTCTAAAATTTGTGTGGAAGCACAAAAGACCTCAGTAGCCAAAGCAATCTACAGCAAAAAGAACAGAGCTGGAGGCATCACACTATCAGATTGCAAAAATTTACTACAAAGCTATATAATCAAAACAGCATGGTACTGGCAAAAAAACAGACTCATAGACCAATTATATTAGTGTATTCATACACTGCTATGAAGAAATATCTGAGACTGGGTAATTTATAAAGGAAAGAGGTTTAATAGACTCACAGTTCTGCATTGCTTGGGAAGCCTCAGGAAACTTACAATCATGGTGGGCAAAGGAGAAGCAGGCACATTCTTCACAGGGTGGCAGGATGGAGTAAGTGCAAGCAGGAGAAATTCCAGACACTTATAAAACCATAAGATCTCATGAGACTCACTCATTATCACAAGAACAGATTAAGGGAAATAGCCCCTGTGATTCAATTACCTCTACCTGGTCCCACATGAGGATTACAATTCAAGATGAGATTTGGTTGGGGACACAAAGCCTAACCATATCATTCTGTCCTGGCCCCTCCCAAATCTCATGTCCTCACATTTCACAACACAATCATGCCCTTCCAACAGTTGCCCAGAGTCTTTACTCATTCCAACATTAACCCAAAAGTCCAAGTCCAAAGTCTCATCTGAGACAAGGTGAGTCCTGTCTGCCTATGAGCCTGTAAAATCAAAAGCAAGTTAGTTACTTCCTAGATACAATGGGGATACAGGTATTGGGTATACCCATTCCAATGGGAGAAATTAACTAAAGCAAAGGGGCTACAGGCCCCATGCAAGTCTGAAATCCAATAGAGCAATCATTAAACCTTAAGTTCCAAAATTAACTCCTTTCACTCCATTTCTCACATCTACGTCATGCTGATGCAAGAGGTGGGCTCCCATGGTCTTGGGCAGCTCTGCCCCTCTGGCTTTGCAGGGTACAGCCCATGCTGGCTGTTTTCACTGCTGGCATTGATTGTCTGTGGCTTTTCCAGGTACATGGTGCAAGCTGTTGGTTGATCTACCATTCTGGGGTCTGGAGAACAGTGGCCTTTTTTTCACAGCTCCTCTTGGCAGTGCCCCCATGGGGACTCTGTGTGGAGTCCCCAACCTCACATTTTCCTTCTGCACTGCCCTCACAGAGGTTCTCCATGAGGGCTCTGCCCCTGCAGGAGACTTCTGTCTGGACATCCAGGCATTTCCCTACATCCTCTGAAATCTATGTGGAGGTTCCCAAACCTCAGTTGTTGACTTCTGTGCACACACAGGCCCAACACCACGTGTAAGCTGCCAAGGCTCCGAGTTTGCACCCTCTGAAGCAATGGCCTGAGCTGTATACTGACCCTTTTTAGCCAGGGCTGGAGCTGAAGCAGCTGGGACACATGGCACCATGACCTGAGGCTGCACAGAGCAGAGTGGCCTTGGACTGGGCCCCTGCAACCATTTTTCCCTCATAGGCCTCCAGTCCTGTGATGGGAAGGGCTGCCATGAAGGTCTCTGACATTTTCCCCATTGTTTTGGTGATTAACATTCCATTCCTCATTGCTTGTGCAAATTTCTGCGGCAGGCTGGAATTTCTCCCCAGAAATTGGGTTTTTATTTTCTATTGCATGGTCAGGCTGGATATTTTTCAAACTTTTATGCTCTGCTTTCTCTTGAACACTTTGCCACTTAGACATTTCTTCCACCAAATACCCTAGATCATCTCTTTCAAGTTCAAAGTTCCACAGATCTCTAGGGCAGAGGCAAAATGCCAACAGTCTTTTTGCATAGCAAGGGTGACCTTTACTCCAGTTGCCAACAACTTCCTCATCTCCATCTGTGACCACCTCAGCCTGGACTTCATTGTCCATATTGCTATCAGCATTTTGGTCAAAGCCATTCAACAAGTCTCTGGGAAGCTCCAAATATTCCCACGTCTTCTGAGCCCTCCAAGTCTCTAGGAAGTTCCAAACTTTCCCACATTTTCCTGTTTTCTTCTGAGTCCTCCAAACTGTTCCAACCTCTGCCTGTTACCCAGTTCTAAAGTTGCTTCCACATTTTCACATGTCTTTATAGCGGCACTCCACTCTCTGTGGTACCAATTTACTATATTTGTCCATTCTCACACCGCTATGAAAAAATACCCGAGACTGGGTAATTTATAAAGGAAAGAGGTTTAATAGACTCACATTTCTGCATTGCTTGGGAGGTCTCAGAAAACTTTCAATAATGGCAGAAGGCAAAGGAGAAGCAGGTACCCTCTTCACAGGGCAGCAGGACAGAGTGAGTGCAAGCAGGGGAAATGCCAGATGCTTATGGCACCATCAGATCTCATGAGATTTCCTATTAACAGCATGGGGGAAACAGCCCCAATGATTCAATTGTGTCTACCTGGTCCCATGCTTGACATGTGGGGCTTACAATTCAAGGTGAGATTTGTGTGGGGACACAGAGCCAAACCATATCACCACTGGAACAGAATGGAGAACTCAGATTTTTAACAAGGCTGCCAAGACCACTCAATGGGGAAAGAACAATCTTTTCAGTAAGCAGTTTTGGAAAAACTGTATATCCACATGCAGAAGAATGAAACTAGACCTTTATCTTATACCATGTGCCAAAACCAACTCAGAATAGATTAGAGACTCAAATGTAAGGCTTGTAACTATACAATTACTAAAAGAAAGCATAGGTTAAAAGCTCTTTTACACTGGTCTGGGTAATGATTTTTTTTTGGTATGATCCCAAGGGTACAGGCAGCAAAAGCAGAGAGAGACAAATGGGATTACATCAATCCAAAAAGCACCGGCACAGCAAAGAAAGCAATCAAGAGAGTGAAGAGATGACCTATGGAATGGGAATAAATATTTTCAAGCTATGTATATGATAAGGTACTGATATCCAAAATATATGAAGAACTCAGATAACTTAAAGGCAAGAACATAAATAATCCGTTTAAAGAATGGGCAAAGATTCTGAACAGACGTTTTCAAAAAGGTAAATGTACCAACAGGTATATAAATGGTCAACATGTATATGAAAAAAATGCTGGCTGGATGTGGTGGCTCACGCCTGTAATCCCAGCATTTTGAGAGGCCGAGGCAGGTAGATAGCTTTAGCTCAGGAGTTCCAGACCAGCCTGGCCAACATGATAAAACCCTGTTTTTACTAAAAATACAAAAATTAGCTGAATGTGGTGGCATGTGCCTGTAGTCCCTGCTACTTGGGAGGCTGAGGCGTGAGAACTGCTTGTACCTGGGAGGTGAAGGTTGCAGTGAGATAAGATCTCATCACTGCACTCCAGCCTAGGCCACAGTGTGAGACCCTATCTCAAAAAAAAAAAAAAAAAATTTAAAAAGGAAGGACAAAAAAATAAAAAAAAATGCTCAACATCGCTAATCATCAGCCATAATGAGGTATCACCTTACCTATCAGAAATGGCTATTATTAAAAAGAGAAACAATAACAAATGTTGGCGAGCATGTGGGGAAAAAACCTGGCACACTCTTGGTGGAAATGTAAGTTAGTACAGTACAGCCATTATGAAAAATCACAGGGAGTTTCCTCAAAAAATTAAAAATGGAATTCTGTCATTTGCGACAATATGGATGAACCTGGAGAGCATTACCTTAAGTGAAATAAGCCAGGCACAGAAAGATAAATACCACATGATCTCACTTATAAGGGTCACAGTAGCAGAAAGTAGTGGTTACAAGGGACTGAGGGCAGGGATTTGGGGAGATGGTGGTCAAAGAACACAAATTTCAGTAAGACAGGAAGAATATGTTCAAGAGATCTATTGTTCACCATGGTAAGTATATTTAACAGCAACATAGTGTATATCTGAAAATTTGTAAAAGAGTATATTTTAAGTGTTCTCATCACAAAAAATATAAGAACGGTAGGTAATTGTTAGGTTAATTAGCTTGATTTAGCCGTTCCACAATATATACATATATTAAAAAGTTATGCTGTACCACATAAATATGTATAATTTTTATTTGTCAGTTTAATAAAATTGAAAGCTCAGAGAAATTTCCTTGGGTGGGGGTGGCAACTGGGTACATTTTACACAGAGGGAACATGTGCCAAGGCCCTGGGGCAAGAAGGAGAACATGCAGTCGGTGTAACAGAAGATGCATTCATGTCACTGAAGCATACACAGTATCAGGGAGAAAAGTACAAAAGGAGACTGAACAGATAGGCAGGAACGTCAACTGTTCAGGACTTAAAGATCATGATAAAATGTTTTTTAATTTTAAATTTTATTCTAAAAGAAATACAAAGTCATTATTAAAAAGGTCTTTTACGATCTTTTAAATGGCACATCTTTCAATGGAGTCAGGTACTAACAAAACTTACTTTTTCTCTCTAGGACTGTGGAAAGCATACTCTGAACACGCCAAGTAACCAAAGACTTGGGAAGGGTAGGGGTGTATTCAGTATTACAAAGATGTGAAAAAAACCAAACTGGGTCTGTGATTCATTTCTTCTGGATCTCAGAATAGAATTCTTCATGTTAGGTCTTTATCTCAATTGCTACATGGCTTAATGATCTGTATATAAGGGATATTGAACATTGATTAGGCCAGTGAAAGAGAAATCTTGTTAAAGGCTGCCAGGGTGAACAAAGTTAAAAAGTTAACATTTTTAATCATGAAATTAGAAGGGTACTTTTTCTTACCCATCTCGAAAGCAGTGGAGCCAAGCAGTTATATTCCCTTTTATATTTGGCATCCTGGATGTAGTACCTTTCCAATAGCTATTTACGGCACGATCAAAAAGAGCCAGCTTGTGACTAATTGGTAATATTTTAGTTTTACAAAAAGAACTAATATGTGTTTTAGTTTCGGCAAAGATAGAAATCATGGAGATTTTGGTCCAACTGATTTTCCATTTTTTTCCGGGAACAATTAGCCACAAACTGTTGTATAGCTTTTAGGGCACCACCCAAGGGCCAAGTGAGTCTCTTCAAATTGAAAGCATATCATTCTTTTCCACATCATTGGTACTACAGCCAAGTTTCAGGGCTTATGTCACTTTGCCTAAAGTTCCAAGGGGGTTGATTTCACTTCAAGCATGTTCTTGATGTTTCTTCTGGGCAACCAGTGTGGTATGATTAGATTGACTTTCTGTAAATACACTGGAGAATTTTTGTGGAACCTAAGTCTGTTACTGAAATGAAGCATTTGCTTCTAATCAGGTTCTCATATCATTCAGTACACAACTGGCTCTTCCCTTAGTTGTTGTTGTTTTTAAATCCAGATTCCCAACTATCTCCTACCTGACATTCTGTGAGAGAGTAATTTTCCGGAGTTTGTATACTTGCCATGTATTGAAAAGCAGTATTTATCCATTGACAAAAATGCTTGTAAATACATTTGATCGACCTGATGAAATTTTGATTTTTAGAGTCATATTAATATGGTGCTTTCCCTTAAAATTTCCAGGCCTCATGGCACTTGTGCATATATTTATATTTGTTTGTGTATTCCTAACACTTAAATACTTTGTGTTGTGTTCTTTCTGATCATACCTGCCTGTTGAATTCTGTATTCTTTTCTCACTCTGTCTCTAAAATAATTCAACCAGAAATGCAAAGGAAGGAAGAAATGTGATTCTTTTTTTTGAGCTTTAGCTGCGAAGGAGTTAAGGAAGATCATGGAAAGTTGGACAGAGCACAGATGAGTACATTAAAGGATGAAAACCTGTATTCACAAACCATATGGATCCAGGAGTAAAAGTTCTGATAATGATTATTATTTTGGTTCTTGTAACTTGCTGTTATGGAACCTGAATACCTTTTTTTTTGAGACAGGGTATTGCTCTGTTGTCCAAGTTGGAGTTTAGTGGTGTGATCACAGCTCACTGCAGTCTCAGATTCCTGGGCTCAAGTGGTCCTCTTGACTCAGCCTCCCAAATAGCAGGGACTACAGGCATACATCATCATGCTTGGTTAATTTTTTTTAACTTTTATTTTGTAGAGACAGAGTCTCGCTATGTTGCCCAGGCTTGTCTTGAACTCCTGCCTTCAAGCAGTCCTCCCACCTCAGCCTCTCTAAGTGCTGGCATCATAGGCATGAGCCACAGCACCCAGCCATGAGTACCTTTTATGAAGTGCACAAAAATGATAGTATTTGTAGAGCACACTGAGGTAAGCTGGAAAAGATTTGAAGGCATTTATATAGTGTTTGGTGACATATAATCATAAAAACTAAAATGTAAAATTTTAAATGTAAATTTTACCAAAATGCAGATTTTGGTAAAACAGCACAATTTTTTTTTTTTTAAATTATTATTATACTTTAAGTTCTAGGGTACATGTGCATAACGTGCAGGTTTGTTACATATGTATACTTGTGCCATGTTGCTGTGCTGCACCCATCAACTCGTCAGCACCCATCAACTCGTCATTTACATCAGGTATAACTCCCAATGCAATCCCTCCCCCCTCCCCCCTCCCCCCTCCCCATGATAGGCCCCGGTGTGTGATGTTCCCCTTCCTGAGTCCAAGTGATCTCATTGTTCAGTTCCCACCTATGAGTGAGAACATGCGGTGTTTGGTTTTCTGTTCTTGTGATAGTTTGCTAAGAATGATGGTTTCCAGCTGCATCCATGTCCCTACAAAGGACACAAACTCATCCTTTTTGATGGCTGCATAGTATTCCATGGTGTCTATGTGCCACATTTTCTTAATCCAGTCTGTCGCTGATGGACATTTGGGTTGATTCCAAGTCTTTGCTATTGTGAATAGTGCCGCAATAAACATACGTGACAGCACAAATTTTGAAGAGCAGATTTTGAAAAACTTGCTTCTGTTTCTATTTTAGAGAGTTACACATAATTATTATTTCAGTGATTATCTGTCCAAAATTCCAATAGATGCCATCATCAAGAAACCATTTACCCAAATAGTTAATAAAGTTAAAGACTGTTTTTACAACCATTTAAAGACCTTGACAATTGAAATTATATTTTTTATTTTATTTTAATTTTTCCCCTTTCATTGACAAATGTAATATTAAAGATTCTTGCAATAATATAAGCTGATTTTTGATTCCAATTTGCCTTTCTCAAATCAAGCATTTCAAATTGATAAAATTTTTGAAAATAATCTGTAATTATTATACATACATTATAAAAGCAGTCACGCTACAGCAATCTTGGATGCCTTTAAATGGTAAATTAGCCAAACTGCAAAGATGAATATTTGGGAACATCACTTATAACATTAATTACAGGAGCCCCAAAGAGACTCCTTTCTTCCCCCAGCCTCCACACTAGCACTCCCTGGACACCTGAAACAGGACCTTCTCCAGCAGCTGCCTGACACCCTGTCTACACCCTGTCTACAATGCAGTACTAGGCAGTAACTGTTGAAGTGGGTGCCCCGGGAGAACTGCACCTCCTTGGCTTACTCAGAGCAGAGCAGCAAGTGCTGGGTTCTGCTCCCATTTTGCTGCCAGCAGTTATCACTGGATACCCCTTTAGAGCCACTTCTCCTGGGGTGACCTCCTAGGATCTTCAAATCAGTCTGCTGATCATAAAAAAGATTTTGCCTTATTTCCTATACCCCTAGGTCCTCGCTTGGCCACTAAGGGCTGAGTGGATAACTTCCTTTCAGAAACTTGTAGTTTATTTGCATTAGTGTGCCAAAGTACAGTGATTGGGCCATTTGTTTCTTATAACTAGTAGTACCTTCTCTGTGGATGGAAGTAAGAGGGCTCCTAGACAAGGTGCCTGCAAAGTTATGCCAGTTCCTTTGAGAATATAGAGAATATTCTCAGGATATAGAATGGGAAATTGAAGTCAGATCTAGGACAAAAATTCCAGGACATAAGATTGAATTTCAGGGCTCTAAGCAACAAGATGCTTCATCTTCTATATGCCATGAATACTACCATTCTCTACCAGTAATAGAAAAGAACTTGTCAGCATCTGCACCCATCTCTTTCTGTATTTTTTGAGTTATCCGGCATTTCCACATTTTGCTGACAGGCCAAGGTGAAAGTCCCCATCATTTCATACCCGGACACCCCTACATTGCTACTCCACATGCTCCTCCATTCCCCAGTACATTGTCTACACTGCAGCCAGACTGACCTTTTACAAATGCAGACCGGATTATAACACAGCCCACTGAAAACCTTTCATATCTTACTATTTTTCTTAGGAAAAAGAACAAAAATCCTTAATATGGCTTCAAAGTGTTTATGTTTTATTTTCTGCTTAATTCTCCAGCCTTAAAATATTCTACTCTCCTCTGGCTGGGCAGCCGCGGTGGCCTCTGTCATGTCCTTTAACATGGCCTGCACCCTTCTTGGCTCTCACCCTGCCCGTAGTCTCCAACATACATTCACCTTTCAGAGCTCAGAACATATGCTATCTAGAAAAATCCTCAGTCCAGTCAGGTTCTGCTGTTTCATATTTTCAAGACACCATATGCCTTTCCTTTAGGACACATCACAGTTTATAATCATACATTGATAAGTGCCATAATTTGTTTAATCTCTCCCACTCCCTACTATAAGCTGCGTGAGAGCAAGACGTTTGTCTCTTTTTGTTATTTATTCTAGACTGAGAACTGACCCTTAGAAAGCACCTGATCAATGGCTGATAAGTGTTGCTGAATATCTGAAAATATGGGCTCATAAAAATTCTGCCAAACCCAAATCATTATATGAATAATTTGGATACTGTAGAAACATTCTGAGAAGAAATAATGCCAGTAGCATGAAATACACTTAATGTCTATTTGAAAAATCTTCAGGCATCACCTTCCTATTTTTGGTCTAGATTTTTTACGGGAAAATTAAAGCTATTACTTAAGTAATGCAGATCACAGATTTTTTTAAAAAGTGCCAAATTCCACTTTGATGTGAGATTGATAATGACAGGTACGAGTAAAGTGAATTTGTTCTATATGACCCAAATAATTATGTCAGTTATTCCTTTAACATGTGGTTGTCCATGTAATGATGTGTTGGTGTGTTGGTTGTTTTACATGTGCTGAATATTTAGGGAATCCTCCAGGATGTCTGAATGTAATTAAAGTATGATATAAGCATTTTTTTAAATGAAATGATTAAATCTCTACTTTCTTAATGACATCTTCCATGTTAGCAAGATTACAATTAGGGATATGGAGGATCTAAAGGGCCTTTAAGTTGAAATCTATCAAGCTTAGTAGCCATGTAGCCTGGCTGACAGCCTGAGTTGATTGTTGGTTTAAGCTGAACATGGCATAAGGATTGTGCTCTCCTTTTCCATAGTGCTGGGGTTTTGGGGCCTTTGGCGAGGACAGTGATGACTAATGCCTTCTGATTGGCTTGTTCTGCTTCTTGTCATTGTTAACACAGGCACGAGGAAGAGAGAATAATTCATATTTGAATTAAAGACCACTTCAAAATTAGAACAGATATCTATTACAAAAGATTTGGTCCTGGGGATTGGAGACAGATGCAGAGATGAGGGAAGCATAAAACCAAAGGAAACAAAGCATCTGGAGAACCCAGGAACTCTTTGGACAAAAGTCTTTGTTTGAAAGCAGAAACTAAACATTCGTTCAAGGGCTTGGATGGTCCAAAGCAATAAAACATAACTACCTCGAGAAATGAGAAAAAGAAAAAAAAGTGATAATCTCTAAGTCAGGTTAAAATATCAAACTCTGTTCGTGTGGCTCAGATGAACATTGGAGATGAAAAATATTTTGTCAGAAGCTTATAGATGTGGAAGGTTGTGGTGGTGGTGAGCTTCCTTTTTCAGCCTAGCTCCTTGTTCAGCTAATTCAGTAAAAACAGTGCTTGAGGCAAAGCCTAATTGGCAAACTGGAAAACTGGGCATTTTGAGGGCAACTTCTAATTGGTCTGGATCTCCACAGTTCAGGCTCCAAACTACTTTGAAGGTGTTTTTGAGTCTTAAGTGATGATCAGAGGTTACAAACTGTATGAGAATTGAAGTTTACTTTCTAGGAGTTCAGTAGTAGGATAAAGAAGGTGCTTAATAGAGTTGCAGTTAGAGAAATATTAGAAAGTATAATTCAAGAGATGATGAAATTGTATAAGTCTGACCTTTGGTGTTGATTCTTCTCCGAAAATGGTTTCAATCAAAAACAGCATAGAAGACTGTGGTGGCCCAGGAAGCAGAAAATTGCTGGAAAAGAAAAAGGTGGTATCTTGTTTGATAGTCTAGACAGGAGCTCTACGATTTTCCAGTAGTCTGATGGGAGAGAGCATTTCACTTGAAAAAAATTGTGAAGGTTTTTTAAAGGAGAATCCCCTCCAGTTCATTGTTTTATTGAACGAGGACTTTTTGAGTTCCTCTTATTCAGCCAGTGGGTTGGTTGCTTTCACAGGGATTTCCTCATGAAACTAATTTACTGCCTAGCATATTCTTTCATTAAAACATCACATAAACATTTTTAACAAGTTAAAGCTTTTGGCAAGCAACTTATTTGATGACAGAAGCTCTATGCTGTTAGGCCACGGTAAACTGTTAAATATATTAAATGAGCACTAGCAGTTTACTCATTCCTTTATTCCCTGACTCAGCAAATATTTATTGAAGCCAAACGTTAAGAGCCAGGAAGTATTTTTGACATTAGAAATTTCAAAGTGATTGAAACAAGCAGAGAGGAGCACTTAGCCAGGTTGGAGAGAATTCCTTCCAGGATGGTTTTCTACAGTAGGTGATGCCTAGGATGGGGGAGCCTTGGAAGTGGTCTAGAAGGATGGAAGAGTAAAAGGAAGGTGTGAAAGGAGGAAACAGCAAGGGGCCAGCCTTTCGCATTCCAGTATAGTGTTGTGATAGGCTGCAGGGCTCTCCTTGAGGGCATAGGTACTTAACTTTCAGAGAGCTGACTCCTGTCAGCTGAGGGCAATTCTTTAGAGAAGGAGAGCTGCTGGAAGCCTTTTGCAGCCAACACTCATAGAAGCTGGAGGTGGCGCATTGGCCCAGTACAGGGTATCTGAATGGTGCACCAAAACGGCGTCGGCCAACCACAAGAGTGACTGGGAGATGAATAATAAATATATCAATGGTGACTCCTCTTTCACAAAGCTTGAATAGGGATGTTTCCCCGGCAACAACCTTAGCCCTGTGCTCACAACTGTTATTTCTCTCTAAGCAAAGTCCCCTCTCCTCTGCTGCAACTCAGCACCACCTTCTGATGTCCTCATGACTCCCTCACCCATGCGTCCAGCCAGGCTTTCTCCAAATAAACGTTTGTTGAATGGATAAATATACTAGGAATTCTCTGACTGAAGAAGGAGGAAAAATCATTACAGGCAGAGAAAAGAGTTGTTCGAAGGCATGTTCAAAAGCTAGGACAATGAATTGATGTCATAGTGGAAGTTCAGGTCTGTTTAGAATGAAAAACAAGTGAAAATGTGCGGGTGGTATCTGATAATAATGCTAAACATATTTTTTTTTCCTAAATCAAAACGGTTATTTTTGTTCAGCTCAAAATAGACTCCCAAGAATGCTCCCCTCGTTGCCCATTGTTTCCAAGAGAGAAAATCTGACATATTTAATCAATGGACTGGAAACGAAGTTTCCCTTTTTCTCCCCCAGGCAGCAGGCTGCTGCTCTTTCTGGATGTTGGGGCAAGAGACAAGTCAGGCTTGGAAGAGTGTCCTAACATTTGCAAATGTCCATTTTTCTGTCCAAGGACAGAGAAGGTAAAGAGCCAAGAGGAAATGGTTAAGAGGGCTATCTTGGCAAGCCTTTTACCCCAGAAAGAGGAAAGAATCTTCAGAAAAAGGACAACAGTGCACAAAGATTTCTCTGAAAAAAAAAAAAAAAAAAAGAAAAGAAAAAGGGCAATCCAGCTTAAAAAACTTTGATGATAAGGAATTCTCTAGGGATAGATAGCTAGCAAAAACATTCGACTGAGCTTCAGAAACAAGCCCTCTGGAAACTGAAGGACAAAACACTGGCTGGACATTCCTGGCGGTGAGCTCCAGATGGCATAATATAGCACCTACATCTCCTTAGCCATTTGTTCTATTTTGCACCACATTAACCATTCACAATAAGAGTGGAAAGTGTTAAGGAACTACCATTTTGTGCCTCTGACACCTCAGCTACCACGCAAGTTGTTTCCTATAGTCTACTTCATTTGATCCTCAGACTGATTTGCTATCTTCTTTGTAAAAATGAGGAAACCAGAGGTCAGAGATTCAATAATTTGCCCAACTTCATATATTTATTGAGTGGCATGTGCTTTCATCTATGCTTAAATGTAATTATGTGTACTTAAAGGCAAATGTCATTCTCCATTTTCCTCATATCCGAGATTTTAGGGATGATAGGGTTTCTCTGAGTTATGGTTGGTAATAAAAAAGAAACTTTTTCATATTAGGGTAGTTTGAGGACAGAGCAGTTATCATGTAAGGTACACTGCTCAGAGTCTATGCCCGCCTCATTCAGGACACTCTAACAATAAACACAGGCCTTTTGGCCTGGTGGGCTAGATAGTCCCTGTGACAGCCAGACTCCTCATTTGGTTATCTGTGGAGTTGGAGGGAAATTAAATATACATCTGCCTCTTTTCTTCCAACAACAAATCTTAAGAGATTATTGCTAGTTATAGCAGCAATGGTTTCTGATATAGAAGAATAAATGGAAAACAATGTTTGATGTATTTGAATAATTAGTTCTATCCTTTTTTTCTGAAAGCTTTGAGAGTTACTTGATTTGCTTTTTCTTCTTTTGATTTGAAATTGAGAGGCATATTTCTACTTCTTTTGACTCTTTAACATTTAAGATTCTTCTACCTTTTGTGACACAGAGATTTAATATAATTACCTAATCATATATTTACCTGTTTAAGGTACCTAAACAGCTGTTGGTGTGATGGTTTCTGTGAATTGGTAGAAACATTTTGGACCAGTAGTAATAACTTCTCAAAAACCCTCTGTCTTAGTTTGGGCTGCTATAACAAAATGCCTTAGACTGGGTAATTTATCAATGACAGAAATTTGTTTCCTGCGTTTTTGAAGGATGGGGAGTCCAAGGTCAAGGCACCAGCAGATTCAGTGTCTGGTGAGGACTTGCTGTGCTTCAGAGATGGCACCTACGTGCTGCATCCTCACATGGCAGAAGGAGCAAATGCTGTGTCTTCACATGGTGAAAGGGACACACATGTTCCCTTCACCTTCCTTTATATTGGCACGAATTGCATTCATGAGGCCCTCATGATTTAATAATTTCCCCAGAGTTCCCACCTCTTAAAACTATTGCATTGGGGGTTTGGTTTCAACATATAAATTTGGAGGGACACAAACATTCAGACCATAGCAGCCTCCTTATTTCACTTAGGAGTATATCAAACATACTCAGCAAGAGAAACTGAAGAGGATGAAACCTCTCTAGCTTAGGCATCACAACACCTCTATGAGGCCATTTTTCCACTCACTGCTCCATTGCAGGCAATCCTTATGATCTGGGCATCCCTCCCCTTGAGCCGACTGTGGCTATCAGAGGACATATTGATAGTGGCTTCTCCTGGACCATGGCATGACTGCACAGGTTTCTCCAAGACTCTTGCCAGGGAGATCCAGAGGAGCAAGTTTGGTCTCAGGGTGCCACCAGCAGGATGCATGGCCACAAGAACCTGCGTTTGTGGTTGGGGCTTATTCCATAGTGCTCCTGCACTTTCTTTCAGGGGAGAGCCTTCTTGACCCGTGTGTGCTCCCTGAGTGCTACACTTACCTCTTATCAACTCATTTATTTTCCAAATCATCTCTGAGGTGCTGCTATCTTACCTAGGGACTAAAAAAAAACTTACTTAGGAAGAAAAATTTATATTAATTCTGGAAATAAAAGTACTTTAAATTTCAGGCTTAAAAATTATAATTTGCTGCACATTTTAAAGTAAAACACATATGACATCTCAATGTAAATGTATTTGGTATGACTTTAGTGTTATCCTTCACCAATATTCTGTATGTAATTATGAATATTAAGGTTGTCAGTGCTAGCCTTTCCCCATTTCCCTGGGTGAGATAATTATGATGGGAATTGGAAGAAATATTCTACAGGGCTCTTTTCTCTGAAGACAAACTTCTTGGCATAAACAGCTTGTGATGATCGGACACCTACTTCACTGTTTTTATAATAGTCTCTGTTTTATGATACAGCCAATGACTCCCAGGCTCTGTCTCTGTTTTCTGGCTCTCATGTCACCACTCCCTACCTGTCTAGTCCAACCTTCAGGACTCAACTTTGATAATTTCTCTCCCATTACTATACGATATATCCCACTCCTTTTTTGTTTGTTTGTTTGTTTTGAGACAGGGTCTTGCTTTGTTGCCCAGACTGTAGTATAGTGGTGTGATCATGGCTCACTGCAGCCTCAACCTCCCAAGCGCAAGCAGTCCTCTTACCTCAGCTTTCTGAGTAGCTGGGACCACAGGCATGTGCCACCACCCCTGGCTAATGGTGTTTTTTTTTTTTTTGGACGGGATCTCTTCATATTACCCAGGATGGTCTTGAACTCTTGCGTTCCAGTGATCCTCCCACCTCAGCCTCCCAAAGTACTGTGCTTATAGGTGTGAACCCTTTCCAGCATACATCCCCACTCTTAATTCCTCATTAGGTGCTTCTAGTGTATGTTACTCTCCATTGTGACACCCCTGGTGGTAGTTCTTAGGCATTATGACTTGTCAGGCACAAGTAAGAAAAAGTCAGCACTCTGGTACCAGGTACTCACAAACTACTTTTGTTGTTACTATTGTTCTGGCTTCTTTCCATTCCTTAATCACAAGCCTCCTCCTCAGAATGCCATCTTATCTTGCTAAATGACAGCAGAGATTGATTTCTAGCATTGTCTTGTCACTTGCATGTGTTGTACTTGTTATGGGTTTCCTACATTCAATGTACTACTAGTTCTGTTGTGTCTGTTTAGGTATTTGCATGTGTACTGTTCATTGGGGCTGCACTCAGCATTGATGCTGAGTACACTAAAGATAGTAACTTCGTTCTAGGCTTATATTGTTGATTGTCCTGATAGATGTATTGATATGCAATTGACTGGTTATAAAGACATACAGAGATGTAACTATGAGCCTTTGACTGCTATAATGGAGATATAATGCTCTGTAAACTTAAGAATGGTTTGTACATTTCTAAGTTGGTTAATGCAGTCTTTTCTTAGCTTATTCAACAATCATTGGGCACATTAGATGTACCGAGCCTCTTTTAAGAGGGAGAATGAAAGTTGAATTAATAGACATTTTCTTTCCTCAAATATCTCAAAGCCTAATGGAGGAGGAGGAGGACATTAAGTTATTTCAGTAAGGTGGGGAGGCTTGATTCTCATTTTACTATTTATTCTAACACTTGTAGAAAGCATTCTTGCTCTTCAGATTTAGGCTTCCTGAAAGGTAGGGAGGGCATGCTATTGGCGAATTCAGGAACTACCAATACTTAGAACAGGCATTCAGGAAACGGATTTCAGTTTAGGTTGGAGAAAGGGATTGAAAAGACTTGCCAATTTCCAGAATTAGAAAGACCAGATTACCAGTGTATTAGTAAGCTATTAATTGAGGCAGAGACAACAAGGCAGAGGTTTACACAGAACAACCTATGTACAAATAATCGGGCCAAAGGCAGGAGAAACTTGTTGCTGACATCGTGTAGTATTTGACAGCTGTCACCTGTATCTTTGCTTATAATCTGTCATAATTATAACTCTTGCAAAATAATTTCTTAATACATTCTTAACACATTTTCACCTTAAAAATTTTTTTGAGTTTTACTATAATTTTCAAGTAGCAGCAGCAATTATTGTAATATTTACTCAGTGCTTAATCTTGGGATGAGTCCCCTTGGGGACTTATGTGGCTTAATATAGTCAAACTTACACTTTTGTTACCATGAGTGAGTACAGACATTATCTTTAAGGAAGCAACATCATGTAATCTGTTAATACACTGCTTTTATTCACTTTATAAGACCACTGTATACAATCAGGAGACATTTACCACTACTTCACAGGTATCACAAGACAGAAATGGACAACGAAATCTGAGGGATCCATAGCTTTATGCTAGTCATGCTAGACTCACTGAGATTTTGGCAGGACAATTGATTGATTGATTAATTGATCCACTCTTTCTTCAAGTATTTATTGAATGTCAGATATGGACATTATGCCAGGAATATGGCTTATTTTTATTCAAAAGAAGGAAAATGTATATTCATTAGCCTAATTTTTATCTGATAATTCCATGAAAAACTGGATAAGTTACAGTGAAAATGACTTATTAAGATTTTAGAGAAATTTGGGGGGTTTTGGGTGAATGGAAATGTGAGAAAAAGGGAGAACAGCACACCAAAAAGGGTATTATGGTCTCATTTGACTGAATACCTATAATAATTCCACAATTGTAGAATTATGAAATATGTATAGGTACCTACTATGTGCAAATCACTATACTAGGTACAGAAAGCAAAAAAACAGTTTTTTTTGGTTTTGTTTTGTTGTTGTTTTTTTTTTTTTACTATCAGGAAGCTTTACATCTAGTGAATTGCATTAAATATATACATAAATAAATATAACATGAGATGAAGTTTATCAGGCATATAGGAGATATCTGAAAGAGTACATTTTCAGCTGTTTGGGTATTTGGAGGCCCAATGGAGATGTCATTTGCACTGGTCTTTAATTACTGGGTAGGTTTGGGATCCATAGATATAGAAAGAAAGAGAATTACAAGTGAAAGGAGCTGTAAGCAAAACCATAAAGACAGTAAACTAAAGGACACACACAGAACACAATTTGTTCTACTTGGCTAGAGTGGAGAGAAATAAGTTCGAAATTCAAACTGGGGTCACCTTTAATGCCAGGCTGAAGAGTTTGACCTTTATTTAATAGGCAATGAAAAGTGTTGCTTATCAATGTCAACACGTAATTCGCGGCTGGATTACGCAGCAGGATTTTATCAATCTATGTCATCATGACCTCTGAAATCCAACCTTTGGTCAGGAGCATATATTGATGTCTAAGGACTTTAGGATTAACTTCCCCTGGGAAATTTATAGCACAGATTTAGATTTGATTCTTTAGAGAATTTTTATTTGAGGCAATATAAAAGTCTGATGTATTGCGTGTTGACTACAAATTTTAAAATAAATGGTGGAATGCTTTTGCTTTGCCAATTTCTGAAAAGTAAAATAATGACATATTAAGTAATGGAAATGTGGGAATTAAAACTTTCACAGAAAGAGCAAACAAACTCATCATTTCTTTCCTTATCTCTGTTTCTGTGTCAGGCCCCCTTCCTGGCTCATGTCTTGTCCTCCGAGGTGTCCTCAGTTGCCTCTGTTTCAGTTCCTTTTTGTTTCCATGAGGGGTGAGACACCATTTTGGAACTTAGTAAGCCATGCTTGGCCTCAGTGTCTGAAAATAATTGGAGTAATTTCATTTTGTTTCTTTTAGAGGGGGGATCCAGAAGGTTCAGAGGTTGACCTGTTCTTACATACCTTTCTGTAGACCTTACCTTGTTCCAAGTCCTGCTGTGGTGACAGCCTTTAATGTATTTCTCACTGTGTGGTGCTCCAATCATCCACCATCTGCAAATTCTTGTCCTTGAATTAAGGATGCTTTTACATTTTTTCTCAGAAAACAGTTTTACCAGCTGACAGTCTGAGTTAACTAAGTTCCATATATAAATTTATGCAGGAAGGAGAGGGAGAAGAAAATATGCAAGAATGAAAACAAATACTTGAATGCAGTGGAATAGCTCAAAACACGAATCCAAGATATGTCAAGTTAGAGTGATTTTTAAAAAGATCTTCAAATTTCAGAATACTTTATGATATTCTCTGCCAAAAACTCCAGGTTTGCATCAATGTCTTTCACCATTTTATGGCTCTTAGTGGTGTTTTGTGGTCCATAAATTTAATACATTGTCCATGCTACCTATCGTGTACCCTGAGATAAATTCCCAGACCACATTGGCACATTGAGAGCAGCATATTAAATGCCTCTCGTTGATTTTTCCATGCCCTTTCCATTCATCAAGCAAGCCTATACAAAATACCTTTTTTGTGTTAAGCATACTAGATACTCTATGGCACCACTTTTCAGACTTTATTGTGATAAAAATGAACCGGAGGTATATTATGATGCCGATTCTGAGGTCTGGGTTGGGATCTGAAGGTCTGCATTTCTAATACGCTCACAGCTATGCTGGTAGAGGAACCACATTTTGGGTGGCAACACTCTTTGAGATTCTCTTTAATAAAGAACTCATAATATAATGGGGTCATTAGGTACATCAAAAGCAAATATAAGGCAATCTGAATACAGTGATACACATATTTCATTGAGAATAGAAAGGAAGAAAGGATTCGTTTTGTGGAGAGTAGGAGAAATTCAGAAAGGTTTCATAGAAGAGGAAACTTATTAAACTGGACCTAGGAAGATGTGAAGGATCTGAGCAGGCATGGAAGATTTTCCAGATGGAAGGACTACATGTCAGAATCCATGGGCTCCGTAGACCCAGGTGGCTGGGACTTAGGGTGCACATGGAAAAGAGGTTGGAGATCGGACTAAAAGGAAGGCAGGTTAATTCGCTTATTTCTTCCAGGATACACATGCAAACACATTAAGGAATTTTGTGAGAGATAGGGGGAGAAAATTAAGTAAAACGAGCACTCAAACACACACTTGTGTGTGCGCACACACACATACACACACACACATGATCCTGGTCAAAGTTGCCATATTGCTTGCTCACAAATCAGTTTTATCTTCAGAAAAACACAGTCAATTTTAACAGGGAATTTTTGTCCTTAAGCCATGTTTTAACTTTGTAACTTGGAGTTTTTAAACGAAATATAAATAGCACACTTTGGAGAACTTTCATGAGTATCACTCTGAAAAACATACATAAGCTTTCTGAGATTCTTCTAGCAAGCTGCTTCAAATCTGCCCTACTCTCCTCCCTCCTTGGAATGTAGTTGCCTTGTAAATGGGGCCTCATGTTTACAGATAAGGTCTACATTTTTGGGTATGGCATGAACAGTCCTTTATGATTTGACTCCAATTTATCTTTCTAGCCTCTCACTTACTGTATTTCCCTTCAATGCTCTACTTTACCATCTAAGTGGAATATTTATCTTTTATTAATTGAAAAATAAATGCATGGAATGCCTGCTATGTGCCAGAATATGTGTTTGACTCTAGGGATGTAGTTTTGAACCCAGAAGATGTGGAACCTGCTTTAAAGGAGCTCATGTTCTCATGGCACTGATAGATATTTACATGTAAATGCAATAAATTATGATGAGTATTATAAAAGAACAAAAAATTATAGGGATCTTACTTACAATGGGAGTCAGTGTACGCATTACTGTGTACCCTGTGAAGAAGTGATGTTTGAGCTCCTGAAAAATAAAGGGAGTTATCAGAGGGGTGGTTGATGGAAGTTGGGGAGGGATAGAGAGAGAACAGCACATACAAAATGAGGTATCCTAGGTATCCTAGGCTAATGAGAGCATGTGAAGCCTTCAAATCTTCAAATGATTGTGAGAAATTCAATATTATTTGACCTAAAAGTATGAGAGAGAAATGAGAGCTAGAAGAGGCCAGTTGCAGAAGGCTTTGTACACTGTGTAATGAACATAAACATGCTGAAGGTAATGAAAAACAATGAAGTGTTTTAAGCAGGGAACTTACATAAACAACTTTACATTTTGACATTGTTATACAGGCTGCAGGATGGAGGATGACTTGAAGGGGATGAAATGAGGTGAGAGATCAGCTGTTGCAATTGCTCAGGTGAAATATGCTGATGCTTTTGTATGACAGAGGTGGCAGTAGAAATGGAGAGAAGTAGATTATTTCACATATGAGGATTTTGGGGAGTAGTGTGGATACAGGAGACAGAGAAGTCAGTGATGACAGCAAGATTTCAGGTTTGGGCAGATATTATTTATTAAGCTGGGGAAACAGTGAGAAGCACTGTCTCTGAGGGGAAGAAGATAACTTTACACTTGGACACATGCTTGATGGTCTCTTGGAATACCTAAGTAAAGATGTAGAGTAGGAGTAAGGGATATATGTTCAGAACTAAGTGGGGAAATCTGACTTGAAGTTATTAATCTGGGCATCATCAGGATATGGGTGAAATTGAAAGCCATGGAAATAGATGTGATTGTTTTGGGGGAGTATGTAGAGTCAGAAGGTTGAAAGGAGTCCTGGAGAACATGAACATTAGGTCATGAGCAAAAACAAACAAACAAACAAAACAAAGCCTATAAAGTGGCTTGGGAATGAGCTATCAATAGCAAGAGGAAAATTAGGAGAGATTGATTCCTTAGAAAACAAAGGAAGGGGGTGGCACCAAGTTGGCCAAACAGGAACAGCTCCAGCCTCCAGCTCCCAGCATGAGCGACACAGAAGATGGGTGATTTCTGCATTTCCAACTGAGGTACTGGGTTCATCTCACTGGAGCGTGTTGAACAGTGGGTGCAGGACAGTGGGTACAGCCCAACAAGTGAGAGCCGAAGCAGGGCAAGGCATCGCCTCACCTGGGAAGTGCAAGGGGGAAGGGAATTCCCTTTCCTAGCCAAGGGAAACCATGACACACAACACCTGGAAATTGGGTCACTCCCATCCTAATACTGTGCTTTACCAAGGGTCTTAGCAAACGACACATCAGGAGATTATATCTCACACCTGGCTCAGAGGGACCCATGCCCATGGAGCCTCCCTCATTGCTAGCACAGCAGTCTGAGATCTAACTGCAAGGTGGCAACAAGGCTGGGGGAAGGGCACCTGCCATTGCTGAGGCTTAAGCAGGTAAACGAAGTGGCTGGGAAGCTTGAACTTGGTGGAGCCCACTGCAGCTCAAGGAGGCCTGCCTACCTCTGTAGACTCCACCTCTGGGGACAGGGCATAGCCAAACAAAAGGCAGCAGAAACCTCTGCAGATGTAAATGTTCCTGTCTGACAGCATTGAAGAGAGTAGTGGTTCTCCCAGCATGGAGTTTGAGATCTGAAAACGGACAGACTGTCTGCTCAAGTGGGTCCCTGACCCCCGAGTAGCCTAACTGGGAGACATCCCCCACTAGGGGCAGACTGACATCTCACACCTCACGTGGTCAGGTACACCTCTGAGATGAAACTTCCAGAGGAACGATCAGACAGCAACATTTGCTGTTCAGCAATATTCACTCTTCTGCAGCCTCTGCTGCTGATACCCAGGCAAACAGGGTCTGGAGTGGACCTCAAGCAAACTCCAACAGACGTGCAGCTGAGGGTCCTGACTGTTAGAAGAAAAAATAACAAACAGAAAGGACATCCTCACCAAAACTCCATCTATACATCACCATCAACAAAGACCAAAGGTAGATAAAACCACAAAGATGGGGAAAAAGCAGGGCAGAAAAGCTGGAAATTCTAAAAATCAGAGCACCTCTCCCCCTCCAAAGGAACGCAGCTCCTTGCCAGCAATGGAACAAAGCTGGACGGAGAATGACTTTGATGACTTGAGAGAAGAAGGCTTCAGACAATCAAACTTCTCCGAGCTAAAGGAGGAATCATAAACCCAGTGCAAAGAAACTAAAAACCTTGAAAAAAGATTTGACAAATGGCTAACTAGAATAACCCATGTGGAGAAGTCCTTAAATGACCTGATAGAGATGAAAACCATGACACGAGAACTACGTGACAAATGCACAAGCTTCAGTACCGACTCACTCAACTGGAAGAAAGGGTATCAGTGATTGAAGATCAAATGAATGAAATGAAGCGAGAAGAGAAGTTTAGAGAAAAAAGAGTAAAAAGAAATGAACAAAGCCTCCAAGAAATATGGGACTATGTGAAAAGACCAAATCTATGTCTGATTGGTGTACCTGAAAGTGATGGGGAGAATGGAACCAAGTTGGAAAACACTCTGCAGAATATTATCCAGGAGAACTTCCCCAACCTAGCAAGGCAGGCCAACATTCAAAATCAGGAAATACAGAGAATGCCACAAAGATACTCCTTGAGAAGAGCAACTCCAAGACACATAATTTTCAGATTTACCAAAGTTGAAATGAAGGAAAAAATGTTGAGGGCAGCCAGAGAGAAAGGTCAGGTTACCCACAAAGGGAAGTCCATCAGACTAACAGAGAATCTCTCAGCAGAAACTCTACAAGCTAGAAGAGAGTGGGGGCCAATATTCAACATTCTTAAAGAAAAGAATTTTCAACCCAGAATTTCATATCCAGCCAAACTAAGTTTCATAAGTGAAGGAGAAATAAAATCATTTACAGACAAGCAAATGCTGAGAGATTTTGTCACCACCAGGCCTGCCCTACAAGACTTCCTGAAAGAAGCACTAAACATGGAAAGGAACAACCAGTACCAGCCACTGCAAAAACATGCCAAAATGTAAAGACCATTGATGCTAAGAAGAAACTGCATGAACTAACGAGCAAAATAACCAGCTAACATCATAATGACAGGATCAAGTTCACACATAATAATATTAACCTTAAATGTAAATGGGCTAAATGCTCCAATTAAAGGACATGGACTGGCAAATTGGACAAAGAGTTAAGACAGATCAGTTTGCTGTATTCAGGAAACCCATCTCACGTGCAGAGATACACATAGGCTCAAAATAAAGGGATGGAGGAAGATCTACCAAGCAAATGGAAAACGAAAAAAGGCAGGGGTTGCAATCCTAGTCTCTGATAAAACAGACTTTAAACCATCAAATATCCAAAGAGAGAAAGAAGGCCATTACATAATGGTAAAGGGATCAATTCAACAAGAGCTAACTATCCTAAATATATATGCACCCAATACAGGAGCACCCAGATTCATAAAGCAAGTCCTTAGAGACTTACAAAGAGACTCCCACACAATAATAATGGGAGACTTTAACACCCCACTGTCAACATTAGACAGATAAATGAGACAGGAAGTTAATAAGGATATCCAGAAATTGAACTCAACTCTGCACCAAACAGACCTAATAGACATCTGCAGAACTCTCCACCCCAAGTCAACAGAATATACATTCTTCTCAGCACCACATCACACGTATTCCAAAACTGACCACTTAGTTGGAAGTAAAGCACTCCTCAGCAAATGTACAAGAACAGAAATTATAATAAACTGTCTCCCAGACCACAGTGCAATCAAACTAGAACTCAGGATTAAGAAACTCAATCAAAACCACTCAACTACATGGAAACGGAACAACCTGCTCCTGAATGACTACTGGGTACATAACGAAATGAAGGCAGAAATAAAGATGTTCTTTGAAACCACTGAGAACAAAGACACAACATACCAGAATCTCTGGGACACATTTAAAGCAGTGTGTAGAGGGAAATTTATTGCACTAAATGCCCACAAGAGAAAGCAGGAAAGATCTAAAATTGACACCCTAACATCACAATTAAAAGAACTAGAGAAGCAAGAGCAAACACATTCAAAAGTTAGCAGAAGGCAAGAAATAACTAAGATCAGAGAAGAACTGAAGGAGATAGAGACACAAAAAAACCCTTCAAAAAATCCATGAATCCAGGAGCTGTTTTTTTGAAACGATCAACAAAATTGATAGACCACTAGCAAGACTAATAAAGAAGAAAAGAGAGAAGAATCAAATAGATGCAATAAAAAATGATAAAGGGGATATCACCACTGACCCCCACAGAGATGCAAACTACCATCAGAGAATACTATAAACACCCCTACACAAATAAACTAGAAAACCTAGAAGAAATGGATAAATTCCTGGACACATACACTCTCCCGAGACTAAACCAGGAAGAAGTTGAATCCCTGAATAGACCAATAACAGGCTCTGAAATTGAGGCAATAATTAATAGCCTACCAACTGAAAAAAAGTCCAGAACCAGATAGATTCACAGCTGAATTCTACCAGAGGTACAAGAAGGAGCTGGTACCATTCCTTCTGAAATTATTCCAATCAATAGAAAAAGAGGGAATCCTCCCTAACTCATTTTATGAGGCCAACATCATCCTGATACCAAAGCCTGGCAGAGACACAACAAAAAAAGAAAATTTTAGACCTATATCCCTGATGAACATTGATGCAAAAATCCTCAATAAAATACTGGAAAACTGAATCCAGCAGCACATCAAAAAGCTTATCCAACATGATTAAGTGGGCTTCATCCCTGTGATGCAAGGCTGGTTCAACATATGCAAATCAATAAACATAATCCATCATGTAAACAGAACCAAAGACAAAAACTGCATGATTATCTCAATGGATGCAGAAAAGGCCTTTGACAAAATTCAACAGCCCTTCATGCTGAAAGCTCTCAATAAATTCGGTATTGATGGAACATATCTCAAAATAATAAGATCTATTTATGACAAACCCACAGCCAGTATCATACTGAATGGGCAAAAACTGGAAGCATTCCCTTTGAAAACTGGCACAACACAGGGATGCTCTCTCTGAACACTCCTATTCAACATAGTGTTGGAAGTTCTAGCCAGGGCAATCAGGCAAGAGAAAGAAATAAAGGGTATTCAATTAGGAAAAGAGGAAGTCAAATCGTTCTTGTTTGCAGATGACATGATTGTATATTTAGAAAACCCCATCGTCTCAGTGCAAAATCTCCTTAAGCTGATAAGTAACTTCAGCAGTCTCAGGATACAAAATCAATGTCCAAAAATCACTAGCATTCTTATACACCAATAACAGACAAACAGAGAGCCAAATCAGGAATGAACTTCCATTCACAATTGCTTCAAAGAGAATAAAATACCTAGGAATCCAACTTACAAGGGATGTGAAGGACCTCTTCAAGGAGAACTACAAACCACTGCTCAAGAAAATAAAAGAGGACATAAACAAATGGAAGAACATTCCATGCTCATGGATAGGAAGAATCAATATCATGAAAATGGCCATACTGCCCAAGGCAATTTATAGATTCAATGACATCCCCATTAAGCCACCCCGACTTTCTTCACAGAATTGGAAAAAACTGCTTTAAAATTCATACGGAACCAAAAAAGTGCCCGCATTGCCAAGACAGTCCTAAGTCAAAAGAACAAAGCTGGAGGCATCACGCCACCTGACTTCAAACTATACTACAAGGCTACAGTAACCAAAACAGCATGGTACTGGTACCAAAACAGAGATACAGACCAATGGAACAGAACAGAGTCCTCAGAAATAATACCACACACCTACAACCATCTGATCTTTGACAAACCTGACAAAAACAAGAAATGGGGAAAGGATTCCCTATTTAATAAATGGTGCTGGGAAAACTGGCTAGCCATAAGTAGAAAACTGAAACTGGATCTGTTCCTTACACCTTATACAAAAATTAATTCACGATGGATTAGAGACTTAAATGTTAGACCTAAAACCATAAAAACCCTGTAAGAAAACTTAGGCAATACCATTCAGGACATAGGCATGGGCAAGGACTTCATGTCTAAAACACCAAAAGCAACGGCAACAAAAGCCAAAATTGACAAATGGGATCTAATTAAACTAAAGAGCTTCTGCACAGCAAAAGAAACTACCATCAGAGTGAATAGGCAACCTACAGAATGGGAGAAAATTTTTGCAATCTACTCATCTGACAAAGGGCTAATATGTAGAACCTACAAATAACTCAAACAAATTTATAAGAAAAAACCAAACAACCCCATCAAAAAGTGGGAAAAGGATATGAACAGACACTTCTCAAAAGCAGACATTTATGCAGTCAACAGACACATGAAAAAATGCTCATCATCCCTCGCCATCAGAGACATGCACATCAAAACCACAATGAGATACCATCTCACACCAGTTAGAATGGCAATCATTAAAAAGTCAGGAAACAACAGGTGCTGGAGAGGATGTGGAGAAATAGGAACACTTTTACACTGTTGGTGGGACTGTAAACTAGTTCAACCATTGTGGAAGACAGTGTGGCGATTCCTCAAGGATCTAGAACTAGAAATACCATTTGACCCAGCCATCCCATTACTGAGTATATATCCAAAGGATTATAAATCATGCTGCTATAAAGACACATGCACATGTATGTTTATTGCGGCACTATTCACAATAGCAAAGACTTAGAACCAACTCAAATGTCCATGAATGACAGACTGGATTAAGAAAATGTTGCACATATACACCATGGAATACTATTCAGTCATAAAAAAGGATGAGTTTATGTCCTTTGTAGGGACATGGATGCAGCTGGAAACATCATTCTGAGCAAACTATCGCAAGAACAGAAAACCAGACACTGCATGTTCTCACTCATAGGTGAGAATTGAACAGTGAGAACACTTGGACACAGGGTGGGGAACATCACACACTGAGGCCTGTCATGGGTTGGGGGAAGGTGGGGAGGGATAGCATTAGGAGATATACCTAATGTAAATGACGAGTTAATGGGTACAGCACACCAACATGGCACACGTATGCATATGTAACAAACCTGCACGTTGTGCACATGTACCTTAGAACATAAAGTATAATTAAATAAATAAATAAAAAGAAAACAAAGGAAGAGAGTATTTCAAGAAGGAAAAGTATTTCTATGGGTAAATTGGTTTGAGTAGCCTTGAGATTCACATTTGAAAAGTGTCTGTTCTCCTGCGGGCTTGATTTGTCATGGGTGACCTTGGTCGATGTTAAAACTCTTTCTTTTTCCTGCCTTTCAGCCCATGTTTATATCATATTTTCAATTAGTCTGCAGGATTCCATCCATATTTTAGGATTTAGTTAAAGTTGAATCTGCTTTATAAAAATCTTTTTGATCCTCCATTCGGAGACACATTCTCACTTTTACATTCATCTGTCATTTTATACACCTTATGTGATCTTTGTAACAGGCTACCTTTCCTTTCATCATTTGGGCATACATATCCTACTAATCCAGAAAGTTTTTTGGGTACAGAAAGTCTGCCTTGAATGGGAACATAATAGCTCAAATTATGAAGATTGCACAACTGGTCACATACAGTTATTTATCTTTGCAGAATTTTAAGACATCCAACCTAATAATGTAGTCTAGGGCTCTGGGAACGCAGGAATTGTGTTTCATTTCTGCAAATTGTTTTATCCTCAATGCTTAGCCCATGATATGTATGAAACTCCTGTTAAAAATGTTGTTGCATATTTTCTTTCACATTTTATTTTTTCTCTGTTGAAAAAGTGATGTCAATTATGTTTCTATTGGAAATTTTAGTATTTTTGACAAATTCTAGGTTGTGCCTTGGCATTGTTATTTCATTATCTTCATAACTTTCAATAAACATACATTTTTTTATTAAGGTCCCCAGTAAGCAATAAAAGAGCTGATGTGGACATTTGTATCCATTGAACTAGTCTGCAAGTGCGATGACATTGTTACACACTGGTATTCCCTTTTTCCAGTAATACTTTGAATGGGAGCCACTTGAGCCATGGTGGTACTTATGTGAGTTTTGCTTGTCACAGTCCCATCATGGTTTCAGATGTTACCAACAGCTCCTTTAATGCCTTTGTTAATGTTTGATCACTTAGGTTCTATCTTACTTTCACTTCTTTAATCCACAGTTTGAAAATCAGGAGTATTTAAATTAATTACTCCCTTCCAAACATGGAGCTTCTCTCAATGTGGGGATAAGGATAGACACTGAAACTGGACACAGTAGCTCACACCTGTAAATCTAGCACTTTGGAAGGCCAAGGCAGGTGGATCATGAGGTCAGGAGATTAAAACTATCCTGGCCAATATGGTGAAACACCGTCTCTACCAAAAAAAAAAATACAAAAATTAGCTGGGTGTGGTGGTGCATACCTGTAGTCCCAGCTACTCAGGAGGCTGAGGCAGGAGAATCGCTTGAACCCAGGAAGCAGAGATTGCAGTGAGTCGAGATTGCGCCACTGCACTCCAGCTTGGACAGGGCGAGACTCCATCTCAAAAAATGAAAAGGTGGACACTGGTGCTCTCCCTGGCCTTCCTTCTAAGTTCTGAAAGCAATTCAAAGAGAAAGAGGCAGGTAGATCATCAGCTTTCTGGAAGAGGTTATAATCTACCTCAAACATGCATCCACTTGCTCTTTATGTTCTTATAAGGACTCAGGTACAAATTAGGGAAGACAAACGCCAGCTGAGGTTTCCTTCCTTTGTACCCCATCCAGGGAAAGAGATCTGACAGTATCCCAGGAAAGCTTTCCATAAACACCCTCCTTTTTAATCCAGCCAGAGTTACATCCAGAAAAACAACCATTTGAAACCCTTTGCCCCTATCTCCAGATTGCTGCCAAAGCTTTTGCCTTAGCTTACTTCAACAAGAATAAACTGTACGAAAGCTCTGGAGTTCTCAGGGAATGTGACTGCCTGCCCTGCTTGTTTAAGGTCATTAAAATCCTGGCCTTTGCCAAAAGACTTAGAGCACAGCCATCCTGTTCTTGGAGTGAACTGTAATTTTGCTTACGTCACAGACGTTTCAGTGGCCAACAATATTAAGATGGGTACTTTTTAATGGTGTTAAGGATAAATGAAATGCAAAGGGTGAGTATGATAATTATAAAATTGTGTTTATCATGAAGATAGTCTGTGTAAGAAATTGCTAGGACATTTACATTCATGAATTATTGAAAATGAAACAGCCTTCCTATTATTCTGTCAGAGGAAAGAACTTTATATTCCAAATGCCAATTTCTTAGAGATTTTATTTTCTTTATTGGGACCTAAAAGCTCTTCATATTTATCCTGGGTGCATTTGTGGCCATGTACATATAGCCAAAAAGATGTGATAAGTTATATAATTATCTGGTGAATCCAAGCCTATCAGGACAGCCTGTTAAAGCAATAAAAGCAAAACTACTTTCAAGTCATCATTGCTTGGTTATTTTGAACTGAAATGTCCAGTAGATCTTCCACTTGCTTTGATTATCTTCTTATATGAATTATTTTCTCTATAATGAACTACAAAAATTGCATTCATATATTTGCTTCTTGAATATTACCTGTATTATTAATATGACTGATTAGAGAAAAATAGAATAGATTGTGGTCCTTTTTTTTTTTTTTTTTTTTTTTAGTATTATGCTTAATTACAAAAGTCGAGAAAACATTTCATGGGTTTTCTTTGGTAAGCAAAAGATAAGCTGATGTAATACATTTGTTTTTGAATAATTCTGCATCAATATACATGAACCTATTTATCCTCATCCCTTCCAGACTGTGATAGAAAAATAAGATACTTGTAGGTTATATCCAACTATTTAAAGTATGTTTTTTAAGTCAAACATACATTAATAATGTTGAGGGTGAACACAGGCATGTTTTGGGTATGGTCAATGGTGGGATACATTGCCTCAGCCCAAGGGAGGAAGATGGGGGCCTTGTGGAGATGCCTGGGCCCAGAAGGCATTGAGTGTTGCTGGTGAGGCAGTACAGGGACAGAAAAGGTAGCAGTGGTGGTGGTGTGGGTGACTGGTGGTGTACTATGTACTTAGAACCTTTCATATGTTCTATTCATACTATATTATTTAATCCTCCCATTTATGTGGGATGTTTTATTATCTCCATTTTAAATATGAAGGCTCTGAAGGTCATTAAACTTGCTCATGATTGCAGATTGGTAAGTTGCTATTGGAATTTGAATGCTATTTTTTTCTAATTCCACAGTTCAAATTTATTATGCTAGGTTTAGATCACAGTGGTTAATGTGTGCAGTTTCCAAGGACTGGGATACTTCAAGAAGATGGAATTATGCCAAAATCATTTTTAAGTCCTGAAGAACTTTAGGATGATTATGAGAAGCTTGCTTTATATGTGTAATTAACCTACTGGGACATATACTAACTCTTGGGCATTTCATGGAACAAATTATTTATTGAGTACCGAGTGCCAGGTAAATGCTAAAGAAAAAACAGTGAACCAAACAACTGCTTCCCAACAACTCTGATGAGGATATTCTCAGCATTACTGATTTAAGAAGTTGGTATATCTGAGATTACTGTTAATGATTTTAAGGTTGCAACAAAATTTAAAAACATATCAGTGACATTTTATATATTTGCTAACTCTTGGGGAATTGCAATTGAATACAAGCAGCAGTCTTCAGAAGGCAGCACCACCAAGAAGTAGTTACCGTGTCTTTCAAACTTATTTGTGAATCCAGTTCATTTAACTAGATCACTATAGACTTATTAAAAATGCATGCCCTGTGTGTGTTCCATAGTGTGTCTCTGAAATTGTACAGGTTAAGCAACCTGATGCTCCCATCAGATAGCTTAGTTCCCATCATCTACTTGGGTTTCATTGCATGTCCAGTGTGGGTAGCATTTGTTCCTCAAATTCTATTTGTGCTTTTCATTTCCAGCTACCAGCACTGGACAGTTTGATCAGACAGGTAGAAATAGTTTTGAATACACCTAGCCAGATTCCTATGGATAGCAGATCACATTCACCTTCCTTCTGCACTTCCATTCCCTCCAACAATTGACAAAATTACATTCGTATTATTTACCTTACACATTTCCAGACAGACACATATATCTGCTGTCTCTCTGGGAGCATTCTAAACTTTTGTCAGAGCAGTGCTTGGGCAAAAAGAATCCACCGGTAGGAATATCCAATAATCTGCTCACTCCCAACCTGGCTGCCTTCAAAAGGTGAATTATTCTTGTACATTCAGTAATGGTTTTTACTACCAGCTCTGCCCTGAACAACTGATTCAGAATTCCATAATTTCTTTTTTAAGCATGGTAGTAAATGTAGTTTCTTGGACTTCTTCACATGTACTTAGCAATTTGAACCTCAGTAGAATTTTTAAAAAATTCTTTCAAGACCTAGAAATTTGAAAGAATGAACTATTCCAGGAGGCAGAGTAAAAAAATGATTGATAAGGGAAAATATGAATTTGTTTTTGCTGGTGTTTGCAGAAGTCCGGAGGTATGTTTTTGTTCTCATGGTTTTACCTTTCAGCCCTTTCTCTAAGTCTGTCAGCTAGCACAATGACTGCAGTCCCAAAATGTTTTATTCTCTAGTAAAGAAAGAAATATCAAATTATTCTAAGCATCACTATTTACTATAATCCCAGTAAATCTAATCTAAGCTGAAATAATGAGATAATGTCATCTAGAAGAAAAATTTAAAAAATATAAGAAGCATTTTTTTTTTTAACTTTAGAGCTAAGTAGCAAAGTTTCCCCTGTATGGACAGCTCTCTTAAATTCCTACCGTTCCCTAATGCTACTAAACAATAGATAACACACTTGAGCAAACTGACATTCACCACTCTTTTTATTATTTAAATGGCCTCTTTTAGTTAACAAGAAAAAAATAAGAGAAAAGCCCTTTTAAATTCTTTCTATAAGGAAAACACTTTCATTAGAACAGACTTTTATCACAGAACTAGATCATTCTGGGGATTGCTTGGTGGTAAGCTTCTTTTTTACTTTTGTATCCTTAGTGCTTAACATCCCCTAAGATGTAATTCTCCTTGTGTTGTTTTCCTGACATGTTTGGATACACAGATACTTACCATTGTGTTACAATTGCCTACAGTATTAGTATAGGAACATGCTGTACAGGTTTGTAGCCTGAGAGCAATAGGCTACACCATCTAGCCTCGGAGTATAGTAGGTTACACCATCTAGGTTTGTGAAAGTATACTCTATGATGTTCGCATAATGACAAAATTATCTATAAATGCATTTCTCAGAAAATATCCCTTTCATTAAATGGTGCATGACTGTAGTTAGTTTTTTTCCTTTTGTGAAACATAGGTGCCCTGTAGAAAATCACTTGTCGCTGGGCACAGTGGCTCACACCTACAATTCCAGCACTTTGAGGGGCTGAGACAGGTGAATCACTTGAGCTCAGGAGTTCAAGAACAGCCTGGGCAACATGGTAAAACCTGTCTCTACAAAAAATAAATAAATAAGTTAGCTGGGCATGGTGGTGCACTCCTGTGGTCCCAGTTACTTGGGAGGCTGAGGTGGAAGTATCATTTGAGCCCAGGAGGTTGAGGCTGCCGTGAGCTATAATCATGCCACTGCACTCTAGCCTGGGCAAGAGAGCAAGACCCTGGCTCAAAAATAAAATCAAAAATAAAGAACAAAAGTGAACAAACAAACCAAAAGAAACCAACTACTTGTCTTGGAGCCCTATCCCTTCATTTTAGATGCTTTATTTATAGAAGTAACAAGTTGGAATTGATTAGCCTGAAGAGTTATTTATGAGAAGTTTTTTTCTCATCTAGACTTGCATTTTCAGCATATTTTTACATTGTTTAGTTAAGTAAGAAGAAACATACTATGGGGTGGAAAATTTAGATGGATTACCACTCAACATATCAAAGTATAGTCATAAATTTAGTTTCAAAGTTGGGGAAAAAGGTGACCTTGATAAATAAAAATGTGAATTCCAGTCAAGGAAGCACCATCAAGTTCATAGAAGATTAAATCTTTTCCCTCCCTCCCTCCCTCCCTCCCTCCCTCCCTCCCTTCCTTCCTTCCTTCCTTCCTTCCTTCCTTCCTTCCTTCCTTCCTTCCTTCCTTCCTTCCTTCCTTCCTTCCTTCTTTCTCTTTCTTTCTTCTTTCTTTCTTTCTTTCTTTCTTTCTTTCTTTCTTTCTTTCTTTCTTTCTTTCTTTCTTTCTTTCTTCTTTCTTTCTTTCTTTCTTTCTTTCTTTCTTTCTTTCTTTCTTTCTTTCTTTCTTTCTTTCTTTCTTTCTTTCTTTCTTTCTTTCTTTCTTTCTTTCTTTCTTTCTTTCTTTCTTTCTGAGACGGAGTTTCACTCTTGTTACCCAGGCTGGAGTGCAATGGCACAATCTTGGCTCACCACAACCTCTGCTTCCCGGGTTCAAGAGATTCTTCTGCCTCAGCCTCCCGAGTAGCTGGAACTACAAGCACGCACCACCACGCCTGGCTAATTTTGTATTTTTGGTAGAGATGAGGTTTCTCTATGTTGGTCAGGCTAGTCACAAACTCCCAACCTCAGGTTATCTGCCTGCCTCGGCCTCCCAAAGTGCTGGGATTACAGGCGTGAGCCACGGCGCTGGGTCTAGAAGATTAAATCTTTTCTAATGAGATCTGATCTTGCCTGGAACATAGTGACTGCTGATGCTTATGAATTGACTTGAAACTTAAAAGCCCAAATGGGTTTACTGGTAGCAGAGTTATCTAGAAAGAGCAAAGCCATGGAACTATTCCATTAATCATACCCATGCCTACTGCTTGATATCAGGGCAACATGTATCTCGCAAATTTATCTATGTTACCAAACGTGCCATTTAATGGTCAGCTTCCTGTATCTGATTTGCCTGAGAAAATCATCCTTTTAATCCTGAATGATTTTTACAACCTAAACCTATGGTTCTTGTGGAGTAGGTCCCGGTTTTTATTACCTCCTGATCTTTTTTTCATCAATGACCCCTATTAGGAAACGATTTATTTTTCTGTTTATAGTCAACAAATATTTAATGAGCACCTACTTATTTGCAAAGCTTTGTGCCAATCACTCGGGATACAATATTAAGAGTGGCAGGGTCTTTGCCCCTTTGCAACTGAGTCTAGTGGGGATACAAATAGGTAAGTAGTGCCTAAAATACAGTGTGATTAATACCAAGATAAGGGAAGTACAGAATGTCTCTTCTCCATTCACAGAAGAGGGCCCCTTACCCAGGAATGGGGATCTAGGGAAGACTTCGTAGAGGAAATAAGAGACTTTCGTTCAAGTCTTTACAAGATTTCTCTGGCTCCGACGTGAAGAGTGACTTGGTGAGGAAATGATGGCAACCTAAATATGAAAGTAGAGAAAAGAGGAGAGTTTTAAGAGATAGGAGTTATAATCCATACTGGTGTTTGATTTGATGTAAGCAGTGAAGGAGAAGGTGTTCTTGGGACTGATGCTCAACTTTATGGTTTGGGAAACTGACTGGATAGTAATGGCATAGACAGAGCAAATGCAGGGTGGGATAGAAAGGAGATGATGAGTTCGATTTAGGACATGGTAATTCAAGTTACCTGTGGGAGAAACAAAAAGATATGTTCTGTAGGCTGGTGGGCATTCATGTATAACACTGGATATTTAAAAATTACTATCAGCCCCAGGCAAAGTGGCTAATGCCTGTAATCCCAATACTTAGGGGAGCCAAAGCAGGTGGATCGACCACTTGAGCCCAGGAGTTTGATACCAGACATGGCAACCCTGCAAGACCCTTTCTATATGAAAAATAAAGCAAATTATCTGGGTGTGGTGGTACATTCCTGAATCCCCAGTTCCCCAGGAGGCTGAGGTGGGAGAATTTCTTGAGCCTGGGAGGTAGAGGCTGCAGTGAGCTTTGGTCAAGTCACTGCACTTCAGTCTGGGTAACAGAGTGAGACCCTGTCTCAGATAAATAAATAAATAAATAAATAAATAAATAAATAAATAAAATCAATAAATAGGTCATAATCGAATCATAGAAATCAATAGTGGTGGACCTCAGAATCCTACCAGCTATTGGGCCAATACCCAGATGTCTTATTAGTCTGTGTGCAGGAGGCACAAAAGTTCACCTAACCTTATTCACAAATCTTTACCTTAAATGGAGTTTGAAGGAACCTGTTAGTCTTAGGCCTTTCTGCATATATGCATATATATGCAATATATGGTCTTTCTGTCTCTTACACATGCACACATGGTATTTCAGCAAAGAGGTGATATGGCATTACAGAGAGGTTGCAGGACAAGAGGACAGAAAGACCCAGGTTTTAGGCAAAGGCTATGTTGCTTTTCAATATTTGACTCTGGTTCTGTCTCCAGTTGCTTTAACTGTGAAATGGAGATGACAAAATGGCTCTTCTTACAAGGTGGTTTGAGGCTTAAATAAGCGATGTATTACAAACTGTAATATGTTACACAAATGCAAAGCATTGAATTTAGCTCCTTCTTGGCAATAAACAAATAAAAAATGGAAAACCAAGCTGTAAGTTTCTGGAAAATATTTCTCTCTTATAAATTTTTTCATTCGGATTTATTGATGAAGTGTTTTAAGCATTTAGTCCTAAGAACACATTGTTTAGAATTGAAATTGGAAATCATATAGACCTTTTAGGATTCTAAGTTAGCAACCTGAAACATTTGGACTATTATTTGTTTCTTCTTATTTTGTTATATTTCATTGGGTGAGTGAACTGAGGAATACTGCAAGGAAGACAATATTTTTGAATCGTCTCTAGGTACCTGATAGATCATATCTAAGTGTTTAAAATGGATAATATAAGGAAAGCAATCACTGGGTCAACATGCGGGTTTGATTATGCTTTTCTTTCTATGGCCTGTTTTCATGAACATTCAATTTTCCTTGGCCTCTTAGGAAAGAAAGGACACACTGGCACACTGTAGCGGGGACATCTGGATCCTTGAAATTATCTGGGAAAGAGAGGTCACTGAGTACCCATATGAATAGGAGACAGAAGCCAGAGACAGAGGCAGAAAAAAAAAAAAATCAGAATAGGAGACACAGAGAAGTTAACTGATGTTTGTGGCTTAGCTCGATTTTTGGTGATTTAAAAGATAATGCTGATAATCTGATTGATAGATTTAAGAAAGAGAAGAAATAAATAAATAAATCTCGTGTGAGACATTGATGCAGGTGTCTTGAACCACTTTGTAGAGTTGTGAGTAAATGGTCTGAAATATTTTATGAAAATGATGCCTTGGATACATTTTTTTCTTGCCACTTCCTTTGGTTTTGCGTTTTTTGTGCGTGTGATTTAGTGCTATTAAAATAGTTTAAAAAATAATGCTCAGATTTGATCATGCAATTTATGAATTAAATAGAATAGAGAGGAAGACATTTCTAAAAAGGAAATCTGAGGGATATGAGATAAAAACGTGTTGATCATGGTCTTTCAAACATGAATGTGAATATGAATATATTTACATATATACCTACCTATATATATATATGCACACATAAAAGTTTATTGTTCTTAGGCACTCTGATTATATCACAAATACCTCAATTTTCTGCATTTGGTTTTCAAAATATCTTTCACAATTCATTTAAAAATATTTTGTGTTTACAAAATGCCTATGTGTCAAAAATCTACACTTTTACCTACTTAGTGTCACTGTGAATTACTCACTATATGTTTCTCATGGGTAGTTTGAAGAGTTTAGAGAAGTGCATGTTCGAGCATCACAGAAAAGAAATATTGAAGTTCAGGTGGTTGTTGGGTTCTGGTAATGTTTATGTAATATTTTACATTTTTTTTCAAAGAACTCTACATCTACATAAATGTCCAGATATTCACCAACATTTGACTCTAACCTTCATTATGCTTGCTTTTATTATTCCTATAAAGTGTCCTTCTATTGAGTGTGCACATTTGAAATATGATTTGAAATTTTTAGTATGATTTAATGCTAATACTTGGCAATTAATGTCATTTATGATTTTAAAGCATTTCTTCAGTTAAATCTGTGGTTTTATATTTATTATATTAGTGAAGTTTCCTCCCAGATTTGGTAAGATATAACTTATACACAATAATATAAGTGTACAGTCTGATGAACTTTTGCAACTGTATGCAATTATGTAACTACCACCACAATCAGGATATGGTAAAGGCAGACAATTTCATCATCCCTTTCAGTCTGTCTCCTCCTCAATGTTGTTTGCTTTTTCTGGACTTTCATATAAATAAAATTATACAGAGTATGTAGTCTTTTGTGTTTGCCTTTTTTCACTTGCCATAAGTTTTTTTGAGGTTCAGTCATGTTGTGTGTATCAGTAGTTTGTTCATTTCATTTTTATCGGGAGATAGTATTCCAATAGTATAGATATACCACAATCATTTTATCCATTTATTAGTTGATGTAAATTTAATGTTTTTATTTTCAGTGTTTAGCTATCTTGAATAATGCTGTTATGTCCATTTTTGGACCTATATTTTCATGTCTCTGGGGTGAAAACTTAGGAATGGATGGTGCAATAGATGAGTATGGTGTGGTAGGCACACCACCAACCTGGTTTCCAAGTGGCTGGATGATTTTACATTCTGCCAAAAATGCATGCAAGTTCCAGTAGTTCCATGCCCTCATCAATAGTTAGTATTTGTTGGTGAATTTTGGTCATTCTCATAGATTTTTAGTGAAGTTTTAAGTCACAGGTTAACATGTGACTGAAAATGTTGCTCTACTAAAAGACAAAATGAAGGTACATTTTATTTCAGCTCTCAGTCTGGTCAGCCACCAACATGGACTTGGAATGTATAAGCCCTGGTTTTATTGTACTGAAGTATTTTCCTTTTCATAAAGTGAAATGTTAAAGTGTGTTGGTTTCAGTTTGATAATTCAAATGCTGCCATTTTAATGTCTTTCATCATAAATCTATTTTATTGCACTCTGTGTCATCCCTCATATCTTGGATAAAAATGCTTTTGTTTCCTTTCTGGTTAATGGACTTGGAAATCATCTGTGTATACGTGTGTTTCTTTCCTTTTTGTGATTGGAGTAAGTTAGTAATAAATTGTTTTTTTTTTTTTTTGCTCATTTTTTTTCCTTAGCATGCTTTCAATTCTGTGTTACATAAGGCCACCATAGCCGTTGGGAACTGATTGTTTTTAGTGATGATCGTTTGCAATGATTGTTTTTAATGATTGTTTTAATGATGTCTCTTATATTGTAAGTTGTCAAATTATTGACAATTTTTGAATATTGTCAAAAACCTGTATTCTCTTTAAGAATATTTATTTCTCTTTGGAGTTCCACTAAATTGCAAGGTGAATGAATGTGTTTGACAGGTAATGGTTAGAAGTCTGTATGAAATTCTTCTGTGAGTAAAAGTAGCTATCATCACTGAGTATGAATGTATGATTTTGGAGTGTTTTTGTTTGTCATAAATAGTATAACATTTACAATACATTTTCTTGCTTTTTATTAAAGAATCTTAAAACTATAGAAGATGCAGTTCTATAAGGAGTCTACAATTTAGTAGAGAAGACAAAAACCAAAAATGTAGTAATTCAAGTTGGTGTATGGTATGGAGGAATCATTTCTCCCCACTCCTGATTTTTTTCTTCCATATGAAAGGAGCTTAGTATTCTTGGCCAGAGACCTTCCTTTTTATCCTCTGCAAGAACACAGAGTAAACTACTTTGCTGGTAGGCATTTGTTAGTGGCCCACATTTCTTAATTAGATTAAGTGAAAATACACAGGATCTGAGTCTGGTCACTGCTCTTTCTGAACCAGTGAGAAGCACAGACCTCGGTATGTGAAATCAAAGTGTGGATTCAAACTTTCTCTTGGGTGGCTATTTCAGGGTTTAATTAGAGGGAGGAAAGGTAGTAAGCCTATCCAGGCTTTTGTACTGAACTGTGTCTTCTCTCTGGCATTCATTGGCAATGACGGTGATATTTTGGTTTCAATTGCTGACTGTCTTGCCATATTTCTCAGTCAACTTAGAACCCACATGAGGGACAGGCTGGTATTTATTGGAACCCCTCAAAGGCTCCAGCAAGAGTTATATCAACATAGACTATAGCCTGAGTGTCATCTCTGATTAGTTGCTAAAATATTTCACACTACACACTGTCTCCTGCACCAGATTGTCAGTATTTAAGACTGTCTTATTCAAAGTGTCTGATAGTCCTGCCTGTGAGGGCATGCTGCCTTTTGCACTGTTAGGGTTGAATGTGACCATATGACTTACTCTGGCCAATGAAATATAAGTGGACATGACACATAATATTTCTGAGTGGAGCCAGTGATAGTCTCTTTTTCTCACTTCTGCAATGATGAAAACATGTTTCAAAAGGGAGCCTGTATCAGTCTAGGCTCTGGAGTGAAGACCATGTGGACCAAATCCCTTTGCAAATTGGCATTGAACATTTGGCATATATGAGAACTAATTCATTACTTCAAATTGTTGAGATTTGGGGGCTTTTTTTTTTTTTTTAAAGCATAGTATATATCTTATTCTGACTCAGACAGAGTTTCTTATTCCTTGAAAAATGATTTAATGGTTAAATATATCGTGACCTTTGATATAAATGTGATATCTCACAATTTTAAGAATAGGTTTCTCTGGGGTGGGCGGAGATGGGAAGGTATTCTGCATTAAATGTGCTTATCATATAACACATATGTATTTCTGAAAAGTCAAATCGGCTATTCATACTTGTGCATATCAGATTCCTGTCAAATTACCCAGTAGAGATCAGAATTTTATGTGAATTGGCCACCAACAAATATGCTTTGATGATGGAGTGAGCAGAAGAAACTAAAACTGGGAGAGACTGGGTAGCTGAGTGCAACAGGACTGTTAGCAGAATTTAAATTGAATTCCTGAGTGATTGGCTGCTTCAAAACAATAAGGGAACTGCATATAATTTAGTTAGCATGCCATAACAAATTCCACTTGGTTAGTAGAATTCACAGTTCATAGTGAATATTTATCCTTACCTTATTCTGTCTCTTTAGCTATACCTAAACTTTTTCCCCCCTCTTCCCTATTTTCTTTTGCTTCTTTTCACAAACACAAATGCTGGCCATATTAGAATTAGCAAGACATTTTTCCAAAGACAGAAAATTTCACCAATATTTTATAAGTGGCAAAGTTTTCCAGTGTTATTTTAATTCTATCCTGTTACCACCACCATGTCAAACCATAATGCAAAGTGGGCAAAAAATTGAGCTTTCTGATGTTTATTTTGCCAAGAGATTTGCCTCATTATTTGATGTTACGGGATTTATTACTTCACCAAATAGTTTAATAGTTTCAAAATGAATCTGTAGATGTAATCATTGAGGAGATGCTAGTTTTTCTCAAATATACATAATTTTTTTAAGCTTTGTATTTTCATTTTCATAATAATCTAATCCCTGGCCATGAGATTTCAGTGGGGGTACTTGAGTTTATCCATTTATTAGTGTCATGCTAATCAAAGATTAAATGACATGCCCTGCAATGTAAATAAAAGTTTAAGTGTGCTTCTATTGAAAGATAAACTGATGTAGGAATTGAATGTCTTATAGTACATAGTGGTGTAGACAGGTTGAACTCAGAATAGCTGTGCTTAAACCAGTGGGACCACACCTGAAGGACAGATCATTACATGAAATACATATGAAACTGGTCTGAAACAAATTGCAATATTTCAATAGAAGTAAATATAATGGCAAGTACAAAATAAAGTATTTTTTGATTCCCCATTCAAGCAGTAATTAAATTACACATACCCATAATGTACATTCCCATAATGCTACAGTATGAATATATGCTTTGAATGCTTCAAATAGGCACGACAGATATAGAATTATTAAGAAATTGTTGATTTAAATAGATTTTTCAGAATGGTTTTCTCGGCAGGTTAGGAATTATATTTGGGCTCTGCTTATCACCAACTACTAAAAAAAGCCAAACATTCAATAATATCATCTTACATATGCAAATAGAGACACCTCAGGAACAGTTTTTGTAAATTGTAGATACCCCTACCTCTGCTAGGAAAGTCTATGGGAGGAGAGGGCATTTCTACTGAGAAAATTGTATTTGGGATCTACAGAAGAGCAGTAGAGGTATGCTTTTTTCTTCATCTTCAGTGAGAGGAGTTTCAAGGAAAAGGTTCAGAGAACTTGGCATGTGCCCCTCAGTTTTGAGGTCTAAGTGGGCTGGCATTCTGATCCTCTTCTCATGAGAAATGTACAAAGGAGACTACGACTGACTGGCTGCTTAGATTATGGAGGGAAGGAGGCAGGGTGTACTATTTGCACTCAGACAAAGGATACATGGGTGTTTCCATTGATCAGATGAGGGCTGATATGGTTTGGCTGTATCCCCACCCAAATCTCAGGTTGAATTATATCTCCCCGAATTCCCCCATGTTGTGGGAGGGACGTAGGGGGAGGTAATTGAATCATGGGGGCACATCTTTCCCATGCTATTCTCGTGATAGTGAATAAGTCATGATATTTGAGGGTTTATCAAGGGTTTCTGTTTTTGCTTCTTGCTCATTTTCTCTTGCCACTGCCATGTAAGGAGTCTCCTTTGCTTCCTGCCATGATTCTGAGGCCTCCCCAGCCATGTGGAACTTTAAGTTTGATTAAACCATTTTTCTTCCCAGTCTTGAGTATGCCTTTATTAGCAGTGTGAAAATGGGCTAATATAGTAAATTGGTATCAGGAGTGGGGTGTTTCTGAGCAGATACCCGAAAATGTAAAAGCGACTTTGGAACTGGGTAACAGGCAGAGGTCGAACAGTTTGGAGGGCTCAGAAGAAGACAGAAAAATGTGGGAAAGTTTGGAACTTCCTAGAGACTTGTTGAATGGCTTTTACCAAAAGCCTGATAGCAATATGGAAAATAAGGCCCAGGCTAAGAAGGTCTCAGATGGAGATTAGGAACTTGTTGGGAACTGGAGCAAAGGTGGCTCTTGCTATGTTTTAGCAAAGAGACTGGTGACATTTTGCCCCTGCCCTAGAGATCTGTGGAACTTTGAGCTTGAGAGAGATGATTTAGGGTATCTGGTGGAAGAAATTTCTAAGCAGTAGAGCATTCAAGAGGTGACTTTGGTGCTGTTAAAAGCACTCAATTTTAAAAGAAAAACAGAGCATAGAAGTTTGGAAAATTTGCAGCCTGATGATGCAATAGAAAAGAAAAACCCTATTGGGAGAACCTGCCCCCGATGGTTAATGTGGGTTCTTTTCTATTCCCTAAGTGTCTCAGCTGGTTTGAGAAATAAAGGGAAAGAATACAAAAGAGAGAAATTTTAAAGTTGGGTGTCCGGGGGAGACATCACCTATCGGCAGGTTCCGTGAAGCTCCCTGAGCCGTAAAACCAGCAAGTTTTTATTAGTGATTTTCAAAATGGGAGGGAGTGCACGAATAGGGTGTGGGCCACAGAGATCACATACTTCACAAGGTAATAAAATATCACAAAGCAAGTAGAGGCAGGGCGAGATCACAGGACCAGAGGATGGGGTGAAATTAAAATCGCTAATGAAGTTTTGGGCACACACTGTCATTGATAACATCTTATCAGGAGACAGGGTTTGAGAGCAGATAACCTGTCTGACCAAAATTTATTAGGTGGGAATTTCCTCGTCCTAATAAGCCTGGGAGCGCTACAGGAGATCAGGGCTTATTTCATCCCTTCGGCTTCAACCATAAAAGGCGGCCACCTCAAGGGGGCCATCTATAGACCTACCCTCAGGGCACATTCTCTTTCTCAGAGATGTTCCTTGCTGAGAAAAAGAATTCAGTGATATTTCTCCTATTTGCCTTTGAAAGAAGAGAAATATGGCTCTGTTCCATCTGGCTCACCAGCAGTCAGACTCCAAGTCTTAGCTCCCTTGTTCTGTGAAGATTGCTGTTATCCTGTTCTTTTTTCAAGGTGCCCAGATTTCATATTGTTCAAACACACATGCTCTACAAACGATTTGTGCAGTTAACACAATCATTACAGGGTTCCAAGGTGACATTCATCCTCCTCAGCTTACAAACATGACGGGATTAAGAGATTAAAGTAAAGACAGGCAGAGGAAATCACAAGGGTATTGACTGGGGAAGTGATAAGTGTCCATGAAATCTTCACAATTTATGTTCAGAGATTGCAGTAAAGACAAGCTAAGACATTATAAAAGTATTAATTTGGGGAACTAATAAATGTCCATGAAACCCTCACAATTTATGTTCTGCTGTGGCTTCAGCCAGTCCCTCCATTTGGGGTCCCCGACTTCCCTTAACAAAACCCATTTTTTGAGGAGAAATTCAAGCTGGCTGCAGCAATTTGCATAAGTAACAAGGAGCCGAATGTTAATCCACAAGACAATGGGAAAAAAGTCTCCAGGGCATGTCATAGATCTTCATGGCAGTCCCTCCTATCATGGACCCAGAAGCCTAGGAGATAAAAATGGATTTTGGGGCCTGGCCCAGGGTCCCCAGGCTGTGTGCAGCCTAGGGACTTGGTGCCTATGTCCCACCTGCTCCGGCCATTGCTAAAAGGGGCCAAGGTATAGCTCAGTCCATGCTTTCAGAGGATGCAAGCCCTAAACCTTGGCAGCTTCCACATGATGTTGAGACTGTGCATGTGCTGAAGTCAAGAATTGAGGTTTCAGAATCTCCACCTAGATTTCAGATGTATGGAAATGTTTGGATGCCCAGGCAAAAGTTTGCTGCAGGCGTGGGGCCCTTATGGAGAACCTCTGCTAGGGCAGTGCAGAAGGAAAATGTGGAGTTGGAGCACCCCCCTCCCCACTGCCCCCCACACACAGAATCCCTACTAGGGCATCATCCAGTGAAGCTGTGAGAAGAGGGCCATGGTCCTTCAGACCCCAGAATAGTAGATCCACTGACAGCTTGCACCATGCACCTGGAAAAGCCACAGACACTCAATGTCAGCTTGTGAAAGCAGCCAGGAGGGGGGCTATACCCTGCAAAACCACAGGGGCAGAGCTGACCAAGACTATAGGAGCCTTCCTCTTGCATCAGCACGACCTGGATGTGAGTCAAATGAGATCATTTTGGAGCTTAAAATTTGACTACCCCACTGGATTTTGAACTTGTATGGGCCCTGTAACCCCGTTGTTTTGTCCAATCTCTCCCATTTGGAATGGCTGTATTTACCCAATACCTGTATCTTCATTGTATCTTGGAAGTAACAAGCTTGCTTTTGATTTTACAGGGTCATAGGCAGAAGGGACTTGCCTTGTCTCAGATGAGACTTTGGACTGTGGACTTTTGGGTTAATGCTGAAATGAGTTACGACTTTGGGGGACTATTGGGAAGGCATGATTGGTTTTTTTTTTAAATTTTTAATTTTTTAAAATTATTATACTTTAAGTTCTAGGGTACACGTGCACAACATGCAGGTTTCTTACATATGTATACCTGTGCCACGTTGGTGTGCTGCACCCATCTGCTCATCAGCACCCATCAACTCGTCATTTACATCAGGTATAACTCCCAATGCAATCCCTCCCCCCTCCTTCCTCCCCATAATAGGCCTTGGTGTGTGATGTTCTCCTTCCCGAGTCCAAGTGATCTCATTGTTCAGTTCCCACCTATGAGTGAGAACATGTGGTGTTTGGTTTTCTGTTCTTGGGATAGTTTGCTGAGAATGACGGTTTCCAGCTGTATCCATGTCCCTACAAAGGACATAAACTCATCCTTTTTTATGGCTGCATAGTATTCCATGATGTATATGTGCACCACTTTCTTAATCCAGTCCGTCACTGATGGACATTTGGGTTGATTCCAAGTCTTTGTTATTGTGAATAGTGCCACAGTGAACATACATGTGCATGTGTCTTTATAGCAGCATGATTTATAATCCTTTGGGTATATACCCAGTAATGGGATGGCTGGGTCATATGGTACTTCTGGTTTTAGATCCTTGAGGAATCGCCATACTCTTTTCTATAATGGTTGAACTAGTTTACATTTCCACCAACAGTGTAAAAGTGTTCCTATTTCTCCACATCCTCTCCAGTACCTGTTGTTTCCTGACTTTTTAATGATTGCCATTCTAACTGGTGTGAGATGGTATCTCATTGTGGTTTTGATTTGCATTTCTCTGATGGCCAGTGATGACGAGCATTTTCTCATGTGTCTATTGGCTGTATGAATGTCTTCTTTTGAGAAATGTCTGTTCGTATCCTTTGCCCACTTTTTGATGGGGTTGTTTGTTTTTTTCTTGTAAATTTGTTTGAGTTCTTTGTAGATTCTGGATATTAGCCCTTTGTCAGATGAGTAGATTGCAAAAATTTTCTCCCATTCTGTAGGTTGCCTGTTCATTCTGATGGTAGTTTCTTTTGCTGTGCAGAAGCTCTTTAGTTTAATTAGATCCCATTTGTCAATTTTGGCTTTTGTTGCCGTTGCTTTTGGTGTTTTAGACATAAAGTCCTTGCCTATGTCCTGAATGGTATTACCTAGGTTTTCTTCTAGGGTTTTTATGGTGTTATGTCTAACATTTAAGTCTCTAATCCATCTTGAATTAATTTTCATATAAGGAGTAAGGAAAGATCTAATTTCAGCTTTCTACTTATGGCTAGCCAATTTTCCCAGCACCATTTATTAAATAGGGAATCCTTTCCCCATTTCTTGTTTTTCTCAGGTTTGTCAAAGATGAGATGGCTGTAGATGTGTGGTATTATTTCTGAGGACTCTGTTCTGTTCCATTGGTCTATATCTCTGTTTTGGTACCATGCTGTTTTGGTTACTGTAGCCTGTAGTATAGTTTGAAGTCAGGTAGCGTAATGCCTCCAGCTTTGTTCTTTTGACTTAGGATTGTCTTGGCAATGTGGGCTCTTTTTTGGTTCCATATGAACTTTAAAGCAGTTTTTTCCAATTCTGTGAAGAAACTCATTGGCAGCTTGATGGGGATGGCATTGAATCTATAAATTACCTTGGGCAGTATGGCCATTTTCACGATATTGATTCTTCCTATCCATAAGCATGGTATGTTCTTCCATTTGTTTGTGTCCTCTTTTATTTCACTGAGCAGTGGTTTGTAGTTCTCCTTGAAGAGGTCCTTTACATCCCTAGTAAGTTGGATTCCTAGGTATTTTTTTCTCTTTGAAGCAATTGTGAATGGAAGTTCATTCATGATTTGGCTCTCTGTCTGTTACTGGTGTATAAGAATGCTTGTGATTTTTGCACCTTAATTTTGTATCCTGAGACTTTGCTGAAGTTGTTTATCAGCTTAAGGAGATTTTTGGCTGAGATGATGGGATTTTCTAAATATACAAGGCATGACTGGTTTTGAAATGTGAGGACATGAGATTTGGAGGGGCCGGGGCGGAATGTTATGGTTTGGCTGTGTCCCCACCCAAATCTTTACTTGAATTGTATCTCCCAGAATTCCTCTGTGTTGTGGGAGGGACCCAGCATGAGGTAATTAAATCATGGGGGCCTGTCTTTCCTGTACTATTCTTCTGATAGTGAATAAGTCTCATGACATCTGATGGGTTTATCATAGATTTCCTCTTTAGCTTCTTGCTCATTTTCTCTTGCTACTGCCATGTAAGAAGTACCTCTTTCCTCCTGTCATGATTCTGAGGCCTCCAGACATGTGAAACTGTAAGTCCAATTAAACCATTTTTTATTGCCATTCTTGGGTATGTCTTTATCAGCTGTGTGAAAATGGACTAAAACATAGGGCCATGTGATAGAGTTGAACCAGGAGATTGTCTTTGATCCTGCTCAAGAGGATATCCTGGAGAGGCAAGGTGACTGTACCAGAGAGGACTGTCCACTTCTGAGCTGAGGGAGAAGTTATAAGCAAATGGTGGAAAGATACATTTACCCAAGTCAAGGGAAGTATTTGTAGCTTTTCAGGGGCTAAAGAAGGAATCTTTAGGGACAGTCAAGAAGGGAGTCAGTACTAAACACCTGATAATCCTAGAGAAAAGTAGTGCCAGCTGAAGACAGAAACATAAAGTAACATTTTCCTTCCTTCATAGAACAGAATAAGTAGGGGAGGAGGACATGAGTGCCTTGGTGCTCATCTATAGGTACTGCAAAGATGCAAGTCTGCAAATTCCGTACAAACATCGCAGCATACAGGGAGAGTGCTCATTACCCAGACACTCGTTACCCTTTCTATGCTGCTGCCTTCTTCTCATCTTCTTTTCCCCTAGCCACAGCTGGAAGTGGTGGGCAGGAAGGAGCTATCAGAATAAAGAGAACAGAATCCAAGCACTCTCTTTCCACAGTTGCCAGCTTCTCACTGCAGCAGCACCAGTCTGGGGAGTGGGGGTGGGGAGAGGAGAAAGTCATCTGTAATTGAAGTTTAGAGTTTTGTTTATTACAATAGACCACGTCATCATTCCTCTATAACTTTTCAGTGACTCTTCATTCCTCACAGAGTAAAAGCCACCTTTCTTTTTTATGGCCTGCAAGCCTGCTACTCAAAGAGCGGTCCATGGACTGGCAGCATCAGCACTGCCCTGGAGTCTATTAGAAATGCCAAATCTCCAGACCCATCCTAGACCCACTGTTTTAATCCATTTTCACACTGCTGATAAAGACAAACCTGAGACTGGGCAATTTACAAAAGAAAGAGGTTTAATGGACTCACAACTCCACATGGCTGGGGACGCCTCACAATCATGATGGAAGGTGAAGGGTATGTCTCACATGGCAGCAGACAGGAGAGGAGATCTTGCCCAGGGAAACTTCCCTTTATAAAACCATCAGGTCTTATGAGACTTTTCACTATCATGAGGACAGCAAGAGAAACACCTGCCCCCATGATTCAATTACTTCCCACCGGGTCCCTCCCGCAACACATAGGAATTGTGGGAATTACAATTCAAAGTGAGATTTGGGTGGGGATACAGCCAAACCATATCGCCCACGGAATCAGAATCTGCATTTTCACAAGATCCGGAGCTGATTCACATGTTCATTAAAGTTTGAGAAACTCCATGACCTGTGAACCTCTACCCCTGGTTCTCTTTTTGGCTTACATAGTAATTCTCTCAGTTTTCCTACTCCAGTCATGTTATTTCCTGAACGTACTAGGTGGATTCTTGCCTGAGGGTCTTAGCTCTGGCTATTTCTTCCCTTTTGAGTACCCTTTTTCAAATACCTATATACTTACTCCCTTTCATCTTTGTCTTTAATCTTCTCAATGAGACCAACACAGAATGAAGCTTGTATTTAGAATTGCATCTCCGTCTGCCAACACTCCCTTCCTCTGCCTTGACTTTTTTCATTAACACATAGCACCTTTTAATGTACTGTAGAATTTGCTTTTTATTATATTTATTGTCTGTCTTTCCTGAGAATGTATGCTCCACAAGGGCAGAGATTCTTGTCTTGTCTGCTTTGCTTACTGATGTTTCTCTCTCTCTCTCTCTCTCTCTCTCTCTCTTTTTCAGATGCAGTCTCTCTCTGTTGCCCAGGCTGGAGTGCAATGGCGTGATCTTGGCTCACTGCAACTTCCACCTCCCAGGTTCAAGCAGTTCTTCTACCTCAGCCTCCAGAGTAGCGGGGATGTGCCCATCACCATACCTGGCTAATTTTTGTATTTTTAGTAGATATGAGGTTTCATCATGTTGGCTAGGCTGGTCTCGAACTCCTGACCTCAAGTGATCTGCCCACCTCAGCTTCCCAAAGTGCTGGGATTACAAGTGAGAGCCACTGTGCCTGGCCCTGTTGATGTTCCTTGAGTTTGTGGAATAATGCCTGACACACAGTAGGTGCTCAATAAATATATCTTGATTTTTTTTTCAAATTATCAATTTCTCTAAGCACTTAATGTGATTAAAGGCAAACGGATCCTCTGTAAAGCATCTTATTTTATTGGCTTACATATTTGCATCAAGAAGGCCACTGGACAAAATATGCAAGTTGTTTTAACTGGAGAATATGGGCTTTTACTTATCTTCACAATTTTGATGAAGGAAGCTTTATTTAAAACAATTTAATAAATTCTTTCATACTTACCCAAATGAGCTTCTCTCCTGAGAGACTGAGAAAACATGAAGAGATTTATCTAACACAATTTTATCAGGACTAGTGTCTAAAAGTTATGCGCACTGTTTTCTTTTTCCCCAAAGAAACTAACCTGAACTTTTTTCTGTTTCTATCCAAATTTGAATGTTTTGTTGTACAAGCTCACTTGTCCTTGGACAATAAACCTGTTTCTAAGAAGGCTAAATATGCTCATAAAGAAGACTCTACGGACTTCTTGGACAACAAATAATTTTTACAAAACAGCACTTCGATGAGTAAATCAGAAACAGATGGAATACATAGTTACTGAGACTCACAAGTTTGAAAAACAAGTGAAAATTTCTTATGTTTTGTATCCTAAAATATAAAAATAACGTGTATAGTTGAAACAAAACTTTTCAAATTTCTACCATGTTTTGACTCTAAGGTCATGTTTCCTACATGCTTATTTTTTATTTTAGAGATAGAGTCTCATTTTTTTGCTCAAACTGGGGGGCAATGACATAATCACAGCTCACTGTAGCCTTGAACTCCTGGGCTCAAGTGATTCTCTCACCTCAGCCTGCCAAGCAGCTAGGATTACAGGCACATACCATTGCACCTGGCTAACTTTTAGAAAGAATATTTTGTACAGATGGGATCTCACTATGTTGCCCAGGCTGTTCTCAAACTCCTGGCTTCAAGGGATCCTGCCACTTTGGCCTCCCAAAGCGCTGGGACTACAGATGTGAGTGTCCATTGCCGGCCAACCATGTGCTTTTCTGATAGGAAGTGTTTTCTATTTATGAACTTCCTCTTCATAGAACTTACAGGTAATTGAATTGTTCTAATTTCTCAATTTTGAACCAAGCTAAATATATTATTAATGTACTTAGGACAGTCTAAAGTTATTCATATTTTCTTCTATTTTAATATGAGGAATGGCACAACTTTTGTTTTTTGTTTTGTTTCAGTTAGTGTTCTTTTGGTTATAAGAAACAGAGATATGCATAGATTAGTTTAAGAAATGATTATTCTACAAGTATACAGGGACATGAAGAAATCCATGCACCTGAGTATGGTTCTATACATGAGCATCTGCACAACAAAGCATCATGGCAAATGGAATTGGGAAGCCACTAGAAATGGCTAATGACTGATGTTTCTCATGAAGTTTTGCTCATGGCTCTTCTCGGCTCACCTGAACCATTTTTCCTCACTTTGCTTATTACTGATCTTATAAATTCAGCTTCAAACGGCCCATAGTGGCCCTGGACTGAGTTTACTTTATTGTTTGTCAACTCAGCTGCCCTAGCAGTCTGACTTAGACTCTTTAGTTTCAAATTCCTGAAAGAAGACTCTGTTTGGCCCAGCTCATTTTTTGAACTAGGTCACTGACCACTCAAACCTATGACCAGGCTAACTGGTGCAATCATCTGTGGTTGAGGCAGCCAGGTTTCTGCACAAGAGGGAGGTGGGTAAACAGGTGGAAATTTGGGTGGTTCAGGCTTCAGTGTGCTAAACACAGACTCCAGGATTCACCAGTTGAAAGAAGATTTCCAGTAAAATATTTTTGCCAGTATGTTCCTTGGAAAATAAAATATGACTTGTTTCTCTTTTCAAGAATTGAAATGTTTCAGATTTTTAATTTAGGATGCCAAGATTGGAAAGGGTGTAGAGGACTTTCAAAGTTCAAAATTTTGTCTAATCTGTCTGGATTTTGAGAAAACAACAGCATCATCAATTACATGAGCATTCAGGGGATGTGCCTTTGGAGATAGTTTATTGTATTATTTCAAATATAGTCACTCTCTTTATCTTCCTAAGAGCCCTGAAATATTCCATAAAAAAGTAATCTTTGCTTTCATACACGCTGATCTTATAAAAGGCTTTATGTTAAAAAAAAAAATAACAGACTTGGGGAACTTGGAGGAGATCCGATGAAAACCTGATAACAGTTGGAATAAGCTTTATTTTGCCTGGAGAAGACAGAGGAGATAATAAATAATAATTTTAAATAATATATAATTCTGATGTAGGATTTAGACAAAAATCTGCTCTGTCAGCAACTGGAGTTTAGAAAACCCTTAAAAGGGAGATAATAACTAGCACTGAAAGAACAGCAAGCAAAACAGGGCCTGACTTCTAGCCCTGGCTTTGTCAGTAACCAGCTGGGCTGCCCTGATTACCTGGTGACATGAAAAAACTTGGACTGGATGCCAGCTTAGCTTCTTTTTTTTTTTTTTTTTTTTTTTTTCTGAGATGGAGTCTCACTCTGTTGCCCAGGCTGGGGTGCTTATGGTATGGTCTTGGCTCACTGCAACCTCTGCCTCCCAGGTTCAAGTGATTCTCCTGCCTCACCCTCCCAGGTAGCTGGGATTACAGGCACGTGCTACCAGATCCAGCTAATTTTTGTATTTTTAGTAGAGATGGGGTTTCACGATGTTGGCCAGGCTGGTCTTGAACTCCTGACCTTGTGACCCGCCCATCTTAGCCTCCCAAAGTGCTGGGATTACAGGCGTGAGTCACCGCACCTGGCCTGGTCCTTTTTTAACATTAAAGATAAATCTAAAAAAGAGACATCCAGGGCCACTGGGCATGGCTGTACAAGAGGTTCATTGTACATTTCTGAGGCGTGACATTCTGAGGATTCTCATTTTTATGTGGAATTTTGTAAAGAATAATGATTTATTCCACATGTTGTATTATGTTTGGCTCAGAATTTAAAGTTCAATCACCCATGCAATGGTGTTAATCTGAACCAAGAAAAAGCAAGGGGAAATAGGATGCAGGTGACAAGGTTTGAGCTTGTGACTGAGAAACAGAGCTAGGTATATTTTTATGTCCCCTTGAAAGAAAAATAGACTCAAAGTATCCCTATGTTGTATGGGAGCTACTATCATTCAAATCACTATGTTTGATTAATTGCTAATTATTGAAAAATGATATACCTAGACGAGACTAATTGTAAGAAAAAAAGATCGGCAAATATTACCAGTGACAAAAATATAGGTTTATCTATCATAGCACTAAATGGATATAACTCTAAAATACATAGGTCAAAACTTTTACCTTACCTTTAGGCATACTTATTCCAATTCATTCAAAGCAAAACAAGCCATTTTCTCACAGCAAATCAAGCATTATGAGAGTATCATGGTTTTGAAACAAGAATTCCTTGAACGCAGGGCTCTGAGAATCTAGATTATAATATCAAAGGCTTTTTCAATGGCTTAGAAGTTGACTGGAATAGTCATTTTCTCTCTCACAATAATGTCAACCACAGGCATCAGTTCACTTTTATAAATATGCTCATTGAATATTTGCCTATTTATATATTCCAAGGACATTGTAAAATTTCAGCCTCTAGAAGAAGAGAGGATCCAGCCTTCTGCATAAGAAGTAGTATTCCAATGAGAACACATGGATACAGGGAGGGGAACATCACACACCAGGGCCTGTTAAGGGGTCGGGGGCAAGGGGAGGGATAGCATTAGGACAATTACCTAGAGCATGTGGGGCTTCAAACCTAGATGACGGGTTGACATGGTACATGTATACCTATGTCACAAACCTGCACATTCTGCATATGTATTCCAGAACTCAAAGTAAAAGAAAAAAAAAAGAAGTTGCATTCTGTAAGGTATAATTTGAGGGCCTAACAAGAGCCAGACTATTTTCCATGTCCAAGGATAATTGCTATTTAAGTTAAGAATTTTTCTGTTTCCACTTATAGGGTGGAAAACACCTTAACATCTTAGTAAGAGTGAGCTTATTATAACAGTTTTCTTTAATGATAGGAGGGGCTTATGTGGACGCTTTTGATTCCTAAGCAGTTGGTGTAGAAATGAGGAGAAGGCATTGAAAATATATTTTTCTCCTAGAAATGACTCATTTGTGTGTGTGTGTGTGTGTGTGTGTCAGGTATAATTTTGTGATTTTGTATGTTATATAGTGTTTCAAAAAAAGATACTCTTTAAAGATGCATGATAGTATCATACTTTTATTATGCTAGTCCCCAATGTGATAACCAAGATTATATAGCAACACAAAATTGCATCTTATTTTAATCTTGAATTAATAAACTATAAAATAAGATAATCTATGTTTATTGATTATAAAATCCAGAAGTTCATTAGCATTACTTATTCATAAAGAGTATTGGTAATATGAAGTACCAATATGATGAATAAATTCTTAGAAAAAGTGAAAGTGAACAGAAGATGTAAATTACACTAACTTATGTTGCCCAGGGGAAAAAAAGAGCATCATGCCACAGCTGGAGTAATGACAACGTTTATTGGGTTACACTGGATAATAATTCTCTGACTTTGATTCTTTGATATACATACCAGGGAAATTAAAAGGAGGTCTGTGACTTGTTTAAGAACACCATGTTTTCAATCCTTTGCTGTAGTTTTTACCTATCCCAAATTTGCAAGTCTATGGATATTAAAACTAAAATAGAATTCATAGTTGCTCTTAGAGAATATTGGCTGAGCCAGGTTGCAAGTATGGATCAGCTTGAGATAGTTAGCTTAGCAAAGGAGAGAAAAAATAAGTCACTTGCAGGTCTGTTTTCCCTGTCTTTCAAAACTATTTGTTCAAAAGTAAATCCCATACTGCTCGTTTATAAACACTGCTAATAGGGCTTCCTAATTCTCATGAAGTAAATAATTCTAGCTTTACAAAAGTTGCAGAATCTCAGGAGGCTAAGAATAATCTGGTGAACTTGATCTTACCTAATGTATTGAGTGTTCTTTGAAAATTTGGGGAAGCATATAGAAAAGGTAAGTAGCATTTACCTCTGAGTGTTCATATTGGAAATCGTGTGTTCACTAGTTTGGATGCACTCACTGCACTTACTTCTCTTAGAGCCAGGGCTCAAGTAATAGTGATTAAACCTCAGGGATCTCTTTAACACTCAAGAAAAAATTATTTCCTTTTCCATATTCCACCGTGAAAAATTAGCTAACTATGTTGGTGATGAGAAAGAAACGATCCTCCAGTGGAGCTGGAGGCCATTATTCTAAGTGAAGTAATTCAGGAATGGAAAACCAAATACTGTATGTTCTCACTTGTAAGTGGGAGTTAAGCTATGAGTAGGCAAAGGCATGCAGAGTGGAATAATGAACTTTGGATATGCAGAATGGAGACAGTGGGAAGGCGGTGTATGATAAAAAAAACTATGTATTGGGTACAATGCACACTACTCAGATGACAAGTGCGCTAAAATCTCAGAATTCACCACTATTGTCCATGTAACCAAAAACCACTTGTATCCCAAAAGTGATTGAAATTTTAAAAAAAGAAAGAAAAGATTCTCCAGAACAAGGGATTTAGTGACAGTCTAAGGCAAATCATTTGAGGATTTAGTAATAGATTTTCTCAGCATGGAAAGGCTCTGATTCCAAAAACTGACTCAAATATATAAAACAAAATGATATTCAGGAACCTTATTTATCTTACTTGAATCTTTCTTGTTCCTTCAGTTTGTCTTTCCATCCTACATCTTATCAACTTTTTCTTTTTCTTTCTTTTCCTTATTTATTATTATTATTATTATTATTTGAGACAGAATTTTCCTCTTGTTGCTCAGGCTGGAGTGTAATGGCGCAATCTCGGCTCACTGCAACCTCCACCTCCAGGTTTCAAGGGATTCTCCTGCCTCAGCCTCCCAAGTAGCTGGGATTACAGGTGCCCGCCACCATGTCCAGCTAATTTTTTATATTTTTAGTAGAGATGGAATTTCCCCATGTTGGCCAGCTGGTCTCGAACTCCTGACCTCAGGTGATCCGCCCACCTCAGCCTGTGAAAGTGCTGGGATTACAGGCATGAGCCACCCCACCAGGCCTCAACTTTTCTTTTGTTCTTTCCTTCCACTCCAGCAACTTCCTGGACTTTGCATCTGTAATTGATGCTGATACACCACAAGGCTTTGCTGAAGATCTCTGGTAGATATCCTGTTACCAGCATCATAGTGAACCTTCTAAGTATCTCCTGGTTTTCTCAAGAAATCAAATTCACTTTTACCCTTTTTATTCTCAGTGTATTTCCTGGCCTTCTTTGAATTGCTTCTCTACTGTTACAACTTTCTGTTTCTAACACTCAGGAATCTTCTCTGCTTTCCTCATTTATTCTTCCTACTGTACTTGCTTTCAATCTCTGCATTTACCATCTTCTCCAGGACATTGCTATATATATATATATATTTTTTTTTTTTTTTTTTTTTTTTTTTTGAGATGTAGTCTTGCTCTGTCGCTCGGGCTGGAGTGCAGTGGCCAGATCTCAGCTCACTGCAAGTTCCGCCTCCCGGGTTTACCCATTGTCCTGCCTCAGCCTCCGGAGTAGCTGGGACTACAGGCGCCTGCCACCTCGCCGGGCTAGTTTTTTTTTGTTTTTTTTGTTTTTGTATTTTTAGTAGAGACGGGGTTTCACCGTATTAGCCAGGATGGTCTCGATCTCCTGACCTCGTGATCCGCCCGTCTCGGCCTCCCAAATTGCTGGGATTACAGGCTTGAGCCACCGTGCCCAGCCGCATTGCCGTATTTTTAATCTCGACCTTTTTTGATTTCTAATTTGCCAATATGCTACTCTCCCACATCTTTACACATAAAATGGCATTCTTGCAAAAGTAACAACGGCAAACAGCAACAATATGATATGATGTGATATGAACTTGCATCAATATGCTTGACCCTCAAGTCAATGACACACAGTTTTTTTTTCTGTTCAACAGATAAATTTATTGAGAGAACAATCTTGCTGGCTCCATGTATTCACTTCCAGGTACTCTTTAGCCCTTTGCAAATCATTAACTCTTTTCTCACATCTCTATTGAAGCTCTTTTTCTGAAGGTCACCAATGACCTCCCCAAAATGCTTTTTCTATCTCCTGCAATACACAGAACTTCTAGCCATTGCTTCCCTTCTTACTATTTATTTGCTTGAAAGCTTTGATGTCACTAATCACTTTCTCATCCTCATTTTCTCCATATCTCTTTAGGATCATTTTATATTTACCTCTCCATTTTATTTTGACCACATTTATATTTTTTTTCTCCTCACTTCTATTATAATACTTCAGGCCATATTGCCTGTATATACACCTGATATGCTTTGGCTGTGTCCCCACCCAAATCTCATTTTGAATTGTAGCTCCCATAATTCTCACATGTACTTGGAAGGACCCAGTGGAAGGTAATTGAATCATGGGGGAGGGTCTTTCCTTTGCTGTTCTTGTGATAGTGAATAAATCTCACAAAATCTGGTGGTTTTATAATGGGAGTTCCCCTGCACATGCTCTCTTGCCTGCTGCCATGTAAGACATGCCTGTGCTTCTCCCTTGCCTGCCACCATGATTGTGAGACCTCTCCAGCTATGTGGAACTGTGAATCCCTTAAGCCTCTTTCCTTAATCAATTACCCAATCTTGGGTATGCTTTTATCGGCAGTGTGAGAACAGACCAATACAACAGCTTAGTTACTTTCACAGTAACTTCTAAATTCAAGCAGCTTCCCCTGCCTCCTCCACCATCATCCTAGTGCAAGCCACCAGCATTTCTCACGGGACTCCTGATTTAGCCTCCTGACTAGTATCCCTTGTTACCCCCTTTTTTCTCCTATAATCCATTCCCTACACGGCATCCAGAGACATATTTTAAAAGAGGTAAAATCACATCATTCTTTTACTTAAAACCTGCCAGTGGCTTTTTACAGCACTTAAAAATAAAAGCCCTTCTCCTGACTTCAAAGCCCACCCATCGAAAGTAACCACCATCAATTGGTATCAAATCTCTGTTTTCAGGAGAGCATTTATCCTAATTTGATTGATGGTTTTCTGATTTATATTTTTCAGTGTTGCCTTTATTTATTTGTAGTCTGTGTCTTCTTGCTAGGACATATTGTCTCTGAAATAAGCCCCTCATCCCCTTCTTAAATTAATCGCTGTGTCACAGGACCTGGAAAAGTGTCTTGCACAGATGACCTCAATGTATATTGGCTAAATGAATGTCTTATAGGCCTTTGGAGAACGCATCTTTAAGTAAATGCCTAGCATTCTGTATGGCTCAAAGTTACATTTATTTAAAAATTCCAAAAGATGGGGCCAAATTACCATCCATGAAAATTGTTAAAGATTTACTCTCCCACCAACAGTGTAAGAAAGTGTGTGTGTGTGTTGTTGTTGTTGTTGTTTTTTGAGATGGAGTCTCGCTCTGTAGCCCAGGCTGGAGTGCAGTGGTGCAATCTGGGCTCACTGCAAGCTTCGTCTCCCGGGTTCACTCCATTCTCCTGCCTCAGCCTCCCGAGTAGCTGGGACTACAGGCACCCAACACCACGCCTGGCTACTTTGTTTTGTATTTTTAGTAGAGATGGGGTTTCACCGTGTTAGCCAGGGTGGTCTCCATCTCGTGACCTCGTGATCTGCCCGCCTCAGCCTCCCAGAGTGCTGGGATTACAGGCATGAGCCACAGCGCCCGGCAAGAAAGTGTGTCTTAATCCATATTCTCGGTCACAGTAGGTATAATTAAACTATAAAACCTTTGTATTGCCTCTCATGGTCCTGTGTGTCTGCTGGACTCTGCAGAGCAGTTCTGCTAGTCCTACTTGGGATTTCTCGTGAGGCTGTACTCAGTTGGAGTTTGGCGTCCTCTGGGGGCCCCACCTGCACTCTGAGACAGCTGGGCGTCTCTTTTTGGGCTCCAGCTCATCCCAGGGCCTTTCCTCTTCATGTGATCTCTCCATCAGGGTAGCTGGACTGCTCACGTGACTGCCGAGGAGCCCCAAAATCTCATGCAAGAGGGATAAATCACCAGGTGTTCTTAACACCTGCTCTTAGAATTCCTGAAGTGCTGCTAGGGTTTATGTCTCCTGGTCAAAGGGGACAGGAACTCAGTCCAGAGGCCAAGGAAGAGGGGTATGAATGTGGACCAAAGGGTGGGCTTGTCTGAGGCCATCTTTGGAGCCTGGCTCCCACTGTAGGTACAAGTGAGGGAGCAGGGCTGTGGCAGTAAGGGCAAGAATTCTCAAATCTGTGGTAGAGCATCACCATGAATTAGAAGGTCAGGAAAGGAACTCATATGACAAACGATAATGAGACAAATTTGCATAAAAACACATTTCTTGAAATTTAACTGGTTCCTAAAATCTAGAAGTTCTCTTTATTATTTAAAGGGAATGTAAATGAATAAGGCATTATTTTTACATCCATTTTAAGAATCTAAATTCTATCACTGTTTTAGAGTTTTATTTTAACTATGCCTATTAAATTTCATTTTTAAAGTATCTTTTGCCTCACGCATGCTACTGCAGAAATCCACAAGCATGGATGGAATCCTTGTGGTCTGTTTCTGACATTGGTTTTTCTCAAGTACTCCTTTTAAACCTTGTGGAATAATACTGAAGCCCCCAACAGACAATCTGCTCTCCCGTGTTTATTACTGAGTACCAAAGCCACAGCTTTAACCACCGCTGCACTCCATTAATTGTGGGCATGGGATACTCAGGAGAACCACCCCCTGTGATTGTGGCTTGAACCCCTCCAGGAGGCCTATAATTGACTATTTGACCTCCAAAAGGGGAGTGACAGTATTAAGGGTTCCGCATAATGCTGGGTTTGGTTGATTTTGTGATTGGTATGACACATTATCTGAGCAAGAAGTCCAGATGTTGTCAGGCATGTAGGCACATAAATCTGGAGAATGATAAAAATGAGATTGTAGGTGTGCAGAGAGAGATGACTGGAATGGAAAAAAAAAAAAAACAAAAAACAAAAAAACAAACAAAAAAAAACCCAGTGACCCTCCCTCTGCAGGAGCTGCTGAATGACCTGAGGTGGGGGCTACAGCTTCTTTCCTACTAGGTGGAAAGAAATGTAAAAGGAGGGGCTTTGCTGATGTAGAATTGAATGTCAGAGGCTACCCACACATTGCTTTCGTCAGAGTGCATTTTTTCCCTGTAGTTTCTTTAGATGTGATACTTATTTCTATTACAAAAAAAACCAATAAGCCACTTTTGATTCTTTAAGTTTTTCAAATTATACATGCCAAGAAGAACAAGCAGATTATATATGTACACACACACACACACACACACACACACACACACACACACACGTTTTATACTGTCTGCTCAGGGAAGCAAGTAGATGTTACAAAGACTTGTTTGTTTGCCATGAATTTAGGAAATTTGAAAACTTACCAGGAGCTGGTACTTTAATTTTGTCTTTAATTATAGAAGGGAGGAACTAGAGCAGTTGTTTTGCTATGTCACATAGTTGTAAGATATCATCTGTGACTTTTGTCCTCAGCTTTCTTTGCTTTTCTATCCCTACTTTCTAAAGATAATTTCGTTCCACTTCCATCTCTAAATATCACTTTCTTTGGGACATGGAGGTGGAATGTTGTGATGTGCTACTCAGATCCTTCTTTAGGAACAAAGGAGTTATCATGCCCGCTGCTGGCAGAGCTGCCCCCCAAATAGCCATAAGTTATCAGCCACCTCTTGGGACTGCCTCACCAGAAGAGAGGCACCTTGCCAAGGTAAGAACCTTTTTGAGGCACCACTGGCAGTTAATGATGAACTCAAGTGAGAGGCTTTGGAGGACATCCTCTCCTTGAACTCAGAAGACTTGTGGAAGCTCATTTCATTTTCAGAACTTCCCTGTTGGTCTTGAATTATAGATCAGTTTCTCCTTCTGCCCAATCTTTCTTTCTCCTTCTTGTCACAGCTCTTGATCTGAGAGCACTCTGGGATAACCTTCTCACAATGAATTTCAGAATGTGACTCCTGATGAACCCACCTAGCTACAATCTTACATCCATGTCTCCAACTTTGTTTCCTTGAACTTGAGATTCAAAATTCAAACTTTTAAATCAACTTTTCTCCTTGCATTTCTAAGTCATCTCAATTTTAATATGCTCAGAAATGAATCCTTGATTTTTACCCCAAAACCTACTTCTATCAGAACTACCCTGCTCAATGAATATCAATGCCAGTCATCTAGATACTTAGACCCTAAAACTAAGCAACCTTGACTTTGATGTGTTCCTCAAAAATCCACATCCTATTGATCTACATTCTGTCAGCCCTGCCTCTTTAATGCATCCAAAACCCAATTTCTACTGCTGTAATCCTATCCAAGCTTCAATCCATTCTTACCTGGCACATGCCCATAAGTGTCCTAATTGTATCGGTGTCTCCTTTCTAGTATGCTTAGATATGTCCTCCACTGGCAGACGGAGAGATCTTATCTAAGACTTAAATGAGATCTTGTCATTTTCCTAACTCTTGCTAATGATTTTCCTTTGCAAGAATCAAATCCAAACTTTTCACCAGAACCCCATATGATGAACCTCTACTTACATATCTCATGATCCATTGATAGGCTCACTGCTTCTCAGGCATGTTACCTTTCTCTCTGTCTGTTGTACATACCAGTTCTTTTTTGTCCCAGGGCATCTGCAATTCCTGCTTCTTGGGAGGCTTCTCTCCCAAGTCTTTGCTGGGTACTTTTTCAGTCTTCTCCTCCCTTGGATCTCAAATGTCATCTCTCCAGAGAGGTCATCTTGACCACCTAGTTACAGCAACTTCTAAGCGTTTTCTTCACACCACTTATTAGTCTTAAATTTGTTATTACTGGCTAAATTCTGTCCTCACAAAATTCATGTTGAAACTCTAACTCCAGTGTGTCTATATCTGGAGACAGGGCCTTTAGGAGGTAATTAAGGTCAAATGAGGTCTTAAGTGTGAGGATTTAATCAAATAAGACTATGACCTTGTAAGAGAGAGAGAGATGTCTTTCTCTACTGCGTGATCACACAGGAAGAAGGCTGCTGTCTGCAAGCCAGAAAGAGAGCCCTCACCAGACACTGACCCTGTTGGCACCTTTAATTCAGACTTCCAGTCTTCAGAACTGTGAGAAAATAAATTTTGGTTGTTTAAGCCACCTGGTCTATGCTACTTTTTATGGAAGATTGGGGTATCATCTGTCTTGTTCACTGCTATATCTCCAGTGCAAGGAACAGTGCACTTAACAAAAATATATTAACTGGCTTGGTGACTGTTGCCTCAGAAATTATTTAAGTTAGAGGTAAAAGACAGAGTACAATAAATTTAAGCACTATTCTTTCTGGTAATATGGCAGGTTATATATCTAAAGAAACTCTTCTGGCCTAGATTATTCAAGAATCGGGTTGAAGTATGAAACATCTCTTTAAATTTATAAAATAGTGAGAGAAATACTTGAGACCTAAAATAACTGAAGGACTATAAACAATGAAAGATAATCAAGCAGTAAATTTTGGCAGCTGCTCTAAGAGATATGCTAATCACAAGAGTTCAGGAGAGAGATGCATTTGTGTATATTCTAGTGAAAAAGAAAAGTTAGATACTTGAACAAAACATGGAAGGACTTCTAACATTCATACAAGCTAAAAGAAAAATATTTCGAGAAGTTGGTATATGGTTATCAGACATTGATAAAACAAGCCAACTGGGAGAAATGTTGAAAAATTTCTAAGTCCAGTGTCAAGATTGGAAAGGTGAAGAAAGGAGAAATCCTTACATGGCTTTAGTGCAAGAGGAAGAGGTTTGAATTTAATTTTTAAAGAAATGATTTCTTTCTCTTTTTTTCTTCTTCCCCTTTTTCTTGCTCCAACTGCTCACCTCTTCTGTTCCTCCCTCATTTTTCTCTCTCATTTATTTTGTCACTATTTCATTCATTTACTCAATTAGGAGATATTTTGTGGACCCCAGAATTTATGAATCACATTCTAGGGAAGATAAATGTAGACAAATGATCTCTAACCTGTAAAGAGCTTGAGGTCAAGTCAAGTGTATGTACTACATCAATGAGAGTGTGCGTGTGTGTGTGTGTGTGGGTAGGTGGTGGGTAATGCAGGGAAAGGAAGTAGGAAAAGGAAGCAAACATAATATTTATAACTCTGGTATTTAATTTTAAATTTTATCATTTCATTTTGCCATCAGCTATCTATAGGATAGCTAGAAGAAACTCCTATGCATTTTGTATATTATGATTTAGGTAGACTGAATTTGTGCTATCACTTAAAGGCATCCAGTCATTTTTGGTTGACCAGAGCTGATTCTGTTATTTGAGGTATTTTTATACATGTTCTAAGGATAGCTTAGCTTGTTTTTTAGTTCTTGCAAGTCTAATTCTGGTCTTAATAGATAGGTTTCTGTTTAATGAAATGGTAGAGTTGAATTTAGTAAAACAGCTACTTAAGGTACTTTTACTCTCATTTTAAAAGCTGAGGATCCAAAAGTAGATTTTATGTTCTTTTTCATCTGGAGATATAAAAATGTTATTAACATTCAACTGGTCTCAAAACCCCAAGTTGGAACCCGGGGTTGTTTGAAGAGGAATTTGCTGGTAACAATGTGTGGACTGAAAATGAGAGAGCTATTCAAGTAGTGTGCTTTGTGGTGGTTGAGGTTTAGTTAATCATGGTCTTTCACCATCAAAGATAACAAAGCTTTGGTGCTGCTCTGCACAATATCAACCCTTTGTATTTTCAGATCTGCTCACTAAGGTTGAATTTTATCATTTTCTTGCTCAAAGATTCAATCCCCATTAACAGAAACCCACTAAGAGGAGTGCATTTTGTGGCTTCAGCGGCCTACCAAACCAAACATTTGCAGGTCAACTCAGGAGAAGAAAAATGATCTCTTTCAAGATGACTGTTACTGCACAAGCAGAAAAATATCACAAAGCAGGATACCTTTTTATAGATAAATTTTAAGTTATTAGCATTATCAGTTTTTCTCTATAATCCCCGCTAATTGTAAATATCAAAATGCATTGAGTATGGATACCTAGTGAAGATTAGTGCTTTATCCACATATTAGTATAAAACAGTTATCAAATAATATATTATACTTCTATTTTTCTTATATTTCTTGGCCTTCTGTGCATCACATTTTCACAAAATCTCACAGATGTTACCTAACTTGAGAGTGCCCGTATCTGGGTTTTGCAGGCCTAGCATCCATTGAATCTAAGTAATTCACAGCACATTCACATTTGATTATGTGAAGCATAGGAATTCAGTACGTTGCTGCGTAGGTAGTTTGTTACTGTGGTGAATCATAGCATGATATTAGGACAAAAGAGGTGGATAAGGGTAAAAGGATATCATAGTAATGGTGATCTGCAGGAATCTTGGGCTGTTCTGGAGATGAAGGGCAAATGTAGTGAAATGGACTACTAGTCATGATAGTTAAATTTGTCCAAGGGTCCTTTCCTGTGAACAGTTTCTGAGATCTGTAACTGGCTTGTAGTCAGGGCAAATGGATATTCAGTGTATGTCCAATGAAGGTTCAGGGAGAATGGGAAGAACACTGACAGGCAGCACTTTATACATATTTAGATACGGTTCCCAAATTTGCAAGTTCATAAAAATGTCACTTTCCTGTCACAGACGGTCCTTTTAGACACAATGTTTTATTATTTTAATAGCTGCTGAATTCTGCTCATATCCTGATGAGTATTTCTTCAAAGTATAATTGTAGGCTAAGTGCATTAACAAAGGATTTCCTTTTCCAGAACTGTTTAAATTGAATATTTCAGATTGCAGTGGAGTAAGTTCCATGTTCTGTTGACCTGCTTTTTTGAGCCGCATACTTTTGGTCAACTACCATCATGAAGGACAGAGATCATGTATGCAGCTGCAAGATGAATGAGACCTTCGGTCTACTGGTTATGCAGCTTAATAATGAGGCAATTGGTAAAGAAAGAGGCAAAAAGAAAATAAAATGTAACTTTCATTGACAGGAAGGAATTCCAGCTGTTTGGACAGTTACGTATTATTTAATAGGGTAGATTCTCTTAAAACCTGAATGTGACAGATGTTTACCCAGGCTTTCCAGCTGCAACTGAAAATAGGGTCACAATAATCATAAGGAACAGCAGAATCTATGGAACCCCAGTTCTCTTCTATATCCCTTCCTGCTAGTTTAATGAGTCCTTAGGTAGTCTCTCATGCACACCTAGAGGGCTACAATTGTCCTTTGCTTCCTACATTTAGTGCCCATCTTCTCAGCTGATTCTGACACCCATCAGATAGATCACGATTTGCTTCACTGATATTCTCTCCCACTCCCAATGTTGGCTGCCTTGGTTGGCTATCAAAATTGTCTTACTATCTTGCTGGTCATTTCCACAACATCTTATTATGCTACAGGGTAGATGAACTAAAATGGAGGTAAATATCCTTCTTTGCTTGTGTTACACTTTATTTCTAGGCTAAAAGCAGGATAAAATTTATATATATGTGGCCAGGACCACATCCCTCAATCCCTGGTCTTGGGCTGGAAAAGAAGTTAAGAAGATACATATTGTAGTTCGTTCATATTTATTCTCCCGTTACAACTTTCATCTGTGTTCTTAGAACAAGTTTGAAAAACTTGATTCGCTTTACTCTCAAAGTGTCTTGTTCTCCATCTTGTACAGTGTCTGGTAGGGAAAATGGATAACCATTAGCCTAACTTTTTGATGCCAATCTTGGACTTGAAGTTAACTGTCACAATCAACAAAGTATTTGTGTGTGTGTGTGTGTGTGTGTGTGTATAGAGAGAGAGAATATATATTTTGTGTATATATAAATATACACTATATATATTACTGCTCCTTTCAGAGCAGGGCTACCCTATAAGCACTGTGCCCAGAGAAGCCTTTTGCTGTGTTTTTCTTAAACAAACAGTCTCCATGCAAATATAATCAATATCAATATAATATGTTATCCTAACAGACATTGCTAACATAATGGAAGTTACAGTGATACATGGTGTAGACTGGTTATACCAGAGGATTTTTGTTTTTGTTTTTGTTTTTTTGTTTTTTTTTTGTGTGTGTGTGTGTGTGTGTGTGTGTGTGTGTGTGTGTGTGTGTGTGTGTGAGATTTATCTAGAGCAGAGCGAGCAGGATTTGGTTTCTGGTCCTGGATCATCACATTGAGAAAGATTGCTCAGAATGAATGTGTGATTGATTAATTACATCTCTCATGGTGTCAGTGCTAGAACAAATACATATTTGCCACACCCAAGCTAGAGTGGTGGCTTCTTACACTATTTACCTCCCACTCCTCACACAGCTCCCCCTAATCCTGGGAAGTAATGAACTAGTTTGATGATTAAGTGTTTAAAGAGCTAGATCACCGTAACTATAATGCAAAAATGTAGGGGGAGGAATTTTACATAAAATTAAACATAATATTGAAAGACATAAATTTCTACTATCAAGTTGGATTCTAATCAGATGACTTCATTTTTCTTACCAAAAAATAAAGAATCATGAGAAAATTTGGCTAAATGTGTCTTTACTGTCCCCTACTTTCTGTGATCTTCTAGTTCATCAGTGGTATAACTTAGATCTCTCTCATATTCTGAGTCTGTCTCCATCTTTTACATCTTCTGGTTATTAAAAACATATCTTAGACCATAACTTAAGGGTTCATTTTAGAACCCATTAATAATATTGGTAAACAAATGATTAACAGGTTCAATAAGAACCTGTTAATTACTATGTATTACTATGCTACTGTACATTACTATACTACTTGGAAACTTTTCCATTACAATTAGAACCTGTTAATTTGTTTACCAATAACAGGTTTTTATTGAACCTGTTAATCATATTGGTAAACAAATGATTAACAGGTTCTAATTGCAGTAGAAAATTTTCCACGTATTATATCTTTCAAGAGTATATACATTAAATATTTTTATTCAATAATTGAACAAATTTACTGAAAACCTCTTATGTACCAGATACTTGTCTTAATTGTGGGGATGCAGTGGTGAATAAGAAAATCATTGCCCTCATGGGACTTATGTTTTAGTTTGGAAAGACAGATCATAAATAAACAGAAGATAACGGATGGTGGTAAGTATTATTGGCCCTTCACACCCACATTCGACGTCAGCAGATTCAACCAACTACCAACGAAAAATGTAGTTAGACTTGTGATGGTTGCATCTGTACTGAACATGTACATACTTTCTTTTCCTTGCAATTATTTCCCAAACAATGCAATATAACCATTATTTACATAACATTTACATTATACTAGGTATTATAAGTAATCTAGAGTTGATTTAAAGTTTTCTAGAAGATGTGAATAGGTTATATGCCAATACTGTGCCATCTTATGTAAGGTACTTGAGCATTTTAGTATCTATGGGGAGTGGGGGGTCCTGGAACAAATCCCTGCAGATACCACAGGCACTGTGCAGAGAATTATATTAGGATGATGTGATGGTGAAAAATCAGTTAAACTAGGATGATTGATCAGTGCATAATTACTCCAAGTGGGGTCATTAGAAAAGACCTTTCTGAATAATGACAGTTAAGGTATCTGAATAAAAATAAGGATCCAGGCATACAAAATAGCATAGAAAACACAACTTAAATCTAAGTGTAGAATTTTAGGCACAGTAAAATAGATAGGAAGACATTTAGAGAGGTTGAAAACAATCTTCATGGCCCTGAAATCACACTATCTAATGCTTCTCCTACATATGCAATCAGTCTTTATTAGTACATGCTTCCTAAATGTTATTAGTATCAGTCCAATAAATCTCTTAAATTTACAATGTATTAATTTGTTAATTAAAGGAGATCATCATATCCTTGACTAAAGAAGCTATGTTTAATAGCCAGCGAGAGGAAAAAATCACCTGCAAACACTATTATTCTCGAGTGCAATAATAAAGTCAGAAGACTATAGAATAATATCTTCAATGTGTTAAGAGAAAAACCAATTACAAATTAGAATTGTGCACCTGGAAAAATGTGTTCCAACAATGTTTTTTTTCAAAAGAACTAAAGCAGAGGGTTAACTGCCAACCGAATTTTTCTAAAGGAACATCTAAAGCAAACATTTCAGAATGAAGGAAAATTATTTTAAACATATGTAGATACATAAATAAATGGCAGATAAATTAATAATAAAAAGTTGTATAATGTATAATGTCTCAGATTGAAAATAAAAAGAACTGAAATACTGGACAGAATTAGCCTGTAAGTTGGGAGTAGTTTCATTATAGTTAAAATGATTTATGGTTCTTATCTTGCTCAGGAGGAAAATTGCAATATTAATAAAACTTCTGTGTAGTAATATTGCAAAGATTACATTAAAAAATAGAAGTAGAGGATATGACTTCCAAACAGTAAAAGAAAAAAATAAATAAAATGAGAAAACAAAACTAACCAATCCAAAAAATGCAAGATAGAAGAAAAAGAAGTATAGAAAAAAAATGTGGCAAGGTGTACAAAGTAAGAGGGTGAAAAAATTCAGATGTGTCAGTAGTCACAATAAATAAAAACAGAGTTTATTAGATAGGTTTAAAAATAAAAAATCTGAGAATAAAGATGAGTAAGTACTAGAAACCTAATATATACCATGGTGACTCCAGTTAATAATAATGCATTGTATACTTGAAATTTGCTAAAAGAGTAGATCCCAAGTGTACTTACCATACACACATACAAAAGGCAACTATGTGAGGTGATGAATATGTTAATTAGCTGGATTGTGGTAATCATTTCACAATGTATAGGTATATCAAAATATCATGTTGTATAGCCTAAATCTACATAATTTCTATGTCTCATGCCTCAATAAAGCTGGAAAAATCCAGGAATAGCCTGATAAGAGAAACACCTAAAACATAACTTGAGAAGATAGAAAAGAAAGAAATGTGAAAAGAGCTTGTGCAACTATTTTAATATCAACACAAAATATGCTTAAAGTTAAAAGCATCAGTAGAAATAGAAAAGGTGATTAAATAATGTTGAAGAGCTCAGTTCACCAGGAAGATACTATAATTCTAAACCTACATGCACCTAATAAAATCAGCTCATATATATGCACAAAATTATAGAGGAATAAGTTCATAAACACATCACTGTCATGAAGTGTATTAATACACGTCTTTCAAAGGTCAGACAAAAGATAGTAAATTATAAAAAGCCTGAACATCATAATTAATATGCTTAAATAAATAGATATGAGTGAGATCATCCATTCTTACAGATCATCCATTATTATAGAACATATATTGTTCTCAAGCACATAAAGAATATTTTAAAAAATTAATTCTGTATGTATTATTAATCCATAAAGCAAGTCTCAAACTTCCAGAAACTCAGGTCATGCAAACAACATCACACTGGTATCACATAGTCTACTTCAGGGAAAGTAGATTAGAAGTAAATTGCAACAAAATGAATTAACATGTCAAAAACTGAAATTAAACATCATATATGTAAATAATTCATAGGTCAAGAACCAGAAGTAGTAAATATAAGGCACTGTGAAGAACTGGATGATGAAGTTACCATGTATCAAGACTTGTAGTTTAGTATGCTGTGAAAGCAGTATTTTAGGAGCAACATAGTGTGAATATGACAATATTTGAAAAGAAGGCAAAAATGGAAGGAGTCAGATATCTAAATTAGCAAATAAAAAAGAATAATAGAATAAACTCCAAAAGAATAATGGCTATAGTAAAAAAAAATTTATAAACTAGCAAGGGCAAAAGTGATTTCTCTAAAAGACAATTTGAAGAAAACTCTGATGAGATTGAGGAAAAAAGGAAAGATGTTACAAATATTATTATAGCTTGAAAAAGCTCATAAATGCAGAGAGTGGAAATTGAAAAGATAGATTTTTTCCAGGCAAATTTATAGAAAGTGTTTGAGATTATTAACAAAATAGATGAATTCCTAGAAAATATACAATATCAAAACTGACGGAAGGGGAAATAAAAAGTTGGCTGAAGAAACAATAATTTGAATTGCCCTACAATCAGTAACTAATTGAATACCTAGTAAAAAATATTCTCGCAGAGAAAACAACTGTCTCAGGTGATTTTATATACAAGTTATACTAAGTATTCAATGAAGATGCAATAATTCTCACAAACTTTTCCAGAGACTAGAAAGAATGATAACAGGCTGGGCATGGTGGCTCACGCCTGTAATCCTAGCACTTTGGGAGGCCGAGGCGGGCAGATTGCCTGAGGTCAGGAGTTCAAGACCAGCCTGGCCAACATGGTGAAACCCTGTCTCTACTAAAAAAAAGGAAAATATAGCCAGGTGTGGTGGCAGGCGCCTGTAATCCCAGTTACTTGGGAGGCTGAGGCAGGAGAATTGCTTGAGCTTAGGAGATGGAGGTTGCAGTGAGCCGAGATTGTGCCATTGCACTCCAGCCTGGGTGACAAGATCGAGACTTTGTCAAAAAAATAAAATAAAATAAAAAAGGAAAGAATGATAACAATTCCCAAGTCATTTAATAAGGTCTATATAACCTTGATTCTAAAGGTAAAGAAAAGGAGAGCATGAGAAAGGGAAAAAAGAGGTTATAGAATGGTTATAGAAGACAGAAATATAACACAAGAACAATAATATAACAAATATTGATATAATAAAAATGACAGTAATATAATAAAAAAGAGCTGTATGGGAATGAAGAATACATTCCAATCTCATAGTTGAAAGTCTGATCATTTATGTGTTAAAAACTTGTAATCATAGTGAACAAGTTAGGTTTATCCCAGGAAAAAAACATGTGCTTTAAAACAATAATAATTACATAAATTTCATTCACTGTGAAAGAGAAAAACTATATGATTCCCTCAATCAATGCATGAAAATATTTCATAAAGTACAACATTCCATCCATGATAAAAATTTTTATCAAAATTGGAAGAGAAGAGAATATCTTTATCAAAACCTACCAATGATGGATGTCAAATACAAATACTTTTCAAAATTTTATTTTTTTTCAATAGTTTTTGGGGAACAGGTGGTTTTTTGTTACATGGATAAGTTCTCTAGTGGTGATTTCTGAGATTTTTGTGCACCTGTCAACTGAGCAGTGTATACTGTACCTAATGAGTAGTCTTTTATCTCTCACCCACCTCCCACCTTTCCCCTTGAGTCCCTGAAGTCCATTATGTCACTCTTATGCCTTTGAGTCCTCATAGCTTAGCTCCCACTTAGGAGTGACAACACATGATATTTGGTTTTCCACTCCTGAGTTATTTCATTTACAGTGATAGTCTGCAACTCCATCCAGGTTGCTGCGAGTGCCATTATTTCATTCCTTTTTATGGCTGAGTAGTATTCTGTGGTGTGTACATACCACATTTTCTTTATCCACTCACTCATTGGTTGATAGGCATTCAGCTTGGTTACTATTCTTCTTCTACTTCTTCTTATTATTATTATTTGAGATGGAGTCTCGCTCTGTTGCCCATGCTTGAGCGCAGTGGCACGATCTCAGCTTACTGCAACCTCCACCTCCCGGGTTCAAGCAATTCTGCCTCAGCCTCCCAAGTAGCTGGGATTACAGTCATCTGCCACCACACCTGGCTAATCTTTTTTGTTTTCTTTTGTTTTGTTTTAGTAGAGATGGGGTTTCACCATGTTGGCCAGGCTGGTTTTGAACTCCTGACCTCAAGTGATCCGCCCATCTCAGCCTCCCAAAGTGCTAGGATTACAGGCATGAGCCACCGTGCCCAGCTACTTGGTTACAATTCTTAACAGCTAAATAGTAGAAATGTTCCCTGTGGAATGAGGAAGAAGACAAAAGTATTCACCATCACCTCTTCTATTTAGTGTTTTAATGTAGGTTCTACTAGCAAGACAAGAGGTAGACATAAAATATATGGATACTGGGAGAAAGAAGGAAAATTCATTATTCACAGATCATATTATTGTCAACTTGGAAAACCCAAATGAATCTGCAGACAACCTATAAGAATTAGTAAAGGAGTTTAAAATGCTGTTTAGATATGGTAAAATCTATACAGAAAAGTAAATTACATTTTACCAGAGTCGATTTATAAAAACATGTTATTTATCATAAAGCTCATAAAGCTAACAAATGCATCTAGGAATAAACCTAAAATGAATGCCTGAGGCATTTATGGAGACAGTTATAAACTTTTAAGACAGATATTAAAAAGATCTAAACCAAAGAAGGAATAAAACCATGTTCGTTGATAGACACACTGTCACCAAGGCACAAATTTTCTGCATATTGATCTTTAAGTACAATGCAATTCCAGCAAAAAATTAAGATTTTTAAGAAACTTGACATATTTATTGGAAAGTATGTATAGATGAAGAGGGTCTACAAGTGAGTCAAAACCTTTCTAATAAAGTATAGCAAAAGGTAGATTTGCTCTGTCAGAAAGTAAGGCATTTTTAAAGCAATAAATAACCAAGAGAGCCTGGTATTAAAGCAGGAATAGTAATACCAAGAAATGCCACTACCGTGATTTCAATTTCTCCTGCAAAACTCATGTTGAAATTTAATTGCCAATGTAATGGTATTGGGAGGTGGGGCTTTTGAGAGGTGATTAGGGCTCTGCCCTAATTCATGAATTAATGCCATTATCTCTTGGAAATAGGTTAGTTATCCTGGAAATGGGCTCCTGGTAAAAGGACAATTTTGGCTCCCATTTGCTCTCTGTCTCATGTTCTCATGTAATATTCTGCCATGGGATAACTCATCATGTTCTTGGATTTCCCAGGCTCCAGAACCATGAGCCAAATAAACTTCTGTTCTATTTATAAATTACCTAGTTGGTGGTATTCTGTTATAGCAGAAGAAAACAGGCTAAGATAGGAACAGTATAGAGAGACCAGAAATAGACCCATAAGTACATGATAATTTGATATATGATAGAGATGTCATTACAGATCACTGAGGAAATGTACAACTATTCAATAAATGGTGCTGAGATATTTGGTTACCTATATAGGGGAATTGACTATACTATACACATAACATCATTTCCAAAGATATTAAAATGAGCAGGGGGGTGTTTGTGAGATGATGGATATGCTAATTTGCTTGACTGTGGTAACCATTTATTATGCATATCAAAACATCATGTTGTACACCTGAAATACATACAATACATATAAAAAATGCAGTTGAAAAATTTAAATGGGAAAGGCAAATTTTAAAGTATTTAGAGGATAGTGTAAGGGTGACTACCATAATGAGTTCAGGATATAGAAAAGTTTTTAATGAGGCATAAAATCACTAAATAGAAGAAGAAAGATTGATTTACTGCTTTGAAATTGTGAACTCTTTTTATCAGAAGACATCACAAAGACTAAAACATTAAAACCTGGAGAGTATATTTCCGAGATACATAACTGAAAAAGAATTTGTATCAATAACACATAAAGAATATTACAGATTACTAAAAATTAACAAAATACTAATAATAAAACGGTCAAAAGATATGAACAGACGTTTCAACAAAGGGAAAACATAAACAGAAAAACATATAAAACAGAAAAACACCTGTGAAAAGATGCTCAATCTTATAAATCAGGAAAATGCAAATAAAAGCTGCATGAGATACAGCTTAGCAGCCACACATTGCCAAAAACTAAGAAACTGGAGAACGCCAAGTGTTTTGAGTGCTCCAATGCTGCTGTGGGAAAGTATATGGTGCAACCACTAGGAACATGCTTTTCTGCACGAGCTACAACCCTGCAAATCCACGTCTAGATATATACACCCGAGAAACTCTTGTTCATGTTCACTAAGAGATGTATACAAGATTTTTTAACAGAAGGATTGTTATAGAAAAAAACTGGAAACAACCCAATTATTTATACACAGGAGAATACATTTTTAAATTATGTCTTATTCACACCGTAAAATAACAATGAAAATGAATGAACCACAAACACAGAATAGGACTGAATCTGAGAAATAAAAGTGAGTTTTAGAATTCTGTATACAATATGATATCACTTTTATAAAGTTCAAAGCCATGCAATACTGTGTTCAGATATACATATGCACATGTAATAAAAGTGTAAATAGTAAGGCATGATAAACAACAAAACCAGAACAGTGGTTACATAGAAGGCTTGGGAAGGAGTTCCCACGTGTTTTGCTATTATGCATCACAATATATATGTATGTTATATATATATACTTTTATGTAGACATCAAATATTACAAAATAAAATCATCTGAAAAATTGTATTTGTTATTCAGGATAATAGTTCTTTAAGAAAGAATTGGGAATGAAGGATTTAGCAAAATAATGATTTTGAGGATGACTGACATTTTCATTAAGTCACTCAGTATCCCTGAATTTCAGTAATATTAGTTGGAAATTTAAGTCACTAACATAACCTGAACACAAGCTGTAAACTCTATAATACAGATGTGAGGTTTTTGAAATAAAACACCATCTGCTTACTTGTGAGTAGCAACAGGAGAACTGCAGTGCATATTCAGATGACTAGGTTCTCAATCTATCTTTGCTGTTGGCATCCTGGGCATATTTGTACAACTTGCCTACTTTCCTTGGATTTGTTTTAACCATCCATGGAAGTAGAATATGAATCTGTAATGTTCTTTTTGATTTAAAGATAATACTGATGCCATTCTTTGAATCTTAACATTTATTTTTATGTTCTATTTTTATTCCTTCTCTCCCCAGAGAAAACACCTAAGGACTGTGTTACAATCACAGTGATAATTGATTTTATCTTTACCTAGATAATTATGGGACTCTGACTGTGGCTGGTATAAGCTATTTCTAACTTAACTTGTGGCTGGTTCTAGCTCTCCTCTTAGAGACATCTTAGGTGGTTCTTGTTTTATTTTGATGACCCTGCTATGACCATGGAACTTCAGAATGTGACAATTAACTCCTACCTCAAGATGTCCTGGCGATACCTTCTAAACTAGCACTTCCCATTCTTTTATGGAAATGTGCAGGCCTTCATTTCTCTTGCTTTGTCTGGCACCAGAAAATCAGTTATTCCCAAACCCCTTAAAATTTTTATTCCACAAGTCCCTATGGAAATGGGACTACTGGTAGCTTATCCAGAGGTCCCATTGTCCTTGAGCCATGTAACCAGTTAGACCACACCATGAATGCATTAGTTAATCACTGCCTCAATAATGCTGTGTAAAAGCATTGAAACTCAGTGGCTTACGATGAAAAGCATTTAATTTTGTCACCGATTTGTGTGTAGATCTGCTGGTCTGGGCTGTACAAGCCCCTCTATTCTTCTAAAAGCCCCTATGATCTTCTGGGATCAGAGGCTACCTTGGGCATATTGTTTTTATGGAATATCATAGGCATGCAAAAAGCCAAATCAAACTACACAAACATGTATATGGCTTGCTTTAGCCATATCTACTAACGCTGCGTTTGCTGAAACAAGTCATGTAGCAAATCTCAACATTTAGAGGGGGAGGAGAAGAGGAGAGGGAAGGGGAAGAAGACAATATATATATGTAAAGTATATTCTCTTCCCATTCTAACACATTGCAAGGTCACATGAGTAAGTGAATAAATGAGAACAATAATCCAATCCACCAAAAAGTCCCCCCAAATATTATATGATATAAAGTCAAAGTAGGAAGTCAAAAAGAAACACTTAGAGTAAATAGAAAAGACTTTGACTATTTTATGTTGACTTGCAATCTTCAACCTGGTTTCACATTATTAGTTTGAGTTAGGAACCATCACTAAGGTGGTAGAAATCAATAGATTTACTTGATTTACATATACTTTAGAGTAAAGGTGTATTCAAATGAGATTAAGCAAGCAGATAATCTAGACAGTGGCAAATAAAACAAAACATTTTCTCCAGCTATACTGACAATGTGTTGGAGGGAATAATCTAAAATGTGTCTGATGAATTTGTGGTCTAGTGAATGACAATGGAGGTGTGGTGGGAAGAGCTCAGACTTTACAGCCAGACAAATCTGACCCTGAGTTCTGGTCCCAATGATTGTCAGCTTTCAGCAACTTGCTTAGATTCCCTGAGACTCGTAATCTTTGCCGGTAAAATGAGGATTATATCATCTCTGAGGTATTGTTGTGATATCTTTAAACAGATATGTGAAGATTTTAATATCTGATATTTGACATGCAAGAAGTTGCAGCGATCATTCTGGAAGCATTTATAAGATACACTAAGGAGCAGTTTAGACATTTCTGGATGCCTTTTAAAATAATTTCTTTCTTCTAATATGGCTAAGATATAATTTCACTTGAAAAAAGATGATATCCTCCTAGAAACTCTTCAAAATCTTGATTCAATGATTCCAAAAAGAATATTATTTATTCATTTGAGAAAACCATTTGCCACACTGCTACATACTTTCAGATGTGGAAATAAAGGGATCCCAGCTGGTTGCTTTTTTTTCTCTCAAACAACTACAAAGGAAACAGTAGAATTTTGGCTTCTTGGAATTTTCCTTTGAAAATTTTCACAACCGTGTGTGGTTGGAATCTGGCATTTATCTTTTGCTTCCATTCTGGAAATTTATACACTTCTCTAGCGTTTGGTTTGGGTCACATAACTTTTCAATTCTTTGTCATAGTCTTCCACTTGTATAATTTCCTTCCAGTGTGAAAAACACATACCATAAGGTGTTTACACAGAAAGACTTTAGGCATAATAATTGCCCATGGATCAGAAGAGCTAGCACAGAAAAATTAGTCATGAATAATAAGGAAACAAAAAACTTACATCACAGATTATTTTATGTGAATGACCAAGACTGAGTGTATAGGATGTAATCAAAGTCAAACAAATTTTGTAACCATTGACTTTAGAAGAATAATAAAAATACATTATCCAGCTCACATACATAAAATATACTAGTTTCCAAGTGGACAGATGAGTCCTGCCAAATTTTAAATCCTTTAAAAATTTGTGTTTTAGGGACTTAGCTTTTTAAGATCATCTAGGTGATGAGAGTTGATGTCAGACACCTATTTCCTTGCTCTCTCAGTTCTTTATTATATCCATGATAACTGCCTGCTTATACTTTGAGAAGAAAAATGATTCTAGACAGAAGTTTATAAGGAAACTAAATCTCTGGAGATTTTTTTACTTTATTATTATTATTATTATTATTATTATTATTATTTGCTTCAAAAAAATTCAACCTCTACTCTCCTTACTGGAAGTTTTTCCTGGTTCTGTTGCCCATATTTTGACTACAACTTTCTCAAAACTGAATTTTATATTTCTATCTCCTTGTAGATCCCTTTAACTTTTTATTTCATAGTCTCCCTGGTCTAATGCTGAACCTCACTACTTTATTCTTGACACTGACTCTTTCACTGCCTAGAGAAACGGGACCTGCCTCTGACTGACCTACAATTTTTTGAGTCAAAATAATATTATTTTGAGTCAAAAGTCTTATTTTGTTCAACTTGATTGATAGCTTGATTTATAAAACCTTCTAGCATCAATATTGCTCATCCATCTATTCTGCATTTATTGAGTGCCAGTTATATGCCAGACATTCTACCATGCCACAAAACACAGAAAAAGAGATTAGAAAACCAGCAACTGCAGCCTGTCAGCACTTGAATGAGATCTGCTGCTTACTAGTTGTGTCACCTTGGGTAAGTTTCTTGAACTCTCAGTTCTTCAGTTTGTTATGTGTAAAATGATATTAGTGCCCTATGTCATCAAGTCGTTTTGAAGGTTAAGTAATGCATATATGTATATTGCTTCAAGAGTCCACAGATTATTCTGTAAACAAGGCAAGTCCTGTGGCCTCAGACCTGTCTAATTACCACTCCTGTCCTGGTCTTTTGCCTTCACTGGACTTAACATTTATGTCAATTAAACAGGAGGTGCAGTCGATATTGAAAAGTAGGTGCAAATGTTGCAAGACCCATTAAAAGATAGGTTTGTGATGATATGTTTCTTCTCATTTGCAGAATCCCTTTTGAAATATTTCCAAGTTCAGAGACAGATACTATAGTTCTGACTTGTAAGGGGCCATACATATCCTGTATCACAGCTAAAAATGGTATAGGGTTATCTGGCTTTTGGAAAGAAGAACTTGAGCAGATATTAATCCAAAGAAGACATACAAATGGCTAGTAAGTGTATGAAAAAATGTTCAACATCATTAATTGTCAGGGAAATGCAAATCAAAACTATGAGAATTTATCACCTCACATCTGTTAGAATGGCTAATATCAAAAACCCAAAATATAAGTGTTGGTGAGGACTTGGAATAATTAGAACACTTGTACACTGTTGGTGGGAATGTAAAATGGTATAGCAGTTATGGAAAATGGTATGGAGGTTACTCAAAAAAATTTCAAAAGAACTACCATATGATCCAGCAATTCCAAATCTGGGCATATATCCAAAATAATTAAAATAAGGATCTCAGAGAGATATTTGCACACTCATGCTCATTGCAGCATTATTCACAATAGCCAAAATATGTAAACAACCCAAGTGCCCATTGACAGATGAATAGATAAAGAAAATGTGGTATATACACATACAGTGGAATTATTTAGCTTTAAAAAAGAAGGGAATCCTGCCATCTGTGACAACTGGAGAACATTATGCTAGGTAGAATAAGCCAGGCACAGAGGGATGAATACTGCCTGATTCTACTTACATGAGGTATCTATAATAGTAAAACTCACAGAGGGCGAGAATACAATGTGGTTGCCAGGAGCTGGGGGTTAGGGAAATAAGGACTTGTTCAATGAGTATAAAGCTTTACTTGTGCTAGATAAAGAAGTTCTACTGTATAACATAATACTTATAGTTAACAATTATGTATTGTACAGTTCAAAATTTGTTAACTGAGTAGGTTTTATGTTAAATATTCTTATCACAAAAATGGGACACAAAGAAACTTTGGGAGTGTTGGGTATGTTTATTACCTTGATTCTGGTGGTGTTATCACTGGTGTTTGCATATGTCTAAACTCATCAAACTATACACATCAAATGTGTGCAGGTCTTTGTATATCAATAGTGCCTCATTAAAGCTGTTAAAAATTTTGGCTTCATTTGATAATGAGGGCTCTTCAAAAAGGCTGATCACTGCTTACAAGACAGAACACACTCTGGGCTGTGTACTGTCTTTATGTGAGTAGTTTTCATATGTTTACACTTCTTTGCTTTTTGTTTATGCAATCTTATAACAGAATGAAATAGCATTTTAACACTGGTAAATTAATATGTGGACTGGGAGTGTTTAGATTTAGTAGAATTAAAATGGTTTAAATTGCTAAACAAGAGCAGTATTCATGATCCAAATATATTACATTTGTATATATTGCACAACAAACCATTATTTTCTTACTTAGCTTATTAAACTGACAGTTATCACCACAGACTAGGCACTTAGGATACAGATATAGAAGACAGTTTCTGTCTTAAAGAACTAATCACTTATTGGAAAAGATATATCTGAAAATAAATGTTTATAAGCACAATAATAACACTAGTATTATACACGAGCTATATATGGATATTAAAGAACTGAAGAGGGACCAAGAGAATGTGTACTTATTGCAGTGATTTATGGCCACTGGTTTTTCTTCTTTAACTTATTAGATGCTGCACAAACATGGACAACATTCTGCAGCACACCTAAGTACACATTTTGAGCTTGCTTTTTTTCTAACATGAAATTTTATTTTTATTTATTTTTAATTTTTTTTTTTTACCATAGGTTTTTGGGGAACAGGTGGTATTTGGTTACATGAGTAAGTTCTTTAGTAGTAATTGATGAGATTTTGGTGCACCCATCATCTGGGCAGTATACACTGAACCCAATTTGTTGCCTTTTATCCCTCGCACCCTTCCCACCCTTTCCCCTTAAATCCCCGAAGTTCATTATATCATTTTTATGTCTTTGCATTTTCATAGCTTAGCTCCCACTTATGAGTGAGAACATAAGATGTTTGGTCTTCCATTCTGAGGAACTTCCTTTTTAAAATGAAGGAGCTAATAAAATTGGTTTCTCACATTATAAAAGAAAAGTCATGAGAAAAATAATACATTATCAATTGATTGTTATCTCTATTTTGTAGTAAGTGAGAGATTTGTTTTTCCTTGGATTACTGATTTCCTTGGATTCCTTGATTACTGATTACTACAACCACAGGTGGTTGTAGTTTGTAGTCTGAAAAAGTTTGAGGTGATATGTGCTTGGGATGGCTCATTAGAAAACATTTGGGACAATAGAGAGAAAAAGACCACTAAAATGGGAAGACTCATCTCTTCTTTGCAGTTTTACCAGAAACTGGAGCTCTTAAATAATAAACAACCACTAAGTAATTAAAGAACGAAAAATGTGATTTTCATTATAGCATGAATTGTGTGATTCTTCTCTATTTTTCTTTTCTTGCCAATTCCATTTGTTAGGATTGTGAAACTCTATTAATAAGCATTGTAAGTCCTTTCATTTCAGAAGGTCATTTTGGTTACCCAATAAATGTTTTGTGTAGGACTAAGTGGTATAATTTAAGATTTTTTTTCTCTTCTCAAAACAATTAGTTTGCTGAAGTTGAAAAATACGTTACCTGAGTTTAATTCTTTCTGTGGAAGACTTTATCCTGTAACCATTTGGACATTTATTTCCTTCATATGGTCAACCACCTCTCTTCATTTGATCACTTCTACATTAAAAGTCTGTAACATGGTATTTGGGGCAGAAAATGTAAAGAAAGATAAGTCACAATCCCTGAATATCAGTAGCTTTCCACCTAGTAGAAGAAACTGAATGCAACGATATCTATAATACGGATAACATTTGACGAAGGCTATGATTTATTCTTTCATTGAACAAAAAATGTTTTATGCAAATCTCATATTTTGAACACTATGTGAGATTCTGGGGATAGAGACATGAAGAAGGCAGAGATATTTTGTGACCTCACAGTTTGGTGGGGATGACAGACATTTACCAAGCATTAAAGAGTCTTCACTATAGGCCAGACATGTAAGAACCAGAGATAGAAAACCCTGAGTAAAGGTGCTGATAACTAAATGAAGAAGAGCATCGGAAAATAGGCAATGACTAAGTATTATGATAAACTCACAAAAAAGGTGTAGGTAGGACATTACAAAAGGACATTAAAAATGAAGCCATCATCCTATTTTCTAATCATAGATTACTTTGTTTTATTACATGCTGTATAAAAATGGGCAACATTTTGTAGCACAGCTAATACACATGTTTGATGAATGCCTTATTATATGTTGAATGTCACAGAGTGATATGAGAATGTAGAGGAAAAATTACTCTCTTTGGTGTTTTCAAAGATAGCTTTCTGAAAGACCTGTCATCTGAGGTCAGTTCTTCATGAAGTACTGGTAGTATTCAGGAGAGGAGGATTCCAGATTGAGGAAACGGTGTGAGCTAATGTACAGAGGCAGCAATTTAGCACATACTGAATAGTGCTATGTGGATAGATTAATTATAGGATTAAAGAGTGTTAAGCCAGAGGTGAAATCCCGTCTCTACTGAAAATACAAAAAATTAGCCTGGCATGGCAGTGGGCGCCTGTAGTTCCAGCTACGCGGGAGGTTGAGGCAGGAGAATGGTGTGAACCCAGGAGGCGGAACTTGCAGTGAGCCCAGATCGCGCCACTGCACCCCAGCCTGGGCGACAGAGCGAGACTCTGTCTCAAAAAAAAAAAAAAAAAAAAAAAAAAAAAAAAAGAATGTTAAGCCAGGAAAAACACTGTCTCAGAAGGCTTTTCCAGGTCTTGAGGAGCCTTTTATACCTTGTAAGACATTTAGGCTGTATCTTGAGAGTAAACTTCAACATGGAAGGCAATAAATGGAACCAGGAAGACATCCGGTACCCACAAGGAGGTGTCAGAGACACCCAGACAGAGGCAAAAAAGACAAAGCACGGGGAATCTGGGGTAAAATTTACTTCTAGCAGTTTAAAATATTTTCTTAAAGCTATGTATGATGTTTATTCAGTGAGTCCCATAATTTTTGTTGAGAGATGAAATGTCATATGCTTTACTAAGTATTATTGGGTCAAGAACATGAGAAATTTAAAATAGCGTATAACCACAAGGCAGGCAGTTATACATTACCAACTCACAGTAAGGTAAGTAAGATAAATAATACATTCTAAAACAAAAGGAGCACAATGTGTACAAAAGAAGCAATTAGTTCTGAACAAAGTGATTTAGAAAGGATTTGTGGACAGGCAGTCTGACTCTAGAGCCTGATGGCCATGATGTGTGTTGGGTGTAATCATTGGCTCTTTACATCTTGGATGGGGTTCCTTGGGACCAGATTCTGATATGAAAAGTTGATGCAGAAGATTTATAGGATAATACCTTTGAAAGAAAGAGGAAGAAAGAGAAACTGACCTGTGGCACAGGTGCTCTGAGGACTTGGTCTATCCTCAGAAGCTCTTGAGCTAGGAAGACCTTTCAGAGGTGCACTGAATTGAAGTAATTTGGCCACGTCTTTATATCTGTGCATCTGTTAGTCATTGGCAATGGGAAATTACTTGGAAAGGTTATAACCTTGGGGAAGACAGTCTTCTGCAACTAGGGGCAATTCCCAGTGATAGAAACAGCTGGGAGCTGTGAACAATGTTTAAACTTAGATGAGCCCAATTGGTAGGTGGAAACCCAATTCCATGCTGTACACTTTCCTTTTAGTTTTTGCATTGAAGGCTATAGAAAGATATAAAAAGATTTGAGAAGATGAGGTGGCATATATGGATGTTAGTTTTAGAAAGTTATTTCTGGTAGTACTATAATGCATAATTTGGTGAAGGTGATATAGGCTGAAAAATGAAACCCATTTGTAGGCTATTGTGATAGGTAAGACCCAATTCAAACCTGTATGAAGTTTTCCATATCTCAGCCAGAATAATCTTCTCTCTACCATTCTGCCATTGGTTATATTTTTATTTTAGCCCCAACCAAACCCGATTTATGTCATCAGTAGTTGACTCTGTGTATGTCTTATTGCAGTCTGTGAATTTCTTTAAAGCAACAGCAATACAGACATATTCTTGTCTGTAGCTCCCAAAGGACCAGCACTGAGCCATGAATAAAATGGGCATTTGATAAAAATATTTTGAATTAAATGTTTCTTTTCTATTATTTTCTCTTCATTTGTTTTGAGATAGAGTCTCACTCTGTCATCCAGGCTCCAAGGCTGGAGTCCACTGGTGCAATCTCAGTTCGATGCAACCTCTGCCTCCTGGGTTCAAATGATTCTTGTGCCTCAGCTCCTCAAGTAGCTGGAATTACAGGAGTGCATCACTGCACCTAGCTAATTTTTGTATTTTTAGTACAGATGAAGGTTTCACCATGTTGCCTAGGCTGGTTTCAAATTCCCGGCTTTAAGTGATCTGCCTATCTCGGCCTCCCAAAGTGCCCAGCCTGAACTGAACATTTCAATTGCATTCAGGGAAGAAATAATAAGCTTCTAAAATTGGGTGAATAGTAGTAAGAACAAAGAGAATGTCACTGATGAGAAACACTGAGAAAGTAGAATGTGAACAAGGACTTTTGGGTGTTATGACATAACTTCTATAATATAGAAATTATTTGCATATCAAATACACTGAAACATAACTACTAAAATTCATTTATATTTATATATTTATTTGGTACATTTTCCTGGGCCATTTCTTAAAACACTTCCCCCCTTTACATGTTTCTCAAAGTTTGTTTTTCTAATTTATACTTCAAAGAGAAAACATAATTTGACAGTTGTTTCCACCCTTTAGTGTTGTTTTATAACTTGTCTGCTTAAGGCATTAAAGTTCAGGTTAATAGTTCTGACTTAGTAAAACTGATTTTGTAAGATGCTTTTCTGTCTATATTTCAAATGAAAGCTTTGAATTCCTTTGCCAACTCTGTCAAGGTTATATGACCCCAGAAGGCCATCAAAACTTCCAGGAAGTCAAGAATAAAAATATTTTTCTTTCTCAGGGTATGATTTGGTCAAGAAAAGACATGACCTATGAAAATTAAAATATATCTTGGAAGCATGAAAATGGCTTTAATTCAAGTGTGTAAAGTTTTCCAAAGCTGAGAGGGAGAAGATTTAATCTGTAAACAAAGACGTGTGTTATAATGTGGTGGCAGAAGCATGGAATGTGACGTCAGAAAACACAGACTGACAAGTTATATGATCGTGGGCAACTCAATGTTTCCATGTTTTATTCTTCTCTTCTTAGAGAATGAGATAACATTATTTCTTCTTGTAACCAACTTGTAGGAATAAGGATACAATTAGCCTAGTGAAATACATGGCTAGAGGAAGCAGTGGGAAGAGCCCTGTGGGTACTCTCGATCCAAAGGGAAGCCATTTTTGACTTTGTCTCACAGGGGTCCTTGGAGAGGGCTGCCAGTGGAATTGGGGAAAGACCACAGGGAGAAGAAAACTTCCATCTGAACTTTGTAATAATTTTGATCTAATGTGAGGTTTCCTGTACAGAATCCAGGGGACAGGGCGAAAGGGGAGTACAGATATGAGCACAGAAGACACAGCAGGTGGTGGGCAGGATTCCTGAAAGCCCTGCTTGCTTTCTCAGTGGGGAGACTTAGAGCCTGGGGCAAGTTCTCAGCCCTGCTCACCCTGCCTGGAAATAAAGTCAGCGATACTCGGGGGGAATGGTGGGAATGAGACCAGACTTTTGGCTGTGTGGGAGCTGGGTGAGGCCTGGTCACTGCCAGCTTTTCCCCACTTCCCTGGCGACCTGTATGACACAGCGAGGCAATCATAATCCCCCTGGGAACATAACTCCATAGGTCTGAGAGCCATACCACCATCCCCCACAGCAGCCACAGCAAGCCCCAACCAAGGAGAATCTGAGCTCAGACGTGTCTAACCTTGCCCACACCTTAGGGTCTTTCCCTATCTACCTTGGTAGCCAAAGACAAAGGATGTAATCTCTTGGGGGCTCTATGGTCCTGCTCACCAACTGAGAAACCCAAATATTTATCCAGGCAACCCTAGGACAAGCTTGTATCCTCCCTATACTATTACAGCTGATGTTTTCCTGAAAGTGCCATCTCCTAGTTGGAGGCCAAACAACACAAAACCAATGCACGAAACTAAACCATAACCAAGGACCCTCACAAAGTCCAATTCACTCCCCTGCTACCTCCAGTGGAGCAGGTGCTGGTATCCCTGCTGAGAGACATGAAGACAGATCACATCACAAGACTCTTTGCAGACACTCCCCAGTACCAGCCCAGAGCCTGGTAGCTCTGCTGGCTGGTGAAACTCAGCAGAGAAATAACAATCACTGCAATTCAGCTCCCAGGAAGCCCCATTCCTAGGGGAAGGGGAGAGCACCACATGAAGGGAGCAACTCATGGAACAAAATAATCTGAACAGTCACCCTTAAGCCCCAAATCTTCCCTTTCACATAGTCTACCCAAATGAGAAGAAACCAGAAAAACAATTCTGGTAATATGACAAAGCAAAGTTCTTTAACATCCCTGAAAGACCACATAGCTCACCAGCATTGGATCCAAACCAAGAAGAAATCTCTGAATTGCCAGAAAAAGAATTCAGAAAGTTGATTATTAAACTGCTGAAAGGTGAATATCAACTTAAATTTAAAAACGTTATAGGATATGGATGGAAAAATCTCCAGAGAAATAGATAGCATAAATAAAAATCAATTACAACTTCTGGAAATGAAGGACACACTTAGAGAAATGCAATAGACACTGGACAGTCTCAACAATAGACTCAAACAAGCAGAAGAAAGAATTTCAGAGCTTGAATACAAGCCTTTCGAATTAACCCAATCTGATAAAGACAAAGAAGAAAAATGAACAAAGCCTCCAAGAAGTTTGGGATTATGTTAAATGACCAAACCTAAGAATGATTGGTGTTCCTGAGGAAGAAGAGAAATGTAAAAATTTGGAAAACATGTTTGAGGGAATAATAAAACTTCTCCAGCCTTGCTAGAGACCTGGACATCCAAATACAAGAAGCCCAAAGAACACCTGGAAAATTCATTGCAAAAAGTTAATAACTTATGCACATAGTCATCAGGTTATCTAAAGTCAAGAAGAAGGGAAAAATCTGCATCAGGTAACATATAAAGGAAAACTTATCAGATTAACAGTAGACTTCTCAGCAGAAACTCTACAAGTTGGAAAGGATTTGTGTCCTATCTTTGGCTTCTTTAAACAACAAAACAGTTAATAGCCATGAATTTTGTATCCAGTGAAACTAAGCTTCATAAATGAAGGAGAGATACAATATTTTTCAGACAAGCAAATGCTGAGAGAATTTGACACTACCAAGCCAGCACTACAAGAACTATTCAAAGGAGCTCTAAATCTTGAAATAAATCCTTGAAATACACCAAAATGAATCTCCTTAAAGCGTAAATCTTACAGGACCTGTAAAACAAAAACACAATGAAGAAACAAGGTATTCAGACAACAAATAGCACAATGAATAGAATAGTACCTCACATCTCAATACTAATGTTGAATATAAATGGCCTAAATTCTCCACTTAAAGGATGCAAAATGGCAGAATAGACACAAATTCACTAACCAAGTATCTTCTTTCTTCAAGAGACTCACCTAACACATAACAACTGACATAAATTTAAGGTAAAGGGGCAGAAAAAGTTACTCCATGCAAATGGACACCAAAAGTGAGCAGGAGTAGCTATTCTTATATCAGACAGAAAAAAACTTTAAAGCAATAACAGTTAAAAAAAGACAAAGACATTATATAACGATAAAAGTCATTATATAATCACTAGTCCAACAGGAAAATAACACAATCCTAAATATATATGCACTTAACACTGGAGCTCCCAAATTTATAAAACTATTACTACTAGACCTAAGAAATGAGATAGACAGCAATACAATAATAGTGGAGGACTTCAATACTCCACTGACAGCAGAAGACAGTTCATCAAAACAGAAAGTGAACAAAAATGGACTTAAACTATACCCTAGAACAAATGATCTTAACAGATATTTACAGAACATTCTACTTAACAACTGCAGAATATACAGTCTATTCATCAGCATATGGAATATTCTCCAAGATAGACCATATGGTAGGTCACAAAACAGGTCTCAACAACTTAAAGAAAATCAAAATTATATCAAGTACTTTCTTAGACCACAGTGGAAAAAAATTGAAATAAACTCCAAAAGGAGCCCTCAAAACCATGCAAATACATGAAAATTAAAATTTTGGAAAACATAATCCTAAATTATGTTCAGGATAATCATTGGATCAATTATAAATTCAAGATCAAAATTTAAAAATTCTTTGAACTGAACAATAATAGTGACACAACCTATCAAAACCTCTGGAATACAGCAAAGGTAATGCTAAGAGGAAAGTTCATAGCGTTAAATGGCGACATGAACAAGTCTGAAAGAGCACAGATAAACAATCTAAGTTCACACCTCAAGGAGCTGGAGGAACAAGAACAAACTAAACCCAAACCCAGCAAAAGAAAAGAAATAACCAAGATCAAAACAGAACTAAATGAAATTGAAAGAAAACACACAAAAAGTAAATTAAACAAAAAGGTGTTTTTTGAAAAGATAAATAAAATTGATAGACCATTAGTGAGATTAATCAAGAATAGAAGAGAAGGTCCAAATAACCTGAATTAGAAATGAAATGGAAGATATTACAAACAATACCACAGAAATACAAAATATAATTCAAGGCTACTATGAATACCTTTATTTGCACAAACTAGGAAACCTATGGGAGATGCATTAATTCTTGGAAATATACAACCCTCCTAGATTAAAACAGGAAGAAATAAAATCTCTGAGCAGACCAATAGCAAGCAGCAAGATTAAGATGGTAATTTAAAAAATGCCAACAAAAAAGTCCAGGACCAGATGGTTTCACAGTTGAATTCTATCAGACGTTCAGAGAAGAATTTGCACCAATCCTTCTGACACGATTCCACCAGATACAGAAAGAGGGAATCCTCCCTAAATCATTATATGACAATGATAAGTCATTATCACTCTAACACCAAAACCAGGAGAGGACATAACCAAAAAAAAAAAAAAAACCAAAACACACACAAAACTACAGACCAATGTCCCTGATGAACATAGATGCAAGACTCCTCAACAAAACACTAGATTAACCAAATCCAATAACATATAAAAAAGATAATCCGCCATGATCTAGTGGGTTTCATACCAGAGATGGACAGAAGGTTTAACATATGCAAGTCAATAAATATGATACACCACATAAACAGAATTAAAAACAAAAATCACATGATCATCTTAATAGACTCAGAAAAAGCATTTGAATCCAGCATCCCTTTGTGATAGTCACAAAAAATCCAGCATCCCTTTGTGACTAAAACCCTCAGCAAAACTGGCCCAGAAAGGATATATCTTAAGGTAATAAAAGCCATCTATGGCAAACACCAACATTATATTGAACAGGGAAAGTTGAAAGCATTCCCCTGAGAACTAGAACAAGGCAAAGACTCCCACTTTCACAGCTTATATTTGACATAGAACTGGAAGTCCTAGCCAGAGCAATCAGACAAGATAAAGAAAGAAAGAGCATCCAAATCAGGTGCTCTTCACTGATGATATGATTATATTCTTATAAAACCCTAAAGACTCATCTAAAAAGTTCCTAGAACTGATAAATGAATTCAGTGAAGTTTCAAATACAAAATTAATGTACACAAATCAGTAGTCCTGCTATACATCAACAGTGACCAAGCTGAGAATCAAATCAAGAACACAACCTCTTAACAACAGCTGCAGAAAAACAAAACCAAAAACAGAAAACAAAGCAAAACAAAAAAACCTTAAGACTAACCAAGGAGGTGAAAGACCTCTACAAGGAAAGCTACAAATCACATTGGTGAAAGAAATCATAGATGACACAAACAAATTAAAATGCATCCCATGCTCATGGATAGGTAGAATCAATATTGTGAAAATGACCATGCTGCCAAAAGCAATCTACAAATTCAATGCAATTCTAATCAAAATACCACCATCATTCTTCAATAACTAGAAAAAACAATCCTAAAATTTATATGGAACCAAAAAAGAGCTCATATAGCCAATGCAAAACTAAGCAAAAAGAACACATCTAGAGTCATCACATTACCCGACTTCAAACCATACTGTAAGGCCATAGTCACCAAAACAGCATAGTACTGGTGTTAAAAATAGGCACACAGACCAATGGAACAGAATAGAGAACCCAGAAATAAAGGCAGATATTTAACAGCCAACTGATCTTTGACAATACAAACAAAACCAAAGTAGGGGAAAGGACAGCTTATTTAAACAAATGGTGCTGGGATAATTGATTAGCCACCTGTAGGAGAATGAAACTGGATCCTCATCTTTCACCTTATACAACAATCAACTCAACATGGATCAAAGACCTAAATCTGAAACCTAAAACCACAAAAATTCTAGAAGATAACGTTGGAAAAACCCTTCTAGACATTGGCTTAGGCAAAGACTTCATGAACAAGAACCCAAAAGCAAATGCAACAAAAACAAAGATAAATTTCAAAGGGAAGTAGTTATTAATTATTTAAATTCCAAAAATACGTATTGATGTTTTGTTCTATGCTAAGTATAGACATAATTCTGAAATAGCTTTTTCACTGGTGGAGCTAATAGTCTAAACTAAAGGAAAGATAAATAAATATATAATAAAATGCAGTAAGTGATTTTTTTTTCTATGATATCATACACAAATAAAGTATAAGAGCACTTTCCCCCTGTACCTTTACTTGTTTCAAACCTACTACATAAGATAATAAGACACAGTTGCTTACAGAATGAAGAAAACTGTGGCCATTGCCTGAAAGGAATGAAGTTTGATACTTTGTTGAATAAGAGTTTGATAAATGTTTAGAATCTTCTGTACACTTCTTATCTGAGGATGTTCTTAGTTTTAAAAACATTTAAAACTCAAGGTAACGTATGCAGTGTGAAATTATCAAATTTTGTTTTATTATCAACTTTTAAACTTATTGTTGAATAGATGGCTATTAGAACTTTTAAAAAATGTAGTAAGGATTTGGTTAGTTTTGCCAGCCACCATTCAAGCACTGTTTCTACTTGGAGAGGATTCTTCATTGTGTGGGAGTTGGAAGTCAATAGTATATTCCTTCCCCATACTCTGGGGCAGTTAGGGCTTGGCCATATGACCTATGCTCAGCCAAGGTAGAGTCCAGTGGCTCCATAGAGGGTGTTTTGTTGGGGTGGCACCAATGGTGGCATCCTAACTAGACTGTTCACAGGTTATGACATTGACTCTTTTCTTGACTGCCATGTCTCTCTTGCTTCTTGTCATTTTCTGAGCTATTCTTGTCATTTCTGAGCTATTTTCCAGCATTCTTGTTGATTCTGTAAACTACTAATAGTCTACTAAATAATTTGATTTTGAAATCAATTAGCCAAAGTCAGTTTTATGCATTTACGATCAAGGATCTAACTTCTATGGTGCCTGGCACCAGAAAGCCCATGGTCTCAAAACCCCAGGGAGAGAAGAACCTTATCTCTGGTTAAGCTGGAATTGCAGGCAGTGATAAATCCAGTTAACGTCTGGTGAGTATCTGGTAGCTTATGGCATGCAAGGACAAAACAACGAATTACCACCTGTGGTTACCAATAACGAGGTGTCAATGAGGGTTGTTAAGAGGGTTCAGAAGATCCCCTCTTCACCAAGGCCTTGATAAATATATTGGTGAGAGGGGTGCTACATTCTCTGAAAAGTCCTGCAATGCTTTGGATGTTGAAGGGGGTCCTGCAATTGAAAATGAGTTCCCTGATATCAATGGGGTAGAAAGATCCTAGGGTAGCAGAAGTCACATAAGAGTATTTAACAATCAGAAAAAAAGTGGACGTGGCCACTATGATAGGTAATCAGAAGGGCCTTGCCCTTGGGGACTGTCGGTGGTAGCCTAAGTGTACATAGGACTGAGGGTGACCAAACCTTGCAATGCCTAAGACTCAGGTAGGTCCTGAGAATGGAATTCCAAAATCTAAATCAATTCACAGGATCAGTGCTCTTATAATAAATGTAGACTTAAGGAAGGATGCATCAGTACCATAGTAAGTAAATACTGTGAATCTCTATTTTAATCTTCCTCAAAGAAACCTGTGGTCTTTTACCAAATGATTATGCACTAGGGAATGGGAAATAGCTAAAGTTTTCAGAGCCTATTGCATGCTGGCTCTGAGCTAACAATGATTCCTGGGCACCCAAACATTGACTGTACTCCATGGATTACAGCAGGATTTAGGGCAATCAGGAGATAAATGGAATTGTGACCCATCCCCCTTCATGATGGGATCACTGTTACCTCAGCTATATTCTGCTGTTTTTCAGGTTGCTTACTGAATATTACTGGGAAAACAGGAAAATTAGGAGGGATGGTCTGGAGTGATTTACCTTTTTCATCGGGGTTAATAGAATTTCTGCTATGCTGTGGGATCTGGAAGTCATGTGGATGAAAGTCAAGTGATCTCTTGTGGTCCCCTTTCATACCACCATGTCTCTAGTCAAAGCTGATAGCGGGCTAATATAGCCTTATAAATTGTGGATAGCTGAGGATTAAGCATCCTTAGGAATACAAATGTGTATTTCTAATGATACCCATTAGGTAGCACTGATAAGAACCAGTGCTACCATATTACAATAAGTGGAGATCCTGTACTTGGAGGAATTTAGTAATTTATCAGACTATGGATTGCCTACTTTTGGAGAGCAGTAATATTTTGGGTTGTAAAAGGGATATTTAAGTAGGATGGTAACTCTTTTGAGGGAAAGGTAAGAATAGGAAGAAGGGAGCATCTGGCTAATGGGCAACCCAAGGAGTAGATAAGTGATTTTTTTTCTATTAGTTATCTAAAATTTCTTTCTTTTTCTGTGTATCTGCAATGTGTGGGACTTACTGGAAAGCAGAGCTCCTTTCCCCACTAAGAAGGCTTAAAGAGACAAATATTTTCTTTCTATACTTCTTGGCAATGAGAGCATTGGCATGCGATCAATGCTTGGTTGTTCCCTCGGGACAGTGCATCTTGAGGAAGTGACCAAGGGACACCTACAATAGTTTTATGCTTCTTGCCTCACTAACATCCATGTGTGCCAAGGATAGATGGAGTCTTTCCAGGCACTATCTACAGAGAATAAAGCTGTGATCTCCTGGGAGGTGTAGTAGTCATCTGGCCATAGGAGATCCAGCAATTTCTTTTTTATATAGACTTCCATTCCTCCTATCCTCAGCCCTCAGACTTTCCCCTTTTTCTTTTTACTAAATCTGATGCCTACAGGTCTCCCTGGGATTTCTTCAGGGTGAATCAACTTTATTCTCCTCAGGATCCCAAAGTGGGGATAACTGCATTAGAATTACAGTGCTGTCATTCAGCTACCTCAGTAATCTCTCTCCTACACTTCTCGTCTTCTGAAACTTGGTTAAAATGTTTCATCTACTGAGATATCCCAAATGGTTTATCTTTTTTGACTTGATAAACGTTTTCTTTAAGGAACTTTTGGAAGAATTTCAGGAGGCAGAGGAGAAAAATACATATTGGCAACACATATCAAGTTTAACATTGCAATCCTCACAACCTATCCTCTTTCAATGGTTAGGATAAGTATGGCAGGATAATTGTATTGTTAAAACATGTCCAGAAGTTAACTGTGAATAATCTCACTGTGCTGTAAAGCACAGGGCCACATCATTATTGAAAGTTGCACTGGTCATGATGGTATAGCAGCTCAGTTGAACTTCCTTTACTTTTTTTTTTTTTTCCGGTGGAAGATGTCAGGATCTTCCACTAAATGGGGCAACTTTTGCATCAGAGTTTGATTGACTACTGTTAATGTCTGTCTCAATTTTGATTTCTAATTTAGACAATATTACAAGAAAATCCAGTCTATGGACATGCCAGAAGTTTCATAGGAAAAAATTATTTAATTGAGTTTTTATGTTTGCCAAAACCTACTCAGTTAAAATACTTGGCAGACATTTTTTTTCTAGTACAATTAAAAGCATTTAACGTTCTTCCATATGTTTCAGGTTGAAAGTTGATGTACTAATCCTTTCTCTTCATCCTCTCTAAAAAATAAATAACCTCAAAAGTTGAACTGGATGTAAAAATCATATAGTTTCATTCTAAGATTGAGACTTAAGGTTGTTTCCAAATACCACTACTCTGGCTGAATTTATGGCCTTCTGATGCCCCAGACTGTTTCCTTTTGAGGACTCTGCCCAAGACTCTGATCTTTCTATAGTTGGCCTGTGAGATTTGAAAGGGAAAAGCCTTCAGTAAAACATAGAGATGGTACTTGTAGTCAAGGGATACGACCTCAGGCAGAAAGAAGGGGGAAAAAAAAGACCATGTCTGTTGCTACTTCCAAGAAAAGCTGGTTGCTGTTTTGATAACAGTAATGTCCCTTTAGTTCAAAGTTACCAGCTATCAAAACAAGTTGCAGTCCATAGCAGACTAACTCTTTTCCCTTACAGAGAAGCAGATTCTAGTGTAATTGCGTCCAAATAAAAATATATTTACAAGAAAAACTAGGCCCATGAATAGCAAGCAGAAATCAGAAAAAAACTAAACTTCTGAAATGTTCAGGCAAAAAAACCACAAAAAACAAAAAAAACATACACTGTTTATATTCCTAAAACTAAGATATCATTAGAAAAATTGTGTTAGAAGGAAATAAAATTCTAAAAGACGACATATCAAAGAGACAGGGTAATAGAAATTAAGTATCTATTGAAGTAAAATACAGAATCACTCTTACTCCATCACATGTGTTAACTGTTCAGCAAAGCAGTTCTGCTCTGCAGTTGGTATGAGGTTTGAGCAGGAAGTATTATTGTCTGGCATCAGAGCCAGGGCAGGATCCAGCTTGAACCTCCAAGTCATTTCACAAGGAAATATGAAATTGCAGAACAATGTGGGTGGGCAATGGACATGACCTGACTTTCATTTATTAAATAAACACAGACTTGAGTAGTTGTACTTCTGAGAGCATTAGCAGTGGCATTGCCAAGGTATAGCACTTGGGGGAGAGGGAGTCTGATCCCTTCATAAATCTCCATGAGCAACCCCCTCTAAGTCATCCCTCATAAATTTACAATCTAAGTAATCTAAGTAAAATCAAATGTGCTTGTTCTGTAATGTAGCTTCAAGGCAAATTAATTAGCCTTCACTTCCAAAAACCTTCTCACCCCTAAGTCCTTTCTATAGCAAAATTCAGGAGCTGCCAGTGTTAGGTCCAACTCCCAAGATTATATGCAACGTTAGTTCTTGCACGAACCAGAGCACGAGGAGCCTCCTTGGTCTCCAGTTCTCTTGTATCATCGTTACATTTGCTGGCAGTGAGTGTAGGTAAAGAAAACCATATTGTTTGTGTAGTATAAAAGATGACTTCTTAAAGATGTGCAGACAGCAAAATCCATGCTTAACCAACTGTAAAAACAAGAAAACCTGAAAACAATTAGTGATCTATTTATACATGTAAAAACTGGAAAATGATTTCATAGTATATGGACTGGACAGCTCTCAGAAAAAATTTTTTTTCACAAGCTTCTTGGCAGGGAAGGGCATATTGTGCTTCCAGGCAGAAATGAAGTCGTGGGGGAGGATTTGCAAGTGCATGAAGTGGAAGCACACGGGTGAGGCGTGCCCATTTTAGGTCAAGTGCACTTTTCTAAAATGTATTGGTCCAGAAATTAAAAGACTACCACAGAATGTCATCACATCCCACTATTGCATTTTCTAATTATGGTATTTGTCAATGTGACTAGTGAAAATTCAATATTTATAAAATAACTACATTCTAAGCCTGTGATGTACAGTCAGTGTTTGAATCAGAGAATTTATGAGTTAAAATTCCCTCCCATGTAGATATCTGTCATCACCTGAAAGCTCTTACCATCTGATCTAAATATGCGAGACACTCTGCTGGGTGCTATATTGTTACATTGAGCCCTAGTGTTTGAGGTTGGAAAGAATTTTAAAACTGATGGAGTCCAATAGCCACATCTGCCCTGGAGAGGCTGAAAGTCTTCTTCAGAATACACCCATGCTGACAGAGTGATAGCCACTGTTATAAATAAAAAGTCTGTGAAATAAAAATAAAATACATACAAGCAATTAGGATAGTATTGCTATAGTAGAGCCTGAAAGGTATCAAGAAAGCTACAAACTCAGACAAGTTAAGCAACCAGAATTGATTTTCTTGATTAGTCACTCAAAATATTGTTTTTCTAGCCACAATGTTGCAACCAGTTTTATAGCTGTGTGCCCTCATAGTATGCAACTCTTTGGAGCCTTTGGACTTTTTTTTAACTGCAACTGGGGCTATTGGGGTATATTTTCATAAGCTGTCATTTAACTGGGCAAAATTCCAGGCCAGATGCTGCTGGAGTGTTTTTATGTATGAGACATTGTCTGCTTATTAAGGCTTTTCTGTAAATTCAATTTAGACTGATGAGTGGACATTGTTGCTTACAGAAGTTAGAAGATACCAGAGCGAGAATGGACAATTTTTGTAAGAAACAAACAATTCTCTGATGTTTGAGATAATATTAAATAAATCAACTGGAGATGATGATGGATTAACTAATTAAGGGATCCACATAGTCTTTACGAGAGTTAGGAGAACCCAGGAGGTGCTTATAATATCCTCGAGGATGGATGTCTTTATGATGCAAACAGTGAAAAGAACTTCCCTTGGAAGAAGACGAGACGAAAGAACTTTGTCTAAGTTCCAAATGGAAACGGAACCCCCCCAACTAAAAGTTAAAAAAAAGTAAAGAGGAAGACCTAGGGGAAGTTCTTCAATAGAGAGGCTTTGGCTTTCTCAATCTCTGAGCCATTTTGCTCCAGGGAATATGTTTCCTCATAAATTTTATGAAGAGACCCCGTGATCTGGCATCTTGAGTTGGCATACAATTGAACCCACTCACAGAATCTTAATATTCTCTGCCAAAGGAGTCATCATCTGAATGGGAAAACCTTTGCAAAATTTTCCCTTCATCTTACAAGAATGACTAATTTTAGTTGTATCACAAGGAAGCGTTTTGTTCCAAACACAGTTCCTAGAAATAGCGGGGCATTCCAGTCCAACAGATGCAAACCTTCCTCACAAGAACCAAACCAGCATGCTTGGGCAACTTGTCAATGAAGCCAAATTCCCTGCTTTCAAGAAGATTGGAAGAAGATGGGACTTCTAAAAGAAGATATTGTTCCCACAACTCTGTGTGGGTTATCTGGGTTGTGGAATATTGACAGCAAAATTTAAATCCCAGGAGGTCTCTTCCTCATCGCTCTTGGACCCCCTCCTTTGTTACTCTTCTCACTTGTTAAATGAAAGCAAATTTCATCATGAAGCTGAACAAAACTTAGTTGAACATTTAAATTTATTACATAACTGTGACAAAGTAAAATATAACTTATAAATTACATAGTTATGTGTATGCAATGTGTTAGTAAATTTTGAAAATGTGAAATAAAATTTTTAAATTAAACTTAAAAAAATTTTAAATTAGAATTTAAATTTAAAGTAAAATTTTAAAATTAAAATTTTAAGTAAAAATTTTAAATATTTCAAAATTAAAATTAAAATTGTAAATAAAATTTTAAAATCTAAATTTAAATTTTAAAAATGCGTGGCATATTGGGAACTTCACTGAACTGTAAGATTGAAAATGAGTCTTACTTACCACTTTTCTAGTAACTAATTTAGATTAGTAGCTTCATTTTTGTATTTAGTCATCTGTACAATGATAGAATGGACCTAATTAATCTGTAACTTATTTGTAGAACTAAAATTCTTTGATTCTGAATATAACGTTCCTCTGCCTTGTATCAGAAATAATCATCAATATCAGGTGGTGTTTGCTAAGTGATGAGTGAGCGTATTAGACAAGGGAAAAGAGGTCAGTTCCAGACAGGATGGCAAGATAGTTTCAGGGAACTACTGGGACTTGAGAAGCGAACAGGAATGTAATGAGTGAATTGCAGAGCCCTCAAGCCATTAGGATGTGGCATAAGTTGATGTATGGAGGAAGTAAACTCCAGATTTGTTGAGACATTAGGAAGTAGATTAACTGGCATCATGGAGAATTAAGACAGGCTAGCATGAAGTTAGAGACCAAATTATGGAGAGTATTCAGTGCCTGGATATTCAGAATTTATGCTAAAAGATAGACAATATCAGACCTTTTTTTTTTTTTTTTTTTTTTTGGTTGAGGGAGGAGTTGGGTAAATGGGGGAATTACATGGGCATGAGTTTTTGAAAAAGAGAAAAATGTTATACTTTTTCATTATCTATCTGTTTCTGAATTTTTTTCAAAAGTATGGACAGCTAAGAGTTGATTTCTTCATTGGGGCAATATCTTGGAATCTCTTAGATTTCTATATTAGCTCAAATTTTCTTATTTTATTGCTTGACCCAATTTATCTGATTAATTAGAAGTTCATTAGGGAATTTTTTGTGTGTGTCACATATTACTTAGCAGTTATTTATTTATTCCTCAAGTATTTCATGTGTGCTGTGCTTATGGGGTTGGGTTGATTTCTGGGAATAAGACAGACACATTCTTCACTTTCTGAAACTTCTAGTCTGTCCATTTACTTCTTTGAGTGAGTGGTTTTTCAGAACTTGTATTTTTGTATGGGTTTTGCATATTTTATTGGCAGTGGTAAATAATAATAATTTTTAAAATTTCTGCAATATACATCTACATAGTTTAACAGTTATCAGAAATTCTTGTTTCCTCTGAGGAATAGTTTGAAACCACCCCATTCCATATCATTTGTGTTACCAAATCCTCTATGTTCATAATGATAAATTTCAGATATGTCCATCTAAGTAGTGATTTTTAAACTTAAACCATTTGATTTGCATTATTCTTCCTGGAATAAGCAGATTTGAACTTTAGAAAATCCTCTGGTTCCTTTGGGGGAAAGAAGGAATGAGCAGGCATAACAGAGTAAATAAAATAAACACTCAGTGGGTCAGGGATGTTCAGTAGAGAAAGTGAAGATGGATCCACCAATTTCCATTATATTTTCAAGACTTATAATTTACCCTCAGAAAAGGTAAAAATGCTTTAAAATATTAGTCCTTTTGTGATCTCATTTCTCTTGCAAATTTCATTTTCAACGAATTTCCCTTATATAAAATGTGAGGCAACTTGGGGATTTTGCAATGTGATGTGATTGTGCTTAGGGCTGGTCTGGGTACCACGTTTTTTAGTAGACCATAAGAGAAGGGTGACACTTGTCTTAATGTAGAGATTTTTAACATTTTAAAGTACTTAAAAGCCATTATAAAATTTAGCATGGCATTTATAGCAGAGTAATATGGTGGAAACTGTTTGCACTGAGAGTCCCTGAACTATGTAAGTATTCACAATTCCAGGCCTAGAAATCATTATGAAATGAAGTTTTACATAGTGGAGACTTTCCTGGGTTTTAAAGGATACTTTGGAATCTATCTACTTTTGGGGTTCTTACAAAGTCTTGGGAGATGATCCAGCATATCTTTGTAATCAGTGCTTTTAACCAGATTTCATTTACTTATGAGATTTGTTTACTTTATCTGATTATGAGGGAACTGTATGAGTCACAATTCAAATTACCAATAATATCAGACCATTAGATTGAGTGTAGCTGGGTCAGGTTATTGTTAGTGCTGGGTGACTCCCTCTGATGTGAGCAAACCATGCCCCACGTTTTGACTCAATCTGCTCTATATCTCTATGCCATCATGGACTGCCATCATGGACAACACTATGCCTTGCCAGGGCTCAGTACTGGTCCCTACTTTTGACATTTTTCTCCTTTCTCTTCTTCAATACAGATCTATCACTTTTGTGGACTATGCATTGTTCATTATCCAAGTCCATTGGAAAACTGAAATATGAACACAAGCTTTGCTCCTCTGGAAGCTTTCCCTGGCCCACTAGCTAGGTCAGATTCTAGCTGTTATACATTCTCCTGGCTCTCTGTGCATCTGCATTGCCCTTTTCCCAGGTATAATTAGATCTTTATGTAAGTACTTCTTTAATGTACATTTCCCACTGTACTGTATGCTCTAAGAATGAAGGGGCACTATATTGCTTACTGTTTTATACCCATTCCCTAATGCAATGACTTGTATATGTAGGAGAATCTTAATCATTGTACTGAATGAATGAATAGAATTTCAGCTAGAGTTTATATAATAGTAGGCACTCAATAAGTGTTGAGTTGAATACTGCCTCAATTTCACATATAAGACCTTTTCTCAAATGAGATTTTGTGGAATAGCAGGGGGAATTTCAGTCACAGTGATAGTTCCACGGGAGATATAATGCCTGCTCGGCATTTGATTAGAAGTGTTTGTAGTTTCCAATAACAATACAATGCCTTCCTCCCAAATGTGGTATCCAGTCAATGAGACCTCATGGGATTTGCTTTATTCCAAACCATGTTAATTTCCCTTTACATTTGTACATTTGCTAACCTGATGTAGTAATGGCTGGATGTTATAGGAAATTAAAGGGATTAAATAAATCTCCTTGCTTCAAGTTCAGAATGCTTTTGGTTAAATTAAAGGGAAAATTATAACCGCAGATATAAGCCAGTTTGGGTGTGGAACAACCATGTGATGGAAATAGACTGAACTCCTGTGGATGTCTCTTGGGATGGTGCTGAATGTACTGCAACATGGCTGTGGCTGGAAGGAGCACATGGGAGGCTTCTGGAAAGTCCCTTCCATGCCTCACCGTTTGCCATATTGGTGGGTTCTCCACTCTGAGAAAAAGAAGATGGTGGCATTTAAGGTGAGACTTTGCAACCAGATCACTTGAATTCATAGCTCACATGTATCTTTTGTTATTTGTTTTTTTCTGGGCAAGTTACTTAAACTCTCTGTGCCGCATTCTCTTTACCTTCAAAACCAGAATAGTGGTAGTACCCACTGTGTAGAGTTATTGTGAAGATTAAACTAAATTTACATGTAAACACATGTAAAGTATGTAGAAAAGTTTGCTAGAGTAAATGCTTAGGAGGTATTATTTTTATTATGACTAGATAGAGCATGGAACTTGAGCAATGGTGAAAGCTGATACTAGGCAAATGAAATAAGCCTGGTTTTCAAATGCTCGTCATTACGGCTAAAGAAACTTTAAAATGGGAGGAAACAAAGGTTAATATGTATTTCTCAACTACTTACATGAAATCAAAATATTTGAATTACCTTATATTTAGTTTTAATATCTCTCTTGAGTAGGCAGGGGAAGTGTTGATGTGTGTCCTCAGCAGACCAGGGAATTAAAGATAGGGAAGTTAAAGGTTTTGTCCAAGATCAAATAGCCTATAAGCAGTGGATCAGGGATTAGAATTCAGTTCACCTGAAATTGTAGTCCAGGACTTTTGTATTACAACTTGGCTACTGCTCAAAGGTTGGCCTCAGATTCAAGACTCTTATAGCTTTTTCTGCCTTTTATCATATAAATCTATTCACCTTGATCATTCAAATGTACTTAAGACTACCCCATTGTGTTGATAGCACTATTGAGTTGAGATAATGTTCTATATGCCATGGATTTTTTTCTGTCCATATTTAATAAATAGTTACTAAGTTTGGGGCAGTAGGGATGTAGAAATAAAAAAAGACCTTGTTCTTGACCTCAACTTGTGTTACAGTGGGGAATGCAGATAGGAAATGAACTAAAATACAGCATGATGTGTGTTGATAATAAAGGAAAGCACATATGCCAAGAGGATAGAGCATAGTGTACAGGTAAGAATCCAGCTAGGAAGGCAGAAGAGGCAGCGGTTAAAGAAAGACATCTGAGCTGAGTCCACGTTGAGGTTAGATGTTAGTCAATGTTAACACTAAAGAGCTCATATGAATGGACACTTTTTTATATGCAAGGCACTGTTCTAAGTCCTGTGCATGTGTTAATAAGTAACTAAGACATACAGCACTATTAAAATGGTGTTATAATTTGAAATGCAAAGCTTCAAAAATATATCTTGAATTTGTTCACTCTCTCAATCTTCAGTGCAACCATCACCTCTTCTGAGCAATTTATGTGGCCCCTTCCACTCTTATCCCAGTCTAAGCCACTTCCTACACAGCAACCAGAATTCATTTCTTAAATGATGAAACGGATGTAACTCTCCTGCTTGAAGCCTTCACTGACTTCCTATTTTATTCAGAATCCTCACCTTTTTTCATGACCTATAAACACTTATATTACATAGTCTCTGACCTGTTTGCTTATCTTCATTTTTTCATTGCTTTCCTTTTCATTTGTGATTTCTTAATTTCTTACTTCTCTCATCTCTTCTCTCATCTCCTACTGATGCCATTTCACAGGTCACTGTAGGCAGTGCATAGAACACTGATACCATAGGATGCTAATATATTATTTTAAAAAAATAAAATGGATTCATGGTTAGATAGGTTTGGAAAATATAGAGTCAAATCAGGACAGATTTTTTTTGGTTTACTTTGCTTAACATTACATATCTAAATATGTATTGTAAATTTTGCATTATTCTCTAACTTACTCATTAACAAAAAAATAAAATTTAAGATGATTCTTATATGAACACACTTTCAGAAGATACTTTGGGAAAAGTACTAAAGAAAAACCATATTAAAGAGATAAATCTTAAGTTGGATTCAGAAAGTCAGCAAATGTATTACCCCAAAATCTTACATTTGGGAGAAAAGATGGAGGGAACAGAGTTAAGAAAAGTTCATGAAATCCTAAGAGAGACAGTAGACTCTTAGAATCTCTTAGGAGATTCCACAAGTGGAATACCTGGTATATTCAACAACTAGGGTTTCTATCACGTTCTCAAATTAGGTTCCAAGGATTGAAATTGAGTCATTCTTTTGAGTTAATTAATTCCAATCAGGATTTATTAAGGATCTACTAGGATGAGTCTTTGACTGGAAAGCTTCCTTGGCAGAGAGCACCACAAGGATGAGGGAATTGTTCCTTTCCTGTTTTCCAATCAGATAGGGAGGTACTATATTGATATGAGCTTGGGTGGTCCTTAACACATTTCCATGAATCAGAAATTGTATTTGCCAAATGTTAATCTGTTGTAAAATTAATAGCAACACATGTGTGTGATGACTATCATTTCACGGGTTTTATTTGTTTACAAAAGATGGGGAAAGGAAATTATAAAACCATATAGCATAAGTTCATAAAGTAAATGAAAGTTGTATAGATTTGGTCAGTGTATCCAACTCTATATTAAATGATTTAAAAAGACTGAGAGAACACTTCCAGAGGGTTACAATGGTTTAATGCTAGTGTGGTTTTGTTCTGTTTTTGTGTTTTACTCTACTTTCTGTTAAGCTTTCTGCAATTGTGTGTGCTAGAATTTCAGGGTGTGAGTAGGTCAGTTATCTTAGAATAATTTCTCAGTAGTGAAAGCCTTCTTTTGGAGACCTCCTTTTTCCTTTTTTTTTTTTTTTTTTGAGACAAGAGTCTCACTCCACCCAAGCTGGAGTTCAGTGGTGCGATCTCAGCTCACCGCAACCTCTGCCTCCTGGGTTCAAACAATTCTCCTGCCTCAGCCTCCTGAGTAGCTGGGATTACAGGTGCTGCTGCCACGCCCAGTTAATTTTTGTATTTTTTGGTAGAGATGGGGTCAAACTCCTGACCTCAAGTGATCCACCCGCCTTGGCCTCCCAAAGTGCTGGGATTATAGGCGTGAGCCACGGTGCCCGGTCCTACTGTTTCTTTTTCTATTTTTTTTTTTATTGCTACCAAACACATCTTTGCCAGGGATAAAACAATAAATATGGATTTTAAAAAGGAATGAACATTTTTCAAAACATATATTCAAAGAAAATATATTCTTACAATATTTCTATTACTATTAGTAAGGAAAGGAATATGACCTTCACAATGAAACATGAATGAACTGTGTATGTATGAAAAAACTGATGACTAAAACTGATAACTAAAAGTTAAAGGCCTGTGGCTACTTAAAAGACAATCCTAGCACACTTACAAGTACTTTTGACTTGTAGGGTTCATTAAATAACTAAAGGAAGACATTGATTAGATTGGCAACAGAATCTTGGGAAATTTGGTTGAGTTCATGCTGCCTGGTTATACAGGCATAGAATAGGGACAAAAGTACCTTCTGCCTAATTGTCCGTGGCAATTCACAATTCAGAATTAACTTTACACAATAAAGATATAAACCTTTGTGTTGCCATTGTGATCTTACCATGAACTCAAAGGTGTTTGACCAGAAAAATCCCATTCTGTTTGTGACTTGTGAACTGTGTACATTTTGGACATTTAAATGGACATCTTGGTCATTGGGTTTCTCTCCCACGCACAGACAAATACATCTAAAAAAAAATTCAGAGAAAGACAGACCCGTACTTATTTGTGTTTGCTCAATCTCTTACTTTACAAATGGAGGGTGTAACTTGTCCCAAGCAAGGCTATTGCTTGCCAGGAACAAATAGAGCCCCATAAAAGCAATTTGCAAAAAAGTAATGTGTTGGTCCAGGGAGGCAATCTTTATACTCGCCAAGAAAATTATGGGAAGAATTGTAAGTAACACTTAAAGCCTCTGGGCCTCATCTGTGAAATCATGTCCTCCACTTCTTCCACTAAGTTGCTGTGGGGTTCAAATTAGAAAATGTATGCAAAATTAGTTTTTCAACTCTAAGGAATTTCTAAATGCTGCTGTCTTAGCCTATGTCCCTCCAGAAATAGACCCTGAATGAAAGAATCAAATGCAAATGGTCTTTTGCAAAGAAGATCCCAGAAAGCTCTGGTAGGAGGATGGGGAAGCAAGACCAACAGAAACTAGGTTATTAAGTTGATTACTGCTACGGACAACTGGGGGCCCACTCCCACTAGTGTACAACACACCTTGGATGAGTGCCACCTGAACAGTGAGGAAGCTCGTGTAGTCTCCTCTCGCACTTATCCTGGGCTGAGACTACACGTGGAGGTGTCAATGTTCCAACACTTATCCTGAGCTGCATGTTGGCCACGCAGCTCAGAGAAATCTCTCAGGTAGGGAGAAATAGGTGCTTGTAGTAGGCAGTCCTGAAGGTTCCCAGAATGGTGAAGAGTATCCCCTGCGTCTGCTACAATTGGTTAACATCATGAAACAGAAGTTGGCTTGAAAGCAAGCTTTAAATATAGCTCTAAGGTATGTCTATAGCTGGGCCTTTTATATAGTATTATTCCAGTGTAAAGAATGAATCCAGGGCCGGGCACAGTGGCTCATGCCTGTAATTCCAGCACTTTGGGAGGCCGAGGCAGGTGAATCACGAGGTCGGGAGTTGAAGACCAGCCTGACGAACATGGTGAAACCCTGTCTCTACTGAAAATACAAAAATTAGCTGAGCATGGTGGTGTGCACCTGTAATCCCAGCTACTCAGGAGGCTGAGGCAGGGGAGTTGCTTGAATCCGGGAGGCAGAGGTTGCAGGGAGCCAAGATCATGCTGCTATACTCCAGCCCGGGCAACAGAATAAGACTCTGTCTCAAAAAAAAAAAAAAAAGGAAGAATGAATCCATATTTGGGGTGAATTTAGATGGTTATTTTATGATGGGTAAATAATTGTGTTGTGCCTCTGTACGTGGATATGTGCATGCATGTCTTGTAAGAACTTATTTTGCATTATTTTATTAGGTTGGTGTAAATGTAATTGCAGTTTTTGCCACTACTTTCTTTTGTTTATATATACTGGCTATGAATATTATTTATTCTATTACTATTTATATACAGGTGAAAGAAGATAACTTTCTCAAGCATATGCAATTCTTTATTTTTTGTATTTAATTTAAGTTTTTAAATTTACTTTAAGTTCCAGGATACATGTTCAGGTTTGTTACATTATGTATATATGTGCTATGGTGGTCTGCTGCACCTATCAACCCGTCATCTAGGCTTTAAGTCCTGCATGCGTTAGGTATTTGTCGTAATGCTCTCCCTCCCTTCACCCCCCACCGCCTGAAAGATCCCTCCTTGTTGTTCCCCTCCCTGTGTTCTTATTGTTCAACTCCCACTTATTAGTGAGAACATGTGGTGTTTGGTTTTCTGTTCCTGTGTTAGTTTGCTGAGGATGATGGTTTCTGGCTTCATCTCTGTCCCTGCAAAGGACATGATCTCATCGTTTTTTATGGCTGCATAGTGTTCCATGGTGTATATGTACCACATTTTCTTTATCCAGTATCATTGATGGGCATTTGGGTTGGTTCCTTGTCTTTGCTATTGTAAACAGTGCTTTTGCCATTACTTTCAATGGCAAAAATCACAATTAGGTTTGCACCAACCTAATATTTGAGAGATAATTAAGAGTAGCACTAGCTCAGCATTGTGGCGCTTGCCTGTAATCCCAGCATTTTGGGAGGCTGAGGTGGGAGGATCCCATAATGCCAGGAGTTCAAGACCAGCCTGGGCAAGATGGCAAAACCCTATCTCTACAAAAAATTAAAAAAATATATATAGTGAAGCATGGTGGTGGTGTCTGCTACTCAGGAGGCTGGGGCAGGAGGATTGCTTGAGCCCAGGAGCTCAAGGTGGGAGTGAGCTACAATCATACCACTGCTTTCTAGTCTGGATGGCAGAGCAAGACCTTGTCTCAAAAAAAAAAAAAAAAAAAAGTAATCCTAAACTATTTTATTTTATTTAAGGTGATTATTCTTAAATCACAAAAATAAATAAAAATGCACTGCATGCCAATGACATTCATGATTATTTTTACAGTTTGATAATAGGTAACATTGTCTGATAAATGTATCATCCTAAAATGTTTACTGCTTCTTGATATGGTTTTATATTATAAATATGTTTAAGGTAAACATTTTTATTAAGAGTAGCAATATATGTTATTGGTACAATGTTTTGTTGATTACTGTGTTTTAACCCATATTGCGTATTACTACAACATGTTTTGTATTTACTGGAATTGTTGGGGCAATGGAGACATTTAACTTTAAAACTATCTTTTAACATGATCATTTTTATAAGGTGTCAGCATGAACTCAATAAAAAATATATGATGACATCAATTTAAGGAAACATATTAGTAAGGACACAGATTTTGGTAAGAATGGCTCAAAAGAGCAGTTTAGACCAGATGGCAGGGACCTTTTCTTTTATATTCTCGTCTCAACGTAAGCAGCCCAGAGCTCGTGTGGCAGCTGTGTGTGTCGGGGGTCAGGCTCATATCTTGTTGCTCCTCCGGTCTATAGGCAGTTCCCCTCATCTGTATGGTTTGAGATGACTCACCACTTTGTTTTTGTCCAGCCAGTGAGTAGGAGGAAAGAAAAGGAGAGGGCATACTTCTTCCTTTTAAAGAAATAAACCAGAAGTTGCATGTATCAGCTGTACTCACAAGCTGATAGAACTTAGTCCCCGGGGTCATACCTAGGAACAAAGCAAGCTGGGAAATTGTGTTAGTCAGTTTGGGCTGCTATAACAAAGTACCACAGACATAGTTCTGGAGGCTGCCAATCCAAGATCAGGGTGTCAGCAAGGATTGGTAATGGTGAGGGCTCTCTTCTGGGTTGCGACTGTCAACTTCTTGTTGTATCCTTATGTGGTGGAAGAAGTGATGGAGCTCTCTGGGGTCACTTTAATTAGGGCACTCATCCTATTCATGAGGGATCCACCTTTATGATCTAATTACTTCCCAAAGGCCCCATCTCCTAATACCATCACTTTGGGGGTCCAAATTTTAACATTTAATTTTGGAGGGACACAATCAGCCCATTGCAGAAATGTAGTCTTTCTTGCGGAGTGGCAGGAGTTTGGCTAAAAATTAGGAGGCTTATTATAATGAGAAAATTGTGACAACTAGAATTTGTCAGGGTCTTCCTATTGGTCAGACAAGTATCTGTGCACATCTTTTTTTTTTTTTTTTTTTTTTTCTGTGTACATAGAACATACTCATCTATTCCTCAAGAGAGGAGAAACCTATCTAGTTGTTTCAGGTTCAAAATCTTGGAATTTTGAGTGTTGCTCCATCCTATCTGCTATGTTCAGGGTGACTCCAGCAATTTATGGGACAATGACCCACAAATTAAAATACAAGTCATCTGCATCCCCTCCAACACACACCAAATACTCAATATTAAATGGTAGTGATGAACTGAATAACTACAACAAAAGGGAAGAATGGAGATTGCATAGCAAGCACTGGTCTGCAGCGATTATCCAATCTTGCTGGCAGGAGTGAAGCAGACTTCCTGCTCTAGCTGTGGCCTTCCCTCCCTGGTTTGCTGGTCACCTGGACAGGTTGGAGGTCTGGGTGTTGCTTTAGGCATTACAATTCCCATAAAAGCCAAACCGACTTCCAGACTTTTGCTTCTGACCGGTATCATGTGTTAGCAAGCACAGCCAATTATGGCTTCTAGGTATCAGTTTTAAGTCTGAAATCACTGATCTTTTATTTATTTGGCTCTAGGCACCCTCCACTTAATAGTAACTACTTGGAAGTCACCAAGAAAAATAAAAATAAAATAGACTTGTGTGTTAAAGTCATATTCTTCATATCCTTTTGGTCTCTGGGCAGTTCTCTTCATCTGTTAGACAGCCTTAGCAGGGGGTGCTTGAGAAAAATTTCACAATGCAGTCAGAATTTCTTCTAAGACTGCTTCTTCAGTGCCCCCCGCCCCCCACCTTTTCTTTTATTTTTTGAGATGGAGTCTTGCTCTATCGCCAGGCTGGAGTGCAGTGGCGTGATCTCGGCTCAATGCAGCCTCCGCCTCACAGGTTCAAGCAATTCTCCTTGCCTCAGCCTTCTGAGTAGCTGGGACTACAGGTGTGTGCTGCCACGCCTGGCTAATTTGTTTTGTATTTTTAATAGAGACAGGGTTTCACCATGTTGCCCAGGAAGGTCTTGATCTCCTGACCTCGTGATCCGCCTGCCTCGGCCTCCTCCCAAAGTGTTGCAATCACAGGCATGAGCCACCGCGCCCAGCCTTCAGTGCCCCTTCTTACATTTTCTTACATTTGTGAGTGTAGAAATAGTTTTTATTTATTTTTTTTAAACCCTATGATGTTTTGAATTACTGAATTCTCAGTCAGCTTAGATTTCTGATTCAGGTCCCAACAAAGTGAGTCTCTCTCAGCAGATCTGTGTTCTCTGCAATATCTGCTTATAGACTGGTTAGATCTAGCCCAGGTCTATCTCTCTTGTGACACTTTGTTGAAGTCAATGCATAGCAAGATTCTAGATTTTCTTAGTTTTTTTCAACAGTAAGTTTTGTTAATATATGGCAAATATACCACGGAATCACAAGTGACATATTCGTCAAGTGATCTGCCATCAATGCACAATTATCTCTAGCTTTTCAGCTTACATTACTTGTGCCGTGGTTGTTTTCTGCCTGATTGCTAATCCAATGCTTGAGTATTCACTTTTGTAGAAATATTCCACTTTTGGAACAAAATTTATATGTTATGCCATAGCCTTGGCTGGATTAGTAGTGTATTAGTCCATTTTCATACTGCTCTAAAGAGCTACCTGTGACTGGGTAATCTGAGTGTGTGTGTGTGTGTGTGTGTGTATATATATATATATGTTTAATTGAGTCACAGTTCCACAAGCCTTTTATAATAATGGCGGAAGGCAAGGCACGTCTTACATGGTGGTAGGAGAGACAGAGAGTGAGGAGGGAACTGCCAGACACTTTTAAACCATCAGGTCTTATGAGAACTTACTCGCTATCATGAGAACCGCATGGAGGAAACTGCTCCCATGATCCAGTCATCTCCCACAAGGTCTCTCCCTTGACATGCGGGACTACAATTCAATATGAGATTCAGGTGAGGACACAGAGCCAAACCATATCAAGTAGAGACCTAATATAAGGTGGCTTAATTAAGAGAAGACTCTGTTGAACAGTCTAGGACTGTGCCTTTGTGCTCTGCTATCTCGAAGGTAGTAGCTCTTGCCTGGATGGAGTGAGATGACTTACCCTGACACCTGTGTTCCAGTGGATGGGCTGGCGGATGCAGGAAGGGAAAGGTAGCCCCAGAAGATGAGCACTTCATTTCTTTGGCCAATCTTTGTCATATGACCTCTCCTAACTACAAGGAAAGCTATATAAAGTAGTCTTTATTCTGTGTTTCACTTATCTATTGCTGCATGACAAATGACTCCAAGACTTAATGTGGTCAAATAAAAATGATTTATTTGCCCATGTTTTTATGAGTCAACTGAGCATTTTTTCGGTCCCATATGGTACTGACTTGGTCAATGGTGCCGCTGCTTGTACCTGCCAGTTGGGCTGGACTAGAAGTGACAAAAGGTGTCTTAACTGTTGGAGGTTTTGTTGCTTTTAGCTTGGTTCTCATCCATGAAGTTTCTCTCTCCACATGGCTTTCATCTGTCACGGACTCTCTATGAGCCTCTTTCTCCAGAAGAATAGCCTTCTTACAGCCTGAAAGCTGCATTCCAAGAAAGTGAAAGGAAAGCTGCCAGGCCTTTGAAGGGCGAGGCCTAGAACTGGCGTAGTGTCATCTTTGCCATGTATTTTGGTCAGAGCAAGTCACAAGTCACAACTGCAGCCCAGATTTTAGGGGAGGGAAATAGACCTCACTTCTTAATGGGAATAGTGACATGGACAAATACGAAGGGGAGGAATTGTAGTGGACTATCCTTGGAGACTACCTACCATATTCCATATGGTTATGCAGTGATAAAAATAAGGGCATTGGATAGGCATGGTGGCTCATTCCTCTAATCCCAGCACTTTAGGAGGATGAAGCAGGAAGACTGCTTGAGCTCAGGAGTTCAGGAAAACCCTGGGCAACATAGCAAGACCCCATTTCTACAAAATCAAAAAATTAGCTGGACATGTGGTCATGCACCTGTAGTCCCAACTACTGGGGGGATCACTTGATACTGGGTGCCACTGCACTCCAGCCTGGGTGACAGGCAGAGTAAGACTTTGTCCCTCCCACCTCCTCACAAAAATCAAGGCTCTATGACTATGAAAGAAAGAGAAAGAATAGATAGTAGGATAAATGGAGCAGCCTCTGCAGAAGTCTCTTACATTTTATTTAAGTAACTGTTCCTAAAACATTTCTACATTTTCAGAAATCACATATTATAATAGATTCTATATTTTAAAAAATCTTTACAAATACAGATTTGAGAATTAATGAAAATTAGCATCATATTGATTTCCTGAAAGATATTTATGACTATGTATTTTTGTAGAAATCATTCTTGGCAGAAGATATCACAGACTATTGTTTTTTAAACCTATTTCTACATTATCCATAATAAAATGTATCTTCTGATATAACCTCGCTTTCTCTTTTTTGTAGAAACATTTCTGGGTTATTTTTATATCAATGGGATTTCTTTGGCTTACAAGTCTCTACTTTTAATGTTTATAGACTTATGGGCTCTTGAGATTGGGATGGAATTTACATTTATTTCAATATCTTAATTATGACCACAACAACAGGGATAATTAGCATTTGTTAAGAATTCATGCTGGTCAATGGTTATCTCATTTAATTTTCACCAGAACTTTATGGGTTGATTACCATTGTTACCTTCGTATTATAGTGGAAGGAAGGGAGATTTCTGAGGGTTAAGCATCTTGCCCAAGATTACACAGCTAGTATGTAGCAAAGCTAGAAATTCAACTCTGGCAAACTGACCATGCTCTTAACTTCATGCTCTGGAGATCTTTCTCCAGTCTAACCCATTTGCTGAGAGTTTCTCCAGTTTGTGTGTTAACATCTGATGAGGAACTCTCTACTTCATCAGGGTAATGAATTTCAACTCTTGAATTTCATGATTGAAATAAATGACCCTGTCTCTCTGCAGTCATGCATTGGTTTTTAGCCACACTATTTGGGTTCATGAAGAAAATGTCTTGCCTGTGTTTTACATGACAGACCTCTAAGCATTTGAGGATAATTATCACTCTGGTATCTCACATTCTTTCATCACACACTCAAGTCATCTCCCTCTAATTCTATCAGCAGATTCTTATATGATAGTCATTTCACTCTTAACTATCATTCTTCTTTGAATACACAGCATTTATCAGTGATGCTTTTTTTGGCAAACCGAACTGATGAAATCCACCAGGAATGGGCCAGCTGGTAAAGAGTACAACACATAAACACCTTCCTCATTGTATAGGCTGCCTAATAGGTGATAGTGCATGATGGAAAGGCTTTGGAATCAGACAGACCTGAATTTGGCCAGTGTTTCACTATTTCCACTCCTTCCTAGCTCTGTGCCTTAGGGAACAGGCTTCATCTCTAATTTTTTTTTTTTTTTCCACGAGGAAATATCCACCTTAGAAGGTATATTAAAGATGTAAGGTCAGCATCTGGCTATATGCTCAGGCTCCAGGAAAATATGGTGTTTTATTATTGTAATTTTTACTTAGCCATCTTGAACATTTCTCTAAGTAAAAGGCACATGCAGACAAGTCAAGAATGTGCTCAGCCATTTCAGGATACTGTTGCTAGGAGAGTTTGTTTGTTGTGAAGGTAAAGTACACTCACAGTTCTTCATGTAAGTCAAAACTGGGGTCAGATCAGCCTAATATCTGCATAATGTTCAGGAAGACTTTCTTCCTGAATTTGGCTCGTGAGAAATCTTATTTCTAAACAAAAATTAAAAGCAAGATTTTTCTTTTTGTTGGAAGTTTGATAGACTAGCAATTTGCATTCAGCATCCAATTGATTCTAAGGCTCCCCAGCATTTAAACTTTCAGGAATATTTTATCATCCAGCAATTAAATTTTGATGAGTTTGTGTTCTTTACAGTCCGTTCTCATTCATTGTTTTAATTATGCCTGTTTGTGTTTAAATCTGTTCATATTTAATCAAAAGGATGGCCTTGTTTCATTTCAAAAGTTATTATCAACCTCAAAATTGTCCAATAAACTGTGAAGTAAAACAAATTTGTCATTTTTCATATTTATGGAAAAGACATGATTAAGCAATAGTATTAAAGACAGAACTTTTAAAAAAAAACATGTGTAGAATATGACATTTGCTTAATGCTTTCCTTCTACTGGCAATGTTTTTCAGGAGATAACAGCACAGACGAGCCAGAAGGAACTTAAAGTAATTTAAAGTGATGCTTGTGGCCCTCTAAGTGCCTCCTGCTATGGCGTTTCTGATTCTTCTTCGCCAGGGGGATTCATACACAGAAATCTGAATTAAATGGGAGAAATTAGGCACCCATTAAATTTGCTTTCCACAGAGAATAACAGCACCATAAAAAGTGCTATCACAGAAAAAAACGACATAGCCTATTCTGTATTAATATGATGATATAGATTAACTCCTTTGAAAATGTTACATTTGTTATTTTGATGACTTTTCTAACTGTGCTATAGAATTTAATTTATAAAAAGATGTGAATTTCAGATATTCCCAACCTCCACACTGACATTTCTGGTTCTAATAGGTCAGTTTCTCAATTTCTGCCTTTGTGAGTTCTTGCCTTCAAAGTGACTTCATTATTTTTTATTTTGATTAGTCAAGCTGTCAAGACCCCAACTTAAAAACAAAAATGGATTCAGAATTCTAGCATCATGCCCACCATCTCAACACTGCATTATGGACTTTTTTTTCTCCAACTTTACCTGGCATTTATATTGTCCTGGCCTTCCTAATTCTGTTAGTAAGCACTAAAATCATAGCTCCAGATGAGAAAATGCATGCCTCACTGAGATATGCCTGTCTCCCCATGAGAAGGCTACCTAGATCATGTTCTGAGTTCTTGTGTAGATAACTTTTATGGCAAGTCCGTATTAAATCCCCTGGAGCAAGAACAAAAGAAGAACAGAAGAATATAGAATGGAGAAGCTTGCGCAACCTCCAGAGAATAGGGAAAAAATGATATAAAAAAGTAACGCAATAAAACAAGCACAACAGCATATGAATTTGCAAATAGTAATTTTCCTACCTGTGGCTGTAGAGCTGCACTGTCCTATCACATTCATGACGTGCCCGTGGGACTTTGGTCCTGTGTTCACAGTTGGCTCATAGCAGTAAAGAAGGATGGAGGACAGACTCAGTAACTTAGCATCTAGGAGTCACGTGGACTCGTTCCTGCTCTTCCATTCTGTAACCCGCAACCTTGGATGATTCTCACAGAACTGGTATTGGGTTCACCATGTATAAAATGGGAGATTGGTCCCACACTCTTTCCTTGCCATGTTGATTTGGAATGATTAATGGCAACAGGGTGGCTACTTAACAGAGCTGGAACCTCCTCGACTCAGGTGCTTCTCATAAATGCCAGGCACTGGAATTCTAATGTTCTCATATTTTCCTGACCTAATGGATGCTGGGCTATTTCCTGCTCCTCTTAACTCCTTATGCCTCTTAAATTTACTTGATCATCCCAGGGTTCCCACATGTGAATTTACTAACCTGGTAAACATTTTTTATGCTAAAGTCTGGAAGATCATCGAAGGTCCTTCTACTGCTGTCTCTGAAAGCCCTAAACTGAACAAAGTGCATTTTAATTGCTTTTCTCTAGATAATATACCTGCATTTATAGTCTAATTTATCAGGAATGCTAGTTTAACTCAGAGTCGGGGTAAGTAGTACTCACTGTTATCATGGGAGACTTTTGGGGCTGTTATGAGGAGTGGGAAAAAAACAGGCAGCTACTGTCTAACTCCACATATAGAATTAATCTTGATACACTTTGGGAGGCTGAGGTGGGCGGATCACGAGGCTAGGAGTTCAAGACCAGCCTAGCAAACATGGTGAAACCCCATCTCTACTAAAGATATAAAAAATTAGCCGGGTGTGGTGGTGGGCACCTGTAATCCCAGCTACTCAGGAGGCTGAGGCAAGAGAAATGCTTGAACCAGGGAGGAGGAGGTTGCAGTTTGCCAGATCATACCATTGCACTCCAGCCTCAGCGACAGGGTGAGACTCCATCTCAAAAAAAAAAAAAAAAAAAGAGAGAGAGAGAGAATTAATCTTGATAGTCGCACTCAATGTATAAAACCATGACCACAATTTGTTTTGAAAAACAGACCCTAAAAGAGAGTACATGCTTTCCTTGTGTGCATCAAAAGCCTGCTCACTATTGTTAAAACCAAAAATAGACTTGGTGTGATTACCAGTTATTTTATTTTCATTATTTTGAGATCTAAAATATTGTTTCTAAATATCTAGTTGTGTAAGTACCAAGCAATTGGTAAGAGTCATCAAAAAGTTCCTTTTCCTCAGATTCTTAAAATCTCTCCTTTCCAAGACAGGTCTAAAAAAATGTACAGTTTTAAGATTTCCATCTAATAGTTTTAATTTAAACATGTTTGGGGTGGGAAGGTGTCAAAGTAAAACAGATTAACTTGGAGTAATTTGTGTTGTTATACAGAACAAGGTTGATTCTCAAAAGCATCCTTGTACTAGGGTGGTTTAGAATGAACTGCGGAGCATCTCCTGTCTTCAGTTATGGAACAGGGATGTGAAATGTGGGCATTATATGGCATGGTTTTGGTGGATTATATGGCATGTGGTGAGACCTTCTGGATTTCATGTAAAATATACTTTGTGTAGATACAGAGTCTTGTTGAGGAGCAGGCACAGAGATCTGCCCTGTGTTTATAGCACTAAGTGACTGTTCATGGGCTGCCCAATATATTTTAGGGGTATTTGGCACAACTCATATTTTTATTAGTTTTTGGAAGAAACTGGCTTTCACTTTGTTATCTTTCCAATGCCAAGTTTGAATTAAAAATGAACATTACATCAGTTTGTTTCTTGGTCTTTGGGAAGAAATCCAGTCTGTACAGACAAATTTAACCCAAGTACCAAGGGAAGAAGAGACAAATGATGTCTGTTGAAAATTGTGGTGTCAAGTTTTACACATTTTGTTTAGAATACAGTAATGTCCCTATCCAAATCTTGGATACACACACACACACTTAAATTTTAAGTTAAAATCTGCTGAACATACACAAGAATAAATATTTCTGTAAGCATATTTTTGTACTGTTTGCAAGATTTAATTATTCTGTGATAATCAGCTAATTAGTCATGATTATAGTGATTGAGGAAATCTCACGAGGAAAGCACTAAAGCAGGGACTGGAAGGTGGATTTACATGGATCCCTTATTACACCGATTCCCATGATTGCACGTTAACTAATTGTGTATTACATATTTGTTTCAGTAAAATAAAAAGAAATTATTATTTAATTGGCTCTGAGTTTTAAAAAGTACTGAAGAAGGTTACATTCTTAGTAGTGTAAGATAACTAAGAAGACTAGGTTCAGATCTTCTGTGACATAATTACCATTGTTTCGCTTTCCCACAATGTGAACAATTTTTAAATGCTGGTTTGAGAACCACCATTACAACACAAGATGTTAATGTGTTAGGTTTTTTCTTCTAATATAAAAAAGACCTACTTGCATTTTTTTCTAGTTTAGCAGTTATTATGCATCTACTGCCTTGGTTAGCTACTGAAACCAAGAATCCTTTAAACCAAGAGAAAAGGGGAAAATACTAGAAACAAAACAATAAATTAAAGAGCTCTAGGGTGTGTTTGGATTATTGTATTGTCATGATTCTTGGGTGTGGTGACACTTGCTGGCTTTTCTCTGTGATTTTATCAAGGACTTTGTGTACATTTCCATGTTGTTCAGCTCATGGCATCTTGAGGAACTCTGGGAACTCAGTACCCAGAGTTCACTGTGCATGTAGGATGAACTTTCTCACAGTCATGCCTATGTAAAGTGCCAACCAAATGGCTTGGTTGCTTCTTCTATATTTGCTATACCTACATACTCTCAATTACAGTACTAGGCAATGGAAAGTTGTCTTTATAGCATTTTCCTTGGGATGAGCTTTGTAGCAGAATAAATAACAGATAAAACAGTGCACATCATACTTGGGCAAGGTAATTACTATTTATTTGTGAAGGTCATTAAAAAACCAAACATTTGCTCAAGGTTTTAAAAACATTTGAGACTGAATTGAGGCAGTCAGTTACTTTCTGTTCCTGAGGTAAGATCACTGAGCTTAGGTTGAGATACGTCACAAGCTGACTTGGTCTTCTTTCCTCGGCTTCACTTATGTGGATATAGCTTCAGGAATCTGAGATTGTCAGAAAAATTAGTTGTGGGTTTGTTCGCTTCTTTGTTTTCTGAAAGTAATTTTGGATGAGATGGCTAGTCATAAATTTATTCACTCATTTGAGAACTATTCATTTAGCATCTAAGTGGGTCAGTTCTGTGCTGAACAATTGCTATACAATGGCGCATGATCTTCCTGGTCTTCAAAAAGCATGTAGTCTAGTGGGGAACATAGACCACTATACACACAATTGTAATTCATTGTGCTAAGGATTAAGTATAGGGTGCCAGGCAGTGTTAAATTGGGTGCACCTGACCCATTTGGGTATATTGAGAGAGGTTGCCCAGCAGAAATAATAGCAAAACTGAGACAAATGCTAGTAATTAACAAGCAAAAGAGGTAAAATAAAAAGAAGAAAAAATGGAGTATTCAAAGCAGAGAGCTCACTTTTGCAAAAAGCCAGAATTAGTAGTTAAGATTCAAAGTCTGCCATGCTGTCCTGATGAACTTCTAATAACAAATATACACTTTCTTCCCAGTTTTCCTTATTGGATGGCTCAGAATGAACTCTTATTCTATACTTTTTCTTACTATATAGCATTGCCTTTGGTTATCACAAATAGTCACCAGGCTTTTCCCTGAAGGTAAATGGGTTTCATTAGAAGCAGATGTAATTCTAATCTGTAGAGTCTGTAAAACATTCAAGGGATTATTTGGATTAAAGACCTCTAAGTATTAAGGGGAAAAATATTATCATTACTTTAATAATACTTTCCCAAGTCGCAAACGAATAACTGGCTCCAACAATCACATCACTGTAATTGTTCACACATTTCAGGCAGGCATTTTACAGCCCCACAAAGAAACTTCAACAACTAAGCTCCTCTGATTTGATTGCTAGAGAGACTCAAAGTTTCTGTTTTAGTGCCAAAAATCGAATCACTAGAGCAAAAGTTAGACAGGAAAGACTGAACTTGAACAAAAGTTCAATGGTTTATAAAGTGTGCTATTATTGAATCTCATCAAATTTAAGACTTATTAGTTGTAATGTGCACTGCTCTTTTATGTAACATTAACAATAAATAAATAACACACTGCCATTTAAACTATGACATGTTATCAGCTGTAAGACATTCTCCTGTTTAATTTCAGAGAGATTAACATGTGCAATAATGTCTGTCTTAGAATCTGTGAATCATGGCTAACAACAATAATAAATATTTCTATGATGAGTCTAATGGGTATTTCCTCTATATGATAAAAAAATCAAGACGAAAAATAGAAAATCAAGTGAGACATTTGAAGGCTTTGTGTTTGAGATTGTAAGTGTTGGAAGGAACGTGATAGAAAATAGAAAATTAGACCTTGAATAGGCATTCCAGTCTCTTGAACACATTAAAAAACCGTATTACTTAAGGGACATTTGCTACGCAGTGAATCTAAAAAACAGAAGGGGTAGGAAAACATGATAAAGATATTGTCGGCTTCCTGTTACTTCCATCAAATAGAATCATAGTGTCATTAAATTAAATTCTTTTGATCTTCAGCACTTTTTGAAAGATTTTTGTGCTCTATGGTTGTAAATGTATAAATGTAAAACAATAGTTATGGTAGAATGACTATAGGAAAAGAAATAATTAGTGAGAAACTTTGGGAAAATGGTGGAAGAATAACCAAAAGATGTGAATAACTTTTACTTATCTGTTACTGGCTATCAAGCAATAGAAGAAGATGAGCTGAGTAATTGTTCAAGCCTAATATACACCCCCTGCCTTTTAAAGCTTCTGCTAGATCTCCTTTCAATATTACTGCAAGAATCAATTGGCACCGGACTCCTGGAAGATAAGGTTGTAGTCACAAACAAAATAAAATAAGGCTACAATTTATTCCTAAACCACTTTTCCTTGCCTTCCACTGTTACCTTTTACATTTCCTTAATAATCTGATACTACTTGTACAGGATCCAGCTACATGCCCTTCTGCCACTGCGACCAAAAGCTAAATTTTCTATTTGCTATAACAACTTAAGTATTACAAACCAGGTTTTTCTCATGAGACAAAAGGTAAATATTCCTAATATGGAAAGAGTTTCTACTGTTCACAAGAAAAAGAACGTACTATGAAAATGCACACAGACATTGTGCATGGAGTTGACAGATGAAGCAATATGAATTTCGAATAGACATATGAAAATATCCTAATGATCATCAAAGTATGTTGTATACCTATAAGCAGCAAGACTCCAGTTTTCGCCTGTAAGATAAGCAAAAAGTTAAAATGATTGATAATATTCAACGTTAGCATGTGGGTAGGAGTAGATATTGGCATAACTTTTGGAAGGCAACTTAATATTTAATTTCGGAATTTCAAACTTCTTATTGATCAGTAAATTCACTTTTAGGATTCTGCCTGCAGATAAGCTCACATGAGTTTACATGAATATATGCATGGATTAATTGTTGAAGCAATTTTTATGAAAACTAAAAATGAGGGGTCTATAATGTACATATTTGTTTACTTAAATAATTTTTATTGAAATAAAGGTGAGAATATATACAGGATCTTGGGTGGTGGCCAGTGGCCTGGTCCTCTGCTCAAGTGCCTGAGAAGGAAAAGGAGGTCTGGTGTACAAATACGTGAATGAGGAAATAGAAATGGCACACAATGCGGGAACTTATGACTACCCATTAATTCCCACTGGAAAGTTCCCCCCAAAGAAGAGACACTGATGAACCAAGCAGACAAGATGACTCAGCCAATTGACATTATCCAGCCTCTGTCACTGACTACTTTAGAACTGGAATGAGAGACACATGAATGGAGTTGTCATGATGGTAGCGATAGAGGCCACATGTGAACCAAACAGTATGACTTCCACTTCCCAAGTCTGCTCTGGCTACCTCTGAAAGTTAGCAACCGGGACCAACACTGAGCCCAAGATATGGCACTATTACTTAAGGCCAACCAGCTACTCGGTGGAAGTCAAATGCATTGGGCCTCTTCCCTCTTGCAAGGGCCAGCAGTTTGTCACTGCAGGGATAGAAACTTATTCTAGGTATGGATTTGCCTTTCCTACCTATGGAGCCTCAACCGGCATTATTATCTAGGAACTTGTGGAATGTCGGATACACAGACATGGAATTCCACGCAGGATAGCATTCGACAAGAAGCCCTTTTTAATAGTGAAGGGGGTGCAGAGTGGACCTTTGACCAGTGATCCACTCATCATATAAGGTACTGCATTACCTGGAGACAACCAGCCTTGAAGAATGCTTAAATAGTCCTCTAGAAGTGCAGCTGAAATGCCAGCATGCAGCAAACTCTGAAAGGATGGTGTGTCTGTCATTCTACAAGACATAGTGTATTTATTAAGTTGGAGACCCCTATATTATGCTGTACCCTCAAAAGAAAGGTCTGGAAATTCAAGGACTGAGCAAGAGTGACTTCACTTACAATCACAACCGATGACTTACTGGGGGTCCTGTCTTTTTTGTCACTTTACCTCTGGGCATACTCCACATTCTATTGCCTTTCAGAAGCATATGGGCCAATAAAGAAGAAGAATAATTATAGAAGTAGAACCCCGTAAATTAGTTTTCTTTTTGTAATCACTCATATTACTTGGAAACTTACATTTTCAGTGTAACTATATTTATTTAGGGTTGGTCATGGTAGATATTATGCTGAACATATGTTAAAAAATGCCTTTTATATACAATCATTTGTTTAATAAGTGGGGTAAAAATCTAGGGTGCTGGGGATTACTTATTAACAAGACAGACACATTCCTATCCTTGCAGAGTTTACCTTTTATTGTAGGGACACATATTATTAACATATACACAATAAGTAATATAATGCTCGGTAAAAATAAAGCTGGGAAAAGATGATAGCCAGTGAAAGTAGCTTGGAAGAACGCTATTATTTTCAATATAGAACTCTCTCTGAGTAGATAAAGTTTATGTAGAGACTTGAATAAGGTAAAGGAGTGTGCCATGTGACTATCAGGGGAGGAGGGAATTGGTAGAGGGGATATCAGTCGCGAAGATCTAAACTAGGTAATAAACTTAGCCCATTCAAGGAAGCATAAGAAAGCCACTGATGAATGGGAAGAAGAGACAGAAATGGGGTTGAGGAGGTGGGTGAAGGCTGACTTGCAGGCTTGGGTAGGGAGTCTGGATTTTATTCAAAATATGTTGGGAAGTCCTTAGAGAACCGTGCACATAAGATGGATGTTATCTGGTTTAGGTTTTACAAATTCTACTCTGGTTGCTGTTGTGGAGAATAAACCATAGTCATAGACCAATTAGGAGACATTTGCTTGAGTCCTGACTGAGAGATAATGGTCGGTGGCTTGCCCCTTGGGGTTAGATGTTTACATCAAAGAGAAAATTCTAGGCTTAGATGTGACCTTTGTAAACAACAACAAAAGCAACTTCTGGGATTGTTCTGGTGATATCTTACATCTGTTAAGGTATTAGTGTGCTAAAACTGATCTAACATATGAACAGTTTTGAGACTATACATATATGGGCATTTTGTAGTATTCCTATATTTCTCAGATGAGTTTGTAATCCCACCAAAAATGTATAAAACACACTGTGAGGAGGCTGTGATATCCACTAAATGGTAATGATTTCTGAGATATCCAAGATCAGATTTGGAATCTTCTGATATCCCAGATCAGATCTGGCTCAGGACAAATTGCAGGGAGCATTTCAAAACAAAGCCCTGTAGGTCATTATCTCCACCTCCTCCTCTTTCCTCCCAACTGTAGGTCAAAGCTTATGAAACAGAGTATGATTTTGGAACATCTAAAGTTGCAAAAGAGATAAAGGGAACCCGTGCTGGCACGGTGACACCCAGAGCTACAGCAGCAGCTCTGAGGCCACTGCAGAGCAGCCCTTGTTGTGTGCCAGAAACAGGAGCCCCTGCTGACCCATGCAAGACCTTCAAAGGATGCCAGATGATTGATTTACTGTGGTTTCAGAGGGGATCCAACAGAGAGCAAAAGTTTAGCATACAGCTGAAAATCACATCTATTTTCTTAGTTCATTGTAGTTTATTCTTTCCAATGTATATGTTTATGTGTTCATCTCTCAAATGAATTACCCTGGAGCTACATATATACAATGCTGAACATATTTGTCTGTGGCCTGGACAGTAAAGAGGACCATAAAGCCATTTGTATCATTTCAAATCACATTTTGCTTTTTACTCTGTAGGCTCAGGTCATTTATTGGCCGCTCTCTGCCTCAGTTTACCCAACTTGAAGTAAGTAGAAGATCACAATCAAAATTGAACAAACACAGATTGTTGTGAGGATGAAACTCAATGTAATATTTATAACAAATGTGTAGCCAGTTCTTGGCCACAGACTTAGAAGGTACTTGATAAATGTTTCTGTTCTTCCTTCTCTCCTGTCCTCCTTTCAGCTGGCCATTGTAAGAGGCTGTTCTCAGTTCTGGGTAAGTCTTGTCTACAAGATGGAGCCTGTCCCTTGAAGTTTGGTCTTTTACTTGCAGGATTTATGGTGTAATAGGATCTTAAAACTGAAGGGGATCTTAGAAAGTGTACATTCCCTCATATCTCATTTCCAAATGAGGAGACAGCAGTGCAGTGAGCGCAGGCTATTTGGCCAAAGTTCTGCAGATACTAGAAGGACATGTGCTCCCCGGGCTCCATGTATCACACACGCTGTCTGTTGGCACCATATTCTCTCATACCCTGCTGCTCAGCTGTGCTTGTGTAACAACAGTGTGAGGCTGCCTGAACCCAGTGGTGAAGTTTCACAGAACGAATATATTTTCTTTGCTTCATGAGATTCACAATAAAGTGATCCTATTTGTTGTGCTGGCCTTACACATAACTTTGTTGACTTATTTTACTAAAAGTTCCGGGTGATCCTTTCAAATTCCGGGAACTTAAAATTATTTGGCCAAGACTCAAATGACTGATGTCTCTAAATTGTGCTTGTGAAATCGAAAAAGGACATTGGTAGTTTACCACATCGCTTGTGTTTAGAATGAAGTTTATAACATCTCTCTTAGTGCAACACAGAAATTTGACACAATAGGCAATAGTCTTGCTCTTTAGATACAAAGTTAACTTCCTGCTTAAAATAAGTAAGAAGCAAATGCTAGCATAAAAATTTAATATCTTTGCTATAATTTTAAGTAATTGAAAGTATCCTCTACTTTTGTGCCCTGAGACAGAAGTTTTGAAAAATGTGTGTTAGAGGGAACTTAAAATATATATCTAGGTTCATAAACCCACAAGCAGATTAAAGTTTCTTGATCTGTGAAACATTTCCAGTTTTAGAAACACAGTCCCTGAGTCCCTTGACTCCCAAAGTACTCCTTTGGTCTCTTTCTTTTTCCATTGCACTCTCACATTTACTTAAAATAGACCTAGTAGTACACACTCCTCTACTAACTGAAGGCATTTCCTTTCTTTCTGAAAATATCTATAACTCTTTATGTGGTGAGTACATAATTTTTAAAAATACGATTGTAACATGATATTTTACCTGGTCATTTTGAAAGAGCCATAAAAAATTTTATCTACAACTTTGTTAAAAATATTTTCTTGGCAGTAAATATGGGGTAGGGAAAAAATCGTGCAAAGCCTTGTAGCAATTTGCTTAGCAAATTAGAAGTCTTTGTAGATCTATTACGTGGGGAAACTTTAGCTCTGAGTAAAGGGAGTACATTTCTCAGAGAAGGCCGTGGGAATTGTGAAATGTGTACTTGAGTCTCCGAATCGGGCTGGGAAATATTTTTGTCAAGAGGACAATTGCCCAAGAGTCCCATAGCTGACATTTGTTCTAAGTGTGAGTGTGTCTGCATGACATCAGAATATCTGGATTCATAGCAAAGAATTCCATCAGATTTCTGGACGTTTGGAGTTGGAAACCACTTTGCTCTCTGTTTGCTAAATCTCCTCTCCCATCCAGGGGTTCCTCATTTTCTATACGTGGAGGCTCAGGCCTGACTACTGTCAGAGGCTGCATAGGGCTCTCTGGGGCTATTTCTGAGCTACTTTAGGAGTTTTGCTCATAAAGGCACTTACACTGAGGAGGAGAATAGGGTCTGGAGACAGGGAACCTAAGGCTGTTTCACACTGACTTCCTAGAGCTAAATTGAAAGGAAAACCCTGACTTTCCATGCCTAAGTAACAAAAGGACCAGAGGTTACTCCCTTTGCAAATCCCCCACCTTTTCTGCAAACATATGGGAAATTGGCTGTCCACAACAAATCAGACTAATCGCAGCTGGAATCTACATTTGCATAGAAGTATAACTTTGTAACTTCACTCTGGCCTCTGATGGGTTGCTTTTTGCAACCCATCAGATGTCTGCACAGGAGTGTAACCTCTGTAACTTCACTTCAGCCTCTGGTTGGCTGCTTTCTGCAACCAATCAGCCTGATTGTGGGCTACAACTTCATTTACATAAAGTGAGCATGAAGTGGCCAATGGGAAACTTATGGGAAGTATTTCGACCCAAGAAGATTCTGTATCCTGCCCGTGAGCTGCTGCTTGGGCCTGCTCCCACACTGTGGAGCATACTTCCATTTTCAAGAAATCCCTGCTTTCCATCTTCTGTTGCTTCATTCTTTACTTGCTTTGTTGGGCGTTTTTGTCCAATTCTTAGTTCAAAACGCCAAGAATCTGGACAGCTTGCAGTCACGACCCCTCTACCAGTGACAACACCTCCTGCTATTTGCTACTCACCACTCATGCTTCATACCTCAATTCTGATCTCTTGTCACCCTTTTTGGCCTAATATCCTGATCATTCAGGGCTCAAACTCTTGTAGGGAGTCTAATCCTTCGTTCCCGTGGCCTGGATTCATGAGCCCACAACCTGACTGCTCAGATTTTGTGCTCACATTCTTAAGTCTGAATCAATATTTGTTTGTTCACTGCCATAAACAATGAGATCTTCAGACTTTTGTTTTTGTTTGTTTTTTTCTTAAATACACAGTTTTTCTACTTGTTGTTTTGGCCCTTCCTGTTTAGTTTTTCTCCTATTTTATTCAATTCTATTGAGACAGCTTTACCTACACAAAGCCAGCCTGCTAAGTAGTTAAAAATATTTTGTTGGGTATAGTGAATAAATGACCAAGTGTATCTTTTATCTATTGTCTGTCTGTCTATCTATCTATCTATCTATCTATCTATCTATCTATCTATCTAATCTGTCATCTGTGTATGTATGTATGTATCTATTATCTATGTATCTATGTGTCTGTCTATCTATCTATCTATCTATCTATCTATCTATCTATCTATCTATCATCTATCTATCTCATCTATCTTTTGTAGTTTTCTGGCACTTGACATTCAAGGCCCTCAGTCAACCTCCTTTTTCCTACATCTACCGTATTTCCATTTCTCTTCTTTCCACCAACTCCTCTCTGGAAAGAATACTGTTCATCATTCCCAGTGTGCATCATGTCCTTGTTTCCCCAAATGCTGGCTCACAGGCTTCCAATGCCTTTTCCCCATCTTATCTCCATAAGTTTTATTTCTAATATTCTTTCAAGGCAAAATGTAATTCTTCCATTTTATACAAGGATTCCTGAAAGTGTAATTTCTTCACGATCTGTCTTCCAAATACCTGGTGGCTCTTATTCTCTAAATTACTTATTTTACTAAGTGCCACCCAGTATAGTTATAGCTCTATATCAGAAGCCATTTTGGTAGAAGGAACTGTCTTCCCTACTTTGGGCTTATATTATTTATCTACTATGTTTATGTAACAGAGTTGGTGCTCAATAGGCTTTGTTAAAAAATCACATTAACAGTTTTTTTCTTTGTATACAGAGATTATTGTCACAAAAATGGTGAATATTCCTCAAACCTACCAATTTTCAAGATAATGCCACTTTAGACTCATGAGAAAGAGGGATTATTGATTGAAAGTAGCTTACTACAGTGGGCATATAATCATTAAATTTCTGGAAGAAAGCTATAAACACACAGAAAATTATCTTGAGGCTTACACGCATTCAGCCTGACTCTGATCTAAGAGGATGTTGGCCATTAGGAGGAAACAATATAAAAGGCCAAGTGACCTAGTTTAAAGTTTCTTTGTTTTTCTTTATAATAATGAATGCAATAGAAAAGTGTTGAGGTTATAAAGTTTTTAAAATTCATTAACGGGAGGGGATCAATAAATTAAAATGGCAAACAGTTGCTCTTAAACATGTCTTTATGGAAATTAGAGCAGTGTATATTTCTTATGCTGTTACTAATAAGCAATTGATGATGTGCTTGACTTCTTGAGCAGACATAAAGTCATCATGAGATGTTTCCTTATTTCTGTGTGGTTCTTGTGTTTAATAAAATGGTTGGCATCCTTTTATTGGCATCAGTCCTATAATTCAGATGATCTTTTTACTGCTTTGTATCCATCCAAGTTGTGAAATCAGCTATAAGCTGCTCCTTTCAGGTTGCCAGTGATGTGGAATTCTTACCATATGAACGTTCCCCAGGGTTTTTGCAAACCTCTTTAACCTCTGGATGCACTCCATTGACAGCTTCCGAGTTGTGATAAGTATCTACCTTTTATTTCAACTTGGAGATTTCTTGAACTCTAAAATTACATTTGCTTTGGAGCAAATACTTCAGAGTGCACTGAGATGACAGGTTCACGAATTCCCCAGAACTTTCATAGGAAATGGAGAATGCAAAGGTCATGTAAATATAGTCGTAGTAATGTCTTCACTAATTGAAAAAAATTAATGTCAAACACATTTTAGTTTGGAAAGATTGCCATCAGAGTGGACAGCATAGAAGGAATATGTATGTGGGTTATCTTGTGGGATGTGGTTCAAAATAAAACTATATTTTCAGATAGTTGATACTTCCTAAATCAGTATTTGGATCACGTCGTAAATATTTTTTTTAAAAATCCAAAAAACTCCGTGTGTGCATGTTTTGCTTGTATACTATTCTCCTAGCTCTAGTTATATTTGCCATCCATTTATATAAAAATGTTCAGGGAGGGGAATAGTATGAGATCGGCAGGTTGGCAGATGACTATACACTATTTCTAATGTTTATACACTATTCTAACGTTGAGAGTTTTCCACCACAGGTATGCATCCATGTATTAGTTATGTAACCAAAATAATTTTTAAAATGCATATAGTAGTCTCATTCTGAATTACATTTCTCGGAAATTACAAGGAAATTTAATATGAGCTTTGACCATGATTTAAAAAATTATTATTATTTCCTGAGATTATGGATTATATTTTTATTCTCCTTCATTAATTTCATTCAACAAAAAATTGTTTGGGCTGGGCGCAGTGGCTCACACCTGTAATCCCAGCACTTTGAGAGGCTGTAGCTGGTGGATCATCTGAGGTCAAGAGTTCGAGACCAGCCTGGCCAACATAGCAAAACCCCATCTCTACTAAAAATACAAAAATTAGCCAGGCATGGTGGTATGCACCTATAATCCAGCTACTTGGGAGGCTGAGGCAGGAGAATTGCTTGAACCCAGGAGGTGGAGGCTGCAGTGAGCTGAGATGGCACCACTGCACTCCAGCCTGGGCAACAGAGTGAGACTTCATCTAAAAAAAAAAATTGTTTAACATTTGCTGTGTACAACATGATATGTTACGCATCATGGATACTAAAATAGGTAATACATAGATCCTACCCTTGAGTAGCTTATAGTTTATTATGAAAAACAGACAAAAGTAATATAAGTAAAATAAAATTCCATAGCCACTAGGATAGAAAGCTAAATAAAATACAGTTATTAAATAATCTAAATAGCTTATTAGGTGCATGATATTGTTGGAATGAGAACCAGTGGAGTGCCAGATACCAGATGCCAAGTTGAATGCATGACCAATTCCTCTTAGAAAATAGTCTCATTACTTCGAACAAGTAGATAGCATGGTCTCCAGCTACCTGGTAGTAATATGTTGAGGTTTGCTTGTAACACTCAAATACATTATTTCCATTTATTATTACAAAAAAATTTCTCTCTACACCTGGGTTATGATAGTTAAGATTAAATATCTGCATTACAGAACATTCTCAATATTTCCAGTAATTGTATTCTATAAAGTTGCTGTAAATGCTGAATTAGCAAATATTAAGTCATTTCTCCTAGTGGAAACACTGAGTTAGGTTCCTGCAAACCTTTGGTTATATTTTATCAATCTGTCAGCACATAATCTTGTTTCATGTGTGTTCTGTTTAAAGGCACCTTTTTTAGTATATACATCTTACAAACAATTAATTTCATGATCTTTGCATGATTTAAAGACAAGAGATTTGGAGGCTATTTGTATTATACAGGTATGTTTACCAATACACTTCTAAAGCAAACCAACTCTGTTTTATCAGTGTTGAAAATGTGCTCTTCCACATAACCTCTTTCCTGTATAACACTTAGCAGGTACTTTAAAAATTTTCCTGTACAGAACTTGCCTTGCCTGCACATTTAGCATTTTTCATGCCTTATCACCTATTGACAATGCAGAGCAGTTAGCACCAGCTAAAAAAGATTTGACCTTTTCTAATCCTGGGAAATGTGACTGTAAATTTCTTTGGCTTTCAGCCTCAAAATAACTCTGTCTGCTTCACTTTTTTGTTGTTGTTTGTTGTCATCTCATGAATCCCCAAATTTAGCCCCTTTACACTATTTTTATACCTTTATAAGACACTATAGATGCTAACTTAGCATTTTCCAAGGCAGCCTTACATAAAAATTGGCAAATTTCTGCTTCCTTTTTCTGGATCTACCATATTGTTGGTTCATTAATACTGAACTCACAGTCAACAGCAGTAGGACTCAAGCCTAAATGAATTTTAGGTAACGCACATAATCTCTGTGTAAGGCGTGTCACAGCCTCTTGCACTTAGGAACGCTAAGCACTGCAGCACTAAGCGTGGGTGCCATTTTAAATAGTGAAATCACCAAGATAAAGCACAAAAATGTAAACAATGTGGCCTGAAATGCACCACAAAAAGGACATTTGTTCACAGTATGGGCTGAAACAATAAGGCAGAGCATTGTCTTGTTCAGCCTCAGCCAGGAATGTGCTTAACAGGCAACTCAAACTTTTCCCTACTCTGTGTATACCTGTGAATGACTATGAGAGTGCTGTGAGTATCCATTTTGTGCTTACGAGTAGATTTTTTATGTAGGTGAATTCACAGATACAGAAACTCCAAGTGATGAGGTTCACTGTACATAATTCAAAACCCTGCCTCTTTTAGCCACCTCCTGTACCCCCAGTTGCAGTACTAATTCCAGGGCTCTGAGCTGTGAACTAAATACAGGATCACAAAAGATTGGTTTAAGGGGGAGTTCTACAAGGTCATCTTATGTGGTAACTATTCTTTTGTCAAGAATGCACTTATACTTTTTCTACCAGAGGCTTTAATGTTCCATGTAGATTGATGATAAGAATACAGATGTGATGCTCTTCACAATAGCTTACCTGTGAGTAGTCAAATAATGCCATTCTTATATAAACAAACATATTGTAATCTGGCTAAAATGAAACAGGTTATTTACTTTTTTGGTTCAGATTTAAAAGTAGATCTATGAAGAATTATATCTGGTTAGTTGTTGCTTGATCTTTGTTGATCTTTGGATTAATGATGCCTATAATTAGGTGACAAATCTACCTCTGAGTGAGGCATCAACTACATTAAAAAAGAGTAAACGTGTTTGTATCTCAGTCATTAGTAGTCATTTCTGTGAACTCCTTTTCTAATGGAAAATTGTTCCATGTCCCTTAATCTATTGTGGAAATGTTGACATCATTGCATGCTTCCCTGGGATTGCCACCCATTCTCTTTCTTCACCAAACTCTACCAAGTTATTAGTTCTCCTAGATGTCTTTGCTGTGGTTCTTTCAATTCTATAGACATCTTGTTGGGATATGGAGTTATTATTGACTGATGATGGTTGAACTCATGACATTTAACCAAAGGAGAAGAGATCTGTAAAAGGATTTGATTCAGAGTTTGAGTTATAATAAAGCCCATGTCTTATTCTGGGAATCCCTTGGATGTCATGGTATAAAATTTGGTTATGGACAAAAAATGAGGCATGGTACAAAAGGCTGGACAAGGCTCAGCTGGAGAAGGAGGAAGTTTCCCACTAACTGTAACTAGCAGTTAGTAGGAAAGCCTATAGAATGTCAAAAACAAACAAACAACAACAACAACAAAACACCAAAAACCAGAAAACAAAAAAACAGCAAGGAGGCTTTCGGACATATGGTAGAATAAGAAAATGTGAACAGACTAAAAACCACCTTAAAATATTAGATTAAATATAATGATTGATTTTAAAGCATAGATGAAATTAAAAGACAGGAAAATCCCCAGGTGTTATAAGAAAATAAACTTGAAGAAATAGATAACCTGTTTAATGTTAGTGAGGTTATAGAATGTTTGTTTATATGAGAATATAATTGTTAGACTACTGAATCCCCAGGTGTTGTATGAAAAAATAAGAAGGGAATCAAAATGAGAGGTCACGGAAAACTAATACCAAGGCATTTCACATGTGTTTCAGAAAGGACATATGACCTAGTTACTGGAGAAATGGTTACAAACACCTATAAAGAAGGGAAGTGTAATCTGAGAGTCTTGCATAAAACACAAAATCTCTAAGGATTTCCAGACCTCATAGCTTGGAAGACAATCCCAAACAATTAAGCCGAGAAAACGTAAACAAACTTACCATTTATCTGGGATTGTGTTGGAATAACCAAACATTCTGAGAAATTCAAGCTGTAGATCTGAATCACTTGCTGATGTAGGCTCTACATTTATACCACCTGGGTGGGATAGGTAACATGATCTGAAAAATCAACCTTACAACCCAGTCCCACGTCACCGAAATTCCTTAGGTCCCCCAGCAAAACCAAGCCCCAAACCATCATTTCCTAACCCAGAGCATTTTGGACTCCAACAGGATTTTATAAACCAAGACGATCATGAGCCCACACTAATAGATTGCAAACCTCACAAGAAAATCACCATGAGCAAGAGTCAGCAGACACAGCACCAGATGAATTAATGCCATGAAATTTAAAATACTAGAACAATCTGAAAGCTATTGTAAGATAATTATGCTTCAAATAAATTGTAAAAGGAAAAGCTTTAATTAATACAAACAGCTCGAGTGCATTGTTGTGTTAATCTACAATGCCTGTTTGCATTGAGTGCTTGCAAATAAGAAATAAATCCAAAGCTGATTTTTATGCAGAAGCTGAGAGAAAGTTGAGGAAGTCAGATTTGTTTGGGTATGTGATGAATCTTTGGGTTTGGTTTTATGTCACCAGTGTCTATCCAAAAACTATAATGAAAATCTTATTTCATCAGGAAAATAAAGCAATGGGGCCAGAAAACGAAAGAAAATTCAAAAAAGTTCTAACAAGCAAAAGTGAAGTGAGAAAGAGAACTGTGGGTTACTACTATCTGTGTCTAATAGAAATGTTTTGAAAAAACAAGATGTGGAAAGTACTTTTCTTCGGGAAAAGTTCAATAGTTTAAGACCTCATTACAGGGTCCGGATGTGGTGGCTCATGCCTGTAATCCCAGCACTTTGAAAGTCTGAGGTGGGAGAATTGCTGAAGGCCAAGAGTTCAAGACCAGTCTGGATAACATAGGAAGAGTCCTGTCTCTACAAAAAAAAAAAAAAAAAAAGTGAAAAAATGAAAAATAGCCAGGTGTGGTCCGTATCCTACAGTGTTAGCTACAGGCTGAGGTGGGAGGATCCCTTGAGCCCAGAAGGTCGAAGCTGCAGTAAACCATGATTGTTCCACTGCACTCCAGTCTGGGTGGCAGAGTTAGACCTCATCTCAAAAACAAAACAATGCAAAAAAGATCTGATTGCAAAGAAACAGCAATAATGATAAAAACGAAATATTACCATTCTAGAACATATTTTCATAATAAATGGTAAATAAGCATTGATTTATTAAATATGGCTCCATTAAACTTCTACTATTTGTGATTGTTTCTCATATATTTAAATCATTATCACATAGCTTTTGATTTGGAGAAACAGAGTATCTTTGTGTATGAGGCCTGATGAATTGATAGTAGCATATTTCTCCATGGCAGGCATATTATTGGAGATGATAGTCTTTCTGTAAACATCACCATGGGTTTTTTTTTTCACTGTAAAATGCATTAAAATAGGTATGCAAAACTACATAAAACAAAGAAAATAAAACATATGGTTCAGGGACATTGAGGGAATAAGGGAACATATATACCTGACACTTTGTTGAATCTTATGAAGGAAAAGCACTATGTGGATGGCTACAGCTATTCTGGCATTTCCTGATATGGGAAACCATTATCAATTTCTTGAAAAGAGCCTTGCAGTGAACATCAGTGGGTACAGAGTAAGTATAGATAAAAATAGAATTCACAGTAAGTAATAATCTTAGTTAAGCCTTTTGCCAGGATGACCATGTGCCAAGCAAACTTTTGAGCACCACACATATCAACCCAGTTAGCTCTCCCAGAAATTCTATGAAGTCAGTACTAACATTATTCTCATCCTGCAGATGAGAAAAGTGAGGCACTGGCTTTACTTGCTCAAGGTCACACAGGTACTTAGAGAGAAAACAGACTGGCTCCAAATCCATGTGAACACCATGTGATGACGTCCTGAGGATGTTGTAATTAAGAAAGTGGTTTGATTCTTGACTCTTCCACAGACTTGGGGTCAATGAGATAGATTCTGTCAATCACTCGCAATATCTTAGACACCACCTTTATGTCCAGCATTGCTAGGCACTGTGCAAAATGCAAAAAGTCAAAGAGTTGAAATTAGCTTCTGGTAGAAATTGTTTAAGCATCAGAATTGTGCATAGTCTCTAATTCCCTCATGTGCCTGGAATAATATAGACTCAGTTCAATTAAATTTGGTTCAGTTCGATTTAATACAACTACATTGATTAAACATCTCATATATGAAGTACTTGGCAGTAGATATAGAATGATACATAGTCTAGCACTAGAGTTCATTGAACTCACCCTCAGTGAAGGGGACAGACACAAATAAGTAAATAACTCAAGTGAAGGCAATGTGTTATAAGAAAGGGAGAATTACAGTGCCTTGGGAATGCAGGCTGAAACTTGTCAAAGTAATTGTAAGAGGAGAAGAGTGTGTGTGTGTCAGAGAGCGAGAAGGAGGGAGGAAGAGAGAATATTTAAATTTGGCCTTGCATGAGGTAGAATTTGCTAAGCAGAAAAAGGGGTCGAGGATAGAGTGGAGAGAAGGGAGAGAAGATGGAGGAGCTTAATTTAGGATCAAGGCTGTGAAGACACCATCACCCAAGCTAAATAGTTACATTTTGTTATATTTGAAGTGGAGAGCACTGGCAGGATTTAAAAAGGTAACAGCATGATCAAGAAACATCTGAGGTAGCCAACTCTGATATTAGTTGAAAGCTAAACTGAAGAAAAAAAGAGACTGGCAAAAAGAGAATCATTAAGTAAAGAGTTACCATGATCTTTAAAATTTCTGCTTTACCACCCAAGCCCTCTCATATGTATTTTCTGTAATCATTGGAAAAAAGCTGCCAAAGAATAAATTGATTTGAGGACACTGATCCATTGCTAACTCCATTAAGAGTCAATTAATCTAGTTTTGGATATTTCTATACATATAGTCTAGATGTGAACATCTAGATAATGAAGATTCTGGTCCAATATTGGTGAAAACAAAATTTCTCAGTGTGTCTGTATACAAATCCTGGCTCCATCACTAATGAGTATGTGACATTTGGGAAGTTACTTGAACTATGTCTTAAGCTTCTCATTTGTTGACCTGGGAAAGCAACAGTAACTATTTCATAAGCTGTTATGAACATTAAACTGCTTAGGACGATGTTGGCACAAGGTACCCATTTTACAAGCATTTACTAAAATTATCGCTAAGCATAATTCTATAAGACCCTCTAAATTTCTTTCTTATCAACAACTTAGAGAAATTAGAACTATATGTGCTTAAATAAATCAAGGAAAAACAGAATGAAAGACTCAGAAGTGTAACTCTTACATATTAGAGTACATTTTCTTAAAATATATAATAACTCCATACATATCAAAAATCCTAAAAAGCTGCAAGCATATTTGTGAATCCTATTACACTCTGAGGAGGTCAGGAGATCGAGACCATCCTGGCTAACACTGTGAAACCCCGTCTCTACTAAGAAAAAAAAAAAAAAAAAAATAGCCAGGCGTGGTGGCGGGCGCCTGTAGTCCCAGCTACTCGGGAGGCTGAGGCAGGAGAATGGCGTGAAACCGGGAGGCGGAGCTTGCAGTGAGCTGAGATCTGGCCACTGCACTCCAGCCTGGGCGACAGAGCGAGACTTTGCCTCAAAAAAAAAAAACAAAAAAAAACAACATATTTTGGCCTATCATTTCTCTTTACTTACCTGACCAATGATCAGATAGTATCAGAAGAAAAGAACAGTCACAAAAGAGTGACATTCTCGGCTAAGAACCTGTGTAACATCTACATAAAGTGTGTTTCACCAAGAAGGTGGACTTTGATTATATTTTACTTCTAATTTGGAAGACAATACATTAAGAGAAAGAAAAAACTTATCTAAACTGAGACAAATGAATTCCATTTAGTTCTGTGTCCTTTTCAATCTATAATGTATCATCCCAGTGCCTTGGGAAGTAGTCAAGTCCTACAAATTCATTCCCCCCCGGAAAATTTTCCTCATGAAATGTGTTCTCATATAGTTACCACTTGAGATGATCCAAAGTATATGCATACATTTCAAATTTTTCATTCTCATGGTCATTTTTTGCTGTTTGATTCCTTAATTTTGTTCTCATTGTCAAAGCCCACTTCCGTGATTCTTCACCAAATAAGTAAATAGAAGGCAATGGTTTCTGTTATGAATTTTATGGCTTTTTTTTTTTTTTTTAAGGAAAGTTAGTGTTCAGAGGTACTTTCTCCCACATCTCTAATGCTGAAGGATTGGAATAGAAGCCAAAATTCAAAGGCAGAAACTCAGTCAGAAGCTGGCACTTTGCCTGTGACTTGATGGACCTGTTAAATAATCTTTGAGGTAAAACAGATTCCAACTACATCAAACGCATTGAAGGAGTAAGTTAAGAAAATAGTGTTCTTGGTTTGGTAAAAGTCCAGTAGTACCGGCTCTGTCCATAGATAGCTTGAAAGCAATGAAAGACAGGAACATTCACTAGTCCTATAAGCATTTTCAATCTTTCTTGTTGAACACCACTAGTGGAGACAACGAAAGAAGAAAAGTGCAATGTATGTGTCCAAGGATCTCTCAGGTTGCCTTACAGACAAACGTTATAATTCACGGTTTTGTGTAAGAGATTCTTCTGCTGTTATTTTTATGTTAAGTATGGCTTTTTGGATTCTAAGAACCATATAACAAGGTGCTACAGTTCCAGTCCAGATTGAATCTTGTCTCATGGAGCTTACAAACAAGTGACAACATCCCTTCTTGTATAGAAAAATCAGTAACCTACAGACTGCCCAGAGAGGGTTTCCCAGGCTTTTTCCTGTCTCTATTCTTTGACCACTCCCAATTTCAGGGATAAAGGGAAAAAATTCTTGCTGTGAAGAACTGCTGTGGAGATTCTGCAATGAGATATGTGTGAACAGATGTTTCCTTTCCACCCCTTCCATGACTTTCCAAAGGCCAGATATTGATGTTTCTCTGTGGGGAGTGTAATTATGCTTTCATCATATTGACACGGAGAGAGAGCATCAGGCTTGTTGAGTTTTACAAAGTTACAAAGCTGGTGGGTCTGCTTTTCCTGTTAATTGTGAAACATGAGAAGATAATTTTTAAAACTTTGTATGCCTCTTGGATGCCATTTCAATGGATTTGCTTTTTTGATAGCTATAATTATTACAGAATTTTTATAATAATTAATGTATCTGGAAAAGAGAAATATCAAATTTACATAATATATTGAAAGGTGCTAACAGAATAAACATTGAACAAAATGATTTAAAATTACAACATACTGTCAGAATCCCATCAGCAAACATATCTTTCTAATTATAAAAGTCCCAAATGACAAAACCATAATTTTTGATGCTGTAATTCATTCAGATTGTTTTTTGTGTCTGAAAGCTCTGTAAGCTACAATATGGACATAAGAAATCTATCCCTACTCTGGAATATCTTAGAAGGGAATGGATGATGCCACTTCCTATCACCAAGTTAAAAAACAAAAACAAAAAAAACCAAAAAAACAAAAAACAACCCAAAAAAACAACTTGTAGTGCCTTTTTAGTTGAAGCAAAATTCTGATGAAAGCCCACTGTTAAGTAATTTTCAAAATAAATGACTGCTAAACCAGTGAAAACGTCTCAACATAATTTCAAGTTCAATATCATAAAGTGAATGTGACATTAAATAAACTTTGTAGGCCAGCAACGGTGGCTCACGTCTGTAATCCCAGCACTTTGGGAGGCTGAGGTGGGCGGATCATGAGGTCAGGAGTACCAGACCTGCCTGACCGACATGGTGAAACCCTGTCTCTACTAAAAATACAAAAATTAGCTGGGCGTGGTGTCGGGTGCCTGTAATCCCAGCTACTCAGGAGGCTGAGGTGGGAGAATCGCTTGAACCTGGGAGGTGGAGGTGGCAGTGAGCCAAGATCAAGCCACTGCACTCCAGCCTGGAAGACAGAGCGAGACTACATCTCAGAAAAATAAAGCAAAACAAACAAAAGAAAGTATTATAGGCTATATTTGGAGTAGCACTTTGACATACATTTTGAGACATTTTTGAACTAAGAGTCCATTCAAAACTCTTTCCAGTGCATATCCTTGCTCTCTTGCCTACATCTTCTAATTAAAATGGAAACCAGTTACATTTCTTTTCTCTGAGACTTTCAAGGTCCAGTGGAGGGTCAGCCTGACATTTTACTTTGCTGGAACAAACTTGTCAAATGGTGACTATATTGCAATGAAAAGTAATTATTTCATTTTGGGTGAAATACTATCATTTTAAAGCAATATCAGAAGTTACTGTCTGATCATTTTGAAGCAGTATCTAGCAGTAATATTTTATACTGAGTGGTTTAGTCACATATGTCTTTGTAAGATATTAAACATCTAAGTGAAAAATCAAGACCTTGATTAGAATTTTTTACTAGTAAATTCTATTCACTAAAGAAGAGAGTGGTTCAGTTATGTAGGTACAATTGAAAGAGGAAAGTGAAAGTCAAAGGGAAAAATCTAATTTTTTTCTCCCTGAAAAATTCAACATCTGAGATGTGTAGTAGTCATAGATTTTACAATCATAAACTAATCTTACCTGTGTATATGACACTCTGCTAAAATATAAAAACAAGACTTGCAAATATAATATTAAAGACAAATGTGTCAGCTTATAATATCAAATATTAAACAAATAAGAGGTCATGTTGACAAGGAGTTGTGTTGTGTTTTGAAGGCCTTGAACTAATTATCCTAGTCTTTCTCTTGAAAGGACAGCTAATGTCAAATTTACTGTAAGAAAAGTTACTTTCCACAGTTTTAATGAAAACAGGACCATCATAACTCTTGCCTTATAACTTCATATTTCTTTAGAAATATTTAATAAGTGTAGTTTTAGCAGGTTAAGTAGATAAGGGTAACTAGGAGTGTTAACAATACATTTGTTATTAATGAGGCTTCTACATGCCATCATGTGAATATAGATATACTAGTCTTAGTATCAAAGATTTCGTGAAAGAGCAAACATTTACCTAGCACTATATTTACTGTCTCCAGAGAGGGAATGAAGGACAGATAATTTTTCCCTTCCAAATTATACACTGTTCACAACATTATTAAATTTTTGTTAAGAATTCTAGATAACCTAGACATGCTTTTAAAAATATAGCACATTCTCATTATCCATGGATTCTGTATTTGCAAATGTGCCCACTCATTAAAATGTATTTGTAAACACAAAATCAATGCTGGTGGCACTCACGGTCATTTGTATTCATGTGCAGAGCGGCAAAAATGTTTCATTTTCCTGATGCCTATGTTCCTAGTTGGGCTTGAACAAGATTAACAGTCTTCTTTCAACTCATACTATAAACAAGCGTCCTTTTTGTGGTGAATTTAGTGCAACGTTTTCTCATTTTTGTGCTATTTCTTGCTGATTTTACTGTTTTCAATGGCCTCCAAGTATAGTGTTGCTGTGCTGCCTAGTGTTTCTTAACACAAGAAGGCTGTGGTATGCCTTACAAAGAAAATACGTGTGTTAGATAAGTTGTTTTCAGGCATGACTTACCGTGTTGTTTGCCTTTCAAAGTTAGATTTAACAACATGTCAAATAAAGTGTCTTTAAAAGAAACACACATAAGACAAGTTTATGTATTCATTGGTTGATGAAAATGTTGTGACCATAGGCTTGTAGGGATTTAATCCTGTCCTTCCTGCAGAAACAGTGGTTCAGTATTTGCTACTTTGGTGTTGGCAGCATCTTTATAGAACATAATTACTGTGAATAACAAGAATTGATAGTACCACAGTTTTTACCCGATGTTAGTCACAAACACAAGCAAAAAGATATCTTATGTCATGGTAAAATGAACTGTAAGAACTTGCTTGTGTGTAAACATTCCTAATTATGATGACAAATTAAATTGAGTGAAATACATGGGCTCATAATTGAGAAATGTGTAATCACTACTAGGTTAACATAGAAATACTGTATAAACAGATGACTGTAGGGATATCAAGAAGATGGTTGGTATATGGAGAGATTTAATGATTAAATGTTATATAATTAATATCTTTGTTTAATCTTTTTAAGGTTCATGCAACCCAAATACATTGTCAGCAGACTTTTCAAAAAGTGCTATTAAAAACAGTCTAGGGATAGTCATACACCTGTAATCCCACCACTTTGGGAATCTGAGGCAGGAGGATCACTTGGGGGCAGGAGTTTGAGACTAGCCTGGGCAACATAGTAAAACCCCATTTCTGCAAAAAAATTAAAAATTAGCTGGGCATGGTGGCCTCTGCCTGTATACCCAGCTAGGTAAGGTTGAGGCTACAGTGAGCCATCATCCCTCCACTTTATTCCAGCCTAGGTGACAGAGTGAGATCCTGTCTCAAAAAAAAAAAAAAAAAAAATATATATACACACACACACACACACACACACACACACACACACACACACACACATACACATAGGATTTTAAGAGATTAATTTTCAATTACTAATTTCAAAGGCATAGGTCTCTATTAAGACTTTGATAATCCTTAGTATTTGATCACATTTGGGAGCATTTTTCATTTTGTGTCTGTGAATTTCATGCACTAGGCCAGCGTTTAGTCCAACCACCAGATCAACACATTCTCCAAACTCATTAACTTTGGAGAGGCTACCCAGAGTTCCTGAAGAGTTCATCTGAAAGTAAGTAGGAAAGATATTTTCTCTCTGACTTTTCAGCTCTTTTCAATATTTATGTACTGTGGTTAAACTGCCTGAGCCATTCAAGAAGCTTTTGATTGTATCTCTGTTGAATTTTTAAAGATGTGAGTCTTGATTGCAGATGCCTAGAAAAATGCTAGATTGCTAGTAAATAAGCCTGGTAGTAACAGCCTCTCCTTGGCATTTACTACAAACAATGTAAAAATGAGTCAATGATTAATTTTTCTCTTGGCTATGGACCAGGACTGAAGTTTAATAGAACACAAATTTCATAATATGTAGCAGCTGAAAAAACTTTCAGTTAAAACTGGTTCAATTTTATCTGGCTTTAAAGACTGTCCCTGAGAGCATCTCAGATTCACCTGCATGATTCCTTAAAATGGCAACTTTATGCAAGTGACTATTTAGCTCTACAGACTGAAGGAGTTGCCATGTTGCACTGCAAAGCAAGTGGAATGGGGGAAATGGGTTTCCAGCTATGAATCTCATCAGAAGGGAAGTATTTTTTAAAACATATAAGTTGCTGAGAGACGTTTAGAAATACGAGTTTACTAGGTTAGCTTTACTAGCTAATCTAAAATCAAAACAACCTAAAGTCAAAGTAATTCTAATGAGCATTTGGTGCATGGGTCCCAGATAAATGGATTTGTAAATAAAAGTCAAAGTTACAGTAAGTCTTCGTTACACCAACCCAAACAACTTTGCCTTTTAGTGTAGATGTGGGCTGCCACACAGGCAAATGTATACATTATATAGTATATATTGCTAAGATGTTAAATTAGATTTTCATTTTTACTATAGCATAGGATGTATAACAGTGACCTTCATTTGATTTACACCAGGAATCTTTCATTACAAAATAAATTGCATCAATATTTTAGAAGTGGAAAATCGTAGTGATTCTCCAATTCCGTACTAAGACTGAGGAATGTTTCTAGAAAGATCTGCGAGATGACACTAAACTGACTGTGTTCTGTTACATTCCTTCTCATCGTGGCCAGACTTTTCTTCCATCTTCGAGATACCTTTATTTGCCTCTCATTTAATTTACGTCTTTCCATATTTCCCACTGTACCCAACCTATTTTTTGCATCCTTCTTATCCCCAGGACTACCTGAAAACCATTATTGCAGGTGCTGATTAGAAAATGTCCCATGGCCTTTCTCCAGGACCTGTGTTCAATCATCTCCCAAGCCTCTTCACTTTTTTCTAATCCTTGCTCCAATAATGATTGGTGATCTCCTTGCAACTTTCACCTCTTGTCTGTTGACGTATCATCCTGTCTAAAAACTATGCTCTTCTCTTAATGTGTTGCCTTCCATTCACCAATAAATTTATTAACATGAGAATCGTTCGTATCATACCTATTCTTCTCTGACTATCTGATTCACTTCTGTGCTATTGAATTTTGTTTTCTGGAAAAATAATGTTACCGATAATGGGCTGATAGCAAAGGGAGAAGCATCTTAGATTAGTAGTTAGGACATGAGCTCTGAATCAGCCTGTGCTTTACCTGTCTCGCTTTTTGCAGTATTTCGAGCAAGTTTCTACACGCTGCATTTCCTCATCTGTAAAATGAAGAACATAATCGTACCTACCTCATAGGGTGGTTCTGAGGTTTAAATAAACAATACTTGTAAAACACTAACAAAGCGCTCAGCATGTAGGAAGCATGATAAGTATATGTTAAATAAAAATTTTAATACTTACTTCCTCTATTTTCCTCTCCTTTGACCTCTTTGAGTATTTAATAGTACTGATTATCACTTTAGAAAACTTTCACGCTTGGTGAAATTTTGCACCTTGGCAAGTGGACTGGTGGAAATCACGGAAGATCCAGAGTGTTAGGCACGTTTGGTGGGCAGCTAGTGTTTAATTGAAATGTCTGATTTGGGGGCTCAGCCTAAGTAGAGTGACATGTAAAATGAGACTTGGAGCTATGAGTGTAGAACATGGAATTTTGAGAATTTAGGGATCATTGTGAGAATAGGTTCTATGGAAATGAGAAAAATGGTAGTTTAGGTGGAGAAGAAATGAATCGTGGTTGAAGAGATCTACAGCTGTGAAGCTCTTGCTTTAGAGTGGTTTTCAGCCCCAGAATACAGCAAGTTATGGAGGCAAGAAAGAGAACTGTGAGTTAGGTGCCCTTGGGGCACCCCCTGAAAGTTAGATGAAATGGGAAAGGAAGAGCAGCTACTACGTTAGGGACATGTTCAGTCATTTCAGAGCCAATGCTTTCTGGATGATTTGAAGTTCTCTATTTTGTCCCATTGTACTTGCCTTTTGGCTACTGAAATTTTTCTTATTTACAATTCTCAGTACGAACTAGGCAAAAGAAATAAATATTAAGTAAGCCTTCATTTCTATTTTTTAGTGAGTCTATTATTGTTAAAGAATCATACGGGAAAACAAAGGGAAATATATATATGAAAGTATCATTAAAGCAACATATTTGGGTAATCTGTCAATTTTAATAACCATTGCTATCTTAGGGTTGGCTGTTCTTTATTGTCATAATGTCCCAGCACGATGTGTTGTGATTACTTATTCCACTTTTGGAGATAACTAGAGAAATGAAGAAGTCTGAATTAGGTCGTCCAGGGGACCCACAGCTGAATCAGCATGAGAACTAACAGTTCCTAACTCCCACCCGAAACCTTACATCTTCTAAATCATAATAGCTCCCCAGGGAAAATAATTGTGAACAGGTTCTAGAGATTGAGATTGTCTTCCAAAATGGTACCGATATTTGATTTTCTAAAAAAATTCAACACAATTTTATGTTGGTCTTTACACTGACGTTTATATATTTACAGTTCATCTGCTGCTGAAACAGCAATAGAATAGAGTCTTTGAAGTAATGGGTATGTGTATATTGGCAGAGCTGAAGATAAACAATGCCAAAAGACTTCTAAAAAGATTAAACTGTTAACCACAAATACATGGTTTCAGTTGAGAAGATTTATTTGTTGCTGACCATATTAGCCATTGTAGTTAACACTGGTTCTGGGAAAGTCATACCTTGGTAATGAGCCAGTAGGCTGTATTTGTAGAACTACAGTTGAATTTATAGGATGGATGCAGTGACATTGCAGATTTTCTCAACATCAAACAGTTAATGAAGTTACAAAATGTTCTGCTGGCTCCTTTCCTTTAAGCTTCTTTTTGGCACTTCTAAGAGTTTCAACTCTCAGATGCATGGTCTTCCAGCGTTCTATCCATCTGTTTCCCTGTCTTGGTTCATGCACTAAAATGTGGTGCTCATAAAACATGGTCCTTATGGACATGATTATGTTTGTTTGAGAATTCTTCAAGCGGCCACTTGAGATAAAAGATAATGGAACTAGGGATAGAAGTGGGTGTAATGGAATTGGAGTGGTGTCATGAGGTAATTGGCAGGTACAAATGACCAATCACGTGGCTGGGTACTGATCTAAGCTCCGAGTCCATTTCAAGCCCAACTGGATGTATTGCAATTCAGTCCTGGAACTAACCACCTGGAGTTGGTGGTACAGGCTCCACAGGTTAAAGTATGGTCCCCAGCAAGGCTGCTCTTACTTCAGACACCAGCAGCACTGAGGTGGGGGGTCCCCAGACCACCTGCACTCATGAAAGACTGACTATAAATTTTAGGGTTTTCATGAGCACTTCAGTTCAATAATTTGCTAGAATGACTCACAAAACTCAGGAAAGTACTATAATTAGAATTATAGTTTCATTATAAAAAAATACAAGTCAGGAGTACCAGCTAAATAAGAGACACACAGAATGAGATCTGAAATGGAATGCAAATTTTCTGTCTCCAGCCCCATTCCACTCCCCTGGAGTCTGGTGGCTGAAAGCCCCAAACTTCTAATTGTGTAGTTAGTCTTTCAAGGTGACTGTCCCCATCCTAAAGTTATCTAGAGGCCTACCATGAGTCCTCTCATTAGGAAAATGTGGATAATCACTCATTAGGACAATCACCGTGAACACTCTGAGAGTTTTGGAACTCTGTCCCATGAACCTGAACAAAGTCCATACTGATTCTTTATTATACCACAGCCCTCTCCTGCACTCTCTTATTTAAGGTTTCCAGAAATTCTGCGAAATAGGTATTTTTCATCCCTACTTTTTGACGTGAGAAAACTAAAGATCAGAAATGTAACATTTATATGCCCCAGGTCACACTGCAAGAACACAGCAGAACAAAGATTAGATCCCAGCTTGGTCTCCTTCGATGGCCATGCTTTTCCTGATACCTTAAAGAAAACCAAATGGACAATGATTCTACACTGACGGATAAGCATTCTTATAATTGCTTGTTTGTAAGATGTGAAAGAAGGAATATGTGTTGCCTTTTCTGACAGCCACTCCCCCCACCCCAGCACCTAGTATATATTATTTTCTATTAGCTGTTAAATAAATGCTTATAACATGAACAAGTGAACATGAACAAAGCAATACTCATTCGTCCTAGAGTGGATGAAATAGACTAGGGACTGGCCAGCTAGAAAGAGCAGAGACTTCCAAATACACAGCATTTTTAGTTGGTAGTGAATGTGTGAATGAGATGGGTAGCTATGGCATCCAGGCCAGGTGAAGTCAGTTATAGGCATGGATGTGGAGGACCCCATGGGAGGGAAGGAGTGAGTGGTTCAAGGCACGGAGGTCATGCAGAGATTTGACGCTATGAAAAGCATGTTGCACCTGTGTGAGTGTCATTAGGTTAATAACATCCTCCTCTCCTGTCTGTCTCCCTCACAATCATGAGGCTTGGAAAAGTGAGGGATGGAAGTTATTACCTAGGAGCTTGTTCACTGCTGCCCAAAATAGTTAGCTTTATTATGAGCTCCTCTACTGGCTTCAGACAGAGTCTTTGGGCATCATGGGAGTTACTGCTACTTCCCTTAGGATTTACTGACACTGCCATGGGCATCTGCATCTGAGAAGCATTCCTTCTCTGTGACAATTATCATAATAGCTTTTGCCCAACAAGTTGACTTTTCTGGATGTGTTGATGATGGTAATAATGATAATTACTAAGATTAGGAATGTTTTGCATGAATTGTTTCGTTTAATCCTCACAATAACCGAATGAGGCTGAAACAATTTTGTGTCTTTTTTTACAAATGGAGAACTGAGTTTTGGGGAGGTTAACTCATTTGCCAAAGTCATTTGTTCAATGGTGAGTAGTCTCAAAATTTTAACCCAACTCTAATCAACATACTGTAAGATTGTTACAGTAAGAATGTTATGAGAACATCCTGAGAAAGATCTGATATAAATATTAAAGAGTCCTTCATTTTCATGATGCCTAATCCTTGCTTGGGTGCAAGATTGTTTCTGCTTGTTGATTCTGTCCCTTTGAAAATCAGATTTTAACCTCTAGCCTGCTAGTTCCTTTGTGGGGAAAAAATGATTATTGCTCTTTTCCAAAATACCAAAAAATGTCAGCCCAAACGCCTGGCCTGAGTTTAATCAGATGTTTAATCTGATAGAGCATCTGCATAATGACATCACAAAGAATAAACAAGATCGGGACTGTGTCATAAATATTGATTCTTCTATGGTCAGGGCCTGCTGACTTTCATATAAAACTTTTTACTTAATTGAATCTATTGCAAACAATGCAGCAAAACTTTATTCTAGTTTTATCTTTCAGAATGTTGAAATAGTCACGGCCCATAGAATCAATGTTTTGGGTAAGATTTTTTTTTTTAATGGAATTCTGTCTCTATTGGTTTCTGAGTATATGAAAATTTCTTTAATCTTTCACTGCATGAAAAATACTCTAATATCTTAAAATTCTGTGTATTTCCAGCCTAAAATTAACATCTATTATAGATTTTTTCCTCATTTTATTGTGTAAATGTAGATAAGCATAAAGAAGAAAATAAAAATTGTCCAGAAAGAACCACAATTAAAATTGTCCTGCATATTCTTCCATTCTTTTTCCTCTTCCTAAGTGTGTGTGTATGTGTGTGTGTGTGTGTAGCATAGTTATGTATAGGTTTATATGCATATATATGCATATGTAACATCTATTAGTACATTATAAAATACTACCTTTTTTTTTGAAACATGGTCTCACTTTGTCACCCAGGCTGGAGTGCAGTGGTGCGATCTCAACTCAATGCAGCCTCGACCTCCTGGGTTCAAGCTATCATCCTGCCTCAGCCCCTCCAAGTAGCTGGGACTACAGGTACACACCACCACACCCTGCTAATTTTTGTATTTTCTGTAGAGATGGGGTTTCACCATGTTGCCCAGGCTGGTCTCAAGCTCCTGAGCTCAAGTGATCTTCCTGCCTCAGCCTCCCAAAGTGCTGGGATGACAGGCATGAGCCACTGCACCCGGCCATAAAACACTACTCTGAATCTACCTTTTTCTCTTTCCATATATTAAAATATCATTCAAAGTACATTACTTCTATAGTAATTCAGCAACAGCACCCTTTTTGCCCAGTTATTTTCCACTGCAGTTTCCTGGTGGAAGATTGTGATTCACCAGTCCCACTGACTAGGAGAGGCCCAATGGGATGGCTGAGATGGGAGGAAACTTCTAGGTAGTATGGCTTTGGTAGCCCAACATTCTATATGCTGATCTCAGTGGAAGATTCTGTTGCTGGTGTCCTGCGCCAACATTGCTCTTTCTTTTTCCCTCACCATCTAAGTCACTGGGTCTCACTTGGGAGTGGCTTTCCTCCCCAGGGGACATTTGGAAATGTCTGTATACATTTTGATTCCCATAACTGGGTGGTCTGCTACTGGCATCCAGTGGGTAGATGCTGGGATGCTGAACATCCTATGACATCCAGGTTGAGAAACCTGGGCTAGGTGAATGGCACTGTCACACTCCCAGGCTGGAAACACATTTAATTAGGCAGTAGATCCTGACAGTGCCTATGATAAAATTTTTATGAGCATTCTTATAGTTTATTGAGTGCTTTCTGGATGTAGACATTTTCTTTCTCCACTTCTTTCTCCTCTCAGCATTTTTTTTTCTGACAAAGAGTCATAGCCTGGAGCTAAAAGTACATTGGTCTTAGCTGTTTTGTGGCTTAAGCCAAGAAGGAGGAATCCTGAGTTCTGTATGGCAGGTTCCTTCATAGGTACTCAACCTGGGTAATTTCCTGCTAATCTGTGATGTAGGTATTGTTATTCTCATTTTCTAGATAGGCAGGATGGCCTAGATAACTTGTAGGGCCAGCATACAACAAAACGTGGTGACCTTTGCCCAAAATTATTAAGAATTTCAAGGTGGCAATGGCAAAGCATTAAACCAGGGCAAAAGCCCTTCAAAGCTCAGCATCCTCTATGATTGTGAAGATGTCACAGTCATGAAGCTGGCCCCAGATATAGGTAAAGTGTTGTTTAAAGAAGTTTAGTGACTTGCCTAAGGTCACACATTCAGTGAAGGGCAGAGTGAATCTTGGAATCTGTGCTTTTCTGACTCCAAAGCCAATATTCTTTCTATTGGACCTCTCTGCCCCCTTCTAGTAGGAAAAATAAATGGATAAACTTTCTTCTTTTCTTATTCTACAGCCTAAAAGCTTTTCAGATAAGTATATTGCTCACATTAGTTGGAACTTATTTTCTCATCAAGATCTGGTTATAATTGTCCTAATCCTAAACTGTGTAGCATTTGCCAGATTTTTACTGGTTTGTACAGTTCCCAGACTTGCTTCCTCATATTTCCTTCTGCCTCCAGGTGTCAGTGTCTATACAGGAAACCCAGTATACCAATCTCCCACAAATCGTGAATTTGTGAACCCAAGCATTAAGAGTAGTTAGAGAAATTAAATGATTTAGAATATGTAGTGGACTTAGTATAGTACCTGCCTGGCACATGGTAAACGCTTAACAGGTATTAGCTATTATTACTGGTAATAAATATCTAGCAATCAAATCTCAGGCTACTAGACTTCCACCATGTCTGCTTCTGTGCGTCCTTTTCCGTGCTCCCCTTCATTATTGGGTTCAACAGAGCATCTTTCCTTTGACTAGTGCAGGGCAGGCTTATCCCATTTCACCCTTGCATCCGTCAAATTATTTCTCCCAAGTAAACCTAGTTTCCTTGCTAAGAAAATTTCAGCTGAATAAAACATTTTTCATTTCATTACTCCTGACACATCTCCCCTGTGCCTAGAAAATAAATGAGAAAAAGATCCTAACAATACACAGATAATTTTTCTTCCTTGAAATTTTTTTTCCAGAGTAATCCTTTTTAACTTTTCTTGAGCTACCCTGCATTTATATCAGCTAAAATTACCAAATGTCAAGAATTTAATTTACCATTATGTACGTTTATAAGATGATACTACTGTATTGGCAACCCTCAGTAAAGCCTGAGTTTTCTTTTCCACTGAGTATGATTAATTTACATCATTTATTAACATTACATTAATTTACATCATTTCTTTTACTATTTCTCATTTGCTTTTTCTTTTGAAGAGATTTTGAAATCCATTGATAGCCATAGCCAATACAACAATAGCATTCAAATTTAATACATGCTTACTGTTGGCAATTTGGAAAACCAGAAAGTGAAAATTAAAACTGTACTTAACCATTTTACTAAAATAATTTCAATGTTCACATTATTGAGTATGGCCTTTCCAGTGTGTGTGTGTTTTTTTTAATGTATTATGTTGTAGTGTATGTCATAGAAAAAGGATATTTTTAAATCATGGTGAATTAGCCCTAGGAAGAATCTACCTAATCAGATTCCCGGTGGAAGTAGATGAGATTTTTCTTTCCTTGTATCCTCAATTTACTTGCTTTTTAACACATCTTTGTAGTAGTTGTTAAAATATTTTATTCATATTTTAAATAAGTGTGTGTATAGTTAAACATTTAGTTGATATATCAACTATAATACACACATATATTAAGATAAATATTTCTCAAAATATGATTTGTTTATCAGAAAAACATATTGCTATCAATAGTTTAACATGGTCATATTTAACAATAGCATGAAATTGCAGAAGATTCATTAAAATGTTTATGTACTTGTAATAGCCTCTAATTTTCCCTGCTTTTCCTATGTCAGCAGAATGGCTTCCTTCATGGTCCTGGAAAAATGCTCAGAATGTGTGACTTAACAGTGACTCAGGCATTTTAGTTCAGCTCAGATGGTATTCATTCCTTGATGGATAAAAACAAAAGAAAAAGCTATTCTTTCGCTAAACAACACAATCCTCTCTATTATTCCAGTCTCTACAGATTGCTTGAAAAGTGCAGCATATTTGGAATTGCTTTCCTAAGAATTAAACATGAACAAACAAGCCCACACTATTCTACAAAAAAAGTTCTGATGGTGTGTAGCAGGTCAGGAAGCAAAAGTGGAGGAGGCCAAGGGAAAGGTTAGAGAGGGAGAGAGAAGGGGATTCCTGGGTCTCCTACGGGCATGTCCTGACTTCAGAAGCCTTTTCAGAACACAGACATAACTGTCTTTTCTAACTGAGCATCTTACATAGGCCCCTCCTTTCTCTTTCCTTTGTTTCCCTAGGTCTATGACTTTTCTATGCCATCAACAGCAACATCACTATCATTAAAATAATATGTATAACTATATCTACTATTTCTTCAGCTATTTACAATCTCTAAATGTCATACATTTAAATTACTTTATAACTAACATTAGTATTATTTAAGAAACATTTCTTGAGCATTTATTTTGTGCCAGAAATGTATTATTTTGTATTTATTAACTCATACAATCCTTAGAATTATTTAATTAGGTGGTTAATCTTATTTTCCTAATTTTACAGGTAAAGAGACTGAAATTTAAAGAGGCAAATTGTAGTTTCCAAGATCCTATGCCAAGTAATTGGCAGAACAGATAACCAAACCAGAATTGCTGATTTGATTCTATGTTCTTAAATGTTTGTGAAACTGAAAAAATGTGTAAATTGTGTGATAATGGATTGTACAAATAAGTACAAATAGATGCATTCTAGGCCATCATTAACAAATATTTACTGAAGGTTTCCGTCTGCTACCAAGCAGTAAGCTATAAGGAGAGAAACACAAAGGTTAAGAAAATATGTACTTTGGAGCTCTCTCTGACAACAAGATGGGGAAATCTCTCCTCAATGATATGTTAAACTTTCCTTCAAATCAGCCAACTTTTATTGAATATCCACAAAATACAAGATACTGTGCTAGACATTGTGAGAAATACAAAAATACATAACAGTCTTTCCCTCAGGAAGCTTGCAGTAAGATGAGAGCTGAATTCTCAAGGCTGCCTAGTATGAGTACCTAGACGAAGTACATGGTCCTATGAATTAAATACAGAGGGAAAGAAAACTTGTTTCTTGAAGAATTTAGCCAGTGTGTAGCTGTGCCTCTACATTGAACCACTGATAGTAATTTTTTTAATTTACCAAAGCCATAAATCATGAGTGATTTTAATATAGAGCAAGTAATATAAGTCACGCTCCTTAAAGGATGAACTAAAACTACCAGAATAGTCCAGGATCTGAGAAACACAAATGATCAAAGGGATATGGTTGTTTTTGTGTTATTATTAGTGGAATGTAAGGCCTTAAAAGAGGATACCCAGAAACCCAGCAGTGCATCCTTTGAACAATACAGTGAAGCTTATTTTTCAGCAAGGTGTATTATATGCTAATCCTATTTGGGACTTTTAAAATAGAAGACAATGCTTTAAACTTGAAGAAGACAAACTTGGGATAAATAGAAGAATAATGACTTGTATAGTATATGGTAAACATATAGATCTTGTTGTCCCAGAAATCTGTAATGTCAAGAAACTATGAAGAACAGTGGTTAAGAATGTAAGTCAGATAAAGCCTGGAGCCTGGGATGGTCTGTGTCACTTACTATGTGATTTGGGACAAACAACTATGTCTTTCTGAGACTCAGTTGTTGTTGTCATTTAATCTGAAAAATTTAGAAAATAACACTTAGCCTATGGGCTTATGCTGAAGCAATGGTAGAAAATGGTTAAGAGCAGAGCTTCCCCTTTCCTTCTCCTTTTCATGCCCTTCTTTAAGTCCCAGCTCAGTGGCTGTTGTTACTTTGGGTAAACCATGATACTTATATGTTCTTTGGTGTCATCCACTATTAATAATAGGGTTGACCTCATAGAATTTGGAAGGATGATGAGGCCAGCATCATCTCGATACCAAAATCAGGCAGAGACACTATACAAAAAAAGAAAACTAAAGGGCAATATCCTTGATGAACATAGATGCATAAATCCTCAACAAAATACTAGCAAACTGAATCCAGCAGCACATCAAAAAGTTAATCCACTAAGATCAAGTAGGCTTTATTCCTGGGATGCAAGGTTGGTTCAACATACGCAAATCAATAAATGTGATTCATCACGTAAACAAAACTAAAGACAAAAAACACATGATTATCTCAATAGATACCAAAAAGGCTTTCAATAAAATTCAACATCCTTTCATGTTAAAAACCCTCAATAAAATAGACATTGAAGGAACATTCTTCAAAGTAATAAGAGCCATCTATGACAAACCCACAGCCAACATTGTACTGAATGGTACGTACTGAAAGCTGCAAGCATTCCCCTTGAAAATACGAACAAGGCAAGGATGTCCTCTCTCGCCACTCCTATTTAACATAGTATTGGAAGTTCTGGCCAAGCAGTTTGGCAAAAGAAAGAAATAAAAGGCATCCAAATAAGAAGAAAGAAAGTCAAAAGTATCCTTGTTTGCAGATGACATGATTCTATACCTAGAAACCCCCATAGTCTCTGCCCAAAAACTCCTTCAGCAACTTCAGCAAAGATTCAGGATACAAAATCAATGTGCAAGAACAGTAGCATTCCTATACCCTAACATGATTCAAGTCAAGAACCAAATCAGGAACACAATCCTATTCACAATTGCCACAAAAATAATAAAATACCTAGGAATACAGCTAAGCAGGGAGGTGAAAGATCTCTACAATGAGAATTACAAAGCACTGCTCAAAGAAATCAGAGATGATACAAACAAATGGAATAACATTTTATGTTCATGAATAGAAAGAATCAATATTATTAAAACAACCGTACTCTCTGGGTGCAGTGTCTCACACCTGTAATCTCAGCACTTTGGGAGGCCAAAGTAGGAGGATCACTTGAAGACAGGAGTTTGAGACCAGCCTGGCCAACATGGTGAAACCCTGTCTCTACTAAAAATACAAAAATTAGCCATGCATGGTGGTGTGTGCAGGTAATCCCAGCTACCCAGGAGGCTGAGGCGTGAGAATCGCTTGAGCCCAGGAGGCGGAGGTTAGTGAGCTGAGGCCATGCCACCCACTCCAGCCTAGGCGACAGCAGGAAACTCTGTCAAAAAACAAAAAACAAAAACGGCCATGCTGCCCGAAGTAATGTATAGATTCAATGTTATTTCTATTTAGCTGCCAGTGACAGTATTTACAGAGGTAGAAAAAAAAATATTATAAAACTATGGAACTCAAAAAGAGCCTGAGTAGGCCAGGCAATCCTAAGCAAAAGAACAGACAGAGGAATCACATTGCCTGACTTCAAAGTGTACTATAAGCCTACAGTAACCAAAATAGCATGGTACTAGTAGGAAAAAAAGACACATAGACCAGAAATAAAGCCACACATCTACAACCATCCGATTTTTGACAAAGCTAACAAAAACAAGCAATGGGGGAAAACTCCCTATTCAATAAATGGTGCTGGGGTAACTGACTAGCCATATACAGAAGATTGAAACTGGACTCCTTCCTTACATCATATACAAAAATCAACTCAAGATGGATTAAAGACCTAGGAAGTATCATTTTGGACATAGGAACTGGCAAAGATTTCATGACAAAAATGTTGAAAGCGATTGCAACAAAAGCAAGAATTGACAAATGAGACCTAATTCAAGAGCTTCTGCACAGCAAAAGAAACCACCAACAAGTAAACAGGCAAGCTACAGAAAGGAAGAAAATATTTGCAAACTATACATCTGACCAACATCTCATATCCAGAATGTACAAGGACCTTAACAAACATACAAACAAAAAATAACCCCACTAAAAAGTGGGCAAAGGACATAAACAGACACTTTTCAAAAGAAGATGTACATGCAGCCAATTAGTATGAAAAAAAGCTCAATATCACTGATAATCAGAGAAATGGAAATCAAAACAACAATGTGATACCATCTCACACCAGTCAGAATGGCTATTATTAAAAAGTAAAAACATAACAGGTGCTGGCAAGGTTGTGGAGAAAAGGGAACACTTATACACTGCTTGTGAGACTGTAAATTATTTCAACTATCATGGAAAATAGTCTGACGATTCCTCAAAAAGCTAAAAACAGAACTACCATTCGATCCAGCAATCCCATTACTGGATATATACCCAAAGGAATGTAAATCATTCTACCATAAAGACACATGAACGTGTGTATTCATTACAGCACTATTTACAGTAGCAAAGACATGGAATCAACCTAAATGCCCATCAGTGGAAGATTGGATAGAGAAAATGTGGTACATACACACCATAGAATTCTATGAGGCCATAAAAAAGAATGAGATCATGTCCTTTGCAGGAACATGGATGGAGCTGGAGACTGTTATCCTTAGCGAACAGACAGAACTAAATACCATATGCTCTCACTTATAAGTGGAAGCTAAATAATGAGAACACATGGACAGAAAGAGGAAAACAACAGACACTATGGTCTACTTGAGGGAGGAGGATGGGAGGAGAGAGAGGTTCAGAACAAACTCCACAAAACTGTCAAGTACTATACTTAGTATCCGGGCAACAAAATAATCTGTACATCAGACCCCAGAGTCATGAGTTTACTTATATAATCAAACTTGCACATATACTCCTGAGCCTAAAACAAAAGTTAAAATACTTGAAAAAATAATTTGGCAAGATTATTTAATGAACTAATGTGTACAGTGAAGCTTAGAGCAAGTGCTGGATATCACTTAGCTATCATCATCACAGGGTTGCTGTGAAAATTAAACAAAATAATTTTCAACCAAGTGCTTAAAGCATTGCTTGTTTTAGAGTAACTACTAAATACATAATAGTTATTATTGTTATTTTAAAATTCCATAAATAGACTCAAGTAGTGCTTTTATTAAAGTTGGAATACTTTCCTGAACAACTAACACTGATTGGTTTCTCTGTCTCTTTGACGTACCTGTATTAATACAGGGTGTTTTTTTTTTTTTAATCATGGTTTTTCTCTTACCTCTGGCATTACAGATCCCTGTTTCTTTTACCAGAGAAGGTATTGGAAATCAAGATTTGGGTGTTGGGTGTTTTGCATTAAATTGTAGTCAATTTTTTGAAAGTATTTTTCATTACCAATGTCATGTCCAAAACATAATATATGGTTGGCTGATCAAACTAAGTACAGCATTTCTAATAATTTGCCCTTGCACTTTACACATCTAATCTGGAATTATATCTACATCATTCATCTTCCACATGAGCATGGCTTCCTTTTCCTTTTCCTTATTTTTTTTTTTAGGTTTTTTTTTTTTTTTTTTTTTTGTTGTTGTTGTTTTGAGACAGTGTCTTACTCTGTCACTCAGGCTTCAGTGCAGTGGCATGATCACAGCTCACTGAAGCTTCAGCCTCCCCTGCTCGAGCAATCCTCCCACCTCAGCCTCCCAAGTAGCCAGGGCTACAGGTGTACGCCACCATGCCAGGCTAATTTTTGTATTTTTAGTAGAGATGGTGTCTCATCATATTGCCCAAGCTGGTCTTGAACTCCTGGGCTTAAGCGATCTGTCTACCTCGGCCTCCCAAAGTGCTGGGATTACAGGCATGAACCATTGTGCCTGTGGCTTCCCTTACTCCTGGAATTCACCTTAACAGATGATCAATGAACCATGTGTATTAAGTACCTGCTGTCTGCCAAACACTACACATTCTGCTTTCCTAGAGCTTATAGCCTCCTGAGAAAGGGTATTAAATAATTTCCTTATCCTCCCCCAAACAAAAACATGCTATAAAAGAGAAGTAGAAGGTGCTGGGGACCAACCCTGGGAGACCTAACCTCATCTGAAGAGTCTGTGAAAGCTTCTCTGAAAATGTGAAGTTAAATTTGAAACCTGACCCATGAGATGGTTGAAAGTCCTGCAGATAGAAGGGAGAGTGCTGATGCAGGGAAAGGACCTGGCGTCAACATCATTTTTATCAAAGTACGGACGTTCTCCAGACCTGTCTCATGCTCCTGGGAGAAACATCTCCGGGATTCATATTTTGTTGCAGATGCTTCCTTCATTCTCCAAATCCTCCTAGAGACAACTCCTGAAACACCATTTTTACTTGTCCTCTTCTTTCTCCATTTGATTTGCATTGAATTTTTAAATAGACTTTATTTTTTAGGTTTACATTTAGATTAGTTTTAGATTTGTAGAAAAATTGAGAAGATATCATAGTTTCTATATGTCCATATGTCCTACACCCAGTTTCTCCTATTACTAACAGCTTACATTATTAGTAGTATGGCACCCTTGTTACAATTAATGTGTTGATACTAGTGCATGATCATTAATTAAAATTCAGACTTTATTCAGATTTCCTTAGTTTTGACTCAGTGTCCTTTTTCTTTTCCAGGATGCCATCCAGGATTCCATAGTACATTTTAGTTGTCTTAAGCTCCTCTTGACTGGGACAGTTTCTGCGACCTTTTTTGCTTTCAATGACCTTAATGGTTTTGAAGAGAACTGGTCAGGTGCTTTGTGGAATGCCTTTCTTTGGAATTTATCCGTGTTTTTTCCTCATGATTGGACTGGAGTTAATGTGTTTTGTGGAGAAAGACCATAGAATTAACGTTAGTTAGGGTTCTCCAGAGGGATAGAATTAATATCACATATATTTTTATATATTATATTATAATATTATATATATTATAATATATAATAACTAATATATAATATATATTACATATTATATTATATTAAATATATAATATTGTATTATAATATTATATATATATATGAAAGGGAGCTTATTATGTGATCATGTGAGAGAATTGACTCACATGGTCACAAGGTGAAGTACACAATAGGCCGCCCGCAAGCTGGGGAAGAAAGAAGCCAGTGGTGCATCAGTCTGAGTCCAAAGGCCTCAAAAGTAGGGAAGCCAACAGTGCAGCCTTCAGTCTGTGGCCGAAGGCCCCAGAGCCCCCAGCAAGCCACTGGTGTAAGTCCAAGAATGCAAAGGCAAAAAAACCTGGAGTTTGATGTCCAAGGGCTGGAAGCATCCAGCACCAGAGAAAGATGAAAGCCAGAAGACTCAGCAAGCCAACTTCCCACCTTCTTCTTCCTGCTTTGTTCAAGCCCTACAGGCAGCTGATTGGATGGTGTCTACCCACTTTGACGGTGGATTTTCCTCTCCCAGTCCACTGACTCAAATGTTAATCTTCTCTGGCAACACCCTCACAGACATACCCAGAAACAATGCTTTGCCAGCTACCAGCTGTCTAGGTATCCTTCAATCCAGCCAAATTGACACCTAATATTAACCATCACGGAGATAAAGAGCCATTTTCACCACATCATATCAGAGGGTATGCTGATAGCATCAACATAACATCACTGTTGATAATGACTTTGATCCTGGCTGTGATAGTATTTGCCAGTTTTCTCCATTGTAAAGTTACTAGGTTTTCCCCTTTCCATAGTGTATTCTTTGGAAGGAAGTCACTGTGTGCAGCACAAACAAAGGTAGTGGAGAGTTATGTGCCCCCTTCTTGAAGGCAGAGTATCTATGTAAGTTATTTGGAATTCTTCTGAATTTATTAATAGAGAGTTTATTTATATCAGTATGAATTCATGGATATTTATTTTACACTTTGGGTTATAATCCAATAATAATCTCTTTATTTCTTTTTTCAAATTATGCAACTTGGCCATTAGAAACTCTTTCAGTTGGCTTCTCTGGCTTTTCAACATACTCCTATTAGAATAGGGTTTTTTTGTTTTTTTTTAAATCATTGTTTTTGTTTTACCACTGGCATTACAAATACCTGGTTCCCTTTTATCAGAGAAGGTATTAGAAATCAAGATTTGGGTATTGGGTGTTCTGCATTGAATTTTCATAAGCTGCAGCTAGCATCCTCATGAAAATGGTTGCAGGTCCAAGTGCAGAAAGCATAAAAGAAAGCAGAGCTGTCTTAATAGAAATCAGGAAAGGAGCCTAAAATAAATGTCATAAACCTATCTACTCTTTTCCATTGTTGTTCGGTTGGTTGGTGTTAGTGGTGGAGCTTTGTGGACAGAAACTTGTGTCCTTTTTACCCCAAATCGAGAGTTCCATGCCAAAGACCAGAGGGTGTGAAATTTCCATGGATATTCATTAGAGTGTTCAGGTAGGATGAGAAACACAATCTAGGTAAGATGCAGTAGTTAGATGCAAAAATCAAGGGCCCAATCCAGAGACAATGGGTCACAGAAAGAACTATGAAATTGAGGTTGAAAATGAAATTTTAAGGTATAAAAAAAGAAATACCAGAGCTGAAAATAAATGCAATGTGTTACACAGAAACAAAGAGTGATTAGAAAAGGAAGAATGAGTGGGAAAACAAAAAGATCAGATATTAGAGTAAGTACAGAATGAGTCAAATAAGGACATGTTGAAAACCACGTAGGGAGAAAGAGTGGTAAAATTAGAACCCTCTCAGCAATGCAGGATCTGTTTTCTAGTTAGGTTAACCTGTTGATGTGGGGAACGAGTAAGGAAAATCCAGCTGGTAGGTGGGACGGAAGGAGGAGCCTAGAAAACTCATAGTGTGGGCAAGACTACTACAAGTTCATGGACAAATTATCTTTTTTGGACCTAGTGATACTTGCACAAAATCATCAAAGCTAAAGTTAACATTTTAATAGACATCTGTCTCCTTTGAATTTAGATAATAATGCTGCAATTTCTTTTCTAACACGTATTATATTTATGGCTTTAGAGCACTTATCCAGTATAGACATGGGAGGTATTTACTGAGGTTGCTGATGCTTTTCAGTAATGAATGAGCTCCATTAAATAATTATGTCTCAAACCTGACTTTATAGAAGTGCAGTCTTTGAGAATTTGCTTTCATCCCTATATTCTTAACTGCAAATGTTTTGTGTGAAAAGACATTTTTAATTGGTAGGTACTAAATCACACACTTCTTTTGAATTCTGATTTCTGTGAACTTTCAGGTTGAGTGTTTTCTGTGCAGCAGCATTTTATAAATTACTCTTTTTGCACTTGATGCATTGGCAAATATCAGTTTTCAGCCCCCAGGGAAATTTAGCAGATCTGTATTTCCTAATTTGGAGGAAACAGCTTACAAGTTACGATAACATGTATCTGTCAAGAAAAATTCCAGGCTCAGGTTTTCACTTTTCTTTTGCAGTGAACATTAGAAGTCAAGACATTGACTCACCAAAGCAAGCCAAGTGACCTTGAGCTGCCAGTGGTGTACTCCTACATCCAGAGAGTTTAAGCATTTGGGCTGTGCCATCACTGGAGTCCTGCCTAGGATTTTTGGTTTGGTTTGCTGTTTGGACTGTTTTCCCACAGACTCTGGCACAGAGCATTGCTTTGTTGATGGCAGGGCTTATAGAGCTACCTCTGGCTCCTGTTAATTTTTGTCATGTAGGAGATGACTCTAGCATGTAATTTTGATATGAAGAATATTGACTGGCAAACTTCCTCACTTGGCACCATACTGTTTACACTTGTAAATAATTAGAAGAAAATGTTAAGGTAACAAACTTAGTACCACTAGAAAAAAGGGTGACAATTTGGATGTGATTTTTACTTGCAAAGAGTGAGAAGATAAAGATTTAATTGCTTAAATTTAAGTTGAACACTTCTTTATTATGTTAGATATTAGAAACTTGTATTTAATAATTGTGAGAAAATAAGTTTTACTGCTAGGTTTGCTATAATAAAAATTGTTAATTTTAGAGCTACTGAAAGATAATTTAGTCCATTTTCCTGTTTATGAGTAAGACAGCATGACTCCATTTTTGTATTCTTTCTTTCATTGTTAGGAGAACCTTTAGTAATAATAACCATAAAATAGCTAACATAGCAACAGCTGACCTTTCTTGAAAATTTGCTGGGTACAATGCATTGTGCTAAGCTCTAAACATGGATCATTTTACTTAACACTCTCAAGAACATCTTGGTGTATGTAATATTATTGTGCAGAATTTTGGCATCTTGTCCAAAGTCTCCTAGCCACAAGCCCCTAACACCCCTTATGATTATGAAGATATTTTAAGGTCTGAATTTAATCTCCTTCAATTCAATAGACGTGTGATTTTTCTTATTATGATAATAATAGATCATAGAAATAGTGACCAAGATATTTTATACATTATATTAACTCTTTACATAAAAGCAAATAGATGCTATCTCCCTGGTCTGTTAAACATAATATTGAGTACTTTCTCATCTTTCATGAAGCAGATGAGAAAGCAAGAGGAAAACAGGACACTGGTCAGGAAATGTCTTGCCTAAGATCCAGGATAGAAAATTAGCTTGTTTACTTGCAGGACATAAAGTGTATCCTGATTAACCACTTCTCCCACCATGCCCACCACCCCACACAATTTATGTTGAAACAGTTGACTTGTTTACCTTAAAGGCACCAGGGAGTCTACTTAAGGGTTGACCCTTTGCTTTTGTTATTATTTGTTCCCATCAAAAGCAGAAGATTAAGTCACTGTTATTAGAACAAGTCCAATGTATTAGTTTTTCCTGTCCAGCCAAAATTGCCTTAATTATGAACCCATGGGCTAATAAGTAGAAACAATTAACAGACATAGCAGTGCAAATTGTAAGGCAAACCTCAGCAGCCATTTTCTTTCTGAAATTAAACCATAGACATAGTAAATCTTGTACTTTTCTGCCAACTATTTTATAAGCACTTAAACTAATCTCTGATGACGCTACCATTCGCCAAAGTCCACTGAAGTAGGATCACCAAGTAATCTGATTCTTCAGAACATAAGTGGGCCCAGCCATCCATCTGTCATCGAAAATAATTCTAAGTCTCTTGAGAAGCTCCATGGTGACAGGGACTTTGTTTTGCTCACTTACCTACATTTAACGCCCAGAGAAGAGCTTTAAATAAAGTAAGGGAAGAAAATAGGCTGTGATCAATACATTTTATTCTGTTCCTTAGTTGGTGTTCTCTTAGTTTGTTCACTTATTTATCAATTTAACAAATGTTTGCAAAGTTCCTACTTGTGGTTAAGCTTTATGCAAAGTACTGAACATGTAACTGTGAATAAGATGAGTAATATTCCTTACCTCGTGCAGTTTGCAGCCTGGTCCTATTTCCCACTAAAGAAAGGTAAATGTATTGTCTAGCCCTTACACTATGATTATTTTTTAAAAGCATTTAAAGGTCTTATTAGATATCTCCTGCCGAAAGTCACTAACCGTGCAATTCCCATGGTTGAATGCCCAGTTTTTTGCAGCTCATTGCCATATATGGAGATAGACTTTTCTTGCTTTGTCCATTGCTGTAGGCTCAATGCCTACTACATCAGCTTTTCTTTCTGGGAATATAGTAGGTGCTTATATGAATAAAGGAAAAATATGAGAAGAGAACAAAATGGGTTAAGGATCAACTATACTAAACTCTTTGTAGACATAATCTTACCATAGACATAACCCCAATCTATTTTTGGATCACAATTTTCATTTTACAAGTGGGGAAATTGAGAGATGTAAAGTAACTTTAATCAAAACAATGCAATGGGCAAATTGCAAAGCCTGAGATCAAAATGGGCTGACTTGTACCACCTGATCCATAAATTCACTTTAGCAAGTACTCAATACTACTACAGATCACCTTTTGGTTTCCTGCTTTAGCTTGCTTACCAAGGGCTCATATCAAACTCAAGTCTTTTGTATTTTGGGCTATATCATATACCAACTATGTTAATAATCTGGAGGATGTTTTAGTGACAGACAGCACCATAATTTTTGTGGTGTACTGAAACAAAGGTTTATTTCTTGTTTGGGTAGGTCTTGTTCAGGACCAGATAACTCTCCAGGTCAACGGTCTTCTAAACAGCAAACTGGTGACCCAGGCTGAGAGATGCTCTGCCAGTTGGGCTGTGGCATGTGAAACCCAGAGTCTCTCCATTCAGAGGAGCAGGGCAAGAGAATGCACATCACCTCTGGAATACTTCTACTCCAAGGTGACATTCATTACCTTCGTTCATATTTCATTCATTAGAAGAAATCATGCCACCATACTCAAATTCAAAAAGGAAGGGAAGGGCGGGGCGTGGTGGCTCACGCCTGTAATCCCAGCACTTTGGGAGACTGAGGCAGGCGGATCACGAGGTCAGGAGATTGAGACCATCCTGGCTAACATGGTGAAACCTGTCTCTACTAAAAATACAAAAAAATTAGCCGGGTGTGGTGGCAGGTGCCTGTATTCCCAGCTACTTGGGAGGTGGAGGCAGGAGAATGGCATGAACTTGGGAGGTGGAGCTTGCAGTGAGCCGAGATGGCACCACTGCACTCCAGCCTGGGTGACAGAGTGAGACTCTGTCTCAAAAAAAAAAAAAAAAAAAAAGTAGGGAAGTTGTAATTCTTCCACATGTCTGGAAAAAGAGATGGGCATAGACGTTGGCAAATCGTTACTATGTCTGCCATACCAGCTAACTTATCTGCCTATCTATGCCTATCTATGTCTAACTTGTGTTAATGTTCTACATTCTATAGTCCCGTTTTTAACAATAGAGTGAATACCTATTTCACAAGTGGGCCGCCTCCTAATGACAGCCCTATGTAAAGGATGAAATGTCTTTGATTTTGTTTTTCAAATAAGTTATCCAGTTAGTAGTGAGAAACTAGAAATTGTAGATTATCAAAAACAAAGTAACAAAAAAACCCTACAAACCTACCACTCTGTTGTTCTTTAGCAGCAGCTTTCCCTAGCGAACACTGAGGAAAAATGCTGTTGCCTAGCTTGTATTTGATTCCCTTCTCCCATGCTTTCAGCAGCTGATCTGGAAATCCTGGCTTGTCCTCATGATAAGAGGTTACTGTAAGATTTTAAGACTGAGGGTGTCTCCCAAAATTTCAGCCCAGAAAGAATAAATGCCTTTATAGCGTAGTCTATTTTTAACGCAGACAAATGACTGTTATTTGCTTGTTTATGATGTGACTCTATCTGAAATTGCACATTATTACTCTAGGTGCATCATTTTAAAATTTAGCATTGAACTCATTTTTAATTTAGCCATTAAATTATGATTGTGTTTTTTACTTATTATTCTCATTTAATTGAGAACAAGAACAGACATGCAATTAGTTTGCTGAAAAGTTAGAACTCAAGCCTTCTGGCTTCAAGTCTTTCCCTATTTTCTTTATATCAAAACATCAAATAAAATTTTAATTAAGCCCTCTAGAATTCAGATATCAATATGAAACAATATTGACTGTTAATTTAATAAGTATGCATTTTGCATTATCTTTGAGGTGGATAACATGTTAAAACTATAAGCTTAAGCTTAAAGATGAATTAAACAAAACCTTTCTTTGGGAAACTTTTGAGAATTGTATTATCTAATGGAGGATTCATATAACAAATATAATAAAGTGAAATAAAGAAATATTGGTTTAAAATACATCATTGAGAACGATCACTCTTCAATACACATAATAATGTTTTACATTCCTCTGCTATTCTGTACTCTCCTGCAATATTAAAATTTGTAAAGATCTTTCTTCCTTGATGGTATATCAAGTAGTCACTCATTTGCTCTAATAAAAAACATTTCAGATATTTCTTATAGTTTTAATCTGGTAATGAATTTATTCCACCATTCCTTTTTATTTTGTGGCATCTTCTAGAATCTTAACCCAGTTTCTGATTGTGTTTGATGTAGTCATTGTCTAGTGCATTTGATCTGCCAATGCAAATGGGACTGAGGTGAACCTGTTGAGTATATAAAATATTTTTTTCCTATGTCTTTGACCAATTAAGTAGTTAAACACAGTGGGGCTATTTTGTTTCCTCAGTGACCTGGGAATACATTGTAAGTTTTAATTATTTCTAAAGTGTCTTGAAATTTATTTCTATAATTATTGTGAATATTCTGGCTTTTGTTAGGCCACTTCAAATTACGACTAAAGAGAAAGTAATAACCCCAAATGTGTTTCTTTTCCAGGAGTTGATCAGATTTTGCCAACTATAGGGGAATTCCTGGGTTCAGATGAAAGTTAAAGTCTCAGGATCAGGTCTCATTAGAAATAAAATTCATATTCTTACAAACTATCATTTAATTTGTTCACCCCTTTTTAAGAGAGAACAGATTATTGAAGAAAAATTTTAGTTTAAAAACCAAATATGTTTATAAAATTCTGCTGCCTCAGATTGGCAAAAGGAAGGTTTAAAAACTTTCCTTAATAAAGCTTATTTTTCTATTAAACTTAACTACTGGATGAATTAGTATTTGGTTTTTGAATTTCTTTAAACCTTTTGTCTCTCCAGGAAAATTGCCGCATGTCAGAGAAATGAAGATGAATACTTTCCCATATAACTTCCCTTCCTTTTTGGATCTATGCTCTTACAGTGGGATTTGGATACTTTGTCATTTACAATTTTGATTTCATTTCAACCATTTGACTGCATTTTAAATTTCTCCTTTGCTTGCACTTTTTGCCTCAGACTTTATTTTTAGGGCCTCTTACAGTGGAATGTTCAAGGTACACATTCAAGATAGATATTGAATCCAGTGAAACTCTTTGTACTGATAAACCCTGACTTGCCTAGATAGGAAAGAGCTAATGGAGCCCATGCAATTGTGTAGTCAACCAATGATTGTGAACGGGATGCTTTCTTTTAAAAATCCTATTATATCAAGGAAGATATTTTCAAAAATAAGTATACCACAGTAGTCTATTGAATGCTACATTATTTAAATGCTAAAAAACAATTTTTTCATTATATTTAATCATGGATGGAACCTTTAAATTATTATATCCAAGTTTGGCAACACATAAAATTAAACGAGAATAGGCTATAATAAAAAAGAATAAAATGATGTGAAATCAGGGAAAGTAATAAATGAAAGAGTTGAGTTGCTAAGCCTGGAGAAGAGGAAGGGATATGGCAACTTAGTGACAGTGTGAGGAAGGGGTGGGAGGAGGAGCACTCTGATGTACTGATTGCTATTTACGATTTCATCTGTGTAGATTTTTAAGTTAAAAAAAAAAAAGTAAAAATTTTACCCATGGAAAATTTAGATAGATATAAGAAATATATTATTTGTAATCCAAGTGCATTATTAAGGAACAACATTGTAGATTTCCCACTAATTATAAAATATGATGAAAATCTTGGAAGGTTAGAGAGTTAACTTGGGCATGGGGCATCAGTCTATCATAGATAGTCTCCAGATGTCTTGTTCAGCTGTATTTTCTGATAACCAATTAAACTGTTAAAAAAAAAAAAAAAAGAGTGGTGTATTTAAATACTGGATCTATTGCATATCTAAATAATATTAATGATATTGGTAATTCAAAATAAAACTGATTATTCCAAATACTATAAAATGGTTTATATGCATAAATTCCATTCTATTATATTCTTATACAAACCCACACGGTGGTTTCTTGCAAACATTTCATGTAGAACAATGGATTCTTGGGAAAAGTCCCCATATATTTCCATGGTAGGATTAGAATTTCCCTGTTTATTTTGCCAAGAACATAGAAACTTATTGGAAGTGAGGTTACCACATAAGGAAGGAATGCCTACCTTGGCTTGACTTTGCCCTCAGCTCCCTAATGAGCGCAGAGCTTCTGGTGCTGACATTCAGGAGGACTATAACTTAATGGATCTGAGGCAGCCAAATTTTATCTGTACCCTTGTCCTTTTATCTGGGTTTGGTCCAAGGGCAATGTTTACAAAATTATATTCCTAAAATACTATTGCCATAGTGTTGTCATCTGTACTTTATATGTAACTCAATTCATGCTTCGTAAGGGTAAATACCTTGGCCACAGTTGTCATATGGTGAGTAGTGAACAAGCACTCAGGTATCTCACACACAGTACAGCAAAATTCTATATGAGCACAGATAACTCATCTTACAAGCATGAACTCATCATTAAACCACACTCAATCATTGTTTCCTACCACCCCCGTTCAGTGGGGAGAATTTTTTCTCATTGCTGTATGAAAACTTTGGCAGGCCAATGACTTTTTCTGATGACTCTTAAGTAACATGTAGCTCTACAGACACAGTAAATCACAAACATAATCTTGATTCAGAAATTAAAATGTCAGTTCCATGCATGTAATAAACCAAATTACAAACTTGAGTTAAACCTCTCCTCCATAGCTAGGTCTTGCATGGGGCTGGATCCTGGGGTCAGATAATATTTCATCATAGCCCTGACTTTGTGAAACATATCACAAACTCTCAACTGGTCCTATGAAAGCTAGTCTCTAGTCTTTTTTTTTTTTTTTTGAGACGGCGTCTCGCTCTGTCGCCCAGGCTGGAGTGCAGTGGTGCGATCTCAGCTCACTGCAAGCTCCGCCTCCCGGGTTCACGCCATTCTCCTGCCTCAGCCTCCCGAGTAGCTGGGACTACAGGCGCCCACAACCGCGCCCGGCTAATTTTTTGTATTTTTTAGTAGAGACAGGGTTTCACCGTGGTCTCGATCTCCTGACCTTGTGATCCGCCCGCCTCGGCCTCCCAAAGTGCTGGGATTACAGGCGTGAGCCACCGCGCCCGGCCTAGTCTCTAGTCTTGAGAGGAGAAAAGTAAGCCCTCACTTCCCCTTCACCCTTGAGATGTGATGAGTACTCACAGTACAGTGACTCCTCAAATACAGTCTCATTATTTGCATCGGTTTTGTTCTGCAAAGTTGCTGGGAACACTGAATTAGCAAATACTGAGCCACTGCTCCTAGGAGAATTACAGGGTTAGGTTCTTGCATCTCTGGTCACAGCATTTTTACCAACCCATCAATACTTAGCCTTGTTTTCTCTGTGTGTCTGTTTAAAGACACTTTATTTAATAAACATTGATAATTCATTGCCATTGAACTCACAGCCAACAGCACTACAACTCAGGCTGAAGGAAGCTTATCTAATACATGTCTTTCTCGTAAAGCACAACACTGCCTTCTTATACTTAGAACATTAGAGAACTCTTCAGCACTATGCTTAGGGCCATTTTAACAGCGAAGTCAACAGAAGTCACAAAAAGTGAGAAAACCTAACACTAAATGTACTCTGAAAATCAACCCTGTTTACAGCACGAGAGCTGAAACAAGAAGGCAGAGTGTTACCTTGTTCAACCTCAGCTGACAACATGAACATAGGATAACTCGAAATTTTCACTACTCTGCATATGTCCTATACACAAAAGTGTGGCAAGTATTGATTTGGGGGTTACAAATAAATCTTAGTAAACAGGCAACTTTGCAAATATCATATCAATGAATAATGAGGATTGGCTGTAAATATTTTCACAATATCCTTATCAGACTTTCTCCTGTGTTTTTGTTTGTTTTGTTTTGTTCTGTTTTTTTGTTTTTTTTTTTTTTTTTTTTGAGACAGTGTTGCTTTGTTGCCCAGGCTAGAGTACAGTGTGTGATCTTAGCTCACTGCAACCTCTGCCTCCTGGGCTCAGATGATTCTTGGGCCTCAATCTCCCGAGTAGTATTATAACTGGGATTACAGGTGTGCACCACCACACCCAGCTAATTTCTGTATTTTTAGTAGAGATGGGGTTTCACCATGTTGGCCAGGCTGGTCTCGTTCTCCTGGGCTCAAGGAGCCCTAATCCTCTTGCCTTAGCTTCCCGAAGTGCTGGGATTACAGGTGAGGGCCACCATGCCTGGCCTCTCCTGTTTTTGTGTCTATATTTTTGATCTGGTTTAAAGTCCGCAGATTCAAGAAGGAAGCCTTGGAATCATCCCCTTGGTAAAACTGAGCATGGTGATTAGGAGTCTCATTTTGGAATTTGACATGTTGTCTTTCAGCACCTTTTAGAAATGTAGATTTTAACATTAGGTGAAATACACATTTGAGACTGCATCAGTCAGGATTTGTTACTTTAAGGAGCAAAAACCAAATCTAAATGATTTAAGTTAAAAATACATTTATTAAAACGATATTGGGGAAAACAGAGTCTTGGGAAAGGCTGAAGGACCTGGATTGGAAAACAGGCAGGAATAACGGAGATTGGGCTGCTGCCAGGACCACAGTCAAAAAGGGGTGATAAATGCAAACCAAAAATAAAATTCTAAGCTCCCCCAACCAACTGATGGATGGCCTCCCTGTCTGCCAAGGGGATTCCAAAGTAAATGTGAAAATCCAATTCAGGCCATGATGGGAAGAAGGGGGTCAGACATGCCTCATGATACCCTTCTCCCTTTGAAATTCAGGCACAACTGACTAGCACTAACGTTAAAAAAGATCTTAAGATTGATGAAATAGACTCTGTAGCAATAAGGCACCAAATTCCAACCTGATTTTAATATAGCTTCACATGACAGATAGCAGCAGGCCCTGAAAGAAATTGAAGTGTTTTACCTTAAAATATATTTCTTTGACATATTTTGAAATGGCCCTACAAAGCTGTCTCTTGTGGGAAAAAGCCTGAATTCTGTAGAGAATCTCCTTCCCTTTCCAGGTCTTTTTTTTTTTTTGATCCAGGGAGAATTAACTGAGTCTGGCACTTTTTTAAGTCAGACAAGAAACACTTACAATCTGTTCTCTCTGAAATGGGCTACCTGGAGGCTTCATCTGCATGATAAGAAATATGGTCTCCACACCCCCTTTCTTAGCCATTCCCTTCGTCTGATTCCAGGTCTTCAGATAAACTATTTCAACCAATTGCTGATTGGAAAATCTTTGAAGCCACCTATGACCTGGAAGCACCCTCATCCTCAGCTTTGAATTGTCCCAGTCTTTCCAGACCAAATCAAAGTACATTTTACATGTATTGCTTGATTTTCTACATCTTCCTGAAATATATAAAATCGAGCTGTAGCCTGAGACCACCCTGGGCACATGTTCTCAAGATCTCCTAGGGCTGTGTCATGGTTCATGGTAACTCATATTTGGCTCAGAGTAAATCTCTTCAAATATTTTACAGAGTTTGAATCTTTTCATTGGCACAAACAAGATCAGCATTGCTGCCGTGGCCCATGGCTGAGCTGGGGCCACTGCCCATGAATATTGCTTCTGGATCTGATGGAACCATCTGTTCCTCTCTGCTTTTGCCTTGTTAGCCCATGATACAAAGTTCCCAACAGGTACCTCAGACTACTGAACTGAGATTATGAATTCTGTGTCCTCCATGCTAGGGAGGCTGTAAAATGAGGAGTTGGCAATTTCAGTTTTTCTAGGGGAAGAAAGGCCCTGTCTCCCACCAAGACTTATAAAATGAAAAATTTACCATGTGTAAAAAGAGAATTCAGATATTTGACAGCCAGAAAAGCAAATGAAAATGAGGATTCATGCTTGTAGACTTTAATGACCTCCAGAATTGGAAGAAAATGCCAAACTCATCTATTTAGCTCTATCTCTCTTCCAATTGAGAGAGTCCCCTTTAGAGTGTCCTAGAAAATATTCTTAGCATATGCTTGAATTTATAAATGATGGAGAGCTTTTCACACTGTGAGATAGTATGTTTTAATCTTCAGCAACTCTTGTCTGAAAAATTTTTATTATGATTTCTAATTCATAGACTCATTTCTCATGGTTTCCTTCACCATAGAGTTTGCCTTTATCTAGATGTATTGTAGTTTCCAAATATCTTGCTTTTGATATGGTACTCAGACTGAGTATATTATCATCCACATGGACTGGCAAATGCAAAGGCTATTTTTTTTTTCATTAATTGAACCTGAGATTGTGTTGGCTCTTTTATGCAACCATAACATAATGACTCATATTAGGCTAAAACATTTAAATATTTTTACAAGAACCACTGCCAAAGCCAGTCCTACAACTGAGCCTCTAAACTTAATTATTTAAAAGATGAAATTGAGGTTTTTACATTTATTCCTGCAGCTTTCACCTATTTAGTTTCAGCTCAGTGATCTGGTTTGTTGAAATAATTTTGGATTTTAAGTTTTCTTGCCGTCTATCATAATATGTGATAGTAGGATTTCCTTTGAGGATTGTGCCATCTGTTGATTTGCTTGGCACATCTTTTATATTTTCATCCAAGTCATTGATGATTTAGTAAACAGGAAATGATAACAACAGAACATTGTGCCATTGCACCAGTCTTTCTTCAAGGTTGACACTAACACTAGGTCTTGAGCAATCGGTTTTTAATCCCACTGCTCAAGGATCTTAAAATAAACCTAATCTTCTCATTACCTTGCTAAAAATTGTTGATAGCTTCCTCTTGGTTGTACTATAAAGATCACAATTCTTAATATGGATCACAGGCGTGGCATTGTCTGGCCCATGCTTTCTTCAGCTCCATATGGGGCCATTCCCCCTGTTCTCTGTGTTTTATCAACAGGGCATTGCAAATATAATATACCTCCCCTGCTCTTCACCAATTCACCTCTTAGGACTCACCTACTGGGTCTCAGATGAAGCGTCCTGTCCACAAGGGAACCTTCTCTAGCCATAGATTTTGTCAGTTTCCTTGGTTAATCTTCTCATAGAGTCAAATTGCATTCCTTCAATGATCTCTGTTTGCAATTGAATATGCATCCGTGTCACACTTTCGTCTGACTCCACTAGACTTAAACTCTTTAAAGAATGAACAACGTCCATGTTTGCTAATCACTATATAATCAATGCCTGGAATATTGTAGGTTCACACAAAGATCTTGTAGAATGAATGATAGAAACTCAACAAATAATGTGCCCATTGATCCTACTGAGAATGTAAACTGCAAATGAGTGAAACTGCTTTAGTAAATAAGTCCTCTCCCACCAGTCACCTGTTTTGTGATTCCTCCGAGTTTTTCAGTCTCAGTACAATTGACATTTGGACTAGATATGTGAATAGTGTTGAGATTGAAAAGCTCAGAGAAATAATAAAACAGGGTGGGTGGTAGGAGATTTACTTTTATCTTGGTGGATGGGAGAGGCATGTACTATGCATTGTAGGATAGTTAGCAACATCCCTGATCTCTACCCAGTAAATGCCAGAAACATCATTTCTTCCAGTTGTAAACAACCAAAAGTGTCTTCAGAAATTGACAAATATCTTGATGTGAAGGTGGGGGCAATACTACACTTAGTTGAAAACCTCTGCTTTAACTATAAGAACTTTACCACATGAAGAGGGTTATATTATTTGCTTAATAGTAATTATAGAAAAAGTGTATGTAAAAAACTTGGGCCGGGTGTGGTGGCTCACGCCTGTAATCCCAGCAGTTTGGGAGGCTGAGGAGGGCAGATTGCTTGAGTCCAGGAGTTCAAGACCAGCCTGGGCAACATGGCAAAATCCTGTCTCTACTAAAAATGCAAATAATTAGCTGGGTGTGGTGGTGCATGCCTGTAGTGGCAGTTATCTGGGAGGCTGAGGTGGGAGGATCACCTGAGCCCAGGAGATAGAGGGTGCAGTGAGCCACGATTAAACCACTGCACTCCAGCCTGGGGCACAGAATTAGGCTCTGTCTCAAAAAAAAAAGATGTACACGTTGCAAAAATTGAGTGATGTACGTCATTATTCAATAGAAGAGGATATGGTCAGAAGTGTTCATTTATATCTTACTACAACCATGAAAATTTAATAACTACTCAAGTCTAAAAATATCTCTCATTCCAACCTCATAGGAAATCACTTAATTTGACAGTTAATAAAGAAGTGTTTTACTCAAATATCCTGTATGTATCTCACCAAATAAGCAGTATTTCCTAGGATGTTATACGAATTCTAAAGCTCTGCTAGAGGGTTAGAGGACTGATAATTTGTTGAGCACAGAGTTGTGATTGTAAGGTATGGCAGGGAGTCTTCAAGATGTCTTCCAAGATCCCATGTTGACTTGGGAAAGTAATCAGACTTCCATGAAGATGAGGAAACTCTTATTGTTATTTGGACATCTCTCTTTCTCTCTCTCTTGTTTTGCTTTTTGCTTGTAGGGAATGACATGGTAAATGAGAGACACAAGGCACAGAAATATCATCATCCCAAGGAGGATGCTACAGTTGTTAAAATATCCTCTCCCTTATCCTCACCACTAACGCAATCCTGATATGGCATGCATCTCTCTGAATATTTGCTATGATTGGGAGAGATCAGATTTTAATAAAGAGATTGCCATCCCTTAATATTATCAGGGATAATGATATATCCTATCACTATATAATAAACTTTGTTTATTATATATTGAGCATCAAGAAAGTATAGGTCTGAAAGTTTAGCCTATTTTGTGCCAGAAAGGAAATGATTCATATACTACAGAAGAAGGACAAAAGAGTTACCGGTTGCCCAATTGACGGAACTCAAAACGAGGAGCATTTTGATTCTTTTTATTATTTTTGGCCATTCCTGGAAGTATTTCTCCTCAGGGGCACCATTTTCTCCCTGAAATAACAAAAGTAACAATGCTGGCTTCTTGCTTAATTATGTCTAATACATTCAGTAAATTTATTCTTCCAAGAAAAAGCCAGGAAGGTAAAAACTTTAGTGCTACCATCAGAGCATGTCCAATTACACTGACGAGGAAAAAAAAATGTTACATTTCAAGACTTAATCTTTGTGTTGACTGGCCACAGGCCATTAGAATAAACCAGAAAGGTATATGTAATTTCTAGGTACTAACTTTGCACTCATATGTTGAAATTAAAATGGAGAGATTACAAAAAGAACAAAAGCAATTGGCTCAAAAGTAATGAGAGTTTTAGGTCTCCAAAGCATAGATGAAATATGAAGTGTTAGAAAAATGTATAAAGAGATCTCTAATACAAGTCAAGTATGGAGATATCAGTTGTGGCAAATATTTTGCTTTGTTAATAGGCCAATTCTTATCAAACTGTTCCACAAGGCTAGAAAAAACTTGTACTAATGTCTTCCTCTCCAATTAGAAAAGCTGCATAAAACATTTAACCTCTTATTACTAAAATAAACTGGCAAGAGCTTTCACACTTCCTGAATGATGCAGTGTACTCTATAGCTGAAACAGATCAGACCAGGTTCCTGGCAAAAGGATAATCCCTAGATGCCATTTATACTGCTACTGGAAGGTGGGAATTAGTTCATAACCTTTACCTGAGACACACGCTGGGGGTGATGTTACCATAATAATTGTGGCTTAAAGTCAAATCACTATTGTGGACAATTAAGTCGTGATTCTGTGTTACTAGGAAATCAAACTAGTGAAGAAAATAGTTCTTTGTAGTTGTTAAAGAAAGAATATTGTTTTTGTTTTGACAGCCAATGGCAGGAAAATTCAATGTAATGGAGCCACACAGACTGTATTATTGTAACTTAATCGATTGGTCCAGTGGGAGAGAGAAAAAGCCAATTCTATAAAGCAACAGAATTGACAGTTTAAAAAATGGAATTGACTTGCTCATTAAGTGGGTTGACTAAATGGACTTTTTTTTTTCCATTGTGTGAATGGTTTTTAAAATCAAAGACTATGATATAGGGAGACATGAGAAACAACATTTTACAAAGGGATCATTTAAGCAATGAAATAACGCTTATTCTCCTGGTATCCAGCTGACCAAACATCTTTTGCTTTGGAATCATACTGGTGGTGAGCTCACTTAAGTCATGGCAGGAGAAGGGAAAGAAACAAACAGAAATTAAATGGAAACCTACCAGGGAAGATTTTGTATGTTTTGGGCTGTTTAACTTCTCCATTTATCTTCTAAGGTGAATCTTGGACACTTTACAAAAGCAACAACAATAATAATTTTGAGCTCCTGCTATAAACCAAGTTATCTGCTAGGTGAAATATTTATGCATATTAGTAAATGTTATTCTATCAACAACAGTTAGGTGAACATTATTATTCTGACTTTACAGATAAGGAACATGAGGCTCAGAAAGTTAGTATGCCCAAGGTCAACAACCAGTAACAGAGTTGAGACTCAATATGAGATGTATTTCGTTGTACAAACTATACTGCCTTGACACAGCTGTTTTAATATATATATATGAATACATATGCACACATTTACATATATAGTGATATATGAATATATGTAAATATTCATATACTTATATATATTTATTATTTACAGGTTTTTGGCACAATTTACGAAAGCAGGTGAACATGTAGCTCTAATGCTAACTGTTCATATTATCTTTTTGTGCCTTTGGCTTTGATTTCTTCAGGTTTCAAAATTGGAACCACTTGTCACCAAATAATATTTAAAACTACTTGAGATTATTGGCTTAGATTAGCCATCAAATCCTAGGACACAGCAAAGTCAAGGGGAAACACACCCCAGGAGAGAGAACACATTCCAAAAGCTGAGAAAAGAGGTTGAGGAGGTTGTGCATACTTCTCCAGTCTCAGCAGAATCTTTTGAATAGTGGGAAAAAGGATAAGTAAGTATGTTCTTCTGCTTTGCTCTGCGTTGTTTAGTATTAACAAAATGGAGTTTGATGACAAAAGATCTTTTTTGCTCCATCTTTCTTCCCTTTGACTTCCAATTTTTTGAAGGCACCAGTATCTTGGAAACCAGTCAATGAAACTCAAAAGGCCTACTTGAAAATAAATGGCTACAGTCATGAATTGCATGCAAGGAGGGTCCATGAATGTGTTTATTTACAATGATGCTTTCTTAAACATGAGAAATAAATTCTTTACACTGGGACCACAGAGAGACTCTGTTTTCTGAAAGCAAGCAGTCCTAATGCTCGTCTTTATTTCCCTATTCTCAGTTGAGATGAAATCCAGACACTTGGGGGCTTGGGAAAATCCAGTGTGTGGTTTGTTTCAATGCATTCTCTTCTAGGATTCTGTTGCCAGCCTGTAGAACAGTCCCTTTTCTCCCCCTCCTGCACCCCCTCCCCATGCTTGCACCCTGTGGCCAGAGAGCCAAATACCGTGAGTCAAGAGTATTTTCAATACAAATACCAGGAAAATGCTGTTTCTAATAGCATAGAAAAAGCAAACAGAATGAAAGCCAACGTCATGGGAATCTTAAACCCAGACCTCTGAAGAAGGAAGATATAAGCACAGTCGAGTACAGTAGGAAGAATGTTCCTGCTTTCCAATAAGGAAAATCAAAGGTAATGTTTCTTGTCACATTTTGTATTTTTCAAATGAATACCTCCAGAGGAACTTATCAGAAATTATATTGTAAGCACATTTTGAGTAAACACATGAATATTTTAACTTCTTTGTTCAAAAAATAGTTACTAATTACATGCTAATGTCTGAAGCACTTTTGAAGGTATACTCACTCCTTTCTGAGGAGAATTATATAGAATTATCACATCATATTGTCACTATCTGTGCACACATGTGACTCTTCCATCAGATAAGGCCTCTCTCCAGTCAAGGGAGGGCCCATTTCACTTTCCTGTAACTCCAGGTATGTTCAATGGTTTATAAGCCTCAGATTCCAGGGACTTACCATCATGTCATAGAATTAAACGTTTGTGCTTATAAGCATGCAACAAGTTATGAACTATTGAGCCTTGTCAATAGTGTGGCCAGTCTGTGTTATTACAGTTCAGAGGTAGTTGCTAGTTGGAAATGGGGTGCGGGGGAGGATCAGGAACTGTTCAAAAGGGAGTGATGCGCTGGGCACTCAGAGACAAGTAAGATGTGAGTAGGTAGAGAAAATAATAATAAAAGCAGGAGACAAGATGGGGGTCTAGGAATGGAAAATCAATCTTGTACTGTGAGATGAACTTTCCTGAAATTCAAATATGGGCATGATTTAAACTAGCATGTTATAGTGAAAACAATAAACAAATGATCATTTAGTTTTATTGTCAGATGGATACAGCTTCTGTCTCTGCATTGACTCTTACCATCAGGCTACTACCTTAGGTCTGCTGCTTAAAGTCAGTGAGACTGATGTCTCTGGCTATAAGATGAGACTGCTGTATTCTCTTGATTTATCTTATCCCTACTGCCTCGAACTTTTCTCTTTTCATAGAGAAAGAGGTTAAAATAAATATTTGGTGAACAAATGGCCATCAAAGAAGAGAATTCAATGAAATAACATGGAAGTGCCAAGTACATAGTATACACTCAATGCATAATGGTTCTGTAGCTTTCTCCGTTTTTCTTCCTGTTCAGAAAATTTTATTGCCTTTGCATTGCATAATCTAGCTTCCATTTACATTTCCAAATAAATTCCCCATTATTTTTCTCTAAACCACTTACACTTCTACCAAGTATGTTACTCACTGATACTTATATATTATCCATAATCTATTTTAACTTAAACTATTGCCTTTTTCCATATTATTCTTTACTTTCATTTTCATATATTTAAAAACCAGGCCATTCTGCAAGGTCCAGCTCAGATACAAGCTTTATAAAGAATTTCATGTATTCTCTTCTTTCCTTTCTCTAAAATTTCTTTGCTATATCTATGCATTTTACTCTGTGGTATGTAACATTTACAATTTTGTGTTATGTTTATTTATTCAACTATTTGTCTTTTCCTCCAGTAAACTTAATGCTTTTTTATTTTATAACTTTTATTGAGCACTTATCATATTCTAATCAATGTTAAGTTGTGTATATGGAAAAGCAAATAAGACATTGTCATTATTCTAATGGAGTGCTCAGTATATTACGCTGGATATGCAAGTCAATAATTACATTCAAAAATATTAAGTCTATTTAATCATATCAACTATTTCATTATATATGATAAAGAGATGTCAAAAATGGCTTCAAGATGATATATTATTTTAATTGAGATCCCAGGGAAGACTAGTAATTAGGTTTTTAAATAATATTATAGATCTACCATCTAAGAAGAATGCATACCCTTGAATTGGACATGTCATGTTGATACACAGCTACTTTCCATATCTTTAATAATGATTCTTTAACTGCTACAACATAGAGTATTTCATAATCCTACAGCACAAGCAAAATGCCTTTTCCCTAATTATCTGCCTCAGATCTAATATTATGGCATAATATTTATGAATGGACAGATTCTTCCTTAAACATTTTCCAATTATGCTGTTTTCCTTTCCTTGACTCAGTTAAATTTTGTACAACACATCTGGTATTTCCATTTTTTTTTTTTTTTTTTGAGATGGTGTCTCACTCTGTCGCCAGACTGGAGTGCAGTGGTGCAATCTCAGCTCACTGCAACCTCCACCTACAGCTTTCAAGCGACTCTCCTGCCTCAGCCTCCCAAGTAGCTGGGATTACAAGTGCGTGCCACCGTGCTCAGCTAATTTTTGCATTTTTAGTAGAGCCTGGGTTTCATCATGTTGGCCAGGATGACCTTGATCTCCTGACCTCGTGATCTGCCTGCCTTGGCCTCCCAAAGTGCTGGGATTACAGGCGTAAGCCACTGCGCCTAATCCCTGTCTTCCAATAGAAATCTGTTCCAACTGATTTAAAATTCAGAAAACATGAGCAAGATGAGCTCTGACAACTTTTCTGACTGTCTTGCAGTTGTATAAATTGCTGTGGTGTTGAGAGAGGTTTGAAGAAGAAAGAACTGACGGATCATTGAAGTGTGTGAAATCTCAGTGAGAAACTGCCTGTTTGAGTCATGATGGACCCAGAGCCTTGTCTGGTCCCCACTGTGTTGTCTATAAAATCTCCTATGATACATTAAGATAGGTAGCCTGTCCTTCAGTCTCAGTGTATGTTGAAATATACTTACAAGAAAAAAAATCCTACCATAGCTTTTTTTCCCCTATTCTCAAGTATAAACTTCCAATAGCTCCTTTCTTTCTTTAAAATCAATATTGCTTTTATTTATTTGTTTACATTTTTGTTTATATTTTAATCAACAAATAATATTTGTGCATATTTATGGGGTACATAGTGATTTTTTGATTCATACAATGTAAAGTTATCAGATTATGGTAGTTAGCATATCCATCATCTCAAACATATACTTTCTAAGAACAGTGTTCAGTTCATAATCATTTTATATGTCCCATTTGGTCAAAGTTAGTATTCTGCAGAGAGCAGAAACTGAATATTATTTGAGGAAAAAATTTCAAGTTCTGATGGAACTTTAGTTAAGTAGTTGGAAATTTTTTTGACACTTGAGATATACATTTGAGAATCTTTTTCAAATAGGTAAATAACTGTATTATAAGAGAATGGCTGAATTATCCAATGGAGAGTATTTAAAACAAACTAAAGAAAAATATAGCTGAATTGATACTTTGATGTAATAAACCAGCATGGTGCAGTAATTATTTCTTCTCTCCCATATTCCTACTGAGATATGCAATATGATATAGAATTAGAGGGAAATCTACATCAGCGCCAGCACTAGAAATTAGGGCAGCATGCTGCTACCTGTAAGAAATTGAAAATATTGCTGTGGTACTAGAATATACCTATTATTCTTCAACTGTTTTGTGTTCGTTAGGGGTCCCCAGATGAACAGAACCAATAGGATATTTATACATATATACATACATATATATATGCATATGTGTAGGTACATCTATAGATGAGTACATATATACACATGCATATATGCATGTATATGTGTATGTATATGCTTTTGTGTGTGTGCATATACACATATACATATATATGTGTGTAGGTGTGTGTATATATATGGCATATATATTATATATGTGTGTGTATGTGTGTGTGTGTGTGTGTATATATAGAGAGAGAGCAAGAGAGAGAGAACGAGATCATGGAAATTGATTTGCATGATCAATTGTAGAGACCAAAAAGTCCCACTATCTGCCATCTGCAAAAGAGAGAAACAGAAATGCCAGTGCTGTAATATAGACTGAGTCTGAAGGCCTGAGAACCAAGTAAGGGGTGGGGTGCTGTGGTACAGACCGAGTATTCTTTATCCAAAATGCTTGGGACCAGAAATATTTTGGATTTCAAATATTTTCAGAATTTGGGATATTTGCATTATACTCACCAATTCATCATCCCAAATCTGAAAATCCCAAAATGAAAATGCTCCACTAAGCATTTCCTTTGAGGGTCATGTTAGCATAGCACTCAAAATATTTCACATTTTAGAGCAATTGGATTTGAAATTTCAGATTAGGGAAATTCAATCCGTATAAGTCAGAGTCTGAAGACCCAAGAACCAGGAGTTTTGATGTCCAAAAGCAGAAGATGGATGTCTCAGCTCAAGAAGATATAGAATTCACCCTTCCTCTGCCTTTTTGTTCCATTCTGGATAATGCCCACCCATATTTGGGGAGGGAAGATCTTCTTTACTGATTTGAATGCTAATCTTTTCCAGAAACACAGTCACAGACACACTCAAAAATAGTATTTTGCCAGCTATCTTGTAATTCCTTAGCCCATTCAAGTTGACACATAAAATTAACCATCAGAAAATAAGAGAGGAAAAGATCGATTTATTTTAAAGAATTGGCTCATGCAATTGTAGGGGCTGTCAAGTCCAAAATTTGTAGTGCATTCTGGCAGTTTAGAAATTCAGCTAAAAGTTGATGTCGCACTCTTGAGTCCAAAATATTCAGGGCATGCCAGCAGGCTGGAAACTCAGGCACAATTTCTATGTTGCAGTTGTGAGGCAGAATGCCTTCATCTTTGGGGACCTCAGTCTTTGCTCATTAGGTCTGCAAACTGATTGAATGAGCTTCTCCTACTTTATGGAAGGTAATTTGCTTTACTTAAAGTCAACTGATTGTAAATATTAATCATATCTTAAAAAGTACAAACACAGCAGCATCTAGACTGGTGTTTGTTCAAGCACCAGAGCCTTCCCATGTTGACCCATGCAATTAACCATCACAAATAGTATTAGATTAATGGAAACCATTTGCCTGGAAGACTGATACATGACCCTGGCACATTTGCAAAAGAATGGGAGTTGAACTGAGCAATGTGCTGGGGATTCAGTCTAGGTTAGAGGGCTAAATGTTAGAGATAAGAGTGTCCTGAGAGTTAGGCAGGAGACTCACTGCACATTCTCCATCTGGCCGGCATTGACTCGCAGAGCTCATGCCACTCAGCAATGTATAAACGGCGTACAGTGTGCGATTGGCAATAGTGCCAACACTGAGCAGAGACTGATCACTGAGGCCAGTTTGAAGCAATCCTATTTGTATGAGAAGCATATATTGATGATTATGTTTTATTTAGTCATACTTGGAAAAGGAAGTTCATCTGTGAGTCTTCAGCCTGTAAAGTTTCACAGGAAATATGCTGAGTCATGTTAAGGACTGCTGAAGATTCTAGTCAAAAATGTTCAAGAAGGTACTTCCAGGTTCAGACCCAAAGAATAAATAATCTGTGACGAGCTCCTCCTTGGCGATACAGCACTGGGAGCAGCAGTGGGGAAGGAGGGAGAGTACGGGTGAGAACTGTACCACAGAGCTTTGGCACTGCGATGCTTGTGGAGTGTCCAAAGGATTTGATTTCTCATTTTAGAACACGGAAAGTGGATCACCTGTTAGAAATAGTTTTAGAAAACAAACAAAACAACAACAAAATAATAGGACTTTCAACAAGAATATCAATAGAGTTAGATAAAAGGAAAAGTTAGGAGCCTGGACAAGAAATATGAAAAATACAGTTGTCAAAGGATGTGAAACAACAAGGAGTCAGGCTAGATGTCATGGAAAATAATACTGGTAAATTTCCTTTTCTGGAAAAAAAGCACACAAACAAAATAAGATAATAGTGTTAAAGTGGTAAGTATAGAGACCTCAAAGACCCAACGAATGGATGAAAGAATAGAAACAATGAAACAAAAACAACGAGCTTGGGAATAGCAGAATCTTTCCCTAATAAGAAAGTGCACCAACTTAGATCCTAAATGCAAATTACACCATGTTTCCAGCCCTAAGGGAGAGAAAATGACACTGAAACCTGCCATGAGGCTCTGTCACACCCATGGAAGGGGCAGGGTGACAAGTGAGATGTCTTCTAAAACGTGTGCATATTCCCAGTGTCAACCTGGGGTAGGACATTATAGGAGAGATGTGGATTTTAGATGGGATGAGAGGTATACCTCTTCTAGTACCCAAAGCTAAGCCCTAAGGCCTAGAGATGTTGGTATGTTTCTGGTGGTAGCAGATGAAAGACAAATCGAAGTAAGGAACTCAGGAATGAGATAGTCATGGTTAGAATAATTTGAGCATTGAAATAAGCACATAGAGGTAACTAACAAAATGACCCATTTTAAAAAAAGAAGATAAATATTTTTTTAAAAAGAAATTTGGATGTATTTACAACTTTAATTGAATTTGTAAAATCTGGAAAAGGAGAAGGGTAAAACATAATATTGAAACTACACCTTTAATTTAAAATTATTTATATATTATTGCCCTTGGCATTTAGTTAAACACAGATTTTTAAAAATGTCTTTGAGAAAATTATGCTGCTAGAATTGGATGTTTAATAGCACACACACATACGCTGATCTCAAAAAACCGACAAAAGAGAAAGAAAACATTGAAAAAAAGACCATAATACAAAATGACAGATGCAAGAATGAATATAAAAATATAATAGATGAAAGGATCAAAATTTTAAAAGTAAAAGTGTTAATCCCAGAACGCTGGGAGGCCAAGGCGGGTGGATCACAAGGTCAGGAGATCCTGGCTAACACCGTGAAACCCCGTCTCTACTACAAATACAAAAAATTAGCCGGGCGCAATGGCCGGTGCCTATAGCCCCAGCTACTCAGGAAACTGAGACAGGAGAATGGCATGAACCTGGAAGGCGGAGCTGGCAATGAGCCAAGACCGCACCACTGCACTCCAGCCTGGGCAACAGAGTGAGACTCCGTCTCAAAAAAAAAAAAAAAAAAAAAAAAATTGTGTTAGATTGTATTAAGTTAATTTCAGTGTTATGCTTGCTACTTGAACTAGTTAAATAAACTTGAAATAAATAAAATTAAAACTTTAAGGTATAAAAAGAAAAAGCGAGCAAGGATATACAAAATAATAAAGAAAAACTAATGTTAACGAAAATAGACATAAAATACTTTTTATTTCTAAAGGGTAAAATTCCTAAGGAAGACTCAACAATCATGAGACTCAACATTCATGTATCTAGAAGAGCATAAACATGGACAAATCAAAAGTGTCTGAAATATGAGGAGAAACTAATTCTAATGAAAAATTTTAAAATATATTTTTAATCTACTACTGATCGACGAACCCAAAATAGATTGTCCTTGAGTATATTGCAGAAAAATAAGATCCATGATAACATAGACGATGAAAATTTTATTTGGTAAAGTAGATTAATTAATGGGTATAAAACTTTTTTCAGCAAACTTCAAAATTAAAAGAACAAAACACTTCTGTTGTCCATGGGACATTTACAAAAAGATTACAAAGAAAATCACAATAAACTCTACAAAGCTGTAATGGTACAGGCTACTTTCAGAGATTAGCAAGTGGCAACATTGGGAACTTGAGAGAGTGACTTGGATTTTCTCCCACAATGCTGATATGGTTGTAAATCACATGAAACTTTCTGGAAAGCAGTTTGGCAATATCTATCAAGAAGTTTGATTACGGTTTTGTTTATTTAAGAGTAATTCCACTTCTAAGAAACCATTATAAACAAATGTTCTGAACTATAGATACATATTTTTGCCAAAGTTTTTATCAACATTTTCAACAATAGAGAAATGATTAAGAGATATATCTCCATATGATGGCATATTACACAGAAAATAAAATATTTACCAAGATGTAGTAATGACATAGGAAAATAAAAATAATGTAATACAGTGTGAAAAAAACTAGAAATAAAATTATACTTAGTATTATCGGAGAGACAGAGAAAGGAGAGAAAGAGAATAGCTAAAGAAAGTGCACCTAAAATATTCATCATTACACTTTTGATTGCTATAATCATAGCAACATTTAGTTTCTTTTTTGTAATTATCTGTATTTTAACTTTTGTTTCAAGATGTCTGTATTTAAAACTATGAAAAAGTAACATAATAATTATTTCTTTACAAGCATAAGCTGTCACTTGAAATTGAATACTTCATCCCTGTCCTTCAATACCCAAAAGTCATTGAATCCAGGAGCCTCCTGTGGATACCAAAATCTGCAGAAGCTCAGGTTCCTAATGTAAAATGACACAGTATTTGCATATAACCTATACAATCCTCCCATATGCTTTAAATCATCTCTAGATTGCCTATATGTAATACAATGGAAATGCTATGTAAATAGTTGTCATTCTTTATTTTATTTGTGTTATTTTCTATTGTTGTATTGCTATTTTTATTGGGGTTTAAAAAGTGTTTTTGATGTGAAGTTGGTTGAATCCATGGATATGGAACCCACAAATACAAAAAGGGCTGTCTGCATTGTTAAGGCCTACCACCATTGTTAGCCACACCATCTTTAAATGCTTCCTGTTTAACTCAGTTTTTCTATAAAGTGTGAAATCATATTGTCTTGTGGTCTTAGAATATTACCAGGTGGAAGCATAGCCGTGGAGCAGGCATGTTGGTGGCAGTGGTAATGACCAAGAGACCCTCCATTGAAAGGGGACCATTTGGAGAGAGGGGTTGTGGCCATGTTGTGAACTGATCCTTCCTCCACAGATGCATTCTTGAAATGCAGATCAAATCATGCACAACAAGTCTAAAACTCACTAATGGATTCCTTATTGCTGTTAGACCAGAAACAAAATTCCTTTATTCATAAGTTGACTACACTTTCCAATTAGTCCTATATAGTAACATTTTACATCACTGTCTTGGTGAAATTATTGACAGTGTTCCTTTTTACTCCAGAATAGTGTCCATTTGGATAACAAGTTATACATCACTCCATTTCTATGGACTACAAGGCTTAGTCTGTTTGGCTTCAGTATGCCTCCCTAAGCTCAGTTCTTACTCCACGTTTCTCTCGGCTGCAGTCACTCTGGCCTTCTTTGACACCTTTTCATTTATTAGACTCTGTTCACCAACCTGTGATTTTTGGTGGGAGGGTGGTTATATTGTGCATTGTTGGAGAGGGTGATGGGGAAACTGAGCACAATAAATGAGCAGGAGATAATTATTTTTCTTCATTACCTTTGATGGGCTTTGGACACAAGATATGCTGTGCTGTTTGAGTTTGAGGCAGGAAGAACAGAGCTGCAATGGAAAGCAGAGGGCTCTACATATTTCCTAAATATGGTTATAAAAATTGATAGTGTCACTAAGGGTCTAGGTGTGTAGATTATGTAGAGAGGAGTGAGCAGGAAGGAACAAAGAAGCCAGGCCCATGGGAAGTGGGAAAACCTAGCTAAGAGGCTGGCCCTAATAAGAAGAGCAGAATGAGCGATTCTACAAAACACGCTGAGTATGAAATTGCAGACCTAGTTCAAGCGTCCATGAATATAGGAAATAATCAGCAGTGGTGGGAGATACATTTTTACAAGGCAGACTCATGGAGGCAGCATGCTGTACTCAAGGTAATACCCATGATTCACAGGAAGAGAAGCAGGGTACAGAATCCAGCCTGCTGGGGAAGGAGGCTGGCAGAACGAGAAACAATCTGGGCTCAAGGCAAAGATTCATTCTGTTACCAGACAGGGGTCCCGATCCAGACCCCAAGAGACGGTTCTTGGACCTCGCACAAGAAAGAATCTGGGGCAAGTCCATAGAGTAAAGTGAAAGCAAGTTTATTAAGAAAAAAGTAAAGGAATAAAAGAGTGGCTACCCCACAGGCAGAACAGTGGCATGGGCTGCTCAACTGATTATACTTACAGTTATTTCTTGATTATATGCTAAACAAAGGGTGAATTATTCATGAGTTTTCTTCGAAAGGGCTGGGCCATTCCCAGAAATGAGGGCTCCTCCCGTTTTTAGACCATATAGAGTAACTTCTGGACATTGCCCTGGCATTTGTAAACTGTCATGGCCCTGGTGGGCATGTCTTTTAGCACACTAAATGCATAATAATTAGTGTATAATGACCAGTGAGGACAACCAGAGGTCACTTTTGTCACCATTTTGGTTTTGGCCACCTTCTTTACTGCAATCTGTTTTGTCAGCAAGGTCTTTGTGACCTGCATCTTGTGCCAACTTCCTATCTCATCCTGTGACTAAGAGTGCCTAACTTCCTTGTAATGCAGCCCAGTAGGTCTCAGCCTTATTTTACCCAGCCCCTATTCAAGATGGAGTCACTCTGGTTCAAACACCTATGACAATCCCTTAAGGAGAATGAGTTTGCCAAGCAGGAGCATGAGGTAGGAACTGTGCCCTAGGTCATGAAAGGATTGGAGAGAAATCATCCAGAATCCTGAGGCTGAAGAATAGAGTTGATATGGGCCACAGGATCTAACTTCAATACTCACTAGATACAGGATATAGGACTTCTGATGTACTCAATGTCCCAGTCTGGAATGCATCTGGGCCCATAGAGAGAAATGAAAAGATCCTACTGACAGAGCGTGGCTGTGCAAAAGTAAAGGAAACAAGGTAGGGACAGGCAGCGAGGAAAAGGAGAGAAAAGGAGACAGAGTCCTAGGAAGCTTTTAGATAACAGAAAATGTTAACAGAGGTTTCCCCTTACCTAAAACTAAAAAAGGTCACAACGTGTAGAAACTAAGCAACGAAAAAAATGTTTTTGATCCTATATCCTTTTGCTTTATTATTTAAATTAAAGTTCAATTCTATGAATGCAAAACAGAAAGCCCGATCTTTTTCCCAGTATTGTCATAATCATTTTTAAGCACAATATTAGGAGATAGGATTAAGTAAACAGTGTTTTTTTTAACAGAATTTTTTTTGCTACTCTGCCTGGGAACAGCTGATATATATGAGGGTCTAGTCTAAGACCCAGTTCAAAAATAATATTTTAGTTGGACCAAATTCTCTTATGATTTACACCTAACATCGGCCTTAACTCTGACTAAAAGCCAAATTTTAGTAACAAAAAGAAACCTAGTGTAATTTCCTGGTTCTGAACAGCATTGAAAAGCTCACACAGCTTTTCCAAATCCAAGAGAGCTTTCCCATCATGTCATCAGATATCTGTGGGTTGATAAATTCTAGTTCTAACTCTTGAGATCTGTATTTTCCCATGTATATTGCAAATCCACTGGTGATAAGTAGATGAGTTGAAAGAATGAATCATGTATCTCTCTTCATAAGTCTTTTGTGCATTTTCAGTAATGCTCAGAAGAAATTGAGAAAGCTAGGTTTTAAAAATATTAAGCAATTCATAGCACTTCTCATGAATCCCTTATTTTTCTTGTTTCTTGAGATTTCATCTAGTCTCCTGAAATTCTGAACTCTTGTTACCTATGCTTTACATGTTATAGCTTCTCTTTGGTTTTCTCACAATGTTTTTCCTAATGTCAGGACTTGCTCTTTGAGAGCTTCTGCAACCACCATTCCATTAAATTTTCACATTCAACTTATATACAAGAAGTTACTTGCTGCATGGATGTTTTGTGTGTGGAGGAAAAAATCTGAATTCTTTATTTGGTCTGATCCAATTCAGGAAGAAAACATTAATTTTAATTACTTGCATAAACAAGAAATAAGAAAATAAGCCTTTTACATGAAAAAATACAGAAACAAATGCCAAGCTGAATGTAAATTATTTTTGTTTTAGTCACTATTTGGCTTAGTGATACTATATCTTACTTCTATTATGCAAATATTTCAGAATTAAATATATTGTATTATATCTCTGTTTTATCATCAAATTAATGAAATGTAAGTTTCTTCCTATTGGAAAAAATGATATTCATCTTAAATTCTGAGGAAATATTGAGGAAAATATTTCTTAGATGGATACAAATTCCTCATGTTGCTTAATTGACTTTGGAATAGGAAGAATTATGCCCTTCCTCCAAGCACTTTCAGAATGCAGTGTCTAGAGTCAGTATTAAAAAAAAAAAAATCACATCAATTGAAGAAAAAAAAGAGAGAAAAGAAACGGAGGGAAGGGTTTAAAGAGCTACTTACAGTGCAGACTTCAATGCTTAAACAATGTAATGGTGATATGATGTATGGGTCTACATTAATAGAACATCAATTTAAAAGTAGTGTTAGTCTTTTAGTCTTCTTTCCATATTTCAGTAGCTTTATTCTCCCCCACCCCCACCCTGATTATTTCCTATTATTTAGTCATTCAGGTGTGAAAGTGTTTTGGGTTTTTTTTTGTTTTTTTTTTTTTGTTTTTTGAGATGGAGTTTCACTACTGTTGCCCAGGCTGCAGTGCAATGGTGCCATCTCAGCTCACCGCAACCTCTGCCTGCTGAGTTCAAGAGATTCTCCTGCCTCAGCCTCCTGGGTAGCTGGGATTACAGGCATGTTCTCCCATGCCTGGCTAATTTTGTATTTTTAATAGAGATAGGGTTTCACCATGTTGGTCAGGCTGGTCTTGAACTCCCGAACTCAGGTGATCCACCTGCCTTGGTCTCCTAAAATTCTGGGATTACAGGCAGGAGTCACAGTGCCTAGCCAAAAGTAGTTTTTAAAGAATGAAAACATTTATTGGTCAATCATTTATTTTCCTAAGTCAGTTATTCCTGTAGTTACTGATTGCATTTGTTTAAAAGTCAATGTTATTTTCTTAATAGAATCTACATAAAAACAACTCACAAATTAATTGACATATCTAAGTGACTGCAGTAAGCTTGATTATGTTAATGTCTTGCTAGTGAACTTTTTTGAGGTACATTTGGTGGCCTGGCCATTGTGTTTGCTTTTTAGATACTCATCTTATTACTCTTTTTGTTTCTGTCAAACAGAATGACCAATTCCTGAAAAGACCTGAGGAGAAAATTTATAAGTTTTATATAGACTGTATTATAAAGTTAGTGCATTTTTCCCTGCAAATTTTATTTTAAGTGTTTTTCCTTAATATTTTATTTGTTATCCCTAGCCCAAATAATCCTGTGAGAAATTTTAGGTCTAGAATAATTGTAAATGCTCCCAGTACTTTATTTATATTTTTTGAAAGCTAGAGACAATTACTTATCAAATAAATAATTGTCCTTCAACCTTTAGTTTTTCTGGGGTTAGCCAATATACTATTGCTTGGCTATTGCCTATGTCTGTGACCACAAGCAAAAAATCCAGTTGGAAAACATAGCTTCCCAATAGTGGAGATTTAGGATTAGCAAGGTGCAGAGGTCGATAGATGGTTTGGAATTAATTAGCAAGCAAGGTTCTCATAGTTATCCAAAACATATCAAACAATTTCTCATTCTGGTCTCAAAAGAGACCTAGCCATCTAAAAAGTTTTCAGTTATACTCAGTTCAGCAAAATATAATCTGAAAAATGACTGGACTTGGAGTCAAAAGAACTTGGCTAGAATCCCAGCTTCAAATTTATTAGCTTATTTAATATTTGACAAGGTAATTTACCTTTTGAAACTTTAGTACACTAGAGTGTAAATTTAGAATAACAACTTACCTTAAAGGGTGATTTTCAGGATGGTCTAAGCACATATTAGATGTTCAGTATATGGTACTTCAATCTTAGTCTAATGTCAAGTTGACACAATAAAAATATCAAATGCAATTGAAAATAGTCAATCTTATTTTTTGTGTATTATTATTTACTTTGAGTCATCTGAAATATTAAATTTCATAGACATAAACATATTTGTTTCCAAAATTAAAATTATTTATATTTGATTTTAAGTATTAAGAATAGTAGACATTTGTTTTATCTATATGTAAATCCATGGGTTTTAGATAGATAATTATTACTATTGTTTTCAACCTTTCCATGACCATTTCCAGAATTTTAGAAGCTTTTAAGTAATTTCTGTTTCTTGCATCTATATTGTCAGTACAAAAAATGGACCAGTATCATTAAGATAATGATATGATATTATAAAATGAGAATCATGATTTGTCATATTGTTAACACCAGATAGCATTAGGGCAATTCTATTTATTATGATGGAAAGAAACTACTCTCATTTTAAAAGAAGGCCTTACAGCCAAGCCTGAATATGAAATAAATTAGAGAATGTTACTGACTTAATGTCTATGTAAATATTTGAATTTTTCTTTTCACATTTTCTCTCCTCTTCATTCTTTGTTTCAGAAATTTCACTAGCACCCCTCCATAATAAAGAAAAATAAGTGCAGAGAAACCAACAATCAACCCCCAAACATCACCCAACTCCATTCTTCTCTGCCCTAGTCTTTTTACTAATTTCCTATTTTCTTCAATTTTCAGTAACAAACACATAGAACTTTCTATATTGTACTGACTTTCACAGCATCTGCTTTTTTTTTTTCATATTTTCTTTATTTCCATTTATATCTATTCCTTAGGACATAATCAACTTTGGGTCTACATTTTTTGACTTATTTTCCGAAACTGAATTGCTCATTTTCTGTTGCTGCTAGGCAATGTCACAGACAAGATTAAGAATTCATGATTTATGTTATCTATGTATTCGCAGTCTGATAGAAAAAATAAAGTGTATCACCCAAGGAACCATGTGTATAAATCAGGATTCTACAGAGAAACAGAATCCATAGGAGATAGATAGATAGATAGATAGATAGATAGATAGATAGATAGATAGATAGATAGGTAAGTTATCAGTAATTGGTTCATGCAATTATAGAAGCTGACAAGTCCCAAGATCTGTAATTGGCAAGTTGGAGACCCAGGAGAGATTGTTGTGTAGTTCCAGTTTGCAAGCTGGTAGGCTCAAGACCAAGGAAGGGTAGATGTTTCAGTTTGAGTCCAAAGGCAGAATAAAGACCAAAGTCGCAGCTCAAGCAGTCAGGCAGGAGGAAGACCCTCTTACTTAGACATTTTATTCTATTTGGGTCTTCAGCTGGATGGATGAGGCCCATCTATAGTAAGGAAGATAAATTACTTTAATCAGTCTACTGATCTAAATATTAATCTAATTAAGAAACACCATCACAGATACACCCAGAATGTTTAACTAAATGTCTAGGCATCCTGTGGCCCAGTTGAGCTGATATATAAGTTAACCATGAGCCACCAGTGAGCTAGCGAGTGTAATCCATTTAGTAGCTCTGAATAAATGATGCTCAAATCAACTTCAGCAGCCCTGACTTCTCATCTCTATTCCAGTCTTGTATTCTTTACTTCCCATAAAACACCTCTATGTGGATATTCTTTATTCACTCAAAATTCCTTATGTTTAAATAAAAATAATGTTGTAATTACCTTCTTATCTCTGTCAATATCTTGATTAGTGGCAATATTAATCTTTTTCTTTCCTGGCTTTATAAACTCCTCTGGCAGTTTTTGCATTCGTGTTCCCATGATCATAACTACTACCAGATTGTATTAAGTTTTACTTTTAAGTATCTCAGATTTACTCATTTATTCCTACTCCCGCCATGTGAGGTCACAATTTTATAATTCTGTATCTGGATTATTATAACAACATCCAGATCCAACCTTGTGTCATTAATTTTATTGGTAATCTGTGTAAACATCAGACCAAACTTCCCACAGCACAATTTCTTTCTTGTGATCCTTTAGCCCCAGGAAATGCTCAGGGCTTACTATGGCCAAACCTATGATGCCTGCTGTCTTCATGAAATTTTTTAGTTTTTCAAAAATCTGACCTTAGTTATTGATATGGTTTTGCTGTGTCCCCACTCAAATCTCATCTTGAATTGTAGCTCCCATAATTCCCACGTGTCATGAAAGGGACCCAGTGGGAGGTAATTGAATCATGGGGGCAGGTCTTTCCTGTGTTGTTCTTGTGATAGTGAATAAGTCTTATGAGATCTGATGGTTTTATAAAGGGGAGTTCCCCTGAACTCTCTCGCCTGCTACCAGGTAAGATGTGACTTTGCTCCTCCTTTGTCTTCTGCCATGATTGTCAGGTCTCCTCAGTCATGTGGAATTATGAGTCAATTAAACCTCTTTCCTTTATAAATTACTCAGTCTTGAGTATGTCTTTATTAGCAGTGTAAGAACAGACTAATACAGTTATTGATCTATTCTTCTCTGCAGCCTTACTAACTTAAGCCTTTGACATGTTCTTCACAATTGTTCTTAATTCCTCTTTCTACCTCTGCATATAGACTTTCCTTCCTTATCATTGCTCATGATGCTCTTTAGCAATGCCCTTCCTCCTTAATCACAGACCAAATTGAATCCACTTTTTAAGGCCAAACATTAATTAAGTCAACCTCTCTGCCTCAATGAAAACTTTCTTTGACTATTTAGATTCTTGGTCATCTCTGAATTTTTATAGCATTTATAACCTGTCTCCCTTAGCACTTCATCATATATTTTTATGTATTACTACATTAATATTTCGTATTTGTTTTCTTTGCTCCTCCTGAATACAATGTCTATGTATTATACTTCATAGTACATGTAAATATTTAATAAAAGTGTTGATTAACTGGTAAACGTGCTTTTACTTTCTCAAAGCAAAATGTCATAGAACTTTTCCAAAGATAATTTCATATATTTGGACTGTGGTACTGTGTTATTTTAAACCTCGTAGTATTCTGTTCCCAAAATATAATACTTGAGCAGGAAATGACCTATAGTATCTGTGTATATAGCTCATGAGTCAGGAAGGTATGAGGTAATTTCCCAATGGAGGGAGAACAAGACTAAATACCAACATCTGAGATTTAGTTAGTAAATGAAAGAGAGAATGAAGGTGGGAAAAATACCTTTATATACTGTTTTTTCTCCAGATTATCTGGATGAAATTAAATGGTATGTGATGTACATATTACTAACCAGAGGGTCACATCTAAAGTGGTTATAGTATGCTTTATATTCTAAAAATTTTCTGAATGAACAGTTAATGAGAAGAATTAAAAATGTAAGCAACCTAGAAAAAAATGATCATGAAACACTACTACTGATTAGGCTTGTGGGCCGAGGCAGAGGAATTCCCACTTAAATTGAAGGAGATCATTAACAAGTGAGCTATGAGTTGCTCAGATAATTATCACATCATGAAAACCACCTTTTGGATAGGCTTGTTGAAAACCAAACTAAGCCTTTACACCCCAGCAATAACCTACTATACCATTTAGCAAAATTCAAACATAACCTTCCTTTCTGTGTTAAATGTGTATGTGCCATGGTTTTATGTTTTTCGTTTTTTTTAGGATGTTCATGTTTTAATTATAATTAAAGTTTTCATTACCTCTACTATTATTATCTAGTTAAATAATTAAACAGAAGATATATTGTTATTAAGCATCCTTTAAAATATATAAGAATAAGCTTCTATGATTCAGGAAATAGATAATTCAGTGAGAAGATTTTTCTTTCCCTGTACACTAATGAAGTGGCAATCTTGATTAGTTTAATTGCATTAGTAGATGGCACATTTCCACAAATACATATTATATAATCCATCTTTGTATTGATGCTGTGTGTGTGAGTTAGAACAGATTGGCACTCCCTAACAGTCAACAACAGGAGGAGCTAGATTTAGGCTTTAGTGGAATTCACAGTCTGCCAGGAATAAGTGGCTAGTCTATTCTCTGTATCAAGAACTCTCCAAGTTGCTTGCTTAGAGGCCTTTGTAACATTCCTGACATTTTTTGCACTTATTTCAAAGTAGGTATAGTTTCTGTTGTCCTTGCACCAGGCCCGGGCATTTCCCATAGACTCTTGACAATCACTTAAGTTAATCTTTCTACCCAAAATCACAAAAGAAAATGTCTTAGGTTTTCGAGATCTGCATAATGTATGAATTCTTTCCTGTGGTTGCTTGAATTCTGGAAGCTTTGGGTATCATCCACAGTAAAATTAAGAAGGCTGCATTCAGATCCTCTGTAACACAGGTTCTTGGACTTCCGAATTAATTTGCTCAGCTTTGTCCCAATGTGCCTGGAAAAAAAATGCTCGTCACTTTACAATTTTTATTTTAAAAATTTGTACTTATTGGTAGAACACCAGCATGTATCAATTATATTAATTACATATTTATTCATAAGAGAGTTCTTCACAACTCCGCTAACTGAGAAAAATTACCTTAAAAATTTCTTTTTTAACAATTGCTTGTCACAAAGTCTTAACTTCTGGAACCAAATTAAACATTTCCAGTGCTTTTTATCCCTTCCTGTGAATTTGAGGTTCCATCAGGTATCATTTCCTCTTATCTTGAAGAACTTCCTTCATTATTTCTTACAGAGCAGGTCTGCCAGGAGTAGATTTTTCTCAAGTTTTTTTTTCTGAAAATGTCCTTATTTCCACCTTGTTTTTGAGGATTGATTTTAATAGATACAGAATTTTGGATTGATATGGTTTCTTTAGAGCACTTTAAGGATGTCCTTTCATTGGCGAGACCCAAAATGTGACACTGCAAATGGGAAGTTGTCGAATGTGAAATAAAAGTTAAAGCTGTTAAGATCAAGGAATAAATATACCAAATTATTAGAATGAGTTTTCTATGAAGATGAAAGACTCTCCTATTATGGTGCCAGAAATCTGAATGGAAAGAAAGACAATAAATCGAGTACCAACTTCTCAGTGACTAAGGGTGAGTTGTGAAAAGGTCAGAACATGACAATAATGAAGAAGGGAGAAGCCAAATGTTCCTTGGTTTTGAAATCCAATACTCTTTTGTTAATAGTTTTAAATAACTTTTTTTATTCAAAGTGTTTATTGGGAATCCTTTGAGACTGGTCTGCTTTTCTGTTTTGGGCTCTTTCTCTAGACCATTTCCTTTTTAACTGTGATGATTTCCCTTGACATCTTCTAACTTAGTAGAGTTGCCCCATCAATTGGATTTTATATTAAATAGTTTGGTTCTGCTGAAAATTTAGGGGTAACTTTCAAATCTAATTTTAACCCAGTAATCTGCTTTGTAACATTCTGTTTATTGACACTATATAGAAGTAATCTTTTCTCATCTGATCTTATCCTGTTCCACACTCTAAACTAGAACAAAGATTAGTAACTTATTGCTCACTATTTTTCATTTGTTTTCTACCCATCTGGGTTATAAACATTTTATCTTTTCTATGTGAAGAGTCCCTTTAACCTATCACTAAATCTTCCCTAATTAATTAATCCCAACTCTGTGTAAGTTAACACCCTTTGTGAAATATTTCTAGATTAAACTTCAACATCATATGATATCAAACAAGTTCTGGTCACCCAAATTAGTCTCTCAGCACCTTGCTTTGCCATTTTATTTTATTTGTATCACATTGTTTTCTTTGAAGTTATTGTTTCTTTGGAGTGCATGGCTTGAGATTGTATCTTAGATTTTTCTCCTAGTCTCTTATCATATGCATGTATCTGATTGCCTTCTTATCATTGATGTCCTACCTACAGATAAAAATGGAAGAAACCTTCATAAACTTCTATGTTGTTTACTTTTTCCATTTACTAACATTATTAAGCCTGCATTGTATGTAGTTTTTATAATATGAAGAGAAATTTAAATTGAATTGAGTAGAGATGTTTGCTTGCCTTCATGTTCTCAAGTAAAATGAGATAATTCCTAAGAAAATTTCCACCTGCCACATATAATTGTTTCAGGTGAATGCAAAAGAGGTCTCCTGTCTTTCTCTAAAAGTACAATAATTTTCCATCTTTAATAGCATGCAAACAAACTCAATAATTTTAGCTAATCAGTTATCATTCTGCTATCACTGTCTGCCTAAACTCATCGTCTATACTAATTTCGTGTGTTACCTTCTTTTTGTGTAAGCCCATAACTTCTTCTAATACTTTTTGGACATTAACAGTCATACTCCAAATCCTCTTTAATATAAAAAATATATATTTGACAGACAGGTCTAATAAATGTATTACCAACCCAGTTAGCTGTACCTATCTCAAAAGAAGCCTACATCTACCACCTTTGTGATCTTCTCTTCATCCCCTGAGTGAACTCACCGAAATCTAGTTTTTGTCCCAATAATTCGTTGATGCTATTTCCAAAATACTATACAAGAATTTGCTATTTCTAGGTACAATTGTCCCTTTTTCACACTGGACCCAATATGATCAAAACTAAATTGTAACCCCCCTTCCCCAATCAGCTTTTCCTCCTGCATTTCATCTAAGAAGTCTTTCCCTCCGCTGTTGCTTGAAATCTTCCCTTGTCTTTATTTCCTTTATTCAGATACTTTTTATTAAATCAATTACCTTAAGCCAATTTTTTTAGAGTTTGTCTTTCTGAACACCATTCTCTTACTGTTTTAGTTCAGTCATTCATGGTCTATCACCTGTACTATTATAATAATTCTTCAAAATGCCTCTTGCTTGTTTCCTTCTCTCTAGGTCCATCATTTATGTTGTCACTGTCATGTGTGTCCATGTGAAGAGACCACCAAACAGGCTTTGTGTGAGCAATAAAGTTTTTTAATCACTTGGGTGCCGGCGGGCTGAGTCTGAAAAGAGAGTCAGCGAAGGGAGATAAAGGTGGGACCATTTTATAGGATTTGGGTAGGTAAAGGAAAGTTACAGTCAAAGGGGAGTTGTTCTCTGGTGAGCAGGAGTGGGGGTCACAAGGTGCTCAGTGGGGGAGCTTTTTGAGCCAGGATGATCCAGGAAAAGGACTTTCACAAGATCATGTCATCACTTAAGGCAAGGACCAGCCATTTTCAAGTCTTTTGTGGTGGAATGTCATCAGTAAAGGCGGGGCAGGGCATTTTCATCTCTTTCGTGATTCTTCAGTTACTTTAGGCCATTTGGGCATATATGTGCAAGTCACAGGGGATGCAATGGCTTGGCTTGGGCTCAGATGCCTGACAGTCACAAGGCATCTTCCTTGAACACAATTATTTTCATGCCATTTACTGATCAAAACCTTCAATGACTCCTCACATAGAATAAAATAAAATTCAAATTTCATAGCATAATATTAAGGACTTTCTGTAATTTGGACCTGATATTATTTTCCAGCCTCAACTCCCCATCCTCTCCTCCTCCATACAGTTCAGCTTCTAATCTTCTTATTCTACTTTCTGTGCCATGAACACTTCAGCTTCTGTAAAGCCCCTTGCCTTTATTTCTGCTGTTGAGCTTGTCAGAGGCATATGAACCAGAACAACTCCATCTTGAATAGGAGCAGCTAGGTAAAATGATGCTGAGAGCCACTGGGCTGCATTCCCAGATGGTTAAGGCATTCTAAGTTACAGGATGAAATTGGAAGTTGGCACAAGATACAGGTCATAAAGACTTTGCTGAGAAAACAGGCTGCAGCAAAGAAGCTGGCTAAAACCCACCAAAATCAAGATGGTGATGAGAGTGACCTCTGGTAGTCCTCATTGCTACACTCCCACCAGTGCCATGACAGTTTACAAATGCTATAGCAATGTCAGGAAGTTACCCTACATGGTTTAAAAAGGGAAGTCATGAATAGTCCCCCCATTTTTAGCATATCATCAAGAAATAACCATAAAAATGGGTAACCAGCAGCCCTCAGAGCTGCTCTGTCTATGGAGTAGCCATTCTTTTGTTCCTTTACTTTCCTAATAAACTTGCTTTCACTTTACAGACTAGCCCTGAATTCTTTCTTGTGTAAGATCCAAGAATCCTCTCTGGGGGTCTGAATCCTGACCCTTTTCCTGTAACAAACTGAAAAAAACTACCTTTGCAAAAATTATGTCAATGAGAAAATAATGACAGTGAAAGAGATCTGAGCTAACCCACCCACCAGGCATCTTGCCTTTCCCCTAATTATTCCTGGGCTATTGGGCCAAGCTAACTTTGGAAGACATTTAGGCTGTAGTTTCAATGATAATAGGCCTTGCCTAAAACTCAACTGCTTTTGTAAAGCTAATGGGAGGCCATCAGGCTGGGGAGAGGAGAGAAGCCTGAGTGCTGCTGGGGTGCAGACAGAAATGATTGTCAGCCCTTACTGCAGAGGTTATAAGACATGCAACTTCCCCAGTTACTCCTGAAAATCATACCACTATTGTAGATTGGCCTTTTGAGATCGCTTCTCAGGTTTTTTGCATGCCTGACACCCATGGCTCTAACTGGACCCACCAGCCTCATTCCTGTGGCCCCATTCAGAAGCGATTCAGCCCACAGGAGGACAGCTTCCACTCCCTGTGATTTCATCTCCATCCCAACCAATCAGCAGCAAGTACCTGTTACCTGGCCACTCCAACCCCTTCTCCCAAATTGCCTTCGGAAAAATCCCTAACCTAACAGCTTTGGAGGAGATGATTTGAGTACAAACTCCATTTCCCATATGGCATGGTCAGCCTTATGTCCATTAAACTCTTTCTCTACTGCAATACCGTGGTCTGTCTTTATGCACCAGGCAAGGAGAACCCCTTGGGTGGTTACAAATTACTCTTTCTCTACCACAATGCTGTGGTTTTTCTTTATACAGTGGGCAAGAAGAACCCCTTGGTGGGGGGGTTTCAGATCCACACCCCTCTCTGTTGAAATTCTATTTTTCTCTCATGATTCTGATAAAATGCTTTTTTTCTATGAAGTTTTTCCTATTGTGCTAGTTAGAATTGATCACTCCCATACTTGATAATGCTATGTTTTTACTTTTAAAATTTTTACTGATTAACCTTTTCTTGAGCTATGACTACTGTGTATATCTTTTGCCTGACTCAAGCATGAGTTGCTTGAAGGAAGGGACTGGGTCTATCCACGTGTGAATCTTTGGTGGCCAGCATTTATTTAAAATTCATAGAAGGGTCTCAATAAATGTTTTCCAGAGGTTTCATACTGCTATTTAAATACTTTTCAAAGGTATCATATTCTGAAATACATATAAAATATATTTGGCTAGAAATATATTAAAGGATAGCTATCTATTGAAAAACAGTTGCACTGATGAGCTTGATTTTACCTAAAAGGATGTGTGAAGAACATGTTAGAGTAGGTAGCTAGTTGGCATGAGGAGGGCAGGAGAGGGCTGCCCCCCACCCCACTAGGAATGTGTGGTAACCGTCAGGTGATGGTCAGGCAGTTTTCACACTGTCCATCTAAAATAATAATTGGTTGCAGCCAGCTCCAGGGAAAGGCAGTTTCATAATAGATAGAAACATCTGTAACTGGTGATCAGCAGCTTCCCAGTAAGATCTCAGGAGTTGGGCCAGTAGGCTGAAGCTTGTTCACTAAGAGGCAAAATGGTGAGGTTTAACTGGTATGTGACCTTCTGGGGACATTCCACTGGTAAATGGAAGAACACCTCAAGTGAGCATGCATAGAACTCCAATAAACACACTGTACATGCTCCCTTCCCAAGGGCTAGAAGGCCATGGCACATGCAGACAACCCCACCAAGGGAAGATCAGGGGAGAAGGGATGCAAGACCCCAGAAGTATGCCACCATATAAAATCCAAGTCAAAAAGTCAAATCCTGAACTTGTCCTCCAAGATGCCCACTTGGCCCTCTGTAAAGTATACTTTACTTTCTTTTCATTCCTGCTCTAAAGCTTTTTAATAAACTTTCACTTGCTCTAAAACTTGCCTTGGTCTCTTCTCCTACCTTATGCCCCTCAGTTGTATTCTTTTTTCTGAAGAGGCAAGAATTGAGGTTGCGGCAGACCCATACAGATTAATGGCCGGTGACTCAGATACCTGCCACCACTAACAAACCGACCAACACGTAGTGCCCTCTTTACTGTAGATAAGACAAGAGCAGGCCCATGATGTGGGTTTTGGACTAGTTCCATGGGTTCATATTTCGTCTTTGTGCAAATATTAGTGATGTTTGGGAGTGGTTAGAGACCACTGTTTTCTATATGGAAAGAAGGCATGATTATCATACACTATCAAAACATCAAGAGAAAAATATGCAACTTCAGCTCCTCTTTCCCCCTTTATAGTTTTGCTGTTTTCTTACCTCAAAACCGGATCCTACTAATTTCTTCCCTTTGGTAGCATCACAGACAGAACAGTATATACAAGCCAAGAAAAAAAAAAAAAAAAAGGCAGCTGCCCTTTACAGTTTTCAGTGCTGACAAATTTCTTTTGGTTGTGTTTCCAAATGTGCAAGGCCATTAACACAACTCCATTTGGCTAAAATCTCATTAGAGATCACTTTTGACATGAGGTCCAATCTCAGCCAGAGAACTGATTTGGGACACTTCCAGGGATTATCTTGTCATTTGAATATCGAGGAAGGAGAGGCTGGAGACTCTGGACCTCCTTTCCATCCTACAGCTCGGGATCTCAGAGCTTTTGGCTCAGAACCTCTGCCAGAGTAAAGTTGTGGTTCTCTGAGAGATGGGGTCATTGTTATTATTATTCCAGTCTCCAAGGCAAAATACATTGTGTGACCAGCGGTGTAGGTAGAGCCAAAACCACCTGGAAAAGACCCATAGCTGTCACAGGGCCACACTGAAATGCGAATCATTGAAACTGCTGAGCACTACAAAACCATGACAATTTTGTTTTTTACCCTCAGCTGGATGATAGTTAAATAAAAGGACCAAAGTAAAGGTATTTAGAAGAATTCAACTTGCTAAAAGTGACATTTATTTTCTTCTGACTTACTATGGCCCACATGCTGTTATTCTAACTGACCTATTTAGAAACATTTAAGAGTAATATAACAAGCAGTTGGTGGAGGATTGGCAATTTTCTTAAGCTGGTTCATGCGTCACTCTGCTTTTGTTTGTCCAGCTGCCAGTATAAATTATGATCTGTTGAAGTGGATCTTGCTTGGCGTTCTCTGAAGTTGGCCCGAACATTTGGACAATCACATGGACCTCTTTCTGAACAAGTGCATCATTCGATGGACTAATGTAGCTCAGATGATGCACAGATATTCTGTGAGCACAGAGGCAGTCACTATTGGTGGGAAAAAGAAGCAAGGATAAAGACCAAAGGACACTTGTGTTTGTCCAGTTCTAAATGTTACTCAATGTGCTGGGACAGTGTGACACCAAGACCTCATTGATGTGTCTAGACATCTGGGATTTCACAGATGTTCCCACCGAATCTCTTTACTGCCTATTTACCCTACACAAACCTTCTTCCCTTCTCTTTATCAGTTTCTTCCTCCACTATTCCAAGTATCCACCTTTTTCAGGAATTGGCATAGGCTCCTCTGGCAGCTGGTCTGACCAACTCACACTGCGGCTGACAGTAGCATATGGACAGTGTGGGAGACTGTGACCCTTAGTTATAGACAGTTGTTTCCTTTCAACCCATTTTTATTCTCTCTTTCTCTATACTAAGTTCACATTTCTCAAAAATGTAATTCTATTACTCCCTTTATGATGACCTTCCCAACCAGGTACAATTGTTAAAGTTAGAAAATTGTCAGAACATGTTTCTTTTCCTCTTCCTTCAAAAATCTGGACATTCTCCTTCCTTTCATCCCTTGCCCTCCCACCTCCTCACTCTCACAATTTCCCCCTCCCATCAGGGTTCTTGGACACCAGCAGAAATGCCCTAGATGTGCTATGTCATATGTACATGTGTGTATAATTGTGTGCTAAGTGCTTTTTGTAGGTTACTTCTTTTTAATTCTCACAACAACCCAGGGAGGTAGATTATTATCTCTCCTTTAAAGAGGAAAAAAATCAGGTTTTAGAAGGTTAGGTGACTTGCTGACAAGACTACAGCTGGGAAGCAGTGGGGCTGGACATATGCTGGAGGTGGCTGTGTGTTTCCAGAGGACGTGCTTTCAACTGCCCTGCTGGGCTGCCTTTCACTTCCCTCCCCAAATATAGGAAAAGGTTGTGGTAAATGTGAGGCTGAAACTTGAACAAGCTGGAGATATCCTAGAGCTAGGGAAAAAGAAGAAAGAATTATTATGGCTTAATTGCCACCATCTCCTGGAAAAAAAAATGTATTTTTCTATGTTACAGGTTTTTTTCAGCTTTGTGTACCACTTGTTACTTTTCAGATCCTTGAAAAGTTGGCTTGAAGATGCGGTCTTTGGCCAAGTAAACAAATTTGGGGGAGTTAAGAGATTACACTGCTGACGTTACATTGTAGTGGGAGTATGTATACTTAAAAAAAAAAAAACCTCTCTTTAATAAATGACTGAAAATTACAAGAAAAGTGGGTAATATGGGATGACTTTTCCACCACAATATTGGGAAATTGTACTCTTTGGTTTAGTTACTGTTAATCAGAGATATTACACATTGTGGTTTGTAAAGGACAATTTGACTTGAGATGTTAAAGGGGCACACACAAAAGGTATCTTTCATTTGAGTTTTTTTTTTTTTTTTTGAGACGGAGTCTCGCTCTGTCACCCAGGCTGGAGTGCAGTGGCCGGATCTCAGCTCACTGCAAGCTCCGCCTCCCGGGTTCACGCCATTCTCCTGCCTCAGCCTCCCGAGTAGCTGGGACTACAGGCGCCCGCCACCTCGCCCGGCTAGTTTTTTTTGTATTTCTTAATAGAGACGGGGTTTCTTTTTTTTTTTTTTTTTTTTTTTTTTTTTTTTTTTTTTTTTTTTTTTTGAGACGGAGTCTCGCTCTGTCGCCCAGGCTGGAGTGCAGTGGCGCGATCTTGGCTCACTGCAAGCTCTGCCTCCCGGGCCCACGCCATTCTCCTGCCTCAGCCTCCCGAGTAGCTGGGACCACAGGTGCCCGCCACCACACCCGGCTAATTTTTTGTATTTTTAGTAGAGACGAGGTTTCACCGTGTTAGCCAGGAAGGTCTCGATCTCCTGACCTTGTGATCCGCCCGCCTCAGCCTCCCAAAGTGCTGGGATTACAGGCGTGAGCCACCACGCCTGGCTAAGAGACGGGGTTTCACCGTGTTAGCCAGGATGGTCTCGATCTCCTGACCTCGTGATCCGCCCGTCTCGGCCTCCCAAAGTGCTGGGATTACAGGCTTGAGCCACCGCGCCCGGCTCATTTGAGTTTTTAGGAGTTTAGTCTAACCACAATGCAAGGATTTTTGCACTTGTGCAAAAATCATTTCCTTTCACCCGTACTATGGTCATTATTATCTTTAACGTTTAGATGTGTAAATAACTGAATAACCAAAAAGTATTTATTGAGTCCATATTATGTACCGATTACTTTTCTAGATACTATGGGGGTAGAGATGAGTATAGTCTTTATCCACCAAGAAAAAAAAAAAACAAAAAAAAAATTGTGGTTGTGTGGTAGTTTGCAGATTGATCCACATAAAACAGAGAAGGAATAATAAAGTATTTAGTCAAATACAAAATAGAGTGGTGTCATTTATAGGATAATTCAGAGAAGTGAGATAAACATTGGTTTGCACTACTTCATGTTGTCCCTAAAAAGGTTTTGAAACAAAGGACTTGAGACAACTTGTGGAAGTGTTTAGATAGCTTGTAGAAAAGATCTGCAGAGGTGAAGACAGAATGAGTTTACACCACTGGGGAGACATACTGTGAAGGCTGGATGACAGCACATCTGTGTACAACCTGGTTGACTGAATATTTTAAACCCACGTTTGGGACCTACTGCTCAGAAAAAAAGATTTCCTTCAAAATATTACTGCTTATTGACAATGCACCTAGTTACCCAAGAGCTCTGATGGAGATGCACAAGGGAATTCGTGTTGCTTTCATGCCCACTAACACAACATCCATTCTGCAGCCCATAGGTCAAGAAGTAATTTTTACTTTCACATCTTATTATTCAAGAAATACATTTTGTAAGGCTATAGCTACTGTAGATAGTGAATCCTCAGATGGATCTGTGCAAAGTAAATTAAAAACCGCCTGGAAAGCATTTATCATTCCAGATTCCATTAAGAACACTTATGATTCATGGGATGAGGTCGAAACAGTCACATTAACAGGAATTGGAATGAGTTGATTCTAACCCTTATGGTTGGCTTTGAGGGAATCAAGATTTCAGTAGAGGAAGTAGCTGCAGATGTGGGAGAAAAAGCAAGAGGACTGGAATTGGAAGTGAAGCCAGAAAATATAACTGAATTCCTTCAATCTCATGATCAGACTTGAACAGATGAGTTGTTTCTTATGGATGAGCAAAGTAACTGATTTCTTAAGATGAAATCCTCTCATGGGAAAGATGTGAATATTGTTGAAATGAAATCAAATAATTTACAATATTTCATAAACTTAGTTTATACAGCAGCATCAGGATTTGAGAGAATTGACATCAATTATAAAAGAAGTTCTACCATGAGTAACATGCTATCAAACAGTATTGCATGCTACAGAGAGAAATCTTTTGTGAAAGGAAGAGTCAACTGAGGGGACAAACTTTATTGTTGTCCTATTTTAAGAAATTGCCACAGTAACCCCAGACTTCAGCAACCACCACCCTGATCAATCAGCAACTGTCAACATTGACATAAGACCCTCCACCAAAATTTTTCCATGTCACTAAAGGCTTACATGGTAGGGAGCATTTTTTAGCAATGAAGTATTTTTAAATTAAGGTATGCATATTTTTAGGCATGATGCTATCGAACATTTAATATAATATAGTATAGTGTAAACATAACTTTTTACATGCACTGGGAAAACAAAAAATTCATGTGACTCGTTTTATTGTAATATCCACTTTAATGTGGTGATCTGAAACTGAATCTACAATATCTCAGTAGTATGCCTGTAGTCTATTCTGGTATTATTGAGTTTGAAGTTATCTCTTAGAAGGTAGTGTGGAGTATGAGGTTGGGATTTGAGTGAAAAGTTTAGTCTAAAGATAAAGACCTTTAGACGACTTTCTTAGAGAAGTACTGTTGAGAGATAAGGGACCCAAGGCCTGAGATTTAAGGCAGTGATCCCCAACCTTTTTGGCACCAGAGACTGGTTTCGTGCAAGACAATTTTTCCATGGACCAGGGAAGGGGTTGATTCAAGGACATATTGTACACTTTATTTCTGTTATTATTGCATTATAATATATAATGAAATAAGTATACAATTTACCATGATGTAGGATCAGTGGGAGCCCTGAGCCTGTTTTCCTGCAGCTAGATGGTCCCATCTGGGGTTGGCGGGAAACAGTGACAGATCATCAGGCATTGGATTCTCATAAGGAGTGTACAACCTAGATCCTTCGCATGCACAGTTAACAATAGGGTTCACGCTCCTATGAGAATCTAATGCTGCTGTTGATCTGACAGGAGGCAGGGCTCATGCAGTAATATAAGAGATGGTGAGCCATTGTAAATACACATGAAGCTTTGCCAGCTCGCCTGCCGTTCACCTCCTGCTGTGGGGCCCTGTTCCTAATGGGCCATGGACTGGATCCAGTGGGGGAACCCTGATTTAAGGCATACCAAAAGTTACAAGGTGAAAGTGAGGAGGGACAAATTAAACTTATTCAAAAACTGTTCTGAAATAAGTAGAACTTGTGAAAAATTTCAGTCAGGGAAAAGTAAAACTTGTAGAGAAAATATACTGAAAAGGCTGGAAAGGGAAGGAATACTTGTAGATGTGATATGCCTCATTGTGAATGAGATGCCTCCCTTCCACATTTATTTCTTCCAGAAATGCAGGAAATCAAGGTTGCAAGTTTGAAGATTTAATTTTAAGAGAAAAGAAGATGTATTTCTCTAAGAATGGGGATGAGGGATACTAAATTCGATATAGGCACACACACACACAAACCATGTTGTGAGACAGGAATGAGAGTAAATTTGTTCGTTTATTCATTAATTCAGCCCATGCTTATTATTGTGCTAGGTATGTGTCAGCCCAGGGGGAGTCCAGGGATAAATGAGACAGTCTTCTCCTTATCATATTATCTGGTGAAGGAGGTAAATGTGAAATTAACTGGTGACTCTCACTATAAACAACAACAATATTCTTCTAAGCCAGTTATTCTTGTGGTCCCCAGACCAGCAGTGTCACCAACAACTGAGAATAAGTTAGAAGAGCAAATTCTTGAGCCCACTCCAGTCCTACTAAATCAGAAACTCTAAACCAGTTAATGGTGTGTTAAGCCCTCCAGGTAATGCTGATAAATGCTCAAGTTTGATAGCCTCTGCTCTAAGAGAATTGAAAAGGTAAGGCTAATTACAAGGTGCGGGTGGAGTGGGGATTGAGAGGTCCTCGGGGAGCAAATCATGTATGGCTTTCAAGGTATATGTAGGAAGAATTTACTTATGGTATCTGTGTATGGATGGGAAAAAAAGGTGGAAAGTATCATAAATGCATTGTAATATTGGCCTTTTGTACACATTTGCATTGCATTTCTTGACTATGTCATGAGGGACTCTAAATTTGGGCATTGTCATTGGTGAAAAGGCAGGGAGGGAGGGGGTGAATAGTGGGGAGATTAGGTAGTAAGTAGAATCTTGAAATTTCTTCAAAACACATTACAATTAGTCACTATATATCCATGGATCACCAGCCTAACACAATGACATCTTCACAATATTCAAGGCCATTATTTCTAGGATATTATATTAAACAGCTTATTATACTATATTTATTTATTTTTATATATCTTTAAATGCAGATAAGGTAAAATGAAACATAATGAGTACGATCATAGTTGCAAAAATGCCAACATAGTTCCTTCTTTTTCTCTGTCATTCCTTCATTTATTTCCCCTGCTTTTCTTCTTACTTCCTAACTCCTTTCATTTTCCAAGGACTGTTCTCTGACCTATACATTTCTCTTTCTACCATCACTTCTTAAATGGCTAGTAGCTGTTCAAGAATTTTATGAGCCTTTAAATATTAGCTATTTTTATGTATAGTCTTTTAAGAGTATTTTTGAGGGTCTAATGCTCTTTATAATAATCATAGCTTCTGAAATCTCATAGGATGCAGTCTTTGCTTCCAAATGTACACACTTTTATTTAATCACTCCTCTATAGCTAGCAACATATGACTAGGGCCTCAGATGAGAGATTGTACATTCTGATTTTGCTTTTTGTCCTTTAGATTGATTTCCACTTCTTTCTCCCACCCATATAGACTTCTTACATTTTAAATCTGTTTCCTTGCCTGAGCTAAGAAGATGTACTTACTTATTCACATATTCATTAATGCTCTGGTGTTGACTGGTTTCTAGACAGAACCTGACCTTCAGTGTATTCTATGTGTTGGTCTCATCTGTCCCAGTGTAATAAATCCTGACCATTACTCAATTCCCAGTATAATGTCTCCAGCTCTGCAACTTGGTATTTCCAACTGGGTATCATTTTAAACTGAACACATGCAAATTAAGCTTCTCATTTTATTCTTCAGATTTATTACCCAAATTCTTGGTCAAATTTTGTTTCCAAGCATCTAGGCTTAGAACTTTTGATGCATTTAAACCTTCCTATCAATCTACTTAATAAATCCTGTTTCTTGGATATGCCCATCACTCTCCCCCTCAAAAACACTGTATTTTACTTTCGCCTCTGTGCTTAATTTCGAACTATTTCCTTTATGTGGAAGTCTCTGTCTTCACCTCCTTCAATTTTATTCTTAGGATCCTTCAGATTCAGATTCAGCTTAATTTTCATCTCCTGAGAAGAAATGCCCAGTTGACTTAATATTTGCAGATTTCACTTTAAAATTTTCAAATGACTTTCTTGTATGACTTAATACATGAACCACATATTTAGGTATAAATTCTCTTCTATGGTTTTTAACAGTTCACCATATATGTCTTATTTCCACAACTAATATATAAGACATTTAAGAACACAGGTGGATGGGTTATCATTATTATTATTGCTACTATTGTTGTTATATTTAGTGCTAAATGAATTAAAATAATTAAGTATCTATCATTGTTTAATAATTATTTATTTAATCATCACTTAAAAGGATTTTTAAGTGATTTTGCTTTGCTCCAAATTAATGGTATATATAGCAATAAGGAAATCAGGTTCTTCTCTTAGATACAGGTTTGCATCCCAGCTCAAGTATTTTCTAGCTTTGTGAATTTGAGTAAATTGCATAATCTCACTAAACCACAGTATTTTTATTAGTAAAAGTAGAAATGTATAGAAACTTTCTCAAAGGTTATGAGTTGTCATGAGGATGAAACTTTATCTTAGAAGAGTTTCTGTCATAGGAAGCCTCAACATGCCATGGCAGCTATTATTTGTATCATTATTTGCTGTCATTAAAGAATATTGAGTAACATATAAAAATAAATCAGAACAATATTAAAAGAAAAAGCAATAATTTAAAATCGGGACTAGTAAGAACACAAATAGACTGGGGGACATAAAATCTGAAGGAAATGTAGATATGCAATACTAGAGTGGCAGCTTATGGGACTTTCCCACTAAGTTCATCCAGTCCTTCTTCATAGTGAAATGACTGGAGAGAATTGATGATTCTGGCGAGAACGCACATGGCTTTTGGACAGCCTAAGTTTATCCTGGCTGTGTGCCCAGGGCTTGGATTAGAAAAAGGCCATGCTGATATAGCTTTTGTTTATTTATAAAATTTAACAAACATCTTTTGAATGCCTACTATAGGCAAAATCTGAAATGATGCCATGAATAAGTGCGTTAACATCTCTCAGTCTACTTGACTACTGAATAGACATCCTATTGGGCTTTATTTTGACATATTCTTGGCCTGTGGAAAACAAATACCCTATCCTTGTGTCACTATTGCTTTTCTTTTCTAGCATCGACTTTATCTTAAGCACAGGCCAGAGTAGAACTTTACAGCTTATCATTTCTGTAGGGTAACCACATAATTTCTGCATGATCCTAACATCCTAGTCTTTTCCCCTCCACCATATGACCAACAATCACACCCCAACTCCAACCATCTGCCCTTAAAGTGCCTTTGGTTTATTGTGGGTTTCACCAGATATAACCAATATTTCCTATCAGAATTGTCCACTGATACCATAACTCATCTACTCACTCTGAATGCGATTTTGCATATTTTCTAAGCCAGATGATTATAAATTCAATTATACAGTCTTTCAAACCTATTAAAGCCCAATGGTTCCACAATCATTTTAGTGGAGAACAGCATAGCTCTCCAACTGGCTGTTTTGCTGACAGCAACACAAATGCACTAGCTACTTGAAGAGTTCCTTGATGCTTATTCTTCTTCAGGGCTGGCAAAATCCAGATTCATCAAATTTAGTTCAGCTTTGAGATTCTGCTTGACTCACCAGACACTTTGCTCTTTTTAAGAGCCTTTGGTTTATTGCCCAGGCTTTCTGAAGGATGTCTAGTAAACAGAGAGAAAAAGATGTGTGCATTTTAAGTATTGATTAGAAAACTGAAGAGTGAAGGTTACCCCCTCTTTATCTGGGGCCATGCTACTGTACTGAGGAACAGCCATGTACATGCTAATTCAGGGCCTCATTTCCTCCATTGAACTGGAAGATAAAAGGATAGTCTCAAGCTCAGTAGAACAAGGAAGTTAGACAAGGATCATTTAAAACATTGAAGACGTTGAAGGGTTATTCTCAGAGTAAGGCGACTGAATTAAGATTAAAGCTCCAGCCAGTTAGAAACTTCTGTAACATAACCAAACCCAGTGAGAGAGATACCAGGCAAACTCAAATGTGGTTTCAGTTTTATCTACATCTCCAGTTCAGTTGTGTGTTTATTAGTTCATTAAACATACTTTAATCTGCACTGTTTACCAAATTAATTTCTATTAATTAGTAATTACCTTTTACATTAAAGTTGCAAATACATATATTTTTCAAAGTCAAATAGTTCTGTAAAGTTAAAATAAAAATTACGATAATCCCATGTTGCTCAATCCCATCTATATTTCTGCTTTCAGGAAGCAACCACTTTCACCTCTTTAAAAATTTTCTTATTGGTAGTTAACTCCATATTTCCAAGTAATATAGATATTTCTTTATTTTTTTAGATAGCTATTTTCATTAAAAAATACTTTCAAATTTTGTTTAGATTTGGGGGTACATGCGAGGGTTTTTTACATGGTTCTATTAAGTGATGTTGAGGTTGGGGTATGGATGATCCCATCACCCAGGTAGTGAGCACGTACCCAATTGGTAATTTTTCAGCCCATGGCTCCCTTTCTTCCTCCGTAGACTCTAGTGTCTATTATTCCTGTCTTCATGTTCATGTGAACTCCGTGTTTAGCTCCCACTTATAAGAGAGAACATGTGGTATTTGGTGTTCTGTTACTGTGTTAATTGGCTTAGGATAATGACCTGCAGCTGCATCCATGTTGCTGTAAAGGACATGATTTCATTCTTCTTATGCCTGGGTAGTATTTCATAGAGTATGCCTCGGTAGTATTTCATGGAGTATATGGACCACATTTTCTTTATCCAGTCCACCATTGTTGGGCATCTAGGTTGATTGCATATCTTTGCTATTGTAATAGTGCTGCAATGAACATATGAGTGCACGTGTGTTTTCTGTAGATTTTTGTTTTCCTTTGGGTATATATCCAGTAATGGGATCGCTGGGTTTAACTGTAGTTCTGTTTCAGCTATTTTCCAAAATTTCCTGTTGTCGCCAGCCTTCAAGATGACCCTCAAGAATTCTCAATTACTGGTTCATGGCTTTGTGTAGTACTCTCTCACATTGAATAGGTTCGAGTGACCCATGTTAACAATAAGATGTTGTGAAAATGCTGGTGTGTGACTTGTACAGGCCATACAACACTGTATCTTCTACCTTGCTCCCGCTTCACCCTGGAGGAAGCCAGCTTCAATGTGGTGAGGATGATCAAACAGCTCAATGGAGAGGTCTATGCGGTTGGGTCCATGTATGCTGCTTTCCTGCCAGAAGCACTCAGTTGCCGATTGTGTGGATGAGCCATCCTGGAAGTTAATCCTCCAGCCCCATTTATGCTGCATGCATAGTAATAGGTTGTAATACATATATATTTTATAAAATTTCTCAAATATTTTGGTAATACAGTATTTTGGCATTTTATAATTATATATCTATTATATAAATGTGTAATATATATAATATGTAAATATGTAATGATATATAATATATTTATACCCTAAAATATATAATGTGAATTACACAGAGCACTCAAAATTTAAAAATATGCTTTTGTGTTAATAGTCAAGGCTCTTGTAAGGCAGGTCAAGGCAGATGAACTTGGGCCTGTGGACAATGGAGAGCCAGTAGAGGGTTATATGTAGATGAGTTAAATGATTCAGCTTTTTTTATAGGAAGGTAGCTGAAAGCAGTGTGGATAATGGATAAGAGAGTCACTAGAGTGAGAAATATCAGCTAGAAGGTGATTATTCTAATTCTAGAAAAAGATAATGGCATTAACTTTAAGCAGTCACAATAATAATGATGATGATAAAAATAGTAGATTGGCAAAACAGGTCAGAGATAAAAATACACATGTTTTCCAGAGTTATTGATTGTATGAAACAAGGTGAGAGAGTGAGGAACAAAGGATGATTTGGGCCTTTGTCTTAGGGAGACCGAATAAAATAATAGTTTTTTTATTTATATGCCACATCACAGTTTATGAGTCCTTTCACATATACTGAATTTTGTTGTTTCAGCAATCTTGTGATGAATTAATCTGTATTAAATTAAAAATATGGCTTACATAGTAATCTTGCAAAGATTCTCACCACTGCTAAATAACTTCTTTGTAAGATGCTGTGTGTTCTTTTCCCGGTCTTTTTTTTTTTTTTTTTTTTTTTTTTTTGAGACTGAGTCTCCCTCTGTCACCCAGGCTGGAGTGCAGTGGCGCCATCTTGGCTTATCGCAACCTCTGCCTTCCAGGTTCAAGCAATTCTCCTTCCTCGGCCTCCCAAGTAGCTGGGACTACGGGCTCTGCCACCATACCTGGCTAATTTTTGTATTTTTAGTAGAGACCGGGTTTCACCACGTTGGTCAGGCTGGTCTTGAACTCCTGACCTCAGGTGATCCTCCCGCCTCAGCCTCCCAAAGTATTGGGATTACAGGAGTGAGCCACCGTGCCCAATCCATTTTTTTTCATATAAAATAAAGGTTGACTTGTGTTCTCTGCTTCAAAGACACTTGGGCATACTTCTATTGTCTTTAGTTCTCTCTATGTTGCTAGATAGATCGACTTTTCCAATAGCTAATGCAATGGGCATGTGTGTAGTAGATTGTGTCTCTGTGTCTCTGAAAGCAAAGTAATTTAGATAGTACTTCTCAAACCTTAATGTGCATATAAATCATCTGAGGTTCCTGATAAAATGAAGATTCTGATTTAGTAGGTCTTGGCTGGACCTGAAATTCTGCATTTCTAGCAAGTTTCCAGGTGATCTCAAGGGTACTAGTCCACAGAACATATTTCAATTAGAAAAGAATTAGACTAAAGTCAAATGCATATGTGGCACATACACACACACACAAACACACACATCAAAGTAGCTTTGCTTAAGCAGGTGTACCATTCTGGAATGCTTACATGTGATTTCCATTTTAAAATAACAACCACTCAACTACTTTCTCACAGGTTTCAAGATGCTGCCAAATGCATATGCATTTCTTCTCAGTAATATAACTAAATTCCATTTCTGTCTCTGTTGGCAAGCAGGACCTAAAGGTTTCAAAACATGTCAATGGTCTTTTTCAAGAAGAATCCTCATAAAAAACCACCTCATTGTTAGTTGTTCGTTAATAGTCCTCTTACTGACAACTTGGATGTATGCCTCTTAATTTTGCGAGGATTTTAAAATTAAAACTACTTCCAAAGCATTTCAAATAGTTCTTCTGGCAATAATGTCTGCTTGGAAGCAGAATTCTTAACTCTCCTCCCACAGGTCTTTTCTTTTATGATTCCATAGCCTTGTGGGTTTCCTTAATAGTCCGAAATTCCACAATATAATCCATGTGTGCTGAAAGACATCTGAAATCATTGACATGCCTCAGGGTCTCCGGATTAAGCAACTATCAGCTCTGCCCTTCTGTAATTGGACTCAGAGGTGATCTCCTGTTTAGATGTATCTCAGAAATTCCTTCTCCTCCTCCTCCATCCCACCACTTCCTGCACTTACAGGAAATCCATTTTTGGTTTAGACAAGTTTCTCAAGCATCACATTTTTATCCCTATGGAAATCTTTCAAGTCAAACCCCAAGAGGTAGACAATACCTCTTTGTGTGTATGACAAAGGGTGTAGTCTTAAATATAACTTTTGATTCTTATGAGGTTCTAAGCAAGAACTCAGTCACCCTGGAGAATGAAAGGCTCATGACTGCTGTTCAGGTATTAAAAGTCCTTTAGTTCCTCAGATAGCTGGGAAGCTGTATGAGATATGTAGAGAGTAAAGGCTAATGTGTGCTGCCACTAATTTCTCAAAAAGCCCACAGATCTTAGAGCTGGATGGCCTACAGAGAGTTTCTCATCCAACCTCTGATTTGATTCAGGAGTCCTTAATAAAGCATATTTGAGATTCATTTAAGGTGCCATGAATACTTTCTGAAGTGGTGTGACCCTAGTTGGACAGCTCCACTTGTTAAGATCTGCAGCTGTGAACAACCACGTGAATTTCCTCTAGTTGCTCCAATGTTTCATAATATCCTTGCTCACTTCCTGAGTTTATATTATCTGTGTATGCCTTTTCAATTTTAGTGTTAATTCCTTGTTTAAAGCTCTCAATATTTCACCTACGGTTCTCCTAAAATGATTTCACTTTAGTTAGGAGTTGAATAGTCATCAAAATGTGTCAAAACTTGAACTTTGGTACATATTATTGTAAAGTCTGTATCTCACTGTAGTTTGAATTTTAGTGACACTTCTGGTATACCTCACTGCCCTCTTAAAGTACTTGATGGTGTCTGTCTCACCACAGAACATGAATCTTTTCTCTCCCATTTTTAGGTGCACCAATGAAGAGTTAAACAGTATGCATTTGGCCACACATACTACTCGTGATCCAACTGGGAATATATCCTAGGAAACTTGGCTCCCTGTCCAGTGTGCCACATGACCATCATTTCTGATGACTGTAAATTCACATAGTATTTCTTCTGCTGAAACATGTGGGAGACAATCACATTAGCAAGCTGGAAAAAATCAGTGTAAGTTAAATAAGTTTCTAAACTGAAGAGTGTGTATTTTCCAGGATTCCTATTGCTACTGACTGTAAATGGTCCACATTTTGTTAATGAGATCATAAAGCATTTGGGGGAGGGTCCTTTCATTACAGAGCACCAATGTTCACATTCTTTTTGCTTTGTCGGACACAGATTTTTGCCCCTATGACATCCTCCTAACAAGGCACTTCTAATTGTTGGCAGCTGCTGCTGCTGTTAAAATTCTTCATGGCCTCTGTGTTGTGCCCTCTAATATGTTTCCTGAGAGGCTGAGCTATTCTTTGCTTAAAATTTCAGCTATATGCTTCTAAACCTGAAACAGATGTTATCTTGGCTGCTGTCATTTGCCATAAGCTTCTCTATTCACATTTTATACAAGGCAGGTAAAAGATTATACATTTTATACAAGGCAAGTAATTTCTGACTTCATTCTGTAGAGAAAGAAAAAAAGGGAGAGAAGGTAAAATGAGAGAGAAGAAGAAATCTATAGAGTACAGGAATGCAGCCGCATGGAAACAGAGAACACAGCCACTTGAGCATCTATTATCCTAATATCGTATGCTATAGTTTGGTTACTACTGATTTGCCTGGCATCCCTCTCAAATCATATTTGTGGCCACCCAGATTAACTATGTTAGCTGATCTCTTGATTTAATATCAGCTTGTTCTTTTTAGCTCCCATGTCATTTACTGTCTTAAAAAAATGTACTGCTTGTTACTCAACCGTCTGTGCTTTTATGAACCCACAGCCTTTTTTTTTTTTTCTTTGTTTCTTCTTTTTTGTATGGGAACCAGGAACTAGAAAGCATAAAATGAGAGAAATTACTCACAGCAAAGGTGGAAGCCCAGAGAAAAAGGGATTTGTCTTTTATGGCTTGTACTTTGTAAGCTGTGGGTGTGACTCAATTTCCTCACCACCCACATAAAAAGGTTGCCACCCAATCACTGTTTTTTTTCTACCCCAAACCCCTCCCCTTTGATTTTGGCTAAGAGAGACCCTTAGAAAGACTGCCCTTTCTGGACGTTGCAAACTGTGACATATAAAAGCTGTTAGCTGCTCCTGTAGCCAGCAGCATTCAAACCTTGCAGGGCTTTGCTCTCAGAGAGTTTGTAATAAGACACACTCCTCTTACAGGAGTTCATGCTACAACATAGCAAAGAACCTTAAATTTTTGGAAGAACCATATATTCATTTTGGCATTGTGCAGAGGTAAGCTATTTAGCTCAACAAGTTTCTACTGCATGCATTGATTTTAAAGTAGCTCACATTATTTTTAAAGAAATGAGATTGGAGTACTATGACTTTTTTGTATGTGTTCTATCACTTGTTGTGTCTGTATGTCTGGCAGACATTTTCAGCACATTCTCTGTTGTTACCTGTGATTGATTTATTCTTCACTCTCAAGGTGAATTTCAATTTCTGAAAATTTCCCACTGAAAATAAATATGCAGTAATGCATTTTGTGGTTCAGACATTGGAGACAAATGGTTCACATTCATTTCAGGGTTAATGGTCATGCTGTTTATTTTTCTCTGCTGTGCAAAGTTCCTCTTAGGGGTCTGCCTCATGACACTACACAAAATGAATAGAGATTCTACTGTAGGTTATCTCCTAAGCTTGAGTTCAACATTTGTTTGGATTTTTGGAGAAAGTCAAATCAAGCAATGCTCCCAAATGATGACTTTGTAAATTCATACCCTCTGGCCCTATTTTTTTTTCATAGACCCTAACTCTACCTTTCTGCTTTAAAGCAAAGTAAACTCGGTGGCCTCTTCTTCTCCACCCCTCAAAATGATAGCAATCTCTACCGTCAGCAGTGCACTCCTGTTCTCCCTTCTCTGTGAAGCAAGTACCGTCGTCCTACTCAATTCCACTGACTCATCCCCGCCAACCAATAATTTCACTGATATTGAAGCAGCTCTGAAAGCACAACTAGATTCGGCGGATATTCCCAAAGCCAGGCGGAAGCGCTACATTTCGCAGAATGACATGATCGCCATTCTTGATTATCATAATCAAGTTCGGGGCAAAGTGTTCCCACCGGCAGCAAATATGGAATATATGGTAAGAAGAATTCTTTTTATTTCTCTTTTAAGTTCTGAGGGAGGAAGTTTTATATTGTACATTAGCAGAATCTCAAACGACCATGAGTGTTTCTATGTCTGGGTATATGGACTTTTTACATATGTTAACCTAAGGTTCTTATGTGCCTAATAATGTTGAGTATTGTTGCATCATAGAATCAGAGAGACAGAGAGGTCCAGAGAGACAGAGACAAAGACAGAGACAGAGAGAGAGAGAGAGAGAGAGAGAGAGAGAGAGAGAGAGTCTACATAGACTTTCTTCTGTGAGTTCCATAGCTACTGGTGAATTGTATCTTATGTAAGAATCATACATAAAAAGTAGAGTATGTTGACTGATCAAATTTGGAAGGTCCACTTAAAAGAAAAGTCACATGAACTTTTTCTGTGCTTTCTTTATCTCATAGTCATATTATCAGCTATAACATTTCTTGAAAATACTTCTTTAAATTATAGGTTTCATATTCATGATGTATTCTCTGGGTAGGTGTCTTTTCCCTTTCTTGGACAAAGCTCTTACTGACGCTAATCTATTTGTATTCTAAGAGAACACGCTGACTTTTCCCTCCTTGTGATTTAATGCTTTGCCGTCCAGATAACAGTGAAGCCAGTTCACTTCCACACTGTTCCAACTTGCCGTGAACACATTCTTTGCTGTCTCTTAAAAATAGACAATGTTTAAATCATTTTACTTAAAAAGGAAAAAAAAAAGTTAGTATTGAAAGGAAAAAGTCTTGTTAAAGTTTGTATTTGGTTTTGAATTTATGCAAGGTTATGATTTAAAGTCCAGCGTCTTACAAGAGTACAACTTGGAGCCTGTTTAAGGCAATGAAGACCATGAATATGGTATTTCCAAACTGGGATGAGGGGAGGGGGTACCACTAACAGTTTTATACGTGCTGAATTAAAATTTGGGATTTTTATCATATTCTAGATTTACTTGTTTTATATAAATACGTTTTATATTAAAAAGTTTGGCTAGTTGCAGATGCCAACGTCACAGGAAAACTAACGACTTGCTAAATGATGTAAGAGAGTCATAGTTCATAGAAGTAAAATTTAGACTCCATGAAAATGCATTTTCCTAGAATTAATAAAGAAAGAGAAGACGTAATCAGTCCTGGTGTGTGAGGAGGAGTATAGTCTCATGATTAAGAATATGGGCTATGTAATCTAAATGCTTGGGTTTGAATCCTAGTCCTGAAGTATATGCTGAATGAACTCATTACCACACTGTTTCATTTTCATCATCTCTAATATGAAGATAAAGGTGGTATCTGCCACATAGCGTTGTTGTGATAAGTGTATGAGTTGGGGAGTAATCAGACCAGAACCTGTCACTAACTCGATGATCAACAAACATTAGTTTTGATGGTTTCTTTGAACGTCTTGTAAAAGGTGCCCGGTGAAAACTCATTCAAGATCTAAAGACAAAAGGTTACCCATACAGAAGAGATGTTTTTAGAAGGTGATGTAAATATGTAAAAAGTAGAGGAACAAATACATTTTTAAAATCACTAAAATGATGAAATAAATATGCCTAAGATACCACGCAAGCTCAGAAAGGTGTAATATCCCAACTATGAGTTTAGAGAATTTGTAGCAATCACATGACTCTAAAGTGAGAACCAAGACTGCCCAGCCAGCTTTGAAGGCAAGCTCATCTGGGTTCAAATCCTAACTCTGCTGCTTACTTTGTGGCCTTGCACAAGTTATTTAATGTGTCTAAGACCCAATTTATTTATCTGTAAAATGAGAATAACAGTACATGTAATAACCAATCAAAGAATGCAATTCACTATTTTTATCATATTGAGGTCACAGGGTTCACCATGAGGAAAGGCATAGTTAGGTAAACACAGTATAAGTAGGTTGAAAAAAGCCACATCTTTTTCTAGCTCAATTTTCCCTCACTTATCAAGAATTAATTCATTCCACATGCATTTATTTAATTGCTTCCGTATGCCAATGACTTGACTAATTGTTTCCATAGATGATCTCATCTGATAGCTCACATTCTCCGTGTGAGGTTAACATTGTGATCTTCATTTTACAAATGAAATCACTAAGACCCAGAGATGCTAACGACTAGGCCAAGGTGGTAAGGATAATGAATGGCACTGCCGGAATTAGAATTTAGGTCTGTGTACTTTCAAAGCCCATGCTTCTATTGGGGAGCATCTTCTCATTTGCTGCATTGAGGAAATGCTCCATGGTGGGACCCCTGAAGATGTCAAGGTAAAATGCTAGCTGAAGTCCTATAATATTCATACTCTATTTATTATTCCATTCTTCTTCTTATTTATTTTGTAAGAACTAGTTCCAGTGCTGATTACATAGTAGATGCTTTGTAAATCCTCCTTAATTCGGTAAGAGTGATGAGAACAGTAAGTGCTAGAAATTAAAATAGGGTTTGTTTCAAATACTCATGTAAATACTGTGCATATACTTCATTCACACCTGTATTTGTTAATTTAATATTTATTAAATATTTAATATTTGTTGAGCATTGACTATATGTTAGGCTACATAACTGAGGATACGTTCATGAGTAAAATAGACATCTTTGGCTCCCGGTGGGGGTGGGGAATCAGACAATAAGCCAGGTAAATAAATATGTTACATAGGATGTAAGATGATGAGGTTATGAAGAAAAATAAAGTGGTTTGTGGTGAGGGTTTGATTTTTAATAAATGGTCAAGGAGGAGCTCACTGAAAGGGCCTGGAGGCAGGCGAGGGAGTGAGCCACTCTCAAAGATGAGGGAAGAGAGACAGACTGAGGAGTCTTGGACAAAGGCCTGGAGGTGGGAGAACATCCATCAGTTCAGTTAGAAAAATGTGCTCAATTGAGTGAAATCATAAGTTAGAAGGACTCTTTGAGTAAATTGATCACTGGAAAGAGTTCATCTAAATCCCCCATGAAGACCCAGAGGAACTTGGAGGGAAGTACAGTATAGTAGGTAGCTTGGAGATTGAAGCAGGGACTGTAAGTGACTTGAATTCTCTAGGCTAGATAGAAAATGCAGATCTTAGTTTGACACTATTTCCTTTAGTTATACTTGTTCAACATTGATTTGGATTGTGAGCATGTGAAATATAGTAGAGTTCCTAACCTGTTCTATATACCTCAGAAACTTAGGACACCCCTCACTTGATATCTCACAAATATATGTGCTCTGATCACCAGCCATGTGTTGGCAAATTCTCCTCAGTGAGTGATATCACCCAAGAGAACTTAATAAAAGATGGTCTTTGGCTCAGGGCTTTGAATTGCACCAGCCTGGTTTGTAATTCCTTTCACCTACAACTCTTTGAGCCTTTTGCCACTCCATTTTCTCTCCCTCTAAAGTCTCTTCCTTAGTTTATTCCTTTATTTATAATACTACACTTCAAGCTTTTGATGTCAGAATGCTTCTAATATCCATGACCACAGATGATTTCTCCTAGTTTTGAGCTGGGGTAGCCCTTCATGTCTACTTTCATCATGTTTTGCTCTCATGAAGTGACTTACCGTTACTTCGTGCATTTCTTGCAAACTTTAATTTTGAGCTTTCTGGGTGCTGTGTCTATATTTATTCATTTTTGTATCTGTGTTTTCTTGGGCAATTTATTGTGTATAGAAAGTGATCAACCATTATCTGTCGAATTTAGTTGAAATCCTTGTGAATTGTTATATGTTTATAATTAGCATCAATTTTGATATTATAAATGCTTTAATAGAGTTTTTCTCATCATTTGTAATAATATTTGATTCTACACCTGAATTAAAAACTTTTTCTTAAATTCTAAAAGCAAAACATATAGATAGAACTTAAAATTTGTAAGTAAAACTTTTTTACTCTTGGCTTCTGTTTTACAATTAGTTTATTGACTAATTTCCAGAGCTCCTTGGACACCAGCTGTTTTTTATTCTTCCTGAGGGTAGCTTAAACCATGACTCTAAACCACAAACCACACTAGTTTCTTAGAATAAGTATTATCTCCAAAAGAATAAAATTGCAAGACCCACACGTAGAGTAAAATTTGTAGGATGTTCTCTGAATTCAAGTCAATTGAATAAATTAATTTGAAAAACTTTGAGGTCCCTCCATGAGAGAAAGAGATCCAAAGAAAACCAAAATTTTTGTCTTTAGAGTCTAAACAATGCGATAAAAACAAAACAAATGGAAAAAAAAATCCACTAAGGATATAATTCAGTATAATATACTGCTGTATAAGACTGATGTAATAAAAGAGGTACAGACAAATACCATGGAGGAGTTGAAGAAGGGAGTGATAATCTCTAGTTGGCAGATCATGAAAGGCTCCTTGGAGAAGGGGCATGTGAAATAGATGCCCAGGAAGGGTCAGGGTTGGCTGTTACAGCAGGCAAAGCAATGCATGAACAAAATCTCCAGCAGAGAAAAACCATGACACTTGAGCTGTGTTTTTGAGGAGTTTGAGAAAAGGTTGAGGATTCCTTACTCCAAAGGCAATTAGGAAGACTGTGAAGGTTTTAGAGAAGGATTAGGGATGCATTTTAGAAAGATGATCCTGGCAGTTGATGGAGCTGATATTGGCAGTGAAAGTGACCAGAGAGGTGATGACTCCTGAGTAAGCAATGCCAATCCTTCAGCCAAAGGTAAGGAAGAACCACACAGCTGCACCAACATAAAGCGGCAGGCAGGACAACTCCCTGAAGTGTCATGGGTGAGATGGCAGCCTTTACAGATGGTATGGAGTGGTGGAAAGGCAGATGAGGGGCAATGTGAATATAATGATGGAAATGAACTGATCACTTTAAAACTGAAAAAAAAATGTGTAATGTAATTTTAAGAAGCCAAAATAACTATATTGATAATACAGTATCTATATTATTTATTTGGTGCCCACAAATATTATTTGCAGAGCTATAGATATAAGGTTTCCTACAGTGTTTTGGAAAAAAGAAAAATACTGGATACCAAATCAGAGCAGGTAGTAAAGTTACAGAAAGCATGACTTAAATGAATGAATGGAGAACATATTAATCCATGCTTGAAAAGAGTCCGTGAACTATTTGCCTAGGATGATAATTTATGACTTGGGAATAAAGAAAAATGCTGATTTTCTTTATTTGGGCTTCATGTGGAAGAGAATGTGGATAAGGTAAACTACTTTTTGTTTTTCTTTCTTCAGTAGTTGATTGAACACTTGTAGTATCTATCTTTATATATACACGTATATATCTATTTTTTAACAAAGCCATATACCATCCCACATGGCACATTTCCTGTCTTTTGGGAAGGATAACTCAATTTTCTTGCTATAAACATGAGAATTTTAATGTGTATAATGTAAACCTCTCCAATGCATGCTTTCATGACCACTAGAAGGCCTCCTGAGAGCCTCTGCCAGCAGGCAATGTACTGAGAACAATTGCTGGCAGGAGGCATTTCTCCAGCACATTCAGAACTCTGCATTCCTGCTCTCCTGGATGCAAAACCTTTTCAATGTCTTGGCTTCAGAAAGAGACTGGGCACATTTTGTAGGAATTTTCTTCCAAGGTGCACGTTGCTTAGTATCACTTGGATACGCCTGAAGAAGGTAGTAACCTTAAAGGTTCTTTCCTTTTGTTCTGTTCTCTCCATAGGGAGCCAGCCGCTGAAGGTAAGAACATTTTGTTTGTCACCATTTTCAATATAGGCTCTAAAACATGCAAATGTAAAAGCAGTAACAGGATGTGATTTGAAACCTCAGCATCAAGAGGCAGGCAGAAAAGTTGTGAATCACATAGGTAGTGACTGTCCTTCCCAATATTGGACACAGTTTTTTGGTGGAAAATGATATTTGACCAAATGCAACAGCGTAGAAAAATAATTGTACTGTGTTTCTCCTGAATGTTTATAGAGCCTAGCATCATGTCGGCTCCACAGAGAATATGTAGTAACTACTCAGTAACTATTTGTGGAACAATTAAATGAGGTCCTTTAACTTTTTCTTGTTAGAGTGTAACTGTGGTGCTCTGGGGGGCAAGAGTTGTACAACATTCAATCACTCACTCCATAATTTTTACTCATATGTCTGGCACTGTGTGCTGAGGGAGTCAGTGGGGAGCAAAGGGACTCTCTTTGGGAGGAAGTACTGTGAACAGACAAGTCAGGTGCAAGGCAGCATGCTAAATGCTGAACTAGGATAGATACAGGGTGCTTTGGAATCCCATGGGAATACCTAGTTCAGATGTGGAGTGGGAGTAAGAAGGTAGGGAAGGCTTCCAGAAGGAATGATTTTAAATAGGAAATATACAAAATAAATAAAGTTATACCGGCGTGAGTTAAGGAAAGAGGGATCTGTAGTGGGTATAGGAGGATGTTCTAAGACAGTATGTAGTACACTGGAGACATGGATAAAAATTCAGTGAGGCTTGGATTAGTGTAGAGAAGAAAGACTGATGTTTGATGAGGTTGAGGAAGGCACTCAAAAATTTGTTTGAATTCCATTTTAAGATCCAGGGTAATCATTGAAGGTTTTAAGCAGGGAAGTCATATAGTCAAAGAAGTGAAGAAAAGATGCAGTCAAGAGGCTGTTAGGATAGTCTAGGTAGCCTCAGCTATGCTTAAGGCAATAAGGATATTAAAAAAAACACACACACATAAATTAGAGCCGAGAAATATGTAAGGTACAAGTCCATAGGAGTAAGTGGTTTACATGATGAAATAGAATGAGGATTTATATGATGAGGCAGCCAAGGAGGACGCCTCCATTTTTGACAAAGACAATTAAGTTCCTCTGAGTTAGAGAACACAAAATAAAGAGCAGAATTCTGGAAGCCATTAGTGGCTGCAGGTTTATCACCCAGGATACACACCTTTGGAGGTTGAAAAAAGGAGCTAGTGTGGGGGAAGGAGCATTCTTCTACTAAAGAATTTTGGATGGGTATATCCTTTGGTAGTCAAAATGAATCACTTTGCATGCTAGAGGTTGGGTAGTGTCATGGAGACAGCATAGATGCATTATTTTATACCTGGGAATCTACTCAACAAATATGCAAGAAAATACCCCCCTCTGTTTTTTAAGTGGTGTCATGAATTTAGCATTTATGAAAACCATTTACCCTTAAATAGCTATGAACTTGAGGTATTTGCTTATCTATAAGAATTTCTGAAAAAGACTATGAAGTGGGCACAGAAGATATAAACTAACAGTTTAAAATGGTCAAGAAAGATGTTTGGCATAAAATGCAATCTAGACTGAGGCTTGGAGGGATGGGATTTGAATTCTTCCAGTCTATGTTATCCATAGCATCTGAAATCAGGTGCCAGTCATTTTTCTTGACACACATATGGAAGAATGCCCAACAAGTTGTGTTTTTAGACTAAACTTTTCATAAAATCTCTTAAAATTTCACACCTCATACTCCAAACTGAAGTAGTCCAAAAATGTTACTTAAGGACACAATATTGTTTTCTAGTAAAAAGTGCATCGAATTCACTTTTCATAATTTGGTTAAATATGAACATTCTATCAAATCTGTCTCTCTGCATTCCAGAGAGATCATGTTTGCAGCAGGCCGTAGGTAGGCGGAAAGGCATTTGAATCCTTCTGAGCAAGTGGGCAATGGCAAGATATGAGGTTTGCAAGAGTGTCACAGGAGAGTTCAACAATCTAGAAATTAGTTATTAAAATATAATATTGAGTTGGTGAAAACAATTAAACACATGTATAAATCTCTTCCTGTCTTATAATTTTAATATTAAATGATAGCTGGTGGGTATTATATTTCCCTGGAGAGTGGGATGATTGTTAGACTCTATCAACAAGTGGTTTTAAAATTTAAAGATAAAACATATATTAAAGAAGGATCTAAGGAGGTGAATTAATGTGTTTTAAAACGTCTAAAATGTTCTCTAATTTTCAGCTTCTTTTACCTGTAAGCAAGCTCCTTAGAATCTCCTTACAATTCTATTTCTGATTATTTAGTTGCTTCAGGGTTTATCTCTTTTCACTTTAGCTGATTGCCTGCTTAGTTGAGATTAATTCTTGATGTCTCTTAAACTTCAGACTGTCAGATAATGTGATCAAAAGTGCACCTCACTGCTTTTCATTTTAAGTGACGGACTCTACCACCATTCCCAAATCTCCAACAATAATAATAGCTACCATTAAATACACCTTTGCCCTGCTAGAGCTATGCTAAATATACTTCAGTCACTACCTCACCTAACCCTCTCAAGTCTTGCGAGATGAGAAAATTTTCCTCCTTTGGAAATAGAGAATCTTAAGTTTGGAGAGCATAAGTAACTTCCCCAAGGTCATAGAGCAAGTAAATGAAAATGTTAAGAACACAATTCTATCTGACAAGCGCATGCTTTCAATCAGGGGTCTCCCCAATTCCCAGGCTGCAGACCAGTGCCCATCTGTGGCCTGTTAAGAACTGGGCTGCACAGCAGCAGATGAGCGAGCATTGCTGCCTGAGCTCCACCTCCTGTCAGATCAGTAGCAGGATTAGATTTTCACAGGAGTGCCAACCCTACTGTGAACTGTGCATGAGAAGGATCCAGGTTGTGCACTCCTTATCAGAATCTAATGCTCTAAAGCCTGATGATCTGAGATGGAGCAGTTTCTTCCCAAAATCATCCTTCCCCGCATTCTTCCCTGGAAGAATTGTCTTCCACAAAACTGGTCCCTCGTGCCAAAAACATTGGGAGCACTGCTTTAAATAGCAATATAAAGTACCTGTTCCTCTTCCCATGTTCATCTCTCCTGTTCCTGAGCCCTTTGGATAGAGAATTTCCCTACAGGCATTTCATCTGAGGGCATTGCTGAATACTAGGAAGAATTTCTTCTAGTGGAATCAATTATTTCTCTTTGTACTATATATATCCTTGGAAATCTCACAGGCCAGAAAAACTCACAGGCCAGAGCATACAGTCTCAGAATGGATATTAAGAGGGAAGAGAACCTCTATGTCATAGATCCTTGACTCAGTGGATCCTGTCACCAAACCCCTTCTTAGCCTCAAGACCCTTTGTATTAAACACCTATACACACAATCCTTTCCATTCAGATGTTGCCAATATAAGCTGTCAGGGGAGGCTACACAAAGACAGTGGATTTCTGAAGATCCTGGAAAAGGTAAGAAGTTTATAATTAAGGAAATGGAAAGTCAAGGCACTCCCCACCTGCCTCTTACTCTACATATGCACGAATGAATAGTGACAGTGAGATCATCTTGGGACCTGGAAGCCGTGCAGCCCTGAGCAAGGAATTCCCATCACGGGTTGCACTTTCTGGTTGGGTTACAACATGTGTGTGTTCTTCTGACAGGCAGATGTCTAGAATTTATGTGACAAATTACTCTCCAATTGCTCTACTTTTGTCGAGGTATCCTAAAGCTAACTTGGCAGAGTCAGTGGGCACATTCTCCTGATGATTCACATTCTCATGAACTAAGCTGCTTGTAGGTCAAATAAACGTGTGTTTTAAATGCAGATGATGTTGTTATAATGGAAAGGGATTCGTTGTTTTTCATCGTTGTTTCATTTATATTCACTGCTGCTGTAAACTCATCCAGTCTTACTGATTGAAATACCACTTACATGCTGATGATATTTCAAATTGTATTTAGAGACCTCTCAGTTGAATTTCAGACTAATTTATTCACCTACGTACTTTTCAAAAATTGAGCTCCAGATATTCAGCGGTGGTGGTGATCAGTGGTTATAGTCTAGATATACAGTATTTTGAAGGTAGGGTCAACAAGATTTGCTCACTGAGCAGATATAGACTAAAAAAATAGAGTAGATGACTAGATTTTTGGCCTGAGCAATAAAGAACAGCAACCAGTAAACTTCTTCTGTAAAGGGCCTGATAGTAAATATGTTCAGCTTTGCAGGTCTTATGGTTTATGTTGCAACTACCCAGCTCTGCCTCTGTAGCAGGAAAACATCATAGACAATATGTCACAGGCAGTAGAGGTGACGTGACCTGTCCACCATAGTTAGCTGATTCCTGGACTAGAGAAAGGGCATTGTCATTCACGGATACCAGGAAGACAGCAGGAATAATTGGTTTGGAGGGATGGGGGTAAGGTTATGAATATTTGGAATTCAATTTTGGAAAAGTAGGTACTTGAATAAATTAGTCTGAAATTCAACTGAGAGTCTAGAAATATAATTTGGAATAATACCAGCAGCATATAGTTGGTGCTTCAATCCATGAGACTGGATGAGTTTACCTGGGCAGTGAATATAAATGAAACAAGGATGGAAAAAAAAAGAGAAGTGGATATGGGGACTTGGGCTGAGCCCTGGGAACTTTCCAGCACACAGAGGTTGTGGAGATAAGGAGGAATCAGCAAAGGGATAGAGAAGAAGCAGCCAGAGGAAAAAAGACAAGTGTAGAGTCATGAAACCAAGGGATGAAAGTGTGTCCAGAAAGAGCAAGGGGTCAGGCATGCCAAAAGCTGTTGATAGACCAAGGAAGGTGATGACCAGGAGATGACCTTTGATGACCTTGAAGACAGCTGCTTGGGTGGAGTGGGGATAGGGTGGAAAATCTGCCTTGGGTGGGCTCAAGAGAGAATGGGGAAAGCAAAACTGGAAATTCCCAGTGAAGACAACTCTCTCGAGGAATTTTGTTGTAAAAGAAAAGAGAAGAATGGCATAGCAGTTGGAATAGGAAAAGGGTTCAAAAGAGGATTTTTACAATTATCTATGTGCTTTTAAGATATTTATGTTGCTGGCAATGATTCAGTTCAGAGCCCCTAAAAATAGTGCAACTTGCATCATCTCTTTATAGATAAAGAAATTTACATGAAAGATAATACTCATCTTATTTAAGGAAATAATTCATTATCTTTCTTCAAACATTACAAAAATCCTCTGGATCTCACCTTTATATATTTTGATATACATAATATAGTGTCATATTTTGTAGTTATTTTTGAGGTTGAAGGGAATGCTTTTTAAATCAAGTTTCTTTAATCCTCTTCTACTCTTACAAAGAACTATTTTAACATCATCTAATTAATCTAATCACCACTCTCAAATTCTCCTATGAAAGCCCTTTCTCATCCTCTGCGCCACCCTCCCCTTCCCTGGCCTAACAAGGCTCAGTACTGCCCTCCTGTCTGGTTTAACACAAGTTCTTGTGAATTCAGCTGTCAGCTTCCCTTATTGGCCATTTCACAAGCATTTCTATGTAATGAGGATAAATCCACTAATTTTAAAACAGAACCGTAATCATGCCTATGAAGTGTTTTTAAGCCTTTGGCTGCCCTAAAGGAAAATAATTTTGGCATCACTTAATTTTTAATGCCTTTTTTTTCCCACTTCTATAGGTTAGCACTCTTTTCCCAATCTAAGAAAAAGATCAAATAGCCCTAGCTAAATTATTTTAAAAATAAAAACTTGTCTATGTAAGATGTTTTTGCTTTTTATATTATATATGTGAAATGACACATAAACATCCAAGAAAAAATAAATGTCTATAGGACATGCCATACTATCTCCAATGCCATTGATATGGCATCTAGAAAATAACTGTATATCTGTCCCCCAAAATTCAACGTCTGATATTTTTATTTTCAGCATTTTGTGTATTTGAAAATGGTTTCCATGTGTAGAATAGACTTCTCAAAGGTCACTTTAATTTTCAAAATTAATATTCTTGTTTTTTCCTTAACATTTTAACTTTATAAATTTTTGTTCTTTTCATAAGTATAGTAAGTTTTGACAATCACATTTATTTAATGTTTGTTACCACTTGCAAATTAAATTTCTTAAACTGCATGTACGGGTTTAATAGATTTGATTTTCTTTTTTAGTATTTCAATATATTTATTGATAGTAATACTTTCCATATAGTTAAATAAGTTATATAATTCTAAGAAATGTAGTGATTCAATTCACCTAAATTTTGCAAAACTGTAGAAAAAATTAACAGATTTTCTTATCATTTTCAATGTAAAATCATAAATTCAAGTATTTATATCCATATATATTTAAATTGAAAATGTAAGACTAACATGTTACTGTAATAGGGCATTTTTGTAACCATTACATATATTAGTAATATCAAATAAGATCAGAGTCCTAACCCTAAAAACCCATTCTTTTTAATGTTTTTTAAAACGTAATTTCAACTTTCATATTTTAGGGGGTATATGGGTAGGTTTGTTACCTGGGTATATTTCATGATGCTGAGGTTTGGAGTAAATTGATCCCATCACACAGGTAGTGAGCATAAGACCCAACAGTTTTTCTACTGTTCCCACCTTCCTCCCACCCCTCTCAAGTAGTTCCCAGTGTCTATTTTTCGCATCTTTGTGTCTATGTGTACTCAATGTTTAGCTCCCACTTATAAGTGAAAATGGGCATTATTTGGATTTTTACCTTAAATTTTATCATTTTAAACATCTCTACATTTAATTTTTATATTTGGAGTTAGAGGATCTTACCCAATTAAAAAGGAAAATAAGTCATCTCAATCAGGTTTAGGAATAGAGTCCCAAGTAATTTTGGCGGTTGCCCTCCATTTCTTATTGCATTTCTTATTAGCCAGAGATAGTGGCTGGGATTTAGGACAACATCTTCAGATGTCAGTGGGCTTCATGGTCCTGGCTGCCACTGTGTTGAGGATCCCAAAACTTAGAAAAACAATTGATAAGACAGCCTCATATCTGGTTTGGATCAGTATTATCAAATTTTTCTGTCTACTAATGGAAGTCAGCAACCTTTGCCCATGCAGCAACATTTTTAACTCAATTTTGTATTCAACTCAAGTTATAAAGATATCTGAACTTGATGAGAATCCTGCATTCTTTTCATATTCCTTCTATCTCTTGGCATCACTACTCTTTTAGATATTTAAATGACTTCAGTGTGAATTCTGGATATGTGTCATGTCTTAGTTTGACTATGTGGTTTCAACTTCTTGTGCTTCTCAGACAAGGTACTGTGTCTACCTCAAACTCTCTAATTTTATTTATAAGCACAATAGCTTATGGTGAATATTTTAGTCCAAAGCTAAATCAACCAATGTATGAGCTGACCAACTGAATGTCTCTTAATTAAAAAAGAACGGAAGAAAACTGCTTGGAAGCAATAAAGCATCCTACAAGCATATGCATATTCTGACACCATTATGAACCATTTTAATTTTATGAATTAAAATTTATCTGATTTATCTAATTTAATCATAATATATAACTTCTAATGGGTCTTGTAAATATTTTTGCATATTTACGCATAATATTCTTAATTTTGCCTCATTTTTAAATTGAAATATTTTAAGTGTTTACAAGCAAATTATCTGTGAAAATACCTTATCTATTGAGAGGGATAAGAACTGAGATATCAGAATGTTGAATCTGGTTTAATAAGAGCTCCGTATATATTAGGTGTTTAGTTTTTTCAAGAATAGATAACAATATGTTGCATATTTACTAGGCATTTCATAGAAATAAGTACACACCTGTGCCCTTCTTTCTTCCACTGATACATCTGTAGAGTATATTAAAATCATTTTAAATAAATGCTACAGACACTCAGAGAAATTTGTCAGGTTGCCTATTAAGCATCTGGAAATTAATAAATTAAGTGAAATGTTTAAATAATTTACATCTTCATTTTCTGAACTTTCATAAGTTGTTAAATGTTTCCCATAATTACAATGGCAACATTCATTACAACTTGAAGCTTCCAGATAGGAAAGAATTAATCATAGGTTCTTACAGACCCCACTTTTTTGTTGAAAATTTCTATATTTTTTGTTTCTTAATTTTTTAAATTTTTTATTGATACATAATAGAAATACTTTAGGTACATATGATAATTTAATACATTCATATAATGTGTAAAGATCAAATCAGTGTAATTGGGATAACCATCACTTTAAATTTGTGTCTTTTCTTTATGCTAGAAACATTTGAATAACTCTCTTCTATTTACTTTGAGATATACACTAGATTATTGTAAACTAAAGTCTAGTTATCTATCAAGCACTGGGTCTTATTCTTTCTATCAAACTCTATATTTGTACCCATTAATCAACTTCTCTTCATGTGGTTCTGATAGTTATTAAATAAAGTTATCATTGCTTGTCAGTTTCAAACTTAGTTATTAATATTAATAATTAATATTAATAATAAAACTCATTAATAAATTTAAATAACTGGAGACTAAGGGGATAAATCACTTACTGATCTTTCCCTGGGAATTGTAACCAGTGGAGAAAGACAGAGAAAGTAAATGTAGGTCTCAGTTTTAACAGAGGATACGATGTAATTCCCAAATTTTAGAGCTCACTACCTAAGCCAGACCTTCCCTCTCTCTCGAGTAGATGTGAGTTCTGCCTGGAGACAGAGAGGCAAGAAAGAGCATGGGGCCCTCTGACTTCCCCCGCAGTGAGCATCAGAGGGTAGGTCAGTCCTGTCTCCATGTGGGAGTCTGACAGTGCCTGCCAGACTTTCCAGAATCTTCCTTTAGGGACATGGAGACAGATAGAAACCCTCTCAGTTTCCTAAAAGCAAACACAGTGAGAGAAAGCAATTATCCCTCCTTCCCTGTAACTACCTTCTCTAATATATAATATTTGTACATAGAAATATCTAAAAGCATGGACGTCAGTGAACACATTTTCTTCATATCAAAATTCCCTATAACAGTTAACAAAGGATGGTCTTGTAAGATATTTTTCAGGCATGAACTTTTTAGTTTATCTTTTTGACATACTCAATATTTAGCTTTTAAATATATGAATGAGTATAAATATAGGATTACATATGGTAAATTACTTTTAAAATTGTTAAATGCCTTAATTTTTTATTACTTATTTTTTATTGTACATATTTAAGGTACACAATGTGATGTTTCAATATACATATAGAGAGTGAGATAACGAAAAAGAAATGTCTTGAATATTTTTAATTATTTTGAAAGTAATCTAGATTTGCTTTCTCCATGATATGGAAAATACTAGAACTGAGGAAGTCCCAGGCCATTAGAATATAGATCTTCCTGGCTCTGACGCTAGGGCTACTCAAGTGTATCGAAATCACAAAAAGTTAAAGATGAAAGGGACCCTGAGGATGACCTCATTCAATCTCATTTTACAGATGAGTTAACTGGGAGATCATAAGTGACATGGCCTCAGTCGCAGATGACCTTAGCAGTGGAATTAGGGTTAGAGCACAGGATCCTTGATTAGTCACTGATCCAGGTCAGCACTATGTGTGCGTGGTGTGCCAATATTTCAACATAGGATTATAAGGAAGTGATTTTAGCAGTTATAGATCTGAGTGTGCGCTCTAGTCCAATATGTACAGAATGGATACATGTACTTTTTCCCAAGTAACTACAATTTGTTAGTGACCATGTAGGGGACATAATTTGTTGAAGCTACTACGTCTGAAATGCCTTTATAAGTTAATTGTAGTGTTTTGTATTGTGGTGAACTGCAATCAATATTTTATGAATCCATATTTTGTTAATATTTGGTCAGAAGAAAAAATATTTGATAAATCAATTTTCAACCAAATGAAATGTTTTTTAAAGTTCATTTCAGCCCCAGAGTGCTATAATTTTTGCATGAACTCTGTGAGTGAGTTTATTTTATGCCATCCTAGGTCAATATGTGTAAGATGACTTTGTTTTTCCTAATTTAAAACTATTTCTGAGTAACTAACAAATGTCTTTTGAAAGTAGGCCTCCTGAGGTAACAGGGTCTCTTGAAGAGTTCATCTTTTTTTTTTCTTATTTTGTTTAAAATCGCTAAATTAGTTTCTTTCAATTAAATATGTTGTTATATTAAATAAATCTATGCAATTCATTATCCTCAAGGGAAATGAAGCCTTTTCAGTGATATGGTCAAGCATTCCCATGAGTTTGCTTGAAAGCTTGTAACTTACAGTGAATGCATAGCTACTAATCCTTGCTTAGCTGAACACAATCTGATGGAAGAAAAGTAGGACAAAAAGATCAATAGGACATTTACATACCTCCTCATATAAGCTCCATGTAAATATAAGTGATTATAAAACTGTTGCTTCCTTCTTCACACAAGGTCTCAATTTCTAAAATATACTGCTAACCACTGTCTAGTCACAATGTGAACACTATTTTTCCAGGTAGAATAATATATAAATATTATAAATAGTTTAGGAAATAATGCCATGACATTGAACTATGAAACCAATTTTAAAATAATTATTCTCAACAGGTAAATACATCACTAAATTATGTTAAAAGAGAAAATTTTTAAACTTCTTTTTCTATAATATGTATAAGAATTATAAATATTCTCTATTCTGTATTTTTGCACCTTATGACTTGCTGGAAAATAGATTACCATTTCAGAGCTGATTTATTACTGACAGGTCCACAAATGCTCGACTTGGTTTCGTCTTGTGGCTATGGAAATGAGTATGCCAATCCATATGGTAACTAATATGAATGTATGTTAAATCCATGGCTCATTCAAATTTTGTCATACAATAGTTTTCAATTAAAGAAAATTTACCAGACATCACTAACATCCTTATTAACTTAGCTTTCTCTATAAAGGAAAGCAACAGTTGCTATTTTTCTTAATTTATTTAATTGAGCCATGAAGTACTATGTTTTTATAACACTATGTAGCAGTGTTACTTGTATTAGTTTGTTTCTAGTTTACGCCAACAAAAATGTAAATTCTCATAGTATTATTGTTATTACCACTAATAATTCAAATTATATTATGTATGTAGACTCTATGGGATTTATTATATCATAATAGGGTATGACCTTAAATGTTGCAATATAAAATTAGACATTGTTAATTTTGGTAAAATCAGTTTGAATAAATTGGATCATCTTTGTTTCTTAAAATATATTAATATAATGGCTCCCGATGGCTGTGAAAATTATCTCTAGGAAAACCAATGGACTTTGTTGGATTCAAACTTCAGTAGTCAAGATGAGCTGTCCCCAAGTTACAACTAGTTATGGTATTTTTGTTAACCTTTTCTTTACTAAAGCTGATGTATGAATGTTGGATCTAGATGACACTGAAAAGGCAGTAATTTTTTGTAGTATAACCATATTGCATTACAGAACTTTGAATAACAGTGGCCTGAATTTGCTTTCTTTTAGTTATAGCAGTCTCAGGAATCAGAATTAAAAGAACTCTAGGAGGCCTGGAGCGGTGGCTCATGCCTGTAATCCCCACACTTTGGGAGGCTGAGGCAGGCTGATCACTTGAGGTCAGAAGTTCCAGACCAGCCTGACCAACTTGGTGAAGCCCTGTCTCTACTAAAAAATCACAAAAATTAGCCAGGTGTGGTAGCGCACACCTGTAATCCCAGCAATTTGGGAGGTGGAGGTGGGTGGATCACTTGAGGCTAGGAGTTCAAGACTGGCCTGGCCAACATGGTGAAACCCCATCACTAGGAAAAATACAAAAATTAGCTGGGTGTGGTGGTGTGCGCCTGTAATCCTAGCTACTCAGGAGACTGAGACAGGAGAATTGCTTGAGCCCGGAAGGCGGAGGTTTCAGTGAGCCAAGTTTGCACCATTGCACTCCACTCCAGCCCAGGAAAAAAAAGAAAAGAAAAGAAAAGAAAAGAAAAAACACTCTAGGAAATAGTAACAACATTTATTTCGTCTTACTTTTTGTTTATTATTAGCAAATCCCGTAATGCTGAAGACTTTTTACCTCTACAGGTTTGGGATGAAAATCTTGCGAAATCGGCAGAGGCTTGGGCCGCTACTTGCATTTGGGACCATGGACCTTCTTACTTACTGAGATTTTTGGGCCAAAATCTATCTGTACGCACTGGAAGGTAGGAAGTAGTTTCACTGATGCAGTTTATCCATATGGCTTTATTAATTATGGACTCTAGGAGGGAATTACATCAGTTTCAAATAATATCAACAAATACCTATTGATGCTCACTATGTGTCAGGTACTAATGCTTGGTCTACGAATATTTTAGATGTCTTCCAGAATTATTTAATTGGGTTAAAGGGCCAGTTCCCCTTTTCACCCCTGGAACACCTTCCCTTAGCCTGGACTTTTCTTTGAGCTCACAGAATCTTAGAAAGGGTTAAGCCTGTGCTGTATCTTGCCCCCTCCATCTCAGGAAAAAGCTCCATGACTGTGCAGAGGTTGTGTGTGTGCATGTGTGTGCATATGTACATGCATGAAACTTTCCCATAGTTGCATATACCTGCATATACCTAAATGTATACAATAAAAATGTATGCATTTACATATATTTATACACACACCTATACATGCAGGTATAGGCAGCTATGGGAAAAGCTATTCCAATTTGCTAGGATAATTTTTCTGCCACTGTGCAATGTCATTATCCAACATTTCAAAGACCCATCTCCCCCAAATAAGGAAGGAAAATCAACTGTGCTATTATTAAAACTAAGGGAATTCAAACTGAAGTGAAAAAATGCACTGGGTTCTACTATTGTGACTACTTTTATACATCTAATTCTGAATTGCTTATAAATTTCTGATGGAGGAAGTTTTCGACATGGATTAAACAAGACATTGATGATTCCTGAAATTATTTGCATTTTCTTTGTGGAATGACCAGACACATGTTTAGACAAATACAGAATCACTTACTCCAGCCCTGGCCATTTCCATGCTTGGCCCCACTTGGAGGAATAGAGGACCTGACTAGGTGGTGATGGTGATTGTGAGGGGTGGACGTGCTCTTGGATCTTCATGAATAATCTGTAAAAAGAATAATCAATTTACAGTGTAACATGAGTCCCTTATATATTACCACTGCTGCACTCTGATTTCTTTATTTTCTTGATATGCAGATATCGCTCTATTCTCCAGTTGGTCAAGCCATGGTATGATGAAGTGAAAGATTATGCTTTTCCATATCCCCAGGATTGCAACCCCAGATGTCCTATGAGATGTTTTGGTCCCATGTGCACACATTATACGCAGGTTATTTCAATGACCTTGTTCATTTTTGATTCATACTTTTAAAATATGCTAATACTATTTTGGTGGACATGCATTGTCTTAGCTCTGACGTCTGTAATAGTATATTGTTTTATTTTCACAGATGGTTTGGGCCACTTCCAATCGGATAGGATGTGCAATTCATACTTGCCAAAACATGAATGTTTGGGGATCTGTCTGGCGACGTGCAGTTTACTTGGTATGCAACTATGCCCCAAAGTAAGTACCAGTTTGGATTCTGTTTCCTGGATCCTTTAAAGATGGCAAATATCCCTAGGCTGATAGGTATCTGTGACAGGTAAGTGAGTAGGACTTAGCTATAATGGCCTCTAATCTTCAAATCCACTATCCTTCCAATATTTCTGAAAAAAGGATTAGCTGAAAGATTACTTTTCACAAAGACGGGGATTCTAGTCTAAAATTGTAGGCAAAGCAATTTGAAATGCTGGGGCTCGCTAAATTCTCCTTACCATAGGTTTTAATTATGGCAATTGTAAAATAAACACTGTACCACACAAGCTTTTAATAACTATATAAAATAAATGAAGAATCTTCCGTGATATTCTCATCTATCAGTACAAAAATGTTGGCTTACCTTTTTAGCAAAGCATTGGAAGTCAATTCCTTCTTCCTTCTCTTATTTTTTATATTTAAAAAATTCATAATTTAATCCTAGGGCATACATAAAATGGATTATGGAAATTTATCAAACATTATAAGATATAGCCATATTCGTGAACATTCTTTATGAGGATAAACATTTATCAGCATTTGGTAAAATGCCTCTTGATTACAATAACTCTTCAGATGATAAAATGTTCCAATATTTATACACAATTCTGTTCCCATTTGGAATAAATACCAAAATGTGCAAAGGATTTATGACATTGCTAGTGTCTTCCAAAGTAAGTCTCAAACAAAGATTTTCTCCAGCTATTCCAACATGGGGAGGGAATGAGAAAATGTTTCACAAATAACTGCATTACTCATTTATATGGTAGTATGCCAGTGGCAGTGTTTTTACAAAGTCAGAAAAATAGTGATTCTCCCTATGTTCCCCTCTTCATAATTATTAGAATAGGAAGATTCAGAAAGTAGACTGTGTCTACATTATTTAAAAAAGCATTAAAATTGTACATTTATATGAAAGTTTTAGTTTTACACGTTGTATTTTCCTATGAAACCTTTACCCTTTCTCCCTGACATAAATAGGCCAGTTGGTACCCAAATAGTCTGAGAGATTTTTGTTTCATTTATGTAACTATTCATTTTTGGCCCATAGTTATAATTTTCTAATGTTATCGGTGAGATATATTATTGCTTTATAGGTCCAAGAGATTAAGATATTACATTAACATGCTACATTTCAGTTGTAATAAAGAACAATTTTTCTGAAAACTAAGTAATGAAGAAGGTTTTCAAGTCCTGATTGGTAGCTGAATAATTCTTCCAAACCTAATATGAAATTATGTCAAGTCTAACTGTTATTCAGTGGGAAAAAGAGAGAGGGAGAGAGAGAAAGAGAGAGAGAGAGATAGAGAAGAAGGAATTGAAGGAGGCAAAGAGATAAGTGAAAGAGAGAGAAAGAGAAAGAATTTAGTTAGAATAGCATAAAATGAAAGAATGAATAGTATAAATGTATAAATTGGCTGATTCACTGTTTTGAATATAATTATCCTCTATTCAATAAAATCGGACATTTACGTAAAAGTTTATAGTATAAAATATGTAATAATTTTACTTATAATACAATTTTATTTCCAAGTTTCTGTTTCTAAAAATATGTGCTTCAAAAAAGTGTGAAAAACAAATCGACAAAAAAGATGAAATTAAGATAGCATTGGCTTGGCCCATATGCTTTTATAGCCTTTGGTAAATGCATAGAGGGAGGGCCGGGTGCAATGGCTCACTCTTATAATCCCAGCACTTTGGGAGGCCAAGGCGGGTGATCACCCGAGGTCAGGAGTTCGAGACCAGTCTGACCAACATGGTGAAAGCCTTTCTCTACTAAAAATACAAAATTAGCTTGGTGTGGTGGTGTGTATCTGTAATCCCAGTTACTCAGGAGGCTGAGGCAGGAGAATTGCTTGAGCCTGGGTGGTGGAGGTTGCAGTGAACTGAGATTGCACCATTGCACTCCAACCTGGGCAACAAGAGCAAAACTCTGTCTCAAAAAACAAAACAAAACAAAACAAACAAACAAACAAAAAAAAACATAGAGGGAAATAAGATTATGAATGGTACAGGATTAGAATAAGAGAGCGAGCTACACTCATAAGATAATGCGTTCCTCTGGAACCTTTTTGAGCAAGCCTGTGATGGCATCAAAAGTATGCATGAGGAAGCTTATCCTTAGAGCATAGTGTAGAATAAATTTAATAGAGGTGGGCAGTCTTAAAATCCCATCTCGTTTTGTAATATGAATAAAAGTTTTTCATTTTGAAGATAGATTTTCCTGTATAGATTTTTTTATAGATAAAAGTCTGAATTTTTAATGACTGGTTGATCAAGATATTTTCATGTCTTACAGACTTTATGAGTCACTGCTGGGTCTTAGTTGGGTCTTCAGGAAGATGAGGACCACTTGTTTTACGTTTTAGCCTCTTACCTATTGTTGTCTTATCTTCAACCCTGACTTTTTACCACCGATAAACAAATTTTCTCCCGACCATTCAATTGTCTTCACATTGCTGTCTATATTGCTATTTCTTAGTATTCTAGTTACTTATCACCACGCTACTGAAAACACATTTATTAACTTTTCCTTTATAATTAAAAGAGCAAAATAACAGTATGACGTTATGGCTGTTTAACACTGTAAAGTGGAGATTTTGGTTTATTGTTATGATAATGGTTATCAACACAGTGAAGGAAAAATATTGATAACACAAAGTAATTCAACTAGATAGGCTCAGTATTATCAAAAATCTAATAGCACTAATTTAAAACAATTAGTAGCTATGAATTTGCATATGAAATAAAACTTTTGAAATCATCTTTAATTGTTCCTGAGAGACATTATTCTCTTAATATGAGAATAATGGTATATTGGTTTATACCATTATACCATATATGAGGTTTTTCACGTCTCATTTTATGAAGATTGGGAATCTAAAATACTTTACAGCTTTAGAAGCAAATCTCCTTTTATTGATGATAATATATATTTTGTGTATATGATAACTTGTTACTCATTCCATTACTTTTAAGTCTCCTAGAAAATATTAGCTTCTTTTTTAAATCATCCTTAGATGAGCATTAGTATGAGTTTAAAAGGAGTAAGTTTAAGGGAATATGGCCTGAGTATGTGCTCCAGAAATCTGCTGTAGAAGGAGAGCGATTTGAGTGGAATGAGCCTGGTGTCCCAGGACTCTGTGTCATCAGGTGTTGCAGGGAGAAACTTCTTATCTGTAAATTAACATAGCATCAACAATACTCAGATTACATTTTAAAAGCAAGATATACAGAATAAGTTACTATTGAAATAAGAAATGATTATAACTTTCAGTGACTTTCTAAAGCAACTTCTCAAACAGATCATGACATGTTAATACATATGAACATATGGCTTAAGGACAATCTACTTGTAAAAAATGGATGGGTTGCATTAAGGCTATCTTTTTTCTTTCCCCCCCCTTCTAGAGGCAACTGGATTGGAGAAGCACCATATAAAGTAGGGGTACCATGTTCATCTTGTCCTCCCAGTTATGGGGGATCTTGTACTGACAATCTGTGTTTTCCAGGAGTTACATCAAACTACCTGTACTGGTTTAAATAAGCTTACCTTTTCCTCCAGGAAATATAATGATTTCTGGGAACGTGGGCATGTGTGTGTATATATATATATATTGAATTTTGCACATATTATACATATTTTGTGCTAATCTTGTTTTCCTTTTAGTATTCCTTTGTATAAATTAGTATTTGTCTAGCATGTTTGTTTAATCCTTTGAGATATTTGAAACATCAATTTCTATTTTCTGACCTCTAAGCCTAAATTAAAATATTATATATGTAATGATGACATAGTTGATGCATCCAATCCTAAAATTTACATTCCAAAGGAATTATATCATTATGTTCCTAAGGAATAAGTATATATTTGACCTGTAAGTGTGTATATGTATACATATACATATATATGTGTATGGATTTATATATGCACACAAACATATAATATGTGACGTTACACGTAGATAGTAATATGATTCAGTAGTCAACTTGAGGGAAATTTTTAAAAAACTATTTTCAGATATACATGAGGTGATGGGACTTCTTTAGCACCCATTTCTATAATACCCACAAAATGTTAATTTGTAAAATAGCACTTAGTGATATCTGGAAATAATAATTTAATCAAGTAACGATGAATTTCATTCTGGAGATATTTTTTCTTATTTGAGTCTGCCAAAGGATAATGCCAACGTATATCTTATGTAAATTCTCAGATCATGCCTTCCACTTAGTCTCATTTTATTGAATCAGTCATCATGAGTTGAACGCTTACTACATGCAAGGCACTCTGCTAGTTATGTTCTGATAATGCAGAGATAATTAGACATGGTTCCTGCCCTCAAGAAGCTCACAAAATATTCCGGAAATAATGCTGACTGGTGATTTTGCTATAAAATTATTTTTGAAGGAAGCAGACACAGCAGTATTTACCTGTACGTGGAGCAAGTAATAAGCCATGCAGTGCAATATATACATAAGGCTTCTGCTTCTCATGGAAATTTAGTTACGGTGCTTGGAATGAGAAGGGGAAGGGAAGAATTAACAAGTGCCAAGATTTCTGGAGCAGATCGTAGAGCTGTGACTTTGGAAAAGAGAAAGTAAGACCGTCAGAAAACTAATGAAGTTCAAGAGAAATAAAATTCAGGGAACAGGTATGAAAAGTGTAATTGCACCTAACTACCAGATGGAGAGCTTCAGAATGGGCTATGCTTAGGGTCTAGTACATCTTGAGGCCTGTCAGCAGGAGGCGAAGGATTTCAGAAAGAGATGTGGAGGTGCTGAGGCCACCTCTATCTCTTTGTTGTTTAGCCTGTCATTGACTCAATCTATGTATCTTCTTGGGTCTTTGAGTATTGTACGAAAGATCCTTCGTGCACACCACACGCAGTCATGATTTTGTTAAAGTAGCCTTTTTCAGATGCTTTTCTAAGGGCTAGTTACCAGCTTTATTTTTGTGTTTCTGTAGAAGAAACATTTTCAGTTCTTCGTTGAGTCTGATCATGGAAATCCATTCAAAGTCACTATGAAAATTTTCCTCATGTAATTTGGAAATGCAACATTTTCCTATCATGAAATCTCTTTCAGAGAGGAGAATACAACATATTGGTCCAGACATTTAACATATTGCACTTCAAGTACGTGTGTGTGTGTTTTATTCAGGTTGTGTAATGCTTCCATAGAATTACAGAACAATTAAATATGGTTAGTTCCAGAGTGCAAATAACAGAAGGAAGCTACTTGTTTAAAATTCCATACACATTTGCAGTTTCTTAGGTTGGATACTTTGAAAGATGACAGATCATTAAATCCATTCAATGGTGAAGAAATACACCATCTGGAGATTGAGTTATTATTCTTATAAAATTATTATTATAAATTATTATTATAAATTATTATTATAAATTGAATATGGTGACCAAATGCTTTGATATCATACCACTCTGCCTCTGTGGGCACATATGCAGATGCTACTAAAGATAAATAATTTTGAGATTAAAATGGAGAATAGAAGTAATTACATTATTTAGGTCTTAATCCAACTTTTTTCTAATATATCTAGACAATTGTAGGGGAAGCTCATTCATTGGATATTTGCTTGATTTTATCTAGAAAGTTTTTCCTTCTTCGATTTTTCTATATTCATTCTACAGAAACAGCAATAAGTACTATTAAACAGAAGATGGCTACACTAAGTTCCAGTTTTGTTGCTGAATTGCTTCTGTGAGTTCACTTTTCAGTTATAAGGAAGAATAATATTTACTACATATTTCACAGGAGTTCTTATGAAGGTAAAATTACCAGATTAATAAAAATTCATGAAAATTAAAATTTTCATTAATATTATGAAACGTTTATTTGAGATTAAATTAAATTTTTCACGAGCCCGTCTTTGGCAGGAACTCTGTTTAATCTTGTATTTATCCCAGCTTCTTAAATGGTGTAACATAATAAATGTTTAATAAATGCTTATATGAATGGATTTTTAGAATTAACTAAAAAGCCAAGAATGGCAACAATTTACAGAAATCCCATCTTTCCATGCTTAAGACAAAAATGTCTTAAATACAAAGTTTTGATTGTATCAAAAATCCAGATAAATCATCAAATATATCAGATTAAGACTAGGGTCTACACACTTAGGCAACAATCCTTTCTAAACCATGACAAGAACTACAAGTTTATTTATAATTTAACAACTCAGCTGAAAATATAACGGGTATATTTGTTATTCTAACTCTTTTTTTTAAAGTTAATAATATAAAGTGGCCATGTAAAATATTTTATTTTCCAGGCTAAAGCAAATGAAAGTTTGCTAGTATCAACACAGCCTGCCATATTTTTCACAGCATGCAACAATGGTGCTAAGATAACTATTTCTCACTGTAATTGCCAAAGGCAGAAAGGGTCTGGGTATAAGCTATTTCATAAGAGCAGCTTTAAATTGTCAGTATTAAGGTTTTCATGTGGAAAGGTATCACTAAAAAAAAAAAAAAAAGTAATTGGCATACGTATTTCATAGCATCAATCCTCTCTATGGTGTTGATTTTTTTATATGACCAGTAGAAAAATTTTAATATTCCCACAATACAGGTTTTGGGGCTTCCATATCATCAAGAGGCTTAATTATAATTTTAGAATTAAACTGATGGATTTTATTATAGAATTATCTGTGAGTTGTGTAGGCACAGTCTTAATGTTTCTGGTTATGATAGATAAGTTTGCTCAAAAAATGTGGATGAAGTCATTATTGTTCTTACTGTTTTTGCTTCTGTTCAGTTGTCTAAGCATCATCCCTTCTGTGGCCCATCACCCAACAGAGTTTCCCTACAAATTTCATTTGGCAGCGCCATAACATTCATTTGAAAAGTTCATGGAAACATTCATTTGAAAGTTCCATGCAGCTTTAGCACAGAGTTGACCAAACACTAGGGCAAGTTCAGTTTACACAGAATATTTGAATTGAAACAATAGATATTTTTCTCATAATATGCACTTGTGTGAAACCAACTTATCTATGTAATGAAATCGAATACATATTTAAGCCAGTTTATTTGTTCTGTGTTGATGCCGTGCTTGTGAAATATATGCACAAGCTAAACACATAATTTGAATGGGACTATGAAGGAAAAATAATGCTTAGACTTTGGTGTAGGTTCTTCCTGTGTAGCCATATACCCAGGTTCTGCAGTATCAAAGGATGCCAATCTTGACATAGATGGAAGCCCTTACCTACCAAAGTGATTAGGGAGAATAAAGTTACATTTGTCTTAATGTCTAACATTATCTTTGCTTTTATGTTTCATAAAAATTTGTCATTATTTGTGTTGGTGAAACATATAATCACGTCCAATCATTGGGACACAAGCAAAATAATTTTTAAAATGATGTTATTGTTTAAATTTGACTTATGGGAGATCAGTAAAAAACTTAGAAGGTTTAACACTTCATTGATTAATGGTGCTGAAAACACATTACAATTACCACATATCCTTGCTATCAGTTTTGAAGTTTCTTAGCAATTAAAGTTTTTTTATTCAGTGTGAACTGTCAGTATCTGTTCTGGTGCTAAATATATGGTGCTAAATGAATTGTTAGTGTTGATGGCTTTAGTAATGCTCCTTTTATGCATTGTTAAAAGTGTTATCCATTCAATTCCTGATTCAGAAATATTAATAAAATCCTGTGTTAAATTAATCTTTACCAAAAATAGGCAAATTAACTCTTGTTTTAATTCAACAGTCGAAAATTATTTAGGTGTTACAGAATGTAAATATATTTCTTTGGGAGTTATTGATTTTCTTTTTTAAATTTTTTTATAGCTTGGCAATGTCCAAAGTCACATATCACCTAAACTGGTTAGATTGTCTACAACTAATAATGTTGCAGGCACTGGCGCCCTCTGGTGGTTATGAGGACAAATTCTTAATGGCTGCTTGACTTACAGCAAAAGCCATTTCTGTTCCATAAAAATTTGTTGCGCGATATTAGAATTCTCATATATTTCCTAAATCTGACAGCACCTAAAAATGTTTGATAATATTAACATGTATCTAAGAGGAAAGGCGAGTTAATATATTCTGGCACCCACTTTCCTAATTAATAATGTTTTCCATGATTTTCCAGGTCTGAGGCACTTATTAAAATGCTCCTTTTTTTTTTTTTTTTTTTTTTGAATTAGGTATTGCTAAAATATATTTTTAAATTTAATTAGCTTTATAAATACAATTAGAATTACATTTAATTAACAAAATTATAACTGTCTCACTTTCAGAAGTGATCATTTGTTTTTATTTAGCACAGTTCATAAGATAAAAAACATATAGAAAAATAATCAATTTCATATATAAAAGGATTATTTCCCCACTTTTAATTATTGGCCTATAATTTGACAATGTTATTTGGTCATATTATTGAACTAATGTATTATTCCATTCAAAGTCCTTCTAGATTGAAAAATGTATGCAAAAGTTTAGGATTATATCATCTGTAACTAATATAGATAATACTCTCCTGTAAACCTTCAGTTTAGGTATATAATTGGGTGTATCTCTTTTGTGATCTGGGTGTAATCTCTTTTGTAATCTGTTTTGACAGATTTCTGGAATTATGTTAGCATGATCAAGTAAGATTTACCTTGAAGCACTTTCCAAATTGATATTTCCAAACTTATTTTAAAGCAGTAGAACCTTTTCTATGAACTAAATCCCATGCAAAACTCCAACTTGTAGCATACATAAAATGGACTTACTTGTTCCCCGCACCTTCTCCAGTGCCTAGGAATATTCTCTGAGCCCTAGGATTGATTCTACTACACAGAGCAACATTAATCTAAATGGTTTAGCTCCCTCTTTTTTCTCTAAGAACAATCAGCTAATGAAAAAAAAATTTGAGGGCCTAAATGATTCCAATGGTTGTTTGAAATACTCAGTTCAGTTTGTACATGTTAGCAGTCTTTTAGTTTGGAGGAGAATTAAATACTGTGCTAAACTGGTGCTTGGATACATACTGCAGCATCTGATGTTTTATTTGACAAACAGAATTTTGGTACCATAATATTTTGAGAATTAGAGATGATTGTGATGCATATATATAAACACTATTTTTAAAAAATATCTAAATATGTCTCATATATTTATATAATCCTCAAATATACTGTATCATTTTAGATATTTTTTTAAACAGATTAATTTGGAGTTGTATTCATTACCTAATGCTGTGGCAAAAACGGTGCTTCTGATGTTGTGATATAGTGTTGTGAGTGTGTACATATATAAAACCTGTGTAAACCTCTGTCCTTATGAACCATAACAAATGTAGCTTTTTAAACTCCATCGTATTACTTTTCTTTCAATAAAAGAGTATAATTAATTGTGTTGTTTTTGAAGTATATCTAATTGTTTTCTTTATTTTCATAATTTTAAAGTAGATTAGACACTAGATGAACTGGCCTGTTGGATGGACCATCTACCAGTTTTGATGAGAGATAATTCACTATTCTAAAGCAACAATGATTGTATCTTTAATGCATCACTGAACACCAACTTTTCTATTTTTCTTTCTTCCTTCCCTTTCTTATTTTCTTCCCTCCTTCTTTCCTTCTTTTGCCACTAAATCCCCCAAAATATTTTGAGGTATCATTACAAAAGATATTTCCATGGAGGGAGAAGAAAAGAACATCAAGAAGTCCTGACTCAGGAAAACTGCAGCAGTTGACCATGAATATTTTTTTGTTCCTTCCTAGAGAGGGCGTCTAAGCCTTTCTAAGGGAGAGGCACCATCTCAGGCCACCAATCTGCCCAAGGCTGGAGACTCCCAGGGTGGCTCTTTCTTGTAGAGGGGTAACTCCTTCATCTCTAATGAGATGGTTGATCTCACAGACCAGCTGAGAAAGACCAGAATCTAAGACTTCATTTAAATTTTTCCTTACCATTGAGAGAGCCTCACAAACTGAAGCCTTTTCAAAGAGCATCTCCCCCCAACCCTGCAGCTCTCTCTCAGCTTCTCTTTCTCTTGCTAGTTGTCCTTGCTCACTTCACTTCCTCCTATTTGAAGCCTCTGGTTTTCCACTCACAATTTTGCGAAGTTCTGTCATCTCCAGAGGATGTGGGGTTCCATTCACTGATCGGTGCGTGTGTATGTGCATGCATGCATGTGCAGGTGTGTGAGGTGTGTGTGCTGCAATTTCTAGCCCCGCAGAGGCCTGACTGATGCTAGCAAAATCTCATCCTTCTATTCTTGGACATCTCTGAAGGTGAAGAAATGGGGCGGGGGGTGATGACCGCATTCAGTCTTACCCACTGGTGATCACTAATTAGCCTACGCTCTCATGAGAGGCAATGCCCCCTGACGAGGCAGACACTGGCTTTCCCAGATACAGCATTACTGTGCTCTTATGAGCAACACCTATTCCTGCTGTCATTTGACTCTGCCCTAGGTCCTTCTGAGACAGCAACCTTGGCACTGTGGTCCCACAGAGCACTGACTCTCTCCTGGGCCGTGCTTACCTTTTGCAGGAGTGATTGGTCCCACCTGATCCTGTCTTAGCAAAATAGAGAGGTGGCACACATCCTCAGTTGAATATGTGTGACCCCAACTTTCTCCTTTGATGAAGGACAAGTGAAGTCCTGGCATGTTTCCTTCATTGATAGCCTAATAATTGAAGGGAACATGCCAGCTTATGAAGGAACACATGGACTTTACCAAACTTAAGGGCGGACAGAAATTCATTCTGTGACTTTCTACATAACACATTGAACAATGTAGTTAATTATTTCAAAAATGATTTTTTACTGACAATATGCATATGAAAATGGTATAACTATACTTTATTCTAAAAGCGAAAAGGTATGTAAAAATTCTACGGCTCTAGAACCCATCAGTATCCTGAAAAATTGTGTATGCATTTATGCTTTAACTCAGCAATTCCTCTTCTACACATCCATTCCAGAGATACACTGGCAAAATATGAAATGGTATGTGTGCAGTGTGAATCATTATACCATGATTTGTAACTATTTGTAATAGTGTTAGCAAAACATCTATTCTAGACAGGGAGAGGTTGACAAGAGACACAAAGTAAGACATGGAATATGTCAGAGGGTAATCAACACTATGGAGAAAAAATAAGGCAGGATGAGGCAGAGGAAGAACAGGGAAGGAGGATGCTTAATTTTACCTAAGGAAAGCCCTAAGGAAAGTAACACTTCAGCAAAGATATGAAAGATTTGCTGGAGATAGATAGCCATGTGGCAATTACACCTGGCCATCTACCATGTGGAGGCTGGGAAGAAGTTTCCAGGCAGTGGAAGGTGGAGGGCAAAGGCCTTGTGGCAGGACCTTGCCTATCTGGTCCGCAGGTATGCAGCAGAGGGGGAGAATAAAATAGTATTAAAAAGGGGGGCCAGGTGCAGTGGCTCATGCCTGTAATTCCAGCACTTTGGGAGGCCAAGTTGGGTGGATCACCTGAGGTCGAGAGTTTGAGACCACCCTGGTCAACATGGTGAAGCCTGTCTCTACTAAAAATACAAGAAATTAGCCAGACGTGGTGGCAGGTGCCTGTAATCTTGGCTACTTGGGAGACTAAGGCAGGAGAATCGCTTGAACTCTGGAGGCAGAGGTTGCAGTGAGCTGAGATCACGCCATTGCACGCCAGCCCGGGCGACAGAGTCAAACTCTGTCTCAAAAACAAAAACAAACAAAAAAGTAAAAAATAAAAAAATAAAAAAAGAAGAAAAAAGAAAAGGGGCCAGAGATTTCTTAAAGGATGTAGAATTATGGCTAGGTAATAGGAATAAGTTTTATGTTCTATACCACCATAGGATTACCATGGTTAACAATAACATAGAGTTTCAAATAACTACAAGGAAGATATTGAATATTGCCAACACAAAAACTGGTGTTTGAGATCATTACCCTGATCAGATCACAATATATTACATGTATCAAAAAACCTCACTGTGTGCCCCATAAAACGTACACTTATGTGTCAATTAAAAAAAAAAAGAAGAAAATGAGGACAGGGAGGTCACAAAATACTGTGTGGACTAGATTATTGTAAGGACTTTGACTTTTATTCTGAGTGAAACAGAAAGTCATTGAGAGTTTTAAGCAGAAAAGTGCCATGATTTGACACATTTCAGAAGGATCACTATTTTCACCGTGCTTAAAATAGACTGTAAAGAGGCAGAGAGGTCACCTTCATTAGGATCTTGCTCTGTCAATCATCTTTTCTTTCTCTGGTAGTTTTACTCTTCTTCCAAGCCCAGAAGAGCATACACAAAACAGCCACTGTCTTATCCACTGTTTGGTCCCTGACCACTCAGACTCATGAATGTGCCTCACATAGTCATTGACTTCATTTTTTGATCCGATTATTAGATTTTTCCTATAGAGTTGTTTGAGCTCCTTATATATTCCAGTTATTGATCCCTTGTTGAATGGGTAGTTCAAAAATATTTTCTCTCATTCTTCAGGTTATCCCAATTGCCTGCTTAATCCCTGGCCTCTTGCAATTCATTCATTCTACAAACATTTTTTAGCATGTTTTACATGTTAGGTACTGTTTAAAATAAAAATCAGGCATGTGTATACCTGCCAGAAACTTATGTTGTGGTAGGTGGCAGAAATATAGAAATCACTAAGTGTATAATAAAATGTCCAGTGGAGATCATTGCTAGGAGGAAAAATGAAATGGGAGGACAGAGAGGATGAGGGGCCCATGGGTACCTGAGCTGGTCAAGAAGGGCCTCGCTGAAGAGGTAAAATTTGAGCCAACACCTGAGTGATGTCGACTCTTCCTCAAATGCAACTGTGCCTTGAAAGAACTGTGTGATTTCACTGAAAATAACTAGAACTTTTATTGTGTTTCTTCATTGTTTCTGTTGAATTTAAGGCAGTTTTCATTTGATTTTTCTTGAAATTCTTTTTCAGTTCTGTACTATCCTAGTTGAGCTCTATTATCTCTGGGACTTTGAGTGGTTTAATGAGGAATCCATATCCCCAAGGCCAAGCCTGACATGTCACTCTGTGGTTCAAATACTTTTCTTTGCTTCTTTCTCCTTATAGAATAAATGCAAACAGCCTTTATTTTCATTTAACTACCCTCATGCTGAGGCCAGAATTTATATTTACAGCTTATTGCTGCTATGCTTCACATTTTTTTCTAAGGATAAACTGATACTTGGTATCACTTATATCCTCTTCCATACTTCCCAACATCTCTGCTGAGTCTCATACAATTGACATTGCCTGGGCATGCGTGGGACAGCACGCATCTGTCATGGCTTTGATTTTACCTCTTCTGGGGGTCTTTGACTTCCCCATTTACAAGCATACTTTCCTTTGAGCCCAAACAGCACTTGAATGATATCTCTATTCTTGCATTTGCCTTCTAGTTTCCCTTACTGCATAATCATAAACATCCTAAAAATATCTGTAGTACACAACAAGGTCTGTGCTAGGGTCATCTTTGTATTACAAACTATTAGCACAGAATAGCCATTTGCCATTGAAAGAATTGATTCTTTTGTTCAGGACTGTGGTCAAGCTGTCATATTTTTTCTGCCATAGTCATATACCTGCAGGTACATGAGTGACTAACAGATGCCACTCTTGTAGCTATCTGCAGTGGCATACTTCTGTTGCAAACTTATGGGAACTTAGAGTAGCTACATTATAGGAATATTAAATATATTTTTTCCATTAGTCATATTAAATGTAGAGAAATAGACAATGTTTGTCAAAGAAATGTCTGTCAAATGCAGAGAATATGTGAATGGTTTTTAGTTTTCCAATCTTTGACAAACTAATGTAATTCATACTTCAAGTGGACCAGTGAGTGTGTGGTGATGTTTTCAAAGATGCTTGAGAATAAAGTTGAAGAGAAACACTGAATAAATAAGAGTAAGAAACAGATATAAGGGTTGTACATTTTTTCAAAAATCGTTCAAGGCTCTTCTTTAATTAAAAGTATTTTCGGGTGGGGTGGCTAATGCCTGTAATTTTAGCACTTTGGGAGGCCAAGATGGGTGGATCACCTGAGGTCAGAAGTTCGAGACCAGCCTGACCAACATGGTGAAACCCCATCTCTACTACAAATACAAAAGATTAGCCGGGCGTGGTGACGCATGCCTGTAATCCCAGCTATTTGGGAAGCTGAGGCAGGAGACTCCCTTGAACCTGGAAGGCGGAGGTTGTTGTGAGCTGAGATGGCGCCATTGCACTCCAGCCTGGGTGACAGAGTGAGACGCTGTCTCAGAAAAAAACAAAACAAAACAAAACAACAACAAAAAAGTATTTTCAAAGATCATTTCTACTTAGTATAAATTTAAATACCAATTATAATAGAATAGCTGATCCCCTTGTTAAGTAAATATTTATGGCAAAATATAACTTTATAATTCAAATAATTCTTAATACCCTCCAGTAAATAAATATTTTTTATGGCATTTCAAAGCACCTATTCTATTTCCTAGTTTTTTTTTTTCTTAAGCACAATGCACAAACAAAACATTAAATAAAAAGTATAAAGGTATCACCTTCTATGTGTTTCATATACATGCATATTTTTACATATTAAAAAACAGTCCACATTATTTGCATTCTACTCATTTCACTAGTGGAAAAGCTAGCCAGCTACATTCTAGAACGAAATGTACTGTAACGCATTTTTTTTTTTTTTTTTTTGAGATAATGTCTCCCTCTGTTGCATAGGCTGGAGTGCAGTGGCATGATCTCAACTCACTGCAACCTCTGCCTCATGAGTTCAAGCGAATCTCATGCCTCAGCCTCCCAAGTAGTTGCTATTACAGACTTGCACCACAACACCCAGCTATTTTTTGTATTTTTAGTAGAGATGGGGGTTTCACCACGTTGGCCGGGCTGGTCTCAAACTCCTGACCTCTGTTGATCTGCCAACCTCAGCCTCCCAAAGTGCTGGGATTACAGGTGTGAGTCACTACGTCTGGCCTATAATGCAATATAAAATGAGAATATCAAGTATACCTTAGGAAGACCTGGGGTTTGTGGGTAGGTATGGACTCTTGGACTTTCTGACTGAGATGATCTCTGAAACAAATCCTCTCTTCCTATTCCTGTTCTCCATAATCATGAGATTTTTTTCCCAAATTGATGTAAGACATTTGGTAATATATTTAAAGTTTTAAAACTCGAATCACAACATATTAAAAGAAAATGGCACCTGAGTACATCATATTACTAAAAATCAAAGGCAATGAAAGGCTTTAAAGCAGCTGAAACAAAGGACAATAGTCATTAATGGTACAAGAAGTAGACCAAAGGGTGGTTTTCAGTAGAAACTTTGAATGATGGAAGGCAAAAGAATAACATCCTTAAAGTATTAAAAGTAGAAAATCTCCAAACTGAAATTCCAAACCTGTAGACCTTATCATTCAAAAATAAAAATGAAATAACATATTTGCAGATTGAAAGAAAAAAGTTGAGAGAATTATTACCTGAATACACTAATGGGTGTTCTTCAGACACAAGGAAGATGATACTAGATGAAAAAAGTAAACTATAAGAATAAATAAATAATGCCAGAAAGGTGAATACAAAGGGAATATAAATGAGTATTAACTGTTTAAAATGAGAACAATAATGGTGTCTTACGGGGTTTATAATGTATATACAATAATATGTATGACAACAATAATACAAAGTGGGGAGGAAAATAGAGTGTCTTGCATTGATTAGGAAATGGTAGCTGTATTAATTTAAGTAATAAGTTAAGAAACCATATAATCTCTAGAACAATTATTGAAGGAATAATAGAAGAATGTAAAAATAAAAATCTAATGGAGCAGGAAAATGAGAAAAATGGATTACTCAAAAGAAGTCAAAAAGAAAGAATTAGGAAACAAAGATGAGACACAGAGAACCAATGGCTGGATTTTACAATTCAACTTGTATATCAGTAATTACATTAAAAAGTTATTTTATCTTGATTTTATGGAAAAATATAACAATTATAAAGTTTTAGGCAACAAACCATATATTTTCAATGTAAAGATATGGCAGAACTAAAAGAAAAAATGTAGAATTCAACAATCATCGGGGGAGGTTGGAGCACTTGTCTCAATAATTGACAGAATCAGCAGTCAAAAAAATTCAAGAGAGACCTAGAAGATCGGACTCACCTGTATGACTTATTTGTACATATAGAAGACTTTATCCAACAACTGCTTAACAATGTTCTATATGTGTGTCAATGGATCACTTATCAAATTGGACCCTATAATAGGCCAGAAAGCAAGACTAAGCAAATTTCAAAAGATTGCAGTCACACAGATTCTGTATTCTTTATATATATATATTTATATATATATATATGAACAGCTTATTATGTATTTTATGGCCAAAATATATTTATTCCAGAAATTTGAAAAAATTTGAAACCAATAAATCCAAAACCAATTTGAAGTTGGTTTGCCATCCAGAAGTCAATTAATATAATTCTAATCATTGTCACAATAAAGACAAAAATTCATATATCATTTAAATAGAAGTAGAAAAATCATTTGATAAAATTAATGAACTATCATAAAGCAATAATAAAAACCTCTCATTGTTTGGAAAAGTAACCCTCCTTAATCTGATAAAAGATATTAACAAATGTCTTACTGCTACCATCATATTTAATCTGGTTAAATATTGAACAATTTTCTATGGAAGCCAAGAATGAAACAACTATATGTATTATCATCACTTTTATTCAACATTGTACTGAAGTCTTATCCAGTGTAACATGGCAAAGAAAAAAATATATATATATAAAGAAAGGAAAGGGAATATTTGAGTTGCACTATTAATGTAAGACATGATTATGCACATATAAAATCTAGAAGAATATACAAATAATTAGAATTAATAAGTATGTTTGACAAGGTCATTGAATATGCAAATGTAAGTTTTACTTTCTGCTATCAGCAACAAAAGCTAAACATTAAATTAAAAAATATTTATAATAATGCCAAAATACCAAATACTTAGTTACAAATTTAATAAAATACATGTAAGACTTTTACTCTGAAATTTAAAAAATCAATTGAAATTTATAAATCATTTTTAAGCATTGAAAAGCCCAGTATTTTTTTTTTTTTTTTTTTTTTGAGACGGAGTATCGCTCTGTCGCCCAGGCTGGAGTGCAGTGGCCGGATCTCAGCTCACTGCAAGCTCTGCCTCTCGGGTTTACGCCATTCTCCTGCCTCAGCCTCCCGAGTAGCTGGGACTACAGGCGCCCGCCACCTCGCCCGGCTAGTTTTTTGTATTTTTTTAGTAGAGATGGGGGTTTCACCGTGTGAGCCAGGATGGTCTCGATCTCCTGATTTCGTGATCCGCCTGTCTTGGCCTCCCAAAGTGCTGGGATTACAGGCTTGAGCCACCGCGCCCAGCCCCGAAAAGCCCAGTATTTTTAAGATGCCAGTACCCTCCTAGTTGATCTGTAAATTCAATGTAGTACCTACTAAAGTTACTCTGTGTGTGTGTGTGTGTGTGTGTGTGTGTGTGTGTGTGTAAATTGACCAACTGAATATGAAATTTACAGGAAAATGCAAAGACCTAGAATAGCCAAAAGTCTTGAACTGAACTAACAAAATTGAAAGTACTTTACCAGATCTCAGGATTAATTTTACAATTAGAGTAGGTAAGTCAGTGTAGTATTGGCATAAGAATACTCAAATTCAAATAGAGTGACCAGAAACAAACTCATATGTATATGTGTGTTTGTGTGTGTGTGTCTGTGTTTCCTGATTTATGACATAAGTACTACTGCAATTTACTGGGGAAAGGTTGATATTTTCTATAAATTCTTCCTTATAATTTGACTATCCATTTGAAAACAAACCAATAATATTAAGCCTTACCTCACACCATACACAAAAATTAATGTGATTTACAGAACTGTAAGCAAAAATTAAACATCAAGTTTCTGGAAGAAAACCTAAGAAAATATCTTCATAACTTTGGGATAGGCAAACACTCCTTAAATAGGACACCATAAACATTTACTCAAAAAATAGAATTATTTATTAATATAAATGAATTTTATTAAAATTAAGACCTTTGCCTATCAAAAGATGGCATCAAGAGAATAAAAAGGTAAAGCATAAACCAGGAGAAAAAACTTATAGTGCACTTCCAAAAAAGTATTTATATTCAGAATTGTTGAATAAATCAAAAAGAAAAAGATATTCAAATTCTAAAAAATCTGACAAAAATTTAAATTTTTATCTTCCAAGATTTAATTGGTTTTTACTCAAAATTGCTTGGTTATTATTTATAGTATCTTATTCTATTTATATTTTTTATAGGCTTCTTTTAATTTTTTGAATAAATGAAAGGTAGTTATTTTATAGTCTGCATTTGCTAATTCTAATATCTGTATTAATTGCAGGTTTGTTTTAGTTGTGATTTTTTACGTAAAGCCCTCCCTTGCCTACACACAAACAACACACACACACACACACACACACACACACGCACCCCAGGAACTTTACCTGTAGATTATTTGAGGCCTGGGCTGAAGCTGAGTTTCTCTAATAGGGCTTTGCTTCAGTTACCACTTTAAATTAAGTTCCTGGATTCAAATTTTTCAGACTGCCAAGATAGAGTGGATTCAGACTGAAACGTTGGTCATGTAAGGGCTAACTTGTGGTTATAAAGTCTCAAGGACGATTTTATTATCTTACCACTTACTGCCAAGATCAAGTCAACTAAGATTTCCTGCTGTTCATTTCTGTGTGCTGGGTTTATTTCTCATCTGCTCTTATACTGCTGGGGTCCAGATTTACCTGAAGTCTCCTATGAGAATATTCAGTTGCTTCCCCTTTTATTAAATTGTTCTTCAGATTCCTTCATTTTTTATCAGTCCAGTGATGCGCTAAAGCAAGTAAGTATTTTATACAGAATTTTAATGATTTTAAGTATGAGGGTTTCTGAAGATATTTATTTTGTTATTTGGCTAGAAGCAAGGTTGCATCTTTGCACTAACTTTAAATCTAAATAGGGTTTGGATGAATAGTTGTGTTAGAATATGTTCTTAACCAATACGAAATTTCTTCACCTGATGACTAATGAACTAATGAAATTTGATAAATGTTGAATAATGACATTGCCCTTAGTTAAATATTGAATAATTAGTTGAAAATACTGCATAGAGATGTAATAAAACTCAAGTGAATGTAGTTGGAGTAAAGAAAATTAAGGAATCTTGTCTTAGGTGAATTCTCCATAGGTTGCTATGTTTACTCATAATTACATGAGGAGAAATGATCTGGTTTTGGATCTAACATTTGACACTAAATCATCAAACACTTTTGCATTAATGTTTTTGATTCTCCCTTGAAGGTAGGAGTTTTGCTATAGATAATTTAATTTTTGATGTACTCTTAAAAATTTTTAAGTAATTTTTTTTTACAGTTTTTTAATTCTTCCAAATCAGAATAAAGGTTTCATTTTTGCTATTTTAATTTTGTAAATAAAAGTATTAAACCACTAGAGTTTTCCCACCTCCTCCATTGAAAGATTGGTAGGTTATTTTCCTACTTAAATTATTCTCTTTTAGAGATTTTATCAAATTTATACCAGTCTTGTCAAACAGAGATTCCCTTCCTCAAGTTTAAAAGAGTCTTTGTTTCAGTAGTTCGAGTTTTCATTGATAGATGGTTGATAAAGACTCCAATATATATTTTAAATATAACAATGAAAGTGCATTTGCTTTTATGTACAGCTAAAATACCTCTGGCACCTACCATGTATAACACACACACACACACACACAAAACTTGGTTTTAGTTTTCTTAGATAACTTTTTTGATTCTAGAATTTTGTGCAAGTAGGAATAGTTTTCTAATTCACAATTTTAGATGCTGAAGTTAACTAAATTCCAATATGAATTTAAAAATAGAAATAATATGTGATTTAAGTACAATGCAGTAAAATGAAAATGGGTATAGGTTTTTGAATAAATGCTATTTTGTTACTCCAGAAGGCGAATTGGATGTTCAGATTTGCGCAAAGGGCAGACCGAAAGTTGGGGAACATTAAATAGAAGTCAAAGAATATGTAAGGTAACATTTTTATAACAACAAACATAAGCTAATGTTAACTTTTGCTTTGTCAACTAGGTTCACTTTTTCTTTAGAATACTTTTGTTGTTGTTTTGTCACAAGATGGAGTTTGTCTACTGGTTATCTAAGGTTCACAAGTAGTTACAGAAAGTGGCCTAATTTGAGATTTGCCTTGCAAGCCCCGGATTTTGTATTGATGAATCATTCAGCAGAAACTTGGATAGAAGTGATTTGAGAAACAATGTAAGGAGAGAACACAAAATACCTTTATTGCTATCGTTTCGTGTTATAAAACATTAACTTATTTTATAAAAGTGAATTAAATCTTCAGTACACTTCCACTTAAGGCTTTCACATGAACAAAAAGGAAAAAAATATTTCAAAGAAATTTTCATGGAATCCTGAGAGAACTTTAGAAAAAAATAAATATTTCTGGTAAAAAAAATATGTTACCAAGACTTGTTATTGCTATGGGAAGAAGAGCCTATGAAACTAGAACAGTAATACACACTTGATTCAATACGAGCAATAAGTAGGAAAGGCTGTTTTTTCTGTTCTAATTTGTAGTGTTTTGTCTTTTTCACCCATATTTGCTAAATGGGAAACAACAGGGCGCTTCTGGGCATGGACTATGAATGGACAAATTCCACACTGATGTTTCCCCTAAAATGTAAGTATGTTCATTAGTAAGACCATGTTAGCCCCTGGAAGGGATCCTCTTGAGTCAAGTTTAGCTCAGTTTAGAAACCGGCCATGCCTACAATTAGTTTCAGTCCTTATTTTTTAATGTGATTATTCTTGCATGTGAAGCCAAAGGAACCCAGAATTAGTTGACAGCCTTTTTACTTAAAATGGTTGTCTTTAAAGCAATTTCTCCAGTTAATTTGTTTTACTGCCATCAGTTAAACTGAGGTTAAAAGAAGAAATATCTCCAATAAACTACTGCCAATCAAGCACAATTATCCACTGCTATGGCAGCAATTCTAGAACATAAAAGAACTTCCAATGCTTCTTGAAATCAAAATATGAGAGGATGAAATTATTTTCCATTCAGTCATTATTATCTTCTTTGGATGAAAAGTTTCAATTTCACCAGATTCCTCAGATTTGTTTCTTTTTAGTGTTTTGTTCAAAAGTTGACCCCCACCCCACCCGGATGGTTTCATTTCCAAGAACAAATAAGCATTCCCACTAACCACCGCCGGCAGCTGGGCTTGTTCTTGGGCAGAGGTCTCAGTGCCTGCTTGTACACAATAATTTTTCAAAAGGTAGGAAACCAATTTCTGGCTCAGAGAGAACTTAGGGAAAAGAAAACAAACAAACAAAAAAACTAAACACAAATTACCTTCTCTTTGACCTATTTATAACATATCTGTGCATTCAGTATGTAAGTCCATTAATACTTTGAGCCCTTAATAAACAAGGGAAGCCCACCCAGCTTCACTGCACATACGCTTATGGGCTCACCTGATTTTAATATAACTAGCCCCCTTTCTGTACTCTCTCCACCACATTGAATGGAAAACTGGACGACTTCTTCACTCTAAAGTTCCACTAGCTCTTTGTGTCTTTTAAGGAGCCATTTACTTTATTGAAACAGTGATTGGAAAAGTGTTTCAGTGCCTAAAAGATTTGCTCTGGTTCAGAGTTTAAACAAGAGGTGGAGGCTTTGCTAAGGCACTGAGGGGAGTATGGCTGTAATAAACCCATTCTCTCATTCTCATTTGGGGTTGGCCTCAGTGTTGGCACAGTCTTTCTAAGGAGCATGTGAGTTTTTCACACACTACAGATAGCACCCTTGTCTTCATATTCTGTCTTTTTGCACACATGAGTATATCAGGGACATTTTTATGGAGGCTTCTGCAGTCTCAGCTCATACCAATACAAAAAAAAAAATACCTTCTTTGGGTGTTGTGGAAGAATAAGAATCTTATTCTTATTCTCCACTCCAGTGGTTTTTCCAGTGGAGTCTGCCACTCTGACCTTCTTTGTAACAGGTGGGAAAAGTTTTCTTTTATACTTTGCCCTTCTTCCACAGAGGTTCAACACCACTGGCAGGACTAGGTGATGAGAGAATGAACTGAAGATTTCTGGAAAGTGAGTTTGTGTGAGTGAAGACAAAGGAATATGAGCCATTGTGATATCCTGGCAATCTCTCATGCTTGGGTCTTTTGCTGTTCTATGTTCCCAATATTTTGGCATCGATTCATTCAGGAATGTCTAATTGGCAGAACATGTTGTATACATGGATTGTTTTGGTTTATTTTTGGCTACAGTATTTATGATACTTACTTCTCCTCCTATTTGTAAGAATTCAGCTCGAAGAAAGACAGTCAATGAGGCTTGTCTGAGGAGTTGGCCACAGAGGATCCCATATTCTAGACCAGTTTCTGCCACATGGTGGGCTGCAAAATAGGCCTGTGGATTGGACAGTCTCTTTTGTGTTGCTCTGTAATACCAACTGCTCTTTCAGTCTTTAAGTCCCGTAACTCTCAGATAGTGTCACTTAAGACTTAGGCTAACACTAAAGGTCTGGGGCCTTCTACTTAAGCAAGAAGACAACAAGAGAACTTAGATCAGTGCTAGGTGAACTTCCATAGGACTACATGATATAGTTTGGATCTGTGTCCCCACCAAATCTCCATCAAATTGTAATCCCCAGTGTTGGAGGTGGGGCCTGGCAAGAGGTGATTAACTCATGGGAGCGGATTTCTCATGAATACTTTAGGATTCTCCCTCTTGGTACTGTCCCTGTGATAGTGAGTTCTCATGAGATCTGTTCGTTTAAAAGTGTGTGGCACCTTCCCCTTCTCTCTCTCCTGCTTCTGCTCCTGCCAGCTAAGAAGCCTGACCCCCTTCACTTTCTGCCATGATTGTAAATTTCCTTAGGCCTCCCTGGAAGCCAAGCGGATGCCAGCACCATGCTTCCTGCACAGCCTGCAGAACTGTGAGCCAATTAAACCTCTTTTCTTTACAAATTACCCTGTTTCAGGTAATTCTTTATAGCAATGTGAGAATGGACTAATGCACAACTGGTGTCAAATTTTCCTCTAATTTGGTCTTGAGGTCTCGCTCTCCGGAGAGTGACTATAATTCTAGCCCTGACCTGATGGCTCCAGGGGAGATGGTCGTGGATGTTTACAGAATGCCTTTCATGGGATGCTCCTTTATCCTGGTGGATGGCCTAATACCTAAGTGTCTAACCTCTGATCAGGTGTTTCTCTTACAGGAAACTTGTTTATACTAGCAGGTGCCCTTGAAGCTCTTGGCTGGCCTGTGTTCAGTTTATTCCAACAAAGATAGCCACTCTCTAGGAGGGCCCTGAGCAGGAGGAGAGTTGTGCTCGGGTGTGCCCAACAGGTGAGATGCAAAGAAGGCCACACAACAAAACACATGAAATAACACAAATGGTGTATTACTTAACAGATTCAGAGAGAAGATGGCAGCACACTTTGCAGGGCCAATGTGAAGGGGAGAACGGGGACACTCGGCTCAACCAGAAGGTGAGAAGCAAATGAGAGAGAAAGAAGGACTGTGGTGCAAAGTCTTCACTGGGGTCCAGGGCATTACCCAAGCAGATTACCTGCAGGGAGTTCTAATTAGTTGACTTACAGCAAGCAGGCACAAGTTTGGTGAATCACTGTGACCTGTCTGAATAGTCCATGCAAGGTGTGGGGATCAGTGGGGTGAGTCAAGAGAATTGTATCCATCTGTCCTTAGGGAGGTGGTTTTACTGGGAGGTGGTTGTCTAAGGCAGATATCTGGATTGATCCTATTGAAAATTGGGAGGAGTTGAAGAACGGGAAACTGTGTTCAAAAGTGACTAAGCTCTACTTTTGTTATGAGAAAGTACAAGTCTTATTCAAAATTACAAGAATTCATTCCAACCAGTCACTCTAGGACCTTGGTATTCTAGCCCTCCAGGACTTGAGTTTGCCTTTTCTGCTGGCTTTTCCTTTTTATCCTTAGGTCTCCATTCACCAGGCTCCTAATTGGTTCTTCTAGTCCTTCCACTGAATGAAGTTCCACCTCTGAACTCCAGTCATCTTGTGACTTTGTATACATTATCATGGAAAATCTCCTGTGAAACTACATATGTACAGTTCAACTTGAAACTTTAAGGTTGATTGACTGCATTTTTTTGGCTCAAGCCACCACTGCTGAATAAATGAAATTCTAGGTACCAGAATGTGAAATGCCTAACAGTTCCTGTGTACGCATGTGTTTTTCTCTCTTAATTGATATCCTGACTTTAGACCAACTTCAGACTTGCATCTATTGGACAAATAACCCTGATGCTCTCATTTTCTTTATCCTTAGTCCTGGAGAGGGGTGAGGAAGGGAGGAGAGTAGGTAGGAGAGAGGCTTTTATGAACTTTTAGCTTATCCCCTCCTAAACCCTTCTGCTCCATCCCAGTACTGTCCAAGCAAGCTTCATACTGGCTTTCTAAAACCTCCAGAACATAGAAGAGGCAGTATAGCATAATGGTATTCACTCTGGAGCCAAAGGTCTTGATTGACTCTGACTCTGAGACTTCGAAAATTATTTATTCTCATTCTGTGTAAAAAGGTTCTTAGTAAAAATCCTGCTGATAAAACTGCTGGAAGCCTGGAAGAACAGTCTTCTCTTTCATCTTGAACAACCCACTAAAACACATTTTTAATCTTTTCATTGTAAATATTTCATTTCTGTTTAGTGGATCTCAGATTTTCCATATTCTGATCGAAATTATCAAATTCTTCAATGGCAGGCAATTCTACACTCCTATATCATATATTTAGATATTTTTAAAATTATTATGTATTCCTATAATAATAACGGTAACTATTATTCTAACTTTTTATTCTGCTTTGTACAATGCCTGACAGGTAGCTATTCAATGACTACCGATTAACTGATTATATATAAGCATAAATCAATTAACTAGTTAATCCACTCTGGATTCACTAATCCTGTAGTCAATGTGAAATCTCAATCTAACGATCATCAAATTATATCTCAACCTATCTCAGTCTAAAGATGTTGATCATAGTTTCTGTCCCTAAAACTTCCAAATCTGCCTGGAAGCATTGGTGACTCCTAATGAGCCTCTTTTTAAATTATAGAAGTAAGAAACTGCACAGGTTTCAGGACAAATTATCCACCAACCACAAAGAATGGAAATAAAGAGAAAATCAGATCTGAGTTGTTATGCTTCTGATCGAAAAATCAGTAACAGAGGAAAGCTTAGTGTTTTATAGGAGCACAGATGTGCATTAAATTTTGTATGGCCATGCTATCCGAGAAGCAGAGGTAGGTCATGAAATGAACTGCAAATGATAAGAGTTTCGCCAGTCAAAGGGAAGCGCATTCCAGGCAAAAGAAATAGCAAGTATAAACAATGAATTTGTAAAATTTACAGAATTAATCTCCTAACCAGTGATACAATTCTTCTTAGACTTTGTAAACTTTTGTAGAATGCTTTGTTAAAATTTCTTAAAGTTATATTTCATTCACTAGCATTAAAAAAGTACTTTAACTAATTAATTAATCTATGTCACTTCTTCAATATTAAGAGTAGATATTTTCTCCTAGAAATGTTGCCAGTATCCTGCTGAGTTTAGCCACCTGTCACCCACTTTCTCCCTGTGTTCAATCACACATGCCTGTGAAATGTCTAACAGTGATTTTGCCCTAATGAGAGGAAATCCATAGAACGTTTACTCAAATAAACGAACTTTACACAACTATGGGAGATAATTAGGTACAGGTCTATTTTCACAGGCTTTGTGAATCATATTGGAAACGAGAGGGAGTGAAAGGGCCAAGAATCAATTTTGGAACTTCCTGGTATTTGAGGTCTAGGATTGGGGAGTGGTTGGGAGTCAGGACCAGAGTGTATACTGGACTTGGGAACTCTGGGGTGTCAGAGGTCAGTTGGCGTTTCACTTGCACCCAGCATCCATGTTCCCCGGAGGAAAAATGTCAGGTGAGTTGGGGTTCACTGTCAGACTCTCAGAACACCAAAAGTAAGACTTTCGAACACTTTAAATTCCACTAGAGAGTAAATATATATATGTATTTTATATATAGAGATATATATATAAAATGTTTATAGATAATATATGATATATAATAATTGAATGATGTATTACATAATAAATTTACTTTCTACATATATTACCTATAATATATAAACACATACATTACATATAATATATAAAAACTACAAACATATATTGCATTATATATTGTGTGTGTATATATATATATGTATTACTAAATACAACTTAAATACAACTCTAAATACAACTGAAATACTGACATACTTATTTGTGATTGTGGTCTACAGTTTTACCATTAATGGAAAGGAAAAGTTTGAGTATAAGACACTTAGGTTTTCTCCATTCCAGTCTTATCTTTGAAAATCTCCATATTATTAAAGACACAAAATTATTATCTGAACAGAGACTACAGCAGGGTAGTGATCATGTGTGTGTGATGGCGACCATCCTTACCCCTTCTCCTGCTTTATTGTTCTGCCACATGACAAATGATATTATCCTGTTTGATTCTAGTTTCCCTCCCTTTCTAGAATAAAGTTCCATGAATTTTTTAAAAATTTTTCTTTCTTTTTTTTTTTTTGTTCACTGCTGCATTCCCACTTCCTAGAATAGTGCCTGGCATATGTTAAGTCCCTGATAAGGTTTTATGGAATTAATAATGAATATATATTAATAGTATGTGGGGCTGGGCAAGGTGGCTAGTGCCTGTAATCTCAGCACTTTGGGAGGCTGAGGTGGCAGATCACGAGGTCAAGAGATCGAGACCATCCTGGCCAAAATGGTGAAACCCTGTCTCTACTAAAAATACAAAAATTAGCTGGGTGGTGTGTGCCTGTTTTCCCAGCTACTCGGGATGCTGAGGCAGGAGAATCTCTTGAACCTGGGAGGCAGAAGTTGCAGTGAGCCAAGATTGTGCAACTGCACTCAAGCCTGGCGACACAGCGAGACTCTTATCTCAAAATAAATAAGTAAATAAATTAATAAATAGTGTGTGTGGGTGTGTGTGTGTGTGTGAGAGAGAGAGTGTATGTATATGTGTTCAAAGGTTGATGGAAGCTCATTACAAAAATCACCAAGGTTATATATGTCCTTGTCTCCAGGTTCCACCCCTCCCTTTCACAGCACTGAACCCTCAAAAAAGGGCTGAGAGAGGAACAAATTGCTTGTAATTATTTGAAATATAAGAGAACCTGCAACATGATGATAGACAAACTCAGATACATAATTTATGATATACATTACAGTTCCATTTTGTTTCTTGTTAAAGTTGATGGACTAAGAGTGAAAGAAAACTATCAGAGCCTAAAAGAAAAAAGAGGAGGAAGGAGGAAGAGGAGGAGAAGAAAAGGAAGACAAGAAGAGAGGAGAGGAGAAGAGAGGAGAGGAGAGGGGAGTAGCAAAAACTTTCACACAGACTAGAGAGACAGCTGATGGGCAGATAGTCAGGTTGGTAGGTTATTGCAATTTTTTTTTTTTTTTTTTTTTGAGACGGAGTCTCGCTCTGTTGCCCAGGCTGGAGTGCAGTGGCGGGATCTCGGCTCACTGCAAGCTCCGCCTCCTGGGTTCACGTCATTCTCCTGCCTCAGCCTCCGGAGTAGCTGGGACTACAGGCGCCCGCCACCTCGCCCGGCTAGTTTTTTGTATTTATTTTAGTAGAGACGGGGTTTCACGGTTATTGCAATTTGTACAAATACTTAGATTACTTGATGACATTGGTAATAAAAAAGACAGCTTTAATTTCAGAATCAAACAGCTGTTGGATCTTACCAAGAAAACTGGAGATACAGGTGCAGGTACTTCTCCATGCCCCAGTTTACTTTGGGTGTCCCTATTCATGCAACACCACCCAATAGCCTCATTAGGCTGTGTATACTTCAAGGATGATTTCTTTTGTATGTATTCCCTGTATGCAACGTTCCTCAAAAACATGTCTGTATTTTCTCACCAAACTGTATTTTGTTTTTTTCCTGGGGGAATTCCCTCCCTTTGTGCCCAGCTTGTGCTCTTCTGAGTTCCCAGAACCAGCTTCCCTTCTCCTTTGTTCGATTTAATAACTGCCTGACTTCCCATGAGCTAACTTTCTATTTCTACCTCTTGCACAAAGCCTTGCTTTTGCCCACCAGTTTGCAGAGCCTTCAGCCTTCTCTTGGTCTCCTGTGGCACCACAGTGTGTCCCTCTCAGTTCATCATTTACCGGTAGTCTGCTCTACAACGTCCCGGTCAGGATTTATGGGTCTCCTCAGCTAGATTGCAAGTTTCTGAATGGCAGGGATAAATGAAGTTCCCTATCTTTTATAAAAATGATTCCTATAACACATCAAATAATTTGTTGTATCCTCAACATATATTTGATGAATAAATGAATGAGTGAGGGAAGATCAGTTTTGAGCACCATCCGAGAGAAAATCTACCACTTCAAGATAGGATTATGCTTTGCTTTCTGGTATTAACACTTCAAGTGGTGATGTCAACGTTTGGGGTGTGCTACAGTTTAAATGTATTCCCTCCAAAGTTTATGTTGAAAGCTAATACCCATTGTGGTGGTAATAAGAGGTAGGGCGTTTGGGGGAGTTGATACGTTGTGACGGTTCCACTTTCATGAATAGATTAATGCCTTACAAAAGCGCTGAAGGCATCCAGCTTTGGCTCTTTTTGCCCTTCTCCTCTTCGTCATATGAGGACATAGCATTAGTCCCCTTTTCTTTGTTCTTTCATTCTTTGGCCATGTGAGGATGTGGCAAGATGTCCCTCACCAGACACAAAATCCGCCAGTGTCTTGATCTTGGACTTCCCAGCCTTCAGAACTGTAAGATAATAAATTTCTATTATTTGTAAGTTACCCAGTCTCAGATATTTGTTATAGCAGCACAAATGAACTAAAGCAGGGTGTATATGCTGGAGTTGGGGGAGGTGTTGTGATAGCGCCCTCTTCCCTGGTGAGAGCACCAGAAGGAACAAGGAATGGAGTTACTGTAGTCTTGTAAGGCCTGGTGCAGCAGCAGAGGAGTAGAATATGGTCCTAACTGTCTTGACAAAAGTAGTCACTACAACACCTCTTCCGCAGAGGGAATGCAAGAGCAACCTCAAGAGAGAAATAGATAGAGGGGAGAAGAAACTAGAGAATTTAGGAACAAGTGTGTGGGAGCTTGAGCCAAACACCCGACCTACAGTCTGGATGTTTAACTCCTCCAATTCCAGTAGGTATTGGGGAAAGTAAAGTTATTTACAAGTGGCTGGTCTTTAGTAACCAAAGCGGTTTACTATCTGATAATTAATAGTTAATATTTATTGAGCACTTACTGTGTGCTTGGTTCAGCTCAAGGCTCTTAAATATATTTTATATATATAGGTAACATTGTATAATTTTGCTCATTTTCAAGATAAGGAAACTGAGTTACAGAGATATTAAGTTACTTGCTTAAGGTTAAATAACTGGTAACTAGCAGAAGCAGCATGTGAACCCAAGTCAGAACAGAAAATCTATTACTCTGAATGTAGATTTAAAATGTGCTAGAAAGCTAACTGTGGAAAACACAGTGACAAATAAATGGCAATTAGATGGTAATCTACTTCTCCTCTCGGTTTTTCAGTCCTGCTCTACCAGATTTCACGATTAATGCCAAACTATAAACTTTAGGGATAGGCAAAACTATTGGCAGTTAGAATTCTTCAAATAGCCTGACTTTTCTTTTTTTTTTTTTTTTTTAATGTTTTGGGTTTGGCAAAGCCTCCTAATTCATTTTGCCAAGCCATTTGCTCCTTAATGTTTAAATCCCAGTGTATTTCAATGGAAATATAATATGTGTGCTCTGATTCATTTACACTTAAGTCATCAAAACTTCATTTGGTAAGAGTTACCTTACAGCCAAAGCCCTTTTCTCTGAGGAAGACATGTTTCCCTGACATCCAACAAGCAACCAACGGACCAGGCTCAGGATCTCTTCTAACGTTTAGCAAATAAAGCTAAAGCGAATTCTAAAACTGGAAAGCAAATCAACTACTGGGTTAATTTGCAGTGGCCACATCACTGGGAAAACCGCAAATGGACCATGGCCTTGTTTGAACCTGTGACCTATGGTGTTTTCTATTGATGCTTAAGTAAAAAAAGAAACAGTGTTAAAAAGAAGTATAGTCTGGGCGCGGTGGCTCACGCCTGTAATCCCAGCACTTCGGGAGGCCGAGGCAGGTGGATCACCTGAGGTCAGGAATTGGAGACCATCCTGGCCAACATGGTGGAACCCCATCTCTACTAAAAATACAAAAATTACCCAGGCGTGGTGGTGGGTACCTGTAGTCCCAGCTACTTGGGAGGCTGAGGCAGGAGAATCGCTTGAATCTGGGAGGCAGAGGTTGCAGTGAGCGGGGATCGTGCCCCTGCACTCCAGCCTGGGCAACAAGAACAAAACTCTGTCTCAAAAAAAAAAAGAAGGAAGTGCATAAAAAGAAGCATTTTCATACAAAAGACTTGATTTGTGTTCAAATCTACCTGAAATGTAGTCAGTTGTAAGGTAACTTAACTGTCCAAAATCAGACCCTTCCCCAAAACATCAAATTAATAGTTAAGTAAATGTTTTAAAAAATTGCCTTAAAATGTACAGAGAAAAAATGTATTCTTTTCACACTTAGACACTCAAAAACAATGTCAGATTCTAAAATTCAAAGTACTTTGGTTTATCCAAATAGTTGTCTAAGAATGACAATGGACATATTTTTCCTATTTTGTCTCAAATGAATACACAGGTATCTATTTTAATCCTATTAGGATATTAATCTTAAAAAAATGGATTGAGGTGAGCTCACTCCTGTTTATAAGACATCATTATAATTAGAATAAGAAAACTTAAAGAAGCATTAAATGACCAGACATTTTCATTTTCATTTGAAAATTCAGACATGGGGAAGTATTTATTTTTTAGAATGTAATTGTACAAAAGGAACACATGTCATTTATTCCATGTATCTTTCACTAAAGGAAAAAAAAATATGTCTGAGATTAATGACATGCAGGTTCCTAACCTAAGTTTCTGAGAGTTAGAGATGGCCTCAGAAGAAGACTTCAGCCCCACGCTCTGCTGTCTCACGGCTCCTCGGGGGTTTCAGTGGATAGTAAAGGTCCACATCTCCTCTGAATTCTGCAAACCTTCCTAGAGTGGCTTCATCATCCGACATTACCACCCCTGGGGTTGGCCTGAATTGGCGCAGAATCTAGCATTCCTTTTCCAAGGAGCCCAGTGCCTACCAAACTTCAGCCGCTCTTCTCATTTTTCCTGTCCTCCAGTGCAGGGTTATTGTACGGTCCGGGTGGTGGTGAGCACAGCTAACTTTAATATCATGGAGTTTTTTAGAAAATTATTTTTGTCTTTGGCTCAGTTAGACATTTGAGAAACAAGAATTCAGTTCAGTTATCTGTGCTCTGCTGTCGTCCCTTCACTGAGGCTGTGAAAGTGGAGCTGCTGCAATGAGGAGAAGCTGAGGTGTAGCTGGAATGCTAACAGGAGACGCGTGACTTCTCAGCTTTATACCATCGCTTTGATTATTGTTGTTATTATTTTATCTCCCATCAAATGTAAGGTTTATGAAAACAGAGGCTTTACTTGCTTCCATTGTTTCTGAAACTGCCTGACATAAAAAGGACTCAATATATTTGGAAAAAAGATGAATAAGTAAGTAAATAAATAAATACAGTTGGTCAATACCTAATCATGCACACTGACTTTTCAGTTTTCTATTTTCTTTAGGTCAAAAATAAGTTACTAATTGAATAATTCATGCCTTAGCTTATCCATGCTGCTATAACAAAATACCATACACTAGGTGATTTAAATAAATAAATCTATTTCTCACGGTTCTAGAGGGTAGGCAAGCAAAGATTGAGGTACCAGCAGATTCAGTGCCTGGTGAGCACCCACTTTGTGGTTCATAGATGGTACCTTCTCACTGTGTCCTTACATGGTGGAAGGGGCAAGGAGTCTCTCTCTCAGGCCTCTTTTGTAAGGACACTGACCCCATTCCCAAAGACTCTACTCCCATGACATAATTACCCAAAGGCCCTACCTTCTAATACCATCATTTTGGGATTTAGGATTTCAGCATATGAATTTTGTGGGGAACACAAACATTCAAACTACCGCAAGTTGTGTATTACTTTTTATGTCCTTGGGGGTTGCCTCCTTTACCTCTCCCTCTACATGAATAGACTTTATCTTTTAGATTAATTTTAGGTTTAGATTAGTAAAAAGCACAAAGAGTTACCATGTACCTCCTCATTCCACAAAGTTTCGCTTATGCTGGAGTACAGTGGCGCAATCTTGGCTCACTGCAGCCTCCATTTCCCAGGCTCAGGCGATTCTCCCGCTTTAGCCTCCCAAGCAGCCAGGACTACAGGTGTGTGTCATCATGTCTGCTAATATTTTGTATTTTTGTAGAGATGGGATTTCATCATGCTGCCCAGGCTGATCTCTAGCTCCTGAGCTCAAGCCATCCACCCTCCTCAGCCTCCCAAATTGCTGGATTACAGGGGTGAGCTAATACGCCTGACTAGTTTCCCCTATTATTAACACCTTGCATTACTGTGGTACATTTATTACAGTTGATGAGTCAATATAAATTATTATTATCTAAAGTCCATCATTTACATTGGAGATCCCTCATTGTGATGTATATTCTATGGGTTTTGACAAACGTAAAATGACATGTATCTACTACTACAAAATCAAACAGAGTAGTTTCACTGCCTGAAAAATCCTTTGTGCTCCACCTCATTATCCCTCCCTCACTCCAACCCCTGACAACCACTCATGTTTTTAGTGTCTTCACCGATTTTCTTTTTCCAGAGTGTCGTGTAGTTGAAATCATACAGTATGTTTGCTTCCAAGTTTTAGCCATTATGAATAAAACTGCTATAAACATTCATGTGCAGGTTTTTATGTGAACATGTGTTTTCAACTCGAATACCTAGCAGTGCAGTGACTAGGTCATATGTGCCTTCTTTACTGTATAATGCCCAAAGTGCCTTCTTTACTGTATAATGGTTACTTATTTAAATGCCTTCTAATTCACTTGTAGGAGAGTAATTAGAAAATGTTAACTTTCATGTCTCACTCTTTTTTTCTTTGTGAATTGCATAATTATGTGTGTGTGTCATAGTGTGTTTCACAATGGGAATGATGTACTCACAGCCCCCATGCCCTCCATCTTCCCTCTCCTCTTTTCTCTTTCCCTGTACTTCAGCTGGAAAATTAACAAGTATTTTAAATTTATTGCTAATAATTAGGGAGAAGCATTAGAAAAGTATAAGTGAAACTGTTTCATAGTTGATTACTTGTCTATTTAATAGCTGCTTGGTTTAATTTATGGTTGCAGAACATATTATAATTATTAAATTATTAGCATTTCGTTGAGCCTGAAAAAGCAATTGTGCTTATTCAACATTTATTCAGTAGCTACTTATTGATTTCCTACAATGTGTCACACATTACATATTTGTTCATCCTCTGATTAATAAGATTAAATGTTAGATTTTTGTAGGACCCTTTGTTATGCCCCCTGCAAAGCAAAACTACTGATTGTCATAAATAGGGATACAGGCTACTTGACTAGCTCAAAATGTAGTGTTTTATATGTGCCTCTAAGCATAGATAACATTCTAGTCTTTAATTAGCATAGGAACATTTCTTTTGTGGGTTACATTCATTTTTCATATGGAATACCACGTAGCCTTTTTCAGTGGCATTCAATTATGTGCTGTGCAAAACTGAGGATTTTCTTTGGGAAACTTCCTCCACTCTTGCTCTGTTGTTTTTCTTCCTCAGGTCACTCCTCTGTGACTTGTGTTGGCCTCTCTTCCTCTGCCTGCTTTTTAAATATTGCGTTTCCCATATTTCCTGTCTTAGTACTTCTATTCTCTCTCAAGATGATCTTACCCATTCCTCCAAATGTTGCTACACATTATAGAATCACTAACTTTGTTTTTAACCTGTAGATTCTCCCTCTTTCTCATCCTCTATACTGCAATTACAACTGCTTCTGAACGTGTATCTCTGAGGTTCCTGCAAATGGCACATATTTAACTGGTCTAAAGCTTAACTCATCACCTTCCTCTAAATATATTAGAAAATATTCACTAGTATGGATGTACACATTTTAACTTATTGATGGGCATTTCAGTTGTTTCCCATTTTTGTTACTAAAAAAATTCTTAAATGAATGTTGAAATGTACAATGTGCATTTATTTACAGGTTCGATTTATAGAAGTAACATTATTAAGTGGAAGGTGTTTACATTTAAAAGTTTAATGGGAAAAAGCATAAAAAAGCCCATGTGGGATAACATGCCACCCCACTCCAACTAAAAGAAAAAAAGAGAAAAATTAATAAGTATTACTTAATTCATCTCCAACCTACCTCCATACTCTGGACAAAATACTATTTTTATGGTTTTATGGTATATTTGACTAGAGAAAAATAATATTCCATTATAGATTTAGCTTATGTTTTTCATCTTGTGGGTAGTTTTTTACATTTATTTAAAATAACTTTAAATGTTTACCCTTTTTCCTATTTGGTTGTTAGTTGTTGTTTTCACTTTGCATAACCTTTTTGATCATTACATATATTAACTCTTTGAAACCTTTAAGAATACCTTTTTCACAGTATTTCATTTATATTTTGCAATTCGTTTTGGCTTTTTTTCATATAGTGTTTGTTAAATTTTTATGAAATAAGATTTATTTTACTCTATTTTAATAGCTTTGGTATCAGTGTTGTACTGGATTTACGAAAGAATGTGAAAGTTTTCCTATTTTTCAATATTCTGACATAGTGTAAATAATATGAGAGTTACCTATTTTTAAAACCTTGGTAGGAATTATATATCTTGCTCTTAGGGTCTGTTATTTTTAGAGGAAGTAGGTTTTTAAATACTTTGTCTATATTTGTTGGTATCTTTACATTTTCTAGCTCTTGCTGCACAGTTTTGGAAAAAACCTTTAACCTTAATTCAGACTTCCAAATATAATTGCATACTTTTTTGAACCAAACTATATCTTATATTTCTTTTCATTCTTAAGCATTTGCATTTCCTCACTGATTATCATTTGGATTCTGTGAATTTGTGATGTCTTTATTTGTTTAAATTAACTATGTTTTTAATTTTTTGACATTTTCAAAAGATCTGCTCTTGGAATTACTATATATTTAATGCTATTAAAATTCATTAATTCTTTTTTTTTTTTTTTTTTTGAGATGGGTCTCATCCTGTCACCCAAGCTGGAGTGAGGTGGGGGATCATGTTTCAGAGCAGCCTGAATTCCTGGGCTCAAGCATTCCTCCCACCTCAGTCTCTTGAGTAGCTGAAATTACAGGAACATGCCACCACAACAGGCCAATTTTTCTATTATTATTATTATTACAACAGGCCAATTTTTCTATTATTATTATTATTATTATTGTTTTGTAGAGATGGGATTTTACCATGTTGCCCAGGCTGGTCTTGAATTCTTCTATGCTTTTGGTTGATTTTGTTATTTTTATCAATCTTTATTTAAAATCATATTTATCTTTTATACTTCTTTTATTAATGTAAATGAGTAAAGCTATTTATCTCCTCTGATTTTTCTGTATCTATTAGATTTTAACAGATAGGGTTTCCATTGTCAAATTCCATGTATTTCTCACTTTATTCCCACATTGACATGGTATTTAAGAAAGTATTTTATTTAAAATTTCCAGGTGAAAGGTTATGTATTGTCTATTTTAACTCATTTTGGTATTGATTCCTACTTATATTTTTTTATGGTCAGAAGAATATTTACACCATTTCTACTCTTAAAAAAAATGACCGTGTTCTAGGCTGGGTGTGGTGGCTCAAGCCTGGAATCTCAGCACTTTGGGAGGCCAAGGCAGGTCGATCACCTGAGGTCAGGAGTTTGAGACCAGCCTGATCAACATGGTGAAATTCTGTCTCTACAGAAAATACAAAAAAATTAGCTGGGTGTGGTGGCTCAAGCCTGTAATCCCAACTACTCAGGAGGCTGAGGAAGGACAATCGCTTGAACCTAGGAGGCGGAGGTTTCAGTGAGCCGAGATTGTGTCATTGAACTCCAGCCTGGGTGACAGAGCAAGACTCCATCTCCAAAAAAAATAAATAAACAAATAAAAGTCCATGTTCTTTATGACCAATTTTTAACAGTCTCTTTTTGTAACTTTTGAGTCAACTCTCAATTTTTCCCCCAACCCCTTTTCCTTTCCTATACCAAGGGATGTGTGGGAGAATTACGAAGTGTCCTGAAATAATGACAGTAGGGTATCTGATATGTGTGTCACCATTTGTTCTTTCTGACCTTCAACAAGGTAAAGATTTGTCCTCTAAGTCTTCACCATTAGCCTTGGTCTATTAGTTTTAGTGCGTTTTGCTGGAATTTATAGTCTTCTCACGGCCTCTACTTGCTTCACTCACATACACTTTCATCTTTCTCATAACCACTAAAAGATCTAATTGAAAGTGACTTGTTTAAATACCAAATGTTTTCACTTATAAGTGGGAGTTAAATGATAAGAACACAAGGACACATAAAGGGGAACAACAGACACTGGGGCCAATTGGAGGGTGGAGGATAGGAGGAGGGGAGGATCAGGAAACAAATAACTAATGGGTACTAGGCTTAATACCTTGGTGATGAAATAATCTGTACAACAAACCCCCATGAAACAAGTTTACCTAAATAACAAACCTGCACATTTACCCCCAAACTTAAAATAAAAGTAAGAAAAAGGAAGTGATTTGTTTATTGAAATTGGTTTACTCAACATATATACTGAGAGAGATGAACAAATAGAAACATAAATGCATAGGATGGATGGATAAGTAAATTAAAATAAGTATGGATCCATGTTAGCAATTAATGTCAATGCACTGACATTCAACATGGCCCTGGAGTCCCAGAGTAGCTAAGTCTGTGGGAGGAATCTAGAGTATGGGCCTACAGACTTCAGCTCAGACCAGCAAGTTGCACAAAAAACACTGGGTAATTCTAAAACACTTTCAGCAAGGTGTGGAAATAGTTTTAAGGACCAGTTGAGGAGTAAGCTTTCCCCAAGGAAAGGAGGATGAATAACATGTGGGTCTAAGACATAAGGATTGTTGCAGGACTATGGACATTGGCAGCAGATTGGGATTGAGGCTACTGTGCAAGACAGGAAGGTACAAGCTGAGGCCAGCAGGGACGGATGAGTACCAGAGAACGAACACAGCTCTCTCAATGCCAGAACAATTCACAAGCCACCCTGCCTACCTCTGCTTCCTCACTAACTATCCTTTTAACCAGGATCCTACCTCACTCCCTTGTCCTGGAAATAGGGGAAAGAGAAGGGAGAGCAGGAAACAAATCCATGAGGAGTTCTATGTTATATGCAGTTATCCAAAGGACATTGGATATATATCCATTATTATATATTTGCAGTTATCCAAAGGACACTGAGCTCTAATAGGATCTGACTGAATTACATTAAAGTAGCAAGGTTACATTTTCTGTTACAACTGGAATTGATGTCTTATGAACAAAGTGACTTTTCAGATATTGAGATATAAACAGAACTGCTTTTCACACATCTGACTTTCTGACTGTTTAAAGTACATGCCCATGTCACCCCTCTGGATGTGTGACCCACTTTGGAAAAATGCATGTTCTGTTGATTATCTCAAAAATCTGCAGCAATGGAATTACAGTAGTCCCTCCCTCTTTATCCACAAGGAATATGTTCCAAGACCCCCAGTGGATGCCTGACAGCATGGACAGTATTGAATTCTATATAAATATTATGTTTTTTTTCTATACACATCAACTTTGCTAAAGTTTAATTTGTAAATTAGGCACATAAGGGATTAAAAACAATAACCAATGATAAAACAGAAGAATTACAACAATACACTGTCGTAAACACTATGTGAATTGATCTCTCTCTGTCTCTATCTCTCTCTCTCTCTCTCTCTCTCTCACTCTCTATCACTTAAAATATTCTATTGGCGGGCCGAGCACAGTGGCTCACGCCTGTAATTCCAGCACTTTGGAAGGCCGAGGTGGGCGGATCACAAGGTCAGGAGATCGAGACCATCCTGGCTAACACGGTGAAACCCCGTCTCCACTAAAAATACAAAAAAATTAGCCATGCGTGATGGCGGGCGCCTGTAGTCCCAGCTACTCAGGAGGCTGAGGCAGGAGAATCACGTGAACCCAGGAGGTGGAGCTTGCAGTGAGCCGAGATCATGCCACTGCACTCCAGCCTGGGTGACAGAGTGAGACTCAGTCTCAAAAAAAAAAAAAAAAAAAAAAAGAAAAATTCCTATTGGCTGGGCGCGGTGGCTCATGCCTCTAATCCCAGCACTTTGGGAGGCTGAGGCAGGTGGATCACAAGGTCAAGAGTTCGAGACCAGCCTGGTCAACGTGGTGAAAACCTGTCTCTACTAAAAAATACAAAAATTAGCCAGGTGTGGTGGCATGCATCTGTAATCCCAGCTACTTGGGAGGCTAAGGCGGGAGAACTGCTTCAATCCGGGAGGCAGAGCTTGCAGTGAGCTGAGATTGTGCCACTGCATTCCAGCCTGGGTGACAGAGCAAGAAAAAAAAATCCTATTGTACTGTACTCAGCCATTTCCATCTCCAAAAAAAAAAAAAAAAAAAAAAAAAAAAATCCTCTTGTACTGTACTCACCCATTTTCAGACTGAGGTTGACTGTGAATATCTGAAACTATGCAAAGTGAAGCCATGTATAAAGGGATGACAACTGTATCTCCTCCACTTTTTTCTAGTCTCAATTTTATGGGTCACCAATGTCTCAGTCTCTCTTGTTAGAAAGCTTGGAATTACACTAGAATATTCCCTCATTCTTCACATCCAATCTTTCATGAAGTTTTATCTCACAAATATTTTCCAAATATAACCTTTATCTAAGGTCTCTGTGACCGTCATACTGTCTCAAAACTTTGTAACCGCTACTCACTATTCTCCCTTCCAAAACTTTTCTTCTCCCATCTGGTGCTAGGTATCTTTCCAAAAAAATAAATTTAATTTTCTTTCTCCTCTATTTGCAACCCAAGATTGCTTTTTTCTGACCACAGTGTAAAGTTCCAACAACTCACCATGATGTTGAAGGCCTGTCACCACCTGCCTGATGACTGGTCTCCTCCATCAACACCCAAGGATCCCACACAGAAAACTTCTCATCATTCCTCATCTGCAAAACATATTAATATTTTCTGACAACAGGGCTGTCTGGCTGACGAGTTCTACAAGGCAGATCATCTGCACTGTCTGTTCCATTTATTTAATAGTTAGCCAATGTGATCTGAAGTTTTGTAGATTTACTAAAATAAATTTTTCATTTTTAATTTTTTTTTTTTTTTTTTTTTTTTTTTTTTTGAGACGGAGTCTCGCTCTGCCGCCCAGGCTGGAGTGCAGTGGCCGGATCTCAGCTCACTGCAAGCTCCGCCTCCTGGGTTCACGCCATTCTCCTGCCTCAGCCTCCTGAGTAGCTGGGACTACAGGCGCCCGCCACTGCGCCCGGCTAGTTTTTTGTATTTTTTAGTAGAGACGGGGTTTCACCGTGTTAGCCAGGATGGTCTCGATCTCCTGACCTCGTGATCCGCCCATCTCGGCCTCCCAAAGTGCTGGGATTACAGGCTTGAGCCACCGCGCCCGGCCAATTTTTCATTTTTATCAGAGTAATATAGACATTTCATTAAAAAGACAAGCATTATTGAAAGGCTCCTGTTAAAACAGACCAAGAATAAGACAAACAGCGTCCTTTCAGTCCTGCTCCACAGAGGAAACCACTTTTAACTCTCTTCTCTGTTTGTTGTTATTGATCTTCATTCTTATACCAATGCTGGATAACTGTGACGAAACCACTGCCTTTACCTGCATCATTGCAAAATAATAATCACAACATTTTTTATTCAATGATGGTCCAATACTTTACTATAATATTAATGTTCAAATTAATGCTGGAAAATACATGATCACCTTTTACTTTTTGTGAAATTACTTCTGTTTTCTTTTGCTTTCTTTTTGATGTACTTAAAATTAATTTTTGGAAGTATTCCAAGATATTTGTCAATGTCCAGCAAAACTTTTTTCAAATAATTGCATCCATTTGATAATCTATTATTTCCTTTTTTCTCCTCCTCTCCTCCTTCTCCTTTTCCTTCTTTTTGATTCCCTCCTCACTCATATCTCTATATTTCTGCACCACTTTGGGTTGCTGATTCCACATTAAGTGGCTCATAGCTCAGTCCTAGAAATTCCCTGAACTGTTCTCTAGCAAATCCCTGTATCCTCTGTTCCATTCCAAGGCTTCTTCCTTCTTGTATTACCACATATTTTGTTGAAACACTTACCCAAAGGTTTCCTACCAGTATGCAAAAGAAAGAACACTTTTTTGAGTTCCTGTGTATTTTAAAAAACATCTTCATTCTACTGTTATGTTTGATCAATAGTTGTCTGAGTAGAATTTTGGGTTGGAAAACATCTTCCTCAGAATTTTTGATGGTATCATTTGTATTTTTTTTTAGCATTTGGCATAGCTGTTGAGAAGTTTTTCTGGAGGGATTAGGACCCAATATTTATCCTCAATGTTTTGGAATTTCCTTATAATATACTTCAATACTGATCTTTTTTGTTGGACGTTTATTTGGCCTTCTTAATATGAAGACTCATGTTATTCAGTCCTAGGATATTTCCCAAGCGTATTTCTTTAGTATTTTTTATCCATCTATTTTTGTGTTGTTGTTGACCTCTCATTCTTGAATCCCCATTTGTTGTTGTTGGCCTTCTGTGTTAATCTTCCAATCTTCCCAAATGTATATTTCTCTATTATTTTCCTATTACTTTTATTTGTTCTTATTTCTGATATATTTTAAACTTTATATCCTGAGTTTTGTGGATTTATATTTATATTTATTATATATTGTATTATGTATTTCATGAATGTATACTTTTTGCTCTTAAAAATACACACACACATATATATTTTGTTTTTAATGGGTGATCTCACGATGTTGCCTAGGCTGGCACTGAACTCCTGGACTCAAATGGTCCTCCTGCCCCAGCCTCCTGAGTAGCTGGGACTATGGGCCACACCACTGCACCATGCAGAAATTTATACACACACAAATAGTTTTTCCTTATATATTTTTTCTTTTTATTGCATCCTGTTCTTGTTATATGGAGACATCCTCTCTTGTATTTCTGAGAATATTAATTATATTCTTTATAGTTTTTTTCTACTCTCTATTTTTTAATCTTGGTTCCCATTTCTCTGTTTTTGTTTTGTTTTGTTTTGCTGTTTTTTTAATCTCTCTCTCCCTCTTTCATGTTAGAGGCTTTCTTCAGACGTTGACTAATTGTTGGTGCTTGTTCAAATTTAAAGAGTAGGCACTAAAATGATGACGGGGAACTCTGTGTTGGGGTGGTGAGTTAGTAAGCTAAGTTTTTTATGGGGACCCAATGTCACACAGCTACTACGTGACTCAAAGTTATGATATATGTTAGACTCCCAAACCAGTGTTCTCTTTTCACTTTACCTTGTTACATCTTATAAATATTTCAATGAACATTTCTCCAATCAATCGCAATCTCAACTTTTTGGTGACGGGGGTGGTAATCAGGTCCAATGTAGAACCCAAATTTTGGGATCTTCCTCGTCCTCAACACTCCTGTGTCACTTTTGGTCAACTTCTCTGGGAACATCATCCACAGCCACTCAGTCTGTAACCTACACAGCTGCAAGTCTTACTATTTACACAGAAGACTCTGTGAAATAAGATGCACAACCAGGGTTTTGCAAGGTACAGCGTGCTCAACTGTACATGTACCTGTGTTTATATCTCTTCTTCACTGTGATCTTTTGTTTTATGTATCTGTGATCTCAGTTTAACCCCTTTTTTCTCTTATAAATTCAGCTAATCAGCCATGTCTTATGAATTATGGTATTACCCAGCATACATTGACAAGTGACTAGATTCACATTCACACTCAACATGGAAGTTCAGATGTTAGTAAAATAGAAACTAGCATTCAAAAACAAATCTCTAAAAAGTTATTGGTGAAAAATCTACTGAAAAAGGTTACTTTATGAAAGGCATAGAGCTTTTGTTTTTGTAGTTTTTTAGGTACCAGGTATTCCCCTCTCACACTGAAAATAGTAAAAATATTGACAAAGTTAATGATGATAATGATGATGGTGGTGGTGATTACTATGATTTTTAAGAATTATGTGGTAGACATAATGCTAACATTTTCTGCCTTACTTTCCTATCTTTCACAGAGCCCATAAAGTAGATAATTTTACAAGTAAAGAAAATGAAGCTTAGAAATTTAATAACTTGTGTTGAACCCCAGATTCAAACTCAGTTTAATGTGATTACAAAAGAATTGGTTTCACCTGTATTTCCTGCCATTCTGATGAGTTCATCATTCTGATGACTAGGACCACTCAAAGAGAAAAAGCAAATGCTAGTGGTGTTGACCCCCCTGGATAGGCTTTTGTGGAAATTTTAAAATCTGGGTTTTAAAAAATCTGCTTAGGGTAGGTTTGTAGATTTACTGAAAGTTTATCTAACATGTATTTGATAAATTAAGGAAAAAGAGAAACTTTTATTCCTGTGTTTTTCAGTGATGCCATTTGACCTCAAATACATTTGATCTAGAATATCAAAATGACCAATCTAGCCAATTCAGAAAAATTCAATGCCACTTATACTGGTCTTGACTTTTATTTTATAATTCAATGTAGACAAAAGAACCTATTTCCTATTTCCATCAGAATATCCTTTTAATCTGTTAAAAATGAAAATATGCATAGAGAAATGCATACTAAACAAATAAAAATTTAAAATTGTTCACCTGAATAAAGACTTTGATCATAAGAATTAATTTAAGTCTAATCAAAGATGTCATCTTTATAGAAATATTTATAATATTTGCATAAAGTAAAACAACTAACCTGAATATGGTGACTTAATCATTTTTGTAGTTCATCAGCTTACCTTATAAGATTGCTTGCTCTGGAAAGAGAACTGGAAGTTCTTTTTCAAAGTGCTGTGTTTTTTGACCTATGAATAAGGAGGACAAATGGCATCCCCTTCCTCCAAAAAGAAAAGATTCATAGTCCTTTGGGACCATCCCTTTGAGAGAAGAGGAAATTCTTCCTTTGCCATTTGTGATTTCTTGCCATAAGCCCCAAGTCCTCAGGAGGTTACTACTTCAAATCAAAAGAGCAAACAAACATTGCCCTTTTGAATCCAAGGGCTGCCATTTTTGCGAGCATATAAAGACTTTCAAGAGTATTCCTCTGACTTCCTCCCACTGCCTCCTGTAGCCTCCATTTCTCTATTTACTTCTATGTCCTTCTCAATATGCAGCAAGACCTTCAATGTCATATTTAGAGGAAACAGGGAGAGAAGTCCAGCCTCCTTGCAGCAGTTAGCTAAAAAACAGGCTTCTTGTCTACTTACAGAACATGTAAAAAAGGGAATCTGAGAAAAGAGATAATCATTTTGTTTCCAGAATACTCTGAGCGAGAGTCACTATAATGTCATGGAAACAAGGATATAGGTCAGCGTAAGGCTGCAGGTACAAGAGACCCATAGGACAGAGAAGATGGGTGGTCCCAGGCTAACAGATTACACCATTAGAACAGGAATGAAAGGTTAGGGGTATGCGGTAAGACTGGTTCATTTCAGAACCTCAAGGATGAACGGGGGGGTCTACTGTTGATTGCAGCATGTCCTCCGTTCTCAAGTGGGCAACTGTGACAAGATGGGACCAAGACTGGTTCATTCTGGGACTCAAATGACATTGGAGGATGCCCCATTCAGGATAATAAGAAAGACGAAAGAATGCCTTCTTTTTCCTTTTTATCTCCTCTGTTCTCTCTTTGCATTTGGGTAATTGCATCTCCATACCATAGGACATGGCCCTCAGATGCATCCCCCAAAACTGGGAAAAGTTTGATTCCCCTAAACCTTAAACAAAAAACGAGTTTGTTTTTGTAATACTGTTTGGCTTAAAAATGAACTGGGAGGAAATCACAAAAGTCAGCCTTGGAACCCAGTGCCTCTCTGCAGGAGGTCTTCAGGTTAACCTCCTCTATCTTTTACAACCAAAAGCAGAATAAGGAAGACAGGGTTAAAAAAAATGAGAAAGATAGGGAAAGGAGACAAGCTCAACTACTGACTGCCCTTCAAGCCCACCAGCCCCCTCCAAGTTGCCTAAGGGCACTCCTCTAGGTAACTGCCATTGGTGTGAAAAGCCAGGCCACTGGAAGGAAAACTGTCCAACAGGATGAATGGGAAAAAGCCCCACATGGCTCATTCTCTCTGCCAGAAGCTCAGCCACTGGGAAAGAGACTGCCCTGAGGGACGAAGGGATCCTGGGACAGAATCCCAACCCCTGATGGTCTTGAGCTACAGGACTCTCTGCTCTAGCTGGCTTCCAAATCAGACACTGTCATCACAAGGATAAAGCCAAGGGCAACTCTGGAGGCAGCAAGTAAAATTGGAAATTTCCCTTTTGGGTTGAAAAGCTGCCCACTCTGTGCTAATCTTCTCTTTGCAACTCTCCTCCAAATCCTGTTGGGTAATCCGGGCAGATGGCATTCCCTTCCTCCAAAAGAAAAGATTCACTCTCCTTTATATTACTTAAGGGACTAATTACCATTCTTCCATCAGTCTCTGGTAAGGTCTAAATGCCTCACACCTCTTTGGGACAAAAATATACTTTCCAAGATAAGATGGGTGCTCACTTAGTATTTACCCAACCACTGAATTCATCTTTCTTTCTAATACCCATGTTTGTCCTAAATATCTATCTAAATTGTTAACCAATAACTTCAGTGTGGACACTCCTATCTCAGGGGTTTAGAAATCGCCCATATTTATTAAAAAAAGCCCCAGCAAAAATCTAACTGAGCAATCTCTTGAGGGGGGATAATTTCTACAGTATGCAGATAACCACCTTATCCGCTCTTTCACAGGACTCACACAGCAACTTGCAATACAAACCATAACTTCCTAACAGAAGAAAAAAGACTTATGTCTAATTCAAAGGTTCTATGAAACAAAGGATGGTTTTCCTTTGTGTTACAACTTGGCCCCCAAGGCTATGGTGCACTTAGCAGGGTTGCTAGGGTCTCTCAGGGAAAGGTAACCCAGAAACCTGGCATGCCAGCAAAAGTATAAGAATTTCTTACCAGTCAGAATTCTGGCCCCTCTTTCTGTGTGCAAACCAATTGTAGGAATGGCAAAAATCACCATCTCCTCTGCAAAGTTTTGATTAATGAGAAAAACGATTCATGAGGCTAGTCAAGCTATGGCAAATCTGGTGTACTTTGTGCTATGAATTTGTCTGTCTGTGTCATTCTGTCATAAAGAGGAGTACCTTAGGATAGAATGTGGGCCTAGGACCCCTGTAAACCCACTGCTCTAGCAGGCCCAGCAAACTCGTTAGTAACAAATGTTGCTGCAATTCTCTGGGAAAAAAAAAATACTGAATGAAGCTTCCCTCTCATCTTATTTTATGTCCTTGTGACCAGTGACAGTGTTTTCTCTTGCTCTGTACCATCCAGAGAACAGGAATTTTGGAATTCACATCATAGCTAGCTCTAAAATTAATCTTGAGCAAGTTAAAAGCCGTTGCATGCTCAAAATTGACTGCTCTAAGCTCCTTCTGGGAAGAGCAACAGAAACTGCCCAATGCTGTTGCTTAGTAGCTAAGGCTTCGTGTTTTCCCAATGGAAGTACAGAGTCAGGATTTGATTCCTGGCTTAGGGAATGAGTACCTTCTGGCTGTTATCTGTGTGACCTTTTCCATTTGTGAATTCTTTGCCCCTCCATGAATAACTTCTGACTTCCATTTTTGAATTTTTTTTTCTCTGAGTTACCTTTGAAGATTCTGTAAAATCTTCTTTGGAGATTTTGTAACAACTCTTAACAACCTCTTTGAAAATACCTCACACACTGGTGGTTAAGTCATAACTTTACTTAAGTCTTATTGATTTCACCTGTGAGGTTACTTTTGGTAAAGTTTAAAAGCCAGAAATATAGGCTGTTTGGCCTAGCTAAAGTAGGGTAATAAAGAGATTTAATAGGATTGTTTTAAAAGAGTGCTATGGTTAAAAGTCAGCTTAATTATGCATATATCCAAGCTATGCGTATATTTAAATGGCCTTTATGGTTTTTTTTTCTCTTCTTGGACCATGTTTTTCTGGAAAAAAAGTTTTATTCTTCTCAGTTGACTGAATTGTTTTTCTCCATTTTGTCTTCTTGTTGCTCTTGATGCACACATGAGAGGACCTAAGATAATTTCTAACAGTCTGGGATTCCTTGGGAAAAACATAGGAGGCTGGCTCCCTATGTTTTGAAAAAAACTGTTGTGGGAAAAACAGTTTTCCTCATGAAGCCCTAGGAATTGAATGTAGATAAATCCCACTCAAATTCTGAGTCTCTGTTCCATTTTGCATTGTGTTATCTGACTTTTTTTAACTTTTGAGGGTATCAAAAATTATTTCACATTATGAGAGAGCTTTGGTATGTAATAACTATGTAGGAAATATACTTTCAGGGATGGCTAATGGCAGTTAGAGGGGAATACTCAGCTCTTTGCAGGTTTAGATCAGAGAAGCATGCTCTTGGTCACCTAGAAGGTAAAGAACTGTCCCCACTCCTCACTGAAAGATAAGACTCCCATGGGAGATGCACTTATTCTGTCTTTTATTTGGAATCTAGGATCTGGTATAAAAATGGGACCCTTAATTTTGGGGGATCTGTTTTGCCTTTCAGCTGTGCCTGCTTATTAAGGCTCTTGAAACTGCATGCTTTCCTAGCCTTGTTCCTCAAAGGACTCCACCCTGAAGCCAGTTATCCAATTAAGAAAAAATGGCAAATGAAAAATCTTACAACTAATGTCTGTCTATGATTTATATGTGTTGTGTGTGTGATGTTAATATTTGAAAAAGTTCTGATTAATTGACTTAAAATCATAAGCACTTAAATAAAATGTTTGGTCAGAAAAATAAAAGCTGTAATGGCCTTTTAGTTCATGTGACTTAAGTAAGCTTTGGGAAATAAAGATAGTTTTAAAGGTTATTGGTAAAATAAAAATATCTTCAAAAGTTTAGACATTCGATCTAAATTATGCAGGTAAGATATTAGGTTTCCTAAATACTTTAAGGTCATAAACTGCCTCTTTGACTTTTAAAAATTGTTCAACTTATCTACTTTGGAGCAATTAAATTCTAGGTAAGGCCTGGGTACATGTGGAGTTAGCCATGCCCCCTGGCTATTCAGGAAAGAACCAAATTTTATGTGCACTTCTGTCTGGTGTCCTGGGCTCCACACCGAGCACAGAATTCACTTACAAAATTGCTTACTTACAAGGTTTTTCACCAAAAATAAAAGTTACTAAGAGTTAACATTGTAACATGCAGTTGAAACTACCAAAGAGACAGTTTTACATGCAAGATGTGTAAGAAAAGCAAAATGTGCTTTTGGCGAAAAAGAATTATAAAAGGGCATCGAAATGTGGATTTTTGTCCAAGTTTAGAGCGTTAAATGATTGTTTTAAGTTACAATAAAGCTGAAGATTTGAGCAAGTTATGGGAGGTTTGTGAAAGATTACTCTTGTAAAAGACATTCTCTGTGTGACTGACTATATTAGCTAAAATTAAAGGAGTATTATTCTGTTTAGATGTAAATTTAATATTGGAATAAAAACATAACACAGGTTTATTAGAACATTGTTTTGTTTTGCTCTTTAACAGAAAATTGTAAAGGGTTATGAATGCTTTATGAGACTCTTACCTTATGGTCAGAGTGATTAAAATGGAAAAAATTGGTCTATAAGGTTTTGTTAAGAATTGGGTTTGACATCAATAGTACACTAATATTGAGGTAATATCTGGCTTTCTTTGGGCTGTATTTGTATAAATGTGTTAATATGTGTCCCACAGTTATGCAAAACTCCTATGGTTCTGATACAACTTAGTATACGTTATGAGTAATAATTATAATTGTTATGTTAAATTATTGAAACCCACAGAGGTAAGAAATTCCCTTGTTCATTGCATCTTTAAGTGCGACAGCCCTAAGATTTTTGCCACCCACAGACAATTGTTGTCTTGCTTTGATTCTCTTTAAAAGTTAGCTTTGTGCTGGGGGCATCACACTACCTGACTTCAAACTATACTACAAGGCTACATTAACCAAAAGAGTTATATAGGCCAATGGAAAAGAACAGAGACCTCACAAATGATACCACACATCTGCAACCATCTGATCTTTGACAAACCTGACTAAAACAAGCAAGGGGGAAAGGATTCCATATTTAATAAATGGTGCTGGGAAAACTGGTGAGCCACATGCAGAAAATAGAAACTGGACCCCTTCCTTACACCTTATACAAAAATTAACTCAAGATGAATTAAAGACTTAAATGTAAAACCCAAAACTATAAAAGCCCTAGAAGAAAACCTAGGCAATACCATTCAGCAAGATAGGCATGGGCAAAGACATCATGACTAAAACACCAAAAGCAATTGTAACAAAAGCCAAAATTGACAAATGGAATCTAATTAAACTAAACAGCTTCTGCACAGCAAAAGAAACTATCATCGGAGTGAACAGGGAACCTACAGAATGGGAGAAAATTTGTGCAATCTACCCATCTGACAAAGGGCTAATATGTAGAATCTACAAGGAGCTTAAACAAATGTACAAGAAAAAAAACCCCATCAGAAAGTGGGCAAAGGATATGAACAGACACTTCTCAAAAGAAGACATTTATGTGGCTAACAAACATATTAAAAAAAGCTCATCATCACTGGTCATTAGAGAAATGCAAATCAAAATGACAATGAGATACCATCTCATGCCAGTTAGAATTGTGATTATTAAAAAGTGAGGAAACAACAGATGCTGGCAAGGCTGTGGATAAATAGAAATGCTTTTACGCTGTTGGTGAAAGTGTAAATTAGTTCAACCATTGTGGAAAAGAGTGTGGTGATTCCTCAAGAATCTAGAACCAGAAATACCATGTGACCTAGCAATCCCATTACTGGGTATATACTCAATGGATTATAAATCATTCTACTGTAAAGACACATTCACATGTAAGTTTACTGCAGCACTATTTACAATAGCAAAGATTTGGAACCAACCCAACTGCCCATTGGTGATAGACTGGATAAAGAAAATGTGGCACATACACACCATGGAATACTACGCACCCATCAAAAAGAATGAGTTCAGGTCCTTTGCAGGGACATGGATGAAGCTGGAAGCCATCATTCTCAGCAAAGTAATACAGGAACAGAAAACCAAACAACACATGTTTTCATTCGTAAGTGAGAGTTGAACAATGAGAACACCTGGATACAGGGAGGGGAACATCACACACAGAGGCCTGTTGTGGGGTAGGGGGCAAGGGAAGGAGAGCAATAGGACAAATACCAAATGCATGCAGGACTTAAAACCTAGATGACGGGTTGATAGGTGCAGCAAACCACCATAGCACATGTATACCTATGTAACAAACTTACACATTCTGCACATGTATCCCAGAACTTAAAGTAAAATAAATAAATAAATTTTTTAAAAAGGTGGCTTTGTACTCAGCTATACGACTCTAACAGATGCTCTTAAATGCAAGTTTCTGAGAGCGTTGGAAATTGTGACTTTAGAATAAAGGAAAACCTTTTGAGACTTTCATGGAGAGCTAAAATATTTATGAATATCAAGCAGAACAAGGGTTAACTGCATGGACTAAACTAATGGAAGACTAAAGTAAACCTTTCATGCTTTTTTTGAAAACGTTGCTAATCCTTTGATTTTCAGAGCCAAGAACACTTCCTTTGAGCTATTTACAGCTTTTAACAATTGAGTAAAGTATACACCTGTACACCTTTGTGTATAAACAAAATTTGGAGCACATTTGTTTCTCTTAACTGATTTCTCCAAAATTTGGGAACTATTTGTGAGTATTCTTAACTTACGGCAATATAGTTGTTTGCATAAGTCCAATAAGAATCTGTTTTCTTTTGCAACAGGACGCAATTGGAGAAACTGGTTATTTTTACCAAGGCTTTGACTGGAATGGCATGCTTTTCTTTAAGGAATCACAATTGACTTATACAGCCAATAAAAGCCCCTTGGGAAAACCAGTCTTATACCTTATCTACAGAGTCCCCGTACAGGGTTTCTGACCTGTGGTAAGTAACGAATGTCGCTTTCTGACAGGCCCAGGAGCCTCAAGTTATCTTGCGACCTCAAGAGGAGAGGAATTTACCCAATTCATACAGGTGTTTGATGGTGTCAAGCCATGGCGGGGCTTAAGATTTTTAAAAAATCTTATCTGAGATGTCTTATGAAAGTTCCATCAAAGTCAATTTAAAAAGGAGCCTATATGGCAAATAATTAGTCTTACTGTGCTTTATGCAAGTAATTAAGCCAAGTAAATAGGACTAAAGCTTATTTTGCAAACAAATCACTCTTATCATGATTTGTTTTTAATAAAAATGAGGACTGGAAAGAGAAAAATCATGTTTCAAGAACGATGTACACCTATTGTTAGCTTCTAGTCTCATAAGTTGTTTTTGTGTTTTTGTCTCAATTTGGACTAACCCTGCTTATTCTTGTAAACCAACCAGTGATCTCTGGCTGCAGCTCAGAAGAAACAAAAGGGATGGGTAATGTAAAAATCTGGATCAATATTCTAATTCTGGACACACATTGGAATTGGCTAGCAATCCCATAAACCCAAGTCTTAGCAGGCACGACTACAGCCACCAGCTACCTAGGTGTGTTGGCAGCCTCGAGAATCTTTGGAGCTGTCCTCACCCTTTTATTTCATTTTGACATTCTTCTAAACCTGATAACCCAATTTGTCTCCTCTTGACTTCAGGCCATCAAGCCCCACATGTTCCTCAGTGAGGGATACTGTGTTCTCAGTATTCAAGAGTCACCCTTCTACAGAGGACCTCTAGACTGCCCATCAGTGGGACATGACAGAGGTAAAATCCTGCCCCTGTTTCCCTTGGACCTGGCTGGATACCACTTTCCCCAACCCATGGAGCCACCCTCCTGTCCTGGCAGCTAGCAAGAGGCCAAGACACACAGAACAACCACCACTGTCCCTCTGTCAGCAGAAAGCAGTTGCAGCAGATGGACTTTTGCCCATTTTCTTCAAAGAATTAGGGTCATGGACTCTTGAGCAGGGAAATGTTACAGCAGGTCACTAGTAAGACATAAACAGGGCAGGAGAGAGCTCCCCCAACAACCTGGAATGTCAGATGACCATCAGGTGATGGTCAGGTGATTTTTAATTGTCTCTCTAAAATAATAATTTGTTACAGTCAGCACTAGAGAAAAGCAATCTCCCTACAGATAGAAAAAACCTGAAGCTGGTGATAAGATCTCAGGAGTTGGGCAGTGAGAGGCAAAATGGCAGAGATTTTACTGGTAAATGACCTTCTATGAAAGTATTCAGCTGGTAAGGGAAGGATGCCTCAAGTGAGCATGCATACAGATCCAGTAAACATATTGTGCATCCTTACCTCCCAAGTGCTAGCAGGCCACTATGCATATGGATAGCCCACCCCAAGGAAAGAACAGGGGAGAAGGGGTGCAAGACCCTGGAAGTATGCCAGTGCATAAAACCATGTGTCAAAAGGTCAAACCATGCCCTTGTCTTTCAACTTGTCCACTTGGCCCTCATCCAAGTGTACTTTCCTTCCTTTTGTTTCTGCTCTAGAGCTTTTTAGTGAACTTTTGCTCCTGCTGTAAAACTGGCCTCAGTCTCTCCTTCTGCCTTATGCCTCTCAGTCAAATTTTTTCTTCTGGGGAGGCAAGAATTGAGTTTGCTGCAGACCCATATGAATGTGCCTCCAATAACAGTTCTAGGCATATTTTTCACAGGTAGCTATTCTTATAGTCAGTTACACTGTCTTCAAGATACCAATACTCCCTCCACTTAAAGAAGGTGACTTCATTTCCTGTTTTCATCTTTACCTTTGTTTCTGTCTCTACTAATCTCTCTCCCTCTCTAATCCTCTGTCTCTTAAGTCATTGTTCTCTTTGCTAGGTGATCCTCTCTTTTGAGCTCTTTATTCTGTCTCCTCCTGATTGGATCTTTGATTCATAGAGTGTAACTCCTCTGGTCTGCATTTTCTCCTATATAATGCCATCCTTCCCTTCATTCACGTTTGGAAATCTCCAAGCCCTTCAATCTCCCGACTCCTCAAGGTACAAAGGACTGTCTTTCCTTTTAACACCAAATTATTTCTAGTATGTTTTCACTTTCCAATCACTAATTAATCCTTTCCAACATGGTTTCCACACCTCTTTACTTTTCTACAGAAACTATATTTTCTTACATCTCTAGAAGCCTCCCAATCACCAAATCAAAAAAGCTTTTTCTCAACCCTAGTCCTTCTTAGCATCTCAGAAGCATCTGAAATTGTGATCTGTCCTTTTTTTTAAATCCTCCCCTTGGTTTCCATTGGTGCTGTAATTTCCATGCTTTAGAACTGATGCTGTTCTCTAAAGACATACTCCAGTGTTTTGTTCCTAGTGTTTTCTTTTGTTCTTGATATTACTTTACTCTGGGTTCTTAACTATTCTTAAGGTTATTATCTAAGTATGTTTGTCTCTTCTCCATATTTTTATACCTTTTTTTTGTTTTGTTTTTTGTTTTCCACATCTGGGGGGGGGTCTTCATTTCTTACTTCTATTTGTTAAAATCCTATTTATTCTTTGAGACCATCCTACTTGCTACCTCAATTCAGATATCTTTATTATTTTCCATCACACTATATAACATTCTTTTCTCAAAGGTACCATAGCTTTTTTCCATACTGCACAAACATACTCCAGTTTATATGGTAATTATTTTGTACTCACTCTTCTGCCTCCAATGAGATTATAGACTCCACAGAGTTGAAACGATAACCTACCTACTTGGCACTCTGTATACATTGAATTGAACCAAATCTACTCAAAATAGGAAAACACAGGAAGTTCCTAAATTGACTCAAAAGGGATTGCTAAGCTAAAATAATGAAGTAGTTCCTTAGCTTCATGATTAAAACAAAATTAACAAGGTTATATAACAGGTATTTGGATTTCCTAGGTTCAGACATATTCTACAGGAAAGGGCCTCTGTGTCTCTTTAAACCTATGCTGAGATGGATTGGGGTTTTTATTTCCCTTTCCTTAAAATAAATGACTATCTCTCACTCATTGTTGGGCACAAAAACTAAAATCTTTTTGGTTTAGCTTGAGCAAAGTATTTCAATTAGCCACGGTCAGAGAACATGGCTTTGGTTGATTAAAACAAGTTAGAGCATCAAGATTTGGTCAGAGATGCAGAGTTCTTACCATTTATTCAGTCACTATGTAGCAAGCATTTACCCTTTATTTCACTATCTTGGCTCACTATAAACTCTGACTCCCAGGTTCAAGTGATTCTCATGCCTCAGCCTCCTGAGTAGCTGGAATTACAGGTGTGCACTACCATGCCCAGCTAATTTATGTATTTTCAGTAGAGATGGGATTTCACCAAGTTGGAAAGTCTGGTCAAGAACTCTTGACCTCAAGAGATCTGCCCACCTTGGCCTCCCAAAGTACTGGGATGACCCGCATGAGCCACTACTCCTGACCAACATTGTATGCTTCATACCTAAGAAACTCAGTAGTGGAGACTTGTTTGACTTTGACTATCTCAGTTTCTCCAAATTTATTTTACCCTGAAATCCTTTTTCCATTAAACTATTTTTTTTAACATTCTAATAATTTGGGAAACACTGGTTTATTAAGCAATATGTTTTTAACAAGCCAACAAACAGCAAGAAATGTAGCAGAAGTGAGGGGCCGGGGGAATAAGAAAAGTTGCATGGAATCGTGAAAATAGAGGTGTTAGAAGTTCAGTGCAGAATGATCTGAAGCTCGAGGGAGGAATCTGTAGACCAGGAATGGAAATATCCGTCATTTCAAAGGGAGCGAGGTGAGAAAGCTGCATGGAAAAATACACTCAATCCTGGAATCAGAGTGTAAAAGCAATGTGCTCATATGTTTAAAGCCAACCCAGAGGTAGCTTCTGAGAATGTGTGATTCACACCAGCTCCTGACGCAATTTCCTTTGGTAGTCTCAATATCACTGCGTTTCAACAAAGCCAAGTCAATGAGTGACAGACTCAATCCGCTTGTCTGGTGTCAGCTAGGAAGCCTGAGAAAACTTCTAAATTATCTTGGGATAGTAATTCAGTGTTTTGTAAGCCAACGTTTTTTGTTTTGTTTTGTTTTTTGTTTGTTTGTTTTTGAGATGGAGTCTCCCTCTGTCGCCCAGGCTGGAATCCAGTGGCGCCATCTCGGCTCACTGCAAGCTCCACCTCCTGGATTCACACCATTCTCCTGCCTCAGCCTCCCTAGTAGCTGGGACTACAGGCGCCCACCACCACACCCGGCTATTTTTTTTTTTTTTTTTTTTTGTATTTTTAGTAGAGATGGGGTTTCACCGTGTTAGCCAGAACGGTCTCGATCTCCTGACCTCGTGATCCGCCCGTCTTGGCCTCCCAAAGTGCTAGGATTACAGGCGTGAGTCACTGCAGTGCAAGTCAATGTTTATTTTATTTTATTTTATTTTATTTCATTTTATTTCATTTTGTCTCCTTCAGTAAAATCTTTTGAAAACTGCCAATCTGCCTGGTGAGAAAAGGGATTTTTTTTTTTTTTAAATAAACTGATTCCAGAAATACTACAGTGTGTGATGGTGTTTGCAGTGGATTTGCCAGTTAGATTCCACTAAAACTGGTAAAACTCTGGGATAGTCTTGAGGTAAATCCTTCAGACCTGAATTATTTGAAATAGTTATCTGTCTCCTTTAGGCAGACAGGGGTTGGCTTTAGCTTTGTGTTTCTCCCTTGTCAGTGGGCAAAACACAGTTATGTCCTCTGTTAAAAAGCATATAGCCCTGGAGTATTAATTCACATACACTATGTAGTTCAAAGTTTCTTACTACTTTCCTACATGTTATATCCTAAGGATACAATTTCTTAACATGGAAGATGTATTTTTAGTGCTAAGCACGCCTTTATGTACCACGTGTATTTAAATAAGACTAAAATAGAAGAACATATTTATTTCTCTGTCAATAGACGTCATAGAGTTTTCTCTCCTTTTTTTAATGCTCATGCCTTGGGGGGAAAGAACCAAAAAATGGAATTCCTTTTTAAGTATAATAAGACTTTTGGAAAAATTATTCAATATAAGAAGAAAGTAAAACAAAACAAAACAAAACAAAAAAAACCCAACAACAACAACCCCACACAACCTCCCATTTAAAATGTACTAGTTTGATTTCCAATATAGAATTTGTGTTCATATCTTTATTTAGCAGTATTACGGTTGTTTTTTTTCCATTTGCTGTCCTCATAATTTCGTAGTTAACCTTGTTTTTTAAAAAGAAGTTCTGCCAAAACATGCTGAGCAAGTTGTTTGTTTCTAAACCCTGAGAAATCAAAAGTAGCAAGTGAACTTTATTATTATGACATTTTAATTATGAGTGCATTTATGTATTTTTTCTTTTGATCTTTGAATCACTTCATGATTCTGAAGTTTAAATTTGTGAACCTGGGGGATAATAATCATTTAACTAAAGAGTAATTCTAACCTATGTTTATATATAAACAAAGTTATATAAATAAATTTATCCCCCAACTTCTCAAAGTAATTTTAACAATTTACGTTCATGTCATGTCAGGACTTTCATATATAGAGTTTCATCCAATTACCAAACAGCTTTGACGTTACCAGGTCAAAAGTTGCTCTTCCCCCAGGACAGTCCTTACCTTTGGTTTGTTTGTTTGCTTGTTTGCTTTTATAAATAAGAAAACTGAAGCCTACAGATGGAAAATGATCTCTCTATGGTAATACAAATAGGTGATTCATTCAGATATAAAGACAAAAAATTCAGCCCTCTTTCCATAATTCTAGGCTCTCTTTTAGTATGTAACCAGTTTAACTTAGACTTGGAAAAAGCGGAATGAAAAATGTAATTGCTCTTTCGTAAGCTGGTTACCAACCAAAATAAACCTTTTGAATAGGTTGCAGAAAGGAAATGAGTAGCCCTTTGTTGTAGGGTGAGAAAATACTGCAATGGAGTCGGGGAACTGTGGAACCATGCTTTTCTCAACAAATCATTTCCACAGAAGCCTATTGAGTGACTACTATGATAGAAAGATAATATGACATGATCCCTGGGCTCCAGGAGGTCATACTCTGTGTAAATACTATCTACATATAAATAAGTGTCTATGATAATGTGTGATGAGTTCTTTTAGCTCTACGAAGTACTATGTAGCACAGGAGGGAATACCTGGTTTGTGGGTCTGGAAGCATACACAATTTGATGCATGTATAGGTGTGGCAGAAGTTTTGGGGGCAGATTTTAAGGAAAATATTGCAGAAACTATAAATCTAAAATTAGGAACAGGATTTCAATGGGGCCCGTGCAAAGCAGGTCCCTGACGTTTAACCTTTTAGCTTCACAGTAATCTTGATAATAGAAGAGAGAAGAACCTGGAAGAGACATCTGAGCAGTCATCACAGAGTGGAGGAGCTTGTCAAGAGGAAAGACCTAGTGGTCAAAGCAGTTTAGTGGCATCGAAGACAGCAACCGAGAATCCCAAGGAGGAGAAGGAAAATGAATTAGTTCCTTACAAAAAGGGCACCAATGACACTGTAAGTCTCTGATGTGTTCCTCTGCCATAGAAATTATTCTCTAATGCTTAACAATAAAGTGGTTCAACTTGAGTAACTACAACCATTTCTCAGTTTTTTTTAAAAAAATCTTTGTCCCCTGCTGTGGTGTGAATGTTTATGTTCCTCTCCAAATTCATATGTTGGTAGCTAATCTTCAGTGCTAACCATTAAGAGGTGGGACCTTTGGGATGTGATTAGGTGCAGCCGTCATTAATGGGATGTGCACTCTTGTAAGAGAGACCCCAGAAAGCTGGTTTGTCCCTTTCATCATGTGAGGACACACAGAAGGTATCATCCGTGAGGTACAAACCCTCACCAGACATTGCATTTGTTGGCAGCTTGAACTTCCCAGCTTCCAGAACTGTGAGCAATAAATTTCTATGGTTTATATATTACCCAGTCTAAGGTATTTTGTCACAGCAGCCTGAACAGATGAAGATATTACCATATTATAAAACATGTTTTAGAAAAAGTGATATCCTCAAATAGCCTTTGTTTTTAAAATGTGAATTTAAAATAAGTGTGTATGAAAATGATGAGAAAGCTTGGTTGTGTGTAACAAGGCCTTGTTTAACAGCACAAATAAGTAAAGAGTGTAGTAAAGGGTGTTGTCAGGTGAGAAAGCAACTCCAGACTTATGACATCAATTAAAAAAAAAAGATTGATAGAAAGATAGTATGGAATTTCCTAATGTTACTCCTAGTTAGTGACTAATTAATTAATTTTTAACTTTTATTTTACTTTATTTTTCAGGAAGAGATTTGATACACTATTTATATAACAAATTTAACAAATTAACAGAACAGAGTTGTAGACAATCTGAGACATAACACACACATACAATGAGTAAATGCTTCCATCGATCTTCATATTTAGCACTCAGGACAACTCTGAGGAGTTGATGCTCATGTCCCTGGTTTTATAAACATAGAAACAGACTCCAGGAGGTTAAGGAGTTTGCCCAAGGAAGTGAAACAGCTCAGGAAAGCATAGCTAGGATGCAAACCATGCTTCTTCAACAAACTGGGTGATGCAATTTTTACCACATCACAGTTGAAGCTCTACAATAAATAAATTTAAAAAATCATCCTCAAAGTATGCATCTAATTTTTTTTTCTATTTTTTTCCTTTCCAACTTTTATTTTAGGTTCAGGGGGTACATGTACAAGTTTGTTACATGAGTAAGGAATAAACCTGATTTCATGAAGCTTGTTTTATGTAGACAAAACTGTCAAAAATGACGAATAATTGAGTAAAAATATATAGTATGTTTTGGAGAAAAATGAATGCTTTGGAAAAAAATAAAACAGGAATGAGGGTGAGCATGTGCTGGGAAAGTGAGGGTTGCTATGTTAAAGAGTGCTATTGGGGAAGCCTCACCCAATGAGATTCTAACAGAGGTGTGCAAGAGGAAAGCCATTTCAGCTAGTGCCCACATGCTGGAGTGATTTAGGAATCCCATGATAAAAACATACTAACGACAGCATTTCAATGTATTTAGTTTGTGGCTTAATAATTATGCACGCATAGATGTAGACATATTACAATACTGAATATAACTGACGAATAAGCTGTTATAACTGATTCATATTTTCTGTATGATTGGAAATCATTCAAATCCAAACAGGTGAATTTATTTAGTAATTCACGTTCTTTAATTTTCTGGGCATTATTTTCAGCTACTTGGGAAAGTAATCTTGTACAGTCCCTGAGCCTAAAACACATTTTGTTTTATTCAGTGCTGAGTATTTTAATAATAGGCCCAGTTCTACATATTTTAAGTCTTTAATTATTACGTTGGTAGCCGGAGTCACTCTGTCTTTTGGGATTGACAATTAGTTTAAACCCTCTCTTCTGTATTCTCCTGGGTGTTCGATGATCTTTTGATGATCTCTCCAAATTCTCAGGAGTTTGTGATCTTTTTCAAGGTCCGTCATCTCCCTGACTTCCTGTCTCCCCCAAGGTCTCATTCTCAATTAAATCTCATTGCATTCCATTAGCTGGACCTTCTTTTTTCCCCAAGACCAGATGTGGTCTTAGTTGTCCCTTAGGTTTTATTTCCCCAGACAATATTCTTAATGGCATTTTTGTCTGCAAGAGAATAAGTTTTGAGGCAATAAGTTTACTCTGCATTGCTTCATGGTTCTTTAGAAATACCCAACACTGGCAATTTCTCAGCACTGGCATTTCACCACAGCTCACGGCCACCCATCCCTTCACCTACACCTGTGTGCTTGGACCCTCCTGTCTTCCCACACGCCCACCTCCTTTGTTCTGTGCTCTTCTTTACTCCAAAATGTCTATTTATTTTCTTGTGCAGAGGAGTTTAGCTTTCTCTTTGTTTTCCTTCTGGCAAATTATCCCTTGAGCATTTTGTTTTCTTGTATCTATGAGGGAAGATAAAGTCGTCATCTAAAACAGGGGTTCCCAACCACTGGTCCATGGCCTGTTAGAAACCAGGCCACAAAGCAGGAGGTGAGCAGCAGGCCAGTGAGTGAAGCTTCAGCTGCATTTACAGCTGCTCCCCATCATTCGTATTACTACCTGAGCTCCACCTCCTGTTAGATCAGCAATGGCATTAGATTATCATAGGAGTGTGAACCCTTGAACCCTATTGTGAACTGTGCATACAAGGGATCTAGGTGGTATGCTCCTTATGAGAATCTAATGTTTGGTGATTTGTGTTGGTTTGTCACTGTTTCCTATCACCCCCAGATGGGACTATCTAGTTGGAGGAAAACAAGCTCAGGGCTCCCACTGATTCTATATTATGGTGAGTTTTATAATTATTTCATTATATATCACAATGTAATAGCAATAGAAACAGAGAGCACAATAAATGTGATGCGCTTGAGTTGTATTGAAACCATAACCCCACCCTGCTCCATGGAAAAATTTTATTTCATGAAACCAGTCCCTGTGCCAAAAAGGCTGGGGACCACTGATCCAGAAAGAAATGACACACTTCCTTCTTTTCCTCTCAATTTTGAATGTAAACAATCATTTTCCTTTGTGTTGCACCTACTGTAGCTCTTCAAAAATTATTCTTTTTGTTTTATAGAGAAGGAATTTAAAACTTAAAGAAGTCCAGCATTTTCCCCAAGGTCGCAAAAGAAAAGTTGGAGTAAAGCTCCAGAAGTTATATTTAGATCCAAATTTAAGGGATACTATGTTATATGGAAATTAATAAGATTGATAGTCTCGTACCCCAAACAGTGCCACGGGCTTTCCCAGAGGTTTTTAAACGTTTAATTTTGATTAAGATCTCACATCATGAAGTGTAGCCTGACTTTTCCAAAACGATTCCCAGAATGATTGACTGATACGACCAGTAATTTCTACTACTATTAGATGTTATAAAAATGGAAAATATCATTTTTTCACAAGTTAAGTTTTCTAATTTAATACAGAAAAAGCTTCTGTGAATGACTAATGAATAAAGAAGTTTTTAATGTATTTTATGTACCACCTGGTGGTGTTGACAATAAGTAACGTTTTATTATTCTGAACTTGATTTAGACATGAAGATGAGCAGTAAATTCTAGTATCTGGTAATTTACAAAGGATAATTAGTTTGCGAAATTCGTGTGTGCTAACCTATGCCAATAATTAAACCAAGGTATCCTTTGAATTAAGTGATAAATCTCAGACATGAAATGCATTTTCCTTAAGTCAGAGAATAGTATTAGTTATCTACTGATGCAAAACAAATCACAACAAACTCTGTGGCTTAAAACAACACACATTTCTTATCCTGCAGTTTCTGTGGATTATGAGTCCTGGCATGGGTCTGTTGGATTCTCTGTTTCAGGGTTTCTCACAGGCTGAAACAAACTTTTCAGCTAGACTGGGGTCTCATATCAAGACTCAAGTGGGAAAAGATCCGCTTCCAAGCTTACATGGTTGGTGGAAGGATTCAGTTTCTCAAGGGTTGCTGTATTGACGGCCTCACTTCCTTGCTGGCTGTTGGCTGGAGGTCACCCTCGGTTTCATGCAGCCTCTCCAGATGGTGGTTTGCTTCAGCAAACACAGCAAAGGAGAGACTCTGCTGGCAACATGGAAGTAAATGTTTTGTGTAATCTAATCCCAGAAGTGACATTCTGCTACTTTTGTTATGGTCTGCTTGTTGGAAGCAAGTGGCTGGGCCAGTGCACAGTCAAGGGGAGGAGACTAGGTAAGAGTATGTTAGGAGACCAGGGTCACCTTGGACTATCTTAGAGTCTAGTCACCACAGGTACAGTGAAAGACAGGATATGCACCATGACAATCACAAGAAAGGTATTTTACACTCCATGCCTTTTGGGAATACCCAATTAAGGTGAATTTCTTAATGTAAACAAGACAATGATATACTGAGAAAGTAAGGCTGGGTACAGCATCGATGCCCAATAATGATTGTTTGTTTGGTTGCCTTTATATGCTTTAATTCTGAGTTTCTAGAGGTTATCTGGTAGACCTACTTGATATTGTTTGGCTTTGAGTACCCACCCAAATCTCATGTTGAATTGTAATTCCCAGTGTTGCAGGAGGGGCCTGGTGGAGGGTGATTGAATCATGGGAGCAGACTTCCCCCTTGCTGTTCTCATGAGATCTGGTTGTTTGAAAGTGTGTAGCACTTCCGCTTCTCTCTCTCTCTTCCTCCTGGTTCCACCATATAGGGGACATGCTGGCTTCTCCTTCACTTTCCACCAAGATAGTAAGTTTTCTGAGGCCTCCCCAGCCATGTGACTTGTACAGCCTATGGAACTGTGAGTCAATTAAATCTCTTTTCTTTATAAATTACCCAGTCTCGGGCAGTTCTTTATAGCAGCGTGAGAACAGACTAATACACTACTCTAAAAGTCATTTACCTTCTTTGATATTGTTTCATTATATTTTGGTTTTTTTCTATTGTTACTACATCCTATTAAAACTAACCTGGGGCCGGGCGCGGTGGCTCAAGCCTGTAATTCCAGCACTTTGGGAGGCCGAGACGGGCGGATCACGAGGTCAGGAGATCGAGACCATCCTGGCTAACACGGTGAAACCCCGTCTCTACTAAAAATACAAAAAACTAGCCGGGCGAGGTGGCGGGCGCCTGTAGTCCCAGCTACTCAGGAGGCTGAGGCAGGAGAATGGCGTAAACCCAGGAGGCGGAGCTTGCAGTGAGCTGAGATCCGGCCACTGCACTCCAGCCTGGGCGACAGAGCGAGACTCCGTCTCAAAAAAAAAAAACAAAAAAAACCAAAAAACTAACCTGGTAGTTACATTTTTCTGTTCTTCTTTTTCTATATCATTGTCCATGTTTTAAATAAATCCCTTTTCAATCTCACAGGAATAATAAAAATGAAAGCAAGATATGTAAAATTACTTTAAGCTCCAAAAAAATGAGACACTATGCAACACAAAGATCTCCTAGAATATTATAAAAATTACAATATGGGTGATAGATTCTTGAAATCATTTAAAAAGTGTGGTGATAGTAAACCCCAGATGCACACTTAGGTCTCTAACCTGATGTTGCTTACCTATGTATAGGTTTAGTAAACAGAAGGGTGACCTTTAAAAATGATATTTGAGAGGAAAAATACAAATTAACCACTGTGTGGTCATCAGATGCCAGCGTGCAGCCAGGAGCTTACACCCACACACTCACCACCCCCACAGGATATACACAAGGCTGTAGCTCTTTGTGCTCTGCCTTTGGTCACTCTGGGGACAGAGTCTATTAACAGCTATGCCTTCAGTATGATCTTGGCTTGTGAGTACTGAACACCAACTTGTCCCTAGTAAGGGATTTTACTATGTCAACATTCTAATTAGCATCCAAATGGAGGTGCCTGTTATTGTTGGCTTAGTTGTCTCTGTAATCCTGACAAACCAGTCGATTGAAGAGTACTGTTGATGTAGTGTATAGCAGCCTGTGGCTTTCTTTGAAAGGATATATTAAAGCTGGATCCAGATTACAAATGTTTAACCTGGCAAACAGCACTATGACCTCTAAAACAAATATTGTGTCATTAATATAGCAGTGTCTACAGATGGAATTGGCAACCTAAAATGTGCTGTCTGTAAACATTTTCAAATTATATTTGAGGTCCTTAATTAACCCCATTAGGCTTACAGTTTGAAGCAACCACTCAATCAATATAAAAGAACAATTGAACGAACACAGAGATTCAGTTATTTTTATATATTATAAATTCCTGAAATCTATGGTTTTGTATCAAAACTGATGTTATTTAAAAGTTATATTTTTTCCCCAAGAGGTCACATTTTATCATGTCAGGACAAAACAAAATCCAGAATAACTGAACCCATCATTGTCTCATGGAGTAAATTTATAGTTGGAAGTCACCTTAGATCTCATCTATTCCAACCCCCTCAACTTACAGACGAGAAAACTGAGATCCAAAGTGGCTAAGTGACCCAGATGCAAGTTGAAATGAAGAAGCACAATTGTACTATTGTGCTCAATAAATTATCTACATATATATTAAATTTTTTCATCTTGGATTTTTAAATCAATTGGTTAGAATTTCCTTCCCATAGTGAATATAAGCTGATGATTGGTATTTTAGCTCTGTGTTATCTAAAATTACACTGCAGAAATAAACTATCATTATTTTTAAAATAAGAGATGGTGCATAAAAGTTCTAATCATATGTAGACATACATGTATTTGTTTTACATAGCCCGTTCCATCTGAGATTTGTGTGTTGATTTTGATCAAGATTTCTCTATTGTTCAGACATGTTTTCTTCACTATGCTAAAAAATGTTAAGAGAGTCCTCTGGTTTCTTGTAGTAATTACCATTTGCATAACTTAGCATTTTTTTGTGGCTCTGACTTATCTCCTGGACTATTCATTCTTGGCCTGCTCTATCCTGGGCTAATTGGTATCCAACTGCAGTTTCCTAGCCAACTTCAAGTATGCCCAAAGATGTGAAGTTGTGCTTCATTTTTTTAAGCAATATTTCTTCTCTGCCTGCCCACACTTCCTTACATTTGAAGGTCCACTTTATTTTATCTTCAGCAGCTATCTGAAGCTCTCCTGCCCCGCATTATTCATAAATGTATATGTGGGATGAATTTTATTCCAGTGGGCTTTGCTTCAACAATGTTTACCCAGTTACAATTTAAATTCCTCTCACCACACATTCATTCATTTATCATCTAGCCATTAAGACCAAAACCAAATGAATCATTAATGAGGATTTATATATTTTTGGTCAAAGTACAACCAGATTTAAAAATCACAAGTGATTCATGAATTGGGGTGGGCGAGAAGACCATAGATTGTCTTGTAGGAAATACATAAATACAAAAGCCTCAACCTCTGATTCCTTCTTTACGTAACTTCCAGGTATCATACTGACTCATCTATTTTTTGAATCAGTTTGAACACCAGTCATGTCAACATATTACTGCAAATATTGTTGAAAAGGCAGCACTTGGGAGAATGTATTCTGGAGAAATACATGTTTCTCTAGATTTTCTCAATATCTGAGTATAGCAAAATAAACAGTCCAAAACCAAGCAAACAACCAAAACAAACAAAGAAAAGGAAAGTTCTTCACTATAAGAAATTCTTCATTTAGAAGGAGAGACAGAAAATCTGAAACACAATTATACTACAAAGACACATATGAATGCAAAGGTTGCTACAGAGTGTGGAGGTGGAACTTCTTAAGGAAAAGGACATGTTGAACAGTGGGGTTTAACCACATGAGAAAAGGGGGAAAAGTATTCCATAAATCTAGAGCAGTATGTGCAAAGGTACAGAGCCATGAAGAGGCATGGCATATGAATTCTGAGCAGTCAGCCTTGCTAAAGATGAGTGCATTAAGGGGGCAGTAGGGAGAGTTAGGAATGGAAAAGTGGGCACCACGAGGATAGCCTGGTGGGCAATGCTAAGGAGTTTGAATTACATCCTGAAAGCCAATGAAAACAATTGAAAGACTATTAAACATCATTTCCTGATTATTTGAATTTTCTGATTTATAAAATATTTACTGTGGAAAGGCTGGGAAATACAGAAAGCTATAAAGAGATTAAAATTATCCTATAGCTACAAAAAAAATCAATGTTTAAATATCTTTCATTTGAGTGTATTCTTCTGTTTAACTTTTATATAGTTATATTAATTTGCAATATTTAAATCATTTTAAGATTTTCCTCATTGTCTTTATATGTTGGCATTTTGCTTTCTATTAAATATTTGTTGAAACCATAACCTTTAGCATTTTGATGTGTTGTTACCATAAAATTATTTCATCATAATTGTTGGTGGTTGTATCATTTCCAATTTATTATCATTATACAATAAGCAAGGCCTGGATGTCATCTGAGGGCTTCCTTGCCTTTAAGATCTTGGTAAGTATACCCAGATGACTGCTCCTTCCATGGCTCATGAGAGACTAAAACTCTCTCTATGATTCCTGAGAATTCCTAGGGCTCTTTTTCTCTCCGAACAGCAATTCTGCAATGTAGTCTTTCAGTGAGTCTGCAAGGTCAAAGCTATTTTCATGGTATTACTACAAAATCATGTGCCTTTCATTCTTATTGTGTCACTGGTGTTCAGGGAAGTTGTCCAGATGCTACATGACATGAGATACCAGGTAATGGAATGTTTCCTTGTATAGACTCAGCTTTTAATTTTTTCAGGTTTAATTTTGAATAGAGTAAAGATTAATAAATACAACCCACAGGAACAAAAGCCCATTGGGGTCCTCAATTCTTTTAAGTGTGTAAGGGCTCTTGAGATGAGAAAATTTGAGAACCACTAATGTAACAGGTACTTTTTCAAAGCAAGACATTTCTGTCTCTTAAGAGTTAATATGATGTCAACTCCTAAGATAACAAGGTTTTATCCACACTAATGCATTTTGGATAGGAGTGAATGATGGAGGGTGTAGCATCCTCATATTTCTGCTTTAGAAAGTTAGTGGAGAACATAGCAAATACGCAGAGAGGCCGATTATGAACCTATTATGTAAACTAGGTGAAAATGAATAAAGGAATGTCAGTGTGATTGCAGAGGAGCAGGATAAATGGGATGTAGGAACAAGGTGTAGGCAGTTTTATTGTCTTCATGTTACAGATGAGAAAACAAGAGAATGAAGCCAAGTAAGTAGTGGCCAAGGTGGAATTTGAACTGGCTCTTCTGGCTCCAGGTCTTTCTTTACTTCTGTTACCAAAACTCATCAAGGACTTACTGTCCTTGAGAAAATACATTTATTGTTGGCATGGACACAAAAGTGATACAAATCTACAACTCTTTCTCAAACCCTTGTAAAACTTAACTCACTATTTTAGAACCTTTCACAACATGTTCACTTACTCATGGATGATATCTACATGGGTCAGTGAGTTTGACGTAGTTCTTATTCATTCCCTTTCTCTTCTCTCTCTCTCTGTGTGTGTGTGTGTGTGTCTCTTTCTTTTTATTTACTATAAAAAGTAAATAATGTCTCTCTTTACTTTTTATTTACTATTTCTTTTTATTATCACTGCTTATGTAGCAGTATTCAGTGATGGTCATGAGCAAAGCCCATTGGTTTTGCATGTATAATCTTTTGAAAACATCTTTGGATTTTTATCACTATTCAAAGCCTATGTCTGTTCTTTGAGAACAATCCTTTGCAGAAGAAAACATGAACAAGTGTGGCCTTGTTCAGCAAAATTTTGTATGAGTAATAATTATGAGGTCTGGCAGCTCTTAGAGCTGGAAAGTCACCTTCAAAAATTCATTTGTGGTTTCTTGGTTAGTGTAGTTCTTTACAGAGATGTGGAAGCTATTGAGTTGACTTGAACTTTATGAAGAAAACAAAAGACATTAAGTTATGTCCAAAGAATACTAAGTGCTTGTCACCACACTGCTTTTTTTGAAGGAATATTGTCTTCTGAAGCCTTAATAATCCAGTCATTATTTTCATTTAATTTTTTTCCATTGAATTATTAAGAGTAAGGGGGAAACTGTGAGATACTGTGTGTTTCTTCTGTTCTGTAGTTCTGAACTATAGTAAAAATATTTGCAAAAACTATGTCTTTATGTCCAACTTTATTAAAGTTTATAGTTAGTAACATTACGAAATATAGTTTGAATAGTATATTTCTGAAGAAGAAAGAAAGAGAAAGAGAAAGAAAGAAAAAGAGAGAAGAAAGAGAAAGAAGGAAAGAAAGAAAGAAAGAAAGAAAGAAAGAAAGAAAGAAAGAAAGAAAGAAAGAAAGAAAGAAAGAAAGAAAGAAAGAAAGAAAGAAAGGAAGGAAGGAGAGAGGAAGGGAGGGAGGAAGGGAAGGGAAGGAAGGAAGAAGCAGGTAAGCAAGAAAATATTTTTAAAAGCTCATAAAAGTCTAAGGATTGTAGAGAAAGAGAAATATGTTTAGGTTTTCATTTTTTTCTTAGTATATTCTATTCTTTCCAGGATTTCTCAGAATGAACATGTGCATGAATTGAGAACTTACACATTGTTGTATTTCTCAGTATGGGTAATTATGGAAAATACATCTTTATAATCACAAAGCAAATGGAGTTGAAAACGAGGTAGAATCATCAAGAAAATGACAGAACTGGAATATTTCATTTTCTTATTACACTGTAAAGCACATTGCCCAACAAAAACCCTATAGATCACTGGAAAAATCAAGGCTGAAAATACAGAAATAATTTTTTCATGGAGGGAAATACATTTATCCATTTCCACCATTCTCCTTTCATTTCAAGAGCTCTTGATACTTTTCCAGAATCTTCTTCAGATAGGATTTTTTTGTTTGAATATGAAATCAAATTTTACTCCAAGTCTAATTGTTCATGGTCCAACTTTTGTCCTACTTAAGGGAAGTTCTTTATAAGCTTCCTAATAAAATCTTATTTCCCACGAATACTACCTCCAGGCTCAACATAGAAGACATATAAATGCTGGAAAGGCTATGGTTTGGAACAAAAGTTTCCCTGGTCCAAACACACACATAGAAGCAAAGAAATATTATAAGATAGCATGCCAGGCACTTTTCCTGTTCTTAGCCTGAAACCCGAACTACTGTTATACAAATGCTCTTAAACTCCCTGAGGGTATGTCTTATGCCTACGATGCTAGCACAGGGGGATATTAAAGAGAAATTAGATATAAACTTTGATATCTAGTCCTGAGTTACAAATAGGTATAATAGTAAGATTATCTCACACATTACAATGATTCTTATTAGATTTTGAGATAAATTTTGAAAAGTTCTAATAATTTAGAAAACATGTCTCCCAGCTTTGTCTAAGGAAGAGGTCCACAGAGTTTCTGATTATTTCAATTTGAGATGCACACACAGGTCTTGGCTCTATGAGGAAAAAGTCCTCCTCCTGGGACAGAAAAGTTGAGATGGCACTCACTGCTCTAGCATGTACTATGTATTTACTTGTTTATACATGTATTTCCTGTTTCCAAGCTCCAAAATAGAAACACTATAGCAAAGACTTTATCTGCCTTGTTCACTGCTAGAGAATACCTTCTGGCACATAGTAGGTGCTTCATGATTATTTCTTAAAACAATAAGTAAACTGATTTGCCACTTAGTAGCTCAGGCTCTTTGTTTCTTCATCCCCCTTCTATTACCTAGGTTTATTTATTTTTTAAAATATTCATTGGCATTCTCTTCACAATCTATATTGTAAAAACAAACTGGGAGCAATAAGCAGCCACCTCACTTAGTGGGTTCACTTTAGCATATTTTGTTTTCTAGAATATGAGAAATACTGCTGCCCTAGAGAAGCTTCCAACGGGTGCCTGGCCCACGCCACTTGTTTTGAAGGGTGTGGAGAAGAGTCCACGCCTCTCCTTGTGAGGGGACACTCTCAGAGCAGTTGTGGAGTCTGCATGGCAGGATCTCTCACTGCAGTCTCCCATGAGCCTTGTGCTCTGTGACATGGAGCAATACTATGAGCCTTGCCAAGCTTTGAGATTTTTCCATTTTCCTACCCACGCCCCCGCCGCAGAAAAATCTATTTCTCTCAGTTCCCTCTATTCAGATTCTACTGTTCCTTTAAATCTAACTGAAAACTAATTTCAGGAAGTCTTTTCTGATAGTCTCCTTGTAGATCATTTTTGTTTTTATAATTTATTTTTTTTTTTTTTTGAGACGGAGTCTCGCTCTGTCGCCCAGGCTGGAGTGCAGTGGCGCGATCTCAGCTCACTGCAAGCTCCGCCTCCCGGGTTTACGCCATTCTCCTGCCTCAGCCTCTCGAGTAACTGGGATTACAGGCGCCCGCCACCTCGCCCGGCTAGTTTTTTGTATTTTTTAGTAGAGACGGGGTTTCACTGTGTTAGCCAGGATGGTCTCAATCTCCTGACCTCGTGATCTGCCCGTCTCGGCCTCCCAAAGTGCTGAGATTACAGGCTCGAGCCACCGCGCCAGGCCTTTTTTTTTTTTTTTCTTTTCTTTTTTTTTTTTTTTTTTTTTTTGAGAAAGAGCCTTGCTCTGCCACCCAAACTGGAGTGCAGTGGCCAATCTCGGCTCACTGCAAACTCCGCCTCCCGATTCTCCTTACCACAACCTCTCACCTCCGTTCAAGCAATTCTCCTAATTCATCCTCTCGAGTAACAGGGATTACAGGTGCCCACCACCATACCTGGCGAAGTTTTGTATTTGTTAGTAGAGTCAGGGTTTCGCCATGTTGGCCAGGCTGGTCTCGAACTCCTGACCTGAGGTGATCCACCCACCTTGGCCTCCCAAAGTGCTGGAATTACAGGCGTAGGCCAGGCACAGTGGCTTACAGTGGCCTGGCCTGATCTTATGATTTTCTATGCTCCATAGCACTTTATTTGTACCTCTCAAATGGTATGTTTTGCTTTCAGCAACATTGTTTATGTGTATTCCTCATATTGTACCAAGATCCTTGAGGGGAAGAAAACATCTGCGTATATTTTGGCACATGAGCAACATCTGTGTTCTCATGGAGTTTAGATACTAGTGAGGATTTATAATTAAGCAGATAAAGTAATAAGAAAGAAATATGCCAGGTTTTGGCAAGTGCTTCACAGAGAATGAAAATGAGGTGGCGCGGCAAAGGGTCACATGTTATAAATGGTAAGGTGGTAATATTGGAGAAATATGAATGGGAGGAATCAACCAGCTCCAGGCAGACCCTGAAGCAGAGGGTTCTAGGTGGGAAACAAGTCCTGTCCTGCCAGGCCTTCTACAGGAACACACTTGGTGGTAAAGAAATGGAAACAAACAAAAAAAGAGCTACTGGCTGGAGTACCTCCATGAGGAGGAGGCTAAGCTCCTATGAAGTGTGAGGTTAACAGGGATCAGATTATGCAGGGGGCTTTAAGGCAAGATAAGGAGTTTACATTTTATTGTAAGAGTGAATGGGGCCAGGTGTGGTGGCTCATGCCTGTAATCTCAGCACTTTGGGAGGCTGAGGCAGGAGGATTGCTGGAGCCCAGGAGGTCAAGGCTGTAGTGAGCCGGGATTGCGTCACCATAGCACTTCTACCTGGGTGCCTGGGTGACAGAGCAAGACTCTGTCCAAAAAAAAGAAAGAAAGAAAGAAAAAGAAAGGAAGGAAGGAAGGAAGGAAGGAAGGAAGGAAGGAAGGAAGGAAGGAAGGAAGGAAGGAGAAGAAAGAAAACCTAATGCCATAAGTGATATCTATCATTTTATTTTTTATTTATTTAAATAATATAAATGAAAAATAAATTAAAAGAGTAAAGGGAAATCCTCTGAGGGGTCTAAGCTGGGGAAAGATGTAATAAGATTTGTTTTCTTAACTTCCTTCCTTCCCTCCTTCCCTCCCTCCCTCCCTCCCTTCCTCCCTTCCTCCCTCCCTTCCTCCCTGTCTCCCTCCCTGCATTTCATTTTGCCTGTTTGTGTATTTTGTAAACATTCTGAGAGCTCTGTGGGGGTAAGAGGGGCCTGAAGCAGACCTGGCAGGAAGCTATTGCAATGCCTTCTTTGTGACTCTACCAGTTCCTGACACATAGTAGTGCTTGATGCAGTAAATAGTTAAAAACTAGAGCAATTTGATGATCGTGTAATGCTGTTTAACAACAGCACACCAATGTTTGCCTTCCTGAGGCACAACGGGCTCTTCCAGACAAACAAATAGTGAAAATGAGATGCAATGTGTGTTATTGCATGTGTTTCCCACTACAAAACACTCCATAAGGACACAGACTTTTGTTGGTTTTGTTCACTGACATATACCAAGTGCGTGGGAAAGTTTATGGCACTTAGTGGGTGGGCTCAACTTATTTTCAATGCAACTAACCTTCGTTAGTTGAATTAATGAAAGCATATATTTTTGCCCTCTTATTTTCTGAACCTTCTTTCCACTGGCTTCTGACAACTTCTTTAATTTACCATATGGAGTTAAAATGGGTACAAAGGGTAAGAAAGTTATTGGAACAATACCCCTGCCTCCCACCCCATAATAATGATATGCTCCTCACAACGGCTAGATCAAGTCTCACAGCGTCTTTGCATTTGTGTATTAAGGTTTCTGTTAGCTTAGGTAATGAAAAAACATGTTTATTTTTTCATGTTTTATTGTTTTTATTTCAGTGACTACTATTTTCTTTTTTCTTCAATTGTTTTTAGCATCCTTTCCATAAATCTCTCTCCTAGCCATTTTCTAAGATTCCTCTCTTCCTTGTTTTTAGTTTCCTTCCTCCTATTCCTTCTCTCCCACTTTCTTTTTACACTCCCTCCTCTCTTCCTCTCCAGTCAAGGCCAGCAGCTTCAAAGAGACTTGATTAGTTTCCCCATATTTTCATTAGGAAGCCCTTTTTAGAAGTAGAGATTACAGAGAGAACCAAGCGCTACCCATTGTTAATATGCTTCATTCTGTTTGGAACTTTGCTAGAAATGTTTCTTGTTTAATACTAATAAATCTAACTTTAAGTTTGGGCAACTAGCAGAATCATTCACGTAGAAGGTGTCAGCAGGTAAAGTGATGTAGCTATGATTCAAGGAAGCTCTATATTCAAAGCAATATCACCCAAAAACAGTTTTATCTTAAAATAGCAACGTCTATAGTGTACCTACTGTGTGCAGGGTATTGTATTCAATAGAATTGTGTATGCTTATGAGTTTAATTTTAATATTTGCTTCTTTATAACTATCAATGTTAAATTTAATTTTCTTTGTCATCACCTACAAATAGAAGATATTATGTCTACTTTAAAGGCACAATTCATATAGGTAAATGTAACACACACTCATGTGTATACACTCACACTGACAGATGGCCTTAAAAAAAGGAAAAATTGAGAGTGAATAATATCAAAGGGACAGAAAAGAGAGAACAAAAATATTTGAAATGCCAGAATCATTTCTTTAGGGAAATATTTTTTGAATCTGATTTCTATAATAATTAGTGGAGGTTGAAGATGGAATTATTTAATCTTTCAGGGTAAAACTTACCAGGTGTTAGTAAATTAAGAAGTGGATCATGAAGCCGCTGTCAAAGAGAACTGGTAGATGATCAATTTTATAAGCCACATGGCTACTACCATGAGACTTGGTGGGAGTGCTTATCAGGGAACAAGTGGACAAAATCTGAGGGGACAGAATACATGGATCACAGGTGACCAGCAAGGAAGAAAGCTATTCATTCCAGGAAGGAGACAGCTGTCTAAATCTGTAAGGCCAAGAGACGCATTTGGACTTCAGTTCAACAGAAGCTAACGTTGTTACTTGGGGCTATTGATTTGAGAGAAGAGGGTGTGGTATCAGGAGCACTCATTGAACAGTCATGTTCAGATGCTCTGGCACCTCTTCCTGAGAAGAGTACTAGAAATAGTCCCCGGGGGAAAGAGGGAAGAGGAGCAGAGGGAGAGGTCTGTGTATCTACTTACTAGGTGGGGCTTAGGCCTGGATACTACTCCAAACCAAATCTAAAATAAACACTAGGAATGAAGGTGGAAATTTAGTACGACATAATGATCCAAATTAATATGGATCACGCCGAGAAGCTATAATTGATGCTCTCACAGGTAATCTGGGATCGAATCTTTGTTGCCACAACTACCCTCTAAACATATTTGGTCTAGACTCCTTTCAACAGTAAAAAGGAGACCCACATATTTAATCAGCTCTGATTTACATCAGAGTGGTGCTCTGCCTTCAACCATATAGTCGTTCTCATTTGCAGGTGGCCAGAGCTGCCAAACGCAGAGGCTTGATATTTCACTCACCAAAGGATTGTTGTAGAATCAACCATAAGCGAGTGCACAGAGGGAGACTGTTACTCTTTGACTAAGCAGTATGGTTGCAGTGGGGAGAAGTTTGGGACTGGGGCTGGAGCTAGGAGGTCCAAGAGTGGGGCCATGAGTGAATGAGAAAAGAATGTGACATGGGAAATGAAAAGATTTGAAGAAAGAAACTGTCCTCTTCCCACAGTGATTGGGCAAAGCTGTGACTTAAAATTCACCTCCCAAAAAAGACACGGTGAGGGGAATTACACCTTAAACAAGAGGGAACACACATCCCCAGGGTGCAGAGGACTGAGAAATCTTCATATCATCCCAGGCATTTGTCCCAGAATGAACTTCCTTAAAGCGAATTTCTGTCTTAACACCGCAGTCTATGAGGGGACTAGGATCTGGAATAGTTTCTGAACATCTCTTGGAAAAAAAATAGTGCCATTAAAGAATTGTTATAACCTTAGTTATGTCTCTGAAAACTGAAGGTGATTAAAGCTCTCTATATAATCTGATGAAAATGTACACCAGTGAGGCCAAGAAGGCAGCTAATTTCTTCCTTGCAGTGGGAGAAAAAAAACCCAAATTATTCCTTAAACTTAACATAAGGATGACTTTCAGCCTTCTTTATTGTGAAATATCACACTTGATCTTAGCCAAGAGGCCAGGAAGCAAAATGAAATACACATACAAATCAATGTATATATCATGTGCATTTTGTACATATACATATGCGTGCTTATGCATGCATAGTCTAATTAGTAAAAGCGCTAACACCTATTATCCTCACCCTTAAGAAATAACTTAAGAAATGGAATATTATTCAGAGGTCATCTCTATCCTGAATTGTTCACAATTCATTTGCTTATATGTACCATGTGTATATATCTCTTAGCCATAAACTACTTCGCATTGCTAATTTTTTACTTTAAGTAAAGAAAATGCTTTAGTATGAATTCTTTTGCTGAACATTATGAGCATTTTTATTACTCAACATTATGCTTTTAAGATTCATCCATGTTGATGCCTCTAGCTATGATCCCTTCCATGTCACAGTTGCTTTACATACCATGCTGGGAATACATTGTCACCTGCTTATGCATTCCCATGATGGACATTTGGCTTATTTCTTTTTTATTATGGTTATGAAGAATAGCGCTGCTCTGAGTATTTTCTTACATGCTTCCTTGTGTTCATGTGAAATATTTCCTCTTAAACTAAGAGTCAAATTGCTAGTTACAGGGTGTATATTCCTTTGTTTTACCTGATAATCCCAAATTCCTTCTGAAGTGGTAGTTCAATTTGTACTCCCCAAAGTGGTGCCTGAGTTACCATTGATCCACATTTAATAAGTTCTCTTCTCATCCACACTTAATATTGACAGATTCTTAATTAATTTTTCAATCTGCTGTGTATAATAGTATTTCATTATCATTTAATTTACAGTCCCTTGATTATTCTATATCTTTTATTATCATAAGGCTGAGCATCTGTTAGTTAGTATTTTTGTCATAAACACATTCTCCTATATTTTGCCTAAAACTTTCTAAGATCTGCTTTTTATATTTAAGCCCTTGATTGCTTATCTACTTGTAATTTATTTTTTTTTTACTCATCCTTCAAATTCCACATTAAAATAGCTCAGAGTGAAATTTTAGAATTCAAACGTGTCGATAGTCCTTATCAAACTTCTAAGCAATGCATCAGTCATTTCTACATTACAGGTGTAAAATGGCATCTGGCCTTTGCTAGGTTGCTTGCAGTGACAGGGAGCTCATTATTTCAACAGTTATAAAGTCCTTCTTATAGATTTGGTGATTTCTGTCTCTGTGTAAATCCCAACAATTTATTAGAGTTTTTATTTCTGGAGAAATCCCAAAGAAGACTATGGTATGACTGCAAAAATACCTCTGATCATTACACTTTCCTGTGTCTATATCTCTTGCATCTCTGCCTATCAAGGAGTGGGGACCATTTCCCTCCCCTTTAAATCTGAGCTGGTTTTGTAACTGAGTTTGACATATGGAAAGGACCAGATGTGATGGCATACCAACTATGAGCTTTGGCTTCAGAAGGCTTTTCGTGCTTTGGTTGGCTCTCTTGGAACCCATGCCATGCCATGAGAAGAAACATGAACTAGCATGCTGGAAGATGAGAGACCACCTGGACCAGAGACGAGTCATCCCAGTTCTGCCCATTCTAGATCACCAACTCATAGTTGGCCCAGTTGCTGACTGTCAACATGTGAGGAATTGCAGTGGCAATCACCCAAAACCAGAAATGTCCCATCTGAGACCAACCTAAATTGATCCATAGAATTGAGAGTTAAATAAATTGTTGTTTTGAGCCACTGAATTTTGAGGTAATTTATTAGACAGCCATAGTTAACTGATATAAAGATAAATTCTCCTTCTACATGGCAATCCTTAAACCTATGATGTAAATAATAATTTTATGATGACTTTATTGAGAAAAAATACCGTGTAATTTAATAGTATTTTTTCCAATTTGATTATTATAACCAGTATTCATGAAATCATGACTGTCTTTGAATGAATATACAATTGTCAGCTAGGAAATTCATGAATCAATATGAAAATAAAATAACACCACAACAATAAAATAGAATTCCACAGATGAAGAATCAAAGCACATATTCAAAAGTAGTCATATATGTATTGAACTTACAGAATTATTTTTTAAATCCAGGGATTTATAAGTAATCCTGAAACTAATCCTATGAAGTAGATAATACTATTATCACCTGTTTTACATATGAGAAAACTGAGGCTTAAAGAAATTAAATAATGTATAACAGTTTACTGAGCTAGGAAGTGGATGGAGTACAAATCAAATCTCAAGTCTCTCTGATACCAAAGCCCATGATCCTTATTTCTGTGACAGGAGTTCTCAGCCCTGGATCCATATTAGAATCATTTTGGGAAGCATTTTTAAATGTCATTTTACAGACACGTTCTGAGAAAAATTAAATCAGCATCTCTGAGAGTTTGCAGGGAGATGGGCTATTGGTGTGTTTTTGTTTTTTAAAACTCCTCAAAGACAATAGCTGTAAAAAGCCAGAGTTAAACTTCATTTAATTATGTGTTGCACTTACAAGGAAATTGCTAATCCTTCATATTGCTAATCCTTCAATTGCTAATCCACGATGGCCCTTCATAGCTTAACCTCTGCCCATCTCCAGACTCATCTTGGACCTCATTTCCACTCCATGGATTGTTACTGTTATTAAAATACAGCTTTGATATTCCAAAATACATCATCCAGCTGTGAGATGGATTTAGAATTTATACAAGCACCACTGAATTATGTTGATTCTACACTTGAATGAACCACAAACATACTTATATAACCTCAAGTAGGTTCTTTAATCCCACAAAGCCACAGCATCCTCATGGACACAGTAGATTTGGAAATATTTTTTATCCAAGACCTCACAGGGTTTAAAAAATATAATATGATCCTAAAGAGATTCTACAGTTTTATGGGAGCTTCTAATTGGCAGTAGACTAGCAGCTTACCACTGAAAGCAATCACATAAAGATTCAGGAATCAGCGAATTTTCTGTATTTCACTGCCATCTATTGGATTTCAGCTGTATCCGAAATGTTTTCGGTTATTCCCACAGAGATCAATTCACATTAAATAGTCCTGCGCCCTTTGGAGATAAAGTCAGGTGCTCTTTTGAGCAAAATAAGATTTCTCCCTATTATCATTAAAACTAAGCCTACTAAAATAACTAAATATCCCATTTAGGAAATGTATCTGGGAACATCTATTCCTACTATCTACAGTAGTTAAATATCATTTGTCAGGAAGGACTAAGGCCAAATGATAGGATTATGAAAACTAAAACTATCAGCCAAGGATCTTCTAAGTCAAGATTGAGCTGAAGTGTGTTAATTAGGTATTCGTATATTGAAGTTAATAATAATATAGGCAGACTTGCCAATATTGATGCATAGATTTTCATTTTTGTGGGAAGATATACATAAGGACTGAAATTTCAACAATGGAGAGGATCAAGATTTTGAGAGAAACCATTTTTTAAAAACACTAAATGTGTTTTTTTACGTGTGCTAGTATTCTCTAGTGATCATCTTCACACGGTTTGAGAGGTGTATGCAGCAGTAACTTGGAGTCTCTGCCAGAAGACAAACCACAATTCTTTTATTTTTTTGCTGCATATTTCTCAAAATTTTGATACATTCTGAGAATAATTTATTCCTAATTGAAGATATATTTTGCTAATATTCAACGTCAACTTCTTCTAACATCTTATGAAAAACTCAAATATTGATTGTAAGAATTTTATAGTGGATATTTACTTGTAACTTGGTTTTAACCAGTAATATTTTACTATAGCTGCTGTGTCACAAATCCATCATTCTTTCTATCATGAATCTATCTCATTTTTATCATTTTATTAATGTAGATGTAAGTACACTCTTCCCTAAACGCTTCTGCATTCTTATCATTAGCTAGAGTTTAATATTTGTTTAATTTTGTCATTTCCTGGATGACTAATAATATTGATCACTTATGTATTGGTTGGCTATTCATATATCTCCTTTTGTGAAGTGTGGTCTAATCCTTTATACATTTTTAATTGGGATATTGGTCTGTTGTTAAGTAGTGAGTATTTTAAAAATGCATTTTATTTTATATGACACATACTATATAAATGTAGACTATATAAAATATGCTTATAAAATATACTATTTTAAAAAACATACTGTTCTTTGTCATGTATCTGTTTTATAGATATTTTCTCCCTAAACATGGCTTACCTGTTAATTTTCTTAACAGTAGTTGCTTTAAAAATTGTTTTCTCTTTCCCTTCCTTCCTTCCCTCCTTCTTTCTTTCCCTTCCTTCTTTCCTTCCTTTCCTCCCTCTTTCTCCCTCCCTTTCTACCCCTTCCTTCCTTCCTTCCTTCCTTCCTTCCTTCCTTCCTTCCTTCCTTCCTTCCTTCCTTCCTTCCTTTCTTTCTTTTTCTTTCTTTCTTTCTTTCTTTCTTTCTTTCTTTCTTTCTTTCTTTCTTTCTTTCTTTCTTTCTTTCTTTCTCTCTCTTTCTTTCTTACTTTTCTTTCTCTTTTCCTTCCTTCCTTCCTTCCTTCCTTCCTTCCTTCCTTCCTTCCTTCCTTCCTTCCTTCCTTCCTTCTCTCTCTCTTTCTCTTCCTTCCTTTCTTTCTTCCTTCCTTCCTTCCTTCCTTCCTTCCTTCCTTCCTTTCTTTCTTTCTTTCTTTCTTTCTTTCTTTCTTTCTTTCTTTCTTTCTTTCTTTCTTTCTTTCTTTCTTTCTTTCTCTTTCTTTCTTTCTTTCTTTCTTTCTTTCTTTCTTTCTTTCTTTCTTTCTTTCTTTCTTTCTTTCTTTCTTTCTTTCTTTCCTTTCTTTCTTTCTTTCTTTCTTTCTTTCTTTCTTTCTTTCTTTCTTTCTTTCTTTCTTTCTTTCTTTCTTTCTTTCTTTCTTTCTTTCCTTTCTTTTCTTTTCTTTTCTTTTCTTTCTTGTTTCAGATGGATCTTCTTCTTGTTTCCTAGGCTGGGGTGCAGTGGCACAATCATAGCTCACTGTAGCCTCGACCTCCCTGCTCAGGCAATTCTCCTGCTTCAGTCTGTCAAGTAGCTGGAACTACAGGCACACACCACCATGCCCCTCTAAACAATAGTTTCTGATGAAGGAAATTTTTAAAACTTTGATAAAATCAATTTTAAATATCTTTCCTTATTTTCATTGCTATCTGGGACCACTCTAGGACACTTGTCCACTCACTCCCAAGTCATGAAGATATTGTTTGATGATGACCTCTAAAGCTTTAAGATTTTAGTCTTTACATTTAGGTCGATGAGCTAATTTGAATTAAATTTTGTGTATAAAACGAGGTAGAGGTTGATGTCTTCTTTTTTTTTTTTAAAATGTACATCCAGTTGGTACAGTACCATTTGTTAACAGACTTTCTTTCCCCATTGAATGTTTTGGCATCTTTGTCTATAATCAAATGACTTTGTAAGTGTGAGTCAATTTCTGAGTCCTCTTTTCTATTTTATCGAATAACTGTCTTTGTGTTTGTAGTTTCATATGTGTTGAAGTCAAGTAATATGTCTTACAAATTTGTTCTTCTATTATAAGGTTGCTTTGGATATTCTAGATCTTTTGCAGTTTTATATGAATTTCAAAATAAGTTTCTCTATTTTTACAAAACAGCCTTTAGGTACATTACTGGGATATGTCCAAATCTATATATACACTGTGCATGTGGATTGACATTTTAATAATACTAGTATTTTCAACCTTTTAATATGTCTTCATTTATTTGTCCTCTTTAATTCCTGTCAGTAATGTTTTATAATTTTGAGCATATAAATCTTCCATCTATTTTGTTAAAATATTTTTCCTAGGAATTTTGTGCCTTATCATGCTATTTTAAATTGAATTATTTTCTAAAATTTATCTCCCTCATTTTGTGCTGTTATCATGACAAAATTTGACTTCCGTACGTTAATTTTGTATCCTACAATTTTTCTGAATTTACTAATTCATTCTAGTTAGGTAGATCTTATAGGATTTCTGTATGTAAATAATTTTGTATGTAAATAATTATTTCGCTTTGCATAGTTTTACTCCTCTTTTTTCTGATATTTATGGTTATTATTTATTTTTCTTTTTTATTGCTATAGTTATGACCATGCTGAATAAAAGTGGTAAGTATATTTGGATTTCTTCTTTATAGGGTATTTGTCACTTCTCCCTCTTTTATTAATTTAGTAAATCACTTATTTATATAAGAATGAACTCAGGGATATTTACTTTACGCTTTGGGTTATAATTCAATACTATTTTATTTATTCTGTTCAAATTGTTCTAGTCTTGCCTTGGAGTTTTTCGCTTGGCTCCTGTACTATTCATTATATTTCCATCAACGTGGAATTTTAAAAAACATTTCTTTCTTTGTGGCTTTACAAGATGCTCCAGTTCAGCTTATGTATTTTTCACTCCAGTTGTACAATCATCCATTTCTCTAAGGTGTCCTGTTTTTCTTTTTTTTAAAACTGAAGAATAGTAATAAAAACTAAGATATAGGTATTAGGGGTACCGAGTGTGTTCATTGCTACTGATTCTAGGCCTTTACAACTAACAGAAAAAAGAAAATATCTGGGTTTAAATATTAACTTGTTTATATACGCATATCTACAAACACTCATATACAACTATGTCTATATTAATATTACATAGTTCATACTGAGAGCTCCAACTCTAATCCATTACCACATAGATCATCTAGCCTTCTCCCCTTTCTTATCTGTAACTTCCCACTTCAACAGTGAGAAATCTGGCTCCTACAACCTGCCACCTATTGACTTGATCGTTCATTTTCAGTGTCCACTCATAGCAGTATCAGAATTGTTGACCTATATCTCCATGGACAGCAGCTTTAGGAACTAGAGTATTTATGTGCTCTACACAGAGCGCTTATGTGCAGTTCTTTCTGCCTTTAGTCTTGCAGATGCCACTCATTTTCAAAGAAACTTGGATTGTCATTTTCCCCCTCATCCCTTCAGTGAGATTGTTTCATACATCTGTAATACAGTTAAAGTCTCTTGTCATAATCTGCATTCCTTTCTGGGATCCACTGATCTCATAAATTATTTTCTTAAATTTGAATACATTAAAGTATACTCTTTGTGCTTGAAAAGTTCTATGCAGTTTGACAAGGAATAATGCCTTATACCCACCATTAGAGTTTTATACAGAATAGTCTCGCCACCCTAAAAATATCCTTTTTGTTTTACCTATTTAACCCTTGCCTCTTTCCCCCAAACCCTAGCAACCATTAATCTTTTTACTGTCTCTTTGGTTGCCCTTTACAGAATATAATGTAAGTGGACTCATAAAGTGTGTAGCCTTTCAGATTGCTTTTTTTTTCTAACTTAGCAATATGCATTTAGGGTTCCTCAAATGCCTTTTCATACTCGAAAGTTCATTTTTTATATCACTGAATACTGTTCCATTATATAGACTGCTACATTATGTTTATCCATTCATCTATTGAAGGAGATCTTAGTTGCTTCCAGTGTTTGGTGATTATGAATAATGCTGCTATAAATATTCACATTCAGGTTTTTTGGTGGGCAAAAGTTTTCAGATCAACTGGGTGAATATGTAGGAACACAATTTCTGGCTCACAGTTGTAAGAAACTGATTAACTGTCTTCCAAAGCAGTTGTACCATTTTATTTTCCTACCAGTAATGAATGAGGGTTCTGGTTGCTCCACATCCTTGACAGATTTTGGTATTGTCAGTGTTTTGGATTTTAACCATTCTAACAGGTGTCTAGTGGTATCTGGTAGTTCAGATTTGCAATTTTCTAGGGGCAAATGAAGTTGAGCATCTTTCCATATGCTTATTTACCATCTGTATGTATTCTTTGGTGAGGTGTCTATCCAAATGTTTTGCTCATTTAGACTTTGTTTTGTTATTGCTTAAAGTGTTCTTAGTGTTACTTAGATCAGGTCCTTTATCAGATATGTGTTTTGAAAATGCTTTATTTCAGCCTGTGGCTTGTCTTTTCATTTGCATTACAGTTTCTTTTGCAAAACAGAAAATATTAATTTTAAAATAATTTAACTTCGTATTTTTCATGAACCACGATTTTGGTATTGTATCTAAAATCTCTTCTCAAACCCAAGGTCACACACGTCTTTCTGTGTTTTCTTCTGGAAATTTTAAAGTTTTGCATTTTACATTTTAATATTGATCCATTTTGAATTAATTTTATGAAAGGCAAGGTCTGTGGCTGGAGTCCCTTTTTTTTCTTTCTGCGTATAAACATCTAACTGCTCCACATCACATTTAGAAAGATATCCTTTCTCCGTGAATTGCTTTTGCTCTTTTGTCAAAGGTCCATTGACTTTATATGTTTCAATTCTAGACTGTGTATTCTGTTCTGTTGATCTATGTGCCCTTTTTTTTTTTCACCAATACTATACTTTTTTCTTTACTGTAGTTTTTTTTTTTTTTTTTTTTGAGACAGAGTCTGGCTCTGTCGCCCAGGCTGGAGTACAGTGGTACATCTCGGCTCACTGCAACCTCTGACTTCTGGGTTCAAGTGATTCTTATGCCTCAGCCTCCCAAGCAGCTGGGATTACAGGTGCCCGTTATGACACTCAGCTATTTCTTTTGTATTTTTAGTAGAGATGGGGTTTCAGCATGTTGGTCAGACTGGTCTCGAACTCCTGACCTTAAGTGACTTGCTCACCTTGGCCTCCCAAAGTGCTGGAATTACAGGCCTGAGCTAGCACGCCCAGACTACTGTAGTTTTATAGTAACTATTAAAGTTGAATAATATCAATGCTCTGTGTTTTTCTTCAGTATTTTGTTGGCTATTCTAGATTTTTTGCCTTTTCATATATACTAAAAATCAAATTGTTGATATCTGCAAAATAGCTTTTTGTGATTTTGATTGGGATTGTGTTGAATTTATAGATCAAGTTGGAAAGTATTTATATCTTAGCAATATTGAGTCTTCCAAGGCATGAACATGGAACACATTTCTATTTATTTAGGTCTTTGATTTCTTTCATCAGAGTTTTATAGTTTTCCACATATATATCCTATATATACTTTGCTATATATATATATACACACACACACACACACTTACTTAAGTATTTTTTCAGTGCTATTGTGAATGGTATTTTTATATTTCCAATTTCAAGTATTAATTGATAATGTATAGAAAAACAATTGACTTCCTTATATTAATCTTGCAAACTGAGATTTCCTATCATTTATTTCCAGGTAAGCTTTTGGGTTTTTTTATCGTTGATGATTCTGATGTGTAGTATTTTTATTATTATTCAGGTTTGCCTTGTAATTTCTCCTTTCAACTATGATTATTTAGAAGTGCATTGTTTCATAACCAAATTAGTATTGTTTTTATATTATTTATTTATATTTAATTATAATGTGTTCAGAGGACATACTACAGATGCTTTTAATTTATTTAGACTTACTTTGTAGCACAGCATATTGTCTTTCTGGATGACCTGAGCTAAGCAAAGCATGTTGCCTGCTGAAGCAATAGCGAAGAGTCATTCCCATTTCCACCCCATGATTCACAGGCCCATGAGACCTGGCTACGATAGAAGCAACAATATATATTGGAAGCTGATTTTAAGAATATGTAACTAGTGTAACCGATAGATGTTTTGCAAATAAAGTGATTATTTGAGAGTCTCCTGGAAAAAATAGAAAAAAGAAAAAAGACAAAAAATGATCAAAGTTAGGATTAAAACAATTCCTCCAGATATTAAACATATTCTGAGGAGCTATTTTAGAAAACTTTTTCAATAAACCTGAAAATTAAATGAAACAGACAAATTTCTAGAAAAGAATCATGGCTTACTCATATTAACAAAATAAAAAGGGAAAGTTAAATAGTTCAATATATACTACGCATTGGAACCCAGAATTAAAAGCTTTCCTAAAAGAAAACTCACCAGTTGATTTTAAGCTATAATACCTATATAAAACAATTTTATGAAGATTTTTTAAAGTATTAATGTTTTCTAAATTATTTAGGAAGCCTAATAATCTTCACAGCAAAATCTGATAGGGCTTTTCTTTTTAAATTTTTTTTTTAGTTCTTAGTCTTTTGGGGCATATAGTAGGTGTATGTATTTATGAAGTGCATGAGATGTTTAGATACAGGCATAGAATGCATAATATTCACACCAGGATAAATGGGATATCCATAACCCCAAGCAGTTATTCTTTTTTAAATTTAATTTAAAGTTCTGGGATACATGTGCAGGATGTTCAGGTTTGTCACATAGGTAAATGTGTGTTGTGGTGGATTGCTGCACCTATCAACCCATCACCTAGGTATTAAGTCCTGCATGCATTAGTTATTTATCCTGACGCGCTGCCTCTCTCCCGCCACCACCGCCACAGGCCCCCACGTGTGTTAGTCCCCTCCGAGTGTCCATGTGTTCTCACTGTTCACTTATAAGTGAGAACATGTGTTGTTTGGTTTTCTCTTCCTGTGTTAGTTTCAAGCCGTTATTATTTGGGTTACAAATAATCCAATTTAAACTCTTTTAGTTATCTTAAAATGTACAATTAACTTATTGACTATAGTCACCCTGTTGTTTTATCAAATAGAATATCTCATCCATTCTTTCTATTTTTTGTACCCATTAGCCATCCCCACTTGCTCCCATCCCTCCATGCCCACCCCTCTAGTATGCTTCCCAGCCTCTGGTAGCTATCCTCCTACTCTTATGTCTTCATGAGTTCAATTGCTTTAACTTTTAGCTCCCGCTAATAAGTGAGAACATGCAAAGTTTGTCTCTCTTTGCCTGGTATATTTCATTTAGCATCGTGACCTCCAGTTCCCTTGATGCTGTTGCAAATGATAGGATCTCAATCTTTTTTATGGTTGAATAGTACTCCATTGTGTATATGTACTACATTTTCTTTACATATTTGTCTGTTGATGGACACTTAGGTTGCTTCCAAATCTTGGTTATTATGAATAGTGCTACAATAAACATGGGAATGCAGATATATCTTCAGTATACTGGTTTCCTTTCTTTGGGGTGTATACCCAGCAGTGGGATTGCTGAATTTTATAATACCTTGATTTTTAGTTTTTTGAGGAACTTCCGAACTGTTCTCCATAGTGGTTGCACTAATTTACGTTCCCATCAACACTGTACGAAGGTTTCCTTTTCCCCATATCCTCACCAGTATTTGTTATTGCCTGTCTTTTTGATAAAAAACCATTTTAACTGGGGTGAGATGATACCTCATTGTCTGTTTGATTTGAATTTCTCTGATGATCAGTGATGTTGAGTACCTTTTCATATGCCTGTTTGTCATTTGCATGTTTTCTTCTGAGAAATGTCTATTCAGATCTTTTGCTCATTTTAATCAGATTATTTGATTTTTTCCTATAGAGTTGTCTGAGCTGTTTATATATTCTCATTATTAATCCCTTGTCAAGTAGATAGTTTGCAAATATTTTCTCTCATTCTGTGGGTTGTCTCTTCACTTTGTTGATTATTTCCTTTGCTGTGCAGAATCTTTTTAACTTAATATGAACCCATTTGTCTATTTTTGCTTTTGTTGACTGTAATTGTGGGGTATTCCTCAGAAATCTTTGCTCAGTCCAATGATCTGGAGAATTTCTACAATGTTTTCTTTTAGTTGTTTCATAGTTTGAGATCTTAGATTTAAGTCTTTAACCTACTTTGATTTGATCTCTTTATATGGCAAGATTTTTTATATGACTTTTAGTAGTATGGACATTTTAACAATATTGATTCCTCCAATTCATAAACATGGAGTATCCGTCCATGTTTTTGTGTCCTCTGCAATTGATTGCATCAGTGATTTATAGTTTTCATTATAGAAATGTTTCACTTTTTTTTTTTGTTAATTCCTAGGTATTTAATTTTATTTGTCACTATTGTAAACAGAATTACTTTTTGATTTCTTGTTCAGATTGTTTGTTGTTGGCATATAGAAATGCTGCTGATTTTTGTATGTTGATTTTGTATCCTGCAAATTTACTGAGTTTGTATATCAATTCTAATAGTTCTTTGGTGAAGTCTTTAGGTTTTCCTAAATATAAGATTATGTCATCTGCAAACACGGTTAATTTGAGTTCTTCCTTTCCAATTTGGATGCCCTTTATTTATTTCTCTTGTCTGATTGCTGTAGCTAGAACTTCTAGTACTATGTCTAATAACAGTGGTGACAGTGGTCATCCTTGTCATGTTCCAGATTTTAGAGGAAAGGCTTTCATGTTTTCCCCATTCATTATGATACTAGCCATGGGTCTGCCATATATGGCTTTTGTTATGTTGAGGCATATTCATTCTATACCCAGTTTTTTGGAGGCTCTTATCATGAAGGAATGTTGAATTTAATAAAATGCCTTTTCAGCATCAATTGAAATGATCACATGGGTTTTGTCCTTCATTCTGTTGATACGATATATCACATTGATTGATTTATGTATGTTTAACAATCTGTTATATATATATGTATGTTTAACAGCCCTGGGATAAATTCCATTTGGTCATGATAAGTGATCATTTAATGTGCTGTTGTAATCAATTTCTAGTATTTTATTGAGGATTTTTGCATCCATGTTTATCAGGGATATTGGCCTGCAGTTTTCTCTTTTTGATGTGTCTTTGTCCTATTTCGATATCAGGGTAATGTTGGTCCCATGAAATTACTTTGAAAGTATCCCCTACTTCATCGCTTGGACTTGGGAGGTGGAGGTTGCAGTGAGCCAAGATCGTGCCATCACACTCCAGCCTGGGGGATAAGAGCGAGACTTTATCTCAAAAAAAAAAAAAAAAAAAAAGAAAAAGGATTCCCTCCTCTATTTTTGGGAATACTTGGAGTGGGATTAAAATTACTTTTTCTTTAAATGCTTGGTAAAATTCAGCAGTGATGTCATTGGGTCCTGGGCTTTTCTTTGCTGGGAGACTTTTTATGGCATTGATCTTATTAATTGTTGTTGGTCTGTTCAGCTTTTAGATTTTCTCATGGTTGAATGGCAGTAGCTTATATGTGTCTAGCAATTTGTATATTTCTTCCAGGTTTTCCAATTTATTTGCATATACTTGCAACTTACAGTAGACTTCTGTGGTCCTTTGAATTTCTATGGTATTGGGTGTAACGTCTCCTTTTTTATCTTTGATTTTATTTATTTGGGTCTTCTCTCTTTTCTTCTCAGTCTGGCTAAAGGTGTGTTAATTTTATTTATCTTATCAAAAACCAAAGTTTTCAGTCCATTGATATCTTGTATTATTTTTCTCATTTCAATTTAATTTATTTCTGCTTGGATCCTTATTATTTCTTTTCTTCTACTAATTTTGGGTTTGCCTTGCTCTTGCTTTTCTAGTTCTTTAAGCATCATCAGATCATTTTTAAAAAGTTTTTCTTTTTGTTGATGTAGGCGTTCCCTCTTATTACTGCTTTCACTGCATCCCATAGGTTTTGGTATGTTGTATTTCCATTATCATTTGTTTCAAGAAATTTTAAAATTTCTTTCTTAATTTCTTCATTGACCCACTGGGTCATTCAGTAGCATATTGTTTAAATTTCCATGTCTTTTTACACTTTCCAATATTCTTCTTGTTATCAATTTCTAATTTTATTCCATGTGATTAGAGAATAATTGATATTATTCCAAGATTTTTGACTGTGTTGACTTGTTTTGTGGCCTAGAATATGGTCTATCCTTGAGAATGATTTATGCTGAGGAGAAAAATATGTATTCTGTAGCCACTGGATGAAATGTTCTGCAATTATCTATTAGGTCCATTTGTTCTATACTGCAGGTTAAGTCCAATTTTTTTGTTGGTTTTTTGTCTGGATGATCTGTCCAATGCTGAAGTGAGGTGTTGAAGTCTCCAGCTATTATTGTATTAGGGTCTATTTCTCTATTTAACTCTAATGATATTTGATTTATACATCTGGGTGCTCCAGTGTTGGGTGTATATATATTTGCAATTGTTATATTCTCTTACTTAATTGACTACTTTATCGTTATATAATGATCTTATTTGTCTCTTTTCATAGTTTTTGTCTTGAAATCTATTTTGTTTGATACAAGTATAGCTACTCCTGTTCTTTTTTTGGTTTTTGTTTGCGTGAAACGTCTTTTTCCATCCTTTTATTTTCATTCTGTGTGTGTCTTTATGGGTCAAGTATGTTTCTTGAAGGCAACAGATCATTGGGTCATTATTTTTATTCATTCAGCTAGTTCATGAGCTTTGATTGGAGAGTTTAGTCCATTTACATTCAATGTTACTATTGATGAGTAAGAACTTACTGCTGCCATGTTGTTATTTGTTTCCTGGTTGTTTGGAGGTGGTCTCTTTCCTTTTTCCTTTCTTCCTGTCTTCCTTTTAGCAAAGGTGATTTTCTCTGTTGGTATGTTTTAATTTCTTGCTTTTTATTTTTTGTGTATTTGTTGTATGCTTTTTATTTGAGGTTACCATGAAGCTTGCAGATACTATCTTATGACCCATTATTTTAAACTAATGACAATGTAACACTGACTGCAAAAACAAACCAACAAATAAGTAGAGAAAATTAACAAAAACTCTACATTTTAACTTAGTCCTCTCACGTTTAAACTTTTTGTTGTTTCTATTTACATTTTATTGTACTGTGTCTTAAAAAGTTGTAGGATTATTTTTGATTGGCCAACTTTAATCCTTCTACTTAAGATATGAGTAGTTTATGCACCACAACCACAGTGTTGTAATATTCTGTGCTTTTCTGTGTACTTACTATTACCAGAGAGTTTTGTACCTTTGGATGATTTCATATTGCTCATTAATGTCTTTCTCTTTCACATTGAAGAACTCCTATAGTTTCTTGTAGGACAGGTCTGGTGTTGATGAAATCTTTCAGCTTTTGTTGGTTGAGGAAAGTCTTTATTTTGCCTTCCTGTTTGAAGGATATTTTCACCAGATATACCAGGTTATGATAAAACAAATTTTCCCACAGCATTTTATTTATTTATATTTTATTTTTGTGAGATGGAGTCTTACCCCATCCAGGTAAGAGTGCAGTGGTGTGATCTCAGCTCACTGCAACCTCCACTTCCCAGGTTCAATCAATTCTCCTGCATCAGCTTCCCAAGCAGCTGGGATTACAGGTGCCCACCACCAGGCATGGCTTGTTTTTTTTTTTCTTCTATTTTTAGTAGAAATGGGTTTCACCATGTTGGCCAGGCTGGTTTTGAACTCCTGACCTCAAATGATCCATCCTCCTCAGCCTCCCAAGGTGCTAGGATTAGGCATGAGCCATCGCACCTGGCCCCTTCAGCACTTTAAATACTTGATACCACACTCTCCTGGTCTGTAAGATTTCCTCTGGAAAGTCTGCTGCCAGATATATTTGAGCTCTGTTGTATGTTATTTTTTTTCTTTGTTTCTTGCTGCTTTTAGGATCCTTTCTTTATTTTTGACCTTTGTGAGTTTGATTATTAAATGCCTTGAGGTTGTCTTATGTGGTCTGAATCTAGTTGGTGTTCTATAGCCTTCTTGTACTTGAATATTGGTATCTTTCTCTAGGTTTGGGAGGTTCTCGGTTATTATTCCTTTGAATAAGCTTTCTACCCCTATCTCTCTCTCTACCTCCTCTTTAAGGGCAATAACTCTTAGTTTTGCCCTTTTGAGGCTATTTTCTAGATCTTATAGGTACACTTCATTCTTTCTTATTGTTTTTGCTTTCATCTCGTCTGTGTATTTTCAAATAGCCTTTCTTCAAGCTCACTAATTTTTTCTTCTGCTTTATCAATTCTGGTATTGAGAGACTCTGATGCATTATTCATTATGTCATTTGTGCTTTTCAACTCTGGAATTTCTGCTTGATTCTTTTAATTATTTAATTTCTTTGTTAAGTTTATCTGATAGGATTCTGGATTCCTTCTCTGTCTTATCTTGAATTTCATTGAGTTTCCTCAAAACAGCTATTCTGAATTCTGTGTCTGAAATGCCACATTTCTCTGTCTCTCATGGATTGGTCCCTGGTGTCTCATGTAGTTTGTCTGGTGAGGTCTTGTTTTCCTGGATGGTACTGATGCTAGTGGATAATCATCGGTGTCTGAGCATTGAAGAGTTAGGTATTTATTGTAATTTTTACAGTCTGGGCTTATTTTTACCTGCCCTTCTTAGGAAGACTTTCCATGTATTTGAGGGGACTTGGGTCTTGTGATCTAAGTTTTTCATTACTGCAGCCATATCTGCATTAGGGGACACCCCAAGCTCAGTAACACGTTGGCTCTTGCAGACTTGTAAAGATACCATATTGATGGTCTTGAATAAGATCCACAAGAATTCCGTGGATTACCAGGCAGAGACACTTATTCTCAGCACTTACTTTTTCACAAACAAAAGAAGTCTCTCTCTTTCTGCTGAGCTGCCTGGATCTGGACAGGGGGGACCATAAGCACCCCTGTGGCCACCAACATTAGAATTGTACTGGGTCAGACTTGAGAGCAAGAAAGCACAGGGACTTGCCCAAGGCCCATGTAACCACTATGTAGCTACTGCCTGTGTTTATTCAGGGCCCTAGAGCTATGCAATTAGCAAGTGACAAAGCCAACCAAGCTTTGATTTTCCTTCAGGGTGGTGAGTTTCCCCTAGCCGTGGGTAGGTCTAGAGATGTTGTCTGGGGGCCAGGACCTGGAGCCAAATATTTTAAGAATATATGTGGTGCTCTATTCTGTTGTGATTGTGCTGACTACAATCTCAAGACAAAGTCCTCCCCACTCTTCCCTCCCCCTTCCACTAGCCAAGGATTCTCTCCCCATGGCCATCACCAGAGCAGGCCTGAAGAGAGTACTACTACCTATGTCCATTGAAGGCTCAAGTGTTTTTCGGTCAGCTTGTGGTGGATGCTGTCAGACCTGGGACTCCCATTTCAGGGAAGTGGGCTCCCTTCTGACCCAGGGAAAACACAGAAATGATGTCCAAGAACCAAGGCCTGGAATTAGGCACCCCAAGGGCCTACTTGGTGCTCTACCCCACTGTGACCAAGCTGGTATTTAAACTGCAAGACAAAGTCCCTTTTACTCTTCCCTCTGCTTTTCTCAAGCAGAAAGAGTCATAAGCACCACAGCTGGGAATGTGCTTGGTCACATCTGAAGACAGTATGGCTCAGAGTCTCACCCAAGGCCCATGGCCTGTACTACCTGGCTACTTCTGCTGCTTATTCAGGGTCCAAGGGCTCTTTAGTCAGCAGGTGTTGACTCCTGCCAAAACTGAATCCTTCCCTTTAATCCAGCAGGTCCCCTTCTGGCCCAGCATATGTCGAGAAATGTCTGGGAGCTTTGACCTGGAATAAGTGCCTCAGGACTTGCCTAGTTCCCCATCCTACTATGGCTGAACTGGTATTCATGTTGAAAGATATAGTCCTCTTCACTCTTTCCTCTTCTCTCCTCAACTGGAAGGATGGAGTCTCTTGGAGCTGTGAGATGCACTTCTTTGGGCTGGGCTGTCTGATGGGTGGTGAAAGCCCTCCTTTGGCCACTCCAGCTGGTTTCTCACTGGGCCATGTTACCCTCAAGGCCACTGGCTTCAAACCCAGCACAGAATGAGGACTTGCACAGGAATTGCAGTCCTTGTGGCCTAGACTGCTTTTCAAGTTTATATAGGACCCCAGAGTACTTTAGCCCACAGCAGCGAGGCTTGCCAGAACTCAGTTCCAGTCACTTGGATGAACAATTCCCCTCTCGCTAGCACTGGTCTAAATGCTTCCTCCATGGGCATCGGCTGATGCAGCCATATCTGCATTAGGGGGTAACCCAAGCCCAGTAACACTGTGGCTCTTGCAGGCTTGTAGAGATACCTCAAGTCTGTAATGTAGAAATCGTGCCTGAGTTTCCAATCTGCTGGCCTGTCTTACGGATTTGGACTCTATTTGCATTAGCTCTTACCTCAGTTTTCACCCTATCTGCTCTATAGATTCTAAACTTGCCATCATCATGTTTGCTTAAGCCAATCCTTAAGACAAATAAATGTCTTCCTTCCTTCCTTCCTCCCTTTCTTTCCTTCTTTCTTTCTTTCTCTTTCTTTCTTTCTTTCTTTCTTTCTTTCTTTCTTTCTTTCTTTCTTTCTTTCTTTCTTTCTTTCTTTCTTTCTCTTTCTTTCTTTCTTTCTTTCTTTCTTTCTTTCTTTCTTTCTTTCTTTCTTTCTTCCTTTCTTCCTTCCTTCCTTCCTTCCTTCCTTCTTCTTTCTTTCTTTTCTTTCTTTATTTACCTTCTTTCCTTCCTTGCTTTCTTCCTTTCTTCTTTCTTTCTGTACCTACCCTAATTATTAGTTTTATTTTTCTGGAGAACCCTGACTGGTACAACTACTTTAATAATCAAATACATGTGTAAGTTTTCATGATCTTGAATTAATCAGTAATTTCTTAGCTGTGGCTTTAAAACCACAAGTGACCATGGAAAAATAGATAAATTTGACTTTATTAAAATTAAAAATGTTTGTTCCTCAAAAAGATACTGTCAGGAAAATAAAAATACTACCCACAGAGTAGAACAAAGTTATATTTGCAAATTATATATTATAGGATCTAGTATGCAGAATATATGAAGAACATTTACAACTCAAGAAGAAAAAACAGATAACCCATTTTAAAAATAACCCATTTCTCCAAGAAAGATCTACAGATGGTCATTCACCACATCAGGAGATGCTCAACATCATTAGTCATCAAGGAAATGCAAATAAAATTTACTGAGATGCCACTTCACACCCACTAGAATGACTTTAATGGAAAAAATGAAAATTAACAAATGTTGGTGAAGATGTGGAGAAACTCATACCCTCAACATTGCTGGTGGTAAAGTAAAATGGGACAGCTGCTGTGGAAAAGTTTGGCAGTTTCTCAAAAGTTAAACATAGATTTAGCATATGACCCAGCAATTCAACTCTTTGGTATTGAAAACACGTATATTTCAAAATATTTATTTCATACTCAATATAATTAATATATTTAATTACCTTATATTCAATTCTCTTATATTCTCTTATGTTTCATTTTTTATTGGGTTCAAAGCATATCCACAAAAAACTTGTATAAAAATGTTCATGGCGGTATTATTCGTGATATTCCAAAAAGTGGAAATAAACCAAATGTTCTTCAACTGATGAATACATAAATAAGATGTGATGTATTTATATAATGGAATATTATTCAGGTATAAAAGAAAACCTTAAAAACACTATGCTAAATGAAAGAGCCAGACACAAAATGTCACACATTGTTCAATGACATTCACATAAAATGTCTAAAATAGGCAAATTCATAGAGACAGAAAGTATATTAGTGGTTGTCAGAGTATGCCGGAGGGGAGAATTGGGAGTGTCTGCTAATGGTATTGTGTTTCTTTTTGGGGTGATGAAAATTTCTTGGAATTAAATACTGATGATAATTGTACAACCTTATGAATATACTAAGAACTACTGACTGACATATTTTTAAATGGTTAATTTTATGCTATGTGAATTTTATCTCAACTTTTTAAGTGCAAAAAAATCAGTGAAATTCAAGTTATAATCACAATGCATACCACCGCATTTTCCCCAGAATAGTTAAATAAAATGACTAGTAATAACAAATGCCTCAATAATATGGATTTCTCAGAACTCCCATACATTGCTGGTAGGAGGGTAAATTTGTACAAATGCTAGAAAAATTCTTTATCAGCATTTACTAATACCTATATACACATACATATGGAGGTATTGGCATGGAGAGATATCGGGAACACAATATGTGAACCAAAGCTGGCTGCAGTACAATGCCACTTCCAAAAAATTTGACAGATGAAACAATGTCATATTAGATGCATATGTAAGTGTGTAAACGACAAAACTCATGGATTCAAGGCTATATGTTAGAATTGTGGTTACCCTTGAAGAATGAAGGAAGAGAATAATAGAGTTGGTAAGACTTTTTTCAAAAGAAGGAAAAAAAATAAAAAGAAAATCTTCCTATTTTAATAAAATCAGTTTTAATTGCATAGTGAAGCAGCAGTGTTCTTTCATTTTTCACATTAACAGAGTAAACTGAAATCAGAGGCAAAAGCACATTTCCACTGCTAATAAGTCTCACAAGGCAAACTAAGGTCATGTCTTTCAATAACTTGATCAACATAAGCAGATGAATAGACCAGCTGTGACTGGGGCGAGGGAAAAGCAGCTGGCCGAGAGATGTGAGAAACTGGAAGGACTCTGGAAAACACCAATGTGAATATGCAATACATTGCGGAATGAATAAGATAACTTCTAGGCAAGAATTTGCAAATCTAAGTAAAGATTGTTACAATATGTGCCCTTTGATTTTAAAAAGAAAGTCAAATTGTTCGGAAAATAAATCTATTTGTCAATCTCGTAACTCCAGATCTATTTGTCAGAATAGGCCTTTTAACTGTCTGGTTCTAATTTTTTCTGTCTGTTGAATTTTCTTGTTTCTCTTACTGAAGGCATCACAAGAGATATCTAATCAGCCTAAAAATATATTGTTCTTCTTTACTAGCTTCCTGTGCCCCTAAGACCTCCTTACAGAACCAGTCAGTCACGTGATTGCAATAAATACATTTCTATGAAGGCAAGTTGGGACCTACCAAGGCCAAAGGATTCGCCGGCAGTAGGGAGATGAAAAAACTATTCCAATTTCTCACTCCTCTCTCTCTCTCTCTCTCTCTCTCTCTCTCTGTTATTACATCATCAGAATTCCTGTGAAATTCTAAAAAATAAAAAGTTGTTTCCCTTGGACTTCAATCATTACCAAGAAAAGTTAAAAGCTTCCGTTTAAGACAATGGTTATTAAATGAAGGTGAAAATTAAATGTTATGAGATATTATTAATCATATATAGACTCCTACTCTTTAAAGTTAAAATGAGAACTCATAAAATTTCTGCCAAAGAAAATAGCGTTGGCATAAATGATGTTTTCACACCTATGCCACTGTATGAATGTCCTTTTGTAATTGCCATATTATAAAATATTTACAAGAACTAAAGAACTCAGTTAATTCATAACTGTCTGCAGTAATGCAAAACAGGTTGCTCTTTCACATCTGTAACAACATCTTGAGAATTATTTGGGAATAATCTTTATTCAACTGGATTCAGTCAATAAATCAGGCCAATCTCTTATTATCATTTTTGTCTCCCCTTCAAAGGGCCTTGGCCAAGACCTAATGAACTCATATCACCTCAGTCTGCTAAAGACTTCCTTTTTGGGATCAATCTTGGTTATAATGATTCAAAATTAGGTTATTTACTTCTTTAAGAGTAAAAACTCCCTAGAGCCATCTATAGTCTTTAATGTATTAACTGAGCATGCAATCTAGATTACATTTACTACTGTGGAATTACCTTCCTGTAATATGCCCATAGAGCTCATTTTTTGGTAATCTTCTATTTTCCATCTGCATTCTCTGTCTTGATGATCTCTCCACATACGAATGGTATCAAATATTATCTCTAACCTAGTAAACTCAAAATTTGTATCTCCATCCTAGAATTCCCCTCTGAACAGATGTATTTATCCAACTGCCTTCATTTGGATGGGACATCTGAAATTTAGCATTTCTATAACCGAGCTCCTAATGTTCTTCTTGGGTTGCTCTACCTTTTACTTTCCCAGTCTCAGTTGACTTCATCATTAAAATTGTTCAGAACAGAAACTTTGGAGTTCTTTTGAACTCCTCTTTCTCACACATCTATTGATGCTACCACTAAAATATATCCCGAATCTGACTGCTTCTCATCACCTCTGCTGTTGCTAAATTTGTCCAAGCCACCATTTATCTCTGGGTTGGATTTCTGCAGTTGCTTCCTACTGTATCCTCTAGCATCTATCCTTTTCCACTTACAGTCTTTTTTTATACAGCAGTCAGAGTGGACCTTTTTAGTATCTAAGCCACATGACATTAGTTCTTTCAAAATGCTGCAACGTTTTCCCATTTCACCTGGGGCAAAGCCAAAGTCTTTCAAAGATTCACGGGGTTCTCTTTATCAGGCCTCTCTTTACTTCTCTTATCCATCTCCTACTTCTTCCTTCTGATGTTCCTCTCAGCATACTCTGGGACCTTTTCTCTGATTATTTCCAGTACCTGGTTCTTTTCCACAAATGTTCATTAGCTCAATCCTTCACTCTTTAAATTCTTTGCTCAAATTTCATCTTCTTGATGAGGTCTACTTTATTCACCCTAATTTACTTTGCAACTTGCACCCTGAGCAGTACAGCTAGTCTTCCTTTCCCAGAATTATGCTTTTTTCTCCACAGCTTTCATCTTTGCCTCAAATACTGCCTAATCCAATTATTCATTACATTAAATATTTATTTTCTGTCATTTCTTCTAGCATGTAATATTCTCAAGAGAAGTTAATGTTATCCATTTCATTGATTGATACATCCTTAAGTGACTATAATAGTACCTAGCATATAGTAGGGATTCGACAAATACATGTATTAGATTGTCTTTCATTATTGCCTTTAAATTATTGACATATTACATCATGAATGAACTTCCAAAACATTATATTCAACGAAAGAAGCTACATATAAGAAACCACATTATATAAATCAATTTCATGAATCATCGTGAAAAGACAAATATACAGAAAGAATGTAGATTAATGGGGCTTGTAATGGGAATGAGGAGTAATTATGCATGAGGGATCTTACTGTGGGGGTGGATAAAGATTCCAAAACTAAGTTGTGGTGATGGTTGCATCACTATATTTGGTAAGATTACAAAAAAAAAAAAAATCATTAAATTGTACACTCGAAGTGGGTGAATTTTATGACATGTGGAACATACCTCAAAGAAGTTTCGAAAAAATCTAGTCAATGGCTCCCAATTATTCTTACAACATAGTTCATATTCCTTCAAGTAATTGTGAAGGCCCTTGGCTTTCTGGCCTTATTCTATGCCTTTTCCACTAGTGTTTTTATCTTTTTATTGTGTGGTCCTCTTTAGCCACTTAGCCTTCTTAAGAGTCATTCCTTTTGCTTGATATACTCTTCTCATTCACATTTCCCTCATCATCCATTCCTATTTTGCTAAAATTGTAGGTCTCTGCTTGGATGTTACTTCCTCTTGCATCAATAGCTCAAGACTTCAAATACCTGATATGGTTATTACAACATAGGAGATACTTAGCAAATATTTGCTGAACAAATGAATGACTGAATATATGATTGTTATTTTAAAAGGATACTTTGTATATAAAGCTGCTTTGATGATGTAGATATAAATTATGTTTGAATGTGTAAAACTGAAATTCTGTCTACTAGATGGTTATAAAATTTGTTATTATTTTAGCCATTATTTTCTTCCAGAAAGATGTTGCATTGTGGTAAATATATTTATATACAGTACTAATTAACAATCAAATACGTGATACTTCCTTTGCATTGCTCCTTTTTTGACAAGGCTTTTTATTGAGAATGAAGTTGTCTAAATTCAAAAAGCTTACCTTACATATCATGACTTAAGATTATCTGACTATGAGCTTAAAAGCAATATACTTTGAAACATTAGCTCAACTATTGCTTTCGACTTTATTCATCAAATCCTGCAGTCATGGATGTCATTAATGCAATGAATAGAAAGCCATTGTACAACAAAACTTACAGAGAATAAATGGGGTATTCATTCAATTTGTCAAAACTGCTATCTCTTGACTGGGTGCCATGACTCACATCTGCAATACCAGCACTTTGGGAGGCTGAAATGGGAGATCACTTAAGGCCAAGAGTTTGAGACTACAGACTAGCCTGGGCAACATAGGAAGACCCTTAACTCCACCATGAAAAAATAACCATGCATGGTGGTGCATGCCTATAGTCCTAGCTACTTGGGAGGCTGAGGCAGGGGCATCACTTGAGCCCAGGAGTTAGAGGTTGCAGTGAGCTAAGACCCCTTCACTCCAGTCTGGGCAACAGTGGGAGACCCCATCTCTTTTAAAAATACTGTTTCTTTATACTTAGAATGGAATACAAGAAAGAGAAATAATAATAGTAAAACCAAATGGAATATTGTTCTTTCCTTTTTTAAGCCTTTTATTTCTCTATCTTAGAATGTTTAAAGCTCTCATGCTGAAGTCTCAGACGCATAAGTCTTAACCTTGTGATCACATCACAATATTTAAATGGTAGAGTTATCTGCATTCAGCCATAGACATTATTCCTTCTCATTTTCCTTACACACTATTGATACTTCTCATACACTGTAAAATTTCTATTCTCAAATCATGCGATTTATTCCTGAAACTTCAGTTCTATTTGACTATGCCCATGACTGGAAACCAATCTAGGTGAGAATACCTTGAGCTGCAGATCTTTTCATCTAGCATCCTACTTAGTATATTTAATTAGATGCCTCATTTAAGATAGAGATCTTAAATTCAAATGTTCAGAGTTCAACTCCTGACCTCCCATTAACGGAGATAAATTCCTCCTCCAGAGTATTTTATGTCAGGAAATGGGACCTTAAGCCAACACATGGTTGTCATCTGAAGCGTAGGAGTCATCTTTTACATTTTCCTCTCTTTTCCATTATATAATTCATTACTGTGACCATTAGTAGGTGGATTCTTCCTCTAAAATAGATAATGAATCTATTACTCTCTCCATCTCTCCAGCCACTACCAATCATTACCATAGTTAAATCTTCATCTTTCACCTACAGTTCTACCCACTTCCCCTCATGCCTATCTTGAATTTATGTTCACACAATAGCCTGCCTAAATTCTATTTATCTTTCGAGTTAATCTTTGATGTCACTGCTGCAAGGAACTATTCCCTAACATTCCAAAGTAGATTGTTTCTTCATGTTGTACATTCTTATATTTTCCTATAATTATCCTTCATATTGGCATTCACAGTTTCATTAAATATTTGTGTAATAATTAACATTGTAAAAACACACAAAAATATTTCACTAGTGGTCATTAATGTCCAGCTTATATTTGGCACTGAGTGAATATTTGTAGAACAAAAAAGAAAGAAATAAATCTGTAGATGGATTCTACCTTTGGCATTGTCCTTAAAAATAACTTTCCCAGTATACAATATTGAATTCTACTTTTACTGCCTTTATGATATCTTAATTCTTTAATAGGAAATATATTTTGATTTGTTATTTAAAATTGTGACTTGACCTTACTAATTTTTTTCAAATAAAAAGTATTTGTTCAAAAACTGAATTTTTTCTCTCTAATTTCCCCTGCCAGCATCAGTCTCACATTTAACAGTTATGTTAGTGTTCATATTTTAAAAACATTTTTGTTCTGTTCTCTGGTGCCCATAATACATCACTTGGACTATTACAGCTTTAGAATATATTCTGATGTCTGATACAGCAAACTTATACTCATTTGTCAACTTTTTTCAATATTTTCACATATTCATGCTTCCACATAAAATTCTAAAACCACATCATAAAATTTAAAATTATGAGAATTTTCTGAATGTTGCATTTAAATTTATAGTTTAATTTAAGGGATATAGTTCTGTTTAGTATATAAAATATTCATGTAGAGAAACATATCTCTTCACTGATTCAAGGTTTCTCTCATGCTTTTGTATAATTTTGAAGGCTTACTGTTGTAAGCCTTAAATATTTATTTTATTTTATTTTTTTATTTTAAAGAGACAGGGTTTCACCATGTTGTCCAGGCCATTCTTGAACTCCTGGACCCAAGCAATCTGCCTTCTGTGGCCTCCCAAAGTGCTGAGATTACAGATGTGAACCACCGTGTCAGGCCTAAGGATTTTTTTTCATGTGTGTTCCTAAATGTTTGCCATTATACTATTAAATTATTATTGTTTTATCAGAAAATGATTGGATTTTCTACAATTATTTTTGGAATAGTAAACTTACTGAACTCCCATAATTTCTAACAGCATTTCAGTTGATTATTTTCTCTTTGTAATATGGAATCATCAGTAAATAGTTACAATTTTTCCTACCTTTTACCAATATTTTTACCACCTGTGACTACATCATACGTTGTATTAGCTGTCATTTCTGGAATGATGATACACAGTCATGAAAGGAGGCAGCCTTGGTTTATTTCTCATTAGAGAAGAGACTTCTAGGCACCTCCCAAACGCTAGTTTCTTTTCCTTCTCGGTACGCCGCTAGACTACATTTTCCATTCCCTTTTGCACAAACGTGGGACCATAGAAGTGGAAGGGATGTGGGCAGAAGTGATGTACGTGACTCCCAAGCCTTTTCCCTAGAAACTTCCCAAGTAATCTTCCTTACTTTCTCTGTTCCCATCTGAAGTTAGAGGCCAAAAGTTCTGATTCCTTGGTGAATTTTGAGGCCAAAATAAAAAAGAGAGTGAATCTTGAATCAACACTTAGAGGAGAACTGCCCAACAGCACTGCCAGAATAACAACTCTCATGTAGAAAAGTAGTGTGAGCAAATTTTATCGAATAAACCACTAAGATTTGGGGGCTGTGACAGCAATGACCATATATATCCCAATTATTTCACCATTTTACTCAAAATGACACTAATTTAAACTGTTAAACAAAATCTCGACTGTTGGGTTGAAATAGATAGGATTTTCTAAACCACTCTTTAATTCTTATTCCATCAATAACTTTATAAATCTAAAATTAACCTGAAGATCTATGAAATAACTTTTTGAAATATATCAAGATTATCATACAATGTTTTAACTGCCTTATTTTGAAATAAATTATGTCCATAGATTATTCAATGTCCAATCATACCAGGCTTTTAGAATAAAACTTTCCTGGCCATTCTGAACAATTACTTTAATATATTGCTGAATTTAGTTTTCCAAATATCATTTTTGATTTTGATTTTCAAATTTTCAATGATATTGACCTATTGTTCTTAATTTTTCCATGTTTCCTTTCCTTCCTTTATATGTTTTTAAGGCATTTCTATGAGGATTTCTCTGCATTATATATGCTCTGTACACTTTTTCAGAAAAACATTTTTTCTACTTTCTGCAGATCATTTAAAATAGGATATAAACATGAATTCCTTGAGGTTTTGAAAGAATTTTACATTAAAGTCATCTTGATCCAATATTTTATGTGGGTATGGAGTGGTAGGTATTTGGCAACATCCTTAGTTTCTCCTATGGTCACTTTGCTATTAAAATATTCTACCTTTTCAGCCAATTTTAGACATTCATGATTCATCTAAAATTGTCTACTTTGTAATTGACTTATTTACAAATTCTACTGTTTTTCCTTTTCTTCAATTTCTGATTTATGACCAGAAAGCAAAGCAATTCCATTGCCAGGTCTCTAAGATGTACAAAAAATTATTAAAAACAGCACATTCTGAACTAAATCATGTTTAGACTTCTTCCTAAATGAGACAATTATAAATACTATTTATCTGGGCATTATTCATAACAACTTGACTCCCACTCTCCCTTTCTCATTCCTTAAGGTAAGGCAATAATAAACAGAACATGAAAATTTTCCTAACCACTGTGGAAGCAGAAAACAACTCATTACACTTCATATGAATATGTGAGAATTGGTGCCAACATAGCAGTACCAAATCTGAAAGCCAAATACTCATCAGCTGAGGAGATGCTCAGTAAACATTTGTTGAAGAAGTAGATGAATTGGGGCCAAAATCGCTATTCCTGTAGTCTCTTGAATATATTTCTAGAGGCTGTTTGAAAATTAGAAAAAAAAAAAAGTAGTTTTAGTTTGATAAATTTCAAAATATATTAAAAAGTCACAATGCATGGTTATTTATATAACATGCAAGTTCTATAATAGAAGATCAGTTCACATGGCGAAGTCCACTCTAACTCTATCTCAAACCTAGGATTTGTTAAACAAAAATGTATTTGCTTAAAAATTCTGTAAAATCTGAAGCTAGAGATCTCTTTATATAATTTGGGAAAACAATACCTTATTTAAACACAGCTTGGAAAATTAAATGATTAGAGATATCAACATGAAGAATGAAGCACAAGTCTTCAAAGCTCTTTAGGAATACAAGCTTTTCAATCACACCATCCCATCATTTAACGCCTGTGAGGTAAGCAGATGGTGACGATTTTATGTAAGAAAATGTCACATTTGTAGCACAAAGAAGCTCATTGTTTCCATATTTTCTGCCAAGGGCATGCCTTTGTAATACATCAAACGTGGACTTACTCTGATTGGGATCACAGCAGTGAAAAGATAGTGGTTCTACGGCTGCCGATTAATTTACCACGTGGCCCTATCACAATTGCTCTCATATCATCTCTCAACCTAAAAGCAAGAGGTGCCTTGTGTTGACCAAAGAGAGTGGACTGATACTGACTTTTCTTCCACGGATTGAAGCAAACCAAGGCAACCTTATTGTCTCTATGTAAGGTAGGCAATTCTCAATCTAACAGGTTCCAAGTGTTCTAATTTCTTTCTTCACAGAGAAAACGAGAAAGAGAGAGAATTTGCCAGATATATATGCAAGTTAATGGCAAATTTTAATATATGGTGCTGCGATAGCAAGATCGCACCTGGTCCCTGTCTTTTTGAAAAAAAATGTGCAATACATTTTTCTGTTGTAAATTTCTTGCTTCCTCTGTTGAAAAGGTAAAGCATTACTCCAGTGCCTACCTAGTAAATTTATGGGTCTAGTTCTTTTTTTCAAAACTCTAAAGTTTTTCCTAAATGCACATGTTGCCAAAACAATTCCCTAAATTTGATGAGTAATTTAGGAAAGAACAACAAATAGGCTTTGGAAATATGTGTACATGAAAAGCAATGATGAGAAAAGTTACGCTAGACAGTATATGATTTTGGCTTGAATCTGTGGATGTTTGTGCAGCTGGTAAAAGATACTGCAATCTGTATTTCTATTGGTCATGAGTGAAAAGGATAGTTTCCAGATTCTTTGTTAGTGTTCATTGCTGGGTAAGTACATCTATGTGTAGGATTCATTAGTTTAATTAAAAATTAAAATAATTCTTATGTGACAATTTTCTTGAGGTAGAGTTCTAAAAATCATTGACTTTTTTTTCCTTCTGAAGAACTGGAGTAAATTTCTGCAGAAGCTTTTATATGAGTAATTCTTAGATAAAGTTACACTTTTAAAAATCTCATGAGAATTGACCAACTAAATAAATCTGGAGTCTACCATAGTAGCTACATTTTTGACTTGTTCTGAGTAAACATTTGAACTCTTAATTTCATCCATTAATAACAAAACCACATGTGTGTGGACAATTGTTTCAAATATTTCTTTATCTACTTTTCTAAGATTTTGCTGACATTTCAGAAAGCAAGTGTCCTTTTGGAAATTTTCTTTTCTGTGAATAGATAGTTTTGAGGCAAAAAGCAAAGCCACTGCTCCTCTTTTTATTGATTTCTTCATGTCTGAATTCAAAATGTCAGTAGTTTCATTGATATGTGTGATTATTTTGAAAAGACGGCCATTATGTAACAGTTTAAGATTTACAGACAGGTTTCAAAGGATGGTATATGGAATTCTCATATAACTTCTCATATATCTCATATAGCACTGATTTTCCCCTAATGTAGACATTTTACATATCTGCAGTACATTTCTCAAAATTATGAAAATATCATTGATATAACACTATTGGTTAAACTACAGACTGCATTTGGATTTCATCAGTTTTCCTGTAATGTCCCTTTTCTGTTTCAGGATCTTATCCAGGATACCACATTGCATTTACTCAATATTATCTCCTTTTTCTCCTTTGAATTGTAACCTTTCAGCCTTTTCCTTTTTTTTGTGATTTTGGAGTGTTTTGAAGAGTACTAGTCAGTTATTTTGTAGGATGTCTCTGTATTTGAGTTTGTCTGATGTTTTCGTATGATTACATAATATTATAGTTTAGGGGAAAAACACCACAGGAGTAAAGTGCCCCTCTCTTTACAACATATTAGTTACTTGGGTACCTAATATCAACACGACTCAGTGCTGGTGGTGTTAACACCGATCACTTAGCTGTTAAGGTGATGTCTGCCAAGTTTCTCCACTGTTAAATTAGTATTTTTCTCTTTCCACATTCTATTATTTGGAAGTAAGTTGTTAATTCCAACTCACACTCAGGAAGAGGGGAATTAAGCTTTATCGCTCAGAAATGAAAATTATTGAAACGCATTATTTGAAATTTTTCCCCTCCCCACCCCATTTATTTACTTATTCAATAATTTACTTATAACTATTGTGTAATTGTGCATATTGATTTTAATTTTTAATTATTTGGATCCAACACTATTGTTATTCATTAGTTGCTAAAATCATCCTAGCTTTGGCCATTAGAAGCTCTTTCAGGTTTGTTCCTGTGTTCTGACATGTTCCCATCCATATTTTGTGTGGTGGTGGTTGTTTTGTAACTTCCTGTCAAAACAAATGCTTCAAGTTAATCATGCATTTAATATTTTCTGGTCTTTGATATATCTCCAAGATGCTCTGGTTTGTTTCATTGGATTATGTCATTTTTTTTTTTTTTAAAAAGCTCTAATTTAAGACATTTTAAAATAAACATTTTACTTCAGAACAGTGTTAGATTTACAAGAAGAAAATGTGATGATAGCACAGAGTTCCCGTATACCCCGTACATAGTTTCCTGTATTATTAACAAATTACATTTGTTATAATTAATGAAAAATATTGATACATTAGGATTAACTAAAGTCTGTACTGAATCAGATTTCCTGAGTTATCTAGTGTTCTTTTTCAGTTCCAGGGTCACCTCTGAGATAACTGCTTTACATTTAGCATCACGTCTTTGTAGTCTCTTATGTAGGCTGCAACAGTTTTTCAGACTTTGTTATTTTTCACCACCTTGACAGATTTTAGGAGTACTGGGTCAGATGTTTTGTGGAATGTCCTTTTTAAGATTTGTCTGATATTTTCCTATTGATTATCCTGGGGTGATATGATTTTGAAAAGAAGACCACAGAGGTGGGGTGCCATTTTCATCACATCTTATCAAGGGCAAATGGGTTCAATGTGATTTCTCATTGTTGATGTTGACTTAGATCACATGGCTGAGGCAGCATTTGTCAGGTTTCTCCAGGTTAAAGCTACTCCTCCTGTACTTCTTTCCATACTGTCATCGTTGGAAGATAGTTACTGTCTGCAGCCCACACTTAAGAAGTGGGACGTTGTGCTCTATCTCCTTGAGGGCAGAGTATCTAAATGAATTATTTTTAATTTTTCTGCATGTGATATTTGTCTAATATAATCTAATTTTTCTAATATAATCTAATTTGTCTAATATATTAAATGTATCCCTTATTTATTCAAATACTTATATCACTATGGACTCATGGATATTTATTTTATAAGTTGAGTCTATCCACATCTATTTATTTTCTTGCTCAAATTATTCTGGCTTTGGATAAGAAAAAAATGATTTTTACTCTACTCCAGGAATAACTTCATATACATTCTGAGTTTAAATATGCCTCCTGAAACAAATTATCTTCATTAATAATTTACTGCTTTATGGTGCCTTTTTATAAATCAGGCACAGTAGTAAATACTTTAAGCATCTTTTTAATCCCTGAAATCTCAAAGATGTGTAAACAGGGGCCCAGCTTATTTCTCTCTAACATTTTATAGACATGTCTAGTTGCATCCAGTTGTCTGACACATGTTCCCAAACTAGATTTGAAAAGTAAAATAATTTAATTAGGTGTCATAGATTCCTGTGTCTGAAACTAAACTAATAGTTGGGAAATTTCACATCAATTGTCTTGTTAATGTTGTCAATTTTTAAATTTGAAGTAGTAACCAAAAGTTTATGTAAATTGCTGTGTCATGATTGTCTATATCAGATATAGGCATTAAACTTAAATATCAAGGGTATAAAAATCAGCTTCAAAAGTGGAAAAGAAATTTGATATAAAGTCACAAAGGTTCGCCATCCTTCATAGAGAATAATTTTTTCAGATCATGCATATGTTTCAAACGTCTTGTTAAGCTTTCACACAAGTGAAAACTATGCTCATAATTATGCGACCTAGAATCTTTCTCTTTGATAAAAACAGAATATTTTTATACAATTTTAATATACACTGAATTTTTCCAGGGATACAGCTACTACATAAAATGAGGGAAGGTTTTGGTTAAAACTTAAAGCATTGTTTACGTTTTTAACAATGTTTTTGTGTGAATCGATAGCATGTTTCTTTTAGCTGCTGATTCGTATCCCAAACCACTGAATTTTAACTCGAATATTTAATAGCTAATCAATATGACATCCTCATTATAACAGCAAGGAAAAAGGAAAGGAAAGTAATTTATAATAAAACTGCATTTCTGAGCCTGGGCATGGTGGCTTATGCCTGTAATCCCAGCACTTTGGGAGGCCAAGGCGGGCGGATCATGTTAGGAGATGGAGACCACGGTGAAGCCCCATCTCAACTAAAAATACAAAAAATTAGCTGGGCTTGGTGGCGGGCGCCCGTAGTCCCAGCTACTCGGGAAGCTGAGGCAGGAGAATGGCGTGAACCCGGGAGACGGAGCTTGCAGTGAGCCGAGATCGCACCACTGCACTCCAGCCTGGGCAACAGAGCAAGACTCCATCTCAAACAAACAAACAAACAAACAAATAAATTGCATTTCTATCAATTAATACTCTGAATTGACTACATTAAGAGAAAAAATGAGGTGTTTCAATGATTGTTGAACATATTTATAATAAGACATTTGGGATGAAGAGAGTAACAACAATCAGAAGAAAAGTGAAAGTTTCAGAAAAAGTGTTAACAAAGTAAAGTAACTTGTATGTAATAAGATAAAAATGAAAATAATTGGGGTAAGACTATTGTTCCAAGAAAATTAATAGCTGCTGAAGGGGAGAAAAAAGGAAGTATAATATTCTTGCAAATATGCTGGACTTTATTTTCAAATTTAAGCATCGAATTCTTGACATTATGTTATGAGACAAGCTTTTGATAGCAAGTATTTTTCTGTCTAAAATCACACCATGTGTCAAGGCAATCATTGAGTCTTTAGTTCTTAAAAATAACCTAAACACTGTATATTCAGTATTTGATAGGAAACAGACATTAGGGTGGAACAAAGATAAAATGATACAAGAGTCTATGTTCTAAACCTCTAGGGACCATATTAGGGAAAGATTAAAAAATAATGCACAATACAAAAATGTGTCTTAAATATATAATTGTAACAAAATATATTACTTACCATTGTGCTATAATACATGTCAGGTATTTAGTATGATAATGATACGAAACATTTTACAACTTTTATTAGCCTCATTAACAAAATTTTATGAGATCCCTGCATTTAATATTTCATTCACATGATGGAAAGAGTCTCCAGTCACCTCTGTTATTCATATTTAGTTGGTTACATCTGTTTTGCCGTAGCTGCAGTACATCTGTGAAAAACTTGTCAGGTACTATAAAAAGAAAAATGCTATTTTTTTTCCGAGAATGTGTATATGAAAGCCTTCACTAGATTCAAATGTTTGATAATTCAACTTTGCTTTCAAGGTTATCTTTTAGCTCAATTAACGCTTTCTGTAAAAGTTGGCTTGTATGTTCCATTTCTATTTCAAATTAATTAATATCCTAACCTCCTGTTTAAGTTCATATGGATTTTTAAGTCCAAAGATCATAGTTTTTAATAGCCTCCACATGAGAACACATTATTTACTAACCAACATTTATAAATTTATCACTTCTAATTTTCTAAAAAAATCCTATAAAAATTCTCAGTCAGACAGACATTTTTAAACTAACAACTTTATTGATAAACCAGTGGCAATTTTATTCACTTTAAGAAAATCTACTGCATATCATTACACATTTAAAAGAAACTATTGATATATTTTAATACATAAAAACCGTTATCAAACAATTTCATATATTCATTCTGTTTTTAATTAAATCAAAAATCTATAATATCAAATATTGAACAAAATATCATAAAAGAGGCACAGAGATTACATAACTTGTATTTCCCTCCATCCGAAGATGTCCTAATAATGTCTTGGATAATTATAATATTAAATTTTCTCCAGCAATATGGGGCTCACTACAATTTATTTGTGCTGTTCTATCAGTGTCAACTAGAACTTTCTTCTTTTAATGAGATTTTTCAAAATACTCAGTGTGTTTACAATTTTCAAAATTTTCATTAAAAATCTTAAAAGTGTAATATATTTTTTTGCCAACTTTAAAACTGTTTCTTTGTAGAATGTTTAAGCTTGACAGGTTTCTTTGTCAAGATTAAAAAGTAACAGAAAAAAAGTAACGATTTTAAAACTTAGCTCACAATGAACTGTGAACCTCCATTTGTGAGCTAAGTTTTAAAGTCTACTCTCAAACATTCAATTAAATATTTTCATCATATTTTTATATTTAACAATTGAAAATAATGGCCAAAGACATATTTTAGGCATATATACACACATACACACACACAAAGAATCTGCATTTCTTTCCTCTTGCTTCTTTATCTCTCTTTTTTGTTTGGTTTTGGTTTTTAGAAACAAAGTCACAAATAGTAAGGTTCTTAAATCAGATTTAAAAGATCAATTAACATGCAGATATAGTAAATGTAGCTGTTTGAAGAAAATGTTTTTACATCTGAAAGGAAGAGCATGTTTTGTTTAGGAAAATACCTAGGGAGCTCAGTTGGAATAAGGACGTTCACTGTTGTCTGGCATCCTTGGCCACTAGCCACACTAGGCCAAGAGCATCTTCCCCACCTCGCAGCCAAACCATGAAGGTAAGTAATAGGTTCCCCCAGCCCCCGCCACACACACACCACAAACCCTAACAAATTTCAAAAATGGTCCTCCAGGGGGCGCCAGCTCTCCTGCTATTTTAGATCAAGGCTGGGGGAAAATAAAGGGGTTTTACAAAACATCATTGTTCTTAGAAGTTCTTTATTTATTTGACTCTGGGGCAGTCACTTTGCCCATCTTTCCTCCAGCTTCTGGTCTTCTGCTATAACGCACGGGCTTTCTATTATCACTCTCCCAGTTCCTTACCTATTATGCAACACACTGCACACTTCTAATCTGGCAGTTCAGGTTTCTTTGTGGACTAAATCCTCACAGTTCCTGCAATACCTCCTCCAAAGTAGTCTGTCAAAGCATTTCCCTAATTGACTATACAAAGCATCAAAGTGATCATTTTTCTTTTCTGGTACATGTTTATTAGACTTTGTAAGAACTAGCAGAGACACGCACCACCACTTACAATCTTAATTCTCTGAAAAACAAACACACACACACAAATTCTAAATCAATGATTTACAGATTTACTTTAGACCATCATTCCTTCATAAATGAATGGCCCTCAGTAATAACTAACAGTCAATACAAGATAGAGGAGAAAAAATAACAAAAAATCAATTTTCATCATTTCTTCCAAAGTGCCTGGTTTCTTTCCTTTGGTTATAACATATTACTTCAGGTTATCTTCATTCCTAATCTGCCTTGCTGAGCAAGAGGCAAAGTTGAATAAACCAAACTTCAGGGGAAAGTGAGTCGTGGTAATATCTTTCTTTCAACTTCTTTATAAATGAGTAGAAAAGCATATGTTTACTTCAGTAGTTTACTCCCTTTCCCCCCGCTCTCCCCACAGCGCTCGTCTACTGCTTCCCAAATATATTGAATTTTTATCTGAATCATAATTATATGCAAGAATAGTAGTCAAGGGAATGCTTCTTGTGTTCTTTGGGTAAAAAATTTTCACTACTTACCAAAGGCAAGAAAACTTAACTTTAGCCCTCAAAGATCCTATTTTAAAGCTATTCTCTAAGGTCCCACTTTGGGGGCTCTGTTAATAACTATAGTCTATTTTAAATAGTTTATAGTGACATTTTTATCCTTTTATGATTAAATCTACTGTGAACTAAATGCTTCATTTTAAAATGCTTTTTGTTTTAAAATACATAGATTTACCAGAAGAGGGAGCAATCTATCTAGTCTCTGTTTACTTGATCTGTTTATCTTTTAAAAAATTGTATAAACATAAAATGTTTGAAAACTACCTACAGTTTTATGTGAATGTGTTTTTTGGCATTTCAAAGTTTTACTTTGTATTTATATAAATAAAGGTAAGAAATATTAAGATTTCTAAATTGCATTAAGTAAGGGAAATAAATATTTCAGGACCAAATAGCTTTTTAAATTACCTTCCGTTCCTGAAGAAATTAAGTGAATTGTTGATGTAGTTGGGATAAAACCATAGAAGAAAGAGAATGTTAGTTAGAAGGTAGCTTAATGGCCTCAAGTTAGTTATTGTTACTAATTGCTTTTTTTCTCCATTGCACTGATGCCATTTCGATCATTTAACCATTAAAAAGATTAAGTGTTATTGAGTGATGTTTATGAACATTTCCCTCTGGCTTTTACAATATCTTAATAAATATAACACATGTAAATCCACTTATGGCCAATATGCAAATATTTTGGAGTTGTCACCTGAATGGAGGAAAGAGATAATGTGGCATATACATTTTTCTGATTTTTTTTTTCAGTTTTATTGCCGATTATACACCATGTTATCTTAAATGAACTCATCCAAAAATGTGTCAGTGATTATTCTTCAATTTAAACCATGAGGAAAATGTTGATTTCAGCCTGGTCTGTCTCATGTTTGGGCTCGTTTCCATGGTAGATATGATGCTTATTGAGGTTGTTGCATTTCTCTATGTCCTTTAAATAATGAATTGCCTGACTACATTAAATATTAGAATTGTGGAAAATATATGAAATATGGAATCATAAATATACAGGTGTAACTTAGAATGCACCTGTTAAATTTAAATATAGAACTTTTTTTTTTTTCTTTCAGAGGCTCTATTGGGAGAAGGTAAATTTTGGTGACTCTGTGGCATGGTATCCCATCAATCTGAGGCCAGTTAATTAGTGAATTAGAAAGAACTAGGCTGCTCGTCGGAGCTGTTTGCTTGGCTCATCTGCCTGCAAGAACCACGTTGCTGAATGCTGTTCTTCAGCTTCCCTTTTGAGCAAAAAGGCACTCCTTAGCTCGTTCCGTCTTGGGAGACAGCCTTGGGAAGAGTGGATACAATCCAAGGGTGTTACTGGAATTAGGGCTCCACAGGGCCAGGTTAGTGTGAGGATGGTTGTGGTTTGGTTTTAAGGGCTTTTTTTTTTTTTTTTAAAGTTGCTTTCTCTGTGAAGCTGTCCCTGTGTGAACCTCCAGTTCCCTCTTCTTGTGGCACAGATGGAAAGGCAAAGGAGAGCTGGATTCCACATTGAGCCCTATTTCTCTCTGTGCCAAATATACTCACTGGTTATAATAACATATATGTTATTTTGCTCTAGGCATGCAGTGATTCTTTAAGCTGCCAGGTTCCATGTAGCACATGGAAGGATCTGTTCATGGAGACTCAACAGGAAAGCTAATTCACCTGTATTGCATCCATACCTTCCCTTTAGTGCCCAGGGTAGTAGCACACAGCTTTACTAGTGCCAGCAGGACCACTCTAGTCTCAGAGTGTTGAAGCATCTTCTGAAATACCTAATGCATTGTCACAGAGTCATGAAATTCTCTTCAAAAAATAATAGAAGCCATTTCTGTGAGGCTAATTTACTTTAAACATCAATGAGACGGCATTTGGATTTTAATTTCTTTAACAGTGGGAGAGCATGAGCTTTGGCAGGAAGGGAGTGTTCTCTTCTACAGTTTCCACTGGAGAGGAGACTTGAAATTCTCGCCAGTTTTCAGGCAGGCTTGTCAACCAAGATTATTACTAGGCCAATAGGAACTCACCTGTGGGACAGGGAGGGATGCTCCTCCTCTCCCTAACCCTTTATTACCAGCTACTTTGCCTCTCCCTTGGAGTATCTCGGCACTTGGGGGACACACAATGGAGAGTGCTGCTCTGAAGAGAGACAGAGGCAGATTAACCCTGAGGCTGATAAAGATGAAGCTTCAGGGCCCATCACCTGCACAAGCCCTTTCCAGGACCCCAGGAAAGGAATTAACAATATGTTCATCTTGTCTTATGTTTTTACAAACTTTGCAAAATATCGTATTTTGATAACAGTTAAGAACTCTGACTCTGTATGCTGTTTTCCCATTCCTCACGCTTTCCCTCTCATCCAGTGATATTGAAGTAGCCCTAGAGATTACTGGGTAAAGAAGAATGGAGCTGGGCAGCTAACTGTCAAGTTTAGAATTAGTTCACAATCTCTTCTAAACATAGTTGTTGCTAGCTGTCTGCCTTAGGAATGGCTTCTTTGATGCTGAAGGACAAACATTATCTTTCATCCCTTTAGAAAATATTAAATGTTGTTGTCATATAAGGAGGCATACTCATCCAAAGACTGAAAGATCAAGTATCATAGAAGAGTTTCATGCAGTGACAGATTAATGCATTATATTACTTTTCTGTACTAGCCTGGGATCTTTTACTCCTTTGTAGGGTAATGTATTTGTATGGGACTTTGATAGAGCGCTGCCAGATCTGGTTGACTGCTAGTGTTCTGTGTGGACAAGGTCAACATCACCATCAACAAATATTTATTGAATGCTTATTAGGTGCAAGGCACTGTGCTAGGCAATGGGGATTTTAGGATTGTTAATTCCTAATCAGAAGAGATCACTTCATCTTTTCGACAGTTAATTTTAGGTGTCAACTTGATTGGATTGGAGGATGCCTGGATAGCTGATAAAGTATTGTTTCTGGGTGTGTCTGTGAGGGTGTTTTAGTCAGTGGACTGGGAGAGGAAGACTCACCCTCAATGTGGGTGGGCACCATCAAATTGGCTGCCAGTGTGGCTATTACAAAGTAGTTGGAAGAAAGAGGGCTAAGTCTTACTGAGTCTTCTGGCTTTCATCTGTCTCCTGCTGGATGTTTCCTTCTGTTCCTCCTGCCCTTGGACATCAGACTCCAGATTCTTCAGCCTTTGGACTACTGGACTTACACCAGTAGTTTTCTGGGGGCTTTCCGGGCTTCAGTCATAGACAAAAGGCTGCACTGTTGGTTTGCCTGCGTTTGAGGCTTTTGAACTGGGGCTGAGCTTGCAGACAGCCTATCATGGGACTTCGTCTTGTGATCGTACGAGCCAATTCTCTCTAATAAACTCCCATTTTATGTTTTATTTTCTGAGACAGAGTTTCCCTCTGTCACTCAGGCTGGAGTGAAGTGGTGCAATCTCCGCTCACTGCAACCTATGCCTCTTGTGTTCAAGCGATTCTTGTGCCTCAGCCTCCCAAGTAGCTGGGATTACAGACACGCACCAACACACCTGGTTAAGTTTTGTATTTTTGGTAGAGATGGTGTTTCACCATGTTGGGCAAGCTGGTTTCAAACTCCTGACCTCAACCTCTCCCCCCAACTCAGTCCTCTAAAGTGCTGGGATTACAGGCATGAGCCACTGTGCTGGGCCCCTAATAAACACCCTTTCATATGTACAAACATCCTATTAGTTCTGTCCCTCTGGAGAACCAGTCTGTAATTCGTCTGTAGTCATGCATTGGTAAAGCACATTATATTTAGCATCACATTTGACCCTTACAACACCACTCTGCAGGTGTTACTGGATCTCTTTTAGAGATGGGTAAACTAAGAGAGCTCATGTAACTGTTTGAGTCCATGAGAGTATATATGGCAGAGCTTGGACTGGACTTCTTGTCTGAATGCACACCACTGCCTTCCCTCTGCACCACAGATGCTGCTTGCTAGTCCCTCCCTAGGTTCATCATTAGATGTAGCTGGTAGGATGCCTTGACAGAAAATGTTCTTGTGACATATCAAGTCTGGGTTCTAATTCCGACTGCCTCTATTGCTAGTTTTGAGCAAGTCAATTAATGGCTCCCACTTTGTTTCATTGTATGAAAAAGGGAATAATAATCATTACCCCAATTTGGTTTGAGTATTTATAGATATACTAGGACATGAGTTTTCGGAGGAGACTACTAAAGGGTAGTGGTAAGAAAGCTGAAGAGGATGCACAATCTAACAGTTATACTCATGGTTCAGATCTCTCTGTCTCTCTGTGTCTGTCTCTCAATTTAAAAGGTATCAGATGCAGACAAAGCTTCTTTGTCACTGTCTCCACTGTTTATATTCCTCTGTCACTCTATTATCCTTCCTAAAGGCAACCTCCAGTTTATGCTGATGTGTATTTGTCTCTTGCATGTGTTATAGTTTATTTACTCGTATACAACTGTCTATGAGTAATGAGATGTGCTTTGCAGATTCCCAGCATATGGCAAGTCCCAGTAATGGCAGAATGGGAGTCCGTGTTTCTATATATCCTGGCCAGAAATTGATATTGCTATTCATTATTTTAATTTGAATTTCTCTCATTACTAATGAAGTAGTACATTTCATAAGTTTGTTGCCATTCATTTTTCTCCTTCTATTCTTTGACCAATTTCACCTGTTGGGTCATTTGTGTTTTGCTTAATGATTTTTGAGGTACCTTACTGATTGTGAATACAAACCTGTCATTGATATGTTATCTTTTAATCTTTTATTATTTTAATCTGTGGTTTGTCTTTCAATTTTGTTTTTGATTTCTTTTATTATACCAAAGCTATTTATTTTTATAATTGCTAAATGTATCATTTTATTTGGAGTATTGTGGTTTTTCATCTTGTTTAAGAAATTCTTTTGTTTCCTGATAGTAAAAAGATAATTCTTCCTACATTAATCCTACAAGTTTTCAGCACTCCTTCATGAGAGTCTTCAATGGAATTGGTATTATTTTTATTTGTGGTATGAAATATATCTGCAAATCTGTTTTTCCACAATGAAGACAATTACTCACAGCACCATTTAAGAATGGGTCAGTCTACTACTTTAAAAAAAATGCCACATCTATTATATGCCAAGTAGGTAGAGAGAACATTGTTAATAAAATGCCGCCAAGCACATGGGACAGTATTGGCTATTTTTTCTTCAGGTCACACTGTAAGCGCCTTTAGCTATCATCTTTAATTGTGCAGAAATCATCATGGGATGCTATCTACAGAGTGGCTTCCTGCCAACTTACTGCTGCATTCTTAACTTGTTGAACACTTCAAAGGGCAATAAACTTCTCTAAAAAGACACATGAAAATGATCTGGTTGATCATGGTGCTCAGTTATAGATTTGATTCCTTTAAAAAGCTGATCTTGGAGAAATAGAGTCTTAGAAAATCTGCTGGAAGTGTCCCTTAATAAAAGAAATTCCACCAAGCTTTGTCAACCGTGGTACAATCTGTGTTATAGGCACTCTTTTCCTAATAGCTTATCATTCTGTGTCTTGACCAAAGGAGAAGACCTCATTCAAGTGACCTACTTTTGTTAATGACTTTGTTTTCTACTTTTTCCAAAATCAAAAATTCAAAAATCTTCTGAATGTGCAACTAGAATCCTTTCATTTCTTCAAAGTTTGTCCAGGTCAGTCATAGAAAGGAGGAGATTTGGTGTCTTTCTAGAAGGACTTTGTCCTGTTTTGGCCTCAGAGGTTGTAAAGAATATGACTTTGATATATGGAAAGAATTGAAATCAGATCATACATTATAAAAATTTTACTTCCATAAACTAGAATCCATAAAAAACAATTAAAATATATGTGGAAATCTTCCACCTAGATAGAGCAATGGGGTGGAAGCCATTGGGTCCAGTTTTATAATCAGTTGAATCATTCATCTCATCAAAAGCTGCATGTCCCTGGTGATTTTTTCCTTCTTTCCCTTTATTCTATTAACACCTGTGGCAGGGGAAGCAGTTGGTCTTGATAGTGGTCAAAAGACCATCACTCTGTCAAGACTCCTGAGAACCCCATCTCAGGCAGCTTCAGGAACTAATCCACAAATTTCATTCAAAGTAGTGTAATAATTCCATTGGAAACCCTATCAAGTGGAAGGTTCTTTCATTAGAGTTCTAAATACTCAAGTTTTAGATGCAATAAATACAAAGTGAATTGGCTGAATTTTATTTGTAAACTTATTTTTCTATTTAGAAAAGGAACAATTTAGCTATAAAAACATAGAAAAGAACATAGAAAATATCCATGAGTTTTGAATCCTCCATTCTTTTGAATTCATTAAGTTATATTGGTTAAACTATGATTCTATCAGACTTGAGTCCAGAGACAAAGGTTATTTCTTGTACTGGAAATCTTGAAATAGCAATGAAATAAAAAGAAAATAGTGTTGGTGAAGCTGGCAAAATAGGTGGAAATAATTCCTCAGAATATGGAACCAATGTTGTTAGTTGTCCTTAGCAGGCATGATGGCCTTCAGGTTTGTCATAATTAAATGCATATAATAATGAAATTGATATCTTGAGCACATTTTATTTTTTCAGATATTATCTCCTGTGGTTAAACTTCAAGACTAGACCAACCTTTGGCTTTCACTATTCTCTCACAGTTATGAAAGACATGATCCTTACATTTGAGAACAGAGCGAATCAAAGCAAATTATGACACTTTCTTGGCAGAAACCTCTTAAAATTAGGGCAGTTTTAATTTTAAAAATTGACAATATTTTGCCAATAATTTGGTTTAGTGAATTTTATACATGAATGTAGTCGTGAATTTTTTTACTTGTACTTGCTTACTTTTCCACAAACATGAGTAAAGAAAATTTTCTTTTAATAAACCTCTTATCTATAATTGTACTAATAATAATTCAAAGTTGCTCCTTTTTATAATCATCCAAAGGCTTTTGCCATGTTTTTGTAAAATGGATGAGTAAGTGAAAACTAAATTGATGAATAAAATACATTTCTAGAGGTTTGTTGAAACGCTCTGCAGGTATTTTCATGGTGCTGATTACCAATGAAAAGCAACCAACGTCTTGTAGACTTATGAATCAGTAAGACATAATTACTGAGTATTCATGAAATACCAAGACAGAGCTGCCTCTGTCTAAGGATATTATATTCTCCCTTAGACGGCCACAGTAGTACAGTGACGCCAGGGTTATGCCACAAACTGAAGATCAGTAGCAAGGTATATTTTACCAAATTAAATAGCTAAAAAGCTTTTTTCAGCAAAAGATTTTTAGTTAAATAGATTTTTAAGATACAAACTTATTAGTATTAAAAGTATAGTGGCCCATCACAAACAAAAATTTGTCTTTTGAGATAGTAAGAGAGGGGAATTGTGGATAGAATAGTAAAAGGGGTAACAGTAAAAGAGAGAGTATATTATATGACTTTATATTCTTTTCCTTCATGTTTGCACTTCTTTAATTCTATTCCTATCCCTTGGTTTAACAAAGTGAGCCAAGGGCAGACTTTAAACAAAGGGTGAGAAACCAGAAGTGGAACAGGAAAACTGGTTTGATAAAGGCAATTTCTTCAATATGTGGGACCAGCACTTCATCTGATTAATAGACGGTCTGTAAGTTGAATTGTTACTAACAGATAAGGTATTAATTTAAAATAGAAATCAAATCTATCTTATGGGATTTGCAGAAGTAATGGTTTTTCTTACATGCTCCTTTCCAGATGTTCTTTTTATAACTACAGGCAATCTTAATTTTCAAATGTTCCAAATGTATAATTAAAGTTACCGTTTCACCTCAATTTAAAGTATTAAATCTTGAATAAACTTGGATAGACTGCTGCTTTGGCAAACCAAGAAATGTGTCTTGAATTCTTCTGATTCTTTCTTTACCCATTCTGTCTGCCATCTGGCTATAAGCCACTCTTCACTTCTCAAAACACACACACCTACTTCTTCCTTCCTGGCACAAGCGTGACCCTACGTTTTAAACATGAATTCCTTTATATAATATTGTTCAGGGCAGAAAGGCTTTGTACTTCATTTTTCCTTTTCTATTGTCAAGAAATATGTCTTACCTTGGATTTGAGACTATATGCTTTGTGTTGTTCGTCTTCAGTCAAGTGAATGTGCCTTTTTGTACCACCAGATCCTTCCAAACTCAAGAATCCCACTTAGTTTGAACCACTCTTTCAAGGCCGTTTTTAAAAAAATCATGTGGCTTATTTCTTAAAATATGACATTAGCTTATGATTTTATGACAATAAAAGTTGTCCAAAGTTAAGTCACTAATGAGGGTATTAGCCATTAGTAAGATTTAGAAACTTCAAAACAGACTACTCGGCCTGCATCTTCTCTATTAGTTTGCTTTAGTTTGCTATTTCTTATTTACTGTTCCCTGCTTCCAAGATCATTTTTATATTTTCAAAATATACTTGTTCCTGAAAAACAAAGGACTGAAGGTGAGACAGGCTTGGTAGCAAGAAGAGGAAGGGTGTGGCAAGCACAGGTGCTTTGAGGAAAAGTTTTATCATCAAACTGTGTTCAGACTATTCACAATAGCAAAGACATGGAATCAACCTAAATGCCCATCAATGGTAGACGGGATAAAGAAAATGTGGTACATATACACTATGGAATACTATGCAGCCATAAAAAAGAGCAAGGTCATGTCCTTTGCAGGAACATGGTTGGAGCTGGAGGCCATTATCCTTAGCAAACTAACACAGGAACAGAAAACCAAATACTGCATGTTCTCATTTATAAGTGGGAGCTAATTGATGAGAAAACATGGACACCTAGAGGAAAACAACAGACACTGGATCCAGTAGGAGCATGGAGGATAGGAGGAGGGAGAGGATCAGGAAAAATAACTAATGGGTACTAGCCTTAATTCCTGGGTAATGAAATAATCTGTACAATAAACTCTCATGACACAAGTTTACCTATATAATAAACCTGCGCATATATCCTCTAACTTAAAAATTAAATGAGCAAACAAAAATAAATTCTGTTCAGGTCACAATCTCTGTGAACCTCAATAATATTTATTTCACATAGTTTTTATAAGATTGGTACATTAAATATGAAAGTATTTATCAGTCTTTTGATGTGATAGTTTTGTTCAACAGACATTAAAATATTAATGTTTTGGCCTGGCGTGGTGGCTCACAGCTGTAATCCCAGTACTTGGGGAAGCTAAGGCAGGTGGATCACCTGAGGTCAGGAGTTCAAGACCAGTCTGGCCAACATGGTGAAACCCCATCTCTACTAAAAATTAAAAACCTAGCCAGGTGTGGTGGTGAGCTCCTGTAATCCCAGCTACTCGGGAGGCTGAGGCAGCAGAATCACTGGAACCTGGGAGGCAGAGGTTGCAGTGAGCCGAGATCACATCATTGCACTCCAGCCTGGATGACAGAGTGAGACTCCATCTCAAAAAAATAAACAAAAAACACTTAATGTTTCTGTAAGGACTTACAGAAACATCTGTTGGGCATTCATGTCTGTTTGTGCAACTGACAGCTCTAGATACTCTGAGTATTACACATTATATGAATTTATCAAACAAAATATCTCATGTATCCCATAAATATGTATAATTATTGTGTGTGTATCAATAAAAAAGGAGTAATTCACCTTTTAGACAGAAGCAAACCTTAAATCACAATTATCACTTTATCACTGCAATTTACTTACTGTTTATCTGATGTAGTCAGTGAGAGGAGAGTAAAAATACAGGAATCAATAATGAAAGAAACCCAGTAATACATTAACAAAAAATATCGGGGGCTTATAGAAACATTTACTTGGTATTTGTGTATCTGGCAGATTGGCTGCAGTCTTGGCTGGCCTCAGCAGGACTGGGTTAGACTCCAGGGTTTAGGTCAATTCAGACATACTCAAACCAAAGAGCAACAGCTACCTGGGTATGCTGTTCTGATGGCAGGGGGTAGAAGTTCAAAGAGGGAAGGCAGAAATCGCCACACCCCCAAATCTTAGCTTGATATAGGCACTCTGTCACTCCCACCCACATTCTATTTAGCAAGGCAAGTCACATGGCCCAGCCCAAAGTCAGTGGCAGGAGAAAGAAGATTTGTAGGCAAATAATTTGATTTATCACTACATGGAATATACTTATCAATAAATGGTGCTTTAAAACAAAAACAAAAACAAAAACAAAGCCACTTCCTTGACTAATTGCATTTTTGCACCTAAATTCTGGCAAGTACATATTAAATTTAACGTTGTTTATTATGACTTTAGATAGCTAAAAAATATTTTAAATAAAATAGTATATATTTTACTGATCCTAATATCTGGACCACAGGTGTCATTAAAACTTCCACTTAGAGAAGAGGATTTTCTTAAGTCTAAAAGACATGTTCTTCCTGTTGAACTTTGCTTTCTTTGAGTATTTGAGGATATGTGTATATTTTATGTTGTGGGTAGAATACTTCTATATGAGGATGATTAGAAGTTATTGGAAGATTTAGGATTTGGGATGAAACTTGAAAGGAAGGAGAAGAGAGAGACAGGCAGCAATTGAGAGAAGTTATAATTTGGGCAATAATTTGGTCAAATGACACAAGGACAAAAATATTTAGAGGCAGGGAGGTGCCAAGCATGGGTACCCGAGTTAAGAGCACAGCATGAAGCAAGATGGAAGCAAAAGCAAAAGGCACCTTCTGTGAACAATGCAATTACACATAATAGAGGTTATGAATGTTTTAGATCTGTATGTGAAAGCTGGTTATTTAAGCACATATTCTATCTTCGTGCTCGGTTTATTGTTTATAAAGTCATTATTTAACAAAACTTTTATTTTTTATTTTATCATATTCCACTTTTTTTTTTTAAAGGAAAGCATTTCTAAATCTGTGTTAATTCTCGGGCTTATTCTCAGGAGACTAGTTAGACGTGACATTACAAATAAAAAGTTGCATATTTTCTTCTGTATTTCCCATGTTTTCCCTGCAACTTATCTAATTAACTTTTTAAATCTCTCCTTCACTATCTAGTGAAATAATGTATTTAATATTGAAACGCTACATACATAGGCACACATATACTATTTTTAATGTATTTATTTGTATGTATTTGCTGAACCCAGGGATTTTAATTGTTTTACCTCTGCAAAATATGACTCTTTAAATTACCATTAAAAGTGGACTGCAAAGTTTTTGCCAACTAGTTCCTCATGGGCTAACAACAATTGAGAAAGCTTTTATCCTCCTTATATTAGGATGAAAAGCCTGTCTCTGACGTTAATTCTGTAGATAAAAGGGTGAACACTTTTCCTTTTACAATGCTTGCCTTTCAACTGCCCCTCCTGGTAAACCTGAAAGACAACCTTGAAGCCAGGCACATTGAGAAGCACTTCTACAGGTCTAGAGAAATAAGAAATTAGCAAAAGATGAAGCTGCAGCTAGATTTCTCATGCCACCCTGAATGTACTTCAGAAATACTTCTTTAATTTTAAAGCTTTTTAGTATTATCCACTATTCTGGATATTGTGTGATATAAAGAAATTAAAATACAGTGCTTCAATCTAGACAAACAGTTTTATATTAGTGAAGTGCGCTTTTTAGTTTTACATCCATGGCTCCTGCTCTGACTTACGACATTCTTACGACACTCAGATGCTAACACTGAATATGCCGGATTTTCATATAACGGATAAAGAGATTTATGGAAATATAAACCATGAATTGATAAAACATACATAGTAGAACATCAGTTAAACAGCATCATTCTGAAATACAATTCTTAATGAATATTTGAGTCCTCTCTCTAGAAAACATTTTCCTGTGGATGTTAAGAAGAGTATATTGAAAAGGGTGAATGGTCTAGAAATGGATTGTATTTCCCTCTCTCCTTCTTTAAAAGAAATATTTACATATATACATTTGAATCTCAGTGAATGGCTGGTGCAGTACTTCTTAACTGCTTACTGAAAAGCCGTTCATGGTAGTGGCTCTGCAGATACTGTAGGGAGCAATTATACTATGTCTGGTATAGCCGGGGACATGTGTGTACTTTTCTAAGAAATAATAAATATTCCAAAATTCCAAATTTATTTGTTCATTAAACACACATGGCAAGAAATACAAAGATCATATCATCATAATCTCTTTTCGCAAGGACATTTTAGCATTGTGGGAGAAAAACAACAAGTATATGAATAGCTACAATTTATAGAATAGAAAGTGATTAGATTTAGAGAAATGAGAAGTACCAGAAAAAAAAATGGCTGACTAGAACAATTAACATCTTTGCAATGGGGATGGTAAGGGTGTGCATACTCAGAAAAAATACATGGAAGAGATTTCAAGCTGTGAAAACAGTGTCAAGAAAAGCACAGAAACACATAGAGAAATTACTGACATTTCTTTCAGATGCACAGAGGACAGTAAAACTGCAGAAGAAAATTAAAAATGAATTATTACGTTTAGTGATTGAAGATCAGTCAAACTTCAAAGAACAGATGACAGAGTGGGTGTGCAAATGTAAAAATAAGCTTAAAATTATTACTTTCCACAATCAAGAAATAAGGAATTTTTGGATTATGGCATTAGTATAGGCCTCAGCAGTAATACACTTTTTTCTTCTTAAAAATTTTATAGATTTAGGGGACACGAGTGCAGTTTTGTTACATGGATATATTGTGTAGTGGTGAAGTCATCCGGATAGTGAACATTGTACCCAATAGGTAATTTTCCATCCCTGACCCTCCTCCCACCCTCCCACCTTTCTGAGTCTCCAGTGTCTATTATTCCACTCTGTATCTCCATGTGTCACCACTTGCTGTCTCCGTCTTATAAGTGAGGACATGTAGTATTTGACTTTCCATTTCTGAGCTATTTCACTTAGGATAATGGCCTCCAGTTTCATCCATGTTTCAGCAGTTATATTTTTAAATAATCCAGTTGAAACATCATAATAATTCTAGATTTAAAGAATGATGGCATTTTTTCTGTCTCTTATTTCTGGAACTTGAATGTTCTCCAGAACAAATTCATGAATTTTTTTAATAGTGATGACAAGAAATGTAAGCTTTACATATAATCATTGTAATCTTAAATTATTCCTTCTTCACATAATAACACAAAAACCTATTTCAGACAGATCAAAGATCTAACTGTAAACTGTAAAATAATAATGCTAGAAGATAACACAGGAGACTTTTCTTCATGATTCTAGGATAAACACATATTTCTCTAAAGGTCCTACAGAGCACTAGCCATAAAGGAAAAGACTGTTAAACTGGACTTCATTAAAATTAGGACATTCTGTTCATCAGCAGATAGGATTAAGAAACTGAAAAGGCAAAGCAAGGAGAGGAATAATAAATGTATGATATACTTTATGTCTAAAAAGGACATATACCAAAAACAAAAAAAATCTTACAAATTAATAATAAGAAGGTATACAACCTAGTTTATCTACTTGAGTTGTACAGAAGCATACCTTAGGTCCCAGTAGTTCTACTCTAAACTACATAGCCAATTTTTCAAAAAGTGTAAATATGTGCACAAAAAGACATGTATGAGATTGTTCTTAGCAGTACTATTTTTAATAATCCTAAACTGAAAGCAATCCTAATATTCAATAACAGAACGGACAAATAAATTGTAGTATGTTCAACAAAGAAAAAGCACAGAAGTACATATAGAAATTACTGACTTTTTTTCCAGCTGCATAGACCGAAGCAAGGGTAGTGGAAAAAAAAAAACACACACACACAAAAATGAAATTTTAAAGTTGTTTTTATTTATTTATTTTTTATTTAAAAAATTTTTTTTTTGAGATGGAGTCTTCCTCTGTCACCCAGGTTGGAGTGCAATGGCACAATCTCAGCTCACTGCAACCTGTACCTCTCAGGTTCAAGTGATTCTCCTGCCTCAGCCTCCCAAGTAGCTGGGATTACAGGAGCCCGCCACCACGCCTGGCTCTTTTTTTAATTTTTAATTTTAATTTTTTATTTTTAGTAGAGGTTGAGCTTCACTACGTTGACCAGGCGGGTCACGAACTCCTGACCTCAAATTATCCACCCGCCTCAATCTCCCAAAGTGCTGAGATTACAGTCATGAACCACTGTACCTTGCCAAATTTTTTTTTTTTAAATTGGCCATGTAGTTATTGCATATACAGCTACATACAACAACAGGAATAAATCTCACAAACATATTGAAATAAAAGAAAACAGACAAAAAAGAAGCCAGACAATGGGATTATTATAGACCACAGACTCTTTGGCTTCCAATATAATGAAAGTTAATACGGGCCAAACAGATTTCCCAGACAAGGCTTTTATTTGGGGCTAGTGCTTGAGTGTAAGGGAGACAGCAGAATCAAAAGAATCCTCCAGTTGACTCCCTGAAAAAGCTGGTATGGATTTTTTAAATTAGGCAGATCAAGGGAATTGACATCATGTGTAAGAAGTTATGCAGGCTAGGTTGGGCAAACCTTGTGAGGGGTACCGGATGCAGGTCAGCATCTGTGGTTGCGATGGTTATCTTGAATAATGGGGCCATCTGGAGGTCTGGCCAGAGGCAACAAGGATGCAAATCAATTTTTCAGCATTCCTTCCTGAGATGGGACACTCCACAACCTTGATTCCGTATTTGGGTCTTCTAAGGCCAGTTTCTGGACTTAAATAACATTTACCCTATTCAAGTACTTTCTACTTACTGTTATGTTTTAAGTGCTTTCGTGCATTAACTCACCTTAATACAAAAGTAACAGATGAGATAGCTACTATTATTTCCCTTTAAAGAGAAAGGATCCAGGGCCGTACAAAGTCCAATGACTAATGGCACTTCATGAATCTAATTTAGGCAGCTTAATTTAAATTCCATGTTTTAAAACATTGTCCTACACTGATTCTATCTCCTAACGCAACAGGAATTCTATTCTTACACCTCCCCAATAGAGGATGTACTTAACGAAAAAAGTGGTGATAGAACAGACATGGAGTCATGAAATTATACAGTGAACAAAATGTCTCTATATACCCACTTTTGCAAGTTCCGGGATAGGAAAACACATAAGAATAGATTTAAAGATAACTATGCACATAAGCAGAAAATAATAGCCACATGGAGAAAATACGATATTGACAGAAAAATGTATCTCTTTGTAGAAATGTATCTGTTAGAACGCTTTGTGGTGCACACAACCGAATACCCAAGTCACTGTGATTTAAACATTCGTTATTTATTTTAGCAAGAAAAATGGAAGATAGGTGTTGCGGTGATTGGTCAATGGCAGGGGAGTCAGGCACAGTTGTCTTTCTGTTTGGCCAGGGTAACGGGTTTCTGCCCTCAGGCTTGTCTGTCTTCTTTGCAAAGTAAGAGCTGCATCTTTCCGTTTCACAGACTTACACATTGGTACCTAAAGAGACATTTTCTCTTTTTGCATCTCTTTTTATCACAGAAGAAAACCTTTGCCAACCCTCCTCCTTACCCCCAAGTTTCCCTTTCAACAGCTAGGGTTGCATGACACGCCCATGCTAAATCAGTCACTGGTGGCAGGGATAGATTGTGATGCCTGGCTTTGACTAATCAACATTCGCCTCCTGAAGATGCCAGTTTGACAGCATGTGAGAGGGTGGATACCCCCAGTAAATTGGAGGCTATGGGCTTGGAAGGAAGAAAGGGGTGGAAGGCTGGTTGTTGGTTAGGCAACCACCAGTGTTTGCCACAAGAAAGTAGTAATGCTAAAAACAACCAGGGCTTTACAAGTAACAGCCTTAGCCGCAAACCAAAGTGCCACTTTTACATGAATTCTGTGTGAAGAAGACATTTTCTTATGTCTACACACAGATTTCTCAACAACAAATAAAAAATCTGAACAGTATCATCTTTGAGTATTCAAGAATATTGTGTTTGATTTTACTGTTCAAAATGGCATTTCCGACATATATACTCAATCAGGAATGACAAGATGTATTATTGAAAGGCTAAAGTTAACATGATGAATGTTTAAATCACCTGCAGTACCCAAACTGGAAGCCAAAAGAAATGCTGAGTCAAAGGATAATTTTTTCTCCTTGTTTAGAGAAAGATTTGGAATTAAAGCCTTAAAACAATTTTTATTTTCTTTAATGTAAGCCTTTAGGGTGTTGGATTTATCATACATCGTGTAAGAATGTTTATAACAAATATTCAAGGGTTACAAATTCATTTAACTTCACTTCCCTATCATTTTAATTCCCTTCTTCCTAATTTGAATTCTCTTTGCAAAAGTTTCAAGTAATATTATTACTTTCAATGGCTCTTTATTCAACATTCAGTATACTTTTCAATGCCACATGAAGATTGTAGTATAAAAACATAGTTTTCATCTGCTGTAACAAATGATAGTTATTTTAGTCTAAACTTTGGCGGTTTTCTATCAGTTTCTAGGAGGGAAAGCCAGTTTTCTCAACCCTGTGCATGGAAATTATGAATAGCTACTAGAAAAATACAAAGTTAAGAACTTTTCGTACTTAAAACTGCTATAAAATTGCAGAATTACACTTCTATAAAAGTCTTATGTGCATCAAAACTTTTCACCTTCTGCATCTCTCTAATAAGTGATGCTTCCCTTGTCTGTGACAGGAAGCTAGGTCTCACCTTCAGCTGAGGCTTACATTTGAGTTTTTAGGTTTGATAGACACGGTGTAGTTGAATGGTGGAAAGAGACAGGCAACAGCTTGGGATGATTTGAGTTATGACCACAATGTTGTACTCGATTTGATCATATGCTAGATACTCTAGCATTTAGAAAGAATGAAAATTGAGATTATGATTCACCACATTAGGGAAGCAAACATAGATGGATTAAAATAATTAAAAATAAAAATAAAAAACAGCTCCACACTCGGTAGGGTAAGCTGTTGTGAATTTAAAATTAGCAATTTTCTTACTCCAGATTACAACATGAACAAAGGAACGGCCTCTCTTTTCACTACCTATTCTGGCGTTTCAATTCTTGTCAACAATCCCTGATAAATTAACCAATGGCATCCTTTATATCAACTCCTTAAATGTATACATCATAAGAAAACAAAGTGCTATGGCCACCTTGAGAAGACAGTGCCTCATATTTTATGAATAAAGAGGGTGTCTCAACTGTCAGGCCATTCTGAGTCACATATTGACCCCAAATTCTATTGAACATCTTCCCCGCTTGGATCTCATCAAGGATGCGGACCCCTGGGAAAAATAAAAGGAAAAGACTTTCTTTCTCCATTTCGTCCCCTATTTCCCCCTTTTGTGCCTCCAAGATTGAAGGTGTTAACCCCATCCCCCACCCACTCCATGCTCTCTGGGGCAGCCCCTTCCTCTGTAAGGACCCTGAAAGGCATTTCAACGTATCAGCAGAACGGAACTGAGTGGGAGGAGGATCTTTGCATGCAGGGGAGCTGGCGGGGTTGACGGGGGTTGGGGCCCTCCTTGCACATATCTCCCACGGGGGGACCAGACCTTCCGGGCTCAGGTATTGGGAGCCCAAAGCACGCCTACAAAGGCCGAGCGCCCTGGCTTCGCAGCGTCCCAGAGAAGCAGGGCGGGCTGCTTCTGGCGGCTCTGGCGGGCCTCTGGCCAAGGCAGGCTGGAGGTGGGGGTGGGCGAGGAGGGGCGCTGAAGTCACGTGCCCGCGCTGGGGCCGCAATAAATGCTCTGGAGCGCGAGGGAGCGACGAAAGCGCTCGGCGCCTGGTTCTGCGCGCACCGGCTGCACCCAGCAAGAGCAAGAGGTCGCCTCCAGCCTCCGCAGCCGAGCCTTGCTGGTGTCCCCGCCCGTCGCTCCTGCAGATAATGCTCAGAGACTCTGGGGCGCCCACCCTGGCAAACTAACGAAGCAGCTCCCTTCTCACCCTAACTGCAGGTCTAATTTTGGACGCTTTGCCTGCCACTTCTTCAAGGTTGAGGGAGCCAGAGAGGCGGAGGCTCGCGTATTCCTGCAGTCAGAGCCCACGTTGCCCCCCTGACGCGCGGTGCTCGGGCCCTTCCCGAGCGGGGCTCTCGGTCTGCGGTCCCGTGTGAAGGCTCTGGGCGGCTGCAGAGGCCGGCCGTCCGGTTTGGCTCAGCTCTGCCAGGAAACTTCACACTGGAGAGGTAAGGCCGATTCTAAAACGCATCGCTGGGTCGTCAAGCTGCCACCCTTTCCTATCTCCCTTTTCCTTCTTAAACTGTACTTAAAAAAAAAAAAAAAAAAAAAAAAAAAAAGCCTACTGGTACAGAGTGGTTAGGCTCGAGGGGTGGGTGGGCTACTCGGAAAGCAGCGACGATAGAGATTAGCGGGAGCTCCAGTTCTTGTAAGTGACTTTGTTGGTTTCACCTCCTTTCTCTGTCGCGCTTTCCATTTGAATTCAGAGAACTGTGTGTGCCTTCACACTCGAGAGGAAAAGCTCTCAAGTTGCCGGGGAGCTGCTGACTTCTTCGGGTGCAGGCCACAGATTAGTCACAAACTTTCCAGGAAATACTGAGTTCTTGACCTGAGCCTGAGTAAGAAGAGACTTACCCCAGGGACCCAAACCGTTCATTTGCAGTAGTTCACGGGGCCCCCTAGATGTACCCTTGGATGCATATATGAATAGCCTTTTGTATTTCTTTGAAACATTCACTCTCAATTTTAGAATGCTGTGGACATTTTGAGTGTCTGTGCAACAGAGATGTGCCACTGGAATAATACCAAATAAAATACTAACACCTTAAAACTCTTCATAGAGAAACATGAACCTCTAGATTGAAGTCAAACATTCTAGGTGTATATAACATCTTTTGCAGAATATGTGTAATGTGTAGCCACTTAAAGTCTTGCAATTCACATAGTATTTTCAAGCTTTGACTCTTCTAGGCTACTTTTGCCATTTACGTTTGGCCTCAGGGGTATTATCTTGGACAATACAGTTTTCTATTTTGTGGAAACTGCATTGTGAAAAGTCCTCTGGAAGAAAAAAAAATGGGTTGGAGATAAGTTATTTCAAAATATGAGTGTCCATTTTCTGTTGTTAAATAGATAGATCAAACTGACACACTTCCTTTGTAACTTGTTTTGCTCGTGTTATTAGAAAATTCATATCTGCCGGTATTTTCATCTTAATCACATGACATGTCGTTATAGCCAAAAGGAGTGGAAGAGCCTGTCTTGGAGATTTTCCTGGGGAAATCCTGAGGTCATTCATTATGAAGTGTACCGCGCGGGAGTGGCTCAGAGTAACCACAGTGCTGTTCATGGCTAGAGCAATTCCAGCCATGGTGGTTCCTAATGCCACTTTATTGGAGAAACTTTTGGAAAAGTACATGGATGAGGATGGTGAGTGGTGGACAGCCAAACAGCGAGGGAAAAGGGCCATCACAGACAATGACATGCAGAGTATTTTGGACCTTCATAATAAATTACGAAGTCAGGTGTATCCAACAGCCTCTAATATGGAGTATATGGTAAGGACGTTTTTCAAGTGGTATGTACAAAAGAAATGTTTATTCATGCTTTCAGTCAGCAGTCCTCATGCTGTTCTTTACTCTTTAGTCATTTGTTTTATATGAATATTTTATATGTTTTAAGAAAAGATTTTCTTTCAGGGTATTTTCCTCTACGTATTCATTTATTAATAATGTTCCTCTTGTTTCTAAGAGCTCTTGACATTTCAGAGTAGGACTAAATGCCTTTAGAAACAATGTTCCTACTAAGTGCTGTAAATTCTACTCTTACCAGGAAGGTTAATATAGTGAAAATGGAAAACAGCTGGTATATTTGCTGTTAATTGACTTAACTGAAAATTTACTTCCTAATTCCTGATAGAACCTTTTTATGAATGGTGGATCTGAAAATGGACTAATAATTGGAAGAAATAATTGCTGGATTGCTGGTATATATAGTTTCTAATGGGTCTTTGTTTCTTATAAACATGTAAATGACATTGTAAAAGATACATTTTTATGGTTGCTTTATGTTAAACAGTGCTTTGGCAATGGCTTTTTTTCTTCCCTTGGATTTATTATTTGTGAACTTGAAGCATGAAAATAAGCCTGGGCAAAGGATTAATTTAAAATATGCAACTTATCCTTAACAACCTTATGTTTACTCTGAGTAAATTTGCAACTTTAAGGGACAGAATTACTTCTTTAAGACTACTAGCATGTAACTTATGAGTATACTGCCATTTCATACCCTAAACATTTAGAAAACTTCAAAAATCAGTTATTATATTCCTTCTATGAATGAGGAATGCACTAGCAAAGCCTGATAATAAATAGTTGTTGGTGATGGCAAAACTTACTTAACAAATGTTGGAAATGGCATTTTCATTGCAGTTAATTTTCATACATTAGTTTTTTTCTGCATTTACCTTAGTTTTGGTGGATATTCTTTATTTGGATAATTTTCATGAAGCATGGAAGTTCTGAGTTCCTATCACCCATTATAAAGTATGGCATTACACTATTTTAACTTTTACCAGAAAAAAATTATTTTACCCTAAAGAAAGTAGGTGGCACTCAAGAGAACTAATCAGGGATTAAGAATTGAGACTCAGGAATGAGGCTGTCTGGATTAAACTTCTGGCACTGACACCCTCTAGCTATGTGACATTGGGCATTTGCTAATTTCTCTCTACTTCAGTTTCCTGGTGCCTAGCATTATATACTCACCTCAAAGGATTATTGGGAAGATAAAAGGAGATAACCTGGACACAGTTTAGCTCATTATCAAACATACTTCAAGATCTCAGTAAATGTTACCAAGACATGTATAACTAATTTTATGTTTCCTTATATGGTTTAAATATAATATCTAAGGAAATTGCCAGCTCTTCTCAAAATACTGTGCAGGACATGACATCTGTCATGTCTTATATTTCTGCCTCTTGCATAGTGTTTGTCTAAAGTGAAAAATTCTATGACTTCTTCATCAATGAGACTTCAAACAGAGTGGCCAGTTCTGGAGCCTTTCCAACTAGGCTACTGAATGCTTATTCCACGTGAATAGGTATTCAGCTACTTTTTACTTAAGGAAGAACTTGGGAGTTCAAACCCACAAAATGCAATCTGAGAATATTTGTGTGTGTTTTCAGTAATATGGAAATCATGGAAGAACAGTTCTGTGATTCGTTCTCATGTCTGGCTTCCAATAATAATAATAATAATAATAACTGCCTATTGTATGATATCTGGTCTGGGATGTTTATATGAGTTTCTTTTTAGTTTCACTGGTTTCAGTCTGTCCTTGAAATGTAGATTCAGAAACCAGCCAGGGTTTATGTTGTGTTGCCCTTAGATACTATTAGCACTGGAACTGTGTCTTGGCCATTAACTGGTCTGCAGAGAAGTGCATTGCCCAACTGTAATACACATTTTCTAGAGTACACATTTAAGGTGAAGTCTAAAATACTATTTTATTTGAAATACTGTTGATTTAGGCATTTTATAACAATGTAAATGAGATGTAGATCATTCTTGTGAAAATCCAATTCCTGGGCGACAGAGCGAGACTCCGTCTCAAAAAAAAAAAAAAAAAAAAAAAAATTTATTTATTCTGAGAAAACAAACCTTTAAACTGGCTAAAGGGCTATTTCCTATAAAATCTGCAATGTCCTATGATAAGTACTACTGGTTTTGGCCCCTTCTACCCTATGTGTCTGTCATTTCATGTTAAATGTTTGAATAACCACTTACCTTATTTATACTTGGTGCATATTTTAGGTAACTCTTTGTCCTTAAACCTATGGGAGCCAGGCCGTATCCGGACATTATTAATGTTACATTTCTACCCCTACTCTTTTACTCATTTAACTTTTAGGGTTAAAAATTGAGTCTGGGCTGGGTGCAGTGGTTCATGCCTGTAATTCCAACACTTGGGGGCAGAGGTGGGAGGATCACCTGAGTTCAGGAGTTCTAGACCAGCCTGGCCAACATGGTGAAACCCCATCTCTACTAAAAATACAAAAAATTAGCCAAGCATGGTGGCATGCACCGGTAATTCCAGCCACTGGAGAGGTTGAGGCACCGGAAACGCTTGAACCCGGGAGGGGAACATTGTAGTGAGCTGAGATCACGCCACTGCACTCCAGCCTGGGTGACAGAGTAAGACACTGCCTTAAAACAAACAAGCAAGCAAGCAAACAAACAAACAAACAAAAAACTTGAGTCTGGAAAGCTTATTTTCTTTTAAAGAGCTTTAGGTGTTGATTGAGAATAAAGAAATAGACTCATTTGAAAATTTGCTTGTTAGCAAGGACACAGAATTCTTTGTTCACATCTGTGAGTAATGCCAGAGGAGCACAGAACAAATGGAACATTTCTAATTTTGAGTGCTAATCAGTGGATGAGATGAGGTATATATTGTTTCTGAAGGTGGTCAGAAACGTGAATCGTAGGAAAGAGTTGGGGGTATATGTCAATTAGAGGAAGTGGAAGAGAAAAATGCAGGGTGGCAGGAATTGGCAGGCTGGTTGTAGGGAACTGGAAGCAGATTAAGTTCATGGAAGCAGATTAGTTGATGAAAGCACAGACCTTGTGGCAGAGTCAGGATGAGGAGAAATAAGTTATTGGTGATAGAAACCAGTAATCCTAAGGAAGGAGATTACCTACATTTAATTTGGGGTAAATGGAGAAACTGGAACTTTTAGGGCATTCAGTGATACTGTTGCTGAAGTGGCAGTGGGTTTTGGAGGAAAAAGTATTGGCTTTGGACCTAGATTTCAGCAGGTTCACATTTTGCTTCTGCTGCTTATTGGCACGTGAACCCTGATAGTCAGCAAACATTCTAGGCGTTGTTCTTCTCATTGGCAAAATAAATGAAGGAATATAAACCTTATATGTTTATTGGCCATTTTTATGTTTTTGTTTTTTTTTTTGAAAAATGTCTGTTCATGTCCTTTGCACACTTTTTAGTGGGGTTGTTTTTTTCTCATTGAGTTCCTTGTAGATTCCATATACCAGTCCTTTGTCAGATACATAGTTTACAAATATTCTCTTCCATTCTGTAGGTTGTCTGTTTACTCTGTGGTTATTTCTTGCTGTGCAGAAGCTTTTTCGTTTTAGCACCATTGGTCTATTTTTGTGTTAGTTGCATTTGCTTTTGAGGTGTTTTTCATAAATTCTTTGCCTAGGCCAATGTCTAGAAGAGTTTTCCCTGGGTTTTCTTGTATAGTTTTTATAGTTTCAGGTCTTACATGTAAATATTTAATTCATAAATCATGCAATATCACTCAGCCATAAAAAAGAATGAAATCATGTCTTTTGCAGCAATGTGAATGGGACTGGAGATCATTATCTTAAGTGAAATAACTCAGAAACAGAAAGTCAAATCCCGTATGTTCTCACTTACATGTGGGAGTTTAAATACTATGTGCACATGGATATAGGAAGTGAATTAATAAACGCTGGAGACTTGGAGAGGTGGCAAGGGTGGCAAGAGATGAGAAATTATGTAATGTGTATATTACATTATGTAATATATGTAATCATGTAATGTGTATATTGTACACTATTTGGGTGGTAGTTACACCTAAAGTGCAGACTTCATCACTACACAATATATCAATGTAACAAAACTGCACTTACACTCCTTAAGTCTATTAAAAAAAAAAAAAGAATACAAACCTGACAGGTTGTAATGAGATAAGCCATTTGCTACTGTGGAACAGCTTTGCTTTCTTTAAGCGTTTGCATTATGTGTTTTAAGACTGCATTGCTTGGTTCTTCCATGTCCCCATGCTCTTGTTTCCCACACATCTCTGAAAAGTTTGTTTCCCAAGTTTTCACTTCTGTCCTTTTCCCTTTCTACAGGGACTTCTGTACTCCTCTGACTTTAAATATCCTGTATTTGTGGCTCCATATTCTGTATCTCCAGCTGACAGCGCTGTCTTTGAGCTTCATTTGAGCTTCATTTTTGTATTTCCTACTGCCTATTGGACCATCTCCATGTAATGTTACTCCACAGACATAATACTGCACACTGCAAGTGTCAAAAAAAAAAACCCAAAAAAACCTGCCTTATCCTTTTCCTCTACCCTCACCTGCCAGCCTCTTTGTTGATGATGAATATCACTAACATCTTCTCAGTACTTTCTAAGAAACATACAAAAAAAAAAAAAAAAACCAGAAAATTGGTCACATCCTTAACTTTTTACCACACATTTCCGTATATCATACACACACGAACATCAATACACCATTACTTGCCAAATTGTGTAGCTTCTGTCTCAAATGTCTTTTGAATCCCTCTCTTCTATTGCATTCTAATCTTTGCTCTTTTCATACCTACACTGGTACCACAGCTTCCCACCTAGCAGACTATACCAGTCTGTTCTGTTCCTCCTTTCTTTTTTTTTCCTTTTTTTTTCTTTTTTGAGACTAAATCTCGCTCTCTCTGCCAGACTGAAGGGCAGTGGCACAATCTCAGCTCAGTGCAAACTCTGCCTCCAAAGTGTAAGTGATTCTCCTGCTTCAGCCTCCCAGGTAGCTAAGATTACAGGTGCACGTCACCATCCCCAGCTAATTTTTATACTTTTAATAGAGATGGAGTTTCACCATGTTGGGCAGGCTGGTCTGAAACTCCTAGTCTAAAGTGATCTGCCCGCCTTGGCCTCCAACAGTGCTGGCATTACAGGCATGAGCCACCATGCCGGTCTTTGTACCTACTTTATTTCTAATTTACCTCACTCTCCTCACCATTAGTGAAGGTGACTTTTCCTTCAAACCAGTCTGTGCTGGTTGCTTAGTTGCACAACAGTTCTGTTGACTTCTGGCTGCTCACAATTTAAAGCCCACCATGATTAGCTTATAAATGGAAGCATGTTGTCCAATCTGCCCCAGAGTGGTCAACTCCCTTGTGTTTATTTGAACCTGTGTTCCCATTGAATTACTCAGTGTTCTTGAAGATGGGCATACCTCCTCATGCCCTCGTGCTGGGCTGGAGTGTAGTGGCACTGTCTTGGCTTATTGCATGTCCGCCTCCCAGGCTCAAGAGATTCTCCTGCCTCAGCCTCCCCAGTAGCTGGGATTGCGGGCGTGTGTCACTTCGCCTGGCTAATTTTTGTGTTTTTAGTAAAGATGGGGTTTCACTATGTTGGCTAGGCTGGTCTCGAACTCGTGACCTCAGGTGATCCACCCGCCTCAACCTCCCAAACTGCTGGACAAGTGTGAGCCACTGGGCACGGCCACAGACTCTTACTTTTCCCTCAAAACAGCTTAAACTTTGTCTTTCCTATAAAGCTCCCTCTGCTCTCGCCATTCCACTGCTGCATTCCTATTTATTTAAGCCTATTTATAGTATTAAAGCCTATTTTTTTGCAGTGAAATATCATACTTGTTTTCCTTTCTAAGACTGAATTACTAGAAGGATAAGTATCATACATTATTTATCTTTATAACTAAGCTTGGTGAATAGAAGGGCTACTCAGTAAACATTTGTTGATAGAATATTGTTGCTCAATAAATACTTGTTGAATAAGGGGATGGATGGATGAATAGGTAAGATTATATGAAACAAATATGGAGGACAGGTAAGACAGAGAAATTAAAATAATAAAAGTTCTGGAAGGTAGAATATCACCAAAACCAGGGATATTGATGTGGGAAATTAGAAACACTTGAGAAAAAAGTGTAAATGCTTCAAATAATTCAGGATTTTTTCCCTAGTTTTTCAAATTTTCATGAGCTGCTAAAAAATGTCGTATAACATAGAGCTACTAAACTGTTAGTAAATGTATTGAAATGTTGTGGAATTTAAATAATAAAACAGATTAATGAGTCTTTACCCCTTATTGCATATTTTTAACATAGTCTGTAAAATATTATAGATAAAGTTCAAAATAGTTTGTTACTATACAAAGTGTACCTAAGTGTAGAATGTACTTTAGCAACCAGGGAGGGCAGGTGACCTAAAAAGGACATGTGGGTCAACTGTGTAAACTGTTTCTTGCTGTTATTACTGTTTCCCTGTTTTTTTTTGAGAAGTGTTGGCAGACATTCTGCTGGGGAGTTGATTGCTATGCATGCCTCCTCTCCCCACATGTATTGGAGAGGCTATGGGCAGAACCTTCACATGAATGACACTTTTCTAACTGTAAAATGAAACACATCTGGTTTCGCTAGGGAACCAGAACCCAAGGGCCAAATAACTGGTGGTACTTTCAGTCCTGGGTGTATGTTGATGCAAACAATGTCTTGGTTTCAATTGGTTACTTATGTTCTTTCTAAGGCCATGCTTAAAATTAGAAATTATGTTTTGTTTTTTTCCTTCTGTGCTTCAGTACAGAAGATAACTCCAGAAACTGGACATGGGACAATCTAGTTTGTTGAACAGGGTAATGCTAATCTAGAATATGCAAAAGTGATCTTTAGCTTGTGAATTGCTTCATTTACTCTCATAAATTCACATTTTCTAACATTATTTGCTATCAGTGATATATGTCCAGAATAAATGTAGATAAAGAAATGATGGCCTTATGACTTCCTTACCCATAGCTTGTGTCCTGATCTTGGTACAAGTGCCAAGAATTCATTGCAATAAATATTTTATTGCAATTAAGGTTTAATGGCAATTAAGGTTACTGCAATTCTTAACTCCTAAAATAATAGTTTTCTCTCTGTATACTGTTGCTTGACTGGTCATTTTCAAAAATGAAATATTTTTATATCTTTGACATACGGTATCCACATACACCTAAAGGTATATGAAATTTCTGTTTATTTAAAGAATATCATTATTACTTAAAATTACTAAAGTTCCCTTATTCTGAATTTAAAATAGCTTATTTAATTTTCCTAAAGTGTTTTTGCTTTAATAGTAGTATTGAGATACAATAAAGTTGTTTTAAGTATCATTTTCTACAGAATTTTAAAGTTTACAAAACTTTATTTTGAATATTTTTAAGACTTCGACCTTTAAAGTGAGTGTATTTTTCTTTTTGAAGATTGCACCATAGATGGCAATACCTATAGAAAGAAAAGTGACATTACAACCCAGTTCTATTCTCCCTTAAATATTAGCAACATATCTATGGGTTTAGAAAGACAAGAGAAGAAAAGTAGTTTCAATAGGAGAATGGAACATCCAGAGCCTGAGATATGCCACAAAATTTTGGAATTGTGCTTTTATTCATTCCTTTATTCAGCAAGTATTGGGAGTTTACTAAATCCCAGGCACTATCTAGGCTCCTAGTAGAAACAGAACAAACATTCTTCCTTGCATGGAATAGACGCGAGTCTCCAGACAGCCAGGGTGCCCATGTGGCAGACAGACGGAGTATGAGAAGTGTGGTAGGAGATGAGGTTACAGGTTTAATTGGGGAAGAGATGCAGATCATCGTAAAAACTCTTTCTTTTAGCTGAGTTTATGATAAGAAGCCATTTGAGGCATTTCGACATATGAATAGCATGACCTTCCCTACATTTATTCAGAATCATTCTGGCTTTGTTGAGAACATACTTTAGGCGGTGCGAAGAGGAGCACAGCTGTGAACAGGAAGACAAGGCAATTGCAGTAATCGTACAATAGTTGATGGTGGCTAGGAGTGGGGTGACAGCCATGAAGGTAGTAAGAAATGGAAAGAGTATGAATATAAATCCCTATGTGATCATAAAATTCATCTTGGAAAATTAAAGGAGGCCTTGTTGCAAGATGAATGAAATTGACTTGGCTGGCCAGCCAGCCAGTAGGCTGGGATTTCCTGCATTTGATGCAAGATCTAAATCCATCCAAGCCTTGGCTGCCGTGTTTTGAAAACTGATGGCAGTTTCCCCTCTGGTTTGAATATCAGTGGAGAAGATTCTGGATCCTTCAACTTGCAAGGACTTCTGGAATGGTTGCAGAGATTCCAGAAATCACTGGTTACCCATTTTACCCACACAATTTCAAGAGATTAGAGGAGGAGGAACGCAACCTCTGTCTCCTCCCTTTCTGGGATAGATTTGCCTGCTGTTTCCTCACCTAGTCTGCCTTCCCTCTCAAAACTCAGTCTCCTTCCTCCCTCCATAAAAACAGAAGATGAGAACTTTTGCATGAGAAGTAGAACAGGAAATTGTCCAGTTTCTGCCCAGCAATCACTATTAATTGCACTGTCATGGGAATGTCTTTGGGATTTTATTTCATTTTGGCAGACTTATTTGGCATATGGGGTATAGCTGTACAGTTTGCGCCATTAGATCTTGGAAGCGTGGTAGTTGTTATTTTTTCTAAGATGGGGAAGAATATGGATAGACCAGTTTTAGGTAGAGAAAGTTGGGGCTCAGTTTGAGACATATTCAAATTGAGATTTAGCTTAGATATCGAAATGAATGTGTCAAGTATGCCATTAGATACAAAGCAGTTAATATATGGAGGCAAATCTTGAACATGAAATTAGGACTCACCATCATTTAGATGGTATTTAAACTCATGAGGAGAGATGAGGTCGTCAAGGGAATGAGTATACATACAGATGGTCAAGACATGAGTTCTTGACACACTTTAAAGTGTAGAGGTAGGGAAGATGAGAAGGAAAAACACAAAGAAAATTGAGAATTAGGAAGAAAACCAGAAGAACATGATGGCCTGGAATTCAAATGAAGAAAAGCAGAAAGAGTGATCAGCTCTGTCAAATGCTGCTTATAAAGCTCAAGTAAAATGCAGATATGACAATTTTACAACATATTTGACAATATAGAGGCTACTGAAATCTGATAATACAGTTTGGATGAAGTCATAGTGGTCTAAGACTAGTTCAAGAATGGGATCAGAAATATTATTCATTACCTATTTATCGAACATGCAATATCTCCTGTGGGTCAGGTGGTACCCACAGTCTTTTGTTTTGAGTCAGGGTCTCTGTCCCCTAGGCTGGAGTGCAGTGGCACAATCACAGCACACTGCAGCCTTGACCTCCAGGGCTCAAGCCATCCTTCCACTTCAGCCTCCTGAGTAGCTGAGACTACAGCAATGTGTCACCAGGCCCAGCTAATACACAGTCTTAACTCTCTTCCAGCCTAAAGTTTTCAACTTAGTTTTAGAATAGATAATTCAATCTGGGAATGTATCTCAAATTTTATGACAATAAATAGGAAAATGTAATTTATTTGCATAATTTTTGCACTTTACTGAATGCCTTTATTTAAATATGAAAATGTAATAATCATATAGTCACACTTAAGAGTTACATTTAGTTCAGGAAAATTCTCTCTTTGCTATTGTTCAGGCTGTGCTCTCTCACATATTCCTTACGGGAATTTATACACCAAATCATTGCACATGGCTTTAAAATTTTATTTGTAGTGATTTTTACTAAATCAAAGCCAAGTCTTTATAAAAATGGCTTTATAAAAATGGCTTTATAAAAATGGCTAATTGCTTTATTTATATATGCATAAATATACATATGTTATATTTATACACGCACATACATCATGGAGGATATTTATACATGTATGCACATATAATACATTTATATGTATGATATTTAGTTTACAGGAAGAAAAATGTGAAAATTCAAGTGGTAATGAATTATCTGGTGAAGATATTACAGTATGTCTAACCATGTTCTTATTTTCCTAAATATTTGTTGCCTTCATAATTTTAAAAAGCTACTTGTAAGGCTTTTATAATTGATTACAGTGATTTGTTATTATTGATAAATTTACGTTTAAAAAGGCATTTAAATCAGCAAATATTGACTGAGCACTTATGTGACAGGCACTGTTCTTAATGCTGAGGAATGCATTAGTTTATAAGGCGTTTGACCAGTTAATGAAAATAAGCAGAGTGAGGTGATAGAGAATGAGGGAGGTGGAGCTAATCCTATTGGGTAGTTGGAGAAGGCTTTTCTGAATTGGTGAATTACAAGGAGTCAGCTAAGGAAAGATACAGAGACCCATCATTCTAGGCAGGAGAAATACTAGGCACAAAGTCTTCAAGTCAGGAATAAGGTTGGAATTTAACAAAGAAGGACTGTGGGACTGAATTTTATTCCATAACAGGGTAAGTATTAGAAAATAAGGTAGACATAAAAACATGGACCAGAATCCTTTTTTTTTTTTTTTTTTTTTGAGACAACGTCTTGCTCTGTCACCCAGGCTGTAGTGCAATGGCACAGTCATGACTCACTGCATCATCAAACTCCTGGGCCCAAGCCGTCCTCCTCCTCAGCCTCCTGAGTAGCTGAGACTACGGGCACATACCACCACACCCAGCTAATTTTTAAATTTTTTGTAGAGATTGGTCTTGCCGTGTTTCCCAGGCTGGTCTTGAACTCCTGGGCTTAAGTCATCTTCCTGCCTCGGCCTCCTGAAGTGCAGGGATTATAGGCGAGAGCCACAGTGCCTGGTCCCAGAATCCTTTTTGGCCTTTTAGGTGAATAAAAATTTCTGTTTTATTTTGAATTTTTTTTGAGATGGAGCCAGTGTGGTGGCTCATGCCTGTAATCCCAGCACTTTGGTTGCTGAGGTGGGTGGATCATCTGAGGTCAGGAGTTCGAGACCAGTCAGATCAACATGGTGAAATGCCATCTCTATCAAAAATAGAAAAATTAGCCAGGTGTGATGATGCATGCCTGTAGTCTCAGCTAATGGGAAAGCTGAGGCAGGAGAATCGCTTGAACCTGGGAGATGGAGATTTTAGTGAGCCGAGATCGTGCCACTGCACTCCAGCCTGGGTGACAGAGAGACTCCATCTCAAAAAAAAAACAAAAACAAAAAACAGTAAAGTTCAGAGATTTAATAGCAGCGAAGAAGTTTACTATATTATTTCAAGGTATTGACAAGAATCAGAGATTTAAAGTAATAATTTCTTCTCTGATTTGCCATTGGTCACACCACTCTATCACACCACTGTATGTGGTGTCACCTGCTTTCCCTTTGGAGACATTTGACTAGGCAACATCTGGAGATTAGAAAGAGATAATCAAAGACATGTTAGTAATGGATTAATTTTTTAAGTACTCAGATATTAGATAATATGGATCTAGTACAGATACATACCAGATAGCTTGTTTGGGGTTCATATTGCAATTGAATGCTAAATACATATGGTTGTACAGGAATCTAAATTATGAAAATTATGGAACTGTTGACCCAAATATGTTACTTGGATTACCGGGTTATTAAACTGGCTAAAAATAAGAAGCTGAAACTGATCTGGCGAAGCTTACTTTTTTCTTCTTTTGACTTGTTAACAGAATCAGTAAGGTGTGATTAAGTCAACTACTTACACATACATGCTAATTGGGAAAAAGACAGCAGATTTTCTATATTGGCAGCTCATAAACCTCAAAGGCAAACATTTGAAAAAGGACACAGTCTATTTAGTAAGCCATGCTTTATATTTTAATTTTTAAGCCAAAACATGTTATGAAAATAGCAGAATATTAAAGATAGAAAGCATATTTTTGTCATGGCAAAGCAAGTAGGTATGATTTTGGGGGTAGAAATAAGGGGTGCTTTTGTCTAATAGTACTCAAACTTTAATGTGCATATGAATCCCCTGGGAATCTTGTTAAAATATATATTTCGATTCAATAGGTCTGGGAACCCCAATATTCTGCATTTCTAACAAACCCCCAGGTGATGTGGTGGCCGCTGTTCTAGCAACCTCATTTTAAGTAGAAGGCTTTATCCTTCCTGGAGGAAGTGAGGTTTAAATTGGGACATGAATAATTATAAAATACAGGTTCTTTATTTTCTCCCTCTTCAACTATCACATTCTCCTCCCTTTTTTCTTTATATAAGGTAGTGACTGTAACTGTTAAGGCAGGAAAATGGAATTTCTTTTTCATTTTTTTTTTTTACAAAGTACTTATAATGCATAATGTTGGAGAAGTTTGAACAATAAGATTCTCTCCTCTAAGGCCTAATGTTGAAGTCAGTCTAATTGGAGGAGAAATGGGAAATGAATCTCAAAGTTAGTTAATGGCACAATTCTGCTGGATAGTGAAAAGTGAAATACAGCCACTGACGGAATAAACCTTAAAGGCCATATGAGTAAGAAGGGAGGAAGTAGAATTTCAGTTGGGTAAGTATGAGGGGTTGGAGGGCAGCAACTAGATAAAAGGATAATGAGCTATTAGGCAAGACTGAGAGTGAACACGGGACTTAGTGTTTCTAGAATGTCCCCTGTATGTTGTTGCAAGTCAAACAATACAAAGTAACCACCAAAATGCTGGACAGTCTGGTAAAGGGGCTGCTGGTAATAAAACGTAAAACTGTATCTTATACTTGCTCAAGACATATTAAATCCGTATCTGAAATAATGAATGAGATCAGATGTTGTCCAGAGAAGGAAAATCAAAATGAAAAAAAGTGTTGAGGGAGGGGCAGCTCTTGAATGAAGATGGAATAAGAACATGGGAACTCCTGTGTGGAAAGAAAAGGCCAAGAGGTCTGCTAAATCAAGGGTACTGTGAATAAGTGAGTACAACCTGAACAAATACAAAGCAGTGCTATTTCACGTGAACATCTACCGTGTTATTACATGTGCCTTGAGATTTTTTATGCTAAACAGATCTCGCCAAGCCTGCTCCCCTTTGCAGACAGTGAGAATGCCTATCGCCCTCCTTGTTTTCTTTGTAATGAATTTCTACTTCCTTTAAGATTCACTTAGGGCCTAACCTGCTTTTGTCTAAACCCTCCATACAGAATTAGGTGCCCCCCAGACCCAGTTCCCTGGCTTCCATAGCCTCCTTTACATGCCGCTGCTTGCAGTGTTTACATCCTTGTCTCTTTCTCTAGCCTCACATTCCTTTGTAGGAAGGGACTGTGCCATGGTAATCTTTGCATTCCCCGGTTGTGTGGCTGACACATGCCCTAAGCTCAGTTTGTGTTAGCCGGAAGGAAAACAAAATGGGATGAATGAAAAAAATGAAAAGATGACAAGATTTTCAACAACAATTTAAAGTAGACAGAATGAAAAGGATTTAATTCTGTCTTGACAAAATAGTTTTATTAGAAAATTGCAAAAACATTCTTTTTAGTGAAAGCTTTTCACTAAAATGTTTTACATAATTACATATCATTGCAAGCTTGACATGATATGTAAATATTGTTTTACATATCCTGATGTACTCTATTGAAAAATATAAAATTATGTAAAATGTAATAAAAAATAAAGTTAGGTAAAACCATTTTATATATTTTAAACATGAATTTATGCAAACAATTTTACATAAAACAATTTTATATAAAACAAAATTTTATGTTTTTAAGTAGAATAGTTTTTGGCTTAGGGCAAACTCATTCATTTTGGGTTAGTGCAAACTCATTTAGTAAACATGACAGGTGGCTAAATTATCACTGGATTTCAGTGACTTTCTGAGTTGCACTGGGTTTCTGACATCTCTGTCTCACGATCTGGGGATGGTCAGAAGCCCTCTGAAGTTCACGATAGGATCTTCCAGGAGATACAGTGATCAGAATGCCAAAACTCTTGATGAACTGTTTTCAAGATGTAAGTCACAGTATGGTAAGAAGTACAAATTAATATATTTTACACTGCATATAAATCATGAAGAATTTCAGAATAAAGCAGTGACGAGTAAAGCCTCTTAGAAGAGGTATGTTTTGAAATAGTATTTGGTAGAGGTTACCATCATTGTGTGGAAGGGAATATGGTGAGACCCTCATCAGTAAGGGATTGTGGTGAAAATATGTGTCCAGCTGATTCAATGGGGAGGAAATGGCTGTCACAATCTGTGTGAATTGATTTAAGCCTCAATTATGGAGATATTTAGGCTTGGTCAGATTTTCCCAAATGGTGGAAACAACCTTGTTCTGTCAAGTGTGAATCATGGCAGACTTGAGCAGCACAGCCCTGTTCCATTGTCTTATCTGCTTCTTATGATGAAACATTTTATTTGAGGTAATATGACAGTATTAGTCTGACCTTTTAAAGTGAAACTTTATTACAAATTATTTACAAACTTTGAGTTTCTTGAGCTTTCTTGACCTAAAAAATGTTTTTTATATATAATGTATGTATATGTTAGTGTCACCTGAACTTCAGGGATACTTGGAGACTTCAGTTGGAAATGAATCTCAGAAAGATTTCTTTTTAACTAAGGTCTTAAATTAGTTAATTGTTAAGAATTTGCAGCAAAGCTAGGAGTAACTTACTCCAACCTTTGTTTTGTAATTCATGTTGTCTTAAACATGAATTATAAGATTGTTTACTCTCTCGTTGGAACTTTAGATAGCAGTGATTATCTTATTTTTCAATCATTCAAAATTTTGAATTTTAATTTCTCTCTTACTCATATAAATACCAGTAGTGTTCTAAATTACTGGTAATGTTCCAAATTACTGGAAGAGACGGGCTATGTTAATTACAGCAAATCAAACAGATTCTCATAGGAACAGGGGAAGAAGAGAGCATTCATTAAGATCTAGTATGTGTCAGGTAACAGGTTGTTAGGCAGTTTGCTAATCAAAATTCTGTGAAAGGTTTTCATTTTCAAATATTTGTTTCTCAACAGGAAACAAATGCCACAATAACTAGGGTTCAACAGTAAAAAAAAAAAATAATAATAATAATAATGAAGGGCCTATACGCAGAGTTGTGGGCAGGATTAAGGCGAGCCATGGGGTGTGGCAGGGTGCCCAGGCTTTTGTGGTCCTGACACAGGCTGGTGAAGACAGGTGCCTGGAAGCAGGGTCATGTGAGAGGACCCGGTCACCATTGCAGTGAGGCCTAGAGGACTCAGAGGGGCAACGCATTCTGAAATTCACCTCCCACCCTCGGAATTCCTGTTTGTGTGTTTTGTTGGCCAAATCTAACCAGAAGCCGGGGGCAGGAGAGCCTGAGGTAACTCAGTATGTGGAGCTATATTGTGAAGACACTGAACTTGGCAGTAAGGGACTGAGCTGACTGTGTGGGGTAAATGAATATTTAGCACTATCTTCTTTCTCAGAGTTTTAAATAAGGACTTTTGAAAACCATTCTTTAAAAAATCATCCTTTTAGTCATTGTTTTAATATTGAGGAAAATAATGCTATAGTCATATTCCTGAGGAATGTCTAAAAATCTGATTGAGGATGCTATGGTTCCTAAACCAGCTTTGAGCTTCGTGGCATTCAAGGAAAACGGGAAACTATGTTGTTTGTAGCTCTCACTGCCTGTTTGCAGGCACAGCAATTTATCATTCTTGAGGCAGGAATTATTAGTGGAAACTTATCGCAGAATTCTTAATATAGCAATATAGAGACACCAAGCAATGTAACATAGTCGTTTCATTAAAAGTATGTAAATATACATTTGAATGTTTCTTATAGTAGTCATCTTTGGTTTAAATTGAAGTTTGGATGTCAAATTGTAGATTTCAGTTTCTATGTCTCCATAAACTGTCTTCTTTTGTCCAAGAAGTTTTTCACTTGTTAGATCTTTTTTTATTTCATTTTGAAAATTTGATGTTCCCACATAAATACACAAAAGCAATTATTTTTTATTTACTTTCAAAACCTAAGTTATGGTTATTTTGATATTTGAATATGAAACATAAACTAATTCATAAGTAGATACTGCGGAGGGATTTTTTAATGAGTTTTCCTATCATGCATTTTTATAGACTTGACTTTTAGATCAATCCTGCATCTATATAAAATTTACTGGGTTATGAATAAACTGAACACATGTTTATTCTTATAAAATGGCATCATGTCTATAGATGAAGACTTAAAGATCAAGAAGTAAAGAATATGTATAGATCAGGACTTAAAGTACCATCAATTATATGAGACATTTGCAATTACTAAAGGATTTTCTTGATAAGCGAGGTAGGTAAGGTATGGTCAAACTTGGGGAGGGGGACCTTGACACTGAGATGAGATGAGCTTAATCAGTAGAAATTCTATGGAAAATGTAAGGACTGTAATTCTGTAGAAAATTAATGGCTTTGCTGTCCCACAAAGACTGTAAGCCCTATGTCATGCATCTGATGTAATATTCAATATGATATCTGTATATATTGATACAGTGGGTTTAATTGAAATAATCTTGTGAGTGTATCTGCATATTAAGTTTCCATTACAAAAGGTATTTTAATTTTAATAAAATATAGAGGAGTTTTCTAAATTGTTAGGGTGCTATTTTTTTAAGGTTTTAAGCCTTTGTTTTAGATTTTAAGTGAAACATTGCCACTCATGCCTCACATCTCTCAATTTGCAGGAGACCCTAATTTGTGCATTGCCTTAAGGTAATGCTTCTTTCTCAGTAGTTGGCAAAGTCACTGTGCCCTGTAACATAAGTGTTTCCTTTGAAATCTGAGCCTCGTGCATTTTCCCTATAACTACAAAGTCTATTCAGAATGGGTGAAGCACAACACTTAAAATACCTGAAGTAATTGAATTGTAAGGAGTGCAATACAGCTGCTTGCCATAGTGCATTTAATACCAGATGATTTAGTCACAAAAGCATCTCACACTCTTCCCGCACAGATTTATTTACTTATTTATTTCATTGATGTCTGGGAGAAAATTACATAGCTTTACAGATGTTATAATGAGTCATTATATTTGGAATTTGAATCTGATGTATTCTGAACTGTCCAATGTGTTATTTTCATAGAATAACGAACTATTGGGGTATCTTGGAAGTTAGGTTATTGCTGTAGTTAGGATCACATTGACAACTTACTCTATCAGATTCTTGGATTGTAGTTTCTGATTTAAAAAGGAAAACAAAAGATTTGGGGAGGGATTGAATTAAGATGGATGATTTACAAACCTGTTTTATTTCAGAAGTGGTAGCATAGCAAGAATTATATTTTAAAGCAGTATTTCTAAAAAGATAATTCTGTATGCCTTTGATTTTCTCAAATCACTTCTGCATTCATGAGCTGCTTGAAAAATTCTGGTATTCCTGATAGCTGTGCAAAAAATTATATTTAGAAGTCTGTGCTTTATTTCAAATATTTTACCATCATATTTTCAGTACTAAACTGAAGAAAGGCCTGGTTTTAAATTTTTATTAAGGTTATCTTCTTATTCAACTAAATGCAAAGTTTTATTAAGGTTCTCTGTTGCATTTATCTGTTATGAACAATATTAAAACAAATACTTCGAAACAATTGAGCTCTGCTGTCATGGGCTCGTAATTAGGAAATCTGAAATCTCCTTGGTTATCACAAAACCGCTTCTCAAACGGCTGTTTGAAAACAGCTTTTGCTTCTTAGGTAATAGAGATGCTCTTCGTTGTCATCTTAATTGTCATCAGATGCCTTTGTCACCAGAAATAGTATTTTACAGCTGATTCTTATGGGATACTACCAGCAATACAGGATGTCATCTAAGAGACCGTGATGTACAGACAATGGAATTGGAAAGCTGAGTCTTTTCCATTGAATTACAAAAGAATTTGGAAAGACTTATTTCAGCTCTGTAATGTTAGAGATAAGGAAAGAGAAACCAAACGATGTAATCAAAGATATAAGTTTGGAAATAACAATTTAAATGGGAAAGAGAACTCTTCCAGGGTGTTCCATGTATTTTATGGTTTGAGTCATTTGAACAATGCAAACTTTTGTCTCTGTCTGTATAATAAAAGAAGAAGAAAATTGATCACGAATGCCCTTGACTTATATAGGTCCAGAACACACAGCACTGAAGAAGGGGTATTTTCAGCACCATTGGAAACTAAAGCGTAATTCTGTCATTACTTCTGTCAGCCCCTGACTGCACAGAACTGGGATAGGTAGGGTTGGAGATATTGGAGTGCTTTTCTGAGTTAAGCATGTACACTTATGTGTCTCAAAAGAAGGATGTTTGGGGAATTTATTGTTCAAAACTTATTGCAAATGCTAAGAGACAGTTTTAAAAATAATTCTATCATTATTTTCAGCTTTCACTAGTGGAAAGGTAAGACTTGAGAGCCTCCAGCCTAGATCTGGACTTCCAGCATAACTGCCTTTGCAATGCTCTAAGAAGGAACAACTTTCAGATGTAGTTGGGAAATAGAGTTGTTTTCATTTTGGCACACCTCACGTGTATAGAAATGGGTACCCAACTACTCATTTTATAGAGAAATGGTAATTGTAGTGTGGTTTGACTTTAAATTAGTGCTGGGTGAATAGTTCAGAGGAAGAAAAAAAGAAGCTCTTTAGGCTATCTTGGTTTAATTTGCACATCTGATTTTAAATAGAAATGTATAGAGACTAACCTACATTTAATGGGGTGGGTATAACTTATTGGCAGTTTTAAAACATGAACTATGTTGTAGCTTTAAAAAATATGTACCATGCTTATTGTTAAGTCATGGTAGGATTTCTTTCAATAAGTTTTTAAGACTTGATTTGTATTCTTGAACTTGACCTAAACAGCTATGCTTTATTCGATTCTATGAATAGATAATTACTTTTCGTCACTAATTAATATTAATATTGATAAAGAACTAAATTTTGGTTGCATGCCCCTCTGCTTCAGCACTTATGTTAAAAATGTATGCCCTTATTTTAGCAATAGTATAGTTTATTCAGTATGCTTTTCCCACTATTTTTAATGGATTAAATAAAATCATAAGTCATACCTTAAATACAGCTTATGCATTGTATATATTCAACATTGAATTTTAGTCCTCAAAGTGATCTGAGTTGCCTTCTATTTCAGCTAACAAATTTACAAATAAGAACAATTAGCTCAAAGTATTTGAATGATATGTTTTACATTTTATTCTGATTTCTATACAACAGAAATATAAGCAAACTTGAAACACTTAGATACACTGTAGTGTATTAAACTAGTGTGGAACTAGTTGTATATCTTTTCTAAAAATGATCCATTTTCAATTTCATAGGGAAAACTGACACCTAAGATTGTAGAATCATATGTGAAACAAGAGTAAATTGAACTTGAGTAGAGGCCATAAGGATTGTTTTAAGAGCTCAGCTGAATGGTCCTCACTTGAGGTGTCTCACAATTGCCCTGACTTGCGTTGCCATCATCTGAGGGCTCGCAAACTCACAGGTCACATGCCTTGGCTAGAAAAACTCACATCTCTGGAGTATCATCTGCATCTCTCTCTGTGGTCTCTCCATATTTTCTTTCCAGCTACCTAGTCATGGTAACTGGACTCCTAATTCATTGGCTTAGGTCTATCATGATGTGTCTTAACAGGAAAAACAAACAAACAAAAACAGAAGCCTTCTTTCCTAACCTAGCTACCCAAAGTCTCCCAGCCTCTTTCTGTTTATTAGAATTGAGTCACTATTTAGCTCAAATTCAAGGGGAGAGTGGGGAATTCAACTCCACCTTTAGTGGAAAGGGCATTTTAAAACCATCGCAATTGTTTCAAAGCAATTATTTTTAGCCTTCTAGGAACTGTTTCTGTTTTTCCTATTTTCTGGCTACTCTTTGAATATGAGATTGATATATTAAAAAAAAAAACAAAACAAAACCCTTACAGGTAAGTGTAGTTATATCGTGCGTATAACTAGAGAACTCTGCAAGAATCTGATTTCCTGGATTGCAGATAATAATTTGTCCCTTAAAGACAACCTATGTCTTTAGGGAACTCCACCTGGAAACCTGCTTGCTTTTGAGAGACGATTACTTCTCCAACTTTCTAGATACAAAAGGAAATCAACATTTTGCTCATTTTCTGGGACTTTAGCCAAATTCATTGTTTCTTACCTAATTCTTCTTTGGACAAATAGTGACCACAACTTGAATTATACTTTTGTATAATAAACTTTATGTATAATTATAAAATTAGGTCAAAGATAAATGGTAAAGTTTAATAATATGCCCATAATTGGCAAATAAAGTGCTTACCTGATAATATTTGTTTACAGCATTTGTTTCTGATGTCCATATCTTAAAACCAGTCATCTTGAATATTTGACACTAATTGAAAGTAAAATTAAAACTTTTATGGAAAGCAACGACTCTTGCTGCTCTTATATTTTTAGTTGCATATAAATACACTATTTTTGTATTTTGCTAGAAAATTAAGATACGCTAATGATAAACTTATTCTAATTTTGTATAAATTTTCCTTTGTGATTTGATCTGTATTTCAGTACCACAATGGAATGGGGAGGAATGTTCACCTATGAAAAATTATATGAATGAATTAGGAATCTTCTTCTCCTCAAACATATATTTCTTTTTCCATGCATCTTTGTCCCTAGGGTGTTTTCCTTTTGGCGTATTGATGTGACTAGATTTCCTGTATCCTTTAAAAATCAAAGCAAGTGAACAAGTTCTCCCTAGACTCTGGCATCTCATCTATAGCTTCTGCCACATCTCTCTTCCTATCTAAAGTATTGAGAAAGTAGCTCACATTTGTTTTCCATACTTTCTCTTCACTTATTAATGCTCTGTGTTCTGATTTCTTCACCCATCATTAATCTGAAGTTGCTTTTAGTCATGAATTAGTACTTAGGAAATCTTGGTTTTCTGTGTTATTCAAACTTGTTACCCATTCTCTACTCCCAAAGTATCTTTTCTCTCTCATTACTTCTATAATTTCATATTAATTAGTTTTTCTTTAACCTCTTTTATTCTGTCTCACCTGGCTTCTTTTGTTATCTTGTTGGAGTTTTCTCCCTTTAGATTTTGACAACCCCAGAATTTTCTTTTTATTTTATTCCTCTTCTCATTCTATATCATATTCCCAAATAAATTTATCTCTGGTTGAATAACTTCACGATTCATATCTTCAGAGCACATTTTTTCCTCTGGATCCCCAGTCATATAGTTCTACTCTCTACTTGGCATATGTGCCCTCATACGTCACCCTTGAAATATGCATGGAAATACCTAGACACACACTTCTATTACAACCATCTGTTTCTCTCTCCCTATTTCCTTTCTTCCAATTTGGTAGTATCGTCAGTGTTCACCTTTTCTTTCCCTTACCGCCTACTCCAGCCATTTATCAAGTTGTAGGAATTTAAATTCCTAAACATCATTTCGCTGTCTACTCTTTTCACTGTCACTTAAGTTGTGTCCTCAGTTTCCATTCCCAGATTTGTTTTCCCATCTTCATAACATGTCCAGAGTCCTGTAATTGTAGTGCTAAGATTGAACCCAGGTCTACCTAACTCGGTGTTTTTACCACCACGATACTATACTGCATATTTTTCAAATTAATAACTTGAATACTAAGCCCAGAACTTGCAAAATTATTTCAGTAATCATTTCACTAAAATAACTTAGTGATTTGAATTCTTTTTAAATTATTTTTAAAAATGAATTATTTAATTTTATGTATATATTTTTATGAGAATTAGATTTGTTATTCATGTATTTAAGAAGCATTTATTAATCACCTTGTCCAGATGATAGACACTAGAAAATAGACCAAGGATACCAGCAGCACTGCCCCGTTCAATTTACAGTCTCATGAAAGAGATAGATATGTAAGCAAATACTAATATTACAATGTAATAAGTGCTAAACAAAGAAATGTAACAAAGCCTTAAGAGTCCCAAAGGAGTAGCTTACATCTAAGAAAATTGATATGATGTCACAGAAAAAGTATTTTATAAAGCTGGATTGTGAAGGAAGAGTAGGGACCTGTCTGACAAATAACTGGGAGAAGAATGCTTAGGCAGAGGAAACAATGTCAGCAAGAGCAAGGACTTGTATGCTTTATGATAGGGAAGAATGGGATCCCGGATCTTGGACTTTATGTGTATGGGGATTTGTTTTATGTGTTTAGACAGAGGAATCACTTCAGCATATTCGTGTTCACTTAAGTAATTCTAAGCATGTGTGGGGCAATTTGGAGGGTTAAGAGATAGAGACATGGAGATTGATTTGGAGGCCAGCACAAAAATTTAGATGACTTTTGAGTCTGATGAGAATCCAAACTATGATGTTGACTTTGTAAAGAAAGAAAGGAGGAAATGTAAGAACTGCTCAACGCTATATTCTGAAGAAGTGTCCAAATACTACATGTGCACATTTTGCTTTTGTTTTAAACTGTAGACATGGGATGTAGAGCTGGAAAGATCTGCAGAATCCTGGGCTGAATCTTGCTTGTGGGAACATGGACCTGCAAGCTTGCTTCCATCAATTGGACAGAATTTGGGAGCACACTGGGGAAGGTATCTTAAAGCACAACTTTTTGTTTCTGAAAACATTAGTGTTTAAAATGAAATCCTTATTAATTCATCAGTGCAGTTTTTCAAAGACTTGAAAGAAAAATCATCACAAAACAAGTAACAAAAAATAAATATCATACCAGAACAATCAGCATTTTTTTAGACTTTAAATCATCAATTTATTAGTAATGTAATGGGCATAAATATTTAAGTTTAATAATTTACACCAAAGTATCTTACTACCAAATTATACCAATGTATTTTGCAATATTTAGTTTTGTATTTTCTGCAACTTTGCTTGCCCTCTGTGACTGTTTTCTCTCTAATAGATATAGGCCCCCGACGTTTCATGTACAAGCATGGTATGATGAAGTGAAAGATTTTAGCTACCCATATGAACATGAATGCAACCCATATTGTCCATTCAGGTGTTCTGGTCCCGTATGTACACATTATACACAGGTATGTTTAGGGGGTATTATACTTAATTCCCCAAATTGAGTTAATGTAACTATGAAAGAAATTAGGCTAGTGAACTTGTCTTTTTTATATCATTTAATATGGTTATTAAAAAAATTATATGAATATTGATTATGTTGAATTGGCTTACAAATTTCTATAAACAATGAAAATAATTATCACACAAAAAAGTCCAAGCATCTACTTAAAAAGACATTATTTCAGTGATTTTGCATATCAAACATTTTTAATATGGCCCCAGTAATATGGGGAGAAATTTACCATCTTCAGTGTCAAAGTTTTATCTCAAGGAATAAAAATACAGTTTTATTTACCAATGACATTCAATATTTACATGTGCAACATGTATATATATATATTTATATTTCATGTTCACAATTGGTATGTTCTAAGTTTCCAAATCAAACAACTAAAGGCAGATTGAACTAGATAAAGCTCACTGCTGATCAGACTTATTATCAGTGAATATAAAGCAGATTAATTGTTCTGTATGCTTTTGCATGTGACAAGACTGACCAGCATCAAACTACCTGATAACCTGTGGCATGATGGAAAGATCATGTTGTATAAGAAATCTGGACATGTAAATTTTTGCTCCAGTGTTTGCTGTTTAGGATGTGATTTTCTGTTCCTTTGTCAGAAAAGTTTCTTCATAGACACGTTAATATGACATTAGGTTCGTGAGGATGTAACTTTTGAATTATTTACTAAGTTTGCATTTGAAAATGCCTGCATATTATAACCAGACACAGTTATTTTTCTGCAGCTCTCTTTTTAAAATTGAACTAGGTATTACTCAAAGACTCAGGGAAAAAACCCTTTTTGATTTGATCTCAGTTCATTTTGAATGATAAACATTGGTTTCTCACCTTCAAATTATATGCATTTTTCTCTCAGAAGTGTTGTCCTACTTGATTTCAGCCTGCTTTTTCTGAGCCTTTCATTTTTCTAATATAGGTGGTGTGGGCAACTAGTAGCAGAATTGGTTGTGCCATTAATTTGTGTAATAACATGAACATCTGGGGGCAGATATGGCCCAAAGCTGTCTACCTGGTGTGCAATTACTCCCCAAAGTGAGTAGACAAAACACTATTTCAAATGTACATTTTTCTTAACAAAAGGAAAATACCTTTATGTTCCTGATTGTTTCCCGTTTTCCGTGTGTATCACTGAATGAAGTGTATTATTTTAATTCTGTTTATTTAATATGGCAACAATTATAGTTGCCTAATGCATAAAATAAATGCATAAAGGGGGATATGAAATATGAATGTATAATCTTTGTGAATATGGGAAGCATATTTTTATGTATTCACTTTTACTCACTATACTATCCATAAATATTGAATAATTTTTATTTATTAGAGATAAAAACTGTACATTAATTGAGAAATGCATTTTCATCTGTGTAAAGACCATTTAAGGGATTATAGGATTATATTAACAATGTGACACAATCATATTTAGGGTCAAATTCAAGTTTAATAATGGGTTTTTATTAAAACAAATGGAATATAGTGAATATTCCATGGCAGAGTTTGGCTTTCTGCAAAAGTTTGTTGTCGTAATTTTTAACAATATGTGTTTTAATTTACGTGAGAAACTTTCAAAATGAGGCAGTAATTTATATTTAAACCTAGTAACCAAAAGGGGTCTGTAATAAATTATATAAATGTGTTAAATCTATACACCAAAATAATTACTTAGAATGTTCATATATAGTGATGTTTCACAATATTTTATAAATTATGCCGTTAGACTACTTTTTAATAGAGCGTATCATCTCTTAAAGGGGAAACTGGTGGGGCCATGCCCCTTACAAACATGGGCGGCCCTGTTCTGCTTGCCCACCTAGTTTTGGAGGGGGCTGTAGAGAAAATCTGTGCTACAAAGGTAAGTGCTATTGTGTTGTAGTGTTCATGTTGATTTATACTTTAATCCAGCTCCTGCATTACTTATGTTTAAAAAAGCCAGAAGTACACTTAATGATTACACGAAAAGTCTCTAGAACTCTATTTCAAATATTTGTATTATTTATATCATATTTATATTAATAAGAATTTTGTTATACTAACATGAAATTTTTAAAGTTCCATGATTATTTCAGGTAACTTTCTGATTCTACTTTGAAATAACCCCAGAATGACAAGTATATTTATATTCTTAAAAGTCATCTTCATGTATGGTTGACTAGAGTTATTTCCATAACTGTCATCTTTTTTTAAAGGATTTAGCAATTTAACACAATTTATTTTTAGCACTGTAAACATTTTTAACAAAATACCCCTTTGTGTATCTTATTGAACCATGCTCAATGAATTATATTGATTTTTCACTTCTCACTGCACACTATTCAATTTGTCATGCTAAAATAAGAAAAGTATAATAGTTACATAAAACTGTAAAACTAGTTTTATATTACTTGAGTAGTACATTGAGTAGTACTCTGAAATGCATTTGATGTCTTAAATAGTAAATATGGTGTCCTGTTTATAGCACATAAAGATAAACTGTTATGACAAAGCTTTGTGAAAAGTCATGCACTTGTGCATTCAAGTGAACATTTTTTACTGCCTTGTACTTTTTTTCTTAATGGTGACTGAAGGAGGAATGATGTAGACTGAGTATAATATGAAATATTTGAACAATTACAGCCCCTTTTCAGTGCTCATAATGACACATGTCTCTTTTTTTTCCCTTAATGATGCATTAACTAAAATGTGTAGAGAAGTGCCCATATATATCCCTGTGTTGTATAAGCCATTTAAACATTCCTGGAAGTATTTGCAGCATTTTTTCCTTGTGTGGGTGTTTTTCATATTCTCTATGTCCAAACCTCCAACCTGCCTGCCTCTTCCCCAGTGACCATTATCTTTTACTTAAAGCTGACTTTCCTGTGACTTCATACTTTTTTTTTAGGTTCTGAGTTCTTGGGCATGCATCAAAATAATACGCCTCTCCAAAATGTGCCATTGTCAAGCCTTTAATAAAGGCCAATCTGGAAAAAAAAAAAAAAAAAAAAAAACATTAAATTCAAAGTTTGAAATTATTCTCCATGGTCAAGTTTAAATTTCTGCACATTGACTTTTCTTCTAAAGGGAAAAAACTTGCTGTGGAGATGGATATTGTCATAAATAATAAGGGCATATCAGTCCTTCTTTAGGCCACATTTCCTTTTGGGAGAAGTCTAAATGTGATCCTCCTGAAAATATTAAGAATATGATTTTAATTGAAATCACATTTGATTTTGCTAAGCCATGAACTTATTAGATCACTTTGTAGATTTCATGATGTCATTATGAAAGTCAAACAATGATATGTTGAAATATAAGCAAAGTTTAGAAGCAGCTTCATTGAATATTAGTCAAACATTAACATAAATGAATCAAGGACTTAAAAGGCTTATGTGTGTATTTCATTTACTCCAATGCAGTACCTAAGATCACCACCTGAAGCCAAATCCTGTGCAAAAAAACAGTACTGATTTTTCTAGTTCTCAATGTTAACAGTAGTAACAAAGTATATTATTATTTGTAATTTGTGCACATGTAAAATAGGGTTAATATTTCCTAAATCTGCTTTCTCTAACAGAAGGGTCAGATGGGTATTATACCCCTCGAGAAGAGGAAACAAATGAAATAGAACGCCAGCAGTCACAAGTCCATGACACCCATGTCCGGACAAGATCAGATGATAGTAGCAGAAATGAAGTCATAAGCACACAGCAAATGTGTAAGACCTCTATATTACTTATAAAATTTCTTAGGTACCTAAATGGTATGTCCATCAAGATTTTATTAATTTGAACATTTATAGAATGGCAAAAATTTTGTCATTAGGCTATATATAATGAATTACAACTGCTTTTATATTATATGAGTTATTTTGGTATTTTTTTCTTTATAGCCCAAATTGTTTCATGTGAAGTAAGATTAAGAGATCAGTGCAAAGGAACAACCTGCAATAGGTAATATTTGTTATTATTTTGAAAACTAATTGACTGAATATAATAACTATTTGTATTTTGTACTGACATTCAGAGAAACTAAATTTTGTGCCCAATTACTTTTATTTAGGTACGAATGTCCTGCTGGCTGTGTGGATAGTAAAGCTAAAGTTATTGGCAGTGTACATTATGAAATGGTAAGTATTATAAATGTAATTATTTGAGGATAGGGTCCTTCCATATAATATTTGATTTTTATTGTGCAAAATAACTTACATAAGTATATTTTGCTCAGAAATGTTTAATTTAAAATCATATAAATGGTAAATAGTTTGAACTTATGCAGAACTCTTATATTTTTAACATCCTTTTATCTCCTACTTTTTTCCAAGCAATCCAGCATCTGTAGAGCTGCAATTCATTATGGTATAATAGACAATGATGGTGGTTGGGTAGATATCACTAGACAAGGAAGAAAACATTATTTCATCAAGTCTAATAGAAATGGTATTCAGACAATTGGGTAAGTACACAAATAATCTTTTGGACCAGATAATTTTAAATTGTAACAATGAACTAACACATTTTTAAAGAGCAAAGCATAGAATAATTTAAGAAGAAATAATTTGGTAATTTTCAAGGCTCATTTAGCTTGTAGTTTTATTAGACAAAAAGAAGATAAAGCATCTAAGGACAAAGTTGAACCCTTTTGCTTGTAATGGGCATGCTAAAACTCCAAATTTTTGAGTTGCATTAAAAATGTGTAAATTTATAGTTAATTCTTAATGTAAAGCAATATATTTTTTAGCTTGACAGAAAATACCCTGAGAAGGGTAATTAATTTGCATGTTCTTCTTGTCCTATTTAGGGAAAATGGCTTATTTCATGTAACATTAACTTCGTTGATAAGATAAATTACTTTACAGAAAAGAGCATTTTGAAAAGTTCTCTAAATATGTGTTATGCTATGTCATCTTTCTTTTGTCCATTTAAAAGTATCTCAATATAAAAGCATTTAATTTTATTAATGTTTCTCCTATGAGGTGTACCAAATACCTTATTCCAAAACACTGTGCATTTTTATATGTACTGTATAGAAAGTAGAAAAATGGGGGCTTTTGAAATACCTTTTTAGTGTCTTTTTCCTCTAAGTAAAACAGTAAACATTACTGAACTTCATACAGAATGCCTTTTCTTAGGAAATTTGACATTGTCTCTTTGTTACAATACAGTTGCATGATATCTTCACAGTGGGGTTAAGTTAGAATTAATAACTATAAAAAACTATTAGGAACTCTTAAAAATTTGTGGAATGATCTCCTATGTAGTCTTTTTTTTTTATTGTTGTTTTTCATTTGTTTGTTTTGTTTTTTTGCTTTTTGAGACAGGGTCTCACTCTGTCACCCAGACTGGAGTGCAGTGGCGTGATCTCAGGTCACTGCAACCTCCACCTCCCGGGCTCAAGTGATTCTCCTGCCTCAGCCTCCCAAGTAGCTGGGATTACAGGCATGCACCACCACACGCAGCTAATTTTTGTATTTTTAGTAGAGACAGGGTTTCACCATGTTGGCCAGGCTGGTCTTGAACTCCTGACTGCAGTTGATCCACCCGCCTCGGCCTCCCAAAGTGCTGGGATTACAGGCGTGAGCCCACGCACCCAGCTTATACAGTCTTATTCAAAGGCCTGATGGGTGGTTTTTAGCTGTTAGTGATAACTCTTTTTAGCAATTTTTGTTGTTGTTGTTGTTAAGACAGAGTCTCACAAGTTCAACTTTTCCTGCCTCAGCCTCCCAAGTAGCTGGGACTACAGGCACTCGCCACCATGTCCAACTAATTGTTATTTTTAGTGGAGATGGGGTTTCACCAGGTTGGCCAGGCTGGTCTCAAACTCCTGACTTCAAGTGATCCGTCAGCCTCAGCCTCCCGTAGTGCCGGGATTACAGGCGTGAGCCACCACACTTGGCCGAAAGTTCTATAGAAATATTCATTAATCTATTTACTTGGCAAACATTTATTAATTACTTTCAATAAGTAATAAATAGTAGTTATTAGCTTTAGTAAGCCAAGCAGTGGGTGTTCCATTAAAGGACATTTGTCCTGTTATTTACTTTCTTTCCTCTTAATTTTTAATTATCTCTCAATTATAGAAATTCTCTTGAAACTTGAAGGCTATATTTAATAGGTTGTATATTTTATGCCTCAGAGAATGTTATTTCTTTTGGACACATTGTAGATGAGGAATATTAAATACTGAATTTGAAGCTGACAGAAATAAAGAGTTGTTGAAATTTTACACCTTCAGTTCTGAGCTAATATATTCAGAGAGTGAACCACGTTAAAGTAGCCTTACCTTTTGCAATAGATATTTTTCTAAAAATTTGGATATATATAAACCAATTAAAATTTTGATGTGTAATTGTGTGCCTGATCTTATATTTCAGCATTTTAATAATGCATGTAAAGAGGAGAAGTTAATTCATTTTACTGTAGACATTTTGCTAGATACTAGGAGGAACCAAAAAGGAATAATATACACTCCCTTCGGTACTTATTTTTTGTAGTCTTTTAACAGCATTGTTTTGTATTTCCTGTTGTGAAAGAATAAATAGTTTGGTCTTGTGGAGGCAGGAAATTAGTATTTGAGGGTTTTAATTTTGATAGGAATCAAAATAGATATAGCTTTATGCTATTATCTATAAGTTTTTGAGATTAATAATGAAAAGAGATCACCTTAAGAATGGTATTGATTTGGTTAATAACTGATGGTAATATGGATTTAGCATAAAACTGATGATATATTCTTATATTGCTACTTGTCTAGTGTAATAGGTGTTTAAAAAGAAAATTAAGTGTTCATAGACTTGAAAGATTCCAGAAATGATGCTGCTGCTTATGATGACTATGTGAAAATAATGAACATTTCTGTATTTTTACCTTCAGCAAATATCAGTCTGCTAATTCCTTCACAGTCTCTAAAGTAACAGGTTAGCACATTCTTCATCTTATTTTCTTAGTACTATGTAATATGTTATTGCTTTCAAAGGATTCACTCATTGTTTTGTGTTTTAATTCTTCAGTTCAGGCTGTGACTTGTGAAACAACTGTGGAACAGCTCTGTCCATTTCATAAGCCTGCTTCACATTGCCCAAGGTAAACCAGTGTACACATAGGGAACTTTGGCCCTGCGATAACTGTTTTTGCCTGAAATTCTGGTGTCTCTGGGATTCAAAAGATGTATAATCTTGAACTGCTAAACTGGAGGGAGCAATGGAACACCATAAACTACATGCACTCCAGGCAGGCCGAGTGTACTTTCTCCCAATGCAAAAGTATTCTCTGCTATTTCATAATATCAGGGTTTATGCGTGTAATCTGTATATTCATCTGTGCTACAAAGAGTCCTTTATTAGTCTGCTCTGGCTGCTGTAACGAAATAGCACTGACTGGGTGGTATAATCAATAGAAATTTGTTTCTCACAGTTCTGGAGGTTGAGAAGTTCAAGATCAAGGTGCTGGCTGATTCGGGTCCTGATGAGGGCTCTCTTCCTGGTCTACAGATGGCCACCTTCTCTGTGTCCTCACATGGTGGAGGGAGAAAGAGAGCTCTCTCTCTTACATCTCTTCTTATAAGGACACTAATCCTATTGGATGAGGACCCCACCCTTATGACTTCGTTTAACATTAATTACCTTCATAAAGGCCCTGTGTCTCCAAGTTCAGTCAAATTGGGGATTGAGACTTCAACATATGAACTTTGAAGGGACAAAATCATTCAGTTCGTAAGTTTCTTACAACAGAAACTAAAGTGGCATAACTCATATTTTTAACATTATTATCCAGTTTTTTAAATTAGATCAATCTGATTGCATTTGGTAAGTTAAAAAGCCCATCTTTGCCTTTCTTTTATTTTTTTGTATATTCTCTTTTACAGAATTATAATGGAATTTATGTACTATAAAATCATGAAAAAAGCTTTATTTATCTTGGCCAAGCTAAGATGAAAACTGTTAGAAGTATTATGGTTTAATCCATAATCAGTAGATAGGAAAAATAAATTGTGTCTCCATATATCCAGTCTTAGTTCTATCTGCACTATTTCCATTAATGCAAATATCCACACTACTTCTAAAAACTAGTAATGAGATTTCAAGATATAATTGTAATTTGACAACATGCCTAAAAATTTAAGGAGCTTAATTTTTATGGAAAAGTTTATCTACTTTGGAAAAACGTCATTACTTGCCCTTTTAAAATGAAAGCAACATTTCACTTAAAGAATGGGACTGGCTGTTCACAAGGTACATAACGGAATCTTTATAATAGAAGACTGTGATCTTCATATAACAGAGTACTTCATTTTCTATCAGTTTCCAAGTTACAGATGTGATATAAACAATAGACTTCCTCACATACACATAGTCTGTTTCTTTTCAAATCATTTGTCTCTACTAATGCAGGACTGCTGTTATAATGTTTTTGGTCAGCTAACTTGGTGCATTTTAATTGAGAATTTTAGAAGTCCTCAGCTTGTATTTGCTGAAATCCGCAGATTACCAAGTATGCAGGATAATTTGAGGACCTCTTACTGGGTGAAGGGCATCATATACTTTTTGCCATTTGTTCACCAATGAATTATATGCTGAATATTTTTATGATAAAAATACAATCTGCTGTTACTAGAGCTTGACCAATTATGCTCTTATAAGGCCCACATATTTGATTAAATCATTATTTGCTGCGTAGTCTTAGACAATTTTGTAGAAATATTTTTTTTCAGATTTCTCAAGACCCCTACATTTACAAATTGCAGTTTTGTTTTTTTTTTTTTTTTTGAGACGGAGTCTCGCTGTGTCACCCAGGCTGGAGTGCAGTGGTGCGATCTCGGCTCACTGCAAGCTCCGCCTCCCGGGTTTACGCCATTCTCCTGCCTCAGCCTCCTGAGTAGCTGGGACTACAGGCGCCCGCCACCACGCCCGGCTAGTTTTTTGCATTTTTAGTAAAGACGGGGTTTCACCATGTTAGCCAGGATGGTCTCGATCTCCTGACCTCGTGATCCACCCGCCTCGGCCTCCCAAAGTGCTGGGATTACAGGCTTGAGCCACTGCGCCCGGCACAAATTGCAGTTTTAAAGAAAAAAGTAAAGATGTATTGCTAGGTGAAGATGGTAAATTTTAGCATCATAATATGTGGAAAAAAACCAGGAACTTTAGAATTTAAATGTATAAATATTTATTAAATACCTACTAAGTACCAATAGTATGCCTAGCCTTATGTCAGCCATGTGACTAGGTTTATGAGGACCAAATAATAAGGATAGTCTCTGTCCATCATTCTAACATAAGGCTCTCAATAGCAGATGCTCAATAAATGGTAATTTTATAAGTACAAAACAAACTATATCAATATTGTTGCAAAAGGGATAAATCAAGTAAAGCATTAATAAACAACCTCCCTATTTCTTGGCTTGTTTCAGAAAGCAAAACATCAAAATAGGGAAAATGATATAAATTTTTAAAATTTAATTTTAGCCTTTACTGTTACCAATATAATAAATCCATAGAAATGACAATTTTTACATAATATTGACGTTAAGTAGTCTGAAAAGCTTCTCCCTTTTTTTTTATTTCAGTGAAACAAAATTGTCTTTTGTTTTTCCCGTATGAAATTTGTAATAGTTTCATAAACTAGGTTATGATATTATGTATATGACAGGTTATAACTTTTAGGGAACCATGTAGTTGGTACATTTCTTTTAGAATTTCATATCACTTAAGTAGGCTGAGCCATAGTCTATTATGGAGAAAAAATGCCAATAAATAAATTAAATTAAATTAGCTCAAGAAGACCTTGAAGAAACAAGATTTACCTGCAAGTCATGTCCTTGAAAGTTTCCATGTCTGGTAGAACAATTCAAAATAAACTCTATCTTAAACTATTATTTAGTAACCATTTGGTTACTCTGTAGTAATTATTACTTAATATCTTATATAAGAAGCATCCAGTTTTATATATATCTATAAACAATTAGATCTTTAAAATTTATTGAATGCTCAAGATGTAAAAGTAGATATTAAAGTATGTCAGTATTTTCATTCAAAGTTTACCAGCAAATTGTGGGTGGAAAAAAAAAAAAAAAAAAACATTTACTGGACCAGTACCTACCTTCTCAGTAGTACATAACAAGCTGTTAAAAACAGATTGGAATACAAACAAGCAAAAACTTCCCCCAATCTTTGTTTTACCTGAACTCATCTGAGTAGAAACTAACTCAACTTGGATTATTGACTTTGGCATTCCGGAAACCAACAGCTGAATATGGGCAAGATAGAGTTTGCAGAGCATGCAGAGCAAGTGATTTTACAACCATAAGGATTGCAGTGAATGCCTAGCAGTTCTCAAATACAGTAAGATCAGTTTCCAGTCAAAGGGGACACCGTTCCTCCTGCAGAAACCCCAGACAGCATCTTTTATAACAATGAATCCTTTAATTCAAAGTTATAGAAACTCAGGTGCATTTATTACTTATATTTAAATGGTTCTGGTTTCCATGTTATGTGAAGTATATACACTCTAGAGTATACAGCGTTATACAAATTTTAGAAATAAGAACTATAACTATTTCTTAAAAGCTATCTTAAGGAAGATCTGCTTCAATTGGCAAGGGTAGTTTCAACTGAAGTATATTTATTATACTTTCAGGAAAATTGTTGATGCTATCATCCACCAATGATTGTAACATAATTATGTTGAGAGTCTCATTTACTACTTAAAATTGTGTTTTTTCCAGTTTTAGTTTGTATTTCCTTTTAGTGATGGGTGTGTGTGTGTGTGTGTGAATGCAGACGAGCCACTTGATTAAAAGTGAAGTGCCATTTGACAGTTTCTTCAACTTTGGGAGTAGATTTTTAAAAATATCATGTGATTGATTAAATATTGATAATTGGATCCTTTGTTTAAATGAAAAGCTTTTGGTCATATTGTATTAGAGCCTAACAACAAAAAAAAGTGTTGGGAAATGTCTTTTAAGTGAGCTAAGCCAACCAGATGTCAGTAAGGCAGTAGGATTTCTAGAGGAAGAGCATTCCATGCAGAGAGGAAGATAAATGCAAAGGCTCTAAGGCAGAAGGCTATTGTGTGCATTTGAGGAATAACCATTAGGCCAGTGTGACTGGAGCAGGGTGAGAAAGTGGGAAAGGAGTAAGATATAAAATTGGAAAGGCAGTGAGGTTAGAAGATACAGGGCTTATTGACCTTCCTGAGGCTCTTGTCATTTACTCTGAATGTGATGGAAGCCACTGGAATATTTAGAGTAGAGGAATGATGTGTTTGAAATTGTACATTTTTTGTTGTTGTTTCATTTTGAGATGGAGTCTTGCTGTGTTGCCCAGGCTGAAGTGCAGTGGCACGATCTCAGCTCACTGCAACCTCTGCCTCCCAGGTTCCAGCAATTCTCCTGCCTCAGCCTCCCGAGTAGTGGGATTACAGGCACCCAGCACCATGCCCGGCTGATTTTTGTATTTTTAGTAGAGACGGGGTTTCACCATGTTGGCCAGACTGGTCACGAACTCCTGACCTCAGGCAATCCACCCACCTCGGCCTCCCAGAGTGCTGGGATTACAGGCATGAGCTACCGCGCCTGGCTGGACTTGTATGTTTTAATATAAGTATGGAAAACAGATTGAAGAGGGACAAATTGGAAGCAGGGAGACCATAGAAGCCTAGAAGAGCCTATTGCAGTAAGTTAGAGAGTAGATGATAGAGCCCAGAGTTACCATGATTGAGGTGCTTGGGGATGCTCTGATCTTGGATATGTTTTCATGTACAGCCAATAGAAATTGCAGATGGGTTGAACGTAAGGTGTGAGATTAAGAGAGGGATTGAAGATAGAAAGGTTTCTGGCCTGAGCACTTGGAATCATGGAGGTGCCATTTATTGCAATGGGAAGCCTACAGAAAGAACAGATTTGGGAACTAGAGAAGGAGATTAGGAATTTGGTTTTATACATGGTAAGCTTGAGATGTTTATTATAACTAAGTGGAGATGTTGAACAAGCAGTAGGATATTCACGTTTGGAATTAAGAGAGGTCCCAACTGGAAATGTAAATTTGGAAATCAGCCATTTAAAGATGATAATTAAAACCATGAAACTGAATGAGATTCCAAAGATGTGAATATAAAGAAGAGAAACTATGAGATATATGAGGCAGACAATGATTCAGATTTTCCAAGTTATTGGTTTAGTAAATTCTACAGATATATTGAGTACCAACCTCTCAGATACATAGAGATGCTTTCTGATGTTTCTTTTGGCTCGAAATCCCCACATTAGACAGCTTCCTAATTTTTTTTAAATCACATTTGTGCCAAAAGATAGAAATAGATAAACAGAAGCAATTGTGTCTACTGCCTGGGCTTGTACAATTGACCTATTTCAGGAGAAAAAAATGAGTAAGGTTTAGAATGTTGAGCTTACTTTGTGTATACATATCTGTGGTTTTACTAACAAGAAAGACTTAAGTAACCAGCTTAATATATATATTATTTTTTTCAGAATATACTGTCCTCGTAACTGTATGCAAGCAAATCCACATTATGCTCGTGTAATTGGAACTCGAGTTTATTCTGATGTAAGTATCCTAATTTATACAGCTTTCAACATTCATGTATATATATAAATGTATAGCCACATTTAAATGTATATATGTACATTTATATACAGAGCAAAGAAACAGACTTTGTTAATAGGCATTCTCAGAAGAGTTAAACATCCATATCACCGAAAAATTAATATCCATATGTAAGATATGAGTGTATAATTATTTGACAAAATTTTTCTTCACATTCTCCCCATATATTTTATATAAGACACATAATGAAATAGTCTATAGTCATTGTTGGGAAGGAAAATGTGTTTCGTTTTTCTTTTGATTCTTTCGTATTTGAAGTCTAAACTGGATAATTAAGATTTTGTCAAAAGTCTAAACAATATCTTCAGTGCCAAACGGCCATTTAAAATGTAGCATAGAGTCATAGACATGCTACATTAAAATATATGCAAAAGAGAACTAATTGAGGGGATGTTTTAAGAGATGACTTTAGTGGGGTTGGACAAGGAATGTGAGCTGTGATGGCCCAGGCTGGAGTGCAGTGGCATGGTCATATCTCAGTTTAACCTCAAACTTGGGCTCAAGTGATCCTCCTGCCTCAGCCTCCCAAGTAGCTGGAAGAACAAACACATGACACCATGCCTGGCTCTTTTTCTGTTGTTGTAGAGATGAGGTCTCACTGTGTTGCCCAGGCTGGTGTGACCTCAAGCAGTCCTCCTGCCTTGGCCTTCCAAGGTGCCAGGCCTGTTAAGTGCTTGTTGAGCTAGGTTTTTAGTGTCCATTGGTAAAGAGGATCAGGGAACATGTTCTAGTGGGATAAGTGACATTTACAAAGTAATGGAGTTAAGAGTAAATGAGCTGTACATCAGTCTAGCAGATAGCTTTGTTTCTGATCTGCTGAAAATCGGAACGAAAAGGGGCTTCCACCAAGTTAGTCAGAGAGAGAGGAACCCAGCTCACATCAGTGTGTGGACAAAGTCTGAAAGCGCACGCTGATGAGTTTATGTTTTATGAGGCAAACACTTAGAAACCATTACAGATTTCTAAGCCAGAGAATTACAAATGCAAATTTAGGAAATGTCTTATGCACATACTCAATAGAATATTAAGGGAATTTGATCATATAAAGAGGACTGAATATGTATATTACCACCTATTTCTCTTGGTGAGCTTTCTTAGGTCCAGATTTTTTTCAGTTCAGCTTTACCTTTGCAGTTATTCTCCAATTCTGAGTCTCTCTCAAGCTCCAGATTTGAACTAGTCTTATGTGCCACTGAAACATCCTGCTGGTATCTTGAACGTGCTAGTCTTCACATTTGTGCTTATATTCTTGCCTCTGTTGAAATGCAATATTTTTGAAAATTTTATGTCAAAATTGTGGTCATTCTTCAAAACCTAAATTATTGCCACTTTCTCTGAGGGTGTGTTGCTGGACCTTCCAACTCAAGTATGAAGTTGCCCCTATTTCAACCCCTATCACTTCATTTTCTCCTTTTGGCACTTAGCCTGTTGAATTTGATATTATGATTATTACCCTATCTCTTTTATTAGTTAGTAAGTTTCTCAAGGGCAGCAGCTGGGTTATTCATTCATCGTTTTTTGATCACGAATTTGATGTCTGCCAAGCCGTGAACAAGACAGGCACGTCCTGCCTGAACAGAGCTTAGAGCACATAGTTACGTCAGATATTAACCAAGTACCTTGCACATAAATATTTGTTGAAACAAGTAGATTAACAAATATATAGGAATGTGCATATCTGAACTCAACAGAGATTTCCAAAGAAATTATACTTTTCAGATTTTCCCTTTAAGCAGGAGAACTTTTAATTTTAGTCATGTCTAGTGAAAATCTTTCACAATATCCTGTATACTTCTATACCTTTAAAGCCATCTATTTGTTAGAGTTCAGGTTTTGTTAGAACTCATATCTTGAGATCATTTTATCTTTCTACCCTCAGTGAAATGGGTGTGTAATGTGTGTATCATATAGGTCGTTTGAAGAGTAAGTTGGAAATACAAAGATTACTGTCAAATGGCAAGTACGAAATCAGAGATCCAATCATTAATTGCCAGTCTTCCCTGGCCCGACAAAATACATTATCTCTCCAAATAAAGTATGAAAATGTGAGAACCAATCAGCCAGACTCCATCCCTCCTTCCCTCCTTCCCTCCCTCCTTCCTTTCTCTTTCTTTCCTTCCATTTATAGTTAGACCTTGTACATTCTATTTATTTGAACTTTTATTTATAGTTTATTGTATATTTCTGCATTCATTAAAAATTCTATTTTTACAGATAAATAATTCTTTTCATCACATATTAGAGTTTATGAAGTCTGAGTATGAAAAGAAAATGTCTTCTGACCTTTGAACTCAAATAGGGATGCCTGCTGAACGCACAACTGCAGGCAATACAATAGCCTCAAAACATATTAAGTACTTGGACTTTAAGTAAACGTTGTATCTAAGCACTTTTGTTACCTTGGGAAAAATGCTGATTAATACTCTTTTAACAGAACAAATACTGAAATGTGCACAGAATTATTTTTAATCCCATCTGTTAGGAACCATATTGGATGCAAATGTAATTCAGTGGGACTTTAAATGTTGAAGAAAATGCGTTTGAGTAAGGATGGAGGTTTTAGATACATGGTATTTTGTGATACAGCAAAAGCATGGAAAGGATTAAACAGCTTGGCATTCAGACTCTGATCTAATAAATACTGACTGATGCTCTAGAGTTCACAGCACAGTAATAAAGCAAGGTCATGTAAGATATACATGCTTATGCGAACTTAAAAAAGCATATTAAATCACTCACATGTGCATAGAGATAAAAGAACACACCAATGGAATCAGAAAAGACTCATGGGCATTTGACATGGATTGCTTTATACTGAAACAGTTAAAATATTTTCTTTGGTCGGATTTCCTTGGATTGTACTTAGTTGTTGACAAAGTTTGGTAAAACATTTGGACTAAAGCAAATGTTAAAATTGAAGATTTTAATGGGCCAAAAGAAATGATCTGACTTTTAGAATTCAGTAGTTTTAAAAATTTGAAAGTATTGGAACTGAAACAATAATTTTCTTCTCCATAGAAATCCCATTCAGTTCAGATTATATGACTAGTACAATGTAATCAGAGGACTTTCCTAGTATTTCATGTCAGACCATTCAAACTAAATTGACAGGCATTACAAATCTAGGTAGAAGCTATGATGATTCTTCATTTTTTTCTTTTTAGGGTTATTAGGCAAAGTTTATCTGTGTAGATTACATTATTTACTAAGAAAAAAACTACCCCATTTCTTGTATTTTGGAACAGGGGCCATAGTCATATGCAGAACTATGGTGGAGTTTGTATTAGGCAAAAGTGAACATACCTGAGGGATGAATAATCTAACCTGTGAGCATTTAGTCAGAGTGAGCCCAGTATAGAACAAAGGCTAAAACTGAAGAATGACAAACAGGCGCTAGAAGAGATAAAAGAAGCTAATTTGCTTTCTATTGCTTTGATACTCTAAAGCCTACTGTTTGGACAGAACAGGTGTTTGCTAGATTAGACTGGGGAGGGGTCTTACCATTGCATCACCCTTAAGGTTGGCCTTCAGGCTTGCTCCGAATTGGCTTTGACTTTGTGACATTTCAAACACTCCTTTCTGCACAAAACCTCATCCTGTAGCTGCTCACTGGCTATCCATGACATCAGGATGTCAGCGACTTTAGTCTATTAATAACGGAAGAATAGGCTGGACAAGTCCAACAGGAATTTCCAATAATGGCAGTTTGTTTGTTTCCTTGCCTTCTCAGCTGTCCAGTATCTGCAGGGCAGCAGTACATGCTGGAGTGGTTCGAAATCATGGTGGTTATGTTGATGTAATGCCTGTGGACAAAAGAAAGACCTACATTGCTTCTTTTCAGAATGGAATCTTCTCAGAAAGGTAAAAACAAAACATATGTATGTATAATTTTACGTACCATCTATCACTGTATTCATGATTGCTGCACAGTTGACCCACTTTAACATTTTTAATTTTTTTCAAAGTTAAGTGGCAGAGTCAGTGTGTTCCTTTGCACACTTGTGTACCAGTCAGCCTTCCAGGGATGGGAGAAGCTGTAGTACCAGAGGTGCCTGTCTCCTGCAGGCTTATAAAAATCAACATGAAAATCGGATTACAAGTCAGAACTACTCTTTTGTTAATTGATCTTATAATTAGGAACTTTCTTTCATCCTCTTTTGGATTTTCTAGATTAGTTTTTATATTTAATTCTTTCTAGGTGAGCAAGGCACAGAATATTTCTCTAATCCAGTTATCTGACAAAGTATTTGACAAAAACAATGTCTGATTTTCCCTAGAACCAAACTCTCTAATTGATTTGAAGTTGGATGCCTAGTGTGATATAAATGAACTCTTTCAGGTCATTTTTCATATTATTTAACCCACCCACTAGTGTCATATATTTTGGTGATGTGAGAAAATTCTTGTAACTCACTTTATCAGGTATCACTAAATATTAAAATAAATGAAGCAATGGTGATTTTTTAAATCATTGTTACTTATAAAAGTAATATTAAAAGTCCTATTTATTTGTATATAGAAAAATCCCTAACTTTTAGGTATTTCCTGGGTTCTTCAAAATTGCCAGTGGAGAGCACACATATGTACACCAAAGGATGTGTCATGCAGGGTATCTAGATTACCTTCCACGTAACCATCTGGGTGTCATCCTCTCAAAAATACAAATCTGCATTATCTGTTTTCATATTAGACTATATCAAGAGGTGAGTGTTGAGAAAGTGACATCTCTACAACCTGCTCATGTCCTCTTTAAGCAGAATAATACATAAAATGGATCTTTGAGTTATAAAATTGGATATGCAACTTTATAAGCTAAACTGAGTGATATGGTTTTATTCATGCCTTGTAATTCTTAGATTTAATTTAAAACCATAAAATGATAGGTGATATCCTAATAAAACGGTATAATAATTATTTTTGAATACCTACTATGAATATTCCAGATGTTAGATGCTCCTGAGCACTCTAAGTATGTTAGCTCAGCTTCAACATCCTTGAAATGTCAGGCCTATACCCGGAGAGAGAGAGAGATATATATATATGTATGCATGTATGTGTGTGTGCGTGTGTGTGTATGTATATGTATGTGTGTGTGTCTGTATATATGTATGAGTGTGTGTATATACGTGTGTATATGTGTATGTGTGTGACTGTATATATGTGTGAGGGTGCATATGTATATTTATGTATATATGTGTGTTTCTGTGTATGTGTGAATGTATACATATACACATATATTTTATATATACATATATACACATATACATACATATACACATATACATATGTATATATATGTTAACTGAGACTCCGAGGGGTTAAATGATGTGCCCAAGTTCATATAACTTGTAAATCTCAAAGCTTAGATTCAGTCCGTAGGCTCAGAGATATGTGTTATTCCAGTATTTAACTGTGTACAAAAAGGAAACACAGCAAACACATTCACTTCCTGAGGCACTCAGTCAGTCTGTTTCTCATAAATAAAATATTTGGATTGGCCATCTACTTGCGTGAAAAACCTGGCATGCATGCATGCCCATGTGTGTATATGTTGTGTGTGCACCCTTGTGATACCCTTATTTTTGCTCACTCAAAAATTCTCTCCCTTTTTTCTTGTACGAATAAATATATAAAAGATATTTCACTTTCTCTTTCTTAGCATTTATTTTATTGATCTCCAAAAGTCTTTTGTAATTATTAAGGAAATAAAACTTTATGTAAAAGCTTCAAAAGCTTACAGTTGATTTGAATAAATAATGATTAATGGTACTACCAATCTGTTTTAACTTTTAGACTTTTAAACAAAACATACCTTGATTTATGTTGCTAAATAAATATAACCAATTTAGTAAAGAGTAAAATTTATGAGTCTGCATTACTTTTAACTTCTATTTAAAAGTACTTTCAAAATGAGATTGAATGCTCTGTGTGTGTGTGTGTATGTGTGTGTGTCTGTGTGTGTCTGTGTGTGTGTGTGTATGTGTGTGTGTCTGTATGTGTGTCTGTGTGTGTGTGTGTGTGTCTGTGTGTGTGTGTGTGTGTATTTTTTCATTTCAGTGAAGATATTCTTAGGTCCTTTCAGATTTGACCATTAAATATCCTTACTAATATTTTTCTTGTAATTATAGATGTTAAGAGTATTAATCGGTATGATAGCAATGTAATTTAAATTTTGTCAGACTTGGGCAATGATGATAAGCTAGTGGGCAATGATAATAAGCTAGTGCTCTAGAGTATTGCGTAAGTATCAGCTGTATTTTAAGCTTGTAACCATGCATATCAGTTGTAAATCTGAGTCTCAGTATTCCCCATTAAAACTGAATAATAGCTGCCAAACTCTACTTTATGAGAATGAAAGGAGATAATATAGGAAAACATGATGTAGAATCTATGAAGTTCTGTAGAGACTACTATTATTACCATTACACATCTTAAATGTTGTTAGTACTTGCAGCCCAGCATGGAACCAAGAGTTAAGCTCTTTCGTTCAAGCTTTCCAATAACTATAAATTATAGTAGCCTAAGAAAGTTGACCATCTGGATTCGTAGAGCTGCTTTCTTGACTGTCATAAGAAAGCATGATTTATAAGAAGGATTATGTATAGAGATAACAATATACCTTGTGTTTTTTTTTTTTTTTTTTTTTGCAGTTTACAGAATCCTCCAGGAGGAAAGGCATTCAGAGTATTTGCTGTTGTGTGAAATGGAATACTTGGAAGAGGATTGTAAAGACTATTCCAAATGCAGTATTTCTGAATTTTGTATAAAACTGTAACATTACTGTACAGAGTACATCAACTATTTTCAGCCCCCAAAAGTGCCAAATACATATAAATCTTGATAAACAAAGTCTATAAAATAAAACATGGGACATTAGCTTTGGGAAAAGTAATGAAAATATAATGGTTTTAGAAATCCTGTGTTAAATATTGCTATATTTTCTTAGCAGTTATTTCTACAGTTAATTACATAGTCATGATTGTTCTACATTTCATATATTATATGGTGCTTTGTATATGCCACTAATAAAATGAATCTAAACATTGAATGTGAATGGCCCTCAGAAAATCACCTAGTACATTTAAAAATAATCGACTATAAAACTGAAAGAAACTATCACATTTTCCTCAGTTCAATGCTATGCCATTATCAACTCCAAATAATCTCAAATAATTTTCCACTTAATAACTAAGGTTTTTTTTTCTTCTGTTAATTTAGGCATATAGAATATTAAGTTCCGATATTGCACTTCTTATTTTATATAAAATAATCCTTTAATATCCAAATGAATCTGTTAAAATGTTTGATTCCTTGGGAGTGGCCTTAAAAATAAATGTAATAAAGTCAGAGTAGTGGTATGAAAACGTTCCTAGTGATCATGTAGTAAACGTAGGGTTAAGCATGGGCAGCCAGAGCTTTCTATGTACTGTTAAAATTAAGGTCACATATTTTCTTTTGTATCCTGGCAAATACTCCTGCAGGGCAGGAAGTATAATAGCAAAAAGTTGAACAAAGATGAACTAATGTATTAAATCACCATTGCCACTGATTTTTTTTTTAAATGGTAAATGACCTTGTGTATAAATATTGCCGTATCATGGTGCCTATAATGGTGATATATTTGTTTCTATGAAAAATGTATTATGCTTTGATACTAAAATCTGTAAAATGTTAGTTTTGGTAATTTTTTTTTCTGCTGGTGGATTTATTATTTCCCATAAACATATTAAAATTAATCATGTTTCAAAGTTTTATTTTCAGTTCCTTTTCCATGCTTATTTTGATTTACAAATCACTTTAAGATAAATGAACAAAATTATTGTAAGTCTTCTAAATTTGGTTTATTGACGTTAGTATGATAACATACTTAATACCAGATGTCTACAAAATCGACCTAATTATTTCAGTATTTGCATGTGAAAGAGAAACACATATTTAGAGACATAGCAAGGGAGATTTTGAATAAAAAGAGATGAATTTATAAAGTAGGAAAAAATCTGAAAGATACAAAGTGATTATAAAAGAATTGACAGAACAATAAATACTTCAAATACTTTTAGAAGGTAAATGATTAGGAGCTTAGGAGGAATAAAAGAGATAAATACCATGCAGTGATCAAGGAAAGCAAGAGAGAGGATAATACAAAAGTAAAAGAAGAAGGGCTCACATAAATAGCTTCTGGAGTGCAAATTATAAAGACATCAACATTTTTGATCATTTAATAAGTATTGGCTTATAGCTAAGTGGTTCAAAATACTGGTAATTAAAACAATGATGTATACATTAAAGATTGCAAAACTTAAAAGCAGATTTTTATGGGAACATTTTTTTGAAAGGATACATTACCACCTTCTTAAATAGCGTGACTTTACATAGACTCTTTTTCTGGTCCTTACTGCCCCTCGCACAACAGGGACGCCCCATCAGTTCTGTCAGTGTAAGATTTTCTTCTATTTGCTCTTAGTTTAGATCTCCATCATCAATTCCCCTTACTATTGTAATGAGCTGGAGCCTCTTCTTTGTGTCTTTCTCCATTCCTTTTTAATGCATTCGTATTTCCCAGCACCAGAACCCTGGAAATTAACTCTTCCGTGAGTTTCCATTGCTTAAGAAAAACCAAACACCCTTGTAGAAACATTTGAGAACTTCCATAGTCTTGTTCATATTGTTTACCTCTCTTCGACACAAGGCGTGGCCTCGGGTAAGTTATTTAGCTTCAATTTACCTTACCTGTAAAATGGAACAAATAATATCTCCTTGAGATTGCTCTACGAATTAATTGACACATTATGTGTAATGTACTTAAAGGAATAATAAACACATGTGGTCAGTGGATGCCATTTTCTATTATTATCATAATTTTTGTTATTTAGTTTGGGGAAACTATTCATCTGTCATATGCTATTGATCCTTTGGCACTTAAGTAAATGTGAAATCCTCCATGAATTTTCCTGTGATTCTCCTTGTAAGAATTAAATGCTAATATGATACCCTTTTAATTTGGCCATTTTAATTATTTGTGTTTGATTATATTCTTTAAAAGATAAGCTCTTTGTGAATGGTAATACTCATCTCTCTACCCAAGAGCACAATTATCTCAATGATTTTTACGTCCGTGGACTCTACAAATGGTATATCAGTATTGTTGAGTGAACATTCCAACAATTCATAATTTTTTATGAAAATGATTTTTTTCCACATTATAATGTGATGTCAACACAAACATAAAGTACTCTAGCTAGTGAAAATAATTTATTGATAGACGTGGATTTAAAACAGATCAATGCTTATAGAATAGTATTAATATTACTTTAGCATTTAAAGTTTACCAGACCATGTGTTACTTTAATGCTCTTCACGTATTAAAAATTATTATGTATTTCAAGCATAGTATTTTGAAAATAAATTACTAATATTAGATAATTTGCATATTACAGGGTCCACTTTTCAATACTGTACTCTAAAATCTTGACTGTTCTCTAGCCATTCTAAAATGTTTTTAAAGAAATGTAAACTCTTCTAAATAGCATAGTGAGCCAAGCAAAGAAACAGCTATCGTTTTTGCAGACATACCAAATTTCAGATTTGAACTTTAAGCTAATTCATTGCACAAAGAATTACATTGTTAGAGTTGATTTAAAAAACTTATCTGAGGTGATACTTCTACCCTGGCACCACAATATTCAGGAGCTGAAGAAATAGTTTAGTGAAATAATCTGATCCTCTTTTATTAATTTGTTGTAATTAAGTCGAAATTATATCAGTTTGAGATTTTAAAAAGGCAGGCAAACTCGTTAGAACACTGCTCTTAACAATTAGATATTCTCTACTTCCTCTTATCCCCTAATCCTTATGTCACTTTGCACAGAATTACCAGAGTATGACACAATGCTAGTAAGCAAACATCCTTGCACTGGACCATTAAGTTATGAAAACTAATTTTCCAATGATTACTAGTAATAGTGAATTGGCAATTGTGTTTACCACTATACTGATGAAGATGAAAAGCAAAGGGGCCTACACATGACTGTATCTGATAAGCTCAGTTTTAAAAAGAAACATGTACAGAAGATGAAGTAGAAATTAGAGATACATAATTAAAAGGCACAAACAGATTACAAATATCATTAGAGGCTGGGTGTGGTGGCTCAGGCTTGTGGTCCAGCACTTTGTGGGGCTGAGGTGAGTAGATCACTTAAGCTCAGGAGTTTGAGACCAGTCTGTGCATGATGAAACCCCGTCTCTACAAAAATTAGCCAGGCATGGTGTTGCCTACTTCTAGTCCCAGCTACTTGGGTGGCTGAGGTTGGAGGACCACCTGAGCCCAGGAAGTTGAGGCTACAGTGAGCTGTGATTGCACCACTGCACTCCAGTCTGGGCAACAGAGCAAGACCTAGTCTCAAAAAAAAAAAAAAAAATAGAAATGCTTTTTTTTTTTTTTTTTTTTTTTTTTAGTTCGTGTCTTTTATTAACTCATACAGTTACTTGTCTTCTGGCTTGTTGAAGCAATAAGTCAGACAACATTTGTCACAATAATGTCTGTCAAAGTGGCTTGCCATAAACACCCCAGCACCACATTCATCAGACGGGCACTCTCGACGAAGGCGACTAATTTTGCCCTTCTCATCCACCTTATAATATTTCAGGACAGCCAACATAACCTTCTTTCTCTTGTGCTTATTCTTCTTGGGAGTGGTGTAAGACTTCTTCTTCCTTTTCTTAGCACCACCACGAAGTCTCAACACAAGATGAAGAGTAGACTCCTTTTGAATATTGTAGTCAGACAAAGTACGTCCATCTTCCAGTTGCTTGCCAGCAAAGATCAGTCTTTGCAGAGCAGGAGGAATTCCTTCCTTCTCCTGGATCTTGGCCTTTACATTTTCTATCGTATTCGAGGGTTCAACCTCGAGGGTGATGGTCTTCCCCGTAAGGGTTTTCACGAAAATCTGCATTTTGGTGGCGACTCCACCACAGATGGCGGATCGAAAAGGGAAATGCTTTTAAAAAGCCTAACCTGATTGAGTCCTTATGCTAACACAGATAAGAATTTTTTACAAAATGATATGAGATCAGCATGGTCAGGGACAATATAACGAAAAACAAATAACCCCTTCTGAAGCTTTCTGCTTTCATTCATCCAAAAACTGAGTTCCTACAATCTGCTATAGGTTTGTGCTGATCACTGTAGATATGTTTATAAACAAAAATGTCCTCAGGAAATTAGATTCTAGTGAGGTAAACATTATTAATTAGATAATCACATAAGTAAATACAGGAAACAATGGAGATTATAGAGCTTTGTTACTACAAAGAAAGTCTATATAGTGCCATGGCAGTATTGAAAAGTGGGACTTGACCTTGGGGGAAGAGTAAAGATGACTTTCCTGAGGAACTGACAAAGTTCAGAAGAACTTAAGGATGAGCAGAAGTAACTTGGAAGGGGAATAATTTCTTACATAAATAAACACTATGCAAAATACCTTATGACAGGAATACTCCAGAAACAACAGCAACAAAAAGCCAAAGGCATGCTGTATTGAGTCTGGACATGTAAACGGGGAAGCAGACAAAGGTTGAAAGAATTTCTTTAGGGTTAAAAGGCACTGTTGGTGCTCTAACAGATGCCCAACATGAATAACACTATGATGTGACACATACCAGTATACTCAAAAGGCACTCAGGAATTCAGATTTTGAGCACAGGAGCAAAGTATGAGATACATTCTGTATTAATAACAAACTGAGTTTTATAGCCCTTTATAATAAAGTTCTTTAATACTCCTGGGATCTGGAGTTTGATTCTTACATGATTAATATGTCTATAAGCAATGAATTGAAATTGATTGAGAGCAGGAGGAGAGGATGACATGTATTGAGAACCAACAATATTTTAGAAACACTGCTATACGTTTAATGCATTTGCTTCTCACAACAAACTTGTGAGACAATATTATTTTCCCATTCTTATGTCTTAGAATGTAGATTCTAAAAGGTTAATCTACACTGTCTAAGGCCTTGAGTTTGGGAAACGTGATTCATGTTTCCGTCTCTCTAAATCCAAAGCCCATCTCTTGCTATTGGATCACTCCTGCTGGACATTTCCATGGGGACAGGGAATAATTTCATTAGCTCTCCTTACATCAGCTTTAGAAATACTCTTATACAGAATTCTGTAATCTTTGAATATGCCATACATTTGTTAGATGTAGAAAGATCTGTAGAAGAGGAGTAGAAATTTAGCTTTCTTTAAAGGTAGACTACAAACAATTTTAAAAAGAACATTGATTCAGGGAACACCAGGAAAGGATGGGGTTTGTGTTCTGTAGATTTGGAATTAATAAACTACTTTTTCAAGAAAATACACTGAATTACTTCCCTTTCACCAATTCATAAAAAGGGAGATAAAGACAAATAAAAATATTGTGCTCATAAAAGCATGGATATCCTGAAAGTGGATGGCAGTTGAAATCATATTGACAATTCAGAACACATGGAGCCTCAGCTCAGAGCCCACCCAAGAGAAGGGTGCAGTTGAGGAGAAGGCTTCTCTTTAGGCACAACCATAAAGCAAAGTGCTTGAAGAATCTGCCTTCTGATTTTCATTCAGGTGGACTCCTGGATTTCACTCTACCCTTCAACCTCACCCTGCCCACATACCCTCAAATGAGTCCAACTAATTAACATGCCATGATACACATAAAAAACTTTAAGTCAGACCTCTCTTATCCAGGTGACAGGTTGACAACAAGAGATACCACTTTAGTCAATCCAGTTCTTCAAACAGATACAAAAACAGACAAAATGAACTGTCAGACAAAAGCACAGAAAAGCAAGCATCACATCAACTGACACCAGAAGCAGATGTTTTAGAGAAAAGTACCTCTTAAAATCTTACCATCAATATCCTCAGGGAATACAGTACACCCATAAAACAAGAACAGACTAGTGTGGAAAAGAAACCATCAAAGAATAAGAAAACCATATTTTGGAAGACATTAAAGTAGTTAAAACTTAGCCATTGGACTTCAGGAAGCAAGAATGATGACACGCTTGGTGGTTGTATTTAGAATGTAGGAATTTTGGGAGAAGTATTGAAGTGAAAAACATAACAGAAAATTTCTTGTTAAAGATAAAAATGTAAAATGCATATAGATATCCACATATATAACATTAGATATTGTTAATAATCATGTAAAATTAGGCATAAACTGTGATATAACAATGCATTTCTAGTGAAAAATGTTGTGTTTCCAAGTCAGCTTTGCTTCTTTCTAGTTGGCTAATGCCATTCAAGTTTCATTAAACTTTGCTTAAGCATATTTTGCTCATATGTAATATGGGAATTATAATGACTTCCTCATAGGGTTGATAACATAATTAAATTAAATGATAGAACATGGCTGAAATTAGCTAGTACTTGCTGAACACTAACTAAATGATAATTCCATATGTATATTGCATTTTCTTAGAGGTTGTGTGGATTTTATTTCAGATTTTCATGAACCATGTTCAATCATTTTAAATCAAATGTATTGAGGAATAATTTAAATACAAAAGATGTATGCTTTTAATTATTCATTCTGATGACTTGTATTAGTTTCCTGGGGCTGCTGCAATGAAGTTCCACAGACTAAGTGGCTTAAACAATAGAAATGTATTGTTTCACAGTTCTGGAGGCTAGAAATTCAAGATGAACGTGTTGGCTGGGCCACGCTCTCTCTGAAGGTACTAGGGAAGGTTCTGTTCCATGCCTTCCTCCTACCGTCAGTTGATTTGCTGACAATTTTATGCATTCCTTGGCTTGTGGCATTAATGTAATTTTCACCCAGCACTCTCCATGTGTGTGGGTCTGTGTCCAAATGTCTCTTTTTTTATAAGGATACTGGTCATGTAGGATTAGGGACCCATCCGACTCCAGCAGGACCTCATATTAGCTAATTACATCAGCAATAACCCTATTTCCCTATGAGGTCACCTTCTGAAGTACTGGGACACTTAAACATATGAATTTAGTGGGGACACAATTCAAACCATAACAAGAGTATTGGCAAATGTACACATTTGTATATACCACCACTATAATTAAGATATAAAACATGTTCATAGCCCCCCCACCCCAAATTATCTGTTTCTTCTTCCTGGTCAATTCCCCAAATGCCCTCAGATTCAGGCAACAACTGTTGCACATTTAGATTTCTCTTTTCTAGAAATCTATTAGATTTCTCTTTTCTAGAAATCTATTAGATTTCTCTTTTCTAGAGTTTTATATTAATATATAGTATTACTGTCTTCTGTCTTGCCTTTCTTGCTCAGCATAATGTTTTTGAGATTTGTTCATACTGTTACATTTAGTAGGAATTTTCTTCTTTTTATGATTGAGTGGTATTTTATTATATGAATATCCATCAATTGTCTTATCTTTCACCTATTAACAGACACTAAAATTGCTCCATCCTTTCAGTAACACAAGTGGAGCTGTTATAAACGTTCATGTACAAGTCTTTAGGTATACAAATATTTTCATTTTTAGAGTAAATAAGTAGAATTTCTGGGTCATATGGTTAATATATAATTAACCTTAAAAGATTTTGCTGAGCTATTTTTCAAAGTGGTTGTGTCATCTTGTATTCTCACAGTAAATGTAACAGAGCTTTCATTTGCTCCACATGTTGGCGAACTTGTTTTTCAATTTTAATTAGTCTTTTAAATCTATTAAATTAATTTAAATAAACTAATTTTAATTGATCTTTTTGATTTTAGTGACTCAACGGGTGTGTAATGCTATCTTATTGGGGTTTTATTTGGCATTTACCTGATGAATAATACCATTGAGCATCTTTTCATGTGTCATTTGTATATCTACTTTGTAAAATACCTGTTCAAATATTTTTCCCATTAAAAAATTGTTTGGTTATGTTTTTATATTTAGATATACATATATAAATATATATGTATATCTTTTTAAGTATATATATAAATAATATATATTTAAACTATATATAGAAAGTTTGAATATTTTCTTCCAGTTAGTGGCTTAACCTTTTTTTAAATTATGTTTTTTAAAGAGCAAAATGTTTAAATTTTGATGAAGTCCAGTTTATCTTTTGTTTTGTTTTGTTTTGTTTTGGGATTTACGCTTTTTGTGTCATATCTAAGAAGTCTTTGCTATCACCAAGTTGCAAGAATTTTTAAATATGGTTTTCTCTAAGAGTTTTATTAAGTCTATGATCCATTTGTGCTAACTTTTGTGCATAGTGTGAAGTAAAGGTGGAGGTTTATTTTTTTCCATATGGATATTCAATTTTTCAAGTACCATTTGTTGAAAAGATGATGCTATCCTATTGAATTACTATTACTGTCTGTTAAATAAATCAATTGATCACTAGTATATGGATCTATCTTCAGACACACTATTCCAGCACCATCTAATAGAAATTTAATATGAGCCACACATGTGATCTTAAATTGTCTAATATCTACATTAGTAAAAGGAAAAACAATTCTTGTGAATAATACATTTTATTTGATCTAACATATCCAAAATATTATTAACATGTAATTTGTATAAAAATATTTGGTAATAATTTTGTTGTGAAGACTATTTGATATTAATATTGCCACTCCAGGATTCACATGTAGTGACTGAATAATTTCCATCCATTCACTTACTTTTTTTTGAGACCCAGTTTTTATGCATTTTAGTGTATACATTACGTAATTTGTAGTGTTATTCTCAGATTATTGGCACATGCATACAGTCATCTAGCAAGCAACACAATCAATCCACAAATTCTTTGGTGCCCCTTTGTCTTCAATGTCATCCCCTATTCTCAGTCCCTGTAATCCACGTTCTATTTGGTCAGATAGTTTTACCTCTTTCAGAATTTCATAAAAAATAACATCAGTGTAATATTTTGAGTCTGGCTTCTTTCACTCAGCACAAACGATTAGAAATTCATCCATGCTGTTGTGTGTCAGTGGTACATTGCATTCTTCTTCTGAGTGGTATTCCGTAATGTGGATGTACCATAATACATCATTCATTTACCAGCTGAAAAGTATTTCGATTAATTTTAGATTTTGGTGATCACAAATAAAGCTTTGTAAGGATTCCCTTATAAGGGACATTGTATGGCTAACTTTAAAAATCACCAATATTCCAAAAAAATGTGGTTGTACCATATTTTGCATTCCTCCCAGCAATGTCTGAAGGTTCTTCCGCATCCTTGCTAGAATGTACTATTAGCCATTCTAACAGGTGTGCAGTGGGATCTCATTGCTAAAGACTTACTTTTAATCTTATCATTGCTTTATATTTAACATAGTCTTCTTGTAGGTAGCAGAGTTGGGCCTTTTTTTTTTCCCGTCTGATAATTTATCCTATTAAATTAAATATTTATGTAGTTTACATTAAATATAATATTGAAATGATAAGGCTTAAATCTCTCAGCTTAGTATTTGCTTTTTACCTGCTTTAACTCTTTCCTGTATTTTTTTGGATTAATTGAAATTTTTTAAATATTCCATTTTATCTCTGCTTTTTGCTTACTGGCAAGTCTATTTGTTTTAATTTTTTAGTGATTTTCTTACTTGAAAGGGGCCCGGATCCAGACACCATGAGAGGGTTCTTGGACCTCATGCAAGAAAGAATTCAGGGGAAGTCCATAGAGTTAAGTGAAAGCAAGGTTATTAAAAAAGTAAAGGAATAAAAGAATGGCTACTCTATAGGCAGAGCAGTGGCATAGGCTACTCAATTTAGTATACTTAGAGTTATTCCTTGATTAAATGCTAAACAAGACATGTATTATTAATGAGTTTTCTGAGAAAGGGGCAGCAATTTTCTGAAACTGAGGGTTTCTCCCCATTTAAGACCATATACGGTAACTTCTGGACATTGCCATTACATTTGTAAACTGTCATGGTGCTGGTGGGAGTGTCTTCTAGGAGGCTAATGCATTATAATTAATGTATAATGAGCAGTGAAGACAATCAGAGGTCATTTCATTGCCATCTTGGTTTTGGTGAGTTTTGGTGGTCTTCTTTACTGCATCCTGCTTTATCAGCAGGGTCTTTGTGACCTGTATATTGTGCTGACCTCCTACCTCAGCCTGTGACTAAGAAAGCCTAACCTCCTGAAATGGAGCTCAGTAGGTCTCAGCATTATTTTACCTAGCTCCCATACAAGATGGAGTCTCTCTGATTCAAATGCTTCTGATAGTTTCTCTAAGGCTTATCATATGCATGTTTAAATAATCGCAGTTATTCTGCAAAACATATTGTTCTATTTGCATATAACATAAAAGCCTTACAACAAAATGCTTCCATTTACCCCTTTTCATTCTTTGGGCTACTTGTGTCATAATTTTGCTTTTGCATTATTATAAATATCATAATTTATTATTATGTTTCTTGAAACAGTCAAGTGTATGTGAAATTTTAAATGATAAAATATATTTACACACAAACTTATTATTACAGGTATTCTTCAAAGGTTTTTATTTTGCTTTCACTTTTGGGAAATATTTTCACTGGATTTAGGGTTCTAGGTTGATAGTTGTATACTTTTAGCACTTTAAAGATGTTATTTCATTGTCTTCTGGCTTATGTAATTTCTGAAGAGATATCTATAGTCATTCTTGTATGTATTTGTCTCTAGAAATGGTTCTTTTTACTTTGGCAGCTTTTAGGACTGTCACTTTGTCACAATCTAGAGATAGTTTACTCTCATATTAAGATCTCTATTAACTGTTCCAGGTGATGAGCCAGGAATCTCCACTCTTGTTGATCAGAGCTAAGTTGTCTCCTAGTCTGGGGTGAGCTCTAAAAATGGTTCTGTTTATTCTTCTCTGATTGCTGTTTGTCAGTCATTTGGAGTATTACATTATACTTGAGTGGCCTAGTATTCAGCAAAAACTTAAGGTGACCTCATGCAAATGTTTGGACTTCTTTCTCTGAATAGTTTCCTCTTTTCCAAAACTCTGCATTGCAATTTCTGATTGTCTCAGCTTTCTTGAACTTAATTCTTTTTCTGCTCAACTCACACAATGATGCTCTGCTTGGGAACTTCCTCTCTGGACTACAGGTGGAATGATTCTCAAGACCCACAGATAGGTGATCATGGGGATCACTTTGCTTGTCTCCTTTCTCTTAGGCACTACAAGTGTTGCCTAGTGACAAATATCTGAAAACAGTTGTATCATATATTTTTTCCTCCTTCATATATATGTATGTTGGGAAGAGAAGTTTGATCCTTGTTATTTCACTATAGTAAGAAAGAGAAATCTTCAATTTTTTTAATAAAAAGAATGATAATCTAAGAGAAACTCTCATTTTTTAATTTGATTAGCTTAAAAAATTAAATAATAGTATACAGATTTTCTTTGAAAAATAGTATGATTTGCAAGAAGTTTAGGAGTTTGGGTATGATTTCAAATATGTGGATTATTAATTCTGATCAAATGTTAGTGGATTCTCACAGAAAGCACAAGCTTATTAGATCCAATATTTTGATAAGAAAAGCAGGAATGCATGCTGAAGGCCTAATGGAGCTTGGAAGAACAGAAAACATATGCTCAACATGATAATTTGATCTCTAAACAATAAAAAATGTTGCCTTAAAAATAAGCTAAAGGCATAAGCTGTGAACCACAAATGCTTTGAAATATTATAATCCTGAAATGGAAAAAATGAAAAGGGCAAAACTAAAAAAAGCTAAAATATATTAGATAGGGTTATTTTAAGAGCTTAGAAGTTGAGCTGATTTCTTTAATATGTTTTTGACATTTACAGTATTATTTCCTTATAACACCATCTTGAATATTTGATACTATAGATATATTAATGTATTCTCCAAGTAATGTTGATAATGTACCTTTTTAATCTTGTATAAATTTACCCAGTTTTAGATTTTTTATTTTTTTCCATGCAAATGGTATCAGAATGAGTAAACATATGATCTAATACCTAAGATAATAATAGGACAGTTTAATATGTCCCAGATGAGTTATTTTTGCCAGGAGGATTTTTTTTCTTATAATCTGGAAAATATCTTCAAATAATAGAGTTCTCTACTGTTAACGAAAAGCTTTATTTTGCAAGAATGACTTCCCAAATGAATAGGAAAAAGAATCCACAGCAAACATTATCTAGAATCCTGCCTAATTATTTTCTATAAGCCTCTAGTAATAATATTATATCTACAAAATAATAACACTTCTGCAAAATTTCACAATTATCTCTGCACTGGAAGCATAGACCAAATTGGATAGTTCATATGAAGAACATTATTACCAAGGCATATAGTCACCAGACTGTCCAAGGTCAACACTAAGAAAAAAATCTGAAAGGTAGCTAGGGAAAAAGGTCAGATCACTCATGAAAGAAACCCCAACGGTGAACTTCACAAGTCAGAAGAAACTGGGGACCTATTTTGTTTGTTTAAAGAAAAAAAAAATGCCAACCAAGAATTTCGGATGCAGCCAAACTAAGTTTCATAAAGAAAGGAGAAATAAAATCTTTTCCAGAGAAGCAACTGCTAAGGGAATTTGTTACCACTAGACCAGCCTTACAATGGATCCTTAAGGGAGTTCTAAACATGGAAATGAAAGAATAAAACCTGATAACACATGAAAAAAAACACTTAAATACATAGCCCAAAGACCTCATAAAACAACTATACAATCAAGACTATGAAGAACTGCAGGGGAGAGGCCCCCAAATCTGGCCATAAACTGGCCCCAAAACTGGCTGTAAACAAAATCTCCACAGCATTGTGACATGTTTGTGATGGCCATGATGCCCATGCCGAAGGTTGTGGGTTTACCAGAATGAGGTCAAGGAACGCCTGGCCCACCCAGGGCAGAAAACCACTAAAGGCATTCCTGAACCACAAGCAATAGCACGAGAGATCTGTACCCTGAGGACATGTTCCTGCTGCAGATAACTAGCCAGAGCCCAACCCTTTGTTTCAGCCCATCCCTTTGTTTCCCATAAGGAATACTTTTAGCTAATCTATAATCTGTAGAAACAATGTTTATCATTGGCTTGCTCTCAATAAATATGTGGGTAAATCTGTGTTTGGGGCTCTCAGCTCTGAAGGTGTGAGTCCCCTGATTTCCAACTTCATATGCTATATTTCTCTCTGTGTGTGTTTAATTCCTATAGTGCAGCTGGGTTAGGGTCTCCCGGACTGAACAGGTCTCACTAAGTGGAGCCCACACGTGGGGATCGAACCCAGGTTGAAAGGTTGCCGGAGCGACAGTTGGAGGATGTGGAACTAAGCTAGAGGACACCTGAGTACTCTTAAGCAATCCCCATGGTGAGTAAGAAGGGGAGCTCAGAAGCATCAGGGTAACAATGTGACGAGTGTGGGCTCTGGTTCATTCCACCTTGGAACCTTTTCACACAGATTATAAGGAAAAAGGAAAGCATAATGAAGTAACAGAAGAGGTAACAGGGCCAGTTTGTTTGCCAGCTAAAGCTAAAGCGGCAAAGGAGGAAGAGGTTCATCCCTACCCTTCTGCACCCCCTCCTTATTTTGAAGAAAAAGAGTGGCCTGACCCTCCAGATCTTTCTTTTCTGGAGGACACTGGGTGAAAAGTAGTGGCCCCAGTGACTGTTCAAGCAGCACCTCGAGTGACAGCTCTCAGTTCTATTCAGGCAGGAATCCAGCAAGCTAGACATGAGGGTGATATAGAGGCTTGGCAGGTCCCTGTTAGAATACAACTCCCAGATCAACAGGGAAATATTATAGCTATATTTGAGCCTTTTCCTTTTAAATTACTCAAAGAATTGAAACAAGCTATTAATCAATATGGACCAGGTTCTCCTTTTTAATGGAACTGTTAAAGAATGTTGCTATCTCCAGTCAGATGTTGCCAGCAGGGATGATGGGATTACTTCTAGGTAGATCTAGTTTAAATTTAAAAGGAGTGCAAGTACAAATAGGAGTCACTGATTTAGATTACAATGGGGAAATTCAAATTGTTATGTCTACTTCTGTTCCCTGGAAAGCAGAGCCAGGAGAGTGAATAGCACAGCTCCTGATTGTGCCATATGTGGAAATGGAGAAAAGTGAAATTAAACCAACAGGAGGATTTGGAAGCACAAATAAACAAGGCAAAGCAGCTTATTGGGTGAATCAAATTACTGATAAACATCTTATCTGTGGAATAACTATTCAAGGAAATAAATTTAAAGATTTGCGAGATACAGGAGCAAACATTTCAATCATTTCTCTACAGCACTGGCCAAACACGTGGCCAATTCAACCTGCTCAATTTAACATAGTTGGAAAAGGTAAAGCCCCTGAAGTATGTCAAAGAGTTATGTTTTCAATTGTGAAGGGCCCAATGGACAACCTTGGACTATTCAACCAATTGTAACTTCTGTATTATAAATTTATGGGGGAGAGATTTATTACAATAATGGGGAGCACAAGTTCTAGTTCCAGAGCAATTATATAACCCTCAAAGTCAACATAGGATGCATGAAATGGGGTATGTCCTGGTATGGGACTAGAAAAAAATTTCAAGGTTAGAAGGAACCACTTCAAGTGGAAAGACAAAGTTCCCACCAAGGTTTAGGATATCATTTTTGATGGCGACCATTGTTAAGCCTCCAGAACCTATATCTTTAAAATGGTTAACAGATAAGACAATTTGGATAGAACAATGGCCACTGAGTAAAGAGAAACTAGAGGCTCTGAGGACTTCCTTACTGAACAATTAGAAAAAGGACACATAGTTCCAACATTTTTCCATTGGAATTCTCTAGTTTTCATAAATAAGAAAAAATCAAGTAAATGGAGAATGTTAACTGACTCAAGAGCCATTAATTCAGTTATACAATTTATGGGGACATTGCAGCCAGGACTGCCTTCTCCTGCTATTATTCCAAAAAACTGGCCTTTAATAGTCATAGATTTAAAAGACTGTTTTTTTACTATCCCCTTAGCTGAGCAAGACTGAATGGTTTGCATTTACAATTCCTGCAGTAAACAATGTACAATGTGCTAAGCATTTTCACTGGAAAGTGTTGCCACAAGGCATGTTAAACAGTCCAACAATTTGCCAGACTTATGTAGGGCAAGCAATTGAACCTACTCGTAAAAAATTTTCAGTGTTATATCATTCATTATATGGATTATATAGTTTGTGCTGCTCCCACTCGAGAAATATTACTCCAATGTTATGATCACTTGCAAAATTTGATTTCTTGCACTGGTTTAATTATAGCTCCTGACAAAATTCAGACTACTACTCCTTACTGCTACTTGGGAACCTTAGTAAATGACACTACCATTGTGCCACAGAAAGTAGCCATATGTAGGGATCAATTGAAAACATTAAATGACTTTTGAAAATTACTAGAGGACATTAATTGGACATGTCCTGCTCTAGGCATTCCTACCTATGCCATGAGTAATCTATTTTCTATCCTTAGAGGAAATCCTAGTGTCACTAGCCCTCTTCAATTAACAAAGGAGGCTAAGGTAGAGCTACAGCTAATTGAGAAGCAAGTCCATAAAGCTCAAATAAGTAGAATAAATCCAAAAAAAGCTTTGGATTTTCTAATTTTTCCAACTCAGCATTCACCTACTGGTGTTATTGTTCAAGAGCAAGATCTTGTAGAGCGGCTTTTTCTTCCGCATACTAATTCACAGACTTTGACTACTTATTTGGATCCAATCTCTACTATGATAGGTAATGGGAGAACTCGGATTGTTAAATTACATGGATATGATCCTGGAAAAAGTATTGACCCTATCATGAAGGCATGAATACAGCAAGCTTTTATAAATAGTCTTACTTGGCAGACCCATTTAGCTGACTTTGCGGGTATTCTCAATAATCATTTTCCTAAAATGGAACTGTTTCAATTTTTGAAATTAACTAATTGAATTCTCCCTAAAATCTCTAAATTTAAACCAGTTGAAGATGCTGAGAATGTTTTTACAAATGAGTCTAGTAATGGTAAAGCTTCTTATTCTGGCTTCAAAATAAAGTTTTTCAGACGCCCTATATTTCAGCTCAGAAAGTGGAGCTTGTAGCTGTAGTTGAGGTATTGACTGCTTTTAATATGCCTATTAATGTGATTTCTGATTCTTCGTATGTGGTTCCTTCCACACAGTTAGTTAAAACTGCTCAGTTATGATTTCACACAGATGAACAACTGATGACTTTATTTACACAATTGCAAAGAGCAATAAGGAGTAGAATGTACCCTTTTTACATCACTCATATTAGGACTCATATACCTCTTCAGAACCTTTAACTGAAGGGAATCAAATGGCTGATAGCCTAGTTGCTACTGCAATATCTAATGCTACACACTTTCACAATTTAACCCATGTTAATGCCTCTGGTCTCAAATGCAGATACAGCATTACCTGGAAAGAAGCTAAAGCTGTTATCCAGTGATGACCAACTTGCTAAATGGTACATTCCTCATCTTTTACAAGAGGAGTTAATCCTCGAGGATTAGAACCTAATTCTCTTTGGCAAATAGATGCCACATACGTTTCCTCATTTGGGAGACCAACTTATATACATGTATGTGTGGACACCTTTTCTCACTTTTTCTGGGCTACATGCCAATCAAGAGATTCTTCTGCCTGTGTTAAACATCATCTTTTGCAGTGTTTTGTGGTGATGGGCATTCCAGCTTCTATTAAAACGGACAATGCCCCAGGCTATAGTAGCCAAGCTCTAGCTACATTTTTCTCTGTATGGAATATTAAACACATTGCTGACATCCCATATAATTCTCAAGGACAAGCCATTGTAGAATGAATGAATCTCTCTCTAAAACGACAATTGCAAAAGCAGAAAGGGGGAAACAGGGACTACAGAACACCCCATATGCAATTGAATCTAGCATTATCCACTTTAAATTTTTTGAGCCTGCCTAAAGGTCAGATGCTATCAGCAGCTGAACAGCATCTACAGAAACCAGCTGCAAAGACAGAAGTGGAACAACTGGTTTGCTAGAGAGATCTGATAACAAATAGTTGGGAAATAGGTAAAATAATAACTTGGGGTGAGGTTATGCTTGTGTTTCTCCAGGCCAGAGTCATCAGCCGATTTGGATACTATCAAGACACCTGGAACCTTGTCATGAGCCCGATGCCAAGGAAGAGATTCCAGGAGGATCCCAAGGACCCCCGGTTGCAGCCATGTTGAGACTGATGCTGAGGAGGACCCCAACTGTCATGAGCAACACCCATCGAACATAGCCACCTACCTGGGGACAGATTAAGAAGCTGTCACAGATGGAAGAAGAAAACCTGAGGAAAACAGGACAATGAGTCACAATGAGTAATTTAGTGATACCTATGATAGCAGTGATCACCATTGTCATGAGTATTCTTTCAACAAGGGTTGACACAGAGAACAATTATACTCATTGGGGCATATTTATCAATCTTGGCTGGCAATAATGCCTGGTTGTAATCACTCTATGACACAGTTACACAAGCTTTCTGATCTCAGTATTTACCATAATAAATCTGCTCCTTTAATTGAGACATACTACCCTGAAAAATCTATTTGTAAATAGAATTGGACCTGGCCAGAAATAATGAACGTACTGATTTGGGAAGATTACACTGCAGAACAGGCAGAGGTGCTATGCAACAATTTCTATGGAATCATTATTGATTGGTCCCGTAAGGGGATGTGTAGCTTGAATCGCAACTCTCAATTGGCATGCCATGGCCACACTATGTTCAGCTGATCTAAACAAAATGGTCAGATGGTAGAAATAGTAAGAAATATGGCAAGAGTTCCTATTATCTGGAAACATGGCGTATAGTGGCACCTCGACCTCAAATTATATGGCCTGCTCTAGGAGCTAAACATAAGAATTTGTGGAAACTATTAATGGCTCTTAATAAGATCAAAATTTGGGAAAGAATACATAAGCATCTAGAAGGACACTCTACAAACTTGTCTTTGGATGTTGAAAAATTAAAAGAACAAATATTTAAAGCATCCCAGGCACACCTGACCTTAATGGCAGGAACTGGAGTGCTTGAAGGAGCTTCAGATGGATTAGCAGCTAGTAACCCATTAAAATAGATAAAAACACTTGGAGGCTCTGTGATTTCAATGATGATTGTGTTATTAATCCATGTTGTTTGTGTCTGTAGAGTCTGCAGATGCAGATCCCGACTCCTGTGAGAAGTAGCTCTCTGTGATAAAGCTGCCTTTGCTTTTATTGCCCTGCAAAAACAAGAAGGGGGACATGCTGGAGATAGGCCCCCAAATCTGGCCATAAACTGGCCCCAAGACTGGTCATAAACAAAATCTCTGCAGCACTGTGACATGTTCATGATGGCCATGATGCCCACGCTGAAGGTTATGGGTTTACTGGAATGAAGGTGTTCCTAAACCACAAACAATAGCATGAGCAATCTGAACCTTAAGGACATGTTCCTGCTGCAGATAACTAGCCAGAGCCCATCCCTTTGCTTTGGCCCATCCCTTTGTTTCCTGTAAGGAATACTTTTAGTTAATCTATAATCTATAGAAACAATGTTTATCACTGGCTTGCTGTCAATAAATATGTGGGTTAATCTCTGTTCAGGGCTCTCAGCTCTGAAGGCTGTGAGTCCCCTGATTTCACACTCCACACACTATATTTCCATGTGTGTGTCTTTATTTCCTCTAGCACTGCTGGGTTAGGGTCTCCCCGACCAAGCTGGTCTCAGCAAATAACTTTGGCAAACCTTAAAATGTGTTGCAGTCCAAACAAATTTATAACAACTTCTAGAAGACTTCTAGAAGCACTCTTCCTGGGTTTTATCTTGATTTCATTGGGAAGGACTGATAAGCTGTAACTAAGCAAGATTGCTAGTGGAAAACAAGGACCAAGTTTTTCCTAGGAGATCTTATCTGCTCTCATGACTATTACCTAACCCACAATGATATCCTAATCTGTTTCCGGCCAAGATCTCTGCAATAATATCCAGGCATATAAGTATAACCAACTACTGTATATCTTCACATAGTTAAGCCATCTTAAAGTCAACAAATCAAATATATTCTTCTCTTCCCTAACAAATCTGTGTTGTTTGTATTCCATATACAGCTGAATGGTAACACTTTCCTTCAGCCAAAAACTTGAGCTACTTCTGAATCAGTCTTTTCCTTTATTATGTTTCATCCACCAGAAAATTACATTGACTCTACGTTATGCTCCTCTCTGTTATCACTGCTTTTATCTTACTTTAAATCCTCAGGCTTTCTTGCTTGAATTATAGCAACACCAACCTAAATCATCTTCTTGCTAGTCTTGCCACTTTCAAATTCATTCTTTACAATATCATAGGAGTTATTTTTTACAATATATATCTTATATAATTTATATGCCAAAATTCATTAATGGTACCCCAATATCTGTAGGATAAAAATCTAAGTTACTTGGAAAGATAAAGTATTTGCTTAGCTGGACCCAGAATATCTCTCTAAATTCATCCCTCTTCAATCTTGTGCTACATCTGTTCTTAGAATTCTATGTCCAGAAGACACAGTATAGTTGCTATTCACTTCATACTTTTATAATAGTAGTTTCTTGCCTGTAATACTACATGCTTTTTACAACTTGCCAACCCCAATTTGTCCTTCAAGACTCAGTGTAGAACTTCCACTTCTGACTATAATAGTGAAACAATGCTTACCAAGAATTAGAATAGTCAGATTACATTTTTCACAACCAATCTGTTTGAAGACAGATTAGAATTGCTAAGGCAGCTAAGATACAAAAGACCAGTTAATGGGAAAAGAAAGATTACTGAAGTAAGACCATCTTTACACATACTCCTCTTTCCCACAGGACAAGCCCAACTTTCCTGTTGAATGCAAAGCTGGACAGCTAGGCAGAGAGTGATTGTTGAGAGACATAAACTAACAATGCGTTTTTTTACTCATTGAAGAGAAAATTTCAGATTTACGGATGCAAAAGCAGCCAAAATCTAAGGGGTCATGTCTGGCAAAGAAGAAAGGCACAAAGTAGTAGTAAGCCCTGAATAATGTTCCCCTTGAGGTCAGAGAATTTGCTGATTATACTCTGAAAGACAAGATGCTAAAAAACCAAACATGGAATAACTAGAAAAAAAAAAAAAAAAAAAAAACTTTTGGCAATATCACAGTGGTAGACAATGGGAGTCAAGACTTGCCAGTAATGAGGACCCTAGGAAAATTTGAGATGCCAAAAATGCTCCATCTTAGGAGTGGAGATAAAACCAGAGGTGGTGTGAGGCTGATGGAGACAGTCCCTGACTGGTTTGAAACGATCTGCCTTTCTGCTCATTGCCAGAGGATATGGTGAATCATTTCTGAAAGGAAGTAACAACATCAACAACTTTTATCATTTTAATGCAAAATACCCAGCACTTAACAAAAAAATAAATGCCAAGCCACGAAAAGAAATAGGGCCAGGCACAGTGACTCACACCTGTAATCCCAGCACTTTGGGAGGCTGAGGTAGGCAGATCACATGGTCAGGAGATCGAGACCATCCTGGCTAACACAGTGAAACGAAAAAAAAAAATTAGCTGGGTGTGGTGGCGGGCACCTGTAGTTCCAGCTGCTCAGAAGGCTGAGGCAGGAGAATGGCATGAACCCGGGAGGCGGAGCTTGCAGTGAGCTGAGATGGCGCCACTGCACTCCAGCCTGGGTGACAGAGTGAGACTCCATCTCAAAAATAAATAAATTTTTTTTAAAAAAGAAAAGAAATAGAATAAAAATAGACAGACACACAACCAGATACATAGATGACTCAGTTAATAGAATAATTAGCCATAGACTTAGATGAACTGTGATTAACAAGCTAAAAAAAAATAGATGACAAGATGGACAATCTCATCAGAGAACTAGAATCGATAAAAGGTAATCAGGTGGCTATTCTCTGCAACAATGTAATAATTGAAGTTAAGATTTAGTAAAAAGGTTTATAAGCAGTTTGAACACATGATGCTACTGGTGTCTGCCTCCAGTTGTAGATATCAGAATGGCTAAGTATTTTAGTAGCAGTAGTCAGCACAGAAGTAGCTGGGCCATCCATGGCATTTCCCTTTTCCATGTAAAACTGACTTACTCCATGTACAGTACATCTACTTATGTAAGAAGCTATAGGAAGGTTTGAGATGGAGATATTGATTCAGGCTGTTATCAGTAATTAAAATTGCATATGATATATTGATGCAAGAAAATTCCTAACCATGTTAAACCAGAACAAGATGCTATATAATTGAAACTTAACTTTTGTTCTATGACCATTTCTTTAAAATGAGTTCAGTGGGGTAATTTCCCCTGCCTGTGGATAGACACTTGGGAAGAGTTCATGATTTTTCTGCTCAGTCTTCAGAAATAAATAGTCAATGCTTATTTTATGTTGTAAGTAAGGACTTAATTTTAAAACAATAGAAGGTATTTAGAAATTACCTAAATGTCAGTCAATGTTCATCCAAAGGTAAGACTTTTCCTTTCTCTCTCATGTGCAAACACCAATAGTTGGTGGCTACCCAACTTTACAACTGTGGTCATCTTCTGGTCTTTCAACTTACTTCTTATCCTACTTTTGAGCAGTTGTTTCCAACTCCATTGGGGTCATTCTTTTTTGTGTATTCTATAGTTTTTCATTCCTTGGGGTCTCTTTTATAAATGTGTATAAATATGTACATATTTATTCTAGTAAATAGAATAAGATGAGGACCCGTTTTTCATCTCAGAATCAGGAATCTTTCTGCAAGTACTCTCCCAGCCCTTGAGATAATTTTATATCTAAGGGGGAAAGAATTTAGATATTTCCTGCAAGGCCACACATCCCTTACACTGACACATTCTGGGAATTTGGGGCTTTACCTCTTCACTTACCGCCGCAAAGTGGCGGGAACTCACAGTATGACCACACTCTCTCTAATGGCATCCCTTCACTAAATCTTCTGACACTTTCTTACTCTGACTTGATCTTATATCTGTATCTACATCGTAAGTGTCATGGAAATTGTTCACAGATACATGTTTTGTAAATTCTGCATATAAAGCATCTGATAAACACCCAATTTGGAAGCTCTCATAACATCCCCATTTTAACAGCATATAAAATATATATACATACACATTTAACAGTTTTGGAAATTGAAGAATTGCCTGAAAAGTTATTATGTAGAATTGAATGGACTGTACTGGTGTAAAGGTAGTTTTTCACTAGTTAATGGATATGGAAACTATTGCTAGTGTACGTGCAATAATCAAAGTAAGCAAAATTATGAATTTGCACTTAACTAAGAGGTGTTTATTTATAGCTGTTAAATACAAACAAGCTTTGTTTTGAACTTAAAGACACCTACCAGAAGTCTTAAAATAACTAACTTCAATTATCATATATCAGAGGAAGAAGAGAATTAAAGGCTGTTACAGCTGCTTAATAATAGGATTTTTGCTCCTAGTTGGCTTATTGCTCTGGCACTGTGGAAATAATGTTTAATAGAAGGAAAAATTATGATAGTATTATCCAGAACAGATGTGCTAGAAATCATCTCATAACTTTGATATGGTTTTAATTGACAATACAAAACTAAAATCTTCAGATATTTTGAGAACTATAGCTGGACAATCTCTGTATATGTTGTGTGTGAGTTTCAATAAGTGTATAAATTTACATTTTTCACAGATTGAAAGTGTGTGAAAAAATCTTTTAGTGTTCATCTAATCTACCTTTCATTCCCTTGGTTTGCAGAATCAAAAAAGTTGAAGATGCCCTGTTTTTGCCAAAATTACATGGAGCTGTGACTAATAAAAGTAATGTATTTAGACTTCCAATCATATTTTTATATGTTCTTGAGAGAAAGCCAAGAATAAGACCTAAAACCAAATGTTAGAGTCCTGATACCTCAATGATTTTAATACATCTTCACAAACTTCAAAAAGTATCAAAAATCAGTGATTAGAGTATAAGCAGTCTAAATATAACGGTGTGCACCTCATTGATAAGAAATACTTAATCAGATAGCTTAATGTATCAATTTAGAAACATTTGCTTGTTTCATCAGAAGTTATTTTCTAAAAAGTAAAAATCATCTTAACTAACATATACATTGTCACTAAGATACTAAAAGGCTGACAGACAACTTTGTCTGTGTGAAATACTCTGAAGTGTATCAAATGTGATTATAAGTAATACTAATTATAGCTGTTTTGATATTGTTCTTAATGTGTGCCAGACACTGTCCTAGGAAGTTCGTACACAAATTCACACAACCCCCACTACAACTCAATGTAAAGAGTATTGTTACTATCATGTTCATTTTATAGATGGTAAGAGGAGTTAAGTAACTTCCTCAAATCCACCCAGAAAATAAATATTGGAGTCAGGGTTTGAAATCTTGAAATATCACTTTAGACTCCGTTTTCTTATTTAATTATTTCCTATCCCACAGACAGCATCTTTTTCATTAGATATATAGACAACGTAATCTAAGGTGCATCGACTCTCTATGACAATAAGTTTTTTAGAATAAGTATAAAGTATGAGACCAGTACTTGTCTGTGGCATGTTAGAAAAAGGGCTGCACAGCAGGAGGTGAGCAGTGGGCCAGCGAGCATTACCTCCTGAGCTCTGCTTTTTATGAGATAAGCAGTGGCATTAGTTCTCATAGGAGCATGAACCCTGTTGTGAACTACTCATGCGAGACACCCAACTGCTCACGTGGCTCCTTGTGAGAATCTAATGCCTGATGATCTGAGGTGGAAATTTCATCCCAAAACCATCTTCCCCCCAACAGTCCCCTGTCTATGGAAACATTGTCTATTTGGACACAAACTATCGTTTTCTTTGGCTGTTCTTACAATTTTCTCTTTATCTTTAGTTTTTGCCAACCTGACTGATAACTAACTAGTACTTAAAATATTAAATTAACTCGTAGATTTCTCTATATTGTTTATTTTATCTCTTGAGTTTTGGTCACATTTTTTTCCTTTCTTTTTGTATGCTTCATATGTTTGGATTGGATGAAAAATCACAGAAATTCTAAATGATGTCATCTTCCTCTGGGTGGGCTAAATTTTCTTGTGGAAAACAGATTGACTTTTCAAAGTCAAACCAGTGTATGACTTTGGTGTTATTAAGGCTTTCAGGCTTTGTTTGGGCTAGATATTTTACTTTTGTTCTTATTCCCAGGGTTTAGCCTTATTATTAGAGCATAGACTTTGTGGTCCTGAAAGTCTTAGGTACTTAGCAAAGCCACCCATGTGGCTGGGGCTGAACTCCAGCTTCTCTTCCAACAACCATGTGGCTACTGCCATCTCTGCTTTGTCATTTTAATTTTTTCAGATGCTATTTCTGACTAAGTAGTTTGTATTTGGTTGTTTGGTTTTCTCTTTTTCTCTTTCTTTCTCTCTTTCTTTCTTTCTTTCTTTCTTTCTTTCTTTCTTTCTTTCTTTCTTTCTTTCATCTTTCTCTTTCTTTCTTTCTGCTTTTTGTTTGCTTCGAGTTTTTTTGTTTTCTCCTGTTTTCATTGTTAATTTTACCTTGTGAATGTACAGTTTAGGAGTCTGCCAATAGATTAGAAGAGATTTGTAGACCAATGTTGGACTCTGTCTTTGAGGTTTTCTCCTACCTGGTAATTGCCCTTGAAATCCCAGTAAGTTTGGCAGTCCTTTAAGCAAATCTCAGTCTTCTCATCACAATAATATTTGCATTTGTGTTTGGGCTCTATTTCCCTTCTCTGGGATGTGGGAAAAAACTTCACTGAAAAGGCCAGAAAGAATGAGAGGTCAATGTACTCCTCCCTTCTCTCAGGGATTATAGTTCTTCAAGACCTGCTGACGTGGTTTGATTTTTCAAAACCTTCAAATATGTGTTTTATAAATTTTTTCCAGATTTTGTAGTTGTTATGTGCTGGAAATTAGTTCAAATCAAAGTATTTTACTATGACTGGAACCAGAAGGTCAGAAATATTTATTTTTATAAACTGTATTTTATAAAGAAAAGGTGATGTAACCCATGACAATAATTTAAAAAATCAAGAAGATTGAAGGATATGGGATGGAAAGCAAGTTTTATTATTACTCTGAATCCCAGTTTCCCTTTATAATGCCAGCTAAACTTGGTATGCATTTACAGTCACACATACGCATATCTTTGTGTGTGTTTGTGAAGGTGTACAAACATGGGTATTGAACTCTTAACTATTATGCTACATTATCTAATTAAAAAATAAATACTTGCATATTAATTTCAAACACTTTCCCAAGTCATTTTTCTTCTCACTTTTAATTTTGTATCTGTATGTTGTTAACAATCAAATCCTTTAAAAGATAATTTCTGAATTTTGTCTTATTTATGACCGTTCTTACTCCAGGCATGCTTTAAAAAAATCTTCAATTTTTAAAAAGTACTTTAAAGTTGGTATTGATTATGATAAAATGTTAAATCAATCTAAAACTTATTTTGGTAGAAGGACTGAGGGAAGGAGAAATTCAACTATATTTTTCCAAGTGACTGTCCATTTTTCCTAATAGTGTTTTTTGAATAATCTATCTTTTCCATATAAATTTGAAAATGTTGCCGTATTTGAGCTAAATTTTCAGAAATATTTGATATAATTATTGAACCTGTTTTCTGATTCACTGATTTGTTGATCATCCAATACTAATATTTTTTATTGATTTGCTTTATGATATACTTTAATGCCTGGTGTGGCTTATTACTTATGTTTCTAATAAATTTTCTAGCTAGTCACACATGTTTATATTTCAATATAAAGTATAAAGTTAATTTTGTTAGTTAAATAGTCCAGTTTGAGAAGCAGGTGTGATATTAGGTGTCCTATACTTTTGCCTATACTCTACCTCCATAATTTTTATATTTTTTATTAAATCAGATCAATGGTATCTTCAGGACCTATTACAATTACAAAACCCCATGCAAAGTTCAGCAGCCTCAAAGATAGAATTTAGACACACTCATGAATATGAGAAAGAATCAATGAAAAAAAACACTGAAAACTCAAAAATCCAGAGTGTGTCTTCTCCTCCAAATGATCACAAAACCTCTCCAGCAAGGGCACAAAACTGGGCCAAGGCTGAGATGCATGAATTGACAGAAGTAGGCTTCACAAGGTGGATAATAAGAAGCTTTGCTGACCTAAAGAGGTATGTTCTAACACAATGCAAAGAAGCTAAGAACCATGATGAAACATTACAGGAGCTGTTAACCTGAATAACGAGTATAGAGACGAACATAAGTGACCTGATGGAGCTAAAAATCACAACACGAGAACTTCACAATGCAACCACAAGTATCAATAACTGAATAGACCAAGCAGAGGAAATAATTTCAGAGCTTGAAGACTATCTTGCTGAAATTTTGTCTGACAGGTAGACAAGATTAAAGAAAACAGAATGAAAATGAATGAACAAAACCTCTGAGAACTATGGGATTAAGTAAAAAGACTGAACCTATGACTGATTGGGGTACCTGAAACAGGTGAACAAAACCAAGCTGGAAAACATACTTTAATATATCATCCAGGAGAACTTCCTCAACCTAACAAGACAGGCTAACATTCAAACACAGAAAACCCAGAGAACCCTGGTAAGATACTCCATAAAAAGATAAACCCCAAGACACATAATCATCAGATTATCCATGGTCAAAATGAAGAAAATTAAGTTAAGGGCAGCCAGAAAGGCCAGGTCACCTACAAAGGGAACCCCATCAGACTAACAGTGGACCTCTCAGCAGAAACCTTCCAAGCCAGAAGAGAGTGGAGGCCAATATTCAACATTCTTAAAGAAAAGAATTTCCAACCCAGAATTTTATATCCAGCCAAACTAAGTTTCATAAGTGAAGGAGAAGGAAAATCCTTTTCAGACAAGCAAGCACTGAGGGAATTCATCACCACCAGACCTGCCTTGCAGGAACTTCTGAAAGAAATATGGAAGGAAAATAATAAATTTGAATAAATATGGAAAGGAAAAACCACTAAGAGTCACTGCAAAAGCACACTGAAGTACAAATACCAATGACATTATGAAGCAACTACATCAACAAATCTGCAAAAATAACCAGCTAGCATCATGATGGCAGGATCAAATTCACACATAAAAATATTAACCTTCAATGTAAATTGGCTAAATGCCCCAGTTAAAAGTCATAGACTGTCAAGCTGGATAGAGTCAAGACTCATTGGTGTGCTGTATTAAAGAGACTCATCTCACACACAAAGACACACACAGGCTCAGAATAAAGGGAAGGAGGAAAATATACCAAGCAAATTGAAAGCAGGAAAAAAACAGGGGTTGCAATCACAGTTTCTGATAAAACAAACTTTAAACCAGCAAAGATAAAAAAAGATAAAGAAAGGCATTATATAATGGTATAAGGATCAATTCAACAGGAAGAACTAAGTATCCTAAATACATATGCACTTAATACAGGAGCACCCAAATTCATATAATAAATTCTTAGATACCTACAAAGAGACTTAGACTCCCACACAATAATAGTGGGAAACTTTAATAGTAGACAGATAATCCCACAGAAAATTAATAAGGATATTCAGGACTTGAATTCAGCTCTGGATCAAGTGGACATAATAGACATCTACAGAAATCGTCACCTAGAAGCAACAGAATATACATTCTTCTCGGTGCCACATGGCACTTACTATAAAATCAATCACATAATTGGAAATAAAATACTCCTCAGCAAATGCAAAAGAACCAAAATAATAACAGTCTCTCAGACCACAGTGCAATCAAATTAGAACTCAAAATTAAGGAACTAGCTCAAAACCACACAACTACATAGAAATGGAACATCCTGCTCCTGAATGACTCCTGGGTAAATAATGAAATTAAGGCAGAAATCAAGAAGTTCTTTGAAACCAATGAGAACAGGGCAACATACCACAATCACTGGGATGCAGCTAAAGCAGTGTTAAGAGAAAAATTGATAGCACCAAATGCCCACATCAAAAAGGTAGAAAGATCTCAAATCAGCATCCTAACACCACAACTAAAAGAACTAGAGAACCAAGAGCAAACAAACCCAAAAGCTAGCAGAAGACAAGAAATAACCAAGATCAGAGAGGAGTGGAAGGAAACAGCAACGGTGAAAAAAGCCCTCAAAAAAATCAATGAATCCAGGAGCTGGTTTAAAAAAAAAAATAGATAGATTGCTAGCTAGACTAATAAAGAGGAAAAGAGAAAATAATCAAATAGACACAACAAAAAATAAGAAAGGGGTTATCACCACTAACCCGACAGAAATACAAACAACCATCAGAGAATACTATACTATAAACACTTCCATGCAAGAATAAACCAGGGAGAAGTTGAATCCCTGAACAGGCTGATAACAAGTACTAAAATTGAGGCAATAATAAATAGCCCACCAACAAGATGGATTTACAGCTATATTCTACTAACAGTACAAGGAAGAGCTGGTACCATTTCTTCTGAAACTATTCCAAAACAATTGAAAGGAGAGACTTCTCCCTAACTCATTTTATGAAGCCAGCATCGTCCTGATACCAAAACCTGGCAGTGATACAACAACAAAAACTTTAGGCCAATATTCCTGATGCACATTGGTGCAAAATGCTCAATAAAACACTGGCAAATCGAATCAAGCAGCACATCAAAAAGCTTATCCACCACGATCAAGTCAGCTTCATCCCCAGGATGAAGGCTGGTTTAACATATGCAAATCAGTAAGTATAATTCATCACATAAACAGAACTAAAAACAAAAATCACATGATTATCTCAATTGACATAGAAAAGGCCTTCAATAAAATTCAACATCCCTTCATGTTACAAACTCTCAATAAACTAGGTATTGATGGAACATATCTCAAAATAATAAGAACCATTTATGACAAACCCATAGCCAATATCATACCGAATGGCCGACAGCTGGAAGCATTCCCCTTTGAAAAATGGCACAAGGCAAGGATGCCCTTTCACACCACGCCTATTCAGCACAGTATTGGGAGTTCTGGCCAGGCAATCAGGCAAGAATAAGAAATAAAGTCTATTCAAATAGGAGTAGATGAAATCAAACTGTCTGTGTTTCCAGACAACATAATCCTATATCTAGAAAACACCATTGTCTCAGCCCAAAAGCTCCTTAAATGGATAAGTGCCTTCAGCAAAGTCTCAGAATTCAAAATTGGTGTGCAGAAATCACAAGCATTCCTATACACCAAAAAAAAGACAAGCAGAGAGCCAAATCATTAATGAACTCTCATTCACAATTGCTACAAGGAGAATAAAATGCCTAGGAATACAGCTCACAAGGGATGTGAAGGATCTCTTCAAGGAGAACCACAAGTCACTGCTCAAGGAAATAAGAGAGGATGCAAACAAATGGAAAAACATTCCATGCTCATGGATAGGAAGAATCAATGCTGTGAATGAAATGGCCATACTGCCCAAAGTAATGTATGGATCCAGTGCTATTCCCATTAAACTAGCATTGAGATTCTTCACATGAGAAAAAAAGAAAAGAACCTACTTTAAAATTCTATGCAACTAAAAAAGAGCCTGTATAGCCAAGACAATTCTAAGCAAAAAGAACAAAGCTAGAGGCATCATGCTATCTTACTTCAAACTACGCTACAAAGCTACGGTAACCAAAACAGCATGGTACTGATAAAAAAACAGATGCATAAACAAATGGAACAAAACAGAGATCTCAGAAATAAGACTGCACATCTACAACCATCCGATCTTCCACAAGCCTGACAAAAGCAAACAATGGAGAAAGGATTCCCTATGTAATAAATGGGGCTGGGAGAACTGGCAAGCATACACAAGAAATTGAAACTGGACCCCTTTCTTAAATGTTACACAAAAATTAACTCATAATGGATTAAACACTTAAATGTAAAACCCAAGTATAACAACCCTAGAAGAAAATCTAGGCAGTACCATTCAGGACAAGGCATGGGCAAAGATTTCATGACAAAAACATCAAAAACAATTAGAACAAAAGCAAAAATTGACAAATGGAATCTAATTAAACTAAAGAGCTTCTACACAGCACAAGAAACTATCATCAGAGTGAACAGACAACCTACAGAATGGGAGACAATTTTTGCAACCTATCCATCTGACAAAGGCCTAATATCCAGAGATTGCAAGGATCTTAAATGAATTTACAAGAAAAAAAAAAACAAACAACTGCATTAAAAGTGGGCAAAGGACATGAACAGACACTTTGCAAAAAAAGACATTTATGCAACCAACAAACATATAAAAAAAATGCTCAGTATCATTTATCATTAGAGAAATGCAAATCAAAACCACAATAAGATACTTGTAATCTTATGCCAGTCAGAATGGCAATTATTAAAAAGCCAAGAAACAACAGATGATGGCGAGACTGTGGAGCAATAGTAATGGTTTTACACTGTTGATGGTAATGAAAATTCAACCATTGTGGAAGACAGTGTGGTGATTCCTCAAAGACCTAGGGCCAGAAATACCTTTTAACCCAGCAATCTCATTATTGGGTATGTACCCAAAGGAATATAATCATTATATTATAAAGATACAAGGACATGTATGTTCATTACAGCACTATTCACAATAGCAAAGACACAGAATCAACCCAAATGCCCATCAGTGATAGACAGGATAAAGAAAATATGGTATATATACACTATGGAACACTATGAAGCTATAAAAAGGAAAGAGATCATGTCCTTTGCAAGAAGATGGATGGAGCTGAAAGCGATTATCCTCAGCAAACTAATACAAGAACAGAAAACCAAACACTGCATGTTCTCACCTACAAATGGGAGCTAAACAGTAAAAACACATGGACATGCGAAAGGTAACAACACAAACTGGAGTCTGTTGGGGGAGAGGGGTTAGTTAGAGCATTAGAATAAAAAGCTAATGCACATGGGGCTTAATACCTAGGTGATGGGTTGATAGACACAGCAAACCGCCATAGCACACATTTACCTATGTAACAAACCTGCACATTCTGCACATGTATTCTGGAACTTAAAATAAAATAAAATTAAATTAAAAAAAGAAAAGAAATAAAAAATATTTTCACATTCTTTTATATGTGTTGTAAACAAGAGACACACAGAGATGTATGGCACTTTGTAAGTTGACAAGAACTGACATAACTTAAGTTGTTAAGACTATCACTTATCCATAGCCTATTTGAAACTTTTTTTTTTTTTAATTTATTTATTATTATTATACTTTAAGTTGTAGGGTACATGTGCATAACGTGCAGGTTTGTTACATATGTATACTTGTGCCATGTTGGTGTGCTGCACCCATCAACTCGTCATTTACATCAGGTATAACTCCCAATGCAATCCCTCCCCCCTCCCCCCTCCGCATGATAGGCCCCGGTGTGTGATGTTCCCCTTCCTGAGTCCAGGCGATCTCATTGTTCAGTTCCCACCTATGAGTGAGAACATGCGGTGTTTGGTTTTCTGTTCTTGTGATAGTTTGCTAAGAATGATGGTTTCCAGCTGCATCCATGTCCCTACAAAGGACACAAACTCATCCTTTTTGATGGCTGCATAGTATTCCATGGTGTATATGTGCCACATTTTCTTAATCCAGTCTGTCACTGATGGACATTTGGGTTGATTCCAAGTCTTTGCTATTGTGAATAGTGCTGCAATAAACATACGTGTGCATGTGTCTTTATAGCAGCATAATTTATAATCCTTTGGGTATATACCCAGTAATGGGATGGCTGGGTCATATGGTACATCTTGAAACTTCTAAGATAAGTGGCTTCAAAGCAAATACATCAAATCACACACTGACTTGTTGATTTTGTTAACTGTGCTGTACAACTAAGTTAAACCATGCACTTCTAGGAAATGGAAAATCTAAATAAACCAATATGGTAAGTATTATGTTAACATAAAATTATATTTTTCTGTCACATAGTTGCATGAAATTTTCCCAAAATTTTAGAAGAAAAGCTTTAAGATTTTAATTTAATAACAAATATAGCATAAGACATATTACTCCAGTGATAAATTGAAATAAGAGAAATAGGTTAAAATGCTGCTTTTTGCATAATATTTTAAATGAAGCTCTAATATATTGTTTACAGTTCAAATAGAATTGGTGATTTATGTTAACTACAGTCAAATTTTCAATGTGTAAAAATTATTGTAACTAGTAATTCTTTACACAATTATGTACGTCCTCAACCTTAAGAGCTTTGTGACTTACATATCTTTTAAATTATAATCTCAACCTTTATTCTCTGAAAACAATGAATATTGTAACACTCACTTGATATTAACACAAGTTTCTTTTAAGTTTTAATATACAAAATTATTCTAATTTTGTTATACTGATAAAAATTTCATATAATTCCTGAAGTGCTAATAAATGTCTTATGATTTACAAACTTATTTTACATATAGTATTTAATTCAAGTTTGACAAAAACTTCATGAAGTAGGTGTTTATATTCCCATTTTACAATTGGGAAAAACAAAAGGAAGAGGTGTTAAATGATTTGTTTTAGACTCATACTCTATTAACTATACTCTAAAATAATTTGAAAATAGACACTTGCTTTAAATATGATTGTTAATAACTGTTAATAAAGTATTTTATGAAAAACATTTATTAAATAAAAATATTTTATTAAAAACTTATAGTGATGCTATTGAAGTGATTCTGAAATGTAAATGATTTTTCCAGCATAATTGAAATAGTAAAATGACATACCAATTCTTTTATCTATTGCTAATATCAGACTATTTTTTTATGACAGGAGGTTCAAAATTATCACTTAATTTTCCAATCTAAAGCCTATAAAATTTTTCACATCCATAGAATAAATTGCCAATCATCACAAGGACATGAAAAGGTGTTATGATCATATATTCCAAGAGGGAAAACTAAATCTTTCTATCATTTAATATTTTATTTGAAATATCAAACAATTTATTAAGGAGAAATTTCTAATGTATAATTTTAAAAATTGATGTTCAACTTTGGATAAAATTTCTGGTCTTGACTCATGTTCTAAAACATTATTATGTAGGCAAAAAGTTTATATGAGATCCTAGTTTAAATTTTATTTTATGCCTATTATATAGAGTTATTAGAAGTGTTTTAACCACAAATGGTTAAATGAAAATTGTGAATAAAAAATTAGCAGAAGACAACTTTGGAGAAAAGAGAGGGGAAAAGAATTAGAAAAGAATACTTTTATAAATAACTGAAAGACAAAGGACTCTTAGCATATCTGGCTTTTCCAATTTATAACAGGATACTATGTTAAACACCATCTATGCCTGGAGGGTAATCCTTTATTCATTTGGCCCATGCCAAACTGAAACACTGGGCTATTGTGGTTACCTAGCTACACACCTAGACCCTTAGGATAAAATCAGTGAGTCAGCCATGAAGTTTTTCTGGCAACAAATTAAGAGTTGAGCACTTCCATGTTGTCAGGGCATTGGGCAAAACCAAAATTTGGAAGACCAAAAAAAAAAATCGTGAGAATCAGTTCTTGGTTGACTAATTAGACTGGAATCTAGAATATCTAAAGTCAATAGAACAAATAAAAAACAATGAAAATGCAGAAGGAATTAAGCCTAGACAGAGGTATTTGTAATGTCAAATAAATCTAAGAGGTATAGTGGCCCTGGAGGCTTGTGTAGGATAGATACAACAAAGATAATGGTGTTAATGTGCTTATTGGGTACATTATGAGAGTTTATTTCTATACCTTTCTTTTGTTGAAATAATATGATCAACTCAAATGCCTGACCTTTTAATTGTTTAATTAAAAAGGAGTAATTCATGTGTTCTGGTGTGGAATCCACCTAAGGTCATCTCAAAGGAATATTGGTTCATTGCAATGCAATATCTAGTTTGAATTTGTTACCTTTTTTTTTTTTTTTTTTTTTTTTTTTTTTTGAGACAGAGTCTGACTCTGTCGCCCAGGCTGGAGTGCGGTGGCGCGATCTCGGCTCACTGTAAGCTCCACCTCCCGTGTTCACGCCATTCTCCTGCCTCAGCCTCCCCCAGCACCTGGGACTACAGGCGCCCGCCGCCACGCCGGACTATTTTTTTGTAATTTTAGTAGAGACGGGGTTTCATCGTGTTAGCCAGGATGGTCTCCATCTCCTGATCTCCTGATCCGCCCGCCTCGGCCTCCCAAAGTGTTGGGATTACAGGCGTGAGCCACCTCGCCCGGCCTGTTACAGTTTTTAAGAGACTTGTTGCATTATACATCATGTCTTTGAATAATGATATATTTTAATCATTTAATTTTTATTTATTTACAAGATATTGTCTGGCTGGCTATGGTGACTTATGCCTATAATCCAGCTTATTGACTGGGTGTAGTGGTTCACACCTGTAATCCAGTGTTTTGAGAGGCCAAGGCAGGAGGATCACTTGAGGTAAGGAGATGAAGATCAGCCTGGCCAACAGAGAGAGACCTCATCTCTACAAAAGATTAAAAAAAAAAAAAAGAAAGGAAAAGAAAAATTAACCAGGCATTCAGTGCACTCCAATAGTCCTAACTACTTGGGAGGCTGAGGCAGGAGGATTGCTTGAGCCCAGGAGCTTGAGGTTATGATTAAACCACTATGCTCCAGTATAGGCAATGAAGTGAGACCCAGCCTCTAAAATAATTTTTAAAAGAAAACATTATCCACAAATACTTGTGCATTTTGTAATTTATGTCCAAGAATACATACACATATAATTTGAACATATTAAGAACCATTTACATAGGATCGCTAGGCAAATAATTTCTTATATATGCAGTATTTACTTTTATATTCACCCACTCTATTCCCTTGCAATACCACCAATGATAAAGTGTTAAAATTACAGCATTTGGCCTGTCATACAATAAATGTGAGGCCTTTGCAAACACTTAAATACTTGAATATAAATTTGAAATTCTTTATGTGATTTTTTACTAACAGGTATAACTAAATAATAAACTTTATTGGATATGTTGCATTGTTTTTCCTTCTTTATACATGCCATCTTGTTTAAACATTTAAACATTTTTCTTAAGTCAATTGAAGAAATATAGCAATCCTGAAAGGAAAGAAGGAATATTCCTTCACAGTGAAAAAAAAAAAAAAAAAAGGAGACCAACCCACAGATAATTTCCGCCAGTTCTAATGGCTCTTCCCCAGGTCTTTTGGTCAATATGAAGTTCTGTTTGACAGTAGTCTTCAGTGTAGCCCTGCCAGAGAAAGCTAGGCTGGGCATGCACCAGCCAAATACTCCTCCACGTCCTCACACGCTGAGTAAATCTTTACTTACTGGCAGCCTTGCTCACTGGTTGGAGCACTCAACTGGAAAGGAGAAACAGATATAGATGTGAAAACCTGGGCTAGGGTAAAAGCAGAGAAATGGAAAAGTTCAGAAAAATAAAAATAAAAAAAAACCACGGGCAAAGGATTTGAGATTTTTTTTCCTTAAAAATAAAAAATAAGAACTTTTAGAATGATGAATGGAGGTGAGAAATGTTCATATGTATTTCACAGCTACTCGTCTGTTGCCTCTATGGGTTTTGAAAACAATGCAATTATAATAAAAAGAGTGTTTAAATAAAAGCATCCACAATATTGACTTACAATTTCTCTACAATTAAAAGCAACACAATTCTTAATGTAAAGCAAGATAAACATTTATTTCCAGGAAAAAAATGTTGCCATGAAAGACAAAGAAGTGCTGTTTTTGTTCTCATTAGTTTGGCGCTATATCTTAGCAGATATGTTTAAGTTCTTCTGAGTCTTCCTCAGATGAACAGAGATAAATCTATACTGGCCATCATTTCCTTTTATACCTATACGAGAATTAAATTTCTTATTTAACCTTGTTAAAAAGTGTCACACTGAGACATGATAGGTCAAGAAATGTTGAATAATATTTTTTTTTCTGTCTTTGAAACCCTGATAGGCATGGAAGAAATGGAAGAAAACCTATGTATTAATTTTAAAAAACAAGGATTTAAATTAGCTTGCATTGAGAATATTTAATGGTAGGATAATAACCTAAATAAAGCACAACTGAATTCTAAAAAACAATATGACCATAGCATGAATGTTCTAATAATAAAATTTATTGAGTATTATGTTCTACATGGATATAAATTATTCTATTCTTTACATGATAAGATAGATGAAAGCCAAATAATTTTATCTTTTGAAAGAAAGCATTGATGATCAAGAGCAAATAATTAATTCCTTTCAAGAAAAATGTATTTTCAGGAGCACCATTGAAAATAACTACAAGTAAAATATTTAAGATAATGTCATCATACTTACTATCCCACAGTCATTTTTTAGCAAGCCCCTTCTATAGATAGAATGTATGTAGGTAACTGAATTTGTGTGAGGATAGAACAATGAGCCATGGTCTTGCAGTATTTACAGATGACTAGACATTTATGAATGGAGAACAAATAAAAAACTCACTGATAACCTTTCACCCAGATTTTTCTATAAAGATGTTAAATACATCATCGTGGTATTCATTCTGGGCCCCAGGCTGACAGGGTAGTATGTGGAACATAACTGCTGATTTTGCTTGAGGGAAAAGGAAATGTAGGCACATAACTGACTTTTCGTACTTCCAGCTACAAGTGACTCATGTTTCTTCTACTCACATTTCACTAGCCAAGGTGATTGGCCAGGTTTATTTTCGAGGAGGCAGGGAAATATAATCTTTCCCCAGGAAGAGTACCAGGTATTGTTGAACAGTAATGGTCTTCTTCATTATTCAAGTTATTGATTAAAATAAAAAGAGGAAATTGCTCTGGGATTTAAGCATTGGACTTTTGGCATTGTAAACTGTAAACTATGTTTTTATTTTGGAGGAAATAATCCTTTAGGTTGACTTTCAATGCAGTATGGCCAAACAAGGTTCTTTTCCTAATTAAAGTGCAGAGGTCATTTCACGAATGAGGACAAATTCCCAAGGAGTTTCCTTATTTCTTTCTCATAGATCAGAAGACATTCAATCAACTTTTCACTGCTTACTTATTTCTAACTTTCCAGTTACATAGGAGTTCTCTAAAAATCCCTATGCTATTGAATAATTTCTCATGGTTGTTTGACTACTTCCTGTCTCTAAATGTGCACATATTTATTTTTACTTTAGAGTTTTATTCCTATTTATTGTAGAATGTTAGTTTCACAAGGGCAGAGAACTTTGTCATTTGTTTGCTACTGTATCCCCAATACATAGAAGGTAATATGTGTTCAATGATATTTGTTGAATGAATAAAAAGGTCTGAGTGAATAATGGCAATGTGTTTAAATGCTAATCTTAATGTACGGCTGTTGAGATTTTACCATATTTTATTATTTTTTTTCAGAAAAATCTCTCTTTTTTTTTTTTAAAAAGGTACTAAGAAATTCTACACAACTGTCACAGGTCGAAGGAGACTAATGAGACATGATAACAGAACATCATATCCTGGATTAGAATCTAGGGAAATGCAAATGAAGTCTAGAGTTCAGCTAATAGTACTTTGTCAATGTTAATTTCTTAGTTTTTATTATTACACTGCAGTTATGTTAGACGTTAGCATTAGAGGAAGCTAGATACAGAGTACGCAGGAACTTCTCTGTCTTATTTTTGCAACTGTGTTGTAAATCTAAAGATTATTTTAAAATAAAAATTTAAAGACATTTCATGACCTTTAAAAATTTTGGCACAAGTTGGTTATATTTATGTTTTTGGTATGTAATTTGCAATGTCATAAGAGTATTGTTAGGCTTTTGAATATCTTCACTTAAAAAAAACCAAAATATTTTAGGATGAAATATTATGATTTTTAAATTTCCTTTAAATAATCCCACAAAAAGTGTGAGTGTATAGGTGAAAAAAGACTGGCAAAATATTGAAAACTGTCAAAGTTGGTGGGTTGATACTGGGCAGGGGGAGTCATTGATTTATTCACTTTACTTTTAATATGAGCTTTTCATAATAAAACTTTAAAAAGTAATTTTAAAATATATATTGTTTATCTTTGTCTTCTGATAGTCTATGTTTCATGAATACTCTGCCAAATGATCCCATTAAACCTATCCAGTAGTCCTTATTATCTTACAGAACCTCAATTTTTAGGAGCTGGAATGCTCAAGAAAAACAGGACTACTCCTACTCCCTACGGGATAAAGCATAGATAGCTGACCTAATCATGGCCACCATATTCATTCCACCACAGATTTTATAGAGTTAGGAAGGTAATTCAGTTATGAACAAAGATATTTAAGAAGGCATCTGCTTGGGGACTGGCTGGTTCTGGCAAGAATTTTGCTCCATAAATGAGGAAAAAAAGGACAGAATAATAGATACTCCTTTACCTTAAACAAAGTTGTGTGAGGATACAATGGTTTGGAGCTGTGATATTCATTATGTGACCAACAAGTGGCAAGCATTTATTTGATTGAAGCTAATATGCTGAGGATGGCAAAATGGAAAAAATGTAGGAATGCAGGAGTTCAATAATTTTGATGAGTTATAGAATCATAACTCAACTTCTTATCTCCAAAGTTTTAAAAGTCTTTATTTCATATGCCAACATTATTCAAGTCTTCTATAATATTTCCTGCATTCAAAACCATTTACAACTGTACAATTACACAAACATTACTGATGATGGTTTCATGATCACCTCTGAATTTTCTTTCAGTTCTGTAAAATCTAATGTTTCTGGGCCCACACACTTGAAATGATTTGAAATGGCTAAGTCCTCTTAGCACCTTTTGCCTGATCTTGGCTTCCAATTTCCTCTTAACCACTTTTTCTATCTACTTAGACAGATAAGTTGAAAGAATATAGTGTTTAAACTTCTTGAACTAGTAGGCATTTCTGCATTTCCTCTTCTTGTTTCTCTTAACTCGTTAAATGTGATTTAAAAGTTCTCTTTTGCATAGGCAATTTTAAGAATTAATCTTATTCTGTTTCTGTGCTCAATTTTGTCCACAATATTCTTATTTATTTGTGATTTCTTTTTCAGGTTATCATTGTTTAAAGATTCTTCTTTCTCTCTTTTGAATACATGTAACCACATTATTTTTTCATTCTTATTCTCTGCCTTTCTCAATTATCAACCTCCAAAAACATTTTTATAAGAAAATTTAATTTCTATAACAAAATTCCAAAAGAAACACCAAGTAATTATTCAAACACGAATTTCTAGATTATGGGCTTCCCTAAAGGCTCTCTTTTAAAAAGTGGGGGTTGTGGGGAGAACTTTGGCAAAAAAGCTCCATGCAAAGCAATTCTTTCTTCCTGGAAAACTGTGGGTATTAGCAATTTCTGATGTTTTCACTAGTTGAAAGAAAATACCAAAGTCATCCTTCTGTGGTTTTGTCTTTTTAACTTGAATCCGAATTTCCATTTTTCTAGGCAACAGTTTCTTGCTCCTCAGTACTTTACACTGGCAGGAATGCTAGGCCTCTGAAGAAAATCTTGAATGAAATTGGTCAGGTATTAGATAACTGATCCTGTTACTGAACTGACTCATGAGTCACCTTCTTAACTATGTACCTGATCCCTTCATAACTATGTTATCCACAATGCCAAATGGTCTTACTGAGCCATAAAGCTGATCTGTCACTTTCTTGCTTAAGTCTATGTCTCTCTATTGCCTACGGGATGGATCAAGCGCCCTCTCAACCCACAGAAAGCTTTTTATTTCCATGAAATTGATTCTCCTCCCCAATCAGCCTCATCACTTTCTACTCTGTTCTTAGAATTTACAGTCAAATAATACTGAAGGACCTACAGATCCCCACAGTTTGCATGATGGTTTTTACCTCTGTATCTCTGCTTGTTGCTTTAAAAATTTTCTCCCACTGGAATAAACAACAAACAAACCTCAAACTCTACTAATCAAAGTAGAGTTTTTACGTGAAAAGTATATGAGATTTGAATAAACTTGGCTCAAGCTCACAGACCTATATTCTGTTTTGGCATGTGTAATGTGGAGGGGAGGGAGCAGTGTTTTAGTGTTTTCACTTAGATTACTGTGCATTCCTTGGGTCTTATTTTTTTTTTTTTTTATGGTGACACTTGATCCCAGTACCTGGTTCTAGTGAATAATAAGTCTTTCTTCCCAAGACTTTTCTCGTATCTTTGTGCCATACCAATACAGACATAGAATAAAACCACTTTACTTGAGTTTTCCAAAACCCAACCATTTGTGTAGCAGCCCTTATCTTAGTCTAGGTTATTTTTTGAAAAATGCATTTAACATGAAACAACAGAAATCATTAAAAAGTGATCTTAAGTTCCTGTTATTTAATTGTCTTTTAGGAACCCCATCACTTGAACTCCTCAATATGTATCTTTTTCTCCATGGACTTCAATACTAGCCATTTTGCTTTACACTCTTGCCACATAATTCTTGATCAAAAAATGACTTTTCATGAGTCAACTTAGTTAAACGAAATGAACTTGGAGGTTTTAAAGTTTAGACCAATTTTTATTCTTTCTCTGAAAAATATCTGCATATGAAAGTCCAGAGGTATGCCTTCCATTTGCTCTGAATTAGCCAGCCCTCATAGAATTGTGGAGGGGAAACAGTTGATACAGGATTCAGAAGAATCTCCTCTCTCCACAGCCTTAAACATACCTTCACTCTCTAAATACACACCTTTTGAAATATCTCTGAGCAAGATGATAAACTTCTTAAAGGCAGGGCATTCTGTCTGTTTTGTTCACTATATTTCAACTCTTTGAATATTGTCTGATATGTAGTGGCACTCAATACATTTTTTAAGTTAAATTTAATTTAAACTAGTTGTTGCCTCTTCCTAAAAGTGTTGCTTCTTAAGGCTATCCAAAAACTTGCTGTGTAATGTCTGTTTAATTGTATGACTGAATACAAGAACACCTTTTATTCACATGATACTTTAGAGTTCTAAAAGAATTCTGGTGTAAATTAGTTGTAATAAAATCATCATATGTACCCTTTGGGGTAGATAGAACAAGTAGTATTATTCTTGTTTTGCAAGTAAGGACACTGAGATGCAAAGATACTACTACTTTTCTAAGATTAGTAAGTTTGTACACAAAACTTAAATCCACATCTTTGTCCTATATTTTTTCTAATAATAAAGCATATAAACAAATACAATTTTTGTTAAATAGAAACGTCAGATATCTGTTTCTAAATTGATCTGATAAATGAGGAAATTATCAATAGAGCTGTTTTATAAAAGCACACATCAAAGCATAAATACTCTTTTCAGTTAATATTTAAAACTGAATTTTCTAAAGTAAGTTTTAAAATTTGTGTTCCAAGACATGTAACATAAAATTAACCATTTTAAAGTGAACAATTTATTGACACAGTACATTCACAATGTTGTGAAACCACCACCTCTATCCAGTTCCAAAACATTTTCATTACTCCAAAATAAAATCCTGAAATTGTTAAACCATTTCTCCATATTAGCGTTTACCCTCAGTTCTCCCCTCAGGCAAACACCAATCCTCTTTTGTCTCTAGGAATTCACTTATTCTAGATAGTTTATGTAAATTGAATCGTACAACATATAACCTTTTATGTCTGTTTCTTTCACTTAGCACAGGCTTTTCAAGGTTCATCTGCACTGTAGCATGTATCAGCATTTCATTCCTTTTTGTGGCTAAATAATATTCTACTGTGTGTGTGTGTATACATTTATATATAATTGTTTTATACATATACACATTTTATATATATATACACACACATACACATAGACACATAGATGAACACTTACGCTATTTCCGTTTTTTTGCTGTTTTAATAGTCCTGCTATGAACACGTGTGTTCAAGTATTTGTTTGAGTACCTGTTTTCAATTCGTTAAGGCGTATGCCTAACAGTGAAATTTATGGATTATATGGCAATTCTGTGTCTAATTTTCTGAGGAGCTGACAAAATATTTTCCACAGCAGCTGTGCCATTTTATATTTCTTCCAGCAATGCCCAAGGGTTCCAATTTATCACATTTTTGCCAATCATGCAATGTTTTTGTTTTTCTGAATGTAGCCATCTTATTAAGTGTGAAGGGGTTTTGATTTACTTTTCCCTAATGACCAATAGTGATAAGTTACTTTTCCTGTGCTCATTGGCCATTCATATATATTCTTTGGGAAAATGTCTATTCAAGTATTTTGCTCATATTTCAATTGTATTATTTGTCTTTCGGTTGTAGTAGTTCTTTATGTATTCTGGGTGCTGGACTCTTATCAGATATATGATTTGCCAATACTTTATCCCATTCTGTTCTGTTTTTTTTTTTTTCACTGTCTTGATAACACTTTTGATGCACAGTTTTTTGTTTCAATTAAGTCTAGTTTGTTGCAAGCTTCAATTGTGGGAAGGAGAAAGATTTATGAATTATAGTTTGGAGGAACAATTAGCTTACTTCGTTGAATTATACAGAACCTTTCTGAGATGGCAATAAAAGTCTCTTTAAACTTTCTTATTAATTTTTAACTTGTAAGTTACTGCTAAAGAAAAGAAGATTATTTTGAAATATCAACATTATTCTGTTTCCACATTACATTAGTAGAAACATTTAACTTAAAAAAAATCGAAGGCTTGTAATCCCAGCACTTTGGAGGCTGAGGCTGGTGGGCCGTTTGAGCCCAGGAGTTCGAGATAAGCCTGGGTAACATGGTGAAACCCCATCTCCTCCAAAACAAAAACAAAAACAAAAAACAAAAATTAGCCAGGCATGGTGGTGCATGCCTATAGTTCCAGCTACTCTGGAGGCTGAGGTGGGAGGCTGCAATGAGCCAAGATAGTGATGCTCTACTCCAGTCTAGGCAGCAGAATGAAACCCTCTCTCAAAAAACAAACAAGCAACAACAACAAAAAATTCTAAGAATTATTGTCTGTCTTCTGATTAAGATTTATTTTTGGTTAGTGTAAGCCATATATTTAAGGCTGCATTCAAATAAACTGGAAGCTGTTAAGTATATAAAACTATATTAAATCTTGTACAATTTAGCCTTATTTTCTTCTTTGAAAAGAAGAAACAAATTCACAGTTGATTGCCTCTTGCTGCTTCACAGATACCAGGTTATGTCTTTGTATTGATAATTCATTAATTTCATGGAATGCATAAGTCAATTCAGAGCAAAACTATTGTTAAAAATTTATTATTCTGCACTTTGGGAGGCTGAGGTGGGCGGATCACGAGGTCAGGAGATCCAGACCATCCTGGCAAACATGGTGAAACCCCGTCTCTACTAAAATTACCAAAAAAAAAAAAAAAAAAAAAGAAATTAGCCGGGCGTGGTGGCGGGCGCCTGTAGTCCCAGCTTCTCGGGAGGCTGAGGCAGGAGAATGGCGTGAATCCAGGAGGTGGCGGAGCTTGCAGTGAGCGGAGATCACGCCACTGCACTCCAGCCTGGGCAACACAGCGAGACTCCGTCTCAAAAAAAAAAAAAAATTATTATTCTGACGTCAAGCATTCCAGTTTGCACAGGTGTGTGTATATGTGTACAGCTCTTCCTTTTTAAGAACGTGTTTATTCTGCAATTATTATGTGTAGGCATTCTCTTATTCCCTATAAATACATAAAAGCTTTTTACTCTTTTTGTGTTCTCATTCTAATGATAGAAGATAAAAAATAAATGAACAAACTATCTAAACTAGATTAGAAGAAAATAAATTTGGAATATGGAATATGTTCTAAAACTGTTGAAAAACTTTCAAAATAAAAATTAAACTGGTCTCATTTGCAGGGACAAGCTGTAGACCCCTAGTTCAAGCCACGATTTAGAAAACTTAACAGTGAAAGACTTTCAATACACAACTTGTTTTTGGCATAAACCTCTTAACATTGAACTGAAACTCAGTGATGTGACATTAGTAGACACAAAGGCAACAGTATTATTTTTGGGTTTCATCCCAGTGACTGGTACTCCTGGACAAGAGAGTGATATGTGCCCACTTAGAACTGAATCATCTTTTGTCAAGCTAGGGAGGAAAGCGCTGGTGTAGCCAGGAGTTCCTCTGGGCAGACGTCATTTCGGTTCTCTAATTTAATAGGGTGCAAATAGATCCTAAAATTAAAAACCCAGTCCTCTGTTTATTTCTTCTGTTTTGGAAGCAGTCAATAAGCTCCACAAAACATGAGCGCTGTGCTGTGTTTCCAATGTCAGCTGCCCCTGTGGCCAACTTTTGCTTGCTATGAAAGGATTCCATTGACTTTTACCAACCAAAAACACAGGAGACTGACTATCCAGGAACCCCACTTTATTTTCAGTTATGGCTCTTCTGTTTCCATATTTAAAAACAAAAAGTCTTTCTTCGCTCTGGTTTTCCAGTTTCACAAGGTCTTCAATTTTACTGACTATAGTGTGTCTATATAGTGTTTCAAGCCAAAGGAAGCCCCAATTCCTTATATGAATATATATGTACATACAGCCTCTCCCTCTTCTCCTTGCCTTCCCATCCCCCAGACTTATGCATACAAATCACGTCATTCCTGAAATATGACCTCTCCAGGGTGGAGTACATTGGATGCTGAAATAGCATGTAACATTGGCCAGTATGACTGACTTCATATAGGGCTGCTGAAAGGCCGGCGGGCAAGGGAGAAACAAACATTTTTTCAAAAAGACAAATGCCTATTGGAAATAAAACAAGCCAGGGAACTAAAGGGAAATATATATTTTCCAGTCCAAAATTCAGAGGGAAAATTATTAGCTAAGATTTGAAAAAAACAATGCAAAGAAGAAATCATCTCCTTGATTGACATAAATCACATAACAAATGTAACTTTATCATTGTGACAAGCAATATAAAATTTGGAGAAAATATATTTTGTCATGAACTATTTACTGAAAGATTAAGTTGATGGATAGTATGTCCTTGGCTTCTTGAATAGTTAAATTAGATTCTAATTAGAATTCTAAAAATATGAAGGACAACAATTAGTAAGAGAGATTATAAAAATCAACAAAATTTGTTTAAATGCTAGCAGAAAATCATCCTGGATTCCTAATTAAAACATTGATGTTGGATTCTTGTGGTGAAGGCATTAAAATGGATACAGGGCCTGCTGCCAATTTTACAAATAAAAGTTCTTAGGGCCCAACATAGAGACATAGACACACAAACATACAAGAATACACACAAACACACACACAAATGGATATCCACCAAACACTGTCATTAAAAAGTGACAAAACCACAATGAGAGATCACTCCACTCCTATATACTTCCATGCTCATCAATAACATAGCGGATACACCCCCTACAAAAGGACAAAGGTGGAAATGGAATTTAGATATATCTTCCTTACATACAACTCCAGTTACATCCACATGCTTGGTTAAAAAACATAAATGACTGCCTAGTGTGTATTAAATTGAATTAAAACTTTGTGACCTGCATTTATGGTTCCTTATATTATAAAACAATAAAAAAAAAAATCTTACCCTGTTTGCTAGTAAAACAAATCACAACATTTCTACTCACTATTCTACTAACTTTTTACTAACTTTGTTTTTAGTTAGTTGCTCTATTTCATAATTCACTTTTGCCTTTGGTATCTATTTTATTATAGCTTCAGCTAATACTTTTTAGCATTTTACAATTTAACAGAAAGTCACAAGCCCATGGCACCTTAGTTCTTTACATGTATGCCAGGCCTTAGAGGACGTTAAACTCCACTCCCTTGTATTATAAGTGACTAAGGTCCAAAGAGACTAAACACGTTTTCCAAGTTCACACAGTAAGTTCTGGCAACAGAATAAGGACTAAACTCAGATTTTCTCTCTCTCTATTCTGGGCTTATTGGCATCCTCATTTAATATGGCCCGTCATTATTTTCTCTTGTTCAATGTTTGTTACAAACAAAAACAACATGAGGACCTAACAAATTCATAGGTAGATATGTTAAGATTTATTAAGCATTACATTGAAAAATGTAGTGTACACACATGTGCTTTCATATTAATATTTATATTCTCTGAACTGGTATAAAGAATAATTTTATATACTTGATAAATATAATGAGGCTTTTTTCTTCTTTAGACTCTTCTGTGTTTTTGACATTCTCTGTCTTTTACTAAAAGACAGAACATTAAAAATGATTTATATTTTTCTATAATATGGGAGCAATGGTGAACAGAAACATTAAATCTTAGTTTGCTGATGGAAAAAAAATATTTTTAGACATTCTATTTGGTGTGGATCTTTTCAAAATCTGTGTGCTTTCGGCTTTGGGTCATGCAGGGACCTTAACAGTAAGCCAACCAAAATAGAGGAAATAATCTGTTTTCCTAGCACAAGAGGAGCTTCATATGGTGTAGGATCGACTCCCATTGAAGTGGTAAGAAGTCCGATTCATAATATGCATGGGACTGTAGGAAACTCCCATTTGAACAGGGCTGAGATTGATTGACACTGGTTCCTAATTTTGTTTAAAGTAGTAGGAGTTCTGAGCTGCAGTAATACTAATAATTACACATTTGACACAGTCCTGACTCCAGGCAAGTCTCTCTGAGTGAAAGTGGGATCCAAACCAGTGATTTGTAGGACAGGCAGGCAATAGAATAATACATCTTAGGAAAGGGAGGGGGAGGGTGAGAGTGAAATGATAGAGGATACAGAGATGATGAGCATTGCTCAGTGCAAATCATGGATTTAGGGCAGGCCTCCAACTCCAGAAGGTAGCACAATCTCAAGGTTCAAACAAACATTCCGAGGTGTGGGGGAAGGGTAATAGGAAAACAGGTATGGAGGACTGCAAAACTGGAAATTAAAAGCAGGCCAGGGAGCCATAGCAACCTTGCCAGATGGTAGATCTCAGTGCCAGACTTTACCTGTTAGAGAGCATGCAGGTCATTTTGCACTGATATGCTGCATTATTTTGGTTCATGTTCTGAGGAGAGCTTTTGCCTGCAGGTTGAAAAATTTCATTTCTTGTAGTCTCACAAAAATGAGGAGGTAGAGATTTACTACAGCTGTATATGAGATTGTTTCCTAAATGCAAAGGCAGGCTAACCAGTGACTAAGTAGATATTTTTTTCACTACATATAAATGTAGAGCATTTGAGAGGAAAGAACTTTCTTAGTAATCCCAGCACTTTGGGAGCCTGAGGCAGGTGGATCACCTGAGGTCAGCAGTTCAAGACCAGCCTGGATAACATGGTAAAACCGTGTCTCTGCTAAAAATTAAAAAAAATAATAAAAATAAATTTTAAAAAAGTTAGCTGGGCATGGTGACATGGGCCTGTGATCCCAGCTACTTGGGAGGCTGAGGAGGGAGAATTGCTTGAACCCAAGAGGCAGAGGTTGCAGTGAGCCGAGATTGCGCCACTGCACTCCAGCCTGGGTGACAGAGCAAGACTCTGTCTCAAAAAAAAAAAAAAAAAAGCCTTTATTCCTTTTATTCAATTCTTCAATTCATGTAGTGTACATCTCCTTAGAGTGTGGTATACGTGTACGTGGGAAAATATAAATTTACCCCAACAAAGTTGTCTTTAGGCAAAGTTTTTTTTCTGTTTGAAGCTCTAAAAGAAACAGTTCCTAAAAGTATGTTTTAACTTAGAAAAAAATTTTCAATCTGAGGTGTGTTTAAGTGAGATCATATTGAATGTGATATCATAAGCAAGGTTAAAATAGTTAACATTTGTAATATCCTAACATTTGTTATACTCATTTGTGCATACTAACTTATTAAATCTTGGCAAATATACTACGAGGTAATTATTCGTATCATTGCTTCATAAACAAGGAAAATGATATTTAAAGAGGTTTATCAAGATTATACAGCCAGTTTATCTTGCATTTTGAATTTCATTCACATTCTCCTGCCTCTAAATAACAATTTAACAATAAAAATAAAAATCAGTATTTCTGGATATACAACTTGTCTTGCTAACATCTTCTTTTCTATTCCAGATAGAATTATCCATTAAAAACATCAATAGGTAAAACCATTTTTAAAGTAAATACAAGTATATAACCATCTTTGCTTGGTTTCTAAAACTTAAACATGTTATTGAATGAAGACAGATTTAACCTGAATGTGCTCAAACTTCACAAAATTGTAGGTGAAAATAAGCCTCTATGAGCAAATTTTCCTTGTTTATTATCCCTTCAGTTTACCAAGCATTCTAAGTCACTAATTCCTATCCCCACATTTCTGAAATGTCCCAGAAATATGTTCATGAGCAAAGGCTTGCATATTTGGTGAAGCTATGCTTTCCTCTGTGCAGAAGCCATTCTGTACTCTGCACAGAAATGAGGACAGTTATTGTTCTCCCGTCCTCATTATTCTCTGGCTAGGCTCAACCTAGGTCACCCTGCTATACATTTTTATAACAGCATGTTTTGTACTTTTGTAAATTTGAGATAGAGTCTTAATTCCACCATAGCAACAAAGCAAAATTGTATGGTGAAAAAGAATGTTACACTGGAAATCAGGGCATTCAGGTAAATTTGCCATATTTTCCCTGTGAGATCTTAAGCAGGGTATTTTATCTCCTTGAGGCTCAATTTCTTCATCTTTAAAATTGCAGTATTTTTTTTTTTTTTTTTTTTTTTGAGACGGAGTCTGGCTCTGTCACCCAGGCTGGAGTGCAGTGGCGCGATCTCGGCTCACTGCAAGCTCCGCCTCCCGGGTTTACGCCATTCTCCTGCCTCAGCCTTCCGAGTAGCTGGGACTACAGGCGCCCGCCACCTCGCCCGGCTAGTTTTTTGTATTTTTTAGTAGAGACGGGGTTTCACCGTGTTAGCCAGGATGGTCTCGATCTCCTGACCTCGTGATCCGCCCGTCTCGGCCTCCCAAAGTGCTGGGATTACAGGCTTGAGCCACCGCGCCCGGCAAAATTGCAGTATTAATACTGCCAATAGCTAGGGGTGATCCTAGGATTCAAAAGAGAATGGATATGAAACAATGATACACTTTAATGTAGATTTATTGCATTAGAAGGGGCTCTTTGGGATCCAAGGGATAGAATACATGTTCTTCTAACTGAAATAAAACAGAATATGCATTGGAAGCCCGAGCATGGCACACCTGGGTCTGATGCTTGCATTTGCCTCTCCTGTTGGCTGTGTTCTCTCCCGCTTCACAAATGCTCTCCCCACATGGAGGACAAGGTAGTGGCTTGGAAAATTAAGCTGACAGTCTTAGTCTGAGATCTAAAAGGAAGAAAAAGCCTTTCTCACCTCCCATCTATGTGGCACATTTCAAGAAACGGTTGTGATCAGCTGTAATTGAGCTATGTGTCTAATTCTTTGAATGACTTCTATACATGAATTGAGACACATGGCTATGGTTCAGAGAATGTATCCGAGGATCATATGGGATGAGGGAGGGGCAGTTCTGCTCTGGAAAGAGGGAGTGCTAGGCAGAGTGGAGAGGGTTGTTCATTATAATCTTTTGCATCCTTAAAGACTCAGCTTAAAATTCACATCCACTTCATACTTTTTCCTTATGTCTTTAGCCCTCCTAATTATCTTTCCCCACTGATGTCATCCAAACATTTATGGAGCTTCTACTCACTGGCTGGTGGTGCCACTCACTGGCTGGTGGTGCCACTCACTGGGAAAACAAAGATAAAAATACATGGCCCTCAATAGCTCACTGCCTAGCTGGAGAAACAGTGATGACACAGTGTGACCCTCTGAGGCTAGACATAGGCATAGAGTGCAATAAAATACCAACCAGAGCAGTAAGGGGCTAGGGAGATGGAGGTGGGGCAGATTGGGGCATGCTTCCCATAGCAGCTTATGTGTAAAATGAATCTTAGAAGATAAACACAAATCAGCCAAGCAAAGATGACGAGAAAGAACGTTATTGTATGGCCTAAAATTACAAATCATCTTGTGTTTCTTGATACATATTTTAGGCTTCTCTCTTCCATTTTGATCATAAGTTTCTTGATAGTGATCACGTCTTAATTCTTCTATACTGTTGGCAACGCTTACCAATACTAACCACCTTATTGACTCTCGCTGTCTAATATGTTTCATGTTGGCAATTATTTATTTTTATCACTGGCCATCTGGAACATTTTTTCCTTTAGGAAAATGAGCTAATCATCAATAGTAATGGAATGGCTTATGAAACAGGGTGTCAGTTTCCCTGGAGAGCTTTTTAGATTTCACCAGCTTTTCACTTTTTTCACCCAGGGATTCTTAATACTACTCTAGTAGTGCCATTTTAGCCAATTTAAGAATCTACAGCCATTGATACATGACACCTCCAAAGCTATGCCTCTTCTAAAGCACCCGTTAAACTGAAAAATAAAATCTGACTTTTGCCAACTTCTTTGGTCAAACTTTTGTTCAGAAAAATATGTTAACTTAGGAAAATAACCTCATGTAGCTATTCCATGCCAGCAAAAATACCACCCTGTCCAGAAAACACACTCGTGGGTGGCTTGATTTGCCTAGAACACCTAATTAAATTTTTTTCTCCCTCCCTAAATGACATTTTCACATTCACTGATTGGTTGCTGGTTATATAGGTGCCTCCAAAACCAGTAGTGTCCAATTTACCTCACGTGTAAGACTTAGAAGCCAGAAAAACAATACTAAAAACAATATTGACTTTGAGTGAACCAGGGTAAATTACTTTGCTCTGAGCCTGTTTATCTACCTACATATGAAATGAGTGGTCATCAATATATGCATCCATAGGCTAACCAGAATATTTATTCTTAATAGATTGGATATTAGGAGTATTTTTATATTTAAATATGTCAATCAACTCAACACCACAAGTGGTTGGAAGAATACAGATATGTTCTCCATGAGTGTGAGGTAATCCTCACTTTTTTTTGGATTTTTGGATATGAGAATGGAATGATCAATAGTGACACGCCATCTCTGGAAACGATCTGGCAATGTTTGAATTTTCCAGGACTGCTTTATTATCAATTCCACTTCTAATCCTGTGAAATTTATTGTGTGCATTTAGTTTTCATACAAAGAAATATGGACACATTCATAGCCATTGCCTCCAATAAGTCAGTGGTAGGAAATCTTTCTTTTAAATCCTCATTCAGTTCAGTTGCATTAGAGATCTGTTTGGGAATGTGAAACAGGATTTCTTTTAAACTTCTCTTCTTCGGAGCAAGTAGGTGGTCCAGTGGTGTTTACTCGGCTGGGGTATAGGGATAGGGTGACATTGACCTTTCGAGTATGAGTACAAGCTGAAAATATAAACGGACATGTCCTTAATAAGAAAATGTGTAGTCTTCATGACTCTAGAATCCAAAACAGGACAAGCAAAGAGACAAGTTCTGAAGCAAGAGGACAGCCTCTGATTCAGGACAGAACTGGGTGAAATATTTGGACAGACAGGCTTTTTTATTTCTTGGGTTGCCTGGGGTGCATCTCGGAATCGGGAGGATGTTATTAAGAACACTTTAGTAGTACAGAACTTGTTTCATGAATTGAGTGGGCTCATATTTCCTCAGATTGGTGAATTCTAATACACTTGGCATCATTCTCAAGACAGGAAGCCTGTTACCACAACTGCTGCACTGGGCCAGGCCCTTCCCAGTGGGATAGGCAATATGCTAGCAACAGAATGAGAGAATGTTTTACAGAGGTTCCCTCAGTTTGACCTTCCAGAAAGATGACTAGCATTCAGAGGAAAGAGTACAGTCTCAGGAGGCTAAGAGCAAGACGAAGAGTTAAAATATCTAGTGGATTTTCTTGGATAGAATCTTTGGAAGCAAGGAAACTGGGAGAATGGCCTCCATCACAATGAAAACACTTGGGAGGCCATTCCCCTCTTCTCATTGGTTGATTTACACATATAATGCAAAGAAAGTTAGAGGGTACCTCCCACCTACATGTCTTCCTATGAGTCTTATGCCAACAAACGTGCTTATTATGTGGCATTTGCTCCTCCTTGCTAATTTTCCAAAAATAATTCTGAGTGACCTACATTTTCCTTGGGTTTTGACTAGCTGCCAAAGTTTTAAGGCTCATGGGGAAGTAGCATAGAGTAGAAGCTATTAATGCTATTAAGTGGGGATTTTTTGATGGAGAAGGCAAGTAAGTCAAGGCTAGAAAAGTGAAAAGGTTTTTCCACTGATAGGAAAGATGTTGTTTTAGCACAGTGATGGAGTTCTGTGTTTCAACATCTTTTCATGGATGGTGAGCAGTGGAAACTGGACATAGATTTGAAGGATATGAAGTTTTTCCAAATCCAGGAGTCTATCAGGATCTTTGGTTGGGGAACTAATTAGTTTAGGAGTGGTTAGTGTCCCAAATAGAGACTGTTTGAGTTTATAGTAGTCATCTCAGAAGGAGTGGCTCAAGAATCTCAACTTAAGTTTGTGACTTGGCTTGAAGCTTGGAAAGAAAATGTGCCTACTTTGGGAACATACAGGCAATGGGCTCTTGGAACCAATTTAATTGCAACCTTCCTTACACAAATATATAACTGTTATTTGCACATAAATATTTCTTGAATTTTATCAAAATTAAATATAAATCTAGACATTTTAAAATAAACCCTAAGTTTGTTCCAACACTGAACCTAGTCTCAACAGATGATTTTAATCACTCTTTTTATTCATCTCTTATATTTACTTGCCTATGATGCTCTTTGTAAATTGCCCTAATTCCCTCTTGTTATCTCACAGCAGAGTGAGAAGTCGGCAAACAATGTTGGGCTTATTTCTTTTAGCATATTGGACCCAAGATAAAGAGAGCCCTCCCTGCTATTTCTAATACAAAAGTTCTCAGGGGATCAAGAGTTGGGTAGACTTGTAGTTAATGACCATTTCTGAGCCGGGCTACTCTAGTTGGCCAGATTAGGTAAGTAGGCCGTTCTTATGGCTGCTGGGAGATGGAAGGCATATTAGCATGATTGACAACTCCACCTAAACCTCATGGATTGTGGGAGCAGTTCTCTAAAAGAAAGATCTTATTTTTTCTAATAAAATAGAATGATGGGAAATCTTGGGTGGATACAGCAAAAGCTGCCATAGTCCACTTCACAAGGGTTATCTCTTAAAATTGGGAAATTTATATTTAGAACAAAGTAAAGGACATTCAGGTGTTCTCTTAATGCAAAATTCTAATATAAACAATTTTACTGCTGTTTATTTCATCACAGCCATTATACACAATTGTTAATACTTTTCAAGACAATTTAAATTGGACTAGAAAGAAAGTGGATAAGCCCAAAATTGAGCAAAAATTACAGGATGATGAATAAAGTTAATGAAAATGAGGGAAAGTAAACTAAGGCTTTGCATTCTTACCATATTAAGAATCAAAATCTGGTACATCATATAGTACAGTAAAAGAGATGGAAATGGGAGATGAAGCTTAGTAGACAGCAATATTATGATTGTAGGAGGGAAAAGTCAACAACTCAGAGATCAGAGTCCCCCTAGCTCAAGCCCTGATTGTCTTTCAGCTTGTTAATGGAAATAGTGTTCTAGTCTCCTTGCCTCCAGTTTGTCCTCTGTCCAATCAATTTGTCACTCTTACCATTGTCATCTCTCAAATACAAATTTATGATCATTATAACATCTCAAAAGGATGGAGAATGGAAATATTAACCATAATGAGAAATATCAAAGTGGTTTGATCTACAGACTGAGTTTGAGGGGCAGAGGAGTGATGTAAAATCACTAAAGATAGAACATGATATTGAGATCATTGGAGTGAGACAAGTCTTTCTAAGGCAAGTGGGTGGCATCGAACGGCCCACAGAGGGCCGTATGCCCCAATAATGAAATAAATAAAGTTACCAATGGGGGATATTGAAATGACTATGTCAAAGAAGTGTGTAAGCAGGTATTGGATATTATAGTTTTATGGCAAAGTAAACATTATGTAATGAATGTCTGAAGCAGGGTTCATAATCCATAGAGGTTCATGGAGAGATCTGGAGAAGCCCATAAAAATGGTATATAGGATTTAACGTGTATGTGGTCTTTTACCAGTAATTTTTTTTTTTTTTTTTTTTGAGATGGAGTCTCACTCTGTCGCCCAGGCTGGAGTGCAGTGGTTTGATCTCAGCTTACTGCAAGCTCCGCCTCCTGGGTTCACGCCATTCTCCTGCCTCAGCCTCCCCAGTAGCTGGGACTACAGGCGCTCACCACCACATCTGGCTAATTTCTTTTTGTATTTTTAGTAGAGACGGGGTTTCACCATGTTAGCCAGGATGGACTCAATCTCCTGACCTCGTGATCCGCTCACCTCGGCCTCCCAAAGTGCTGGGATTACAGGCGTGAGCCACTGCGCCCAGCCACTTTTACCAGTTTTTTAATGCTGTATATAACACCCCACGGAAATGTTCACACTGAAAATAAATTTCTTATTCTATTTGCTCTTAATGTATAGAATTTATTTAAGTTAGGAAATATTTTTAAGAAGAGCCAGTCAAATCACAGACATAATACTTGTTCAATGTTTATATATAATTTATACTTTTAGCCTAGATTAAATTTTTGAAATTTCATATTTCAGTTTGAGTGACAATAACAATTTGATATCATGTTTTTTCTACTTTATATTTTACTTTGTTCTCTAATTTTGGCTTGTCTGGAAAAAGTAAACATTTTTATACAATGCATAATTAATCATTCTATTTGGAAGTTTTATATTTAAATTTATTCTTTCACGTATCTTAAAAACATTCTGGAAAACATATTTTTTCATATAATAATAATATAGTGCAGCAAAATCTGCAGTTTTTTAACCTTAAATTTGTTCCCACTGCTAGGCGTCTTTTAATGGCAGGAATAATAAATTCATCTTTGTGCTCTCACACTCCAGTGGCTAGCACAATGGTTGGTAAGTAGTAGCTGTTTCAGTAAATATTTGTTGGACTGAATTGAAATGAATCAAGTTGTAAATATTTAATAAATATTTTTTATTATTAAAGTCACATGAATAAAATTAAGTAATACACAATTTTTCTTGGCTGAGTTTAGGAGCTATTCTGACACTAATAATTAAACATTTGCCTTTGGACCAAATTTCGAAATTTGAGTTGAGAGCACTAACCACATATAACCTGTTTCTTTCTGGAACAGATGAAGAAAAATTTTCACTCCTTGTGAATTCATTTTTGAAAAAGAGATATGTGCATATAATAAATATAAAAAAGCAGTATTTGTGTTTTGAAACATTCAATTCTCAATTAAAATGCTGGATATTAAAAATTGTCAGAATTTACTCACCCTAATGCAATAACATGAAGCACTATCTGGAAAACACATGCATTCTTAAAATTAAAATGCTGTACTTGACAGTGGATCAAAGATAATTCTATAGACTTGACCCTAATGAGAATAAAACACTCCTCCAGAGCATTCAATCTCATTTGTTTGAATTCCATATTCAATAAGTAACCCTATGTTTACTTATTTTGTTTCTTAGGCATTTAGTTGGTGCTTGAAAGGGTTATCTTTATTACAGAAATAAGTGTCCCAATGGTTAGTATGGCATTATAAATTAGAAAATTAAAATTGTTTTATTAGTTTACTACTAGACTATTATATATATAAATCTAATCATCTGTGTTGTATAATTTTGGAAAAAAGAAATCTATAAAGCTGAAGATCAGATCCTAGATCAGAGTTAATCCCCCAAGACAAAATTACTAGGAGAAACAGAATTTGTAGACATTAATATCCTTTCTTGATATTTCTGAGTTACATTGTTTTTCTTATAGGATGATTTCTAACTAAATTCAAAAGTTAGAAATGATGAGTCCTTTGTGATGAATCATTCTTCTTTACTTGTCTCTGTACTTACACTGGCGAATTTGGAATGAGGCTTTCTCTTGTTAGTTGTTGAAAAGTTAATGTCAAAATATTAAGCTATATTGTTGTCAAGTAAACATTTTTCTTTCTTCTTAACTCAACCTTGTTAGGTTATATGCATTGAGAAATTTACTCAATTTGCAAACCAATAATGAGTAAAGAGATCAAAGCCATAATAAAAAGGGTGGGAGGGAGGATGAAGAAAAAATATAAAGGTATTTATTACCACTGAACTATACACTTAAAATAGTAAAGATGATAAATTATTTATGTGCATTTTACCTCAATAAAAAAAATAAAAACATTTTAGATGAAAAATGTAATCATAACCTTTCAAAAAGAGCACTCATGTCTTTAACTTGTCTTAATTCAGAATATAAATAGTCAAACAATCTAAGCCAAGTGCTTATCCAATTCAATCACTGAACTTAATATGCCTCATGCATTAAAAAAATCCATTTGTTTACATGGGGAAAAGAGTAGAGCAATCTAATACAAAATTATAGAATGGAAACCTTGTAATAGCCTCAGCTTTATACCCCAGTATCTTGGCATAAGGTCAGCTTTGCTTATTATTATTGGGGCAGACTGTACACTAGCAAGTTGGCCTAGTGAGACTGAAATAAATCTAGCTGTTTACATCATTAAATTTTGAATGATGACATAATTTTATTTTTTTCTGCCAACTTTACCTCTGATAAATAATTCTCAAGATCAATAATTTCTCAGCTATGACAATCAGAAATGAATCCAGATAAACTAATCCCATATTATTTATTTTACAGCACATTCTCAAGCTCTCCTAGGGGGACTCTGAGTTATTAGTGTGTATTGAAAGCAAAAGCAGAATACAGTATTTTCCAGTGAGTGCTGAGTTCACTCCAAAAGTTTATATAAATGTTCTCATTTTGTTGCAACTCTACCACTCTGTTAGAGAACTGTTTTATTTCATTCCAACACAACATTTCCAAGGGTTGGCATATCTATTCCCAGGCTAAGGCTTTAAGGTCAATTTTATACCTTTAAAAACATAATTAAATATATAAAAAAGAAACCCCACATCCTACAAAAATCATTAATTAAAGCAATCAGTTCTGTAGCAACTGTGAATTGGATTGCTATCCCAAGGTGAGTTTACAAGGAGAACTGAAAATGGCCTAATAATCCCAGATCTGACTGGAAAAATTGTTGGCTTTAAAAATCCAATAAATGGAAGTTTGAATCCTAGCCCTGGAACTTCCTGACTGTGTAATTTTGGACAAATTACTTATTCACTATAAGCCTCAGTTTCCACTTCCCAATGTTGTTGTGACTATAAGAAAAATAGAGTATGAAATTACCTAATAGAGAACATGGCATGGTGTAAGTATTTTATTTTGTTTGACATCTGTCCTTCACCATGATATTGTGATTTACTTAAGGACAAAAATCCTTGTCTTCCTGGGGTTAAATGCTGCAACAGAATGCTACAAACATTCTTCCAAGGAGAAATTCTTGGTAAGTATTTACTGAACAGATCAAGCCTCAATTTCTTCATTGCTAAAATGAAGGAAGGAAATAATTTGTTCACATATTCTAATTTAAAGCTACATTATCCTTTTCTTTCCCCATTATGAGCCGTTTAAGTTGTTTCCAAAATTAGAGCATGTGTATATGTGTGTGCATGTTCGTATTTTGTGGCATGAAGTTTTAAATTATATTTCACGTTTACTTAAATGTAAATTATTTTGTATAGAATTATAACAGCAACATGAATCAACATTTCAAGGCTCCCACTACATGCAGCAAAATGTATTTCCAGAAAATAGTGTATCAATTTGTGACCTCAAACTATTGCATGAAAATAACTGTTTAGTGACACAATCATTAAAAATGAATATTTTTATTTTTTGAGTTTTTCTACCTTTAAAGACGAATTCACTTTCCCTAGCTATCTTTGATTATATGAAATAACTGTGCAATGTTACTAAGAAGTTTCTGAGCTAACTCATGAGTTGTGACTACTTGGAATTGGAAGGGTTCTGTCCAATCAGTGCTCAATAAGCAGGTCCTGAATGGGTGGGAGAAGGGAGTGGTATACCCCTAGCATTGAAGTCTTATGTAAACAACTTTAAAATACTGGGTTTCTATGCATAACCATCAAGCAGATCCATCAGAAGATACACATACACACGCACACACACACACGCACACACTTCTCATGAAAATGGGGTATGACAAGTCCTGTACTAGGAGGGTGAACAACATTCTATAGGGTAAAGGAGAGGCCTAAGAAGATGGGAATGTGATCTTTGTTCTGGATCTTGAAATAAGGTCACAGTGGTAAAGATATTCACTAGTAGAGAAAGGACTTCCTTGAAAGATGAAACAAAGCCATCAAATTAGGGACAGTTTATGAAAGACTTAATTGTTAGAGTACATGTATAGTTTTTATTTTTTAAACATTGAATAACCATGGAAGTTATTTAATTGCTATGGTTTTCCAAATCTAGTACTGGCAATAGTATAAAAAGATGCAGGGCTAATCGTTGTTAAAGAAGAGAGCCTGACTGCGTAAATGAAATACAGGGAACAGATTTAGGCAGGCTAACTAAAGTGAATGTCTTTTCTCTCTTAAAACAACCCTTCCTTGCCCCAATTCCACTTGCACCTCTGCCCTGTCTTCTCCTTTTCCATAGCCAAACTTCTTGGAAGTTTTGCTTACGTGCCCTATTTTTATTTCTGCACTTCTTTCTCATTCTTTAATTTATTCCAATTCTCATCAGTCTTCCCTCCCCCAAAAAACTACCAAATTTATATGTTCCAAAGTGAATTTATGTCTTCCTTTCTCTTTTCCCAGCAAATCCAGTCTTGTATCCAGTGGCTCCTTCAGTTCACAAACCACCAGCCTTCCAGGGACCTGTGGTTTACTCAGAAGTCCAGAATTTTCTCTTTGCACCTCCTTCTCCCTCTGCAGTTATGTAAAATCTCTGATTTACCCTTAAGTCTTGCCAATTTGACCTTCTACATACTTTCATATTGAGCCATTTCATTTCACTTCCACATCCTGCTGTAGCTGGGTTATAGTTGTTAGGTTCTGCCGTAGATGTTTCTACGTATTTCTCGCATCCCTTTTCTCACTCAGTGACATGCCAAACACCTTACTTTCAAAAGCATTCAAAGTCCTAAATGCCAGAGTGTGCAAAACAGTTTTTTTTGTCTAAGGGATTAGACAAGGCTGAGCATATTGAAATTAGAGAAAAATGGAAATGGTGATGAAAAGAGGGAGGCTGGTAGAAAGAACATGGGATTTCTCAACACGGAAAAGAGAATCCTTCTATTGAGAACAAACGGATGAGTTGACTGAGCTACAATGTGATGCTACCAATTGCCCATCATCTGTGAGTATTCCGTCCTGGCTACTTGAAAGTACACAGAACTGGTGGACTTAGTTTTGGAAAGCCATGGAGGGTTTTTAAGTAGAGGGGACAAGATCAGAGGATTGAAGGAAATGGTGTGACATGTGTGAATGGATTAAAAACAGGGAGGCCCTATAAAGTATATTTGTAGTAGTCTAGGCAAAATAGACACAAGTCTGAATCAATACGCAGAAATGTAGAGAAGGGAGTGGGACTTATGGAAAACATATTTGTTGTAAATTTGATAGATCTTTTCACTAAATTTTAAGATAATCTCTAAAATGAGTATACAACATTTATAAAACACCTTTTGTTGAGTCACTCAGAAAAGCATTAACTTTGTCTCTTTTATTTCTTTGAAAAATTATCAATTGACAGATTTTCAGTTGTTTTAGAAACTTTTCTAAAATGAACCAAAAATTTTATATTTAGTTTGAATAAAACAGTAGTCATCATTAATAAATATAAACTCTGTGGATCTGTTGGCAATTTTATCATTCATGAATGTCACTTGATTATTAAAATTGCTATTGCTGTTGATATATATATATATATATATGTATGTATTTAGAATGCTAAACTGTGCTAGAAATGAAAAAATAATGTAACAGTTGATCCCATACAATGCATTCCAGGAAACATAATGAAAATTAAAGTATTATTTGTCCTGCTCATATTATTTGATCATATCACTCACCCCTGTGTTAGTTAAAACACTTTCTTCACTTTTAATCATGCCACATCTTGTAGCCATAGTTTTATTCATGTGACAATATAAAACAGAGGTTACTGGAGTTGACCAACTGCCTTTAATCTGCAAGATTATTTATAAGAAATATGCAAATGTTTCATCCTTATATCACATTGCTATAAAGTGAGAGGATATTCTGAATTTGTACCTGAAACAGAGTATAGGAAATACATGATTTAAGCTTTCTGTCATAACTATTGTATTTTCTTTTATTATAGCGAAAATTACCTGTTTGTGGGGCAATAATATATTTTCCTTTTTTTCTTCAACTTTTATTTTAAGTTCTGGGTACATGTGCAGGAGGTACAGGTTTGTTACATAGGTAAGTGTGTGCTAAGTCGGTTTGCTGCACAGATCAACACGTCACCCCGGTATGAAGCCCAGCATCCAACAGCCAGTCTTCCTGATGCTCACCCTCCCCATGTCCCCCTTGACAGGCTGCAGTGTGTGTTGTTCCCTTTCATGTGTCCATGTGTTCTAATTGTTCAGCTCCCATTTATAAGTAAGAATATACAGTATTTGGTTTTCTGGTTTTGGTTTTTCTGCATTAGTTTGCTTAGGATAATGGCTTCCAGCTCCATCCATATCCCTACAAAGGACATTATTTCACTCCTTCTCATGGCTGCATAGTATTTCATGGTGTATATTTACCACATTTTCTTTATTCAGCCTATCATTGATGGGCATTTGGTGTGTTTCCATGTCTTCACTATTGTGAATAGTGCTGCAATGAACAAAAGAGGGCACGTATCTTATAATAGAATGATTTATATTCGTTTGGGAAAACACCCAGTAGTGGGATTGCTGCGTCAAATGGTATTTCTACCTCAACATCTTTGAGGAATCACCACACTGTCTTCCACAATGGTTGAACCAATTTACATTACCACAAACTGTAAAAATGTTCCTTTTTCTCCACAACCTGACCAGCATCTGTTGTTTTTTACTTTTTAGTAATTACCATTCTGATTGGTGTGAGATGGTATCTCATTGAAGTTTTGATTTGTATTTCTCTAATGATCAGTGATAATTAGCTTTTTTCATATGTTTATTGGCCATATAATGTCTTCTTTTGAAACTGTCTATTCATGTCTTTGCCCAGTTTTTAATGGGATTGTTTGTTGTTTTCTTGTAAATTTGTTTAAGTTCCTTACAGACTCTGGATATCAGACCTTTGCCAGATGGATAGATTACAAAATTTTTCTCCTATTCTGTAAGGTGTCTGTTTGCTCTGATGATAGTTTACTTGGCTGTGCAGAAGCTCTTCAGTTTAGTTAGATCCCATTTGTCAATTTTTGCTTTTATTGCTATTGCTTTTGGCATTTTCTGTCATGAAATATTTGCCCCTGCCTATGTCCTGAATGGTACTGCCTAGATTTTCTTCTAAGGTTTTTATAGTTTTGCGTTTTACATCTAAGTCTTTAATCTATCTTGAGTTAATTTTTGTATAAGGTGTAAGAAAGGGATCCAGTTTCAATTTTCTGCATATGACTAATCAGTTCTCCAAGCACCATTTATTAAATGGGGAATCCTTAGCCGATTGCTTGCTTTTGTCAAGTTTGTTGAAGGTCAGATACTTGTAGGTGTGTAGTCTTGTTTCTGAGTTCTCTCTTCTGTTCCATTGGTTTATGTGTCTTTTTTTTGCATTAGTACCATGCTATCTATTTTGGTTACTGTAGCCCTATAGTATGGTTTGAAGTTGGGTAGTGGATGCCTCCAGCTTTGTTCTTTTTGTTTACAATTGTCTTGGCTATTTGGGCTCTTTTTTGGTTCCATATGAATTTTGAAATAGTTTCTTCTAATTCTGTGAAGAATATCCATGGTAGTTTAATGGGAATAGCACTTAATCTATAAACAATTTTTGGCAGTATGGCCGTTTTCACAATATTGATTCTTTCTATTCATGAGCATGGAATGTTTTTCCATTTGTTTGCATCCTCTGTGATCTCCTTGAACAGGGGCTTGTAGTTCTCTCTGAAGAGGTCCTTCACTTTTCTTGTTAACTGTATTCCTAGGTATTTTATTCTCTTTGTAGCAATTGTGAATGGGAGTGGCTCTCTGCTTGCCTGTTTTGGACAACCATTATATTTTCTACCAAATTACAGCTTACCTTGAGAACTCAATTATTTTCTCTTTTTATTTCAACAAAAAACTTTTGAAATCCCATAAATGTGTAATTTACAAAATTGATATAAGCAGTCATATGAAATACTCATTTAGATATTATCATTCGTATCATGCAAATAGCTTTAATATAATTCCTTAAAGTTTTAGATTCAAAACATGTATAATTTCATCCTGCTTTTTCTCTATATATTGTTAAAGTAGATTTTATGTGTTTAACTATCTAGGTAGTTAAATGTATATAATTAATAAGGAGCAAATTTGAACAGCTTATCATTTGGGGAGGAAATATTTTTAAGCAAGTTTAGTGTATACTACCATGCACATAAAAGTAGGCTACATGCTGCTGTGCAAAAACATATTTTGGTAGCTTGTCAGGTGGCCACACAGGTGGGTCTGTCTTGAATGACTAGAAAATAAAGCCTTCTTGTTTTGCACTGATCTACCTTGATTTGGGCCAATCAACTAATTAGTAATACTGAAAAATTGAATAAACTTTATAATTTATCACCTAACCTGATTTAGAGTTTTCATTGCTCCTTAGTTTCTCTCTTGGGAGGGTGCCTTTCCTTCTGTTGACATCCAAGTCCCTTACTTTCAAAAATATGTGGATAAAGACATTCTTGTACTGCCTTTCAAATAAGGATTCTCATGAGCCTCATGCCAAATCCTCAGAGGCATCTTTATAGTACAGGAAATGCAAGCAAATGGAGAGGCTAAATACATTTCTCAAGAACATTCAACAAGCTGGAGACAGAGCCAGGAATAGTAAACAGGTCTTTTCATTCCAAGTCTTTGGCACAATTGCCAGATTTAGTCTCTCTCTGACGGTGAGAGAATGAGTCAGCCTGGCATCATTCATTAATTGTTCTAATTTAGTTAACATTGTTGCTTAAGAAAGTAAGTGTATAACAATGGACTTTAAATAGAAAATACAGCCCAGAGCAGAAGGTTCTATTAAACTTCAATTTAATTCTTAACCTTCCTTCATAGGAACAATAGGTGAAGAATTAGATCAAGGACAATTTGGAATGGTGCATGAAAGATGTCAGTAGAAGTTACTGCATTAGTATCATTATTTAACAGGTATTCCTGAAACATTTATCCTGCTTCAGGAACTGCATGAAAGCAGTAAACATGGTTTAGACATTGGCCCTACCTTTGAGGAGTTGACAGTCTAGCAGAGTAGACAGACATAAACACATAAGTGTCAACAAAGTTTGTGAAATATTAACACAGAGCATTATAGAAGCTCAACAAAGGGGCTCAGCATTTGAACTAAGATGAGGATTCACAAAATACTGTCTTAGGAAAAGAGTGAGCTTTGAAAGGTTCTAGTTTTAGCCAAAGAAGAAATTAGAAGAAAATTACAAGCAAAAGGAATATTTGTGAATGCAAAGCGATGTGAATTGCAAATATTGTGCAAGGAATTGTAATTCAGCAATTCTATAATTCAATAATCTGACTATGTAGAGGAGAAGAGTTATGAGAACTAAAACCAGAGAGGGAATAAGAGAGTGCTAAAGACACTGTTAAAGATCTTGTTAAAGTCCTTTTAGGAAGGGGAGCCAAAGAAGGTTTTAAGCTGTTAGCTGTTACATGATATGATTTGCTTGTTAGGTAGATTGTGTTTGTTGTAGGGTGAAGAATGAGCTTAAAGAGGGTGAAATTAAGTGACTAATGTAATAATCCAGAGAGAGTTGATGAGGCAATGGCTAAGAGGATAGACTGTGAAGAGATACAATCATAAGAATGTGGTGACTGGTTGGGTATGGGCTGTGAGGTAAAGATTTCTGTTGTTAATAACTGCATAGACTAAGGTGCTGCCAATAGCACTCAAGCATGTAGAGAAAAAGGTGTTGGGAAAGACGAAAAATCAAACATGCATTTTTAGGGACACACCAGTGAAGATATTCTTATTTTTTTAACTTTTAAGTTCAGTGGTACATGTACAGGTTTGTTATAAAGGTAAACTCGTGTCATAGAGGTTTGTTGTACACATTCTCTTGTCACCCAGGCATTAAGTCTAGTGCTCACTTGCTATTTTTCCTGATCCCTCTCCCTCCTGCCGACCTCCACCCTCTGGTAGGCAGGCCTTCATGTCTGTTGTTCCCCTCTATGTGTCCATGTGTTCTCATCATTTAGCTCACATTTAGAAGTGAGAACATGCAGTAGTTAGTTTTCTGTTTCTGCGTTAGTTTGCTAAGGATAATGGCCTCCAGCTCCATCCATGTTCCTGTAAAGAACATGATTTTGTTCTTTTTTATGGCTACATGGTATTATGTGGTGTACATGTAATACATTTTCTTTATTCATTCTGCCATTGATGGGCATGTAGGTTGACTTCATGTCTTTACTATTGTAAATAGTGCTGCAATGAACATATGTGTGTATGTTTCTTTATGATAGAACGATTTATATTTCTTTGTGTATATACCCAGTAATGAGATGGCTGGGTCAAATGGTAGTTCTGCTTTTAAGTCTTAGAGGAATTTCCACACTGTTTTCCACAATTGTTGAACTAACTTACACTCCCATCAACAGTGTATAAGCATTCCTTTTTTCTCTACAACCTCCCCAGCATCTGTTGTTTTTTGACTTTCCAATAGTAGCCATTCTGACTGGTGCAAGATGTGGTTCTGGTTTCACTGTGGTTTTGATTTGCATTTCTCTAATGATCAGGGATGTTGAGCTTTTTTTCATAGGCTTGTTGGCCACACGTAGGTCTTCTTTTGAAAAGCTTCTGTTCATGCAGTGACAATATCCTTTAGGCAGCTCAAAATATGACTTTGAGTCTTAGAAAATAAGCCTGAGTTGGAAACAGAGATTTCACATTGCTGAGTATACAGAAGGTGGTTACAATCTTGAGAGTATACTAGGTATGACAAGATATAGGACTGCAGAAAAATAAAAGTGAACCAGGAATGAATCTTGAGATATATATATATATATCTGAGATTAAAATTCAGACGAAAAAGAAACATGAAAGAGACAAAGAAGGAATGGTGAGAGAAGTGTACAAATTAAAGTCACTTAAGTAACATAATAATGTTCTATGTTTGTCTAGTAACTAATTTTTTCCTGAAGCATTTTCTTATTAGAAATTTTAAGTACATCTCAAATTGAATATAGGAAAGGCGAAGTGAGTATGACACTTCAGATAGGTCACTCTTACAAATTAAGAAATTGATCCTTTCTTCATAATTTCCTTCCAGTTGTTTTCATTTAGTGCAACCTTACATGATGTATCCACCTTCTTTTCTGTTTTCTACATCATTTCTAAATTGTGTTCATCTATTTTGTTTTCACTTTTTCTACAAATTGTTGATCTAAATTACAATGATTTGCATATTCAACTATATATTGATCACCTTCATCTGGATTCTATATGCTTTTCCTTCTGGGTGTTCGTCTCTATCAACGTCATCTGTCATTGTTAATCCAGTTATTAAAGTCAGTAACTAAGAAGTCATCCTTGGTTTTCTGCTCTCTCAGTTTCCCTCTCTGATAAATCACCAAAGCTATCACTTTTCACTTTTTCCTCCCACCTTTCAAGTCTTTCGATTCTTCAATTCCCTCCATTTAGGTTAGGACACCGTTTTTTCTTTTATAAACTATTATAACTATTTCCTGATTTACCACTCTGCTTTCAGGTTTCCTCTTATTTCGTCTGCTGCCAACACTCCAAAGTGGAGTTTGTTACTCTCTGTTACTTAAAACCTTCCATGCTTCTACCTATTCCTTCAGGATAAATTCTAAAGCTCTTTCTATGGCATATGTGATTTTTAAAAATCTGATCACTCTAACTCCTCTAAATTCTTACCTCATCTCTTATCCTATCCTGTATTCCCACCACATTGAAACACTTGCAAATCCCTAAACAAATATGTTTCCTCCCTCTCTGCAGGATTTTTCTATTCTATTTGCCTATCTTGCCTTACTCTTTTCTCATTTACAACTTCCAACACACGCACACTCTAGTAGCAGATACACTGGTGCTTCTACCAAATTTTCTCTTCTGTAGTACTCACCAATATGCCTTCTCATGTAACTATTGTGAAGTGTGTTTTCAGGAAGCCCAATCTAAGACACAGTGGTTTTCTTTGCATGTCAGTTAGAAATTAGATCTTTAGGAAGCCTCTCATAGCTAACCAAGACTTAGTGATCCTGCCTGAGATACTTTTAGATGCTATAATTAGTCTGGTATTTATGTATTGTAATTGTTTTGCTTACCCAGTAATAAACAACTCAATAATAGATTTTGTCTTTAATTGTAGTATTTGCAATGTCTAGCAAGTGGTGGCTCACACCTGTAATCCCAGCACTTTGGGAGGCCAAAGCAAGTGGATCACTTGAGGTCAGGAGTTCGAAACCAGCCTGGCAAACATGGTGAAACCACGACTCTACTAAAAATACAAAAATTAGCCGGGCATGGTGGCGCACGCTTGTAGTCCCAGCTGCTCGAGAGGCTGAGGCAGGAGAACTGTTTTAACTCAGGAGGTGGAGGTTGCGGTGAGCCAAGATCACACCATTGCACTCCAGCCTGGGTGACAAGAGTGAAACTCCTTCTCAATAAATAAACAAAGAAATAAATAAATATGCTTATCAGGTGTTGCTGAATTCTTGAACAGTTTCTGAAAAAAAGAATAAAAATACATGTATTAATTAAACACGGAAAAGATTGCACTAGAGATCTCCGTCTTCGAAAAAACTTAACAATATTATGATATTAATTGATTACAGAGACAAATCAGAGCTAATACAAAGACTATTTTATAATCTTAGAATGTTACAGCTGTAGTCCCATATACAAGAAAATCAGACAATAGATTTATTTGCATAACACATATTTTCTGGCATAGAGGTCATTGCCCAAAATTGAATCTGAGCATGGCCTTAGCATTTCCTTTTACTAATGTCTACAATAAGTAAACATACTTTTTAATTCAAATTCATTTATCTGAGACCAGATAGGGTGCCACTGAGAATGAAAAGTTAAACTTTGCAATCCTATGTTTTCTGTCTATAGGCCAAAATATTATCCTTATATTTAAAAAGTTTTATTAGTTTTGCTGAATGAAAAATGAAAACAAGCAGATACAAGAAAACTGTATACAAAAATTAAAATATTCTAATAGACGTGAGGAACATTTAAGAGGAACGTGCTGAAAATAATGTAGTAATACAAATTGGGGAAAGGCTTAAAGTGACTGCAGTTAAAAATAGAATCATTCGTGGCCCGGGGCGGTGGCTCACGCCTGTAATCGCAGCACTTTGGGAGGCCAAGGCAGGCGGATCACGAGGTCGGGAGATGGAGAGCATCCTGACTAAACGGTGAAACCCCGTCTCAACTAAAAATACAAAAAATTAGCCGGACGTGGTAGGGGGAGCCTGTAGTCCCAGCTACTCAGGAGGTTGAGGCAGGAGAATGGCGTGAAGTCAGGAGGCGGAGTTTGCATGAGCCAAGATCGCACCACTGCCCTCCAGCCTGGGCAACAGAGCGAGACTACGTCTCAAATAATAATAATAATGATAATAAATAATAATAATAATAAAATCATTCTCAATGAAGGGAACAACAAACACTGGGGACTACTTGAGGGTGCAGGGTGGGAGGAGGGAGAGGAGCAGAAAAAATAATTATCGGGCACTAGGCTTACTAGCTGGATGCTGAAATAATCCGTATAACAACCCCCCATGACACGAGTCATGTATGTAACAAACCTTCATGTGTACCTCTGAAGTCAAAATAAAAGATTAAAAAGTCATTATTTTCAGCTTTTGTTTTATATAAAGTTCTCTCCATTCAAAAGTTTTCTTTTTGACAATTTGTATGCATATATGATACTGCCTAAAAATCCCAACATTAAGATGATTTTAAAAATATGTCTACATATAAGAATCAAGTTTTTGTTTTACTTTTAAGTATAGTTACTATTTTTATAGGCTGTTGCTATTTGCAGCTCTCTCTATTTATTTCTTCATTCTCTTATTTTAACATGCTGGTTGATTCTTGTAGTGTATCTCAGAAACAGAGGTTCATTACCATGGTTCTATGATTGAAATCATGCTGAACATAAGAACTATGCGCATATGTTCGGCATTCTGACACATGAAACTTACATATACCAATCTCATTCATTGTTTTCCACCCACAACAAGCCTTTTAAATGATTTTCAGGATGTTCTAGAGGTAGGTTGAGAAACATCTGATGAAAACACTAACTTTTTCCTGGAAAACTTAATGTAGTTTTTAACAAAAAAATGCTGAATATATAATCTGTGGTTATTTGGTTTATATATGTTGTTAGAACTATGAACCTTAGATTAGTCTGAAGCTTTATTATGTGTCGCCATTTGCCTTATTGCCCTGTCTCTAAGGACATGTTCATCTCATTTCCATTATTTTCCAGCTTTCCTTCTATCAGTTTTCTGTAATATTATGACTTTTTTGGTAACATTATGGTTTCAAGTATATATAAGTGGACTATAACTTATTTTTTAAAGTTGTTCTGTTTGTATTTGCCTTGGTGTTTGGGTTAATTTATTTGGATACATCCAGTAGTGGCTTAAATTATACTCGTTGAAATAATATGTGAAATAGTCCATTGGTAGGCGGCATTATGAAAAAAAGGTGGAAATGTTAACACAGTTGGGATATAAGAAACTTTCCAATGCTTGTGATGAATTATAACTAAAATTAACCTTATTGCCCAATCATGGTCCAATAATGTGGCTAGGCAGTAGTTCTCAATTGAGAAGTTGTTTGAGATGCAAATTCTTATGATCCCTCTCACACCTACTGAATCAGAAACTGGATGTATTTAGAAGTGGTAAGGCCTAAATGAAAGTAATGAGCTTAGCAACCTGTGTTTTAATTAGTCCTCCAGGTGATTCAGACACACACAAAAGCTTGAGAATTACTGTTTTACGTTATTCATCATTGTAAATCTATGGAGGTCTTGAAAGAACCTACATCAGAATGAAAGATAATTAATTCGTTTAGACATATTCTAATGCCATACTGTTATGTGCACACTGAAACCAGATGCCTTTTTGCATTTATACATCTAATTAATAGTGAGCTATTTTTATGAGTGTTAGCTATTTTTCATGATAAATACAGTTTTTTGTCTTGCTAGATTGATCCTTTCATCATTATATAATGTACCACTTTGTCTCTAATAATTTTCTATGCTATGAAGTCTACCTGACATCAGTAAACACTTCTTTTTGTTTTAATTAATACTTGCTTGGTACATGTTTTTCCACCCACTTACTTTCAGCCTACTTATCTACCTATTGTTATATTTGAAGTGAGTTTTTTTGTAGACAGCATATTTTGGATTTTTTTTTTAAATATACTCGAGTCATTTTATCTTTTTTATATATTTTTTTATTTTTTTTGAGACGGAGTCTCGCTCTGTTGCCCGGGCTGGAGTGCAGTGGCCGGATCTCAGCTCACTGCAAGCTCCGCCCCCCAGGTTTACACCATTCTCCTGCCTCAGCCTCCGAATAGCTGGGACTACAGGCGCGCGCCACCTCGCCCGGCTAGTTTTTTGTATTTTTTTTTTTTTAGTAGAGACGGGGTTTCACCGTGTTAGCCAGGATGGTCTCGATCTCCTGACCTCGTGATCCGCCCGCCTCGGACTCCCAGAGTGCTGGGATTACAGGCTTGAGCCACCGCGCCCGGCCGAGCCATTTTATTTTTAAACTGGTGTAGATGAATGTAGATGAATTCAATTTAAGAAAATGGTTAAAATTGTTGACTTAAGGCATAAGTCTGCCATTTTATTTTGAATATATCTGCTTGTAAAGTTTACTTACTGGTTGCTCTAGGTATTACAATACACAGTCTACTGGTATCAAGATGTCTTCCCACTTTGAAAAACGGGTAGAAGTCTTGCTTTCATTTACGCCTTCCCACTTGTAAATATAATTGTCTGAAGTATTTCCTCTACATTCCTTGAGTACCACATTATGTGATGTTATAATTTTTGTTTCAATGATCAAGTATTATTTTAAAAACTCCTAAGAGGTAGGCTAGCCTGTTTTATTTACTCCTATGTTTGCCATATCTTTCTGAAGTTTCAAGCCTTTGTTAACATTTCCTTTCTGTTCAGAGAACTTCTTTAAGGGTAGATTTGCCAGTAACAAATTACCTTAGGCCTTTTATTGCGGGGGGGGGGGGGGGGGTTTCTTTGAAAACAATTTCATGGCGGAAATTAGAAGTATGGTTTAATGTTGCTTCAACAACATTCAAAAATATTAAATTGATCTGAGACAAAGGATTTCAAAGCCAGACTTGAAAGGCCTCTGAAGTCAGACTGCCTGGTTTCTAAATCCAGTTCCACCATTTACTAGCTATGTGACCCTGAGCAAGTGGTTTAATTTTCTTGTGCCTATTTTCTTATCTCTAATGGATTCTAATTGTACCTACCTTAGAAGGACTGAGTTAATACTTGTATAGTATATAGATAAAGGGCTGGCATGTATGAGAAATAAGTGCCAGCCATTATTTTTGCTAGGGATTATGGAGGTAGATACATAATACCACACTAGAATTATTCATTTCCATCTGTTCTGATTTTAGGCTGGCGTAAAAATTTGCTTTATATCTAGAAGTAACAGATTATGATAATGTATTAAAAGCATGTGAAAACATGTTTCAATGTAGTAGAACATAACTGTTGCTGAGAATTTTGCTTTAATTCCCAGTTCACTCCTCAATAGAACTTTGGCAATTTAATTTCTTGAGCATGGTTATCTTCAGTAAATGGATATACTAATTCTAATCTCCTAGGGGTAATGTGAGAATGACATGAGAGAATGTACAGAAGCTACTTAGCCCAAAGCCTGGCTCTTGGTGACCACCCAACAAATAGGAAGTCTTGTTTTTATTACTCACACATTTATTTCTCACACATGCCAGCCCTTCATCTAGGATGTCACACATGCTTAAATAACACTCACAGGTGACATCCTACTTTAAGATTCTTACTATTCTTAATATGTTTTAAAATTTTTTCATTAACATTATTTTAATTGGCAAATCATAATTGTATTACATTTATAGGGTACAATGGCATGTTTTGATACATGCACACTGTACAATGTGAAATGATTAAATCACACTAATTGAAAGATCCATCTCACTTGTTTAACATTTTTTGTGACAATACATTTGGAATGTACTTTCTTATTTTGAAACATACAATCCATTTTTATTGGTGATAGTCACCATGCTGTATAATAGATATCACAATTTTGAATATTTTGAGTTAAACTCTCAGGTTCAGTCAATTCTGGGAAACCAGAAAGATGAAATTTGTTGATCTACAACGTTAATAACCAGGCCGCAGACTATGGAAATTTTGTTGGGTAAAATGCCACCATGCCGGATATTTGCTTGAATCTCACTACCATCTTCACATGTCTCGTTATTAGATACTCCATGTCTTACTGAATATGAAAGATTGGAAACTAGGCTCTGCCAGCAGGATTTCAATTAGATTCCACCAATGAGAGACACTCAGGAAAACTGAGGGAGACAGCATTATTCTCCAGTAGCAGCTGTAAGCAGGAATGTGGCAGACGGCAGAAGTGAGATTGTACCAGAAGCTCCCAAAGTTCTCCTGAGAGTCATTCATTTGGTATTACAGTGAGCCATAATTATTGGTGGTGGTTTCTATGTGATTTTTTTACTTTTAAACTTTTTGAAAGTACTTTTCTTGATCTTAATTCCTTAGTTCTTCCAGTATTTTTGCAGATCACAAATTTCCTGTTTTGCACTACTTCTCAGGTGTTCAGAGTGCCTTCTGCTATATTGACTAAACCTGTTTGACACAGTCACCCATGAGTCTTCTTGATCGACAGTGCTATGTGATTTTCTGATTCTACATGCTTCACGTAGGGATCTACCAAACTATAATACAACAATAGTAATTTCAATGTGACAATATTTTCATTAGCAACATGGATATGATACAATGGGGATGCAGAGCATACTATTTTGAAGCTAGGATCTTCACAGCAGCAACCAAATAAATGTATGTAAGTACCCGTATCTGCATTCATCCTAACCTTCTCATTGTAACAAGAGACAGGCTGCTCTTCCTATCCTTCCTTGAATTTTGTTTCAACATCTCCTTTTTTCTTTTCTTTTTCTTTTTATGTTTTTTTGAGATGGAATCTCACTCTGTCACCAAGGCTGGAGTAGAATGTCATGGTCTCAGCTCACTGCAACCTCCGCCTCCTGGGTTCAAGAGACTATCCTGCCTCAGCCTCCCAAGTAGCTGGGACTACAGGTGCCTGCCACCACACCCGGCTAATTTTTGTATTTTTAGTAGAGACAGGGTTTCACTATGTTGGCCAGGCTGGTCTCGAACTCCTGACCTCAGGTGATCCTCCTGCCTTGGCTTCCCAAAGTGCTGGGATTACAGGTGTGAGCCACCACACCTGGCCTTCATTTTCTCTTATCAGAAACCTTTAATTTATAAGGATCTATTCTTACTTTTGTATTCATTAAACGTTCCTCAATCAAATCTTCCCACTACTTTTTTAAAAAGTGTAATTTACATTCAATAAAATTTGTTCACTTTAAGTTCAAATATTTTGACAAATGAAACTTGGAAAACTACTACCACAATTAAGATATTGAATGTTTCCATCATCCCAAAGAGTTCTGCAGTATCCCTTTGCATGTGATTCCCCCACCAGCATCAACCTCTGAAAACTACTGATCTTTCTGTCACCGTAGTTTACCCTTTCTAGAAAATATTATTATTTGAATCATATAGTATGTAATCTTTTGTGTCTCACTTTTTTCACTTAACATAATGCTGTCAAGATTCAGTCATGTTGCTGCATGTATTAATATTTTCTCCTTTTGAATTGTTGAATAGTTTCCATCGTATGAACGTACTTCAATTTGTTTATCCATTCATTCGTCTACAGATATTTGGTTTGTTTCACATTTTGGCTACTACGGAAAAACTCATTATACATATCTGCATGTAATTATTTGTGAGAATACGTATTTTAATATTTTTTGATTAAATACCCAGAAATGGTTTGCATATTAGATGTATATTAAACATTTTAAGAAAATACCAATCTTTTCCAAAATCAGCTCTACTATTTCTCATTTTCATCAGCAATGTGTAACTTCCAGCTGCTCCATAACCTTTCTTACCTACACTTGTTAATTTTAGCCATTTTAGTGAGTGTATAGTACTCCATGGTAATGAAAACTAATTTCCCAGTTGATGTTGCATACCTTTTTGTGTCTCTTTTTTTTGATAAGAATTGTCTCAGTCCAGGTATGCTTTTTCAATTGAGCTGTCTTTTTACTGTCGTGCTCTAACAGCCTTTTATGTATTCTGGAAATAAGATTTTTCATCAGATATATGTTGAGCAAATATTTCCTTCCTTTTTTTTTTTTTTTTTTTTTTTTTAAGACAAGAGTTTCACTCTTGTTGCCCAGGTTGGAGTGCAATGGCTCCATCTCGGCAATGACTCCATCACTGCAACCTCTGCCCCCTCGGTTCAAGCCATTCTGCTGCCCCAGCCTCCCGAGTAGCTGGGATTACAGGTGCCTGGCACCACACCTGGCTAATTTTTTGTATTTTTAGTAGAGATGGGGTTTCACCATGTTGGCCAGGCTAGTCTCGAACTCCAGACCTCAAGTGATCCACCTGCCTTGGCCTTTCCAAGTGCTGGGATTACAGGCGTGAACCACCGCACCCAGCCAATATTTTCTTTCATTTTAAAAAATAATTGTAACTTTTATTTTAGATTCAGGTGACAGGTTTATTTCCTGGGTATATTGTATGGTGCTGAGGTTTGGGGGTACGAATGATCACATCCTCCAGGTACCGAAACTAGTACTTCATAATTAGTTTTTCAGCCCTTGCCCCCCTCCCTCCCTTCCTCCTCTACTAGTCCCCAGTGTCTATTGCTGCCATCTTTATGTCCACGAATACCCAATGTTTAGCCCCCACTTACAAGTGAGAACATTCAGTATTTGGTTTGCTGATCCTGTGTTAATTCACTTAGGATAATCTGTGATTTGTTTTTCATTTTTTCAAGAATGTTTTTCAAAGAGCAGGTTGTAATTTTTATGTCATTCCAGTCCATAGTTGAGCTAGGCCTGAGGTTTTTATAGATACATCATCATGAGTGATCCCCATTCTTTACATTCCATTCCTCTGGTGGTGGACTGAAGCCCCGCTGTGCTCAACGTGGGGGCTGTGGTGCTAAAACACGTCTCTCTGTGTACCTGATTCACTCTCACCTGTTGTAGACTCTGCCACCTGTGCCCTGCAGTGATCTCTGTCACTTTGTCCTTCTGCCAGCAGCAGTCTGTGGTGCTTGTTTTATGTAGGGTTAGTGTTGGGGGCAGTCAGGGTTTCTCAGCTTTCTGAGTCCAGTTTTCTTCTTAAGCAGTTCCTGTGCCTGTAAGCCTGGAAGTGGAGCTTTCTCAGTGTTCCTGATCCTCCACCAGTGGTAAAAACTTTTCTTTTCTCTTCAGTGCAGAGGGCCATGGCAGGTGAACTCTGCCCTGGATTGATTGGGTGTCTGGGGAGTGAAGGATTTTCCTGCTTCTACCCCAACAGCAGCAGACTTCTGCTTCCTATCACTTGAAGATCCTGCACATGTATGTAGTCCTTGTGCCTGCAAGTGGCTTTACCCAGTGTCAGGGCAGGCTGGTGGGGTGGGGAAAAGTTTCTGTCCCTTCCTTCCTTAGGAGATAAACACTTTCTCTCTCTCTTGTTTTTTTTTTTTTTTTTTTTTTAAACAGAGTCTCACCCTGTCACCCAGGCTGGAGTGCAATGGCACAGTCTCAGCTCACTGCAACCTCCCAGGTTCAAATGATTCTCCTGCCTCAGCCTCCCCAGTAGCTGGGATTACAGGCACCCGCCTCTATGCCTGGCTAATTTTTGTATCTTTTAGTAGAGAGGAGGTTTCACCATGTTGATGAGGCTGATCTCGAACTCCTGACCTCAGGTGATCTGCCACCTACTTTGGCCTCCCAAATTGCTGGGAACCACCACGCCCGGCCTCACTTTCTCTTCTCTTAAACGGTCATCGAAATACAGAACACTTCTGCTCACCAAAGTGTGTGCAGTCTTTTTGTTTGTTTGTTTTGTTTGTGTTTTTATTTTTGTTTTTTGCACATATCAATCAGTTTTCCAGTGGGCACCTACTGCATGTCTACATATTAACTCAATTCTGGTACTATCTACCTGAAGTTAGAGTTAGATCCTATAGGTTAAGGTCTCAGTCCCATAAAACTGCCCCCACTTCAGATCTCACCCACAAGTCTCAGGTTGTGACTTATGCTTCAAACCTTCTAACCAACTGGCTATAAATCAGGGGTCTCTATTACCCCTTCTCTGGATCCCATTAATTTGCTAGAGCAGCTCACAGAACTCAGGGTTACACTTCACTTACCTTTATTGTACAAGATACAGATGTACAGCCAGATGAAGGAATGCACACGACAAGATATCTGGGAAGGGGCATGAAACATCCGTGCCCTGGGCATGCCACCCTCCTAGCATCTCCATGTGTTCAGCAACAAACAAACTTTCTAAATCCCTTAGCTATGAATTTTTACAGAGTATTCATCACATAAGTATGATCAGTTACTAATTCAATTTCCAGCTTCTCTTACCTCTCTGAAGAACGGAGGCTGGAAGTGAAAGTTCCAAGCTTCTAATAATGCCTTGGTCCTTTCTGGTGAGCAGTCCCCATCCATGAGCCCAGGAAGAATTACCTCATTAGAACATGAGATATTCTGGATAAGATAATATTTAGAAAAGATAGCCAAACTAAGTATTTGAGAAATTATTATCATTAAGAAAACTCTAAGAAATTAGGAGCTCTATGTCAGGAACCGGGGTCAAAGACCAAAAATATTAGAATAAAAAATGCACCTAGAACCCATTACTCTGGAAATTAAAAGCGTTCTAGGAGTTATGCGCCAGTAACTGGAGGCAGAGACCAAGTATATATTTCTTGTTATATCACAATATGACATCTCCCCAGAGAGAGCTTACTTTTGCCTGGAACAGGGGGGTAGAAGTATTTCCTGTCTCTCTCCCAGTGGTAGCGATCATTTCTCTTAAAGCATTATCAAGTCTGACACTTGGGCATGGATAGGCTTCTCCAAGTTTGCCTGCTTCACCCACCAACCAGGCCTTGCCCATCTGCACCACTGACTCTGTCCAGTGTTTTGCCTTGCCCTTCCTCCCACACACCTGGTGGAGGGCTGTGGGAGATGGCTGGCAGTGGGTACTGGCTCTTCCTGCATCTGGGACATCCAAGGATTCTAAACTATCATGTGTGCCTTTAAGAAACTTAGCCTTTAAGAAACTGTTCAAAGTTTTGGATTTTCGCGTTACTTTTATGGTTGCCTCCTCTTTTTCACATATTCTGTTAAGGTGAAATAATTTATATGTCCCATTTTCCGTTGGAGAGGCTTGTCACACTTTGAAATTTGAGACACTTGCTTAATTTATGACCTCAGGACTCTCATAGGCTCCATAATTATGATTTTGGTGACCATATTAATCTTTCCATAGGGTTAAAGTGAATTCTCAGATGGCTGTTTAGGTCTTAAGCCACAGAATATTATTTGGCTCTGTGTCCCCACCCAAATCTCATGTTGAATTGTAATCCCCAGTGTTGGGGGAAGGACCTGGTGAGAGGTGATTGAATCAGTGGGGCAGATTTCTCCTTTACTGTTTTCATGACAGTGAGTGAGTTCTCATGAGATGTGATTGTTTAAAGTTTGTAGCACCTCCCCTTTCACTCTCTCTCTCCTGCTGGCAATGTGAAAATATACTTGCTTCCCTTTCTCCTTCTTCCATGACTGTAAGTTTCCTGAGGTCTCCCCAATCATGCTTCCTGTATAGCCTGCAGAACTGTGAGCCAACTAAACCTCTTTTCTTTATAAATTACCCAGTCTCAGGTAGTTCTTTATAGCAATGTGAGAATGGACTAACATACTACATGAGTTTGTAGTCAAATGTCTCCTTAAAAAAAAGCATTTTCTAAGTCCTATGTCTTCTAGCTACTGACCTACTTCTTTCATCCCCCTAAGTTAGTCTTTTTTTATTGTTTTGTGAAAATTAGGTGAAAAGAAAATTTGTAAAGGTCCAACAAACAGTATATCATAGCTTTGCATATCACTGTTACAATTGATATAGACTAGATTTAAACGAAGGTAACCCTACTAATAGGGTCTTTTCATTTCAGAATATAGAATAATCATTGTTAAAAGTTAATGTTTGGCTGGGCACGGTGGCTCACACTTGTAATCCCAGCACTTTGGGAGGCTGAGGTGGGCAGATCACAAGGTGAGGAGTTCGAGACCAGCCTGGCCAATATGGTGAAACCCTGTCTCTACTAAAAATACAAAAATTAGCCTGGCATGGTGGTGGGGCGCCTATAGTCCCAGCTACTCAGGACGCTGAGACAGGAGAATCGCTTGAACCTGAGAGGGGAAGGTTGCAGTGAGCTGAGATTGCACCATTGCACTCCAGCCTGGGCAACAGAGTGAGACTCCATCTCAAAAAAACAAACAAACAAAAAAGCGAATGTTTTATTACTGCTATACTTGTACAGATCAGTAGATTGAAATGTAGCAGTTCAGGAAAATTTAAGATAAAATAAAAATACAGTATTACACTTGATCTTTATAATAAGGTATCATCAGGTACTGTTGGGAAAATATTAAAATCATGAAGATATATGGGCTCCAACAATATTCACACTGATAAATGATGTATACCTTTAAAGAAGAAATTTTGTTCAGATATCTCAGGACATAAGGGACATATTTCAAATAGAAGCTGGAAAAATGTGCACTACTAAAGAATTGTTGAATAAAAATATTTTCTTTGGAATTAAAAGATAGCCAAACTACATATATCTATGAACAGTGCTTAATATGCAATAAGAGATGCAAATTTCACTTTTATATTCCATTCAGGATTTGGAAGTTTGATTTTGAACATATTTAAATGTTTAATTAGGAAAGGAAATTTTCAAACACCAGCTTTTTGTTTTTTAATAGACATTTCTATTTCAATTGGCAACAGAGAACATTTTTTCCTTTTTTCATAGCAGCTAAATCTGCTTTCCAAACTGCAGTCCAAAGAATTATTTTAGGCATAAATTCCTGTAAGTTTTAATTTTTGTTTAATAAAACAGTACCAAAACAAAAGTTTAGAACAAATGTTTACTAGCACAAAACATTTGCATTTTCTTGGCATATAAATTCTAATAGATATCTCTAAGCTTCTGAATTATCAACCATAATCCCATAGCTCTCAGTTCAGAGATTATTGTCTTAATTTATGGAAATGATTATGTCTCTCAAACTTGAATGAAAATTATGGTTTTCTATAGTTTATTGAAGGATAAAAATAATTCCACATTTTTTGCCTGAAGCATATAAGGAGCATATTTATTTCCATAATGTCAAATTAAAAACTATAGTTCAAACAAATATCCTTCTTAAATGAATTTAAAAAAGAGAGAAATCTATGTCTGTATGACTTTTCATAAACTTGTCTCAACTTAGTACTTCTGATAGTCTAAACATCATCCACAAAGTAAAGTCTAATATACTAAATGAAATGGTTTCTTCCTTCACTTAGAACTTTCACAATATAAATGAAATAAATTATTAAATGGATTATTTTATATTTCTTGTTATGCTTGCTGCTTTCTTTTTTTGCCTATTGAGATATAATTGAACAGTAAAAATTTTATATACTTACGGTGTACAATGTGATGGTTTGACATAGGTATACAAGTTAACTAACACATTCATTACCTCACATAATTTTACCAATAACTTTTTTGTGTGTGTGGTGAGAATACTTAAGATCTATTCTCTTGGAAAATTTCGAGTTTACGACACAGTACTATTAACTATGGCCACTATGCTATACATTAAAACCCCAGAAATTATTCATCTTATATCTCCCAATTTCCTTCCCCACCCTCTGCCCCTGGCAAACACCCTTCTACTCTCTGCTTCTATGAGTTCAACATTTTTAGATTCTGCATCAGTGAGATCATGCAATATTTACCTTTCTATGTCTGGCTTATTTCACAAAGCATACTGCTCCATAGGCCCATCCATGTTGTCTCAAAGACAGGATTATTTTTCTTTTTTAAGGCTAAATAATATTTTATTGTATATATATATACTCCACATTATCTTTATCCATTCATTCAGCAATGGACACTTACGTTATTTCCATATCTTGGCTATTGTGAGTAACGCTACTGCAATGAACATGGAAGTGCAGATAGCTCTTTAAGGTACTAATTTTATTCTCTTCCAATGTATACCCAAAAATGGAATTGCTGAATTATTTGCTAATTCTATTTTTATTTTTTGAGATAACTCCATGCAGTTTTCCATGATGGCTGTACCAGTTTACATATCCATTGACAGTGTTCAAGGGTTCCCTTTTCTCTACACTCGCAACAACATTTCTTATCTCGTCTTTTTTATAATAACCATTCTAATAGCTGTGAGGTGATATCTCACTGTCATCTTAGTTTGCATTTCTTGATAATTGGTGATTATCTTTTCATATGATTGTTGGCTATTTATTCATAAGTCTTCTTCGCAAACAAATGTCTAGTCAGGTCCTTTGCCTATTTTTTTTATCAGGTTTTTTTTTTTTTTCCTATTGAATTGTATGAGTTTCTTATATATTTTGGATATTAGCCCTTTATCAGACATATAGATTGCAAATATTTTCTCTCATTCTGTAGGTTACCTTTTCATTTTGTTGATTGTTTTCTTTGATTTCCAGAAGATTTTAGTTTGACATAGAATAGTCTCACTCATTTATTTTGACTTTGCTTATATGTGCCTTTGGTGTCATACACAACAAATCATTCTCAAGACCAATGTTAAGGAGCTTTCCCTCTATGTTTAATTCTAGGAGTTTTATATCATAGTTTCAGGTCTTACAGTTAAGTCGTTAATCTATTATACATGATGCAACATAACCCTTCAATTTCACTTTTTGCATACACACACACACACACACACACACACATATATATATATATATATATAGTTTTCCCAATGCCATTTATTAAAGAGACTATCCTTTCCTCAGTATGTATTCTTGGCATCCCTGTCAAAGATTAGTTGAGTACGTATGCATGGGTTTCTATCTGGGCTCACTATTTCATTCCATTGGTCTATATGTATGCTTTTATATCTGTACCACACTGTTTTGATTACTATAGCTTTGTAATATAGTTTGAAATCAGGAATTGTGGTGCTTCCAGCTTTGTTCTTTCTCAGGGTTGCTTAGGTAATTCAGGGTCTTTTGTGGTTCCATATGAAATTTAAGACTTTTTCCCTATTTCTGAAAAATGCCACTGAACTTTTGAAAAATTGCATTGAATCTATAGATCACTTGGTGTTGTAAGGATATTTACAATATTAATTCTTCCAATCCATGAACACAAGAGATCTTTTCATTTACTTGTGTCTTCTTCAATTTCTTTTATCAACGTCTTATAGTTAGGTGTACAAATCTTTTATGCCCTTAGTTAAGTTTATTTCTAAGTATTTTATTTTTTGATATTTTATGAGTGCAACTGTTTTCTTAATTTCCTTTTTGAACAGTTTTTTCTTACTGTATAGAAATGCAATGTATTTTTGTATATTGATTTTTGTGTCCTGCAACTTTACCGAATTTGCTTATTAGTTCTGACAGTTTTTTTGTGGAGTTTTTAGGGTTTTCTCTATATACAATCTTGTCATTGGCAAATAGAAAGAAATTAACCTTTCTTTCTTCTTTGGATGTAGTTTTTTTCTTTTTCTTGACTAATTATTTGGATATGACTTCCATTACTGTGCTAAACAGAAGTGGCAAATGTGTGCATCCTTCTTTCTCATCTTAGAGAAGAGAAAACTTCCTGATATTTTAGAAGAAACGTACAGCTTTTCACCATTGAGTATAATGTTAGCTGTGGGCTTGTCATATAGATCTTTAGTATGTTGACGTATATTCTTTCCTTACTTAATTTGTTGACAGTTTTATCATAAAATGATGGTGAATTTTATTAAATGATTTTGTTCTTCTCTACTGAGATAATCATATAATTTTATCCTTTATTCCATTAATATGATGTATTTACATTTATTGATTTGCTTATGTTGAACTTTCTTTGCATCCCAGATATAATGCCACTTGATCATAGTATTATCCTTTCCATGTGCTATTGAGTATGGCTTGCCAGTACTTTGTTGAGAATTTTTGGATCTATGAAAATCAGGGATATTGGCTTGTAATTTTCTTTTTCTGTAGTGTTCTTTTATGGCTTTGATATAAAGATGATGCTTGCCTCGTTAAATTAGTTGGACAGTGTTCCTTCATTTTCAAGTTTTTGGAAGAGTTTGAGTAGGATTGGCATCAATTTTTTAAAGGCTTGGAAGAATTCACTATTGAATCTATCAGCTCTGTTCCTGGGCTTTTCTTTTGGGGGAGATATTTGAAATTTTTTTAACTGCATCTATCTCTACCTGTTATTCACCTTTTCAGAGTTTCTACTTCATGATTCAGTCTTGGTAGGTTATAAATTTCTAGGTATTTATTTGTCTCTTCTCAATTATCCAATTTGTTGGTGTATAATTGTTTATGGTAGTCTCTAATATATTCTGAATCTCTGTGGTATCAGTAGTAGTATCTTCTTTTTCACTTATAATTTTTTTATTTCAGTATTATCTCTTTTTTTCTTAGTTAATATAGCTAAATGTCTGTAGTTTTATCTTTTCAAGAAAGCAACGCTTGTTTTCATTGATCTTTTATTTTATTTTTCTACTCTCTGTTTGATTTATTTCTGCTCTAATCTTTATATTTGCCTCCTTCTCCTAACTTTGGCACTAATATGTTCTTCTTTTTCTAGTTCTTTTGGGTATAAAGTAAGGTTGCTTATTTGAGATTTTTTTTTCTTAGTATAGGAATTTATGCTATAAATGTCCTTCTTACAACTACTTTCGCTGCTTCCCATAAGTTTTGGTGGTTATGTTTCCATTTTTATTTGTCTCAAAATGCCTTTTGATTTTCCTTGTGATCTTTTCTTTGACTCATGGGCTATTCCGGATTATGTTGCTTAATTTCCACATATTTGTGAATTTTCTAATTTTTCTTTAGTTATTACTTTCTAGTTTCAAACTGTTGTGGTCAGAAAAGCTACTTGATATTATTTTAATCTCAAATTTGTTGATGGAGGCTTGTTTTGTCACCCAAGATATAATCTATCCTGGAGACTGTTCCATATGTGCTTGAAAAGACTCTGCATTCTACTGCCATTGGATGACATGTTCTGTGTATGTATGTTAGGTCTATTTGATCTATAGTGTTATTCAAGTCTGCTGTTTCGTTATTGGCTTTATGTCTGGATAATTATCCATTGTTTAAAGTAAGAAGATATAGTAAGATACTGAAGTCTCTTGTTTTTTCTCTGGTATGATGGATCAATTTTAAAATTATTATTATGGAAAGTGTAGAAACATTTATTTAGGCCTCACAAATCATTTTTAGTTATTTCCTGGGAATAGTTATTATTGTTTTAAACTTCGGGAAAGCCTCAATTAAGTTTCTTTCACGTATGTCTCACCAAACCTAAACTAAATATCTTTTCATCTTATCTTACCCTTAGGGGAATTTCAAAAATATTTATAGCCATTCTGTTTTATCCTGACAGGAGGGGAAATCTGACAGAAAATTTAGACTGGAAGGAGACAGTCTGCTTAATTGTAGCTTAAATACCTTAGTTTTGCAATTTTGCAAAAATATGTGACTATGTTGGCACATTTATTAGGGTCTCTCCCACACCTTTGGAAAGAACCTGTGCAACCAAGAGGCTCTGAAACTTAAGCATCGTTTTCTTCACAGCAAACTACCTCTGATAAGCACTGTGCTAGGCGAATAACGTTACAGTGATGAACAAGATGAGTCCCCACCCTTCATACATTTTGCATCCTACTAGAAGAAAGAAAATAAACACATTTTTAAAATATAGGTTGTGGTAAATGTAGTGAGGAAAATAAAAGGTGTACACAGCAGAATTATTCTACATAGGATGATCTGGAGAATTCTCAATGGAGGTAAAGTTTGGCTTGGGCGATACCATAGTTTTTGAAGCAATTCTAACAACTGCATGAGCACTTAGAAAAATGGCAGTTTTATTGAGGTATAATTCACATATCATACAGTTCACCCTTTGAAAGTATACAGTGAGTGATTTTCAGTATATTCACAAAGTTTTGTTAAACAATGACCATTATCCAATTCCAGAATGTTTTTATCACCTTTCTGCAATATACTCATGGTCATTAGCACTCCCCATCCACCGTTAACCACAGTCCCTGAAAACCATGGGTACATTTTTTGTTCTTACGATTTTGATTATTCGGAATCTTTTATATAAATTGAATGATATAATAATGTCTGATTGTGTTTGGATTCTTTCACTTGCATAATGTTTTCAAGGTTCATTTATATTATAGCATGTATAAGAACTTTGTTCTTTTTATAGCCAAATAATATTCCATTGCATGGACAAACCATATTGGTTTATCCATTAACCAGTTGATGCAAATTTGTGTTGTGTTGTTTCCACATTTATGCTTTGAATAATGTTATAATCATTTATGTACAAGTTTTTATGTGAATATGTGTTTTCAGTTTTTTTCAGCACCTAAGCAGAGAATTACTGGGACATATGTTAACCCTAAGTTCAATATTTTGAGAAAATGCTGAACTGTTTTCCAAAGCAGTTGCACGATTTAACATGATCCTTGCAATGTCTGAGGGTTCCAAGTTCTCTACTTTCTCACCAAAACTTTTTATTTTCTGACTTTTTGACTATAGCCATGCTAGTGAATATGAAGTGGTAACTCATTGTGGTTTTGATTATATTTCCCTGATGGGTAAGCCTTTTTTTATGTGTTTGTTGATCATTTGCATGTCTTATTTGAAGAAATAGGTATTCAAATACTTTGTCCATTTAAAAATTTTGGTTTTTGTTTTGTTTTGTTTTACAATTGTTAAGAATTCCATATATATGCGGGATACAAGTACTGTTTCATATATATAATTTACAAATACTTTCTCCCAGTTTGTGAGTTGTTTTTCACTGTCAGTGGTGTCTTTTGAAGCAAATCATTTTTAAATATTGATGAAGTCCAATTGAGCTGTTTTTTTCTCTTGGTATTTTGTTTTATTTCCATTTTGTTTCTATTAATCCTTGTTCCTACTTCACTTCATGTTTCATATTGTTAAGGAAACTTATGTGGACTTACTGCTATATATTCAATGTCATTTGTACATTTATTCTATGTGTTCAAAACATTTTACAATATTCACAAAAGTTAAAAAGATGGCTTATAATAAGATTCTCTTAGAAAGATTCTGGGAAGACTTTCAAGAGTTATAAGGATAGGTATAATATTTGTATGTATACAAACAAACTCGAGGCGTTATTGCATAGAATAGCTGTAAATGGTTTACCATAGAGTTTTGAAAAAGACATCACTTTGTCCTATTTGATGTGAAAAGAGCTTGAATTATTGTTTGGATATGAGTTTATTATTTAATGCTTTGCATACTTGCAAAGTGTTAGAACAAAGCCTTTCCTAAGAAATGCTGTAGAATGAATAGAGGAATGTTAGAGAATTTTTATGTCTTTTAGTGTGTAGTGATTAATATGTGAAGCTTCTTTTGTCTTTTTTTCTAAATAGTTTATTATTATTATTACTATTATTATTATTTTGAGACAGAGTCGTTCTGTCACCAGGCTGGAGTAAGGTGGCATGATCTTGGCTCACAGCAACCTCCACCTCCCAGGTTCAAGTGATTCTCCTGCTTCAGCCTCCCAAGTAGCTGGGACTACAGGCGCATACCACCAAGCCCAGCTAAGTTTTGTGTTTTTAGTAGAGATGGAGTTTCACAATGTTGGCCTGGATGGTCTCCATCTCTTGACCTCATGATCTGCCTGCCTCGGACTCTCAAAGTGCTAGGATTACAGGCATGAGCCACCACGTGAGGCCTATTATTTTTATTTGAGTCTTTTCTATGATTTTTCTACTTATCATTGACTTCATTTCACCAACTTTTTATTCATACTAATTTAATATTTTTAATATTATTATGAAAATTGCTTGTTAAACAGAATAAATACTTTGTTTAACAAACATTCATCAACTAGTAACCATTTGGTAACCATAAGCATTAAGGGTGGAAAGAATTATGGTATGGTTCCAGTCTTCAAGATTGCCACAGCCTTGCATGAGATATAAATATAATACTAATTATAAGCAGTATAATTATAGCTATGAAAAAATTATAGACTATATTAAAAATTATATACTGTAGGAGTGCAGAAGAGGAAGTAATTCCTTCTTCCAGTGGTAAATATTAGGGTGGGTAAAATGTTAAAAACTTGTTGATGAAATAAATTTGGAAGGAAAAAATAAGTTTCTCCACGTCCAGAGTAAGTGCAGAGCAGAGACTCTGTATAGTGAAATATGTGGGCACTATGCAGGAAGGTACCAAGTTTCCCAGACAATGATGTGTTTGGGAATGGCTTGACTGTGTTCCCTGAAGTTCAGTTCTTCATCTATTTATCCTTTTATTGTACTTGCTGTATTTGAATGGTTTTTTTTTGTGTCAGTTGTTTTAACTACTGTTGACATGATAGTGATGCTAAGACCTATATATGCAACCTCTACCTCTCTCTTTAATTTCAGCCATGCGAATCTGATTATTTGCTGAATCTAGTTTTCTCAGTTACTACACAGATAGTTCAAAACCCACCAAGCCAAAGTCATCAAAATCTCCTCAGGTTGTATTCTTAATCTCTGAGAAAAGCACGACAACTGATCTACATGTGAATATTTAAATGTCATTTTCAGGTCCCTTTTTCCTACATCTCTTTTTTCAACAACTCACAAGTTTGGTCAATTTTTTGTTTTAATTGTTTCCACAATTAATCCAGTCCTTTTCCTTCTTATAACTATTCCAGTCCAAACTTCCTCAGTAACATCAGTTAGCAACTCTATCTATGGCGATCAACTCCTTGGTGCTGTCTACCTCCAGTCTTCTCTGAATTTATTTCCTAGGCAAAGATCTTTTTCCTGGCTTCAGAGGCACCAGAAACATTTAGAACATTTTTCAAAACATATTGTAATTAGTAGTTTACATGACTTGTCTATTGCACTGTAAGTCATTGAAATAGAAATTCACAAAAGATAGTACATGGGCCCCTTGATTTAGAACCTCGGAATACATATTTAAAATTTCAAGTATTGTCACCCACCCCAGGTTTACTGAGGTATAACCTTAGAGCTATGAGACTTAGGAATCTGTCTTTCAAAACAAGCACTTTATGTGATTTTTATAAACTGTAAAGTTAGTGAACCACTGCTGTGATCAAAAGAAAGTTTTAATTACTTCCCTATCTTAATGTATGCATAGTGAATATGGGAGAGAAAAAAAGCAAATAAGCATAAAACAAATGATGAATGAATGTAGAAGACAGTAGAAGATGAGGCAGGAAAGACAAGAATGGGTCAAATCCTCAAGGGCCTGGAATTCCATTCCAAGGAATTTGAGTCTTAGCCATTAGACTAGTGGTAGCCTACTAAATAAAGAAGGCAGTGTTGTGGATTAGACACATATTTCCAATCCTGTGTTTACCACTTACAGGTCTAGCTATAGAACAACTGCTTTGTAGAGCATAGTTCATACTACTATAGAAGCCTGTTACGGACTTTTGGGTTTTTCCTAGTTTTGGGGTAGCATGAGAAGTCTCTTAAGAACATTTGTCTTCAAGACATTGTGTGGCATATGTTCTCTTGTTTCCTGGGTAGATACCTAGAAGCAGAATGACTTGGTCTTACGGTAAGGTACACTGAATATTTTAAGAAGTTGCAGAATTTGGTTATTTAATGCAAAATCTGAAAACAACTTTGATGAGGCATACATAATATATAAAAACTGCACATATGTAAAGTGTAAAATTTGATTAGATATATGTATACAGCTATCTCTATAATACAAACCATTTCATCTAGGAAAAAAAGAAACTGCAGAGCAATTTTCCAAAAAGTGATTGTACAATTTTGCAGTTCTACCAGCCATGTATGAGAAGGGGCTCCAAATCTTCACCAATAATCAATATTTACTTTTTGGTATTAATATTTAATACTTTAATATCTAATAATACTTATAAAATGTTATCACAATGGTCAGGAGAGATAAGAGGTAGAAGTGCTTTTTTAAATTGTGAAGTCCTGTGCAAGTAGTAGAAATTATTACTGCAGTGGATCCTCTATCTTACAGGTATAGAAATGTTTATAGACCTCGCTATAACGTCACTTGAATCACATTTTAAATTATCAAGGGATTTTTGTTGCATCACTAAAGAGATTATTTTTATACCATGCTTTAGAGAGCTTTTGAATTAGTTTTGCTAATAATAAATAAGAGGCTACAATTTCCTGATGTCATATTGGAAGAAAAAGTTAGACATGCCAAGCTGTCTGCTTTAGAACAAAAAAGGTTACTTCAGTGGAATTTAAGATTGGTGAAGTAAAAGGATTCAAAACCAACACCAGGCATGATTTATTGAGTAAAAATTTAATGACGAAAGTTGTTCTCCCACAGTTTGAAAATCACTTGACCCAGATATATCCCAAGTGCATGCCGGCTGGGTTATGTAGTGGTTTAAGTGTCCTAGAGTCCACAAGCTACAGCAGACCATTCGTTTAACAATATTTCTGCAGAAATATTAAAACTGAATTAGCAATCTATATAGAAAAACTATGTTTATTTAAAATATTCAATCAACTTTATTAAGGCATGCATGATATTAAAATGCAGAATTCAGTGAACTTGACAAATGAATACATCTTTACAAACATCCCATTAGTCACTGTTTTTTTCCCTCTTTTTTTTTTTTATTTTTTGTTGAATAACATTCCACTGTATAATAGATCATGTTCTGTTTATCTGTTCATCTGCTGGTGGGCATTTTAGTCATTTACAGTATTTGGCTTGTGTGAAGAAGGCTCTTAAGAACATTTGTCTTCAAGACATTGTGCAATATCTGTCCTCGTTTCTCTTTGAGTGGAATGCCTTGATCTTATGGTAAGATATATTTAACATTTAAGAAACTTCAGGGCAGTTTTCCAAACACGTATTACAGTATGATTTTGTATTTCACCTGTCATGTCTGAAAGTTCCAGTGGCTCCAAATCCTCACAGACAATCAATATTCATTATTTTTGTTTGTTGGTTGGTTTCGTTTTTAGCCTTTCTAGTGAACATGGACTGGTATCTCACTGAGATTTCAATTTGCATTTCCTTAATTAGTAACGATTTTTGGCATCTTTCCACATGCTAATCAACCATTCATAGGCCTTTTGTATCTTATGTCTGCTCAAATCTTTTGCCAATGTTTTCTGAGTTGTTCTTGTTCCAATTTTAGTGTTGAAGAGTTCTTTATATATTAGACACAAGTCTTCCTGTATCCAATGAGTTGCAAATATTTTCTTCCAGTCAGTGGCTTGTGTTATTTGCCTAACAATAGCTTTCAAAAAGCAAAAGTTTCTAATTTTGACAAAGTCCACTTTATAATTTTTATATGTTCTTGGTTTCTGTGCCTATGAAACCTTTGTCTATTCCACAGTCTCCAAAAATTTCACCTATGTTTTCTTCCACACATTTTATAGTTAGCTTTTGTATTTATGTCTGTGGCCCATTTTAAGTTCCCGAATTCTTTCACTTAAACACATATGGAACAAAACATTAATTGAGTAAATGCCTTACTTAAGGGGAGTGAAGGTATTCAATACTTACCTTTATGTGTTCATGATGTATTAGATGCCACCCCCCAACCTAAAGGAGCTTTATGTGAAGGTCCTCAAATCATTCAGAAATGTTTTATGTAGAAAGTGCTGCTTATTAAGCAAGAAAATTTCTATTTATGAATTTCCTATCCTCTGACAAATGAAAATCTTTGGGTCCAGTGAAGAATTCTGAGGTCCAATGAAAACACCTCTCGTGGTTTGCCCCCAAAATACCACAAAAGATGGAAGAACAATAGACATTACAATTTTCACTGGTTTCTACCAGTAATGCCCTAATCTTCAATAAACTTTATACCTCTAGTGGGAGAATCCCTTTTTCGCATTCTTGGAGGGGATAGTAATGATAGCAGCTAATATGTCTTTAGTTTTTATTTCATCTCTGGTGTTGGCATAGTAATATTGCATAAAAATAATATACTAATTTATATCTCACAATAACATTGTCAAGTTACAGTAATATTATTTTCACTTTTTGAAGAGAAAACACAAGTATAGAGAAGTTACATGACTTAACCAAGTCACATAGCCATGAGTAGCAGAATTAGGATGATGTTTTTAATAGACAGCAAGTTGTTCTTAAGGAACAGTAATATGCATGACTTTCTGAATTCACATGAAGACACTAACTTTGAGGATAGTTATACAATTTGGAGAGATACCATTCTATTTTCCTTCATTAACATCCCTTTCTCTTTGTAGAAAAATTTAAGTTTTAAGTGGTAGAAACTCAACTCAAACTAGTTTAAGCAATGTAATACATTTGTTGACTCATGAAACTGAGAAAAATGTTGAGGACTTTTGTCAAAGAACTAACAATAATATAAAAAACAAACTGGAAGGGCCGGGCACGGTGGCTCACGCCTGTAATCCCAGAACTTTGGGAGGGCGAGGCAGGTGGATCATGAGGTCAGGAGATCACGACCTTCCTGGCTAACCCAATGAAACCCCGTCTCTACTAAAAATACAAAAAATTAGCCGGGCGTGGTGGTGGGTGCCTGTAGTTCCAGCTACTCGGGAGGCTGAGGCAGGAGAATGGCATGAACCCGGGAGGCGGAGCTTGCAGTGAGCCAGGATCACGCCACTGCACTCCAGCCTGGGCAACAAAGCGAGACTCCGTCTCAAAAAACAAACAAACAACAAAAAAAAACCCCACAACAACTGGAAGAATACTAGTGTCAGGGTCAGCTACCAACATTTTTTCTCCCTCTTTTTCCCTCCTCTTTTTACACTTCATCTGTCCATTTGTCTCTTCTACGTTTTAAATGTAGGATTTAACGTCTCCTACTGTAAATAGACATTGTTCCTACGTGGTGGCTCCAGAACGCAAGGTTTCTTTACCCAAGGGGAAATGAGCTTTGCTATCCTGCTGTTCATACATTTCTAGAAAGAGCTTTGATTTGCCCTCATGCTGTATTATTTACTGCTGTGTAACAAATGACCAAAAATGTAGCAGTTTAAATAATGTGAATTTATTATTTTAACTCCAGTGGGACAAGAATCCAGACACAGTTTAGTTGGATGCTTTGCTTCAGTGTCTGTCAGAGACTGAGATCAAGGGCTAGGCTGTCATCTGGAAGCCTGACTGAAGAAGAATGCACTTTGAAGCTCACAGGGCTGTGGGCTGGGCTTGCTTCCTTGCAGTCTGTTGAGCTAAGGGCCTTAGTTTCTTGCTGATTATCATGAGGAGGCCACTCTCACTTCCTTGCCAAAGAGCCTTGCTATATGGTGACTTACGTTATCAAAGACAACTGGAGAAGAAGTCCATAGAGAGAGTTTTCTCACAAGATGGAAGTTAAAATCTTGTGCAATGTAATCACAGAAGTAGCATCCTTTTACCTCTGCTATATTCTGTTGATTAGAAGCAAGTCATTGTTCCTGCTCATGCTCAGTGGGTGGAGATAATACAGGGACATTAACAATAGGAATGGGGATACTTGGGGGCCACCATTTGGACTGGAGAAAAATTAACTACCCATCCCACTAGAACTCCTCAAGGACTTTATTCTTTTATCCTTAAGGATAAAAGGAATATGGTCTATGACTGTTCAAGCCTAAGTCAATTATCCTATGGGTCCATGGGGGCCACAAAAAAAGGAAAGTAGAAAATTTTCTGTGGAGAAAAATTAGTTATCCCACTGGAACTTCTCAAGTCTAAAATTAAGTTCTTATCTGTCTCTCCAAACTAAGTTTATTTATATCAATTTCATGTATCATATTTAAAATTTATTCAGAACTTACTATTTGGAGAACTTTTGTCTCGATTCTCAATTTGTGAATTTTATAATCGGAAAAGAAAACCATTAATCTACCCTGAAGTAAACGAATTGATCAAATATGTTGGTTTTGAATATATATTTGTATTAATCAAAGAGAATGGCTGTCTCTAGACTCAGAGTTTCTTAGCAAAATGGTCAGTGCTGCATTTAAGGGAAAATATAACCGACCTTATATTTTATTTGCTTTTCAGCTTTATTGAGATACAAGTGACAAATAAAAATTAAACATATTGGCTGGGTGTGGTGGCTCATGCCTGTAATCCCAGCAATTTGGGAGGCCGAGGTGGGCGGATCATGAGGTCAGGAGTTCGAGACCAGCATGGCCAATATAGTAAAACCTCATCTCTATTAAAAATACAAAAATTAGCCAGGTGTGGTGGCATGTGCCTCTAGTACTAGCTACTCAGGTGACTGAGGGAGAATTGCTCAAACCTGGGAGATGGAGGTTGCAGTGAACCGAGATCACACCACTGCACTCCAGCCTGGGTGACAGAGATTCTGTCTCAAAAAAAAAAAAAAAAAAAACCACAAATATATTAAAGATGTACACTTTTATATGTACATGATATATGTAAACTTTAAGATATGTAAACATTGTAAAATGACTACCACAATCAAGTTAATTAAGATATCCATCACTTCACATAGTTACCTTGTTTTTGTGTGTGTGTGTGTGTGTGTGTGTGTGTGTAGTGTTGAGAATACTTATGATCTACTTTCACCAAATTTCAAGTATACACTACATTATTTTTAACAATAGATTTAACAGACCTTAAATCTTTGTTTTTACTTATTTTTTTATAAGTAACATTTGAAAGTTAACTATATTCTGTGAGTAGGTTCTAGGGACTTTCCTATGTAGTATCTCATTTATTTCTTATAACAATCCTTGCAATTAAGTAGAGCAGCTGCCATTTTATAGAAACAGAAGCTTGGATGATGACACCGTGGATGTGTGTTAGTCAGCAGAGATGACTTAGAAGGAAGTTTCAGAAGGATCAGGGGAAAACCACAAGAGTGTGATGCTCCGGAAGAGAGCTACTGTGCAATATGTAGTCTAAGATGTCTCAGAATATTCAGATAAAAATAGGCCAATAGTATTTAGCAACACAGAGATCATTGGTGACCAGTGAGAAGACGTTGTCAGTGCATGTTGGAAACAGAAGTCAGTAAGGAGTGTGCTGAGAAGTGAGGACAAGAATAAACCTGGATAGGGTGAGTAGGTATTTCAGGAAATTTGTCTATAAAGAAGAGAAAACAGACAAGGGACAATAATTGAGGGGAGAGAATTTTTGTATTTTTGTTTGTTTAATGAGCGTGTGATTTAATGAGTGTGTGATTTTAAGGTAGGAGACACTTGAGAAACTTAAATGTTGATTGGAAGGATTAATTTTTCTCCAGCCCAATCCTGAAGCAGCAAGGGGTAAAAGATGTAAGAAAGAGGCGCAGTGGCTCGCGCCTGTAATCCCAGCACTTTGGGAGGCCGAGGAGGGCGAATCACGAGGTCAGGAGATCAAGACCACCCTGGCTAACATGGTGAAATCCCGTCTCTACTAAAATACAAAAAATTAGCTGGGCGTGGTGGCAGGTGTCTGTAGTCCCAGCTACTCTGGAGGCTGAGGCAGGAGAATGGTGTGAACCTGGGACACAGAGCTTGCAGTGAGCCGAGATCGTGCCACTGCACTCCAGCCTGGGCGACAGAGCAAGACTCCGCCAAAAAAAAAAAAAATATATATATATATATATATATGAAAGAAATTATCTGTAGTTCTTGAGAAGGGAGGATGGGATGTGATTCAGAGCACAGGTGGAACACTTTCTCAGAGACACGAAATAAGTAAGTTTGAAGCCAGGACTTGCCCCAGATTTTAATCCGAAACAGGACAAATTCACTTTGAGAGCAAGATGAACATTTTCTTTTTCACACTTGCCCTTCTTTCTGTAGACATGGCCAGTTTTGTGTGTGTGTGTGTGTGTGTGTGTGTGTGTGTGTGTGTGTGTTCCTGAACTAGTTCATCTATTATTTCCCAAGGGGCTCTTTTAAATGGACCAAAAAGTAAATGCAGTATGGATAAATAGGATAAATAGGAGGAAAATTGTGCTTTTGGCAAGTTAACAGTTCTGCTTGAATAGAGACTAGATATTAAGGTCAGAAATTGAATGAGGTGATAATTTCTTGTCAGTTCTAGTTATAAAGTCCTTATTTTAAGCAGAAAACAATATGAGCAGCAGGAAGTGGGAGGTAAGTCAGAAGATTGTCATAAGATTTACCCAGAAAGCTTTGATGATTTAAACTAGCTTGAACATCACTAAACTTTCTCTATCTAAACATAGATAGTGTTAGAAAGTATTACCAGATAAAAATAGTTTACAGTTTCACTCAGTACTCAGTTATTCGCTCCCAGGTACACACAAGGCAGAGAAATCCCCTGTTCCCAATTAGTGCTTTGGTGCTTTTTATATTTTTTTATATTATATACTTTATATTATTATATTATAGTATATATATACTTTATATATATTATATATTATGTATATGTATACTTTATATATAATATATTATTATATATACTTTATATGTATTATATATTATAGTATATATACTTTATATATTATATATATTATAGTATATATAATTTACATTATTATGAAAGGACATAAATTACATTTTAAATGCAATAAAATCACCTTCAGTAATGCTTTGTGATCTCAACAATCCATACAAGTGCTCTAAACCTTAGATTTCTCTCCAGTAAAGAAAGAAATGTATACAATAATCTCTAAGATTCTCTTAGCTTTATTAGTTGCATGTGTCTAAGTTAATAATTAAGTCTTTCCACAGGAAAAGTGACATATCTCTAAAACTCAATGCAGAAATCCTCTTATCTAGGTAAGGGTGTTTCTTGTTAAGGGTGGGATGCAGTGAAGAGACTGGGGATTAGCTATATCAAAACCAGCATACAGAGTTTATACCCCAGACACTCTATGGATACAGGGTACAGTTGAGCTAACGACAGTAGGCCACAGAGGGGAAGACTAGCATGTTTTCAAAACAGAGGCCAAAAGCAGATAGAGAAAGCAAAAGTATAAAGAACCCAGGGGTAAAAAAAAAAAAAAATCCCAAAGCAATACGTAAGGAGAGTGAATAAGCGGTGAATAGACTAGGCAATATATGGATCCAAATTCTTGCCTTTGCCTGTATTTTATGTGTTTACTGTGGCATTGTATTTGGAGAGACTCCAATGTTCAACGGGTAGACCTATTTGAACTTCAGGTTCTAAAAGTTCCTCAGATTACAGAGTGTTCAAGAGCGTGACAGTTAATAACCAAAAATAAATATTATATGTATCAGTTCAGAATCTCTTTTAGAGGCAAATAGCAAGCAGAAAGACCAACTCAAGTTGACTTTAAATGCAAAATTACTGGCTGAAGTAACTGAAAACTCAGGATTAAGACTTAGTTATAGACAAAGCATACATTATTAGAGACTTAAAAAATGTCATTGTGGGTACTTTTAGCCATTGCCACCTTCTCCAGTCTGAGAGTTGGGCAGGGAATGAGTAATTCCCCAAAGAAAAATCAGCTTACTGGCAGTGCGGCAGGGGTTACGGAGGCTCAGAGCAAAACAACGAGCGTCTTCTACATGATGGTGAATATCTGTGTCCGCTCCCCTCCCTTACCTACTGAGGATGTCTTAGCATATCTCAGTTCAGCCCCAATGGACAGGAAGAAAACTGCTCGCCTCTTTACCATGACTGATGTGCAGTTGTGTCCTTTGGACCTAAGTGTCTTCAGTCATTCAAAAGGGAATTATTCCCATAAAATAGCCATGTAATTAAGAATGCAGGGAGACAAAGAAATGGCAGGAGGCCGCTTCTATGCCAAGATTTCAAGGTAATTTCTTACCTGGGTTATAATATAAAGCTCATGGAAGACAATATTTATTCCTGCTCAGTGGGCAAGATATCCCTATGAGTTATTTTCTAGACCACAGAGTTAGAGTCAGTTCCCTTCACCACTCTCATAATCCCCATCTTCATGGTTCTTCTGGTTCCTGGATCCAAAACTTTTGAAACCGGGGTGTCACTTATGACAACATTCTCATGGATGTGACCAACATTTCTAAACTTCAAGATTTATCACTTATTTCCCTGCCTTTTCCCTAGTCTCTCTCCCTGGATGCTTTTGTTTTTCAAACAGAAACTTCAAATCGCAATTACTTCCATGCCCCCAGAAAACAACAACAAAAAGGACGGATCTTGAAATCCTTTCCAGCAATGCTTTCCGCCCCCCACCCCCACCGAAGGAAAACTACATTATTCTCTCCAATTAAAAGATTTGAAAGAAAATAAAAATTTAATGTCAATTAGCCATGCTGTTGCATATGCCCAGATGAGAAAAATAACACAAGTAAATTTCAGACTAATGATTTCTAGGGCTGACATTATGTTATTTAAAATGGTTATGTCCAGTCTTCCTTAGCAATGTTCAACTCACTAGAGAAATGTCAGGGAATAAACCTTGTTCATTCTCTGGCTCAGATGTTAGACTTGAGTATAGGTGATAGTGGTACCTCGTAGAGTTCTTTTGTGGTTTTTAAATGAAATATTCAGTAAAATGAAAGACTTAGAAAGAACTGGTCCTCTTTCTGAGATAATGTACATTGGTAACTCATGATGTATGTGATGTTGGTGAAGAGCTCTATTTTTAGAAATAAACTTTTGAACTGGAAATCTTTTTGCATTCAAGTGAAAATAGATGATCTCATACTTTGCAAGTTGTCATGAGAGCACAAATGCCAGAAAGGCAGGGGAAGAGCAATGTAAAGGATTTCATGTGCTAAGTGAAATAGTCTATTGCTGCATGTCATTTCCTTCCTTCAAGTCATTCTTTATCAACATGCCCCTGTCCTGCCTCCTAGATTCACACTTGCCAAATGTCTTACGGCTGACAGGGAAGATTTACTGGAAAGAAAACAACAGTAATAAAAGAAGGGAAGGAGGCCCAGCTTGGCAGTTCACTTGCATGTGATGTTCAGATTTGGGCAAAGAGAATGTGAAATGGTTTATGACACTCCAATGTCCAATACTTCTGTCACTGTGAAAATAATCTTTGTCTTTGCCTAAGAATACAGAAAGTGTTAAAGGGAGAGAAATAAGCTTTTTAAAGTACTTGTTTATATCAGACATCAACTAGAATATGTTTTTATGTATTTTTCGTATTTGCAAAGCATATATTTGATGAAGGACTTGTATTCAGAATATAGAGAATACATAAAGAATAGCTTAATAACAACGCATTGAAATATAGGTGTAATGTGTGAGTGGACTCTTCACTGAATAAGTTATATGCATGGCCAATAAACACACATAACAACCTAAATAACGTTAGTCATCAGGGAAATTCAAATTAGACTACCAAGAAATAGTACCACATACCTACTGGAATGATTGAAATTAAAAGCTTTGACAACAAATGCAGCAAAAATGTAGAGAAACCAGAACTTTCATACCTTGCTGGTGAGAATATAAAATGATACAATCCTTTTGATAAACTGTTTGCCTTATTTATTTAGATTTTTAAAATTGATATAGTATAGCTGTATATGCTTTTGGAGTGCATGTGACATTTTGATACAGGTATGCAAAGTGTAATAATCAAATTGGGGTGATCAGTATGTCCATTACACTAAACATTTCTCTTTCTTTTGTGTTGAGAATATTACAATTATTCTCTTAAAGCTATTTGAAATATACAATAAATTATTTTTAACAAGGATATTTTACCTGTGTTTCTTCACTTTACCCTCAAAGAAGTTAAATACTACATACAACTTTACATGACTATGTAATTTTGTAACAGTTAAGAAAGTGCTGCCGAAACATATTATTTCTCACAATAATGCCTTTCTGGGAGGCATTATTCCTATTATTTTAGTGAAGAAGAAACTGAGCCAATTTATTAACAAGGTTAATTTTGTTTGATTTTGGACACTGATGCTAACATAGTCTTTTCTTCTTAATTCTACAATGGAGCCATCTTTACAGGAGTTAAGAAGGTTAAATGAGATGGTACAGGTGAAGTATTTGTTTGTACAGTGGCTGCACATAGTATGCACTCAAGAAAAGTTCACCCTGATTTTTCAGAGAAGGTTAATGGTTTGCTCAATACTTACATGTAAAGCCAGAATGTGGTAAGATTTAGACTCAAAGCAATTCTTCCAACTCCAAGCTCTTTCTACTATGCTCTGTCTCCTGAACAAAAAGACAAACATGCAGAAAAATTCCATTGTTCTAATCTTCCAAAGTGTGCACAGTGATGTACCCGTGCACACATCACTACCTGCCACCTCTTTCCTGGGCCATCATACTTTTTGGTCCTATTCTTTTCACACACTTGTTTAGATACCTCTTACAGTAGGCAGAATAATAGACCCTTAAAGTTGCTACATCCTAATCCCTGTTACTTTACATGGCAAAAAGGACTTTATGATAAGATTAAAGATCTTGAGATTGGAGTTTTATACTGGATTATCCAGCAGGACCTAATATAATTACAAGGGTCTTCATAAGAGGGAGGCAGGAGTGTCAACCTAGAGAGAGCTGACAACAGAAATGAAAGTTGGATTGATGGGACCATGAACCAAGGAATGCAGGTGTCCTCTAGAAGCTGATAAAGGGCAAAGAAGATTCTTTCCTAGAGTTTTCAGAAAGAAAATTGAAAACAGCCCTGCCAACGCTGAATTTCAGCCCAGTAAAACCAATTTCAGGCTTTGGACCTCCAGGACTGTAATATAATACATTTGTATTGCTGTAAGCCACTAAATTTGTGGTAATTTGTTACAGCAGAAAAGGAAAACTAATACATCTCCTTTCATTTCTTTCTCCTCCTTTACCATGCTCCTCCATACTAATCTACTCAAATATCTTGGTGGTGAGGGTAAGGTAATTATTTTTATTTGTAACAGCAAATTTAATATTTAATCTTTATGTGGCAGTGGCACAGATGCCAGCAGACTGGGTGTCCCTAGAATCTCAGATCTTCTGGAAGTATCTTTTAATATTTAAAATAAACTGCCTAGAGAATACAATCCTGGTAATTTGGGAAATAAAGCATTCCTTTTAATATTCTTGTGGATTATAGAGGGATTTTGTTTATTTATTACCTTTGATTTAAATTTTTGTTTTTTGGTAAATTACCAGTTTTCTCTCTAGAATTTCATTTTCTGTGGCTGCAGTTCTTTTCTATTTGCACCATGTCAAACTAAGTGTGAGGCATAGACCTCCATTTATCTCCACTCACTATCTATTTATTTTATGCAGAAAGTAAATTAGTAATAACATGAGGTACTGTATATAGAAGAACTTTCCCCAAAAGTTGGAGTAAACAGGGTGGGTTGATGTTACAAGCCAGTGATACAGTAAATATTTAATATTAGCTTGCTGATTTTAAATATCTTTGCTTGTTTCCAGCCTTGGGGATTTCTTATGGGTCTCTGCTTCCATACTCCATGTTAATGAACCCTGTGTCTCTCCCTAGATTTCCTCCTCTTTTACCTACTCTCCAATTGTCCATTAAAAAATTGTTTGTTTCTCATCTAAAATTTGTTAAAGCTCTATAAGCCTCCAGGGAAACCAACCAGGTATAAAAAAGAGTATCAGTTTGGAGAAGTATCTAAAAAGGTAATAGGGAAGGGTTTTTATAGGGCTTTGATAGTTGGAGTTTTAGTCATCAGGTAGCATCAGGTAAAAGTTAGGAAAAGAAGAAAGACCTTATAAACGAAGAGATTTGCTGGAATAGCTAGTGGTCTTATTTTTGAAACATACGTGTCTTTATAAAGTTACTTTTAAATCAGTTAGTCTTTGTTCTTATATTAGAATGCAAGGGTCTGAACTAGCTGGTATTAAAGCATTTTAAGATTTTTTTGTCTCCACTCCAAAGTACTTCAAGTTTTCAAAACATTTTGAAAATATACTCAATTTGTACATCCAAAAACTCTTTTAGGGGCTTTCCAAAACAGAGCATCCTTTGTTTGTCCACATTTTTTCAGCATAAAGTATTCCCAGAGGCATTACAATTATAACCTTTCCTTAAAAACAATTCAATTCTTAGAAATGGCTGCCTTCTCCAGGCTCTCTGGGACAAATAAAGTATGCCATTCTGGTAGAAGGCAGAATCAGAAGAGTAAGATTCTGAAAACCACATGCTTTTCTTCTTGTGATAAAGTGGGCTCTATTCTTTTCATTATTCTCAGTTTTCGGGAGAGTTAAATGATGCTGACAGATAAGTAACTTGCCTAAGGTGTGGCATGGAGGTGTGATATGTCTGTGCTGTGCTGCAGCTACGATTCAATTCATTGAGAACTTCCTATGAAAAGGCACACAACTTAGGAGACACCATGCAGGCTCAATGTCCCAATGAGACATTGCCCTAAGATTTGGAACATTTTACAGATGCTAAGATTTATGTCTATATGTTTATTGTCTTTCTCCATAACTGCTTTCATTTCTATTCTTTGAAAAAAATTCTTGGCCGGGCGCGGTGGCTCAAGCCTGTAATCCCAGCACTTTGGGAGGCCGAGGCGGGCGGATCACAAGGTCAGGAGATCGAGACCACAGTGAAACCCCGTCTCTACTAAAAATACAAAAAATTAGCCGGGCGCGGTGGCGGGCGCCTGTAGTCCTAGCTACTCAGGAGGCTGAGGCAGGAGAATGGCGGGAACCCGGGAGGCGGAGCTTGCAGTGAGCCGAGATCGCGCCACTGCACTCCAGCCTGGGCAACAGCGTGAGACTCCATCTCAAAAAAAAAAAAAAAAAAGAAAAAGAAAAAAATTCTTGTCTCTTCCTCCTGTATACTGTCTACATTCTGACATTATGTTTGTGTATATGTGTGTGTGAGAGAGGAGAGAGACAGAGACAGAGAGACTTTAGTATCTGAGAGAGATACAATCTTTGTTTTGTCCATGTACTCCAGATATGGTTAAGTTTGTGTCCCCACCTGAATTGTAATCCCTACATGTCAAGGGAGGAAGCTGGTGGGAGGTAATTGGATCATGGGGGCGGTTTCTCCCATGCTGTTCTAGTGACAGTGAGGGAGTTCTCATGAGATCTGGTGGTTTCAAAAGTGGCAGTTTCCCCTGTGGGCACACTTTCTCTCCTGCTACCATGTAAGATATGTCTTGTTTGCCTTCATCTTCCATGCTTGTAAGTTTCCCGAGGCCTCTCCAGCCATACAGAACTTTGAGTCAATTAAACTTTTCTTTATAAGTTACCCAGTCTCAGGTAGTATCTTTATAGCATTGTGAAAATGAACTAATACAGAAAACTGGTACTGCAGAGAGCAGGGCACTGCTATAAAGATACCTCAAAATGTGAAAGCGACTTTGGAACTGGATAGTGTGCAGAGGTTGTAATAGTTTGGAAGGTTCAGAAGAAGATAGGAAGATACGGGAAAGTTTGGAACTTCCTAGAGATTTGCTAAATGCTTTTGACCAAAATGCTGTTAGGAATATGGACAATGAAGTCCAGGCCGAGGTGGTCTCAGATGGAGATGAGGAACTTCTTGGTAACTGGAACAAAAGTCATTCTTGCCATGCTTTAGCAAAGAGACTGGTGGCATTGTGCCCCTGCCATAGAGATATGTGGAATTTGAAACAGAGAGAGATTATTTAGGGTGTCTGGCTGAAGAAATTTCTAAGCAGCAAAGCATTCAAGAGGTGACCTGGCTTTTTCTGAAAGTGTATAGTTACATGCATTCACAAAGAGATGGTTTGAAATTGGAACTTGTGTTCAAAAGGGAAGCAGAGCATAAAAGTTTGGAAAACTTGAAGCCTGATTATGTGGTAGAAAAGAAAAACCCATTTTTCTGGGAGAAATTCAAAGCTGCTGCAGAAATTTGCATAAGTAACAAGGATTCAGATGTTAATAACTAATACAATGGGGAAAATGTCTCCAGAGCATGTGATATGGTTTGGCCATGGGGAAATATCTTTCCCCATGTGGAAAGACCACCCATGTGGAGCTGTAAGTCCATTAAACCTCTTTCTTTTGTAAATTGCCTGGTCTTGAGTATGTCTTTATCAGCAGTGTGAAAAAGGACTAAGAGGCATGTCAGACATCTTCACTGCAGCCCCTCCCATCACAGGTCTGGAGGCCTAAGAGGGAAAAATGGTTTCGTGGGTCAGACCCACACAGCCTCAGGACTTGATGCCCTGCATCTGAGCTGTTCCAACTCCAGCCACGGCTGAAAGGGACCAAGGTACAGCTTGAGGCATGACTTCAGAGGGCGCAAGCCCCAAGCCGTGGCTTCCACATGGCGTTGGGCCTGTAGGTGCTCAGAGCTTTAGAGCCTCTGCCTAGATTTCAGAGGATGTAAGGAAATGCCTGGATCTCCAGGCAGAAGTCTACTGCAGGGGTGGAGCCCTCATCGAGACCCTCTACTAGGGCAGTGTAGAGGGGACATGTGGGGTTGGAGCCCCCACAGAGTCCCCACTGGGGCACTGCCTAGTGGAACTGTGGGAAAGAGGGCCACTGTCCTCCAGACCCCAGAATGGTAGATCCACCAGCAACTTGTACCATGCACCTGGAAGAGCCATAGGTACTCAATGTTAGCCCATGAAAGCAGCCGTCGGGGCTGTATCCTGCAGAGTCACAGGGGCAGAGCTGCTTAAAACCTTGGGAGCCAACCTCTTGCATCAGCTTGCCTGGGATGCGAGACATGGTGTCAAAGGAGATTGTTTTGGAACTTAAAGATTTAATGACTGCCCTGCTCGGTGTTCTATTTGCATGGGGCTTGTGGCCCCTTTGTTTTGACCAATTTCTTCCATTTGTAACAGGAACATTTACACAATGCCTATATCCCCATCTTGAAAGCAACTAACTTGTTTTTTATTTTATAGGCTCATAGGTAGAAGAGACTTACCTTGTCTCAGATGAGACTTTGGATTTGGACTTTTGGGTTCATGCTGGAATGAGTTAAGACTCTGGGGGACTGTGGGAAGGCATGATTGGTTTTGAATTGTGAAAAGGATGTGAGATTTGGGAGGGGTTGGGGTAGAATTATATGGTTTGGCTCTGTGTCCCCACTCAAATCTCATCTCAAATTGTAATCTTTACATGTTGAGGGAGGTACCTGGTGGGAGGTGACTGGATCATGGGTGCAGTTTCCCCATACCGTTCTTATGACAGTGAGGGAGTTCTCACGAGATCTGATGGTTTTAAAAGTTGCAGTTTCCCTTGTGCTCTTTCTTTCCTGTCATCATGTAAGATGTGGCTTGCTTCCCCTTAGCTTCCTGCCATGATTGTAAGTTTTCTGAGGCCTCCCCAGCCAAGCAGAACTGTGACAATTGAGTCACTTTCCTTTATAAATTACCCAGCCTCAGGTATTCTTTACAGCTGGGTGAAAATGAACTAATCCACTTCCTAATGGAGGATCTTTTTAATATCAATTGCCACTCATAGAATCACTTCAGCCAACTTGGATTGAAGGTAGAAGTGAAGGGTACATAGCACAGGAATCCTGTCCTGCTAAAGTTACATAGTCACATTTACCAATTAGAAACACTCTAAGAGGTGAGTATTTAATAATCATTTTACAAATAAAGAGAATGTTCCAAGAGAACAATTAATTTATCAGAGGTAGTACAGCTAGAAATTACATTTGTAATGGTGTCCAGTTAGGCTACATGAACTGTCTCAAGTTAGTACACTGAGGTTACCTTTTGAGTCAACTCAGATCAGCCTGAATTTGAAAACTTGGCTATGGTCATTATCCCCTGCCTTCTCTTTGTTTTTTAAGAGTTTATTTAATTCTTACCACTGTGCTTATTGGAATCCAAGAGTTTTAGAATCCCTTTTCTCTATACTGTTTAGTAATGACACACTAACCTAGCAATTATGTGGGGAAAAAAAAAAAAGAATCAGAAACCCCATATTAGTGGAAGTAAACATTTAGAAAAATTTATATATGTCTTCTAGTTTTGTTTTAGGTCAAACTCTTCTCCTGCCTGCTTAGTTTCCTGGATTGGAATACCAGGTATTATCTATTGTCATTCCGTCAATTTATCTGGAAAGTCACATATGTCCAAATATTTGGGAAAGGTAATGAGGGTCCTGGAGTGTCCAAATCTATAGACCACAGCAAGAGGAGAAAGTGCTCTCATTTCACGACAGCATGAATCAGTTCTGGGTTATAGCAGATACTCAAAGGCTTACTGAAACTTAAAATGAATCAGTATTTAAATCAATATATACAATCCATCTTTATTTTAAAAGAATCTGTTAATACTTTCAAAATTGAATGAAAGGCTGCTGTGTTTACTTATGCTGCCAGGTGGCATTGCTTGTTTGAAAACTCAGGAAGATAATATTGTTTCTGAAGTTAAAATTCAGTCACACATGGGATGGAATTTACCATGTAAATTATGTAGGTCATGTAAACATTGTTTCTGGCTTTCAGAAAATATTGAGCAGTTTACCATTTCCAATTGGAAATAAAGCCAAGCAAATGAAACTAGGAAAGAGGATTATAAAAAAATGCACTGTTCCCTTCAGTTGGCTTCTCTTTCTGCTTACTCATTATAGTCATTATATTTACAAAACAATTAAAACACAGAAATCATCATCAGGAAGCTTCCTAGACACTCTTAAAATTGTTCATTGAATCCAGGAGATGTGGATTATCACCATCATTACCTAAGAAGCAAGGCAACTTGAAGTCTACGTAAAGTTTTAAAAAGAAGAGCTTATTTTACTGAATAAATAAAAAATAAATTATTTCCTAATGAATACTTTAGTATGTCACTGGTAAGTTAACTAACATGTTCTGCCTATTTTAAAACAATCAGTACACATAGCTTATTTCTATTTCCTTAGTCCTATGTTTTTCCATTTCATCATGAGAAATCATGTATGAAAGCAAGTTTCAGTACTCTGCCCCTCAAGATTCTGATAAGTCTGGGTTTGGGTCCAAACATTTGCATTCTGCTCTTCTAAAAATTTTCCCCATATGCTTCTGATGTCGCTGGTCTGTGGACCACATTTGCAGGACCATGGTCTCAAACTACCAAAAAAATTCAGGAAATAAATCATCATTTAAAAATAAATATTTAGTATTTGTTGGAGAAATACACTGCTTCAACATTTTCAAACAGCTAATTTATTTCTCATGAAGAGGATGTATCCAGGCAAAACATGGGATATTTTCTACACCTCCTCAAATTTACACCAAAAATCTAGTCCCAGCTACTCGGAGGCTGAGGCAGGAGAAAGGCATAAACCCGGGAGGTGGAGCTTGCAGTGAGCCGAGATCGCGCCACTGCACTCCAGCCTGGGCGACAAAGCGAGACTCCGTCTCAAAAAAAAAAAAAAAAAATTTAGATATAAGAAGACATTTAACCCAAAGAAACAATTAAGGGAAATAAGGTCTTCAGATATGTGTAGGATATCATATAGATTTTATACCATATAAATATCATATAGATTTTATACCATACACTACTTATTTACATTGCACAAAAAAGCCTCCTGATTAAAACAGTTTGTATGTATTAGGAGCATTTCTGAGATAAATTTTGGCAGCACATATGACGAACCAAACTTATGGCTATCAATCCCATGATTATATTGTAAATAAACATAAAGTTCTCTAAATAGGGTGTTTACAATATAACACAAATTCTAAAGGGAATCAATTTTGTGTCGTTCCACAAGCAGAACTAAGATTAATAAATAGAAATTAAGAGAGTCGAATTTGGGCACCCATGAGGTTTTTTGATTTGGGTAACATTATGCAGTAGGAGTTTTCTGTCAATGGAAACATTCAGTTAACATCTGAATGGCCGGCCACTTTGCAGAAAAATTGTCAAGGGGATTCTTACACTAGATTTCTTACTTTCAAATCTAAAAGTCTGTGCTTTTTGATAATGAATACAAAAATTTTAAAATATAGTTGAGGAGCTTAGAGACTAAATAAATATAAATAAAGCATGAATACACTTACATTCCATTTATAAGAAATATTGAGACATCTAAATTTTGCATATAGTGGAGAGTATTGACCACTCCTCAATCTGTTCCCTTCTTTTTCCTGGGAGCGTGGTTTCCTGGCCAGACTGCATTTCTCAGCTTCCTTTGTAACTAGGCACAGTTAAATGTGGCTGTGAACCTCAGTTCTAACGAATAGAGTATTTGAAAGTAATGTATACAGGGTTCACTTCATTTAATGAAAAGACGTTTGCAGAGTACTGACTCTCCCTCATTCCTTCCTAAGGACTGAAGAGTTGGACACATGAAATACCCATGGAAGTCTTGTGTATAAAGTAGCAGGGTTAACCATTCCACCGGATTTTTTGGATTACTTTTTGGGGTCAGAACCCACCCACCATCCTTCCACTGAGAAAGAAATGAACTAACTTTGAAAATTAACTTATGGATCTTTGTGTTACTGCAACATATTCTTCCCTATGCCTAATGCACTGCAAATTAAGAATTTCCAGGAATCATTTTTGGTTTAAACACAGAGAAAAAACTATTTAGTTAGCTGGCCTAATGACATAACAATTATTTGTAGAACTGTTGAAATAGAAAGGACACTACTTATTTACATTGCACAAAAATCCTGCTGAGTAAAACAGTTTGTATGTATTAGGAGCATTCCTGAGATAAATTTTAGCAGCACATATGATGAACCAAACTTATGGCTATCAATCCCATGATTATATTGTAAATAAAGTTCTCTAAATAGGGTGTTTATAATATAACACAAGTTCTAAAAAGATGATACATTAGATTTCTTATTTGTATATTGGGTGGTATAAAATATGTCTACATTTTACAGTTCTAAACAATATACAAGGTAATTATTCAGTACAATTATTTATCATAAACCATAGTAATTGAATAATTTATATTTAATTAATTATACAATTAATAATTTATAAAACATGTTTCAGTGGGTGTTAGCACAGAATCACCTCACTATATCATCATTATCTCTAAAGATAATAGTTTTTATATCATTTTACATAAGCGGAATCTGAGACTCAGACAGCTGTGAAGCCACACAGTTAGTAGTAAGGCCATAGATTTACTTTCAGTTTAGACCCCCACGAATCATGCCATTCGAGTTAATTTAGTTGTTTTTTGTGGTCGATTGTTATAATGATGACTCCCAATGTGAAGTCATCTGTCTCATCGATGACTTCGCTGCACTTGTGAAGTCCCTGTCTCATCGATCTAGGCGAAGCTATATGTGACTTGCTTTGGCCAATGACCATTACCAGATGAGATGCCTGCATACACAGGAAAAGCCCTTCTGAATTGGGGCTTGAACTTTCTTGCTCTTGATAACACTGCTGCCGTGTAGAAGCCTGGGATAGCCCATCTGAAGACAAGACCATGAGGAGTAGACATGAGCCTTCCTAGCTGAGGCCCCAAGCTCACACACCAGCTGATTACAGTCACATGAGTGAGCCCAGGCAAGATCAACAAGTGAACCAACAAGCCGGGCCTACCCGAAATCATAGGCAAATAAATGATTGGTCTTTTAAATCACCAAGTTTTACAGTGGCTTAATTAACTGCAATAAATAGATACAGCTTGCAATCCAGGGCAATTGTGGTATATCTTCAAATGCATTTCTGTAATTGACCTAGTTTTCCAAGACTTCAGGATATAGTCATCTATAAGTACAATTTTAATCTCATTCTTTGTAGCCCTCCCATATTCCCTCCAAAGATCTAATCAACACACTGTAAACTTCTTGATTTGCTTTGGTCTTATTTTATTTTAACTCTTTCAGGAAACTATGTGTGAACTTAGTGTAATAGCTACAAGAGAGTTCATACAGGTCTTAAAATTACTTAATTTATTGAGCTATATATTTTTAATATGTATTCTTTTCTTCATGTAGATTTTTACTTTATATTTTTTAAAAAAATGTTTACCTAGATGGTAGCCAGAATGACAAGAGAATTTAGAACAGCATTTTCTAACAGAGGTTGGCCCCCTTTTAAGAGAAATGTGTCATGGTTTTAGCAACCAAACTGCTTCTTGACTTTTAATGACAGAGGGTAAAGAATATATGACTATTCTGTGACCATCAATTCTCCTGACAGCAGGAGCTGCCACAGGAGGTATAAAGGAAATTGTGTAGGAGGTACGAAATATTACCCCCACACTCCCCAGGCATGCTGACTTTGGCACATACATCATAGCACCCTGGTTACTGCATGGAATCCTCAAATATAAGTGGAGTTGTGGGAGATTGTGTGTTGAAAAGTACAGGCCAGCATGGTTTTAATTTAATGTCTTTTTTTTTAAAGAAAATTACATGCTACATAACAGTGATGAAAAGGTTTAGTGAGGTATGGGGTTTGTTTTGGGAACCCAGATCCTGATAACTTTTACTTGGAATGTTCTTCTAGGCCTGCCCATGTATAGGAACACAGGCAGAGAGTTTGGATAGCATATTTTCCTTTAAAGTCAAAGAAGGTCAATGTCTACTCATGTTCTATCTCTGCCATGGTGTGCATGCCCTAGTGATATCTGAGTCTATTCACAGAGTGTACTCACAATAGTATATTATGTGACAAATCAATAAATGTAAGAATGAGTGAATAAATGAAATGTAGCATGACCAAATTCTTTTTCTTTGATTCACTTTCTCTGTAATTTTTTTCTGTTCCATTCCAGTTTATAGTAGATGTGTGGTTTAAGTGAGCACTGACTTAAAAAAAACAGACCATGTTATTTGAGTCAGACTTTCTGCAAAATTACAGTAACTGGAATTTGAATAGTAAAATTTGCAGAATGCAATGCTCAGTTGCATATATTACAACAAACCTTTAACATATATGTTACTATTGTTATGAATAATAATTGTTATTATTATTATGTTTCTACAGATGAAGAAACAAATTCAGAAAGGTAAATGACTTGTCAAATTCTCATTGCTAGTAAGTGAAAGAAGTGATCCTCAAATTCAGGCTTTCTGGTCCCAGAGTATAGCTGGGTGTTTTATGCTATCTTTGTGAGATGGATGCCTCAGTGAGCTGCCCAGATCAATGCCTATCTCCTCCCAGAACTAAAGCCTTCATTTCCCCAGCTGCTGGGAGTGTTGGTGGCTGACAGTTCTCAGCTGAGTCAGCAAGTCCTCTTTGGGATATACCCTAGACCAAAACGAGCCCAGCCCAGTCCACACTCGCACCATTTGAAAGGATGTCAGTACACCTCTAATTATTTGCTGATGCAAGGGCATAAAAGCCTGTCCACTCACCCCAGTTTTGGACTACTCTAAGGGACCACCCTAGCTGTGGAGCTTCCCAGGTATGATCATCTGATCCCTTGGTTGCAAATGCATCACAGTTCAGCTTCACTCACTGCCTCATCCAGGTGTTGATTCCAAGAGCATCTGCCAATGAAGTAACTGTGTAGATCTGTTTCAGAGTCTGCTTTCTGGGGTATATCCAACGTGTGAATTTTCATTGCAATGCTGTCTCCTTTATTAATGCATTTTGTGCGTCTTTAGAACTGTATTCATTCAGTCAACACAAATTGAGTTCTCACGTTATCTGTCAAAAATAAATTGTAAGTAACAAACAACTCTATTTTTAGCAAAAATGCATTTAAAACAAAGAATTGCATCCTTCCACGTCTTTGGAATGGCTGGACTCCCATGAATTAGTGTCAGTTTTGCCCAAGCAAGAAGATGGAGAGTGAAACAGACTTTCTTAAATGGATGACTTGTTACATTTCAGCACCTAAGCTGCAATTCTGGGGTCAGAAGGAAACTGCTAGAACCATTGGCTCCAGAGTCTCATCTTACCTACTAGATATGTACCAGTGAATTGGATGTCCTTTACCATCTTTGCTGTTTTCCTCTTTTAACATTGTTACAAATTCAAATAGATACATGTATATGATTCAAGAACATAAATCACCTCTGGAAACTTATCTGGGAGTTGTTCTGGTAAAGGTTTTCTTAACTTTCTGGTTTCTGCAGTATAGAAAGTTTTCCCAGAAGAAAGTTGGAAGAAATAAACTGTGCCAGTCTACTGTATCTACCACGTTACAAACCAGACAGTCTTTGCCTTCAGCAACTTACATTTTAGTCAAAATATAAGATGAAAAATAAACAGATGTGGCAGACAACTTGATAATACTCTTGGATAAAGTTATTAGAAAATCAACAAACTTTACAATTGAAAGATGTTTAGGGTGGCAACAGTCAATGAAACTTGTTTCTAGAGTTATTCATATAACAGTGCCACGGTGAGACAGTTAATTGGAAAATACTACTTGGTAATGGCTGTATAAATCAAAATGAGCTTTCAAAGACAGTGTGTGAGTTTAGTTATGTGCTACTACTTATGAAATAATTCTATGGGAGTTGGCAAAACTGATTAATTAAATTTAGAGAATTTATGCTATAGGAATTAAATTTGATTGGTACTTGACCTAACTCATGTTTCTCTAGAGTTTAAATGTGAAAAGTTTAACTTTGAAGAGTTACGGGCTATAGATTATTCTATACAAGAAGTTAATATTTTGACCAAAAAAAGAAAACCCCAAAAAAGACAAAACAGTAGCTAGTTTTGCAGCATGAGTCAGAGCAAATCACACAAAACTGAGTATAGAATAGTGCTGCTTAAACTGTCCTTGGTGAAGGACTCCCTTGAGAATCTAGTAAAGAATATAAACTCATTATATTTTTGAGTACAGAAATGCACACATATGTACATGTATATATACATACCAAATATTCACAAATATCGGCAGGCTCACAGATGCTTTGAACTTATGAAATCTTGCTGAAGACCTTGGGTCTTGCTTAAGAAATTCTAGACTAGAGTGGTATTCTCTTTTACTTTTCTGAGGTTACTGTGATGTTTTAGTTCTCAAAAAATTGAAACTTGTACAAATATAAGTATTTTTGTACATATACATGTGTGCATATACACATATATGTAAAATTAAATATATCCTACCAAATGTCATACTGGTGAAGAATTGTAGCCTCAACTGGTTATCTCAAAAATTATTGCACCCTATCAATAAAATATTTTTGAGAATTTGCTGATTATATATATAGATAATATGGGTAAAAATTATATATGCATGTATAGTCTATCTTTATAAATTATATAAATGTATTAGACCAAAATATATAAAGTACATATACAAAATTTGAAATTTACAAAAATAAAATAAGAATGAATTTGTTTTAAAATATTATTTTCCGATTTTTTTATTATTAATACAAAAATATTGTCCTCCTTTAGTACTTCTAAAATATTTTGGGGAATCCTTTTGTCAAATGGGAAAACCAAGTTTTCCAGAGTTTAGAAATACCATTTAACCCAACAATCCCATTACTGGGTATATACCCAAAGGATTATAAATCATTCTACTATAAAGACACATGTACACTTATGCTTATGCACACATATGCACACTATTCACAATAGCAAAGACTTGGAACCAATCCAAATGTCCATCAGTGATAGACTGGATTAAGAAAATGTGGCACATATATCCATGGAATACTATGCAGCCATAAAAAAAGATGAGTTCATGTCCTTTGCAGGGATGTGGATGAAGCTGGAAACCATCATTCTCATCAAACTGTCATGACAGAAAACCAAACACCACATATGTTCTCACTCATAGGTGGGAATTGAACAATGAGAACACATTGACACAGGGTGGGGAACATCACACACTGGGGCCTGTCAGGGGGTGGGGGTCAGGGGAGGGATAGCGTTAGGAGATATACCTAATGTAAATGACGAGTTGATGGGTGCAGCAAGCCAACATGGCACATGTATACATATGTAACAAAACTGCTCGTTGTGCACATGTACCCTAGATCTTAAAGTATGATAAAAAATAAGATGCTAAAACAGAAATTGGGCATTAGGTAAAAGCTAAGGTGACATGAATAATGCACTATTTTTGCAACTTCTTGTGAATTTCTAATTATTTCAAAATGAAATGTTTTGAAACACTATGGGTTTAACTAATGTCTCTGAGTCAAATATCCAAGCAATAATTTCTTTAACTTTTCAATTTCATAGATGATATGGGTCAAAATAAAGATATAGGAAATAACAAAAGAAAATTATTTCACTTGCTTCTGTTTTTCTTTATTACACATTAGTAAAAGAGGTAAAATATTTAATACCAATTGAATACTTCTGTGATCTAACTAAAGTCACACATTTTTTAAGCCCCTGTATTTTCATTTATATGGTTCTTTTAGAATATGATCTATATTCTGTTCAGTCCCAAAATTTTCTCTTAATTGCCTCCAAATTGATCATTCAAATAATTTTTTAAATTACTAATTCACTTAATTGCTACTAAAATATGGGATTATATTTATTGAGTTGTTTTTTGATAGACTGGGCCGATATATGGATCAGAGAAGGTTCTGCTATGCATTGTGTTTCTACAATATGAAAAACAAACCTGAATAAAAAGGCAGATTTCTTATCCTCTAATTCTAATCCACAAAATGAATGAATGAATGAATGAATGAATGAATGAATCAATCAATCATTTAACTTCTCTTTAGGAAAAAATATAACCTCTTAACCCATGATAATGAAACTAGCATGGGGCCTATGTTCTGAGCACTAGGGTGCTCAGGGTAGTATAGGTAGAGATAATGCCCCCCAGAACTATATCTGTTTGTCTTTCATTCTAAATTTGGTGAGAGAGTGATGTGGGCAAGGTACTAAAATAGAATAACTGTGTCTAAGCATAGAATTATCTGGGGAGGGCCTCAAAGACACTGATTAGCCAGAAAACTATTAATAATCAGAGTGACCATAATAAAGTTAGCTCAGGACATGAGTAACAATCTGCAAAGCTAAAATATATCTGTGCCTGCATTGAAGGAGTGAATTTAGAAAACTTGGTTTATTTTATGATTACTATGGGATAGAGTGCTTGAAATTAAAATGCTAGGTCACCAATCCAAGAGGAAGGTTCTGGAATTAGGAACAGTATGATATTTGATAACAGGGCAGGGTGTTTAAGTATGAGGCAGCCCTAGTGGCTTTATAATTTGCTGTTTCATTTCTGCGTGGCTCCTGCAGCCACTAGCTGGCATGAAAGGGCCCCTCTGGTGTTTTGAATCAAAAAGGAAATAAAACTCACTCACACTTCACTACAGATAACCTGAATATTTTGAATTTGGTTCATGGCAAGCAAAATATGGACTTTGGATTTATTATAATAATAGTGGTGATATGTTGGCTGAGTTATCTCCTCTATGATTTGGAAACTTGTGAAGTAGTTCTCTGAATTTAAGAAAAGCAATATATACCTATGGGAAATAACTTTTCTCTCATCTGAAAATAACTGGAACCTATGAACAACACTTAACAAAAAAATGTCTGTTGGCAAGTAATATAACTCAAATAGAGATGATTGATTTTTTAATTGAAGAATTAAACGTTTCCTCTTAGCGTCACCCTGATCTGCTAAGATTGGCTTTGTTTCTTGAATTTAGATACATTGTTATGCAATAGTGGAAAGAGACAAATGTTGCATGTTCTTTGCATTTGAAGTAATCTCTGATTTGTGTTTAATTTTCCTATTGATGTGTAATGCATAACAAATAAGTTGATATGAATGTAAAACTTCAAGTATTCAGCTCACTTACTCATATGTCCATAATAACTCTGGAAACATTACCTAAATGAATAAATAAAATCTTACCAGAAGCATTCCTTGTCTTTTCCGTGTTATCACTCCCCTAACCTCCTCCAGAGAACAACTATTTTGGTTTCCATCACACAGATCGATTTTGTCTTTTGGAAATTTTTATGTAAATGTAATCATATAATATTTATGTTTGTGTATGTTTTCTTTCACTCAGTAGTATGCCTGTGAAATTTATCAATGTTGTTGAGAGTAGCAGATTACTCATTTTCATTGCCATGTAATATTCCCTTGTATCAATATTCTAAAATTGTATTCACTGTAGTGTTGATGGATATTTGAATTCTGTCCAGTTTCTCACTATATCAAATAGTGATGCTGTCAACTTTTTTGTACGTGTCTTCAGTGTATATATGTACAGGTTTTCAATATCCAATATAATTGCTGTGTCACACGTATTTGTATGCTTTGCTTTAGGAGATACTGAAAGATCAGTAGTATTTTTTTTTTTTTTTTTTTGGACACCTTTCCAAACAAATTGTACTAGCTGTCACTCTCATTGGCAGTATTTGCCCCTCAGCATTTCTGGCTTGTATATAGTGGTGTCATATTGTGGTTCTCATTCATATGTACCTGATGACTAGAGGTATTGAGCACTTTTACATGTGCTTATTAGCCATTTGGCTACTCTCCTTGTGAATGTCAGCTCAAATGTTTGCCTATTTTTTCCCCATTGGGTTGTCTATCTTTATTGTCTTGATTTGTACACATTGTTTATATATTCTGTTTATATTCAATATGTAACATTATATATATGTGTGTGTATATATATACATATATATATATTTTCTTCTACTCTGCCTTTTAAACTATCTTCATGGGGTATTTTAATAAACAGGATATCTTAATTTTTACGAAGTATAATTTATCAATTGTTATCTTTTGGCTAGAACTTTATGTGTTCTTTAAAGTACAACATTATCATCCTAATTGTAAAGCTATCCACATATATTATCTTCTACAACTTATATTACTTTATAGCTCATATTTATATCGCCACTTCATCTGGAATTTATTTTGTGTTAGGGACATAAGGGTCCAGATTTGTTAACCTATCTTTTTCCCTCATCACAATATAATGTCACCTTTCTTATAAATAGGCTGTGTATATGACTATTTCTAGATTACTTCCAGGGTCAGTTTTTTACTCTTGTGTCAATAGCATGATGTCTTAGTTATTGTGACATTTTGATAAATCTTGGTATGCTAATGTTAGTATTCTTTTATTTTGTTTTTGTTCACAATTGCTTTGCCTCATTTTTGTGTTAGAAAATTTTACACAATTTTATTAGACTTATATTTAAGAATTTGACACACTTCATTCTAAATTTAATGCTTTCTTTAACATTTTTGATTCTCTAATTCTAATACTAAGCAAATTCTAATACATATATCTGCAGATGCTTTGTGTATTTTGTGTGCACAGTTAGTGCTATTTGCATACAATGTTTATTTATTTCCAAACTTTATAATTTGTATTTATTTTTATAACAGTATTGCATGGGCTAGGGTATCCAGGACAAAGTTGAACAGAAGTGATAATATCAGAAACTCTTACCTTATTCTCAATCTTGGTAAGAAATTTTTATATTTCATTATTAAATATAATGTTTACTATAGAGATTTGTAGATATTCTTTTTCAGATTAAGAAGATTATTCTTTGTTTCTAGTTTGTTAAAAGCTTTTATCATGAAAGAATATCAAATTTCATCAAAGGATTTCTTGCATCTATTGAGATAACTTTATGCCATTTTCTCTTTTATTCTGTCAATGTGATTGATTAGATTAATTGCTTCTGAATGTTAAACTTGTCTTATAGGCCTAATAACAACCTTACTTAGTTTTGATGTATTATCTGTTTTATTATTTGATTTGCTCATATTTTGTTTAGAAATTTTCAACTATGTTTCTGAAAGAAACTTACTTGTATTTTCTTTTTCTCATAAGGCCCTTGTAATATTTTAGAGGAAAGGCTATGTTGACTCAAGGTGAATTGGGAATTGTCCTTTTTTTCCTCTCCTCTGAAAGTGTTTGGCAGAAATAATATTTTTTTTCCAAATTTTTTAAAGAATTTGACAGTGAGTCCATCTGAGCCAAAGATTTTTTCATTAGAGTGAAGGTTTTAAATAATATATTCAATTGCATTTGTATATATCGACTTAGTCTGAATTTCTATTTATTTTTCTGTTTGCTTTGGTATATTTTGTTATTTTTTTCTCCAGAGGATATTTTTCATTCAAATTAAGAAAAATCTGACTTAGATCACAGTTCTTTAAATAAAGCAAAAGATTTTAAAACATTTTCACAAACTAAACCAAATATATTAAATATTATATATTGATAGGATATTTTAGCAATAGGTCAGCGATTACATGTTACTTTGAACAAATGTCTTTATTTCCCAATATGATATTAGATTAACTAAAATAGGAATGTTTTTGATAAATATTATTGATAACCCCCACGCCTTGCACATTTCAAAAACTGTGAAATCTATGTAGTTCCACCAAAGCCCAGGTTTTTTTGTTTGCTATTAGATGTTCTTAAGAGATTTTTGCACTATTTCCTGCATTATTACCCTTCTCTTGATCATACTTTTTTACAGTCGAAATGCTAGATACAGTGAAGTTTTCTTAATAATTGGAAGCCGAATTATTTATAAAATTCATGGCCTTACTGCTACCAATATTTAATAAATTATACTATGCAGTATCATATCTATTACCTGTGCCCTGGCTATTGTCTAGAATTTCAGATAGTTTTTTTATTACAGATGCATTCTTTTTTTCTCAAAAAATATTTAGATAAGAAAAATGCAAAAGTTATAAATTTTGACTAGTTATTTCGAGAGAATTAACACAGATTTTAGTCCCTCCAGAAATATCACCCTAGGTTGTAAAATCCCCTCAGTACTATTTATCTTTCTTTACTCAGAAATGAGTTCAGAGTAGAGCAAACCACAGGTAAACTCATAGAGTTTCAGTGTGATCATGCCACAAGGTGAGGAATAGTAAGGGCAACGTTCAGGAACTAGGTCAAGAATATTAGAGAGGGCCCCACCAATTCAAATTTAGGGTAACTTGTATGAAGTCCAGAAGCAAGAACTACACAGGCTGCCTTTATTAGCAGTTTGGTTATACAAGGTCTGGGCTGGCTCCCATTCTTTGTGGCTATCCAGGCAGGCCATCTCACCTATTTAACGTGGCCGGGTGGACCAACGAAAGCACTGACAACTGGGTGCTTTTCATTGCTAATCCTGGCCCTGACTCACCACTCCGTGACCTCTCTTGGTGTGTTTCCTCAGCTGGAAAGTGAAGATAATAATAATGACCTATTTAACAAGGGATGTTGTGTGGATTACCAGTTAATAACATGTTTCACAAGACAAGGCAGCATTGAGCTTGTAAATACTAATAGAAAGTTTCTCCACACTACAAAGTCAATGAGTGCTTCTCTTGAAGAAAACCCAACATGCCAGAACATGAACATACAGAGCAGTTGAAATAAGGTGAGTTTTACTTGACAGAAGAAACTTCATTTTCTAAAAGGATACTCTCGAGTTTTCCTTTGGATGGTTAGCTCACCCTTGTGCATTTAAAAGCTTTTATAAAATTCATCTATGCCTATTCCATTAGTTTAGTGTTTGTTTGGAATATATTTAGAATATATTTTTGGTATGTTTGAATACGTTTTTCCCCCAAAATTAACCGAAAGTAAATGTCATATAGCTTGACACTGTATTATTGATAATATCATAAGTCTTCTGTAAAGTCCACTTGGAACATATAAAATAACAAATACACATTTTTTACTTTGGTTACCTCATCATGGAGGGATTCTTGTTCTACTGGAGGAACTTATGTTCAACTAATGAATTTGAATTTATACATAGTTTTCTAGGACCCTAAGAAACTTGCGCAGCATCACACAGTTCATGTGTAACACAGCACGTGATCTGAACTCAGTCTGAATGTAGAGCTGGGACATCCCTTAACTGTAAACAAAACAGTCTTCCATTGTTTTTATCTCACACTATGCTAGAGAGCATGGCATAACTTTTCTATCTAGTCAGAAATATCAACCATTAAAATATTGACTTTGGCATACAGAGAGCTTGTTTGGAAACTGATATAATCATGTCAACTGTAAACATTTTTGAGACAACTGTAGACAACACTACTTTTTAAATAATTAATTTAAATTATTGTTGGTTTTTAGACTACTGTTGGTATTATGGTTGTGTTAAAAGACATGTATTATTTAGAGCTACATTATAAAGTATATTATAATAGACAAAATTATGAATTATTTGCAACACGCTTTAATATATGTCAAAAATGGGATAGGATGATAGATGAAATAAAATTAGCAAAATACTGAAAATTATGAATGTTAAATAATGGATACATTGTGTTATCTTTCAAATTTTGTGCATGTTTTAAAAGTTCATGGTAAAGATTCAAAGGAAATTATTAAAAAATTTCAAAAGTTCAAAATTTGAGTTATTACAAGATCACTGTTTAAACAAATGAATATGTCTCCCATTCACAATTGCTACAAAGAGAATAAAATACCTAGGAATACAGCTTACAAGGAATGTGAAGGACCTCTTCAAGGAGAACTACAAAACACTGGTCAAACAAATAAGAGAGGACACAAACAAATGGAAAAACATTCCATGCTCATGGATAGGAAGAACCAATATCACGAAAATGGTCATACTGCTCAAAATCATTTGTAGATTCAATGCTATCCCTACCAAGCTACCTCAAGCTACCATTGACTTTATTCATAGAACTAGAAAAAACTGCCTTAAATTTCATATGTAACCAAAAAGACCCTGTATAGCTAAGACAATTCTATACAAAAAGAACAAAGCTGGAGGCATTACGCTACCTGACTTCAAACTATACTACAAGGCTACAGTAACCAAAACAGCATGGTACTGGTACAAAAATACATATAAAAACCACTGGAACAGAACAGAGACCTCAGAAATAATGCCACACATCTATAACCATCTGATCTTCAACAAATCTGACAAAAACAAGCAATGGGGAAATAATTCCTTATTTAATAAATGGTGTTGGGAAAACTGGCTAGTCATATGCAAAAAAAAAACTGTGAAACTGGAGCCCTTCCTTACACCTTATACAAAAATTAAGATGGATTAAAGACTTAAATGTAAAATGTGAAACCATAAAAACCCTAGGAAAAAACCTAGGCAATACCATTCAGAACATGGGTATGGGAAAAGACCTCATGTCTAAAACACCAAAAGCAATGGCAATAAAACCTGAAACTGACAAACGGGATCTAATTAAACTAAAGAGCTTCTGCACAGCAAAAGGAACTCTCATCAGAGTGAACAGGCAACCTACAGAATGGAAGAAAATTTTTGCAGTCTATCCATATAACAAAGAGCTAATATCCAGAATCTACCAAGAACTTAAATACATTTACAAGAAAAAAACAGCCCATCAAAAAGTGGGACTAGGATATGAACAGACATTTCTCAAAAGAAGACATTTATGTGGCCAACAAACATATTTTAAAAAGCCCATCATCATTGGTCATTAGAGAAATGCAAATCAAAACCACAATGAGATACAATCTTATGCCAGTTAGAATGGCGATCATTAAAAAGTCACCAAGCGGCCAGGCACAGTGTGGCTCATGCCTGTAATCCCAGCACTTTGGGAGGCTGAGGCGGGTGGATCTCAAGGTCAGGAGATTAAGACCATCCTGGCTAACACAGTGAAACCCCATCTCTACTAAAAAAAATACAAAAAATTAGCCGGGTATGGTGGTGGGCACCTGTAGTCCCAGCTACTTGGGAGGCTGAGGCAGGAGAATGATGTGAACCCGGGAGGCGGAGCTTGCAGTGAGCCGAGATCGTGCCACTGCACTCCAGCCTGGGCTACAGAGCCAGACTTTGTCTCAAAAAAAAAAAAAAAAAAAAAGTCAGGAAGCAGCAGCAGATGCTGGAGAGAACATGGAGAAATAGGAACACTTTAACACTGTTGGTGGGAGTGTAAATTAGTTCAACCATTGTAGAAAAGAATATGGTGATTCCTCAAGGATCTAGAACCAGAAATACCATTTGACCCAGCAATCCCATTACTGGGTATATACTCAAAGGATTATAAATCATTCTACTATAAAGACATATGCACACCTATGTTTATTGCAGCACTATTCACAATAGCAAAGACTTGGAACCAACCCAAATGCCCATCAATGATAGACTGGATAAAAAAAAATGTGGCACATATACACCATGGAATACTATGCGGCCATAAAGAAGGATGAGTTCATGTCCTTTGCAGGGACATAGATGAAGCTGGAAACTGTCATTCTCAGCAAACTAACACAGGAACAGAAAACCAAACACTGCATGTTCTCACTCATAAGTGGAAGTTGAACAATGAGAACACATGGACACAGGGAGGGAAACATCACGCACCAGGTCCTGTCAGGGGGTGGGGAGGGGCTAGGGGAAGGACAACATTAGGAGAAATACCTAAGGTAGGTGATGGGTTGATGGGTGCAGCAAACCACCATGGCACGTGTATACCTATGTAACAAACCTGCACGTTCTGCACATGTATCCCAGAACTTAAAGTATAATAAAAGCAAAACAAAAACAAAAACAAAAACAAAAATGAATGTGTCCACTTTAAAGAGTTTGTGGCATAGAGCTTCACTTTCCATCTTGAACCCATCCCATAGAAATATTACACTGGATCCATTAGATTAAAAACTTACCTTAAGAATTAGAGAGAAGTAGATCATTTCAAAACAGGCAAAGTTTGATGAGAACGAGAGGTGTAAAGAAGGAAGTTGATCAGCCAATTTGGGGAGTGAAGATATCTGAGTGTAAACTCAAACAGGGGCACCATGAAAATATCAATCTCCCAGTGGGGCTGAATGACCAAAAAAGAAGTATGGAAAATGTAGCAATAAATGTCTATTGGAAAATTATAGGCATTTAGAATGATGTCTTTAGACAATGTTTTCCCAGGTCCATTTCTAAAAAGGTACTTCAGAGTTTTCTTAAATAAATGATAAAATCAAATTGTATTCTTTTTATACCTTTTGTATTATTTTAAATTGGTAAAGAAAAACTATAGCTAAATGCACATACTAAATTATATTTAATAAAAATGTCCAAAGACATTATATCAAAAAGTGTTTACTTGTACAACTATGCTAACTCATTGTTTATTCAGTCTTTAAACAAATATTTTCTTTTTTTCTAAAATATATTTTTTAAAAACTAATATTAATTTAAAATCTTCTTTTTACACTCAGGCCTACCCATAGCACATGCGCACCACACTTAGTAAAATGCCAGGCAGGGCTCAGATGTATCTGCTCTGAGCAGATGCTTAACATAGCAATGAACAGGAGTACAATAAAAAGTAAATACAAATATAATAACATTGTTCCAAAGTGAGATATTAGTATAAATATTACAATTGAGAAAATATATATATGTTGATAAATAGTTTACATTTGCTAAATAGCTGTCAAATGTAGCAGGTTAGAAACAGTTTGATGATTTTGTGGGCTTTTTTTTTATGATTTATTTAATAACTGAACAGTTTTAATTTGCCCCTCTAGGTTCTGTAACAGTGTTACCACCTCACAAGAACAGATAAGTATTTACAACAAAATGGAAAAATTGTATTAAAACTTTGAATATTTCGGTATTTGACAAAGGTCCCTCCTCTTCTCTGAAAAATTGCTGAAATTGTTGTAAGCGATACTTCTGATCATCAAGAAAAATCCCATCAGAAATGAAAATTGAAACTGGATGACAAAAATGTTCCATGATTTTCACCATGTCTAGCACATTAAAGAACATTAGATATCATGAGTGATTCAAATTTGATGTTGTTTTCTCTTTGCTCAGCTTGTGATCCCAAATGGTCTTCTCTTGGGTGGATCCGTGTGGAGTATAAATATCGTGGAGTGTGGCTTAAAAATGTGAACTCTAGAGCCAGATTTTCTGGGTTCAAATCCTGGCTAAGCCTTTTAGTAGCTGTGTAACCTTGGAGAAATGACTAAACCTCAGCCCAGTTTCCTCATCTGTGAAATACATATTATAGAAATCTAATGGTGATTAATGAATTAATATTAATAAAGTGTATGGAGGTCGGACGTGGTGGCTCGCGCCTGTAATCCCAGCTCTTTGGGAAGCCAAGGCAGGTGGATCACTTGAGGCCAGGAGTTCGAGACCAGCCTGGCCAACATGGTGAAACCCCACCTCTACTAAAAATACAAAAAAATTTGCCAGGTGTGGTGGCACGTGCCTGTAGTCCCAGTCACTTGGGAGGCTGAGGTAGTGGGGAGGAGGTTGCAGTGAGCCAAGAGGGTGCCATTGAACTCAAGCCTGGGCAACAAAGTGAGACTTCATCTCAAAAAAAAAATAATAATAAAATAAAAAGTATATGGAAGAGTGTCTCCACATAGTGCTATACAAGTGTTTGTGATTTAAACAAAAATAAATTAATATAGAACCTTGAATGGGAGACTAAATTGCAGAGTAAGGTTGAGCACTTTCTCTTTGCAGTTACTTATTTTTGCAAATTGGTGTTTTCTAATGTATTCCTAAAGATTAAATCATTTTGAATGATTGGATATTAAAATGATAGTGGTATAAAGTTGAGTCCGGCACTATGGGAAAAAGTTATTTTACATTTGGGCCGAATTAATATGCCACTTATTCTCATTTGTAGAGTACTAAGATTGCACCACCTGAAAGATAGGCTTCATAGAATTTATCTTCTAACATTGTTAAACATCAAATAACAGTCTCTTTAACTTTTCATTAAGCAGACTATAGCAGTTCTTAACTGTTAAATGTGCTGTGCTGACACATGCATAAATTAAGGAACAATTTACATAATTCTGGCACTCAGAACTTGATTTTTTCAAAGGTTTTGATATAGATTTGTACAACATAGAACTTTAAAATTTTTAAGTATGAAATATAACTTTTGAAAGCATAGAAGTGTAATTTGAGTATTAAGAAATTCTGATTCTCTTGGGTTTGAATTGTATTTTTAAATTTAGGTTTTTGATTCTTTTACTCGATTTAGACATAAACTTTAAAATAACAGGATGTGCGTGAACATTCAGAAGCACATTATTATCCGTACCTCTTTAAACAAGTTGGAGCATTTTTCCCTTTCAGAATCTGAGCTGTCAATCACTCAACAGATCTTTTTTTTTCCTGTTCTTTTGCGCCAAAATCCACTACTTCTAAGTTGTTTGGCTCTCCATTAGCCCTCACAAGCTGAAATTTTACACTGAATAAACTAACAATTTCATTTTATGTAGTTTCCTACTTTTATATCAGAAAGATGGACTCCAGTGGTAGAATATAATCTCAGCAGTGATAATTGAATACCAAGGGTTCAAACCTACAAAAGATGCATTCTTCTGAGTAGCACATTCAGTTGGCCTTGAACTCCTACAAGTTTCCAGATTCAATATTTCTGAACCTCTCTGTTCACGCAAATATCCAAGAAGTGCTGGTCTGTGACAGACCCATCAGCAACACTTTAGATGCCATGTGAGTTCTGAATGGGCTGTACGAGAAAACATCAGCTGCAACCCTGCATCTCATTCAGCCTAGAAATTCATGTTGCTTTTGTTCTGCAGCAATCTGGAGTGTGTTATCCATATAAAGCAAAAATATGCAAACAAGCACACTCTAATGGGCTTTAGTAGTTGATTTAGGGTTAGTTTTCCTTACTTCATCATTTCTAAAAAGGTACATGTTGAAACACCACGAAATGGTATGCATGTTTTGCTCAATTTTGGTTAAAAAGAGGTGGCTTACTTTAGGGAAGTGGCCCCAGCTAGTTCGTGGTTTGGAAGATGTAAAGTACGTTAACACCAGACTTGCCTGGGAGGTGAAACCTTAGCTTTTCAGTAAGAGGTGCGTGTGTGTGTGCGTGTGTGTGTGTGTGTGTGTGTGTGTGTGTAAATCTGTTTTTGCCAGATTGAAGGTAATTTGCTTGTGATTCAAATCATAATTTGGTTAATATACTTACATTTACTCCTCAGGCAAATTATTATTTCAAATTATCTTAAGTACCTTATAAATAAATTTTTGTAGAAATAATGAGGATCTTGTGAATATCATAATGAATATATGTCCCTAAGTGGAATTAATGAACATACATTTTTTGTTATGTGCTGGTTTGATAACTTGGTATTTGGAGATATATCCTTTGCTATTTAATTAATGGGTTTGGTTGTATTTTATTTATAATCGACATACTAATTTTACATATTTATATGTGATGTTTTGATGCAAATATACATTGTATAATGACGAAAACAGAATATTTAATGTATCCATCATTTCAAACACTTATCACTTCTTTGTTATGAGAGCATTCAAAATCTTCTCTTACTAGCTATTTTTAAATGTACAATATTGTTAACTATAGTCACCACACTGTGCAAGAGAGCACCAGAACGTATTCTTCCTGCCTAACTATAACGTTATACCCATTGACCAATCTCTTTCTATCCCTTCCCAGCTTCCCAGGTTCTGGTTGCCACCAATTTACTATCTTCATGAGATCCAATTTTTTACCTCCCACATATGAATGAAAACATGAAAGATAATGTTTTTCAGTGCTTGTCTTACTTCACTTAGCATGTCTTCCAGGTCCATCCATGTTGCCACAGATTTATTTTTTATGGCCAAATAGTATTCCATTGTGTGCATATACCACATTTTCTTTATCCATTCATCCATCAATGGGAACTTAGGCTGATTCCCTATCTTAGCCATGGTGAATAGTGCTGCAATAAACATGAGTGAGCAGAAGATATGGTTTGGCTCTGTGTCCTCACCCAAATCTCACCTTGGACTGTAATAATCCCCACATATAGTGGGAGGGACCCTGGTGGGAGGTATTGAATCACGGGGGTGGGTTTTTCTCAGGCTGGTCTTGTGATAGTGAATAAGTCTCACAAAATCTGATGGTTTTGTAAAGGGGAGTTCTCCTGCACACGCTCTCTTGCCTGACAACATGTAAGCCATCCCTTTGTTCTTCCACAGGCTTCTGCCATGATTGTGAGGCCTCTCTAGCCATGTGGAACTGTGAGTCTATTAAACTCTTTCCTTTATAAATTACCCCTTCTCAAGTATGTCTTTATTAGCAGCATGAGAACTGACTAATACAGTAGCTATCTCTTCAACATACCGATCTCATTTCCTTTGGATGTATACCCAGTAGTGGGATTGTTGGATCATATGGTGGTTCCAGTTTTAATCTTTTGAGAAACCTTTTACTAGTTTCCGTAATGGTTATACTACTTTACATTCCCACCAATAATGTATAAAAGTTCCCCTTTCTCCTCATCCGTGCCAGCATGTTAATTTTGCCTCCACATCCATGCCAGCATGTTAAATTTTGTCTTAATAGTCATTCTAATCAGAGTGAGGTGATACACAATTCTGGTTTTCATTTGCACCTGCCTGGTGATTAGTGATGCTGAACATTTTTTCATATACCTGCTGGTCATTTGTATTTCTTCTTTTGGGAAATGTCTATTCAAATCTTTCATCCATTTTGATACATCAATATAAACATCATATTTTCCATTATACTTTATTTATACTATTACCGATTCCTCAGAAATTCTCTCTCATCTTTTATATTAATAATATATTCTCTCTATATAATATATTTTTAAATAAAATTTACATTTATATTTTAATGGGAGTTAACTTACCTAAAATTGCATGAATCACAAGACCTTACACTGCAGACAGACTAGAGTGAGTCCTCAGGAGTAGAGGAAATTTGATTCCTAATCTCAATTTGGTTGCAAAGTTCTTTGTTTGACAAGCAACTCACATACCCGATGATCATCACTGCTATGCTTTGTTTAGGTTCTTTTTCTGACTGAACTGTCCCTCACATGTTACCACACAGGAAAAGCTGACCCATCTTTTATCTTTCAAAACCTACTTCTCCTTTTATACTTTCTCTTACTACTGAATCAAACTATCTTTCCTTTTACCAAATTGATAAAATCCTAACACATTAATATTAGAAATGTCTTACAAAATAACATAGGCTTACATACCAGTTAAAACAATCACCAATCCAACAATATCCACAACAGATAATCAGACAATCTGAATGCTATCCTTGCCAGGAAGGTCAGTCAGCCAGAAGAAATCCTATTCTAATCTTGGGAAACCTCAACTATTAAAAATGTCACCCCGAGACATGAAATTCTGTAGCAGAGTTGCAATAAAAGTCAATACACCGCATAAGTGGAAACATGCAAAAATCTGAGGCTAATAATATTATTCTTTACGTTAACAAAATCATTTTTCTCTCCCCTAGAGAAGTCTCCCTCTAGACCTCAAATACACCCCTTGTCTGGGAGAGTTGAATATATTTGGGTAGTAACCAAGTAGGATCTTTGCCCTGTAAGAAAGCATTTCTTCCACTTCAGTATAGGAGCAGTGAAGGAAGCCAGTCATCTACCCTCCCCCACCACACACACACACACGTGTGTGTGCATACATCCTTAAACCTACTTCCCTGCTTTAACTCTGCAAAGCCAGGAAGAAGGATGTAGAATTTTTAAATTAATTTTTCATTGATACATAATAGATGTACATATTTTGGTACTACATTGATAATTTAATACATTCCTATAATTTCTAAAGATCAAATCAGTGTAAATGGAATAATTATCACCTTAAATATTTGTCTTTTATGTTAGACATTCAAATTATTCTCTTCTAGCTATTTTTGAAATATACAATAGATATTGTAAACTATAGTCACCCTACTATCAAACACTAAGTATTATATCTTCTCTCAAATTGCATGTTTACCCCATTAATCAACTTCTCTTCATCCTGTCCTCCCCAGTACACTTCCCAGACTTTGGTAACTGCCAATTTACTCTCTATCTTCATAAGATCCTTTTTTTTTTTTTTTTTTTTTTTTTTTTTTAGCTCTCCCAAATGAGTGAGAACATGTGATATTTGCTATTTGTCTTTCTGACTTTGTCTTATTTCACTTAACATAATGGTCTCCAGCTCCATTCATGTTGCTGCGAGTGACAGGATTTCCTTCTTTTTATGGTTAAATAATATTCCACTGTGTGTGTGTGTATACACACGCATACACACCACATTTCTTTATCCATTAATCCATTGACAGACATAGATTGATTTCATATTTTCACTATTGTGAATAGCACTGAAATAAACATGGAAGTGCAGATATCTCTTCAATATTATGATTGTTCCCTTTGAATATATACTCAGTAGTGGAAATGCTGGATCATATGATAGTTCTGTCTTAAATTTTTTGAGAAACCTCCATACAGTTTTCCATAGTGACTGTACTAATTGTATTCCCACCAACAGTGTACTAAGATTCCCCTTTCTCCACATCTTTGCCAGCACCTGTTATTTCATTTTTTATAAAAGGCATTATACCTGGGGTGAGATGTTATTTCATTGTGTTTTAATTTGCATTTCTCTGATGATATGTGATGTTGAGCATTTTTTAAAATATACGTTTTTGTCATTTATATGTTTTCTTTTGAGAAATGTCTATTCATATCTTTTCCTCATTGTTTTATTGCATTATTTATTTTTTGCTATTGCATCATTTGAGCTCCTTAGATATTCTGCTTATTAATCCCTTGTCAGATTGATAATTTGAAAACATTTTATCCCATTCTATGGCTTGTCTTTTCACTTTGTTGACTGTTTCCTTTGCTGTGCACAAGAATTTTAGCTTGATGTAATCCTAATTGTATATTTTTGCTTTGTCTATGCTTCTGAGATCTTACACACAAAATCTTTACACAGACCAATGTCCTGGATCTTTTCCCCAATGTTTTCCTCTAGTATTTTCATAGTTATAGGTCTTCAATTAAAATATTTAATCCATTTTGATTTGATTTTTATATATGGTTATGTATAAAAAGCGTCTTTTCATTCTTCTGCATATGTTATTTTTCTGTTTTCCCACACCATTTAATGAGGAGGCTGTCCTTTTTCCATTAAATGTTCTTGGCACCTGTGTCAAAAACGAGTTGACTGTAATGCATAGGTTTATATCTGAGCTCTCTACTCTATTCCATTGGTCTATACGTCAGTTTTCACACCAGTAACATGCTGATTTGGTTACTATAGCTTTGTAGTATATTTTGAAGTTAGATAGTGTGATGCCTTCAGTTTTGTTGTATTTGCTCAGAATTGCTTTGGCTATTCAGAGTACTTCTGTGATTCCACATGAATTTTAGAATTCTTTTCTATATTTATGAAGAATGTCATTGACATTTTTTGGAGATTGCATTGAATATGCAAATTTCTTTAGGTAATGTGGTCATTTTAACAATATTGATTCTTCCAATCCATGTGCATGGAATATCTTTCCTTTTGTGTCATCTTCCATTTCTTTTTTTTTTTTTTAACTTTTCTTTTTTTAAAAAAATATTATTATACTTTAAGTTCTAGGGTATATGTGCATAATGTGCAGGTTTGTTACATATGTACACTTGTGCCGTGTTGGTGTGCTGCACCCATCAACTCGTCAGCACCCATCAACTCGTCATCATCTTCCATTTCTATCATCAGTGTTATTCAGTTTTTGTAGTATAGATCTTTCACTTCTTTGATTGAATTTATTCCCAGGTATTTGATATTCTGTGTAGCTATTGTAAATGGGATTGCTTTCTTGATTTCTTTTTCAGATTATTTGCTGTTGGCTTATATAAATGCTATTGATTTTTGTATGTGATTTTGTATTCTGCAATCTTACTGAATTCGTTTATCAGTTCTAATAGTTTCTCTTTTATTAACAGTTCTTTAGGTTTCTCTAAGTATAACATCATATTATTTGCAAACAAGACTACTTTGATTTCTTTTCCTATTTGGATGCCCTTTATTTCTTTCTCTTCCCTAATTTCTCTGCCCAGGACTTCCAGTATTAAGTTGAGTAAAAGTCATGAAAGTGGACATGCTTGTCTTGTTCCAAATCTTAAGAAGAAAGGCCGTCAATTTTTCCCTACTCCTCATCATGATGTTAGTTGTGGGTTTGTCATATATGGCCTTTATTATTTTTAGGTATATTGTGTCTATGCTTACCTTGTTAAGGGATTTTATCATAAACAATGTTGAATTTTATCAAATGCTTTTTTGACATCTATTGAAATAATCATATAATTATTGTTCTTGGTCCTGTTAATGTGATGTATCTCATTTATTGACTTGTGTATGTTGAGCCATCCTTGCATCCCTGCCATGATACCTACTTGGTCATGATTAATATTTTTAATGTGTTATTAAATTCAGTTAGCTAGTATATTGTTGAGAATTTTTCCAACATATTCATCACTAATATTGTTCTGTAGTTTTTTGTTGTTGTTTTGTCTTTCTCTGGTTCTTGTATCAGGGTAATGCTGGCCTGGTAGAATAAATTTGGAAGCTTTTGTTCCTCTTTAATTTTTGTGAAGAGTTTGAGTGGAATTGATATTAGTTTTCTAAAGAATGCTTTGTGTAATTCAGCAGGAAACCATCAAGTTCTGGATTTTTCTTTCATGGAAGACTTTTTATTGCAGTTTCAATCTCATTATTCATTATTGGTTTGTTCAGATTTTATATTCTTCATTATTCAATCTTTGTAGGTTGTATGTGTAAAAGAATTTATGTTGGGTGTTGTGGCTCATTTTTATAATCCCAGCACTTTGGGAGACTGAGGTAGGGAGATCACTTGAACCCAGGAGTTCAGGACCAACCTGGGCAACATGGCAAAACCCCATCTCTACCAAAAAAATAAATAAATAAATAAATAAATAAATAGCCAGGTACTTGAGAGACTGAAGTGGGAGAATCACTTAAGCCTGGGAGGAAGAGGTTGCAGTGAACTGAGATGATGCTTCTGCACTCCAGCCTGGGCAACAGAGTGAGATTTCTCCTAGGTTTTCTAATTCTTTGCCGTATAGCTGTTAGTAATAGTTTCTAATGATTCTTTATGTTTCTATGGTCTCATTTGTTATGTGTCCTGTTTAATTTCTGATTTTATTTATTTGTGTCTTCTTTTTTCTTAGTCTAGCAAAAGATTTATCATTTTTATCTTTTCAAAAAAACAAACTTTTTATTTAACTGATTTGCTGGATTTTTTAGTTTCAATTTCATTTATTTTTGCTCTCATTTTTATTGTTTCTTTCTACTAATTTTGGGTTTGGGTTGTTCTTACTTTTCTACCTCCTAGAAGTGCCATGTTAGGTTGTTTATTTAAAATCTTTCTGCTTTTTAGATAGAGCTGCTTATTGCTATAAATTGCCCTCTTAGCTTTAGTTTTACTGTATCTCATAGGTTTTGGTATGTTCTATTTCTTTTTTCACTTATTTAAAAAAATTTTAATCTCCTTCTTAATTTCTTCATTGACTCATTGGTCAGCCAGAAACACATTAATTTATGTGTTTGTATATTTTCCAAAGTTCCTGTTATTGTTGATTTCTAGTTTTCTAGTTTTATGCCATCGTGGCTAGAAAAAAATACTTAATATAGTTTATACTTTCTTGAATTTGTTGAGACCTGTTTTTTGGCTTAAGACATAGTCTATTCTGAAGAATGTTCCGTGTGCTGATGAAAAGAATGTGTATCCTGCAGCAGTTGGATGAAATGTTCTGTAAATGTCCATTAGGCCTATTTAGTCTAGTGTGTAGTTTAGCTTTGATGTCTCTTTGCTGATTTTCTGTCTGAACGATCTGTCCATTACTGAGAGTGGAGTGTTAAACTCCTCTGCTATTGTATTTCAGTGTATCTCTCCCTTTAAATCTATTAATGTTTGCTTTATATATCTGGGAGCTCCAGTGTTGGATGCATATTTATAATTGTTATATTCTTTTGCTAGATTGACTCCTTTCTCTATGTAGTAATCTTTTAATCTCTTTTTACAATCTTGGATTTGTGATGTATTTTATTGGATATGAGTATAGCACATATGACCTCTTTTGGTTTCTATTTGCATGAAATATCTTTTCCCACCTCTTTACTTTATATAACTGTATATATCTTTATAGGCTAAATGGGTTTCTTGTAGATAGCATATAGTGGGTCTTTTTTTTTTAATTCCATTCAACCATTCTATGCCTTTTAATTAAAAAATTGAGTTTATTTGCATTCAGTGTTACCATTGATAAGTAAGGACTTAATTCTGTCATTTTTTTTGCTTATTTTTGTTGTTTTGTAACTCTCCTCTTCCTTTCTTCCTTTTCCCGTCTTTTTTCTTACTGGCTTCCTTAGTGGTTAAGTGATTTTCTCCAGTAGTGTGTTTTAATTTGTGGCTTTTTATTTTTAGTGAATAGATATAACTTTTTGCATTGTTGTTACTGTAAGGCTTATAAAATACATCTTATAGATATAACAAGTTAAATTAAAGAGATGATAGTTTATTTTAGATCATAAATAAAATAATAGAAACAACTAATAAATGAAAAGACTCTACATTTTAGTAACATCTCCCACATTTTGACTTTAAATTTTCTCAATTTAGATATGTTTATATAGTCTTTCTCTTAACAGATTTTTCTACCTATAATTTTTTTTAGGAATTTGTCTTTTGGGCTTCATAACAAACTTATGACTGGAATGCACACCATGATTATAGTATTAGAGCATTCTGAGTTTGTCCATGTGCTTAATTTTATAGTGGATTTTACACCTCCAAATGTTTTCTTTTTTACACTAGTGCTTTTTTGTTTCAGATTAAATAACTCCCTTTAACACTTCTTGTAAGACTGATCTGGTGGTATGAATTCTCACAGCTTTTTGTTTTCCCTATCTTTCCTTCATATTTGAAGGATAGCTTTGTGGGATACAATATTATTGGATGGCAGTTTTTTCTTTTAGCATTTTGAAAATGTTATATCACTCTTTCCTGGCATCTAGGGTTTTTTTGAGAGGTCTGTTGCCAAACAAATTAAAGCTTTTTAATGTCTTTCCCCTTGCTGCTTTTGAAATTCTCTCTACCCCTTGCCCTTGCACAGCTCTCAATTGAACACCAATATTTCTTAATTTAATATTTTGAGCACATTTATATATCTAGTAGGTAATCTGTTCCTTTTCATTCTTTTTTCTCCTCTGACTGTGTATTGTCAAACAGCCTGTCTTTGAGATCTCTAATACTTTCCTCTGCTTGATCCATTCTGCTATTGAGATCCTCTCATAAACTTTTCACTTCACCAAATGTATTTCTCAGTTCCAAGATTTGTTTGATTTTTTAAATTTAATATCAATGTTAAATTTTTGATAAGTTTCTGAATTGCTCTCCTGTGTTCTCTTAGAGATTAATGAATTTCCTTAAAACTGCTGTTTGAATTATTGGTCATAGATATCATATACTGCTGTCTTGTTAAAGTCAGTAACTGGTTCCTTCCTTTATCTATTTGGGGAAGTGATAGTTCTCTTTTTGCTGTTGTTTCTTGTGAATCAATGTCTGTGTCTTTGCGTTAAAGGATCATTTATTTATTTCAGTCTTCTCTATCTGGACTGTTTTTATTTTTTTATTGGATATATTTGCTTAGAGATACTTTGCAATTTGCCTGTTGATTTTCTTTCTTTTTTTTCTGATTTGCTCCCTATCTTCTTTTCAGAACTAGATGACAACTTAAGCCCAGGTTTGCCTTGATTCTAGTAAACAATCAGTGTGCTGCCCATCCCATCTCAAAGTTGATAGCTCAGTAGTGTGGAAAGGCTGGTTAGAAATTCATGCCCAGGGAAATCTGTGAAACATACTTCCTTCAGCATGGTGCTGCCGAACAGTCACTCTGATTTGACATCTCGTTTGGCCAAGTTACAAGAGCAGAGTTTCCAGGGCTGGCGAAGGCAGTCTCACGTCCTACCTTTGTCTCTGGAAGACCTCAGGAATATTTCTCCCTTCAAACACTGCTGATGCTTCCTATGAATTGAGGCAGAGACAGATGTCCCACCAGGGAAAGGTATCCTTCCACGGAAATCAAGATGGTAGCAAAGCTGGTTGTCAACCTCAATCTCACCTTTTCTAGTGTAGAAACTGTAAGTTGGTAGGGGGTGGGGGGCAATTTGCTGGGTACTTAGTGCTGGGCAGATTGAGGTCAAGGGGATCATGGATATGGAAACCCAATTCTCTTACCATCTGCTCATAGTTTTTCCAGTTCTCTGTGGCCCAGGGAGCTGTCGCCTCATATTTTAGTTTTGGCATATTACTGGTGATAACTTTGGCACTGTATATTTGCTTTTGGTTTTCTGTAGGGGAGAGTGAAGCCAGTTTACTTCTACACACCATTTTAGAACCAGAAGTCTTCCAGAATGTGGGGATTAACATATCCACTCTGTTTTTGTAAAATGTTTATTTAGAAAATCATTTCATGAGGAAGAAGAAAAAACGATGGAAAATAAATCCTAACTGACTATAGTTTCCCAGTGGTAAAGATCTCTTTACTGAGTTTAGTTATCTAATAAAAGATGTTGGGAAACTTTACCCAACATCTTTTATTAGATAACTAAACTCAGTAAGTCATCTATTTTGTAAGGTAGCTTATTTTTTTATTTTATTTTTTTCTGAATCCAACATAAATATGGATGAAACCGAATTGTTACTTCCTCCCCTCCTCCCAGTTCTTGGTCAAATAGAAAAAGTTGGATAAAATAAAAAGCCTTTACCTGAATAAATAAGAAAAAAACCTCATGAAAATATTGGATAAAATAATCAATCTATATTTATATTTATACATACACACACACACACACACACAGGAGTCATGGTGAAAATTCTTTTTCAAATCTAATTAATGATAACTTTTTATATAATCCTATACTCTTTCCTACTGAAATCCTCAAAATATCTCAGAACTCATGACTAAGATTTTTATTTGTCTAATTTTAGGAATTTTAATGAGGTTTTGTTCTCCCAAACTTTTGTAAAAATGCTTCTGATTCTGCCAATTTGTTCAGATTTTCCAGGAGAAAACCTGTCTTTAATTTTTATGATTTAGTAGTTTTCCCAGAACTCTGAATAAAGACTCCAGTCATACAACAAATTAGTTTGTAAAGAAAAATGAACAGATTGGCAAATAAAACGATTAAACAAACCTGCAAAAAAAAATTTAGCTTATATTTGAACATATTAGAAAGATTTGTCTTTGTGATGTGAAAAGAACTTTTTATATCTAAAAGTTACACTAACAAGAAAAATGAAGTTTGTCTTTGAGGATTCTTATTTTTAAAATCTATACAGGAGGAGAAATAATTTGCAATTACCTAGCACAAAAAAAAATGTGCATGCCTTGCAACCTAGAATTTACATTTCCAGAAAGTTCTCACACATGTGCACAAAAAGATATGTACAGGTGTTCATTTCTGTTTTACTAGTGGAAACAAAAAAAATGTTCATTAATACAGGGTAGGTAAAATATGTTACATTTATAAGATGTGATATAGAATATCAGTTATAATAATATAAATAATGTATAAAAAATAAGTCTCAAAGCAAAATGATAAGCAACTTATAAAATGATAAGACAATACAAAATCATATGGTACCATATATGTATATTTATAACAAAACACACAAAAATTCTAAATACTCTTCAAGAATGCATATAATGTAGATTCAAATGTATTTAAAAAATATAAGTATACATATTAAGTTCATAATCATGTTTAATTCAAAGGAAAAGAAAATGACTAGATTTGAGGGAAGGGCTTCAAATTTATCTAAAGGATGTGTTATTGGTTGTATAAAAACAGATGAAAGAAGTATAACCAAATTGTACTAACTTTTCATTCTGGTTGTTTGGTAAATGGTTATTCATTATATTGTTATTTGTCTATTTCCTCATTTTAGCATTTCTCAACAATAACCACAAAAACCTACATAAATGTAGTTAAATGTTAGTTATCTAAGTACATATAGCAATAATTTATTTTATTGATTATTTGGTGTACTTAAACTCAGGCAGCCTTTGTATAGCAACCAGCAGGGTTTGTCTGTTAAGCCTATATGTATCTAGGATCACAGGAGTCCCAAAACACTTTATTCAAGATTTCCAGGTCCGAATCCATTTTTGAGGGCACTGAGTTTATTGATGAAGCCAGAAGTTGGTCCCAGGATTTTTCGAAATTTGGGGAAAAACAAGAAAATATTATTAATCTTTTCTTTCTACAATTAGACTACTTCTGTAATCTCAATATTTGTGTCATCCTAAAATTTATGTTTTGAAACCTAGTCATCAATGTTATGGTATTAAGAGGTGGAGTTGGGGAGGTGATTAGATCGTGAGGGTGGAGCCCTCATAAATGAAATTAGTGTCCTTATGAAAGAGACCTCAGAGAGCTATCCCTTCCACCAAATGAGGACACAGAGGGAAGGGAAGGGAAGGTGCCATTTGCCACCGAACTCCAAATTTGCCAGTGCCTTGATCTTGAAGTTCCCAGCATTCAGAACTGAGAAATAAATGTCTGTTTTTCAAAAGCCACCCACTTTATGGTATTTTGTTATGGCAGCCTGAATAGACTAAGACAACTATGCTACATCTAGAATCTACTTACTACTTGAGGTAAAACTTAATTTCCAGAAATCATCAAAAATTACTCTTTTGAAATGCCAACAACACATAACCCTTTTATTTTCTGTAAATTAAGATTTGGAGTTTTCCCCAAAATTTTGGTTTGAAATTCATTGAACTTAGAGAGTTTCCCTTTCATGTCCCTAGACCCATAAGGAGAACTTATTAGGCATTTTAACAAACATTAAGCCTCCCCATATCCAAGCTTCTCATCATAAAACTTGCCTCCCTAGAGTATGTTCCTTGTGTGGAATTACTCATCAACCATGTGGCCTCCTGGTAAAATGGTGACTTCCAGTGCTGGCTTCCACTATGGATCATAAAGGAACTACATCCTTCTTCATCTTGTTAGTAGTTGTCCAAAGCTGCATCACTAAGATATATCTGCCAGAAACTTGAAATATTGAACATGTGGTCTCCAGGCAGGGACAGTGGAAGTAAGACTATTGTAGGAACTTTTGTGGTGCCAGAACAGTTTTGGCAGGAACAGGAGTATTGGTAAAGCCTATAGCTGCAGAAAATTGGCTGCATAATTACTAGTATCAGCAACTCATAAACTGTGCTTTGTTTCTGAGCCAAGTTCTCAGCCTCAATTCTGTGAAATGAATAATTTATTTGCTGAAAATTTCCAGAGTTGCTATCTATTGCCTGCAACCAAGAACCCACTACACATTCAAGATGAATAAAAATGTCCCCAAACAGCCCCAAACAAAAACCTTAGGGAAATAGATTCTTGCATACATCTTTTATCTATGTTTAAAAAGTGGGCATTATATTAACTGTCAAAAGTTGTTTTTTTTTTAATTCTACATGCAAAGATGAAGCATCACTAAGAATACAACTTTATTTTAAAAATTATTTCATTTTTCTCTGTACTAAACATTCTTTTAAGTTTTCCCTGCCAGATTGACAATATGAGAAGGATGTGAAGGTATATTAAGCTGTTCCTCCATTGCTATAAAGAAATACCTGAGACTACGTAATTTGTAAGAGACTGAATGGGCTTACAGTCCTGCAGGTTGTACAGGAAGCATGGTGGCATCTGCTTCTGGGGAAGCCTCAGAGAACTTATATTTATAGTAGAAGGCAAAGTGGAAGCAGGCCATCTTACATAGTGGGACTAGGAGCAAGAGAGGGACAGAGAATAAGGTGGGAGGTGCTACACACTTTTAAGCAAACAGATTTCAAGGCGACTCACTCACTATCATGAGAATAGTACCAAGGGGAAATGGTGCTGAAGCATTCATAAAGAATTCACCCTTATCATCCAGTCACCTCCCACCAGGCCCCACCTCTAACACTGGAGATTACAATTTGACATGAGATTTGGTGGGAGCACAGATCCAAACCATGCACCCCAAATCTCACGTCCTTCTCACATTGTAAAACACAGTCATGACTTCCCAATAGTCTCCAAAGTCTTAACTCATTCCAATATTAACTCAAAAGTCCAAAGTCTCATCTGAGAGAAGGCTGGTCCCTTCTGCTATGAGCCTGGAAAATAAAAACCAAATCAGTATTTTCCAAGATACATTGGAGGTATAGGCTTTGGGTAAATACCTCTATCCCAAAAGAGATAAATCAGCCAATAAAAGAGTCCAGAGGCCCCATGCAAGTTCAAAATCCATCAGGGCAGTCATTAAACATTAAAGCTCCAAAATAACCTTTTTTGACTCTATGTTCCACATCCAGGGCACACTGATATAGGGATAGGCTCCCAAGGACTTGGGAAGCTCCTCCTCTGTGGCTTTATAAGGTTCAAACGCCATGGCCTTCCTTATGGGCTGACGTTGAGTGCCTGTGGCATTTGTAGACACAGGATGCAAACTGCTGGTGGATCTACCTTTCTGGGGTCTGGAGGATGGTGACCCTCTTCTCACAACTCCACTAGGTGATGCCCTAGTGGGGACTGTGTGTGGGGGCTCCAATCCCACATATCTCCTCTGCACTGCCATAGTAGAGGTTATCCATGAGGGCTCTGCCCCTGCAGCAGGCATCTGCTGGGACATCCAGGCTTTTCCATACATCCTCTGATATCTAGGTGGAGGCTCCCAAGCCTCAACTCTTGCCTTCTGTGTACTGGCAGGTTTAACACTACATGAAAGCTGCCAAGGCTTATGGCTTGTACCCTCTGAAGCAGCAGCCCAAGCTGTACCTGAGACCCTTTCAGCTATGACTGGAGCTGGAGCAGCTGGAATGAAGGGAACAGTGTCCTAAGGCTGCACAGGACAGTGGGGCTCTGGGCCTTGCTTATGAAACCTTTCTTCCTTCCTAGGACTCTGGGCCTGCAATGAGAAGGGCTGTCATGAGGGTCTCTGAAATGTATTTGAGGCCTTTGCCCATTGTCTTCCTGTTAGCATTGGCTGCTTTTACTCATGAAAATTTCTGCAACCTGCTTCTACCATTCCTCCCCTGAAAGTGGGTTTTTCTTTTCTACCACATGACCAGACTGCAAATTTTCCAAACTGTTATGCTCTGCTTCCCCTTTAAATATAAGTTCAAACTTTAGGTCATTTATTTGCTTACATATATGAGAATATGCTTTTAGAAGCAACCAGGACACATCTTGAAAACTTTGCTGCTAAAAATTTCTTCCACCAGATACCCTAAATCATCATTCTCAAGTTCAAATTCCGCAGATCATCAGGGCACGGGCACAATGCAGCCAACTTCTTCTCTAAGGCATACTTCTCAAAGTAACCTTTGCTCCAATTCCCAATAAATTCTCATTTCTATCTGAGATCTCCTCAGTCTGAACTTCACTGTCCATATCACTATCAGTATTTTGGTCACAATCATTTAACCAGTCTCCAGGAACTTCTAAACTTTTCCTCAGCTTCCTGTCTTCTTCTGAGCCTTCCACACTCTTCCAACTTCTGCCTGTTACCCAATTCCAAAACTGATTCCATATTTTCAGGTGTCTTCATAGCAATGCCCCCACTTTTTGATACTAATTTTCAGTATTAGGCTGTTCTCACATTGCTATAAAGAAATCCCTGAGAAGGAGTAATTTATAAGGAAAGAGGTTTAATTGGCTTATGGTTCTGTAGGCAGTAGAGGAAGCATGCTGGCATCTGCTGCTGGGGAGCCTCCAGGGAGCTTATACGTAACAGCAGAAGACAAAGTGGGAGCTGTCTTACAGGACGGGAGCAGGAGCAAGACAGAGAGAACAAGGAAGGAGGAGACGAGATTCACTTTTAAACAACCAGATGTCACAAGAACTCACTCACTAATGCGAGGATAGTACCAAGAGAAGATGGTGCTAAACCGCTCATGAGAATTCCACCCCCATGATGTAATTACCTTTCACTAGGCCCCATCTACAACACTGTGGATTACAATTCAACATGAGATTGGGTGGAGACACAGATCAAAACCATATCAGAAGAGAAAAGCTTTGCACCAATCTCTGCCACATTGAGGCCATTGCTAGGGTTGGAAGTTCACCAAATCAAAGTGGATAAGAGAATCTTAAAAAATAAAAACAAGAAAAGCTTAAATTAGTTTCTTAATATCAAAGGATTTGGCAATAATTGTTTCATAACTAAGAATATAATAGTTCTTATAGAAACTAATATTCTTGCCTCAGAGTCATAGATAACCTGTATAAGTTTGTGAATTTTTCAGTCTTAACATCACTTTGAAACAACTAATCTCAGAGAAAGTAAAAGTCCTGGATAGGTTAATATTTTAATGGTAGTGGTGTTCCCAGTTATTTTGAGTTGAATTATGTCTCCCTCAAATTCAGATGTTGAAGTTCCAGTCTCTAGGACCTCAGAATGTGACTGTATTTTTATATAGGGTCTTTAAATTGGTGATTAAGTTAAAATGAAGCCACTGGGGTGGGTCCTGATTTAATCTGACTGGAGTCTTTTTAAGAAGAGAACATTTGGACACACAAAGAGACATCAGGGACACGTGAGCACAGAGAAAAGACTATATGCCGACACAGCTACAAGATGGTCATCTGTAAACCAAGGAGCAAGCTTCAGGAGAAACCAGACCTGCTGTTGTCTTGATTTGGAATTTCTAGCTTCTGTAATAGTGATACAATATATATTTTTTTTTGTTTAAGCCACCCAGTCTGTGGTGTTTTTTAATAGCTGCCTGGGTAACTAGTACACTAGTATAGGTGGGCTTTTGATCACCAATAAATACAATATTTTAACAAATGAGATTCAAATTATTCTTTGAATCTGGTATAGAATAGAGAGCCTCAAACTGAGAAACATATCAAGAAAGCAATTAAATGTCATATAATATGATAAAATAAAATATTGGGCTATGGTTTTATTGTCTTTGTATTTACGTACATGTATCACAATTGCTTAAAAATTTAATTCTTTGATTTTTTTTTTTGAGTGTCTCACTTTGCACCTAAGCTGGAATGCAGTGGCACAATCTTGGCTCACTGCAAACTCTGCCTTGTGGCCTCAAGCGATTCTCATGCCTCAGCCTCCTGAGTAGCTGGGATTACAGAGGCGCCACCATGCCCAGCTAATTTTTGTATTTTTAGTAGAGACAGGGTTTTGCCCTGTGAGCCAGGTTGATCTCAAACTCTTGACCTCCAAGTGATCTTGACCTGCCTTCCTCCGCCTTCCAAAGTACTGGGATTACAGGTGTGAACCACCATGCATGACTGATTATTGGATATTTTAATGTATGGTGGACAATTCTTCTAGGAAAAGGATAGACTTCTGTTTAAAGGATTAAGCTCTTTCTACATTTTTTTTGTTTTAACTTGTTCTTTCTTTTGCAGTATGTTGATTGTAAATGGTAGAAATTTTTGTTCTTTCACTGATATTAACTTCCGTGACTTAGTACAATAACAAGTTTATAACCTTCTGTCAGAGTTGGTAGGAGACATTTAACCCCCTGAGAAAAAACAACTAAAATAATTCCCTATAAGAGTTTAGCTTTAAAAAATAAATAACAATTATAGGCATGGTGGCTCATGCCTATAATCCCAACGCTGCGGGAGGTCAAGGCAGAGGATTGCTGGTGCCCAGGAGTTTGAGGCCATCATGGATAACATAGCAAGACACACTCTCTACAATAAAAAATTAAAAATTAGATGGGCACAGGGTTTGATGTGTAGTCCCAGCTACTCAGGAAGATGAGGTGGGAGGGTCACTTGAGCCCAGAAGTTCAAGACTGCAGTGAACTATGATCACACCACTTTACTCCAGTCTGAGTGACAGTAAGACTCTGTTTCTAAAATAAAGTGTAAAATAAAATATTAGTGGATTCATGTGGGAGACAGTAAAAGCATAGTCATCTACTACTTAGTTCATTTATCAAAAATAAAATTGCAAAAAGTTCAGCAATAAAATGATGGTCAAATAGTTTGCAGGAATTAAGAAAATGATATAAAGTAGAATTCATCAGAGTATCTTTAATTCCTAGCTTATGAAATATTTGTATTTTAACTTAGACAAGTGGTTAAGTCAATATGTTTGTTGTGCTGTCTATAACTGGCATTCAATAAATATTAGAGTCCTTTCTTTCTTCCCTTATGTAAACATTCAGGAATCATAAAATTTTAAGAAATCACTTAGTGAAAAGCAAAGACAATTTTTTTTAAAGAGAAAAATATTTAAAGTAACATTAACATAAACAAAATTATTTTTAAGTATTTGGACATATCAAGCAGCAAAAAACAGTAAGTAAAAGAGGATAGATGAGAGATATCATGGTTTATATGTATGTGCAGATAAAGTATATTTGAAACGTATGTGAATAATTTGAATTTTATATGCAAAGAAGTGCCATTTTTGAAGGATTTGAAGATGGAAGTGATATGACCAAAGCAATGCATTTGCAAGATTATTTTGGCAGCAGTGTCTGGCAATATGTTGTAGAAATACCAACACAATTCTGCCATTCCCCAGTTTTGTGAACTTACACACTTAATTTACCAAGGTTTTAGTTTTTTTGTATAAAATGCAATCAGTTCCCCGATCAAGCCCAGTAGGCCCTTTTCCCTATAGTCCAAACATCCTATAAATAATGAATGTGAGTAAAAATGTTATACCTACTTACATATAAATTTCTTGAAATTATTTATAATTGTTTTTCTGTTTATACATTTCAATAACTTTCTCCCTCCACACCTCCCCGTGAGCAGAGGGAGCTGGCTCTGGCCTCAGCTATCCCCAAAGAGGGGCCCCCATAGTGCAGTGACAGGCTGAAGGGCTCCTTGAGCACAGCCAGAGCAGATGCCGAGGCTAAGGAGTCACCAAGAGCGAGCAAGGGCTGCTACCAGGTTGTCACCTCTCAATCCCCCCTCTAAAGAGGTCACCACAACTGCTGTTGGGAATTTGGCCAATGACCGCTCTAGCTACTTCCTGCTGGATAGGGATGATGAAGGGGCCCTGCAGTTGTAGTATCCTCCAGAGGGGAACTCTTTGGGCCAGTGGAAGGGCCAGTGGGTTGGTCCAGGGGTCCTCGGTAGAAATTGTTAGTTGATCTCATTTGGGGTTCCATTTGTAAGACCATCTGTAGCTTGAAGGCCTTAATTCTAGAGGAAGAAATTTGACAAGAAGTTTAAAAATACAGGGTCCAAAGGTGAGTAACAGCAAGATGGCTGCCATGGGACCTAGAAAGGGGAGAAGCCATGTTGCCCAACTCCAGAGGTTGGTATAAGGGTTTGAAAAGCATTGTCTGATTTCAGAAGCCTTTTCCTGTAAACACCGGGTGGCATCTCATAGTATCCCTGACTGGTTAGTGTAAAGACAACACTCTTCCCCCAGGAAGGTACAAAGTCCTCCTTTCTCTGCAGTGGCGAGGTGTAGGCCTCAGCAGTTTTGGAGAGTCACTGCTGCTAAAGAGTCTATTTGGGATTGTAGAGTAAGGATAGATTTCATTATTTCTTGTGACCTGTCTATGAGGCAGATATCAGTTGAAGTTCTACATAAGAATATGCCTTGTCTGGGTAGACAGAAATTTACCCTGGCTTTTAAAGGAATAGGGTACACTGTTTTTTCTTTACTACTTCTCTCTCTCTCTCTCTGACTCCCTCTTTGACTTTCTGTCTCTCTGTCTCTTCCTCTCTCTGTCTCCTTCTCTTTGTCTCTCTGTTTCTTCCTCTCTCTCTCTTTCTCTGACTTTCTGTCACTTTCTCTCTTTCCTTCTTGCTGGTCTTTCCCTGCTTCTGCCAGTCACTTATGCTGCTGTTCTCCCCTCTCCTTTCCCTTCTTGATGGCTTTGGCAGTGTAAGACTGCCACCTCCTTTGATTTTGCACTGCATGTAGTAACTCCACAGTTTCCTTGTGGTATTTATTGGGGGTTCCCTGAGAGGTTAGGAACTCCCTCTCTTTTCATATTGCAGCATGGGCATGTAGGATTAGATAAGCACCCTTGTTATCTATATACACATTTATTCTTTTTCACTTTCCCATTTCTAAGACTCGGGTAAGTGCCACTAGTTCTGCTAACTGGGCACTGGTCCCTGGGGAAAGAGGCTACTTTCAAGAATGGTTACATCACTAACTATGGCATAACCTGCCCTTCATTTTCCATTCTCCACAAATGAACTTCCATTGGTATATAGGTTAAAGTCAGGATTAGCTAAGGGGACTTCTAAGAGATCACCTCAGGTGGCATAAGTCTGGACTATAATTTGTTGGCAGTCATGCTTGATTGGTTCCCCATCCTCTGGGAGAAAAGTGGCAGGGTTAAGGGCCATGCACCTACGTATATGAAGCACCAGTCCCTCAAAGAGCACCTGGTATCTAAGTAGGCAGTTGTCCAATAGCCATAAACTTCCTTTGGCACCCAGTATGTCATTTACATCATGAGTAGTCCAGACAGTGAGATCCTTTCCTTGTATTATTTTGATAGTCTCTGACACTAAGATGGCCTCCGCCGCAACTACCCATAAACAGTGAGGCCAGCCTTTTGCTACTACATCAATTTCCTTACTTACGTATGCCACTGGTTGTGGGGTTGTCCTACGAGTGTGAGTAAGGACTCCAAGAGCTGTTCCTGCTCTCTGTGACATATAAAGAGAAGTTTTGTCCTGTCTGAAGGACTAGGGCCTGATTTAAGGTTTTGAAGGCTGTTTCTGCCCCTGGTTCCCATTCTACTAGATGAGTATTTGCCCTCTGGGTTTCCTTAATTAGAGTATAGAGGGGCTTGGCTATCTTGCTGTATCTAGGGATGCATAGTTGGCAAAAGCTGGTGATTCCAAGGAACCCCCACAGGTGTTTTAAAGTCTTAGGATGAAGATAAGCCAGTATAGGCTGTATACGTTCCTTGCTGAGGGCCCTGGTCCCTCTGGCTAACATTAGGCTTAGATATTTAACCTGCTGTAGACAAAGCTGGGCCTTCTACCTAGACAACTTGTACCCTTGATTAGTTAGAAAGTTCAAGAGATCTAGAGTAGCCTGCTGGCATGAGGCTTCTAAACTGGTAGCCAAAAGTAAATCATCCGCATACTGAAGGACCAGAGTGCCTGGACTTGGGAAGTGGCCTAAATCTTGGGCCAGTGCCTGACCAAACAGGTGAGGGCTATCCCTAAACCCTTGGGGCAAGACCATCCATGTAAGTTGGGACGTGTGGTCTGTGGGATCCTCAAAGGCAAAGAGAAACTAGGAGTCAGAGTGTAGGAGAGTACAGAAGAAGGCATCCTTGAGGTCCAGAACAGTGAACCATTCTGCTTCCTCTGATATTTGAGAAAGCAAGGTCTAGGGGTTTGGTACAACTGGATATAGAGGAATTACTGCCTCATTGATGAGTCTAAGATCTTGCACTACTCTCCACTGATCATTCGGTTTTTGTAATCCTAGAATTGGGGTGTTGCAGGGACTGCTGCATTTCCTTATCAAGTCTTGAGCTTTTAAATGTTTAACAATATCCTGTAATCCTTTATGAGCTTCAGGCCTTAAGGGATATTGCCTTTGATAAGGAAAAGTGGTGGGGTCTTTTAGCCTGACTTGGACTGGGCAGGCATTTTTTGCCTTTCCAAGTTGTCCTTCCAAGCCTTCCAGACTTCAGGGTTGATTCCCTCCTCAGGTAGGGGACAACAAATGGGTAACTTTTCCCCATATTCATGTAGATAATAACTCCAGCTTTGGCTAACATATCCCTCCCTAATAAAGGCACGGAACTTTCAGGCATAACAAGAAAGACATGTGAAAAGAGCAAAGTCTCCAAGCTACATCTGAGGAGGTGGGAGAAATACCTGGTTACAGACTGTCCCAGGATTCTTCAGATGTTAACGGACCTTGAGGACAGTTTTCCAGTACAGGAGATTAACACTATGAAGGCTGCGTCAGAATCCAGGAGGAATTTAATTTCCTGGCCCTCAATGGCTAAGCGTACCCGGGGCTCAGTGAGGGAAATGACATGAGCTGGCGCTTGCCCCGGGCACCCTCAGTCCTGTTGTTGGATCATCTGGTTGGGACTTCTGACCCAGAGAACCTTTGTCCTCTGGGGCAGTATATCTTCTGCTGATTGCCTCAGCATAGAGGACGTGGACGAGAGGGCGGCTTGTTTCTCACTGGACAATCTTTTTTAAAGTGTCCTTATAAACCACACTGGTAACAAGCCCTACCGGGTGATTGGCCTGCTCCGTTTTCTGTCCTTCCTGAACCACTAAGGTTTGTCTGTCTGAGGGCCATGACTAAGGCTGTGGCCTTTCTCTGATCTTGCTTTTCCTTTTGGACCTGTTCCTCGTGGTCCCTATTATAGAACACAGAGGTCACCAGTTTTAATAATGCCTCCAGATTTTGTTCAGGGCCTAGGGCTTGCTTTTGGAGCTTTCTCCTGATATCTGTGGCTTACTGGGTAATAAACTTATCTTTTAGAATCAATTGACCCTCAAGTGATTTGGGTGACAGGGGAGCATATATTCTTAAGGCCTCCCGTAGCCGCTCGAGGAAGTCAGAAGGATTTTCTTCCTTTCCCTGAGTTATGGTGGACATCATTGAATAATTCATGGGCTTTTTCCTAATTCTCCTTAGTCCTTCTAGAACACAGGTCAACAGATGTTTGCAACTCCAGTCCCTATGATCAGAGTTGAGATCCCAGTAGGGATCCATACTGGGAACAGCTTGCTGACCAGTAGGGAATTTGCCCCTTTCTTCAGCTGTTATTTTATCATTTACTTGACTAAGATAGCAGGGATCTCCAAACTCTTGGGCTTCAGCTAAAGCCACATTCTTTTCATTAAAGGCCAGGGTTTGATCTAACAATAGCATGACATCTCTCCAAGTGAGATTGAAAGTTTGCCCCAGACCCTGTAGGACATCTATGTACCTATTAGGATCATCTGAAAACTTTCCCAGGTCTGCCTCGATCTGCTTTAAATCGAACAGGGAAAAGGGAACATATACCCGGGTTGGGCCAAATTCCCCTCCCCCTACAGCTTGAAGGGGACATAACTGATAGCCCAAGGGGTTTTGTGGTCTTTTGGAGATTTCTTTGCTTATTTCCTTCTGGGCAGGGGAGATTAGAGGACAATTATCATTAATAGGAAGAGGAGCTATAGGGAGGCTAGGATATGGGGGTAAGCTGAGAGGCCCTCCTGTGGGATGTAAACTGTAAGCTTTGCATAGTTGTGTATTCTTCAATGAAAAGAAAGCTCAGACATAAATAAGATATTTCACTCCATTTGCCTTCCCTCTTATAGAAAAGGTCAAGCTGCAGGATAGTATTGTAATTTATACTTCCCTCAGGTGGCCATTTTTCCCCATCAGAGAGAGAACATTGGGGCCAAGTCATAGTGCAGAAAAAAATGAGCCACCTCTTTTGTGGGTCAGATTGGTCCCAATGGCTTAGGATGCATTTCAAGGGTGAGCCTGTTGATGCCTGAGTGTTTCCCATCTGAAAGACAAAACTGCCCACGGTTTTGGTTTGTTTTGTTTCTCCCCCAGCCCAAGAACCTGCAATGGTCCCTGGACCCTGCTGATCGGAATAGTCGCATTCACTGATGCAGCAGCAGAAACAACCCCTGCCCAAGAACATACAATGGTCCCTGGACCCTGCTGATCTCAATAGTTGAGCTTACTGATGCAGCAGCAGAAACACTAGTTTTACTCCCAGACCACAAGGAGGACTGGGGAAGGTTGGATTTAGTGGCCCTTACTGATGCGTTCTCGCAAACCCGCACCCTTGCCTGTCCACCTAGATCACAAAGAGGACTGAGAAAAATCGGATTTAATGGCCATTACTGACGCATTCTCAAAACCCTGTTAGAGTCTTAAGCATTCTCCTATTAGTATTGGGACCTTATCCATGTCCTATAAAGATGTTATGCCCCCAAAATGAAGTGGAGGGCCATACCCTCAGGGAGGGAAGGAATATCCAGAGTTGGAAGAGTGATGACTTTTGTCCTCACTTATATGAATAAGAAGGATAAAATTTCTGAGGCTCCCCATATCCTAGCCTCAGAAATAGCTTTTTTTAGGCCTGCTTGTCTGAGGAGGGATCCTGAAATTCCAGATAGTCCCCCCTACAATGGGGCTTTGGGCAAAAATTATGTCTTTCTGATTGGTGAGCCCAGGTGCCTAAAGAAGGTAACAGAGTCCTGAAGTTTATACTAGAAATCATTCTTATAGGGGAAACTAGAAAAGCACCTGAGACAGACAGTGGTTTTGAGAAGTGGGGCTAGTTGCAGAGAAGAGAGGCGAGAGGAAGTTTTGTCTGGCAGGCATTAGGACCCAGGGGGCAAGGGTCGGGATAGATAGGATGGATGGGCGAGTCTCACTTGGGTGACATGCTTTTGAGAGTTCAGCTCATGACCACAAGGTGAACCAACTTGTTGTCAGGACCCCAGAGCTGAATGGCTCTCCTCTCTGTCTACCCTCAGCTCAGCCCAGAAGTACAGGAAAAGTGGAAGCTGGTTCCAGGCAAGCCAATGATCCCAACTCCGAAGAGTCGGGTTGTAAGAAGCCCTTTTCCAGAAAGTCTGACACCCGTGTCTTTAGTCCAGCAGCTGCGCTAGTTGCTTTTAGCTGGCCAACAAGTGCCCGGTATTTAGCCCCCGAATTCTAAGGAAAAATAGGACAGAATAGCAAGTGAAAGAGGTCCAATGGTACTCAACACTTGGTGATAGGCAATGGTCTCACCGATAGGTGATGGTCTCACTGTTTGATGATAGTCTCACCACCTGTCGACAGGCAACAGTCCCATCTGGATCGCCAAAATGTGTCCATAATTGGTGTGTTCTTGGTCTCGCTGACTTCAAGAATGAAGCCACGGACCATTGTGGTGAGTGTTAAAGTTCTTAAAGATGGTGTGTCCGGAGTTTGTTCTTTCAGATATTCAGATATGTCTGGAGTTTCTTCCTTCTGGTGGGTTTGTAGTCTCACTGACTTCAGGAGTGAAGCTGCAGACCTTCGCAGTGAGTGCTAGGGCTCATAAAGGTGGTGTGGACCCAAAGAGTGAGCAGCAGCAAGCTTTATTGTGAGGAACAAAAGAACAAAGCTTCCTCAGCATGGAAGGGGACTCGAGCAGATTGATGCTGCTGACTTGGGTGGCCTGCTTTTATTCCCTTATCTGACCCAACCCACATTCTGCTGATTGGTCCATTATACAGAGAGCTGATTGATCCGTTTTCACAAAGGGCTGATTGGTGCGTTTACAAACCTTTAGCTAGACACAGAGTGCTGACTGGGTCATTTACAATCCTTGAGCTAGACAGAGAAGTTCTCCAAGTCCCCACCTGACCAAGAAGCCCAGCTGGCTTCACCTCTCAATGGCACTCGCGGCGGACTTTGCAGCACCTAGCCCAGGCACTCCAGCAGCCCAGAGGGATCTTGTCCCTGATCAAGCCCAGCAGGTGCCGGCCAGCCACGCCAAGTGTGGGGCCCGCCCAGCGCACGCCCACCTGGAACCCACGCAGACCCGTGAGTGCCATGCGCAGCCCCAGCTCCCACCCACGCCTCTCCCTCCACACCTCCCTGTAACAGAGGGAGCCAGCTCTTGCTTCAGCCAGCCCCAGAGAGGGACCCTCACAGCACAGCAGTGGGCTGAAGGGCTCCTTGAGCACAGCCAGAGCGGATGCAAAAGCTGAGGAGGCACTGAGAGTGAGTGAGGGCTGCTACCACATTGTCACCTCTCAATCATAGTACAGTGAGACTCTCTCTGCTCCATGCCCAGGCAGATTGCCAGTCATTCACAGCATCCATTCGTGAGCACGCATACCTGGTTCAGTAGCCTGAGCCACACCACTCTTCATGGGCATAGATTAAGGTGCAGTGGAGCATTCTCTGCAACACACCCAGGCATTCAGAGCAGCCATTTGCCTGGTTGGATGGACTAGGTTGCCCCACTCCTCCTTTGCGAGTTCTTGGTGCAGAAGGCCCTCTCCATCCATGCCCAGACAGACTTCCAAGCATTCAGAACACATGTTCACCTGGATCAGCAGCCTGACCTGCCCCCCCCTTCCCATGCAGAGATCTTGGTGCAGGTATCCCCTCTTATCTTGTATAAGATATATACAATATATCTTAGTATTATACAGTATATAAGATATATACTATATATAGTATATATAGCAAATATTTATTGTGTATATATATATACCAACCTCAAAAAGTTAGAAAGATCCCAAATTAACAATCTAACATCACACCTAGATGAACTAGAACAACAAGAACAAACCAACTCCATGACCAACAGGAAAAAAATATAACTAAAATCAGAGTGGAATTGAAAAAAATTGAGACCCCAAAATCCACAGAAAGAATCAATGAAATGAACAGTTGCTTTTTTTGAAAGGAAAAACAAGATTTTTAGATGGCTAGCTCGATTAAGAAAAAAGGGAGATCCAAATAAGCACAATTAGAAATGGCAAAGGTGACGTTAAAACCAAACCCACCGAGATACAAAAGACCTTCAGGGACTATTACAAACACTTCCATGCACACAAACTAGAAAACCTGGAGGAAATAGATGAATTCCTGGAAACACACAATCTCTCAAGATTGAGTCAGGAAAAAATTGAAACCCGGAAAAGACCAAGATTAAGTTGAATCAGTAATAAAATTGAGTCAATAATAAAAAACCTAGCAACCAAAAAGAACCCCAGACCAGATGGACTCAGCCAAATTCTACAAGATGTACAAAAAGGAGCTAGCACAAATCCTACTGAAACTATTCCAAAAACTTGAGAAAGAGGGACTCCTCCCTAACTCAGTCTACAAAGCCAGCATCACTGTTTACCAAAACCTGGTAAAGACACAATAACAACAGCAACAACAAAACCTGCAGGCCAATATCCCCTATTAACATAAATGCAAAAATCCTCAACAAAATACTAGTAAACCAAATCTGAAAACACATCAAAAATTTAATTCACCATGATCAAGTGGATTCATTCTTGGAATGCAAGGTGGTCCAAAATAGGCAAATCAACAAATGTGATTCAACACGTTTAATTCACAGAATTAAAAACAAAACCATATGGTTATTTCAATAAATGCAGAAAAAGCTGCTGATAAAATTAGACAGGGCTACATGATAAAAATCCTGAAGAAAGTAGGCATTGAAGAAACTTACCTCAAAATAGTAAGAGTCATTTATGACAAACTCACAGCTAACATAATGCTATATGGGCAAAAACTGAAAATATTCCCCTTGAGAACTGGAACAAGACAAGGAGGTCCACTTTGCCACTCCTATTCAACATAGTACTGGAAGTGCTAGCCAGAGCAATCAGGCGAGAGAAAGAAATAAAAGGCGTCTAAATAGGAAAAAAGGTCAAACTATCTCTGTTCATAAACAATATGATTCTATACCTGGAAAACTCTAGTGACCCTTCCAAAAGTTCCTGGAACTGACAAACAAACTTCAGTAAAGTTTCAGGATACAAAATCAGTAGCATTTCTATACACCAACAATATTCAAGCTGAGGGCCAACTCAAGAACACAATTATAATTAAAACAGCTAAAAATATATATGTAATACCTAGGAATACATCTGATAAAGGAGGTTAAAGGTCTGCACAAGGAAAACTACCAAATGCTGCTGTGTGAAATAATAGAGACACATACAAATGAAAAAATATTTCACGCTCATGGATTGGAAGAATTAATCTCACTAAAATGGGAATACTGCCAAAAGTAATCTACAGATTCAGTGCTATTCCTTTCAAAGTGTCAACATCAATTTTCAGAGAAGTAGAAAAAAAATTCTAAAATTTATATCAAACCAAAAAGTAGCCCAAGGAACCAAAGCAATATAAGCCAAAAGAACAAAGCCAGAGGCATCACATTACCTGTCTTCAAACTATACTATAAAGCTGTAGTGACCAAAATAGCATGATACCTGTACAAAGACAGACACATGGATCAACAAAACCAAATAGCAAATCCAGAAATAAAGTTGCACACCTATAGTCATCTGATCTTCAACAGTCAACAAAAAACAAGCAATGTCAAAAGGACTCCCTGTTTGAAACATATCCCTGGAATAGCTGGCTAGCAACATGCAGAAGAATAAAATTCGACTATTACTTTTCACCAATACAAAAATCAACCCAAAATGGATTAAAGACTTAAATATAAGGCCTCTAACTATAAGACTTTGGAAAGAAAACCTAGCAAACTCCTGTCTGGGAATTGTCCTTTGGAAAGAATGTATGACTAAGTCCTCAAAAGCAATTGCAACAAAAACAAAAATTGACAAATGGCACTTAATTAAACTAAAAACTCTGCACAGCAAAAGAAACTATGAACAGAGTAAACTGACAACCTAAAGAATGGGAGAAAATATTCATCAAGTATGTATCCAACAAAGGTGTGGTATCCAGAATCTATAAGGAACTAAACCAATTAAACACTAAAAAGGAAATAACCCCATTTAAAAAACTGCCAAAGACATGGACATTTCTCCAAAGGAGGCATATAAGGAGCCAAAACATCCTATAAAAAAATACTCTACATCACTAATTATTACATAAGTGCAAATCAAAACCACAAGGAGATACTATCTCACATAAGTCAGAATGGCAATTATAAAATGTCAAAAAAAATGTTGGTAAGGATGTGGGGGAAATAGAATACTTATATACTCTTGGTGGGAATGTAAATTAGTTCAGCAACTGTGGAAAGCAGTTTGGCAATTTTTCAAAGAACTTAGAATAGAACTACCATTTGACCTAGCAATCCCATTACAGGGTATATATCCAAAGAAAACAAATCCTTCTGCCAAAAAGACATGCACTCGCATGTTCAGTGCAGCACTATTCACAATAGCAAAGACAGAGAATCAACCTACGTGTCCATCAATGGTGGACTGGATAGAGAAAATGTGATATATATACACCATGGAATACTACATAGACACAAAAAACAATAAAATTTTGTCCTTTGCAGCAACATGGATGCACTATGGAGGCTACTATCCTAAGTGAATTAATGCAGGAACTGAAAACAAAGCACTGCATGTTCACACCTATAAGTGGGAGCTAAACACTGGGTTACTCATGGACATAAAGATGGTAACAGTAGACACTAGGGACCACTAGAGGGAGGAGGGAGAAGATAAAGATTAAAAAACTAACCATTGGGTACTATGTTCAGTTAACTTTGTGATGGGATAATTTGCACCCCAAACTTCATCATCATGCAATATACCCAGGTAATAAATATGAATATGTACCTTCTGAATCTACAATAAAAGTTGAAAAACATGTAGAATTGATGCTGCATTCTCAGTACAAGATAATTGGGGGCATTTGCTGTGGATTCTTGTCATTAGTGGAAATGTTAATTTAATAATTTTGTTGAGGTGGTTTCTATCAGATTTCTCCCTTGCAAAGTTGCTAGTTTATATTTTATAATGATTAATTTTCTTATGATGAGGCATGCTGAGATATTATAAATATCCCCTTACTCTTGACTTTACTCGTTTTAAGCATCCATTACTAAATTTTGACTGAATCAATTATTATAATGGCAGTCGGTAAATGATGGTTTCAAATTCCATCATTATTGTACATTTAGTAGTAGCATGTTACTGAAAAGAAGTAATTTATATTATTACCTTTTAAGAATTTATTTTTGTTATCAGTCAACTTATGGAATCTTATTTTTATTGAATGAGTTATAACCTGTTACTATCCTTATTTATTTTGATATTCAATTTACAATGACTCTGGGCCCTTTTGACATTTTACCATCCTTCTTTGAGTATTTTCTTATATTTTGACTAAAAATAATTTCAGGATTATCTTGTAATTTCCCCACCCTAGCTCTGGAATCAGCCATTTCTCCAAGAACTCCTGGTTCATTTAAGAAGACAGGCATTTAGAACAAAAATCTAGGTTGTATGAGTGCTCATTGCTACTGAGGTGCTATTGCTCATACGTATTTTTAGAATACAGAAACAATTACCACATTGATGTTGCCAAAGCCAGTCCAAACCCACAGGGTTCACTCTCTTTTCTTAATTTCCATAATTACTTATTCCTTCTCTGATGGAGAAAGCTGTCTCCCATTTCAACAAAGATTTTACTTATGTCTTCAGTCTTAGAATGTACACAAAGTGATTTTAGAACAACTTACTAGTGCTTTTGTACAAAAAGGAGAGTTTTCATTGTATTTTGTCCTATTTTTAGTGGTCTTAGAGGTTTTCTTTTTCAACTTTTTCTTTTGTCTTTAGCTTGAGAACATATAGTCTAATTAGTATGTTAAGAATGACTTAGTTTTGATACTAACCATCCCCTTTTGATGTGTAATGTTGTTTGAGAGACTGTTGCGTTAATATGTTCTGTTAGCATTCAGTTTTAGTATTTTGTGGATTTTATTGACTTTTTTTTTTGAGTATATGAAGCATTAACATGGTTCTGAAGGTAGGATATGTGCAAAAAGGTATGTTCAGAGAATTGTCCTTTCCCTTTCCATTTCCTCTACTTTTTACATTTCCACCCACTCTCTGAAGGTAACCCATCTCATTATTATCCGGTGTATCCTTTCTGTGTCTCTTTGTGGCCAAACAGTAAATGTTTGTGCATTTTATTTTCAATTCTTTTTTACACAATAAGTAATATATTAAAGATACTCTTCTGTACTTAGCCTTTTTCACTTAACAATATGCTATATATATGCCGGAAATCACTTCATATCTGTTCTTAGAAATCTTCCTTATTTACTTTTATATCTGCATAGTGCTCTATCAGATAGATGTACTATAGTTTTATTCAATCACTTCTCTACATAGCGGCATTTTTGTTGTCTCCAGTATTTTGAAACAAATAACATTGCAGTGAATATTCTTGAACATATTATTTATATTTTAGTGTTACTGGAGGTGTATCTTTGGATAAAGCTTTGAAAATGAGATTACTGAACTGATAAGTAAACACATATGCATTTTTTTGTAAATTTTGCCAAATTCTCCTGCATAAGGTTATGCAAAATTTACCAAAAAGGCATGTGTTTACTTATCAATTCAGTAATCTCATCTTTAAAGTTTTATCTGAATTTATGGCATAAATTTTGTACCATCTGAGAAATGCCTATTTTCCACCACATGAGAGTGCCATTTTCCCAGTCCTAATAATAGGTATGTTGTTTTACATTTCAAAATTATATTTTGCCAATTTGGTAGGTGAAAAGTGGTATATCAGTGATATTTTAAATTGTTTTAAATTGCTTTACTCTATGCGTAACATTATACACTTTCATATGTTTAAGGACAGTATTTCCATCTTTTGTTTAAGAAATCTCTTTTTACCTCTTATACTTACAGGCTTTTGCAATTTTCTCACAATTTTTTATAGTTCTTTATGTATTTGAATGACTCTAGTCAATACATAAAGTCTAGTTCTTTATGTATTTGAATGTTTGAATGAACTGCAAACATTATCTCTCAGTTTGTTGACTGTATCCTTATTTTGTTTATGGTATTTTATGTTATGCCAATTTTTAAAGGCAAATTTATATAGTCAATCTTTTTTATTGACTCTGGACTTTACATTAGAATGTCTTTCCCCATACCCAAGTTAAAGAGTGATTCATCTGTATTTTCTTTTGTACTTGTTAAATCTTCGTTATCTATTTTAATCAGTGTTTCCTTATTTTCACTAATATGTTTTTTTTTTAATTTTAGCTATTACCTATTAGATATTTTATGAGTGGGGTGAAAGCTTTCCTTCTGTCCTCTCTGTCATTTCACTGAAATGACTGACGAGAGAGATTAATAGGAGAAAAAGATAATCAGATAAGAAAACTTCAGAGAAAGTCCTTCCTGGTGCTTTGGGGGAAAAAAAAAGGATCAGAGAGATAGTAAGAAGAAGGGGAGTCAGAGAGAGACCTTGGTTCTAAGGCTTATTTCTGAGGTCTTTCAATTTCCTTTGATTGAAAGCATGCAGCTTGTCAAAGCACTATATTTTTGGGTCTTCTTCTCTGTACCCTAACAATATTTAAGTGTATATTTAATATGTCACATCTTCTTTTTAGTAAATTTGATATTACTTTATTTATTATTGGGCAATAATAGTGTGTTGTCCTTTTTGATAGACATGCCTATTATTAGGATTAATAATTCCTGGTTATAAAATATTAACATTAAAAAATTTAAGAAGCATTTAAGGAACCAAATAGCACCATACTAAAAAGTAATAATTTTTGCTTTATTTATATAAATGCACAGTGTACAAGTCTTGTTTTATTATGTGGATAGATTGCTTGGTGGCAAAGTCATTCAGGACCTTGAAAAATACCCTGCATTTGTCCTGAGAGAAGTCAGGAATGTTTGTAGGCTTTTAATTACTGAAGTGACATTATCATGGTTATAAGATTATGTGGCTGTAATGTGAATAATGGATTAGAAAATGTATAAAACTTAAAGCAGGAAACAATTAAGACATTGAAATATTAAGGTAGCATGTTCAAAGGAAGTGATATTTGTGAGAGAAGTGGAGAGATTCAACACATATTTGGGAGGCAAAATTGACACAATTTAGCAGTAGATGAATGTGGACATTATAGAGGAGTCTAGGTTGAAGGTCAGAGTTTTTGTTTAGGTGAATTTCAGGAATAGTTAGAACAATCATGTCAGTGACAAAAACAATAGAAGAAAAATAAGGCAGAAACTGAGAGAGATAGAAAAGGATGGTAAGTTCATTTTGTTTTTCTTTCAAAAAATTATTTATTTATTTTCAGAGATAGAGTCTCACTCTGTCACCCAGCCTGAAGTGCTATGATGCCTTGAACTCCTGGACTCAAGCAATCCTCCCACCTCAGCCTCTTGAGGAACTAGGACTACAGGCATGTGCCACCATGTCCAGCTAACTTTGAAATATTTTGTAAAGATGCAGTCTTGCTACATTGCCCAACATAGTCTTGAACTCCTAACCTTCAGCAATCCTCCTACCTCTGTCCCTCAAAGTGCTGGGATTACTAGCAAGAACTACCACACCTGGCAGGTAAGTTCAATTTTTGAAATATTGAGTTTTAAGTGACTATGGGATCAGAAAGTGGAGGTTCAGTAAATTGTTGGATACATGGATCTGTTTCCCAGAATACTTTTCTTGGCTGAATTTAGTGACTTATCTTTAACACAGAAGAGAATGGATTTTCTTCAGGTAATTATGAGAGTACACATAATCATAGTTACTAAAAATGACATCATAGGAGGTCAAATAGATAAACATTGAAAGAAAAGTTTATTTTTTAATACTATTATACATAAAGATATATTTGAATGATTCTATTCATTTCTTCAGAATCTCTGGGGCTGTTGGGCTTAGGAAGAAAGCTTCAAACAGTTTGTGGGTAAGTGTAGCTTGAGGCCAGATTTTCTGGTCAACCAACTAGGACAATTTTAGATGTGAAAGTCTCCTTTTCTGATGGCTTTTTTTTTAAAGCAAGGGCAATGGGCCACAGGGGTTTCACTAAATAGAAACAATTCTTGACATGCTTTCCCTTGAATCCTTATAAAATAATAATAGATGATAGGAGACGGAATAGGTTAGCATATCTAAACTCACGTGGGATAGCTGTTGAGACTTAATTCAGGGATCTGTGGCAAAACAAAGCTTCTGATCTATAAACTATAGTGTTTTAAAATCCTGGGTTTACTGAACCCTCGTGAACTTTGAAAACATAATACAGTAATGTATTTGAAGGATTTAATGAGGGAAGTCAAGAGCAATAAAAGATCACAAGACAAGGAGGTCAGCCTAGCCAAAGAAAATGGTGATAAATTGTAACCAGGTGTCTTTGTTTCCTGATTCTTCAAGTACTGCACACTCAGCTTTCTCTGTGAGAAAGAATAGCTTGTGAAATTGCATACAGTCTTTGTCAACTTTAATACTTTCTTGCAAGATCTCAGAATTATTTGCTTAGTCTTAACTACCTCAGAGGCAAATGAGGTTAACTATTTAAAAATTACATATGGAGTGAAAGAAGATCTAATGTTCCTTGTGATTTAGGAAATTCATAAGGATACTTCATTGGTGTCCTAATGTTTGTCTGCTATAATGATTGAGGACAAAGTAGGTTTTATTGTGGCATTGCATATATGTACAATTCAAAAGTCATGCTGTGAAGCTCTTCTTAATTACATGCAACACACACACTCAAATTTCTGTGAATGTATTTCACACATTACTTATGCCCTCTATGAGTTTCTTCACAAGACCAACTTCTCTTTAATTGTACCCTGCACAATTTATAATATTCTTTGTATTTGTATTGATATTTATTTTAGATCATATTATTTCACTACATTATATGAAAAACCTTCAGAGAATTCTCTAATCCAAGAGAAGAGAATAAGGCAAAGCCTGAGATACAGAACACAGAAAGCATATGAGAAGAGGCAGACAAAGGAGAAGAGCATTTTCTCGTGGTAGATCTGGTGAGTAGACTGGCCAGGATAAAGCAGGACACAAGCCCTTGTCACCGACTGGGATAGAAGGTGGGATTTCTATCTTCCATCCCTGGTCTGGGGAAATGGACAAAGTGATAGAAAAAATGCATCACCTCTAAGATATGAATACAGAAGAAGAAAGAATGTTCCTTTCCATGTGACCATTTTCATCGAGTTATTTATTAAAATATTACTAAGGTCTAAAGTTACTTTCCTCCAGGCATTTCAATCTTTATACACGGAGCATCAGGAAATATTCTAGGCATTCTGGCCAATGGATTAATAACCACTGATATTTTGAAAGTTACATATCTTTTGGAAAGGATATGTAGCCTTCTGGTGTCTGACAACTCAATGCTAATAAATGATTTGAGTCAGCAATGGATAATTGATTTATTTTTGTAAATGCTTAAATATAATTTCCTTGAATACAAATTATGTATATGTGTCCCTTTTTTATTCCTTCTTTTCAAGAATACTAGACAATAAAAAACAGAATAAACCAGTTTTCAAAATTAGGTCCTTTTATTTCAAAAGGTTTGCACCCCACTCATGTTAAAGAATAAAATAGTCAAGTTATTAAATAGGGATAATCAAAAGAAACAATGAACTGTCAAGACATGAAAAGATGTGGGAAACTTAAATACATATTTTTAAGTGAACGAAACTAATCTGAAAATGTTAAATACTGTATGATTCCAAATACTATATATGACATTCTGGAAAAGGCAAAACTATGGAAACACTAAAAGGCTCAGTGGTTTCTAGAGTTTTCAGGGAGGGAGGAGTGGATAGGCAGAGCACAGAGAGTTTTAGGCCAGTGAAAGTATTCTGTATCATACTATACTGGTAGATACATGTGATTATCATGTTAAAACTCATAGAATGTACAACATCAAGACTCAACCTTAATGTAAACTAAGAACTTTGGTTGATAATGAGGTATCGTTGTGTGTTCATCAGTTGTAACAACTGTATCACTCTGCTTTGGGATACTGATAGTGGGTGAGGATTGCATATATGCGGGGTCAGGGGTACAGGGGAACTCTGTACTTCCTACTCAATTTTGCTGTAAATTTAAAACTACTCTAAAATAAATTATTTTTTAAAAAAGGACAAGAAAAAAATTAACAAAGTCAATACTCAGAGAAGCAATGCATTTTAATAAGATATCCAGAAGAAAAATTCTTGGCCTTGTCTTTACCTTAATGACAAGCAAATTGTTCATTTGAATAAAAGAAGAATTGTTACCTAGACTTCTGGGTATCTTCTGATTGGTGGGTAGAGTATTTTAGAGGAAAATTTCAAACAATGTATCATTACAGGCAATTATACAAGGTGTGTTGATTTATATGATGAGCCCTACCTCAAGAATAAAAACTGAGCCAGGAAAAATTATGTTGTAGCTTTAAGTTTGAACTTTAAAAAGAAATATTATTTATTTTCCAGATATCAATAAATAGAAAATGTGTAAGTTTGGTAACTTGTTTGAATTTAATTTTGTGAAGTCTTTTTTCCTTATAGTGGTTAGCAATAAAATAGATTATGATATGTATTTTTAGTGGTAACAAACAAGAGAAAGAATGGAAGAGAAAGACAGTATCCTTATTTCACTTCAAGTTTTGGGAAGGGAAAATTCCCATAAAGTAGAGTGTTTGGTTGTTAAAACTAATGCAGAAATAAAGAAAAAGTAGTCCCTTTGGCAAAGTGAAGGAAAAAAAAGGGGGTGTGGTGGGTGCTGGGGTATGGGTTGAAGATCATCCCTGAGGCCACGCATGTGAAAGGCCATGCATGTGAAAGGCCTTTGTGCTTCTGCAGTAACAATAATGATGCAATTTCCAAATAGCATTAGCATGTTGTAGGTATTTGGAAGAAAAGAGAACAATGCTTGTTTTTCTTGATGAAGATAGTAGAAAAAGAAGAGAGGTGCAACTGAGAACAAATTATAAAATAGAAGGTTATTATTTAAATAAAAAATATTTCTAATAATCACTATAATTTGTCACTGGTAAGGTGAAATGTAGAATCTAACGTCTCACTACATTTTTTTTTTCCAGTTGCATGGAAAATAGAGTATATTGGTACTAAACTACATCTCATTAACTTCTTTGCCTCAGCTATTGACACTACAAGTTGTTTTTATCTTGAAACTGTGCTAAAATACACTTGGCTTTGCCAAGTCTCTAAAATGGTTCACTGTTTTCTTGCCAGAACACAAGAAACTAGCAATTTTTAAAATGGGGTAATAATTTATGCTTTGATGACCTACACCTACCTCATTTTGGGTAATATAGTGCTGCTTCATTTAAATGTTTTAATGTATTCAAACTTAATTCATTACTAGCAAAAACTACCCGGTTGTCATTCTTAAGACTGAACTTTGTCTGAAACTACCTAACAGGTAGAGCAGGGGTATAATTTTGTAATATAAAATGCTCTCCTTCATTGCCCAGCACATCTGCCTTGTGGTTGATGAAACGGAACTCTCTAACTTCAGGACTGGGCATTGTTTTTGTTTTCAAGTTTTACTTTATTGGTTGTAGTGGATTAAACAATGCAAATTTTATTATAGTTATCATAATGTGTGCATTTGATTACTGTAGCAAGTGATAAGATAACTTACTTGCTCGGTGCACATAATTCAGTCCAAATAATATGGGTTAAGGGACACAGCCCAACTACAAAAATAAAAACTTAAAAGATAAGAAACTTTTAGGTAGTTGAAGAAGGTGATGACTGTCTATACTGTATCTTTTGATATATCCCACCAAACAACTAGAAGCTATAAGGCGAAACAAAACAAAACAACACCATAAAACAACAACAGCAAAAAACTATACAAAAAATTGCTTTAAGCATGACTTGACAAGGAATAACCAAACTCCAGAATAGCTATAAATAAAAAAAAAAGAAAAACATCAAATTCCAGGGAACAATCTCTCACATGATGCAACACTGCAAGCTTTTGTGGTAAGCAAAGACAGGCCAAGAAAAGCTTAGGGAAAAAGAAAAGATAAAGGGATACTTTGGGACATGTAATAAAAGAGAAAACTAGGAAAGGGAAGTATTTAGGGTCTTATCAGACAAAAGAGAACCAAACATCAGAGACACAAAACCTCTTCCCAGCAACCAAAAAAGAAATAATAAAACCCTCTACAAGATTATCTATTTTAAAGGGATTTGATCTATTGACAAAAGAGGGTACCATTGCACTAGAAATTCTGTAAAACATCCAAAATATACAACAATGAACCAAAGAAAACTCAGTAAATCTATACAGAATTATTAGAAAAATAACAAAACAAAATTTAGCACACTTTAACTGATAAAACTCTCTATCACCCACAAAAAGAAAAGAAAAACATGTAGGAGAAAACATCTGTAAGATGACACTTCAAATTGAATTAAATGTCCCCAATCTAACATTTAGGGATATGAAAACAAAACAAATCAAAACCAAAAACCCTTGAATTATAAATTTAAAAAGTAAGAGCAGAAAAAGTCAGAAAAAGAGAGAGAGAGAGAAATAAAAGAAGATGGATTGAGTTCAATAAATAAATAAATAACACTGAAAAAAATCTCAAAAATAAAAAAGAAATACATTAAGATATAACTAAATAAAATTGGAAATCTGCCAAGACAGTAGATTTTTATCTACTCTGTGCTTTTATCACACGTACAAAAAGGGTAACTATGTGAAATGCTGCATATGTTAATTTGCTTGACTATAGTAACTATTTCGTTATGCTATAGCAAAGCATAATTTTGAACACTTTAAATATATATGATTTTTTAAAACTTTACAATAATAATTTAGGACAGGGAAGGTAACAACTGAGAATGCAAAAATTAAAGAAAAGGGGCAGAAAGAACATGGTAGAAATAAAAGACAAAGAAGGAATAATATTTGCATAATTGGAGCCCCTAAAAACTAAAACAACACATTGGTACAAACCTAATATTTATAATTATATTTAAAAAAATTTTCAGATATAAAGGGCATGAATCAATATATTGACAGGGCCCACTGGGAACCTGGGCAAAATTATCTGAAATATTTAACCCTAAAAATTATACTGGTAAAACTATTAAATTTCAAAGACAATTAAAAAAAAAAAGAATCTTACGAATAAGATAAATTAAAAGAAAAAAAGGTAATTATGTATGCAGCAGAATTTTCAAAACCATAATCCAAAGCTTTTCTCTCCTGTTCTATATGAGTGTTTTATTTGCTTTTGAAAGTTTCCAGGAATACTTGGGAGATAAGTTAAACTTAGTGACCAATAAGTGTGAATTATGAAATTGACTGAAGGACTAAATTTTTATTAAAAATGAACACAATGGTAGTGCAATTAATGACAATAGGGGGCAGCTCTCCTACCAGAAAGGCAAAAACACTAATGATGAGGGCCCTGGTCCAATCAACATAAATTCCGTATCAGCAAACTTTGACTTGCTCTGTTTCCCATGTTTCTTCCCGGTCCTCCGACAAGTCCATTGCTCCTAAAATGCATTAACTGCCTCAGAGCTCTTAATTCGCATTGGATTAATTCCCAAATAGTTTTCCAATATTTCATAACAAGGACCATGTAGCTGAGGATTCAGACAATAATAACTATGATGAATTGAAAATAATTCCTAATGTTACAAAAGAAAGAGTTTTAGGGATTTTTTAATCTGCATTTTATGTAACTTAAATAGTCATATAATGACCTCCTAATTATATTTTTCTTTTGTAGTCGTTATCATCTAAATCACAGGGACATCTCCAAGTTTGTGAATTACAGATCAGGAGCAGGGAAGGAATTTGCTTCAGCAATTGGAAGAAAATGTCTCACTAATGTGTACAAGGTTGCTTTTGGAACTTCTCAAAACACTTCCTTCTGGGGAGTATGATTATTTTTATATTTTGAGGGTGAATTTTCTCCAGGGGAAAATAGATAATGATTCTCACAGGTATAAGTATTATTCTTCTTTACTATTAAAATGTTCTATTAGATATTAGTCTCTGTCTTTTAGCATCTCTTGTTCTTGTAAGTTGATTTTTCCCTAGGGAACTTTTTTTCAGAGCCTTGAGTACATTAGTTCTAAAATAAAATAATGTCAAGTATATTATATATATAAAAGTCAAGTTTTTGACAAACAATACAATATATAATTTTAAACACTCCTTCCTTTATTCCCTCCTTTCTTTACTTTGTCCATTTTTTTCTTTCCTCTTTGCTTCTTTAACTCTTTACTTTTTTTCCATTCTTCTTGAATAAAGCAATCCAAGATATATCTGGTAGGGCTGAGCAACACAAGTATTCTCAAAGGTTGAAGGTGGTTGTCAACATTCAAGCAAGTTAGGAAGGCTATCCATTCAAAAATAACCATGTTAAGGTTTTGCCTAGTGTGGTGTGTCAAAGCCTAAGTGATAAAAAGGAACACCTGCTTGAGGTGCAAATGCAGTAGTTATACTGCAAATCATGTGAGAGCTAATGAGGGATGAAGAAAGCACCCAAAGTAGGTAGCAGTGGAGTGGATAGGAGATTGTTTACATGCAGAGGAGATTAATCAAATAAAAAATATTTAAAATAATTGGAGTCTGATTTTTTTGGTTCCAGCTTAGGGTGTAGGAGACCACACAGTGGTCCTCTGTACCAGCAAGGGCCACCCAGGGGCCCTAGCCTCTCAATGACACCCACAAGTTTACTGTTAAAGCCAAGAAAACCAAATATGTAAAGGGAGAAAACAAAAATGAACCACATAGATCAGAACTGAAGGTGTCAGTGTAAACCCTTGGTTTTTAATATTATAGAAGAAAATATACAACTTTTATGTATCTATAATAAATTTTTTATTTTTTATATTTATTTTATCTATAATATTGAAAACCATGAATTAATACTGGTACCGCCCATGTTGATGTATGTATGCATGTGTGTGTATCCATCTAGATGTACATATATCCAATTATTATACATATATGCACTCATATATACATAAATGCATACATGCATGTATGTTCTGCACAGACAGAACCTGGGTGCAACCACATTCTAAGGTTTCATTAATTTTAATTTTTTTAAATTAAAACATCATATTTATCCTTTTTATAGGGTACATGTGATATTTTGTTATGTGCATAGAATGTATAATGATCAAGTCAGGGTATTTAGGGTATCCATTACCTTGAGTATTTGTCATTTTTATGTTTTGGGAAGAATATATCAAATCATCTCTTCTAACTATTTTGAAATATATAATAATTAGTCAACTACAGTCACTCTAATCTGCTACAGAACATCGGAACTTATGTCTTCTATATAACTCTATGTCTGGACCCATTAAACAATTTCTGCTCATTTTCTCTTGCACCACACATGCACTTTCCCCAGATTCTGGCATCTCTTATTCCACTGTCTACCTCCATAAGCACAAATATTTAGCTTTCACAGATGAATGAAAGCATGCAATATTTTTCTATCTATTCCTGGCTTATTTCATTTAAAATATTCCTGAAAATAGCATGGTTTTATTCTTTTTAAATGGCTGAATAGTATTTTATTGTGTGCATATATATATGACACTTTCGTTATCTATTTATCCACTGATGGACACTTAGGTTGATTCCATATCTTGGCTATTGTGAAGAGTGCTGCAATATACACAAGGGTGCAGATATTCCTTTGATGTACTGTTTTTCTTTTATTTGGATAAATACCCAGTAGCGGGACTGATGGATTTTATAGTAGTTTTATTTTTTGTTTTTTAAAAGAAATCTTTATACCGTTTTTCATAATAGCTGTACTAACTTAAATTTCTATCAAGAGTATATGAGTTCTTTTTTATCTATATCCTCACCAGTATCTACTAGTTTTTCTTTTTCATAATACTCATTCTAACAAAATAAAATAATAGAGTGAGATGATAACTCATTGTGGTTCTGATTTGCATTTCCCTAATGATTAGTGGTATTGAGCATTTTTTCCATGTATCTGTTGGCCATTTGAATGTCTTTGGATAAATATCTATTGGGGTTATTTACTCACTTTTTAATGGGATTTTTTGTATTTTATTTTTGAGTCAATTTAGTTCCTTGTATACTCTGGATATTAGTTCATTATTGGACAAATAGTTTGCAAATATTTTCTCCCTTTCAATAGATGTCTCTTTATTTTGTGGATTATTTCCTTCGCTGTGCAGGTAATTTTTAGTTTAATATAGTCCTATTTTTATACTTTTGTTTTTGTTATCTGTGTTTTTGAGGTCTTAGCTCTAAAATCTTTGCCCAGACCAATGAACTGAAGTGTGTCTTCTATGTTTTCTTCTATCAGTGTTATACATTTGAGTATAAGTAAACTTACATTTGAGTCTTTAACCCATCTTGAGTTGAAATTTGTATATTGTGGCAGATAGGGGTCCAGTTTGATTCATCTACATATGAATATTCAATTTTCCCAGCACCATTTATTGAAGAAGGATTATTTCTCCAAACATATGTTATTTCTCCCAATGTATGTTTTTGACACATTTGTCAAAACTCAGTTGCCTGTAAATATGTGGATTTATTTCTATGTTGTCTATTTCTTTCCATTAGTCTACGTGTCCTTTTTTTTTCTTTTTTTTTTTTTGTGCCAATACCACGCCGTTTGGGTACTACAGTTTTGTAATATATTATGGAATTCGGTTGTATGATGCCTTCAAGTTTGCTATTTTTACTCAGGACTGCTTTGGCTATTCAGGCTCTTTTACCGTTTTCACACATATTTTAGAATGATTTTTTTTTCTATTTCAATAAAATATAACATTGGTATTTTGATAGAGTTTGCATTGAATCATTAGATTGTTTTGCATGGTATGGTCATTTTAACAATATTAATTCTTCTGATTCATGAACATGGGATGTCTTTCCATTTTTCTATGCCCTCTTCAATTTCCTTCTTCAGTGTTTTATAATGTTCTTTGTAGAGGTCTTCCACATCTTTCGTTATATGTATTCCTAGACTTTTTAATTGCTTTTGTAGCTATTGTAAATGAGATTGCCGTCTTGATTTCTTCTCAGCTAGCTTATTATTGGTGTATAGAAATGCTACTGATTTATGGTGTTGATTTTGTATCCTGGGACTTTATTAAACTTACTTGTCAAACCTAAAAGATTTTGGTGAAGTCTTTAAGTTTTTCTAGCTACAAGATCATATCATCTGAAGCAAAAATATTCACTGCTTTTTTTTTCCAATTTAGATGCCTTTTATTTATTTCTCTTGCCTGACTGTTCTGACCAGGACTCTCAGTAATATGTTGAACAGGAGGTGAAAGTTGGCATCCTCATTTTATTCCAGTTCTTTGAGAAAAGGCTTTCAGGTTTTTCTCATTCAGTATGTTAATGGTGGGGTTTTCATAGATGGACATTATTATGTTGAAGAATATTCCTTCTATGCCTAGTTTGTTGAGAGTTTTTATCAAGAAAGGGTGTTGAAATATATCAAATGCTTTTTCTATGTCTATTGAGATGATCATGTTTTTTGCTCTTCATTCTGTTGACGTGATGTATCATGTTTGTTAATTTGTGTGTGTTGAACCATCCTTCCGTATTTGGGATAAATCACACTTGATTATGGTGTATCATCTTTTTGATAGGCTCCTGGATCATATTTGCTAGTATTTTGCTGAAGATTTTTGTGTCAATGTTTGTCAGAGATATTAATCTGTAGCTTTCTTTTTTTGTTGCAACTTTGTCTGGTTTTGGTATCAGGGCAATGCTGGCCTCATAGTATTTGGGAGAATTCCCTCCTTTTCAATTTTTGCAATAGTTTGAGGGAAAATGATATTAGTTCTTTGTACATTTGGTAAAATTCAGCAGTGATGTCATCTGGTCCTGGGCACTTTTGTTGGCAGACTTTTTATTACTGATTCAATCGCATTGTTTGTTATTGGTACAGTCAGGATTTTGATTTCTCCCTGATTCAAGTTTGGTAGATTTTGTGTGTCCAGAAATTTATTCATTTTTTTCTTGCTTTCTAGTGTATTAGTATATAGTTATTCTTAATATCCTCTAGTGATCTTTTATCTTTGATATCATTTGTAATATATGCTTTTTTGTTTCTAATCTTGTTTATTTGGGTCTTCTCTGTTTTATTCTTCGTTAGTCTAGCTAGTGGTTTATCAATTTATCGTTTCAAAAAACTTTTTATTTTGTTAATGCTTTGTATTTTTTGTCTCTATTTTGCTTTTTCTGCTCCAATCTTTTCTTCTTTTCTACTAATTTTCTGTTTGTTTTTTTCTTGCTTTTCTAGTCCCTTGAGGTGCATCATTGGAGTGTTTATTTAAGGCCTTTCCACTCTTCTGATGTAGGCATTTATTGCTATAAACTTCAATCTTAACACTGCTTTCACTATATCTTAATTACTTTAGTATGTTGTGTTTTGATTTTCATTTGTTTCAAGAAATTTTATGATTTCCTTTTTAATTTTTTTCTTGACCCATATTTTGTAATTTCCATATTTTACAACGTGGAATTTCCAAAGTTCCCATTGTCATTAATTTCTACTTTTATTGCATTGTGGTCTGAGAGGATTCTTGATATAATTTTGATTTTTAAAAACTTGTTGTGGCTTGTTGTGTTTCAGTAGCTTATTTATGTTAAGAGAAGTTCACTATTTTATGAGCCAAAATCTGTGAAAACTCACTATTGAATAGTAAAACGGAAGCTCTAACCGAATAAATAAATGCATAAATGAATACATTTCCAGGTGGCTTTTATGAAAACTTTCTTGCTATAATTCTGTTGTAACTTTCACCATTACTTATATGTTTACATAGTTTTCGTGAATGCATTATATTTTTTTCTTAAGTGTGTCATGCAGATTTCTAATTAAAATAGAACATTATGAAGTTAGACTTTAAAACAAATGATAATATTCTTAGATAGATTTAACAATTCTAGTTTAACTATTTGAAATTGAGTTATTATTTGAGATAATTTTTAACCATCAAAATGATTTACTATGCTGAATTATTAGATCTAATGAATGAGGATTACCAAGAATAAAACAATTACAAAACTGTATTTGCCACTACTTTTTTTCCTCTGGGATCCTCACAGTTGTTGAACCAATACTTACTTCCCACCTGCAATTATTCCTCTACACAGAAATAATTGATGACATTTGTAGAGATTGTAGCTTCAGCTGATTCTTAGAATTCAGATTCCAGATCTTAACTGATCATACCAGACTCTAAATCAAATACATTAAACTCTGTTAATGATGCTCTAATGAATAGTCTTTTGGCACAGTGATTATTTGATTAGTATACTCTTGCATAACTATAAAGAAATGCCGGACACAAGGTAATTTATAAAGAAAAGCATTTAATTGGCTCATGGTTGTGTAAGTTATACAGGAATCATAGTGGCTTCTGCTTCTGAAGAGGCCTCAGGAAGTTTCCAATCATGGCAGAAGGCAAAGGAGGAGCAAGACATATCACATTGTGGGAGTATGAGCAAGAGAGAGAGTGGGGGGGATGCCATACACTTTTTAAAAATTACTATTATACATCAAGTTCTGGGACACATGTCCAGAATGTGCAGGTTTGTTATACAGGTATACATGTGCTATGGTGGTTCACTGTACCCATCAACCCATCACCTAGGTTTTAAGCCCCACATGCATTAGGTATTTCTCCCAATGCTATCCCTCCCTTTGCCCCCTACTCCACGACAGGCCCCAGTGTGTGATGTTCCCCTCCCTGTGTCCATATGTTCTCATTGTTCAACTCCCACTTTCTGAGTGAGAACATGCCGTGTTTGGTTTCACTGTTCCTGTGTTAGTTTGCTGAGAATGATGGTTTCCAGCCTCATCTGTGTCCCCCTGCAAAGGACATGAACTCATTCTTTTTTATGGCTGCATAGTATTCCATGGTGTATATGTGCCACATTTTCTTTATCCAGTCTATCATTGATGGGTATTTGGGTTGGTTCCAAGTCTTTGCTATTGTGAATAATGCTGCAATAAACATATGTGTCTTTATGATAGAATGATTAATAATCCTTTGAGTATATACCCAGTAATGGGATTGCTGGGTCAAATGGTATTTCTGGTTCTAGATCCTTGAGGAATCGCCACACTGTCTTCCACAATGGTTGAACTAATTTTCATTCCCACCAACAATGTAAAGGTCTTCCTATTTCTCTACATCCTCTCCATCATCTCTTGTTTCCTGAGTTTTTAGTGATCACCATTCTAACTGGTGTGAGATAGTACCTCATTGTGGTTTTGATTTGCATTTCTCTAATGACCAGTAATGATGAGCATGTTTCCATATATTTGTTGGCCGCATAAATGTCTTCTTTTGAGAAGTGTCTGTTCCTAAGCTTCACTCACTTTTTGATGGGGTTGCTTGTTTGTTTTTTTGTAAATTTGTTTAAGTCCTTTGTAGATTCTGGATGTTAGACCTTTGTCATATGGATAGATTGCAAACATTTTCTCCCACTCAGTAGGTGCCCTATTTGCTCTGATGATAATTTCTTCTCTTTTGCTGAGCAGAAATTCTTCAGTTTAATTAGATCCCATTTGTCTATTTTGGCTTTTGTTGCAATTGTTTTTGGTGTTTTAGTCATGAAGCCTTTGACCATGCCTATGTCCTGAATGGTATTACCTAGGTTTTCTTCTAGGGTTTCTATGGTTTTAGGTTTTATGTTTAAGTCCTTAATCCATCTTGAGTTAATTTTTGTATAAGGTGTAAGGAAGGGATCCAGTTTCAGTTTTCTGCATATGGCTAGCCAGTTTTCTCAACACCATTTATTAAATATGGAATTGATTCCCCTTTGTTGTTTTTGTCAGGTTTGTGGAAGATCAGATGGTTGTAGATATGTGGTATTATTTCTGAGGCCTCTGTTCTGTTCCATTGGTCTATATACCTGTTTTGGTACCAGTACCATGCTATTTTCATTACTGTAGCCATGTGGTATAGTTTGAAGTCAGGTAGTGTGATGCCTCCAGCTTTGTTCCTTTTGCTTAGGATTGTCTTGGCTATATGGGCTCTTTTTAGTTCTGTATGAAATTTAAAGTAGTTTTTTCTAGTTGCTTTGAAGAAAGTCAATGGTAACTTGACGGGAATAGCATTGAATCTATGAATTACTTTGGGCAGTATGGCCATTTTCACGATATTGATTCTTTCTATCCACGAGCATGGAATTTTTTTCCATTTCTTTGCGTCCTCTCTTATTTCCTTGAACAGTGGTTTGTACTTCTCCTTGAAGAGGTCCTTCACATCCTTTGTAAGTTGTATTCCTAGGTATTTTATTTTCTTTGAAGTAATTGTGAATGGGAGTCTACTTATGATTTGGCTCTCTGTTTGTCTATTATTGGTATATAGGAATGCTTCTGATTTTTGCACATTGATTTTATGTACTGAGACTTTGCTGAAGTTGCTTATCAGCTTAAGGAATTTTGAGTCTGATATGATTGAGTTTTCTAAATATACAATCATGTCATCTGCAAACAGAGATAATTAGACTTTCTCATTTCCTATTTGAATACCCTTTATTTCTTTCTCTTGCCTAATTTCCCAGGCCAGAAATTTCAGTACTATGTTGAATAGGAGTGGTGAGAGAGGGCACACTTCTCTTGTGCCAGTATTCAAAGGGAATGCTTCCAGCTTTTGCCTATTCAGTATGGTATTGGCTAGGGGTTTGTCATAAACAACTCTTATTATTTTGAGATACATTCCATCAATACCTAGTTTATTGAGAGTTTTTAGCATGTAGGGGTGTTGAATTTTACCAAAGGCCTTTTCTGCATCTATTGAGATAATCATGTAGCTTCTGTCATTGGTTCTGTTTATGTGATGAATTACATTTATTGATTTGCATGTGTTGAACCAGTTTTGCATCCCAGAGATGAAGCCAGCTTGATCTTGGTGGATAAGCTTTTTGATGTGCTGCTGGATTTGGTTTGCCAGTATTTTATTGAGGATTTTTACATTAGTGTTCATCAGGGATATTGGGCTGAAATTTTCTCTTTTTGATGTGTCTCTGCCAGGTTTTTGTATCAGGATGATGCTGGCCTTGTAAAATGAGTTAGGGATAAGTCTTTCTTTTTCTATTGTTTGGAATAGTTTCCGAACGAAAGGTACCAGCTCCCCTTTGTACCTCTAGTAGAATTCGGCTGTGAATCCATCTGGTCCTGGACTTTTTTTGGTTGTGTAGGCTACTAATTACTGCCTCAATTTCAGAGCCTGTTATTGGTCTATTCAGGGATTCAACTTCTTCCTGGTTTAGTCTTGGAACGGTATATGTGTACAGGAGTTCATCCATTTCTTCTAGATTTTCTAGTTGATTTGCGTCGAGATGTTTATAGTATTCTCTGATGGTAGTTAGTATTTCTGTGGGATCAGTGGTGATCTCCCCTTTATCATCTTTTATTGTGTCTATTTGATTCTTCTCTCTTTTTATCTTTATTAATCTGGCTAGCAGTCTATCTATTTTGTTAATCTTTTCATAAACCAGCTCCTGGATGTATTCACTTTTTGAAGGGTTTTTATGTCTCTATTTCCTTCAATTCTGCTCTGATCTTAGTTATTTCTTGTCTTCTGCTAGCTTTTGAATTTGTTTGCTCTTGCTTCTCTGGTTATTTTAATTGTGATGTTAGGGTGTCGACTTTAGATTTTCCCACTCTTGGGTGTGGCCATTTAGTGCTATAAATTCCCCCTCTTAATACTGCTTTAACTGTGTCCCAGAGATTCTGGTATGCTATGTTTTTGTTCTTATTGGTTTCAAAGAACTTATTTATTTCTGCCTTAATTTCATTACTTACCCAGTAGTCATTCAGGGGCAGGTTGTTCAATTTCCATGTAGTTGTGCAGTTTTGAGTGAGTTTCTTAATCCTGAGTTCTAATTTGATTGCACTGTAGTCGGGCTGCACCCACTGTCTAACCAGTCCCACTGAGATGAACTGAGTACCTCAGCTGAAAATGCAGATATCACTCGGGATATCTTCTGTGTTGGCCTCCCTAGGAACTGCAGACTGAAGCTATTCCTATTCGGCCATTTTGCCAGATGCTCACCAATGCCATACACTTTTAATGACCAGATCTCATGAGGAATCACTCACTGTCATCAGAATAGCACCAAAGGGATGTTGCTAAACCATTCTTGAGAAAGCTACCCCATGATCCAGTCATTTCTTACCAGACCCTCTCTCCAACACTGGGGACTACAATTAGACACAAGTTTGGGTGGGGACACAGATCCAAACCATACCAATGATAAAAAGAGCTTGTTGAGTGTAACCCATATTCATGTGCTTTAGCCTTCTTTCCCGTTGATGATAACTTCTTGGACTCTGAGGTTTGATTCTTTGTGCTTTCTTCTGCAAACCCTACCCTGCAACTTGCCAGTTGACTTAAAGACATTTTTCACATCCTGTTTTTCATCAAGACACATATTTCACTTCCTGTATAGACCATTTAGTCATCATCTGACATGCAGTACTGTGGACAGGAACATCTTTCTTTAATCTGCTTTTAGGTAAATTCCTGCAGGGGCTGGGAAGAGGCTTCTTTGCAATGGAAAGAATTTCAGACAACTTATTTATCAGTTGTTAATGAAGTGCACAGGACCAAATAAAAAAAAAGAGTTTTGAGCTGTTAGTGGTTGCCCTATTTTATCTTGCTAGTATTGTAAATCAGATTTAATGCTAATATCCAGATCTATCCAAAGCCTTAAAATTCTATTTTCACAAGATCCTCTCGCTATATAGGTTACTATTCTTGTCCCTCATGAAGATACTGATTTTTTTTTAACATATTACTGTTGCTGATAACCGATTGTCCCCTAAATTCAATGACTATTAAAAATTGTGAGGTTGAAAAATAAAGACTTTATTCTAAATAATTTGGTGCCTAGATAATAATTTTGTTAATTTGCAAAATGGGAAAACATATTTGTGGGAGGAATAGTACCCTTGGTTACATACACAATCTCAAAATATTGTTTTCTAAGGTAGAATGCAACCAGAGGATGTTCCAAAAAATCCTGCTGATTAAGTACTTCTCAGACTTTTGCACCTTGTAATGAGAAATCCTTTAGATAATCAGACTGATGACTTAAAAGAAATTTTGTTTTAATATCATATTTTGTTATAATGACATAAGATGGATTTGTATTTAGAATAAATGTTTTTACTATGGTAAGGTGAAGGATAGTTAGGTCTATTATATAATAATATATAATATCATACTCTCAGTTAGAGGATTCAACTAGAAAGTCCAATGTTAGGCCAGATGCGGTGGCTCATGCCTGTAATCCATCACTTTCGTAGGCCGAGGTGGATGGATCACCTGAGGTCAGGAGTTTGAGACCATCCTGGCCAACATGGTGAAACCCTGTCTCTACTAAAAATACAAAAATTAGCCCGGCGTGGTGGCACGTGCCTGTAGTCCCAGCTACGCGGAAGGCTGAGGCAGAAGAATTGCTTGAACCCGGGAGGCAGAGGTTGCCGTGAGCCGAGATTGTGCCACTGCACTCCAGCCTGGAGACAGAGCAAGACTCGTCTCAAAAAAAAAAAAAAAAAAAAAAAAAGGCTTATGTTAGAATTTTATCTAAATCAAATATGGATAAAACTCAAGGTACAATTCATCCTGAAGCAAAACCCAGACCCACAGCTGTGACCCTGTGTATTCAAATAAGTTATCTCTTCAAAAATACAATGGCGGGACAGAAATAGAATAGACATTCTCATTCCAAAAGGGAGCAACAGCAAATAAGAAAGGAATAACAGGTTCCAAGTAAGTCAAACCCAAAAGAGCAACCAACACTAAAACCTTAGGCTGAGAATAATCTCCTCTGACTCCATATCTCACCTCCTGAGCATGCTAAGGTGGGTGTTGAGCCGTCAAGGCCTCAGGCATCTATGCCCCTGTGGCTTTGCTGAACTCAGCCCACACAACAGCACTCATGGGTCAGAATCTTGGGCCTGCAGCTCTCCTGTGGTAGGATGGCGTGCAGGTGGTTCTACAGTTCTGGAGGCTGGGAGCAGCCTTCACAGCTCCATCAAGCCTAGTAGAGGTTTTTTGCCCCCGCAGCAGTTCTCTGCAGCACTTCCACCTAAACCTAAGTGGAAGTAGTCATGTCTCCACAGCTGGTGCTTCCAAACCTAGGTGGAAATGGTCATGTCTCCACTCTATGTGCTTGCAGAATTAGTACCACGTGGATGACACTAAGGTTTGTACCTACTGGAGATGTGGCTGGAGCCACATCTGGATCTGCTTGAGCCACAGCTATGGCAGTGGAGAAGTGCTGTACCAGAAAGTACAGAGCAGACATTTGAGATGACTCAGGAATGCAAATGCTTAGGTTCAATAAGCAACCTGGGTCCCTCTCTGGAAACTTCTCTGCCCTCAAGACTCTTGTATTCTTTGCCTATAATTGAAGAGGTAGCCTCAAACATCTCTGGAATGCCACTGGAGGTCATTCTTTCATTTTCTTGATAAATAGCACTTCGCTTTCTTCTATCCATCTAACCTCTTATCAGTTGGTTGCATGGTCACACCCTTGGCTTTCTTTTCTAAACAAATACCTTTATTCTTTACATTCCCAGAGACAGAAATTTCCAACTCTGTACATCCTGCTTCTCTTTTAATTGTAAATGCCTAAATCACTTTTCTCTTCTCACGTTTTATTATATGCAGTTTAGAAAAGCCACACAGCAGCCAGAATGCTTTGATGCTGACAAACATCCTAGCTCATTGCTCTCAAATTCTTCCTTCTAAAAAGACTTAGGGTATGGACACAATTCAGCAAAGTTCTTTGTCACTTTGTAACAAAGGTGGGCTTTTCTCTAGTTTTCAACACCTGTTTCTTATTTCTGTCTGAGACTTCATTAGACTTGCCTTTCCCACCCATTTTTCTACCAACATTTGGCAGTCTTTCTCTTCTAAGCCTTCACTGGAATCAGCCTTAATGCTCCATTTATAGCAATCCAGGCTTTTCTATCCTGCTTCTCCAAATTTTTTCATCCTCTACTTATTATCCAGTTCCAAAGCCACTTCCACATTTTTAGATTCTTATAATAGCAGCACCCACTTCTCTGGTACTGAATCCTACCTCAGTTCATTCTATTCTGCTATAATTGAATACTTGAGAGACTGAGTAATGTATAATAAGCAGGCATTTATTTTCTGACAGTTTTAAAGACTGGGACATGCCAGATCAAGGCACCAGTATCTGGCAAGGGCCTTCTTGCTGTGTGGGCAAAGGGAGAAGGGGACCAAGCTCGTTTTTTTATAACAGTATTAATTCTACTCATGAGGTTGGAGCCTTCATGGCCCCATAACCTCTCAAAAGTTTCACCTCTTAATACTATTTATAATGTCAATTAAATTTTAACATGAGTTGTGGAGGGGACAAACATTCAAACCATAGCACCTTTCCACTGTTATTTTGAATAGTGTCAAAATAGATCCAACACCAGGGTCATGCCTCCATCCAGGGACTCCCTCCCCACCTCTTATCAACTGTCCTCCCTAAGCTTCCTTTCTTTCCGGGTGAAGTGGTGATGACAGGAAAAAAAAAAAAAAAGACAAAATTAAATATTAAATGTATTTATTCAACCTAAATATTTCTTAAATACAATTAAAACTAAAGTAACTTGAGACATATTCACAGCACGTCCATGTTATTTTTAAAAGCCCTCAACTACCTCTAAAACACCAGGAATGTGAACCTCCCAGGAACAGATCCATGTCTTGAACTCTCTAAAGCTAGTGATTTAATAATCAACTTATTTACAAATACTTTTAAGGCACTGCTAAGATTATGATGGTTTAGGATACTGTGAATGTTCAATGACAATATGAAGAGAAATGCAAGTGTAAAAAGGAGACTATGTGTAAATTCTTAGTGGGGAGGATAGACAGTATGAGCTCTGAGTTCAGAGGAGAGAATATAGTCTCTATACATGGGCTGACCAGAAAAAAACTTCATTGAAGAAATATTAGAGCCCTCAATACTTTTGATTCCAGAGCAAATAAGCTCCATATGGGCTATTTTACTTCCCTGATTGCATTCAAGGGAATTTTCCAGAAGTAGTTTATTTCTTGATCATTCAGCTTAGGGTTGGCAAACTCCTGCTAGCCACCTGTTTTTGTATGGCCAGTAAGTTAAGAATGATTTTTATAGATTATGTTAGTTTTCTATGACTACCATAACAAAATATCATGGATTGGATGCTTAAACAACAGAAATTTATTTGCTCACAGTTCTGGAGTCTGGAAGTCTGAGATTAAGGTGCTTCAGGGTTAATTTCTGATGAGGAGATCTGTCTTCCTGGCTTCTTGATTATCTACTTCTTGCTGTGTTCTAACTGGACATTTCTCTCACACGGATAGAGGGAGAGAGATCTCTGGGGTCTCATTCCTTTCTTATAAGGACAGCAAGCCTTTGAAATTAGGGTGTCATCCTTAGGAACTCATCTAACTTTTATTATCTCCTTATAAGTCCTATCTCCAAATACAGTAGAGCTTAAATATAGGCATTTTGGTGAGACACAATTCAGTCCGTAATATAAACACTGACAATAAAGTGGATGATAGGGAACACTGACTTTGAACCATAATTAAGCAAAATCTTATTTGCCCCCAAGAAAGAATTATATTCTTTTGATTGGCAGACTTGTATTTTTTCAAATTTTATTCAAATATTATTTTTATATTCTGAGTTTTGTCAATACAAAGTTTGGGGAACTTGTTTTCACTTTTGTTAAAGATTACCTATATTATAGTCTTTATTTTGCCCCTTGGCCTGCATAGCCTAAAATACTTAATAGCTGTTTCTTGACAGAAAATGTCCATCCCTGATACAGCCCAAGAAAAGCTGACGACTTACATTCTAGTTTTCAAGTCTTTGTCCAAATTACAGGCATCTGCCCAGGAAAACAGTTGCTACTTCTGATCTCTAAGTTTTTCTGGAACTTTCTATTTTGCTTTAGCTCTCTTCTCACAAAGTGCCATCTCTTCCCATAAACTTATTTTATAGACTCTCTCAAACTGTTTTGACAAGCATGGCATTGCTTGTTTAAAGCCCAGTTCTGTCTTAAATGTTTTAGGATTATAAAGGCACTACAATTAAAAAAAAAAAAAAAATCCACTGACTCACTGTAGACAGGGAATTTTCTCACAGTTAGCTTGAGGGGCCCCAAGATTCCTACGTGCCGTCAGCACTAGGAAAGTTTAATCCAGATCTGGGTGCCAGGCACATACGGAGGGACCGGGGCAGGCTGTCCTTTTTCACCACATTCACCTGAGTATTTCTAGACTATTGCAGGTTTGCCACAATAGAAGGGATAGTGCTGGCTTTTGTACACAGATTTAATGTGCTGGTTAGTGTTGTGCTCTGACAAATATTTGAAAGATATATCCAGGAAATCCTGCACAGCACGGGCTCCTGATTCAATGGAGTTGTATATCGTTGCCTTACCAAATACACTTGAATGATAAAAACAGCAAAACAAAAATAGTAACTAAAATTTACCGAGCGTATACTACATGGCAGAAATTATCTTAACAGCACATTTATGATGGAGGTATATGATCCTCACTGGACCAATAAGAAATATCTTGGCAAATATATATAACTTATCTAAAGTCACACACAGTTATCAATTAGTAGAATTGTCTCAAACCCAGGGCTGTTTTATACCAATACACTCTATTTGATTGCTTCTCTGTGCACATTTCCTGTGGAAGCTATTCTAAGCAAGAATTAGAGAAATAGGCTTATTTTTCTTTCTATGCAGTAATATGACTGTGCTTTGGCATCAATGGTACAAATTAAAATTACCATATGTAATTTCTGAACCTCTTAAATGCTGAATATCAACATGGTCACTCCTGAGGAAGAGCGAACAGGTTATGCATTAAGTCTAGTTTGAATAGATACCAAGTTTGTTGTTTCTCCTTTAAATCTAACGTTTCATTAGCCTTCCTCGTATATTCCTGAATATCAGTAATGGAAATGTCCAGTTACTTTCTGACCAGAAAATATTCCACACCACATGTAAATCAGTTACAAAATAATACATGAAGGCATGGGCTTGCCTCCCTTTTTTCACCTGCAGCATAATTCTAGCTCAGGCCTATCCAACAGAGCCTGTTACATTAGTGTAAAGGTATATCTATGTCTATATCTATCTATATCCACATCATCCGAGTGATGCAGGGTCTCACTCTGTCATCTGGGCTGGAGTGTAGTGGCACGTTCATAGCTCACTGTAATTTCAAACTGTCGGGCTCAAACCATCCTCTTGCTTTGGCCTCTCAAGTAGTTGGGACTACAGGTGTGCTCCACTATGCCTGGCTAATTTTTTTTGTTTTTGTTTTTGGAGAGAAGAAGTCTTACTGTGTTGCACCGGTTGGTATTGAACTCCCGGCTTCAAGTGATCCTATCTCCTCAGCCTCCCAAATTACTGAGATTACAGGTATGACCACCATGCCTGGCTTAGAATGATACTTTAATGTATGTCTAAATTATTATTATGGACCCTAAAAAGGAAGTTTAAGAGACTAGTAATAATTAGTATCACTGATTAGTGTAATTATTCATTCTAATTATTGGGGTTATAGAAATGCACATTGATAAATTTAAGTCTTTCTTGCTTAGAAACAAGTGAATATACTGCTGCTCAAGGCTGATAAATTGACCACATGCATTCTGTTCTGTTCTCTTTCAAAATGTCACTACAATGATAATAAAAGTATTTTTAAAGGCATTAACTTAAAAGAATAAATGTTGGAGAAATACAGAAGCTTGAAAACGCCCAATTGGCAACTACTTAACAGACTCAAAGAAGCTGCCAGATAGGGGCACATAATCAAAAACCAGCAAACACTTAAGAAAAATACCTTATAAGAGATGAAAATAATAACAACAACAAACTAGAAAGAAACAGAAAACATGCCTCAAAACAAGCATCAAAAACTAACTTTAAAAAAAAGTATCTGACAACATACTCAGAGATATCAGAGGGAAAAAATGTAATGCATCAATAACAAATGTTATTTAAATTTTAAAAAAGAACCTTATAGGGAAACATGGCTCTTAACATAAAAGTAAACAAGAGATAAAAAGCAGTGTTGAGAAACTTTCATATAAAATCAAATAAATTGAAAAATGGATAAAAATAGAAAATATAAGGACATTAAATAATCTAGAAGGTTTAACATCTAAGTAACTGAAGTCAGATACAGAAATAAATACGGAAAACTGAGGTAAGAAATTATCAAAACATTTAAGAAATATTTTCTTACTGAAACAAATTTCCAGACAGTAAGGGTTTACTATCTACCAAGAAAAATAGATAAGAACCTACAATCGGGACACATTAATGTGAAAACCCAGTATGTTGCACACAATGAAAAAATCCTGTATTTTTTAGAAGAGAGAAAAAACCTTTTATACAAAGGATCAGGTATTAGAATGGTATTCGGTTTCTCACCAGCAACACTGAAAACTAGAAAACAATTTTCCTTCATAAATATAAGTGATGTTCAAGCCAGATTTGTATACTGAGCAAAACTATTAATCTAGTGTAAGAATATAGTAAATACATTTTTAGGCAGGAACTAGCATACACATTTACCTCATATTTTTTTTAGAAAGAAAATTCCACTGAAATGAGGGAGTAGTAGACCAAAAAAGAGGAAGACATGAGATCTAGAAATAGGAATACAATCAAAGTGAGAGATAAGGAGTAACCAGTTTTTAGTAGCGTACTAAGACAAAAAAAAAAAAATTAGAAAAAAAATAAGTGAGAAAAGGACAGATAATCATCATTTATAGCTTAGCTATGAAGTACATTTTCTGGCCATAATAATGTGAGCACTAGATATTAATTTAACCAAAATTATGATACAACTCTATTGGGATGATATTAGGAGACATATAGTACTATTTAAATAGCAGAGTCATATTTTCATAATTTTCCTTTTGTGGATTTCCTGAGGCAAAAGGTAGAAGGAGGGAGCAAGAAAACTTGAAAGCTTAAGATAAACCATCCTTGCATACTAAAGAGTCATAAGTGGTATTACTTAAAATTTTGAGAGTAAAGTATTAGTAGAGGGAATAATCATAAAATGATGCTTTCTCATAATCTTTGCATTGTTCTTTTACATGTTCTATTTATCAATGTGGTATCAAGAATAGAATCAAATCTGCTCTAGGAAAGCAAGCTGACTTATGAGGTGAGAAAACTTTCGTAAGTTATCAAACATTAAAATTTGCTTCTTTGGCAGAAAATTAACTTTGGATAAGAAAATATTTAAGAAAAAAAAATCCATTTCTCTATTTCCAGGCAAGTTAGAAGGCTTCTTATGAACTCTAAAAGTTTATTTAGGATAGAAATTGAAGAGCCTGTTCTCAATCAGAGCATCTGTTTGGGTCTAGTGAATTTTAAATGACATGTCTCCCATGCCATGCAGCCTGGGACAGGTATTCAAATACAACATAAGGATATATTACCCATATGATGCAGCCAGGACAGGTATTGACATAATGGTCTGCCACATTCCGGGTGCTGGTTACTAACTGATTCCCCCAGACAAAATTGAGAGAGTGTCAACTATGATTTAAATGTATGTAGTTTAAATATGTCTGGTGAATTTTGTGTGTGAAACCGTTACATCTTACTGATTAATTCAATGCTTCAAAAGGCTGTGTAAAATAAGGGAGAATATTTTTAAAGCACTTCTTGATGGACAATGACATTTTAAAGAACTTTCTCAACAGAGAAATAAAGAACGGAAAACATCAGAAATGCAGATGAGTGGAATAGAAATGTAATAGTAAAAACAGTCAAAAGCACTGTTAGAGAAGATTAGCCAAACTTTGCTTGTGAAACTGTGTCTCTGACGAAGTAAACTCAGCAGGCTGATCCAGGAAACTCTTAGAGCATACTTTAAACAGTCTAGTATACACTTTGGAAATGTGAAAAACTTTGTCACATTCAAAACAAAATTTGTCTGAGAGGTTCTGGAGTTTCTGATTTAAATTCCTGGCACTGGAGGAAAAAATGCTCCTGGAGATTGATACGTATTGTGATTTTGAATTAAATTCTGGACATCACTTAAGTGTATATTTTGTCATGAGGAGAAAAAAATAGAAAAAACGAAGGCAAGAGAATCTGAGAAAGAAGGGAGGAAGGAAGGAAGGAAGGAAGGAAGGAAGGAAGGAAGGAAGGAAGGAAGCAGGGAAGGAGGGAAGGAGGGAGAGAAGGAAGGAAGGAGGGAGGGAGAGAGGGAAGGAAGGAAGGAGGGAGGGAGGGAGGGAGGGAGGGAAGGGGGAAGGGGGTAAGGAGGGAAGAAGGGAACAAGGGAAGGAGGGAAAGGAAGTTGGAAGGAAGGAAGTTGGAAGGAAGGAAGGAAATGAGAAATGAAAAATAAAAGAGAAAGGACAGGGGATGATGGTGAAGCCTCAGATTAGCCTAAAGCACCAGAAACATCTGACATCCTAGACTATTCCCAAGCACCCATGCTGTGCCCCTCTTGCCTGACAAAGGAATTTCAATACAACTGTATAATGGAAATGTTGCCTGGTATCAGGGAATACATTCCAGAGAAGATTAGCCTGGCCTTCCCATTTCAGTCTTTTGTTTATAATTTAGATACAGAGGCCAAAGTAAATGCCATGAAGCAAAACCCTAGAGGGAGAGGCAGTCCTGTTGCTAAGAGGGAAAGTGAATATTGGGCCTAGATTTTAAAATAATTGTCTGCCACATTCCTGGTGTTGGTTACTAATTGATTCCCCCAAACAAAATTGAGAGTGTCAACTATGATTTTAAAGGGCTTGTGCTGGCTATCATTGTTCCTGATTTCAAAAGGGGTAGAGGAAGAAAGCCATATTTCTTCAAGTACTGAAGCAATTTCCAGGCTTTCCATGAAAACAAGATTTGGGCTGCTCATTTTGTACAAGTCATAGTTGCAAGGACCTTATGTGAAGATGAGCTTTTATAATGGGCAGGACCTGCAACAAGCAGAATTGTTGCCGGAGAGGTCAGTCAATTCCAATAAATGAATCCTTGTTAGGCTGTCCAGTGGGATGTGTTACGTGTTAAGAAATGTTGACACTGCATATTGCTCGCCTTTTCATTTTTTCTAAAATAAGGGTAATTTTTCCTTTAATTTAATATTCAACATCATTTCATTTCAGGTATTCAGTGTGTTAAGAGTGATTACCATAACCTTTTTATAAAACCGGTGTGTAGAATTACAACCATGTGTAGTAGCTGAAAGAAATAAAAATCATTAAGAAATACTGAGCTTGGGGCTAAAAGAAACAGCTAGATGCAAATTTCAGTTGCTAGACTTTTTCTTCATAAATAAAGTCTGGATTTTGTATAAGGCAGCAATCTGTCTAGGTAGAAAAATACTTTTTCAGGTTTCTTTGTAGGTTTTATGACCCATGTGTTACAATTCAAGACAATGAAATGTAAGCTGAAATTTGATAGCTATTTCTATGAAAAGCTTGCATTTCTGATATTGACTTTACTCTCCTACTTTTTACTTTTCTGCTTCTTCTTAATAGCATTGTGTTTGTAAGGATAGAGATGTAAAAGCCAATTTACCCATTAAAGAAATTCCATACAAACATATTTGTTTGTTAAAGGTGGTAAAGGGAAATACATAAGAACCTATGACATTTATGACACCATGAATATACTCTATTAACACTAAGTTGTCTAACTTTGGACTCTTTATTGTAGAAAAAAACCCCACCATTATTTAGATAAAGCACTGCTAATAGATTTTGTTAATGCAGAGATCATTTTGGAATTGTGTAAACAGAAAAAAAGTGGGCAGGTTATAGTACATCCTACCTTTAGTATAGGGGCTGTATTACAGCTGTGTACCTACCATACCTTAGCATAGTATGTGGACTGTGTTCTAGAAAGCCAAAAATTGACTATAGAGAACAATTACTATGTATATTTCTCAGGCTTCTCTCTTTTTGTTTTTTTAAAAAAGCCTCTTTTTTACTATATTTGTTTAATATAACTATACTGGCTGTTCAAAACCCTGAATTAGATAGAATTTCAAATAGGAAAGGAAAAAAACATGAATTTTTACTCATCACAGCTAGTGTCTTCATTATAATTCATAGAAAATACAATTAATCGCAGCTATATTGGGTTTCTCTAATGAATTTAAACGTTAACTAGTTGGCTATACTTTCAATCAGAAAGCATTTTAAAATAATAGTTATACTTTACACATTTCTGTCGAAAGGTAAAAAAAAATGAGTTAATGAAAGGGTGTATAATGCTTAAATTATAAATTATAAATGCTACAAATTAGAAATTGGTCTGTGTTTTGAAATAGAAATAAAACTTTATGCCACTAGCTTATAGAGTCAAAACTTTTTGGACTGTACATGAAATATATCTAACTTGATCTAACTTACAGCCATAAGAAGAGCATAGAGAAATGGTGTGTGGACTCGTACACAGTCGTAATTCTCAATGTCTCTTATCCTTGGTTCTGTCACTAGGTCAAATTCAATATCCCCTCTGCACAGAATTATAAAAGCTCCGAGTTCAAATTCTTAAACTTCTCACAAGTGAGGTTTGTGCCCAAGAACATTCCTCTTTTGAATAAAAGTTGAGGATAATTTTTAAAAATTATTTTACTTTTCTATTGTCATTGTTAAAAAGTAGTGTCTTTTGACATCAGCAACAACAACAAAATACCTTTAAAGTAAAACATCTTTGCACTCCTAGTGTTGGTCAGAATAATTTTGCTTGTAATATGATGTAAATAACATTAAAACTAGCTATGCATTAGTTGATTAATAAGTTTTGCACAATCGTACAATTAAAATCTATAACTACAGAATTTATAACATTCAAAATAATTATATTTTCATGTAAAACATAATATGTTCTTGGTCAGGAGATTGAGACCATCCTGGCTAGCACGGTGAAACCCCATCTCTACAAAAAATTAGCTGGACGTGGTGGCGGGCACCTGTAGTCCCAGCTACTCGGGAAGCTGAGGCAGGAGAATGGCAGGAACCCGGGAGGCAGAGCTTGCAGTGACCTGAGATCGCACCACTGCACTCCAGCCTGGGTGACAGAGTGAGACTCCATCTCAAAAATAATAATAATAATAATCATAATGTTATTTAATGAAACCAAGTATCTGTCAAGAATTGAAATATAATGAAATATAGGTTCTTTTATTTTCTCCATGAGTATACTGTACGTGTACCATGAAGGACTCAATTCTCTCACCATTGCTATCTATCTGAACCATAAAATCTCTACTTACATAATACATAAAATTATTTTTATTTAATTCAGCAAAAATTCTCACTTATATATTGTGGTCATCTCAATATGCTCATCTTTCTTGTCATTAGCCTAGTAATACATAATGCAAAATGGTGACATTCTCATAAGTTTAAAAACATATTAAGAAATTAGTTTGTTCATTAAAATTATAATCAATTATGAATTATACCTGAAAAAGTGTTCTTTCTTTATGATTGTAAAGAAAGCTTGCAAAGGTGCTGTCTTAGTCCATTTGTGTTGCTGCAAAGGAAGACCTGAGGCTGAGCAGTTTATAAAAAGAGGTTTATTTGGCTCATGATTGTGCAGGCTGTATAAAAAGCATGGCACCAGAATCTCCATCTGGTGAAGACCTCAAGCTGCTTCCACTCATGGCAGAAGGTAAATGGGAGCCATCACATGGTGAAAGCAGAAAGTGTTGGCCGGCGGGGGTGGGGTTGGGGGGTGCGGTCAGAGAGAGAGAGAGAAAGAGAGAGAGAGAGAGAGGTGCCAGGCTCTTTAACAAGTAGCTCTTTGGGGACTAATAGAGTGAGAACTTACTTATTATCATGAGGACAGCATTCAGCTATTCATGAGAGATCTGCCCCCATGACCCAGACTCTTTCCAACAGATCCTACATCCGACATTGAGGATCAAACTTCAGCATGATACTTGGCAGGGCCAAACAAACATAGCAGATGGAAACGCAGTTTGGGAATAATTACTACTATTTTGACTTCAGAACAATCTAAGGTAACTAAATATGAAAAATTTGGGGAGATGATTACTCTGCATGTATATTACAAACATAAATGAAAAGTGAGCACCAAAATTGTATAGGTCATAAGATGATAGTGAATATGTTAAATATGGTAAATACTGCAATGTGAGAGCATGCAAACTCCATTTCTGGCTACGATGAGGTAATTGATGCTGGAATTAGCTATAAATATGTACAAACTTGAAAAAATACAGAACAAAACTGTTCTTAGACAAAGTACCAAAAAGCAAACAAACAAACCTAAACAAACAACAAACCAGCACAAGAACATCTCTGATAGAAGGAAGCAACCAAAGCAAGCCCTATAATTTCCCCCAAACTTCTGACTAGAAGAACTTTCCACGTTGCAGCACATGAAGGAAAATCACAAAAAAAAAAATGGCAGTTTTATGACTCAGGGAAACAAAAGAACAAATCCAGGGAACTTATATTGCCTAATTCCATGACTTACTATAAAGCTGCTGCGATCAGCTCTATGATAGTGGTACAAGGATACATTAACAGATCATCGGAACCAAACACAGAGCTCAGAAATGGGTCAAAACGCAGGCCTTCAATCAATTTTTAAAGAAGAACACTTTCATTAGCTAGAGAATTTTTGAATCAACATTTATTTTATTTCAGCACTTTAAAGATCCTATTCCACTGTCTTCTGGGCTTAGCGATCTCTGATGAGAAGTGTGCTAGTGTGTAATGTGTTGTTCCTCTCTGTGTATTGTGTGTCTTTTTTCTCTGACTGCTCTCTCTCGATCTTCAGCAGGTTGAAAATGATGTCATTTGACACAGTTCCCTTTGATTTTATTGGTTTTGGTTTACTAAACTTCTTGAGTTTGTAAATGTGTGTCTTTCATTATAGTTCTTGAGTTTTCAGACATTTTTTCAAAAAATTTTTTGCCACTCATCCTCTTTTTTCTTTTTTTCTGGGACTTCGATTACTTACATAATTCACTTTTCAAAACACGTCCACAGGTCTCCAAGGATATACTTACTTATTTTATTGATCTCTTGTCTGTTCTTCAAATTGCTGTGTTTTCATACATTTTTCTCTGCATTACCTTTTTTCTATTGACAATATCAGGTAAATTTACTTTTAGATATTGTGTTTTAATTCTAAAATGTATATTTGCTTATTTTTATAGTTTACATGTCTTTGCTGAGATTGTCTATGTTTTCATTCATAATGAGCACGTTTGCATTTACCTCATGAGGCACAATAAAAATAGCTGTTTTGAAGTCTTTGTCTTATAATTTTAGCATTTCTGTTAACTTGGGGTTGGCATCTGTTGATTATCTTTTCCCTGTGCCAACTGACAATCTATTAACTTCTAATGAAGAAAAGTCCAGGAAATCACTTTCTTTTTTACGTTTGTGACATATTAAATTTGGAACCCAGTTGAAAAGTTCTTACAACTTATGTTTAGAAAGGAAGCAGCAAATATATCCATCTGCAAACTCTGAAAATTCTTCCTGATTCCTGAATTTAAATGAAATGTGAAGAGTGGTAATATGAGTTCCATGACCAGAAGAAGAGGGGCAAAATTGTGTATTAACTCTATATTGACCAAAATACCATGCTTCCATTGCTTTGCTGCTGTCTGGGTCCTACCTGGTTTTCAATTTTGCTTGGGTCTTTCTCCTCCTCTCTCAAATCTACAGTTTAATATTTCTTGATAGTGCCAATGACTCTCCAGCCAAACATAACCTGTTTCTTGCCAGGCGTTGTTCTGCTATCACAGGCTGTGTTCCAGAAAAGCAAATTCTTTTTTCAACACCATGAATGTGGCTGACTAATCACTTCTCACATCTTCCCTCCTTTCTTCAAAATCACACTCCAGAAGAGAAGATAAAAATACACAGTGAAATTAAATTAAAATTAAAATATTTTAATCTCTTATCGAAAGATTTAAATTTTGTATCAATTTCTAGTTTTTCTTTCTTTTTTAAAAAAACAGTTTATATTATAAACCTGAAGAAATAAGCAGTGGGGAATTTGAAAGTCGTCATTAGGCTTCCTGCTGCATTTTTCTCTTGGAAAGAGTCTTTTCCACAGAAAGTGCTTCATCAGAAAGTAGACCACATTCTTTCAGGGATATTTTAGATGAGACCCATGCCCTAATGTAAAGTTGTAGGTGAGGTTTCCAAGGTCACTTTCAGCTCTAAGGCACAATGATATACTCTGCGCGATTATCACATCACACTGGAAAGGGGCTATTATTTTTATTTAACCATGTATTTTAGAAATAATAAGCCCTTTGGTTACAGAGACACTATTTAGAGAATGATACACTTTTTCAGACTATTCTAAAATCTCAAAATTAAAGGAGCCCAGCTTAATAAGGGGCTGATTTATTGCTTTACTATGCAAGATGTTTGCCATTAACCTAACAGAGGCTCCACACAGAAAAATCATTGTGTAGGGGAAGAAGCCAGAAGGAAAATTAGTCCTGTGATGAAAGGGAACCCATTATGGCTGACTTGATGATATTAATGGCATTTTCCTTCCTCTACAGTACTGTAAAACCTAAATATTTTAATGGCACTCATTTCTTCACCTGGAGGAGAAAGATTACATTGCCGTAAGCCTTTTTTAAATTTTAGGGCACATGTTATGTAGCAATCTTATTCTCTCAAACTTTACAGAGGGAGCTTCATTCCTATTCCTGTGATCAGAAGCTGTGAAGTGAGAGTCACTCCAAGCTCCAGATCCTGTCTGCCAACCACTGGCCTTCATGATAGTTCATGCTGCCAAGTGGACAGAGACTGATTATTTTCTGGCTTCCAATTTCTGAGTCCTGCACTGTAGGTTAGACCGACCCATAAAGTTGACTTTGTGTATACAGTACCCTGAAATGGCATAATCAACACATTTTTCTTCCTGCACATGGCAGCAGAAGAAAAGAACATGCTTCCTTAATTGATCTGCTGAAACCTTGGTCTGCAGGGAAATAAATCTTTCAACCTTTGAGTTATAAGAAGTGTAGTTTTCCTAGGGCAGTGAGGATATGTTAATTTGCTTTTCTGTATAAAGCCAAACCTTAGTTTTCAATACACCCATATATTCAGGAACACTAGAAATTACTCTTACATACCTAATATTTTAATAATTATTACTTTTTCTAATATTAGATTATCTCATTTTGCATGTCCAGGACCCATATCTCCAATAATGATATCATTCAGAAAAATAGTAAGAATTAAGAATATATATCCCGGTTTGATATAACCCAACATACATAGCACTCAACCATTTCAGTAACCTGAGGGGTAATTTAGAGTCAAATTATCAATAAAATTAAAAAGATGCCTGTGGCAGATTAAATTATTGCTTTAGTTCTTCATCACACTCTGTATTCATTCCCTTTATTACATCATTTTGCAAGTTCCTCAACGATAACTGAGATACACTTTTCTCTCCCTTTAGAATTGGTCTTCTGATTTACTTTAGCCAATGAATGTGAGGGCATGCGACATGACTAAAGGCAACAAAAGCATGGCATGAATGAACTTGTTCCCTGGTACTTTTGCCATCATCGAAAGAGCATGCAGCTAGCCCTCTTGTCTAAGGAGATGAGATATGCCTGGAGTAGGACTACATGGCTGATGTGAAAACCTGCAGCTTGAGTATTATTTCAGCCTCAGGAGCTGATCCTCAACTGAAAGAGACTCGTGAGCAAGCTTAGCTAACATCAGGAAAGTGGTCCAGCTAATTTTCAGTCAGAGATAGAGTAGCTAAGATTTATTTTAAAAAAATACTTTCTTTCTGTGAGTTTGTGATATTTTGTTACAGAGAATATCTTAATATCTTATTGATACAGTATGTATTAAGTTCACATTAACTAAAGTGCATGCCTTTAACTCAGAGTGGGTCCTTTTTTTTTTTTTTTAAACAGTCTGGCTCTTTTACCTAGGCTGGAGTGTAGTGGTCCAATCTTGGCTCACTGCAGCCTCCACCTCCCGGTTTCAAGTGATTCTCCCACCTCAGCCTCCCAAGTAGCTGGGATTACAGGCGCACACCACTGCATCTGGCTAATTTTTGTATTTTTAGTAGAGACGGGGTTTTGTCATGTTGGCCAGGCTGGTCTGGAACTCCTGACCTGAGGTGATCCGCCCGCCTCGGCCTCCCGAAGTGCTAAGATTACAGGCATGACCAATCATGCCTGGCCCAGAGTAGGTATTCTTAATGCCCTTTTCAGAAACTCAATTACCCTAATCACCATAATTCTAAAAAGGCAATCATAAAATAAAGATATAAATTTTTCAGTGCATGAAATTAAAAGCCCTAGAAGCATTAATTTTTTTCTCCAGTTATAGATTAACAGTCCAATATAAAATAATTAAAACATGTGAGGAAAGTTGATTTAGTTAAAATCCTATAAAATCTTGATTAAGATTGTAAGTAATAGTGATATATGTTTAGAACACCTCATTTGAAAAAGAGTTCCACATGTAACATTTTATATCAGTGCTTACAAGATCTAGCGTGGCACTGGAAGGAAGGTATGCTTAATTGAGCTGATGGGGATCTCAAAGACATGCTTTAATGTAGATACACATTTTTTTAGTGGACGGATTTTGCTGTTGACTATCAAGCAAAAGTGTTTCAAATTTAAGGAGAAATTCCTCATGTTTATAGTTACGAAAAAGTAATTGTGGCTTACTGATTTTACATTTCAAAGATATACTTTTTATTCCTACCTAACAACATCTAGTTTACAAAGCCTAATTATCTATGTATTCTCACAGGGAAGAATTGGAGTTTGAGGCTCAATACTATATTCTTAGTACCAAGAAAAGACCATGCTTGGATAGCATTACTGAAATCGGTCTGCTTCATAAAAAAAAGAATCACCAAAAATTAATAAATGCTCCTCAGTATGAAAGCAAGTTTGCAACAGTGTCAGAACAACTTTTTTCAAAAAGTTCTGTTTGTTAACCTGCAGATAATTTTTTTCCATCTGATCAAGTTCGATATATTTGTGAATACTCTGCTTCACATTGATTGCTGTGATTATCTCCCCAACCCCATTCCATGTAATCATTGCTAAGCTCATTCATAATCACATGCTTTCTGTTTACAATGTTCTCTGCTTTTCCTGGCTGTGAGCGATCATCTTTAGGCCATTTCCCTGGAATTGAGGGACACTTTGATAACTATGCATGATTATTTTCTTCACATCTTTACACTGCCTTCTCTCACTACCACTGAATAACTTCTTCATTCTATGTTTATATCTACAAAGAATGGCTTGGGCAAATGTTTAAGAAGAAATATTCAGTAAGTAAAAGTTAAAAGAAAATGATATTTCTGTCAATGAAGAAAAACAGATTTGAGTAGAAATGCCAAATATTGTTTAAATTAGGACTACTGATTGTGGTACATGGCTCACATTGATGGAAATGCTTAACTAAACTTCTTTTAAAAATTGTAAAAAAAAATCTTTGATTCATTAATTTGATGCGCTAATGAGTAAACACATATGTTCAGCATTTGAGGATTTTTTAAAATGAAAAAGATCTCTACTTGTTATTCCTAAGTAGATATATTCTTTAAATTAGGAATGTCAGTACTCTGAAATTCAGTCTTGTTATGATGTATATTAATTAAATTATTCAAAATATATTGACTTAAAATTTTCCATGGACTAGATATGAGCATAGGTGGTAAGGGGATAGAGGTGAACATGTATCTGTGTCCTTAGGGAGCTTACATTCTATTGGACGGCATATATAATAAACAATAATGATATTAATGCTTAGTCACATCTGTGGGAAATGCTTTATAAAGAAAACTGCAAGGCTCAATGAAAGTATATAACAGAACTCTATTTAGTGAAGGAGGGCAGAGATAAAGTAACATTTAGTTGAAATAAAACTTCAAAGACGGAGTTAACTAAGTGAAAAATTCTAGTGCACACTTTTCAAACAGAGAAAACAGCACTAGTCCCCCTTTATCCTTGTTTTGCTTTCCACAGTTTCAGTTACCTGCAATCAACCACAATGTGAAAATACTAAATGGAAAATTCCAGAAATAAGCAATTCATAAGTTTTAAATTGCTAGATGTGCTAAGCAGCATGATGAAATCTTGTGCCCATGTTTTCTGTCCCATCCAGGATGTGAAACATCTCTTTATCCAGTGGTGTCCATGCTGTATACATTACCCACCTGCTAGTCACTTACTACCCCTCCTAGTTTTCAGATTGAAAAAACATGCTGTATATGTATTTTGGTATCATCTGTGGTTTCAGGCATCTGCTGGGAGTCTTGGAACATATCCCCTGAGAATAAGGAGAAACTACCAAACAAGAATTCCCTGAGGCAATTAGGAAAATGATGAATATCAGTTTCCTAGAAACGTGGTAGTAAAGTGCCACAAACTGTGTGGTTTCCAACAACAGAAACTTACTCTTTGACAGTTCTGATGAAATAGATAGAGAAACGGGTTAACTCTAGACTTGATTAGGATGGCCAAAAAAATTGGGCATGCATGCTAGAAATGTAAGGGCTACCCCTAAAATAATAGATGTAGAAAGTTGAAGAAAGACAGTTAAGATAATTTTACGAATCTAGCAGTTGTTAGTAAAGAAAAAGAAAACAAATAGTAAGCATAATAAATATAAAACCTTAATAATATGGTGGAGGTAAATCTAAATATATCATAACCCACATGGATGTCATTCTTTCTTATTTAAAGACTGAAAATCTCCAGATAATATTATTTTCAAAGAGTTCACACTGGTTAGTGTTATAGTAGTAAAATGTGTTATGGGATTTGAAAATGGATTGGAAGAGAGAAAAAGTATGAAGGGCAAGAAAAATTAGGAGACCATTCAGTTATTGGTGGTAGGAAGAGAAATGGAGTAAAATATATATTTTAAGAGATACTTAAAAGTAGGTATAATAGTTTATAATATAATCCAAGGGTCAGAAGCTCATATATTTCTAAATCTTCTGAATTGGCCATCACCATTCAGCTTTTAAAATAACTGACTATAAGTTCCATCCCACAAACTGAGAAATCTAGTTCCCTTTTCCTGTTTGTGGTTATGTCCCAAGATTCTCATGGAACTGATAAGTGTTTTCATGATCTGATACTTACGTTCTGCCTCTTCTGAATGATTAGTGTTGATTTTATATTTCATGCCCTATGACTTTCTGTCCCACCTCACCCCAAATGTGTCATAAATTTCATTTTTTATTTTTAATAACCAATACTATCATGAAGATTTTTAAGTTGGGAGGGAGTCACAAAGAGTATCACAAAATAGCATGAAATTAAAAATGTTACTCATCCTTTATAAGATGTTCTTAGCTATAAAACAACTAGAAGATAACAGAGGAGAAAACCTTAATTACCTTCAGTATAATGATAACTTTTTAGATATCAGAACATCAAAGCCATGATCTATGACAGAAATAATTGTTAAACATTTCAGGCAGGGTGTGATGGCTCATTCCTGTAATCCCAGCACTTTGGGAGGCTGAGGCAGGTGGATCACTTGAGGTCAGGAGTTCGAGACCAGCCTGGCCAACACAGCAAAACCTCATCTTTACTAAAAATACAAAAATTAGCTGACCATCGTGACACATACCTGTAATTCCAGCTACTTGGGAGGCTGAAGCAGGAGAATTGCTTGAACCCAGGAGGAGGAGGTTGTAGCGAGCCGAGATTGCTCCACTGCACTCCAGCCTGGGCAACAGAGAGACTTTGTCTCAATTAAAACAAAAAAAAATTAAAAATTTCTTCTCTAAGACAATGTCAAGAGAATGAAAAGACAAGCAGCAGTTTTGGAGAAAATATTTGGAACAGATTTATCTGATACAAGACTATTATCCAAATTATATAAAGACTATTAAGTTCAAGAATAAGAAAACAAGCAACCTGATTTAAAAATGGGTAAAATACCTTAACAGACACCTGACATCGTAAGAAGATATACAAATGGCAAACAAAATAGACCTTATATTAAAGAAGATATACAGATGGCAAATAAACATATTATAAGATGTCCACATCATATGTCATCAGAGAAATGCAAATTCAAACAACATAATCCCATTATACACCTATTCGAATGACCCAAATCTGGAATGCTGATGCCAAATGCCAAATGTTGACCAGGATATGGAGCAACAAAAACTTGCAGTCATTGCTGCTGAAAATGTACAATCATACAATCACTTCAACAAACAGTTTTGCAATTCTCACAAAATTAAAAATTCTTACCATTCAATCCTGATATTGAACATTTGATATTTACCCAAAAGAGATGAAAACATGTTCACACAAAAGGTTGCACCTGGATGTTTATAGTAGTTTTATTTATAATTGTGAAAACTTGAAACCCGTCAAGATGTTCTTCAGTATGTGAATGGATGAATAAACTGGTACATCCAATGAAATATAAATGAGCATTAAAAATGAGTGATCTAATAACTCTTGAAAAGACATGGAAGAAGCTTACGTGCATATTATTAAGTGAAAGTAGCCAGTTTGAAAAGACTACATACTGTATGATTCCACGATGACATTCTGAAATAGATAAAACTATGAAGTCAGTAAAAGGATCAGTGATTGCCAAGAGTCCAGGTGTTGGAAGGATGAATAGGCAAAGCACAGAACATTTTTAGAGCAGTGAGACTATACTTCATGATACTATAATGGATTGATGTAGTTTGGCTCTTTCGTCCCACCTCAAACTAATGTTGAATTGTAATTTTACATGGTGTTGGATGTACGACGCCAAGAGTGAACCCTAATGTACGCTATGGACTTTGGGTGATTAGGATGTGTCATTGTAGGTCCACCAATTGTGAGAAACGTGCCTCTCTGGTGGAAGATGTTGATAACGGGGGAGCTGTGTATATGCAAGGGCAGGAGGTTTATGAGAAACTTCTGTATCTTCCTCTTAATTTTGCTGTAAACTAAAACTGCTTTAAAAAAATAGTCTCATTTTTTTTTAAAGAAAGGAGTAGGGAAGGTGATAAAAATATAAAAACCTAAATAGAAGGGGATAAAGAAGCCCTTGGCCAAAAGGGGCTGTATAATGACCAAGTCTCAGTACTCATTTGAATAAGATCAAAAGAATTACACACAAACAAAAGAATAGACCCAAAGTATTGGATTCCTGTTACTAATTCAGCTACATAAAAAAGCACAGATTAGATAAAAGACAAATTATCTTGGAAGAAATGTCAAACTTTGCATGTTTTACTTTTTTTCACAGTAAAACACATTACAAGTTGGAAAATATAAGAAAATAGTTCTCATTTCTGGTGTGTCCTTGAATATAGTAACACACGTTTTTTCTTCTAAGTTGTCTTATATTTATATTTTAATATTTACACTTTTTTCATTTCACTGTTGTGCAAAATAAGCTCAAAAAGACTATCGTTTTTATTCAAAGGAACAAATATTGATTCAGAAATGTTTGCACATAATTTAAATAATTATGCAATACTAAATTTCCTATATTGTTTTTTATCATGTATCTATCAGCAACTTTAAAACTAATGACTATTCCTAGAAAGTGAAAAATCTGAAATATTACTTGATAATCATAATCAATGGATGGATTACTTTTTGAAATGTTTGTGTTAAGAAGTCTTAGGATCCAGAAAATATTTTTTCCAGTACCAGTTTCAGATAATTTTATTGAGCCCTTACCACAACAAAGACATTGTGTTAAGTATAAGGGAGTGTAGATGGACAACACATACCCTAACCCACCAGGCCCTTCTGTAGTAGCTTCAGGAACGTTATTCAAGCATTTTATCTGTGTGGCAAAATGAAACGCCATTGAAACTATAACCAAAAGTTTGCAGATTGGCATCACATTTTAGGAACTACTGTCCAACGGAGTTTTCACCCCCAACCAAAACAAATTTTACATATATATCATAAAACTTAAAAAATTCCAACATTGATTTTCATTTAAGAAAGATATTATATGAAATACAGTCCACAGAGCATGGTGTCATTTTTCATTCGCACTTCTCTCTCTTCCTTGATTTCTTCTCACATTCATATTCTTCAGATCTTTTCATTCCTCACATGTACAAAGAACACCTTCCACCCCCATTTACCACCCCACATTTTCTCTACCCTTACAGTGTCTACCCACAAACACAATCTCCATACATGGGTCTACATTCAGAATAGCCAATGTCCTTTCCTTGTTTTTCTGAGTATTTTTCCTTGTCAAAGATAGAGAAATCATGAGGCAAAGTAGGGTAGTTGCTTAAAGTTGTCCTTCCCCTTGACAGCCATTGTAACTTGAGATCATAGCTTGAAGCACAGAGCAAAATTACCTCGGACTTTTTACTTCATCCCACTCCCAATTGTTTGGTGTGTTGGTCAGCTATATAGTCCAAAAGATAATGTATGCAAATATACATATGCTTATGTATATGCACACACACACAGTTGTTTTTTCCTTTGAATATTTTATCTTTCTCATAATTTAGGCTTTCTGGTTTTAACTTTTAAATCACATCATCTTAAAATTACATATTCATATTCTCTTTTTTAGCTCTTTGACTTGAATTAAATATTGTATTTTTATCATATACCTCTTTAACTTTCTAATGTCTTTGTATTATTATTTCTTTAGCTACTTGACCTATTTCTCTTATTTTTATTGATTTTTAGTGTTTCAAAAATTGAATTCCTTTTTATATTTATAATTGTTTATTTCCTTGTTTTAATATTCATTCTTTAGATTTATCTATTGTCTATTTTATTTCTAAAGCTCTTCAGAAGTTATTACTTTTTAAAACTACAATTTTATTTCTTATCTTACCTCTTTTAGTTGTCTTCACAGTCACAAGCTTAACAAATTTTTGCCTTGTTGATTTTATCATTATACCTTAACCTTGCTGTAATTATGCATTTTCACATTGACTTTAACATTTTTTAGTCTTTTCGTTTAAAAATTTTAAGATCTAATTTTAGAATTTCTTCTAACTTTAATCTTTGATGTTACCTTATAATTTTAACATTTTTAACTTATCCTCATCTTTTAAAGTTTGTGTAAAATTCAACCACTTTATACTTTCTGTCATAGATGTAGAAGCTCCGAAGACTGAGATATGTCCTCAAGTATAACAAAATACCGCAATAGGGGCAGCATTGATGAGGATGTGGTTAATAATCGCTAATAGAGCATAGGCGGATGGCAGAAAAACGATTTCAAGAAGCAAAAGAGATGACTTCATTGAGGACTTTCTAGGTTTCCATAATGATAAAAGTACTTTGATAAATCACTTTATGTTCTCAATAACCAATTATATCCCATTTACAAATGACTTAACTGGAGTTTCATGCAGACTAAATTCTGGATTGTGCGCCCAGTAAAAATACACACCAAGTCCATCTGATTCTATTTGCTCAGTCCTTTACATGACAGAAATGGTGGGCCATTTACTCATCGAAATGGTGGGCCATGCCATGGCAGGGAGCATCTTCGAACTTAATTATCATTATATGAGCAGAACCAGGAACACCAATGTGCCAACTGTAGGAAAATGGCAGTCTTCATAAAATATATATATTTAAAGTAATATGACATCTGTTCACTTTTTAAAGCAGTTACAAAAGGTAGGTGAGGGGCTTTAAATTGTATAATTTACTAGATACTTACGATACTTGCACACTGACGAGGAAATACACAGAGAGGGACCTTCTAGCTACTCCCACCAAAGTTTGAATGTTTAAATCTCTTCCACTAACACTGATAGAAAAATGCATTTCTACTTAGTGAAGTAATTGCTAATTGACATCTAATTATCTTGAAAATATATTCCTGGGAAACATAGCCCATTTCATGAACTCACTGGGCCTGTTATGAATTTTTGTTTTGAATTCAAAGCTAATACTATTATGCCCTTTAAGCTTTCCACTACTCTGTAAACACTTTAGTTGGTCACAGAGTATTTATACAGTATATGCCAAACTTAATACAACTAAGAACCTGTGTTTGTTTTTCAATGTTTTGAAAACTGCATAAATTTTGATGATTGACAGTCAGAGACTGAAAAATAAATATTTTTACTTTTGAATAACAAACTCCCACAATTTAAACAGAGTAAAGGGGCTTTAGTTATTTGTTTTTCAAAGTGCATTCACTATTAGAAAGTAAACCTAGAAAAAAACAACTTTTTATGTTCTCAGGAAGGAGAAACCTTAAAATACTAGTGACTTGTATTAATACTATAATAGCGTTCATTAATGTTATCGATGCTTTTCTTCCTGGCCTAATAAACTCAGCACGTTACCAGTGCAAGTTTAATGTTTTTCTGATATTACCATATGGGTTAACTTGTCAAGTAAACAATATATGCTCCTTAAGATATTCACCTATATGTTTTAGATCTTATTCATATGTGTATTTCTGTATGACTATGTAATCATATCTCTATATTATATGATTCTTAATCTAATTTTTAAGTAATTTGATCATTACAAATAGCCTTTGTATTCAGCATACTGAGCTTATAAAGCATTTCAAGTAATTTAGTAGCTTTCTTAATTAATTTTTTTCATTGGCAAGCAGATGACAAGATTTTTAGTAAGGCTTTAAAAATAATCCACCCAAGATAGTGAAAACCACATGCAGTTTAGGAAAAACACTAAGGCTGCCAAATAAAAAGAAGAATACCAAATATTATGATAGCAAATCCTGAAAAGAATTGTCTGCCTATGATAGTAATACTCAGGAAAAATAAACCACATTTCATTACATTAAAAGGCACTCTAATGATTTTCATTTTAGTCATGAAGTTGACTATTTTGCTCAATCACAGTGTGTCCCCATAATTTAGGGTTCTAGTCATTGACCCAGATACTCTCATTACATTATCTTTTTATTCTTTTTATTTTTGTCTTTGCTGCTGCTTCCTCTTTTTTTTTATGTTGTTGCTGATGTATTCTCTGAGTTGGCTGTAGGAATTAGGGAAAAATTGCTTGTAGGAAATTACCATTACTTTTAGAATAGACAAATTAGGATTAGCTAAAATGAACATTATTAACCTACTCATTTTTTAAAAAGGGCACTACATTAAAAGGAAAGCAGGAAAATAACAAGGGCCATCCTTCACTTACACAGTCTTTTACTTTTGCTCCTGAATTAGAACAATCCCAGGATGGATATAACTGAAAGTGGATATACCATTTGTTACCCCTTTCAGATAATGGTATGACTTCACTGCGTGAAGAAGCAGAATTTAAATTTAAGGCCAAAAAAATGGTGTACATCTGAGTGTCTGACAATCCTAGTTATCAAAATAAAGAAACAGTACATGGAGTCTTTCGTGTTGATTTCATCAATTCAATTTTAGTACTGACAGCTTAAGAAGTAAAATTATGAAAAGCAACATATAAAATAAAAAAGTAGCTTTATAAATTCAGAACAATTGTTTCAGTATACAAAAATATCTTGCTCTCACCAATAAAAATTAAATTAAATTAAATGATAATGTATAAAAAGATGAAAGTAAAGACAGTAAAGAAAAAAATTGAATTCCTATATAGGCACATTAGTGGAATATTCATGAATGTAGTGTTTCCTGGTAAATATTATGGTGAATGACAGATATCAATCTGAAAAGCCAACCCTTTTTTATGTTTCTCAGAAAATTAGCTGTTTTATATTTATACATTTCTTTAATATTCTTGTATAATGGCGGCATCTCATATTCTCTAGTTTTCTTAGCCGACAACTTGAAAAGAAGAATCTAAAATGTTTTCTTATCAACATTAGCAGTGACATAGTTTGAAGCTTTTATGAACTGAATTGGCAAATAGTCATTTATTCATTTACAGAATAAGAAAAACTCTAAACAGATACTCTAAGAAATCTCAAATGGTCACTCTTTATTAACTTATGAATACTTCAGAATAATACTGAACATTTTTATTCTCATAATTTTATTTTTTTATTATTATTTTTTTTATTATTATACTTTGAATTCTAGGGTACATGTGCATAACGTGCAGGTTTGTTACATATGTATACTTGTGCCATGTTGGTGTGCTGCAGCCATCAACTCGTCAGCACCCATCAACTCCTCATTTACATCAGGTATAACTCCCAATGCAATCCCTCCCCCCTCCCCCCTCCCCATGATAGGCCCCAGTGTGTGATGTTCCCCTTCCCGAGTCCAAGTGATCTCATTGTTTAGTTCCCACCTATGAGTGAGAACATGCGGTGTTTGGTTTTCTGTTCTTGTGATAGTTTGCTAAGAATGATGGTTTCCAGCTGCATCCATGTCCCTACAAAGGACACAAACTCATCCTTCTTTATGGCTCCATAGTATTCCATGGTGTATATGTGCCACATTTTCTTAATCCAGTCTGTCACTGATGGACATTTGGGTTGATTCCAATTTTATATTTTTATGGCTTGAGTGGGTAAGAGAATTCTGGCTTGATTAAGTCTCTTCTGAAATACATCTGGCTGTTAGTCTCAGCAAGGGTGGAGAGGTGAGCTGCTTATGGTCTTGTTTTCTTTTTGTTGTGCAAGCAAAGGAAGACAAAGAATACCGTCTGCTTACTTGAAATCGTAAGACTTCTTCCTTATAGTTAATTTCATGCTTTTAGGGCTGTGCTTTCTATTAAGTAGTGTCACATAAACAATAAAATCACTCCCTGTAGGTTTTCAGACCAATAGTAAATGAATGACAACTAGTACCGGAAATTCTCACTGTAAGACAAAACAAGTAAAACTATAACATTAGTAGATATTTACGTGGAGTCCCCTCTTACAGTTGTTTGTTAGACAAGAATCAATAAAGAGAGGGGAGATATTTAGTTATGTTCTATTTTAATCTATTACTTCATTTTAGGAAACAATATATCTGGACTTAATCTTTAAATATTATTAATACATGAAATTTTAATAGTTTAATGTAGTTTAATATGACTACATATTAAGACTATGTATTAAGAGGAATGGGTGGTATTTTTTATTATCTCATCTTTGAATACTTGTGAATAAGCCATGTTGAGATTCAGCACTGGGTAACTCCTCGAGACTACAATGATAATATGACATCTAGTCAGAGACTATGTGAAGCAAGAGTATACGCTTTCCAACCCTGAGCAATGTCAGTGAAAATATCCTCTTATAATTTCTACTTCCTGGCCTTATGGGAGAGAATGTTTCTTGACAGATAGTGTAGAACACATGGTCCAAAAGTTCATTGAGTGCAATTTCCCATATAGTGCTGCATATGTATTACTTCATTCAATCTTGATGGGCATTTTATTTTATTTTATTTTATTTTATTTTATTTTATTTTAAGACAGCATCTCATTCTGTCACCCAGGCTGGAGTGCAGTGGTACAATCTCGGCTCACTACAACCTCGCTTCCCAGGTTCAAGCTATTCTCTTGCCTCACCCTCCCAAGTAGCTGGGACTACAGGGGCGTGCCACCTGCCTGGCTGATTTTTGTATCTTTGGTAGAGACAGGGTTTTACCATGTTGGCCAAGCTGGTCTCAAACTCTTAACCTCAAGAGATCCACCCTATTTGGCCTCCCAAAGTTCCAGGATTATAGGCATGAGCTACTAGACCTGACCTGGGCATCTTATTTTCATTTATGGCCTACAAAACTATTTAGAGCATATATTTCATATATTATTGTGTAGTAAATAACACAGCAGGTGACATTTGCCTTTTCTAGATAAGACTAAAAAGTTTTAGATGGAATCATTTGGAAATAAAGTCAACACGATTAAGCTATCAAGACTGACTGGTGATAATATGAAAACAATGTAGGAGATATCACTTCAGAGTTATAAACTCTCAGGCCAATTAGGAAAAAGTCACAGATAAAGACTCTACAAGGAGATTAATGGATTTACCTTATATTACATACACAAGGTTGAACTAGATTTAAGTAGCTATTGTTAATGGGTACCTTGCATCATTATTCTCTTCTTTCTCTGATAACTCAGAAGAAGAAAACATTCTTTATGTCTGCAATAAGACTCTACATGTAAGATCATTTCTCCTGGCCCTAAGACCACTAGCAATAGGGTCTGAAAAGTAGAGTATACATGCACCTAATTGCTAAGGCAATTCCACACCACTAAGATTCATAGGAACCTGAGATAATGTATTGAAATTGCTGCTGATGAGTACAAACTGAAATAGAAAGTCCTGAAGCTAGTACTACATCAGAGAAAGATTCTCATTTTGAAAGAGGACCAAAAAAAGTTATAAAAGAAATAAAATAAATCCTAAATATGTACTAGGGTTTAGAAATATTTCCATTTCTATATTCATTTCAAACTTGGTTTGTTCACTCTGAATTTATATATTAGTAAAAACTTTAATTAGCGTGACAGATGATGACTATGTAAGCCAAATGTTAGGAGATCTGTGAGAACAAGATTCATAATTCAAGCGGCCCATGAGACCCTCAGTGTGTGTGTTCTGCTGTACTAACTTTCACAGTTTTCACAGAATAATTTTAAAACTGTTAAGATTTTCACCCTCTATAAAATCTCTGTAAAAGGGTCTTAAAACCTGAGCCAATGTAAAATCATTACATTTGTATACATTAGTGTCATTTTCCTTATTGTTTTCTTTCCCTTAATGCTGCTCAGCTAGTGAAGAAAAAAAATATAAATAATTGTTTATTTTTTAAACTTTAGTTTTAGATTGAAAAAATATCAAATCTTATAAGAAACTGTTAGCTAACTATGAGATAAAGAAAAAGTAAATTTAGTCTTTGAAACAGCAGTGTAAAATCTAACATGTTAAGCCCAACAAAAGCATAATTAGGTTGCCTAATAGATACCTTTTTTTTTTTTAAACCCCAAGCCAGTATGCTATTTTTCATTTGCTCCTCAAGATCCATGCTCTTCTTTGCTTTATCTGCTGTGTTTCCTGGGAAACAATCTATAGGGAACGAACTAACAGACTCTGACTCCTAGTTTGGGTCAATCAACGGGGAAACCATGAAACATTAGAGGAAGGAATGTGAGTAAAGTTAAGCTCTTTATCCCCTCTGTCTCCCTGAAGAATCACTGCAGAATGGGATGGTCCTCAGCTGAAGGTCATAGCAAAGTCAGACAGCTCTCTCTCTCCCAGTGCACATAATCATCCCTATCCTAGACTTTAAGTGAGATAATAACGGCTCCCAGTTCATTTAGCCTCTGAAGTACCAACTACATTAGTCCTTATGTTTTCCATAAAGGCCATGTATACCTTAAAAACAGTCACTTTGACAAAATCTTCTCTGATATATGTGTGATATTTATTTCTTACAAAGGTCCTTGTTGATATCCAAGTGACAAGTATCCAAGTATCTGGTGGCTGAAAAATCATTCTTATCACCAAATATAGAAATATTTAGTATGTCTACTCAAAGTTTAGCCTATATGGCATATAACCTAAGATTCTTTATGCAAAAATTATTCTTTGGGAAACCTCATACAGAGCTGGGTGCGGCAGCATGTAGCTGTAATCCTAGCTACTCTGGAGGCTTAGAGGTTGGATCACGTTAGCCCAGGGGTTCAAGACCAGCCTGCGCAATATAATGAAGTCCCACCCCCGACCCCCTTAAAAAAACCCATATAATATTGGGGAAAATAAGTAAAAATCAAGAATAATCCTTTCTGTGATTCAAATGACCTATTATCTCCTCAGTTTCCAGAGACTGTCAAAATACTATTAGACTCTTCATGTTTACAAAACCTGTATTCAATGTCATAAATGAAGTTTAGCAAAAGTAAGTTCCATTATGTAAAATTTTGAATTTTCAAATGAAAGTTTATTTTTATTCTCATCCAGTTAAACTTTGCAAAGTCATAAAATACTTGGCCATTATCAGATTTCACTAAAATTTGAACTTTGTAAAATCATACATTTTCTCTAAACTTGTATTATTTCCTTTTTCACAGCTAGAGTTAAATGTAATTTTCACATATCTTTTATCTTCATATTATTCATACCTTTAAATGAAAAATAAATGCTTCTTTTTTTAATTTATGCTGGGTGTGGTGGTTCATGCCTATAATCTCAAAGGAGGCTAAGGTGGGAGATCACTTAAGTCAAGAGTTGGAGACCAGCCTGGGAAATATATGACACTCAGTATCTACCAAAATAAAAAATCTAAAAATAAGCTTGGTGTGATGACTCTCACCTGTAGTTTCAGATGCTTGGGAGGCTGAGGAAGGAGGATCACTTTAGCCCAGGAGTTCAAGGCTGCAGTGAGCTATGACTGTGCCACTGGACTCCTGTCTGGGCAGCAGAGTGAGATTCTGTCTCAATAAATTAATAAAAATATTTTTTCTGCAGATTGCTTTCCATTGATTGATGTCACTGTATTCCTATGACTTAAAAGTTGTTTATATAGTTTGTGCCACATAACAATGTTTCAGTTAGTGATGGACCTCATATACGATGATGATACCATAAGATTATAATGGAACTGGAAAAGTCTTGTTGCCCAATGATGTAGCCATTGTAACATCATAGCACAAAACATTACTCACGGTTTGTGGTGATACTGGTGTGAACAAACCTACCGTGATGCCAGTTGTATAAATGTGCAGCACATACAATTATATACAATACATAATACTTGATAATGATCATAAATGACTATATTACTGGTTTATTATTTACTACACAATACATTTTATTGTTATTTTTGAGAGTATTCCATCTACTTATTAAAAAAAAGGTTAACTGTAAAACAGCCTCAGGGAGGTTGTTCAGGAGGTATTCCAGAAGAAGGCATTGTTATCGTAGGAGATGACAGCTCCATGGATGTACTGCCTCTGAGGACCTTCGCTTAGGATGAGAGGTTGAGAGAGAAGAGAGTGATATTGATGATCCCGACCTGTGTAGGCCTAGACTTATGTGTGTGCTTTTGTCTTAGTTTTGAAGAAAAAAATATAAAAGTAAAAATTAAATGAATAAGTAAAAATAGTAAAAAAAATTAAAAAGCTTATAGAATAAAGATATAAAGAAAAAATATTTTTGTACAGCTATGTGTGGGGAAAAGAAAGAGAGATCAGCCTGTTACTGTGTCTATATAGAAAGAAGTAGACATAAGAGACTCCATTTTGTTCTGTGTTTGAGATGCTGTTAATCTGTGACCCTACCCCCAACCTTGTCCTTGCAAGAGACATGTGCTGCGGTGACTCAAGGTTTAATGGATTTTGGGCTGTGCAGGATGTGTCTTTGTTAAATAAGTGCCTGAAGGCAGCTTGCTGGTTAAAAGTCATCACCATTCTCTTAATTTCAACTACCCAGGGACACGTACACGGCCAAAGGTCACAGGGACCTCTGCCTAGGAAAGCTAGGTATTGTCCAAGGTTTCTCCCCATGTGATAGGCTGAAGTAATGCTAAAAGGTTTATGGAGATGTTTGCATATGCATCTCAAGGCACAGTAATTTCCTTTAAACTTATTCACGTCACAGAGGTTTTTGTTCATATGTGTTACTGCCGATTTCCTCCCTACGATGATCCTATTGTCCTGCCACTCCCTTATCTTTAAGATGGTAAAGATAATTATCAATAAATACTAAGGGAACTCAGAGACCGGTGCCGGCGTGGGTCCTCTGTAAGCTGAGCACCGGTCCCCTGGGCCCCTGCTTTTCTTTCTCTATACTTTGTCTCTGTGTCTCATTTCTTTTCTCAAGTCTCTCGTTCCACCTAACGAGAAACACCCACAGGTGTGGAGGGGCAGGCCACCCCTTCATCTGGTGCCCAACGTGGAAGCTTTTCTGTAAGGTGAAGGTACGCTGGAGCGTGGTCATTGAGGACAAGTCGACGAGAGACTCCCGAGTACGTCTACAGTCAGCCTTGCGATAAGCTTGTGCGCTCGGAAGAACCTAGGGTAACAATGGGGCAAACTAAAAGTAAATATGCCTCTTATCGCAGCTTTATTAAAATTCTCTTAAAGAGAGGGGGAGTTAAAGTCTCTACCAAAAATCTAATTACGCTATTTCAAACAATAGAACACTTTTGTCCATGGTTTCCGGAACAGGAAACTTTAGATCTAAAAGACTGGGAAAAAATTGGCAAAGAATTAAAACAAGCAAGTAGGGAAGGTAAAATCATCCCACTTACAGTATGGAATGATTGGGTCATTATTAAAGTAGCTTTAGAACCATTTCAAACAGAAGAAGATAGCGTTTCAATTTCTGATGTCCCTAAAAGCTGTGCAGTAGATTGTGAAAAAGAGGCAGGGATAGAATCCCAGAAAGGAAAGGAAAGTTCACACTGTAAATGTGTATCAGAGCCAGTAATGGCTCGGTCAATGCAAAATGTTGACGATAATCAATTACAGGAGGTAATATATCCTGAAACGTTAAAATTAGAGGAAAAAGATCCAGAATTAGTAGAGCCATCAGAGTCTAAACCACGATGGCCAACTGCTCTTCCAGCAGCTCAGATGCCTGTAACTTTACAACCTCAAATGCAGGTTAAACAAGTACTAACTCCAAAAGAAGATCAAATACGAAAAGATAGAGTCTCTGTCATGGCAATGCCAATCCAAATGCAGTGTCCACAATATCAACCGGTAGAAGATAAGACCCAGCCGCCAGTAGCCTATCAATACTGGCCGCCAGCCGAACTGCAGTATTGGCAGCCCCCAGAAAATCTGTATGGACAGCCAGCAACATTTCCAGCGCCACAGGGCAGGGCGCCATATCCTCAGCCACCCACCATGAGACTTAATCCTACAGCACCGCCTAGTACACAGGGTAGTGCGTTACATAAAATTATTGATGAGGCAAGAAAACAAGGAGATATTGAGGCATGGCAATTCCCAGTAATATTAGAATCAAGACCACCTGGAGAAGGGGCCCAAGAGGGAGAGCTTCCCGTAGCTGAAGCCAGATATAAGTCCTTTTCTATAAAAATGCTAAAAGAAATGAAAGAAGGAGTAAAACAGTATGGACCCAACTCTCCTTACATGAGAACATTATTAGATTCCATTGCTCATGGACAGAGACTCATTCCTTATGATTGGGAGATTCTGGCAAGATCCTCACTCTCACCCTCCCAATTTTTACAATTTAAGACTTGGTGGATTGATGGGGCACAAGTACAGGTTCGAAAAAATAGGACTGGCAATCCTCCAATTAACATAGATGCAGATCAACTATTAGGAATAGGTCAAAATTGGAGCACTGTTGACCAACAAGTAATAATGCCAAATGAGGCCATTGAGCAAATCAGGGCTATCTGCCTTAGGGCCTGGGAGAAAATCCAAGACCCAGGAACCACCTGCCCCTCCTTTAATACAATAAGACAAGGCTCTAAAGAGCCTTACCCTGATTTTGTAGCAAGACTTCAAGATGCTGCTCAAAAGTCAATTACCGATGAAAATGCCCGTAGGGTCGTAGTGGAGTTGATGGCATATGAAAACGCCAATCCTGATTGTCAATCAGGCATTAAGCCATTAAAAGGAAGGGTTCCCGCAGGATCAGATGTAATCTCAGAGTACATTAAAGCCTGCGATGGAATTGGAGGAGCTACGCATAAAGCTATACTTATCGCTCAAGCAATCACAGGAGTTGCTTTAGGAGGACAGGTTAGAACATTTGGGGGAAGATGTTATAATTGTGGTCAAATTGGTCATCTAAAAAAGAATTGCCTAGTCTCAAATAAACAAAATGTAACTGCTCAAACTACTACAGCAACAGATAAAGAGCCATCTGGCCTATGTCCAAGATGTAAAAAGGGAAAACATTGGGGTAATCAATGTCGTTCTAAATTTGATAAAAATGGGCAACCACTGTCGGGAAACGAGAGGAGGGGCCAGCCTCAGGCCCCGCAACAAACTGGCGCGTTCCAAATTCAGCCCTTTGTTCCTCAGGGTTTTCAGGAACAACAACCCCTACTGTCACAAGTGTCTCAGGGAATAAGCCAGTTATCACAATACAGCAGTTATCCCCTACCACAAGCGGCAGTGCAGCAATAGATTTATGCACTATACAAACAGTCTCTCTGCTTCCAGGGGAGCCTCCAAGAAAAATCCCCACAGGGGTATATGGCCCATTGCCTGAGGGGACTGTAGGACTAATTTTAGGAAGATCAAGTTTACATCTAAAAGGAGTTCAAATTCATACTGGTGTGGTTGATTCAGACTATAAAGGCGAAATTCAATTGGTTATTAGTTCCTCAATTCCTTGGAGTGCCAGTCCAGGAGACAGGATTGCTCAATTATTACTCCTACCTTATATTAAAGTTGGAAATAGTGAGATAAAAAGAACAGGAGGGTTCGGAAGCACTGATCAGACAGGAAAAAGTACTTCCCATGTTAAAAAAACATTTCTTATCTTGTTTTGCTGTAATGGGAGTTCCAGAAAAAATTAAAACTGGCAATGGACCAGGTTATTACAGTAAAGCTTTCCAAAAATTCTTAAATCAGTGGAATATTACACATACAACAGGAATTCCTTATAATTCCCAAGGACAGGCCATAGTTGAAAGAACTAATAGAACACTCAAAACTCAGTTAGTTAAACAAACAAAAGGGGGAGACAGTAAGGAGTGTACCACTCCTCAGATGCAGCTTAATCTAGCACTCTATACTTTAAATTTGTTAAACATTTATAGAAATCAGACTACTACTTCTGCAGAACAACATCTTACTGGTAAAAAGAACAGTCCACATGAAGGAAAACTGATTTGGTGGAAAGACAACAAAAATAAGACAGGGGAAATAGGGAAGGTGATAACCTGGGGAAGAGGTTTTGCTTGTGTTTCACCAGGAGAAAATCAGCTTCCTGTTTGGATACCCACTAGACATTTGAAGTTCTACAGTGAACCCATCGGAGATGCAAAGAAAAGCGCCTCCACGGAGACGGAAACACCGCAATCGAGCACCATTGACTCGCATGATGAACCAAGAGGTGATATCAGAACAGATGAAGTCACCACGCACCAAGAAGGCGGAGCTGCCGACCTGGGCACAGTTAAAGAAACTGACACTGTTAGCTGGAAAAAGCCTAGCTAGCACAAAGGTGACACAAACCCCAGAAAAAATGCTGCTTGCAGCTTTAATGATGGTATCAATGGTGGTAAGTCTCCCCATGCCTGCAGGAGCAGCTGCAGCTAATTATACCTACTGGGCCTATGTTCCTTTCCCGCCCTTAATTCAGGCAGTTACATGGATGGATAATCCTATTGAAGTATATGTTAATAATAGTGTGTGGGTACCTGGTACCACAGATGATCGTTGCCCTGCCAAACCGGAGGAAGAAGGAATGATGATAAATATTTCCATTGAGTATCGTTATCCTCCTATTTGCCTAGGGAGAGCACCAGGATGTTTAATGCCTGCAATCCAAAATTGGTTGGTAGAAGTACCTACTGTCAGTCCCACCAGTAGATTTACTTATCACATGGTAAGCGGAATGTCACTCAAACCACAGGTAAACTATTTACAAGACTTTTCTTATCAAAGATCATTAAAATTTAGGCCAAAAGGGAAACCTTGCCCCAAGGAGATTTCCAGAGAATCAAAAGATTTAGTTTGGGAAGAATGTGTGGCCGATAGTGCAGTGATATTACAAAACAATACATTCGGAACTGTTATAGATTGGGCACCTAGAGGTCAATTCTACCACAATTGCACAGGACAAACTCAATTCTGTCCCAGTGCACTAGTGAGTCCAACTGTTGATAGTGACTTAACGGAAAATTTAGACAAACAGAAGCACAAAAAATTACAGTCTTTCTACCCTTGGATATGGGGAGAAAAGGGAATCTCTACTCCAAGACCAAAAATGATAAGTCCTGTTTTTGGTCCTGAACATCCAGAATTATGGAGGCTTACTGTGGCTTCATACCGCCTTAGAATTTGGTCTGGAAATCAAACTATAGAAACAAGAGATTATAAGCCATTTTACTCTATCAACCTAAATTCCAGTCTAACAGTTCCTTTACAAAGTTGTGTAAAGCCCCCTTATATGTTAGTCATAGGAAATATAGTTATTAAACCAGACTCCCAAACTATAACTTGTGAAAATTGCGGATTGTTTACTTGCATTGATTCGACTTTTGATTGGCAGCACCGTATTCTGCTGGTGAGAGCAAGAGAAGGCGTGTGGATCCCTGTGTCCATGGACCGACCATGGGAGGCCTCACCATCCATCCATATTTTGACTGAAGTATTAAAAGGCGTTTTAAATAGATCCAAAAGATTCATTTTTACTTTAATTGCAGTGATTATGGGATAAATTGCAGTCACAGCTACAGCCACTGTGGCAGGAGTTGCATTGCACTCTTGTGTTCAGACAGTAAGCTTTGTTGACAATTGGCAAAAGAATTCCACAAGGTTGTGGAATTCACAATCTGGTATCGATCAAAAATTGGCAAATCAAATTAATGATCTTAGACAAACTGTCATTTGGATGGGAGATAGACTCATGAGCTTGGAACATCGTTTCCAGTTACAGTGTGACTGGAATACGTCAGATTTTTGTATTACACTCCAAGATTTTGTATTACACTGGGACATGGTTAGACATCATCTACAGGGAAGAGAAGATAATCTCACTTTAGACATTTCTAAATTAAAAGAACAAATTTTTGAAGCCTCTCAAAATCACTTAAATATTGTGCCTGGAGCTGAGGCGTTAGATCAAGGGGCAAAACCTCTTTATGGATTAAACCCCACGACTTGGAATAAGTCTATTGGGAACTCTACTGCAGTAAATTTTGGAATTATGTGTCTCTGTTTTATCGGCTTGTTTTTAGTGTGCCGGACCAGTCGAAGAATCCTGCATCAAAATCGAGAGAACGAACAAGCCTTCATCGCCATGGCACATTTATATAGAGGAAAAGGGAGGAAGAATGTTGTGAGAAGTCAGGGACCTTGAATGCAGGGCGGCTGAAGCCACGGCAGAAAAACATAAAATATGAAGATTTCATGGACATTTATTAGTTCTCCCAAGTTAATACTTTTATAATTTCTTATGTCTGTCTTTACTTTAATCTCTTAATTCCATCATCTTCTTTGTAAACTGAGGAGGATATATGTCACCTCAGGACCCTGTGATGATTGCCTTAACTGCACAAATTGTTTGTGGAGCATGTGTGTTTGAACAATATGAAATCTGGGCATCTTGAAGAAAGAATAAGATAACAGCAATGTTCAGGGAACAAGGGAGGCAACCTTGAACTGGCCACCGGTGAGCCGGACGGAACAGAGCCATATTTCTTCTCTTTTCTTATGCAAATAGGAGAAATATCGCTGAATTCTTTTTCTCAGCAAGGAACATCCCTGAGAAAGAGAATGCGCTCTGAGAGTAGGCCTATAAACGACCCCCTTGGAGGCGTGCCACCTTTTACAGTTGAAGCCGAAGAGATGAAATAAGCCCCGGCCTCCTGTAGCGCTCCCAGGCTTATTAGGAGGAGGAAATTCCTACCTAATAAATTTTGGTCAGACAGGTTGTCTACTCTCAAACCCTGTTTTCTGATAAGATGTTATCAATGACTATGCATGCCCCAAAATTTTAATTTTAACACCATGCTGTGATCTCATCCTGCCTCCACTTGCTTTGTGATATTCTATTACTTTGTGAAGTATGTAATCTCGGTGTCATGATGACAATGGTGGTTTTGTTGAAAAGAAAAGGGGGAAATGTGGGGAAAAGAAAGAGAGATCAGCCTGTTACTGTGTCTATATAGAAAGAAGTAGACATAAGAGACTCCATTTTGTTCTGTATTTGAGATGCTGTTAATCTGTGACACTACCCCCAACCTTGTCCTTGCAAGAGACATGTGCTGCGGTGACTCAAGGTTTAATGGATTTTGGGCTGTGCAGGATGTGTCTTTGTTAAATAAGTGCCTGAAGGCAGCTTGCTGGTTAAAAGTCATCACCATTCTCTTAATTTCAACTACCCAGGGACATGTACATGGCCAAAGGTCACAGGGACCTCTGCCTAGGAAAGCTAGGTATTGTCCAAGGTTTCTCCCCATGTGATAGGCTGAAGTAATGCTAAAAGGTTTATGGAGATGTTTGCATATGCATCTCAAGGCACAGCATTTTCCTTTAAACTTATTCATGTCACAGAGGTTTTTGTTCATATGTCGTACTGCCGACTTCCTCCCTACGATGATCCTATTGTCCTGCCACTCCCTTATCTTTAAGATGGTAAAGATAATTATCAATAAATACTAAGGGAACTCAGAGACCGGTGCCGGCGTGGGTCCTCTGTAAGCTGAGCGCAGGTGGGCCCCCGCTTTTCTTTCTCTATACTTTGTCTCTGTGTCTCATTTCTTTTCTCAAGTCTCTCGTTCCACCTAACGAGAAACACCCACAGGTGTGGAGGGGCAGGCCACCCTTTCACTATGCAATGTGTTTATGTTTTAAGCTGTGTTATAAAGAAGGCATAAAGTTAAAAAAAGTAAAAGGTTTATAAAGTAAAAGAAGTTACAGTAAGCTAAGGTTAATTTATTATTGGATAAAGAATTTTTTAAAATTAAATTTAGAGTAGTTAAGTATATAATAATAAATATCCTAGGCCTCCACATTCACTCACCACTCACTCACTGCTTCACCCAGAGCAACTTCCAGCCCTGCAAGCTTCATTCACAGTAAGTGCCCTATAGAGGTGTACCATATTATCTTTCATACCACCTTTTTGATGTACCTTTATATATTTTTGTGTGTGAGACTGAGTCTTTCTCTGTTGCCCAGGCTGGAGTGCAATGGCTCTCCCACATTACAAATTATACAAAAATTAGCCAGGCATGGTGGCGCATGCCTGTAATCCCAGCTACTAGGGAGGCTGAGGCAGGAGAATCACTTGAACCTGAGAGGCAGAGGTTGCAGTGAACCGAGATCGCTCCACTGAACTCCAGCCTGGGCAACAGCAAGACATCGTCTCAAAAAAAGAAAAAAATTTTACCTGTCCCTGTAGAGCATGATGTTTTCTGAGACTGTTGTCCTGAACAGAGCCCTGAACATTCAAGTTGCCTGAAAGGAATATGAATTTAAATAAGCTTTATTTGAGTACTACTATGAGCTAAGCATTAAAGTCGTATCTAGGCATTAAAGTAGTATACTAGGCATTAAAATAGTATCACAGCTAGCTTATTACTGCCTTATTACTGCCTTTTTGCAATCTACAGAAAGCCCTCTTTTTCCTGTAGTGGGCACAGGACTTCTCTAGGGCACATTGACTTTTAGCTCCTGATCACCATCTTGCCTAAGTGTCTTGGGCAGTGCCAATACAATACAACCATACTTGGTTAGTGCTATCCTGAGGATAAAACAGATAAGTTAGACACTAACTTGGCTTTCAATGAATTCACAAATGAATTGTGGTGATGATAATGTATAAAAAATAAGATATAAAAATATTAAGTGTATAATGAAGGTACAAAAATATGTGCTGTGGAAATCCATCATATGAAGCTAATAACTGAAATGATTAACAAATTTCTCTCTTACTCAATAAAGAATTGTAAATCTGTGGCCTAAATTGCTAGGTTTTTGAAATATCCAAGATCATCAATTGCATCGTTCCTGAACTTGCTTACCCTTAGAGGACAGTGATTTGTGAGAACTGAGAACAATTAACTAATCTTAGCACCCACTTAACACATAAAGCATCTGCTACCTGACAGAAGAAATAATTACATAATCACACCTTGGGATAGACCTTCATTCTAACAAGAAAAAAAGCTGTCTTTTTTTCTCACCTGTTTTCTGGTGGCTGCACTCTAAAAACCTCAAGATAATACTTCTTTGTGATGCCAGCAAGGCTTTCACAGAGATGATGTACTTTATCTCAATATTTCAGAATTTCAGGTGAAGATATTTGGGCTTCATAATAGTGGAAAAAGTAGGAGCAAAGTGAATACACCGTGAAAGCAGTGTTTTGTGCAAATGCTTTGAACTGCAGAAGCAAAAATGAAGCAGTATATTCAGCAAGGAGCTCTGACTGGCTGCAACATATGGGTCTATATGTGCAAAGTCACGGAAAAAGAAGATGTGCAAGGTAGGTGTGTAAACAAAGTCATGGAATTGTGAGGAATGTAGTTTTTTTTTTTTTTTTTTTTTGAACATATAAATCACCTGAGAACCAGGATAAGTCTTTAAAGGAATAGAAGGATAAAGTCAGATTTGGTGTGTGGAAGATAACTTGGGCAGTAGTGTGGAGCAAAGGAGAGTGGGACAAGACCAATCGCTGCTGGAGGTGACTGCCATAGTACAGGCAAGTGGTTCTGAACCTGGAGTGATTTGGTGCCCAGAGAACACCTGCCAAGGCCTGGAGAAGGCAGGAGGCAGTGTTTGCTATTGGTATTAAGAAGCTAAGCACACTGCTGAACACCCTATGTTTTATAACACAGCACCCAACAACAAATAATTACAGTGACAAAAACGTCAGTGCCACCTAGATTGAGAAAACCTGCTTTCAATAGGGTGGTAATGTGTGGTATCACATTAAAGGTTTTATTTGTGTTTCAGTAATGACTAATGAGTATCTTTTCATGTGCACAATCAATAAAGAGTATTGAGCATCTTTTCAACTTTTCATTGCATCCCTATGTCTTCTGTGGTGAAATGTCTGTTTAAATCATTTGTGCATTGTAAAAATTGGGTTATTTTCTTATCATTGCATTTGAGAGTTCTTTATGTATTTGAAATACCAGATCTTTATCAGATATGTGTTTTGCAAATATTTTCTCCCAGTCTGGTTCTTGTATTTTCATTCTCTTAATTGTGCCATTGGAAGAGAAGAAGTTTTTATTTTTGATGAAGTCTAATTTTCTACCTTTTTCCTTTATGAACTGTACACTTTGTGTAATATCTAGAAAATCTGTGACTAATTCAAGGTTTAAAAGATCTTCTCCTAGGCTGTTTTATAGTTTTAGGGTTTACATTTAAATCGCTGATACATTTTGAATTAATGTTTCTATATGGTGCAAGGTATGGATTGAAGTTCATTTTGTATGTAGATACCAATTGTTCCAGAAAAAAAATGTTGAAAAGAGTACACTTTTTTCACAGAATGCCTGGGGAATTTTGTGAAAAAATAAATTGATTATATCTAAATGGGCTTATTTCTGGACCTTCCATTGTGTTGTTTATTTTATGCCAATAACACATTATCTTGATCATATGGCATTATAAGCCTTGAATTATTAACCACAATTACATTTGCACCAACCTAAGAGATAGTGAAACTTCTCCAATCTTATTCTTCTCCTGCAAGGTTATTTGTCTCTTCTATGACCTTTGCATTTCCATATAAATTTTGGAACCAGCTTGTCAATTTTGATAAAAAGCCTGCCAAGATTTTGAATGGAATTGAATTGGTTTATAAATCAGTATTAGGTGAACTGTTATCTTTAAAATATTGAATCATCTGACTCAAAAGAATAGTATATCTCTCCATTTATTAAGATCTTTAAATTTTCTCAACAAAGTTTTGTAAATTTTAGTATACAGGTCTTGCCTCTTTTTGTTAGATTTAGCTCTTCATGGTTTTGGTGCTATTTTAACAGAGTTTTAAAGATTGCAATTGTCATTTGTTCTTTGCTTTTATAATGAAATACAAGTTATTTCTGTCTCCTGCATCCCTGATAAACTCAGATATTAATTTTAGAAACTATTGTGGAGATTTCTTAGGATGCTGGACACAATCATTCTATCTGAAGGAAAAACAGTGTTAGTACTTTCTTTCCAATCTGAGTGTTCTTCTTTTCTTGCCTCATTGCATTGGACTGAATGGACAAATTGTTATTTGCTTTCCAAAACTAGGGAATTTTTTTATATATTTCTGTTACTCATGCTAGTTTGCATTCTGAAGAGATCATAATTTGTATGACATTAATCATTTTGTACTTATTGAGACTTTTTTTATAGTCCAGAATATGGACTATATTGTTAAATATTTCATGTGCACCTGACACTTTGTAAACTTAGTAACTTTTGGTAGACATATTCTATCATGGCGAAAGAAGTGTGATTATAATTGCTTAATTGTCTTTTATTCCTGACAATCCAAATCAGCTTTTTTCTCATATACTTAGAAACTGTTATCAGTATATAAACACAGGATTATTATATTATTTTGAATAACTGAACTATCATTATGAAATGACTTAGTTTATTTCTAATAATACTGGTACTATTCTTAACTCTGAAATCTGCATTTTCTGATATTAGTTTAGGCACTATAACTTTATTTTGATTATAGGTAGCATGATACATCATTTTCCATGCTTGTGATCTACTTGTGTCTTTATTTTTAAAGGGGCTTTTTATATGCCATATATAATTGGGTCTTTCTTTTTTAATCAAACTTGACAACCTCTGACTTTTAAGTGGGATGTTTAGACCATTTATAATTAATGTTATTAATGTTATGTTTGGAATAAAATCTTCCATCTGCTTCTGGTTTTCTGTATATCATATCCGTGCTTTGCTTTATGTTTCATTTTCATTAATTAGAAATTTTCATTGCTTTATTTTACTCCTTTGCTGGCTTAAGTATAACTTTCTTGTTATTATTTTAGTATTTGCTGTAGAGTTTGAGGTACATCTGCTTAACTTTTACATTCTACCTTCATTTAATATTATACCACTTCACATAGAGTATTAAAAACCGTTTATTCTTATTTCTAGGTCCTCAAACTCAGTGCTGTTGTTGTCATACATTTTACTTTTATGCATGTTATAAACATAACAATTCATTTTTATTATTTTTTCTTTGGACTGTTGGTAATAATTTGAAAGATTTAAATGTAGTAAGAAAAAAAGTTTTGACTGCAGATGTAGTTACCATTTCTGTTGCTCTTCATTTCTTTGAGTAGTTCCAGATTTTCATCTGGTATAATTTTTCTTCTGCCTGAAGGGTTTTCTTGGATTTCAAGTCAGCTGGTGATAAAATCTTTCATCTTTTATACATCTAGGAAGCCTATTTCTCTTTTGTTTCCAAAGATATTTTGACTGGTTAGAGAATTCCAGTTGACAATACTGTAAAAATGTTACTTTACAATATTCTCACTTGCTTTGTTTCCATTAAGTAATCCACTGTCATCTTTATCATTGTTATTGTGTGTGTAACATGTTTTTTTCTTCCAGTTGCTTTTAACATTTTCTCTTCATTGGTCTTTTTAATTAATTCGATTATGGTGTTCCTTGGTGCAGTTTTCTTTCTGTTTCTGGTGTTTTGGGTATTTCCATCATATTTGGGAAACGTCTGGACATTGCTTCTTCAAATATTTTGATTTGTTCTCTCTTCATTCTTCTCCTTCAGGAACTTTAATTGCACATACATTTGATTGCATTTAGTTGCCCAAGCCTCCGTCCATTTATTCAACCTTTGTTTCTTTCTGTGTTTTATTTTGGTTGGTTTCTGTTGCTATATCTTTAAGTTCAACAATTTTTCCCCTGAAATGTCTCATCCAACATTAAATGTGTTTAGTGTATTTTTCATCTCAGACATTTTAATGTTTATCTCTAAAAGTTTGATTTGGGTTATTTTTATATCTAACATGTCTCTCCTTATCATATTCCATATGTCCTGTAACTTCTTGAAAATATGTAATACAATTACAATAACTGTTTCAAAATCATTGTCTATGAATTCTATTACCTGTATCATTTCTAGGTAGTCTTGTCTTGATTAATCAAATTTTCATGTCATTATGGACTCTATTTTTCAGCTTCCTTGAATATCTAGTAACTTGTTACTGAATGGCAGATATTGATATTTTTACTTTCTTGTGTTCTGTTATATTTCCATGAATTTCTTGTAATTCTTTCTGGAATATACACAAAGTATATACATATACTAGAAATATACATATATACACACACACATATACATACATATGTGCTTATATATACCTACATAAATACTTGTATATATATACACATACATATCATATATATATAGAGAGAGAGAGAGAGAGAGTGAGAGAGAGAGTGAAGTTACTTAGAAATAAAATAATTTGGTTATTTCAGATCTTGTTTGTAGGCTTTGTTATGAAAGACCAGAGACGTGTTTATATTCTAGGTCAGTGGTTCTCAATTAAAGGTGGTTTTGTCCTCTAGGGTGCATTTGTCAGTATCTGGAGACATATTTGTCACTACTTGGTAATGGTGGGAAACAGAGTGCCTGTAGCATCTAGTGAGTAAATAACAGTGATGCTGCTAAACATCCTACAATGCACAGAACCTCTTCCTACCTCAGTGAAGAATCATACAGGCTCAAAAAGTAACAGTGATGATATTGAGAAACCTTAGTCTAGGAAAAGGATGGTACATTTGTGCACTAAGGAATTGGCAAGATACAGAGAGAAGTCCCTCAATCATTTATGAGGCCAGATAAATAACACTTATCCCCCAACTGCTTGAAGATTAAAGACAAAAGTCAATGATTTAAAAAAGTATTTTTCCTTGTGAAATTGATGCTTATAATTTCATTAATCTGGATCAAGAACAGCAGAAAGATTTTAAGAGAAAATGAAGGAAGTCTATTGAAAATGTAAACAGAAAATTTGTCTCCTCCCCTAATAGGTTTGATGAATGTAAGGAAAAGTTAAAAATTCCAGTCACTGTGTTTGTAACAGTTGATGATTTCAGACCACCATTGCGACCGCAAGAATTATCTGTGAAAACAAAGTGAAAAAACTTACGAAGTGGGTTTGTCTGCTTGTTTAGTTCTTTGGTTTTGAATTTATTTTATGATGCATATGTCACATTGTGGACTCAAATATTATATCAGAAATCTGCTAATCAAGTAATGTTCCAACATGCAGGCATTATAAATTTTTTAAACTCCTCTCTTGTTTTGTGTACATCTGTCTCCTCCACAATTAGTGAAATGATAATATTAAGGAAAATATACAGATAAGACACATGCTTACTCTGGCTACATATAAAGTTGTCCTGGTAAAATATGCCGGGGAAATTATTTCCCAAAATAAATATCGTAAATTATTGTTGGATCTTTTTAGTTCAAGTTCATTTAGATTCAAAATATTTATTATGAAGCTGAAATACAGATGCTGACTTTAGAAGAGATGCAGGTTAGAGATACTGCTAACACATAAATGGAAACTTGGAGATAGCAGAGAACATTCATTCAGGGAGAGTGTACAAAGGAAGAAAGGGAATGATCTGAGGAAAAGAAACCTAAGAGATTTTCATATGACACAGGAATTGATGAACTGATAAAATTATTGCCTTTGTATAGACTATCAATAGCAAGCCCTTACTTTTCTTGTGTCTTAAATCAGGGGCAAAAAGAAGGATAGGACATACTTTCTAGTCCTTTAGTTTCAATATTTTCTATATCTATCTATAAACATCTTAGGAGTGGAAACCTATTAAACTAGAAAAAGGCTACAAAATTTTGTAATGAATTATTTTATAAGAGATTACAGGAAAACTTAATATGAGATAAAGTAAGTGTTGGACAGTGATTTTAATGAACCATCTTCATTGTAAAGTTTTGTCCTGTATCTACTTAGAGAAACAATAGATACTTAAGGTGGAAATGAGTACCAAGCATCAGGTCAGCTTGTATATGTCAATTCTTCAGACAAGGGCTTTTCTAGAATTCCCTACTTGTAATATTCCCTGTGACATCCTAAAGAACTATTAAAAACCATTGTAATAATTGTCATAAAGAGAGAAATAAAAGCCAATAGCAGATTCTTCAGGAGAGCAGGCTGTCATTGAAACCCCAGTCAATCAACTGAAGAGTACTATAAGCACACCATTGGTTTCCTCCCCCTTTAGTTTTGACAGTTTGGGATCTCTTAGTTAATAAAGAGTCTCCCTTGACACCTTAGAGTGTTTTTTTTCTATGTACCAGAAAAGTAAACTTAAGTTTAAAGAGGTGGTTACATTATGAAATAAAGTAAGGTTTATTTTCCAAATGGCAAAAAGCATTAAAGATGTAGAAGCAGGAGATGTTCATGGTTACGTTACCATCTGTCTCAGCTTAGGGTTTCCTCACTGATTAAGGCTATGCGAAAGGTGTCATTCAGAATGTGAAATTGCTTTACTGAGTTTTCTGGGAAAATTGATATACTATGTGGGCCCAATCAGAATGTTCAGATATTTTAAAGTAGACTTAGTAGTATACTTCTGTATGGAATTTTACTCGAAATAAAATATTGAGCAGAATTTGGAACACATTGTGTTCCTGTGTCATATTAATGCAGGTGAACTCCCAAATATTGGGGAGCGGGCCAGGGAGGGTTTTCAGCTTTGCTCAGGAAAGAATTCAAGAGTGAGCCAAGGGTGAAAAAAAAGCAAGTTTATTAGAGCAGCAGGGTACAGCAAAGTGGCTGCTCCATAGACAGAGCAGGGCTATCCCACAGGCCGAGTAGCCCAGAGCATCAGGGTACAGAAAAGTGGCTGCTCCACAAGCAGGGCAGTGTGCAGAGAAGTCCCAGCAGCTGCCCGTGCAGCAGTCCCTAGGAGGAGCAGCAGCCACAGCCGCAGCAGCAGCAGTGTACAGCAACAGAAGCAACCCCTTAGACTGCTGGCTAACTACATTTATACTCACTCTTAATTAAATGCTAATTAAGGAGTAGGTTATTCCGAATTTTCTAGAAAAGCAGCAGAGGAGTTCCTGGAACCATATAATGTAAGTTTTGAGTCATTACCATGGCATTTGTAAACTGTCATGGTGCTGCTGGCAGTGTCTTTATACTAATGAGCAGTGAGGGCAACTAGAGGTTGCTCTCCTCCCCCTCCCCGACTGCTGGTTTCTGCTGATTTCTTTACTGCATCCTGCTTTGATCAGCAGGGTCATGATTTGGTGCTCAGAAAATAAGTCCTACTGATCTCCTACCTCAATATTTACAGAAATATCTATTTATGATAATTAATATCTTTTAGTCTTCAGAGTAGATATTTTCCTAAACAACTGAACACATTTTACGGGAAAAGTTCTTCTTCATACACCAGAAGTTAGATTCTGATATGAAGTGGTAACAGTGATGCAGAAATCATAAATTAGGTTTTTAATTGTGCTAGAAAAAAACACATTGCTAAATACAGAAATATATAATTTTTGAAAAATACATTCATTCATTACAAATATTTTTTGTGTACTATTTTATCAGCACTGGCTATAAAATAGTAAACAGGCGAGCCATTAAGGAGATCAGCAACTAGTGGAAAGAGAAAAGGCAAGTTAGTAGATGATTATCATTTCACAACAGCATTCTTCTGCCTGTGCCATGATAATGAGTCCTTTCATAAAAGGAAGTCAAAGTCCAGCGCTTTTAATTTCATTTGTGTCTTGACTGGTCCTATTCCCAATTACCTATGTTTGTTCTTTTGTCTCATTAAAAGTCTGTTACAATATTCTGTAATAAATGATACTATCTTACTTTTCAAGGAAACATCTATTTGCCACACAAATTTATACATTCTTATTATTCTTTCCATAAGTTTTGGGAAAACTTGTCTGTGCACATACAGTAGCAATTGTTAAGAGTATTCTATAAAGAAGATTTCTTTAAAATATATCATCAGTCTTTTTACCTAAAGGTCCAGGAGAAAAGGTGATTGAGCCGTCGTCTGCTTTCTCCACTATCACCCCAACCCTCCCGCCCAGAGCATCCCTGGAAAGAGGAGCAAAAGGATCACAGGCAGGTGCCTAGCCTAATTTGTTTCTCACTCACACATACTGGAGAATAGAGAAGGTCTTGTTTTATTTCTATTGTAGGTGTGCATACAAGTTTCACAACCTTCTCTATTCTCCAGTATATTGTGAGTAAGAAAGAAGTTAGACAACCTGCCTATGATCCATTTATTCCTTTTTCCAGAGGGATGCTCTGGGTGGGAGGATTGGGGAGATGGTGAAGAAATCAAATGACTTTGCTCCATCACCTTTTCTCCTGGACCTCTTGGTTAAAAGACTATATATATATACACATATATATCCACCTTCTGTACAGAATACTCTTAGCCGAATGTTCCTGGCTAAAAATAACTCAGGGTAAATGAACCTGAAATGTATGGATTTATGAGACATGAATCTCTGTAGAATGCTTTGTAAATTATATAATTCTCTGGAATATGAACCGGAAATGTTCTATAATTTAAATGTTTCCTGATGAGTGAAGAAAATCTCACTCATCTCACCTGGAGATCTTATCTATTATTTAAGGCCAGAGGGCATGGCTGAAAGAAAGAACATTGGGAGGTCCCAGACCTCTCTTTGTTTCACTTGTGCCTCTTGAGTATCCATGTCCTTGGAATTATAGTGACGCTTGGCACTGAGTAACTCATCTGATTCTTGTGAGTCTAATTTGACAGTCTGATCTTTCATTATAGCTCAGTGAGTGATTAGATTAAGTAGAGGCTGATATTTAGTTATTTCTATCAAACAGCATGTAACATCTAGGATATATTCAAGACAGTATTTTTTAGATGTATTTCAATTCAGTGATACATTGTGAAAGCAGATTCTACTACTTTGGAAATGGGAGTAAATTATATATCTTCTAAATTAATGTTAACCTTTATTGGTCAAGTATTTATATATTTTGTTAATGTTAAGGAGAGATATTCAAAAGAATTAGGGCCGAGCTTTCTTTAAAAAAAAAAAAAAAACCTCTCCATTAAAAAATTAAATTTTGAAAATTAAATTATTGTTAATTTCAAAAATTAAATTAATGCAGCACCCCAAAAATCTGAATTAAAAAAATAGTTGTGTGAATGAGTTTTGCTACAAGTGTATGGGTTCTGAATTCTGCAATTATATTAAAGTGATTATCAGTTCAGTCTTTCCCTGAAAACATTAAACTCTTCAATTATGTCTTTGCATAATTATCATTTTATCTCTGCTTAAATCCTTACGAGGTTAATCTATGTATTCATGAATTGGTGAACTCTAAATTCAGTAAAATAAATTACAGTTATTTTCTGATTTAAAACTAGTGACATCACTCTGAAAAGGAAAGGTCTGATGGTGCAGCCTTGATGGCACTGTCATTATAAGGTCAAATTAGGAAAAAGGATTCTTAAGGATGAAGAAGAAAGAGCTGGAAACCCAGAAGAAAGAGTGGCATCATATAAGAAAGAGAAGAGGAAAATCTTAAGAAGACAATATTACTAACAGCACCAAAATCCCATAGAGAAATAAAGAAAAAGTAGTGTAAAAGAGGCCTATAGTATTGCTTTCTCTGACTTCTATGAAAAAATTTCTGTAGAGTGATCAAATTAAAAAAATATATATTAAAATAACCCCAAACTCAAGCAGCTCACAGACTAGTGAGAGAGACATACTTCAACCAATAACTATAATGCCTATCATCCAATATGACTGGTATTACTATAAAACAGAGACATGAAAAAATGGTTTAGGAATGCCTATACACAAGTAATTAACTCTGCTTGGGTAGAAGAAATAAGTGCTTTTAGAAATGCAATGACATTTGAATTAGAAAGTGAATAAAGACATGCATTTTATAGAGAGGAAATTAGTTCTAGTGTGCAGGAATATAATATTATCGTGCCATATCTGAGATGGAGAGCAATTAGATAGATTAGTCAATTCTTATAGTTCCAATTAGAGATTCAGTCTTCCTGGCATCTATTGCGAGCCTACGAAACAGGTCAGAGTCACTGGCCTTGTTGTCTAAGGTGAGCTTGTTGTCTCTCTGAGCTCGTCATCTCATGACCAAGAGAATTCAGGAGCACGGACACAAAGGATGAGGTTAGAGTAAAACTTTAAGACGTGAAAGACGAAACTTTCTGCAGTGGAGAGTGGGGACTGAGTGGTGTGCCATTTTTACAGTTGCATCCAAAAGCTTTTATGAGAAACTCCTGTCATCTCTGGAGCTGTTTGATTATATTTTGAGTTGTATTCCTTTTAAAATAAAGGAAAAATAGAGGGGTATAAAAAAGTGTTAACATGTAGTTATTAATTATGGTGTAATTTCTAATGTAAAAAATGAAAGGAAATGTTAATTGTGGTAAAAATTAGACTAAACATTATATAATTATGATCTATTTAACTATGGAAAGTTTTCAATAGCATCTAAAAGACCTATGATGAAAATCCACAAAACAAATAAATATCAATGAATATTATGAAAATAATTATCTCTAATGTCTATAAGGACAAAGAAAAGTATATTAATGGTTGTGTTAGGGTAACAGAGTCTGATAATTCCTTGATGTATTTGATATGTCAACTTGGCTAGGCCACAGTCCCAAATTATTCAAAAACAAATGTAGGTATTTCTGTAAAGGTATTTTGTAGATGTTAATAAAATCTTTAATAAATCAACTTTAAGTAAAAGATTATTCATGATCTGAGTGGGCTTGATTCAATCTGTTGAAAAGTCTTGAAAATAAAGCTCAATCTTCTTAGTGAGTAAGAAATTCATTCATGGATTTCAGGCTTACCTAGATAGCCCAAAGAATCATGTAAGCCAGTTCCTTGTAATAAATTTCATAATAGCAATCTCTTTATGGATCTGCTTCTCCAGTTGAACTCGACAAACACAGATTTTGATAACTGCAAGTAGGGTACTGCTGTAACAAATACCTAAAAATATGGAAATGACTTTGGAATTGGGTAATGGGTAGAAGCTGGAAAAATTTTGAGACGTATGATTGGAAAAGCCTAGATTTCCTTTAATAGACCGTTAGAAGAAATATGGATGTTAACAACTTTGCTAGTGAGAATTTAGAATAAAGGGAAGGGCATGGTAAAGAAAACATGTATTTTCTTAGACTGCCTAAATTGTCATAAAGGGGTTGCTTATAGAATATTTATATTAAATGTGATGCCAGAGCAATGATATCATCTTAGAGAATACATAATTATGAACAGATTATTTAGAGAAATATAAATCTTAAAAGTACTGCCAGTGAGGGCTCAAAAATAAGGAACATGCTATTGAAAATTGAATGAAAAGATATCCTTGCTATATAGTGTCAGAAAGCTTAGCTGAATTGTGTCCTTCAGTTGTGTGAAAAGCAGAACTTGTAAATGATAGACTTAAGTAACAGGACATTTCCAAGCAGTGTTCAGGAGCAGCTGGTTTCTTCTTGTGGCTTATAGCAAAAAGCAAGAGGAAAGAGATAGTTTAAACTGTTAAACTAAGTAGAACTAGGACTTGATGATTTTGGAAGCTTCAGTCTCTCCAGATTACAAAAGATGCTATAATTAGGAGATTTGTTGTCAGAAAAGCATACTTTCAAGAGGCAACCAAAGGTATGGCTAAACAATTTTTATCTAGTGACTCAGAATGATCAAAAGACACACTTATACATGGAGTTCTTTGAAGAGATTAGGCATGGGAGACCCACAATGTTCTTGACAGTGTTATACCGGCAGAAATACTGCCAGCTTGGATCTTGGATCAAAAAAGACAAAGAGAGTACTGGCTACAACATCCTTAAACAGATTGATAAAACAAATAATCTGCAAACATGTGCTCTCTTTCACGAGAAAGAATAACTCCTAGGGCATAGTCAGGTACACAGAAGGTAAAGTCACAATCTCAGAGGATTATTTCCAGGACTTGAAACCAAATGAAGCTTATCCAGATGATATCAGAATGACTTGGATTAGCAATGCCTTTTTCTTTTTCTTTTTTTTTTTCTTTTCTTCCCATTTTAAATGAAAGTGTATGTATACTATTATCATTAGCCTGTCTACCATTTCATTTTGGGTGAACATAACTAATGTCTTGAATTTCAGTGGATCACAGCTAGAGATGAATTGTGACTCTGGATGGATTATATCAAAAGCCTTACCCACACCTGATTTAGATAAGGAGATTTGGGACTTTGGAGTTGATGATATTTTGATGAGCTATTAAACTTTGTTTTGATGCTATAATTAATTAAGACTTTTGGAATGTTAAAATGGGATGAATGTACCTGGAATGTTAGACAGATGTGAATATTTGAAGCCAAAAAGTAGACTGTTATAGGCAGAATAATGCCATTACCCAAAAAATGTTCATGTCTTAATCTCCAGAAACTGTGAATAGATTGTTACATAGCAAGAAAGAATTAAAGTGACAGATAAAATTAAGGTTGCTAATCAGCTAACCTTACAAATAATGAGATTGTCCTAGATTGTCTAAAATAATCTAGTAATGCAATTACAAGTATAATTTATATGCTAAAAAGGGAGGTAGAAAAATTAGTGTTAGAGTAATGCAATGTGAGAAAGACCTAACTGGTTAATGCTGGCTTTGAAGATAGAAGGGGATCACTAGTCAAGGAATATGGATAGCCTCTATAAAATGCAAAGGGCAAGAAAACTCATCTTTTTAGTCTCCAGAAAGCAATGCAGTCCTGCCAACACTTTGGTTTTGATCCAGTGAAATCCATTTTAGATTTATGACCCGCAGAACCATAAGATAACTAATTTGTGTTGTTTTAAACCACTTAGTTCATCGAAATTTGTTACAGTAACAACAGGAATATAATACAGGTTTGGGGGTACAATTTTTCTTATTATTTTTCTTTTCCAAGTTCTTTGCAATATTATCATTGCAATTGTACTATCTTTTTTTCAGATTCAGAAAAGGTTAAAAAATTTCCCAATGTTCCACAGCTAGTAGATGAAACTCAGACCTATGACTCCTGTCTGACCTGAGTAAATTGTGTATGCTTCCCACTCTACTACATTGACCTAAATATGACAGAACAGTAAAAAATTAAAAGAAGTTTAACCTGGATGCCATTTTATAGATTTATACATTCAACCAACAATAACTGTGCTTTATCACAGTTGGCTTTATGGGAAACACTGAAAATGAAAGATAAGAGTGTGCCTGCTCTAGAGAACCTAAAAATTAAAATATATATAAAACTAGAAAGTTTAAAGTTACTATTGTTGTGATGTGGAAGTTATCTTTTTATTATGACAACAAAGAATGACTTGCAGCCCATTCCAAATCCATTTTGCATAAGTAATGATTTCATTATGCTACTCTCAAGCCAATACATCCCTAGTAATTTTAGATAACACATTAACGTGAAAGTCTTCTGTCTGATACGTAAACTCCCATAGAATATGATCCCAATCAACACATCAGAACTCTTTTCTTTTGAATTCCTAACGTGAATCCTTACCTAATACAGTGTATCTTTGGCTGTCTCTTGAAAGTATCTTTTCTGACAGCAAATCGCCTAATTGTAGCATCCTTTGTAACCTGGAGAGACTGAAATTTCTAAAATCACCAAGTCCTACTTCCACTTTGCTTAACAGTTAACAATTAAGCTTTATACTTAAGTGATATAGACTGGTTGAATAAATTTTTTAAAAGCACCCAACTATATGCTGCATACAAGAAACTCATCTCACTATAAAGGCATCTATAACAATTCTCTTTCCTCAGCCACCAAAGCAGCTGGGACTACTGGTGTGCATGACCACATCTGGCTTATTTTTTAATTTTTTTGTAGAATCTGAGTCTTGCTATGTTGCCCAGGCTGGTCTCAAACTCATGAGCTCGTGATCCACCTCTACTTCTAACTGGGATAAGATATCTCATTGTGATTTGATTTGCATTTTCCTGATGATTAGTGATGTTGACCATTTTTCGTATGCCTGTTGGCCATTTATATGTTCTTTTCAAACTATCCAAAACAATTGAAAAGGAAGAAATTCTCTCTAACTTATTCTACAATGCCATTGTTACCCTTACACCAAAAAGACAAGAATGTAACGACAACAACAACAAAAAAACTACAGGCCAATATTTCTGATGAAATTTGATGCGAAAACCATCAACAAAATAGCAGCAAACTGAATCCAATAGTGAATCAAAAAGATAACATACCATGATCAGGTAAGATTTATCCCAGGGATGCCAGGGTGGTTCAACACAGGCAAATCAATTAAATCAATCTCATATATATAGATGTTATATATATATATATATATATATGTTATATATATATATAACAGAGTAATATAAATATATAAAAAATATATATATATATCATTAACAGAATGAAGAGTAAAGAGTATGATCATCTCAATAGACACTGAAAAGGCTTTGATAAAATTTAACATCTCTTCAGGATAAAAATGCTCAACATAAAAAGGCCCCCTTTATTATGTCCTTCCATGCCTAGTTGGTTAAGCATTTTTATCCTGGAGGGATAAAAATTTTCAATATCTGTTATGTCTCAAATGGACGTAATAATGTTTATATATGGCCTCAATAGAACAAAGACCATATATGACAAACCCACACCTTAAATCGTACTGAATGGAGAAAAACTGAAGGCTTTTCCTGTAAGAACTGGAACAAGACAAGAATGCCCACTTTTACTGCTTCTATTCAACATAGTTCTGGAAGTCCTAGACAGAGGAGTTAGCCAAAAGAAAGACAAAAAGCCATCCAAATTGGAAACAAAAAAGTCAAACTGTCCCTCTCTATTAGTCTGTTTTCATGCAGCTGATAAAAAGATACCTGAGATACCTGAGACTGTGTAATTTATAAAGAAAAGAAGATTAATGGACTCACAGTTCCATGTGGCTCAGGAGGCCTCACAATCATGGCAGAAGGTGAAAGGCATGTCTTACATGCCAGCAGACAAGAAAGAATGAGAGCCAAGTGAAAGGGGAATCTCCTTATAAAATCATCAGATCTTGTAAGATATATTCACTATCACAAGAACAGTATAGGGGAAACTGCCCCCATGATTCAATTATCTCCCACCATCTCCCTTCCACAACATGTGGGAATTATGGAAACTAAAATTCAAGATGAGATTTGGGTGGGGCAGAGCAAAACCATATCATTCCACTTCTGGCTCCTCCCAAATCTTGTCCTCACATTTCAAACCCCATTATGCCCTCCCAACAGTCCCTCGAAGTCTTAACTCACTTCATCATTAACCCAAAAGTCCACAGTCCAAAGTCTCTTCTAAGAAAAGGCAAGTCCCTTTTGCCCATGAGCCTGTAAAATAAAAAGCAAGTGAATTACTTCCTAGATACAAGGGTGTACAAGCATTGGATAAATACACCCATTACAAATGTGAGAAATTGGCCAAAACAGAGGGGCTACAGGCCCCATGCAAGTCCGAAATCCAGTGGAGCAGTCAAATATTAAAGCTCCAAAATTACCTCCTTTCACTGATGACATCCAGGTCACACTGATGCAAGAAGTGGGTTCCCATGATCTTGGGCAGCTCCACCCCTATGGCTTTGCAGGATGCAGCCCCTTCCTGGCTGTTTCACAGTTGGCATTGAGTGTCTGGCTTTTCCTGGTTCATGGTGTAAACTGTCAGTGGATCTACCTTTCTAAGGTCTGGAGGATGATGGCCCTCTTCTCACAGCTCCACTGTGCAGTGCCCCAGTGGGGACTCTGTGTGGGGGCTTCCACAACACATTTCCCTTCTGCACTGCTCTAGCAGACCTTCTCTATGAGGGCTTCACCACTGCAGCAAACTTCTGCCTGGACACCCAGGCATTTCCATACCTCCTCTGAAATATAGGCAGAGGTTCCTAAACCTCAGTTCTTAACTTCTGTGCACCCACAGGTTCAACACCATGTTGAAGCTGCCAAGACTTGGGACTTGCACCCTCTGTAGCCATGGCCTGAGCTGTGTACCTTGGCCCATTTTAACCACAGCTTGAGTGGTTAGGATGCAGAGCACCAAGTCCCTAGGCTGGACAAAGTACAGGGACGCTGGGCCTGAGCCACAAAACCATTTTTTCCTGCTAGGTATCTAGGCCTGTGATGGGAGGGATTGCTGCAAAGGTCTCTGACATGCCCTGGTGACATTTTCCTCATTGTCTTGCTGACTAACATTTGGTTCCTCATTACTTATGCAAATTTCTACAGTCCACTTGAATTTCTCCTCAGAAAACAGGTTTTTCTTTTCTATCACATCATCAGGCTGCAAATTTTCCAAACTTTTATGCTGTTTCCCTTTTAAAACTGAATGCTTTTAACAGCATCCAAAGTCACCTCTTGAATGCTTTGCTGCTTAGAAATTTCTTCTGCCAGATACCCTAAATCATCTCCCTCAAGTTCAATGTACAATTTACTGTATTCATCTGTTTTCATGCTGCTGATAAACACATACGTGAGACTGGGTAATTTATAAAGAAATGAGGTTTAATAGACTCACAGTTCCACATAGCTGGGGAGGCCTCATAATCATGGTGGAAGGCAAAGGCACATCTTACATGGTGGCAGGCAAGAGAGGAGAGCCAAGCAAAAGGAGAAATCCCTTATAAAACCATCAGATCTTGTGAGACTTATTCACAATAATGAGAATAGTATGGGGAAACTACCACATGATTCAATTATCTCCCATTGGGTTCCTCCTTCAACATGAGGGAATTATCAGAGCTAAAATTCAAATTGAGATGTGGGTAGGTACACAGCCAACCCATATCACCCTCTCTGATGATGGCGTAATCTTGTAATTAAAAAACCTAAAGACTCCAACTCTGAGATCTGATAAATAAATGTATTAAAGTTGCATGGTACAAAATTGATGTATGAAAAATCGATAGGATTCCCATACAACAATAATGCACTAACTGAGAAAAAAATCAGGAAGGTAATCCCATTTACCTAAAATACCTAAATCCCATTTACCTAAAAACCAAAAATACGTAGGAATTACCAGGAAGTACCTAGGAATCCAGGAAGTGAAAGATCTCTACAAGGAAAACTAGAAAATATTTATGAAAGAAATTAAAGGGGACACAAAGAAATGGAAAAAAATTCTATGTTTATAGATTAGAATAATTAATATTGTTAAAATGCTAAAGCAATCTAAAGATTCAATGCAATCCCTATCAAAATACCAATGCCATTTTTCACAAAAATAGAATAAACAATTCTAAAACTTTTATGAAACCAAAAGAGAGCCCAAATAGCCAAAGCAATCCTAAGCAAAAAAATAAACCTGGAGGCATCACACTACCTGACTTTATATTACAAGGCTTTAGTAACCAAAATAGCATAATACTTGTGTAAAAACAGGCACATAGACCAATGAAACAGAATAGAGAACTCAGAAATAAATCTATGTATTCATAATCAACTGATTTTTGACAAAGGTGCCATTAACATACATTGAGAAAAGGACACCCTTTTCAATAAATGGTAATTGGAAAATTTGATATTCATATGCAGGAGACTAAAACGGCTCATACCTCTCACTACATGTAAGAAAAATCAATACAAAATGGATTAAAAATGTAAACATACAACCTGAAGCTATGAAACTGCTAAAGAAAAATAGGGGAAACACTTCAGGATACTGTTCTAGGCAAGGATTTTACAGCTAAGACCTATAAAGTATAGCCAACAAGAACAAAAATAGGCAAATGGGACTATATGAAACTAAAAGACTTCTGCACAGCAAAGGAAACGATCAACAGAGTGAGGAGACAACCTGCTGAATGGGAGAAAATATTTGCAAAGTATTCATCTGACAGTGGACTAATAACCAGAATACACAAGGAACTCGAGTGACTCAACAGGAAAAAAAATAATCCCATTAAAAACTGGGTAAATAATATGAATAGACACTTCTCAAAAGAAGGCATACAAATGGCCAAAAAGTATGTGAAAAAATGGTCAACATCGTTAATCATCAGAAGAATGTAAATCAAATCACGGTAAGATTTTTTTTTATCCCAGTTAGAATGGCTATTGTTAAAAACAATCAAAGAGAGATGCTGGTGAAAATGAAGAGAAAAGAGAACTCTTACATGCTGTTGATGGGAATATAAATTAGTACAGTCACTATGAAAAACAGTATGAATATTCCTCAAAAAAAAAAAACCCCATAACTACTATATGATCCAGCAATCCCACTACTACATATTTATCCTAAAGAAAGGAAATCAGTATATCGAAGGGATATCTACATCCTTATGTTTATTGTAGCACTGATGACAATTTCAGAAGCATGGAATCAACCTAAACTTTCATCAATGGATGAATAAATTAAATGTGATATATACATATAATGGAATACTATAGTATTTGGCCACAAAAAAAGGTTGAAGTTATGTCATTTGCAGAAACATGGGTGGAACTAGAAGTCATATGTTAACTGGAATAAGCCAGGCACAGAAAGTCAAATATTGCATGTTCTCACTCATATGGGGGAGTTAAAAAAGTTTATCTCATGGAGGTAGAGAGTGGAATGATAGATACTAGAAGTTGGGAAGGGTGGGAAGGGTGTATGGGTGGCAGGTGAGGTATGAAGAGAGACTGGTTAGTGCATACAAATATCTAGTTAGATAGAAGGAATAAGTTTTAATGTTTGATAATAGAGTGACCATGTTTAACAACAATATGTTTTATATTTCAAAATAGCCAGAGCAGAGGACTGAAAACGTTCCCAGCACATAGAAATGATACATACTTGAGATGATGTATATCCTAAATACCCTGACTTAATTATTACACTATCTATGCACGTAACAAAATATCACAGGAACCCCATAAATATGTATAAATATTATGTGTCAGTAAATAATTGATCTGGTAGCTTTATAGAAGGGGATTCAAAAAGAGAAACAGAGTAAGAGATGCCAATTAAGATGGTGGTATAGTAATTACCATGTAAAAAGGGAACTAAATTGAATTCCTAGGGGTTTGAGAAAGAAAGAACATGGAGCCAACATGCCCACTGCTTGAAAGAAGAGGTGAATCTGAGGGTTCATCAATAGAATATCCCAAGTGAGTTCCCTGACAACTAACAAAAAGATAAAATCATTTCCTTGAGTGTCTTATTGTGACACGCAAGTGTATCACCTGGCCCTGAATTCCTAGAGAATATGATTTGACTGATATTATCACCCCATTGTATGTCTAGTAAAGTGATGCCTATGGAATTGCATTATAAACCTTTGCAAAGTACCTAATGTTAGTTCAGTATAAATGTTTGAATTTTGTAACAAAATACATCCACATTCTTAAAATGTGACAGCAAATATAGTGGGATTCAAAAATAAAGTATGATTCTTATCTTTAATAAACTTAAAACCTAATTTTATTTATTATTCATTGACTCAGTCAAATGCATTCCCACATTTTAAATTTTGGTATTGTGTGCAACTAAAAAAATAAAAACCAAAATTTTGGTCTTGGCATATAATACCTAAATATTGAAAATGGGTTTAAAAAATGACTTTTAAGTGAATGAACCGATTTTAAATTGTTTTTATGTATATTTCAATTGATGTAAAGAATTAATGATGTATTAACATGTAATTTTACATATTTCTATTATAATGATTGAAATATAAATGGAGCTTCATTTTCTTTCTTCTTAGACTGAACCATAACTACTTTGGTCTATAGGCAAAAGTCCTTGGTCTTAAAGAAAAATGTGGCAGATGTGGTGTGCCCTCTAGTGGCCACATGGTATACCTTTATATCTTTCCATAAATTTTAGCAGTTTTGTCCAGGATGCGTTTTATGTCGGGCATATTAATTAAACTACCATTACTTCTTAAATACTTTATTACTTTTTACTTTATCTGAACCACAGTAGTTCAAAAGTACATTTCAACCTCCTAGTATACAGAAAAACATAACCTGTATGTTTTTTAGAGAATATTTAATTTCAAACCACAGACAATTTTGTAAAACTAGTATGTAAGGGTCTTATCCAAAAAACTCAAAAAAGAATACATGCAGGTTGAATTATGCCCCAAACATTATGTAGTCTCATATACTGTGCTAATATAGACCTAAAAGAGGACCTAAAAGAGGACAGAGAACGTCTGGCTTACTAAGCTGCTCTATTAGTCAAGGCTTTACAGAAAAACAGAACCAGTAGAATACATATATAAATATAAATATATTGATGACATATAAAGAGAGAGAGAGATTTATTTTAAGAAATTGGCTCACACAATTGTGGGGACTCATGAATCTGAAATCTACAGGGCAGGCCAGATGGCCAGGAACTTAGGCGAGATTTCTATGACACAAACTTAAGTCAGAATTCCTTCTTTGGAAAACCTCATTCTTTGCTCCTAAGGTCTTCGATTAAATGAGACCCATCCCATCATGAAAGATAATCTGCTTTACCTAAAGTCTACTGATTGTAGAGGTTAATTGCTTCCCCACATATCTTCACAGCAACATCTAGATTACTGTTTTGCCAAACAACTGGGCACCATAGCCTAGTCAAGTTGACACAAAATAAATTATTGCAATTGCCAATAAAAGTTTTTAAGTGTTTTAAATATGCTAATTCATTCTTTTTTGTCCTCACCACAACTCAATGAGGCAGGTGTTCTCACTGACCCATTCAAAGGAAACTGAGGGACATACTTGTAAAATGACTTGATCAAGTAACATGTGTCATAGCTAGCATGTTGGGGAGTTGAAACCGAACCAGACCTGTCTCAACTGCTAACTACTGCTATCTCAATAAATTGATAATTCATTTTTAATAAAATATTTCAGACATATACAAAAAGATAATAGAGTATAATGAGCAGCCTTTTTTGTCAAATGTTACCATTTGATGTCATTTGCACATTCTTTTTCTGAATTTTTCAAAATAAAAAAATCATATGAGATACATTTGAGGTCACATATGTAGTTCTCCTTAATTGTATAACTCACTCTCCACCCTCCAGAAGTAGTCAATATTTCAAATTTGGCATTTATCAATTTCATAAAATTTTTTTAAAGTTTCTGACACAGATTTATATCAATAAAAATATTATATTATAAAAACAAGTTTCCCCAGAGAGACAGTCTTAGCCACTCACCTTGAGAAAGCAGTTTATGTAACTAAGTCAGAAAAAGTTCAACTAAGATATATGGTTTGTTGAAGAGCAGATGGTGGGAAAGAAAGAGGCTAGCTTAGGAGAAGACCCACGGACCCTCTGAAGGAAGGAGATAACTCCTATAGAACCCAGGAGACACCCCAAATACTGTGAGTGTCCAAACTGTCAAAATGGGAAAGGGGGACTGTCCACCCCTGAACACACACCCCTATTGGGGAAACTAAAGGTCTAGATTATGGGAGAAGATTCTGACCTTACCTGGAGCTGAGTCAATTTGGAGAGCCAAACGAAAAACAAAGGTAGAGGAAGCAGTGGGAAAGGCTCTGTGAGCTCGCTGGATCCCCAAGCAGGCCATTCCTGCCTGGCCTCACAGGGATCCTTCAGGAGGGGTGGCCAGAGGCACTGGGAAAAAGGCCACAGGGAGAAGGAAATCTCCAGCGGAAGTTTGTAACAATTTGAACTGATCAAGAAGCCTCCTGGCCAGAACTCGGGGGAGGGTGTGAATCCGGTGTGCAGACTCGGGGAAGAAGGAAAGCTGTGTTTGCTTTCACAGCTGGGAGGTGGGTAGCCTGGGGTAAGTTCTCAGCCATGCATGCCCATTGGCAGGAAACAGACTCAGTGCTGTTGGAAGGAGGCACAGTGGGAGTGAGTCCGACCCTTTGGACTATGTGGGAGCAGGGTGAGGCCTGTGACTGCTGGCTTTTCCACACTTCCCTGACAACCTGCATGAGACAGTAGAGACAGCCACAATCCTCCTAGGATCATAATTCCATTGATCTGGGAACCTCATCCTCATTCCACACAGCAGCTGCAGCAAGACCCACCCAAGGAGAGTCAGAGCTCAGATATACATAGCCCTGCCCCCACCCAGTGGTCCTTCACTACCCACCCTGGCAACTGAAGACAAAGGGCATATACTCTTGGGAGTTCTAGGACCCCACCTACAGCCTGTTCCTCTCCATACTACCACAGCTGATGTTCTCTGGAAAGCACCAGCTGCTGGCAGGAGGCCAACCAGCACAAAAATACTGCATTAAACCACCAAGGTTAAGACTCTTACAGAGTCCATTTCACCCCCCTGGCACCTCCACTGGAACAGGTGCTGGTATCCATGGCTGAGAGATTCAGAGATGGTTGCCATCACAAGACTCTGTGCAGACAACCACCAGTAGCAGCCCAGAGCCTGGTAGACTTGTTGGGTGGCTAGATCCAGAAGAGAGATAATAATCACTACAGCTCAGTTCTTAAGAAGCCACATCTATAGAAAAAGTGTGGGAGGACCACATCAAGGAAACACCCCATAGGACAAAAGAAATCTGAACAACAGTCTTCAGCCCTAGACCTTCTCTCTGACAGAGCCTACCCAAATGAGAAGGAAGCAGAAAACCAACTCTGATAGTATGACAAAACAAGGCTCTTTAACACCTCCCAAAAATCACACCAGCTCACCAGCAATGGATCCAAACCAATACAAAATCTCTGATTTTCCTGAAAAAGAATTCAGAAAGTTAGTTATTAAGCTAATCAGAGAGGCACCAGAGAAAGGTGAAGCATAAAGTAAGGAAATCAAGAAAATGATACAAAAAGTAAGGGAGAAATATTCAATGAAGTAGTTAGCACAAACAAAAAACAATCAAAACTTCAGAAAACAATGAAAACACTTAAAGAAATGCAAAATGTTCTGGTAAGTCTCAGCAATAGATTTGAACAAGTAGAAGAAAGAAATTCAGAGCTCAAAGACAAGGTCTTTGAATTAACCAAATCCAATAAAGACAAAGAAAAAGGTGTAAGAAAATACCAAAAAAAGCATCCAAGAAGTCTGGGATTATGTTAAACAACCAAAGCTAAGAATAATAGGCATTCCTGAGGATGAAGAAAAATCTAAACGTTTGGAAAACATATTTAGGGGAGTAAACAAGGAAAACTACCCTGGCCTTGCTAAAGACTTAGACTTCCAAATATAAGAAGCACAAAGAACTCCTGGGAAATTCATAACAAAAAGATCATCACCTAGGCACATTGTCATCAGGTTATCTAAAGTTAAGAAGAAGGAAAAAATCTTAAGAGCTGTGAGGCAAGAGGACCAGGTAACCTATAAAGGGAAACCTATCAGATTAACAGAGATTTCTCAGCAGAGACCCTACAAGCTAGAAGGGATTATGGCCCTATCTTCAGCCTCCTCAAACAAAACAATTATCAGCCAGGAATTTTGTATCCTGTGAAACTAGGCTTCATATATGAAGAGATGATACAGTCTTTTTCAGACAAACAAACGCTGAGACAATTCGCCATTACCAAGCCACCACTAAAAGAACTGCTAAAAGGAGGTCTTGAAACAAATCCTGAAACACATCAAAACAGAATCTCTTTAAAGCATAGATCTCACAGAACCTATAAAAAAATATGATTTAAAAAATAAAACCAAAAGACAAAAAATCAAGTTGCACAGGCAACATGGAAGGTTACCTCACATCTCAATACTAACATTGAATGTAAATGGCCTAAATTCTCCACTTCTAAAATACAGAACTGCAAAATGGGTAAGAATTCACCTACCAACTATCTGCTGCCTTCGATTCACTTAACACATAAGGACTCACACAAACTTAAGGTAAAGGGGTGGAAAAACAGATTTCATGCAAATAGAAACCAAAAATAGGCAGGGGTAGCTATTCTTATATGAAACAAAACAAAGTTTAAAGCAACAGCAGTTAAAATAGACAAAGAGGGACATTATATAATGGTAAAGGCCTTGTCTAACAGGAAAATATCACAATCCTAAACATATATGCACCTAACACTGTAGCTCCCAAATTTATGAAACAATTATTAATAAACCTAAGAAATGAGATAGACAGCATCAAAATAATAGCAGGGGACTTCAATTACTCCACTGGCATCACTAGACAACTCATCAAGACAGAAAGTCAACAAAGAAACAATAGATTTAAATTATACCTTGGAATAAATGGACTGAAGAGATATATACAGAACATTCCATCAAATAACTGCACAATATACATTATATTCAAAAGTACATGAAACTTTCTCCAAGATAGACCATATGATAGGCCACAAAACAAGCCTCAGTGAATTTAAGAAAATTGAAATTACATCAAACACTCTCTCTGAACACAGTGGAGTCAAACTGGAAATCAGTTCCAAAAGGAATCTTCAAAGCCATGCAAATACATGGAAATTAAATAACCTACTCCTGAATAATCATTGGGTCAAGGAACTAGGGAAACAAAAACAAACCAAACCCAAATTCTGCAGGAGAAAAATAATAGCCAAGATCAGAGTAGAACTAAATGAAATTAAAACAAAATGATAAAAACAATACAAAAAGTAAGTGAAACAAAAACTGGCTCTTTGAAAAGATAAATAAAATCGATAGACAATTAGCAAGATTAACCAAGAAAAGAGAGAAAATCCAAATAAGCTCAATAAGAAATGAAATGAGAGATATTACCACTGACACTACAGAAATACAAAAGACTATTCAAGGCTACTATGCACACCATTATGTGGATAAACCAGAAAACCTAAAAGAGATTAATAAATTCTTGGAAAGATACAACCCTCCTAGCTTAAATCAAGAAGAATTAGATGCCCAGAACAGACCAATAACAAGCAGCGAGATTGAAATGGTAACAAAAAATTACCAACAACAACAAAAAAATCGAGGACCATACAGATTCACAACAGAATTCTACCAGACATTCAAAGAAGAATTGGTACCAATCCTATTGACAATATTCCACAAGATAAAGAAAGAGGGAGCTCTCCCTAAATCATGAAGCCAGTATCACCCTAATACCAAAACCAGGAAAGGATAAAACCAAAAAAGAAAACTACAGACCAATATCCCTGATGAACATAGATGCTAAAATCCTTAACAAAATACTAGCTAACACAACATATCAAAAAGCTAATCCACCATGATCAAGTAGGTTTCATACCAGGGATGCAGGGTTGGTTTAACATATGCAAGTCAATAAATGTGATACACCACATAAGCAGAATTAAAAACAAAAATCACATGATCATTTCAATAGATGCACAAAATACATTTGACAAAATTCAGCATCCCTTTATGGTTTAAACTGTCAGCAAAATCAGCATACAAAGGACATACCTCAATGTAATAAAAGCCATCTATGATAGACCCACAGCCAACATAATACTGAATGGGGAAAGGTTGAAAGCATTCCCTCTGAGAACTGGAACAAGACAAGGATGCCCACACTCACCAACATAGTACTGAAAGTCCTAGCCAGAGCAATGAAACAAGAGAAAGAAATAAAGGGCATCCAAATTGGTAAAGAGGGAGTCAAACTATCACTGTCTACTGATAATATGATTGTCTACCTTGAAAACCCTAAAGACTTTTCCAAAAAGCTCCTAAAACTGATAAAAGAATTCAGCAAAGTTTCTGGATACAAAATTAATGTACACAAATGAGTAGGTTTTCTATACACCAACAGCAACCAAACGGAGAATCAAATCAAGAACTCAACCCCTTTTACAATAGCTGGTATGATGGTTAATACTGAGTATCAACTTGATTGAATTGAAGGATACAATGTATTGACCCTAGATATGTCTATGATGGTGTTGCCAAAGGAGATTAACATTTGAGTCAGTAGGCTGGGAAAGGCAGACCCACCTTTAATCTGGGTGGGCACAATCCAATCAGCTGCCAGCATGACTGGAATATAAGCAGGAAGAAAAATGTGAATAGAGAGCCTGGCCTAGCCTCCCAGCCTACATTTTTCCCCCGTGCTGGATGTTTTCTACTATCAAACAACAGACTCCAAGTTCTTCAGTTTTGGGACTTGGACTGGTTCTCCTTACTCTTCAGCTTGCAGACAGCCTATTGTGGGACCTTGTGATCCTGTGAGTTAATACTGATTAAACTCCCATATATATATAAAATATATCTGTCCCATTACTTGTGTCCCTCTAGAGAACCCTGATTAATACAGCTGCAAAAATAAATAAATAAATAAATAAATAAATAAATAAATAAATAAACAAACAGGCCTGGCATGGTGGCTCACGCTTGTAATCCCAGCACTTTGGGAAGCCGAGGCGGGTGGATTGCCTGAACTCAGGAGTTGGCCACCAGCCTGGGCAACATGTTGAAACCCTGTCTCTACTAAAATACAAAAAATTAGCTGGGCATGGTGGCATGTATCTATAGTCCCAGCTACTTGGAAGGCTGAGGCAGGAAAATTGCTTGAACCTGGGAAGTGGAGGTTGCAGTGAGCCAAGATCACACCACTGCACTCCAGCCTGGGCAACAGAGTGAGACACCATCTCTAAATAAATAAATAAAATATTTAGGAATACACCTAACCAAGAAAGTGAAAGACCTCTGAATGGAAAACTACAAAACACTGCTGAAAGAAATCATAGATGACACAAACAAAAGGAAACACATCCCATGTTCATGGATGGGTAGAATCAACATTGTAAAAATTACCATATTGCCAACAGCAATTTACAAATTCAGTGCAACTCCCATCAAAATACCACCATCATTCTTCACAAAACTAGAAAACCATTCTAAAATTCATATGGAACCAAAGAAAGAGCCCACATAGCCAAAGCAAGACTAAGCAAAAAGAACAAATCTGGAGGCATCACGTTACCTGATTTTAAACTGTACTGTAAGGCCATAGTCACCAAAACAGCATGGTAATGGTATACAAATGGGCACATAGACCAATGGAAAAGAATAGAGAACCCAGAAATAAACTCAAATACTTATAGCCTACTGATTTTCAACAAAGCAAACAAAAACATCAAGTGGGGGAAAGGACACTCTTTTCAACAACTGGTGCTGGGATAATTGGCTAGCCACATGTAGGGAATAAAATTGGATCTTCATCTCTCACCTATACAAAAATCAACTCAGGGTGGATTAAGGACTTAAATCTAAGACCTGAAATTATAAAAATTCTGGAAGATAACATTGTAAAACCTTTCTAGGCAAGGATTTCATGACCAAGAACCAAAAAGCAAATGCAATAAAAACAAAGATATATAGCTGGGACTTAATTAAAGTAAAGAGCTTTTGCATGGCAAAAGGAGCAGTCAGGAGAGTAAACAGACAACCCACAGAGTGGGAGAAATTCTTCACAATCTATAAGTCAAACAAAGGACTAATATCCAGAAGCTATAATGAACTCAAATAGATCAGCAAGAAAAAAAAAAAATAGTCCCATCAAAAAGTGGGCTAAGGACATGAGTAGACAATTTTCAAAAGAAGATACACAAATGACCAACAAACAGATGAAAAAATGCTCAACATCACTAATGATCAGGGAAATGCAAATCAAAACAACAATGCAATACCACCTTACTCCTGCAAGGATGGCCATAATCAAAAAATCAAAAAAGAGTAGATGCTGGCATGGATGCAGTGATCAGGGAACACTTCTACACTGCTGGTGGGAATGTAAACTTGTACAACCACTATATAAAACTGTGTGGAGAGTCTTTAAAGAACTAAAAATGAAACTGCCATTTGATCCAGCAATTCCACTACCGGGTATCCATCCAGAGGAAAATAAGTCATTTTACAAAAAAGATACTTTCACATGCATGTTTATAGCAGCACAATTCACAATTGCAAAAACGTGGAACCAACCCAAATGCCCATCAATCAATGAGTGGATAAAGAAACTGTGAGAGAGAGAGAGAGAGAGAGAGAGAGAGAGAGAGAGAGAGAGAGAGATAGATAGATAGATATGTGAGATATATATATAATATAATCTATCTATCTATCTATCTATCTATCTATCTATCTATCTATCTATCTATCTATAATATAATCCAGGTCACTGTGAATGCCATTAATTCATTCCTTTCTGTGGCTGACTAATATTTCAGCTATCTATCTATCTGTCACAGATATATATATCTATGTAGATATACATATAGATATATATATGTGAGATAGATAGAAAGCTGGAATATTAGTCAGCCACAAAAAGGAATGAAATAATGGCATTCACAGTGACCTGGATAATATTGGAGACTATTACTTTAAGTGAAGTAACTCAGGAATGGAAAGCCAAACATCATATGTTCTCACTGATATGTGGGAGCTAAGCTATGAGGATGCAAAGGCATAAGAATGATACAATGGACTTTAAGGACTTGGGGGGAAGGGTGGGAGCGAGGTGAGGGATAAAAGACTATAAATAGGATGCAGTGTATACTGCTTGGATGATGGGTGTACCAAAATCTTACAAATCACCACTAAAGAACTTACTCATATAACCAAGCACTACCTGTTCCCCAATAACTTATGGAAATAAATAGAAAATGAAAAATTATATAATTTTTCCAGTTTTAGCTTTCAAAAAATGGTACAATATGATGTATAACTTAGATTTTGTTGACTTAACAACCATGATTCTAAGATTTATCTATGTTGATACATGAAGATATAGTTCATTATTTTAACTACTGTTTAATATTCCACTGTTTGACAGTACCACAATTTGTTAATCCATCCTTCAACCAATGGGCATTTGGGTTATTTCAAGGTTTTCGCTATTACAAATAATACTGCAATTAATACTCTGCATAAGTGTGTCTGTATGTCTCCTGTGCACATGCATGAGAGTTTCTCAAACAGTATATTAACAAGAGGAATTACTAGTGGGCCACAAAGACTTTTCTCCTGATGTCCACACCTTTGTGTAAAAGTTTCCAAACTGTAGCTCAGAGAGAGAGAGGTAAGAAAGGAAGATGGTCAGAGAGACACCATGTTGCTGACTTTGAAGATAGAGAAAGGAGATCGTAAGACGAGGAATACAGACAGCTTCTAGAAGCTGGGAAGATACATTTCATAATTGGCATTCTTATCTGGTAAACATTTCCTCATGTCAAATTTAGTAACTCTTTAATATCTAGTAAAGACCTTGGGATTCCTATTTTGTCTGATATTAACAGGGCAGATGCAGTTATAATTTGCCTGACATATCTTTTTCCATTCCTTGATTTTTTTCTTCTTTTAAGACTGTTTTTAGAGCATTTGTAAATTCACAGCAAAATTTATCAGAAAGTACAAAGAATTTCCATACACCCCTGTCGTCTCCACACACAGCTTCCCCACATAAACATCTCCTACCAGCGTTGTACATTTGTTACAACTGATTAAGCTACATTGACGAACCTTTATCAACCAAACCCATAGTGTACATGAGGATTCATTATTGCTGTTGTACGTTTTATGGGTTTTGACAATGGTATAATGACATATATCAACTATTATGATACACAGTATAATTTAACTACCTTAACAATCCTCTATGCTCCACTTGTTCATCTCCCCCTCCCTCTAAACAGTAATCTTTTTACTGTCTCATTAATTTTGCCTTTTCCAGAATGTCATCGAGTTGGAATCATAATGACTGAAACCCTTTCAGATTGGCTTCTGTCACTTAGCAATACACATTTAAGGTTCTTTCATTATTTTATGGTTTGACAGCTCATTTATTTCTGGCACTGAATAAAATACCATTGTTTGGATGTACCATAGTTTATCTATTTACCTAATGAAGGAAACCTTGGTTGTTTCCAAGTTTTGACAATTATGAATAAAGCTGCTGTAAACACCCATGTGCAGGTTTTTGTGCAGAAATACGTTTTTACCTTATTTAGGTAAATACCAAGGAACCCGACTATTGGGTTGTATCATACTAGTGTTTTTAGTTTTTGTAAGAAATCCCCAAACGACCTTATAAAGTAACTGTGTCATTTTGAATTTGCACTGTCAATGAATGAGTGTTCCTGCCACTCCATATATTGTCAGCATTTAGTGTTGTCAGTGATCCAGATTTTGGCCATTCTAATACATGTGTGGGGGTATCTCATTTTAATTTTCATTTCCCTATGACACATAATACGGGGCATTTTTTTTTTTTTTGAGATAGGAAATACTTGCTTGCTCTGTCACCAAAGCTGGAGTGCAGTGGCACAGTCATAGGTCACCGCAGTCTTGAACTCTTGAACTCCTGGGTTTAAATAATCCTCCCACCTCAGCCTCTGAGTAACTGGGACTACAGGCATGTGCTACCATGATGCCTGGCAATGTATTTTTTTTATTTTTTATTTTTTATTTTTTGTAGAGAGAGGTCTTGTTGTTTTGCCCAGGCTGATCTTGAACTCCTGGCCTCAAGCAATCCTCCTACCTCAGACTCCCAGAATGTTAGGATTACAGGTGTAAGTATCTTCTCATATGCTGATTTGCCTTCTGTGTATCTTCTTTGGTGTCTGTTAGGGTCTTTGGTTCATTTTTTTAATTGGGTTGTTTCCTTATTGCTAAGTTTTAAGAGTTCTTTCTACTTTATACATAATAGCCCTTTATCAGGTGTATCTTTTACAGATATTTTCTCCCGATCTGTGACATGTCTTCACATTCTCTTGGTAGTGTTTATCACAAAGCAGAAATATTTAATATTAATGACGTTCAGTTTATCAATTATTTTTTTCATTGATTACACCTCTTATTTTTTCAAAGTATTCTATGCCCTTATATTTTGAGAGTGTCTCTTATAACATCATAGAGCTGAATTTTTATGTAATTCAAACATCAACCTCTTTTTAAAAAGAGAATCATTTTATAGTTATTGCATTTTCTAATATATTTGAATTATTTCTATAATATTTTCTTGCTTATTTTCTCCCATTCAGTCTGCTACTGTATTAACAAAATTGTTTATTATTATTCATCATGTTCTCTTATTAAGTTCTATTTCCCTTTGTTTATTTCTTTATGTCCTCTTCTCTTTCTCAGGGACGCAGGATAGTGTGCGGTTCAGTATGCAGACTCTGGAACCGTATTACCTAAGCTTAAATCACAGCACTGCCAACTAATCCTCAACATGTGATCCTGGTTAATCATAAAAGGAGATACCTTCCACATATATTTGCAGAGACAACTAATTATGTAAATAAGAAAATTAGCATAGAGATTGGCACTATGTAACTGTAACATATTATTATTTTCTTGTTCAATTTGGAAGTTATTTACCCTATCTTTCAGGTTCTACCCTTTGAATTTGATGTGTCCACATGACTAAGCAAAGTCTAAAATTAATCACTATTTCTACTCTCCTCCCAAACAATGCATTACAATAAATCACTCTTTCTATGTCACTAGTTGTTTTGCCACTATTTCAGTTCTATAATTTTATTATTTCCCAAGTTACACATTATTATTCTTGCAGTAAAGGCTGATTTAAATTTACCAATTTTTGAAGAATCAAGATCTATTCCTATAATTTCTTCTTGCATATCATTTCCTCTGAGTTAAATTTTCTTTTCCCTTAAAATATATCATATAGTATTGTTTGCTTAAAAGACCTTGTATATAAACTATCTGAGTCCTAATTTATCTGAAAAGGTCTTGATTTTGTCCTCAATATTATCAACAATTCAGAAATATATAGAATTCCCAATTGAGAATTATTTTATTTTATAGATCATTTAAAAATCTATATAATACAATATATTTTAATGTAGTGTCTTATTGCAAGGTAATCTTTCTCCTTTCATTTGGGGTTTAAGATCCTTTTTTCTCCATTGTGCAATTTTCTTGTTACATTTAAAATGTCAAATTATTTTTATTTATATTGTTTAAGCTCATTTTACTTATTGAATATTATAATACATAGCTTTAAACTGTCGTGGAAAGTTATTATTTCAAATATTATTTCAAAATTTGTATTACTGTCTCTATTATAACATTTATTAATTCTAAGAGCATATATTCCAAGTTTATCTTTTATGACTTTTAACTTCATTTTTCATTTATCTTCTTTTTGTGTTTCTGCACTGACTTCTGAGTATTTTTCATATCTTTATTTTCCATTTCTCTATTTTTTCAGTAACCCCTAATCTGTAGTTTTTAATTACAAAGACTTCATTTATCATTCTAGATATTGTATTTAGTTATTTTCAAATAAGCTTGTGCTTTACTGCTTCTTTCTGCTGTTTTTATTCTTTATTTTGTTTTCTTTTTAATCTTTGTCCAATGATAGAGTTAACTTGTGATGCTCTGTGATAGTTCTATTTTTGTCTCCAGGGATACTCTGATTCTGACTTTAAATCAAGATATAAAATAAATATATTATATCAGCTAGTGATTTACAATATGTTGTTTAAAGTTCTAAACTTGCCTGGAGGTATCCTGTACCAGTTTGTCTAATCTGTTTATTAAAAATGCATAGATTAATGGCTTGCATTCAGCTCACCTGGTTACTCAGTCTCATTTTAGTTCTATGACCAGTGGAATATAAAAGACCCATCCAGTAAACTTATGTGTTGGCTCTGCCAAATCACAATTTCTCAAATACATCTTGGTGGTTCATGATCCACACCTGAAGCCTGTGCTACGTGACTGAGAAAAGAGGCTAGAAGCTGTGCCTAGAAATCTCCATTTTGTCTGTTGTCTGTGCTTTCTAGCTCCTGCTGCATTATGTCCTTTTTCTTTATTAAAGGCTAATGTAGGTAAACCTTGTGGAGTCTCAGGAGTATTTTCAATGGTCTGACCCTTTATAATTGCTGCTGTTGGTACTCTGAGCAGGATACTTGCAGTGACCCTTGACTTTAAAATTAAATAATGGTTAAAGTTCTACTTGAAAGAAAAGAAAATGAAGAAATAGGATATGAAGGACCTTTGATGCCCAAGCTAGCATACATTTGAATGGTGCTGTGACCAGTGGCAACAGGAAAAACATATCAACCTGGTGGTGGACAGATCTGGAGCTGAGGGAAATAGAAAAATGGATTTAAAAAGAAACTCAGACTGAAGGGGAAGTCAGCCAAGAATTCTGTGCCTTGGCTGCTTTTGGCTGCTTTGGCAAAAATGAGAGTAACTAAGAAAAGTATGAGACTTCTGGTCTGCCAAGTTAAGTGACCACCACAGATTCTGTCTATAATCATAATGGACATGATAAAAAGCAGAGGGTAGTACAGGTGTTTCTTTTGATCAGAATGTCACTCTGCCAAACTGATAATCACTGAAAAGACTATGAAAGATTTGCATGTGGAATGAAGGGAGTGAAGATCAAGAGATATGCGAAACCTGGAGCTTGGGAACATTTAAAAGGTTCAGAAAATGCACCTTTTGCAGAAATGTGGAAGTCTTCATCTGTTGAACTGGCTGAAGGCAGGGTTATGTAGAAATATCTTGAAATTTGGAGTAGTCCAACTCCACCCTTATTATGATAAATTGAATGCTTCTAAAGGTGTTGAAATGTTGAAAATGCAGGCACCTTCAGTTAGATTACATAATGATAAATTGTTCCAAATTTAGGCCTTTTACCCAAGGAATGATTGATGTGATAAATGGGGCTTAGCATGCTTGGGATTCTTGTGTGACTCTCCTGATAGAAGGGTAAAAGCATGTGAGGAAGGCTGTTGCAGACCTGGGCTCAACTCCTCCTAATGGGTTGAATGATGGAAAAAAATTAGAAAAATTCAGAAAAAAAATAATGTTACAAATAAAAGGGATACAAAAATCATTGGAACAATTAAACAGGGTGAATTGTTCAGATGGCTAATTAAAACATTATGAAACCTTATGAAAAAGGAGATGATAGAGGTCATAACTACTAAAATCTTAATAGATTGCTATAGGAAATACATACTCCAGCTGCTCCACCAACTCATCAGACTGTAAAAAGACCAAGGCATATTTCTTCAATGTATCCTGGTTGTGATGAATTTTTAAAATTCTTATAGTGATACACTAAAAAGAAGTCTCCAGAATCAGCACTAATTAAAATTAAAATAGTGTGAGTTAAAGAAGATACGTCAAGTCGGTCTGAGGTTGGAGGGGACTGTTGTCCCAGTAGTGTACCTGAGACATTCTCACTGATGCAGATGATATGTGATGCGATTTGGCTGTGTCCCCACCCAAATCTCGTCTTGAACAGTAGCTCTGATAATTCCCATGTGTTGTTGGAGGGACTTGGTGGGAGATAACTGAATCATGGAGATGATTTCCCCCATACTGTTCTCATGGTAGTAAAGAAGTCTCATGAGATCTGATGGTTTTATAAGGGGGATTTCCCTGCACAAGTTCTCTCTTTCCTGCCACCATGTAAGATGTGACTTGCACCTCCTTGCCTTCTGCCTCCCCAGCCATGTGGAACCGTGAGTCAATTAAATGTCTTTCCTTTATAATTATCCAGCCTTGGGCATGTCATTATTAGCAGTGTGAAAACTGACTAATACAATATGTCATGGGTGTGACAAGGAAATTTTATTGAAATTATTCTACACTGGGTCCTAGTGTACCAGCATACTTAAATATTCTAATAAAATTGAAAAGGCAATGTAATAATGTTATGAAGATGTGATGAATTGTCAGTGGCTTAAAATGGAAAATATGGCTCAAATAGAAATTTATGAACAAGTTATTTGTATTTGTTCCAACCCCACCAGAATGTATTGTTGAAACACCTATGACATCTTCAATGGTAGGTGCTACGTGAGATGGGGGGAGCGGGGGAGCTGTATGAAACTCTTTGCTTACTTAAATAATTAGAAAAAAAGGCATTATTAATATCTTCTAAAACTGTTTTAATTATTGGGCATGCTAGATTAAAAACCTTTCGAATGGCCTTACCCATGCAAATGGTTAATGTAAAATAAAATAGCATACCTGGGGAATCATCAATAAATTTCTGATTTGATTAAGGATATGTGAGACACAAGTATATTAGCATCCACAAAATACCTTTGTAAATATCTGATATGGTTTATGAAAAACATTGGGGAATCCTGGAGGTTAGCTGTAAACTATGGGGGACTGAATAAAATGGTGCCTTCAACAGCATTAGCCACACCTTATAGGGTGTTAACCATTCAAGCTTGCAATAAGCTAAGGAAGATTGGTATTCTGTGATTCATTTATTTAATGGCATCGTTTTTATTTCCATTATGAAAGAAGGTCGAAGTCAATGTGCATTCATGTAGGACTCAGAATCCAATATAGTTTTACCGAGCTTCCACAAGGATATTTAAATCCTTCTGCTTACTGCCACAATCTATTGAAAAGGGGCTTTGATTAGATTCAATAGAAATGTAGTGTTATATGTTATACTGAAGATATAATGTTATCTCAATCTGAAGATCAGGTTAAGATAATTAAAGATGATGATTAATCACATCACTATTTGGGACTGGTTAATTAGTAAGCTGAAATGTAGAGCCAAGAGCTCGTGTTAATATTCATAGGTAACATTCACATTCACTCATTTCCTGGGCCAGAGACATTAGCAGCATTCTTCAAATAACCAAAAATACGTGACTGTGTCTCTCAGCTCAAAAACTGAAACAAAAATTGATTTTTTTGTTGTTGTTGTTTCATAAAATCATAAACATCTGTATATGTTATTAGCCCACATTCACAAAATTACCAGAAAAAAAAAAAAACCCAAGAAGCTGAATTTGAATGGGTCCCTTAACAGCAGCATCTCTTGGAGCATCAAAGAGTCATTATCCAATAGATACTTAGGGCCACTCAAAGCCCAATAATGGTCAAATGATGTTAGAAGTGTCAACAACTCCACCCACACTCACTGGTCTTTGCCAGAAGTCCATTACTGCCTCCCAATGACAACCACTGGGATTTGGGACTAGAAATTTTCCTGATGCAATTCCCTGCTATACTCTTTTGAATAGCAATTATTGACTTCTTCTTGTGCTTTACTTAAACCTGATTCTACTATGGAAGGATGTAAAGTTATTTTAAGACCTGAAATGCCCATCATGGCATGCATTGTGTAAAAATAACTTTCTAACAAGAAAAATTCAGCAGTTCCTCATGAAATGGAAATGCTAATTCGAGTGCATGAGACAGGGGGACCACTGGAATACTTTAAAAGGTGGTTTCCTTGGCTTTGGAATCTGCATTAGATCCCCATAAGGATTTATCTAACTCCATAACTGAATTTGCCGCCACCTATGGTCAGTTCTTAGAGGATACTAAACAAGCAACATGGTTTATGGTTGGTGTCTCAAGAATAGAGGAACAACATTCAATCTGGAAGGCACTGAGACAGGTCACTGGTTTTACTTTAACTGAAGAAGGTAAAGATGAATCTGCTCAACGGATAGAATTAAGAGTTGTGTCCCCTAACTGTGGCATCATAGGAACCAGATCGTTGTATATGATACGGATTTTAACAGATTCTTGGATAATAACAAATGAACTGGAGGTATGGTTCAGAATTGGAACATAAGAGATATCTTAGTGCAGGTACTACATTATAAATATTTTGTGAAGAAGAAAATTCCAAATGGGACAGGTTGAAGGCCATCAAAAACAAACAAACAAAACAATGCCACCTCATACATTCATTAAAAAAAACTGGAACCAGAAACTGAATACCCACATTTGGTCTTTGGAAGTGGTTTCTTGGTTACATGAGATGAGCAGTCATGGAGGCATTTAAGCAACATAATGGAGAGCAGTAAAACATGAATCCCACTGTTCTCAGTCTGAGTGATAAAGAATCATAGGAGGCCTTTGATATTTCATTGGGAAGCCTCAGATCTCTCTGATGTTTGCCTATGCTTTTCTCCTATGGCTATACCATCATAGTGAGCTTTATTTAAACCCTTTCATGAGTATAATCTTTGGAGTCTCATGAATCTTATCAATCATCTAGCCCTGTGTAATTAAGGTAATTATGTGAATCAAAGTTTAAAACATTCTCAAACAGTATGTTAATTTTTAAGATTATAATTATCTAAATGTTGTGATTTAGTTTTCTGAATTCTTTTTATGATGAATTTTTCTTCATATGTTTATTTTAAATTGTGTGCTTATCTTCAGTGGGGCTTTATGTGTAGTAACTTTGTGTAACTAAAGTGAAATGCACATTTTTTCTAGAATAATTTGTATTTGTTTTTGCAAGTTGCCCAAGGATTTTTATTTTCACAGTTTAGAGATTTCCGTATCATATGAGTTTTGCAAATTTAAGTATAAAATATTTACCAAGGTAGGGTAAAAAACATGGCAAGAGAAAGCAAAAGTGATACAGTAGGGACAAACCAGGGGTTTCTCCATTCCCAGAAACACTGAAAAATTGGCAAATCTGTTAGAATCAATCTTATAGGAACTCTGAAAGATAGTCAAAGGTTTACAGCAAACGAATGTTTAACTTGAAGAAAGGACACTAACACAAAATAGAAAAGGATTTGTATAATTAACTTATTTGTACTCCACCAAATTCCCCATGATGCTGCAGTCTTTAAAATGGCAGCCCACATTCTTGATGTGATTACCTGGTTTTAAAAGTTGCAGAGTGAAAGTTGTTCCCAAGGAATTGTGTTTGTCTATTTTGGCTTGCTTGTCTGTGGATCCCTGAAATATTGATGCAATGAAGGAACTTACAATTGTTTTACCAAACTCAAAGCTGTCTCAGGGCAAAAAGGTGCCTAAAAAGCATGTTCTTCAAAAACACTGAAAGAAAAATGAATGACCTACTCTGTGTTGTGCATACAATAACACTTGTGGCAAACAATGGTCATATTGAAAGCCTGGGAGGAAAGGCTTAGAAGTGTAATGCTTTGGATGATCAGAGATAAGCAATGACTGGAGAAAATTTTCTTTTCTTTCCTTACCTCTCCTTCTTCTTCTGTTTTTGTTTTTGTTTTGCTTGTTTTCAGCTCTAGACACTAAAGAAATCTCTGTCAAATCAATGGCTGGTAATGAAGGTAAAAGTGAAAGATATCAGAGACTGTCTCAAAAAAAAAAAAAAGAAAAGATATCAGAGACCACCCATCACAAACAATGCAATATTTACAGAAGTAGTTTACAAAATTCACTATACCCCCACAGCAAGCAAAAGGAAAATATTGAACATGGGAGAATCTGATTTATAGAGTTACCATATCATAATATTTAAAACATCCAGTTTTTAACAAAACATTATGAGGCAAGCCAAGAAACAAAAAAGTATGACCCAGTCATGTGAGAAAAAGAGAAATTAACAAAAGTTGTCTGTGAGGAAACACAGACACTGGACTTCCTAGACAAAGATTGATAGTCAACTGTCTTAAATATGTTCAAACAGCTAAAGGCAACCATTGACAAAGAGTTAAAAGAAGGCAGTAGACTTAAATAGGCAGAGAAAAGATCCACCAAATTTGAAGATAGTTCAATTAGGTAATTCGGTCTGAAGTCTCAGAAGAAAAAAAAACAAAGGAAAATAAACAGAGCCTAGGTGTGGGACACCATAAGACATACTAACATAGGCATAGTGAGAGTCCTTGAAGAAAATGAGAAAAGAAAAAAAGAAGAAAATTTCAAGAGATAATGTCTGAGAACTTCTCAAATTTGATGAAAGACATGAATCTATACATCCAGGAAGCTCAACACATTCCAAATAGAAAAAACTCAAAGACATCTACATAGAGACACATTATAATCAAACTGTGAAAATACAAAGACCATGAGAGAATCTTGAAAGCATCAGACAAAAAGCAAATCAACACATACAAGGGGATCCTCAAGATTAACAGTTCAATTATCATAAAAAAATATGGGCACCACAAAACAGTAGAATGATATATTTACTATGCTGAAAGAAACAAAAAAGCTGTCAATCAACAATTATGTTTCTGCTGTAACTATGCTTCAAAATTAAGAAAAAAATTAAAACAATTCCAGAAAAAGAAGAACTAGAGGAGATTATTGCTAGTAGACCTGCCCTGAAAAAAAAAAAAAATGCTAAAGAGAATTCTTCAGGATAAAATTAAAAGGTATTAGATAATAACTTGAAGCAAGACATATGGAAAAATAACACAAGTAAATGTAACAACTTCTGTAAATATAAAAGTGAGTATTACTGTATTTTTACTTGTACTTCTTACTCTTTTTATCTCATATGATTTAAAAGACAAATGTGTCTTGGGGTTGCTCTTCTCAAGAAGTATCTTTGTGGTGTTCTCTGTATTTCCTGAATTTGAATGTTGGCCTGTCTTGCTAGGTTGGGGAAGTTCTCCTGGATAATATCCTGAAGAGTGTTTTCCATTTATGTACCCAACAAACATACAAAAAACTGCTCATCATCACTGGTCATTAGAAAAATGCAAATCAAAACCATAATCAGATATCATCTCACACCAGTTAGAATGGCGATCATTAAAAAGTCAGTAAAGAACAGATGCTGGAGAGGATGTGGAGAAATAGGAATGCTTTTACACTGTTAGTGAGAGTGTAAATTAGTTCAACCATTGTAGAAGACAGTGTGCAATCCCTCAAGAATCTAGAACTAGACATATCATTTGACCCAGCAATTCCATTACTGGGTATATACCCAAAGGATTATAAATCATTCTACTATAAAGACACACGAGTGCATTATGTTTATAGAAGCACTATTCACAATAGGAAAGACTTGGAACCAACCTAAATGCCCATTAATGATAGACTGAATAAAGAAAATGTGGCACATATACACCATGGAATACTATGCAACCATAAAAAAGAATGAGTTCCTGTCCTTTGCAGGGACGTGGATGAAGCTGTAAACTATCATTCTCAGCAAACTAACACAAGAAAAGAAAACCAACACCACACGTTCTCACTCATAAGTGGGAGCTGAACAATGAGAACACATGGACACAGGGAGGGGAACATCACATGCCGGTGTCTGTCAGGAGGTGAGGGGTTGGGGGAGAGAATGCATTAGGGAAAATATCTAATGTGGGTGATGGGTTGATGAATGCAGCAAACCACCACAGCACGTGTATACCTATGTAACAAAACTGTATGTTCTGTACGTGTACTCCAGAACTTAAAGTATAATAAAAAAAAGAAGACAAATGCATAAAACAATAACTACAAATTTAGTAGGCACACAAAATATAATGAGGCAATTTGCAAAAATAGTAATATAAGGAGGAGGGATGGAAATGCATAGAAGAATTTTGTATGCCACTGAAGCAAAGTTAATATAATTTCAAAGTAGGTAGTTATAAGTTTAAGGTGCTAAAAGTAATCACGAAGTTAACCAAATCTAACATAGAAAAAATAGGAAAATGCAGAAGTTCTTATCAGTAATTTCTTGAACTATAAATAGGTTAAACTCTCTATTTAAAAGACAGAGATTGTAATAATGGATACAAATACAGGGTCCATCCACGTGATGTCTACAATAGATTTAACTAATATGCAAAGACACAAACAGGTTGAAAAGAATGTATTATAACATAAAAATATATTCCATGCAAATAGTAACCAAAAGAGAGCTGCTATGGCTATAGGCCCAAGTAGACTTTATGTAAAAGATTGTTAAAAGACCCAGAGGACATTATACAATGACAAAAGGGTCAACCAATCAAGACTATGTAACAATTACACACACACACATGCACACACACACACTTATGTACGTAAAGAGCTCCAACATACATGAAACATAACTTGACAACTGAAAGGAGACATGTAAGATTCTGAAAGGTTAGAAATTTCAATGCCACACTTTCAATAATGGAAGAAACAAGTAGATTGAAGATTTGTTTTAATGACAATTTAAACACTACACACCAATTACTTCTAACAGACATATACAGAACACTGCATTCCACAATGCAATACTCCTTCTTAACTGCACACGGAACAGTCTACAAGGTACAACAAATTTTAGGCCAGAAAACAAGTCTCAATACATTTTTTTCTTGAGATGGAGTCTCCCTCTGTCGCACAGGCTGGAGTGCAATGGTGCAATCTGGGCTCGCTGCAAGCTCCGCCTCCTGAGTTCACGCCATTCTCCTGCCTCAGCCTCCCGAGTAGCTGGGACTACAGGCGCCTGCCACCAAGCCCAGATATTTTTTTTTGTATTTTTAGTAGAAACAGCGTTTCACCGTGTTAGCCAGGATGGTCTGGATCTCCTGACCTCATGATCTGCTCACCTTGGCCTCCCAAAGTGCTGGGATTACGGGCATGAGCCATTGCCTCAGGCCAGTACATTTTAAAAGATTAAAGTCATCTAAAGAATCTCCAAACACAATGGCATGAAGCTAGAAATCAGTAACAGAAAAAAATAAGAAATGCATAAATATGTAAATATTAAATAACACACTATGAAAAGACCAACGGGTCAAAGAAGAAATTACAAGGTAAATTAGAAAATATTTATAGTGGAATAAAAGCAAAAATACAATCTACTGAAACTTTTGGAATTCAGCAAAAGAAACATACTCAGAGATTAATTTACAGTTGGAAATGCTCACATTAGAAAAGAACAATGGGTAGGAGGCAGAGCAAGATGGCCAAATAGAAGCCATCCAGTGATTGTACCCTCGACAAGAACACCAAATTAAACAACTATCCACACATACAAAAACACCACTTTATAAGAACCACAATTTAGGAAAGCAACCACAGTACCTGGTTTTAATATAATATTAAAGAAAGAAGCATTGATGATGGTAGGAAAGGCAGTCTTGAATTATCTACACCAGCCATCTCCTATACCTTGGCAGCAGCCACATGATGTGAAGAGAGAATCTGCACACCTGGGGGAGGGAGAGAGCAGTGATTGTGTGACTTTACGTTGAAACTTACCGCTGCCCTGTCACAGAAGAAAGCAACACTAGGCAGAACTCAGCTAGTGCCCATAGAGGGAGCATTTAGACCAGTTCTAGCTAGAGGCAAGTTGTTCATCCCAGTAGTTGGAATCTGAGTTCCAGCAAGCCCTGTTACCATGAGCTAAAATGTTCTGAGGTCCTAAATAAACTTGAAAGACAGTCTAGGCCTCAAGGACTGCAGTTCCCGGGAAAGTACTGGTACTCTGCTGGGCTCAGAGCCAGTGGCCTCGGGGATGGGGAGCGGAATGCAACCTAGTGAGATATCAGCAGGGGTGGCCAAGAAAGTGCTTTTGTCACCCCTCTCCCCATCCCAGATAGTACAGCCACAGCTCTGGGAGAGACTCTTTCCCTCTATTTAAGGAGAGGAGAGGGGAGAGTAAAGAGGACTTTGTCTTGAAACATGGATACCAGCGCATCAACAGTAGAATAGGGCACCAGGCAGAGAGTCCTGAGGCTTCCAATCCAGGCCCTAGCTCCTGGACAACATTTCAAAACACACCCTGGTCCCGAAGGGAATCTGCTCCCTTGATGGGAAGGACTCAGTCATAGAAAAATTCAACTGCTGACTAAAGAGCCATGAGAAATCAGCAGCGATAGTCATGCAGTACTTGCTGTGAGCCTTGGATGAGACTCAGAGCTGGGCTGAATTCAGGTGTGAACTAGCACATTCCCAGCTGCAGGAATGACTACTGGGAATTCAGAGACATCTGTGAGAGAGACACGCTCTATTTGAGGAAATGGGAAAAAAGAGTAAAGGGGATGTTGCCTTGCGGCTTGGATACCAGCTTAACCACAATAGGGTAGAGCGTCAAGTTGGCTCCTGGGGTCCCCATTCCAGGCCTTGGCTTTTGGATGGCATTTCTGGACCTGCCCTGGGCCAGAGGGGAACCCACTTCCATGAAGAAAGAACTCAGAACTGGCAGCATTTGCCACAAGCTGACTAAAAATATCCTTGGATCTGGAGTGAACAGCAGCAAAAGCCAAGCAATACTCTTCATGGGTCTTAGGCAACAGTGACCATAGGGAGAGACTCCTCTGCTTGAGGAAAGGGGAGGGAAGAGTAGGAAGGACTTTGTCTTATGGTATGGATGACTGCTCAGCCACAGTAGAACAAAGCACCAGGTGGATTTCTAAGGCTCCTAACTCGAGGCCCTGGCTTCCAGATGGCATCTCCAGACTTTTCCAGGGCCAGGGGAACTTCCTGCCCTGAAGGAAAGGGCATAAGCCTGGCTGGATTTACCACTTGCTGATTGTAGAGCCCTCAGTCATTTCTCGAGTGAACATAGGTGGTAGCCTCGCAGTGGTCACTGTGGGCCTTGGGTAAGACCCAGTGCTATGCTGGCTTCAGGTCTGACCCAGAACAGTCCCAGTGGTGGTGGCCATAAGGATGCTTGTGTCACCCACACTACAACTCCAGGCACATCAGCATAGAGCGAGAGAGTCTCTCTTTGTTTGGGGTAAAGTACGGGAAGAGAACAAGTGTCTCTGCCTGGTAATGCAGGGAATTCTCCTGGATCTTTCCTAAGACCACCAAGGTGGTAACTCTAGAAGTCTGCCAGAGCCAGCATTACTGGTCTTGGAGTATCCCCTACAGGTAATATGGCCGCAGTGACCAAAAACTCAGATCACAACACTCAAGTCCTTTCAAATACCTGAAAAGCCTTTGCAAGAATGATAGGTAAAAAATAAGTCCAGACTATGAAGACTATAATAAATACCTAACTTTTCGATGCCCTGACATTGATGAACATCCACAAACATCAAGACCATCCAGGAAAACTTGGCCTCACCATGAGAACTAGATAAGGCATCAGTGACCAAACTGAAAGAGACAGAGACATGTGACCTTTTATTCAGAGAACTCAGAAAAGCTGTTTTGAGAAAGCTCAACAAAATCCAAGATATCAAAGGGAAGGAATTCAAAATTCTATCAGATAAAGTTAAGAAAAAGATTGAAATAATTTAAAAGAATCAAGCAAAAATTATAGAGCTTCAAAACACAGTTGACATACTGAAGAATGCATCATAGTCTCTTAACAGCATAAATGATCAAGCAGGAGAAAGAATTAGTGAGCTTAAAGGCAGGCTATTTGAAAATGCACAGCGGAGACAAAAATAAAAACAAAAAAGCATGTCTACAAAATCTAGAAAATAGCCTCAAAAGGGCAAGCCTAAGAGTTACTGACCTTCAAGAGGAGGTAGAGACAGATATCTGAATAGAAAATTTATTCAAAGGGATAATAACAGAAAACTTTCCAAACTTAGAAAACGATATCAATATTCAAGTACAAGAAAGTTATAGAAGCAGACTTAACCAAATAGGACTACCTCAAAACTTTTAATAATCAAACTCCCAAAGGTCAAGGATAAAGAAAGGATCCACAAAGCAGCAAGAGAAAAGAAACAAATAATATACAAAGGAGCTCCAGTACATCTGGCAGCAGACTTCTCAGTGAAAACGCTACAAGCTGGGAGAAAGTGGCATGACATATTTGAAGTGCAAAAGAAAAAAAAATAACTCTCTTGTAGAATAGTATATCCAGGGAAAATATACTTGAAACATGAATAAGAAATACAGACTTTCCCAGAAAAACTAAAGCTGAAAGATTTCATCAACACCAGACCTGTCCTACAAGGAATGCTAAAGTTCTTCAATCTGAAAGAAAAGGACATTAATGAGCAAAAAGATGTCATCTGAAGGTAAAAAACTCTCTAGTAGTAGTAGGTACACAGAAAAACACAAAATATTAAAACACCGTTATTGTGGTTTGTAAACTACTCATACCATTAGTAGAAAAACTAAAAAATAAACCTATGAAAAATAACAACTACAACAACTTTTCAATACATAAGCAGTACAATGAGATGTAAATAGAAACAACAAAAAGTTAAAATGTAGGAGGATGAAGTTAAAGTGTAGAGTTTTTTTGGTTTTCTTTTTGCTTCTTTGTTAGTTTATGCAATCAATGTTAAGTTTTCATCAATTTGAAATAATGAGTTAAGAGATATTATTTCAAGCCTTGTGGCAACCTCAAATAAAAAAAATACAACAGGTAGATAGACAAAAATTAAAAAAGGATGTAGTTAAAGCATCCACTTGGTAAAATCACTTTCACTAAAGGAAGATAGAAAAGAAGTAAAGAAGAAAGAGGAGACCACAAAACAATCTGGAAATAACAAAATGGCAGAAGTTAGTCTTTACTTACAAATAATAACATAGACTATCAATGGACTAAACTCGCTAATCAAAAGACATAAAGTAACTGAATAGATTTAAACAAAAACCCAAAATCTGTGCCTACAAGAAACACACTTCACCTATAAAGACACACATAGACCCATAATAAAGGGATGAAAAGAGATATTCCATGTCAATGGAAACTAAAAAAGGGCAGGAGTTGCTATACTTATATCAGACAAAATAGATTTCAAGACAAAAACTAGATGAGACAAAGAAGGTTGCTATATAATAATGAAGGAGTCAATTCAGCAAGAGGATATAACAATTGTAAATACACATGCACCCAACACTGTAGCACCCAGATAAATAAAGCAAATATTATTAAAGCTAAAAAGAGGGATAGGATAGACCCCAATACAATAATAGCTAGAAACTTCAATATCTCCACTTTCAGAATTGGTTAGATCATCCAGACAGAAAATCAACAAAGAAACATTGGGCTTAATAGGAACCATAGACCAAATGAGCCCCGTAGAAATTTACAGATCATTTCACCCAGAGGCTGCAGAATACACATTCTTCTTAGCACATGGTTCATTCTCGAAGATAGACCATATATTAAGCTACAAAACAAGTCTTAAAACATTCAAAAAAGTAAAGTACTATCAAGTATTTTCTCTGACCACAATTAAATAGAATGAAAAATCAATAAAAAGGGGAACTTTGGAGGCTATACAAACACATGTAAGTTAAGCAATATGCTCCTGAATGACCAGTGGGGTCAATGAAGAAATTATGAAGGAAATCAAAAAATGTCTCAAAACAAATGAAGATGGAAATACAACATACCAAAATCTATGAGATACAGCAAAAACAGTACTAAGAGGAAAGTTTATAGCAATAAGCACCTACATCAAAAAATAAGAACAGTTTTAAATAAACAACCTAATGATAGATTTTAAAGAACTAGAAAAGCAAGAGCAAAACAAACCCAAAATTAGTGGAAGAAAAAAATAATAAAGATCAGAGCAGAAATAAATGAAACTGACACAAAGAAAACAATACAAAAGATCAACAGAATAAAAAGTTAGTTGTGAAAACAAACCTTTAGCAACAACTAAGAAAAAAAGAGAGAACATCCAAGTAAATTAGAGATTAAAAAGGAGACATTGCAATGGATACTGCAGTAATTCAAAGAATCATTAGCGGCTACTATGAGCAATTATATGCCAATAAATTGGAAAACCTAGGATAAATAAATCAACTTTCAGACACATACAACCTATGAAGACCGAATCACAAAGAAATAGAAAACCTCAACAGACCAAAAATGAGTAATGAGATAAAAATAAAAAGTCTTCCAGCAAAGAAAAGCCTAAGACTAAGGCTTTATTGCTGAATTTTAACAAAATTTTAAAAAAGAATGAATACCAATTCCACTGAAACTCTTGCACAAAACAGAGAAAAAGAGAACACACATTGATATGCAAATCAATCAATGCAATATATCATATCACAGAATGAATGACAAAATTATATGATCATCTCAACTGATATTAGAAAAGCATTTGATAAAATTCAACATTGCTTCATGATTAAAACCTTCAAAAAACTGGATATGGAAGGAACATATTTCAACACAATAAAAGGCAGGCATGAAGCTAGTATAATGCTGAATGGGGAAAAACTGAAGGCCTTTCCTGTAAGATTTGGAACAAAACAAGGATGCTCACTTTCACCAATGTTATTCACCATACTACTGGAAGCCCTAGCTGGAACAATCAGACAAGAGAAAGAAATAAAGGGCATCCCCACTGGAAGGGAAGAAGTTGTTTGTAGGTAATATGGTATTATATTTGAAACAACTCAAAGACTCCACCAAAAACTGTTAGATTTGATAAATTTAGTAAAGTTACAGGCTACAAGATTGACGTACAAAAATCAGTAGCATTTGTATGTCAACAGTGGACAATCTGAAAAAGAAATCAATAAAATAATTCCATTTACAATAGTTACAAAAAAAAAAGTAGGAATAAGCTTAACCAAAGAGGTAAAACATCTCTTCAGTGAAAACTATAAAACATTTATGAAAGAAATTCAAGGGGACACATGAAAAAGGAAATATATTTCATGTTTGTGGATTGGAAGAATCGACATTGTTAAAATGTTCTTTCTATCCAAAGCAAGCTACAGATTCAATGTTATCCCTATCATAATACAAAAGACATTCTTCAAAGAAAGGAGGAAAAAATTATACCACAATTTACATGGAACCACAAGAGACTCAGAATAGCCACAAGTATTCTGAGCAAAAAGAACAAAACTTAAGGAATCACATTACTTGACTTCAATTATACCACAGAGCTATAATAACCAAAACAGCATGGTACTGTCATAAAAACAGACACAGGCCAATAGAACAAAACAGAGAACACAGAAATAAGTCCATACATTGACAAAAAACTCATTTTCAACAAAGGTACCGAGAACATACATTAGGGAAAAAGCAATCTCTTCAATAAATGGTGCTGGGAAAACCAGATATTCATTTGCAGAAGAATGAAACTAGACCACTATCTCTCACCACATACAAAAATCAAATCTAAATGGATTAAATATTTAAATCTAAGACCTCAAATAATGAAACTACTACAAGAAAACATTGGGAAATCTCTCCAACACATTGGACTGGGCAAAAGTTTCTTGAGTAACTTCACACAAGCACAGGCAAGCAATGTAAAAATGGACAAATGGAATCACATCAAGTTAAAAAACTTCTGCACAGCAAAGAAAACAATCAACAAAATGAGGAGATGACCCACAGAATGGGAGAAAAGATTTGCCAACTATACATCTGACAAGCAATTAATAATCAGAATATATAAGTAGCTCAAGCAACTTAATAGGAATAAATATAATAATATGATTGTAAAAATGAACAAAAGATCAGAATAGATATTTCTCAAAAGAAGACATACAAATGGCAAACAGGCATAGGAAAAGGTGTTCAACATCACTAATCGTCAGAAAAATGCAAATCAAAACTACAATCTTATCCCAGTTAAAACAGCGTTTATCTAAAACACAGTCAATAAGACATGCTGGTGAGGATGTAGAGAAAAGGGAATCCTCATACACTGTTGATGGCAATGTAAATTAGTATACCTACTACGAAGAACAGTTTGAAGATTCCTCAAAAAACTAAAAATAGAATGACCATGTGATCCAGCACTCTCACTGCTAGGTATATACCCAAAAGAAAGAAAATCCGTATATCAAAGAGATATACGCACACTTGTGTTTATTGCAGCACTATTCATAATAGCCAAGATTTGGAAACAACCTAAATGTTCATCAACAGATGAATAGATAAGAAAAAAAAGTGGTAGAAAAAGACAATGGCATACTATTCAGTCATATAAGAGAATGAGATCCTGTCATTTGCAACAACATGGATGGAACTGGAGATGATTAAGTGCAATAAGTCGGGCACAAAAAGACAAATTTTGCATGTCCTCACTTATTTGTGGGAACTAAAAATGTTAAAACAATTTAACTCATGGAGACTGAGTAGAATGGTTGTTACCAGTGGCTAGGAATGGTACTGGGGGGCAAGGATTGGAGATGGTTAATGGGTACAAAAATACAGATAAATAGCATGAATAAGGTCCGTTATTTGAAAGCATAGCAGGGTGACCATCATCAACAATAATTTTTGTACAATTTAAAATAACTAGAATAGTTTAAATGGATTATTTGTAATACAATGAAAGTGTAAATGCTTGAGATAATGGATACTCCATTTACCCTGATGTATTTATTACATATTGTACACCTGTATCTAAATATCTCATTTACCCCATAAATATTACAGCTACTATGTACATACACAATTAAAAAAAAAGTGATCTCAAATAATAACCTAACATAAATCTTAAAGAACTAGAAAAATAAGAGCAAGGTAATTCAAAGCTAGCAGAAAGAAGGAAATAATGAAGATTAGGACCAAGATAAAAGGAAGATAGAGAATGAAAAAACGATAGAGTGCTAGTGATGCCAAAAGTTAGTTTTTTGAAATGGTCAAAAAAAGTATGATAAACGTTTATCTGAACCAATACAGTTTTCTTCTTTAAAAAGAAGAAAACTCTGTCGTTTGCAACAATGTGGATGAACCTGGAGAATAATATGCTAAGTAAAATAAGCCTGACAAAGAAGACAAATATTGCATGATCTGATTCATGTGCAGAATCTAAAACAGTCAAATGCCTAAAAGTAGAGCATAGAATATTTCTTACCAGAGGTTGGAGGAAGCAGGAATGGGGAAAGGAAAGATACTAGTTACAGGGTACAAAGTTAGATGGAAAAAAAAAAAAGTAGTGATTCTATTGCAGATCATGATGCCTATAGTTGATAATAATGTACTTTATATTTCAAAATTGCTAAAAGAGTATATATATATATATATATATATATATATATATATATTTAGACACAGTCTTGTTGTGTTGCCCAGGTTGGAGTGCAGTGGCACGATCTTGGCTCACTGCAACCACCGCATACCGAGTTCAAGCGATTCCTCTGCCTCAGCCTCTGGAGTAACGGGGACTATAGGCACGCGCCACCACGCCAAGCTAATGTGTGTGTGTGTGTGTGTGTGTGTGTGTGTGTATGTGTATTTTTAGCAGAGACAAGGTTTCACCGTCTTAGCCAGGGTGGTCTCGATTTCCTGACCTCTTGATCCATCCGCCTCGGCCTCCCAGAGTGCTGAGATTACGGGCCTGAGCTACCACGTCCGTCCCCAAGAGTAGATTTTAAATGTCTTTAACACAAAAAAAAGATAACTAGATGAGGTAATGGATTTAATCCATTAGTTAGATCGAATCATTTCACAATAAATACATATATCATATATCAAATATCACAACTTTGTCCATAAATATATATACAATAACAAAGAGAGAAAAGACACAGAAATTGATATAAGAAACAAAAGTAGAGGCATTACTTCTCACCTCACAGGAAGCCTGTCACAAAGGACCACATGTATTATTCAATATGTATAAAATGTTTACAGCCAGATCTAAATAAATAGAAAATAGAGTAATAGTTGCCTAGGACTGGGGGGAAGTGTGTTGAAGTTGTTTTTTAGAGGAAGGGGTAAAAATCTTATAAAATAGATTGTGTTGAAGGACACACATCAGTGAATGTCCTTAAGGCCATTGAATCATACATTTTAAAGGAGTCAGGTGTATGGTATCTTAAATGATCTTAATAAAGCAGTTAACAAAATAAATCCCTGAACACATACAAAAAAATGTAAGTTTCAATGTGCCAAGAATTAGTTTGCTCTTAACATTAGAAATCTGGGGATGAAATGGTGACGATTACATAGAACTGAGCAAATTAAGAAACAAAGAGGAGACATTCATTACTCCAGGGACAACGTAATTTTGTACAAGAAAGAACATAATACGGAGTAAGTAAATATGGCTGAGCTATGGAATTGAGTACAAAGATACTTACAACGGCAACGGAAACTTAGAGATGGGGTATAATGGAGGAGGGAATGTGAATGAGTTAAATCTTTTCTTTTATCATTAATAGTGCCTAAAATAAAAAACAATCAAGGAACAAGATTACATGCACAATGTTGAGATGCATGCAAATGCCATCAGTCTGAAAGAGGTAAAACGATCTATAGAGTGGGAATTAGAGAGAGAAGGGGGACAGGAACTTATATTTTTCATAATAAGCCTTTTTAAATGATTGATTTTTAAACTATTGTGTTTTTGACACATTTTAGATGTGCACATTTAATTTTGATTTAAAAATTAATTTTAAAGAATACTGTAAAATGTATACTTAATGTACAGATAACAAAAAAATGTTTTAATGAGTCACAATAGGCATATCCTTACAGCTAGGGAAATAGTTTCCCCTGTCTTCTTCTTGATTATTCCCATTATTCTTTGAAGGTAATAGATCAAATACATTTCTAAGAAAAAGAAAATTATCCCCCAGTAGTTTGACTCTGCCTCTAATTTCATAGTGGACACTATAAAACATAAAAGAAGAAAAGAAAAAATGAGAAATTAACAAGAAGAGTACTGGAGAAAGTTATTAACCAAAACAGCAAAAAAATAGTATTTCAATAACTTTGTACTAATGTAGGACATGGCAAGCTAGGAATAATAAAAGTAGAATTGCCCTATGGTAACACCTAATGATCATAAAGAACTGTAAGAAAAATTTGACTGTGGACATGGGCAGGAAGTCAACTTAAGTCAACCAGCTGTGTGGATGTTCTCACTCAATGAGTTTCTTAAAAAAAAAAAAGTTCAGATATTCAGCAAATACACATAAGTCATAGAAATTAAGCACCAAGAATGGCACCTGTTTGGATGAATAAGGCTATGTTTTTGAAAGTAGCCTCTCCACAAGTCAATAACAGAAGCTATGGTGAAATGTAAAAATTCACAATTCTACTTTGTTCCACTGAGTACCCAATCAACAATTGGTACAGTTGAGATGAATGTGACAAACTCTTTATAGATAAATATGTATGTATGCCTAAGTCTGTCTATCTATCTATCTATCTATCTATCTATCTATCTATCTATCTATCTATCTATATTTCTTTGTGTGTAAATACATACGCAGATATATGCGAAGACATATATAATCTTCCTTACAATATATCAATAGATCATTTTCACAGGGACTAAGAGTACACACACAGCCTCCTATGTTGGCTCTGAGACATCTAAAAAGCAAGATGGAGAGCATTAATCTTACATTCAAAAATATATCCCTATAGAAAGCTTTTGCAGTATATTGTCTTTTGTTCAATATATAGCCTAGTCAAAACTTATTTATATTGAAATTAAATGGCAATCTTTTGTGTGTTTTTTTTTCCCTCCCTACAAATCGAGTGACATTTATCAGCATATCAAAAGCTGTTTAAGGTTAATATTTGACTAAGCATTAAATTAAAAAAAGCAGCACAAACCCATGGGGCTTAAGATTTTCAATGTATTAGCTCTTGATTAGCACATCAGATAGAGTACTGCTGGGCTCTGTTGCTGAAAAGGCATTGTCATCATCTCTTCTCCCATTTCCATGACAATAATATCAGAGATATAAAATTATGAAAGACCTTCAAATGTCAGTTCTGTACAGTTAACCGTGTTTCAATATCTGCCCCCAATTTTTCCAGTTAGATTGCAAATACTACTCTCTGTGTTTCAGACCCAGCTGAAATTTAATCAGGTAGAACTGGAAAAATTGCTGAATATTCAGACATGATTAGGCATATATTACAATTTATCTTTAAATAAAGATGTAAAAGAAACTCATTAAATTTTATTTGTCTTTAGGTATCTCAATATACAGTAAACAGGACTAGATCATCACTGTGAAGGTAAGGCTTTTTTTTTTCTTGTTTTTCCTCTGAAACAAATCTTCTTTTATTATATTTGCTCTAACCATATAAAGGAATATATGATGTGTTAGATAAAGACTTATATTTGTGTATAGAGTTGCCTAAAATTCCTGGATTCCTAAAAGCTCTTGACATATTTACCAGAACAGTTAACATTTGAGGGAAGTGAATCTCTGTCACAAATACTGCCACTGGAGAAGGCAAGACTGTTTAAGAACGCGAGACTGTTGGCTTTCAAATATACGGTTCTTCAAAGAGGAAATATTTTGGAAATAAGGAAAGTTTATATTTTCAGCAGCGACTTTCAGGTTGCTGTTTTTTCCTCTTGAACTGAGAACAGCAAGGATAACTGAGTGCTCTAAGAAAAACCTCCGAATAAAGGTCTGCTTCATAACCAAACTTTCTTAGTTTTCGGATCTCACTTTGCCTAGTTCAATATTTCTCTATCCATCAAAGAATAGCTTTGAATAACTTGATTTATTAGCATTATGGAAAGATGTTTTTCCTTTTTCCCCTTTGTAATTTTCACTAAGAATAGTAAAAGAAATAACAGCTTAATCCTTTTCAAAAGAAATGTCATTATTTCTTTTCAAAACATTTTATATAGTTTATGACTCAGTCATAAATCATCAAGCTCAATGAACAGAGAAACACCATTACAAAGAATCAGGAATAGTTGCTGATCCAAAAATTACAAATAAATGTTTTATATTTAAGATCTATGTTACAAGGATCAAAGATAAGAGAGTATAATTGATTTTCACTTCTTCCTTAACAACTAAAAAATCCTATTCTAAGCTCCAGTCAATAAACACCTTCTTTAAGATAGCCTTAAATTCCTGCAGTTAATTGTTCCCTCCGTTATGATTATGTCACAGTATTCGGTAGATAATTATGTACTATTTATATCTGATTTATTTTAACTCCTGTCTAGACCAGGAACTCCTTTGCCCTACTTTACTCATTTGTATGTTCTTAGTACTTATTCAATAATTCCTTCATTCAACAAATATTTATTGAGTATTTGTTACATTTCAGACACTGTGCTAGGCACTGAGATCGAAATAGTGTTAAAAATAAAATGGTCCCCTTTGGCTGGGCGCAGTGGCTCATGCCTGTAATCCCAGCACTTTGGGAGGTTGAGGCAGGAGGATCATGAGGTCAGAAGATTGAGACCATCCTGGCTAACAAGGTGAAACCCCGTCTCTATTGAAAATACAAAAAACTAACCAGGCATGGTGGCGGGCACCTGTAGTCCCAGCTACTCTGGAGGCTGAGGCAGGAAAATAGTGTGAACCCAGGAGGCAGAGCTTGCAGTGAGCAGAGATCGCACCACTGCACTCCAGCCTGGGCGACAGAGCAAGACTCCATCTCAAAAAAAAAAAAAAAGTAAATAAATAAAAATAAAATAAAATGGTCCTCTTCTTTCCAAAGCTTCAGTCTAGTGGAGAAGACAGACGGAACATTTATTTGCTTGATTCTTGATAAAAGCTAATAACTGTTAGGTTTCAAACACATGATACTATGATGGTTATAAACAGGGACGTATAAAACTAGCAAAAGAGTTGAAGTCTGCTGACATCTAAAACATGAGACTAAGTTAACTACTCCAGATGATGGCAAGGGGAGCTGGAGGAAAAGTCTTAGGAAGAGAGAAAGAGCTGTGTGGTGAGCGGGAACGTGACCAAATCCAAGGGACTATTATCAGATTGGAACACAAAACAAGGGTTTGGGGATGAGGAGAAGCTGAGGAGATAGGGAAGGCCAAGCCTTTGAGGGTCTTGTTGCCCATCTTAACAATTTTGTCCTTTACCTTCAGAGCCATAAGAAGTCATGGAGGTGACTGAATGAGGCAGTACTTCAATAAGATCTGTCTTTACTCCACATTTAGAGATGAACTGAGAATTGCAGTGTGGAAATCAGATTGGAGCAAAATAAGAATAGATGACAGAGGCAATGTCAGGTCATTCCCTGATACATCTGAGTGGTTTACCCTTCCCAATGTTTGTAATCAAATGAGAACCATCTCAATGGGGCCCAGAAAGGACTACATCGAGATTATTTTTACCAGGTCCAGTGGCTCACACCGGTAATCCCAGCACTTTGGGAGGCCAAGGTGGGTGGATTACTTGAGGTCAGAAGTTTGACCCCAGCCTGGGCAACATAGTGAGACCCCATCTCTACAAAAAATTCAAAAATTAGCTGGGCATAATAGTGTGTACCTGCAGTCCTTGCTAATGGGGAGGCTGAGGTGGGAGGATCACTTGAGCCCAGGAGTTTGAGGTTTCAGTGAACTATGATCATGCCACTGTACTTCAACCTGGGCCACAGAATGAGAATTTATCTCAAAAAAAAGATTATTATTTTCATATAATATTTATCCTGTAAGTAATTCCCTGGGATTCTGGAAGTCAAGGAAATTTGTAGAAGGGATGATAGTTATTAGAAAAGATTATTTAGAGAACATTAATTTAATTTTATTAAAAGGTGTACAGATCTGTACTTCTTACTCATCCCTTAGAAGCTGCTCTGTGTGTTCATTTGTTATGTATATAGTGAGAGATTAAATATAGAAATGGACAATGACCAGAGCATATATAAAATAGAATTCCCACCCACAACCTGCAATAATTAGCCAAGAAATCAACCCATTATCCACATTAACCAGCCCAGAAAGCTAGCCTGCTGTTTATAAGTCAAACCTATAGGCAGTCCAGGAATCTAAACAGTAACAGTCCAGGAAACTAAACAGTAACAATTGGATCAAAATGTCTAGAGCTTATTTAATAACTGAAAGCTTCTCCAAGTTTCATTCCTGCTTTCAACTTATGCCCAACCACAAAAAGCCAAATATGTGCTTCTAATAAATATAGCCTTCTATTTAGCCTGCTTACACCTACTCTCTGCTAAAAGCCCAATCAGTGCATATCTGAAACCTTCCGTTTTATCCTCTATGAAGTTCCTCACTTGTCTGCTTACCTTTGAATCTGCTAAAATGCCAGTGATGGTAGCTAAATCCCTTGCTATAGCAAGCTCTGAATAAGTAGTTTTTGCTTCTTCTTATTTGGTTGTTCTTCATTTCTTTCTACAATAGACTATCTGTCATCACCAGTGGCCACAAAGAGCTAAATGTCCACTTACTACTTTTAGGTATATATCCATTTAATCAGGATCTGAGATATTGAATAAATGAGCTACTATGCTTTTGAGTTAATGTGTATGTGAATGTATGTGTGTGTGAGAGAGAAAGAGACAAACAGAAAAGAAAAAAACAGAGCGAGAGACTGAGTTGAGTATTTAGGAGTAGGAGGTTGACATTGAGCATTCATCATTTGTATTGAGTACCCACCATGTGTCAGGCACTGTGTAAGTCCTTTGTGATGGATAGTAGATAAGCCAAAGATTCTCATCCTCATGGAGCTTACATTGTAGAAAGAAACAGACAATAAACAATTAACATGATAAATAGATGAATTCTATAGTATTTTAGAAGATGGCAAATACTATTTAAAAAGACAAAGGTAAGGTAAGGAGGCTGTTAGAAGACGAGGTAGGGAGTAAATTAAATAGGTGGTCAGAGAAGCCCACGTTGTGTAAAGGTTATAGTTGAGCAGAAACTTCAAGAAGGGGATGAAGAGTCAAAATAAGCAGATACATCTGGAGGAAAGGTCTTTTTGGCCAAGAATAGCTAAAACAAGGGTCTCAAAATGGAAGAGTGCCTGGTGTGTTCGAGTAGTAGCAAAGTGATGAGTGTGGCTGGAGTTGAGTTGTTGAAGGGGAAGAGAATAGGAGATAAAATCCAGAGACAGAAGGGTGCATGTGGGGCAGAGGGAGAGAGTGCTCTTAGGACATTTTAAAGAAGCTTGCTTTTTGTCTGGTGGAACCAGGCTTGTTGCAGAGTTCTGAAGAGACAAATGACATAAGTTTAAAACTGACCCTCTGCAGCTGCATTGAGAATAGACTATGGGGGGAAATAGTGGCTTAATTTCCTGTTTACATTTAAATATTTGTGTGTGCAAGCATATAGACATTTGCATAGTGGCTAAGACTGTAACTAGACAATTCTGGAAACACAAATTCCAAAGATACTAGAAACCTGGCTCTCTTACAGTTTTGTTTTCCTTTTCATCTTCTCCCTATTCTATTCAACTAGAGATCAGGCCAAGACAAGCTACCCTTCTCTCTAATTCTGGTTATTCTAGAAATCTAGTGAGCTTTAAAAAGAACCTTTGGCCTCAAATACACTTATATTCAAATAAAACATTCCAATAATATCCCCTTAAATTCAAAGTCTGATTTATAGATAAAATGATGTCTGCATCCACTTTACAGTTTTTAGTCTATGTAATAATTATACCCAATATTAGCCCACTGTAAAGAATTAACCAAATGTATTAGGAAAAAGTAAGAATTATTCAAGGAAATTGCATAATATACATTCTAATGCAACTGTGATAACTGCTAACTTGTAAGAGGAAAAAGCTGGAAGAGAAGTTTGATTTAAATCTTAACATCAACCTGGAGCTCAAGAAACTTACTCACTCAGACCCTTGCTCATGGCCTATGCCAGAAAACTTTTGTTAGATGGTAAGGTGATGCTTAGAAGGAAGATATTGGACTGACACCAACAGCAAAATACATATGCACAGAAAGCTAACTAGTGCTATAAATGACAAACAGAAAAATGTGGTTCAGCAGAATGCATTCCCTGACAATTCAATCTATTTTCTAACTAATCTCATGTGAAGACAAATTTTAAATGGAGGAATGTAAAATGTCTTACTATTTGGCATTAAGATGCCTCTTTCTATTTTCATTGAAAATAAAAATGTAGGCATCCGGAAAGAATCCATGTCCAGTTAACCTGGTTATGGCCCATTAACAAGGCATTCCTTTCCAACCATAAACATTTCCTGATGGTTGAGAGATATTCCAAGAGTATAACCCATTTAGATATCCAAATTAAATAACAAAGAGCCTTCTTCACTTCACTAAGTTCTCTGACATCAGTTTAATGACATACTTGTAGACTACAAAATGGCCATTATCATTTTTGGTCTTTTTCACATACATACTGTTTGGGTGAAGGAAAAGGACAAGATGGAGGAAGGTGAACAAGATGGAGCAGTCCCTGTTGTTTCCGGGTTCTTCTTCACAGATTTTCCCGCGCCCGGGAAAAGAACCAAATCAACTGAGCATGCGCAGAATGAAGTCAAGCCGAGGACACCGAAATTCAAGAAGCCACTCCTACACACACGCCCCGAACTCCTCCCCTTCCAGCTCCCAGGCATAAAAGTCCGCCGCGGGCCGGAGCCCGGGTGACTTCTTAGGCCCCCGCATTTGTGGACCGGAGAACATCACCGGAGAGCGCCGGTGCAACTTCCCTGGCACCCCACACCTGAGGACCAGAGAACTTCGCCCGAGAGTGTGTGCATATTTGCAATAAAAACCTGCCACTTTCTTACGTACTTTGGCCTCATGTTTAATTACTTAGCTCTCCTAAATTAAGTTACATTAAATTAAATTAAATCAAAACACATACTTTTAGAAGAACTAAAATTATTTGTTTAAATTTTAAATACACATACGTTTCAATTAGACACTGTATAAAAGTTAAAATAGATATTGTGAATAACCCTCAATTCATTAAACTCATGCAACATACAGGTAACAACCTATTAAACTCCAAGGCACTATAAATAGCCTGATTAAAATCATTGCCTAAAATAATTTAATTCTTAAATATAATTTGCAAATCTTCCTTCCTTTCTTTGTTTTAAGACCTTTTAGTGGAAAAAGTATTAAACACAAAATGAGGACTCTGAAGGCAGCATTCAAAGGATCTAAAATTATCTCCCATTATGTAGCAGAGACTGCTTCTTCTTCTGTTAACTTATTACTGACCGTGGCATGTGGCGCCTAGAGGAAGGCCATATTTCTCGTCCTGTCTTGCAGTCAGGTGTGGCCATGTAACTAAGTTGTGGCCAGTGGAATGTGAGAAGAACTGATGTGTGAAATTTCCACAAAGTGATATTAAAGGAAAGGAGTGTGTCTTCCCATTCATCCTTCTTCTCCATGCTAGCTAGAATGCAGAAATTTTGGACACACAGTTAAGAGCAACACTCCAGAATGGAAGAGTGGTGAAACAACAAAAGAGAAATGAGGACCACTGACAGCTCTGTGAAGCAGAACTTTGATACCAGCGGGGACTTTTAGGTAAGGGAGAAAACAATTCCAGTCTTTTAAACCATTATTTTGGGTGTCTGTCTCCTGGCAGAAATTATATCACCAATAACACACATTATGGACATATCCTGTGTAGCTGAGAGTAGAGATGTAAGAATCAACGTGTAGTGTAATGGAAAGCATATGAGACATAGTATCAGTATGTCTGAGCACAAGTCTCAGTTTGTTCACTTTAAATAGCTGCTAATTTATGGAAAATCAGTTAACTTTTTTGTTCTCTCATCTATAAAGTGATGATAGTAAAAGTTATTTCATCATTTTGATGAGAGCAAAAACGTCTTATAAGATTAATCTATAGAATTATTTGTCTCTATAGTGATATGCCTGTCTTTAACATTATCATCTATAAGCACTCATGAAAATGTTTTCGTCTAATATAATTTTCTTCTCATGTACACACAGAATCCATTTCCATGAATTGTACTAGTTGACTTCAGTTTTCATAAAAAGTCTAATTTACCAGGTTAGACCACAAATACTAATGGATCCGTAAACATTCTCTCAATCATCTATGAAAATGGAGGTGGATAATCATATGAAAACATAGAAGTAATTTCTGTTTATGTTTGAAATCCATTTTCTTAATGTGGAAATGAACTTTTTAAAAAAAATCTGAGATGCCATCGAATTTTATTTGAAACTTATAAACCAAAAGTAACCATGAAGATCTAATTCAGAAGAAGCTGGAGATTCATTTTACTTAATCTTTACTGGAGCTCCAGTGCCACACTCTGACACTGGGACATGAACAGTCCAGGCCTCCTCACAGTATGAAACATCATGTTGTGAGGAAGGATGTAGCAAAACTCACATATTAAATTAGTGCAGGCATAGTCCTCACTATCCTGGCCTCATGAGGAAAACAGGGAGCAGGCGTCGGTGAGCAATAGGATGTCAAGCAGGGAAAGAGATGGGTGGCAGTCACAAGACCTCTACCACTTTACATAGATCAATTATTTAGGGTCCTCGGGTTAATCAACAAAGATGTTCTCCTAAAAGAAGTTTACCTGCTGATCTAAGCAAAGAGACTAGTAAAATGGACTTGGATTGAAATGGAAAAATAGAAAGGATGTATCCATTATCATTCTTTATAAGGGTATGTAAATATATATACACAAACATATATAACATATCCTCTTGTAAGCTTACTATATTTGAAGTTTCAACTTTTGTAAGTTGACTAATGGGTGTCAACAGAGCTAATTACACATTTCCAGAAAGTGCAGAACTGAAAGGGACTTGGAGGACTCATCTGTTGACATTTAAGTATCTACGGTGCAAAGTGGAAAGCAAGATTTGCATCCAACAAGGCCACCTGGTTAATCCAGCAGCTTTTATAATCCAGCAAATTGTTCTTGTTCAATAGTGCATTTTTATGAAATTAGGTGGATGTTATAATCAACTTTTCTCTCATCTCCCCTGCGTTGGAATAGCTCCATTGTAACAGCTGTTTCCCTCTTTACTGCTGAAGTAAAACTGCATGTATCTTGACACAGGCAGGCAGCACTTGGCTGTGGAACATTAAGCCTTCCATCAGGTTATTCCCTCAGTTTCAGTCATTGGCTTAAATAGGGCTGTTTCTTCCAAGCTCAACAACATAGTATCCAAACACTATTTCTCCATTAGTCACCTGGTCTCGCACTCCAAAATGCAATGCAGACTTGGAAACAAGTGTGTATCCATGACCTTTAACGTCTAACATGGTCTGGTGGAAAGCATATTGGAAGAATGGTAGTCTCACCAACTTGCTAGATGACCTTTGACAAATTAATTGACCCCAGTGTGCTTCATTTTCCTTTCTACACAGGAAACATAAAGGCAATAATACATAGTTCCCTGACCTATCTTACAGGAATTTTGTAAGGTAAAATGAAATAACTGTTTACATTCTGTTTTGACATGTTCATGTTGAAATAGTCCACTTTCTCTGCTGGTAGAATCATGTCACCAAATTTATAATAAAAACTGTTGGAAAAGGGTTTAGTGGAAACACAGTTTAATTTTACTATCCGGAACAAATTTATTTCATTCAGTGATGGTGCCTGGAATGTTTTAAAATGGTAGAAGCACAAGATTCAGAATTCAGACCCAGATTGTAGTTCTAATGCAGTTACTTTAAAAGTCTCTGCTCTATACATCGAGGTCCACTGATGCTCTTCCACCTCATCCTTAGCTCAGTACAATATAAGAGACAATTGTGGCCAAGGCAGACAGCAAAAGCCAGACAGATTCTTTTTTTTTTTTTTTTTTTTTTTTTGAGACAGGGTCTCACTCTGTTGCCCAGACTGGAGTGCAGTGGAGCGATCTTGGCTCACTGCAATCTCCACCTCCTGGGTTCAAGTCATTCTCCTGCCTCAGCCTCCCGAGTAGCTGGAACTACAGGCACATGCCACCACACCTGGCTAATTTTTTTGTCTTTTTAGTAGAGATGGAGTTTCACCATGTTAGCCAGGATTGTGTTGATCTCCTGACCTCTTGATCAGCCCACCTTGGCCTCCCACAGTGCTGAGATTACAAGCGTGAGCCACCGCACCTGGCTGCCAAGGGCTGATTCTTACTCCCCAAATCCAGTAACTGACAGACATCTGTTGTACTCTCACACCGCTCAGTCTGTGTACCTTTGTGCAAATGAGATCCAGAAAACAGGATTACCAGTTAGAAAAGATAGGTGTGTGCACTTCAAGTCACAGCACCACCGACTCTGAACCCCTTTTGAATGTAGTACAGTTCTCATTCAGCTCCAGAGGTCTGATCAAAGTCCAACCCTAGCAAAGTTTCTGGCATAAAGTGGATGTTAGTGCAACTTTCTTCTCTGCTTTTATTTCTCCGCCCTCCTCCCTAAAACTGGCTCCTTATCCTCACAAATTGAAGTGTAAGTTCCTGACTTACAGAATGTGTGCTTTAAATGACAGCTATGCACTCTTCTGACAACTGTTTCTGAATTCCCTAAAATTACGCTCCAAATTTCAAGTGAAAATATCTGGATCTCATCATTTAGAGAATCCTAATTTATACTTTCACATCCTCTGGAAACCAAAGGCCTGATCACTGGAAGCTCTGAAGTAAAATTTTAAAGCCAGACTAATTCTCTAGTCCCTATTCCATTTTAATTTGTAAATCTCACACAGAGCAGAAACTCCTCCTGGGCCATTCAAAAACATGTATTTCTCACCCCCTGTGTGTTATGAAGATAAATTATTGGTAGGATTTTAACTATAGTGGGATAATAATGACTACCATTTACTTAAAATTTGCTATATTAGGCATTGTTCTTAGTATTTTTTTCATGCTATCTAATGTCTTAGCTGTTTGGATATTTTTATTACGTCATCGAGGGAAGATTAAAGTAGTGTAAGCAAATGAATGACATAGTATCACCCTGAGACGTGGGCATAAGGGACCACTGACTTGGAACTATGCATCTTACAAACATATACACAAATTTTATTAAAAGACATGTGGACTCCTGGTGTAATAATTTCAGTGTGCCTGGAACTTTTCTGGCTTTGGCACTGAAAATCCTACATCCCAGGAATGCCTGTCCCTTAGTCCTAGGCAAATCAGAAAGGCTGGTCGACCTAACCTCTGTCACTGGCTATCTGGCTCTCAGTGCTGGCACAGTGTGACCCATAATCCTAAACATACACTCTTGTGAATAAACCCATTCAGGCTCCAGAGAAATGTTTCTGCACATATTTTCCATACATTCTTGAATCCAAAGGCGGCTGCATCCAAAAGCCATAGAGGCTCATAAGGTTGTGCCACTGGATATATTGTAGACAAACACTACTTTGCAGTATGTGCAGAATTTGACCTGCAAAAATACTTAAATGAGAGAAAACGGCGAATTTTTGCAACTTGTCAAATCTTTCCCTTTAGACATCAAAAATATAATAGATACTTGAAATCATTTTATTGCTTTCCAGTAGTGTCAAGCATCCGTTTTCTTGCTTCTCATTGTATTTCAATTCAAGATATGGAAGCACTCATGAAATAATACGGTATACACAATACTTACATATGGCAACTGAGGATTATTTCACATTTTTCAATAATTTATAAGCTGGTTGTGGTGGCCCACCCCAGTAATCTCAACGCTTTGGGAGGCCAAAGCGGGAGGATCACTTGAAGCTGGGAGTTCAAGATCAGCCTGGGCAAATATATATCAAACAATTATAACTCATAAAATTATTTAAGAAGTAAGCATGATACACCATAAAAAAGTGTAAGTGTGACACCAAGTCTTTAGCTTAATGTGTGAGTTGAAATGTTACTTTAGGAGAAGGCAAAAAATGTGATGTGATTAATAGTGACTTTATATAATGACATTAAAATGTTTTATAATATTTACTGCAATCATAATAATTTATTAGGTGTGACCCTACTTCAAAGTTTAAATATAAAATATTTATTTCTGATTTAAGTATTTATTTAAGAATTTTATTTACAATTCCAAGTGCTACTGCCTCCAGCAGAGAAAGGTTTCTCCAAATTGCTATTAATAAAAAGTTATTCAAGAGCTACAGCAATTCAAAGAAGGCTTGCTAATTTGGTGTTGTTTTCAACAGAGCATAGATTACAAGAAAATATTGTTATTAACAATATAATTTACAATTTTTTATAATGAAGTCCTAACCTAAATTTTATTGAAAAAATAAAATAATTATTGAATCATATATAGTAATATATAATTGACTATATATTGAATTATATAGAGTAAAATATATATTACTGAATATATATATGTTACTGAAGTAGACATATGCAAATATTATCATCCCAACATCTGAAAATCTAGATATGGGCAACAATAATTCATTTATTTATCTTTGATATTTTGTCAAACATTAGTTACTTAAAATATAGCTTTGCAATATATTATGACTTTATTGGTAAGAAAATATATTAAGGTAGGAGGAAAGAATTGATTCTATATGTCAGTTTGTTACATGTATTTATAATATCACTTTTAAATATTTATATATACAATAGGTGAGTCCCCAAGTATACTCTTCTTCCAAGCTCCCACTGTTAGCAGTAGACATGGGCACAGGTGACTAAATGTACATTTGGAAAAATCACTCTGCCAATAGTTTAAATTCTGGGCTTGAGGAGAATTGCATTAGAGACAGGGAGAAGATTTTGCAGTAATCCCAAACTCATGGATGAGATTCTTGTCTTGGGTGACTGAGTGGATTGCAGTGTGATGTGGTGAGGTGCTAGAAAACTCTGGAGGACTAGAGGGTTGTTGGATGAACATGATGAATAACACGTTGGGCAATGTGGAGTTTGAGGTACCTGAAGAAAATGTTAAGAGAAAAGATATGTGTGTGTGTACAAAACATACAATTTCTATGTATGCATATATTTAAATACATACATAAATGTGTGCATATATGTTTACATGTATGCGCACATATATATGCATGTGTGTATCTATGTATGTGACTAGAACTTAGAAGAGAGAGATCTGGGCTGTACGTGTGCCATTCTGTATCATCAAGATGAGTATTGATTCCACAAACAAGAATGTGTATATTATAGAGTATAGCATGTCAGAAATGAAGGAAAGAGCTAGTTTCAAAAGAAAAGAGGGAGTTAACTAAGTCAAATGCTGTAATGTATCAGAAAATGTTAAGAAATTATCAATGGAGGGCATTGAGCACAGAAAGAAAATTGAAGTGGCAAACCATAAATAGAAGATTAGTAATTGGATTCTGAGGTTAGACTGCTTTTCTTAGAAGTTTAGCAATGGATGGAGAAAGGGTTTTTTTTAGTGTAATTGTGATGATTTGGGGCAATGCATGAGAGAAGGTTCCAAGAAAGATGTATTATTGTTTTCCAAGGTGCCAGCAGTACAAGGATGTTTATATTCCAAGATGCAGGTGAGGGAGATGGGAGAGAGTAATGATGACCAATAGTATAAAGTCTCAAAGAAAGCAAGAAGGGAGGGTATTCAGAGCAAACATGGAGGGACTCACCTGTGGTAGAAGGGAGACCATTCCATAGAAATTGTAGAGAAGAAGGATAAATGGGTGTGAACACTTGTTTAAATAGAAGTTTTTTGGTTACATTTATGAGCAGCCCAGTTGAACCAGTTTATGCAAAAAGAGAGAATATAATGTTTAGAGGTATCTCCTCAGACCTCAGAGCAGGAAACACACCTCACTAGAGACTAGAAATAGGAGCCAGAAACTCTTCAAGATTCAAAATCCCACTCTCTAGGGCTGTGGGTCTCTCATTTCTGCTTCCCTTGGTAGCTCTGCTTCAATGCCACATACCCTGCTTTTTTTTTTTTTTTTTGAGACGAGGTCTCGCTCTGTCGCCCAGGCTGGAGTACAGTGGCCAGATCTCCGCTCACTGCAAGCTCCGCCTCCCGGGTTTACGCCATTCTCCTGCCTCAGCCTCCGGAGTAGCTGGGACTACAGGCGCCCGCCACCTCGCCCGGCTAGTTTTTATTTTTTAGTAGAGACGGGGTTTCACCGTGTTAGCCAGGATGGTCTCGATCTCCTGACCTCGTGATCCGCCCGTCTCGGCCTCCCAAAGTGCTGGGATTACAGGCTTGAGCCACCACGCCTGGCCCCATACCCTGCTTTTTTATGTGCACATGATTCCTGAGTCTACGTATAGCAGTTCAAACAACCATCAGAGACCACCTAAAGTCTCTAAAACCAAATTTCAAATTCTCAGAAGAGATCATCTAATTAGCCTAACTTGAATTGCTGATACACTCATCTGTGATCAGACAAACACTAAGAGTTATGTGATAGAGTTTCAGCAACAAACATCCATCCCTTCAGGTAAATATCCAAAATCCCCATCCTTGTCTTAAATAATTTATTACAATACAGATGAGTATTTTAGTGAGAGGGACAAGAGTTGAAAATATTTCTGTTAGATAGCCTCCATTTTATTATTGGGTTGGGAGGCAAGGTTTTCTACTGAATATGATTGTGGCACTGAATATTTTTAGAACTTGGGGATAAGTGGTCAAAAAGGGTGTAGATGTGTGTGTGTGTGTGTGTGTGTGTGTGTGTGTGTGTAATATAATTGTTGGGAGGTAAAAGGAGTGTCAAGAATAATAAAAGTTAATATTTTAGATTCTTCCTATAATCTAGACACTTCCAAGTATCTTACATGTGATGATATCTCATTTCTAATTGTCATAAGCTATGCACTATTATCTTGAGGTAATACTATTTTGCCTATTTTACAGATAAGAGAACAGGGGCATCGAAGAGTTTAATAACTTGCCCAAGCTTATATAGGTAAGAAGAGTTAAAGCCAGAAAATCTGATACCTACCTAAGCATACTCTTAACCACTATGTATACAGAAAGATCTAGGTTAGGAAATTTAAAAATGATGTCAAGTTTGGCAACTTAATTATGGAAGTGAAAGGCAGACTGGAAGTACTTACGTTTTGGCTAACAGCGCAAAATTACAATATCAAGCACAAAAGATTCATCAGGTCGTTCTCTCACCAAATTCAAGTGTCAAAACAAGATGTGCAACAACTGTACCTTAAAACCCTCAGGCTGAAGACTTTCTCAGCATTTCACAGAAGGTTCTGGTGAACAGGTGTTACATAAATTAAGGGTAAGGGGTAGGGTGAGGAATTCTAACACTAGTTCAAGAGCATAACCAACAGAATTAACTGTTTTAGACAACTTCACACTCTTTTAAAAAGAAAGGCTATATTCTTCTCTTCTCCAACGGGTTTAAATATTCAAACACTTTTTAAGTAATTCTAGCCTAGCTGTGCATCTGGCCAAATGAGCTAACACTTTTCCCAGCCTACTTTTCATAAACATCTCCCAATAATTTTCACATTCAATAATATAGTCCCAGGAATCAGAAGTTTTGTGAGGGGGTTGGTCGCTCTAGGGAGATTCTTCAAGCAATCACTGTAAACAGACACAGATGCTTCCCTTTCTTCATATGATGAAGATCAGAGATCCAATCTTATTAGAAAAGCTAAAGACTCATCATTCATCCCCATTGGAATGGCAGGTTTTGCAGCAATTGTTGCATAGGGATTATACAAATTGAAGAGCAGAGGAAATACTAAAATGTCCCTTCATTCTCGTCCATATGTGTGTGGTAGCCCAAGGCTTTCTTGTAGGAGCAATGACTGCTGATATGGGCTAGTCCATGTTTTGAGAATTCTGGGCAAAACCTAAGCCTAAGAAGAAAAGAAGCTGTCTTGGTCTTGTTGGAGGAGCTTGCTTTAGTTACACATCTCATTACTGAACTTACATACTAATGTTGAAAATGAACTATTTGAATGGGTTCATATGGTAACAAGGCATTTTGAATATTGGCCTCCTTTCTTGCAGGCTTAATTTTCCTGGTGACCGAATTACTAGTGACTAGCTTACCAACTAGGTCATTGAGGGGGAGTCAAGTTAACACAAAAGAAACCTGTCACCTAAATGCACTTGATAGTGTTGAAATGTCCACCTTCTTAAACTGTTAAGATGAAATTATTTCCAAAGAAGATAGCAGGCTAACCCTGAAATACTCCCAGTTTGCTGCAGAATCTTGCATGTTTTGGATGTTATATAAGAGTCCTATTTGCCCAGTTAATTTAACTTTTTTCTACCTGTCTTTTGGACTGGCTGGCTCTTTTAGAACTCTGTCAAAAAAGTGCATAGAAGAGAACCTGTAAAGCCTCCCACAGCTGAAAGTATATATGCGTGTGTTTAAATCAAGTCTAAAAAGCTTATAATAGAGTTGCATACTAGTAGTATTTATTAAAGAATAGTAATTGTAAACATAACAGCTTATGAATTCTAGTTTAGTTCTTTTGTAATTGCAGAATTATATTTTTACTGCTGTTATATTAGAATAATATTTAAATGTCATCTTGAAATAGAAATATGTATTTTAAGTGCTAATGCAAAGGTAAATGAACACTTTTTAAATGTATGCATTGCTTATTTTCTCCATAAGAATTGTAAACATTAAACTAAACAAATTACCTATAATGGAATTGATTTGTGAGAATGCTGGTTTGGCCAGACAGTATACACAAACTTTTATCCACTACAGAATGCTATTACACTTGTGAAATTCTCTTGTCTAACCTGAATTTACATTCCATGGTGATAATGTGGTATACGTATTGTTATTAAAGTAAGCGACCATGTCAAAAAAAAAAAAAAAATCCGAGATTGATTAAATCACATAATCTCTGTGACCATTAGTACCTTCACTTGTAAAATATAAACAAATGATACAAACTTCAGAGTCATAAGGGAAAAAGTCAAACCATGCATATAGAATATTTAAAAAAAAACACTGAATGAACAAAAATTCCTTTTATTAATGAATAATAACAACTTTCATGTATGTAGCCCATGTGATATATACAGCATTTCATTTTGTATATATATAAATTATTTATATATATATAAAATTGAATCCTGTGTATATCATTAAATCCTACATAACAAAGTTTAGACACAGGAATTACAGTATCTCAGTTTTACAGATGTGGAAAATTAGGCTTACATGCCAAACACTAAATCACGGAGGTAGGATTCAAACACAGTCTGTCTGACTTCAATATACTATTCCAACTGATGAAGGATACTTTGGGTAAACACCACTACTATATAACCGTAAGCAGAATTATTACAGTCCATTGGTATAGCAGGTCTCAAACTGTAATGCCCTTAGCGATCTGACTTGAATAGAAACAGTTTAATGCAAAAAAAATTAAATAAATAAATCAATAAATAATAAATAAATAAAAGAAAAAGAAAAATACAGTAAGACCTAGGAAAACATTATACACAATATTTCTTTTAGGCATATTTATTCCATGCTAAAATAACTGCCTCCATGCAGCAGACATATATGGAGTCACATATTGACTATAGGTCCCAGGTTCCCCAAGACAGTTTTGATTTTTGATATTGCTTTTGCAAACTCGAATATCTTTTACTTTCACAGGTGTCATGATTTGGAACCAGAACGGTAGTGCGTGCCTGTAATCCCAGCTACTCAGGAGACTGAGGTGGTCAGATCACTTGGTTCCAGGAGTTTGAGACCAGCCTGGGCAACATAGTAAGACCTGACCCTCTACCCCCAACAAAAGGTGTCCTGATTTGGACAATGAATTATATGAACACTCTACTTTCATGTTTCTTGGTAAACCTAGAGGGGTTATATCTTACCATTGCTTCTCTCAGTGATGGATCCATTTGGACTTATCAGGCGGTACCGTCTCAAAGTCAGTAGAATATCTCCTGAACATGATAAAGTGTTTAGAGTGCTTCCTGTGTTCTATAACTCTTCAAGTGGATACTTAGGTTAATTTTAACTTAGAGACATAGAAATCAAACATTACAGGAGCAGCAATTAATATCCCTATATTGTTATAGAAACATAATTTTGTTTGTATTGCACATATCAAATGTCATTCCAGTTAATTTTGACTACATAGTTAGTACAGGATAATCTATGATAAACATCCCTACTGAGACATTTCCTGAAATAAAACCTTGTCTTTTAAAACTTTTCACAGTCAAAATAAATTCTTTATTTGACTTTAATGGTTACACTGAATTTCAAACTTTCCCTTGGTACTGTTCTTTGCAGAGTGAATATTGTGATTTCCTTCACCCAAGGCTGTGCAATTCAGATCTTATAACACTTGCAGCTTCATTATGTCATATTTAAAAAGTGATTATCTTTTCTTCTTATTCTTTTAATATATTTTAATGTATGATATCGATATGAGGTTTTAAAAGTGTGACAGAATAAGTAATAACAACCAGTGTGAATTGTGCTTGATTTTGAGGCCTTCCCAGTCAAAAAAAAACCCTACTTATTCCATTCTTCAAATTAAAAAGATTAAGTTAGAATAATGATTTATATCAACTTGGAGTTTAGATCAAGTATTTTTAAGAACACTTTTTTAACCAAAAAGAAAAAAAAAAACAGTAAACAATTTAAGAGAAACCACTTTGATAAAGTAACATCAAACTATTGAAATAAATATAAATTCAAAAGAAAGAGTTAAATAATATTTACTAATACAAAAGTTGAAACTGGTGCATCTTCGAAAACAAAACACATTTTTTCTGAGTTTGATACACAGAGCTTCCCAGTAGAGGGCTCCACAATACTGAAGGATGTTCACTGAGGAGGTACCTTTAGTGAAGCCATTTTATGATTATATACAACATAGTAAATAGTATTTGAAAACTCAACCCATGCCATTTGCCACCACCCCATATATACTATATTCAGACTTTAAAAAAAAAAAGAAAGAAAGAAAGAAAGAAAAAAGTAATCCAATGCAGATTACAGTGGGATCATTAGTTTGATTTTAACAATCTTGAAGTGTATGTAAACTAGCTGGTTTCTCTGGACACATGTCTGATGATACAAAGCCGTCTACTGTCTGAGCTGCAGGACACATGTGGACAATAGAAGCTGTTTCCTTGGAAACGACTATGTGAAAGCTCTTGGAATATCTCTCCTCCCCAGGAGTTAATTTGTTTCAGATGGGGAAAGGTGATTTCTTATGAGAAAGAGAGAGAGAGAGAGAAAGAGAGAGGTTCTTAGGTTTTCTTTTTTTTTTTCTATCATCACTATTAATATTTTTCAAAAATGTAGAGTAGATGACAACAGCAAGACTAAATATTAATGAAATTGTCACCATCTAAGATTATAGCTGTGTAACAGTTCTGGCCTATTATAGAGGAAACAGAATAGGGATGAAATAGGAAAATCTCCTAATTGAACCAAGGTAGTCCAAAGTGTGTTGCCTACCCATTCCAGTTCTCTGGACAATTTCCAGTGCTCTGCTTCTCTTAATGCTAATCATTGTAAAGTGCAGATGTTTACCACATGGTGATAATTACCTATAAAAGATAATGAGCTGTCATACAATAGAGAGGACATTTCTGACCCGTTGATTTGAACTTTTTTCTGGTTGTAGTGAAGTATTAGTCCTACAAAATCCTCTCTTGCTTGCCCTTTCTCCCTATTTGTTCCCTCTAGCTTGAATTAATTAAGAAGTGTTTTGTGTTCATACCCATGGAAGCTTCCTCAATTCTAGACATGTAGTAGTAGGTCTTGAGTAAGGCTCTATTAGTTGATTGGTTAGTTGTTGGCATTGCTGACTATGGTTGAGTTGTGGTTTGGAGCTATAGAATTGCATAAAGCAAATCAGTCCATATGTGGAAAACTTAGGCCCTATTCTTTTGTATCACTTTTCTAATGAACAAAGTTAACCGACAGCAGAGATCTCAACACAAATTAAGAAGACTCAACCAAAACAAAGCACGCTAAATCATCTCAGTACATAAGTTTGTCAAGAGCAATGACTGTTAATTAAATTTTATAAAGCTTCTTAGCTTAACATAGTCTAATGTAACGAAGTGTAAATTAACCTAAAATATTTGAAATTACAATCAAAACCGGGTGTCTTCACTCTAAATTCATGGGAAAATGATCCAGCACTTGAACAGAGGGTAGTGATGCTATCTCTTACCTTTTTCTATAGATTTTCAGAAATGTGAATTCACATTTTCTGCAACTCTTCAAACTCTCAGAAAAAAATAAATAACTGGTTTAATAAAGCCCTTGCTATTTAACTGTATTTTCATAAAAGATTCTTAAATAATTTCTATAAGAAAGAAGAAAATATTAAATTATGGAGATGTTTTTTGTCAGTCAGAAATTCTCAATCTCATGCTAAATAAAGTTCTTGTGAGATATTCTAAAACAATAAACACAAAATATTATATAGAAAAATTATTATTAGGTACACCATGGATATTTTGTTTACTTAAGTAGCTATAACATATAGCATAATTATTAATGGGTTATTATACTTTGTTTATGATAGTTATGAAATTATTAAGTATCACCAAGTTTCATAGAAAAGCAACTAAATCACAAGTACACAGACACACTGATATTCATAAAAGAAAGACAAATGTTCCAAAAAACATAATTTTTTTTGGCTCCTTTATCCACATATATAATCTAGAATAACATGAACATGTAGTTATTCACAACTTAGGCAACAATAATGTTTGGTCATATTTAAGGAAATGGAATGTCTATCCTATTTAATACCTTATGCTTACCTTTCAAAATAAGAAACAATGAAATCTCTGTGTTCAGGGATTATAAAACAGTAAGGCAGGGGTAAAATTCATAATTCTGGGCAGGCCACTTTTTGAAAAAGGACTGTATCATAAGCCTAGCAAGATGTTTTACTTTTTTCCAAAGCCATTTCTTAAAAGAGAGATTTTTTTTTTTACATAAAATTTGGTTAGGAAGAAATAGCTCTATGCTGCATGATAATGCATTCATGGAATCCATTATTAAAAGAAATGTTCTTCTAAAATATAAAACACAAAAATGTTTCTCCTCCTTTTCATAAGTTGATACTATGCTTTCTCTGAAAATTGAAGTTTGTGGGTTTTATGCCTGTGTATGCATGAGAAAAAGAGATAACTAATAGGGATGAACATAGACTTTTACAAAAATTACACATAGCTATAATGCACATATTCGTTCATTTAACAATAGTTACTGAGTTTTTATTTGTTCTACATACTGTTGTAAATGCTTGGGAAACATCACTCAATGGATAAATATCTTAGACTTTATATCACTTTTGTACAAATGAGAAGACCTCATGGTATTAGACGCGGAGTGCTACCATTATACTTCTATTGTTTGCATGTGCTGAGAGTGTCAATAACCAACCTCGACAGCTCTTGAATTTGGAGTGCTAATTCTTACCCTGGTTTGGTGGGCTCAGATCAGTCCTCCTTCTCTGACTAAACTCTATCTCATTACCACTATCACTATCATGGTACTATCTTGGCTTAGTAAGTCATATGTATAGAAATGTACCACCGAATATGCCTGTGTCCTATGTACTGCCTAGAGAGAAAAGAGAGTTGGACTGAAGTTTAGACCAAATCCTGTGAGTGGGGGCAGGTATCAAAATGCACCAAGGGTAACAAGAATTTCAAACCAAAGCCAACAATGAGGGAGGTAAAATGTTGAATAGGAGGTGGCGATATCAAAACAACTCAGAGGCACAAATGAATAATGCCATGGTGGACTTCAAACAACATCTGCTCTTCCCCAAATACTATACTTTGTTAACATGGCTCTTATGTAGTGGTAAGGCCTGACATTGTATTTGCTACAGCTTGTTGCATGCCCTTCTTCATAGGTTAATATATAGTTAAGGGATACCTTTTTATGAAAGTGTCATATTCTATTAGAAACATGACCCATTAGAATGTAAGCTCTGAATGAGTGAGGGTTATGTCTATCTTATTTACAGCTATGCCCCCAAGACCTAAAATAATGCTTTGCACGTATAAAGTGCAAATAAATTTGTTCGTTAAATAAATGAATAAATCCATAGCTGACATTTTTATCTATATACCAGAAAGACAGAGTCTAAAATTAATACAATTATCTTTTACACAAACTATCTTTTAAAAATATTATATAGCAAGTAACGTAGTTCAATTGCTTAACTACATTTATAACTGGTTTGTTTTGGAGGGCACAATTGAAAAATTAACTAACCCACATGCAAGTTCTGCCTCCAAATTTAGCAATTTTTTTCTGAAATTTGTTTTTGAATGGCTGAGGAGTAAGTTTGACTACACTGGTTTTGGTCTAAAGCACTGGGTTTTGATCTATTTGCATAAGAATTTGTCTGCATCTACATTCTTACCAAGTACTTTTCCTGTTAATTTCCCGGTTTTCTCTGGCTCTTTTTGATATTTTTTCATTCAGGCCCTAAATGTGAGCCTTTTCCAAGATTCTTTCCAGACTCTGACTTTGATCATTTTGCACATCTTTAAATATAACCCACATGCAAATTCTATCCTAAAATGCTCACAGTAGCTTTGATTTGTCATCACAGTGTGGTATTGCTATCCTGCCTTCAGGTCAAAAAACTAGATATGTCTTCTCCATTCCCAGTCATTCTTCTTCTCTTGAATTTAATGTTTCTCATATTGTGTCACTATTTTCCCCATAATCCAAGATTAAATCCTATAGACGTATTATACATCTCCTTAAAAATCTCAGGTAAATTCATGATTGAAACAAAAAAAACCTATCATTTCTTCCTCTGCCTCAGTCTCTCACATTTTTATCCTATTACTTTCATTTGTTACTTTTTCCATGTACAATTGTATAGTTTTTCAAAGTACATTTCATAATTCTTTCCTTCTCACATTACTTACACATTACTGTTAGTAAAACTTCTTAAAGTACTCCTTTGCTTAGCTTATGTACCTAATTGAACTAAAAAATATATATATATGTATATATGTGTGTGTGTGTGTGTGTGTGTGTATCCTAAACTTGACTTTCCAGACCTTTTGTATTGAGGCTTCAATGTACTGTTTTAAATTTTGATCTCTACAAAATCGTTCTGTGCATTATACTTCATAAAATTCAAATATTTGTTTTCCCTCAAGCACCCCATGAAATTTCCTAGCTCTGTGCATTTTTTTTTCTATTATTCCTTTCACTGGGGATACTCTTTAATCTCCCTTCTTCTACCTAAATGTATTTATCAGAATTTTTTGGCTTTTTCTTCACACTTCTTGCTTTAGATAATTATGGTTGTGACAAATTACCCCCAAACGTAGCTGCTTAAAACAACGAACATTTATTATCACATACTTTCTTTTCATCGGGAATTTGGGCACATTTTAGGTGGATGCCTCTGTCTCAGAGACTACCACTAGGCTGAAATCAAGGCATCAACAGGGGCTGCATTGCTCCCCAGGCTCAGCTGGAGACAGAATCTACATCAAAGTAGCGTGTGTGGTTGTTGGCAGCACTCAGTTCATGGTGAATTGTTGGACTGAGGGTCTGAGGTCCTCACTGGCTGTTTACTGGAGGCCACCTTCAGTTCCTTGCCACTACATATTGGAGTTCACAACATGAGCTTTCTTTTTCAGAGCAAGTGAGTTAGCAAGAGAAGCCAAAAAGATAGAAGCCAGCGTCATTTTGTAATGGAATCTCAAAAGTGATATCCAATCACCTTTGCAGTGTTCTATCCCATAGTAGAGTCACTTAGAAGGATTGCACAGGATGTGAATATTAGGAGACAAGGATCTTTGGGAACCATCTCAGATGCTGTCTACTAACCATATTCCTCAAATATCATTTCTTTCTTGTTTTTCTCAGGAAATGTAAACTTTTTTGGTCTTTGAATTGCTATATTAGTTGATTTGCTTCCATTTCATGTGACTAATCATTTTATCTTTTTATTTGAGTACTTTTAACATACTGGTTTTGACTATAGTATATCTAATTCTCAATGTATTTCTATCCCAATATTTTACACATAGTATTTTTGACTAAACATTGCTGAATGGCTTCTATCTCTATCATGATCCCTCCTAACAGGAGAGTCAAACAGAGTACCTTGGTACCTTTCTATTAAAACCCTCACCTCAAATATCATGAATACTCTAAATAGTAAAATCAACATAACTTTCAAAATACCCAGTGGTAGAAAATGTATTAAACTATCTCATTTTTATTTCACTTAGTGGACTCAAAACAAGCCATTGAAGTTCTTAACAATGTAATCTTTTATAACAAGCTCTACTATAATAAGATATTCTTGAAATTGAGAAACAGAACTAATGGCTCTGGGTTAGCGCTGTGTTTACATCACTTTCCACAAAAAGCACTTTGAAATTGAAAATTGACACATGATATCTTGAAGCAACTACACTACAGGGTTTATGTCTTCTGCCATTTAGATGCAAATTTTTCTTTAAAAAATCTAAAATGTATACAAAAGAAATTGGTACATAAGCTGACACCTATTTCTTCATAATAAAACCGAGTTCCATGCAATAATTTTATAAAAAATAGTGAAGCAATTTCATAAAATGTACTATAACAATGGACTGATATTACCACCCCCCCACCTCATAAAATGTGGGGAAGGGGAGAAATAATGACTTCTCACACGTTTCATTAGTCAAACGACATTCTGTACTATTTATTTTTATAAACTCTGCAGTAAAATTCCCTTTGTCTTTTAAAATAGTTTACAAATACATTATCTATAGTAGATTATATACTCTTGGCAGATATACTTTACTTGGTTTAAGATAATCTAATACTAGCCAATCACAAATGAAAATCTATTATAAACAAATTTCAAATAACAGTGTGATTATTTTCTTCTTTGAACATAGCAGGACTTTTTTTCTTTATTCATCCCTTTAAAATCATAAAAATAACTGAATATGCAATCAAATTTTAATATATCATATTATTTCTATAATCTTTACTATTAGCACCAAAGAATAGTACCATTATGCTTGATTTGAATCACTGATGATTTTTTTCAATAGCATTGTTAATTGGCAGGTCTACGGAATTGCTGGTGATGCTATAGAAACATTCGAAGAACTACATTGTCCCACAGGATACACAGAAGAACTGTCATAAATGAAATGCACCATCTGCTGCTGTTTAAATGAAATAGTGGTTTAAAAGCTTCACATAACATACACAAACTTCAGAAAACATATTTTTTACTACAAATATAAAAGCTATAAAATTTGATTCCAGGAAAAAAAAAGGGGGGGGGGGGGCAGGGAGGAAACCACAAAGTCTTTAAATTCCCTTTGAGACTGAGTTAGAATCCAGATCTTCCTGAATTCAATTCCTTTTAACATTTGCATCAGATCTTTAGTTGATCCGGTTTCCCAAAAGATATAAGTTTTGCTTTCATAATTCATTCTCAGTTTGGCCTGGAATAAGATAGCTTACCTCCACATTCCTGGCAAGAAACATTTCTTTGCTGGAAGAGAAGTTCACCTTTTAACTGAATGTTTGGCTAGAGATCAGGAAAAAATAAGATCTGATTTCTTTTACACTTGACTTCCCTTTTCATGTGAGCCTTACACAGAATTGTCTTTATTCTTCACTCTGTCAGCTAGACTATAATAAATTATGCCAGTTCCTGTTGATCTATCACCCTTAGGAATTCTTGAACATATCCCACAAATAATGTATCTTCCAGTTCATTGAAATCTAGCAGTTTGAGAATTCATTCATCTCAAACAAAGGATGTGAAATGTGCCTTTTTCACTTCCTAAGAGGCCCAATGTACCAACCTTTAAACTGGTATTTGATTTTCCAGGCTTCTAATCAGTGCCAATGTTCTTTCTTTACAATGGTGCTGACTCCTCGGTTTTAGCTTCCTCTTTTTTGCCTTCTGGGCCTGCAAAATTCTCCCTTCCAATTTTTAAACAGCTATTACTTTGTTTACACAAGTTAACAATCTCCTACCGATTCTCCTTTCCTCAATAGCCTGGCCAGAAAGAGAAAGAATGGAAGGAAGGAGGTAGAGAAGGCTGTGAATTCTGAAGCACATTTGTATAAAAAGAATGGCTCTATTTGAGCCAATTTAACATTGAGGCTTTACTATGTTAGTGTATAAAGGAGGTGATTGGCCTATCCATGTAAAAATTAATACTCATATAAAATAGGTTAAAATATGATATTATTTTAGCTTAAGATGAAGTAAGACAAACATACTAAGGAAGAATGTTTAATAAAACTTACAAATTGTTGAAATTATGTAAGTGATGGTTTTAGTTGACAGCATGGAATACAAAAGCTTACGCTATATGAGAGTCTCTTGTTATTGCTCTGCGAGGAGAGAGAGGCTTCTTTAATACCACAAGCCCTCTGTGGTGTCTAGTGCAATGTCTTGAACACTGCAGGCTCTCAGATACTTGTTTAATTTTTTCTGAAGTGCAATTTTATTCGACAAAAAAATGTAAGACAGAAGAAACCCTTGAAGATTCAGTAGTAACAAAGGTCTATGTAGTGTTTTCAGCAGAACGTTTGGAGAAAGAAGAAAAATAAAGACATGCATCAGTCAGGATTCGGTCGGAAAAGAGTAATTACACCAGATATTTTATTTTATTTTATTTTATTTTATTTATTTATTTATTTATTTTTATTTTTATTTTATTTTTTTGAGATGGAGTCTCGCTCTGTCGCCCAGGCTGGAGTGCAGGTGGCGCGATCTGGGCTCACTGCAAGCTCTGCCTCCCGGGTTCCCACCATTCTCCTGCCTCAGCCTCCCGAGTAGCTGGGACTACAGGCGCCCACCACCTCGCCCGGCTAGTTTTTTCTATTTTTTAGTAGAGACGGGGTTTCACCGTGTTAGCCAGGATGGTCTCTATCTCCTGACCTTTACACCAGATATTTTAATAGATAAGATTTAACACAGGAAATTGGTTAAACAAGTACTGGAGGAGTACAAAGGCAAAAAACAAAACAAACAAACAAAAAAACAACAACAACAACATACACACACACACACACTCAGATAACGCAGAGTAGTGATTTCAACAGGCAGCCTTCACCTGTAAGACTAATGGAACAAAGGGAAAAGATTGCTTATGAGGCAGTAGAAGCTTGGAGGCAGGTCTCCACGTGCTGGGACCCGCAGTCTCTAAAGAGAGATGCTGTCCAGTGGGTGCTGGTACCTCTGGAACTCTGAGGAGGCGCCCCCTGAAGCAGAACCCACATCTCAGAGGAGCTGGACATCAGGTGGGTGGTACTAATATCTCAGACATGGTTGTTTAGGGCCTGTAAGTGAAACGAAGAAATAAAAAAGAAAGTGGAAATCATAACCAATGACCACTGGAAGTAGCTGCTGCTGCCTGCGGGGCATGAAGAATTATTGCTGACAGAACAGCAAACAAAAAGAAATGAGCATTTCCCATCTTTCTCCTCCAAACTGTCTCTCCGCAGTGGCAGAACCTAACAGGAGATAGCTGGCAAAGTAGAAATGTAGTTTACAGAGTCCAAACTGCAGAATCACAAAACAGAATATAGAAGGTTGTGAAAGACAAGAGCTTAATAACCAACACAAAAGAGCAGAGAACCGACAGAACAAGCAAGGCATGCGATCTGATGCAAACAAACTGGCTGGGTGTGTATGGTGACCTGGGAATGTGGGAGAGAGGCTGGAGAAAGTTCCTTAGAAGTCCGAGAGGTCAGGAGGTTCTTTGTCCTTAGTAGAACCTTGCCATCTGGTTTAGACTTCTTCTTCCATATATTTGAAGTCCCTCTCCTTAACTAATCCCTTTGATAAAGTATAGATGGCTCTTTGTTGGCTATAGACTGAAATTCCACTCGCGTACCCTCATGTTCATATCCCTTCGTGGTCTGACTCCTGCCTTCCTTTCCCATCTTGTCTTTTCTTCCTCATGAGGAAGGTCCATCTGCCTAAAACTGAACATGACGTGTGCATGTGAAAGCACTTGCACATGCTATTCTCTCTTTCCAATATACTCCAAGTACCATTCAGAAGAGAATCGAACTACCCACTTGAGATGAGCCCTGTCTGTGTGGCCCAGCTCTTGGCTTTCATGTCTGGTAAATGATGAGCATTCCTCTTTTCCCTTTTCTGACTTCATATCATGCCTCTCTCTCTCTCTGCATCAGCCATGCTTGCCTCTATGTTCTTGTCTCAGGATTTGGCACTGGTTTGACCTCTCCCTGAAAGTCTCTTCCCCCAAATTCTGTATGACTCACTCCTCCCTTTCATTAAATTTTTGCTCAAATGCCATCTTCTCAGAGAGGCTTTTCTTAATCATTGGTGAGAATGTTGTAAACCACAAACCCATTTACTTCTTCCTCTCTATCCCTATCCCTGTTGTATTTTATTACATTGTCCTTATCATGTTCTCATGTATTATGTAGCTGATCTGTAATATCTGCTCCATGAAGACAGGTTTTTGTGTGTGTGTGTGTGTGAGCAACATGGCTGTTTATTTCACCTGGGTGCAGGCGGGCTGAGTCCGAAAAGAGAGTCAGTGAAGGGAGATAAGGGTGGGGCCGTTTAATAGGATTTGGGTAGGTAAAGGAAAATTACAGCCAAAGCGGGGTTGTTCTCTGGAGGGCAGGAGTGGGGGTTACAAGGTGCTCAGTGGGGGAGCTTTTTGAGGCAGAATGAGCCAGGAAAAGGAATTTCACAAGATAATATCATCGCTTAAGGCAAGGACCGGCCATTTTCCCTTCTTTTGTGGTGGAATGTCATCAGTGAAGGCGAGGCAGGGCATTTGCACTTCTTTTGTGATTGTTCAGTTACTTCAGGCCATCTGGGCGTATACCTGCAAGTCACAGGGGATGCGATGGCTTGGCTAGGGCTCAGAGGCCTGACATTCCTGCGTTCTTACATTAATAAGAAAAATAAAACGAAATAGGGTGAAGTGTTGGGGCGGCGAACATTTTGGGGGGGTGGTATGGAGAGAGAATGGGCGGTGTTTCTCAGGGCTGCTTTAAGCGGGATTAGGGGCGGGGTGGGAACCTAGAGTGGGAGAGATTAAGCTGAAGGAAGATTTTGTGGTAAGGGGTGATATTGTGGGGTCGTTAGAAGAAACATTTGTCATATAGAATGATTGGTAATGGCCTGGATACGGTTTTGGATGAATTGAGAAACTAAAAGGAAGATACAAGGTCCGAATAAAAGAAGCAGAAAAATGGGTATTAAAGGACTAAGAATTGGGAGGGCCCAGGATGTCCAATTAGAGAGTGCCCAAGGGCGTTCAGCGTAATGACTTGCTTGGTTGGCAAGTTTTTGGGCTCTATCCTTGAGTTTTTTATGTTGTCATATACCAGGCCAGACTGATTTAGGTAAAAACAACACTCTTCATTTAAGAATATACAGAGTCATTTTTCAGCAGTGAGTAAGTCAAGGCCTCGGCAGTTTTGGAGAACAACTGCAGCTAAAGAGTCAACTTGGGCCTGGAGGACTGATAAAGTTTGCGATATGTCTGCGATGCTAGCAGAGAAGTCATTAGACAGGCTACGGAAGGTCGTGACAGAGGTTGAAATGCCTGCTATTCTAATACCGAGAGCAATAGTGGAGGCAGAAAGTCCTAAACCGATCAGCAAGGGAATTAGTAGAATAACTTTTTTTGTCATGTCGGTGTCATGAGGGGAACAGGGAGCTCTTCGGTCCCATTTGCAAATTGAATTTCGGGAGTAAGGAAAACTAGTGTGCATGTGCCTGTCCAATTAGCAGGTAGACACATGTAGGTAGCGGATCCACAGAGGAAGAAGAGACCTGTGTGAGGCAAAACTGGCCAAACCGAGGAATCATGTCTGACAGAAGGGAAGAAATGACCGCGGTGGCCTTCTCAGACCCTGTGGGAAAGGCCTCTACTTATCCAGTGAAAGTGTCTACCTAGACTAAGAGGTATTTTAGTTTTCTGACTCGGGGCATGTGAGTAAAGTCAAGTTGCCAGTCCTGGGCAGGGGCAAATCCCTGAGCTTGATGTGTAGGAAAGGGAGGGGGCCTGAACAATCCCTGAGGGGCAGTAGAATAGCTGATGGAACACTGAGAAGTGATCTCCTTGAGGATAGATTTCCATGATGGAAAGGAAATGAGAGGTTCTGAGAGACAGGCTAGCGGCTTGTAACCTACATGGAAGAGGTTATGAAATGATGACAGAATAGAGTGGGCCTGTGAGGTTGGAAGCAGATATTTTCAGGCAGGTTTTTACTTGTTCTGTGTTTACTTGTTCTCAGCCACTGAGGTACTGAGAAATGTTAGCTGCTAGAGAAAGGTAGCCAAGAATGAGAGCAAAAAGAGGATGGTGGATTCAAATTCTCTTTTAAAGGACATTATTCCTTGAATCAACAGAAAGATATGTAGGGAAAGGTAACGTATTTTTGAAGAAGAAAAGGATTTGGGAATATTTTTAGGTTAAGGAGTAATAAAAATAAGAATTGGAGAGTTTTTAGAACACATTCTTAAAGGAAAAGGGGGTCATTGATGATGAGCATAAGTAACTAAAAAAGAAATTATCACTGTCCTCTGAGATTGGAGGAAAAGCAGAAAAGTGAAAGTAAAGAATTTTGTTTCAGGGGAATGAGGAGAGTTATGGAATGCCCTGAATGAAGTAGAAAATTATGCTGTCTAGTTACAGCACCTTGTCAGAATGAGAAGGGTCAATATCCTGCAGCAGCTGTGCGGGAACCCTGGGGAGAGGGAACAGAGGTGCAGGGAGTACCTGTGTGCTCTGCAAGGCCTGGGTGCAGAACACCCAGAGGCTTCCTCCACTTTCTGCAGCAGCATTTCACAGGACAAGTGCACCATTAGAAAAGCGAGATTTGCATTTGTCACGGCTGCTTCTGAATTGAAGAAATGGCAAGGATGTGAGAGCGACTGATAGAAACAAGGCCAGCATTGATTTGAGCTTTTCTCTAGATCTTGGCAAGTTGCAAGTGGAGAGGAAGGAAAGAGAATAGGTGTCATTTGCTTAGGATTTTTGAGAAAGACGAGCTGTGTGGTGGGGGAAATCCAGCTTTCATTTAACATAATTGGTAGAAAGAACAGTTGCAGCGAAGTTAATGTCAGAGATTGCACTTCAACTTAAGCCAATTCAAAAGTCCAGTCAGTGGAAGAGGAAAATAGGCCAGCAAAGAGAATTGGACACAAGAATGGCAAAAGGGCATAAAAGCCGAACAAAGTGGAAGTGAAGTCGCACTTAATAAGGTCACAATAATGAAGAAAGCAAGTCTGTTGTGAATAGTCTTGAAAGGAATTTAGGAATAATGTCGACCTCAGAGTAACACATGCAAAGAATGGATTTGCTTAATGTAGTGATTCTTATGTTTGACTTTAGTATTCCTTATACTCATTCCTCAATTCACCTTGTGAGGCAAACAAGTGATTCTCTAAAACTCAAGGAAGAATGTCAAAACACCAACTATCAGTCTGTTAAAATCACACTTTTGGGATTAAGCAATTCATTAATTAAAGCTTATAAATCAATCATGCTGACTGGTTGCATTCAAACAAATATTTTAAATTATTTACTCTTTCTTTCTTTCTTTCTTTCTTTCTTTCTTTCTTTCTTTCTTTCTTTCTTTCTTTCTTTCTTTCTTTCCTGGTTGCATTCAAACAAATATTTTAAATTATTTACCCTTCCTTCCTTCCTTCCTTCCTTCCTTCCTTCCTTCCTTCCTTCCTTCCTTCCTTCCTTCCTTTCTTTCTTTCTTTCTTTCTTTCTTTCTTTCTTTCTTTCTTTCTTTCTTTCTTTCTTTCTTTCTTTCTTTCTTTCTTCTCTCTCTCTCTCTCTCTCTCTCTCTCTCTCTCTCTCTCTCTCTCTCTCTCTCTCTTTCTTTCTTTCTTTCTTTCTTTCTTTCTTTCTTTCTTTCTTTCTTTCTTTCTTTCTTTCTTTCTTTCTTGAGACAGAGTCTTGCTCTGTCACTCAGGCTGGAGTGAAATAGCGCCATCTTGGCTCACTGCAACCTCCACCTCCCAGGTTAAAGCCATTCTCATGCCTCAGCCTCCTGAGTAGCTGGGATTACAGGTGCCTGCTACCATGCCAGGCTAATTTCTTTGCATTTTTAGTAGAGCTGGAGTTTCACTATGTTGGCCAGGCTGGTCTCAAATTCCTGGCCTCAAGTGATCTGCCCTCCTTGGCCTCCCAAAGTGCTGGGATTATAGGTGTAAGCCACCATGCCCGGCCATTATTTAAAAACATTATTGAAATATTAGAACTCCTGAGATTGGTGGTAGGTGCATAATATGTAAGTTGATTAATACAATATTTCATGCTAAAAAATAAATAGGTCAGTTTGCATCATATAAAGCCCCAGTTTCTTTACTAGCAGTCCTTTCACTTTTTCTTTTTATATTAAATTTTGAGTATTGAGGCTCAATTAATTCTGAGATTTTTTAAATGAGTTACTAATATATTTGATTTTCTTATATCATTTTATCTTCTTCAGAAAGAAGTTTGAGAAATAAAATCTAATTTCTTATTTTGTGTATAGTCTTTAAAATGGATAAAATTAAGAACTATTTATAATACGAAGTATTAAATAAATCTATAAATTTAAATAATCATTATAAAAACTCTAGATTTTTTAAACCACTATGCTTCTATATAGTAATTATTTATTTATTGCAGCTCTGCACAGCCATAATGTAGTCAATGCTCACATTGTTAATATTGTGATTGTGCTGTTTATTGTGGCTAATAACATTATGTCATGCCTAGCTAGTCCTCTTTATTTTCTCTATTTCTATTTCTCTGTTTCTCTTGATCTATTTAAGTTCATCTAGGAAGGCTTGACAAATACAACCTTTAGGGCATCATTCCCAAAACCTTTTAACCAAAAATATTTGGGATGGTAAGTCATCTATGAACAACTCATAAATGATCCTAAAAATCATACACAAAACCTTTAAATCAACATGTATTTGGGATGATAACTGATCTATGAACAACTCATAAATGATCCTAAAAATCAGAAAGGCTCATAATCTTTAAGATGTGTTTATGAACGGTTAATAATGTAAGCCATACTTCCTCATTATGGTAATTCAAAACTTAATAATGTGTTAAAAAAGAGAATCTACTTTTTTTATATTTTCAGTTTTGCAAACTTTTACTATAAATCATTTTGAAATTCAATGAAAAATGACAAAAAGATCTTTAAAAACTTTATGAACATTACTAGCATATAAAATGTACTAGTTCATGTTCTCCATTTCACATCAGAACCATTCGTATTGGCTAAACCTATTGGACATAAGGAAAAAATATATATGAACCATCTTTTAGCTCAGTAATTTTCCCCTACACGCTATTCTGGGTTCATCCATCTGCAAAATAATATATTCATACTATTAATTCATCAGCCATATTTTTCCATTAACATAATTTTGTACATTAGAAAACATGCTCTTCAAAAATGTACTCAACTGGTAATCCAGCCCCACAAGGCTATTAGAACTACTCTCTTTATCAATGAAGAAATCTAAATAGCATTGCCAACATGTACACAGTCAGCACTGACATGCGAGATTTGGCTTCATTTCGTTATGACTGTTGACCCAGTCTATCTATCTACTAATTTGCTGTATGACCTGTAACAAGTCACCTAATATTTCCTCTCCCATATTTTGAAGTTTGAAAAGACAGGCTGCCAGGATATAATACTTGTATATTCAGTAAATATTGACTGATTCATATGGTAGTTAATGTAGTAAGACTATAAAGAAGACAGTTTTTGGAGGTCATTGTCACAAGAGAAGTTTTTGCAAGTATTGAAAGCATTGATGGTTACCAATAAAAGAGTAAAATATGTATAAGAATACTGAATTCATAATGCTTTCTTAGTGAAACCTGTATTGTACTGAAAATGACCATAATTACTTATGTTTAAATCAAGAAGGACAACTGTGCCCTATTAAAGTTATTTGAGGCACCTCTGGGGTGCATGGGTGCTGTATGTGTCTGTCTATTTAAGCAAAAACTCTCTCCCATCAGAAAATGTTCTCCATGAGGGCAGATACCCTGTCTTTTTTTTTTCCCTTGTAGCGATTTATCATTGTATTTGCAAGGCTTAGTACAGTGGCTACACTTACTATTAATAGCAGCTCAGTATATATTTAAGTGAATGAATACAATAAATCTTAGATCTCACCAAACATTTTAATACCCAGATAGCGTATTTTTTGTTATATTCCAAAAGATTCTTTTGGAATCAAAATTGGTTGAATATCAGAAGAAGTTTGAAAAAAAAGTCTGTGGAAAATTTGCTTTTTTTTAATTTTTAAATATTCTATTTCGCTGGACATCCATCCACAGGGAAATATTTTCCTAGGCTCTGGCTACATGACCACAGGTTAATTGGATCAGTGTTGAAAAATTAATTGAACAATTAGGGCAATCTGTTTTGCTAAGGTCTGTTTAGTGTACCACAAGTGTCAGGACTGGTACTTCTAGTTCCTCACAGCTGAATTCAGGCATACAGATGAGTCATGATTAACTTTGGTAAGGCAGTTTTCAGATTTTTCTGATTTCTAGTTTTAGTATTCACACCATGATGTTTGATACTTACGAATTTTACATGATTTGTCAAAAATCTGATAGCAACAGAAGTTATACTGGTACTTAGAAATAGATCCAAGACCCTTCAACTAGAGGTTAAAAGAAAGCCCAGTGGCTTCAGAAGTAGATGAAATTGGTTGCCCTGGCATATTTTCTGACTTTAGATTGTTTATATTCAGTCATTTTAGATGATCATCCTAACACCTCGAAACAAACTTATTTTCTTTTAGGAAAAATAAATGTAACACCTGACAATCAAACATGAGAATCACAAAGAGGATTCAATCATCATATCCTAGTGTAATCTACATAAAACTAGACTAATTGGTTCATGCCAGGAAGATAGCCACAGGAAAGTGTGTTTATTGAAAGAACTAAGTTCAGCAATAGCAAAAGGTTAATTTAAAACAAATTGTCTAGTAGTCCTAGATAAAATCTTAGAGCAGAAAAAAGACATTAGGAAGAAACTAATAAAATCTGAATAAAGTGTGGAGTTTAGTTAATAATAATGTATCAATATTGATTAATTAGGTATAACAAACATATAACAAACGTACCACAGCAATGTTAAGATGTAAACTGGATGTGGGATATTTGGGTACTCTTTGTACTATCTTTATAACTAATTTGTAAACCTAAAAATATCTAAAATAAAATTTTATTTTTGAAAGCAAATTGTTTGCATTAGAATTACTCTCAAATACACCAGAGATTCTATTTATGTGCCATGCCAAAATGATTTAAATTCAGCATTTTTCATTTCTCTTTTCCTTAGTTTCTCACACCATAACTGCCTCAAGGAATCTCTGTTATGCAACATGAAGATTCCTAAATTTTTATCCCACAACATAGACTGCTGACAATTTTTATTTTACTCTCCCATTGGTCCTTTCCTCCTTTGTTAGCCATATGCTCTTACAATATCATCCTGCAGTCATTGAGGATTCTTGGTTTTATGTGAGACAATGGCTATACATGTATCAATATTTTAGAAAGTAGTATTTTATAGCACAACAAACTTTCAGGAAACCAACTAATTCTAAAATAATTTAAAAGAGGTTTATAAGTAGCAGAGAAACAATACTCCTTTTAAATAATCCAGCTTTGTGTCTTGATGTGAAAACAAAGACTGATATCATAAAGTTGTTAATTCTTTAAAAATTAATGTACATAGTCAAAGAAACTCTGAAGAAATACCTTCAAAAGAAAAATATATATTAATCTAGAATCAGCTTAAAAACTGATTCTAAAATGTATGTAGACTAGGATGGGTTCAGAAGTAACCTAGATATTTCAAAAAAGAGATTAAGAATAAATAGCTGTCATTTCAAGATAGGCTTACCATCATCTGCTATATCTACCTCTATTTTATGAGTTTCCTTGTCTCTCTTCTACAAATAAAGTATATGCTTCCTGATAGATTGTAGTCATTTTTTTTTCTATCATTGCATTCCTAGTTCTTAGAATGGTGCCTGGTACATAATGGTATGTCATTAATATTTGTGGACTCAACCAATTATAAATCTATAATCTTTATGTCAGTGTAATACTTGTCAAGGGACAGTCAAATTAAAAAAAAAAAAAAGCAAAAAGACAAAAAAAAAAAAAAAAAAAAAACAAGAAACAAACTCAAGCATACCTGGGACCTTAGGGTATGTCAAAGGGAATATTAAGAATCAGTCAAACTAAAAGGAATCAAGGTTTCTTACAGTTTTACAGAGCTCTGTCCAATTACACAGCTGGGACATAAAAAGAAAGAAATAAAAAACATAAGCCTGAAACATTTTGACATTTTTTAGTGCCAAAATACGAGAAAGTACCCAAAGAATGATGAAGACATGTATAAAGGTCACATGATCATGTTGAAGGAGCTATCACTGGCCAAATCTGGGACAATTTATACATCATTATCAATAACAATATTAGAAGTTTATAATATATGGAACACATTAAGAATCCACAAATCAACATTAATACAAACAAATGAGGGGTGAATGAATGAATAGGGAACATTCTTCCTTCTGGTAGAATACAAACTCATGAATGTGGAAGGAATGATAGAAGAAAATTATCAGCTGGGCATGGTGGCTCACGCTTGTAATCCCAGCACTTTGGGAGGACAAGGCAGGTGGATCATGGGATCAGGAGTTCGAGACCAGTCTGGCCAACATGATGAAACCCAGTCTCTACTAAAAATACAAAAAATTGGTTGGGTGTGGTGGTGTGTGCCTATAATCTCAGCTACTTAGGAGGCTGAGGCAGGAGAATTGCGTAAACCTGGGAGGCGGAGGTTGCAGTGAGCCGAGATCGTGCCACTGCACTCTAACCCAGGTGACAGTGTGAGACTCAATCTCAAAAAAAAAAAAAAAAAAAGAAAAGTAAAAGAAAATCATTTTCCAAGCATCATAAGGACTTAGTTGCAAAAAAGAATTAAATGTAAACATATGAATGATTCTAAATGAATATAAACTATATAAAATAATAATTCAGTCTAAATTGCTGGATTAAAATTAAACAAGACAGAATGAAAATGTTAGGAACATAATACAATGTGGGAAATATTGATCAGAGTTAAAGTATACTAAGTTATTTGTGTTGATTAAAAGGAAAAAGGGTAAAGATTGGTTTGGTTTTATAACTGAAATACCCATAATGAAGTTTCTAGATTTGTCATTAAAGGTTATAGGAAAGGTGTTATCTGGATTTACTGTAATATAAACATTAGATTGAGGCCAGGCACGGTGGCTCACGCCTGTTAATCCCAGCACTTTGGGAGGCAGAAGTGGGTGGATCACCTGAGATTGGGAATTCGACACAAGCCTGGTCAACATGGTGAAACCCTGTCTCTACCAAAAATACAAAAATTAGTTGGGCGTGGTGGCGGGTGCCTGTAATCCCAGGTACTCAGGAGGCTGAGGCAGGAGAATTGCTTGAGCCTGGGAGGCAGAGGTTGCAGTGAGCCAAGATCGCACCATTGCACCCCAGCCTGGGTGACAAGAGCAAAACGTTGTCTGAAAAACAAAACAAAACAAAACAAAAAAGACTTGATTGAGAGCTGAAGAACCACGTCCAATATTGCTCAATGAAATACTTAGAAAATCAATGCTGGTTGTTGACAGTGGTCTTTGCCTTGCCTCAAGAACCTCTCATAGGGTTGCTTGGGTGTCTTTACAACAGAGCAGCTGGCTTCTTCTGAAGGAATTATCAGAGAGAGAGAGAGAAAGTCATGCTCTGTTATTTCTACAATATTTCATTGGTTCCATCTGACAGCATCATTAGACATGGGAGACTCTACAAAAAAGTATGAATACCAGAAGGCAAGCATCATTGGAGGCCATTTTAGAGGCTTTTACATATGCTTTTAAAAATATATTAACAATTTTTGTATATGGTGTCATAAATACACATCAGCTCTTTTTATTTTCATTCTTCAAGATTTCTATATTCTTAATTTTAAAAATCTTTAAAAATAATGTATAATATGCATACAATAAAGTACATAAATCTTGAAATTTTTCAAATGCATACATCTAAGGAACTACCATTTCTAGCATTTTGGAGGCCAATGCAGGAGGATCGCTTGAGCCCAAGAGTTCAAGAACAGCCTGGGTGACATAATGAGACTCTGTATCTACAAAATATAAGAAAATGAGCCAGGTGTGGTGGGGCATGCCTTTAGTCCCAACTACTTGAGAGGCTGAGGTGGGAGGATCGCTTGAGCCCTTGGAGGTCAAGACTGCAGTTAGTCGTCATTATGCCACTGCATTCCAGCTGAGCAACAGAGTGAGACCCTGTCTCAAATAAAATCAATTAAAACAAGAAATAAAACATTACTAACATACCTGATGTCTCCTTCACGTCCCTTCTGAGTAACTATCTCACCAGAGAACCATTATTTTGACGTTTAACAGTGTAATTTAGTTTTTCCTGTATTTTCAAAAAATTATACAAATGAAATTATTAGGCTGCACTCTTTTCCTTTTGCTCAGTTTTATTAGTTTCAACTATGTTGTTACATGTGACAGTGGTTTATTCTCTTTGGTTGCTGTATAGAGTTTGACTGTATGATTGCTTAATAGCTTATTTACTTTTTAGCTGTTAATGTTTATTTGGCTTATTTATGGTTTGCAGCTATAAATGTTTTTATACATATATTCTGTGTACAGATACAGTTCTACAAACATAGATAACTAGGATCAAATTGTTGTATCAGATGATGAGTATGTTTAATTTGAAAGATACCTCCAAATAGCTTTCTCAAGTGGTTTCATCAAGTTAGATTTCTTTCAGAAGCATATGAGAGTTCTAGTTGCTCCACATCCTCATCAACACTTGGTATAAAGTTTAGTAGGTTTGTAAATGTTACCCTTTCTGTTGTATGCAGAGTAGAATTTGTTATACTGTTAATATTCATGCACCTGATATTTAATCAGTGGTATGCAGGTAAATGTTTAATAACCTGCTCTCCACAAACTTAATGTGCATAATACATACATACATATGCACATGCTAATTATAAATTTTATGTGTCTAAAGGATGTGTTGCATACAATTTACAAATAAAAATTTGAAAATTTAACATTTATTATTTTAAATTCTCTATAGCAAATTAATTCTGACAGAATACTGTTCATGATTTCTATGGAACTCTGGTTTCTGTAACAAATCTATTGTCGCATTTCAATCATGGTTCCAAAGATGGAGTTACAGCCTGGTTGTGGTGGCTCATGACTGTAATCCCAGCACTTTGGGATGCTGAGGCACGAGGATTGCTTGAGCCTGGGAGCTTGAGATCAGCCTGGGTAACATAGTGAGATTTCATTTCTACATAAAATACAAAAATTAGCCAGGCATGGTGGTGCGTGCCTGTGTCCCAGCTACTCAGGAGGCTGAGGTGGGAAGATAGCTTGAGCCTGGGGAGTTCAATGCTGCAGTGAGCCGTGTTTGGCCCACTGCACGCGAGCCTGGGCAACAGACTGAGAACGTGTCTCAAAACAAAAACAAAAACGAAAAAAATAAAGACGGAGTTACACCCAAGTCCACTAATGTATTGTCATTAAATCTGACATCTTAATATTAAAATATTTATCTCACAGAAATTATATTCACTAATGTAAAATCTCTTTCAGCTTAAATACTAGCTTTGTGTGTGTGTGTGTCACAGGAAGCTAATGTGTGTGTACACACACACACACATACACATACATGCTAGCGACTTAGTAGAAGGCAAATGGCTTCTCATAGCTGTCTCTGCATTCAGCCTGTTAAGACATCACATGTCATGCTTGTAGTTTCTGGAAAAATTCACTGACCATGCATAAAAGAATGAAAGTGAGAGATAAATAGCATTGTAGTATTACTATGAAAATAGTTTTTATCTTGTGGGTCTATGAAAAGATCACATGGATTGCCAGGGGCCCTCAGATCGTACTCAAGGACTGCCAGAATGGTGCATTCCAGGCACATGTTTAAGTGACAGTTTAGAGTATCATACAAGTGGTATTTCGAATCAGTAAGGAAAACATGTTTTACATATTTTGTTGATATTTTTATTATCTTACTGTGGAGAAAGCCTTCCTAAACCACACAGGAAGACTTCATAAATGGATATGTTGATGGACTTTACTCCATAAGAAATGAAAACATTGTTATGGTGCAAGCCACCAAAAAAGAAAAGGAAGTCAAGCGACCATCTGAGAGAAAATATTTGCAACATGTATAGGAAACAGCAGGGTCAATATCTATTATATTTTTAAAACTCTAAAAAACATCAACAAGAAAAGTGTAAAATATGCCTAGGATTGGAGGCAAAAAAAAAAAATAAACAAGCAATTCACACTAACAAGTAGAAATGGCCAATAATATCCACTCCAACATAAGTGAAATAAAAACAAATTAACAGGTGACAAATTTTTTCTGTAATGAGATTGGCAAAAATTTAAAAGATTTACAGTATTCAGTGTTGATGTGTATGAGCAACAAAGTCTCAGAAGCTTTCTGTGGGGTTGTATGTTAGTGTTGGTATTTGTAATAAATTGGTGATGTATATCAAAATGTACAATGTACATGCATTTGACCCAGAATTTCCATTTCTAGGAATCTACCTATAGAAATACTTACAAATTCACACAAAGTCATTAGAACAAAGATGATTTTGGCAAGATTATTTGCGGTGTCAAAAGTAGTAGAATCATAAAATCAACCAGGATGTAGGGAAAACCGAAATGGGATACGAGCAATAAAAAAAGAACCTAAGTGAATTACAAATGAATAACATAACCACTCTGAAGCAAGTGATGAAGCGCTAATCTAAGAAACCTTGGAAAACGGTGTTTTGATTACATACAGCAGGACTACCAACAAACAAAAACTATATACAAATATTGTTCTATAGTTTGGAAATTTATTTTCATGGAATATGTTTTAGCAATTCTGAAAATACTTCATGTATACTTTAGGATTAAACAATTATATAAGTATATTGTAGATAACAACAGCCAGGCTTCTCACTGTTGAAGAAAGAAGTTTCAAATAAGGTAAGGGAGAAGGCTAGAAGGAACACTATGATGCCAGATGGAATTGAAAATATTAGTAGGAACTCACGGTTTTTTATATACATGGATGTATGTGTGTGACCCATATACATACATACATGGCTAATACAGAAATTAATATACATATGTGTAGATATATGGTTAAACATGCATATAAATATATATACATGCATATATATATAAGCTCTGTAGATAGATAGAGAGCTTATATATATATATATATATATAAGCTCTGTCCACTGAGGGCCTATAAGCAATGATTTCCCAGTAGTAATAAGTACATCCAGTCTTCAGATCTTGACTTTTAAATTTTACTCTCCAATATAAGGAACTGGTTTAAACTTTACTCTCCAATATAAGGAACTGGGGCTTCTTGGTAAAATGGCTGATTCTATATTTGGGTCACGGAAAGTTTCAGAAAGTAAGAAATTGCTTAGAAAAATAATAATAATTGTTGCAGAACAGAATCATCAATGTATGCTAAAATTAGTGGGCAAAAGTTGAATAAGAACAAGGATTTTTCATATTTTCAAGATCATCTTCCACTGATGCTTAATAATTACAAAGGGGAAATAGCAACGTTTAAAGTGATAAAACCTAGAATACTCCAATTTATGCAAGCAATCAATTTAAAATTACCAGCAATGTGATGCATTGTTATCATGTTTTCAAATATGATGTACTGAGGAGCTCACTTCACTTCTGTAAGATTCTTGCCCAAATGCATAAGCTAAATTATGTTATGAAGAAACACATAAACATACACTGAGGAAAATTCTACAAAATAAGTGGCCAATAACCTTCAAAAGTGTTAAAGACATGAAAGACAAAGTAAATTTCAGAACTGTCCCAGAATGAAGGAGACCAAAGAGACATGCCAACTAAATACAATGTGTGATTCTGGGTTAGATATGAATCAGTAAAAAGGGCATTAGTGGGACACTTGGGAACATACATATAAAATTTTTTGATTGGTTGACAGTGTTATGTTGATGCTAATTTCCTAGTTATGATTATTGTACTATGGTTATGTAAGATGTAAAAATTTAAGGAAGCTTTACAAATATAGTTAGTCTGAAATAATGTCAAAATGAAAAATTAAAAACCATATAAAATAGTGAAATCAGAGTAAGTGTGCATCAAAAAATTATGGCATATATATCCTGTGGATATTACACTGCATTTAAAAAGAATACAAAAGATCTATATGTACAGACGTGACAAAGTGTTGTTCAAATACCCATTAATTAAAAAATACAGTTGCAATGTAATGTCTATCATCTCACTTATATAACTATTCACTACTTTGTCTTGATTAGAGGAAGATGTGAGAAAAATGAAGGTTTAACGAACACTTGTATTTTATTACATATATTTGTATATTCTTTTAATTTCATAACAAGAATATATTTCTTTAAAAAAAAACAGAGAACAATGAAGAGAGAAAAAAATCTTCAACTGATCCCCACTGGTTTATAGAATTAAGGTAAATTTTAAAATATTATGTGTTCCACCTAACTTATTCAAATTTGAACGTTATATTCCACCAATCAGATAATATTTATTTTGCTACTTATCTTTGTAAATAATCTATTCACTTGTTCTAAATCAATTTACTTTAATTCTTTTTAACGTTATATTTTTAAAGTATAAAACTTTACCACAGGGGAGATGTCTAGGAAGACTATGTAATATCAATCATTGAGGATGGTGATAATATTTTTCAATTATTTCTTTAAGGCCTTTTGATGTCTCTAATTTCTCTCATGCTAAATGGCAGCTCTTGAAAACGTCATGCTTTCTTTTCTTTTTTTTTTTTTTTGAGACAAGGTCTTATTGTTGCCCAGGCTGGAGTGCAATGGTACAATCGCGGCTCACTGCAGCCTCGATCTCCTGGGCTCAAGTAATCCTCTCGCCTTAGCCTCCTGAGTAACTGAGACCACAAGAGCATGCCTCTATGCCGGGTTAATTTTTTGTACAGACAGAGTTTCACCGTGTTGCCCAGGATGGTCTCAAAATCCTGAACTCAAGTAATCTGCCTGCCTCAGCCTCCCGAAGCATTGGAATGACAGGTGTGAGCCATGATGCCTGGCCACAAAAAAGCCACTATTTTTAAATGCTTTCATTCACATGGTCTGACTGTCTCAACCCAATAATTGTTCTTCCAGATAATTCAAAGGATCCATATGTCAAATTTCTCTTACAGAAGGGAAAAGGTTTCTTCAAAAAGAATTCAGTAAAACTCCAAGCATATTGATTGTTTGTTTGCAGAATATACTAGTCAAACATAAAATGTTTAAAACATAAGTTTAGATGCTAAGAAGAAATTTCAAGTTTATTCATTTTATTTGCTTTTATTTAGAAGATTAGGGTGGAGTTTTTAATTTATAAAATTCTGGGCTCATGCCTGAAATCCCAACACTTTGGGAGGCCAAGGAAGGAGGATTGCTTGAGGCCAGGTATTTGAGATCCCCATCTCAACAAAAAATAGTCCTAACTACTTGGGAGGCTGAGGTGGGAGGATTGCTTGACCCCAAGAGGTTGAGGCTACAGTGAGCTGTGATTGTGCCACTGTGCTCCAGCCTAGGTGACAGAGCAATGCCTTGTCTAAACCAAAAAATTTTTAAAAATAAAACAAAATTTCAAACGTTTTTAGGAAATACAAGGAAATATTGGTCTATCAAGGACTAATAAAGGCAGAAAAATACCTAATTAAAAATCACATGTGTTTGACCCTTGCTCTGTCTCTGAGATCTTAAAGAACTTCTTTTTTAAGAAAGTGATTACCTTTTGTACACTTAAAATAATTGCAGTTCAGAAGCCGTATTTCATCTGAGTTAATTCTGTGATGAATGTTTGTTTTCCCCATAAATGAAATGAGTTCTGCTTTACCACAACACCAATCACACACAAACTCTTCAGGTTAAAGAGTTAGAACACTGTTACTACCTGCCCATCTCTCTCCTTTACCCCAACACCCAAGAGGTTTTTCTAACCATATGATGTCAGGAATACCAGAAATTTCTTCAAGCATATCTAAACTTTGATCCTCTGAGTAAATTTCACAATGATGCCTCTAAAGAACTGCCAAAGAAAACAAGAGCGAGCCTGACACCCAGCAGAGAGCAAATACAGTTTCTATGACTAAGACCTCGCAGGTGTGAAATAAAAAATAGGGAGGGCAAAATTATTCCGTTTATTTAAAAGATAATTGATAGACGGGATATTGTTTATTTTTAAACGTCTTTCTGAAGCTAAATAAAACTTTTGTTTCTCTTTCCAGGTCTACATAACGTAGCTGATATGTATGAAGATGATCACCTCATTTTGCCCAACAGAAACTAAAATTCTCAATATCTGAGCATATGTCATATTGAGGATATTTCTACCATTGATTGGAAAGAGAAGGGACATAATGTTGATAATGATAAATGAAATTTATCTTACCTGTATATTTTCTGTCTTACTTGGACAGGATGAATTTTTTAAACAGCTTTATTGAGGTGTGATTTACATACACTAATGCTTACCTGTTTTAAGGGTAAAGTTTGATAACTTTGGGAACTGTATAGTCTTATCACTTCACCATTAGCAAAATACGGACCATTTCCATCAACCCCAAAAGTTCCCTGATGCCCCTTTAGTCAACTCATTTCCCCCACCCTGGTCCCAAGCAACTGCTGAACGGCTATTTGTCACAATAGATCAGCTTAATCTTTTCTAAAATTTTGTGAGATGGAATCACATAGAATGTAGACTTCCATATCTAGAATTTTATACTTAATGATCTGGAGATCTACCCAGGTTGTTACACATATCAGTAATTCAGTTTAGTGGTGAATAATATTCCATTCTACAAATATAACTCAATTTGTTTATTCATTCACTAGTTAGTGGACATTTGAACTAACTATAGCTACAGACGGTTATAAATAAAGCTGCTATGAGCATTCATGTATAGGTCTTTGTGTGAACATAAATTCATTTATCTTGGATAAGTACCTAGAAGTATACACGCTGATTTATATGATGTTTCCATTTAATTTTATGTAAAAACTGCCAGTTTTCTGAGGTGGCTGTACCATTTATTTACATTCTCATCAGCCATATATTAAAGTTCCAGCGGTGACGCAGCCTTGCCAATATTTGGTATTGCTAGGTTTCTTTGTTTGTTTGATTGTTTGTTTGTTTGTTTTGTGGTTTTATTTTGTAATTTCCTTTGTTTTTTTGTCATTCTAGTTTAGTGATACTTTAGTGTGGTTAAATTCATATTTTTCACCAAACGAATGTTGTTAAGAACTAAGATTGTTTTCTATATGTATTAGTCATTCATATAGTATATATGTGAAGGATTTACAAATCTTCTGTCCATCATTTTAATTGGGCTGCTTTTAATTACTGAGTTATAAGTTGTTCTTCGTATATTTCAGATACGAGCCATTTTCACATATATATATATATATTCTGAAATATTTTCTCCTAGGCTGTGGCTTGTCTTTTTTCATTATAATGGTGTCTTGGTGTCTTTTGAAAAACAAAAGGTTTTAATTTTTATGAGATTCAATTTATTAATCTTCTTCTTTTGTGTTCTGTGTTGTTGATGTGCCATATAAGGAATATTTGCTTAACCCAGAGCCACAAAGATTTTCTCTTATGATTTATTTCAAAGAGTTATGGTTTAGCTCTATTGAATAGGCCTACGATGCACTTTGCATTAATTTTTTTTGGATGAGGATTGGCAAAGGTTAACATTCACTTTTATTTTTTCATATGGATATCCAATTACTTCAGCAATACTTCATAAAAACTATTATTTCTTCAAATATATGTATATATTTGACATTGTTTTGGCTGTTTTAAATTTTTTACATTTCCATATAAATGTTACAACCAGCTTGTTAATTTCTTTTTTGTTTGCTTTGTTTTGCTTTTCATGAGAATCTCAGTCTGTCACTCAGGCTGGAGTGCCGTGGTGCAATCATGGCTAACTGCAGCCTCCAACTCCCAGACTCAAGTGGTCCTCCCATGCCAGCTCCCAAGTAGTTGGCACTACAGGCATAAGCCATTATGCTTAGCTAATTTTTCTCTTTTGTAGAGATGTGGTCTCCCTATGTTGCCCAGGCTGGTCTTGAACTGCTAGACTCAAGCAATCCTGCCACCTTACTCTCCCAAAGTGCTGGGATTACAGGCAGGAGCCACTGTACCTGGCCAAGTTTGTTAATTTCTATCAATGAAAAAAAGACCCAACTGAGAATGTGCTTAAAATTTTTTTTAGCTGTGGAAAAATTTGTGGAAAATTACCATCTTAAAATTGAGTCTTCTAATTCATGAACATGATATAATATATATATATCTCAATTTTTTTAGAGTTTTTAAAATTTCAGCAATTTTTGGAATTTATAGTGTACAGATTTTACAAGTATTTTCTTAAATGTAATGCTTAATGTTTTATGCAATTTTAAATAATGTCTTATTAAATTTCAATTTCCACTTCTTTGATGCTAGTATATAAGAACACAATTGATTTTATACATTGGTCTTATTTTAGCATTATTTTAAAATTTACTAAATAAGTTCTAGTGACTTTTAAAAATACTCTTTTTGACATTTTAATGCACACAATTATGTCATATGTGAATAAAGAAACTTTTAGTTCTTCATTTCCCAATCTTTATCCTGTTTATTTCTTGCCATAATGTATTGGCTAAGACCTCTAGTAAAATGTGCGCTAGAAGTGACGAGTGCAGAAATCTTTGCCTTTTATCTTTTCTCTTTGGTTAAAAAGTAGCTATTTGTTAGTAAGTGCAATGTAAATGGTAGCTTTTTCATAAATATCCTATATCAAGGTGGGAAGGTTTCTTTTCTTCTGTTTTGATGCTAAATTTTGTCCTATTCTTTTTGAGCATTTATTCAAATGATATGAATGTCTGTTTTCTCTTCATTTTGTTAATATGATGAATTACACTAAATGATTTTCAGATGCTAAACCAACCTTGGATTTCTGGGATAAATCCCTTTTGTCGTGATGCACTATATTTTTTATATTTTTTTGAGATTTGACAACATGTTGGTAAGAATTTCTGCATCTATATTTATAACAAATATTAGCCCATGGTTTTGTTTCTTTTTGATCTTTTGATTGTTAGGGTAATACTGACCTTATAAAATGAGTTGGTTAGTGCTTCATTTTCCCTTATTTTATGAGAGAAGTACTATAAGATTAATGTTATTTCTTCTTTACGTGTTGATAGAATTCACCACTGAAGCCATGTAGTCTGGAGATATCTTTGTGAGAAAGTTCCCTAATATGAATATAATGACTTTCACTGATACAGGCCTATTTAGGCATACTATTTTTTAATTTAGTTTTGGCAACTTGTGTCTTTCGAGGAATTCGTCCACTTCATATAATTTGTTGAATTTATTGGTGTGCACTTGCTCATAATATTATATTACATATCAGTTATTTATTGCTGCATAACAAATGACCACAAACTTAACAGCTTAAAATAGCACACTGTGTTTTCTCACAGTTTCTGTGGGTCAGAAATCAGATTATGTGGGTCTGTTGCTTCAGAGTCTATCATAAGACCTCAATCAAGGTGTCAATCTGGGTCTCCTCTGAAAGCCTGACAAAGGAAAGAGCTGCTTCACCCACAAGTTAGCAAAGCGCAGTTTATTTTGAACTATTGAACTGAGGGCCGTAATTCCTAGCAGGTTACCGGCCAGAGGCTGCCTTCAGTGACACACGGGCCTATTTAGCATGGCAATTTATTTCATTAAAACCAGCAACAAATGTAATTGTTTGCTAAGAAAATGAGAGTTACAATTTCCTGCTATATACCAATTAAATAATATGTCCTAATGTTAATGTAGTCTATAAGTTAGAAGCACATTGCTCAAGGAGAGAGTATGTATTACACAAGGCCCTGAATACTAGAAGGTAGGCATGTTTAAAGACCATCTTAGATGCTACTTATAACATCTTATACTTTAGGTATGTAAGAAACCTGTAAGGATGTTTCTTCTGTTACTGCTGAGATTAATCATTTTGTTTTTTTCTTTTGTTGATTTGTCTAGCTAGAATTTTATTGACCTTTTCAATAAATCGGTTACACTTATTTCATTGATTTTTCTCTATTGCTTATGTTTTAGTCCTTCTCACTTATTCATGTTCTCTGAATCATTTCCTTTTTTCCCAATGCTCAGGATTTAATTTAAACTTATTTTCTAGCTAATTTCTAGCTTCAGAAACTAATATAATTTTCAACCTTTATTCTTTACTAATATGAGCTATGAATTTCCCTCTGAGAATTGCATTAGCTGTATAACACAATGGTGTTGGGTTGCATTTTAATCCTCATTTACTTCAAAATGCTTTATAATTTCCCTTGTGATTTATTGTTTTATCCATGAGTTATTTGGAAGTCTTTCAAAATTTCAAAATAGTTTTATATTTTCCACATTTCTTTCTATTATTGATTTCTAATTTGTAAGTCCACTGTAGTCAGAAACCATATATTCTGTACTAGTTCAGTCCTTTTAAATATATTAAGACTTGATATAAGGCCTGGAATATATCTTATCTTCACTGAAAAGAATGTGCTTTCTGCTGTTGACTGGAATGCTCTATAAACATAATTTGGTTCAAATCTTCTAAATTAAAATTGATTTTCTCTGTACTTATTATATCAATTACTGGAGAGAAGTATTAGAATCTTTATCTGTGATTTTTATTTTAATTTGTCCATTTTGCCATTCAGTTTCTGGAGTTTTTCATATATTCTGTTGTTCTAAGTGTTTATTCAATATTGCCATTATATCTTTATAAAATGTGTATTGACCCTTTTATTATTTTGAAATATCTTTGTTTCCAGTAATATTTTTTAATTTAAAGACTATTTTGTTTTTTATTAATAATGTCATTGTAGCATTCTTCAGGTTGACTTTTTAATGTTTTGACTCTCACAAATAAAAATAAGGTGGAGGACTCTTGTGATATTAACATATGTAGTTATGTGTACACTATATAATGTAAACAAATTCAGATGCTACTGGTAGGTTCAACTTTGTTAAATTACAAAAAAAGGTGTTTTGGGTTTTTTTGTTTGTTTGTTTTTGTTTGTTTTTTTCTCTGTTAAATTATTAGTTTGGTGCAAAAGCAATTGCAGCTTTCCCCTTACTTTCAATGGCAAAAACTGCAATTACTTTTGCATCAACCTAATAAGTATGAATACAGTGTGAAATACAGCTGTATTTATTCATACTCACAAGAGTATGAATACAACTCATTCTCCCAGAGAATGAGCAAGCAAAACTCAATAAAATTTCGAGTTACTGTCTTAGTCCTGGAGTTGGAATCAACAATCTTCTAAGAAGAGATAGGGAGAGATTCTAGATATGTTAGGATAATTTGTTTTTAAATTTTTTCTTTAAAAATCTAAAATTGATATGGAAGTTTAAACCTTCCCTCAAATAATCATATTGTTTCCTTTGTATATTATGACATGAGAGATGAAAAAAGTAAAAAGAATATCAGATACTCTTAAACTACACAAGAGTTTGAGGGCTGACAGTCTTGATTGTATTGCTAAAAAACATGATTTGAAATGTCTGGGTAATAAAATATCATACACTAGTCTCTTAAGCCATGTGTTCCAAGCTGTGGCGCTCACAGTGCTTGAAAATATTTAAGAAGATACACGACTGGTGAAAATAACATGGGTATAATGAAATATGAAATTACAACTAATCCAAGTTTACTTTCAAATAACACTACTTGAAAATAATATGTGAGTATATTAATGTGTATCAATTACTTTTAGCTCTTTTTACTCAATCATGAAGAATTTCGTTTTAATCACAATATGCCTTTATCCCTTTCTCCCAAAGTTGCCAGTCTGCCTTTATAGCAAGAAGAAAGCCAGTATCATTACAGATACCTTAGGTTACATTATATCATTATATTATTATAGCACATACTATGTTTACTCTTGGTATTATACATTCTATGGGTTTTCACATTTGTGAAAATAATATATAATATTATATAATATATAATAATACAATATAATAGTATAATTTCATATTTAATTTTATAATATAATGATATAAATTATATAACATAATGTGTTCTATATAATATAATATATATATAGCACCATTATAGTATCATACATAATAACTTTACTGAACTAACATTTCTCTGTTCCTCATTTATTCATTCCTCTCTCTCTGATAACCCCTACTAACCACCGATCCTTTTCTGTTTCCTAGTTTTGTCTTTTCTAGAAATTAATATCTTTGGAATTATACAGGATGTAGCTTTTCAAAGATTGGCTTCTTTCACTTAGTAATATGCATTTAAGTAATATTCACTTAGTAATATGCACTTAGTAATAAGCATTTAAGATTCCTCCATGTTTTTTCTGTCTTTTAATATGCATTTAAGATTCCTCCATGTCTTTTCTGGTCTGATGGCTCATTTATTTTTAGCACTGAATACTACTTCATTGTCCAGATGGACCACAGTTTATCCACAGAAGGACATCTTTGTTGTGTCCACATTTTAGCAATGATGGATAAAGTTCCTGTAAGCATCCGAGTGCAGATTTTTGTGTGGACATGTTTTCACCTCATTTGAGTAAATTCTAAGGAGTACAGTTGCTGGATCACATGGTAGTAGTGTGTTTAGATTCATTAAAAGCTCCCAAACCGTATTACAAAAGTGGCTATACCATTTTGTATTCCCACGAGCAATAAATGTGAGATCCTGTTACTCTCCTCATTAGCATTTGTTATTTGCTCCTACTTTTGTCTTCCACTCCTTTTCTGCCTTTTGTGGTTTTACTTGAACATTTTATATGATTCTATTTTCTCTCCTTTTTTGGCATATCAGTTGTACTTTTTTAAAAACGTATTTTAGTGGTTGCCTTAGAATTTGCAATATATATTTCCAACTAATTGAAGTTTGATTTCAAATAACACTACACTGCTTCACAGGCAGTGCAACTATCTTATAATAACAAAATATTCCCAATTGCTCTCTTCTGTCTCTTGTACTATTGCTGTCATTCCTTTCACTTATACATAAACACATATTAATATATATACACAAATAAACATATACAATCAAATGCATTGTTGCTATTATTTTGAATAAAACAGTATCAGATCAATTAAGAATAAGAAAAAGGTTTTATCTTCACTTACTCCTTTTCTAATGCTATTCCTTTCTTTATTCAGGTCTGAGTTTCTGACTATACAATTTTCCTTCTCTCTGAAGAACTTCTTTTAATATTTCTTACAAGCCAGTCTATTGGCAACAAATCCTCACAATTTTTGTTTGTCTAAGAAACTGTATTTCTTGTTCCCTTTTCAAGGATAATTTTGCATGTTACAGATATCTAGGTTGGTAAAATTTTTTGTTTGTTTGTGTGTGTGCTTATTTATTTATCTTTGGTCAAAACTTTCACTCTATTCTCTTAGTTGCATGTATTTTGAGAAGTTGGATGTGATTCTTATCTTCACTCCTATATAGGTGAGGTGTTTTTCTCCTCTGGCTTTTATCTGGGTTTTCTCTTTACATTAGATTTTTTTTTGCAACTTGAATATGACATGCCTAGATGTGTTGGTTTTGTTTCGGTTTTGGTGGTTTTTTCTGTTTGTTTTGTTTTTGTTTTTGTTTTTGTTTTTTTGACAAAGTCTCACTCTTGTTGTCCAGGCTGTAGTGCAGTGGGTGATCTCAGCTCACTGCAACTTTCGCCTACCAGGTTCAAGTGATTCTTCTGCCTCAGCCTCCTGGGAATATAGGCACCCGCCACCATGCCAGCCTAATTTTTGTATTTTTAGTAGAGACGGGCTTTCACCATGTTGGCCAGGCTGGTCTCAAACTCCTAACCTCAGGCGATCCACTCACCTTGGCCACCCAAAGTGCTGGGATTATAGGCGTGAGCAACCACACTGTTCTTGTTTTTTAGCATTTATCCTGCTTCGCATTCTGTGAGCTTCCCGTATCTAAGGTTTCATGCCTGACATTAATTTGAGAACTTTCTCAGTCAGTATTCCTTTAAATATTTCTTCTCTTCTTTTCTCTTTTCCTTTGTCTGTTGGTATCTCCATTATGCTTATGTTTTACCTTTTGTAGTTTTTCCATAGTTCTTGGATAACCTGTTTCCTTTTGTTATATCTTTTTTGTGTTTGCTTTTTTATTATGGAAGTTTCTACTGACATGTCCTCAAGCTCAGAGACTTTTTTTTCTTTGCCTTGTCAGTTTGCTAATGAGTCCATCAAAGGCGTTGTTCATCCTGTCATACTGTTTTTTTATCTTCAGCATTAAAACGTTTTTTCTTAGAATTTCCATCACTCTACTTTCATGCCATCTGCTTTCCCATTAAAGCCCCCAGCTTACTAAGCATAGTTGCTTTAAATTCCCAATTTAATAATTTCAACATCGCTACCATAGTTAAGTCTGGTTCTGGTGTTTGCTCTGTCACTTCACGCTGTGTTTTTGCCTTTTAGTACGCCTGTTTTTTTCTTCTTGATAACCAGACATGTATTGGGTAAATGGAACTGCTGTAAATAGGCCTTTGGTAATGTGGTGGTGAGGTGTGAGGGGAGGGGAAGCATCTGCTGTCCCGTAATTAAGTCTCAATCTGTTAGTGAGCTTGTTCCTCTGGAGCATAAAATTCACACACAGTCTCCCTACCTACACCATTTAGGTAGGAGAGGAGGGCTAGAGTGGGCTGAAATTGGATATTTCCTTTCCCCAGGTAGGTTAGCCTTTATAAAACCACAATAATTTAGACCCTGGTTAAATAGATTATCCTGAGGACCGGCCTTTGGAGAAGAGCAGCATGCTCTGGTGCATTTCAAAATGGTTCCTGTTCCCTTCTCTCTTCTGGAAGCACAAGGGGATTTTTCTCTGTTGTTTACTTTGAGAACCAGCTTGCACTCCTGAGGGTCGGCTCACAAAAGTGGGGGCGTCCCCCTATGGCTAAGTCCCCCCTGGAGTTTTTAACTCTCAGACTCGTCTGCTCTGAGCCTCCAGCAAGTCATTGATTACAGTTCAGGTTTTCCTATCCCAGCACGGGTTCCCTCAGAGGTTTTTGCTGGATGGTTAGTGCTCTGGTGTATGTATTTGCCTGTTTGTCTCTCCAATGTTGAGGGCAGCAGTTTGACCTGTAACCTCATTTCTTTGATGGATCTAAGAGGAGTTGGTTTTTCAATTCATTCAGCTCTTTACTTGATCTTAGGATAAAATGATGACTTCCAAGCTCACTACCTGAAGGACCAGAAAATGGAAATATCTCTGCTTATGCCGGCGACTTCACTGGATCTGTCTGTCCTTCTACTCTGGGGACATGAAATAAGTTGCAGTTTTTCCAATGTTTTTGCTGTCATATGTGGTAGGCCGGAGTGAGAAAATGCCAAGAAAACTAGCTATGAAAAGAAAAAGAAAGAATAGGGTCTAGTAGGGGAATGATGGTGAAATTAGGGTCAGGGTTTGATGAATTAACAAAATGGGATGTGGTAAGAGAGACTTTGAAATTATTGGACACAAAGAGTGTCACTGATAGATCAAGGCCCAGACAAAAAATTAATTTAACACAGCTTTCTCTCAGGGATGGCAAAAGCTTAAATATCTCATTATTCTTAGGCAGAGATTACTGTTTATGATTAGAGAGAAAAGGAACCAGAGGTTCAGAGAGATTAAGTGATTTACTCAAAGTTATAATGGCCAATTAGTGTAAGAAGACTGTGATGTACCAGATATACCGGTAACTGTTAGAATTCCATTTTTAATGTTTCACCACCCCACAGGGACATTATAAGGCGCTTCCTTCAACAGAAGATCTGTACCTTACACCCACTATTACCTTTTCTTCCCTTTTCTTTTTTTTTTTTAGAAGTGTAGTTAGTTTGGCAGGTTGTTTTTAACAAAATTAACTCTGTCAGAAATATATTTTTAAGAAAGCCATTAGGCCATCACATGCATAGTGCTTCAGTTTAGACCTTCATTCTACCAAACCATTTATTTTGAATAGCAAAGGACTTTTGAACTGAGCACTATTTTATCTTGATTATATTAGACATGAAATGAATATACATTTACACGAGGAAAGTAGGAAACGGCATTTTACTTCAAAATTATCATGGTATAAAATGAACTATATATAAATAATGGAGAAAACTACATTCTAATACTAAAGAAGTAGCTGAAACCATAGCACTTATTCAGTAAAATTGCTTTTGCACTACAATGATGACATTGTGCAGGCACATGATGCAATAAATTAAATAATGCATCAACTGAGTACTATTAAATCACATTTAAATATACTATCCTTGATTGCTAGAGTGAAGTTCAGAGTATACACCAGGGAAATCAAGTTGTTTTGAACTTAGTTATATTGTCCTTAAATAAATTATACTTTGCTAGTGCATTAGCTTTTAAACAAAATTTTTCTCTAGACAAAAAAAATTCTAATATAAACCTCCGATATAAGATAAGATTACTAAAATTTGCTCTTATCACAATGAGAAATGTAATCATTCTTTAGGTCAGAAATAGGATCTTGGTAGTACTCAATTAATAAAGGTGTCATTGTTCTGGAGTAAAAAGGGCATTAGATATTATTAAGAGAAGTGGATTACAGAACAATCCCAGCAGTAAATAATTGCATGATTTTGTGCTAGTCTTTTAACTTTGCCAGATATCAATTTCCCACTGGAAAATGAGAGAGTTACATATACTAACTCTAAGATTTCTGATTCTATTATAAAATATTGTGGGGAGAGAGCTTACTGTGTGCTAAACAATTTATAAAAGTTTTAATTTGTATTCACAATAATCTGTAAGGGAGGTATTATTTTCTCCTAGAAATGAAGGGCCAGGTAGTTATGAAAGGTTAAATAATGTGCCCGCAGTCAGATAGCTAGTTAGAGGTAGAATTAGGATTTGAATCTGCCTTTATGTCTCAAAACCCCATATTGCTCCCTTACTGTATGAGACCTGTAAGCGTTGACTAATACTACCTACTGCCCATCTTTGAGTTGACATCTAATAGACATTTTTAAAAGAAGAAGAAACAGATACAATAATTTATCTTATCTTTTCTAAAGAAACAACAACAAACTCCCATAACACACAACCGAAGGGAATCATCACCATTGGGCTGCCAAATGCATCTACAGACAAAGGCATCCTAAAATAAAACAATAATGCTGCTTTCGAAGATGCCAAAACTGCAGGTCAGAATATGACTACTTATGCCATTGGCACACTTAGCTAAGTCCATGTGTAATGGGCCATGTCCAGTTATTTTCAGACTCTGTGTGATGTCTGCAGATATTTGTTTTGTCGTGGTAGCAATGATGAAGGAAAAGGGGAATTGAATTGGAGCAAAACAGTGACTTGTCCAAGGTCGCAGCTTTTATAGAAGAGTGAAGGGGTTCAGAAATAGATATCTTTGACCCCAAATTGTGGACTCTTTCCAATTAATAAAGGGAGGAACTGAGCGAAAACAGAGTTTTGTAGGCAGACAACCTAATTAATATTTCAGCACAATTAACACATAAACAGCTATATTAGGAGTTTTTCCTGAGTAACAACAGGAACAAAAATATAATAAAATAAAATTCAGAATTATATCCATCCTGTCACCGAGCTCCTTCTAAGTAGTATCAAATAAAATAATTTTACTTAGGAAACATCCTAAAGAGAATACAAGTTCTTCAAAAAATAACTAGTGTACGACCTTAAAAATTCATTTTGATAAGAAAGAAAGAAATATCTAAAAGCCCATTGTACTGTCAGTATATTGTTGGCAGATATTTTTAAATCCAAACCCTAGAACTGAATGTTCGAACTACTTGAGGAAAATGCCCAGGAGCTATTGGTCTGGGCCTGGACCACTGCTCAGGCCTCTACACTGGCAGAGTAGTCAGTGGTGAAATTGTCAGCACAGTTGAAGGCATTTACGGGAAAGCCAGGATTGGAGGTGAAGGGAAATGAATGGGAGGAAATGAAATGGCTGTATTATTCAAATGTGCTACAGACAAATCTTTAGCTCTGGAAAAATGCACTCTGTATTCCAGGTAAATGTATTAGGCTAACTGATTCCAGGTGTTCTCAATGATAATTGATTTATTCAGCAAACTTTTTTTTAAGTAACTACTATGTGAAAAACAATGCTATAAAATAGATTGTATGAGCAGCCTTCATTTATTTCTGGAATTGTTTCCAATTACAAAATCATCAATCTTTATTTTATTTTCATACATTTACTGAATCAGCATTTTTTCTAGTACAATTATTTGTTAAGAAACTGTAAGATTGGCTGGGTACGGTGACTCACGCCTGTATTCCCAGCACTTTGGGAGGCTGAGGCAGGTGGATCACCTGACATCAGGAGTTTGAGGCCAACCTGACGAACATGGCGAAACACCATCTCTACTAAAAATACAAAAATTAGCCGGGCGTGGTGGCGGGCACCTGTAGTCCCAGATACTCGGGAAGCTGAGACATGAGAATAGCTTGTACCTAGAAAGCGGAGGTTGCAGTGAGCCGGCATCGCGCCATTGCTCTCCATCCTGGGCAACAGAGCGAGACTCTGTCTCGAAAAAACATAAAGAAAAACCAAAACAAAGCAAAAAAGAAACTGGAAGGTTAATATGCAGTCTTTCTGTGTATAACCTACACTTTATCTGGTAGGTTTCTATTTCCCCTTTACTCAATAACTTGAAATAAATTTACTCAGGTATTAGTTATGGAAAATTCTTAAGTCTAAAATGCTTTTCAACTGTTTCTACAGAGAATTTTCCAGACTTTGCTTAGAGACTTGTAAGGCAAAGCTTATTACAAGGACTAGCAGATAATTTTATTTCAATCCATTGTTTCCTGAAGTAGAAAATCTCACAATCTAAAAAAAAAATTAAACCACAGAACACAGGATTACTTTTTGTCCTCAGTTATTTGTGACTCTAGGAAAATATTTGAAGCAACCAAATCGAATGAATGTAAAATTTAAAAAAAACAACTAAAGATATTTCATTGTTATTACTTGCTTGTTGCTTAAGCATGTTGTACCAAAAGAAAATTACTCCAGCAGAGGGCATTTATGCTTTAAAACTTCAGTTTCATTTCAGTGTCTTGGAAGTAGAACATAGTGTAGTAACTTCATAATTGTGATGTAGTATAAATGAATATCAGTTCCTCAACTTCATATTTTAAATTATGGATATAAAAGTAGATTGAGTAAACTTAACTCACATCAATATTCAAATAGGCAGAACATTAATGTCATATCTTGTGTTTGGTCTCTAAGCAATTGGACTTTCTTTCTATGATCTTACCTACTTATTAGCAGCAACAAAAGTCAATTTATCTTAAATTTTACACTGACCTGATTGTTAAAGTAATCCTAGGAAGAGCTCATCATCCTAGGTGAAATGATCAACCACTCAGCCTATAGACATGCACTGGAAGAAGGCCGAAATTGGTCCCTCTATGGACCCAAACTAGAAGCTGGGCCAGGATTTATTCTCTCCTCTTCCCATGTCCCTTACCTTATCTAGCACATACAACTTCAGGAAAAAGCAGGGGAAATACCCTCTTACTGGCCTCATTTGTGTTTCTTGCCATTCCTAATGTCAGCAATTCAGGTGGAATTTTCTTTCTATTTTGTCATACCCTCTTAGCTACCTTGGAATTGGCCCAACTGTCATAGACAAAGGATGCATCTTCTCCATCCTATGGGATGACTCTTAGAGTTATGTTCTTCTGGATTCCCTGCTGGTATGCTAAATTGATGAAGGGAGAAAACGGAGCCATGGGAAATCCCTCACTAGGCTGCAGTCTTGCTGGAGAATTCTACTTTGTATATCAAAAGTTGAACATAATTTCATTCCTTCTGTGGTACACTCTATAACTCTCCTCCAGCTCTACCCACCTCTACCAGATAGATGGACAAATGCCTGTGGCTTGCTAGGGTAAAATATACTTCAAAAAAAAAAAAAAAAAGACAGAGAGAGAGAGAGAGAGAGAGACAGAGACAGAGACAGAGAAATAGCCGTCAGTGTTTTTCAAAATATTACATTACAAGTAAATACATGGAAATCTAATGCATTCCATTAGTGTTAGAGAGTTTGTATATGGAACCTTTGAACTATTTCACTCTTCACATGATATTTGCACCTTTAAGGCCAAATTATTTTTCTACTTTTATTCTTTTTTGTTTTCTCTTTACTCTACCATTCCTTTTTTTATTCAGTGTAATGTCACTATTTTTAGCAACATTTTCCACAGGTTTGTTGATCCTGCCTTGGAAATATTAGTTTATCTTTATCACTCAGCTATGTGTAGCAAATGTGAGCTTGAGTATTCTGTTCCTCATTGTTACAGTCTGCTTGACTTGTGCAAACTAGACTTAAAGTGAAGATAGAAAGGTGTGTGATAGAAAGGTGTGTGATAGAAATATGGATCCTGTTTGACTTACACAAACTTCCTTAGCATGATATATAAGAGCTCTTCACTCTGTGTGGGTGCCTCCCCATTCTGCCACCCACCCCTTGCTTTCATTAATAGAGGCTTCAGCTTTTGAAAATACTTTAGTAATTCCTGTCACACCATTTCACCATTTCCTACTTCTAAAAATGTATTCACAGTTTTTAAGAACACTTAGATCTTTTGTCTGCCAAACCAAAATCAAATCTCAAGACCTAGCCCAAATTCAGTGTCTTCATATACTATGTAAGCCAGGCTTACATTCTCTTCAGCCTACCTGCAGCATTTTAAAACTGCAATAAGGACAAACACATATATAGTACTACATTGAACGAGGCATTGAACTTGGCTCCTGACATATATTAACTCCTCTAATCCATACAACAATCACAAGAGATAAGCGGTCACATTTTCCAGAACATACAAATGAGGATATTGAGGCACAGTTAATTTACATAAACTACCCACAGTTATATGACTAGTCCAACATTATTTTTGCAAGATTTTATAACCAGGATGTATCTTAAATTTGAAGAAAATGGTGAATCTCATGTAATCTCATGCAAAATTCAGTTAAGATGTGTAAATGTAGATTTTTCTAGGGAGAAGATCTCCATCTTTACATCAGATTATTAAAATATTCTGTGTTCCATAAAAAGATTACAAGCTATGCTAGAAAGTATTAAGTACTGTTCTCTGGTTATCTAAAAGTGTACTTTTTTCAAATTCTTTACACTGTGCATTAGGAACCCAGTGAATATTTTTGATTTGACATGGCATCTATCTTAACTGAGGAGAAGCACTGGGAGTGGTAAAAAGAGATGGCAAATAAATTAACCAAGTAGAAATAAATGAAATCATAGTTCATTCATTAATCATTCCTGCTAAATTGTAATAATAAATGCAGAAATGTATAAGCATATGACAGTATTTATCTCAATGTAATAATAACATTGTATTTCTCAAAGGACACACCACACAAAAATATGTATTGTTACATCAAGATCAATATTTTAAGCTAGTAAATCATAACAATAGATTTGTTGTAACCTCAATCATCCTTTACCTTGTCATAATTAAAGGTTTTTTTCTACAATTCCCATAGAATACATATGATAATGAATATGTATTTGTTTTGAATTATAAAACGCATTTAAGTCTCTCCTGTAGAATTACTTGACCTTTTCTTCTGAGACTTATTTGTCCCTCTGTTGGCGTGCCTGCAATATAATTTAGGCACGTGAGGTCACCAGAGCTCTAATGATGCCACGTGCACACACACGTGCACACGTTCACACATACATCTCTAATGTCTAATGTCCAACTTATTTTAAAAGGCACATTTTATAACATCTTCTCTGGAATTCACTTGTTTATATACACATCAAAATGTGAACTCAAAAACCATACTTTTAACAAAATCACTTTAATTCTTTTCAAGTTGCTTCCATCGTTCATAAATACTCAAACTTAGCATTCTATGTTGACATGATTTTCTTCAATAAAGTAGATGAGAATAACATCATTTATTTTAGAAACTGTTGAACCTGATAACTTGACTGATGAAGAATATCTAGAAATATGAAATGAATCATTTAAAACAACTGAGGCCCAGGTGTGACATCTTTGGAGGACAAGATTACAGTCCTGAGATGGCAATGAGAGTGGTTAATGTTTACAATTCTTCATGATATTGCAGGCTTGTCGTGAAAATAAATTGCTTGTAGGCCTCTGCCATTTTCTATTCCTGTCTCATCATGATAATAAGATATCAGGTTTTTAACAGTCAATATATTGTGCAATGCAATTTCATATAAAGATGTGTAGAGTTCCAAAACATTCACTACCTATGTTTACTTGTAGATTTTACTTACACTCATATTTCTGTAGGTACTGCTTGCTGTGTCTAGTAATAAATAAAAATTAAACTATGATTCTGAAATGTGGATGGCTCATTGGAAATCAGGTAGTAACTTTCAATCTCACTTTCATCTCTAAGAGGTGAAATTTTTTTTTCTAAATTCAGGAGTGTCCAGAAGTTTATCCTATAACCACAAGAAATTCGTATAGTAGGGTGGGAAAAGGCAGTGTATTATCATACCATATTTTCGAAGGAACATGAATGTTTCTACTTGGTTAGGTCACTTTCTGTCTCATTATCACTTCCTAAAGCATTCCCATGCACAAAGCCCTAGGGTTACTAGGACCTGGTCCTAATATGTAAAAGAATTTTCCAGTCAGCCTGAGTCAGGTTGTTTCTCATAAGTGCTGAAATTACCATTTTATTAAGAGAACTCAGTTTGAATAGAGCACACTAGTATTTCTTAAGCAAGAATAAGAAGCTGTGGTCAAAAATTTTAAGAACTATTATAAAAATAAAAAAAAAGATGAATTTACCTTTCAGTATATTCTGGGACTACAGAACTGTCAAAAACTGAGTAAAAATCCAAAAAATTATAAACATTTTAAAAGCTCTTTGTAATCACAAGAATAAATAAATGCCAGAGAAGTTTGTAAGAGCTAAGTATTCTGTACATTCTCTTTTATAAAACTTTTCATCTAATGATTTAGTTAATTCTGTCCTGTATTATATTATTAACTTTTTGAGAATAGAAATCCTATCTGTACTGCTTGGCTACAGCTCCAGCCTCTGACACTATGTTCAACACGTGATGAGTACTGAAGTGTTTGCTAAATGAATGAATATGTATTCTTAAAGTCCAGTATATAAAACTGAGTGAGACTACAAGAATGTTAATAGGCTGTAAAAGTAAATATGATGTCAGTATTATGGTTTCAAATGTTGAGGTAACCAGAGAAGAAAATAGGATAGTATTCTGACAATTTGAAAATATGAATACAATATAATATTAAAAAGTAGAAAAATTAGCCGGGAGTGGTGGCGGGCGCCTATAGACCCAGCTACTCCAGAGGCTGAGGCAGGAGAATGGCGTGAACCCAGGAGGCAGAGCTTGCAGTGAGCCGAGATCAGGCCACTGCACTCCAGCCTAGGCGACAGAGCAAGACTTAGTCTCAAAAAGAAAAAAAAAAAAAAAGTAGAAAAATCTCAATGTGCCATTTGAGATCCCTACATTATAGTTCCAATATCTTCCCATCCTTAACTGTTATAAAAACTCTTTAAACCATGCTGCTCTATTCTTACTCTAAATTTCTTTTATTACCACTGAATCTTGGTTCATTATGTCAAAAAAAATGTTTTTTTCTCTTACAGTAAACACTCAACATGACACAGAACACTTCCGGTCACCAATATGTCTGGGGAGATACCCGCAGTGTACACTCTCAGTTCGCATAATTCAATTCACTTCTGACACTCTCTACCAGATGCTAGTGTTAGAACATTATAAAAGAATGTGATCATTTAAGATTAATGGTTATGAAAACTGCTAGAGAAAAGATAGCATGTAATCTAGACCTTGAAGATTTGATGGCATTAGGTAGGTATACATTTAGAAGAGAGAAACAATTGCAGACAAAAATGATTGCAAGACATCAGTAAATCTATATAATATGTCCATCCCAACTAATATCTTTATTCATTGTAGGCATTGATAACAGGACTCTAATGTTCTATGATGTATGTTTGCCTTATTTTGTTGTTGATGTTATCAGTTATTACAACTGATACCACCGAAATACAAAAGATTATTCAAAGCTACTATGAACACCTTTAAATGCACAAACTAGATAACCTTGATGAGATGGATAAATTTCTGGAAATATACAACCCTCCTGGATTAAATCAAGAAGAAATAGAAACTCTGAATAGACCGATAACAAATAGAAAGATTGAAGCAGCAATAAAAATATTGCCAAAAAAAAAAAAAAAATTCCAAGACCAGATAGATGCACAGCTGAGTTCTATAAGACATTTAAAGAATTGGCACCAATCCTACTAAAACTATTCCAAAAGATAAAGAGGTAATCCTTCCTAAATCATTCTATGAAGCCAATATCACCCTAATACCAAAACCAGGAAAGGACATAATAAAAAAAGAAAATTACAGACCAATATTATTGATGAACATAGATGCAAAAATCCTCAACAAAATACTAGCTAACTGAATCTAAAAGCATATCAAAAAAAAAAAAAAATACATCATGATCAAGTGGGTTTCATACCAGGGAAGCAGGGATGGTTTAACATATGCAAGTCAATAAATGTGAAATACCACATAAACAGAATTAAAAACAAAAATCATATGATCACTCCATAGATGCAGAAAAAGCATTTGACAAAATCCAGCATCACCTTATCATAAAAAATCTCTCAGCAAAATTGACATAGAAGGGATATATCTCAAGATAATAAAAGCCATCTATGACAAACCCACAACCAATATTGTACTGAATGGAAAAATGTTGAAAGCATTCCCCCTTGAGAACAAGACAAGGATGATTACTTTCACCACTTCTATTTAGAATAGTACTGGAAGTCTTAGCCAGAGATATCAGACAAGAAAATAAATAAAGGGCATCCAAATTGGAAAACAGGAAGTCAAAATGTTGCTGTTCACCAACGATATGATCAATATACCTAGAAAACCCTAATGACTCACTCAAAGAGCTCTTAGATCTGAACAATGAATTCAGTAAAGTTTCAGGACACAAAATTAATGTGCACAAATCAGTAGCACTGCTATGCACCAACAGCAACCAAGCTGAGAATCAAGTCAACAACTCAATCCCTTTTACGAATGAAAAACCTTATACTTAACCAAGGAGGTGAAAGATCTCTAACAGGAAAACTACAAACACTGCTGAAAGAAATCATAGATGACACAAACAAATGGAAACACATCCCATGCTCATGGATTTGTAGAATCAATATTGTGAAAATGATCATACTGCCAAAAGCAATCTACAGCTTCAAAGCAATTCCCATTAAAATACCATCATCATTCTTCATGAACTAGAAAAAAAAATCCAAAAATTCATATGGAACAAAAAAAGAGCTTGCATAGTCAAAGAAGTACTAAGTGAAGAGAAAAATTCTGAAGGCATTATATTACCCAAATTCAAACCATACTACAAGTCTGTAGTTACCAAAACAGCATGATACTGATATAAAAACAGGCACATAGGCCAATGTAACAGAATGGAGAACCCAGAAATAAAGCCAAATATTTACCACCAACTGATCTTTGGCAAAGCATACGAAAACATAAAATGGGGAAAGGACACCCTTTTCTACAAATAATTGCCACATGTAGAAGAAAAAAAACTGTGTCTTCATCTCACCTTATACTAAAATCAACTCAAGATGAATCAAGGACTTTAAGACCTGAAACCATAAAAATTCTAGAAGATAGCATCAGAAAAACTCTTCTAGAGATTGGCTTAGGCAAAAAAATTCATGACCAAAAACCTAATAGCAAATGCAATAAAAGCAAAAATAAATAAATAGGACCTAATTAAACGAAAAACGTCTTGACAGCAAAAGAAACAATCAGCAGAGCAAACAGACAAGCCACAGAGTGGTAGAAAATATTTGCAAACTATGGGTCTGACAAGAGTCTACAATGAACACAAAAAAATCAGAGAAAAAATAAGTCCTATCAAAAAGTAGGCAAAGAAGATATGAATAGAAAATCCTCAAAAGAAGATATATAAGTGGCCAACAAACATATGAAAAAATGTTCAACGTCATCATCAGGGAAATGCAAATTTAAACCGCAATGAGATACTACCTTATTCCTGTAAGAATGGCCGTAACTTAAAAATAAAAATAGATGTTGGCATGGATGTGGTAAAAGAGAACACTTTTACACTGCTGGTGGAAATGTAAACTAGTACAGTCACTATGGAAAACAGTGTGGAGATTTCCTAAAGAACTAAAGGTAGAACTACCATTCAATCCAGCAATCTCACTACTGGGTATCTACCCAAAGTAAAAATCATATGAGAAGGACACTTGCACATGCTTGTTTATAGCAGCACAATTTGCAATTGCAAAAATATGGAACCAGAGATCACAGCTCTGACTCAGAAGGACAGAGCAGTGTGTGGAGGCTTGCATCATGAATTTTTGCTCCAGAACGACTGAAGGAATAAATCAGGAAACCTGAGAGGACCTACAGATCCCCTGAAGGAAGTGGATTGCTCCTGCAGGAACTGAGAGATACCCCAAATACTGTGAGTGCCCAAACTGAGACAGTGGGAAAGGAAGATCGTCCACCCCCAAACACACACCCCCACTGATGAAACTGAAGGCCTAGATTATGGGAGAAGATTTTGACCTTATCTGGAGCTGAGTCAATTTAGAGAGCCAAGTGAAATACAGGGGTAAAGGATGCAGAGGGAGAAGCCCTGGGAACTCGCTGAGTCTCCTAGCAAGCCGTTTTTGCCTGGCCTCACAGGGGTCCTTCTGGAGGGTGGCCAGAGGCACTGGGAAAAGGCCACAGGGAGAAGGAAATCTCCAGCTGAACTGTGTAACGATTTGAACTGATCAAGAAGCCTCCTGGCCAGAACTCAGGGCAGAGCATGAATCCAGTGTGCAGACTCCATGGGCAGGAGAAGAAGGAAAGCCATATTTGCTTTCACAGCTGGGAGATGGGTAGCCTGATTCAAGTTCTCAGCCCTGCTTGCCCACTGCCTGGAAACAGACTTAGTGTTGTTGGGGGTGGGGGCTGTGGGAGTAAGACTGGCTCTTCAGATTGCATGGGAACTGGGTGAGGCCTGTGACTGCCAGCTTTCCCCCACTTCCCTGACAACCTACATGACACAGTAAAGAGTCATAATCCTCCAAGGATCATAACTCCATTGACCTGGGAATTTCATCCCCATCCCCCACAGCAGCCACAGCAAGACTTAACTAAAAAGAGTCTGAGCTCAGACACACCTAGCCCTGCTTACACCCAGTGGTCCTCCCCTACCCACCCTGGTAACTGAAGACAAAGGGCATATACTTTTGGGAGCTCTAGGGCCCTGCCCACCTCCTGTTCCTCCCCATACTACTACAGCTAATGCTTTCTGGAAATCACCACCTCCTGACAGGAGGCCAACCAGCACAAAAATAGTGCATTTAACCAACAAAGCTAAGAACCCTCACAGAGTCCATTTCATCCCCTTGCCACCTCCACTGGAACAGGTGCTGGTATCCATGACTGAGATACCCATAGATGGTTCACATCACAAGACTCTGTTCAGACATCTCCTAGTACCAGCCTGGAGCCTGGTAGACTTGCTGGGTGGCTAGATCCAGAAGAGAGATAACAATCACTACAATTCAGCTCTCAGGAAGCCACATCCATAGGAAAAGGGGGAGAGTACTGCATTAAGGGAAAACCTCATGGGACAAAAGAATCTGCACAACAGCCTTTAGCCCTAGACCTTCCCTCCAACAGAGCCTACCCAAATGAGAAAGAACCAGAAACCAACTCTGATAATATGACGAAGCAATGTTCTTTAGTACGTCCAAAAGATCAAAGTAACTCACCAGCAATGCACCCAAACCAAGAAGAAAACCCTGATTTACCTAAAAATTAATTAAGAAGGTTAGTTATTAAGCTAATCAGGGAGGCATTGGAGAAAGGCAAAGCCCAACTAAGGAAATACTATATATATATATATATATATATATATAAACATATATATACATATATATATATATGTATTTATATATATACAAAAAGTAAAAGAAAGGAGGAGCGTGGTGGCTCTTGCCTGTAATCTCATCATTGTGGGAGGCCAAGGCAGGCAGATCACCTGAGGTTGTGAGTTCGAGACCAGCCTGGCCAACATGGTGAAACTCCTTCTCTACTAAAAATACAAAAATTAGCCAGCCATGGTGGCATACATCTAATTCCAACTACTCGGGAGGCTGAGGCATAAGAATCACTTGAACCCAGGAGTCAGAGGTTGCAGTGAGCCAATATCACACCACTGCACTCCAGCCTGGGTAACAGAGTGAGACTCTGTCTCAAAAAAAAAAAAAAAAAAAAAAAAAAAAAAAAAAAAAAGTGAAGGGAGATATATTCAAAGACATAGATAGCATTAAGAAAAAGTCAAAACTTTGGGAAACAATGGACACACTTACAGAAATGCAAAATGCTCTGGAAAGTCTTAGCAATAGAACAGAAGAAGTGGAAGAAAAAAATTCAGAGCTTGAAGGCAAGGTGTTCAAATTATCCCAATCCAACAAAGATAAAGAAAAAAGAATAAGAAAATATGAACAAAACCTCCAAGAAATCTGAAATTATGTCAAACAGCCAAACCAAAGAATAATCAGTGTTCCTGAGGAAGAAGAGAAATTTTAAAGTTTGGAAAACATACTTGGGGAAATTATCAAGGAAAACTTCCCTAGCCTTGCTAGTGACCTAGGCATCCATATACAAGAAGCAGAAAGAACACCTGAGAAATTCATCGCCAAAAGATCATTGCCTAGGCACATTGTCATCAGGTTATCTGAAGTTAGGACAAAGGAAAGACTCTTAACAGCTGTGAGACAAAAGCACCAAGTAATCTATAAAGGAAAATTTATCAGATTAATAGCAGATTTTTCAACAGAAACCCTATAAGCTAGAAGGGATTGGAGCCCTATATTCAACCTCCCCAAACAAAACAATTATCAGGCAAGGATTTTGTATTACTGAAACTAAGCTTTATATATGAAAGAAAGATACAGTCTCTTTCAGACAAAATAATGTTTAGAGAATTTAATACTACCAAGGCATCACTACAAGAACTGCTAAAAGGGACTTTAAATCTTGAATTTTTTTTTAATACCTTAAGTTCTCGGGTACATGTTCACAACATGCAGGTTTGTTATATATGTATACATGTGCCATGTTGGTGTGCTGCACCCATTAACTCATCATTTGCATTAGATATATCTCCTAATGCTATCCCTCCCCCCTCCCCTCACCCCACGACAGGCTCCAGTGTGTGATGTTCCCCACCCTTTGTCCAAGTGTTCTCACTGTTCAATTCCCACCTATGAGTGAGAAAATGTGGTGTTTGGTTTTCTGTTCTTGAGATAGTTTGGTCAGAATGATGGTTTCCAGTTTCATCCATGTCCCTACAAGTGACATGAACTCATCCTTTTTTATGGCTGCATAGTATTCCATGGTGTATATGTGCCACATTTTCTTAATCCAGTCTATCATTGATGGACATTTGGGTTGGTTCCAAGTCTTTGCTATTGTTAATAGTGCCACAATAAACATATGTGTGCATGTGTGTTTATAGCAGCATGATTTGTAATCCTTTGGGTATACACCCAGTAATGGGATGGCTGGGTCAAATGGTATTTCTAGTTCTAGATCCTTGAGGAACCACCACACTGTCTTCCACAATGGTTGAACTAGTTTACAGTCCCACCAACAGTGTAAAAGTGTTCCTATTTCTCCACATCCTCTCCAGCAAGTGTTGTTTCCTGACTTTTTAATGATCACCATTTTAACTGATGTGAGATGGTGTCTCCCGATGGTTTTGATTTGCAATTCTCTGATGGTCAGTGATGATGAGCATTTTTTCATGTGTCTGTTGGCTGCACAAATGTCTTCTTTTGAGAAGTGTCTGTTCATATCCCTCACCCACTTTTTGATGGAGTTGTTTGTTTTTTTCTTGTAAGTTTGTTTGAGTTCTTTGTAGATTCTGGATATTAGCCCTTTGTTAGATGGGTAGATTGTAAAAATTTTCTCCCATTCTGTAGGTTGCCTGTTCACTCTGATGGTAGTTTCTTTTGCTGTGCAGAAGCTCTTTAGTTTAATTAGATTCCATTTGTCAGTTTTGGCTTTTGTTGCCATTGCTTTTGGTGTTTTAGACATGAAATCCTTGCCCATTCCTATGTCCTGAATGATATTGCCTAGGTTTTCTTCTAGGGTTTTTATGGTTTTAGGCCTAACATTTAAGTCTTCAATCCATCTTGAATTATTTTTTGTGTAATATGTAAGGAAGGGATCCAGTTTTAGCTTTCTATATAGAGCTAGCTAGTTTTCCCAGCACATTTATTAAATAGGGAGTCCTTTCACCATTTCTTGTTTTTGTCAGGTTTGTCAAAGATCAGATGGTTGTAGATGTGCGCTATTATTGCTGAGGGCTCCATTCTGTTCCATTGGTCTCTATCTCTGTTTTCTTACCAGTACCGTGCTGTTTTGGTTACTGTAGCCTTGGAGTATAGTTTGAAGTCAGGTAGTGAGATGCCTCCAGCTTTGTTCTTTTGGCCTAGGATTGTCTTGGCAATGCAGGCTCTTTTTTGGTTCCATATGAACTGTAAAGTAGTTTTTTTCCAATTTTGTGAAGAAAGTCATGGTAGCTTGATGAGGATGGCACAGAATCTATAAATTACTGGGGGCAGTTTCTTTTTGAGGAAGACGCGGTCGTAGGACTTGCGGATCTTTGGTTCGCACGCTCCTGCTCCTGACTCACCGCTGTTCGCTCTCGCCGAGGAACAAGTCGGTCAGGAAGCCGCGCAGCAGGCATGGCTTTTAAGGATACTGGAAAAACACCCGTGGAGCCGGAGGTGGCAATTCACCGAATTCGAATCACCCTAACGAGCCGCAACGTTAAATCCCTGGAAAAGGTGTGTGCTGACTTGATCAGAGGCGCGAAGGAAAAGAACCTGAAAGTGAAAGGACCAGTTCGAATGCCTACCAAGACTTTGAGAATCACTACAAGAAAAACTCCTTGTGGTGAAGGTTCTAAGACATGGGATCGTTTCCAGATGAGAATCCACAAGCGACTCATTGACTTGCACAGTCCTTCTGAGATTGTTAAGCAGATTACTTCCATCAGTATTGAGCCAGGAGTTGAGGTGGAAGTCACCATTGCAGATGCTTAAGTCAACTATTTTAATAAATTGATTACCAGTTGTTAAAAAAAAAAAAAAAAAATTACTGGGGGCAGTATGGCCATTTTCATGATATTGATTCTTCCTATCAATAAGCATGGAATGTTCTTCCATTTGTTTGTGTCCTCTTTTATTTCATTGAGTATTGGTTTGCAGTTCTCCTTGAAGAGGTCCTTCACATGCCTTGTAAGTTGGATTCCTAGGTATTTTATTCTCTTTGAAGCAATTGTGAATGGGAGTTCACTCATGATTTGGCTCTCTGTTTGTCTATTATTGGTGTATAGGAGTGCTTGTGATTTTTGCACATTGATTTTGTATCCTGAGACTTTGCTGAAGTTTCTTATCAGCTTAAGGAAATTTTGAGCTGAGATGACGTGGTTTTCTAAATATACAATCATGTCATCTGCAAACAGGGACAATTTGACTTCCTCATTTCCTAATTGAATACCCTTTATTTCTTTCTCCTTCCTGATTATCCTGGCCAGAACTTCCAACACTATGTTGAATAGGAGTGGTGAGAGAGGGTATCCTTGTCTTGTGCCAGTTTTCAAAGAGAATGCTGCCAGTTTTTGCCCATATTGTATGATATTGGCTGTGGATTTGTCATAAATAGCTTTTATTATTTTGACATATGTACCAGCAATACCTAGTTTATTGAGAGTTTTTAGCATGAAGGTCTGTTGAATTTTGTCAAAGGCCTTTTCTGCATCTATTGAGATAATCATGTGATTTTTGTCTTTTGTTCTGTTTATATGATTGATTACGTTTATTAATTTGCATATGTTGAACCAGCCTTGCATCCCAGGGATGAAGCCCACTTGATCATGGTGGATAAGCTTTTTGATGTGCTGCTGGATTCGGTTTACCAGTATTTTATTGAGGATTTTTGCATTAATGTTCATCAGGGATATTGGTCTAAAATTCTCTTTTTTTGTTGTGTCTCCACCAGGCTTTGGTATCAGGATGATGCTGGCCTCGTGAAATGAGTTAGGGAGTATTCCATCTTTTTCTATAGATTGGAATAGTTTCAGAAGGAATGGTACCAGCTGCTCTTTGTACCTCTGGTAGAATTGGGCTGTGAATCTGTCTGGTCCTGGACTTTTTTTGGTTGGTAGGCTATTAATTATTGCCTCAATTTCAGAGCCTGTTATTGGTCTATTCAGGGTTTCAACTTCTTCCTCATTTAGTCTTGGAAGGGTGTATGTGTACAGGAGTTTATCCATTTCTTCTAGATTTTCTAGTTTATTAGCATACAGGTGTTTATAGTATTCTCTGATGGTAGTTTGTATTTCTGTCGGATTGGTGGTTATATCCCCTTTATCATTTTTTATTGCATCTATTTGATTCTTCTCTCTTTTCTTCTTTATTAGTCTTGTTAGTGGTCTATCAATTTTGTTGATCTTTTAAAAAAATTAGCTCCTGGATTCATTGATTTTTTCAAGGGCTTTTTATGTCTCTATCTCCTTCAGTTCTGCTCTGATCTAATTATTTCTTGCCTTCTGCTAGCTTTTGAATGTGTTTGCTCTTGCTTCTTTAGTTCTTTTAATTGTGATGTTAGGGTGTCAATTTTAGATCTTTCCTGCTTTCTCTTGTGGGCATTCAGTGCAATAAATTTCCCTCCACACATTGCTTTAAATGTGTCCCAGAGACTCTGGTATGCTGTGTCTTTGTTCTCATTGGTTTCAAAGAACATCTTTATTTCTGCCTTCATTTCGTTATGTACCCAGTAGTCATTTAGGAGCAGGTTGTTCAGTTTCCATGTAGTTGAGCGGTTTTGAGTGACTTTCTTAATCCTGAGTTCTAGTTTGATTGCACTGTGGTCTGAGAGACAGTTTGTTATAATTTCTGTTGTTTTACATTTGTGAGGAGTGCTTTACTTCCAACTATGTGGTCAATGTTGGAATAAGTGTTATGTGGTGCTTAGAAGAATGTATATTCTGTTGATTTGGGGAGGAGAGTTCTGTAGATGTCTATTAGGTCCACTTGGTGCAGAGATGAGTTCAATTCCTGGATATCCTTTTAAACTTTCTGTCTCATTGATCTGTCTAATGTTGACAGCGGGGTGTTAAAGTCTGCCATTATTACTGTGCGGGAGTCTAAGTCTCTAAGTCTCTTTGTAGGTCTCTAAGGACTTGCTTTATGAATCTGGGTGCTCCTGTATTAGGTGCATATATATTTAGGATAGTTAGCTCTTCTTGTTGAATCGATCCCTTTACCATTATGTAATGGCCTTCTTTGTCTCTTTTGATCTTTGTTGGTTTAAAGTCTGTCTTATCAGAGACTAGGATTGCAACACCTGCTTTTTTTGTTTTCCATTTGTGTGGTAGATCTTCTTCCATCCCTTTATTTTGAGCCTATGTGTGTCTCTGCACATGAGATGGGTCTTATGAATACAGCACACTGATGGGTCTTGACTCTTTATCCAATTTGACAGTCTGTGTCTTTTAATGGAGCATTTAGCCCATTTATATTTAAGGTTAATATTGTTATGTGTGAATTTTATCCTGTCTTTATGATGTGAGCTGGTTATTTTGCTCATTAGTTGATGCAGTTTCTTCCTAGCATCAATGGTCTTTACAATTTGGCATGTTTTTGCAGTGACTGGTACCAGTTGTTCCTTTCCATGTTTAGTGTTTCCTTAGAAAGCTCTTGTAAGGTAGGCCTGGTGGTGACAAAATCTCTCAGCATTTGCTTGTCTGTAAAGGATTTTATTTCTCCTTCACTTATGAAGCTTAGTTTGGCTGGATATGAAATTCAGGGTTGAAAATTGTTTTCTTTGAGAATGTTGAATATTGGCCCCCACTCTCTACTGGCTTGTAGAGTTTGTGCCGAGAGATCCTCTGTTAGTCTGATGGGTTTCACTTTGTGGGTAACCCGACCTTTCTGACTGCCCTTAATATTTTTTCCTTCATTTCAACTTTGGTGAATCTGACAGTTATGTGTATTGGGGTTGCTCCTCTCGAGGAGCATCTTTGTGGCATTCTCTGTATTTCCTGAATTTGAATGTTGGCCTTCCTTACTAGATTGGGGAAGTTCTCCTTGATAATATCCTGAAGAGTGTTTTCCAGTTAGGTTCCATTCTCCCTATCACTTTCAGGTATAGCAATCAGACGTAAATTTTGTCTTTTCACGTAATTTCATATTTCTTGGAGGCTTTCTTCATTTCTCTTTACTCTTTTTTCTCTAAACTTCTCTTCTCACTTCATTTCATTCATTTGATCTTCAGTCACTGATACCCTTTCTTCCACTTGATCAAATCGGCTACAGAAGCTTGTGCATGCATCACATAGTTCTTGTGCCATGGTTTTCAGCTGCATCAGGTCATGTAAGTTCTTCTCTATGCTGTTTATTCTAGTTAGCCATTCCTTTAATCTTTTTTCAAGGTTTTTAGCTTCTTTTTGATGGAGTCAAACATCCTCCTTTAGCTCGGAGATGTTTGTTATTACCAACTTTCTGAAGCCTATTTCTGTCAACTTGTCAACATCATTCTCCATCCAGTTTTTTTCCATTGCTGGTGAGGAACTGCATTCCTTTGGAGGAGAATAGGCCCTCTGATTTTTACAATTTTCAGCTTTTCTCTCTGGTTTCTCCCCATCTTTGTGGTTTTATCTACCTTTGGTCTTTGATGATGGTGACATACAGATGGGATTTTGGTGTGGATGTACTTTCTGTTTGTTAGTTTTCCTTCTGACAGTCAGGATCCTCAGTTGCTGGTTGTTGGAGTTTGCTGGAGGTTCACTCCAGACCCTGTTTGCCTGGGTATCACCAGCAGAGGCTGCAGAACAGCAAATATTGCACAACAGCAAATGTTGTTGCCTAATCCTTCCCCTGGAAGCTTTGTTTCAGAGGGTCAACTGGCTGTATGATGTGTCAGTTGGCCCCTACTGGGAAGTGTTTCCAAGTTAGGCTACTTGGGGGTCAGGGACCCACTTGAGGAGGCAGTCTGTTCGTTCTCAGATCTCAAACTCTGTGCTGGGAGAGTCACTACGCTCTTCAAAGCTGTCAGACAGGGACATTTAAGTCTTCAGAAGATTTTGCTGCCTTTTGTTCAGCTATGCCCTGCCCCCAGAGATGGAGTCTACAGGGGCAGGCACACCTCCTTGAGCTGTGGTGGGCTCCACCCAGTTCGAGCTTCCTGGCCACTTTGTTTGCCTACTCAAGCCTCAGCCATGGTGGATGCCCCTTTCCCAGCCTCACTGCTGCCTTACAGTTCAATCTCAGACTGCTGTGCTAGCAGTGAGCAAGGCTCTGTGGGTGCAGGACCCTCCAAGCCAAGCACATGATATAATCTTCTGGTATGCCATTTGCTAGGACCATTGGAAAAGCATAATATTAGGGTGGGAGTGTCCTGATTTTCCAGGTACTGTCTGTCACAGCTTCCCTTGGCTAGGAAAGGGAATTCCCTGACCCCTTGTGCTTCCTGGGTGGGCAATGCCCTGCCCTGCTTTGACTCATGCTCCATGGGCTGCACCCACTGTCCAACAAGCCCTGGTGAGATGAACTCGGTACCTCAGTTGGAAATGCAGAAGTCACCCATCTTCTGCGTCTCACACGCTGGGATCTGTAGACTGGAGCTGTTCCTATTCAGCCATTTTGGAACCGCCTCCCAAACAAATCCTGACACACATCAAAACAGAATCTCTTTAAAGCATAAATCTCACAAGACCTATAAAACAAAAATACAATCTAGAAAACAAAAACAATAAACAAAAACCAAGGTATACAGTCAACAAATAACACAAATAAATGGAATGGTACCTCACATCACACTACTAACGGTGAATGTAAATGGCCTAAATACTCCACTTAAAAGGTACAGGATTGAAGAATGGGTAAGGATTCACCAATTTGAAGGCACCAATTCACCTGCTGCCTTCAAAAGAATCACTTAACACATAAAGACTCTCACCAACTTAAGGTAAAGGGGTGGAAAAAGACATTTCAGGCAAATGGAGAGCAAGAGCAAGCAGGAGTAGCTACTATATCAGAAAAAACAAACTTTAAAGCAACAGAAATTTAAAAAGGAAAAGAGGGACATCATATAATGGTAAAAGGCCTTGTCCAATAAGAAAATATCACAATACTAAACATATATGCACCTAACACTAGAGCTCACAAATTTATAAAACAATTATAATAGACCTAAGAAATGAGATAGACAGCAACACAATAGTGGGGGACTTCAGTACCCCACTGACAGCACTAGTCAGGTCATCAAGGCAGAAAGTCAACAAAGAAATGATGGATTTAAACTGTACCCTGGAACAAATGGACTTAACAGTTATATACAGAAAATTCCATCCAACAACCACAGGTTATACATTCTATTTAACAGCACATGGAACTTTCTCCAAGATAGATCATATGATAGGCCACAAAATGAGCCTCAAGTAATTTCAGAAAATTGAAATTATACCAAGCACTCTCTCAGACCACAGTGGAATAAACTGGAAATCAACTCCCAAGGGAACCTTCAAAACCATGCATATACATGGAAATTAAAAAAAAACTTCTTTTGAATGATCATTGGGTCAAAAATGCAATCAAAATGAAAACTTAAAAATTCTTCGAAAGGAACAAAAATAGTGACACAACCTGTCAAAACCTCTGGTGTGAGAAGACATTTTAAATGATCCATTTTCAAGGCATAATCAATCTAAGTACTGGCAGTCAGCGTGCAGATGTAACAAACTGCATGGCTCATGCACCTAGAAGCTCACAATAAGCAAACAGAATGCAGAGGAGGGGTCAGTCCATAAAAGGAAAGAAAGTTTTGTTATTGCAGAATCAAAACTTAAGTGGGGATGGGGACTGGAGTATAACCTTATAAGGGGAATAAAGAAACTTAGGTAATGTTTGAGAAAATTGTAACCCTATAATACTCAGCCAATGAGGAACTCAGAGAGGAACTTGTGTAGCTAGGAGACAAATTACCTGCTGTAACTGCCCTGGGTGTGCCTGCCTACCAGTCACTCGATCTTGGAAGACTGCCATGAAAAGTCTCACTTCCACTGTTCTTCACGTCTCAGAGTCTATTCTTTGGGTTTGGATGGGTGAATTTGTGTTTCTCACAAACCTGGGGGCCTTTCTGGGATCTCTGCACCTGCATGGAGTGGGACTTCCGCTGAGGGAGGCGACGTGTCCCACTCGATTTAGGTGGCCCACTCTGTCCAGGTGTCCCAGCTCCCGACAGAGGCCATAGACAAACCGGAGACTGTTATTCAGGAGGCAATAGAGGCAATATAGGAAGAAAAGCAGGCACTGCACCAACCAGGCAACCTTGTGCATGAACCAAGGTGGGAAAAGTAAACTATAAGTACTTCCTTGGTGGCTGGACATTTTCAGATGTCGAGTGTGTGTGATTGAGATGTATCCTAGATACAAAGCAAGTGCAGAGTCCCAATCTGCGGTTTCATTCTCCCTTGAGGGAAATGGCCAAAGACAGACGAAGAGATTCCTCCAGTAGCTGGAAACCTCCAGTAGCGAGGGTTGAGTGTATGGGAAAAAACTCACACACAGAGACTGACCAGAAATGAGAAACAGAAATTCTAGGCCTAGGGGACAAAGGAAAGAGGGAAGCAAAGACACTCCCTCTAACATTCCCCCTGATAGTTCTTTGGGGAGAACGCTGCAGGTTTAGAGAGACATCCCTTGAACCAGGAACAAGACAAAGGAAAAAATGATAAACTATTGCTGTTTTATCTGGCCCAAAGACCCCATTCGTAAGCCTTCACTCTTTTGGCCTACGTTTGGTTCAGATGAGGATTGGGTGTGCCAAGCTTTAATTCTCTATGTGAATGATAAAACCCCATCCTCACAAGAAGAGATAGGTTATGCTCTCTGCTGGATCAAGGAATTTTCCCCACCATGTTCCCTCTCAAAGAGGAAGAAGAAAAAGAGCCTAGTAAAAAGCCCTTTCCCAGTGAAAAGCCGTGGGGTCCCTCCGTACATGTCACCAAATAGGGGACAGGAAGACCAAGAATCAAGAGACAGCAGGAGGGCTAGAGGAAGAAAGACCTGGCCACCATGGGGGAGCCAAACTAGCTGTTCCTTTAAATCCTTATCCAAATTTAAGAAAATAATTCCAACGGTGTAAGAGGGATACTGAGAGCTTCGCTATGAATAGCCACAATAAAAAAATCAAAAATAATAGATGTTGGCAGGCATGTGGTAAAAACGAAACACTTCTACACTGCTGGTGGGAATGTGAACTTATACAACCACTGTGGAGAACAGTGTGGAGATTCTTTAAAGAACTAAAAGTAGAACTACCATTTGATCCAGCAGTCCCACTACTGGATATCTACACAGAGAAAAGAAATCATTATATGAAAAAGATCCTGCACATGAATGTTTATAACAGCACAATTTGCAATTGCAAAAACATGGAACCCACCCAAATGCCCATCAATCAATGAGTGGATAAAAAATTGTGGTGTATCACAGGTGGGAACTGAACAATGAGATCACTTGGACTCGGGATCACTTGGACTCGGGAAGGGGAATATCATACACCAGGGCCTATCATGGGGAGGAGGGAGGGGAGAGGGGGGAGGGATTGGATTGGTAGTTATACCTGATGTAAATGACGAGTTGATGGGTGCTGACGAGTTGATGAGTGCAGCACGCCAACATGGCACAAGTATACATATGTAACAAACCTGCACGTTATCCTAGAACTTAAAGTATAATAAAAAAAAAAATTGTGGTGTATATATACCACATATTATATAATGTGGTGTGTATATATAATATATAATATATATAAATATATATTTTATATATAAATATATAAAAATAATATATAATATATAGTATATTATATATTATATTATATAATAGATATATAATATATAATAGAAATATATATTTCCATATATAAAAATATATAAAATATATAAAATAATATATAATATATTGTATATATAATATATAGTATATATGCTATATATTATATTATATATAATAGATATATAATAGATATATATAAAATACATAATAGAAATATTACATATTTCTATATATATTTGTCTATGGCCTCTGTCGGGAGCTGGGACACCTGGACAGAGTGGGCCACCTAAATTGGGTGGGACACGTCGCCTCCCTCAGGGGAAGTCCCATTCCATGCAGATGCAGAGATCCCAGAAAGGCCCCCAGGTTTATGAGAAACACACATTCACCCATCCAAACCCAAAATATATATATATATATATTATATATTATATGTTATATGATTTCTGAGATGGTCCAAAATCTCAGAAATCGCCACTAAGGAACTTATCTGTGTAACCAAAAAACACGTGTCCCAAAAAATATATATTAATTATATATTTTTATATATAATTATATATTATTATAATATATATTATATATTATATGATATTATTATAATATCCTTTTCAAACATGACTTTTTAATATATCTATATATAATAGAACACTATTATATATGTATATAATAGAACACTACTCAGCAATAAATAGGAATAAATTAATGTCAGTTGCAGCTACCTGGATGAGATTGGAGACTACTATTCTAAGTGAAGTAACCCAAGAATGGAAAACCAAATATCAAATGTTCTCACTCACAACTGAGGGCTAAGCTATGAGGATGGAAAGGCATAAGAATGACACAATGGACTTTGGGGACTCAGGGGGAAAGGGTGAGAAAGGGGTGAGGGATAAAAGACTGCAAATAGGGTGCAGTGTATACTGCTTGGGTGATGGGTGCACCAAAATCTCACAAATCACCACTAAAGAACTTACTCATGTAAGCAAACACTACCTGTTCCCCAATAACCTATGGAATTAATATATATATACACACACACAGAACCATATATCTATGGAATTAATATATATATGGAACCATATATATATGAACCATATATATGAACTATATATACTAAAGTTTATATATAAAAAGTATATATATAGTTCCATAAATATATATAGTTCCATATATGTGTGTATATATATAGTTTATATATATAAACTATAGTATATATATGGAACCAGTTTGTATATATAACTATATATATATTGGAAACAGTTTTTATATATAACTATATATATATGGAACCAGTTTATATATATAACTATATATATATAGAACCATATCTAAATGCCCCACAACCAACAAGTGGATTAAAAAAAATGTGATATATATAGACCATGGAATACTACTCAGCCATAAAAAAAAAACAAAATAATGGCATTTGCAGCAACCTGGATGGAGCTGGAGGCCACTATTCTAAGTGAGTAATTCAGGAATGGAAAACCAAATATTGTATGTTCTCACTTATAGGTGACAGCTAAGCTATGAGGATGCAAAACATAAGAATGAGATAATGGACCCTGGGGACTTGAAGGAAAGGGTGGGAGGAGAATAAGGAATGAAAGACTATACATTGGGTACAGTATACACTGCTCAAGTGAGAGATGGTCCAAAATCTCAGAAATCACCACTAAGGAACTTATCTGTGTAACCAAAAACCACGTGTCCCCCAAAAATGATTGAAATAAAAAATAAATTTTAAAAATATATATGATATATGTGAATAAATTGCACAGTAATTCCATCACTTTGAAACTCAGATATGTTTAACTTAATCCTTCACATTGTGAAAAAACTTCCTTATCTGAAATTTTCGCTGTTGATATGACTGGTTTCTTTCTATATTCATAAAAAATAGTTCTTAGTGGAATATTACCATGAATATACTTCATGCAAAATTAATTTTCAAGTAATCAGAATGCAATACACATGCTTCATATTTTATTCTTAATTCTTCTTAGTATTAGTCTAATTTTGAGGTTTGGGATTGAGATATCCTTGCATATATGCACCATCTTTGACCTGACAATCTCATATTTTCCCTAAGCTTAGCTTAAGCTTCACCTCTTCTGGGACATCTTCTATAATCGCTTCATTCCTTGGCCCCAGAGGAAAGTCAGAACCTTTCCTCTTCATATCTTCACAACTTCTAATTCTTCTAGTTGCTTTTATTAGAGCTTTCATCACTTGCATTGTACTTGCTTGTTTACATGTGTATCTACGTGACAAGTTGGATCGCTTTAGGAAAATTATGCTTTCTTTTACTCATCTTTTTATCTTCAGTATCTGGCACTAAATAAATAATGAATAGAATATGTAAATAAACAGAACACGGATGCACTAAGTACCAGCAGAATTTGCAGTGTGTAATGATTGAGAACAACCTAAGGTTTAACAGACCCAGATTGAAAATTGCTGCTGACACTTGATAACTTTGATGTCTCTAAACCCCAAATACATCTTTGGGAAATGGAAATATTACATTTGTGAGACAGCTTTTACAAAAGGTTGTGAAAATTAGGAAATGAACAAAAATCTAAATAAACACTATGTCAAACACATAGTATGCTATATAGAGAGGATTTGGTGGGTTTTGTTGGTGTTGTTGTTGTTGTTTTGCGATTGTTATTCTATCCTTAGACATAACTGAGGCTGAGATATGAAATCCCTCAATCAATACTTATGATATTTCTACTAGGTCTCATAAGTGAGAGTCATGTTTGAAAAGGATGCAGAAAGTCCCTAGAACAAGTTGACAATCAAAGGAGATAAGTCACAGAAGCAAACTGCAATCCGAGAAAGCAGGTTAGCTCAAAAGTGAGAAGGATGAAAGTAGGAAAATGAAAATTGGGCCTAGAGTAATACCAGAGACTCAGGTGACAGGCTGGATAGTGATTGTTCACTTGCTTGCTTGGGTATTTTTAATCATAGATGTTGGTTCGGAATTGGGAGAACATGTCTACATATTACACATTCATTTAAAAAGGTTGAAGCAGAACAGTATATATGGGTTTATTCTCTTAATCCAAATAAAATGTTTGAATATCTTCAATCCACCTTCCAAGTGCTCAGAACCCCTTATCAGTCTATTAGTCAACAAAATGGGCTGAGCACGGTGACTCACACCTGTTTTGAGAGGCCTAGGCAGGAGAACAGCTTGAGCCCAGGAGTTGAAGCCCAGCCCAAGCAACACAGTGAGACTTTGTCTCTAGAAAAAGTTTCTAAAAATTAGCCAGCCATAGTGGTGCATGCCTGTAGTCCCAGCTACTTGGGAGGCTGAGGTGGAAGGATCACTTGAGCCTCAGAATTTGAGGCTGTAGTGAGCCATGATCATGCCACTGCACTCCAGCCTGGGAAACATAGCAAGATCCTGTCTCAAAAAATAAAAAAGTAATTTACAAATTTTAAAAAGTATTGATTGCCTAATATATCCCCAGCCCATGCTGGTGCTCTAGAAGTCTAATAGACACCACTGGGGCCTTTCATGTGATCGATTGGATAAGACCACTTTACCCATAAAACAGACATCAACGGTCTACATTTGACAGTAGAATTTCAATTTTTACTATTATTTTCTAACAGTTTGAGTTAGGTACCTTTCTTAAATGCACTGAACAGTTTCCTGCCTTCATAAACAGAAGATATTTAATATAAGTAGAATGTTTCCTACTAATCAGATTATCGACATCATTGACTGTTTCCTGATATAATTATGGTTCTCAGCTTTCTTGATGGTGGAAACAAAACTTACTCATTTTAATTTTTAAAGATATATAGATATTGAAAAAAAGGTTGAATTAAAGAATAAATAATACCTTCCATTTATATTAAAGATTCCTAAGGTGCTAGGGAGCTTTCTGAGGTCTGAAATCTTTCTTTCTTTCTTTTTTTTTTTTTTAATCTTTCTAGATGTCAGCTCTAGTTTTACAGTATGTATCACTTTATCTTTCATCCAAGCCCCTTTTCCAAGTTTTGATTCTTACTTTTTGCATGCTAGAAGAATAGACAAGTAAGTTTATTAAAATTCTGTCTAAATTAGGAATGAATAGATTCATATATTTCTAGTAAGTAGTATGAATAAACGTTAGGTTACTGATGCTATTTTGAGTTTCAGAGTTTTTTTTTCTTTTGGTTTCTTATTATTTTGTTTCCAAATATTTGAGATTGTCAGATAAATTTCATGACTGAAAGTGGCATGAATACAATTAAAGGTACGAGGAAGTGCAACACTATTTGGTATAAGCTCTGCAATTCACCGAATTCCAAAAATAGAACGACCTTTGAAGTCTGCATAGTAAGGGAAAGTATTCAGAGTCAAGAGTTATTACTCTCGATTACGTTTCCTTTATTTTTCTAGGTACTAGGGAAAGCCTGCATATATACTTAATGAAAAGAAATGCATACAGCATAAAATTTTAGGCAGGCTGAACTGCATGTACAAAGGCACAGATTCAAGGAAGGGAAAATTTGGTGAACTTAAGCAATGGCAAGGAATGTGATTTGATTGAAATTGAGGTTACACGTCGGGCAACAGAAGTTAGAGGCAGATATAAGATGATGGAGGTAGGATGGAAAAAAATGGCCAAGGACATGGAATACCCTGCTAGATTATAGGTGTTATTCATCAGAGCAATTGCTTTTAACTATTGGTGTTCTTCATAATCACCTGGTGAGTTTGTTAGAAATAGTACCTGCTATTTTTGCTCTGAATCCTCGAATTTAAGAACCACTACTTTAGAGAATAAGAAGCCAGTTGAGATTTAAGAGCAAGAGGCTGATGTAATTAAAGCTTTGCTTGTTTGTTCATCCCAGAAAAATAACTGGCTGGGCTTGGTGGCTCACACCTGTAACCCCAGCATTTTGGGAGGCTGAGACAGGAGGTTTGCTGGAGCCCAGGAGTTTGAGACCAGCCTGGGCAACACAGTGAGACTCCATCTCTACAGAAAAATTTAAAACTTAGCAGGACATGGTTTTGCACATCTGTAGTCCCAGCTATTTGGGAAGATGAGGTAAAAAGATAACTTGAGCCCAGAAAGTTGAGGCTGAAATGAGCCATGATAGTGACACTGCACTCCAGGCTGGGTGACAGAGCAAGACCTTCACTCAACTTCCACCCGACCCACCCCACCCCCCAAAAAGAGAAAATAACTGAAAGTATAATGGAAAAGAGAAAGACTGAGGAAAAATAATTTAGTAGGAGGTATGCAAAAGCCATCATATCTACAGAAGGACAGACTACTAACTTTGGCCTGATTAAGCAGGTTGCAGTACACATAAGATAGAAGAAGGAAAAGTAACTGAAAATTTTAAGAAATAAATGCCTAAGAAACGACCAGATAATGAAATCTTAATTACCAATTATGTATGAGTTTTACCTCTAAAGTACAATGTTTTTATTATCTATTATATAACCTATATGAGTTTTGTTATTAATTGATATTTGAGATTAGTCCAGGTGATGAAACAATAAAATAATACAGGATTTTTTTATTATCAAAGTAATAAACTTAATTTTAAAAGCATGAAGTATCAAAACCTAAACAAAATTTACTATGAACTTATTAAAAAGGCAGAAAAGTCAAAGTTTAAAAAAAATTAGGCCGGGCGCGGTGGCTCAAGCCTGTAATCCCAGCACTTTGGGAGGCCGAGACGGGTGGATCACGAGGTCAGAAGATCGAGACCATCCTGGCGAACACGGTGAAACCCCGTCTCTACTAAAAAATACAAAAACTAGCCGGGCGAGATGGCGGGCGCCTGTAGTCCCAGTTACTTGGGAGGCTGAGGCAGGAGAATGGCATAAACCCGGGAGGCGGAGCTTGCAGTGAGCTGAGATCCGGCCACTGCACTCCAGCCCGGGCGACAGAGCGAGACTCCGTCTCAAAAAAAAAAAATTGCGGTTCTTTTGAGGGGAAAATGCAACCTCTCTTCCAATATTCCACGATTCACTGCTAGAACTGAGAGAAACTCAGAGAAAACAAGTACTATATTTCTTCTCATGTGAAGAAGTAACCTATTACTATTTTACTCATTCATTAATTCCTTCAGCTGCAATTTATTGAGGAGTTACTATATGCTAGATACTTAACTAAGGGCATAGATTCAGTGTGCACAAAGCTAGATATATGTCCTATTCTCCAGAGTTTGCTCTCCCTAGCTAGAGACATAATTAAAGGGAGAGAAACTGTGATTAAAGGCTAAGAAGAGATGCTTAACAACTACTAGCCCCGCCAAACTGATATAATATCTTGGTGTTCTAAATATCCAGTAAGAAGAAAGAAGACACACTTATAAATGAATGGTATTTTCATATTAAAGGAAAAATGAAGTATTTGCAAATAATTTAGAATTAGAAATTTTTCATTTGAGTATAATGTGGTTCGTCCACTATTTAGTTATGTAACATTAATGAACATATTTAAGTCTCATGATTTACTTATGTTTAAAGTGAGAATAAATATAAAATTTCAAAAAGGACTGCCAGCCTATAGCAAATATATAAAACAAAATAAGTACATGAAATAAAGTGGAACGTGAATAAAGTGTGGAATAAAGTACATGAAATCATTTTGTAAATTGTAAAGGACTCTGGGGATGTTATATGACATATAAACAAAGTACCATATGAAGAACTTCTTAAACTCTATTTGAGCTTAGTCTATGAATACTCACTCTGTTTGAAATGTTTATTAGAACAAGAAGTGTAGGTCTATAAATTGCCTATTATTTTGGGCCATTTAATTATAAGACTAAAATTATCAATTCTTAAAATATTAAAGTCTGCAAAATGGCTGCACTTTTAGAGCTATTTTTCGGTGGTTGTTAAAATTGATCTGATCTGTTAACTTGTCACTGGACAATTTTAAAGAAGTATGTAGTTTAAATTTCCTATCCAAATAAACCTATCTTCAATGTAGTTACATCTCCATACATTAAGTTATGGAGATAAACTCAGGTTTCCCAAAAATGTTTCTTTACTAAAACAAAAAAACACTCAGGCTTTCCAACTTTCATAAAAATGGGTCAAAATTAAATTTCAAGAGTGAGATGTTTCCTTAATGTTTCCTTAAATGAACTGTTGACAAGTCTTTGGAACACTGCAGTATTAAATTTGGCTTCCCTCACAATAAGGCTTCTTCTGTACAGATTGTTAAAATCTAGTCACCACACAACCATAGATCCAGAATTTTCATTTTTGTTCCAAAATGTCACTGGAAGGGATTTTGCCCTTGCAAACTGCATAAAATTTACAGTAGAATATTTGTAAAAGCAGAATGCTGAAATAGATCTGCTTTGATTCCTTGGTAAAGAGAAAAGAAGGGCAAGAAGCTTCAGCTTCTGTTTACCCTGGCTTTAACTCAAGATAAGCCTTAAAATTACTTTTTGGTGTACAAACAGTGTGGTTTCCCCATCAAAAGGTTATTTGTTATAAAAGGGCTTTATTCTGTAAGATATTGGGTACATTCACTTTGTAATTAGAGCTGCCAAACCCTGGGCCAGTGTGAGGTCAAAATCATGTCTTTTTATGATGCTCTTTTTCCTGATTATAAAAGTAATAATAAAGCAATAGGACCAATTTTTCCCCGCAGAGGATTCTCTCAAGTTAACTGCAGCATGAAAAAATTAACCATAAACAGATGCCCTGATTTTGCCCTTTTAAAAAAACAATGTCTCGAAAGCTTTCTCAAACACTACAATGCTGTACAGAGACTGTTTGGGGTAAAAATGGGATTGTGTTGTTATTATTGTTGTTATTTTTTATATTTATCTGGCACTGAATGAATGAATGAATGAATGAGTAAACAAGCTTTCACATGAGCCAGACTGTTTTATTTTCTGGACAGGCAACAAAAAACAGGGGTAATTAAATACAAATTTTATCCTGTTGCAGTGTTTATTGCTGAGAGTTGTGAAGCAATATCAAGAACACAGTGACTCTGCACGAGAATTTTTACCACTTAAGTCTTAATAATGAAACATTTATAGTTGACTCGATATATAAAATCAATGTTTATTTTTTCACTACCAATTTTCGTTTTCCTAGTCTCCATACCTATTTAATTTTTAAATTTCTTACTTCATTGGCAAGGGTGAACAGGTCCTAAAATAAAGTAGTTATTGCTCAACTTTGAGTCTCAGATTTACCTTTTTAGATATATGCTTTCGTAAAAAAATGAATGTTTTGAACACTAGCCGTTGTTGAAAGAAGAAATCATCTTGCAGTTCACAAATCTTCCCACTGTAAAGCCGGAGCAAAGGTTAAGGGTCTCAGCATAGGGTTTTCCTACAAAAGTCATAGTAAAGAGTAAAGAACATCAGTGCAATTCAAAGGAAAAAGACCAACCTTCGGCATCAGGATGAGGTTGGAAAGATTTGGAGAAGAGGACAATCGTGAGGCAGAAACAACTTCCCTTCTACTCAACTAGTCAGGTCAACCCTGGAAGAGGAGATAGGATGTTCTGAGAAGAAATGATAGAACACAGGAGGAAGTTTGGAAAGCTGAGAGGAGACTATATCATAGGAAACAGTGTAACATCATGGTTTCACTGAAATAGAGCATGAGTAAATATTTCAAGTCATGAAGCAGTGTGGGCCAGTGCCTGTGACCTCTGTGGCACACACAGGGGTTTTTGATGGCTGAGAGGAGGATAGAGAAGTGATGAAAAGCTGGTTTTCAGAGTTGCAGTATTGCAGGGCACCCAATGACATGAAGCCCCCAGGACATCTCCGTGGAGATAGCATGGACTCAGAAAAAGGTGGGCCAAACAGAGGTCCTTTCCTCCCCACCATTAGATTGGAGACTCTTTGTCCTGCATCGTTATCATACCTCCTGGGGAAAGAAATGGGGAAGAGAAAACTCTTCCTGATGAGAAGTTTGACATGACTATCTGAAAGACACCAACAACTGGAATAAGTGTTGGCTTACCAAGATTGAAGTTTTATTTTCCTTTTCTCTTTTACCGTCTCCTTAGTCACTGAGAAAGGGTGCTTGAGATGAAGATGAAATCAATTCTAGAAAATAAATCATGCCACAGGTTAACGTATCTGAGTTGTAGTGGGTAAATTCTGAGTGCATAAAAGTGGTATTACCTGGACATTCCACAGCACTCCCCTAAACTCTGTTTCCATTCTTTGCTGTGGGACTGTAGCAAGGAGATATTAACTTTCCCAGGCTTAAATTGAATTTTTGGAAGAAAAAGGAAACTTGTTTATTCTGAGTAAAATCTCATAGTTGTGAGCTTACACAACTATACTCTCCCACAAAAGAAAGAATAAAGGCGAATAATAATCATTTTAGTATCATTGGTTATGATTTCAAATACAATTTTATAAAAATGCAAAGGTATACTCAAAGCCATGTATCTAAAACAAACTATAGTTCAGAAAAATTATAACATACTGAATGCTGTTTTTGGAAAATAACTTTTTCTAAATTATGCTAAATTAATAATGTACGTTATACAAATATTTCTTACATTGTATTTATTACATTGTATTTATTACGCTGAATAATACTTGATAGAGTTGTAATTCTCTTACTTTAGTGATTTTTTTTTTTTTTTTTTTGAGACAGAGTCTCACTCTGTTGCCCAGGCTGGAGTGCAGTGGCATGATCTTGGCTCACTGCAAACTTTGCCTCCCTGGTTCAAACAATTCTCATGCCTCAGCCTCCTGAGTAGCTGAGACCACAGGCAAGCGCCACCATGCCCAGCTAATTTTTGTAATTTAGTAGAGACGGGGTTTCACCATGTAGGCCAGGCTGGTCTCAAACTCCTGACCTCAAGTAATCCATATGCCTCAGCCTCCCAAAGTGCTGGGATTACGGGTGTGAGTCACTGAGGCTGGACTTATTTTAGTGATTTTCGATGGTAGTATAAAGCTAATTTAAAAATATATATATGTATGTGTGTATATACACACACACACACACACACATATATAGTCCAGAGAAAAATATGTTGACTATATTTAATCATGAAGAAATATTTTAGACTTTCTTCTGTGTTGCCTGCTTTCCCCTATGAATGTGCTGAAAGAACAAAAGCAGAATAAAAATGTTCATATTTGTGGACATACAGAGTGGAATAATAGACACTGGAGACTTGAAAATGTGGGAGGGTAGAAGGGGGTAAGGGATTTGAAATTACCTAATGGCTACAATATACACTATTCAGGTGATGGTTACACTAAAAGCCCGCACTTCACTACTACGCTATTGCTTAACGAATCCACGTAACAGATTTGCACTTGTATCACCTAAAACTATAAAAATAAAAAACATATAATAAAAAACAAAAAAGTAAAACTGTCCATGTTTGGATAAATATAATTTCATGAATAAGCCAAAGAAATTAACATCTTGGGTTTTATGTATAGAGTAGCTTTACAGGTAGTTTTGATGTCCTTTCCCAATGCTGAATTGAATTATCTGGATAATGCACTTGGACTTGACTTTGCCAGTGAAAATAAGCCCAAAAAGATGGAGAAACGCACATCTTTTAAATCTCAATTTCCTAATGCATAAAATTAGGAGTTTGGACTAAATTATAGCTAAATATTTAATGTGCCAAAGTTCTCTTAACTAGGGATTCTTTAAAATTCATCCATATTAGTCTTCATTACTTACACTAAATCATAAGAAACAATTCTACACACACATATGTCATAGCATTCATATCTATTATATTATTATACTTCGGTTATGTCAACATTCCATCAAAACTAGCCGGGAGAAAAAATCTAAACAAAACTTCAATATCAAGAAAGGGCCCATGTAGCCATCTGGTGGTTACTAAGGGAAATACATTTGAATCTTTCCATCAATATTGAACATTGGTATACAGTGTTTTAAAAAATAAGCCATTCTTATACTAATTTAATATTTGCATGATTCTAAGACTCACCTAAGATATTTTAATTTCTTATAGATGTATATTTACTTTTATATATTTTTTTAAGGCATAGTACTTTTCTCTCTATTATATATTAATTACTAAGAAATAGACATAGTTGTGGCTATTCATTATAAATTATGCCATCATTACACTTTTGAGATGATAGCTCCTTTAAAATATAAGCTCCAAATAAACTAAACACATAAAGTTGAATAATTATGGATTATGGATAAGCTTTTTATAAATATCCATATATTACTTATGTTTGCATATAGGACCTTTCACTCAGTACGCATATATTATTACATATATTATGACAGGTGTCAGGATCCATAAACATATAAAAAAGTATAGATCAGGTTTTGAAAAATAATGTAAAGACATACACAAGTGGTAATATATAAACATATCCTAGCATTGTTAAACTTGACTAAAGTACAAAAATATCAAAGATCATATGTTGTTTGAAGAAAGTTAATTGCAAGAAAAAAACTACCCTAGGTAGATTTACCTACATATTGCTATTACCTATGTAATGCCTTACCTGTGTAATGCTTTCATAAATTATTGCTCATTTAGAAAATTTTACAAATATTCTGAATATGTCTTTTAGAGAAATAGACATTTTTCAATGTAGCTGTTTCTAAGCAATAAAAAGCTAGTTTACAATTTAATATGACCATGATAAAATGCAAAAATTATTATGGATATTATTAGTAAAGTTTTGCAGATAGAGGCAAAATAAATGTGTAAATTTACCAGAGGAATATTTTGTCATAGATCTATGTTAAAAAAAAAGAAAGTAAATAAATGAAAAACTATTTTAAAAATTCATGTGCTATATTTTTCCCAAAAGGCAGTGATATTCTTAATATACTAAAATATAACAGTTGCTAAAAAATGCAAGTTTATGAGATTAGCAGTGCATTTGCATAACAATAATGTTATTGTTACTACTTTGCTAGGCATTCGTGACATCATTGTATATTATATTTAACTCAATGTTTATTTAAATGTGAAGGCTCATGTACACATATTGTTCAGATAAAACCCTTGCTCAGAATTGATTTTCAAATGTGTAATACTTTTCTTCTGTGTAATTTTATTGCTAACTTTATGAATAGTGAGTTTTTCAGTCAATAAAGTATATAGAAACAATACACAATGTTTTAGTGAGGTTATGATGGAAATGTAAAAGTCAATGAATCTGATAACAAAGGAAACCAAGGAAAAATTAAAAAGCTCAACACCACTAAACTTTCAATTTTAACATTTAAATCTAGAAATGTCAATGTGACTAATAAATTCTCATTAAAACTGGTGATTTTTATAATCATTCTGTAGATATAACACAGAGAAGACGGTCAAGACTGGTTTCCTCAATTCCTGACTTCAAGTACAATTCTGTCCCGCTCAAGCCAAAAACAAAACAAAACAAAACAAACAAAAAAACACAACTGAAAACATCAAATTTTAAAGATACAAAAGAATAAGCAAATATGCTTAAATCATATGTATGAAACAAATATTTATTACCTACACCTACCTAAGCTTTTTGTCTAGAATATTGGTGTGAACATTCTATACCAAGAGTTTTGGCCCTTTAATACTATTCTCAGAACCATTTTTGTTGGTTTGTATTTTAATGAGCGGAGAAGAGTACTGATTCCAGAGACACGTATTTCTGGTCTAAAAGTCAGCTCTACTGGTTAATAAATATCCCTTCTTGAAAATAATAAGAAAACGTTAGTATTATAACACGACTTTTTTATTGTAAAATTAGAGAGTTGATTGCATATGTATTCATTATATATAAGTGAGTAATTATAAAGTTAACAATCAAATAGCTACCACATAGGTCAAGAGTTTTGCCTATAACCAAAACTTCACCATTTGACCCTTTCATACTGTCTTGCTTTCTTTTTTTTATAAATTTACTATAGCAGCGTGAACACTTTACAATGTATTTTAAGTTTTTCCAGGTGTGATTTTCATGTAAATGAAATCATACCATATTCATTCTTTATATCTTAATTCTTTCAACATTACATTTGTGAGATTTACTCATGTCCTGTGCAGTGGCAGTGAGTTAATTTTCATAGCTGTATAGAATTTGAATATGAATATATATATACACTTTCATTCAAACTGTATACAGCTATGAAAACATATATATACAGCTACATATACAGCTATGAAAACATATATATACAGCTACATATACAGCTATGAATACACACACAGCCATATGTATATATTTTTTTCTATTCTAGTATCAATGGGTACTTGCGTTATTTCCAGTTTAGAGCTGCTACAAACAAAATCACTATAAAGATTCTTGTGGGGGGCGGTTCCAAGATGGCCGAATAGGAACAGCTCCAGTGTACAGCTCCCAGTGTAAGCGACACAGAAGATGGGTGATTTTTGCATTTCCAACTGAGTTATCGGGTTCATCTCACCGAGGCTTGTTGGACAGTGGGTGCAGGACAGTGGGTGCAGCCCACCAAGCGTGAGCCGAAGCAGGGCGAGGCATCACCTCACCCAGGAAGCACAAGGGGTCAGGGAATTCGCTTTCCTAGCCAAAGGAAGTTGTGACAGATGTCACTTGGAAAATCGGGTCACTTCCACCCCAATACTGTGCTTTTCCAATGGTCTTAGCAAACAGCACACCAGAAGATTATATCCTGTGCCTGGCTCAGAGGGTCCTATGCCCAGGGAGCCTTGCTCATTGCTAGCACAGCAGTCTGAGATCAAACTGCAAGGCAGCAGCGAGGCTGGGGGAGGGGCGGGCGCCCACCATTGCTGAGGCTTGAGTAGGTAAACAAAGCTGCCAGGAAGCTTGAACTGGGTGGAGTCCACCACAGCTCAAGGAGGCCTGCCTACCTCTGTAGACTCCACCTCTAGGGGCAGGGCATAGCCAAAAAAAAGGCAGCAGAAACCTCTGCAGACTTAAATGTCCCTGTCTGACACCTTTGAAGAGAGGAGTGGTACTCCCAGCATGGAGTTTGAGATCTGAGATTGGACAGACTGCCTCTTCAAGTGGGTCCCTGACCCCTGAGCAGCCTAACTGGGAGGCATCCCCCAGTAGAGGCACACTGAAACCCCACACAATTGGGTAGCCCTCTGAGATGAAGCTTCCAAAGGAACAATCAGGCAGCAACATTTGCTGTTCAGCAATACTCGCTGTTCTGCAGCCTCCACTGCTGATACCCAGGCAAACAGGATCTGGAGTGGACCTCCAGCAAACTCCAACAGACCTGCAGCTGTGGATCCTGATTGTTAGAAGGAAAACTAACAAACAGAAAGGACATCCACACCAAAACCTCATCTTTATGTCACCATGATCAAAGACCAAAGGTAGGTAAAACCACAAAGATGGGGAAAAAACAGAGAGCCTCTCCTCCTCCAAAGGAACACAACTCCTCGCCAGCAATGGAACAAAGCTGGACGGAGAATGACTTTGATGAGTTGAGAGAAGAAGGCTTCAGATGATCAAACTTCTCCCAGCTACAGGAGGAAGTTCGACCCATCAGAAAGAAGCTAAAAACTTGCAAAAAAAAGATTAGATGAATGGCTAACAAGAATAACCAGTGTAGAGAATTCCTTAAATGACCTGATGGAGCTAAAAACCATGGCATGAGAACTACATGACACATGCACGAGCTTCAGTAGCCGATTTGATCAACTGGAAGAAAGGATATCAGACATTGAAGATCAAATGAATGAAATGAAGTGAGAACAGAAGTTTCGAGAAAAAAGTAAAAGGAAATGAACAAAGCCTCCAAGAAATATGGGACTATGTGAAAAGACCAAATCTACATCTGATTGGTGTACCTGAAAATGATGGGGAGAATGGAACCAAGGTGGAAAACACTCTTCAGGATATTATCCAAGAGAACTTCCCCAACCTAGCAAGGAAGGTCAACATTCAAATTCAGGAAATACAGAGAATGCCACAAAGATGCTCCTTGAGAAGAGCAACCCCGATACACATAATTGTCAGATTCACCAAAGTTGAAATGAAGGAAAAAATGTTAAGGGCAGTCAGAGAGAAAGGTCGGGTTACCCACAAAGGGAAGCACATCAGACTAACAGAGGATCTCTTGTCACAAACTCTACAAGCCAGAAGAGATTGGGGGCCAAAATTCAACATTCTTAAAAAAAACAATTTTCAACCCTGAATTTCATATCCAGCCAAACCAAGCTTCATAAGTGAAAGAGAAATAAAATCCTTTATAGACAAGCAAATGCTGAGAGATTTTGTCACCACCAGGCTTACCTTACAAGAGCTCCTGAAGGAAGCACTAAACATGGAAAGTAACAACCGGTACCAGCCACTGCAAAATCATGCCAAATTGTAAAGACCATTGATGCTAGGAAGAAACTGCATCACTAATGAGCAAAATAACCAGCTCACATCATAATGACAGGATCAAATTCACACATAACAATATTAATCTTAAATGTAAATGGGCTAAATGCTCCAATTAAAAGACACAGACTGGCAAATTGGATAAAGAGTCAAGACCCATCAGTGTGCTGTATTCACAAGACCCATCTCATGTGCAGAGACACATATGGGCTCAAAATAAAGGGATGGAGGAAGATCTATCAAGCAAATAAAAGCAGGGGTTGCAATCCTAGTCTCTGATAAAACAGACTCTAAACCAACAAAGATCAAAAGAGACAAAGAAGGCCATTACATAATGGTAAAGGGATCAATTCAACAAGAAGAGTTAACTATCCTAAATAGATATGCACCCAACAGGAGCACCCAGATTCATAAAACAAGTCCTTAGAGACCTACAAAGAGACGTAGAGACTTAGACTCCCACACAATAATAATGGGAGACTTTAACACCCCACTGTCAACATTAGACAGATCAATGAGACAGAAAGTTTAAAAGGATATCCAGGAATTGAACTCATCTCTGCACCAAGTGGACCTAATAGACATCTACAGAACTCTCCACCCCAAATCAACAGAATATACATTCTTTTCAGCACCACATCGCACTTATTCCAACATTGATCACATAGTTGGAAGTAAAGCACTCCTCAGCAAATGTAAAACAACAGAAATTATAACAAACTGTCTCTCAGACCACAGTGCAATCAAGCTAGAACTCAGGACTAAGAAACTCACTCAAAACCACTCAACTGAATGGAAACTAAACAACCTGCTCCTGAATGACTACTGGGTACATAACAAAATGAAGGCAGAAATAAAGATGTTCTTTGAAACCAATGAGAAAAAAGACACAACATACCAGAATCTCTGGAACACATTTAAAGCTGTGCAAACAGGGAAATTTACAGCACTAAATGCCCAAAGGAGAAAGCAGGAAAGATCTAAAATTGACACCCTAACATCACAATTAAAAGAACTAGAGAAGTAAGAGCAAATACATTCAAAAGCTAGCAGGAGGCAAGAAATAACTAAGACCAGAGCAGAACTGAAGGAGATAGAGACACAAAAAACTCTTCAAAAAATCAATGAATCCAGGAGTTGGTTTTTTTAAAAGATCAAGAAAATTGATAGACCACTAGCAAGACTAATAACGAAGAAAAGAGAGAAGAATCAAATAGATGCAATAAATGCAATAAAAGACAGATCAATGAGACAGAAAGTTAAAAAGGATATCCAGGAATTGAACTCATCTCTGCACCAAGCGGATCTAATAGACATCTACAGAACTCTCCACCCCAAATCAACAGAATATACATTCTCATTGATGCAATAAAAAATGATAGAGGGGATATCACCACCAATCCGACAGAAATACAAACTACCATCAGAGAATACTATAAACACCTCTACGCAAATAAATTAGAAAATCTAGAAGAAATGGATAAATTCCTGGACACATGCGTCCTCCCAAGACTAAATCAGGAAGCAGTTGAATCCCTGAATAGACCAATAACAGGCTCTGAAATTGATGCAACACATAATAGCCTACTAACCCAACAAAGTCCAGAACCAGATGGATTCACAGCCAAATTCTACCAGAGGTACAAGGAGGAGCTGGTACCATTCCTTCTGAAACTATTCCAATCAATAGAAAAATATGGAATCCTCCCTAACTCATTTTATAAAGCCAGCATCATCCTGATACTAAAGCCTGGCAGAGACACAACAAAAAAAAAAAAAGAGAATTTTAGACCAATATCCCTGATGAACATTAATGCAAAAATCCTCAATAAACTACTGGCAAACTGAATCCAGCAGCACATCAAAAAGCTTATCCACCATGATCAAGTGGGCTTCATCCCTGGGATGCAAGGCTGGTTCAACATATGCAAATTAATAAACGTAATCCATCATATAAACAGAACCAAAGATAAAAACCACATGATTATCTCAATAGATGTAGAAAAGACCTTTGACAAAATTCAACAGACCTTCATGCTAAAAATTCTCAATAAATTTGGTACTGATGGAATATATCTGAAAATAACAAGAGCTATTTATGACAAACCCACAGCCTATATCATACTGAATGGGAAAAAACTGGAAGCTTTCCCTTTGAAAACTGGCACAAGACAGGGATGCCCTCTCTCACCACTCCTATTCAACATAGTGTTGGAAGTTCTGGCCAGGATAATCAGGAAGGAGAATGAAGCAAAGGGTATTCAATTAGGAAAAGAGGAACTCAAATTGTCCCTGTTTGCAGATGACATGATTGTATATTTAGAAAACCACATCGTCTCAGCTCAAAATCTCCTTAAGCTGATAAGCAACTTCAGCAAAGTCTCAGGATACAAAATCAATGTGCAAAAATCACAAGCATTCTTATACACCAATAACAGACAAACAGAGATCTAAATCATGAATGAACTCCCATTCACAATTGCTTCAAAGAGAATAAAATACCTAGGATTCCAACTTACAAGGCATGTGAAGGACCTCTTCAAGGAGAACTACAAACCAATACTCAATGAAATAAAAGAGGACACAAACAAATGGAAGAACATTCCATGCTCATGGATAGGAAGAGTCAATATTGTGAAAATGGCCATACTGCCCAAGGTAATTTATAGATTCAATGCCATCGCCATCAAGCTACCAATGACTTTCTTCACAGAATTGGAAAAAAATACTTTAAAGTTCATATGGAACCAAAAAAGAGCCTGCATTGCCAAGACAGTCCTAAGCCAAAAGAACAAAGCTGGAGGCATCTCACTACCTGACTTCAAACTATACTCCAAGGCTACAGTAACCAAAACAGCATGGTACTGGTACCAGAACAGAGATATAGGCCAATGGAACAGAATAGAACCCTCAGAAATAATAGCACACATCTACAACCATCTGATCTTTGACAAACCTGACAAAAGCAAGAAATGAGGAAAGGATTCCCTATTTAATAAATGGTGCTGGGAAAACTGGCTAGCCATATGCAGAAAGCTGAAACTGGATCCCTTCCTTGACCTTATACAAAAATTACTTCAAGAGGGATTAGAGACTTAAATGTTAGACCTAAAACCATAAAAACCCTGGAAGAAAACCTAGGAAATATCATTCAGGACATAGGAATGGGCAAGGATTTCATGTCTAAAACGCCAAAAGCAATGGCAACAAAAGTCAAAATAGACAAATGGGATCTAATTAAACTAAAGAGCTTCTGCACAGCAAAAGAAACTACCATCAGAGTGAACAGGCAACCTACAGAATGGGAGAAAATTTTTACAATCTACTCATCTGACAAAGGGCTAATATCCAGAATCTACAAAGAACTCAAACAAACTTTCAAGAAAAAAAGCAAACAACCCCATCAAAAAGTGGGGAAAGGATATGGACAGACACTTCTCAAAAGAAGACATTTATGCAGCCAACAGACACATGAAAAAAATGCTCATCATCATCACTGGCCATCAGAGAAATGCAAATCAAAACCACAGTGAGATACTATCTCACACCAGTTAGAATGGCAATCATTAAAAAGTCAGGGAACAACAGGTGCTGGAGAGGATGTGGAGAAATAGGAACAGTTTTACACTGTTGGTGGGACTGAAAACTAGTTCAACCATTATGGAAAACAGTGTGGTGATTCCTCAAGGATCTAGAACTAGAAATACCATTTGACCCAGCCATCCCATTACTGGGTATATACCCAAAGGATTATAAATCATGCTGCTATAAACACACATGCACACATATGTTTATTGTGGCACTATTCACAATAGCAAAGACTTGGAACCAACCCAAATGTCCATCAATGATAGACTGGATTAAGAAAATGTGGCACATATACACCTTGCAATACTATGCAGCCATAAAAAAGGATGAGTTCATGTCCTCTGTAGGGACATGGGTGAAGCTGGAAACCATCATTCTGAGCAAGCTATCGCAAGGACAGAAAATCAAACACTGCATGTTCTCACTCATAGGTGGGAACTGAAAAATAAGAACACTTGGACACAGGGTGGGGAACATCACACAGTGGGGCCTGTCGTGGGGTTGGGTGAGGGGGGAGGGATAGCATTAGGTGATATACCTAATGTAAATGACGAGTTAATGGGTGCAGCACACTAACATGGCCCATGTATACATATGTAACAAACCTGCATGTTGTGCACATGTACCCTAGAACTTAAAGTATAATAAATAAAAAAAGGAAAAAAATGATTCTTGTACATGCAACCTGGAGAACATGTACAAGACTATCTCTAGGGCATGATTCTAGGAGTGTAATTGCTAGGTTTACTGTATTTGTATTGTATCTTTAATTCTACAGCTGAACTTTTTTCCCAAAGTAGTTGCTCCAATATGTAGCCCCATCTTCTTATTGGAGGAGAGTTTCCTTTACTAAGCACACTTCCCAAAATATGTTATTGTCAGACTTTTCAAGTTTTGTGTAGTAGCAGTTATCTAATGGCATCACATTTTGGTTAAATTCCACAATTCCTTGACTACAAATAGGATTGATCATCTTTTTACTCCCTTGTTGGCCATTTATATTTCCTTTTTTATAGAGGTTAGGCATGGTGGCTCATTCCTGTAATACTAGCACTTTTGAAGGCTAAGGGGGAGGATCACTTGAGTCCAGTAGTTCAAGACCAGCCTGGGCAACATGGTGAGACCCTGTCTCTAAAAAAAATAAAAATTATGCGGTCATGGTGGTGTCTTATTGTAGTCCCAGTTGCTTTGGAGGCTGAGGCTGGAGCATCACTTGCTCACAAGAGGTTGAGGCTGCAGTGAACTATGATCCTGCTACTGCATTCCAGCCTCAGTGACAGTGCAAGACCCCGTCTCAAAAATAAATAAAGAAAAAATAAATGTCGTTACTTCAACTTGACTTTTGAATACCTGCTACATCAAATTTTAGATGACAGATTTCTCTCTTTTAAATTTTTAAATGACAGGTTTCTCTCTTTTCTCACTTTAGGCCGGGTGCAGTGGCTCACGCCTGTAATCCCAACACTTTGGGAGGCCAAGGTGGGCAGATTGCCTGAGCTCAGGAGTTCGCAACCAGCCTGGGCAACACAGTGAATTCCCATCTCTACTAAAATACAAAAAATTAGCCAGGCGTGGTGGCAGGGGCCTGTAATTCCAGCTACTCGGGAGGCTGAGGCAGGAGAATCGCTTGAATCTGGGAGGCAGAGATTGCAGTGAGCCGAGGTCATGCCACTGAACTCCAGCCTGGGCAACAGAGCAAGATTCCATCTCAAAAAAAAGAAAAAGAAAAACACTTTGAAGATGTCATGTCATTTTCTTCTAGCTTGCCTTGTTTTTGAGGAAAAAATTATTGTTGTTGCTTATGTAATATGACTTCTATGTCTTCTCCTCACCTTTCTTGGAGCATTTTAAATATTTTCTAAAGATTTAAAAAAATCTCTTTCTTTATTCTTTTTTTTTTTTTTTTTTTTTTTTTTTTTTTTTTTTTGAGACGGAGTCTTGCTCTGTCACCCAGGCTGGAGTGCAGTGGCCGGATCTCAGCTCACTGCAAGCTCCGCCTCCCGGGTTTACGCCATTCTCCTGCCTCAGCCTCCCGAGTAGCTGGGACTACAGGCGCCCGCCACCGCGCCCGGCTAGTTTTTTGTATTTTTAGTAGAGACGGGGTTTCACCGTGTTAGCCAGGATGGTCTCGATCTCCTGACCTCGTGATCCGCCTGCCTCGGCCTCCCAAAGTGCTGGGATTACAGGCTTGAGCCACCACGCCCGGTCTCTTTATTCTTATTTTATTTTGTTTTATTTTACTTTCGTGAGAAAGAGTCTCACTCTATTGCCCAGGCTGGAATCCAGTAGTGTAATCTCAGCTTACTGCAACCTCCACCCTCCAGGTTCAAACAATTAAAAAAAAAATCGTTTTCTGTCTTTCTTTATTGTTTAGTAATGTGACCATGATATGAAGAGGTGTGATTTTCTTTGTATTCATTCTGGTTGAGAGCCATTGAGATTTGTGAACCTGTATATTAATGCTTTTTATAAAAATTGTAAAATCGGCCAGGCACAGTTGCTCAAACCTGTAATCCCAGTACTTTGGGAGGAGACCAGCCTGGCGAACATGGTAAAACCCCGTCTCTATTAAAAATACAAAAATGAAGCCGGGCGCGGTGGCTCACGCCTGTAATCCCAGCACTTTGGGAGGCCGAGGCGGGCGGATCACAAGGTCAGGAGATCGAGACCATGGTGAAACCCCGTCTCTACTAAAAATAGAAAAAATTAGCCGGGCGCAGTGGCGGGCGCCTGTAGTCCCAGCTACTCGGGAGGCTGAGGCAGGAGAATGGCGTGAACCCGGGAGGCGGAGCTTGCAGTGAGCCGAGATTGCACCACTGCACTCCAGCCTGGGCGACACAGCAAGACTCCGTCTCAAAAAAAAAAAAAAAAAAAAAAAGAAACAAAAATACAAAAATGACCCGGGCACGGTGGTGGGCACCTGTAATCCCAGCTACTCACTAAGTCTGGTAGGTCTGCTCCACCAGGTGGCCAGATACTGCCCACATGCCCCTATCATTGCTGTGACACGGAATGCCCAGACAGCTCGTTAGGCCCACCTGTACCATGGCATCTTCCCTGTGCTGTGCAAGAACCCAGTCCAGGAGGCCTGGGCTGAGGACGTGGACCTCTGGGTGAACTTGGCCAGGAATGTTGGCAATGCCTAAGCCTTCTTCAAGAAGGGAGATGTGGTCATTGTGCTGACTGGGTGGCGCCCTGGCTCCGGCTTCACCAACACCATGCGTGTTGTTTCTGTGCCGTAATGGACCCCAGAGCCCCTCCTCCAGCCCCTGTCCCACCTCCTTCCCCCAACCCATCCATTAGACCAGCAACGCTTGTAGAGCTCACTCTGGGCTGTAATGTGGCACTGGTGGACTGGGACACCAGCGAAGAAGATCAATGCCTCGCTGAAACATGACTGTATTTACAGCCTGCTCTAGTGGGACAGCCCAGAGCCTGGCTGCCCATCATGTGGCCCCACCCAATCAAGGGAAGAAGGAGGAATGCTGGACTGGAGGGGTGACAACTTCCTTTCTTGTGTTTACTCTGTTCAGTTCCTTTAGAAAATGGATGCCCAGAGGACTCCCAACCCTGGCCTGGAGTCAGGAAACAGCCCGCGAGAGTTAGGGGCCTTAGGGCACCGGGCAGTTGTTCCACTGAAGTGGACTCTGATCCTGGTCCTTACTTGCTTCCCCAACCCCCTGGGCTTCCCCAATCTGCACCTGTCCCCGCCCTCCACTCAGCTGCCCTGCAGAAAACACGCCACCCTCCACCTTCCATTTTCCCCTACTACTGCAGCACCTCCAGGCCTGTTGCTATAGAGCCTACCTGTATGTCAATAAGTAACAGCTGACGCACGCACACACGCGCGCGCGCGCACACACACACACACACACACACACAATATAAACATGAGCCGGGAATGGTGATGGGCACCTGTAATCCCAGCTACTTGGGAGGCTGAGGCAGGAGAATCAGTTGACGCTGGGAGGTGAAGGTTGCAGTGAGCTGAGATTGTACCATTGTACCCCAGCCTGGGCGACAAAACCAGACTCTACCTAAAAAAAAAAAAGAAAAAGAAAAAAAAAATTCCTCACCAACATTTCTTTCCATTCCATTTTTTTTTCTTCTTTCTGGAATTTCAATTACATGTATATTAGACCACTTCATAAAATCTTACAGGTAGTGATGCTTTTCTCATTTTTTTCACCCTTTTTTTTCTTTTTCTGCTTCAATGTGAGTAATTACTATGACTCTATTTTAATTTCATTTATCATTCTGTAGTATTCAATCTTTTATTCAACCCAATGAATAGATGTTTGATTTCAGACTATATATATATACACATACGTATGTGGGTTTTGCTCTCAGAATTTCCACTTGTGTCTTGGAATGCCTCATCCTTTCACTCACTCTATCCACCTTTTACTCTAAATTTATTCATATACCTATAATAGTCAGTTTAAACAACCTAATTTAAACCTTGTGTGTTTTTCTTATTCATGAGTCACATATTCCTTTTTCTTTGCTCTTTTGTTACTTTTAATTGTATACTAGTCGTTGTGTACAGAAGAACAATGGAGATTAAAATATGATTTTGTTTTACTTAGTTTTATTTGTCAGAAAGTGCAACCCTTTTCCTTGGCCTGACAGTGAGTAGAGGACTAATTATTTAGATAATTTCTGAAGTTGAATTGAACTAAAGCTGGATTGTACCTTTAAATTCAGTTGAATTTGACCATGATCAGAGGCATTCTCAACCTCCCATGTTGCTACCATGTTTATTATGTCAGTATTTGAGATGAAAACAGATTGGATTTCAATTTCAGGTATTTTTGAACCAAAAGTTGAGATTTACATGCGGCAATCCATGATTAAATGTAGTTCTATGTGATTTCTTCCCACTCTTCTCTCAAATCAAGTTTTTTTGTTTGTTTTTTGTTTGTTTGTTTTTTGCAGAGAGGATGCAAAATTAAGCTTGTATTGATTGGAGCCAAAAGAGAACTGTCAGGTAGAACAATTTGTTTTGGATTCAGGGCTCTAGTTACCAAACTGAACTGGATTTGTTTGCCACATGCATTGGAAAGCCAAACACCAAAGCATCAGGTTTTCATATAGAGAAAGGTTTATTGTGAGTCACCTGGCAAGGGGATAGGAGGTAATGCTCAAATCTGTCTCTCTGAGCTGGAGGCTGGGGCAGGTTTTATAGGCAGAGGGTAATAAGATGCAAGCTGATTGGATCTTGCAGTGAAGTGATGTTGGGAGGTGTGATCTTATTGAATCGCATAATGGGGTGATGCCAGGGCTCAGTCTGATTAGATCATGGATCATGCCATGTGGTATCAGTTTCTTAGTTTGGTCCCATTTCTTGGTCCAAGCACTTACTTTCCTCCTGTGGTTGCACACTTGGTTTATCTAAGCATGCTTAGGTGACAAAACTTGCAACCTGGGGTCCATGGCAACTGAAAAACAACTCATTGTTTTATTACCCAAAGTTGAACGAGGTTGGGTTAGTTTTATAATTGCACTCTTATTTGATTTCATCTCTTCAACCTACACTATTATCTAAGGCTTAGCTGATTTATTCTATTCTTGGAAGAGTTTCTCCTATGTCAGGCTTTTTCTCTGTCCAGGCCTATCTAAACTAGATACCCAACCCTAGTAATGGAAGCTGACGTCATGGTTGTCTGCTCACCTGTGGAGAGCTTGTTCCTCTCTAGAATTCAATTTATTGAGCCTCTTTGTATCCACTGTTCTCTGCTAGTTGCAAACAAAATTGTGATTTTTTAGCAAAAGAAAGTACTTATCTATATATTTTAGATATATATATCTAAATACATATATCTAAATATAAATATCTCTCATATATATATATATATATATATTTTAGAGACAGGGCCTGGCTCTGTTACCCAGGTCAGAGTGCAATGGCACAATCATGGCTCACTGCAGCCTGGAGCTCCTAAACTAGAGCAATTTTTCTGCCTCATCCTCTCAAGTAGCTAGGACTACAGGCACGCACCACCACACCTGGCCAATTTGTATCTTTATTTTAGTTTTTGTAGAGAGAGGGTCTTTTTCCATGTTGCCCAAGCTGGTCTCAAACTCCAGGCCTCAAGTGATCCTCCCACCTCGGCTTCCCAAATAAGTAGGATTACAGGCCTAACCCACCATGCCTAACTAAAAATTGTGATTTTTATTTTGTCTGTATTTTTCTTGTTGCCATGGATATTTCTACATTTTTAGAAGAATGCCATTTATCTGAGACCATATTAGACATAACATAATGCTGATCCAAGAAAGTGAGGCACAATAAAAATCTGGAAAATTCCATTTCTCAAAAGGGTTAAAGAATAAATATGCTTAACACAATGGATATTTTCAAGTGTATATGCTTATCTTTCTATTAATGCACAAATATTTCACTGAATTACTGCAGCTTTAGGGTAAGTATTGATCACTATTAGGGCAAGTTCTCTCTCTCCTTTTTTTTCTTGAAGAGCGTAATGGTTTTTCTTGGCTTTTTGGCACTTTATCAAAACATACATTCCTTCAACTTGGGAGAACTGATGACATGTTAAAAAGAAGAGAGACAGGAACAAGCACACTGAGTCCCCTCACCATGTGATGCCCTGTGCTGCCTTGAGACTTTGAAGGCTCTCACCCAATACAGTCCCTTGTCCTTGAACTTCTCAGCCTCCATAATTGTAATAAATAAATTTATTTTCTTCATAAATTATCCAGTTTCAAGTATTCTGTTATAAGCAACAGAAAATGGACTAATGCTGCATGGGAACTTGTCTGAGTTTATATTGTATCAGTTTCTGATTCAAGAGGAAAAAGTAGAAATTTCTACTCTTTCGAGGAGGGAATCTGCCCCAGTTTGGATCAAATTATTCACCTTTTGGACACCATGATCCAAGGTATGGAAACTAATCATTGGCTCAGCCCAAGATGTGTCCCTCCATTTGTATGGAGAATGGGATAGACTGAGGCAGAGTACACTGACTAGCCACCCATTATAAACTACTAAAAGCTACTAAAAGGGAAAGTAGGTCTCAAAGGTTATGTGGGGTGTGAGGCGAGTTGGAGGTGAGACTGTTCTGATGTTACCCAGAAAATGGGAGGAAGGCTGGGCAGATGAAAACAACAAGCTCCTGGAAAGCAGAAACTATAGTTTTTCAATGTTTTCCTCTGCCCCCATCCCTCATATCTCCTCTGAACAGAGAGAGTGATTTCTGAGGTAAACTGATCACAGGAAATATCTATGGGCTGAATTTATGAATCAAAGCTATAGAGTTTTAAAATATATTCATAAGAAATTTTGCTTTGCAACTATGTATGGAACAAAATAATGATTTTTTTAAACATTGGTGAGATAGGTACCAGTGTCAAAAAAAATAAAGGAAGATAGAAGGTTTAGAGAGTAGGGTAAAGATATTGAATGTGGAATAAAGATTTATATCAAACACAAGAACAGACAAATACATTTGTTTTAGTGGAAGAGAATTGTAATGACTTCTCTGCTTTCAGTCTCTCCAAATCTTACCCATAATTCCAGGCATGACTTATGCACCTTCTTTTCAATCTTGACATCTGTGGAATTCCAACCTTCATCAACCTCTCTGTTCAGTAATCCCACTCTGTTTATATCTTTTTTGTAATGCCACAAAGAGTAAATTTGACCATTTATTTGAAATTGCAGAATAATGAGATATTTATGTCCTTAATAATTTCTTATAAATATGTCTTGGATGTCTCAATTAGGTTCTAGATTTTTTAACAGAAAGTGACAAGTCTTTTGCTGCTCTTTAAACCTATTTAGTCCTGATAATAGCTCTGAACACACAGTACTTCAGTTAATGTTTGTGGATAGTAAAGTATCAAAATGGAATGTTAGGAACTTCCCGCAGGATATATCTTGTTACTGCTTTGAAGGTAGTTTAAGAAAAAAACATGAGGTCTGCTAACTATGCATCTTTATATTTACTGTTAGAGATGCCAAGTCATCACCATCCTTCTTCTTCTAGGAAAAAAAAAAAAGAGGGTTAAAATCAGAGCCCTGTCTCCTCAGTAAACAGGTAAATTTATGCCACTAGAAGAGTATTAACAATCAAAAAAGAGGAAAGGATGAGAAGCTCAACTGGCTTCTGTAAGCACATCTCATTTAGACTGGAACGACAATTTAGATTCTCTTGGAATTTGTTACAAATTCTTTGGAGAAAATGGTAGAATATAGATAATTAAAAATGAAAGAATTCTTTCAAAATGTGATCCAAGTCTATTTTGTTTGTCTCACCTGAAATAGAATAAAGAATTTATATTTTTTTTCTTAAAAAGTATCTGTTTTTAAGATCTGTTCCTTTCTCAATTAAGTTATTCAGGGTCCATGAAAGTTATGAGGACAGAACTAGTCCAAATCACTGGGGTGAACAGTACATAGTACAGGCGGGAAACTAAATATTAGCCCCATGTGGAAAGATTTTAGCTAATTTGTCTTTTCTGAGATGAAGGTAGGTGCGTAGGTTTTCTTGTTTGCAGAGCTTATCCTGCTTCTGTATACTTGCTAGTGAACCAAACAAATGTCTAAAATTGCATAACTACATTGAACAAGTCAATTTCTTATGAACTATCATGTATCTTTGTCTTCTACACCCCATGATGCTTTCAAATTCAGGTCACATAATTTTTCTATTTATAAAACACTTGCGTAAAAATCAAATAAGATGAAATATGAAAATAATATTAGGCCGGGCGCGGTGGCTCAAGCCTGTAATCCCAGCACTTTGGGAGGCCGAGACGGGCAGATCACAAGGTCAGGAGATCGAGACCATCCTGGCTAACATGGTGAAACCCCGTCTCTACTAAAAATACAAAAAACTAGCCGGGCGAGGTGGCGGGCGCCTGTAGTCCCAGCTACTCAGGAGGCTGAGGCAGGAGAATGGCGTAAACCCGGGAGGCAGAGCTTGCAGTGAGCTGAGATCCGGCCACTGCACTCCAGCCTGGGCGACAGAGCGAGACTCCGTCTCAAAAAAAAAAATAAATAAAATAAATAATAATAATAATAATAATATTTTAGATTTCAAATACAGAGAACCAAGAACTCAAAAAAAAAAAAAAAAATGACAGTGATGAGGGAGAAAACTTGGCCTTTACCTAAATTCCAGCACAGAAAACATGTCCCAGTTTACTAAAATAAAGATGTAGCTATGTAGTAGCTCTTTTTGTTGTAATACAGACTAGTCCGATGTAGTTTGATTTCTGACTTAGAAATAAGGTTTCTCTTGAGGCTCAAACATGGCATCTGGTAGTGACTGATTTTCTTCTGCATCATTTTGGTCACATGTACTTTGGATGAGATATAGTGATGTCCATGTCTGAATATTGTCAGAATAATGAGATGAATCTAGCAAAGGCTATAGTCAAGATCAAAAACCAATGCAGCCACAACTGGCTGGACCAAGAATCAAGAATCTTCCAGCACATGTACAGCTCAGAAGAAGCAAACCGGGACAGCTAGACACAAGGAACCCTTTGCTGGTCTGTGTTAGACATGAAGAAGCCGCTGAGAATTTTGGTGAAGTAAAGGCAGAAGACTGAGGAAGGATCCTGAATTAACTAAAATTATCTGCAACTCACTAAAGTTAAATTTCTGTGACAGAGAACATTGGAGACTCAAAATGGACCTTAAATTCAGTATCAAAAAAGAAAAGTAGGCAGAGCACGATGGCTCACACCTGTAATCCCAGCACTTTGAGAGGCCAAGGCAGGAGGATTGCTTGAACCCAAGAGTTTGAGACCAGCATGGGCAATACAGCAAGGCCCCTCTGTACAAAAAATCAGGCAGATGTGGTGGTGTATGCCTGTTCCCAGCTACTTGGAAGGCTGAGGCAGAAGGATCTCTTGAGCCCGGAAGATTGAGATTGCAGTGATCCAGGTTTATATCACTGTACTCCAGCCCTGGTGACAGAGCAAGACCACGTCTCAATAAATAAATAAATAAGCATTTCTTGTCCAATTGGCTTTGTGAAGTGAGAGGCATGTTTGATTAACTTGAAAAGCAAAGTTGTTCAAGAGAACAGCTAATCATGTCAGTTACTAGAAGTTTCAAACTTAAATTTTGGGAGTTTCTATTATTCTGGGAAATGACAGGAATGCAGAGAATTGTGGGAAAGCAGATGGCAGATCTTCCAGAGCAAAGGCCTAATTCTTCAAATTGTGAAGGCAGATATGCCCAGGCCTGTGTGGACTGCAAGCATGATGGAGCAGCAAGAAGCCTATTTGCATCAGGGTTGGGAATGCTTCATGGAAGAAAATAGATATTGATGAATTGGTATGCTTAGCTCTTTTTTTTTTTTTTTTTTTGACAAAACTATTAAGTTTTGAAGGAGGCAAAGGACCCTAAAAAGTCTATCCTGTTTAAAATAGAGTCACACAGGCTGCATCAAATAATACGTTGGGAGGCAGAGTTCCAGATAAAGTTTTAGCGTAACATTTTGTGTGACACACAGATGGACACAAGTGGCTTGGGACAGTTAACACCTGTGGCCTTAGAAGTGACGGGAGAATGATATATGCTCTCTCTGATGACTACTTGGTGTTCTGGCTGTTCCAGAAGACACTAGTAATGGGGTCCAGTAAAAAACAAGGAGATCTATAGGTTAAAACCACATGAAATTAGAAATAGAGAATGAACCATTATGTCATCAAACATGTCAAAATATGCTGTTTTGTTTTGTAATAAATACCTTTGGCAACAATCTACCCCACCCCCAACACCACCATCAAAAAAAGAGAAAATACACATTTAGGAAAAATTTAGTAGTACACTTCGTTTCTCAAGAGAGTTGATAATGAACATGTTAACTTGTTCAAAATATGTGATGACCTCTACCATCCACCATGGGGGCTATAAGGATATCACTGACCGCCTAAAAACCAGAGGAAGTATGTCTGATGAAGAAATATCAACAAGTATTCCAAAAAGAAGCAGTTAACTTGAAAAAATTATGCTTGAAGACAAAGACTGAATAAGTGTGGCTGCAAAAGGTACATTTACTTATCACACTGTGATGTATGACTTTTCATATACAGTCATGAGTCACTTCACAACTGGGATACATTCTGAGAAATGCATCATTAGGCAATTCCATCATTGTATGAACATCATAAAGTGTACTTACACAAACTTAGATGGTAGAGTCTACTACACAGCTAGGCTATATGGTATGGTACTGGTCCGTGGCCTGTCAGGTACCAGGCCGCACAGCAGTAGGTGAGCGGCAGGCGAGTGACAGAAGCTTCATCTGTATTTATAGCCACTCCCCACAGCCGGTATTATCCCCTGAGCTCCGCCTCCTGGGAGATCAGCAGCAGCATTAGATTTTCATAAGAGCACAAACCGTATCATGAACTGCACATGCAAAGGGTCTAGATTGCATATGGTCTTTAGAAGAATCTAATGCCTGATGTTCTGAGGGAGAGCTGAGGCGGTGATGCTAGCACTGGGGAGCAGTTGCAAATACAGATTAACATTAGCAGAGAGGTTTGATTGCACAGAGACCATAATAAATTAATTGCTTGCAGACTCGTATCAAAACCTTATCAGTGAGTGGGCAAGTGACAATTAAGCTGCATCTGGTGGCAGGCTTTTTAGTGGAGAGTTGATGTACTTTAATTTTAAAGCTGCATCCGGTGGTTTTAAAAGTATATTTGAGACAACTTCAAATCTCTATACATTCTAGATTAAAGTCAAGGCAGAATATCCTGAGATTGCCACAGAAGCACTGAAAATAGGATATTTCCAATATCCTATCCTTGTGAAGCAGGGTTTTCTGCAGTGACAGCAACCAAAATGAGATTATGGAGTAGACTGGACATAAGCAACACACTTTGGGTGTCACTGCCTCCCATCAACCCCAGATAAGACCATCTAGTTGCAGGAAGACAAACTCAGGGCTCACATATTATAATCTTATGGGATTAGCATCATATTTGCAGTCTGTTGTTGACCAAAACATCATTAAATGGCACGTGACTATAATCGTTAATTTTAGTCATTTAATTATTTCTTATGGAATTATGAAATGATTGAGTTTTGGGTTTTTTTGGTTTTTTTTTGTTTTTCTGTTTTTTTTTTTAGATTGGGCACACTGGAATAATACAATCTTATGTCCCTATTTTAAGGTTCCTTATCTCTTTTTATTTATTTATTTATTTATTTATTTATTTATTTATTTATTTACTTATTTTGAGACAGCATCTCGCTTGGTTGCCCAGGCTGGAGCGCAGTGGTGCAATCTCAGCTCACTGCAACCTCCACCCGCTGAGCTCAAGAGATTTTCCCACTTCAGCCTCCTGAGCTGCTGGGACCACAAGTGCACACCACCATACCCGGCTGTGTTTTGTTTGTTTGTTTTGCTTTGTTTTGTGTTTTTGTATTTCTAGTAGAGACGGGGTCTTGCCGTATTGCCCAAGCTGATCTCGAAATCCTGAGCTTAAGCTATCCACCCGCCTCAGACTGCGAAAGGGCTGAGATTACTGGCTTAAGCCACCGCGCCCCGCCTGTGAAATGGTTATTGATAGAATGTTAGATCCTTTAGCAAAAGATCTTTATAGAGTTAGATAATGTCAGTTTTATATCAAAGCTATCAGATGCTAAAAGTAATAATCACCTAAGCTAATTTTAATAACAATTTGATAATTTATTCATCAATTTATGGAAGCAATATAGAGACTTAGAAGTTTATTTTTGTCTGATGTGGAACAATTGAGGTAATGAATGCTGCCATGAATTCTATTAAGAAGGTCAAAGTTAAGGACAATTTTTTGTACTGACAATTCAGAATACTATATTTTCATGAAACTCAGTAGCATTAAACCATGAACATTTTAGAATTAGGAAACCAGTGAACCAGAAACATACTTTAAATTAAATTACTCATAGTGTAAACATAGTTCACAAATGCACCTATATTATATCTTATAGATGTAATTGTTCTTATATCTTTTTATGTGCTCAGGTAATGTCATCACCTGCACTCAAACACCAGGTGACTCTAATTTCCAAGCCCATGCATGCATTTAACCACTAAGATACCCCCACCCTCCAGCTTAAGAGTTTTCCTCTCCATTGTCCCATAGTTTGAGAAACGTTACACCACTGAATATACAATCTGTTTTCTATTTTATTTTCAGGAAGAATGCAAACTTAAAGAACAAAACTTGATCAAGGTTGAATATAAGAATGAATTTTCTGTAAAAGTAATTTAATGTTTAATAGTTTTCTATTATTATCGTAACAAATGACCAGAAATGTATTGTCTTAAAACATATATGTATCATCTTACAGTTCAATCGGTCAGGAGTCCAACACAGGTGTCCCTAAGCTAAAATCAACGTGCAGCCTGGCTGCAATATTTTTTGGAGACTCTAAGAGAATTCCTTGCTTTGTCTATTAGTTTGGTGCAAAAGTAATTGCGATTCTGCCATTACTTTTATCTCAAAACCTGCAATTACTTTTTCACCAACATAATAGCTTCTAGAGGCTGCCTACATTCCTTTGCTTTGATCTTCTTTCTCCATCTTCAAATCAGCAAAGCAGCATCTTTTTGACCCTGCCTCTGTCATCACATCTGTTTCTCCGACAACATCTGGGAAAGATTGTTTGCCTTTATATACTCATGAGATTAGGTTGAGCTCTCTCAGGTAATGCAGTATAATCTCCCCATGTCAAGATTCTTAACATTTTTTTTTCTTATTTTTTTATTTTATTTTATCTAGAGGCAAGATCTCGCTGCGTTGCCCAGGCTGGTCTTGAACTCCTCAGCTCAAGCCATCTGCCCACCTCGGCCTTCCAAAGTGCTGGGATTATAGGCATGAGTCACCATCCCATGTCCAAGGTTCTTAACTTAATCACTTCTACCAAATTATTTTGGATGTACATGAACATATTCGTAGGTTCCAAGTTAGGGGGTGGAAATCGTTTGTGGGCTGTTGTTTTGCCTACCACAAGCATCCAAATAAACTGTCCTGTTCTACCAACCAACCCGTATATTGAAATGTAACAGTCTCACAATGATACATTACAATGATAAAAGTTATAAAAGAAAGTTGCAAGGGCCAAGAGAATATGTAACAGAAAAGTCTTCTTCAAGAAGTTTGAGCTGACAACTGAAGAATGGGTAGAAGATAAATAAGCCAAGATTGTTGAGCACGTGTACTGTAGGCTGCGGTGCTTTCAGGGAATGGAAAGGTCAGAGTAAAGGCTATATAATGAGTAAGGAGAAGAGTGGCATAATCTAATATCAACCAAAGAACCAGGGACCAGATCATGCAGGCTTTTTAGATTCTATTAACTTTTTAAAAATCTTAAGTGCAGTGAGAAGTCATTTAAGGGTTTGAAGCAGGAGGAGAAGTGTTGTAATCAAATTTAGCATTTTGGAGGATGATTCTAGCTTCACTGGGGAAAACGGATTAAAAGGGACAAAAGTGGTTACAAGTTACTAAAAGAGTTGATATAAGATGCTGTGGTCTCATCTACTCTCAGAGATCCTAAAGTCACCTCAATAAATCCCAGGTCTTCTCACAGAAATGTCTTTTTCTTTAGCGTCTCCCATGTGAGTAGATAACCATCTAGTTTGGTCAGCCAAAACGTGAGAGTCGTCTCTCATCTTCCCCTTGTCACCTTCCAACATTCAAGTTCTATCAGTTCTGCCCCTAAATAGTGTTTGAATTTGTACCCATCTTTACATCTTCACTGCCACCACTCTAGTACAGACTACTCTCATTTCTTGCCCAGGATATTGATATAGGCTTTTAACTGATTCCCCACATAGATTTTTGCTCCCTCTGTTATCCACACTGCAACCAGAGTGATCTTTCTAAAGCATAAAATTTATTAAAATCCGTTTACTATACTTTACGTTCCATACCTCCTCCCTTCACTCACACACACACATGCAGACACACACACATATTTATGACCCATAGGTGGCTTCCTACTGCCCAGAACATACAGAATTGCAGCTTCACCCCTGCTCTGTGTCCTCCAGGAGCAGATGACGGTCTACCTCCCCAGCTGTCATACCCCATAAAGATCCCTCCCTCTCAAGCTCCATTTCAGAGGCCTTATGTTTCTTTGGGTATGCTGGGCTCCCTCTCATAATACCGCTTTTGTGAAAGCCAATTTCTTAGACTGTCTGTCTACAACGTTTCTCCTGTGTCTAGCTAACTCTGATTCTTTTTCATGTCACAGATAAGAGATTATTTCCTGAAGGAAGCATTTTCTAATACCTCAGTTCTTCTTTTGTGTTCTTATATCTTCTTAGGTGCTCAGGTAATGTTGTCACCTGCACTCAAATCCAGGTGACTCTGATTTCCATGCCCATGCATTTAATCATTAAGATGCCCCCACCCTCCAGCTTAAGAGTTTTTGTCGCCAATGTCCCATAGTTTGAGCAAGGCTACACCATTGAGTATACAATCTATTTTCTATTTTATTTTCAGGAAGAATGTGAGCTTAAAGAACAAAACTTGACCGAGGTTGAATATAATAATGACTTTTCTGTAAAAGTAATTTAATGTTTAATGGTTTTTGGTTACACCCCAAGTAGACACTTGATAAGTGAGAATCCGTGATAAGAATTTTCAAAGTTGTGCTTAAAGAACATATATACCAAGTGTATTAGTTAGCATGAGCACTGCCTGGGAACAGAGAAATGAATGAGCCTGTGACACTGGGAGAGCTCTCACAGCTGTTAACCTCCCTGGGAAAAATTGCAAACATAATAGGTGACTTTACAAGTCATCTTAACAAGTAAAAGAATAAGTAGGGAATCTCCTATTCTTAGAGAAAAGGGGTGAGATGTACTAATGATGCTGCTTAAAGAGGTTTACATTTTCACTGTTTGTGCCATGTGATAGATAAAAAGGGCTCCAGTCTCCAAGGTTGTCACTCCATCACCCTTCACAACACTAAATTCACTTAATTTTTTTTTCCCTTTAGCAGCTAAGGATGTTATCACTTATGCTGAGGTCACTGAGAGGGTAATACTACTGTTGGAGACACTAATGAAAAGGTACAGTGGTGACATGAGTTAATTGCATAGTTACCACACAATTACCAATTAATGTTCTACTGATGTTAACAGAGAAAGTGAGAGAGCTAGCATTATGTGTACTGAGCACTGCACGGTATAATAATATAATATAATATAATATAATATAATATAATAAATATAATATAATATAATATAATATAAATAGTGTTAGCAGTATACAACATTTTCCTGAACAGGTTTGCTCACATAAATAAAGAGGATCAAGAAAATGTGTGTTTTCCCATGTTTACTGTTCTAACACTGCTTGAAAATGGACCTAATAACAATAATCTTTCTTTCAACTCTTTCCCTCTTAATCATTCAGGTTTCAAAAACCCAGCTGCTAGAATTTTTTTTTAATTTAATGTTCAGCTACAAAAATAGTTATTTTACTCCTGAACACAAGCTTCAATGTGACTTTATTTTTCTATAAGTGAAACAGATTAGGTTGTGGACTCAGTTTCTGTAATAGAAAAAAAATCTTTATGAAAATTGTATTAGATGAAAATAAATCTCGCCGGGTGTGGTGGCTCACGCCTGTAATTCCAGCACTTTGGGAAGCTGAGGCATGTGGATCACTTGAGGTTAGGAGTTTGAGACCAGCCTGGCCAACATGGTGAAACCCCATCTCTACTAAAAGTACAAAAATTAGCTGGGTGTGGTGGCAGGTGGCTGTAGTCCCAGTTACTTGGGAGTGTGAGCCAAGAGAATCCCTTGAACCCGGGAGGCGGAGGCTGCAGTGAGCCAAGATCATGCCACTGTACTTCAGCTTGGGTGACAGAGCAATACTCTGTCTGAAATAAATAAATAAATAAATATTTTTAATTTTTAATTTTTAATTTTTGAGATGGAGTTTTGCTCTTTCACCCGGGCTGGAGTGAAGCAGCGCAATCTCAGCTTATTGCAACCTCCACCTCCTGGGTTCAAGCAATTTTCCTGCCTTAGCCTCCCAAGTAGTTGGGATTACAGGCATCCACCACCATGCCTGGCTAATTTTTTTGTATTTCTAACAGAGATAGGGTTTAACCACGTTGGTCAGGCTGGTCACAAACTCCTGACCTCAGGTGATCCACCCTCCTCAGCCTCCCGAAGTGCTGAGATTACAGGCATGAGCCACCTTGACCAGTCTATAAATAAATAAATAAATAAATCTCTTTATCTAGTGTTTGATTAGTTCTTTACTTGCCCATAATTTTCAGGATCTTTGAATGTATTTTATTTCAACATTTTTACAAATTCCTGGAAAAACAAAAAGACCTTTTTTTTAGTTTTTAAATCGATTTTCTTGAGGTATAATTGAAATATGAGAGAATGAATTGTTTTAAGTGTATAGTTCAATGAAAATATGCTCATTTTAAAATATGATTTATTTCTTGAGTCTCTGAAGGATTATTTCAGTAAAAGTAGGAACTGATTGCTTCTAGAAAATTATCCATAACATCTCTGAACTCACCTCTTGAGAAATTTTGCCCTGAATACCACACACAGCCCATAACTTACCTATTACCCACACAGATGTAGAGCAAATCTAAGAGCAAACTTTCTGTCAAAACAATTTAATGTTAAACAGTTTTCAGTTATAACCTCCACACATTTGCTGATAATGAGCCATAATAGGCAACAGCAAGAAACTAAAATAAAATTCACAAATTCTTTGCTATTATCCAGTCAAATATATACATGAAGTACAAGGCACTTGCAGACACTGGAGACACAGTAGTAAACAGCACAGACACAGCCCCTACGACTCGTTTCTTTATCCTTCCTAACATTTTGGTAATCTATTTAATACTGCATATTAAAACAATTCCTGGTTATATTAACTAGAGTAAATTCTGTTCTCTGAATACTGAACAATGTATTATAGCTACTAATGCTTTCTTTTCTAATGCATGGTCCCAAATTACTGTCTTTCCATGAATCTGCTATTGCTGCTGACTCAATATAATGTCCACACTGTAGAGTACATATGGGACTATAGCCCATTTCCATTGATGGTAAAAGCAATTTTCCAATTGTTTAGGAGTTGAATAGAGTCCTGATTGTGCAGAAAAATGACCTCATCATATGTGTCCTTAAGTGCTTAATGCTCATAGTTATATATGAGCATTATATGAGGTTACAAAAGAATGTTAAGGTTAATACTTGCAAACATCGAGATTTCTCAGTGTGGTCATTAGACCAGCAGCAGCAACATCACCGTGAACTTCTTGGAAATGCAGATTCTTGGGTCTCACCTCAGACCTATTCAATTAGAAACAAAAAGTGGGCTCCCAATCTGTATTTTAACGAATGCTCCAGGTAATTCTGACGCACAGTTAGTTTGAGGATCTCTGGGTTGAATTACGCTCAGATAACTAACATTTTAAGGCTTAAAACACAGAAGGTAGGCCGGGCACAATAGCTCATGCCTGGAATCTCAGCATTTTGGAAAGACTAGACCGGCAGGACGCTTGAGCCCAGGAATTCAAGACCAGCCTAGGAAACAGGGCAAAACCATTCTCTACCAAAAATTAACCCAGCATAGTGGTGCACGTCTATAGTCCCTGCTGCTAGGAAGGCTGAGTTGGAAGGACTGCTTGAGCCCAGTAATCAGAGATTGCAGTGAGCCAAGATGGCGCCACTGCACTACAGCCTGGGCAACAGAGAGACTCACTCTCAAAAGGAAAACAAACAAACAAAAACAAAAAACAAAACACCACCACCAAGGGTTTGTTTCTCACTTATGCAGGATATTTTTTGGTGTGTTATCTGGCTGCTCTCTTTTGCGATGTCCCTACTTTAGAATCCATGCTAAAGAAACATTGCTGCCATCATTTTAAGGGAAAAAAGACATCTGGCAAATAGATGTTCTTGCCTAGAAAGGCACATGTCCTTCCACTTAGAACTTTTTATCCATATCTGGTCACTCAGGCCCACCTGGTAAGGTTGGATCAGGAAATGCTATCTAACATTTCCCTGGAAGGAAGAGATCAGAAATAGCAAATGGCTTTTTTGACCACCATAATGCCCAAATCTTGCACTCAAATATTTGGCTCATTCTCTCATCTGCAGACAAAATACACTCACCCACTAATGAAGGCACATGAAACAGGGCTGGACGTGGTGGCTCACACCTGTAATTTCAACTCTTTGGGAGGTCAAGGTGGGTAGATCACCTGAGGTCAGGAGTTCAAGACCAGCCTGATCAACATGTTGAAACCCTGTCTCTACTAAAAATACAAAATTAGCTGGGCATGATGGCACGCACCTGTAATCCTAGCTACTCAGGAGGCTGAGGCAGGAGAATCGCTTGAACCTGGGAGGTGAAAGTTGCAGTGAGCCGAGATCACACCACTGCACTCCAGCCTGGACAATAAGAGCGAAACTCCATCTCAAAAAAATAAATAAATAAATGAAAATAAAACGAAAGTCCCAACCAACGTGGCACTGAGCCCAAACTCCACATTTTTTGGGTGAAGCATTATATTATTTAAAGTTGGGATAATGTGTGATAGTCATTACAGCACCTTTGGAAGTAGCTCCTCCTAATTCAAATAACCATGGAAAAAAGGCAAGTTACTCTTCTCCTAATAATAAATGATGGAAAAGGGCAGTTTATCCACTAAAAACATTCCCATGTAGAAAAGTGATGAATGGCCATCATGCAGCAGTCTCTATTCTATAGCAATTCTAAAATCCAGGTGATCAGATTCTGCAAGGGTCTTCTACCTGCAGAACAGCATGTTCATTCAGTTCCTCCAAGATGCAGATGCCCAAGATGGGAGTAAATATGCAATTATTTTGTTATGAGAAAAACTTGTGAGAAAAAAAATAGGGAAGGAGCCAGGGGAAGCTGGGAGAGACATCAGGGCATGACGTCAACCTGACCCTAAGTGAAGGAGGGAGGACAGGAAGGTAGAAGAATCTTCCATGACCACACAGTCAAAAGAAGGTCCAACAAGACCGCCAGGGGTTTCTGGAGCCAAAATCAGCCATTAGAGTAATACCTTATCTCAAATGAGCCTGCCTTAGTAGAAATGGGACTGCGTTTGTGTCCCTGGTGCACTCAGTCACCACCAATGTGAAACCTGTGGCAAATGTGCCACTGGGCAGGCTTGATGAGGGATGTCAAAGTGTGGCAGATCAGTTAGTGAAGCTCCCTGTCTTTGGAGGTCTGCAAGACATGTACTTATGGCCACCACAATCCACCCATTGTGTCTTTTAGGTATACTCACACAGGTTCCGGGAGCAGCTCCTCCACACTTCCTGGGGATCCCTCTTCCTGTCTGGAACCCAGAAGAGGCAGGTTAGTGAGATGAACAGCAGTCTCCGTCGCTGTGGTTGATCCTAGAGATAGCACTCATCCTCTCCTCCACCATTCATTCAAATTCCCCTCACTTTCAGCTACCACTTTGAAATTTACCCGTCTACAAGCAGCCCTACCTCTTCCTGCTCATTAGAAATTGCTCAGTATGGTGATTCTTTTGTCTGCTGGCCCCTGGGCAGATGGAATCCAAAGTGCTCTGACAGCAGCTGTAACTTGTAGTTCAATGGCAACCTTGCTTTACATTCCCTTTAAGATCACATTCCTCTGGGGACTAGGACTTTTAAAACTGCAGGGCCCAGAGTTTGTGGAAACAAGAAGTACAGTGTTTCCCACTGTGTCATTGAGGGCAATGGTTATAGAGGCCACTTTTGCTTTCACCTCTTGATTCCTGGATCCAGGTATCTTTTCTCTTGTGGACACAAGCCATGTGGGGGTGTTTGATTTAATAAATACAGCCATCCTGAAAGATGGTACCCCACCCTTTCAAGTGTTTTCTCCAATGTGGTACTTCAATTATATCTTTGTTTTTGTTTTTTGTTTGTTTTGAGATGGAGTCTTGCTCTGTTGCATAGGCTAGAGTGCAGTAGCATGACCTTGGCTCACTACAACCTCTGCTTCTCGGGTTCAAGTGATTCCTGTGCCTCAGCCTGCCAAGTAGTTGGGATTACAGGCACATGCCACCATGCCCAGTTAATTTTTTTTTTTTTAGTAGAGATGGAGCTTCACCATGTTGGCCAGACTGGTCTCGAACTCCTGACCTCGAGTGATCTGCTTGCTCAGCCTCCCAAAGTGCTGGGATTACAAGTATGAGCCACTGCGCCCAGCCCCAATTATACCCTTGGAAGGCTGATCCAGATTTCAGTGAAGCTGGTTGACTCTGAGTCATGCATAGACCCCATAGTCACGTAGATCCCGTAGTAATGGTCCTGCTCTCATATCCCTAGTTACATACAACGTTGTGTGGGTTATGCCGGGAGATAACCCTAGCTGTCAACTTGGCATGCAGGTCAGAAAGTGAGCAGCTTCTAAGGGGGGAGGGAGTCATCTGTTCCCTTGAATGAGACAGGTTTCTGCAGCATCTTCTGGCACAGAGGAAATGCTAGCCCTGACTGGGGAAGAATGAATCACTTCTGTACCCCCAGAAGACCCAGGGAAGTTACAGAGACAATATTCTTTTTTTTTTTTTTTTTTTTTTTTTTTTTTTTTGAGACGGAGTCTCGCTCTGTCGCCCAGTGGCCAGATCTCAGCTCACTGCAAGCTCCGCCTCCCGGGTTTACGCCATTCTCCTGCCTCAGCCTCCCGAGTAGCTGGGACTACAGGCGCCCGCCACCTCGCCCGGCTAAGTTTTTGTATTTTTTAGTAGAGACGGGGTTTCACCGTTTCAGCCAGGATGGTCTCGATCTCCTGACCTCGTGATCCGCCCGTCTCGGCCTCCCAAAGTGCTGGGATTACAGGCTTGAGCCACCACGCCCGGCCTGAGACAATATTCTTATGGTCAGTTCATCTGGTTGACTGTATACCGTGATTCAGGATTTGAAATTTTCCTTAGCAGGGCCCTAACATTCATATAGCAGACATACCGTGGCTGAGCATTCAAATATCTCAGGAGTTCTGTTATTCTGACAACTAGGTCTTCAGTGTAACCTTAACTGTGTCCGCCCTTCCACTCCAAGTATAAGGGCATTTTTTGTAAACCTGAGACAGAAACTCTCTGGCTTTCACAGTTAGGTATTTACCGCTGGTTAACAGCCCTTACTCTCTCATTATTCTTCGGCAGGGGTAATATAATCTAACAGTAATCAATGAACTCAGCATTGCTACCCTCATGTTTCTCCAAATACATATTCTTTTCAAATGACACCAAATTATATCATTATCATACCTTCCACAACATCCCCCGCCCCCACCCTCACTGGAACAATTTCTGAGGTCACCTCTGTTGAAATCTTTGGCAATTATTCTGCCACCTTGTGCCAGGGACAACCTGTACTCCACTGATCAACCAGGATGATGTCTTCGCTACCTGCCACGTGCTGAGTGAGCTATGTTTACCTTTTACTTGTTAGAGTTAAGAAATATTTTAATCTTCCAACTGTACAATTTTCCTAAATTTCTTTCTTCTCTTTCACTTATGTGTATAAATCAGCAAAATCATTTTTTCTTGTAATATATCGCCAAACATAGCCAACTGCAACAAACATTGTTACCAACATCTATTTTCAGAGCATGTTTCCTGGAGCTCGAGTTAACTAGGTATATAACCTGACTTCCAAGTTAATACAATCAACAGTTTACCAGATGCTTCGCTGACACATTTTATGGATTTCAGATTTTGAAACCAGTTTTCTCACCACCTATGTATGCCCAGCCCTTTAACTATTGCCACATACTTAATAAGGTTTTTGTTTCTCTGTAATTAGCATGCCACTTCTGGTATGAATTTCTGTTTCAGTTAAATTTGGTTAGCTTATATTATATTATCAAGCATATTCACAAATTTCAGCTTAAAAAAACAAGGGATTGTTTTACTTACATAAATATCCCTAGCAGAGCAGCTGGAGACCTACTCCATTCTGTGCCCACTTTTGTAGCCCAGGCTGATGGAGCATCCACTATCTGGATCAAGTCCTTGCCACCATGATGGGGCCCAACTCTGCCAGGGCTCCACCCAGTCACCCCCGAGGCAACCGAGTATAAATGGGACTTATTCCAGTTGATACAAGAGCAATTCTGCCTCCTGAGATAACTACTGAAATTCCAATTCTTCCCCTCACTATTAGACCTGAGTAATGTAACTTATCCAAAGGCTCCTGAAGGGAATAGGAGACACCACAGAAATGTCTAGAGAGGTATCTCTCCATGAACTAAACTCTGGGCATTGAGAACCTGGACAAAAGGAAACAATAGTTAGAAGAGAACTCACAGATAAATCCCTCCTCTTTCCTTCTCACCACTCTCTCCTGCATCTATCAGGATCCACTCAGGAGACTGAAATCCCAGCTGCAATTTTAACACACACACAAAAACTCAATGTAAAGACTTTTAATTAGATAAAAAGTAGTTGTATTAGTCTGATTTGCTATAACAAAATGCTGGGTGCCCTAAGTAGCAGAAATTTACATTCTCCAGTTCTGGAGCCTAAAAGTCCAAGATCAAGGTTCCAGCTGGGTTTCCAGTGGTGAGTCTCCTCCTGCTTGCAAATGGCTGCTTTCTCACTATCCCCTCCCTCACGTGGTCTTTCGTCAATGTGTACACACAGAAGAAGAGATGCAGAGCTCTCTGGTGTCTCTTTCTTACAGTGCCACTAATCTTATCAGATTAAAACCCCGCCCTTATGACCTCATTTACCCTTAATTACTTCCTCTTTAGAGGCTACATCTCCAAATACAGTCATGCTAGGGGTTGAAGATTCAACATTTGAATTTGGAGGTGCGTAGACATTCAGTCCATAATATACCATAACTTCGATCAGATTTTCAAAGTGACCTAAACCTAAGAAAATTTAACAATCATTGATTTGGAAATTAGAAAGTTACAGGGATGCCTAGAATGCACAGGTTTTCTTTAAGTATTATTAATTAAAATATTAACAGGTTAAAAGATAGTAAAATATAAAAGATGAGACAGCCACTGGTTTTGCCTACATCATGTCCATTCTATACTTCCTTACTGTAGTAGACTCAGGAAAAAATAACCATAAATTTCTCCCTTTCCTGTAAGTATTGTGAGTTTGCCATCCTCCCATCAGGAAGTAATATTTCTCTCTCTACTTGAACCTTGGATTAGCCATGTCATTGGCTGTAATCAATGGGACATTAACAAACATAATATTAAATGATGCTTAAAAGGTACTAGTGTATTGGAGCTTGCCTTCTCTTCCTTTTTTTAGTAATGCTGAGACTACCATGAGAAGTCATATCTTCCTGGGTCATGAATGGTCATATAGAGAAAGAGGAAGGGCCAGCAATCCCAGTTGAAGTCTTAGACAAGAGTTTAAGGCCATTGCATATTATTCAGTCGAGCTGTCACAGAACTGCCCCACCAACCCAAAGAATTGTGAGATATAATATTATCATTGTTTTAAGCAACTATATTCTGAGGTAGCTTGTTGTATTGCAAAATTCAATTTATTAATACGTATTAACAAAATCTCAAATGTATTTGGTTTGGCAGTCTGGTTACTGAAGATAACCTTCCTGTAATCTATGACTATAAATAGTATCTTCTTGATCCAGTTCTGGCCAACGAAGCATATACATACGTTGTTAATTGGTGTCTGGTAGTGGAGCCAGCTAAAGGGAGGCAATTCTAGTTAGAATGGTCCTTTGGCCCTTTGCTTTTCCTCCTCCTTCTTGCCTGGAATACAGATAAAATAAAGGAAACATATTGCAACCATGAGATAAAAGTCCCACTCTAAGAATGGTAGGACAGGAAAATAGAAAGCGATTGAGCCTCGATGGTAGTTTAGTTGCCCTACCAGGTCAGGACTATACAATCTCCAGACTTTTTGCTATATGAGAAAAATAAAATCTTTAATCCACTGGAATAAATGAATGCAAATACTAACTCAAGGTATTAAAGAAGGTGGAATCACTGACGGTTCCTATTTTGCTAGCTTTGTCAACTGGATAATGGTTCCATTAATCCAAAGAAAAGAGATATTTGGGGATAAGATGATTTAGAATACACTGAGTTTAAAGTGCCTGTAAAAGGTATAGAAGACACCAGTTGGAAGGTGAGAGGTGAGACAAAGCTGTTATAATACTGATAGGTAGAGGGAAGATCTGGGTTTAAGTATAATTTAAGGAATCAACAGCCAATGTTGTGGTAGGTAAAACTGTTAGAGTGCATGGGATTTCCCAGGAAGAGTCAGAAGAAAAAAGTGTAAAGGAAGAATCTTAGGAAACAGCAGTTGTTATAGGATGGTCGGAGCAAAGTGTTAAGAAATACAGATAAAAGAATGCTAAGAGGGTTAGACATAGACTCTGGTGAGCTTAATATAAGGATTGAACATGTCCTTATTGGATTTACCAATCAGGAAGCCACTAAGGCCCTTTCTGAGAGCAGAGTCCCTGGAGTGGAACCAGCTAAAGCCGGATTATGGTGGGTGGAAGAGTGAATGAAAGGTGTTGATAAGGAGACCATAAGTCGACTTGGCTAGTGAATCTTGGCTGCAAAGGACAAAAAAATAGGGCAATACCAGAAGGAGACAGAGTAGAGAGGAAATTTTGCTTTTGCTTTTTAAAAATGTTTTAGTTCGTTGGTAAGACTTGAACCTATTTATAGCCTGCAGGGAAGAAACTATTGGAGGGGGAGAGTGTGAAGATATAAGAAAAAGAAATACTGTAATTGGTAGAACAAGGCCAGGCATAGGCAGGAAAGGATGGAATGAAGAACACAGGTGGACGGATTAACCATAAATAGGAGTTGAATCTCTTCTTCCTGTGAGAGCATCAATATTTCTTCCTGAGAAGGGGAAGGTGCACTTAGATCTACATGGATACACAAGAGAGATACAAAGGGCCTGACTGCTGTAGTTTCAGCTTTTATCTGCTGTGTGATCTTGATTGGAGGCATGTAAGAGATCAGGAAGGCAGAACAAGTGGTTTCTCGTGTCAAACCATGGCAGGAATCCCGCGCCAGCTGCTGTCAGCTTTTGAAAATACTCACTACTCATAAATTAATACCTACATGCTACAGTGTTACTTAATTAGTCATCGTTAATATTTCAAATATTCTGAATTACAACAAAGCAAAAACATATTGCATCAGAGATTGATCATTCACCTATAGTTTCTAAAATGAGCAATATGCTTCTGGAAGAGAAGTCTTGTTCTCATGACACAATTATTGAGGAATCTGAATACATTTAACCAGCTTAGGTTTATACAGTCACTGTCCTGAAAAGAGGGTAATATTTTCTGTAATTAGGTAATAGAAAAATATGTTCAGAACACACTAACATTTTGTTTTGTAAATAAAATAAAATTGGAAATTAGAATGAGGCAAAGTGGAAAAATAATTGAGATGATGAGGCCAGCTAAGTTCAGGGACAAATTTTTGGCAGTATGTTGGAGGGCTTTTCAAGAACTGTTTGCAGTAGCATGGGTAACTTTATTACTTGAAATTAAAATACAGAGGGGCATAGACTCTAGAATCAATTTATAATAAAGATTTGAATGACAGTGGTCAAAAATTATACTAAATAGATGAGATGAGTGAATATATTTTTTGCTTTTTACATATATTTTTCTTAGTACTTGATTTTTATAATTAGTGTTAATTAACTGATTTTTTTTTCTTTTCATTTGGATGTCTGATATATTACAGACCATGTGCCTTCAAGCAAATGCTTCTTTGGGATGTACCTTGTATCTTTTTTATTTTTTTATATTTATTTATTTATTTTTTTGAGATGGAGTCTTGTTGTGTCCCTCAGACTCCTTTAGCCCATAACTTGAATTGCAGTGATGTCTTTTTGCCTCTTTTGTTTATGGGAGGCAGCATGATATGAAAGGTGCACGCCACCCTCGCCACCCTCGGCTCTGGAACCTTATCAGCTCTGACCTACCAGTTTCATGACTTCCTGATTCCTCAGCTTCCAGGATCGCTAGTAAAATGGTGTTTACAATGTAGATCTTCTAGGGTTTTTGTAAGTACTCGATGTGTTAACTACTTAAAATCCCATAAAATATTCCTGGCATATTAAAAGCACCCTTAAAATAAAAAATGTCAGCTATCATTAAAATATAGTGATGATTTTTTAATGGTCGTTTCATCAGTAAGACTTCTACATATGTTAAATATTTTATAATGTGAACTTCAACAAAAAGTAGTTTTCAGTTGCCCTACCAAGTAGATTTTTACTCGTTTTTGATGAGGTTGTCCCTAGGTATCCATGGGTGATTGCTTCTAGGACTTCCTGAAGATGCCAAGATCTGAGAATATTCATCTCTAATATAAAATGGTATAGGCTGGGTGCAGTGGCTCAAGCCTGTAATCCCAGCACTTTGGGAGGCAGAGGCCAGTGGATCACAAGGTCAAGAGATCGAGACCATCCTGGCCAACATGGTGAAACCCTGTCTCTACTAAAAATAAAAAAATTAGCTGGGGGTGGTGGCCCATGCCTGTAATCCCAGCTACTGGGGAGGCTGAGGCAGGAGAATCACTTGAACCCGGGAAGTGGAGGTCCCAGTGAGCTGAGATCATGCCACTGTACTCCAGCCTGGTGACAGAGTGAAACTCCATCTCAAAAAAAAGAAAAAGAAAAAGAAAAAGAAAAGGTGTAGTATTTGCATATCACCTAAGTATTAATACATCCTCCAGTATACTTTAAATCATCTCTACATTACTTATAGTACTTAATTTAATGCAAATATTATATAAATAGTTATATTGTTTAGGGAATAAGACAACAAAAAAGTTTTGTAAATCTTCAGTACAGATGTAACCATTCATTTTTTTTCCCCAAATATTTTCTGCCAAGTGCGATGGCTCATGCCACCAGCACTTTGTGAGGCCGAGATGGGTGGATTGCTTGAGCTCAGGAATTCAAAACTAGCCTGGGCAATCATGGTGAAACCCAGCATCTACTAAAAACACAAAATTTAGCTGGGCATTGTGGTGCATGCCTGTAGTCCCAGCTGCTTGAGAGGCTGAGGTGGTAGGATTGCTTGAGCCTAGGAGACAGAGGTTTCAATGAGCCAAGGTGCACCACTGCACTCCAGCCTGGGCGACAGAGGGAGACCCTGTCTTAAACAAATATATATATATATGTGTGTATATATACATATATATTCAATCCTCGGTGTGTTGAATCCAGGGATGCAGAACCAACTGTATTTGATGTGGTCTAATTTTGAAGGAGTATAAAACTTATAGCAAGGTATCAAAAGCAAGCATGTGAGTGTGTAAGTATAATCAACTCCATCTTTCTTTGCTGCTGCTGCTGTTCCTTCTCCCTTTCATCCTCCTTTTCTCTTTCTTTTTGCGAAAATGAGAGATGGCTTTGTGCACGCGTTTTCAGAGTCCAAACAGGAAGTAGGTACCTCTTAGCTGTTTTTTGAATTCTTGAAATTTGCATATCAACTGGATCCAAAGCTGATAGAGAATTTAATCCATAAAAAGACAAATAGCATAAAATTTATATGAAGATATTTAGAAGAGAAACTAGTATATAATAAGTTGATGATCTGAGTGAAGATCAGTAACCTTAATGATTAATACATACAAAAGGGAATGAAATAAATTGAATGATTATGTTATAATACTCCCTAGTGCAATAGTGTGTTTCTTTCACTTTAGCTTTAATTTTACATTTTTCTTTCATTTCTTATACTTGTTTTGGTTTGTAAATAAGAAAACAACTAGACTCAGAGGCTTTGGAGGATACCTAGAATCTGTATTTTCTCTTATGCCCACTAGATGGCAGGTATAGGATTCTGAATGCTTTTCAGGAGCTATGTGTCACCTATTTTTTTTTTTTTTTTTTTTTTTTTTTTTTTTTTTTTTTTAGCTCACTGTAATTGCATTCATGTAAAGTTCAAAAATAGTCAAAGCTAATTGGGTTAGAAGTCAGGATAGTGGCTACCTTCGGAAGAAGGTAGTGACTGGAAAGGTTTATGGAGTACTGGAAATATCCTATTTATTTTACTTTTAAATTCATTTATTTTTTAATTGACATATAACATTGTATGTATTTATTATATACAACATAATGTGTTGAAGTATATAAACATTGTGGAATTGTTAAGCCTAGCTAATTAACAAATGCATTACCTCACATAGTTATCATATTTGTGAGGGGAATACTTAACATCCACTCTCTTGGCATTTTTTAAAAGTACAATACCTTGTCCTTAAATATGGCCTCCATGTTGTGCAATAGATCTCTTGAACTTATTTTGTCACCTATTCTTATTTGCAGCACTAGACGAGAAAACCAGTTTTGTTCAAAGCACAACATTTTAGAAATCAATCATTTTATCTTCAGCCCCCTCCCCCAGTCTCCTACATAGATCCTAAAAAACAAACAAACAAAAAAAGAACTGGTAAAACTGGTCAAGGAAGATAGGGTTTCTAATAAGGCTTTTAAGTATTTTCATACAATACACTCATTTTCCGTCTTTTTCCTTTCTCCTTTGGACACATACGATCCAAAATGTGGTGTAGTCTCTGTGTAATCTCAGTGCTTTTATTTTCTCACAGTGGAAACATCACTGTTGCCCAATTGCAAGGGGCAGAGAGAGAGTACATTGTAAATTGTTCGTCGATTTACTTTGTTTTCTTTGTGAAAAAAAAAGAGTAGGAAATTGGGGAATTTTAAATAGTTCTTTCCTTGTTTCTCACCATTTTGTTTAAAGTTTTTCTTTTTCTTTTCTTTTCTTTTTTTTTTCCTTGCTTGAAATACAGCTGAAATAACTGAGTTTTCTACTTGAAACGTGTGTGCCTTTCCACTGAGGGGCCAAGGCCCTGGAAATGTAAAGGGCCAATCTTTGTTACAGAGGGGTTCATTGCAGTGAAGGGCGGGTTCTGCAAAGACAAACAGGTCTCATAGATAGTTGCCAAGGACACCGAATACATCTTTGCATTACACCTTGAACTAGCGTGCTCGTATCACCTGTTTTTATTGCATGCACTATAAATGACTGTAAAAGTTTGCAAATCTTGTAGAGACCTTGGCAATCAATACTTCAGCAGGAAATCTACAAAGAGGCGGGTGGGAAGAGAAGTGATCCAACTTACTAGTTTGCCTATTTGGTACAAGAACCATACCTTGACATTGAGAATTAATAAGTGTGTTCGATTTTCACGGTGTCTCAGTCAGACGTGTAACATACGCAGAGTAGTTTCAATTTAGACGCTCAATTTGAAATCTTGGCTTTGCATTTTTATTAACAGGTAACGGAGTCTGGGAACATTCCTTGGCCTTCCTTAATCTAAACTTACTCTGGGTGCTTCTGATCTGTGACTTGAGTGCAAAATAAAGACTAATTTTTATCTGGGTCAATGTGGGGCCAAGTAGGGTGGCCAGTCCTGAAGACCACGCCTGCAGCTTTAGTGTTTTCAAATGTCTAACCACCAAACGGGTCATGCAAGTGTATGGACTGTTTTCTTTTCTTTTTGGAGTCTGCACAGTGATGGTAGGACTGGGAGTACTAATCAATCCCTGTGCCACGTTCAATCGGTCTGTTCTACTGATTTTTATTGTTGTTCTTGTTTCACCGTGTTAAATTTAAGTGTTTAAGAAGTGGACGCCCCGTGGAAAGCCCGACAAATCAAACAGCAGAGGAGGGTACCAAAGTCCCGGGGTCCCAGTTACAGTCTGCTATTGCTCTAGGCCCAGCAGGGGTGGACGTCGTTGAAGGCTACGGTGCAGGTCGGAGAAGATGAAATGGCCTCGCATCCCCTTTCCCGGAGGCTTGAGTCGGCAGATTTAGAGCTCCGACAATCTGTGCCCTCACTTTGGACTGCGCCAGGGAGCAAAAAACCTGTGCTTTTTTGAAAGAGGCCGGGGCAACAAGGTAGAGAGCCGCAGCCAGAAGCAGCCCCGGGCCATAAACCCGAGGCCTGGATGGCTTAAGGCTGAAACCGCCCCCGCCCCCACCCTCACCCTGCTGGCCGAGCCCTCCCCCCTCCTAGCCACAGTGACCGGAATCCCAGCCTCCCCTTCTGATGCATAAAACATTCAGTGGCCTCCAGGGAGTTTTTGAAATTCTGGCGGAGGCTGCTTTATCCGTTGTTTCGCCCCCTGGGTCAAACACTGGTCCATTGGGTGAGTTGGAGGAGCGATTAGCTCAGCTATGGACTAAATTTAACCTGAGTCCCGGTGGCCGCGTCCCGCCCGCGGTCCTTTCCATATGAGTGGCTTTGAAGGTGTCACTGAGCTGTGCCCAAATCTAGAAAAGAATGGGAGGGGAACTGCATGAGCTTATTAATTTTCTTCCTTTTCCCCTCTCTTCCTGCGTGTAAACTCGGGTAAAGGTGGGCGGTAATCCCCACTAATTGAGCCCGCGTGGGGAGGTAGCGACTCCGGCGTGGGTGCCACAGCGGTCGCGAAATATCGGGTTCTGAACCCGTTCAGCAGGGGTGGCAGCGGCCCTAGCAGCACCTAGGCAGGAAGAGGACACTTCCCGTTCGCGTTTGGTGATGGTTTCACGTGCCAGGACATGGGCGCGGAGTTGCCCTCGGAAATAGGGTCTCTGGATGCTGAAATCATAAAGACGTTTTCCCTGAGGTTGTGCGCGCCGGCCCGCACCCTCCCTACTTCCTGAGCCCTCTGCCTGAGGCCACTGCTTTTAATTAACAGTATCAGAACGGTTCGTGGGAGAACCTGAAGTTCTTATCAAGACAATCTTGGTGGCGTAGGGAAGCGCGAGAGTGGGGGTGAGGGGGTAGGGGGTGGGAGGAATGGTGTAAAAAAGATTAAATACCAAAGAGAAAAGGAAAAGTACAGGCTAAACGAGACATTTAATAGAAAAGTGAAGTAAAGGATTTTTGACGCCACATTTTGTGTATTTAGTTTTAGGTTAAAAGAGCAGATGCAACATAAATATATATGTGTATAATTTCCCCCAAACCACTAACTAGCGAAATGGAACATTGTATCTGCTGAGAACCTTTCCCTGAAAAATTATCCTGAGCCTTTCTTCTCATTGTTGTCCAACCCTCCCACCCCCAAGCATCAGGGGACGACTCTCCATAGAGCACATTTTTCATCTTCAGCAGCTTAAAGCCATGCCATGGAGAATCGTAATAAATTAGTTTCAGGAACAATATAAGTGATGCTGTAAAGCTTGGTCGTGTAGCATTGGTTTATCTAGTAAAAACCGCCAAGCTCCAGAGTGGAGTCAAATCCTTGTCCCTTCTTCTAGTTCTTAACGTCGTTTATTTATTCATTCATCCATTCATTCATCTGAAACCCCTTCTTCTTGCTCCTGACACAGAATGGTTGGCAGTGTTACCTAAACTCTTCTCAGGGGTTTTTAAAAATTGAACAAATGCAATGTTTTTCTTAGATAATAATAAGACTTCACAGAGTTTAATTTCTTGAATGCATGACTGTTTTTCTCATTATTGAAAATCCTCGTGTTGACAAATTTTGTCACAAAAGTTCTACATATTGTGTCAAAATAATTTTGTACACAGAACATATGACTATTTCCTGGTAGATCAGCTATTCTACCACATACCAGTAATGAATTAATTATTCAAAACCCAACCCACTTACTTCGCGGATTAACAGTGGAATAAACTGAGACTATTGAATTAAAATATTATTTCTCTGCTGAGAACAAGAGATGTCAGGTGTCATTAAAGCTTCTGTGAATGAGGATGAAGAACTTGTCTCCAGACTTTGTGTTTTATGGAAACTATACATTTACATTTTGGCATAGAATAAAACAACCTTCATTCTCCAAGTATCTGGAAATATTTTTAAAGAGAATGTCCACAGGTGATCTGTAAACAACACACCTATGAAAGATTTGCATAATAAATATAACCCGTTAATTGTAACTCTTCTGCCTCTCCCGTGTCTGGATGGTTTCCCATGAGCGATATGAACAGAGGCCACTTTTTTGACACAGTTTGCAAACCGCGTGGGCAACAAGCAACCAAAGAATGTGTTTTGTTCAAAAAGGTCGATTTATAGAAAAATAGTATATGATCTCTCCCCTTTGTCCTCATTTCTAAAACAGCCAACAACTTGTTTTTCAAAGAACCTTTCAGCAAGATATTCGGAAGGAGGAAACTGAGAAAGTTTAGTAAATCCGATCTAAAAAGAAAAAGAAGAAACACCTAGCTCTTTGATCTCCCTGGGATTGTTATTACAGCCTTAAAATATCAGCCAACCCTCTGGTAGGAAAAGAAAAATCTTACGGATTAAGTAACTATTTATCTCATGATGATAATTACTTGTTTGACCTGAAGTCACTCATTCCTGAAACCACGAAGTTAAATTGTTGAGATGTTTTTAAAAGCCGGCTCCCTGGCTGTATTGCTTGTGAACAAATGCCTGACCAAGAAGATCAGCGCATCTGGGATGGGTCTGAGCCCCACTTATGCAAGTCCAAAGCTAAAGGGTATGGGAGGGAGAAAGGGAAGTTTTCCATCAAATACATATGTAAAGAGGTACTTAAAGACTAAAACCACAGGTAGCTGGCACGGATGGGAACGGAAAACCATTCCCCCTCCTCTTCCCAGAACTCTTGCCGAGCTAGGTGGTCAGGAGCGTCATGGTAGAATATAACCCCAGAGGCCCAACGTGCAGTTTGAAGAAACGGTGGGGGCTTCCCCTAGTGGTGTGGCTTCAGAGCTGCCCCTAGGAACCCATTTAATTCCCTTTAAAGATACTTCCAGCCGTTTCTGGACCTCATGAGCTCAGGATGAAATCGGCATTCTAGGGTCAGCAGGCTTCCCCCTGCTACCGCGCGTCCAAAAGCACTTCCACAAGCCAGGGTTGACATCGCCCAAGACGAGGCGTGACCCGGGGCGGGGGAGGGGACTTAGCACGAGTCGAGTGAAGGATGCCCTGGCCTCGGGCTCCAGGCGCGGACCCTCGGGGGCTCCCCAGGGTGTAGGAGGCGGAGAGCGATCCGCTCCAGTCCAGAGCGGTGCAGCGCGGGGCGCCTCGCCCGGATGGTGGAGATTCCGGCAGTGGCGGCGGCAGTCACCGCCTGGGCCCCGCGAAGGCCCGAGAGAGCCACTGCGGTCTCGGGAGACCGGGCTTTGAGACTTGCTGGCCCGACCGCCAGTCGCCCTGGGGCCTTGGGAACAGGGAAATGCGCGCGCCGAGGCGGTGGCGGCCTCGCTGCTTTCAGTTTTCATTGAGTCTACTGGTTACTGTTTAACGTCCCCACCCACGTTTCAGTTTGTTTAGTAAATCGATCGGACTGTGAGAGTCAGGCCGCTGCCCTGTCGCCATTGAGCAAAGCTAATATTCTCCCAGCATATGGTCTAAAATATTTGCTAGAGATCGGGAAAAACAAACAAACAAACAAACAACAACAAAATCCTTAAGCTTCCTCTCCCAAGTCCCCTCAGCCCCACCCCCACTTCCCACCTCCAGGCTTTCAGCAAACTTCCCAGTCTGGGAAAAGTGCGGCGCGGGACAGCGCGGCGGGGTGGGTGGGGGACCTGATGCCAGGAGATGCGGCGGCGGCCGCGCGGCTGACTGCGACTCGGGAGCTCCGGGAGCGGCCCGCGCAGGTAAGTTTCTCCGCCGCCGCCCGGGGCCCGGGCTGGCCGCAGCGCACCGCCCCGGCTGCTGCCGGGCGGGAGGAGCCTCGATTCCCCTCGGGCGGCCGAAGGAGGGGCTGAGCCCTAGGACCCCTAGGCCGGTCGGTGTGGAAAGCAGATGCCCCAAGGCCTCGCCCAGGCTGCGCTGGAGGGAAGAAGGCGCTGGAGGGAAGAAGGCGCTGGAGGTGGGGCAGCAGGGAGTAGGGGGAGCGGGGAAGTGAAAGATGCCAGTCCTTCACCTTAGAAAAGAAAGAAAGAGAGAAGGGAGGAGAGAAATAGAGATAGAGAGAGCTGTATTTGTATTTGTTTGGGTGCAAAGAAAGCTTTGGTGGCTGTAGCGGGTCATGTGATTCCCAGGTCTCTAGGGGGTCTTCCGTGTAAGTACTTCTGTGGCCTGAGGCAAGTCCAGGACAAATGGATGTTCATGGACCCTGGAGGTCTGTGGGGAGGTGCTTGGTCCTGCAGCATCACCCCTTGCATGGCCTTCGCTCAAGTCTCAGCTTCCATCCGTCTCTCATGGACAAATTTTGGGAGTCGGCATCTGCCGGTGATGCCGTTGGGGGATACTTTAAATATAATATTGAGACCTTCCTAGCTAACTTTGGGATGACATGTCCTTTGGAAGCTTAGTTAACAACGTGCCAGTTAAGCAATAACCGTTCTGTGTCTAACTGAAATAAGCCAGCACGTGATAAGATCTTAGAATGGAATATATGTGCTTCATACCTGATGATCTGTGCTTATAAATCTTGCTCTGAACTGAGTCAAAGCACTGCTCCAACAAGCAAAACAATCAGCATGAGTTTTCACTTGCGGGCAAGGGCAAGAGAATACAGAATCCAGAAGCTCAAAAGTGAATGGGACGTCCTGGAAACTAAATACTCATTGAGAGCACCATTTCCTGGTTTTGTTTTTGTTAGTTTCTTCTGCTTTCTCGTTCATTTTACAGGTTTCTCTTCTCCCTTTAGAGGCGGTTATTTGTCCTTAAACTGTTCTTCCTGTCTAGCTGTCACCGTTTTTCCATAGGAGTCCTCCTGTCCCCACCTCCTCACCACCACTCCCTCTCTTTTCATGTCCTGTGGACACTCTCATTCAGGCCACCTGATCTGCTGTGTGGTTGAAGTAGGTGAACAAGTAGTGTTGGGCTCTTTCCTGGTATCATTTGAAGGTGTGGCAAGGAGAGGGAGGTGGTGGTGAGTGTTGGTAAACTGCTCATTTTTCACTTTTCAAAATGGAGTGGAAAATTGAGAGCTGTTTGTCTTCCCATTTCTCCTGAGCTCCAGTTATGGACGTGCAAATAAGGACATTTTTCCAACATGCTTTATGAAGGTTCAACCCTTTTACTAAAGTGTGTTTATTAAGATCTCACAAATATTGCATTCTTTAATCACGATTATAGGCATATGGGATAGCGCAAATTTATTTTAGGGATTGCTAAGATTTTAAAAAAACATACTCCTTATGCAAATAATAAGTATTTGTTTTTGAGTGCCTTGTTTTTTGTTTTTGTTTTTTCCAAGATGAAGTCTTGCTCTGTCACCCAGGCTAGAGTGTAGTGGCACAATCTCAGCTCACTGCAACCTCTGCCTCCCCGGTTCAGCCTCCAGAGTAGCTGGGATTACAGACACCCACCACCATGCCCGGCTAATTTTTGTATTTTTAGTAAAGATGGGGTTTCACCATGTTGGCCAGGCTGGTCTTGAACTCCTGACCTCGTGATCTACTCGCCTTGGCCTCCCAAAGTGCTGGGATTGTAGGCGTGAGCCGCCACAACCGACCTGTTTTTATTTATTTTAAATTCTTGTTTTTTCTATGAATTCTGAAGGTAATATTTTCTCATAAAACAACATCAAAATTGTAGTAAAACATAAAAACAGCCCCCCTCCTCCATGTATATGTAACTTCTGTTGATGTTTGGGTTTGTATTTCTCTAATCTCCATGTGTATAACACAGAAATTTTTCTTTTATTGTTTTAAAATTTGAATAATGGTTCATATCATACTAGTATTCTGAAATTCATTTTTCTTTAATATTTTTCAAATGCTTATCTATCAATATATACAGATTTTTTTTTAAATGTGTCTACCTAAGGTAACCAGCCAATGTCCCTCAGAATATTCACTTGGATTTTTCAATTCTAAGTATTACAAACAATGATGTGAATATCTACGTGCATTATCTTTGCATGGATACTGTTGAATATTTATTCTGAGAAGAGAATTGCTGGCACCAGGGAGATGTTTGATAGATATTGCCAAGAGCCTTTCTAAACACCCACAGTATATTTATCGTACCATGCTTGCCAACACTTGATAATAATGACTTATTTAGAATGTTGTCAATCTATTGTTGAAAAATTGATTCCTCATTGTTGGGAATTGTATAAACCAGTCCCAGAACATCTGACTTGGGGATTTTGGGAATTTCGCTTTAAAAATATAATAAAATGGGAATGGAATTAAATACACTTGAATATACCACCTTATTCTGAGCTTGTAAAAGAATCTACTGCATTTGTTGCTAACTATCCATTTACTGAATGGCTGGAGATACTGACACATGATAAGTGAGCATTTCTAGATTGCAAACATGGTCCACAGGTTGCAGTTGTAATTTTGTGGTTTGTACCTACATGTTTGCCCCCTTCCTAAGAGAAGATTCACACCCCTAGGACAAAAGTATGATTTTAAATGAGGTCTTATCACTCTGGATCCTTTAAAAAGTTATCCATGCAAATGAAACAACTGGGTATGTTGTTGAAACAAACGCAGCCTTGTGATTACTTCTCTCCACCCTCCTCAAAGGTATTTATACCTATTGGTGTCAGTCCTGACACTCATATACAGACATAAGGAACTCTGCAAATATGGCTTACTCTTATTCTTATGTTTTAAAGAACACACACACACACACACATATACACACATACACATATATAGATAAGGTAATTCTTATGGAATACTTAATATGCACTAGGTACTATTGTAGGCAATGTATATGCTTTTTGCTTTTTAGATTCTTATAACAATCTTATGCCATTCATATGAACAGTCTTCCTACTTTACAGATGGGAAAAGTGAACCAGAGATAAATGAAATAACTTGACTAAGGTTACACGTTTACACGGGATAGAGTTGCGGATTCAAACGCAGGCACGTCGACTCTAGGTCGTGAACAGAACCATGGCTGCTCCACGTTCTCATTGAGTTGCTCACTGCACAGAGGTGCCTAACTGAGCAGAGGAAGGGTTGAAACCTTGACACTACCCACAAGCCAAGCCATGTCTCTTTGCTTTTGGCTAAATATTCCCTGGGGAAGACACTTTTCTAGGCCACAAAATATCTGTAAGAGGTATCAGCACCCTTCCTGCTGTTGGATAATTTGTAGGAGCTATACAGAGCTATTTGTTTCCATATGTATCTTTGTAACTCAATACTATTTTACCCACTCATTATGGGTAGACCTTAAATAACAGATCTGCCTTATTGCCTGTTCTTCCCTACCTTATATTTTAAAATGTGTTGATAGAGTATGCTATTTACATGATAGAATTAGCTGATAACATCTGATGTTCCCCTGAAAAGCTTTCATTTTTATCAAGATGGTTTCCTGGAAATCAAATAGGGAGTTCATTTTTTTCTCTTTGTGTAACACTCAACATTTTGAAGAACATGAAGGTCTTTGAGGATGACCAGCTTCATGGGAAGTTCTGTGGTGTATAAGTCACAAGGGCAGGCCTTGTGGTCAGATGGCAAGGTTTACATCCCAGCCCAGTTTTTCACTAAATGCGAAGGGAGGGGGAGCTTCAGCAACTTATCCTCTTTGAGGTCCAATTTCCTCATTTTTGAAATGTTTGCAATTATAATACCTGTGTCATAGAATTGGTAGGGTAATTATATATGCTAATCCATGGGAAACATTTAGAACAGTGCCTGGCACATTGAGTACCAGGTATGTGTTCTGTGTTGCTGTTCTTATGATAGAGTGAGATAATGCATCTAAAGCACTGCTTGACTTGTTGTAAGTTCTTAATAGGTGTCACTTGTTTTTATTGATCTTCTCTCTAGAGATTATTATATTTATATACACAAAGTACTTATAACTTCAGAAAATTGTGGACCCCTGGAAACCTGTCCAAACCCTCTAATAGGCCTTGGAGATGTATTGATGAATAAGAAAGAGAGTCTCTAATTTCTTGGAGCATACAGCTAAGCAGTGTAGAGAAAAATCACACCACGTATAGTTCAATGGCTGGAACATTGGCTTTGGAGTCATTCCCACCTGTGTGCAGATCTCAGTTCTGCCCCTTGTCAGTTGTGTATCCCAGAGCAAGTCATTTAATGTTTCTTCAGATTAAATAGCTATGAAATGAGAAAATAGTTCTTACTCTCAAAGTACATGTGGATAAATTCTTGCATTATTTAAATCAAGCATTTTATCTGTTGAATGTTTGACACTCCGTACACTCTATTTCAGTAGAGAAGAATCATATTTATAAAGGATAACAAAAAGTTGACAAGAAATCTAGACAGTTTTTCCCCATCTAATTTAAAAGTATCATTATTTAATAGTAGGATATCATTTAAAAGTATGATATCAACTGGACCTGACAATTTAATGTTTTAAATATTTTGAATCTTTGCTCCCTTGGGCTTAAGCACTGTCTTGTGCGTTGCTTACGCTCTTGGCTGACTGAAGATTATGGACTGTGTTTCAAAATTTTTTTTTTTTTTTGCATTTTCTTATTTCAGACATCATAGTTATAGGTTTCAAATAAAGTTAATACACATTACTTTAGCAGAAATTAAGTTATAGGGTCTGTACACAGTACCTGGAATACAAATATAAGTAAAGCAATGTCTCTACCCACAAACAGTAATAATCTACCTTGAAGACAAACATAAGGTGACACTATTATATTGGGATAATAAATAATTATAATTAGTATAATACCATGGAAAACAGAAGCAAAAAAGGATACTTTTAGCTTGAGTAGCCTGGAGATATATCAGGGAAGTGTTAATGACTTCTGATGAGAACTTGCTGAGTAGAGAAGAATTAGAAAAGTATTTGGGGCAGAGGAGATTGCACTTGGAGTAGGAATAGTGGCAAGACATGAAGTGGGGAAGGAACATTGGGCCAGATTCTAACAATATTGAATGTAGTAACAAGGATTGGACGATGTCTGCTAGGCACTGGGAAGCCATCAAAATCTTTAAGCAGGTTGAGTTAAGATTTTCTTTTTTTTTTTAAAGATTGACTGGCAGCATTTTGGAAAATAGATTAAAGACAGAAAGAAAGGGAGAGGAGAGGAGGACAGGAGAGAGCAGGGGAGGGGAGGGGGAGGGGACAGGAGGGGAGGGGAGGGGAGGGGAGAGGATTAGTAAGAACTTGTAAGCAATTGTCCAGTGGCAATGAAGATGAGAAAAGATGAGAATCTGTAGGTTTCAAAGGTATTTAAACTGAATTGAACGATTACAGAATATGTAAGATGAAGGGGTGAGAGAGATTGAAACTGACTTACATTTCTATATTTCTCAGCAATGACTTAGAAACAACCCTTTCCTAAGATTCTCCTGTCTGACTAGGGATATCTATTAAAAAAAATTATTGGCTGAGTGTGGTGGCTCATGCCTGTAATCCTAGCACTTTGGGAGACTGAGGCAGGTGGATCACTTGAGGTCAGGAGTTTGAAACCAGTTTGGCCAACATGGTGAAACCCCACAAAAAAATTAGAGTGGGCAGGGTGGCGGGCGCCTGTAATTTCAGCTACTTGGGAGGCTGAGGCAGGAGAATTGCTTGAACCTATGAGGTGGGATTGCAGTAAGCTGAGATTGTGCCATTACACTCCAGCCTGGGTGGCGAAGAGAGACTTTGTCTCAAAAAATTTAAAAAAAAAAAAAAATTAAAAATTTATTATTCAACATGCTAAGTATAATTGTTGAGTCCTGGGGAACTATTATTCAAACCTAGTAAAAAGCCCACTCACTTTTCCTGGAGTAGGTTAATTAAGTGATTAAATGTAAAATCTTTATTTTTAAGTCAGATTTATTGCGATATAATTTGCCATCAGTAAAATCCCTTTTAATGCATGTATTTCAGTGAGTTTTGAAAAAGGTATGTAGTTTTGTAACCATTACCACAATGAAGATAAAGAATATTTCTGCGCCCATCTCCCTCAAACTCCCTGTGCCCTTTTGTCATTTTTCCCTTCCACTACACCCCAGGCAACCACAGATCTGATTTCTGTCATTAATGTTGCCTTTTCCAGGATAATATATAAATGGAGTCATATAGTATGTACCCTTTTATGTCTTTTTTTTTTTTAACTTAGCATAATTATTTTGAGATTCATTCATCTTATTGTGTGCATCAGGAGTTTATTCCTTTGGGGGAGAAAAAAACCCTTGGATTTATGCGATATTATTGACATACCATAAACTGCATATATTTAAAGTGTACAATTTGAGAAGTTTTGATATATGCGTATACCCATGAAATCACCACAGTAAAGATAGTGAATATAGCCAACACCTCCAAAGGCTTTTTAAAGATCTTTTATACACTCTTTCTCCTGGTCCTTGCCATCCCCTCCTCCCCTGTAAATTCGTTTGCATTTTCTAGAATTTTATATCCACGGGGTCATGCAGTGTTATTTTGTGTCTGGCATATTTCACCCAGTGTAATTATTCTGAGATGTATTTATACGCTTGCATGTATGAATAGTTCTTTTTAAAAATATTTTTTGCTAAATAGCATAATGTTGTAGAGATATTCTGCAATTTGTTTATTTGTTCACTTGATGAACATTTGGGTTGTTTCCAAGTTTTGACTATTACAAATAACACTGCTACGAACTTTCTTGTATCCAGTCTTGGTGTATACACTTACATTTGTCTTATATGATTACCTAGGAATAGAATGGTTGGGTCAAAGGCAAAGAGTTATCAAACCGGTTTCCAGAGTGGTTGTCCGATTTTACATTTCCACCAGTAGGGCTTGAGAATTCCAGTTTCTTTACATCCTAACCAACACTTGGTATGATCAGTCTTCTAATTTTAGACATTCTAAAAGGTATGAGATATTTCATTGTGATTTTGATTTGTATTTCCCTAATGACTAATGATTCTGAACATCTTTTCACGAACTTATGTAACATAAATGATTATCTTTGGTGAAGTTTTATTCAAATCCTGTGCAGTCCCCTTCTTTTAAAACTGAATTGTTTGTTTTTTTTCATTATCAAGTTAGAAGAGTTCTATATATATTATAGATATCAGTCCTTTTTAAGATATGGGTTTTGAAAATATTTTCTCCCCACATGAATTTATTCTTGTACAATGGATAGGATTTGATCAACAGAAAAAGGGTAAAGGATATTATAATCATAAATGGGAATAACCTGTACAAATAAAAAAATAAAAAATTGGATTTACGAGGCCTCAATATGCAGTAAAATAGAAAAAGGTGATAGAAAATGAGTTTTCAAAAATAAAGATTAGCCTAAATATAAAGACCTATTTGTGTCATGCTATGGAATTTAGACTCTTTTGTGAGCACGAATTCTACTACAACAACAATACAACAACAATAGTTATACTAAGAATTGAGTGTTACAGTTTATATATTTTTTATATACACAGTCTATAGTGTTTCCCCTGCATTAGTTTACTTTAGTCTTGTGACAACTATGTGAAGGCACAGAGACTTGGAGCCATGTGAAGTCAATATCAAATATAGGTTTTTGGAGTTTAAGCCAATGCCTTTTCAACCAGTGCGTGCATGTGTGTGTGGGGGGGCGTGGGGGGAGGTCATGCATGTGTAAATTTAATGGGGTGTGAGGAAAGAATGACAACTGGATTGGTCTACAAGGGCTCAGAAGGGCACTTTCCCAATAGGGCAGGAGACAGTGTCCTGCTGAGCTCTGGCAGGTGGTACAATAGGTTCTGATAAAGGTTAGGGTGTATAGCTGTACTTTAAAATGACAATTCACAGATATTACAGAACGGTTCACAAAAATTTCAAAATCTCAGAAGATATTTTAGATTCTGCGAATTATTTTTTAGTTGTCTTTTATTTGTAACCGGACTCTAGATAAAGTAAAATTATATGGGTCAATTTGTTAAGAAAAAATCATGTGATCAAGTTCTAGTCTTTATTTTTAATTTCATGATTTTTATTTTTAGTTTCTCATGGGAATTCAAAGAACTTACTTTTTCAAACGCAGTCCTTTTGTTCAGTATATTCTGATTTCATTGTCTTGCTCAGGGCTCTGCCCTGACTTTTTTCTCCATACCGCTGACATGCAATTTGAACCTCAGATCAACTTCAGAAACTTGAATGAAAATTACCTGCTGAACAGGCTTATGATTTGGAAGTTTTCATTTTTTTCTTCAGTTTTTGAACTTACATTGAAGTTTTGAAATGTCCTGATTTGCTGTGTTTTCAAAATTTTCACCCATTTTTAACTCCTATAGATTCTTTTTATGGTAAAGTAACAGTGGCTTATAACCCAGAGAAATTGAAGTCTACTTGCAGGTGTGTGGCTTCGCCATATTAAAATGGTGTACCCGTATAAAGAAGGTAAAAATGATTTTAAAAGTAATTATGTTTAATATGCTAATACACATTACTGTATGTTATTTGTATATCTTTTGTGTGATCATTTCAAAATCAGTTTAAGGACTACTCATGTATTGTACAGCATGTCTATGTAGACTTCACATGGGATCTGCCATTTTCTCACAGATAAACCTAGAAGGCCTGAATTTCTTTCAAAATAAATTTGCAAAATCATTCTGTTTACATTCATATTACTTAATTTGTTTGGGATGATGAAAAACACATGCAGGTTTTGGAGTTAAATACACTTGATTCAAGCCTGCAGCTTTGAGCATGTGAGCATGTTAGCAAACTTCCTGGAGCTCTGCCTACCCACTTTACTGTACATTGTGAGACATAAATAAGATGGCATTTAAAGTGCTCAGCATAGAGTCTGGCAAAAGGTGGATGTACTTAATAAATGTTGTGATTGCTTGCTATCTTGACTCTTCTCTATATTAATATTTCTATATATTTATTCTGATTTCTGTAGGTTTGGTACACACACATACGAGCATGTGCATGCGCGTGCAAGTGTGCGTGCGCGCGCGCACACACACACAGACTGCTGTGACTAGTCAGTGACTAGTCAACATTCTCTTATTTTTATTTTTTATAGATGAGGGTCACCCAGGCTGAAGTGCAGTGGTGTGATCATAGCTCACTGTAGCCTCAAACTCCTGGCCACAAGCCATCCTCCTGCCTCAGCCTTCCGAACAGCTGGGATTACAGGGAGTTAACATTTATTCAGTTTATATATGCTAGACAGTAAGTGCTTCACATATATTAAATTGTTTAATTCTTTCAATAACTCTATAAGGTATAAGCTGTTGTTATCACCACTATGCTGCTGAGGAAACTGAGTCAAGGAGATGTTATGAATACCCTGTGAGACTAAACAACCAGTATAAGCATTAAACAGGAACCAAGGCCATTTGTCTCCAGAGCCCAATTTCTTCTGATAATAACTTTCATACTAATAAGGTCTTATGCTATTAATCTCATCTCAGTTTTTATAGTATCTTCTAAAGCTAAAAATGAAATAAGGTAATTTTATTTTTCTCCTTCTCTGTGTTCTGTCAATTATTTTTATGAAGCATATGAATGATTTCACTGAATTCAATTTGAGCATCAATTAGGTGAAAGTAATTTAACTGATATTTCATGTGTAAATAAACGATATGGCAGATTGACTTCTGAGACATGTTAGAATAGATTTTGTGAAACCCTGAACATGATATTTTAATTGAAACTAATTTATGAAATCAGGAATAAACATTGTAATAGTCACATGTTTGATCAAATAGAACCTGGTGCCTATGGTATTAATTTTTATCTAGTTTTTCCCAGATAAATTCTGAATACATAGTTAATTATAAATGTGTATGCCTTACTGTCTTCTCTTCAAAAATCACAAATAAGTATTGTTTAGAAAGTTTCTTGATGGGTAACTACTTAGTAAAACTTCTTGGGAAGTGAGGCTTACAATTTAAAAGACATGAGATGTTTCAGAAGCTAATTTTTCTTTCTTTCTTAATTTAGTTGGTCACTTACTTTCTAGACAAAGAATCCTGCTACCTGAAACTATCCTCATTATGGGTGTATTAAATAGGAAACTTGGGTATATTTGTACCTAGCACATGTAACACATATTGAATTACTCTCTATTACCACATGGCTTATGAATTTTAATGGTCATATTTTTCTTCTATTTATGCATAGATTCCCAGAATGTTAAAACTTTTATAACTTGCAAAGTAATTGTTGTGTAAGTAGAGAATATTTTGAATTTATATCCTCAAGCTGCCTTACATTACTCGAGTTGTAATGGAGAATAAATAGTGTGCCTGAATAACATGTAGTTTTATGATTTAAGCCCAAAACAATTTTGGATAACATTGTGGTTTTCTAGTACATAAAACACGTATTTTTTCTTATAAATGAGTTCAAAATCTGACATTTTGTTTGTAAAATTGAGCTAACATTTCTTTGAAAGAAGTAGCTATGATAAAAATGTATCCTTTGTTAAAAAGGGTTACAATTCAATTAGGCAAGAGTTTTTGAATGGGTTTTATTTGCAAAACATGTTGTGGCTCAAGTGACTTAAAAAAAATAAAATCCTTGGAATTTAGGAACTGGCAAATTAGTTGGGAAAATAACTACAAGTTTCACTGAAATTGGACTATGGTAGGTGTTGTAATATACAAATCACTTATTCCAGGATACTAATATACATACATACATAGAAACACAAACACACACACACATATATAACATATATATATATTAAATACACATTCACACATAATATATGTATATCTTTGTATATATATTATTATTATTAGTTTTTGAGACAGAGTCTTGCTCTGTTGCCAGGCTGGAGTGCAATGGCACGATCTTGGCTCATTGCAACCTCCACTTCCTGGGTTCAAAAGATTCTCCTATCTCAGCTTCCCGAGTAGCTGGGACTATAGGCGTGCACCACCATGCCCAGCTAATTGTTGTATTTTTAGTAGAGACTGGGTTTCACCATGTTGGCGAGACCAAGAGATGGTCTCGATCTCGACCTTGTGATCCGCCCCACTTGGCCTCCTAAAGTGCTGGGATTACAGGTGTGAGCCACCGCGCCTGACCTATATATATTCAATACACATTCACACACATATGTGTATATCTGTGTGTATATATTATTTATATGCATTAATAACATACATCAGAATATTAACACGTGTAAATACACATGTGCATTTAGATTGTAAATATATGAAATGCTTCATCCTAAGTTTAATTGAATTAAATAAAAGAACTTAACCACTCTTAATCATTTGCTGTATTTTCCGTTATCTATCATTAGTGCCATTCTTACACTTAAGTATTATTCCTTGAACAATTTGTAAATTTAAAGCAAAGAAAAAGCAAAATTAGAAGAGCCATCAAAACTGCTGAAGATTATTTTGATAAAAGAAGAAAATGGGACAAAAATGTGGGAAATTAATGTAACCTAGAATAATATAAATTCACTTCTATAAAAATATATATAACAAAGAGATTGCATATCACCTTTTAAAAAATAGTTTTTTACAGTTATAGGAAAAATACACAGACCTTATTTAAACAATACATTTTTTCCTAAATGAAGAAAAAGAAGGAATATAATATATATTTTAGGTAGGAGTGTTAGTTTGCTAGAGCCACCATAACATAATTCCACATACTGGGTGGCTTAAATAACAGAAATTTATCTTTTCTCAGTTCTGGAGGCTAGAAATTTAAGATCAAGGTTTCAGCAGGCTTGGTGTGTTCTGAAGCCCTTCTCCTTGGCTTGCAGGTGGCTGCTTCCTCCTGATGTCCTCATATGGCTGCCCCTAGATTGGTGTCTGTCTGTGTCCTGATCCCCTTTTATAAGGACACCAGTCATATTGTATCAGGGCCCACCAACATGACTTCTTCATCTTACCTTACTTATTTCTTTCTGAGGTACCACTGGGGGTTAAGATTTTAACATATGATTTGGGGAGGGACACATAGTTCGGCCAATAATAACAGAGCAGCCATAAAATGGTTTTGTCTCATTAGAAGCTTGGATGTTTTAAATCTTCTTTACAGTCTATGCATATATTTGTTTTCGACTATCAATTAAGTCAACAGGGTTCAAACATCTAGAATCAAAACCATTTGTTTACTTGTAGAAAGCTTTCCTCTCTCTTAACACTCATCCTCATCCACACTTTCCTTGTTGTTGGCCTTAGCATATTCCCCCTTTGACAAGTCCTTCTGGCTAGGACAAACGGCAAAACTGATGTGACTTGAGGATGATATCTGCAGTCACTGAATATATAGAAAGAAGAATCTTTCATGAATAACCTAGCGATAAATCTCTCTCTCTCTGTCTCTCTCTCTTTTTGTTTTTGTTTTTTTGTTTGTTTGTTTGGTTGGTTGGTTTTGTTTTGTTTGAGATGGAGTTTCGCTCTTGTTGCCCAGGCTGGAGTGCAATGGCGCGATCTCAGCTCCCCGCAACCCCTACCTACCCGGTTGAAGCGATTCTCTTGCCTCAGCCTCCCGAGTAGGTGGCATTACAGGCATGAGCCACCGTGCCTGGCTAATTTTGTATTTTTAGTAGAGACAGGGTTTCTCCATGTTGGTCAGGCTGGTCTCGAATTCCTGATCTCAGGTGATCTGCCCGCCTCGGCCTCCCGAAGTGCTGTGATTTCAGGCATGAGCCACTGTGCCCGCCTGTGATAAGTTTCTTGTGTTTTAAAAATTTATTTTTGTCTGCTACTTATGTACAAACCACTATTTTCCCATCATCGCCTTTGAGTAAACGATAGTGTTTTGATTAAATAACAGCAGAGGGAAGTTCTGTGGGCATGCATGTTTGTGTCCCTGAGACTATCAGAAGTTAAACAACAGTGCCAAAGTAAGCTGAACTCCAAAGCAAGGCAGATACTGTGTTTGCATTTGGGAGAAACAGTTTAAGTATTTCTTTGAGGCTTTTGTACTCTGCTCGGTTCAGGTCCTCATACAGGCATTCATGTATCACCTTAATTTATAAATGGTGAGTTTCAGTAAGAAACGTTGAATTTACACAAAGAATAATCCAGAGGCTACTGCACTAGGTACTTCTCTTGAATCAACAGAAAGAAAAACACAGCAAAGCGCCCTTCATGCGGAGCAAAAGTTTCAAGATGTTAGACCCATTCCGAGGTACTCTATCTATGGTGGCATCCCCTCTGTCTGTTTGAAAGAGATAAATACACATAAGCCTTTAAGATACAAAGGGCAGTTTCTGTATTTGAAGTTATGCATTCAACAGGTGATTTCAGGGTTTCTCAGGTCAAATGCTAACAACTCTTATTGCAGTACAAGCTCCATGATTCACGCCCACAAACACTTCAGTGTCACTTACAGTGTAATTTCAGCTCATGGATGTTTGGAAGAGTATGCTCACTCCCGTGAGTCTGTTTTAAAACAGTGAGTGATTAGTTGTGTTACGGCTTTAGCGATCTTGCAATAAATATATTAGGAACAGTAGTTTGTTCATTTAGAGAAATTTATCAGGTCCTAGCTGTGTAACTTCTTTGTGCCTTAGTTTGCACATCTCTCATCTGGGATACCACCACTTACTTCCGTAGGATTCCTGAGAATCTTCAATTGAACAAGATATATAAGACAACACTCAGCACCATTTCTGGTACTTGGCAGTTGCTTAATCAACTGAAATATTTTTTCTCTACTATTTTTAATTTCCTCTTATGATATCAGAACTAGGTTAAAAAAAAAGAACTCCCAATTTTTTTTGCTTAAATCAAAAGCCAGGAGTCTTCTTAATTTCTGTCTTCTCCTTACACATCTTATCTAATTCATCAGTAAATTAGAGATCTGCCAATGTTACCTTCAAATGGGCCTCACGTTTTCCACTTATCTTTACCTCTATAACTACTATGTTGTCTGAGCCAATTGTGTACCCGGACCACTGCTGTAAGTCTACGAACTGCTTTCTCAGTAACCACGTTGCTCCCTTCAAGGGAGCATTAAAACGTAAATAAGAATACGTTGTCTTCTTGCTTAAAATCATCTGATTGGTTCTCATTGTGCTAGGAATAAAGTCCAGACTCTCTGTTGTGGCCTATGAGGCATCTGATGTTCTGGCCTCAGCCAGAGGCCAAGAGAGGTAAGAGAGATCTTACCTCTTGCAACTCTCTTTGACCCCCCCAAGTTTTAGTCACATCTGAGTTTTCTTTATTCTCCTTAAATTAGTCAAGCTTTTTCTTTTTTTTTTCTTTTTTTTATCTCAGGGCCTTCATCACTTTGTTCAATATTCCTTCCAAACCCTTCCCCGACCTCCCATCCGCAAACATCACATGAATATATTTTATCCTTTAGTTCTCAGTTTCTGTGAGTTTCCTCTGATTTGTACAGGTGTCTTTTTTCATATTTATTGATGATTGGAGATAACTGAATAGACCCAGCTGACTGGGAGGTCTGTCAGCAGCAGAAGGTTGAGAGGATATTGTCACAGAAGACCAGGGAGCAAGAGGAGAAAGGAAATTAGGATACTGAGTATTTAATGAAGCAAAACAAACAAACAAAATGACTCTGACTCATTCTTTACATATAACCTGAATATGTATATGACATGACATAATTATTTTTGTTTGGATTAAGACATGATGATTACTAAGAAATGCTAGTTGAGGATTCTAAAGCAGTACTGGACAATAAAAGTATAATTCAGCCTCATGTGTACTTTTAGTTCTCTTACAGCCACATTGCAGGTAAGTAGAAACAAAGGAAAGTCACTTTAATAATCTATTTTATTTAACTGAATATATTAAAAATATAATCACTTCAATGTATAACCAATATAAAAGGACAAATTATTAATGAGAAAAAACAAAGCAAACAAAATTATTAATAAGATCTTTTCTGTTCTTTTCTCATAGTAGGGCTTGGAAATCTGTGCATTTTACACTTGCAGCATATCTCACTTCACCTAGTCACAGTTCAGAGCTCTGTGATCACATGTGGCCAGTGGCTACCGAATTGGTCAGTCCAGGTCTAACGGTTATTTAAAGGAAGTTTAATCTGCACCAACCTAATTGGTCAGTCCAGGTCTAAAGGTTATTTAAAGAAAGTTTAATCTGCACCATTCTTTTATCGTCTAGGATGACTTTTTATTCAATTTTGTGACAATTTAACTTTGAATTGGTTTTTTAGATTAGATATACCAGCTTTTTATTTTCAATGACTTTTAAATAGATTTATGGGAAAAATATGTTCTTGCATTTATGAAAAATCTATCATCTCTATCTTAATTATGTTTGAAGATAAATAAGGTTGACAGGGGTTAGTTTACACTGGAGAGTTGACAGTGCTGCTAGACTTTCCACAACTTTTAAGATTTACGTAAGGCAGTTTATACGGAAATTGCACATGCAAGTGGTTCACAAACTTGAGTGGGCATCAGAATCAGCGGAAAGCTAGTAACTCTGAAGATTTTTCGGCTTCACCCCAGGACTCAGTAGGGCTAGGATGGTGCCGAGCACCTGCATTTGTAGCAAGTTTGCAGGTGCTGCTGCTGCTGCTGGTAGAGGCCCGTACTGGGATACACCATCTCATCTCTCCACGTGCATGGTGCACGTGGAGATTGCCTTGAGCGACAGGGCATGCTTTTCTTCTTTATATGGTTGATGATGCAGACCTTGGAAACGACTCTTTTTTTCCTTTGTTTCTATGTGTGTGTGCGCCAGTTGGAGGGTAGAGGGAGGAAGTTACTTACCTGTTCATTATGCTGTTATGTTCTACTCTGAGAAAACAGTAGCAAAATAACTTTAGGGGAAGCATAACAACAGAATAAATTCCAGAGAAGGAAACTGAGATCACTGACCAATACAAGCTCCTAGTGACTGTTCCATATATTTTACCACGCTGTGAGGGGTGGGGAAATAGGAAAGTATTTTACCTGTACAGTGTCGATTTTCTAGGTCCAGATGACAGACTATTACTGAAGTAATAATAGCTTTGTTGAATACTGAACCAAAAGCTAATATTTTCCCCAGAGTAATTTATCTGTTTTCTAGCCATTATGATATCCACTAAGTTCTAAGTGTTAAATTAGCTTTGAGGCTCACATGGAAATAAGTACCATTGTTTATATGATCAGGCCAGTGCTTGTTCAGCTACTGCTTCATGTTGGATTTCTGCAAAGCTGCAATTGTGTGAATCAGGCCTCAGTGGATACTATGTAAAATGAATGTCAAATTTCTGAGTGGTGAGGAAAATCATTATCAAAGTAAATATATTAACCTTGATAAGGCTATATATTTTAAGATTTTTTTTAAAAAGGCTAAATTTAGGAAATAATCCAGTGAAATTAATCTTTCCTCCTTATGTTCTCTGAAAACTTTTATTTCCTTGCTACATTATCTAATATTTATTGAGCATTTAATATTTGCAGGCATTGCTCTAAATGCTTTATCAGCATTAGTTCATTTAGTCCTCATAACAAGCTGATGACTATATTATTATCATTCCGATTTTACAGATTGGTGTTACACAACCAGTTAGGAGCAGAGATGATATTCTCCTGGACTTAACTGCCACATTATATCTTCCTCTGTGAGATTCAGCTGCCTTAATGCCTTCTTTCAGCACTCGGTCTTTCTTCCTTGACCTTCTCCTAGTCCATAAACTTATACCCAAATATACATCCATTTGAAATAGTTTTGGCCAGGAATTTTTTTCCCTTTTCCATAATTTTATACTTTTTTCTCCCTCCATGTCTTCCCTGTCATTCACCTTATCTGAAAGTATAATCTCTCTTCTTTTGGCTTAACTCTGCCCTTAATAACATTTTACATTAGTTAGCTCTCATAACTTTCAATTTATTTATGACTATTCTTTTTTTATTTTTTGATATGGAGTCTCACTCTGTTGCCCAGGCTGGAGTGTGGTGACGCAATCTCGCTCACCGCAAGCTCTGCCTTCTGGGTTCCTGCCATTCTCCTGCCTCAGCCTCCTGACTAGCTGGGACTACAGGCGCCCACCACCATGCCCGACTAATTTTTTTGTATTTTTAGTGGAGACGGGGTTTCACTGTGTTTGCCAGGGTGGTCTCCATCTCCTGACCTCGTGATCCGCCTGCCTCGGCCTCCCAAAGTGCTGGGATTACAGGCGTGAGCCACCACGCCTGGCCATTTATGACTATTCTTAATTATAAAAGCAGAAACAGAACATTTAAAGAGTTTTTAAAATGAAAATCAAATCACTATCCAGCACACACATACTTCCTTCTTTGAAACTTTCTGCCCAGTTTCTTTTTTGTTTTTTTTGAGACAGAGTCTTGCTCTGTTGCCCAGGCTGGAGTGCAGTGGGGCAATCTTGGTGCACTGCAACCTCCACCTCCCGGGATCAAGCAATTCTTCTGCCTCAAACTCCCGAGTAGCTGGGACTACAGGTGCGCGTCACCACACCCAGCTAATTTTTGTATTTTTAGTAGACCCGGGGTTTCACCATGTTGGCCAGGATGGTCTTGATCTCTTGACCTCATGATCCACCTGCCTTGGCCTTCCAAAATGCTGAGATTACAGGTGTGAGCCACTGCGCCTGGCCCTGTCCAGTTTCTTATATGTGTGTGTTTGTTGGCAGGTGTATGTTTTTTATTCACTATGAGTAATATGTATATGGATTTTTACATTGATTATTGAATTATTTTTTTCCTTATTAGAGTAATATTTAGCATTATCTTCTTAATATCAAATTAAATGTTCATTAAACAGAAATAATACAACCTACCTAACCCTTTTTAAAATTTTTGTACAGGTTGAGAATGTTTATTAATACAGCATTTTAAATTTTTTACCTTTATTTTATTTTTAAAATTTCCACTTTTATTTTTGATTCAGAGACCACATGTGCAGGTTTATTACAAGGGTATATTGGATGATGCTAAAGTTTGGGCTTCTACTGATGCCATCACTCAGATAGTGGCAATAATACCCAACAGGAAGTTTTTCATCTCTTGCTCCCTTCTCTCCCTCGCACCTTTTGGAGTTCCCGGAGTCTACTGTTTCTAACTGTATGTCCATGTCTACCCAAGATTTTGCTCCCACTTATAAGTGAGAACGTGCAATAATTGGTTTTCTGTTTTTGTGTTAATTTGCTTAGGATAATGGCCTCCAGTTGCATCCATGGTGCTGCAAAGAACATGATTTTTCAATTTTTTAAATGACTGCATAGTATTCCATGGTGTGTGTGTGTGTGTGTGTGTATATATATATATACCATCTTTTCTTTATCTAATCCACCATTGATGGGTGCCAAGGTTGATGCCATGTCTTTGCTATTGTGAATACAGCTACGATGAACATACAAATGCATTTGTCTTTTTGGTAAAATCATTTATTTTCCTTTGAGTACATACCTAGTAATGGAATTGCCAGGTCTAGTAGTTCTATTTTTACTGCTTTGAGAAATATGCAAACTGTGAATAGAGCTGCGATGAACATACAAATGCATTTGTCTTTTTAGTAAAATCATTTATTTTCCTTTGAGTACATACCTAGTAACAGAATTGCCAGGTCAAATGAGAGTTCTATTTTTAGTGCTTTGAGAAATCTGCAAACTGCCTTCCACAGTGACTGAACTAATTTACATTCCCACCAATAGTGTAGAAGCATTTCCTTTTCTCTGCAGCTTCACCAACATCAATGCAGCTTATTTACTTATTTATGTATTTACGTATTTATTTATTTATTTATTTTTGAGACAGAGTTTTGCTCAGCCACCCAGGCTGGAGTGCAGTGGTGCGATCTCGGCTCACTGCAATCTCTGTCTCCCGAGTTCAAGTGATTCTCCCGTCTCAGCCTCCCGAGTAGCTGGGATTACAGGCACCTGTCATCATACCTGGCTAATTTTTGTATTTTAGTGGAGATGGTGTTTCACCATGTGGGCGAGGCTGATCTTGAACTCCCAACCTTAGGTGATCCTCTTGCCTTGGCTTCCCAAAGTGCTAGGATTACAGGCATGAGCCACTGCGCCCAGCCCAATACAGCTTTAAAAAAAATCAACTTATCTAGTATTAACTTCCAGAAGTTAATTTAGTGAGTCAACAAATTAGCCTTTTTCTGGCTTTTTACATATATCTTTGTATTGGTTTTGCTTTTAAATGATTTTTTTTTTAAGTTAATGGTAGCCAATCTTAATCGCACACTCAAATTTTTACATATATATACACACATACACACTTCTCTAACAATTGCTACCCCACATAGAAAATTTCCAACTCCCCAAAAGTATCACTGGGCTCCTAACCAGGCATAGATTAATTTCACCTATTTTACTGTCTTGCTGTGTATTTTTGTTGTTGTTCTGTGGTATGCCATTGGATGAATATGCCACATATAATTTACCAAATCTACTGTCGATGGTCAGTTAGGTTTCCCGTTTTAGGCTATTACAATAAAACTGTCTTGCACATAGTTTACAAGTCTTTCACTGGACTTGAGCACTCCTTTCTGATGGGTCTATTTCTAAGGGTGGATTTACTGGACCATAGGGGATACATGTATTTAGCTGATATTAGTTTTTTAAGGTATAAAATCTATTTAAAATATGAATGGATATATTTCTATTTTGTCAATTGGTAAGAATAGTATACTATCATTTGAAAGGAGAGAGATTCAATAATTTAGAAAAGTGGTAGCAGTCTAGAAGCAACTACTTCCACTTGCCTTTGGTAATTTCCTTTCTTTCTATATGAGCTTACTGTACATGCAACTATATAACTATTTTTTCACAGCAATATATTCCTAAGTTTTTAGACTTTTATTATCATACTGTTTTGGCTATAAGTACCTTTCACTTCCATTCTTCATGGATTTCGCTCATGCCATTGTGTCTGTCCAGAATCACATCTTCCCTGATCTCTATTTGTTTCCCCATTGCACTTCCTCTAAACTTATCATACTTTTAATGATACATTTTAAAGAACTGAAGCTATTCTTATAAATTATCTCTTCCAGTCATCTTATAGAATAATTTTCTCTAAATTAAGCAGACACTTCTTTTATATCTTCTTTTATACCTCTGAACCAGGAAGTGAACTCAGAAAAACATTTCCTTCAACACAGGCTTTCATTTGTTTGTTAGGGTGTGCCGGCAATAAATATTTTCTCTCTGGGACACCTAAATTATGGCCACTGTTTTAACCTTAATAATATTGTTGAGGTGCAGACCAGACAATGTTTCCATTATTGCAATTTTTATTTATTGGAGGATAAAAGGTTGTTTAGTGAAAAGAGTAGATGGGAAGAGATAATGATTGGCTAAGTACTATGGAACTCCCTGACACAGATCTAATTATGTTAATGTTTAGTTCAGTACTTGGGAGTATTACAGTCACTTGTTAAAACTCCATCATGTAACACCTTTTTCAGGCCTGGGATCATGATGGGGTTAGGCATAAATACAATGATTAATTTTTAATGCAAGTTAATAATCAGATTTAAACATTTTAAATCTGTGTATTCTTTTTCATATTGTTTTTTAAGTGGTTTATTTTTGAAAAAAGTTTTAGTTAATGTTCAATGATATTGTTATTACATGAGAAGTGAGGTGATAATAAGTAATCTTTTTAGACCAGTCTTATCAAAAATTTACAGCATACCATGTACTGGCTATTTGCAGGTATTCTTTTACTCATGATCTCTCTGTATTTCTTAGAATGCATGTTACCTTGTGAATATCAGTGAGTAGGCTATGATGTTGAACATCTGACAGGCATCCAGATTCTAATTAAGTGTTGAAATAAAAATATTAAAAAATTAAGAATAGGCCAGGCACAGTGGATCACACCTGTAGTCTCAGCACTTTGGAAGGCTGAGGTGGGAGGATCACTTGAGGTCAGAAGATCAAGACCAGCCTGGCCAACATGGTGAAACCCTGTCTCTGCTAAAAATACAAAAATTAGCCTGATGTAATGGCACCTACCTGTAGTCCCAGCTACTTGGGAGGCTGAGGCAGGAGAATCGCTTGAACCCAGGAGGCAGAGGTTGTAGTGAGCTGAGATTGCACCATTGCATACCAACCTGGGTGACAGAGTGAGACCCCGTCTCAAAAAATAAATAAATAAATAAAATAAAATAAAGACTATCTTGGCATCTAGTATACTACATGACAGGTAGTGAATGCCTTGATAAGTATTTGTTGAATGAATGAATATATTAATATAATAGGTTAAATTGTAATAAGCCTATATTTCTTTGATTTGGATAATAGCAGGGTATATTGAGAAAAATGTGGAAAATAAACAGAATTTATATACTACCCCTATAAATGTATATATATGTTATGTGTATTATATGAAATAAGTTACATTTTATTAATGCAAATGAACCCTGAAGGTTTGTGTAGCACCTTAAGCCAGCAGTTCTTTTCCTCGGTTTGCACCCTTCACAAAGTCTTGCACGTGAATAAGAGGAAGTATGTACAGTAATATCAATCAAAGCAATGTTGTTTTTAGTAGTTGAAATCAACAGACAATCCCAATGTCCATCAATATGCATAAAACATTGCTTTATATACGTACAATGGAACATTACATTGTCGTGAGAACACATAAACTAGAGGTATACCCAGCAACATGAGTATTAATATTATTACATACATTTCGTTATTGATCAAAACCTAAGGTTAATGCTGAATCGTTTTAATCTATACCTAGCAGGTGGGTATATGATTGGAGAGAGGCACAACTAGGGCTTTCCCAGAGTGTCAGTGTTCTCTTTCTTCACATAGGTAGGTTATTTGGTGTTTCATTTATTGTTAGCCTTTTATCTGCACAAATGCATTATATGTATGCTTTCATCTCTGATATATTTTAAAATTAAAAAGAAAATAAACTATTTCCTAGGGGTAGTAATATGTTAGGTAATATCCTTGTATTTATAGAGCTTCCAGCTACAGTAAAGGTAGACATTAATTCAATAACTGCAATTACTCCAGGCTTATTTAATAAGAAGTATGTGATGCCATAAGACTATGCAATAGCTGATACAATCTAATCAAGAAAGTGCAGAAAGAGCTTCACTGAGAAAGTGAGAACTGAGCTGATATCTAAATGATGAGTGAAAATTAGCTTAGAAAACAAAGGAAAAAAAAGAGGAATATTTGCAAAGGCCTTGTGGCGCAGGAGAGAGCACTGTTAAACATGAAGAAAATAAAGAAGGCCAGTATAGTTGGAGAAAACGGTATCATGAAGAATATTGAGTGGTAGTAAGGGTCAAAATAAGAATCTTGTAGATAAATGTTAATGCTTTTGCCTTTGCCTATGTTGATGAGAAACTACCGAGATATTTTAAGCAGGGAGATGATGTCAACAGATTTACACTTTGAATATATTATTCTGGTGGCAGGTGAAAAATGGATTGGGTGGAGGCAAAGGTAGATACGGGAAGACCAGTCAAGACAGTATTTTAGTAGTTCAGGCGCCAGATCATGATAGCTTAACGGAAGTTACTGGTAGAGGATATCAGAAGAGTAGATTGATTTCAGAGAAATTTTGAGGGCAAAATATAAGGGACTTGGTAATAATTTGGAAATGGCAAGTGTGCAAGGAATTCCTCAAGAATAATTTCTAAGTTTCTAGCTTGCTTAAATGAATGGTTGGTGGTACCCCTCACAAAGAGAGAATATAGGAAGAAGACCAAAGGTTAAATGGACTCTCTAATATGGTCAGATTTGTACGCCTAACATCTGTGCATCTTAGATCTCTGAGAGGAGGTACTGACTCAATTTAGACTTTGTCTTTCAAAAGTTATGTTTCAACAATGTATTTTGTCTGGAATTTAATCTTCAATATAGTGTAACTCCATTTTTTTCTCTTTTTTTTTGTTCTTTAGACAACATACAGACATATTAATATAAAGTAAGTGTTTGGGTTCTTTTTTTCTTTCTTCCATTTCAATTTCTTACCATTGTCCCTACTTCTACCATAGGAATCTCTGGATTTCTTTCCACCACAGGAATCTCTGACTCTAAATCCCACATAGTGGAGGATTATTGGTTCTTTGCTACTCACCATGGTTAATTAATACTCACTTCTCATAATGAAGCTGGTAGTATCTAATGTAAGCCTTGTTCCAGGATCAGTGAAGATCATGACGTTTCATAAAAGTGTAGTGAAGTGAAGCATAGCTCTGTGTTTTGTTCCCTTTAAAGTGGAAAGTCCCATCAGGTCCAAAAGTCTGAGCTGAAGAAAGGTGGCTAGAATCATAGCCTTTCATTGCAGTCTTCCAATCAGAAACCTCATAGTTATCCTTTCCTTGAATTTCTGACAGTATGGTAGACCGAATGTCTAGAGAAATCCTTTCATTAACAAAAAACCTAAAGATTCCAGACAGTATAGCCAAGGCTGATGGATAACGAGGTCAGGAGATCGAGACCATCCTGGCTAACACAGTGAAACCTCGTCTCTACTAAAAATATAAAAAATTAGCCAGGCATAATGGCATGCGCCTGTAGTCCCAGCTACTAGGGAGGCTGAGGCAGGAGAATCGTTTGAACCTGGGAGGCAGAGGTTGCAATGAGCCGAGATCATACCACTACACTCCAGCCTGGTCAACAGAGTGAGACCTCGTCTCAAAAAAATAAATAAATAAAAATTTAAAAAATAAATTAATTGCATAGCTGAGTTGGTGGAAAGTAAGGGGAATTCTCAGAGTCCATGAACAGCATGAAATAACAAATCAAGAGAAGTAAGCAAGATGAATGCCACTGAAACAGACATTTTCTCTGAAGATGTTTGGCAGTTCTTCATTGCCTATAGCCTAGGATTTAAAAGACCATTTTTTTTTGTAAACAAATTTAGTTTGAGCTGGCAAAAGTTGGCAGATTTGACTGCAAATACCTCGGCATGAATAGGATCCCTGAAAGGCAATACTTACTGTGAATTAAATAAGTAAATGAAAGAGACGGGGTAGGGAGGGGAGAGAGAGAGAGAAAGAGACAGAGAGAGAGAGAGAATGCTGTTGAGGGAGATATTTCGTTCTGGGTGTAGTGAAGGAAAAGGAAAGTTTCACCAGAAGAAAATTCGTAACCTCTCCATTATGTAAGCCATATTCATAGTACGTATGTAACGTCAAAACCTCTAAAGGTAAAATTTTACTTTTAAGTGACACTTGGTTGATAGTGTCCCCAAGTACTTTGCAGAAGCAAGCAAAAATCCTGTTAAAAGAAAACACTTTAAATAAAGGTCCAAAATAACTCTCATAGATAAAATTTCAAAGGACATGAGATTGCATTAAAAAGATAATCACTAAATACAGAGAGAATAGAACATCTCAGTGAAAGAAATCAGTAAAAACAAACTGCAGAAGTAGATTACAAAGATTGTTGTTAGAAATTTCATTTGTAGAATGTAAATTAATTATATATGATGTTCAATAATATAATTATTAAAAATACGGTAAAAGACAGAAGACTATAAAAACAAACAGATGCATTTAAAAAATAACCAAAGAGCATTTTATATGAAGAAAAATTAACAAATGAAAGTTGAAATGTATTGTATGTGTTAAAGTATATAGAAGGTAAAGCAAGGAGACCGAGCTGGAAAATACTTGAGACTTTAGGAAATAGGGAGGACAGAAAGAGAAATTGCAACATGCATCTAATTGGAGAGCCGGAATGAGGGAAGAGAAAAAACATGGGTGAGATGTTTAAAGTGATAATAGTTGAATTACTTTTAGAATTGATGAAAGACATAGATCTTCATATTCACATAGCAAAACAAATCTTAAGTTAATTATAATTATGGTATAATCACAGAACGGTTTGATATATTACAGTGAAATCACTGAACGTTGATCAAGATTTTTAAACAGCAGAAAAAGATAATATAGAAAATAGAAGACAGTAGTATATGATAGACATGAATCTAAACATATCAGTGATCACAATAAATATGTTGAGTTAAATTTTCAATTAAAGGCGATTATCAGACAGAAAATAAAACACTACAAAGAAAATCCCACTTCTGTTGTTTATAGGAACACACCTAAACTAAAGAATATAGATGCTGAGTGCAGTGGATCACACCTGTAATCCCAGCACTTACAACAGTGGCTGAAGTAAGAGTATAGCTGGAACTAAAGAGTTGCAGACCAGCCTGGGCCACATAGGGAGACCCCATCTCTACAAAAATAAAAAGAAAAATAATTAGCCAGGCATCATGATGTGCCTGTAGTCCCAGCTACTCAGAAGGCTAAGGAGGGAGGATAGTTTGAGCCCAGGAGTTTGAGGCTATATGTTAAACCATGATTGCACCACTGCACTCCAACCTGGCTTACAGCCCTGTATTTAAAAAAAAAAAAAAAACAGATTACAGAAAATTTTAAAAGTGAAAACATGGGAAAAGATATACCAAAAGAAAAAAAAAAAGAATTTATTTATTTATTATTTATTTTTTTTTTTGAGAAGGAATCTCACTCTGTTGCCCAGGCTGGAGTGCAGTGGCACCATCTTGACACACTGCAATCTCTGCCTCCTGGTTTCAAGCGATTCTTGTGCCTCAGCCTCCCAAGAAGCTGGGATTATGTCTGGCTAATTTTTGTATTTTTAGTAGATATGGGGTTTCACCACGTTGGCCAGGCTGGTCTCAAACTGCTGGTCTCAAGTGATCCACCTGCTTCAGCCTCCCATAGCACTGTGATTACAGGCATAAGCCACCATGCCCAGCCAGAATTTACTTTTTAAATAACATAACAAGGAAATTCTAAGACAAAAATACTGTTCTGTATGGTAGCTAGCTTCTGAGATGCCATCCAGCAATCCTTGTCCTCTGGTATTGATGACTTTTTATAAGACTCATCTAAGAATGAATAGGTATGATCTTTTTAACCAATAAGATAGTCCAGAAATGACAATGTGTGATTTCTGAGGTTAAGTTATAAAGCACAGTGTAGCTTTCACCTTATTCTTTTGGAACACTTTATGGGGGACCATCAGCTGGAATTCTGTGTAAACATTTAGGCAGTGTGGAAAGGTACATATTTAACAAATTGAAGCCTCAACAGACACTAACAATTTGCCAGCTATTTGAGTGAGCCATTTGCAAAGAAGATCCCTGCCCCAGTGAAGTCTTTGGATGTCTGTACTCCTGCTAATACTTTGAGTGTGCCCTGTGAGAGATCTCAAAACAGAACCACACAGCTAAACTGCTCCCAAATTTCTGACCCATAGAAGCTATAAGAAGGCCAGGTCAGATGGCCCATGACTCTAATCTGAGCACTTTTGGATGCTGAGGCAGGAGGATGGCTTGAGGCTAAGAATTAGAGACAGGCCTCGTCAACATAGCAAGACCCCATCTCTATAAAAGAGAAGAAGAAAAAAGTTAGCCGGGCATGGTGGTGTGCACCCATAGTTTTAGCTACTTAGGAGACTGAGGCAGAGGATCACTTGAGCCCAAGAGTTTGAGAGTTCAGTGAGCTTTGATGGGACCATGACCCTATAGCCTGGGTGACAGAGAGAGACCCTGTCTCAGAACAAAGAAAAAAACAGAGAAAGAAAGGAACTTTAAGATAAATTTTAATTGTTGCTTTAGGCCATTAAATCTCTAAGCAACTCAACCCAACAAGAAAATATGATTGTATTTACTGATTGATTTTCAAATGTTTTCCTATTATTATTATCAGTAGTAGTAGTAGTAGAAGTACTAGTAGAGACAAGGTCTCACTACTATGTTGCACAGGCAGGTCTCAAACTCCTGGGCTTCAGTGATCCTCCCACCTCAGCCTCCCAAAGTGTTGGGATTACAGGCATGAGCCACCAAGCTTAGCAGAAGATACAATTTTAAACCTTTATGCATGCAAGTATAATGTCAAAATAAACTAGGTACTAATTTGCATACATTTTAATATATCATTACAGCTGGAAACTTTAAGACAGCTATATCAGCAATTCTAATATTGACCAGCCAAAAAACAATAAGTATATAGAAGATTTTATAAATTGCAAAAGACTAATGTCATATAACTATAGTGTCTGACTTTAGCGTAGTTAAAATAGGATTCAGTATAAAGATAAGAACCCTCTAGTTTGGAAATAAAAATAATAGATACCTTAAAATAACTTTATTTATTTATTTATTTTTTGAGACAGAGTCTCATTCTGCTGTCAGACTGGAGTGCAGTGGCGAGATCTCTGCTCACTGCAACCTCTGCTTCCCAGGTTTAAGTGATTCTCCTTCCTCAGCCTCCTGAGTAGCTGGGATTATAGGCACCTGCCACCCCACCTGGCTAATTTTTGTGTTTTTAGTAGAGATGGGGTTTCACCATGTTGGCCAGGATGGTCTCGATCTCCTGACTGCATGATCCGCCCGCCTTTGCCTCCCAAAGTGCTGGGATTACAGGCGTGAGCCACTGCGCCCAGACTAAATAACTTATTTTCCAAGAAGAAATCGTAATGGAAATTAGAAATTGTTTAAAAATGAATGATCATGAAAATGCCACATATCAAACCATCTGGAATAGCACTGAAGTAGAAACAAAAGGGGAAGTTAAGGCCTTAACAAGCTTATAATATAGGAAAAAACGGTGCACATAGATGAGATAAACACCCAACTAAAGAAGTCAGAAACAGAACAACAAAATAAACACAAAGTAGAAGGAAAGAAGTCGTATGATAAAAATGTAATAAACAAGGAAACAATAATACAATAGAGAATGACAAATAGGGAGTGAAAAACAACACTTAAAATTTGAAAACTCCTAACAAAATGATTCCAGAACACAAATGACAAGGCCAACACACACACACACACACACACACACACACACACACACACACACACAAATCAGGCAAGAAAAGTGGGATATAACTATGATGCAGCAGGTATTGCAATGATAATACAGGGACACGATAAATAGCTTTACACCTGTACACTTAAAAAATTTAAAATAGTAATGTGTCCACAAAAATATAGTTTCTCAAAAATAACATCTGAAGAAACAGAAAAACTTAGTAGTCTGATAATCATTAAGGACTTGAACCCATTATCAAAAATCTCTCCATAAAGAACGTACGAATCTCAATAAATGATTTTACAGGTGCATTTACCTAACAGTTAAGGAATCTGTAATTTCAGTCTTACTTTAACTCTTTAAAAGAACAGAACATTTGGGAACACTCTGCAACTTATTTCATGAGGCTAGTGTAATTCTGATATCAAACCAACACAAAATACAAGAAGGAAAAAATAGTAGGTCCGTCTGACTCAAGCACAGATGCAAAGGCCCTATACAAAATATTAGGAAAGCAAAACCTAATTTGTTTATAAAAGATAAATCATGATCACAGGTTTATTATAGAAATGCAAACTTGATTCGTTATTAGAAATCTACTAATGTATTCACCAAATTTATAGGTTAGAAGTAAAATCTATTACAGTCATCTTACAAATACAGAAAAACAACCTATAAAATTAATGTCAATTCATATATTTGTTAAAAAAGCTTAACAACCTAAAAATACAAGAAACTGCCTTTACTATAATAAAGTGCAGTTACCAAACATTTTTGCTAAATATTTCATTCCATGGTGAAACATTAAAATCCAGAGTAAATCAATGATGCCTGTTTTTACCACATCAATTCAACACTGTACTGCAGACTGGACCCAGGGCAATGGCAAGAGAAAAAGCAACAAGTTATTAGGCTCTGAAAAGAAAAAAATAATTTTTGTTGTTGTTTTGAGATAGTCTCGCTCTGTCACCTAGCCTGGAGTGCAGTGGCAAGATCTTGGCTCACTGCAGCCTCCGCCTCCCGGGTTCAGGCGATTCTCCTGACTTAGCCTCCCAAGAAGCTGGGATTACAGGCATGCACCACCATGCTCAGCTAATTTTTGTATTTTTAGTAGAGATGGGGTTTCTCCATATTAGCCAGGCTAGTCTCGAACTCCTGACCTCAGGTGATCCACCCACCTTGGCCTCCCAAAGTGCTGGAATTACAGGTATGAGCCACCACACCCAGCCAATAAACAAATTTTAATGTTCTATAGAAGATAGGACTTCCTATTTTAAAAAATCTATAGAAGAATTTTTAGTAATTTTTTACTATAAAATCCAAATACAGCATTCATGTGCATTTATGTATATCAATAGTCTGTTGTTACTGTCTTAACTTTGAAATAAGGTACCTCAGAATAATGGGAAAATGCAAGTTGTTTACATGGGAGAGAATAAAATTGTATTGAAAAACATTAGAAGACACTTAAATAAATCAAAAATTATAAATAGGAAGGCACTGTTTTCAAAACAACAGTTTTACTCAAATTGGTTTATGATTTAATGCAATTCCTATTGTCTCACCAGGACTTTTCATGAAAACTGACTAGCTCATTTGAACATTTATGTGGTAGATGAAATGGACAAGAATTACTGATTTGCTCTTGAAAAAGTAGGACAAGGAAAGACCTCTTGCCCTATCAGATATCAAGATCTATTTTAAAACTATTATAATTATTACAATGTATTGTTAGTTTAGAAATATATTGCTGAAACAGAATGCTCAGCCCATAAACAACCCATACTTCTGTGGAAACTCATTCTCTGAGCCTGCATTGCAGATCAGTGGGGAAAGGGTACTTGTCTGAACAAAAGATACTGGGAAAACTGGTAGTTAGTATAGAAAAGATGAAACTGGATCCCACCTCACACTTAAAATTCAATTCCAATTGGCTTAATAGGCGAAATTTGAAAGGAACATAAGAGAATATCCTTTTGATTACTTTTCATGAAAGAATTACTTTTAAAAAGAAGCAAAGCTGTAAAGAGACACTGAAACGCCAGGTGCAGTGGCTCATGCCTGTAATCCCAGCACTTTGGGAGGCCGAGGCGGGCAGATCACGAGGTCAGGAGAGGTCAGGAGATCAAGACCATCCTGGCTAACACGGAGAAACCACGTCTGTACTAAAAATACAAAAAAATTAGCCGGGCGCGGTGGCGGGCGCCTGTAGTCCCAGCTGCTCGGGAGGCTGAGGCAGGAGAATGCCGTGAACCCGGGAGGCGGAGCTTGTAGTGAGCCGAGATCACGCCGCTGCACTCTAGCCTGGGCAACAAGCGAGACTCCTTCTCAGAGAAAGAAAAAAAAAAAAGAGAGAGAGAGAGAGACTGAAACATATTTAAAGTTTAAAATGAGAACTTTGTCCAGGCACAGTGGCTCACACCTGTAATCTCAGCACTTTGGGAGGCTGACATGGGAAGATCACTTGAGGCCAGGAGTTTGCAACCAGCCTGGGCAACACAGTGAAACCCCTGTCTCTGCACAAAATAAAAAAGTTAGCTGGGCATGGTGGTGCATGCCTGTAGTCCCAGCTACTCAGGAGGCTGAGGCTGGAGGATCGCTTAAGCCCAGGAGTTCAAAGCAGCTGTGAGCTATGATTGTGCTACTGCATTTCAGCCTGGGCTGAGCATCAGAAAAACATTGTTTCTTTAAAAACAAAAACAAAAACAAAAAACTCTGTTGGTGGTCAGACACTATAAAAGACTGCAATGGCATTCCAAAAGCTGGGAGAAAATATTTGCATTGCCTATGACCAACAAAGTTTCGAAAATAAAAAGTCAGAGTCAGTCAACTAAAAAAAAACCCGATAGAAAAGTGGGAATAAGCCATAGACATTTCATAGAAATATTTGTAAACATATTCGCACTTATCTATAATTAGAGAAAAGCAAGTTTAAACTGAAATTCTTCTGTCATACTCATCATATTTCCAGGTATTAAGTGTATAACACTATCAGCATTAGTGAGCAACAGGAACTGGCATACACTGTAGGCAAAGTGAATCTTTCTACAATCCCTCTAGAAATCTATTTGGAATCAATGGTAAAGTTAAGCTATAACACTGAGAAAGCAGTTCCACTGCTAAGTATATGTCAGGGCAAGGGGACTTAAACTATCCAGGACAAAGGAAGAACGTTTTTTAAAATTTCCAGTCTTTTATAAAATGTGACAAAAATAAATTATTAAAAAAACGGCTTGAACCCAGGAGGTGGAGGTTGCAGTGAGCCAAGATCACGCCACTGCACTCCAGCCTGGCGACAGAGCAAGACTCTGTCTCAAAAAACAAACAAACAACAACAACAACAAGAAATGTTAATACACTTCTGGAAAACAAAAAATTTAAAAACATAGTCATAAAAAATATAAACTCTTTTATCATTAGATTCGGTAGACATATAATTATATTTTAATAAAATAATATAAAGTAACACTGATGAAAATACAGTTAGGCAAATCAAACAAGTTGTTCATTGAAAGTGTGATTATTATAAATTAATATAAATAATCACTATTATACTTGTCACCTTTTGTCATTGCACAATTATTTCTAAATAAAATGCTATGCGTGAAATAAGCCTTTCATACATTTTATGACTATAGGAGTACTTTGAATATTCATAGTATGTAATTAATAGAGTTTTTAATGTGACAAATGAGCTCGTTTCTTGCTTGTTTGATGTATCTAAACTGGATTGGATTGATGACAACACTACAAGGAATACCGTATTATTGAAGTTGTTCCCATATTTTGTTACACTAAATCAATTTCACAAAAGCATGTTGACAGGTATGTACATGTAATGATGCATATACATAAACAGATGCATATTTAAGAAATCGTGAGTTCACTCTCATACCTCCAATTCTAATCTGTCACCAGATGGTCTTTCTTGACTTTTCTCATTCCCTATTTGTCTCTTCTTGTACAGCCAGAGCCCTGGCTCCCAATAACTACAAAACATTTATTTATTTGCTTAGTCCTATATTGACATCTAAAACTGTTTCAGAATTACTTCCACTGTACCACTGTAAAACTTAAAACAAGTACTGGATATGTTAGAACTTTTTCCCTGTCCCTAACATCCAACCCTGCTCCAGACTGAGTGAATACAGACAAATAATGAGTTCACAGGAAACTTGGATTAATTCCTTTCTTTCCTCTCAATCTCCCTCCCTCTTTCTTTCTCTCCCTCCCTCCCTCCCTTCCTTTCTTCCTTTTCAGTTATGATATTCATTTGGAATGCAATTTACCTTCATGCATTTTACCTTGCTTTCTTTCTGTTTTATGGTTTTCTTTATGCTTCCATTCTTATTTAATGAAATTTTAAAATATGTATGTTATGCTTTCAAAAGTAAAAACAATATATATAAAAGTATTATGACAGGACTCACACTCTCATTATCTCTTCTACTCTATACTCCAATCACATGTAACCAATTTCAGTGGGATTATTTTTCATAAAGATTAGCAAATATATGTGTATTAGTTTTTGTTTTTTTCTTTCACGAGTAGGGTAAATATATAAGCTTTTCTTTTTCCCTCACTTTGATTTTTTTTTTTCCTCCACTTAATTATCTCTCTTGAAAGTTACTCCAAATCCATTTATAGAGATCCTCGTCATTATTTCTTTGTAGTTGCATAGTACTGCATCGTATATGTGTATTCATTGTATGTTTAACCAGCATCCTAGGCTTAGATATTTAGGCAGTTTCAATATTTGTAACTACAAACAATCCTATAACAAATAACATTGTGCATATATTTATCATGGTTGGAGATGTATCTTAAGGATTAATTCATAGTAATGAGATTAAAGCATCCAAAGAGTAAATGAAAATATAATTATTTTTAACTTTTATACAACATTAACCCATGGAGCCTGGGATTGCAGGCGGATGCCATAATTATTTAGTATTTTCAAAGTTCATTTTCAAATCTCCATCCATAACCTGTTTTAATTTATAGTTAACTTAAATGATGAATTTTTTATGTGTCTGAAATTTGATGAAAAGTAAATTCCAAAGTACTCTATCAGATTCATAGAATTCAATGCTAATTTTTTTGCTGATGTGCAATATCAAGATCTTCACTGATAATATTGTTAAATTATAGGATACGTCACAATACTCTAAAAACTTTGCTCTTTTAGGCTTCTGACTTTCATTTTTGTTTTTTATCTAACATTGAAAAACATATTACATTTTTTTCTTAGAAAGATATATGAAGAGCAGTGAATATACTAAAGATAAAGACAATGAAGTAAGTCTGGCAGTCTCAATCATATCTTTACTTGGGATCAAAATGGTTTAATAATTGCAAAGATATTTAGAGTTCCCATGTATGAAATCATGTCAAAAACTTTAAACATTCTCTATTGAACATTTTCCTTTATTAAGCATTATACCTCCACATGAAATAAAGAGATTTTTAAATAAAATAAGCTTTCATGTTATGATCATAATATAATAATTTCTAACTTAAAACCGTTCTTTAGAGAATTCAGTTTTTACTACATCACTAAGACTTTTTTTTATAGTAAGTCTTTCTTGGTGAAGCAATCAGAATATTGATTTCTATTCTCATGAAAGCTCCTTAAACTTTGTTTTCTTTCCAGTTTCCAAACACAGTATTGAAGGTGAAAGCTTCTTAATCTGCATAACTATTCCAGAATATTGCCTTGTCATTGCAACTGTGCCATCAGAACATTATCTTAATGAAACTTAAACTCCCAACTATTAGTCAATGTAATCCTTTTCAGTTTTGCAAATCTATAGCTGGTTGCTTCTAGTCATCAATGATGTTCAGAAAATACTTGTCTATACTACCGGCCTATGCAGTTTACACAGAGATCAAAATAGCCGCCACGTTCGTGATATTTTTGCATTCATCCAGTTCCTAGCTGTATTTGTTCTGTGAGTGAGTCCACTATTTTTCTTCATTTTCTGTAGTGTTTTAAAATATGCTGTCATTGAAAAGTGGGACTTAAGCTACTTTCTTTGCAGTGGTTGCAGCTGTCATTTCTAACACACTTTTGATGCAGTCTTTCACTAATGTCTCAGCAACTTTTTATGATTTTTTAGCTTTAACAACACCAACTGCTTTTCAAAACCATCTATGAAGTGCTTATGTTTCAATAGGAATATGTGTAGTTTCACAGATTGCCAACAATTATGACTAAGAAACTAAATCACATATATGGAAGACAATGTTTTATTTCTTTGAAATTTATTTTTTGTTATTTTGTTTAGTGTTACCACTACATTCTGATAAGGTATACCTTGTCCTGACCAAAATTAAGGAAAAAAAAGTGAAGCTTATACTGCTGGCAATAAACTAAACATTAAAAATAAATACACAAATTTTACAGCCCTAATTTAGTTAATAATGTTACATTATAAATTTTAAAAGTAGGCTTAACTTTAAATTAAAAGACTATACATGTATTTATAAAAGCATATGTCCTAATTTTATCCCATTTTTATACACTTTAATTCATTTCTTCTTCTTCTTCTTCTTATTTTTGAGAGAAGATCTTGCTATATTGCCCAGGCTGGAGTACATTAATGTGATCATGGCTCACTGCAGCCTCAACCTCTCGGTCTCCAGTGATCCTTCCACCTTAACCTGAGTAGCTGGGATTACAGGCAGGCACCACAATGCCCACCTAAATTTTAAATTTTTTTGTAGAGACAAGGTTTTGCTATAGTGCTGGTTTATACACTTTCAGGTTGCAGTTCCCAATCTAATTTAAAAAATATTACATGGTTCTATTGTGCATGACTTGTATGTGTGTTTTTCAAAGTTTTTATTTTATTGTCCTAAGAATACTTAATATGAGAGCTACTTTGTAACAAATTTTTATTTATTTTTTATTTTTAAAGCCAGGATTAGAACTTTTTTTTTTTTTTTTTTTCTGAGACAGAGTCTCGCAATGTCACCCAGGCTAAAGTGCAATGGCACAGTCTCTGCACACTGCAACCTCTGTCTCCCAGGTTCAAGTGATTCTCATACCTTAGCGTCCTGAGCAGCTGGGATTGCAGGTGTGCGCCACCACACCTAGCTACTATTTGTATTTTTAGTAGAGATGGGGTTTTGCCATGTCGGCCAGGCTGATGTCAGACTCCTGGCCTCAAGTGATCCGCCCTCTTCAGCCTCCCAAAGTGCTGGGATTACAGATGTGAGCCACCATGCCTGGCCTTTATAACAAATTTTGAAGTGTACAAGAGAATATTATTAACTGTAGGCATAATGTATAGCAGATCTTGATAACTGTTTTTTGTCATACTGTGAGTTCAACATTATCAAACTAGCCAAGTCCTATTAAATGATATGAGTTCTCTGATTATGTGCTTGGATATTATAGCAAAGCCAGATTACTGTTAAAATTTCTAAATGCTTGCTCTTCATTTCTATACTTATCCCATCACAAACTTGTAGCAAACTATCAGCGAACTGGCTTCGGTCCACAAACCACACATTGATTTTTGCACCTGGAAACATACACCAGAATATTTATAGCAACACTGTTTGCAAAAGCAAAAATTGGAAACGTCCCAAATGTCCATTTAGAGTAGAATGGATAAATGCATTGTGGTATACTCATGTGATGATTTACTATATAGTAGAGAAAATAAATAAAGCATTCTTGTGTCTATTAACATAGATGAGTCTTATAAACACAATGTTCAGGAAAAAAAATCAAGTCAGAGAAGAATGTATTACAGTAGTATTTTATTTATATAAAGATTCAAAAGAGAAACAACTAAACAGTTAATTGTTACTAATCATAGATATGTGGTAAAACTCAAAGAAATGCAAGAAGGTATTATCACAGAATAGAAATTACCCCAGGGAGTGGAGATTCAACCAAGTTCAGGTACCAGGGCACTCCAAAATTACTGTATATGCTCTACTTTATAACCTGGGTATTGGGCATATGGATATTCATTTCATTGTTATTAAACTCAACACATATTAAATATTCTTTTGCATATATATTTTATAATAAAATTACCAAAATTATAAGTAGGCAAGAGTTTTAAAAAATATTTTTGAAATACATTTAAAAACATGTGAATAGCCTAGCACAAATATAGAAATTTGATCATGACAATATAAAAACCTGGTTTTTAAGGTGTCCAGGGATAAAAATAAAATAAAATGCCTATATTCTGTGAGTTTGCCAGAACAACTGTAGAACAAGTAAAGCAGAACAGTCAAGGTCAGATGACTATCAGTATAAATAAATAAGGGCGACTTGTTGTACTGGATATTAATTAAACTCTAAAACTATGATAATTAAAGCACTATCATACTGGTTTGAGAAATGAAGAGTAGAGCAATGAAACAACATAAAAGCTCTGAAACACAACCTGATATTTGTACGTTTCTAATATAAGATTATATGATGTAAGTATAATGCATGCTTATAATATGTTATTGTAATATATATAAGGGGGAAACTGATAAGTACTGCTGGATACTATTACGAATATTTGTTGGGAATGAAAAATTGTAAGTGAAATATTCCAAAAATTTAAAAAAAACACAAAAAGGACAACTATCTATTTAATCTTGGGATAAGGAAAACTTTCTAAAAATAAAAGCAAAGTAAGAAACTATAAAAGGAAGTAATGACAGATTTGATGAAAGTTAAACATTTTAAAAATACATAGGACTATATCAGAATTATTACAAATCAAGCAGCCTATTGACATTATTTTCTGTATTACAAATACAGATTTAACTCCCTAAAATGCAAAAGACTTCATAAATTAAGACGAAAATTTCTCAAACCTCATTAAAAATGACAAAGAAAATCAAATAGCATAATTTCACAAAAACTGAGATTTGGGGGAGTATAGCGGTTAGAATGAAGATCACGTTGCTATCTTTAAAGGGCCCAAAAAGTTGTTTAAATAAAATAGAAGTTTCTTTCTCATATAACAACACCAAAGTCTCTGGTCTAGGTTGGATGGCATTTGTGTTATTTGGGGATTCAGACTGCTTCTATCTTTCCACTTTGCTATCTCCTAGGGCAGCCATTGACAATTTTTTTTTGTAAAGAGCCAGATTATAAATACTGTAGAATTTGGGGGTCATATGGTTTCTGTTGCAGTTACTCTACTCTGCAATTGTAGAATTAAAGCAGCTATAAACAACACATAAACAAATGGTTATAGCTATCTTCCTATAAAACTTTTGTAAATTTGGTTTAATTAACTAAAAGTACATAAATTTTTGGTGTACAAAATGATGTTTTAATATATTCATACACTGTAGAATGGCTAGGTCAAGCTACTTCATATATGTATTATTTCAGTAATTTTTTTGTTGTAAGCTTTATGATACTGGTTTGAGAAATGAAGAATAGTTAAAATCTACTTAAAATCTATTCTCAGCAATTTTTAAGAGTACAACATACTGTTACTAACTATAGTCCCCTAATGTACCTGTATTCTTCCTGTATAACTAAAATGTTGTATCCTTTGGCAAATATTTCCCCAATCCTTTTATTCCCCACCACCTTAGTCTCTGGCAATCACCATTTTGCTGTCTGTTTCTGAGTTTGACATTGTTAGAGTCCACACAGAAGTGTGATCTGTGACAGGTGTCTTTCTGTGCCTGGGTGATTTCACTTAACACAATGTCCTCCAAGTTCACCTATGTTGTTGAAAAATAAAATTTTAATTTTTAAGGCCAAATAGCATTCAATTGTGTATATATTCAACATTTTCCTTATCTACTCATTGATTGATGGACACTTAGGTTAATTACATGTCTTGGCTATTGTGAATAGTGCTGCAATGAATATGGGTGTGTTTTGGAGGGATCTCATATATTTGATCCAATTCCAATAAGAAAAATAAAACAAAAATCAAACATTAATAGCCATAAGTATTCCTAAGGCCTGCAACATACTGATTCATATTCTTTGAATATATACACAGTGGTCAGATTGATGGATCATATGGTAGCTCTATTTTTAATTTTTTTGAGGAACCTCCATACTGTTTTCCATAATGGCTGTGCTAATTTACATTCTCACCAACTGTGTACAAGGGTTCCCTTTTCTTCTCATTGTCTTTAACACTAATGGTCTTTCATCTTGATATTGATAATAGCCAACTGACAAGTGTAAGGGGATATCTCATTGTGGTTTTAATCTGCATTTCCCTGATGATTAGTGCCACAATTTGAGTGTGCCCCCCAAAATTCATGTGTTGAACACTTAATCCATAATGCAACAAGTGTTGAGAAATGGGAACTTTTAGAGACGTTTAAGTCCTGAGGGATCTGTCCTCATAACTGAATTAATGTTATTATCATGGGAGTGGGCCATTATCTCTAGAGTGGGTTTGTTAGAAACGTGAGTTCACAGCTCTCTCACTATGTGTCTTGTGTGCTTTCTTGTCTTTCCACCCTCCACCATGCGATGATGCAGCAAAAGCCCTTCACCAGATGCCAGCGTCATGATATTAGACTTTTGAACCTCCAAAATTGTGAGAAATAACTTTCTTTATAAATTATCTAGTCTGTGGTATTCTGTTATGGCCACACAAAACAGACTAAGACAATTAGTAATGTTGAACATTTTTTCATATGCCCCATTGGCCATGTGTATGTCTTTTTTTTTTTTTTTAGAAATGTCTATTCTGGTCCTTTGCCCATTTGGGCGTTTACTTGTTTTTGTTTTGTTTTCTTTGCCATTGAGTTGTTTGAGTTCCTTACATATTTTGGATATTAACCCCTTACAAATGTAAAGCTTGCAAATATATTCTCCCATTCTGCAGGTTGTCTCTTTACTCTGTTGATTGTGTCCTTGGCTGTGCAGCACTTTTTAGTCTGATATAATTCCTCTTGTATATTTTTGCTTTTGTTACCTGTGCTTTTATAGCCACATCCAAAAAAAAAAAAAAAATTGCCCAGAAAAATGTCATGGAGCTTTTTCCCTATGTTTTCTTCTGGTAGTTTTATAGTTTCAGGTCTTACATTTAAGTCTTTAATCCATGTTGAGTTGACTTTTGTAAATGGTATGAGATGAGGGTTAAATTTCATTCTTCTGCATGTGAACATTCAGTTTTCCCCAGCACCATTTATTGAGGAGACTGCTCTTTTCCCATTTTGTGTTCTTGGCATCTTTAATGAAAATCAATTGATCCTAAGTGTATGTATTTATTTCTGGGCTCTTTATGCTGTCCCATTGGTCTATGTGCTTATTTGTATGCCCATACCATAATGTTTCGATTACTAGAGCTTTGTAGTAGATTTTAAAATCAGGTAGTGTGATGCCTCCAGCTTTGTTGTTTGTCCCACAAAACTATTTACAAGACAGACAATTTGGTAGTTTTACAGCTTTTGCTCTAAGGCCTTATCTTGTTCTGTTAGGTTGAGGCCTAATCAGAGGCACACCATACTCTAGCTTGCAGGAAGGAGTGAGCATGGAAGATTTCATGCACAATGTCTGAAGGCCTAGGCACCTAAGTAGCAAACATCACTTCTGATCCCATTCCCTTGGTGCAAACTTAGTTCTATGGCTTCACTGAGCTGCAAATATGGCTGGGAATATGATCTTCACTTCCGAAGTGCCCAGATACAAATCTTTTGCTGTGGAAGGAGGGAGATCATATGTCCGGGAACTACTGGATATCTTTGCCAAACTAGTATTCAACAAATTCAAAGTAACTTTACAATTTTATAATAAATAATATAAATAAATATTACTAAAGAACAAAAGTTATAATATTCAGTGTTGTTATTATACCATTTCTAGTGGTTACAGTAGTAATATTTATAACAAATTATTGTTACAATATTAGTATGTGTCCAACACCAAAGTACATGATTTATAGACTTTTTTATTCCTAACACAACCTCAAGGTTTGTGCACATTTATTGTCACCACTTTCCAAATGAGTATCTTTTTAATGAATTTAAAGACTAATGTGGCCGGGCGCGGTGGCTCACGCCTGTAATCCCAGAACTTTGGAAGCCCGAAGTGGGTGGATCACAAGGTCAGGAGATCGAGACCATCCTGGCTAACACAGCAAAATCCTGTCTCTACTGAAAATACAAAAAATTAGCCAGGCGCGGTGGCAGGCGCCTGTAGTCTCAGCTACTTGGGAGGCTGAGGCAGGAGAATGGCGTGAACCCACAAGGTGGAGCTTGCAGTGAGCCGAGATCGTACCACTGCACTCCAGCCTGGGCGACAGAGCAAGACTCCGTCTCAAAACAAAACAAAAAAAAGACCAATATATGCAATTAGTAACTGTTTGATCCATAGTTCAACACCAGACAGTCCTATTTTAAAGCTTATGCTCTTCACTACTAGATAATAAAAATATGAACACTTTTATGAAGAGTGAATGTGTTTGCTTTTCCACTTGAGTAAGAGATTATTGAAGGCACTCTCTATTATTAATTTTGGTTCTTGAGCACATGGCCTGGTCTATATTAGATACATTTAGAATAAATTAATGAAGAAATGAACGATTATATAAATTTAAAAACGTTAAGTGATTGCTAAAGTTCACCTAGAGAATAGCAACCATGTCAGGCCTTCCTAACTTCAGCTTTCTATTTTCTATGCCAGGCTGTTCTAATATCTGCAACCAGACTCCTTGTTTCAGGACAATAGGCATATGTCTGTGTTGTTCCTTGCCAGAAGCAGAATGGCACCAAGACTAATTACACTGATTTGAGCCTCCTGGTGAGAGGTGAAGCCAGCTGGACTTCCTGGGTCCAGAGGGGACTTGGAGAACTTTTTTGTCTAGCAAGAGGTTTGTAAAATGCACCAATCAGTGTTCTGTAAAAACACGTCAATCAGCGCTCTGTAGCTAGCTAGAGGTTTATAAATGGACCAATCTGTGCTCTGTAAAATGGACCAATCAGCGCTCTCTAAAATGGACCTATCAGCAGGACAGGGACAGAGACAAATAAGGGAATAAAAGCTGGCCACCACCCAGCAAGCAGTGGCAACCCACTCGGGTCCCCTTCCATGCTGTGGAAGCTTGTTCTTTCACTCTTCACAATAAATCTTGCTGCTGCTCACTCTTTGGGTCCATGCCATCTTTAAGAGCTATGACACTCACTGTGAAGGTCCGCGACTCCATTCTTAAAGTCCGTGAGACCACGAACCCACCAGAAGGAACCAGCTCCAGACACATTAGGACTAAGACCTTGGTCTGCCTTCTTTGTGGGCAAGCTATGTCATATCTCTGATCCTAATGTTTTTTGCTTCGTTTTATAAAATAAGTAAAAATAATGTATATCACACAAGGTTGATGTCATGGACTGAATATTCCTGTCCTTCTCAAATTTATATGTTAAAATCCTTCCCAAATTTATATGTTAAAGTCCCAGTGTGATGGTATTTGGAGATGGGGCCTTCAGGACATAATTAATATTAGAATAGGTGATACAGTGGGGCTCTCATGATGAGATTAATTGCTTTATAAGAAGAAGAAGAAGAGATTTCTCTCTCTCTCTCTTTCTCTCTCTCTCCCCCTCTCCCCTATTCCACATACAGAGAAAAAGCCCTGTGAGGACATAGCAAGAAGGCAACTATTAGCAAGCCAGGAAGAGGGCCCTCACCAGAACTCAATTCTGCTAGCACCCTGATTTTGTACTTATAGTCCCAAGAACCAAGCGAAATAAAATTCTGTTGTTTAAGCCATCCAGTCTCTAGTATTTTGTTATAGCAACCTGAGCTAATTAAGATAGGTGGTACTAAGGGTTAAATGAGATAAGTATAAAATGTTTAGTACATTTCCCAGTACATCATAAAACCTCAGTACATGAAGTTCTTATTATCCTGGGCATTGAATGGTGTGTCTAGCACTTGGTACCCACTAATAGTAAGCACACAGTAGTCCACTTGTTATCTTTCTATGTCATCTCCAACTGTTTACCACCTCCTTGCTCTCCAACCACATTGGCCTACCTGAAGTTTCCAGAAGATACAGAGCTTGTTGCTGTGTCAGGCTTGTACCTGCTGTGCTCGCCACAGAAGGCCTCTTCTCCCTATTTGCTCAGGTCTCTTAAGTGTCATTCTCTTAGAGTGGCCTTCTTAATTAACCTACCCCAAATAACCCTAATCACTCTGTCACCTCATCCTTCTTCATTTCTTTTCATTAAGTAGTCACTGACATTTTGAGTAATAGATTTAGTTATTTTTGTGGTATCCCTCTTGCTTACCAGAATAAGGTCCATGAGGGCAGGGAATATCCCAAGTGCTGAGAAGAGTACCTAGCCTATAGTATCATTAAACCTATTTTTGAGTGATTGAATGAAAGGAGTTTTATAAGAAAATGCTTCTAGCAAGGAACAAACTATGTAGAAACACATGTATATATGTTAGCGTTTTGGAGGGAATGCTTGCCATTCATATATAAAAATTAAGATAAAGGTTTTTAGTCTCTCCTTTCTTATTGTGCTGACATCATCCGTTTTGTGTAAATAATACATTCATTAAATGTATTATTCCATCTCATCAAAAATCAAACAACTCAACTTCCAAATTAAGTATATCAACTCTCAAAGCGATGAAACATTGATATAAGTTTTTGGAGACTGACTTCCTAACAAATTAGTACCAGATTATCATAGTCTTTTTGTAAAAACAAAATGCAGTTCCTAAAACATATAATTTTTGAAACTTTTTATAAATTTAAGCATTATATTCTATATACCTCTTCCAACTGTCTTTATCTGGAGAGATTGTATTTGTTTTTATTTAATCATATTGCTTTTAGGCAGATAGGAAGTGATTAATAATTAAAAATTAATTTCCATAAAGTGTTGGTATCTTTAGTTACACACATGCCACAATGATAATCAATGTGGTGAGTAATGTTTAGGTACTGTGCTCCAGAGAACAATTCAATCAATTGCCCAAACTGGTGTTTCCTGTTATGCATGAACTTGGGGAACTATAATTTTCTGAATAATTCAACTTAAAGTAAAGCAAAATGAAATGTGTGAGTAATTAAAGAAAATGTTCTTCTGCTAATATTTATTCTGATAAATCATTTCAGTTCGATGTTTGATTTTGCAGACACATCCATAATATCATTGAATTAGTAAAATATAATAACTCTAAAAAAGCTCATAGAAGTGATTATTGCCTCTATATTTTCTAGTAAGATGTTAATTTTTTTAGATAACTGTAATGCACTGTGAATATAATTTCTTCTACAAGTTACTTTTGCTGCTTCTAAAATATTAGTGGTAGCAGTGTTTGCATACTTTCTGTATAAAGACTGATTTGATGTCATCTCTCAATCACAAAAAAAAAAGTCAAACCAAAACAGAAAGGTCTTCATTTAATCAACTAATACAATTATTACCAATTCTATAGAATTAGATATTTAAATCAGAGCTAGCTGCAACAAGTTATACGAGCTTTGCCGTTTTATGAACATAATTTGACTAAGCAGTTATGAGATCTGTAAAGAACACTTCTTATCTGGGTGTAGCTGGGGACGTCTTTGTTCAGAAGTACACAGAATTGTATAAACCTGTCCAGAGCCTCAAATATATCCAGTAAGGCTCATTTTCTACATATGTGAGATCTTATTCTCTGTATAAGATCTTAACTGGGTAGTGCAAAATTTGACATAATATTATATCATTAATGAAGAAATAAACAGAAAAGAAGAGAATGAATCTCAAATTCATTGAGTACCTACCAAGAATGAAAATAAAAACATTTGAAAGTGGTATGTGGCCTGAGATGTAACACAATTTGAGAAGAAATTTAGGGAATATTATAAGCATTTGCTGATTTGTACACTTGAAATATTGTTTCAAAAAATCCCCTTTTTATTTCCCTGAATGCATGCTCCTCTGAAGAGAATAAGTTTCCCTGTGTTATTGGATTACTTAGTTTTCATTTCAAGTTTAAATGTGATGTTTTATCTTGTTTGGGCCATTTTTAAGCCTGATTTATTTTATTTTTAAATAGAACAGAAAGCATTGACTCAGAAATATTTCCTTAGAAAGGGGGACAATGATAGTCTTTCCAGGTTGGTAACCAAAATCTATTCCTAGTCTTCAGAAAATGGTAACATTAACATTCTATATAAAAGCCACATAGAATAAAGAATATTTTATTTATTTAATTTATTTTAATGAATTAATTTTTATTATTTTATTATTTTGTTTTGAGTCAGAGTCTCACTCTATTGCCCAGGCTGGAGTGCAGTGGCATGATCAAAGCTCACTGCAGCCTCAACTGCCTAGATTCAAGCAATTCCCCCACTTCAGCCTCCTGAGTAGCTGGGATCTCAGACGTGTGCCACCATGACTAAAAAAATTAAAAAAAAAATTATTTGTAGAGACGAAGTCTCACTATATTGCCCAGGCTGGTCTTGAACTCCTCGGCTAAATCAATCCTCCTGCCTTGGCTTCCCAGAGTGCTGAGATTAAGGTGTGAGCACCTGCCCTAAGAATATTTTAACTAGTTAATTTGTTTAAATATTTATCCAGTCTCTAATATATTTAGAACAGCTCCATTGGCTAATTAATTGATTCAGTCATTTACCAAGCATCTGAAGTATTCAGAACAGATCCTGAGGCTCTTTATTATAGCTGTAGATAATTCTTTAGTCCAGTTGTAAAGAGGACAGAGGACCCACATACATCAGTTTTAAAGACGAGGAACCACACCTCTTACATACCACATAATTTAAGAGAAAGTGATCAGATGGAGATTTGTATTAATGTCCTGGCACCATGTTCCTTATTTGACATAATCAGGTGGTTCCTTGACTTGTCAGGTGGCTTTATATGATCCTCTGTCTTGAACCTAAGATAGAAGGGAGATTGGTCACTGGCTATACACTTTATGCCTATTCCTCTACACGCCTCTGAGATAAATATTTTTAACACTGTTATTTAACTAAACTGAACATGTCCAGGATGAGACAGCAAGTAACAGGGTATCAGAATTAAAACTTGAGTCTATGTGACTCTAATGACATTCCCCTAGATCTTACTAAGGATTATTTAAGTAGAGAGGTAGTTTCTTAGAGAGATTGGAAATTCCTTGGGGCCTGATGTGTTGCATTGAATCTAATAGGTGGATCTTCTGTTGTTTGCTATAGAGAATACTTCTGAAAGGCATGTGGAATATCTGGGGCAGGGATCGGGGCAATGGGTGTGGTGGCTGCTCAGGTCTAGTTCTATATAAAGATATTTTTCTCATAAGAGCATTGCCATAGAGTAAGGCATTTACTGGAGACAGGGATGCAGGAGTATATGTGAATTACATATAACATTGTGTGTGCATGTGTGTGTGTATGTTTATATTGCTAGGAGTGAGATGATGGTCTTTTGCAGTAGAGAACAAAAAAGAAAGATACCAATTTTGAGGAAAATGTAATGAATTATTCTGTTTTATATATATATATATATATATATATATATATATATATATATATATTTTTTTTTAGAGGCAGAGTCTCACTATATTGCCCAGGCTGGTCTCAAACTCCTAGGTCCAAGAGACCCTTTCACTTCAGCCTTCCACAGTGCTTAATTTACAGAGTGAGCCACCAAGTCAAGCCTCAGTTATATCTTAAGACTAGCCTGCTCACTGGTAGACAGTTAGGTTTAGATATGCACATTTAGGAGGCAACGATAAAAGTAGCTGCTCCTATTGTACATACAATCATTGAATGAATGTATATAAAGAAATAGATACAAGAGGGTTAAATACCCAGTCAGGTGGAAAATGTAAAACCCACTAAGGAGATGAGAAAGGAAAAAAATCAGTAGAAAGAAGACTATTGTTAGTTTATATTTAATGGTCTAACCTTTTTTTTTACGTCTAAGGAAGAATAGTTGTCAAAATGAGGGAAACTCTAAAGCTAAAGACACATTCAGATTGATTTTCAAAGCTTCATTTTCTCAAATGATACTGGGGTCAAATTTTCATAGTATCTACTCAGACAACAACAGTAACAAATAAAAAGCTGTTTTGTCTCTGAGCATTAAAAAAACGTAAAAATGTTCCTACTATCCTCTAAGTTTCTTGAAGACAGAAATTGTATCTCCTTAATGTCTTTGTTTCCTAAATGTCTGGTACATGTGATGAATTGATTTTACACCTTCATAGAAAGAAGCAATAACCTCCACTTACAGGTTGGCATTTAGGGGCATAGTTCAGGTTGCATCGGCATCATAACTGGGTCAAAGTTAAGAACACAGTTTTCATCTCATGTGTGTTTTTAAATCAAAAGTGAAAACTAAAGGGAATAACGACAATCTTCTATTTTATTTTTCTAATGACTTTTATATTTTAACTGCTATTTAATGGATATGATATTATTGAAAACATTCTGATTATCCTTAATAATGTACTTTTTTTTTTTTGAGACGGATTCTTGCTCTGTGCCCCAGGCTGGAGTGCAGTGGCGCGATCTCGGCTCACTGAAAGCTCCGCCCCCCGGGTTCACGCCATTCTCCTGGGACTACTGGCGCCCACCACCGCGCCCGGCTAATTTTTTTGTGTTTTTAGTAGAGACGGGGTTTCACCGTGTTAGCCAGGATGATCTCGATCTCCTGACCTCGTGTTCCGCCCTCCTCGGCCTCCCAAAGTGCTGGGATTACAGGCTTGAGCCACTGTGCCCGGCCAATAATGTACATTTTTAAAGGTCAGTAGTGATCTTTATCTAAGGCAATAAAGATTATGGAACAAACTATTGTAATTATATTCAAAATAGAATATGAAATATTAGGCATTTAACAATTTTTCCCACTATTTTTTATTTGCTTACAGTGACTACATTCATTCAATAAAAATCAAGGTGTTAACAGGGGTGCATTCCTCTGAAGAAGCCCGAAAAATCATTTTCCTTCCCTTTTTTAGCTTCCAGGGTCTTCCTCCATTCTTTGGCTCCATTCCTAATAGTCTATCTAGCTATTTCACCCTTCAGGCAGAGTGGGATTATAAAAAGGAAGGTAATTCCTATTCCCTAGTAGGAAGGAACTCTCTACTAGCTAGGTAAATAACACTTATATAAAATTTAATAGAATGTTAATTAAATAATAACACCAAATGTATCTCAGCAGTATATGACTGCATTCTTAGTGGGCGTAATATTCATAAAATGTCCTGAGTTCTTAGGAAGGAAAATCACTGTGGCCTATCAAAATTATGAAGCCTAATGTACATGCAGAATTTTAAACTTGTGCCTAAATTCTTCTCATTATGTAGCAAAATCTGATTTCTCTGTGCTATACAAATAAGCTCTATAAAATGTGATCAGGAAATCAATAGGAGAATGTAAAAAATAGTTGATTTGTTGAGTGATGGGATTCTGGATCATAAAAGATTTATTCTAGTCTTGATATTGTAAGTCTTGAGTTCATACTTGGCTTGTGTAGTAGTGTTTATAAATGACCTGTATACTTTGACTTCATTTAGAAAAGATAAGTGAACTCTGCTATATCCTCATGTGAAACCCAGGAACTAATTTGTATACGTGTTCATTCTAGAAGTGTTCATTCATTTATGCATTTAGTCGTATACACATTTATCCTTACTTATCCATTGCTGTTATTCAGACACAGATGGTCTGGTGGCAGCACGGACAGGCACTTGTCTTCAGAATGCTAGCCACCTAGAAAAGCCCTCCAGGACTGTACTCAGAGTCCAAAAGAGTTGTTTTTCAAGTTACATAGTTGTGTCTTAAAGTAATTCACATACTAATGAAAAATCATGCACCATGGAATAGAGGGAATTACATAGTAAATCCTTTTTCCTTAGTTATATTTTATATATTTTAGAGTGATCATAGTTTTCCGTGAGAATTTGCCTAGTTGTGAGACCTTGTAGATACTAATTAACTCATGCTGTGTGATGATCCTGTATAAGCTGTATAAAGAAAGCTTAAATCAATACGTACGTTCTGAAGAAAAAATATATATATATCTGTACAGTACACAAAGAGAAAAAAACAAACCCAAAAAGAGTTCCTTAAAATCACTAGTAACTAAGTGGTTTGAAAGAATTAATAGAGTTTCTTATAGACCTAATTAATAAAGACATTACCTATCCCTATATTGAAAAGATGGACATGGTTTCTAGTTCTGTTTCAAGTTGATTTATGTGGGGAGAGTGTGATGACATTTATGTGCTAAATACTTAGTACTTTTAATTCAATTTACCATTTAATCTATAAATGCAAACCATGTTAAAGGATGGTTGACAAAAATAAACTTGAAAGCCAGCATTAACCTCCCAAACCAGCTGAAGGTGCTCAAAAGACAATAAGAGTAAAATTTCATTATACAGACTTCAAGTGGGTTTTTAAAAAATCTATAGACTTTCCAACTAAAATGATGAATGCTGTTCTGATTCTAATTGACAAGTGTTATATATAAAAGAGTTCTTGCCTTCATTCTTATCAAAACTGTGGGGATTTCCAACGATAGGACAATATTATGTGGGTGGAAACTTCTCAGAAGAATAGAGAACTTATCAGTATTTACTTAGGTTCTATTACATTCAGAGCCATAAAAGAAACTACACTCATAAATTTATAGACAGTCAAGGATATTGCCTCTTCCCCAAAGAGGCTAGATATTAAAGGAGTAGAGTGAATGAGCTCAAATCATGAAGTGGTTTCAATATTGGAAGAGTTTTCCCCCTTCATATTTCAACTTGTAACTAATATGAAGAATCGCTGGCTAGCTAACTTTGAGGGTTTGGCAGAAGAAAACAGTCTTAACCACTTTTTCTTACAAATGTTATTTTTCTTCGATAATTAGTACTTAATGATAATATCCACCCTTTAATGAGTTACTGTAGGTTAATGATTACCACACTTGTTCAAATATATTTAGGATTTCAACTTTGCAGATAAAGAGAGGTTTATACAGGTTAAGAATCTTGCCCAAAATCACACAAAAGGAGCAAGACGTAAGCCTGTTTTTTTCTTAGCTTCCTATTTCTGCTGTCACAAATTACCACAAACTGAGTGTTGTGAACAACACAAATCTATTATTTTACAGCTCGAGGTCAGAGGTCCAAAATGGGTTTTACTGGGCTAAAATCAAGGTGTCAACGGGGGTGCATTCCTCTGAAGAAGCCAGGAAAATCTTTTTCCTTCCCTTTTTCAGCTTCCAGGGTCTTCCTCCAATCTTTGGCTCCATTCCGCCATCTTCCTTCTTCAAAGCTCACAATTTCATTACCCAACCTCAGCTTCTGCTATTACATCTCCTTTTCTGACTCTTCTTCCTCTCTTTTTTATCCTTTAAGGATCCTTGCGATTATATCAGGCCCACTTAGATAATCCAGGACAATCTCCTCTATTTCAAGTCAAAGGAATGATTCACATTCAGAGCAGGATGACATGAAATGTAATCACGCTACTCAGATCAGTAACCATTTAGAACTTTTACATTGTTTATTTTTGGAATTTTCAGTTTAATATTTTTAGACTACAGTTGACTGGTGGTTAACTGCAACTGTAGAAAATGAAACCTCGGATAAGGGAAGACTGTTGTGTTTAATATTAATACGTCAATACAATATAGTAGAGAAAAAATATAATCACAGAGATTAATGATTAAGATTAATGATAACTACAATATTTACAGTAGTGTAATGTAATAGAAATAGCTTTGAATCTGGAAAAATTCTGGCTCCATCATTTACTAACTGTATAACCTCAGATAAATATCTTAGTGTCGTCTCTTTAGAGTTGATGTGGTGAGTTACAAGGAATGTTGTTCCTCAGAACGAATGGAAACATTTAAATACTTAGCTGGTAGGTGTTCTACAAATACTTGTTCCTTCTTCATTTTCAGAAAATAACAAAGATAGAGAAGGCAGACAAAATAATATAGTACATGTTGTATTTAGATGTTATAAGTAATGTCTAATAATAATTAAATTTACAAAAAGTATTTTCTAAATATATTAAACATTTTGTGGGCCTTATTTTTATTTTACAAATAATATTCTGTGGCTCAATGTGCTCTTTTTGTTCCTCCTCTGATATTCAATGTCTGCTTTTTTTTTTTTCTATAATGCCTCTTTAGGAATCTGAATTAATTCATTAGCTTGATGGCTCTTTTTAATTCCATTTTAGGAAGTTAATTTTTTAGCATGTAATTTTCTGTATTGTTCTTTGCTGTTATAGGTGCACAACTAGTACTTTTATGAAAAATAAATCCTGCATCAGCCTTTTAAAAATCATTTACAAAATAAATCCCAACCTCACATTTTCGGAAAGTTATGATATAAAGTATCACCTCTGCCTCCTCATTCCCTCACTTTGATCCCTTTCTCAGAGGGAACTCCTAGCTGCTGGGTTTTAATTCTTTTTCTTTAGAATGTTACCTTGTAATTCTTGATCACATTCTTGGCAACTTTTTAAACAATTGTTGACTCCTGATATGAAAATCTAGGATCTGGCCAATCTAACTACATCATCTTTCCTTGCCCCTCCTTTCAATATTTGACATTTATACTTTAAATTTTGTTCTTCTATTGTTTACTTTTACAATTTAAAATAATATGGGTAAGGATTCATTTATTTTTTTTTCAACAGAGTCTAAACTCCTACTTTCCAGAGAAGATATTGATGCTCCTTCTTGTTTCCTCAACTTTTCATTTCTTCAGCAGCTTAACTTTGGTCAGGTGTCAAGTTTGTTTATATTTACAGTTTTCCTATAACCACCTCCAACTATTCTTTTTATGAATACATTAACTTTTGTTGTTGTTGTTGTTGAGATGGAATTTTGCTCTTATTGCCCAGGCTGGCGTGCAATGGCATGATCTCAGCTCACCACAAACTCCACCTCCCGGGTTCCAGTGATTCTCCTGCCTCAAGTAGCTGGGATTACAGGCATGCACCACCATGCCCAGCTAATTTTGTATTTTTAGTAGAGATGAGGTTTCTCCATGTTGGTCAGGCTGATCTTGAACTCCCAACCTCAGGTGATCAGCCTGCCTCAGTCTCTGAAAGTGCTGGGATTACAGGCGTGAGTCACCGTGCCTGGACATGTTGACTTTAAAGTTGGAAATGTATGAACAACGTTGCAAAACCACAGATATTATTCGATGCTGAGTCACATAGTGTACTATGTTCTTTGAAGTAGTTTCACTCTCAGGAAACCTAGGACATTCATGGGAACAAGCTCACCATGTGAAAATGGATTCTCTCTCTCTCTTTTTTTTTTAACTCAATTGCTTGAAATCATTTCAAATTTACATTTTCTTTAGATTTATATTTACTTACTATAATGCCATTCCAAATTTACTTGCATTTGCTTTTTTTGATTTTGAAAGTTTCATGCAGATTTGTTTTTATCCTGAAATGTCAAATTGTCTTTCATTTTGTTTCCTGCACTACATTTGCCTTTATCTTATCTTCAGTTTTTTACCCCCTCAAAGTTTTATATTGTCTCAGATTTTTCCCCTTTGGAAATGTCCTTCATGGAGCTCTCTATATTGTTCCTTCTTCATTCAGAATGTGTGACCTCTTTAATCTTGCTGTGCAGCTGTCATTCTCCAAATCCCCTCAATTTATTTTTTTGGATGAGAGTCTTATTTTATTTGACTCAGTGTAATTTTGCCTATGTATTATTGTTTTAACTTTCATGGAGTCTATCAGATTGTATATTAGTAATGTGAGAGATTACAGATTGATTTATCTTATACCTATGACTGCTTTCTAATTCCTCTCATTTAGATCATGGGACATGTGGCTGCCCTTATTTCTGAAATAGTGTACAGGAAAACACCAGGAAACGAACATTCCAGAATCATGACTGCTAGGTTCAAAAGGCATCATCCAAGTATGGAAAGAGAATTCACTAATGAAGTCCAAATAGGAAGAATAAGAGAATATGTTGGGAGAGGAAAATGAATGAGGCAAGATGTAAAGGTGGTAAACCTTATTTTCTAATCTTTGGCTGGATTGGGTTAGAATAGAGGCACAACAGTGTCTGCCTACATTTCCTAAGGCATCCTTGAATAGAGGGAGTAGTCATCTTGTTTATCCTAACTGGAACTCCTGTTTTTGCTTGACTTCTAAGATGTCAGTAAGGGGTGATATTGTGTTATGAGAACTTACAGATAGACTCATATAGGATTCTACAGATCCTATAGCTAACCCATGTAGCCTCATATAGACTCTATGCAAAAATTTTCCCCTTGGAAATGTCCTTCATGGAGCTCTCTATATTGTTCCTTCTTCATTCAGAATGTGTGTTAAAGTTTAAGATAATATACATAGCTAGAATAATATATCATGCTCATGAATTAGATGATTTCATAAATTATGGTTGTCAACTCTTTGCAATTTCATCAATAAAGTTACAGTGTTTCCGGTGAAAAGCCAAGCATGATTTTTAGTGAATATTAATAAGCTCATGCTAAACATCTGTATGCCAATTAAAGGCATAAGAAAGCCAGAAAATCTTGAAGGCAATATTTTATCTGCTTTTATGCATGTATGGCACATTTTATAGGTTTAAAAAATTAAACAAATAAGTAGAACCAATTATACAACCAGAAGGAAGTTTCAGAGACTAAATATACAATAATCAAAACAGAAAATGCATTAGAAGCCTAAAAAGTAAGCGAAGGAAATATGTATTATGCTAAAAAGAAAATGTAGAAAGACAACACAAGTATGAAATAAAAAAGAGGAGAAAAAGAAAACTAATTTAGGAAGTACAAGTAGTAGAAATAAGAACAAGAAAGTGAAAGCAAAGAAATGGGAAAGAAGAACTGATCAGAGAGGAAAAAAGAAAAACTAGAAAATATTCTCAAAGTTTACCAGGACATGTTTCAAAAATTGAACTTTCTTTACTTATTCTGCATCTAAGCCTTCCTGGAATCCTCCTTCTATTGGAAATGAAGGAAGCAGCCTGTGATAATAGATTCTTCACTTTGTTCCTTCCAAGTCACAGGGTATGTGTGTGTGTTTGTGTGCATCTGATGAAATAATATATACATTGTAAATATGTATGAAAATTAGGAAAGGCCAGTATTTATTTATTAGCTTCTTTTATCTTTAATATCAATTTTTAATATCTGTACTTTAGTCAGTTTAAGGAAATATCAAGTAGAGGCTCATTATACTCTAAAATGCAAATGTTTCTGAGACTGTAAACACCACATTGTCTAACTTCATAATTCTAGAATTCTGTTCCTTTATACTCATACCAAAATTTTCTTTTTTCAAGGATTATTTTGTTAATACATTCTCCCTTCTTTCCTCACAGCTGTCAACAAGCAATGACTGCCTCTTTATCTTCCAACTTTTTTCTTTTCTCAAATTACCAATGTCTTCCTTACAGTCAAGTTTATTTTTATAGATTTTATTTTATTTATCCAATTTGTTTTATTAGACTGTACTGCTGAATTTTACCTTCTATGGCATTCTTTCAGTGGAAATCCATTTTCTTGATTTTGCTTGACTTGTTGACTTTTCTTTTCCCCTCCCTCCCTTCTTTCTTTCTCTTTCTTTCTTTCTCTTTCTTTCTTCTTTCTTCTTTCTTTCTTTTCTTTCTTTCTTTCTTTCTTTCTTTCTTTCTTTCTTTCTTTCTTTCTTTCTTTCTTTCTTTCTTTCTTTCTTTTCTTTCTTTCTTTCTTTCTTTCCTTCTTTCTTTCTTTTTCTTTCTTTCCTTCCTCCCTTCCTTCCTTCCTTCTTTCTGTCTCTCTCTCTCTCTCTCTCTTTCTCTCTCTCTCTCTCTCCCTCTCTCTCTCTCTCTTTTTTTTTCTTTTTTCAGACAGGACCTCACTCTGTCACCCAGGCTGAGTATGATTTCAGCTCACTGCAGCCTTGACTTCCAGGCTCAAGAGATCCTCCTGCCTCAGCCTTCCAAGTAGCTGGGACTACAGGCGCCTGCCACCATGCCTGGCTAATTTTTGTGTTTTCTGTAGAGATGGGGGTTTTGCCATGTGGCCCATGCTGGTCTTGAATTCCTGGGCTCAAGCAATCTGCATATCTCAGATTCCTAAACTGCTGGGACTACAGGTGGAGCCACTTCACCTGGCCCGACCATTCATTCTTTATCTTCTATGTTGTTGTTGTTGTTTAATTTGAGGAGTGCACTTTTTTCTTTTATTTTTTCATTAAATAGTTCCTTAGAATATTTTTAGCCTTACATAATCTTCCTGTACATTCTCATTTGTTTTCTTGATGTAAGATGATTTCTAGATTTTTGGTTTTCCCTATGACCAGTTCACATATGTCCTTGAGACAGTTTTTCTACTAAAGCATTTATTTATTTATTTATTCAAGAAATGAGTGCTCATTATGTGCTAAACATTTTAGCAATACGTTCTTCTACTGTCCTTAACCTGCACTCCATTTTATTGGAATGGCCACATTCCTATTATCATTCAGTACTCACTGGTTCATATTAGAAATTTTTTATTAGCAAACAGGGCCGGGTGCGGTGGCTCATGCCTGTAATCCCAACACTTTGGGAGGCTGAGGCAGGCAGATCACGAGGCCAGGAGATCAAGGCCATTCTGGCCAACATGGTGAAACCCCGTCTCTACTAAAATACAAAAAAATAGCCGAGCATGGTGGCACGCACCTGTAGTCCCAACTACTGGGGAGGCTGAGACAGGGGAATCACGTGAACCTGGGAGGCAGAGGTTGCAGTGAGTGGTGATCATGCCACTGCACTCCAACCTTGTGACAGAGCAAGACTCCATCTCAATTTTATATTAGCAAACAGCACACTGAAGTCTCAAATTTTTATCTATCCATACATTTTACTTCCTTCTTCTAGACATCAAGAAAATCATTATTTTTTAAAATGCCATTCCCAGATGACTTTAATCAGATCTACCTCTGTGCACTCTTAAAATAGAATCCAGAGTCCTAATCTGGACCATGGAAACTGAGTTGCTAGAATGGACTTGCAGAATCTGCATTAGTAGCAAATGTTCTAGGTGATTCACATTCACATTACATTTTAAGAACCACTGCTGTATATTGATTTCTTTTCTTGTTATAAATGATATCATCATATATATTTATACAAAAATGTACATATGCATATATGCATATGTATGTAATGTTCCATACAAACAATTATATCGTTGCAATAGATGCCTGAGCAGGAAATGATAGTTAAAAGGAAAAACCATTTTAATATATCTTCCATTATTCCAATCGCTTGCATTCTTTCTCCAATTTAATTCTATAATATAGTTTTCCTAGTTGTATATCTATCCTCTTTTCATTCTTTTTCATTGGTTTCCTTCCTACCATTCATTGATATGCTGGTACTCCCCAGGGAGAGGTCCTTCTTTGGTCCTTGTCTTTTCTTCTACACTTAAAGTTCTGCAGAGGTGACTTAGGTATTTCTCAAGAACCATGATTAACTTGCATCTCCCACTTTGTGTTCATTTAATGAATTAAAAGGTCAACATAAAATGTATGTAGGGCTGGGCACGGTGGCTCATGCCTGTAATCCCAGCACTTTAGGAGGCCGAGGCAGGTGGATCATGAGGTCAGGAGTTCGAGACCAGCCTGACTAACATGGTGAAACTCTGTCTCTACTGAAAAGACAAAAATTAGCTGAGTGTGGTGGCATGCGCCTGTAACCCCAGCTACTAGGGAGACTGAGGCAGGAGACTCGCTTGAATCTGGGAGGCAGAGGTTGTAGTGAGCCAAGATCATGCCACTGCACTCCAGCCTGGATGACAGAGCGACACTCCATCTCAAAAAAAAAGAATTATATGTAGAGTTTTCTAATGCTAAAATGTTTCAACAGTCAATGCTTTTCCCTTTCCCTGTGTAATTTACTCATTAACAATTCCTTCCTAATACCATAGCCTTGTTATCGCCTCCCTATTATCTAGAAAGCAAGTTAAGATAAGTAGATTATTATTTTATGGGAAACCAAAGACTTGAGAAACAAAACAAAGCCAACTTTTTGTTCTTTATTCTGAGGTTAAAAAAAGAAAAAAAGCTGTATTAGTTAGCTATTGCTACAAAATGCTGCATGACAAAAGAGTCATAAAACTTTCAGTGGCTTATTGATATTTTATTTTTATACTTAAAAGGCTGTAATTTGACTGACCTACGCTAAGCCTTTCTGAATCAGTTACATGCCTGGCTTCTGATTTGGCTTCAGGTCTGAGGTACTGGCGGGAGGAGCAGTAGAGATATTGGAAAATCTTTTTTTTTGTGTGTGTGGCAGATCCCAGGTGCACAAGAGAACAAGCCCAACCATGCAAGCAATTACATTATGTTTTCACTCACATTTCCTTAGTCAAAGCAGTTTTAGGGCAAGCCCAACCTTAGTGGGATGGGGAAATATACCCCACCCACAGTGGGAGGCTTTGTAAAATTACATCGCACAGGGTGTGGAGGTATAATCCTAGTACTAGGCACTGAGTAATTGGGACAATAATCCAATCTACATCAGAGGGATAGTATATGAATCTGAGGATTCTTGATATACATAATCTTTTGTTTGTTTTGCCATTATCAGAAATTTTCTTGGATGATTTTTTTAAAAGGTTTCACTTACTTGATTAAAAAGGTACTACTCATTTACTTACTTGTGTTTTATAATTAGTTCCTTTCTGTAGAAGTGGCAGAAGCCAGAGAAGAAAGGGCCTCAGTCACTTGCCTGAGTTTGAGACCCCTGTTTCAAACTGTCCGATGAGTAATCTACAGACAATTTTTCTCAATAAGCACCCATAATTTTATTAATTATTTGTTTACCTAAGCCTGTGGCTCCTTAATTTCTCATCATCAAATCTCCCCAAGTTATCTTCAAGTTTTTCTTCTTTCTCATCCTTATACCCAATTTGTGAACAAATTCTGTCAGTTTCAATGGAATGTTCCTTTCAAGTCCCCTCATTCGATTTTTATTTCATTAAGTGTTTTCATTTTTAACCAGGAGTTTTACTTCAAAAACCTCTGGAGCCAGAGACAGCTTATTAAAAAACAAACCTGAAAATATCCCGTGTTTAGAGGGCCCACTCAACTTCTGGAGTCCTGGCTATCTTCTCTTTCTCATTCACCACTCAAACTACATGGAATACTGACTTCAAAACTCTCCCTTTTTAGATGATTCTCTTATTACTTGAATATCAACTACACTGCGTTCTCCACTCAGCAAAGCCTGATTCATCTTCCAGAGCCAAGTTGGGTGTTATCTTTGCACTTAAGCCTTTTGGGATTCTCATACAAAGTCAGTGGCCTTCTCCTGGCGTTCTCACTGTATTCTGCACAACTATCCATTCAAGAATTGTTTCATGGATTATTTACATTTGATTATAAAAGCATTAAAAGATCCTTATAAAAATCAGAGGACATATAAAGTGTAAAGAAGAAAACATAATCCCTGTTCTTGGCTTCAGAGAATACAGTTAACATTTTGGTACTATATTTTTACGGCAAGATTACTTCATTTAACAACATAGCATAGCATTTTTTTTCAATTGTAGTCTATTGTAAAAATTAATTTTGCTGTTTCTCTCCCCCTGCAGATTGTTCATTCCTTTAAGGATCATCATTTCTCATTTTACACCTTATTTCCAGTGCTTGGTACAATCCTTGGCAAACAGGAAGCATTTAATTAACAGTTGTGTGACTGTTAAATGAAATGGGAATATTTTATTAAGTCCGAAATAATTCAGTGAACAAAGGAGCATAACTATAAGCCAATGACAAATTACAAAATAGGTGGTATTTTACTAAAGTCTGGGTATCTTGTTATATTACATATTATTTTTGAAAACCTGACATTGTGTCAAGGCAATAGTCATGCTATAATTCTGTGTTAATCTTGTTTTCTATTTTTTTGACCTCGGGAAATTATTTGCTGTAATTATTTCCAGTCACATAAGACTTTAGATGTTAGTCAAATAGTGTTGTAGTTTTAGCACTGGTAAGAGATACAAGGGGTTAAGTCACTCTAGTCTTTTTTTCTTCTTCTTCTTCTTCTTTTAAAGACATGTAACTTCTTTGTCTGATCTCCTTATGGTCCTTGTCACAACTGTATGGCTTTTAATCACTCATACATTCAGTGAGTTACTGCACTGCTGGAACCTTAATAATGTTCTAGTTTGTTTGGATGATCTTCCTGATAAAGTCCTGACAATCTCTCAGTATAATGGGAAGACAATCAAAATAAAAAATGCTTTAAGAGTTCAGGTAGTGGAGCATACTATTATTTTTCACACAGTGCAAGGATATTAAAATACCGACTTTCATGCATTTGATTGAGTTTGTGATGGAATCCAAGAAAAATTGAAAATTTGAATTATTCTACTGCCAGCAGGGACTGTATATCATGAACAGAAAAGCAGGCATATGTAACTGACTCTTGTAGCATAATCTGAAAAGTGTCAGCTTGCCCTCCTTTTATATGAGTTTCTGCAGTATATCTAAGCAATTAATTCATTATATAACTCTCTTATATTTGCAATCACCACCTGGAATTTTACAAAAATTTAAAATGTCATCTTCAGTGCACATCGTTTGAATAGTTAAAATGATGTCTTACATTGATAGCGTGTTTCAGTTTTTTCAAGGTGCTTTCTGTTAAAGTGTCTCATTTGACTCAACAGCCCTCTGAAAGTAAGCAGTGGAACTCTGATAATTCTCCAGCCTGCCCCATATCTTCTGTCTCCTTCCTTCTTATTAGGAAGCAGTTTGGTGTGATGGAAAGAGCAGAGAATATGAATTCAGGTATTTAGCTCTAACCTTGTCTTGAATTACTTTGACAATGGAGAGATAATTTTCAGTTCTCTGAACCTTGGTTTTCTAATTGGAAAAATAATAATAATAATGTTAAAGTGTACTCCCAATGTTGCGAGGATTAATTAAGGTGATATCCAAGAGCAAATGTAACATTCATGTTAGCTTCTTTTAAGGGCAGCTTGGGATGATGGAAAGAGAACAGATCTTTGCTTCGTGGCTTCTTATTTATGGTACTTGAGCAAGTTATCTACCCTTTCTGAACTTCATTTTTCTAAGTGTGAAATGGCTGTAACAATACCTGTCTTGTGAAGCTGCTGAAAGATAAGGTAACATATATGCTGATTCTAGTATAGTTCCTAACTCAGAGTCGTATACCCTATTGAAAGTGTTTCCCCTTCTTTCATCTTTCTTCCCTGCCTCCTACCACTCCTCTTCCCCACCTCCTGTCTTTCCACTTTACTTTTCAGCCTCCCATCTCAACTTTGTTTGACCGAAAAAGATCAAGAACGTGATTGGAGAATCTCGAGATTTAATACTTTAGAAAGTATTTAGCTTAGAAATTCTTTTTTTCCAAACAAAATTGTAATTTTCAGTTGAGGCAGGAGATGGGGATTCAAATTCTCTGCCCTCCTTTTGAGAAAAGACCCTTTCCTGGCTCACTTTGACATCTCCATTGAATCCTATAAACTTTGCACAGTAGAATTTGGAAAATCACCGGTATAGCCGAACCCTCTCATCTTGCAGATGGAACAACTGAATTTGAGGGAAGTTGAGATACTTGCCTAAGCTTGTGAGGCTGGTAAGTGGTGAGCTAAGACTAGAACTCAGTCGTTCTTTGCCTTACCCTGTTCCTTTAGTAAGTAAAGATACAGAGTGCAAATGTGTATAATTACATTCCTCTCTTGAAAAATGTTAGTCTGTTTGTGCAGATGGAACTTACATTAAAAGATGAAGAAAGTAAAGTACTATGACATAACCATGAAATGGGTGAAATAGGTAAATCCATCAAGAAGAGAGGAACATGGATGATCATTGTTTTGTGGGGCGGGACACTGCAAACTATGAAAGCAGGAATTTCTTTGCTGTGCTCATTGTTATTTTATTCCCAGTGCGTAGAGAAGTGCCTGGTTTCCTACAGGGAATTAACAGTTTTAAAACATTAAATAAATGAATGGCTAAATGAGATATATAAACGAACCAGTCCTAGATAAAGGGCAAGGGTTTAGAAAAGTTAGATCAGAGTGTTTAAACAATGGGCTGATCTTCATTGTTGGGCAATGACATATGTTGAGTGGGTCACAATTTATATATGAAAATGTCATTATGTCATGGAAATTGTTTAGATTTTTATGTGATACATACATAAAATACATTTGGATCAATACGCTTGTGTGCATACTTGATCACAAGTTAAAATGTATGTCTCACTGTAGGTCATGATTAAAAATGTTTGAAAAATATGGTTTTAGACAAAGGAAATACTAAAATTTGAGGCAGGCATGTGAATGTTTTGTGTGAAAATAGTGAGTTTAACAGTTTTGCCAAATCTGAGGTGAAGAGAATAGTGAAATCAAGTCTATCCAGGGGAAGAAGAATCCATTTGGCTCTTTAGCTATTAAAGAATTACAGGGACTCCACTTCACCTCTGACTGTCTCCATCATCCACAATAAGAAGATTTAACAAAACTGCATGTTAGAAAGACTAGATAGCTTAATCTTACAGGAGTGATTCACTCGGATTGTAACTGGGGGAGTAGACAGAGAACGATGCAAAAGAGGCAGCACAGGGTAGGAAAGTTATGGCTTTAACAGGTGGCACCTGCTAAAGAAAACCAGTTTCTTGGGCATGGTTGGGGTAGATGAAGTTAAAAAAAAATGTGAATATGGGGACAAAAGGAAGACTAAATTGTGAATAATTTCACATAACGTCTGTCTGAGAAAAAACAGACAGAAACAAAAACAAAACAAAACAAAACAAAAAAATTAAGAGAACAAAAAGTAGGAGTTAGGAAAGGGTTAGGATGGAGGTGAGAATCTTTGTGGTCAACTAGGTGTAGTCAATAGAGATCTCTATACATTGATGAGAAATTAAAGAAGGCTCAAGATCTTTAAAAAGATTACTTTGAAAGAAAGAGATTCCTTCTCCCCTGAAATCTAGCCATTCAGACCAGGGGGGATGGGAGTGATGCTGGATATAGATAACAAAACTTAAACAAGCAGTTAATAAATGCTTCTTTCTTTAATTTGAACACTGACTACAACAGAAATTTAAATCAACAATGTGACATTAGCCTACTACTTTTGTGTTAGTAACAAGAGACACTTTTAAATGTGTCAAAACATTTATTTTGCTAGGTGAGAAGCATACTCTTTATTTGCCCTAAATTTGTTTAATATACTACCATTACTTGAGAAATTGTATAACTTTGACCACTCTCCATATTATGGCTAAATTAGGAAGTTAGAAGGAAGATTGAGTATTGTATGAAGGTTTTGGATTTCATGTCCTTAAAACTACTTAAAATGAGTTCAATATTGATGAAAATAGTTGAGAAAGTTAGAAATCTAATTACAAATGTTTGAAATATGTCCACATAAGTTGAGCTTTTCCTTTTGGTTGGAGTTTATCTGAATTCAGAGGAAATTCAGAGGTCAAGAATGATGAATAATAACAATAATAAAAGTAATAATTTTTTTTTTTTTTTGAGATGGAGTCTCTCTCTGTCACCCAGGCTGGAGTACAGTGGCATGATCTTGGCTCACTGCAACCTCTGCCTCCCGGGTTCACGCCATTCTCCCGCCTTAGCCTCCCGAGTAGCTGGGACTACAGGTGCCCGCCACCACGCCCAGCTAATTTTTGTATTTTTAGTAGATACAAGGTTTCACCATATTGGCCAGGATGGTCTTGATCTCTCGACCTCATGATCTGCCCGCCTGGACCTCCCAAAGTGCTGGGATTACAGGCATGAGCCACTGCACCCGGCCTGTTTTTTTTATTTATTTATTTATTTTTGAGACGGAGTCTTGCTCTGTCTCCCAGGCTGGAGTGCAGTGGTGTGATCTCGGCTCAGTGCCAACCTCCATCTCCCGGGTTCAAGCGATTCTCCTGCCTCAGCCTCCCGAGTAGCTGGGGCTACAGGCACATGCCACCATGCCCAGCTAATTTTTGTATTTTTAGTAGAGACGAGGTTTTACCATGTTGGCCAGGATGGTCTCAATCTTTTGACCTCGTGATCTGCCCACCTAGGCCTCCCAAAGTGTTGGAATTAAGGCATGAGCCACTGTGCCTGGCCAAATAATTATTTTTTTAAATACCTTGGCTTAAATTATTTATTTTTAAAAGGAAGCCAAATAGTACCCCTTTGCTGTTTATTAAAGGAAATATATGACAACATTATAGATGTCCTGTGAGCACATGTATATGTAAGTCTATATAAATTAAGAGAAAGAACATGAGCCTATGCATGTTTATGTGTGTTTGTATGTGTATTTATGTGTGTGTGTGTGTTTGTGTGCGTGTAATGAAACTCTGTCTCTAGGCAAGGCCAGGTACAAAGGTCCATCATTTAAGTCTCAGAACTAAATAAACATGTGAGGTTATAATTATTTTATTGAGCTTTCTTATTTTATGATCCACTAATGGCTCATGGATCAGTTATATTGATAAGCACTGAAAACATACAGCTTCAGAGTTTTTTTTTTTTCCATTTATTGTTTTTATTTAAAGTGCCAAGAAGAAAATGCCCAGTTCCCAGCCTTAATTTTCATTTATAATAAACCATAGAAGTACAATTTATATAATAGAGTGGAAACTAAGGTGTATGTAGGGTGTATATAACTGGCAATTTGTATGCGACAATGACGTGCTTTCAATTTCTGATGAAAATTGTTGAACTTCATTTTTGAATTTAAAATTAAATTTATTTTTTAAGTATATTTTTAATTATGAATTTGGGGGGTACACATGCAGGTTTGTTACATGGATATATTGTGTAATGGTGAGATTTGGGCTTCTAGTGTACCAGTCATTCAAATAGTGCATATTGCACCCAAAAGATCATTTTTCAACACTCACCTCCCTTCTGTTCTCCAATTTTTTGGAGTCTCCTGTGTCTATTGTTTCCATCTTTACATCCATGTACATTGTTTAGCTTCCACTTGTAAGTGAGAATATGTGGTATTTGATTTTCTGTTTCTAAGTTATTTCACTTGGGATAATGACCTCCAGTTCCATACATACAGCTGCAAAATACATGATTTTATTCTTTCTTTATTGCTGTGTAGTATTCCATGGTGTGTGTGTGTGTGTGTGTGTGTGTGTGTGTGTATATCACATTTTCTTTACTCAGTCATTCATTGATGAATACTTGGGTAGATTCCATGATTTTGCTATTGTGAACAGTGCTGCAATAAAGATAGGAGTGCACCACTAACAGGGTATAAGCATTCCCTTTTCTCCACACCCTTGTCAAAACTGTTGAACTTCTGCATTTGAGTGTATGTCTTGAAATCAACTATTCAGTATCAGGTTAATGTTTCTTTTTGCACTTTTTATTATGGCAAAATTAACCCCATTATGTCATTTAGCATTTGTGAGAAGATAACACAATGCAAACATAGTTTTTTTTTTTTTTTTTTTTTTTTTTTTTTTTTTTTTTTGGGACGGAGTCTTGCTCTGTTGCCCAGGCTGGAGTGCAGTGGCCAGATCTCAGCTCACTGCAAGCTCCGCCTCCCGGGTTCACGCCATTCTCCTGCCTCAGCCTCCGGAGTAGCTGGGACTACAGGCACCTGCCACCTCGCCCGGCTAGTTTTTTGTATTTTTTTAGTAGAGACGGAGTTTCACCGTGTTAGCCAGGATGGTCTCGATCTCCTGACCTCGTGATCCGCCCGTCTAGGCCTCCCAAAGTGCTGGGATTACAGGCTTGAGCCACCGCGCCCGGCCAATACAAACATAGTTTAAAAAATTTGTTGTTATTTTGTTTTTGCATATACTGTAGATTATTTATGACATATTTTATCAAGAATTGAGATTCTAGAAATTCCTGTCTGTGTAATTTCCTGTGGGAATTACCTAGAGCTTTCTGCCTAAAGAAAGAGGCGCGAGGACGGGCTATGCATGCCAGTTTAATCTTCCCAAATTTGCCAGCCAGATAAATTTCTTTACCTGCTCTGGGGCAGGTGAATGAATGTGTGGCCTGAGGTCAGGAGTCAGCTCCAGCTGTACAGAAGGAAACATCAGCAGTGAGGAGTAAGTGCCTCCTCCCCTCCCAGTATTAACATTTCTAATATTCATGGGTAGATTCAATTTGAAAACTAAGTATAAACATTTTGTTTAATGTAGTGCTTGATTATCTGTCTTACCTATTTTCAAGTAAAACTAAAAACTGAGTATTTAGCTTTAGAATTATTTAGCTTCTCTCAAATGCTCAGTTTTTATCAACATTTGTCAATTTTAACTGATAGCACCCTTAGCAGAGTTTGTAGGAATGAAATAGAAACATTTCCCAGTTTTGCTTTAAGAGTCTGAAATATTTTGGTTTTTGAAGGTTATATTGCAGTTAAAAAGAAAACCATTTGACTTGATATATGCATATGTTTCCTGAGGTCAGAGCCTACCATTAAACTTTCTAAAGATTCTTAGGTTAATTTTTTAAACTGTGGACTTTTAGTGCAAAAATATTTATCAGAATCACACTATGGGGGATGAGAAATGTTAGACTTTATCAATATCGTTGTCTATTGGACCCTCTACATTTACGATCAAATTCTTCAAGTCTCATCATATGCACAGAAATTGAAGAACAGTTAATTTCTAGGTAACTAAATTTGGAAACACATGTAAAGAGAGCAGAAGGGCAATGGAAATTTATGCAAGACATAAATACCTGTTTTCTGAATTTGTTGATATTTAAAATAGGATCCGTACACAAACTAAATGAAACTAAAAATTCAGTTCTTGGTATTCTGCTAGACCTTGCATTTCTTTGTATTACTATTTGCACCATTAAAAATATATATAAATACATATTTTAAAAGTTCTGGGCCAGGCGCAGTGGCTCACACCTGTAAGCCCAGCACTTGGGGAGGCCGAGGTGGGCAGATCACCTGAGGTTGGGAGTTTAAGACCAGTCTGACCAATATGGAGAAACCCCCTACCTACTAAAAATACAAAAGTAGCCGGGTATGGTGGCACATGCCTGTAATCCCAGCTACTTGGAAGGCTGAGGCAGGAGAATCGCTTGAACCCAGGAGACAGAGGTTGCAGTGAGCCAAGATCGCGGGCTACTGCACTCCAGTCTGGGCAACGAGAGCGAAATTCCGTTCAAAAAAAAAAAAAAAAAAAAGAAAGAAAGAAAAGAAAAGAAAAAAAAGAAAAAAATTATCATGATGCATTAGCTTACATAAATATACATTGAAATTTAGGTCGGGCATGGTGGCTCACGCCTGTAATCCTAGCACGTTGGGAGGCCAAGGCAGGCGGATCTCCTGAGCTCAGGAGATCGAGACAAGCCTCGGCAACATGGCAGAATCCCGTATCTACAAAAAATGGAAAAAATTAGCCAGGCGTGGTGGCGGGTGCCTGTGATCCCAGGTACTTGGTAGGCTGAGGTGGGAGGATAGCTTGAGCCCAGGAGGCCGAGGCTGCAGTGAGTTGAGATCTCACCACTGCACTCCACCCTGAGTGACAATTGAAATTTAAATAGTATTAGGGACAAAAGGATGAATGAACACTGTTTAAAGAAATTCTGCATATTAGAATTCTGGAATACTTCCGCAGGCATTCTAAAGTCCTAAAACCTGTTGTTTTATGGATTCTAAAAGTCTGGTTTTGGTACAGTGGACTTCCAATTTTTTTTTTTTCTTTTACTGAGGACATTGAAACTCAGCACAGGATCTTGTGAGTCCACCCTGAAAATTAAAGAAAGTGGCTCGTTAGACTCTTCAGTCCTAAAGTATAATGTGAAATGAGAATGCATATTTATATCAGACAAATTTAGGCTTTGAATCTTGGCTTTGTCAAGCAGTATGTATTCTTGCTTAAGCTAATGTACCTTCCTTTTTGAGTCTTAGTTTTTTCATGTATAAAGCTGCAGATAGCCACGCATCCTTTTTGTTTGTTTGTTTGTTTGTTTGTTTTTTGGTTTTTTTTTGAGATGGAGTTTAGCTCTTGCTTCCCAGACTGGAGTGCAATGGCGCGATCTTTCCTCACCGCGACTTCCGCCTCCTGGGTTCAAGCGATTCTCCTGCCTCAGCCTCCCGAGTAGCTGGGATTGCAGGCATGCGCCACCTCGCCTGGCTAATTTTGTATTTGTAGTAGAGACGGGGTTTCTCCATGTTGGTTAGGCTGATCGCGAACTCCGACCTCAGGTTATCTGCCCGCCTCGGCCTCCCAAAGTGATGGAAATACAGGCGTGAGCCACCTCGCCTGGCCGGCAACGCATACTTTTAAAGGGATATGAAAGGGCTTGAAAAATATCCAGGAAAGAATTGGCCGTTATTTGTTAAGCACAGTATTATTTCCAAAGGAACTCTTCCAAATTATCCCTGACCAAGCTACCACCCTTATTAAGAGATAGATTGGCCTCTTAGATTATATATCCCTTAGCTTTGCTCATGAATGGAGACAAAGGATTCATTTATCTAAAGGAATGAAAACAATTGCCCTTGAAGTTGGTGGATTCGTGCACCTAAAATAATGGCCTGCATATGGTACCAATCAAACCTTTTATTTCTTGCATATTTTGCAGACAATATGATTTTCAAATACAGGTTGTATGGAATCAAGTGAACCATCTTTAGGAGAAGACTGATTTTTAGTAATCTTTATGTAAGATTATTTGGCAGAGCCCAGATTTGAACTGAGGAGATTGTCTTTAGAGCCATACACTTGTTCAGGACATAGTGAATATTCAGAGATAAAACCAGTGTAGAAATTAGTATCAGGGCTATATCATTAACAAGATTCTATCACTTGATTTGCCTTTTTTTTTTTTTTTTTTTTTTTTTTTTTTTGGTGTGTGTATCTCTTCTATAAAGAAATAGCTATGCTGTGAATGCCTACATATTTGTTGAACAAACTTTTTTTTTTTTTTAATTAGAAACTGGATAACAAGAGAGAATAAGAAAAAATGTTCTGCATTTGTTAAATTTCCATGGAGGTAAAGGAAGATTTTACAAGCTGAAAAATATGGGGGGGGGGGGGAGGGGGGGAAAGGACATTTCTTTATCTTCTGTAGTATTGATAAATAACGTATTTCCAGAAGATTATCCATCACATCAATGTTTTCAGGTTTATTTGTATCAATTTGAGGAAAGTAGTCTATCATGACACTTTTAACTGATTAGGATATACCGTATTACCAAAAATAGCAAAAGCATATTACCAAGGTTTATGATGTATATAACAGAAAGAAAATCCTTAACTTTTTTTTTTTTGGTGTATAGAAAAAAGTGTTTTTTTGGAAAAATTCTCCCATATAATCTGAGAACAATATAATTCTTATTAAATGTATGCTTAATTGCCTATTAGATAATTTGCTAATTTATGTGATATACCTGGTAACTTTTGGTTTATTAATCTAAATTTTAAAACGTTCATCAATAATTAATAATAACACAAAAGTTTAATAAGATTAACTGGAAAGTACATAATATCTACAGTAAAATTAAATCAAAATTTGGGAAAAATAATTTCCCCTTCTTTGAGAAGCACTCATTTAAATTGTATACATGCATAGCCATGGCAGAACACCCACCACATACTGAGTGTTGAAACTGTCAAAGCTGGCAGCCAAGGCTAAATCCTGCAGCATGGCTGTACTCTGATAACAGACTACAGGTCTTCTCTCTGATATTTAGTTTTAATTTTAAAAGTAATTTTTATCAGTGAAACCAAGAGTGAATGATAAAGATAATAGACAAAGTAAAACAAAATTCAGGCAGAGGTTAAAGAAGTCCAACTTTATTAATTTTTTGTATTGAAGTATGATATTGAAATAATATTTTACCATATTTTCCATGAACCTTGCCAGAAAATATATTTGGGATAATTAATAGTGTTATACATATTACTACAAAGGAAGTAAGGACTCTTCATTTTCAATCCTAATGACCTTGAACAAGTAACTTCATTTCTCTGGATCTCATTTTCTTTTCTTTTTCTTTTTCTTTTTCTTTCTTTTCTTTTTTTTTTTTTTTTTTTGAGATGGAGTCTCCCCAGGCAGGGGTGCAATGGCGCAATCTTGGCTCACTACAGGCAGGGGTGCAATGGCACGAACTTGGCTCACTGCAACCTCTGCCTCCCGGTTTCAGATGTTTCTCCTGCCTCAGCTGCCTGAGTAGCTGGGATTACAGGCACCAGCCACCACATTCGGTTAATTTTTGTATTTTTTATCTTAGTGGAGATGGAGTTTCGCCATGTTGGCCAGGCTGGTCTTGAAATCCTGGCCTCAGGTGATCCAACTGCCTCAGTGTCCCAAAATGCTAGGATTACAGGTGTGAGCCACGGACCCGGCTGGATCTAATTATTCTCACCAGAGGATGGAATTAGATCACTATTTTTCTAACAGTGCTCTGTAGAGTCCTACAGATCAGAAATGCTTTTTATTCTCCCACACAATTCTGATTTTGTATTTTATCCAGTAGTTGCACGCTTGGAATGTATTTAGATACTTTCATAAAGTAAAGGTTTGAAAAGCCCCTGGTCTAGATTATGTCTGAAATTCCTTTAGTTTTAACATTTTATGAGCCATTTATTTATTTTTTCCTAATTCCTATACTTGAGTCAGACACAGAAATTACCATACGAATTTTGTGCTTTTCCACTTCTGGAACTGCCTTGTACTCCAGACTTTTCATGGAATATCCATCTGCTCTTCTTACTAGTCGAAATTTCATTTGTTTTTCAAGGTCCAACTCTGGCTGTCCCTGAGATGGATTGAATTATCAGCCAGGAAAAAAACTTTCTTTCCCTGGGATTTTGAAAACAGTAGGTTAGTATTATTTTTGAGACACTTACCTGTTCTTTGTTCTGTTATGGATGCTATGTACTTGATGAGTTTCTGTCATTCTTACAGGAACTGGGCAAATCTGATAAGCAAGAGTAGGGCAATGAATGTAAGATAATGGTGGGAGCTCAGGGCACTTTCTAGGATGTACACATTTCATCAAGTGGGGGTGTCACAGCCTTAATGAGAGTTCTCTCATTAAGGAAATCTCATTAAGGTCCACAGGGAAATTTAAGATCAACACGACCAAATTCTATTTCAATAAAAATTGTGCATCTAAATTTTTAGAGAAATTTTTGACATCTGAAAACTCATTTATAAAAATAAAAACGTAAAATGCCCAAACAAAAAAAAATTATGTAATGGCCACTGGTACGCACCTCTGGTCTGCATACCCTGTGCCTGTCTTCATCCTCTAACGTAAACATAATCTGCTGCACCTTTGTTCAGGAAAATTTTGTGAATTTTGTTGGAAATGTTCAGATAGCCTTTTTATGTAAGCTTGAATAAAATCATGACACTGAATTTTTAAAAAATCTAGTGCAAACAACTGTCAAGAGCAATATGACAATGTCCTCAAGAAAATCAAGTGGTTAAGTGGATCATCCTCAAATTTAAAATCTTTTGGTCTCACCCTCAGAATGTCCCCTACTTGAGGCTTCGCAGTGTAAAAGCCTTCCTGAGTAAAAATGAGATTAAGGAACATTTCACAGTGCCTTAAGCAGCAGATAGATTAATTAGTTGCCTAGAAAAAATTAAAAGTCTCATCTGGAAATTTGGAAGGATTTTAATGAGACCTCTTTGTATTGATCTTGAAAGATATAGTTTGTATTAAAAACCTCCCCTCCCCTTTCCCCTCCCTTCCTCCCTCCCCTCCCCACTCCTCCCCTCCATCTTCTCCCTTCCGCTCCTTTTTCAGAAGGAGTCTCTGTCACCCAGGCTGGAAGTGCAGTGGCATAATCTTTGCTCACTGCAACCTCCACTTCCCAGGTTCAAGCGATTCTCCTGCCTTAGCCTCCCGAGTAGCTGGGACTACAGGCTCGCGCCACGATGCTCAGCTAATTTTTGTATTTTTTTATAGAGATGGGGGTTTTACCATTTTGCCCAGGCTGGTCTTGAATTCCTGACCTCAGGTGACCTGCCTGCCTTGGCCTCCCAAAGTGCTGGGATTACAGGTGTGAGCCACCGCCCCCTGCCCACCGCCCCCCTCCCCCCGCTGGTTTTTGTTTTGTTTTGTTTTGGATACTTTCCTGATCACCTTTTGATGTTTGTCACTAGAACACTGACAAGTTTATATTCTTTTAAATACTGCTTGCTGGTCATCATGCTTGCTTTTTCCTTATTAAGAATATGTGTGAATTTTAATCTGTAAAAACAAAATTTGATGCAGTCATATCTTGATTCTACATCTAACAGCAGTAGTGTTTATAACATATTTACACCATTGTTTTATTATTGTTGGCTGAAGTAATTCCTAGTTAACTTTTCACTTTCTGGTTAAAATTGGAATCTAGTTGCTTGTTCTGTTTATCACTAAATAACAGAGTATTCAGTAGTGACTGAATATTAGGAGGGACAATTGAACACTTTTAAACTCAATGTCATGTGAAGTGAACATGCTCAGGGATCATGAAATAAATTTTGAAATGATTTGTTTATACTAAAACAAGAGCTCTTTAATGAGGAAATGGACAATAGCATGTTACATTTTGCTAAAATAAATATAAAATGGATTATATTTCTACAAATAATGAATGTTGCTATATTAAAATACTTATTCATTTATTTCAAATAAGTCACTTTAAAAAAAAATTTATCTTAATAAATTAGTCAAGGGATGGTTACCTTCTCTTTTCAATGCAAATGTAATTCTTTAAGTGGTTTTCATGCCCAGGGCATGACTGCATTTCTCTGCATCTTTTCTCTTTAACGCGGCTGTTACCATTAAGCAAGCAGAGGTGTTCTCTTGTTAAAAAGGAACAATCCACCCATTCCACCCAGAGAAGTTCCCTCTGGTGCTCGGCCCCTCCCTGCACTCACGTCTGCAGTGAGGCCATTTCTTTTCTCAGCTTTTGTTACACTGCCCCCTGCATCTCGCCAAGTGGACTCGCAGTCTAAATTGTTCAGATTTCTCAACTTTTTTTCTCCGTAAAATGTAAACATACCATTGGTGCAACTCTTCCTTGAAGTTTAATTTCGTGTATTTAATGCTGGGCTTAGGTAAGTGAAACATCCACTCTCTAAAACTGAGAGAAATCATTCATTTAAATAGAATGTATACAAATACTGTAAAAACTGTGTATCAAATAGCTCTTAAAATTTATTATAATAACACTTATTAAGGATTAGACAAGGTGATATCTTAGCAAGTGTTATTAGTTATAGTTTCTTAGGTATATTATCTCTGTGTTGATATGTCTCGATCAATAATAATCAGCACTGATATAACTGACCTTTTAGTACAGTTTGCTATACACATGGAGACTTTCACATAAAATACTTTATGAATTATCACAACTTTATTATTAGTAGTATTACTGATTCAAAAGTAAAGTTAAAGAATATTCAAGTTAGAGAAGCCAAGTAGATGGCTGCTTTTCAGAACGTAAATTTTTATTGTTTTAATGAAAGAAAATTTGGCAAAATTGGCAATGTATTTTCCTTTTGTCCCAGTGTGTCATGAAGAAGAATTTTAAGTAAATTAGAATGTTTAGCTCAGCATTTCTTTAAATAGAAATTATTAGAAACTAATCACGTGACTAAATAGGAGCATGGCTAAATATAGTATGGTCCAACTTCATGATGAGCAATAAACAGTCATTACAAATCATGTTTTCAGTAAAATGGAAAAGTGCTCTCAGGTTAATAATAATTGAAAAGAATGGGCCAGGCGCGGTGTCTCACACCTGTAATCCCAACACTTTGGGAGGCTGAGGCTGGCGGATCACAAGGTCAGGATATCGAGGTCATCCTGGCTAACATGGTGAAACCCCGTCTCTACTAAAAATACAAAAAAAAAAAAAATTAGCTGGGCATGGTGGCAGGCGCCTGTAGTCGCAGCTACTTGGGAGGCTGAGGCAGGAGAATGGCATGAACCTGGGAGGCGGAGCTTGCAGTGAGCCGGGATTGTGCCACTCACTGCATTCCAGCCTGGGTGACAGAGCGAGGCTCCGTCTAAAAAAAAAAAAAAAGATAATATTTAGAAATGTATAGTGCTTCTGATTGCAATTTTGGAAACATATCTTTGAGTTCTGAGCCAAAGTACTCCAGTGCACAAGGCTTCTGCCCATCTCAAGGGCCTCCCTGGTAAATTCTCTTGATCCTCCTCTTTGCCTGGCTACTTCTTCAGTTTCCAGGAAAGCCCTTGCTGATCTACAGGGCACTTCAGACCACATTATGTTCCCTAGTTACATGTTCTCATAAAACTCTAATTTTCCTTCATAGTATATATTATGATTACAATTAATCACCTTGTGGTATCTTTCAAACGTCTGTCTTCCCCAATAGACTATCAGCTTCACTGAAGCAGTAACTATGTTCTTATTTACTCAATGCCTGTCCCAGTGACTGGGACATAGAATGAGCTCTGTAAACATTTGTTGAGGAAATGAACAAATGAGTGAATTGCAAGGCACTCTCTGAGCACTTTTGACATAATTTCATTGAGACTCCACCAAAAACTTATGAAGTAGAAACCATATTTATTACATTTTATGGATAAGGAAACTAAATTGTAAAGAAAGAAAATTGGCCAGAGTTATATAGTAAGCAGACAGCTCCAATGTAAACCTGACATCTCTGAATGTTGTGCACAAGTTCTTAGCCGCCAATTGTAAGTGCTTGTACTGAATGTAACTAAGATAACTATATTTAAATGGTCAACTTTGTAGGTCAAATATGCAGAAATATTACAAATCTTTATATTAATTTGTTAATAAATTTATAACCATGTTAAATTCTGAAGAAAATATATAAAAAAGGAAATGGTGGTAGAATTGCACTGGTTCGTATTTTTTGTGCACAATTCTACATTTCCCAAATTCCCTATACCAAGTACTTATCATTTTCTATAAAAAGGAAGAAAACCATTAAAATCTATTCACCTTAGCATGTTGGAGCTAGGTTTCAAGTGTAAATATTTTGACATCAAACTCCAAAGAGTTTTCACTCAGCAAAAGAGAAAAGTTGATCACTCTCTTGCGAATTGGCCCGCAATTTACAGTTAATTTTTCTGAATAATTTAACCCAAAATCAATGTCAAAAATATATTTTAAACTTTTTCAATGTAAAATTTTATGTAAAAGACTGCACAATAGATAGCTACATTAAACCTATACCATAGAAACTGTTAATTAAAACTTTGAGCTGATTGAATATATTTCTTTCTATGCATAACTTTTATGCTTTTTGACATTTCCCTAATCACCAATACTGACTAGCAATCAAATTTATATCATTCAGTTTTAAAGATACCTATTTTATTTATTTTAAACTTCAATATTTAAGATAAACTTGCCTTTCAAAAGTTAATTTTGTTTTTGAAACTCACCAAAGCAACACATAATTTAAAATCTATCTCTATAGATTTCCTCTTATACTTTTTATTTTGGTTTACCTTCCAGTGATTACTGCCTTGACTGCCCCTGCTCTTGAAGTAAGTACATATGAACAAGGACCCTGAAAAACTCTGGGCTCAAATTGCTCTAGTTTTTTAGATATTTTTGATGGGACAGGGGCATGTATTTTAAGATATAGCATTTGATAGTCTTTGGAGTTAAGTCATGCTGCCGACACAGATTCTAATGGCTGTTGCAGACACTAGCTTCCCCACTAGGTCTGCTCTAGCTGCCAACCATAGCCTTCATCCAAAGCATCAGATGTCAGCCCTGAATGATTATATAGGGCCCGTTTTTATTCAGGCCTTAATGTCAAACTTATGACATAATGAATGAATGACGGAATGAATTATAATCCCTGCCTTAACTGGATTCTTAATTTCTAGCTCGTCTTTCTTGATCATCACATTTGACTTCTTGACCTTAACCTTACAAATGAAACTGGCTGTCCTTCCTAAGGACATTGTCCCTGTGATCGGCCTTGGCCAAATAATTTTCTTTTAAGTTTTCTGCATGTCTTAAAGTATAAGTCTTCATTGTTCCTCTTATAGAGACCTCAACATGCTTTCTGCTTGAACCTTAACAGTACCTTTTGTTATATTTTAATAACCAGATTTGAGTAACATGATTTGGTCATCTTTGTTTTCCCTTCATTGATCATACACATGTTGAATCTGTATAATGTACAAAGTAGTAAGCTAAGCCTTTAGGAAGAAAATAGGATACCTATAAACAATAGTCCTTGCCTAACAGTATTTCACACTTTAGTTAAATTAGTAATAATTACTGTAGTAAATCAATTTCATATAGAAATCAATTTCAGTTCATCTGTACCTTTGTAGATGGAAGCTGACCAAATTCAAGCAAAAAACAAACAAACAAAAATTTTCTACACTTAAAGGTTAAAGTTGATTTTGGAATTTCACTTTCCAAAAGTGAATTTTAAAACTGAGTAGCTGGGCATGGTGGTTCATGCCTGTAATCCCAGCACTTTGAGAGGTTGAGCCGGGAGGCTCTCTTGAGCCTAGGAGTTTGAGACCACCTGGGCAACATAATGAGACCCCATGTCTACAAAAAATAAAAAATTAGCTGTGTGTGGTGGCATGTGCCTATGGTCTCAGCAATGTGGGAAGCTGAGGCAGGAGAATCACTTGAGCCCGGGAGATTGAGGTGGCAGTGAGCCATGATCACCCCACTTGCACTCCAACATGTGTGACAGAGTGAGACCCTGTCTAAAAAATAAAAACATAAAAAATAAATAAGAAAAAACTGGATAAAGTTAAAATTCCACTTATTCCAACAATTCAAAAATTGGTAAATATTAAAAACCCAGTTGTTTACTCATTTCTGAATAATATAAATGCTTTAAAACTTGACAACCTTTATATTCCACTATAACAATATTTATCTTGGGACAGGCTCTTTTTGCCAATTTGCAGACAGGTTTTTCTTTTACATGTAACTGTATGTGTGGATCAGCGAATCTTTTTTTTTTTTTTTTAAGTTTAACATGCCATTGGCTCTAGAAGCTGCCATGTTTAAGACTTTCAGGATAGATACATATTTGATCTTTTATATTTATTGTTTGGTTTGTACACATAATATCACTGATCTGCTCAACAAATCTTTAATGGCTTCCAATCATTCATATAAACAAATCTGAAAATTTCTGTCTAGCTCTCTCTAAACCCTCCATAAAATAGTCCCCCTCTTACTATCCAATCACACCTTTCACATATCCTTTCAAACACTAATTATTTGCCTTTCTTCAACCCAAAAGTCTTCTTTTCTTTTGCCCACCAATCAAAATCTACCTATTTTTTAAAGCCCACCTTAGAACCGGTTTCATGATCACTCCAGTTCTCAGTTACAAATTTTCCTCTGAATTTCAGGACTAACTAGAATTAGAATAATTTCTTTTCTCACTTGCTGATGCTAATTAAGATTATCAATATTTCCCTCCACAAAGATTGACTCCTTGTATTAGTTCATTCTCATGCTGCTATAAGGACTTACCTGAAACTGGGTAATTTATAAAAGAAAGAGATTTGACTCACAGTTCCTCAGGGATGGGAGGCCTCAGGAAACTCACAATCATGGTGGAAGGGGAAGCAAACCCAGCCTTCTTCACTTGGCAGCAGCAAGGAGAAGGGCCAAGGAAAAGAGGAAAAGCCCCTTATAAAGCCATCAGATCTCTTGAGAACTCGCTATTACAAGAACAGCATGAGGGTAACCATCCCTATGATTCACTTACCTCCCACCAGATCCCTCCCACATGTGGGGATTATGAAAACTACAATTCAAAATGAGATTTGGGTGAGGATACAGGCAAACCATATCACTCCTTGAGGGTAAGAACACTCTTTTATATTTTTCTTTATGTCTTTAGACTCTAGAAACAAGGGTCACTTATTAGGGAGTTTAGAAATCGCTGTTGTTAAATGTAATTTGACAAAATTGGTTATTGAACTTTCTTTTCTTTTGCCTTTTTTTTTTTTTTCTTTTTTGAGATGGAGTCTCACTTTGTTGTCCAGGCTGGAGTACAGTGGCATGATCTTGGCTCACCACAACCTTTGCCTCCCAGGATCAAGCAATTCTCCTGCCTCAGCCTTCTGAGTAGCTGGGACTACAGGTGTGTGCCACCATGCCTGGCTAATTTTTTTGTATTTTTAGTAGAGACAGCGATTCACCATGTTTACCAGGCTGGTCTTGAACTTCTGACCTCAAGCAATCTGCCCACCTCAGCCTCCCAAAATGCTGAGATTACAGGCATGAGCCACTGTGCTCGGTCTCATTGGACATTTTGGACAATAAGCTTAGAACCATACAATCTTTCTTAGGACTTAAAACCATTAGGGACTTTAGGGATTAACATAGGAAATTCTTCATTTTACAAATGAGAAAATTGCGATTTACATGGGGACAGTCTCGATCAGCCATTGTTAATAGCCTTTATCTCAGTATCTTTGATAGCCTTTCTCATTCTATTTCCTCAAATTTAAAAAATGGAATATAGGGAGTGTGATATTTTCTGCCTGTTAAAAAGTATGAAAAGGCACTGTTTCCTCCTTGGTTTAATCAGAAAAGCAGAAAACACTTCAGGAGTTTGAAGTAGAAGGGATTTAATTCCAGGAACAAAATGCTCACAAAACTAATGGAAGACCTGGAGAAACAGAATCCAGGAAAGACCACTGTTAGCTTTTAGGCTCACCACTCACTTTGGTGAGTCAAGAAGCTCCCAGCACTGATCAAAGAAAAGGCCTCCAATATGGAGGTGGCTGAATTCCAGAAAAATAACCCAGAAGCCACAATAGCATCTCATATTTGGTGGAGCCATGTGTTTATTCACCTGCAGTTACTGGAGGAATGGTAAAGCTCCTGCCTTTCTTCCACCTTCCAAATTTTACCTGAGTACTTCTAAATGGCAGAATATGTTTTGGAAAGAAAACTTATTTTTTAATGTATTAGCATCTTAGTTATTTATCTCAATGGTTTGGTGCCTTTCAATTTAAGGGCACATACTCCTAAACATGTCAATAGCTCACAAATTATCAATCTGCTCTAATACTAAACAGTAATTGATGTTTATAATAATAGAATTATTAGTGCTGGAAGACACTAGAGATAAACTGAACCTCATCTTCTCATTTAAAAGACTCAAGTCACATACCAATGGTGTTGAAGAGCCAACCTTTTTGACTTACCTCCATGGCCCAGATGGAGTGTTTTCCTGTTATACCTGTCTCTGAATTTGCCTACTGCTTTGTACTTACATTCAGTTGAACTCTATAACTTTCTGATTTAATAAGGATTTAAACTACCTAATTATTTACTGCTAAGACCATAGTTAAGTTTTATAAGACACTTCAAAAAATTGTACGTAGGGACATACACACAGGTGTAAACTAAAAGGGAGTTTAGATTGCTCATTGCTCTTCCAAGGTGAAATCACCATTTTATCTGATGACTTACAAATGAAAAATTTGACCAAGAAATCTATTTAGTCAGATTTCTCAATGTCGTGAATGATCCTCCTGGTAACCAGATATTATGTCTGTCATGACATGACCACTTATTTCATGTTGACTTGTTGTTCTGTATGGAACTTCCTGTGGCACTAGAGTTTTCTTAAGTATAAACCATTCCAAAATCACACTGTTATTATGGGTTGCTTTGTACTCAGACTCTCTAGTATTCCTTTTGGGCTATTGGTCTTTCAACGTGCAGTTAGGGGATTAAAGTAAATCATTTAATCCATGCAGCATGTCACTCAATAGTATACTTTTGGAAATTGTTTCCACAGGAGCACCGGCGAAAGCAGCCAGTCTGAGATATTGACACTATAGAAAAAACTGACAGCTTACTCCTTGTATTGATTCTACTCTTCTCTACAAATATAGACTCCGTTCCCTACCACAGCCTTGTAAGTGGTGCCTGCTGAGGCTGCTAAATTGCTTTGTAAATTATTTATTACTTGGACACCTTGTAAAGATCTCTTTCCTTCTTGTCTGACTTGCTTGTGCTTTCATACATACTAAAGGTCTCAAAGTGTACACTGACCACAGCCTTCTTAGGAAATCCTTTCCTTCCCATCGTTTATTACAAATAATGGTTTTCCTTGCCCATATTATGATTATGCCTTTTGTCATTGGTTTTTATTTCTGATCTATTGCTTACAAAATATCATAAAAGTTTATATGCACATGTTTGGAGGCTGGCACTGGGCAATTAATTAGCACATTCTCAAATTAGAAAGTTTGAAGTACTTAAAGAACATTTATTTAATGATGGGAAAGAATTTCTGTTAATAAAAACTGTTTATCAGAGCAAATGAACATCTTTAATTTATTCACACTTATGTAGTAGAGTCAATGTTCTGAAAAAAGATGGCAAGTATTTTCTCTCTTCCCTTGATTATTTCTTCTTAGGTTTTATTTTATGATTTTCTGAAGAATTTTAAAAATGTTCATAATGTAGATAATAAAAACAATATTTTTTATCCAGTAAAAAAACAATTTGAGCAGATTGTGATTGTTCACTGTCAGCTAACTGAAACCATATACTCACATATAAAATACTCAATAGAAAATGTCTGTGCTTAATAATTTGCATTTTCCTCTCTCCCTCTCTTAGCTTCCTATATTAGTCGGCTCAGCACTAGTATAAATTTGATGATTTAGGTCCAGAGTTATTTCAGTGCCTCTTAAAGTTTGGAAATCCAAGAAGCTACTCCTCTCATCCATCCCTCAAAATTCATTAGCTTGTGTTTGGAAAGTACAGGGTTTTCAATCTCGTCTCTGCCATTTATGAGTTCTGTGACTTTAAGCAAGTAAATTAGCCCTCATAAACATCAACTTCTACTACGAAGTAGTAATAATAATAGTAATTATATCTATCCTAAGGATTATTGGAAAAATAAATGTGATATATTTGGAGTGTTAGAAGAGGCATCTATTAGGTATCAGTGATGTTTACAACATGTTGCTGATACAAAATTTTTTTACTTAAGGATTTAAATTTATGATAATTATATTTTATACAATACCAATAAATACATGTTGAGAATAAAAAATGTAGTTAGTAATTATACACTAAAATCATAGTATCTTGTAGGCAACTTTTTTAAGTCATAGAAATTTGAGAAGCACAAAAACGCACTTCTAAAATCACTGTAATTCTTTTTCTTTTCTTACCTTTTTTCTTTTTCTTTTCTTTTCTTTTTTTTTTTTTAAAGACAGGGTCTGGCTGTGTTGCCCAGGCTGGAGTGCAGTGGTGCAATCTCTGCTCACTGCAACCTCTGCCCTCCGGGGTTCAAGCAATTCTCATGCCTCAGCCTCCCAAGTAGCTAGTATTACAGGCATATGCCACCACAGCCAGCTAATTTTTGTGTTTTTAGTAAAGAAGGAGTTTCTTCTCCATGTTGGCCAGGCTTGTCTCAAATACCTGACCTCAGGTGATCCACCCATCTCGGCCTCCCAAAGTGCTGAGATTACAGGCGTGAGCCACCGCATCCGGCCAGATGACTGTAATTCTCACTGAAATGGGAACTGCAAGTGGCTTAGAGGACTAAGGATTAGACCATGAAGATTTATAAACAGAAGAGTCCAGCTATTTCTAGACAGGCCACTGTGGTTAAGAGATGGGCACACAAAGAACAATGCTTGACCCAAACAAGCGGTTTTAGACAGTGAGGTCCTTAGCCAGAAGCTTGAAGTCTATTTCAATAATATCCTCTCCAGGCCAGGTTTACTCCAGAGCTGTGCTGGTTTTCTTGTACACTGCTTTGTGCTAGCACATATTGCTATGACTTTATTTCACTCTTCCCTTGCATACTGAAGGTAATCGCCTTTAAGATGAGTTTTCTACACCTGTTTTCATACTCAATTCCTGGCTTGAAATGCTTCTTAACATTATTCCAATGTTTCAAGGCCCAGTTCAAATACCACGTCCCCACACTGATCTAGTCACTCTTACTACCACCTGCTTGTTTCCTCCTCTTCTAAATTCTTTCAGTATTGATAGTATGAATTACCCTAAGTAGTGTCTGAGATCAGATAGCGTGTTATCTGGTTTAATAATTGTTTAATTTGTAAAACTATCTATTTAGCTAGAAACCTGTAGGAGCGGGAGGAATCTTAATGTAAGATTAAAGGAGAAACCAAAGCCTGGTTAAAGCAGAGTATTTTCAGATAAAATTCACGGTCTAGTGCCAGATGGGAGCATTATCCTGACCCCCGTATGTTTGCACATTTCACATATGTGTCCCATTCTCACCAATGATGATGGCCTTCACCACAACTTCTTTGTAGATTACATAACACTTGCACATAATTTATCTCATTTATTCCTGAAAGCAATTTTATGAGATTGGTCTCTTTATCCTCATTTTGCAGAGAAGAACCAAAGCCTAGAAGGGATTACAATGATTGGTCCTGAGTCACACTGAAGTCCATTACTTTTATTTTCTATCCATCCCAGCTGACCTTACACAGTGGCTCATCCCACCCTCACAGAAACCACTCGAGGAAGGCCAGAAAGATATTTCCGACTTTGATTTATAAGCAAGGAGGCTGATTTCTCTTGAGAAAAAGTGAAAGAAGAACTTCTCATCCAAGCAGTCTCTGTCTTTTCCCTTTTTGGAGCAGGGACAGTGCAATTCTCTAAACAATAATATTGGTTTGACACAAAAAACAAGTGGAAGTCTGCACACCACTTTGTGCAAGAAATGCATGAGGGAACAGAGTTGGAATATGACTGAAATATATATATATATGCATATATGCATACACACACATATAAATACATATGCAGTCATATACATATGAATCATAAAATACTTAAATATGTGTGAAAATAGGTATTGACAACATGTATATCTATCTTATTTTATATACATTTAGTAAAATTTGGGAAGAAGGGAAAATCTCATCATTGGACCAAATTTGTGGCAAACAATTTCAGAAAAGAAAGCAAGGTATATATCTGGAGGGAAAGGAACTATTAGACTGAACTATACTGAGTAGACTGAGTTTCATGTCCTGGGAAGAAATGAAGGCTGGTTGGACACGGGCTTCCCCATCCTGAAGAGTGCTTAGAAAAAGGCGTGCTTTCTTTCTCACAAAATGAATAATTGAGGCAAAAGCTATAAAGGCATATATAGCAAAATAGCTTTGCCAAATGTTTATACCATGGATATTCCCAACAAAAGTGTAAGAGATGGTCCATTTGACTACATTCTTATAAATTCTTGGTATTGTAATTGAAAATAATAAAATGCTAGTTGGAAAAGTTAAAAAATTATTGTTTATAATGTTAAGTTCAGAATGAAAATTTTCTATATATTTGTTTACTAATTGCATTTCTTTTTCAAAAAAGTATACTTTAAATATATTTAAATTTTCTGTTTTATCTATTTTAACATCAGTGTTTTAAAATCAGTTATGTAAGCTTCATAGTGTTTTTTACCTGTTTAAACAATGTTTGGTAAGCCTATATCATTCCCACTGATTATTATATACAAGAATTAGAAAACTTTTTTGCTGAATCTGTTAATTTTATTAAGCCTGATTATGTTTTTATTGTTATTCTTTTTCAAAAAAAAAGTTTAAAAATTTGTCCCAAACAATTGGGGTACATTTTCTTTAATTTTCTCTGTTGTTACATTTTCCACTGCAAGCAAATTTGCAGACATATACATTAATGCCAAGTAATAGAATCTAGTTTCCATATATTAATACTTTTCCAGTGTCATATCTCTGAGCAGCATTGTATTGCTATTTTAAATAGTAATAGTATATATTAGGAAAACTGAATGATTTTAAACTTAGAGTTCATTCACAAAATTTACTAAGTTCATACTTTGCTGAAACAATTGTAGAGAAATCAGAGTTGTCTAAAACATCAAACCTTTCTGCAAAGAGAAGACAGTTAATGAGATTATAAATATGTATTCAATACATTAAAAAGCAGCATGAAATAAATGACAATAAAATTAGACAAAGTGTTGTTTTTACAGAGAGTAAGGAAAAAAGCCTCCACTCTCCCATACAACACACACAAACACACACACACACACACACACAGGTTGACAATACACAAGGAGACTAAGAAAAAAATCATGTGATAGACATGTGAAAATTTAAGTCATTTTTATTGCCTGAAATAATGAGATGAACATTAATAAGGTCTTTTATTACAGTTGCATAAATTGGGCTTTAATTTGTGACCATTGAGAATACTGCTCCAGACTAAGGATTAAATTTGTTTTTATTGAACGTAATAAATAAAGATTACACATTAAAATATTATGAATCACTTGCATTTAGAAACAGTCTTATCAAGGACCAGTATTGTGGTTTATTAGTTCTTGAAATTATTGTCTAAATTACTGCCTTGAACATAATAAGTGGTGATTATTTTTTTTGAATGAATGAATGGTAGTGAAATGTAATATTTGAAAGGACTGAATTTTAGGTAATACCAGTAATAGCATATGTAGAAATAAACATGCACTAAAATGCAGAATTATAGAAGAATATATTTATTTAACAATAAACATCTCTACTTTATAAAGGTAACAAAATCAGTGTTTATTTAAATTGATTTTGAATTACGATCTGCTATCTATACGCAAGGTGATGTTTTTGGTGTTAAGGAAACTATAGCTTCATAGTTTGGTCTCCATCAATTAGTAAGTGATGCCAGTAGTACACTGGTATATCTCAACAAATAACAAAACATTGAAGACAGAATAAGATGAATATGATAGAGAAAAAATGGCAGAGATTTTGGAACAAAATGACTTTTGCTTATTCTATTTATGCGTTTGCAACTGATTCACAGATTATGTTTCTAAAACTTATAGTATCCTCCTACTCTTCTCATTGTGTCATCTTTGAAATCATCAACAATGGTATTTCATATCATGCAAACTCATACAGAAAACTTTAATACAATTGTAATATCTCTGAAATTTGCATTTTTAATATCTCCATGTGATGGCATTCACTATTATCACATTTATTATAGTTGTTAATGATGGGAAGTTATTATATTAAAGATGACTTTGGATTACTAACTTGTAATGTTTCTGTAGGCCTCAGAATTCACTGAACTGAGGAGCTAACAGGATCCTGACATTTAATTGTTTCTGCCTGAGCTTTCTGTCAACTTTGGAACTTGTGTAAGGCAAGTGTGATAACATACATAAAGACAGAACACTTTTATTTTTTTTTTTTTAAGACAAAGTCTCCTCTGTTACCCAGGCTGGAGTGCAGTGGTGCCATCTTGGCTCACTGCAGCCTCCACCTCCCGAGTTCATGCAATTCTTGTGCCTCAGCCTCCCAAGTAGCTGAGCCCACAGGCCCAAGCCACCAGGCCTGGCTAATTTTTGTAGTTTTAGTAGAGACGAAGTTTCGCCATGTTGGCCAGGCTGGTCTTGAACTCCTGGCCTCAAGTGATCTGCCCGCCTTGGCAGTTTTAATTTTTTATAACAAAATATTTGATACAAACACACACACTACATATGCAGTATAAAGAATAATACTGAAATAGGAACAATATAGCCCTTACCTTAATAAAGAAATGGAACAATATCAATATTTCTACATTTTTTGTCCCTATTATTGATCAATTATTTATTCTCTCCCTCTTCAACAAAGTCTTTAAATTTTGTGAGCTATTGTATTATAGTTATGAGCAGGTACTACTAATAACTAATAACTGAATGACAAAATATTCGTCGGAAAAATGTAATATCAAAGCTAATATTTAAAAATCTGTTACTTCTTTAAAAGTAGTGCATATTTAAATCCAATTTTAATATAAGTAATATGCAAAAAATTTGAGATATCCAGATAATTATTCTGCAAGAAGAGTAAATCAAATTTACCATAAAATGTACTTCTTAAAGATACTTTTTTAAAGTACTATTTTAGTTACGGTTATCCTTTATTCTTTTTTTCTTGTCATGAGCTCTTCCTGATACCTACTGGCAGGGTTCTAGTAGCTTCCTGAATATATCTTAATATAATAATTTTTTTCAACTCAGTGGATGTTACATTAGCTTCACAACACTGGAGGTCTTTTTGTTTATGTTTCCTGAGTCCATCAACCCTTAACTACTCACTCAAAAGCCTGACGTTACCAGTTTTTCTCAGGGTATTTTCTTTTTTTTGTTTGTTTGTTTTTTTGTTTTTTTGGGACAGAGTCTCGCTCTGTCCCCCAGGCTGGAATGCAGTGGCGCGATCAGGGCTCACTGCAAGCTCCGCCTCCCGCGTTCACGCCATTCTCTTGCCTCAGCCTCCGGAGTAGCTGGGACTACAGGCGCCCGCGGTCACGCACTGCTAATGGTTTTTTTTTTTTTTTTTTTTTTTTTTTTTTTTTTTTTATCTTCAGTAGAGACGAGATTTCACCGTGTTAGCCAGGATGGTCTTGATCTCCTGACCTCGTGATCCGCCTGCCTCGGCCTCCCAAAGTGCTGGGATTACAGGCGTGAACCACTGCGCCCGGACTCTCAGGGCGTTTTCAAACTGCTAGTTATTTTAAACAGCCACCAGAATTCTCCATTTCATAACTTTCAGAGGGGATTTACTCCAAAATGTTGGATTTCTTAAAGAATCTTGCATCTCTTCTTACCACTTAATTTATAAAAAAAGAATCTCTCTACAAAGCTCAAGAACATAACTGGTTATCATGAAGGAGCTCCTATAATATTTGGTTTTTATTCCATGAAAATTAATAAGACTACAACCAGAAAAGTGGAAAAAAAGACATAGAAAACATAGAAGCATATGTAGAAATTATAATGAAGCAGCATCAAATACATTGTAACTATATATATATGTGTATATATATATAAATGGCATTAAAATATGCAAAGAAAGGTTTTGCTGTGGTTCTGATGACTGTCTAAAGATTTATGACTATGAGAAATGCAGTTTTTGGAAAAATGAAAAGCAGCAGTGTCTACTAGATTTAGAAACATTATCTTAACAACAAAATGCAAATTTTGTTGCGGAAAAGATATTTCCTTAGTTCCAATGCCCTATGATTCAGAAAAACCTAGTTGAGTAGGGTCTACAGCCCTTTGCTTGTTCCTTCCTAGCTTTGATGGGGTATGTAAATGCTGTGTAGAGGAGAAGGGCTTGAGGACTAAGGACCAAACAGGGTTGTATATTCTCTCTGTTTTAAAACATAATCTGTTTTCTCTATTGGCAGAAAAGGTGTGTGTTTGTGTTTGTGTTTTGGGGTTATTAAAATACATTTAATTCTGTCAGGCAGAGGACACCACATCTGATTCCTTGTAAAAGGAAGTCATAACTGCTGGACACATAGAGACCAGGAGAGGGCTAGATACTATACAGAAATTAAATGAAGTATAAAGTACAATGTATAATACATCTAATAAATAATTTATTGAAGAAAAGGTAAAATAGTTTTGACCAGGTGCGGTGGCTCACGCCTGTAATCCCAACACTTTGTGAGGCCAAGGCAGGCGGTTCACGAGGTCAGGAGCTCGAGGTCAGTGTGGCCAACATGATGAAACCCGGTGTCTACTAAAAATACAAAAATTAGCTGGGTGTTGTGGTGGGCGCCTGTAATCCCAGCTACTCGGGAGGCTGAGGCAGGAGAATTGCTTGAACCCGAGAGGCAGAGGTTGCAGTGAGCCAAGCTCATGCCACTGCACTCCAGCCTGGGTGACAAAGCAAGACTCCATTTCAGAAAAAAAAAAAAGATAAAACGGTTTCATGTAGCTACCAAAGACGAGCAAATAATTATAAATTCAAGGCAGAAAGGCTTCATTTCATTTCAACTCGTATTATCATCAAATGCCTTTCTTCCTAGTTGTTCACTGATCTTTCCTAGATATCATGGATTTCTTTACAGTGCTGAAAAAAGAATCTCCCCAGATATTTCTATGTTCTCAGCTTTTGTTACTGTAGGTTAAGAGTTTATTTTTAAGATTCCTAGAATTTTTTTAATTAAAAGAACATTCTTATGCTATGATACAGTAAGTCAGTTTAGAAACTAAACTTAAATTGCATTTAATATTATCCTGATGTCTTTGATTTTGTTATAAAATATTTCAAAAAATGTACAAACACTATTTAAAATTAACTGGAATATTATTAATATAGTATACATATTAATAGAGACCCTGCTGAAAACTTTAAAAGAAATTTGAAGTATTCATCCCACAGGAAAATGCTAGGACATTTGGGAACCACAAAGAATTTTTAAGTTCCATCATAGGATCCCTATCAACATACAAGACAAAAAAAAGACATGCTTAATGCAAGAGATACATATATTCTTGTCTTAGCAACGTTATATATAAATCAAATTTCTCTAAATGAATAATATTTTTCTAATTATGACTCTTCATTTTGAGGTATATTATTCAAAACCCATATCCAATTTTTGGGTCTTCTACTAACTTGTTTGAAGTTAACAAGCAACAAAAAAGCAATGAAAGTTCACTAGGAACAGTGAAGTTTCATAACAAATTTGATAATCTAGAAGAAATGGACAAATTTCTAGGAAGACACAAAGTATCAAATCTGACCGAAGTGAAAATAGCAACTCTGAATAGGCTTATAATATGTAAAATAATTAAATTAGTGATCAAAAAAATTCCCATAAAAAAGCCTAGGATTGTATGACTTCACTGTTGAATTCGAACAAATATTTAAAGACAAATTATCACAAATTCTTTGAAAACACTTCCAGAAATTGAAGAGAAGGAAACACACTTATTATATGAGGCCAGTGTTACCCTGATAACAAAACCAGATGAAGACATCAAAAGAAAAAAAAATGGACAGACCAGTAATCTTATGAATATAAGTGCAAAAAATCCTCATCAAAATACGTACTAACAAGGCAAATACAACAACATAAAAAAAAAAAAAAAGGATTATCGTCCATAATCAAGTGGGCTTTATCTCACAAATGAAAGGTGGTTCAACATTAAAAAATCAATGCATACTAAAAGAATAAAGAACAAAAACCACGTGATCATCTCAGTAGAAAGAGAAAAAGCATTTTACAAAATACAACACACTTTTAAGAAAAAACACTTAAAACGTCAGAAATACAACTAAACTTTAGTAACCAAATAAAGTACATTTTTTGGCAAATTCATGTCAAACATCAAACAAATGCTGAAATATTTGGAGTCGGGGACAAGATAAGAATGTCTCTTTTTGCTACTTCTATTTAGCATTTTACTGGAGGTTCAAGCCAGGGCAACTAGGCAAGAAAAAGAAAGAAAAGGTGTCCAGATTGGAAAGGAAGAAGTAAAACTATGTCAATTTGCAGATGACATGATGTTTTATATATAAAGCCCCAAGAAATTCCTCAGTAGCTATTCAAAGTACTAAATGGGTTCAACAGAGTTGTAGGATAGATACAAGGTTAACATACAAAAATTAGTTTAATTTCTATACATTAGCAATCAACAATCAGAAGGTGAAATAAGAAAATAATTTCATTACCAATAGCTTTAAAATAATAAAGTACTATGAAACACATTTAACAAAAGAAATACAAGACTTGTACGCTAAAAACTGCAAACATTGTTGAGAGAAATAGAAGAATTACTTAATAATTGGAAAGACATCCCATGTTCATGAATTGAAAGATTTAATATACATGTAAGATGGCAATACTCTGCACAAATTGATCTGCATATTTAATGTAGTCCTAACAAAATTCCAGTTGCCTTTTTTTTGCAGACCTTGACAAGCTGATAACAAAGTTCAGATGAAAATTCAAGAGACCCCAAATATGCAAAAAACAAAATTTAACAACAACAAAAAGAACACAGCTGAATGACTCACACTTTCTAATTTCAAAACTTATGACAAAGGTACAGTAATGAAAGCTGTACAGTCCTAATATAAGAATAGATATATAGATTAATGAAATAGAATTGAGAGTACAGTGGGGGAAAAACCTCATAAGTTTATGATCAATTGATTTTGACAAGGGCACAAAGACAATTCAATTGAGAAGCAATAGTCTCTCCAAAAAATGGAGCCAGGACAACTGGAAATTTACATGCAAAAGAAAAATGTTGAATGCTTACCTGATATAACATACAAAAATTAACTAAAAGTGATCAATGACACAAATGTAACTGCTAGAACTATCAAACCCTTAAAAGAAAACATATTCATGAGCGTGTATTAAGCAATGGATTATTAGATATCACACTAAAGCACAAACTACAAAAGAAAAAATAAATTAGACTTCACCAAAATTAACCACTGTGCTTCAAAAGACATTATCAAGAAAGTAAAGAGACAATTTATCGAATGTGAGATAATGTTTATAAATCTTAGGTCTGATAAGGGTCTAGTATCCAGAATATATAAAGAACTCTTACACTGCAGCAATAATACAATGAAAGCTCAATCAAAAATGGGCAAAAGATTTTAATAGGGGTTACTTTAAAGACGATATATAAATGAACAGTAAGCACATGAAAAGATGTCCAACATCGTTAGTCATTAGGAAAATGCAATTTAAAACGATGAGATAATGCTTTACATCCCCCACAATGGCTATAATGAAAAAGGCAGAAAGTAACAAGTGTTGGTGAGGATATGGAGAAACTGAAATCTCATATATTACTGGTTGGAATGTAAAATGGACAACTGCTCTGGGAAATGTTAACAGTTTTTCATGAAGACAAACAGAGTTACCATATGATCTAGCAATTTCTCTTTAGAACATGTACCCAAGAGCATTTAAAATATATGTTCATATGAAACATTACATAACAATGTCTATAGCATTGTTCATAAAAACTGAATAGTGGAAATAATTTGTATTTCCTAACATATGGATAGGAAAATGGATGATATTCATGTAATAGAATATCATTCAGCCATAATAAATGAAGTGTTGATACCTATTACAACATGGATTAGCCTTGAAAACATTAGACTAAGTGAAACAAGACACACATGTACACAAAATATTGTACAATTCCCTTCAGATGAAATGTCCAGAATGAGAAAATTTAATAAAGAAAGAATATCGATTAGTATTTTTCAGGGGGAAGGGGAGGGAGGATGGGCATGACAGTTAATATATATTGGCTTTTTGAGGACTGATGAAAATGTTCTGAAATTAGATACTGGTGATACTTGTCCAACCTTTTGAATATACTTAAAGCCACTAAATTATAAATAAATATAATAAACATATATATACATATAAAATGTGTTTATAGTTTATTATATATAATTATATTAGATTTTATCCTGGGAAATTTTAATAAAAAAGACTAACAAGGGGAGAATAATGAAGAGTACCAGATTTTAAAACATATTATAAAACTACAGGAATTTTAAAAGTTTACAGTCGGACAAGGTGGCTCATACTTGTAAATCCCAGCACTTTGAGAGGCCAATGTGGGGGGATCACTTGAGGCCAGGGATTTGAGACAAGCCTGGGCAAGATAGGGAGATCCTATCTCCACAAAAAATAATAAAAAAATGATCCAGACATGGTACGCACACCTGTAGTCCCACTTACTTGAGAGACTGAGACCAGAGGCTCAGCCCAGGAGTCTGAGGCTGCAGTGAGCTATGATTAAGCAACTGCATTCCAGCCTGGCTGACACAGTGAGATCCTGTCTCAAAAAACAAAATGTTTGGTAATATTTGGTACATAATATACAGATCAGTAAGTTGAAACAGAATCCAAATATACTCCTAAACACACACACATAGTTTTGTTATTTTTTTCACATGAAAAATTATTGAAGAGATTTTCTTCAGTAATGTTGTGTAGACATTTGGTTCACATTCCATCAGAGAAAAAAATTACATCGCTTACCAACTTCACATATTATGCCAAACTATATCCCAGATAAAACAAAATTTTTTAAAAAATGTTAAATTGACAAATTAAAATGGTATATACTTACGGTATACAACATTGGTGTTTTAAAATATGTATCATGGAATGACTGAACCAAGCTAATTAACGTATGCATTATCTCACATAATTATTTTTTTCATGATGAGAATACTGAATTTTTTTTTTTTTTTTTTTTTTTTTTTTTTTTTGAGATGGAGTCTCGCTTTGTTGCCCAGGCTGGAGTGCAGTGGCACAATCTCGGCTCACTGCAACCTCTGCCTCCTGGATTCAAGCCTCTTGCCTTACCCTCCTGAGTAGCTGGGACTACAGGCATGCACCACCATGCCTGACTAATTTTTGTATTTTTAGTAGAGTCGAGGTTTCTTTCACCCTGTTAGCCAGGATGGTCTCCATCTGCTGACCTTGTGATCCACCCGCCTCGGCCTCCCAAAGTGCTGGGATTACAAGCCTGAGCCACCGCGCCTGGCCCTCAAGTCTATGTTCTTAGTGATTTGCAAGTATTATTGACTATAGTCGGCATTTATACAATAGATTTCTCAAACTTAAAAACAGGTTTTAAACATAAAATAATGTATATATAAAAGTTGTGTGAAAGAGAGAGAATTGAGAGAACATGTTTTCCCTGATCCTTATGAGGATACCCTGTATAAACACAGTAAAACATAGAGATAACAAATAATAAAATTTGACTTGATGAATTTTATAAACCTGCATTACAAAAATAGTAGTTTATAGCATATTTTAGATAAATGTTAATTTTAATATGTAAAAAGCTTTTATCAAGTGACAAGAAAATAACAAACAGCTTAATGGGCAAAGGACAAAAACATGTAGCTCAAAAGAAAAAGTAAGCTTTAAAAATATACTAAAATGCCTCATCCTGTACAAATAATTAAAGAAACACAAGGGTAAACAACAATGTAATACTGCTCTTACCATTCAGTTTTTAAACATGTCTTTTAATATTTGGTATTGAAGAGGTTGTGGAAAAACAGGCATTCTAGTATGATATATTGTTGGAGTGTGTGTAATTATTATAATTGCTTTGAAGTAATTTGACCTAAAAAAAAAAGAGGTCTATACCTTTGACTCAGAAATTCTTTCTTTAGAAAGACACAAATTGTTAGCTATTATGTTTGTAGGCTATTCATGATATTATCTGTAGTAGCAAAAGTCTGAAACTGTCTATTAGTTGGGGAGTAGTCCATTATATGATGATACGGATACATTTTCAAACAAAATATGCAAAACAAAATGCATATTGTAATATATTTGTACTTTGAAAGTCCACAAACACTTATACCTATGCAGTTTTTACTTGCATACACTTTTTCTGGACAGATACATAGTATCTACGAAATAGTGAGATATTATTAGGAAGGGCAGCAGGGGGATCTGAAAGGAAAAAGAGATCACTTTTCATATAGAAAACTCCATAGGTAAATAATTCTCAAATATTAGAAACAATTTTCTGTGGTAAAGGAAAGCACTGGTTAAGAGAGCAGACTTTGACATTAGAGAGCCCTGCGTTTGTGTTTGGTTTTGCTGCTTACTAAGCCTTGGGCAAGTACTAAACTCTCTAAGCCTCAATTTCCTCTCTGTAAAATAAAGAGAAAAATGGTGATCACCTACAGAGCTATGAGTATTAAATAAATAAAAACATGTAAAGTAACACAGAGATGACATAGATTGATCACTTAATGCCATATTCTTTTTATTGCTAATAGTAAGAATGATAGTTCAAGAAAGTTGGGTGTACAGTGTGTCTGGCTTCCAATGATAGATGTTGTCAAGATATTTTTGCAATAGCTTCTGGTCTAGATCAGAGCTTTTTATCCATGGTGCTGTGATGAGCTAATGTGTCACAGTCATTGTTGTTTGTGTTCTGAATAATTTGTTACTTACAATACTTTACTGAAGTCTGAGGCTTGTTGTTTGTTAGAGCTCAGTGTTGCATGTTAGAATGTGTTGCACCTATAAATACTCTTACTCTCTTGAATTATAAAATGATTTTTTGAGTCAGACAAAGAGGAGTGGAGTCCTTATAGTACTTATAGGAGTGGAGAGCTTACAGAGTTCTGAAAATTGCTGATAACTCTGGGTGTGCCAGTGAGAATGTGTCATGTATGAGAAAATCACATGGTCACAAGCTATAATCTTTTGCTGTGGATGGGAACCAGTTTAAAATTAGTAAAGAGAAAGTTCCAAGTCATCTAAAGGCCTAGGAGTAATTGTGGATTATTTTTAGAATACATGAATCTAAGTTGTTTCCATAATCCTAAAAGCTAATAAAATTATGGGTGTGCTGGGAGGCCAAGGCAGGTGGATCTTCTGAGGTCAGGAAGTTCCAGACCAGCCCGGCCAACATGGTGAAACCCCGTCTCTACTAAAAATATAAAAATTAGCCAGGCATGGTGGCACACACCTGTGGTCCCAGCTACTCAGGAAACTGAGGCAGGAGAATCCCTTGAACCAGGAGGCACAGGTTTCAGTGAGTAGAGCTGAGATTATGCCACTGCACTCCAGCCTGGGTGACAGGGTAAGACTTTGTCCAAAAAAAGCAAAAACAAAACAAAAACAAAAAAATCTGGATATGATCAGGGAAGAAAACAAAACATATTTTTTTACCTTTTATATTAACAAACGTTTCCCCCTTTAAAATATCAAAGATAGTTCTGGTTACTAAATCTCAAGAAAGATTTTAGAACTGGGATTACTAGGTCAAAAGTTACAAGTATTTTAACTCTTGATATATACATATGTATTATACACTTACAAACATATATACACATATACATATACATTTCATAGGAGGGCAATTTACATTGTTATTAGTGTTGCACGAGTGATATTAATTATCTGCAATACATAATGTCATTTACAAAAAGTTCATTTTCTAGGCATAATATATTTTGAGGTTAATGCACTGTAATTATCATCAAATTTGGACATTTCCCAATGTTAGTTTTCTATTTATATTTCCCTTTGTCTAAGTTGCAAGTTTATATTGTACTGATGATGATTTGTTGATTATGGTCTTTCTATTAGGTCTTTTTATTAGGATATTTTCATTACAAATTAAAATGATCTCTTATAACTTATTTATAAGTAACCCTGGGATTTTATACAGTGAATTGTGAATTGTGGAAACTAGTGTGAATCTCTAATCTCTTTCACTTTATAATATTGTACTTTTGAATTATACCTACTACATTTGGTGGGACAAGAGAGGAAAGATGAGTGAATATTTCTTAATTCCACTCATTAATGTAGGTGATTATAGAAACTTCTACCAGAATCTGGGATATGCTCAATTCTTAACACTCATGGTTATCACTGAGAAATTTTCTTTTCAGAGGGTTTTATGGATAATTTACTAGGGTTTGGAGGGAAGGTCTCTGTTTCTCCGTACCAACCTTTTCTGAAAATGTTAGTTTTCAGTACGAGTACTGGTTTTAGCCACTAAATATTGGTAGTTACTGATTTCTAAACTCTCAACTCTTTTGCTAACTTGTTGGTGGACCTTTGACAAGTCACTTAACTTCTTTGTCTCCTCAACCGCGAAATGGAACATTAGTCTGAGATGTCCTTAAGCTCCTTGCTAGCTGTGCTTCTTTCCTGATTCATTTATACTCTGCATTTCTTGCCTGTAGATACACCTTTGGAATATGCAAATGAATGTGGACTTGTGTGTGTTCTAACCTGAGTTGGCTTCTCTCTCTACATCATTCTTTAACCCTTATTCCAGCACAAGACAAACAGTACAAAGGTCTCAAAAGTTTGGGACCTCAGATCCAGAATGTTTTGAAACGATATTCATTCACTAAAATATGAACAAAGTTAAAGCAAAATATTTAACAACATCGTTTTACCTCCCAATCTTTTTGTTTCAGTTTCACTGCCTTGTCATCTACAAACATTTATAAACGTGCCTTATGATAGAGTTATTCTGTAAACTCTGTAATGCAAGCGTTCCAAAAAAAGAACATAATACAAGAGCTGCAAATATACGTATTTGGGAATTCTCGACACTTTTTTCATCTAGTTAAAAAATCATCTGAGGAAGAATGTAATGAATTCATTTAACTATGAGTTATATTTTAAACATTTTGTAGAGACACGAGCTCTGAATAATTAACTCTGTTACTACTCAATAATTTAAGTGGAATGACCCTTGACAGTCTGTTTGTAATAACTAACAGTGCATTTTAATTAATTTTTTAAGTTAGAAATGGCATCTCTAGAGTTTAAGATTCTTGGGGGCAAAATTGAACTTTTAAAATTGATTAGTATAGTGGGTTATTTTTCTTAACGAAAATAAAACTGATTTGCATTTTAAAAATCTGGGTACACTTTTAAAAATGATTATGTCAGTAATTTAACATTAGGCATATCTTAGAAAGAATTATACCTTTTCTTTCTATCTCTTCATACCAATCTTCTGGTATATAGAAACTAGGTAGTATAAAAGTTAAATAATTGTATGCCTGAAAAGTCGAAGATTTAGTGATTTTAAGATTTTAAGAATCTGAGTTTGAAATTTCTGTCAAAAAATATAAAGCTAATTTTATAAAAATGAAAGTTCAGTTTATAGGATAGCAAGAATAAAACCTATCATAAAATGTACAAGCAGCTTTAATACTAAGTTTAATAAGCAGGAAACTTATCTTCTACATTCACTGGCTGTTTATCTTATACTTGAACTTTTCCCTCATTTTATCCTTTTGAATAATACTGCACTAAAGTGAATCTCTGATTAATATTTAAATGTACATGGGGAGAAGTGGGTCACCTAATCAGAGAAAATAATTAACAAACCACCTCATTCTCATATCCCTGAATTCTTACAAGGAGGCATATATTTTGATTACTACAGTGTAGTTCCCTTTGACCTCCTTTCTAATTCAAAGCTTATTAGATTTCACGATTGAACTGGCTCACTAACATTTAATTATAGTTCTTAAATATTTTCTGAATGTGCTTTTATGTCCTGGATTTTTCTAAATTCCACTTTTCTTCTCTCTTAGAGTAGCAAAAGTTAACTGGTAAGGATTATTTTCCTCTTCCAGACAATTCTGTGATAGAGTGCAAAAACAAATTCTTGTGGGCTAGGCAAAGTTTTTTTTTGGCAACTGCAACAACAACAACAGCAGCAAAAGCTTTTTATGCAGTGGCTGAAAGATGAGATAGGTCTTTATGTGTTAATGTAGAATGATATTCATGTTTTGATGGTTGAGCATTACAATTTTATTTGGACCTAAAAATGTTACAGGTTTATGAAAAGAACATATATAATAGATGATAGATAGATAGATAGATAGATAGATAGATAGATAGATAGATAGACAGACAGAAATTCTACATGTGCATTTGTATGTTTATATGTGTGTTTGTGAAATATACATTTTATTTTGTATATACATATAGATTATATGTAGGAATTATAAATGGACAGATTTTATCTATTTTTATATGTAATCTATCTCCTTAATTTCTATTTTATTACAATCTCTATCTCTATGTAGAGATTTGCCAATGAAGAGGAAACTACTGACTTTTAAAATTCTTTCTTTCTTTTTTTGTGATGGAGTCTTGCTCTCTCGCCCAGGCTGCAGTGCAGTGGCGTGATCTTGGCTCACTGCAACCTCCACCTCCTGGATTCAAGCAAATTCTCCTGCCTCTGCCTCCCGAGTAGCTGGGATTACAGGTGCCCACCACCATGCCCAGTTAATTTTTGTGTTTTTAATAGAGATGGGATTTCTCCATCTTGGCCAAGCTGGTCTCAAACTCTTGACCTCATGATCCACCTGCATTGGCCTCCAAAAGGGCTGGGATTACAGTCGTGAGCCACTGTGCCCAGCGGACTTTTAAAATTCTAATTGACATAAATTTTAAAGTTTACTTTAAATTTTTCATTTGCAATCAAAGCTTATGTAACTTTTATAATTAAAAACATGAAAAGGTAGTGATGAGCATTGCTATTCTCTTTTCAATAATGCATTTTATAAAACTATTTGATATATATAATAAAGTTATAAAACTTGTTCAAAAAGAATTAATTCATCAAAATTTAACTAGTTACATGTTTTTAAAGTACATGGTGTTTCAGAATAATTCTAAGCAGAGATGTGCAAAGTTTAAGACAATTTTAAACTTATTCAATGACTTAAAACATAAAAAAAATGGAATTGTCAGATTTCTGTGTAAGAAAACTAAAATATGTGGAGAATTTAGGAGTTTTTAAATTAATTTATAGTTTGAACAAAGCTTGCGAAAAGGATTCCAAAGTTAATTTTCATATAATAAACAGAATAAAATAATAATTTTGAAAAAAAGATAAAAATAAAAGGGGGAATAACCATATCAATGGCTAAACAACATTATAAGAATACAGTGATGGTGTTGGAACAGGAATAGACAAACAGAATATTTTAACGAGTAGACTAAATGACCCTTTTCTGTATACAGAAAGCCCCATCCTTCTAGGACAGGCAGGGAGATTGGCCCAGGAGCTCCTTTCCTCTACTCTCTGTCTCCAAAAAGAATTTTCCATGCTCTATTTGAGAAAAGGGGCTGGGCACAAGCCTTGAACAATTTTTTTAATCTTGTAATATCCAAATAAAATATGTTTCTGTGACGATTGACATGGAGGTACAAAAACATTTACTTCAAAAAAGAAACAAAAGGAAGCTAGATCTCCATCTTACACCATGGCCCCAAATAAATTCTAAATATATTAAACAGTGACATAAAATATTGGGCCTTAATAACTGCATGAAAAATTTATTAAATCTCTTAAAAAAGAACTTTCTAGTTTTAAAATTATTCATTTATTCAAAAGCTATTGAAACCTCATTTTTTGTTCTAGTAGATATACAGCGTTAAGACAAAAGAACCACTTTTCAAAGAGCTTAGAATCTAGCTGAAAGCACAACTCAAGTATTGACAATAACTATTGATCTTTATATTAGGGGAAGAACAGATTGTAGTAAGGGGAAAGACAGGAGCTATAACCACGTAGGAAACACGGAGGCAAGAGAAAACATGAACTGAGAAGTTCATTAATATTGAAGGTTAGAGGGGAAGAGATGAGTGACAAAAGATGGAGCTGAAGAAGGCCAGAACTGAGTTTGAAGTGTCTTGTAATCCATGAAGAGGACTTTACGCTCTATCCTAAGAGCAGTGGAAAGCTACTGAAGAGTTTTGAGTGAATGATGTCATGAATGAATTTTAGAAAATTCAGTTTTACTGACTTATAAGAAAGATGAACTGGAAGTGACTATAAGCCTGAGAGTCTGGTTAAGGAGACACACAAACAGAAAAGTACAGAAATGTGTGCTAAGAGGGTGAGTTTAAGGTATCATGGAGGATGACATACCCATAGGACTCCACTTATTTAGAAGTCAGCTGAGGTCTGTAAGCAGAGAAATCAGAAGAGGATTGGCTGGAGCAAGTTGAGATATTTGTAATTAGGCTTGGGGTCAAATTCCTAGTTCTAGTGTGCTCTAGATGACTAGAACACATCCAAGGGAAGTGTAAGGGGAAGTTTTCATTGTGAAGAGCCAAGGACTGAGCCAACATGACAAAGAAGTAGAAGGTGGAAACCCTTGGGAGTCAAAGATTCGTATTTGGTGTCCTGGATCTAAGATTTGTCCTAGGAGACCACATGCCAAGAGGTGTATATAAAGACTGGAGAGACTAACAGGAATTCTGCAATTAGGGTTGGATGTGAGAAGCCTGAACATTCTAATGCCTATTAATATAGTGCATTGTGGAACACATATATTTTAATAGTCATAGTCATGATTCATTTGGAAATCGTGCAAAGTAAGACTTTTAGATAAGACTCATCAATGGAACTTTATCTTCTGTCTCTCGTATGCTGCATAATATGCTGCATAATGATGTTCTGGACAACAAAACATAGTCACGTGATGTATAATGATGTTTTGGTCAATGGTGGACCACATATAAAGATGGTGGTCCATAGGATTATAATGGAGCCAAAAAGTTCCTATGGCTAATGATGTCATAGCTGTTATAATGTCATGGGGCAATGCATTATTCACATGTTTGTGGTGATGCTGGTGTAAACAAACCTACTATACTGCCGATCATATGGAAGTATTGCACATGCAATTAGGTACAATACATAACACTTGGTATTAGTAATAAATGACTATGTTGCTGGTTTATATATTTACTACACTTTTTAATCCTTATTTTAGATTGTACTTCTACTTATTAAAGACAAATTACTATAAAAGAGCCTCAGGCAGTTTCTTCAGGAGGTATTCCAGAGAAAGGCATTATTATCATAGGTGATGACAGCTCCATAAATGTTTTTGCCCCTGAAAACCTTCCAATGGGACAAGATATGGAGGTGGAAGGCAGTGATATTGATTATCCTAACCCTGTGTAGGCCTTGACTAAGGTGTGTGTATTTGTCTTTATATTTTAACAAAAGTTTAAAAAGTAAAACAAATTAAAAATTAGAAATAGAAAATGTTTATAGAATATGGATATCAATAAAAAATATTTTTCTACAGTTAACAATGTGTATGTGTTTCAAGCTGTTTTAAGAGTCAAAAAGTTAAAAAAAACTTAAAGATGTAGAAAGTAAAAATGTTATAGTAAGTTAAAGTTAATATATTTTAAAAAACATTTTTAAATAAATTCAGTGTAGCCTAAGTGTACAGTATTCATAAAGTCTGCAGTAGTGTAAAATATGGTGTTCTAAGCCTTCACATTCACTCACCACACACTCACTGACTTACCCAGAGCAACTTGTATTGTTGCCAAGTTCCCTTCATGGTAGGTGCCCATGACAGGAGTACCAATATTTTATTTTTTTATACTGCATTTTTACTGTACTTTTTCTATATTTAAATACACAAATGGTTACCATTGTATTATAATTGCCTATTGTATTTAGTACAGTAATACATTATACAGACTTGTAGCCTAACAGCAATAGACTATAACATATAGCCCAGGTGTGTAGTAGGTTATACCATCTAGGTTTGTGTAATTATACTCTATGATGTTTGCGCAACAATGAAATTGCCTAACAATGCATTTCTCAGAATATATCCCCATAGTTAACATATTTCCTGTGTGTGTATATATATATATATATTTATATATTTTATGTGGTTGGATTCTATGTAATTAAAAATAATTCTGAAATTAAAATTTAGCATGGTGTTTCTTCATATTTATCAATCATTTTAAATTGCTGCCTAATGGTTTATCCAGCTAGCACTTTATCTTTTTATTTTCGTATCTTTTGATGCACAAAAGTTTTCTTTTTAATTTATGTAAGGAGATGTGTCACTGTATTCTTTATGGTTTGTGCTTTTTGCATCTTTTAGTATTATTCATTTTTCTGTTCTGAGACAATAAATATATTTCACATTATAATTATTATTATATTATAAAAACCTTGCTTTTTACATGTAAGTCATTAATCTCCATATGTTTGTATTTGGGATTTCATTTTATGAAATCTCACTCTCTTTTATGAAACCACACTTTCTTTATAACATGTATATTTGCCTTAATATGTAATTGGGAGGTCTTTCCCTGTTCTTCAGAATTATCCTGGCCTCCTTGGGCCTTTTTCTTTTCTACTATATATCAATTATAGAATCACTTCTTAAAATACAATTAAAACAGTACTTACTGTGGGTCAAAGTTGAACTAAAGCTGTAGATTAACTTGAGCAGTGTTGACATCCATTAATATGGTATATGTTTGCATGTATTTAGCTTGACTTTAATAAGATTTTAATTTGTTCTACAAGATTACAATGTACCCTAGTGTTTTTGTTCTTTTGGTGCATGGAAGTATTTTATTTCTTTCAAATCTCATTGTTTTTTATTAGTTTATTGGCCAGTACAGAGGAATACAATAGATATTTGGTTTTTGAGTCTACATCTAGGAAATTCATGGAATGATTTTGTTAATATTATATTGTAAATTCTTTTGAGTTTTCTATTTGAGCAATTAAATTGATTGAAAATAATGATACTTTTCTTCTTTTCAAATCTTTATGTTTTTAAATTTATTTGTTCTTGAAATTTCTCTCTTGTTAGAGCCTCTAGTAAAATATTTAAGAAAAGCAATGCTAGCAGCCATTTTGTGTCTTTCATGACACTAAAGGAAATGATTCTAATTGCCTTTAATGAAATGTTTAGTTTAAGTTATATTAAAGTTCATTTTTGTTTGCAGTTTGCTACGTTTTTATAGTGGATAGGTATTGAATTTTACCAAACGACTCTCTTACTTCATTTTAGATAAACATCTTTATTATTATTATTATTATTATTTGAAATGGAGTCTCACTTTGTCGCCCAGTCTGGAGTGCAGTGGCGCGATCTGGGCTCACGCCATTCTCCTGCCTCAGCCTCCGGAGTAGCCGGGACTATAGGAGCCCGCCACCACGCCCGGCTAATTTTTTTGTATTTTTAGTAGAGACGGGGGTTCATTGTGTTAGCCAGGATGGTCTCGATCTCCTGACCTCGTGATCCGCCCGCCTCCACCTCCCAAAGTGCTGGCATTACAGGCATGAGCCACCGTGCCTGGCCAACTCATTCTTTCTTAAAGGCAAAAAGTCCTGTAATTCCTCCTTCAACTTAATGGAGTTAATAAAACATCTTTATTATTTTAATCTTTTAATGTAGTGAATCACATGAATAGATTTGCAAATATTGTCATTCTAATGTTCTTACAATATATTCAATTTGGTCCTGTTGTATTTTATTTTTATACATTGCTGACTTCGTATGACTTCTGGTTTATGTTCTAAAAGAGTGTATAGATGATTGAGGTTATGTGTTTTTTGAATGTCTAATACAATTTGCTTATAAAATTTCTTAGCTTGGAGTTTTATTATTAGGTAGATTTTAATGAACTGATAGAGTTTTTTCTTTTTTCTTTTTTGAGAAAGAGTCTCGCTCTTGTCCCACAGGCTGGAATGCAATGGTGTGATCTCGGCTCACTGCTACCTCTGCCTCCTGGTTTCAAGCGATTCTCCTGCCTCAGCCTCCTGAGTAGCCAGGACTACAAGCTCCTACCACCACCCCCAGCTAATTTTTGTGTTTTTAGTGGAGACAGGGTTTCGCCATGTTGGCCAGGCTAGTCTTGAATTCCTGACCTCAGGTGATACGCCCGTCTCGGCCTCCAAAAGTGCTGGGATTACAGGCGTGAGCCACTGCACCTGGCCACGTTTTTAAAATAGTGATGACTTTATTCAGATTTTCTATTTTTTATGATTAAATTTGTTAAACTTGTTTAGAAAAATGCCCATCTTGTGATCAAATTCGAGTTCAATTTGTTTAGGAAAATTGCCATAAAATTGTTCAGAATATTCACAGGCTATTTTTGAGCATCTACTATAATTCTTATGTTTTGTTTTTAATGTCTAACATTCTTTGTGTCTTTTTCCTTTTTTCTTAGTAAGACTTGCCAGATACTTATTACCAATTAATTGTCTTCACAATAATAAACTTGACCTTGTCAAGACTCTTTACTTAATCTTTGCTTTTTTATTTCAATAATTGACACAGTTTTACTATTTTATATCTATTGTTTTTTTTTTCCCTGCTGCTTGTTTTCTGACTTTTTAAATTGTACTTGAGACTCTAAATTTTTCTCCAACTCTAGTTGTTTCATGCAAAAGTAGATGTTTTTTCTTACTTTGCTTTCTAATTTCTAATTCAATTCATATTATTTAGATTAGATTTTTCTTAATGTTTGAAAGCAAGTGGACTTTTTATTATTTTATTTTTTATTTCTCATTTTATTATATTTTATTTAGAGAATGGGATCTATATAATACTTTCTTTCATTTTTAGGTTAAGACTTTCTCCATAGTCATTTTTTTAAATGTTCATGAATCATTGACAAAAAAACGTATTTTCTAATTGTCAGATGAAGGCTTCTGTATATGTGCATTCTATTAGTTTGTTATTTTTTTCTCCTTTATCAGTTGCAAAAAGATATGTATCGAAGGTTTGAATTAACATTGATTTTCCACTTTTCTAATTTTTTCCATTCTTGCTTTGTATATTTCTAGTCTATATTAATGGATAAATAAGCTAAATATAAGCTTAGTAGTTTTACTTTCCATTATAGTATGTTACCATTACATAGTGATTCTTTTTCTTTCATAATGCTTTTTTTGGTCTTGAAATTTTTTTTGTCTAATATTGACATACATCTCTCTTCTGCTTGTGTGCTTGGTTTATTTTTTCTATCTTTTTACTTTTTTTTCTTTTTCTTTTTTCTTTTCTCCCTTCCTTCCTTCCTTCCTTCCTTCCTTCCTTCCTTCCTTCCTTCCTTCCTTCCTTCCTTCCTTCCTTCCTTCCTTCCTTCCTTCTTTCCTTCCTCTCTTTTTCTCTTTCTTTTTGTTGTTGTCCAGGTTGGAGTGTGATGGTGTATTCTTGGCTCACTGCAACCTCCGCCTCCTGAGTTCAAGCAATTCTCCTGCCTCAGCCTCCCAAGTAGCTGAGACTACAGGCGTGCGCCACCACGCCCCACTAATTTTTGTAGTTTCAGTAGAGATGGGGTTTCACCATTTTGATCAGGTTGGTCTCGAACTCCTGACCTTGTGATCTGCCTGCTTTGGCCTCTCAAAGTGATGGGATTACAGGTATGAGCCACTCCACCTGGCCCATCTTTTACTTTCAAATTTTGTACAATAGATTTTCATTTTTTAAATAAATAAAGCAGGGTTTTGTTGCTGCTGTTTGCATTGTTTTAGAAAAGTTATAAGTTTATTTTCAAGTGACATTTATAATGGTTGCTTATATTTGTCATTTTACTTGTGATTTCTTTAGTTATTCTTTTTCAAAATTATTTTCTGCCTTTGCATTGATTAATAACCTTCTCTTTCATCCTCCCTCCATTTTTAGCTTTTCTTTTCTGTTATAAATATTATTTTACTTATTAAACTATAATGTAACTTGCTTATTTGATTCGAGTTCAAAATTAATAAATATATTTGTCATTTAAATAATATAAACCCTTAAGAAGTTTTAAGGATTACCTCCTGTTTAACTTAAATATTATTGTCAACCAGTAGTACTCTAGTTATTTTAGTTCATGCTCATCAATGTCTATGTGTTGCTTTGTTTACTAGTCTTTCCAGTGTTCCATTGCTAGTTACGCACCCAGAATTCAGAGCTGTAACACCTGATTGATATTCTCAACTGTGCAATTTATAAGCTATTTGTCTTTGTGCATATTTTTTGTATTTTTTAAATTACTTTATTTTAGGTTTAATTTTCTCTCCTTCCTGTAGTTTCGTCAGTTTTTCAGTAATCTGCGATTTTAGGTTATTGATTTTAGATCTTTCTTCTTTTCTAATATAAGCACTTTGAATTAGGCATGATTCTCCAGAGAAACAACCAATAGGACACACACACCCACACAGACACATACATATATATTCATTATAGAAATTGGCTCACATGATTGTTAAGGCTGAGAAGTCCCACAATATGCTATTCACATCAACAAACTGAAGACCCAGGAAAACTAGTGTGGTTTAGTTCAGTCCAAAGGCCTGAGAACTGTGAAGGGGAGGGGAGAAGCAGGAAGACAGTGGTGTAAGCTCTATTCAGAGTCAAAGGGCCAACACCTTGGAGTACCGATGTCCAAAAGCAGAAGAATATGGATGTCCTGACTCAAACAGAGAGAATAAATTCACCTCTACTCTGAGTTTTTCTTCTATTTGGGGCCCGCAAAGGATTGGATAATGCCCACCCATATTCATGAGGGCCACCATGTTTTTGTTTTTGTTTTTGAGATGGAGTTTCATTCTTCTTGCCTAGGCTGGAGTGCAATGGTGCGATCTCGGCTCACTGCAACCTCCCCCTCCTGGGTTTAAGCGATTCTCCTGCCTCAGCCTCCCGAGTAGCTGGGATTACAGACATGCACCCCCATGACCCGGCTAATTTTGTATTTTTATTAGAGACAGGGTTTCTCCATCTTAGTCAGGCTGGTCTGAAACTCTCGACCTCAGGTGATCTGCCTGCCTCAGCCTTCCGAAGTGCTGGGATTGCAGTCTCAAGCTACCACGCCCTGCCTGAGGGCCACCATCTTTTACTAAGTCTACTAATTCAAATGTTAATCTATTCTGGAAACACCCTCAGAGACAACCCAGAAATAACGTTTACCAGCTGTCTGTAAACAGCATCACTCAGTCCAGTCAAGTTGAAACATAAATTAATCGTTACACATTTAATATTATACATTTTCCTTTAAGCACTGCTTTAGTTTCAACCCAGAATTTTAAAATGTTGCATTTTCATTTAGTTCAAAATATTTTTTTTCAATAAGCCTTCCTCTTTTGCCTATGGGTTATTTGTTGTTGTTGTTGTTGATTTAATATCCCAACATTAGAGTACTTTTTCCAGGTATCTTTTTTATTATTAATTTCTAGTTTAATTTTGTCATGGTCCACAATTATACTTTATGTGATTTTTATTCCTTTATATTTTTCAATGTTTATTTTATGACCCAGAATAGGGTTCATCTTCTTGAATGTTCCCTGTGTACTTGAATAGAATGTTTATATTGCTAGTATTGAGTGAAATCTTCTATAAATGTCAACTAGATAAAATTGATTGATTGTGTTGGTCACCTACATCCTTACTGAATTTCTGTTTCTTGTTCTATCAATCACTGAAAGAGGAGTGAAGAATTCAACCGTTATTGTGAATTTGCATATTTCAGATTTATGAATTTTTGCTTCATATATATTGTAGCTCTTTTGTTAAGTCCATATATATTTAAGATTTTTATGTCTTCTTGAAAAATTGACCCCTTTATCATTATATAAGGTCACTATTATTACTCCTGACAATATTCCTTTTTGTTAAATCTTTTTTGCCTGAAATTGATATAGCTACGCCAGCTTCATTTTACTTAATGATTTTCTGATTGGATCATGCTGCTAATAAAGACATATCCAAGACTGGGTAACTTATAAAGAAAAGGAGTTTAATGGAATCACAGTTCCACATGGCCAGGGAGGTCTCACAATCATGGGAGAAGGCAAAGGAGAAGCAAAGTCATGTCTTATATGGTGTCAGGCAAGAGAGCGTGTGTAAGGGAACTTCTCTTTATAAAACCATCAGATATCGTGAGACTTATTCACTATCATGAGAATAGCATGGGAAAGACCCATCCCATGTATCAATTACCTACCATCAGGTCCCTCCCATTACCTATGGGAATTATGGGAGCTATATTTTAAGATGAAATTTTGGTGGAGACACAGCCAAACCATATCATTCTGTCCTGTCTCTTCCCAAATCTCATATCCTTACATTTCAAAACCAATCATGCCTTTCCAACAGTCCCCTAAAGTCTTATCTCATTTCAGCATTAACTCAAAAGTCCACAGTCCAAAATCTCATCAAAGACAAGGCAAGTCCCTTCCCTTATGAGCCTGTAAAATCAAAAGCAAGTTAGTTACTTCCAAGATACGATGGGGGTACAGGCATTGGGTAAATACACCTGTTCCAAATGGGAAAAATTGGCCAAAATAAAGGGGCTATGTGCCCTATTCAAGTCCAGATTTCAATGGGGCAGTCAAATCTTAAAGCTCCACAGTGATCTCCTTTGATTACATGTCTTACATCCAGGTCATGCTGATACAAGAGGTGGGTTTCCCATGGCCTTGGGCAGCTCCACTCCTGTGGCTTTGCAAGGTACAGCCCCCCTCCTGGCTGCTTTCATGGGCTAGAGCTAAGTTCTGTGGTTTTTCAAGGTGCACAGTGCAAGTCTACAATTCTGGGGTCTGGAAGATGGTGGCTCTCTTCTTACAGCTCTACTAGGCAGTGCCCCCGTAGGGACCCTGTGTGTGGATTCTGACCTCACATTCTCCTTCCACACTATCTTAGCCGAAGTTCTCCATGAGGGTTCCTCCCATGCACCATACTTCTGCCTGGATATCCAGGCATTTCCATACATCCTCTAAAATCTAGGCATGTTCCTAGACTTCAATTCTTGACTTCTGTGCACCTGCAGGCCCAATACCACCTGTAAGCTGCCAAAGTTTGGGGCTTGCACACTCTGAATCAATGGCCTGAGCTCTATGTTGGCCACTTTTAGCCACAGCTGGGACACAGGGCACCAAGTCCCAAGACTGCCCAAAGCCGCAAGACCCTGGGCCTGGCCCAAGAAATCATTTTTTTTTTTCACTGCTAGACCTCCTGGCTTGTGATTGGAGGGGCTGCCATGAAGATCTCTGATACGCCCTGGAGACATTTTCCCCATTGTCTTAGTGATTAACATTTGACTCCTCATTACTCATGCAAATTTCTGCAGCTGGCTTGAATTTCTCCTCAGAAAATGGGTTTTTCTTTTCCATTGCTTATTCATGCTGAAAATTTTCTGAACTTTTATGATCTGCTTCCTCTTTAAATATAAGTTCCAATTCCAAACCATATCTTTATGAATACCTAAAACTGAAAGCTTTTAGCAATACCCAAGTTACCTCTTGAATGCTTTGCTGCTTAGAAATTTCTTACACCAGGTGCCATAGATCATTTCTCTCAAGTTCAAAGTTCCACAAATTCCAGGGCAGGGGTAAAATACCACCAGTCTCTTTGCTAAAGCGTAACAAGAGTCACCTTTGCTCCAATTTCCAACAAGTTCCTCATCTCCATCTGAGACCACCTCAGCCTGGACTTCATTGTCCATGTCACTATCAGCATTTTGGTCAAAACTATTCAACAAGTCTCTAGGAAGTTCCAAACTTTCCCACATCTTCCTGTCTTCTTCTGAGCCCTCCAAACTGTTCCAGCCTCTGCCTGTTTCCCAGTTCCCAAGTCACTTCTACATTTTCTGGTGTCTTTAAAGCAGCACCCCACTCTTCCAGTACCAATTTACTGTATTAATCTCTTTTCATGCTGCTAATAAAGACATACCCAAGACTGGATAATTTATAAAAGAAAAGAGGTTTAATGGATACACAGTTCCACATGGCTGAGGAGGCCGCACATTCATGGAGAATGGCAAATGAGGAGCAAAGTTATGTCTTACGTGGCAACAGCCAAGAGAGCTTGTGTAGGGGCACTCCCCTTTATAAAACCGTCAGATCTCATGAGACTTATTCACTATCATGAGAACAGCATGGGAAAGACCGACCCCTATGATTCAGTTGCCTTCCACTGGGTCCCTCTCATGACACATCGGAATTATGGGAGCTACAATTTAATATGAGATTTGGGTAGGGACACAACCAAATCATATGAATGATATAACGTTTATTTCTTGTTTAAACTTTTAAATCTGTTTATGTCTTCGCATTTAGAGTGTGGTTTTGTAGGCAGCATATAATTGTGCACGTGAGCGTGTGTGTGTGTGTATTTATTCAATCTTATAGTCTCTGTATTTTAGCTAGTGTATTTAGATTGTTGATATTTAAATTGATTATTAATATGTTGAATTGAAGTTGACCATTTTGCTAGTTGTTTTTTATTTGTTCCATTTGTTTTCTGTTTCTTTTGTTCTGTCAGCCTTCTCTGTGTTAAATTGAATGTCTTTCACTTTACTTCCTCTATTGACTTATTTTTACATTTACCTTAGATATTATAAGGGCTTTTTAGTTTTTTGTTGAATAAATGAATTAATGAGATAATTTCTCTATAAACCATTGTAAAAGGTGGAAAACACTTTTACCTCAACCATATAATTGTTTGTATAACTAACAGATATAGTAAATAGCATAATAAAGAATTTAACAGTGTCTTGAATATAGAAAGAGCTCAATAGTAGTTATGATATAAGAAACTTTTTCTTTCACTATTATGATTTTATTTAATATTATCTGCTCTTTTAATGGAAGTCACTCTAATATAACCAGCAATGTTTATACTTCTTTGTACATTTTTAAATTATAATTTTACTTTCTTTGTCTTTCCTTCTTTTTATGTTTTTTTTTTAAATTATTATTTTTGTTTTTTGAGACAGAGTCTTACTCTGTTGCTCAGGCTGGAATGCAGTGAAACGATTTTGGCTCACTGCAGCCTATACCTCCTGGGCTCAAGCAATATTCCTACCTCTGCCTCCTGAGTAGCGGGGACTACACGTGGATGCCACCATGCCCGGGTAATTTTTATATTTTTTGTAGAGACAGAGTTTTGCCATGATGCCCAGACTGGTCTCAAACTCCTGAGCTCAAATGATCCATGCTCTTCAGCCTCCCGAAGCGCTGGGATTATAAGTGTGTACCACCACACCCAGCCTATGATTTTACGTTCACTTAGTGAATTAAATTCATGTTTCTTTTTTTTTCTTCTACTATCTCCTTTTGCTTATTCTGGCTGCCAAATAGCTCTTTTTGCTTATTTTTCTGACAAAATTAATTTTTCTATAAAGGTAGCTCACTTTCACAAGTAACCTAAAAATTTATCTTTTTAATAAAGATTGTAAATATTTTGATATTTTGACAGTATCTTAGGTAAATTATTGTGTGAATATATTTGAAATGAAAGTACTAACATATGTAATATTAAATATAAAAAATGCCAAGTTTTCTGCATTTGCAGTTACTGTTGCCCAATTCTTTCTTTCTTTCTTTTCTTTTTTTTTTTTTTTTTTTTGAGATGGAGTCTTGCTCTTTCACCCAGGCTGGAGTGCAGTAGTTCAATCTCGGCTCACTGCAAGCTCCGTCTCATGGGTTCACACCATTCTCCTGCTTCAGCCACCTGAGTAGCTGGAATTAAAGGCGCCCACCACCACTCCTGGCTACTTTTTTGTGTTTTTAGTAGAGATGGGATTTCACCGTGTTAGCCAGGATGGTCTTGATCTCCTGACCTTGCGATCCACCCACCTCGGCCTCCCAAAGTTGTGAGATTACAGGCATGAGCAACCACGCCTGGCCTACTGTTGCCCAATTAAAGTATTATCTCAAGTGGATGTAATATAAAGTATTTTATACATGGATATTTTTAATGGAAAATAACAAAAGAACTACTGTTAAAACCTACTCAATTCTAAAACAACATGTATTTGGATATTAATCAGATCAGGTTTAAAACTATTAAAAAGTAACAAATATTCCTTAAGTTTTCCCAGATAGAATGAGAAGAAGACAAATAAATTCAAGTCATAGAGCCCAAGCTAAAACTCACTGGTTAAAAGAAGACCAGCGAAATATATTTTTAGGGGAAGACTGATGAAAGATATTTTAAAGTGTGACACAAGTAAATTATTTGCTTGACAGCGGCTGCACAGTTCTATGTAGACAGCATGTATACAAATCTATTGATAATATTTTCATATAAATTTTACTTACTTTTCATATAATAAGTGGGTGAATGATTTATTTTTCCAACAGTCATTTAATAATGGTGGTCATTGTTTTAATTTAGTGAGGATTCTTACTACTTGTTTTAGGATTTGGATGTGTGTGGATGTTCTAATAGTCGTGAACTCTGGTTCCAGCAGTTTCAGTCAGGTGAAGCTGTGCTCTGAGATAAATGTATACTGTTACTACAGAAAACTAATTTGGTACCATCTTTTACTTGATATATCTTGTTTCGTTTTGAACCTCTTCTTAGACTAGCTGGCCTTTAAGTATAATAGTTTAAGAGTTCTGCAGATACATTAAAAATATAATCCTCATCTTCTGGATAAAAAGGCTTTTAACACGTCCATCGCATGTCTACTTTAAGGTTATAGTCACTCCACATCTTACACTTTCGTATGTCTCCATTCCCCATACACACAGTCCCTGACTTACAATGGTCCAATTTAGGATTTTTGGCTTTATTATGATGATGCAAAAGCAATACACATTCAATACATTCAGACTTAAAATGGGGTTACTTTGAAAATACACTTTTACACTTAAGATGTTTTCAACTTGTGATGGGTTTATTGGGACATGATTCCTTTGCAAGTCAATGAACATTTGTACTTAGTTATGAAAATTAGCTTTGGAGACTATAAAGCTTTTTCAATGAAAGACAAAAGCTGTATTCATTAGACTTCTGTGTAGAAGACTCTGCCCAGGAATCACAATTGTTATGCTAGTATATTAGTTCCTTAATGAAACAAACTTTTTAAATATGCCTATTACTGTCTGACTGTGGAGATAGTGGGATTATGATGATCTATAAGAGGCAGTGTTTCTACAGCTTGGAATATACCAGAATATACTTACATGAGTATTAATGTTATAAAAGTAATAACATAATAGATTAAATAGCTCTTTATAAGACTCTTCAAAAGGCTCAACCATACACTCATGTCCATCCTTACAGTTTTCAAAGACTGAAACACATTATCACAATCCCATTTGAAATATGTTAAATAGTTTGTCCAAGGACCCATGAGTGGTAAACGCAGATATAGATCTACTATATTATAGGTCAAGTTTTCTCAGCCTGAGCATTATCAACATTTGACTTAGATCATTTTTTGTTGTGGACAACTCCTCCATCATTTTAAGATGTTTGCAGCACTCTTGGCCTCTAGCCACTACATGCAGTAGCATCTTTCTTCCCCAGTTATCACAGCCAAAAATGTCTCCAGATACTGTCAAATGTTCCTGGAGAGCAGGCAAAATCACCTGCTATTGGAAACCACTGATGTAGCCTGATGATTTCTCTAATATGTTACCTACATTTTGGTAGAGTGATATTTCATATAAGTTAATATGAAGCTGGAGTTATAGCATGTCTATATAATGGAAATGCTTTCACTAGAGTTTATTTACTTTAGATAGCTGGACAAAGTGAATTGATGAATTCCTCAAAAGAGATGGCATCAAAGAAACAAAGCCTTTGCAATCAGAAAGACCATTTTTGAGGCCGGGTGTGGTGGCTCATGCCTGTAATCCCAGCACTTTGGGAGGTCAAGCAGGGCAGATAACGAGGTCAGGAGATCGAGACCAGCCTGGCCAAAATGGTGAAACTCCGTCTCTACTAAAAATACAGAAAATTAGCCGGGCATGGTGGCAGGCACCTGTAATCCCAGCTACTTGGGAGGCTGAGGCAGGAGAATTGCTTGAGCCCGGGAGGTGGAGGTTGCAGTGAGCCGAGATCGCACCACCACAGTCCAGCCTGGAAACAGAGTGAGACTCCATCTGAAAAAAAAAGAAAAAGAAAAAAAAAAGAAACACCATTTTTGAATCCCAGCTCTATGTAAATAATGCAAAGAAATAGCAATATTCTCAAATCCACAGAATAATTAATTTCTTCTCTCTCAATCTTCTCCCAGATACTAATTCAAACTTCTTGAATCAATTCAATTTCACAGGCTCTCTAATTGGTCTCATGACTGCAATGACTCCTTTTTGTAGAAAATATTTTATTTCAATAATTTATTTTATTTTCTGCTTTTCCCAGTCATACACACAAAACACTCCTAGATATATAATAAACTAATGTTTCCAATATTTTGAACCCTGGTGATGAACAATAAATATAGAAGAAAGGTATCTATGTGAGTCTTTTTAGTGTATGGGGAAACTGGAATATGTAATAGTGCTATCAAAGCATCCAGGTATGACTAGTGAAAAATCAAACATTTTTCTAAAGTAGAAAGATGCAATGAATTTTTACAAAACTTCTCCCTACTATATAATATAGTATTCTATTTTATAATACTAAATAGAGTATTACATTATAAAAAGATAACCAAGTCATTGCAGTAACACACTGATTATAACTGATGAGAAACAAATAATTTTGTATACTTCTATATTTTTATAGAATATTGATAATTGTCACATCTTTATCAAATAATATTCTTAGTGTAACAATATAAGAAGTATAATGAAAATATTTACTAGAAGACACCTTATATGGGGTATCTTTTAATTTTAATTAAAAATTAATCTGCTGTGAGATTATATCTCAAGGACGTATGAGTATACTTATATAGATACAGAAAAGTGCACAGATTATCCACCTATAGCTTGATAAAGTTTAACAACTATACATGCCGATGTATCCACAGATTAGGATTTAAGTCAGAGACATGGGGATTTTTTAAAGACCTATAATGGACACACATTTCACATAGTGTGACTTCTTATTAATATAGTTATTAAATAATAGTATTTTATTAGGTACCATAAGATATATGAATAACTATGCAAAGTTATAATGTAAGGAATTTCTCTGAATTTGGGAGGCATATAAATGGAAACTGTAGTCAACAATTCAAAACATTCTGCAGCTGTGTGCCCAACCTCATCTTCCTTAGAAAGGAACAAAGACTCAAGAAATCACATAATCACTCTGTCTGATTAAAATGGTAATCTTGAGAAATGTTTCATCATTCAGTTTTGTATCATGCATAGTTTTGAAAACCTACTTCATGTATTTATGTCCATGTTAGATATTTTTATTATAGTAGCCATTAATTTGTGTATCAGAATTATGATATTATAAAATAAGTATTTTAAGACCAATAGCCTGTATGCAGTACACAGAATGAAATGGATGAGTAAAAAGATGGAGGAAGTAAATGTACTGAAAGGCAATATTGCAATACCCTACACAGGAAGTGTTTCCACCTTGAATTAGGAAGACAAGGGGAATGAATAGGTAGAGATAAATAAGAAAAGTGTTATTTAGGATGAATCAGCATAACCTGGTTTTTGAATTGATAAAAAGATTAAAGTAGACAGAATTTGCTATGTTTGTTAAGATTATACATGTACATATATAGCATATGGGTTATTTGAAGAATAATTATACCAAAATAAAATTAGGGAAATTATAAAGGCAAACTTTTACATTTGCAGTGGGAAAATGGGTTCCAGTGTATGTATATTAAAACTTGTATTAACCTGTTTCATAAATATGACAGTTTGGGAACAATGTCAGTTTTTAGCGGCTGGTTCTCATTCTTCCTAAACCTCCAGTTCTCAAAGTGTCAGAGAAGATAAGAAGACAGATGAGGTCACAGCAGTAGACCCACACTGGGAACTAATGAGACAAAGAGTTATCACTGTTTTGGCAGTTTTAACCAATCACACTTTCCAACATCTTTTCTGTTTTTTTTTTTCCTGAGACAGGGTCTTGCTCTGTTGCCCAGGCTGGAGTACAGTGGTGTGATCTTGGCTCACTGCAACCTCCACCTCTTGGATTCAAGCAATTCTCTGGCCTCAGCCTCCTGAGTGGCTGGGATTACCAGCATCTGCTACCACGCCCGGCTAGTTTTTTGTATTTTAAGTAGAGACAGGGTTTCACCATGTTGGCCAGGTTGGTCTTGAACACCTGACCTCGTGATCCGACTGCTTCAGCCTCTCAAAGTGCTGAGATTACAGCTGTGAGCCACCGTGCCCGGCCTCTGACATCTTTTCTAATAATATTTCGGCTTAATGAGCAGTTATTAACCTGTGAAAAGCACCTCTGGGACCTGAAAAGACATGGATTGTGCTACTTGACATCTCACCTCTAAGCCAGCTAGCTCCACAGGTTCACCTGTGATATTTTATTAACCTTTTATTAATGAGATTGAATATTTTGGTCCACACTTACATTGTGGTGGCAGAGTTTTACCGTGTGTGACACAAAAAGCACTCTAAGAAAAAAAGGGTTATTCAACCAAGTAAGATATAAAATTATATTTTGCAATGGAGCAATCTCTGTAAGGAAAATTTGAACTCATATTTCTAAATAGTAACGGTAATCTTAAATTACCATTAAGATTCCAAAGGAAAATTATAGCAGCAAACTAAAGAATGAACTTTAGAGAATATTTGTATTTATGAGGTGGATGAGGAAACAAGCAAATAAAAAAGGGAGTTGTCACAAATGTAGAGGATGAATCAGAAGAATATAATTTTAAATAAAAATATTTACTGCATTTGGTAAGTTGGAGGGAGATTTCAAACGAAGCTAGAAACTGAAATGTCAGGACTCATGTAAATAGAACGGATCTTCATTATTTGCCAATTCCATATCTATGAATTTTCTACTCGCTCAAATTTATTTATTTATTTATTTATTTATTTATTTGGAGACAGGGCCTCACTCTGTCACCCAGGCTGGAGTGCAGTGGCATGATCATGGCTCACTGAAGCCTCAATCTCTCAGGCTCAAGCGATCCTCTCACCTCAACCTCCTGAGTAGCTGTGACCACAGGTGCACATCACCACACTGGGCTAAGTTCTGGGTTTACAGGCCTGAGCCACTGCACCTGGCCTCAAATTTATTTTTAACCTCCAAATCAATACTTAGACACTTTGGCATCCTTTCTTGGACATATGCAGAGTGGTGAAAATGTTTGAGTAACTCATTGCGCGTATTCCCAGTTGAAGTCCGAGGCAATGAGCAATACTCTTCCTTCTTGTTTCAGCTCTCATGCCACAAGCGTTTTTTTTCCCTTCTCCTTCTCCTTCTCTTTCTTCTCCTTCTCCTTCTCCTTCTCCTTCTTCTTCTTCGTCTTCTTTTTGTTGTTGTTGTTGAGACAGAGTTTTGCTCTGTTGCCCAGGCTGGAGTGCAGTGGTACCATCATAGCTCACAGTGGCCTTGACCTCCCAGGATCAAGCAGTCCTTCCACCTCAGCCTCCCAAGTAGCTGGAACTATAGGCATGCCACCACACCAGGCTAAATTTTTTTTTTTAAACTTTTAGTAGAGACAGGGTCTCACTCTTCAGTTGTCCAGGTTACTAAACATTCTTTTCAAAACATATTTAGTGCTCTGTTTTCCTCATTTTTGTGCTTTTTGTTGGTGTTTAAAATGGTCCTCAAGCATATTGTTGAACTACTCTCTAGTGTTCATCAGAACAAAAGGTCTATGATGTGCCTTATAGAGAAAATATGTGTTAGATAAGCTTTCAGATTTGAGTTATAGTATTGTTGGATGTGAGTTTAATGTTAATCAATAATATATATTAAATCAGTGTTTTTTTTTAAATTATACTTTAAGTTCTAGGGTACATGTGCACAACATGCAGGCTTGTTACATATGTATACGTGTGCCATGCTGTGTGCTGCACCCATTAACTCGTCATTTACATTAGGTATATCTCCTAATGCTATCCCTCCCTCCTCTCTCCACCACATGACAGGCCCCAGTGTGTGATGGTCCCCACTCTGTGTCTAAGTGTTCTCATTGTTCAGTTCCCACCTATGAGTGAGAACATGCAGTGTTTGGTTTTCTGTCCTTGTGAAAGTTTGCTCAGAATGATGGTTTCCAGCTTCATCCATGTCCCTACAAAGGACATGAACTCATCCTATTTTATGACTACATAGTATTCCATGGGGTTATATGTGCCACATTTTCTTAATCCAGTCTATCATTGATGGACATTTGGGTTGGTTCCAAGTCTTTGCTATTGTGAATAGTGCCTCAATAAACATACATGTACATGTGTCTTTACACCAGCATGATTTATAATCCTTTGGGTTTATACCCAGTAATGGGATGACTGGGTCAAATGGTATTTCTAGTTCTAGATCCTTGAGGAATCGCCACACTGTCTTCCACAATGGTTGAACTAGTTTACAGTCCCACCAACAGTGTAAAAGCGTTCCTATTTCTCCACATCCTCTCCAGCACCTGTTATTTCCTAATTTTTTAATGATTGCCATTCTAACTGGTGTGAGATGGCATCTCACTGTGGTTTTAATTTGCATTTCTCTGATGATGAGCATTTTGTCTTGTGTCTGTTGGCTGTGTAAATGTCTTCTTTTGAGAAGTGTCTCTTCAGATCCTTTGTCCACTTTTTGACGGAGTTGTTTGATTTTTTTTCTTGTAAATTTATTTAAGTTCTTTATAGATTCTAGATATCAGCCCTTTGTCAGATGGGTAGATTGTAAAAGTTTACTCCCATTCTGTAGGTTGCCTGTTCACTCTGATGGTAGTTTCTTTTGCTGTGCAGAAGCTCTTTAGCTTAATTAGATCCCATTTGTCAATTTTGGCTTTTGTTGCCATTGCTTTTGGTGTTTTAGTCATGAAGTCCTTGCCCGTGCCTATGTCCTGAATGGTATTACCTAGGTTTTCTTCCAGGGTTTTTATGGTTTTAGGTGTAACACTTAAGTCTTTAATCTATCTTGAATTAATTTTGTATCAGGTGTAAGGAAGGGATCCAATTTCAGCTTTCTACATATGGCTAGCCAGTTTTCCCAGCACCATTTATTAAATATGGAATCCTTTCCCCATTTCTTGTTTTTGTCAGGTTTATCAAAGATCAGATGGTTGCAGATGTGTGGTATTATTTCTGAGGGCTCTGTTCTGTTGCATTGGTCTGTATCTCTGTTTTGGTACCAGTACCATGCTGTTCAGTTACTGTAGCCTTGTAGTATAATTTGAAGTCGGTAGCATGATGCCTCAAGTTTTTTTATTTTGAAAAGAAATTGCCCTGATTTTTAGAATTTTCTGCTTTTCTACTCTGGTTTCTCCCCATCTTTGTGGTTTTATCTACCTTTGGTCTTTGATGATGGTGACGTACAGATGGGGTTTTGTTGTGTATGTCCTTACTGCTTGTTAGTTTTCCAACTCTGTGAAGAAAGTCATTGGTAGCTTGATGGGGAGGGCCTTGAATCTATAAGTTACCTTGGGCAGCATGGCCATTTTCAAGATATTGATTCTTCGTATCCATGAACATGTAATGCTTCTCTGCTTGTTTGTGTCCTCTTTTATTTCATTCAGCAATAGTTTGTAGTTCTCCTTGAAGATGTCCTTCACATCCCTTGTAAGTTGAATTCCTAGGTATTTTATTCTCTTTGAAGCAATTGTGAATTGGAATTCACTCATGATTTGGCTCTCTGTCTGTTATTGGTGTATAGGAATGCTTGTGATTTTTGCACATTGATTTTGTGTCCTGAGATTTTGCTAAAGTTGCTTATCAGCTTAAGGAGATTTTGGGCTGAGATGATGGGGTTTTCTAAATATACAATCATGTCCTCTGCAAACAGGTACAATTCGACTTCCTCTTTTCCTAATTGAATACCCTTTATTTCTTTCTTCTACCTGATTGCCCTAGCCAGAAATTCCAACACTGTGTTGAGTAGGAGTGGTGAGAGAGGGCATCCCTGTTTTGTTCCAGTTTTCAAAGGGAATATTTCCAGTTTTTGCCCATTCAGTATGATATTGGCTAATAACTAAGATCAGAGCAGAACTAACAGAAATAGAGACACGAAAAAATCCTTCAAAAAATCAATGAATCCAGGAGCAGGTTTTTTGAAAAGATGAACAAAATTTATAAACCGCAAGCAAGACTAATAAAGAAGAGAGGAAAATCAAATAGACGCAATAAAAACTGATAAAGAGGATATCACCACGATCCCACAGAAATACAAGCTACCATCAAAGAATACTGTAAACTTCTCTACACAAATAAACTAGAAAATCTGGAAGAAATGGATAAATCCCTGGACACATACACCCTCCCAAGACTAAACCAGGAAGAAGTTGAATCCCTGAATAGACCTATAACAGGCTCTGAAATTGAGGTAATAATTAATAGCCTAGCAACCAAAAAAAGTCCAGGACAAGATGGATTCACAGCTGAGTTCTACCAGAGGTATAAAGAGGAGCTGGTACCATTCCTTCTGAAACCATTCCAATCAATAGAAAAAGATGGAATCCTCCCTAACTCATTTTATGAGGCCAGCATCAGCCTGATACCAAAGTGTGGCCGAGACACAACTAAAAAAAAGAGAATTTTAGACCAATATCCCTGATGAATATCAATGCAAAAACCCTTAATAAAATACTGGCAAACCAAATCTGGCAGCACATCAAAAAGCTTATCCACCAAGGTCAAATTGGCTTCATCCCTGGGATGCAAGGCTGGTTCGACATACGCAAATCAATAAACGTAATCCATCATATAAACAAAATCCAAGACAAAAACCACAAGATTATCTCCATAGATGCCGAAAAGGACTTCGACAAAACTCAACAGCCCTTCATGCTAAAAACTCTCAATAGACTAGGTATTGATGAGATGTATCTCAAAATAATAAGAGCTGTTTATGAGAATCAGTGTCTTTAAGTAGAAACACACACAAAAGGAATGTTACATATTGATTGGTCCATGAAAATGTTGTGACCAGAGGCTCACAGGAGCATAGCCCTATTTCTCCTAGGAACAGTGTTTCAGTATTTGCTAATTCAATGTTCACTATGACTTTGTAAAAAATGATTACCATAGATAATGAGAATCAGTATACAAACAGATGTATACATAGATACACACACATCCTTTTTGTGTTTAAGAAGTTAAAATAGAAAATTATAGTATACTAGTATTAGTTACAGTCTCCAAGAATACAACTACAAAAACATATTTAAGCCATTAGTAAATTTCATTATATTGCAATCAGAATTCAAGTAATTTTAATATTTGCTTCTGAAATTGGTGCACCATTTAGCTGTTTTGATACCATAAACAAGTAAATTTTATCAATGTAGATATATGAGATCTTTCAGTTACTGTGATCGACTCATTTATAAAATGTATCTTTGAGTATATATTAGGATTTCTCTTTTTCTGTGTAAATTAAGTAAAATTCAATACTTTCTCTGCTAACTTTATTTAAACAATGCTTCTTGAGCTCTCTGTTATTTGATAGGAATTTAGTAGTACAGAGAAATCAATAGACTTTTCTACTTCTTTTCTGTCTGTTTGAAATCTTGAATAAAGGCTTTAAACCTGATAGCAATACCTTTATCTCTAACCCTGTGCATTTGAGAGTGCATAATTGTGCATTTTGCAATTTCCTTGTCTCATTTGTTCTCTCTTGTTTATCTGCTTGCTCCTAAGGCTGGGCAAAGTGATAATATATGAGTGGCCCATGTAGTAGGTAGAAAATGAGGGCGAGTCCATGGATATCTTACCCATGTCTTGGTACTAGTGGCATGCAATAATATGGGCCTACCAAAGCTCCTAGATTTTTTCAGCCCTAAGTTTTTTGTTAGATACACTGCCAATATATAGAAAAGACTATAACATGGGAAAACATGAGTGGTTAGTTACATTCAGGCCTTGCTGTTTGCAGCCTTAAACTTCATGTAAAACCTCAATGAAACATATTTTCTCACTTTTAAGATAAAGGATTTGAACGATTGATCTAACTCTTTCACAGCATTACTGTGATTACCAGAGGAATAAAAAGCAATTTTAGTAATCTATCTTTTCTTCTAAAATACTTCACTTTCTCTATGTTTGAAAAATGAGGTCCCTCATAGAACAAGGTCAGTATTATGGGAGAATGACTCATTTAATTCTAAAATGTAACGTGTTACAATAATTTGTCTTAAGATGGTTCAATGCAGGTGTCATAGAATGAGTTCCGATGGGTCTGCAGAGGTGAATTCATAGGAATGTTTGTTACCTCTCTGTTTGGATTTATGAAACTGGTTCTCTAGCTTCATTGTATAGTAATGCCCCAAAAGTGAAAAGCCTAAACTACTTCTACTTTTTTCATGCTTTTCGTGTGTATTAGTCTGTTCTCACGCTGCTGTAAAGATACTACCTGAGACTGGGTAATTGTGAACAAAAGAGGTTTAATAGACACAGTTCTGCATGACTGGAGAGGCTTCAGGAAACTTACAATCATGGCAGAAGGCGAAGCAGGACATATCTTGCAAGGCAGCAGGAGAGAAAGAGGGGAAGCTGCCACTTTAAAAACCTCAGATCTCGTGAGAATTCCCTCACTATCATGAGAACAGCATGGGAGAAACCACCCTCATGACTCAGTCCCCTCCCCACTAGGTCCCTCCCTTGACACATGGGTATTACAATTCGACATGAGATTGGGGTGGAGACACAAAGTCAAACCATATCATCTTAGCTGTAGGCAAAAAATGGGATATATCTTTATTCTTTGACTTTCTAGAAATGCCACTCTCTCAAAAATATAAGCCTAGGAGACAGAGGGTGAAGGCAGGGTACTATTTTCTACCGTAGTGGGGATAAGTGACACTTTTTTATCCTATTAGTTTAATATAGGCAATGGAAAATGATCATGTAAATGAAATTAATTACATAACTACCAAATGAACCACAAAGAAACAGAAAAGCATTCTGTGAAAGAGAACTATGGGGAAGATTCACCTTAAATTAGATGTGAATTTCCTTTCACTAATTTCTAGTTGAATTATTTAGGCATACTCAGGACTCCTGTTGTATTTTTTAAGATTCTGAGTTTGGATCACCTTTCTCATCACAACATTTATCTTATTTTTAATTTTTTAAAAATATTTAATTTTTAAACACTTAATTTTGTTGTCCTCTCCTCCAAACTTATATCCGATCACCATCCACCTTTCTCAAGAAGAGGAGCTACCAAAATCACGTGGCAGTAAGGCCAGGAGGGTAATAACAAAGCAGAACAGAGTGTGCGTGCAGAGACTACTGTTCCCTGCTCTAGATGTGAACCTGGGGACCTGTGCCACAGGGTCCTGGAGCAAGAATCAGAGTTCCAACCAAGATATCTGGACCTGTCCCACTCACCTCAAGGATAGATTGTGCCAGCCTAAATACATTATATCTGGAGAGCTGCTGGCGTTCTAGGCCTCTGGGAAAATAGCAGAGCTGTGATATTAAGCTGAGTTCCCCTATCCTTGATCCTCAGGGCACCAGACTTTGTAGCTGAAGGCATCACAAGCAGAGAGGTTCTACTTGTCACCTTGCAACAGAACTGGCAATTTTTTAACTGTTCTAGCACCTACCCACAAGGTTACTGTGCCTTACACTGCTGTGTGAGTCCTTCATTTATTATACTCAGGCAGGCAGATCTGGATATGAAGGTGAAAAGATCCACCAGTAGTAATTAATAATAATAATAATAATAGTAGTCATAATAATAATATCTAGGAAACCCAGCAGCTAGAGAAAGGAAATGTAAGTAGAACACACAGGTACCAAACTGACATTTAGGCAGAATTTCTGCAGCAGGTTGATGACAATTCGAATAAAAATAATAAAGATTTAAGGTAACTTTAGGTTTAAATCATTTTCTAAGACTAAAATGTATGATTTTGAGTTCAAAAATGTAGAAAGATTCAGTGAGAATATGGTCCCTATGGAGATCTAAATTAGTGGTCCAGAAGGTGCACTAGAATACATATCTGAACAAGAGCAAAGCTGAAGAGATGGTAATCGTAATGGAAAGCATACACAACAGAAGACTGGCAGGCATTGTTCAATGTTCAATGTGCTTTTTTTTTTTTTTTTTTTGAGACAGGATCTCACTGTGTTGCCCAGGCTGGAGTGCAGTTGTGCGATCTAGGCTCACTGCAACCTCTACTTCCTGGGTTCAAGTGATTCTCCCACCTCAGCCTCCCCGGTAGCTGGGACTATGGGCATGCACCACCACATCCAGCTAATTTTGGTATTTTTCGGTAGATACAGGGTTTCCACCATGTTGGCCAGGCTTGTCTCGAATTCCTGACCTCAGGTGATCCATCCGCCTTGGCCTCCCAAAGTGCTGGGATTACAGGTATGAGCCACCATGCCTGGCCTCAATGTACTTTTTGTTTCTAACTTAGTTAATCCTTACAAGAACCCTTTGAGATAGAAATTCTAGAGAAATATAATACTTGAATAATGAAAAATTTTGTAATAAAAGAATAAAGAAAGAACAAACTATAAAAATGTAATAGAAGAATTCTCTCTTGATGAAGAAATGTTAAGTACAGATAGAAAGAGCTCATCAAGTTCCATGAAGGATCATGAAAAAATAAAATTAAAAGATGCACTCCTAGACATATGGTAAAACTCTATTCCAAATATCAACAGTCAAATTTATCATTTCAATACAACAGCTTAGAATTGATAAAAATTACATTTACAAAAGATAGAGGTTAAAGGACTTTGATATCTTATCTTTCCACTAAGATATTATTTACCTGCTAAAGAAAGGTATTTTCTGCTCATTTGTTATGCTTTGTCATCTTTATTTAAATATGCATGAAATGTATTATTCTATGTGGTGTGGTGTGAGTCCAACTTACTTTTATCTAGGATAATAAAATATCAAAATAATTATTTGGATGAAATATCCCTTTTTCACACTGAACTTAAACACTTTTATATTATATAATCAGCCCTTCATATCTATGGTTTTCATAATCACAGATTTCATCAATCACAGACTGAAGATATTTTCAAAAATGAATAAATAAAAAATAATAAAACAATATAAATAAACAATTATAATGACTATGTAGCACCTGCATTGTATTAGGTATTATAAGTAATCTAAAGGTAATTTAAAGTATACAAAAGGATGTGCATAGATTATATGCAAATACTTTTTATAAAAAGTATAAAATATATTTGTATAAATATATATTTGTATAAAATATATGCGATTTTGTACAAAATGAGCATCTGAGGATTTTGGTGTCCACAGGGTTACTGAAACTGCCCCATATGGATACTAAAAGACAACTGTATTAATTTGCCATATACACCAAATAAATTGGAATTTTTCTTTTATCTCCTGTTCTATTTATTCTTAAACACAACTATTCTGTTTTTATTATAATGGCTTTATACTATATTTGCGTATCAGATAAGATCATCTTCGCTATTCTTTCATTTATAACTTTTGGCTATTTTAAAATTTTTATTCTTTAATATGAGTTTGAAGTTATAACATCTAAAACCCTTCTACCTCATCAAAAATAAATAAATAAATTCCTCCTGTGGCTGGCTTTGTACTTGGAACTGCGTATGTTATTTTGAGAGAAGAGTTATTTTTATATACTAGATGTTACATATAAGAAATTGAATCTTAATTATTGTTTTCATTTCTGGTTGGTTATTTTCTAGAATGTTATTTTCATATCATTTTCCAAGATTTATACCATTATTTTTTTCTTTCCCTATTGTAAATGCTAGAACATAAAAAATAATAGTGATTAGTACTGGTAAGATTACATACTTTTGTAGTATTTCTAGACTAAGGGAAATTATCTTAATATGTCATCATTTAGAACCATGTTCAATGTTGAGTTTTGGTATATTTTAAAAATTATATTTATGTGGGCACCTTCTATTCCAGTGCTTGTTTTTTATACCACATTGAATCATGCTCCCCAAACATTACCTCTTATATTTAAGCCTGGAGTGGAAGTGAATGGGGCAAAAGAAGAATGTTCTTTGTGCTCTGAAAAGTCAGCATTGGTATCATGAGGTAGATATGCAATCATATACAGGAAACTGCATTAGAAATGGAATAAGTTTTTCTTCCTATTTAAACTAGTCCCAGGCTAGTAATCCTATATGTGTATTTTGCAACTTCCCACTGAAATACCCATGACTAAACTACCGTGCAAATTAAGACAGGCATTCAAGGGTCAGACAGTATCAGTATTACATCTCTATCTAGCTGTAAACCAATGAATTTGTTCTGTTGCAGAAGTCTAAATGTATAGGATATTAACTCTATTTCTCAATCCAGCTTCATGGATCCTATAGAAAAATAATGGTTCAGCTATTTGTCTCTTTATACAGATATAAATCATTATCATTATCATCATGATCATTATTTTATCATGGTTACTTGATTATAAGCTCCATGAGGGCAAGGATTTTCTCTATTTTTTCATGTAGAAATATCCAGTCATTAGAAAACCATTTGACACATAAAATGTACTCATATCCTCAGTGTAAATGCTATACACTTCAAAGTTTATTATTTGCATATATATTTTATTCACACTTTCAATTAGTATTTGTGGAGCATTTCCTGTGTGACATACAGTATTCTAGGCACTGCAGACATAATAGTAAATAGAAAATAGAAGGTCTTTGCCTTCATAGAACTTGCGTCTTAAAACAGTGGTTCTTAAATTTTGCTGCACATTGGAATCACCTAAAGAGTTTTTAAAGCACTGATACCAGCTTCTACCTCCAGACTTTCTGATTTAATTCATGTCTGATGCAACTTGAAACTTGGGGGCCTCCAAAAGTTCTCCAGATAATTGTAATTATTGTGCACCAGAATTTTTGAATCATTGGCCTAATATACAAGTTGGCATTAAGCAATTCCAGGTTTCTTACTTGAGAGTGATAATAGATTGTGTAGATTATGTTACAAAAGCCACCACTTTACCTACTATGTTTAGCTCATATTATATCCATATGTTTACTATTAATATTATTTTAATTATGTCCTATTTCCTTGAACCAAAAAAAAAAAAAAGTTCCTTATGGTATTTTTGAGAAACCAACCAACACTATTTTTCTAAAAACACATTTATCAAAAAGGAGGTGAAATATTTAACATTTCAGTTGAGCCAGTTATACACCTACCTCTATTAAATGGAGATGCAAATATTGTTTACTTTTATCCCAATCAAATATCACATTAAAATATTGTTCTCCATATGTATCTAAGAAAGCTTTAAAGAGGAATTTTGAGCAGTTCTTGACTACTTGACTGAACATATAATCTATTATTATGTTTTATATAGAGAAACTAACTCTTATTTATATACTTATTTATTTATTTATCTGGCTTCCAGATGCTAAAGTGTATGTTCATTATAGTACATTATAGTTCATTAAAATGTTCAGGTCTAAATTGCACTCAGCATAGTGAAACTGCTGCTATTTTTCTTAAACATTATACCTCTTCAGAACATATTTGCAATAGGTACTGGCCCAAACTGATAACTTCCTTCCCGTCATTTTGCATAATGCAGCAACTTTGGTTTCAAAATGCCACTACAATCTTAAATATTCTGACTAGCTTTGCTGAGTTTGCAGTAGCAACAATGATAATACCCACTGTAAAAAGGAAATGCAGAAATAGTGACTGGCAAATCCTAACATGTTCCTTATATCCACACTTTAGTTTCCTTACCAGTATAATCTATATTCCAGTTAATAATTTAGTGCTAATCAGCTCCTTATCTTCTGAAAAGGAGAGTCTGCTTTGAATCACAAGGCAGTTGACCTTGAAGGTAGGTTTAATATATGCAGATTTCTTATATCACCTCTAAGCTTTTGTTACTCAGAGTATTTTCTTGGTTACATTTAGTGTGAGCTGTGCAAACCTCATTTTTTCTATCCTAGCAGTAACTGATTTAATAACGATAGTTTTTACTCTTCCTTAGTTTTGGATTTTACATTTATTTGTATAACTAGTTTTAAATAACATAGTGTATTAATGTGCAAATAAAATAAATATAAATAGTTCAGGAAAACCGTAAATACTAGAAAGAATATAGTAGGATCTTTCTAAACAAATTCAGCTATTTCGCAAGGTGCTTATGTATCTCTGTCAACTTTCTTTAGATTTTACTATCAAATGGCATTTTTTAGTAATGATGTGATAAAGATTTAAAATTGGTTCTTTGGACTGCATTTTGTGAATTGAAAATGAATATGAATTGAGAAATGAGCTGTAGAATTTTATTATACATAAAACTATAAGCAAAGCTATATTATTATTATAAAACCATGTAAGCAAAGCTATAGAAGTTCAGTTTAAATTTAAAAAATTTTCAACAAATCGAGGACAGGAACATGTTTCAAAAATAATATCAAAATTAGAATTTTCGCATGTTATAAGAGCTTTGGTTTAAATGTGTTAATAAGTTAATACGATTGCATAGATCTAAACTGAACAGCAAAGGAAAAAGATAAAAAATAATTTTTATTTATCTAAAAAGTACACATAATCTAGGCTTTAGGAAAAAAATTTATAAAGCTCTTTGGAAATAGAATCCCATCATGAGACAATTTCAAACTTATTTGTATGTAAATAGTAGTGACTTGCCTTAAATATTAAAATACCCATCTTTGTTTGTTGTAATTGTGAATTTACTTATTTTCTCCCATCAAAATTAGGAAGAAGAAAATACAAGATTTCTATTTCGAATGAGGAAGAATGGTTAGATTAGGACAGTGGGAGCAAGGAAATATGATGATTTTCTTTTTAATTGAGATCCTTTTTTGAGAAACAAAAGGTGGCTTTGCTTTGAATTAAAAAGTCATTTTTGTTGGGTAGAATTCTTCACTTAATGGTTTCCTGCTTACACTGAAAAATACACTGGTTGATTTAGATTTGTTATTTTTCTTCATTTTGCTTTTAGTGATCACATTTGTGTAATCTTCATGCTTGAAAAGTAGAATATGAAAACAACAAGAACTATAGATGTGCTTTGGAGATTGATATGTAGTGCTTTTGCTAGTGAAAAAAATCTCAAAGAAATAAGTTTAAAAAACACATTTCATTAACTCTATTTTACAATAAAATGTTTGTATACTGGTATTAGCATTCCAAATTATTTTCATGAAACTTATTTTATGAAAATAACCTTCATCTTATTAGCGTGCTTTCTATTTTAAATCACGTGGTGAAAGAATGATTAAATCAAATATAAGTTATGGAGCAATTTAAATGGCTTAATCGTCTTCCAGATAAGATAGAAATGTTTCTGCTATTATCCTGAAGAATCAATAGTGAATTGAGTTGTCTTCTTTAAACACTATGCTGTTTTCACTGCTTGTTATGTTGCTTTAAAGAAATTTAAATATTTCACATGCCAGTTTAGAGAACTATTGCTTGAAAGAAACACTTTTCAAGATCATTAGTTGTGCTATTTAAAATTAACCTTTTATCTACAAATAATGTTGTCATTCTCTTTGGAGTGTTTGACCTGACTAGAGCTATGATGGCACATTTTAGCCTGCAAAACACGAGATTTCACTAAGTAAAAGTAATGTTTTGCTCAGTTTAGAGAAGAGATACTGGAAAACAATGTTAAGAGAAATTTTCAGTAGTTCATAGTTTATCATAGATTTATATTTTTTGATATAGATTAAATTTATATATCTTTAGAAGATGTGTGCTATTTATTATAAATTACTGTTTTATGTATTACTATGTGAAAATGATGTGTTTCCCAATTTAACCTTTAGAAGTAAACTTAACATAAATTTCTGTTGAATGTAGGGTTTAATAACATAGGCCTTATTTATTTAAGGATAATTTTCTTCTACTATCACCTAGGCATAAAATTAATGCCGTTTTATTTTTAACTACTTAAGCTCTTAATCTAACATACCCTTAATGAACTTACCCGTGTAAAGTACTTGATGAAGCCATCATGAAAGGCTGCTTGGATAATATTCATCAGTTCCTTTGCTGAAAATAACTGAATTTTAATGTGAACAGTTATATATTCACCATAACTGTTTCAAGTATCTAAGGTTTATGCAACTGAATTTAATAATTTCATTTTGTTCAATTGTTCCACAGGCATGTTTATTGAGTAATGAAAACACCACAATTACGAATGAATGAGAAACACAAAGAATTAGTATTAAGAGTATGCTGTATGTTTTGATTATGGTGCATAACTGAAAACCTAAAATTAACTGTAACTTAAATTGTTTCTCTGTGACTTTTTTTCTTTCTCATCCTCCTTTTTCATTCTCCCCTTCTCCTCTTTAAATAAATAAAAATATTCTGAATGTAGCTGAGCTAGTTTTAGAAGTAGAGAGGAAGATTGGTTATAAAGAGGAATGTAAGTTAATTTATAAATACAAGTGATCTCAAGTTAAAATCAATATAAGACAGCCTCTAATCTCCATGTAGCCAAAACCTGGGATTAACTCAATTCTCAATGTCCTTTGTAAATCATACTAATTAGTTTTCAGGGTAGGCACATCTTACCAACTTTATACACTTATCAAGAGTCATTTGGATTTGTTACCTAGTGTATGATTGCCATTTGTTCTTGTTATTTCATTCCACAATTTCGTTAAAATTTGTGCAATCTAATGCAACATGAGCATTAAAAGGCTTTCATTTTATCTTTTTGAAACAAAGTCTTGCTCTATCACCCTGGCTGGAGTGCAGTGGCATGATCTTGGCTCACTGCAACCTCCACCTCCCAGGTTCAAACGATTCTCCTACCCCAGCCTCTCGAGTAGCTGGGATTATAGGCGCACGCCACCATGCCCATCTAGTTTTTTTGTATTTTTAGTAGAGATAGGGTTTTGCCATGTTGCCGAGGCTGGTCTCAAACTCCTGGGCTCAAGCAATCTACCCGCCTTGGCCTCCCTAAGTGCTGGGATTATAGGCGTGAACCACTGTGCCTGGCCAAAAGACTTTTTTATTTTTATTTTTTCTCCACTATAAAAACCAAGGGAAATACTATGGAAGTAGATAAAAGCAAATTGACTAAATTATAGACAATATTTTGAAAAACTAAAATTCTAGAAGGCTTCTAGAATTTTTGCTTTGGATTGCTTTGGATTGAGTGGCTTTAACTTTTTTCTCCATTAAAAAATAAAAAAACTAGAAATCAAAGGCAATGTGTGACACTTATGAACAAATAATTTAGTGAAGAACCCTAATCAGTGCATTCTTACTTAATGAAAAGGTCTTGGTTTTACAAACGGTAGCATCCATATCCGCCTATGTAAAATAAGATCAAATAAGGATATACCTTTTTATGACTTTCTGTTTTAGTTATTTTATTTGCTTAATCAGTTGGGTAAATTATGAGTCCTAGAATTTAAGAAAAGAGGGCTTCCACTGCACTTTGTACTCTCCGTCAGAGAAAAGCTAAAGAAACCCCTTGTTTTGTTAGGCTGAAGCTGGCTGAATTCCATGGGTGTTTCTACATCTGAATATCATTACAGACTACCCATTTGAGGAGATAAGCTTGCTATTCAAATCTACCATATCTTCTGGAAATTTTTGAGTTCTTACTCTGCGAAATGAAGAAAATAACATAAACTAACAAGAATGGGGCACAGGTTTCTTCTTGAATGCCAGCTCTGATTAGTTGCTAATTGCTACTTGAAGATCTGTGCTGAGATCCATGTCTAGCCCCTTTCACCTTAGAGTCGAATGCCTGGGTCTGGTGCTGTCAGCTGCGGCAATACACTAGGGTACAAGATGAAACTATCACAGCATTGTTCTCCTGAGCTACAGCCACATTTCTTTCAGTGTTTTCCAGATGTATAAATGAGCTTTTCCTGTCTTTTTCTTTTTTATTTTTTCTTCTGCTGGGACACTCCCATCAGTGACATCCCTCTGTATTGGTTAATCATTTCATAGATTAGAAAGTTTGTAGGCTCTGCACAATTCATCCCTTTGGCTCCTATAGAAAACAAATGTTTGTTAACTCATTTAAAATAAGGACAACTTCACTCACAAAATTCATAGAATAAAAACCACTTCTGTCTACTTCTCTAAAAACTGAATAACCTATGCCTAGTCTTCATTAAAGAAAGTCAGTCAAAAAAGAAAGTTTATTTCAAAATATTATCCTCACAATGAAGAGTATACAGAATATGAGGGCAAGAGGACTATTCCAATCATCACTGTTTGATTTAGTGAATCTGGCTGCTAAATTGACTCTAAGCTATTTTCTTTACAGTTTGTCACATGGTTTAGAGTCTTTAAGAGGCCAGCCTTCCCAGGTGAAAAGTACAATAGTTTCTAAGACAGAGTATTCATAAGGTTTATGGTGTTAAGAAATTGGTTAAGAAATATTACTTCGCTGCAATCTTTAACAAATGTGGTAAAAGACATTCTGAATTTATAATGTAAACGGGGCTGGAATTGTTTCTTAGAAAATAGAATCAATAAACATATTCTCAGAAGTAAAATATATTGATTGAGTGCTATTGTCTAAATATTCCCTACACCCTAGAAGTTCCTTGTCAAATATACACACAGAAGATATACTATGCTATATAAATGAGGGTTGATGATAGGAATATATAGATCTACACGTTAGGGATAATTTTTTTTTCAGTTTAATGACATCAAAATTCAAAACAAATGAAACATTATACATGTAACCATGTTTTAAATGCCTCCCATGTACTAGCAGCTGTACTGGTTCTGCCCTTGGGAAGTTTACTGACATAGTTGGGACACAGGCCCATAAATAGATAATTAAAGAGAATATAATTAAAGGCTATTTTAGGGTTATGCCTAGGGAGCTCTCAGGGTATGTCATAACTCCCCACATTTCAAATTACAAAATTTGCTTTACTCCAAAATAAAGGTAGCCTTATTGCACATTTAAGAAAACTTGAAATTGTAAAGTGTTTATGTAAAATGTTAACTTACAGACTTGATTTACCAAATTTACAACAGTAAAGTCAGTCCCATTTTTCAGAATATGAGAGGTATGTGATTTCAGCACCTTAAATGGGATACCTCACATTATTATTACAGTTTAAAACCTATGAGATTTTCTTTTCTATTTTTAATCCTTCTCTTAATGATCTCATTTATTGTCTGCTGGAAGTCAATTTAGGAAATCATGTTAGTCCACTAAGCACTTCAGATAAGGCTATACCATGAAGCATTCCAAGATTATCACAAGGAATTGCTTTCGTATGCCATAAAAGAAGAAATAAGCAGAATATGGCCTGCCGAAGAAGGTTACAGTTTTACAGCCCCTCCCACTGCAGCTCTTAAGTCACTCAGTTACAGTTAACTTCGGATTATCACTCACAGACTGAAAGCAAAACACATCAAAACACTCATCACACACTCTGGGCTTGCGGTGCCACTTGTATATGCGTTTCTAAATCAATGATGAGGGTATCAGAACCAATACTGGACATGGACATGGCAAATTACAGTGAAGTTCTGGACCCAACTTATACAACTTTGGAGTTTGAAACTATGCAGATTCTGTATAATTCAAATGGTAAGTTATCATCTATTTATAGATGTAAAGAAAAGTAAGTATAATTGGAGAAGGTAGACTGAGATTCCAAAAGTAGTGGCTCAATTTTTTTTTTTTTTCCGCTGGAGAGTTTAGGGCTTGCTTTTAAGGCCACAAATCTGAGCTTTTGCACTTCATTACAAAATTTAAGTTAATAATGCTGTGGCTATTTTGTGTTAGAGGTAAGAAAACCCAGTTTTATGTAATAAAGTAATGTCAGAATTCTGTCATGGGTCAGTTAGAGAGGTAAAAAGATTAGTTTCAGCTGTTATTTTATTTGCTGTAAGTCATAGTAATAAGTAATATTGGCAGATTGGCTGTGAAAGTATATTTTCTATGCAATATATAAAATGACTTATGGAACAAAGTTTCCATAGAACATTAGGGAGTTTCATTGATTGTCTGCTTTTTTCATTATAATTCCAGTTCTCAATTGGTACTGATGAGAAACTGCATTTTAAATTACTATCAGGTTTTTACATTGAATGCAAATATGAAAGGGAATAAGGCTTGTATTATAACCTCACTTGACAGGCTAATGTTTAGCCCCACAAAGCTGTTGGTATTTAATTACTGTAATATTTTAACTTTAAATAAGACATGAGTTGTTTAGGGTTTGTGTCTTTATGTAATACAGTTTACTATTGACTTTGAATTTAGACTTAATACCTAGTAAAAAATCTTGTTTAAAATATGTTATCACTGTTAGAACTCCTAAGATCAAGTAATTATGTATACTTTGGAAAATGTGTGTGTGTGTGTTTAATGCAAGATTGAGAATATATCTTGTACTGAGGATATCTTACTATTCTACTGTATTGTATAATTTGTATGACTGGTGTTCTGTTCTATTTTTAATAAGCAGTGCCTTATTAATGGGTATTTTAAAAAACAGTCAAAAGGTGAATTCTGAAAATTTAGCTCAAATACAGTTAAAATAAACCTGTAGTACAACTTTCAGGAAGTCACTGTTTTGTGTCCTTATGTTTAGACTTGATTAGAGATATTTCATAGAGTATTTCGTCAGAATCATGACTTTAAAAAAACACTCATGATTAAGAAATGGTAGGGACATATTTACCATAATCATAACACTTATTTACTATGTTTAACGAATATACTGAAATAACAAATTCGTATGGCAATATCCAAAGTGTGGTGTAACTTGTTTGTAATAAGATTGTCAGCAACATGTAAGTATGACACTAAACTTGAAGCAAGAGTGGAATTTTTCATATTTTCATTTTGTTAGTACCTGTTTTGTTAATGTTACCAAAAGAAAAATGTTTAGCATTTTAATCCTATAATGTCACATGACTAACCCTAAGCATATTCTCATTAAAATTTTTTTTCTACTTCATGAAATTATATATGACAATATTTGTCTACTCAGAAATATTAGTAAGTAGAACATATGTAAGTTACAAAATATAATCAGGACATGACAACCTTTAGTTTTATCCTTTTGTTAGATATACAATAATCAGTTGTCAATATAAAATTTTGCAATAAACTTTTACTATATTACATATTTAATATCTTTTGAATGCATATTGATTTTTAAAGATGTAATCCACAATATTAACTCATTTAAGAAATATTTATTTTATTACAAATATCTACATTTTAAAAATAATTCTTCCTTCAGAATTGTGTATTAGATGACCCACTATATCCTGGGCATAATCCTAAATACTGGAAAACAGAAGACTAAATAAGACAGATAAATCCTCTACCACCATGGGGCTTATATTCTGTGTGTAAAGATGGGTAATAAATGAGCAGACCAATGCAGAATATACTTTTCACCAATAAAGTTATATAAAAAACTAAGGCCATTTAAAAAACTAAGGCCAGGTGTGGTGGCTCATACCTGTAGTCCCAGCACTTTGGGAGGCTGAGGCAGGAGGATCACTTGAGCCCAAGAGTTTAAGACCAACCTGGGCAACATAGTGAGACCTTGTCTCTGCAATAAAAAAATTAAAAACTAGTTGGATGTGGTGGTGTACTCCTGTAGCCCCAACTACTCGGGAGGCTGAGGTGGGAGGATTGCTTGAACTCAGGAGGTCCAGGCTGCAGTGAGCTAGGATTTCACCACTGCACTCCAGTCTGGCTGACAAAGCAAGACCCTGACTCAAAAAATAATAATAATACTTAAAATAAGCAGGGGTCTAGGTTCTACTTGAAGGACAAATGGGAGGTGACATTTTTAAATGTGTGTTCAGAGAAGGTTTCACACAAAATGTGAGACTTTAACAGAAACCTTGTAGCTAGCTCAAAGAAAGGTTTAGGGAAGAACTTTCCTTCCAGACAGAAGGAAGAGCAGGTGAACAAGTTCTGAGATGAGAGTAGCCTTCAATGATGGGGAAAAAAAAAAAAAAAAGAAGAAGATATTGCTGGAGAATAGTGAACTGGATGAAAAGTGGTACCAGATACTGGGATCAGAGATTTGGGGGAGTTGTAGGGGGGTTTGACATGCAGGGTTTACAGGCTGCGGGAAGATGCCTGGATTTTATTCTGTATCTAGTTACAACAGGGTTGGATGCAGAGGGCGACATTATATGAATTACTTATAGCAATATCACTTAGGTGGCTTTGGGGTAACAAACAGTAGGGCAGCAAGAACGGAAGGAAATAATTTAGATAGCGGGCTGTTGCCATAATCTAGAGGAAAGATGATGGTTGATTGAATAAGGATGTCTGTGGTGAAAAGTTATGGATTAAATATGTATTTCAGGCCGGGCGTGGTGGCTCACACCTGTAATCCCAGAACTTTGGGAGGTTGAGGTGGGCAGACCACCTGAGGGCAGGGGTTCAAGAACAGCCTGGCCAATATGATGAAACTCCGTCTCTACTAAAATTAGCCTAGCATGGTGGCACACGCCTGTAATCTCAGCTACTTGGGAGGCTGAGGCGTGGGAATCATTTGAACCTGGGAGACAGAGGTTGCCGTGAGCCGAGATCGCCCCACTACACTCCAGTCTGAACAACAGGGGAAACTCAGTGTCAAAAAATTAAATAAATAAATAAATAAATAATATTGTAAACATGGACTTACCAATGGATTGGTTATAAAAGATAAAGGAGAGAATACATTAAAGACTCACAGATTATTGGCCCTGGGAAACTGGATGGAACCATTGACTGATATAGGGGAGACTGAAGGAAAGAAGAACAAGTTCTAGCGGAAAAATGAAAGAGTTTTGTTTTTGATACGTTAATTTACAATTCTGATTAGATTTCATAATGAAGGTCTTCAACAGGTGCTTGGGCATTTCAGGCTGATGCCCATGGGAGACATCGGGGCTAGAGAGATAAAATATTGGAATTATTCATCCTACAGCTAATATTTATTGTCATGGAACAGATAAACCTCCCTTGGGAAAGAGCGGAGTTGGAGAACTAAGCCCTATGGTGTCCCAAAGTTAAATGTTCAGAAATAAGAAAGGCGAGGTTGGAGCGGAAGCCGCCAGCCGCGGGGGTTAAAAGGAAAGCACCGGTGTGGGGTCTCCAGGAAGCCAACGAACGGACTGTTTGAGCCTCTAAATTATTAGCAGGACAATTTAATCAGGAAATAGTACTAACTGTAACTGTAATCTTCCTTTTTTTATTCACAGATAATTCTGCCCCAGAGACAAGTATGAATACCACAGACAACGGTGTCAACTGTCTGTGTGCCATCTGTGGGGACAGAGCAACAGGAAAACACTATGGGGCATCGAGTTGTGATGGGTGCAAGGGTTTCTTCAGACGCAGCATTCGTAAGAGTCACGTTTATTCTTGCAGGTACTTTAAATGCCCTTTTAGTCAAGTTATCTTTACAGGTGTTTCAGTTTGGCACGGAAAAAGTAAGAGAAGAAAATTCAGAGTTTTCGTGTACCTGTAAGTCTATAAATACAATCTCTAAACTGCAGTACAAGTCAGAACGTGTGGGTATGTATACAGGATGTATTCACATAGGTGGTTCTTTTTTATGAAACATTTTAGACTTATAGAAGGTATATAAAAAATCCACCTACCTACCACCCAGCTTAGACCAATATAGTTGAAGCCTTTAATGGACACCTCCTCTAGCACTTTTACTCCTTTGTCTCCTAGAGGTAACCACTATTGCAATTTCATGTTATCTTTTCCTTGTGTTTCTTTATTGTTTTATCACATGTTCATATACCTCTAAACATTTTAAAATCTGCATTTAAAAAGTTTTTCAATATGAACATTTTTCTTCATGTTGATTTTTTAAGTGCCATTACATCCTAGGTCTAAAAACAAAATTATAAAAGTGCAGATGATTTTGGTAGTTTGTTGATATCAATGAGTGAAATTTAATTTTCAGTCCTGAAATATAAAATGTATTTCTCATGCTATATTTTTTGTCATTAAATTTAAATGTTTTGTCAGAAGCTTATTTAACTATATTATATTTGTTATGCATTTCCAGTAGGCTGTTTTCTTGTTTTTTTTTTTCCTTTATTTTTAGATGAACACCTAGTCAACATCATAACATGATTTAAGTATACATATTGCATCTTGATTCATATGTATGACTGTCCTTGAATGCAGATTACATTTAGATTGAATATAGGCTATTAACAAAAATGGTTAAATTTAACAACAACAAAAAAAACTATGTTTGTTCTGTCAATAAAAGGTACGTGTAGAATTATGTCCTTTTAAGAACAGACAGACATTTGGGAAGAGGTTAACCCTCCCAAAGTCTTGCCATGTGATTTCCTAGGGTGCAATACAAGTTAATATATAACTCCCCAAATATCTATCTAGTTCTCTGATAATTCTTTAATTTTTCCAAGATAGTTTGAAGCAGGTTAAGAAAATACAAATTGCCCACTTTAAAAACTTTATAGGTCATATACACCATGGAATACTATGCAGCCATAAAAAAGGATGAGTTCGTGTCCTTTGTAGGGACATGGATACAACTGGAAACCATCATTCTCAGCAAACTATCTCAAGAACAGAAAACCAAACACTGCGTGTTCTCACTCATAGGTGGGAATTGAACAATGAGATCACTTGGACACAGGAAAGGGGAACATCACACACTGGGGCCTGTTGTGGGGTGGGGGGAGGGGGAAGGGATAGCATTAGGAGATATACCTAATGTAAATGACGAATAAATATGTGCAGCACACCAACATGGCACATGTATACATATGCAACAAACCTGCACGTTGTGCACATGTACCCTAGAACATAAAGTATAATAATAAATAATAAATAATAAATAATAAAAAAATAAAAAATAAAACTTTCTAGGTAAACAAAAAAAGTGTATTTAGATGAGTTTTGCTTTTATTTACATTAAAATTCTAAAGGTAAAAGGTAGATGAATTTCCTTCATCAAAAATATTTTTGTACGAATGCTTCTAAACTAAAACAAATACAGAATAACCTGTAAACCATACCTTCTGGAGTCATGTGCTCTGTTAAAATTGAAATACCTGTGTGTGTGTGTGTGTGTGTGTGTGTGTGTGTGTGTGTAATGGTGATCCAAACAGCTAAATCCAACAACTTTTGAGAATCAGAGAATCACAAAGGCTCTCAGTACTTCTGTGCTTTCTGTATGGGGAGAGTGTAAAAGGGATGCTCTCAGAGCAGCTTTTAGAGGTTTAAAAAATATTCTAACAACAGATACAGTTTAACTCCTGCACCTTCCTATTAGGAATGTTACTGCCAACCTAGCTGTCTTTACATATGTTAGTATTCAGCAAATGTGATGATTTTTCGTTTGGAAAATGGTTAGTATATTGATGCAAGTTTAGGGGCATGGAGACTTTCTGAAGCTCAGGTTGTGCTGGTCTCAAATGTATCTATTTCCTTAGATGCCAAAATTCCATTTCTACTCTAACTGCTTCATCACACCGAGGTTGGGCTTTGCTTCAAAAGCACTTTTAATTGCTGTTTTGACACTTTTCATGTTATGTTTTTCACCTTATGTACAATTTGTATGCATACGCTGTTAGATTGTAATTTCCTTGAGTGGAGGAGACAAGTAGCATTAATCTGTTTAATCCTTACACCAGGATCTTGTATGTTGTAGGTGCTTAATAATATGTTTATTCAATTTTTATTATTAATTTAATGTTAATTGAATGCATTCTCCTTGTATTTTTGTCAATCTGGTCCTCTCTCCTGAGTCTCATCAGCCATTTGTTCCCAAATGAGCAATACCTTGTTCCTCACTCTGAAAGTACATTTCTCTTCTAGCTCAATTTGATTATAGGCTTCACTTCTCATTTGATTTTAAGTGGACACTGATAGTTTTTAGAAGAAATGCATTTCACAAAATGTATATCTTTATTCTTATCATTTATCATCAACTACAAATAAACAGGTACATATCCAGATGTATGGATAATTTTGTGCCAGAATTTTGAAGAAATGTTTGTGTTTACTGTATGCTTAATATTTGCCCCTAACTATTTGAGGTGTTTTCACACAACAGCCTTTTGGGCAAGTCCTTCTCTTTATTTTACAATTGTAAACTAAAGTTACTTAACACCCCCAAGTTCTGCTGAGAATCAACGGTGGAACCAAGCTTAGATTTAATTTCAGAGACTGTACTCTTTTTATTTGTTTGTTTGTTTGGTTAAGTACACAAGTCAGTTTTTTAGTTTATCCAGAGTGATGCAACGATCGCTACAGTCAAATTTGACCATTTTTTTAATCACTTTATAATGAAACCTTTAGTAGTTACTCCCCCATGTCCTCCCAACTCCCTCCCCAACAATATGAGGTAACTATGAATCTATTTTTTGTTTCTACAAATTTGCCTTTTCAGGACATTTTGTATAAACAAAATCATACGATGTGTGATCTCTTTTGTCTTACTTCTTTTGTTTAGAATAGAATAGGCTGCCAAGGTTTATCCATGTTGTAGCATTTATCTGTACTTCATTCCTATTTACTGACAAATAATAATATTCCACTGTGCAGGCATGCCACATTTTGTTTTTCTATTATCATAGGCTCTTGTATATTCTTCACTTCTGGGCGATGATGAATAATGCTGCTGTGGACATTTATGAGCAAGTTTTTATGTGTACATATGTTTCATTTCTCTGCATACAGACCTAACATGGCATTGCTGGGTTACACTATAACTCTATGTTTAGCTTTTTAAGACAATGCTAAACTTTCTTCCAAAGCAGCTGCGTCATTTAACATTTTAAACAGCGGTGTATGAGGGTTCCAATTTTTCCACATCCTCACCAACACTTGTTTTTTCTTTATTTCATTTGCAGCCATTATAATGTGTGTGAAGTCTTACCCCATGATGCCGACTATACTCTCAATGTTGTCCTCAATTACCTCTTGATGTATAATTTGCCATGTAGGGTAAACTTCAGTGGGGTGTGGGGTACACTTAAAATTAATGGAAGGATATTTAAAAAGAGAAAAGCATGAAAATGCAGGGCCATGAAGTTCTGATAATAGCCTCCTTCATACTGAAATCATTTAGCAATAAGCAACAAAAACTTGAATGCCAAAGATATTCAAAACTAGGTTTGGCTTTCATGACTCATGATAGAAGTGGTTACGCACAGCAGCCAAAATGAAGATAGTCATTCAGTTTTATTTTACTATAAAGACTAAGTGAGAGGTGAGGCTCGTGTTTTCACGCACATGCTGATTGTGAGACTGGAAAGGTCATAGTTGATTGTTCCTATACCTTCTTTTTATCGAATCAAATGTGACAACACATATTTAAAATCCATTTGTCTGTTTATTTGCTTTTTTTTTTTGTAAATTATAGTTTTCTGTAAACTAATATATCTTTGATGTTATAGGTTCAGTCGGCAATGTGTTGTTGACAAGGACAAAAGGAATCAATGTAGATATTGTCGATTAAGAAAGTGTTTTAGAGCGGGAATGAAAAAAGAAGGTAATAATAATGGTGATGATAATTAACATTATTGATGAAAAGTGATAAACATACACACATATTCTCATTGATCACTATAAACTTTTTACATGAGTTCTAATTTTCCTCACTCCAATAAGGAGGAATCTATGGTTCCTCAAGATAAAGAATTTAGTCTAAGGACATACAGCTATTAAGTGGTGTAGCCAGTATTTATCTGGTGACTATCTGATTATGGATATCATTCTCTCCACCGCTATATTGTCCAAGGCAACAAAATTATTGACTAAATAGTACACCAATATTCTGTTAGTGGATTGAAATTACAGATTTCTTTTTTATTTTTGAGATGGAGTCTCACTCTGTCAACCAGGCTGGAGCGCAGCGTCACGATCCTGGCTCACTGTAACCTACCAGATTCAAGTGATACTTCTGCCTCAGACTCCCTAATAGCTGGGACTACAGGTGCGCATCACCACGCCTGGCTAATTTTTGTATTTTTAGTAGAACCAGAGTTTCACCATGTTGGCCAGGCTGGTCTTGAACTCCTGACCTCAAGTAATCCACTCCGTTCAGCCTCCGAAAGTGCTGTGATTACAGACTTGAGTCACCACGCCTGACGCAAATGTATTTTTTTTTGTTCTCAATAACAAATGAGTGTCTTTTTTCTTTTAATGAACATTAACTGAACATCTACTTTTCATGCATTCATTTATTTATTAAATATTATACTGCAATTTTCCAAACACTGTTCTAGGTGCTGAAGCTTCAATAGTGAACATAGTAGACAAAATAATCTTCCCTTTCAGGAAGCTTATATTATATTGAGGGACCGAAACAATAGACTAGATGTGCTATTTTAGTGTGTACTAATTTCGTCTTGCATATATTAAGTATTCTGATTATATTCTCCTATATTCTAAATACGGTTAATTTAGAAACAAATGTATTGAACACATTGTAAACATTTGACAGCGTGTAACAGCTACAAAATTCTATACTTGTCAGTTTTACTGTTTGTTCATGCCTATCATATGCAAAGAGATGTTTTTCACAACTATTTCACAAACTAAAAAAATCAAATGAAATCACTATACTAAAGAAGTGTAAAATACATCAAACCCATCTTTAACATAGTTAGCTTTTTCTTTGTCATTCAATATTTTAAGAATACAGGAATACCATTAGTTTTGCTCAGGTTGGTAATCTTGAAGACAACAAAAAACAAAGTTCACAAAATTAAAGGAGAAGCACTTTCTCATTTAAAAAGTGATTTATTTCTAATTTCATAGGAAGCTCTATTTGGCAGTTTACGGGATTAATTACATACTTGGTCAATTGCCTCCCTCCATTTCTACTTGAACCCCATGTTTATCCCCACAAAAGTGTAAGCAAATAACAATCCTACATTTCCTTTATGAGTTTTACAATTTGTGAAATACAATTATGATTTAAAATAGGTAAATTTTATCTTCTGTTCATAAAATAATGTGTTAATTTTCTTAAATAGGTTGTAAAGTAATTTTGAGTTTTCAAGTTGATGTATTTGTCTTTTTTACACTAACAGCATAGTAGCGAGATTAATTAGGTGGAAACAAATAAAAACATAGTTTTATGTCAAAAATGATAGCAGTGAGAAGATTATAAATGTTTACGATATCTTTTAGCATTTTTCTAAAGAATAATCACGTAAGTGGAATTCATAAAAGCATAGCTAACTTCTTAATATTTTATAACTGCATATGCATTTCCAAATGAGTCAGTTTAGGTTAAAAATCAATAACAATTTCTGTAAAACAAAAAGAGCAAGCTACCAGTAAGTATGATTTTAAAATAAAATATTACTGATTCACTCCAACTTACAGACAACTCACTAACTCACTCCTTTTTTTTTTTTTTTTGGAGACAGAGTCTCCCAGGCTGGAGTGCAGTGACGCGATCTCGGCTCACTGCAAGCTCCGCCTCCCGGGTTCACGCCATTCTCCTGCCTCAGCCTCCTGAGTAGCTGGGACTACAGGCGCCTGCCACCTCGCCCAGCTAATTTTTTGTATTTTTAGTAGAGACCGGGTTTCACCATGTTAGCCAGGATGGTCTCGATTTCCTGACCTTGTGATCCGCCCACCTGGGCCTCCCAAAGTGCTGGGATTACAGGCTTGAGCCACACTTGGCATGATTGTATTCTCTGTATGGTAAACATGTGAGTTAATATTTTCCCTGTCAGTCTTCCTTATATTTAAAAATGCAGTTTTCAGTAAGGGATTTGGGGAACTACATTATTATTATTATTATTATTATTATTATTATTATTATTATTATTTTTCTGAAGTAAAGAAGCAGATCTAGCTCTCTCTTAGAAACCTGTATAATATATAGGATTTCTTCATCTTTCCAAAATGCTGGTATTCAAACCTCAATTTTCTCAGGAGAGACTGCTCCATGGTACAATTTTTGCTTTATTAATGTTGGTAAACTGTCCCATGGACAGTGTTTTATAAGAGATCATAATATTGTAATCCTAAAGTCATTGTAACTAAAATAAGTTTACTTTCCATTTTTACTAGTGTTTTATAGAGAAAAGAAAACGGAAGTTTCAAAATCTATGACTCATATTTTCTGATAGTGAATACACTCTTATCTTTGACCTGGTCAATCTTATAGGCAATGCTCTTCTTCTAGTTATCTTACAGTTTTATTAACTTTGAGAGAATAGAAAACCACGCTATTAAAAATACAGCATGGCAGAACTGGCTGAGCCAACACTTTCTAACATGCATGCTGTCATGACGTCTCAAACAGCAATGTTTTATGAGCTCTAGTGACAAGTCTGACGATTCCTGTTTTTGAGAGTAGTACAGAATGAAAATATCTTTCTCCCACCGTCTTTTGGAAAGACCCTTTCTCATTTTTTTACTTAAAAAAACCTCCTCAAACTCTACATCCTAACATACACTAAAGAGAAATGCTCAATAAATACTGTTTTTTCCCTCTAGCTGTACAAAATGAACGCGATAGAATAAGCACCAGAAGAAGCACATTTGATGGCAGCAACATCCCCTCCATTAACACACTGGCACAAGCTGAAGTTCGGTCTCGCCAGGTACCTGTGGCACGTCAGCATCAAACCCTAATTAATAAAATCGGATGTCCATGTAGACATCATGCTAAAATGATATGTTTATTCAAATGTGCTTATTACTAAAATAAGTTACATCTACATACATTTAAGAGTTTTACTTTGAAAGTTTGAGTGGGACTGCTGACTTAATTTTGACTATTCTTGAACAGGATTAGTTTTAAATGGAAAAATAAAATAAATTTCAGTCTAAGATTGTTTTTAAAAAAGCTTGCTTATAAGGTTGATTCAAAATAATGAATAGCGCAAAGCTCTGTAGGCAGTGTTTTATCTTATTGATTGAATCTGTACAACCCGCTACCACGACTTTTGGGGAGTTTGGTTGAGATTTGTTATCGGAGCTTCTTTCATTGGAAATGACTTCTGGATTATTGGGACCTGCTTTGGAAACAGACATTTAAATGAAGAGTCAGAATTCAGAAAACACAGAAGAAAGAAAACTTTATTATTTTAAATTTATCCAATAACAGTTCTACAGTTAAAAAAATAAGTCATTAGTTATATACATAAAAATAAATTATTTAGTGTCGTATAAAGAAATCCTTAAATCAAATTTATTTTAGCATTGACCTTATTAGAAATGTTAATTTTTTTTCTATTATAAAGCAGATTATAAAATTGCCAAGTAGTTAATCAGGTCCTATAATGAGTCAGTGCAACTACTTTCATTTTTGATAACACAAGGGTAATATGATGAGGTTAACATCACCGTTATCATTATTACTTGAATATTGCTTGATGGGCAATAAAGGTTTTAGAGAATGACTTAAAGGGGAGCTATGAGAAAATATTCAAATACAGATAAAGATACACTCACACGCATGTTCAAAAATAAGTTTATAAAAACTTTTAGACTTTTTTCTTTCAGCAGAAAAGCCTTATTTAGCTTATATTTTTATATAGTCTAAAATTACACATAATCTTACAAATGTATTATTATATGTTAAGCTCTTCGGCATTTCTGAGTCACACATTGGTTTCTTAATTTAATTTTGATGGGCTTCCTTTTAATGCAGCGAGACAAACAGTTCTTGCTTCTTGTCTCCCCAACTGAGTAATCTTTATGAAAACATTTTCTTCATAAACTTCCACAGATTAAAGAAAATATCACCTTTAATTCAAAATAAAATCAAAGAGCATATTACATATGGATAGTATCTATCTATTTATATAGCCATTTTGATTGTAAAATTCCTCAAAAGTCAGGGTAAAACTTAGTGTACAGATTTGATCACTAACATAAGATAATTGCTCCCAGAGGATGGTGCTATATAAATGAAATGGTTTTAAATTAACTTGTAAACTGATAGGTATTTTATTTTTCAATTTAAATCAGTATTTTGTTTTTCAATTTAAAACGTTTAGTATTTGTCAAGATACTGTAACAACAATAGTGCATACTTCTATGGTCTTTACTTGTCACAGTCAAAAGACAAAACGGGAATGTTGGCCATCTATAATTTTAAATGATAATATCATGTTTTTCTTAACGCTAGATCTCAGTCTCAAGCCCTGGGTCAAGCATTGACATAAATGTTAAGAAAATTGCAAGTATTGGTGATGTCTGCGAATCTATGAAACAGCAGCTCCTAGTCTTGGTGGAATGGGCTAAATATATTCCTGCATTCTGTGAATTACCATTGGATGATCAGGTATACATTTAAAAATTTATAAGTGCTTTAAAAATGCTTCTTGAACTTTGCTAAGTTTATGTTCTTTCCATTTTATTTGTAATGCATATGCTATATTACTATATTTGACAAAAGATAAATTATGAGAAAGGATTGGGTTTTCTTACCCCTTCACCGGTTTTCTTACCCCTTCACCTTGTTCTATCAAGAGGCACAACTGTTTGACTTCTATTTTAGGGGTGTAGCAAATGTATTGATTGGACGAGAACTGAACAAAACACTCCTCTGCCTTTTTTGGAATTTTAAAAGGCTTATGTGAGGGAGAAAGGCAGATAGCATGTAACTGTCATTGTGAGACAAAGTATTAGAAGAGTGAATGTCTGGGAAGCAAATGGTGGATGTTGTGTATTGGCGTTTACTGAAGGTGTTATATAAACCTCCTCAGAAATACCAGGTCACTCCTAGACAGAAACCACACAGGTTATGATGTTGTCTTGGTGGGTACTTCATGCAATTAACATAAAGTTTTACCTTTCATGTTGTCAGTTTTAGTCTAGAATTTATTGTATAAAAGTTATATGTCTGGCAAAAAGAAAAAATGTCTGTAGAAGCATGATCAGAAATTTATAGAGAAATAAAATTACAGAAGGAAATATAGATGATCTTTTACTAATACTTATATTTTCATATTTTGTCATATATCCATTATAATATTTTAATAAGTGCTTAGAAACTTGAATTTCCTGATTGCATTATAAAGATAAGTATTTCGGTTTCAGATTCATTTTGAACTGTTCTTACTAAGTAGCATATAATATTTGTAGATGAAAATAATTTGAAAAATTCCCTTTCTGTCACATTAAATTAACAATGATAAGTGTCGTACTAGTGTATATTTATTTTTAAGAGAGCATTTCACCTGGTGACAGGAAAAAAAAAAAATACAGTGAAATCTGAAGTAATTCTTAAAAGGCTCTGTAACTGCCTTCCTGGTATGAGTCACGAATATTGACATATCATAAAGATAGCATGGCTCAGAAGGTTATGCCAGAGTGAATAATGCTAAATTGCTAAAACCTACGAGTCTCACCCCAAGCAATATAAGTAGGGTTACGTTATGTATCAGTTTTATATTTTTATTATCATTCTTCTTTAGAAATTACTGACTTATATATACAATGATTTTAAAATTGGGAAATTAAAATCCAGTAACCAGTGAGAAACAGTTTTAATTTGCCAACTGATTCTTTAATATTAACAGTATAACACTTATTAATTAGCCACAAATTTGTAAATGTCTGTTATGAATAAGGCACTGGGAAATTAGCTTTCAGTTGCGCTATAAATTACATAATTTCATTTAATTATCTCAGGAGCTCGGTGACAGGTGTTATCATCTTCATTTTACAGTTTCTAAAACTGAATCCTAGATCAGTAAAATTCATTCAATAAATTCATCAAATGAATATTTATTAGATTACTGTTCAGTTTTAGGAACTGTGGGTATTTAGCAGTAAAAATACAGATTTCTTCACTATTCTCATAAATGTACACTCTGAGAGAGGTGGATAACTTAAAAATGCAAAAATTATGAGAAAGTTCATTCCAAGTGGAGATAAGCTCTATAAAATGCTATAAAATGGAATAAAATGAGTTGTTGGAGAATGGGGATAAAATGAGAAGAGAGACTTTAAACTGAGGACCAGAGAAGTTATTACCTGAGATCCTGAAAGTCAAGGGGTCAAGCACAGGAGAATCTGAGAAGAAAGCATTCCAGATACAGGAACAGCATGTCCAAGGTTGTGAGTCAGGCAGGAGCAATGTGAACAAGGGGTGCTGCAAGATGAAGTCAGAGACATGAGGGCTGGGAGGCAAAGCACTGACCCACTGTCACTCTTCCTATCACCTGCGAGGCCATGTTTGAGGAGTTTGGGTTTTAGTCTAGGGACAAAAAGAAATCATTAAAAGAGTTTTCAGCCTGGACTGGGGTGGTAGCAATGGAGATGAAAAGAAGTGGATCACTTTGACTTGTATTTTGAGAAGCAGCACTAGAATTTACTGTAGAGTTAGAGAGGGCTCAAAATAGTCTCTTGTTTTGATGTGAACAAGCACTTTGGATTATGGCGACATTTACTAGATGAAGATACTGGAGAAGTGTTATGTTGGTAGGTATTAAATTTGTAATGCTTCCTATACTTCCTGGTGGTGATACCCAGCAGGTAATCTAGTGTACAAATGAAGCTTAGTTGAGAGCTTACTGCAAAGAGTTAGGGGTTCAATCTAGAAAGTGGCAGAACCCAGACCTCCCATCTTTTCCTTACAACAAGTCTTTGCTTTGCTTTTGTTTATTTAGTTTATTACATGCAGGAGATTAAGTTTTATATATGTTTTATCATTTAGTACTCATGAGTACATGCTGAGCTTTTTTTTTTATCTCTACTCCCATTTTATAGATGAAAACAAATGCGTAAGTTCCAAACACACAGGTTAACTTACACAAGGTTAAAGAGGTAGTAAGTGGCCATGCTGGGATTTGAACTATGGTGTGTTTGATTCTGTTTCGCTTCCAAACAGTAACTTTCAGCTTTTTTTTTCTGCTGCTATTGTATTGACTTGCTAGATAGTTTTAAAATTTTTGAAAAGTTGATTCTATTGACATGCTACTTAGAAAACTGGAAGTTTACTGATGGCATATATCTATGAATGCTATAGTTTGTTAAAACAACAACAAAAGTCCCAGGCTTAAAGAACACTGTAAGTTAACAAGACTCATGTCATCTTTTAATCATTATATATTATAATTAATTGTTAAACTTAGAATTTTTCATTAAGGTGGCACTGTTGAGAGCTCACGCAGGGGAGCACTTACTCCTTGGAGCTACAAAGAGATCCATGATGTATAAAGATATTTTGCTTTTGGGTAAGTTTTTTTTTTAATATAAGAATAAATTATGCATATTTTATTCTTGCAATAATAGACAGGGTCTGTTCTGTATGTACCAAGTATTTGCAGACACTGTCAAATGGTGCTGCCACTTCACAGGTTGGATTTAATTGTGTCCTCACTTGGCCTTATTTTTCCTTGCCTTGACTGTATGTAAGTTCAGAGTCCATGAGATGATTAGGGAGTATTAAGATTTACAAATAAAAAAGAGGTGTTGTTCAATAAACATTATATTGAGGTATGTTCAGATTATATCAGAATGAATAATTAATGACTTATATGGCTGCCTTATGGAGTCTCAATGTGTTTTCATATTTCCTCAGAGTCTGCTTTTTATTTTATACGCTTTTAAAAAAAAATGTTTACAACCTATGATCTTATTGCCCATGATAGCCCATGATATGCTACAAAATGATCAAGTAAAAAAGTACTGGTGGTAATGACTATTTTGATAGACAGGAATGCTAGAAGAGGTGAAAGAAGGATAATAGGTGTGGGGTGGTGGAGTAGAGAAGACATAAAGAAAAAACTTTTGTCTTCATTAATTGCTCCAATCCTGCTACTTTACTTAATGTATACACTTAGGTTTTGAGGGTTGAGATCCTTCTGACACTTACTAGCTCTACCTCTCTCTGGCATGTGTGAAAATATGACTAGATTATTTTATTTTTGTGCTAGATGTTTTAGCCCCAAATATAAATAAATTGAAGACAATATAACAATATCTAATATTATTGCGGGTTTACTATGTAAATACACTGGTCTAAGTACATTACATGTATATATATATTCTCTCATTTAATCCTTGAAATAGCCCTAAGGGATTAGTACTATTATTTACAGCCCATTTTGCAGGTGAAGAAATGGAGGCAGAGAAAGTTTACCAAAGGTCACAAAACTAGTAAAGAATATAGCCAGGATTCTAAACCACATAATGTGATTGTGGAGACTATGCCCTGAAATGTTATTAAATACCTCCCTTGCATTTCTAGTAAACACCTAGAATACTGTTCTCGTTATAGACCTAAATGCAATAGACCTAGAAAACAAAATGTCTACTGTATAAATTCTAGCTCTGAATTAGTTTACCCAGAATAATTAGGTAAGCTAACATTTCATAAAGAAAGAGTGAAGCTCAAAAAAAGATATTAACTATGTGAACTGAAATATATGTTAATTAGTTTTACCATGGTAATTATTTCACAATGTAGATACACATTAAAGCATTACATTGGGCCAGGCACGGTGGCTCATGCATGTAATCCCAGACAGAGGCAGGAGGAACACTTGATGTCAGGAGTTCGAGACCTGCCTGGCCAACATGGTGAAACCTTGTCTCTACTAAAAATACAAAAAATTAACCGGACATGGTGGCGGGCGCCTGTGATCCCAGCTACTCTGGAGGCTGAGGCATGAGAATCACTTGACCCTGAGAGGTAGAGGTTGCAGCAAGCTGAGATCGTGCCACTGCCCTCCAGCCTGGGCAATAGAGAGAGACTCTGTCTAAAAACAAACAAACAAAAAATCACGTTGTACACCTTAAATATATACAATTGTTTGACGGTCATACCTCCATAAAGCTGGAGAAAAAAGAAAGAGCAAGGGTACCGTTGAATATGCTGTTACCCTGAGGATTGTCTTTGCCTGCAGTGAAAGAATTTAGAATATTTGTCTTTTTATAAAACCAGAAAATAACAATTTAGCTGTTATTTTTGAAGGCTATAAAAATGTCCATTATATTATAGCCAGAGAATTTCTGAGTTAGCAAGATCTTTAGGGAATAGGTGGTCTAGCTTGCCACCCAAGTTTTGAACTCCCTTAAAGTCAGCCTTATAAAGTGGTTATCCCATCTCTATTTAAAGAAGTCCAGGAAGAGAAAATATACTATCAGAGGCAACTCATGAGAATTCACATGCTAATTTAAAAAAAAAAAATCAGCTTCCCTTACTTAGACGTGTTAAAACTGTCTCAATAGTGTATGCCTAGAATGCCTAGAGTATCAAAGTGCTGTTTTTAATCCACTGTAAACAAGAAAGATTCTTTAGGGTTTGTACTGTAGTCATTAGTGAATAAAACTCTAATAGATGAGTGACACAGAGAAAAACTAATCATTATATTTAGAATTTCTCTTGTCAATTATTAGCATGTTATTTAGTCTGCGCTTTTGTGTTATCACAAGTGACTGATACCATTAAAATGCATGTGATCATATTATCAATGTTATTCGTCCTTTAAGCATGCTTGAGTTTTTCCAGCATAACTAACAACACCACTGAGAGAGAAAGTACATCACTATTCTTTCAAGGGTAGACTATTTTAAACACAGGTTTGTTAAATTTTAAACAATGCTGACAATTTTAGGAGACAGGTGGTTATTTTGTTGCTGTTGTTTTCTCTTCCATAGGAAACAACTATGTTATTCACCGCAACAGCTGTGAAGTTGAGATTAGCCGTGTGGCCAATCGTGTTCTAGATGAGCTGGTTAGACCATTTCAAGAAATCCAGATTGATGACAATGAGTATGCTTGTTTAAAGGCAATTGTATTTTTTGATCCAGGTTGGTTTTCAAAATTCCACTAGAGAATTGATATAATAAAAATTAAACTACTTTTCAAGATTAGAATATTTATTGTCTTCACACTCTAATTACGTTAAATCTGCTGCCTTTCTTATTCCTTGGTTAGATGCAAAAGGGCTAAGTGATCCAGTAAAAATTAAGAACATGAGGTTCCAAGTGCAGATCGGTTTGGAGGACTACATTAATGATCGGCAGTATGACTCCCGGGGAAGGTTTGGAGAGTTGCTTCTGCTCCTGCCCACGCTGCAGAGCATCACTTGGCAAATGATTGAGCAAATACAGTTCGTTAAACTTTTTGGGATGGTCAAAATTGACAACCTGCTTCAGGAAATGCTACTAGGTGGTGAGTACATTGAAGAATTTCTACTTTATTGATTAGAATCACACTAAATATAAGTTTGACCCATTGATTTTTTTTGGTCCATATTTAATTCATCTATTGAAGTCACTGTGATGCTTCTGAACTTTTCTCCTTCTGCTAGGACATAATGAACTCAAGTTTTTACATTTAGAAAATTTGCAAGACCCATGAGAGAGACAAAAATACTTGGACGGATTCAAGCCCCCATTCTTTTTTTGTTTTCTTGAGACAGAGTCTCGCTTAGTCTCCAGGCTGCAGTGCAGTGGTGTGATCTCGGCTCACTGCAACCTATGACTCCCTGGTTCAAGTGATTCTCCTGCTTCAGCCTCCAGAGTAGCTGGGACTACAGGCACACGCCACCACATATGGCTAATTTTTGTATTTTTGGTAGAGACGGGGTTTCACTGTGTTCACCAGGATGGTCACCATGTCCTGACCTTGTGATCTGCCAGCCTCGGCCCCCTCAAAGTGCTGGAATTACAGGCGTGAGTCACTGTGCCTGGCCTCAACCCCCGTTCTTATTAGCCTCCACCACCTCTACTCCACAGTCCCTCTGACTTAAATTTTCAGATCCTTCCAAACATGGCAAACAGAAACAAATTTCCTGGTTTTATGACCTCTTCAAATATATCATGGTTTTTCATGCTCTAATTTGTTTAAAACCTCAAGGATACTGGAATTGCAATATAACCTAATACATATATATATATATATAAAATATATATATTAAAAAAATCTTAAAAATGAACATTGTGTTCCTGAAACAATTAATTGACACAAAATAGAAAGGGAAAATGATATTTCATTGTTGCAATAAATGTCAGGAATAAGTTAAGAAATTTATTTTGCATTCCAATCTAGATTAAATTTCCTTGTAAAATCATCATATTTGTTTTTAGTTTTCTGGTGCATAATTTGTTCCTAATGATATCTTTCTGAAATGAAAGTTGTTCATGCTATTACGGTGATCCCAAATACTATAAACTTGAGGTAAGTGATTCTTGGAATTGCCTTAACAACAGGCAGCGAACCTAATGATTCCAGGAAATGGCACACAAAGTCCATTTTTAATATACAGCATAATATGATGCAACATTAATCTAGCCAATGTACAGTGAAAGCTGACATTGTTCTTAATATGCCAGTGGTTCTGTCAATTTGTTTTTGAATTCCCAAAAAGCACTTGGCAAAAATAGCAATATTTAAGCTGTCAATCAAAACATTTGTTTCAAGGTAAACTTGCTGTTCCTGATTAAATATCACTAACACAGCATCTTTTTATCTTTTGTAGGGGCTTCCAATGACGGTAGTCATCTCCATCATCCAATGCATCCACATTTGTCTCAAGATCCATTAACCGGGCAAACTATACTTTTAGGCCCTATGTCAACACTGGTTCATGCAGACCAGATCTGTAAGTATATAGGCTACTTTTCAACCATGATATTTCTTAATTACCTGAGAAAAAGTGGAATTGTGGGAAAGAATCTATTAGTAACCAGAAATGGCAAAAACTTGGTGTAATTTCCCATCTGGGACTCAGCAGTAGAAGATTGTTATTCAGCTTGTCACTTATTCTCCCTAGACGTCAGTTTGCTTCCTAAAATGAAAATGTAAGAAAAATCTTTCTACTTCATAGGTCTGGGGAGCACAAAAGAGTATACAAGTAGTCCTTGCTCTGCATGGTAGTGTGAGACGTAAAAACGACAATGTAAGCTGAAACTACGCAAGGGAATCTTAATAATCAATGGGAAAATTATTTCCTGCTTGGGACCTTCAAAAATGTTTGTGAAAACATTAAGAACTCTCTGAATGTTTATGGAAACTAAAGAAATGTAATCTTTATACTTTTTTTGTAGAATTAAATATAAAACATTTCAGTTGGTACACTGTAATTAAAACATTAGGAATATTGACAATCGAAGTGTTTTATTTCTTTATAAAATAATTGTGAAACGCAGTTTGACCAGTTCTTGTCACCTTCTAAAACTTACATTAGGAAGCGAGGATCTTTTCTACGCCCTGATGAGTTTTACTCGTTGGGAAATTTGGATCAGCTTTCAACATTTTAATTCCTTGTATTCTCAATGTCCTGGCATGTTTCTGAGAATTCATTTAATGTGAAATTTCTTTTGCTGCGTTCACTTCTTTTGGGACACCTTCTCCCCTTCTGACACATCCAGCTTTCTCATTTATGTGGACAAGTTTTCCTTTGCTAAGTTCTTGACTGCATAGAGACTCAAACAACAGCAGCGGCAGTATTCCCATGGACAGCGACTTCTTCTGTGATTGCCTTTGTGTTCTATTTGTATGTCACTTCCAGCATTATTACCTTCTATTCCTTTTCTGCACTTTCACTGTTGTTGGTCAATTCTAATTCAATTATTCAGTTTTGTAAAATGTGAGTGAATTTACCACTAGGAAACAAGAAGGCGACACAGCCACTGTATGCAGTTTGTTTTCCATGCCTGAACTGAATAGAAGATGCTCAGTGACCAATCATGGACAGACTAAAAATTGTGACATGATCAGTCATTGATCATAAAGCGCATCGGTTATTTAGATAGTTGTTTGCAGACTGAAGAGTTGGCAGTGGAGTCTGTATTTATGAAATCACTCACTAATTGTGAGTTACCATGGTGACTGAAACTTGAACCATGTTGTTGCCAGACTGGTGCTGTTTAAGCCACGGTAACTAGAATTCATTCACATCAGAATTGTGCAGTGAGGGCGGCTTATGAAAACTCCTTGGAACTCAGATGACTATATAAATACTATAGAGATTGTTAGTAGATAAGTTAATCTATTATTATAACCTTCATGATAATTTTATTTTTCTAGGCTATTCTGGTGATACAGATCTCTAATTATTTGATAAAATATCTAAATTAACTGATTAATTGCTTTGGAATTTAATGTAATTAATCCCAGATTTACCTTCGATCTATTGCCTCTGAACACCAAACCTACTAACTCACTGAGATGACTTGAGTTATTGTGATGTAATTATTATGCATACTCTTATTGCTTACTGAATTTACAATAGTCTTTAATAGCTAGCTACAACATTTTTTTCCCCAAATGTTGTATGCAATGCAACAATTTACCAAGTACCACCTGACTTCTAGCCACTGGTAGGGAACGTAGAGGCCACAGAACTTCATGTTACCATGCCGTCTTTTAGATACAAGCATAGGTAGATCTTTGTGTAAATAGTATCTGAAACCAAAATTCTTTGAGTATATGAGAGAGAGAAAGAAATGAAATTGTTAGGAAAAATATAAATTATAGAAAACTATCGCATAATCTTGGATTTCCAATGTACTTGAAAGACATTATTTGGGACCATCCTTGCAAAATAGATCTTACTGTTTTCATTTAATAGATAATCAAGAGCAGAAAGAGAGCGGCAAGCTTAATACCATACTAGAGAGTTTATGGAGTTGTGTCTCTTAAAGATCAGTTATTCATAAACTCGCAAAATGAAACACATTAACAACACATTAAGCAGTGTAGGAATCAACTGGCAAGAGAGTTGGACAGTTCTGCTGGTGGTTGAATACTTTTTAAGGGCTAGTATTCTAGTATTTTAAAAACATATTTGCTGACCCTAGTCTTTTAAAAATCACATTGTTACACTCATTTTTATTCTTGTTCTTTCCACATAGTATTTGTGGGATTTATTTGTAAAAGAAAACTTGGCTTTACTATCCTCATTTGAAATAATTTATATTTTATGCAAGCAAGATATTAAACACAACCAAAAGTTAAGTTCATGCATATTTTCTTGGTCTTTTAGAGAAGGCTACTGCAGTCTTAGATCTAGTCTAAATAGCCAGAAATAATTTTAAAAGCAGATTTTGATATTGGTTTGTCATTTAAATGGCACTTAAAAATTTTGCTTCTGAGTAATTGCTAATCCATACTTAACAATAATATAAAGCTAATGTATTAATGAACACCAGGCAGAAGGAGGCTGTTCTTGTTTTGTAGATAATTTTTAAAAACTGTTGAGACATAAGCTATAAAGTTTACAAAACCTCAGTCTGATCATCAAACATTTTCTGTTAGTTCTATTTACTATGTGGAATAATCCAGTAACAATAAGCGTGAGTACTAAAATATTTCAAGTTTCTACAAATTACAGAATAACTCCTAGATTATTTTATAATATGGTTACATTTTACAATGGAAAGAACTACTATTCTAGACAATGAAGTTTTGAAACTAACTTTTTACATTCAATTCAATCTTTTTGTATTCAATTACTTTCTATTCAATTACTCAGGCTTGCTCTTTGCATCAAAGGGGATGGGACAGGCAAGCTCAATTGTAATAGAATAATTTTGAAGCAAAAAAAGCCAGTAGTTTTCAGATGCTTTTGACTACAACTTAGATTTCAGAACATTTATAAAGTACGTTAACCTTAATTTTTTATGTCATTTAATATGTCTGAATTATATTTTTATTTTATGTGAATTTTGATGGTAAAAATTATAAACATTGCTTTCTAATATTTGAGAAAACTATCCTTCTGTTAATTCTTTTCATTGCCTTTTTTCCTGGTAGGTTTATTAGAGAATCAAATGCTTATAAATGCTTTTAAGAAAGGCAGGAAACACCTTAAAGTGACTATGAAAAAATTTTTTTAACATGACCTCTTTCTATTTAATGTTATTTGGGAGGTAAGGTAAGAGTACTCTCTAACAGTATGTCATGGGCCAATAATACATTCTACAAATCACTATTCTATATAGGATCTTTTTAAAACATTGCTAGATCATGCTAATGTGTATTGGTGTTGTGTAGGGTTTAATGGGGTGGGGAACGCTGACTGCCACCATCACACTCAATTCTCTGATTCTTTTTCAGCAACTCCTGAAACCCCACTCCCTTCCCCACCACAAGGCTCTGGGAAAGAACAGTACAAAATAGCTGCAAACCAAGCATCAGTCATTTCACACCAGCATCTCTCCAAACAAAAGCAATTGTGAAAACGTGTTTACTTCAGAACGGCACTACATAAATGTGAAAAGTTGTTGATCTTGAAATATCTCAGGATAGCACTTTTGGCAAACTCTTAGCCAAGGCTTCTTCATGGTGCTGTTATAACATGGTGTCCTATTTTCTTGTTTATACGTTCATTCTGTTTGTTGTTGCTACTACGTAAAACTTTCACACGCAACCAATGTGTATCTGAGTTTGAAGATGTTTATATAGGGTATTTTTTCCAACTGCCCCTGCATTGTGCCCGAACCAACTGAATCTTATGTACGAGTTTCATTTGTTTTATTAATGTTAATTTAAATTTGTAAATAATTGCTTTATTGTGATGTGATACAGAACAAAGTGTTCATTTTTGACTGAAAATAGTGGATCAGAAATCCCGGTTTAATATAAAATGAGCTAAATTTTTAAAAATAAATTATAAACTTGCAGATTAGAAAAATAAAGCAGTTGTGGTAGAATAGGCTGTATCTTTTTCAAGAAGAATCTCTTATGGACATTCTGTGGTAAAGAAGCAACTCTTTGCTTTAGAGTTAAATATTCCTATCTTAAGTTTAGAAAAATACAAAGAACCATTCCAAGGACGACTGGATACTTTTTGAATCTGACTTTATTTGAAGATGTATGGTAAGCAAAAGCATGTTGGTTTTATCAGTTAGGATAGAGGGTGAATTGTAACAAAGAAACCCCTAAAACAGTGACTAAACCAAGAGAGGCATCTATTCCTTTCTCCTGAAACAATTTAGAAATAGTTATCCATTGACTAGAAATTAGCACATGCCCACAGCTGGCTCCCAGGGTGGCCAGGAGAGTTATCTATAGGTGGAAAGTCTGCGTCAGCCAAAGCCATGCCACTCTGAGAGAGCTGATTCTGAGGACACGTTAGCCATCTACCACCCATGTTCCTTATTTAGTCCTCACAATAACACTGTAGGAGAGGTATCCTTTTCTCTCTTTTATAAATAAGGGAAAGTTTAGCTTGAGGGTTTAAGGAACATAACAAAAGTTCACCAACATTAACGAGTGAGAGAACCACATTCAAACCCAGGTCTAGTTGACTTAATGAATCTTTGGTGTGGAATGAAAAATGTGAACTTCTTACTCATAGTGTGGTTTTTAAATATATGCAGTTGAATGATGATTGGATACTATTCATCATATTGCCTATAATATATATTTACTGATAAGCGGTGAGTGTAAAATTGTTGCGCCTAGAATAAGAAACCACTTTTGTAGTTTTAACAAGACTTTTCCTTAAAAACATTAGAGAAAATAAAAGATTCACCACATAGATTTTGATGAAAACAAAAACAAAGCAAAATGACTGGCTTAGCAGATTCTTTAAAATGTAGCAGCCCAGGGATGTACCAAATGTCAAATTCTAGACTGAGGAGTACAGTTCATTGGAGCCTTAAACTCTCTGATATCACTTAAAGCTGGAATTTATTTTAAAACAAATTAAGCATGGGCCACCTCATGAGGCAGTGGCTCGTCTCTGGTTGAGGAGAGGGAAAATTGGAAAAACTGGTTCAGTAATTATCAATAATATTTTTTGAAAAAGAGGATCCCAAGCTGTAAAAGATTGAATTAGATAATCTTTCTCAGGATTTTTTAAATGTCTAAGATTATGATGTCATATATCCCACTTACCCTGTAAGTAAAAAGGTTATAGTAATATTAAGTAACTTATTAGCTCTTAAAGTAAAATTGAACTCTTCAAGTAGAAACATGATTATTAAAAGCTATCTATGATTTAATAGATTTAATAAAATTCCTTCAAGACCTGGTACCCTTGTGAAACTGTAAAATATATCATATGGGGGAGTTTTTTAACTCTTAGTTTTTGAAAATTTACTGTAGTTTCTATTTCGTGCATAAGAATGTTTTTGATTTTTATCATACAAATAACTTTTGTAGATTTTTGTTTACTTTGGGGGGGATATTCCCTTAGAAGATATTAAAACAAAATACTGCCTTGGTCTGTGCAGGCTGCTGTAACAAAATACTGTGAACTTGGCAGCTTATAAATAACGGAAATTCATTTCTCACTGTTCTCAATGGTGGGAAGTCCAAGATTAAGGAATTAACAAATTAGGTCTCTGGATCATACATGGCATTTTCTAGCTGTGTCTTTACACATTAAAGGAACAAGGTAGCTCTCTCAGGTCTCTTTAATAAAGGTACTAATTCTCATGACTGAATCCCCCTCCAAAGGCCCCACCTCCTAATACCATCCCTCTGGGGACTAGGTATCAGCATGTGAATTTTGGAAAACACAAAAATTCAGAACATAGCAAATACTTTTAAAGCATGAACGGTAACATTCATTTTTAGTGAACCCTGTAATTTATTCGTGTATATTTACTAAAACAGCGATGTCTTTGAAATTATTAGCAATGATTCTGCTTCAATAACTATGGTCAGGGGGATTTATAATATTATATTTTTATATACTGAACTGCCAAAGATGCTGGAAAAAAGGAACTGATGTTTTCAGCATATTTTCAAAATATTGATAAGGGAAGTTATCACTTTTATATAGTATTCAACTTTTTTCAGGTAATAGAAATGAATAATTTATTGTGAAATAATTCATTTTATAAATGTAAAATTATTTTTATAAATTTTATTGTTGGAAATCAAAAATTAGTAGATTTTTTACAATGTTAAATTATACTGAGATTAAAGTATTCCTAAACTGTGACGCTACATTTGTTTCACTAAACTTTCTAAATAAAAACTGAGGAAAAAAAAAAATCACTGAAACCAGGTTCTTCATTAGTGTTCAAAAATGAGTTCATATTTTTACAGACACTGATAATATATTTTATATAGTCATTTGTATTAGTCTGTTTTCACACTACTATAAAGAACTATCTGAGACTGGGTAATTTGTAAAGAAAGGAGGCTTAATGGACTCATAGTTTTGCATGGCTAGGGAGGCTTCAGGAAACTTATAATCATGGTGAAAGGAGAAGCAAGCACCTTCTTCACAGGCAGCAGGAGAGAGAGAAAGCGAGAGGGGAACTGCCAAACACTTTTAAACCATTAGCTCTTGTGAGAACTCACTATCACAAGAACAGCATGGGGAAAACTGCCCCCGTGATCCAATCACCTCCCACCAGGTCCCTCCCTAGACACATGGGGATTACAATTTGACTTGAGATTTGGGTGGGGACATAGAGCCAAACCATATCATTCTGCACCTGCCCTCTCCCAAATCTCATGTCCTTCTTACATTTCAAAACCAATCACGCCTTCACAACAATTACCCCAAATCTTTAACTCATTCCAGCATTAACTCAAAGGTCCAAGTCCAAAGTTTTATAGGAGACAAGGCAAGGTCCTTTCACTTATGAGAGTGTAAAAGCAAAAACAACTTAGTTACTTCCAAGATACAATGGGGATATAGTCATTGGGTAAACGTTCTCATTCCAGATAAGAGAAATTGGCCATAACAAAGGGGCCACAGGCCCCATACAAGTTGAAAACCAGGCAGGATACTCATTAAATCTTGTAGCTCCAAAATAATCTCCTTTAACTCCATGTCTCATGACCAGGGCACACTGATGCAAGATGTGGGCCCCCAAGGCCTTGGGCAGCTCTACTCCTGTGACTCTGCAGGGTAGAGTCCCCACACAGCTGCTTTCATGGACTGGCTCTGAGTGTTTGTGACTTTTCCAGGTACACAGTACAAACTGTCAGTGGAACTACTGTACTGGGGTCTGAAGGATAGTGGATCTCTTCTCGCAGTCCCACTAGGCAGGGCCCCAGTGGGAACTCTGTGTGGGGGCTCCTACCCCACATTTCTTCTCTGCATTGCCTTAGTAGAAGTTCTCCATGTGGGCTCTGCTCCTGCAGCAGATTTCTGCCTGGACATTCAGGCATTTCCAGATATCCTCTGAAATCTAGGCAGAGGCTCCCAAGCTCAGCTGTTGTCTTCTGTGCACCCACAGGCCCAACACTACATGGAAACCACTAAGGCTTGAGGCTTGCACCCCCTGAAGCAATGGCTTGAGCTGTGAGCTGTACCTTTTAGCCATGGCTAGAGCTGGAGTGGATGAAACACAGGGCACCATGTCCCAAGCCTGAACAGAGTAGTAGGACCCTGGGCCTGACCCAAGAAACCATTTTTTTTTTCCTCCTAGGCCTCCAGGCCTGTGATGGGAGGTGCTCCTGTGAAGATCTTTGAAATGCCCTGAAGATATTTTCCCCATAGTCTTGGCTAGTAACATTCAACTTCTCTTTATTGATGCTAATTTCTGCAGTCAATCACTTGAATTTCTCCCAGGGAATTTTTTTTTTTTTTTTTCTACCACATGGCCAGCCTACATATTTTGCAAGCTTTTATGCTCTGCTTCACTTTTAAACAAAAGTTTCAGTTTCAGATAATCTCTTTGTGAATGCATATCACTGTATGCATTCAGAAAAAAACACGTCACATCTTGAACACTTTCCTGCCTAGAAATTTCTTCTGTCAGATACCCTCAATCATCTGTCTCAAGTTCAAAGTTCCACAGATCTCTTAGGCAGGGGCAAAATGCTGCCAGTCTCTTTGCTAAAGCATATCAAGAACTTTGCCCCAGTTCCCAACAAGCTCCTCATTTCCATCTGACACCACCTCATCCTGGACTTCACTGTTCATATCACTATCAGCATTTTGGTCAAAACCATTCAACAAGTCTTTTGGAAGTGCCAAACTTTCCCACATCTTCCTGTCTTCTGAGCCCTCCAAACTGTTCCAACCTCTGCCTGTTACTCAGTTCTAAAATTCATTCCACATTTTCAGGTTATCTTTATAGCAGTGCCCCACTCCCAGTACCAAATTTTCTGTATTAGCTCATTTTCACACTGCTATAGAGAACTACCTGAAACTGGGTAATTTATCAAGAAAAGAGTTGTAACTGACCCATGGTTTTGCATGACTGGAGGGCCTCAGGAAACTTACAATTATGGCAGAAGGTGAAGGAGAAGCAAGCACTTTCTTCACAAGGCAGCAAGAGAGAGAGCACGAGGGAGGGGGACTTCCAAACACTTTTAAGCCATCAGATCTTGTGAGAACTGTGAAAGGAAAATATCTTGGGCCCCCAAAATCACTAAGGAAAATTCAAGCTGTAAACTGCTTATGGCAAACCTGCCTCCCATTTTATTCAAATTTATCCCTCTGCTCACTAAAATGGATGCATATTGGATTGCCTTCTTTGGAAAGGCTAATCGAAAGCTCAAAAGAATGCAACTGCTTGTGTCTCACCTATCTGTGACCTGAAAGCTCCCTTTTCCCTTCTAGTCTTCCTGCCCTTGCTTCAAGATGTCCCGCCTTTCCAAACTGAACCAATGTACTTCTTACATGTTGATTGATGCCTCATGTCTCCCTAAAATGTGTAAAACCAAGCTGTGCCCAGACCACCTTGGGCACATGTCATCACACGGACATGTCCTCAACCTTGACAAAATAAACTTCCTAAATTAACTGAGACCTGTCTCAGATTTTCCGGGTTCACAGAACTCACTCACTAACACAAGAGTACCAAGGAAGAAGCCGTCCCCATGATCCAATCACCTCCCACCAGGTCCCTCCCTCAACATGTGGGGATTACAATTAAGAGATGAGATTTGGGTAGGGACACAGAGCCAAATCATATCATCATTTAATTAAATTTATATGTTAACACTTGTCTTTAGAGTCCAAAGCAAAATTAATTAGCACATCTCCAAATAATCAAACAACTGGACACTGATTGAAAAGAGAATCCTCACATTTGCACTTTAGTTATGTAGTTTTTCTTGCTTTCTAGTGTTGTCATAGTAATAAAAATATATGCCTTAAATTGGCTTAAACATTATATGAATGTACTTTTGATATATAAATATTTAACCTAGATGCTTCAATTGCTGGTATCCTCTAATGATGTTTAAAGTTTCTTTGTAAAATGTCTTAAATTATAAGGACTTGTTAATCTTATATTTATGGAATTCTACTAAGTTTAGTTTTGTTTTTATTCATATTAAGGTAATATGTGTACATCATTTAAAAAGACAAATTGGCAGAGCCCGGTGGCTCAGGCCTGTGATCCCAGCACTTTGGGAGGCCGAGGCGGGCAGATCACGAGGTCAGGAGATCGAGACCATCCTGGCTAACGTGGTGAAACACGGTCTCTACTAAAAATACAAAAAATTAACCCAGCATAGTAGCAGGCGCCTGTAGTCCCAGCTTCTCAGAAGGCTGAGGCAGGAGAATGGTGTGAACCTGGGAGGCGGAGCTTGCAGTGAGCTGAGATTGTGCCACTGCACTCCAGCCTGGGCGACAGAGTGAGACTCCGTCTAAAAACAAACAAATAAACAAACAAAAGACAAATTACACTTAAGGCTTACAATGAAAACCTGGAACTCTCCTTCCTACCATTCATCTCTTATCCAACTTCACTTCTGCAGCAACAATATTCAAATACTGTATCAGGCATTTTTTTCTCAATAGTCTGAAAGCATATTTAAATCACATTTATTTATTTATTTGTTTATTTATTTATTTTAATTTTAGACATTACTTGCTGTGTTTCTACTATGAAAGAAGACGTTTTTAGCACATTTGCTTTCATACAGATAACCCCCATATTTTCCCAATTTCTTTTTTTTTATTATTATTATACTTTAAGTTCTAGGGTACATGTGCATAATGTGCAGGTTTGTTACCTAAGTATACTTGTGCCATGTTGCTGTGCTGCACCCATCAACTCGTCAGCACCCATCAACTCGTCATTTACATCAGGTATAACTCCCAATGCAATCCCTCCCCCCTCCCCCCTATTTTCCCAATTTCTTAATGAATCAATATTTTCATTACATTAGTAGGTACTATTTAAATAATTTCAAACCATTTTTTAAAATATTTAACAGATAATTTTTATATCTCAGTGGAGAGTAGAAGAGATATAACCTAATTTCACAGAGAAAATTAGAAGGAAGTCTTTGCTCTGGGTCATAGGAGAAATATGACATAGAATTTAGGAAAGAATGTCTTAATAATACGGTTTATTTTAACACTATATGTGAGTGCAATTTGACATCCTTTTCAATGTGGCTATTTGAGCCGATAGTTTTTTTGTTTTGTGAGACAGTCTTGCTGTGTTGCCCAGACTGGAGCGCGGTGGTGCAATCAGGGCACTTTGTAGCCTCGATCTTCCAGGCTCAAGGGATCCTCTCCCCTCAGCCTCCTTAGTAGCTGGCACTGCAGGTGCAAGCCATCCTGTCTGGCTATTTTTGAATTTTTTGTAGAGACAGGATCTCCCTATGTTGGCCATGCTTCAGCTGATACTTGAGCTTATACTTGAGGTCATGCACTCATTTTCCTTGAGGTAGATGAGCTGATGGGGCAGGGGAGGGGCAGGGGAGAGGCAGGGCCACAGCAATTTCCCTGCTTTATTGGACTGTGAAACAGGATTACCCAACAGCCAGCTCTCAACGGGAGCCTTGTCACTGGTAATTATTGGACAATGGATAGCTCCTGGCACAAAGTAGTAGTGCAATTATTTAAATTTTCACCTATAATGAACTGTAATGGTATATTGATGAAAGAAAATGTACTAGTGGATGTAATATATCAGGTGTTAAGAAAAATGAGGGAAATGATAAATGCAAGAACAAGGATACTCGAGAGCTGTGTCTGGGGGCAACTGTGTTTGGAAAAAGATAATAAAATGCTCTTCTCAATCAGAATAAGAATATCACATTTTGAGTGTATATTGGGGGAGCAAATATTATGCTCTAGTAAAGAACTATAAAATGCAAGAATAATGGTATCCATTAAATCTCCGCTTAATTCATCAAAATGTCTTAAAAGGGCAGATAGATGTTGAAGATGGATATTAGAATTCCACCAAGTAGTAGCCCTAATCGTAGTGATTAGCATGGCTGCAATTGTGAGGTATGTGCCTATTAATCTATATGAATGCATGCTCTTTTGCATTCTTACCAGAAAGAAGGATCAGAAACAGTTTATATTTACAATATCAATCCAACTATATGCTGACTCCCTATCGTCTGCCATCATCTAGTCTAAAGATACTAGATAAAATGTTTTACAGAATGTTGTATTGGTTCCTATTCAGCCAGCGGTGTTGGCTTAATAGAGAGATGTAATGGTGAATCTGAGGAGCCAGACCTGGACCTCTTGCCTCAACTCCGAAAAACTCTGAAAGCCATCTCAATTTCAACTCTCACTGTGGCAATGGCTGACCCTCTTGTTGAGTCACCATCACAACTTAGCTTCTTCTACCAAAGTTTGCCTCCACTTCCCTTCTGGGTGTGTGTTTTTAGAGCATTTCCTAATAAATATCCTACACACAAATCTTAGAGTCCTACTCCTGGGGAAGCGAACCTAAAATGACATATAAACTGTATTTATATATTAGCAAAGAGAGTTATAAAATGAAATTAATCACAATATAGATTACAATATCATCAAAAATCAAATTTGTAAAACCCACACTTGTAAAATTCACATTTGTAGACTACAATACCAGCAGAATTCAAATTTATAAAATAATCTAATGAAAAATACACTGAAACAAGAAAAACTACGAAACATTAATGATTCGAATTTATTTCCAGGTAAAAAAAAAATCAAAAATAAATGGATTGGGAGAAAAGGGAGACGTTAAAAAGTGTGGAGGAAATTGAACTAGAGATATTTAGAAATAACAAATAAAATGGAAAGGCTGGCAAGATCTGAGTTTGGGTTAGAAAAATATACTGTAGTTAAGAATTTCATAATGGACAAGTTCCAGATGACAAATTTCTAGCTTCACCCTTTCATAGGCTATTTCTTCTGACTGATGTTTTCTTTTTTCCTTTGATCTCTTAGCTTACTCTTACCTGTTCTTAAAGATTTAGATTAAAAATTTAGTTAGTATACTACCCTTACACTTGAGTGAACATTTTTACAATCTTCTTTGGTAATATTAAGGAATTCCCTCATGTGTCTCACTATTTGTTGTATATACTTCTATTTATAGCATTTATTTTAATATTTTAATTGTTGTTTATTACCCTTTAAAATGAACCCCAGAAGAGCAAAGACCATGTTGGCCACGTTTTTCGATTTCCAAGATTCAACAGAATTCCCATCAATTATTAGGTGATGAATAGTGATTTGTAAATTAGACAAGAGATTAGTCACACTATTCATTATTTTTGGTTAGTAAAGTTTGAGAAGGAAATGTGCTGAAGAAATAATGTATATACTTATTCAATGGGTTATTTTAAACTATTAGTTATCTAAAATTATAATATAGATAACTATGATTTTGATAAGATAATCTATCTGTCATATTAATTTTTGAAAATAAAAATAGTAAAAAATGATTCAACTTTTTAGTAAGTGAAACATTATCACTTAATCCCTGTCTATATTTTTAACTTATACATTTTTCTCATGGATATTTTTAATACAGATTTCAGTTTATATTCTTTATTTTAAAATATATACTGTATAAAAATATTTCTCAAAACACATGTATTATATTTTTTTTTATATGGCAAAAATGGCATCAAAACACAAAGGTTTTTACCCTTATAATAGGTTAGGCTTTTTATGCTCATTTGATCTGAATTGTCATTCACACAATTATTCTCCTAGTCAGACTAGATATTAGATCACAGGCAGTTTAGTAGGTACACTTACAATATAGTCTGTTTATTTTATTTTTTTAAGCTATAAAATAACATGAATTTAGTACAATAATAATTTAGAGAAAAATGTAAAGCCCATTCATCCTAAGATAACGGCTGTAAAAGACAGGATTTAAATAAGGTTAAATAATTGATTACTTTATAAATCATCACTGCCCTTGCACTATGTAATAACTGAGTCTAAATATAAATGTAAAGATCTAATGAGTAGTTAGCTGGCAGATAAGATCAGATGCGCAAATCAAAACTTAGAGTGACATTTGTTTTGCAAAGCACTGACCTTAGTCTAGAGTTAGAGTTTTGTCTAAAGAAGGAAATTCTGAAATGATTTCTAACAGCATCATGAGACACACAACTTGATGGTATTTCAGTAGCAGAATTAAAGGAATGTACTACTGAACAGCCATAGAATTACCTCCACATTTCTATACCAATATACATAAAAGAACCTTTCATTAAAAATATCCTAGTAATTCTAGAATAAAAATGAAATCAAGAATTTCAATATAAGCACATTTAAAACTTGACAAATATTTATTTTGCACAGACTAGGGTCAAGAAACAGACTAAGTAGGATGTGGCCAGAAACAAAGATGAATGACGTGTATGCATCTTTGTTCTCAAGGAGTTTGAAATCTAGTGAGAAAGACTGATAACTTATTAATATTTATAACAGAGAATGGGACAAGTATTAGGATACAATGCATCATGGAGACTGAGAGTTTAGGCTCAGCCTAGATACAAATGTGGACTCTACTGTGTAATCTCTTTAAAATTACTTGCAAATTCTTCTTGAGTATTAGTTTCCAAACAAAGCAAAACAAAACAAACAAAAGAATACTTAGAATGCTAACACGAGTTACACTATTATTTAAGTGAATCAGGTTGGTTTATAAAATGTGCTTATCATGAAATCTGGGAATTAGCAAGCACTAAAAATAAATGTTAGCCACCATCATCAACGATACAAACAATGGAGCCTGAGAACACAGGTAAAATGTCAATTATTTCTGAGTCTGAGTACTGGGAATACTTAATAGAAGACATACTTTTGAGGTGAGCTTGTAAGCAGGATTTGAATACAGAACAATATGGGAAGAGGTTGTGAAGTACATTCTTGGCTGAGGGATCAAAGACGCGAAGAACATAAAAGTTGAGAAAAATTATAAATAAGGTCATTGTAGTCAAATCATGGAATGAATGTAACTGAAATGAAAGCATTAGCTAAGAGGCAAGTTGCAAAACCCAGAGAATGGAGGTGAAATAGTTAGGGATGCACATCACAAATGGAAAAAAAAGAATTCAGGTTAAGAAAAAACCCAGGAAGATGCCGAAATTACTTTTAAATTTGGAAAATCTATTGAAAGAATAGGCAAGTACAATGTAACAATAATCTCCTAACATTTATTTTAATATTTCATTGGCAGGACTATCTTCAACAAAACAAGATTAAATTATGACATGGAAATCATGATTTGATGGAGATACTAGATATCTGTCTTCAGTGTATTTTAACTGTTACATATCCCTTTCATTCATTTCCTAGAACATTGTTTTTGGAAAAATTTATCCTTAAAATATGATTTAGAAAAATAATGTGGTTCTTTTTCAGGTTATTTATGATAAATCATCAATAATTCTGTCATGTGAATTTTAAGAGCTAATTTTAAGAGCTTCGATAAGTAAACCAATTTTTAATCTAAATTTGCAAACTATAGTCTTTATTTGAAAAGTGATGCACATGATAGCATTTTGATAACTCCAAGATATACAAAAAGTTATTAAATATGTTACATATTACTTTTTGTATGGGACTCTGATATAACAATGCTGTTTTGTAAATTCTGGTAATGCTTTGTAATAGTTACCAAAGGACCTATTCACTGACAGCTTATAAGCATGACTAAAAATATTACAATTATTTAACTGTGAAATGAAAAATATCTGTATATGGTACCGGATAAGGCTTTTTGAACTTGTAAATAATAATTTAAAAGGGAAATGAAATATCTACTTTCACACATTTATTGATTGTATAAGAAATGCCTGGCTGGAAAAGGAATGGTAGAGATGCAAGAAATGTGGTTAATCCTTGTCTAGGAATTGGTGGTGTGTCCGAAACCTGTAGCTAGAATGACTTCAAGGACATAACCTAGGGGTTGAAGTTTTATGTGGCAATACTCACGATTTAGACAGCCTGAGTGACATAATCTATGCTCTTACTGGTCTAAGTGCTGTAAATAATTACACAGGTGCAATTGCAAGAGTGCTATAAATTAGAACAACTCTAATTCCTGCATGTTGAGAATTTTCTGTAGTTACAGAAGGCTCAAAGTACTCATCTCACATGGATTTGAGATCTGGCCAACTAATCACAACAATTTACTCTGGGGCCAAGATTGTCTCCTGACTCAAAGGTAGATTCAGATAAGATCAGATACAGAAAATGACCTTCCCTAGTTTTTCTTTTCTTTTTTTTCTTTTTAATTTAAGTTTTGGGATAAATGTGCAGGACGTGCAAGTTCTTACATAGATACAAATCTGCCATGGTGGTTTGCTGCCCCTATTGACTCCTCCTCTAAGTTCCCTCCCCTCAAGCCCCACCCTCCAACATGCCCTGGTGTGTGTTGTTCCCCACCCTGTGTCCATGTGTTCTCATTGTTCAACTACTACTCATGAGTGAGAACATGTGGTATTTGGTATTTGGTTTTCTGTTCCTGTGTTAGTTTGCTGAGGATGACTGGCTTCCAGCTTCATTCATGTCCCTGCAAAGGACATGATCTCATTTCTTTTCATGGCTGCATAGTATTCCATGGTGTATATGTACCATATTTTCTTTATCCAGTCTACCATTGATGGGTATTTAGGTTAATTCCAAGTCTTCACTGTGATGAACAGTGCTGCAATGAACATACGCTCACATGTATCTTTATAACAGAATGATTTATATTCCTTTGGATATATACCCAGTAATGGGATTGCTGAGTCAAATGGTATTTCTGGTTCTAAATCTTTGAGAATTCACCACACTGTCTTCCACAATGGTGAAACTAATTGACATTCCCACCAACAGTGTAAAAGCATTCCTATATCTCCGCAACCTCACCAGCATCTGTTGTTTTTTGACCTTTTTTAGTAATCACCATTCTGACGGGCATGAAATGGTTTCTCATTGTGGTTTTGATTGCCTTTCTCTACTGATCAGTGATGTTGAGAAAACTCTCCAAATTATATATTATGGTGTATTGTGATGGGACTATCAGGAGTTCATTTACTTATTTATAGTTGTGGAATATTAACGAAAGAAAAATAAAATGTGATTATAATCTGGGAAATGCAGCTCAAAATGATCATATTTGAAATGGCAGAAAGTGAAATGCAGGTCTTACATGGCAGCTGGCAAGAGAGGAAATGAGAACCAAGCCAAAGGGTTTTCGCCTTATAAAACCATCAAATCTTGTGAGACTTATTCCCTATGATGAGAACAGTATGGGGGAAACTGTCCCCATGATTCAATGATTTTCCACCACGTCCCTTCCACAACATGTGGGAATTATGGGAGCTCCAATTCAAGATGAGATTTGAATGCGGACACAGCTAAACCATATCACAGGCTAACTAGAAGACTGAGACCTAATCTTAAAGCTATAGAAAGCTTCTATTCCCACATTTTATCACTACCTGCAGTTTCTTCTACCCAATAAAGTATGTCCCCCTTTCAATGAAAAATTACAAGACATAGTAGAAAACACACACATACACACACACACACACACACACACACACACACACACAGACAATATGAGAAGACAGAACAAGCAAGCATCAGAACCAGAGCCAGATGTTTCAGAGATGTCAGAAGTAACAGAGTGCGAATTTAAAACAACTACGATTAATATGGTAAAGGCTCTAGTGAAAAAATTAGACACTATACAGGAACAGATGGATAATGTGGGAAGACAGCTGGAAATTCTAAGAAGGAACCAAAAATAAATTCTGAAGGTAAAAAACAATAGAGAATGCCTTTTATGAGTTCCTTAGTAGACAGAACATAGCTGCAAAAAATCTTTGAGTTTGAAAGTATGTCAATAACAGCCTCCCAAACTGAAAAATGGAGGGAAAAAAAAGGCAGAAAAACAAAACAAGCATCAGAACAGAATATTGAAGACCTGTGGGAAAGCTACAAAAAGTTGGACGTGCATGTAATAGAAATACCACAAAGAGAAGCAAGATAGAAAAGAACAGAAGACATATTTGAAGCAATAATAACAGAATTCTCTCAAATTAATATCAGACATCAAACCACAGACCTTGTAAGCTCAGAGAACACCAACCAGGTTAAACACTGAAAGAACTACAAGTAGGTTTATCATATTTAAACTGCATAAAATCAAATGTAAAGAAAATAATCTTGATAGAAGCCAGAGGAAAAAGAAAACACTTTACTTATACAGAAACAAGGACAAGAATTACAATAGACTTCTCAGAAACCATAAAAGCAAAAAGAGAGGAGAGTGACATGTTTTAAATGTTGACAGAAAACACACACACACACACACACACCAAGCTATAATTCTGAATCATGCAAAATTACCCGTCAAAAGTGGGTACCCTCAGACAAACAAATTTTGAGAGAATTTGTTGCCAGTAGACTTGCCTTGAAAGAGATGTTAAAAGTTTTTTTTTTTCTTTGAGAGAGAAAATGATAAAGTTCAGAAAGTGCGCTTTTTATAAAGAAAAAAAAGAATGTTAGAGAAAAAATAAGTGAAGATAACATTTAAAAAGTTTTCTTCTTCTAAATTGTGAAACTGGATCATAGCCAAATTTAATTTAACCTTTAACATTTTGTTCAGAAAATAAAAAAGGAAATATCAATTTTAGTAGGGGAGATTTATCCTGCTTTTCACAAAGTATTGCTCTTAGAGATAGCATGAGAGAATAGTTAGTGATTTGCTCTTCTCTGTTTCAATACCATGTTTGTTTTTTTTTTTTTTTTTTTTTTTTTTTTTTTTTGAGACAACCTCGTTCTGTCGCCCAGGCTTGGGTGGGTGGGGTGCAGAGTGGCGCAATCTTGGTTCACTGCAACCTCCGCCTCCCAGGTTCAAGTGATTGTCATGCCTCAGCCACATGAGTAGCTGCGATTACACGCATGTACCACCATGCTAGGCTAACTTTTGTATTTTTAGTATAGACGAGGTTTCACCACATTGCCCAGGCTGGTCTCTAACTCCTGGCCTCAAGTGATCCAACCACCTCGGCTTCCCAGAGTGTTGGAATTACAGGCACGTGCCACCTTGCCCAGCTGAATACCATGATATCTTTGAGATTGTGAGTATCTGACAGTTCTTGATGTGATTCCAATGCTTAAAGGGTAATCTTTTACAATTCACTTCTCACTTAATTCTGATTTTAGAACTCAGTCTTCAAGCAAGATGCAACTGGACTATATAATTTATAAAATATTCAATATTAATTTTTTTTCATAATATCCATTCAATTTTATATAACTTCCAAAAATATGCTCCTGTTTTGTTTTTTTTTTAATGATATTTAAGTCAAACTCCTTGCGGACAGAAATGGTTTCTTGTTCACTCTTGCATAATTACTACTTAGCATAGTGCTTGACACATAGTAGGTGTTCAACAAATATTTGCTGAACAAGTTATATGGCTGCCAGCAGTTGTATTAACTTTGCTTTTTCTTAGTAGATACCTTAGAGTTTACAATATACAGTTGCAATTAGTCCACATCCACTTTCAAATAGCACTATAGTATTTCACAACTAGTACCTTTTAGTAACAAAATATTCTTAATATCTTCCTCTTGCCTCTTGTTTCATTGCTTATTCATTCCACTTATCAATAAACTATGTTGCTGGAATACATCATTGTTATTATTTTGAACAAATTATTCTCCATTAGGTCAACTATGAATAAGAAAAAAGTGAAGTAAAAATGTGAATGAAAATGCATAGAAAAAATGCATAAAAACAGTAACAGATATGGTAGATACTAATCTGACTATACCAATGATTTAATTTCAACATTTGTCTCCTCGAAATCTCATATTAAAATTTGATCCCCACAGTTGGAGGTGGGGCCTAGTGGGAGGTGTTTGGGTACAGGGCAGATCCTTCATAAATGGCTTGTGTCATTCTCATTCTCATGAGATTCAGTGAGTTCTCATTCTTATTTCCTGCAATATCTGGTTGTTAAAAAGAGTGTGGCACCTCTCTGCCATTTCTCTTTCCTCCTTTCTTACCATGTGAGACCTACTCCCCTTCTCCTTCCACCATGAGTGGAAGCTTCCCGAAGCCCTCACCAGAAGCAGGTGTTAGCATACACCATGCTTCTTGTACAGCCTGCACAACCATGATACAAATAAACATCTTTTCTCTATAAATCATTTAGATGTATTTCTTTATAGCAATGCAAACAGACTAAGACAATCAATGAATAACTCTTTTAAACATGAATGTTCTAAATATACCAATTAAAAGGCAGAGATTGCCAAGCTAGACTGAAAAAAAAGTAACAAGAATGTCTTGTTTATAAGAAACTCACTTTAAATACAAAGAATCATATAAACCGAAAGTAAAGGGACGAGAAAGATATATTATGCTAACATTAATCAAAATAAAGAGGAGAAACTACATTAATTTCCGACAAAGCAGTCTTCAGAGTAAGGAATATTATCAGCAATAAAGTGGGGAATTTCATAAGGATAAAGTGGTCAAATCTCTAAGAAGACATGACAATCCTTAATGTGTTTGCACCTAATAACAGAGCATCAAAACAGATGAAGCGAAAACTCATCAAACTGCAAAGGGAAACAGATGAACTTACTATTACATGTGGATACTTCAATACCTTTCTTTCAAAAGTAAACAGATCTAGCACGCAGAAAATCAATAAGGACATAGTTGAATTCAACGGTACCATTAATCAACAGGATATCAGATACATCCATTGACAACTTCATCCAATCACAGCAGAACACATTCTTCTCAAGTTCACATGGAACATTCACTATGATAGACCACATTTCAGACCATAAAATTGCACCTGAACAAATTTGAATAAATAAAAATTTTATAATGTCTGCTCTAAGCCCACAATGAAGTTAAGCTAGAAATCAATAACAGAATAATAGTTAAAAACATATCAAAATACTTGGAGATTTAAAAATATACCTCTAAAAAACACATGGGTCAAAGAAAAAATATTAGATAAATTTTAAAACATCTTAAACTATAGGAGAGTGAAAATACAACTTACCAAATGTGGGGACAGTGAAAGCAATGCTTAGATGAAAATTTATAGTGTTGAATGCATGTATTAGAAAATAAAAAATATCTAAAATCAGTAACATAAATGTCCACCTTAGAAAACTAGTAAAAGAAGAAAAAATTAAATCCAAAGTAAGCATAAGGACAAAAATAATAAAAATCAGACCAGAAATAAATGAAACTGAAAAGAAGAAATTAAAAGAGAAAATTAACAAAACAAAATGGTGGTTTTTTGAAAAGATCAATAAAATTGATGACTCTTTAGCTATGTTAACAGAAAAAGAGAGAAAGCACAAATTACTAATATCATGTCTACAGATTCCATGCAAATTAAAAGAATAATAAATAAATACTATGGAGAACTCTATGTCTACACATTTTATCACCTAGATAAAATGAACCAATTAATTGAAAGACATAATCTGCCAAAACTCACAGAAGAAATAGACAATCTGAATAGGCTTATCCTTTTTAAATAAATTGAGTTAATAATTAAGCTTCTTAAAACAGGAATAACAGGCCCAGAGGTGTTTAATGATGAATTCTACGAAGCATTTAGGGAAGAAATTATCCCAATTCTCTACTATTTCTTCCAGAAAATGAAAGGTGAGAAAATACTTTCTCATTTTATGAGTCCAGCATTTCCCTAATACCAACATCAGGTAAAGATATTACAAGAAAAGAAGGCTACAAACCAGTGTCTCTCATGAGCATAGATGCAAAAATCCTCAGCAAATTATGAGTAAATCACATCCAATAATATATAAAAGAAATTAAACATCACAGTCAGTGAGATTTGTTCAGGTATGTAGCATTGGTTCAACATTTGGAAATCTATTAATATAATCCATCACAACAACAGTCTAAAGAGGAAAATTACATGGTCATATAAATAGATGCAGAAAAATCATTTGACAAAATTCAGCACCTATTCATGATAAAAACTCTAAGCACACTAGGATAAAAGAGAATTTATTTAACTTAATAAAGAGTATTTACAAAAAACCTTGCAACTGACCTCATATTTAATGGTGAGAAATGAAAAGCTTCTCCACTAAGATCAGGGACGCTTTACTGGAAGTCCTAGCTAATGCAATAACACAGAAAGGAAAATAAAAAGTATGCAGTTTTGTGAGGATGAAATAAAACTGTTTTTCTTGACAGATGACATGATTGCCTATGTAGAAAATCTACAGTCAAAGATCTCCTGGAACTAATAAGTGACTATAGCAAAGTTAACAAATGCAAGGTTAATATGTAAAAGTTAAGCACTTTTTTATGACAGCAATAAACAAGCGGAATTTGAAATAAAAAACACAGTACTATTTACATTAGCACCCAAAAACATAATATATCTAGGTATAAATCTAACAAAATGTACGTAAGATCTGTATTTTAAAAACTACAAAGCTTTGATGAGTGAAATTTTAAAACAGAAGTAAGTAAATAAATAAATAAATAAATAAATGGAGAGATATTGCATGTTCGTGGATAGGACTCAATATTGTTAAGTTGTTAGTTCTTCCTAAATTGATACATAAAGTCAATGCAATCCCATCTAAATCTCAAGGAGTTATTTTATATATATAGAAAAGCTATTTCTAAAATTAGTATGGAGAGTCAAAAGACCCAGAATAGCCAACACATATTGAAGAAGAAAAACAATGTTGGAAGATGGATAATATCCAACATCAAGACTTACTATAAAGCTATGGTAATCAAGGTAATTATATTGGTAAAATAATAGACAGATAAAGCAAACATAATAGACAGCCCAGAAATAGACTCACATAAATATAGTCAACTCATCTTTGACAAACGACAAAACATAGTCTTTTCAACAAATAGTTCTGGAAGAGAACTAGGATAGCTGAAAACAAATAGTTCAACAAAATATATAAGTTTAGACACAGACCCTACATTCTTCACCAAAATTAACTTCAAATGGGTCATAAACCTAATTGTCAAATGCCAAACTACAAAACTCCTAGAAGATAACATAGGAGAAAATCTAGATGGCCTTGGATATGGCAATGACTTTTAAAATAAAATCCCAAAGTCATGTTCCATAAAATACATAACCAATAAGCTGAACCTCACCAAAATTAAAAATTTATCTGTGAAAGATACTTTCAAAAACATAAAAAGACAAGACACAGAACGGGAGAAAATATTTGCCAAAGACATATCTGTTTAAGAGCTGTTATCTAAAATATAAAAAGAACTCTTAAAACTTGACAATTAGAAAATGAGCAACCTGAAAAATGAGCAAAAGACCTAGGCAGACACCTCACCAAAGAATATATACAGATGGCAAGTAAGCATATGAAAAGATGCTCCACATAATGTGTCATTAGGGAAGGCAAAATAAAACAATGAGATGCCACTATAGGCTGATTAGGATGGCCAAAATCCAAAACAGTGACATCAAAAGGTGGTGGAGAGGTTGACAAAGAGGACCTCTCACTGATTTCTGGTGGTAATGTCAAGTGGTAGAGCCACTTTGGAAGACAATTTGGCAGTTTCTTGCAAAACGAAACTTACTTTTACCACATAATACAACAGTTTTGCTTCTTACTATTTACCCAAATGAATTGAAAAATTATGTCTATACAAAAACAAATACACTGGTGTTAATAGCGGACTTATTCACAATTGCCAAAACTTGGAAGGGACCATAATGTCCCTCAGTGGTTGAAAAGATAAATGAACTGTGGTATATCCAGATAATGAGATATCACTGAGTACTAAAAAGAATGAGCTATCAAGCCATGAAAAGAGCGATAGTTATGAAAAAAAAACATAGAGGAAACTTAAATGCATATTACTGGGCGAAAGAAGCCAATATGAAAAGGCTATATACTGTATGATTAAAACTATATGACATTCTGGAAAAGGTAAAACTGTGGAGACAACAACATCAGTGGTTGGCAGTAGTGGGAAAAAGGGATGAATAGGGAGAACACAGATGATTTTTAGGGTAGTGAAACTATTTTGTGTAACACTTTAATTGTGGATACATATTATACATTTGTGAAAACCTATAAAATGTACAACACCAAGAGTGTAGCCTAATGAAAAGTGATATCGCTTTGGGTGATAATGAACTATCACAGAAAGTTCATTGCTTTTAGCAAATTTATCATTGTGGTATTATGGATACTGGGGTTAGTGTGTGTGTGGAAGTAGGAACATAAGGAAGCTCTTTGTACTTGCTGTTCAATTTTGCTGTGAACCTTAAATTGATCTAAAGATAATGCCTATTCAATCCTGCTGTAAAATGAAATAAAAACTTTTCTAAAGTGTTTAATTATGGTGGTTCCCATGACAGACCTATAATTGCAAAAAAGGTCTGGCTAATTTTTCTGCCAGTATACTTTCATAACTCAGCTCCAGACCACAGAAAGGCAATAACTTCATTTCCACTGTACTTCTAATTACAATTTGATTTGAGTTCTTTATGTTTCGTATGATATTATTGATGATCTAGTTGAAAATAAAACTAATGTAGACATGTAAAGTTATGTTACATTTTGTGGTCTACATTGCTTATGTGTTAAAATGACAGTTTTAAACATTAACTTATTAATGTTATTTTTATTTGTAAATATTGTCAGTGCTTTTTTAAATAACATAAATACTGATTTTAAGTATGTGACGATATAGCAACTTGACATTAATGTCTTCACCTTTCTGTCCCCTATTTTTATGCAAATACTAAATTTATTTTTCAGTTGCAACTAATTTTTAAAATATACATGTATGGCTTTATTATGCCATATAAACACAAACAGAAAATCTTTCTTTAAAGTGTGAAAATTTCTGAAAATTTAAAAATAAAGTTAATGAAAATGTATATTAAAAATTAGATGAACAGTCCATGAATCTTTACTCTTGCTTTAATTATACAAAAAAAAAAAAATGTACACTGGGTAATTTGGGAATGTACCAGTAAACTTGTTTGATTTTTCAAGAATTTCATTAATAGTTATTGTATTAGTCAGGGTTATCTTAGAGGGAGAGAACTAACAGGAGATATATATCTATATAAAGGGAGTTTATTATGTATTAATTTACGTGTTCACAAGTAAATTAATTTTACTGTTGTAAATTATTTTACTGTTGGCAGCCATGGAAGTTGCACCAAGAACCTTGAAGACAAGCAATTCAACTATTACAACTCTGAAAGCATTTAAAGTGTACAATAAAACTGACTCTCAAGCATAAATTAGAAAAACCAAACAAACAAAACTACAGTCTTTGAATTTGGCAATCTTTCAATGTGGAAATGCTTTGACACTTCCAAATTTAGTGTGAGTGTCACTGAATGGCAGTGTATATAAAATGAAACTAGGAAACCATATACCCTAACGCTTAAAATAACCCCAAACCTTAAACCATATCTGACTGGTAAAACTAGGGATGTTACAACAAAGACAGGAAAATACTTAATAGTGTGTTTTAAAATATAAATCCTGAATTTCTTGGCTAGCAGAAGTTCTTTAATTAGGAATTTGCTTAATGTTATTCTTTTGTATTATCATGCCTCTTTCTCAGATCTTCTTTAAATTTCTTTAATTTACTATTTTCACATTCAGATTTATCTTGTAATTTTATCAGTGAATGAAGCATAGTCATGCACTGGGATCCTACTGCTAAAATACATTCTCAATCTTCTGTAAGTCCAGAGACATGTTTCTAAGCTCTTCAAGGAAAACTTTTATAAGATTTCAAAGTATTATGTATACACAAAATTATTCCCTTTTTGTTGTGCTTGAGGCATATAGCAATAGTCTGATCCAACTATTTGTTAAGGTTTGGTTTTAGAATACTTAGTGTTGAAAGAATTCCCATCGGAACTTAATTTACAAAAGGAGATTTCCAATCTGGGGAGCAAATATGTAAGTATAGTAGAAACCATGAACAGGAAGGAAAATGGTCTGAGACAAATGGGGAGGGTCCCGAGTAGGGATTGAATAGCTAATTGAAGAACCAATTAACTAAAGTACAAAACTAAGATAATCACTACAGCAGTTGAACCTCATAATTGACTTGGTTGAAAATATTTACACAAATAAATCAAAAGTACCTTTCATTTATTAGCCAGGCATCTTCCATAGTTTATTAAATATGTAGACACAATCATCTTCACAAGTGAATTCAGTATTTAAGAATAAAAATAGGAGCACTATCTTGTTTATAAATAACCTTCCAATAATATGACTTGATGCTCACTTGTGACTCATTTATCTGATTTGGACTTTGGGCTTGGGAGTGTGCAATAATTAAATCTTTGGATTACACAGTGTTCAATTAAGATTGTATCTACAACACTAAATATCTGTAATTTCTATAACCTGTACATATATTATATATATAATTATGTATTTATATTATGTTAATATAATTTTATAAATATAATTTTATATAATTATATACAAAATATGTATGAATATATAATATTTATATAACCATATCCATATGATTGTTTATATAATTAATCTACAGGCTGTGCTGTAATCACTGAGGTAATGTACATACATGAAAAACAAATTAAAATGAGAATTAAAGCCAGGTCCTGAATAGTGTGGAGGAAAGGGAGTTTACGGAGTAGAAGTGATCTTTAAATAGAAAACTCGATTTCTCAAATTCAACTTTCTAACATTTTCATCCATAACCCCTATTAAGCAGTTAAATTCTACTGATAAAATCTTGCCATGTAGTTAATCTTTGAACTTTGTACCAGTGTTTTCAATAAATCTGTCCCTTTGAGTATATAGAGTAGAAAAATATGCAAAAATCACCTGCATATTAATCACACTTTCAAAATCACTGTGTGATACAACCTTGCCTTTTTGTGTGTATCAAATATAAACCATGGCCGTGTTACAACTTTGTGAGATTCCTCATCATTGTAGTGACATACCTATATTATTATTGTCTTCCTAATCATTACTTCAACAATGTTTTATTTTGCATCCTTAAAGCAAGAGTAGAAGTTAATAAGCCTTACCAGATTGAAACCAAGCAGATAAAGAAATATAGTTTTATATTGTGATATAAATTTGAAAACTTAAAACTGTCTCAAAGTTCATGAAAAATAAAACTTTTCATATACAATTCATTTGAAAAAAATCACTATAATAAATTATTGTAAAAATGTTACCACATATTTATAATGTTAGTAAAGATTTTATTGTTTTCCACAGATCTATTTTTTATTATTTTAATTTAATTTAATTTTTTTTTTTTTTTTGGGAAGGAGTCTCGCTCTGTCACTCAGACTGGAGTGCAGTGGCATGGTCTTGGCTCACTGCAGCCTCCACCTCTTGGGTTCAAGTGATTCTCCTGCCTCAGCCTCCCAAGTAGCTGGGATTACAGGTGTACACCACCACGCCCAGATAACTTTTGTATTTTTAGTAGAGATGGGATTTCACCATGTTGGCCAGGCTGGTCTTGAACTCCTGACTTAGTGATCTGCCTGCCTCAGCCTTATCAGACACATGGTTTGTAAATTTTTTCTCTCAACCTGTGGGTTGCACCTTCACTCTGTTAATTGTGTGTTTTTCCTTTTTTTTTTTTTTTTTTTTTTGCTGTGCAAATGCTTTTTAGTTTGACATGATCCTTTTGTCTATTTTTGCTTTCGTTGCCTGTGCTTTAGGGTTCTAATCAAGAAATTGTTGTTCAGACTAATGCTGTTGAGCTTTTCCTTATGTTTTCCTATCATAGCTTTACAGGTTTAAGTCTTACGTATAAGGTTTTAAATCCATTTTTGAGTTGATTTTTGTATATGGCATAAGAAAAGAGTACAATTTTATTGTTCTGCATGTGGATATCCAGTTTTCTCAACACCATTTATTGAAGACATTGTCCTTTCCCCATTGTGTGTTATTGACATATTTGTTGACCATCAGTTCACCATAAATATAATTATTTTTAGGTTTTTTGTTCTGTTCCATTGGTTGATGTCTATGTTTTTACATTAATATCATACCGTTTTGATTACAATAGCTTTGTAATATATCTGGAAATCAGATTATATTATGCCTCTAGCATTGATCTTTTTGTTCAAAATTGTTTGTGCTACTTGGAATCTTCTCTGACTCTATAAGAATTTGAAGATTTCCTTTCTATCTCTGTGAAAAAATGACATTGGAATTTTGAAAGAAATTACATTGACTCTTTAGATCAGTTTTATGTAGTATGGATATTTAAAACAAACAATATTAAATTTTCTTTTTTCTTTTTCTTTTTTTTTTTTTTTTTTGAGACGGAGTCTTGGTCTGTCGCCCAGGCTGGAGTGCAGTGGCCAGATCTCAGCTCACTGCAAGCTCCACGTCCCGGGTTTACGCCATTCTCCTGCCTTAGCCTCCCGAGTAGCTGGGACTACAGGTGACCACCACCTCGCCTGGCTAGTTTTTTGTATTTTTTAGTAGAGATGGGGTTTCACCACGTTAGCCAGAATGGTTTCCATCTCCTGACCTTGTGATCTGCCCGTCTCAGCCTCTCAAAGTGCTGGGATTACAGGCTTGAGAAAAAATCAGGCAAGAGAAAGAAATAAAGGGTATACAAATAGAAAAAGGGTAGTCAAATTGTCTCTGTTTGCAGATGACATGATTGCATAAGTAGAAAACCCCAGTGTCTCAGCCCAAAACTCCTTACTCTGATAATTAAATTCAGCAGAGTCTCAGGATACAAAATCAATGTGCAAAAATTACAAGCGTTCCTTTACACCAATAATAGAGAGCCAAATCATGAGTGAACTTCCATTCACAATTGTTACAAAGAGAATACTATAACTAGGAATACAACTTATAAGAGATGTGAAAGACCTCTTCAAGAGAAGTACAAACCACTGCTAAAAGAAATAAGAGAGGACACAAACAAATGGAAAAACATTCCATGCTCATGAATAGGAAAAATCAATATCATGAAAATAGCCATACTGCTCAAAGTAATCTATAGATTCAATGCTATTCCCATCAAGCTACCATTTACTTTCTTCAGAATATTAGAAAAAACCATCTTGAATTTCATATGGAACCTAAGAAGAGCCCTTATAGCCAAGACAATCCTAAGCAAAAAGAACAAAGCTGGAGGCATCACGCTACCAGACTTCAAACTATACAAGCTACAGTAACCAAAACAACATGGTACTAGTACCAAAACTGATATACAGACCAATGGAACAGAACAGAGGCCTCAGAAATAATACCACACATCTACAACCATCTGATCTTCAACAAACCTGACAAAAATAAGCAGTGGGGAAAGGATTCCCTACTTAATAAATAGTATTGGGAAAACCGTTTAGCCATATGCAGAAAACTGAAACTGGACCCCTTCCTTATACCTTATACAAAATTAACTCAAGATGGATTAAAGACTTAAACGTAAGACCTAAAACCATAAAAACTCTAGAAGAAAACCTAGGCAATACCATTCAGGACATAGGCATGAGCAAAGACTTCATGACTAAAACACCAAAAGCAATTGCAACAAAACCCAAATTGACAAATGGGATCTAGTTAAACTAAAGAGATTCTGTACAGCAAAAGAAACTATCATCAGAGTGAACAGGTAACTTACAGAATGGGAGAAAAATTTTGCAATCTATCTACCCAACAAAGTGCTAATATTCAGAATCTACAAGGAACTTAAACAAAGTTGCAAGAAAAAAACAAACAACCCCATCAAAAAGTGGGTGAAGGATATGAACAGACACTTCTCAAAAGAAGACATTTATGAGGCCAACAAATACATGAAAAAAATATCATCATCACTGGTAATTAGAGAAATGCAAATCAAAACCACAATGAGATACTATCTCATGCCAGTTAGAATGGTGATCATTAAAAAATAAGGAAACAACAGATACTGCAGAGGATGTGGAGAAATAGGAATGCTTTTACACTGTTGGTGGGACTGTAAACTAGTTCAACCATTGTGGAAGACAGTGTGGCGATTCCTCAAGGATCTAGAACCAGAAATACCATTTGACCCAGCCATCCCATTACTGGGTTTATACCCAAAGGATTATAAATCATTCTACTCTAAAGACACATGCACATGTATGTTTATTGCAGCACTATTTACAATAGCAAAGACTTGGAACCAACCCAAATGCCCATCAATGACAGACTACATAAAGAAAATGTGGCACATATACCCCATGGAATACTATGCAGCCATAAAAAAGAATGAGTTCATGTCTTTTGCAGGGACATGGATGAAGCAGGAAACCATCATTCTCAGCAAACTAACACAAAAACAGAAGACCAAACACTGCATGTTCTCACTCATAAGTGAGAGTTGAACAATGAGAACACATGGACACAGAGAGGGGAACATCACACACTGGGGCCTGTTGGGGAGTGGGGTACAAGGGGAGGGTTGGCATTAGGAGAAATAGCTAATGTAGATGATGGGTTGATGGGAGCAGCAAACCACCATGGCACATGTATACCTATGTAACAAACCTGCACGTATGGTACATGTTTCCCGGAACTTAAAGTAAAATTTAAAAAAAGAAAATGGTGCTAAACTTTAATCATCATCAGGAAAATAGAATTTAATACAACCCTACAATGCTAACACACATTTACCCAAATATCTAACAATTGAAAAAAACTGAAAATACCTTGTGTTACTGAGGATGTGGATCAAATGGAAGTATAATACATTGTTAGTGGACTTATAGAAAAATTACTCCACATAATTATTTTGCAGTAGAAATTCGTTAAACGAACCAGTAATGCAACAATTTAATTTCTGGATATATACCTAGAATATGAATATAAGTTTTTGAAGAAGCATATGGGAATGTTTGTAGCCACATAAAAAAAAGCCCAACTGAAAACTGCTACATTTTTGTGGTGTATATCTAAAATTGAATAGAGAAGAATATTCTACAACAATAGGATGAATGAGTCATAGGCCACAACACAGTTAACATAGAAACCTAATGCTGAGCAAAAGAAGTCAGGCCTAAGAGAGTGTGAACTATCTACAAAGTTCAAAAACAGGCAAAACTCATCAATGGGATTAAAAGTCAGCACGGTGTTCACAATGATTAAAAAGAGACATACGGGGGCTTTGGGGTGGTGTTAATATTTTATTTCTTACTCGGGGTGCTATATACATGAGTTTGTTTCTTTTATGAAAATTAATCTTTGAATTTATGATTTGTGTACTTTTTTATAAGAGGTTTGTTTATTTATTTATCTATTTATTTGTTTATTTTGAGACAGAGTCTCACTATGTCACCTAGGCCGGAGTGCAGTGGCATGGTCTCAACTCACTGCCACCTCCTCCTACCAGATTGAAGCGATTCTCCTGCCTCAGCCTCCTGAGTACCTGGGATAACAGGCGCAGGCCACCATGCCCAGCTAAATTTTGTGTTTTTATTAGGGATAGGGTTTCGCCACATTAGTCAGGCTGGTCTCAAACTCCTGACCTCAGGTGACCCGCCGGCCTTGGCCTCCCAAAGTGCTGGGATTACAGGTGTGAGCCACCATGCTCGGCCATGTAATTCAATTTAAAATTTTCCAATCCAAAAACAAAAGTAAGGATTTCTGCTTCTTTTCATGAGAGAGTAGATGGGAATTGATTTACTTTCCCATTTTAAACATGTAGAAAACTAAACAAAATATATGAAAATACTGTTTTTAGACATTGGAGAGCAGGAAATGCAAAAGTGGGAAAGTGTTCCTTTCAAGTGCTGTGAGTCTTACAAACACCCCAGCTTTTTGCCTGGAGGATCAGTCCAACCTGGTAACTCACGATGTAGGCAGGGAAATCCAACACAGACCAGAGTGGTCTCAGTGAGTTGAACAGACCAGGAGACAGAAATCAGAGTTTAGGGTGGCTGAGGTGGATGAAATCTGCTAATGTGTCTATTTTCTTATTCATCTGAGAAAAAATGTTGATTTATTTTTTAGATTACTTCATCTGCTGTACATGTTGGAGCTGAGCACTCAGATTATTCTAGCTCATCTAATGTTTGTAAATTATGTATAAAAAGCAGTAATTTTGTCAAGAAACATATAAAATAATTTAATATTAAAAACAGAATACATTTGGGACAAAAAAGAAATGTATTTTAAGATATCGAAAACTGGCATTGAGTTTGTTAAGTTTTTTCTCTTTAGTTCTACACAGCCCATAGACCAAACAGACAATCTCTCCCCATCCTGTCTCCCACCTCCACTTCCCCCACATACAGTGGGCATTAGAAAGCAGTGGCTTTTCGTTTAGTCTGAAGGGATCGGCGTCCTATAACATATGAATTAGCAGAGCCTCTGAGAAACCCTATATTGACCTCAGTCATTTTGTTCAGTAATTCTTCAAAAGCAGGCCAGAGGCTCACTAGTGAACATGCTTGCAATACTGATGTTTGTGCAATGGAAAATTTTAGGAAGGGAATTCTATTTCCCCGAGCAAGTTTCCAAGCACTAAACTCTCTTTCAAATAATAAAAGAGGTTAGAGACTAACTTAGGGAACAGATTCAATTTTTCAATGTGGCATTAATAGGGGCAAAGCAAAGAGACAGATTGCATTGACAGGGAAACAAAAATGGATAATGGATTTAATAGCTTGAGTTCTAATGGAAAAAATAACATTCTCCCTCAGATTGTCATATATTTTTTAAAAATGTGGCTACCATTAATAGTACATACATGAACAAAAAAAGCTTATATGGTGGTATATAAATCATTAAAAAGTTTTCAGCAAAATTAAGTAGACAAGTATTTCTGTTTCCTTCTGTATATTATCTCCTTCATTATTCATATCCTCAATAATTTCTCGCATACTTGCTATCATTGATAGCTACATTTGCTGTATTTAAGATTAACCTGTAGTTTTCAACTTTTTGCTAGTTATAACAAGAAAAAAAAAACACACCAATAAGAAGTAGCATGAAGCTATTTAGGATGCTAGAATAACTATCTGTATGTTTTCTTTTTATAAGTATATATAATGAAAATTACTAGATTCAGTATGTGATTACTTGGCCAATTGAGGGATATTTCAGTTTATAATTTTGTTAGCAGTCCCTACCTGTTATGTAAGCTAGTCATAAAAGTTCAACAACCAAAAGCTTTGAAAATTTTGTGAGACTGATGGAATTTATAATAATGCACATATAATCACATCAACATTTTGCATATAATTTGGATGGATAGAAGAAACTTTGAAATATCACATTAAATCTCTTATTTAAACTATAAGGTAGTAGTTAAGGAACTACATGAGATAAGAATATAATAAAATGTAGAATTAACATTTTATTTTGGTCAAAATGACAAGAGAAAAATACCTTGAGTATCATAATTGATCCTAATGCACAAAAATTCATGAGGACCCAAAGGGATAGGATCTAATAAAAAGTTGATATTTGGGAAAAAATTCAGTTTTGTCGATGTATAAACAGTAATTGTGATTATTTTACAAATGAGGGATGTGTGTGTATGAGAGAGAGAAAGACAGAGAGAGAGATAAAGAAATGTGCAGGAGGGAGAAAATAGCAGATCTTGACAAACAGAAAGGGAAGCAAAAAAGTAATGTTAAAAATGCCTAATAAGAAGAGACAATATAAAAAATTATAAATTAGCAAATTACTTCCCATCTCACTTCATACATCAGATACTTGATGAGATATGTATCAACTCTTCAGTGTTCTATTAACTGGTTTTAATGACTTTGTCAGAGTGTTATTGTTCTTTCAGAAGCAATGAAGTAAATTAATGAGCATATCAATAAAAACAGTTAATTATGGCAACAATTCAAGCATAAGAAATAGGACAGAAGAAACATCTCAGGTGTTATCCATCTCAAATCTCAATGAGTGAATGTTACTGTATCTGATTCTAATTTTCCATTGTTAGAATTTGTTTGTGTCAGTTCAGTATCAGATCTTATTAAACATTCGTTAAAGACCTGAACCATGGCAAGCAGGATCCAAATACATTTTATGAATGGTTGGAACTTAACTTTTAGAATACTCTGAGAAACAAAAATTTTTAAAATTACTTAGTCATAGAAGCCTATTATGTTCTAAGGTACCATTTACTTAAGAATTAAATGTGTGCCACATGAAACCTTAAAGATGCAGCTGCTATGTTTATTAGCTTACAAAAATAGGTACTTTTCTCTCTATAAATACCTTACAAATGTTTCAAACCTTGGCAAAACAAACGAACAAAATGTTTTTAGTAGCTGCGTTTCTATAGAGGAGTAAATGTACTAAGACTATGAAATGACTTATTGACACCTTAACTAAAACTTTTGGGTGGAAACAAAAGACTAGTTAGAAAAAATGTGAAACTAATTTGGATGTTAGAATTTTTTTGTGTTATTTTATTGGTAGGGTGTGTATGACTAAAATTATTAGATTCAATGTGTGATCAATTGGCTAACCAAGGGACTTTTCAGAACATAATCACGTTAAATGTCTCTTCCTGGTATGTGAGATATGAGTTCATAAGATATCAACCAGTTTAAAGGCTTTTTTTAGTGACCAACTTTATCCTCATCTTTCCTATTAAAAATTACCTATCAGGATATTTTTTTCTCTTCTCTGCAGTCTGTGCAAGTCATATTTTAGTACATAACTCTATCCAATATACATGTAATTACTTGTATATTTTCATTGCGCTCTCTTATTGCTTTAGTTGGGGACATTCCTTCAGTATAGTTTTCTATTAAAAATGCTAATTTTTATTAGTCCCACATTCATGTGTGGATGTATACAAACCTCTTAGCTAATTTTTTAAAAAAGAATTCTTGACGAATCAGAACTAATGAAAGAAGCTTAGTGTGACATGAAATAACGCAGGTCACGTTGCTGAACGGAAACTTCTAGGAAGGACAAATGAACTCAATGTTGAGGTGGAAAAAGACTGTCAACATTATACTGGTGGCCTCCTGTGAGTTTCACAGAAGCAACAGAAGGATTTGAGACAGTAATTTTGATTAAAAAAAGTTAAAAGCTGGGGGCGCGGCCAGGCCAGGCCCGGGGGCTCCGCATGCTGCAGCTGTCCCCGGGCGCCCCCGCCGCCGCCCTCGCCGCAGAGCCGCGCGGAGCTGAGCCGGCGAGCTAACCCGAGCCAGCCGGCGGGCGTCCCGGAGGCGGCGGCGCAGGGAGGGGCCCAACGCGCGCACGTGGCCCCGGCGGCCGCCATGGCTGACAGCGGCACGGCGGGGGGCGCGGCGTTGGCGGCCCCGGCCCCCGGGCTGGGCAGTGGCGGCCCAGGACCACGCGTCTACTTTCAGAGCCGCCCCGGAACCGCAGGAGAGGGCCCGAGTGGCGCGGACGATGAGGGCCCAGTGAGGCGCCAAGGGAAGGTTACCGTCAAGTATGACCGCAAGGAACTACGGAAGCGCCTCAACCTAGAGGAGTGGATCCTGGAGCAGCTTACGCGCCTCTACGACTGCCTGGAAGAGGAGATCCCAGAACTGGAGATTGATGTGGATGAGCTCCTGGACATGGAGAGTGATGATGCCCGGGCTGCCAGGGTCAAGGAGCTGCTGGTTGACTGTTACAAACCCACAGAGGCCTTCATCTCTGGCCTGCTGGACAAGATCCGGGGCATGCAGAAGCTGAGCACACCCCAGAAGAAGTGAGGGTCCCCGACCCAGGCGAACGGTGGCTCCCACAGGACAATCGCTGCCCCCCGACCTCGTAGCAACAGCAATACCGGGGGACCCTGCGGCCAGGCCTGGTGCCATGAGCAGGGCTCCTCGTGCCCCTGGCCCAGGGGTCTCTTCCCCTGCCCCCTCAGTTTTCCACTTTTGGGGTTTTTTATTGTTATTAAACTGATGGGACTTAAAAAAAAAAAAAAAAGTTAAAAGCTATTGTTTCCACTCAATAGATGACCAACCATGTCAGCTAAGTGCTTCTTTTCCAGCCTCGCTTAGGACAAACCATATAGAGGAAACTGCTAATAATTGAAACTCCCAGGACAAATGGCTTAGTGGGTGCTACAGCTTTTCACTCCACACTGGACATGCTCCCTGTTCCACCCGGTAGCCATGCTGCTGTTTTCTCTAGGCCTATGTGCTGACCTTGGTTGTCAAGCATTTCCTCAAGCACAGTTTCTAAGTATTGGGAATTCATGTTAATTGTCTTGTAGTTCTTGGATACGGCCCAGACACAAAACAGTCCAACTTCAACCCATCTGTTCTCTCCTAAAGGATACAAAACTTCCCTGCACCCTCTTAGCAATTTATCTTCTGGGTTCCTGCCTATACCACACCAGCAGGTAACTCTGAAGATAATTTCCAAATTTTTGCTTCAGTTTTTTATTCTTTATGCTAGATCAACTTCTGCTTCTTTTGGCTTAATATTTTGCACTACTTCAAAAAATGCAATTTGTCTTTTCAAGTGAAATAAATGAGGACTGCTGCAGGGCACCGACACAGTTGAGCAGATTTTCGGCTCTGCTGTAACCTATTTAGAAAGCAAACTTCCCAGATATATGTTCATACACCATGTTGGAATTAACAACAAGAGAGTAGTAGGAGGAGTTGCGTAGTGTTCCACCCAGTCATTTGCAAAAATGAAGTTTGTCTCAAAAGATTAGAGAGCTAAATAATTAGGAGTTATAGACACTGTCAATGTTATTTTTTATATCTCTATCTCTATATATGTGTGTATATAGACATATATAATATATACATATATATAAGTATATATATATATTTGCTTTTTAAAAAATACCCATGCTGCTGATCTAAAGTGAGAGGGAGGGAGGGGAAGGAAGACTGAGAGCAGGTAGTTATAAAGAACAAGGTACATTTTACTCAGCAAAGCTCTTTGAAACCAGTATGTATTATCTGAGTTTGAGATGCTGAGTATTTTGGATATTTACTCTATGTGGCAAAAAAAACAGCTGATTTTATAGTGTCACACTATCCTCTAATAATCTGATAGAATAAACTGATAGACATTAGGGTATATGCATCATATGTTACATTTCTATCAATGTAAATGTTGAGCTATAGACTGCATATTTCAAATTATGCTGCCCGACATAGAATAAATATTAAGCAACTATTCTTCCTTTGTTCTGTCTCTTCCATTTCTTTTCTGAGATGATTGGTCAAAAGTAGCCAAAGACGTTCTGGAGAATTTCTTGAAAAGGCTGTTGTTTTCACTAATTCATGCCAAATCATCAGAATATAGCAAAAGCTTTTTTTTTTCAATCTAAATAATAACATACACCCCAGCAACTGGCAGAAAAGCAAATCATCTTATTCAATTTTCCTTTAAAATTGTTATATATTCCATAATGTTTATTTGGACTGACACATTTTAATTAGAATAGTCATATTATCATTCAATATCAAACAAGCTATAGAGTACACCATTCAGGCACCTGAATAAAAATGACAGAAAGTATTAATATGGTAACCACATAGCACTCCAGATAATTTTTTTTTCTATCACTGCATTTTATTGCCAGTGGCCACAGTGTGAAGTTGTGGAATTTTGGAGAGACATCTGCATACTTAAAGGAGAGAAGAAGAGTATAAAAGTATAGAGGTCATGATCTTTAAACAAAATGTAAAAGAACTTTGAAGTTGAGAATTAACACAGAAATAATACGAAGGAAGGACTCACATACAGAACAAAAATGAAATTTCCTAAGGACAATTTTTGTCTTTTCTCTTATTTTTCAGCATATGTTTGTATGTATGTATTTTTAGGTATATCCATGTATGCAAATATATAAAAATAGTAACACTGTGGAACTTCTACCAGTTGGTTGTGTATTTGAGGTTAAAATAAAGAAGGTTACACCTACCAAAATTAAACTCCCCACTGTTAAAGTACAAAATATTTTCCTTTTCAGTTTTATCTTTTCTACCACATTTACCACCAAAATTACTTGAAAGAAAGTCATATTTGAACACTAATTTTTTTCTAGAGTCATTTTTTATTCTTAGAGAAAAAAGTTTCAGACTGTAGATTTGTTTTGAATTCTCATTCTATTAATTTTGAAACATTTTAAAATGTAGAGAGAGTGTTAGAAAAGTGGTAATTGGTGAGTGATTACCAGAACTCTTCTCTGTTAACTTCATTGCTGTGTACACCAGCTTGGGTTGACAAAGTTGGAATTAATAAATGATTGGGCACTCAGCGCTGTGGCTCGTGCCTGTAATCCCAGTATATTGGGAGGCTGAGATGGGTGGATCACTTGAGGACAGGAGTTCGAGACCAGCCTAGACAACATGGCAAAATCCTGCCTTTGTTAAAAATACAAAAATTAGCTGGGCATGCTAGTGCGCACACTTGTAATCACAGCAACTCAGGAGGCTGAGGCAGGAGAATCACTTGAACCTGGAAGGCAGACATTGCAGTGGGCCCAGATTGCGCCACTGCACTCCAGCCTGGGCAACGGAGCGAGGTGCTGTCTCTAAAAAAATAAATAAATGTTTGGTAGCATGAACTAATGGCAAATCATCAGAACTGGGAATGAGGATAATGGTGGCTTTGATGCTATAGCTGTGACTATGGGGAAGTTAACTGCCTTCATTTGTACAGTACCCTCATATCTGTATAATAAGATAATTATCCTATATATTCTCTAAAATGCAGTTCTACAAGTGCAAATCTACTGATATCCTGTTTAAAAAAGAGTTATTTTTAAGCAAACATTTAGCCACATATATGGCAGCTTGGCTTGCTCTGTTTAATTTATATCTAGGATATCCATAATCCATAAATTACTTGAATTCTAGGGCTATTAGTAATTGATCATTATAAAAAAATTACATTTGGGACAGAATTTAAGAAACCATATATATGTACACACACATATATATCCATATATATATATCCATAGACACGTGTGTATGGATATCCATATGTATTATATATATTCCCCGTGTGTGTATACACACACTATATATATTTACCAGCAAAATAGAATGTCGAAAGTGTGTAAAAGAATTACTGTCCTGTTTTTTAAGAAAATAATGTATTCCAAAAGATTCCTCTGTTTAGAAAACTACTACAACCTATTAATATAATCTGCAAAACCATTTTGCAATATTCATAGTGATTTGAAACAAAATACTTAAATTTGACAAAAAAAGATCAGTTTTGTTTTATCTGTTTCTTATTCCACCAAGAACTCCCCAGACATTGATTATTCTGAGCCAACTGAAGATTATGTCCAAATATGACATATACTCCATGTGAGAGGTGAAAATTAGTGAATTGTCCTAATTCTGACTGAGCTGTGTTTTCATTGCCATTTTACAGATAAGCTTTTCTTGCTAATAGAGAGGTTTGACAATTCTCAGAAACCCAGACTACTTGAGTGAAAATTCAATAAGTAAAGGATACCAAATGGTAACCAGGCCTTGGGGAGGCTACACAATTGAAACACAACTTTTTCTGACAGTTTGTAGTGTAGCTCTGGTGGTGTGTTTCAAAATCTGTCAAAAAGATATAACTGGACTTAAGAGTTTAGTTTGATTCTTAAACCAAATAATCGGATAGCAATGTGGCATTACTGCCTTTGGCCGTTTAGAGAAAAAAAAAATCTTGGTTTTGAAAGAGCAAAAGCATTAAACTCATCAAACTGCTGCTGTGTACTGGCAGAAAAACTTTCTAAGTTTCACTGCATGAACAGTCAGGACAATCAGATAACGAAGGCATCTTCACTGATGTCAATAGGACTCGAACAATCACATCCCCAAAGAAATGATGTTTAACAATTATTTTATGTAATATGATGGGGGAGTCATCAACTTCCATTTGTTTCAATGGTGATTTTACTTTCATTTTCTCAACATCAGTAAAACAGTTGCCCCCGCATTTGTCATATTGATGCTCAAGTAAAACTAAGGAAATTGACACTAGAGTCTCATTGCTTTTGAGTGCCACCAGGTTGCTGCTATGAATCTATTTTTAAAAAAGGTAAAATTGAGCAGGGCACGGTGGCTCACGCCTGTAATCCCAGCACTTCGGGAGGCCGAGGCAGGGGGATCACGAGGTCAGGAGATCGAGACCATCCTATCTCTACTAAAAATACAAAGAAAAAAAAAAAATTGCCGGGCTTAGTGGCGGGAGCCAGTAGTCCCAGCTACTCGGGAGGCTGAGGCAGGAGAATGGAGTGAACCCGGGACCTTGCAGTGAGCAGACGTCGCACCACTGCACTCCAGCCTGAGCGAGAGTGAGACTCAGTCTCAAAATAAAATAAAATGAAATAAAAAGGTAAAATTGAAAAATACATTAGCATTGTGCTTAAAATTGTTTGTGATTGGATACATATTAAAAATATAGTTCGTAATTGTATAACTCAGAGTCACTAGACTCCAGAGTTTGAGGACATCATAGAAGCTATTTATTTTTTATTCTGCTGTTTGTATTCTGTAATATTTTAGCACCAAACATGTTAGATTTAGCCACTAAATCAACAGGATCCTGATTATTTTCATGTTTACTTGGAGCAAATAACATCAATAGTAGGAAGTATTTATTTTCCACACACTGTACTAGTACTATATGTGCATTTTTCATTTAACTCTCAAAACCCTTGCATAAAGTAGGTACTACTAATATCTATATTTTACAGCAAGGAGATAGAGGTTTAGAGAAGCTTCATGACTTTTCCAGAGGACAAAGGCAGTAAATGGCATTAATAGGTGACTCTGAATCATGGCCTACCTGGATTTATATAGAGATCTTTCTATAGGTATTTGATTTCATTACTAAGTAAATAAATACATAAATAAATATTTGTAGGTCTCCTACTTGATGTTATGTAAGGGATTTGAGATAGCCATCCCATTGGAAAAAAACTTATTACTGGTTCAGTCTAAACTTTGTAGCAATTAATTCAATAGTGCAAACAAATTATCAAGGAACTCACCTGCCTCCCATTGTTTCATCATTCATTGCATCCATGGCTATTATTTTGAAGACATATAACCCCAAAAGGTTACATTATAAAGGACTAGGTAAGATTGTGATGAATCTCAGTTGAAGGGATTAGCATGTGGAAATCAAGACAGGAAAAGCCGTTCTGACACAGGGCTTTGGGGGGAAAAAAAGAGGAGTACTGAAAGAATGTTTAGGGTATCACTTATATAATATCTTCTATTAGTCTCTATTTTCCAAATGACCATTTGTATATTGAACAAACAAAGAATTTTTTGAAAGCATCATATGTATAACGCATACAAGACAAAGAAGTAATCATTTTCCCAGAATTCACACTAATAAGATTAATGCTGAAAATGTCAGAACTGGGTTAAGGGGAAGACCAGAATGAAAATTACTCAATGTTCTCTAGGCAGTTAAACACCACCAGAAATGTAAGAAGATAAAAAAAATAAAAAGTATTTCCTAGAACTCTTCTTGTGGAAAGTTCTGTGAGTAGTTTGAAGATGGAATGTTTAAGGTGAAATTTGGCTCCCAAACCCATCTATTTACATAAACTCTCTTCTGAGGAAATTGTAGTCTTCTGCTGTATTAGTCCATTTTCACACCGCTATAAAGACATACATGAGAGTTGGTACTTTGTAAAGAAAAGAGGTTTAATTGACTCACAGTTCTGAATGGTTGGGGAGACCTTAGGAAACTTGCATGGTGGAAGGAGAAGAGGCACATCTTAAATGGTGGAATGCAAGAGATAGGGAGCAAGAGCAGGGAAAACTGCCTTATAAAACCATTAGGTCTTGTGAGAACTCACTCACTATCACAAGAACAGCATAGGGGAAAATGCCCCCATGATCCAATCACCTCCTACCTGGTCCCTCTCTCGACATGTGGGCATTATGGGGATTACAATTCAAGATGAGATTTGGGTGGGGACACAGTCAAATCATATCATTTGCTAAGTGGAAATGCAAGTTTGGAGCTTGGAGTTTGGAGATGAACTCTTGAAGACAATATAGTATCGACACAGCAATTCTTTATTTTCCTTTCTTCCCGGGGTGCACCCTAGCATCCTCCTTATCAAAATGTGCTTACAAATAGTTTGACAATATATGTTTGAAGGGGTATCAGTTTATGAGGCTTCTTAGGGCCCCCATGTGTCTAGGCTAGTCCTGATTATTGAAGACTGGAGGAGATCAAAGTATGCCACTGTTTTACGTAATTACTTAAAATAAAATGAGGAAAATCATGAAACCCCAAATCAATAATAACAAGCCAGCAAGAAAAGTTTATAATACGTTTCTCTTTCCCTCTTTATATTATTTCATCATTTTCATCCTTTAGTACTGAATAAATATTCATTAAATAAATCGTCACAGCTGCACCATATCTCAAATGCTTTAACTCTGTTGGTGCTTATAAAACATCTGCTTAACACATATCGTCATAATCACTTACTCTTAATTTTTAAGTGAATTTATTTGAAGACTTCAGAAAAAATATTTGACTACTGATGCAGTTAACTTAATGGTTCAATGTCTATTCAGGATTACTGTATCTTATTAGATCAGTTTTCGAAAATTATACTTCCGTAGATAATTGTCTACGTTGTTTAACACTGATCGACATAATATAGTTTAATGCTTTCTCAAAAATATTTTACTTTTATAGTTATGTTACTTTTTATATTTTGAATATTTTCAATTTTATTTGCATAAACTCTTCAGTCCTTTGTCTGTTTAATTAAAGATTAATAATAAAGAACTAGCTTTAGATTTGGATAATCTTTTTGCTTCTTCATTTTATATTTTGTCTTATATTATTTCTTTTTTAGACTGTCTGCTATTATTTCATTATTTTAAAAATATTTTGAATAGAATGCTTTAACTATTAATTTTTAATCTTTTGTTAGCTTTTAATATATATTTCAACCTGTAAGTTTTTAATTTTAGCTATGTACACATGCATATAAATGTAGTGATATTATCTTTTAGTCATAAATATTTCGTAATTTTCATTATGATCTTCTTTTACTCAAATGTTAATTAGAACTATGTTTTAAACGTTTAGATTTTTTAAAAATTAAGCTTTCTAAAAAGCTAAATTTTAGTTTTAAATCAGTATGATCTGAAAAAAGTTTGGAATAATATTTGGTATTTGTAAAATTTGTTTTGTGGGCTAATCTTAATTTGTGTAATTATCCATGTAACTGGAAAACCATACGTATTCTTTAAGTAGTGTGTTCAGAATTCTCTCTCTCTGTTTCTTTATATGTATCTATCTATTTATCTATCTATCTATCTATCTATCTATCTATCTATCTATCATCTATCTAATGATGCAGGATTTTTGCTCCTTAGTTCAACTAAAATCCAGGTTCTTGTAACATGACCAGAAAAAATTAGGCACATGGACACATTGAAAGACGAGGAGAGAGGAATTTATTAAAAGAAAGCTCTCAGGGAATAAAAGAGGTCCTGCCAACAGGCTCCCACCTCACAGATTGAATACCAGGCCACGACACAGGAGCAGAGAGGCCAGGCTCCTCCCCCCTGCGTAAGGCATGAATTCCCAGTGGCTCCACCTCACTCTACCAATACTGCAGGCAGGCCCCCAGTCTGTTGGGGGCATGCCCAGACACCCTGGACAGATTTCCTCATCTGCATAAAAGTATCTGATGTAAACACTTGCGGGGCAGGTTGGAGATTCTCCGGGTAGCTTCCTTTATCTGCCTCCTGCATCTATTACATACACATACATATGTATGTATTCCCACTTCCGTGCACAAACACATACATTCAACTTTAACCCCAATTTATTAATCAACTCTATCATTTATTTTACTTCTACTTCTTTGAATCTTGTTTTTTCATGATTTATAGGCAACATGTTAAATGTATATAGATTGATAATTAGTTACATCTTTATGGTAATTTTTTTACTTTACTATTATGCGACAATCCATGATCCTAACATGCTTTGACCCTTAAGGTACATTCAGTCTGGTGGTAATGTTGCTCAACAGTTAGTCCTTTCTTTTCACCTCTCTCAGTGTGCGTGTGTATTGTTAAACTTTTGTGTGTGTGTGTGTAAATTATGATTTTTGTGTATTTCCCCCAATGTGGGAATTGCTGTTAAGAGAGGTGTGTGTGTGTATATATATATATATATATATACAGAGAGAGAGAGAGAGAGAGAGAGAGAGAGAGAGAGAGAAAGAGAGTTATAGTTATTATGACATTGACTATATTTTAATAATTTTATTCGTTATTCTTATATTTTAATTTTCATCCTACATTTACTAAATTATAAATTATAAATATTGCTACCACCACCATGAACAATACAAAGTCACATAATATCTGAAGTCCAAACAACTTCCCAATGGTTTATTTCATTTTATTGTTATCTAGTACTTTATACCTACTTTGATTTTTACTTCTGCTAAAAAAACTTCCTGTTTTTGTAGCTAGTATTTATTTAGAATTTCCAATAGCCTTTCTTTAGACTTCAATTTCCTTCTTAACAAATATTTAAGAATATTAACATTTCTTTCAAGACATGAAAGTTATGTATTGGTTCTGTTTGAAAATGTCTTTATTTTCTCATTTTTCTATGATAACTATGTGACTGGATATTGAATTCGAGGTTGAGAGTTTTTTCCCCAGCATTTGAAATATTAATTTGTCTTTTGACATCTTTTAGTTTATAAGAATTATGCTTTCATCTAAATTTTAATGAGCCCTAGGCATAAAATTGGGCTTTTTTTTTTCTGGTTGTATTTATCTTTGGTGTTACTGTAATATACTTGAAGGTGCATTTATTTATATTTATTTCCCTTAGAATTATGTCACTTCTAAGATAGACATCACCAATTCAAAATTAGCTTATTTTCCATATGTTTATGTATTTTCATTTTTGCATTGCCTATTATGTACTTTTTTTAAAAGATATAATTTCTTTTTAAAAGTGGTTGCTGTAAGAACTAGATACATGTCCTCCACTTTCAACAGGCAACATAGTGTTAAACTTGTACCACTTCATGTACATTACAATAACTTTACAACTGTATAGGTAAATTTGCATTCCCTGACTGTCCCTGCCCCTGCAGCAATTGTTTCTGTTGTAGCTGTTACAGGAAAGGGGTCTCGATCCAGACCCCAAGAGAGAGTTCTTGAATTTCATGCAATAAAGAATTCAGTGTGACTCCACAGTGCAAAGTGAAAGCAAGTTTATTAAGAAAGTAAAGGAATGAAAGAATGGCTACTCCATAGACAGAGACTCCCTGAGGGCTGCTGGTTGCCCACTTTTATGGTTATTTCTTGATAATATGCTAAACAAGGGGTGGATTATTTATACCTACCCTTTTTAGACCACATAGGGCAACTTCCTGACATTGCCATGACATTTGTAAACTGTCATGGTTCTGGTGGGAGTGTAGCAGTGAGGATGACCAGAGGTCACTCCTGTTGCCATTTTGGTTTTACTGGCTCCTTTATTGTAACCTGTATTTTGTGCTGACCTCCTATCTCATCCTGTGGCTTCGAATGCCTTAACCATCTGGGAATGCAGCCCAGTAGGCTTCAGCCTACTTGAGTTTCTAATAGAAAACAGAAGAACCAACAAGCTGAGTCATTTTTGAAGAGGATGGCAAGGGACCCCAAATAAGCTCAACAAAACTGGGAATCCAAGGAATGGTGCTTGTAGGGAAAGAGAGGTCAGTTGTAGTCCTTAAACCTCTTGGCACCTGGTGTGGGTTATAAAACAAGGAGCTGGAGTAAAATTGCCCTTACCCCTAATCCAAATGCTCTCCAGGATTTAGGAGCTACCCAATATGGTATTGGTTTCTATTTTTTGTTTGTTTGCTTGTTTCCAAAACAACCTTGCTTGGTACTGCATGGAAAGTCAAGCTTTTCTTCTTGCCCACTCAGGACCACCTGTCTGGGCTGGCCTCTTCCCCCTGTCTTCACAGCATTCCTAAGGAAGATTTTTGCAGTGCTCTCTGGAGCTGAGGGAAGTGGAATTTGGTCCAGAGAAGGTGGAAGGAAATAGTTTTCCTGTTTCCTTTTCTCAAGGTGGATGTTCTCAGGCTTCCTTCATACCTCCTTCCCATGGGTGCAGCTGGCAGTACAGTCAGGTTGTGGAGGAGGGCTGAGAAGAAAGGGGCACTGGTCCAGCCCCAAGTTTTATCCAAGACAGGCACACATTAGATACCATCCCACCTTCCTCTCTTAAGAACAGGCCAGCCACACATACAACCCTTTCCCTACTTTACTAATGTGTCCTTTATATGGTACCAGAAATGGGAGACAGGCAGACTTACCTGTAGAGGACTACGTGCTCACAAACAGGGTGTTCCCGATAAGTCCTGCTCTCGCAAACGAAGTAAGGCGTTCCCGATAGTCCTGCTCTTGCAAACGAAGCAGGGCGTTCCCCATAAGTCCTGCTCTTGCAAACGAAGTAGGGCGTTCCCCATAAGTCCTGCTCTTGCAAACGAAGTCAGGGAAAGGTCAGAAAAACAACAATGTGTCTTGTGACTTGGTAACATTCCACAAACAACTGTATAAAATAAAGCAGAGCGCGCCATTCTGGGCGGCCGCCATGTTTGTCTTGTCTTGTGTTGTCTTGTGTGTTCATTCCTTTGTTTAGGAAACTCGCGGACCCCAACACTTACCCCCCGCAATCAAGAGAGAATGTTGTTACTATCCATAAAACTTGACCATCCCCATATCCTACTCCTTTTCGTAAAAACAAATGCTTAAACCTGTGAGCCTGCCGTTCCTTTCTACGTGTTGATCAGTTTCCTTCCACTCGAGCTGTGCGGGAGGGAAGGGCATTGAAATTGTAGGTTGTAATCTTGTGCCAACCAATAAAAACCAGTATTTCTCTCTCTCTCTCTCTCTCTCTCTCTCTCTCTCTCTCACACACACACACACACACACACACACACACAGCCTATACGAAAACTAATTATTTTTGCTGCACTTTATACAAATAATCAGGCCAAGTGTAATAAAGCAAATCAGTCTTACCATAATTTTTAAGTGAAAATGGGGAACTGTGTTATGCCCAGACCATTTATTCCCCGAAGAAGACCACCAGAGTCCAGAGTCAAAGCTAAGCAGCAAGGATCTTTATTACAGGTTCGAACCTGGAGCTCTCACTTGCTCGTGAAACGAGACGGGCAGGAGAGCTCCCCCACTGAGCTCCGAACAATGTTATATAGTCTAAGGAAAGTAGGCATAGAATCATTATACAAATTAGAGGTATGATTGGCTGGAGTTTGAACAAAGCGATTTGGCAAACTATGATTGGTTCCCGCCATTTCTGATATTTCAGTACAACCCTTGAGGCGGAAGAGCAGTTTTACACAAAGGCAGTTAATTATATTGCATCAGGTTGCACAACCAGTTTATGGCTATCTTTCTTAAACACACCTTGTGACCTGGCTCTCTTACTTAAACATTCTTTGTGACCTGGCCTCAGAAAGAAAAACATGTACTTACAGAACTTACGAAACCTCTGGTACGTGCAGAGATTAGAAAGCAGAACAAAGAGTTTAGCAACATTGCGGGGAGGAAGGGAGGGTACGCATTTTTGTATCTTTGTGTCCTTTCATTTCCCCCTCCCATAAGTAACTGGATGTCCAATCTTGGATTTCCAGAGTCTTATAATGTAGCCTCACTTTCTGGGTGCAGGAGAGGCTGGTGATGGCTACGGAGGACCATTAGTTGGATGGTATCAAACCTTTCTCTGACAAATTGTAAAATTTTATTTACCACACAGGGGCCTATAGTGAATAGAAGTAGTAAAGACATTAGGGGGCCTAAAAGGGGTGCCAGAAGGGAAAACATTGAAGAGCTCCACCAATTGTTAGCGGCTGTAGTGAATTGTTGCTTTTTCATCTCTAAGCTTAGTTTGTGTAGGTGTTGGACCTTTTCCTCAACTAACCCTGACTCATTTATATAGAAACAGCATTCTTCTTTGAGGAACATACAGGTACCTCCTTTCTCAGCCGTGAGTAAGTCTAAGGCTCTGCAGTTTTGAAGGGTGACCTGTGCTAGGGAGGTGAGCTGCCGCTGAAGGGAGGCTAGGGAATAGGTGGAGTCTTCCATAGCAACAGAGAATTGTTGTAACAGCTTGTTGTTTTCTATCATGGAGTGTTGTAGGGCCCCTCCTGCTAACCCCGCTGTGACGACAGAGGTGGTTAAGGATATTCCGGCAATTAGTGGTAGAAAAACTGCTCGTCTATGTCGCGCAGTTTTAGTTGGGGCGGTCCCTGCCCAGCCTATGAACTCTGCCGGGGTTAGCAGTGTCAGTCGGGGAACTAGGGTAACAGGGATACACAACTGTCCGTCAGAGATGCTTTTGGACAGAGTTTTTAACAGAGTCATATTACACCAGAAGAACACACCAGGAGGAGCATATATGGGACTATTAGGGTATGTAGCCGATTGGTTACAGAGGCTGTTGCTAAATGCTGAATAACAATAGGGGTATTTCTCTTGGTATGGGTCACGGTACAGGGCCACATCAGGTATCGTGACTATTGATGAGTTAAAACCTGTATAGTTTGTGGGAGGGGAGGATAGAGGAACAGCCGTTAATGGTGGTCTTCCTAGGGTTGCACACATAAAGCAAGAGGACAGGTCACCTAAACCGGTGAGGTTGGCGAATGCTAGCCCTTCCTGTAGTAGGGTTAGCCAGGAGAAGGGCTGCAAGTCTTGTGATAGCTTGGTTTCTTGCCTGTGGATTTGTGTATGGATTAAAGGTTGAATCTGGACTAGACTTCTCCACAGATATAAATGGCTACTGGGCCAGGTACTAGTTGATGAGTAATATACTCCCCCATGTTGTGGGGTTGTCCACCGAGAGTCCCATGGGTCTCTAATTATCCAAGTGTAAGTGACGGGAGACTCAGTTTTGTAAAAATACCACCTTTGTTGTTCTCTCCAGTATCGGACAGAGTGCGTCTTACAGTAGCTATATGGGCAACCTGCACTCTGGTGCCACCAATAATTTTTACAATTATATTCAGTTTGATCATATTCAAAACAGATCATGGGTATTGCTGGTTGGGCAATCTGGAACCTAGTGAAATTGAGGTAAACTGTAGTATTACACCCTGAGGGGGGGCAGTCTGCGCTAGCTAGCAGTTTACCCGCTTGGGGGGTTTCCCCGGGGTGAGTTTTGTTCTCATAGAGCCAGAACCTCCAGACATAGGGATTAGACGGCGCAGCAGTGAGAAGAGTCAGATGCATAAGGCATAAAAGCATAGGTAAGCTAGACATGGTTACGGCTATGGGGATGACGGCACAGGGTTAGCTTTAAGGGATTGTTCTTAGCTTTGTCTACAGTCCATGTAACCGGTGCTCCAGACGGCCCGAGAAGGTCGGATGCTGGGTCCACTGGTTTGACGTGTGTGTAGTGGATCCACGAAGCGATGCCTTCTACCTTGAGAGCGGTGGGAGTAGTCAGGAGTACTTGCAGTGGTCCTTTCCACCTGGGTTGAAGAGTTTCTTGCCGGTGGCGCTTGACTAGGACCCAGTCTCCCGGCTGGAACGGATGAGGCGTCGGTGGAGGTCCTGCCTCATACAGTTCTCCTAGTCTGGGCCAAATTTCCTGGTGAATTTTCTGTAAGGCTTGTAAGGAGAACAGGAGCTCAGAGACATTTTCAGTTTCAGGTTTGAGTAAGTCATCTTTTAGACTGGGGACCAGGGGTGGGGGTCTGCCATACATGATTTCATATGGTGTGAGGCCCAGTCTGTAAGGGGTATTTCGGGCCTGGAACAGAGCGTAGGGGAGAAGTACTACCTAATTAGCGCCAGTCTCCATGGTCAATTTAGTTAAGGTCTCCTTTAGAGTCCGATTCATCCTTTCTACCTGTCCTGAGCTTTGGGGCCTATAAGCACAATGTAATTTCCAATTTGCCCCAAGAATGGAAGCCAAATCCTGACTTACCTTAGCAACGAAGGCTGGTCCATTGTCTGACCTTATTTGGACGGGAAAGCCATACCTGGGGAGGATTTCTTCCAAAATTTTCTTTGCTACAACCTGAGCAGTTTCTCTCTTAGTTGGGAACGCTTCTGTCCATCCTGAAAAAGTATCTACAAAGACAAGTAAGTACTGATACCCATATTTTCCAGGCTTTATCTCAGTAAAGTCTATTTCCCAATAGATACCAGGCCTAGTTCCTCTACACCTGATTCCTGCGGCGGTCTGGGTTTGGGGGCAAGCGTTGTTCAGTTGGCAGGCTTTGCAATTTGTTGTGACATCGCTGGCCAGTTCAGCTATGCGTCTGATTCTGAACTTGGAGTGCCTGATTAAGTCTATCATTCGCCGGGCACCCAGGTGGGTTGTCCAGTGGATATGTTCCAACACCTGCCGTCCTAATTTTTCTGGTAGGATGGTTTGGTCATTTATATCAGTCCACCACCCATTTTGAACCTGTTTTAGGGGAAGCGTGTCCATCCATTCTCGATCCTGGTCGGTATAGTCGGGAAAACGTGGCAAATTTCGCGGGCCAGGATCAGGGAGCTGGAGTGCGAGGAGCTGACTGGGAGCTTTTGCTATGCTCTTTGCGGTTTGGTCGGCTAAGAAGTTGCCTCGAGCAATTGGCGTAGTTGGTTTCTGATGCCCAGGGCAATGTACAATAGCCAATTTCTTTGGTTTCCACAAAGCAGTTAATAGAGCTAGGATCTCTTGCTTGTTTTTTATTTCTTTGCCTTCAGCTGTTAATAGTCCCCTCTCTCTGTAGATGGCCCCATGTATGTGCGCAGTAGCGAAAGCATAGCGGCTATCCGTGTATACTGTTAGTTTTTTCTCTGCCCCTAGGGTGAGGGTCTGTGTGAGTGTTATCAACTCGGCTCTTTGGGCCGATGTCCCTGGAGGCAAGTGTTCCACCCAGATTACCTCAGTCTCTGACGTTACAGCTGCTCCTGCATACCGCTGGCCTTGGTGGACGTAGCTGCTGCCATCAGTGAACCAGATGAGTTCTGTGTCGGGGAGCGGACGATCTTGCAGGTCCTCCCGCACCCCATGCACCTGAGCCAGTATCTCAGTGCACTCATGGGACGGGGTGTCCAAGTCTGGATTTGGCAGCAGTGAAGCAGGGTTTAAAGAGGTTGGGGGCAGAAAAGTTATTCTGAAGGGGTTTAACAGCAGTCCTTGATAGTGGGTGAGCCGGGCGTTACTCATCCATTGGTCCGGCGGCTGCCGGAGGACGCCTTCAATGGCATGTGGGGTTATAACGCGCAACTCTTGCCCCATGATAATTTTATCAGCGTCTCGGACCATTAGGGCGGTCACCGCGATTATCCGGAGGCAGGGTGGCCAGCCAGCAGCCACTGAATCTAATTTTTTTGACAAATAGGCAACTGGCCTCTGCCAGGGGCCTAGGTACTGTGTTAACACGGCTTTTGCAACACCCTTACTTTCATCCACGTATAAGTGGAAGGGCTTGGAGACATCAGGGAGCCCCAGCGCGGGGGCTGATAACAAGGCAGTTTTGATTTGCTGAAAGGCCAGCTCAGCCTCTTCCGTCCAATTGAAGGGCTGCCGTTCCTTTGTTGCCTGGTATAGGGGCTTGGCTAACTCAGCAAATCCGGGTATCCATAACCTACAGAACCCTGCCGACCCCAGGAATTATCTCACTTGCCGTGTTGACTGGGGTCTAGGGATGCGTAGGACTGTTTCCTTTCGGGCTTTGGTTAGCCAGCGTTGCCCCCCTTTTAATAGGTACCCCAGATAAGTTACCTCCGACTTGCAGATCTGAGCCTTTGTTGCTGAGGCTCGGTAGCCTAGCTCCCCCAGAGTCTTCAGGAGGTCCTCAGTCCCTTGAACACAAGTTTCCGGGGACCTGGCCGCTATTAAGAGATCATCAACATATTGCAAAAGAGTTATTTCAGGGTGTTGCCGCCGGTACTCACCCAGATCTTCATGAAGGGCTTCATCGAACAGGGTTGGCGAGTTCTTGAACCCTTGTGGCAGTCTGGTCCATGTTAGCTGACCGTTGATGCCCTTCTCATGATCCGTCCATTGAAATGCAAAGAGTTCTTGACTTTTGGGAGCCAGAGGAAGGCTGAAGAAAGCGTCTTTTAGATCAAGAACGGTATACCACTGTTTTTCGGGATGTAAGGCACTCAGAAGGGTGTATGGATTGGGCACAGTGGGATGTATGTCCATGACCCTTTTATTAACTTCTCTTAAATCCTGTACTGGCCTGTAGTCCGTACTGTTGGGTTTACGAACAGGTAACAGTGGAGTATTCCAGGATGAGTGGCAAGCCCGTAGGACTCCCTGGTCTAGGAGTCGGCGGATATGGGGCATAATTCCTTCTCTTGCCTCCAGGGGCATAGGATATTGCCGAACCTGAACCGGGTCCGTCCCTGGCTTAACTTCCACAAATATGGCAGGTCGATGTTTAGCTAGCCCCAAGCCCCCAGTTTCTGCCCACGCTTCAGGGAAACGCTGGAGCCAAGAGTCAATTTCCTGATCGGGGGGCTTTTGCTCTTGATGGAGTCGGTACTCATCTTCTAAGGTGACAGTCAGGATAGATATTGGCCTGTTTTGGGAATCAGTTATCTTGGGCCCTTCTGGCTCAAAGTGGATTTGGCCCCCATCTTTGTCAGCAAGTCCCTCCCTAGTAGAGGGCAGGGGCTCTCTGGGATGACTAGGAAGGAATGGGAGACTTTTCCAGTTCCTAAGTCTACAGTCCTCTGGGTTGTCCAGGGGTATTTTTTAATGCCTGTGGCCCCGTGCACCCAGGATGTTTTCTTAGACATTTTTCCAATTGGTTTGGTTAGGACTGAGCGTTCCGCCCCAGTATCGACCAAAAAGCGAACTGGAGACCCCTCCACTTGCAAAGTTACCCTGGGTTCGGGGAGGGGGTCCGAACCCCGTCCTCCTTAGTCAGAGTCCTGGGTAACGAGTACGGAGGTAGCGTTAGCTGGTCTCCGTTTCTTTGGGCAGTCTTTAATCCAGTGGCCACGTTCCTTGCAATAAGCACACTGATCTTTTTCTAATCCTTGCCTAGGGCCTTGCTTTTTCTGCTTTCTGTTTTGGCCATTTCCTGCCTGGGGGAAAGCTGCTACTAAGACTTTGGTCATTTCTTTGGTTGCCTTGAACTGTTTTTCTTCTGGAGTATCCCTATTATTATAAACTCGCTGGGCCATCTGAAGGAGGTCCTGAATCTGCTTTCCCTCTAAACCTTCTAATTTCTGGAGTTTTCTTTTAATATCTGGTGTTGCCTGGTTTACAAAGGACATTACTACCGCTGCCTGATTTTCCGGTGCTTCCGGGTCCATAGGGGTAAACTGTCTGAAGGCTTCCATTAATCTCTCTAAATACACAGCGGGGCTTTCTGTCTTACCTTGTAACACCGAATATACTTTAGCCAAATTGGTGGGCTTGTGAGCTGCAGCCCGGAGACCTGCCATTAGAGTCTGGCGATAAATGAGCAGTCGTCCCCTACCTTCTGCCGTGTTGTAGTCCCATCTGGGCCGGGTCAAAGGAAAAGCCGCGTTAATGAGGTCAGGATTTGCAGTTGGCTGGCCGTCATCTCCTGGAACCAGCTTTCTGGCCTCAACTTGGATTCTTTCCCACTCCTCCGTTGTGAACAGGATTCGGAGGAGCTGTTGACAGTCATCCCAGGTCGGCTGGTGAGTAAACATGACACTGTCTAACAACGAGGTTAGATCTTTGGGATTATCTGAGAACCGAGCATTTTGGGACTTCCAATTGTATAAATCACTGGTGGAAAAAGGCCAATACATGAGACGGGAGAGCCCGGTATCATCGAGCGATCCTATTTCTCTGAGAGGCAGGGCTACAGTGGAGTCAGGGAGTCGGGAATCTTGGTCCCGCTGTATGCGGCCTCGTGTTCGGCCGGCCGGCCCCCCCAGGTTACTTTCGCTTTCAGCTGCTTCCACTTCTCGGTTTCCCTCTACGGAAGCACCACCCTGGGGGACTGGGTCCTGCGGGATAAGGTGCGGATATGGTGGGGGAAATGTGGGTTCTAACGTTAGGGGGTCCTGGCTGTCTGGCAGCTCAGGGGCCGAGGGAGCAGAGGGAGTCCTTTGTCTTGTAGGTCACGTTACTAGGACCTTGCAAGGCTCAAGGATGAATGGAGTTATCCAGGGCGGTGGGTCTTCCACAAGATTTAGCCACACTAGAATATAAGGAATTTGATCAGGATGTCCTGACTGCCCTGGCAGGAAAATCTTAGTTTTTACCTTAGTAATAATAGAGAGACAGAACGTTCCTTCGGAGGGCCACCCTACGCTGAAAGAGGGCCATTCCAAATGGCAGAAAGTAACTAGCTTTCCTTTCTTTAGCTCTACGCTTAAGTTATGCCCCCGAGCCTTCACATCCTTAAAATTGGTAACAAGGAGTGAGAGCGGCGTGCTCTGGTTGTTGCCTATCTTTGGACTGCTCCTACAAAGAGAAGGGGGGACGAAAATGAGTGTGAAGCAGAGGAGAGTATCCGACAGGTCCGGTCCTGGAAGGGGAAGAAAAGGTTTTATGTTTCGTTTTGGGCTTACACTTAACACTTAACAATAATGGACAGACAGTGATAACGATGAGCATTCGCGAGCGCATGTCGGACTTCCGACCTGAGTCAGACGGGGCAACCAAGGATGGAGGCCCCCAGATGGGCACTGGGGAACGTCTCCCACCAGTCCCGAGTGGCTGTCTTCTAGCGCGTCCGCCAAGACCGTGCCACTTACAGAACAGACCAATACAGATTACAGATTACGGATTTCGCGAAATTTCAGGGAGACAGAGACAAAGACAGAGACAGTGACAAAGCCGGCTTACCTACAGATTAAGATCCATTGACTTGGGGGTCTGGTGGGCTTGGGGGAAATCCCGGACGAGCCCCCATTTGTTATGCCCAGACCGTTTATTCCCCGAAGAAGACCACCAGAGTCCAGAGTCAAAGCTAAGCAGCAAGGATCTTTATTACAGGTTCGAACCTGTAGCTCTCACTTGCTCGTGAAACGAGACGGGCAGGAGAGCTCCCCCACTGAGCTCCGAACAATGTTATATAGTCTAAGGAAAGTAGGCATAGAATCATTATACAAATTAGAGGTATGATTGGCTGGAGTTTGAAGAAGCGATTTGGCAAACTATGATTGGTTCCCGCCATTTCTGATATTTCAGTACAACCCTTGAGGCGGAAGAGCAGTTTTACACAAAGGCAGTTAATTATATTGCGTCAGGTTGCACAACCAGTTTATGGCTATCTTTCTTAAACACACCTTGTGACCTGGCTCTCTTACTTAAACATTCCTTGTGACCTGGCCTCAGAAAGAAAAACATGTACTTACAGAACTTACGAAACCTCTGGTACGTGCAGAGATTAGAAAGCAGAACAAAGAGTTTAGCAACATTGGGGGGAGGAAGGGAGGGTACGCATTTTTGTATCTTTGTGTCCTTTCAACTGGAGAGAGAAATATGTGACAAGAACTATGGTACACTTGTTATTAAATTATTGTCTCATTAGTTGTTTTTAAGTTTGTTTCTGCAACTTAGGCTAACCCTGCTTATTCCTGTGAAGCAACCAGTAAACTCTGACTGCTACTCAGAAGAAATAAGAGGGTTGGGTAATGTAAAAATCTGGATCAATATGCTAATCCTGGGCATGTATTGGAATCATCTAGCAACCCCATATCAGTTTGGTTCCAACAAATTCCCAGTTCATGGAAAGCTTTCTAATTTAGTTTACTTGGGACAACTTTATTTGTTTTGCTTTACTCTTGTGGAATGTATTGCTGTTATACTCTTTGTGTAGGATTTCAGGGCAAGCTTGCTGTCTGTTATGTTAAACACTTATTAATCTTCCAGATATCACCCTTTGTCAAAACTCAAGAGTTATAAATGGACCTTACTGTACTGATGGTTTCTGACTGAGGTTCTCTCTACCCTGAATGCAAGGGATCCTCATAGTTAGGCAGGAATATCACTGCCCTTATTCAGCCTGAAGAAGTTACAGAAGATGAATCTTTGCCCCTCTGCAACCCTTAGGATTAAGGGTTCTCTTGTGAAAGGGAGAGGGAAATGTCAGAGGTGTATGTACCAAAGCAATTCCATCTTAAATATGAGCCTCCCCTTTTTAGACCATATAGGGTAACTTCTTGACATTGTCATGGCATTTGTAAACTGTCATGGCACTGGTGGGAGTGTAGCAGTGAGGACTACCACTCTCATTGCCATTTTGGTTTTGGTAGGTTTAGGCCAGCTCCTTTACTGCAAACTGTTTTATCAGCAAGGTCTTTATCACCAGTATTTTGTGCTGACCTCCTGTCTCATCCTGTGACTTAGAGTGCCTTAACCATCTGGGAATGCAGGCCAGTAGGTTTCAGCCTCATTTTACCCAATTCCTACATAAGATGGAGTTGCCGTGGTTCACATGCCTCTGACATAGCTGCCTTATGTATTATATCCCCATATGTTATAAACCCAAGAAGACGATGCTATAATATTTGTTCTAAATAATCATTGGGATACTTATCCTTTATTCCAGAAGATTCAAGTTTTTTTTCAGCCTGAAAAACTACCTTTCATAGTACAGGTTTGCTGGAGATAGATTCTCTTAGATTTTTTTATTCTTTTTTTTTTTTTTTGAAGGGTTTTTTTTTTTTTCATATTATTAGTTGTGAATATTGTATTTTATGTTAAATTCTTTGTTGAATTTTTTTTATTTTATTACTACTTTTTGGCCTTCATAGTTAATGATGAACAGTCCATGATTAATTTAATTGTAGTTTCCTGGTATGTCATCTTTCACTTTTCTCTGGCTGCTTTTAAGATATTTTTTTCATCTTTGGTTACCAGCAGTTTGACTATAATATGCCTAGGCATGGTTTCTTTCTATTTATGGTGTTAGGGATATCTTGATGTTTTAAAAATTGTCAAATTATGTGTTTCACCAAATTTGGGACATTTGAAACCATTATTATTTAAATATAATTTTCTGTCCCATTATCTCTCTTCTCTTTTGGAAAGTCTAATTTTATTGATCTCTACCTACATATCATCTATCCATGTATCTATTTATATTTGTATGTATGCCTCTATATGTCTCTATTATGAAAGAAAAATATCTTGGGTCCCTTCAAGCTGGGAACCACTCAGGGCAAATCTGCCTCCTCTTCTATTCGCGTCGTCTCTTTGCTCGCAGAGATAGATGCATATTCTGATTGCCTTCTTTGGAAGGACCGATCAGAAACTCAAAAGAATGCAAGCATCTGTCTCTCACCTATGTGTGACCTGGAAGCCCCCAGTGGTGGGGCCTTGTTTTTAGCTGCCTCCACCTTTCTGGACAGAACTAATGTACTTCTTACATGTTGATTGATGTCTCATGTCTTCCTAAAATGCATAAAATCAAGCTGTGCCCGACCACCTTGGGTACATGTGGTCAGGACTTCTTGAGGCTGTGCCATGGGTGCGTCCTCAACCTTGGCAAAATAAACTTTCTAAATTAACTGAGACCTGTCTCAAATTTTGGGGGTTCACACTATCTATCTATCGGATGTTTTGATATTGTCCCACAGCCCCCGAGCCTCTGTTCTTTTTAATTTTCCCTTCCTTATTCTTCGGTTTAGATTATTTCTTGTGATTTGTCTTCAAATACACTAAACTTTTGCTCTATCATCTCAACTTTGCTATTAAGCCCATACAGTTAATTTAAAAAATGTTTTGTATTGTGTTTTGCAGTTTAAAATTTTCCATTTTATTCTCGTATTAATTTCCTAGGGCTACTGTGACACAAACTGTCTGGCTCCAAACAACAGAAAGTTATTATTTCCTAGTTTTAGAGGCTAGAAGTATGTTATCATAGATTGACAGGGCCATGCTCCTTCCAAAGGCTCTAGGGAAGAACCCTGCTTTGCCTCTTGCAGCTTCTGGTGATTGCAGGTGCTCTTTGGCTGTGGAATCAGAACAACAATCTCTACCTCCATCTTCCCATAACATTCTTCTTTCTGTCTTTTCTATATCTCTGAGTCTCTTCTTATGAGGACACCAGTGACTGCAGTTAGAGTCCACCCTAATCCACTCTGACTTTGTGAATGAATCATGGTTTCCTAGTTCTTGGCATACTGAGAAACTTTGGATTGAACTTTTTGGATTTTGAATATTAGGCTGTGGAGTCCCTGGATTCTGCTGTTTTCTTTTAAAGCATGTGATACTTTTGTTCTAGCACATAATCAACATGATTAGATTCAAACTGAAAACTCTTTTCTACCTTCTGTGGGAGCAGTTCAGATTTAAGTTTATTTTGAGGTGTTTTTCATTTGCTGGATTATTTATAGACTGCTTCTTGCATGATAGGTTCAGTGGTAAGCTAGGACTTGGACAGTGCTTGTACATAGAATGGGATATCCTCTTTCATCAATCTCTTTTGTCCAAGGTTTCCTCCCACTTTCTGGCTTCTCTGGCTGACCTGCCTTGTTTCTTTTTTTATCTTTTTGTATCCCTCACCCTCTCACACCCTTAATCCCAAGTCCCAAAGTCCATTGTATCATTCCTAGGCCTTTGCATCTTCATAGCTTAGCTCCCACATATCAGTGAGAACATACAACGTTTCATTTTCCATTCCTGAGTTACTTTACTTAGAATAATAGTCTCCAATCTCATCCAAGTCGCTGCAAATGCCGTTAATTCAATTCTTTTAGTGGCTGAATAGTATTCCATCATATATATATGATATATATATACATCAAACACATATATGTGATATATATCAAACATATATATGTGTCTATATACACATATCACAGTTTGTTTATCCACTTGTTGATTGATTAGCATTTGGATTGGTTCCATGATTTTGCAATTGCCAATTAAGCTTCTATAAACATGTGTGTGTAGTATCTTTTTCATATAATGATGTATTTTCCTCTGGGTAGATACCCACTAGTGGGATTGCTGAATCAAATGGTAATTCTATTTTTCGTTATTTAAGGAATCTCCACACTGTTTTCCATAGTGGTTTATATTACTAGTTTATATTCCTACCAGCAGTGTAGAAGTGTTCCCTGATCACTGCATCTACACCAACATCTACCATTTTTTGATTTTTTGATTATGGCCATTCTTTTCATTATTATTATTATTATACTTTAAGTTCTAGGGTACATGTGTACAACGTGTAAGTTTGTTACATATGTATACATGTGCCAGGTTGGTGTGCTGCACCCATTAACTCCTCATTTACATTAGGTGTATCTCCTAATGTTATCCCTCCCCCTACCCCATGACAGGCCCCAATGTGTGATGTTTCCCACCCTGTGTCCAAGCATTCTCATTGTTCAGTTCCCACCTATGAGTGAGAACATGCAGTGTTTGGTTTTCTGTCCTTGTGATAGTTTGCTCAGAATGATGGTTTCCAGCTTCATCCATGCCCCTACAAAGGACATGAACTCATCCTTTTTTATGGCTGCATAGTATTCCATGGTGTATATGTGCCACATTTTCTTAATCCAGTCTATCATTGATGAACATTTGGGTTGGTTCCAAGTCTTTGCTATTGTGAATAGTGCTGCAATAAACATACATGTGCATGTTTCTTTATAGCAGCTTGATTTATAATCCTTTGGGTATATACCCAGTAATCGGATGGCTGGTCAAATGGTATTTCTGGTTCTAGATCCTTGAGGAATTGCCACACTGTCTTCCACAATGGTTGAACTAATTTACAGTCCCACCAACAGTGTAAAAGTGTTCCTATTTCTCCACATCCTCTCCGGCACCTGTTGTTTCCTGACTTTTTAATGATTGCCATTCTAACTGGTGTGAGATGGTATCTCATTGTGGTTTTGATTTGCATTTCTCTGATGGCCAGTGACGATAAGCATTTTTTCATGTGTCTGTTGGCTGCATAAGTGTGTTCTTTTGCGAAGTGTCTGTTCATATCCTTTGCCCACTTCTTGATGGGGTTGTTTGATTTTTTCTTATAAATTTGTTTAAGTTCTGTGTAGATTCTGGGTATTAGCCATTTGTTTGATGGGTAGATTGTAAAAATTTTCTCCCATTCTGTAGGTTGCCTATTCACTCTGATGGTAGTTTCTTTTGCTGTGCAGAAGCTCTTTAGTTTACTTAGATCCCATTTGTCCATTTTGGCTTTTGTTGCCATTGCTTTTGGTGTTTTAGTGATGATGTCCTTGCCCATTCCTATGTCCTGAATTGTATTTCCCAGGTTTTCTTCTAGGGTTTTTATGGTTTTAGGTCTAACATTTAAGTCTTTAATCCATCTTGACTTAATTTTTGTATAAGGTGTAAGGAAGGGATCCAGTTTCAGCTTTCTACATATGGCTAGCCAGTTTTCCCAGCACCATTTATTAAATATGGAATCCTTTCCCCATTTCTTGTTTTTGTCAGGTTTGTCAAAGGTCAGATGGTTGTAGATATGTGCTGTTATTTTTGAGGGCTCTGTTCTGTTCCATTGGTCTATATCTCTGTTTTGGTACCAGTACCATGCTGTTTTGGTTACTGCAGCCTTGCAGTATAGTTTGAAGTCAGGTAGCATGATGCCTCCAGCTTTGTTCATTTAGCTTAGGATTGTCTTGGCAATGCGGGCTCTTTTTTTGTTTCATATGAACTTTAAAGTAGTTTTTTTCCAATTGTGTGAAGAAAGTCACACAATTAACTTAATGTGTTAAGTTAATTAAGCTTAATGGGGATGGCACTGAATTTATGAATTACCTTGGGCAATATGGCCATTTTCACAATATTAATTCTTCCTATCCACGAGCATGGAATGTTCTTCCATTTGTTTGTGTCCTCTCTTATTTCATTGAGCAGTGGTTTATAGTTCTCCTTGAAGAGGTCTTCACATCCTTTTTAAGTTGGATTCCTAGGTATTTTATTCTCTTTGAAGCAGTTGTGAATGGGAGTTCACTCATGATTTGGCTCTCTGTTTGTCTGTTACTGGTGTATAGGAATGCTTGTGATTTTTGCACATTGATTTTGTATCCTGAGACTTTGCTGAAGTTTCTTATCAGCTTAAGGAGATTTTGGGCTGAGATGATGGGGTTTTCTAAATATACAATCATGTCATCTGCAAACAGGGACAATTTGACTTCCTCTTTTCCTAATTGAATATCCTTTATTTCTTTCTTCTGCCTGATTGCCCTGGCCAGAACTTCCAACACTATGTTGAATAGGAGTGGTGAGAGAGGGCATCCCTGTCTTGTGCCAGTTTTCAAAGGGAATGCTTCCAGTGTTTGCCCATTCAGTGTGATACTAGCTGTGGGTTTGTCATAAATAGCTCTTATTATTTTGAGATACGTCCCATCAGTACCTAGTTTATTGAGAGTTTTTAGCATGAAGGGCTGTCGAATTTTGTCAAAGGCATTTTCTGTATCTATTGAGATAATCATTTGGTTTTTGTCTTTGGTTCTGTTTATATGAGGGATTACGTTTTTTGATTTGTGAATGTTGAACCAGCATTGCATTCCAGGGATGAAGCCAACCTGATCATGGTGGATAAGCTTTTTGATATGCTGCTGGATTCGGTTTACCAGTATTTTATTGAGGATTTTTGCATTGATGTTCATCAGGGATATTGGCCTAAAATTCTCTTTTTTGTTGTGTCTCTGCCATGCTTTGCTTTGGTATCAGGATGATACTGGTCTCATAAAATGAGTTAGGGAGGATTCCCTCTTTTTCTATTGATTGGAATAGTTTCAGAAGGAATGGTACCATTTCCTCTTTGTACCTCTGGTAGAATTCGGCTGTGAATCCTTCTGGTCCTGAACTTTTCTTTGGTTGTTATGCTATTAATTATTACCTCAATATCAGAGCCTGTTATTGGTCTATTCAGGGGTTCAACTTCTTCTTGGTTTAGTCTTGGGTGGGTGTATGTTTCCAGGAATTTGTGCATTTCTTCTAGATTTTCTAGTTTATTTGCGTAGTGGTGTTTATAGTATTCTTTGATGGTAGTTTTTATTTCTGTGGGATCAGTGGTGATATCCCCTTATCATTTTTTATTGCATCTATTTGATTCTTCTCTCTTTTCTTCTTTGTTAGTCTTGCTAGTGGTCTATCAATTTTGTTGATCTTTTCAAAAAATCAGCTCCTGGATTCGCTGATGTTTTGAAGGGGTTTTATGTCTCTACCTCCTTCAGTTCTGCTCTGATCTTAGTTATTTCTTGCCTTCTGCTAGCTTTTGAATGTGTTTCCTCTTGCTTCTCTAGTTCTTTTAATTGTGATGTTAGGGTGTCAATTTTAGATCTTTCCTGCTTTCTCTTGTGGGCATTTAGTGCTGTAAATTTCCCTCTACACACTGCTTTAAATGTGTCCCAGAGATTCTGGTATGTTGTGTTTTTGTTCTTACTGGTTTCAAAGAACATCTTCATGTCTGCCTTCATTTCATTATGTACCCCATAGTCATTCAGGAGCAGGTTGTTCAGTTTCTATGTAGTTGAGCAGTTTTGAGTTTTTTTTCTTTTTTTTTTTTTCTTTTGAGACGGAGTCTCACTCTGTTGCCCAGGCTGGAGTGTGGTGTCTGGATCTCGGCTCACTGCAAGCTCCGCCTCCCAGGTTTATGCCATTCTTGTGCCTCAGCCTACCAAGTAGCTGGGACTACAGGCGCCTGCCATCTCACCCGGCTAGTTTTTTAGTTTAGAGTTTCTTAATCCTGAGTTCTAGTTTGATTGCACTGTGGTCTGAGAGACAGTTTGTTATAATTTCTCTTCTTTTACATTTGCTGAGGAGTGCTTTACTTCTAACTATGTGCTCAATTTTGGAATAAGTGTAATGTGGTGCCAAGAAGAATACATATTGTGTGGATTTGGGGTGGGGAGTTCTGTAGATGTCTATTAGGTCCGCTTGATGTAGAGCTGAGTTCAATTCCTGAATATCCTTGTTAACTTTCTGTCTCATTGCTCTGTCTAAAGTTGACAGTGGGGTGTTAAAGTCTCCCATTATGATTGTGCAGAAGTCTAAGTCTCTTTGTAGGTCTCTAAGCACTTGCTGTATGAATCTGGGTGCTCCTGTATTGAGTGCATATGTATTTAGGATAGTTAGCTCTTCTTGTTGAATTGATCCCTTTATCATTATGTAATGGCCTTCTTTGTCTCTTTTGATCTTTGTTGGTTTAAAGTTCGTTTTATCAGAGACTAGGATTGCAACCCCTGCTTTTTGTTGTTGTTTTCCATTTGCTTGGTAGATCTTCCTCCATCCCTTTATTTTGAGCCTATGTGTGTCTTTGCATGTGAGATGAGTCTCCTGAATACAGCACACTGATAGGTCTTGACTCTTTATTCAATTTGCCAGTCTGTATCTTTTAATTGAAACATTTAACCCATTTACATTTAAGGTTAATATTGTTATGTGTGAATATGATCCTATCATTATGAAGTTAGCCGGTTATTTTGCTCATTAGTTGATGCGGTTTCTTCCTAGCATTAATGGTCTTTACAATTTGGCATGTTTTTGCAGTGACTGGTACCAGTTGATCCTTTCCATGTTTAGTGCTTCCTTCAGGAGCTCTTGTAAGGCAGGCCTGGTAGTGACAAAATCTCTCAGCCTTTGTTTGTCTGTAAAGGATTTTATTTCTCCTTCACTTATGAAGCTTAGTTTGGCTGGATATGAAATTCTGGGTTGAAAATTCTTTTCTTAAGAATGTTGAATATTGGCCCCCACTCTCTTCTGGCTTGTAGAGTTTCTTCCTAGAGATCCGCTGTTAGTCTGATGGGCTTCCCTTTGTTGGTAACCCAACCTTTCTCTCTGGCTGCCCTTAACATTTTTCTTTCATTTTAACTTTGGTGAATCTGACAACTATGTGTCTTGAAGTTGCTCTTCTCGGGGAGTGTCTCTGTGGCATTCTCTGTGTTTCCTGAATTTGAATGTTGGCCTGCCTTGCTAGGTTGGGAAGTTCTCCTGGATAATATCCAGAAGATATTTTCCAACTTGGTTCCATTCTCCCCATCACTTTCAGGTACACCAATCAAACAGATTTGGTGTTTCACATAGTCCCATATTTCTTGGATGCTTTGTTCATTTCTTTTTACTCTTTTTTTTTTTTTCTCTAAACTTGTCTTCTCACTTCATTTCATTCATTTGATCTTCAATCACTCATAACCTTTCTTCCACTTGATCGAATTGGCTACTGAAGCTTGTGCATACATCACGTTGTTCTTGTGCCATGGTTTTCAGCTCCATCAGGTCATTTAAGATCTTCTCTATGTTGTTTATTCTAGTTAGCCATTCATCTAATCTTTTCTCAAGGTTTTTAACTTCTTTGTAATGGGTTCGAACATCATCCTTTAGCTTGGAGAAGTTTGTTATTATAGATATCATCTGAATCCTTCTCTCAACTTGTCAAATTCATTCTCCATCTAGCTTTGTTCTGTTGCTGGCTAGGAGCTGCATTCCTTTGGAGGAGAAGAGGTGTTCTGATTTTTAGAATTTTTGGCTTTTCTGCTCTGGCTTCTCCCCATCTTTGTGGTTTTATCTACCTTTGGTCTTTGATGATGGTAATGTACAGATGGAGTTTTGGTGTGGATGTCCTTTCTGTTTGTTAGTTTTCCTCCTAACCATCAGGACCCTCACCTGCAGGTCTGTTGGAGTTTGCTAGATGTTCACTCCAGACCCTATTTGCCTGGGTATCACCAGCGGAGGCTGCAGAATAGCAAATATTGCAGAATGGAAAATGTTGCTGCCTGATCCTTCCTCTGGAAGCTTCATTGCAGAGGGGCACCCTCTGGTGTCATTTGGTCCCTACTGGGAGGTGTCTCCCAGTTAGGCTACTCGGAGGTCAGGGACCCACTTGAGTAGGCAGTCTGTCCATTCTTAGATCTCAAACTCTGTGCTGGGACAACTACTACTCTCTTCAAAGCTGTCAGACAGAGACATTTAAGTCTGCAGAAGTTTCTGCTGCCTTTTGTTCAGCTATGCCCTGCCTCCAGAGGTGGAGTCTACAGAGACAGGCAGACCTCCTTGAGGTGCAGTGGGCTCCACCCAGTTCGAGCTTCCTGGCCCCTTTGTTTGCCTACTCAAACTTCAGCAATGGCAGATGCCCCTCCCCCAGTCTCACTACCACCTTGCAGTTCAATCTCAGACTGCTGTGCTAGCAGCAAGTGAGGCTCCGTGGGTGTGGGACCCTCTGAGTCAGTCACAGGATATAATCTCCTGGTGTGCTGTTTGCTAAGATTGTTGGAAAAGCACAGTATTAGTGTGGGAGTGTCTGATTTTCCAGATACTGTTTGCTATGGCTTCCTTTGGCTAGGAAAGGGAACTCCCCAATCCCTTGTGCTTCCTGGGTGAGGTGATGCTCTGCCCTGCTTCAGCTCACATTCCATGGGTTGCACCCACTGTCCAACAAGCCCCAGTGAGATGAACCCGGTACCTCAGTTGGAAATGCAGAAATCACCCATCTTCTGTGTCACTCATGCTGGGATCTGTAGACTGGAGCTTTTCCTATTCAGCCATCTTGGAGACTCCGATTATGGCTATTCTTGGGGAGTAAGGTGATATCGTGTTGTGGTTTTGATTTGCATTCCCCTGATCATTAGTGAAGTTGAGCATTTTTTGTATTTTTTTTGTCATTTGTATATCTTCTTTTGAGAATTGTCTATTCATATCCTTAGCCCATTTTTTTTCATGGGATTGTTAGTCTTCTTCTTGTTGATTTTTTAGAGTTTGTTGTAGATTCAGGATGTTAGTCCTTTGTTAGATGCATAGATTGTGAAGATTTTCTCCCACTCTGTGGGTTTTCTGTTTATGCTGCTGACTGTTCCTTTTGTTGTGCAAAAGTTCTTTAGTTTAATTAAATTCCGACTATTTATTTTTGTTTTGATTGCATTTGCTTTTGAGTTCTTGGTCTTGAAATACTTTCCTAAGCCAAAGTCTAGAGGGGTTTTTCCAATGTTATCTTCTAGAATTTTTACAGTTTCAGATCTTAGATTTAAGTCCTTAATCCATCTTGAGTTAATTGTTGTATAAGGTGAGAGAGGAGGATTCAGTTTTGTTCTGCTACATGTCACTAGACAATTGTCCCTGCACCATTTGTTTAAAAGGGTGTTCTTTCCCCACTTCATGTTTTTGGTTGCTTTGTTGAAGATCAGTTTGCTGTAAGTATTTGAGTTTATTTCTGGGTACTCTATTCTGTTCCATTGGTCTACATGCCTATTTTTATGCCAGTATCATGCTGTTTTGGTGCCTATGGCCTTATAGTATAATTTGAAATTGGATAATTTGATGCCTTTAGATTTGTTCTTTTTGCTTAGTCTTGCTTTGGCTATGCAGGCTCTTTTTTGGTTCCATATGAATTTTAGAATTTTTTTTTTTTTTCTAATTCTGTGAAGAATGATGATATCTTGATCGGAATTGCATTGAATTTTTTGATAGCTTTTGGAAGTATGGTCATTTTCACAATGTTAATTCTACCCATCCAAAAGAATGGGAGTATTTCCATTTGTTTGTGTCATCTATGATTTTTTTCAGCAGTATTTTGTAGTTTTACTTGTAGAGAGGTCTTCCAACTCCTTGGTTAGGTATATTCTTAAATATTTTTTATTTTTATTTTTGCAGCTGTTGTAAAAGGGGTTGAGTTCTCCATTTGGTTCTCTACTTGGTCACTGTTGTTGTATAGAAGAGCTGCTTATTTGTGTACATTAATCTTGTATCCAGAAAATTTCCTGAATTCTTTTATCAGATCTAGGAGCTGTCTGAAGGAGTCCTTAGGGTTTTCAAAGTAAATTATCATATCATTAACAAACAATGACAGTTTTACTTTCTCTTTACCAATTTGAATGCCCTTTATTTCTTTCTCTTGTCTAATTGTTCTGGGTAGGATTCTCAGTACTATGTTGAAGAGGAGTGGTGAGAGTGAACATCCTTGTCTTGTTCCAGTTCTCAGAGGGAATGCTTTCAATTTTTCCCAGTTCAGTATTATGTTGGCTGTGGGTTTGTCATAGATGGCTTTTATTACATTGAAGTATGTTCCTTGTATGTTGATTTTACTGAGAGTTTTAATCATGTAGGGATGCCGGATTTTGTTGAATGCTTTTTCTGCATCTATTGACATGATCATGTGATTTTTATTTTAAATTCTGTTTATGTGGTGTATCACATTTATTGACTTGCATATGTCAAACCATCCCTGTATCCCTGGTATGAAACCCACTTGATCATGTTGGATTATCCTTTTGATATGTTGTTGGATTCAGTTACGTAGTATTTTGTTAAGGATTTTAGCATCTATGTTCATCAGGAATATCAGTCTGTAGTTTCCTTTTTTGGTTTTGTCCTTTCCTGTTTTTGGTATTAGGGTGATGCTGGCTTCGTAAAAAGATATACGGAGGGTTCCCTCTTTCTCTATCTTGTGGAATGTTGTCAATAGGATTGGTACCAATTCTACTTTGAATGTCTGGTAGAATTCTGCTGTGAATCCATCTGGTCCTGGACTTTTTTTGGTGGTAATTTTTAATTACTATTTCAATCTCACTGCTTGTTATTGATCTGTTCATGGTATCTGATTCTTCCTGATTTAAGCTAGGAGGATTGTATCTTTCCAGGTATTTACCTGTCTCTTCTAGGTTTTCTAGTTTATGTATGTAAAGGGGTTTATAGTAGCCTTGAATGATCTTTTGTATTTCTGTGGTGTCAGTTGTAATATCTCCTGTTTCATTTCTCACTGAACTTGTTTGGATTTTCTCTATTCTTTTCTTGATTAATCTTGCCAATGGTCTATCAATTTTATTTATCTTTTCAAAGAACCAGCTTTGTGTTTCCTTTGCTTTTGTAATTTTTTTGTTTGTTTGTTTCATTTTCATTTAGATCCACTCTGATCCTGGTTATTTCCTTTCTTCTGCTGGGTTTGGGTTTGTTTTTTTCTTGTTTCTCTAGTCCTTTGAGGTTTGACCTTAGATTGTCTGTTTGTGCACTTTCAGTCTTGTTGATGTAGGTGTTTAGGGCTATGAACTTTCCTCTTAGCACTCCTTTGCTGTATCCCAGAGGTTTCAATAGGGTGTGTCACTGTTGTTGTTCAGTTCAAATAATTTTTTAGTTTCCATCTTGATTTCATTTTTGACCCAATAATCATTCAGGAGCAGTTTATTTAATTTCCATGTATTTGTATGGCTTTGAAGGTTACTTTTGGAGTTAGTTTTCAGTTTTACTCCACTGTGGTCTGAGAGAGTGCTTGATATAATTTCAATTTTCTTAAATTTATTTAGGCTCATTTTGTGGTCTATCATATGGTCTGTCCTGGAGAAAGTTCCATGCACTGTTGAATAGAATGTGTGCTCTGCAGTTGTTGGATAGAATGTTCTATACATAGCTGTTAAGTCCATTTATTCCAAGGTACAGTTTATATCCATTGTTTCTTTGTTGACTTTCTGTCTTGTTGACCTTTCTAGTGCTGTCAGTGAAGTATTGAAGTCCCCCAATATTATTGTGTTGCTATCTACCTTATTTCTTAGGTCTATTAGTAACTGTTTTGTAAATTTGGGTGCTCCAGTGTTAGGTGCATATATGTTTATGATTGTAATATTTTCCTGTTACACAAGGCCTTTTGCCATTATATAACGTTCCTCTGTCTTTTTAAACTGCTGTTGCCTTAAACTTCGTTTTGTCTGATATAAGAATAACTACTCCTGCTCCCTTTTGGTGTCCATTTGCATGAAATGCCTTTTTCCACCCCTTTAATTTTATGTGGGTCCTTATGTGTTGGGTGAGTCTCTTGAGGGCAGCAGATAGTGGATTGGTGAATTCTTATCCATTCTGCAGTTATGTATCTTTTTTTTCTTTTTTCTTTTCTTTCTTTTTTCTTTTTTTTTTTTTCTGAGATGGAGTCTTCCTCTGTCACCCAGACTAGAGGGCAGTGGCACAATCTCGGCTCACTGCAACCTTCGCACAGTGGGTTCAAGCATTCTCCTGCCTCAGCCTCCCAAGGAGCTGGGATTACAGGTACCTGCCACTATGCCTGGCTAATTTTTGTATTTTTAGTAGACATGGGGTTTTGTCATGTTGGCCAAGTTGGTCTCGAACTCCTGACCTCAGGTGATCCACCTGCTTTGGCCTCCCAAAATGATGAGATTACAAGTGTGAGCCACTGTGTCCAGCCCAGTTATATATGTTTTAAGTGCAGCATTTCGGCCATTTACATTCAATATTAGTATTGAGATGTGAGGTACCATTCCATTCATCATACTATTTGTTGCCTGTATACCTTGGTTTTTTGGTTCTTGTTTTTGTTTTTTAAATTTTATTTTTGTTTTATAGGTTCTGTGAGATTTATATTTTAGAGAGGCTCTGTTCTAATGTGTTTCCAGGATTTGTTTCAAGATTTAAGCTCCTTTTAGCAGTTTTGTAGCAGTGGATTCTCTCAGCATTTGCTTGTCTGAAAAAGACTGTATCTGTCTTTCATATATGAAGCTTAGTTTTGCTGGGTACAAAATTATTGGCTGATAATTGTTTTGTTTGAGGAGGCTACAAATTGGGCCCCAATCCCTTCTAGCTTGTAGGGTTTCCACTGTGATATTCATTGCTAATCTGATAGGTTTTCCTTTATAGGTTGCCTGGTGTTTTGTCTCACAGCTGTTAAGATTCTTTCCTTTATCTTAACTTAGATAACCTGATAACAATGTGTCTAGGCAATGATCTTTATATGACAAATTTCTCAGGTGTTCTTTGTGCTTCTTGTATTTGGATGGCTAGGTCTCTAGCAAGGCTGGGGACATTTTCCTTGATTATTCCCCCAAATATGTTTTCCAAACTTTTAGATTTCTCTTCTTTTTCAGGAACAACAATTATTCTTAGGTTTGGTCATTTAATATAATTCAGGACTTCTTGGAGTCTTTGTTCATATTTTCTTGTTCTTTTTTCTTTGTCTTTACTGGATTAGGTTAATTCAAAGACCTTTTATTTGAGCTATGAGTTTCTTTCTTCTACTTGTTAAATTCTATTGCTGAGGCTTTCCAGAGCATTTTGCATTACTATAAGTGTGTCCAATGTGTCCTAAAGTTTTGATTATTTGTATTTATACTACTTTATTGAATATCTCTCCTTTCACCTCTTGTACCTTTTTATTTTTATTTTTTATTTATTTTTATTTTTTATTTCCTTGCACTGGGTTTTGCCTTTTTCTGGTGCCTCCCTGATTAGCTTAACAACTACCATCCTGAATTCTTTTTCAGGTAAATCAGGGATTTTTCTTTCTTTCTTTCTTTTTTGTTTGTTTATTTGTTTGTTTGGATCCATTGCTAGTGAGTCACTGTGATTTTTTAGGGGTGTTAAAGAGCCTTGTTTTATCATATTACCAGAGTAGACTTTCTGGTTCCTTTTCATCTGGGTAGACTGTGTCAGAGGAAAGAGCTAGGGCTGAAGGCTGTTTTTCAGATTCTTTTGTCCCTCAGGGTGTTCCCTTGATGTAATGCTCTTCCCATTTTCCTATGGATGTGGCTTCCTGAGAGCTGAGCTGCAGTGATTGTTATCTCTTTTCGGGGTTTAGCCACCCAGCAAGTCTACCAGGCTCCAGGCTAGTACTGGGAGCTGTCTTCAGAGAGTCCTGTGATGTGAGCCATCTATGGGTCTCTCAGTCGTGGATACCAGCACAGTATTTGGGGTGTCTTCAGGGTTCTGCAGGAACAATTCACTTCCTTTGGATGGTCTGTGGGTCCTCTCAGGTTTCCTGATTTATTCCTGCGGTCATTTGGAGCTAAAATTTATGATGCAGGCCTCCACACACTGCTCTGTCTGTTGGAGTCAGAGCTGTAATCTAGTCCTGCCTCCAATCCACCATGATGGAATTCAGCCTGACTTCTTTCTTTCTTATGCCAGAAAGATGGAAGGTTTTCTATAGGAGCTTGAGTCACTCTGCCCCATGTTACAATGCCAGCCTGCCCTTAGGCCAAAGCTACAAAGACAGGAGATTCACCCTTGGACAGTTTATATTTCCAATTTTCTGCTCCCATCCAAAATAGATGACTTTTGTGCATACTTCAAACTTCTAAGGTAGTTGTTTTATGGTATTTTTGTGCAGAGTTTATAACAATAAATAGGTGCAGGAAGTTCAGCCCAATGAAATCTTATTCCACTATATCAAAAGTGAAACTTTAGAATATCTATTAGGCATATCTGGTACTTTTGCATTCTACCTTTGATATCTTAAAGTCTTCTTCATATTTCTTAAGTTTATATCTCTTTGTAGTGCATTCTGGACAAAGTTATTGAGTCTATCTTCTAATTTTTTAATTGTCTGTTTACTTTGCAAGTTAATTTGAGGTTTCTGCAATGTGGTAGGCTGAACTAACTTAAGCAACATTCACCTTCCAAACACAGAGATATTCTGGATTATATATCTTAATTTTTAAGAAAGCATATGGCTCAGCATTGTAAAGTTCATTTTGAGTGATTTGGGATAATTTGTGAAGACAATTGTAGAAAATCAAACTGAACTTTATTCTAAAAATAATTTCGTTTCTTTTTATCTAAATTTAATTGTGTTTTATAAATTAATTTTTGCCTTTTATTATTTGATTAATCACTTGTTAGTATTTATTTTTAGAGATAAATTATTTTTCACTTTCCATTTATGTTAACTAGTGGAAAATACATGATGAATTTATGAACAATAATAACTAAGGAAATTAATGAAGAGGTAATACATTTTTTAAGGACAGTAAGAATGAGTTTATATTTTGCTTTATTTCATTAACTGTAACCCTTTGGGAAATATTCTGTTTTGTTTGTTTTCTAAGTGGATTTCTTTTATTTTTTGTGTATTCTTGACTTTCTACATCCATACCCATATCCAAAATGGTATAGGATAGCATAATTTATTTTTGTAAATTGCTTTCAAAAATCATTATCATCTTACTAATTATATTGTCTGAAAAATTTGCATTGACTCTACTCACATTTACACAGTAACATTTACCACAGATCTAATAACTCCATTTCCTGTATCCCTGGCCAAACACCAGTTTCAGCCAAAGTTGTCTGCTTCTGCCCATATAAATCATTTCATAAATTAGAGTCAGCATTCCTCACAGAACATGAATTTATTTTCAAATCCAGACAAAATAAATCATAAGGAGCCATGAGGTTGGAACTGTGGCCTAATTTTTAATAAGTCCCTTCAATTAATGCAGTTTAAAGTTTCACATTCATAATAAAAATACTGTAAAATTATGTCCATCTTAATTGTTTTTTTCTCTTCTCATATTACGCAAATACACTACTTATCCAGAAGATCTCCCTCTTTTTCTTTTCAAGATCTTTGTGCTTTTATGTGCTGCTTAATTTTATTTATGACTTTCAGGTTTCTTTAGAAGGCCTTGTGGCACGTTAACAAGTGTTTTCGGTATTTTGATGTTAAAGAAGATGGACTCTGGATTTAGTAACAACATGTCAACCATCACATTTATTCATTCTTTTAATATTTATTAATTCATTAAATATTCATAGAGTGCCTACCATGAGTCAAGTATGTGATAGCGACAAATGTTACGTTTTCTGCTCTTAATTGCACAGTCAAATGAGTGAGACAAATACTGATATATTTGAGATAAGTTCTGAAAATGGGGTATGTGCATGGAAATTACATCTTCACTGGCTATTGCCAGTAACAGTCTAGTGGAAACCTATATCAGTTGAAGAGCTGCCATCAATCCCTGTTCATATTAGTAAAGTTATCACTTTTGTAGCTGCTCAAATTCTTTTTTTTTATTGGCTAGAAATTATGTAAATTGTTTCCTCCATATGTCTGAAATGTAAGTGTGATTGTTTTTAATATAAATTTTTAAACTTGTCCAAGCAGTGTAAACAGCATAAAAGGTGAAAAGTGGGAATGTCACATGTCACACTGTATCAGGGTAATGAGATGTCTAACATAGACCCATAGACACACAACCTGAAAAGCACTTCTTCATATTCATGTTCTTGATAATTTCACATTTATAACATAGCATAAGCAAGGAAAAGTATTTCTTTCAATAGAATCATGGGTCAACTCAAGGTAAGCCATTATTCTATAAAAACATGGTTCAGAAATAACCTAATTAGGGCTTATAACCACATTTCTAAGGGCTACTGTTCTGTTATTATGTGTAAAATATAGGAACACTTCCCAATAATGTGAAAATAAGGAAAACTGATATGAAATCTACAGGAGTAAGCTAACAATTTTCCAGACAACAGAATTATATATTTTGCATTATTGTTCCGGAGAACTATAGGCTTTGATTACTTGGGACAGCTTTTTTTTTTTTTTTTTTTTCCTTGCCTTTCCTAGCAGAGCTGCAGATTTAATTTTATCGGTATGAGAAATATGAAGCTAGGGAATTTAATAATTGTTTCACTAGGTAAGGGATGAAGTAAATTCCATTGCCTTTCGTTTGATTACAATCTTCCCTGCTGGTTTAATTAAAAACATCCATGTGAGGAATAAGAAACATGGTACAGGATCTAATTGTTTTATTGTATTGAATGTAGAGTAGGAACAATGAAACCAAAAGGTTTATAGTTGTAAAACTTAAATGTTTCATGTAAATCTAAATTGCAGACACAGGTCAGCTATAGACAAATGTCAGTAGACTAGATTCAAAATGCACTGCAGGCAGAAAAGATGACATTTATCAGTCATCCATACATCAGTAACTAAAACAATTTTAGGGTTGTCTAGACAGGCATTTATTATTTCTGAAATTTAAATCTTTAGTAGAAGGACAACAGGAGGCATGGTATCTATATTCAGTTTCACAAGAAATGAGGAAAAGGCCTAGAAAAAAATCCAAAACCATTTGCAGGAATATATGTATAGAAAAGAATATCATTGCTGTTACTCTATACTGGAAGCAACTATATGATTAAATTAGCTTTCTCAGTTACTGTGACAAAGGCCTGAAAAATTACAATAAATACTGGTAAACATGATTTAATTTTATGAATTTTGGATAATTTGCCAATAACAATATTTTAAAAATCTGCTAATATTTTACTAAAGTTTTTATTCTTTTAAAAATTGCTATAAAATTAGAAAATTGTGTTTAAATGTAGCTTTTGAAAATCATAGAATTAGGCAGCAGAAAATTAAATATGCCAACATTATGAAAATGACATTCAACATCTTTTCCAAATTCAAGGACAGCAAAATATTGTGAGAAATAATAAAAAATATATGAGAAGATTATAAATTAACTTTCAATCTTCCAAGATAAAACAAAATTGGGTAGAAAATTTTATTTCCATTATATTTGAAATTATCAGTATAAATTGTAGTGGAGACAGGCTTATCTATGAAACAACAATATATCACATAATTTCTAAATAAGAAGAATGACAAAATATCATATTTTAGAAGTCTGAGGAACTAAAAACAAAAAAACAGAAATAAAAACAAACCATAAAAGTACAAGCAAAATAAATCTCAGCATATCAGTTGCTGGACCATTTTAAAATTGTGCTTCTTTCATTTTTCTGCTGTCATTTTATTTTATTGTTTAAATGCAACTACAGTTTTTAGTGGGATGATTTTCTTATTGAATTTTTTTTGCTAGAATTAATATACCTTTTTTGATATGTAGATATCTAGTAAATAAATTATAAATCTTCACTCCTGTTTGTCATAGGGAATCTATCAACTCTATTACTTTTTACTATACTCATTTAAAAAATTCTTTCTTTCTTTTCTTTTTTCTTTGTTTTTAATTTATGATTTTAAAGTTATCCTTAGTTGTGAGCTCATTAATTTTTTAAAAACTTTCATGCAATAATTCAAAGTACTTTTTTGTGTTGAGAAATAATGGTATTTTAATGCAGTCTATTCTTTGGCTCTCCAGGAAGTGCATTTTTCACCCTTGCAAGTGCATTTTTCACCCTTGCCCAACACACACCCCATATATACATCTTTGTGATGAACATTATTGTGCTAAACATATTACATAGTGCAGATTACTTCAGTCCACTGCTTCTAGATCTTATAGCCGTAAATCACAGCTGTTAAATATTTATAACATTCCCTTGAACACTTAAGGGAGAAAGCCAAAATAAAATTTTTCATTTGCTTGTAGTGTTAAAATGCTTGTAGTGGTTAAAAAATACTACAGTTTTCTTCAAGATATTAAATTAAACCCAATAATCTGTACCTAACTATTGGTATTGAAGGAGTTTGCCTAAGTGTCCAGATTTTCCCTCAGAAGCATCCAAATAATTGTTAAGAGAAGGCCCTTAATGCAATCCAAGGATCTCTTTTTCTCTTCTTTCTATTTCTGTTTTATCTGGAATTCTCTTTGGCCCCAGTGATAATTGTGAAGCTCCCTAATTTTATTTAAAATTCATATTTTTCCATCAAAGATCAACTGCAATACACAATCCAAATGCGTAGATATAAAGTTGGCATTTACAACTACTCAGTGAAAACGTCTTGCCGGCAAAGCGGCACTGATCATTTTTGTTGCAAAGAATAAGCTGGTCTTAGATAAAGCATTGGAACTGGGGGTACCCTAGCATTTCTTAGAATCCCTTCAGACATCATAAACCTATTTGGGGTTCATTTCCAATATTTTTGTGTCAAGCTTGATTTGCTGCTTTTTATTACATGGTGGGAATTTGTTAGCTTTTACTTCTTAACACCTGCTTTGTCATCAGTATCCACTAGGTGGAGATATAATTTTATTTTTTCTTTGGTTTAGGACAACTTGAACATTTATGATGCTATGAAAGGAATATTCATCTTCACAATTTGAACATATACCTTTTAATTGGTGTTTAATAAATATTATGATGTGAAGCTATATTTTTTCTGAATATTGCCTGTATCTGTCTACATTTCCTTTTTTGTTTGTTTGTTTTTATGTTTTAATATAGATTCTAAAGTACAGACCATTGATTGACTTGGTTTCATTTTTATATTTCCTTCCAAGTGTTGGAATATACAAATGAGTGAGTATTCTCAATTCCAGAGTGTAGTGAAATGCAATCCCCAGCATTATGTAAAGATGCTTTGAGACTAAGTACAGGTTGTTGGCAGGGATTAAATAGGAGAGGTTAGAAAAGAGGTAAGAGATTTTCCTCTTTTTCTGTAAGCCAGGTGAGAATGCCCCTCTTAGTCCTATAGCTGCCAGGAAGAAAAGGATATGAAAGCAAATGAAGTGGTTTCCAGATCCTGAAAGATACTCTCTTCACAAAATCTCTCTTCTCTCTTCTTTTCTTCTCTTTTTTCTCTGTCTCCTTCCCTTCTCTTCTCTTTTAGAAATATGCCTTGTTCTCTGTGTCTGTCTCTTGCTCATTTCTCTCTATAACTATCTATCTATCAGAGATGTACATATATACATACATTTACATTAGATTTTAAAATGTAATTCAATATATACATATACATGTTGTATGAACATGCACAGTTTGGGACTCTGTAAAAAAGCAAGAACTGAAGTCTCCACTTTTAAGAGGACTTTATTTTTTCTGTCTTTCATGTGGGTACTCGTTTTATAAAAAAGTATTTGTTAGTTATATATTTCTAGAAATCTAAGAATCATATTTCTCCTTTCCTGCTTTTTTAAAGAGGACAAAATGTTTCCTGTGACTCTTGTTTCAAGTGTCGTCCTGGAAACCAGTGACTTTACACTCTGCAGACAATGTAAGGCAGAGATGTTCTTCCCTACTTAAGTACAGACTGAATTTAAAACAAAGGACTTGCAGGAACTGTCTTAAATCCTGGGGTAGCAAAATTTCAAGAGCTAGTTTAGTGTGCAGTTCTGAGTTAACAAGCACGGAATCTAACACTTGGTAGACAACATCTCTCACTCTCTTCCGAAGGATCACAATCCTAATGTTCAAGGCTAAATACAATGGTGATATCTCTGATAATACCACTTATCATCTACTGATACATGTACAAACAAGGTGTGTTTGTAAATTACAGTGCTTATACCAAAGACATTTCATAAAACAAGCAATAAAGCAAAGGAAAGTCTGGATCTCTTGGCTTTGGCAAACTGTTTAGGCATCTTAATTACATTTGATCATATGTGAATGAACTCAGGGTCTTTGAGTTTTAAGAAAACTATTCTCCTTCCGTTCTCCATGGTTGTCTGTGCCTGTAGTCCTCTATTTCTATACAAACATTCTTACAGTGACTTTTGCCACATTTCAAGCAGCCTGCCTTTATGAAAAATAAAATAACATTCTGTATATGAAAAGTAAATGCATTATGCTCAACAAAACACCCTCTTTTCTAATGTAGGTATTTAACCAATTCCTGTTGCTAAAATCCTTGATATCATTGCCTTTAGATTCTGAGAATTCAAGGCAAGTTAAAGTTTCTCAAAATTTCCAATTACTTCCCATTGATACCATTATTGCAATGATAATGTTTGACAGTTTTAGGCTTTTCATTTAGTTCCTCATTAGAATAGGGATAAATGTCACTAATTATGAAAATGTTACATTCTATAACCAAATAAAATAAATTATATAAAAGACAAATAATGCCAACCTTCATAAAGAAATACATGACAAGATAACATCATACTACTGCTGTTTTCAAGGGCAGGTGCATGTGCTTAATTATAACCATTTCTTTACGTATTTTTTTCATCAATTTTGGTGCAATCTTTTTAAGACATACAAATAAAGAAAAAAGTAAACTAACTGGGTAATGCACTTTTCCTTATAATTTGGATGCTCAGTAACATCTTTTATGTACTAATGCTAAGTGTTCTGATACCGATTCCACTACTGGTATTATTGTTACTGGCTGCAACATTTCTGTTGCCATCAGCGTTCATCTGTCTCAGAACTGATAAGACCAAAGGAATGGCCCTTTCATTTACCTTATAGGGACAAACCTCGTAATGAACTTTCACATATGTTTTACTCAACTCTTCCTTCTGCTACATGCTGACTTCCCATCTCACAGTATCTCTCCTTCTCTCTCCCTGTTTAAAAAGATGAGATTAATAAAAAGTTTCAGTATTAAATTTCCTCTTTGTAACTGTTTCAGATATCAGAGCCTGGAGTAACTATTATAATTACATTTTGTTGTTGTTGTTGTTGTTATTCAACACCTATTGTAAGCTAGGCAGTTTATATTTGTCATCTCTGATTATGAACTGAAAATGCCAGCTGAAATGATGGCTAAATTACTAATGTGACATTGAACAAATTATTTAAACTTTTTCTCAATTCAAGTCACCTGTAAAATTAAAAAGATATATACCTGATTTCAGTATTAATTGAGTCAACGTATATAGTCCTTACAAAAATATCTGAAAGTCCAATGTAAAATTTTACCTATTGCTATTACAGATATTAGAAATACATGAAGTTTAGTTATGTTTAAGCATTTCTTCATATTATTTATTGGTATTTATTTAAAAATATTTCTGAATAGTATTTGGCACTTTTATATTGGCATTTATTCCTTTCTCTAAGGAACACATTTTTTTGTTTGTTTCCTGGAGATCGTGAAAGCTATGCCTAAAAGATATAATGTCACTTTCCCAAAGTTTTAATGCTTATGCATAAAATAGAGCTTAGATTATGGAAACCAATGTGTTGCACACCAGGTTTCTTCACCACATAGTCTACCTAAAAATCACTGTGCAATGAGAATGAGAATTGTCTCTATTAACATATATTTTTTTAAAAAAATAACAATACTATTATAATCATTACTATCTGTGTGGAATGACTCTAAATTTACACCTTTTTTTTCTTAACTTTGTTTCATTTGAACCCACAATAACTCTGTAAAGAAGGCATCATTAGTCTCAAATAAAAAAAAAAAATAAGGCAATGGAGGCTGAGAGACTTAAATAACTTGCCAAGACTCACTTAGCACGAAATAGTGGAACTATATCTAGGAGGCAGGTTTTCTATCTCCAGAGCTCTCTCTCCTAAATAGATCATTAGCACTTAAATGGACCTTCAAATTTTCTAGTCTAAATCGTTATTTATTCAATGAGAAGATGGAGGACAGGGAAGAAAAGGACCTGGACAATCTGACATAGAGACAGATTTAAGACTAAGGCTCTTTTTTGGTAATTTCTAATTCATTGATCTTTATTCTACACCACAATACCCTGTAATCAGCATTTTAAATAGTTTTTTCCTACAGTTTGAGAATGTCTGATTTTTTTTTTAATTCCAGTATTTATAATAATTATCTCACAGTTTACCCAACCCTGGGATTCAGAGAAAATGGTTTTTATAGGCTGCCCTATTAAGAAAGACAGAGCTTTATCACACAAGATCTCCAATTCCATTATCTGTACAGTGGGGGGAGTAAACATTAATATCACCTATGATAGCAATTCTCTCAGTCGTGTATCTCTCCCAGAACCAGTCAGAGGTCATGCATTCCGCTTTACATGAAGACTAGGTTTTTGTTTATTTGTTTGTTTTTCCAAACTCCGGGGAATCTGGACTCTAAGAGAAAACAGTAGAGGGAATACAAAAAAGGCAAAACTTCCTCAAGCTGTGATGAAGATAAGGCATTCCATGACAATGCCCGTGTTCCCAATGACTACATCTGAATTAATTTCTAGATCCTCTCTATATAAGCAGAGTAGAATAACATTGTCTTAGCAACATCTTCATTTGTGTGCCAAATGTATATGGGCAGCACTGAATTTCAAAGTGCTACAATTTATTGCACTTTCTGAAGTACCATAAGATTTTATTTAAAAAAAAGTTTCAAAGACAAAAAATGTCAAGTAGATACAAAGAGAAAAGTCCCACAGAATGAACACAGTCCTCTATGACTGAATTCAGTGTGGTCTTCGGCAAAACTTAGATTTCATTCATTCACTCATTCATTTGTATTCATTTATCTAACACTACACTGTTGCAACAAATTCTTATTAAGAATCTAATAAATGTCCAGCCTGTGCTAAGTGCAAGTATGGAGCAATCAAACAAACCGAGCAAAAGATATAGTCTGTCCTCAAAGCACCTAGGAGGAATTTAAGTTTTAATACGAATAATGACATTACCAAGTTGAGACCAGTAAGTGTCATAAGAGTTTATTATAGATACGATGTGTTGGAGATGTTAAGAAACAGGTATGTCCTCATGGAGTGAATAATTAGAGAATGATTCACGAAGGAGAAAGATTTTGGTTAACTGAAAAGAGGGAAACTTGAGTTTATGGAGGTGGTGGTGGCAGCAAGGGCATTTGAAAAGAAGGGCACAAAATGAATGTTAGCAGAAAGGCATGGAAATAGAGGGTAGTGAGGATTAGTGAGTCATTTATTTGGCTGGAGCATAGAGTCATTCAGTAACACACTGAAAGAAAAGATTAGAAAGAAGCTTTGTGTGTTCTGTTTTCAAACAAGCAGTTTTATGCCTAGAAATTTATCTCACATATATATGCTCAGGTGAGCAATGACATGTATAGAGAAGAACCATTAGGGTATTATTATAATATCAAATATTTGAGACACCTGAGTGCTCAAGAGGTAAATAAATTATGGCATCCCCATGCCATGCCTACTGGGCAGCTATGAAAACAAACAAGCAAGCCAACATGTGAAAGAAACAACAAAAATAGAGCTGGGATGTCTCATATGTACTGATATTCTCCAGCCTCCAAGATATACTGTCAGGTGGAAAAATTAACACATGGAACAGTGTGCATTGTATATAATCAATTCTATAAGCAGGATATAAACATATATGCTTAAATATGCTTAGGCTGTCTGGAAGAACATACAGTAATAAAAACGATTGCATCTGGGAAAGGGAGCTGGACTTCTGATGGAAGCCAGGAAGGAAGAGGTACTTTTCACTGAGTACCATTGAATGCACTTCAAATTTTATATATAATCAAGTACATAGAGCATACATTACTTAAAGTTTATCTAAAGACAGGTTGTGAAAAGTTCAACTTTAAAAAATATAATGGGAGGAAAAATAAATACATACTATTGGAAGCTGCAGTGTTGAATTTTTTGATATTTTTTTCTTTTAATAGTAAATGTTCTGGCTATGCTCGAAGGCAGGAATGAGGAGATGGATGAATGGAGAGGAAATGAAATAGAAGGTAAGTGAAAATTATAGGATTTAGGGCAGAAGTGGAAAGGCTGGTATCTTAGAAGACAAATGTCCTTTCTGTGAGGTGTCTAAACAAAGCCACTGAATCACATATTTTGGACAAAAGCTGATGGGTTATTCTTCTGTTTGTGTTTGTATCAATAAGAACTATTGAGAGACAGGTAATATGAGCTGAGTAATTTAACAGTTACACAAGTCAGGGCACAGATCTCACCACAGGGGTCCTGAGCAATGCAGGTTGCTTTAAGGTAATGGGTGAATGGTTGAGATTTATAATTTAACAACTGTTTCTGTAGCTACTACTTCCTTATTGTAAGACTTGTCCGTGGCCAACTAGGAGATGGGACTTGTAACCAAGGTGGGAGAGACTGGGATGAAGATTTAGAAATAAGCATGTGTGTCATTCTTCAGGGCTGCAAGCTTCTTCTCATCACTCATTGATGAATTGGGTGCAAAGACAAAATCTTCCCAGTTGATCTGTTTGTTGTAAAGATAGAGTTAGGTAACATATAAATTATATTTTGGAAAAAATAGTATAAAATGTTCTGCAAAGACAAAAACACAGATGAAATTTGCTTAACTATTTTAGTCTCTTCTTTGAAATACATTATATAGATGGCCAAGTTTGAAGTTGGGCTGTGGCCTATTGAGTCAATATAAGATAAATATTTATATATTTAGTATAAATGCTAACGTCTTACTGCATTCACTCCAAAGATAGACAGATAAAAAACAATATTCAATTTTGTTCTACACTAAGATTCATTTTGCTTTTATCTATGTCAAGCTTAGCAGAATGTTCGATGCATATTCGTTGAATAAATGAATAACTCTGCTAATGTTCAGAGGCATTCAGAAGGGTTGCTTGAACCTTCACCCTGTCCTCTCCTAAATTTTGTAAGCAGTCTAAGTATAACTGACAAACTATCCAAAAACCATTAAATAATAAGATTCCAGTATAGTGTCATGAAAGGTCAGTTTTAGTCATGATTTCTGAAATTTGGGGGTCAGGAAATAAGAATCTTGGATTAAAAAACTAAGGAAAAGGTAAAAAGAATGCCTCTTTGGTGAAGTGCTTAGCCTCAGATTTGTTATGATCTTAGTTTCAAATTTACAGTAGTCTACAGAAGCTGACTTACTGTCGAAGAGCATAGAAGATGCATTTTGAAAGTGGAAATGTTGAAGACGATGCACCAAAACAGTACTGAAGCTGAAGGTGTCACTCTGTCTCTATCTAACTCTGTCTGTCTATCTATCTATCTATCTATCTACCTATCTATCTATCTATCTATCTATCTATCTATCTATCTATCTATCTATCTATCTATCTATCATCTATGTCAGTCAGTCTGTCTGTCTTCTGTCTGTCCGCCTGCCTATATGTCTGCCTGTTTATCTACCTACCTACCTACCTACCTAACCAGCTACCTACCTGCCTACCTACTTACCAATCTATGTGTGTGCACATATATATGAAGTATTAAATAAAAAAAGAAATAACTAGGGCATTAGAAATTTCTCCAATAGAGTCACTATTAAACTTTGAACAGTTAGTGAAATGGAGAGTCACAATTAGTTGAAATTAGTATATCAGCTCTGATAAAAGAAACTTAACAGTCCAACTGGCAGGAGCATATATTTTCAAGAAATTTATAAAAGTTTGAGATAAATAAAACAGGCCCTGGATTGTAATAAACGTTCCCCGAGACATTTTTTAAATTAAATACTTCACCCTTACCCTAGAGAAATATTTCAAAAGTTTCATTCAATCCATCAAATACCATCTTCATAATTCTTGTCATTTCTGTTGGCCATCTACATTACTGACTTCTTAATGTATGTATGTGTGTGTGTGTATGTGTATATATACACATATATATATATTTATACTCTTTCTTGCTATATATATGACTTTGACACAGGGCCTTGCTCCATCACCCAGGCTGGAGTAGAGTGGTGCAATCTTGACTCACTACAGCCTCCACCTCCCAGGCTTAAGTGATCCTCTCAACTCAGCCTCCTGAGTAACTAGGACTACAGGTGCACACTACCACATCTGGCTATTTTGCTGTATGTTTATTAGAGATGGGGTTTCACCAAGTTGCCCACACTCATGAACTCAAGTGATGCTCCTGCTTTGGCTTCCCGAAGTGCTGGGATTACAGGAGTGAATCACCCCACCTGCCCATTCTTTATAATATTTCTATTTATATCAACTTTAATTTGAATCAGAATTCCTTAGTCTCTTTTCACACAATTTCTTTAAAATTTTGAATTTAATATTATAGTTGTGTTGCTTCTCCTACAGATAAACTAAGTTTATAACTAATTAAATAATATTCACCTATCTCATAATTTTGTGTTGAATGCCATAATGTAACTGCATCCATTTACTCTGACATGGTGAGAAGAAGTAAATAATTGCAAAAAAACAATAATGTGGCAGTTACTAATCTATTTAGATGAAAAACAGTACACAACAAGTGCAAGGTAAATGGTATATGTCTATGGAACGAAATGGCACCATCATTTTTCTTAACCCGAGAAGAAAATACCTTGCATTGCTTTTAGGGGAGATAATGAAACTCTGAGGGTCCAAGCAACAAGTAATTTGTTTTTCAAAGAGGGGGAGTAAAGAGAGGAGAGATAAAGATGGGTTGAAGCATGAGACACAGCTTGCTTCAGGGGATGGATTTAAGGTAAGGCCAGGGTAGAATCTACTATAGTGGAGAGAATGTTTTACAATGCATAGAATATAGTGGCCAGATAATATTTTGACAATGGATTGGCTAATGCTTTGTGGCAGAAGAATGGCTGTCCTTTCTGTTACTATACAAACTACTTCTGGCTTTCCAACCTCCCCAGTTTTCAGTAAAGTCAGTTACACTTACTGCCAATTAGTGTGAGTGGAAATTGTGCTTAAGTAAAAGAGGCATGCCTAGTAGCATGGTCCCAGAGGCAAAGGTGACGATGAGAATTCACATTCTTCCCTGAACATTTCAGGACGTTTGATAAGGACTTTGAAATGTTTCAGCGTGGAATCCAGAGATATAAGATGATTTGAAACTCAAGTGTCAGTCATATTAGTAGTGTCTCTTTTATATATAGTGTGGATTCAGTTTTCATCTAGTTCATTTTTTAAAATATTTTCATAATGTTGCCAAAAAATAAACCTTTAAGATTTTTAGGACAAGGTGATGAAGGCAAGTGGAACTCATACAATTGCAGTTCACAGCCTGGACTTTAAAAGTAGCTTGATGAAGACGATAGCACCCCTGAGGACTCGTGTATGTGCATGACAATCTATACAGGCTTTCTCCCGCCCCCTCTAATGAGCTGCAATTGTCTTAGGCTGGTTTCTCCCAGAAGCAGACTTTGAGAAAAAGTTTCAAGCTCAGTAGTTTGTTTGGAAAGTACAGGGACGCCACAAGCGAAGAAGGAACGGAGCTTAATTCCTCAAGGAAATTCTGAGAGAAGTCCTTATCTCAGAATTATCCTACCTAAGGGCAAGTGAACTGGGGGATTTATACCCAACTCTCAAGGGTAATTTCTTGAAGGATCCTGGGGGTGATACAGATTCCCCCAGCACTTCCAGCCTGCTGCACATGGACGAAGTGGCTAGATAAAAAGTCCCTCAGGCATACTTAGCCCATACACAGCTGGCTGGCAACTGCAAGTTGGCAGGAGTACACTGAATCAGTAAGGTCTGCAGGGTGCGAGCAGGGAAACTGACAGCATCTGCCACAGTAATTAAATGGGCAAGGTTTTATTTCTCAATCTGCCATAAGGCTAAGCAGGAAAGTGATCAGAAACCCAGTGGACTTGTTTTCTGAGGCTCCCTTCTATGCTAAAGTGCTTCAAAGTTGTTGGGGTATTATTATAGTAGGCAAATGCCTATTGATAATGGTCTAATTAGTTGGTCTGGCTTTAGGTTTCCTTTAATAATTATCATAATAATTTCCTGCCACACACACTAAAAGGCTACCATCTAGAGGTACTGTTCTAAACTTTTTATGTAAGGTAACTTATTTCATCTTTACATCACTTTAGCAATGTAATGCCACTATACTCAACTTTAGATGAGAAAGCTAATGCTCAGGAATGTATAGAAATTATTTCAGGAAGCACAGTAGCAGAACCTGTGATGTGATGATGGATAGCAAGGCCACAATTCTTTCCACTTTTAAAAGGCCACTAACTTTAAAAGACTGAAATCCGTGTCCCTATGTGGGCAAAAGACAGAAGAAACTTTGGTGACTGAAGGATGTAGTATATATAAAATATAAGATAAGAATAAGTAAAGCAATGTAAGAAGCAATTTGCAAAAATATATTCTGCGGAATGTGAGTAGATATTATCTGCAGTGGGGATCAACTTTGGAAGTCAAATAAGTTAGGAAAATTTGAGATTAAGCAGTTATTTTGGTTATTACATATATTTTAACCTTTTAATTTACTTCAGGACATTTTAGAATTTTTAATATGTCAAATTATATTGTGACTATCCAAGAAAGAGATAAAGTATATATATTTTCCCAGATTATTTGATGTGGACTTGTACTTTTCATGGGACAGATTCTCGGTAGAGAGAATAGATCCTGTGATATTTTATACTAGACATCTTCCTCACAATTAAATATCATTCAAGTTAATATGTTAATAAATTTGACATTGTAAAGTTCCTAAACTAAGTAGTGCTAGGTTATGCATTTGAAATATTTGTTTTCTTTTGTAGAAATTATGTCAGGTGAACACACTGCAAAAGATAACCGTAAATATCAGAGACAGGCTCATCTGAGGATCTAGTTAGTGATCAAGCCCCTAAACTGCCCCCATCATTTTTCACACTTACAAGTACTCATAATTTTAGACTTATCTTAACAAAATCAACTAAATCTCCTTTGAAAAATGGAGGAGGAAGCCTGCCTCACTCAGTTACAGTCCAGAAGAAAATCCATTTTTAAAACTCACATGACTATTTCCTTTTAGGTCCACACCTTATTATACCTTATTTATTTTTTGGTAAATCACCTTCTACTGTCCCTTATTTTTATTTCAAATTAATAAAGTTCTGGAGTGAATTCTTTTTCAGTTTCTTCAGAATTTCCTTGAATGGGATTTTTTCAAAATCACAATAAAATATTTTCCAGGCCTTTATTCTCTCTCTTAGACTTCAGTGACACTATGAAGTTTCACATAATTTCTAGTCTGCATCTCATCAAATACTGGCAAAATTTATTCAATTCAAATTAAGTAGATGTAGCACAGCGTAATCTTTCTCTATTAAATATGTCACTTTTTGCAATTGTTTCTTAATATCCCTCACAGCTTCCATCTAAGATTAGCACTTTCTTTGCTGCCAGAGTTTCACTAACCTACTGAATTATTCACTGAAGCATAACCTTCAGATATCAGGTTAGAAAGACCTTGATTATGGCAGGAAGTGAACTGTATAAACCATTTTTCTTTAAAAGAAAATTTCTCAGTATAGCAAAGTCTGAAATGAGATAAGCATTAAATGTGTATAAAAATTAAGTTCATAATTGATAGGAATTTAGCCAACTGTGACATTCCTGCATTTTGTTTATTATAATGTATAATACCATCCTAAGTATTACAAAGCAGGATAAAAACATGTGCATTGCTATAGCGCTTCTTATTTAACCTAAGAAGACAGCTGCCTGGCTGCATATTTGACAAACAAAATTGTTGAATGCTAAATTATACAATGTTTTACACAAGCTTCTGAATATTCAGATTTTTAACATAATTGTACCTTCTCTTTATCTTCTTCTCACTTTTGCTTCCTTTACTGTAGCTTTGTTTCAGTGTCACATAGCACTGGAGTTCATGGTAAAGTCAGCAATTCACCATGGGTTTCCCTGCAGCAAATTCTATTAGTAGCATCCATTGCTTTATCTCAATTCAGTGTTGAAAGGTCATTAGAATACCGACTGAGGAGACAACACTCTTGAAACACCTTTGCTAGTGTTGAAATCAAAAAACTCACCACTCACAAATCAGTCCTTTCATGATCAACCCACTGGATACCCAACAGCTGAAGTGCAGTCCTAATACACAGCAGGAGGTATGTCTTATTTTTCTACCAGATGAGAAGAAAATGCACAGAGACAAATACCATCCATACTGATCCACATTTATTCCATAAACCATTGGCAGAGATTTTTAAAAACATATATTTGGTGACCTCAGACACCATTCAAATGACTTTCCACATACTCAAGTGGAGAATATATATTTTAAATATCAGTCCACTTACGAATGTTAGGCTTCTCCTACCTTACAATCAGTGTTGTAAAAGTCAACACAACTTAAAAATGTCAATAGTGAGAGATGATGCATTATTAAAGAGTTTCTTTGATCAGATTTTCTACATAGATTTGCTGTTCAGATGAAGGTAATAAACTAAGAAACATTTTTCACCATGAGTCAGTTGTAAGTGGTATAACCAGCATTAATAATTTTCTTTAAATATTGCCCACCCTACTCGAACAAAAGTACAAATTGTATTCATTTCTAGAATTTTAATCTGGTTGGATGATTATTTGAAAGGCTTTTTATAAGCACTCAGGGAAGTGCCAAATAAGCATGGGAAATGACAAGGTGCTCAGAACAAACAGTGCACTGGGGAAGAAAGACCCAGAAAATGTGCTGGCAAAGAGAAAACTGAAAAAATGCCTTTTCCTTAAGAAACAAAGTAAAATCTTATTAGAACAAACATCACAACAATTTGTTCAGGTGAAAAATTCAGTGATCGTATGCTCATACCAATAAAATATTTTTATTTCAGAGGGGAGTATAAGAATTTGAGGGGGTTGGTTGGGCATGGTGGCTCACGCCTGACATTCCAGCACTTTGAGAGGTTGAGGCAGGTGGATCACTTGAGGTCAGGAGTTCGAGATCAGCTTGGCCAATATGGCGAAACCCCATCTCTACTAAAAACACAAAAACTAGCCGGGCGCAGTGGCACGTGCCTGTAGTCCCAGCTACTCGGGAGGCTGAGGCAGGAGAATCACTTGAACCTGGGAGGCGGAGGTTGCAGTGAGCCGAGATCGCACCACTGCATACCAGCCTGGGTGACAGAGCTAGACTCTGTCTCAAAAAAAAAAAAAAAAGAATTTGGGCAGTTTATAATGAGCTGCACATGGTTTATTAGAGTACTAGTGTATATATTGTTTCTTATTTCTCTTTACTCCATGAATTTTTATCCTATAAGTACTTGGGCTGTTGAGACCATGTCATCAAAAAAGTAGAAGAAAAAATGTCCCCCTTTTATTACATGTTTGTCATATCTTGTCAATTTGGTATACTTTAATTTTCTAGTGTTTAGCACTGCCATCTTTTCTGGGTGGAGTATAAATTTAGAAGATAATAGTATCAAAATATCAGTGCAACTAAAGACATCATATAAACTAGAAAGGCACCATTTGATCATTTGGTAATGAAGAGGGGGGTGATATGTCTCATTTTCTAAGAACATTCCCAACAATTCCTCTTCCATTTATTCAAAAAATGTGGGATGGATTTTAATCACAAAGAATTTTCCTAGTGATAATTCTCAGTGGAGGGAGTCTGTATAAAATTTTTCTCTCATGTACAATTATTAGCCTCTAAATAAGTGCCAGAAATGAATAGGACAATATTTAGCTCTCAGGAAACTCACAGCCTTGTAGCGGAGTTCTCAGTCTCGCCACAGAGGATGTGCTACAGCTGGCACAGGAATGACAAATAGGAGTGATGCCTCCCCTTCTTATTTTCAGGTCAGATATTGTCATGGGTCCTTTTGCTTTCTGATCTCAAATGTGATTTCAGAATCTTTCTCAACAAAGTATAGTTTGACACTTGTGTTGAAACTACTACATCCCTGATTTAGTAGACATTTCTAGGCTATGGTTTTTTTGTTTTGTTTTTTTGTTTTTACTATGGCTGAGGTTATGCTTTGAGGATTTACATGAATGGAACAAAGAGCGCAAGTGTTAGGCCCATCAGGGAAATGCCTAAGTAGATTGTCTTGAAGAAAAAGATTAATCATACTAATTTATCTGAAAGTCAGGAAATATCTTAGGGTGACTCAGAATTCAAGAGAGGGTCTGGGATTAGTTTTCCCAGAGGTCTTCTACACATTAAAATAGACCATGAGTGTCTGATATTTCTGAGGGTAGCTATCATAAGCTCCAGAATCATTCTGTGCACTGTAACTGCTGTCAAATTGCATTGCAATTTTTTAATATAACATCTGCTTGCACATTAGACTATGCATTGTCTGAGGGAGTAGAATATGTCTGTCTTGCTGACTACTCCATACCTAGTATATCAAAAGGGGATCCCTGATACAGCACACATGTTCAGTAAAATATTTAATAAATTAATTGAATAGTTGAGGGTGTTTTATATATGAAAATGCAGGCAGCCTGGGCAACATGGCAAAATCCCAGCTCCACAAAAAATAAAAATAAAAAAATTAGCCGGGCATGGTGGCCTGTGTTTATAGTCCCAGGTACTAAGGAGGCTGAGGTGGGAGGATTGCTTGAACCTGAGAGGACAAAGCTGCCGTGAGCCATGATCATGCCATTGCACTCCAGCCTGGGCTACAGAGCAAGACCTTATATCAAAAAAAAAAAAAAAAAAAAAAAAAAAGAAGGAGGAAAAAGCAAAGCAAAGCAAAGCAAGAAAGCAAGATAGAGAGGAAGGAAGGAAGGAAGGAAGGAAGGAAGGAAGGAAGGAAGGAAGGAAGGAAGGAAGGAAGGAAGGAAGGAAGAAAGGAAGTGAGGGAGGGAGGGAGGAAGGAAGGAAGGAGAAAAAAAGAGGAAAGAAAAAGAAAGAAAGGGAGAAAGAAAGACAAAAGGAAGGAAGGAAGGAGAAGGGAAGGGAAGAGAAGGAAGGAAGGAAGGAAGGAAAAGAAAGAAAAGAAAGAAAGAGAAAGAAAGAAAGAAAGAAAGAAAGAAAGAAAGAAAGAAAGAAAGAAAGAAAGAAAGAAAGAGAAGAAGGAAAGAAAACAGCCAAAATTTAGTAAAAGGTCAAATATATATGTGAGATAGGAGACTGGATATACCATATTTCTCAGGATAAGCCTGGGTATCACCTTGCCTTTTCAAATATCTCACATCTAATAATATACACTTGGCTGTACTTAAAATCATCCAATGTTTCACTTTACTTCATGCTAGAAAAACAAAAAGGAATAGAGATTGCCAGGGGTAGATGTTTAACTGGAAAATAAAAAAGGATATGATAGAGCTCATGGAAAGTTAATAAGTAAATTAGACATGCATTGCTTCAAGTTTGGGATGAGAGAAGCTTTGAAGAAGCAGCAATGAATACCACCATTGTAAATTTCTTGTGGGTCTGAGGACTCCTGAAGTACTGGAGCTAAGGCTTCACCTAAGATAGAGATTCATTGCTTCCTTTGTACTCTTTCACTTTCTGCCTCTCTTAAATTCCTCCTCAAATTTATAATAGCAACACTATCTCTCACAACAGTTCATGGAAGTGGCACTCATTCTGTGGCACTAAGATAGCTCATGATGAATCAAACAATGCATGTCCATCCTATTAGCTGACTTTTGCTAACTATATCCACAAGAGTTACTAGTGATGTGTAGGACATTACCAGCACAAATTGAGTGAATAATTTTTCTCCTCTTCAGACAATTGCTTTTCATTAAGATCTTTCAGGAGTTGCTAATTAAGATTGTTACAGGCATTTTATTTCACATCTTCCTCTAGTTTCTCTGAATACAGTATTTTCTGTGCTGTAGAAAGAAGCTGTGGTTGACATTCTGGAACTGATTAGGAGTTTTTCAAGAGCTGAACATCATTATTTCATTGAGATATCTTCTGCCCCTGTCCCTGATGTCTATAAAAACCATACCTATGTTACCTGGTGAGCTATGGATGTGGTTTGCCTGTGAGTCTAGGCCACAAAGATGTCGACTGGAACTTCTGCTACTGGTCATTTCAAAGCACTTGCTTCAAACACACTCTGAAAATTTGAGTGATGTCCCCAAGCCATATAACAAACTAGGTCAGATCACTCTTAGGATGTTACTCATTTCTGTGGCCCTCTTATTACTTCTTTGACTAACAATGTGAGTATTTTGCCAGTGGGCTATTCATGGAAACCCAATGAAGATTTGTGGGAGGGTGATATGGTTGTGCTTTGTGTCCCACCCAAATCTCATCTTGACTTGTAATCTGCAGGTGTTGAGTGAGTGACGTGGTGGGAGGTGACTGAATCATAGGGGTAGTTTTCCCCATGCTATTTTCATGATAGTGAGTGAGTTCTCACAAGATCTAGTGGTTTTGTAAGCCTCTGGCATTTCCCCTGCTTGCACTTCTCTCTCCTGCCACCATGTGAAGAAGGTACCTTGCTTCCCCTTTGCCTTCTGCCATTATTGTATGTTTTCTGAGACCTCCCAGCCATGTGGAACTGTGAGTCAATTAAACCTTTTTCCTTTATAAATTACTCACTCTTGGGTGTTTATAGCAGTGAGAAAATGGACACAGGGTAAAAGTTTATTCCAAATTTATTGTATTCTCAGTACTATGCCTGTGCCAAGCCATTTGATGAGGATGATCTGTGTTTGGTGACTAGTGCATAATTAGATTAGGACTGCAGATATACAGAGTAAACAACCACCTAAAGAGTGTGGTTTATGGATTTTCCAAAAGTATTCTCTTACTGATTTTGTGTCTCCCAACAGCTTACCAGCATACCTCAAATTTTCACTAGAATCATTCCTTATAGGAACCCTCAAGACAAAGTTTTTAGCTGCTTAGAGCAATCTGCTTTGAGGAGGAGTGAGAGATTGAATAATTAAGAATCTGAATTGCCAGATGCTGGACGATCTCAGAAGTGTATTCTCAGACCACTCCTCTTATCTGTTTAAGCTCTCTCTCTAAGTGACCTTACTCAATTCAATGACATTAAATAAACTTTTTATAAATAGATTTCCAAATTTTATTTTTACTATAACTTTTACACTGTGATCTGGTATTTTTTTCTAATTTCCTATTACATGATGCCACTTGGATGTCCAATCAGCATCACAAATCCCATCAAAAAGCAAATTCTTCTCCCAGTCTTCTCCATTTTAGCAAAAAGTACACCACACACTCAATGGTGCAGGTCTGAATAGAGGAGTTATTTTTGGTTTCTTTGTTTGTTCACCTTGCACATCTAATTCATTAGTGAGTCTGGTCAGTTCTGCATTAAAAATATATCCATTCTCTGCACCATGCCCAGAATGAGCTTATGAAAATGTAAATGGGATTAAGACATTTTCCTATTTAAATTTCTCTAATATTTCCTCATAGAATTTAGAATAAAATTGCAAATCCTTATGATGGACTCAAGACACTGCACATTGCTCTCTGGACTCATCTAGTACCAGTCTCCCCAGGTTCACTAGGCTTTGATGTTCAATCACCTTGGACTTCTTTCTATTCCTTAAAGCAGTACAATATTTATAATCAAAGACTTCTCTTTGTAAAACTTAGAGTAGCTCCTTTATTTCATTCCTGTTCTAATTTCAAGGTAAGGAAGGGTTTCTTGACTAAATAGTCTCCTCAGTCACCCCTCTCATGTAATAATGGCATTGCTGTTACAGCACTTACCAACTCTGAATTACTTGACTTATTTATTTGTTTACTTCTTTTTCTCTGATCCTTTAGTGGGGGTTATTATCTGACCTGTTCACCTTTCCCAGGGTGTATCTGAAACTATTATTAAAATACTGTAGCCACTCCATGCATATTATTTGAAGAAATGCAGAAGGAATAGCAGCAAAATCCTGGTCTCCTAATGCATAGCCTGCGTTTTCTTTCCACTTAATTGGTACATTTATAGTAAGTACCACTGTATACATTGGTATAAAATATATCTTAATGTATAAATCGATTATGCTATAGGAACAAATTAACCTCAGAATCTCAGTAGATTAATACACAACTTTCGATAACTATTCATGGGAAGTCTGGTGTCAGTCGATGAAGCTGTTATTCCACCTGGTGACTCAGGGATCCAGATTCCCTACATGATATAATGTTGCCTTCTCCCCAGGGAGGTAGCACACTACCGGTTAAGCATTTAGCCTAGAAGTGAAACAAGTAATTTCTGATAAATTAGTATTGACTGGAACTAGTCTCACAGTCTAATATAATTGTAAGGGAGGACAGATTATTTAGGAGAACACCTGGTATATTTGATAAGCAATGCTGCTTCTAACCTACATTAATGGTATGGAATAGAAATAAGATGGGGAAGGGAATAGGAGAAAAGAGGTTGGGAGATTAAAACAGTTTTTAAAAATAGCAAAGAGAAAGGGGAAAAAAAAGCTAAACTGAAATATACTGACATTGCTCTCTGGGCTATATGCACTGCTAATGGAAGGCTAGTTATAATCTCCACACTGGTGAATATACACATGTGTATAAATGTATATGTGTGTGTATGTGTGTGTGCGTATGTATATAGACTCCCATTTGGTTTGCAGCTGTAGCTAACATTACTTCCAGCTCCTAGTGCTATTGGAAAGTTTGCCTCTTAAAGTCAGGTTCTTCTTGATCCCTTTGCTCTAAAGTAACTTCCCACCCTCAGATGACTCCACCTCAGGCTTGCCTTTATGTTCCACTTCACAGCTAATCATCTTAGATTAATACCGGGGGCACTTTTGCCTAATGGAGTTTCAGCAAGAAAGAGAGAAAGAGAGCCGAGAAGAAAGCCCCTGCTAAGTGAATATGTCTACTCATTTTCTCCTGTGTTTTACATGTTCTCTGGTATAAAAGAAATCACGGAAGTCAATGGATTAAATATAAATGTGAAGTAAGGAAATATGTGATAAAAGAGAGACGGATAAAAATGTACTTGAGCCCAATGGGCGGACCATGTGGTGAGCTGATATAATACTTTAATTCTGGCATCCCTGTGGCTAGCCCAGGTTGACAACATTTCAAAGATGACAATTATTTGGAATAAATCCAAGATTATACTTTAAATAAAAATGTTCATAAATCATAGCTCTTCCGCTATGAATAGGACAACCATATAAGCAATTACTTATAGAAGCGGTATTATCTTGCAATTCAAGCTGCTTCTTAAGTTGATTTTACTAAAAGCTTATTTTTTTCCACCAAAGTGAAAAATGAAAACATTCAACTTATCTTGCTTTGTCCTGCATATGAAGTCCAATTAAATGAATCATTTATTCTCTCCAAAGGTGATATGAATAAGAATATGAATTCAAAATCAAAGAGCAAAAACCATTATGCCTAGAGTGAAGAGAGCTGGGGCAACTGCTGCAAAATGAGGCTGTCAGGGTGGGAAAGAGTCGGGATCCACTTTACCCAATGAGAACATTGAGCACCATAAGGAATTCTGGACTCAAAGCACCTCTTTTCTGCTCACTGGACAGCATGTATAGTGCTTAGAATCAGCAACTCCAACATCCAGTATTGGATGTGTTAGTACCAGCTTTGTGTCCTTGGGTAAGTTTTTAAACTCATATGTGTCAGTTACATCCTTTGTACAATGAAGATTTAAACCTCATGGAATGGATTTAAATAAGATAATGCATGTAGAGCTCATAGCACTGTCCTGGTCACATCTTAAATGCTGCTGATATGGTTTGGCTGTGTCCCCATGCAAATCTCATCCTGAATTATATCTCCCACAATTTCCAGGTGTTGTGGGAAGAAAGTGGTGGGAGGTAATTGATTCATGGGGGTGGGTCTTTCCCATGGCATCCTCGTGATAGTGAATAAGTCGCATGAGAGCTGATGGTTTTAAAAGTGGGAGTTTTCCTGAACAAGCTCTCTGTCTTTGCCTGCTGCCACCCACATAAGACATGACTTACTTCCCCTTGCCTTCTACCATGATTGTGAGACTTCCCCAGCCAGGTGGAACTGTAAGTCCATTAAACCTCTTTCTTCTGTAAATTGCCCAGTCTCCCAGTCTACATCTTTCTCCTGAGGGCTTCCTGCCCTCGAATATCAGACTCCAAGTTCTTCAGTTTTTGACTCAGACTGCCTTCCTTGCTCCTCAGCTTGCAGTTGGCCTATTGTAGGACGCTGTGTGTGAGTTAATACTACTTAATAAATTCCCCTTTGCATATATATATCTCCTATTAGTTCTGTCCCTCTGGAGAACTCTGGCTAATACAGCTGCTCTGAAGCTTTGATGTTGGCAGGAATACTATCAAGAATGATATACTATATATACATATATATATATAAAACACACACAGAAACACACACACATATATGTACACACATACATACACACGTACACACACACACACACATATATATATATATTTAACTCTTAGGCAATTTATAAATGCTCATTTTACTTTATAACAGATTTTAATATCATTGTTGCTTTCCTATCACAAATTTCTATAGAAGTCAGGCAACATATAAAAACCATACTCCTTCAAATTCTTAGCGTGGACAAAATGTTATTCTGTATTTCTGTGTTTAGTTCAGTGATATTCCAGTTGCTTTTTAAACTCTAGGAGACAAAATGTATCAGGGTAGATTATGATACTCACCCATTTGACACGGGAAATGGCTCTCACCCACATGCCAATGTGATAGGTGTTTCTTGATACAAAAGGAAGCTGTAAATTCAATTTCAGTGTTACTTTACCAAATACTGAATACAATTCAGAGAGATGCAGAGAAAAAAAATTACAGAAGACAAATCCATATTAGTTCCAAATTAGATTTCTTTAACACATTGAAAAATACTAAAATGTCACAGGAATGGATTAAGTCTGCAGACTACTTTGGACAAAATTGCCTTTTAAAATGGAAAGTAAAGATGGTGATGCTTAATATCAAGCCAACGAAAATCCCAGTAGAAAAATCTTGGTAGGGGGACTGATTGAAACCTAAAAAAATGATTTTACTATTATTTGGAGGCATTTATATTATAGCAATGGCTTTAAATCTTTCTGGATTGTGACCTATAGTATGAAGCATATTTAAAATTGTGATCCAGTTTATACAAACATAAAATATACATTTACAAACAAAAGAAAATGAATTTGTATAAATAATGTTTACCTTTAATACATCCAATAAAGTCTACTATTTTTATTTTATTATCTTTAAAATATTTGTTAAATTTTAAGAAATTGATTCCCAGAAACTTAAAAGGGTTATGGCCTACCTACATTTAAAATATATTGTTTTATAAAATAATTAATTACATTGTTAAAAATAAGAGTTAAAAGGAATGTTTACCTTATTATATAAACAATAATATATAAAATATATATTATATATATTTTACCTTATATATTTTTATCTTATTCTATATTTTTGCCTTATTATATATTATATATTAGAAAGCTACAGGCATATTGTTGCAACAATAGGAAGTCCTAAGTTATACCTATATTTACATATACAATTTCATATACAATAAAAATGCTATTTTAGTCAGCAATATGATCATATATTACACAAAATGTACCTTAGTGTAGGCCTTCGTTATTTTGGGGATATGATATTTAGATTGTTTACTTCAAAACTTACATCTAAAAAAGCTGCAGATATATTAAAAATATAGGTACAAAAAATGAAATGGTCTAGGTACTAGAAGATTATGAAGATTATTTACGTAATTTTGGGTTGTGAAAGGTCAAGAATGATGACAAAGTCAGAAATCATTAAAAAATGACAGAATCAACAACCCATAATATGAAAATGTTTATATGTTAAAATCATTATAAACACAATTAAAATCCAATTGATAGTTTGAGAATAATTTTTAAAGTATATAATACACAAACCATCTCTAATGTGGAGATGTCTTCCTTGATAATTAAAATAAACACCACCAATATGTAAATAGCATGTACAAAGCATAAACCTAAATAATTAGTAAGGAAATTTTAAAAATTAAGTTGATTATTTTAAGAAGTTCAAGTTAAAACAATGATAAACTTTTGTACTTATGAAATTGAAAATTTTGTATTTTTAAGGTTATAATACCCACTGTTATTTAGCTGACATTTATTGAGTGCTTTCTCTATGTCAGACACTATTTTAAACACTCAGTATCCTGTTTAATATTTCTAGAAAATCTATAAGTAGATACCGTAACTACCATCTCCATTTATAGAACATTGAGGCTGAGACAGGTTAAGTCATATATCTAATAAGTAGTGGAGTCAGGTTTTGACGTCAGGAAATCTGAAATCAGAGCCCACACTTTTAATCAAGATTTACTTGTGCTTCCAATATTGGCTACAGTGTAAAAAAAGTATTGTTAGAGGTAGTGTGGGTGGTACCATTTTTCTAGAGAGCACTTTATAAAATATCCCCCAAGCACTAAAAATGTGCATGCTGTTTGGAATATCAATTGTATTTTTACAAACCTATTCAAGACATAGCTACAAACTCATGCAAATAATTTGTTGTGCAGATTTCCACACAAATTTTTCAATAGCAGAAAACTAACAGAAGAAAAAGTGATTAAATATTTACTAATTGAGTACACTGTTTGTGGCATATTTATGTCATGGAATACCTTTTAGCAACTGAAATAATCGCCTTTGATGAATAGTTATTGACAAATATAGTAAGTATAAAAAACAGATTATAAAACAATGCATATAACATGACTTTTACCAGATACTTTTAGTTTTACATTTAGATCAATTATCCATTTTTTTCCTACTCTACTCTCTAACCCTGGAGGCTGATCTGTCTGGATTTTATCAACAGAGTTCCTATTCCTATGAACTTGAAGTTCATAGGTTTGGAAATCCTAGTACCCAATGGAAGAAAGTTTCTTCTAGAGAAAATAATAATAATTTTAGTGAAATATCTTCTTCATTTGAGCTCTTAAAAATAAAAAGAAATAACAGAAGCCCAAGAAGGATGTCAGTCACTGCACTGAGCATGGTAATTGATTTAAATTACCATGAAAAGGAATTGGCCTACAGTTATGAAATGGGAGGAAAGAAGAATCCTTTTGGGATCCAGTGATGCTGCTGAGGCATCTCTGAGTACTCATTTCCTCAATAGTGTTGTCCAATAGAAGGCTATTCAACCAAATAAATACAGAAACAAAAACTCAATAATTGTAGGAAAGAAGTTTGAATTTATCCTACAAGGTAAAGTACCCCACTCAGAGAAAGTATTGGCATAGGGTAAAGGAGAATAAAAAGTGTTATAGAAAGAAGCAATTCTCAGGTATGTCTGTATGGTAGGTTGTATGTCCAAACTGTTATGACTCCATGGTAGAACATGTGATGGGATTTTGTGCATCCTCTGTGTTGGAGATGTAAACTTTTCACATGGTAGAAGGATGATGTGGTTTGGTTGTATCCCCACCCAAATTTCATCTTGAACTGTAGTTCCCATAGTCTTCAAATGTCATGGGAGGGACCTAGTGGGAGGATATAGAATCATGGGGGCAGTTTTCCCCATGCTATTCTCATGGTAGTTAGTAAGTTCTCATGAGATCTTATGGTTTTATAAGGGGCTTCCCCCTTCTCTTGGCTCTCATTCTTCCCCTTCCTGCCACCATGTGAAGAAGGATGTGTTAGCTTCCCCTTCCACTATGATTGGAAATTTCCTGAGGCCTCTCCAGCCATGCTGAACTAAGTCAATTAAACCTCCTTGCTTTATAAATTACCCAGTCTTGGGTATGTCTTCATTAGCAGTGTGAGAACAGACTAATATAAAGGACACGGGTAAATTCTGAGGATCAAATAGAGTTGATAGTACAGATCTCTTCCACTTGTATCTCTAGATTTGTCCTCTCTCTCTTCTGTAGACTACATCAGCAGGGTTCCTACTCCATCTGATTTTATTTGAATTTATCCAGTGCAAAGCCCTAAAAAGAGATCAGAAGGAGGGATGAGAGTAAGATCAGAGTAAGTACTAATTTCTCTGGCTCACTCTCTGCAAGTTTCCCATAGGCTGGCTAGGTCCCTTGACCATGCTCTTGTTTTCTAACAAGGTGACTGACTCTATACAACACTTTATCCTTCTAGGTTCCAGTGACTATGTCCCCATTCTCATTTATTTGTCCTTGGAGTTGAAAATAGCTCACCAGGAACAAGCTCTGTGTTATTGTACTAACTTTTGTGGTTCTTCTAAATCCAAACCTTTGTAACTTCTCCCCTTTTAATATAAATCTTCTTAAATATCCATTAGAGTGTCTTATATATTCAATCTGGAGAAAACATATAAGAGAGGTTAAGCAAATGCCCTACAGTCCTGACTCAAAATTTAAGTACAACCTCAAAAATATTTTTAAAATATTTATCTATTTATTAGTTTTGTTCACTGAAAAGCCTTGGAGACAATGACTAACCCAGTAGCAATGAGCATCCCTAGCATCCAGATTGTGCTTCTGCAATAATAGCTGATACCATGTGTGATGGTTAATTTTACATGTCGACTTGACTGGGTCAACGGATACCTAGATCTAGCTAGTAAAGCATTATTTCTCAGTGTGTCTGTGATGGTGTTTCTGAAGGAATCTGGCGTGTGTGAGTAAGTGGACTGAGTGGCAAAGATCACCTTCAAGGTGGATGGGCAACATTCAATAAACTGGGGGCCCACACAGAACAGAAAGGCAGAGGAAGGATGAATTCCTGCTCTTTTTCCAGAGCCAGGGTCCCCTTCTTTTCCTGGCATTTTGGAGGTAAGAACTCCAAGTTCCCTGGCCTTTGAACTCCAGGACTCACACTTGGACAGTGGACTTTTGGCTTCGGACTGAAAGCTACAGAATCAGTTTTCTTGGTTCTGAGGCTTCTGGACTTGAACTGGGCCACTCTTCCAGCTTCACTTGTTCTCCAACTTGCAGATGGCCTATCACGGGACTTTTTTTTTTTTTTGAGACGGAGTCTCACTCTGTCGCCCAGCCTGGAGTGCAGTGGCGGGATCTCAGCTCACTGCAAGCTCCGCCTCCCGGGTTTACGCCATTCTCCTGCCTCAGCCTTCCGAGTAGCTGGGACTATAGGCGCCCGCCACCTCACCCGGCTAGTTTTTTGTATTTTTTTAGTAGAGACGGGGTTTCACCGGGTTAGCCAGGGTGGTCTCGATCTCCTGACCTCGTGATCTGCCCGTCTCGGCCTCCCAAAGTGCTGGGATTACAGGCTTGAGCCACCGCGCCCGGCCATCATGGGACTTCTTAACCTTTATAAATTCTTAGCCTTTATAATATACTATATAATAGTATATTCTGTTTCTCTGGAGAACTCTTACAAATACACCAAGTCAGGGGCGGGAAATGCAAAAGATGACTCTGTCATCGTGGCATACCAGAGAGCATAGAATCTCTCTAAGACTATGGGGATAAATGGGGCAATTTCAGATTTAATAAAAGTAAATATTGAAATTGATCTACACTTATTTAATATGTTTAAACCAACAAGTTTAATATATATGTATATGTGTGTGTGTGTGTGTGTGTATATATATAGATGTATAATTGGTTATCTGCTGAGGGAACAAATTCATTGTCTTGAAAAGTGGCTAAATCAGAGAAAATAAATATTTGACGTGCCCTTCTATATGAACACTGCATCATAGAATATAAAACTAACAGGTTTGTGTGGGGTATCTCTGGAAATATTTCTTAATTTTGGCTATTTGAAAAGACTCATAAGATTCCACAGAGTATACTCATTTAAGACCATTATTTAAAGTTAAAGGGGATGGTACATCAAAACAAAGAGTTCAGACAGGCATTTGGGGATCCATGAGACTTTCAGATGCAACCTTTACATGGTTCTTATTCAAACGCAGATATACATCTCTTATTCAATCATCAAGTCTGTGCAAATAATTTTGGCTTTAGAAGAGCTCGAGACAGAAGTTTCTAGAACACCTTTTATGGCCCTCTGGTCACACAGTCATCCAAGCTGTGTAACCCATTGTGTTAGTTGAAAATCATCAGTAAACAAACCAGCCCTGTAGCTTTGGGGTCACCCAAGGGAGTTTTGGAGTTTCAATCGAACAACTGCCATTGTACTTATCTTGGTTAAGAGTTAAGGGCAGACGATCCAGGCTTCCCTAGAGATAAAAAGACAGTTTTCTGAGACTAGCTGTAGGTAAACTTCTCTCTATAAAACCTATTTATAAAATTATTTCAGCTAATTAATGAAAAGAAAATGATAGAATTAGGAAATCACTCTTTCACAATCATCAATGAATGAATGGATTTAAGCATTTTGCATTCCAGCTGCGAATATCAATAAAAGAGAAAAGACATTTTATGCCTCTTAATAAAGAAAACACTTTGAAAGGGATCATTTCTGAGACTGATGAAGTCTCTGGATTCAAATTCTAATTTGTAGGAAATACAGAGGACAGAGGAACACATTAAATTGCACCATGGGTATGCTATCAGTAAATCTCGACTGACAAACTCAAGTCAAATGTTTATAGTTTCTTTAAAAGACTATGAGTTGTATATTCTTTACCTGAAAAACTGTATGGAAAAGAAATGGAGCGGGGGAATGTAAAAATTTTTTTTTAAGATTTAAAAGATGTACCAAGTTAAAACTGTGGTAAGTCTATATCCTGGTGACTAGGGCTGCATGCACAGTTAGATGGTCAAAGCATAAACAAAATGCAAGGAGAGTGGGCCTCCATTGGGATGGAGCATACAGAGGGGCTTCTGACATGGTTTTACAAATCTGTGTTTTATTTTATAATAAAAAATCTTAAAAGATTAGAGAGAGTGGAATGTTGAGTGGTAAGATAAGGAGTTGGAATTATATCTGATAATATGCAATTATGTATTGATTATCTTTAGTAGAATCAGGTTTCGGAAATTTAAGATTAAGACTGAATCCCACAGGTTAATTTGAGAATAGCTGAATGAATAGAAACACCATTATTATGGACATCTAGCAGTACTACTTGGCTATTCTTAAGGACTCTAGATCATATTTAAATAAGAAACTGTTTTTTTAGGCATCATAAACACTGTGGTGTAACATCTGTCATGGCTTCACAAAAAAAGCCAACTGGCTTAGGAAAGAGGGAGAATCTATGCATACCAGGTCTGTTGTAATTTAATGCCAATGCATCTTTTGGGTTCTTGTATTTGCATAATGCAACAGCAGATAGTAGAGAATGAAATCTTTACCCCAACAGTATGTTTAATTCTTAAAATAATTTCTGATCTTAATTCTGTTTACTGCTACTCTCATATAATAGGTAAAGCCCTTGATTTCAAGTGGGAGGTTTGCTGTCATTAAAATGGTTGAATTAGAAGGAAAGCAAAATTACTATAGCCTTCAATGAGTTTTTTGAGAAAGAAACTTAGACTTGAATACTAAAGTATAAAGTTTATAATAGGTTATCAAAGGTTTTTTTTAGTGGTTTTAGATGGAAAGAGTAAGCTGAGGGAGGGTAAGAAGCAACAGAGTTGAGAAGCAACCATTACTGTAAAGATAAAAATAGATTTTCTTTGAATAGTGGAGGGAGGGTAGATATTTGAAATAATATGGTATATGTATATCTTAACTTTTTAGCCAGGAAAAGAAGAAAAATGTGGTATGTGAAAATAGATTTTCTTTGAATAGTGGAGGGAGGGTAGATATTTGAAATAATATGATATATGTATATCTTAACTTTTTAGCCAGGAAAAGAAGAAAAATGTGGTATGTGGTAATATTTATTCATGTGAGAATATTGGGGAGAAAGTATGAAGGGAAGGAAGGAGGCGGGAAAAGGTAGATTTTGTGTGAAGATGAGTTGTCCTTAACTTTCCAATTCTGAGTTTTTGATAATGACAATTCTTCTACTCAAAATAATCTACAGATAATGTAATCACTAGCATTCTTAAAATGGGGAATGCTCCGTACACTTAATAACTCTCATTCTGTATTTTTGATATAGCAGAATATATTGTTTATTTTTCTTGAAATGATGTCTAATTTATAAAGTAATAAGAGAAGCAAATAAACCATAATAAATCATATGTTGCAAAGGTCTACAATATTTTTGCACCATAGCAGGGAAGACACACACACACACACAGAGTTCTGTGTGAGTGGTAAAATTTTAGTAACTTGCATTATTACAGTTTGGTAATATCTCAGGCTGGAGTAAAGATGGTCATACTCGGCACAGATGAAAATGAAAAAAAAAAAAAACCTAAATACCAGCCAAGATATGCTTGTGATATGCTAAAAATGAATTTCAACTACTGAAAGCACCACATAAGAGGAAACTATCAAAAAACTGCCAGGTTTGAGATTTAGCAATGTCACTCACTGGTGCTGTTTCCAAACAAAAAGCTTTTATTCTTGTGGCAGGTTTTCAGAGCTTCACAGATAAGCTTGTGTTAGGTGTTTGCATGTTGCTTTTTAGAGAGGTATTTTATAAAACAAGGACGACAGTGTGTCTGAGAAAAGAAGGAGTTAATGGGTTAAAAACTGTGTAAATGTTACTCCAGTAAAATTATAGCTTGTTGTTCAGATGAATACTCTCCACTTCTCATATAGCTTTAAATTATGGACAAATGCTTGCAATTGTGAACTCCCTACATTGTGGCTGCCTGTTCCCAGGCTTCATCAACCAGGGTTGTCCAATGGGATTACTGTAAGTCTTCACGGCAGTCTGCCAGCCACTGATGAGAAACTCATATCCCTGGATGTTAGATTGCTCTCTTTATTCTATCCATGTGACGGCTGTGATTGCTGTCATGGTGTTAGGTTAGAAATTAGCATTTTGTGGCCCTAATTTTGCCATCCAGAACATACTCAGAAAAAAAAGACTCAAAGAATAGTAATTTCTTCTGTCAAAAAAGGAACACAGAGCCACCATGATACAGATGTCTACAAAACTTAGGTCAGAAAATAGTGTGTGATCCTGGTTGGTGAAGCGCATGCAGTGGGAGTTTTCCTCTGATCATAGACCTCTGCTTAGAAACTAATGGTTTTCATTTTATAAAACTAAGACTGAATGAAGAAACTAGGAATGAGTCCTTAAAAATGTTCCATTTTTTTTTTTTGCTAGACCAAAAGCCCAATTTTTAGCATCATTTCAGTTCTTATATCTAGAAACAATGACAATATATATGTATTTTCTTGTAATAGTCTCTTTCTGATAGATAGGTCTAAGAATACTACGAAAAAATGAAAGATAAAGGTGTTGTGAAAAATAAAGTGGTAAATATCATTAGTTTTTTTGTGTGTGTTTTTTCCCTAAATCATTATGGAGAAATGGTTACAGCAGTACTATTACGACAATTAATGTTTTGTGACATCAATGATTCTGTAAATGTCCTTGCATTACTTTTTTCTCTCTATCCTATATTTGCTGATGCCTGTGTACTTACTAGACAATTATTAAATAACTACTGACTGACTTTTAAAATTTTATATGACCTACACTGTGGTTAGAACTTACATAAATTTAATTTCTACTCTCTATGCTGGAGATTAATTACAGTAAAAAATGAAAGCCATTTAAATTTTGGTAAAAAGAATGATATAGTTTCCTTATCTTCTGATTCTATCCACAGACATGTGGATAGACAGGCTATCCACAGACATGCTAATTTTTCCTGTCATTAACAGTGAGCAAACTAGAAGGATTCTGACATGTGAGGTGCACAGATTCTGTTTAGGAGCCTTGATTTTTATCCACCCAAGCTTATCCGTCATCTTTAATCATGCAAAAGGCAGAATTACTTAATCATTTCATTTTATTGAAAAGAAAAAGAAAGATTTACATTAAAATGATGACATGCAAGAAAAAAATAAATTGAAAATGATTATGAGGAGAGGGTAATGTGGAGACAAAAGCTCCATTGGTTTTGTGATGCTCATTTAAAGCAATGATCTAGTGAAGCCGAGACATTAAAGCACTGATGATGTTGGCTGTTGGGGTATATCTTATCCTTGTATTTTAACTCACATTCCTAGACTGCATTCTTAGCAAATTATGTGGGGGATGTGATGTCAGGCCAAATAATTAAATATTAGACCTAATTGTGAGCCTCTCCTTACCTTTACTCCACGTTGGATTATACCCTTATGATAATCTTATATAGAAGACCATGACCCCAAAATTTAAATTTTCAAGTCCTTGAAGATCTTTACAAAAAATACTTGTTTTTAAATATCACAGTGCAAAATTAACCAACTTACTCAGACTCTAATAATTATCAAGTTCAGTTACATACACTAATGCAAGCTTATTTTTCTCAAATGAGTTCTTTTTCTTTTTGATATATATTATTAGTGTTCTTTACTTTGATTGACAATAATACCTGTTTTATATAAGCAGTGTCTTGATGCACTGCTTCATATTAGAGAGTTGGGTTAGGGTATTATAAATAGTTGTCTGGAACATTTTCAAGGCCCTTTGCCCACACGTTCTATTTATTTTATTCGTTTCTATTTTTAGTTCTAATGTTACTTTCCAAAAAATGAGGCATTTTAAAAAGTTTGTGAATATATCAATTGACAATAATTTTTAACTTTTTTTGTATTATGTAAAACAAGCATTTTTGAAACTCTAGTCAGGTCTTTAACGATTTTTTTTCTTACCTCAAAATACATATTGTCTTATAAGAGTCAGTTAACATATTTCTGAAGACAATCTATACTTGAATGAAATTGTGTTTAAAATAATCAGTTGTACCAAATAAGAGTAATTATACATGAAGAAAATTAAGAAAAAATGTTTTTGATCTCAGACCAACTTTTAATCATATTTATTCTTTTCATCTTATAAATAAATGTTTAACATGTACTATGTGCCAAGAACTGTGCTAAGTATTGTGGATATAATTGTGAACAAAATTCCTGGTCTGTAAGATACTTTATTACATTTTCCCACAGCACAAATAATTTAGGGATCCAGGAATGAAAAAACAATGTATTTTCTGCCCTCCTAAATGTGTAATTGGCCATATTTTCATTAAACTTGAATGTCTTCATATGCACAACTATACAAACATTTAGTCACTCAGTGATATTAAACTACTTCCATATTGGTCAGCATACACAGACTTTATATGGCACTTAATAATGCTTATTTTGAATTTAAATAGCACAATTTGAGATGATCTTAAGATATTACTATTCTTAATATAAACAATCAATAAAACAGTTCAGTGTGATTTAACATAAAAATTAAAAGATATAATTGAAAGATTGAAATGACTTTTGTGTTTGTTACAATGATTTTATATAAACTATAGTAATTGTAATTTGAAAAACCATATAATCTATATAATTAGGTTTTAGAAATTCATGATTTTTGATATCATCCCTAAGGACAGAGAGGCATATATTAAAAATCAACTGTTCTTTTGCTAACCTAAATTGTCTTTAAATTCCAGACTCTAAAATTGTTACTTTATATCACAATCCTTTTAAGGAGATAAAGAAAATTCTGCTTTTCTTGCACTTCATTGGAGACTTTGCTGCTGGAAAAATTCAAGAACTTTCCTTTACATTTTTAGACAGCCTCATCACTTACAAAGCCATATACAGTTATTTCTACATACAATAAAGAATTGAAAATATCACAATATAAAATTAAGAACTGTAATTTTATATAACTAAATTATCCAGTAGTTTTTCAAAATTAGTTAAGTAAATTTACATATTTTATTCATATAAATATTAAAAACTTGCTTACATTAAAAATTCATATATAATATTTTATTGAAAATAGATGTTTGATATTAATTTATATGAATATTTGCTTACAGCAAATTTTGAACTCTATTATTACAAAATAGAAACAAAATATGCAACTATTGCAATTTAAAGACAGTACTGTTATATAAAACCAAGTTAATATTATAATCAATTTTTTCAAAGAAATTCACAATTTTTATCACAGAAAAAATTTGATTTTCTTTTTCTAATAATCTATTTTTAATATATTTCAGTATCATTTGTCAAAGGTGAAATAAAACAATTTTTATGCTAGATAATAATATAAAATTTAATTAAAACTATAAATTTCCTGCATGCTTTACTGTAATGCTGGTTTTCAAAAACAAACAAAAAAGCAGTCCTAAATTATTTTATATTTATATTGCTTCTTCAAACATAGTATGTTTAAACTTTTCAATGAAATTTCTTTTTACATGTAGTTTTTATTCATGCATTCATATATTTAAAGCACTTGAAATTATCTATTACTTTGCAATTAAAGTAAAAACTTAGAATAACAGACAGAAGGAATCAGAAAGATAAGAATTATAGAATATTATAGGATATAACATATTGGGCTACTTTAACTTTATAGCAATAGGTGGCACTGTTACCTAAATACTCTTTGATTTGAATTGAAGAACTGGAAAAGAGTTGTCTCTGTGTATAATTTCATATATGTAAACAAATGAGAACACAGACAAAAACTTCAAAAATTCCAGGGATATTTTGTTATCATTATCATTTACTTAGTATTATATTTATTTATACAACCAGCAGTAAGTCAAATAGTGGAAATGCAGATTAAAACTTATGGCAATAAATATGATTAAATGGGAACACATTTAGTATAATTCATGAAAGTGACTTTTTAATATGAATAGAAATAATATTAATGTTTTCCTGCAAAATTTTACTTTATACATTCTTACTTTTATGGATTTCAGTATTGGAAATTTTAAGGTGTTCTAAAAACCAAACAATAGTTCAGAGTGCTTAAGTTGATTAATACATTTATTTTCACTATCATATTTCTTCTAGTTTGTTTTGTGTAGTGGCACAAATAAGTCAATTATGTGATATATATATCACAGTTATATAAAAGTTAAATATAGTGATTCTTTACAATATACAACCCATTAGGCTGATAGCACAGAAATGGAATTCTTTCACGACTGCCAACATGATCATTGTTAGCATCTGAAAGAGAAAAGAAGATGAATTAAATGGGGTATACATGTATTCACAGTGTTCAGATGAAAGTCAAAATAAGCAATAAGGACGAAGCCCTTGCTAGAATACACAGCACCTTCATACAACCTAGAAAATGCTGCCTCTGTAGCAGCCAGACTGCAGTAAGACAATCCCTTCCTCTGTGCAGACACAGATTGTCACCAGGACAAGGCTTGCTAAGTTGAACGTAGGCTCAAATTTGGTCCTTACTCCTCCCTGCCCCTTTGTAACGTCGCCTGATGCAAGACACAGTTTGCACCAAGACTAGCAAATTGATTGTTACGCTAATTAATGGCTGATATTACTTTTTTCTCAGAATTCTCAGAAATTATGGCTGAACATATGATTTGACGATCTTTTGACTACGCTGTCTGTGCTTAGGCAATCCCTAAGAGAGAACAGCAGCAATGCTAGAGTGATCTAGGTTAAGAGATTGGCTATCAACGTGCCAGCCACTGTTCTAATCAGCTTGAGGTCACTGCAAAGTGAGATCTAGCTCTACATATTGACTCACTGTGGTAGATGCTGTGATGCATGCCCCTAGCTCCTTCACATTTTTCCTTTCCTGCTGCAAATGCTGCCTGGGACAGGCTTCAGTGCCAGCCCATGAAGGAGATTGCTTGTGCTAAAAAGAGGCTCCTGGCCCAAGGCCACATTTCCTTTCTGGGGAGATAGAGGTCTAATGAGTAACATGGGGGAAACTTAGCCCTCATCTAAGACAACTCAAGTTTTATGTCTGCTCCAGAACTTCCAATACAACTAGTTAAGACCTCCACTGAGACTACATCACAGCTCATATTCTCCCTCTCCCAAGGCTGCTTCCTTCCTTTCTTTCTTTCTAATTTTTTAATTTTGTGATTTCAATAGCTTTAGAGCTACAGGTGGTTTTTAGTTACATGGATGAATTGTATAGTGGTGAAGTCTGGGCTTTCACTATACCCATCACTCAAATATAGCATATATTGCATCCAGTAGGTAAATTTTTATCTCTCTCCCTCTCCTAATCTCCCCGCTTCTGAGTCTCCAATACTTTTTCTGCATCTCTAACACTTTTTAAAGATCTACAAAGAAGCTAATTTATTTATATAATCCCACAGTAGTAAAAACAAGACATGTGGGCTACTATTGCTTCCACTTTCTTCCATGGCATCTGTCTCCTTAGAGCCAGATGGAGAGGGAGTCTAATAACAAGTCTTAGAGCAGGGCTCCAGAAAGCTACCATTAATTGCTTAGGGTTGGCATTGGACCTGATGTGGTTTGGCTCTGCGTCCCCAGCTAAATCTCATGTCGAATAGTAACCCCTAGGAGTAAAGGGAAAGGCCTGGTGGGAGGTAATTGGATCATTGGGGAGGATGTCCCTTCTTGCTGTTCTCATGATATTAGGTGAGTTCTCATGAAATTTGATCGTTCATTATACCACTCTGTATGTCTTTGCATACCCATAACTTAGTTTCCACTTAGAAGTGAGAATGTGCAGTATTTAGTTTTTCATTATTGAATTACTTCACTTAGGATAATGGCTTCCAGTTCCACCCAAGCTGCTGCAAAAGGTTCTTTTTTAAGACTGAGTAGTATTCCATGGGGGTGTGTGTGTGTGTGTGTGCGCACACGTGCACGCGTGCGTGTATGTATATATGTATACCACATTTTCTTTCTCCATTCAAAGTTGATGGGCACTTAGGTTGATTCTAGATCTTTGCAATTGTAAATCGTCCTGCAATAAACATACACATGCAGGTATCTTTTTGATATAATGACTTCTTTTCCTTTGGGTAGAAACCCAGGAGTGGGAATGCTGTTTGCTTTCTCTTTCACAGGGATGAACCCTAGGGCATTTGCTGATAAACTTCTTGCTCACTAATCTCCATCTTCAAGACTGCATCTTGGGGAATCCAATCTGTACTCTGCACTAAAATAGGATGCAAATTAAGCTAGAGGCCAGATGGCCTTGTAATGTAAGATTCACTGCATTGTGTCCCACAGCCAACAACTAGATCACAACATTGGCAAGATATTTCAGAAATGAATTTTTAACTGTAAGAATGACTTTAAGAGGTAAATAACTGAATGAAGAAAACCAAATCAAAACTTTTATATGCTCATCCAACACTGCTGAATAAATGAGTATTCAATGAATGTTTGAGCTGAGTAATATACTGAATGGATACAGTATGACAGGATAATTTTGTCTATGTTTATTAAATATCATTTATGTGTCAGGCTCCAGGAAGGGACCCAAAGTTAAGACATGGCCTCTCTTCTCAAGAAGCTACTAAGTCAGCAGCATTTCTAGTCTATCCATAACCCACATTAACTTATGCTCTGTTATTTATGGAGAAACAGATGTCAATTTGTGAAGCAAACAATTTTCTAAGCATAAAACATTTTTTTTATGTAATATAAACCAAGTCATATTGGATAATACGGATTTTTTTTTTTATGTGTAAAAAGAGATTGTGTTAAAAATATGGAATTATACTTATTCCTTTATCAGGTCAAATACATTTCAGGTGAATGCCAAATTTATTTATTAAAAAATGAGTTTCAGAAAAAGATGTACCAGAAAGTATTGTTATAAGTTACTTCAATGGGAACCATGAGATTAATACTTTTTTAAGATCTACAAAGAAACTTATTTATTTATAGAATTCAATAGTAGTAAAAACAAGACATGTGGGCTACTACTGCTTCCACTTTCTTCCCTGGCATCCTCCTCCCTAGAGCCAGATGGAGAGGGAGTCTAATAACGTCTTAGAGCAGAGCTCCAGGAAGTTACCATTAATTGCTCAGGTTTGGCATTGGGCCTGATGTGGTTTGGCTCTGTGTCCCCAACCACATCTCATGTCAAATTGTAATCCCCAGGAATCAAGGAAGAGGCCTGTTGGGAGGTGATTGGATCGTGGGGGAGGATTTCCCTTCTTTCTGTTCTCATGATAGTGAGTGAGTTTTCATGAAATCTGATCATTTAAAGGTGTATGGCACCTCCCGGTTCTCTCTTTCTCAACTGCGTCACCATGGGAAGATGTGCCTTGCTTCCCCTTCGCCTTCTGCCACAATTGTGAGTTTCCTGAGGTCTCCCCAGCCATGCGGAACTGTGAGTCAATTAAACCTCTTTTCTTCATAAATTACCCAGTCTCAGATAGTTCTTTATAGCAGTGTGAAAAACAGACTAATACAGGGCCCTATTTGCTCTCCAAGTCTAGCCAAATCGAAATCACCTTGTTTTATGGTAGAAAGTGCTAAGTTGAGGTTTAGAAAAATGAATTTCTTGCCAAGAAAAATAAGATATGATTGGTTATAATATTCTAGTCTTTCAGTGTAGTTCCCTCTTTATACCGCTTTTTGAGAAAATATATGTGCTCTTATGCTATAAACCACTGCATTTCCATTTTTTAATGAAAATTAAAGCTAGTTTATAGATTGGTTTTTATTGCACCATGCTCCTAGTTTATTCTTTGAGCCAAATTATTTGGTGCTAGAATAATTGTATTCCATATTGTGCTAATCAATCATACGGAATCTACAACAAAATTCAAGGCAGCATTTTTTTTGAAGTTTTTATAATAGTAAGTCAATTACCAAAAGCCAGTAGCCAATTTCAAGCTATCATCAAATGATTGCATAAGGCATTATTAACATTTCTAATGACTTAAATTGAAGAATCAGTTAAAGAAAACTTAAGCATGACAGTTTTCTGGCTAAGAATGTCTTTCTTTTTTTGATATAAAACATATATCTATTTTTTGGGGGGAAAACGTAGGCATATGACCTGCAATTCACCTTGCCACATTTTGCAGTTGAATAGGTCTTATGGTAATGCTAATTATTAGTATCGTTATGTCAAGCTCATGTTCACTTCATGGAGGCGTGATACTTGGCAAAACAAACAAATCCCTGCTCACTCCACTCAGTACAAGTGGAAATTTAAATAATCTATAAATTAAAGCAATAATATGCAAAAAAATTGTAAAAAATTAAATTCAGAAGATGAACAAAAAGAAGACACAGAGCAGCAATTATATCAATACCTTAAAACACAGGCATTGCAAAGAGTAATAGCAACTCATCATTGATGTTTGTAAGTACCAGGCTTGGTTTTAAGTGTTTTATGAATATTTCTTTATGCTTAACATGCTTATGGTTGTTATTATTCATGGCTGGAAGACAAGGTACTGAGGCACTGACAAGTGAAGTGACTTACCAGTGAACCTAGTGACTGGGAGAGATGAGAGCCAAATCCAGGTAGTCTAACTTCCAAATTGGGGCTCTGTGTCTTTGTACCATAGCGGTCTCTGTATAGTTTCAAATAAATATTAACGATGAGTACTTAAATTTTTATTTACATAGGGAAATTTTACATTTTCTTTTAAAAAGTAACAATGCCATCTAAAACAAATCCACAAAGACAATAAGGTCACTGCATCACAGCATTGCTGCCCTTAGTACCTAAAACTATGTCCTGTGTGTGATTGATACTGATAATAAGATATGCCTGGAATCAAAAGCAGTGAATTTTGAGATATATTATGTAACTTAGCCTTCAAAAATGGAAAACTTCAATTCTAAAAGTGAGATTATAGTTAAAAAATTGGAAGCGGTATTGGATTTAATATTTTGAAGGCAGCAGCTGCAGAGTTTTGTGATTAGACTCTGGGTCCGTATTGAGTCCCTGCAATGACATGCAAAATCCTGCATGTGTGTGCAGATGGGCTTACTTGTGGGGAGTGAATTTGAAGAACTCATGACATTCTCAAAGAGTTCAGATTGTGATACGGAACTTTCACAATGACTTTCTTAGAACATTATTTCACTTTAGTCACAAACATATACATGTATATATAATAGCCAAGTCTGCATATAAATATACACAAACACACATACAGATCTCTAATAAATGTTACTTTGCACATTTAGCAGGAGTCAACAATGTTTTATGCTTTGAGTAGCTCTTTAACCTACCTTTCATCCTAAGTACTTTTATCACAAGGGAGAACAGGCTTACCTCAAGAGGTTGTATCACTGCATATAACTTTACAAGAAATGTTTTATGTTTTTACTTGCTTTTTTTTTTTGAGAAACAGGGTCTCACTCTACTCACTCTGTCACCCAGCAGACTGGAGTGCAGTGGTGTGATCTCGGCTAACTGCAACCTCCTCCTTCCGGGCTTAAGCAATTCTTGTACCTTACCCTCCTGAGTAGCTTGGACTACAGGCACACACCACCACGCCTGGCTAATTTTTTTGTAGTGTTAGTAGAGACAAGGTTTCACCATGTTGGCCAGGCCGATCTCGAACTCCTGACCTCAAGTGATCCACCCTCCTTGGTCTCTCAAAGTGATGGGATTATAGGCATGAGCCACCTTGCCGGGTCTGTTTTTATTTACTTTACTTTAAAGACTTTGTTTTTAAAGGGATTGGAAAATTGTGATCACCTGTTGATTATGTAAAAGTCTACTGAGGCAAAGGCTAAGAGGCATTTGTGCATATGTGTGGTGTCGTTTATACTTACTGTATACGTAAGTAATAAGGACAAGCTTTGAAAAATTTGGTTCTAAATGTCAAAAACCAAAAAGAACTCTATCATGTGTGTTATTAATATGTTTCACTATCTAAAAGAATATTCCATCATGTAGTAGGAATGTCACATTACCATAATTTTCTTATATCGAATGCATGCATTTAGCAAGTACATTATGATAGTGTCTGTCCTGAAAGAAGAAAATCCGTTTTGTACTGAGCTTCATGATGCTGAGCTGTCTAATTTACTTTAAAAATAGATCAATATTTTAGAAGCAATTTTTGTGTTCTTTGTTTAACATTTTAATGCATTTAAATAAACTGGCCTTGTTTCCACGAAGTATAAAGTAAAAGAGAGTTTGGTAATTATCTTAATAGGATCAATGTAGACACAATGTTAAGTGGACAAAGTTGCATTTCCTTGTTTTTCTACTTGTTAAATTGTGTAGTTTGACAAAATTGTCTGATAATTATAACATTTTCATTTTATTTTGTTCTATAATACAATAACCGTTGTATGACTTTTTCACATGCTTGTGAATTAAATATAATTTATTTTGCAGAAAATTCTGTTTTCTTCAGATTTAACTACCAGTTGCAAAAAGAATATCTGTAAATCAAATAAAATAAAACCAGGAAGTTTCCACTGGCTTATAATAATATGTTAATTTGAATTTTAAAATGTAGAAATCTGTAAGGATATATATTTAAATTACAGGGGGAGCCATGTAAAATTGCCAGTATTTGATTATTTAGGGTCTTCAAATTTTCACCTGATTCAACCTAACATTTCAGGAGATAACAGTGCCGATGCTATCTCATGACCTGCTTATAACAGTAGAGAATTTTTGGAAATCAATATAGTATTTATTTCAATTATATATTTTACAACAATGGTTACAATATTAGGTTATCTGCCTCACATAGAAAACCATATATTATACATTCAAATTTGATAATTTTTCATGTTTTCATTAGAAGCTCCAAGTTCCATAGCTAGAATGCAATATACTACACTAACTTTGCAAAATCATGTACACTACAGTAAATCATCTGTTATCTTCCTAGGTAGCCATCTCTGTGCTAGCGGAGATCAGGAGCTTGTCAGAGTTTCTGTTGTAAACTATTTGTTCGGAGGTTTGTTTGTTCAGCATGTGGCATCATGATCATCACAAAACACATATTGAGTATTGCCTTGCACTGATGGTGACACATCTTCTCATTTCTCTATACGTCCTCTCCCTTAGAATTTCCAACTTGTAGTTTCAAATAGCACCCAGTGCTATCACTCCAAAACACATACCTATAGACCCTGCATGTGTACTAAACTCTGGACCTGCATTTCTAAATTTTTCACATATTACATTTCACACTGAATATCTATATTTACTTAGGACTCTATTCATGTTTTTCCTCCAAATGGCTCTGCAAAAGCAGCCCCAAAGAGCACTATCATCTTCCCAACTCAAAAGTCTTAGGATCATTTTTGACTCCCATGTTTCCTCTCCTTTCAGGACGAATAAATTATAATTGATTATTCCTTGAAAATAGCTCATTTTTCTCTTTCCATGGCTGCTCTGTTGGTCCTGGAAGTTATCACTGCACCCTAGAACTCAATGCATGCAGTAACCTCCCAGCTTGCCTCTCTGCTAGTTTTATGCTATTCTTTATACCATCACTAGATTAATAATCACAGTACTATTTCTAAGATGTTCCATAGCTCTTAATTGCCTGTAAGATGAAGGTAAGATGGCTTGTTATTTAAGGTCCTGAATAATTTGAACCTTGTATTCATTCCAGCCTCACTCCAGCTTTTTTCTTCAACACGGAATTTTTTTTTTTCAGTAAAGATGTTACTCACATGGTGGTCCCTCTGCTCATCTCTCTCATTCATGACTTGCACTTGTAATATTACATGTACCAGAATATTCTCTTCCCTGCCTACCTACCATCTATGCTTATCTAAACGATCAAAACAGTTATTCTCTAATTCGCTGAAGCAACTACTTTGTAGAGCCTTTTGATAATTTCTAGTGTTATCTTAAATACAAAAGATAAATTTATTGTTATTAACTTTAGTGTTTTCTTTCCTCAATTAGATTATGAACTTTTTTTTTTTTTTTTTTTTTTTTTTTTGCCTGAGACAGAGTTTCTCTCCATCACCCAGGCTGGAGTGCAATGGTGCAATCTCGGCTCACCGCAACCTCTGCCTCCCAGGTTCAAGTGATTCTCTTACATCAGCCTCCCAAGTAGCTGAGATTACAGGTACCCACCACCACACCTGGCTAATTTTTTTTGTATTTTTAGTAGAGATGGGTTTTCGCCATGTTGGCCAGGCTGGTCTTCGTTTCCTGACCTCAGGTAATCCACCCGCCTTGGCTTCTCAAAGTGCTGGGATTATAGGCATGAGCCACCCCGCCCGGCCAGATGATGAACTTCCTGAAGACAGATTATGACCTAATGTTTTTCACCTTTCCATTACAATTTAGTGGTTAGCAAAATTTCTAGTGCTTAATGTGTGTTCTAAAAACATTTTTAAAATTTTACAGAGTATGGAATATTAAAAAAAATTGCTAATTCCTATTTGTGGAAAAAATAAAAAATATTTCTGGAAATAATAAGAACTCCTGGCATGGAGTAGTGGGTAGATATGAACAAAGGCTCCACAATTCAGTGGGGTCAAGGGAAAGTAGATGCAGAGAGCAGAGCACAGATTGTGCATTAGGTGCCAATGGAGGTGAATGGCCAGGTGATGGGAGGGAGGTGATTTATGATAACAAGCATTAAAACAGCTTAAAAGATAACCCATATGAAAGTTCCTGAATGTCTGGTTTTACAATAATATTCTCAATTCATTTAAAGACTGTTCTTATATCAGTTATGGTATCTGATTTTTAAAGCTTTTTTTTCCCTCCAAGTTTTATTTTAGGTTCAGGGAGTGATGTGCAGTTTTGTTACATGGGTAAACTGCATGTTGCTGGAGTTTGGTGTACAAATGACTTCATCACCCAGACAGTGAGCATAGTACCTGATAAGTAGTTTTTTAATCCTTACCCTCCTCCATCTCTGTACCCTCAATTAGGCCCCGTGTCTATTGTTCCCTTCTCACTGTCAATGTGTACTCTTTGTTTAGTTCCTACTTGTAAGTGAGAAATGCAATGTTTGTTTTTCTGTTTTTGCATTAATTTGCTTAGGATAATGGCCTCCAGCTCCATCCATGTTGTTGCAAAGGACATGATTTCATTCTTTATTGACTGCGTAGTATTCCTGGGTGTATATGCACTACATTTTCTTTATCCATTCCACCGTTGATGGGCATTTAGGTTGATTCCATGTCTTTGCTATTATGAAAAGTGCTGCAATGAACATACACAAGCATGTGTCTTTATGATAAAATGATTTATACTCCTTCAGGTATATACCTAGTAATGAAATTGCTAGGTCAAATGGTAATTCTGTTTTAAGTTCTTTGAGAAATCACCAAACTGCTATCCACAGTGCAATGACTGAACTAATTTTCATTCCCACCAGCAGTGTATTCAGTGTTCCCTTTTCTCTGTAACATCACCAGCATCTGTTATTTTTTGACTTTTTAGTAATAGCCATTCTGACTGGAATGAGATGATATCACATTGTGGTTTTGATTTGTATCTCTTTAATAATTAGTGACGAGCATTTTTTCATGTTGGTCACATGTATGTCTTCTTTTGAGAAATGTCGTTTCATGGCTTTTGCTCATTTTTTAATGAGGATATTTGTTTTTTTCTTGTTGATTTAAGTTTCTTATAGATTCTGGATAATAAGACTTGTCAGATGCATAGTTTGGGAATATTTTTTCTCATTCTATAGGTTGTTTGTTTACTCTGTTGAGTTTCTGCTGCTGTGCAGAAGAGTTTTAGTTCAATTAGGTCCCATTTGTCAATTTTTGTTTCTGTTGCAATTGTTTTTGTAGTCTTCATCATGAAATATTTATCAGGGCCTATGTCTAGAATGATATTTCCTAGATTTTCTCCTGGGGTTTTTATAGTTTTAGGTTTTACATTTAAGTGTTTAATCAATCTTAAGTTGATTTTTGTATATTGTAAAAGGAAGGAGTCCAGTTTTAATGTTCCATTTATGGCTAGCCAGTTATCCCACCACCATTTACTGAGTAAGTCCTGTCGCCATTTCTTGTTATTGTTGACTCTGTCAAAGATCAGATGATTATAGGTTCATGGCTTTATTTCTGGGTTTGCTAACCTGTTCCATTGATCTGTGTGTCTGTTTACGTACCAGCAGCTTGCTGTTTTGATTACTGTAGCTTTGTAGTATAGTTTGAAATCAGGTAGTGTGATATCTCCAGCTTTGTTTTCTTTGCTTAAGATTGCCTTAGTTATTTGAGTTCTTTTTGATTCCATATAAATTATGGATTTTTTCCCACTTTTTTGCATTTGTAAGTACTATTAAGTCTGATATAGTGCTTAATGTTTCCATAATTTGAACAACACAAGTTGGGAACTATGATGTAGAGGAAGCCAAAATCATGCAGAAAACGGTACTGGGGAAATGAACCTAATCACTGAGTCTTCATCAACCAGCAGTTAAGTGCACACAGCACACTTGTTTTCGTCAAATTTCCACATAATTAGAGGGCATAACACCCTCAGGAGACAGTCCTGGGTAAGGCATGAAGGAGGGATATCTAAGCTGAAATTTGGTCCTAGTGCTAGTGATAGCAATAAAGACTAAAATGTGGAAAATAGCATGACGGTGGTGTTGACAAGAATACTGGTGATGTGTTTTTGCTCTAGATGATGTTAACTTGTCAAATGTTATATAAGGAATTCAAGGTAGAATGCCAGTTTTTCAAAACTGGACTGAACAATAGGGGATAAGCACTGCTGCACTATGGGTACTGTTGGCTCAGCCTTCATGGCAATAATAAATCTTGCAACCCCAAATCATCTCAAAACTAATGTGTAGAATAAATAAATTACTGGTGTGATGGCTCACACCTGTAATCTCAGCAATTTGAGAGGCCAATGTGGGTAGATTGCTTGAGTCCAAGATTTTGAGACCAGCCTGGACAATATGGAAACATGCTATCTTTACAAAAAACACAAAAATTAGCCGTGCTTGGTGACATGTGCCTGCAGTCTCAGCTATTAGGGAGGCTGAGGTGGGAGAATCACTTGAGTCTGGGAAGATCAAGGCCTCAGTGAGCAGAGATTGCATCTCTGCACTCTAGCCTAGGCAACAGAGCAAGACTCTGTCTCAAAATAAACAAACATATTAATTAATTAAAATGAATATGCTATATAATTTCTGATCTGTGCTAGTCAATGCTGCCTCTGGACTAAAGTGTTATATACTCCAGGGTCATTATTTTGTTCTGTATAGTGCCCCTCTATTGGAGTTATGTAATATTATATCCTGGCTGGGCCTAGTTTAACCATAGATGTAGGTATTGGTCCAGTAGAGATTTTGGTTATCAGTTTACCATCTCATTCGAGCAAGATCAAATTTTATTTGTTTTTTTAGGTTCCAGGAATTTAAACATTTGAAAATTAAAATTTATGAAAATATTTATTATTAAAAATGTGTCAAAGCCTGGCATGGTGGCTCATGCCTGTAATCCTAGCACCTTGGGGGGCCAAAGTGGATGGATCGCTTGAACCCAGGAGTTCAAGACCAGCCTGGGCAATATGGTGAAACACTGTATCTACAAAAAAAAAAAAAAAAAAAAATTAGCTGAGCCTTGTGTCATGCACCTGTGGTCCCACTACTATGGGGGATTGCTAGAGCCCAGGAGGTGGAGGTTGCAGTAAGTCAAAATTGTGCCACTGTGCTCCAGTCTGGGCAAGAGAGCAAGACTTTGTCTCAGGTAAAAAAAAAAAAAAAAAAAAAAAAAAAAAAAAAAAAAAATCAAAGATCACATGTCTGTATTTTCCCAACTAAGCATATTGAGACAAAGAATAACATCAAATAAAACCAACAAACACAGGAAATGCGGTGCTTGTCAAAAGATCAATGATTTATTTAGAGTTTTATCATACTGGCAACTTAATAATCCCAGTTATTATATATATAAATTTGATTTGAATATGTCAGATGGCATATCTTTAAAATCATCATAATGAGGAAAAAGTTATGATGCTTTCTGGGAAATGCTATTTTTAATGAAGGAAAATATAATTATATCTGAGAGCTCATTTTTATGCTAGGCTAAAAAAAACTAGATAATTTGAAATATTTTCTCTCTTTTTTTTTTTAAGTAATGAGACCTTCCACGTGATCTTTTGGGTTTTCTGAAAGTTATGAAAGAAGTATCCTAGAAGCTGCAATAAACTGGACCATACTGTCAATAAGAGCACCTACAGAATAAAAAGCCTCTTGTCGCTTATATACCCATACATTCTGTGAGTTTGATAGCTTACAGAAAAAAATTCTAGGGAGGTAGAGAAAACAAACAAACCATGTTTAAACGTGGATAACAGAACCAGAATTTTCTGTTAACATTTACTTAACACTGTTGAAAGATAATTTATTGACAAATGCAGACATCTTTCTCTTGCAACTATAAGTTAGTCTCTACCTGTAAGAGGTCCTCAAGTGACAAATAGTGCCTTTTTTCATTATTGTGCCATAGAAAAATAGCACAGAGTCTAGTTCAAATTGAATGTTGATGACATGGCTAGTGAATAGATGAGTGAATGATATTACAAATGAAAACTGAAAGAGAAAATGTGAATAATATAAACCATGTAAACAATATGAGTATAGTATGTAAAACTTTTGCCCTGCATTTGGTACATAATACACACTCAGTAGGCATAACTTTTGCTCTCTTCCAAGAGTTACATCAATGTGTTTATGAGTGTAAATGATGGGATCATTGATGGCCTGTTGTCTGTCAAGTGGTGACAAAGTTGTGCTTCCTTCTACTAATTCCATTTCTAGATCATTTTTTATCTTTCTCATTATTTTATTTATGTCATCACCAGATGTTCAGTATTTACTTTCGTTTTTATATTCACCCCTCAAAGTTAAAATTAGGAAAATTTTAAAATTCTCTGTTCAAAAATGCAACAATTTTTCATATATCTTTATGAAATAAAACTGGATGTCAGAAAAGAAAGTGGTTTGGCCTAATCCACTTGAGTTGGTTGCCACTTGTTTATTTTGTACACAAATGATTTGACTTTTTTAAAACCCAAGTCTAAATAAGTGACTTTACTGTTACCAGGATTGGATGACTTAGTCAGTATTTACTTCAAATGCAATAAAAAAAATTTTGCCATTGTTACTTGCTTTTCTTCTGGGTTTTGTAGCACAACGAACCAAGCTGTATTCCAAAACTACTAAGTGACAGAGTCAGCATTTGCTACCATCTGCTCTATGGTATATTAGAACTTACATTCATCAAGAAGTGGTATTGGGCCCGGCGCAGTGGCTCACGCCTGTAATCCTAGCACTTTGGGAGACTGAGGTGGGTGGATTACCTGAGCTCAGGAGTTCAAGACAAGTCTGGACAACATGGTGAAATCCTGTCTCTATTAAAAATACAACAATTATCTGGGTGTAGTGGCACGTGCCTGTAATCCCAGCTACTTGGGAGCTGCGGCACCAGAATCACCAAGAATCACTTGAGCCCGGGAAGTGGAGGCTGCAGTGAGCTGAGATGGTGCCACTGCACTCCAGCCCGGGCAGCAGAGCTAGACTTAGTCTAAAAAAAAAAAAAACAAAAAAACAAAAAAACAGAAGTGATATCATGCTGGTGATTCTGTCTCCCCTTCTTGGACCTCTAAGTTCTTTCTTAACTATTTCCTAGTGTGTGATGTTCCCTGGGAGTATGACACCTTTTTTTGCATCACCAGTTTTTATTACCTCCTGGATTGTGGTTGTTTTCAGCTAACGGGAGGTACCAGTAAGAGATGAGAGCAGGAGAGGGTCTAGGGAGAGGCCGAGTACTTTTCCTCTGCCCCCTCCTGCCTGGGCTGCAGGTTCTGGCACTGACTGTCGGTCCAGGACTGCAGGGCTACAGAGTCTCGTAAGCAGCCCCTCCTCCATGCCTCCCATTCCTATGGGGCTCCAGTAACTCTTTCCTCCCCTTGCTTTTTCAGGTCTAGGGTGACAGCTCTTCTTTGTTTTTTTTTTTTTTTTTTTTTTTTTTTTTTTTGAGACGGAGTCTGGCTCTGTCGCCCAGGCTGGAGTGCAGTGGCCGGATCTCAGCTCACTGCAAGCTCCGCCTCCCGGGTTTGCGCCCTTCTCCTGCCTCAGCCTCCCGAGTAGCTGAGACTACAGGCGCCCGCCACCTCACCCGGCTATTTTTTTGTATTTTTTTTAGTAGAGACGGGGTTTCACTGTGTTAGCCAGGATGGTCTCGATCTCCTGACCTCATGATCCGCCCGTGTCGGCCTCCCAAAGTGCTGGGATTACAGACTTGAGCCACCGCGCCCGGCCCCAAACAGCTCTTCTTTGTTCTCCTACACTCAACCACATCTCCGTTAATAGGTCCTTCTTTAAAGTCTCTTTGATTGTCTGATTTGGATTCTCTTTTCTACCAGGATGCTGGTAATCCCAGTGCACCAAGACCATAAATGAACCAAGAAATGAACAATAGATAAAACAATCATTTTAAAAATAAGTAGTCACTTTGATTCAGGTTGAAAATGTAAATTTCATTGTTTAAGTCTATTTTTCATTCATTTTTGTTAATTTTATTTTGTATTTTACTAAATATAAATTAAACTGAAATGCACCCTTCTCTTTACTCTTTTAAGATGGAAGGAAGGGATGTGTATTTTAAAAGTTATTTTCCATGAATTCAGCAAAAACATACTTGGAATTATTATTGTTATTTCTTTGGAAACATTAAAGTACTTCCGGTACATAGTAGTTCTTGCCCTATTTATTTAAATGTCAATGAGGTTGTTGAAAAGTCTTGGGGCAATGATAAGATATTTGAATTAAATATAGATTTGGGGTTCTGAATCTGCTAAGTTGTCTGCTGAAAACATGAACGGACCGATCTCAACAAACTGGAATGATGGTCATTTCATTGAGTTGGTTGCCACTTGTTTATTCTGTAGACAAGCGATTTGACTTTTTTAAAACCCAAGTCTAAATAAGTGACTTTAATGTTACCAGGATTGGATGACTTAGTATTTGCTTCAAATGCAATAAAAAAATTTTTCCATTGTTACTTGCTTTTCTTCTGAGTTTTGTAGCACAACGAACCAAGCTGTATTCTAAGTGTATTTTTAGTGCTGGCTTCGCCAAGTACCAAACAAATGTTGTTAGTTCATACAACTACTTCTAGTCTTTAAAGTTGCCCATCAAAACTTTATGGTTTGCTTGGACTGTGTGTTTAGAGACTCTAGTCTTATATACCTCAAGGACACATTGAGTTTTGTCACATCTACACAACTATAAATTTTTGGCAGAATAATCTAGCCCATCTGTCTCAACAGTCTCAAATTTAAAGCACTTTTTTTCTTATAGCTCTTCTTTGTCAATCATTGATACCTCACAAAGCCATACTTTTGTCTAGCACTTCATAAAATTTAAATAGGTAAATAGTTAAAAAAAGATACAGTCTTGTCTATGATTCATTTATTTTACAATAGGAAGTTAAGAAGTATGTCACAAAAAAACTAGGACACAAGGCATGAATTTAGATAGGAAAGTACAAATAAAGTGACTTGAGAATTCAGGAGAAATTGATTATTATTACTTTTTGAAACTAATAAAGTTGTTTAATTTGTAAGGATATTATATAACGTCTTTAGCTAGACTAAAAGTTCTTTGAGGGTGGTAGAGGCCAGTTAGGTGTTTGTATCTCTTCAGATACAAAGCATGACTTCCTTGTTATATGAGTTTAATAACTGCTATTGATCATTGAAATGACAGTGATATTCTGGCATGAGACACTTCAAAATGGCATGAAACTTCTTGTTCAAATATTCTTGGAAGAAACAATATTTAGGGAAAGGATCATTTAAAAAACTTGAAAAAAGAAGGTGGAACTTTGCCTTTCCACACCCCAGGTCCCTAAACAATAGATAATCCTAGTATATCAAGACCATGAGGATCGCGTTACTTCCCTGACAATTGATATTTTCTGTCACCAATTCTCAAGACCTAGGACAATAGGCAGTAACTAGTCTTAACGAAGCCACTGAACCTCCTGTATTTGCCATAGTTAAATTCTAAGAATCTTGAGTATCCACCGCATTCATCTTCAATGACTTTCTGCCTTACTGCCTTTTTGCTACATTTCTAATGACCAAACTCAATCAGATTGCCTACATCTCACTCTCTGACCTTCTAGCTCATACTTCTGCTACATTGGTTTTTAGCTCCTATTGGAGAGTTCTAATCCATGGATTGCTGCCATAGCTAGGATACATTGAATGTTTTGTAAGTACTAGGCCCTGTAGATAGCATTAGCTCATAGTTTCTCCTTCACACTAAGCAGGAAAATCCCCAGTTCCATCTCAATCCAAGTATTTGTCTTTTCCACATCAGAACCCAGCCTGTTTAGCACTTTTGGGAGAATAACACAAAAGCAAGTTGTTGTCACTTGTATTCATGTGGAATCCTGCTGGAATAATCCAACTCTTACTCTCATTCATTCATTTCTCTTTTTTTAAAGTGACAATATTTCCTTTTTTTTTTTTTTTCAAACTAACCATTCTTCTTTCAATTCTGAGGAAAAATTGAATTCCCTTCAATTCTTCAGGTAAAATGGAGATGGTCCAACAGATCCTTCCTCAGCTTTTCAACATAAAGTCTACAAAAATGCTGGCCAGTGCACCACCCTTTCTTTCTTCCTTCCTGTTATAATGGGAAGAGAATTAATTCTCCCATCCAAAGACAGTCCTCTAACCACACACTAGTGCCCAGACGACTTTCATCATCCATCCGTTTTGCCTTCGCTTCCATGTATTTGATCCCTTCTCATTTTTTGCACATTCCTGAGCACTACAACCTTCCTCACAGGCTCTCCACATGCAGTCTAAATGGTCCTTGTAGATGTTTTCTCATCCACCCACACTCATTACGGTTGGTTGTCTGCTTCCTAACCCTCCTTCAAAGTCATATTTCTCAATTAGTTTCATACTATTGAAGTCTCCTATGACTTCGGTTTTTTTACCTTGAACACTAAAACCTTCTTTACAATCACCACTGACCTAGCTATCTCTTAATTCAAGAGATAACAATTACTGTCTTACCTCTAAAGCACAATTTTATAATATAGTATTTACCCAAGTCATAAATGTGAAAAGTAACAGGGTTTTCCACACTAATATCCTGCAAGCTGGCTTCCAAGAAAGGAATATGACGTTTTACAAAACTTTATGAAGGCTGGCTACATCTCAGTACTTAAGGCAGTCAAACATCATCAACCTTGAGGGTTGAATCACAGCTTCTTCATCACACCAGGAAAGGAGCTGTTGCTGCTCCAAGTAAGATTACTGATAGGCAAATAGTGCAATTAGCTATTCACATTATTTAGCTGCAGCAGCAAGACTTCGACCCCAACCCCTTCATCATGATAAGGAAGAGCTAGAGGTACCCCAAACTGCAATCAATTAGCAACTATGCAATGAACTAGAATGAAAGTTCTGCTAGGTCATACTTCTATTTTTTTCCCAGGTTCTAAGTGAACAGGTGCGGATGGAGATTTTCCTAACCTTACAATTAAAAAGTCACACAGTCCAAGTATCAGGGTGCCTCACCTCGAGTCTGACGTATAGCCTCAATGGAGCTCCATGTGCTGCCCAAGAAGCAATTTTCATGTTATCCATGGTAGGCTGCTATACCAGGCAGGGAATATGCATTTTTTAATTATTTACCAGTGTTTGCAGGACAATTTGTAGCCATTATCTTTGTTAAAATTCAAACAAAATGAAATTTATAAAGCAAAGAGACAAAGTTATTTTCTGTCTTCCTCCCCAATCCAGCTCATTGCCCCAGGAATAACCACTATTAACTTATTAACCACTGAATATATATACAGTTAGACTTTTTCCATGGAAGTGGCATATATAAATATAATAAATATTTAAGGACAGGGAAATAGAGATTGAAAGGGAAATACATAACAGTATTTTTTAAAGGCAAATATAGTCATTTACATTTTAGTTCTGCAACTAGCCCTTTTCACTAGATAATATGATTTGGGGGTTTTCCCCTGCCATTATTCACAGCTCTGCCTCATGCGATATAACAGAAACTTATTATTCTGTAATATAGGCAAACCATAACTTGATAAACTATTTCCATATTGACGGACATTTCTGTACACTCTAGTTTATTATTATTAGAAGTCATACTGCAATGGACATTCTTATAAATCCTTGTTTATGAGAACTTACAATTATTTTTTAAGGTTTATGTATTAGAATGTAAGCTACCTGAAGACAGACACCTTACATGTTTTATTAACTGTATTCTCAGTACCTAAAACAGTATCTAATAACAGTTGGTGTTCAATAAACAGCTGTTAAATGAAGGACTGACTACCTAGCTGATTTGTGCACTTGAAATTGTGATACAAATAAGTCAATTGCTTTTCAAAAGCCTCTACCAGTTTACTTTCTACTAAACTGTCCTCACACTCATATCAACACTGACTGCTATAAATGTTCTTATATATTTTAGTTTTTGCAAATCTAATGAATAAAAACAAAACAAATAGAAAACTCTATTACTTAAATAGTCATCATGCTAATTAATGAAGCCATTTACAGGATTTAAAATATTTATTGATTATTATATTTTCAATAAAATTTCTATTTTTTATTTTTGTTTGACTTTGTTCAATTATAAAAGTGTATTATAAATTATGTAAAGTAATACTTTTTCTAATATATAACACAATTATTTGTCATAAACTTTGAATGCTACCTTTTACTGTATGAAAATTTAAAATATCACAAAATTTATCAGTATTCTTCTTTATGTTTTCTGTTTTTTAATGTGCTGCTTAAGAAGGCATCATGTACTCCTCAGACTGCATAAATGTTTTCCCATTTCTCTTAACATTTGTTAAATTCAAATACTTATTTTGTCTTCCAGATGCAATCTTTTCTGAGAGTTGAGCTAAAGTCTTCAACTATGATTTAGTAAATATGAACTTCTCCAGTTTGCATTTTTAACATTTCTTGCTTTACAATTTTGAAGGTGTGCCTTTTTTGACTCAGGAAAGTTTTCTTCTATCATGGTTGATTCTTCTTCCTTATTTTTGAACTTCTAAATTTCTGAACTTGTTAGAGGATGGTCAACCTCCTGGACTGATAGTGTATGTTCCTTTACATTCTGAAATATTTTTTATCTCTGTTTCTTTTTATTTTTCTACATTCTGGGAATTTCTTCGACTTTATGTGGTAAATTATTAACTTGGTTCTTAGTCAGATAGCATTGTATCATTAAGCCCATGTATTTGGGTTTTTATTTTCATAATTTTGACAGTCTTTTTTTTTTTTCAAAGCCTGAATTTTGTCGTCTATTTGGTCCTTTTACATAGCAGTTCATCATTATTGTTTTATATATATAAAAAAACATTTTCTTGAATTTTTCTGAGGATATGGATTAGAATTCATCTTTGTTCCCTGACTAATCTCTGTTGTTTTTCCAGAATCAAGTATTTTGTGTTTATTCAGTACTACTCTTTTATAAGACATATTTTCCTCGATTGTCTATATATATATGTATGTGTATCATTCTTTTTTTTTTTTTTTTTTTTTTTTTTGAGACGGAGTCTCGCTCTGTCGCCCAGGCTGGAGTGCAGTGGCCAGATCTCAGCTCACTGCAAGCTCCGCCTCCCGAGTTTACGCCATTCTCCTGACTCAGCCTCCCGAGTAGCTGGGACTACAGGCGCCCGCCACCTCGCCCGGCTAGTTTTTTTTTTTTTGTATTTTTTAGTAGAGACGGGGTTTCACCGTGTTAGCCAGGATTGTATCATTCTTATCTATGGGTGTTGTATGTAGTTAGCAGGCATGAGTCTCTAACATTGGTGCAGATTATTTTCTAAAAGGTCACTGTCACCAGATAGGGGCTGATGGTGAGACCTGTGTATTTATTTGCCTGTGTGTGCATTGCTTATCACTTTACCTCAGAGTATATGGACATGAAACATGCAAGTAGACCCTGAATAGTACTTTGGGGCATTTCTCTGGTTGGCAATGCTGTACTTCTCTCTCTTCTTTTCCAGGGTAGTTGCGCCAGCCCAGTGTTAGTGAAAATTCTGTTCTGATTCTCTTCCCAAACTTTCATTTACATTAAGGTATATCCTTAGAACAAAGATTACTTAAAAAAATCTTGCAGTTACTTTATTTGCAGCTCAAGTAGTGCTCCTGGATGTGCTCAATTATCTTGTTTTAATTCTTTACAATATAACTGAGACTATGATATCATTTGTAACAAGGCTTTATTGAAAATATGAGGATAAGCAATAGGAATTGCAATTTCAAGCAACATGCAACCATCTGGCTGCTCTCACAGCCCACAGATTCATGCTCATGGTCTGTGGTTTTTCCACTCCTAACCTTAACTGGCCTCTATCCAAGAAATACCAGTTGGCTTTGAGCTCCAGGAAGTCTTTTAAGCATCTATGTTCTGAAGAACGGAATGGCTAGTCTCTCTTCCTCTAGTCTTCTAGAAGTTCCATTTTCCCTCTTTACTTCTTCCTCATGACTGGCCTTTTTCTAGGATAATTGCCCAAGGAAATGGATCATTTTGGTTTTAGTGCATGATTCAGGAGCATTACACAGTATTATACGTAGAGATTTAATATGGAAATCCAGGTCTTACATCATGTATGGATAAACCAGGATGGTAGGAGTCAGAGTGCAACCACTAGATTAATGAATTTAAAAAGAGACCAAACCTACCAAATTTCGGAAGTTAGAAAACTGCTGCTTCTACCACTACCACTGCTGTAGAACTGGCTCTTAACATTCACAGAACTGGTGCTCAGACACAGGAATGCTGAGCTGGGCCACCGAAACTCTTTCTAAAGAACTTTGTCTCCACTGGGGAGTTGTTCTCATGCCTTCATTACGTTCCTTTTCAGAAGAAAAGCCAAAGGGAAGATGGCTAATTCTAAGGTGATCCCAGATGCTAACCCCAGGGTATACAAGCTGCTTATAATTCCCTTCTCTTGACTGTGAGTGGGGCTTTTAATATGAGATATCATTCCCCTGGTTATGATACATTTAATGGTGGAGGGATTCCACACATGTAATGAAATCCCCAATAAGTTGACTATGAGTTAGCCAAGGGAGGTTATCCTGGGTGGGCCTGATCCAATAAGGTGAGTTCTTAAAAGAGATTAGAAAGGGTCAAGTGAGAAGGGGTAGTCTGCTGGCCTTGAAGGTGCAAACAGCCGCTCTGTAAACTGTTACGGAGAGTGTAACATGGCAGGAAATGGTACTGTCCACAGCCTTCAGTCAACAGACAGCAAGCAAGTAAGGACATTAGACTTAACAACCACAGGAACTGAATTCTACCAATATGCAGTGAGCTTCAGTGACAGTTCTGGGCCTCCAATGAGACTGTATACCTTTCCAATACCTGGATTTCAGCACGCCGAGATACTGAATAGAGAACCTAGCTAAACTGTACTCACAGAAACTATGAGATAATACATTTGTGTTGTGTTAAACTACTCAATTTGTGGTAATTTCTTATGCAGAAGTTAAAAACTAATACAATAGCTTTCGCCTTACAAATATATATGTATGAAGGTATTTGGTAGAATCATAGTTTAAGGAAATCTTGATACAATCCTTGGCTCTCTAGTCCTTGTGATATTAGAAAATATATAAAAAGAAGAGAGAATAGATTCCAAGTGACAATAGACAATTATCCACAGATAATATCTGATTACTTCAAAGGAAATATTGTTTTTTGGAGAAGAAGTGTGTGGTCATATTCTACTGACTCAAAAGCATATAATAATCCAAAATCAGTGTACTCTATATATCTAGTTTTGTAGTTAAAATAATGTAACTTATAAGACAGCAATAGTGCTATCTGAGTTCAGTGTTATCCAACCTGGTACAGGCCTTTTTATACTCCCTACTCCAATGTGAAGATAATAACAGGTGTGTATACCCTTGTTGAATTATTTGAGGTCTACAGGTTTGATTAAAACACACCCACGCATATATAGGATAAGTATTGGTTTGTATCCACATGTAGTCAGAATTCGTATTTAGAAAGTAAATAAATCTGTATGTTTTACATAATCAAGTTTTGTATTTTCCAAGGAAGAGTATTTTCAGTTCCTTAGAGTTGTGGGTCCTCAACTTATTTTGTTACTGTTTTTGATTGTGGTCTCTGGTTTTCCTTTGCAAAACTAGGATTCATTTTGTGAATTCTCTGGAAAATTTGAAAATGTTATCTCAATATGTGAGAGTTAGGAATGTGGGTGCAGCTTAACTAGTGACTCTGGCTCAGAGTCTCTCATGAGGTTGCAGTCTCTGGAGACTTGGCTGGGGCTGGGGAATCTGTTTCCAAGCTTACTCGTACAGCTGTTGGCAGGAGGCATCAGTTACTCACCATGAAGCTTCTCCATGGTGCTGTTCACGGCAGGGATTTCTAAGAACGAATGATGAGAGAGATAGAGAGCGAGCAAAACAAAAACCAAACCGGAAGCCTTTGTGCTTTTGTTCTTACCTAATCTTAGAAGTGATATAGCATCACTTCTGCCATTCTTTATTGGCCGTAAATGAGTCATGATTCCATGTCCAGCCTTCACTTAATGGGAGGAGAATACACAAGAGTGTAAATATCACAAGGCAGGGAACATTGAGGCTCATTATAGAGCTTGCTTACCAATATACGATATTTTTCATAAACACATATCAGGAGATTAAAAGAGAGAAGAGGAAGGCTAGCCTTGTATTTCCAGGCTGATGAAACTGGTTGCACTCTAATGAAATCTGATGTGTATTAGGTCCTTCTTTCAAGTTTATTAAATATGTGCTAGGACTGCCATTTGTTCACCCACACCTTTCGTTCTCTCCTTCTTACGTAGTAATTAAACCTTGGGTTTTTAGCTTTGTATATGGCTATTGAGAATACGGACAATATTTTCCAATCTCTCCTGGAACTAAGTGTAGCATTTGACATGGGTGAAGAACTATAGACAATTTCTGAGTCATGCCCTTTTATTTGCAGGTTTTTACTTGAGAGAGTGTCTTGCCCTCTTGCCCAGGCTGGAGTCCAGTGGCATCATCATGATTAACTGCAGTCTCGAACTTCCAGGCTCAAGCGATCCTCCTACCTCACCTGCCTGAGTAGTTGGGACTACGGGTGTGTGCCAACACACCTGGCTAATTAAATTTATTTATTTATTTATTTATTTATTTATTTATTTATTTATTCATTCATTCATTTTTAGAGATAGGGTTTCACTATGCTGCCCAAGCTGCCTTTTTTTTCTCTTTCATTTATTAAAATGTGGGACATGGAAGTAAGCCTTCTTGGATCACATGGATGAGGGGACTCATCTAGGACAACAAGGCAGGAGGAGCACAAGAACTGAACCTGTGGAGATGCCAGCCTAGTTGGTTTATATCAGGATCTCTAGAAGAGAGAGAAATCATCTAAATGATAAATTTTGTGTAAACCAAAATTAGTTTTAGAGTCTGGTGGAGTAGCCAGACTCATATTTCAACTGTGTTTTTTTCAAGGTTTTTTTGACCAATACTCTCAGTTAAAAATACATTTTAAGGCCTGGCACGGTGGCTCACGCCTGTAATCCCAGCACTTTGGGAGGCCGAGGTGGGCGGATCACAAGGTCAGAGATCGAGACCATCCTGGTTAACATGGTGAAACCCCGTCTTTACTAAAAATACAAAAAATTAGCCGTGCGTGGTGGCGGGTGCCTATGGTCTCAGCTACTCGGGAGGCTGAGGCAGGAGAATGGCGTGAACCCGGGAGGTGGAGCTTGCAGTGAGCCGAGATCGCGCCACAGCACTCCAGCCTGGGCAACAGAGCAAGACTCCGTCTCAAAAAAAAAACACAGACAAACAAAAAAAGCCACATTTTAAATTGCAACACAGTAGATACACAAATATATAGTTAATTAAAAGATTTTTATAAAACGATAATTATTTCAACTACATATACTCTAATTATTGTTCTATTCGATTATGTCTTGTTCCATTTCAATCCATTTTATTAAGACAAATAATGCTGTTCACTGCTGCCTTAATCATTTTCATGACCTGCTAATCGCTCACAAACCATAGGTTGAGAAACATTGTCCAAACTATTACAATTTGGTAGAAGTGATTTGCCTGTGTGATGTATTCTATAACAGGGCATTTTCCCCCCCTTCTTACATAGAATCCTGTGAATCTTAGAAGTGGCAAACTTAAAATTGTTATTACCGCTCATATGTTAAGTTTACCAGCAGCAGTTTGTCATGCCTTCAATTTAAATTCCAATTTCCTTTTTTTCATTTTATTCATTCTAGAGAGTGTACTGAGTACCTTGTATTGAATAAGGTCTATACAAGATGAATAAGAAATTAGTTCCCTCAAAAAGCTACAGTCTATCAGAACAGATAGGGATGTAAACAGATAGATTAAAATAGAATGTGATTGCCACTATTGTAACTCAAACATAGTGGTCTTCAGATGAGTAAGTAGTAAAACCTTAAGTGTTTGCAGCCAAGATGTTGAGAGTAAAACACATGAGGTACCACAAAAGCAGAAGCGAAAGGATATTCACCACTACAGGTCGAGTATCCCTTATCAGAAAGATTGGGACCAGAAGTGATTGAGAATTCAAACTTTTTTAGGATTTTGGATATTTGGATTATATACTTATCTGTTGAATGCCCTAACCTTAAAAATCAGAAATCTGAAATGCTCCATGGTCATTTTCTTTTAAGTGTCATTTAAGCACTCAAAAAGTTTTGGATTTTGGAGGATTTTGGATTTCAGGTTTCCGAACTTGGGATACTCAACCTATATCTGGAATTTGTTTCTTTTCCACTGCATAGACTGGAACAGTACCCTTCTGGATTTGGGGACTGAAAAAGGTCATTTCAAATTCTCACCCTTTTTCAAGTACATGGAATGTGAGTTTTATATGAAATAACAGTGTGTACATGGAAGACTAGGTGATATACATTATAAAACACGTTTCAGTAGCAATTTTGCCCGTGTTTATTGACACTTATTACAATAAGAAAACATTTATAGCTTTAATACTCAAAATCCTTTTGTCACTTTCAGTTTCTTTGACATTTTAAAGTGACTGATCTATCACATGTTTTCAAACTAAAATCTTAGAAACGTATTTACTTGTCTACTTTGAGTTAACCTGACTGTAGCCGGGGAGAATTTCCTTATCTCAAAAGTGGCAGGAATGTGCCCCTGTTACAAATATTCTAGAAGGAGGACAGTTCAGACAGTATGAAACTATTTCTTATTTGGGTGGAGAGTGTTTGATGATTTGTGAGTGATTTAATGCCAATCTAAGATCCAGAGTTGTGAATTATAGTAATAATTTGATGAGTTTAATCTAAAGAAATAAAGAGACATCAGTATGTTGTAAAGAGAAAAGGGAAAGGGAGAAGTATAAACTCTGAATTCCTTTGTGTTCTATATTAATTACAGTTCCTTTTAGTATGTATCTCCTTGGAAATGTAACCACAACACATTTGGAATATCTTATACAGGAATGCAGAGAACAAGCTACTTAAGTAGTGGCCAAGAACAACCTGATGTTCTGAGCTACAAATTGAAAGTGAAGGTTACTTTCTTGTAGACTTTATCTTAAAGCAGTAAAACAGGTAACTGCAGCTACAACTGAAAGTATTGATTTTGTAATTTCAGCAAATTAAGAACAAGACAGAAAACCTATTAAACCTTTCCACTGATTGCCAGGGTACTTTTTGGTGATTCTGAGGGTGACATTAAAATTACATGCACCTGTCCCTTTAAAGTAAAACATATACATTGTATAGAATATGCTAAATGTACTTTTGGTAAGTATGTGTGTTTTCACATTTTAAATGTGAAACTTGCAAAACCTGATACTATGAATGTCAAGCAGCATATCTAATTTTCATAAATTGGGATTAAAGTTGGATGTACGTTTATTACATTTTAAAAGTTAAAATTTTCACAGACACAGAAGATTTTGTAATAAAAATGGAGAAAGAAACTCCAATAATATAATATGTCAGAACATTCTGAGTAATGACTACCTAAAAATTTATTGCAAAGATAGCTGACAAAATTATCAAATTATGTTCTTTGTGTACAAGAGTAAGACAAACCAATTTTACAGTTTTATGGAACACACCAAACTTTTAAAAATGTAATTTAAAAATTTTTTAAGTAAATATGTTAAAATTTACATTAATCACAGTGTCAAAGAGGAAACTGGTGATAAAAACCGATAACAAGACTGATAGTCTACAGTCAAAATAAATTTAGGAAATTTATCTTTTCTTTTCATACGAAACCCATCCCCCAGATATCATATTTTTAGTAGATAAAAAAAATTAGAGAAAATAAAATTTGAAAAAATATTGGGACAGTATTTTTTTGTAATTGAAGAAAAACTGCAACAAAAATCTCATAAATTATAAGAAAAATGGAACAAATTGGAGTAATTTCAGGGTTAATTGACTCATTGATTCAACCATACATGGCTTTATTTATTTATTATTTATTTATTTATTTATTTTTATCTTTTAACTTTGACTATTCAATGTGTCAGTTTTGTCTTAATGCTTGTGATACACTGCTAATATTTACATATAGACACAAAGATCTTCATCAGAAGAAAAGAATCATTTCTGTCTGTGCACCTCTTTTTAAGAACAAGAAAACCTTTCCCAGAATCACTCTAGAGTAATTTTCTTCCTTACTCATTGAGCAAGATTTCATCAAATTCTTACAACATCACTATTCTCTGGTAAAGTGAATGGAACAATCACAATTAACTTAGAATCCAATCACGATTAACACAGGTTTAGGATGAGGACATTCCCTAGAGATACATGATTCTAGGAATGGAGTGTCTTCCTAAACCAAATCCAGGCTCTTCAGACTCCAGAGAGAAAAACATATTGATTTGGCATAGTCAACCCCAGAGCCTGCCAAAATGGTCATCATACATTAAGCCTGATGCATTTATAATAATACGCAATCCTTCAGGAAGTTATCTATAGTTGCAGTACTGTAATCTAGACTTTACATTCATAAACTAAAAGCTGCAAGAAAATTATCTAAAGTACCTGAAGCAATGTAGATAAAATTTTACCCATCTTTCAAAGAATAAATGTAACTAATATAGTACATCAATATTTTATATAATTATTTGAATACTTTTGAAGCATAAGAAAAATGATATTCTAAAAATTTTACATAACTTATAAGAAGATCTAAATCACGTGGACATGTGTTTTGCAGTTTTTAAAAACTCAAACACGACTTTTATTTACTCTTCTTCTTTTTAGTCTACTATATTGACACTTTCTCAAAAGTTTGTGAACCTACTGTTGGTTGCAGAATATGAGAATGTTCAATGTTATTGCTACACAGAAAAATATAATAAAATTTCTGTAAATGGCATAAGAAGTTCTTTAGCTTTGAACTATTTTTGAAAAGGGAATGGTATAATCAATGATGTTTTCCTCCCAATTAAGAAGGTCAAATAGCACTAGACAGTATATTTGCAAATAAACCCATGCATGATACCGAAACATAACATTTTAAAAACTTCCCTAACCCCCATAAATCTAGCAGTTTTTTTTTATTTTCCAGAAGAGGAGTGAACTGGAAGGACTTAGAATTTTAGCCAGTATGTTACTTTGATCTATGACAGTCATGATTGGGATCCATTAGAATCAGCAGTTTTGATAAGGCATGAGCTGTATCTCACTTTGATTTATTTCTTTGTTACTTCATGACTAAATATTTATCTACTAGTTATTACGTGTCCAGGACTGAAATAAGCATTTTGAAAGACACAAAGATGAATTAAATAACTTTTCCTGCCTTTATAGATATTAGTGTCTACTAAAGGAGATGAGATATAAATAAAGTAAATAGTAAGTAGTTCCCAGGAAAAGGAATGATTAAGAAGGGTTATGGAAAGAGAGGTTTGCATCACAGTGGAGGATCAGAAATCGCCTTGTGGAAACAGGCCTGTTACTTCCATAACTGACTTCTAATCGGTGTTTCTCTGCTCCCTCATTCCCTTTAAACAATTGTCTACAATATGAGGCAATAAACCTTAGAATTTAAGAACATGATGGGAAGTAAAGCTTTTTTTTCATCACATGGGGGAATTTTATAAATTTAAGTAAAATACAAATTTTACTTAAATATATAAAAGAATATCAAAGAATACGTGTGCAAAAAGACAGACAAATGTCCATTCCTCAAAATATAAAGAGTGGCGTTAGCATAGTAAAAATAGTTTCCAAAAATTGTTTTACTATGTCTCAAGGAATTATTTGTAAATGCTAGTTTCAACAATTAGGCGATTTTTATGTGAGAGATCATTTCCATATCAAATAATGGTGCCAGAATTTCCTTGTTATAAACGATATGCTAAAAGTTACTTAATCATCAAAACAAAAAAAGAAAGTTTTGGTGTCAAAATGTTATCTAAATAGAATTGTTTTTAGTTATGGATTTTTGTGAAATAGTAGTATGAACCTTTCTGGTCGGTCTTATGTAATTATCTGTTGATAAATTCAACTTGAACATAACCTTTAGCTATCTGATGGGAGAAGACATTTTGTTAAGTGCCCCTGATAAGATTGTGATAAAAGGCAGATTGTTAATTCTTGTAGATTCTTATATTGAATAATATCACCTCTGATCTACTCAAGTTAAACATTAATTGGTACAAAGATACACAAAGACACACAAATTGGTACAAGGATATTCTAAATAAATGATGTAAAATATCATGTACAGACACAGAAAAAAGAAAAAAATTAAAATATGATCTCAATAAACTGTTTCTGAAACATTCATATCAAAAGACTTCTAATCTGTAGACATAAATACAACCCAGATGGCACCTGATATCAATATATTCAGCAAGTTATTTAATTTGAAGACATATGTTTGAGGCAGTCAGATAGGACTGAATTCATTTTGGGATTAGTAAATGCAAAATAAGTTTCCATTTTTCATGAGACAATAGGAGAAACTAGATCACTGGCTGGTAGAAAAGGTTTTGACAGCCTAAGTAACCAGCATTTCATTTATATTACTAAACATAACATTTTCAAGGCACCACAGAATGTAAATTGTGATCATTGACCCAAAAGGGAAAAAGTGCTCAATTCAAGCCCTGTGCATTGGTCTATGTCAGATCATTGCTAGTATGTACAAGAGACTTGCGTCATATTTTTCTAAACTTTCAGCATTGCATGGATGATACTTAAACTGCATGCAGTAAAGGAAGAAAAGAGAATAAAAGAAGAAAGAAATAATCAAATTCTCAATTTTATGTCTTCAGATTATTTGATGTATTCTGGTGCATTTTAGTATCAAAATATTTCTAATTAACAGCACAACAACCAAAAAAAAAAAAAAAAATCCTGTTCTAGTTCTAGACAGAATAGCATGTACAATAATTACTTAAGGTTTTATCACAAAATGGAAAGTTCTCCAGGTACACTCATTAAGATCAAGTTGTCAAATATGTGAATATCGGTCAGTAGCACTCTTTCCAATGTTCTCGACAGATATCATTAAATAAATATGACAGATATCATTAAACAAATAATCAGAGAAGAGGTATAACTAAGTAATCAGAGAAACGTTTCCAGTTGAAGCCAAATATGTCTTCAGAATTGTTTTCAACACAATACTCCAAACATTCATTACAATTCTATTAGATTATTTAAAATTTGTGATTCTAAAATTATGGCAAATATTAGCCCTGCAAATGTTTATAATATTGTTTTAGTGAATCTGTTGCTATTTTTTATGTTTTGAATATTTAAAAACTTCCCATGTACATTTGCAAGTTAATTTTAGTAGACTGCTGTGAAGAGTAAGAAGAATTAAAACTTGCAAAAAAATTATAAAGCCTATTTGGAAGACAGACTATTAAAATAACTGTTAATTATATCATTATATACTTAAAAGTAATGTTTATTGGAGAACATTTAAAAATAAGAATGAACCAACAAAATATTAATTATATGATATAGTATGAGAACAAGTTAATCATCCCTTTTGGGTGTGAGGGTTGTAATGTGAAATCATGGGTCTGAATTAACAAAGCTGTCTGGTTAACTTAAAAAAGCCACTGTGATTTGCTAGACAGCATGAAGTCTTTTAGAACCTTGGCAATTTCTTTTCTCACTATAGTTTAGTAGGTCTGTAGAGCCATCTTTTGATTAATTCCATAGCTCCTGAATGTACAAATGGAATAGACGTAATTGGCAACTGGCAACATCTCCACAATGGTCCCCTGACTCAGGGAATGAGGGTGATTATGGGAGAAAGGACTAACCTGGAAGCTCCTTTAAATCCCACCCTTTTTCTCCCACTACCTGTTAGCTTTCCTCTCCTCCTAAACTATATAATACTAAATCAAAAGTAATTTCTTGAGAAAATCATTGAGAACAATACCACTGTTAAAAACCAAAGATGCCAAACATGATGATATCTATCACATGTCCACTTGACTCTCATTTTGGTCAGTGCAAAATCCAGATGAGTATTGGCAATGGCTGCAGATTATCATTAGCTGTAATAAAGACAATCAGAAGAATATGGTTGCTGGGATAATAGTATATTATCATATTTTAAAAGTATTTGTATCAACTCTGCTTTTTGTCATAATATAATTGGTAGGAACCTTGAACCTCTTGATATTCCACAAAACTTCCTAGTGGTCCCTTTCTTTTATGACAATATGCTAATTGGACTTGAGAAACAAGAACTAATAAGTATACTAGTTACTTAGAAATGCATCAGCATACTGGAGAGTGGGACAGTAAGCCAGCTGAATGTGCAAGCTCCTGCTACATCCCTAAAATGGGATTCACTTTTCTGGGGCTCGTTGGAATAGATTTTCCAAAGGTAGAGGCAGTTAGTGCAGTTTATGCTGCTCACCACAAAGAGTAAGACACAATGCTTAGTGAGAACTTTAACTTTGGTAGCAATATGTACTATATTTAGGCGTACTGTTCTGACCCTTATTTTGAGTAACTTATGAAGCTTCCATTTTGAACCAGGACACAGAAAAAAGAGAGAACTCTTTAAATCCAGGCTGTTGTGTAGGCTCTAGGCTGTGTGAGACTTGGGGCTTAGGACCAACGATACTTCAAGTGCCTTTGCGTAGAGAGATGCTTTATAGAGACTCTGATAACTCCAATAAGAGTAACATTGGGAAGATCCATATTCTGGAGCAAAGTCTTGTCATCCTCTGTCAATAATAATTTTTTGTTTGTACAATGGTTATTTAAGGTTTTATCACCAAATGGAAAAGCAGCTTCTGGCTAATGGTCCCTGTTAAAGAATGAACATATGATCATAGGGCAAATGAATACAAAATCTAAGTTGCCTATCACAAACTTGATGTTTTCTATTCTAATAAATTATTAAGTTGGCATGCAGCACTACTAAATCACAATGTCATGTGAGGGATGGGGTAATAGATACATGTAAGATACATTTAAGTTACATAAGCAGTTGGTTCAGACATCCATGATACTTTCCCTTATTGCTTCATTACTTCATTGTCTGACTTCTTTTTTGACATGTGAACAATTTTTATGACCAGGTAGCAAAAAAGGAACATTTGGAGGCCAGTTTACAGATGTGTCTGCATGGAACGTTGGCACTAGTCAGAATCTGATGTCTACTCTCCATGTTGCACAACAGCTTCACCCCAGGGTAACCCTGAAAGATAGTTATGAAGATAAATCTTCCTGGGGGGAGAGTTTTAAATAGTACATGTGAAGTGGGATTTTCCTACAGGATGTGGTATATGCTTCATACCAGAAACCAATGGTGGTGCCGTTTCCACCATTGCCATAGTCCACAAGGCTGGAAATTAAGGAATGGAGGCGGGAGTGGAATTGGAATTGGTAGCAACAGAAGACTGTTTCCAAAGGAGGAAGTTTCCATGAAGGAACACAGCCATAGTGCCATTAAATTGGTGTTTGAGGCTGTTTACTGTCCATTTGTGGTTACTCATGCCTATAAATCAGTAGAGAACAGGGTTACTCAGTTGGCAAGAATAATAAAAAATGATTATTTGCTCATTAACATTAACATAAAATGTGGCAACTCAATAATGAATGAATGACTGAAGATCTAGATTCTTTGGAAATAAATATTTGAGTCACTCTACCAGGTAAAAAACCACAGATGAATTAAGGTATTGGCAGAGGTTAAGGCAAATGTAAGATGTAAGGAAGCTGTAATTATCAGCTCCACCCTTGACACCAGCTATGGAAGGAAACACTAGCAGCTGTGTCAAAATGTGTGTTAAAAGTAAGTTTTATGTTAAAAGATACATTATTTTTAAACTCAGAGGAATTTTAACACATTAATTAAAAAATACAGGAAGCTAAGTAATATAAAGTAATCAATCTGTGGTCATACAATCAGATGATGCCAGAACCGACATTTGCTGGCCTTTTGGGCCCTTTGTACCACATTATGCTGCTGCACTGAGAGTGACTGTTGAAGGAAGGTGAAAGAAGGGCCCTTTATGGCATGGGGCCACCAGCAAAGACACTGGTTGCCTGGTCTAGAGACAGTAAAGCATTCAGACTCTTTCTCCAATGTGAGCTGCCAAGGTTAGTTTGACCATCTCTCCTGAAGTGCTTGACTTAAGGTCAAGCCTGAGAAAGAAGCATGTTGAATACATTAAGAAGCAGGACAGACTTACATCTCATCTAAATTTCTGTATTCAAGTTAATAAGGACTTTATCATTCACCCCAAAGATAATCGTTAGTTATTTGCTTACCATTTTTATAACTCAAGAGTCTATTCTAGTGATTTTTATTCTCTACAAGAGAAATGATGTCCTTAGTAGCAGTATCTGAATGACACTTTTTTGGCTTAAAAAGTAATGTTTTCATCACCCAGTCCCCTTCCCTTTTTAATATAGAATGGTAGAACATGCTAAGTCAGACCATAATGTTCAAACATAAGAACTTATCCATTTCTTTTTATGTTGTTATATTCATTTTAATGGCTGCAAAATACTATAGAGATTTGTCATATATTAACCAATTTCTTATTAATAGATATTTAATTTATTTTTGACAATTTCTCTATTATAAGATTCACAATAGGTGTGCTGAGCATGGCGGCTCACACCAGTAATCCCAGACTTTTGGGAGACTGAGGTAGGAGTTCGAGACCAACCTGGACAGCATACTAAGACAGGTGCGACACTGCATGCTTGTAGTTCCAGCTATATGGGACGTCAAGGTGGGAGGATCACTGACCCCTCACCACCAAAAAAAATCACAATAAGCATATTTGCATTTGTATCTTTATGCAAATTAATAAGTAGCACCTAAGAATAAAAACTTCAAAGTAAATTATTAAGTAAAGAAATAATATTTTAAATGCTTGCATTAAATATGTATTAATATTGATAAATGATATCTTTATGATATGAAATATACCTATTCAGTGATGTAACTTGTCTTTCTATTTATTCAATTCTTCTTTTATGTCCTCTGTAATGCCCTCTAATTCTTTTTATTTTATGTAAATTCTGTATATCTCCTGTTAAGTTTATTCCCAAAAATGTCACATTTGTGTTGCTGTCCTGAATGGAGTTTCTGTTTTATTATATGTTCAAATTAGTTATTGCTGGCATAAAGAAAAGCTATTGATTTTTATATATTTATTTGAAAACAGATACCTTATTAAGCTATCTTACTATAATATTAGACTTTTATTTAAGTAAGGGTATAAAGGTGTACAAGTTGTATTTTGAATCTCAGGAGCTTTTGGTATATAAATTTTTTAAGAAAATGAAATATATGAAAAATAACTTGCCAGGCCACAACATTTTCCTCAGAATCTGGTTTAATTGGATTTGGGTCAGATATTATTTTCAGGTCTACTCTTTAAAGACAGTTTAATTTTCACATGTACTATACAATTTTCTAATTTGAATGGATTTCCTTTAGCACTCCTTTGCCTTCTTGTGATAACTTTTTCTCCTGCCCTAACAATCTGATTTTTTGCTCATTGTAACTTCTGAAGTTCACTGTTAACCTCAATTCACAGCATACCCTGCTTTCAGGGAACTCTCTGGGTATGTTCTATGTGCTTAATCCTTTTTAGGAAAACACCCTAAGTGTCAAAACAGGTAACCAGAGCATATGGAGACATAACTCTTTTTGCTTCACAGATTTGTACCTGCAGCATTAAGGTATAATATTCCAGCTTCTGTTACAGACATAGGCTGCTAGGTACCTGGGTCTTAAGACAGAAAGGAAGGTGAAAGATCATTTCCAACTTTATGATCTAATCTATTTTATGGATGTTGCATGAGGTAGAAGTTTAACAGATTTTTTTTCCATTGAGTGAAGGAATCTCCATTTCACTCTAAGGAAGATAGAAATTTCCAACATTCCGGTACATGGTTGTCTGACAGTGAGATTTCTTCTTTTTCAGTCTATTCCTACAGATTTTGGTGAAAAATAAAAGAAACAGTATTTAAGATTGCCCTGCAGATGTCAGTTTTAAGCTGTTGGTGGTAATGTAAATTAGTATAGCCATTATGGAGAACAGTATGGAAATTCCTCAAAAAACTGAATACGGACCTGCCATATAATCTAACAATTCCATTTCTAGGTACATAGCCAATGGAATTGAAATCTGTATGTCAAAGATGTATCTGCACTTCCATGTTCATTGCAGCACTATTCAAAACAGTCAAGGCACAAATTCCACTGAAGTGTCTATGAATGGATGCATAAAGAAAATGTGGTATATGTATACAATTGAATACTAATCAGTCTTTAAAAAGAAGAGAATCCTGGTATTCTCAACAACATGAATGAATTTGGAGAGCATTACGCTAAATGAGATTAGCCAAACACAGAAAGAAAAAATGCCTTTCTTATTTAAAGTAATTCCATTTTAAGTAGTAAATACTTGCAGAATTATATAATTTTGTGTTTCAAAAAAAAGATGCTGAAATGCCTTAAAATTGAATGACTGGAATAAAAATATAAGAATTATTACAAATATGCCCTAGAAATTACAATGCAAAATGTCATGGTTTATAAGAAATTTTATCCACTTTAATAATCACTTTCTAAATTTTTTTTCTCAGTTCTTTAGAAACTCAGCATTTGAAACTTTTTTTCATTTACAAACTTTCTCTTCTTTCCACTTTTTACATTTTCTTATTTTCCTTCCTACCTGATCAGATGATCTCTCTCTGTGTTCGCTAGCATATAACACATAATACTTAGGCAGAAATTGGCATTTTGGTGGCTTTTCTTTTGTTTTACTTATTTGCTATATTTTACCTGTTAATCTTTCATGACTCTTCTAAACTATACACCTCCTTGGTTAGTTCTTAGATAATATAATTGGTCTTGCTGAGTCTGTCAGAGAAAACAAAAATATGCTGAAGTGTGTGTGTGTGTGTATGTGTGTGTGTGTGTGTGTATGTGTGTAACTCTCAGTCTTTGACAAAAGGTTACATTGCTATGCTACATGAAAAGCATTACACTGTTGTTTCCTCTCTTGCATCTAATATCTGGATAAATATTGGAACTAGAACTTTTAACCTGATAGCAGAACATAGATTAGAATCTAAATAAAAAGATAAATCACAAGAACAAGTTTCACAACTATATGATTGGAAAATAAAAAGGATAACTAATTAAACAAATTTGAGAACTGAAAATATTTTTAAAAGTAAGTGAGAGAGGTATGCTACACTTTTCTCAGTGGAGTTCCATGATTTACTAAATTCAAGTCAAATTGAGAAAAATATGTTCATTTGCCAAATTCATTTTTCATTAAATATATACATTTCTTGAATTTCCTTGCATTTTATATTTAAAAGGAGTTTGTTTGGTTTGTGGTTTTTTTTTTTTTTTTTTTTTTTTTTTACCTAGTTCTACTTTTTGTTACTGCTTAAAACAAACATTCTATTTCAAAGGCAGCAGTGGAAGTTCTCTAAGGATTGATGTTGCTCTATTGAGTGATCTTTGATCAGATTGTAATGGAAAAATCCCTGCAGGTGATATAAAATGTGTACATATATTTGAATACATAAAATATGTGTTTTTTCGTTTCTCCCATTTTTGACACTTCTGAATATGGACATTTAGTATGCTGGCCTCAAAAATGATAGGATCATCTTGGAGGTAGATTTCAAAGCAGTGACAATTTTAGAACTCAATGATGAAAGTAATTGGATTTATAAACTCTTTGGTAACCAGGAAGTAAATCTCAACAACAACACTAAAACCTGCTAGAATATATAGAGAAACGTAGAAGAATTTAGAAACCTAATCCAAACGATATACAATATCCATTTTCTATTTAATGCGTTTTTAATATTACTAAGCATCATGACATTCACAAACTTGGGTGGCTTAAAATATTGAAGATAGTCCTAGTAATGTTTATTTAGGAAACAGATAATTTGTATGTAAAATAAATACGTAATATTACTTTTATTGACATTTATAAGTTCAAAGATCCTGGATTTTATGTATATATTACATAAAATTAGGTTTTAGACTCACATTAGGTTTTCAAAGAAAACAAGGAAACTAAAAATTAGGGTTATCTATTTAAATATCACTAATTAAAGTATCTTTTTATTTTTCTGAGGCTACATTTACCCTTAGATTGCATTACATTGTTAGACAGGAATTGCTAAGAAACCATCTCTAGTATTTGAAACAATTGCACGTAGTCATACTGCAGCAAACAATTGGAAACAATGAACTGCTTAAGAGTAATTTCCCTCTATTTATTTGTGAAGACAGAAGTTAAGAGTTTAAAACACTCTCTTTCACCTATTTTACACTAATAAATATGTAAAATATATTTTGAATTATATCCTAGACGCTCAATATTTATTGGGCATTGTGTAAGAGATTGAGTGGATACGAAGAAATGTAAGGACTTGATCTGACCCTTAAAGTTATTATTAAAATAAATACACAATAAAAAAGGAGTGCCAAATATTATACCTCACATCACATGTACGTCCAATTTTCTACTTTGGGAGGCTAGAAAGTCGTGGATATTTGACAAATTTATCTCTCTTTAGTTAGAAATCTACCGTATTCATTACAAACACTTGAGACATGATGCTATTTTTAATATATTTTGAAACAGAGAGCTTAAATGTTTGTCAACTTTTCCCTTCCATTTTCCTAGAAGCAGCTGCTATCTTTGACTCACTAATAGAATATATCTCTTTGCCCCATCTTCTAAATCTACTTTATCACCATTCTTTTAAGTCTGAAAAATGCCCAAAGTCATTTATCAAATTTTCTTGTCTGCTTTGACTATGTTTTAATATTTTATCACTTATAACAGATGAAAGCATAGTTTTAGAATATTGGTAATAAATCTTGTTATTAATATGTAACATCAAATAAAATATTTTTAAATTAAAAGAGAAACATTAAAATGAGGGTATAAAAATCTCTTTTCCTATTAACAGAGATATTAACTTCATTATGAAATTATTATTGTTTAATGTAAATTGTATTTTACAATAAATGCACATAAATTACACATTTCAAATTTTATTCTCAAGGAAACTGATTTCAGTTTACTTCTTTATGCTATTTTTATTTTTCTAATTGTGAGATTATGCTAAGAAAATAGTTTTGGTAGTGTTGTTTTTATGTGCATTTATCCATGGCATTACATTTGTTAATCCTCACCTTTTTTTTTTTTACTTTTTTGAGACGCAGTCTCACTCTGTTGCCCAGGCTGGAGTGCAGTGGTGCACTCTTGGCTCACTGCAGCCTCTGCCTCCCAGGTTCAAGCAATTCTCCTACCTCAGCCTCCAAGTAGCTGGGTGTACAGGCACCCACAACCATGCCTGGCTAAATTTTGTATTTTTAGTAGAGACGGGGTTTCACCATATTGGTCAGGCTGGTCTCGAACTACTGACCTTGTGATCCGCCTGCCTCGGCCTCCCAAAGTGCTTGGATTACAGGCGTGAGCTACCATGCCTGGCCTAATCCTCACTTTTAATGCCTAAATTACATGAATATATCATCATTTATGTAACTATTGCAACAGTCTAGAACATAGGATTCTAACATTTTACTGTTAAAAACACATTTGACATGAAAATTCATATGTGTAAATCTTATCTGATTATTTCTTTTGATTGGGTTACAAGAGCTAAAGTTTCTGTGTCACTGGTGTGAATGTTATTAAAACCTTGATGCATACTGCCAACATACTTTTCATAAAATTTTAGTAACTTATAACTTCGCCAAAAGCTCAGAATATGCTCTTTTTAGTGTCATCTTTATCAATACAACTATTACCCTTTTATTAATTCTTTGTCAATTGTGTAAAAATACATGCCTTTGGTTTAATATGCACTTTTGTTATTATTTAGATATGAGAACACTTTCACATATCTATCAATCACTTTATTTTTCTTCCACGTTCTTCTTCTTTTTTCCACTTACTGTCATGATAATGTTAGGAAGCACACTAGAAAGGGAACTTGGGGAATGTGGTTTATCCCAGCCAAGTTGGAACACAACAAAGCCATCAAAGTCAGTAACACAGCATTCATACAGAATTTTCCTAATATAGTTAGATATATGGGAGAACACTTCTCCTCTCATTTATCTCCCTTTTCACAAATTTCATAATTGTTTTGACTTTTTTTCAAGAGATCTTTATGAAATTTACTCCTTCAAAAAATCTCATTACAATTTTTATTAAGATTGATATAATATGTAACTTGTTGAAGTAAGATATGTTATCTTCACAGTATTCACTAACTTATTTCCAAAATGTAGTGTTGATAACAACGGGAAGCAGACAAATCCTATGCATACAGGAGTGAGTCCTCGGCGAAACCCCATCTTCAAGCTAAAAACAGCTTGAAACCTGCGGCCCAGAATGAGAAATCCTACTCCTGTTTGCCCAGTCTTTCCTGATTGGCTCTTTCTGAATAATGCTTTTTAACCAATCACATGTTTTTTCCAATACTACCTACTGCCCATCCCTCCCCATTCTGTGCCTGTAAATGCCCCACATCCACCCATACTGGGAAAGAAACCACCTGAATTTGGGTGGTTGACCACCTGTATGTCTCCTCTCCACTGAGAGTTGTTTCATTGATCCTTCCTCACTCTTTGAATGTCAGCATATCCTCATTCTTCTTGGATATGGGACAAGAGCTTGGGACACACTGAATGTGGGTACAGAGAAGGCTGTAACGTCGTGGCCCTCTGCCCTCCACTGGCAGAGGGCAGCTGCCTCATGTGACAGCAGCAGCAGGGCAGCCAAGCTAGCCCCAGAGCCCTGTGCTGGAGCAGGACAAGGGTTTGAAAGAGCTGTTAACATGCCCCCATTCACTGGGCTGCAGAGGGAGGACAAAGAAGGCTAATTAACATACTGTTACATCCCCTCTGGAGCTCAAGGTTGCAAGCACTCCTGCCTGGGCATCACCACATCCCTCTCATTTGGACACCAGAGTCTGCCATGGGAGTGACATGTGACATGCCTATTCCAACCACAAGCACCGCGTGGGGCCTGCTTCTGTGCTGGCACTTGGAACTGCGGGCCAGGCACCACACTTACTTGCTAACATGCCCCCTCCAGCCAGGGGCTGAGAACGTAGTCACAGTGGCTGCAGGATCTGTGCCGGATTGCTACTGGGCACAGCCTGGTGGACTGAGTGGACAGGACATCTCCTCTGGCAAACTCAGGCCCAAGTAAAGCCTGGGAAAGGACATTGCTAGTCAGGGGTCACCAGCTGGCAAGTAACTGAGAAAAACCCTGTGTTAGTGTTTTTTTCTCATTTATTATTTTCTCAGCTCCACCTGCAATTCTGTGATGAAACTGTTGTGCCGGTTTAGGCATTTTTCTGCCTAATGGCATGATTAGGCAGAAAAAGGGTATATTTTGCATTCACTAACCTCCACTCAATACTTTTGTGTGGCATGGATAATCCAATTAAAAGCCAATAAATTTGATTCAGAGATCACTGAGGTAGAGAGAAATGTCCCACCATAGAGGCTGAATTAGCCACTTTGATCACAAAGCTGATTAGGATGTGTTAGAGACTCAAGAGACCTCTACAGCATTCAAAAGCTCAGTAGAGCTGTTTTTAGAAAGTAGGTGCTGCCAAGCCCTCCTCAAGCTAAAGAAGAAGAGAACTCAAAGGAAAATAATGAAAGACTCCATCAGCGGATACCAACAGAATACAAGAAATGAAATGCAGTTGGCACTAATCTATCTAACTTGTAAGTATCTGAGATGAGTGAGGATTTTGTGAAGAAACCAGGTGAATCAGAGTACCCCTTCATTGAACTGCTGTGAAGTTTGCTAAGCTACTTCTAGCATAAGCCCAGATGTAATTTTGAATAGGATGAGGAAAAGGAGTACTTGTAATTAAAGCAATTACCTACTTGATAACTAAAGAGGTAACTTGATTTATCTGTGTTAAGCTCAGTACTATTAACCAGAATTGACTATATTATATTAGAGTGACTATAGCTTGGACTTCGAAATCATAACATCTAGGATTAAAATCTGGCTCTGTCACTGACTAATTGGTGACATTGAATGATACACTCAATATTAGGAGCTCATAATTTTCATCTTTGAAGATGAAAACAATAATACTCATCTCATAGTGTTTTGTGAGACGTAAAGTAGGGTAGTACATATAAACATTTTAGAATAGTATATAGTACAGAGTAAATTATCTTTTATCATCGTTATCACCACCAAGTTAATGGGGGTTCATTAAAAAAGTCAGAATACTTAAAAACAAAATTTAAAAGTTGTTCAATTTTCCTTACACAACTAAGCATTAGAGTGAGTAAATTTGGACTACACTGCCTTATAATCCAACTTTATTTATGTGACATGATGACATCCCTTTCTTATTTTCAAATCAAGACATTGGCAACTGTGGTTGACATTTAAGAAGCATGATCCAATCAGGTAGTGTATTCATCTGTTCTCACACTGCTAATAAAGACATACTTGAGACTGTGTAATTTATAAATTTAAAATTTTAATTAACTCACAGCTTTACATGGCTGGAGAGGCCTCAAAATCATGGCAAAAGGTGAAGGAGGAGCAAAGTCATGTCTTACATGGCGGCAGGCAAGAGAATGTGTGCAGGTGAACTACCCTTTATAAAATCATCAGATCTTGTGAGACTTATTCACTATCACAAGAACAGCATGGAAAAGACCCACCCCGATGATTCAATTACCTCCCACTGGGTCCCTCCCATGACATGTGGGGATTATGGGAGCTATAATTCAAAATGAGGTTTGGGTGGGGACACAGCAAAACCGTATCAAGTAGGTTTTAGGTAAGATGTACATAGGACATGTGTTACTTTTTCATGCCTCGTAACTAATCAAGTCACACCAAAAATAGGCAAATAAAAAACCACCAACAACAATACAATGTGAATAAAAATACTTGAAATTACACTTCAGAACTTGGACCTATGGCAATCCGAAAAATGAGGAAGCACTGTTACTCCGTAAATGATACAGTCTGTTGGGAATTCCTGAACACCTTCAGGTTCAGTGATTCACTAGATAGATTCGCATAACTACGAAAAGCTGTTGTACTCATGGTTAAGGTTTATTACCATGAAATTATACCAATCAAGTTAGCAAAAAAAAGAGTTACGGAGCAGACACAAGCTTCCAAGTTATCTTCTCCCAATATAGTCACATGGATCACACTGGTACTCCAAGCAGCAATGCATGACAACACATGTGAAGTATTGCCAAACAGGGAAATACACACAAGCCTTGGTGTCCAAAAGTTTTACTGGGGGCAGACATGGAGTAACCAATGGCTGATCTTGGTTACTGAGTCTCCAGCTGCTCCAGAGGACAAATTGATTTTGTGTGGCCCAAGGCTCTCACCATAAATTACATTGTTAACATAAACTCTATGGTGTGTCCCAAGGCCCTAGGTAAACAAAGATGTTGTTATCAATTAGGATATTCCAAGGGCTTAAAGGTTATCTCCTAGGAATAGGTCAAGGGCCAAATCTTTCTGTGGAATGTGTATGACTGGAACATCCAGAACTGCTAGTCAACTCTTTAATGCACAGTGTATAGAATTGTTTAAAAAAGGAATAGTTTTAAGGTCTATAAGATATTTTCTCATATTAGTTTATTTCAATCCATGTTCAGATGCTCTATATCCAACACTGCTTGGTATACAAACCTAGAAAATGTGATACTTGACCAGAAACAATTTTCCTAAAGAAAAGGACACATATTTACTGATTGGTACAATGGTATAGACACACTGCAGCATCATTTGTATGTCATTTTATGTAACCTTCAGAACAACCCTGTAATATATGTGTTGATTTTTTGTTTCTTACAAATGAGAAAACCAAGGCTCAAAGTGATAAACTCATTTTCCCTGGGTTGTTTATTCATTCACCCTTTCAATATCAAATATTTGCCATGTCCCAGTTAGTAGATGATACTAGGAACATAGTAAAATCAAAATAGACATGCTCTAGATTGGCACAGTGCTCATAGTCTAGGAGGAAAAAGAGAAGTAAACAAACGACCACCACCGGTTTGAAGTAATGCAAAGTTTATACCTGGCTCCTCTTTCCATTATATACTCTCTTCTGTAAATGATCTTAATTATACTCAGAGTTTCATGGATATTTTCAACTCGGACATTTCCTCAGTATTCCAGACACATATGCTGAGTTGTCACCTTTTCTTAGCTTTCTCAAGGACACATCAAACTTAGTTGAAACCTAAACACATAATCTTCTCCTGAAAACAGCCTCCCTTGACACATATAACTGGTCTACTTTTGCATTTCAGACATTGGCACTTTCTATCCTGTTGTGAAATCTGAGCATCACTCCTGACACTTGTGTTTCCTTCACCACATCAAGCCCCACTGGTGGCTTCTGTTAGGATGCTTTCAAATCTATTTACTTCTTCATCTCTCTACCCTATTTCCATAGCACAAGATACCATCAACTCACCTGTAATATTGAGATCACCTCCTTACTGATCTATCTGCATCTACATTGATTTCCTGCCAGCCATTTCCCACAATGCAGTCAGGGTGTTATATTGAAATGGCAAGTCTGATCATGTTACTGCCTCTGCTTAACACCCTCCCATTATTTTCTATTGCTATTAGAATAAAGAAAAAAATACTCCACACATTCGCACATTCCTGAATGGCCTGGCTGTAAAACTTGGTTCTCCTACTCCCTCTTACCCACTTTCTCTGTATGTTCCACTACCTTCAGCTTTTCATAGATATGTACTGTGTACTTTTCCCCACAAGACAATAGAGCAATTCCTGCACATGGGGGTAATGCCTACTCATCCTTGAGATTTTACCCCAGTTGCCACAACCCTACAGAAGCCTTCTTTGACCATTTTAAGTTAGATTTCTGCTATTTATACACCTTTACTTGTATACAGATGGTCCTGACTTACTATGGTTCAAATTATGCTCTTTTTACTTTACAATGGTACAAAAGTGATACACATTCAGTAGAAACAGTACTACAATTGCCTATACACCCATTCTGTTTTTCTCTCTTGAGTATTTAATAAGTTACATGAAATATTTAACATTTGATTATAAAACAGGTTGTATGCTAGATGATTTTGTCCAACTGACGGAGAAGTGTTCTGAGCACACAGGGTGGGCAAGTCTAAGCTATGATGTTCAGTAGGTTAGGTGTATTAATGATACGGACAAAAGGTAGGGAAACCCTGGGTAGATGAGGGTGATCCACAGTGAGGGCCATGCCTTCAGGTCTGGACCCGTGGCCGAAAGTGAGAACATGCATTCCTGTTTTCCCACTCAAATGTTGCCTTTTCCAAATCCACCCTGGCCTGCTCTGCCCCCATTTTGTACCCATGAAAACCCCAGGCCCCACTGATGGAGCAGCAGAGCAGCAGAGAAAGAGAGAAGAGAGAAGTAGCCAGATGTTGGAGAGAAGCAGCTTGACTTCAGAGGGATGGTTTGACGGTGGGACCTCACAGAAGAGGTCGGCCGGGGACAGCCAAACTCGAGGGAAGACCACCTTCCCACTCCATGACCTTTCCAGCTCCCCATCCCCTGAGAGCCACCTTCACTGGCAATAACATCCTCTACATGTACTGTCTTCCATTCATTCATGAGGCCTGATTCCTCCCAGACGCCAGATGAAGACCCAGGTGCGGGTGCAAGAGGCTGTCACACTTACCCTCCACTGAGCTGTCAAACACTTAAGCCATACATGGATGGCAAAACTAAAAAAGCGCACTATAATACACTCCCTCTGGGGTGCTGGAGGGCATGGACAACCCCTAGACCCAGCTGTGGGCCCACAAGGAGTTCTGCTCCTGCTAGCACTCATCCTGGCCTCTGTGCCCACTCACCTGCACTCCCCCTCCCGTGAAGGATTGAGAGGTGTGGGCTGAGTAAATGAGCCAACCCTTCATGAGTCTCACAAAGGGGTCAAGGGAACTGTCCCGTTTCATTAAGGGAATGTTGAATTTACAATATTTTTAGTTTATAATGGGTTTATCTAGATATAACCTCATTGTAAGTCCAGGAGCATCTGTACTCATTTTTTAAGGAACTTGTGAGAATTGCACTTCCGCATTAGTATTGAGAGTTACATGGTTAATATGACTCCCTCGGGAAAGCTAAGCTCCAGGTTTGTAGGACTTCTTGCTTTTCTTATCCCCAGCATTGCACGATAGTTATGTACCACACATTTGTTGAGTGAGTAAATAAATAAATGAAAGAATGAATGGCAGGCTCAGTATTTGAAGCCAGGTAATATGATTCTTTCTACTATGCAACTGCCAAATTTTAAAGTCTAGAGATTCAAATGTTAGTCATTTAATTATACTCAATATATAACAGATACGTATTGAATGCCTGCTTTTTCGATAGGTACTGTTCTAGATGCAGAAGACAGTAGGAAAAAAGGTAGATGAGATCCTTTTTTACTAATGGTATTTATGTTATATGGGGGAAGGCACTAAATAAATAAGTAAATAAATAAACAAGATGATTTCAGATTTTTAAATGAAATTAAAATAAAAATATATAATGAAACTAGTAGGGACTTTGGCCAGAAAAATATTTAGCCTGGTCATATTAGATAAGCTCTCTTAAAAAGGTGATATTTGAGCTGAGATATATAAATCAATTACTCTACCTTGATATAAAAATAAGAGGAAGCACTGAAGACAATGTTTTCACTGTGACATACACTTATTAAAAGTACCGTTAAGTGTTTTAGAAAAAAACATAGAAGCTTAAAGGAGTGAAGCTAGACTTTGTGGAGCCTGTGAGTATTGAGAATGTGCTGGATTTGAATTGAGAATGCGTTGGATTTAAATAGAAACAGAGGAAAGTGGGATAACAAAATTAAAGCATAGATGTAGACATGTCTGTGGATATACAACAAAACTATTTTGTAAAATCAGAAACAAAAACTACAAAATTAAAATTAAAGAACTAGCCGGGCGCGGTGGCTCAAGCCTGTAATCCCAGCACTTTGGGAGGCTGAGACGGGCGGATCACGAGGTCAGGAGATCGAGACCATCCTGGCTGACACGGCGAAACCCCGTCTCTACTAAAAAAAAATACATAAAACTAGCCGGGCGAGGTGGCGGGCGCCTGTGGTCCCAGCTACTCGGGAGGCTGAGGCAGGAGAATGGCGTAAACCCGGGAGGCGGAGCTTGCAGTGAGCTGAGATCCGGCCACTGCACTTCAGCCTGGGCGACAGAGCCAGACTCAGTCTCAAAAAAAAAAAAAAAAAAAAAAAAAAAAAAAAAAAAATTAAAGAACTGCTGTACATCATTGGAAATCCCTAGAAATTTTTTGTGTGAGTGAGTTTGTTAAAGAAAGTTCAACAAAGGGATATGGTGTTTTATTCTTCATTCAAAATGTCCAAGCCATTGAATGCTGTCCACTTACATTTAAGAAAAAGAAAAAGAATGCTTATATAGAGAGCATTAGGGAGTGGTGAAAATAGACATAGATAATAGAGATTTAAAACCAGGTTAGGGGATACCTTCAAAGTCAGTAATGAGGATTTCTTGGACATTTATTCTTATGCAGGACTAAAGAAGTATATTTGGTGATCTTTCTGTTACCACTTAGCAGTTAATGGTGGTAAAGAATGAATGGGTCAGAGAACCAGGAGGCTAACTCCCAAAATTCTTTATAAAATGTATTAATTATTGCTAAATATGACATTAATGACTAAAATAATGACATTACTAACAGTGTGGCAGCATAATGTGGTATAAAGGGCATAGGCCTGACAGGTCAGTAAATCTGTCTGCCATTAACTGGTTGTATAACCACGAATAGGTCACTTTATGTCACTTAGCTTCAGTTTTTTTATTTTTAAATTAACCTTTTAAAGTCTTCCTGAGATTAAAAATTCTAAAATTTTATGATGGGTGCCCATATAACAAGATTTTGTCATAACCTGTGTTAAATGTTTGCCAAAGAAAGATGGTCTGGCAGTGAAAGGATTTGCATGTGAAAATATTCAGGATTGTATTCTTTGAGTCTTTTACAATTATCTGTACCCTCATATATTTTTCATTAGTAATCATTGTGAACAGACACTGGAATGGGGAATTTGCTTCTGCTCTTGATCATTCCATAGTTTTAGTTCTGTCTCCTCTCCACCTTTAAAAGTGGTAACATTGAGCTCGCGCTTTTGTATATACCTCAAACAGATTTTAAGACACCATTGAATAACGTGAAATGTTTATTTGTGATCTTACTTTCTTGAAATTAATATTAAACATACTATTTAGAGTGGTGTGTGCTTCATTAATGAATAAAATGAGTCATAGATTCGTCAATCTCATGGCTGAATCTTTTAAAGGAAGAAGAATTCAATTGTGGAACTGCAGAACTGCCTATGGGTGTCGAGTTGTAGTTTAGTTGTTGCTGTATTATTTATCTTTTCCTTTAACTAAAATAGTTCCTAATTTTAATAAGGGATATACTTCAAGAAGCAGAATCTTTGTGGGTGTACATAGCAACAATAAAGGCAAAAGCAGACTATTAGCAAATTCACTAAGAATCCCAAAGAAATAGATGGTTACACACCATACACATGTCTTATTTTTACTTTTTGGAGAGTAGCAAATTTTTTCAGAAGTTTGTGTGTATCATCTCTTATTTAGGTGAAAACAATAGTTTTATCTGTTAATATAGAGGTGACCCTTGAATAACATGGGTTTGAACCATGTGGGCTCACTTACACATAAAATTTCTTCTCCTCTGCCACCCGTGAGGAAACAAGACCAATACCTCCTCTTCTGCCTCCTCCCTGGACTACTCAACGTGAAAACAATAAGGATGAAGACCTTTGTGATGATCCACTTCTACCTAATTAACAATAAATATATTTTGTCTTCCTTATGGTTTTCTTAATAACGTTTTCTTTGCTCTAGCTTACTTTATTGTAAATTTACAGTATATAAGACATATAACATACAAGATATGTGCGAATCGACAGTTTATGTTATTGGTAAGGCTTCTGGTTACCTGTAGGCCATGAGTAGTTATGTTTTAGGGGAGCCAAAAGTGATTTTCAGATTTTTTTTTTTTTTTTGAGACATAGTCTCGCTCTGTTGGAGTGCAGTGGCGCGATCTCGGCTCACTGCAACCTCTGCCTCCCGGGTTCAAGCAAGTCTCTGCCTCAGCCTCCCAAGTAGCTGGGATTACAGGTGCCTGCCAACATTCCTGGCTAATTTTTGTATTTTTAGTAGAGACGGAGTTTCACCATCTTGGCCAGGCTGGTCTTGAACTCCTGACCTCGTGATCCACCCGCCTTGGCCTCCCAAAGTGCTGGGATTACAGGCATGGGCCACCGCGCCCGTCCCAGATTTTTGACTGCCCATGAGTTTGGCATCTCTAGCCTCAATGTTCAAGTGTCAACTATATAACTTTCTGGAAACACAATTTTTAATCTTCATTTCAAGTGGTGATAATCAACTACAAGGTGTACATATTTAGCATAAAATGTATCAAAACATCTATGTATTTGACACCAAGAATAATATGGGGTCGAAAGAAGATAGTATATTATTGACTCAAATATTCTGTATCTTTTGACATATAAAATACAGATAACTAACTCCTGCTTTAAGGAAGCTCCTCCACTCAAATGATTTCGATTGTGTATATATATGTACATAGCCAACTTCCATGTGAGTATGGATATGCCGCATCTACTGAAATCCAGAAATATGATTTCAAATTCTCCATGCTCTAGTGCACGTGCACACATCCTAAGTTGTAAATAGCTGTTATCACTTGTTAGGATAACTTAATTAAACTTGCTTATTAAAAACCTTTAATTCGTTAGTGATAAAATCTTGATTAGTACATTTTCCTGCTAGGTGACCTCCTAATTTAATAGAAGATGAATTTTTAAATGGGGAAAAATGCCTGTGGCAGAGATTTTGTGCGAGTGAATAGAGTTTGCAATACACATAGGGATATATTCTAGCCTAATTAGTAAGGGTGCAAATGAATTTTTATTCCATACATCAGAAGTGTCATTGATGAACCACGGTGAGGAGTTTGAAATGCATTCAGATTGGCAGTGTGGGACTGAAATCTGTGGGAAAATCACAAGCTAATTCATTGATTGCCCCTTGGAAATTACTGCTGTTAATTGTTAGGTAATTAACATGGAGCTACAATTATATTGGCCTAAGGGGGTGATTAATGTTTCAACATGTCACATTAGCAGCGGCTGGATTTTCAAAGCTTTTCTTTTCACATGGTTTAGGAGACAGATGGTATATTGTCTATGGATTTTTTTTTTTTTTTTACTAAAGTTTATGCTGAGAGCAAGTGTGTGAATTTTCTGTTCTCGGGCCTCCTTTTAATAGACACAAATTTTAACATAAGAATTTGATAACTTTTATGAAATAATGTAATATTTGCTAATAATATTCTTTCACCTGAAATATATATTGCTAAACAGGAAAGTTACTTTAATTTTGTGTATTGGTGTAAAATCAAAGCTGTCTTAAATTTGAGGAGTTCGCATTTTTCTTTATGACAGGTCTTGTTTAATGATAGTAAGAGGAAAAATTAGTATGATATTATATTTGTAATGATCAATATAATTTAAGCAGAAACCAATAAACCACATTGAATAAATGCATTTAGTAACAGTTATATAGAGTACATTTATGTTTGTATTTTTTCCCATCTCATTGTCTCTCTTACCCTTTCTTTTTCCGAAAGCTGTGTACACCCCAATCTATCAAATCCTAATTTAGCCCAGTTCATTGTGGCATGGATTTTTCAGAACTCTCCTCTCCTCTGAAGAAGCCCTGTTGATCTCTAAATATCAAGGCTAAAAATAGAGACAGAATGCATCAAATCAACTGTTTATTTACTTAGGGGGGACACTTGCAGAAGCCAACACTACTCTTTACCAGATTAGCCTGAGATGTTACGTTATATGTTTAAGATTTTCCTATTTCCATTTCATCTACATTTCAGAGTTTGTTAAGCTGTTTCCAAAATTTGGGGCATATCTATCTTATAATACAATAATTACAAATAATTACAAAATTATTACAAAAAATTATTATTACAAAATTATTATTTCAAAAAATTATAAAAAATAAAAATAATTACAAAAATTATATCCAAACTATAGTTACTTTAATAATTGAAAAAATCATTATTGTAAATTAATTTTATTTACAGATAAATCAACCCTCTACTGATCCCATATATTCAGTCACAGATTTCTAGAGAAATAGTTTTAATATGTAGCCCATCTGTTTTTATTTGAAACCCATTTTGGTTGAAATGGTTTTTAAAAATTTAAGTATTTTTATTTTTAATAGAAGTCAACATGGTACATTTCTTCTTGTAAAAAGATACATTCAATACTAAAACCTAAGTGAGTTCCAAAAAATTCTTAAGGTCTCCAAAGGTGGATTTTTTTAAGTCCAATTAAGGCACATTATCTAAAAAAGCAGAATAGATTTCTAGCAGTTCAAAGAGCAGCTTCTTTTATAATTTTTTTTCATGAAAATTTGAGAAGTCATTTTTCTTGGTAGCCCCATACTGAGGTCTTTGTTGTGACTGCAGTCTGTAGGTTTTATATTGATTTGTACTACTTCAACAAATGACAGAAATCTTTATTATCTACAGTAAAGCCAGCTATTAACTTTTACTGTCCATTAAAACTGGAAAATTGTGAAAGGAAGTCAGTACTTCTAAGCCTTTAAAATAGAGAATTACTGAAATCGTGATTTTAGGCAATTCTGTTTTCAGATCTTTCTGCATTTCTTTTACATTGAAAACCAATTGCAATTGTTCAAATGTCTATTTTACTGTCAAGTTGACACTTCACCTCAGTTCCTCTTTTCTTTGCTTATTATAATTTTACCAAAAAAAAATTCTTGTCATGCTGGAAATAGCAGAATATGCAGTAAGACCAAATTAGGTACATGCATTTTTATTGGAGAACTTTCATCAAATGTCTTTTTTTAATCCAATTTTAATAATGAGTTTAAAGTGAAGCAAGGGATTCTGACTTTGATTATAGATTGTAAGCAGTAAGTTAAAATTTGCATTTGAAAGTTCCCCAGGGAATGTGAAAGCTATATCTGCTTATCAACTTGGACAGTAGGGGTCGCTATGATTCTTTTAAGATAAACTGATAGGAAGATTATTAGCCACAGCTAAGATTATTCTTAAAGATACTTTAGGGGCACGGAGAAGGTCTCTTCTAAAATAGAAAGATTAATTAGTACAGCTAAAAATTTGATATACATACTCCCCCCCAACACACACACACATACACATACACCTATATATACAATCAAATACTATTTAAAATAAGTAGGGTTGTCTTGCTTTGGGCTTTGTTGACATTTTAAGACTACTGTGGTTTTAATTCCCGAGTTGTGGTTTGCCATATATCAAAGGCTTCAAGAAATTCCATGACTAACTCACTTCATAAATGTTATTTGCATATTGCTATTGGTTTTTTCTATTTCATCCTAATTATAGCGATCTTTATGCCTTTTAAAAATCATGGGTAAATAGTAGTCAGAAAAAAATTGTTTAAGTTAATGTTAGACACACAAAAAATGGGAATTTTATTATGAATATCAGTGTTGGTTTCTTAGTGATCACTTTAGTTGAAAATGTAGATGAAATGCAGCAGTCATCAAGGTTGGCATGTTGCAGTAACATTTGTCCTTTTCAAGTCCGTTATTTTATGATTCCAGTCATTGAGGATCTCAGATTTTGGATGGGAGGGACAAACACGAAAATAACTATTACAGTGTTATAAAGTCATGAGTATACTTGAAATGAAGGCAAAGTTCTGGGGTAGAGGAGAGAAAACCCTGAGTTTGTCGGTGTGAATTACTGGCAGTTTCCTAGGCAAAGGAGGGGTGGGTGCTTCCGGGGTAGGGACATGCAAGGCACTAAGAATGAAAGGCCAATGGGGTGGTCAAGGAACTAAGCAGACTGAGGGCAATTGAAGGCCACACCTCATGATTGTGCTGTTGTTTGGTGGGAGGGATCATGACAAAGGATGGAAATAAAGCTCATCAAGGATTTTGTACCCTTGTTCAGTAACTTTTACTTAGTTCCACAGGAATTAAAAATCTGACAGGATAAGATTAGTCTTTTTTTTAATGTTACAAAATTATCAGTTTAGCTGTCTATTATTCAAAAATGATAAAAAAGATCAAGGTTGGAAAAGTACTTATTGTTCCTGGAACGGCACAAATTTATTAAGTGCCTACTATACACAAGGCATGATTTTAAAACCTGGGTTTACAGGGATCAACAATATGGATGAGAAGACTGCGCTTACACAGTTTACATTCTAGAGGAAGAAGATCGAGTACAGGTAAGTAAACAAATGAAAAAAAGTTAGTGTAAGAAGAAAGTGCTCTGAGGGGAGAAACAGTGCTAAAGGACAGCAAGTGAGTGGAATAGGAGACCCACTGTGCACACATCAGATTCAAAAAGGCTATCAGAGAAGGGGACAAACGAATTGCCACCTGGATGATGAAGAGAAATGAGCTAAGTGAGGATCTGGAGGACTGGAATTCTGAAAATAGAGAACAGAAAGCACAAAAGTCTGAAAGCATTTTAACCTAAAACATTTTGAGAATTGGAATAATGGTTTATCTCCTCACCTTAGAGGCAGACAACACAGAGGAACAATTATGAGTATAGAATTTGGTGTTCAATTAATCTGGATTCAAATTCTCGTCAATCCCTTTAGGAATTTAGGCAGGTTATTTAAGTATTCTGATCCTCAGCATTCTCTTTTCTAAAATGTAGTGATATCATAAATACCCAAAGTTCCCAAAACATAGGTGGGCAGTGAATCAACAGGGCTTATTTTACTTTCTTCTGATTCATTTCCTCTTCCGCAGTGTAGAACTGTGTTACTTACCAACTTAACATAGTTTTCTTTGTAACTCCTCAAATAACATGTGTGTTTATCTTTGCTATTAACTCTTTTTTATGCTCTTAATTCAAAATTAAATTCAAAAGATTAAGAGAATAAAAGTTGGTAAATTGGAAGGAAATATGTTGTTTGCTCTCAGTTATTCTTAATGAATTCTGAATTATCCTTAATATTATTCTTAATTTATAAGAAAAAATCCAAAATAATTCAGGTTTGTGTAAGAAATCATCATGTTTTGATATAAATAATATTGCAGATTTGTCAATTTTTTAAAACTTCAAAATTGCCCAAATAAGCTATTTTTGTAGGCCTCCCAACTTTGAGTGAGTCTTTTAAAATCACTTAGCTGGCCCCTGTTGTTATTGCTTTACCTCTGATTTATTTGGAGACATTGCTTCTAAATAAGACTTTCCTTATCCCATAAGTAAAACACTTCTTTCTGGCTCTAGCATTTCCAACAATCCTGTCCTTAACTTTTCTCTCCTACTTCTTTTGTTGACAATATATCTCTTACTATTGAGCTTCATTGCCAATTCCCTAAACCTCTTCTTCAGAATAAATCCTTTGACCTTCTTTTTCTAAAGCCTAATGACCAAAACAGACTCCTCACCAGTCCTCCAAGTAATCTTACCTTTTCTGTCACTGACTGTATAAATTTCCTCCTGCCACAGGAAAACTGACTTCAGTCATGTTTTGTAAATACTTACCACAGAACTTCCTTGTATAATAGCATCCAATTTACTCTTCTTTTCTGTTTCCCCATAACTTTATCCTGCCGCTTTTTATGATACACTATACAGTGTATTTCTGGAGTGTTCCAAGGGTTAGAGAGTAAACATTCTCATTTTATGGCCTAAGCCTCAATTTCATACATTTTTCTTGCATATAATAGAGAGATAAGTAGTTATAGAAGAAAGGAACCTTACAAAATAATGTAATCCAATATTTATGTTATATAAGAACATTAAAATATAAGGAGTTTGGCTTATATTTGAGACCCAGATATTCAGAACTTTTACTCTATGTTCTTTGTAGTTCACAAGAAATCATAACGTTGTGGTTCGGGGCTAGTTACAACCAGCAATGTACTTTCTTTGGCCCGAATAGGTATTTTAAAATATTTTTAATTATTCCTGAACTTTAACATTTTGAGATTTTATATAAAAATCTGGATTTGCAGATTCTCTTACATTAGGTGATTTGACAATTCTGGGCATGTGAGACTACATGGCAGTACCTGGCTGAAGCTAAGTAGCAGCCTTGATGTTAGAGAAATCATGGTATCCAATTGGCCAGTTTTCATTATTATCTAATATGCTATGCTCTTCACTAATTTATGCATTAATTATGTATGTAAATATATAATTTTTGCCTGTGCCCTATGGGAATTTAACTTTTGCCATTCTTTGGCTATACTCAGAGGCTTTTCATGTGAGCTGATGAAAACCTGAACCCATAACTTCAATGAAGCACTAGGGATACAGTTCATGGGTGTATGGGTGTCCTAAAAGTTGTACAAAAACATTTCAATGACGTCAGTATAATTCCACAAAAGTGTTTTTGGCCTTGTCTCTGTCTAAAGCATTGAACTAAGCACTGAGATATCAATGACAAATGAACCCATCCTTGGGGGAGTTTTACGAATTATAAAATGAGACACAATATCCTCTGAGAGAAGGATACTGTGTCTTATTTGCATGAAACGATAGAACAGCTAACACAAGATATATTTATTACTGTGATCAATATAACATAATCATAAGGGTAGGGTTTTTAGATGAAAGATAGTATAGAAAGAAAATAATATTATATTATTATATTTCTTATATTATACATATTATTATTGGGCCATTATTATCAATTCCAGATGAATACTCCTATTGATCATAATTAACAGAAATGTTTTCTCATTTAAAGGCATGTAAACATTTCATAGGGAAGACTTGCCATACCAAACAATTTTTGTAATAGTGATGATAGATTTTGTAGATCTATTTACATTCTGTTGCTCACTTAACCTTTGACTAAGGTGTGTGTTAGGCATCTACATACTTTGTGATTAAAGCCAACACTATAGGAAAAGCAAAATAATTGTTCAGGACAATTTTCCTGAACAGTTGTTTTGCCTTTATTACCACTATGAGTGAAAAAAGATAAATTGGAATTATTTTTAATGTTCATAATAATTTACCCTCTGGAGTGTATTTCATACATGATATGAGATGACAGGGTATGGAAAATACAATACTTTCTATGCACTCTTTCCAAACTCAGTGAAATCATTCAAACAAATAATAGCAATGGAATGAAATCTGGTAAATACTAAGGATGAAAAGAATGTAAAAGGTCAAGGTCTTCATTATTCCTGTTTGTTGAGTGCTGAGTGAGCCCAACACTTCATAAACCATATTGAAGGGTTTGGTCCTTGCTCCGGAGGTTCACAGATCAAATTAAACAGGCAAGGACAATTGTATTAACCAAGCAGGTGGTTAGTTCTACAATAGAGGATTTCTAAACATTATAAAAAGTTTGCTTATTTTTTTTTTTTCATTCTACCCCTTTGTTTCTCATACTATGGTCATTTCAAAATAACAAAAAAGAGGTTAGGCCTTGCCTGACAAGAATCATAGAAAATTGATTTTGTGAAGAGACTTTCTTTTTTAAAGTGAGTATAAAAATAGACTAAATATAGAAAAAGGAAGCTGGATTGTTATGAGCATGACTAAAAAAATAGAAAGCAATGCAGTTGCGTTAGAGAGATGAAGCGTTCTGTATAATGAAGGAGTCTACACAGGTTAAAGGAGTGTTGAGAATTAAGGAGTCCAGAGCTGATTTAGCAACATCCACAAGGCTGGTTTACTCTAAAATGAAAACTGTTGTTTGCTAAACTAAATTTACGTTGTCGCAGAGTTTACCAACTTTGCTTATTCAACTATGCTTCTTTAACAAATAACAATAGTGACTTTTTGAAAAGTATTTTAAAAAATATATTTCTTGAATATTTGAACTGCTCCAATATTTTCTTAAATTTTATTTGCATGAAAAAAGCTTGCCCTACTAATGAGACAATTTATTATTATTATTGTGGTTTGTACAAGTTTTACATTTAATAAGAAAATGAAGAGGTTATATATCAAAATGGAAAAGAAATCTTCTGGTTGAATAATGTTTTGAAATTATGATTTTTATAGATTAGTGACTGTAAAATGCATGAGCATTTCTCTATTGTACATGACATCTTGCTTTTGCTAAAAATATATATATTTTTTGCAATTTCTCTTACATTTAAAATATTTTATTTTGCCTTAATCAATTTAGTTTTTGAAAGGCTTGTTCCTCATTTCACTTCTCAAATTATGACAAATCAGAATATGTAACAGGGATTAAACTAAATGTACATTAGATGAGTAAAGAATTCACTGGGGCAAGACTAATCATTATTTAGATTATCAGTAGAAGATGATTAATAAACAAAGGATTGCATGACAAGTTCTGTGGATGCTGTGTTTGGGTAGCCAAATGTTTTAGCTTTTACAAATGAAAAAAATCCCTAAGCAGATTATAGCAGAAAGTAATCATTTAAATTACAAACTTAAGAATTTCAAATTACATACTTCATCAAGTTGAGTCTATTCTAACTTACTGAGTAGATTTGGTATAACAGAATGAAATAATTACATAGTGTTTCAAGTAAATGGAATATAATCTCCCTATGCTTATAATTTATTTTCTATATAATTGCTACAGTAGATAACCGAGGAAGATCTCTGCGAATGTAGTTTTAGTTAACATATTCAAAAATATGTTCAAGAATAAGCATTCTACAGATATTTTTTCTTAGGAATTTCACTTGTCAAGATAAATTTTTTGAATTACTTCTACTTTTTAGAAATCGATTCTTTAGAAACAAATTTGAAGAGATATTAAAGAAGATGTAAGGAAGATGGATTCTCTGAATTGAAGATAAAAATCTCTCTCAATAGAGCTTTTCAATAAATTGTGTATGTATATTTGAACTAATATTCTACAATTATGTCATACATATACATATATATGTAGTATATATGCTAGTTCCCTATTAATTTCTCAAGGATATTTAAGAGTAAAAATTCTGGGGTTGGACAATGTGGCTTCAAATCCTAGCTTGCCAGTTTAACAATGATTCTGGACAAATTATTAACGTTTCTAAGCCACAGACGTTTTGTCTGTAAAATAGTGCGAATACCTACCTCATTCTTGCTATAGCTGTAGCAATGAAGAAATAGATGTAAAACCTTTAATAATGGTGTTCAAGGTACTTAATGCAGTTAACTCAAAGCAAATATAACCTCATTATTATTATTATTATTAGAAATTTTTTTCAGTTGTTAATGTGTGGTAATTTTAAGTTCTGTTCAACTATTTTAGATCTTCAAAGGAGTGCAGACAGTCCTCATACATTTTTTTTTTTTTTTTTGTAATTCTGTAGAGCAAAGCTAGGGGCATCAACACTACTATGAGACCCACAAATATTTCTAAATGAATGTGTCCTAGACGTGCTTTCTCAGTTTCTACCAGGACTTTGCGAAACTATAGGCCTGAAAGTATTTTTTCATGGAGATTTGACTGAATCAGTGGGTTATGTTATTCTAAAATTTCAATCTTAGCATCACTGTCATTATGCTCTTTCTGTGGCTCTTGGGAGACTAATGAATTTTTCCTAGTTCTTCATGCTGTACACTGCTGTGAAACATTACTGAGATTTCTATGGTTATTGAAAGTTATTGAAAGAAATTAAGAAACAATTATCTCGCAAGTCTAGACTTTGAAATGAATGACATATTGTCAGTCATCCTTATCTTTCACAGACTCATTGTGGCTTGAATTTTACTTTTGTGATAATGTTAATAATATTGTTCCAGAACTAACCGCCTACTGCAGGATACATATTGCTAATGTGTCAGATGTAAAGTCGCGCTCTCTGGGAGGAGGCAGCTGGTCCCAGCATTAAAATATTAGTCCCTCAAATTGTAGTGGGCACTAAATAGTAACTAGGAGCTATTACTGCTTTTAATGTTGAATCTATGAAATTAAATGAAAGTAAACCCCTTCCAATTAAGAATGGCTGATTCTGAGCTCTGTAGCTATGTTAGACAAAATGAATTGCAGATTAACCTGGACAGTTTATTTTCTTTGAGTATTTTGAAGTTTATATCATATTATCTTCCAATACACTCTCTTCAAGTTGATTATTAAGGTCTCAAATACTTTTTTTTATGGAAACAGTTTCTTTGCTTTACCTGAAAGAGAAATTACTATTCAAGCTTTTGTTTTAAATGTGTCTGTATAGGAGAGAGTGAGGACCAATTCCTACCTGTATTCTTTTGACAGTGTTCTCCCTGGCTGACAGCTCATAAAGAGATGTTGGTAGATCAAAAGAGATATTCTAGAAGAGTTTTCTGATTCGATACTGCCATATTTTACATGAAATTTATAGCACAAAACTTTTTAATAGATACAGCTTTGTAAATATCTTCTGCTATCTGTAGCAGATATATTTTGCCACTCTGCAACTTGTAAAAACTTATTAACTAATAATTCATGAATTTTTTTGAACAAGATACTTCTATACAAACAGAGGAAAAAACAAAGTTAGAAAGAGTGTTTTAAAAGCCTATAAGATCATACATAGTGATATGGTTTGGCTGTGTCCCTACTCAAATGTCACCTTGAATTGTAATAATCCCCACATATCAAGGTGTGACCAGGTGGAGATAACTGAATCATGGGTGCAGTTTTTCCCATGCTGTTCTCGTGATAACGAGTGAATTTTCATGAGATCCGATGGTTTTATAAGGGGCTTCCCCTTCCCCTTTTGCTTGGCACTCATACTCTCTCCTGCTGCTCTGTTAAGAGGGGTCTTCTATCATGACTGTAAGTTTCCTGAGGCCTCCCTAATCACGCTAAACTGTGAGCCAATTAAACCTCTGTTCTTTATAAATTACCCAGTCTCAGGTATTTCTTCATAGCAGCATGAGAACAGACTGATACACACAGTATGAGTAGGTATGTACAGTGTAATTATTAAAATCTTGGAACTGACCTCTTTTAGAAGCTCATGACCTTCCAAAGAAACATGAATTTCACATTACTATTTAACTCCTCTTTGATAATCTTTAGTATCCACTAATTCTACAGTTGTATCAGGGAAATATTATGTACAATAGGCCCTGACACACAGACATTTCATAAATATGTTTAATAAGTATTGCTGAAGAAATTGCTTGTGGGAAATCATAATTTATTCATTTAAAATATTTATGAAATTCTAATGCTGTTCTAGGCACTAAAATATTAAGATGAATAATAAAGAAAAGTGTTGATAATTTAAGTTACTTGATATTAATATCCCAGTTAAGTGGTTAGTTGCTACTATATGCTGAGTTACAGTACCTTTAGCAAACATGTAATTGAAAATTTTATAACATTTCATTATTTTACCCAGGCTCACGGACTGAGTACATGGTATGGTCAGAATTTGAAGCTATGGCAGTCTGTCATCAAGTCCACGCTCTTTACAATGATGCTAAACTATATCTTACATAAATGACACACTGTCTTATTTAATTTATTTAATTTTTTGACCCCCATATATGTTATTTAATTTCCCCCCAATTTTTGAGGTAGTATTATGAACTCTATCTTAGGTATTATGAGATAGAAGATGAGAAATGCCTAAAGATGCCAGAGAGGTTTTTATCCTATTCCTCCCTTCCCCTCTACATTGATTTTCCCAAGAGTTGTGGGAATTCATGCCTCAGTCCTAAAAGGGAGGTCTGGGCAGGGGTCTAGAACATCCATTACACTATTTAACACCTACATGTCCTCCACATTCAGCTCAATTATTTTCATATAAAAATCTTCCCTTGTCTCACTAACTAGATCAAATCCTCTTTTACATGCTCTCAGGGCACTGTGCACCTTCACTTTGTAGCCTTTATTACAGTTGCAGTTTCATTTTATTTATGAGTTAATTTCGATCTTCTACACTAGGTCTCATGATCCACAAGAGCTTGGACAGTGACTGTTTTTTTTTTTTTAAATCCAACATTAGATCCCAGAGGCAAGCACACCACCACATACACAGTAAATGGAAAATTAGTAGAGAGGAAGTAAAAGAGCTCACTCAACAGAGTCCAAGACAAACATTTCAGGGTGTGTTTTACTCAGGACCTCTGGTGATAACTACATGAAGAATCAGCACTTTATCCCTGCTTTTCTGACTTGATTGAGATGGAAGAGTGACAGAATGAGGAAAACTGTAATGAGGAACTTAGGAGTGGGGTACCCAGTATCCTATTTTACCTTTGTTGGAAGTGATTTAAGAACTGGGTCCCAGTAACGGATCCAATGGTACAGGAGAACAGAGGCAGGGTCTCCTGATTGGGTTGGCTCCCTGTGTATAGGTCCAGAAGTATAGAAACTTGTGTTGGCAATGGCTCCACATGGGGGTTACCATCAGCTCTTAGCAGTTTCTGGAGCAACGTCTCAGATTACTTACCTCTACAAGTAAATCCCTGTCATTAGAAAATCCCAAAGAGGCTTTTTCTTGCTCTCTTTTTTTCAGACTCAATAAATGAACTGTGGTTCTCCCCAAATTTCCTAGATATTTCTGAGGTTTGCAACTCAAGATTATTGTCAACATCAAAAGTAGAGGACAATCTTTCCAGTGACAATTCCAGACTGTGCCATTTTTTTCTGATAACATATTTGAGACTCCCTAGAGTTGTGTTACTATGTCATAGTTGTGTTATTACATAATTAATACAGTGTATCAATAGCATAGTGTCACATAACCAGCTACTCATTTGATTCACTTACATTTGTCCTCAGGTAGGGAAACATCTGTGCATACCCTACTAGTTAAGACTAAGTTACCCCATTATCAGAGGATGCTATTGCAGGAGTGTGCGTTATAAAGAACCCCTCCATTCCTGTCTCTTCAGACATCAGTTCACTCCTGTTTGAGCAAAAGGGAAATGGGTGTCTGGACTAGGATGGGCTCTGAGCATCCATATTTTGATGAAACAAATGTAAATTATCTGGATCAGAGGAAACTGAGAAGCTTTATTAATTACAAAACTATAATTGGAAATAATGCCATTTGTTCTAGAACAGTGGTTCCAGCTTAACACATCATTTTCGTAACTACTTCATAATAACTCCTATTATTCTGAAATAAAATTCATACATATTTTCACTTACCAATACACATGATTAAACAAAAAATAATGTGTTAACTATACAGGAGAAATGCAATAGAAAAAAATCTTTAATTAATAAATATATTTTAATTTGCAAAAGCTTGGTCATGACTACAATGGAAGATTAAGTAACCGGAGGCTAGCACCTGTATGTCTAAATACCATGAATATGGCAGTTACAGATGATGAGTGATACATGCATGTTTATTATTATGTACAACTTTGCCTTTAATCACCTGTTATTCAAATGATAAACTGTTGGTAAATAGCATTGGCAAACTCTTGGTAATATTTAAAATAAAGCAAAATACAATCTTCCTTTTTTTTTTACATGATGATACATTTTTGGAAACTTCAGCATATATTAAGAACCCGCCCTAAATACTTTGAATTTATATATTAAATGGACTCAATATCTCAGAATGAGATAAATTTAAACAGGTCATTTACATGTAAGAGTGCCCGGTAAAAATAAAAATTGTGTGAAACTGTCTATTAATGTTCAAGGCATCTGGCATCTCAGATTCCAACTGCCTAAGTGGCATAGCACCTCTATCTTGTTCACAACCCAACCTGTGTTCACAGATTTCCAAACTGCTTGTAGAGAAAAGTGGATGAGGGACATTATTTTAGATTCTCTGAGATTCTTGTTGGTTTAATGCACACACCCAAACTGTCAAGTGAGGACCTAGAGGTGAGGAGCTCTCTTAGTTGCAAAAGACCTTTGAACCCATTGTCTTGACAAAGAGCCTTTATAAATACCGATGTTCATGTGTGAATGTGTGTTGTACAACATGATGACCTTTTAACAGATAGCTTTCAAATGTGTATGATAGATACTGTTATGATTTATAAAGTAATGTTAAGTTCAAAATCATCTTAAAATCTGTGGCAAACATTTTGGATGACCTATTTTAACTCAAGGACAATCAAAGCTACCCATAATCCATGAGAGCTCATGCAATTTCTTCAACTAAAAAGTGGTCTTCAAAACAAAAATTGTAATTCTGATGTGCAAGTAATAATTATGAAGGAAAAGCAGATTTATTATCAGCACTATAATAAAGACAGCAACATCCAGCCAAGGGTCAGAATGAAAGGTTAGGAATCATGCTATAACTGTCTCAGTTTGTAGCAGATAAATAGAGGCCCTGCAGTAGCAGCTGACAAGTTAGTTAGGAGGTAGATCAGGTGTTGAAGTGCCCTAAAGGCTGTCAGAAATGCTATTGATTAGTCAATGATCGATTTTATCAATGTTGGTAGGGTGAAGAGGGCAAATTGCCTTCTTCTCTCTCTTTTGTAATGTCACACTGCCCTCACAGCTTATGGATATACTTAAGATTTTTATAAAATACTTTAAACAACTTTCGGTTCAAATAAAATCAGTACATTTACTACCCAGTATATGAGGCTGTTTATATGAAGCTGATGCATCCAAAAAGTTGATTAGTGGAATGTTTACTTATTAACTGTTTTTAGTTACTATATTAAACACTTACTTTGTAGCAGGTATTATTCTATATTTTGCTATATTTCACTACAAATTATTCTTTCATGGAAGCCTTAACATGCCCATTTTACAGATAAGCAAACCAGAGACTCAAAGAGCTTGTGTCTTACTCGAGGTGTATTACAGCAATTATACTGATCTTCACCCTCAATCAGGTCAGCTTGATTTGGGGCAGCTTCAGACAGTGAGTGGTAGTTTCAGAGGTGTCTCATCTACAAAAGAAGGGCCTCTCTTCTCTAATTGAAGCCTGTCTTACAAGCTGATCAAGTTTTTGGATTGCTGAGAACAGTTAAGACTCCGTTTCTTTTAAATGTTTTCTATTTCTTTCTTCCACTTTTCAGGTGCACCTCAAAAGAGAGTACTGAATGCACAAAAGATGAACCACACACATCTTTCATATTAGACATTTTGTAGTGATAATTTTACATTTATATTACATAATAAGAAGCAAAAGTAAAATAAAAATAGAACAATAGAAGTTGTCAGAGTTGATGTCAACTAAATCATGCCAAATCATATAAATGGTGAATTTTACATTACTGAATGGGTCATTTTAAAGGTGATGATCATTTCTGTAAATTGACACAGTTGAGTCAGCATGAAAGTAAGATGAAGATCAGGTTTACTTTATAGACATGCTGAATGCTGAAACCTGCTAACGCAATTTCTTAGAATTTATTTCTGTAGAAAACAGTTGATCCAATTTTCAGCCCTCTCAGCTTCCTAAATTGACAAATGCAAGCACTTCTACAGCCAGAATCACACCAAGAAAACATTTATACTCTGTGCTGAAGTCTTTCAAAGATTTTTGGATGTTTGGTTCAGAAAACAAATAGAGATATGAGAGACTGGGTCAGAGGTGAGAAGGAAGTAATCTTTTTCCAAGGCAATTACATTTGAACTTGAGTGTACATGTCAATAGTAGTGGATTTTAAATTACATCTAGATAGTTTCAAGATTTACATTATTTTTGTGAATATTAGATTGAAGTGAATATCTGTATCACATTTTATTCACTTCAATTTTAGAGTATTTTTTGTAAATGTTTTGAACTTTCCCCCGTTTTCCCCCTCAAATAATTTTTTCTTAATCCCTCAACAAGGTTCTGTAGCTAGAAAGTTATTTAATAGTCAATATTTTAAAGTTATGGTTATTTTTATAATTTAAAGGATCATTACTTTGGTTGGTGTTGAGTAAAAATAGCAGTTGGACAGTTATTGTCGGCAATATAACAGTATAAAAGAATGTACATTTCTCCTTGTTAAATTTGATCATCACCTCAAATTCAACAGTTTCAAATAAGGCTTCTTATTCTCCTGTCCCTACACCTAATAATCTTATTTGTATGAATGATATCACTGTATTTCCAGGTAATCGTCAAATCCCCATCCAGTTGACCCTTGCCTTTTATACACTTACTTCCCTTGTCCTGTGCCTTCTTCCTTTACAATGACTTTGCAGCCAGCCAGTCTCTCCTCATTACTGATTACACCACCAGAATTCGGGCCTAGAATAGCTTCACCAATCCGCACATCATCCTCAGTTAATTTTCCTAGAACATTGTATTAGTCCGTTTTCAAGCTGCTAATAAAAACATACATGAGACTGGGCAATTTACAAAAGAAAGAGGTTTAATTGGACTTACAATTCCACATGGCTGGGGAAGCCTCACAGTCATGGCAGGTGACAAGGAGGAGCAAGTCACATCTTACATGGATGGAAGCAGGCAAAGAGAGTTCGTGCATGGCAACTCCTGTTTTTAAAACCATCAGATCTCCTGAGACTCATTCGCTATCATGAAAACAGCATGGGAAAGACTCACCTCCATAATTCAATAATCTCCCACCAGGTCCCTCCCACAACACGTGGGAATTATGGGAGCTACAAGTTGAGATTTGGGTGGAGACACAGAGCCAAACCATATCAAACATGATATCTTTTGCTTAAAATATAATGTCTAGCAATTTCCTACCAAATAAGTGCTAAATAATTTTAACCTGGCATGCAATTTCCATTAAAAGTTATCCTCCAATTACTTTTCAAGCCTCCTCACCACTTGTCTTTAGTTCTTGTAGTTCAGTAGTTTGTCCAGAACATCTGGAGCATTCCCAAAATCTGTGACTTAATTTATGCTCTTTGATCTATGAAGAATATCATCTGGCTTTCCACCTCTACATCAAAGTTGGTTTATCCTTAAATCCCATCAACAATGCCAACAATTTCCTGATTATCTGAGCCAGATGTGAATTCTCTTCTTTCAAAGATTCTATAATATTTATTGTATTTTCTATATCCCTTTTGGGATACTTGCCACTGGAAACATTCAAGAAATTTCCCTAATGTTGTTTGGCTACAGTAGAATACAGAAGCTAGGTCTTCTGAGTCCTATGCTACTGCTCACGTCATTTACATTGCATTTACGCCCTCAGAGTCATGATAATTTACTACTTTAATTACTTGAACACTCGTTATCTAGATAAACACAGGCTTAGTTTCTTGTGCCTTTCAGAGAAGTCAAATTCATATTGCATGAGAAACAAGATCTTCACAACTGTGGAGATCCAGCTGAGATGTCCATCAGAAACTGCTGAAGCAAGCATTCAATGAAGTAAGTTCCCAGGAAGCTTGCATTCTCCTGTGAAGTCAAACTCATCAATGCTGAGATCAGTTCCATCTTTAGCACTTTATGATATCCTCAGAGGTAGAGATTTTTAACAAGATTATGTGTGATCAAATCATGCAAAATTTTAACAAATGTAAGAGCAGTTATTTTAGTGGAGGTAGATGATGTTTTGATTTCATACTCATTAACGAATCACTTAGCTGTACACTGCTTAGGATGGGGAAAGTATGCTTTTTATGAGTATTCCCCATCAGGATATGGATAAGTATGAAACTCTAGCTGGGATAATTTGATGTGAGGCTTTTGGCTTCTTCAAGCTGCTAGGCAGCATGAGGCAGTGATGGCTACAGCATGCCCTGTACTCCATTGCCTGTCTCTGTGTGTGTTTTCATCATTCACACAGCAGTGGGTGTATGAATGACTGCCTCAAGGACGTCCATGAGTGCTTCTACTCTGTGGAGGCAAAAAAGCTTCCTGGAAGAGAAAAATTCTTCCTTCTCATAGCAGAGTAAAATGGATTTAAATTAATGCATGTGGGTGTGCGTGTATATTCACACCACAATTCTATCAGAGAAAGCTAATCAAGCTTTCTGTGATTGACTAAGTTTATATGCATAGTTGCCAGACTATTATGTTTTCAAGATATTATTTCAAACTGTAGGTACGAAAATAAGTGAGTCTAGAAATCTTGGCTCTTTTTTCAGTTCCTTGAAGTCTATGCAGCTTTACAAGGCACCTGAGAAAAGTCTTATTTATTGATGCTACTTTCTGAAATCTAGATTGAATTTTAATTTTTTTCTGTAGTTTTCCAGAAATAAAACAGTTTAATAACTTAATCATTGCCCTAGCTTGATATTTATTTCATCCTCTTTCCCTGAGATATGCAAATAAATGTCTCTTTGCTAATATCTTTTCTCTATTCTCTAGTCTGAAAGCTGATGCAAAGAAGTCATTAAAATTGATAGCAGTATCCCCCAGTTCAGTGAATAAATTACACTTTCCATTTCATGGAGGTCCCATTATCTCTGGCCCTGACCCCTTCTTACTTTTCTACTTGAAAGGATCCTGATTTATCTCAAACTCTTGTGCAATCTTTCTTTCATTTTCTACCCTTAATTTTCTTATCATATTTTTTACACTTTCAACTTCATTCAGTCATCTCAGTGCTTCTCTCTACCTCATGTTTTATACTGTACATTTTCTTCTTTCTTTGCTTTGATTAGTTTTTGGATTCTTCTCATTCTCCACATTGACTTTTTATTCTAACTAAAATCATATTTATTTCTGGATGGTATGCACAGCCCTTGAACATACATACTTTAATTTACCCTTCAGCCTATTTCATTTACTCTTTCCTTTTACTTTTCCCGCTTTATTTTTCATTTGGTTGGCTTGTATGCTTCTACTCAAAATTTGCTTTTCTTTCTGCCTATTAAAAATCATATTTTTGCCCTTTTTGTATTCCTTTGGTTGATCTGGTAGAACCAATCCCAAATCCAATTTTATTACTCTGATTTTACTATCATATTTTTTATCTGTAATAATATCTCCTGTTACTTAAACTACTTTTGGAATTACAAAGAAAGCACATTTTCTTGGCCTTTTAAAAAATGTTGTAAGAAAGTATTGTAAGCAGTAAAGTGGTAAGTGCAGGAAACACTGCGTTGGTGGAATCTTTGTTGAAACTTTCAGCTTTGAACTTCACACACAGAAAACCATTAAATGCTGGGATAATAGAACCAGTTTCATTGTATCCCCTTTGTTTGGCTATCTCTATGGTTTATCAGTCCCCATAGAATATAGGACTGGAGGGGGTCTTGAGAGGTCATTTAATCTATTGCTCTATGGCCTGAAGGTTCTAAGGGCTCATATGCTCTACAAGATACCTTTTCACTTTAGTTCTTATCAGTTTAAATGGTGTTTGGAATTCTTGGTAAATATTTGGGAAGGTTGCAAATGTCACAGGGAAAAAAGAACTTGTATACACAAAAATCATAGAAAAGTCACCTACTAAAAAAATCTGAACAAGAAATTGTCAGAACAATGAAAGCGTTTATCAATTGGAAAGTATAAGTCTCTGGATTATTGCAAAAATTTTTATACAGAAAGTATAAAAGATTTTAATGTTTTGGCCTAACGTTTCATGAGGATGAATATTCACAGAAACAACAATAATATGGGCTTTTATGTCATATGGGCAGTAACGAGTCAAATATACTGAGAATAATATGCCTATTTTCTACACAGCACTGTGATCCATCAGTGATGACCTATTCTCTCCAAGAGATTAATATTCTTAGAAGAAACAGGAATGATATTGGAAGTCATTGCAAGAATATAAATACTGGGTTATTATAGATTGAACTAAACAATGATAATTTAAAACGAGTCATTTTTATACTAACAATACTTCTGACTCAGTCTCTGACTCATATTATTAAAATGCCATAGGTTTCCAAGACCAATTTTTCTTTTTTTTCCCTTTTATATTACTTTTATTTTTATTTATTTTTATTTTTTATTATACTTTAAGGCATACATGTGCACAACGTGCAGGTTTGTTACATATGTATACTTGTGCCATGTTGGTGTGCTGTACCGATCAACTCATCAGCACCCATCAACTCGTCATTTACATCAGGTATAACTCCCAGTGGAATCCCTCTCCCCTCTCCCCTCCCCATAATAGGCCCCAGTGTGTGATGTTCCCCTTCCTGAGTCCAAGTGATCTCATTGTTCAGTTCCCACCTATGAGTGAGAACATGCGGTGTTTGGTTTTCTGTTCTTGCGATAATTTGCTGAGAATGATGGTTTCCAGCTGCATCCATGTCCCTACAAAGGACACAAACTCATCCTTTTTTTATGGCTGCATAGTATTCCATGGTGTATATGTGCCACATTTTCTTAATCCAGTCTGTCACTGATGGACATTTGGGTTGATTCCAAGTCTTTGCTATTGTGAATAGTGCCGCAATGAACATACGTGTGCATGTGTCTTTATAGCAGCATGATTTATAATCCTTTGGGTATATACCCAGTAATGGGATGGCTGGGTCATATGGTACTTCTAGTTCTAGATCCTTGAGGAATCGCCATACTGATTTCCATGATGGTTGAACAAGACCAATTTTCAACTGATATTTAGAGAAGTAAGATTGAGTAGCATCTAGTTGTTTTTATGGATGAAAAACTGTCAAATTCAGATCTCTCTATATTAGATAGTTCTAATTTTGGGGTGACTTAGCCCTTAGTGACTACATAAGGCTACAAACTCATTGACAAAATAACAATACATAAACAAAAAATAGACCAAACAATGACTGTTGATTTCAAACAAAATATCTAACTAATCTTCATACTCTTCACTTAATTTACTTAGAACATTTAAACTTCACAGTTTTTTAAAAGTAATTATCACTTCAAGAGTTACTAAGAATTTCAAAGATGATATGAAAATACTCTGCAATGAATAAATGCACATCAGTACACATGTCAAACCGATAACTTACTGTGATAGGTTGTTCACTTAGAAGAGATAAAATTATTGAAATTCAAGAAAAGAAGCATTAATGTCCTATAGTTGAAACTGATTAACAAACAGAAGTTAACAAAAACTGAAGAAAACAGTAAGCACTGATGTGGAGGCAGTATCAAATCATTTCAATATAAAATCAAAATTCAGGAATTCAGTCCGTGTTTGATATCCATGTTAACATTTTTTTTTGCTTTATGGAGTATTCAAATATAGTCTGAAGGCATTACTGTATAAAAACATGTTGGTCACAAAATATATTTATTGCATGAGAGCTGCAAGTTAAATAATAATTCAACCTAACAAGAGAAAAAGGGGGGAAAATTCATGGCAATTTGGAACAGATCCTATGTTCCATGAAATAACAAAACTATCAACAAAAAAAACTGTTTTTCAGCATTAACATTCAGAGACATTAAGGATAAAAAATAGATAATTGATATCTGGCATGGTAACATATGCCAACTTTGGTAGCAAGTGTCGTATTCAACTTTGGAACTTCCAAAATACTTATATTTCGTGCCTTTCATTACTAGTAGTTTAGATCCAGCTCTGTCACTTTTCTCAGCATGTAACTGTTGAAATCTCACTTCAATTTTCCGATTCTCAGTTGGTCTGTATGTCAGATAATGATGTTTACCTTGAAAAATCTTCATGATAATCAGCTGGGATAATGTTTATATATAAATTATGCAGAACAGTAGCTGGTGCATATTAGATGAACAATAAATTACAGGTCTTTGCCACATTGTTGTATCATTTATCCCCTAAACTAGTGCAATTTCTTCCTTGCTAGACGGCTTTTTTCAGTCTTCTCCAGTCTTCCCAAGACCATTCTACATGTAATTTTCAGATTACTGTTTTCTAAACAACATGCCAATTGCAACATATGCCTGGTCAAAATTGTCTTCTCAATAAATTAAATTTTAATAACTTAGCCCAGTCCCTGTATTTCCCAGTGTTGTCTAATTTCTCTACTTTTCCAGCCTAATTTTCCAAATGATTTATATGCAACAGCTAAATTGTACTGCTTGTTATTCCAGAATATATTTCTTACTTTCTCACCTGTATGTCTTTGCTTATACTGCCCACTGTATAGTGCTTATGTAGCCTCCTGGAATCTGTGCTGGAATTTGCCTGTTTACTCTCAAATCAATTTCCTGTTCTTTTCTTTTGCACTGAGTCATGGCAAGTACATTTCCCAGGTTTTCTTTAGCAATTGATTTCTGAGTGAAATTAACCAATGTGAGGCACTGACAGAAAACTAGAAGGTAGAAAAGTAAGCGTATTTCTACTGTTCTTTTTCCTTCTTTACCTCAGGCAGCGTCTGTAGCAACCCCTGAATGTCCTCCATGTTCTCCGGTTCAACCAGCTACCCTTTTTTCCTCTATGGTTTCAGCTTCCACTGGGAATTCTGTATCTTGGGGTCTGGTCAAGATGTCTACTCTTATTTTCCTGCAGCCTTGAGGTGGAGTGAGCCTTCAGAGATAGGTATCTTCAGAAACAGCTATTTCTGAGTTGCCTGTGTGGCTGCTGAGCATTTCCATCCCTTGCGTATCAATTTCCCTGTATTAAGTTTCCTTAGGTTGAAGAATGTACAGTGGTTTCTGCTTCCTTGTTAGACTAGACTATGCCTACTACAGAGTGACATAGTTTTGGATTTAAATACTGGCTCTGATATGTCAGCAAAGCTACTTAGCTGAGTTTCAATTTATTCACTAATATCCGAATAATGTTCTGTAAGGTTTAAATAAAAAGCATGTATGAAAACACATATATAATATCTGGAATACATTAGTTAATTAATACTTGGGTTTTCACTTCTCATTTTCTATGCTACAAGCCTTTTAAATAAATATGAGCTGAAATTAATTGATTATTTGAATGTAAGGGAATAAACAAAAATCTTAGGTAATGTTTACCTTTTAGATGCATCTAATAATTTATATCATTAATGCTCTAAAAGTGTGTCTTATTATTAATTTGAATTTTAAGGGGTTTTAGTTGTAAGCATATGTTAGATAGATTTAGTAGATTACTAAGCAACTATTTTATATCAAACATCATTTTCTAAGTATACGTGGAAGGTCCTATTTTAAGAAAATATTATGTGGCTCAGGGGCTGTGTGCCAGGTGAATATGGATGAACTGAGGGTAAGCAATCCCAAAAGTCCTGAGGGAGACAAGTAACAGGAAGAGTAAGGGATTTGTTGGATAAACATTAAGGTCAGGGGATTAGACTTAGGAATCAGAAGGAACTTTCCAATTACAGGGGATTTTCTCTTTTTGCCTTCAGTATGAACAAGAAATGAAAACAATCGAGGACTGTTTCCAACCTATGGAAGCCAATAAGTTGGTGATCTGAAACACACTTTCTTCTCCTATGATAGCTCATGAAGGTGGGGCCCTTCTATTTTGATTATTCATGACTTTTCTGGAAACACCTATTCAGACCTCAAACCATTTTTCTATTGTTTCTGCCAGAAGCATGACTACAGTGGTTTAGTGATGCCTGTAGCCAGGCATTCATATTTTGTCCTGCGAAAAGCATTAGCCAATATCCTGTTTGTCTTCTGCATTTCGGGTATAAGAGGCTTGCCGTGATCTTTCTGTACAAAGTATCCAACTCCTGGACTGAAGTCTGCAGCAGAGAACAAAGGTTAATTTCTTGTCTCCCCAAATCCCAAATAAACAGATTTCTACTTTAAGAACTTGGGCATCTAGAGAACTTCATCTAAGTAGCAAAGGATTAAAATAAGCTCTATTTAAAGCTGGAGGCATATTACCTGACTTCAAATTATACTCCAAAGCTCTAGTAACCAAAACAGCATAGTACTGGTATAAAATAGGCACAAAAATAAATGAAACAGAATAGAGAACCCAGAAATAAATCTGTAAATCTACAGAAAGTTAACAAAGTTAGCAAAAATATAAACTGGGGAAAAGCCACCATTATCAATAAATAGTACTGGGAAAGTTGGATCACCATATGCAAGAAAATAAAATTGGGCCTCTATTATTCACTATATTTAAAAAATCAACCCATGATGAACTAAAGGCTTAAATGTAAGAACTGAAACTATAAAAATACTAGAAGAAAACCTAGCAAAAACTCTTCTGGATATTGATCTAGGAAAAGATATCATGGCTAGTAACTCAAAAGCACAAGCAACAGAAACAAAAATAGACAAATGGGAATTAATTAAACTAAAAGGCTTCTGCACAGCAAAAGAAATAATCAATACAGTGCACAAGTGGCCTATAGAGTGAAAAAACATATTTGCAAACTATGCAACCAACAGAGGACTATATCCAGAATTTAAAAGGAGCTCAAATAATTCAATAAAAACAACAAAAAGCAAATAACCTCATTAAAAAGTGAAAAATGACTTGAATAAACAGTTTTTTAAAGAAGACATACAAATGACCAAGAAGCATATGAAAAACTCCTCAGCATCACTGAGCATCAGAAAAATGCAAATTAAAACCACAATAGGATACCATCTTACACAAGTCAGAATGTGGTTACTATTGAGAATAAAAAAATCACAGATATTGACAAGGTTGCAGAGAAAAGGAAACACTTATAAACTGTTGATGGAAATGTAAATTAGTATAGCCTTTATGGAAAACAGTATGGAAATTATGCAAAGAACTAAAAATATAACTCCCTTTCAATCTAGCAATCCCACTACTGGATATTTACCCAAAGGAAAAGAAATAATATCAAAAAGATACTGCCTCTAACATATTTATCACAGTAGCATTCACAATAGCAAAGATATGGAATGGATCTGTGTCTGTCAACAGATAATTGTATTAAAAAATGTGGTAGACATACACAATGGAATACTATTCAGCCATACAAAATGAAATAATATCTTGTGCAAAAGGATGGATAGAACTAGAGGTCATTATGTTAAGTCAACTCAGAAACAGAAAGTCAAATACCACATGCTATCACTTACAAATGGAAGCTAAACAATATGTGGACATAGAGTGTGGATTGATAAACTATGGAGGCTTAGACAGGTGGGAGGGTGGGAGGGGGTGACGGATAAGAAATTACTTAATGGGTATAATGTCCATTATTTGGGTGATGGCTACACTAAAAGCCAACTAAGTAATATATCCATGTGACAAAACTATATGGTAAATATATATTATATTAAATTTATATTTAATTTATATATGAAGAAAATATATATTAAAACAATGACACGTGGACTCTACTACAGACCATCGTCTGCATCTGGGATAAATTCTAGTTAGATACGTTAAGAGAGAAAAGAATCCAGCCAGTGTTAAAGATTGTGGCTGTAGGAATAATCCAATTTCCCCAGAGACTTTTTCATCTGTGAATTAGCGGTAGTGGCCAATATGGGATGACATCTGGAATAAGCAAAAGCTCCTCTCAATTTTTTGTGTTTCATTAGCTCTATCCCTCAAGAAAAACTTAATTCCTTAGAGTCAAGAAATCATTGGCCCAATCACCTTCAACTTTTAACTACAAAATCCATGGAACATTCTGGAATATTGAACGAACCGATATCAAATTTTGATTGCAACAACATAAGTTCTTATGAGAGATAGTCTTAAATTATCTCTATCAAACATGCTTACTTACCTAAATACAAAGGTAGCTAAGCCATTTTAAAAATGTTCATTGGTCCTTCAAAATACATAGGATTTTGAGGGTTCCCCCCACCATTGTAGCTGCTACCCTGGTAATACAGGTTAATTTAGATTCTTGATATGAGATTGAATCAGGTTACCTTAAACCATGGAAATAATTTTTTTGAATACCTCTACTCTTTCTGTTGTGTTCTTACTGGGAATAATGAAAGATAAGGGCATTATCCACAAGGACTGACATGCATAATCAGCTAAGCATAATGTAATGCAGAATAAAGTGTGTGCTAGAAGAGAGATGTTAGATGCTATGAGAGTAGAATAGAAGGAACATTTACTTCTGATTAAAGCATTGGAGAAGATTTAATTACAATTGCATTTCAGCCAAGATTAAAACATGGGTAATATTTAGCTTAGTTGGAAATCATAGGAAGAGTATACCTGGTTCAAAAAAACATAAGCAAAGTTATGGAAGAACTCAAGAGTGCATGGAGAGGAGGTTTGGAGAACCACAAGCACTTGGACTAGAGTTTATAATTCTGGTTAGAATAAATTGAGAGGTGTTTGAGGGAAGATAATTTAAGTCATAAATTACACATTTTTGATCTGGAGGCCTCAGAACTTTCCATTTGGTAAAGACACCCCATCTCAGGATACTGAACAGGGATACTATGCGATTCAGCCTCCATTTTGAAAAAGTAAACCTTAAGGATGTTGCGAGGTATATTAGATGACAGAGAGGCTAGAAACAGGCCAGTTTAGGAGTCTGTGGAATAGACCAGACAAGGGATTCTGAGTGCTTGGATTTAGTCATTGTCTGTGAGAATGAAAAGTCTGGATGAACATGAAAAACATTCTTGAAGGTGAATTAAGACCCTAGTAACTAATTAAAATTGTAAGGTGGACAGGTGGACATAGAAAAAAATTGTTTCCAAAGTTCGTAACTGAAAAAATAACAGCCACATTAACAGACATACAGAGCACAATGGCTCAAATCAGCTTTGGCAGAAGGGCAGGTAGTTTAAGGCATTGAATTAGTAACATATGTGGGTACTCGTATGTATAATGGTTCTGTGAGTAAGCGGTTCAGAAGATAAATTGAAATTGTGACTGAGTCTTGCAAATATGCAATTGTTAATTTTTTTTCCAATCCTTTTATCTGACACAATCTGCCAAAGAGACTTCCATTTCCGCCTACAGCATTGACTCCCCAGTATGTATCTGCTGAGTTTCAGCCCCACATTTTAAATTACCTCTTTATTGCCGCACCCAGACATTTTAAAAACATGCCAAACTCAACATTTTCAAAACTGATGTCATCATTTCTAATCCTCCAATCAAACCGGCTCTGAAGCCTGAAGAAATTACGGTGCTGGTGAATGCCATTACTATTATCAACCTGGATACTAACAATTTACCCCACAGCAACACAAAACAAAACATATACACAAGCTTGTGAGTCATCCTAACTCCTCTCCATTCTGATATCACTATTCTAGATCCTAATCCTTTTTTTTAAAAAAAAATATTACTGAAATAAGTTTCTACCAGAGGTTCTTTTCTGTGGACTGTCAAATCCACTACCCGTACAGCTACCTGAGTGCCACATAAAGTGGCGATATCATTATTTCACCTTTAATCACATTATACTGTTTTTGTTCATGTGGCTTACTTTGTTCCTAAAGGAAAGAACAACCTACTTTGTTGTTTTATTTTAATGATTACTTTCTGGAATAGCGATCCTCAAAAGTTTCTGAATAAACAAAAATATTTATGTTTAGAATAACTAATATAAAATGGTAGTTGAAGGTGTGGCAGTGGGGAATGACCAAATGTAAAGAAAAAAGAAGAGAAGCAAATTACAACTTTCAAAGAAGGAGATCAAAAGATAAAGCTGTGGAAGATTTTAAGAAATGGATCATTATGAAAGAACCAAAGGGAAAAAACATTTAAGAGAAGAACATTTTCAGAAGGAAGACTTATTTACTTACCTAATCTGTAAGCAGTAAACTATTACGACTCTCCAAACTCTTTGCCGCTTTCTCCTTTTGTCAGCTTGATGTTTTCTCTTCCACTTTTTCTACCAGCCACATGCATACGGCTGTTGTCCACAGTTCCATCCTTCGCCTGCTTCTCCTTCCACTCTGTACCATCTCCCTGGGAAATCATTTTCATTTCTGGAAATAAACTATCACTGAGGCACAATGACTTCTAAATCCGTATTCCCAGCCCTCTTTGTTTCTACTGACAATTTCTGCAAGATTACATGTGTCCACACTTCCAAAATGAAGTCAACTTCTTTCCCAAATATGCTCATCTTATACCACCTATATTCTATAAATCTTGCTTATTGTAAGCATTTCTTTTATTTCACAAGCATAAAATGTGCTCTATTCTTGTGTTCTTTCTTATACGCCAATCCATATCAGTCACCAAATTTCATCAACTCTGTCTTCTAAAGGTGTCTTACATCTTCTTCCCTACCATCTCCTCTTTTACTATGTTCATTTAGTTCTTCAGCATGATTTGTGTAGAATATTACAGAGGCTCAAAACAGGTACGTTCACCACAATCTCTCCCAATCCCAAGTATCCTTCATATGGTTGTCAGAGATAATTTTCTAAAGTGGAATGTGAAATACTCTCATCCATTTTTTTTTTAAAAAATAAATAAACAAATGGAACCATCTTAGCTCTATAATTATCAGAGAAAAATTTCCAATCTATTAATATCTTATAAAGGGATTTCTAAAATATGACTGCAACTATAATTTTTGGAAACATCTCTAAATGCTTTGTCTACCTCACAAAACAAGTAGAAGAGTTCTCAAATTGTCATACTCAGCATGTTTTGTTACATTTTCATGCCTTTGTAGAATATGTATACTTATCTGGGAATTCTTCCCCTGTCCATTAATAATATGTAGCTTCTTTTTGGAAAATATCTGCTTATTCGTGATTAACTGTTTTAAATGCCATCCTTTTTGTAAAAAATGTTTAGATTTAATGTGTTTGTTTGTTTTTTTTGTTTGAGATGGAGTTTCACTCTGTCACCCAGGCTAGAGGGCAGCAGCATGATCTCAGCTTACTGAAACCTCACATCCCAAGATTCAATCTATTTTCCTGCCTCAACCTCCCAAGGTAGCTGGGAATACAGGTGTCCACTACCATGCCCAGCTAATTTTTGTATTTTTAGAAAGAGACGGGGTTTCGCCATGTTAGCCAAGCTGGTCTTGAACTCCTGACCTCAGGTGTTCTGGCCACCTTGGGCTCCCAAAGTGCTGGGATTACAGGTGTGAACCACCACACCTGGCTAGAATTAATGTCCTTAATCCAACTTTTCAAAGAGAAAAGCCTCTAGTTTGTAGTTAGAAGCTATGTCTTCTTACAAATTTATATCTGTGATAACCATTTAAATTGTGATCATAATAAAAGGTATCTGTTCAAAAGAAAATTACCTCTACTTTTTCTACCCTCTGAATTATCTCACTGGTATAGTGTGAACCTCTAATTTCATGTGCTTTTCAGTGAATGTTTGCTTTTGTTTCGCTGCTAAGATGAAATGAAAGCTCATAGTTTTGTACCTAATACATATTTTTGTACCAAAATGCATTGCTCAGAGCTAATTTGTATCAGATGTTCAGCCATTAGATAAACTAGCATTTCTTCACTGCAGTGAAAACTATGAAACTGTAGCCAAGAAACTGATGCCGTTTTTTTTTTTTTTTGCTTTATTCTGTCTTGCTAAAAAAATTAAAAAGAATAAGCTTTGCCTTATATTACTGTTGTGCTTATACTTCTTTTACCACCTGAAATCTATGATACATGTTTAACAATAACCAAATGGTTAAGAAACATACCATGCAGAGACAAATTCCGTCTGCAGATGACAATCACTGCCAAAGTGCCATCTGAACCACGATAGTTCAAATTTTGGCCTGAGTACCCAAAAAGAAAGAAATCTGGGTAATGCAGAGGGGGAGGCCAAGTGAAACCCAATCATGCTAAGCATCACAATTGTAAAGTCAAGGTGAATAAGAAGAAATGAAAAGCTCTTCATCGAAGCTGCCTCAACATGGGACAAATGATTCTTATGTTTGAAATAGATTTAAGTGTCCCCAAACAGCAATCTCACTCTCACACAGGAAATGAAAATAAAAGCAAGCGAGCAGCCAGTCAGAAACAGTCACCACCTTCTGGGTACAGCCACTTGAGAGCTGGCAGAATGTGCAGCTCTGTCAGATCCATGCAATTATAAAAACATTTGAATAGGAATACTTGAAAATGATCTTTAACTCTAGTGGGATGCTGAAATGACTTTTTTGAACTTTTCTCATTTTTCTCAGTTTTTTTTCTGACTCTGTAAGGTAAATTATGACCTAAATGTTTCATGCTCGGCTTTCTGGTTGGATTTTGGGGCTTATCATAATTTTATTTGTATATGTTGAGAGGTTTTAATAAATTGTGTCAACTAGAAAAACAGTGGGAATCATTGTTTCAGATATGGAGTGGCAGCCTACAGGCTTGAGCTGTTATTATTTGAAATTACATTGAATTCTAATTTTTTTGAAGAGGTAGTTGTTCATACTTTATTAATGTTTACTAATTGTAGAATGTAATTCTTGACACCCAAGCATCATATAGCAGTTAAAGACATGGAAAAATGATTGTATTTGAATGCAGGCAAGCGGGCCTGTTTACTATATTATGTTTGTTTTCATGTGCGTGTGTGTGTGTGTGTGTGCACATGTGTATCTGTCTCTCTGTGTATGTGTGTACGTTTAGTTTAATTGGATATGTCACTTAGCAACTATGGTAACGTGTAAATCCTGAGATTCTATTTTCTTGAACTTTTAAAATAGTTATCTATTAGCAGTAAATCTTGCCCTACTCATATCACAGATTTTCTGGGGGAAAAAATCATAACAGATCATGTGTTAAGTCAGTTTGTAAAAACTAAATTAATAGACACATGAAATGCTTTGCTATTTAGAAGGCAGCATTAGGAGTCATGTGACTTATATTCTAGTTTCTATTCTACCACTTACTTGCTTTATGGCCATCGGTGAATCAGTTAACCTTTATGTGCCTCTGTAAAAGGAAACTAATTTTTGTAGTTTATGATTACTTCAAAGAATCATATTTATTTCCTTTTTCTTTTATAATTCTTGGGTAGTAGTTACAGTAATAACAAAAATAACTGTCACTTATTGAACACACACTTCAAGCTTATATTATCAAAAGGTTAAGATTAGAATTAATGAAGACCAACCATGATCTATTTGTGTATCAAATAATTATAAACATTTAACATCTTGATACAGAGTTCACTCTCACTCCTAGCCTTTGTTCATAGTTCCTGCAGTCTAAGATATTTTCACATATTACAGATGAATATGCTGATTTAATCATGATCCCTTTAGGGTCTATGACACCAAGGGCACAAATTTGAAATTTGTGATAGAATTTAGATTTGTGATTTGGTGAGAGAACAGAGCAGTTCTAACTGATAATATTAATAGTATTAATTAATATTTAAGAGAGCACATACCATATTCCAAGTAGTCTTCTAAATAGTTTACATGAGTACATGGTTTCATCTTCACAATATGCCTAGGAGATAAATTCTATTATTTTACATTTTACAGATGAGAAAATTGAAGAACTAAGAGTATTAATTCGCATAAATAATAAGAGACACAACCTAGACATGATCTAAGGCCGCTGGGCTCCAGTTGAGCCATGGGCTCTACTATCAGCAAACTATGATCTAACTGCTTGATTTTACTTAAAAATATTTGGTAGTCCTACTAGTTTATGCCTAAAATAATAATAACAATAACTTAGCCAAACTCTCCTACAGGTGAATTTTTAATATTCCAGGGGTACTTGAAAAAGAATATTGAAGCTATTATACACATCACTTTGATGATTTGATGGAAATATAATTTCAAATAATATATTTCAGTAGTACATATAATCCAGGAAGGGAGGCAGAGCAAGATGGCTAGATAGAAGCTTCCACAAATTGTCCTCCCCTCAGAAACAAAAATTTAACAACTATCTACACAAAAAAAGCACCTTCATAAGAACCAAACCTCAGGTGAGTGATTACAGTACCTGATTTTAACTTCATATTGCGGAAAAAGACACTGAAGAGGGTAGGAATGACAGTCTTGATTTGCCAATGCCACTCCTCTCCCTAGTCTGCTAGCAATGGCTACATTGTACAAAGAGATAATCCATGCTTTTGGGGGAGGGAGAGTGCAGTGACTATGGGACCTTGCATTGGAACTTGGTGCTGCCAAGACCGGGCAGATCTCAGGTGGTGCCCATGGAGGGAACATTTAGACCAACCCTAGTCAGAGGAAAATTGCCCATCCCAGTGGTCAGAACCTGAGTTCTGGCAACCCTTGTCACTTTGGCCTTAAAAGCTCTGGGGTTCTAAATAATCTTTAAAGGTAGTCTAGGCCACAAGGACTGCAACTCCTAGGAAAGTCCTAGTGCTGTGCTGGGTGTGGAGTCAATGTCTTTAGAGGACATGTAACCTTGTGATACATCAGCTGGGGTGGATAAGGGAGTGCTTGCATTACCCCTTTCCCAACCACAGGCAGTGCAGCTCACAGCTCCAAAAGAGACCTCTTCCTTCTGCTTGAGGAGAGGAGAGGGAAGAGTAAAGAGGACTTCATTCTGCAACTTGGATACCCGTTTAGCCACAGTAGGATGGAGCATTGGGCAGAATTGTTGGGTTCACATTCCAGGCCATAGCTCCCAGATGACATTTGCAGACACATTCTGGGCCAGAAGAAAACCTGCTGCCTTGAAGGGAAGTACTCAATCCTGGCAGGATTCATCATATGCTGACTAAAGAACCCTTGGGCCCCGATCAGCAGCAGTAGCCAGGTAGTATATCTCATGGGCCTTGAGTGAGACTGTGAAATACATTGGCTTCCAGTGTGACCCAGAACATTCACAGCTGTGGTGGCCATGAAGAGAGACACCTTCTGATTGAGAAAAGCAGACAGAAGAGTAAAGGGGACTTTGTCTTGAGCTTTGGTCTCAGCTTGGCCACAGTGGGAAAAAGCACCAAGTGGGCTCTTGAGACTTCCAATTCCAGTGCATGGCTCTTAGATTGCATCTCTGGGCCTGTTCTGGGCCACAAGGGAGCTCACTGCCCTGAAGGGTGAGTCCCAGCCCTGGCAGCATTTACCATAAGGATACTGAAGGGCTCTTGGGCCTTAAGTAACATTGCTGGTACCTTGACAGTACTCCCTGTGGGCCTGTGGTGATTGTGGATACTGGGAGAGTCCTCTGCCTGAGGAAAGGGGAGGGAAGAGTGGGAAGGACTTTGGTGGTTTCAGTGCTGGATCAGCTAAAGTAGAATAGAGCACCTGATAGATTTCTAAGGTTTCTGACTCCAGGCCCTGGCTTCCAGGCAGCATCTCTGGATTTACCTGGGGAACTAATTATACTTAAGTGAAGGACATAAGTCTGGTTGGCTTCACCATCTGTTGACTGTAGAGCCCTAGGGCCTTAAGCAAACATAAGCAGTATCCACGTAGTTGTTACAGTGGACTTTGGTCAAGACCCAGTGCTGTGTGTGTTTAAGGTCTGACCCAGTGCAATCCCAATGGTGGTGGGCACAGTGATGCTTGTGTCACCCCTCCCCCATCTCCAAACAGCTAAGCACAGAGAGAGAGAGAGAGAGACTCCATTTGTTTGGGAGAATGTAAGAGAAGAGAACAAGAGTCACTTCCTTGTACTCCAGATAATTCTTTTGCATCTTATTCAAAACCACCAAGACGATGCCTCTATGGGTCTGAAAGAACCACAGCACTGCTCGGCTTGGGGTACCCCTAATGCAGATACAGCTGCAGTGACCAAAAAGTTAGATCACAATGTCCAAGTCCTTTCAAATGCTTGGAAAGACTTTCCAATAAGGTCAGGTACAAAAAAGCCCAAATTGTGAGGATTACAATAAAGACTTAATTCTTCAATGCCCAGACACTGACAAACATCCATAAGCATGAAGACCCATCCAGGAAAACATGACCTCATCAAATAAACTAAATAAGGCACCAGGGACCAATCCCAGAGAGACAGAGATCTGTGAACTTTCAGGCAGAAAAGTCAAAATAGCTATTTTAAGGAAACTCAAAGAAATTCAAGATAATACGAAAAGAAATTCAAAATTCTATCGGATAAATTTAACAAAGAAATGGAAATAATTAAAATGAATCAAGCAAAAATTTTGGAGTTGAAAAATGTAACTGACATACTGAAGAATGCATCAGAGCTTCTTAATAGCAGAATTGATCAAGTAAAACAAAGAATTAGTGTGCTTGAAGATGGGCTATTTGAAATTACACAGCCAAAGAAGATTTATAAAAAAGAATAATGCATGACTACACGTTCTAGAAAATAGCGTAAACAGGGCAAATCTAAGAGCTATTGGCCTTAAATAGTTTATATATATATATATTTATATACATAAACTATATATATATTTATATATATAAACTATATATATATATATGTAGAAAGTTTATTCAAAGGGATAATAATGGAGAAATTTCCAAATCCAGAGAAATATATCCATTTTCAAGTACAAGAAGGTTATGGAATACCAAGAATATTTAACCCAAAGAAAACTATCTCAAGGCATTTAATAACCAAACTCCCAAAGGTCAAGGATAAAGAAATAATTCTAAAAGTAACAAGAGAGAAGAAATAACATACAGCAGAACTCCAATATATCTGGCTACAGACTTTTCAGTGCAAACCTTATGGGCCAGGAGAGAGTGGCATGACATATTTAAAGGCTTGAAGGAAGAAAATCTTTACCCTCAAACAGTATTTCTGGTGAAAATATCCTTCAAACATGAAGAAGAAATAAAGATTTGCCCAGATAAACAGAAGCTGAGGGATTTCATAAATACCAGCCCTGTCCTATAGGAAATGCTAAAAGGAGTTCTTCAATCTGAAAGAAAGGATGTTAATAAGCAATAAGAAATCATTTGAAGATACAAAATTCACTGGTAATAGTAAATACACAGAAAAACACAGAATAGTATAACACCGTAATTGTGGTGTAAACTACTCATATCTTATGTAGAAAGACAAAAAGATGAACCAAATAAAAGTAATAACTACAACAACTTTTCAAGACAAGGACAGAACAATAAAATATAGATACAAAAAACAAAATGTTAAAAAGCAGGGAGATTTTTAACATTTGTATTGTAATGTAGCATTTTTATTAGTTTTCTTTTGCTTATTTGTTTCTTGTTTATGCAATCAGTGTTATCATCAGTTTAAAGTAGTTGGTTATAAGATAGTATTTGAAGTCTCCTTGTAAACTTAAATCTCAAAGCATACAATGGATAAACAAAAATAAAAAGCAATAACTTAAACATACCACCATAGAAAATTATCTTCACTAAAAGAAGACAAGAGAAAAAGAAAGAAGAAAGAGAAGACCACAAAATATCTGGAAAACAAATAACGAAATGGCAGGTGTAAGTCCTTACCCTTAAGTGATAATATTGAATGTAAACAGATTAAACTTTTCCATCAAAAGACATAGAGGAGCTGAATGGATTAAAAACATGACTCAATGATCTATTGCTTACAAGAACCACACTTCACCTATAAAGACTAACACAGACAGAAATCGGAGTGAAAGAAGATATTGCATGCAAATGGAAACCAAAAAAGAGCAGAAATAGCTATACTTATATTAGACAAAATAGATTTCAAGACAAAAACTATAAAAAGAGACAAGAAGGGTCATTATATAATGGCAAAGTGGTCAATTCAGCAAGAGGATATAACAATTGTAAATATTTCTGTACCCGACACTGAAGAATCCAGATATATAAAGAAAATTTTATTAGCATGAAAGAGAAAAATAGACCTCAATACAATAATAGTTGGAGACTGCAACACCCCACTTTCAGCATTGGACAGATCATCCAGACAGGAAATCAACAAATAAACATGGAATTTAATCTGCACTACAAACCAAATGGACCTGATAGATATTCACAGAACACTTCATCCAATCATTGCAGAATTAACATTTTTCTTCTCGGCACATGCATTGTTCTCAAGGACAGACCATGTGTTAGACCACAAAACAAGGCTTTAAATATTTAAAAAATTAAAATAATATTAGTACATATGACCTGTATGACTACAATTGTGTATATACTTAATTAAAACAAACTAAAACTATATACAATATATAGTGTCTTTAAAAACTGAGTTTTGTTGCAAAGTTCCTATAGGAAATTTTTTTAGAACAGAAATATGATCATTTAAGGAGAAATTCTCTTATAGTCAATTTTCAGTGAACCCAGATAGGTTTTGGAACTAAAACTCTGCGTTCATCTTTTGGTGTGGGGTTCTAACTTTTGGGCACCTAGCTCAGCAGCACCAGAGCCATTGTCTCTTGATTTAATGGACATATCTGAAAACCTTAGAACATATGCTGATACAACTTTTACCTTTTTACTTTCACAACCAATCAGCAGTTATTGTTTGTTTGTTTTTGTTTCTATTTTTGGTAGGATCTCGCTTTGTTGCCCATGCTGTAGTGCAGTGCAAAACTCTGCCCCCCAAGGCTCAATCAATCCTCCCACCTCAGCCTCCCAAGTAGCTGGAACTACAGGTGCATGCCACGACACCTGGCTAATTTTTGTATTTTCAGTAGAGATGGGGTTTCACCATGTTACCAAGGTTGGTCTTGAACTCTTGAGCTCAAGCAATCTGCCTGCCTAGGCCTCCCAAAGTGCTGAGATTACAGGCATGTGCCACTGCACCTAGACCACTCAGCAGTTTTTAAAATTAATTTTCACTGACTTTTTGCCAAAATTTTCCTCGTGATTTTTCCAAACTTTTTTTTAACTTTTCATAAGTATTTAACTTTTGGCAGAATTATTTATCTCCTTCTTAAGACAATTGAAGTTATTTGATGCCTAATCCACTAATTTCCCTGAACTCCAAATGTAAAACTGTCATACTCTTCTCTATGTTTATTCTCTCAGTGTGCCAAGACCATCCACTCTACAGTTTACTGGACATCTATTTAGCAAGTTTTACTTCTGCTAGGAAAAGTTTGGGCAAAATCCAGCAAGAAAGATAATTATTTTTAGATTTTAAATATTAAGAAGTTGAGATTAATAGTAGCTAAAATTTTTTTCTCAAATCATAGAGTGAATAAAGGAGAACTAGGATTAAAATCAAAGATCTTTTCATTTTCAAGACTATCCTTCCTTTATCATTATGTCTTTTTCAGACTACTCATAACTCAGTCTTATTTCAGTTTTTCATTCTCTGCTATGTCTATTTTTACATGCGTACAGCATGGTTGAACCTTTCACACACACACACACACACACACACACAGACACACGAAAATATTCTTAGACGTTTTCTTTTTAAAAAGTGCCCCCAAGATTTTGTGACTGTCTCTTGCTTGGCTTTGTATGGTATTTCCTAATAATCAGGGTAAAATTACGCACTTTTGGCAGAAATGCTATGTAAGTTAATATGTTGCTTAATAAATTATATCAGGAAGCACATGCTATTGGTTTGCCCAGTATAGTGACGTTAGATAGGATTACATAAAGAAGTGCCCATCAGATTTCTCCACTATAAAGTTGGTAATTTCTTTCTAATTAATAAGTAATCTGTGAGCATTACTTGGAGGCTATGCAAATATCATGTTCCTCATCAATCTTTTACCCAATAATTTTAGAGTATAAGAAAGACTCTTGCCTAAAGCAATGATTATTATAGTTGTTACAAAATGGTGAGAAATACATTTAAAAATAAATTTTAGAACATTAAGACAAGATTCTCCAATGACAGCTAAATTTTTGTCCTATTTTAAATATATTAAATAAGAATAATGTTTACATCTGTATTCAATCCTTGCCTCATTCATTAAATGTTTTAAATTTTTGAGTATATTTTATAAAAATGTATACATTTAGGCAACAATATATACTGTTTTAACAAATAACTTTAGATATGTTAACAGAACATTCTCAAAAACATTTTGTTCACTGGAATCCCCAATCTTGGGAGACTTCTAGCCTAGGTCACAAGAAAAGCACATGGAAAACTCTATTATTGGTTTTATAGTGTTATTTTTCACCAGTACTGAGTGGTTTTTACCAAACTTTAACCACATTATATTCTGGCACAAAATTAAGTCACTCATTCAAATTGAGACAAACTTAAGTGATCTGATAATGTTTAAATGCTGCATTTCCTGAATAATAAACTTGATGGCTACCTTGAATTAAAAAAAAAAAAAATTCTACTCAAAGACCGACTAGCTTATCTTGCAACTTTCTAGATAGGAGAACTGCAGGTTTCTCATCCACCTCTGCTCCCTGGTTACTACTGTCACTTAGTCTAGAAAGAAACATCATTAAGATGAATCAGGACCATAGTCCATAACCAGCATAGCTAGTCATGGTTCCTTGAATCAAATTTGAATTGATTAGTACTTTGAATACTGTACACAGGAATGAGTTGTTCCTTTTATTAGGACAATATTCTGTGACCAAGAGAGTTTATACTCGCCCTGCCCTACACTCTACTCAGTTCCAACTCCCTTTTAAAAGAAGTATCTCGGCCAGGTGCAGTGGCTCACGCCTATAATCCCAGCACTTTGGGAGGCCAAGACAGGCGGATCACGAGGTGAGGAGATGGAGACCATCCTGGCCAACATGGTGAAACTCCGTTTCTACTAAAACACAAAAAATTAGCCAGGTGTAGTGGCACGTACCTGTAGTCCCAGCTGCTCGGGAGGCTAAGGGAGGTTAATCGTTTGAACCTGGGAGGTAGAGGTTGCAGTGAGCCAAGATCGCGCCATTGCACTCCAGCCTGGGCAACAAGAGTGAAACTCCATCTCAAAAAAAAAAAAAAAAAAAAAAAAAATGAAGACGACGAAGAAGAAATATCTCAAGCTTTCATAGAATGATGTACATCTATTATATAATAATTTATGATTGTCAATAAATGCATCCAAATCTACATGATGCTGGATATCCTCAACAAAAACTTCAGCCATTATTGAAAGTCTTCACCTTGTGATTTTTGTTAATAATGCCTAGACATCTTTACCTCCCTTTCCTTTCTGCATCATAAAACAACAGTGACAGTGTTGTGAGATACGTTGAGTAGAATATTCTATCTTTATGAAAGAAAAGCAAGCTCAATACCAAATCAAAAATCTTTAAAGTATGACTACCTAGAAAATGTTATAAATGTGTAGTATGGTAGGATCTGGAAATGTAATATGAACAAAGCTTAAATAGTCTCTGCTTTAAGGAAACCTACCTTTTGGTGAAGCAGTAATCTGGAATAAATCTAAATATTTATTGTAAAATTACTACAAAAAATAAAAATGTTTAGAAAGAATATCACAGGAATTATTTGGTATATTTATGAAAAAGAAATTTAAAAATTTTACTGAGGAATATAAAGAAATATGTCAATAAATGGGCACAGTTTTACCTGGATTTAGATATAAGTATTGGAAACTGGTCAATTTTCCCAACATAGTATATAAATTTAATGTCATTACAACAAAAACATATATACATATATCCATCCCTACATGTTTACATATGTGTGCTTATGTGTATGTTTGTATATATCAATACACAATGAAATATAGGAAAATGGCCAAGAAAATTCTACAAAAGCAGAAAATTGAGGGGGTTGAAGGAAATAGTCCTATGATATATTTTTATTTTTTAAATTTATTGTAATTAAAATCCTCTTAAGTAACTAATATGGTTTGGCTCTGTGTCCCCACCCAAATCTTATCTTGTAGCTCCCACAATTCCCATGTGTTGTGGGAAGTGCCCGGTGAGAGATGATTGAAACAGGGGGGCGGGTTTTTCCCATGCTCTTCTCATGGTAGTGAATAGTTCTCACAAGATCTGATGGTTTTAAAAACTGGAGTTTCTCTGCACAAGCTCTTTTTTTTTTGCCTGCCGCCATCCACGTAAGATATGACTTGCTCCTCCTTGCCTTCTGTTATGATTGTGAGGTCTCCCCAGCCACATGGAACTGTGAGTCCAGTTAAACTTCTTTCATTTGTAAATTGCACAGTCTGGAGTATGTCTTTATCAGTAGAGTGGCAACAGATTAATACAGTAAATTGGTACCAGTGGAGTGGAATGTTGCTGAAAAGATACCCGAAAATGTGGAAGCCACTTTGCAACTGGGTAACAGGAAGAAGTTAGAACAGTTTGGAGGGCCCAGAAGAAGACAGGAAAATATGGGAAAATTTGGAACTTCCTACAGACTTGTTGAATGGCTTTGACAAAAATGCTCATAGTGATATAAACAATAAGGTCCACGCTGATGTGGTCTCAGATGGAGATGAGGAACTTGTTGGGAACTGGAACAAATGTGACTCTTGTTATGTTTTAGCAAAGAGACTGGCAACATTTTGCCCCTGCCCTAGAGATTTGTGGAACTTTAAACTTGAGAGATGATTAATGGTATCTGGCAGAATAAGTTTTTAAGCAGCAAAGCCTTCAAGAGGTGACTAGGGTGCTGTTAAAGGCATTCGGTTTTATAAGGGAAACAGAGAATAAAAGTTTGGAAAATTTGCAGCCTGACAATGCAATAGAAAAGAAAATCCCATTTTCTGAGGAGAAATTCAAGTTGGCTGATGAAATTTGCACAAGTAATGAGGAGCCAAACGTTAATCCCCAAGACAATGAGGAAAACGTCTCCAGGGCATGTCAGAAGTCTTCACAGCAGCCCCTCCTATCACAGGCCCAGAGGCCTAAGAGGAAAAATTATTTTTGGGAGCCGGGCCCAGGGTCCTCATGCTGTGTGTAGCCTAGGGACTTGATGCCCTGTGTCTCAGCTGCTCCAGCTGTGGCTGAAAGGGGTCAACATAGTGCTTGGGCTGTGGCTTCAGAGGTTGCAAGCCTCCAGCTTTGGCAGTTTCCATGTGGTATTGAGCCTATGATACACAGAAGTCAAGAATTGAGGACTGGGAACGTCCACCTAGATTTCAGAAGGTGTATGGAAATGCCTGGATTTCAACAAGCAGAAGTTCGCTGTAGGGGCAGGGTCCTCATGGAGAAACTCTGCTAGGGTAATGCAGAAGAAAAATGTGGAGTGGGATCCCTCACACAGAGTTCCTACTGGGGCACTGCCTAGTGAAGTTGTGAGAAGAGGGTCACCATCCTATAGGCCCCCAGAATGGTAGATCCACCAATAGCTTGCACCATGTGTCTGGAAAAGCTGCAGGTATTCGACCCCAGTCCATGAAGGCAGCCAGGAAGGAGGCTGTACCCTCCAAAGCCACAGGGGTGGAGCTGCCCAGGAACCCACCTCTTGCATCAGTGTGACCTGGATGTGAGATATGGAGTCAAAGGAGATCATTTTGGAGCTTCAAGATTTGACTGCCCCACTGGATTCTGGACTTGCATGGAGCCTGTAGCCCCTTTTTTGGGCCAACTTCTTCCATTTGGAATGGCTGTCTTCCATTTGAATACAATGTCTGTACCCCCATTGTATGTAGGATATAACTAACTTGCCTTTGATTTTACAGACTCATGGGCAGAAGGGACTTGTCTAATCTTGGATGAGACTTTGGACTGTGGACTTTTGAATTAATGCTGAAACGATTTGAGAGTTTGGGGGACTGTTGGGAAGGCATAGTTGGTTTTGAAATGTGATGACATGAGACTTGAGAGGGGCCGGAGTAGAATGATATAATTTGGCTCTGTGTTGCCACCCAAATCTCATCTTATAACTCTCATAATTGCCATGTGTTGTGGGAGGGACCTGGTGAGAGACAACTGAATCATGGAGGCAAGTCTTTCCCATGCTGTTCTCGTAAAAGTGAATTGGGACCCACGAGATCTGATGGTTTTAAAAAAGGGAATTTCTCCACACAAGCTCTTTTTTTTTTTTTTTGCCTGCTGTCATCTACATAAGATATGACTTGCTCCTCCTTGCCTTCTGCTATGACTGTGAGGCCTCCCCAGTCACGTGGAACTGTGAGTCCTATTAAATCTCTTTTATAAATTGCTCAGTCTCATATACATCTTTATCAGCAGTATGAAAATGGACTAATACAGTAACTTGTTTTATTTTAAAAAATAGAACATATAGTCAAAGGTTTTAATATAAAAAGACTATTACCAGTTCTGTCTATGAGAAAACTTTGTAATTTGTTCCTCGACATAAAATCACCAATTTTTCATATTTGTATGTATAAATATATACAAACTATATGAACAAAATTAAAGCATTGAGTTGTTTAAAATTTTAAATACATTACATTTATTTAAATAAAATAATAGTTATTTAATATTAAGAAATAGGCAAAATTGCATCGAGGGAGTATTCTTTGTTTCTCACTGTTTTGGTCAGTCTGGTCTCAAACTCCTGTCCTGAAGCGATCCGCCCACCTCAGGCTCCCAAAGTGCTCAGATTACAGGTGTGAGCCACCGCACCTGGCCTAGGGAGGGAGTATTCTTCATCTTTTTAACAAAATTTATTCATAGTATATTTTTTCTTAATATATAAGACAAAAAATAGCTTGAATTATTCCTACACAATATTTTTTTCACAAAGTAAAAGCATAAAACAGCAATGTTCACAGTAATTGACAAGCTGACTCCAAAGCTTTGTGAAAATATAACTACAATAGTCAAAATGACAGAAAAAGAACAAAAAGATATGACCTCACAACTGGATATCAAGGTTTACTATAAACCTCCAGTAATAAATGTGGTAGTGACACAGGTATAAGGGTAGACACGCAGACCAATGGGAAAGAATAAAGTCCAGAAATTGACCCACACTTAGTCAAATAATTTTCCACAAATATGCCAAAGTAATTGAATGAAGGCTAGTCTTTTCAACAAACTGGGTATCTATATGTAAAAAAAAAAAGATTTTCTAAACTTACTTCACAAATCATTAATTATAAGTAGATCTTAAGCTTACATATAAGATCCAAAGAGAAAATTACAATGGAAATTAGAAAACATTATAACTGCATAGTAATAAAAACACAATATGTTAAAATTTAATTACAGCAGAAAAAAATTTATAATTTCAGATACAGTTTTACATTATGAAATCAGGAAAAAAGAAGAAAATTAAACCCAAGGTAATTAGAAAAAAGAAAATAATAAAAATAGTGGAAATAAACAATAAATGAAGAGAAAACAATAGTGAAAATCAACAAATCCCAAATCAGTCTATTGAAGAGATTAATACAAAAGATAAAATAGATTAAAATAAAATAAGAATTAGGGATTTCTGGGCAAGATGGCCAAATAGGAACAGCTCCGGTCTGCAGCTCCCCGCGAGACCAATGCAGAAGATGGTGATTTCTGCGTTTTCAACTGAGTACCCAGTTAATTTCATTGGGACTGCTTAGAGAGTGGGTGCTGCCCATGGAGAGTGAGCAAAAGCAGGGTGGGGCATTGCCTCACCTGAGAAGCACAAGGGATCAGAGAACTCCCTCCCCTAGTCAAGGGAAGCTGTGAGGCATAGTGCCATGAGGGATGGAACTATCCAGCCCAGATACTACTCTTTTCCCATGGTCTTCCCAACGCACAGACCAGGAGATTCCCTTGGGTGGATCACAATTTCTCACCACCAAGGGAACAAGACTGGATGGAGAATGAGTTTGACAAATTGACAGAAGTGAGCTTCAGAAGGTGGGTAGTAATAAACTTGTCTGAGTTAAAGGAGCATGTTCTATCCCAATGCAAGGAACCTAAGAACAATGATAAAAGGTTAGAGGAATAGCTAACCAGAATAACCAGTTTAGAGAAGAACATAAATGACCTAATGGAGCTGAAAAACCCAGTGTGAGAACTTCGTGAAGCATACACAAGTATCAATAGCTGAATCGATCAAGTGGAAGAAAGGATATCAGAGACTGAAGATCAACTTAATGAAATAAAGCCTGAAGGCAAGAATAAGGAAAAAAGAATGAAATGGAATGAACAATCCTACCATGAAATATGGGACAAGGTGAAAAGACTGAACATACGTTTGATTGGTGTACCTGAAAGTGACTGGGAATATGGAACCAAGGTGGAAAACACATTTCAGGATATTATCCAGGAGAACTTCCCCAACCCAGCAAGACAGACCAACATTCAAAGTCAGAAAATACAGAGAACACCACAAAGATATTCCTTGAGAAGAGGAACCCCAAGAACATAATTGTCAGATTCACCAAGGTTGAAATTAAGAAAAAAATGTTAAGGGCAGTCAGAGAGAAAGAATAGGCTACCTACAAAGGGAAGCCCATCACACTAACAGTAGATCTCTCTGTAGAAGAAACGCTACAAGCTGGAAGAGAGTGGGGGCCAATATTTAACATTCTTAAAGAAAAAAATTTTCAACCCAGAATTTCATATCCAGCCAAACTAAGCTTTTTAAGCAAAGGAGAAGTAAAATCCTTTACAGACAAGGAAATGCTGAGGGAATTTGTCACCACCATGCTTCCCTTACAAGAGCTCCTGAAGGAAGCACTAAACATAGAAAGGAAAAACTGGTACAAGCCACTACCAAAACAAATCAAAATGTAAAAACTATAAACACTATGAAGAAACTGCATCAACTTGCAGCAAAATAATCAGCTAGCATCATAATGACAGGATCAAATTCACATATGACAGTATAACCTTAGATATAAATGGACTAAATGCCCCAATTAAAAGACATAGACTGGCAAATCGGATAAAGAGTCAAAACCCATTGGTGCTGTATTCAGGAGACCCATCTCAAAGGCACACATAGGCTCAAGATAAAGGGATGGAGGGAGAATTACCAAGCAAATGAAAAGAGAAAAAAAAAAAAAAAAAAGCAGAGATTGCAATCCTAGTCTCCAACAAAACAGACTTTAAACCAACAAAGATCAAAAGAGACAAAGAAGGCCATTACATAATGGTAAAAGGATCAATTCAACAAGAAGAGCTAACTATCCTAAATATATATGCACCCAATACAGGAGCAGCCAGATTCAGAAAGCAAGTTCTTAGAGACCTACAAAGAGACTTAAACTCCCACACAATAATAGTAGGAGAGTTTAACATCCCACTGTCAAAATTAGACAGATCAATGAGATAGAAAATTAACAAGGATATTTAGGACTTGAACTCAGTTCTGGACCAAGAGAACCTAACAGACATCTACAGAACTCTCCAAGCCAAATCAACAGTATATACATTCTTTCAGCACCATATCACACTTATTCTAAAACTGACCACATAATTGGAAGTAAAACACTCCTCAGCAAGTATAAAAGAACGGAAATTATAACAAACAGTCTTTTAGACCACAGTGCAATCTAATTAGAATGTAGGATTAAGAAACTCACTAAAAACCTCACAACTACATGGAAACTGAACAACCTGCTTCTGAATGACTACTGGGTAAGTAATGAAATGAAGGCAGAAATAAATATTTATTATTTGAAACAAATGAGAACAAAGTTACAACATATCAGAATCTGTGGCACACAGCTAAAGCAGTGTTTAGGGGGAAATTTATAGCAGTAAATGACTACATCAGATAATAGGATAGATCTAAAATTGACGTCCTAACAACAATTAAGAGAACTAGAGGAGAAAGCAAACAAATTCAAAAGTTAACAGAGGACAAGAAATAACTAAGATCGGAGCAGAACTGAAGGAGATAGAGACATGAAAAACCCTTCAAAAATTAATGAATTCAGAAGCTGTTTGTGTTTTTTTGAAAAGATTAACAAAATAGATAGACTGCTAGCCAGACTAACAAAGAAGAAAAGAGAGAAGAATCAAATAGATTCAATAAAAATGATAAAGGGGAGATCACCACTGATCCCACAGAAATACTAACTACCGTCAGAGAATACTATAAACACCTCGACGTAAAAAAACTAGAAAATCTAGAAGAAATGGGTAAATTCCTAGACACATACACCCTCCCAAGACTAAACCAGGAAGAAATTGAATCCCTGAATAGACCAACAACATGTTCTGAAATTGAGACAGTAATTAATAGCCTACCAACCAAAAAAAAAAAAAAAAAAAAAAAAAGACCAGGACAAGACGGATTCACAGCTGAATTCTACCAGAGGTACAAAGAGGATTTGGTACTATACCTTCTGAAATGATTCTGAACAATAGAAAAAGAGGGACTCCTCCCTAACTCATTTTATGAGTCCAGCATCATGCTGACACCAAAACCGGGCAGAGACACAACAACAACAACAACAAAATTTCAGGCCAATAACCCCGATGAACATCGATGCAAAAATCCTCAACAAAATACTGGCAAACCAAATCCAGCAACACATCAAAAAGCTTATTCACCACGATCAAGTTGGCTTCATCCCTGGGATGCAAGTCTGATTCAATGTACACAAATCGATAAAAATCATCCATCACATAAACAGAACCAATGACAGAAATCACGTGATTATCTCAATAGATGCAGAAAAGGCCTTAGATAAAATTCCACACCTCTTCATGCTAAAAACACTTAATAAACTAGGTACTGATGGAACATGTCTCAATAAGAGTTATTTGAGACAATCCAACAGTCCATATCATACTGACTTGGTAAAAGCTGGAAGCATTCCCTTTGAAAACTGGCATAAGACAGGGATGCCCTCTCTCACCACTCCGATTCAACATAGTATTGGAAGTTCTGGCCAGGGCAATCAGGCAAGATCAAGAAATTAATGATATTCAAATAGGAAGAGAGGAAGTCGAGTTATCCCTGTTTGCAGATGACATGATTGCATATTTAGAAAATACCATCATCTCAGACCAAAAACTCCTTAAGCTGATAAGCAACTTCAGCAAAGTCTCAGGATACAAAATCATTGTGCAAAAATCACAAGCATTCCTATACACCAATAAGAGACAAAAAGAGAGTCAAATCATGAGCAAATTCCCATTCACAATGGCTACAAAGAGAAAACAACTTACAAGGGAACTGAAGGACCTCTTCAAGGAGAACTACAAACCACTGCTCAAGGAAATAAGAGAAGACACAAACAAATGGAAAAACATTCCATGCTCATGGATAAGAAGAATCAGTATCATGAAAATGGCCATACTGCTGGAAGTAATTTATAGATTCAATGCTATCCCCATCAAGCTACCACTGACTTTCTTCACAGAATTAGAAAAAACTACTTTAAATTTCATATGGAGACAGAAAAGAGCCCGTATAGCGAAGACAATCCTAAGCAAAAAGAAGAAAGCTGGATGAATCATGCTACCTGACTTGAAACTATACTACAAGTCTACAGTAATCAAAACAGCTTGGCACTGCTACCAAAACAGATATATAGACCAAGGGAACAGAATAGAGGCCTCAGAAATAATACCACACATCTAAAACCCCTTGATCTTTGGCAAACCTGAAAAAAACAAGTGGGAGAAAGGATTCCCTATTTAATAAATGGTGTTAAGAAAACCACCTAGCCATATGCAGAAAACTGAAACTGGACCCCTTCCTTATACCTTATACAAAAATTAACTCAAGATGAATTAAAGACTTAAACATAAGATCTAAAACCATAAAAACCCTAGAAGACAACCTTAGGCAATATCATTCAGAACATAGGCATACACAAAGACTTCATGACTAAAAGCAATTGCTTTTATCCCATTACTGGATATATACCCAAAGATTATAAATCATGCTACTATAAAGACACATGAACACATATGTTTATTGTGGCACTATTCACAATAGCAAAGGCTTGGAACCAACCCAAATGTCCATCAGTGATAGACTGGATTAAGAAAACGTGGCACATATACACCATGGAATACTATGCAACCATAAAAAAGAATGCGTTCATGTCCTTTGTAGGGGCATGGATGAAGCTGGAAACCATCATTCTCAGCAAACTATCACAAAGACAGAAAACCAAACACTGCATGTTCTCACTCATATTTGGGAATTGAACAATGAGAACACTTGGACACAGGGCAGGGAACATCACACACTGGGGCCTGTTGGGGGCTGGGGGAGGAATAGCATTAGGATAAATACCTAATGTAAATGATGAGTTGATGGGTGCAGCAAACCAACATGGCGCATGTATACCTATGTATCAAACCTGCACGATGTGCACATGTACCCAAGAACCTATAGTAAACACACACACACACACACACACAAAAAAAAAAAAACAAAAAAAGAAACTTAAAACCAATGATAAATTTTTGAAATGAAAATATCCCAACACTTACAGTTCTTTAAGTGTTTTCAGTGGGAAATAAGTGTTGGAAGATGGCTTTGTTTATTTATTTGTTTGTTTTTAAAAGTGAAAGTAAGTTTATTAAGAAAGTAGAGGAATAAAGAAGGGCTACTCCATAGGCAGAGCAGCCCCGAGGGCCCTTGGTTGCCCATTCTTATGGTTGTTTCTTGATTATATGCTAAGAGGGGGTGGATTATTCATGCCTCCCCTTTTCAGACCATATAGGGTAACTTCCTGACATTGTCATGGTGTTTGTAAACTGTCATGGCACAGGTAGTACTATAGTAGTGGGGATGACCAAATGTCACTCTCATCACCATCTACGTTTCAGTGGGTTTTAGCTGGTTGCTTCTTCTTCTTCTTCCTTTTTTTTTTTGTTTCATATGAACTTTAAAGTAGTTTTTTTCCAATTGTGTGAAGAAAGTCACACAATTAACTTAATGTGTTAAGTTAATTAAGCTTAATGGGGATGGCACTGAATTTATGAATTACCTTGGGCAATATGGCCATTTTCACAGTATTGATTCTTCCTATCCATGAGCATGGAATGTTCTTCCATTTGTTTGTGTCCTCTTTTGTTGAGCAGTGGTTTGTAGTTCTCCTTGAAGAAGTCCTGCACATCCCTTGTAAGTTGGATTCCTAGGTATTTTATTCTCTTTGAAGCAATTGTGAATGGGAGTTCACTCATGATTTAGCTTTCTGTTTGTGTGTTATTGGTGTATAGGAATGCTTGTGAGATTTGCTATTGATTTTGTATCCTGAGACTTTGCTGAAGTTGCTTATCAGCTTAAGGAGATTTTGGGCTGAGATGACGGGGTTTTCTAAATTTACAATCATATCATCTGCAAACAGGGACAATTTGACTTCCTAATTTCCTATTGGTTTACCCTTTATTTATTTATCTTGCCTGATTGCCCTGGACAGAACTTCCAACACTATGTTGAATAGGACTGCTGAGAGACGGCATCCTTATCTTGTGCCAGTTTTCAAAGGAAAGCTTCTAGTTCTTTCCCATTCAGTACGATATTGGCTGTGGGTTTGTCATAAATAGCTCTTATTATTTTGAGATACATTCCATCAAAACCTAGTTTTTTGAGAGTTTTTAGCATGAAGAGCTGTTGAATATTGTTGAAGACCTTTTCTGTATCTATTGAGATAATCATGTGTTTTTTGTCATTGGTTCTGTTTTTGTGATGGATTACGTTTACTGATTTGTGTATGCGGAACCAGCCTTGGATCCCAGGGATGAAGCCAACTTGATCATGGTGGATAAGCTTTTTGATGTGCTGCTGGATTTGGTTTGCCAGTATTTTATTGAGGATTTTCTCATCGATGTTCATCAGGGATATTGGTCTAAAATTATCTTTTTTTGTTGTGTCTCTGCCATGCTTTGTTATCAGGATGATGTTGGCCTCATAAAATGAGTTAGTGAGGAGTCCCTTTTTTTCTATTGATTGGAATAGTTTCAGAAGGAATGGTTCCAGCTCCTTTTTGTACCTCTGGTAGAATTCAGCTGTGAAGCCATCTGGTCCTGGACTTTTTTTGATTGGTAGGCTATTAATTATTACCTCAATTTCAGAGGCTTTTATTGATCTATTCAGAGATTCAACTTCTTCCTGGTTTAGTCTGGGGAGGGTGTATGTTTCCAGGAATTTGTCCATTTCTTCTAGATTTTCTAGTTTATTTGTGTAGAGGTCTTTATAATATTCTCTGATAGTAGTATGTATTTTTGTGGGATCAGTGGTGATATCCTCTTTATCATTTTTTATTACATCCATTTGAATCTTCTGTCTTTTCTTCTTTATTAGTCTTGCTAGTGGTCTATCAACTTTGTTGATCTTTTCAAAAAAGCAACTCTCAGATTCATTGATTTTTTGAAAGGCTTCTTCTGTCTCTATTTCTTTCAGTTCTGCTCTGATCTTAGTTATTTCTTGCCTTCTGCTAACTTTTGAATTTGTTTGCTCTTGCTTCTCTAGTTCTTTTAATTGTGATGTTATGGTGTCGATTTTAGATCTTTCCATCTTTCTCTTGTGGGCATTTAGTGTTATAAATTTCCCTCTACAAGCTTCTTTAAATGTGTCCCAGAGATTCTGGTATGTTGTGTCTTTGTTCTCTTTGGTTTCAAAGAACATCCTTATTTCTACTTTCATTTTGTTATTTACCCAGTAGTCATTCAGGAGCAAGTTTTTCAGTTTCCATATAGTTGTGCAGTTTTGAGTGAGTTTCTTAATCCTGAGTTCTAATTTTATTGCACTGTGGTCTGAGAGACAGTTTGTGATTTCTACTCTTTTACATTTACTGAGGAGTGCTTTACTAAGAATTTTCAAACCAGAATTTCATATCCAGCCAAACTAAGCTTCATAAGAGAAAGAGAAATAAAATCCTTTACAGACAAGCAAATGCTGAGAGATTTTGTCACCACGAGGCCTGCCTTAGAAGAGCTCCTGAAGGAAGCTCTAAACATGGAAAGAAACAACCACTATCAGTCACTGCAAAAACAGGCCAAATTGTAAAGACCATCAATGCTAGGAAGAAACTGCATCAATTAATGGGAAAAATAACCAGCGACCATCTTAATGACAGGATCAAATTCACACATAACAATATTAACCTTAAATGTAAATGGACTAAATGCCCCAATTAAAAGACACAGATTGGCAAATTGGATAAAGAATCAAGACTCAGCAGTGTGCTGAATTCAGGAGACCCATCTCACGTGCAAAGACTCACAGAGTCTCAAAATAAAGGGATAGAGGAAGATCCATCAAGTAAATGGAAAGCAAAAAAAAAAAAAAAAAAAGCAGTGGTTGCTATCCTAGTCTCTGATAAAACAGACTTTACACCAACAAAGATCAAAAGAAACAAACAAGGTCATTATGTAATGGTAAAGGGGTCAATTCAACAAGAAGAGCTAACTATCCTAAATATATATACACCCAATACAGGAGCACCCAAATTCAGAAAGCAAGTTCTTAGAGATCTACAAAGAGGCTTAGACTCCCACACAATAATAATGGGATAATTTAACACCCCACTGTCAATATTAGACAGATCAACCAGACAGAAAGTTAACAAGGATATCCAGGACCTGAACTCAGCTGTGCAACACACAGACCTAATAGACATTTACAGAACTCTCCACCCTAAATCAACAGAATATACATTTTTCTCAGCACCGCATAGTACTTATTCTAAAATTGGCTACATAATTGGTTTTAAGTTTCTTCAAAGCATGTTTCCCCTACTGTTTCTGCTTGAATTTGAATATGCTAGAATTCCTTAGAGAATTATATAGTTAGGGAAATCTATCAGTGCTCTAAACTTAAAAACAAAAGATAAATATATAATATATACTGGCCATATATCCACATATATATATATATTTCATCTTAGCTGTGATTATTATTATTTCTTTGCCTTAATAACATACATTCATGTAACATCAATTAATTAGAAATCTTTTCTCCCCATAGGTACTGGATATTTAATCTTTATAAGCTTAGTTTTCTCCCAAGAATAAAAATAGTGTCTACTGTGTTTGGTCTTTGTGAGGATTAAATCAATAATGCATCTGACAAGCTTTGTACAGTTCTTGAGTTATATTAAACATTTAATGCTCATTTCCTATAAAAAATAAAAATGAAAAAGAGTATGTGTTTGAGACAATGAAATCTTATTGTACACTTCCTTAAGTTAAGAAAAAAAGTGGCATATGATTAAGCAAAAGACAAAAACACAAGAGTTAAAGTATTTAATTAATATTAAATGATCTTTTATATTTTCTATCTTTTATGTGATTAATTTTCTGCTTTTTTTTTTTTTTTTTTTGATACGGAGCTTGGCGTCCAGGTTGGAATACAATGGCGTGATGTCGGCTCACCACAGCTTCTGCCTCCTGGGTTCAAGCCATTCTCCTGACTCAGCCTCCTGAGTAGCTGGGATTACAGGCATGCACAAACACGCCCGGCTAATTTTTTGTATTTTTAATAGAGACAGGGTTTCTCCATGTTGGTCAGGCTGGTCTGGAACTCCTGACCTCAGGTGATCCGCCCACCTTGGCCTCCCAACGTGCTGGGATTAGAGGTGTGAGCCACCATGCCCAGCACTATATAGGTATTCATACATTTATTTTATCAAACTTAAGAGAAAGTAAAAAACACAAATCTAAGCTTAAAGTTAGGTTGCTATGAAAAGCATAATTTGAGCCATCTTAGACTATGTTGTAATATTATAATGGTTTGAATATTTATAAGTTAGGAAAATGTGTGATCCTCTCTTTTACACATGATCTTAGCCAAGAGGGCATGAAATGATAATTATATACTTTAAAGAGCTCTTGAAAAAAACCTTTAAGACAATTGCAAGATATTCTTTTCAAATATATCCTTGAATATTTATAAAAATCTTTAGTCTGCAAGAGCAAGCTCCAGAAAATAAGTAGAAGCTTTTGTGGGAAATGTTAACATAGCTAGAATTAAGAGACATCAAAATTGCAGGCATACTCTACTTTTAATACATTCATCATTTTTCTTATTGCTTGAAGCTGCATTACATGCGCGTTTTAATTTCACTGTGAATGGAATCTTTGCATAGTCTTGACAACAGAGAGACAGTCTAGGCTGTCAAGAAAAAAACAAAAAAAAACAAAAGCTGTTGCTGAGTGTGCAGCAAGCTGTCGTGAGTTTTACATGAAGAGGTCAGAATTTTCTTGGAGAGTCACTTTCCAAGTATGGCATGCTTACAATAATTAGTATCCTGACTACTCAGAAGATGGTTGTAGACACAGCTGTTGTTTAAGGTAGCAGGCACATCAATGACAAGGCACTAGGTATTGATTTGTGCAGTGACATCCTTCTAACTATGTCATCTGAGTGAAAGAAGCCCCAAATTAACCAATAATAAAGTGTTAGAAGTTGTAGTAGCTGCTCTCCTGGGACTTGTTCTAGAAGAGTATAGAAGCCTTTTCTTCATCTAGGTCATCAATCCTGCTAGAGGACTCACATTGACATTAAGTTGACCAATAGGACAATGTAAAGCCTAAAGTAATGCTGTATCCCATATAAGTATATGTGTGTCCATGCCATTTTTATATTTATTTTATCTGTGTACTTACATAACAGTGTATGTATATCCATGTAAAACATAGATATATACCATAATAATATGAATAATTTTTAAGTAACGGCAATAATATATAAAACTGTAAGGTATTATATAACATCTTTGATAACACTATTTGTAAAACTAATTTCAAAAGGAAAAACCAGGAATTACTTATTTTCACCGAATTAGAAATGGATAAACTTATCAGCAAGATTTGTTTTTGCTATTAATTGTTTTAGTTTCTGATTGGACCATATATTCTATTTTAATATGAGTCTTAGCTCATATTACATAGTTTGTAAGGAGCTACATAGTGTGTAAGGAGATCACAAATATGCCTGGATTAGATTATGCTAATATCAGCTACCCATATTTAATGGACAGTCAACAAAAAAAATATAATTACATCTGTTTTTGTCTGAAGTATCCTTCGACTATGTTAATATTAAAAATGATTTGCAAATGTTTGCATATTGCATGTTTATATTTGATATAAACTTTCAGAAGATAATTTTTCCTGCCTTGGTCTGAATTTTTTTGACCCTTTTGAGATTCCTCATTAGATAGCATGGGTCTACTCTTTTAGCTTCTATGTAGCCAAAATTTAGAGTCACATCTTAGCATTTGGCTCATCCCCTTATCTCACTGATATGAGGTTTTTCTATAATGGACTTGATAAAAGCAAAAGCAATGTTAAAAAACAGCTCTCACTTTTTAAAGACTAGATTCTAATGTCAACAGAAATGACATAGGTATCAGCAAACATCGGGTTCTATCTTGCAGTGGGCTTCGTGGCTTACATCAGAATCTCAAAAAAAGCCTTTGATTTTCTATGGCCTGATGTATGGCCCAGTTTGCTATTAAGGAGGAGAAATCCATCAGGCATGTTGGCTTATGCTTGTAGTCCTGGCTTTGAGAGCCTCAGTTGGGAGGATCATTTGAGGCTAGAAGTTCAAGGCTAGTCTGGGCAACATAGAACTACCCTCATGTCTACAAAAAAAGATTAAAAATTAATTATGTGTAGTGGCATTCACCTATAGTCCCAGCCACTTGGGAGGCTGAGACAGAAGGATCACTTGAGTCCAGGAGGTCAAGGCTGCTGTGACAACCTGGGTAACCGAAGAAGAAGAATAAGAGGAAGTAAATGCTACCACTTTCTTTGATTAAGTTATTCATAGTTTCTAGGGACATATATAGTCATTACTGAATGCCCCTGGCTGTTGCTCAGTACAAGCAGACTTACTTTCTTCACTGAACCTTTTCAGGCAAGGAGAGAATGAGGAAGTCAAGTCTTAACTGGATTATAGGCTATGGGAAACATCTGGTCACTGGTTATTAACTTTTTAGGTTTGATTACTTTTGCAGCAAACATGGCGGTTGAGATTAAATGTTGATCTAACATTTGTCCCCTATCAGTGAAACTTGTTTTTTCAGGGATGAGTCTTCTTCAGTTGTCTTTTTAGATCACTAACTGCCATCCTCTCCCCTACTCTGTACTCTAAGAATCTAGCTTCTGCAAATTCCTCACTTGGGTGTTCTTGCTCTCCAGACCCTCTGAGTTTGGCCAATGTAAGGCAGAAACAGGAAAGTAGAAGGTAGGAGGAGAGAAATTTCAGGGCATTGTTTCATTTTTCTCTCATTATCTTGCTATTTCAGACAATGGCTAACCCCTGTGATAGACACAGTCCTGTCTGGAACTCCAATTTTATGGTTCTCTTTTTATTTCAGTTCCATTGACATCATTCCCTCATCTACATTTTCAAACATGGTGTGGTAAATGGCTGCATGTTGTAGCTCTCTCTTAAGACAAAAGCTTTTGGAAACTTGAGCTGCCATGCAAGAAGACAGGCTACCCCCAAACATCCCATACCATGCTTGAGGGATCATGTGATGAAACCACATAAAGATGGGTGCTGGCAGAGGAGCCCTAGCTATTTGTGTCTTCCCAAGCAGGTGCCAGATGTGTGAGTGAAGAAGCCTTTGAGAAGACCCAAGCCACAGTCATCACTAGACTACAACCTCCTCAGAGTCTCCAGCCAGAGTCACCCAGCTGAACTACTCTTGAATTCCTCACCCAGAGAAATCCAGATAGGTAGTAAATGGTTGCTTTTGTTTTAAGCTACATTGCTGTTGAATAATTTGTTACACAGCCATAGAAATTGGAACATGAACCAATTACTACAAGGGAAATGGAAGAATAATATGAGATTTCTCAGTTACTCTACCACCCATATTAAAACCTCCTAAAATGCTTATTAAAACACATTTCTTGATTCCACCTCAGATCTAAGGAATCAGCATTTTTTTGGCCTGAAGCTTCTGAAATAAATGCTCTCTCTCAGATAATTTTTATGCACTATGTTTGACAACTTTTGCTCCCAACTCTCTTAATTTCTTAAATTATATTTATTATTGTTCAAAAACAAATCCCCTGTTTTTAATTGGGGGAGATAAGGGAATTGATTGGAAAGTACAACACAGTAAGAGAAAAACTACCAAAATACATAGAGAGTCAAAATATAGACATTATATCTAGTTTTTGTTTAGAACGTACACGAAAGATTTTGTCCACCAAATATTTCAGAATCAGAACTCACACTATCCTTTACATTCTTAGAATTTGTACAGATCTTAAAAGAATATTTACTTCCATATTCTTATAAATAAAGAAAAAGAATTCTGAGAGGTTAAACAACTCGCTCAAGTTTGTGAAATGTTTTGCTCTTATGAGTAAGTTACAAAAAGTTTAACTTAGTACAAAAAAAATACTCATTTCAGGCCAGTGGCTCATGTCTGTAATCCCAGCAGTTTGGGAGGCCGAGGCGGGTGGATCACTTGAGGCCAGGAGTTTGAGACCTGCCTGGCCAACATGGTGAAACCCTGTCTCTACTAAAAATACAAAAAAAGTATCCGGGCGTTTTGGCAGATGCCTGTAATCACAGCTAGTAGAAGGCTGAGGCCGGGAGAATCGCTTGAACCTGGGAAGCAGAGGTTGCGGTGAGCTGAGATCACACCACTCCACTCCATTCTGGGCAACAAGAGTGACACTCCATCTCAAAAAAACAAGCAAACAAACCAAAAACCAAAACCAAAATCAAACTCATTTCAAATATTGCTTATTTCTCTAAGACAAAACAATGAATGATGTATCAATAACCTCTTATTCTTACCATAGTGTAGTATAAGATGAGGGGAAAATTAGTGTTGAGTATACGTGAACGTACATGTTGTAAAATGCAGCTTGCAACTTTTATGAGCTCCCAAGAAAAGATGTGTCTTTAATATGTATTTCCAGCTTTTTCTTTCATTTAGAAATTTCTTTCTTCTTCATTTTCCTTCCTCCCTCCTTTCTTTCTTTCCTCTCCTTCCTTCTTTCTTTTGGTATCTCTGTCCTCCCTCAAGAAGTTCACTTTCTTTTTAGAAAACAAATATAAATGGTTAAAATTTAACTTGATTAAACTTAAATTTTGTTATTTAAATGAAGGCATGTAAAAAACACAACAGGGAAAAGGAAAGAAAAACAAACAAACAAATAAACAAAAAAATGAAAATCTTCTGGAGAAGTTAGGGACAGAGGAATTCACTGTTGAGCTAAGATTTGGGGATGGGTTTTCCAATCGGAGGTTTTGAAAGAAAGAGATCTAAACAGGAAACAGCATCAGCATGTGAAAAAGCAGACCATACGGGGAATCGCCGTTGGTTTACTAGAGCATAAGGAATCAAATTAATGTAGCAGAAATGTGAAATGATTAAAATAAGATATTACAAAATGAATATTTTCAGTCAGGCATTGTAATTATTTTACAATTTATGATAAATCATTGACCTTACCTAACCACTCAGTTATTAGTTAAATTATGGTTGACAAAAAATGAGAATTATTCAAAGTGAGAAAATAGGAGAATGGCAACAGCTAATAAGGTATAAGTATATGTAGGGTAAAGGTTAAAAGATTTCACAAAATATTTGGAGGATTAAATACAAAATAATGCAAATAACCTTTTCTCGAATCTTTGTTGCAATGGGGTTGTTAAAGTAACTTTGAAATTTAGTCATTTTATGACTAACAAACTCAAAAATTAAACTTTTCTTTATCAACATTGAATATAATTTTCTTCATTAATTTTTGTACTACCTTCATCAATATAAAAAAGTATAACTTGCTTAATGTATGAATAAGTAGGAAAAATAAATAGCAAAAGTGTATTAATGCAAAACTTAAAATAACAGAAAAATAACTATTTAAAAATGTAAAACATTAAAAAATTCTAAGATCTATAAAGTGTATCTATGTGAATAATTACAGATATGTTAATTTTTGATCATTTTGCTTCCTAATGATCTACTTAAAAGTGGGAAAAGTGTAAAACTTAGCTATTTATAGTGAAGCAAAGCCAGTATAATTGGAAGAAAACAAATTGAAAGCATAAACTAAAGAACAAAATACTAAGATCATCGAAAATCTAAAAAAGTTTCTGAATTCGCAAAATTATCAAAATACATGGAAATTTTAAATGAACAAATATGCTTAAAGCTACATGAAAAAAAGGGATTAAAACAATGTGTGCCGTACAAATGTTACCAATATGTGGAAACATCATACGGGACATAATTATGCTCAGTAACTTTATTGTTTGAATTAATATTCTTTCATTTCAACCGATATTACTTACACAATTTTAACAAGTTCAGGCTATTCACATGGACTGTGGGCTGTGAGAATAGAGCCTGAAAAGCTAAGGGTTTATGATTTTTTTCCTGTGGGCATGAGGATGTATTGAAGGTATTTGGATAAGAGGGTTCTATATTTAGATATATTTGGCAGAACACTTGAGTGGCAGGGTGGAGATGAGACTAGAAACAGCAACTCTAGAAATAGGGAAAATGTTTGGAAAATTATTGCAATAATCCAGCAGACAGATGTGGCCTCAGCAGAGGGCTCTGCCATGGCCTCTGTTGGCAGAGCAGAACCAGTAGAGTTAGGGAAGAAGATACTGATAGAGAAATAGTAAAATGACAGAATTGTGTTGTACCAGGTTTGTGCTTAATAAATTCAAGTTAAATTGAATTGAAGATTTTATAGATGGCTCTATCTCTGTCTCTAGCTCTCTCTCTTCACACATAACATATATACACACTCACATTATTACTCTGTTTTGGCTACAATCTGCTATGAAGTAGAATAATCAGTTTAGAAAAATGATTCAATTCAGTATATCTTGCAGCCTGGCAAAAACTGAACTTGCAGCTGTGCAGAAAGATCATAGACTTGAAATTAGTCAAATCTAAATTCCAACCTTGACTCTATCATGAGTAGATACTGTGAGTTGATACTAGGAGTGTGTAATGATGCAACTTAACTTTCTGGGTCTCAAGCTCCTTATATCAAGAGTACTATTGCTAGCTACCTTGCCACAGGGTTGTGCTTAAACCACAGGAATTAGCATGTTTAAAGAGCTTAACTCATTCCTCAGTTAATGCTAATTCTTTGCATTTCTAACTATGATGTTCTAAATGGTATATTACAAATGTTCAATCATGCACAACTACACGAATTTAAGATAAAATCAATGTTCTTATTTTTGTTGAATACATTAAAGACTTCAGGCCCCGGCGCGGTGGCTCCCGCCTGTAATCCCAGCACTTTAGGAGGCTGAGGCAGGCAGATCACGAGGTAAGGAGATCAACATCATACTGACTAACATGGTGAAACCCTGTTTCTACTAAAAATACAAAAATTATCTGGGTGTGGTGGCACGTGCCTGTAATCCCCGCTACTTGGGAGGTTGAGGCACGAGAATCGCTTGAATCCAAGAGGTGGAGGTTGCAGTGAGCAGAGACTGCGCCATTGCACTCCAGTTTAGTGACAGAGTGAGACTCCATTTCAAAAAAAAAAGAAAAGAAAAAGACTTCAGTCAGATTTTTTCTTTTTGTTTTAAAAGTCGTTTTTTACAAAGCTTTTACAAACCTCCATCCCTGAATTTTGCTGCCCTCATTTGCTTACTTTCATATGGCTAATATCATTTGTGATATTTTTTAAAACTTCAGATATAGTTTTAAGACATACAGAGAGAAGAACAGGTACAAATTGACCCTCAGGGAAAAAAAATACAAAATTAAAATGCAATCCTGTTCACACCTGTAATTCCAGTGCTTTGGGAGGCTGAGTCATGAGGATCACTTGAGCCCAGGTGTCCACGGTTGCAGTGAGCTATAATTGTGCCACTGTATTCCAACCTGGGTGAAAAAATGAGTCCCTGTCTTAAAAATATATGTATAATTAAATGACATCCTCGGTTTGAAAATAAGTAATTTTCGAGGATTTTATTTATTTTTTAACTTATCATAAAAAACATGTTTCTTATTTAAAATTTTTAAATGTGGTTTTAAAAATACCATTTATAAAGATAATTTGAGCAAATTAAGATCACACACCAATGTAAATTACTTGGTAATATTAACTGTCTTTGAAATTTCTTAGAAATATCTCCTCAACCAAAACATTCGTGTCTGAAATAACATCAAATATGTCATTAAAATATTTTGAGCAATGGATATTAGAATTAATGTTAGGCAAATATTCAGTCTCAGGGTATATATGTCTGAGACACTGTCATTTACCCTGCAGTCCTGTGGCAGAATTTTACTGTGTTACCATTTGCCCTCAGATTCTATCTAACAAACTTTCCTGAAAGCATAAGTGTTTTTTCCACAGAACTTAATGGCAATTGACATATCTTCAGAATGAGGGTGATATTAGTTGGATCATGACATCAAAAAATATAGGCCATCAGTCTGCAATCTGGAACACTTCTGGAAGAGTTTCCAGTAGCAGTCCCAACATGGGACAAAATACATAGCCCTTTAGGTGTGTGTACTTTTGCACAAGAACCACAGGCAGCCCTTGAATGACTCCATGGATGTTATTCTGTAAGATCTAGACCTAAAAATATGGGCAGGAAGCCAGGTGGGGTCCCATGACCCTTAGACTAACGTAAGACATAGATGTGCATGGAAAGCTACTAATATCCATACATACTTATTCCTATTTCCTCATAACCAGACATTTAAGTGAAAACTGTGTCTTGGATGTACTCTCATTTATCACATTAAAATTTCTTTAATGGCTTTAGGATACAACTTTTCCAGAAAGACTGTCTCTACAGCATTTGACCCCGTAAGTCTAGACTCCAGGGGGATAAAGCCCGGAGATGTACTTAAGCAGCACTTTGAGTCCAGAGAGACTTGGCATGTTAAACTAATAAAAGATGACTGTAAAACCATCTGTAAACATGAAGTGCCATATAAATGCTTATTAATAAGCATTTTCTCCAAATTATATGTATTTTTATTCCAAGATGCTTCTTAAAAATACATTATGGTTTATTGTGTATAATGCCTTTCAAACAAATTGTATTCAAGACATTTTAGAGAGTTAAATACATGTCAGTGTGTGGCATAAATTATAGAAGAACACTTTGAATGGTAAATGAATTAGTGCATTCAGTCATAAGGCCAGAGAAAAATGGGTTGTGTAAGCGTCTGGTTTGTAATATCTAGACTCCCTGGAACCAACACTTCAAATCCCAGCAGGGCAACTCTGTCCTTCATCCTTCTGAGATAAGAGTCCATTCAGTTTACAGGCTGCTGGTTTTTTGAATGATCCCTTGGAAGAGTAAGCATGTCTGCTCTGTGTGAACATTTCACAGAGTTAAGACAAGGAAAAAAAAAACATTCAAGAGAATTTAAGCAGAACTAAGGTATTATTTTATATGGGCAATATTGTAATGGTAATGAAAGGCTGACTTAGAACACAGCAGGAGTGAAGGCTTGAGAAGTATATTCAAGGTTTGACAAAGACAAAAAAGAAATTTGTATCTGATTGGTTGTTACTACTGACCCCAGAACTGTTTTTAAGTATGGGGAAATGGATTCTAATATAACTGTAGAGTTTATAGCAGCATAGAATTGACCTGTGCTGCATAGTTGGTACTTTGGGTTGTCTTATGATTTTTTGTTAAGCATTAACTGAATTCTTAATGAAAAGCATTTACAATCTAGGCAAAACTTTTAGGATTTTAAGTGTGAGCAAGAAAAATAGGACCCTCTCATGGAATAAAAAGGACACGAGTCACATTGGAATGTGACTTTTCTAAACACTGGAGCATGGTGCTTTTACGGGGTCACTTTCAAGTTTTCCCAGCCTCCAAAAACCTTAGCAAGTATCAAGCATGATTTACAAGTAAGTAGAATTCAAATAAGCTGATGTGGAGAATTCTAATCTTTGCCAGATAATAATTTTTGATGGATTTTCCCAGATTCTTATTTGGGTTATGAGGATGCTTAAAGTATAAATCAAAACTCAGGGTGGAGACAGTCCCAGGTTGCTCCTCTTCCCCTGAGAGACACTCCCCAAGTCCTGACAGTAAATAAAGAGCTGGGATAATCTAGGTGTATCTTTAAATTTCACCAGTGCATTAGATCACTGACTGGTGATTGCAATAAACTATTTAAGAAATACTTTTTTTTCCCTTTAAAACTAACATTTGATATTTTACTTCCATAAGACACTGCCTTAAATCCACCTCTTAAAGTTTCTACTCTTTCTGAATCTTTGCCTTTTTCAAAGGGCCATATAAGCATTGCTAAGTATGATGAGGTGTCATACAGACAAGCTGGAAGGCCTGTGAATCTGTCCGGGGAGGAGTAAATTAACAGAAATAAAAGACAAGCATGAGACCAGCGTCTGGTCTTTCATTAAATAATTCTTCACTATAATGCAGGTATATGTATGGACAATCTTGAAGCAATGGAAGTATTTCTATTTATGTAAATAAAGAAGAATCAGATTATCAAGCCAACGCATACCCTTCTGCCCTTATTTCAAATTTCACCTACCCAACGCTTGTATTTTTTTCAAAACTCAAGGTCCTCCTCTATCAAAAATGTTTACCTGATCCAACTGTCTGATTTAGGTCTCTTTCTATGGCTCTAATAGCATTCATGCGTCCCTCTCATCATCCTTCTTATCTTACTTAGCGGTAATTATCAACCTCCCTGTCTATTTTTCTCCTCTACTTTGTACACCTATTGTGCTGTGCACTAAGGGTAATATACAGAATATACAACAAAAATATAATATGCAGAATAGTTACTTATTTTAGGGTATGATTTTCCTTCTGTACTTTTGAAATTCAAATGCATGTATAAAAATGTACACATTTTTAAAGAACTCTCAGTACAAAAAGCAGCAACACACATTCAGATTACATTTTAAGTAGAATAAACAGATCATGAATATTTATGTGGTTTGGAAAGGCTTGCATGACACACTCTGTATTGTCAAACCAAATAATTATGCAAAAATAGTTTCACTTAAAATTACAAATGCCATATTTTAGTTTGTGCTCAACAGTTTTAATGCATATTGATAATGGAAGGAAATAGCTTCTATTTAAAAACAATACACTTAAGTTGGAAAAATGCCATTACAGCATATTTTAAAATGTTAAAATGGCTGGAATTCTGTTAGGGTAAGAGCTAACAAAGGTCCAAATGATGACTGATATGTCAGAATAAAGCGTAACTGCCTCTTCTGAAGAGACTATACCTCTAAGATTCAGTCTTATCATTCTTTATATTATGGTTTCTGCATACCTTCTGTGTAGCTTGTCCACTTTGACCTGTACTTACAACAAAAGTGCATGAGGGACTTCAAACAGAGGTTATTATGGGTTAGGAATAGAGTAACATATCTCTAATAGGAAATCATGTGAATGACAATTTATGTTGTTTATCTTTTTTCATGATAGAGCATTTAATTAATCTTTTCCTAAAAGAGTGCGTGTTCTTAATGTCTACATAATATGCATTTGGGCATGCAAAAAGTATGTTACTAGACACACAAAGGGGATAAGGAGGGTACCTGTGAGATAGCTGATAATGCAAAGCGTATCTACATATTTTACTAAAATACAGGATGGTAAGTAAGATATTAATGTCTTCACATTCTCTCAAGGAAAGAAATCATGGGCTTAGCAATCAGGTAGATGTAGTTTCAAATTCAATTCTATGTCCTTCCATACATTTTTTAACATTTTTAGACCTCAGTTTCTCTGTAGTGTCACAGGATGCTTGGGGTGTTGCTTTGCCAGCTAGAAGCTTCTGTTACTGGTGGTGCCTTTGCCCGAGTTTTTACTTGTGGCCACTGGGCTCGTGCTGCCCACTTAGCCTGGCAGCCTGCGCTCAGCTCACACTACTGGCCTGAATCTCACGCCTGCCAAGGGTGAGTCTGGCATGGAATGGAAAGGGGTGTGTGAGCGAGCGAGTGTGGGGTCTGGCCACTGCAGTCAGTCAGTCATGATGGCTGGGGCAGGGTGGGCAGCACCAGGCACCCAGCATTGGCACTGGCTCCCTGTGAGGCTATGGTTGTATCAGGCATACCACAAACAGCTTCCACAGCTGACATCAGGGAAAGTGGAGGCACCTGGAAGCTTGAAGACACCAGGAATTACAGAGTCCCAGAGAAAGTGTCACTGCCTGGATTGGGGAGCTCCTAGGTGTGGGATCCTTGAAGGGCTGCAGCCCTTCTCTCTTTTTTCTTCTCCCCTTGTCACCTGCAACATAGTAAGCAAGGGGTGTGTTTCAGCACTGTTTGTGTTACAGCTCTTTTAGCCCCACCATTCAGTGAGTCTTAAGTTCTTGTCGTGCATCCAGGAAGAATGAGGTATGCAGACAATTGGAGGGTGGTCAAGGCAAAGAGGAACTTTTTTGAGTGACAGAACAGCTCAGAGGAGACCTGCAGTGGGTAGCTCTTCTTCATAGGCAGGGCATCTTGACAAGCGTTCAGCTTTCAGCAGAGGAGAGACCCTGGAGTGAGTAGCTCTTCTCTGCAGCCGGTAGTCCAGATAAGTGCTCAGCTTTCCGCAGTGGGAAGGCCCTGGAGTGAGTAGCTCCTTTCTGCAGATAGTTGTCCAGTTGTCTCCTTGAGTCTGACTCAGCCTGGGGTTTTTATGGGCTTCAGATGGGAGGAAGTGTATGCTGATTGGTTCATGGATGGCCATAGGCGGACAGGGAAAAAGCACCATAAGTTCTCACTCAGATCTGCAGAACTGGCAGCCCAGCCCTCAGGCCTCAGGCCATCCCTGGCCTGAAGGTGGGGTTCCGCTGGGGACCTGCCCCTTTCTGCCCAGTAGCCTGTCTGCCTCCTGCCACCATTAACCTGCTGGCCATGGTGCCCCCAGTGCCCAGGCTGTTCGTGCCTAGGGGTGCCTGCAGTTCCATGCTGAGCCACCCTTCATCCTCTCTCAGTCTCCTTCCCATGCTCAGTGGTACCCAAAGTCCAGAGGGGGCCAAGGCGACAGGGGGCTGGTGTGTTAGTTCTGCCTCAAATGTTGCACACCCAGCCAGATTCCAACAACACCTGGGCTTGGCCTCAACCTTGCTCCAAAATTGGAGTGGGCACTGAGAGCTGAGAGAGGCCAGGCAGTGGGAGCAGGCACTTTCAAGACTGCAGGAACAGGGGTGCTTCCCAGGCACCCAAGAGTGCAGAGTTGCCCAGGTTGGTAGCCATGGCTGGGCAGCTGTGGCTGCACCTAGGAGGGCAGAGCTCCTGCCTGCTCCTAACCTCCAGGAGCACAAGGATACCTGAGTCTGGAGTTGTGGCTGGGCAGCCGCAACTGTGCCTGGGGAGTGCAAGGCTCCTGCCCTATCAACTCAGAAAGGGGTGGGGTTTCTGCCTGTTCCTGGCTTGACCAGCTCCATGCAGCTCGCGGACCAGGTCATGCCTCACTCACTGCAGCTGGCATCATGGCAGTGACCACTCCAGGTGGGCCACTGCTGCCATGATATGTAAAGTGTTGTGTAGAAGAACATCGATGCTTGTTAGTTTCCCTGAACCCTTCTCTTTCTCTTCCTCTTATCTCAATGCCACTGTAGCCAGAGTCAATCTACCACTATACATTCAGCACCTGAAATCCATGTTCCTTTTTTGTGACTATTAAAACTGCAACCTGGCCACTGTATTGGCACATGCCTATAATCCCACCACTTCAGAAGGCTGAAAAGGGAGGATCTCTTGAGGCCAGGGATTTGAGAGACCAGCCTGGCAACAAGGCATGACCACTGTCTAAAAAAATTTTAAAAAGACCAAGTATGGTGGTATGCACCTGTAGTTCTAGCTACTCGGGAGGCTAAGTCAGGTGGACCACTTGAGCCCAGGAGATTGAGGCTGTAGTGAACTATGATTGCACCACTGCACTCCAGCCTGTGTGCAAGAGTGAGACTCTATCTCTGAAAAAAAACAAAAAAAACAAAAAAAAACACCTCAGAAAACTGAAACATGAAACAAACAAACAAACAAAAACCTCCAGCAACCAACCCATTCGAATGCTCTGCTCTTACTGAATGTTTTTCTCTCTTCACATAAGTCTAGAGGCAATGTTATTCAAACAGTATTTTTTCAATAAATAGGTTATATATTTATGGAAATCTGACCGTATTTGAAATATTTAAATTTCCTAGAAGGAAAAAACATGTTAAATAATTGATATTAATGTCAGTGGGAAAAAAGAAGAACTTAAATAATTTTCTTTTAAGGATACTTTCCTGAAATATAAAGATAGATTTTTAAAATCTGAAATATGTAATCTTTATTCCAATTAAGGATAGGTTTTAACATTAGAAAGGCACACAGGCCAACTGGCATAGTCCTCTGCTTTCAAGCTGGTACTCTTTAATATGACAATTCACAGCTGAGGCACCTGAGGTTAAACTGAAAAAGGAAAGAGAGAGGACCTTAAAAAAAAGACTTTAATACTATTTATCAAACTGTAATATGAAGCTGCAATAGAATGTTACACTTTGGTTTGCATTGTTTGTATTTCCAGCCTTCTTAACAAATTTCTGTAGGTTGGTGCAAAAGTAGTTGCGGTTTTTGCCATTACTTTTATGGCAAGAAGCGCAATTACCTTTGCACCAAACCAGTACTACCCTGTTCTGAACTTCAGAGTACTTATATTCTCTTATTCTGAAGATTTTTCTATCCAGCTGTGAATGAGTTATAGCTTCCATAGAGAGAATGCTAAGTCATTAGCGTTTCTATGGCAGAAACCAGCTGTTTCTTCTTTCCTTGTCAGACAATTAAACTACATTTTTCAGCTTGTCTTCCATTAGCTGTCCATGTGACTGTGTTCTAACCAATAGATTGTAAACAGAGGGACTAGGTCAAAACATGATACTTCAGACAAATTCCTTGTAGTGGATCTTCCAGACCCTTTTTCCATTCTAATAGCCTGAACTAGAGACCACTGATGGCTGATGGCATTTTTGGGGAGGTAGAGGGGGATGAGGTCTCACTTTGATTGCCCAGGCTGCTCTCAAACTTATGACCTCAAGTAATCCTCCCACCCAGACCTCTCAAAGTGCTGGTATTATGTGAGTCACAATGTCCAGCCTTCATTAACGGCTCTAGAAGCAACCTGGTATAGGTAAAAATATCAGATGAAAAACACTTTTGGATGACAGCCATCCTGTTGGCCAGCTCAGCATTGGACTTTTTCTTGTATTCGCAAGAACTGTTTAACTATACAAGTGAGATATTGTGGTTTAACCAATAGAGCTGTTAGATTGTAACAACCTATTCATGAAGTTTAACAAGGCTAGAGTACACTAGACTAAGATAAACCAACATTGCAGATGAACATTAAGACAAATGTTATGGAGAAACACGTATCCTATATTCTCATATTTGTTTAAAATACATTTGTTTTATATATGTGCATATGTATTAAATAATACATATTAATACAAGCATATATGTACACATTACATATGTATGTTTGTATATAAACATTATACATGTATATATGTTTATAATGCCTATATATAATGCCTATGTGATAGGCACATATATAATGCCTATGTGATACATATTGTACTGACAGGAATCAAAGGTCAAACTACCACACCATTGATAAGGTATGAAACTCCAAGACTTACATGTAGCATCAGAACAGAAAAGCATTCCAGACACGAACTCTGACAATCAAGGAGGAGTGTAGGTGTGAGTATGACATGGGAACAAAAGAAGTATTTGCAATATTGGAAAAAAGGACATCTCAAACACTCATCATGATGCCATAAGAAGCACTGTGGTGTGTGGAAAGTGACTAGTCATTGACTGGTCCTATCAAAGTTATTTGTTCAAATGAAAAAGGAGGGCATTTCAAACACAAAATGGGAAATGGGGAAAATCACTACTCACTCTCCCTAGCAGAAGCATTGGAAATTTTTTCACGTATATATTTTCTAGAATTAAGAATTTAGGAAATAGAGTGACAGAGGTCTTGAATTAAGGTTATGGATGTGGAAAAAATTAAAAAGAGAAAAAAGCGGTTTGAAATATGCTATTAAAAGCATCAGCCAAAGAGCAAGGTTTTATTAGAAATCTATCTTGTGTGGTATAAAAAACTTGATAAATATTTGTTTATAAGAAAGATAGTGACATTGAAAATATTATTTGTGTTTGTTAGTGCAATAAAAACTATTCCAGTCACTGATGTGTGTTGACCTTGGCTTGTATACATAAATAACAAATTCTTATCCTTGAGGAAGTAACTGGAAACTAAGACACACAGTTGTTTGCAAAATCATTATTACAGATGAATAATCCTGGAGTATTGTAACTGTAGATCAGTGTAGCATTTTTGCACGATAGTAATCAATGTTTTTAATTCTGAGGAAAAAGGACAAGGTACCTATAAACCTATGAACAAGAAACAATGCAGTATAGTAGTTAAGATTATTTGCCTTGGAGCTAGTTATCCTTGAAATCAATTAAATGTCTGCATTAGTGGTCATGATTTCTTGAACAATTTGCTTTATGTCTCAGAGCCTCAGTCTTCTTATCTGTAAAATGTGAATGAATATCTATTTCCTAATGTGGCTGTGGGAAAAAATTTTTGTAAAGCACTGGTTTTATGTAGCTAGTTACAGATTAAGCTCAACAAAATCATTTAAGGCTACATTAAGGGTAAATCTCAGACAAATCTATGTGTCTTTACATAGAGATATGTATATATGTGTACCTACATGTTTATATGTTTTTATAAAAGAGTATATGCATTTAAATGTAAATGCGTTTATATATACATATGAGTGTATACATATGGTGTCCATTTGCCTGCTTATATAAAGACAGACCAAGAGAAATTTGGAGTCTTTATTTATAGGCATATGATGAAAGGAAGCAAACAGATAATGGCATAAGGATTTATAAAGCTAGACAACAGAGGCAAACAATTGCTGCTAACAGTATTGTGAACATTTAAGTATACTAAATTTAACATTTCTAATCCCAAGAAGTAAATGTTTTCAAATCCTGAGAATTAAAGCCTTAGAGCTAATATAAACTTAAAATATTTAGGCAGTTAAAAAGTTCATATTCTTAATTACATAGTTACATTAATATGCAGATATATAATCAATTTTAACAAAGCCTTCCAACACAAAGTTCTAAAAACTAGAATTATAGTAGACATGTATCATTAGCTTTGATATGGTTAAACTTTACTTAACTTTTTTTTCTTCAGATGTAAAACAAATTGATATGTCTGCTCACTATTTCTTCTAAGGCTGCCATAACTTATGAAATGGACTGCTGTCTATGAAGAGAAATTGAAAATTTAAATGCTGTAAAATATTTGATACTATTATCATTATTGTGAAAGATACAATACCAAGGACACAGACTCCATAAACTTGTGTAATATTTTTGCCAAGTACCAATAGACGATCATAAACAGAGAGTAGTAGCCACAAAGGAAGAATGAGCAAGATGGTTAAATATTTCTATTTCAAAAGAAGATTGGGAAAATTGAAAAGAGTTCCAAGTAGAGCCATAAAAATAATATTAAGAGATGGAAAACATGTCTCATGGAGACAGAAAAAGGAAATTGGGGTGATTTTGTCTATAAAATAGAGGAATAAAAATTGGTTTATCTTCAGGATATAAAAAGAGTCTATCAAAGGTATGCCATTATTCTGCATGTCTTACTAAGAGAAATTGACTTAAAGTAAGAAAAGTTTGTAATGAATATAGGAAAGGTTATGCATAATGGGGTTAATATTGGAGAGTAACTATAGAAAATAATTCAAACATTTTGTGTCTCTTTCTGTCTTTCTGTATCTATAGGCTTTAGATGATCTGAAAATCAATCACTAGACCAATTTATCTCTGAAATCCTTTTCAGTTCTATAACTTTCAGAAAAATATCTAACTTATCCTGTTTCTTTTTACTAAATCAACAAGATAAATGATAATTTATCATTACTACTGACTACCTACAAATATTATAAATAACAAGTCTGATTTGGGATGTGTCTCATAAAATATTTGATGATTTTACCGGATTTTCTATCAGAGGTTTTCAAGTTATAAATTGAAAAGAAGTTATGCAGTAAATGTCCTAAATATAGAGGTCTTTATATTAGAATTATGTAAGATAAAATAAGAAGAGTAAAGATTTTCAGAAAATATAGTAAATATGATTCCAATCATTTTTCCAGCTTCTTTTTTGAAAGTGGAAAAAGAAATCAACAGAATCTGAAAAATAGGCTAAAATAGAATATACTATAGGCTATTAAGATAAGTTATCAAGCTCTGAGATCATGATTTCTTTTTGATCATATGTAATAATATTTTCTGTATTTGAAATTCAAAATTATCTTGTTCTGTCTTGATTGACATATAAGAATCAACAGTCAACAGAAATAGACACTTCAGTTAAGGCAACTAATTGATTTGAGGAATTTTCATTTCAATAATGACCTTGAGCCTTTGCTGCCTGGAATGCCCTCAGATTACGTAGTGGGCTATAGTAAAGATCTATCGTCAAATCAATTACCAAAAGTATGGAACATCTGATCCTTCTGTTGAAATTAACTAGTGAAAGTAGGTCAGCACACCTTCTAAGGACACAATGAATTATCGTGTTCTCAATGACCCAGGAAGGAAAGCACAAGTGATTGATGAGAGGTGATATTTAAATGAGAATTGAACCTTTCTGGGATTAAACATGTAGCAAAAACCATGAAAACTACCAGAGATTTAAATCTCTTAAAACAATTTCTCTTTTTTTATAATAGCCAGGGAAGAGTTTCTTCTTGTTGTTCTCTACATTCACAACTGCAATTCTGGGAAGAGGTATACATATTGAGATCATTCTTAGCTATTTGAAAGTAAAACTATGACTATAGTAGATATTTTAGTTTTGTTTTTATTGCTATGTAGAGCAAATAAGGAAAACATTCAATAATATGTTAACAAATATCATTTGTTTCCCACTATTACAATTCAACTAAATAAAGTTCAAAAGACATGGTCAAAGATGACTAATATGATGACAGTAATAAACTTTGCCAAATGAAAATTAATATAATTTGGGTACTGGTTTTATTCTAAATATAAAAATTAAAACAAACAAGTAAATAATAGGTGCGAATGCCTTTCTCCAAAAAATAAAATCTCCAATATTTTTTATGTGACTGTTATTTTAGGTAGTTATTGTGTTTTTACATGGGCTTGAGAGTTTTTTTTTAATTTAATGATCTAGTACCTACACTCACTCATAATGGTAAGTTTTAATTTAGAGTAAGTTTTAATTTAATTTAATATATAATTAAATTATATATAATTTAATATATATCTTTTGTAAAAATATATATTGTAATATACTTTTTTATAAATAGCTAAAAAAATTAAAAGTTTGGTTCAAACATTAAATCAAGAAGTAGCTTTGTTTAATTCCATGTAAAATACAAATACTTGCAATATGGTGGTCTATATAAAGATATAACCTTTCGACTGCAACATAGTGGTTTAGCACACGGACTCAGGAGTTCAGACCTTGGTCCCCCTAATTTTAAATTGTGTTGGCCTTCGTTAAACTCTTTACTTTATCCAAGCTTCAGTTTTGTATGTAAAATGGGGTTAATAATGGCCACTATTTCATAGATTTTTGTGAAGATGGCATTAGAAAATGTATATAAAGTGCTTAGCCAGAGTCTGCAATGTATTTAAAGAGCATTAGCTATGATGATGGTCAAAGTGTCAATCAATAAATATTTTAAAAATTATGTTAAATCCTTAAGCGTTATATTCAACTAACTATGAAGACTTCAATGTCGTAATGCAGTGTATTTTATTTTTTAACAAATGAAGCTTAGCATTCTTTGCAAATTTTGGTAAAATCACTGATAGACCTACCAAAGTATTTAATTAATTTTTGTATAGCATTTAGTATGTTATTATGACTTTGAATATATTGTAGGGTGACAGTGAATCAATACAGCTGTTTGATTTGTGCTGATAGTACAAATTACATTACTATCTTTCTAAGGGAAAAACATGTGTCCAGAAAAAAAATTTCTAAATTACTAAATTTCCCATTTGTATTCCCAATGTTATTAAACGATTTTCGATCATATTCACACAGATTACTTAATACAAACCACATAAGTTAGGCATAGAAAATAACATCTAAATGTGCTTATAAGTTAATCTCAATAACTCATAAAACAGACACTTTTGTCATCTTTGCTTTCTGGGGTGTTGGTTTTCTGAGTTTTAGCAGCAGCATTTAGCACTCTTGGAAAAGGGAATTTAGAGGAGAATAGACCTTCTCTTGAGTATTTTTCCCTTCCTGCCTCATGTAAGACCCAGGATACTAAGGAACTCTCCACAGAGTTCCTGCCTGTAAGATCCCTAAGATCCTGGAGGGTGTCATAAAGCACCCTGTGGAGTATTTTTCTCTCTAGATATCTTAAAGAAGAATGTAGCTCTTATCTTTATAGTGTTGCTCAGTCAGAGGTCAAAAATGGGGAACAAAGCTCTTCAAACTCTCAAGAAGAAACAAGGAGAAAGAAGAGTAAGTAGTGGAACAGGGCCTTTCACTTAAACATAAATTCACCATGAGTACTTGTGATTAGGCATTCAACTTTAGATATCTGTCTGGAGTAGTAGTACTTTGAAATGTATAAATATGGAAGGAAGAAGAAAGAAATTGACTTTTTTTTTAATCTTTCCTGAAAAAAAATAATTTTTATTGACTATCTCTTAAATATCTAGCAATCTGCTTGGGAAACATAGGCATAAACATATATAACCTAATAATATCAATTTAAATGGTATTTGAAGACAATAGTACCAGAGCTATAACAGGCAATGCATAGCTAATTATTAGATGGATTTAAAGATCACAAAGAAGTACAGGAAATTCACTTCTCTAGTTTAAGCCAGAAGGTTATAATAGATTACATCAATGGTAAAACGGTGATGACTGTAAACAGAAATTATTAAACCTATATTCTATATGTGTTAAAATGTATAAAAGTGTTTCAGGTGATACTAAACAAAAATCCCTGCTCCACATATTCTACAATTAAAGGAGAAACAAAGCAGTAGCTGAAAAGCAGTGAGCCAAGTCAATACATTCTCTGGTCAACACTGTACATTTCAAAGAGAATATAGCAAAGGAGAAAAAAGTTCTGTCCTCCAGTATTCCCTGGGTCTGCAGCCAGAGAAAATAGACACACAACTAGGAAATTGTTGACAAGGACACACTCAGTATGAATTTTGTGCTATTGTAGATAGAGAGACTAAAAAATACATAAATTGTACTTAGAGTTTAAAAACTCTGATATCTCAGCAGGTATTGTGAAACAAGAACAATGTAGGGCACAGGCAAAGATTAATACAAATGGATAATAGATGGTGAAAAGGAGTTGGAAATGATTCAAATGAGAGAAAATACAGATTCATCCACTTTCCTATGAGGAGAGACTGTGTCTCAGAGATGCAGAGACATGCTGTGTATTGTTTGTAGTTTATTATATTTGGAATTGGCTTAATTGATCTATAATCTCTATGTGGTTTATTCCATTCTGTATGTTTAGATATTCTTGATTTAGCATGTGGTTCCCTTTATAAAGTGATAAGCTAAGAAACGCTGGATTCGTTTAGTATCTATAGTGGTCTAAACAGTGAAACATAATGCATTTCAGATTAGTGTACTGGTGGAGCCAAGTCTGCCATCGAGGTATTTAGGAAAGCCTATACTTCACTGACACAGGCAGAGATACAGGGTGGAAGGAACATTTTATACGCAAGTCAGGATGACAGCTAAGTTAATAACTTGGCAAATCCAAGACCTGGGTTAACTACATCTATGAATTTTTCATTGCTACATAACAAATTAGTTGTTTAAAGCACATTCTTTTATTTTCTCACAGTTTCCATGGGTCAAGTCTAGGGATGTTTAGCTGGCTTCTACACTCAAGATCTAAATAGGCTGAAATCTGGGTGCTAGCCAGGGCTGCAATTCTCATTTGAGGGATGGGGTCTTTTTCCAAGTTTACTAGTTGTTGGTAGCCCTCAGTTCTTAGTAGCTCTAGGACAATGGCCCTTAGCCCCTACTGACCAAATGTAGTTCCCTGTCACATAGTCCTCTCCACAGTTTGCTTTTTCAAGGCGAACCGGTCAGCATCTCTGTTGCTTGTTATCTTTCACTCAGGCAAGGCTTAGACTCTGTTTTAAAGGGCTGGTACGATTGGGTCAAGCACACCAAGATAATCTCTACTTTGTTGAATGTAAAGAAAACTGGTTTAAGGACCTTAATGACATCTGTGAAACCCTTTCATCTTTGCCATTTGTATTAGTCTGTTCTCATGCAGCTACTAAAGACCTACCAGAGACTGGGTAATTTATAAAGGAAAGAGGTTTAATTGACTCACAGTTCCACATGGCTGGGGAGGCCTCACAATCATGGCAGAAGGCGAATGAGGAGCAAAGTCATGTCTCTCACGGTGGAGGGCAAGGGAGCATGTGCAGGGAAACTCCCCTTTTAAAACCATCAGATCTCATGAGACTTATTCACTATCATGAGACCACCATGGGAAAAATCCATCCCCATGATTCAATTACCTTCCATCAGGTACCTCCCATGACACGTGGGGCTTAGCAGAGCTACAATTCAAGATGAGATTTTGTTGGGGACACAGCCTGACCATATCACCATTATAACATAACTTAATCATGGGAGGGAAATCCCATCATATTCACAAGTTCTTCCCATACTTAAGGACAGGAATCTTGGGGTCCATCTTAGAATTCGGCCTACCACATTACAATATTAAAGAATATTTATGTAGACTGTGATTACTGGCAGTTATGATAACTTTTCATACCTCTTTTCTCTCATTTTCTTTTCTTTTCTTTTTTTTTTTTTTTTGAGATGGAGTCTCACTGTTACCAGGCTCGAGTGCACTGGCATGATCACGGCTCATCGCAACCTCTGACTCCCTGGTTCAAGCAATTCTCCTGCCTCAGCCTCCTGAGCAGTTGGGATTATAGGCACGCGCCACCACACCTAGCTAATTTTTGTGTTTTTAGTAGAGATGGGGTTTCACAATGTTGGCCAGGATAGCTCTTTTCCCTTATTTTCATAGAGATGAATATAATTTTGTTTCAGTTGCCTGCAGAGATTAAACAAGGTAATAATTGTAACGTATTTTCAATAGTGCTTGCACATAGTATGTGCTACATAATTATTTGTTAAAAGAAAATAAAGTGTTTTAGAATCATTTACCAGCACATACCAAGTATTCAAGAATGTTTGCTGATGTTATTTTTTAATTATTATTAATTAGTGAATGTAATGTTTGTCAGAAATAGTAAGATTCTGCTTTAAGTCGTGTTTGTAGTTATGGTATGATGTAAAATATATTATGCATTACTTTCATGATAATACTATAATTTATGCAAATAAGGTATGTGAAATTAATACTCTATATATTTTAAAAATTGTATACTATCTCAATAACCACACAGTAATTAGGAATGGTGTGTTTGAAGAACTGATTAATTTCAAGTAATGATTTTCTAGTACACAAGAGACATGGGCAGTTTTCAGTATAATTAGACTTTGAATGCCAAGGTCATGATCAATACAAGTTAAAAGACCATTTGCAAAAGCTTTATTTATGGAATTTATACAGACAATAAAATTTGTCTTTAAAAAATTAAACCTCATTGTTAAAAATACGTCTGATGGAATTATTTGCTAATATCTCCATTATTTTAGCTTCCATCAATATTTTTCAAGACAAGAGAACATATTTTTTGAGCAAAAGAAAAAAAAAATTAGTTTAATTTGACAAGTGTCAATCTAATTAATAATCAACAAAATGGCATTTAAAATTTGCTTTAGATGGCAGTTTAATGACATCTATTGATTTTATATTATTGGATTGAATAGTGTCATCATTATTTCTGTGTGGCATGCTTTAGGCAGAATTCGAATTATGCAGTATCACAAAAAGTTATTTTTCTTATCTTTGTGAAACATGGGTGCAAATTGTCTCAAATGATATAAAATTTCATATTGCTATAGCAAAAATCTTTCTCTCGATATGTATTATACATAAATGTAAACAAAACATTTCCCCAGTATAATCTGTAACTATTAAGTTAATTCTTCTTCATTCATTCAGCCTCTACTGATCACTTTCTGCTAAACACTTTGCAAAACATAATATGGCTGTTATATGCGAGATAGAAGAGTCTAGCAGTTGTAACATTTAGTATTGTCTTAAATTCCTTTCTGAAGAATAAAGACACTGTCCTTTAGGAAATGTTTTGACATTTACACATGGCCACAAAATACTTTGAAATCAGTCTTTCTTTCTTTTTTTCTTTTTCTTTCTTTTCTTTCTTTCTTTCTTTCTTTCTTTCTTTCTTTCTTTCTTTCTTTCTTTCTTTCTTTCTTTCTTTCTTTCTTTCTTTCTTTCTTTCTTTCTTTCTTTCTTTCCTTCCTTCCTTCTTTCTCTCTCTCTCTCGCTCGCTCTCTCTCACATGCCACATGCCCTAGCAAATTGTATTAATTTTACCTTGAACATATACCCAGAAGTTGACTCCATTTTGCCACTATCACTGTCCAACCCTGTACAGATCACCATTACCTTCTACTTGGGTTGAATGGTGTCCCAACTGGTTTCCTATTTCTGCCTCTACTCACTTCCACAGAAACCAGAGGATCCAGAGAAAACATGTCACAATATTCCTTTCCTTAATCCTCTCCAGTGGCTTCCTATCTCCCAACAGGAGTAAAAGATTAAGTCATAATTGTCCAAAAGGCTCTACTGATCAGGCCACTCACTGCCTATCTAACCTCATCCCCAACTAGCGTTTCCTTCCACTTTTCCTGCTTTAGCCTAAAAGGGACTCCTTGTGTTCTGAAAGACATGAAGTATGCTTTCTTTCATCTTAGGGCTATTTCATTTGCTCTTGTCCCTGCATGGTATCCTTCTTGCTTCAGGTCTGTTAAATGTCACCTTATAAGAGAGAGCTTCTATGAAATGGGGCCTTTTGGGCCAGACTTTTCCTTTCTTTTCTTTAGCACAAATTGGCATAAATTTGTTTATCTATTTATTGTTTGTTTCCCTCCCTGCCCCAAACTGTTACACTTACGGAGTATGTTTTTGTTGTTCCTTGATATGCCTCAGTACAGAAAATAGTGACTGGGTATTTAGAAGGTGACCTATTCTTATTTCATTTTATTAAAATTTAAAAAATTGTGTGGCATGTAAAATGTGAATATAATCTGTTCAACCAAATATATTCCTTCGTCAAAGTTTTTTTTCTCAGATTGCAATAGCATTTTTGTTATTTTTACACTTGTGTGTATATGTGTCATGGTTATTGTTACTGGAACTGAGAACATAAAGAAAACTTCTGGATTAAGGTCAATTTCAATCTAAATCAAAAGAGAAATTCAAAGCAGGTTGGATTATTTTGGTTTTGTGCTTCCCATTTTTATATCATTTTTTCCTACCTCATTCCTCCTTTCTCTGTGTTGAGTTTTCTCTTTTCCATTCCCTATGTTGAAAGACTTACCGAAAATGCACACTGTTTCTGGTTAAAATTTGAGAAGTGGAGGCATTTTCAACTTTTCTCACTACTCCTAAATAGAGAAGGAAAAGTAAAAGAGCAAATATTAGAAGAACAACAACAAAAAGACTTTATCACAATAAATAACAAAAGCGCCAGAACCAGAAACTGCAGATTAGGAAACAAATTGTGAAGCCTTATAATGGATGCAATAGAAGGCTATAGCCTGAAGGTGCGCCTTCTTAGACCGCCTGCAGATTATGGATTTCTCTAAACTTGAAAGACTTTCAAGAACGACTTAACAGAAGATAGGGTCTAGAGGTCTGTGTATCTCAGAAGCAGCAGCAAATATTCCTGCAGAGAAATAGTTTAGCTCTGAAGAAAAAAAAGGGAGGTGAAGACAATGGAAGAAATAAGTAAAGCTTATTTCTACCTACAACCTATCTTCCGGCTAAAAGCAGTGAAATAGGATAGCAGTGACCTATGGCAAAATGGAGAGCCTTTGTCACCCTAAACTCTTGTGCAACAGACTGGAGGGAAGATATACTTGCCAGTGTAGAGGAAATTGCATGCATAATGAAAGTTCTAGAAAGAAAAATAGTGGTTAGAAGTTTCAAGTTGGTCCTCTCAAAAATTCTTCAAAAATTAACTATATGTAAGTATTGGTTTCCCATTGCTACCATAATAAATTATCACAAACTTAGCCCCCAAATACAATAAAAATTGATTTCACAGTTTCTGTGGGTCAGAAGTCTGAGTGGGCTTCTGTGTTCTGTTGGTTGAAATGAAGGTGTTGACAGAGCAACATCCTTTAATGTGTGTAACTGAAAGCACTGACTTTCAAGCTCTTTTAGGTTGTTGCCTGAATTCAATTCCTGGCAGTTGTAGGACTGGGGTCCCCGTTTCCTTGTTGGCTTTCTTTTCTCTTAAAGGCTTCCTGCCCTTTTTGTGCTTTTCATGTGCCTCCTTCCAGTAACAGCAGATGGAGTCCGTTTCACACTTCAAATCTCTCTGTCTTCTGCTGCCTCTCTCCGGCTCCAGCTCAAGAAAAGTCTCTGCTTTTAAGGAGTTACAGAATTACATTAGGTCTATCTGAAAACTTTGAAATACTATCCTTATTTTAAGCTCATTGACTTTTCATCTTTTAAGTTCCTTTTCTCATGTAAGGTAACATATTCATAGGTTTTGGGGCTAGGGCATGACCATTTTGTCTACCACAATAAGAATGATTAACATAACAATAATGTACCTATAAATAGAATGTAAAATCAAAGAAAAAAACAAAGAAATGCAAACATAATACAGAGAAGATAAATTGAACACAAGAAGAATCACACAAGGAAGTAGGCCAAGTGTTCTGAAAACAAAGGTTCTCCATCGTGTCAAAGAAGCTCTAGTCAATCATAAGCACTCTTTTAAAAAAAGGAAAATTACAAAAGGATAAATGGATTGAATGATGTCATAAAACACTAAAGTTAATGTATAATCCCAGCACTTTGGTAGGCCAAGGCAGGAGGATTGCTTAAACTCAGGAGTTCAGACCAGCCTGGGATATACAGTGAGAATCCATCTCTGAAAAAAAAAAATTACTCAGTGTTGGCAGCACATGCTTGTAGTTCTAGCTACTCAGGAGGCTGAGGTGAGGAGGTCAAGGCTGCAGTGAGCTATGATCACACTACTGCACTCCAGCATGAGGAACAGAGTGAGACCTTGTTGGGGGAAAAAAAAAAAAAGACACTAAAGTAAGATAAAAAGAGATTTAAGAGATTTGACAGAGCTTGACAAAGGAACATGTAAAGAAAATTAAAATGTTAAAAGATGAAAGTTACATGTAAAGAAAAAAAAAAAAAAGAAAAGCACAGCCATAGCTGAAATCATAATAAGCATCAGGAAGATGCTTAAGAAAACTTTTCAAAAATAATAATAATAAAATATAAAACTTTACATAATTTTAGAAAATATAGTACATATAAATTAAATGAAAAAGTTAAATATAGAAAAATATAATTAGATGTATAGGATATTAGGAAAAAAATCTAAAATGTTTCAAAATACAATCGAAGAAAAATTTCTCGAAAGGATCAGAAGGTAGACCAAGAAAAACTAATTTCAGAAGAGATTGCAAATGTTCTAAACTTTGACAAGGTAAATATAACCTGAAGTTAAAACATATAACTTTAAATATAATGACCTTAAACTTAGTATTTTTCATAACCATCTTCATCTTGAACTTCAAGGAATAAGAGATGTTTTAAAGTAATCTCTGTAGGGATTAGCAATAATAACATATTTTATTTGAATTTTAACAAGTACTTTAGTGTCAGTTTAGCTTATTGTTCTTTAGTTAAATTCAGGTGAAATGTAATTTTAAAATTTTATTTGTATAAATTTCATCTACTACAGACACACCTTGGAGATACTGTCGGTTCTATTTTAGACTACCTCAATAAAGCAAATAGCCAAATAAAGGGCATCACACAAAATTTTGGGTTTCCCAGTGCATATACAAGTCAGAATTGCAGTATATAATAGCATTATGTCTAAAAAAGCAATGTATATGCCTTATTTTAAAAATACTTTATAGCTCAAAATTGCTACAGATCATCTGAGCCTTCTGCAAGTTGTAATCTCTTTACTGGTAGAAGATCTTGCCTCCATGTTGATGTCTGCTGACTAATGAGAGTGGTGGGTGCTCAAGATTGGGGTGTGGTAATTTCTTCAAATAAAACAACAATAAAATTTGGACATCGATTGACTCTTCCTTTCACAAGCCATCTCTCTGTAACATGTATTGCTGTATGATAGCATTTTACTCACAGTAGAACTTCTTTCAAAATTGGAGTCAGTCCTCCCAAATGCTGCCGCAGCCTTTATCAACTAAGTTTATGGAATATTCTAAATCCTATTTTGTCATTTCAATATGATTTATGGTATCTGTGCCAGGAGTAGATTCCATCTCAAGAAACCAATTTCTTTGCCCATCCATAAGAAGCAACTTCTCATCAGTTAAAATTTGATAATGACATTGCAACAATTCAGTCAAATCTTCAGGCTCTACTTCTAACTCTAGATCTCATGCTGTTTCCATCACATCTGCAGTTATTTTCCCCACTAAAGTCTTAAACTCTCGAAGTCATTCATGAGAGTTGAAATCAACTTCTTCCAAACTCATATTAATGTTGATATTTTGAACTTCTCTCATGAATCATAAATGTTCTTAATGGCATCTATGGTGGTCAGTTTTTTTCCAGAAGGTTTTCTATTTGCTATGCCCAGATACATCAGAGAAATAACTATCCACATTAGTCTGTTTTCACAATGCTAATAAAGACATACCCAAGACTGGGTAATTTATAAAGGGAAGAGGTTTAAGGGATGCATAGTTCCACGTGGCTGGGGAAGCCTCACAATCATGTTGGAAGGCAAAGAAGAAGCAATGGCACATGGTGGCAGGCAAGAGAGCTGGTGCAGGGGAACTTCTATTTATAAAACCATCTGATCTCATGAGACTTATACACTACCATGAGAACAGTATAAGAACAGTATGGGGAAAACCGACTGATGATTCAGTTTCTCCATCTGACCCCACCTTTGACATATGGGGTTATTACAATTCAAGGTGAGAATTGGGTGGGGACACAGCCAAACCATATCACTATCTATGGAAATTATAGCCTTACAAAATGTATTTCTTAAATAATAAGGTTGAAAGTCAAAATTACTTTTTAGTCCATGAGCTGCACAATGGATGCTGTGTTAGCAGGCAAGAAAACAACATTGATTTCCTTGTACATGTCCATCAGAGCTCTTTGGTGACCAGATACATTGTCAATCAGCAATAATATTTTGAAAGAATTTTTTTTTTTTTTTCCTGAGCAGTAGTTCTCAAGAGTGGGCTTAAAATTCAGTAAACCATGCTGTAAACAGATATGCTGTCATTCAGGCTTTGTTTTTCCATTTATGGAGCACAGACAGAGTAGATTTAGCATAATTTTTAAGGACCCTAGAATTTTCAAAATGGTAAATAAGCATTGGCTTCAACTTAAGCCAAAACTGGATTTGCCCCTGACAAGACAGTTAGCTTGTTCTTTGAAATGTTGAAGCCAGGCATTGACTTCTCTTCTCTAGCTATGAAAGTCCTAGATGCTGTCTTTTTCCAATAGAAGGATGCTTGCTCTATGTTGAAAACCTGTTTAGTGTAACCTTCATGGATGATCTTAGCTGGATCTTCTGGCTAAGTTGGTGCAGCTTCTTTGTCAGCATTTGCTACTTCATCTTGTACTTCTGTTATAGAAATGGCATCTTTTCTTATACCTCATGAAACAACATCTGCTAGCTTCCATCTTTTCTTTCGCCAGCTTCCAACCTTTCTCACCTCTCTTAGACTTCACAGAATTGAAGAGATTTAGGTACTTGCTCTGGTTTAGGCTGTGACTTAAAGAATATTGTAGCTGTTTTGATCTTCTATCTAGACCACTAAAACTTTCTTCATTTAGCAATAAAGGCTGTTTCACTTTCTTCTGATTCCCATTCACTGGAGTATCACTTTTAATTTTTTTCACGTATTTTTTCTTTGCTTTTACAAGTTGGCAAACTGGCACAAAAGGCCTCGTTTTTTAGCCTATCTCTGTTTTTTACATGTCTTTCTCACTAAGTTTAAAGTTAAGCTCAAACTGAGAGATGTGCAACTCTTCCTCATTAAATGGCCGAATTTTGTTGTGTCTCACAGAACAGGATGTCGTGAGGATAGGCAGAGACACAGGGAATAATCAGTTAGTGGAGCCGTCAGAAATCCACATTTATTGACTAAATTTGCCATCTTACGTGCGGATTGCTTCATGGTTCTTCCAAAACAATTACAATAGTAACATAAAATATCACTGATCACAGATCACCACAGAAGACATAATAAAATTAAAAAGTTTAAAATATTAAGATAATTTTCAAAATGTGACACAATGACCCAAAGTGAGCATACACTGTTGGAAAAAATGCTGCTAATGGACTGGTTTGGCACAGGGTTTCCACAAACCTTCAATTTGTGAAAATCTCAATATCTACAAAGTACAATAAAGCAAAGCACAATAAAAAGGTACTGCTTTATTTATCTAACTATTTAGCCATCTTTAATGTATCTACCCAGCCATTCTTTTTATATAAACATGTGTATTGAAGGTCATTTGTGCACATATTTATCTTGACTATGGTCAAACCTAGTTGATGGGATTTGGGATGCATGTGTAATTTTCTCATTGTACTCAGTTGCATTTGTTTGAATTAAACTGTGAGCATACACATATTTCTTTAACAAATAAAATATAATTGACATTTTATTCTTCAAGTTTCATTCAGCTTCCTACTTCACGTCTTTCCCTTTGAAAAGGCAAACTGTATAGTCACTTCAGGATCCAACAGCGCTCCTAAGTGTCTTCCAGGATTTATATCTGGAGGTCTCTTAGGATTGCATTAGCACATATCTGAGACTGTGTGTCCCAATTATGCTTCTGCACTGGACTAGTTCCAGTAATGGAAACTTTCTCTGAAGTAGAGTGATTCACCGGCTGGCTCTAAGAGAGTTACATACAATCTGGATATTAGGAAGAGCGGACAGCTTATCCAAGCTTTCTTATACTTATTTTAACCATATTGCATCAGTTATAGAACATATTGATTGAGGTTCCTAATAGTCCCCTGATGTCTATGCTTAGTGAGACTAGGAGATTGACTTACTATGGTACCTCCTTACCATACCATGTCTCTTGAGCCTTCTCTATATTCATGTGCTATCCCCCTAATGTGATCTCTATCACTTACCAAGTTACTTTGGGCTTGTAATACCACCCAAAATAAATGCACATTGCTTTTATGTAATACAATTTTAGAACACCGTATTTTGGAGATATGGGAGTAAAATACCCAATAATTAAATTGACCTTCTATCTATGTAATGATTCAATGGGCATTACCTACAGGAACTGATTTGTAAAGGATAACAAGTGTAGGCGACGTGAGATTCTGATTCATCTTTATCATGTGGAAAAATGAGTGTTGTAATGCTCATCATTATTCATATTATGTAACCACTACAATTTAGTTGTGCAAACAGCTTTTCTTGAGAGGCTGAAAATAAAATTGTAGAGATATTGCAGGTCACAATATCAGTGCAATTACACTACTAATTTAATCAGTACCTACTAATCAGTTTTAAACAACATTTTATTTCTTCATGTTTCCAATTACCAGATCCCTTCCTTTATCAAATACAGATATATTATCAAATAATTTTATTCCTAATATGTCATTAACTTAGAATTTTTTTATCATATGCATTTCTCAAAGTGGCATTTTATAGTATTTCAACATTTCATTTTACAATAAACTCTAATTTAGATGGTTACATATTTTAAAGCATATAGTAAAAAGATCTCTCAAATACATTTTCTGCAAAAGTTTAAAGCCAAGTGCCTATTACTGTTTTTTTCCCCTTCTCATTCACAGTGACATAAAACAAAGAAACTGTTCTAGGTGAACAGAATGATACAAAGTGAATCTATAATGTAAGTTGTCAAAGTAAAACATAGGTCAGAGACCTGAATTATTGCCAGACCTCTGCCACTTTCAAGTCACTTCACTTCTTAAGACTCACCTTCTCTACCCATAAAATGGAATGGCTGAATCACTTTAGTTGAAGTCCAACATTTTTCCAGTCCTAAATTTCCATGATTTTCTATTTAAATCATATTGTCAACAAAGTTAGATTCAACTTATTTTACAGTAGAGATTTCATATTTGTTAGGCAATGATCATGGAAAAGGATATATAAGGGAGACACAGAGTGAAAAATCTAATTTTTTGTTTCTCATAAAAATGTGAGTCTTCGGATAATTCCTTTAACCATTTTGGTTCCCAATTTCCCTATTTGTAAAATGAAACATTTATGTAGGTGATATCTGATGGTATCACCTTGGCCTTATTTATCATTATTTATCACTGTAGACACACAGCTATTCTAAAGGGTTCACATAGACTTTCATTTTCCCTCTCCTCCTCAATATCCCAGTTCCCTGATCCTCACATTATGGTATCACCGTCCTAACCATGTTCTAAGAACTGAAAACCAATGAATATTTTGCATGTTCCTGATTGTCAATTTTATTTCAAGCATTTTGGGAGAAGGAGAAAGCATTGTTTATAAATATTAGGGGAAAACATGGTATTCTGAAATACATATCAAAGAACATTAATAATTAAGGTGAAAGATAAGATGTCAAATAATTTAGTTATTGCTTTCTACAATTATGGCTTATTAGTTTAAAGAAGTCCTCTTGCGTATTGTCTCAAATAAACTAAAACTTTTCTATTTGTAAACTTCGAATATGTCTAACTATATATTTGTCACTTTCTACATAGGGCACATTATTAATATATTTATATATCCCTATATTTCTGAAATATGGTACTTTTATTTTTCAAATAGCATTGTTTAAACTGTTTTCTGATCTCTGTTTAATCATGCTAGTTTGTTTAGTTTCATTTTTAATTTATTTTACATATATTTTTGGTCAATGTCTTAAAATAAAGAAATTAAAATATATTTTGCAAATATTTTGTTCAAGGATTGAGATGAGAAATATGGCTTATTTTCTAAGATTTGCATCTTTAAGTGACTTCTGATACAGTCAGGTTTCATTCCATATATCTTTAATTATATTACTATGTAGTCTATTCAATCCAAATTGAAATTACTTAGCAAAACAATTGAAATTATACATAGATTTTTAAAAGAAAATATTGGATCGCTTCAAATGTTATTAGCTCATAAATTTTGAGGCGATCAGTGTTTGAGCATTTGCCATAGAAGATAATTTAAAATTATTGAAACACTTCACATATTTTTAAAACCACTTCAGTGGGGGAAATGATGACATTCTGAAAATGCCTGTAAGGGTGTAAAATTATCAGAGAGCTTAAGTGCTTCAGTGTGAAAGTGATCGAGGTTCTTTGCTTGTACATCACAAAGCAATTGAAAATTACTGAAGTGGTTCAAGTGGTTCATGTTTCCAGAAGAGTTTTTAGTCTTTACTCCTCAGAGTGCTTTAAATTTTTGAATGTCAGAGTAATTCCACAAGGTTACATATGTACGTCTTGTCCTGATTATCAGTTTAGGAGTCAAGGCTAATATTGAAATTCCGAGCTGAGTCTAGGTAAATATAAAGTGATTGGAAATTGCTGATTTCAAGCAGCCCCAGCAAAAAGTCCATAAAGCTGGATCTACATTTGAAAACCATAGTCCAGAATTTAGCTCATTATTCAGAAAAATGAGGTTGGAGTGATTTTGAGGGGTACAGGTGTCTTTAGTTTCTGGTTAATATGAATATCAATTTCAATTGAAAAATGTTAGTCAAGGCTGAGTGCTGTGGCTCACACCTGTAATCTCAGCACTTTGGGAGGCTAAGGCAGGAGGATAAGTGAGGCCAGGAGTTCAAGATCAGCCTGGGCAACATAGCAAGACTCTATCTCTATCAAAAATTAAGGAAATGAAATAAGAATTAACCAGTCATGGTGGCACACTTCTGTAGTCCCAGCTACTCAGGAGGCTGAGGCAGGAGGATGACTTGAACCAGGAGTTCCAGGCTGCAGTGAGCTATGATTGCACCACTGCACTCCAGTCTGGGCGACTGAGAGAGACCCTATCTGAAACAAACAAACAAAAAAATTAGAATGCAATTTTTTTATAGTTACAAAAACTATCAAAATGCAGATAAATGGTGACAAATTTGTGATACTAGAGCCATAAGAATCCATATCAGATCTTCAGACTTACCAGTGATAAACACTATACTTTTAGAATTGTTTATGTGGAATCTCAGAATGTTCCATCAACTTATTTTAGCTTTGTATTCTTCTGGATTGAGTATCTTTATTACCCAAACCACCTCATTTTAAGGTCATCTATTTCATGCTTTAAACATATATGGTCTGACAGGTAGCCATTTAACACATATTTACTGAGTGCCTAGTGTATGCCAGACAATGTGCTGAGCACTAGGGGTATCATAAAATACAGATAGAGCATTTGTCCTCATAAGGCTTAGAGTTAGAAAAAACTTTAGAAGGCTCAAAACCAAACTTTATTTTACAAATAGAAAAGCTGAAACCCAGAGAAATAATGTGACTTGCTCATCGTCCCAATTTTAATGTGAGAGGCAGAACAAAAACTATCTTTCAGCAAAAGCACCTCTCCACTAAACAATCTCACTTCCTTCCCCTGATTTCATTTAAATTTCATTTTCCTGGTATTAGTAGTCTTTTTGAAGTTTGTGAGAAGATAAAGTCAATGGGCTAGAGACTGGCAGAAATACAATACTCATAAGTACCAGTAATAATTTGGCTTCAGTTCCAGCCAAAAACATTATCAATAAATAATATAGACAAGTCCATTATGTCATTCTGAGTAATTGCTAATATCTGAAAATCAGTTTCAGATAATTGGGATTGAAAACCTGATATACTAACATTCTAAATGTCAGAAGAAGTATGAATGCATTATTGAATAGATATTATTACAAGATCAAAATTTCAAAATATAATGACGAGCACAAAATTTATGTATAAAAGTATTAAGAAAATTAAATCAAATATGCCAGTAATTGATTCATAGTATACTTCTTAATAATTTTAGTTAGAATATTACACATTTTTAAGCCAAAAGATGTTTCTTAGAATGGAAATCATAATGAAAGGAAATATATTGGAGATGTGATTATATAGTCATTCTAATCTTTATAGTGTTGTTTTTTGTGTGTTTGCATTCAAAACTACACAAAATAACTTTAGAAAGTCTTCAATTTTTAATAAGATAATTTAATTTAGAACATTATATTGACATGTAAAATTTTGTTTGGTAAATTCTTCACATCTTGTGAGAATGAACAAAAAGCCAAGCATACGAACTTCATGAGAAGGAAAAACTTTAAAATAAATTAAGCATATCTGATCTAGGCATCATACAAAATACAAAGAGAAAAAAATTAAAGAAGGACACTGCAGAGAGAATTGAGTTTTTCCAGCTATCAAGTCAAGTATTTCTGATCTTGAGGCAAGGATACAAAAAGGGAGCCAAGAATCATGTCTAAATATTTAAAAGTTATAGTTCAAGTTATCAAGCTATCTTGATATTATATCTTCATAAAAACATAATTGAAAAGTAAAGGTAAGCTTATAGTTTCTAATAATTCAAAGCCATAAAATATTCAACATAATTGAACTTACAGACTTACTCAGGTAATTGCAAGTTAATAAATGATTTTCACCAGAAAGTCTGTTGAAATGTTTTAATCCATTTAGGAAGACTAATTATTTTTTCAGTATAATGACTTTTCAATCTCAGTCTCACTAAATAAACAGGCGATAAGTGATAATTCAAAATTATAGATATTAATATCATAAATTGATTCATATGAAAAAAGGAATCTGTTATTATTTGGGGTAGCTAATATGATGTAAGTGAATATCTAAACAAGGTAAGATAAGCAATAAGCCCAGAAAAACACCTTTACTGTAAAATAAAGTCTAAATATCAAAATCTTTTAAAATGTGGAAATAGTGCCTGTCCACAACAGACCAACTCAAGGAAGATGCTACCTCTTTATCATTATTGCTTAATACACATATGAGGAGCAAACCATTTTGGATTTTTTGAAACATGCCATGCAATTCAGATTTGTTTTTTTATGATTTGCTGTCTAGCAACAGTTGCGTCAAATAAATGCAATGAGTGTGATTTTATCTAAAACTGTGGGTCATAATACTATGTCATGCTGAAGCCAACATAGACAGTATTAAGCAAAAATATAAAACCTGACAAATATTTCCAACAAGTACACCCAAACTGCAAACTCAGGATAAAAACAAAGTGTGAACAATTTTACCTTAGTTATTTAAAACATACCCATAGAGAAGGGCTACAAGATACGTTACTTTTGTCATTAGTGGAATTTGTGGTTGCTTCTGAGTTTTTAAAAATAATTTTCTCTAATTAAATAGTACAAATAAATGCTGTCTTTAAAACATCCTGAACATAAAATAGCCCTATAGCAAGCTACAGAAATATTGATTTATGTTGGCACAAAATCACTAATTAAACTTCTCATTTTGTGTGGATGATCAACTAGCTTCAATTCTACCTAATAGTATTAAGACCTAGCTCACTACTTAATCCCAAATAAATTCTCAAGGGAAGCTTTGTAAATAGTTTTGCAATAATCAAGATATTCTACGCCTACTCCATGACGCATGTGGACCAATGTGAATTATACCAACAAATTTAGTAAATGGCACGTTGAAAAACAATTTTATTGATTCTTTGAAAAATATGGAGAATGGTTCATGCCGTTGGCTTATTTCACGTACTTAATTCAACCAATATTTTTGAGAACAGTTCATGGCCAGATGTGTTCCAGAGATGGGAAAGATGAAATGTAGTTCCTTTCTGAAGCTTATGGCCTTGGAAAGAGGGGAGAGGGTATGTATATATATATACCCTGTATCAAAGATGATGCTTTAATGTGATTCAAAGATGTATACACACACACACACACACACACATATATAAAATCAGTGTTTGCATGCAGTATATATTTATAGGTAGTTGATATATAAAGTATATATATAATATACATACACATATATACACAAATAAATGCAGACACACTACACATATGTGTATATGTATATGTGCATATATATTCTGTGCATATTTATTCATTAGACAAATAGTAAGTTCAAGGAAAAATATACTTGTGTTTGCTAGGACTTATCAAATAATTCAATATGCAGTATACTTGTAACAAGGGGGCCCGAACTTTTTGAGATAAAGTTGAAATTCAAATTCTCTGTGTGTTTGTGAAGTGTCTGCCTGTGCTCTCCTGGTTAGATCTGAGGCGGGAGAGGAGAACTTTGGGACAGTTGCCCCCAAATCCTCACCAAGGAAAGGGTGATTGTATTTGAAACTCAGTGCCGACACTTCTCATGAAGTAAACACTTCAGTTCACTTGGCTGAGGCTTACTTTCCTCGTCCGTACACTAAAAATTTATTTCAAGGAACAAATCAGATAATTAAATGAGATTACATAAATTAATTGGTTGGCACAGTGTCTGACATATATTAATATAGTAAATGTTCAATTATAAACATATGTGTGCATGTGTATGTATACATATGTCTGAAAAAAATTAAAGTGCAGAAAGGTAAGTACAATGGCTCTTGACTACACAGATTAAAAATAACAGTGACCTTGAGAATCCAAAGCTTATGTCATTTCCACAGTCGCTTGAAACTCCTAAACTTTCAAAACCAGGGTCATCATTAATCTTCCTTGATGCCAAGGAATACAAATGGTACTGTTCACCTATTGTGTGTCAGACTGTGTACCAGGCATTTTGTATAGAATTTGTTAATTATTTGTAGTATTTGATCTTGACTTTGAATTGTATGTATATATTTTATCTATTATTTCTTACATGATTAAAAATTTTAAACAATTTTTGGCATAAAAATTATAATAGAGTCAAAAAATCTAATCTTCTATACAGACTCTAAAATGAAATGTGTAGGCACCTTTTTATACTCATTCAAATGAAAACGTGTTATTTCCTAGAAACAAAATAGCAACTTATCAACTATCTGAAATTTATTTTGTACTTTATACTGCCCATGGCTAAATCCCAGTCATCCCATCTTGCTAAATGAAAAGAAGTATTACTATTTTAGTTTATAGTAACGTGCCTCTCAGAAATGCCTGCAAGACAATCAATAACATTAATTGTACAATCACTTTGTACAAAATACTGTACATTACTAGATAGCCTTGATTTCACAAATGGAGCCAAATAACCAGGCTGTCACAAATGTGTTGCTTGATATTGTTTTGGCGTTTTAGTTAGTATTCTATTATTGTAAGTCTGATATTTTTAAACTTATTATATAGCTACAAAATAATCTGCATATCAAATCATGTAGAATAGTGTCAATAAGCTATCTATACAAAATGAAAAATCCAATAGTCATAGCTTTCACTTTCAATCTACCATCTCTAGCTGGAATGAACTTCCTCAAACACAAATGCAAACAGATTATTCACCTGCTTCAAAGCTTTCAAGAGTTCTCCATCACTTAAATCACTCTTCCTAAAAATGTGGTTCAAGAAACATCTGCAACAGAATCCCCAGCAATGTATTTTTTAATGTGATTCAAAGATGATGCTTTGAATCTATTTTTTCAATGAACAACCAAGACAATTGTTTTGCACAGTAAAATTCTCTCCCTTCCTTCCTTCCTTCCTTCCTTCCTTCCTTCCTTCCTTCCTTCCTTCCTTCCTTCCTTCCTTCCTTCCTTCCTTCTTCCTCTTCATATTTTAATGGTTATGTTTTTATGGTTATGTAATTTTGGGAAGCATTCTTTATTTTCATTCTGAATATAGCTCTTTAGGGCTGAATGAGCTTTCTGTTTTGTCTAAATGCATCTAGCAATACACTTTGCAGATAAGAAAGTTAACACACTATGTTGATTTCTATAACATTGAACACTGCTGTTAGGAATTGGACCAATGCCAGGAGCCATTTCTCATTGACAATTAAACACCCATCAGCTGGTAACGGTGACTCCTAGTCACTTGTGACACAGACCAGACAGAAGGGCTATGATCTGTATGGAAAAGGTATTTTATCTCATTACTCATCCATGGAGCCATTCACTGCCTCAGAATGTTGAATGACTGGAGCCCTCCCTGAAGAGAAAGCTCCAAATTATAAGGGAGTTTACGAGAAATATACACATTCTATTGTAAATAATATACATATGTTTTTATTTGATTTATGTATGTATGTTTTTGGTGAACATTAAACCTTTCCTTGGTTATTAAACTGTAGTTTTCAAAAGTTGCAAAAACTGTCACATGATATCCACACAGAAAGTTAACATCAAAAGGTACAATTTTTGACACAGTATTTGCTTCTCAAAAGTTGATTTTAAAATATTAATGTTATGTGTTAAAGAATTTAACTTTTATTCCACTCACAAAGTAAGTATTATACGTATTTTGTTTAGAATATTTATTCTGCAAATAATGGTTTTCAGAACATAAACCTTTGGAAATCTGTACCACACACAAAAGAAGTTTGTTTCCTTCTTTTTGCTTTGTTTTTGAGGCAGTGTCTCCCAGGCTAGAGTGTAGTGGCATGATCATGGCTCACTGCAGCCTCAACCTCCCTTGTTTGACTAATTTTTTTGTATTTTTTGTAGAGTGGGTTTCGCCATGTTACCCATGCTGGTCTTGAACTCCTGAGCTCAAGCAATCTGCCCTTCTCTGCTGCCGAAAGATCTGGGATTACAGGTGTGAGCCCCAGGTGTGATTTCCCACACAAGTTAAATGAGATTGATTTTAATACATTTTTAACACTTCTCTAGCAGTAATAATATGTAGCTACCCTGTTATTTTCTAAATAGAATTTATGCTTTACTGAAAGACTTCGACTCTTCATGTTTTCACTCTTTCGCAAGGAAATCAGCCAAGTTCTCAATCACAAAGAACAATTTGACAATCAATGAAATTGCATTTGTTCCCAAATGTCATAGACCATTGGCAAGAATATGGTTCCAGGGTATGGGGCTGTACTCTAGATAGGCTACCTTATTTAGTCTGTTTGTAAATTTTGAGAATTTAATATCATAAAACAAAAAAAGTAACCAAAGAGTGTGCATTTCTGAAAATGTCCTCTTTGCATAATTTTCATCTTTAACTTCTTTAGTTACATACTTCTTTAAGATGCCATTATCCTACTGTACCCAACATAATTGCTGTGTGTTTTGAAAAGTTTATAATTATAGGAATAAGAACTACTTTGCTTCTTCACATAGGTCATTAAATCCTGGGAATTAAGTTTACCTTTAATGCCAAAATAATGACTGTTGATTTGTATTTATTTTATTTGAATTAAGGTACAAGTGGGTTTTTTTTTCCTACACATTACAACCAAATTATCTTATTGGCAGATACAGAAAAAATAATTATATATGATCCATATTTAACTAGTACGAGGAATAGAGAAATATGAACAGACATTCAATGTTACAACAAATTTTGATGATATATTAGACTTTTGGGGAAAACGCTCAATTTTTCTCCAAATTCAAAAACTCTGAAATGCATGCAATTCAACAAATACTTATTATGTACTTATCACCATAATGACATACTTATATATTTCTATATCATTTCCTTTGAAAACTGAGTCTAATATAGTTTATTTTACATGTAAGAAAATAAGTTTCAGAGAAGCAAGGAACCATGAATTCCAACTAGTAAGATTCTGAAAGAACTTTGTCGGGGGCTGAAAAAGTATATGAGATAATTTTTTTTCTCTTTTAGGCCAGAATTTTGCTCTTGCTGACCACGCTGGAGTGCAGTGGCACAATCTCGGCTCACTGCAACCTCCACCTCCCAGGTTCAAGCAGTTCTCCTGCCTCAGCCTCCCAAGTAGCTGGGGTTACAGGTGTGCACCACCACTCCCAGCTAATTTTTATTTTTATTTTTTTGTATTTTTAGTAGAGATGGAGTTTCATCATGTTGGTCAGGCTGGTCTTGAACTCCTGACCTCAAGAGATCCACCTTCCTTGGCCTGGGATTACAGGTGTGCTGAGCCACCGTGCCTCGCTGAGATAGAAATTTTAAACAATAGTTCCTATAAAGGAAACTCTCTTTTGCATAGAAAAATGTGGCCTAAAATCTCTGGTTAAGGATAATTTTTAATAGTATAACACTAACATTTACTTGTATGAAAATCATTAATATACCATTAAAATGGTGCCTGATTTGGTATCTGGTAAAAGTTTGCCTCTTTCTCTTAGTTCTTAGAGCACCATGGATGAAGCTGAATTACTGTAATAAGATTTTGTACTCTGTACTTCAGCATAGTGGTTAAAAGCTTTGGGTCACACTGCCTGGGTCAGAATGTTTACCCTGGCACTTACCGGCTGAGCCTAGGTTGGCATGCTATTTATACTTTCTGTCTCTCAGGTTTACTATTTGTTAATAAAAATGTAAATATCACTCATTTTGATGTGTGGATTAGATGATACATTGACATTTATTGGTAGCTCTTAATCTTTGTTTTTTAAAAATTATTGAAATATTATGATTAACAGTTTAGTCTTTACCAGATAGCTGAAATATGAATATATATGCATTTAATTGTTACAAATTCCCTTTACATAATTTTTGCTAGGTTCTATATTACTTTTCAAAAGTTTTTTAAATATATATAACATATATATAATGTGTTTTGCTTAGAAGTAACAGGTTGTTTACCTATCAATAATGCATTAAATAGATTTAATTGATTAACAAATGAATGAATGCTAATGGTTTAGATTGTCTGCCAGAATTGTTGCCTAATGCCAAGAAACAATGAATGGTGCAAAATGCAAATTTGATTGAAAAAAGGTGTTCTATTTAGGTATTTATGGGCATGACTCTAAAAATAGTCATTCCAGAAACAGTTTGTAAAGTGCATAGTGATTTGTGTTATGATCTGCTTATGATAATTTGTAAAGCACTTCAATTGCCACAACATCGAAATTGATTTTTTGGGGGGAGCATTTTGAAGAGTGTTAAAGGGCAAGGGTTATAAATATACACAAATCAGAATCATATTCCTATTTGACACATTTGCCTGACATGCCTCCATATACCATAACTTACCTTTCAAAATGTAGAAGAACTAGATTGTGAAAGACTGTGAGAGATGTCAAACTACAGTGCCTAACAGCTCTTATCTTTGGACAAGTCATGGTCCGTGATCATTAAAGTTCCCTGATCTTGCCTGCAACAGTGTGAAAATGCAAACATAGAGGTCGCACTGCCAATCATTACTTAAGGTTTTGTTGCCTTTTGGAGCAGTCACCATAGCAATGGAAGTGAATTCATTAAAAGTCTATGGCTCCCTAACACAATGGAAAAAAATATGGCCTCGAGGAGGGAGGGAACCTTTAGCTCTCCAGTTAATTCCAACTGACTCTAATGATTAAATTAATTAGCAAATGAATGAATGCTCATGGTTAAGATTGTCTGCCAGCATTGCTTAATGACAAGAAAAAAATCAACTAATTGTGCAAAATGCAAATTTTATTGAAAAAAATGTATTCTATTTAGGTATTACAAGCATGACTTTATAAATTTTGTGCCTTCCACATTATGGAAGGATATATGATATAGCCTTTTTCCTCTGAAAATATATCTTTTAAAAAATGTTTCCAAAGAAAAGTGTGAGTATGTATTTACATTGATGAAGAAAGGAAAAGATTAATGTCAGGAATGAACGTAAACATATTCTTTATATAAGGATTTTGTACATCAAAAAACAAAAACAACTGTGGAATTGTTTACCTACTATAATGCCTGGCCCCTATCTCCCCAAAATATTAGTATAGAAGTTGTATTATACATTTGCTTTACATTGATTAACATATTTATATAATTATTTCCTCCACTAGTTTCTTACTTATCTTTCTTTTCTCCCTTTACTTTGTCTATAGATGGATATCACATATATGAAATATAAGCTATGTATAGTTTTATTGAATATAATTTCTCCCTTATTATTAGCAACCATGAGTAGGAATTATTTCTTCCTGAAAATACCAACTAAAGTTTACAACATGTAGTTAATACAGTTAATATTTTCATTGATGATGATGATATTTAAAAAATTTGTCAGTTACTTAGACAAACAGTTAACTTAGAACATTTAACTATTACTTTTCTTCCTATTCGTTGGTGGCCCCGGATAGGTCAATATAAGATTTCTTACATATGGTCTATCCCATTTCCAATTTCGCATCTTCTAGTCTACCTAACCTCTAATCAAGTACATTAACTACTTATTGTGAGTATCTGCGTGCTGGATACTTTACTTATAGCATCTGAATCTTTACAACATCTTGTAAAGTACGCATTTATTGTCCAACATTGATGAAAACAGTAGAGTTTGGAACAGGATGTGTGACCTGCCTATAGTTGCCCAATTAGGATGTGGCAGATCCACAATTGACTCTTGTTTCCAGAGTGAAAAAAAAAAGGGAACACAGCCCCCTTACTAACTGTAAACTTGAACTAGTTGCTTTACCTCTTTGATCTGAATTTCTTCCCTGTATTAACTGTAACATCAGTCTTGGCCTAATTTCCAGAAGTCGTATGTGGTGATGAACATAGCTGCTGTCCAGCAATGGACACTGAAAGGTGTACCTTTCTTTGTGGTTATTTTTTCCTCCTCTCTCTCTGTTTTGTTTTTACTATTTTCCCCCTTATCTGCCTCTCTGGTATGGAAGGGTAAAACGTATGTCCAAGTTTAATTTCTGGTTCAATTTTGCTACAACCTACATGATACTGGGGACATTACCTTCTGAACCAGTTTTCTTATTTCATAAGCAAGGGATACAAAGATAGACTACGTATGCTGTTTGGTAAAAATCGGGGATTCAATAAATGTTGGTTTTTTCTTATTCTCTTTGCTTTGTGAAACATGAAGCTGTGTGTAAATATTAGGTACCAGTACTATTATCAGGAACTAAAAAGTAGTGCCACCAAAATTATATTTAATTTGATACCCAAATAGACTCAGAAGAAATCAATTAACTTCTAACTTTTCAAGTGCTATTTGCCCATAGGATGCCATGATTATCTCCTGATTATTTAGGAATCAGCACTTATCTGATGGGGGAAAGAAAAAAAAAAAAAACTCTTTCTCTTTATACTCCACCCTTTCAGCTGTTGGTTATACATTAATTTCTCATAAATTATTTGGGCATTGGTTCTTTCCAAATACTCTTCCAATGCTGAGATTTTGTTATTTTAGACCTAAATCTTGATTCTTTATATATTAATTATTTTCACCTTACCTATGAAATCTAAAGATCCAATTCTCCTGTTAAATTAGCTAGTTCAGCATTCTCTTAGCTGCTTTACCTTACCTCTGTTTCAGTCCCCTTTTACGACTCCATGCTGTCCTAAAAAATCACTTTACTTACTGTTTTTCCCATGTCAACTCTCCTTCAGCCCCACCATATGTCTTAGCATTTTCCTTCTTTCCTGGGCCTATTTTTCTCACTCTTTAATTTTGCCACTACTTTGTCTCTCTTATTTTCTAACTCCTGAGTCTCCTCCCTTTAGTTCCTCTAATATTCATTGTGATCTTTTGCCACTTCTTCCTGGCTATGATCCAATCTCCTCTCTTTCAAATCATAAATGACTATTTTTTTTTACATGATACAAAGAAGATAAACGAGGTAGGTAGTATATTTGTAAAGAGCATAAATATTTATATAATGTAAAATATGTGGCAAAAGGAAGACTAGGGGCTTGAAAGTGGTTCGTGTGGATAGTTATAATTTTCTCTGGTGAGTATATTTAAAATATTCAGTTTCCAGTGCTAAGGATTAGAGGTTTGAAGTGTGTCCAGGAAACAAAAACATGGCTGAGGAGACATTGGGTAAATCATACCCTTCAAAGAGGTAGTGCAAAATTAATTCTGCATTTTTAGTGCTTTCAGTTTTTCACATGTGATTCTATTGTTATGTTTCTCTTGTCATTTGACAACCATGCAAGGTGGCTTGCTGATGTTATCTTTCTGTGTTTTATTGTTAGTTGCATAGAATGAATTTAGCTATTCATGATGCTGTCTGTTTTCTGGTGTTCCTCTTGCCTTTTAAGTCTTTGTTTTTCCTGTTCCCTGTTCAAGATGAATTTGCAGTATTTTTCTTGGTATTTGTGAGGTTGAAACATATGATGTTAACATCTCTTTTTGTCAAATGTCAAATTTTTGAGGATTTTTTTCTTAGATATCTTTGAAAGTAAAATTTATATTTGAATGTGCAAATCGGTAACAAATTAAAGAGACTTTAGTAAATTTCCTGCTAAATTCTCATGAAATACTTATTGGATTTCTCAATATATGTAAATACATGCCTCTGTGAAATAATTCCAATGCCTCACATTTATAGAATTGTAATAAAGTTTCACACATATCATCTTTTTTTTGTGCAATTCACATCAAAATTGTGCTAGGTAAAGCAGATATTTTTCCTCCCATTTACAGATAAGGGCTTCCAGAAGTTTCATATTCTCAAGGTTATATAGCTAGAAAAAAATTGAGACTGAAATTTTCAGGTTCACTAAGTTTATTCATAATTCATTGCTTTTCCACCAAAATGTAATGCCTCTTGTCTAAGTTCAGGCTGCCACAACAAAAAAAATCACAAACTGGGTGGCTTATAAACAGAAATTTATTTTTCACAGTTCTGGAGGCTGAGAAGTCCAAGATCAAGGTGGATTTGGTGTCTAGTGAAGGTCAGTCTTCTCTGTGAAGCCCCACTTGGTGCAAGGGCTAGGTAGCTGTCTTTGATTTCTTTTATGAGGGTGCTGATTCTAATCATGAATGCTCCACATTCAAGGTATAATCACCTCCCAAAGGCCTCACGTTACAACATCATCACCCTGGGGGTTCAGATTCAGGAATCTCTGTAGGGGTGAGGGGGCAACACAAACATTTAGACCATAGACCTTCCTATATATAAATACTTATAGAATGTGAAACTGCTTAAATGCCTTTAATTTAAAAGTCATTTATATTTTCTATCTTTGTTATCATAATATCTATCATGTGCCAGCCACTCTACTTATATTATTTATTGTCTTTACTACAGATCTATAAGCCAAGTCTAATTAGATGAAGATGGCATCAGAGTATTTTAATAACATGTCCAAAGTCAAAAACTTGAAAGGACATAGTCTTGCATTTAACTTATTCTACATATGCCTCTGTGTGTGTTGTCTACTACCATATACTGTATAATTTTTAAGAGTTTTAAACAAATTATTTAAGACCACTTTGTTTTACAGTTAGAAAACATAGTTCATGACTATTATCTAGTTAAAAGAAAAAGAGTGAAAAGAAAAAAAAGTAAGTGGTAATATAGCATCAATAGAAGTTCTAGCTTAGGTCCTCTCTAAACTCATTTTTCTAATATTTATTTTTGCATCAGGGAATTTGTGATCGTATCAGTGACTTGGATACACATGCAATGGCCTGCCTACAAGCCACCAATGAGGCCAACTGCACATTGAGAAAGATACATGTTGCCGTTAGGTAGCTTAGCAATGTTTCACATAAACATATGCAGGTGCACATACACACACACATTGCTCATCATCCAACCAGTCACATTTCGATTATGTAAACTGTATTTGTGTTTTCCAGTGCTGTGCAATAATGTATCACAAACTAAGAGGTGTAAAGCAACATGAATTTCTTTTCTCACAGTTTCCATGGATCAGGTGTTTGAGTACAACAAATCTGGGTCCTCTGCTCAGGATCTCCATATCTGCAATTGATGTGTCAAGTCCGTTGTGCTTCTTTCTGAAGCCTAAAGTTGTCTTTCAAGCTCGTGTGGTTGTTGATAAAAATTGATTTCTCTCAGTTGGAAGACTGAAATCCCTTTTTCCTTTCTGGCTGTCAGCAGATGGGCACTCTCATTGACTAGAGGCCACCCTCATATTTTTTTGCCAGGTGATCTTCTCACGAGTCCTCTCACAGCATGACAGCTCACTCCAAGTCTAAAAGAATGGCCCCTCCAGTCTGCTAAGACAAAGCCTTATAAGACAATCATAGTAATGAATATACCATCACCTTTGCCATATTCTATTGGTTAGAAGCAGGTCTCAAAATTCCACCCATACTTCAGAGGAAGAGGCTGCAAAGGGCATATCTCATTGGGTGTCATCTTAGAATTTTGTCTGACATAATAACTTACAAGATTGATTTTTTTTTTTTTTTTTTTTTGAGACAGAGTCTTGCCCTGTCACCCAGGCTGGAGTACAATGGTGCAATTTCAACTCATTGCAACCTCTGCCTCCCGGGTTCAAGAGATTCTCCTGCCTCAGCCTCCCAAGTAGCTGGGATTACAGGCATTCACCATCATGCCCAGCTAATTTTTTGTATCTTTAGTAGAGATAGGGTTTCACCATGTTGGCCAGGCAGGTCTCAAACTCCTGACCTCGTGGTCAGCCCACGTTGGCCTCCCAAAGTGCTGGGATTACAGGCATGAGCCACCGTGCCCAGCCACAAGATGGAATTTTCTAAGAAGAGCAAACAAGTGCCAAATTCTCTTTACACTAAGGCTGATAAGAAAATGACTTAATAATAGAGAACCTGATACCAAGTACCTGTTCATAGAAAGAAAATCAAGTTTTTTCCTTCTCCACCTATGGTAAATAGCTGATGTGCTTTCACTCACTACTTTCTGTTGAAAATTGTGTCTTGCCATTGTCTTTTGTTGTTTTTCTTCTACAAGCAACCTAACATATTTCTAGTAATGTGAGTAGATGGAAAAAAGTAATTATTAGTGCCAATTAAGTTGAATACATTTTTTTCAATATGAGAATAAAATTTCATCAACTATAATGAATTTAAAATCACGTCTATCCATATTTTGTTTCCATTTGATTGCATAAGAATACAAGTAGTTTTCAACATATTCTTAAACATTTCCTTATTTATTTATTTTCTGTATATTGTTTTTGGCTTTAGCCAAGACTATAATAAGATGACTTCTCACAATAATAGCATTTCTGAGAAAACAGTTTCCCAATGGGTAGTTATATTCAATTGCAAGAGTTTCCACTCCCTGAGAATTCAAGAGTCACAGTCTAAGATTTACTAACAGTGGGTCAGTATATTATGAGGGAAGTCTTATTTGTAGTTCCGTATCCTCTATTAGCTGAGGGTATGAGTGACTATAATACTGATGATAATTTATTGCATAACAAAAGATTTTACTATTGTAGCATTTAAATTAATCATGTAACAGGGAGGATCTTTTCTGTTCCTATTCATTCAAAGGCATTTGTTCACGTCGTATCTCTACTTTCTCATGTCATAGAAAACATTAGACATGATTAGCTGCAGGTATCTGTGCCTCATGATATCCAAGCAAAGTCCTTTTTATATTTCATCTTATAATTGTATTTGCAACTTAATGTTTGAAGTGTCAGTCTTTGTAAAATTAGCTCATCTTGTTATGATTTAGAGCTTTGATGTAAGTGAAAGGCTTCGATTGCAATGCAGAGTCACATCTGAGAGTAAACTGCATAGACAAAGAGACTTACAAGACTAGTAAATCAAATACTCTGAGCTGTCTATGTGGATTATGAGATACTATTTGCATAACTTTGAAGTATTTATACTGATGAAATTACAATAATTAAAATCATTGCTGTGTCAATTGCTAGATGCCACAAGGCATAGCAATTACTAGCATGCAAATCAGACTTTGTGTAAGCATTTTAAGGAATAATTACCTTATTTGATTCAGATGTGCCTGAAAGGCATTAAGAATCATTTGAGCTATTTTTCCTTCAACAATTTTAAGGCTTGTAGATAATGTTGTTGTTATTATCAATTATTTACTTTTGTGTATTACTTTTCCTTATTTTGGTTGAAAGTAAATGCCATAGACAGAATAAAAACATACAACTTTGCTGTATCTAAAAACAATTTACAGTATCAGTTAAATCTGCATCTCAGTTCAGCAACCACTTTTCTTTCTAATGGGCTTTACGTTGCTATGTCATCAGTTTCATGCTAAATAGCTAATGTATACCCAATGTCTACATTCTCGCAATTTAAGATCAGGGCTGTGAACTGCAAGAAAATACTAGAGTAAAAACTCAAGACATAAGAAGTTGAAGAATATCCTCACAAATATATTTTCCACAGAATATGTATAGGTGGTCACTTAGCCAGTTCAAAATTTTAGTTTGCAAATTGCAAATGTTTTACCAACTAAAATTGACACCAAACTTTATACATGAAACCAGATCTAATATCATATCAGGTAATTGAATGATATGATTGAATTGAATTGAGTGATAATTTAGAAATCATGAAATACTTTTTTCAAGACTTTGGGTAAAGTGGATAGTTAATGCAGGCTTACTTACACATCATTGTTTCCTTAACAAAATATCAAGTCCGAACTGTTTTTTTCCCATTGTGTAAATAATAAAAATAAATTTTTTTTTTAATGTATCATGTATAATAATTGGGTTGTGTGTCACTGAATCAAAGCAGAGATCTTTATGAGAACTATTGCCTAACTTGCTTTCTTTCTTGGGCCCTGCTCAATTCCCTCATGACTCTTAATAAATAGTGTCTATAAATGGCTACAATTTTACTTTATTCTTTTGAAAATTCAGGCTGTTTCATGAGCAAAGCTTTGCTATTTTAACATGTGTTACTTTGGTTGTCTTCTGAAAGATCCTGAAAATATACCAGATTTTGTATTTCAGTTAGTTGAAAAGTTAACCAAAAATTAGTTTTCTTGATTATCTGTACAAATTATCTTTGCATTTTGGATAGATATGGGAATGATTTCTGTTTTTTATTTACAAAAGACATAAATATCTAAAAACTATAACATTCATTTACAATATATCTTGAAAATTAATTTTAGATTATTTAAGTTAATGTAATTACTTGCTTTGGAAAATATGTTCTGTGAACAGAACTTATGTACAGGGGAGAAATTAATAATGAACATGTGAGTTTTGTGTTTCACTTTTTTCTAGATCTATTGCTAGTTGTACAACTGATATGCAGTCTCTAGTGAGACACAAATTAATAGACAGACAAACAAGTGTTCCTCCTCATGAAAAGCTCCTGGAAGAAAGTTTCTAAAATTATGTGAGAAATATTTTTAAGTATATTTTAGAGCACTCATTAAATATTTGTTCCTTGAGTGAGTAAAGACATATAAGAAAAATTCACATTTACTAGAATACACTTTTTGGAAAAATTCGGAAAAGTAAGGGTTTTTTTTTGTTTTTTGTTTTTTTTTTTTTTGCAGCAAAACATTCCATTGCCATATATCACAAACAAAAAAGAAAGTTTGAATTTTATCATGACAATTCTATATGATATTAATAGTAGGATACCAAATTTGGATACTTTTTGCAACAAAAAGTGTTGAAATATAGAAAAGGACTATGAGGCATAGAGGTTCTTATAAAAATAAAGCTTGTGAAAAATTCTAGTTTCTGCAACCACTGGAAATTAAAAAGGTTTATTGATTTTCCATTTCAATATATTTTTAAATCTATTCTTCTTTGTTCTGGCCTCACTTTCCTGTTGAGTGACTGCGGGTAACCCATTTGACTCTTGCAATGTATTTTAAGCCTCATTTTTATTATTTTAAATGAAGCTCTCATAGATACATTTCTTCCCATTCTTTTCTATATTACAAATACCATAGAAAATAAAGTTCCTTTGATGACTCTTAATTAGGTTGACTTGCAACAACATTTTTGTGACTTAATTACAAGGCTGTTATAGCCCATCCTGAAGTAAAAAATATTTATTTGTTCCCTATGGCGAAATAAATTGATCATTAACATGTACACACTGGTTAGAAAGTTAGGCAACATGAATACTTTTATCATCACAACGCATTTGAATAATGGTGTCATTACTGTCAGTTCTCTCTTTAATAACAGATACATGTGCTTAACCACAATGAATCATAGCTCTCTAGAACACATTGAGTCAAGATTTTAAAAACAATTTAATTTCTTTTAATTTCCTAACATTTTCTGTAGAGATCCTGGTTTAAAAATTAGTGCTGACCAAATTATACACCACTTTTTGTCTTGATATGCTAAAAAAAAAAAAGAGGAAATGGCATAATAGACCACCTGACTCTAGATGATTTTATTTCATATTTATATTTATTTTGCATTGAAAACATATGCTTACTGCATATGCTTTAGGATGATGTGCTTATATTTATGTTCATATTCTCAATGATTGCAGGATAGCATTATGCTACAGACCTGAGTATACAATGGAGCATAAACCTTTTATGATTCAGAGCAATAATTCAAAACAATTCCAATTTCAGTACTCCTTAGAGAACATTTTAAAAATGGAATCCCATTCTCTCCCCCAGAGTTGCAGAATCAGTAGCTAAGGGAAGTCAACCTTGGGACTCTGCATTACAAGGAAATTTTCTAGAGATGCTTATCCACAGCCCGGTATGGTAATCACTGTCAAGTTTCAGTCTGCATGGAGGAGCCCCAGACAGTACATATGTGTCGCTGAGACCACAAAGTAGGGGAGAGATGGGAACTTAAAGCTTGGTTAACCATGTCTTTTTTCTTTTTCCTCCCTAAGGCCAATAAACTTTTACTTATTTTATATCCAGCTTCAGTGAAAAATTTCACTACGCAAAAAGATTTGTAGTCAAAAATAATTTATTGAACCGGTGCTTTTTCAAGTTGACTTTTTGGCTTTTAACAACTAGTTTCATCTTTAGTACAGATTTTTCCCATACATATATAGAAATAAATGGATATTTTCTTAAAACGAAAATGAACAAATATATATCAGAAAACAAAATTGAGCAGCATGCTTGATGAAATGGCAGAATTTCTAAGAAAATCAGAAACCAGACAAACTTGCATATTATTTATGGTACATTGTAATATCATTTTGGAGGGCTACTTGAAGCAGTGAACCTAAGAATTAAACTTAAGTTTTATATGCTATAAAGAGAACTTAAAAAAGGATAATTTATAAGTCCAAGAAAATAAAGTAAGCAAAATTAGATAATAGCATTGTATAGCCAGTTAAAATTTAGTAGGGTAGCTAGTTAAAATTTAAAGTATCAAATGCAAAACCTTTATCTATGTAAATTCTAAAAATAAAGGTGAATCATCAGGGAAAACAGACAATTGAAAACAACAATAAACACTGTAAAATATTTAAAACCTCACAATAAATACTCAGAATCTGTATGAAGAAAAGCATGTAATGCTATGCAAGAGACAGTATAGGATGATAGAGAATAATACAGATATGTCTTACTTTTGAAGGAATACAGTGTTATAAAAGTGATGAAAAATACTATAGAGATACTTCAAGTGTCTCAAAATCAACCTATATATTCAATGAAACTTCAATTAAAAAACAAACAGCATTGCCTGAAGGTATTTGACAAAAATTGTAAAGTTCATAAGAATAAAAATAGAATCAGAAAATTATGAAAATGAAAGAAATGATTACATGATAAAAGTGATAGAAGGTAAAACCTAACACATAGATATATGAAATTCTAGTCACAAAAATTAACATAATATTGGCACTGCAATGAATAGACAAAGAAGTCAATAAATTAAGCAATATATGTATAAGAACACTTCAAATCGATAGAGAAAAGACAGCATTAAAAATATGTTAGAAGAATTCTGTTTCTGGGCAACAGAGAATAATAAGGACTAGAAATACTTTCCTTCCTGAAACCATTAAAAACCAAACAAAATCCATAAAACAATCGTTTCAGACATTGAACACTGAACAATATAAGACAATTTTCACTGAAAGCAATTGAAGCAAGTCCTAAAATTGCCCCAGTTTACCCGATTCAAGGACACAGTGCAGCAAGGGACAACCAAGACAGAGTTCAAATTATCTCCTCAGTTGAGAAGCTAGAGCTGGGAATTTAGGGCAGTCACAGAAGCTAGAATTCACAGGACAAATTAGGAAAGAGGTGAGTGATCCCCAGAGAATTCTGGAGTTCTGCAAGGCAATCACCCTTAAGTCTTCATCTGAGTATTGATCAGTGCATGCAGGTGAGGAAACTACCTAAGGTTGAGGGGGAAAAAAAAGAGCAGAGGAAACAGTCCCAAATAACTCATAAAAGGCAGGAAATTTGCCTTGCCATCAGCCAGAGTGGAAAACCTTGTAATTCACTGGACATTGGGCAAAGTACTCAGGGGGATATTGTATCAGGATTCAGGCAAAATTAGTTTTAGACTAAAGACTGATTTGATCTTGAACATAAAAGTTTAAAAGCAAAACTCAAATGGCTCACATTGTTTCTAACTAATTAAACTGCATTTTGGTACAAAACTCATTTCTAGAAATGTAAAAATATCCAGCACTCAGAAAGACAATACTAAAAATGGTTAGTATTCAATAAAAATCATTAAAGATACCAAGAAATAGGAAAATACAACCTCCAATAAAGAGAAAATCAACCAATAATGATGTAGTGAAAATGGAAAGGTTATAGAATTCACAGAAAGAGACATAAATCAATTATAACTGTAGTCCATAAATTCAAGGACATAAGGAAGAAATTGAGTTTGTATGTCAACATGTAGATGCTATAAAAGGAGACACTATGAATATAAAGAAAGAATAAAAAACAGTGGAATGGTAAATATAAAACATATTTTTCTTATTTTTAAATGTCTTTTAAGATAATTGACCAGTGATATGTTTTGGATTTGTGTCTCTACCAAATATTCTGTTGAATTGTAATCCCCAATGTTGGAGGTGGGATCTGGTGGGAGGTGATTGGATCTTAGGGGTGGATTTCTCATGAATGGTTTAGCACCATCCCTTGGTGCTGTTCTTGTGACTGGTACATGAATTCTTATGGAATTTGTTTGTTTAAAAGTGTGTAGCACCTCCCCTACTCTCTCTTTCTCCTGCTTTGGCCATGAGCTGTGTCTGCTTTCACTTTATCTTCTGCCAAAATAGTAAGCTTTCTGAGGCCTCTCCAGAAACCAAGCAGATGCCAGTATCATGCTTCCTGTACCATCTGCAGAACCATAATTCAATTAAACCTCGTTTCTTTATAAATTACCCATTCTCAGGTATTTCTTTGTATCAACGTGAGGATGGATTAATACAGAAAATTGGTACTAAGGAGGGTGGCATTGCTATAAAAATACCTGAAATGTGGAAGCAGCTTTGGAAGTTGGCAAGGGCGGAGGTTGGAAGAGTTTATAGGGCTCAGAAGAAGACAGACAGATGAGGGAACTTTTGGAATGCTTAGAGACTTAAACTGTTGTAACCAAAATGTTGATAGTGATATGGACAGTGAAGGCTAGGTTGATGAGGTCTTAGATGGAAATAAGAAACGCCTTGGGAACTGGAACAAAGGTCACTTTTATCATGCCTTAGCAAAGAATTTGGCTGCTCTGTGCCCCTGCCCCAGGGATCTGTGAAATTTTGAAACTTCTAGCAGCCAAGCATTCAAGATACGGCCTGGCTGCTTCTAACAGCCTATGCTCATATGTATGAGCAAAGAAACTATCTAAAGCTTAAACTTACATTTAGAGAGGAAACAGAGAAAAAAGGCTGGGAAAGTTTCCAGCCTGACTATGCAGTAGAAAAAAAAAAAAAAAAGCTCATTTTTAGGGGGGAAATCCCCTGCAGAAATTTGCATAACTAAGAAGAGGGCAAGTGCTACTAGCAAAGACAATGGGGAAAAGGCCTTGAAGACATTTCAGAGAACTTCATGACAGCCCCTCCCATCACAGTTCCAGAGGTGTAGGAAGACTGAGTGGTTTCTTTGTCGGCCAGGTCCCGGGCCCTGCTGCCTTGTGCAACCTCAGAACACTGCTCCTTGCATTCCAGCCACTCCAGCTCCAGCCATGGCTCAAAGGGGTTCAGGTACAGCTCAGGCTGCTATTCTGGAGGGCAAAAGCTGTAAACCTTGGTGTCTTCCATGTGGTGTTAAGTCTGCAGTTCACAGAATGCAGGAGCTGAGGCTTGGTAGCCTGTGCCTAGACTTCAGAGGATGTATGGAAAAGCTTGGGTGGCCAAGAAGAAGCCTACTACAGAAGCAGAGCCCTGGTGGGGATCCTTTACTTGAGCAGCTTGGAAGAAAAATGTCGGTTTGGAGCCCCCAAGCAGAATCCCCACTGGGGCACTGCCTAGTTGAACTGTGAAGAAGGGGGCCACCATTCTACAGATCCAACAATGTTAGATCCACTGACAGCTTGCACTGTGTGTCTGGAAAAAACACAGATAGTCAATGCCAGCTCAAGAGAGCAGCCCTGGAGGCTGAACCCTGCAAAGCCACAGGGGCGGAGCTACCCAAGGCTTTGGGACTTCACTTCTCACACCAGTGTATCCTGGATGTTGCACATGGACATGGAGTCCAGGAAGATCATTTTGGAGCCTTAAGATTTAGTGACTTTCCTGTTTGGTTTTGAACTTGCATGGGGCCTGTAGCTCCTCTCTTTGGGCCTATTTCTGCCTTTTGGAATGGGAATATTTATCCAATGCCTATACCCCCCTTCTATCCTCGGTGTAACTAACTTGTTTTTTTTTTATTTTATAGGCTCATAGGTGAAAATGACTTGCCTTATCTCAGATGAGACGTTGGACTTTGGACTTTTGAGTTAATATTGGAGTGAGTTGAGACTTTAAGGGACTATTGGTAAGGCATGATTGTATTTTGCAATGAGAGAAGGACATGAGATTAGGGGGCCAGAGCAGAATGATATAGTTTAGATCTGTGTTCCCACCAAATCTTCTGTGGAATTGTAATTCCTAATGTTGGAGGTGGGACCTGGTGAAAGGTGATTGGATCTTGGGGGTGGATTTCTCATGAATAGTTTAGCACCATCCCCTTGGTGCTGTTCTCATGATTGTGAGTGAATTCTTGTGATGTCTGAATGTTTAAAAGTATGTAGCACCTCCCCCTTCATTCTCTTGCTCCTGCCCTGTAAGAGATGCTGGCTCCCCCTTTGTCTTCCACGGTGATTATAAGCTTCCTGAAGCCTGCCCAGAAGTTGAGCAGATGAAAGCATCATGCTTCCTGTATAGCCTATGGAACTGTGAGCCAATTAAACTTCTTTTCTTTATAAAGTACTGAGTCTCAGGTATTTCTTTATAGCAATGCAAGAAGGCACTAATACAACCATTTAAACAAAAATAATCAAGTTTGGGATTTTCAGCATATTGAGAAGTAAAATGTATGTTAACAATAGCACATAAACTAAAAAGGGGACAATGGAAGCTTATTCTTATATGACTCATCTAATATACGTCCCATGGATGTCAAGAGACTGCTTTTCCTACTCTGAACTACACTTGTCACCTAAGCATGAAAGCATGACTGCTTGTTTTCACCAATTTCCTAAATTGTACATGAAGTCTCTTTTGATAACATTTAGACATTAGTTCCCCAGCACAGACCAGGAGAACCTACATCATATAGTTGGTTGATCTCACAAGTTGCATTTTCTCTCTCAGGTTGTCCATGTTAACTGCTCCCTTTTTCTTCACCCCAACCCTCTCATGTAAATCAACCCTGAAAAATTAATCTGACCACCACTTCACCAAATCTATTATGATTATAAATGAGTTCCAGATAACATGGAGATGGGTCTTCTATTAAACAAACAAACAAACAACAAAACTAATGAAGCAGCTGAATCAATAGGGAAGTTATTTTTAAGTATAAAATAGAAAGTTCTTAACCCAGGTACCAAATTATCAGGTCATTAGATGTACTTTCCTTTATACTGAAATTTCAAGTAACTTACCAATATTGAAAATACATTTGTGTTAACTCTCCCTTTGTCTTCTTGGTATGTTTGCCATGACCTAATATAAAGAATTTTTTTTTCAATTGAAATTAAATGTACCTCTTTTAAAAGGCTGGAAGATTGAAATGGAATTACATACCATGAAGGATTTTGAAATGGCTGATATAACCTGTAAATTTGATAAACATTGTACAGAATAGCATTTCCTCTACAAACTTCTTCATTTGTCTTCTGATTTCACATTTCACAGAGACTATTGATTCCTTCTGAGCAAAGTATAATGGACCTGTGAACAATCTGTGATCACTCTCTAGTTCCTTTTGGTATTACAACACTAAGTCTGAAGAGCTTGTCTTCCATGCATGAATAAATGAAAAGAAAGAATATCATCAGGACTCAATGGAGAGTTTCCTTAAGGCAAATTTATTCATGCTATATAATACTTTAAAAATAATATCTGCTTTGATTTTAAAAATAAATAAAACAGTAAAATGGCTATATTAAGCAAGAGAGGACTACTTAAAATAACAAAATAGCATGGAAAAAGAAAGTATAATTAAATAAAATAAGTAATAAAAGCAATGTACAGTAGACTTTAACAATGCAACCCAGTGAATAATTTGTGGAAAAGACAAGTAACAGGTATTCACATAATACAGAAAATTATGAAGAAGAGAACTAATTGAAAAGGATTACATAAATGAGGATAACTGTAGTAATCTAACCTACAAATAATGAGTCTTCTCAAAGAAGGAAACAGAACTAATATAATAAATAAAATATAAAAAGTGTATTAAATTTTTTCAAGTACTAAGACTATTTACTCAAAGGCTTATTATGATCTGGGGAAAAGTACTGAAAGAAAATCCATACTTAGATAATACTTGAAAAATTGCTTGGCTCACAAAAATAAAGAAAAAATAACATACATATTTAGAAATAAATATATAGTTATAAAGAAAACACATTAGAAACATTAAGAAGTTGAAAATATAAAACCTAAGAAAAATTTTATGAGTCAAACTTTCCTCAGAAAAGCACAAATAACAATAATTGCCTCAAATGCTTTTTGTGGCAAGATGGGTGGGTGAAAACAAATAGATTATTAGAAAATTTGGAAACAATAGAGAATGTAAAATATAAAGCATTAAGCAGAAGAGAGGAACTTTTTATTTTACCAAAATATTCCATCATAGTAAGAAAAGAGGTGTCCTGCATTATTCATAAGTCACCTGCTATAACAAACCATTTGAGTGGTTTAACACAATAAACCTCTTTAATGTTGCACATCAATGCCAGGGTACACTCCAATGTACTAGGTGTTCTTTATTCTGGGAAGCTGTTTTCTACCATTAAGTTGCTCTGCTATCTTCTAGAGTCTTGCCATCCTCTATTGAATTTTCAGGATACAGACAATGCACAGTGAAGAGAAAGTGTGAAAAATTATGAGATAAATTTCAAAGATATATCCTAAGCTGGCATAAATCATTTCCTTCCACATTTCATTGGCCAGAGCCTGGTCATCTGGCCTCACCAAAAGCAAGAACAGATGGGGAATATAGCTCATCATTGGCTTAAGAAGAAAAATAGAAAACTGATACTAGTGAGCACAGCGTTCTTTGTTGCAATTACTAAATATTTATATGTCAACAATCACTATTAAAACTAAATATTAAATTTGAGGAAAAATTGTCAGAGAACTGAAAGTATTATAATGTTTAACGTATGGTTATGTTAGAAAAGAAGCTAATTTTAACAAATTATAATCAATTAAAATTCCAGAGATAGTAGATGCAGACTTTATTGTCTTCTGAAGTATGTATGGAATGTTTACAAAAATAATCACATGTTTTGCAGTGAAGAAAACTTCAGTGGAAGAGAGTAGATTGGTTATAAGTTGACTTCATAGTCGAATTCATTGATTTTATGCAAATTGTTTACTTTGTGACAGTGATTCATACAACTATATATGAGTATAACCACATAGATAGAGACTCAAAGAAAGCCTTGGAATATAGAAAGGGCTTTCTATAAAATGTGACATCTGGAATTGATTGAGAACTCACAGGAATTTAATAATTCATATAATTAAGTTTATATCAGAAGTCAGTGAAAAATGAAGTGTTATTAAACAAACACATTGGTATAGTATATCATCAATTTGAGAAAAAAATATATTTTAAACAATTCTATTTAAAATAAGATCAGCTTGATTACTTTTATGTAAAACATCAAATTTCTGACTAACAATAGAATTTTCTAAATCAAGATGAAGAGAAATATACTGCAAATTGGAAATGGAAGAAAAAATATCTAAACGAACATGTAATATACATATTATTATTATTTTGAATGAAAAAAAGTAATTTTATGACAATGCAACCTAGAAAATAAGTATGCAGAAAATAATACTACAATTATATAAAAAGTTAAAATAAAAATATATCAGTATTAAAGAACAGAGGTGGAGAAATCACAAATATAAGGAAATATTTTAAAACTGAAAATGCTTACTTGCACCAATACTTAAAGATATCACAGGCAAGTGTTTTTGACTATTAAATTAAACCCCTGAAATAATACATTATGAATAAGATAAAATTAGAATTCCAACCCTATATAAGAGGTTCTATAAATTGGTCCATATTTCTTCAAACCTACCAAAATATTCATACTTTTTCACATTTTTATTCTTTCTGATGTGTTTTTGTATAAACCTAAAATATTAGAAAAATAATTTCTGTAAAGAGGTGTTGATTAAAACATCACACACACACACATAAGTATATATGTGAAAAATGAAAGTTTCCTAATTGCTTTATATAGTATCATTTAACCCATTTTGCCTATACATTTCACACTATTATGATACTAATGAAACATTTTGAGGATGCAATAATTTAGAAATTGGCCATGACATTTTCATATTCAAAGAATAAACATAATTAAAAGTCATATGCATGTTGTAACTACAATTGCATTTAAAATGTAGATATGAAGTGTTTCTAAATAAAGGCAAAAAAGATTCAATCTGACAGAAAAATAAATTAGAGAAATAGACAATTTATAGGTAAATAAATATGAATAGGTTTAAACATGAAAATTGCTAAATCCCACACATAAAATACAGAAACAAATTAAATTGGCACAGAAAATCCATTTCTTATTTATCATATTGTAAAAAGGGTTCTAGAACTATAATGTGTTAATAAGGCTTTGAGAAAATGTGTACTATATTTTTGTTTATTCATTTATTTATAATATATACAGAAAATTAGCTATATTTACAACTACATATATATTTACTCTTTGACCTAGCAATTATACTTTAGGAATATATTTCAAACAAAATGGTGGTAAAAATATAAAAGATATATGCATAACCTTATTTATTGCAACATTCCTTTAAGAATAAAAGAAGGCAAGTGAAATATCAGCTGGTAAGAAACAGGTTGAATAAGAAAGTGTTTTAAAAACTACTATATACACAAAATGGAGTAGTGTGCATCTATCAGAAGCAACAAGGAAAATTACTATATACTAGTTTGTGGATTGAATACCAGGGTATATTTTTAAGTAAAAGAATAAAGGTTGAGTAAAGTGTATATAGTCAAGTGTGTATACCCTTTCTTTTTTGATGACTACCATATGATAATATACATTTTACTCAACCTTGATTGTTTTACTTAAACTAAAAAGCTTCTGCACAATAAAACAAATATTCAGAAGAGTTAACAGAAAATCCACAGAGTGGGAGAAAATTTTCACAATCTATACGTCTGACCAAGGACTAATATCCAGAATCTTCAAATAACTCAAACAAACGAGCAAGAGAAAAAAAAAAAAAAATCCCAACAAAAAGTGGGCTATGGACATGAACAGACAATTTTCAAAAGAAGATATACAAATGGCCAACAAGCAAATGAAAAAACGCTCAACATCACTAATGATCAGGGAAATGCAAATCAAAACCACCATGTAATACCATCTTACTCCTGTAAAAATGATTATAATAAAAAAAATAGATGTTGGGATGGATGTGGTGAAAAGGGAACACTTTTGCACTGTTAGTGGGATATAAACTAGTATAGCTACGATAGAAAATAGTGTGGAGATTCCTTAAGAACTAAAAGTAGATCTACCATTTGATCCAGCAATCCCACTGCTAGGTATCTACCCAGAGGAAAGGAAGTCATTATACGAAAAAGATACTTGCACACGCGTGTTTATAGCAGCACAATTTGCAATTGCAGAAATATGGAACTAGCCCAAATGCCCAAATCAATGAGTGGATAAAGAAAATGTGGTATATATATAACATGGAATACTACACAGCCATAAAACAGAACAAAAGTATTAGCAGCAACCTGGCTGGAATTACAGACTGTTATTCTAAGTGAAGTAACTCAGGAATGGAAACCAAACATTGTATGTTCTCACTCATAAGTGGGAGCTAAGCTATGAGGATACAAAAGCATAAGAATAATACAATGGACTTTAGAGACTTGGAAAAAAGGATGGAAGGGGGTGAGGGATAAAAGACTACACATTGGGTACAGTGTATACCCCTTGGGTGATGGGTGTATGAAAACTCAGAAATCACAACTGAAGAACTTATTCATGCAACCAAATACCACCTGTTCCCCTAAAACCTATTGAAATAAAAAATAATTTTTTTAAAAAACAGGAACCAACCCTGCCGACACCTTAATTTTGGGCTGCTAGTGTCCAAAACTCTGAGACAATAAATTTCTGTTGTTTAAGCCAAAAAAGATATATAAATATGCATTTGCTTAATCAAACATGAAATTATTTTGGAAGATTATAAAATATAAACAAATAAATAAAAGGTTTACCTAAAAGTGTAGGGAGAAAACAGAGTGGAGGAGACAGATATGAAAGATAAACTTCTTCGCATCTACAATTTTAATAAAGTTGATTTTGGACTCCTGTAAATATTTTACATTGCTATGGAAAAATTTTAAAATGTACTCAAAGCAAAACGAAAATTAAACAAATGAACCTCACTGTGTATTTAACCGGTAGAAAAAAAACACACAGGGAAAATTTATTTTGAGTGACTTGAAGACACGGTTACTAGAATGTGTAATCCAAGTGATGGAATTTACCCTAAAACAAAAAGACCTGCTACATGAATGAATGAATACATAAACTCTTTAGTTTTAATAATTATAGTATAAATTATAATATTAATATTGCTATTCTGAGTCTATAGCATGTATATTTTTGCAAAGGAGCAATGATGTTTATATTAATGAGATTCTACATTTCTGACATGAAAGAAAAAAGACATCTAAGATTGATGTGGTTAAGTAAAACCTTGTAGTCTTTAATTTTAGTTAGTAGTAAAACTATGAATTTATGACATATTACTCTAAAAACACTTATTTCCTAGCTCTATCCTTTGAAAAAGCCTAGAGAACATAATTAAGTATCTCTAAGGACCATTTGTGCCAAAATTTTGGTTTCTACTTACTATTTTCTACTAAAAGAAAGGAGAACTCTGGAGAAATGGCTGGTTGCAGGGATGAAATGGGAGTTGTACAGCATGTTATAGCAGAGAGCAAGGACTCTATCAAAGACTGAGTCATTTCAAAAGGACTAAGGACTAAGGAGCCAGCTGGGACAGACTCCCATCTGTCAAAGATGATTTTAACTTCAACAAAAATTATAACAGTAAAGGAAATAAAACATTCTAGTAAGTGTATATATATGAGTACATAATAATACTCAAATAAAATTTAACAGAACACAATCAGTGGCCAGCATTGTTAGATAACCAACTTCATATTTCAAAAACTGGCAAACAGAGGAAACAGACAAGCATTTCTCCCATTCCTATAAGGACTCTACCCAGAATATCCATATAGATGAGGAAGAAAACTTTTCCTTTTACGTATTTTTCAGATAATAAATTTAAAAGAATAATTAGAGGCCAGGCATGGTGGCTCATGCTTGTAATTCCAGCACACTGGGAGGCCGAGGCGGGTGGAGCCTGAGGTCAGGGTTTCTAGACCAGCCTGACCAATATGGTGAAATTCCGTCTCTACTAAAAAATACAAAAATTAGCCGGGTGTTGTGGCGTGCACCTGTAGTCCCAGCTTCTTGGGAGGCTGAGACAGGAGAATTGCTTGAACCCAGGAGGTGGGGGTTGCAGTGAGCCGAGATTGCGCCACTGCACTCCAGCTGGGGCAACAGAGTGAGACTCCATTTCAAAAAATAAAAATAAAAAAAAAAGAATAATTAGAATATCACCATTTTGTGACCCCAATTAGTTCATAAATCTAGGCAATGATTGTCACTGAAAAAAAGAAACAAAGTGCGAGTGATTACATCTCTAGGTTTGTATTGCCCGGCTGTCCCTCTTTTGTTGCTCTTAACAACCACTGATGATCATTGCTTTCTATTCTTTTTGTTGCTCCTCCCATTCTCTATGTTTTATAATGGATTATTTCAAGACTGTATTTGGATATTCCCTACATAGACTTATTCCAGCTCATGGCTTTAGATGTCATTTATACAATGATGATTTTTAAATTTATATCTTCATACCAGGTGTCTTCTAGTCACTGTATCTGTTTATTCAACATCCATATTTAAATGTTTATTTTCAAAATTAAAATATTCACAACAGTTAAGGGTCGAATTATGTCCCCCTAAAAAGATATGCTCATGTCCTAATGCCTCAAAAGTTTACCTTATTTAGAAATATGGGTTTTGCTGCTGTCATTAGTTGAGATGAGCTCAGAGTAGAGTTGGGTTTGCCACTAAAATAATATGACTGGTTTCCTTATAAAGATGTTCATGTGAAAACATAGACAGGGAGAATGCCATGTGGTGACGGAAGCAGAGATCAGGGTTATGCTGCCACAGACCGAGGAATGGCTGGGGCTACCAGCAGCTGAAAGAGGCAAGGAGGGATCCCACAGAGGGTGAAGAGAGAGCATGGTCCAGCGACACCTTCATGTCAGCCTTTTAGCCTCTAGAGCTGTGAAACAACAAATTTCTGTTGTCTTAAGCCACTCAATGTGTGCAACTTTGGCTAGCAGCCCTAGGAAACTAATACAATAATCTATCTCCTGATTTTTCCGCCTTGACCAAATCTGCTCCTCCCTCAGTCTTCTTCTAGTAAGTAAATGGCTCCATTCATTCAGGTGTTTAGAACTAAAACCTAGAACTCATCTTTGATTCTTCTGTCTCACACTCTCCGTATTTAAACCATCATCAAATCCTGTTGGTTCTACCTTTAAAATACATCCAGAATCTGATTACTTTATAGCAAATTTATTTCCACCACTCAGTTCCAAGTCACTGCCATTGCTCATCTCTATTACTGAGATAGTTTGCTAATTAGTCTACCTCCTTCATCTTTCAACCTCTGTTGTGAATTCTAAATGTATCGCTCTGAATAATTGCTTTAGAAAACAGTCTGATCATGTTTCTTATTCTCAATTATCTCTCAATATCCTCCAGTGGCTTCCCATATTAGACAGAATTAAAACCAAAGTCTTTAACTTGGTCTAGAAGAATCTCTATGATCTAGGTGTCTATTATTTCCCATCTTCCATCACTTTTCATAACATTTTGACCTCATCTTATACCAACAACTTTATTCCCACACCAATGATATATGTCACAAAGCCTATTTGCTTGCTGTTATCTGTGCCTAGAATGGTTTTCCTACAGACAGCACATGATGCTCTTCATCTCCATCTCTTTAAATATGCTCTTATCAGTATAGCCACCCCTGATCTTCCTATTTAATATTTCAACAATCTCAATTTGTATCCTTCTCTCATGCTTAACTTTTCTTCAATGTATTTGTAACCAACTGGCATGCTATAAAATTTACTTATTTATTTATTGCCCATTGTCTCTCACTAAAATGTATGCCCTATTAAAACAAAATTTAATTCTTTATTCCCTGCTATATCTCAGATCCTAAAAAGAGGTATCATAATAGGTATTTTATACATACTTATATAAACTAAAGATTACAAAGGTTAATGTTAATCACCCTGAGAAAACAAGCTATTTTAAAAAGCCTTACTATGTTTATTGCAAGCATGTGAAATAAATATTCCATCTATAGATGACATATTTCTTCATTATAATATAACCATCAAAGCCAGTTTTGGGAATTAAACAGCTTGATTTATGATCGAATTTAAACTGATAAAACCGCATTTTTAAAGTAATGTAAGATTCAATTATTTCACTAAAGTATATCCTTCTTTTACATTGTGCTGATTAGTACTGATGCCAGAGTGCTTGTCAAACTGTGACTTATAAAGTAATTAAATTTCCTTTTGCCTAAAATAATCATTAGAAATGTGTAATATACGACATCAATGATAAACTTCACTTTTTTATGCATTTCCTTTATATAAGTTGCATTGCAACATGGAAACATAAGCGACTATGAGGCATCAACTTGCAAATAATCTATTCCAGAATTTTAAATTTGATATTTCTATTCAGTGAGCTTAACACTTCTGGTCATGTATGTGTATTAAATAATAATATCTGATTACTAGCAACTTCACATTCTTATAAAATGTCTTTGAAATGTCGAGTTTTCATGCAGAGTAGATGTCTATTGTATTTTACTGCCAAAATAACATGTTTCAAATAGTAAAACGGCAGGGGAATACTGACTGAGCTATTAATAAAACACACCAGCTTTTAGCTGGCAAAGCAGCCTTCTTTCCATCAAACATGTCTCAGCCTTTAATAAAGAAACTCAAGTGGTGTAGGTGAAAAATTACTTTTCTCACCCGGTCATCTGTCTGTCATGTATTATTCAGGTCACCAATGTTTGTCCTGAACTGTATCATTCTGTAGTTGTGTCAGGTATGAGATATGTTCAGTGTAATTCCATCAGACTTTGTGAAGTTGATTAGAACAGATCACCTTTCGGCATGGGCACAAGTTATCTCAGCAGATTGAGTGAAAAAGACTTATTTATCTTTGCCTTATAATAAAGAAAGAGATGAGCAAATTTATCCATTAACTTGAAAAGAGTCATATATTTGGTGTGAAAACAAACTGTAGTCAGTAATTCTATTGAAAATACTATAGTACATGAATGTTTCTTCAGGAGAAAAATAATTGAGTCTACATTTAATAGTATGAAATATTTAAGAAAAGCACACACATTTTATTACAGTCCTTAAAATGGTAAATGTTTTTCCTGAAACAAAATGATAGAATATAAGAAAAAAATGCCATATCTTTGATGTTTTCCATTGGCTTTTTTTGCAGCATTATTTTTGCAAAGTAATTTGTACTTTGATTTCTTTTTGCAGAAAATAATCTTCAACATTTAGGCAATCATTATACTATTATGTCTTAACTAAACCATAGACTATTTTACAATAAGCATTCCAAACACTCAAAATAATCATGATGAGACTTGGACTCATAAAATGATATGTGAGTTTGTGTAAAGAAACTTAAAATCTTGTCTGGCATTACCTGGGATCCTTAAGTTCCTCAACTGTCAAATTAACAACTGAAACTAATGGAGAGGAAGCAAGGTGGTATACACCAATCATACAGTTGTGGTCTGTGGTCAAATTTGGATTCAGCTACTTATTAAATTCATGATTTTTGATATCTTTTTAAAAATGAGAATGAAGTCAAAGGATCATATAGTAGCATGTCTAGCACATAGTAATGTTTAAGCATTATGTCTATTGTTCAAGCACTGACACATCCTCAGATGATTTAGCATAGCACAAAGTAGAAATCAGTGTATGTTATTTAATCTCATGTCTCCAATTGTTGATTCTATGAATTCTTGAAATGATTTCTGAAAAAATATAGAAAATTAGCACTAAAGACAAACTAAGATGTTTAGTAGTTTTGCAGCAACAAAATTTGTATTATTGTATAAACAGCAAAAATGCATATTGTGAAACCTACTGAGGAATTACTTTATTATTATTTTTGTACATATATTTTACCTAGAGTAGCCAAAAAACTGAAAAGCAAAGTTGGGATTTTTCCTAAGTTGTTTTTCACCACCTGCTCTCTGGAATGTGTTTTGAAATAGAAAACTTTAGCAACTGCCTTAACCCTTCCTCTACATCACCATTGTACATTTTGCTATAACTTGTTTTGTGTAGAAACAAGAACAGTGTCTTCCTATCTTTCTCCCATTTTGTAAACCTATAAGTTTCCCTTTGCTGGGTGTCATAGCTCAAAGCAACAAGTATTTATTAAACTTCAGAGATGTGGCCAATATTGTGCTGGGCTGTGGAGAATACTTGACAGGTATAGCCTTTTTTTCTCACAGAGCCAAATAAGTTTTTGAGCAGGTGAACAGAAAGGCTTACATGTGTAAAGCAAGACAAAAACAACATAGGGCAATTCTAAATTAAGTGTATCTCAAAGAGCAAATTAAAGCTCCTAGAAAAGTTTTGAGAAGCAGAAATATCCAAATAGAAATATCAAATTTTAAATTCTGGAAAAGATTATTTGCAAGTTGATGCCTCATAGTGGCTTATGTTTCCATATTGCAATACTTTATAGAAGATTAACTTTGTGTATTTACATTGACAGTAATGTAAATAGTATTTACCATTTCTATGTGCTAGATATGCTACTGTATGACACTTTTACTTTATTCTTATTTTTAAAAAGATGTCCAAAATCACGTATTTAACACGTAGCTGAGTTCGGATTTGACCACAGATCACAACTGTATGATTAGTGTATACCATTTTGCTCCTTCTCTATTAATCTCAGTTGTTAATTTGACAGATGAGGAACTTAAGGACCCCAAGTTATGTCAAAGAAGCAAACTAAATTCATGCTCATCTTAGTTTACATTCTAAGATCTTGTATTTTTTAGCAAAATTGTTTGTTTGGGATTTTAAGTTCTCCATGTGAATTATTCTTTGGGATCTTTCTTTTTTTTTTTTTTTTTTTGTGGTTTCAAACCCATTGGGATTTAAACAGACATCCAAAGCATACCTCTTTTATTGTATAGATCTGAGATTACCTTTAACACCGGCTGCAGAGTGTTGGGGTCCATGTGTTTCCTAAACAAAGGAATGAACACACAAGACAACACAAGACAAGACAAACATGGTGGCCGCGTCGAATGGCGCGCTCTGCTTTATTTTATACAGTTGTTTGTGGAATGTTGCCAAGTCACAAGACACATTGTTGTTTTTCTGACCTTCCCCTGACTTTCTGGATTTTCAAGATGTTTACACATAAACAAGCCCCCAGGGTCTGCTGTTAGCAGCTGGCTCCTTTGTCCTCCCTGTTTGCATGGAAGGAATGCCCTGCTTCGTTTGCAAGAGCAGGACTTATCGGAACGTCTAGTTTGCGAGCACATAGTCCTCTACAGCAGAGGTGGGCTCTGATTGGCCTGCCCTAATGCAATCAGGGCAATATAATTGAAGAGCAGACACATGAGCTAAATTTGTCCAGTTGCAGTGAAACTCAGAACCTTTGTGCCATGCTGAAGAGAAAACATATCAACGGTCACATCATAGACCTAACCAATAAGGTAGAAGCATTTAGCCTTGTGGCTGATAGCAGTCATCTTTTGGCCAAGACGGATATCAGCTTGAGGATGCAGAAGACATGGGGGAGAGGGATAAAGAGAATTTTGAAGAAATTATCTAAAACCTTGCATTACTTCTGGACTTCTCAGAAGAATCAACCTATTTCTCTTATTTTTCAATACAGTTTAGATTAGATGTGCTGTCACATGTTGCCTTAAGTGCTTTTTGAAAATAGATAAGCATACGTATTTTTAAAAAAGAAAAAATTAAAAGTAATATACATTGTGTGTTTAGATAACTAATTATATTATATAAGTTAAGGTTATTTTAAATAGCAAATTTTCTTACTAAAAGGATTTGATCTAAAATACATACATTAAAAATATTAAAACATCTCAAAATGTTGAGATTAAACTTGAATACTCTCTGAAAGTAATCACACATAGGAGAATCTATATCACCATCAATAATAAAACAAAGTTACTTAAAATATAACAGAAGTACAAGTAGTCAGTGTGTGTTGGTGGTGAAGAACATGGGTTCGGGAGTCACATATAAGTGGGTTTAAATGTCAGTTCAGTAACTTACTTGCTGTGTGACTTTGGTTAGGTCATTTAACATATCTAACCCTCAGCTTCCTCATCTGTAAAACGTAAAACAGAAAAGTCCACAGTTACCAGAAAAAGAGATTTAGCATCCATTCCCGTGTTCTAAGAAACATAAGCAACTACTTACCCATTACCAACGAAAGCTTTAGCCTTACTTTTATCTCCTTTTGTTCTAGATAAAAATTGAGATAAGTAATCAAAGGTCAGTGTGGTGACTTGTGCTTGTAATCCTAGCACTTTGGGAGGTCAAGCGGAAGTATTGTTTGAGTCCAGGAGTGTGAGACTAGCTTGGACAACATATCAGGACCCCATCTCTAGAAAATTTTTAAACCTAGCTGGGTATGATGGCACATGCCTAGAGTCCTAGCTACTTAGGACACTGAGGCAGGAGGGTCTCTTGAGCTCAGGAGGTTGAGGTTTCAGTGAGTCATGATCATGTCACTGCACTCCAGCCTGGACAACACAGCAAACTCTGTTTAAAAAAAAAAAAAAAAAGTAATAATTTCATTGGCCTTGCTTTTTGGCAACATTTAATTCAGAATTGGCTCAGCTTCCTTAACTTTGCCCCAGAATCCACCAGCATTATCTCAAATCCTATAAGCCTCATCCAGATCCCTTTACTGATATATCTCACCATTTCTTCAGAGTGTTTTTTCCTTTTGCTAAGTAAATTGCCTTTTAAACTACATATGTGTTCCTAGTGGTCTCTGGTTAGTGAGCTTTAATAAATCATAGGATTGATTCATTCAATTAATCATTCAACTGTATTTTACAAATATTTAAATCTTAATTTCAGCTGAACTTTATATTAATTTTTCCAAGACACTTTATTTTGAAAAAAATTAAACCTACATAAAACTTGAAAGAATAACTCAATGAACATCTATATACTCTTTACCTGAATTCAATTCTAAATATTGCAGTAAATTTACAGTATTAACTAAGCACCTACTAAATCCTAATTTAGGCCGTTTGGGGTGGCTCACACCTGTAATCCCAGCACTTTGGGATGCCAAGGTGGGTGGATCACTTGAGGTCAGGAGTTCAAGACCAGCCTGGCCAACATGCTGAAATCCCTTCTCTATTAAAAATACAAAAATTAGTCAGGTGTGGTGCACACCTGTAGTCCCAGCTACTCAGAAGGATGAAACATGAGACTACCTTGAACCCAGGAAGCAGTGAGCCGAGATCACATTGCTGCAATCCAGACTGGGCAAAAGAGCAAGACTCTATCTCGAAAAATAAAAAATAAAATCCTAATTTAGCTAATTATATTTGATAAGTTAAGCAATCCTTCAATCTTTAAAATCTTCTCTTACCTTGGCCTCTTTTCACAGAATTTATGTGGGTATTCTTCCATATCTCTTTCCACACTTTGTTGTTGTCTTTGAAAGACACAACTTTCTCTACTCATCTGTTCCATGGAAGAGTTTATTAAGAATTCATCTTAACCTGTCTTTCTTTGTCTCCATAATCCTTCTCTATAATCTTATTCTTACTCGTTGTTCCAAGTACCAAATATAATTAGAAAAATCTCTAATTTTTATCTATTTTCTGACCTCTAGAGCTGTATACATAACTTCTTGCCTTACCTTATCTTCTTTTGTTTGTTGGTTTGTTTTGAGCCAGGATCTCACTCTGTCACCCAGGCCGGAGTGCAGTGGTGTAATACTTGCTTACTGCAATCTAAACCTCCAAGGCTCAAGTGATCCTTCTGCCTAAGCCTCCTGAATAGCTGGGGCTACAGATTCATGCCACCACAGCCGGATTTTTTTTTTTTTTTTTTTTTTTTTTTTAGTAGAAGGGAGGTCTTGCCACGTTGGCCAGGCTGACTTACCTTATCTTTTAGAACTATAAATGACATCTCCAACTCAATAAGTATAAAACTGAATCCTTTATCTTCACCCATCCAATCCTGTTCCTCTGTCCTTGTTGTCTGTCACAGGGACTGGCGTGATCACGTTTTGCTTATAAAAGCATGACATCTACAAATCACTTTGACACCTTTTGTAATGGTATTTCCATATATAAGACTGGTAGATTCTCTTCAATCCCCAGATAACGCTTTACTTGTTGTCTATCAATATGCCCCTTGTCTTAGCTGCCCAATCGCTTATGTGGAATGACTACAACAGACTGCTCATTGGTCTACAAGTGTTTTCTCTTCACCTCTCCAATCCATTCTCTAAAATGAAAAAGGAATAAACTTAAAGACTAAAAAAAAAAAAAGAAAGAAAAGAAAGAAAGCAAGCCTGATCATTTCACAACCCTTTGCTTGGTCAGAATTCTTCAGTGTCTTCTCACACTTAGCATAATAAAGATGATACTCTTTAACAGGGTTTATAAGGTCCTAATCATCCTCAGACTGAACTATTCCCTCCTATCCTATTCTGAGCACCCTCACCTCATTAGATCTCTTTACATCCCATGTTTCCACCTATTTCTTTGCATATTTCACCACCTTCAAAAGGCAAAATGAGTTGCCTTTTACTCATTTTTTATATTCCATGTCAACTGTCACTTCCAGACTCCCCATGTCTGTAACAAATCACCCCATTTTATTCTTTTGAGATACTATGTATTTCAGTTCTATATCACTTATGACAATTGAACTTTGTATCAGTAAGGAATGCATTCACCTGCAGATACAAACCAAATAAAGCAACAAAGAACACAGGTATGTGTTTGTACCCTACCATGAGTCTGGAGCAGGGCCTTGCTGACCTCCCACTCTACCATCTGGAGGCTGTAGGCCTTTATTCTCTCACTGTCACTGCTAAGCCTCATGGTCCTTGTTCTTCCCCCAAGTTTCACATTTACATTCCAGACAGAGGAAGTGGAAGTAGGAAGCTTCATACCAGCAGTGTTTTTTTCTTTATATCAGAAAAGCAAAGGCTTTCCTAGAAATCCCTAGCAGACTCCCTCTTCGATTTAATTGGTCAGAACTCTGTTACAATTCTACCACTTACTGCCATGAACACTGAAATGCACCAAAGCAAGAAGGCAGTTAAAATTGACCAAAAAGAGCTGACTTACAGTACTATCTCACAGGTTTATATTATTTATGGGGTTATTTAATTTATATTTGCCTACCCCAGTAACTTAGATCTTAAGATCCTTTAGGGCAGGAACCACATTTGTTGTGCTAATAGAAGGCAATCCGTAAATACAAATAGAATACATAAATAAATAAATACATTGCTATTTCTAAATAGCTTCAGTAAAAAATGCTCACCAGGTGCAGTGAGTCACACCTGTGACTCCAGCACTTTGGGAGACCGAGGCAGGCAGATTACCCGAGGTCAAGAGTTCAAGATTAGCATGACCAACATGGTGAAACCCCATCTCTACTAAAAATACAAGAAATTAGCTGGGCGCGGTGACGGGTGCCTGTAATCCTAGCTACTCAGGCGGCTGGGGCAGGAGAATGGCTTGAATGCGGCAGGCAGAGGTTGCAGTGAGGCTAGATCATACCCTTGCACTACATCCTGGGCGACAAGAGCAAGACTCCATGTCAAAAAAATAAAATCAAAAATCAAAAATAAATGCCTTATGCTCATTCGAAAAGGAATGCTTAAGTAGTTTCTAGTATTTCTTCTAAAATCCCATACTTTCAAATCTTGTTTCAAAACATACAAGGGGTAAATAAAACTAGAGCTCTTTCAGCCCACATTCTCAGTTGCATGTGTCTCTTGCATATGTGAGTGCAGCATGATAACATTTTAGTTACAACTTCACAGAAAAAAAATATTTTTAAAGGAGAAGAAGCTTTAGATTTTGATACTGGACCAATGTAAGCAAGTAATGCATTGTCAGGAAGTACATGTTTACTTAAGTTCCTAAAAAGGTAAAAGTAATTTTATTTGGTGGTATGTGCATAAGAAAAAAAGAAATGAGTCATAAATCATTCTTTGGTTTTAATATTTTCTGGTAGTGACTCCAAGGGACATGATGTGGGAAATCATAATTGCTCTTTAAGACACATATCTACATTACATAAGGGCTTTCCTGAATTAAATGAACCTCAATTTGTAAATCTAACATGAAATTAAAATATATGAATATAATGGAATGTAATGCAGGAATTAAAAATAAACACACATGCAGTAATATAAAATTATGTTTGATATGAAATGATATAAAATTTTTAAAAGAAATTGGATAATAGTGGGTGAAAGATTATTGGCCATAATATATTTAACTAAAATATAATCACAAATATTAGGTTTTTTGTCAAAAGTGACTACTTACCAATATGATGACATCTAAATGAGGAACTCAGGAATGGTAGATTTTAAAGCTTTTTTTGTCAATCTTGTATGTGCATTGTCATGTTGCTTCTATGTGGCTATACCTGGATGACAGCTATTTTCATTATTCATTTTAATATTTTGGTCCCATTTACATACATAATTTCAAACAAAATATACTTTTATGATTTATTTAATTGCTATGCTCTAAACATTTCACACTTTCACAATAAGGACATGTTTATCCATCTTTACATGTGATGCAAAGGCTTTTAAAGATGTTTTTACATTGGGTATAAAAAAAGATAAAAATATTTATCTGCATAATGTCTTTTTCATAAAATATGAACATTTTAAAGAAAATTTTGGAATTATATAGCAAGCAATAGATTAAATATTAAGAAAAGAAAGATTGCCGGGTGTGCTGACTCATGCCTGGAATCCCAGCATTTTGGGAAGCCGAGGTGTGTGGATCACTTGAGGTCAGGAATTCGAGACCAGCCTGGCCAAAATATGGCCTTTTCTAGCTTGTTTCACTTAGCATAGTGCTTTCAGTTTATTCATATTATAGCATGTTATCAGAACTATATTCCCTTCATATGGCTCAACAATTTATTTTATAAATGTACCATATTTTATATATTGATTATTTGATGGACATTTGGGCTGGATAATCCCAACTGACCTATATTCGACTTTGATAATTTTTTATTTTGCCACCTTGAATCTGTTATTGGGCTCCTCTACTCAATTTTTGCATTTCATTTTTTTTTACTTGAAAACTCCAGAATTTCTGTGTTATTCTTTATAATTTCTATCTCTATTAACAGTCTCATTTGATAAGACATCATTATCATATTTTCCCTTAATTCAGTAGACAGTTTCTTGTAGTTCTTTGAACATATTTATAACAGCTAATTTAAAGTCTTTGTCTAGTAAGTCTAATGTTTGGGCTTTCTCAGGAATGGCTTATATTGCCAGCTTTTTTCCTCCAATGCATGAGCCTAACTTCCCAGTTTATTTCAAGCCTTTATTGAGGTGTTCTGTGTGTTTCTGTGTTAGGGCTTGCCTTCAACATTTCAGAAAGCAGTTTACAACTCTGCTTGCACAGATCCTTGAGCCAAGCCATACATGAAAGATTATGTAATTCTCAGATCTTTCCTGGACAAGTACACAGCCCTGTGCATGCATGTGACCATCTAGATTCCCAGGAATATTTCGGAGCTATGCTAACTAAAGAATCTTAAATTGTTTAAAAAAAGAGCAAAAGTCATACAATATATAATATGCAAAGACATGAATCCTAAACCAAAATGATATGTGAAAGAGAGATAGAGAGATATTTCAAGAAAAAAAGCCCAAGAAACGCCAAGCTAATAAAAGGAAACTTAGATTGACAATAAAAAAGTGAGAGAAAATGGAATTCAAGTGGAAAAGGTATTAATAGAATAGGACTACAGTGTATGATTAAAAAATATAATTTATAATTGACATCTAATATACATGAATCAAGTACCAGAAAATTAAAATGCATAAAAAATTAGAATTCAAAAAGATATTGGTAAAAATATCTCTATTCTATTGGCAGTCTTTTTAAAATGTATTTTTTCTCATTTTTTGCCAAAATAGATACAAAAATATAAACATATGGGAAAATGGTGTTAATTTGGATTTTATAAGTGAATATCAAGACCAAAACAACCAAAAACACTAATGTTATGTTTTATAGAAATGAGTCCTCAAAGCTTAATATCATTGTATTTTGTAGTATTTGCTCTACTAATAAAGAATAAAAAATACTGACAGAAATTATAAATAGTGTGGTTTTTTGGCTTGATTTAATAAACTTATTTTTAGCCTTGTGTCATATAAAGGAAGAATTAATATTTCCTGAGACTCTAGACCAATTTATATTATAGATCACACAGAGGAACTCTATGTCTCAAGCTCAAAAACACCCAAATTTTTAAATCAAATTTCTGATTTTTACGAAAGAACTAACATAATAACAAATATTTATTTTAGCCTAGATTGTTTTAAAACACTGTTAAATAAATGTTTGAATCAAAGAGAAATTGAGATTTGCATTTATAAAATATGTAGGTGAAAAAATGTAGTATGTCAAAGAGTATGACAATTTTTCTTTTTTGAGTGGTTGGGAAAGTCATAATTTAAAGCATTCTTAGTATTAGGAGAGAAATATAAAAATCAACTTAACTTTGAAGTAATTCAGGAAAAAGAACAAAGACAAAAATTTGGCCCCAAGAAAAATAATAATTATAAAATTATTTAGAGAATTTAAGGGATTAATAAGTAGTAAAATGGCTAAACAAATTTAAACATTGTTTAAAATGTCCACAAATTGAACAAGATCCTAGAGAATGAATGAAAAAAAAATCAGATATGTTTAGGTACAAAAATATTAGCTAAAATATTACAGGATCTTTGGGGGTGACACTTCTCTGGCTGGAAACCTGTGGCCAATTGTGCCTTTGCCTGAGTTTTGCTCAGGCTCACTAGGCTCGTTCCACCGACTTGGCCTGGCAGGCTGTGCTCAGCTCACACTACTGGTCTGAATCCCATGCCTCCCAGGGAGACTAGAGTCAGGGGTGAAAAGGCAAGGGCTGTGTGTGAGTGAGTGTGGAGTCCAGCCACTGTGCAGTCAGACACGTCAACTGTTGCCACCAGGCAGGCAGCTCCAGGTGGTGGTGTGGGAGCCACCTCTCTGTGAGCCTGCAACTGGCCCAGGCGCACCACAAGCAGCTTCCATGGCTGGCACTGGGGAACACTGTGGTGCTTGGAAGCTTGGAGACCCCAGGAATCTCAAGGCCCCAACGAGGGAGTCACAGTCCTGTCTTGGAGAGCTCCCAGGTCTGCGCTCTCTGAAGGGCCATAGCTCTTCTCTCCTTCTCTTTGCCCACAGTGTGGTGAGCAAGGGCAATGTTTCAGCCCTGTTTGTGTTTCAGCAGCTTTTTCAGACTGGCCATTCAGCAGGTCCCAAATTCTTGTCCTGCGACCAGGAAGAATGAGGTGCACAGACAAGGGGGTGGTGAGCAAGACTAAGAGGAACTTTACTGAACAACAGAACAGCTCGGAGAAGATCTGTAGGGGGAAGCTCCTCTCTGTGGCCAGGGTGTCCCAATGAGAATTTAGTTCCTGGAAGACAGAGTAGCTCCTCTCTGCAGGCAGGTTGTCCCAACAAGTATTTAGTTCTCAGTAGAGAGGGTAATTCCTCTTTGCAGCTGGTCGTCTCCTTATCTGCAGCTCTTGGAGGAGAGGAGGCACTAGAGTGGGTAGTTCCTCTCTGCAAGCAGATCATCCTGTTGTCTGCAGCTCTTGGCAGAGAGGGTAACTCCTCTCTGCAGCTGGTCATCCTGTCCTCTTTCTGTCCTCTGCTCTGGCTCAGCCCTGTGCTTCTATGGGCCTCAGAGGGGAGGAAGCCCGATTGATCCATGGGTAGCTATGGGCTGGCCCAGAAAAGGCACCAAAAGTCCCCACTCTGGTCAGTGGGACTGGCAGCCTAGCCCCTTGCCTTCAGGTCCTCCCTGGGGACACGATCCCTTCCACTCACAAGCCTATCTGTCTCCCACTGACATTCATGGCACCCAGGCTGTTTGTGCCAAAGGGTGCTGAAGGTCAGCACCAAGCTGTCCTCAACACCCCTTTGGCTTCTCTTCCATGCTTGTCAGAGCTCAAAGTCCAGAGGGTGCTAAGGCAGCAGGGGGCTGGCATGTCAGCCTTCCTTGAGTGTGTGCACACCTGCGTAGGCCTTGACAGCTCCCCGGGCTCAGCCTGACTTTGCTCTGAGATCAGAGCAGGCACCAACAGCAGGGAGATATCAGGTAGTGGGAGCAGGCATTTCTGAGCCTGTGAGGGCAGCGGGGGCCTTCCCAGGCCCCCAAGAGTGCAGAGATGACTGGGTCCCCAGCCACAGCTGCAGGGATGGCAGATGACAGGGGTCCTGCTACATGGAGCCAGAGAACCAGGTCTACAGCCCCAACATGGGTAACTGCAGTTGCTCTCAGGGAGCTCCCACCACACCATCTCGGAAAAGGTGGGGCTCTCACTTGTCCCCGCGCCACAGAGTGTGCAGCCCTGGCCACACCTCCCTGCTGGAGCCAGAGTGATGGCAGTGGCTGCTCCAGACACACAGCTGCTGCCATCAATAACAGAGTATGTGTAGTCAGAAGCAAAAAAAAATTTTAAAATTAAAGTATACTGGCCGGAGGCAGTGGCTCGCGCTTGTAATCCCAGAACTTTGGAAGGCCAAGGCAGGTGGATCACCTGAGGTGAGGAGTTCAAGACCATCCTGGCCAACACGGTGAAACTCCGTCTTAAAAATACAAAAATTAGCTGGGCATGTTGGCGCAAGCCTATAGTCCCAGCTACTCAGGAGACTGAGGCAGGAGAATTGCTAGAACTTGGGAGGTGGAGGTTGTAGTGAGCTGACATTGTGCCACTGTACTCCAGCCTGGGTGACAGAGCAAGACCCCGTCTCAAAAAATAAAAATAAAAGTAAAGTATACTACTTATAACACTTTATAATGTTAAACATACCATTGGATTTGAGCTTCACAGCAACTCACATGGTAACTACTAAGTTTTCCTGTTTTATAGATGAAAACAACTGAGGATTAAAGAAGTTTAGTTCTTTACCCAAAGTAGACAATTAATTCAGTCAATCTGAGTGTTATGGTCTCAATTGTTAAATAATAAGTCGTTTAAGTAATAAGTCATTAATAATACCTAATAGTTATTGAGAACTTACTATGTATCAGGGACTGTGACAGATACATTGACTACATTGCCTGGTACAATCCTCACAAACATTTCAAAAGTTTCCTAAAATTAATCTCTGCAATTAATGCATTACAAAAGAAAAAAATTAAAGAATTTTTGCATTTAATAAACTTAGACAAATATGTAAAATCTTTATTTAAAATAACAAATGAGAAACCAAAACAACTTATTTTAAAATTATAGATATTAAAGTGTCTACTAGTTACTATATTATAATGAAAACATTTTAAGTATACGGAGTCAAATTAATGGTGTCCAGGGAAAATAAATCCAGAAATTCTTACGAAAAATTTAATAAATTACTAAAACAATGACAGCATGAGTGCATAATTTTTAAAAGCCTTAGGTATGATGTAATCAGCATAAATAATTTAAAAGGCAAATAAATGCTTTAGTATACAGTTTTTATAAATAAGCAAAGGAGGAAACGAAAACAGATGAGATCATGCTACTTTCAAAAAAAAAAACCAAAAACCCAAACATCCACTTATATCAAGGTTTATCATTTTTTTTTTTTTTTTTTGTAAAAGTCTTTATGGTAAATACATTAGGCTTTTCATACCATAACAACTCTGCTCCAGCCACTTAACTATGCCATTGTAAAGCTGCCACAGACAATATGCTAGTGGATGGGTGTGTCTTTATTGCAATAAAACTTTATTTACAAAAATAGTCACAGTCACAGGCAAGATTCGACTCACAGTTGGAGAGCCTCTGATTTATGCCAATGAGAAACCACTGTTCTATTAGTAAATTAGTAAAATCCAGGAAACTAAAAGTGAAAAAATGTATTTGCTGTAAAGAATTTTATTTTATTTTTGCTTCTGTCTTGTATTTTATTTATTTTATTCTCTCAAAGCATTTTTTTAATACTCTCAGAGGTTTTATTTATTTACTTATTTTTTATAAACAAATTTTTGTTCATTTTTTCTGTAAAAATAAACTGGTGCTGCTGGGGAGTGCATTCATTATAAAAGATAGCAAAACTTTCAAATTTGTATTATCTTTTGACTGATTCTGATTTTAATTCTCATATTTTATCCTAAGAAAATAATTAACATCATTCTGTATCTAAATTTTATTTTCTTGTTGTTTATTATTTATTTTTGGATTCTGCATTTGGAAAAATGCAAGAGAGAAAAGAATGAAAGTAAAACACGATTTTTAAAAAATACTTTCAAAAATGCTTATGTATACCTGACAATCATCAATCCTATTATACTCATAGGAAAAAAGGTGCTAAACATTTATCTTTTAGCTTAGGACTGTCTAGTAGAAATCAATACAGATAACTCTGTTTTTTGGTTATTGTTTGTTGTTTCAATTAAGCAAATTCATCTTCTCTATGATTTATTCCTTTTAATTTCTTGACCTTATTGCATTGTAAAATGGTGGGCCAGTTTTTTTCTTGCTTTGTTTATGTACAAAAAAAGGCCATGAACAATAAAAACAAAAATTAGGTAAAACATATGTATTTTGTAATTCATAAGACACAATTTTTTGATGTTTTGCTTTGTTAATAATAATTCTACAAAATGCACTACATTTTTGTCATTCTAAATAGTATTCTGATGACCTGTATGTGTTAACAGTTGATACAAAATCCACATGAAAAACAAATAGAACTCTAGGTGAATCAGTTTCAAATGTTTGGATTTCATCTGCTGCTTCCTAATGGGCAAGGTTGTTCAAGCACAAAAAAGCCCGTTTCTTACTTCTTCACAGGAAAATGAGAAGGACTGATCCTCTTTAGAGTTCTTCTGAATTCAGAATCATGTTGGGTTAACAGGGTTACTATTTCCAAGTCAACTGTCAGTCTCGGGCATCTGAAACTTCAGGCACCTAGGGTCAATGGTAGCTTGTTAAACCATTCTTACAGGGCTATGAGGGTAGTTGCTTTAGTTAGAGATCCTTCAAATCTTTCTGGTATTCTACTTTCATTTTTTTTCTTCATGTTTCCCTACATTCCCTCTTGATACCACTGTGTTATAACAGCATGCATTGCTGAAACTATGATTAGACATTGCCTTGTCTTTCCTGATGCCAACCAATTGACTTCCAAATGGCAAAGAGAGATCTAGAAAGTAACCCCTTTCACAGTCTTATCACTCCTAATGTTGCTTTAAGTTCCATCTTAAACCAAAAGTCACAATAATACATCCAAATTAGGTATCAAGCATATTAATGAAATATAGCTCATGTTCATCCAAAACTATACTACTAGAGGTAAAACAAAAAAAGTCACATTATGTTTTTCTTTTCAAGTAGGGGATAAAGGAAGAGCTTAGTAAAGAAACAAAGATTTGAGATATTTTGCAGATTTATCATGAGCATGGTTAAACATCAAGTAATATGTCCTAAAATGCATAGCTTAATAAATATTTATCTCTAAATAACTAAGATAATTATACTGTTAATGTCAAGTTTAGCATTCCTAGAAACTGGCATACACTAGGTTTAGAATTACGTTTATTTAAATTTTGGCATGGGAGTTTTTTTTTAAACATATAATATCTGTAATTATAGGTATGTAGCCAGAAACATTTTTTTTTTTTCCCTGATAAAAACTTGTTTCTTTATACGGACTTTCTGGGCCTGATGTGGTCACCTAGAAGACTTATTCCTTCTACTCCATGAACACATGAGTAGACTGAAGAATGACACTGTAGAGCTTTGACAACCCTCTCAAGCAGCCCCAGCTGACATGAATTATGAGGGCCATTATGTGAGAGCTCTGAGGTGAGAGTAAGAAACCTTAAGTGCTTGGTATGTGAAATGTTTAGAAGTTTGGATGCCAGTCCTTTCTTATTAAAAGTTTTTAATTTTTTCAAGATTATATTTAGGATTAAAATTTTTAATAAAAATCATCTACTTTACATTATCTCCACTTTTGACTTTGCCCTTTTAAAGTAAATCTAAAAATGAGGATATGTTTTATGAAAAAAGATAGAGTTTTCAAGTAAAATTTAGTACTCATAGATTAGGCAAACTAAAATTCAGAAAGATAGCTTTGTTGTGGTAGTTCTTTATCTCATCAGTAATTTAAAAAGTTTAAGTTGATTTAATCAATAGCTTATTTACATATATATCAAATTAGTAATATAAGCAAAAATTAACACATATAAAAACCCATTGACTATACAAGTGATGTTGATAATTAAAATAGAATCTTGTAAATATTTGACTAATGGAAAACACTAGCCAGAGCAGACCAGAATTACATAATTTTAGTTTATCAACATTACTTCCATAGTAATGTTGAAAACTGGATTCTAGTATTGTCAAACTTAAACATCTTGAATTACTTAAATATGCATCAGAGATTGGTCTACATATTTTGAATTATTATTTCCACCATTTCTATAATATAGAAGCCACCTCCACTGCATATATTGTTTCTGAGAGTGATATTTTCCCCAAAAATTTTATATTAAAGGTCATTATAAAATATATTGTTATCCTTTAAAAAGTTAAGAGTAGCTAACTAGAGCCTCAAATGTTAGAAGTAGCTCTTTATTTAGTGTTAAGATAGGATAACAGCCTTGACTAAAAAACTGGGGGAGTGGACTCCTGAGATATGTCTATTGGTAAACCTAAAGGACTAACTGAATGTAAGGACCTAACAAAGTGGGTAAAGAACGTCTGAATTATCTGATTTGGGCAAACAATGAAGGATGAAGCAATTTGGTGTGGAAAGAAATTCAGGAGGATGAACAAGCCTTAGAAGAAAGATGACAAGTTTTGTTTTGGATATGGATTTGAAAGACTGAAAAATCCTCAAAGTAGCAATGTCCAGAGTATAAATGGACATTTGAAAGGAACGATCAGATGAGGGTAAAGATTGAAGCCATCCACAAATTTAGGATTCTAAAATCAGCAAACAATAAGAGAGTGCCTAGACTGTGCCAGTTCCTGAAATAATCAACACAGGTCTTTTCTGAGACCACAGAAATGTAAAAACTCCCAAGAAAGATCATAAAGAGGGAAGAGAATTATTCTGAGGACAGAACCCTAATGGTGATGGAAGGTGTAGATGAAGGAATGAGAGAAGAGACCTGAGTTGTGAAAATACTGTAGGTAGAAACAGTCTAGACATAGGTTCCACCAAAGATATCCTGCTTGAGGATGGGTGCAAGACATACCATATTGTACTCTGGGAATGAGGCACTTTTAAGGCATTTCAAAACATAAAGGGAGTGGTGAATTAGTGAAGCAAAAAAAAAAAAAAAAAAAAAAAAAAAAATCAAGAATTTTGTTCTTTAAAAGTGTCTAATACTATTTAAAAGCTTAATACCTTTATACCACATAAGAGGACATTGGAAAACAGAATAGGCGTTGCGCTTGGCTGATGGAAACAGAAGATTGCAAAATTCTCTATACTGTTTGTGAATTGAAAAAAATAAAATGAAATCCGAGCTGCTTTTATCTGCTATTAACCAAGATACACACAATGTTACAGATCTTTAGTGCACATATCTACTGATATTTACTGGTACTACTTAATTAAAATGGTGATTTTGATTTTGGGTTTAAGAGAGTATTTTATGGGCAGAAATGAGAAAGACCCTGTGAATTTCTAGGAATTTTCTCCCTAACTTTTTCCCATGGCAGGCTTCTAGAGCTGATGCAGGGCTGCTACCTGGACCTGTCTTGGAACCAAGCATTTCATGGAAGTAAAGCTAAATTCACTTCACCTGAATGCAGTTATCTGCATTGTCTGTGTATATCAGACTGAGTGAGATACTGAGGCATGGGAGGAAGAAGAATGACTATGGAGACAGAGAACTTACATCCTAGTACTAGGGCCTTTGGGCAGGAAAATTCATTTTATTTTCAATTTTCTTATTTACATAAAGAGAGTACTGGACTGGACTACTCTAAATTGTCTATAAACTTCTACATTCTGGGATTCTGTAAGGGAAAAGCAAATCATTCCTTACTGCTAATGGCTTGATCTTCCTTAATCCATGGCTATGTTCATAGTACCCAGGTCTTAGAAATAAAAATGTGTGGGAAACATAATTTGCATAGAGAATATTGACATATTTATTTGAATGCTTACTTTTCCAACTCTATAAAAAGTTTAGTAACAGTGTTTAGGATTTTTTGAGAAGTCAAAGCCATTCTAAGGATTCAATACATTTTCTTGACATTTTGCGAAGATATGCACTTACTTGTCTTAAAATGAATGAATCATCAACCATATTGACACTTCTCTATTTCTTCATCTGTCTGATTATGGAGTGGGGAGAGGGAAAATGTGAAGAAACACCCAGGGAGATAGATAACTTCAGTGGTCTTCTTTCCGTTTAATGACTTTTGCTCCTATTGTATCCACCATTTTCTCTCTACATTTTTTGTTAAATTTTCCTTACAACTTTTATCCTTTTTGACCTTTGAGATCACGGGGGTGCAATTACCCAAACAGTGCCATGATAACCTTAAAGCATAATGCCACCTCACTGAATATCTCACTGGAAATAATGTATGTTAGTATAGGAAGAATAAAAAGTTCCTTAAATGGGCTACATTGCCTTTGTGCCAATTGTCTTGGTCTTTTAAAGATTAACATTAAGGGTGAGGAAATGTTTAAAGTGAGAACACAGAACAGGTTTCATTGTAATTAGTTTCTATATTCAGATTAATTCATGGGTCCATTGTTAACTACTGAAATGCCCAGACTAGATAAGGTAATCCATCCCTTAGGGAAAAGAATTAATTCAAAGTGTCATGGATATGAACACACAAAGCACACGGAAGAAAATATTCAGTGTGATGGGGGAAGGGTAGGAGGGAGGAGAGGATTTATCTTTGTACTCTTTTATTTTAATCTTGAAATATCTTTACATTTCTTTATCTACATGCTTATGAGACTATTGTTTCTGTTGATTCTTATTTTTGAATGATCTGTTCTTTAGCCATTTTAATCAAATGTAAATCACATGGAAGAACCTTGAAATATCTTTATATTTCTATCTATATATTTGGAAGGTCTTTTTATTCATCTGCTCTTTATCCATTTTGATCAAATACAAAACACATGGGAGGAAAACATCTGTATGATAGGAGGGTTGACAGAGAATAAGTGTTTACACTGTTTTAATCTTGAAATAGTTTTACATTTTTACACATGTGTTTGGGAGGTCATTATTTTTAATCACTTTTTTTAGCCATTTGATGAAATATAAAACAATATTTTTATGATTTGTATTTTTATTGAGCCAGAATTAATTAAAAAGCAATTTCATTACTTGGAGATAAAGAATGTATTTTTATAGCACATCCCTGGGGCAAAATAACGTGCTACTACTAGAGACAATTTGAGAGGTGCTTAGAAAGATGTTCATCCTCACAATCTATTATTTCTTTTCAAACGACTATCTTTTCACCACACATATCCTGACAGCCTAATGAGTATGAAATTTTCCCCACTTTATTTTTTCTGTGTAATATAAAGAACCAATGACTCCTTTGCCAAGACTGATATCTGATTGAGAAGTCACTGCCCACGCTCTTATTTGGATGAGGGTTGGAAAAAATTGAACTTGTTTGTTTTACCACTTCTGCATCTTCCACTCGTGTTGACTTTGAGATTTGCGGCATTTGTTCTCAGCATGGTTTCAGAATCTTTCACAGAGCCGTTCAGAGTTGTCTAGTACCACAAAGAAATCACTAGCTCTTTTGAACAAAGTATTTGAGTCTCTAAGGGTAAAAATTGAGCTCACATTTCTTGACGATAACCTTTAACTCTCTTCAGTATTGGTAGGAGCAGTTAAAATACTCCTTAGAACAGAACAAAGTAACTGGAAATATTAGAAAAACATGTTTTTTTTCTCCTGGTTGATAATATATTTTAAAATTTTTATTCCTAGTGTGTATTTATAACCAACATATACTCCCTTTGAGCTTCATGTGTACCTGCATTTGAAAGGACTAAAATATGCTCTTCTGAACCTTCCTTTCAGTCAAGATTGCATATTTGGAATTTAATCATATTGTTTCCTTCTAAGTTTCCAAATTGAGATTGACTTCATTGGGAATATTCCATGCATAACGGCCTTTAGGTTGAAGCTTTTTCTCCAAACTAAATGAAAACATGGCTTTTGTGTTTGCAGCTCACTTAAAGTGATTCTTAATAGTGTGTCTGCATCCATCTTCAGCCCCTTTTCATCATTCTATTTTTTTTTGAATAAACTTAACACAATGTGCTAATTTGGGTGAAATTATAGATGTTGAATCATGATATGAAAGTATTTAAAACACATGCTGCAATTCTTTTTGTTCATATTAGACTCACCATAAGCAAAATTTATTTACATTATGCAAATACTGTGCTCTAAAATATCCTCCCACCAAAATAGCCAAACGGCTTTTAAAATTTGCTTTTAATGTTCAGATAAATTATATGGCATATATATATATATAAATACATGTATATATACACATATGTATGTGTATATATATGTGTAGATATGTATATATATAGTACCTTGCTCATCCTTTCAATACATTGATGCTATTAAACAATAGTCTTTTGTCAAAATTTGATTGATGATTCTATAAAGAGATTATGCCTCCTGACTATCTTCTAACTAAGTAATATCCATGGGGCTCTGAATAGAACATGAAACCACAATTAAAGTTTAAAATTGGGTATCAAAAATTCTTAATTCTAGCCTTGCCATACTTATTGTTGACTTTCCCCCGCAACCTTATTTCATTTAATTTACTTAGAATTTACTTAATGACTTTGGTTTGCCTGTAGAAATAAAAGTATTTGCATACTTCATGGAGGTGCCATGTAATTAATGTACTGAAATTGTGGGTTAAATAATTGTGGAATGCTTTGAGTAACAAGTGTTAATGGTTACTTTGACCTACATGTATGTAAAACACAATCCCAGGGGATGCATCAGTACTCATTAGTGGCTGTTTGAAAGCTGTCTTTTGGTATCCAAAGAGAACCTATCTGAAGAACTAAGTATACTGGGTTGGCGTCCATAGCAGCGGTGCACTGATGATGTATCAGTGGACTCTTAGCAGCTGTTCACATTCTAAGAAATGTCTCAACAGTATCTTGTCCATGACTTTAGTGGATTATAACAAAAAATACAGTGATGAATGGATGTTTTACCACATATAAAATGCATACTATAAGACAACAATGGGCTATTTTGCAATGTATTTATAATTAGATAAGTCTTAATACTATGACAGCAGTCCAAAGATAACTTGACCCTTTACTAGACTCACAATCTTCACATGCCTACAACAGAAGCATTGGGAAATCAAGATTGTATCAGTTGTGGAAACCAAAAGAGGTCTCTACCTTGAGAAAAAACCTCAGGAAAGCTTTTAAGGTACACAGTTTGCTCTTTGGAAAAGAGAGAGAGAGATTAACACGTTTCCTGGTAAACACAACTGCTTTCATTTAAAAATAATTAGGAAAGATAGTAAGACACAATTATCACAGTGTAATTTGACACAACTGAATAAACGCATGCACAAAATTAAATACTCTTTAGTATTGGGGAAAAAACATTGGTTTGGGAGTAAGACACTTAAATTTGAACTTCAGCTCAGGGTTATCTCTCTCTGTGACCAATATACAAGAAATTTACCTTATCTATACTATTTCCTTGCCATGAAATGAGGATAATATAAACTTAAACACAGGTCTATTGTAAGAGTTGAAATAATGTTTGAAAAATTTTTGCATAAGCTGTAAAACACTTTTAACACATGCTAATTTGTGTTATTATTATAAATTCAAGACACATTTGAATCTTTCACTTTGACAATTTACCTTCATTTTGTGGAAGTTTCATTTATTTATTGGAAATATCCCTCCAAATATTATTTTCTAGAGTTAGGAATTATGAGATGCTACAGACAAATGCAACAACTCAAGTCATTCAACATCTATCTTCATTTTACAAAAGGATATTAAATACCAGAAAGGGCTAACTGATTTTCACTGGGACATTTTGCTATTTAGTGGCAAAGCAAGACTGGAATCCACATCTCTTAACTTCCAGGCCAAAGGTATTTTTTTGAATACTGCCATTCAAGTCAGGGTTTTTGTTATTTCTCTGAAAGACTTAGTCATTAGAACTTGATAAAGCTGGGCTGAGTTATTTGCAAAAATAATAAAATAAAATATATAAAATATGATTTTAAAAAAGCAATAAGTGGAAAGCTAATATTAGTTTTAAAAGATCAGGTAAATCAATGAAAACAAAAATTCATGAAACTGATACTTACGTTTGACTCTTTTATATTTGTGATTTATTCATATGTACTTTTTTATTTGGAGAGAAGCATTATTTTTTTTCAAAATCCACACTTGGAACGTTCTGGCACTGGTAGTAAAGTTACATCTCATAGTCTGCGAAGATTTCAAACTTGAAAACTTTTCTACTTTGTATTGAACCTCTTTTTCATGTTTCAAAGCTGACCTACAGTTTTTTCTTTTAAGGAGTGTGTGCTCAAGTCCTGGGGCAGGCTAAGAAACTTGCTGCGGTGCAATACCCAGTGATGTAAAGTATGAGAGATGGGCCAAGTTCAGAGCCAAATTAGCATAAAGTTTTTGAGTCTGGTGTTTGGCACAGCCATGTCAACAGTGCATAGTTGGGTAGATGAGTCAGAGGGAGGAATATTCCAATCTTATATAAATTTGGGAGTTGCTTAACTAAACAAGGAAAAATACATTTCTTGGCTACACAACTTCTCAAGAGTCTTTATAATATAGGTATACTTTACGAATCTATACAAAATGGGTATTATTTAATAATTTTCTTATTTGACCATTGAATTCAGCTTGTAAGCATAATTCTATTTTCCATATGTGGACTCCAAAAAATATTTTGAAAAAGAAAGTTTCAATGATGTAAAGGAAGACACTTTTGCATTTTTATTAACTTATCTTTCACTATTTACCATTTCTGTTTCCATTCCCATTTTGCCTTGCCTATTCTGAAAGTGCCATTCTTCTTAAAAATTCTTGGTACTCCTCATAAGAACAGTGAAGACAGGTACTTTTTTGATAGACTGGCTACTGTATTTCACTTTCACTCTTATGCTGGCAATGTCAATTGAATAGATAATTTTTACATGTCTTCAAAGTATTAAGGCAAGCGGCTTTATTGAAATAGAATGAGGCACAAGCGTTAGTGAAATGAGTTTTTGAAGAGTAGCACACGTTTGGTAAGCTTCTAAAACTCAAAACAGAGATGCAAGCAAAACAATTGACAGTAATTTCAACTTTCCACAGAGTTCAGCGTGAGATTCAAATAACTGTGGGTATGTAGTAGTTTCTTTGTATTTTGCATGGACTGTTTACTGTTTTTCCATTGGTAGGCAGAAATAATTTACCATTATCATATTGCATTTAAATAAATATTAGGTATTGGGAATAGGTTGCAAAGCAAAAAGGAGTTAAAATGAAAGAATAAAGTCTAAATAATATAGTAATGAGTTATTAAAGCATAGATTAACTATAGATTTGTATTAAAAAGATGGTATGCCTTTTAAAAATTTGATTGATTGGCTTCTTTTAATGAATACATACTTATTTTCTTTATTCTCTTCACCTATTATTAAATATGTAATTTGACAAATATCAATAAGACAAAAGCCTATGCGCAGACTATTCAAAATAAACTAGAAACATAATTTAGGACTAATGAGATATGGTTGGGCTGTGTCCCCACCCAAATCTCACCCTTGTAATTGTAATAATCCCCATGTGTCAAGGGTGGAGCCAGGTGGAGATAATTGAATCATAGCGTTGGTTTCCCTCATACTGTTCTCCTGGTGGTGAATAAGTCTCACGAGATCTGATGGTTTTATAAATGGGAGTTGCCCTCACAAGCTCTCTTGACTGCCATCATGTAATATGTGACTTTGCACCTCATTCACCTTCCACCATGATTATGAGGCCTTCCCAGCCATGTGGAACTGTGAGTCAGTTAAACCTCTTTCCTTTTTAAATTACCCTTTCTCGAGTATGTCTTTATTAGCAGCATGAGAGCAGACTAACACATAATGCCAATAAAATTACTAAATCTTTAAGAACATAAAGTAGAGCATATGCATTTAAATTCTGCTTGTATTCTCTTAAATGATTACTTATTCCCAGGACGGAACATATTTTTCAAAAGTTAGGGAGATTTTCAGTGCCTTTATGGTAAAAATCTCTACTTTTTTGTTTACTCAGTGAAATTAAACGTAGACTTTTTTGAGATATTTATTAAATTCAAAGAGTCAGATTTTAATACTTTCAGTGAAAAGTAATGAGAATATCCACAAACTCTTTATATGACCTCTTATTTCTTATCACTACAAAGTTGGGTAAAATTTCATTTCATATGTAACTGTAATTAAAGTAATTCCATTCCTCATCACTTGATAATGTTATTATTTCCCAATATTTTCTTCACAGCAATTAATTAACATTATATTATTTATGTTTATTAACATTTAATTTCTGTCTATTAATCCTAAGTGTGTGATACAGGCAAGCAGAAATTTTGACTAAATTACTTACTATGTATGTAGTAGATGCTTAATAAATGTTTAAAAATCAAGTCCACTCTCTGTTTTGGCTCATAAAGAAAGTGCATCTGTAAAGCAATGTGACAGAATTTATCCTTGATGAAAGTTAATTTATACTGATGAAAGGTAATTAAAACCAAGACTTAAATAAATCTTAATTTGTAACAAGATTGCTACACTCAGTCAGATTCTAGAATGTTTATTAAAATATTTGTCTTGTGATGTGGTATGTCTGACTTAAGCAGGTTTGAAAATAATGATTAAATAAAGTCATCAAAATGACTTTCTTAGACTATGAAAAATGTTTCTACAGGTTAAATCTTCCTATAAGGTAGTTGGCTTCATCCTGTCAAACACGCTGCCTTCACAGGCATATTTTATACCACTATGAGATGCTAGAGAAAGTGTGTAGATATGTCAGTTCAAGTATATAACTCTCATGGGAAAAATTCTAAAATTAATTTTGCATTAATATTCACTTATTCAAGTTCAGCAAAGATGAATTAAGGGTGTACTATATCCAGGTTTTGTATTTCTCACTTCGAATGTTACAGTGGCTAGTGCAATCTACTTTCAAGGGATGCAGAGTAGTGAAAAATGTAGATGAATGAAATAGTCTGTTAATGCCTCTGAGTATATTGAATGCAACTGACTGAATCATGGGGATAAACAGGTAAGTCAGCAATTCTAGCTGAAGAGTTTAACACATCCCTTTCAGAAATTGACAGATCAAGGCCACAAAGTCCCAAATAAGAAACAGAAGATCTGAATAACATGATTAGAAACTCTACACTCAGCCTACAAAGACCATACGCTCTTTTTAAGTATTCACAACATTTTATCATATACTAGGACAAAGTGATCCTTAATATATTTCAAAAAATGAACGCAATATAGCATTCTTCTCAATAAAATGTGCTAATACTGGAAACTAATAACTAAAGAAGAACTATAAAACTCTTATGATTGGAAACTAGATAACATGCTATTAAGTAGCCATGTATTACAAAGAAAATCTTAAGGAAAGATATAAAATAATTACAATAGAATGATATTTAAAAGAATGTATGTCCAAAATTGTGACACACAACGAGATCAGTATTTAAAGGGAAACTTATCATTTAAATATATTTATGAAGAAATCAGAGGCATTAATAGCATATGAACTAAGTGTTCAAGAATTAAAACATCAGCAAACAAAACCAAAGAAATAGATACAAAATAAATTATAAAGGTAAGAGTATATGTCTAAACTACACACCTCTGAAATGCAGAAAAACAGCACATTGAGTGGAGAAACAGTAGGTGTTTTTCTTTAAGATTGGAACCAAACAAGAAAGTATACTGCATCTGATGGGATAAGCTACACTAAGATGTAATAATAAACACCAGATATCAGAAGTTTAAAAACAATGAAGATTATTTCTCACCATTACTACATACCCATCACTAGGAGATCTCCTGCACATAATTCTTGCTCAGTGAACCAGGCTAATGAAGTGTCCATAATCTGTAAACCTCAGGCTGATGTGGCAGAAAAAAAAAAAAAAAAAAAAGGTATGTGGTAAATTGCACACTGGTTTTTTTAAGATTTACTTCTAGAAGTCACAAAGGTTATTTCTGCTTATATTTTATTGGCCAAAGCAGGTCACATGCTTCTTTCTTCCTTCAAGGGAGAAGGTAGACACAATTCTTAATTTTACCATATTTCTTGAAAAAGGAAAATGGATGGTCGTGGGGTATGGTGGGGTGGAGGGGGAGTAAGGAGGCTTAATGAATACCACTTTAGTATCTTTTTTACTATTTACATATCACTAAAGATCATGAGAACATGGCAAAAAAAAAAGGTGAAGATTTTTGTAGGTATGTCAGGTAAAAATTGCATTTGGCAGCTCGTAACAGAAATGCAATTACAATTCAAACACACAAATATTTAATCTTTCATATACAGTCAAGAGTAAATAGATTTAGGCTAGTATTGTGTGTCCACACAACCATCATTTATCCAGTTTCTTCCTACTTTTCTGTTCTGCCATACTCTAGAGAAAAAAAAAATCATCTTTTTATTCTCTATTATGAGACTTTATAAAATGAGGGTCTTGCATGCAAACCTGGAATCAGGCTGACAAAATAGCAAGTTAAAAAGTAGAAATAATTAAAAATCCATTAAGTGTTTTAATATTATGTATAAAAAGAAAATTCTCATGGAACCCAACTTTTACAAAGATTTCAGATCAAGTTTTATAAAGATAAGATCCATTTTGATTTCATAAGGCCACCTCTGCATTCTACCATTAACAAGAGCCTAGAAAGACTCAGAATAACATAACACCACTGCTCACCTACAGCCTCTATTTGCAAAACACAGATCTTCTTCAGCAGGAATCTATCAAAAGTTCAGAAACATGTGCTCCTGGTAAGAGCTTCCATCCATCCTGACCCTCATCACTCGTAGTCTTGATACAACCATCTCTAACCATCACCAGAGCAGACTTCAACATGCCCTTTATTCGTGTTGGTCACCAGAAGCAGCCTGTAAATCCTTGGTCGCCAAGATCCCCAAAGAAATCTGTACATTATGTTATCTGTTTCTATCTGCCCTTCCTCTCCATTTCCTGAAACCTTTGCTCTGTGCCCTCTGAAACTTAAGGTAACTGTTAGCTAAATCACCTACATCCTCAACTCATTCTCTGATTGATTGATCTTTTAAATTTAAATTGCTCTCACTGGCCATTGGCTGTCCTTTACTTCTTTGGAATTTCTCTTTCCAGTGGTAAACACTTCTTCTTTCACACCCATGTGAGAATGAAGAAACAATAAGCATCTTGCTATCCCTCCAAAATGTGTTTCCCCTACTCTCTGACTGCTACCTCTTCTCTTCCTTTCTATTTCAGTTACTCTAGGGCCCTAGTTCCAACCATCCTTTGATTATACGGAGAACCGCCACTTCATCACTGTTTTTCACTCCATGTGTTCCCACATTTATCTTCATATCGAGCTTAAATTCCACATCGGTCATTATAGTTACTCCTTAAATCACCCTAAACTCCTTTGATCTTTTCTAGCATCACCTTCCTCCCTTGACTAAACCAGAAGCCATCTTCCTGCTTGCCTAGTATCTGTACCAGCACAGATAAACATAGGGAGAAGGAAGAAGCATACAATCATGCTGACTGTTTCATTTTAAAATCTATGACCACTAACTTCAAGACCATTCACGTTGCTTGGGAATCTTATTATGTTTCCCTCATCTGTTCACTGTCCCTCTCTCCTAGTGGACTATTCTATACATTCTTCCCCTTCTTCAGGTCTTTGACACTACTCTCTAACCCTTAAACTTACAAAAGGAATTTGAGATAATGAAAGCAACAAGAAAAGAATTTTCATAAGCACCCGCCACCACCAAATGTACATGACAGTTTGCATTTGTGCTCACATACTCTCTGTTCTTCTCTAATAAGATAGAAGGACTCACAACACATTTGTCTCCGCTTGCTGTCTACATACTGTTTCCTCTCTATTCACTCAACAGCAATGCTTCAGCCATTTTTCTCTCTCCAATGTCATTTTTCTTCTCTTTAATAAATCATTTCCATCAGCACAAAAAATGTAGATATTTCTTCCATATTAAAGAATCACTGCTGGGTGCGATGGTTCACATCTGTAATCCCAGCACTTTGGGAGGCCAAGGCAGGTGGACCACCTGATGTCAGGAGTTCAGGACCAGTCTGGCCAACATTTTGAAACCCCATCTTTACTAAAAATACAAAATATTAGCCAAACGTGGTGGCAGGCACCTGTAATTCCAGCTACTCGGGAGGCCGAGGCAGGAGAATCACTTAAACCCGGGAGGCAGAGTTTGCAGTGAGTTGAGATTACGGCTTCACACTCCAGCCTGGGAAACAAGAGTGAAACTCAGTCTCTAAATAAATAAATAAATAATAAAAAAAACCTCTAGATTTTAATTTACTCTAGGTATTTTCCTATTTCTCTCTTTTTTTAAAAAAATAGCTGAAGTCCTTGAAAGAGTTGTCTTTACTCAATGACAGTAAATTCTTCCTTTCTTTTTTTCTATTGAACTGACTACAATCAGATTTTTGCTCCCCCATTCAACAAGTTGGCTATTGTGAAGTCAATAACTTTCATTGGGCTAAATCCAATGGTCAATTTTTAAATCTTTCCTTATTTAACCTATGAAGGAATATAAAATATCATAATTATATTAGCAATTACATTTGACATTTGACACACTTGATCACTCTCCTTGGAACATTTTTTTTCCCCACTTGGCTTCTAAACTAATATCAGTGCCTGATTTTGAGTTTTCCTCTTTAGCAGCTTCTTCCAACTTTTCTCCACTATTTCTGCCTCCCTTCTTGGCCAGTTAACATTAGCTTTTTCTCAGACCTTTTTTTCCTTTTAAACAATGTTATTAAGATATAATTAACATACCATGCAATTCATCCATTAAATGTTTATAATTTGTTTTTATTATATTCACACATAGTTGCAACCACTGTCAGTCAATTTTAGAACATTTAGAACACTTAAAAAATAAGGACATCATCACTTCAAAATAAACCATGTCCTCTTTAGCTATCTCTCTGCTACTCTCTCCTCCAGCCCCAAGAGCTAAGCAACTCTTCGTATGTTAACATTGCCCTGTTTTGGGCATTTCATATAAACAGACTCATATAATATGTGATATTTTGTAACTACCTTATTTCACTTAGCATAATGTTTTCAAGGTTCATCTATGTTGCATTATGTATCAGTAATTCATTCCTTTTTATCACTGAATAATATTCCATTGTATGGATACACCACATTTTGTTTATTCATTCATCTGTTGATGGACATTTGGGTTCCTATCTTTTGGCTACTATGAATGATATGTTTTCATTTACCTTGAATTATGTCTAGAATACCATTAACTGATTTTTGACAAGAGTGCCAAGATCATCTGATTGGCAAACAATCATTATATCAACTAGAAATGTTGGAACAAATGGATAGTCAAATGCAAAAGAATAAAATCAGTCTCTTACCTCTTACTAGTCATAAAAATTAACTCAAAGTGAATCAAAAGTCTAAATGTAAGAGCTAAAATTATAAAACTTTTGAAAGAAAACATCGAGAAAATTTTCACGACCTTGGATTTGGCAAAGTATTCTTAGACAGAACACCCAAAGTAAAAGCAACAAAAGAGAAACACCAGAAAAATTAAATTTTTATCAAATTAAAACTTTAATGTTTCAAAGGACACCATCGATAAAGTGAAAAAAATTATAGAATGTACCAAAATATTTGCAAATTATATCTGATAAAAAAAGTATTGAGAATATATGAGAAACTCAAACAATTCATCAATTAAAAACAAACAGCCCAATTACAAATGAAGTATTCGAGTGGATATTTCTGCAAAGAAGATATACAAATGGCCAATCAACACATGACATAATTTTCACCCTCACTCATTATCAGGCAAATGCATATCAAAATAACAATGAGATACCACTTCACATGCCACTATGATCAAAAAGTCAAATAATAATAAGTATTGGGGAGGAGAATAATAAGTATTGGGGATGACGTGGAGATTCAGAATCCTCACATTGCTAATATGAGCATTTTACACCCCTGTCAGGTATGTAAAATGTAGAGCTGCTTTGGTGAAGAGTCTAGCAATTCCTCAAATGATTAAATCTTTTACTATATGACCCAGAAATGCCACTCTTTTCTTGTTTGTTTTTATCTCCTACAGCCTTCAGATGAAAGAATTCCACATTTATATATACATTTCTTTATTAAAATATCTACATTTATTTCCTTTGTGCTCTGATCACTCATCATTTTAAACACTCTATATGCTGATGAATCCCAGATTTATGTCTTCAACCCAGACTTCTCACATGAAATTAATTGCCAAGTAAACACATCTTGAATATCTAATGAGACTTCTTAAACTGATTTCCTAATATATCCTCATCCTCACTCAAACCTATTTCACCTACATTCTTTCTCAACTGAGGAATGACATTTCCATATTTCCATTTGTTTAACCTATTTGCATTTTTCACTCTCCCATTTGATGTCTCTCATGACACTTCTCTTCATCTCATTCAATCATTCCTCAAATGCTTTTAGCTTTGCTTCCACCCTGGTCTGGATCACTATCCTCTCTCCCATGCACTATTTCAGTAGCCACTTACCTGGCACTCCTTCTTCTACTCTTGCTTTCTTTCATTCTATTTGCCCCATATCATGAAAAGAATCTTGTTTAAATCTAAGCCAGATCACGTCAGTCGTACTCAAAACTTTCAAGTGGTTTCTACTATTCTCAGAATACAATAAAAATTCAAACAATAACCTTAAATGTTTGCATAATTCCTCAGCACATCCTTCCTTTTCCAACTCCCCACTCTTACTACTCTCCTCTCATTCTCGCTACATCAGTCACACTGGCCTCCTTGCTGTTTCTCCAGCTTGTTGGACATACATGTGCTTCAGGGCCTTTGCTCTTGTTTTTCTCTTCTTTTGATATTTTCTTCCTTTAGATATTCAAATGGTTTTTCCTTCACTTACTTCAAGCCTTCACCTTAATGTTAAATTTTCAGTAAGACTTCCTCTAGCTAACTTTGAAGTTTCACAAACATATCTGACACTACCTATCTGCCCCTCTTCTCTGCTGTATTAGTTTGTTTTCACGCTGCTGATAAAAACATACCCGAGACTCAGCAATTCACAAAAGAAAGAGGTTTAATTGGACTTACAGTTCCATGTGACTGGGGAAGCCTCACAATCATGGTGGAAGGCAAAGAGGAGCAAGTCCCGTCTTACATGGATGACGGCAGACAGAGAGAATGAGACAGACGCAAAAGTGGAAACCCCTGATGAAACCATCAGATCTCGTGAGACTTATTCACTACCATGATAACAGTATGAGGGAAACAGCCCCACGATTCAATTATCTCTCACCTGGTCCCTCCCACAACACATGGGAATTACGGACAATTCAAGATGAAATTTGGGTGGGGGCACAGAGCCAAACCATATCACCTGTTTTCCTTTTCAGCATTTATTATGATCTAACATAAAATATCTTTTACTTATTTATTTGTTTATTGTCTGCTCCCCGATTAAAGTACAATCCTTATGATGGCAGAGATTTTGCTTTTTTTGTTTACTGCTGGCTCCCAGTGCTTAGAATAGTACCCACTCTAACAGTAGTCACTCAATAATATTCAGTCAAGGAAAGATGGTAAATTTTTCAAAGACAGAGGATACTATTCAGAAAGGAACTTAATTTTCTCTGGAGGGAAATGTTTTCACTGGATAATTTATTTGGCTAGACTCCTTGGAATTGCACCACATGAGGGGCATTTGCCAAGACTCAGTCAGAAATTGGTATATATCAAAACACAGAAGATTCGGTTGAATTTGACTTATGAAGCCAGTCAATTCAGTTGAATTTGACATGTGAGCCTCCAAATTGTCAAGCTAAATCTAAGCCTCCATTATGTCATTCAAAAACTTCATCACATACATAAAAAAATCCACAAATCTTCCTTCTCTATGTATAATGAAATGGTCTCATTTCACAGGGTCATACATTACCTGATTTTTTTAATTATGAAAGCTTTATATGAAAAAGGCTTTCTTTCATCATCACTGGCCATCAGAGTAAAGCAAATCAAAACCACAATGAGATACCATCTCACACCAGTTAGAATGACATCATTAAAAAGTAAGGAAACAATAGGTGCTGGAGAGGATGTGGAGAAATAGGAACACTTTTACACTGTTGGTGGGACTGTAAACTAGTTCAACCATTGTGGAAGACAGTGTGGCGATTCCTCAAGGATCTAGAACTAGAAATACCATTTGACCCAGCCATCCCATTACTGGGTATATAACCAAAGGACTGTAAATCATGCTGCTATAAAGACACATGCACACATATGTTTATTGCAGCACTATTCACAATAGCAAAGACTTGGAACCAACCCAAATATCCATCAATGACAGACTGCATTAAGAAAATGTGATGCATATACACCATGGAATACTATGCAGCCATAAAAAAGGATGAGTTCATGTCCTTTGTAGGGACATGGAAGAAGCTGGAAATCATCATTCTCAGCAAACTATCACAAGGACAGAAAACCAAACACCACATGTTCTCACTCATAGGTGGGGACTGAACAATGAGAACACTTGGATACAGGAAAGGGAACATCACACACGGGGACCTGTCATGGGATAGGGAGAGAGGGTAGGGATAGCATTAGGAGACATACCTAATGTAAATGATGAGTTGATGGGTGTAGCACACCAACATGGCACATGTGTACATATGTAACAAACCTGCAAGTTGTGCACATGTACCCTAGAACTTAAAGTAAAATTAAAAAAAAGAAAAAGAAAAAGGCTTTGTTTAATAAGACCTTGGATAGCCTGTTTGAAGTTTCACCCCAATTACTTTACTAATCACACCAAATTTGTATTATTATCTTTGTTATTTTCTTGTTTGTATATAGAAACCTTCAATATTGTATATTCTTCAATCTGGCACTAAAAGGGCAAGACATATTTGCTAGAATGCAAAGAGGAGAAAGGTTGCTTTGATTTGTCATAGATAATCATAGGAAAAGATTACCTTTCCCTTAATGTACCAGACAGTTTAAAGACATCTTTATATAAAGAAAGATTCCTATGGGAATTAGCATTTCCCACCTTTTTGCAACCCTCACTTTTACTGCAAGTGGACATCACACACAAAAACAAAACAATTTGTTACTTACATTTGCTAACTATAACTCAGGTGATGAGACTTATTAGGCACTCAATAAATATTTGATACTTTTGACATTTTTAAAACCTAAATTTGTGTTGGTAAATGCTAAGGGCCTCCTCAGACTTTTGACAGTAAAAAGTTAATAGTACTAAATATCGGAAACTTTTAGTGATATTAAACTTATGACTATCCCTATGAATATTCATATACATACGCGGCAAAAGGATGACAGGTAAAGACAAAAACATCTAGGATTTCCATTCAGGCTTATGTTTGACATCCATGTTTTATTATTTTATGGAAATTGGGTAACGTGGGACATTAATGCAATTCTTTCAAAGTCAAATGAAGAATCATGCTAGAAAATTTTAGGTAATGCTTATCATAATAAAGAGTGAATATTACAGAGTCATAAAAATAGGCAAATTAAAACATAGATTATTCATGTAGTAGACAACTTGTGATGATACATTTCAATATATAGGATAAAACTGGAAACATTTTGATAAACTAAAACTTTTGCGTTTCTTCTCTTTCATTTTATTTTATTTTATTTTATTTTATTTTATTTTATTTTATTTTATTATTTTATTTTATTTTATTTTATTTTGTTCCAGGGAACATGTGCAGGATGTGCAGGTTTGTTATATATGTAAATGTGTGCCGTAATGGTTTTCTGCACCTATCAACCCATCACCTATGTATTAAGCCCAGCATGCATTAGCTATTTTTCCTGATGTTCTCCCTCTCCTCCCCTGACAGTCCCCAGTGTGCACTGTTCCCCTCCCTATGTCTATGTGTTCTCATTGTTCAGCTCCCACTTATAAGTGAGAACATACGGTATTTAGTTTTCTATTCCTGCATTAGTTTGCTGAGGGTAATGGTGTCCAGTTTTATACATGTCCCTCCAAAGGACATGATCTCATTCCTTTTTATGGCTGCATAGTATCCCATGGTGTATATGCACCATATTTTCTTCATTCAGTTTATCATTGATGGACATTTGGGTTGATTCCATGTCTTTGTTGTTGTGAATAGTGCTGCAATAAACATACACATGCATGTGTCTTTATAATAGAATGACTTATATTCCTTTGGGTATATACTCAGTAATGAGATTGCTGGCTCAAATGGTATTTCTGGTTCTAAATCTTTTAGGAATCACCATACTGTCTCCCACAATGGTTGAAGTAATTTAGGTTTCTACCAAGAGTGTAAAAGTGTTCCTATTTCTCCACAACCTTGTCAGCATCTGCTGTTTCTTGACATTTTAATAATCACCATTCTGACTGGCGTGAGATGGTATTTCATTGTGGTTTTGATTAGCATTTCTCTAATCATCAGTGATGTTGAGCTTTTTTTTCCCCCCTCAATGAGACGTTTGCTTATATTCCTGAAGATTTTTGTGGACAAAAAAATGTGTTACCCACAAAAACTCAGAATATCTCCAGAAAAAAGCCTCATGAATCATCTCTTCCCCCAGGAACCTCCTCCCAGCCTCTAGTCATCAGGTATCTCTTCTTTTCCACGCGACCTCTTGTGATTTTTGCACATTGATGTTGTATCCTAAGACTTTGCTGAAGTTGCTTATCAGCGTAAGGAGATTTTGGGCTGAGATGATGGGGTTTTCTAAGTATACTATCATGTCATCTGCAAACAGGGACAATTTGACTTCCTCTTTTCCTAATTGAATACACTTTATTTTTTTCTCTTGCCTGATTGCCCTGGCCAGAACTTCTAACACTATGTTGAATAGGAGTGGTGAGAGGGGGCATCCCTGTATTGTGCCAGTTCTCAAAGGGAATGCTTCCAGTTTTTGCCCATTCAGTATGGAGATACTGGCTGTGGGTTTGTCATAAATAGCTATTATTATTTTGAGATATGTTCCATCAACACTTAGTCTATTGAGAGTTTTCAGCATGAAAGGCTGTTTAATTTTGTCGGAGGCCTTTTCTGCATCTGTTGAGATAATCATGTGGTTTTTCTCTTTGGTTCTGTTTATATGATGGATTACGTTTATTGATTTGTGAATGTTGAACCAGCCTTGCATCCCAGGGATGAAGCCAACTTGATCTTGGTGGATAAGCTTTTTGATGTGCTGTTGGATTCAGTTTTCCAGTATTTTATTGAGGATTTTCACATCTATATTCATCAGGGATATTGGTCTAAAATTCTCTTTTTTTGTTGTGTCTCTACCAGGCTTTGGTATCAGGATGATGACGGCCTCATAAAATGAGTTAGGGAGGATTCCCTTTTTCTATTGATTGGAATAGTTCAGAAGGAATGGTACCAACTCCTCTTTGTACCTCTGGTAGAATTTGACTATGAATCCATCTGGTCTGGACTTTTTTTGTTTGGTAGGCTGTTGATTATTGCCTCAATTTCAGAGCCTGTTATTGGTCTGTTCAGCAATTCAACTTCTTCCTGGTTTAGTCTTGGGAGGGTGTTTGTGTCCAGGAATTTATACATTTCTTCTAGATTTTCTAGTTTATTTGCATAGAGGTGTTCATTGTATTATCTGATGATAGTTCGTATTTCTGTGGGATCAGTGGTGATATCCCCTATATCATTTTTTATTGAGTCTATTTGATTCTTCTCTCTTTTCTTCTTTATTAATCTTGCTAGCAGTCTATCAATTTTGTTGATCTTTTCAAAAAATCAGCTCCTGCATTCACTGATTTTTTGAAGGGATTTTTGTGTCTCTATCTCCTTCAGTTCTGCTCTGATCTTAGTTATTTCTAGCCTTCTGCTAGCTTTTGAATGGGTTTGCTCTTGCTTCTCTAGTTCTTTTAATTGTGATGTTAGAGTGTCGATTTTAGATCTTTCCTGCTTTTTTCTTGTGGGCACATAGTGCTATAAGTTTCCCTCTACACACTGCTTTAAATGTGTCCCAGAGATTCTGGTATGTTGTATGTTTGTTCTCATTGGTTTCAAAGAATATCTTTATTTCTGCCTTCATTTTGTTGTTTTACCCAGTAGTTATTCAGGAGCAGCTTGTTCAGCTTCCACGTAGTTGTGCAGTTTTCAGTGAGTTTATTTATCCTGAGTTCTAATTTGATTGCACTGTGGTCTGAGAGACAGTTTGTTGTCTTCCAACTATGTGGTCAATTTTGGAACAAGTGTGATGTGGTGCTGAGAAGAATGTATATTCTGTTGATTTGGAGTGGAGAGTTCTGTAGATGTCTATTAGGTCTACTTGGTGGAGAGCTGAGTTCAAGTCCTGGATATCCTTGTTAACCTTCTGTCTTGTTGATCTGTCTATTATTGACAGTGGGTGTTAAAGTCTCCATTATTATTGTGTGGGAGTCTAAGTATCTTTTCAGGTCTCTTGGGACTTGCTTTATGAATCTGCATGCTCCTGTATTGGGTGCATATATATTTAGGATAGTTAGCTCTTCTTGTTGAATTGATCCCTTTACCATTATGTAATGGCCTTCTTTGTCTCTTTTGATCTTTGTTGGTTTAAACTCTGTTTTATCAGAGACTAGGATTGCAATCCCTGCTTTTTTTTTGTTTTCCATTTGGTTGGTAGATCTTCCTCCATCCCTTTATTTTGAACCTATGTGTGTCTCTGCACATGAGATGGGTCTCCCGAATACAGCACACTGTTGGGTCTTGACTCTTTATCCAATTTGCCAGTCTGTGTCTTTTAATTGGGGCATTTAGCTCTTTTACATTTAAAGTTAATATTGTTATGTGTGAATTTGATCTTGTCATTATGATGTTAGCTGGTTATTTCACCCATTAGTTGATGCAGTTTCTTCTTAGCATTGATGGTCTTTACAATTTGGCATGTTTTTGCAGTGGCTTGTACCGGTTGTTCCTTTCCATATTTAGTGCATCCTTCAGGAGCTCTTGTAAGGCAGGCCTGGTGGTGACAAAATCTCTCAGCATTTATGAAGCTTAGTTTGGCTGGATATGAAATTCTGTGTTGAAAATTCTTTTCTTTAAGAATGTTGAATATTGGCCCCCACTGTCTTCTGGCTTGTAGGGTTCTGCCAAGATATCCGCTGTTATTCTGTTGGGCTTCCCTTTATGCATAACCTGACCTTTCTCTCTGGCTGCTCTTAGCATTTTATCCTTCATTTCAACCTTGGTGAATCTAACAATTATGTGTCTTGGGGTTGCTCTTCTCGAGGAGTATCTTTGTGGTGTTCTCTGTATTTCCCAAATTTGAATTTTGGCCTGCCTTGCTAGGTTGGGGAAGTTCTCCTGGATAATATCCTGAAGGGTGTTTTCCAACTTGGTTCCATTCTCTCTGTCACTTTCAGGTACACCAATCAAACGTAGATTTCAGGCAGGTGGGCCTTGTTGCATTGTGGTGGGCTCCACCCAGTTCGAGCTTCCCAGCCTCTTAGTTTACCTACTCAATCCTCTGCAATGGTAGATGCCCCTCCCCAAGCCAGGCTTGCCACCTCGCAGTTCCATCTTGGACTAGCAGTGTGCAAGGCTCCCCGTGTGTAGGGACCCGCTGAGCCAGGTGGGATATAATCTCCTGGTGTGCTGTTTGCTAAGACTGTTGGAAAAGCTTAGTGTTTAGGTGGCAGTATCCTGATTTTCCCAGAAAGTCTCTCATGGCTTCCCTTGGCTAGGAAAGGGAAATCCCCTGACCCCTTGTGCTTCCTGGATGAGGTGATGCCCTGCCTTGCTTCAGCTTGCCCTCCGTTGGCTGCATCCACTTTCCAACCAGTCGCAATGAGATGAACCAGGTACCTCAGTTGGAAATGCAGAAATCACCCGTCTTCTGCATTGATCACTCTGGGAGCTGCAAACGAGAGCTGTTCCTATTCAGCCATCTTGAAACTCTCCAATGTTAAGCTCTTTTTCATGTTTTTTGGCCATATGTATGTCTTCTTTTGAGAAGTGTCTGTTAATGTCCTTTGCTCACATTTTAATGGGGTTGTTTTTCCTTGCAAATTTGCTTAAGTTCTTTGTAGATTCTGGATGTTAGACGTTTGTCAGATGGATAGATTGCAAAAGTTTTCTCACATTCTGAAGATTATCTGTTCACTCTGTGACAGTTTCTTCTGCTTTGCGGAAGCTCTTCAGTTTGTCAATTTTTGCTTTTTTGCAGTTGCTTTTGATGATTTCATCATAAAATCTTTGCCCAGGCCTATGTTCTGAATGGTACCGCCTAGATTTTTTCTAGGGTTTTTATATTTTTGTGGTTTACATTTAAGTCTTTAATCCATCTTGAGTTAATTTTTGTATAAAGCGTAAAGAAGGGGTCCAGTTTCAATTTTCTGCACATAGCTAGCCAGTTCTCCCAGCATCATTTATTACATAGAAAATCCTTTCTCCATTGCTTGTTTTTGTCAGGATCCTTTTTAAGATAAGATGTTTGTAGGTGTGGGGTTTTATTTCTGAGTTCTCTATTCTGTTGCATTGGCCTGTGTGACTGTTTTTGTAACAGTACTATGCTGTTTTAGTTACTGTAGCCTTTTAGTATAGTTTGAAGTTGGGTAGCTTGATGCCCCCAGCTTTGTTCTTTTTGCTTAGGATTGTTCTGGCTACATGACCTCTCTTTTAGTTTCATAATTTTTGTTTGTTTGTTTGTTTTGTTTTGTTTTTGAGATGAACTCTCACTCTGTCACCCAAGCTGGAGTTGGAGTGCAGTGGCACAATCTTGGCTCACTGCAACCTCCACCTCCTGCATTTAAGTAATTCTTCTGCCTCAGCCTCCTGAGTAGCTGAGACTAGAGGTATGCTACCACGCCCAGCTAATTTGTGTATTTTTAGTAGAGATGGGGTTTCACCATATTGGCAAGACTGGTCTCAAACCCCTGACCTTGTGATCTGCCCACCTCAGCCTCTCAAAGTGCTGGGGTTACAGGTGTGAGCCATTGCTCCTGGTCTCATGTGAATTTTAAAATAGTTTTTTTAATGATTCTGTGAAGAATGTTAATGGTAGTTTAATGGGAATAGCATTGAATCAACAAATTGCTTTGAACAGTATGTCCATTTTCATGATATTGACTTCCTATCCATCAGCATGGAATTTTTTCCCATTTGTTTGTTTCCTCTCTGATTTCTTTGAGCAGTGGTTTGTAGTTCTCCTTGAAGAGGTCCTTCACTTCCCACTTCCCCTTGTTGCCTGTATTCCCAAGTATTTTATTCTCTTTGTGACAACTGTGAATAGGAGTTCATTCATGATTTGGCTCTCTGCTTGTCTGTTGCTGGTGTATAGAAATGCTTGTGATTTCTGCCACTGATTTTGTATCCCAAGACTTTGTTGAAGTTGCTTATCAGCTTAAGAAGCTTTTGGGCTGAGTCAGTGGGGTTTTCTAGATATAAGATCATGTTGTCTGCAAACAAAGAAAACTTGATTTCCTTTCTTCTTCCTTCTTTCTATTTGTACTGCATTTCTTTTAGTTATTGAGACTTCTATTAAGATAACTCAAACAGTTAACTAAAAATTACACTAAAAATGTTTTAGAGTTTGCATCTCCTACTCTGGCTGAGAAATGAAAGTTCTTTTTTTTTTTTTTTTTTTTTTTTTTGAGACGGAGTCTCGCTCTGTCACCCAGGTTGGAGCGCAGTGACGCGATCTCGGCTCACTGCAAGCTCCACCCCCAGGTTCACGCCATTCTCCTGCCTCAGCCTCCTGAGTAGCTGGGATTACAGGCGCCTGCCCCCACCCCTGGCTAATTTTTTTCTTGTTGTTGTTTTTGTATTTTTAGTAGAGAAAAGGTTTCATCATGTTAGCCAGGACGGTCTCCATCTCCTGACCTCGTGATCCACCCTCCTCGGCCTCCCAAAGTGCTGGGATTACAGGCGTGAGCCACTGCGCCCAGCCAAAATGAAAGTTCTTTTGAACAAAAATGTTAACTACCTTTTGAATTATTAAGACATCAGAATGCAAAACTATAATTAGAATAGCTGAAATTCAGTAAAACCAATAGTATTATGGAAAAAAGGGAACGAAAGGAAATTCAAATATTCTATTGTATAGTTGAAATACATACCAGATAGAGAGCATTTGTTTCATTTTTTTTATGCAAGACAATTCAAAAAAAACCACAAATGTTTTATATTTTAAGATTATATTAATATTTACATAATGATTTAATGATTCACAATTTACTAGGCATTTTTATAAACATTTCTCCTTGGTAATCTTCACATCACCTTGCTATAAAAATTAAATCCCTTCCAGAATATGGAACACAGCTGTGAAGGTTAAACAATAGATGCTGAATCACACATCAAGTGTTGGGTGAGCCACTAACTCCACCTATAATTCTCCCATTTTCTCAACTGGCTAAGAAAAACACTGTTAACATCCATTATGAGCCAAATTCTGTGCCAAAGTATGTAGATACAGGGTAAAGAGACAGCCATGGTTTACATTATATTAAATTTACAGGAAAGCAGTTGCCAGATTCCCTATTTTTTCCTCTCCAGTACTCTTTCCTATACTGATTACTGAATTTCCTGTAATGATTACACTGAATCTCTCATGCTAGAAAACCACTTCAGGGGAAAAATAGAAAGTGTTCCTCTTTAATAGGCAAAAGATATTAAATTTTCACAAAAAGGAATATACTTTATTTCAAAAATCACATTCATCAAATTATCTGAGCTGGGCATTCAACAGGGTGCTGGAAAGAAAGAAATGAATAAAACAAGAGTCTTTCATTAGAAACTAATGAGAGTCACAGACAGAATAATTTGAGTGTTGAAAGAAAATACAAGTACTTTCTTATGGGAGAGTGGAGGACAAGGAGTTTCTCATGTTTACATCCTTAGTGAAGTACCACATAGTAATATTTTAAAGAGGATTTGTGGGATTTAATAAAGTAGCACTAACTTCTGTGTAAGGGGAGCCAGGGAAGGTCTTAAGGAAAATGTGCATCTAAACAGTCGTCAAAAAGATACCACATTAAAATTCCATCTCATTTACAGTTAGTACTAGTAGAATAAAAGTCAGCTAACTGGGGATAATTGTTTTGTTTAACTTTCCAAGTAATACATCTCAAATTTCTAAATTGCCTGTAATCTAATAAGCAACACATGACATTGGTGTTATCTCCTGAAAGCAATAAGGAAATGAGCCTAAATCTCAGAAAGTTAATTGACTTATACAGTCTGTGCCCATTATCCAGCAGATATGAAATTTTATATTTTTTTCAACTTCATCAAGTTTCCTGGTTTAAGTCAATGACCACAGATACTTTTAAAAATATTTTCTAATTTGTAAATTATCTCAGGTGATTGTCTCATAAATAGAAACAACTTTAAAATTTCTACTTTAAAACTTATTTTTAAATATAAAAACCCTGCTTATATAGATATATTTTATTTTGCTTGTGAGACCAAAGACTTTACACATTTTTAATCTCTTATATTTTCAGAATTTTTTATAGCAAACATTTTTGTACTGGTTCCCAAACAGAGGATACTTAGAAAATTTCAACATAATAGAAAGTTGATCAGAAGTAGGCCACATACAATCCTTCAGAAGAATTTTTGAAGATGAAAAAGTCAGTTAGATTGTTTGTTGGGTTCTGGCAGAACTTAACATTGAATATCATCAGCCTGAAAGTGGTTTGTAGGAAAAGGTTAGTTATTTTCCCCAAATTGTTTTTCCCATTTTTTTGCTCAAAACTATTAAATGGAATGGGGTGACAAAACTATTCAATTTCAACAAAGATAATCCAGAGCAGTTTTAGATGAAGAACCTAAGAAATAACTTGGGCAGAAATATCTATATACTTGTCATAAAATTGTGAGCATTCAGGATTTGACATTCCAAGGAGGCCTTGTTATACATGAAATAAAGAAGTTATCCAAGCACAAGCTCACTTGTCTTCAGATCGAGGTGTTAATGGCAGGTTGACTGTCATGAGTGGTTTTCAAAATCTTTATCAATAATCTTGATCAGTGACCTGAAAAATTCATTAAAAAGATGCATGCTCTCACTCATCTTTATTTTTCCCAAACATATTGTTGTTTTCATTTTGCTACCTCCACCATCGATCTATATAGCAAAGTATTTAAAATGAGAGAATTCTACAGATTGTGTAGAAGATATTTTCCAGTATTTGGTTTTGGGATTTTTAAGTTATATGATTTATCTTTTAGCTATTTACTCATGGATCATCAAAACAAAAGATAGCCATAACCATACAAATACAAATTTATAAAGACATTTAGTATACTTTGTAGCATATTACCTCTTAAAATTCCTCCCAATACTATATTATCTGCATTTCTACTACAATAATTTTGCCCACATACTCACATCCTTAGCTCCAGTCAACTTCCTATAGGTATGACAAACAGAAAAGACAGCATGTATAACTTCCATTGTAGGATAAAATGAGGTGCATTTTTCTATTTTTATAAAACTTGGATGGAAAGTAAAAGAAAATATACTCATATTCATGGTTAAACTATCACCTAAGCATTCTATGGGCTTTTCTACCCAATTGAACCATTCTTCTATGACATAGACTAGGACCTAACAATTTCTCTATTTCTAGTTTCTAGTACACTTACTAACATGTGCCTAATTGATGTTGGATGAAATAATATCCCAAGTTTCCTATTATTAAATTATAATGCTCATATGTATTCTGATAATGTCATCTCCAAGAATAAGGAAAAAATATATGAGAAACTGCTTAATCATCTCACCAGACATTTCATCCATTACAAATTGGAACTACCAGGGTGTGAGCAATTGGTTGCTGTGTCCAAAGTCAGAATTGTAGTCTTTTCCTAATATGCGTGCCTGTTTATTGGGTTTCCAGATAACATCTCTAAAAGAAAATTCCTCCTGAGATTTGTAAAGAGTATTTGGCATATACATAAAAGTATTTATTTAAAAAATTCCTCCTAGTCTGAAGCCCTATCTAACAGTATCAAGTTAGAAAGCTGCAGTATTAAAGATAGTTTTTCATAAATCAGCTGATAATTTGAGATTTAATTTTAATGCACAAGACGAGAAGTTGACTAAATCCCTAAAAACTTAGACTGTATAATCTGGCTATGGTAGGAAGCTGTTCTACAGTAGAAAATCTTGAACAAAATCTATCAGTTGCTCCATAGAGGATTATCAACCAGCCTATTGACTCCCTCTTCTGCATAATTGAAACATTTTCTCAGATAACTTAGATTCAACTTCCTGGCAATATAATCATTTTTCTACCAAGTATCTCTGTCTAATGTTGGTTTTAGCCTGAGGTGTAGTATTAATAGACAAGAAGAGACATAAAATATACAAATATATACATTTTTTAGACAGAGTCTTGCCCTGTCACCTGGACTGTAGTGGCATGATCACACTTCTCTGTAGCTTAGAACTCAAGGGCTCAAACCATCCTCCTCCCTCAGCCTCCAGAGTAGCTGGGACTACAGGTGTGCACCACCATGTCCAGCCATTAAAAGTAATGGCAAAAACTGCAGTTACTTTTGCACCAACTTAATGTTTTTGTGCTTTTTGTAGAGATGAAGTCTCACTATGTACCCAGTCTGGTCTCAAACTCCTGGGCTCAAGCAATTTGGCCACTTTGACCTCCCAAAGTGCTGGGATGACAGGTATGAGTCACTGTGCCTGGCCCTCTTATTTTCATTTACATACTTAGTATATAGTTTGAGAACTATTCTCAAAAACATTCAGTGCTGAATTTTATTTATTGAGTTAAAAAATAGCCATTGATTGAATGACAATGAAACATTAATGGAAAGACTTCAACACATTCACATTCAGGCTTAACTCTGTATTCACATTCTTGTCTTTCTGAATGTATCTGCATGGTTCTCTTAAGCTATCTTAAGGCTGGGATGAGTGTGAGGAAACCTGCATAAACAGACATTCAGGACACATACTCAACTTTAATCAGAGTTATTCTGCTTTTATAATAATTTTGATTTTGAAGTAAAATTTTCTGTGAAGAAAGTATTTGGTAGCTTTAAACATAATAATGATATAATGGATGTTTTGGTTGATTGCTAGGTGTGAGTTATCTAAAGTCACTACATTCATCTTTTCCAAAAATATTGAATCTTGCAATGTTATCAATTCTTAAGGAAAAAGAAATTGGAGAATTAGGGGCAGTAGGGGCTTTGAATTGGATAGGCTCTATATTCCTGATACCATCATTTATCATGTTGTCATGTTCTCTGTTACTGTTGGTATAAGTTAACTCCAATCTCTTGCAGGATCTGAAAATTATTATGTGGTATTCATCAGTTTATCCTATTAATAGAAACACGAAGCTCTTATTTACACCTCTCTGGTACATCATTAGTGAGACCAATCTTCAAGGCAGCTTTGTCTAATAGAAATATAATATGAGACATATGTGTCATATTAAATTATTTAATAAATGTTTTAAAAGAAAAAATGTGTAATTAATTTTCATAATCTATTTTATTTAACTCATTATAGCCAAAATATTATCTCTGCAACATTTAATCATTAACTAGGATAAGTTCTCAGACTGTTCCCAATATCTGATCTTACTCTGTATTTCAATAAAACTTTAGTGATGGGCTCTGAAATTTGATTGTCATAGAAATTTTGTGTCACAAAATATGATTCTTCTTTTGATTTTCTTCAACCATTTAAAAATGTCAAAAACCATCCTTCGATCATGATCCATAGAAAAGTTACATTGGTGTCTGAGCTGACACATCAGTGGGTACATAATTCATAATACTTTAAAAAAATTATCTTGACTTAATTTAATACCAACCAGTGAAAACAGGGTTAGAATTAAAATTTAAGCTGCAGCCAAACTGAGGAATTTCATGAATTCTCTTTTTTCATAATAATGAATAAATTCCACAAAACTTTGTTTATTCTGGAAAGTCACATTGTCCTATTTTGTAATTTTCCTACTGCTCCATTTCTGTTGTGGAATAAACTGAATGATCCTGACATTCTACATCTTTTTGCACAGTGGATTTTTAGTTTATGGTTATATTCTCTTGGGAGAATATACTATATTTAGGTGTATTTATTATAGTCATTCTTTTTGTAAAGTTGCAATTATATACTTTGTCTTTAAATATACTTGTATGTTGCATTAGATGAACTGATTATAAAAACACTTAGAATCTCTGTTTATATTATTTATTTTGGGCACCTCAGTATTGCCAACATTTATTAGGTATAGAAAATATGCAAAGATATTTCTGGGAAGAGATGTCAATGTTCTATGATCCAGAAAAATTAAAAAATCGCCTTTTTGTGAATTCTAAATGGAAGAAAATTGTCAATATAAAAACCATGATGCTATATAAATAAGTCTCCTTGTACCCACTTATTTAGATGTCTCTATTAATTCTCAGTCCAAGCAAATGCAAGAAGTTAAACATTAAATCATGCTTTAATTTTAATTTTGAACTTTTAGAGTCAGATTTCTTTTTAAAGACTAAACTGTTTTAAAATAGTCATTAAAACATATTTTTTCTTTTTACCAACTATTTCTAGGGTTTATCAGAGTCTAATAAAACCCCACAGATTAATTAGTCATGACCTGAAGTCATAATTTAAAATATTAGAATATTATGTTAATGGATTATTACATCAAAAACATATTTAACTGAAGTTCAAATGAAATGGATTATTCTCTATTATTAGAACTTTGGAATAATATCTTCAAAGTCAGTGTACAATGTCCCATTTTAAAATACTTTAAATACCATTTTATCTTTCTCTTGGGAAATTGGACATATAATTTATTTCTGCCTACCTTATGCTAGGCAGCAATTCACCTTTGTTTCATACTTGGATTGGGAAGAAATGTTAAATCATTTTTTCTTTGATTATTCTTATTATCCTCCAAGTTTATGTTGGTCTTAGAGTTAATTTTGAATCTTCAAACTGTACATGTTGTTGTGATAAAACATGCTTTTTAGTAACGTTTCATTTTTTCAAAACCCATTCCACACACTGCTTTACTTCTCTATGATCTTTTATGTACACAATGATGAAAAGACCTCATGCCTTGTATTCTCTTGTTTTGCCTTAACTGAAAGGTAAAATAAGATAAATAGATCTCAACATTTGATTGTCAAATGGATTGCTCTCCGTGTAAAAAGGATTTAGATCAGGAGACAAATTATACAGATTTGAGTCTTGGAAACTCTACAGCTACAAATGCATGCTTAATATTGACTCATAGAGGTTCAGAAGTTTTATAGTAGAGATACTTTGTACACTAAATGGAAGTGTTATTAGTTCTGTTGAACACAAGATTCTCCGAAGAAGACAATTAGCCTTAAGTCATTAGGCAGAAATGGTATTAACATCTATGCTAGACTCAAATAATGACATAAATAGGGCTGCCTGAAACGGATTATTTTGCCAAAACCAGTTGACATAAGAACTTTATAATTGAAGGAGACAGGAAAAATTGTATGTGTTGTACAATTGAATTAAAAACACTTTCAGATTTGAGTGTTCTTTCTTCTTTGCTTTCTCACTATTATTGAGTTATTCTAAGGTCAACACTGAAGCTATAATGAAACCAAATATTGGCTTATTTTACAAGAAAGAGCTTTAATTTTTCTTGTAAGTAGGATGAAGTAGTCTATGGAAGGCAAATCCTCTCACTAATAAAAATGAGAAAAAAAATGGTATATTACAGTCATTTTATAGTGAAGCTATCAGAGAGCCATGGAAGCAAACAGGACCAAAGGAGCTCACTTCCTGAGAGCAGAGAACAGAGAAGCTCTCAAAGTGCACTAAGGGTGCGAAAATGTTCCTGGGAGAATTAGCCAATTCTAGGTGCAGGCTAGACAAAGACAAAGCTTCTGCGTTAGACCTAGAAAGGGCCACTATTGAGAAACCAATAGAGGTTTTAATGATTATATATAAGGTCTGGAGTAACAAAATCGAAGACTCAAGGATCCTTACATGCATCAATGTTTTTAAGAATTCTAAATTCTGAAGATTTGAGGGTTAGGAAGTTAAAAGACTAAGCCAAACATTTCTGAAAGCAAAGTGTATTTTCCTCTGTCTCTTTAGCCTAGGGAGGTAAGATCACTCTAGATGTTCACTGAAAGATGTGGAGTCCATGTCCTAGGAACTTAGCATACCAGGAATAGTCTGAGTTGTATCAAAACTGGAGCCCAGGTTTGAGCCAGTTCACTGCATGTTTTAATTAAAGGGTTCAGCCCATACATTTTCTGCCTAGCAGAGGAAAGGACAAATTCTGTCTGGTAAGAGCTAAATTACCTTCAGCCACTAAAAATTTTAATACAAAATATTCATCATTAAATGTAATATTTAGAGACATTTAAAACAAACAGGATTGGAATGATAATCAAGGGCATAAAACAGATGATAAAAGGATACCATTAGATGATCCGGTTGTTGAAGTTAACACCAAATGACTTTAAGTTATAAAAACATTATTGAAAAAGCTAGAAGAAGATTAAAGGATAAATAAAAATATAGATTAAAAAAGACTAATTGCAACAGAGAATGGTAATATATAAAAATAATGAATGGATATTCTTGAATTAAAAGGTAGATATCTGAAATTAAGACTAGTGGTTGTGTTTACCAGCAGATTAGACAGAAGAGAAAACAGGATTAGTCAACTAGAGGTAATATTAACAAAAAATATGTATGTTGAAGCATAAGGAAAAAATAATAATAATCAGATAAGAAACCCATGGAGTATAATTTAACCATCCAAAATACTATTGGGAATAAGAGAGAATGATTAAGACACAGATAAATAGCCAAAGATTTTTAAAATTACTGAAATGCTTTAACACATCGTTTACAAACCTCAGCAAAACTCAAGCAAGATAAACATGACGAAAATACGATTTAGGAACAGCACCATCAAACTTTTAAAAACTAAAAATAAAGAGAAAATATTAAAGCTGCTAGAAAAAACATATTATCTTCATCTCATCTGATTCCTCACAGAAATTATGGAAGCTAGAAGAAAGTGAAATGTTATCTTTGGAAACTTTAGTCTTCATTCTAAAATGTTTGTTATGGAACAATTAGAAATTTGAGATAAATTTGACAAGAAAAAAGTAAGCAGTTCATCAAAATGGGACAGAAAAACAGTAAACAAATGCTTTTACATTGCCAAGTCTGACATGTACAATTTCAGTAAAGTAAGTAAAATTGAATAATTCATTATGAGTTTCCTGAATAAAGTGATTATCAATGTCCTTAAAAGGTAAAGTGAGAGATTTACACTTTTCATTATCAAATACTTTTTTCATAAACTCTGAAAAATGAATTTAGAGATGTACATGATAATTGCATACTTTACAAAATTTTTAAAGTACTCTTATGACTAATTCAAGCAAAATTTTACATAGATTTAAGTCACAATCAAATTAACATGAGATTGTTTCATGAGAATCTCCCTTTTAGTATATGAAGAAGTTAATCACTTTTATCTTTCAAAGTTCACTGACTTCTAACTCTTCCCATTTCTCTCATCATCCTTTTTTAGTGTTCTTCATAGGTGAAATTTCCTTTGCATAGGTTGCAATGGTGCCATCCCCTAAAGGTCTGTCCTGCGCATTTTCCACTATTTTCATTACTTTTGTAGTGTTTTTCTCACGCTATTTTATGAATCATCAAAATTCTAAAGAGCCAAATAAAAACATTTCTGATTCAATTTATTCTCTTATGATTCAGACTTGGATATTTACCTCCCTCATGTCTCCCTTTTGTTGTCCCACAGATACCTTAAATATGTTCAAACTGAATTCAGATTTTTATTGCTCCTCCCTCCTTGATTCCACGACTCTGCTGATCTTGGTTCTCTTAAATTTTTTGTCTTGATTACTGGCTCCACCATCATTGCTGTCTAATTTCTATTAATCCTTTCTTTTTCATATCTTTTCTCATTCTTCATTATATTACTACTGCCTTCTTTAAACATTTCTCTGCTAGAATAAATGCCTGATTTCTGACCTTCCCTCTGAATCCCCCCACCATAATCCTTACCAATGTAGGATAAACACATGTATCTAATTATGGCCCTCTACTGATTAAAACTATTTAATGACTCCTCATTACATAAAGGGAATAGGTCAAAATCCATAATAATGCAGACAAAGTCCTGCATTATCTGTTTTTTGACTGCCTTTATTATTATACTTTCTGCTATTGCCCATGACACCCTACCATCCATGCTCTATCATTTCTGAATATCTTGCTGGTCCCTAAAGCAGCTATGCTATTAAATATATTACTTATTAATGTTGCCCTTTCTGCTCAACTACAAAGTCAAATCAACATTAAATTTCCATGAAAATTTTCTGGAACACTATTGCCAAAACTAGCCCCAGATGCTGTGCCTGTGTATGAGTTGATATTACAATACCAAAAAGCTTTCTTTCACTGACAAATCTGTTTCTCTGTATTAAAATGATCTAACCTTTACAGACTGTTTCTGACTCACAGTCTACCCATCTTCAATACAATATATAGTAGCTAGTAAATGTTTGCTGAATGTTTGAATGAATACCAAATTTTTCTTAGGTTTTATTGGTGTGATCTAATCCAAAACATATCTAAATCCTTAATATTGTAACATAGTAAATACACAATTTCATCTCTGGAAAAATGGTTAAAAGAATGAAACCAACATATTTCGAACACATTTGACCTCAACTATGGTTGATTAGTATGTTGCTGCACCTTGTATTTTTTTCACTGAAAAATTTTCATCCTATAGGAACTGAAAATTTAGATATTTTTAATCAGTTTTTGTATTGTATGCAGTCCCTTGGGAATAGAATTAATAAAATAAAAGTAGAATGAGTTAGAATATGCATTTACATACTTTTAGACAATAAGATAGCTTTTAAAATCTATAGATTTTTGCAGTGTTTATTTTTACAACTAAAATAATTTAAACTTTGCTTTCATTTACTACAATGAGGGTAGTTGTTAAAAATGCAAGCTTTTATGACCTACAGGTCACTCTTTTTTATTGGGTTGATGTTATCTAAACTTAATATGTTCATAGATTTCTATACTATAAAGTGTAAAGTAATAGTGTTTCTCACATATTATTGCATTAAACTGGACATTTTCTAAAAAGAAATATAGTGTCTGGTATGAGGCTAACACATTATTGATACCTGTCAAACTTTCTTAGTTCTCAAATTAAAACGTGGACATTTAAAAGTGTACATTTAAAAACTGTACATGTTACAAAATAAGGCATTTCTTTTGGAACATGATACAATCCTTGCAATATAGTTAAATAATAGAATTTAATACTAACATTTTATTTAAAAAGAAATTACTCAACTATGTAAATATTTTGTTTATTATAAAATTAGAAGTTAAAAGAAGTGTGGAGAAGAAATTCTAACATTATCTATGAGATGATTAGTACTGATCTTGAGCAAACTTACTCCAGTCTTTCCTTTTTTTTTTTTGCAAAATAAAATATATATTGATGTGTGTTCTACTCTTTAAAATTAATATCAAAACAGGCATTTCATTTTATTATTAAAATGATCAATATATTTTAAAATATTTTGGCATTCTGTCTTTAGGATTTTTACACTATATCATATGCTTAAAATGTATTGCAAATTTTCTTGTAAAACTTTTTGTAAATTGTCAAAATTCAGGTTTACAAAATGACTTATGAAGCTTTCTATGGTTTTATTTTTTTAAATTATCTATAAAGCATTGAAATTAATTATAATTTGAAAAGATCTCAAGCAGAATCCTGCCATTTTTAAGATAATACATTATTGACCCACTCAGTTTTCTTCACATTATTGAGCTAAAAAATATTTCTATTGTGAAATCTCGTAAATTATACTTTTTCGGAAATGTATTCTAATTGATATTTTCAAGTATGTAAATCTATATTATTCTCCCATAAAGACAATATACATTTATATTGTCATATAAACTTTCCAGTTTATTATTTTTGAGAATGGGGAAATATACCATTTTCTATTTTTCTCTCATTTTTAAAACAGCTTGGCAGCACTTGTAGTTTTTAACTTTCTAAAGTCAGATCCACAAATTATTTATAAATTATATTTTTGCTTTTTTCTGCATATATTTACTTCAACATTATTTTTAATTTTTCCCTTTTCTATTATTGTCTGTTCATTTAATATTTTACTTTCAAACCACTTAAACTGTTAGTTTATTTATTTTCATATATCATTATTCTTTAATTATTTCAAAATGAAATAAAAATGGAAAATACATTTTTAAAATAAATAAAACTACTTTAATTTTTATCTAAAAAGTTTAATGCTTTATTGTTAAAGTAAGTTATTTAGGCTATTTATTTATGAGTAAAACTGTGCCTTTTGTCTCAAAGTTTTCACATACATTTTTTCTTGCCGCTGTAATTTTACTTTCCTTTTTTGCATCAATAAATCTTCAGATGTGGAAAAGTGTTTTAGAGGGTGTCTATACCATGTATTAGGCAGTGTTGGAGAAAAGGGGTTATTTCCAAGTGTTCTATAAGCATTGTTTAAACTTTAACATATATTTTTAATAACATGGTTAGAGAATGAAACGTTTTAGTTTCCCTGTCTTATACTTAGCAATGTTTTATTTTTAGCCTTGTGAAATATCAATTTTTAAAAAAATATTAATGAACACTTGGAAAGAAGAGGGTATCATATCATATTTGGGGAGTTCAAAAGCAAATGTGACTTCACCCAACTTTAATTTATTGTTCAAATTTTCTATACTCTTTGTAATTTGATGTAACACAGGTATATGAGATATAACAATGTTTCTCATGTTTCTGTGTTTTTCTACTATTCTTCTATATTTAAAGATATGGGCTGCCTTCCTTTGAAACAGATTTATGACTTTTAAACTGAAAAATATTCTAGAGAAATAAAATTTATGGCCATATAATGTAGAAACAAGAGCAAGGTATATTTTCTCTTTCTCAAGTTTCTACTTTTATGTCAAGTTTTCTATATCTTTACCTCAAAGCTATAATGTCCTCATAATTTTTATCACTTTCTTAAAACATTTCTTTCAGGGAGTTTATTGGTTTGTTTTTTATATGTTACTTTATTTTCTGTACTGTATGTTCTGCTTATACTATATGTTCTGCTTCTGTATCAAATAACCCCAAAACCGAGTGGATTAAAATATCAACTATCATCACATTGGTTCATGAATCTGCAGTTTGGACAGGTCCAGGTGGGGGTAGCTTGTCTTTTTAATCATGGCTCTCTATGGGGTGCTTCATGGCCTGGGGCCTGGGATAGCTGGACGGCTAAGAAATGTTTTCTTTTTGTGAAGTCTCTGGACTGCTCCAAGCAATTTTTCTACATGGTCTATTCAGAATGGTAGTGTCAGGGCAGTAGCATATACATGGCAAGTGTCATAGGAGTCAGGAAATGGAAGGTGCCAATCTCTAAGAATCTGGACTCAGAAACAGACACAGCATCATTTCCACCATATTGGGTTGTTCAGGCTATCACATAGCCTGTCTAGATTCAAGAGAAGAGAAAATAAATTCCACTTATGGATAGAGGGAGTAAAAAAGCATCTATTTTAGATGCGTCATCACTATTAATAATTTAGAAAGCCAATTTTTCGTGTCTAAATAGTTCTTCCCTAACTTGGATTATTCTCTTGCTTGATGACTTCTCTAAGAATTTTTATCAGATTGTTGCTTCCAACACTGTTGGCTGCAGAATGCTTTCACAGCATTGTCGTATCTTTGAATTACAAAAGGCTCCATGTCTAAGAACATGTTGAATGTGAGATTCTTGTTGCAACAGAAGTGGGAATTAGAGGCTGAAGCCAAGGAAAAGAATCCACATATGTTACATAAGTAATAAAAAGACATTTGGAGCTAAACTCCTTTCTCGGGACCTAAGAATTGGTTGAACAAGCTGTGCTATCCCCAACCATAACCCAACACAACACAGATTTTTGTCTATAAACATAAAGGCCCGAGGATAAAAATAAAAGGTTAAAATTAGGAGTTCTTGGTAGGAGGAAAATAGGAGAGGAAGGGGACTTCCTACCATTACATGCCAAGCAAAATGGAGTCCCACGTGAATAACTCATGGAAAACAGGATGCTTCAAGGACAGACTGTCATATTTTTCAACAACTGGATGTTTGGTGATTGTTTAATCTCTGCATTTACTCTAGTAATAACTTTTGAATAGTGTTATTAGTCCATCCTTGCACTGCTATAAAGAAATACCTGAGACTGGGTAATTACAGAGAAAAGAGTTTCAAGTGGCCCACAGTTCTGCAGGCTGTATAGGAAGTATAGTGGCTTCTCTTTCTGGGAAGGCCTCAGAAAACTTAACAATCATGGCAGAAGGCGAAGGAGAAGCAAACACGTTTTACATGGCTACAGCAGGAGCGAGAGAGAGAGGTGGGAGGTGCACACTAAACACTTTTAAACAACCAGATGTCACAATAACTCACTAATTCACTATCATGAGAACAGCACTGAGGGGATGGTGCTAATCCATTCATGAACACCACCCTCATGATACAATCACTTCCTACCAGGCTCCACAACCAACACTGGGAATACAATTCAAAATGAGATTTGGTAGGGACACAGAACCAAACCGTATCAAATAGAGAAGAGTGCTGTAAGGAGAAAAAATTTGTTTTATGTTGGTGCATCATCAAATTCATACAGTTTAATAAACTGCATATATTTGCCAATATTGACTTGAAATTAATAAAATACTTGAGTTGGCTTTTGTTGATAATAAGTATGGCTCTCCAATCAAAATTTTCACAAAGAAATTTTTATGATTGGGTGACCTCAGATGAAAGGGAGACTCCTAGTAGGGTACCAGTTGATGATTCAGTCACCCAGGAACATTGTGGGAAGAAATTAATTTTGATAATTCAGTCACCCAGGAACATTGTGGGAAGAAATTAATTTTGGTAATGACTGTTTTTAAAATGTTCTTGTTTCTTGATGGTGATAGAGATCCAAATGATGTTTAATGAAGGCTATGTAGTTTTCCTTTCTGAATTAATGGGTAGCATTTGAAGGAGTCTACTTAGGGTTTTACTTTTAATACTGACTAAAAATACCATGTACTTGAAAGAAAGTTGAGGAAGTGGGATCATGTAAAATGTTGCTAATTAGTGTTGTAGTGATTTATCTTTTTTTATTTGATTTGATTCAAAATGGTGTCTTGGACATTGTATCTAGCAGAAATTCCACCAGTTTTCTAGTATATGGGTGATACTTTTTTTTAGCTATCTTTTCTGGCACGAGCATTTTCCTTTCACATTTTAATAGTTTGTAGATAATTGTAATGGGAATTTTGGAAGCAGGATTAAGGACTTTATCATAAGCCCAGGAATCTAATCTTCTGCTTTTGATTTATATTTGCGCCATATCCATTTATATTTTGGGAACAATAAATGAAAAATTAAAAATACTTGAAATCATAGTGTTTTGCTAGCCAGAATGACACATTATGTCTTAGCTGGACCTGAGAAAAATGTATTTCTAAGCTACTTATTGTTTATGGTATAAGTTTCTTCTGTATACATTTTTTTCCGTGTTAGGTAATGTGCTGATGTTATAACAAGGTTTGAGGAAGGTACATTTCACACAGGAGTGTGAAAACCCAATCATCATGCTTATGAACTGCAAAAGGATTCCACATACATTTTCAACTAACTATAGATGATTGATAGATGGATAGATAGAGATAAAATTGCAGTTATTTTATTTATGTGGCATAGGTTTAAGAAAAAATGGAAAACACCATATGAACAAAAGGATGAAATTATCTGAAATTATAACTAAAGTAAAAATGAAACAAAGATTTTTGAGAACATGGGATAAATTTTCTGAGGTATAGCTAAGTTCACATACTTTAAAATATAGAGGGTACCCCTATAGTAACTTCTTTTTAACTATGTAAGATTTTAGAATCCTAGTAATCATTTCTCTCAGCTATCTTCCATTCCTTATCATCCCCCTGCCTCTTCCCTCAATAGCTTTAAGGGAAAAAGATAGTGGTAAAGGATGAGATATAGTATTGGGGAAGATTGAAACTCAAAGCTCTGTTCAGACAGAAAAGAAACCGGAAGAAAAATGATGCTGTCTTCTGAGTCCTGGTTTTGGTTGCTTCCAATTATTTTTCCTTTCTCTAATATGTCTCACTTTTGTACTTAAAAAAATATATTAATTGAATCACATTACGCCTCAACATTATTTTGTCCCTTTTGATCATCTTTAAATAATTATACAATTGTATGTGATATTTACCCAGTCAATAAATTGAATAGAGGTCCTAAAACATTTATCCAATTTTTTCTCATTGAAATGTATTGCATTCTAACTTAGAAAATGATTATTCAAGTGATACTTTTTAAGAAGAGGATTATTTCAAAATACAATATTTATTTAGGGTCTACCTTTATGGGGATTTTGTTTCCTTGTTATTTAATGAATTGGTTAAAATACTTCAAGAATTATCTTTTCGTATAATACCACTGTTTTAAATTTCAGCTTCTAGAGATGAAATTTATAAAAGTTTAACATTACCAAAGTAAACTAATCTTTGCAATGACTTTTTTTTTTTTTTTTTTTTTTTTTTTTGGTGACATTTAACAAAGTCTAGACTACAAGCCACAATTTATCTGATTTGTAAATGGCTATGACAACAGTGGTTACTTACTTCCTTTAGGCACTATTTCTGTTTTTGCTTGCTCCAAAAGGAGGTATTTTCTTTAGCTCTTCTCTGTACAATGCCACAGATCTATTGGCTAGGGAGAACCATGTGTTAAGTATTTTTTGAATTTTACAAATGAGTTTTTGTCATTGACTATGGGGATAAACAACTACTTCTTTCTCTTCTTGCCATCTTCCTGCTCCTCCTTCTTTCTCCTCTTTCCTCCTCCTCTTCCTCTTCCTTCTTCTTCTTTTGTTTTTGTTGTTATTAGTTTGTTTCTTACTGTGAGGATCAATGAACTCTGGGGATTAGCTTACTGAATTGAATAGTTCTACTGCAGCATTTAGAGCAAGCTGTGGCAGGGCCTGTAAGAACAGTCAATTATTGATTTGATAACCAGTTAAAGAATACATTTCCTAGCATCCCATTTAAATAGATGTATGCATATGACTAGATTTTGTCCAATAAAAAATAAGCAGTATTTATGTGAACCAATTTCACAGTCTTGCCCTAAACTGGAAGATGTGTGCCTCCCTGCCTATCATTGTCTTTCCTGTTGATAGGAATGTAGATAGAATAGTGGGAAATGGAATATTTCCAGGAAATAGTTCAGGAGAGCAGAGAAATAAACCAAAATAATTCTGGTTTTAAAAAGCCAGAATATTCAAATGTTGGCTCTTATCATCTCAAGCAGTGTAATATTGGGAAATCTCTGAAGTTCTCGGAACTTCAGTTTTCTAATTTTAAAAACATGGATAATATTATTTTGAGAATCAAATGAGGTTATTTTTGTTGTAAGAATTATTGTATTTTAAGAATAAAATGAGATATGTGCAAGGTACCTAGGACAGTATACAACTACAAAACATGTTATTTCTCTTCCTTATTCTTTTCTATTTAACTCTAAGTTTATATTCTATATAACTATTTTTTCTAAAAAGTTTATTTTTAGATGTGTGAAGCATATTAATTAATTACAAAAGTGTGATCTCTTCTATCTAATGTGCTGTTGATTCTGTCCAGTGTATTTTCTTATCATCTCCCACTACGTAGTTTTCATGACAAGAAGACTGATTGATATATATCATATATCCCTAGTTAATGTTTTGAACATGTGTAATTCAACTATAATAACTTTGTTAATATCTTCTGCTAATTCTAACATCTACGTGAGTTGAACTTAATTCTATATTTTTCTCTTCATTATAGGGCATATATTCTTGCTTCTTGAGAACTTAATAATTTTTATTAAATGCCAAACATGGTAAATTTACCTATGTGAGTTCTGGGCATTTTTGTGAATCTGTAAATATTCTTGAGTTGTGTTCATTGGATGTGGTTAGGTAACTTAGAAGTGATTTCTTTCACGTCTTGTTTTCCAGATGTGTTAGGTTGGACTGGAACAGTGCCTATTCCAGGAATAACTATTCCCCACCACTAGGCAAGACTCTTCTATGTATGCTACTCAGTGCTCCTTAAGTCATAAAGTTTTCCAGTCTGATTGATGAAAACAGGACTATTTCTGGCCCTGGGTGAGTTCTATGTCCCGTTAACTTGCAATCCTTTCAGCTGTTTTTTACCTGGGCATGAGGTAGCCCCTTCACATGCTTGTGTTGAGGAGTACTCCATTGAATACTAGAAAGGAGCACCCTGAGATATCCAAAATTCTCTCTCGGTGAGGTGCTCTCATCTCCAGTACTTCTACGAATACTCGATGCTTTGATCTGTCTCAGCTCCAGCTCCTCAATTCATGGACCATCGGACGCAACCTGTGTTCCCCCTCTTTCTGTCACAGCAAGGAGACCCTCAGGGTAAGGTAGAGCACTCATAGCACCACTTGATTTGTCTTCTGTCTTTTGAAGATCACTGTTCTTTGCTGTTTGATGTTCAGCATCCTGAAAACTGTTGCTTCATATATATTATCTCCTTTTTTATTATTTTAGGTGGGAGGGGAAATGAGTTAACGGTTACTTTATCTTGACAAGAAATAAATATAGGAGAAGAAAATTTAGTAAGCTAAAATATTTAAAGAACTTTCTATGCTATTCTGTATTGGAGATCATTCTAATTAGTCTTTAAAAGTCTCTTGATTAAATATTATTCATTCCTCCATGTTACACATCAAGAGGCTGAGAATTTTTTTGAGGTTAAGTTACACAGACCAGGAGCTCAGACTGTCCGAGCAAAAGTGTATTTGCTTAACCTCATCTTATTCTACTAAAGAAATACACATGATCTTAGACCCACATATAGTCTAAACAAAGAAGCAGGACACATAAAGTAACAGTTAAAATGTATTAAAAAAAAAAAAAAAAAAGAACTATGATGGAGGACTGTAAAAAAACTTAGTTAGGAGAACACAGAAAAAGAAGCTAACAAGACTTTTAGTTTATTATTGAATAAATAATGAACTATTTAAAGAATAAGTTATTTGTAAATGCATGGAAATGATATTTTGTATAATAAATGTTTTTATACAATCTGAAAGGTAGTTTTCCAGTTACCTGTTGCTGCATAAGAAACTAACCTTAAATTTATTGGCTTAAAAAAAATCAGTCATCTTATTATGCTCACAGTTTGGGCATTAGAGATTTAGATAGGATTGGGCTGGGAGAGTATTCTATTTCATGAGGCATCAACGTGGATCAATCAGTGGTATTCAGCTCTTAACTAGGACTAGCCTGAGGGTCAAAAAGGGCTCCCCTCATATACCTTGTGTTTTGGCAAAGACTATGGGAAGGCTGAGCTCATTTGGTTTTTTTTTTCTTCTCCATGTGGTTTCAGGGTCTCTCCACACGGCCATTTACAAGCAGGAATGCATGGGCGTTTCAAGTACGAGCATTTAAAGTAGCAAAGCAGATATTCCTAAGAAAAGACACTTCACATTCATTCAATTCCTTAGTCAAACAATGGTTGGAAAAAAGTATCCGTGATCTCTTTTATATACATTGGTGTCCCAGGAATAAATAAAGGTGGCAAAAGGTAAATTATCAGAATCATCTATGGTTGCAAATACAGATCCCCAAAATAATAAGACCCCTTATAAATACATAAGACTACACTTTTCTAACTAAAAAAAAAAATGTTTTCTATGAACACTATTCTAACTACGTGCTAAGGAAAGCACTAACAATTCACATTTCTGATTCATAATCCAACCACTAAAATATAACAAATTAGAAGTTATTAGTTTTACAGTACAGTGTCTTTTAAGGATAAATGTGATAAACTCTCAAGTCCTTAAATCTTTTAAGATGTTACAAAGCATAACACCATCACTTTATGTAAATAATACATATAATTAAAAATAGTCCTTATAAGTAATAAAAAGTTACTTCAAAACTTTTAAAATCATATTCAAATGAAACCTTCAAAGTGGAGGGCTAAATTCTGTGAAAAAGAAACATAAAAAGAGGATGCTAAATTTTTTATTATTGTTTACAACTAGGAACAGTATGTAAAGATGTTCATGTAATCACAGTTTTATTACCTATTTTGATCCTTATCCATTTCAATATGTTTCTTTCTTTACTTGATTTTTAACATGTAATTATAGATGCATTTATAGATTTGTTCCCATTGGAATAAATATTATACTCTCTTTTCTATAATAGTTCTTTGCTCATGTTAATAAAGTATTGTATTAATAGATTAGTAAATTGTATCTGAGAATGAAGTTAAAAAGGAAGAGTAAAGTGCACACACATGCACATACACAAACAAACACGCACAGCCCTTCCCCACAATTGTGAGTGGAAGATTGTAGGAAAAAAAGAAGTAACAAATATAGTTCCCCTGAGATCTATACTAGGGCCAATCTCATTTAGCTACTGTATAAATGACCTTGAAACAGGAATAAACTCTCAACCATACCTTGGTTTGAAAACAGTAGACAGACCAAAGTATGGGATAAAGCTACAGGGAAATCTTAATAGAATATAGCCGTGACCGGGAATGTTACAAATGAAATTTAATGTAGTACAGTCTTGTTTTCACATTACTTGGGAAAATGCCAGAATCATGGTAGATGGAAAGCAGAATAGCTTATAAAATTTAAAGCTGGAAATAAAGGTATTTTTTAAGTATTTATAATTTTTAATTTATAAAGGTATTTTTAAAGGTATTTATAATTTTCCAAAATGCTGCAAATCCTGTGAATGTGTGTATTTTGAAAGTTTGCATATAGATTCTAAGAAAATGAAGTAAACATATAGGTGCTAATGATTAAAATATATAACCCTGTAGATGAATTAAAACCTTGGAGTCATAATAATCATGTGTGAATATTTCCGAGTATAGGGAGTTTGTTTCTGTTTCTCTCATTTTTATCTATAACACAGTAAAACTCATAGTATAGAGAGATGATAAAAAGTGAGAAAGTATATGAGATGTTAAAATCTTACTTGTAAGTGAAATAAGATGTTGAACTACATGATCTAAAGATCATTGAATGAGCAATTATTTTTCTCCTTTTAGCCAGTACCTCTTAAAATTCTGCTGCCTTTGTTCCTTTAATAGTCATGATAGCTCACTTTTGATACTGAAGAAAACACTCATCTTTGTAGACCAATCCTTGGTAGGGAACTGTTCAAATGGTAGATGACATTAAATTTCTTGCTCTTAAATTTTTATTGCTATTGTTAAGTTTTGTAAGCTTATATAAAAGTAACTCACATTCACTCTACCTTCCAAACTTGAACTCATTAGTCAATAAATACCTCTTTTCTTCATGTATATTTAAAATATTTTTGTTAATATGTGAGAAAGTAACCATATTAACAAATCAGCCTTTATCCATTTAAGGATAAAATCAGAGAAGGGGTAGAAGTGGGGTGAGAAGAGGTCAGAATACCTATGATTATTTTCTTTACCTCAGGCTCCAAATCAGGCTAAGAAATTAAATGGATGAGAGATAGATACCATCATAGGGATGCTGGAAAAGTCTAGATATAGTTGTTTTCCTTTTGAAAACACACAGAGATACATTTTCCCCTAAGGAACTGAGTCTTAGAACTTCAGAACAAGGTCAAGTCCCTAAGCTTTGAGAATGACTTCTTGTACCAATACATGAAGAGCTTGGGTGACTAATTCATGTTGCAACTGCACAGCTTTACAAGTACATGTATGAAAGTTGAGTAAACACAGTCATCTTAATTCTTTTCATGACTGTCTTTAGCTTATGAGCTTGGGCTCTGGAGTCAAAAGCCCTGAGAGTCGAGGTTTGACCCTGGTCCCAATGTATGACCTTGAGGAAATTATTTAACATCCCTCTTCACTGGTTTCCTTATCTTTACCACTAGCTCATAGAGTTGTTGTGATGGTTACCAAGCATAATTCATGTAAGAAAGGTATCACAGTGGCTGGAATATAGTAAGTATTCATTACATGTTAGACATTGATAATGTCCTTGTTGATATGATAATTATGCCTTTCCATCCTTTATATGTTTATAAAACATCGGAAATGGCAGGACCTGCTAAAGATGACGATGATTATGATGATGATGATGACAGAGATGAAAAGGAGTATTTTTTTACAAGTGATTTTGCTCTAAGGATATGGCTAATTATTACAACTTTTGTAGGAACTTTGTATTGTGCCATTTATAGAGAAACTTAGGTGATGATGATGATAATGATGATGATATTAATGTAACGGCTTCCCTAAAATACACTATGTCTTCTTTTAATCTAAGTATGCTTATGTTTTAGAATCATGAACAGCTCTTTCAAACATAAAAATCAGGGAATCAACAACTACTCACCAACTGTTTAATATTTGCTAAACATGGTGGAAAACCAAAAGGATCTTGCAATATTTTGAAGAAAATAAGCTCCCTGTGGCTAAGAAATTTATCAAACTCACCATTCACTCAGCTCAGGGCCTGTGCTTAGCAAAGCAGTACTTATGTGTTTCAGATTAAATTGATAGTATATAAAAAATAATAATTACAAACAGTACAGCTGGAGAATTAGCTGTACCATAAATTATCACTTAAATTACTATATTCCCTCCAGAAAAGATGAGGATTTTAAAAGGTACCCAGATATTTAAAGCATAATCTCTTAGATAGTTCACAGTCCTGTAACTGACCAACACAGACACCAATTCCTAATGTATTTTAACTTTATACGTGCCATGGATCCTTCCCCTAGGAAAACTACTAAACTGAAAATTCCATATTGTGAAGCAAAACAGCAGAGAAAAAATAATTTTTATGGGAAAAAGATGTGTTGTGATCAAATAAATTTGAGGAACACTAGGATAAACAAAATTACATGCATTTCACTTCTGCAAGACTTTTCAGGTTATCAAATATAATAATGTGAATTGTCAGCTTTTAAAAATGTATTCTAATGTGCTATCCTTAACCTGAAGCATCTCAGTAGACAGATGGCATAAGAACTTCAGTTCTATGTGGAAAACACTTAACTAGGCAAAGTATGTGTGTACCACAAATTCAAATATACCAAAATAGTTCTCAGTTCATACGGTTCTGCCTTGCAGGGGCATTTTGGAAATTTTAGAGGGTATTTTTAATGCCCTCAATGTTTAACATATTTTAATGTATACTAGTTTATTTTATATCATGAATTGTTTTCTTTTTTCTTTATGCTTAAATTAAAGCATTACATTGCTTATTTTTAAATGTTATTTTTAAAATATGTTAAATTATCTATGAATTTTATTTCATTACACATGTCAAAAAATATTTATTATAGCAAAAGGACATTAAATCTTAAAGTTTTAACCACTACTCTGAAATTATTATTTCAACTTAAAAAAGTAACATTTATTTTAGATTATTACTACTAATAATAGTTTTCTCCTGTGTCATTAAAAGCTCCGTGGACTAGAAGAAGGAAGAGATAAAGTGAAGACAGAGAATATGCTGTGGCTTTCTGGAATACCATTAAGGTATTTTTTTTTTCCTTGTTGGATTGAAGTACATTAAATTTACCTAAATCATCCAGGGGCAACTCCCCCTGAGCAAATGACCACCACTGGGCAGGAGAATTCCAAGGTATACTTTTATTTAAGCCTAGATTCTCACTGGAAGCTCAGAACCTATCATTTAGAAAGCTTTCGTCTCCTAGCAAACAATCTTCCTATTTACTTAGCAATTTTGAGCTGTGAATGTTTCAATTATGTCCCTGGCCATTGTTTTTAAATTAGAGAACTGTCAGCCTAAGCAAGGAAAAGTACACTTTTACTTAATTGATAAAAAGGTTAGTTTAATCCTTACTCTGAACTGTAACTTTATGGACCTTAAGCCAGTGACAGAGTTCTCACAGCAGCCATTAAAATATGTTGTTTTTCAGAATTTTTATTTTACTTCATGATGTCAGCCCTCTTTATATGTATTTCTAATTCAGGCTGGGGCATCTGGATCTCACAGTGACCTGAAAGATATTTTTGATGATTTTGAATTGGTTCTCAAAATTTAAATGCCTAAAGATTTCCTATTAATATATGAATATATAACTTCTCTTAAAAAGTCAGGCTATCTGGCAGCAGTGGTTACACATTTTCATATGGGAATAATCAGGTGGAACTAAAGAGTAGCTAGCCCTTTCAAGAAGATATATTTTATCCATTCACCATAGTCACTGCTATTCCCTCATGTCTGCTTTACTTACTGTCTGTGTTACACAATTTTTCTCTCGCTCCTGAAGAGAAAAATAAAGAGATTGCATATTTCATGAAATATAACCCTATGTATTTACTATTCAAGGAGTATCTCTGCCTAAAGAAAATTATTGAGATCCTGTGTTAGAGCAAAACTTGTTTATATCACCTGCCTGACATGAAAGTTATCTGAGTTACAACAGTTGACCTAGGGGACTAGATTCAGCAATCAAGATGCAATGAATCCCCCTCCTTCTTCTGCCACCTTTGTAAAATTCTGTGGGTCCTTTGTATCTTTGGCTAAGCACTAATTTCAGGTTTGCTTAAGGTTGACTGCCTACTTACCACCTAATAATTTAAGATTTGCTTTTGCCAAGAAAAAAAGTTGGCCTTTGAAGTATGTTAATAAGGGAAGTGTAAAATTGAAGCCATTCTTCAGTAAGATTGTTTTGTAAACAGAAAATCAGCTTGAAAGAGAATGCCTTTAAGAATTTGCACAAATGCAGATGAAGGCAAGTGTAAAAATAATTGTAATAATTCAACAATAATTACAGTGCCATTTAATGCAAAGGATGTTATACTAAGTGACAAAATTATCTCCTTGACCAAACTCTACAAAGACTTCTCGAAGCCCTTTCTCAATTTGGGCCCTTCAGTGGGCATATCCTCAAGAGCCCAGTTTTAGCAGTAATTCAATCAAGTCAATTTAATCATCATTTCCCACCCAATATCCGATCACCCTCAATATCTTGTCAAATTCCTATTTCCAAAATCCGATCACCCTCAATATCTTGTCAAATTCCTATTTCCAAAATCCGATCACCCTCAATATCTTGTCAAATTCCTATTTCCAAAATCCGATCACCCTCAATATCTTGTCAAATTCCTATTTCCAACTACCCCCAGGTGATATCTTGAAGGAAATTTAAAACGATACTCTAGATAACACACAAATGATAAAAAAGCAGAACAGCCTTATTATTGATATGGAGAAACTTTTAGTGGTCTGGATAGAAGATCATAACCGCCACAATATGCTCCTAAGCCAAAGCTTTGCCTAGAGCAAGGCCCTAGCTCTCTTCAATTCTATGAAGGCTGAGAAAGGTGAGGAAGCTGCAGAAGAAAAGTTTGAAGCTTGCAGAGGCTGGTTTATTAGGTTTACAAAAAGAAGCCATCTTCATAACACAAAAGTGCTAGGTGAAGCAGCATGTGCTCATGTAGAAGCTGTAGCAAGTAACTATCCAGATTTAGCTAAGATTATTGATGATGATGATGGCCATACTAAAAAATAAATTTTCACTGTAGATAAACACCTTTCTATTGGAAGAAAACTTTCATATGTAGAGAGAAGTCAATTCCAGGCTTCAAAACTTAAAAAACAGGCTAACTCTCTTGTTAGGGGTTCATGCACTGGTAGCTTTAAGTTGAAGCAGTGCTCACTTACCATTCCAAAAATCATAAGGCCTTTAAGAATTATGCTAAATCTACTCAAACTGTCCTCTAGAAATGGAACAAAAAAGCCTAGATGACAGCATGTCTGTTTACAGCATGGTTTACTGAATATTTTAAATCCACTGTTGAAACCTACTACCCAGAAAAAAAAAAAAAAAAAAAAAAAAAAAAAAATTCCTTTCAAAATATTTAGTGCTGATTGACAATGCACCTGGTCACCCAAGAGCTGTGATGAAAATGAACACAGAAATTAATGTTGTTTCCATGCCTGCTAACACAACCTCCATTTTGCAGCCCATGAATTGAGGAGTAATTTTGACTTTCAAATCTTATTATTTAAGAAATACATTTTACAAGGATATAGCTGACACAGACAGTGATTCTTATGATGAATCTGGGCAAAGTAAATTGAAAACCTCTGGAATGATTTACCATTTTAGATACCATTTAAATACATTTGTGATTCATGGGAAGAGATCAAAATATCAACATTAACAGGAGTTTGGAAGAAATTGATTCCAAGCTTCATGTATGACTTCGAGGGATTCAAGACTTCAGTGGAGGTAATAACTTCAGATGTGGTAAAAACAGCAAGAGAACTAGGACAAGAAGTGGAGCCTGAGGATATGACTGGATTGCTGCAATCTCAATCAAACTTGAATGGATGAGGAGTGGCTTCTGATCAATGAACAAGAAAAGTGATTTCTTTGAGATGGAATCTATTGCTAGTGAGGATGTTGTGAATATTGTTGAAATGACAACAAAGTCATTTGGAATATGGAATATTCCATAAACTCGGTTGATAAAGTAATGGCAGCATTTGAAATAATTAACTTTAATATTGAAAGAAGTTCTACTGTGGATAAAATGCTTTCAAGTAGTATTGCACAACTTATTTTAAGAAATTGCCACAGTCACCGCAAGCTTTGGCAATGACCATCCTGATCAGTTAGCAGACATCAACATCAAGGTAGGAATGTCCACCAGCAAAAAAATTACAACTCACTGAAGGCTTAGATGATCATTAGCATTTTTTGGCAAGCAGTATTTTTTAAATTAAATTATGTACATTGTTTTTTAGAGATACTGCTATTGAACACTTAATAGACTACAGAATAGTGTAAATAATTTTTATATGCATTGGAAAACCAAAAAAAAATCATATGACTTGTTTTATTACATTTGCTTTATTGTGGTGGTTTGGAAGTAAATATGCAGTATCTTTAAGCTATGCCTGTGTATGATATTTTCTACCTCCCGATGGTATTACCAAGTTAATTTGTAGAATCTCATAAAGGATTCTAGTCTTATCGGCTTGGAGATAAATAAATGCTAATATAATTCAACGTTTCCAGAAATACAGAAACTAGCCCAAGTGCTTTTCAAGTACACATGTCTTGGGTAAATCTTGGTAAATAAGATTAGTTTAATATTATTGGTTTAATATAAGCAGCTCTATCTTCTGAGTTATCAGCATTAAGTATAATATGAGCATATGTTTTTATTCTACTTGGATTGTCTCGTGCAATAAGGTAATATTATTTCCACTTAATGTTTAAGACTATAAAAATTATAAATTCAACCTAAGAACAAGTATTGAAGTAAAGAGGCAATAAAAATGAGTGACTTGATATCTATTACCTCGTGTGTGTTTCAAGCACAACAGTAAACTTTTTTTTTTTTTTTTTTGAGACGGTGCAGTGGCACGATCTCCGCTCACTGCAAGTTCTGCCGCCTCCCGGGTTAACGCCATTCTCCTGCCTCAGCCTCTCCAGTAGCTGGGACTACATGCGCCCGCCACCACGCCCGGCTAATTTTTTTGTATTTTCAGTAGAGACGGGATTTCACCGTTTTCGCCAGGGTGGTCTCGATCTCCTGACCTCATGATCCGCCCGCCTCGGCCTCCCAAAGCGCTGGGATTACAGGAGTGAGCCACCGCTCCCGGCCAACAGTAAACTTTTATAAGACATGTATTTAACTTTTTTTAGGTTTTTGATTTGTGGTGAAGTCTAACATTCATGTGTTGAAAAATAGCCAGCAGTTGAATTGCGATGACGGCTGGCTTTGTTTAATGTTGCACTATGTCTGCCTATTAACAGTTTCAATATTGTTTTAATATCTTGAAATTGTTGAGTTATGCTAAGCTAAATTAAGTAATAGACACTTATTAAATATCTAAATTATTTCTAACAAAGATCAACTACTTAAACATTAATAGCTAGGCATAAGTTTAAGTTGAAGTGCTTGTAATCTGATACTGAATACTGGTATGCAACAGACAATTCACAAGGTTTACTTCCTAGTTTTCTGTGTAAAAATTTTACCAAGCATTAAAAATTATAATTGACGTTTGTAAGTGAAACCACCTAAAATAGTAAAGAAAGTTCTATGAAAACGATACAAGGAAAGTAAGTTGTGTCATTGATAAGAAAAGGTAATGAATATGAAGGATCTGGTTTCTTAAAGGAAAATGAGAGCAATTTTGTCCTAAAGTAAGATACTGGCTATTCCAGAAGGAGAAAGAGGAAAATACAGGACAAATACAAAATAAGCATAGAAAATTATAGATGATTTGTGGAAAATAAACTTCATGGTGATCAAAGATGGTAAAAATGAATGGATTTACTTACAGAAATTAAAAAAAAAAAAATAAGCCTAAAGAGTACTATTACAAAAATTGAATTTAGTTTCTTGTATTATATTAGTCTCTTCTTAATGAGAGATTGTGAAGGATTTTTGTTTACTTTTTTAGTAATCTGCCTAGGAAATTAAAATTTTATGTTCTATGAGAATAATTTCCCTAGCTTTATATTAACCTTTATTATGTCCTTAACTATTTAAGAGAATCAAGACGCCTGAATTTTAAAAGAGCAAATTTTTTTTCTTCTATATTGTTTTTATAATTTTGCCTTTCCAAAATAAAATCCTAAATTTAAAGTGGTTTTTTTTTTTTTTTTTTTGGAGACGGAGTCTCACTCTGTCTCCCAGGCTGGAGTGCAATGGTACAATCTAGGCTCACTGCAACCTTCACCTCTTGGGTTCAACCGATTCTCCTGCCTCAGCCTCCTGAATAGTTGGAATTACAGGTGCCCGCCACCATGCCCAGCTAATTTTTGTATTTTTAGTAGAAACGGGGTTTCACCATGTTGGCCAGGCTGGTCTCGAACTTCTGACATCATGATCACCCCACCTTGGCTTCCCAAAGTGCTGGGATTACAAGTGTGAGCAACCGTGCCCAGCAAATTAAATCTTCTTGTTCTTGAACTGACCTTAAGATTTTGCAAAAAGCCCCTGGAAAATCTTAAAGCATTTATTCTTTTACCTTATAAAGAGAAATGTTAAAAATAATTTGGTTTATTTGATACTTGAGTGACACGGAAAACATTGCCAAATAAGAAAAGATACTTAACGCCTCCTAGGTTACTATATGGATTGATAAAATGCAGTTATTTCAGAAATTGTATGAAATTCCTAGGAATTTGTTCCTAGTTTCTTGTTTTATTCTAAAATTATTCTCTGAAAGTATTGGCTATCAGCTACTGAACAGAATGCTTCATGATCGCGCTGCGTAAATAATTTTGAGACTGTACTATTACAGTAGGTATCTAGCCAGATATGAGTGGGACAGGAGAGGGCTCCCCCGCACACCCACTAGGAATGTCAGGCAACCATCAGGTGATGGTTCAGCAGTTATCACACTGCCTCTCTAAAAATGAAAATTGGCAGCAAGTTCCAGGGAGAGGCAATTTCCTGATGGTCCACAGCTGTCACACTAAAGTGATAATTGATCATAGGTACCAGGGAGAGGCAATTTCCCAAACAGATAAAAACACTTGAAATTGGTAATCAACTTCCAATAAAATCTCAGGAATTGTGCAAGTGAGCTCAAGCATGTGCATTAAGAGACAAAATGGTGGAGTATGATCTTCTGGGGCCATTCCACCACAAAAGGGATGAAAGCCTCAGGCGGGCATGTGTACAACTTCCTAAACACACTGCACATGCTCTCCTCCTAAGCGCAAGGAGGGCATCATGCATGCAAGCGGCCCATCCTAAGGGAGCAATCATGGGAAAAGGGACTCAAGACCCCAGAATTATGCCAGGATGTAAAACCCCAAGTCAAAACGTCGAACGCCACACTTGTCCTTCAATTAGCCTGCTTTGGTTTCTTCCAAGTATACTTTCCTTTCTTTCCTGATCTAAAGCTTTTTAATGAACTTCCACTCCCGTTCTGAAAGTTGCCTTGTCTCTTTTTCTGCCTCATACCCCTCAGTTAAATTCTTTCTTCTGAGGAGACAAGAATTGAGGTTGCTGCAAACCCTCCAGTAATTTAGTAATTAGAATATTTATCACACCCCAAACAATGCTACTGGATTGAGTAAGAGTTTCCAGAACTCAAGGGTAGAAGCTGACAGCTTCATTAAACATCTAGTCTAAAATTAAGTAGAATACGAATTAATTACATGCCATTCAGTGGACTGACTGGTAAAGGATGATTACAGATTTTCTTTAGAATTTTGCTGGATGTTTTATGTTCTATTTTTCAGATACAAGAACTCTCTTTCCCTTTTAAGTTATCTATACTTGGGGCAATTTAGTAGATTATACTTTTGTTAACAGAAATAAAACACTTATATTTGTCCCCTGCCCTGATACCTCCAGAATTTAGAAACTATTATTGATTATTCTTATTTTCATGGCAACATAATTATTTGTTTAAGTTAAATAAGAATCTTTTTTCTTTACAACAGAACACAATTGTAAACATTGGTTTGCAATTACCAAGGCTTTGACTGGAATGTCATATTTGAGCATGATGCATAGAATTACATATGACCAGACGGTTTTAAGGAACCAAAGTTAACTTTATGGAGCCAATGCTTACAAAACTGTGTTGGAAAAACTGACCTATCACCTGACTTACAGGGTTTCCAGGCTTATAGGTGAGCAAGGAATGTCACTTCCTGGCAAGCTTAGTCTGATACTGTGAAATATATTGACTCCTAAAATCATTGGAATCTCCAAATTGCTGTCTTTTTTGTATGCTAAGTGATGACTGATAACTTCAGGGTGGGGCTAGACAATAGAAAGACAAAGGCATGATTAACTAATTGAGACAATCAGCCTCACCCCTCAACCTTCAGGGAGGGAAGAGGAGCTAAAGGCCAGGTTGATCACTAGTGGCCAATGATTTAATCAGTCATGCTTTTATAATGAAGCTTTCATAAACATCCAAAAATATAGGGTTCAAAGACCTTCCAAATAGCTGAACACATGGAGATTCCTGGAGAATGGTACACTCAGGGAGGGCACGGAAGTTCAACAGCCTTTCCCATACCTCACCCTATGCATCTCTTTAATTGTATCTTTTGTAATATCCTTTATAATAAACCAGTAAATGTGTTTCCCTGAGTTCTCTGAGCCACTCCAGCAATTGAACCCAAAGTGGGGGTTATGAGAACCCCAACTTAAAGCTGATTGGTCAGAAGTTCCAGAGGCCAAAACTCCTGACTGGTGTCTGAGGGGAGAGCAGTTTTGGGGACTGAGCTCCCAACCTGTGGGATCTGACACTGTCTCTAGGTAGATAGTGTTGGAACTGGATTGGAGGAAATCCAGTTGGTATCTGCTGCAGAATGGATTGCTCACTTGGTCATGGTGAGAGACAGGACTAGCTGGATTTCCTAGCTGACTAAGAATCCCTAAGCCTAGCTGGAAAGGTGACCGCGCATCCACCTTTAAACACGGGGCTTGCAACTTAGCCCACACCCGACCAATCAGAGAGCTCACTAAATTGCTAATTAGGCAAAAACAGGAGGTAAAGAAATAGTCAATCATCTATTACCTGAGAGCACAGGGGGGAGGGACAAGGATCAGGATATAAACCCAGACATTGGAACCGGCATTGACAACCCCCTTTGGGTCCCCTCCCCTTATAGGGGAGCTCTGTTTTCACTCTATTTCTATTAAATCTTGCAACTGCACTCTTCTGGTCCGTGGCTTGTTATGGCTTGAGCTGAGCTTTCGCTTACTGTCCACCACTGCTGTTTGTCGCCATTGCAGACCCGCGGCTGACTTCCATCCCTCTGGATACAGCAGGGCGTCCGCTGTGCTCCTGATCCAGCCAGGCACCCATTGCCACTCCTGATTGGGCTAAAGACTTGCCATTGTTCCTGTACAGCTAAGTGCCTGGGTTCCTCCTAATCTAGCTGAGCAGTAGTCACTGGGTTCCACGGTTCTCTTCTTTGACCCACGACTTCTAATAGAGCTCTCACCGGATGGCGCAAGATTCCATTCCTTGGAATCTGTGAGGCCAAGAACCCAGGTCAGAGGACACGAGGCTTGCCACCATCTTGGAAGTGGCCCACCTGCCATTTTGGAAGTGCTCTGCCACCATCTTGGGAGCTCTGGAGCAAGGACCCCCTGGTAACAATGGTATTCTTGGTCCCAGAAGTCTTCTGTGTTCATGATTGTTGCCGTGTAAGAGCAGAAGAAAAATTATTTGGGATTTTCCTAAGACCCATGAAACAGGATATTTTGAGAACCTCAAGAAGAGAGAAATTCCCTCAGATCTATATAGATCCTTGTAGGATTTTCCAGAGAAACAGAAACAATAGTGTGTGTAGATACATATGTATATATGTAATGGAAATTGACTTACATGATAATGGAGGCTGAGAAGCCCCATCATCTGCTGTCTGCAAGCAGAAGATCCAGGAAAGCTATTGATGTAATTCAATTTGAGTCAGCCTGCCTGAAAGTCAGCGGGTGATAGAAATTCTAGTCTGAGTCTGAATGCCCAAGAGTCAGGAGCTAACACACTTGTGAGTGTTTGAACAAGCTACTTAATCTTCGTGGACATTAGTCATATATAAAATGAATATTGTAAGATGTTCTCTACAAGAATGGTGAGAGTTAAAATTAGAATCTATTTAAAATTAATTAAGAAGACTTTACATAAGTTGTATTGTTTAATTATACATTTTTCTTTAGAACAATGCTGGTTCTTTAATGTTTTATTTTCCAAATATATTCTATAGAAAAAGATGCTATGTAAGTTTTAAATTTATAAGTAAAAGGGAAATGAGAAATAAAATTGCCAAAAATATTTCAGAATCTAGAGAGCACCATATTCTTCTCATAACAATCTTGATCTTTGGATAGATGGTTGCTATCCTAGACATAAATGTTGGTCAAAATGCATCTGAAAACTAAGGCCAAAGACTCAATGATAGGAAGATAGATTATAATGAAGCCTATTGAAATGTATGAAAAATGGAAAGAACATAGTTGTGAACACTAGAGGTAGGAATTGAAATCACTGGGAAAAGGTTCAAAGCAACATGTAAATCATATTTTGTTGGTTTCGATAGATGAGTTTTCAGATCATAATACTCTTGTAATATACTAGAGTATGGGAGTAATAGTTCACTCAAATTGGGCCCATTTTATCTTTTATCCCTGACCACAGTGATCATTCTAGGAGTAAGCAAGTAACAAAGAGTGGATACGAAGTTCCTTTTCTGAAGTTTTTCATACTGGAGCGGTTGGGGAAGATGATTTCTAAATGTATTTTAGTCCTCTTTGGTCATAGAGCCTATAGGATCTAAAGTTCTAAACTGCTGTCAGCCATTCATTTGCTGCTTTCTTATTCTACTTAGATTAGAATCGAGAATATAAACTGATACTCAGAAAGGAGTAGATGTAAGAAATAGACAGAGCCAAGAAGCATTTAATTCCTTTAGTGTTAGCACCCTTACAGCCAATTCTACCATTTTTCTGGCGATTTGGTTCTCTGATGCAATAAATGTCCCATTTCTATTGAAGATAACGTGAGTAGCTTGCATATGTATTGGTTACCAAGGAACTCTGAAAATTATCATGAAAGATAATGTCAGGAGATGTTTTTAGGGAATAATAAAATCATATTTTAAAATCTCAAAGAGAGGAAGGCACTTAGAAATGAAAATTTGAGGGTTAGCTTAGAGAAGTTTCTTCTTTATTACTATATCAGAGCAAAGACAGGTTTTAGTGTTAGTTACTGTATGTAGAAAACTGAAGAAAATAAGCAAAGATAATTGTGCGTTCTGGTTGTTACCAGTAGGAGAAAATTTACTTTGCAGAAATGAGATTTTTTTAATTTCAAGAATTTAGAAATTTAAACTGCATAAATTTAATACTTAATACAAAATGCCATCTATCACCATGATTTTAAAAGAAAAAAAAAAAAACCCTTAAGTTATGCACATACTTAAGATTGGAAAATATCTTCTGAGTACACACAATGGATATTTTTTCATGCTTATCATAATTTTATTTCCATTCATTTGAATGCAATTTACCATCATCATAACATTCTAAGGGAGAGCCTATAGAGATTGCCTTGTAATGTCAAATTGCTATATGAAAACAATTTTGATAAGCCCATGGACACCACATTATAATGACAAATTATAATGACAAAATGGTTTCATGTTTCCATGGAGACTAAATTACAATGTCAAATTGATGGCAAAATGAGGTCAGTACAAATCTACACAGACCAGATTGTGATGTTAAAACAATGCAAAGCAATATCATCACCAGTCTGGGTAGGCTATGCTATGATGTCAAGATGATGGGAAAGTGATATCTAGGATGATGTCAAAACAGTCACAGAAAAGATGTCAGTGGAAATATCGGCAGCATCCTTCATGATGACAGAACAAGAGACCACTATTATGAATGCAAATTTCACCAAGATAAAGCTAGTAAACCTAAGAAAATGGAAGTTTAAACATCTAACTATTCTAATTCTAAATATTATTTCATTTTAAGTGCTTAGGAGATAAGTTCTTAGTCACGGAAGTTAGGGTGAAAAAAACTAAGCCATGTTACTCAGTGGTGGAAGTTATTTGTTGAAGAATCTGTGTAGATGTAAATTACTTTCCTCATTTACAATAGAACTGTGAAAGGACCCACAGGGAGACAGTCTGATTAATTCAGTACTCTCTAGAACGCTTCACAGGCAGACTTTTCTGTTGAAATGTCTTTGGGGCATGCTTTCCCCGCCCCTTGGGTTGGTTGTCACACCTTTTAATTCTTTTTTCATAAAGATGTTAAAATATTTACAGTTACATTTTTGTATTTTATAAATTATAAACCAAGTAGTTTAACACTTCCTTAAACCTGCCATTGTCAAGAATAGTATGAGGCACAATCTTATGTTCACTAATATAGATTATTCCCATTTGTTCTTAAATAATAAATTATATTGATGCAATTTATTTTGAATAAGTGTGATAAATATTTTAACCTAATACTAATGCCAATCAGTTGAGACATTAAATGCAAATGAAATAGAATACATTTATTATGGTTTCTCAACCCAAATCTTTTTGTTGTTGTTGTTCTTGATAATTCTGACTTCTGGCAGAAACAAAAGAAACAACATGCTAGTGAGTCATAAAAACATTTTGGTTACTTAAAAATAATCCTTTCATCAAATGAGGAAAAGAGAATTTTACTTTGGTATCCTCTTTTAGTTTATGACATTTGTTCGAGCATGAACCATTGCAAGTTTGTGGATTTAGACTCTCAGTTCTTTAGGTTTTAGATTCTCTTTCCTTTATTTTGTTTTCTGTTCCTTTTTAAGGAAAATATGGTGTTGACTGAAGAATGACGAGCTTCATAAATTTGGAAAGGAGATCTTTACTTCTCATAAAGGGTTGCAGCCTTCTGGGTGGACATTCTGACAGGCCTGGAAGTGTAGCTTCCAGTCAGAAGCCGGAAACAGGCACTTGGAGGGTGAAAAGAATAAGGGAAATGTATGCTGAAGTGGGTGGCCGGATGTACATATTCAATTTAGGTATAAGAGGAGCCATGAATATTTTGAAAGGAGAAATGTGTGCATGCAAATTGAGCTTTATGTCTCTCCATGGCATCCATGTTTAAAAAAAGTCAGTGTTAGCATAATCCAAGGCTACACAGTGGAGGGTTTTCATGTCCTCTGTGCACCCTTCATAGACTGGCCAGACCACTCTGTGATCAGCAGTCTCTTATCAAGAAGGAATGTTGGTTGACTGTTTTGTTAAAAATGCAAAAGGGCAAGCAGTGTCAGAGTTGGTTGACATTAAGTGTGAAGTGAGTCTTCCCAAAGGACTTGTTTCTGTTTAAACCTTAGGAAAGAAAACCTAATGATGATTAGTGAGGGAGGGATTGAAGTTGTATCCAACCTTCCACCCTATCATGGCCAGGAACTCAGTCTTCAAGGTTTTTTGGGATGTCCTTGGCCAAGAGAGGATCCATTCAGTCAGTTCGGGGACTTAGGATTTCATGTTTATTTCTCTGTTAATAAAGTGGTATAAGGGGAACAGGCACGGTGGCTCAAACCTGCAATCCCAGTACTTTGGGAGACTGAGTCTGGCCGATTGCTTGAGCTCAGGAGACTAGGCTGGGAAACAGTGAGATCTCGTCTCTACTAAAAATTTTTTTTAAAAAAACAAAAAATTATTCAAGGTTGGTGGCACATGCCTGTAGTCGTAGCTACTCAGGAGGCTGAAGCAAGAGGGTTGCTTGAGCCTAGGAGATCGAGGCTGCAGTGAACTATGATCATGCCGCTGCATTCCAGCCCGGGCAACAGAATGAGACCCTGTCTCCAAAAAAAAAAAAAAAAAAAAAAAGAAAGAAAAGAAAAAGAAAGAAAAAAGAAAAGAAAATGTATAAGGTATAAGGGAAGAGTTCCTTGACAATCCTTGTTCAAATACCTAATGTGGTTTAAAACCCACTCAAAGTGGAACACACAGAACTTCAAGAAATAGCACATAATTTTCAATCTTGAGGATATGCAGAGTCAAGGACAAAATATGCCTACATTAGTATATTTATCCAACTGAAGCCAGTTCAAACTAAACACATAAAGAGGAAACATAAGTAGAAGGAGAAAGAGTCTAGCCATGGTGATTGACACCTGTAATCCCAGCATTTTGGGAGGCCAAGGTGGGCAGATTGCTTGAGCTCAGGAGTTCCAGAACAGCCTGGACAACATGGCAAAACCCCAATCTCTACAAAAAATACAAAAAGTTAACCCAGTGTGGTGGTACATGCCTGTGATCCCAGCTACACAGAAGGCTTAGGTGGCAGTATTGCTTGAGCCTAGGAGGTTGACGCTGCAGTGAGCCATGATCGTGCCACTATACTCCAGCAGCCTGGGTGACAGGGTGAGACGGTGTCTCAAAAAAAAAAAAAAAAAAAAAAAAGAAGAAGAAGAAGGTGAGAGAAACAGAGGAGGAGAAGGTAAAGGAAAGAAAGAAACCAGTGGCCTTCCTGATACAGAGTCTAGACCTTCAGTGGAATCCCAGCTCTTCCATTGGGTAAAGTTGCAAAGTTCTTTACCTCCCTGAATCTCAGTGCTTCTCAATCTAAGACAAAGCATTTCATTATAAAAATAGCATATTTCACATAGAAGTGTTGAGAGAGAAGAGTAAATATTGATGGCCAAGCTCAAATCCTTACAGATACGTAATTTAGGCTACAATTGCTGATAAGAAAACTTTTGCAAATGATAACTTGAATCAGTATGTCTCCGCTAGGCAAGAGCTCACAAATGACTCTGCTGGCTTTCTATCTCTCTAGATTGAAAAATATGGCTCTCAGTTCCTGTTCAGCAGGCAACTTAAAAGAGCTACATGCAAGGATAACATGCCAATCTCCTTTTACTGGAAACTGTAGGGGAGAATCTATTTGTCTCTTATAGTTCCTATGGGCTGTTGGCAATCCTTGACTCTATTAGCATCCCTCCTATCTGCCTCCATGGTCCCATCCCCTCTTCCTCTTCTGTCTGTGTTCTTCTCTTCTGTCTCCTATGAGCTGGATTTAGTGACCACCCAGATGATCCAAGATAATCTCTACAGCTCAAGACCCCTAACTTAATTACATTTGCAAAAAAATTATTTTTCCAAATATGGTATCATTCACCAGTTCTAGGGATCATGATGTAGGCATATCTTTGTGGGGGAGGAGAATCATTAAATGTACTTCTAATGCCCAATATAGTTAAGGCTTCCAGGCTCCTTTCAACTTTTAATCGTATCTCTCAGCTTTCTTAGAGGTATCTGACAAGTATTCATATATTAGCCCACAATGTCTTATCATTTTCCTGATTTTGATCACTTCTGGCCACATTTAGTGAAGTCTTGTGCCAGTATCTCTGATGTCTATGAAACCTTCTGAGGTAATTTCATCAAAGAAGATTCTATAGATCTATGCTGGCCCCTTCCAAGGGTGTCATTTCATGAAACACAGCTTTAGCTTTTTTTAAAAAAAAAAAAAAAAAAAAAAACAATGTTTCATTCTGTTGCTGTCACCCAGGCTAGAGATCAGTGGTGCCCTCTCAGCTCACTGCAACCTCTGCCTCCCGAGTTCAAGTGATTCCCCTGCCTCAGCCTCCTGAGTAGCTGGAATTACATGCAGGAGTCACCGCACCTGGCCCAGCTTTAGTTTTTGATATTGCTGATCTTTCAAGTACTTCAACTGTCTTGGCCATCACTGCATCTACCGGATGCTACCTTGGGACTCTGCCAATGTTCATTCATTGCCAGAAGCCTTTGAAGTTTTAGAGGAGCAAGGCTTCATTTTTATATAGCCCTCTATGCATTTGTGCCACACTTTAACAATGGTCAATCTGTGGCAATATTGTTTCAAACCATTTCACCATTCCACCAATAGATTAATTGAAGTAAAATCACTGATATTATAGAAATGTTATCCCTAATGTATCACTTCTCTTAATTTGAATATCTTTCAATAATGTTTTTATATCAAATATTCAGTTCATATTCAAATATTCCTGATTTCCTTTTAATTATTTTTAGGAGGCTTATTGAATGAGAATCTAAATAAATTCTACCCATTGCAACTAGTCAATAATCTCTCAAATATCTTTTAGTCTATTCTCTCTCTTTCTCTCTCCTTCTCTGTCTCTCTTTATCCCTCCTTTCCCACCCCTTATTTTTTGGCAATAACACATCGCACTTCCCAGGTGGTGTCATATACTTCTATAAGGAAGCACGGGAATATCCAGCAGCCTTAATTGTATGATTAATCAGTCAGTAGGTCAGTGGGTTCAGTTGCTGGCCTAATCCATCTACCATAAAGCCCTTATTTAGCTTTTTACATAATGGTTTTAGCATCTCTTGACAGTCATGACCCAGATTCAATATTTTATTAGGGGTAAAAATTTGATGATATTCTAATTCCATCACTTGTTCTTTATTAGCTGAAATACTCCTAAGAGAGAAATTTCCTCTCGTCAACTATTTGGTTACCCAAAGGTATTAGTCATACATATGAGTATGCAGATGTAGGATGCCTACAAGATTCTGTCCTCTCACCACATTTCAGAATAGTTGTTTCCTTAAGAACCCCCCAAACATAAAACAAAGTGTACTTGTGTTTTTAATAACATAGTGAACTTATAGATTAAAATATGTTTTGATATATTTCAATCTATCTTAGCTATTATGCACTATTATATTCTGAAAAACATACCATAGCAGTGTATAAAGATATTCCTCATTCTTTTTTAAGCCTGCATAATACTCTTTTCCATTGGAGATATGCCATAGTTTATTTATACAACCTTCTACTGATGGACCTTTGAGTTATTTCCAGTCTTTAGCTAATATAGATTTAATAAATGAACTAATACTTTTTCTAGCCTTTAAAAAATGATGCATAACATTTGTATTACTTATGGGGTACTTGTAATATTTTCTTACATACACAAAATGTGTAGTGATTAAGTCACGGTTTTTAGGGTATCCATCACCTTGGGTAATTATCTTTTCTATGTGTTGGGCACATTTCAAGTCTTCTCTTTTAGATGTTTTGAAATATATAATACGTATTGTTAACTGTAGTCGCCCTTCTCTGCTGTCAAATACTAGAACTTATCTCTTCCATCTAACTGTATGTTTGTACCTATCAACCAATCCCTCTTCACCACCACCTCCACTCGCATATCCTTGCCACACTCTGGTATCTTTCATTAGACTCTACCTGCATGAGATCAAATTTTTAAGCTCTCATATAAAAGGGAGAACATGCTGCATCTGTCCTTCTGTGCCTAGCTTATTTCACTTAACATAATAACCTCCAATTCCACCCATGTTGTTGCGGATGACATTATTTCATTCTTTTTATGGCAGAATAGTATTCTGTTGTGTGTGTGTGTGTATATATAGAAATATATGTATAATTATATATATACTTATAGATATGTATGTATAAATATATATAATTTTCTTTATCCATTTGTCCACTGATGGACACTTAGGTTGATTCCATATTTTTGCCATTGTGGATAGTGCTGTAATAAACATGGTAGTGCAGGTGTCCCTTTGACATACTGATTTTCTTTTCTTTGGATAAATACTCTGTAGTAGGATCGTTGGATTGTATGGTAGTTCTAGTTTTAGTTAACAGCTGATTTTCCATACTGTTTTCCATAGTGGTTGTACTAATTGACATCCCCACCATTACTGTATAAGAGTTCCTTTTGCTCTGTATCCTCACCAACGTGTTTTTGTTGTTGTTGTTATTGTTTTGTTTTTGTTTTGTCTTTTAAATAGTAGCTATTCTAACTAGGGTGAGATGATGTCTCATTATGAGTGTAATTTGTATTTCTCTGATAATTAGTGATGTTGAAGATATTTTTCATATACATGTTGATGATTTGTATGTTTTCTTTTGAGGAATGCCTATTCATGTCCTTAGCCCACTTTTTAATGGAATTATTGTTTGTTTGTTTTTGCTGTTGAATTGTTTGTGTTTCTAATATTCTGAATATTAGACCCTTTTTATAAGAATAGTTGGCAAATATTTTCTTCCATTCAACTGATTGTTTCTCCACTCTTTTGATTATTTCCTTTGCCATGTAGAAGCTTTTTATTTTAATATAGTCTTATTTGTCTACCTTTATTTTTGTTGCCTGTGCTTTTGCAGTCTTAGCCATACAATCCTTGTCTAAACCAATGTCCTAAATTTATGTCGGAATAGTATTTATATGTTTTCTTCTATTAGTTTTATAGTGTCAGGCTTTACACTTAAGCTTTAAATTCTTCTTGAGTTGATTTTTGTATATGGTGAAAGATAGTGGTCTAGTCTCATTCTGCTGGATATGGCTATCCAATTTTCCCAGCCGCATTTATTAAAGAGTGTCCTTTCCCTAATGTTTTTTCTTGTCACCTTTGTAAAAAAATAGTTGACTGTAAATACATGGATTTGTTTCTTGGTTCTCTATTTCTGTTCTAATGATCTATGTGTCTGTTTTTATACCAATACCATGCTGTTTTGATTACTACAGCTTTGTAATATATTTTGAAGTTAGGTAATATGATGTCTGCAGGTTTATTTATTTTGCTCATGATTGCTTTGGCTGTTTGGGCTCTTTTGGTTCTATGTAAATTTTAAGATTGGTTTTTCTAATTCTGTGAAAAATGAATTGGTATGTTCGTAGGAATTGCACTGAATCCGTAGATTGCTCTAGGTAGTATGTTCATTTCTACAATATTAATTCTTCTGATCCATGAACATGGGATGACTTTTCATCCGTTTGTATCCTCTTCAGTTTCTTTCATCGGTGTTTTGTAGTTTCCCTCATAGATATCTTTTACCTTCTTGTTTAAATTTAATCCTATGTATTTTTCTTCTGGTACATACTGTAAATGGATTGCTTTCTTAATTTCTTTTTGGCTACTTCATTATTAGTGTATATAAATGCTATTTTTGTATGTTAATATTAGATTCTGCAACTTTACTGAATTTATTTATCAGATATGAGTTTGTTGGTGGAATCTTTATGTATTTATAAATATAAAATCATGTCCTCTGCAAAAAGAGATAATTATACTCTCATTTTTTTTCTGATGTAGATGCTAATATAGTTTTAATATTTGTCCCTGCCAAAATCTCATGCTAAATTGTAATCTGCAATGCTGGATGTGGGGCCTGTGGGGAAGTGTTTGGGTCATGGGGGCAGATTCCTCATGGTTTGGTGCTTTCTCCACAATAGTGAATAAGTTATCATGAGATCTGTTTATTTAAGTGTCACTTTCTCTTCTGTCTCTCTCTCTCTCTCACTCTCTTTCTCTCTCTCTCTCTCTCTCTCTCTCTCGTTTTTGCCATGTGATATGCCTGCTTCCCCTTTACCTTTTGTCATGACTGTAAGCTTCCTAAGGCCTCCTTAGAAGCCAAGCAGATGCCATTACCATGCTTCCTGTAAAGTTTGCAGAACCATCAGCCAATTAAACCTGTTTCTAAAAAATAAATTACCCAGTTTCACGTGTTTCTTTATAGCAATGTAAGAAAGGTCTAATATAGATGCCTTTTATTTCTTTCTCTTGCCTGATAACTCTGGCTAGGACTTCCAGTACCGTGTTGAATAGGAGTGGTGAAAGTGGGTATCCGTGTCTTGTCCCAGTTCATAGAGGAAGGGCTTTCAGCATTCAGTAAGATGTTAACTGTCGGTTTGTCATATACAACCTTTATTAAATTGAAGTATGCTCCTTCTATTCCTAATTTGTTGAGCATTTTTATCCTGAAGAAATGCTGAATTTTATGAATGCTTTATTTTCATCTATTGAGATGATCATATTGTTTTTGTCCTTTATACTGTTGATGTGATGTATCACATTTATTGATTAGCATATGTTAAACTAGCTTGCATCTCTGAGAAAAATCCCACTTGGCCATAATGTATTATTATTATTTTTTGATATGTTGTTAGATTTGGTTTGATAGTATTTTATTGAGGATTTTTTTGCATCTGTGTTCATCAGGGATATTGGCCTGTAGTTTTTGGAGTTTTATGTTTGTTCATTATTATTTAGTTATTTTTTCTTGTTATTTCTTTGTTTGGTTTTAGTAGTGCTGGTTTTCTAGAATGAGATAGAATTCTCTCATCTTTTATTTTTTGTAATAGTTTGAAGATAATTGGTGTTAGCTCTTCTCTGTAAGTTTGATATAATTTGGATAATTCCTCAGTGAGCCCATTCAGTTCTGGACTTTTCTTTGTTAGGAGACTATTTATTACTTATTCTATCTCATGACTTGCTATTAGTCTGTTCAGGTTCTCTGTTTCTTGCTGATTCAATGTTTCCAGGGTGTGTGTGTTCGGGAATTTTTCTTTTTTCTGTAGGTTTTCTATCACTAATACATTTTAAAAATTAAATTATTTACTTCCTTAGGATAATTTCTCTTCCAAGCAGACATTTGATGCTTCATTTTAATATACATTTTTATGTAACCTGGCTCTTCTATTACAAACATTTCAAATTATGTAATATTTTAAAAATGTAATTATGGGACATAGAATTTTCTAAAGAAAAAGCTATGCCTAAGACCCCTTGAAGCTTGTCACAAAGTTGATTTGACAACAAAGTATTTTGTATGAATGAAGTACTGAGGAATTCAACTGGAAATAAATCAGCTCCCCTTAACATATGGTTTTAAAATAATTTGTATCTTCGTGGAAATCAACATGGGAAAAAGTTGTTTGATAAGTTAGTTGTAGTCAGAAAAGTATATAATTTTAAAGTTACAAAGTAATTACTCCATATTTTTGCATTTTGCAGAACTATATTTTATTTACCATTGATATCAGGAACATATATTTTGAAATTAGAATTAAAGCCAAAATCATGGTTAGATATTCATTCTTATGATATTGTGGCTACTTGAATGTTAACGGAACAATTTCAAATTATAAATTTCATTGTAATATAAATTTTACATCCTAGCTTCTTCATAATATTTTTAATGTTGAACAGAATTACTATTTTCTTCTTTCTTTCAATAATGACCTACTTGTGATATATTTTGAGTTTTGGCTAATTCTTTTTCCTAAATTTACTTCTCTTAAACATAAAACTAAATTGTACTTCTTATGAAATCATGATGCACAAATATCCTGTAAAAACTTAACAATTTTAGGAGCTTTCTTTCATAGAACATACTAAGAAGATTAATAAACAATTGAAAATACAAGAGAAACATTACTCATGAAAAAAAATCTATGTTAATTGAATTTTAAATTTTCTTTTCAGATTTTTCTTTTTCTTTTTTTGGTCATAAGTGACAAAAACCAAATGTAATTTGCCTAAGGGGAAAAGAAAAATGGAATGAATGAAAGGAATGAATTAATCCATAATGGAATGATTGAAGAGTAGACCTAGGTTCAGGACTGGATTAAACAATTTAGGACTGGGATTTCCTCCCATTTGTTGGGTCTGCTTCCTCTACATTAACTCCATCCTCACAAAACCTCATTCACTGGTGGTCTCAGAAGGGCTGCTAGCAACTCTTAGAGCTGTATCAGAGAGCAAGAGATTTTGTTCAGAATATATTCTGAGATTAATTGTAATGAAATTTACTGTAAACCAATTGCTATGGTCAGGGGAATTCAGTGTTATGATTTTCTATGGTCTGAAAAGCTCATAGATAAATTGTGGGAATCAAGGAGCACTGTGGTTCCTAGAATAAAATTCCACTTTTTGCTTGCAAAAGGGTAGGTGGATAGAACAAAACATTCAATAAATGTCACAAGAGTTTCCAATAATTGCCAGTGCATTTTCAGACATTTTTCTAATAATTCAAACATGTTTTAAAAACAATTTTTTCTAAGCTTACATATTCATTGTTTAGAAGATTTTGTTAGCCTTTGGTATCTATACAAGATACAGCATTTTGTCTATTGATTTATTTATGAGAAGAATAGGAATGAAAAAAAGAGAAATTTAAACATTGCTTTATTGCTTTGCAAGCATCTACTTTCTTTACTTTCTTCTTGCCGGCCCTCCCCATTTTTCCCCTCATCTTCCTGTTTCCCATTTGCCTTTCTCATTCTCCATTTCTTTTCATTTCTTACTCCTCTTTTCCTCTTCTTCTTTCATTATTCTTTTCTTGTCTTTCGTTTTCTCCTTACTCATGTCTCTTCCTCCATTTTTGCCCTTTTCCTTGGTTATGTCTTTTTCTCATTCTTCAATCTACTTCAAGCCTTTCAGCCTCCATCATGGAAATCTCTTTCTCATATTTCTAAACCAGATGGTATAGCCAACAAGGCTTAAATATGATCATAATGAATTAATTTATTTTTGTGTAAAGCAAATTGTCGATGGACAGAAGAGACTCTCCATGTGTTCTGAGTCCAATTCTATTAAGGTTCTTATACACCAATAATCCCTGTTACCCCTTTGCCTTCAAGGATTTTTCAACACCTTTCCTTCTCTGGAATACAATAAAAATTTAACTTACCAAGAGCATTAATTAAATCCAGTTGATCATTTTAGTTTTAGCTTAATATTACTTTGGACACATTATACTGCTTAATTACCCCCCACATTGAAAAACATTGTCTTAATTGTCAGGAAACCATCCTTGATTCTAACCTAAATAAATTTCTCCTTTATGTAAAACCATATAACAGTAACTGTCAGTAACATTCAATTGAAATTGATACATTTATATGTATTGCCAGTTTTCTTTTTGTGTTTAGAGTCTTTTCTCCATTTCCTGAAACTATGCTCTAAATGTTTGTGTCTTTGTAAATAAGTATCTGACAGATTGATTAATCAGCTTCCACAATCAGAATTTTTTAGATTATTAATTAGAACATGAGTAAAATATATGCAAGACAGAACTGAAACTTATAATATATGGGTTTCTCTATAACATCAAATAACAAAATATTGCATTTTGCATCAATTATTTGAACTGTAATAAAATGAGATTCAAAATTTGATAACTATTTCACTAATTTGCACTTAAGGCACATTTACTGAACATTTACTTTGTGATTCTTGAGTCAGATACTAAAATTAAAAGTCGGTGTCTTGAGTTATTGCTTCATCTGATGAATGGTCTGGTATAGCCTTGAAACAATATTCTGGTTGGGGGGATTTCCACAGGTGCCTGTATTATTTCAAGATTTAGTTTCTAGAGCTTTTAAAAAATTAGATACATTAGCAGCGTGAGGTGGTGCCTAGTGCTTAAGTGAATGCAAAAAAAAAAAAAATTAAATTGGGTACTTGGTCACAATAATGTTATACTACAGAAGGAAGTGCCGGAAATTTGGTGGCCAAATAGCCATCTCTGGCACATAAAATATTCTCTCTGTAGACTGGCATGGAATATGACATCTTGTGGGAGCACGTGTAAGACCATTTTAATTACTTGACTTAACTGGAAAAAATGTTTTAATTTGTTTTCCAGATGAAGGACAGAATGTTGAGTCATAAAGCAAAGCAACAAACAAACTATCACCACCGCACCAATAAAACAGGATATTGAAAGAAAATCAGAGATAAGGAAGACCATATTTTGATTTTTTTGAACTTTGGTTTATAATAACACTGTGGGTCAAAACTAGAATAGAAGTTAAATTTACCATCTGAATTCTGGGGAGAAATATATTTGGCAGTGATTTTGAGACACTTAAATTTAACTATATAATAGTTTTTTAAAAGGTGAAATGTACTTACTACAAAACAGATACATCATAAATGTATTGATTGATTTTAAGTAAATGTGTACAGCTACACAACATCCACACAGTCTTGGTTTAGAACATTTCTCACTACAAAAAGGGCCAAACCTCACTCGCACCTTCAGCTATAATTAATTTCCCCTTGTATCTATAGTTTTACTTCTAAGAATTCCATAAAAATCATATTTAAAAATATAAAATCATTTGTGTCTTGCTTCTTTCCCTAAGTATGATGTTTTTGAAGTACGTCTATATTGCTGCAGATGTCAATAGTACTTTTCTTTATATTGTTGAGTGTTATTCAATATAGTAGCTTTAATATACTTTATTTCTCTTTCATCAGTTAATGGACATTTGTTGGTTCATGTTTTTTTTCTATCATGAAGCATACATATTCACATACAAATCATTTTTGGACTTTTGTTTTTATTTTTTGGGGGTGTAGACACATAAAAATGGAATTGCAGGATCATAAAGTAAATACATGTTTAAAATTTTAAGAAGCTATTTTCCAAAATGGCAATTTTATTTTACACTCCTACAGTTAATATATGAGAGTTCCATTTCACACATCCTTGGCAAAACTTGGTAATTTTCAGTATCTATGATTAAAGCTATTCTAGTGAATCTGTAGTGATATTTCACTGTGGTTACAATTTGAATTTCTCTAATGAATAATTACATAGAACACATTTTCATATGCTTATTAACAATGCATATATCTTCACTGGTGCAATATCTATCTATTTTCTGTTAGTTTTTTAGTGTTACAAGATTCCTTTTTATCTTCAGGATAGAACTTTTATCAGACATACATTTTGACAGTATGTTACTCCAATCTGTAACCTATTTTTTTTTTTTCATTTTTTTTTCCATGGTGACTACTTATTAGCAAAAGGTTTTAGTTTTTATGAAGTCCAATATATCAATATTTTCCCTCTGAGGATTGTACTTGTAGTATAATATCTATGAAATCTTTGCTTAATCTAAAGTCATAAAAAATTCTCATATGTTTTCTTTTAGAACTTTTACTTTAGCTCTTATATTTAGGACAATAATACATTGAAAAAATTATAAAACTTCGTAAGATTCTAAGCAATTCTTTAAAGGAGAGAAATATATTTAATCATAGGAAAAGTCATTTTTATAAAGCTATGGTTTCCTAATTTATCTATACATTAAGCCTAATTCTAGGAACTTGACAAACTAAAGCTAAAATTTGTATAAAAGAACAAAAGTCTAAAAAGTACTTTTAAAGAAGTATAGGAAGGGAGCAGCCAAGATGGCTGAATAGAAAGAGCTGCTCTCTGGGACTCCTACAGAGAAGCACAAAAACTGCAAGTGAATTCTGCATCTTTGGGAGTCATTGGGAGTTGCACAGGGCAAAGGGAACTCCCTTGCCCTACCAAGGGAGGTGGTAAGGGATTGTGCCTCCCCTCCCTGAAAACCATGCTTCTCCCATGGATCCTTGCACCCTGCGGATCAGGAGGTCCCCTCCTGAGCCCACACCACCAGAGTCTTGGGTCCCAAGCACAAAATTATGGAGAATTATGGTGGCTGCTAGGGTAAGCGGCCACTAGAGCAGGCACTGAGGAAAAGGAATATTTGCACATTTCAACTCTGGGAACTCCCATGAGGCAGGAGATCCTTCTACTCCCATGCGGAGGGGGCTAGAGCCAGGGAGTCAAGTGGCTTCATTCCCACAGAACCCCACAAGCTAAAACCTACTGGCTTAGAATCCCAGCTAGCCAGTGCAGCAGGCTAGAGAATGCCTAAGAAGACCAAGTTCCCAGGGGGAAGGGGCAGCCACTATCACTGCAGCTCCAGTCGGCCAGTTTTCCCCTGCCATCAGTGCCGGTGAGATGGGGCAGTCTGGACCAAGAGTAGTTTCCCACAGCACAACACAGTGGCTGGATCACTTCATGACCAGACCGCTTATTTAAGTAGGACACCGATACACTCCTCCGCACCAGGTGGGACCTCGCTGTGGGAATTTCAGCATCCCCAGCCAGGGGTTTATGGACAGAACTCTGATATCCCTGAGAAGAGTCCCTAGGTAAGGAGGGCCGCTGTGGTATTGTGGATCAACTATTTTAGTCTTTTCTGCCTGCTGGCTCTGGAGAATCATGGAAGCCCGGACTAAGGGGATTCCCCCCAGCACAACACACCCACCTTACCGTGGGGCAGCCAGACTGCTTTTTTAAGGGAGTCCCTGATGTTGCTCCTCCTGACTGAGTGTGGTCTCACATAAGACCTCCCAACAGAGGTCTCCTGACACCATATAAGAGAGTTTTGGCGGGCATCAGGTTGGTACCCCTCTGAGATAGAGCTTCTAGAGGAAGAACCAGGCTGCCATCTTTACTGGTCTGCAGCCTCCACTGGTGATACTTCCAGGGGTGGGAGGGACCCAGGCAAATAAGGTCTGGAGTAGACCCTAAGCAAACCATAGCAGCCCTACAGAAAAGGGGCCTGACAGTGAAAAGAAAAACAAAAAGACAGCAACAACAACAACAAAATCTATGAAAAAGACCCCACAAAAACCCCAACCAAAGGTCTGCAACATCAAAAATCAATAGTAGATAAACCCGTGAAGATGAGAAAGAATCAATTCAAAAATGCTGCAAACTTAAAAAGCCAGAGTGTCTCTTCTCCTGCAAATTATTGCAACACATCTTCAGCAAGGGCACAGAATTGGACTGAGACTGAGATGCATGAATTGACAGAATTGGCCTTCAGAAGATGGGTAACAATGAACTTCACGGAGCAAAGGATTGTTTTCTAACTCATTTCAAGGAAGCGAAGAACCATGGTAAAACATTACAGGAGCTGTTACCAGAATAACCTAGTTTAGAGGAACATGAATGACCTAATGGAACTGAAAAACACAGCACGAGAACTTCATAATGCAAACACAAATATCAGTAGCCAAATATACCAAGCAGAAAAAAGTATATCAGGCCTTAAAGATTATCTTTCTGAAATAAGTTAGACAGACAAGATAAGAGAAAAAAGAATTTAAAGGAACCAGCAAAGCCTGTGAGAACTATGGGATTATGTTAAAAGACTGATCTATGACTGATAGGCATACCTGAAAGAGTTGGGGAAGATGAAACAACATTGGAAAACACACGCAGGATGTCATCCAGGAGAACTTCCCCAACCTGGCAAGACAGACCAACACTCAAATTCAGGAAATCCAGAGAATCCCAGGAAAATACTCCAAGAGAAGATAAACCACAAGACACATAATAATCAGATTATCCAAGGATGAAATGAAGCAATATGTGTTTAGGGTAGTCAGAGAGAAAGGCCAGATCACCTATAATGAGAAGCCTATCAGTCTAATAGCAGACCTCTCATCAGAAACCCTACAAGCCAGGAAATATTGAGGACCAATATACAACATTCTTAAAGAAAATAATTTCTAACCTAGAATTTTTTATCCAGTCAAACTAAGCTTCATAAGTGAAGGAGAAGTAAAATATTTTTCAGACAAGCAAATGTTGAGGGCCACCAGGCTTGCCTTGCAAGAGCTGCTGAAGTAAGCACTAAATATGGAAAGAAAAATCATTACTAGCCACTATGAAAACACACTGAAGGCCGGGCGCGGTGGCTCACGCCTGTAATCCCAGCACTTTGGGAGGCCGAGATGGGCGGATCACGAGGTCAGGAGATCGAGACCATCCTGGCTAACACGGTGAAACCCCGTCTCTACTAAAAAATACAAAAAACTAGCCGGGCGAGGTGGCGGGCGCCTATAGTCCCAGCTACTCGGGAGGCTGAGGCAGGAGAATGGCGTGAACCCGGGAGGCGGAGCTTGCAGTGAGCTGAGATCCGGCCACCGCACTCCAGCCTGGGTGACAGAGCGAGACTCCATCTCAAAAAAAAAAAAAAAAAAAAAAGAAAACACACTGAAGAGCACAGACCAGTGATACTATGAAGCAAATACATAAACAAGTGTGCAAAATAACCAGCTGGCATCATGATGTCAGGATCAAATTCACACATAGCAATATTAACCATAAATGTAAATAGGCTAAATGCCCCAATTAAAAGACACAGAGTGGCAAGCTAGATAGAATTAAAATCCATCAGTGTGCTGTATTCAAGAGACCCATCTCACATGAAAAGATACACACAGACTCAAAAAAAAAGGATGGAGGAACATTTACCAAGCAAATGGAAAACAGAAAAAGCAGAGGTTGCAATCCTAGTTTCTGACAAAACAGACTTAAAACCAACAAAGATAAACAGATAAAAAAAGACAAAGAAGGGTATTACAAAATCATAAAGGGTTCAATTCAACAAGGAGAGCTAACTATCCTAAATATATATGTACCCAATACAGGAGCACCCAAATTCATAAAACAAGTTCTTAGAGACCTACAAAGAGACTTAGACTCCAACACAATAACTAATAGTGGGAGACTTTAACACACCCCTACTGTGAAAATTACGCAGAACATTGAGACAGAAAATTAGCAAAGATATTCAGGACTTGAACTCAGTCCTGGATCAAGTGGATCTGATAGATATCCCAAAACAACAGAATATATGTTCTTCTTGGTGGCACATGTCACTTACTCTACATTTGATCATGTAATTGGAAGTAAATCACTCCTCAGCAAATGCAAAAGAATGGAAATCATAACAAACAGTCTCTTAGACCACAGTGCAATCAAATTAGAACTCAAGATTAAGAAACTCACTCAAAACTACACAACTGTATGGAAATTGAACAACAGGCTACTGAATGACTCCTGTGTAAATAATGAAATGAAGGCAGAAATCAAGAAGTTCTTTGAAACCAGTGAGAACAAAGAGACAATGTACCAGAATCTCTGGGTTGCAGCTAAAGCAGTGTTAGAAGGAAAATATATAGCACTAAAATACCCACATTAAAAAGCTAGAAAGGTCTCAGATCAATACCCTAGCATCACAACTAAGAGAACTAAAGAACCAAGAGCAAACAACCCCCAAAGTTAGCAGAAGACAAGAAATAACCAAGATCAGAGTGGAACTGAAGGAGATAGAGACATGAAAAATCCTTCAAAAAATCAATGAATCCAGGAGCTGGTTTTTGGAAAAAAAATTAATAAAACAGATAGACTGCTAGCTAGACTGATAAAGAAGAAAAAAGAGAAAAATCAGATAAGACACAATAAAAAATGATAAAGGGGATATCACTACTGACCCCACAGAAATACAAACAACCATCAGACAATACTATAAATAGCTCTATGCAAGTTAAAGTAGAAAAACTGGAAGAAATGGATAAATTCCTGAACATACCCACCCAAGACTGAACCAGGAAAAAGTTGAATTCCTGAATAGACCATTAACAAGTTCTGAAATTTAGGCAGCAATAATTTAGTCCTTTTTCATGCTGTTGATAAAGACACACCTAGAACTGGGCAATTTACAAAATAAGAAATTTAATGGACTCACAGTTGCACATGGTTGGGGAGGCCTCACAATCATGGCAGAAGGCAAAAAGGGGCAAGTCACATCTTACATGGATGGCAGCAGGAAAAGAGAGAGCTTGTTCAGGGAATCTCTCATTATTAAAGCCATCAGATCTCGTGAACTCATTCACTATCACAAGAACACCACAGGAAAGACCTACTCTCATAATTGCATCACCCCTCACCAGGTTCCTCCCACAACATATGGGCATTGTAGGAGTTACAATTTGAGATGAAATTTGGATGGGGATACAGCCAAAACATATTATTCCATCTTTGGCCCCTCCCAAACCTTATGTCCTCACATTTCAAAATCAATCCTGCCTTCCTAACAGTGTCCCAAAGTCTTAATTCATTTCCACATTAACTAAAAAGTCCACAGTCCAATGTCTCATCTGAGACAAGGCAAGTCCCTTCCCACCCATGAGCCTGAAAAATCAAAAGCAAGTTAGTTACTCCCTAGATACAAAAGAGGTATAGGTATTGGGTAAATACAGCCACTCCAAATGAGAGAAATTGGCCAAAACAAAAGGACTACAAGCCCCATGCAAGTCTGAAATCCAGCAGGGCAGTCACATCTTAAAGCTCCAAAATGATCTTCTTTGACTCCATGGCTTGCATCTTGGTCACTTTGATGCAACAGGTGGGTTTCCATGGTCTTGGGAAGCTCCACCCTTGTGGCTTTGCAGGGTACAGCCTCCCTACTAGCTGCTTTCGCAGTCTGTTGTTTAGTGTCTGTGGCTTTTCCATACACATTGTGCAAGCTGTGGGTAGATCTACCATTCTGGGGTCTGGAGGACGGTAGCTCTGTTCTCACAGCTCCACTAGGCAATGACCCAGTAGGTACTCTCTGTGGAAGGATCCGACCCCATATTTCCTTTCTGCACTGCCCTGGCAGATGTTTTCTGTGAGAGCTCTACTTCTACTGCAAACTTCTGCCTGGACATCCAGGCATTTCCGTACCTCCTCTAAAATCTAAGGGGAGGTTCCCAAACCCTAATTCTTGACGTCTGTGCACTGGCAGGCTCAACATCATGTGAAAGCAGCCAAAAATTGAAGCTTGCACCCTCTGAAGCCACAACCCAAGCTATATATTGGCCCTTTTCACTCATAGCTGTAGCAGCTGGGATGCAGGGCACAAGTCCCTAGGCTGCAAACAGTATGGAGACCTTGGCTCAGCCCACAAAACCAATAATAATAGTAACATTTTCCTCCTAGGCTTCTGAGCCTTTAATGAAAGGGACAGCCACAAAGGGGACATGCCCTGGAGATATTTTCCCCACTGTCTTGGAGATTGACATGCAGCTCCTCATTACTTATGCAAATTTCTGCAGCCAGCTTAGATTTCTCCTCAGAAAGTTTTCTTTTCTATTGCAATGTAAGGCTGCAAATTTTCTGGACTTTTATGCTCTGTTTCACTTTTAAAACTAAATGCCTTCAACAGCACTCAAGTCACCTCTTGAATGCTTTGCTGTTTAGAAATTTCTTCTGCTAGATACCCTAAATCATTTCTCTCAAGTTCAAAGTTCCACAAATCTCTAGGGCAGGGACAAAATGCCATCACTCTCTATGCAAGAGTCACCTTTAGTCCAGTTCCTCATTTCCATCTGAGAACACCTCAGCCTGGATTTTGTTGTCAATTTCACTATCAGCACTTTGGTCAAAGCCATTCAACAAGTCTCTAGGGAGTTCCAGACTTTCCCTCATTTTCCTGTCTTCTAAGCCAGCTAACCTCTTCCTGTTACCCAGTTCCAAAGTTGCTTCCACATTTTTGGGTATCTTTTCAGCAGCACCCCACTCTACTAGTATTCATTTACTGTATTAGTCCATTTTCATGCTGCTGATAAAGATAAACCCCAGACTGTGCAATTTACAAAAGAAAGAGCTTTAATGGACTTAACAGTTCCGCATGGTAGGGGAGGCCTCACAATCATGGCAGAAGACAGTGAAGAGCAAGTCACATCTCTAATGGATGGCAGGAGGCAAAGAGAGAACTTGTACAGGAAAACTCCTGTTTTTAAAACCATCAGGTCTTGTGAACTCATTTACTATCATGAGAACGGCACAGAAAAGACCTGCCCCCATAATTTAATCACCTCCCACCAGGCTTCTCCCACAAAAAGTGGGCATTGTGAGAGTTACAATTCAAGATGAAATTTGACTGGGGACACAGCCAAACCATGTCACCTACCAACCAAAAACAGCCCAGGACCAGATGGATTTACAGCTAAATTGCATCAGAAATACAAAGAGGAGCTGATACCATTTTTTTCTGAAAGTATTCAAAATAATAGAAAAGGAGGAACTCCTCCCTAACTCATTCTATGAGGCCATCATTATCCTGATTCTAAAACCTGGCAGAGATACAACAAAAAAAGAAAACTTCAGGCCAATATCCCTGATAAACATTAGTGCAAAAATTCTCACTAAAATACTGGCAAACTGAGTACTGCAGCACATCAACAAGCTTATCCACCATGATCAAGTTGGTTTTCTTTCCAGGATGCAAAGCTAGTTCAATATATGCAAATCAATAAAGGCAATTAATCACATAAACAGATCTAAAAACAAAACAACATGATTATCTCAATAGACGCAGAAAAGGCCTTCAATAAAATTCACCATCCCTTCATGTTGAAAACTCTCAATAAACCAGGTATTGAAGAAACATATCCCAAAATAATAGGAGCCATTTATGACAAACCCACAGCCAATATCATACTGAATAGGCAAAAGCTGGAAGCATTCTCCTTGAAGCTAGTCCAAGACAAGAATGCCCTTGCTCACCACTCCTATTCAACATAGTATTGGAAGTTCTGGCCAGGGAAATCAGGCAAGAGAGAGAAATAAAGGGTATTCAAACAGGAAGAGAGGAAGTCAAATTGTCTTTGTTTGCAGATGGCATGATCCTATATCTAGAACCTGCACACTCTGCACATGTACCACCAAACTAAAACTAAAAGATAAAACGTATAGTAGACCAGATTTTCAAAATATCAAAATTGATTCTGATGCTATAATAATTGAAATGGTGTAGAATTATTCAGAATGGAAAAATTGACCAGTGAAATAAAATAGAAAACACAGAACTAACTGACCCTCATTCATTCTGATGGAAATTATATTGCAGGTCAATAAGTGAGTGAAAGACTCTGCAATAAATAGTGCAAATCAACTGTTTATCTATATGGAAAAAAATGAAATAGGATGCCTACTTCTCATTGTATATATAAAGTGATGCAAGGGAACCAAGTAGTTAAGGAAAAAAGCAATACTTCAAAAATTTTGGAATAAAATAGAGAATATCATTATATTCTCAAGATTAATCAAGGTTTTTTTTTTTTAAATAAATCTGAAAAAATCCTAAACACACACACAAATGCTAGAGTATCTTAATACTAAGGATCTTCTGTCATTTAAAACACACCATGAAGAATGTGAAAATACCGTCTTTGAACAGTCCTGAGAAGATACACACACACACACACACACACACACACACACACACACACACACAGAGTTATGTATCTATGAAAGGATTAGTGAGAACATAAAGAAATATTGTAATCAGTCATAAAAGACAAGCAAAACACAATGAGAAAGTGAGCAAAGGACAATAGATCCACTTTCCAGAAGAATAAGCAGAAAGCAAACCAGCATGTGAGAAGCTGAACATCCTTCATTGAGTATATTACAAATAAGGACCACAATAAAGATGATTTTGCATTCAGTTTTACACCACATAAAAAGTTTAACAATATAATCATGAGAGTGTGGAATAGTATGAATTTGTATTCATTGATCAAAAGGTATATAAATTGCTTTCAGCCTTATTGGAAAAAAAAAAAAGTTTTATCTTGTAAAATAGAACATTCATATGACCTAAATTCCATCATTTCCATGCCTGAGAATGTAACCTAGACAAATGATTTCATATGTGTAAACAGATACAAGACTTTTTTTCCCTGAATATCTTCTCTCCCTTGAGGCAAAGAAAGTGACATCATATCACTTTTACCATACGTTCTGGTTAGAAGTAAGTCACTAGGTCCTGCCTACAGTCAAGTGGAGAGAATTACCAGTGGCTGTGGATATTAGGAGGCAGTGATCTTTGAGATTCATTGTAGAAGATGCTTACTCTAATACATTTTTACAATCTACACTGTTTTAAATCTAAAATATATTGATTTTACTTTTATAATCCATTGATATTTATTTTTATACCTCATTGACTTTTTAGTATGATAAAAGGGATGGGTCAAATTTTATTCTTTTCTGTGTGAATGTCCAATTATCTTAACCACCGTTTATTAAAAGTCCTTTTCTACTTCTTTGCAGTGACATCTTTACAATGACTCAAATGTCCATAGGTGATTGGATCCACTTCTAGATTCAGTTTCATATATCTGTCTCCTTGACAATACCATATTGTTAGTATCCTCATTAGTTAAGTTTTATCATTAGTCTTACAGTTTGGTAGTTTAAATTTTTCATTGTTGCTTATCTTAAAGAATGTCTTGACCATTCTTTATATTTCCCAGTTCCTTTTATATTTTAAAATATGTTTTTCTCAGATTTCATTAGAGATTGTGTTATCATATGCATTAGTATTATTGTCGTTATTCAATTTAAACTATATGCTGTATCCCATAGTGATTTTTTCTTTGACTTTTGTACAATTTATAAATGTATTCCTGAATTTCCAAACGTATTGGATTTTTTCATCTTTTAGCCACAGTTTTTATTGTTTTTGGAATCCGCAAATATCATGATGAGAAAAGTTGGGCCAGATGCTTAGCTTATCTCTTTTGACCTTCCTCAACTTTTGCATCTGGTCCTGCAAGATCTCATTGTAGGTAATACAGGTAATTCTAATTTTTGGTAGTTCTCTGATATTTTCAAATTGTTTTAATATACTATTTTTACTACTACTACTACTACCACCTTATCTAAAACTAGTTAGCCGTTGCCAGAAGTGAATCTTTCTTTAAACCTTCATTTAACTAAAGAACAGAACATCTAGCAGAAACTGCTGAGATTCCTACCTTTTCTTGACTGTGTACTAATGAAGCTCTTCCTCCTGCACAAAGACTTCTTAGTTCAGTCGAGGTAATTTTTTTTCACCCTGTAGAATTGTTCTTTCTTAAGAGCTGGAAATAGGTAATGATGAATATAGAAGGAGAAACTACAGAACACTCCAGTCTTTTTTATAATAATTCAGCTTGGCATTTTGCACCTGAACCATATTGCAATCTTGACAAATATCATTACTTTGGTGAGCTCTGTGTTTTTGAGGAATTACACGTGACTTTGTCTATTAACTTTTTAAGAAACAACTATTATAAACAATAAGAAAAGCTGAGATAAGTCTTTGATTCAGGGACTCTCTACAGCTTATCTACTACTGGGAGCCATCAGATTATAATGGCAATATCAACCTTCCCTTCAGGCTTTCCACTTGGTCATTTTTTGTTAGTTTTTCTTCTGGCTTGTAATTTAGTTTCTCCAATGTGAACACAGTAACATGTATCTGAACTACTGCACATGGTAACTGTGCAGTGTAAATCTGTGCAACCATATATGACTTCCCTGGCCCTTTTTAACGTACATATATGGGTGATAAAATCATTTAATAAAAAGCAAGGGAATGTTTAACAAAAATTTGCAGATGATGTTTACACTCAGTTGGAAAGAAGATAATGTGATTGGGAAGGGCCTCATAGTGGGTTTGAAAATACACAATATTTTAGCCGGATGTGGTGGCTCAAGCCTGTAATCTCAGCACTTTCAGAGGTCAAAGGGGGTGGGTCACCTGACATCAGGAGTTTGAGAGCAGCCTGACCAACATGGTGAAACCCTGTCTCTACTAAAAATGCAAAATTAGCTGGGGGTGGTGGCACATGCCTGTAATCCCAGCTACTCTGGAGAATAGTCAGGAGAATTGCTTGAACTTGGGAGGTGGAGGTTGCAGTGAGCTGAGATCACACCATTGCACTCCAGCCTGGGCAACAAGAACAAAACTCCATCTCCCCAACCCAACCCCCACAAAAAAACCCACAGTATTCTATTGATGATATGATTATTTGGGAGTAAACTAATATTTAATTTGTGACTGTTATTTGAATTTTATAGACTCTTCTATTATATTTTACACACACACAGACACACTCTTGCAGGATAACAGCAGCAATGGATTTATCACCTGATGTTTAAAGAAATCTAATTACGGGGGCAGAGCAAGATGGCCAAATAGGAACAGCTCCAGTCTCCAACTCCCAGCGCGAGAGACACAGAAGACCGGTGATTTCTGCATTTTCAACTGAGGTACTGGGTTCATCTCACTAGGGAGTGCCGGACAATCGGTGCTGGTGAGCTGCTGCAGCCCAACCAGCGAGAGCTGAAGCAGGGCGAGGCATCGCCTCACCTGGGAAGCGCAAGGGGGAAGGGAATCCCTTTTCCTAGCCAGGGGAAGTGAGACACACAACACCTGGAAAATCGGGTAACTCCCACCCCAATACTGCGCTTTAAAGAAACGGGCACACCAGGAGATTATATCCCACACCTGGCCAGGAGGGTCCCACGCCCACGGAGCCTCCCTCATTGCTAGCACAGCAGTCTGTGATCTACTGGCAAGGCAGGAGCGAGGCTGGGGGAGGGGCGCCCGCCATTGCTGAGGCTTAAGTAGGTAAACAAAGCCACTTGGAAGCTTGAAATGGGTGGAGCTCACAGTAGCTCAAGGAAACTTGCCTGTCTCTGTAGACTCCACCTCTGGGGACAGGGCACAGTAAACAATAACAAATGCAGCAGAAACCTCTGCAGACGCAAACGACTCTGTCTGACAACTTTGAAGAGAGCAGTGGATCTCCCAACACGGAGGTTGAGATCTGAGAAGGGACAGACTGCCTGCTCAAGTGGGTCCCTGACCCCTGAGTAGCCTAACTGGGAGACATCTCCCACTAGGGGCAGTCTGACACCTCACACCTCACAGGGTGGAGTACCCCCCTGAGAGGGAGCTTCCAAAGCAAGAATCAGACAGGTACACTCGCTGTTCAGCAATATTCTATCTTCTGCAGCCTCTGCTGCTGACACCCAGGCAAACAGGGTCTGGAGTGGACCTCAAGCAATCTTCAACAGACCTACAGCTGAGGGTCCTGACTGTTAGAAGGAAAACTATCAAACAGGAAGGACACCTACACCAAAACCCCATCAGTACATCACCATCATCAAAGACCAGAGGCAGATAAAACCACAAAGATGGGGAAAAAGCAGGGCAGAAAAGCTGGAAATTCAAAAAATAAGAGTGCATCTCCCCCGGCAAAGGAACGCAGCTCATCACCAGCAACGGAACAAAGTTGGACAGAGAATGACTTTGACGAGATGAGAGAAGAAGGCTTCAGTCCATCGAACTTCTCAGAGCTAAAGGAGGAATTATGTACCCAGCGCAAAGAAACTAAAAATCTTGAAAAAAAAGTGGAAGAATTGATGGCTAGAGTAATTAATGCAGAGAAGGTCATAAACGAAATGAAAGAGATGAAAACCATGACACGAGAAATACGTGACAAATGCACAAGCTTCAGTAACCAACTCGATCAACTGGAAGAAAGAGTATCAGCGATTGAGGATCAAATGAATGAAATGAAGCGAGAAGAGAAACCAAAAGAAAAAAGAAGAAAAATAAATGAACAAAGCCTGCAAAAAGTATGGGATTATGTAAAAAGACCAAATCTATGTCTGATTGGGGTGCCTGAAAGTGAGGGGGAAAATGGAATCAAGTTGGAAAATACTCTTCCGGATATCATCCAGGAGAACTTCCCCAACCTAGTAAGGCAGGCCAACATTCAAATCCAGGAAATACAGAGAATGCCACAAAGATACTCCTCGAGAAGAGCAACTCCAAGACACATAATTGCCAGATTCACCAAAGTTGAAATGAAGGAAAAAATCTTAAGGGCAGCCAGAGAGAAAGGTTGGGTTACCCACAAAGGGAAGCCCATCAGACTAACAGTAGATCTCTCGGCAGAAACTCTACAAGCCAGAAGAGAGTGGGAGCCGATATTCAACATTCTTAAAGAAAAGAATTTTAAACCCAGAATTTCATATCCAGCCAAACTAAGTTTCATAAGTGAAGGAGAAATAAAATCGTTTACAGATAAGCAAATGCTTAGAGATTTTGTCACCACCAGGCCAGCCTTACAAGAGACACTGAAGGAAGCACTAAACATGGAAAGGAATAACCAGTACCAGCCATTGCAAAAACATGCCAAAATGTAAAGACCATCAAGGCTAGGAAGAAACTGCACCAACTAACGAGCAAAATAACCAGTTAATATCAAAATGGCAGGATCAAGTTCACACATAACAATCTTAACCTTAAATGTAAATGGACTAAATGCTCCAATTAAAAGACACAGACTGGCAATCTGGATAAAGAGTCAAGACCCATCAGTCTGCTGTATTCAGGAGACCCATCTCACATGCAGAGACATACATAGGCTCAAAATAAATGGATGGAGGAAGATTTACCAAGGAAATGGAGAACAAAAAATACCAGGGGTTGCAATATTAGTCTCTGATAAAACAGACTTTAAACCTTCAAAGATCAAAAGAGACAAAGAAGGCCATTACATAATGGTAAAGGGATCAATTCAACAGGAAGAGCTAACTATCCTAAATATATATGCACCCAATACAGGAGCACCCAGATTCATAAAGCAAGTCCTTACAGACTTACAAAGAGACTTAGACTCCCATACAATAATAATGGGAGACTTCAACACTCCACTGTCAACATTAGACAGATCAACAAGACAGAAAGTTAACAAGGATATCCAGGAATTGAACTCATCTCTGCAGCAAGCAGACCTAATAGACATCTATAGAACTCTCCACCCCAAATCAACAGAATATACATTCTTCTCAGCACCACATCGCACTTACTCCAAAATTGACCACATAATTGGAAGTAAAGCACTCCTCAGCAAATGTACAAGAACAGAAATTATAACAAACTGTCTCTCAGACCACAGTGCAATCAAACTAGAACTCAGGACTAAGAAACTCAATCAAAACCGCCCAACTACATGGAAACTGAACAACCTGCTCCTGAATGACTACTGGGTACATAACGAAATGAAGGCAGAAATAAAGATGGTCTTTGAAACCAATGAGAACAAAGATACAACATACCAGAATCTCTGGGACACATTTAAAGCAGTGTGTAGAGGGAAATTTATAGCACTAAATGCCCACAAGAGAAAGCAGGAAAGATCTAAAATTGACACTCTAACATCACAATTAAAAGAACTAGAGCAGCAAGAGCAAACACATTCTAAAGCTAGCAGAAGGCAAGAAATAACTAAGATCAGAGCAGAACTGAAGGAGATAGAAACACAAAAAAACCTCCAAAAAATCAATGAATCCAGGAGTTGGTTTTTTGAAAAGATCAACAAAATTGACAGACCACTAGCAAGACTAATAAAGAAGAAAAGAGAGAAGAATCAAATTGACGCAATAAAAAATGATAAAGGGGATATCACCACCGACCCCACAGAAATACAAACTACCATCAGAGAACACTATAAACACCTCTATGCAAATAAACTGGAAAATCTAGAAGAAATGGATAATTTCCTGGACACTTACACTCTTCCAAGACTAAACCAGGAAGAAGTTGAATCCCTGAATAGACCAATAGCAGGCTCTGAAATTGAGGCAATAATTAATAGCCTACCAACCAAAAAAAGTCCAGGACCAGATGGATTCACAGCCGAATTCTACCAGAGGTACAAGGAGGAGCTGGTACCATTCCTTCTGAAACTATTCCAATCAATAGAAAAAGAGGGAATCCTCCCTAACTCATTTTATGAGGCCAACATCATCCTGATACCAAAGCCTGGCAGAGACAGAACCAAAAAAGAGAATTTTAGACCAATATCCCTCATGAACATCGATGCAAAAATCCTCAATAAAATACTGGCAAACCGGATTCAGCAACACATCAAAAAGCTTATCCACCATGATCAAGTGGGCTTCATCCCTGGGATGCAAGGCTGGTTCAACATTTGCAAATCAATAAACATAATCCAGCATATAAACAGAACCAAAGATAAGAACCACATGATTATCTCAATAGATGCAGAAAAGGCTTTTGACAAAATTCAACAGCCCTTCATGCTAAAAACGCTCAATAAATTCGGTATTGATGGAACGTACCTCAAAATAATAAGAGCTATTTATGACAAACCCACAGCCAATATCATACTGAATGGGCAAAAACTGGAAAAATTCCCTTTGAAAACTGGCACAAGACAGGGATGCCCTCTCTCACCACTCCTATTCAACATAGTGTTGGAAGTTCTGGCTAGGGCAATCAGGCAAGAGAAAGAAATCAAGGGTATTCAGTTAGGAAAAGAAGAAGTCAAATTGTCCCTCTTTGCAGATGACATGATTGTATATTTAGAAAATCCCATTGTCTCAGCCCAAAATCTCCTTAAGCTGATAAGCAACTTCAGCAAAGTCTCAGGATACAAAATTAATGTGCAAAAATCACAAGAATTCTTATACACCAGTAACAGAGAAACAGAGAGCCAAATCATGAATGAACTTCCATTCACAATTGCTTCAAAGAGAATAAAATACCTAGGAATCCAACTTACAAGGGATGTAAAGGACCTCTTCAAGGAAAACTACAAACCACTGCTCAATGAAACAAAAGAGGACACAAACAAATGGAAGAACATACCATGCTCATGGATAGGAAGAATCAATATCGTGAAAATGGCCATACTGCCCAAGGTAATTTATAGATTCAATGCCATCCCCATCAAGCTACCAATGAGTTTCTTCACAGAATTGGAAAAAACTGCTTTAAAGTTCATATGGAACCAAAAAAGAGCCCGCATCTCCAAGACAATCCTAAGTCAAAAGAACAAAGCTGGAGGCATCACGCTACCTGACTTCAAACTATACTACAAGGCTACAGTAACCAAAACAGCATGGTACTGGTACCAAAACAGAGATATAGACCAATGGAACAGAACAGAGTCCTCAGAAATAATACCACACATCTACAGCCATCTGATCTTTGACAAACCTGAGAGAAACAAGAAATGGGGAAAGGATTCCCTATTTAATAAATGGTGCTGGGAAAATTGGCTAGCCATAAGTAGAAAGCTGAAACTGGATTCTTTCCTTACTCCTTATACGAAAATTAATTCAAGATGGATTAGAGACTTAAATGTTAGACCTAATACCATAAAAATCCTAGAGGAAAACCTAGGTAGTACCATTCAGGACATAGGCATGGGCAAAGACTTCATGTCTAAAACACCAAAAGCAATGGCAGCAAAAGCCAAAATTGACAAATGGGATCTCATTAAACTAAAGAGCTTCTGCACAGCAAAAGAAACTACCATCAGAGTGAACAGGCAACCTACAGAATGGGAGAAAATTTTTGCAATCTACTCATCTGACAAAGGGCTAATATCCAGAACCTACAAAGAACTCAAACAAATTTACAAGAAAAAAACAAACAGCCCCATCAAAAAGTGGGCAAAGGATATGAACAGACATTTCTCAAAAGAAGACATTCATACAGCCAACAGACACACGAAAAAATGCTCATCATCACTGGCCATCAGAGAAATGCAAATCAAAACCACAATGAGATACCATCTCACACCAGTTAGAATGGCGATCATTAAAAAGTCAGGAAACAACAGGTGCTGGAGAGGATGTGGAGAAATAGGAACACTTTTACACTGTTGGTGGGATTGTAAACTAGTTCAACCATTATGGAAAACAGTATGGCGATTCCTCAAGGATCTAAAACTAGATGTACCATATGACCCAGCCATCCCATTACTGGGTATATACCCAAAAGATTATAAATCATGCTGCTATAAAGACACATGCACACATATGTTTATTGCGGCACTATTCACAATAGCAAAGACTTGGAATCAACCCAAATGTCCATCAGTGACAGACTGGATTAAGAAAATGTGGCACATATACACCATGGAATACTATGCAGCCATCAAAAAGGATGAGTTCGTGTCCTTTGTAGGGACATGGATGCAGCTGGAAACCATCATTCTTAGCAAACTATCACAAGAACAGAAAACCAAACACTGCATGTTCTCACTCATAGGTGGGAACTGAACAATGAGATCACTTGGACTCGGGAAGGGGAACATCACACACTGGGGCCTATCATGGGGACGGGGGAGGGGGGAGAGGGGAGGGATTGCATTGGGAGTTATACCTGATGTAAATGACGAGTTGATGGGTGCTGACGAGTTGATGGGTGCAGCACAGCAACATGGCACAAGTATACATATGTAACAAACCTGCACATTATGCACATGTACCCTAGAACTTAAAGTATAATAATAATAATAATAATAATTAAAAAAAAAAAAAAAGGAAATCTAATTACTCTTCAAGACCAAACTCTTTTCTGTACTGGCCAAACCAGTAAGTGAAATGGGAATGTAATGGCCAAACCAATAAGTGAAATGGGAATGTAATGGATGCATCTTTCTAGTCTTTAATGATGGTGCTAATTTATGCTATTCCCCTAATGATGAATGGTGCCATTCTTACTAACAATTGGGTGCTGATCCTTACCTTAGTTACCCCTTCCATGTTGCCTCAAGAAGTTAAGTTCTACCACTTAGACTTTGCCATTCCAGGATCCTATTATCACTATGAAATCTGGACGCCGATATTAATAATAGCCCTTATCACTCTGACCTTCATCTACTAGCCTAAATAAGACAGAAATTGGAGTTCTTCCTACCCATGCATTTCTCAATTTTTCAGTGTCCTTTATGCTCTTAGGGATATAATTAAGGGAAGGTGAGTGGATTGCACATCATAAATCACTTTCAACATTCCCATTTCAAATGTCTTTTATTTCCTTCCTCTAAATTACAGTAAGAGATTTTCAACAGTACAGCCTCATTCCATGGGGGCCACCATTGTTTGTAGACCAGTCAGCTTTCAAAGCTAAAGTTAAAACCATTTCTAGCTCTTCATTTTAATGATAAATCAAGAATCTCACATAAAATCATTCTTATTGAGAAATCCAATGTGATCTAAAACTATGTTTCTTTCTACCTAACCTAGCATTTGCAGAATTCATTCATACTTACATGGTTTTTGCCACCATAAATAAAATTACTTTAACTCTTTTGTTGTATCCTTTTTTATTTTCCTGATTTAACTTTATATTTGCCTACTGGGACTTGTAGGAACCTGATTATAGTTAAATTTGTAGGAATCAATGAGGGACGGTATATGGAGTGGGCAAGACAATTTGCATATACATCAAAAAGAAACACTTTTAGTTACCTTACTGCAGGTAAAGTCATTGTAATATTGTCAGTCCAGGTAGGAACATCCTGTGAGATAGAGCATGAGAAATTGTTTCTACCAGCAAGTGAGGTGTGTGTATTTGTAACACTCAGAGCCATATAAATTCTTTCAAATGACCTCATTCCAATTATCAGGCCTCTCCTATTCCCCGATGAAAGCCCTGATGCTGAAGTAGTAAATCCAACCTATGTTCTAATTTGGAAACTCATAGGGTCACATCCCATATCTAATTTTTAGCTATATTAGCTCAATAGCTGAAAGAAAGAAGTTATTTTAGGGGAATGATAAAAGCAGTCACAGAAAATTGTATCTTAAATGTAAGTTAAATGCAGCAATGTTCACTACCAAACATTTGGGTTAGAACCCCAAAACATGCCATATTATATTTGGTTTAATTAATATATATTTATCAATTTTCATGGGCTAAGTTTAACTATTTGGTTGAGTTTGTCCATTCTAATTAAGATTTCAGTTTATAGAATGGACCAGTTTTCATATAGGAGACCCAGATCACCAAACTTGGGGGGAAAAAAGAGCGATTTTTTTTCCAAAGCTATCCCCAAACCGGTGAAGATTGATGGCTTACCTAAAATTAGATTGTTGTATTAGATATTTAGGTAAGACCAGTTTGAGAAAAGGCTATCAGTCAAAATGTTGATGACATAAACAATATTGAAATAAATGGCTGATGAGGCATAGTGCAGTGAAATGAATGTCTATTTCAATAGTGTGTGCTTCATCAGCCATTTATTTCAATACTATATATTTATGTAATATAAAGAATACTTATAATCTGTTGTTGTTAACCAACCTTATAAAAATGTAAATTATGTATTTGTACACTGTAGGTCTAATAAATAAATAAGTAAATATATGAGTGTATTATGGGATTTAGGAATTTATGATATGAAGATGCTTTTAAAATCTGAATCAAGCAACATATCAGCTAGAATAAAGAGAGCATTTAAAATTAAACCTAATTAGTTTGTTTATCACTTGTTTGGATTATACAGAGTACAGTTGTGGTCCCCCAAAAGTATCATATTCAGTTAGTAATTGGAATGTGGATAGAATAACCACACAATACAGCACCACAAGATTCTTTGCTTTATTCTCCCAACAAAAAACCCCCACATTTTAACCACAATCTTTTTGAAGTCATTACATGTTGTCATTACTCAAATATCTCTACTTTTTTCAGACTTTGAGATATTAATGTTATAATGGAATAAACTTGGAACCCAGAGGTATAAATTCAAGTTCCAGACCTCCAATTTGTTGACAAAAAGGGTAAGTCATTTAACTCCTGGGCCCCAATATTCTTACATGTAAAATGATGGAGGACAATTAGATACTTCTAAGGTTTGTGCTTAACCTAACATACTACAATTCTAAAGATTGGTTGTAAAAATATATTATCTCACTCATTTGCCTAAGATGTCATTGTGGTGCTTTATTAAAAGCCTAAGAAAACAAACAACAACAACAACAACAAAATGAAGGCAAAATCTTCCTATTCCTTCCCATCTCTTTCTCTCTTTCTATTCTCTCTCTCTCTATATATATATATGTATATTCTCTCTCTCACTAATATATATGTACGTGTGTATGTATGTGTATATATATGTAAATAAATGCATACATGTATAAGGTTAGATAGCCAAGAATAGATAACATTGGGATACGGATTATTCTCCACCAAAGAAAAAATCTGATAAAATGATATATTAAAATATATATAAAATTTAAAAAATAACATTGGACAGTTGAAAGCCTCTCTCAGCATGACCTAATTCTTGTCATATAGTATAAAAACTATAAATCAATTTGACTCAGAGCTGTGATACTGAAAAACTCCAGGGGACACCATTCATTATTACTTAGAACACCTTTTAGATTGCTAAAATTTTAAAAGGTTGAAAATGCATGATATTAGTGAGTGTAAAAAACCAGGCATGGTAATGTACAGAATGTAAATCCCAGAGGGAAAGAATTTGTTTAAAAAAATTATATTAAAATTTAAATGTGCCTATTCTTCGATTATTTATATTCATTACTAGGATGTTATTCACTAGATATGTAAGCATACGTACACAACGTTGTATAAACACAGAGCTCTTTCTCTTGCACTGTCAAGGCAAAGCAATCAAAAAGAAAAACGGGAATACGTAAATAAAACAAAGAGACACAAAAGAATCACGGGAAACTGAAAATCTAGCAGCAAGGATCTTATTACATGAACCAAGTCACTTATATACATGTACTACATTCCACGATCACAAAAGACAAAGTCCAACTCCCTGTACTGAAATGGGCAGATCTCCAAAATGTACCACATTTCATCAATTTTTAAATGCTGTTTTTCTTTTCCCCCTATATTCACGTATAGGAAATCTGTGATTGGAGCAGTTGTGACGTAATTTTGTTGCCTGTGCAACATAACAACAGGCTCAAATTTATAAAGTGATTGCCAGCTAACTGGAAGAAAGTCTCCTGAAATCACTGTTTGGTTTCTAGGGATTAAAGAAGTGCTACTCTAGTCACTTAGGCTCACATGGTAAATTTGAAATGTCAGAATGTTAAGGAAGTGGTTCAATGACTTTTATATTTTTATATGGCTTCTTTTAAGAATTGTCAGATCACCTAAGTACTTGATTGAACAAACAACAATATTGTGAGAGAAAATACAGACTTTGGTAATTCCAAGTTGAAAAGTGATTGAGGATTTACTTTTTGAATATAAAATTTTAGGTTATCTTAACCAATTCATTTTTTCCTGAATTTTCCTTTTTAATATATGCACAAAATGGCAATCTTATATAAATATGTGTTCTATTAAAACTAGAAGAACGCACATATTGTGTTTATTTATTTAATTAAATTAATTAATGAATTTATTTTTGAGGCAGGGTCTTGCTCTGTTACCCAGGCTGGAGTGCAGTGGTGTGATCACAGCTCAATGTAGCCTCAACCTCCTGGGCTCAAGTGATCCTCCCACCTCAGCTAATTTTATTTTTTATTTAAAAATTAAAAAAATAATACTTTTCAAAGTATTATCTTATCTGGTAGCATTTTTTTTTCCTTTTTGTTGTAGTGTAAAATAACAGCGCTTCTTTCAACAGCTGTCTCAGATTGGATGAAATATTATAGCGTTACATGAAATAAAAGCATTATATGAAACAGAGAAATTGTATATTCTTAATTCCATGGGAAAATATGAAAAGGTTGATTTATGCATCCATATGCATGGAAAGTATATGGAGAAAAAAAAACTAGTAGAAATATGGAATAAGACAAAGAGCCAGAATTGGAAGTGAGAGTGTTTCTATTAAATTTTCAATTATATATATTTTTTGCCATGTGCAATTTTTATAACAACAAAATCAGATTATCTTTGCATTCCTACAGAAATTGTTGAACGAGACCGAAGGTTCACAAAAGTATTGATAAGATTGACTAAATGATTCTGTTTATAACAATTTACATAGCATTTCTTACTGTCTCAACACGTTTAGTCTTCAGCTTGTATTTTGGACAAGTTAGAAATGAGGTGTTAATACTTATATGAAATTGCATGAATTGCAATATTCCTTTTCATTCTATGCCCTTTTCTTCTAAGAGTTTTCTCTTCTTCTTGAAGTTTCATAATCTTTGACTGTTACAATTTGTCACATATGAATGTTAAACTGAATGGCAGGTGTGACTCACTGTTTATTCACTATTCACTCAAACAAAGCTGACTTTTTCGCAGCACGATTTTGCCCAAACTCACAATAATGAATACCTTAATTTCAAAAGAGATTATTTACAACAGCCCTGAGTATGCATATAAAACAATTGTTTATTTGAAATAAAATTATTGAAATGAAGGTGTTTATCTATGAACAATTGAAAAAGAATTCTAACGGTGTATATTTGTAAACAGCATCACTTACACCAAAAAAGTGTAATGCAATTGTACTTCCTTGATTGTTACAAAAGTCCTGTGTAGCTAAATATATTTTGTTACCTTCTATCATATTTTTATTTATTAATATGTACTGTATTTTAAATATAAAATGATTTTATAAAACTCCAATGTCCCACATCAGTATTATTGCAGCATTATAGCATAAGTTTTGTATGTTTATAAGTAATTATTCCCAATATTTACTCTAAACCTCAACGTCATTATACCACATGTTCTTAATGTAAGGTTTGGAGAGCTGGAAGACAAAGGAAAAAAGTGAAATTAACTAATGTACATAAGAATAGGCCTTGTTAGCCATTGCTAAGTTGTATACCTGGACATTTTAATCTGCTTCCATCTGTCAGTATACCACAATTTACATTCCTATATGTTAATATACAAATGCACACACTCACACATACACATACAAAATAGCATTAGTTTCTCTGCTTTCTATTGAACAACTAGCAATAAAATCATATTCATATTTTTTACATATATAAGAAGATTAATCTCAAAAATTATGTATTATATTATTTGATATGGTTAGGGCTCTGAATGATAAAAAAAAAATTTTCCAGGAGAAATAAGATAATATAAATGACTACTTTCATGCAACATTGTACTACCTCAAACGAAGTATAACTTTACTTTTAAAAACTTACAATATTTATTTTTAATCTATTTAGCATTGAATTTATAATTATATTGACATATAGGCTCTTAGATGCTCTAAATAAAAATTCAAATTAGCACATATTTATTGAGTTACCTAATAAACAAAAAATACTTTATGTGGCATGGTGGGAAAAACAAATAAAAACGTTTAAAATTTAAAATGGATTTACAAATATGTTCTTGAGTATCATCTGTTGTGGTCTTTTCATAGTTATAAAAATGCATAATAAATCATTAAAATATTCATTTCTTACCGTGTTATTAATAATCCAGAATATTGTGGTGGAAGTTAACAAAAAATGGTTTAATTAGGAAACAAAGTTTTGTCTTCTCTGTGTATGCTGGACCATAGATTGAAACACAGCCTTGTTTTTACATAATGCTCAAATATTAATAAAAGCTATATTAATTTTTATAATAAATAAGTTTGTTGATTTAAAGAGAACTTAAGAGAAAAATGAAATTCAAACGAGGTATTATGAACTGCAATATTTAAGTCATGTAATTGGAGCCCTGTAATTCAATTATTATCAAATAAAAAATAATAATAAGCAAACGAAATGCTCTTTTCCCTATAACAAGTAGGGCAATTTCTGTGAATCCTAACATCTGGTTATCAGTATTGTCAAGGAAATGTCCATCTGCCTGGGGTCTTAATGTAATTAGACACATCAGCACTCTCTTTCATTTGGGGGTATTTTCATGAGAAAATATGGCTTCTGAAAGCTGTAAAATGCCAGTAACTTTGAATCAATTGATTAGCATCAATACATCTTGAATTTTAATTCTTATGTAGAAAGCTTTGATTGAATGTCTTCTCCAGGTAGAATTTCTGATAAACTTGTCTTCCTGTCTTCTTGAAAGATGTAAAACTGGCCTGTTTTCTAAAGTAAACAGCCTCCGCAAGTATTGCAAGTCAAAGACTCCATTTGTCAAAAATAAACTTTTCAGATACTGGATTTAAAAACAGTTCTGTGATTAGTGTCATTGAGAGTACTAAACAATGTATTTCAGCTTCTGATTTATTTAAAATTAAAATAAACATAATTTTTAAAGAAAACAATAAAATAATAATCTGTGATTCTTCCATAGTTGGTTATCAAATCAAATATAATTTAAAATGCCTCTGTTATATGCCAATAGATTGTTAAGTAGATTATTTGTTATTCTAAGGACATTTCTTCCTTAAACATTGGTATTAATACAATACTTCCTAATGGTTAATCAGATTTTAAAAATTCATACATTAAATTACAAATTACTTCTAAATTATTATAAAATTACCAAATATCTTACTTAATAGCCTTAAAATGGTGTTTAGATTATATTATAAAAATCTGGGGAGGCTGAGGAGGGCAGATCATGAGGTTAGAAAATCAAGACCAGCCTGACCAACATGGTGAAACCCCGTGTCTACTAAAAATACAAAAAAAAAAAGTGGCGGGTGCCTGTAATCCTAGCTACTCAGGAGGCTGAGGCAGGAGAATTGCTTGAACCCGTGAGGCAGAGGTTGCAGTAAGCCGAGATCATGCCATTGCACTCCAGCCTGGGTAACAGAGCAAGACCCATCTCAAAAAAAAAAAAAAAAAAAAAAAATCTGTTTGGTTAAAAATATAAATACAGTAAATCTTCATAATTCTTTAATACTAGTGACAACTTAAAGACATGTCATGTGACCAGCACTAGTTAACTTTGAGTTTAGTGCTTATTTAAAAGAGAAATTTAATTTTGGGAAATCCTGGTCATCTTCTATGTGGTAGTTAATGCAGTAGCCACTAAATTTGTTTCTGAAAAAATAAGGTCATTTCAACAACTGTATAGCACATTATATTCAATTGAATATTGGGTTAATTATTTGGCATATGAAATGATAGATTTTGAGGAGAGACCAACTTACTTTCAATAAATGTTAACTAAATCTAGGTTGAATTCTCTTCTGAGTAGCTCTTCATAGCACCCTAAGATAAGCTTAATTGTGCAAAACAACTACATGGGAAATTAGATTTCAAACATTTTCATCAGTACAGTTTTCGAAGGTACTAGAATTCTCTCTAATTGAAGCACTAAACTTCTTGGCATTTTTTTTTTCTTTTCTGCACTTATGCTAAGGATATATAATTTCTGCTGATTTAGGTATCTTATGTCAGGGTAGTAAGTATGCAATTAGCTTCAGTTTAAGTGATAGCAGCATGCTATAAATAAGATTCTTAATTGTGTTTGCAAGATTAAAATTCAGCCTCATTGTTTGTTCCCTTTATTTCTTTGGTGGCATTGTGGTATATTCACATTGCTACCTCTAAATGAATGTCAACTTGTTTTACCTCGACTGCAGCCGATCGATACTTCATTAGGCTGAATTGTCTTGTGCCCATGCAACCTTGAAGCTGTGGCTTAATTACCACCCGTATTATGCAGTGGCTCAGGGAGCTGTGCTCAGCTGTGTCAGTTTTGAAAAAAAATTTTAAAAGCCATGGTGTTACCTATGTCTAGGAAAAATGGCCACTTGATATAAAAATCATAATATTTGATAAATTAAGCTTTAATGATATTTTAAAAATTTATCAAAACACACAATATAATGTTTATATTTTGCAACTTTTATTATTTTATACAACTCTTTGAATGGAAATATAATTTTCATGATCAAGCCATTGTGCAGTAAAGATAATTTAAAACTAATGGCAAAATTGCATTCATATGAAAGAGAAGAGAGGGGAAAGTGCAGTCAAATGGCAATCATGACAAATGACATCTCTTGTCCAAGAGTCATTTTTCCTCACTAGACTGATTTGTCATCCTCACTTTTGACATTTTTCATCCTGCTATGAAATCACACTGACAGAATAAGATATTTCTAGATTTAACAGCAGGCCACAGAAGATGGTTTTGTGCCTCCATTTATGTTTTGGTTGGCTGTTTCAATTTTGATTTTTCAAGTTGGTAAAATCTGGACATACAAAACTTTAGTTCAAATGAAATATTATTTGATTTCATGGAAATGCTATTTTAAAATAAAATGTAAAATGATATGTAATATTACTTAATTAAAAATACTTCTCTCTACAACTCATATTTAAAATGCACTAAAATACCAAAAGTTTTGTTTGGCATATCACGTAATAAATCATTTAGCAGTTCCAGCAATATATGCTGATGTCCTGAATTTGGAATAGTCCTATCGAAAAATAGTCAAAACAAGGAGATTGTTCATCAATGTACCAAGCCATGAAATTTAGATGGCAATTTGGCCTTGGAATTGTTATTAGTTTTCTAAGGCTTTTATAACAAAGTCCAGTTGCCCACTGAACAGTACAGGTTTGAACTGTGGGGAGTTCACTTGTATGTGGATTTTCTTTTGCCTCTGCTCTCCCTGAGACAGCAAGACCAACACTCCCTCTTCCTCCTCCTCAGCCTACTGAATGTGAAGACAACAAGGGTGAAGACCTTTTTAATGACCCACCTCCACTTAGTAAATATATTTTGTCTTCCTTGTGATTCTCTTAATAACATTGCCTTTGCTCTAGTTTAATTTATTGTAAGAATATATTATATAATACATGTAACATACAAAATATGTATTCATTGACTGCTTTTGTCATCAGTAAGGTTTCTGGGCAACAGTAGGCTATGAGTAGTTAAGTTTTGGGGGAGTCAAAACTTATAGAGAGATTTTCGGCTATGTGGGAGGGGAGGGTCCATACCCCTAATCCCTGCATTGCTCAAGGGTCACCTATACCACAAAATGACGGCTTACCATAACAGAAAGGTTTTATCTTATGGTCGTAGAGGATAGAAGTCTGAAATATCAACAAAGATATGCTCCCTCTGAAACCTGTGGAAAGCTTTCTTGTCTCTTCCTAGCTTCTGGTGAGTTGCCAGCAGTCTTTGGCATTCCTTGCTTTGCAGGTGCATAACTCCAGTGTCTTCACAGTCTACAGACAATTTTAGGCTCAGGACAACCTCCTAAGTTGAAGATGAGGCTTCCTTCCTTCCTTCCTTCCTTCCTTCCTTCCTTCCTTCCTTCCTTCCTTCCTTCCTTCCTTCCTTCCTCCCTCCCTCTCTCTCTACTTCTTTCCCTCTCTCCGTCCCTCCCTCCTTCCCTCCCTCCCTCCCTCCCTCCCTCCCTCCCTCCCTCCCTTCCTTCCTTCCTTCCTTCCTTCCTTCCTTCCTTCCTTCCTTCCTTCCTTCCTTCCTCCCTTCCTTCCTTCCTCCCTCTCTACCTACCTCCCTCTCTCCCTCTCTTCCTTCCTTCCTTCCTTCCTTCCTTCCTTCCTTCCTTCCTTCCAGAAGCATTCATTGAAAAACTATATGCCAGAAAACTAAGATAATATTTAGTAACTTGAATAAATAGCAACTTCCTCTCAAGTATATCACAGTTTCATTTAGAGGTGGGAAGTAGAGAGCAAACAGTCATGTAATCTAAAAAGGTTCTCTAAGACATAATTCTGAATGTCTAGTGGGCATACAAATCACTTGAGAATCTTGCTGAAATGAAAATTTTGAGACAGAAAATCTGTATTGGAGGCCTGGATTCTGCATTTAAAATAATACAGATGCCAATACTACTGTTCCAGAGCACACATTTAAGTAGTAAACCTCTAAGAGGCTTGAATGGAGGGGGAAGGATCAACTGCAACTAAAAAGCCAGAAAGCTATTGAAGAAGATGGTTACATGTGATCTATATATTAAACAACCAGGAGTAGGTTGTCTTATACAGAACAGGGGCAAGGGCATTGCAAAACGCAAAGATATGTGCTAATAGAATGACCTGAATTGCAGTGTGTTGAAAGTGAGGAGTCCAGAGTGAGTGAGAAGAGGATGATATATTAATAGATGTTTGTAGCTTTCCAGGCCAGGTTAAAGAGCATAAACTTAACCCTAGTCAATGGAGAACTAGAGCTGTGTTAAGCACAGTGGCCTTGTATCAAGGGAAGACCTATCAGTTGAACTTTGCTGACAAATATTCATTGAGTGCCTGCTAGGTACCAAGTACTGTTCTATTCATTCATGAAGCACCTAGTAAAAAAAATAATAATAAAGTCTCTGTTATTCCCAGTCTTGCATGCTAGTGGGAAGACAGTTTTATGAAAGCAAATAATCTTAATAAGGAACAAATTAGACAAGTAAAGCCTTCTCCCTATCCAATTTAACCAAGTGATTACTCATTTCTATTATGGTAGAAGATGAAAAGTTGAAGACACAGTTATCTGGAAAAGACAACTCTACATCTGTGGATGCCACATACACCTAAAGCTTGAAAACCAGAAAGTTAAGTGAAAGTCTGCACACGAGTGGTTAGACTCTTTTTCCCATCCTACTGGGTTCTATTCTCCCATTCAGCTTTGAGAACAGTAGCAGTCAGACCACATGTGAGAATAATCTTTCTTCTTTGGGAAACTAATGAGATCAAAGAAAAAGAAGAAACCCATAAACACCTACACAGGTTGCTCTGTAGAGAGGACCTCCAAAGAAGCTGCCATCCCCACACACAAAATAGTACTTTTTTCCAACTATTTGGTTTTTTTGTTGTTGTTGTTGTTGTTGTTGTTGTTGTTGTTTTTGAGACGGAGTCTCGCTCTGTCGCCCAGGCTGGAGTGCAGTGGCCGGATCTCGGCTCACTGCAAGCTCCGCCTCCCGGGTTCACGCCATTCTCCTGCCTCAGCCTCCCGAGTAGCTGGGACTACAGGCGCCCGCCACCTCGCCCGGCTAGTTTTTTGTATTTTTTAGTAGAGACGGGGTTTCACCGTGTCAGCCAGGATGGTCTCGATCTCCTGACCTCGTGATCTGCCCGCCTCGGCCTCCCAAAGTGCTGGGATTACAGGCTTGAGCCACCGCGCCCGGCCTTTTCCAACTATTTCATTCCTTTCTTTTAAATACAGCTAAGTAAGGCTTAAAGAAATTTTATAAAATCAAAGGCAGAAATTGTTAACAAAGAAACAGAGGAAATTAGATCAAAGAGAAAACAAGGTAAGATGGAAAACAAAACAATCACAACAACCAACACCCATGTCATGAGAGACATGGGAGAAAAAAGTATTTCTCATTGTCAATAGAATGCTGGGAAGTTAAAATGCAATGATTTTCCAGAAAATAGGACAAAATGGCAAAGAGAGGAAAAATATTATAGGAAAGATAAGAAAGAATCTTGAAGGAATGTCAGAAACTGCAGACAAAATGCAGAGGAGGAAAATTATCAGATATAATTTCACAAACATTTTTCCAGAAGAAATAGACATAAGTCTATAGATGGAGGAAGCCCATAAAATGTCCAGAGCGGTGGAAGGAAAACAACTCACGTCAACGTGCATATTTTTCTTTTAGAATTTCAAAATAATGGGGGCCAAACAAGAGCCAGAATGTCTCTAGAGAAAAAAACAAATACACAACCACATATCAATTGAGCCAAGAATCTGCTAGCATTAACATTTTTAATAACGTTATAATAAGCTAGAAGAAAATGGAATACTATCTCCTAAATTCTGAAGGAAAATTATGTCTGACTTGGAATTCAATTTTTAGACAAACTGCCATTCAATGTGAACAAAGACATTTTTGGAATGGCAAGGTATTAATACCTCTTCTCGACGTTGCCTTATTTCTTAGACAACTCTTGGAAGGCAGGCCCTCACAAAGCAAGGTGAAAACTAAAAGCTGGCTAGGCACGGTGGTTCGCATCTATAATCTCAGCACTTTGGGAGGCTGAGGCAGGCGGATCACCTGAAGTCAGGAGTTTGAGACCAACCTGGTCAACATGGCGAAAACTCATCTTTGCTAAAAATACAAAAATTAGCTGGATGTGGCCACACATGCCTGTAATTCCAGCTACTTGGTAGGCTGAGGTAGGAGAATCGCTTGAACCCTGTAGGCAGAGGTTGTGGTGACCCGAGATCACAACACTGCACTCCAGCCTGGGAGACAGAGCAAGACTCCATCTTTTCTTTTCTTTTCTTTTTTTTCTTTTTCTTTTTTTTTAAAAAAAAAACTAAAAGCTGAGGATCAGTTGAGGTTTGGGAATCAGGGAATCCGACATTGGATGGAGCAAGGGTATTCCCAGAATAATGCTGAAGGAAATTTAAAAAGTTACCACGGAGCACAGGCAGAGTTCTGATGGGAGCTAGAAGAAAGTAGAACCCAAGGGTGAGGTGTCCACAAAAAAACAAAACAGACAAATTCATCTGCACACGTCAGTAAGAAATGTACACTTCTGGTGAAGTTGTGGATAAATTAGTCATAGATTCTCAGGATATTAAGCAAATGAAAAGACAAAGGAATCAACTCCAGGGCAAATAAGATTATTATAAAAAGTTGAATATAACCAACAGGTACAAAGTTATATTTAAATAGGAGGAATTTAGTTCTATTGCACAGTAGGGTGACTATAGTTTACAATAATGTATTGTACAATTAAAAATAGCTAGGAGAGAGGATTCTGAATCTTATTGCTACAAAGATATGATAAATGTTTGAGGTGATATATCTGCTAATTACTCTGATTTGACTATTACACAGTGTATCAAAATATCACATTATATCCCATAAATATGTACAATTATTGCATCAGTAAAAAAAAAATTAAAAATGTGTATAATCATTGACTACTACATGGCTGATCTCTGCATGTTATACACATAATTATAATAACAGAAACAGATTGATTTCAACCAAATGTGTGAAAATAAGAGAAGAGTGTAGGAAGTAAGACAGCTAACTCCTGATTTTCAATTTTAAGAAATTAAATGATAACCTCTAAAGAAAAAAATAATAAGTAACAACTGTATTAGCAAACTATTTAGAAGCATGAAGTTAAACATCAAAGCAAACAGAAAAGAATGGAAAGTTGCTGATGCTGAGTAATGCAGGTGCTTTTCACTGTAAGTCATTTGAAATGTGAAGTTATGTGCATTTACTACTTTGAAAATAATAATAGTAGAATATTTTAAAAGTCGAAAGTATAATAAAAAGGGAGATATGCTAGAGTCCTTCGAGCTGGGAAGGAGGAAAGACTTCACCATTTCGATCAGGTAAGCAGAATAGCTTTCTTTAAGGGACATGGCCCTTGATCCAACATAAAAGATGAGAAGAACCAGGTCTGTCAAAACTGAGAAATGGCTTGGTGTCATGGCCCATGCCTGTAGTTCCAGCTACTTGAGAGGGAATCACTTGAGCCAAGGAGTTTGAGATCATCATAGGCAACATAGCAAGACCCTGTGTCCAAAAAAAAAAAAAAAAAAAAAGAATAAGAAAGAAAGAAAGATAAAAATTGATTAATTTTAAAAGAAAGAAAGATACTGAAGACAAAAATTGATTGATTTTAAAAGAAAGAAAGATACTGAAGTTTGTAGTACCAGCTAAATGCAGAGACCATGGCCAGAAAGAGATTGTGTTGTAGGTGGACAAAAAAAGAATGCCCAAGTGAAGCTCACTAAGGAGGAGGAAGAGCAATTCTAGATGAGTTTATAAATGAAGATGGGGGCAAGGCCATTTGGGGCATCGTGGCTCATTTTGAAGAATTTTATCTGAAAAGCACAAGGAAGCTATCAAAGGACTTAAAGCTAACTGGGTGATAAACCAGATTTTTTTTTTAAGAAGAAAGATTCTGGAAGCAGGAAGAGGAAGCTCTTGTTTTAGGTCAGAGAGGATGGTGTCGAGACCAGACCAAGTGGGTGTAAATGTAGACGAGTAGTCAGATTCCAGTTCTATTTTGGAGGCTGGGATTTCTGATGAAATTGCAGAGGAAGCACAATTGAAAAAAAAAAAAAAAGATGAGGGCTAAAACTGAGGGCATTGTAGGAACAGCAAGAATGTCCAGATTCAAAAGACAGTTTGGAAAGAGAATTTATAGGACCTGGTGACTAAATGATACTGAGAATAAATGGAAAAGTAGTGGGTGACACAGGTTTCTAACAAGGGGTCCTGGCAGGAGTGAGGCTATTGTCTTTTCTTGAAATATTGGAAATTTGAAAGGCACGTTCTTAATGTCAGTTATCTCACTAGGCATATTTTGATACCAGTAAGCGCTGAAATCACACAGTGATTTTGGAATCATTCTACAGCTTTTAAATGAGATTTGTCAGAAATGGTCCAGGTTGTTAAAGTATTATTTAGTATTTGGACAGTTATTCTTTTTGTCCCTCAGGCTCAGGAAATAAAAATCCATATTTTGCCAGCAGTGGTGACTCACGCCTGTGATCCCAGAACTTTGGAAGGCCAAAGCGGGCAAACCACCTGAGGCCAGGAGTTCGAGACCAGCCCGGCCAACATGGTGAGACCCCCATCTCTACTAAAACAATATGCAAAAATTAGCTGGGCCCAGTGGCATGCTCCTGTAGTCCTAGCTACTCGGGAGGCTGAGGCAGGAGAATCGCTTGAACCTGGGAGATAGAGGTTGCAGTGAGCTAAGATCACGCTGTTGCACTCCAGCCCCCGTGACAGAGTGAAGGTTCCATCTGGGAAGAAAAAAAAAAAAAAAAAAACAGCTTAAAAAATTTTTTTTCTTCACTCACGTATTCTAGTTGTATACACTTTCTTAGTAATTTTTCTCTAAATCCCTAACTTTTTTTACTCAGTTCTCTGTTTCAGTCTACTTGTCCCAACACATTGCAAGATTTTCCTCTCTGGTTCTTATATTCTCTTTCTTCATTTTCCTCTTTAATGGGGACTATCTGTAGTAGACAATTTACTTCACTGTTGAATCAACCATTGTTTCACTATTGTATGCTCGTACAGAAGGCTATAATTGTTCATTAAGTTCTTGATGGTGAGTTTTAAGTAAAACCTTTTTCTCTGTAACCTTGAAAAGTGTTCTTGGAAAATTGCCTCTGTGTGTAGGTATGCGTGTTTTAATTTGTCTATTTTGATTGTCTGTTATATTTCTTAGACACTGTTTGTAGGGTACACAAAGGCCTGTATTGGTTAGGCATCATTGCTCTTATGCGGTGTGTTCTAAAGAGAAAAGCTAGAGATTTTCAGCTCTAAAATTCTGTTTCTCTCATGTGAACAATTTCCCTTTCTAAAACACTCTTCCACTTCTTTTTCACCAAATTGTAACACTTTGAGAGATAAGTGGATGTTAAAAGTAAAATTTAGGTCTTCTGAAAATCAAACACTTAACTGACTGAAGCACCCAGCTGCTTCATTCAATTGTTTGTTTATTGCATCATTTCTTTGTACACGGATTTATTGTGTACTTGCTCCGTGCCAGACGCTGAGTTACCGTCTGAATATACGACAATGTGTTACGTGGTTTCTGCCTTGGGACACTATCCCTATTTTATTCTTAATCCTTTTTTACCTTTGAGTATTTAGGATTTAGGGTATAAAATGACTTACTTGGTTTGTCTTTTAAATTATGTTTTCAAGTTTCTCTTTCTGTTATGTGATGATTTGGCATCTGACAATTATGTGACTTTATCATCGTGTCAAGTGGTTTTATTAACATAAACACAGGTTATATTTACACTGTAATTCTGTTAGATTATGAATTCTTACAAAACAAATCCATGCCATTTAACCCTTCATAGTTTGCAGAATGGCCTGTGGTTGTGGATTTGTTATTTGCATACTGATTTTGATTTTATTTTTCTTCATCCTCTATGGCTCTATAGTTGCTATTGTTAACATTTGACTGTAGCATAAATATGTCATACATAATATATAAATATAAAACATATAAAAGTACTACCTTTTCCTAAAAACTCCTTTTAGTGTCACTTTATGCATCATCAAATAATTCTCTGAGCATGTAGCTTATACTACTTTTAGAATAAATGCTCTAAAATTAGAAAAAAGCAATTGGTTTTTATTTAACTTCCATAGAGTCCAATAAGAATAGAACAGAAATAACTTGATAACAATTTCTTGTAAGTATCATTTGTATCTTTAAGAAATACTTTGCTTATAAGTATTGATTTCTTTGAATAGCTTCTGAATTTCTTTTTGCTATGCTGTAGAAACTTCAGTTGAAACATTATTATATTTCACTGGCTTAAATAATATATTTTTGAATAATATTAATTATTAGGTGAAAGTTACCACTGATTATATAGAGAAAATACTATAATTAATTCATATATTTATTATTTGATTAATGTTTATTGACATTATTTGTCTTATTAGTGCCTAAAGAGTAAACAAATTACTTTAAAATTTATTTTGTAATGGAATCATAAAAAAAAAATTTCTTTTTCAAGTGTTCTTATCCAGGCAGGAGCATATAGTGTTTCAGAGGCTTGCTGAAATATCTCGCAGTGGGTGGAGAAAGAATGATTATTGAATCTATATGGCAAAGAGTTGAGTTTTTAAGTTGAGTGTTAAATCCACAGCTTATAACAATGATTTAATCAGAAATAATCTGAGTTATGTGTGCTTAGAGGAATAAGGAATAGAACTGGTGGAATTTAACTAGGCCGTGAAGATCCACTCGTAATTCTCTCACAGCAACATGTGTTTTGGAGAAATCCTAGATTCACTGAAGCTGGACATGGGTGAGGAAAGATATAATAAGAATGACAGCGTTTCAGGTTCTTGAAACTATGTTGGTGCTTGTAAAAAGTTTCAAGAAAGACAGCTGCTTTATGCATTGCTGTGTCACTAGTACCTTACATATAGTAGGTGTTTGATGAACACTATTTAAATGAATATAAAAAGAACTTTCAGAAGGCTCATTTACTGTCAGCCCCTCTTCTTACCCTCTACTATTAGATTAAGATATTTAGAGGATCAAACTACATAAGCACTGTTATATACCATTCTAAACCTCAATTCTAAACTAATGCCAAAATTAAAATATGAAACATAAAACTTACATTTATACTAAAGTTCAAAAAAGAACATTTATCTTTATGTTTCTCATAGAAAAATTCTAGATAAGATAATCAAAACTTATATTTTAGAGAAGTTGGTATGTCCATTACTGGTTGTTGTTCTTATCTTGCTGTCTGTAATTTGGAGTCCTCTGAATTTTGGAAGTAATGCTTGTTTTCAAAGTTGTGTTTTACAGTTTAAAATTAAAAGATTTTTTTATTCTAAAATATTTTTAATTTTCATATAAAATTATTTTAATATAAACTTTAGAAGTTTCTTGTATTATTTAAAGCACTATAAAACATTTTGAACTTTATTTATTTATTTATTTATTTATTTATTTATTTATTTATTTATTTATTTTGAGATGGAGTCTCACTCTGTCACTCAGGCTAGAGAGTGCAGTGGTACAATCTTGGCTCACTGCAAGCTCCATCTCCCGGGTTCCAGCAATTTCTTGCCTCAGTCTCCTGAGTAGCTGGGATTACAAGCATGTGCTGTCATGCTGAGCTAATTTTTGTATTTTCAGTAGAGACCGGGTTTCACCATGTTGGCCACTCTGGTCTTGAACTCTTGACCTCAAATGGTCTGCCCACCTCAGCCTTCCAAAGTGCTGGGATTACAGGCGTGAGCCACCGTGCCTGGCCCATTTTCAACTTTTCTTTTACATGTTTCAAATGATCTTTTCAAATAACTGGACAAAACCCCAGAAACCATCTATAGCATATAGATAAGTAAGGATGACTTTTTAGTTTCAGAAAAATGAATTGACCTACAAAAGACAATGAGAAACAATGAAATTATTACATGAGAGATGTATGCATTTATATTGGTTGCCTGCATGCTGTCCTCTATGAAACTTCTTTCAAAGAGAAGGAAATGTAGATGCTAGGAGCAGGTGGCATCACCAGATACTTTTAGGAGACGGCTCACGTGGTGTCTTGGCCTTTATGTTATAGTAGGTTAAGAAACTGTAGTGGAGGGAATAAGTTGAGAGAAGGAAAACAAAGAAAAGTAAATCAATACCATATTTTTTCAGAGTTTCAGTGATAAATTTATGGAGATAAATATATAAGTTCAGAAGAAATCAAAGCACTTCCAACTGGTTTTCAAATTAGAATTCATCATGAAGCCCAGTTTCTCAGAAACGCTTCTGAAATGAGAAAAATCTGACAAAATTATTCATTTTATAGTACAGAATGGATAAACCATGGATCATCTGTGCCGATATCAAATGGTGTATATATTACATTGTCTATATACTATAAGAACACAAAATATAAATTGATACGAGAGTGTTTTGAAAATTGACTAACCATGTTAATGGATCTCTGAACTCTTAATTATTACTATATTTAACTATTTACCCTATATTATTATATTTGGGCAAAGTAAGTACAAAGCAGTAGAACTGGCTGTCAGAATTCTAACATTTTATACAGTCTGTCACAACTGCTCTCAGGAAAGCAATGCAGGATTTTGACAATATGACTTAAATTTACCTGCCATTTTCCCCATCAGTGTCACACATGTGAAAGTCAAGGAAGCCCAGGAACGCCAGGGGGTTATATAAGTGTCCACAGCAACTCAAATATATGAAGATTAAAATGATGAGGAAACTAATATGATTTCCATGTGAAAGAGTAAGTGGGATAACGTGAAAAATTAAAAAATCTGAAATGTTGAGGATGAGAGTACAAGTTGAGTTTCATTTATCCGAAATGCCTGGACTCAGAAGTCTTTCAAATTATTGATTTTTTTCCTTCAAATTCTGGAATATTTGCATATACATAATGAGATATCCTGGAGGTGGGACCAAAGTCTGAACACAAACTTTATTAGTGTTTTACATACAAGTCATACACATAGCCTGAAGGTAAAAACTGTATAATATTTTAAAGTAATTTGGTGCATGATACAAAGTTTGTGTACTTTATACCACCAGAAAGCAACGGTGTCACTATCTCAGGGCCCCATGTGGACAATGTGTGTTTATTTGACATCACCATCATTCTTGACTCTAAATTTACATACTACTCATAAGAAATCATTTTCTTGTGCTTATTCACACAAAATTACTTAACAGTGAAAAATAGGACACACCATTAAAACAGTGAAGACATAATGTGTTTAGGGTAACCAGGCAGCACAGTAACATGACCAGAATACCTGGATCAGCTGTTAAACAGCAGCAACAAAAAATGGCAGGCTTTCAGTCTCTACCTACGGCACTGTGCTTTGATGAAAAGGTTACCATACACTGGATTTTAACTTTTAGGTGAGAAGACACATAGAAGCAATTAAAGGACCAAAAAGTGGTTCTTCTAGCAATGGGGAGGCATTCTGAATAGCTGTGAGTTGTGCACCTGTGTTTCCACCAGGACCCTGCCACATGCGATTAGGTGTGGAATTTTCCATTTGTGGTGTCATGCCAGCACTTGAACATTTTCAAATTTTAAATCATTTCAGATTTCAAATGTTTGGATGAGAGATGGTCAACCTGTATACAATATTGGAGAAAAAACTAAAATTAGATTATAGATTATTAATAATGTTTTATTATATTTAGACCTGCTTATAAGCCTTTAGTGTCAATTAAGATGATGTAAAAATCCACTTTAAATTGAAAAGATGTACAAAATTGGTGATTTCTATTATGAAAAGTATCTGTTGTAAAATTGTATGTGATACTTATAATCCTATTTAATCACATACACCTGATAGTTATTTATAATACGTGAAATATATGCCAAACTATACCTTATTATTTCAATGACACATATTAGCCATAATTCAAATGGACAGACATCACCTCAAGTCTCATAGAAATAAGGATTTTGCATATGTACACAGGTTGCATAAAGATACATATGTACACAGGTTAAACATTTTTGCAAAGCACTTTTGCATAGAAACAATTATCTAGCACTTTGTAAATACTATTGCATCATTTTACTTTATATGCATTGCTTTTATTTTTTTGCCTAGCATTTATGAAATGGCACATATTTTAAAGCAAGGAAATAACTATTTGCGTAAACTAAAACTCAAAACACACACTTAATATTTAATATAAATATGAATTTAATATTAATAGAAAAGTAGTAACAAGTTATCATTAAAATTTTTAAACTAATACCGATGCTTAAATAAGTATTGTCAAATTTCCTCAACCTGCTTTGCATGCTGAAAAGCACTAATTCCCTGAGAAGCCTGTAACTAATTTACCCAACAAATATTTTTTTATCGATTCACAAACAATTTGTGTTTACATATTTTAAACTTGTCTTTAATAGTTTAAAAGCTTACAAATTTGATGGTGAACACAGAAACATTTGTCTTTTTAAAAAGAACACTTTACCTCTTTAATAGCTGGAGTGTCACGTTGTTTAGAGATAAACATAACAATTTTAATTTTTCCATAGAGCAATTTTTATACTAGGTTCACAAGTTCCATGGCATTATATTTTTATAATATTCCAAAGTTGTAACTTAAAATAGTTTTTAACAGAGGAAAAGATAAATATTTTAGATTATAAAATATAGCATCTAACTGCAAAGTTGGAAATCGCCCCTAAGCTGATTTATGAAAAACATAAGTTTATCTTGAGGTGCAGTCTATTATGCAGGGCTAGGCATAGTGAGAAAAGATGTTCATCAATGGACATTGTATGAGACTTTGTTAGCGTTTTAATATTTTGGAACATCAGATGTAAAGTAACTTTAATGGGTTTTTCTAGCAGAGTTTTGCTTGTAAACTGTGTACTTGGCTTTAAAATGATTATTTAGGCATTAATGAATGCTTACAAACAGCGAATTCCTTTTCTCCTTTGCAATTCCAAAAACACATGGATGTTTAGTGAATGTCTAGATTGTAACCCACGTTATTCGACATATAGAAAAGGATATCAGATAGTGATCTCAGATAGTGTTCCATTGTTTTCATATACTGTAGAAAAAATACGACTTAAACTCAGTAATTTGTAATTATAAATCTCACTTCCAAATGAAAATGTTTTAGTTTTATTTTCAGTTTTTCAGTTGTATAGATAAAATGTGGTCTTTTATTCATAACAACTTATATTTTATATTTTAGAATTCACTAAAATTCAATATAACAAAATTCAATTTAGAAAAATTCAATCTTCTTGCATTCTTTTAATTATTCATTTTAAACAGGTTTTGTAATCCAGGTTAGCTAAACTCATTTGATACATAGTTACTTAGCTCCTATTTTATTAAAGGTATGCAGGAAAATAATTGCTAACTGGAAAGTTTACTAATTCTTTAAAAAATTATATTAGCTAAAATAAATTAGAAAGTTTCATCACTCAATTCAAAAGAAGAAAACCACATTAACGGAATCTATGAGTTTTTCACTTATTTTAGAATCAAAACACATTTGCGGTTATGACTTAATATTTAAATGATACTGAAACATATTAGCATTGAAATATTCTCAGAGCAAAGCCTGTGAATAATGTTGTGATTTCAGGTATAAGAAGAATATGATATGACACAGACCATCTGAGCCCAACCTGTCTTGACTCATCCTTGCCAAAAAAAAAGAAAGTCAGGAAAAGACAGAAGCTGCTTTTAAAAACCTTTTTAGTCACAATTTACCCTCTCCTAAGCTCATCTTTTAAAATAATAGTTTCTACATCTTGTTTTTGTTTTTATGTCATCTCATCATTTTATATTGCATAGCTTTGTCTACCTGCTTTTGACAAGAAAACAATTGAGAGGGATCATTGATGGATTTACTCATACACAAATAGTACTAATGATTTGTATTTGAAAAACACTTCGAATTAGTCACAAAACTTAAATGTCATTATCCTTTAAAAAAGAATGGAGACAAAAGGCATGAGATGTTCTAACTGATAATTACAATTACTTTAAACTTTGTATATGGACAGGAACAGGAAAAAATATAAAACATAAAAGCAGATGCAAGTTTGGTAGAAGCTTGAGTAAAGTTTGTGCTTCATTTATTATATTTATATAATAATACATCTTACCAACATTAAAACAAACAAACAGGCTGGGCGTGGTGACTCACCCCTGTAATCCAACCACTTTGGGAGGCCGAGGTGGATGGATCTTTTGAGGCCAGGAGTTCAAAACCAACCTGGCCAACATGGTGAAACCCTGTCTCTTCTAAAAATGCAAAAACTATTCAGGTGTGGTGCATCTGTAATCCCAGCTACGTGGGAGGCTGAGTCAGGAGACTCACTTGAACCCAAGAGGCGGAGGCTGCAGTGAGCTGAGATCGTGCCACTGTACTCCAGCCTGGGCGACAGAGTGAAACTCTGTCTTGAAACAAAAACAACAACAAACAAACACAACTTCAGTTTTATTATTGTCAAACATTTAAACTCTAACAATTCATAAAGACTTGTCTTTTACATTTTCCTTATAATTTTAGTATGGTATGTTTCACGTACTACAAAATTAATCAATTTTATGTGTGTAGTTCAGTGGCTTTTAGTATAGTCAGAGTTGTGCAACCATCCCCATAATCTAATTTTAGAACACTTTCATCACCCTAAAAGAAAATTCTATAGGCATTAAGAGTCATTCTCCATTCCCACTCTTCTTTACCATTTTCCCATGACAATAACTGATCTATTTTCTGTAGATTTGCAATTGAAAAAAATTAGATATTTCACTGATAAAGGGAATCATATATGTTTTTTGTTGTTGTTGTTGTTGTTGTTGACTGTCTTTTTTACTTAGCTTAATGCCTTAAAACTTTATCTATGTTGTAGCATGTAGCAGTACTTCTTTATTTTTGTTACTAAATAATATGTCATTGTATTAATATACTATACATTGTTTTTCCATTCACCAGTTGAGAAAGCATGGATTATCTCTACTTTTTGACTAAAATGAACAATGCTGCTATGAAAATTCATGCACAAGTTTTCCATAGACATATGCTTCCATTTCTCTTGGGCACTTGGAGTGAAATTGCTGAGTCATATGTAACTCTGTATTTAACATTTTGATGGACTAAAAAACCCTTTTCCAAAGCAGTAGCACCATTTTCTATTCCTACCAACAATGTATGTGGGCTCCAATTTCTCTGCTTTGTACACACTTGTTATTATCTGTCTTTTTTATTTTATCTTTCTTAGTGTGTGGGAAATGGCATTTCATTGTGGTTTTAATTTGCATTGCATGATGACTAATGACTTAGGCATCCTTTCATGTATTTATTGATAATTTGTGTACCTTTGTTAGATAAAGTATAAATTCAAATTCTTTGCCTATTTTTAATTGGGTTATTTGTCTTTCCATTGTTGAGTTGGAAACGTTCTTTACACATTCTGCATGCTAATCCTCTCTCAGATAAATGATTGACAGATATTTGTTCCCATTTTGTAGGCTGTATTCCACTTTATTATTTTATTTGCCAGACAAACATATTTAATTTTAACAAAGTCTACCTGAATGTTTAGATATTAGGATCATAGTTTAAATTGGAATGATATTTTCTGACAAATAACCTAAGATTTTAAATAATTTTCTCTAAGAATTCTTTCGTAGGAATTTAATTACAAATGTTAGGCCTTTGCAGACACTTCTAAATTGTACCCTCATAACTAATATTTTCTTCAGATTAGGAGACTTGTATTCAGAATCTAATAAAAGCCACAAAAATAAATTCCTGAAAAAAAATGCATGCATAATTGTGCATACAAAATGGTGCCTATGTTATGACACCCCCTAATAAGAGTTTTTAGAATGGAAGATGAAACTCTGACTGCATGGAAGCTATTGCTGCCAGATCCCATCTTCTTCTCCAAAGACAATGAAATCAATTTTGAAAAGCTTCCAGATCATTGAATAGATATATTCTGCTGAATTGCAGAGAAAGTACTTTATGCAGTGAAAATTTAGCTACTTTTGCCATAGGTGCCTTGCCTTTTAATTGTACTTCTTGTTTACACTTTCGTTTTGATTCCCTGACACTTCTGCATAATTACATTAATGCCTTTGTTTCATATAGAACTAAACGTCTTGCCATCTCAATGCCAAAAATTTGAGATTCTTCGTTTAGAGAATGTTTGTCAAAATGAGATTGGACCCTGGTAATACTTTATTGCCAGTGCATTTTGCTGTGCCTCTTAGATTTAAAAATATTTTTTTCTTGAAAAGAACAGTATACAAATATCAGGTTAATGGAAATTCACATCACTGGGGACCATCAAGATCAATAAAGAAGGAGAGTGACAAAAGCAAAGGCCTTAGGAATCACAGTTTACCTTGGCAATAATTGCAAAGTGTTGATAGAATGATCATGATGAACTGAAACAATCATTGACATAAAAGTGAAAACTATCAATCAAATGTTAGTGAGTTAGCAAGTTATTTATCGAGTTCCTGTGTTGTCAGTGTTCTCATAGGTAATTTTCCTTGATGATAGAATCTTACAACTCTCTGAAATGTATAGACAAATCCAAATTCTCAAGCACCATAATAATATAAACCTGCTTGTTATTAGGGCTTTGCATTATAAATACAGATATTTGCAGTTTGAATTTTCTCACTTTATTTAATCTTATTCTGGGGCCATACTTGAATGATTAATTGAGAAACAGCGGCAGAAGACTGTAGAATTAATGAAGACAAGAACCTCAAGAAATATATATATATAATATAAATGTATATACACACATATATATATTTAAAGGCTTTCAAGAATTTTTATTTTGTAATCTCTGTGATGTAAGTTTTTAAACTTGAGAAGAAAGACTCAGTGAACTTGAAAACAGGTCCATGTAAAGCATAGAATGTAACAAACTCAACAGAATCTGAATGACCCCTGAAACAGTATGGGTTATGCTAGCATAATTGGAGCTCCAGAGGGAAAGGGGAGAAGAAATAGGAAGGAATATAGGCCTATTTCTTTAAAAAATTTGCTAATACCAACCCCTATTTCCAAGAAGCACAAAGCATACTAACAGGATAAACACAAAGAAAAATACACCTAAGGACATCATACTCAAACAGCTGGCAACCAAAAATAAGGAGAATATATTAAATACAGCCAGAAAGAAAACACATTATATGCTGGGGAGAAGATGATACGAATGAAGGCTGACTTCTCAGAAGAGACCAGAGACAACAGAATATTGTTTAAAATACTGAAAGAAAAAAAAATCAACCTTTAAATATGTAGCCAATAAAAAAACTGAGTGAATGTATTGCAGGCAGACATGTAATATGAAAAATGCTATACTAGGAAAAGTTCTTCAAGCTGGAAGAGAATGGTAGCAAATGGAAACTGACAATCACCCTCAAAGACCTAAAGACAGAAATACTGACTCATCCCAGCCATCTCATTACTGTATATATAGCCAAAGGAATATAAATCGTTCCATTATAAAGACACATGCACGCGTATGTTCACTGAAGCACTACTCACAATAGCAAAGACATGGAATCCACCTAAAGGCCCATTAAAATAGATTGAATAAAGAAAATATGGTACATATACACTATGGAATACTATGCAGCCATAAAAAAGAATGAGATCATGTACTTTGCAGTGACAGTGATGGAGCTGGAGGCCATTATCCTTAGCAAACTTATGGAGAAACAGAAAACCAAAGACTGAATGTTCTCACTTATAAGTGAATGATAAAAACACATGTACACATAGAGGGGAACAATACACATTAAATGATGAAAACACATGGACACATAGAGGGGAACAGTACACACCGGGGCCTATAGGGATGGCGGGTGGAAGGAGGGAGTGGATCAGGAAAAATAACTAATGGGTACTAGGCTTAATATTTGGATACTAGGCTTAGAATTTGGCTGATGAAATAATCTGTACAATTAACCCCCATGACACAAGTTTACTTATGTAACAAACCTGCATATGACTTAAAATTTTAAAAAAAAATTTTAAAAAGGGAAAAATCTCATGAAGAAAAGAGTAGCATCAAAAATTAAAAATATGTGAGTAAATATAAAAAGCTGTTATTTTCTCTTAAATATATATATTTCTTAAAATTGAATTAACTGTTAATAGCATAAATATTAACAACACATTGTAAGGGTTATAACAAATGTAGAAGTGAAATATATGATAACAATTGACAAAAGATGAAGTAAATAGACCTATTCTCTTATAAGTTTCATATATTACATGTGACTTAATAAAATATTAATTCTAAGTAGTCTGCCATATGTTGTTAGCATATTTAAAGTCATTAAGAAAACAATGCAACTAAGAAGTATAGCTAAAAACACACAAAAAAGATGTAATAAGCTACTAACAAGTAAAAGTTAAGAAAAGAATAAGAGAACAAATAAATAGAACAAATTTAAAAACAAATATCAGGTTAGTGGATTTACATTCAATCACATTAATAGTTATAGTAAATGTGAATGAATGATACACTCAGGCTAAAAACAGATTGTGTCAGACTGGATAAAAGAGCAGCCTCAAATTATATACTGTCTTAAAAAGACTCATGTTAAATATAAAAACAAATCTAGACTAAATTTAAAAGATGGAAAACAATATACAATACAAAAATCTTATGGAAATCAGACACGTAAAACTACAAGTCTTTATAGTTTGATTTATATGGATTTTAAAAATAAGAAAAACAAATTATTTCAATAGAACAACTAGAACAACTGTAGTCTCTGGTAGGAGTTGGGGACTTACTGTAAAGCAACACGGCAAATTTTCTTGGACAACTCAAGGATGCTCTATACATTGATAGAAGTTGTGGCTACACAGATATACACATTTGTCAAAATTCACAGAAGTGCACATTTAGGATCTGTGCTATTATTGTAGATAAATGCACTTCAATTTGTAAAAGTATGAAAGCATAAACAACGAATTGTATGAAATGAATGCAATAAGAAGAGCAGCAATATTTTCTTAAAATTCACAATAAATTTACATGTTTCTGAAAGCAGGAATATTAATAGAAATATGTGAGACAATCATCAAAGGACATAAATTAAATTAGATATGAACCAAGAATCAGAGAAGTGTCTCTTCTACCTCATTTTTTGAAGTAAATATAAGTTAGACGAAACCAGAAGAAATTCATAATAGAGGAAATCAGGAAAAAACCTAAAGTGAGAAAAAATATAAATAAATTCAATTATAAATTAACTGAAAATATGTTTCAATTCGCATAAAATATCTGAATATTAACTATATCTAGTTGTTCAAAAATGTGAAAGGCATAGCCTATAATAAAAGATCAAAAATTGATATGGAATATCTCTTAATTCTAAAATTATTTTAAAATAGTGTCTCAGTAAAAAATTACTGTAATTGGGCAGGCCACAAATTATACATTTCTAAAATAACTAGAAGTTAAAGCTAATATATTACTGAATACTAATTACTAATATATAGTATTAATATTTCTGATAAATAATTGTTAGCAAGTTGCTATTCCTTTTTATATTCTTTTAATAAATGAAGTATATAAGTAATATATTTCATGAAAGACAATTTAAAAATATCAGCAATGCAAATATCACACAACAAAATTACCCTTTGTCATATCTTTGGAATGTATCTTTTTAGATTTCTAATAGTGAACAAAAATTTAATTGCAAAATAATTGCAATTCAGTTTTTAGAGTTTTTCAAATCTAAAAAATATACTTTGGAAATATGCTTATATCTCACAGAATTCGACTGATACTTTAAACTTAACCTTTATATTTTTTAGAGAGTGATTACACTCTTTTTACTCCACATGACTCTGGAGGATAAAATCCCACCCCTTTGGCCTCAAGAGTTGACATATGACTAAACCTATAAATTGAAAATTTCCCTAGGATACTCACTGGGGAATATTTTTAAACTTCCATGGGATATGACTCCAGGGAAGAAAATTCTTAATAAACTTGGAGTTTCTGTGAACATCCCTTGACTGCGTGGAAAAAATGCCATCTGCCAACACGCCAAGTAAAACAGCTGAAAGAAGGGCAAAGGGTAAAAAGAACCTTGATGATGTTTAGTAAGTTCTGAACTCACCCCTATGTTTTCTATTCTATGAATCCTTCATCTCATTTTTTGTTATTGTTTAATTTGGCATATTTGAATTGGGTTCCTATCATTTGCCACTGGAAGAGTCCTGACTGCCACAATATCACTGGAAAGAATCAGGTGACCTGAGTTCAATGTCAGTCTGTCTTTTCCTCCTAGCAGAGCAACAGGGGAGGACAATTCAGTTAAATTTGCTACTTCTATTTTCCTTTCTACTCTAGTGGATTAATGTGAGGATTAATATAATGCTTAGCACAGTGCTGGAAAAATAGTAAATACCCAATAAGTGTTCATTTATATTATTAACCTTATCATACCAGTAACTTACCATTACTTCAGGCATGACGTAGTATTTTAAAAGTTAATTAGACCATAATTTGAACAAGTGTTGTGCTTCATGATAATAAGTACACATGTTTTAGATGATACATGATACTGCCTATTATTTTAAACTTTCCTCTCTATTCATTATATAAACATTCTAGGAACCTTGAAATCTACTATTCTAGACATGAACAGACATCTTCTACCCTCTCCTTGATGATATTTCTGTACATTTATGTATCCACATATATCTACATATATCCATATCTGTCAATGTATCAAAACTACAAATATTAATACAGTAACTACTAACATTTAAATTAAAACCCTTACTCTAGTCTGTAGCTTTGGAATTTTATGTTTTAAAAACTGATGTTAAAATACACAGGTTCCATTTTCTTAGACATTTGATATTGTGTAAATATCAAGTTTTATATTGCATAAATATCAAATTACTATATCTTAAAAATTAGATAAGTATTGTATAAAACAAGGCCATTACTAAAACAAATATATCATTGGCAATTTACATGTAATTAGGAAACCACAAACTCATTGTAAAAGGATATAAAATTATGATCAATAATGACCTAAAAACTTTATCTTTAAAGTTATCATTCTTCTGAAACTACCCGATCTTAATTATTTAAGGCAATAAACTTGACAGTTGACTATTGAAAGTATACACATATAAATAGCCCAATATATGCAACATTTATACCAAAAGAATCATGAGCAATTTCATTTAATTACAATTCTGATTTTTGCATTTCCATCTGTTGTCTAATTTGAACTTACTACTTACAGTAATTTATTTTTTAACCACTGATGCACCTTAGCACAGTCTCTTCAGTATAAATTGCAAGACTCAAATTTTGGACATATCTGTGAAATATGAAATCATTCTATGTGCTCTTAGGCACTAATGGTGCCATGTTATTTGTGTGAAATGTATTTTCTAAGCATTATGTTAAATATGATACTGTTTTGATGTGCAAATGGAAGAAGTGAGAATTCAATATGGAAATTAATGATGAACAAGTGGTATACTTGTTGGCACTGTATTCTGAGGCTACGGCAAGGCACACTTTATTTTTGGATATGGAAAAATTGTGTTTTACCAATGTCAAAATGAGATCCCATAGATCAAGACTATTACAGAATAGGGTATACTAGAAAGCAACCAGGATTAATGTAAAGATCAAATTGGAGGAAATAATATACAATGACTGTTTTCAACATGAGAATGAATGTAGAACATTTTGCCTCATCTTTTGAGAATTCTGAGAGAAATATTTTATGGAAAAGAAGTACTGAAGGACACAGCAGGCACTTCGTTGTCCCCCCAAAAAAGACATAGTTGGATTTTGTAATGGTAAAAGTCTGCCTTCAACGGCTAATTTCTGAGCTCTCTTATTAGTTTTCTTTGTTTACTTGATCATTTGTTTTTAAATAGAAACTAGCATTCAGTGAGTAGCTACTATGTATGAGCTTCTGCATGAGCAGGGATACCAGTATGCCTCACAAATTATTACATCCAATTCACTCAGCTATGGGAATACTTTTATCCCCCCTATTTTTCAGATGGACAAGTTTTGAGAAGTCAAGAAATGTGTCCAAAATCAGATATCTGGTAAAATGGCAGACACATGGCAAATATGAATTACTTCGGTGTCAATTTTTGTGGGTTTTTTCGTTTGTTTGAGTCAAGGTCTTACTCTGTAGCCCAGGCTGGAGTGCAGTAACACAATCACTGCACAGTGCAGTTTCAACCTCCTGGGCTCAAGTGACCCTCCTGCTTCAGCCTCCTGACTAGCTGAGACTGCAGGCACATATCACCATGCCTCGCTAAGTTTTTGATTATTATCATTATTTTTTTTATAGCAACAGGGTCTCACTATGTTGCCCAAGTTGGTCTCGAACTCCTGGTGATAAGTGATCCTCTTGCCTCAGCCTCTCAAAGTGCTGGTGTGAGCCACTGTGCCAAGCCTTCAGTATAAATTTTAACTACAGGAAGCTGTTCCTGCTTATTCAGGAGTGTTTATATATGTGTGTTTATAAGAAAAGCAATCTTTCAGATTTTTCAAAGAAACAAAAGTTGCAAATTATTTTAAGGGAGCATCCTTAATTAAATTAAATTTCTATAATACGACATTAAATTAGATAAAATATTATCCTTAATTATCATTTTCAGCTCAGGTACATGCATAAAAATCTGAGGCTGTTGTCTACATCATTAGTTTGGATTATTCCTTTTAGCCTTATATTTTCAAGTATACATGAATTTCATTTTGCATTGTCTTTAATACATTAAAAATTAATAGTAAATGATTTCTTTATTATTTTAAAAAAGCTCATTCACAGATATGGTTTAACTCTCATTTGATTATCACATTTCTTAATCTAAAATTTTTATTCTGATTATTATTGGGGAGTTTCATAATTCTAAAGAAGCATATTATTGAACTACGCTAATAAATAATACTACTTTGAAAATGATGTCTCATACAATCAATTTGAATTGTAGAACTTTTCCTAGGCCTATAGTAAGTAGTAAGTATTATGTAGTGCTGAATAGTGTAAATTTTGGAATCAGAAAGATTATAGCATAGAAATGGGAGTGGCCTTCTGTAAATAACTTAATCATTTTTGACTCTTGGTTCTTCCATCTGTGAATGGCACAATACCTTTTGCGAGGTCTAATCAGATAGCATGAGATTGGCAGAACCTTCTTGTTTTTCAACAAATATCATATCTCAGACTTCCTAACTTAGCAATAAAATGTCTACATTTAACTAGCCACATAGACACATAGTCAATGCCTCCTTTGCAGGCATGCATGGCCACACTACTATGGTCTCTGCAATGAAATAGCTATAGTTGTAATGTATAAAGTTTCAAGTTTTATCATAATAGAAAGTAGAGTGCCCTCCCCTTCTTTTGTTCCCTTTTCTGCTTGTAGGGAAAGCAGGTCTTGGATAATAAAGTAGAATCTCTGGATTGGGAACAGAAGCAATGAACTAGTAACTTGGAGCCCTGCCTCTATAAAGACACCATAAACACACAGAGTATTATGTAAGTCAAGAAAAATTCTCAAATTTTAATATGTGTACAACTTATCTGAGTATTTTGTGGAAATTCAAAATTTGATTCAAAAGATCTTGGTGGGAACCGAATGCTGAATTTCCAAGAAGCTCTCAGAAAGTGTTTATGTTGCTGATCCAAGGACTGAACCTTGAATATTAAGAATGTAAGACATTTGTTCACAGTCTGTTATACGTGTGTGAGAGAAAAACCTATCTTGCCTAAATCATTTTTATTTTGGTCTTTGTTATAGTGGAGAACTTGAATACCAACTACTATAACGTGTGAATTTCTTAGTGTAATGCCTTCCAGAAATGAAGCTTCCAATAAATGATTAATATTATCTGTATTAGCACTATTGAATTATTAGTAATTATTGAAAAAAGCTTCCAATTAAAAAACTTGTGGAATTCTCTATCAAACAACTTAAAAAATCTTTACCAATTAGATAATGTTCTCTTTCTCTGCAGGTGTGCACATTTACACAGAAGCACAAACATATTAAAATAATATATATGTGTATGTATATGTTACATGTTGGTATATTAAATATTATTCTCAAAAGCTAGCACCACCTAATATTTACAAGGTGATCTGTAATCACATTTATTTCTGCCATAAGTGATGTGTGAATCACAATCAGGGATTGAAAAATTCCTCAGAGATCAGATCTGAAGCATACGCATTTTGAATTGCCCACGCATTGAAATCTAACCTCTCTTCCCCATGGAAAACTCAAGGAATTAGTATTCAGTATTATCGTATCAGAATGTAAATACATGATTTAGCCATGGCTCTAATGCAATTTAGATTGTAAATTATAAGATATCATGTACCCCAATTATACTACATAAATAATGGATAGGAAGAATAAAGGTAGAGAAAATTATTATACCAGTAATTTTTAAAAATCTGATGTTATATAATCAGGGAAAGAGAAGTTCTTTGAGGCAACGTTGTCTACACAGCTAAATGGATTGTGATTTTAAAAAATTTAAGTAAAATTACTCTCTGTAGGTCCAGAAATGTTCCATAATTATTCAGAAAAAATATACATTCTCTAAATGGATAATTAAGATGCTATTATATTTCATTGACTACTGCTAAGCTTGGAGAGATAAAGAGTTTAGACATTATCTAAAAGATAAATATGTACTGAAGTATCTATTTCCAGTGATTAAAAACAGTCATTTAAATTATTTAAACTTAATTTATATTATCAGTGGACACAGGGCTATAAAGCTGAGAAGCAAATCTACATAGTTGTTTAGTGAGACATAATAAGTAAATCCTTATATTTGGCAATGCTAAGTAAATTATTTGCCTAAGAGTAAATGATTTTTTAAGTGTTACATTGGCAACATTAAATAACTAATGAAAATTTATGTTAAGCAACATGGTTATAAATATTATAGTTTTAGTCTAACTCATTTTAATTCTGGTCTTTATTTTCCCTGTCTCTCTTCTTTCCCTCTCCTTTTCACACATCAAGCCACTTTAATCTGACTTTTGCCACACAGATATAGAAAACTATTCATTCAGAGAACAAAATGTCTTAGTTGGCAAATCAAATGATTTTAGTTCCATTTACTTGTCCATATCATACTCTTCTCAAAATCCCATCCTCCTTGAGTTTCTGCATTTCTACTCTATTTCCCGAACTACTCCAGCAATTCTCCTCCCTATATTCATCATCCTCTGACCATCCCTTAAATACAGCTGGTTGCCTTTCCTGTCCTCCTCTTTTCTCACCCAACTTCTATGGTTCTCAGGCTTGTTTAGTTTGCTGACACCTTTGAGAATCCAATGAATTATGGCTCTTCTTCCCAGAGGAAATTTTAAAACATCAAATTTTAAGGTAATTTCAGGAGATTCACGTATTCCCAAAAGCCAAATATAGGGCATCCCTGATTAAAAGACTCTGCTGTATAAGCTTTTTCATACATTTGTGTGGCTTTCGTGACTATGTTTTGTTGACAGATTCCATAGCTCTTTTTTAGTTCAGTCCAAAAGCTTCCATAATAGTTCCAGTTTTCAGTTAGACAGCTCCTTTGGAAGATCAGAGTTATATCTCACATGCAGTATATGCCCATAAGTTAATATGTCATAATCCCTCATTAAAACATCTAGTCTCTATCTTGATTGATGGCCCCATACCCAGTAAGAAATTTCCTCGTTCTTTACATGTTCCTCTTCTTAACTCCTTATTATAGAGTCACTCAGCGCATTTTGCTGATTTTTGTTTTTTAAAATATGTTTATTTTTTGTTTTGATGACAGCCTCTCATTAGAGTTTTTACGTTTCCTAAATTATTACAATAGCACCTCGTCTTTTCTCATGGTAGCCTTTCTTCTCAGAGTCACTGGATTTAACGCTTCAACTTGTTTCACCAGCTTTATTGGCTTTCCATTATCTACAGAATAAAAAAAAGAAAACAGAAAAGGAAGGAAGGAGGGAAGGAAGGAAGGAAGGAAGGAAGGAAGGAAGGAAGGAAGGAAGGAGGGAGGGAGGGAGGGAGGGAGGAAGGAAAGGAGGGAGGGAGGGAGGGAGGGAGGAAGGAAGGAAGGAAGAAAGGGAGGGAGGGAGGAAGGAAGGAAGAAAGAAAGGGAGGGAGGAAGGAAGGAAGGAAGGAAGGAAGGAAGGAAGGAAGGAAGGAAGGAGGGAAGGAACCTTTTGTAACTCTTTTAGCCCTTGCCCTCTTCCCTTAATGGAGGTGGCAGATAGATAAAGATGATCATATGATTCACTATAGACAAATAAATCACTAAGGATCTTCTGGACAGTAGTTTCCTCCATGATAAAGAGAGAGCAGTATGTATGTAAAGAGATCAACTTTTGCTCCCTTACTAATCTTTCTGCTTCGGTCATGATTGTAAGAAAACAATGTCTTCAACGCCAAGAGCCACCATTTGATCACAGGTGGCTTGGGGTTTATTAAGCCCAAAGATGAAAATCAACACTCTTTCATGTTGGAGGGGAAGGATGGGACGCTCTTGAATTCTTTTTTTTTTTTTTTTTAATGAACTTTTATTTTAAGTTCCAGGGGTACATGTGCAGGATGTGTAGGTTTGTTATGTAAGTAAATGTGTGCCATGGTGGTTCACTGCGTAGATCAACCCATCACTCAGGTCTTAAGCTCAGCATCCATTAGCTGTTCTTCTTGATGTGCTTCCTCTCGTCCCCCCAACCCCCAACAGGCCCCAGCGTGTGTTGTTGCCCCCATGTGTCTTAATGAATGGATAAATCACCAAACTATTATACTTATGGGCTGCTAGTTGAGCAGAGAATCTACTTTTTTTATTAATAGTTTAAATAACTGATAGTAGTTTTCTTGACTTGTGGCATAAACAGTAGTAAATCATACACATCAATTCTTGCCAACTTACCATTTCTGCAGATAGAACTAAATACCATTTCCAAGCACAGTAAGCATTTTCAAACCTGCATTCTTGTAGTTCAGGTCCCTGCCTAGGTCTTTATCCTATACTTATTTTTCTGAATGACTTTCATCTCTTCCTTTGATATCCTGTAAAATCTCACCTCTTTTAAATCTGTCCTCTCTGTTACTAGACACTTCTATGTTACCACAGTGCATTGAAAACACAAAAGAAATTGGAATGGAAGGGTCTTAAAAATGTGTCTGTTTACCTATCTTAAGTTCTGTTTCCTCATGGTTGAAGATGTTATTCATGTTTCTCCAGTTTTAACAAGTGCCCACATTTAGAATGCTAGAAGAGCTAGAATACACAATTTTTTTTTTTCTGAAAGCTTGAATTGTTCATTGGGTTTCATTTTAGCTTTCCTCATATAGTTTTTGTTGTTATTTTATACACAAAAAGTGAAAATAATTTCAAAGAAAAATTTTAAAGATTTTCTAAGATAATCTGTTTAAGATCAAATTGTATATGAACTTATCATATCAAAAATGAGTATATTTAAGAGAAAATTCATTTTCTTTGAAGTAGGGGATCTCTGGCTTTGGCTATATATCAGAATATTGGCGGAACACTGTGGCTTACACCTATAATCCCAGCACTTTGGGATGCTGAGGTGGGTAGATCACCTGAAGTCTGGAGTTCGAGACCAGCCTGGCCAACATGATGAAACCCTGTTTCTACTAAAAATACAAAATAATAGCTGTGCGTGGTGGCAGGTACCTGTGATCCCAGCTATTTGGGAGGCTGAGGCAGGAGAATCACTTGAACCTGGGAGGCGGAGGTTGCAGTGGGCTGAGATCGTCCCATTGCACTTCAGCCTGGGCAACAAGAGCAAAACTCCATTTAAAAAAAAAAAAAAAAAAAAAAAAAAAGACGCTGCTGCATTCTTAAATTTGCTTCCCATGAAGCTACAAGACAGGACTAGGTAGCCAAACCTTCTGTCTACTCCCATAGCATACTATGTTTCTTCTTTCACAAGACTTTACAGTTTATCGCTGCCTTGTACTCATCATTCAGTTTTTCTCCTTCACTGAATTTTAAACTCCTTGAGGGCAAGGACTTGGTTTTATTTACTCTTATATCACTCTCACTTAGGACAAAGCCTGGTTCATATTTACTAAATTAGAAATGCTTTCTTTTAAATTTACTCAAGTTATAATACAAAAATATTATGTCTCTACAAGTTTAAAGTTTTTTCTAAGTGTAAAATCAAATGTACCTATATAATAATATTCCATAGTTTTATGCATTGAAGAACTTTTGGGAAAAAAGAAAGCTATTACTAATGTTCCAGCATTTTGTAACTAATTCCATAATGATGCCTTTTAAGGTGGTCAGAGAGGCATAGGACTGAGTTGACAATGTTGTTATTCACCCAGGGAAGGATAACGTAGGTAAGGCAGAACTTAACCTACCACTGGAGACTACGCTCTACCTCTGCAAGACATTAAGCCCCCGTCAGTTCTATTTTCTCTTTTCAAAGATTGCAAACCTCATCTCCCCAGGGTTTACAATCCCTGACATTCTGTAAATCAGCAGGTATAAATTCTGCTTCTTATTTGTAATTACTGGGTCTACATCTCAACAAGTTAGATTAAGAATTATTGAGATTGCATTTATTTAATTAGAGGACATGTTTCTTACTAAATATAAAATAAGATGGTTTGAAATACATTGTTGTGTGCCTTGAAATTGCTTTTTAGGTTACTTTTCTTTTTATCTTTTTGGTCACTGTTCCATGATTCATTCACTGGCTCTATATTCTACTCAAGCTTATTATAGCACTAATGTTAATAATGTTCAATTTTCTGCATATTTTCAAGAATATTTATTCCTGTTAGGAAAAAAAAAAAAAAAAAAAAAACAAGGAGAGCAGGTTGTAGAATGGAAACTGACTGTTGGATCTTGAATTCTTATCCATTTTCTAAGAACAGTCCCTATTATTAATGTATATTATTACTTCAAGTATGTCAGAAAAGGAGACAAACAGTCAGAGGCAGGAATTTCTCCCTAATTCACTCTGCCTAGCCAGCAAAATGTAACGCAAAATTATTCAGGGGAAAAATACAATTTTCTGTCATCTCTGTCATACACTGATAACAAAGCTACAGGCTAATATGTTTTGATATTTTTGTCACTCGTTTATCATGTGACCTTTCATGCTATCATTAATACAGCTGAGGGACAGAGCAGATACACTGAAATAAGGGTGTGGAGAAGTCAGATTGCTTCTCTAACAACCAATGGTCAGTCACAGCAATTTATGCTTTTCTCCAGTATAGCCCTGACTGAAGAAGAGGAATTGTTATTAAAATTTGATATTACTGTCTAGGTTCTGCCACCTAGAATTTGCAACTTTTAGCAATGATGGGAATACTGGAGGGTTAATAAATTTCCCTTTGAATTATGATATTAATACAATACAATGTGCCTGTTCAGATATTCAGAGCATATATATGAGAAAATGTATCCTAGACATTTGAACATTGACTATTAGTCATACTCTGATTTGGTAAATCCAGAGAGCACATTAAAATATTATTGCTGAAATTGCTCTGCATGTGTTCAGCAAAAACTGTTGATATTTTTAAAGTATAGATAAACCAAAATAATTTGTGGTGCTGGGGATTGTGAAATGGACACCCCAAAGTTTAATACATCTTGTATTTTCTTTGATGATAGATGATATCTGGTTTAAATTTGCATGCAGCCTAACACCATTTCTGACAATGGTCTGATTTTTATGTTGCCCGTAGAGGCTGGACTGTTAAAATTCCAATATAAAACTAATTTATACTTGACATGAATGAGTTAAGAAATGTTTTATATAGTACATCAGGGCAGGGAAAGAACTTTACAGGGTCATACTAAAATCAAATAATGTCTGAATACCACCATTATGTACAAAAATGAAAAATTCTTCCCTAATCTTAGTTAAGTGCTAATACAAAGCTTGATGTTTTTACTGTTTATATTAAGGCAACAATTTTGCTTTCTTTTTCACCACATAGAAATATGATAATATGAAGGTAAAGTATTAAAAATTTAAAGTATGCACATCTATAAAGGTTATGAAAAAATATATGGTTTTGTTATAAAATTGTTAGTATTAGCCTAAACTCCTTTATTAAACAACAAGAAATAATAATAGTATCCCCTTGAAGAATATTTTAAAAATACAAATAAGTCAGAAAATTACCTTTCCATAAGGAAAAAAGAAGAAAGGTTGAGAGTTTTATGTTGAAAAGTGGGTCCCAGAGACACTGTGAACATGTATAGTGAATTCTTAAATTTTATTATGATACATCTTATGAGAGTTACAGAGCATTTTTATAATCAAAATCAGCACTTACTAATTGGATAAAACTACTAGCATGATGATTTTCAAAAATTCATTTTATTTTGGAATTTTGCTTGTCTTATGTGTATCTTAATATCAGTGCAAAATAACACAAACTTTATACTTCAAATGAACTTTGTAAGTAAAAATAATATATGTAAGTATTTTATGGGAATTCTACTTGTATTTTGAACTCGCATTATCAGAAATATTTTATTCCATGTTTATTTTACCGCATAATATGAAATAAGCATGTTTGCATTTATGAAGATATGTTTATATCATAAACAAATGCAGAACATTCTGGTAAAACAATGTGTCAGTGTATTCATATTAATTAATGGGGAATTTCAGGAAAATACTAATTGTATAACTCATAGAATTTATTTCATAGAATGGCATATAACAAACCTTATTAACAAATACAAACTCAGTAATATAATTATATTAAAGTTAGAGCATTTGATTTTAGAAGATGGCACATAAATGTCTTTTAATATAATGTTCAAGTCTCAC